>NC_056006.1:28551492-38551492 GCF_018446385.1 Zingiber officinale
AAAAAAAACAGAAAGAACTAGAACTTCAGATAGATCTAGTAGTAGATACCACAGCAGCTATACAGCAGATCCGCCAGAGGATAGAGACAGCTCAGAGCCGCCAGAAAAGCTATGCTGATACACGGCGCAGACCTTTAGAGTTTTCAGTTGGGGATTCAGTATTCCTCAGAGTAGCCTGATTACGACCCAATTTTGTCGCGAATTGGGCATCAAATGATGAAGTACCAAACCCCTCCTACACTAATGTAGCATAGGAATGACTCGGGTCGTCCGCCAACGAAAGTAACGATAGGATGGTAAACTTAGGATCGTATGTTATTTCTATTTTAGGGTTTTCAATATTGAAATGGGGTTTGGGTTTTTGATTCTAAATCTAAGAAATGAAAAGCAAAACAAGAAAGAAACTAATCTAATGCTAGAATGAAATTTAACTAGGTGTCAATAATTAATTCACAACGCATTGTCACTCTACGCTATGGGTTAATCACCAACACGATTAATCTAAGGAATGAAATAGCAAAACATCAAATGAAATCTAATCTAGTAAATGAAAGACAATGCAAGTAAAGAAAACTACGTCTACCCTAACTAACCATTGAAGATTTTCCTACATCGCATTGTCACACTACGATACAAGATTATCTATCAATGGGCAGAATTAAACTAAGGAATGGAATAACAAAGCATAGAATTAAACCTAGAGCATTTAAGAAATCTAATCTAACCTAACAATATTCAAATGAAAACTAGAACTTGATGAAATTGAAAGAGCAAAACAAAGCAAGAATTAACCAAACTAAGATGCATCAAAATAAACCTAACTCTTGGTTGAAGCAATTCATCGAACACGTTGTAGGCGTTAAACTAATTCAACGTAATTAATGCAATTTAAACATGAAAGATCAAATTAGCTACAAGCATTCAACAATAAGCATCAACACAAGCAAATTGACAATAAACATAATTAAACTAAGAAAATCTAAACTAATCCAACCACAATCCACACTTCCGCTTCCGATTACTAATGACTACCCTTGCCGTCACACAAGGACCCGGCTCGGAACCCCCAAAATCGGTGGACAGAAGCAATCTGCTGGTGGCTGCAATCTTCGACAACGACGGTGGTGAACGGATCTTGCTGGAGAACCCCTCCGACAAGGTGAAGTTGGCGGGAAATGGTGGAATGCTATGCTGGAACGAACCGCCGCCTACTGCTCCTTGCTCTGCCGCCTGAACCCCAAGCAGTGGAGCTGCCAGGAAGAAGCTGGACGATGAAGATCACACCGGAGAACCCCTCCGGCGAGGTGGATTGGGTCAGAAATCGCTGCCAAAGCTCGCCGTTCCTTGCCGAGTTGTTGCTGCCGCTCGCCTCTGGAATCTGAGAAGAAGTATGGCTGTGGATGGCCGGCCGGCGGCGAGAAAGAGAGGAAGAGAGGCCGCCGGCCGGAGAGAAGAACGGAGAAGAAGGAGGTGCTATGGGGGAAATTGCGTGCCCTAGCCCGCAACAAGGAGAAAAACGCGCCGCTCCCGAGGGTCCCCGAACAGAAGTGAAGAAAACGCTTCTGTAGCTTCTCGTTCGGATCCGGGTTTGAGGAGAGATCCATTAGCTTAGATCTGGATTCATTAAGGGTGAAATTGGACTTTTGGAATTGGGCTTTAAAAGTGGGCTTGAGTATTGGATTAGGTATTTGAAATTGGGCTCCTCTCTATCCAAATTGAATTGGAGCTTTAATGAACCCTTGGATGTCATGATCCTGATCAACGGTCCAGATTCCTTTAAATCAGGATGAAAGGTTGGATCTTTTGATCTGACTGAAGGGGCAAGATTTCTCTTGATCTAGATCAACGGTCCACATTGACTCAGCTTGATCTTCTCCGTTTGACCTCCAAATCAAGCCAAATTCGATCCGCCTCGACCCTCATCAATGGCTCTTTATATTTCCTACAAAACCACATAAAAACATGAAATTAAATTCCATAATTTGTAGAGAATTTACAATTAAGTTCAAAATAAGTTCTACTCACAACACATAGTATAAACATCAAATTAAGCATGTGAGAAGGTCAAAATGTCAATAATAAGAGCCAAAATAACCAATAAAAATACTCATTATCATAGCCCTCATGAAGGGAGTAATGTGTTTTGGGAAGAAGGGCAAGCTGAGTCCCAGATATGTGGGACCATACCTTATCAGCAGAAGAGTGGGCAAGGTAGCATATGAGCTAGAGCTACCCCAGGAAATGTCAGCTGTCCACAATGTATTTCATATCTCTATACTGAAGAAGCATATCCCAGATGCCACCCAGGTGATTGAGCCCCAGTCGGTACAGATCCGTGAAGACCTCAGCTATGACAGTCGGCCTATTCAGATAATAGACCGAGCAGTTAAGAAATTACGGAACAAGGAAGTACCATTAGTCAAGGTTATTTGGCACAGTCACACAGCAGAAGAGGCAACTTGGGAGACAGAAGTCAGCATGAGACAGAAGTACCCAGAATTATTCTAAGTTCGAGGATGAACTTTTTATAAGGTATGCGGGATTGTAATGCCCGAAAATTCTCAAAACTATATTAGAAATATTCTATAATTATTCTAGAATTTTTAGATATTTTTCCGGAATTTTTAGGATAGCGGAAGTAGCAAAAATAAATAGAAAACGAAAATAGCCTACGCGGGGATTGAACCCGAGACCTATGGTTTACGGATAATACTAGTAACCAGTTGAACCCAGCAGGGCCGTGCTGAAAGGAAAGGGAGGCAATTAAATTTATATTAGAGTTAGGCCGGAAATATCACTTAATATAAATAAGAAATTTTTAAGTGAGGGTTTTATTTTTAATCGGCAACCTCTCTTTCCTCACCCTAGCCACGCTGTACCTCTCCCTCTTCTTCTTCCTCTCGGCGCCAATCCTAGGGTTCCCTCCCTAGGGCCCCAAGGTCATCTTCCGGTGACAACTCCGGCACGAGGACGCTTCCCTCCGCGAGAGGAACGCATAGACGCGAGAAGATCGTCGAAGAGATCTCTCCTCCGTGAAACCTAGCGATTAGAATCGTAAGAAATTACGAACAGGAGGTAAGAAACCCCTCACCTGCAGTATAAGTAGCTTTCGTTTGATTGCATGCCTTTAGTTTTGCTATATGCAGATTTTTCGGCGCCCAGGGTGTATTTAAACCCTCCTCGCAGACTAGGGATCTAATTGAGCACCTCTAGATGGGCCAGACACATTATTCTCCTTCAGTTGGAGGCTCTAGACATTGTCGGGTGCCTAGAGGTGGTTTCCCTATTAGAGGGGAGAGTTGGGTCACACCAAGTGTTCGACAAAATGATTAGTGTAGCTAAATACCACCTCAGATATTTTTAACAGCTCAGTTAAATGCATTAGTAGCATTTAAATCAGTATATTAGTCTAGTTTCAGCTTACATGGGATTACGGTCCAATAGGTGGGCTCCCACAGTCGCCTTTAGGTTCAGATAACCTAGTTCTAGGTTCAGATAACCTAGAAATAGTAAAATAAGCAACTAGTAGCTATATTCAGTATTCTATTTTCAATGGCACTGTACTGGATTAGATATCCATTGGGTTGGGCTCCCACAGTCGTCCCTAGGTTCAGACAACCTAGTAACCCTACTAAATTCGGGACTTGCAAACCCGGGCCTAGTTAGGGATGCGCGCACAGCAAAGTACAGTTGCCAGGCCCACTAGCAACATGATTATGTATTTTCACTTATTACGATGATAGCTTTCAAACTCATAATCTAGTTATGTGATTATAGTTTAAGATCAGCACTAGCTCAGTTTTAGCTCAGTTTCAGTTACAGTTTCAGCTTATTTTCTCCTAGTTGATATCATGAGATAGCTCCATGCTTAGATTTTATTATTCATGCCATGTTTCAGTGTTTATGCCATGTAACTCCAGTATGTCATGCTTTAACAAATTCAGTGCATGTTTTCAAATAGCATTCTTTAAAAACATGTTTGCATCGTTGCATGTTTTAGTGAGGTAGATGGTTTCTTACTAAACTTAAAGCTTACAGATACTATTTTTCCTTATACTGTAGATAAGGGTAAAGGAAAGATGGACTAGCAGAGGAAGTTGGAGGTCAATGCAGTGATGGTGTGTGTGGCAGGAACCTGGAATGAAGATCCTTAGGGAGTTTAGCAAATTGAGAACTTAGTTTCTTTTCTCAAGTACCTTTATGCACTTTCATACCTTAGAATGTTTAAACCATGGAAGATTTGTTTAAGTTGTTAGTAATTATGTTGGAATGCTAGTTAATAGATGTTAGAACTTATTTCAATTACTTTTAGAACTCTTATATGAGATTTTGGCACGAACTAGTGTTGAAATCAGGGTTTTGATTCGAAATCAGAAACCCAGATCGATCAGAGTTGGGTTGTGCCGCTGGATCGGTTAGCTGACCGATCCACTCGCGAACAGAAAGTTTATGGATCGGTCAGCCGACCGATCCAGATGCGAACAGTGAGTGCAGAAACTCACTGATCGGTCAGTCGACCGATCAGTGAGCCACTGGATCGGTCTACCGACCGATCAGTGTACTCCTGGATCGGTCGGTAGACCGATCCAGCCGCATACAGAAGCGATATAGCTTCTTGATCGGACAGCCGACCGATCCAGGGTTTTTCTCCGTGCCAGTTTCAAGCTGGATCGAACACTGGATCGATCCGACAGCCCAATCGATTCATGGATCGATTGAAATGCCTGATTACAGCTAGCAGGACATCCGGGAGGCATAGATTATCTTCCTTAGCATGTGTACAACTCCTAGGTACACCTAGAATATTAAGTTCAGATTTTACAGTAATTAGTTTAGTAAAATTTTAATCAATCCAGATTTCTGTAATAGTAATTTAGCACAGCATTACGTAACGATCGGCCTCGCAGCCTAGTCAGTAGGAGGCGGGTCATTACATCATAACTAGTTCATCTTCTTGTATAGATTTTGAAATACTAAATACAAGAGGCTATCGATTTTAGGCGATCAATTTTATGTTATCGTTTTATGTTTCGATTTCGTGCTTCGATCTTGCGCTTCTATTGACGTTTCTGTAGTTAAACATAGTTTACTGTAAGAAGTTAAATATTCGATTTCTTTGAAAGGCTTTGTCTAGGAAGTGGTGGATGATCCCATACCTAAGAAGGTCATGTGCCTCGCTATGTTTAACCTGGAAGCCAATCTTCGAAATAGATATTTAATTGACTTCTGTAATATAGTTTAACTTATGAAGAACACATCGGTTAAATTTGGATTAATAATGTTAAGTTTCATTTGCAATCCAAATTTAACATCTGAAGGACAACTTGGATTAATAATGTTAAGTATCGTTTGCGATCCAAGTTTAACTTCAATAGAGCACATGGGTAGCTAGGAAAGTTCTATGCTTGTACAAAATTTTTGTATAGGGGAACAGAACGATATCCAGGTGTAGCAACCAACATTTAATAGGGAAAACTTAGAGAACGAAGAAAAGAAAACTATCAATTCATTTTTTTTTTAAAAGCAAAAGAGTTGACATTGACAAGTCAAGGGCATTCTTCATTTAATATTGATATATTAAATTCCAGTGATCAATAACCTGACAAATCTCCTATAATTAATGTTGATGTCAATTCTTTTGAACTTGATCCAGTATTACGTACTCTGATATGGAAATATTCTGTTAATCAAATGGATGAAATTAAATGAGCTTATAGTAAGATAGAGTCATATCAATCTATTAAGAATAAGTACCACTGATCAAATTCGGAAGTCAAAATTGGGGATTTCAAAGTCATTGGTTTAAGAAATTTATTTGATTAGAGTACTCTCGTTTGAAAGATGATGTATTTATTTTCCCTACTTTTTGTTTGAACATAAACATCCTCGTAATTCTACATTTATGAAAGATGGATTCAGATATTGGAAGTGAGTTAATGATAGGGATAAATGAGCATTTTTATGCATATAGAGATGCAATACTTCACCATATAATAATACTGCGGAATTTCTTAATAATTTAATGAATATACTGTTAGGGTGTATACTAAAAGTCTAGCTTTTTGTAAACATTTATTTGAAATAAGAATCGCATTGGTCATATGTCTGTATTTATGTTAAATGTAGTTGTCCATTTAGTTTATATTGTAGATAACATGGTGTGTGGTGTCACACACAGAAGATCATGTTATCAGTTCCTTATAAATTATAAATAGTAGCTCAAGACCGAAATGGATAGGGACAAACCATTGGAATGGTCATAGTGTAATTTGGTATTAGTTTATCTTAACTATAAAATTACACTAGTACACTATGAGTATATTGAGTAGGACCATTTGAAGTAGTTCTTTTCATACTGACTGAATAAAGGAACAAGATCCTGTTATTATGGAAGTGTGTGCTCTTAATCCTGATATAATAACAAGCACATATACTTAATATATATTTCTTTAATTTATCAAAGGGTGAGATTTAGTTCGTTAAATCAATAGACCCGATAAGTTGGAAAATAATATTATTTATATGGTGTGTTATTGATTATAAAAGGAAACTGTGTCCTAGTGATCTAGGTTGATGATGTCCCCAAGACGAGCTCATAAGGTTTGTCATGTAAACCCTGCAGGTGGACTTAGTCCGACATGACAATAAGGTTGAGTGGTACTACTCTTGGAGTTAGATATTAATTAAGTGAGTTGTTAGTAACTCATTTAATTAATGGACATTCGATATCTTAAACACAGGGAGATAGCGCACTCATGATAAGGAGTCCATAATGTACTATGGGATTGGTGCGGTAGTTCAATAATAGCTCTTTGGTGGTATAAGTTATTATTGATGAACTTGAGTTGGGTGTTCGGGGTGAATACGGGAAGCCCAAGTTCATCGGGAGACCAAAACCAATTCCTCCTCTCGGTCCCTATTGTAGCCTCTTATTTAGTCTTATATCCACCTAAAGCCCAACTTCTTAGCCAAGTAATAGGGGTCGGCCAAAGCCCATCTTGGAGACCAAGATGTGGCCGACCACAAGCTTACTTGGAGTCCAAGCTAGGGCCGGCCAAGCCTTGCTTGGTGTCCAAGCAAGGGGTTGGTCATTAAAAGATAGAAAAGAAAGTTTTAATTTATTTAAAATCTTTCCTTTATAGCTATCCATAAGAGGATTTAAAAGAAAGATTTTAATTTTAAAATTTTCCTTTTTTTAGATCGGTCATAAAAGAAAATTTTTATTTTGTTAAAAACTTTCCTTTTATAATGTTATCCACATTGTTTTAAAAGAGTGTTTTAAAATTTTGAAATCTTTCCTTTTATAACTTTCTACAAAGGATTAAAGAGAGATTTGATATCTTTCATTATTTGTAGTTAAAAGAAAGATTTTAATTTTTGATAAAATTTTCTTTTTTGTAACCATGATATAAAAGAAGTTTTTATTTTTAAAATCTTCTCTTTTATAGATATTCATAAAAGGATTTAAAAGAGAGAGATTTTAATTTATAAAATATGTCTTTTATAGCTAACCACAAAAGGGATTTTAAAAGAGATATTTTAATTTTTTGTTTAAAATCTTTCCTTGTTTGCTTGGACAAGAGGTGGCCGACCATGTAAAGATAGAAAAGGAAGTTTTATTTTTGTTATAAAACTTTTCTTTTATGGATTCACCAAGGATTATAAAAGAAAGGTAAAGGATGCCTTCATGAGACACACAACCTTGGCTTTCCTCCTCTTCTTTCTTCCTTGGTGGCCGACCTTTTCTCTCTTCCCTTCTTCTTGTTTTCTTTAGCTAGGGTTGGCGGCACCCATTGGAGATCTCCCTTTAGGTGGCCGGTTGGTTGAAGTTGAAGAAGAAGAGAAGGAGGCATTGTGTTCTAGCATCTCTTGGTGGTGGTGGCCGAAACTTGGAAGCTAAAGGAGGGGCATTGGTGGATTTCATCTTGGTAGATCGTCGCCCACACGACGTCCAAGAGAAGAAGAGGAATACAACAGAAGATCAAGAGATCGTTAAAGATACAAAGAAAGGTATAACTAATTAATAGTTTCTGTATCATATTAGTTAGTTCATGTTCTTTGTATTGTTCTTGAAATACCAAACACAAGAGGTTAGCGATTTTATGCGATCAATTTTTTATGTTATCGTTTTGTGTTACGATTTCACGTTTCGATCTTATACTTCTATTGAGGTCTCTATAGTTAAACCTAGTTTACTGTAAGAAGTTAAACATCCAATTTCTTTGAAAGGTTTTGACTAGGCAGTGGTGGATGATCTCATAACCAAGAAGGCCTAGTGCCTCGTCACGTTTGTCCTGGAAGCCAATCTTTGAAATAGATGTTTAGTCAACTTCTGTAATATGGTTTAACTTATGAAGATCACATCGATTAAATTTGGATTAATAATGTTAAGTTTCGTTTGCAATCCAAATTTAATTTCTGAAGAGCGACTTGGATCAATAATGTTAAGTTTCGTTTGTGATCCAAGTTGAGCTTCAGCAGAGTACATGGATAGCTAGGAAAGTTCTGTGCTTGTACAAAATTTTTGTACAGAGGAACAGAACGGTATCTAGGTGTAGCAACCAACATATACCCCATCATATTGACAAAGTGATGAATGCACAATCTTTAAAAGAAAAGTAGAAGAACATATTACTGTTGGTGCGGTTAGCACTAACGGTCTAACTCAGATTTTGATGAATGACAAATCAGGTTAAGTTAGGTTCGTCGTTATCTAACACTCTGATCGAGTGTGCAGGATAAGGCCAGCTAGGTCGACGGGCTGACCGGATAGCTGGCGAGAAGTCCAAGCGGGTCGACGGACTGACCGGACGCTTGGCGAGAAGTCTAGCTAGGTCGACGGGCTGACCGGATAGCTAGCGAGAAGTCTAGCTAGGTCGACGGGCTGACCGGATAGCTAGCAAGAAGTCCAGCTAGGTCGACGGGCTGACCGGATAGCTGGCAAGAAGTCCAGACGGGTCGAAGGGCTGACCGGACGTCTGGCAGGTAAGTGAGGTAAGTCACTGGAGGGGAGTGACTACGAGGACGCGTTCCCGGGAAGGGAACATTAGGCGTCGATCCGGCTTAGATCCATTTCGGATGTCTAAGTCGAGATCGTGACTAGATTCCGGTCTCGGAAAGACGGAATCTAAGTCATACTAACTTGTGCTAATTCATACTATTATAAAATGTGCTAACAATCTATGTTGCAGGTTATATATTGCCTCGAACTAACTTTGTTTTGCAGGAAAAGGGAGTTTTCTGGAACAAGGTGGTCCGGGCGCCCGGAGGTCCGGGCGCCCGGAAGGCAAATTATATCCAGCCGAGTCGTCGCCACGTGGAGCATCACGGTTTGTGCAGCTACGTCGCATTCCAGGCACCTGGAAGGGATCCAGGCGCCCGGAACAGCATATAAAAGAAGCCCCGGGCAGGAGCTTCATCAACAATTCATCTAAGAACTCTTCTACTACTGGTCTTGCTGCTCGACGTTCAGTGCGACGCCAACAACGCTCCGACAAAGTGCTCCTTCAATTTTTATTTAATTTCCTTGTCGGTATTGCTTTGTTTTCACTAGCATTTCCTGTATTCATTCTGTAATCATATTTCAATTTGTTAGTGATTGTCCAACGAAAGTGGTCAAGGACCACGGGCCTTCGAGTAGGAGTCGTCACAGGCTCCGAACGAAGTAAAAAATATTTGTGTCTATTTTACTTTTCCGCTGCGTTTATACTCTAAGTTTTCGAATCGATATTCACCCCCCCCCCCCCCTCTATCGAATCTAACGGTCCTACAAGTGGTATCAGAGCAGGTACCGCTCTGATTTGGTGCAACCACCAATCAGACTGGGGGTGAAATTCTTTCTTTTTCCGGTCTTCAGTTTTACACTCAAAACTCCAAACTGGTTTATAATTTTCTATAATTTTTTTTGCTAAATTGGTGCAACACCAATCTAGATTTTTTTTCTCGTCCCGCACTACTAATCCAAGACCAAGTCTTGGGATTTTTTTTGGTTATTTATCTGTGTATAGGATGTCCCAACAAGAAGGCTTCAGCACAGTACGACCTCCACTTTTCAACGGGGACGATTTTCCGTACTGGAAGAAGCGCATGGAGGTCTACCTCAAAACAGACTTCAACCAGTGGATGAGCATTACGAGGCCCTACAAAATTCCAGCAGACACTTCCGGGAATATACTGGATCCTGAAGACTGGACAGCTGATTTGAAGAAGAAAGCATCAACAGAAAATAAAGCAATCAACACTCTACAGTGCGGATTAACAAGAGAAGAACTAAACAGAGTCGGTCCACACAAAAATGCTAAAGAGCTGTGGGACAAATTGATCGAGCTGCACGAGGGAACGAGCGACGCCAAGGTAACCAAACGAGACTTGCTCTTGAATAAAACTTTTAATATAAAAATGCAGGAAGGTGAAACGGCGAATCAGCTCCATGTGAGGATCAAGGATATCCTCAACGGGCTTCATGCGATAGGCCACCAGATGGATAATAGAGACTTAATAAGGTACGCATTAAACGCCTTTCCACGTAATAGTTTGTGGGCATCAATAGTGGATGCCTACAAAATTTCTAAGAATCTTTCTAAATTAAAATTAGATGAGCTTTTCTGTGAATTAGAATTACACGAACAAACTAATGCTGGAGCCGAGAAAGGTGTAGCTTTATTTGCAGGTTCCTCCAAAGAAAAGAAAAGCAAGCCTGAATTTGAAGAAGACTCCGACCAAGACTCCGAAGACGAAGAACACCTGGTGAACTTGGTAAGAAAAATGTTCACCAGGAGAAAGAGGAGCTTCAGCAAAAAGGATCTTCAAAAGATCAGTTTTCCTTCAGAACAAAAGAATGTGACTTGCTACGACTGCAATAAAAAGGGACACTACAAGAACGAATGCCCAAAACTGAAGTTCGACAAACCAAAGCCAACCAAAAAGAAGGCACTCAAAGCAACGTGGGACGACTCCTCGGACAAAGAAGAGCAGAAACATCAGAGCCACCTCACACTGATGGCCCGCGAAGACGAAACAGAAGACGAGTCGGAAGATGAAGACGGGTCTGAACCCGAAACAAGCCACGAGTCCGTACTCGTTTCCGAAGGCCCGAATGAGGTATATTTTAATTTAAACAAAAATTTTTTTAGAATTATTTCCTGTTTAAATAGTAAATTAACCAAAATAGAAAATGAAAACAAATCACTTCTTGAGGAAAATCAAAACCTCAAGGAACAAATCAAAAATTCAAATCCAACTCAAGATCTAACACTTGAGGAGGAGAATTTATCACTAAAAAATGAGATCAACAGTTTAAAAGGAATGTTAGAAAAATTCACAACAAGATCAAAAAATCTTGACTTAATCCTGAACAATCAAAAAGCATGTTATAATAAAACCGGACTCGGATACAAGTCAAACTCAAATAAAACTTTTAAGTCGTTAATAACTCAATACAAATCAACTAATCAAGCGTGGGTTCCGAAAGCGTGCTTAACCACGCAAGTAGGACTCAATCAATATTATATACCTAAAGAAAAAATACATTATATAAAATCAAATAAACCAAACCAAAATCCAAAATCCAAAATACAAACCTAAATCAAATTCAAAATCTAAACAGTTTAAAAATCAACAAAATTATCACCAAATTAACCATGACTATAAAAAGAATCGACACAAGCCTAAAATCAAAATTTATTAAAGGCCAATAATTCAGGGGGAGGCTCCAGAATAGCTGACACCTCCAAAACTAACTTACCCGACAGGGTAACCCAAAATTTACCGACCCGGTAGGGTAATTAGGATTAGTTAAAAAGAGACCAAGTTTAACTTGAATCATAGTACTGGTGAAATTTTTGGATGATAGTATGTTAGGGAAGCTTGGGCATCGCATGTCTAGAAAGATATGGCTTCGATCTGGTGCATTTGGCCAAGTGGAACTGACCGAAGCTACCCTTAAATGAATCCTAACCAGTTAGACCAAGATTTAGTACTAAGTTCCGTGGATAGGACTATTCGAAAAACCTCGAAAGGTTGGTTACTTCTAATGATGTCCATGTGACTCACCAAGCTTAGAAGTTTATCCGAAGAATGCCTATTTGTGGAAACCAAAACTAAATCTGAATCTAACACACGTTAAACCAAAACTCCATAATTAAAAATCCAATTTCATCTCACGAAATCATAGGATTCCCTGATTGAAAATATAGATCGGGTGAGATGAATAAGGCTTCAAAATTTTAATTTTAAACTTAAAAATTAATCTCAAAATTTTAATCTTAAAAAAAAAAATTTAATTTCAAATTTTTATTTTTAAATTTTTTTTTATTTTAAACTTAAAAATTATTTTCAAAATTTTTAAACTTAAAAATTAATTTTCAAAATTCTAATTTTTAAACTTCAAAATTATTTTCAAAATTTTAAACTTAAAAAATAATTTCAAAATTCTAATTTTAAACTTAAAATTACTTTCAAAATTTTAATTTTAAAATTAAAAATTAATTTTTAAAATTTTAATCTTAAAAACTTAAAAATTTATTTTTAATTAATTTCAAACTTAAATTAATTTTACACTTAAGTAATGCATGCTCAAAAGACTAACTTTAAATCCTACTTACTGTAGGAAACCAAGTGGATTTTGGACAGTGGTTGCTCCAAACATATGACTGGAGATCACACCAAGTTCACTCAACTCACTTACAAAAGCCTAGGAACAGTTGCCTTTGGAAACAACGGCAAACTCAAGGTAATTGGTATAGGTAATATTGAATTAAAATTAGACTTTATAATTACAAATGTTTTACTTGTTGAAAATTTTAAATATAATCTTCTAAGTATAAGTCAATTGTGTGATACTAGGTATAAGGTCAAATTTCTATCTACAGAGTGTTTAATCAAACATCTAGATAATCCTACCATAAGCCTAAAAGGTTTTAGAAAAGACAACATCTATGCCATCAACCTAACCATTTCTTCCATTAAGTGTTATTTAACACAAAAAGAAGAAACTTGGTTATGACATAGGAGGATGTCTCACACCAACTTTAGAAATATAAGTAAACTAAATGGACTTGTAAAAGGCTTACCAAAGCTACCTAACTTAGATTCAACTATATGTAATGCTTGTCAACAAGGCAAACAAACTAAATCAACCCACAAACAAACAAATCAACCACAAACTAACTCAATCTTAGAACTCCTACATTTAGACCTTTTTGACTCCCATGGAGTCAAATCTATAAATGGAAACTTATATTGCTTAGTAATTATAGACGATTATTCTAGGTTTACTTGGGTAAAATTCTTAAAACATAAAGATGAAACTTTTGAAATTTTTACAAATTTTTGTAAACAGATTGAAAACGAAAAAGATATTAAAATTAAAAGAATTAGGAGTGACAACGGGGGAGAATTTAAAAATCACAACTTTAACAGTTTTTGTCTAGAAAACGGTTACCATCATGAGTTCTCATGCCCTAAAACCCCCCAACAAAATGGAATTGTAGAAAGAAAAAATAGAACCTTACTTGAAGCTTCTAGAACAATGTTAAATGAGTATAACCTACCTAAATACTTTTGGGCAGAAGCCGTTAGTACAGCCTGCTATGTACAGAACAGAACAACAATAAATAAAACTCATAACAAAACATTCTTCGAAATGTTTTATAATAAACAACCTAATATAAAATATTTTAAAGTATTTGGGTGCCCAGTCTTATCTTAAATACAAGAGAACACTTAGGAAAATTCACCTCTAAAATTGAAAATGGAATTTTTGTAGGATATTCTCTAAATAGTAGAGGCTACAGAATTTACAATAAGGTTACCTTAAAAATTGAAGAAACTACTAATGTAAAATTTGAAGAAACTAAACAAGACATAGAACCTACACAAATACCTAAGTTTGTTCCAAAAACCAACCAAACTCTAAGTCATGAAGAAGAAGAACAACATCAAGAGAGTCAACCCCCTAGAATAATAAGGGTCAACCCAAATCATCCAATTGATCAAATAATCGGTGACCCAGACTTAAGAGTTCAAACCAGATCATCTTTTCGAAACCTAAGTCAAATTTCATTAATTTCAAAAATTGAACCCAAAACTGTGGATGAATCCTTACTAGACCCAGATTGGATTATAGCTATGCAAGAAGAACTAGCCCAATTTGAGCGTAATGAGGTTTGGGACCTAGTCCCACCACCTAAGAATAAGAAAATAATAGAAACAAAATGGGTATTCAGAAACAAACTAAGTGAAACTGGGGAAATTACTAGAAATAAGGCTAGGCTGGTTGCCAAAGGATTTAGTCAAGTTGAAGGACTTGATTATGATGAAACATATGCCCCAGTAGCCAGATTAGAATCCATCAGAATGTTACTAAGTTATGCAGCCCATAAGGGATTCAAACTATACCAAATGGATGTTAAGTCTGCCTTTCTTAATGAACTAATTAAAGAAGAAGTTTATGTAGGTCAGCCTCCTGGGTTTGAAAGTCTAGAACATCCTGATTATGTTTTTAAATTAAAGAAAGCACTATATGGACTTAAACAAGCACCCAGGGCATGGTATGAGAGGCTAACATCTTACTTAACATCTAAAGGATTCAAACAAGGTCAAATTGACCCAACCTTGTTTGTTAAATCATTAAATACAGACATATTTATTGCACAAATATATGTAGATGATATAATATTTGGCTCAACAAATTCAGAATTTTTAGAAGAATTTATTAATCTAATGGAAAAAGAATTTGAAATGAGCTTAGTGGGAAAATTAACCTATTTCTTAGGATTACAAATCAAACAAACAAATGAAGGAAATTATATTTATCAACATAAATACACCAAAGAATTACTTAAAAAATTCGGAATGGAAAATACAAAAGAAATAAAGACACCTATGGCAGTAAACACAATCTTAGACAGTGACCCAAATGGAAAACCAATTGATTTAAAACATTATAGAAGTGCAATAGGTAGCCTACTGTACTTAACTGCAAGCCGACCTGATATTTTATTTGCAGTTAGTATGTGTGCTAGATACCAAACTTATGCTAAGGAATCCCATTTAACACAGGTTAAAAGAATTTTTAGATATCTTAAAGGAACAACAAATGTAGGAATCTGGTATCCTAGGACAAATAATTTTGAACTAATAGGGTATTCTGACTCAGATTATGTTGGATGCAAATTAGACCGCAAAAGCACAAGTGGTGGATGCCAATTATTAGGTTCATCACTTGTTAGCTGGTTTAGTAGAAAGCAGCATTGTGTTGCTCTATCTACAACTGAGTCAGAATACATAGCTATAGGCGAATGTGTTGCACAATTATTATGGATGATGCATACTCTAAAAGATTTCAACTTAAATATCACAAATGTAAAAGTATTAATTGACAATATAAGTTCAATTAACTTAACCAAGAATCTTGTGCATCATTCAAGAACCAAACATATTGAAATTAGGCACCACTTCATCAGGGATCATGTTACTAAAGGTGATATTGAACTCAAATACATTGAGTCCAAATCAAATTTAGCTGACATTTTTACAAAACCACTCCCTGAAAGTGAATTTAGCAACTTACGGCGACAATTAGGGATGTGCCTAATAGACTAGGATTTTTTTTAAAAAAAACTACTTTTAAAATAATTTTTTTTAACTTATAAGTTAAAACTGTATGTTTTCAAAACTTTCCATTTTTAGATTTTCAAAAATAGCTTTGGCCTTAGACTAGTTTCGAATCCATAGAAAGCATGTACCCATAGGTCTAGTTTTTGAGCATCTCACCAACACCTTAGGTTTACCTTGCTTGTGTTTGACAAATATAGAAAAGGGTGAGATGCATAGGCCAATTGTCTGGACTTAAGATGCTTATTTCAGTGCATCAGCATAAGTCTGGACGTTAAATACAACTCATATATTAATCAGATTAAGTTGATCAGTCAAGTCAACTTAATCTGACTAACCAAGTGAAAGCTACTATCTTCTGATAGTCTGTTAGTACCTAACTGGTTAGACAGCTGGTTAAATTTAAGTATCAAGTTCAGGGGAAGAGTTAACTAAAATTTGTGTGTTTGAAAAATGTTTTATGTTTACAAAAAGTTAAACTTAACTAAGTGTTTGAAAAACTTGGAAGATTAATTCCACCTAATTTTCAAACCTGATTTAAAAAGTTGACTATTAAACTTTACAAATTTAGCTTTTATCAAATTAGCCTTAAAAAAATTTATTTTGGCAAAATTTAATCTCACTTAATTTTTGCTTTGTTTTGAAAAAGTGAAAAGTAAAAGTAAATGTTACTTAAACCAAAATTTTTTTTTGAAAAGTTGAAAAACCTGATTTAAAAATTTTTTTTACTTGGATTTTTTTCTTGAATTTTTGAACCAAACTCAGATATTTTTCAAGATCAGCTGTTTTACAGTAACTCTACACTATGTGTATCCTTGTTCTTTTTGATGAATGCCAAAGGGGGAGGGTTAGGTGGTTAAGTTAGAGCAACTAAATGCAAACTTGAAAAACTAACTTAAAAACCTCGAAAATCATGCTTGATTTTTGCATATATTTATCACTAACTTAACCAGGTTGTCATTCCATCAAAAAGGGGGAGATTGTTGGTGCGGTTAGCACTAATGGTCTAACTCAGGTTTTGATGAATGACAAATCAGGTTAAGTTAGGTTCGTCGTTATCTAACACTCTGATCGAGTGTGCAGGATAAGTCCAGCTAGGTCGACGGGCTGACCGGATAGCTGGCGAGAAGTCCAAGCGGGTCGACGGGCTGACCGGACGCTTGGCGAGAAGTCTAGCTAGGTCGATGGGCTGACCGAATAGCTAGCGAGAAGTCTAGCTAGGTCGACGGGCTGACCGGATAGCTAGCAAGAAATCCAGCTAGGTCGACGGGCTGACCGGATAGCTGGCAAGAAGTCCAGACGGGTCGAAGGGCTGACCGGACGTCTGGCAGGTAAGTGAGGTAAGTCACTGGAGGGGAGTGACTGCGAGGACGCGTTCCCGGGAAGGGAACATTAGGCGTCGATCCGGCTTAGATCCATTTCGGATGTCTAAGTCGAGATCGTGACTAGATTCCGGTCTCGGAAAGACGGAATCTAAATCATACTAACTTATGCTAATTCATACTATTATAAATGTGCTAATAATCTGTTTTGCAGGATATATATTGCCTCGGACTAACTTTGTTTTGCAGGAAAAAGGAAATTTCTGGAACAAGGTGGTCCGGGCGCCCGGAGGGGATCCGGGCGCCCGGAAGGCAAATTATATCCAGCCGAGTCGTCGCCACGTGGAGCATCACGGTTTGTGCAGCTACGTCGCATTCTAGGCGCCCGGAAGGGATCCAGGCGCCCGGAACAGCATATAAAAGAAGCCCCAGGCAGGAGCTTCATCAACAATTCATCTGAGAACTCTTCTACTACTGGTCTTGCTGCTCGACGTTCAGTGCGACGCCAACAACGCTCCGACAAAGTGCTCCTTCAGTTTTTATTTAATTTCCTTGTCGGTATTGCTTTATTTTCACTAGCATTTCCTGTACTCATTCTGTAATCATATTTCTATTTGTTAGTGATTGCCCAACGAAAGTGGTCAAGGACCACGGGCCTTCAAGTAGGAGTCGTCACAGGCTCCGAACGAAGTAAAAAATATTTGTGTCTATTTTACTTTTCCGCTGCGTTTATACTCTAAGTTTTCGAATCGATATTCACCCCCCCTCTATCGAATCTAACGGTCCTACAATTACTTCTTATAACAACTATTGAAAGCATTTGATGCTCACTTTGTATGTATGTGCATTTAGAGAGTATGATAAATCTTCATCTTCTAATAATTATGGAAATTTTATTGAGATGATAACACTTATGGGAAAATGAATGAGAGCATTGGAGACATTGTCTTAGAGAAAGTTCCAAAAAAGACAAATTATATTTCACCAAATATTCAGAAAGATATCTTAAATATTCTTATCAATAAAGTGATAACCAAGATTCATAAAGAAATCGAGGATAAAAAATTCTACATTTTAGTTAATGAAGCAAGAGATACATCTAACAAAGAGCAAATGACTATTATATTATGATTTGTAGATATTAATGATTTCTTATGAGAGTAGTTCTTTGACATTGTTCATGTGACTATATAACTACTACAATACTTAAAGAAAGAAATATCTAATGCTCATGGTCATTATAACTTGAATATCCACAACATGCAAGGATAAGAATATAATGATGTGAGCAATATGTGTGACTTTTAAATGGAATACAGACTCTTTTCTTGAAAGATTGTTCATATGCTTATTATGTACATTATTTTGTTTATCGACTTCAACTTGCATTAACTGTAGCTACTGAAAAAAAAGTATCCATTAAATTGTTTTTTTTCAAAATTTAATTCCATTTGTAAACTCATTAATCATCTCTTAAACACCATGTTGAGTTATATTTTGCTCAAAGAATTGAAGTTGCACATATGGTAGCTATTGGTGACCCTGATACTTATAGAGAATGTAATCAAATTGGAAATTTACTACGACTTGGAAAGACTCGTTGTAGGTCTGATTTTTGACTTAATTTATAGCATGATTGATATGTATAACTCTCTAATTACCGTGTTAGAAAGCATTGTGGATGATGGATCTTCTAACTCTATCTATGATAAAACTAGTAGTTCATTGATTACGATGAAGTCTTTTGAATTCATATTTATATTACACAGGATGTAAAAGATAATGAGGATAATAAATCAGCTTTGTCGAGCATTGCAATTGAAATCTCTAGATATTTTAAATGTAATAGACTATATTTCAACTACTAAAACTTTGCTTCATACTTTTAGAGAAGAAGAATTTGTTCTTCAATTTAGTTGTGTGAAAGAAGTTTGTGCCAAGTATGATATTGAGATACTTCACATGGAAACTCATTATAAATCTATAAGTTGTTCTTGTCGATGAAATGACTCAATCACAGTTAATCACCACTATATATTTGATATATTTATTGTGGCAATAGATTTTCAAGTCGAAGAGCTTAATAGTATATTCAAGGATGAGATCATAGCCGACCTAGAGGTTGTCAAGGTGGGGCCAACGCACAGGGACCCACCTCTGATGGGCCCTTTTTTAAAAAAAATTATATAATTTTTTTTAATACAAGCTAATAAAATATATTCATTAGAAAAAAATTTAGAAGATGTAATTATAAATGTTAAAATATAATGATTTTTTTTATAAAGGTGCCCTTAAGAAAGAGAAAAATATGCATGAAAGTAGTTGTTTCTAATTTCTATTTCCCTAAATCCTAATCTTTCAAAATTCACTTTTGTTCAACCTCAAACTCTTCACTCACACTGATAGCCATCGTCTAATGTTGCCGTTGTCACATTGTCATGTCGTCGCCCTCGCCTACAGATACTACACAGTAGTATAAAATTTTCTTACTTAAATTAAAGGAGGATTTTTTTTTTTGCACCAGATCTTTTAAAATCTAGGACCGACCCAAGATGAGATAACCGAACTTCTTAAGCGTAGCCGTACTTTTGAACCCAAAGAAATCAACTTGTTGAGAAATTCTATCATCTTAATTTCGATGCACAAGATTTGCTCCATTTGATAATACAACTAGACCATTATAAGCTTGATGTTGCTGGCTATGAAAATTTTCAAAATTTATCAACTATTTTTGAATTATGTTGAAGATTAGTTAAAACAAACAAATTAATACAATTTGATTGATAAGTGATTTGTTTCTCATTTGCTATATTTTTTAAATTATAATTATATCATTTATTTTTATATTAAATCTAATATATTTATTTAATTGACAGCTTGATTCATCTTATTTTACTCTTCTCGTTTCTACATCAACAATGAAATGAATATTTTCAACTATGAAATTTGTTAAAACAGTTCTTTATAACAAGATGGAAGAAGAGTTTTTAATAAATTCTATGATCATCTACATTGAACGAAAGTTAGTTCAAAAAATTGATAATGATAAAATAATTAATAAGTTTGACTCCAAGAATAATGTAAAAGCACAACTTCAATAATATTTTTGTTATACGCTTTTGAATGCATTGAGTATTAAATACTCTGTTTCATATTTTTAAAAAATTTATATTCACATACTTTTTTTATTTTATTTTATTTTTTGAATTATTTAATTTATTATATCAATTATACTATCGGTAATTTTGAATCATGGTTACGCCCCTAGTTATAGTGTTATTGCAACTACTATAAATGTTTTTAAAGTAATTTTGATCAAGTTAAAATAGTATTAATGAAATTTAAATAATTTTGATGATTTAATAAAACAGTGTTCTATATATAATAATTTTGATTAGAATGAAATATTATATTTGATCACATTATAATAACTTATAGCTGCTATAATAATGTTGAAAATAGCCCTCACAATATGATACAATTGATACTTACATGTAATATTATTGTAATATATCATAGGATAGGTTGATTCTCAGCACGTATGAAATATATCGTGGGTCACCTGACTCTCATAAAAAAAAGTCACTGTGTTGGATGAAGTCTCTCATTTAGTCTTTTCTAAGTCACATGAATAGTCTTAGAGGAGTTTTAGGGATAATTTTTATAAAAGTCATTTGATGATTCATTAAACGTGAAACCTAATCCTTTCAATTTTTGCTCATTTATTCAAGTACTTGTAGTTTGATCCTCAATTATAATAAATTTATAGATTTTTTTTACAAATAAGACGTATAACCAAATAAGAGTGATTTTTAATTTGTCCTGACAATCGGTAAAAAAAGTTTGTAAGACTAATAAAACTAACTAAATTTATCATTAAACTTTTCCAATCTTTGCCCGGTTAATATTCTTTTGGATCGGAAAACACAAAAGGTAATTTGATTCTTTGAATGAAGGAGGATATTCTCATCTCAAAGTCATGTGCGTAGCACGTGCGAGGAAAAAACAAGACGGGAATTTGTGATATTTTCTTTTTCCTTTTTTGTTTAGTATTATTATTATTATTATTCGGCCCTTAATCAGCCACTCACCTGCTCCTGTTTTTCTCGCGTCGCGAAACAGAGTCGTCCCAGCGCTGGGACTGCTTATCTTCCTGCTGCTCTCCTCCTCGTCCCAGCACCGATCTCCGTCCGATGGCAAGGTAAACCTACCGCTGCTCTCCGGAAAATGGCGGCGCCCGCCGCCGCTGGCTTCTTCTACGCTCCTTTCCAATTCAGGCAAGTTAAATCATTCTCCTCCTCCGATAAACCTTCCATTTCCCTTCATGCCCCTCTCGGGATCTCTCCTCTGTCTCTCTTCGCCATCTCGAAGAATCCGTCCCGCCGAGATGTCTCTTCCCGGTGCTCCGTGGACCCAAATACTTTATTAGAGGAGGAGGAGGAGGCGGAGAAGGAGGCAGCTGAGAAGCGCCGGGAACTTAATTCGACGAACTTGCCGTGGGACACGCCCACCCCCCGCGTTGAGGAGCTCTTCGACCAGTGCGGGGCTGAGAAGGATGTCGAGGTACCGTTTCCAGCCCCTTGGATATTTATAAGTTACTCATCTTGATTGGTTGAGTTGTTCAGACCATTGGTCAGAAGACGAAACTCGCTTTGGATTGTAATTCATGGTGTTAAAAAGCCCAACTCTGGGTGCATAAGCACTGCTTAGGGGAATTTTGAGAGCCAACCGCATATGATCTCACGAACACTCTACTTTGTGCAATTAAAAAACCTCGTTTGGTTCATAACTAATTTGGACTAAATCAAATTGACTAAAACTCTAAGCTATCCTGGTTAGTGAATTGTAACTTGTAAATGTTTAGTTAAACAATTAACAGGTATTTTGCAAGTAATAAATACTTTATATACCACTATCATATGCCTTCATATTTGTTTCCATGTACCATGTGTGCACTGTGTAGTGTGCTAATGACATACCACCTTGTATATGTTTTTGAAACCCTGGTTCAAATTAACTAAACATAATGAGATTGTGAGAAAATATAGGCATTGTTTCTATTGAATACTTTGATCCTATAATTACATCTACTGGACTTGTGTCTTTGGTTTCATTTGAGTCAAAAATATTTTTGTTTCATTAATGGAATCCATGCTAGATTGCTAGCACCAAAGCTTAATAAATTATCAATGTTTAATTCTCTATATTATGGCCTCCATTTAAAAGTGCAATCTTGATGCTTATGCACTTCAAGAATTTAAGTTGATGCTATTGCAAATGTAATTCTAATAGAGACGAATTTTTCTATTAGAGGAAAATGTCTTAAAACAGTCTACAACTTAATAAAATTTTGGGTTACTAATTTTCCTTTATATTGATCATTATTTTTATCGTGTTTGAGTTTTTTTTTTTAATATCCTTATAGAGACAAAAATTTTAGTATTAAGAGGAAGATCCATAAGATGCCATGTATTATTGCTCTGAATTGACTTTGTTTCGTCATCTATGACTTTTTCCCCCACAATTTGGCATTCAAGATAGACATTATTCCTCTAAAAGATTTAGGATCTTCACTATGCTTAATGAAAAATAAAAATATGAATGTTTAGTTCCTCATTTTTTTTGTCCGTGATAATCTATTCACTTTTTATTTTATGTGCTAAGATGAATTGGTACTGAGAATAATATATACTATATGATACAAAATATAGCTTTATTAACTAATCTTACCATTTCTGTTGTATTTTAAATAATATCCACTTGTATTTGTTCCTTTAATTTGTTGTTTGAAGCCAGTGACTCATTACCATAGCTTCTTGGTTTTATTTGGCTCAGACCATTGTTTAATTAGTTCACACTGTGATTATTTTCAACTTCATAAAGGAGACAACATTAGCAAGTACCTCTGTCACTGCCAAGGAGGAAATTTCTAATTCACTGAAGTTTCCCGAGTGCCAAAATGGGAAACTAGCAGAAGATGTTGCTGCAGTTCAGGGTGTAAAAATCAGGAGGCGGCCACCAACTGGACCTTCTAAGCATTATGTTGGGCCTTTTGAATTCCGCTTGGAAAATGAAGGAAATACCCCAAGGAACATCCTAGAGAAAATAATATGGGACAAGGAATCGGAAGTGACAAAGGCAATTTCTGATTTAACCTATGACTATTTTTTTACTATTATTTCTTAATTGGTGAATGCTGACAATTCTTATTTCTGCTTCCCTTTAGTTAAAAGAGAGAAGACCTTTAATCACAATAATGAAAGCCCTAGAGAATGCTCCACCTGTTAGAGATTTTATTGGAACATTGAAGGCATCATACGAACATACAGGTATGCCTGCATTGATAGCAGAGGTCAAAAAGGCTTCTCCAAGTAGAGGTGTGTTACGGGAGAATTTTGATCCAGTGAGTGTTTTGTATCCTAGTTTATTTTTTATTTATTCTCCTAGTTTTGTTCATATTTTGTTAAATGATGGGGTTGACACATTTAGTTAAGTTTCACACTTGTCATTAACTATATAATATTTGTTCATATGCTTTCTGATTCCTACTAATCTCAGACTATTAATAATCTTGCATATTTGATCATTGTTAAACTTATATAAGTATATATACATATTTCACTTAATGTTTTTTTTAATTCCATGCCTATCATATACCATCTCAGTGTTTCTTATGGTATCATTTGAGCCTATGTTATTGTTCTTTTTCGGGTCCACTCAAGTCAGGCAATGAATGCAACATAACCATCATGTTCTTGTTGATCGGTCCCCCAGTTTGGCAGTGTAAAGAAAATTCTTGAGAACAATTTGTGGATACTTTTTCTTACATTGAATCAGTCATCCATACATTTCTGTTTGACTAGAATTTTTTTATGTTGTGTCATTCTTAATTCAGTAGAATAAGCTAAAGTGTTTTATATAAAGCTTTCTGAGCTCTGGTTCAAAAGGACAAACATACTACAAATTACAAAATGTATATCTTACCTCACACTTCAAGTCTATATAGTGTATGTCTTTCAAGCTGCTATTCGGGATGCTTATTAAAAGGTTTATGTTGGTTACAGCCATTTGCAACTGAGATTTTAAAGGCTGAAATGCCATATCTTAGTAGAGGATATACCTTTTCTCATATTTATTTGAAAATCTGTTATTTCACAAGTCAATTTCTTGAAAGATACTGCCATAGATAAAACTTTTGATATTGTTTGTGGGTTTGCTTCTACATTTGGCCACTTACAATCACATTTAAAACAGGTTGAAGTTGCCAACTCATACGAGAAAAATGGAGCAGCATGTATAAGCGTCTTGACCGATGAAAAATATTTTCAGGTAGCATTCTCCTGTTTTATACTTCTTTTTTAACAATATCATTAATACTTGAAGCAATCCTATGGATAGAATGTGATTGCTTGAGGCTGTCTGTTTTGCTTCTAGGGAAGCTTTGAGAATCTTGAGGCTATTCGCAGAGCTGGAGTTAAGGTCTATAGTCAATTCTTCCAAGTTATCTTTTATTCTGGATGATTCTTTACAAACTATAGTTCTTTCTTGTCGAGCATATCTCAGTTAGTATGATAATCTAATCTAGTAAAAAGTGCAGTGTCCACTTTTGTGCAAAGAGTTTATAGTTGATGCCTGGCAAATCTATTATGCTCGCTCAAAGGGGGCAGATGCAATCCTCCTGATTGCTGCTGTTTTAACTGATCTTGATATAAAATATTTGACTAAAATCTGTAGGTTGCTTGGCCTAGCAGCATTGATTGAGGTTAGTTAACTTCCTCTATTTCTTTGAAAACACTTGAATGCAGATATTCATCATTTGGATCTTGCTTAGGTGCATAATGAAAGTGAACTGAACCGAGTATTGGGCATAGAGGGTGTACAACTAATTGGCATCAATAACCGTAATCTTGGTATGAGTATGTATATTCCTTTACTGCAAAACCTTTATAGTTACGATCTATGTTGCTCCTTTTCACCTGTAAAGTCAGGGGTGTAATCGAACCAAGCCGAGCCGAACAGTAAGAGGCTCAAGCTCAGGCTCGGATCGTTATCCCTAAGCTCGAGTTCGATTTGAGCTTTAGTTCTTAAGCTCGAGCTCGTAATAAAATTAGCTTGAGCTTAGTTAGAAAAAAGCTCATTAAAAATTAAACGAGCTTAGCCATAAGAATTATATATATATAAACGAGCATCTTAACGAGTACGTTCGCGAGCCTTAAACGAACATGTTTGTGAGTTCACTAATCAAATATTGTTAAGCTCGAGCTCAGCTCGATAATGTTTTCGAGCTTGAAATCGGGCTCAAGCTCAAGCTCGGCTCGTTAACATAATCGAACGAACTCGAATAAACTTTTTTTTTTTCAAACCGAGACCTGAATAGCTCGCGAACGGCTTAACTCGTTTACACCCCTATGTAAAGATGATCATCGCGGTTTTGCGATTTTGGTTTAATGTTGTTGAAACAAATTATTGACAGAAATTAAAGAACCTTTTTAATAAATCAGTTACACCTCAAGTTAAAGCTATCTGGTCCATTCTAACATTGAACTCTTCATATTTTTCCAGAATATAAAACATGGGTTATGGCTTACATTATATGATTTGTTTCTATAATTTGCTTTCACCTTCCTATATAAGCATATCCACTGTGAACTTGATAAGCCTAAGATTTGTTTCCATGTTTTAGAATACAGATAACCAACACCTTAACTGATCAATTATGAAAGCTCAGGATCTTCAACCTAACTGACCGGTCAGAATATAATATTGCATCTATTGCATGTCTGGACAAGTATTCCTCTCTGCTCTAATCCCCAAAAGTAACTTGGAGTAATATTTAGTAGTTGGACAAATGAACAAAGATAATTGTGAACTTTATCTTGTGCATTCTGTATTTCCATTGTCATCTAAAAATTGTAAAGAAAGATTTTTGAACTGAATTTGTTCTGTAATCGTAAGCCCAACTACTTCCTATCTCATAAGTTAGTGATATGCCTAGACTATGTGTTATTTTTCAGGAATAAAAAAGGCTAATGAGCCAACTCTTTGACCCAAAAAATCTAGCCTATGTTCGACATTCATTAGGATTACTTGATGTGCCCAAAATCAATATTGGTTACATTTTGAGGCAGATCTTAGCCAAATTCTTGGGGAATGTTGTGCTTTAATGGTTCTTAGTGTATTTGGTTGATCTTGTAGAAATATTTGAGCGAGAGATTTCAAACTGAATGATTAGCTGCCAGCCTTAGAGATGATTGTTATAATCAGTTGTCAATATTGGTTTTAGAGTCGGGATAAGAATCAGTATAAGGTAGTTAAAGAATCCAAGAAGCGTTAGTTGCATGGAATCGGTGGGAAAGTAAAAATAATGAAAAATACAATTTTTATTTTCATATTACATCAAATCTTGTAAAAAAGAATGTATATTTATTTTGTTACATATCTTAATAATGTCATATTTAGCCGACCCCACCTAGTGGAATAATGCTTGATTGTTGTTGTTTTTCTTAATAATGTCATATTTATTAACCAATAATATAAATAAGAATGCCTATTTATTAATATAAATTAAATAAATAAAAAGGGCAGCCCGATGCACCAAGCTCCCGTCATGCGGTTTCCCGGAGAAGGATCCATTGTACGCAGTCTTATCCTGCTTTTTGCAAGAGGCTATTTCCAAGATTTGAACCCGTGACCTTTTGATCACAAAACAATAACTTTACCATTGTGCCAAAACCCCCTTTCTAATATAAATTAATAAATAATAAATAAAAATTATAACCCATAATAGAATCATATATTTTTAGTATAATCACTCAATAACACTTTCTTATTAATAATTTTTAATTGGTACTATTACATAATATTCAATGTTACAGCATTTCAAGTTCCTAACTGCATTCAAATAATTTTTAGTTAAAGGAAGTAGAGTTTTTGGATGCTTGTGGATTGAGAGAGACTATTGCATTCTCTCTCGATCCACAATAACTTTACTTGATTGTAGTGAGTGAGTGAAAGATGGGAAGATGTTGAGTATAATGAGTGATGGAAAGGTCAAGTAAGTGATCCTAATCTCATCGTAAATTTTGAGTTGTGACAAGTAGAAGCAATTTAAGAGGGTGCTAAAGACTCTCCTTCTCATGCGAGTTCTCTAAAAATCAAGCTAGGATTAAAGAATACGGCAGGTTGGTCAAGTTATTCAAAGTCATCTCAATTTTACCAAACCTCAATTCATTTTCATCCATTTTGGCTCTCAATTTGACTAAATTTAATGGATTGCATGAATTTTGTCATCTAACTAATTTGTAGCTAATTTCTTTGAATCTCTAGTTTTTTCTAGATTAATTTTTCTGAGATGCTGATTTCTTGGCAAATTTTTTTGAATCAACCATTGCCTATAATGATCCAACCTTGGGCAATCTATTTTGAAATTCGTTGATTTTGCCAACTGGGAATATAGTAAAACAAGTACTATTTGTTTTGCATAAAGATATTTAACCATGTGATATAACCCACTAAATTTATATTCTTATATTTACCTTCTTGCAGAAACATTTGAAGTTGACATTTCAAACACAAAAAGTTTGTTGGACGAAGAGCGTGGGGAGCTGATACGCCAAAGGGACATCATTGTGAGAAAACTTATTGCTCCTTATTTTTAGTTCTAGCCAAGCAATTTAAATTGATTATGGAAATAAGATACTTGCTGTTATATATCCTATAAAATGTAAAAGTTTAACAACATTTTTTATTTATCAACCAATAATGGGTTTTGTATAGTCAGATGTTAAGTGCCTTGCTATACCAATATACTATGTTACTCGGATATGAGTATTTAACATGAGTGTGGATCTGACAGTCATTTCTAAATTTTGTTTACATGTGATCAACAAGGGTGTCGAGTATCCATCAAAGTGACAATGTCTTAGTGTCAGGCATGGGGATGAATGACGAACCAACTATCAAACCTACATGATATCTAATACCAACTGTACCGCATGCTATTGTTAGAGAGGAAAACAAATGAAACCTTAGTGGACAGTACGGGAATTATGTAGTATTAGTATTGTTGCATTCACTGAGTCATTTGCATGCTAGCATGGTAGGCAAGGTTTAAAATTTCGACCCGTGCCGAGGTTTCGGTCTCAGACCGGAACGATACGATTTCGGTATCGTATCGTGCCGTGCCGATATAGTTTCGATATTTTTTATTTATATATAGTAATTATAAGATAAATATGTTTATTGTGTATATAAAAATAAGTTGTATATTAATTTATTATAAGTTCTCAATTATTGAATAATTTAATATTGTTAGAAAAAATAATTAAAAATAATTTTATTTAAATAGAATTGATATATCAATAATTCAAATTAAAATGGAAGTATCTATAATAATAATAATAATAATAATAATAATAATAATAATAATAATAATAAGTATATAAATTAATACAAGATATTACTTTATATTAATAATAATTATATAAATTAACTATTTATTCATTTAATTAATTATTAATTAAATAATATATATTTTAAATAGTAAAAAATATCAAGTAAAAAAATTTAAAAAAAAATAAAAAAAATCAGAATATAAATATAATTTATTAGAATTTTTTTAAAAATTTAAATGAAATTTAAAATAATAAAAAATGTATTAGAATATAAATAAGAATTATTATATATTTTTTAAAAATTTTAAATGAAATTTAAAATATTATTTTTTCAGAATATTAATTAATAAAATTTATTTAATTTATTTTAATTTTAAATATATTTTTTATATATTTTATTAAGATAATTTAATTAGGGTTTATAAAAGTCTCTTCAAAATATCACACATCCTCCCCACATCCTTGGAAATCGTTTAAATTAATTAAATAAAATAAATAATTATTAAAAACAGAAAAAAAAAAATCGCGTACCTGCGTATTCGAGATTGCGCCCGCGATCATCGCGAGCGATCCCGCGGGGGGCGTCCAGCGACGCTAGAAGTGTTGTCGGACGCCTCCGGCGGCACTGGAAGGGTCGCCGGAAGCGTTCAGCGACCCTGCCGGACGCTTTCAGCGCCGCAGAAGGCGTCGCGCACGACGCCTTCGGCACTGCAGAAGGCGTCGCGCACAACGCCTTTGGTGCAGAAGGCGTCGCGGGACGCCGCCAGAGGCGTCTCGTGTCTCCTCCGGCGCCGACGAAGGCATCCCGCGTCTCCTCCGGCGCCGCCGAGACGGGGACACCTCCCGTGCCGGTTTCGGCCGTCCGGCGGAACGGTAAAAACTGTCCGTGCCGGGCGGCACGAAACGGCATTTCAAACCAGTGATGGTAGGTCCCATGTTCTGACCAAGTTATGTAAATCACTCTGTGCCATCATATTCCTGTTCTGGCCTATTTTAGTACTGGCCATTGCAGGACAGGTGTCGCTGTAGAAGCCTCTGATATCTTAGCTTCTATTGCTTAAGTCTCACTTCAGTATTTTTTTTTTTTACTTTAACTTCAGAGGTCAAATTTCGATGTACATGTTTGTATAATATATATAGGAACTACATTATCTCCGACACTAAATTTCTTGAATGCAACCTGCTTCTTCAGGTGGTATCAGAATCTGGTTTATTTACTCCTGAAGATATTTCTTATGTTCAAGATGCGGGTATCAAAGCAGTAAGTTTTTTTGTTTACATGTGTTATGGTGTGCATTTGGTAAAGCTTCAACAAGCACGATGAACTGCCCTTCCATAAGTGGTTTTCCCAATGCTTTTGGCTATAATTATAGTTGATAATCTAATGACCCTATAGTATAGCAGCAAGCAAATAAAATATTTTCTTGCCATTGAATTCTTGTATATCCATTTAGTTGTCGCATGTTCTTTGTTTTTAATCCCTTCCTTGCATTCATAATTCTAGGTCTTGGTTGGAGAATCTCTCATCAAGCAAGATGATCCAGGTGGAGCAATCTCTGGACTGTTTGGTAAAAGCATATCTGTGAGGTAATTTTACAGGAGTTGCTTTAACTCCAAGATCGAAGAACAGATTAGTTCCCTCATTTACAATTTGATTTGTCTTCGTATTTCCTACTCGTTTTGGTGTTCCTATGTGAGTCTTTCCTCGACCATCGAAGTGTATTGTGCATGTTTCAGCTTTTGATTATGGATGTTTCTAATATCTGTCTTTACATTTGGAATCGAAGAGAAAATATTCTCTTAGTCCTCATTGGTTGAGTTATTCCTAACATTTTTATCCAGTTCAAGTCAGGTGCATTCATAATTCACCTCTCTTCAGAAGATCAATGTTAACAAAAATATTCAATTAATTTGTGAAAAAGTGATCATCCATGAGGTTCTCCATGTCTCCTTGATATCTTGTTGTCTTCACTAGCAATAGCCCCCAAAATTGTTGTGGATGATGTTCCTATGCAATCCTTCTCTTCTAGCTATCCCACTAGAAGTTGAACACCTAATCATGGAAACTGATTGTGAGCTGCCACCTTAGAAGACTTTCATTGGTTGCAAATGAATGATTAAGTTCAAAATAAAAGTTAATAAATCCATCCTCATAAAGCCCATCTCGTGGCAAAAGTATGCAACCAAGAATATAGAGATTTCAATGCAATTGATTCTATGCAGCAGCTAGATGTGAAAAATGCATTCCTCAATTGTATATTGGAAGAAGTCCTCAGATTTTTATGACCTCAAACAAACTCCTATGTGGTTCGCAAAATTTAACAACATTATGATCACTGATGGATTTCAACCTATCCTTATAGTATCAGTCTACTTTTCCATTATTTTTTTAAAGAAATTATTCTCCTTCTCGTATATGTTGATGATATAATTATTAGAGGAGATGCTTTTGTTGGGAAACAAAGCTCACAAGTAGTCTAGTTTGACTAAATTGTTTTGATATGTTTATCAAAAGGTTTAATTTAGGTGTCACTTGTATTTTTTGATATGCACATAGACTTGCATATTGCATATGAAGCTTGTAGAGTTAGTTGACTCGATGAGGTTGTGTTGGTTTGCGCTTAATGGCTCAGTGGCATAGGACCAATATTAAAACTTAGAGAAGTTTGGAATAGACTATGGTAAGGAGTGCTGGGTGGTTGCAAATGTGATCATAAGATTGTGGGTTCAATGACTCAAGGCCTGGTACGAGGTGGACTTGAAAGGCGAGGAGGATATAGATGATAGGAAGTAAGTTTAGGGAGTTTGTGAAAAATCCTATTGGACAATAAGTTCTTAAGGAATTTTATTGAGTTGTAAAACTTTCATAGAAATATTTTTAATCAAGTGCTTACATTGGTCAAACTTTGAACAATCTTCTAGTAAAATAATATTTTTATGAGATGTTGTTAGGGTGGTAAATAAGTCAAGCCGAATCAAGCTTTGTGGTGTTCAAGCTTATTTGATAAGGTAACCGAGTCAAGTCGAGTCGAGACTAAAATGAACCAAGTCATTAAAATGATTGTCAACTTTGACTTGATTTTTTTTTATGACTTTGAGCTTTCTTTGAGTTTGATTTAAGTTTGATTCATTTAGATATTATCAAGCTCTCAATTCAAGATATTGAAACTTTTACATTTTAAGGTTGTTTAATTAGTTAGCGAGGTTGATAATATAAATTTATTTGTTGATTTTGAAAGTTTCTTTATTTATTTAGCAAGTTGATAAGAATTTTATTGATAAATATGATTCACGAACGTTGTTCACGAATATTGTTCACGAACGTTGTTCATGAATATTGTTCACGAATGTTGTTCACGAATATTGTTCGTGAATATTGTTCATGATCGTTAACGAGCTGAACACATATGTGTTCAAGCTTATTCGTTTAGTTAAACAAGTTGTTTAAGTTTGCTAGGTTGCTAGGAGCCGAGCGGGTGTTGGTCTCTGGCCGGCTCCGGCCGCCCACTCCGAACCAAATTATAACCTAGAGGGGACGGTGAACTCAAGAAGAGATTATAACCAATTGTGGCATGATTGCGACTACAATCGTGTCGTAATTATAAGTGGTTCATCTCCTAGTCGATAAAAAAAAGGACCGAGATCTTTCTCTGGTTTTTATTCAGGATAATTGTTCATAGCTAGCCAGGAGGAAGAACAAAAAGTTATTCCGTCCCATTTCGAGACGACGAAAAAAAGAGAAAAAAAAAAATCTGCATGTGGATTTAAAATCCATCTGTCGTTTATTTTATTTTATTTTTTTTTGATAGGTAAACTAGAGAGAATGACTCAACTCTCATGGATGCTTCGAATATACCACAACACAACAATTTGCACTGCCATCAGAACAAACAATACAAATTATTACACAACCAACATCATGACCGCATTGCTAAACTTGATTCGAACTTTTTTCGGTATGCCAGAAATACCACTAGCAAAAGCTGTTTAAAGGCAAAAACTTCTTTCAAACATCTTGGGCAACAAAAAAGGCAACTTGTTTCAAAAGTTCCTACTAAATTTCTTCAGCAACAAAAGTAAGTTGCATTTACATGTATGACATTAAGCAACATCATAACACCGAAAGCTATTTGTTTCTCTTCTTCGCTGCACTCTTCACCAAAGCTTTGCAAATAATCTCTCTCTTTCTCTTCAAGTTGTCGTTAGCCTTTACCACAGAGTTCTTTGCTTGATTCTCTAATACCCTTTTCATGAAGAATTTGAGCTTCCACAATGTGGTTTCACTCTGCAGCAATACAAAGATAAGCAAATTGAATTCACTGATCAGCGAGAATGAAGCCTCAAAGAAGGCTGCTATCTGAATGACATAATAAGAATATGTTATCAATGCAAACTTGAGATCGGTATCTAAAACGCAAAGAGCAAAGTTAACCACTTTTTGCACATCTGTGAAAGAGGCATATGCACCATTTTACTTGCAAAGTAGTGGTTACAAATGGAAAGGTTTTCAAGAACATGGTGATCCATTAGCAAAAGTTACAAATTCAATCCAAAAGGCTAGTTTTTCTGGTATAGCAACAAAATATGAAAGAAATAAAAAAGAGAAATACCTGCGCATCCAAATCGAGGTCCACTACTTCGCCAGTGGCTTGGAAACTAGGATTGTCTTCAGTTATAATTTCTAAAGCCATGTTAAGATCTTCAGGGGATAAAGTGCTCAGGCCAACCCCAAGTTTCCTTTTCTCCTCTGTAGTCATTTTTCTGAAAACAAATAAATTTAAGCATTCGTCACACCATCATATTCGCGGTTCACTTTCACACTACTGGAAAAACAATACGGGCAGACTAAATGGAAGTAACAATAACCAATGTCCTAAAATAACCTCATGTTGCTAACAAAATAACAGATTAAATTTTCTGAAGTGAAACTAGTATTTTAATGTTCATTAAATAAGTGGAAAGAATTTTTATACAAAAGCAAAGGGAAGAGCAACAAGAAAGAAAGAAGAATTAGAATGTTCATATATACGTCATTCAATTATATATTAGATTACAAACTTTCAAGTTTGAAATAATCTCTATTTAAGTGGGATGTAATTTACATAATAACTTTGTTTTAACTTGGTTTACTATGGAGTTCAAATAACAATTAAAAATAGTTGTATGGAAGTAAAGAGACTAAGGAAAAAACAATTATTTTAAATAGGATGAATGGTTGATATTGAGGGCATAAAGCAAATATATCATATTATAAAGATCCTTTCAGTTAGCGCAAAGGAAGGATATCATTTTGCCAGCCGATTATCATGCTGAACATGTATAAGACATGTATGCTCAACTATTCGACACTTTAATTGTAGCACACTCCAGATGGCATGAGAAGATGGATAGGGTTAGGGAGAGAACTCATCAAGACACAAGATGCCAGATAGGATTCTTCTTCTTGATGCCTTCATACTAATCCGAGCCAGCAGCACCGTCAATCGGTGTGCCAACAAGGCATCAACACAATATCATCTCTGCTGGAGTTAAATATCCTAGCTAAGACCAATACTTTGAACCTTGATTAATACTAAAACTAAAATAATGAATTTTCCCTGGAGTTCCATCTGCCCTAACTTTCTACCTGGTCGCTAAATTATGTTACAAATAATATTTTAAGATCTACTGTCTGGCTGATAATCTTTCTCAATGGGATATCTTGCTATTTAATCACTAGTTTGTAGCCAAGAACCACACAAGGGCAGGCAACTTTTTCTAATTCTTGCCCTACATCTGTTGAATGATCAACTTCTAAATGTCAATAGTTGCTCAACAGTTTAGCTAAATTAAAGCATTCAAACAACAAAGCAGAAGAAGCTGCATGTTTGTGTATATCGTACATTCTATAAGGATGATGATGAGGCAAAATTGTTTACCTGCATTTCTCTATTATCTTCGCCCTTAGATCTTCCAATTGTGAATTGAGGTCATCAAGCTGAAAATTGGATTAAAAGTTATGAAAAAAAACACAATTGTGCTCTAACATGATTAGTTTCTATAACCTGGAGAAGACCAAGATAACATTTACATAGTCATATGACTCCAGCCTCTCCACTAGAGTAAAGAACTACAACCACTACCAGAAATGGAAAGTAACAAGAACACATTGAGTATACAAAAATTACCTCATTATATGTCTCTCTAGCTATTTTTGCATATGCAGGCTTTCGAGAATTACGAATATTTGAATGAGTTTGAGCTCCCTCATCTTTTTGTCTTGCTTCCTGGGAAGTAAAAAATTCAAGAAAAATCATAAGATAAAACAAAAAGGTATTTACAATGACAGATTTGATGCCATTAACAGAGACTAATAGATCCATGAAGAAAATGGAAAGCAAAATGTTACTGGAAGATAAAAAGAAGATGGGAGAAGAAATAAGAGTAGCTCAACTCAACCTCTTCAACTACTTTAGGTAGCAATTGCAGCCACTTCTCTTCAAAATTTTCCAGCGATGACTTTGCCATAACATGAATATCACTTTGATCATCATTGTGTTTCATTGCATTAGTGAAAACCAATCTTGCATCAGCATATATTTCACGAACATTCTTATACCAACTGCCATCCTTATCCTTAGCTTCCATCTGGCTCTTGATTGTACCAGAAACCATGGGTTTTGTAGCGATCTAGAAGCACAGAAGGATAAAGTAAAATATTGGGGGAAAAAAGACTTAAAAAGTATACCAACTGAATTTTTAAGGGATTGCTTCTAAAAACAACATTGAATACTTCTAATCAATTGTTTTGACCAGTGAAGAAGCCGACAGATACATTTCATGGAGCAATGACTTCAGACCCCGAGAGAGATAGCGATAGAGAGAGATGAAAGACCTGAGTCCGGACGGAGAGTAGGCGAGCACCACAGCGCGTTGGAGGTTCGATCGGAGGGTCCGCTGTCCGATCCAAGCACGGCGTCGTGAAGGGACGGAGGAATCGGAAAAGGAAGGAAGAGAGAGAAAAACGGGGATCTAAGATTTCCAGAGAAAGGGTGTGCTGTCGCCGCTGCCCTCGCCGGCGGCTTGATCACGCTGCTCTCGATTGGGATCAGGGCGCCGATCGGGCGGAGTCGCAAGAGAGACGAAGAGAGGGGAGGGGGGAGGGGAGAGGGGACGAAGAGAGTCGTGCTCTCACATGATTAATTTTCTTTTCTTTTATTGTTGTTTTTTTCTATTTTCCTTTTTTTTAGTATATTAAAAATATAAATAAAGTTTTATTAAAATTGCTTTAATTTTAATTTTTTATTTTTTAAAACATTAATTAAAAGATAAAAAAGAAGGAAAAATAGATAAAAAAGAAGAAGAAAATAAAACGCAGAAACGGATTAATTCTATCTATATTTATCTCCTATATTGATGGGACAGGCACCAAGATACAGTTACGATTATATATATATATATATATATATATATATAAATATATATAAAAAGAGAGAGAATTGTTATTCTACGGATTATTTCCTACGGATTACTATAGACCTTGCCATGTCATTTTCTTTTTAATTTTTTAAATGTAACTTTTTCTCTTTTCCTTCATTCTCGCTGAAACAATTTATTTCACCAAAACTCACCGCACAGCTTCGCTCACTAGCCACTCGCCTTGCCGCCCACCTCCTGTCCACCGTCGACGGCCTCTGGCCGCCTGGACCCAACCTAATGCTGTAGCATGGGGGGGGGGGGGGGGGGAACCCTTAGGGGGATCGCGACATGGATTTCAACCGCAATCGCTAATGGATTCCAGCGAGTTAGGCACGGTGGGCGGGCGGTACGGTGGCCAGGCGACCAACAAGTGGCGTGCAGCGAGGTTGTCATGGTGGGGGATTGCGGCATGGATTCTAGCCGCAATCGAGCTCGATCGCGTTGGATTCCAATTGCGATCCGGCTTGATTGCGACCAGAATCTGAGCGATCACGGGCGGAATCCGATCACTGTCAGACCCTGATCAGTTCACGACCAGATTGCAACCGGAATCCGGTCAAAATCCGACTCGATCCGGCCGCCACACTAGCGACCGCGATCACGGCTGGATTTCAACCGGATTGTCGTCGGGATTCTGGATGCAATCCAACCGGCAGTGGGCGGGTGGGCGGGTGGGCGGCAGTGGGCGATGGGCGAGTGGCTGACGGCGAGGCTGGCACGATCACCGCCTGGCACGATTGTCGCTGGCACGATTGGTACACGAATAGTGGTTTCGGCGAGAGGAAACAAGGAGAAAAAATGCAAGTAGAAAATTAAAAAAAAAACTGACATGGCATGTCCACAAAAGCGGTCCGTAGTAAATAGTCCGTAGCATAATATATATATATATATATATATATATATATATATAATTTTTCTAATTAGCATATTGAAAAAAAAAAATTGCACCGCTCTGATTTTAATTTTTTTAATACATTTTAAATATATATATTTTTAATAAAAATCAAAGTTAGTGTATTTGATGAAATCCTATATTATTGCGGTGCAACTTTACTTTAAAAAAATAATTAATTAGATGACAGATTTATAGCATAAAAGTTTTTCACTAGATATCAACGTAGATTAAGAAATATTTATAATGGATAATTCAAAAGTCTAATATTCATTAGTTGCAAATTTTATTTGGAGAAAAAATCTGTCATAGCTGAGAATTGTGGGTACTTGGGAGATAACTGAGCGCTCTTACCATTGCACCATAACCATGAGGCCAAAAAATGATTAACTGGATTGGATTATGTCAAGCCTGGGATGATCAGCTCGGCTCCCTGAAAGTTCTCCACCGATCATCAGTGTAAATCGGGAAGTAATTACGACTGACGGCTTAGAAGCCAAGTATTCCTTAGTTGCAAGTGTTGGATCGAATTTTACGCTAGAGGGGGGGGGGGGGGGGGGGGGGTAATAGTGTTTTAAAACCTTTCGAGAAGAGTTAAGCGCAGCGGAAAATGAAACAAGGAAAAATAAAGAAGACAGAGACACCAAGCTTTTTACTTGGTTCGGAGCCTGGGTCGACTCCTACTCCAAGGCCAGTGGTCGTTGACCACTTTCGGTGGGCAATCACTATCAATCCGTAAAATGATTATAATTTGAGAGTACAAGTATTAAATGAAGAACAAGTATACCGACAATACAAAGATGAAGAAATTAGATGTCGGATGTCGGAGTAGCAGAGCGCAGTTGAAGACTTCGAAGCAGCGTACAGGAGCACAAGATCTTTTGTTCGAATTATTGTTGAGACTGCTCCCCGAGGCTCCCTTTTATAGGCTCTACAGCATTGATCCAGAACCTCGAAGTTCGGGATCAACTTTGACCCGAAGCGGATCAGTCGATCGATCCCCATTTTGGTCGACCGATCAGACGATCTTCACCTCATCTGATGCGCTCGCTCCGCTTCGCTCTGGTCAAAGCCTATCCACGGTTCGGTTGACCGATCATCGGTTCGGTCGACCGATCAGCTGCTCTGACCCGATCCATCCGGCCTGATCCAGCCGACGATTATCCTTGGTTTGGTCGACAGAACCCAAGGTCCGGTCGACCGATCCCCTAGTCGAACCCGGTCCACTTCCTGGAAATCTGATCTGCTGCTTTGGAGGTTCGGTCGACCAATCCAAGTGTTCGGTCGATCGATCCTGGTCAGTTCTAACCTGCACAAAAATGTTAGTCTCCTGCAAAAAAGAGTTAGAACAGAATAGATAGAATAGATAAAAAGTAGTAATTAGATTCCGTCTCACCGAGATCGGAATCTAGTCAAGATCTCGACTTAGAGTACCAAAATGGCTCTAAGTCGGATCAACGCCTAAGTTCCCTTCCCGGGAACGCGTCCTCACAGTCACTCCAGTGACTTACCTCACTTATCTACCAGACGTCCGGTCAGCCCTTCGACCCATCTGAACTTCGTGCCAAATGTTCAGTCAGCCCGTCGACCCATTTGGACTTCGTGCCAGCTATCCGGTCAGCTCGTCGACCTAGTTAGGCTTCGTGCCAAACATCCGGTCAGCCCGTCGTGTCTAGACTTCTCCTGCACACTCGATCAGAGTTTTAGATCAACAACAAAACTAACTTAACCTAATTTGTCATTCATTAAAACCATCCGGTAGAATCTAGTAAAAATATTTAAAATTTAAAAAACAACTTAGTTTTTAAAAGAAACATACTTAGAATAAAAAAAACATTTTTCAAATACTTATTTTAAAATAATTAAGTCCTCCCCTGAATCCGAGAATTATTTAAAATAAAACTTTTGAAAATATTTTCTAAAAAAAAGATTTTTGAAGTAATTTTTTTTTAAAAATAAATTGAGGTAGAATTTTCTAAAGAGATTTTAAAGAGAAATTTGAAAAACATTTAAGGAGATAATATTTTAAGTAAAAAATAAACCTCCCCTAAATTTTATACTCTTTTAATTTATTACTCTCCCTTAATTTATTACTCTTCCTTATTTTATTACTCCCCCTTAATATAATGCTAAGGTTTGGATGGGTTAAATTTCACAGCCTTAACACATTTTTCTAATCTAGTAACACTTATATTATTTACATAATTATCTCTGTATCCTTGGTATAATTGTTTATTTGAGTTTGATTAATCAATAATTAATTTTAGATTCAGTCGTTTAAACTTTAGTTTAAGGTTAAATAAGATAAGATTTTATTAATTCAAACTAGTTAACCATTATTGATTAATTTTTACTTAATTTAATATTTAATAAAATAATCTAAATTTCGTATTAATTGTCTTATTATCAATGGATTGAAATAAATAGTTATAATTTATAATTTGTTTTTCATTTACTTAAGATCTTTAAGTGTTGATTAAGTAACTTAAGTTATACTTAATTAGGATTAGGTAAGTAGCTTAAGTTAATTTAAGTTTAAAGTTTAAGATTTGATTAACTTAAGTGTCTTAGAGTTACAATGAACTTTAAAGTCTTTTAAAATGATTTTTAAAAGAGTTTTTTAAAAGTTTTTAAAGTAATTTTTTAAAGAATTTTTAAAATGATTTTTAAAAGAATTTTTAAAATGTTTTTTAAAAGTTTTCAAAATAATTTTTTTAAAGAATTTTTAAAATGATATTTAAAAGTTTTTTTAAAATAATTTTTTAAAGAATTTTTTAAAATGATTTTTAAACGTTTTTAAAAATAATTTTTTAAAGAATTTTTAAAAGTTTTTAACATAATTTTTAAAAGTTTTAAAAATAATTTTTAAAAGAGTTTTTAAAATAATTTTTTAAAGATTTTTAAAAATAATTTTTAAAAGAGTTTTTTAAAGAATTTTAAAATAATTTTTAAAAGAAATTTTTTAAAATGATTTTTAAAGGAATTTTAAAAATAATTTTAATAATGATTTTAAAAAAAATTTAAAATAGTTTTTAAAATGATTTTTAAAAGATTTTTTTAAAAAAAAATTAAATGTTTTTTAAAGAATTTTTAAAATGTTTTTAAAATAATTTTTAAAATGTTTTTAAAATAATCTTTAAAGAATATTTTTAAATGATTTTAAAATTATTTTAAAAATGATTTTTGTATAAAATATTTTTTAAAATGATTTTTAAATAATTTTTAAAATAATTTTTAAATAATATTTAAAAGAATTTTTAAAATTATTTTTAAATAATTTTAAGATAATTTTTAAAGAATTTTTTAAAATGATTTAAAAATAATTTTTTAAATAATTTTTAAAAATTATTTTTAAATAATTTTTAAAGAATTTTAAATTAATTTTTAAATAATTTTTAAAATATTTTTTATAGAATTTTTGAAATGATTTTTAAAAGTTTTTTTAAAATAATTTTTAAAATGTTTTTTAAATAATTTTTAAAATAATTTTTGAAGAATTTTTTTTAAAATGATTTTTAAATAATTTTTAATCTAATTTTTAATGAATTTTTTAAAATCATTTTAAAATAATTTTTAAAGTAATTTTTAAAAAATTTTAAAATGATTTTTATATAATTTTTTAAGATAATTTTTAAAGAAATTTTTTATATGATTTTTAAATAATTTTTAAGATAATTTTTAAAGAATTTTTTAAAATCATTTTAAAATAATTTTTAAAGTAATTTTTAAAAAATTTTAAAATGATTTTAAAATAATTTTTTAAAATAATTTTTAAAGAAATTTTTTATATGATTTTTAAAATAATTTTAAAGATTTTTTAAAGATTTTTTTAAGTTAAAGTTAATTTAAAAAATATTTTTTACGTTTAAAGTTATTTTTAATTGTAATTAATTTTAATTTTAATTTTAATTTGAAATTTAATTTTAATTTTAAAATTTAATCTTTAGTCATCTCAATCTAAATTTTCAATCAGAAAATTCTATAATTTTGTAATATGAATTAGGTTTAATTTTAAGGTTTAGTTTAACTTTGTGTTAGATTCAGATTTAACTTTGGGTGCAACAAACAGGCATTCTCTGGATAAACTTCTGGCTATGATTAGTCACCTGGACATAATTAGAGTAACCATACCTTCGAGATTTTTCAGGTCGAAATCATATCTTCTTAGACATGCATAGATTAAACTTTTACTATCATCCAAAACTTCACCATAGGTCAAGTTAAACTTTTATCTCTTTTTATTCTAGTTTGTATTTTGATTTACCCAATGACACCATAGCCCACAAAGGTAGGTTGTCGAGGAGCCTTTGGGGACGAAGAAGCTGACGACGCCATTGGGGACGAAGAACATAAGAAAGACCACAACACACCAGCAGACAATCTTCGCCATCCAACCACCATGGTGCAGACGATAGCGCGGATCCTTCTGATTCTTTATACCGATCATAAGAAGAGCTAGAATCGTGAAAAACAGGAAATTCCCCAAGCTGACACGAAGCATGGCGCTGGTCTCAAACCATTCCCTATCGGGTATCTTCTGGAAGTGATTAATCCCTACAAAACCATCCAAGGGTTGGTCAATTAGATCCAATCTGGTAACGATAAAATTTTGAACGATCAACCAAAATTGTAGCTTAATACGTAGAATTCGTCTTGCGAATTGGTAAAAATGAAGAGAAGGTAAAAATTTATACACGGGAGGGACTCCATGAGAGGAGCGGCCACCTCGCGTAGGATCCACGAGATGACGAGGGACAAGGCGAAGAGGCCGCAGTAGGCGATGCGAGCGGAGCGGCGGTTGATGCTGCCGGCAATCGAGCGGCATGCCTTGCAAGCACAGGACGCGCAACAAGAGGCGAGGCACGAAGCTGCCCACATAATTTCGTCGTCGTCGATTTCGCCCTCTTCTTCTTCTTCGAATCTACAAGGAAGAAGCCCGAACCGGAAACCCTAGAGCACGGAAACGGTGAGCGGAAGCTTCTCTTTCCCTTCCTCTTGTAATCTAGTTCAGATCCTCTGTCCCCATTTCTCTATGTCTCCGTGTCCCACTGTCGATCGGACGGATCAGATTAAATCTGAAGGATGATTTGTATCTTTAAAATATGTGCAGTATCCTCGTGATGTGCAAATCATCCTTCAGATTTAATTTGATCCGTTCGATCGACAGTGGGACACGGGGACAGAGATAAATGGAGACAGAGGATCTGAACTACTTGTAATCGAGTAATCGACAGGAATAACTTTTTCGAATCAGCCCTCCTATGTTTAGTTTTCTAAATTGTCAAATATTAGAGTCGGTCAAGCATTCAAAAGTATAGGACTTTTTGTTATCTTATTAATTTCATTGGTAAACCGTCTTAATTTTAGGGGGGCAAGCGCGGAAAGGACACTCTCATTTATTTTTTTAAATCAAAAGTATATAATTACTCCATTATTCTCTAAGATTAATCAATATTATAGATACGATTTTATAATTACTATACATACACTAAAAAAATAGTTTTTTTAGGAACGATGATGTGTGACGAATATTTTTTCATCCTAAAATTTTTAACAAATTTTTCAAAAAAAATTAAATTGTTGGAAATTAGCAATGAATTTAGTAACAAAAATTACTCGTCGCAGATTATCAACAAAAATTAATTGGTCACTAATTTTGTTGTAATTTAGCGAAAAAAATATTTATTGCAAATTCTGTAACGAATAAAACTTTTGTCACAATCTTTGCGACGAAAATATTTTTCGTTGGGATTTTCCAACGAATCCATAACTTGTCGCAAAATTTACGATGAATATTAAATTTGTTGCACATAGTCTTTTCACTGATTTTAATTAAATATTTGCAGTGAACTTGAAGATTCGTTGCAAATTTGCAACGAACTTATAAATTCATTGTAAAAGTTTTTTTTAAAAAAAAAAATTACGCAAAGGTGAGTGACTAAAGGAATTTTTAAACCTGGAATGTATTTTTCGGATACATCGGTGTTTGAAAAATTCTCTAGATCTATCAATTGAATTTTGAAATATTTGTAAACTTTCCCACGAATATGAAGATTCGTTGGAAATTTGCAATGAATTCTCAGATTCGTTGCAAATGTTTCCAACGAATCTGAGGATTCGTTGGAAATTTGCAACGAATTTTGAAATTTGTTACAAATGTTTATTTTATATCTGAAAATAATTGATGGACCTAGATAGTTCGGAATGAGAGGAAACTAGTTCCTATGGGTTTGTCTTGTTCTCCTAATTCTATAATGTGGTAAAAAAAAATTGGCATAGTATAATATTTTTCACATCTTGGTCAAATAGACTGATCCTGTCCGAATGCTGAACCAACGGACGCTGGGCACGTGGCGCTCCCCTGCTACTGACGTGGATCTTCGACTGGTTGCACGAAGCTCTGGCGAACCTGCACAGAAGTCGGGCCGGGAAGGGGTTCCCGGTGGCGACCCTCCGACGCTCAAGTCAGGCAAGCAAGTAGTGAAAAAAGTGGCTCCAAAGGTGTACTACGCGCACCTCCGGCGAAGTATAAGGCTCTTTATATAGAGCGGAGAAAGAGCTCCTGCACGTCCACCGAGGCGCATATGTGTCCGCAACCCATACCTCGGTATGTGTCTGTCAGAAAGCTTACCTGACGCCATACTACTACAGTCCAAGCACGTCTTCGATGGGACAACAGAACACCTCGTTGTCAGACTTGGAGTATGGCCTAGCCATAGGACTTGACAGCTGTCCTAAGATGTTCTTGTCCCTCTCTACCGATCACTGGCTAGGGCGTCCGGCAAGCCGGCTGGACGGGGAGTCCATCCGGCCAGCCCTCAGCTTAAGCGCTGGCCGGACGACACTCACATCCCGTCCGGCCTGCCGTTGGCATCGATATGCTGGGGATATTTTCGGTAGGGTGCCATGTAGGGACTGTTTAGCAGTATGTCATCTTCTCTTAGGCTTTCCGCTCGGCTCTCTGCTACTGTTCAATTGAGCGTCGGGACCCCGACTTCTGTCGGGGCGACTTTTTCCATCGTCTATTCACCGGTCGGCCGGCCGGGAGGTCGGCCCCTCCTTCTCCGATCGGCCACCTGGCCTTTTGACTCCCGCGTGGCATTGACCCCTCAGAATGGGGGTCCCCTGTTTTAACCGCCGGATCACTTGCCTCCCCCTCAAGTCTAGTCGAGGGAGGCGAAGTCCGACTGACTGGACTGCCGATCTGCCTGGATAACGACCGCTATACTAGTCCGCTTGGCTAGGCATAGAGGTGCACATCCGGTCGGCGGTGTCTCGTTCGTGCCTTGTATTCCCTTGAAATTCCTATCAAATCCTTTCCCTTACTGCCAATCACGTGCGCCGCGCACGGTAAGGTGCGTTCATTAAATGCGACCTGTGTCCTGCTGACACGTGGTGACTCTGCTCTTGTCAGCGTATGGCGGTGGCTTTACCTCCGATGGGACAGCAGCCATTTGAAATGAATGGCTGGATGATGACCTCGTTCTTCGTGACCTGAATCGGACGACCACGGCCGTTCGACGCTAACGTTATAAATCTCGCGGCCAATTCTCTCCGCCGCCTTCTTGTTTCATCGACTTCTCCCTCACGCTGCTCTCTCTGCTCCGGCGATCCTCATTCCCTGCTTGTTTGGTGCGCTCGCCATCTTCTTCTTTTCCTCGATCTTTCTAGCACCCGTAAGCCCTCCTTTTCAGCTCCCCACCTCCTGTATTGCTTGCTTTTTCATTCTGTTGGCATTTTCCTTTAGTTTTTCTGTCAATATCTCTTCTGTTTCGGCCATGGCGAGTACTTCTACGCCTACCGTCGGCGCTCCTAGTCTCTGGTATGCGACTATGGATAGCCGATTCGATGAAGAAGACGCATTGCGTCTCATTCGGATGTATGAAATTCCGGCCGACCATGAAATAGTTGTAGCCACTCCTTCCGATCGGCCTAATGATCCGCCGCCCGACACCATTTGCTTCTTCCGTGATCAATTTTTGGCCGGGCTGTGCTTTCCTCCACATCCGTTCATTGTCAAAATATGCAACCACTTTCGCCTCCCGCTCGGCCAATTAGTCCCGAACTCGATTAGGTTGCTGAGCGGGGTGATAGTCCTTTTCAAATTGAACGATATCCCCTTAGACCCCCAAATCTTCCACTATTTCTTCTAACCAAAACAATCCGAGTGGGGGACCTTCATATTTCAATCTAGGTCGGGTTTCGTCCTATTTACCAACATGCTGAGCTCCAATAAGCATTGGAAGGAGCATTTCTTTTTTATGCGTCTTCCCGAACGGCCGGCCTTCTGAACGAAGTGGAAGACGGCGGTGCCGAATCAACCGGGTCTTGGCAAATTCAAGAGCCATCCGGCGTATCTTCATGCGGCCAACCAGCTGGTCGGCCAACATTACGATATCGACAAGTTGCTCCTTCCTGGAGTAATGTACATATTTGGCTTGTCTCCCATCCAAGCCGATCTGCCTTGTAGCATGAGTAAGCGATTCTTATCCCCCTTTTTCTTTTGTTCTAACTGATTTATTCTTTGTTTCTGCAGCTGAAGTTATGTGGCGTGCCAAGGCAACCGAAAAGTTCAAGCTGAAAGCCGCCAATATTGAGGCTGTGAAGGACAAGGAAGCGGCCGAACGGGGGCTGGTCCTGACCGGCCAGACAACTGAAGGGAGCGAGGGAACTCCAGTTGTTCCCGAGGCTTCGGCCGCCCGCGTCTCCACTGACGAGGCCGCGACCAATATCACAACATCTGCCCAGGCCGAGGAGGAAGGCCGATTGGCTGACGAGGCACCTTTGGTGACTCGTAAACGCCGTCGGCTAGAGTAAGCCGCTCAGCAACCTCCACCAAGAGAGCAGCTTTCCGAGCGGAGCGATGATGCTCCGGTGGTTTTTGAGGCGGTCTCCTCGGAGCACACTCCGACTCAGCTTGACTTGCTGCCGACCATTACTGAGGCGCAACCTTCCACCTCTCAGACTCTACGTCGTCTTAGGCGACTTGACGACCGTCCGGTCCCGATCGGCGAGTCTTCTAGCCACGCTGCTGCGTCTCAAGATGACTCGAGCGTCCCAAGGGTGATTAAAACAGTCCTCAGATTTCCCTCGGAGGAATACTTACTTGCCGCCGATCGGCCATCGGCCATCGGCCATCGGCCATCGGCCATCGGTTCCCGAACAGCAGATCACCCTCACCGGTCCGCTCGCCAAAGTTTGGGAGGACGCGCACGTACACGTCGCGCTTATGTCCCCCAGTCAGCTAGGGGACAATAACCTGCAGCAGGCGACCGGGGTATGCCTTTCTGCTTTACTGATATTTTTTATTTGAGTTTTTAACTTAACTGTCTTCATTCGCAGAGTTGGGTAGAGCAGATCGCAGTCAGCAATCGACTGGCTGAGCTGGAGGAAGAAATGAAAAAACTTAAACTTTCGGAGGCAAACCAAGGGCAATCCACGGCTGCTTTGGAGAAGAGCAAAAAGCTTTTGGAAGCCGAACGGAGACGTGCTTCCGATCTGGCGAGCGAGGTAGCTCGGCTTGAAGCTGTGGTCAAACAATGGGATAAAGAAATCAAGACGGCGACCACTCGGAAGCGCAAGGCCATCGACGACATGGACCTAATGAAGGTGGAGATCAGAGGGCTAGAGCAACGCGTCAAGGATCTGGATGCCCTTCTGGCCACCGAGAAGGAGAGCCGTTCGGCCGATCGGCTTAAATTTGAAGGGGATTTAAAGGATCTCCAGACTGCCAACGATGCTTCCCGAATTGCGCTCAAAGAGTATCAGGATGGGGAGTCGGCTCGCTCAGACGAAGTGAGGAGGACATTTGTCCTCTCGGATGACTTCGGAGAGAAATTCACCGACAAGATTTCCCTCACTTTCGAAGAGGCGATTAAGGCGGCGGTGGATTACTTGAAGACCAAAGGCCACCTTCCTGCCGAGCTGACCATCCCCCTAGAGGATCTGGCTATCGTGATGGGCGCCATTCCAGATGCTCTTTTTGATTTTGACGCGTGAGGCGTGTTTTTTATCAACCTTTTTGTATCGCCGTTCAGCAAAACTTATTTTTGTTGTAATTTCTTTTGTTGGCCCAGCGTTTGACGTAAATAGATCATCTTTCCGTTCTTGCAACTTTTGTTTTGGCAAGGAAATTTTTCTTTCGTCATGTTTAAAGTGTTCTTTAAAACTCCTCCGCTCGGCTTCATACTCTAATATGAGCTCAAGCCGATTGTCTTCAAAAAACGTCTTTCGTCATTCGACTGCATGGCCGCTCGGCGCGAGAACATCATTCGTTCACGTGCTCACATCCTTAATTCTTATTAACTATCTTTTACTTTGCACCTTACCTTAAAGGGGGTTCCATATATTTTTGCTAATCGAGCCGTTCGGCCGTATGTTGGCCTTAAAGAACAGGCTCCGTCGTCGGTCGGCTCTCACCGTCGGAATATATTTCGTGGATGGCTATCCTCTCAGACGTTTATAGACGCTGACTCGTCTCTCGATATTTAACGTCGGAGCTCGACGGTCTTCCGCTCGGACGTTTATGTTAGGACCTTCGGACGCGGCTAGAGAGGGGGGGTGTGAATAGCCGACCTCAAATTATCGTTTCTTCCTACAATTTAGGTTAGCGCAGCGGAAATACAATGTAGAAACGAAAGTGGAGAAGATCAAACCTCAAACACGATGATGTAACGAGGTTCGGAGATGATACTCCTACTCCTCGGCGTGCCCGTAAGGTGGACGAAGCCTATCAATCCGTCGGTGGATGAGACCCCGGATAACCGGCTAATATGAACTCCTTCTGGGTGGAGAAACCTCGCCACAATCTCTTTTGCAACAGCAATAAAGGAGTACAAGAAATAAAGCAAGAAACAATGGATAATATGAATGTAAATACACTCTACCAAGTTTTCTTGCCTTCTTCTCGTCGACTGGAGTTCATTGATGAAGCAACAACTTCACGGATGATGCCAACAATAGCTGATCAACCAGTCGAGGGAAGCTCACACGAAACTTCAGCAAAGCTCAAATCGCAGTAAGGAGGAAGAGCAAGAAGAACTGTTCATAGAGGCGCTCAGCATTTGATTTATATCTGCACATGCGAAGAAGACAAAGAACAACACAGAAATCTAGCCATTGTGTCGCAACGGCTAGGGCCTGGACTGATCAGGCTCCACCCTGATCGGTCTAGGAGGCTCCTGATCGGTCTGTGGACCGATCAGGCCCTAGGCTGATCGGTCCACAGACCGGTCACTGTGGACTGATAGGCTTTAGGCTGATCGGTCGGCCTGGACCGATCAGGCTCCAACTTGATCGTTCCACGATCGATCCGTGGACCGATCGGATAACCTCAGCGTTTTGATCGATCACGGACCGATCGGATAAACTGAGTATGGATCGGTCACCGGTGATCCAATGCCTTAAACTTCCCCTAAATCCTAAAGCCTTCCGGTCTAGAGAGCGAGCTACCGAGCCCTCTCGACCTAGTCCGGAGAACGAGCTACCGAGCCATCTCCGACTTCCATGTCTCGTCGAGCGAGCTCCGAGCCCTCTCGACCTAGTCCGGAACGAGCCACCGAGCCCTCTCCGACTTCCACGTCCGGTCGAGCGAACTCAGGCCCTCTCGACCTAGTCGGAGAACGAGCTACCAGCCCTCTCCGACTTCATCGCCTCAGAACGAGCTACCGAGGCCCTCTCAGTCTAGTCAGGCGAGCTACCGAGCCCTCTCCGACTTCATCCGGTCCAGAGAACGAGCTACCGAGCCCTCTCCGACTTCGTCTGGTCCAGAGAACGAGCTCCCGAGCCCTCTCTGACCTAGTCCGGAGAATGAGCTGCCGAGCCCTCTCCGACTTCCCATGCCAAGCTTCCATACTTGGACTTCTCCCGTGCCAAGCTCCCTGCTTGGACTTTTCTGTGCCAAGTCTCCATACTTGGACTTTTCCCGTGCCAAGCTCCCTGCCAAGTCTCCATACTTGGACTTTTCCCCGTGCCAAGCTCCCTGCTTGGACTTTTCCGTGCCAAGTCTCCATACTTGGACTTTTCCCGTGCCAAGTCTCCATACTTGGACTTTACCGAATCAAGTCAACTCAAGTCGGGTCAACCAGGTCAACCTTGACCGAAGGTTGCACTCACAATCTCCCAAGTTTGTATTCTTGTCAAACATCAAGATACAACTTTTCTATTCTCGTCAAACATCAAAATACAACTCGAGTCAGGTCAACTCGAGTCGGGTCAATCAGGTCAACCTTGACCTAAGGTTGCACCAACAATCTCCCCTTTTTGATGTTTGACAAAAACCATAATCAAGTTAGGTTAACTCGATAACCTAACTTAGGTTTTCCAATAGTTCTCTAATCAATGTTCTTCCTTGAACATTCTCCCCAAACTCCAATGTTCTTCCTTGAACATTCTCTAGACATTTCTCCCCCTTTTTGACACACATCAAAAAGAGTGAATTAAGGTTATGAGTTTCTTCCTAATGAAAGTCTCATACCTTTCATTGAAACCCTTAATTTCCCCCTTGATACTAAAGACAATAATCAACTTAGTGATAATCCCATATCACTCATCCTCAGAAATCGAGTAAAAATTCTCCCTAAAAGTCAACTCCCACTTGACCAATAGGTAAAACTCCCCCTAAAGGTCAACTCCCCTTGACCATTGCACCAACAATGTCTTGGAGAGTTTCAATCCTTTAGAAATCTAAAATACCAACTTCCAGCTGAAATTTCAGACAATCAGCATTTGGCACGCTCTGATCGGTCACCAGACCGATCCACACTTCCCTGGATCGGTCCAGTGACCGATCCAGACCTCCCTGGACCGATCAGCATCCCCTCTGATCGGTCCACAAAGCTCTGATAGGAATTTCTGATTTTTCTCCCGAAATTCAGAAACCCCTAAAAAATCACAGAAAATTCCAAAAATTATAAAATTTTGAGGATACATTCCTCATAACATATATTATCATGGAAAAATAGTTTTCTATAAAAATAACTTCCATTTTTAAATCTTGATACAAAGTTCGAAAGACTTTGAATAGTTCAAGGTTAATCCATCTTTGTATCAACTTGCTCAATGATGAATGCTATCACTAGAAAAGCTTCATCAAAGTTTTTCAAATCAATTTTGAAATGATTTTAAACCATTCAATTTAGGATCACAATCTTAGGGCTAAGTATACATGACTTGTACGCAAGCTTTCCCTATGATCCTCAATTTCGAATTAGGCTCATCTAGGTACAAGAACTATGCACCTTGATCATAATTCATAATCCTAATATCTCACACACATCTAAGGTGTATCAAACACATCCAAGTCAATTTTTATGAGAGATATGGGTTTAGGTCATCTTAAGCTAAGTTCTCACGCATTTTCTAAACAACAATTTGATCTCCATATCAAATTATGTTTTTATCCTTAAATCAATTTAATTGATCATACATGCAAGAGATGATGACATGTCATAAAATAATATCATAAGTGGAAACATGTGCTAATGTCATGATGTCACGGCATAAAGTATGAAACTTAAATAAGGCATGACATATAACTAACCTAAGCATTATCATGACATTTCAAATGATAGTAAATTAGATATGATGTCATGACATGGCATATGACAAACAATATATGACAAATAACATATAAAGGTATAGAAAATACCTAATTCTAGCTTTAGTTGCCATTTTTGATAATTTTGATCATTTTGCCATAAATTCTATATTCCTAAGTGTAATAGATCTAAAATAATATACTAAAGATTTTTAGATCACTATGTGCCAATTAGATTGACCCTAGAAAATTCCTCAAGTGTGGTGGCACATCCTAATCACCTTAGGAATGAGTAAAATTTTAAATTTCATTTTCAAGGCTTGATTACACCTTGAAAATTCCTAAAATGCCACCTTTTGCCATGATTAGGTTAACTACCTATCCAATTAAGGTTGGCACACCCTAACCCATCTAGAGTGATGGAATCACGCTCCTAGGAACCCAAAACCTATTTGAGCTCATTGGGTTTACTAAATATTCACTAGGGATGACTTCCCTAACAACCCTCCTAATGACCCTCCTAGGCTTTAAAGCCTTGGTCATTTGGGACTCATCAAGATCAACTCTAGGGGTGACTCCCCTTGTGACCTTGGTGATGGTCTTCCTAGCCCTAGGTCTTGTTCCATAATCGAATGGAACATTATGATAAGTGGGCTTGACCACTTGAGACTTAGGTTTGTGACTCAAACCTCTCATGACCTTGGGCTTTTGTTTTTGACCCTTAGACCCTAGAGTTGACTTCTCCAAATTCTTAAGGGCCTTTTCTAAGGTGTCAAGTCTTGACCTCAAGACTTGATTTTCCTTCTCTAATACCTCAAGTTTTAATTTGTCATTTTTCTTTGAGGTATTCCTAGGCATATGTCTAGTTGTTTTGGGATTCCTATCTAGGTTTTCCTTAACCTTAGATGAGTTAATTCTAGGGTTGGCATTTCTAGTATTATCCTTACCTAGACTAACATGTTTGGCACCTAAGCACATGTATTGGTTTCTATGGTTATCATGCTTATCATCATTGGCAATTGCAATAAAGCTACTAGCATGTTTCTTATTAGAATTGCAATAATGTGCCTTAAAGGGTACCTTAGGGTTTGCCTTAGCTCCCCCTATAGATGTGCTTGGTCTCTTGTCCTTGTGAGGTTGCCTCCCCCTCGGACATTGGCTCCTATAATGTCCCCTTTGCTTGCATTGGAAGCACACCACGTGCTCCTTGCCCTTGCGTATCAGGACTCCGGCTTCCTTGACCTTTGGCGCCGGTGGAGTCTTCCTAATCCTCTTTGGACATTTACTCTTGTAATGCCCATATTCCCTACGCTCAAAGCACATTATACGTAATTTATTTGAAATTAAGTTGCTTGAGTTACCTAGGGTTGAGGATGGATATACGCTCTCTTCTTCATCCCTTCCGGAGGTAGAGGCTTCTTCTTGCACCAATCTTGATGAAGAACTCTCCTCCTCTTCTTCCTTAGATGTTGAGTAGCCCTCAACTTCTAATTCCATACCTCCATGATGTGAGCTACTTGGCTCACTTGACTCCTCTTCATGACTTGAATTGGAGCTCTCCTCATGGAACTTAGCCAAGTTGTTCCACAACTCCTTAGCATCGTTGTATCCACCTATCTTACACAAGATATCATTAGGTAATGAAAATTCAAGGATTTTCGTTACCTCGTCGTTGATTGTGGATTGGTGGATTTGTTCCTTTGTCCACTTCTTCTTCTCGAGAGGTTCTCCCTTTTTATCCACCGGAGGAGTAAAACCTACTCGTACACAATTCCAATTCACTAGGTTAGTCATAAGAAAATACTTCATTCTTACCTTCCAATACGCGAAGTCGTCGCGATCGTAGAAGGGTGGAATCGTGATGTCTTCTCCAAGTAGATCTATTCTCTAGCTTGTGCTCCCCCGGGTGTTAATCCGACGAAGAGCAACCTTGCTCTGATACCACTTGTTAGGACCTTCGGACGCGGCTAGAGAGGGGGGGTGTGAATAGCCGACCTCAAATTATCGTTTCTTCCTACAATTTAGGTTAGCGCAGCGGAAATACAATGTAGAAACGAAAGTGGAGAAGATCAAACCTCAAACACGATGATGTAACGAGGTTCGGAGATGATACTCCTACTCCTCGGCGTGTTCGTAAGGTGGACGAAGCATATCAATCCGTCGGTGGATGAGACCCCGGATAACCGGCTAATATGAACTCCTTCTGGGTGGAGAAACCTCGCCACAATCTCTTTTGCAACAGCAATAAAGGAGTACAAGAAATAAAGCAAGAAACAATGGATAATATGAATGTAAATACACTCTACCAAGTTTGCTTGCCTTTTTCTCGTCGACTGGAGTCCGTTGATGAAGCAGCAACTTCACGGATGATGCCAACAGCAGCGGATCAACCAGTCGAGGGAAGCTCACACGAAGCTTCAGCAAAGAGGAGCTCAGCAAAGCTCAAATCGCAGTAAGGAGAAAGAGCAAGAAGAACTGTTCATAGAGGCGCTCAGCATTTGATTTATATATGCACATGCGAAGAAGACAAAGAACAACACAGAAATCTAGCCGTTGTGTCGCAACGGCTAGGGCCTGGACCGATCAGGCTCCACCCTGATCGGTCTGGGAGGCTCCTGATCGGTCTGTGGACCGATCAGGCCCTAGGCTGATCGGTCCACAGACCGGTCCTTTAAAGCCTGATCGGTCTGTGGACCGATCAGGCAACGATCAGTAGCTTCCTGATCGTTTTCTGATCGGTCTGTGGACCGATAAGATAACCTACAGCGTTTACTGATCGATCACCAGACCGATCAGATAAACCTGAGTATCACTGGATCGGTCACCAGACCGATCCAATGCCTTAGAGCTTCCCAGCCCTAAATCCTAAAGTCTTCCCGGTCTAGAGAATGAGCTACTGAGCCCTCTCTGACCTAGTCTGGAGAAACGAGCTACCGAGCCCTCTCCGACTTCCATGTCTGGTCCAGAGAACGAGCTACCGAGCCCTCTCTGACCTAGTCTGGAGAACGAGCTACCGAGCCCTCTCCGACTTCCATGTCCGGTCCAGAGAACGAGCTACCGAGCCCTCTCTGACTTCAGTCCGGTCCAGAGAACGACTAGAGCGCTCTCCGACCGAGTCCGTCCAGGAACGGCCACTGAGGCCCTCTCCGACCTATTCGGTCCAGAGAATGAGCTCCCGAGCCCTCTCTGACCTAGTCCGGAGAACGAGCTGCCGAGCCCTCTCCGACTTCCCATGCCAAGCTTCCATACTTGGACTTCTCCCGTGCCAAGCTCCCTGCTTGGACTTTTCCGTGCCAAGTCTCCATACTTGGACTTTTCCCGTGCCAAGCTCCCTGCTTGGACTTTTCCGTGCCAAGTCTCCATACTTGGATTTTTCCCGTGCCAAGTCTCCATACTTGGACTTTACCGAATCAAGTCAACTCAAGTCGGGTCAACCAGGTCAACCTTGACCGAAGGTAGCACCCACAATCTCCCAAGTTTGTATTCTTATCAAACATCAAGATACAACTTTTCTATTCTCGTCAAACATCAAAATACAACTCGAGTCAGGTCAACTCGAGTCGGGTCAACCAGGTCAACCTTGACCTAAGGTTGCACCAACAGTTTATAGACGCCGGCTCGTCTCTCGATATTTAACGTCGAAGCTCGACGGTCTTCCGCTCGGACGTTTATAGACGCCGGCTCGTCTCTCGATATTTAACGTCGGAGCTCGACGGTCTTCTGCTCGGACGTTTATAGACGCCGGCTCGTCTCTCGATATTTAACGTCGGAGCTCGACGGTCTTCCGCTCGGACGTTTATAGACGCCGGCTCGTCTCTCGATATTTAACGTTGGAGCTCGACGGTCTTCCACTCGGACGTTTATAGACGCCGGCTCGTCTCTCGATATTTAACGTCGGAGCTCGACGGTCTTCCGCTCGGACGTTTATAGACACCGGCTCGTCTCTCGATATTTAACGTTGGAGCTCGATGGCCTTTAAGGCTACTTTTAATGCAACCGCTCGGCGGACACACTAGCCATCCTTGGAATCATTTTTGTTTCCTGCATTACAAGGACATAGGCGACTAGTATATATACATAAATGAGTTGCATCGGTGCACCTCTCATCCAGCTCGATAAGGCTGGAGATGATTCGCGCTCCATGGCCGATCCAGCTGCCGTCCTTCTTCATCCTCCAAATAGTAAGGCCCGAGCGGAGCTTTTCGATAACCTTGAAGGGGCCCGCCCAGGGAGCTTCCAGCTTATCGACGTCGCCGACCGGCTTCACTTTCTTCTAGACAAGATCGCCGACCTGGAATGATTTGGGATTACGCGCCGGTTGTAATTCTGCTTCATCCTTTGACGGTACGCCATCAGCCGGACGGATGCCTTGGCTCTCTCTTCTTCGACCAAATCCAGCTCCATGTTCCTCCGCTCGGCGTTGTTGTCATCATAATTCTGGATCCGAGCGACTCAACGCCAACTTCGACAGGAATAACTGCTTCGCCGCCATACACCAGATGGAAGGGCGTGACTCCAGTTCCTTCCTTCAGGGTCGTTCGGATGGCCCATAAGACGCCCGACACTTCATCCACCCAACTTCCTCCCAAATGGTCGAGCCGAGCACGCAGAATACGAAGAATTTCCCGATTAGCTACTTCAGCTTGACCATTGCTTTGGGGGTATGCTACGGACGTGAAGTGTTGCTCGATGCCATAGCTTTGGCACCAATCTTTGAGCAACTTTCCGGTGAACTACCGTCCGTTGTCGGAAATCAGTCGGCGAGGGATGCCGAACCGACAGATGATGTGCTGCCATATGAACTTTTTGACCATCTGTTCGGTGATCCTGGCTAGCGGCTCGGCCTCCACATACTTGGAAAAATAATCGACCGCCACTAGCAGAAATTTCCGCTGTCTGGTCGCCATAGGAAATGGACCAACGATATCCATTCCCCACTGATCGAACGGACATGAGACTATTGATGCCTTCATTTCCTCTGCCGGTCGATGATAGAAGTTATGATACTTCTGGCATGAAAGGCACGTCGACACGGTCCGAGCGGCGTCTGCTTGTAAGGTTAACCAGAAGTACCCGGCCAACAGGATATTCTTAACCAGCGATCGTTCGCCCGGATGTCCTCCGCAGGATCCTTGATGTACTTCTTGGAGGATGTAAGCTGAGTCCTCCGAGCTCACGCATTTCAACAGCGGGCGTGAGAAAGCCTTCTTGTAAAGCTGATCGCCGATGAGTGTGAACCGACCGGCTCTCCTCCTTAGCAGCTGGGCTTCATTCTGATCGGACGGTGTGGCGCCCGAGCGCAGAAACTCCGTGATGGGTGTCCTCCAGTTGCTCGGAAACGTAAGGCCTTCCATACGGTCGACGTGCGCCACCAACAATACTTGTTCAATTGGCTGCTGAATGGCGATCGGCGTTATTGAGCTCGCGAGTTTGGCTAACTCATCGGCTGATTGATTTTCTGCTCTGGGTATCTTCTGGACAATGACTTCTCTAAAATTGGCTTTAAGCTTCTCAAAGGCTTCAGCGTAGAGCTTGAGCCAAGCACTGTTGATTTCGAATGTACCAGAGAGCTGCTGAGCAGCCAACTGGGAATCCGAATGAAGCGTTACCCGACCGGCACCCACATGCCGTGCTACTTGCAAGCCGGCTATGAGGGCCTCATACTCTGCTTCGTTGTTTGTAGCTTTATAATCCAGCCGGACGGATAAGTGCATCTTTTCTTCTTGAGGGGAGAGCAACAGTATTCCAATCCCGCTTCCAAGCCGAGTGGATGATCCGTCCACAAATATTTTCCACATAGCTTTTGGCTCTGAATTCTGCACCTCAGTCACAAAATCTGTCAAGGACTGCACTTTGATTGCCGAGCGGGGCTGGTATTGGATGTCAAATTCACTTAACTCCGTCGTCCATTTGATGAGCCGCCCGGACGCTTCTGGATTTAGTGCGCCAGGAAGTATGGACGAAGGCGCCGAGCGGCGAGGACCAGAGTGAAAGCCAGCTTCTCGAGCCCAGTGTAGCGAGATTCAGTATCTTTTAAAATATGACTAAGGAAATACACAGGCTCTTCTCCGCTCGCCCTCACTAGTGCCGAGCCAATTGCTTGCTCGGTTGAAGACAAATACATATAAAGTGGCTCACCCGCAGTCGACTTGGCTAATACCGGGAGAGAGCTCAGATATGCCTTCAAATCTTCGAACGCCCGATCACATTCTTTGTCCCAATGAAACTTATTGGCCTTGCGCAAGATTTTGAAAAATGGAAGGCTTCGGTCGGCTGTCTTGGAGATGAATCTGGACAGAGCAGTTATCCGACCGGTCAAACACTGCACTTCCCTTGTATTTCTTGGAGGCGGCATGTCTTATAGAGCTTTCACCTTGTTGGGATTTGCTTCGATGCCCCGCTCGGTCACTATGTACCCCAAGAAATGCCCTCCTTTTGCTCCGAACAGGCACTTCTGGGGATTTAGCTTGACTCCATATTTGCGTAGTGTTCGGAAGGTTTCCTCCATGTCTTTGAAGAGATCGGCCGTTCGGACGGACTTGATGAGAATGTCGTCCACGTACACTTCCAAATTTCGCCCGATCTGCTCTCTGAATACTTTATTCATCAAGCGCTAATATGTGGCTCCCGCATTCTTCAATCCGAACGGCATCACATTATAGCAATAGGTGCCGTCGGCCGTCACGAAGCTGACTTTTTCTTGATCTTCACGGGCGAGCGGTACTTGATGATAGCCTTGGTAAGCGTCGAGGCAGAGGGTAAAAGTCTTTCGGGCAAGCTTTGTTGAGATCCCAAAAATCTATGCATACTCTCCACTTGTTGCCCAGCTTGGAGACTAATACTACATTCGCCAGCCAGCTCGGGAACTGCACCTCGCGTATATGGTCGGCTTCCAGAAGCTTCTCCACCTCCGCCCGGATGATGGCATTCTACTCGGCGCTGAAATATCTTTTTCTCTGCTTTACCGGCCGAGCGTCCGGTCGGACATGTAGCTCGTGCTGTGCTATGCTCGGCGAAATTCCTGGCAGCTCATGCGTCGACCAGACGAAGACATCACAATTTCTCTGGAGGCATTTGATCACTTCCTCTTTCTGGTTGACTTCCAGATCGGATGCAATAAAAGTCGTGGCCTCCGCTCGGGTTGGGTGAATCTGCACTTCCTCTTTTTCTTCATAAACTAAAGAGGGAGGCTTTTCAGTTATAGCATTCACCTCGATCCGTGGCGACTTCCGAGCGGAATTGGATTCTGCTCGGACCATTTCGATGTAGCATCGCCGAGCTGCCAGCTGATCTCCCCGTACTTCTCCCACTTTGTCTTCGACGGGGAACTTGATCTTCTGGTGGAAGGTAGAGACGGCTGCTCGGAACTCACTGAGCGTCGGTCGTCCCAGAATGACGTTGTATGAGGAGGGAGAGTCTACCACCACGAAGTTCGCTGTCCGCGTCCTCCTGAGCGGCTCTTCTCCCAGTGAGATGGCCAGCCGGATTTGTCCGACCGGTAGGACTTCATTGCCCGTAAACCCATAGAGGGGGATTGTCATGGGCAGTAGCTCGGTGCGGTCAATTTGTAGTTGATCGAACGCCTTTTTGAATATTATATTGACCGAGCTTCCTGTGTCAATAAAAACGTGGTGAATAGTGTAGTTGGCTATTACCGCTTTGATGAGCAGAACGTCGTCGTGGGGCACTTTAACTCCTTCCAAGTCCCCAGGCCCAAAACTGATTTCGGGTCCACTCGCCCGCTCTCGGCTGCAGCCGACTGCATGGCGGCCCACCAGCTATGATGTTGATCTCGCCTCGGGAAGTATTGCTTCTGTTTTCTTCTTCCCGAGAGGAAGGTCGGGACCGTTCTCTTGACGTTCGGCGATTCTCCTACCTTGGAGAGAGATGCCGATCGGGAGTCTGTTGCTGTAGCCTATCAGCTCGCGTCCGATCGGCATCATGAGTTCTCTGTTGCCTGTCAACTGAGGGAGACCGTCGGCCGCCATTCCGGGGAACGGGATGAGCCACGAAGGGAAGACTTCGACAATCCCTTGTGTTGTGCGTATCCGTCCGGTGGAAGGAGCAGAACATCGGGGTCCATTTCTTCTTTGGCTTGGGTCGGGCGGCAGCTACCTCTTGCACGTGAGACCTGGCATGGGGGGAGCGGATTGCTTCGGCCCTCGGTCCTCTGGGCGGCTGATGAGCGGCGTGCTGTTTCCGCTCGGCAGGAGGAGCCCGCTCGGTTGGAGTTTCTTTTTTCCTGGCCGCTTGCGCTTCCTCCACGTTGATGTATTCGTTGGCCCGGTGTAGCATGTGGTCGTAGTCTCGGGGCGGCTTCCGAATGAGCGATCGGAAGAAATTCCCATCCACGAGGCCTTGTGTGAAGGCATTCATCATGGTCTCCGAGGTGACCGTTGGAATATCCATGGCCACTTTGTTGAACCGCTGGATGTAAGTTCGGAGCGATTCACGGGCTTCTTGTTTGATGGCGAACAGACTAACGCTGGTTTTTTGATAGCGCCGACTGCTTGCAAAGTGATGGAGGAAAGCCGTCCGGAAGTCCTTGAAGCTTGTGATGGATCCATCCGGCAACCTCCGAAACCAACATTGAGCTAATCCAGATAGGGTGGTGAGGAAAACCCGACACTTCACCCCATCTATGTATTGATGCAGAGTTGCCGTGTTATCAAACTTGCCCAAATGATCATCCGGATCGGTGGTTCCATTGTATTCGCCGATCGTCGGAGGCACGTAGTGTTTAGGCAGAGGGTCTCGTAGGATAGCCTCTGAAAATTGGTGATTAATCCACTTGGGCGATGAGTCCGCTCGAGGGGCTTTTCCTTTTCTGTCATCTCATCTCGGCATTTCATCCGAAGAAGATCCCCGATCTCTATGAGTGGGTGCGGCTTTGGGGGTGCGGAATAGGGCCCGATGGAATGCAACGGTGGCTTGAGGTGCTTCCGCTCGGCCACCAGAAGCTGAGGTTGCTTGCTGCTCTGGCCGCTCGGCTGTTGCCTTCTGTTTTTGCTCCACAAGCTTGGCGGCCCTCAACTCGATCAGAGAGTCGAGTTTCTCCGTGGAGAGTGTTACCGTGTGTTGTCGTCCAGTCTCGTCCATTGTTTCCTTTCGGATGCAGGAGCGTTCCCACAGACAGCGCCAATTTGATCCTGTCCGAATGCTGAACCAATGGACGCTGGGCACGTGGCGCTCCCCTGCTACTGACGTGGATCTTTGACTGGTTGCACGAAGCTCCGGCGAACTTGCACAGAAGTCGGGCCGGGAAGGGGTTCTCGGCGGCGACCCTCCGACGCTCAAGTCAGGCAAGCAAGTAGTGAAAAAAGTGGCTCCAAAGGTGTATTACGCGTACCTCCGGCGAAGTATAAGGCTCTTTATATAGAGCGGTGAAAGAGCTCCTGCACGTCCACCGAGGCGCATATGTGTCCGCAGCCCATACCTCGGTATGTGTCTGTCAGAAAGCTTACCTGAAGCACGTCTTCGATGGGACAACAGAACACCTCGTTGTTAGACTTGGAGTATGGCCTAGCCATAGGACTTGACAGCTGTCCTAAGATGTTCTTGTCCCTCTCTACCGATCACTGGCCAGGGCGTCCCGCAAGCCGGCTGGATGGGGAGTCCATCCGGCCAGCCCTCAGCTTAAGCGCTGGCCGGATGGCACTCACATCCCGTCCGGCCTGCCGTTGGCATCGATATGCTGGGGATATTTTCGGTAGGGTGTCATGTAGGGACTGTTTAGCAGTATGTCACCTTCTCTTAGGCTTTCCGCTCGGCTCTCTGCTACTGTTCAATTGAGCGTCGGGACCCCGACTTCTGTCGGGGCGACTTTTGCCATCGGCTATTCACCGGTCGGCCGGTCGGGAGGTCGGCCCCTCCTTCTCCGATCGGCCACCTGGCCTTTTGACTCCCGTGTGGCATTGACCCCTCAGAATGGGGGTCCCCTGTTTTAACCGCCGGATCATAGACAAATTTGAACTGTCAGTTGAAGATGCTAGAGATTTAATGCAAATTTCGGTAGTTGAACTTGTTAGATTTATAAATTAATGTTTTTGGACACATCGGTGTTTGAAAAATCGCTAATAAAAATATATTGGGTGAAAAAATTATTTGAGGACACTTATATAATCAGGAGAAATAGAGGAGCACATAGGAACTGGTTTCATCTAATTCCAAGCTCTCTAGATCTATCAACCGAGTTTTAAAATATTTGCAAACTTTCCAACAAATCTAAGTCTATACCCGACTACTATAGACATACCAACACCAAGGCACGAGTGCATTCAGATCTCCGTCTAAGTATTGAGTAACATTTTGTTTACAGTTAATTATTTTATAAAGAAAAGTGTAGGTGTTGTTACACTTTTTTCTTTGATTTGTGTATTCAATTATGACTTGATAGTGAATTATCTGTCACTAGGTTCAAAGGCCAGGAGTAGGAGTCACCCAAGACTCCGAATCAAGTAAAAAATCAACTGTGTTCTATTCTTTTTACTTAGTTTGTTTTTCCATTGCACACTCGTTTTAAAAAATAGAAAAGAAAGTTTTAAAATATACGTGATTCACCCCCTCCCTTTCTCCTCTCACGTGTAATCAATCCTATAGTTTATTCACATCTGAATTCTGTTCGAGAATGAGTGATTTTCAGTGTGTGCACTGTATGGATCCTTAGATTAGTCACCCCAAGGAGATGGATGTTGGTTGCTACTCGGAAAACCTAATGGTTCCACTGTACAAAAATTTTGTACATGATCTAAACCTTTCCTAGCTACCGTGTGTTCTTTTAAATTAAACTTGGATCGCCTGTAGAACTTAACACATTTGATTCCAAATTTAACTTATATGTTCTTAAAGGTTTAGACTTGGATCTCCTGTGAAACTTAACACGTTCGATCCAAATCACCTAGGTTATAAATTTAATTAAATATTAATTTCCAAAATTAGCTTCCAGTACTGCATGGTGAGGCACATGACCTTCTTGGATATGGGAGCAACCACCACCGAATAGACAAAACCTTTTAAGGAAAGTTAATATTTAATTTCCTTATATAACTCTAGGTTAACCAAAAGGAACAATCGAAACACAAGGATCGAAAAAGAAAAAGAACACAATATCGAGAACAAATTCGAAAAACTAGAATCGCATGCCTCTTGTATTTGGTATTTATATAAAGGAAAAATAACTAGCATGATGCGGAAATTAAATACTAGTTATACCTCTTCCTTGTATGTTAATAACCTCGAGATCTTCTGTCGTATCCCTCACCTCGCCTTGGACATCGTGTGGGCGACGATCCTCCAAGATGAACTCCACCCGAAGAACTTCTCCTCCTTCTCTAAGTTTCGGCCACCACCATAAAAGAACCAAAAGAGAGAAAAGGGAGAAGAGAGGGAGAGGGGCCGGCCACCTTGAGGTCTCCAACAACACAATATGAATTGTTATCACATAAGGCCTCCCCTCCCCTTCTTTTATATTACTTGCCCAGGGCAAATAAGGAAAGACTTTCATAAGAAATTAAATCTATTCTTAAGTTTTTCCTTTTTCTTTTTTCCTTTTAATTTTTTCTTTTCCTTTCTCTTGATTGATTCAATCATCAATCAACAAATTGTTGATTGGCTTGATTGAATATTGATTGGCCGACCCCTTGCTTGGATACCAAGCAAGGGTGGCCGGCCACACTAGAGGAAGGAAATAAAATTTTATAGAAGAAGAAATTCTCTTATAAAATTTTACAAGCTTTCTTTCCTAGTGTGGATGTTAAAAAAAGAAAGTTTTAAAAAATTTAAAACCAAGTTTTAAAATTTAAAACATCTCTAATAAAATTTCCTTTTTAAACATTGCTACATAAAAGAAAGTTTTATAAATTTTACAACTCTATTTTAAAACTATAAAAGTTATAAAAGGAAAGTTTTATAAAATTTATAACTCTCTTTTAAAACATGTGACCTAATTCAAATAAGGAAAGTTTTGTAAATTTTAAAAACTCTCTTTTACAAATTGTAAATATCTGAGAAGATTTTAAAATTCAAAACAACCCTCCCAATTTAAATATTGTGGCCGACCCCTTGCACAAAGCAAGGGTCGACCACATTAAGGAGTATTATGGCTGGCCCTTGGCTTGGTCACCAAGCCTTGGGCCGGCCCCTTCTTGGACACCAAGATGGGCTCTTAATGGATGAACTTGAGGCTTTAATGAGGTTACGATAGGGACCTAGAGGAGAAATTAATTTTGGTCTCCCGATGAGCTTGAGTATCCCGTGTTCGCCCCGAACACACAACTCAAGTTCATCAATAATAACTCATTCCACTAAAGAGTTATTATTGCACTACCGCACTAATCCCATATTACATTTTGAGCTCCTTCTTATCATGAGTGTGTTAGTCTCCCTGTGTTTAAGATATCGGATGCCCATTAACTAATGAGTTATTGACAACTTACATAATTAATATCTAGTTTCAAGAATAGTACCACTCAACCTTATTGTCATGTCAGACTAAAATCCACCTGCAGGGTTTAACATGACAATCCTTATGAGCTCCTCTTGGGGACATTCTCAACCTAGATAAGTAGGACACAGTTTCCTTCTATAATCAACAACACACACTATATGTAATATCATTTCCCAACTTATCGGGCTTATTGATTTATCGAGCTAAATCTCACCCTTTGATAAGTTAAAGAAATAAATACTAAATATATGTGCTCGTTATTATATTAGAACTTCCATAATTACTAAGCTCTCATTCTTTTATAGAGTCAGTATAAAAAGAACTTACCTTAATGGTCCTACTCAATACACTCTAAGTGTACTAGTGTAATTATATAGTCAAGATAAACTAAAACCTAATTACACTACAACTGTTCTGATGGTTTGTTCCTTTCCATCTCAGTCATGAGCTACTGTTTATAATTTATAAGGAACTGATAACACTATCTTCTGTGTGTGACATCACACACTATGTTATCTACAATATAAATTAAATGAACAACTGTATTTAACAAATAAACACAAAAATTTGACCAATGTGATCCTTTATTCAAAAATAAATGTTTACAAAAACTAGGATTTTAGTATACACTCTAACAGTGGATACTAAGTAAATTCAGACATTAGCATTGCTTCAAGTTATTCCGCTGTAACAAATTAATAAAATAAAGTGATTGGAGTTACTCATCCCCAACTCCTAGAATGTACTAACAATCAGCATTAAAGTGGTGATGCTTTGGTCAAAATAATACTAAGGTGGTGATACTTTGATCGAAGATGATGATATTTTGAAAAAATCAACACCAAGATGGTCATGCTTTAAAGAAATCAATAACAACTAACATGGTGATGTGTTGACGAAATCAACATCGAGATTATGATATTTTGATAAAATCAATACCATGATATTTTATTAAAATAATTAACAAGGTGATGATGCTTTAATCAAAGCAGCACCAAGATGGTGATGCTTTTCACCAAAATAGTATCAAACTACTTTTTATTTTTTTATTTTAGTTTCATTTTTTTTGTAATTAAATATTTAAAAAATAGTAAATTTAATTTTTTATTTTTATTAATGTTCTTTTAATTTTTATAATTTTTATTAACCTTATTTTATATATTTTTTTAAAAAAATATGAATACATTTAACAGATCATTTTTTTTTTTTGATTTGGTTCGATTTAAATAAAAAATAATTACTTTCACTTAGAGCTGAAAGGTGTATTTAGAAAGTAAGTGATTTTTTTTTGGTAAAAATCAAAATATGATGTAACTTTTGTGAAATTTGGAAAACTGAGTGTGCCTTTGATAAACAATTATTTTTCATACTTACTTGTAGTGTGTTCTTGCCCAACAATAGTCTAATTTTGAGGTTGTTGATCGAAGTATGTTGCTGCTGCTTAACTTATATAATATACACATCCAATGACGTGGATCACCAATGGAGAAACAATACACACCCCTCGCTCGCAAGAAATCTTTCATGATTTGACTTTGGAGCTTATTTCCACGAGAGAAGAGGAGACAATTCACTAGTGTAACCGTAAAGTAATTAAGAGAGAACAAAGTCTAACGGGTTGATGGGCTACTCGCTACAAGTACTTTTTATTTTTATTTTAATTACCGATAGAAAATTTAGTGGAATGTCACTTTTACGATTAATCAATATAAATTAAACACCTAATGTCAAATAAAAGAAAGACAGAATAAACAGAGCTTATGTTTGAGATGTTTATTATGAGAGGGAGTACTTAATGAGTTTACTATGCGAGAAAAATTATAAAACATATAAATACATTATTTACCTCTTCCAAAATGGTTTCAAATGGCTCATTCAAGTGAAGACAGCCCTAAACAAGTCCTAACGGTGCTTGAACTTGCTTCCGCGAAGAGACTTTAATTAAAATATAAGTAGAATTATCTCTCTAGTGTCTATTGAAATTGATTGAAAATCAAAGCATTACTCTTGCTCCTTTCGATGTAATGCTGCTAATGACACCCTTCATCTTGTAAGTCTCTCGTGGGTTTTAATGTTTCTAAATCATGTTAAGCGTGTAGTTTGATGGGTTTGATAAATGGTTAATTGTAGGGGTTGACTTGCTTGACTCAAGTTAAGACGATGGACTCGTTAGATTGACCTCAAAAGATATCACAGAAGCTTAAGAGACTCTAGAGCTTGAATGTAATTGATCTAGGCAACAGATTTAATTACTAGATAGTATGGTTAATTGTAGGGGTCACAGAAGCTTAAGAGGGCTCATTGTAAAAATCGTCTCACACTTGCCATTGACGCTGCGTCAAGTTCTAAGTACTAGGTAGTATGGAAGAACTATCTATGAAAGGATTAAGATGATAAGATTCGGCTTGACTATCTATGTATGTTGGTCAACCAAACATTTTATATATGTGAGCAAAATTTTCAAATTTGATGCTTTTAAGGGCATCATTCATTGTTAATTGACTAGCAGCCATCGTTTGGTCAACAAAACTTTTTGATTTCGTGGATAACAACTAGAATTATCATTAGTGATGGTTATCCATTATCCAATGCTACTATTGATTTTTGGTCGGGCAACCTCTAAGATTGTTTTTACCAAAAAAAAAAACATATTAATTGAAATAGAAAAAGGAGTCAAATGCTATTTGTGAATTGTGATGAGCACATGAACAAGATATTAAAATGGACACGCAGACATAGAGAGATATATAAGAAATAAAAACATTAGAAAAAAATTGATAAACAACCCTGAATAATACATTTAAAATGATAGGATAATGCACTAGTTAAATTATATAAAAGTATGATAAATATACACATTACTAAAAAAAAAAAAAGGAAACTTAATTAACAATGATAGAATATAATAAAATTTATTTAAATGTAGATAATATAATAAGGAAAGTTTAGTGGCATAAGCGATGCTATATAACCAATCCTACTTAATGAAATAAAAACATAAGTGATTGGTTTACATCACGCGAATATTTAACCCATGGCATATTTCCGAGTCCATGACCTGACAGTGGTCTCGTACTTGACTCGATCAGTCTTGTAAACTCGAGTGATCTCAAGAACCAAAGGATCATCAGGGTTGGGATCAGTGAGGAGTGAGCACAACGACAACAACACCTAAAATTTGAATTCAGATTGCCAGTTAGGTTCTCTTTAGTAGCATCAAGGAAATATAGTCCAATAATCTTCTATGAATTTCTGAAGACGCTATTAAAAATTAAAAGTATTTTACCAATAAATTGCATGTCTCTAATGTTTATCAATAAGTTTATACAACTGAACTCCCAGTAGAACTGAAGTGAAACTCAAATGAAAGTCTATAGTCAGAAGAGGAGGTCATTTCTCTAATGTTTCTACAACTTTATTTTTTTTTGGAGAAATTTATAGTACCAAAAGAACAAGTGCATTAGAGATTTATGACTTTGTATGACACCATTAAACCAACATCACTCAACAAGACCTCACTAGTATCTACAAAGTTCCAAACATGACTTGGACTTTGTATGATACCCGAGCATATCACAAAGCACAACCACACAATACAAAAGAATCACTTGATATCCACAAAGCGCCAAACATGAACTTGGACTTTGTGAAATATCCTCTCAAAGCAAGGAACAACATTCTCAAATCGACTCATGTTACGTGCATTCCATACGAGATAAATCATGGAAGATAAGGCAAGATGTCTTGCTTTCATTTGCCGCCCTTTGCCTTTATAATGTTGTCGAAATGTATCAAGAAAAGAGGCCACATCCGTGATGTCAAAAGTGATACCCATCCATGTCTTGATTCTTTCAAGAAGAGGCTTGACAATCTCACAATCAAAGAAAAGATGATTATTGGATTCATCTTGTTGGTGGCATAACGCACATAATTTGTTGGGCTCATACAGGATGGTGTCCGCCGTTCTTAGTCTTCCATGAGCAAGTAACCAAGATGTGAACCGATGCTTGGGCAAAATATATGGCTTCCATATCACCGAAAACCAATCCACTTTAGCTGCTCTTGGACGGAAAAACTCATATGCCAAAGTCGACCCTTTATTTTCCCCCGCAAACCACTCTATCATTTTCATATTTGCGGTGCCAATGGAGGTAGTTCGCTGTACAAGTTCATCACGAATAAAAAGTAAACGTTTAATAAGTGGAGAATCCGAAGGCTTACTCCTCCATTACCAAAAGTCCGAATTTCGAAGATAGTGATGATGAACCCATCGAACCCAAAGAGACTCATGTCATTTTGAATATTCCATAGATTCCGACATAAGAGAGCCATATTCCATGTTTGCAAATCACGTAAACCATATCCTCCTTCTTCTTTGCGTAGACATATAGAAGCACATGAGATTGGTGGATGTTTTGTTGACCATATAAAGGAACGTGAGATGCCATATATCTTGTCAATAACACCACTTAGTATAGGAAGAATAGACAACCAAAAACATTCCACTCCTTGAAGTATCGATCGCACAAGTTCCAACCTTCCGGCATAAGAAAGTGTATGCTTCGGCCAAGAGAGAACCTTCTTCCTTATGGAGTCAAGAAGTGGCCCATAATTTGCAATCCGACATTTCTCCGTTGCTAATGGAATGCCAAGATATCAGAAGGGAAATGTGCCTTGTTGAAAACCGGTTATGTGTAGTAGCTCCTCCCGTAGTTGTTCACTAACCCCGGCCATATATAAGTTGGACTTCAAAAGATTTGCTCGAAGACCCGCTTTATCACCAAAAACCGTTAGGCAATCCATAATAAGGGTAAGAGTAGAAGCATCTGTTGGACCCCGTGGTAGTTTTGATGTGATCAACCAAATTGGTTAGGTCCTGCTGTGTTTGATCCCTGTGTCTGAGTGTGCAGGAGCTTAGGAATACAGGAAGTTGAGCGGAAGACGCAGCTAGCGAGAAGGACGGCACGGGAAGGGAGCCGACGGGCTCGGTGCGTTCGAAGGACGAGAGAGCTGTGGAAGAGTACTCCGGTGGGCGTGAAGAGTGTGCGCGGCGTTCGAGGGACGTGAAGCCGGGATGAAAGGCTGCTCGAGGAGAAGGCCGGAAATTGAGTTCGGGTGAGCCCTATTTCGGTTGGTCGAAATCACCCAAACAAACGGAGCTTCGGAAGATAAAGTGAAGAAGAAAGGAGTCAAAAGAGGCTGGAAGTTACTGTAGCAGAAATTACTATAGCAGGAACCTTGAAGGCGCCTTAAACACATTGAAGGCGCCTTAAACACATTGAAGGTGCCTTGAATGGATTGTTTAAGGCACCTTGAGCAGGCCAGTTTGACTGTTTGCGCTGCGGATAAAGTTTTATCCGCAGATCGAGTTGGAGGCGCCTTGAACCCTGTTGGAGGCGCCTTGGACTCTCGGGATAAGATTTCCAGGGCCTATATAAAGGCCCCTGGAGCTAGGAATTCAATAACAACTCAAGCATCCAACTTGTAATCAATTCCTAGCAACTAAGTGAGCGTTCTAAGTGTAAAAAGGCTTCTCCGCCTACAGTAAAGGAGATTCTGCTAGTGGAGCTCTTCATCGCCCTGGATTAACAAACTCCTTGGTTGTAACCAGGTTAAATTCTGTTTCTGTTTCTTTTTCTGTCTCCTTAATTTAGTTGTTAGTTTATTGCTGATTTTCTTTCTGAGTTGAAATCCGAGGAGGGTAGTTTTATTTTTGTTTTCAGCAATTCACCCCCCTCTTGTCGGCCTCCGCTGAACCAACAAATGGTATCAGAGCCGGACCGCCTCAGAAGGACTAACCGCCGACTGAAGCACGAAGATCTAGACGATGGCCAGAGCCAGTGACTACCCACCTGCATTCGAGGGGGAGTTTGCTTCATGGAAGCAAAAAATGGAGGTATACCTTAAGTCTGATTTTGGTATTTATTTAATAATGAAATTTGGTTATGAAGCACCAAAGAAAGTAAACGGAGAAGAGCTCTAGAAATACCTCTGGAACGAGAAGCAACGTGATGAGTCGATGGCAAATGCGCGGGCTGAATTTCATCTTCTAACCACAATACCAAATGAAGATCTCGACAAAGTCGGAGAATACAATAGCGCAAAAGAACTTTGGGAAAAGTTCTTAAAGATCTATGAAGAGTCCGAATCCAAGGTAAATGCCGCAACAACCCCAACAGCCGAATTCCATCCTGAAGCCACAGAAAGCTCATCCCAGATGAGCATCGATGAAGGGGAAAAGACTTCGGAAGAAAGCAACTTGACAGGGGGAGAATCAACAGCTGACAAGGTATGGTCTTCACCTTCTGAACAATTAATTACATTAATCGAGAAGGTACCTGAAAATTTTTGCGAATTAAAAATTAAATCTTCGAAAGAATTTTCTGGATTAGGAAAAAATTTGTCGAATGAATCTTTCCAATTAAAAACACCGTCGAAATATTTTTTACCAACTATTTTGTTGAAAGAATTTCTGAAACTAAAAACATTGCCAAAAGATTCTTGTGAGTTACAAAATAATTTGTCGAACGAATTATCAAAAGATCTTTTATCAATTATTTTGTCAAAACAATTTTACGCATACTTAATATTGCTTTCCTTAAATCTAAAAAATTATAATAAACTAAAGTGGAAATTTAGATATTAGAATAAGGTTAGAGAAATGGCAATAACTTTGAGAATGAATTTTGTTTTAATAATAATAAAAAAAAATTATTATTTTCGCCTAACTTAAAAGCCTTTTCTATAATTCTAAAAAGTAATTTAACTTAGATTTTTTTTTTAAATATTCTTCTGAAAAATTCAAAAATTCATTTTACTAAAATTTTTTGGAAAATTTTTTAACTTGAAAATTTTTTTGTGGAAACTTTTTGACTTGAAAATTTTACCTAGAAAATTTTTCAAAATTTCATTCTTACTTGGAATATTTTTGAACCATTTATTTTACCTAACATATTGTTGGATAATTTTCTCTATTTTTATTAACCCCGTTTTTGCTATGATCAAAGGGGGAGAGAAAAGTACAAGTTTAGGGGGAGTTAGAAAAAATTTAAAATTTAAATTTCTTTTTCTATTTTTTGTTGCAATTTTACTAATTGCAAAAATTATACTTAACCTTTTATTTTAGTAATTTTTCTTTAAAATTACTTTTTTTTATGTCTATTTTAACCCTAACTTGAACTTGAGTTGATGCACATCAAAAAGGGGGAGATTGTTGGACCCTGTGGTAGTTTTGATGTGATCATCCAAGTTGGTTAGGTCCTGCTGTGTTTGATCCCTGTGTCTGAGTGTGCAGGAGCTTAGGAACACAGGAAGTCGAGCGGAAGACGCAGCTAGCGACAAGGACGGCACGGGAAGGGAGCCGACGGGCTCGGTGCGTCCGAAGGACGAGAGAGCTGTGGAAGAGTACTCCGGTGGGCGTGAAGAGCGTGCGCGGCGTTCGAGGGACGTGAAGCCGGGACGGAAGGCTGCTCGAGGAGAAGGCCGGAAATTGGGTTCGGGTGAGCCCTATTTCGGTTGGCCAAAATCACCCAAACAAACGGAGCTTCAGAAGACAAAGTGAAGAAGAAAAGGAGTCAAAAGAGGCTGGAAGTTACTGTAGTAGAAATTACTGTAACAGGAACCTTGAAGGCACCTTAAACACATTGAAGGCGCCTTGAATGGATTGTTTAAGGCGCCTTGAGCAGGTCAGTTTGATCGTTTGCGCTGCGGATAAAGTTTTATCCGCAGATCGAGTTGGAGGCGCCTTGAACCCTGTTGGAGGCGCCTTGGACTCTCGGGATAAGATTTCTAGGGCCTATATAAAGGCCCCTGGAGTTAGGAATTCAATAACAACTCAAGCATCCAACTTGTAATCAATTCCTAGCAACTAAGTGAGCGTTCTAAGTGTAAAAAGACTTCTCTGCCTACAGTAAAGGAGATTCTGCTAGTGGAGCTCTTCATCGCCCTTGATTAACAACCTCCTTGGTTGTAACCAGGTTAAATTCTGTTTCTGTTTCTTTTTCTGTCTCCTTAATTTAGTTGTTATTTTATTGCTGATTTTCTTTCTGAGTTGAAATTCGAGGAGGGTAGTTTTATTTTTGTTTTCAGCAATTCACCCCCCTCTTGCCGGCCTCCGCTGCACCAACAGCATCAGCTCTTGCAAACAACAAGAGGTCATCGGCATATGCTATATGTGTGAGTTCCACCTCTTTACATTTTGGATGATAATGAAAAACACTTAATCTTGAAACAACTTTCATAGAGCGTGAGAAAACTTCTAAGCATAGACCAAATAACAAAGGAGAGAGAGGATCACCTTGCCTCAAGGCTCTTCGTGCACTAAAGAAACCATGTAATCCACCATTTAGACTAATGAAGTAAGAGACCGTTGTAATGCATTCCTTTATCCATCCATAAAATTGTTGGGGAAAACCAAAACCAACAAGTGCGGACATAAGAAAGCACCAATCAACCGTATCGAAAGCCTTACGCAAATCAACTTTGAGCATACACCTTGGAGAAACCCGCTTACGAGCATACTTCCTCAATAATTCTTGGGCTAAATGAATGTTATCACCTATGGACCGGCCTTTGATGAAAGCCACTTGAGCCGGATCCAACAAGATATCACTACAAAAAAAACACCTGTATAGGAGTGGTTTTAATACCGCTCTTGAAAATTGACCAACTGAATCAGTTTAAACAAAATCGCTTCTATTACCTGACCTTTTAAGAACAATTATGAAACCACTCTTACTGCATAGCTTTAGCATCGATTTGAAAAAATTGTTACTATAAACCGCTCTTAATGATACAACTATTAAAAGTAATATTAAAAGTGCTGATATTAGCTACCTTTAGTAGCGGTTCTAAGTCAAATGCTGCTACTAACCGTTCCTATTGCTATAACTTCTAGGAGCAATTTTCAAGTCGCTCATATTCGATTCTTAGAACAGAAGCTTGTGTAAAGTGTTATTATAAACCGCTTCTATTGCTCTAAGGGTTTAGAATTAGTTTTTAAACTATATCTATTGCATAGTTTTAGAGCTAATTTGCATAAATCGCTAATAGAAACGACACTTATTAATACAACTATTAGAAACCATATTGAAACTGCTAATTTTGGATACTTCTGGCAGTGATTCTGTGTCAAACGCTACTAATAATTATTTATATTGATCTAACGTCTAAGAGCAATTTACAAACCACTCACATACATTCGGGCGCCCGGATGCCCCACACAAGTCGGGCACTGGAGTCAGGCATGAGAGTTAGGTAGCATAACCTTACTCCCTCTAAATACCTTATTTTTTATAACAATATCCTAAAATACTCATTTATTTATTCAATAGAATCAGCTTAACCATGTGATCATTGCTAACTTAAAATTTTTATGATTCTTTATTTCTAGGATAAAATTCAAATTTAAATAAATTTCTTAATAAAAACTTATTAAAAATGAGAAAAATTTAAATTTGGCTTTTTATTTTTCAAATTTTAATTTTATTTTATTTTAATAAGAGTACTTAAATAAAAAATTTGACCATGCACCTAGTATTTTAAAAATGGTACAAATTATTTAAAATTTAATATAGTTATAAATATTTATACATTTATATTATTTCCTTTTATTCAAATTAAATTAACCATATATGACTAAAAATATTATTTTAATATACAAAGCGCAATGCAAATAAAAAGGGAGAGGTGTTTTGCTTAAAATTTTAAAATACAAAGTTTTATATGATCATTTAATTTTATGGGTGTTTTATGCTCTTTTCTATTTTTACTTAGATGAAAAAATAATATTTTCTCAAAATTTATTAAAATTACATCGTGTTTCAAATTTATTAAATTTTATAGTATTTTCTATTTGTACATCATAAATTATAGGAAACTTATAATTTTAATTTTAATTATACCAGGGTAGAATTAGCATTACTGAGTTGATTGATTTTAATACCAAATTTTAATTAATTAAAATATAAGTTCTTTTAATATTTATTTTATAGTTGATTGATTATAATTATTCACCAACGTAATCTATAACATGTTCGCTCTTTTAATTAATATATAGGTACTAATGTTTCAAAAAATAATCGAACAGATCATATAATGAAGAAGGAATGGATGGACTGGCCCCGTGCTAGTCTTGGGTATCGGGTGGGAATCCTAAACTTTCTACGTTTTGCTTTTGTTGACTCGGCTGATGAAGTGAAGAAACCATGTGCTTGCCGCAAATGCATAAATTCATCAAATCATGATCGCCCGACAATGCATGAACATCAAACCATATATGGTATGTTACAAGATTATCATATTTGGGATTTTCATGGAGAAAAACCGATGGTGCAATCTCGTGACAGCATGTGTAGTGTGCTTCATGCTTCATCTAGGGAGAACAATGACGAAGATAACCATAACCTGGTGGTGCAAGAAATGTTATGCGACACATTTAGGATACATGAAGAACCATTTACAAATAATGAAAATAACATTAGTACATCGACAAGTCATTTGCCAAACGAATCTAGATATTATGCGGCGGTATACAAGTCCTCCATCAAATACATATGAAAGTGATCACAGATCTCCTCTATTATCAGAGTAAGATAAAAATATAAAATTTTGAAAAAAAAATATTTGTCTCATGTTAGTACTTTTAATTATATATTGAATTTGAAATAATTTTATTTATTTAATATTAGTAATTAGAGTATTCTTGTTATTGTTTTGGAGGATAATTGTTTAATAATATTATATATTAATTTTTTGGATTGAAATATTAAATATTAAGTTTTTTATTATTTAATCATTATGTATTTAGGAGAGTTTTGTGATGTTAGAGAAGTTTGTGATGTACACTTATTGGGATGCATTGTTGGAAAGCTATCAAATTTATTATTAATGATATTTGAATAAGTTATTATGATAATATTTTTATTATTATTTAATGCTTAATGAATTCTCCCATTAATCATGGAGCTGACGGCAATCAACCTATTAAAATTACCTTTTTTTAAAAGGAAGGAGGCCTATTAAATTTTAATAATTAAAATATCCAAATATTAATAAGGATCAAAAGAAATTATCAAACAATCTATCTATGTGGCAATCATGTATTGGATAAGACAAGTGTCATGGATCATTGTAATTTTGATATTATTTACCTTTGGATTAAATCCATCCAATGGTTGAAAATTGCATCAAAATATGTTTTTATTCAACTTAAATGCCACCTCTTTTCATCATTACACGCCCCATTATTCTCTCCTAATTAAATGCACGCCCATGTCTTTCCTAATTAAACACACACCCTCTTTTCATCATAATCTTGCTCTATAGATGCACGTCAATTTTCATTGCATCTAACCCTAATCATTCTTCTACGAAGTAGATGGCGTGAAGTCTACTAGCGGCAAGGCGTCGAGGAAGTCGGCTCTAGCGACTGACGGCGTAAAGAAGCGACACTGCTTCTTTCCGAGCACGGTGGCGTTGAGGGAGAGATCAGAAAGTACTAGAATAACATGGAGTTGTTGATTCGAAAGTTGTCGTTCCAACGCCTTGTGCGTGAGATCGCATAGGACTTCAAGAGCAGATGAAGCAGATGCTACAATTCCAACCGCCCCCATGAAGTTGAACACCGACAACTCCCTGCACCAGCCATGCCTAAATGCCACAACTTGCAAGACCTCACTGGTGAGCCTTGCTATCTCCTTCAAATTTTAACTCAATCACTAGCAATTAATCTTGCTGCAGCTGTGACTCCACTGCTCTATCCTGTGTGGGAGAAAAGATCCATGTCCTTACTGTGCCGGGATCGGTAATGCAAGTGATGACATACACAACATTGCAATGGCCGAGGATGAGCTCTCTGATGATGACATGCAAGCAGGAGAAGAAGAGGCGGTGATCATGAAATAGGTGAGCGCATTGGAAAGGAGCTTCGATCTATAGGGAAACAAACTGGAGTCAGAGAGGAAATTGCAGTTGGCTGCCGCGCTTGGGTTGCATCTAAGGCAGGTGGCTATTTGGTTCTAGAACAGGAGGGCCAGGTGGAAGACCAAGCAGTTGGAGATGAATTATGAGCTGCTCAAGACCCGATTTGATGCCTTTAGATCATATAATGGGACCTTAAAACAGCACAACAAGAAGCTCCAATCTGAGGTATATTGAGAATTTTCAAAAAATGATTACTGGGACATGAATAACTCTGAGGAAATGTAGAGATCTTGGCTCTATAAGGCAGGGAAACAACACGAGAAGTCATCAATCACAATAAAGAAACTGAATGTTCTTGCAACAATTGGAGAACAATATTGCAAATGTTGAAAATATTTTGGAGGATGAAAGTTTCTTAACTTGATGTAACTTTTAATTTGAGAATAGCATATGGAGAATTTGATTTGGACTTATCTTATCAAGTTTGTAAGATGTATTTGAGTAGAGATCTTTGAAGAATATACAATAAGATTTTCTTCTATAATGAGTTGAAAATTATTTTTATACCTGTTGGGTTCTAGTTGAAAATTGTTTATACATCTAATAGGTTTTAAAGCTATAGTGGTTTGAAATGTTTCTAAATTTTAGTTTTAACAATGTTTCGAAGTGCTCTTATACTCATGCCATTTAGGTGTGGTTTGAAATTACTCTTAAATTTCAAGAATCAATAATGTTTCAAAAGTGCTCTTTAACAACAATTTAAGTGCTCTTATACCCATCATATTTAAGAGTGGTTTGAACTTGCTCCTAAATTATTAGCATCAATTGCATCTTGAAATCGCTTTTACATATATGGCGTATAAGAGCGGTTTGAAATTGTTCTTACATCCAACATGTTTTAGAGCAGTTTGAACTGTTCCTAAATTTTAAGCTTTAATAACATTTTGATGTGCTCCTATACCTACATATAGGAGCAGTTTAAAATCGCTCCTTAATGTCTAGCATTAATAGTGTTTCAAAATCACTCTTATATCTATGACATATAGAGGCGATTTTAAACCATTCTAACACCTAAAGAGTTTAAGAGCGGTTTGAACTGCTCCTATATTTATAGCTATAGAAGTGGTTTGAAACCGTTGTTATACGTACAATATGTAAGATCGATTTCAAACCGTACCTATAAAGTATAATAGGAGCGGTTATTCAACTTTTACCAACGGTTACGAAAATCGCTCCTATAGGATATAGGGACGGCAACAAGAGGAGCGGTTTTCAAACCGTTGGTAAAAGTGTAAGAGTGGTTGAAAACCACTCTTAAAAGTCAAAAAAACCGTCCCTATATGGGTGTTTTTTTTGTTGTGTATCCATAACATTTGCCAATCTTGCTGCCAATACTTTGGAGATAACCTTGTAGAAAACCGTACAACAAGAAATGGGCCTAAAATCCGTTACTCTTGATGCATGATCAGATTTAGGGATGAGGGCTATCAAGGTGTGATTCCATTATTTTAGGAGCTAACGATTAGTGAAGAATTCCATTACCGCCTTGATAAAATCAGCCCCTATATTGTCCCAAGCCGCCGTGAAGAATTTTGCATTGTAACCATCCGGACCTGGAGCTTTATCAACACCTATATTAAATAGATCATTCTTGATTTCTTCCTCCGTGATTGTAGCTTCAAGAGATGATGCTTGAGCTTGAGATAATTTAGTTCCATGCAAAGAAGAAACATCAATTGGAGAGCTTTGACCGGCTTCACCCAAGAGGCTTTGAAAATACTCCACAAATGCCATGGTGACTTCATCCAAATTAGTTGTTTGTTCTCCGGATTGTTTGATAAGTGTAGTAATAGCATTTCTTTTGTTGTTTCTCTTCACCAAGTCATGAAAAAATTTGGTGCATCTATCACTATTCTTGAGGTAAGTACTCTTGGCACGTTGTTGATAGAAAAGTCTTTCCGCCTCCGCTAGCATAATCGCCTTCTTTCTTATTGCGCCAGTCACTTGGGGGCTCACCACCATCAAGAAGGGCTCTTTGAACAACCTCTAACTCTGATTTTTCTCTTAATGCTTGCTCCTTGATATGTTGAAAGTGAAGCTTATCAAGTTCCCTTAGTTTACCTTTCAACCGTGTAAGTTTTGTCTTGAGAATAAATTGTTCATTGCCATATACGGGTGCCTCCCATGTATTTGCCACCAAATCTTTGAATCCATCATGTAACGTCCACATATTATAAAATTTGAAAGGCCTATTGGAACCTCTCTCTCTTGCAAAAGTTGAAACTATGATTCAAGAGTGATCCGATAGGCACCCCAGGGGCGTATATTCTACGTAGCTTTCATAGTCCGCAACAAGTCATTGTGAATTCACCATAGCACGATCTAGCTTGCAAGAAACCCGTCCATTTGTCCATGTCAAATGACACCCAATAGAGCGAAGATCAACCAAACCACAAGTATCAACAAAGCACTCCAAATCATGTATCTTATAATTAGAAACCTGTTCGCCACCTTCTTTGTCTTGAATTGCCAATGGTGAATTATAATCTCTCATAATGAGCCAAGGTTCAACAATCGCTTCTCCAAGGAGGGTAAGAGAAGTCCATAAGGGTCTCCTTGTCATGATAGAATGAAAGCCATATATAAATGTCACCAAAGAAGACCGAGCCGTAATAGAACACCGAACACGACAATGTATATATTGATCCGATGTATCAAGAACATCCAAAGTGACCCTGTGCATATCCCATAGAAGCAAAATATGACCTCTATTAGAATAAATGAAATTATTTGCCATCCCCATACCTGAAAATTTTCTTCGCATGATAACATCTAAGGAGTCCTCATTAAGCTTAGTTTCAATAAGTGCTATGACTTGAATTTCCTTTTCCATCTAGAAGCAATGAAAGAGACACCATTCTTTTCCGGATGTCTTCCCATGAAACAACCAACAAGACAAAAACCAATCGAGTCTTCCACAGTTTCAATGCCATCATACTCAAAACTCAAGCGCTGCCCGGTTGGTTGAGATTGTTGTAACTGGGTCGTCATCTTAGTCCATCGATTATCCTTGAAAAGGTTGGCCCATGAACCATGCTTCTTTTGTCCCTGAGGAACTGTTACTTGAGTAACCTTCACATCAATAGATGGAGCTTGATCGACATCTCTAGCAACAGCTTCATCACCTCCAGCAATGACGGAGTGAGCTTCTTCGGCAAGGCTAGGAGATGGAGCTGATTGAGGGAGAGAAAGAGGGAGACTTGGAGGATCACATGCCACCTCATTAACCACCTCAGCATCTTGGAGCACCACCTCATTAACCACCTCAGCATCTTGGGCCGCCACCTCAGCATGATTTGTCAATTGTGATGTATCAACTTCATCCTCTTCAAATGAGATAGGAAGGGAGCCTTCGAAAAATTCAAAGGTGAATATTTAATGCCTTTCTTCTTTCTTCCCATTTGAATGCCTCCACGTGGATGAAAGTCAAAGAGTAATCAAAAGGGAGAAATGTAGCCACAAAATGTAGGCACCGTATAAGCACAAAAATCACGCCAATTCAAATACCAACCAATATTTTCCCAATCTGTTCAAGCGAATTCAATTGCCAACCAAGAGTTTCCAAGTCAAAACAAAGCCCAATTACTCCACGCCAAGTGACATCCAATCCTTCCAAATCAAGAGAAATTCAAATGAAGCCACACCAAGTGCCAACCACGCCCATTAATGTTGAAATAAATTTCCCAAAAAAATTCCTTCTATGGAGCAACCGGAATTTACACCATGCTTGAAAACTCCAATGGATTTCCGGCGAAACTCTGGTGAACCTCCGGCGATGTGTAAATTAATAAGCCTTTGATATATCACAACCGACCTTCGGGCACCGGGTCAAAGGAAGAAAAACCAAAGGAAATCCAAAGAAAACCAATATGGAGGAGGAGGGGATAGGAGCAGGTTTACCGAGAACATGCACGGTAACACATGAAAGATAACCTCTATGCCGGAGAATAAACTCCGATATAGTCAGTAGGATATCCTTTCTGCATCCTCCAATTCCACCCGCGAACCTCTAGAGAAAAGGTGTCAACCACACGTGGATGAGCACCACCAGGGGGGAGGAGTTCTCTCAAGGTTGCTGGAGAAAGAGCCTAGAAATCACTCACCTCACCGTGTTGAAGATGACCGAAAATCCTAGAGAGAAGTTGGAGTTTCTCTCTCTAGGAAGCAGACACACATTTAGAATGATTATATGGTGACCTCTTTTTAGTACCTAGTGTTTAAACTTGACAAAAAAAAAAGAGCTAAAATCATTGATCCTCAGCCTACAAATCTGAGTACTTGAATGTCATATAGGTATATTACTTGACATGCATAAATAACATTTAGTTCGACATACCAATATGCATGTTTAGTAGTAATAATGGACAAGGAAATGACTAATTTAAACTATCTGAAGAAAAATAGACAAGAGAGAGAGAGAGAGAGATACTACTTTAGATATTGTCAAAGCAAGACTCCATTCCTTCTTCAGAATGTTAAGGCAGATGTTGCCGTTGTCACTGTTGATATTTGGGTGATAGACTTTTGTTAGAAAAGGCATCTGCAAGATCAATGTATTATTTAGATATCATGAAAAGAACCATGAATCCAGTTGAGATGAAATTCCTTAATACTGTGTTGACTTGAAAAAGTAACAAATTAGATTTTTCTTCATCACTAACTAACTTCATCACTTAATAATATTAAAAGGCCTACCTTTGGTGGCTTGAAGGGATAATCTGGTGGAAAGTGAATATTCACTAAAAATACACTGCCTGCAAATGGGCTATCAGCAGGCCCCATAATGGTGGCTTGCCAGTGAGACAATTCGTGGATGCGAATCAGATTCTATATCCTTCTATATCTCGATTATAAATATCTATATCCATACTTCTTCCTAAAAGATCGGACATCTTCTATATTATAAATATACACTCCTTCGTTCCAAAGAAAACACTGATTTTTAAAATCGAACCCAACCGGTTGGTTCAATACTTAAAATATTTTTTTATTTATTTAATAAAAATTAATTCATGGATAAACGTAATTATTTTAAATTATTTTTTCATCCATTACATGTCGCTCCCATAGTTTGGTCATGGCCACAATTTGCAACCAGACTACAGCTCATAGCAAAGCCGCGAATCACGACCACGAGTAGGGATGTTAAAAATGAACCCGATCCAACGACCCAATCTGAGTCGACCAAAAAAATCAGATTTGAGTTGGCACTACAGTTACACTGCTTCTTTCTTTGCTTCGTTTTCTTGCCATCGGTGATCGACTTGAGCGTCGAAGAGTTATCGCCGGGGAACCCCTTCCAGGCTCGGCACTGACGTCTTATGGTTGTAGGTCCGCGCCAGTCGGAGTTCCATGCAAAGTCAATAGGAGCGCCACGTCCCCAGTGTCCATCGCCTCGACTTTCGGACAGGATCAATCATAATTTTAATATTTATTTTTTCACAACATCACAACTTTGGTGCTATTTTTTGTTTTTTTTCAAAATATCATCATTTTATGTTGATTTCATCAAAACATCATCACCTTGATGCTAATTTAGACAAAGCATCCAAGAATCACCACCTTAAAGATCTAAGGATAAAATATCAAGAAATTCGATGTAATATATATATATATTTTTTGCTCTCCTAATTCTCACCAAACTCAAATAAATTCTTTAAATTCATGACCTCCATTAGTTTATAAAAATTGTTTAAAAAATTCATATTTTATTTTTTTGACACAATATCATATTTGGGCTTAAACACCTCTTATTACTCTATGATAACACTGTGAATTATTCTAAAGAATGAAAGACAAATTAATTAAAGCGGTAAAAACTTACAACGATCTCCCACAGATTCGCAATCGGCAATGACAAAACTTGTTGTCGGAAGAGCGATCACATGATCGGAAAGCCCTCCAAGATTCCACGAACTAAATCTCACCGCCTCAGATGTCCTCCTCTTTCTCTCGTTGCCTTTGTTATCTTCTACGTTCGTTCGTTGATACGTACCTTCGTTCCCTTTAATGATCCTTAGATGCACCCCTTTATATAGGAAAATAACCCAGAGGCATAATGGACTTTTCCATTATGAGTAGTGGGGAACGTGGGTCATGTTCCCATGTTTCCCACTTTCCCATTTCCTACATCTCCCACTCGTCCAAGATAAGTCACTAAGACTAGTTCATTCTTGTAAGTCACAAAGACTAGTTAGTTACAAAGACATAATAAGTCACATAGACTATTTGAGAGTTTGGTCACATAGACCATATGAGAACATCCAATCCATACTTAGAGAAAATGGTTTGTGCGACAGCAAGCACATTGAGTGGTAGTTGCTAAGAAGTTTGTTACACATTTAGTTAGCCGCTCTTTGAGCAATCAATGCTAATAAAGTTGTTACACTTTGTTTAGCTGCTCAAATAAATTAGAGACATACTCTTCAGGGCACATAGCCTCTTTCCTGGTGGCACATAGCTTTTATCCAGGATCCATCCAATCTTCAAGTGGCACACATCCATTATCTTGAAGATATCTATGTCTTGCTATTTACCCAGATTAAATAATTTTCATTTACATCGATATGAACATCTCTAATCCCTTATATTGACCATTATGTCAAGAGCATGTTCCATATCCAATATTCACATTCATTTCTATACATAACAGAAATGAGTCGATCAGTGAATAACAACAAAAGATATAAATATATTTAATCTTCCTTTTTAACTAGAATCTATTCATTTTAATCAGTTGCTTTTTTAGTTATGCTCCATAGACCGAATCATCCATAACCATAGGATACACGCTAAAGTAGCAGGCACTAATTAAAACTTCAAGTAAACAGCTAAATAGTCACTAAGGCAAAAAACTGAGATTAACTTATAATCTCAAAGGTCTCACATAGTAAAGAAACAGGGATCCATTCTCATACTACCTTTATTGTCGCAATAGCATATGTGGTATGAATAACATATTACGATGTTATTCTCTTTACTAAAAAGAGCGCTTGTTTTTATCAATTTTAACATCGTACAGATTTTGATCTAGACATACCTAATGTCTAATCCTGAATTCAACATATGAATTCTAATCTGACCTTCAAAAGGTTCAGTAAATGGTGGGTTCATTTACTTAGATCATTATTAACACATAAATGATTTCATCTTGACACAATTATCAAGGCGACCTCAACTTATGGATGTGTCTCTAATTTCAGCTACGTAAGTTGTTCCATAAGTAACGATCTTTCCCCTATTTATACTTAACAAACAGAGATGATTGTCCATGTGAGTGGACCAATCTCAACCTGCCAACATGCTCATCGAGATCTTATATGAATGTAACAAATACAACATATACACTGAATAAATTATAGCAAATGACACAATCAAATCATAAAGTCTGATTGTTATTACAAAATTGTTACATTCTACGAAGTTCCAAAGACTTTACATATTCTTTAAATGACTCTTTAGTCATTGGCTTAGTAAAAGGATCTGCAAGCATAGTACGTGTAGGGACATACTCAAGAATTACTTTTCTTTTAGCCACAATATCCCTTACAAAATTATATTTAATTTCTATATGCTTGTCTTTGCTATGATATTTGGGATCCTTAGAAAAAGCTATTGCAGTTTGATTGTCACAGTAGACAGTTACTAGACTCCCACTATCTTCAGCAATTTTCAGATGCTTCAGAAACCTTCTCAACCAGACTGCTTCTTGCACAGTCGCTGAATATGCCACATATTCAGCTTCCATAGTTGACAAAGCTACACAAGCTTGTTTCTTGCTGTTCGAAGAGATGGCGCCACCATTCAGCAAGAATGCATAGCCTGATGTGGATTTTCTATCATCCAGGTCTCCAGCCCAATCTGCATCTGAATAACCTTTCAGACTCATATATGATTCTTGAAAATAGAGACAATAATCTGTTGTCGCCTTCATATATCTAAATATTCTTTTTACCTCCTTCTAGTATCTCGGTCCTGGGTTTGACTGGAAGCGACTGACCAAGCCCATAACATAGCTGATTTCGGGACGTGTACGCAACATAGTATACATCAAACTACCAATAACACTGGCATATGGTTTTTTATTTATCTCAGCTATTTCCTCTGGAGTTTTAGGACACATACTCTTGCTCAAAACAGTACCTTTCACAATAGGTGTATGTTCTATATTGCAATTAGACATGCTGAAATGATGTAAGATCTTATTTATATAAGACTATTGTGATAGACCCAAAAATCTTTTACGACGATCTCTTATGATCTTCACTCCTAAGATGTATTCAGTTTTTCCCATATCTGTTGTATCAAGTTGTGATGACAACCACTTCTTGACTTCATTCACATATCCCATGTCATTTCCAGCTATCAGCATATCATCAACATATAATGATAAAATGACATACTTTCATTTTTCCCATTTCAGGAAAACACAATGATCCTCATTGATCATCTCGAAACCATAAGATAAAATGACTTCGTTAAATCTTATGTTCCATTGTCTTGACACTTGCTTTAGCTCATATATAGACTTTCTAATTCTACATACTTTCTGCTCTTGGCCTTCAGCAATGAAACCTTCTGGTTGAACCATATAGATTTCTTCGTCAAGATCACCGTTAAGGAAAGTGGTTTTTACATCCATTTGATGTAATTCCAAGTCATAATGTGTCACAAAGGCCAAAATAATCCGTATTGACACAAATTTCACTACGGGAGAAAATGTCTATTCAAAGTCAATACCCTCCATTTGGGTATATCCTTTTGCAATTAAACGAGCTTTGTATCTGTTAATCGATCCATCTGCTTTCCTCTTTATTTTGAGAATCCACTTATTCCCAATAGTCATTCGGCCCGGAGGAAGATCGACTAAGTCCCAAACATGATTCTAAATCATGGACTCCATCTCTTCAACCATTGTAGCTTTCCATTTTTCTCTAATTCTACATCCCAATGCTTCCTCAATGGATTGAGGTTCGTCGTCATCAATTGGAAGTGTAACCAATGCCTCATTCTTAATATCAAACCTCTTCTTATGTTTGATCTTACGAGCACTTCTCCGTAAGTTGGGCTGTTGAGAAGTCAACTCATGACTCAGTTTATCACTCCCACTCGATTGACTAGACTCAGGTGTTCCTTTTGACACCTCTCTTGTTGATAATATCTCATCCTCCTCAAATAGAGAAACATTTTTATCAACATCACCTCTAATTGGGAACTTTGTTTCGAGAAAAGTCGCATCTCTCGAGTCTATTTTGGAGATGGTTCCATCTAGTTGCTCACCTATGAAAACATAACCTTTCGAGGTCTCATGATATCTTATAAAGATACATTTCTTACCCCTAGGTCCTAGTTTTTCATACTTGTGAGAACTATCATGAACATAAGTAGCTGACCCCTAAGGTCTCAGATTACTTAATTCTGGTTTTCTGCCTGTCCAACGTTCATATAGGGTAGATGGAACTGACTTTGAAGGCACTTTGTTAAGTATATAGGCTGCAGTTAATAATGCATCTCCCCAATAGAAGATTGGTAAATTAGTTTGCACCATCATAGACCTAATCATTTCAAGAAGAGTCCTATTTCTTCTTTTAGCTATCCCATTTTGCTGTGGAGTTCCAGGAATTGTTGGCTGTCTAATAATCCCTTTATCATTACATATTATCTTGAACATATTAGACAAATACTCCCCTCCATATTCAATGCGTAAAGTCTTAACTTTACGTTCCTTTTGATTCTCAACTTCGTTTATATAACGAATGAAGCAATCCAATGTTTCGGATTTGTGAGAAATCAAATACACATGACCGAACCTAGAGAAATCATCAATAAATGTAATGAAATAGGAAGCTCCATGTCTAGCCTTCACATTCATTGGATCACAAATATCCGAATGAATTAACTGCAATGTTGATTCAAATCTAATAGCCTTACCAAATCGTTTTCTAGTTACTTTTCCAGCAACACAATACTCACATATAGACAATTGAATCTTAGCCCGAGTGCCCAATAGACCCTCTCTAGCCAACTGATTCATACGTTCTTATCCTATGTGTCCTAATCTAGCATGCTAAACTTCATCAGTTATATCTGCATCACTAGTTAGAGCAATGTTTGAAAAACAACCATCAATAGCATAATTGACATCTAGTTCTACATCAAGAACCATAAAATCATTTGTTAAAAAACCATGTCCGATTGACACTGAGTCAATCTTATGTTCAACAGACCGACTGTAAAAATTAATACAATATCCTAAATCAAGAAGACATATAACGAAAATAAGATTCCGTCGAATTTCAAGAGCATACAGGACATCATGTAGAAACAAAACTCTACCACCACGGAGGTTGAGTTTGCAAGTGCCGACTCCTTTGACTTCAACTCTTGTATTGTTTCCCACATAGATCCACTTATTGTCAGCTGGTACCCGACGGTACTCAACAAATGTAACTCGTTCCCGAGCTATATAGTTGGTTGCTCCCAAATCTATAATCCACAAAAGATAGGAATCAGCTAACAACACTGAACTAGCAACAAAATGCTCTAGAAAAGAAGACACACTTTGATTTACCTTTTTCGGCTCAGTACACTCCTGAGCGAAGTGACCCTTCTTGCCGTAGTTAAAACAAGTCAACTTATTTTTAGGTTTTTTTCTAGTCTTTTTTACTATCTTCTTGATTTGGCCCTGTCTCACAGCAGCAGTTTCTCTCTTCTTTCCCTTCCCTTTCTTGAACCATTTCCTTTTCTTGGATTCAAATGATCTAGCAGAACCTACAGCCACATAGGCTTGTCTAGAAATCCTTGCGGATTCAACTCTCTCTGCCTCCAATTCTACATGGCGTGAGACGTCAGTGAAAGTCTTGATACTCTCACTGTAAGTTAGGGTCTGCTTCATGGTCTCCCAAGAATCTGGAAGTGAATGAATAACTGCTTGAACCTGTTGTTCATCAGTCAACTCATGACCAGCAGTTTTAAGCTCCCAAATCATGTTCGACATCTCCCTGAGGTGTTGAACCATTAATACAATCGGACGCTTTTTGTAGTTGTCAAACTTGATTGTCAGCTGTCGAAGCTTGCTCAGACTTACTCTACTATATTTTTCTTTAAGGGCTACCCAGCCATCATGAGCCGTAAGATATGACTCATACTCAAAAGCTAGGTCGTCTACCATTGAACTAATCAATATGCCCTTTGTAGTGGAATCCTTTTTGTTCCATGCCTTGTAGACATCAAGATTTCGTCTGTATTGTGCAGTGGGACCATCTACAGGTTCTTCCATAACCTGATTTACAACCTCTAGAACTTCTTGTTCCTCAAGTACATACTATATCCTGAGGTGCCAGATCTTATAGTTATTCCCATTAAGTTTTTCACCTTTATTGAGTTCAACTATAATGTTTTTAGTTGTCATAATCTATCATAAATAAACTCATTATTTAGTATTCAGTGTATATCATATGTATGCAATTTATGATTGACTTAATATTAATTTGAGTTGATTTACAAAATCAAGTGACAACCATGTTTTCACTCATCATTCGTATGACCAATCAAATCAAATATTAATCAATTCTATTACACACATCCCAACAAATGAACTAATCATTTATAATATCATGAATTCTTTAATTAAATGAACTAATCATTTAATACTTCATGAACTAATCATGCATCATGTCAAGCAAACAACATAAATAAATGAACACATCATTAACATAAAATTATGTTGCATATTGTTAACATATAAATAATTGACATGAATGAAATGGACTAAATATTGTTCATACATAACGACAATAACAATAACAGAACTCTAGTAAACTAGATAGGCAACTACCACTCCCACTAGGACAGACACTAGTGCAGTGACCAATATTATCCCTTTCAGCCTAGGCTCATTTGGGGTAATCTCAGGCATGACAACTTCAAGATTCTCTATAGGATCCTCGATTGGATCCTCTTCTGGTTCCTCCTCGATCATTTTTGGGTCCTCTTCGAACTCTTCCAGATCATCTTTAGTCATATGGTGAAGCAGTTCCTCACATAATACAGAATATGTGACGCGTCCTTGATGATACCCCCAAATATAGTCTGCTATCATCCTTGGATTTTCTGGCAATGAACGCATCAAAGCCCATATCCTATAACTATCTAGGACTAGAAACTCTTCTCGTTCAAGTTTCTAAAATAGATCATCAAGTCGTCCAATGTGTCCGTCGACTCCATAAGTAGAGTTATACGCTATCTCCTGAATTTCCTCCCTGAGCTGATTTCGTCGCACTTCGTGACGAGTCAATGTGGTAATCGTCCGTGCCATCTGAAAAATTGAAAATAAATAAGTCAGTACAAAACCGACTAACCAGTAAAAACTGGTTTATTTCAATTTATATAGGCATAGTACCAACATAATAAATCAAGAAAAACAAATCTTCTCGATTTTCAGGAGTTCAAGTCGGCAATTAGAACTGATCTAATTGGTCAAACCCATTGGATCGTCATTGGATCGATTGACTAGGAATCCAGATCCTAAGCTCAGTTCATTGTCCTTAATTAGAACTAATCTAATTGAACAGGGATTTTTGTACCTATGTTCTGTTACTTTTTTATCTAAGTCCATTTCTACCAATTTCAAACTTATTGATCAAACTCAGGTATGTTTGATCAAACCAATATCCATTGGTTTAAGTTTGACTAATTAGAACAAATCTAATCATTTGATCAAATTTGACCCATTAGAACAAATTTGGTCATTTGATCATATTTGGTTCAAACCCAATTAATTAACTCAAATTGATTTGAGTTTGGATTAAATTGGTTCGATTAAACCAACTAATAATTTAACCTGAACCGGATCTAAGTTGACCAAAAATTATTCTAGACCATTTATCATAAATGACAAATTAATTGAATCTAATATTCAATTAATTACCATATGCATAGTATAATGCTTACCTCATGCAATTACTGCATGCATTTGAAAAATCATACAGATGCATGTATTTGGAAAAATTTACAGGTAAGCATGCATTTGATAAATTATACGGGCAAGCATGAAATTGAAATTTTCAAATTCTACAGTAAGCATGCATGGATTATCTTCAGTGCATATTCTAAATAATTTTTTTTAAATGAAACTTTACCTAAAAGGCTAAAACAAACACAAAGCACGTAAACCCATGAAGCTCTGTTGCTTCGACTTCAACCGTTTTCTTCGCCGCGCATGCTGCCCACATCGCGCACACTACGTGTTGCACGCCGCACGCCGCACACCACACGCCACAAATCTGCTGTTTCTCGCATGAAGCAATATAGAAATTAGAAAATATCTAAAAAAAGATTTCATAATTCGTTACTAAGTATTTAGAAATAACACGATTTTAATATCAATATGAATTATTCTAAATACATAAAAAATGAATTAATTAAAGTGGTAAAAATTTACAGTGATCTCCCACAGATCCGCAATCGGCAATGGCGAAACTCACTGTCAGAAGAACGATCACAGGATCGGAAAGTCCTCCACGATTCCATGAACTAAATCTCACCGCCTCAGATGTCCTCCTCTTTCTCTCATTGCCTTTGTTATATTCTACGTTCATTCGTTGATACGTACTTTCATTCCCTTGAATGATCCTTGGACGCACCCCTTTATATAAGAAAATAACTCAGGGGCATAATGGACTTTTTCATTATGAGTAGTAGGGAACGTGGGCTATGTTCCTACGTTTCCCATTTCCTACAAACACCACTAGCTTCCTTACACTCTTATATTCTTGTCTATGTTGAAATTTTAAATTTTTAGAGGCATTTAAATAATCAATGAATTTTGACCAAAACTCATTGATGGATTTATTCTCTTGAGTCTCACTATGCTCAAAAACTCTTAATTCAAGACATTTATTTATTTTGGCATATTTAGACTTAAACACATTGGATTTACTCTATGACACCACCAATAGTTTCCTTGTATTCTTATAGATCTTATCCATACTGAAAGTTTTAAAAGCATTTAAACTATCAATAAGTTTTGATTCAAAATTTTAGAAGCATTGAAACCATGAATGAGTTTTGGTCTACTAAAACTCATTAATGGTCCTAGATAAGTTAGTTTCATTTCAAACTTTATCTAATATGTTTTTTTCACTATTCTAAATCTCACCCTGCTAAAAAAATACTCTTGATTCATGTTTTTTTTTTAAAAAACTATTTAAAAAATTCAATCTTCTTTACTTTTAGTACAATGTCATATCTTGACCTAGACACTTCTGATTTATTCTAAAACAACACCAATAGCTTACTTATACTCTCCTGTTAAAATTTCAAGATTTTATAGATGTTTAAGTCATCAATATTTTTCCCAAAACTCATTGCAAAGGTCAAAAATAAAAAAGATAGAATTTTTAAAATAATTTCTCTAAATGGATGAGGGTCATGAGTTAAGAGTTTTGGAGCATGGTGATACTCAAGGGAATGGAAGGAATCTAATGGATCAGATTTGGACCTAGTCTAACTTATTTAAGTTCATCAATGAGTTTTAGTCAAAAACTCATTAATTGCTTAAATGCTTCTAAAATCCTAATATTGATATAAGATCAAGAGAGAGTAAGAAAGCTTTTGGTGTTGTTTTAAAGTAAATCAAAGGTGTATACATTCAAATATGACATTGTAACAAAATAAAAGAAGGTTGAATCTTTAAAATAATTTCTCTAAACTAATAGTGGTCATGAATCAATTTATTTTAACATAATAAAACTCAGGAAAGTGAAAGGAATCTATTATATAATTTTTGGATTGAAATTGACTTATCTAGATCTATTAATGAGTTTTGTTCAAATGGTTAGGTGCTTCTAAAAATTTGAAATTTTAGTATGAACAAGATCAGGAAAGTACAAAAAAACTATTAGAGTTGTCCTATAGTAAATCAGAGATATTTAAGTCTAAATACTATGCCAAAATTAAAATAATAAAATTTTTAAACAATTTCTTGTAAATTGATAAGGGTTGTGAATCAAGAATTTTTTTAGCATAGTGAGATAGGAGAGCAAAAGAAACCTATTGGACCAAATCTCTTGATATTTCATCTTTGGATCACCAAAATAGTAATCTTTAACAAAAATAACACCAACGTGAAGATGCTTTAATGAAATCAATGTTGGGAGATTGTTGGTATAATCATACTCGGGTCAAGATTCACAAGTTTGACTAAGCTCGAGTGGATTCAAGCTTGAGTTTTGATGTTTAGACAATATGTAAAAAGAGGTTAAATAAGTCAAGTTTAATCAAATATTTAATGATATGTGAGATGAGAGTCAATATAATAGGAGATAGAGCTCAATGGCGTAAAATGATTCATACAACCGACCCCACCTAGTGGGAAAAGGCTTGGTTGTTGTTGTATGTGAGATGAGAGTCAAGTAGGTTATGAAGAACTGGATACTTGACTGGAAAGCCTTAACTGGAGGTTAGGCAAGGTAAAGTCCTAACTCGAGAATTTGATAAGGACAAAGTCCTAACTAGAGGTTAGGTAAGACAAAGTCTTAACTCGGAGGTTAGGTAAAGAAAAGTCCAAGTGGATCAAGGAGAATCGTACATTGACAAAAGAAAGTCTAAGTGGTTCAAGGAGGACCGTACATTGGCAAAGAAAAGTCCAAGTGGGTTAAGGAGGACTACATGTTGACAAAGGAAAGTCCTAACTGCGGTTAGGCAAAGAAAAATTCAAGTGGATCAAGGAGGATCGCATGTTGGCAAAGGAAAGTCCTAACTATGGTTAGATAAAAGAAAAATTCAAGTGAATCAAGAAGGACCGTACTTAGTGATTGGAAGTCCAACGGAAAGTTGGCACGAGATATATGTAAAGTCCAAGTTGGTCAAAATTGACTGAACACTTGGTGAAGAAATTTTAACAGATCACGATTGACCAGCTATTGGATAATGGAACCCTAAACTTGATCATGTAAGTTAGGGTTGTATAATCGATTGACCCTGAGCTAATTGATTGGAGCAATTGATTAAGCTCTTCCCAATCAATCAGCTGGGAGCTGGTTGTCGTGAGAGAGGAGAAGGCCTGAATTGATTGGGATAATTAATTAAGCTTTCACCAATCGATTCATCCCTCTCCAATCACTTGGGTTGATCGATTGGGGAGTTGCTTGTCGCAAGGAGTTTAATCAATTAGGTAAACGATTGAGAGGAATTTGCGAGCAAATAGTGGGCTTCTGAATCGATCAGGTGATCGATTGAGGCTGTCTTAATCGATTAGGTAATTGATTAGGAGAAGAAGAAAAGAGCCATTACGAGGTTTGGACGGTTGGGTTTGTTCGAATGTAACGTGACAATCAATTTGAAGTAAGGTTAATCGATTGGGAGCCATAATTCGTGCGATATAAAGGCTTTCGTGAAGATTCAAATGCATCTCTTCTTCTCCACTCTTCACCGCCAGTTCTTGGACGATTGAGGGAGAAGTGTTGCTACACTTCTGAGTCTACAAGAGGTGTTTCAAAGGAAGAAGAAATCAAGCAAGCTTCTCATTGTATTTGTGTACTCATTTCCTTGTTCTTGTTGTATTTTTCTTGATGTGAGCTTGTATGAGATTTCTGCTTGTGCAATAAACACCAATGATCAAACTTAGGTTTTGATGAATGACATATGGTTTAAAGTTAGATATTATGTTTGTCTAACTTCTTTACCAAGTGTGCAGGAATTGACAAGTCTAGAGGACCTGACACCAGGCTGAAATCTAGATGTGCAATTTAGCTATGTCTGTAGGACTTGACAGCTGGCTGAAGTCCAGTCAGGATGTTCAATTCCAAACGATTGTCTGATATCTGGATGTGTGATTCCGACAGGAACACCTGGTGGATCAAGAGGTAAGTCAAGAGACTACAAATGGTAAGTGAGGTAAGTCAACTGGAGGAGAGTGATCTAGTGAGGATGAGTCCTAGTGGGACTGTAGGCACTAGTCCAGCTTAGATCCATTTTGGAAGTTTAAGTTGAGTCCATGACTAGATCCTGGTCTTGGTAAGATAGGAACTAACTTATAAAACTCTGTGTTGTAGATACATACACAGATCTTCAAATTCTACACGTTTAGCCATTTCAGAGCCTGATTCCGATTCCAGAGTCAAAAGATATGGGATCTGAAAGATTACTGTGTCGAACTAGTGATTGGAGGCGCCTCAAGTGGATGGAGTGAATCAAACCGGACCGAACTGAACCGGACCAAACTGAACTGAACCAAATCAGATCGAATTGAAGCAATGGATAAGATCTGAATTATTTAATTAGTTTTCTTTATAAAATTATCTGTAAGATCCAAAGACGAAAAATTTATCTCGAATTCAATGGATCTGATAAGAACAGGTTCATCTATAAAAGGAGGTTAGATATCCAAGAAAAAGACATCAATCTTCTATGTTGGTTGCTCCAACATCGTCCTACTACTGTGTTGCGATGATGCTATACCCGACTACTATAGACAGACCAACACCAAGGCACGAGTGCATTCAGATCTCCGTCTAAGTATTGAGTAACATTTTGTTTATAGTTAATTATTGTATAAAGAAAAGTGTAGGTGTTGTTGCACTTTTTTCTTTGATTTGTGTATTCAATTATGACTTGATAGTGAATTATCTGTCGATAGGTTCAAAGGCCAGGAGTAGGAGTCGCCGAAGACTCTGAATCAAGTAAAAATCGACTGTGTTCTATTCTTTTTACTTAGTTTGTTTTTCCATTGCACACTCGTTTTAAAAAACAGAAAAGAAAGTTTTAAAATATACGTGATTCACCCCCCTCCCTTTCTCCTCTCACGTGCAATCAATCCTATAGTTTATTCACATCTGAATTCTTTTCGAGAATGAGTGATTTTCATAGTGAAGTGTACGTGCACTATATGAATCCTTGGATTAGTCACCCCAAGGAGGTGAATACTAAGTAAATTCAGACATTAGCATTGCTTCGAGTTATTCCGCTGTAACAAATTAATAAAACGAAGTGATTGGAGTTAATCATCCCTCAACTCCTAGAATGTACTAAACAATCAACATTAAAGTGGTGATGCTTTGGTGAAAATAATACTAAGGTGGTGATACTTTGATCCAAGATGATGATATTTTTAAAAAATCAATATCAAGGTTTTGAAGAAATCAACACCAACATGGTCATGCTTTAAAGAAATCAATAACAACTAACGTGGTGATGTGTTGACGAAATCAACATCGAGATTATGATATTTTGATAAAAATCAGTACCATGATATTTTAATAAAATAATTAACAAGGTGATGATTCTTTAATCAAAGCAACACTAAGATGGTGATGTTTTTCACCAAAATAGTATCAAACTGTTTTTTATTTTTTATTTTAATTTCATTTTTTTGTAATTAAATATTTAAAAAAATAATAAATTTAATTTTTTATTTTTATTAATGTTCTTTTAATTTATAATTTTTTAACCTTATTATATATATATATTTTTAAAAAAATGTGAATACATTTAAGAGATCATTTTTTTGATTTTGTTCCATTTAAATAAAAAATAATTACTTTCATTTAGAGCTGAAAGGTGTATTTTGAAAGTAAGTGATTTTTTTTTTTTTTTGGTAAAAATCAAAATATAATGTAACTTTTGAGAAATTTAGAAAACTGAGTGTGCCTTTGGTAAACGGTTGTTTTTCATGCTTACTTATAGTGTGTTCTTGCCCACAATAGTCTAATTTTGAGGTTGTCGATCGAAGTATATTGCTGCTGCTGCTTAACTTATAAAATATGCATCCAACAACGAGGATTACCAATGGAGAAACAATGCATGTCTCTCGTTCGCAAGAAAACTTCCATCATTTGACTTTGGAGCTTATTTCCATGAGAGAAGAGGAGGTAATTCACTATTGTAACCTGAAAGTAAATAAGAGAGAATGATGCTCATACCGCAGTCATGAATGGCATGACATATAATACCTACGTCGTTGAAGGAAAGTTAGTTCTAGCCCCGAAGCAAACCCCATCCGAGTGTTTCATTCCTCGGTTGGGGGAGGCATAATCCCAGTTGAGCGGCAGAGCAATCTGTTGTCTCGTGTTATGCCATGGTTGATAAATAAAACCAATACAACTCGAACACTTGTCCTAACTGCGGTGCTAACTGTGGCGCCACTCGAACACTTTTGCGCCTCTAACACTTTTGCTAACTGCGGCGCCAATACAACTCTCACACTTTTTGGCAGATAGGGATAGGATTAGTTGATCTAGTCTTCCATTGAGGCCTTCCATTTAGACGTCACTTTGCAGGTCATAAATGGTGTCTCATTTGGTCTTTACTCTACCGTCCCCTCCTCATATTCAGACGTCACTTTTCTCGTCCCTTGTTTTGTACGGACAGTTTTGGTACATCAAGGTGAGTGACTCTTGGGAGCTATGCGAGTATGTGTGACTCTGGAGCTATCCGATGTGCCTTCTCTAGAGCTATGCGCTGTGACTCTTAGGGGCTATGCGAGTATGTGATAGTCGAAGAGAATTTCGTGTGATTGTGTCAGAATCTCGTAAGTCAGGGTCTTATTCACATCATTGTATCTCAAGCATTGTGCATTTGCATACTATGTTGGATCATTAATGGGCAGTTCTGCTGTCAACGTAAGTCTCAGCCGAGCAGCGATTCAAACTATGTGTACCGCAATGCCATCGATTCGTTATAATGAGTCGAGGTGATAGATTGGTCCAGGTCTCTCTCTCCTGGTTCTGTGTCTTCTAATCACTAAAAAGACTTGTCCCGGGCCATGGTGCCGAGGTAGGACATTCAGATTGTCTCCCAGGTAATCACGGTTGGAATCCCAGCTACGGCGTATTTGTAGGAATTTTTTCTCCAAATGGGGGGCGTAATCAAAGGATACTGGGCTTCTGGGCTGGCCGCCGCATGCGCTTCCCGATTTACCCTGATGACCAGTGGAAAACTTTCGTGGGACCAGACCGGTCACCCCAAAGATGGGATTATCATTTTTTTTAATTACTAAAAAGACTTTGCTTCTCGACATTGACTATTGATATTGTTAGTGTCATGTGAGTTTTAATGTTTCTAAATCATGTTAAGCGTGTAGTTTAATTTGAGTTTGATAAATGGTTAATTGTACGGGTTGACTTGCTTGACTCAAGTTAAGACGATGGACTCATTAGATTGACCTCTAAGATTGTTTTTACAAAATAATAATAATAATAATTATTATTATTATTATTGAAATAGAAAAAGGAGTCAAATGTTATTTGTGAATTGTGATGAGCGCATGAACACATGAACAAGATATTAAAATATGATAAAATTTATTTAAATGTAGATAATATAATAAGGAAAGTTCAATGGCATAAGCGATACTATATAACTAACCCTACTTAATAAAATAAAAACTTAAGTGGTTGGTTTACATCACGCGAATATTTAACCCATGGCATATTTCTGAGTCCATGACCTGACAGTGGTCTCATACTTGACTCAATCAGTCTTGTAAATTTGAGCGATCTCAAGAACCAAAGGATCATCAGGGTTGGGATTAGTGAGGAGTGAGCACAACGACAACAACACCTAAAATTTGAATTCAGATTGCCAGTTAGATTCTCTTTGGTAGCATCAAGGAAATATAGTCCAATCATCATCTATGAATTTTTGAGGACACTATTAAAAACTGAAAGTATTTTACCAACAAGTTGCATGTCTCTAATGTTTACCAATAAGTTTAGACAACTTAAACTCCCAGTAGAACTAAAGTGAAACTCAAATGAAAGCCTATAGTCAGAAGAGGAGGTCATTTCTCTAATGTTTCTACAACTTTAGAATGATTCTATAATGACCTCTTTCTGGTACCTAGTGATTAAACTTGACAAAAAAAAAAAAGAAGAGCTAAAATCATTGATCCTCAGCCTACAAATCTGAGTACTTGAATGTCATATAGGTATTACTTGACATGCATAAATAACATTTAGTTTGACATACCAATATGCATGTTTAGTAGTAATAATGGACAAGGAAATGACTAATTTAAACTATCTGAAGATAAATAGACAAAAAAGAGAGAGAGAGAGACTACCTTAGATATTGTCAAAGCAAGACTCCAATCCTTCTTCAGAATGTTAAGGCAGATGCTGCCGTTGTCGCTGTTGATATTTGGGTGATAGACTTTTGTTAGAAAAGTCATTTGCAAGATCAATGTATTATTTAGATATCATGAAAAGGAACCATGAATCCAGTTGAGATGAAATTCTTTAATACTGTGTTGACTTGAAAGGAAGGATATAGGATAAAAGAAAAGTAATTAAATTGAAAAAGTAACAAATTATATTTTTCTTCATCACTAACTAACTTCAGCCCATCTTATTCATTTGATTGAAACTGAAATAAAAGAAAATGTCCCATGCTGTGTATTGACTAGAAACTAGAAACATTTTCCATGGATGGAATTAAATTCCTTCCTAGTCATGTCTTCTTTGCTTGGAAAAATTGGTAAAGTCATTTCTGTTCCTTTATTTTTTCCTTTTGCTTTTGTTCATCTAAACACACCCAATAGTCTTCGTGAAAAAAGATATACACCTATGTCCTTGGTATGATATATACATTTAAATGAAATAATTTCAATGTAAGCACAAAGTTTAAGAAATATGATGCCAACCCTACTACAAGCTGTATTATAAGACTGGACTAGTTGAAAATGGGGGAAAACAAACAAAATGATCCATTACACCTTATTAAAGTGTTCAAGATGAAAGAAGCATCTGCTACAGACATTCATGAAGAGTCGTAATATCAAATCAACCACCAAAATACTCGTCTTAATAGATTTTTTGTGGGCAAAATGGATATTTCAGAAACTCCAAATAAAGTAGAATGAATATCTAATTGAGTGAAAAGCAAGCTCAAGCAGGATTCAGGTTAGCACATGTAGAAGAATATGCAAGCCATATGCACAAGTTCCTCAAAAGAGACTTTGCATATCATGTAATTTTCACTCTACATATCTACAGTTTGATCATGCCATTAATGACATTGGTATTGTGATTACTGTTGGAGTTTGTTACGATCATATACAATAGCTATGACCTCTTTAGTCCTATATCAATGAAGTTAATGGATCAGATTATTTATAGGGGTATCTTGTACCCATAAAGTTTGATTTCAATTAAAGTTTTACTTGCATTTCACATACAACTCACATATAGCCCAAGTGAGAGATTGTTGGATATAATTATCTCTCTATTAGGTAGGTTTATTAGTAAGTTGCACATGTGAACATGATTCAAACCCTTTAAAGTGATCTAACTTATGTTTAGTGGGTTTCAGGTAATTGAATGTGGGTTGAATGTATAGAACCTTTTAGTTCAATCTGTTATCATTTATGGGCTGATAACAGATTGATTGCTTATATAAGGGGAGGTCCCCAAGGGTTTAGGAAAGAATCTTGACCTAGTTTTTTGTTCCCCATTGACAAGAAATTTTTCAACACTGTCATCCCCTAAGCCCCTTGGAAGATCCTCCTCGTTTGCTTCTATTTCTTCTTCATCTTCTTCAATAGGGATCAAGCCAACGACGCTAAAGACAAGGACACGACTCTTCAATCAGGTTCTTTGTCTATTATATTTTCTTATGGTATGTCATGTTCTCGATGAAATGAAGATTTATACTCATATATTCTTGTATTTCCTATATACAAATTCCTATATGGTTCTTAGAATCCATGTGGCTTAGGTTTTACAAGAAATTATCATGGGAAACTTTAGTCACCCTCACACAGACCCTCATTCTATGGTATTCATTACCCTGCTTTAACAAGACAATCACTTTCATGCCCAAAGCTTCAACCTAGGCCCATCTTTTTGCTAGTGCTTGGCTGACAAAACCTTGTATAGGAATGTAGCAAGAGCCCTAAATTCTATTAGGTGATGTTCTACTTTCCTGCTATTGAACAAGGTGTATCCAATTCTCACTTTTGAGGGGATTGATATTTATCAGTAGACTAACTCTTATATCATATAAAAGAAATCATATTTTTTAACAACTAATTCTTATAAGAATCAGAATAACTCTAAAGTCATCATCTAAGTATCAAAAAAATATGTAAAATTATCATCTAAGTATCAAACTAATCCTAAAATTATGATTAAAAATATTAAAAATACTAGAGAAAGAATAACTCTAAAATTATAATCTAAAGATCAAAATAATTCAAAAATTACCATCTAACCATAAAAAACCCTAAAGGCATCGTCTAAGTATCAAAATATCCTTAAAATTAATATCTAAATCTCAAAATAATCCTAAAATTATGATTAAAAATATTGAAAATACTAGAGGAAGAGTAACCCTAAAATCATCATCTAAATATCAAAATATCCCTAAAATTATCCATCACAATAATCCTTAAATGATCATCTAACTATCAAAATATATCTAAAATTATTGCCTAGCTATCAAAATAAGTAATTAAAAATATTGAAATAATACATAAAAAAACTTCTACCGTGCAAGAAAAGATTTGGAGGAGGGTCGGAGTAAGAAGCCCGGAGTCGCCGGAGCATGGAGAAGGCGAAGAACGATGGTGTCGGGAGCAAGAGAGGAAGATTTGTCGGAGTCGTCGAAGCAGAGAACAAGGAGAAGAAGAAGAAAGACGGAGTCAGGAGCGGGAGAGGAAAATTTGTCAGAGTTGCGGAGTTGCCGGAGCATAATGTAGAGCAAGAGAAGGGGAGGAGATCAGGAAAGGTTAGCGACGACTTACACTGTTCGTCGCCAACCTAACAATTAATGACTATTTAAGTTGATTTCATCTCTAATCGTTAGATTTAGCGGCGTATTAACAATAATTCACGCTAATCTGCACTTAAAATGGCCCCATGACGTAGGTTTAGGATTTTAATTCATGAACTTTGGTGACAAATTACGCTAATTCGTCGCCTAGATAAAGATTAGTGACGTTATCAGTATATATCGTCGTCAATCATTACGTTTCGCGACATAATTTTTCTAATTTTTCGCTAACAGTTTGATTTTTTTTTGAGAAAGTAGATATATATTTTTATTTGCAACAACTAGTATTTTCATCGCAAAAGTGATATTTAGCTACGGATTTTAAATTCGTCACTAATAATTCATTGCTATTTTACTGCTTTCCTATCATGCATCTTAGTGTTATTTTTTTTTTCAAAATATCATAATTTTGGTATTTATTTTTTCACAACATCACCACTTTGGTTTTTTTTTCCAAAATATCATCATTTTGGTGTTGATTTCATCAAAATACCATCACCTTGATGCTAATTTCGACAAAGCATCAAAGAATCACCACCTTAATGATCTAAGGATAAAATATCAAGAAATTCGATCTAATAGATTTTTTTTACTCTCCTAATTCTCACCAAACTTAAATTCTTTTAATTCATGACCTCTATTAGTTTAGAAAAATTGTTTAAAAAATCATATTTTATTTTTTGACACAATATCATATTTGGGCTTAAACACCTCTTATTACTCTAAGACAACACCAATAGCTTCCTTACACTCTTATATTCTTGTCTATGTTGAAATTTTAAATTTTTAGAGGCATCTAAGTAATCAATGAATTTTGACCAAAACTCATTGATGGATTTATTCCCTTGAGTCTCACTATGCTCAAAAACTCTTAATTCAAGACATGTCTTTATTTTGGCATATTTTGACTTAAACACATTAGATTTACTCTAAGACAACACCAATAGTTTCCTTGCATTCTATAGATCCTATTCATACTAAAAGTTTAAAAGCATTTAAACTATCAATAAGTTTTGATTCAAAATTTCGGAAGCATTGAAACCATTAATGAGTTTTGGTCTACTAAAACTCATTAATGGTCCTAGATAAGTTAGTTTCATTTCAAACTTGATCTAATGTTTTTTTCACTATTCTAAGTCTCACCATGCTAAAAAAAAACTCTTGATTCATGATTTTTTTTATTTAGAAAAATTATTTAAAAAATTCAATCTTCTTTAATTTTAGTACAATGTCATATCTTGACCTAGACACTTTTGATTTATTCTAAAATAGCACCAATAGCTTCCTTATACTCTCTTGTTAAAATTTCAAGATTTTATAGATATTTAAGTCATCAATATTTTTCCCAAAACTCATTGCAAAGGTCAAAAATAAAAAAGATGGAATTTTTAAAATAATTTCTCTAAATCGATGAGGGTCATGAGTTAAGAGTTTTGGACCATGGTGATACTCAAGGGAATGGAAGGAATCTAATGGATCAAATTTGGACTGAGTCTAACTTATTTGTTCATCAATGAGTTTTAGTTAAAAATTCATTAATTGCTTAAATGCTTCTAAAATCCTAATATTGATATAAGATCAAGAGAGAGTAAGAAAGTTTTTGGTGTTGTTTTAAAGTAAATCAAAGGTGTATACATTCAAATATGGCATTGTAGCAAAAGAAATGAAGGTTGAATCTTTTAAATAATTTCTCTAAACTAATAGTGGTCATGAATCAATTTATTTTAGCATAATAAAACTCAGGAAAGTGAAAAGAATCTATTAGATAACTTTTGGATTGAAATTGAATTATCTAGATCTATTAATGAGTTTTGTTCAAAAACTCATTAATGGTTTAGATGCTTTTAAAATTTTAAAACTCTAGCATGGATACAGATCAGGAGAATGCAAGGAAACTATTAGTATTATCAGTATTGTCCTAGAGTAAATCAGAAATGTCTAAGTTCAGATATTATATTGTACTAAAAGTTACGAATGTTGAATTTTTAAAATAATTTTTCTAAACTGATAGGAGTGAAGCAAGAGTTTTTAAGCATAGTGAGAAGGGAAGAGTGAAAGAAAACTATCGGATAAAGTTTAGATTGGAACTGACTTATCTAATTCCATCAAATGGTTAGATGCTTCTAAAAATTTGAAATTTTAGTGTGAACAAGATTAAGAAAGTATAAGAAAGCTATTGAAGTTGTCCTACAGTAAATCAGAGATATTTAAGTCTAAATATAATACTATGCCAAAATTAAAATAATAAAATTTTTAAACAATTTCTTGTAAACTGATAAGGGTTGTGAATCAAGAATTTTTTTAGCATAGTGAGATAGGAGAGCAAAAGAAACCTATTGGACCAAATCTCTTGATATTTCATCTTTGGATCACCAAAACAGTAATCTTTAACAAAAATAACACCAAGGTGAAGATGCTTTAATGAAATCAATGTTGGGAGATTGTTAGTGTAATCATACTCGGGTCAAGATTCACAAGTTTGACTAAGCTCGAGTGGATTCAAGCTTGAGTTTTGATGTTTGGACAATATCTAAAAAGAGGTCAAATAGGTTAAGTTTGATCGAATATTTGATGATATGTGAGATGGGAGTCAAGTAGGTTATGAAGAACTGGATTCTTGACTGGAAAGCCCAAACTAGAGGTTAGGCAAGGTAAAGTCCTAGCTCGAGAATTTGATAAGGACAAAGTCCTAACTAGAGGTTAGGTAAGGCAAAGTCCTAACTCGGAGGTTAGGTAAAGAAAAGTTCAAGTGGATCAAGAAGAATCGTACATTGGAAAAAGAAAGTCTAAGTGGTTCAAGGAGGACCGCACATTGGCAAAGGAAAATCTAAGTGATTCAAGGGGGACTACATGTTGACAAAGGAAAGTCCTAACTACGGTTAGGTAAAGAAAAATTCAAGTGAGTTAAGGAGGATCACATGTTGGCAAAGGGAAGTCCTAACTATGGTTAGATAAAAGAAAAATTCAAGTGCATCAAGAAGGACCGTACTTGGTGATCGGAAGTCCAACGGAAAGTTGGCACGAGATGTGATGTCCAAGTTGGTCAAAATTGACCAAACACTTGGTGAAGAAATCCTAACAGATCACGATTAACCAGTTGTTGGGTAAGGGAATCCTAAACTTGATCATGCAAGTTAGGGTTGGACAATCAATTGACCCTAAGCTAATTGATTGGAGCAATTGATTAAGCTCTTCCCAATCGGTCAGCTGGGAGCTGGTTGCCATGAGAGAAGAGAAGGCCTAAACGATTGGAATAATCAATTAAGCTTTCACCAATCGATTGGCTAATCGTTTGGGAGTCTAAATTGCAAGCACAGAGAGGTACTGAATCGATTCATCTCTCTCCAATCAATTGGGTTGATTGATTGGGGAGTTGTTTTGTTGCAAGGAGTTTAATCAATTAGGTAAACAATTGAAAGGAATTTATGAGCAAATAGTGGGCTTCTAAATCGATCAGGTGATCGATTGAGGCTATCTTAATCAATTAGGTAATCGATTGGGAGAAGAAGAAAAGATTCATTACGAGGTTTGGGCAGTTGGGTTTGCTCGAATTTAACGTGACAATCAATTGGAAGTAAGGTTAATTGATTGGGAGCCATAACCCGTGTGATATAAAGGCTTTCGTGAAGATTCAAATGCATTTCTTCTTCTCTACTCTTCACCGCCAGTTCTTGGACGATTGAGGACGAAGTGTTGCTACACTTCTGAGTCTACAAGAGGTGTTTTAAAGGAAGAAGAAAGCAAGCAAAGTTCTCATTGTATTTGTGTACTCATTTCCTTGTTCTTGTTGTATTTTTCTTGTTGTGAGCTTGTACGAGATTTCTGCTTGTGCAGTAAACACCAATGATTGAACTTAGGTTTTGATGAATGACAAATGATTTAAAGTTAGATATTATGTCTGTCTAACTTCTTTACCGAGTGTGCAGGAATTGACGAGTCTAGAGGACCTGACACCAGGCTGAAATCTAGATGTGCAAGTTAGCTACGTCTATAGGACTTGACAGCTGGCTGAAGTCCAGTCGGGATGTTCAATTTTAGACGATTGTCTGATGTCCGAATGTGTGATTCTGGCAGGAAGACTTGGTGGGTCAAGAGGTAAGTCAAGAGACTATAAATGGTAAGTGAGGTAAGTCAACTGGAGGAGAGTGATCTAGTGAGGACGAGTCCCAGTGGGACTGTAGGCACTAGTCCATCTTAGATCCATTTTAGAAGTTTAAGCTGAATCCACGACTAGATCCTGGTCTTGGTAAGATGAGAACTAATTTATAAAACTCTGTATTGTAGATACATACACATATCTTCAAATTCTGCACGTGTGGCCATTGACAAAGCCTGATTCTGAGTCTAGAGTCAAAAGATATGAGATCCGAAAGATTGCTATGTTGAACTAGTGATTGGAGGCACCTCAAGTGGATGGAGTGAATCAAACCGGACCAGACCGAACTAAACTGGACCAAACCGAACTGAACCAAATCAGACTGAATTGAAGCAATGGATAAGATCTGAATTATTTAATTAGTTTTCTCTATAAAATTATCTATAAGATCCAAAGATGAAAAGTTTATCTCGAATTCAATGGATCTGATAAGAACAGGTTCATCTATAAAAGGAGGTTAGATATCCAAGAAAAAGACATCAATCTTCTATACTAATTCTTAACTGTCCGGTTGCTCTGACTGTTAGAGTGTATACTAAAAGCCTAACTTTTTGTAAACATTTATTTTTGAATAAAAGAATCACATTGTTCAAATGTCTATGTTTATTTGTTCATTTAATTTATATTGTAGATAACATAGTGTGTGGTGTCACACACAGAAGATAATGTTATCAGTTCATTATAAATTATAAACAGTTGCTCACGACCAAAATGGACAGGAACAAACCATTGGAAGGTCGTAGTATTAGTTTATCTTAACTATATAATTACACTAGTACACTTAGAGTGTATTGAGTAGATCCACTTGAGGCAGCTTCTTTTTGTACTGACTATATAAAAGAACAAAGCCTCTGTTATTATGGAAGTGTAAACTCTTAATCCTAATATAATAACAAATACATATATTTAATATTTATTTCTTTAATTTATCAAAGGGTGAGATTTAGCTCGTTAAATCAAAAGGTCCGATAAGTTGGGAGATGATATTACTTATAGTGTGTGTTGTTGATTATAGAAGGAAATTGTGTCCTAGTGAGTTAGGGTGATGATGCCCCCAAGAGGAGCTCATAAAGTTTGTTATGTAAACCCTGCAGGTGGATTTAGTCCGGCATGACAATAAAGATGAGTGGTACTATTCTTGAAACTAGATACTAATTAAATGAGTTATCAGTAACTCATTTAATTAGTGGACATTCAATATCTTAAACACAGGGAGTCTAATGCACTCATAATAAGAAGGAACCCAAAATGTAATTTGGGATTGGTGCAGTAGTTCAATAATAGTTCTTTAGTGGAATGAATTATTATTGATGAAATTAAGTTGTGTGTTTGGGGCGAATGCGAGAAGCTTAATTTCATCGGGAGACCAAAACCAATTCCTCCTCTCGGTCCCTATCGTAGCCTCTTAATTAGAGAGTACTATACCCACCTATATACACATTCTTACCCACCTTTAGGTGGCCGGCCAAGCCAAGCTTGGGGCCAGCCAAGCCTAAGGATTGAGCCACTTAATGTGGTCGGCCAATGTTTGGAGCCCAAGCAAGAGTGGCCGGCCACAATAAATTAAAAAGGATTTTTTTTAAAAAAAAATTTCAAATGTGGAAGTCATGATTTAAAAGAGAGTTTAAAAATTTAAAACTTTCCTTTTATAGTTTTTGCAAAGGGTTAAGAGAAAGATTAAATATCTTTCCTTATTTGTAGATGAAAGGAAGTTTTAATTTTTAGCGAAAGCTTTCCTTATTTGTAAATCATCCACATGTTTAAAGAAAATTTTAAATTATAAAAATTTCCTTTTATAACCTACCATGAAGGGATTTTGAATTAGAAATTTTATTTAAAAATTTTCCGGAAGCAAATAAGGAAGTTTTATTTTCTAGCGAAAAATTTCCTTATTTGCTTGTGATGATGTGGCCGACCATAGAGAGGTTGAAAGGAAATTTTTGATAAAAATTTCCTTAATAAACCAATGGCAAGGAAATAAGGAAATTTTATTTCTTCAAAAATTTCCTTATTTGTCATGACCAAGGATATAAAAGAGAGGGTAGGGGTGCCTACATGAGACACAATCTCTATTCTATTCCTCCCTCTCTTCCTTGGTGTGGCCAGCCATCATCCCTCTCTCTCTTTTCTCTTCTCTCCATCTTGTGGCCGAACCTCATCTCTTCCTTGGAGTTCTTTGTGGTGGACGGATCTTGCTTGGAGAAGAAGGAGAGAAAGGAGGTGATATTTCTAGCATCCCTTGGAGCTTGGTGGTGGTCGAACCTCTTCATCCTTGGAGGAGCTATTGGTGGCCGAAACTTGAAGGAAGGAGAAGGTGCTTTGTGGTTCTTATCTCGGTAGATCGTCGCCCACACGACGTCCGGGATTAGAAGAGGAATACGGTAGAAGATTAAGAGGTCGTTAAAGTTTACAAAGAAAGGTATAACTAGTAATTAATTTTCCGCATCATACTAGTTTTTCCTTTGTCTGAATTCTAAACACAAGAGGCTAGTAATTCTAGGGATTGATTTATGTTTCGATTTGTGTCCTTTTGTTTTCTTTTCGATTTTGTGATTGATTATTCTTTTTGGTTAAACTCTATGTTACTGTAGGAAGATTAAATATTAATTTTCTTTAAAAGACTTTATATAGTCGGTGGTGGTTGCTCCCATATCCAAGAAGACCTAGTGCCTCGCCATGCAGTACTAAAAGTCAATTTTAGAAATTAATATTTAATCAACTTTGTAATAGGGGTAGACTTGGATCAAAAGTGTAAAGTTCCGCAGGCGATCCAAGTCTAAACCTATAAGAACATATAAGTTAAATTTGGAATCAATAATATTAAGTTCGTTTGCGATTCCAATTTTAATTTAAAAGAACACATGGTAGCTATGAAAGGTTCAGATCTTGTACAAATTTTTTGTACAGTAGAACCAATATGTTTTTCGAGTAGCAACCAACACCAACATTGTCCTACTGCTGTGCTGCGACGTTGCTATACTCGACTACTATAGACGGACCAACGCCAAGGCACTGAGTGCATTCAGATCTCCGTATAAGTATTGGGTAACATTTTGTTTACAGTTAATTATTGTATAAAGAAAAGTGCAGGTGTTGTTACACTTTTTTCTTCGATTTGTGTATTCAATTATGACTTGATAGTGAATTATCTGTCGATAGGTTCAAAGGGTATGGATCTTGGAGTAGGAGTCACTTAAGGCTCCAAAACAAGTAAAAATCGACTATGTTATATTCTTTTTACTTAGTTTATTTTTCCATTGCGCACTCGTTTTAAAAAAACAGAAAAGAAAGTTTTAAAATACACGTGATCCCCCCCTCCTCCACTCACGTGCAATCAATCCTATAGTTTCGTCACCTCTGAACTCTGAATTGTTTTTGAGAATGAGTGATTTTCATAGTGAAGTGTGTGCACTGTATGGATCCTTGGATTAGTCACCCTAAAGAGGTGGATTCTAAGTAAATTCAAATATTAGCATTGCTTCGAGTTATTCCACTGTAACAAATTAATAAAACGAAATGATTGGAGTTAATCATCCCTCAGCTCCTAGAATGTACAATCAACATTAAAGTGGTGATGCTTTGGTGAAAATAATACTAAGGTGGTGATATTTGATCCAAGATGATGATATTTTGAAAAAATCAATATCAAGGTAATGATGCTTTGAAGAAATCAACACCAACATGGTCATGCTTTAAAGAAATCAATAACAACTAACGTGATGATGTGTTGACGAAATCAACACCAAGATTATGATATTTTGATAAAATCAGTACTATGATATTTTAATAAAATAATTAACAAGGTGATGATGCTTTAATTTCAAAACAGCAATAAGATGGTGATGCTTTTCACCAAAATAGTATCAAACTGCTTTTTATTTTTTTATTTTAGTTTCATTTTTTGTAATTAAATATTTAAAAAAATAATAAATTTAATTTTTTATTTTTATTAATGTTCTTTTAATTTTATATTTTTTTATTAACCTTATTATATATATATATTTTTAAAAAATATGAATACATTTAAGAGATCATATTTTTGGTTTGGTTCAATATATATATATATATATTTGATATGTTGGGCGACGCTTTATGTGCGACCGTGAGTGATGCGTAGACGTGGCGTTGCCAGCTGATTTCCCTACAAATAAAATATTCCTTTTATTCTCTCTTCCTTTTATTCTGTTCAAAACTTCAGCGTGGGAAATTTACCAAATTAAAATCTCCCTCGCCGCTCTCTCTCTCTCCCTTGCTCCCTCCGTCTCGGTCGTCCGTCGGTCCTCTCGCTGCTGTCGGAAAAGCTTCACCGGCGTCTTCCAATGACTAATTCACAAAATATGCGAGAAAAAATATAAAACATATAAAGACATTATTTACCTCTTCCAAAATGGCTTCAAATGACATATAAACTGCTTTTTATTTTTTATTTTAGTTTCATTTTTTTGTAATTAAATATTTAAAAAATAATAAATTTAATTTTTATTTTTATTAATGTTCTTTTAATTTTATAATTTTTATTAACCTTATTTTATATATCTTTTTTTAAAAAATATGAATACATACATTTAAGAGATCATTTTTTTGGTTTGGTTCAATTTAAATAAAAAATAATTACTTTCATTTAGAGCTGAAAGGTGTATTTAGAAAGTAAGTGGTTTTTTTTTTTTTGGTAAAAATCAAAATATGATGTAACTTTTGTGAAATTTAGAAAACTGAGTGTGTCTTTGGTAAACGATTGTTTTTCATGTTTACTTGTAGTGTGTTCTTGTCCAACAATAATCTAATTTTGAGATTGTCGATAGAAGTATGTTGCTATTGCTTAACTTATATAATATGCATCCAACAACGGGGATCACCAATGGAGAAACAATACATGCCCCTCGTTCGTAAGAAAATTTTTATGATTTGACTTTGGAGATTATTTCCATGACAGAAGAAGAGGTAATTCACTATTGTAACCGTAAAGTAATTAAGAGAGAACAAAGTCTAATGGGTTGATGGGTCCTACGAGTACCTTTTAAATTTTTTTAATTACCAATAGAAAATTTAGTGGAACATCACTTCTAGAATTAATCAGTATAAATTAAACACTTAATGTCAAATAAAAAAAAGATAGAACAAACAGAGCTTATGTTTTAGATGTTTATTATGAGAGGGAGTAATATATAAACTTAATGAGTCTACTATGCGAGAAAAAATATAAAACATATAAAGACATTATTTACCTCTTCCGAAATGGCTTCAAATGGCTAATTCAAGTGAAGACAACCCTAAACAAGTCCTAACATTGCTTGAACTTCCTTCCGCGAAGAGACTTTTAAAATATAAATAGAATCATCTCTTTAGTGTCTATTGAAATAAAATAGATTGAAAATCAAAGCATTATTAACTGTAAATGAGTTGTTGAATATATATATATATATATATATATATATATATATATATATATATGTTGTATATCTTTGACATTCTTGCACCTTTCGAAGTAATGCTGCTAATGACACCCTTCATCTTGTGAGCAAGTGCACTAAAATTGACCTACTTGTGCTTTTCGAAGAAACTCGATGCTCATAGAATTCCAACTTTCTTCACTTCTAATTACTAAAAAGGCTTTGCTTCTCGACATTGAGTATTGATCTTGTAAGTCTCTCTCTCATGGGTTTTAATGTTTCGAAATCATGTTAAGCGTGTAGTTTGAGTTTGAGTTCGATAAATGGTTAAGACGATGGACTCGTTAGAAGCTTAAGAGACTCTAGAGCTTAAGAGACTCTAGAGCTTGAATGTAATAATTGATCTAGGCAACAGATTTAATTACTTAGAGGACTCATTGTAAAAATCTTCTCACACTTGCCATTGACGCTGTGTCATTATAAATATACAAATTACTCAAAAATAAAATATCAAAGAAAACTTAATTGACAATGATAGAATATGATAAAAATTATTTAAATGTAAATAATATAGTAGGGAAAGTTCAATTGCATAAGTGATGCTATATAACCAACCCTACTTAATGAAATAAAAACATAAGTGATTGGTTTACATCACGCGAATATTTAACCCATGGCATATTTCCGAGTCCATGACCTGGCAGTGGTCTCATACTTGACTCGATCAGTCTTGTAAACTTGAGCGATCTCAAGAACCAAAGGATCATCAGGGTTGGGATCAGTGAGGAGTGAGCACAACGATAACAACACCTAAAATTTGAATTCAGATTGCCAGTTAGGTTCTCTTTGGTAGCATCAAGGAAATATAGTCCAATAATCTTCTATGAATTTCTGAAGATACTACCTTAGATATTGTCAAAGCAGGACTCCATTCCTCCTTCAGAATGTCAAGGCAGATGCTGCCGTTACTGTTGATATTTGGGTGATAGACTTGTGTTAGAAATTTCATCTGCAAGATCAATGAAAATGAAGCATGAATCCAGTTGAGATGAAATTCCTTAATACTGTGTTGACTTGAAAGGAAGGATATAGGAGAAAAGAAAAGTAATTAAATTGAAAAAGTAACAAATTATATTTTTCTTCATCGCTAACTAACTTCATCACTTAACAATATTAAAAGGCCTACCTTTGGTGGCTTGAAGGGATAATCTGGTGGAAAGTGAATACTCACTAAAAATACACCGCCTGCAAATGGGCTATCAGCAGGTCCCATAATGGTGGCTTGCCAGTGGGACATGTCCTCACCAACAGGACCTAGCAATGTTAATAATGGACAAGAAAAAATGAAACAGATGTATTAATAAATCAGTTGATAGATCTATATCAAGTATAATTAAAATTGAATGGTCTGTAAACCAATAACCATCACAATTTGTTCTTAACATCCATCATTAAACAAGAATATGGTCACCACCGTTTGTGGGCAACAATCAGGACAATAATCAAGGTGTTGTGCAGATATCATTAGCTATCCGTCTAAAAGCTCTTAAATGATAGAGAGAGAAACTAAACTAAGCCTAGCAAACAAAATCAATATAATGAAACACTTGATTATATGTGGCAAGATAAAGATTGAAAATTTATTGCACAGAGATGTGAGTATGGAGTCTGGGAATAATGCGCAAAACACTTTAAAACAAAATTTGACGACTTCATTTCCCATATTCAAATTTTATTCGATAAATAATCTCAAGGTGCATATTTTGTAACCAATAAGTTAAAAGGGACATGGACCGCTATTTTAGGAGTAGAATGTAGTAAATAGAGTCATGGACATAAATATTGGAACAATACTAACTCAATAATGCATGAGTGTCAATTTTCTCTCATACGGCCATTTCTCAAAGGTTAAGAAATATATGAGGGATCAAAACCCAAGATAGGACTGTGAAAAGGATAATATTAATTAATTAATTAATTAATTAATTAATTAATAATTAATTATGCTTCGTCTTCATCAAAGTGTGCCATATATGCAATTTATCAGCAATTTAGCGTGCATGAAATCTATGGAGAACACACGTCAAGCTTCAGTTGAAACATCAGTCCTTCCGTGATTTCATGAAGCATTCTTTGATTCCCATAGGAAATAATAAATAAAAAACAGAGTCTAAACAAGCGACATGGATGCAGTTGATCCACTGCATAAAAGATCATCAGAGCAACCAGAAACAGTGTCTACCTGCACTGCATGACAGGGGCGGGTCCATCTCCAAGTCCTTTAACTCCTTCTGTATCCTCTTGGAAGCCATAATTAAGCAGCGAACCAGAACGACTCTAATCATAAATAAACAAACAAACGCACAAGTAAGTAATCAAGGCGTTTAATTTAAAGCAACGAGAATGCGATTCCTGAACAAATAAATCAAAAATTGGAACCGATCGGCAACCGGAGAACGGGAGAGAGAGAGAAATTATTACCTCGCTAGGGTCCCTTCCTTCGCCTCTCCAATCGCGAGCGTTCCTCTCCTTGGAGGAAGAGAGAGCGAGGCGGCGCTCGATGTTTATAGGTAAAAAAAACCGTTGGCAGCTTGCCTAATTCGGCAGACCGCCGACAATTGGTGGATGCGAATCAGATTATATATCCTTCCTTCCATATCTCTTTCGATTATACATATATATTCATACTTCCTAAAAATTCCAGCTTGCCTGATTCGGCAGACCGCCGACTAGGATGACAATTAGGGAATGCGATTCTATATCCTTCCTTCTATATCTCTCTCGATTATAAATATATAATCATACTTCCTAAAGATCCGGCTATCTTCTATATTATAAATATACACTGCTTCGTTCCAAAGGGAGCACTGGTTTTTAAAATCGAACCCGACCGGTTGGTTCAATACTTAAAATAAATTTTTTTATTTATTTAATAAAAAATAATTCATGGATAAATGTAATTACTTTTAAATATTTTTTCATCCATTACAAGTCGCTCCCATAGTTTGGTCACAACCACAATTTACAGCCATGCTAGAGCTCACAGCAAAGTCGTGAATCACGACTACGAATAGGGGTGCTAAAAATGAATCCGACCCGATTATCCAATCTGAGTCGATCCAATCTGAGTCGATCCGAGTCGATCCTAGAAAGTTGAGGCTCAATTCAGCTCCAACGATCTGACAGACAAAGATTTAGTGAGAGAGAGAGAGAAAATAGGTGTGATCCAAGCTGAAATCTTGCTGGACTCTTTGAGCTCCATGAACTCTTCTTCTTGGAAACTCTATATCATCGACATTTTAACAAAAAGGGCACTTTGATTTTTTTTTTAATAAAAGGCACACTTAATTCCTAAAATATTATATTTTTAACCCTAATTAAAAATTAATTTTTTATTTAAATCGAATCAAATAAAAAGTTAATAAAAACTTAATTATTTTATTAAGAAATTTATTGATATAACTAAAAACTTTAAAATCATTAAATTAAAGATGATCTAAATTTATCTATTTTTTTAGAATTTTAAAACTTTAATAAAAAATAATATAATATAAAAAAGGCTAATAAAATTATAAAAAAAAATTTAATAATTTTTTTATCTTTTATTTATAATTTTAAAACTATAATAAAAAATAATTTAATAAAATAAAATATAAAAAACGTTAATAAAAATTATAAAAATAAAAAATTTAATAATTTTTTAATATTTTTAAATAGTTTAATAAAAATATATATGAAATAAAAAATTTAAAATTACTTTTTAAAAAGAAAATTACTTTTCTACTTTGATCGAAGCATCGTCATTTTGGGTTGCTTTTGTTAAAATATGACTATCTTCATGTTGATTTTTTTTTTTCATAACATCACCATCATTACAAAAAACATTAGGTATTTAGCGGCAAATTTATTCGTCACTACCACCTATTTTGTCATCGCTAACCTTATATAGCGACAAAAAGTGTTCGTTGTTAATATCGTCATAATAAACTTGTCGCAAACTTAATTAGTGATGAAAATAAATATTCCGCCGCTAAATTTAACGACAAAACGAAAAACGTCGCTAAATCTGCCAAAATCATCATTAAACCACTCTTCAAATAGTGAGAAATTTTTTAAAATTCATCGCTAACCATCACTATGGTTAACAAGGAACCACAACTATTTAGTTGCTAGCCCCATTGCTGATCAACAAAATATTTTGATATGTTTTGATGACATTGATAATCAAACGGGGTTAGCGACGAATTCAGTGAATTTCCTGCTAACCCTCTATTTTTTAAAAAAATATTTTTTTTAATTTTCATTTATATCCGGTATGTGAATTTACAAACTCATAGACAAATACACAATATCTCAAACAACTCATACTTCAACATCATTAAGTTTACAACAATCATAAAATTCACATCTCTAACATCTCAAACAACTCATACTTCAACATCATCAAGTTTGTAAGAATCACATTTTTTAAAATATTCACATCTCTCACATTCATAAACAACTCACAACTCTAAAAACAATGTAGCATAACAAATAAGTAACGAATTCACAACATAAAGGAGCATAATATGTGTTTGCTTCAAGTTATTACATATAACCTTGGTTATGTGATTACTAGGTAATCACATAACTAAGATTACGGAGATTAAAATAAAATATAACAAAATATTGTTTGATTCAACCTAGGTAATGTAACAAAAAACTTATTATGAATAACTTAATTTAATATTTTACTATATTACCCTCAGTTACAAAATCAACCATACATAATAATAATAATAATAATAATAATAATATTATTATTATTATTATTATTATTATTCAACTCTATTTTTTAATATATTTATTTTACTTTTTCATGTTTTTCTTTATTTTTTAAAATTTTTTATTTTTTTTTACTTTTTTAAAATTTTAATTTTTTTATATTTTATTTTGTATTTTTTACATTTTTATTTTTTAATGTTTTTCTTTTTTTTTTTTTTTTTTTTTTTTTTTTTTTTTTTTTTTTTTTTTTTATTTTTTTAAATTTTTTTTTACATTTTTTCTAATTTTTTTATTTACTTTTTCCTCTTACCAGAAGGTATTTTTGGTAAAAAAAAAATTCGTTAACCCTGGAATCAAGAAAAATCTCAATTTTCCGATTTCGGGTTGTATGTTCCTTTTACTGATTTGTCGGGCATGGAACATTACTTGGGAATCATCGATTACCTAAATTAAATAGGGTTTTCATTGATAACATTAGATGGATAACCAAGGTTATCAAGGATAATCTCCAACAAAATGCACCCTCAGTAACATAGTTCTAACGACAAGTAACACAACAAATAAAGTTCACAACATCAAGTTAACATTTAAATTCACAACTCTAATAAAAGTAACAACATCAAAGTCTAAAAAAAAATGATAATCCTAGTTAGCCTCATTGACTATTTCTGGGGTGACCCATCCAGTCCCACAGAAGTTTCCCATTGACCACCAGGGTAAATCGAGAAGCGCACACAGCAGGCAGCCCAAGAGCCCAACATCCTTTGATTGCGACCCCCATTTAGAGAAAAAATTTCTATAAATACGCCATAGTTAGGGATCGAATCACGGGTACCTGGGTGATAACCTGGATGTCCTACAGTGGCACCATAACCCCGGGGACCACAACATCAAAGTCTAAGATCGAGGAGGAGGTGGAGCTGAAGATGTATCATGGATCAAGAATTGTAATGCTCCAAGTGTTAACCAATTTAGAATTTGTTCAAACATATCTTGTCTTGATTTCATTAATATGTTAACTCATCTTGAGTACTTGTTGATTAAACTTCGGTGTTTGCAATTCTTATTCTTGTTGGTACCCCAAGATAGTCTTGATGTGATCAAACATGTTAAGTTAGGTCCTATTGTGTTTAACCCTGTGTCTAAGTGTGCAGGAACTTAGGAGCACAGGAAGTCAAGCAAAAGATGCAGCTAGCGAGAAGGACGACACATGAGAGAGCCGACGGGCTCGGTGTGTCTGAGGGACAAGGTGCTGTGGAAGAGTACGTGGGCGGACGAGAAGGAGGCACGCGGCGTTTCCGAGGGATGAGAAGCCGGAGCAGAAGCTTGCTCAAGGAGAAGGCTGGAAGTTGGATTCGGGTGAGCCCTATTCCGGATGGCCGGAATCACCCAAGCGAGTGGAGCCAGAGCGAAAGACCCAGACTGAGGTGACCTAAACCAGAGCGGAAGGTATGGACTGAAAAAGTCAATTGGGTTGACTTTTTAGGCCTGGGTGCCCGGACTCAGTCCGGGCGCCTAGAATCAAGTTCTATCTGTATCGTGTTTGACCGCTATCTGTTGTGAAGGGGATAAAATTTTATCCCCCTTCAGGCACCTGGAACCCTTCCAGGCGCTCCGACCAAGGCTATAAATACAGCCTTGGTCCAAAAGCTAAATATCAACAAGCAACTTTGATATACAACACTTTTGCACTTCTCTTTATTAGTTTAGCTTCTCATTTTCTGTGTTTGAATGCTGTAAGAGGCTTCTCCACATGAAGGAGATTTTTATTACGCTTCAACTTCTTTGGATTAACAACTTCCCTGGTTGTAACCAAGTAAAATCTACGAGTCCCATATTTTTAGTTTATTTCTTTTATTATTATGCAAGTGTTCTTTTAAGTTTGAGAAGGGTTTATTTTTAATTGCACAGGGCTATTCAACCCCCCTTCTCTTCTAGCCGACCAACGGTCCCAACAAGTGGTATCAAAGCCATGGTCCAGACCAGATACAATGTGGGGTGCTCTTGAACGAAGTTGAGGGTAGGCCTAGAGTTGGTCATGAGTGATCAGATGCTTGTGAGGAGGCCCAGAGAAAGTCATGGTGACCGGATGCTTGTGGGGGGCTCGGAGCAGGTCAAAGTGGCCGGATACTTGCAGGGGCGCGAGTAGGTTAGGGTGACCAGATGCTCACGGGGAGGCAGGTCAGGGTGACCGGATTCTTACGGGGAGGCAAGTAGGTAAAGGTGACCGGATGCTCGCAGGGAGGCCCGGAGTAGGTCAAGAGTGACCGGAAGCGAATACTCGCGGGGAGGCCTGAAGTGGGTCAGGATGACCAGATGCTTGTGGGAAAGGCCCCGAAGCAAGTCAGGGTGATCGAATACTCACGGGGAGGCCTGGAGTAGGTCAGGGTAACCGGTACTTGCGGGAGACGAGTAGGTCAGGGTGACCGGATGCTTGCAGGGAGGCCCGAAGCAGGTCAAGGTGACCGAATGCTCACGGGGAGGCTCGGAGTAGGTCAAGGTGACCAGGTGCGGATGCTTGCAGGGAGGCCCATAGCAGGTTAGGGTGACCAGATGCTCGCGGGGAGGCCCAGACCATGAGAGTAATTATGGTCCTTCGTTTGAGGGGAGGATTGTTGGGATTCAATCAAGGTCCCACATTTAGAAAGATTTGGTAAAGATCAAGGGGTTAAAAGGATGTAGGTTATCTCTATTGGCATAAGACCTTTTGGGTAGAGCCCAACAGTAAAGCCATGAGGGTCTAGGCCCAAAGTGGACAATATAATGTCATTATGGAGATATGTGGACATCCTTTGGGCACAACAAGTGGTATCAGAGTCAGGACGCTTCAAGAGGACTAACCGCCAATCGAAGCACCAAATCAATTGCCGGACCGAGTATATACCCACCGAACTTTGAGGGGGAGTTCACTAGCTGGAAAAAGCGAATGTAGGTATTCTTTAAAATTGACTTTGAATTACTTTTAATAATGAAGTTCGGTTTTGTAGCACCCGAAGGTAAGGAAGAATGCCAGTGGACAAAGAAGGAGCATGCCGACTATATGGCGAACGATAAAGTAGAGTTCCATCTGCTGAGCGTCCTTCCGCTACAAGAAGTCAACCGGATCAGCACATACAACTCAGCAAAGGAGCTTTGGGAGAAGTTCCTTGAGCTACACGAAGGGACGTCCGAAGCCAAGCTCACGAGACGGGATTTACTTCGTAACCAGCTCACCAACCTATGATTTGAAGAAGATGAAACAATTGCACACATTCACTCAAGGATTAAGGAGCTCATCACCGGACTTTTGAATCTCGGAGAAAAGGTAAGTAACCAAGATTCGCTAAGGTATGCTCTTAATGTGTTCCCTAGGAATATGAAATGGGCATCACTAGTAGATGCCTTCTATATCTCTAAGGACTTAGAATCTATTACCTTAGAAGAATTATTTTCAACGTTTGAAGTGCATGAATCGAGATGTGCAAGTACGAAGGAGCCGAGGCACAACATCGCCCTCAAGGCAATGAGAGACGAACACGAGTCAGAATCCTCTCTCGACGACGATGAAATGGTAATGATGGTAAAGTGTTTTAAAAAATTATTTAAATCAAGAAAAACTAGCCATCTGCAGGGTATAAAGAAAAGGATGATCAGATGCTACCACTGCAACGAAAAAGGGCACATCAAAGACAACTGCCCCAAGCTAAGGAACAAGGACAAGGACAAGGACAAAGGAAAGAAGCCTGTCCAAATGAACAAGTACAAGACTCTAAAGGCAACGTGGGACCATATGTCATCCGAATTGGAAGTCGAGGCTTTCTCCGGACTTGCATTAATGGCAAGTTATCAAGAAGATGAACACGAAGCAAGCTCGTTTGAAATGAGCATCGAGAGCATCGATGAAGGGAGAACTACATCAGAAGAAAGTAGTAGTTCAGGGGGAGCTATTGATAACGAAGTCGATAAGGTAAGTCAGGTACGATCTCTCCCACCTGACAAGTTGTTTAAGTTTGAGAAATTATTAACCAAAGATTGTTGCAAACTTGAAAAAGAAATTAAAATTTTAAAAATAATTCTAGTAAAATCTTGCCCATTAGAAGAGTTTGACAAAATAAAATTAGAAAATAATATTTTGCAAAAAGAAATAAGTAACTTAAAAAATCATGCATTCTCATATAATACAAGTTTTAGAAAATTCAATAACCTAAATTGGTATTTTAGATATCACAAAGGACAAATTAGAAACATTTCAAAGAAATATGTCCCTAAAAAATTTTTAATTAATCCAGTTAGCTGGATCCTATATTGGGTTTCAAAGTCTTGTCTAACTTAAACTTTAATTAGACTTAGCACTTTCAGCAAGAAAATTAAATGTTTAATTTCCTTATGAGACTTTGTCTTGAAAGTGATTGTTGCTCGAATAACCAAGAAGTCCTAGTGCCTCTTCATAGCCTGGAAGCCAAATATTGAAATAAAATATTTAATTGACTAACTGGTAAACCATTAAATTGAAGTTAGATAATGCTTTAAAAGGGTTACTTAATTTTTTACTTAGAAAATTATCAAAGATATTTTTGCTTGCAAAACTTAGAAACAAAAATATTTTTTTTATAGTTACTCAAATTTTTTTTGAAAATTTCTCAAATACATTTTTTTGCAAAGTTGTTTAACTTAGATTTTTTTTTTTAACTTCAAATTTTTTTTTGCTTGAAATTTTTTTTACTTAGAATTTTTTTGCAAAAATTAAAGTTTATAAAATTATTGTAATTTTTTTGTGATATCAAAATAAATTTTAAATTTTTTCAAAGTTTTCAAAATTAATACCCTTAGATTTTTTCTTTGTACCCTATTTTTTATGTGATCACAAGGGGAGAAGGAAAAGATTAAAGTCTAGGGGGAGGTAGATTTCCAATTAAATGTTTTTTATTTTTTGTACTTTAATTGCAAAATTATTTCCTTTATTTTTTATGTTAGTTTACCCTAACTTAACTTGGGTTGCTCACATCAAAAAGGGAGAGATTGTTGATACCCCAAGGTAGTTTTGATGTGATCAAACATGTTAAGTTAGGTCCTGTTGTGTTTAACCCTATGTCTAAGTGTGTAGGAACTTAGGAGCACATCGAGTCGAGCAAAAGACACAGCTAGCGAAAAGGACGGCACAGGAGAGAGCCAACGGGCTCAGTACGTCTGAGGAACGAGGTGCTGCGGAAGAGTACGCGGGCGGACGAGAAGGAGGCGCGCGACATTTCCGAGGGACGAGAAGCTGGAGCGGAAGCTTGTTCGAGGTGAAGGCTGGAAGTTGGGTTCGGATGAGCCTTATTCCGAATGGCCAGAATCACCCAAGCGAGCGGAGCCGGAGCGGAAAACCTGGACCGAGACGAGCTAAACTAGAGCGGAAGGCCCAGACTCCGGGCGCTCGGAACCATTCCGGGTGCCCGAAATCAAGTTCTATCTGAATAGCGTTTGACTGTGATCCGTTGCGATGGGGATAAAATTTTATCCCCCTCCAAGCGCCTGGAACCGTTCTAGGCGCCCGACCAAGGTTATAAATACTGCCTTGGTCGAAAAGCTAAATATCAACAAGCAACTTTGATATACAACACTTGTGCGCTTTTATTTGTTAGTTTAGCTTCTCATTTTCTATGCTTGAATGCTATAAGAGGCTTCTCCACCTGAAGGAGATTTTTATTGCACTTCAACTTCCTTGGATTAACAACCTTCCCAATTATAACCAAGTAAATTCTGTGAGTGTCGTCTTTTTAGTTTATTTCTTTTATTATTGTGCAAGTGTTCTTTTAAGTTTGAGAAGGGTTTGTTTTTAATTGTGCAAGGCTATTCAACCCACCCTTCTAACCGACCAACGGTCCTAACACTTCTGTGTCTACTAGTTTTTGCCCGGTGGATTCAAGCTTTTCATACAATGTTGCATTAGTTGATCTGGATGAGGTAGCATCTGAAGAAATGGACCTAACTAGCTTTGACCCACTTTCAAGTCCTTTGATATATCCAAAACGTGTACTCAGGAGTTGAGGACTTGATGTTTTAAAAGTAGATATAATATCATCATTCTCCACAAAAAATGATTATGGAAACATTGTTATAGTATGTGCACAATTTAAGTTAAACTCAATTCATCATCCAATTTAGTGTAGAGCCAAATGAAATACAAGGCAACTAGGTAACTAAAAATATATATACAAGTTGTGTCTAGCTTGAAAGAAAGAAAAATTATTGAATCTAGCACAAGAACATGGGAAATGAAGAAATTAGAAATCTCTTTCAAAAGTTGTTTGTTTACACGAGACATTGTTGTGCATTAGAGATTCACTTGCTCATGGAAATCCTTAAGAACTAGATACATTTCAAAGATACATTCATGTAGATGCTTCTCTCATAAATTCCTGCAAAAAATCTTCTTGTTGCCTGCACTTGTACAAATTTTCATCTCATGTGTTTTACTTTATTTCCTTGCATGTTTGCAATGAGAATCTTGATTTGTTGCACCTTGGAATGTTGGATATAATTATCTCTATTAAGTGAGTTTATTTGTAAGTTTCACATGTGAATATGATCTGAACCCTTTAAAGTGATCTAACTTATATTTAGTGGGTTTCAGGTAATTGGATATGGGTTGAATGTGTAGAACCTTTTAGTTCGATCCATTATCATCTATGGGCTGATAACAGATTGGTTGCCTATATAAGGGGAGGCCCCCAAAGGTTTAGGAAAGAACCTTGACCTAGTTTCTTGTTCTCCATTGACAAGAAGTTTTTCATCACGTCATCCCCTAAGCCCTTTGGAAGATCCTTCTCGTTTGCTTCCGCTTCTTCTTTTTCCACAAGGATCAAGCCGACAACGCTAAAGACAAGGACATGACTCTTCAATCAGGTTCTTTGTCTATTATGTTTTCTTATGTTATGTCATGTTATTGATGAAACGAAAATCTATGCTCATATGTTCTTGTATTTCCTATATACGAATTCTTATACAGTTTTAAGAATCCATGTGGCTTAGGTTTTACAAGAAATTATCAATTGGTATCAAAGCCAAAATTCTATTTTATCATTTTTATTGGTAATAAAGTTTAAATTTTTTGTCAATTTATTATTTGTATGCTAGATCAAGTTTTCCTAGTTAATACAAATTTTTTATCATCTAAAATCATATAAGAGAAAACTAGGATAGACTTATTTTTTAAGTTTTTCGTGTTTCTTGAAGAATACGAAGAGTGATGAAAATCGTCACCGTTTAACCTAATTTTAGGTTCAATCGATTGTTTTGGTCAAACAAATGATTACCGAGTCTTAAAATTTGAACAAAAATTAACAACCTTAAACCTATGTTAATTTTTAATCGAATAAGATTATAAACAATGTTTAATCGATTAACATGTTCTTTTAATGGATGATTAATTAAGAAATTCATGAATAATTGAAATAGTATCATACGTTTTTTTAACACTAATACTGATTATATAAAAAACTGTAGGGCTGTAAAAGAACCAAGAGTTCGTGAACAAGTTTGGTGTTCGGCTTGGTAAGAACTTGTTTATGTTCGTTTTCAATATACATAAGATTAATTAAACAAATAAACTTGAACAGCTTGTTAAGCTAAACAAAGAAGCTTGAACACATTTGTGTTCAACTTGTTAACATTCGTAAACAACATTCATGAACTAATAAAATTCTTTTCAATATGCTAAATAAATAATAAAATAAATAAATTTAAATTATCAAGCTTAATAACCAATCAAACATTTAAAAGTTTCAAATAATCAAACAAGCTTGAATTAAGAGCTTGATAACATCTAAACGAACTAAGCTCGAACCAAGCTCAAGCGAAGCTTGAATTGAGAGCTTGATAACATCTAAATGAACCAAGCTCAAGCCAAGCTTCAACAAACTCAAGCTCATAAAAAATAAACCAAGCCAATCTTGAACACTCATTTCAAAAGCTTGGTTCATTTTAAGCTCGGCTCGACTCAGCTTGGTTACCTTATCAGACAAGCTTGAACACCTCAAAGCTCGGCTCGGCTCGACTTATTTACAACCCTAAAAAAATGTGTTAAATAAATTTTATTTAGTGATTAAGGGAATAAATAATATTTAATAATACTATTTAATTATAGAACTAAAAGAAGCTTTAGATTCTTAAGGGAGGGTTCTATATATAATCATGTAGTCGCATATAGTATGTTTTCAGAATAATTGGGATAATCGATTGGATCATACCAATTGGTTACCATAAGGTATCAATTGATTAATAAGCTTACTTTTATATTGTTAAGGCTAATTAAGTAATTTCTATTCAAATTAAGTTCTTAGAATTTTTTTTGAGTCTATCTATACAATGTGCTACTAAGTTGAACTAATGTGTTGGCCCAAAGGAAGACACCTTAGGTAGGTTTAGTGCATTTTTTGTTGGTAGATGTATATCTATGCTAAAAGGAATCGGCTCAAAGGAAGGTTACTTTTATGCTAGATATATGCACAAGGTAGCTTACAACTATAGAACAAAATATTATTTTGTTCAAATCATGCTCAAAATGTGTCAGCCTAAAGGAAGACATATTATGTGGCTGATTAAGGTTGTTGTGAGCTATGGACCAAAATATAATTCATATAAAGTAGCATATTATGCGCATAATGGGTCGGCCCAAAGGAAGACACATTATGTGACCAATTAAAGTTTGAATTATATTAGAGAGTATCGCTAACAAATAATGTGTTGGCCCAAAGGAAGAAACATTATATTGTACTTGGTATCTCATAAAGAGCACATTTATATGCATTTAAAATTTTATTTAATTTGCATAATTTTATATTACTTATATATTCTTATCTTTAATTAAATCATGAGTTTAAATAAATTTCTCTTTTTAAATTTCAGTGCAATATGTAACTGCCAACATTAATAGCATCCCAACATTAACTAATTCAAATTTTGCTGAATGGAAAGAATATGTGACCGTAGCCTTAGGTTGCATGGACTTAGACTATGCATTAAGGAATGATCATCCCGCACCTCTGACTTGTGCTAGCACTATAGAGCAGAGAGCTAAATTTCAGCTGTGGGAGAAATCAAATCGCATGTGTCTGAGTATCATGAAGCATTCCATACTGGCACCAATAAAAGGATCAATAATAGAAGGAGGAAATGCTAGGAGTTTCCTGGACCAATTAGCAGACCGATTCACCTCAAATGAAAAGGTCGAGACTACCACACTTCTAATAAAGTTGGTAACCATGCAGTACAATCATAAAGGAAACATAAGAGAGTACATTATAGAGATGCCCAATATAGCAACAAGTCGGAAAGTACTAAAACCCGATATGTCTGAGGGTATGTTAGTGCATTTCATCTTGATGTCTCTACCTGCACGGTTCACTCCTTTTAAGATATCGTATAATACTCAAATGGAAAAGTGGACATTGAATGAGCTCATTGCTCAATGCATGTAAGAGGAAGGGATACTAAAGATTAAGACATCTGAGAGTGATCACTTAGCATCTGGTTCTCAAAGTGCAAGCAAGAAATGAAAAAGGATCAATAACAAAGGAAAAGGAAAATAAACTACAAATTCTAGAGACAATGGCCATAAGGAGCACAAGAAGCAGGCTGTAAAATACCGGAAAATAGGCGAATATTAAGGAGGGAATTTTCTGGAATTTTTAGAAATTTTTCAGGATTTTTTTGGAGCTCGTACGGACGAGTTAATGGGGATAAAAACGGGGTCCGGAAAAGCCTGTTTAGGCTACCCCATTTTAATGAGGAAAAGTCTTTTCTTCTTTTCTTTATTTCTTTTCTTATTTATTTCTTTTTCTCCGGTTTTCCCTCGACGCCGAACCCATGCCGAGCCCCGTTGTTCCTTCCCTCGCGCACCCGAGCCGCCGGCGTGCCCTAACCGCCGGCCCGGTGGTTTCTTCCTCGCCGAAGCCTTAAACCCCTCGGCCACTTCCTCTTCTCCTCCATTTCCTTCCCGAGCCGAACCCCTCTCCTCCTCTGCCCTAGCTATATTGCTCTGTCGTTTCCGCCGAGTGACAGCGCCGCCACAGCCGACGGCCGAGGCCTAGCGCCGGCCACCCCGAGCCTAGCCTCCAGCCGTGTGCCCTGGTGTTGGGTTCACAGCCGCCGACGCTACTGCCATTTTGAGCCACCGCCCGAAGCCAGGCCGCCAGCGATACTAGCCACACGCCCGAGCCCTAGCTCCGGTAACCTCTATCTGTGCCCTATGTCTCTTCAATTGACCACCGACAATTGCTATCTGTGCCCTAATCCGATCCAGTGAGGTGATTGGTCTTGGCCGAGACCAATAGTGCGGGAGGCCGACTACGACTGAAAGATAGCTTGGTTTTGTACCCCTTGCGCGACCGAGCTGTTAGCCTGAGATCCATTGCCCTTCAAGTTTGGAGAAGAGGATAACCATTGATGATACTCTCCTCGTCAGTTCTGAAGTGGAGGGTTCTTTCTTCCTTGCAATCGCATTTGGATCTCTTCACCAAGTAATGTTGGATCAGATTAAGGTAAGGTTTGTTTAGTACTTAAACAATAGAGGATTTGTTCTGTTGCTATATTAGATTGATTCTTGGAAGAAATTGAATCTTTGCTAGGGTTGATTTCAACAGAATAATGTTTGGTTGAGAGATAGGCATCTGATTTCTGTTTGCACATTAGGGTAAGTGTGTTTCTTCTGATTTATTTTGTTAGGAATGAAACCCTAAGCTTTGGATTAGGGATAGTTAATTGTGATTAACTATTTAATTAGGGTTTTTGGAGGAAAATAGTTTTGGTTTAACTATTTGAGTTATAATTAAACTTAGCTAAATTGTACGATTTATTTCAGGACATTGATACGAGACGAGTATCTCGATTACCGGATTGGACCTTTCTTTTGGAGGCGGGTACTTTTGACTTATTGTCTTTGATATGCATAGTAATGAAATTAACAAGTTGCATTAATTATGTTCCTCATTTGTTTCGGTTAATCACTACCCGATTACCTGTTACCTGCTTGATGATTGTTTGTTTTGCATTTCGTGTTGTTATGTACCTGATTACACATGCTCATAGGGGTAGTGATATAACCATGTTTCACCATGTTCAGGACCTAGGTTTGATACCTTATTTGATCAGTGTACTTTGATATGATTTGTTCACTATGGTGTACATCATTATATGTCCATAGATTGGTTTAGTATATTACCATGCATAGTGACATGCACCATCCGCATGATTGCATGCTGTGTGATAGATTGCTCCATTATTGTCGAGCACATTGCCAGTTTCATTACTGTTCGGTGCTCCATTGTGACGCTCATGGGTAGTGTGATGCAGCGTGGTAGCACGTCAGTTTGCTCTTCCGGTGCTCCGTTGGTCCGCTCAGGGGTAGTGTGACGCAGCGTGTAGCACGTTAGAGATCCCTCCCCGTCATAGTGTACCGGGAGATGAGAGCATTGCTCTCTCCCATTTATGATTTGGGGTAGGAGTATGTGTGTACTCCGACAGCATCTCGTCCACTCGGTCACTCATCAGGAGTAGTGATGCAGAGTGCACGGTCGTCACAACCCTACCCACTCGGTCCCACTTTTGGTTGTGAGTTGGCTGACTGGCGTCAGGGGTGACCATGACATGGGCATCATATGCATGATGCATTTATTGCTTGTGTTTGTGTTTGCTGCATTTATATGCTGCATATTATTTGGATACCTATGTTTAACATGCATACAGGTCTTTTATACCTTTCGGACTGTTTGTCCTTATACCCAGGTCCTGGTTAGTACAGTTTCTCTCCTGTTTACTTCGGTTTGCATTTACCTTTATTTTTATCAGGAGACTGTACTCATGATTAGTGCTAGGTGTTATTTCCTTACTTTGCATATCAATTATACCTGCTGAGTGTTGGACTCACCCCGCCTCCATTGTTGTTATATTTCAGGATGATGCTGTCAGGAGAGAGTTCTAGTTGCTGGTCCCCTGAAGACCCCGAAGACTTATGGATCTTTTGGTTTTGTTTTGCTTCTTATTTGACCATGGTTACACTTGGTTTTGTTTGATACCTGGATATTGTATGGTTTGTACTTGTCGATGAATTTTTATTCGATGTGTTTCACTACATGCCTGCCTGGACGGCAGAAGAGGTGAGGTTGTCGGATTTGAACTTTACGAGTGTAGTTGAGTAGGGTTGATTTCGAGTCATGGTATTACTGTTTTGTTTGCTTATATTTATATATACTGCGTGGTGGTGTCAGCCAGAGGCTGAAATTTATATTAACTGCGTGTGATGATTATGTATATGTTTGTTTTATTTCTGTTATTATTCCAGCCGCATGTGGCTGAGGTATATGTGGATATCTAGAAAGTTTCAGATTGTCCGCTGTACAGGGGAGATGCTGCCGAAATTTCTTCGGACAGGGACTCCTCTGGGGTGTGACAATTTAGTGGTATCAGAGCTTAAGTTTTACGATCGTTGTTTTCGTATTTTGGATATTTGGGATAACCTAATACAATTTAATTGGTATCAAAGCGCCAAAGTTTGGTGATACTTGTTTGATTTCCGTGTGTTGGATTTTTGAGATTTATCTGATACCAATTTATTGGTATCAGAGCGGGTTATGATACCTGCTTTTGGTGTTCTGGATTTTTGGATATCTATTTCGGTTTGTACGGATTTTCGTTATGGTTATATTTCGGACTTCCGTTTCGGATTTGTATAGATTCCTAGCGATTTACTCGCTCGGAATTCCGAGGAAGTTGGGGACTGGACAACGATGGAACATCTCCAGACGGCATATAGGTATGATGTTTAATTTTATAGTTTATGACATGTATTAGCATTCTTTATTTAGTACCTGTCTGGTTGTTGTAACACATATTATATGTGATGGGTTAGCCATTGAGCATGGTTGACCTTAATAGAGATCAAGGACTGATTTTTCATATTATACCATCAGTAGTTTTAGCTTCTGTTACTACAAGTAGGAGATGGAGGCACATACCAGCCTCTGCTATTATTAGCAGGGTAATGGATGATACCTACATATTCCTGTGGACTTAGCCAGTAGAGTTTTTATACTCATATCTTTTGGATATTAGGGTACCTGATACGATGAAAATTGGTCATTGGGGAGTTATCATGTTTGATCATTGTTGAGAATGGTTGAGATTGAGGGATATTGTGAGATCAGATATTGTGATATGTTGATTTCTAATGATTATGAGAATAAATGTTATGTGGTTGTCTGATGATCTATTATTAGATATTTGTTTTGATGATCTATTAGTGGATAACTATTTTTGATGATCTATTATTTGGGTTGTCGTTGATGGTGACATAGTGAATGTCATGTATGATATTCTCAGGTTTGATGAATATAGTTGGTGATCAGGTTATAAATCGGGTGCTAGAGAGTTTACGGTGGAGTGTGCCTATGAGATTTTAATAAATCTGGTTAGTTGTGGTTAGTTAACAGGATGATAAGATTGATAATTGCTTCATCTGATATTGGACTATGTGGATAAATAATGATTTGATGTTTTGAATGCTGACTTGCTCTCATGGGGAGTAGAGACTGATTCATCAATTATTATGTGGGCTGATATTTTTGAGGATAAAAATGAGAGTGTCTTGATGTTCTTGAATTCTGACTTTATCTTTTGGGTCGTACATATTTATACATATGATTATTGTGGGTTTCTAGTAGATTATACCCGAGTGGTTAGACATACATGTCTGATTGTTTATTGGAGGTATTTGTCAATTAAAAACTATGTTGTGGAATGTGCACATATGTTTGAGTGTTTTATTGGATGTATCTTATCGATTTAATCTGAGTTGTGATATGTGCAGATGTGTTCGGTGTAATATTCGAGATATTTTATTGATTATATTTGATTTGTGGATGCACTTGTGTCTATTAGACTTTGTTGGAAGTATTACGTTGAGTATACTCTTGGCATAGGTGTATATATGCCATGTGAGGTTGTTTGAGGTGTATTGTCGATTATACCTATGTTGATATATGCACACTGGTTCGATAGGTATTGTTGGAGGTATCACACTGATTTATACCTGTGCTATGAGTGTGTTGGTGTGTACAAATTGGAGGATTATGTCGATCATACATATGTTGTGTGAGCAAGTGTGCAGGTGTATTGTTGGTAGCAGCATGATGATTCTACTTATGTTGAATGCAGGATGTGGAGTGTCTGCATTATGTCGTTTGTTGGATTACACTGTCAATTCATATTCTTATCAGTGAGTGACTCACTACGATGTTGATAGATTTGAGGATGAATTTGATTTGATTACTGGATTGTTATACCTTTGGCTGCCACAGTGATATGTGGTTGAGTGATCTCGTGTAGCCTCTAGTTGGATAGTCAGGTGTCTTGGTCACTTGTGGGATGTTTGTGGTGGAGCATTGCTCCCACCTATTGTGGATTGCTTGTAGCGGAGTATTGCCCTATGTATATATTGTAGATACATATTACGGATTTGGTTGTGGTGGAGTGTTGCTCCCACATATTGAGGATTTCTTGTGATAGAGCGTTGCTCCCACATATTGAGGATTTCTTATGGTAGAGCGTTGCTCCTACATATGTGGTATTTTCTGTGATGGAGCGTTGATCTCAGATTGGTGGATTTATTCTTTGGTGATTTATATTGTTGGTGGTTATATTTCAGACTTATTGTCAGGGATCTTATGATTAGAAATGTCTGTGATACGGACATTATGGGTCATGATTTTACCATTAGGGTTTGGGAAGTCTTAGATGTTTTCAGAGACTTGATGATTTTGGTATTCCCAAGATGTTTAGATCGGTTTCCATTGTCTTTGTTAACGATGTTGTGATCTATTTCAGATCCACGGTGTATCAAGTACACTATCTTCGCATAGTTCTAGAGATGTTTCGACTGAAACGTCTATATGTGAAGATCAGTAGTGCGTATTTTGGTTGTCTTTTGTGAGATGTTTGAGACACACGGTCACCAGTAGGAGTATACCGTGGTTCCACGGGAGATCGAGGTTGTTACCGTTGGGAGTAGATGAAGTCTATAGAGGAGGCTCGCAACTTCCTTTGTTTGACTCGATATTTTCGGAGATACGTTGAGGGTTTCTCTCAGATAGCTATGTCACTGACACGCCTGACCAGGAAAGGCGTGAAGTTCACGTGGTCCGAGGACTACGAGACCAGCTTCCAGGACCTGAAGTGGAGATTAGTGTCGGCATCAGTTTTAGTTTTACCTTCTGGAGAGGACGGATATGTCCTCTACATCGACGCATCTAATCAGGGTTTGAGCGCTGTTCTGATGCAGCACGATAGAGTAGTCTCTTATTCTTCTCGTCGATTGAAGGAGCATAAGAAGAACTACCCTGTACATGATCTGGAGCTAGTGACCATTATTTTTGCCATGAAGATTTGGCGACATTATTTATATGGCGTTACATTTGAGATTCTCACTGACTATAAGAGTCTCAAATATCTGTTTTACTTAGAAGGAACCTAATCTCCGACAGAGGAGATGGATGAAATTCCTGAAGGATTTTGATTGTACCATTAGCTATCACCCAAGGAGAGCTAATGTGGTTGCAGATGCACTCAGCAGGAAGTCCAGAGGGACTTTGGATTGCCACCGAGTTTCAGTTACAGACTTGGTTTAGGGTTTCTCCGAGTTAGACCTTGAGGAGCAGGGACCGACAGAGCAGGGTATTCTTGTTACCATGGTTGCTCAGTCGTCGATCAGGACGAGGATACGAGAGGCCCAGACCAGTGATCAGCATTTGCAGTTTATTGGCAGTCAGATAGCTTCCGGGTAGCAGACCGAGTTTACACGAGACGAGGAGGGTATTATATACTTCCGAGGCAGATTGTGCGTACCTCAGTCTCATCCGATCTTACAGGAGCTACTTCAGGAGGCACACCGCTCTCGATTTGCGATCCATCCAGACGGGACCCGTATGTATCGAGACTTGAGGCGTTCCTATTGGTGGAACGGCATGAAGAAAGACATCGCGGATTTCGTAGCTAGATGTTTTGTTTGTCAGCAGGTGAAGGCTGAGCACCAGAGACCTGCAGGATTACTTCAGCGGATTCCTAATCCTTAGTGGAAATGAGAACCCATTACCATGGACTTTAAAGTGGATTTGCCTAGGACATGACGAGGCCATGACGCGATTTGGGTAATCGTTGATCGATTAACCAAATCCGCGTATCTCTTAATGATCCGGAAGATTTGTTTCCTGGATCGATTGACATAGCAGTATTGCCGAGAAATCATCAGAGTTGCGCAGCGGAAGCGTGGTGGCCCATTGAGTATTATTTCGGATAGAGACCCTCGGTTCACGTCTCGATTCTGGCAGAGTCTATAGTAGGCCTTGAGCACTCAGCTCGAGCTTTTCATCCGCAGACAGATGGACAGTCAGAGCAGACCATTCAGACTCTAGAGGACTTGCTGAGGACATGTGTATTGAATTTTTAGGGCAGTTGGGAGGACCACTTGTCATTGGTAGAGTTCGCCTACAACAGCAGTTTGTATTCGGCAATCCAGATGCCACCGTTTGAAACGTTGTATGGTAGGCCTTGTCTGACACCCACCCTCTGGGATGAGGTTGGGGAGGCCCAGTTGTTGGGACCTTATAGAGTTCAACATGAGGCAGAGTTGGTCCGTATTATCAGACAGAGGATGTCAGAGGCGTAGGACTGCCAGAAGAGTTATGTAGACCGGAGTCGGCGACTCTTAGAGTTCTCTGCAGGCGATCATATATTTCTGCGGGGTTCACCCACGAAAGGGGTGAAGAGATTTGACTTCAGAGATAAGTTAGCTCCGCGATACATTGGATCTTTCCAGATCTTGGAGAGGATTGGAGCGGTAGTTTATCGACTGACTCTATCTCCGTCCCTGGCAGGAGTTCACGACGTATCCCACGTATCTATGCTGAGGAGATACGTATCTGACCCAACACATGTGCTGACAGATATCTCAGTTCCCGTACAACCTGACGTGACCTACGAGGAGGTTCCGGTACGGATTCTGGATCGGAAAGAGTGTCAGTTGCGGAACAAGACTATCCGGCTGGTTAAAGTCGGATGACAGCATCATTCGGATGAGGAGGCTACTTGGGAGCTCGAGGATACTATCCGAGCTCGATATCCCCATCTTTCTACTTGAGGTATGTGATTTATTTATCGTTCAGCATTTATACTCTATATATGTTGTTAGTACTTACTGATGGTAGATAACGAAATTTGGGGACCAAATTTTTATTAGTGGGAGAGAATGTAAAATACCGGAAAATAGGCGAATATTAAGGAGGGAATTTTCCGGAATTTTTAGAAATTTTTCGATAATTTTTTGGAGCTCGTACGGACGAGTTAATGGGGATAAAAACGGGGTCCGGAAAAGCCTGTTTAGGCTACCCCATTTTAACGAGGAAAAGTCTTTTCTTCTTTTCTTTATTTCTTTTCTTATTTATTTCTTTTTCTCCGATTTTCCCTTGACGCCGAAGGGAGGAGCTACGAGGAGGGTGCGAGCAACACATGACGGTCAAAGGGAGGAGCTTGAAGAAGCTGTTGACCCTAGGTTGATCATCCAATCTTCTCATTAGCTTGAGAAGATCGTAGTAGGGTCATGACTAATCACAATTAATTAATTGCTTGTGTGTGTATATGTGATGCATGCTAGTAGAGTAATTAATTAGCGCCTTAACGATTAGATTAGATTTAAATCGCGTATATGATACACATCGTCTATTAGATTAGATCTCAATCGTGTCAACTCGAAATGCCTACCATGCCGTGATACCCATCACTACCTCGATCACATGTTGTCGTTGAATCTGCCAAAGCAGAGCAACACATATTATCTTGGTAGGGTGCGGAGGGACAATCTTGGTCCCACCTATCAACGCATGGGTGAGTAGAAACTCAATTAGATTGAGTTTAACTAGTTAAATCAGGTTTAACTGTAGGTATTTTTTTCAACGGTTGGAAAATAGGACATAATCACATTTATATTAAATCTTGGGCGTTTTATCCAAAGCTAACTCAAGTTTTAATATAAATGCGGATATTGATCCTATAAACAAGAGTTGCATAGAGATGTAATTGGTAATTAGTTACTTACCGATCATACTAAGTCTACTTTTTATTTATAATTTTAAAACTATAATAAAAAAATAATTTAATAAAATAAAATATAAAAAACGTTAATAAAAATTATAAAAATAAAAAATTTAATAATTTTTTAATATTTTTAAATAGTTTAATAAAAATATATATGAAATAAAAAATTTAAAATTACTTTTTAAAAAGAAAATTACTTTTCTACTTTGAGCATCGTCATTTTGGGGTTGCTTTTGTTAAAATATGACTATCTTCATGTTGATTTTTTTTTTCATAACATCACCATCATTACAAAAAACATTAGGTATTTAGCGGCAAATTTATTCGTCACTACCACCTATTTTGTCATCGCTAACCTTATATAGCGACAAAAAGTGTTCGTTGTTAATATCGTCATAATAAACTTGTCGCAAACTTAATTAGTGATGAAAATAAATATTCCGCCGCTAAATTTAACGACAAAACAAAAAACGTCGCTAAATCTGCCAAAATCATCATTAAACCACTCTTCAAATAGTGAGAAATTTTTTAAAATTCATCGCTAACCATCACTATGGTTAACAAGGAACCACAACTATTTAGTTGCTAGCCCCATTGCTGACCAACAAAATATTTTGATATGTTTTGATGACATTGATAATCAAACGGGGTTAGCGACGAATTCAGTGAATTTCCTGCTAACCCTCTATTTTTTAAAAAAATATTTTTTTTAATTTTCATTTATATCCGGTATGTGAATTTACAAACTCATAGACAAATACACAATATCTCAAACAACTCATACTTCAACATCATTAAGTTTACAACAATCATAAAATTCACATCTCAAACAACTCATACTTCAACATCATCAAGTTTGTAAGAATCACATTTTTTAAAATATTCACATCTCTCACATTCATAAACAACTCACAACTCTAAAAACAATGTAGCATAACAAATAAGTAACGAATTCACAACATAAAGGAGCATAATATGTGTTTGCTTCAAGTTATTACATATAACCTTGGTTATGTGATTACTAGGTAATCACATAACTAAGATTACGGAGATTAAAATAAAATATAACAAAATATTGTTTGATTCAACCTAGGTAATGTAACAAAAAACTTATTATGAATAACTTAATTTAATATTTTACTATATTACCCTCAGTTACAAAATCAACCATACATAATAATAATAATAATAATAATAATAATATTATTATTATTATTATTATTATTATTATTATTATTATTATTATTATTATTATTATTATTCAACTCTATTTTTTAATATATTTATTTTACTTTTTCATGTTTTTCTTTATTTTTTAAAATTTTTTATTTTTTTACTTTTTTAAAATTTTAATTTTTTTATATTTTATTTTGTATTTTTTACATTTTTATTTTTTTAATGTTTTTCTATTTTTTTACTTTTTTTTCTATTTTTTGTTTTTTATTTTTACATTTTTTCTATTTTTTAAAATTTTTTTTACATTTTTTCTAATTTTTTTATTTACTTTTTCCTCTTACCAGAAGGTATTTTTGGTAAAAAAAAAATTCGTTAACCCTGGAATCAAGAAAAATCTCAATTTTCCGATTTCGGATTGCATGTTCCTTTTACTGATTTGTCGGGCATGGAACATTACTTGGGAATCATCGATTACCTAAATTAAATAGGGTTTTCATTGATAACATTAGATGGATAACCAAGGTTATCAAGGATAATCTCCAACAAAATGCACCCTCAGTAACATAGTTCTAATGACAAGTAACACAACAAATAAAGTTCACAACATCAAGTAAACATTTAAATTCACAACTCTAATAAAAGTAACAACATCAAAGTCTAAAAAAAATGATAATCCCAGTTAGCCTCATTGACTATTTCTGGGGTGACCCATCCAGTCCCACAGAAGTTTCCCATTGACCACCAGGGTAAATCGAGAAGCGCACACAGCAGGTAGTCCAAGAGCCCAACATCCTTTGATTGCGACCCCCATTTAGAGGAAACATTTCTATAAATACGCCATAGCTAGGGATCGAATCACGGGTACCTGGGTGATAACCTGGATGTCCTACAGTGGCACCATAACCCCAGGGACCACAACATCAAAGTCTAAGATCGAGGAGGAGGTGGAGCTGAAGATGAATCATGGATCAAGAATTGTAATGCTCCAAGTGTTAACCAATTTAGAATTTGTTCAAACGTATCTTGTCTTGATTTCATTAATATGTGAACTCATCTTGAGTACTTGTTGATTGAACTTCGGTGTTTGCAATTCTTATTCTTCTTGGTACCCCAAGATAGTCTTGATGTGATCAAACATGTTAAGTTAGGTCCTGTTGTGTTTAACCCTGTGTCTAAGTGTGCAGGAACTTAGGAGCACAGGAAGTCAAGCAAAAGACGCAGCTAGCGAGAAGGACGACACGGGAGAGAGCCGACGAGCTCAGTGTGTCTGAGGGACAAGGTGCTGCCAAAGAGTACGCGGGCGGATGAGAAGGAGGCACGTGACATTTCCGAGGGATGAAAAGCTGGAGCCGAAGCTTGCTCAAGGAGAAGGCTGGAAGTTGGGTTCAGGTGAGCCCTATTCCGGATGGCCGGAATCACCAAAGCGAGTGGAGCCAGAGCAGAAGACCTGGATTGAGGTGAGCTAAACCAGAGCGGAAGGTATGGACTGAAAAAGTCAATTTGGTTGACTTTTTAGGTCCGGGCGCCCGGACTCAATCCGGGCGTCTAGAATCAAGTTCTATCCGGATCGCGTTTGACCGCTATCTGTTGCGAAGGGGATAAAATTTTATCCCCCTTAGGCACCTGGAACACTTCCAGGTGCCTCGACCAAGGCTATAAATACAGCCTTGGTCCAAAACCTAAACATCAACAAGCAACTTTGATATACAACACTTGTGCACTTCTCTTTGTTAGTTTAGCTTCTCATTTTCTGTGTTTGAATGCTGTAAGAGGCTTCTCCACATGAAGGATATTTTTATTGCGCTTCAACTTCTTTGGATTAACAACCTCCCTAGTTGTAACCAAGTAAAATATGTAAGTCTCGTCTTTTTAGTTTATTTATTTTATTATTATGCAAGTGTTCTTTTAAGTTCAGAAGGGGTTATTTTTAATTGTACAGGGCTATTCAACCCCCCTTCCCTTCTAGCCGACCAACGATCCCAACAAGTGGTATCAAAGCCATGGTCCAGACCAGATACAATGTGGGGTGGTCTTGAACCAAGTTGAGGGTAGGCCTGGAGCTGGTCATGAGTGATTGGATGCTCGTGAGGAGGCCTAGAGCAAGTCAAGGTGACCGGATGCTTGTGGGGGGCTCGGAGCAGGTCAAAGTGGCTGGATACTTGCAGGGGCGCCAATAGGTCAGGGTGACCGGATGCTCACGAGGAGCCCTGGAGCTAGGGATGGCAATGGCTCGAGTTCGGGTCGGATTCTATATCCTCCGTATCCATACTCATCGGGTATAGGATATCCGATGGGTATACCTATACCCATTAAAGGATCGGATATCTTCTATACGTATAATTTTTCTTCTTTCTATCGAACTATTATCATTCAACAAAGACATATTAAAATTAATATCCTATTAAAAAATATATATATAATTTTAAAAAATAGATTAAACATCTATATAGTCTCCTACTAATATTAAAAAAATAGAAACTTGATTTTATAAAAAAAATTATTTAATATATGTATATAAATTATTTAATCGGGTATTCGGGTCGGATATCGGGTATTGATAGTCCCTCCATACCCTCCTCCATTCGGGTCGGATGTTGGATCCTCCATCAGGTTCGGGTGAAATTGTCATCCCTACCTAGAGCAGGTCAGGGTGACCAGATTCTTACGGGGAGGCAAGTAGGTCAAGGTGACCAGATGCTTGCAGGGAGGCCTAGAGTAGGTCAAGAGTGACTGGAAGTGGATACTCGCGGGGAGGCCTGGAGTGGGTTAGGATGACCAGATGCTTGTGGGAAAGGCCCCGAAGCAAGTCAGGGTGACCGGATACTCACGGGGAAGCCTGGAGTAGGTCAGGGTGACCGGTACTTGTGGGAGGCGAGTAGGTCAGGGTGACCGGATGCTCGCAGGGAGGCCTGAAGCAGGTCAAGGTGATCGAATGCTCACGGGGAGGCTCGGAGTAGGTCAAGGTGACTAGGTGCGGATGCTTGCAGGGAGGCCCATAGTAGGTTAGGGCGACTAGATGTTCGCGGGGAGGTCCGGACCATGAGAGTAATTGTGGTCCTTCGTTTGAGGGGAGGATTGTTGGGGCTCAATCAAGGTCCCACATTTGGAAAGATTTAGTAAAGATCAAGGGGTTAAAAGGATGTAGGTTATCTCCATTGGCATATGACCTTTTGGGTAGAGCCCAACAACAAAGCCATGAGGGCCTAGGCCCAAAGTGGACAATATAATGTCATTGTGGAGATATGTGAACATCCTTTGGGTACAACAAGTGGTATTAGAGCCAGGACGCTTTAGGAGGACTAACCACCAATCAAAGCACCAAATCAATTGTTGGACCAAGTATATACCCACCGAACTTTAAGGGGGAGTTCGCTAGCTGGAAAAAGCGAATGTAGGTATTCTTTAAAACTGACTTTGAATTACTTTTAATAATGAAGTTCAGTTTTGTAGCACCTGAAGGTAAGGAAGAATGCCAGTGGACGGAGAAGGAGCATGCCGACTATATGGCAAACGACAAAGTAGAGTTCCATCTGCTGAGCGTCCTTCCGCTACAAGAAGTCAACCGGATCGGCACCTACAACTCAGCAAAGGTGCTTTGGGAGAAGTTCCTTGAGCTACACGAAGGGACGTCCGAAGCCAAGCTCACGAGATGGGATTTACTTCATAACCAACTCACCAACCTGCGATTTGAAGAAGATGAAACAATTGCACACATTCACTCAAGGATTAAGGAGCTCATCACCGGACTTTTGAATCTTGAAAAAAGGTAAGTAACCAAGATTCGCTAAGGTACGCTCTTAATGTATTCCCTAGGAATACGAAATGGGTATCACTAGTAGATGCCTTCTATATCTCTAAGGACTTAGAATCTATTACCTTAGAAAAATTATTTTCAACGTTTGAAGTGCATGAATCGAGATGTGCAAGTACGAAGGAGCCGAAGCACAACATCGCCCTCAAGGTAATGAGAGACGAAAATGAGTCAGAATCCTTTCTCGACGACGATGAAATGGTAATTGGTAAAGTGTTTTAAAAAATTATTTAAATCAAGAAAAACTAGCCATCCACAGGGTAGAAAGAAAAGGATAATCAAATGCTGCCACTGCAACGAAAAAGGGCATGTCAAAGATAACTGCCGCAAGCTAAGGAGCAAGGACAAGGACAAAGGAAAGAAGCCTGTCCAAACGAACAAGTACAAGACTCTAAAGGCAACGTGGGACAATACGTCGTCCGAATCGGAAGTCGAGGCTTTCTCCAGACTTGCATCAATGGCAAGTTATCAAGAAGATGAACACGAAGTAAGCTCGTCTGAAATGAGCATCGAGAGCATCGATGAAGGAGGAACTACATCAGAAGAAAGTAGTAGTTCAGGGGGAGCTATGGATAACGAAGTCGATAAGGTATGTCAGGTACGATCTCTCCCACCTGACAAGTTGTTTAAGTTTGAGAAATTATTAACCAAAGATTGTCGCAAACTTGAAAAAGAAATTAAAATTTTAAAAATAATTCTAGTAAAATCTTGCCCATTAGAAGAGTTTGACAAAATAAAATTAGAAAATAATATTTTGCAAAAAGAAATAAGTAACTTGAAAAATCATGCATGCTCATATAATACAAGTTTTAGAAAATTCAATAATATAAATTTGTATTTTAGATATCACAAAGGACAAATTAGAAACATTTCAAAAAAATATGTCCCTAAAAAATTCTTAATTAATCTAGTTGGTTGGATTCTATATTGGGTTTCAAAGTCTTATCTAACTTAAACTTTAATTGTGTTGGGATGTATACTAAAAGCCTAGCTTTTGGTATAGTTTTTAGTAAGAATCACATTGGTCAAATGTCTACATTTATGATAGATGTAGTTGTTCAATTAATTTATGTTGTAGATAACATAGTATGTGGTGTCACATACAGAAGATAGTGTTATCAGTGCCTTATAAATTATAAACAGTTGCTCACGACCAAGATGGAAAGGAACAAACTATTGGAAGGTCGTAGTGTAATTAGGTATTAGTTTATCTTGACTATATAATTACACTAGTACACTTAGAGTGTATTGAGTAGGACCATTTGAGGTAGTTCTTTTTATACTGACTAAATAAAAGAACAAAGCCTCTGTTATTATGGAAGTGTAAACTCTTAACCCTAATATAATAACAAGCACATATATTTAATATTTATTTCTTTAATTTATCAAAGGGTGAGATTTAGCTCGATAAATCAAAAGGCCCGATAAGTTGGGAAATGATATTACTTATAGTGTGTGTTGTTGATTATAGAAGGACACTGTGTCCTAGTGAGCTAGGTTGATAATGTTCCCAAGATGAGCTCATAAAGTTTGTCATGAAAACCCTGTAGGTGGACTTAGTCCGACATGACGATAAGGATGAGTGGTACTACTCTTGGAACTAGATACTAATTAAATGAGTTGTCAGTAACTTGCTTAATTAGTGGACATTTGATATCTTAAACACAGGGAGTCTAATGCACTCATAATAAGAAGGAGCCCAAAATGTAATTTGGGATTGGTGCGGTAGTTCAATAATAGTTCTTTAGTAGAATGAATCATTATTGATAAAATTAAGTTGTGTGTTCGGGGCGAACACGGGATGCTTAATTTTATTGGGAGACTAAAACCAATTCCTCCTCTCGGTCCCTATCGTAGCCTCTTAGTTATAGAGTACTATACCCACCTATACCCACCTATATCCAATTCCTTACCCACCTAGAGGTGGTCGGCCAAGCATTGCTTGGAGCCCAAGCAAGGGCCGGCCAAACCAAGTCTAGGAGGGATTAGATGTGGCTGGCCCTAGCTTGGGTTCAAGCTTTGTGTGGCCGGCCCAATTAAAAATAAAAAGGGGTTTATTTTTTAAATTTTTCCAATGTGGAAGACATGATTTAAAAGAGAGTTTTAAAATTAAAATTTTCCTTTTATAGCTTTTACAAAAGATTAAGAGAAGAGATTAATCTCTTTCCTTATTTGTAAATTAAAAGGATGTTTTAAATTTTGTCAAAAACTTTCCTAATTTGTAAATCATCCACATGTTTAAAAAAAAATTTAAATTATAAAAATTTCCTTTTATAACTCACCATGAAGGGATTTTGAATTGGAAAATTTTATTTAAAAATTTTCCAGAAGCAAATAAGGAAGCTTTAATTTTTCAGCGAAAATTTTTCCTTATTTACTTGGGCATGGATGTGGCCAGCCATTAAAGGTTTGAAAAAGAAAATTTTAATTTTTCTTAATAACCATTGGCTAACAAATAAGAAGGTTTTAATTTTTTGGCAAAAAATTTCCTTATTTGTCATGACCAAGGATATAAAAGAGAGGGTAGGGGTGCCTTCATGAGACACAACCTCTATTCTTTTCCTCCCTTTTTTCTTCCTTGGTGTGGCCGGCCCTTCTCTATTCCTCTCCTCTCCTTGTTGTGGCCGAAAGTTCTTCATTGGTGGAGTTGTCTAGATGGCCGGATCAAGCAAGGAGAAGAAGGAGAGAAAGGAGGTCTTGTCTCTAGCATCCCTTGGAGCGTGGTGGTGGTGGCCGAACCTCTACATCTTTGAAGAAGTGGTGGTGGCCGAACCTTGCAAGGAAGAAGAAGGTGCTTGGTGGTTCTCATCTCGGAAGATCGTTGCCCACACAACGCCCGAGGTTAGAAGAGGAATACGGTAGAAGATCAAGAGGTCATTAATTGCAAAGGAAAGGTATAACTAGTAATTTCTATTTCCGCATCATGCTAGTTTTTCCTTTGTAAGAATTCCAAACACAAGAGGCTAGATATTCTAGATTTCGAATTTGTTTCGATTCGTGTTCTTTTGTTTCCTTTTTTGATTCTTGTGATTCGATTGTTCTTTTTGGTTAACCTATGGTTATTTTAGGAAAGTTAAATATTGAATTTCCCTAAAAGGCTTTGTCTAGTCGGTGGTGGTTGCTCCCATATCCAAGAAGGCCTAGTGCCTCGCTACGTTTGTACAGGAAGCCTATTTTGAAAATTAATATTTAATAGACGTTATAACATAGGTGGACTTGGATCAAAAGTGTAAAGTTCCGCAGGCGATCCAAGTCTAAACCTAAAAGAACATATAAGTTAAACTTAGGATCAAAAGTGTAAAGTTACGCAGGTGATCCAAGTTTAATTTAAAAGAACACATGGTAGGTAGGAAAGGTTCAGACCTTGTACAAATTTTTTGTATAGTGGAACCATTAGGTTTTTCGAGTAGCAACCAACAATTGGTATCAGAGCTAGGGTGTCACGCCCCAGAGGAGTCTCTGTCCGAAGAAATTTCGGCAGCATCTCCCCTGTACGGCGGACAATATGAAACTTTCTACATATCACATATACTTCAGCCACAGGCGGCTGGAATGATAACAAAAATAAAAACAAACACCACGCAGTTTATAAAGATATTCAGCCTCTGGCTGTCACAACCACGCAGTTAATAATAGTAATCAATAATAGTAGGACTCTGACTCGAAATCCACCCTACTCCACTACACTCGTAAAGCTCAAATCCAACGAACTCACCTCTTCTGCCGTCCAGGCAGGCATATAGTAGAATAAAAACCAAACCATCCAAAAGACCATCAAACGGTAACAATCCGTACAATATCCATAAATAAAATCCAAAACAAAACTAAAACATAGTCTGATGGAAGAAAAACCAAAATAAAGCAAATAACAACCTAGTAGAGAACTAGCTCTACGTGCAGATGGGGGGCCAGCGACTGGAACTGCTCCGGACAGCCTCAACCTGAAAATATCAACAATGGAGGCGGGGTGAGTCCAACACTCAGCAGGTACAACTAAAACAAATAACAGACAACACTAATCATGCGTACAGTCTCCTGAATATGAGGAGGATAAATGCAACAGAAATGAAATCAGAAGATAACTGTACTGACCGGATCAAAGTATAAAGGTAACAGGTCGTCAGACCGAGTGAGTCATAATCCTGTATGCATGTCAATCAATGCATCCAAACAAATGCAGCATATAAGTGCAACAATCACAAGCATCAATGCTCCTGAGCAATGACAGAGTAAACGGGATGCTGTCGGAGTACTCCTGTCCTGTGACCCCAAATCATAAATGGGGGAGCTCAATGCTCTCATCTCCCGGTACACGATGACGGGGAGGATATCTCTGCCGGCTACCACGCTGAGTCTCCTGACCAACGGAGCCAAACAAAGTCCACCATCTGCCGGCTACCACGCTGCTACCCTAAATGCCAACGGAGCCAAACAGAGCGGAACTGACTGCCGGCTACCACGCTGAGTCCTCAGACCAACGGAGCCAAACAGCAGAACCGCCACACACCAGCCAGATATACAACTAATCCATGGGTGGTGTGTGCAGTACATGTAACTGGCGATGGGCTCAACCAAAGTGAAGCCGACAATCGCACAGCATGCAAACATGATGCATGATACTAAGCATGATAATCTCATGAATAGCATAGCAAGATCCATACATAAATAAAAGGTGTACCACAAATCAATGTATCAGATGGAAGGTACACAAACAGATAGGGTATCATATAAACCCTAGGTCCTGAACATGATGTATCACATGGTTGGGTCACTACCGAAAGCATGTATGGTCAGGTCAATAATAACATGCAGTGCATAATAAATAAACAAACAACATGTAACAGATCATGTAGTGACCAACCGAATCAAAAAGATAACACAATCATTGCTATATGTTAAACACTTTATTATGCATATCAAAAGACATAAGTCAAAGTACCCGCCTCCAATCGAAATGGTCCAACTCGGACGTCGAGATGCTCGTCTCGAATCAAAGTCCTGTGTTAAATCGCACAGTTTAGCTAATTTAATTATAAACAAATAGCTAAACAAATTTCTAACCCACTAACCAGTTAGGGTTAGTTTCGTTAACCCCAATTACACCATTACATAACTTCCAAACCTAATTATTAATTATTGCTAACTCAACTAGCAATAATCTACCACAAATATCAAAACCCTAATCCTTACCTTAATTCAACAGGCAGGAAAGGTGCTGTCGATTGCTACAAAAAGTGGCTGCCGGAATAGGGCAACTCTAATATCGCCGATCTGTTGTACCAAGGATCTGAAAAACCAAAAGGTACCGATCTAATGTTATGATCAACAGTAGCTATAGAACAAGAACAGAACACTAGATCACGACCTAAACCCTCACCTTTCTGTCACAATACCGTATCACCACTGCTCTGAGGAGGAAGAAATGCTCACAGCTAGGGCACAGAGGATTCCCGGCCGGCAGCACTGCTGTGAGAAGGTCTCGGCTCCGGTTAGAGTGGCGGCAGAGAAGTAGAAGGGCACAGAGCGATCGGCGGTGGCTCTAGTCACCGGCGGCAGAGAAGAAATTGGCCGGCACTGTGCAAAAGAGCAACAGCGGCAGTACACAGGGAGTAATTAGGCACCGGAGACTGGTGCTGAACCTGTGGCCAGCGCTCGGCTTCGTCTCGGCGCTGCCACCAATCGAGAGAAGGCGCGGGTTCTCGGGTGGCGGCGCTAGGGCACACGGAAAGAAGAAGAAAACAAGGTTCGGGGTTCGGCCGGCGGTAGAACTAAGGCAGAGAGGAGGGTCGCTGGCGTCGGCAGAGGAGAGAACCGCCGGGGCCGGTGGTTAGGGCAAGGAGTCGAGCACGAGGAAGAGGCGTCGGCGCGAGGAGAAAGGGTGCGCTCGGGTGCGCGAGTGAGAAAAGAAACGGCGAGGAAATAAAGAAAAATATAAAGAAAAAGAAAAAGAAAAGGAAAAGGAAAAGGAAAAGAAAATAAATCTTTTCCTCATTAAAATAGGGTAATCTAAACAGACCTTTCCCGGACCCTGTTTTTGTCCCCGTTAACATGTCCATACGAGCTCCGAAAAATTCTCGAAAAATTTCTAAAAATTCCGGAAAATTCCCTTATCATTTTCGGTATTTTACATTCTCCCCCACTAATAAAAATTTGGTCCCCAAATTTCGTTATCTACCATCAGCAAGTACTAACAACAGATATATAGTAGAAATGCTGAACGGTAAATAAATCACATACCTCAAGTGAAAAGATGGGATATCAAGATGGGGATATCGAGCTCGGATCGTATCCTCAAGCTCCCAAGTAGCCTCCTCGTCTGAATGAGGCTGCCATCCGACTTTAACCAGCCGGATAGTCTTGTTCCGCATCTGACGCTCCTTCCGGTCGAGAATCCGTACCGGAATCTTCTCATAAGTAATGTCAGGCTGAAAGGAGAACTGAGATTATCTATCAACATATGTATCAGATCGGGTACGTATCTCCTCAGCGTAGATATGTGGAATACGACGTGAACGCCTGCCAAAGACGGCAATAGTGCCACCCGATAAGCTACTGCTCCAATCCTTTCCGAGATCTGGAAAGGTCCAATGTATCGCGGAGCTAGCTTACCCCTGAGGCCAATCTCTTCACCTCTTTCGTGGGTGAAACTCGCAGAAATACCTGGTCGCAAATGAAGAACTCTAAGGGTCTCCGACTCCGGTCAGCATAACACTTCTAGCAGTCTTATGCCTCTGACATCCTCCGTCCGATAGTAAGGACCACTCTGCCTCGCTGAGCTCTATGAGGTCCCAACAACTGGGCATCTCGGATTCTCATCCTGATCTACGACTGAGCACTTATGGTAACAAGACTACCCTGCTCGGTCTGTCCCTGCTCCTCAAGGTCTAACACAGAGAAACCCTGAATCAAGTCTATAACCACCACTCGGTAGCAAGTTAAAGTCCCTCTGGACTTCTGGCTAAGTGCATCGGCAACCACATTAGCTTTTCCCGGGTGATAGCTAATGGTACACTCATAATCCTTCAGGAACTCCATCCATCTCCTCTGTCGAAGATTAAGTTCCTTCCAAATAAACAGATATTTGAGATTCGATGATCAGTGAGAATCTCAAGGTAATATCATACATGTAATCGCCAAATCTTCAGGGCAAAAATAATAGCAGCCAACTCCAGATCATGAACTGAGTATTTTCTTCTCAGGCTCCCTCAACTATCGAGAAGCATATAAAAATACTCAACCGTGCTGCATCAGAACAGCACCCATACCCTGTAGAAACGCGTCGGTGTAGAGGACAAATCCGTCCTCTCCAGAAGGTAAAAACCAAAAATCGAAGCCGACAACAATCTCCGCTTCAGCTCCTAGAAGCTGATCTTGCAATCCTCAATCCAAGTAAACTTCACGCCTTTCATGGTCACGCGTGAAAGTAGCATAGCTATGTGGAAGAAACCCTCGACGAAAAGTCTGTAATATCCTGTGAGTCACAAAAGACTGCGGATCTCCTACACTGATTTCGGCTGCTCCCAACGGTAACAACCTCTATCTCCTGTGGAACCACGGTACACTCCTACTGGTGACCGTGTGTCCCAAACATCATAACAAAAGACAATCGAAACCAGCACTACTGATAATCACATATAGATGTTCTCGTCGAATCATATCTAGATCTATGCAAAGGTAGTGTACGAGGACGTTGTCTGTGGTGTGATTCGTGGTTACACAACGAGGACGTTGTGTCTTTACGTGGGGGTGATTGTAATACCCCGGTTCTGAGATTCTGGATAAATATGACTTAAAAAGTTAGATGATACTATCCATATCACCAAGGTGCACCTTCCTTTTCGGAAGCCCAAACTTAAGAACTCCAAAGTTAAGCGTGCTTGGCTTGGAGAAATCTGAGGATGGGTGACCTCCTGGGAAGTTTTCCAGGATGCGTGCGAGTGAGGACAAAGCACGCTGAAAGGACCTCCGGTGGTCTGTGGAGCTAGTCATCAACCCGATGGGCAATTCAGGTAGCGTTCCCGGTTTGGTTCGGGTGGGGCCCGCCCGAGCCGGGGCGTTACATAGGGTTTGCCTCTGTGTGTTTGGTTTTCAGTTTTATTTATGCACATGTCATACATAATTTAGGTAGGATAATAGTAGGATGTGTTAACTTTGTGGTTGCAGGATCCAACTATTATGGCTTATGGTTGTTGTGTGTAATTGGACCCATGGACATGTCATGGGTAATTTTTATTGTGTGTGCATGAATGTATGTAACTAATACAGTAGGAGCTGTGTTAGCCCTAGGTTTTATTTTTACACTTTGTTCGATCTAGACCTCTTGTACATTCCCTTGTGGAATATAGGATCGATGTATGCAAAAATTTTATTTTTGTCGTGAATCGTATCCTTGCGAGGTGTGGTACCATTGGAGGACCAGAGGTGCAGCGGAAAAGGAAGCTCGATGGACACGACAGCATGAATCCTAGGGAGAGAAGCATGCTGAGGACAGTGATGTGGCCGACCATTAAAGGTTTAAAAAAGAAAATTTTAATTTTTCTTAATAACCATTGGCTAACAAATAAGGAGGTTTTAATTTTTTGGCAAAAACTTTCCTTATTTGTCATGACCAAGGATATAAAAGAGAGGGTAGGGGTGCCTTCATGAGACACAACCTCTATTCTTTTCCTCCCTCTTTTCTTCCTTGGTGTGGCCGTCCCTTCTCTATTCCTCTCCTCTCCTTGTTGTGGCCGAAAGTTCTTCATTGGTGGAGTTGTCTTGGTGGCCGGATCAAGCAAGGAGAAGAAGGAGAGAAAGGAGGTCTTGTCTCTAGCATCCCTTGGAGCATGGTGGTGGTGGCCGAACCTTTACATCTTTGAAGAAGTGGTGGTGGCCGAACCTTGTAAGGAAGAAGAAGGTGCTTGGTGGTTCTCATCTCGGAAGATCTTTGCCCACACAACGTCCGAGGTTAGAAGAGGAATACGGTAGAAGATCAAGAGGTCATTAATTGCAAAGGAAAGGTATAACTAGTAATTTCTATTTCCGCATCATGCTAGTTTTTCCTTTGTAAGAATTCCAAACACAAGAGGCTAGATATTCTAGATTTCGAATTTGTTTCGATTCGTGTTCTTTTGTTTCCTTTTCCGATCTTGTGATTCGATTGTTCTTTTTGGTTAACCTATGGTTATTTTAGGAAAGTTAAATATTGAATTTCCCTAAAAGGCTTTGTCTAGTCGGTGGTAGTTGCTCACATATCCAAGAAGTCCTAGTGCCTCGCCATGTTTGTACTGGAAGTCAATTTTGGAAATTAATATTTAATAGACGTTATAACATAGGTGGACTTGGATCAAAAGTGTAAAGTTCCGCAGGCGATCCAAGTCTAAACCTAAAAGAACATATAAGTTAAACTTAGGATCAAAAGTGTAAAATTCTGCAGGCGATCCAAGTTTAATTTAAAAGAACACATGGTAGCTAGGAAAGGTTCAGACCTTGTACAAAATTTTTGTATAGTGGAACCATTAGTTTTTCCGAGTAGCAACCAACAAATTAGACTTAGCGCTTTCAGTAAGAAAATTAAATGTTTAATTTCCTTATAAGACTTTGTCTTGAAAGTGATTGTTGCTCGAATAACCAAGAAGATCTAGTGCCTCTCCATAGCCTGGAAGTCAAATTTTTTAATAAAATATTTAATTGACTAACTGGTAAATCATTAAATTGAAGTTAGATAATGCTTTAAAAGGGTTACTTAATTTTTTACTTAGAAAATTATCAAAGATATTTTTGCTTGCAAAACTTAGAATTTTTTTTTTTTTTATAGTTACTCAAAATTTTCTTTGGAAATTTCTCAAATACCTTTTTTTTGCAAAGTTGTTTAACTTAGATTTTTTTTTTTAACTTCAAAAATTTTTTGCTTGAATTTTTTTTTTTACTTAGAATTTTTTTGTAAAACTTAAAGTTTATAAAATTATTGCAATTTTTTTATGATATCAAAATAAATTTTTTCAAAGTTTTCAAAATTAATACCCTTAGATTTTTCTTTGTACCCCATTTTTTATGTGATCACAAGAGGAGAAGGAAAAGATTAAAGTCTAGGGGAGGTAGATTTCCAATTAAATGTTTTTTATTTTTTGTACTTTAATTGCAAAATTATTGCCTTTATTTTTATGTTAGTTTACCCTAACTTAACTTGGGCTGCTCACATCAAAAAGGGGGAGATTGTTGATACCCCAAGGTAGTTTTGATGTGATCAAACATGTTAAGTTAGGTCCTGTTGTGTTTAACCCTATGTCTAAGTGTGCAGGAACTTAGGAGCGCAGCGAGTCGAGCAAAAGATGCAGCTAGCGAAAAGGACGGCACGGGAGAGAGCCAACGGGCTCAGTGCGTCTGAGGAACGAGGTGCTGCGGAAGAGTACGCGGGCGGACAAGAAGGAGGCGCGTGACGTTTCCGAGGGATGAGAAGCTGGAGTGGAAGCTTGTTCGAGGTGAGGGCTGGAAGTTAGGTTCGGGTGAGCCTTATTCCGAATGGCCAGAATCACCCAAGCGAGCGGAGGCGGAGCGGAAGACCTTGACTGAGACGAGCTAAACTAGAGCAGAAGGCCCAGACTCAGGGCGCCCGGAACCATTCTGGGTGCCCAGAATCAAGTTCTATCCGAATAGCATTTGACTGCGATCTGTTGCGATGAGGATAAAATTTTATCCCCCTCCAAGCGCTTGAAACCGTTCCAGGCGGCCCGACCAAGGCTATAAATACGACCTTGGTCGGAAAGCTAAATATCAACAAGCAACTTTGATATACAACACTTGTGCGCTTCTCTTTGTTAGTTTAACTTCTCATTTTTTATGCTTGAATGCTATAAGAGGCTTCTCCACTTGAAGGAGATTTTTATTGCACTGCAACTTACTTGGATTAACAACCTCCCCAATTATAACCAAGTAAATTCTGTGAGTGTCGTCTTTTTAGTTTATTTCTTTTATTATTATGCAAGTATTCTTTTAAGTTCGAGAAGAGTTTGTTTTTAATTGTGTAGGGATATTCAACCCACCCATCTAACCGGCCAACGGTCCCAACACTTCTGTGTCTACTAGTTGTTGCCCGATGGATTCAAGCTTTTCATGCAATGCTGCATTAGTTGATCTGGATGAGGTAGCATCTGAAGAAATGGACCTAACTAGCTTTGCCCCACTTTCAAGTCCTTTGATATATCCAAAACGAGTACTCAGGAGTTAAGGACTTGATGTTTTAAAAGTAGATATAATATCATCATTCTCCACAAAAAATGATTATGGAAACATTGTTATAGTATGTGCACAATTTAAGTTAAACTCAATTCATCATCCAATTTAGTGTAGAGCCATATGAAATACAAGGCAACGAGGTAACTAAAAATATATATACAAGTTGTGTCTAGCTTGAAAGAAAGAAAAATTACTGAATCTAGCACAAGAACATGGAAAATGAAGAAATTAGAAATCTCTTTCAGAAGTTGTTTGTTTACACGAGACATTGTTGTGCATTGGAGATTCACTTGCTCATGGAAATCCTTAATAACTAGATACATTTCAAAGATACATTCGTGTAGATGCTTCTCTCATAAATTCCTGTAAAAAATCTTCTTGTTGCCTGCACTTGTACAAATTTTCATCTCATGTGTTTTACTTTATTTCCTTGCATGTTTGCAATGAGAATCTTGATTTGTTGCACCTTGGGATGTTGGATATAATTATCTCTATTAAGTGAGTTTATTTGTAAGTTTCACATATGAATACGATCTGAACCCTTTAAAGTGATCTAACTTATATTTAGTGGGTTTCGGGTAATTGGATATGGGTTGAATGTGTAGAACCTTTTAGTTCGATCCATTATCATCTATGAGCTGATAACAGATTTGTTGCCTATATAAGAGGAGGTCCCCAAAGGTTTAGGAAAGAATCTTGACCTAGTTTCTTGTTCCCCATTGACAAAAAACTTTTCATCACCGTCATCCCCTAAGCCCCTTGGAAGATCCTTCTCGTTTTCTTCCGCTTCTTCTTCTTCCATAAGGATCAAGCCGACGACGCTAAAGACAAGGACATGACTCTTCAATCAGGTTCTTTGTCTATTATGTTTTCTTATGTTATGTCATGTTATCGATGAAACGAAGATCTATGCTCATATGTTCTTGTATTTCCTATATACGAATTCTTATACGGTTCTAAGAATCCATGCGGCTTAGGTTTTACAAGAAATTATCAATTGGTATCATAGCCAAGATTCTATTTCATCATTTCTATTGGTAACAAAGTTTAAATTTTTTTGTCAATTTATTATTTGTATGCTAGATCAAATTTTCCTAGTTAATACAAATTTTTTATCATCGAAAATCATATAAGAGAAAACTAGGATAGACTTATTTTTCAAGTTTTCCGTGTTTCTTGAAGAATACGAAGAGTGATGAAAATCGTCACCGTTTAACCTAATTTTAGGTTCAATCGATTGTTTTGGTCAAACAAATGATTACCGAGTCTTAAAATTTGAACAAAAATTAACAACCTTAAACCTATGTTAATTTTTAATCGAATAAGATTATAGACAATGTTTAATCGATTAACATGTTCTTTTAATGGAAGATTAATTAAAGAAATGCATGAATAATTGAAATAGTATCATACATTTTTTTAACACTAATACTGATTATATAAAAAATGTAGGGCTGTAAAAGAACCAAGAGTTTGTGAACAAGCTTGGTGTTCGGCTTGGTAAGAACTTGTTTATGTTCGTTTTCAATATACATAAGATTAATTAAACAAATAAACTTAAACAACTTTTTAAGCTAAACAAACAAGCTTGAACACATTTGTGTTCAGCTTGTTAACGTTCGTGAACAACGTTCATGAACTAATAAAATTCTTTTCAATATGATAAATAAATAATAAAATAAATAAATTTAAATTATCAATCTTAATAACCAATCAAACATTTAAAAGTTTCAAATAATCAAACAAGTTTGAATTAAGAGCTTGATAACATCTAAACGAACCAAGCTCAAGCGAAGCTTGAATTGAGAGATTGATAACATCTAAATGAACCAAGCTCAAGCCAAGCTTCAACAAACTCAAGCTCATAAAAAATAAACCAAGCCAAGCTTAAACACTCATTTTAAAAGCTTAGTTCATTTTAAGCTCGGCTCGGCTCAGCTTGGTTACCTTATCAAACAAGCTTGAACACCTCAATGCTTAGCTCGACTTATTTACAACCCTAAAAAAATGTATTAAATAAATTTTATTTAGTGATTAAGGGAATAAATAGTATTAAATAATACTATTTAATTACAGAACTAAAAGAAGCTTTAGATTCTTAAGGGAGGGTTCTATATATAATCATGTAGTCGCATATAGTAGGTTTTCAGAACAATTGGGATAATCGATTGGATCATACCAATTGGTTACCATGAGGTATCAATTGATTAATAAACTTAATTTTATGTTGTTAAGGCTAATTAAGTAATTTCTATTCGAATTAAGTTCTTAGAATTTTCTTGAGTCTATCTATACAATGTGCTACTAAGTTGAACTAATGTGTCGGTCCAAAGGAAGACACCTTAGGTAGGTTTAATGCATTTTCTGTGGGTAGATGTATATCTATGCTAAAAGGAATCAGCTCAAAGGAAGGTTACTTTTATGCCAGATATATGCACAAGGTAGCTTACAACTATAGAACAAAATATTATTTTGTTCAGATCATGCTCAAAATGTGTCAGCCTAAAGGAAGACATATTATGTGGCTGATTAAGGTTGTTGTGAGCTATGAACCAAAATATAACTCATATAAAGTATCATATTATGCGCATAATGAGTCGGCCCAAAGGAAGACATATTGTGTGACCAATTAAAGTTTGAATTATATTAGAGAGTATCGTTAACAAATAATGCGTTGGCCCAAAGGAAGACACATTATATTGTACTTGGTATCTTATAAAGAGCACATTTATATGCATTTAAAATTTTATTTTATTTGCATAGTTTTATATTACTTATATATTCTTATATTTAATTAAATCATGAGTTTAAATATATTTCTTTTTTTAAATTTCAGTGCAATCTGTAACTGCTAACATTAATAGCATCCCAACATTAACTAGTTCAAATTTTGCTGAATGGAAAGAATATGTGACTGTAGTCTTAGGCTGCATGGACTTAGACTATGCATTAAGGAATGATCATCCTGCACCTCTGACTTGTGCTAGCACTATATAGAGCAGAGAGCTAAATTTCAGTTGTGGGAGAAATCAAATCGCATGTGTCTGAGTATCATGAAGCTTTCCATACTGACATCAATAAAAGGCTCAATAACAGGAGGAGGAAATGCTAGGAGTTTCCTGGACCAATTAGCAGATCGATTCACCTCAAATGAAAAGGTCGAGACTACCACACTTCTAATGAAGTTGGTAACCATGTAGTACAATTATAAAGGAAGCATAAGAGAGTACATTATAGATATGTCCAATATAGCGACAAGTCTGAAAGTACTAAAACTCGATATGTCTGAGGGTATGTTAGTGCATTTCGTCTTGATGTCTCTACCTGCATGATTCACTCCTTTTAAGATATCATATAATACTCAAATGGAAAAGTGGACATTGAATGAGCTCATTGCTCAATGAATGTAAGAGGAAGGGATACTAAAGATTAAGACATCTGAGAGCGATCACTTAGCATCTTGTTCTCAAAGTGCAAGTAAGAAATGAAAAAGGATCAATAACAAAGGAAAAGGAAAATAAACTGCAAATTCTGGAGACAATGGCCATAAGGAGCACAAGAAGTAGGAGAAGGAATCCACTTGTTTCTTTTATAAGAAGAAAGGTCATATGAAGAAAGATTACCTCAAGTATGCCAACTAGCATGTAAAGAAAGGTAAACTTCTCAACTTTGTTAGTTCGGAAGTCAATCTAGTTATTGTATCCACTGACACTTGGTGGATAGATACCGGTGCTACTACTCACATAAGTGTCACTATGCAGGGTTGTCTCAAGAGTTGACTTCTGTTTGATGGTGAAAGATACATCTATATAGGAAATGGAAAGAACGCTATGTTGGGATTTTCGGGTCGTAAAAACCGCTTTTTGCGTTGCGAAAATCCCGAAGTTCCTAGCCACTGGATTCGTGCGAAGATAAAATTTCATGTACTTATTTTCTAACCTAGATCTACACTAGATCTACAAGGAAGAGAGTTTATACCTTTGAAGCGAAGCCCTTCACAAATCCCGCTCGTCCAAAAGTTGCCGGATCTCGAGAGTGTTCAAGTGGACACTCCTCTATATGTATCTACATGAACAAGAGATGGAGAAACCAAACTAAAAGTGTGCTAGCACCCTTAGAAGGTCTTAGCCAAGGAGGAGAGGGAGAGAAGAAGAAGATGAGAGGAGGAAGAAGATGAAGTAATGAGCACACCTTCTCATTCATTCACCATCAAATGTGGTCGGCCACTATAGGGAGGTTATAAACCTCCATGGGATATCAAGAGTCAAGACTCTTGATCTCCCTCATGAGGGGGCATTTGGTCAAGTCAATCCTGACCAAATGATGTGGCCTTGATGATGTGAAACACCATCATTGGCAGGTCCTATGCCAAGTCACAATGACATGACATTTGGTCAAGTCAAGGTCAAGTCAAACTTGACCCATCATCTTCTCTCTAAAGTCAAGTCAAACTTGACCTCTTATCTCACATGGTTTATCAAATCCAACCATTGATTCAAGCCAACTTAATTTAATGAATCTATATTCATTGAATTAAATTGATTCAATGAGTCATAATCTAAATTAGACTCATTGAACACATGAATCAAATTGAATCCAACTCAATTAGTCTACTTTGGATTACTCTTAATCCAATATGGTTCATCACATGAACCTAATCCTCTTGGTTCATCTTATGAACCTAATCTCCATTTAATTGCCCTTTGTGTGTGACCCTATAGGTTCTTGTAACGTTAACAATGCTCCTAAACCCATTTAAAAGCATAAGTAATGAGCGGTATCTAGAAACACATCACTACTACCCAAGTTACAAGAATGTTGAGATCCAATATCACCTTTTTGACTACTAATTGTGACTCTCACAATATATGACAATGTCCTTCTATCCTAGACATCTAGATTGATCAATTAAAGCATAGACCGTGTCATCCTCCAATCAATCTATATCTTGAACTCCAAGTAGACTCACTCCGATCAAATGAGCTCAATATCTTATATTGACTCATTTGGGCATGATCATGCACTTAGTGGTCTCACTCTATCAAGAATCATGATGTTACTCCCGTCATATAGGAGGGATAGATCCCATCTACATCACTCACATCCCTCTGCATAATTTGTTACATACCCAATAATCACCTTTATAGTCCACCCAATTATGGGTGACGTTTGACGAAGCCAAAGTATGTAACTCCTTATGTAGGGCATCATGGCGATTTCAGATCCAAGGACTAATAGTCATACTAATAGCCATATAAGAAAGTATATGACACTCATATAACGATCCATGATACTTTCTCATGGCGGGTCATTCAGTATACATTCTCCAATGCATACCGATGTGTCAACTTGATATCTCTATATCCATGACTTGTGAGATCAAATCATCGAGTTGACCTACATGCTAGTCTCATCGCATTAACATTGTCCCTGAATGTTAATACTTGACTAGGAATGATTAAGAGTAGTGTTCTCTATATCATCTCACTATCGATTCAACCAATCGATTGATATAAATAAGAACCTTCTACTCAAGGACGCTATTATACTTAGTTATTTGACACCAATACAAGTAAGTATAATAACCATGAACAAATGCCTTTATATAGGAATATGATACAATGAGTCCATACAACAATCATCACATGATTTGCTCTAGGGTTCTAATTAACAATCTCCCACTAGCACTAGTGCCAATCTGTGTAGGGTCTAATACCCAATGACCTAGTGTGACCATTATGCTTTCTCTGTGCCAAAGCTTTGGTCAAGGGATCAGCTATGTTAGCCTCTGTGGGTACTCTGCAAATCTTCACATCTCCCCTATCGATGATCTCTCAAATGAAATGGAAGCGTCGTAGTATGTGTTTGATCCGCTGGTGTGAGCGAGGTTCCTTAGCCTGCGCAATTCCTCCATTTTTGTCACAATAGAGCTCTATAGGATCAGCTATGCTAGGAACCACCCCAAGCTCAGTAATGAACTTGCGGATCTAAACTGCCTCCTTTGCTGCTTCTGATGCAGCAATATACTCGGCCTCTATTGTAGAATCAACAACTGTGTCCTGCTTCGAACTCTTCCAGCTCACAACACCACCATTCAAGCAAAACACGAACCCAGACTGCGATCTATAATCATCCTGATCAGTTTGGAAGCTAGCATCACTGTAACCCTTTACAGCTAGTTTGTCTTCGCCTCTAAATATCAAGAAATAGTCTTTAGTCCTTCTTAAGTACTTAAGAATATTTTTTACAGCTATCCAGTGACACTCACCTGGATCTGACTGGTATTTGCTCGTCATGCTCAAAGCATACGAAACATTAGGATGAGTACATAGCATGGCATACATGATAGATCCTATGGCTGAAGCATAAGGGATCTTATCCATGCAGTCTCTCTCCTCTCTATAAGAGGGACTTTGAGTCTTCGAAAGACTCACACCATGTGACATCGGCAGAAATCCCTTCTTGGAGTTCTGCATGGCAAACCATAGTAATACCTTGTCAATGTATGTACTCTGACTTAGGCCAAACAATCTCTTAGATATATCTCTATAGATCTTTATGCCTAGAATGCAGGCTGCTTCACCTAAGTCTTTCATTGAGAAACAATTCCTCAGCTAAGTCTTTACAGACTGTAGCAAAGGGATGTCGTTTCCAATGAGTAGTATGTCATCCACATACAATACAAGGAAGACAACTGTGTTCTCAACAACCTTCTTGTAGACACAGGGTTCATCTTCATTCTTGATGAAACCAAACTATTTGATCACATCATCAAATCAAAGATTCCAGCTCCGAGAAGCTTGCTTTAGTCCATAAATGGACTTATGCAGCTTGCATACTCTTCCAGTATACTGTGGATCTACAAAACCCTTGGGTTGTGTCATGTACACATCTTCGAGCAGGTTTCCATTCAGAAACACAGTTCTGACATCCATCTGCCAGATCTCATAATCATGGTATGCTACAATAGCAAGCATGATCTGAATGGACTTAAACATCGTTACTGGAGAAAAAGTTTCATCATAGTCAATACCATGAATTTGCTTGAAACCTTTAGCTACCAAACGACCCTTATATATAAGTCCATCCATGTTAGTCTTTCTCTTAAAGACCCACTTAGACCCAATGGGTTTGACACCTTCAGGTGGATCAACAAAAGTCCATACTTGGTTGGTGTACATGGATTCCATCTCGGATCTCATGGCCTCTAGCCACTTCTCAGAATCTGGTCTCATCACAACTCCTTGATAGGAGGTAGGCTCATTCTCAATGAGCATAACGTCATCATGATCAGACAAGAGAAATGAGTATCTCTCAGGCTGACGACGTACTCTATCAGACCTACGAAGAGGTAGGTCTACTTGAACTGGTTGTTGTTCCTCAACTCCTTGCGGAACAATCTCATCATCCACAACACTTTGTGGTTCCAGTTCAATTTCCATCTAGGCTTTAGTACTATGGTCCATATCCTGAACTTCTTCAAGATTGAACGTACTCCCACTAGTTTTTCTAGAAACAAAATTCTTTTCTAGAAATACTCTAGTCTTAGCCACAACCACTTTGTGTTGACTGGGAATATAGAAGTAATATCCCTTCGTTTCCTTGGGATATCCAATAAAGTATCACTTATCGGATTTTGATCCTAGTTTATCCGAGACCTGACGTCGAACGTAAGCCTCACAACCCTAAATCCTCATAAAAAACACCTGGGCATCTCTCCTAGTCCATATCCTATATGGTGTCTTTATCACAACCTTGGATAGAACACAGCTAAGTATGAAGGCTGCTGTGTCTAGAGCATAGCCCCAAAGAGATATAGAAAGATCTGTATGATTCATCATAGATCGTACCATATCTAATAGGGTACGATTCATCCTTTCGGATATACCATTCCATTGTGGTGTTCCAGGAGGAGTGAGTTGGTATAGGATCCTACACTCAGCTAGATAGTCACGAAACTCATGGCTAAGGTATTCATCACCTCGATCTGATCGAAGTATCTTAATACTCTTGTCAACCTAGTTTTGTATTTCATTCTTGAATGCTTTGAACTTTTCAAAGGATTCAGACTTATGTGTCATCAAATACACATAACCATATCTACTGAAGTCATCAGTAAATGTGATGAAGTACCTATAACCACCTCTAGCAGCGACATTGAAAGGGCCACATACATCACTATGTAAAAGTCCTAACAAGTCAGTCGCTCTTTCGCTATGCCCACTAAAGGGAGTCTTGGTCATCTTGCCCAGTAGGCATGACTCGCATGTCTCATATGATTCAAAATCAAATGAGTCCAGCAAACCATCTTTATAGAGCTGGGATAAGCGTTTGTCATTTATATGACCTAAGCGACAATGCCAGAGATAAGTTTGGTTCATTTCATTTGATTTAAACCTTTTGGTACTTATGTTATAGATGGGGTTCTCTAAGTCTAGAATATAGAGTCCGTTTATCAGAGGTGCACTACAATAGAACATATCGTTTATGTAAACAGAACAACATTTGTTCTTTATGATAAACGAAAAACCTTTTTTGTTCAAACAAGAAACTGAAATTATGTTCTTAGTTAAAGCAGACACATAACAACAATCATCCAACTCTAGTACAAGCCCAGAGGGCAGAGATAGAAAATAAGTCCCTACAGCAACAGCAGTAACCCGTGCTCCATTGCCTACTCGTAGGTCCACCTCGCCCTTCGTCAATTCCCTGCTATTTCTCAGCGCCTGCACATTAGTACAAATGTGAGAAGCACATCCGGTATCTAATACCCACGATGAAGAAATAGATAGATTGACTTCTATAACATATATACCTGAAGTAGAAGTCTCACTTCTCTTCTTCTTAAGATCTTCCAAGTATACCTTGCAGTTCCTCTTCCAGTGCCCGGTCTGACCGCAGTGGAAGCAGGTAGCATCCTTGGCAACCCCTCCTTTAGGTTTCAGTGCCTTTCCTTTGCCCTTGGCTTGGGACTTTCCTTTACCTTTAGGTTTGCCTTGCCTTTATGCCTTTGCACCATCAAAATGGAGCTGGGCTTCACCTTCTTAAGGTTGACCTCAACAGTTCTCGACATGCTTAGTAGCTCGGGCAGTGGCTTATCAATTTCATTCATGTTGTAATTTAGAACAAATTGATTGTAGCTTTCTAGCAATGATTGCAAGATCAAGTCAGTGGCCAGCTCTTAGCCAAGTGGGAATCCCAACCTCTGTAGGTTTTCTATGTACCCAATCATTTTGACTACATATGGACCTACGGGAGTCCCATCTTGCATTTTGCACTGAAACAGTGCCGTTGGAGATCTCAAATCTCTCGTGCCTCGCTTGTCCTTGATATAGTTGACAAAGATGTTCAACCATATCATAAGCAGTCATTAACTCATGTTGCTTCTGAAGCTCAGAGTTCATGGTCACGAGCATGAGGCATGACACATCTAATGTGTCATCCTGATGCTTCTTATAAGCATCTCGATCGGCTCACGTGGCAGTGGCAGGAGGTGCCTCCAGAACGTACAGTTTACGTTCTTATGTGAGAACGATTCTTAAATTCCTGTACCAGTCCAGGAAGTTAGCTCCATTGAGCTTGTCCTTATCAAGGACAAAACATAGGGAGAAGGTGTTTGTGTTTGTCGACATGACAATCTACAACAGAAATAATGTAGAAATTAATATCATATTCCAAGTATCTTTTAATTAGGCCTTGAATTAAAAGATGCTCCCACTGAATTATAGAACCTTTTGTAGAATCAAGTCATGAATGTGGTCAAACCACACTCACTAGATTCTAACCAACTAGCTATAATTCTTGCCGGACAAGATCCACATCATACTATGCCTTGAGTTAGCTTTGGCTAAATCGCCCAAGACTTAGTATGATCGGTAGGTAACTAATTACCGATTACATCTCTATGCAACTCTTGTTTATAGGATCAAGATCCTCATTTATATTAAAACTTGAGTTAGCTTTGGCTAAATCTCCCAAGATTTAATATAAATATGATTTTGTCCTACCGTTCAACCATTGGAAAAATGCCTATAGTTATACCCAACCCAATTGAGTTAACTAGTTATACTCAATCTAATTGAGTTTGTACTCACCCAAGCTTTGATAGGCGGGACCAAGATTGTCCCTCCGCACCCTATCAAGATAATATGTGTTGCTCTGCTTTGGCAGATTCAACAACAACATGTGATCGAGGTAGTGATGGGTATCAAAATATGGTAGGCATTTCGAGTTGATGTGATAAGATCTAATCTAATCGTATTTGTGTATTAGATACACTTTAAGGCACTAATTATCCTACTCTAACATGCATCACATATACACACAAGCAAAGATAATTAAATTGTGATTAAGTTATGACCCTACTACGATCTTCTCAAGCCAATGAGAAGATCGGACGATCAACCTAGGGTCAACAGCTTCTTCAAGCTCCTCCCTTTGACCGTTATGTGTTGCTCGCGCCTTCCTCGTAACTCCTTCTTGAGTGGACCTTCCACCGCATCATTTTGTACATTACAAAAGGGTGAAACTCGAATTACATTCGAGTCTAAAACTATTTTACAATAGGAATATAAAATAGAGAAAGGCACAATGCGCAGGTCGCAATTATATACAACACGCACAACACAAAAATGACGTGCATGCCATATTATGAATTACAACACATTTGTCCAATCAAATTGGGTTTTTGGGCCATGACCATCACAATATTATACATAATTCTAAATTATGTATTTTTCATAAATTTCTATAATTTTATTACTGATTTTATCTATTTTATGAGTCACAACTTCCCAGCGGTCCCGTTTTGCGATTTTCGGGCGCGATCGCCGGACAACACCCCTTGCGGGGTTAGGGGCAGCACCCCTTCTTGTGAAATGAATCTCACGAGTATCCATCTATGATCTAACAGCACCTTAAGCCACTATCCCAAAGCAATTTGGGCGAGACCTTGACGTTTCGGAAGATTTTTCTCGGTAGTCGAAGCCTACAAGCATCCAAACACTTGTTGCTTCGACTCTACGAGAAAAACACTCATAAAATCTATAAAATGGTAAACTTATAGAAAGTTACAGATATGATATTTTTCATAAAAATAACAATAAAAACAAGTACATGCTTCGCACGTGGCTCTGATATCACTGTTGGGACTTTCGGGTCGCAAAAACCGCTTTTTGCATTGCGGAAACCCCGAAGTTCCTAGCCACTGGATCCGTGTGAAGATAAAATTTCATGTACTTATTTTCTAACCTAGATCTACACTAGATCTACAAGGAAGAGAGTTTATACCTTTGAAGCGAAGCCCTTTGCAAATTCCGCTCGTCCAAAAGTTGTCGGATCTCGAGAGTGTTCAAGTGGACACTCCTCTATATGTATCCACACAAACAAGAGATGGAGAAACCAAACTAAAAGTGTGCTAGCACCCTTAAAAGGTCTCAGCCAAGGAGGAGAGGGAGAGAAGAAGAAGATGAGAGGAGGAAGAAGATGAAGTAATGAGCACACCTTCTGATTCATTCACCATAAAATGTGGCTGGCCACTATAGGGAGGTTATAAACCTCCATGGGATATCAAGAGTCAAGACTCTTGATCTCCCTCATGAGGTGGCATTTGGTCAAGTCAATCTTGACCAAATGATGTGACCTTGATGATGTGGAACACCATTATTGGCCAGCCCTATGCCAAGTCACAATGACATGACATTTGGTCAAGTCAAGGTCAAGTCAAACTTGACCCTTCATCTTCCCTCTCAAGTCAAGTCAAACTTGACCTCTTATCTCACATGGTTGATTAAATCCAACCATTGATTCAAGCCAACTTAATTTAATGAATCTATATTCATTGAATTAAATTGATTCAATGAGTCATAATCTAAATTAGACTCATTGAACACATGAATCAAATTGAGTCCAACTCAATTAGTCTAATTTGGATTACTCTTAATCCAATATGGTTCATCACATGAACCTAATCCTCTTGGTTCATCTTATGAATCTAATCTCCATTTAATTGCCCTTTGTGTGTGACCCTATAGGTTCTTGTAACGTTGGCAATGCTCCTAAACCCATTTAGAAGCATAAGTAATGAGCGGTATCTAGCAACACATCACTACTACCCAAGTTACAAGAATGTTGAGATCCAACATCACCTTTGTGACTACTAATTGTGACTCTCACAATATATGACAATGTCCTTCTATCCTAGATATCTAGATTGATCAATTGAGGCATAGACCGTGTCATCCTCCAATCAATCTATATCTCGAACTCCAAGTAGACTCACTTCGATCAAATGAGCTCAATATCTCATATTGACTCATTTGGGCATGGTCATGCACTTAGTGGTCTCACTCTATCAAGAATCATGATGTTACTTCCGTCATATAGGAGGGATAGATCCCATCTACATCACTCACATCTCTCCGCATAATTTGTTACATATCCAGTAATCGCCTTTATAGTCCACCCAATTACGGGTGACGTTTGACGAAGCCAAAGTATGTAACTCCTTATGTAGGGAACCATGGTGACTTCAGGTCCAAGGACTAATAGTCATACTAATAGCCACATGAGAAAGTATATGATACTCATATAATGATCCATGATACTTTCTCATGGCGGGTCATTCAGTATACATTCTCCAATGCATACCCATGTGTCAACTTGATATCTCTATATCCATGACTTGTGAGATTAAGTCATCGAGTTGACCTACATGTTAGTCTCATTGCATTAACATTGTCCCTGAATGTTAATACTTGAGTAAAAATGATTAAGAGTAGTATTCTCTATATCATCTCACTATCGATTCAACCAATCGATTGATATAAATAAGAACCTTCTACTCAAGGACGCTATTATACTTAGTTATTTGGCATCAATACAAGTAAGTATAATAACCATGAACAAATGCCTTTATATAGGAATATGATACAATGAGTCCATATAACAATCATCACATGATTGACTCTAGGGCTCTAACTAATACGCTAAAGTCTAGTCGATTTATATTTTTAGGCTTTGTTTAGGAATCAATATTTTTCTGGATTTAGAAAATACATTTATTGTGTCGTCTTTTCGATGGAATTTAATTTCAATTTCTTGTTTGGACAAATTTGGTTATTCTTGTTTATTTAGAAATGAAATTTTTAGTATTTTCTTTAATTCAATATTGGTTGACAATGGTTCCTTAGTTGATAAGTTTCATAAATTAAATACCTTTACTCCTACGGTTGACAACATAATAATGCATAGTATAGGTACAAAACATAAATTGACCGACGAAAATTCTTCCATGTTGTGGCATAGGCGTTTAGGACATATATCCAAACAATGCTTAGATAGGTTAATGTCACATGGAATTCTCAATTCCCTTAACATGTCAGACTTTGATATCTGCATAGAGTGTGTTGAGGGGAAGACCACTAACAAAATGAACAAGGGAGCTAGTCGTTGTGATGTTTTAGAGTTAATAATACATACGAACATTTGTGGATCATTCTCTAAGGCATTCTAGAATGGACACATATATTTTATTAGCTTCATAGACGCCTATTCTAGATTTGACTATCTATACCTTATTCATGGGAAATCACAATCTTTGGACATGTTCAAAATTTTCAAAGCCAAAGTTGAACTTCAATTAGGTAAGAAAATTAAAGTCGTCCGATCCTACCGTGGAGGTGAATATTACAGTCGATATGATGGATCAAGTGAACAAGGTCCAGGACCTTTTGCGAACTACCTTACTAAGTGTGGATTGTACCTCAATGTACCATGCCTAGTACTCCCAGTCAGAATGGTGTAGCTGAATGTTGCAATCAAACTCTAAAAGACATGGTAAGAAGTATGATGACTTTCACTTCTCTACCAGAGTCCTTGTGGGGTGAAGCACTCAAGACTGCAGTTTACCTACTCAATAGGCTATCTAGTAAGACAGTAACTAAAACCTCATTCGAGATGCAGACGAGTAGAAATTCTAGCATTATATATTTACACGTTTGGGGTTGTCCAACTAAAATTAGACCTTATAGGCCTAATGAAAGGAAACTGAACTCAAGAACAGGTAGCTGCAATTTTGTAGGTTATTCTGAATAGTCAAGAGAGTATAAATTTTATGATCCCTCTAATAGATCCATCTTCAAAATAGAAAAATACCAAGTTCATTGAGGATAGTGGGAGTAATAAAATCAGGGAGTATCTTTTGAGAAAAGCATTGGCGATCCTCCTGTGGTCACTACTGGTGCAATTAGTAGCGGTATGATTACTATACTGCACATTCTGAGTATCACACATCTAGTGAGCGTAGTGAACCAAGATATTTCCATGACATTTCTAATGCAATTAGAGGAACATGCCACTAAAATTGAAGTATTATCTCATTTTGATGAGCAAGTACCTCGACCACCTTAAACACAAGTGCATTTAAGGCTATTCATAAGGGAATGGAGAACCATGAATTCTCGTGATTATGTTTATCTCCAAGAGCATGATTTTAATATAGGATTGAAAAGTGATCCTACATCTTTCCAAGAAGTCAAACAATGTTCTAGCCCTAAAAGGTGGATTAACATCATGCAAGAAGAGTTGAAGTCTATGGTAGACAATGACGTTTGGAAACTTGTCGAATTGCCTGAAGGAAAGAAACCCGTTGGTTGTAGATGAATATTTAAAATCAAGTGAGATTCAAGGGGCAATGTCAAAAAGTATAAGGTTCATTTTATTGCCAAGAGATTCACTCAGAAAGAAGATATTGATTACAGTGAGACTTTCTCACCTGTGTTGACGAAAGACTCCCTTAAAGTAATCATGACACTTGTAGTTCATTGTGATTTAGAGCTACATCAAATGGACGTAAAGACTACATTCCTCAAAGGAGACATAGAGGAGTCTATATATATGGTGCAACCAGAGAACTTGGACTATAAAGGCTCAAAGCACCTAGTATTTAGATTAAAAAGTCCATTTATGGTTTAAAGCAGGCGTCCCGTCAATGGTACTAAAAATTTGATCAAGTGGTTATCTCATTTGCGTTTAAAGAGAACCTCGTTGATCAATGCATATATGTCAAGTTCAGTGGAAGTAAGTTTGTTATACTTGTTTTGTACGTGGACGATATATTGCTTGTGAGCAATAATAAGGGTATGCTGCATCAAACCAAGTCATTTTTATCAGGTAATTTTGAAATAGAAGATCTTGGTGAAGCATCCTTTGTTTTAGGCATACAGATCTATCATGATCATTCAAGAGACATTCTTAGACTTTCACAATAGGCCTATATTGAAAATGTGTTTAAAAGGTATGATATGCAGAACTATACACCTGGTGACATACTTATGTTAAGAGGTGACAAGTTCAACTTGCAGCAGTGTCTACGGCTTGAACTTGAAATAAAGGAGATGAAATAATTTTCATATGCGTCAACAGTGGAAAGTCTCATGTATGCATAAGTTTGTACTAGACCAGATATAACATTTATAGTAGGGATGTTAGGCAGATATATAAGTAACCGAGGACCATCACACTAGAAAGCGGTAAAGAGAGTGATGTAGTATTTGCAATGAACTAAAGAACATATGCTCACGTATCAGAGATCAGATCATCTGGAGGTGATTGGATATTCAGACTCCGATTTTGCTGGATGCTTAGATAGCAGGAGGTCCACTTTGAACTATATTTTCATGTTTGCTGGAGGGGCTATATCTTGGAAGAGCGTCAAGTAGATGCTAGTAGCCACTTCTACTATGGAGGCAAAGTTGATAGCATGCTATGAAGCATCCAATCATAGGATTTGGTTGCGGAACTTCATCATAGTATTACAGATCGCTGACGGCATTGACTAGCCACTGAGGATTTGCTATGATAATAAAGCCGCAAAACTTTATGCCAAGAACAACCGCAGTTCGTCAAAGTCCAAGCACATCGACATCAAGTTTCTAGCTATTAAAGAAAGAGTTCAGAGTAGTCAGATTATGGTAGAGCACATCAACACAAATTCCATGTTGGCCTATCCCCTCACCAAAGGCTTGATGCCTAAGGTGTTTCATGCGCATGTTCTGGATAGGGGAGTCCTTCTTATGGAAGAAGAACTCATCTAGTGAGAGTCTGTATTTATCTTATTGCTCTATATTTGATAATAAAGATAAACATTTTATTTTAAATATTGTATGTACTTAAAGTTCAAAATGTTAATGAAAATTTATATGTTTATTTGACACTCTGACTGTGATATCATTATTTACTACTGCTATTTAGCATTTGGTGTTTGTAAATAGATACAGATTCCTTTTGGAATCATATAGTTGATCATAATTTGCTATTGTAGTTTAGCATAAACTATTTCACAAAATAAGATCTGACCTCTTTTGAGATCATCTTAGGACCAGTTGAAAATTAACATATACTGATCACATTTCATGTAATTTTCACTCTACATATCTACAGCTTGATCATGCCATTAATGACACTGGTATTGTGATTACTGTTGGAGCTTGTTACGATCATATACAGTAGCTATGACCTCTTTAGTCCTATACTAATGAAGTTAATGGACCAGATTATTTATAGGGGTATCTTGTACCCATAAAGTTTGATTTCAATTAAAGTTTTACTTGTATTTCACATACAACTCACATATAGCCCAAGTGAGAGATTGTTGGATATAATTATCTCTCTATTAGGTAGGTTTATTAGTAAGTTGCACATGTGAACATGATTCGAACCCTTTAAAGTGATCTAACTTATGTTTAGTGGGTTTCGGGTAATTGGATGTGGGTTGAATGTATAGAACCTTTTAGTTCAATCTGTTATCATTTATGGGTTGATAACAGATTGATTGCCTATATAAGGGGAGGTCCCCAAGGGTTAAGGAAAGAATCTTGACCTAGTTTTTTGTTCCCCATTGACAAGAAATTTTTCGACACTGTCATCCCCTAAGCCCCTTGGAAGATCCTCCTCGTTTCCTTCCATTTCTTCTTCTTCTTCTTCAATAGGGATCAAGCCGACGACGCTAAAGACAAGGACACGACTCTTCAATCAGGTTCTTTGTCTATTATATTTTCTTATGTTATGTCATGTTCTCGATGAAATGAAGATTTATACTCATATATTCTTGTATTTCCTATATGTTGATGCGGGAAGCATCCGATGATCGAACTCGTGTTTTGATAATGACAAAGGATTCAAAGTTAAGGTGTTTTGTGATCTGACAAGTCTGCTTGAGTATTACAGGAAAGTCCTAGTTGCGGTTAGGCAAAGGAAAAACCCTAGGGGGTGGTAACCCTATGCGGAAAGTCTTGGCAGGTCGATGACTTCAGGCAAAAGTCCTAGGGGGTGGTAACCCTAGGTGGAAAGTCCTGGTGTCGCGAACCAGGTGAAAGACTAGACTAGCCGGGAAGTGGATGTCCAGCAGGAAGTCCAGAAGCGTCGAGTGCTGAGCAAAAGTCCAGTCGATCTGGAGGATCGCACTGGCAGCAGGTAAATCTCCTGAGTGGAGTAGGTGAGGACGCGTTCCCCGTAGAGGGAACAGTAGGCGTCGGGTCGACTTAGGATTTCCGGACGGAAATCCGAAGTCAGACCCGGACAGTCCAGAGACTGTCATTACTTAGTATCATATTCATACTGTTGTTTTATGCTAACTTTGTGGTACAGGATATTGTTTGGGACTAACATGTCTTGCAGGTACAAAATAATGAAGTTTTCCCTCGGATGAACAGTGCCCGAGGCGCCTCCATGGAGCTTGGAGGCGCCTTGGGTGCAAAGCTGGAGTTGGCTGCGAAACACCCATGGAGGCGCTTTGAAGGAGGTATAAGGCGCCTTGGAAGGCGCCTTGAATAGGGCATAAGGTGCCTTGAAGAGATGAACTTCGACCAGTTCAAGTTTGATCCATGCGGGAGACTCGGCAGCATGGAGGCGCCTTCGGAGGCTTCCAAGGCGCCTTGAACACCCTTTATAAGGGGGTTTCGAGTAGCACCTTGGATAATTGATTTCCAAGTCTTCTGTCTCCAACGTGCCGCTCTGAAAGACGTCCGAAAGTGCTGCTACAAGTCTACGACGACCCGAAGCTCCGAGACTCTATTCTTGTCGTCGGTATAATTAGTTTTTGCATTTACTTGTACTTCATCTTGTAATCCTTTTATCGAGCTTATAGTTGTTGCCCACGCAAAGCGATCAAGGATCGCGGGCCTTCGAGTAGGAGTCGATCTAGGCTCCGAACGAAGTAAAAATCTCTTGCGTCTTTCTGTGTGATTGTTCTTTGTTTTTATTCCCCTGCTTTAACTCTTACGCTTTTTACGATTCCGATAAACGAACGAAATAGCCGCGAGTGCTATTCACCCCCCCTAGCGCTTTCTCGATCCAACAATTGGTATCAGAGCGGGGTCGTTTTGAATTGGTGCAACCACCATTCAAAATATTTTTTTTCATGGTATTTTTTTGGTTTTTCGGAGTCAATTAGAAATTAGCCTAGTAGCTAAAATTCTAATTCTTTTCAAAATCGGTGTTGCTCAAAGTTGGTCAATACCACTTGAGCTCATTTTTTTTTTCTTCCAACACTACTAATCCAAGACTTAGTCTTGGAACAGATCTTCTTATTTTAATTTTTGCAAGATTTAAATGACCCAACAAGAAAGATATAGTACTGTTCATCCCCCACTATTCTCCGGAGAAGACTTCGGGTATTGGAAGGGGCGAATGGAGATATATCTGAAGATCCAGTTCGACACCTGGATGATAGTCAAGACAGGACTGCAACTACCAATTGATGCAGACGGCAAGCCTACATCCTGCGAGAACTGGGAGCCAGCCCTTATCAAAAAGGTGGAAGCCAACTCCAAAGCCACCTGCACCCTCCAGTGCGGTCTTACCAAGGAGGAGCTCAACAGAGTCGGTCCGTTCTCTTCCGCAAAGGAGTTGTGGGAGAAACTGATCGAACTCCACGAGGGCACTTCCGACACTAAGGTGAGTAAAAGGGATCTTTTACTTAATAAATTATATAATCTGAAAATGCAAGAAGGCGAGACGGCGAGTTCACTACATGAGCAAATTCAAGATATCCTTAACTCCCTCCACGGAATTGGGCAGAAGGTTGAGAATAGGGACATCATAAGGTATGCACTCAACTCCTTTCCTAGGAGTACATTGTGGGCATCAATGGTAGATGCCTACAAAGTCTCTAAGGATCTATCTCGTATTAAATTAGATGAATTATTTTCAGAATTCGAACTTCATGAGCAGACTAATGCACAGCCATCCGAGAAAGGTGTAGCTTTGCTTGCAGGTACCAGTAGAATGCGCGAACCGAGATCCTGGCGAAAAATTGAACCGGAATCAGAAGACGAACCCGACTCAGAAGATGAAGAAGATGAACTGACCATCGAACTCGTGAACCTCGTGAAGAAGCTCTACAAGAAGAAGAAGGGCTTCAACAAGAAAGACCTGAAGAAGGCAATACAATCCAAGGAGACCCAACCGAGTCCGAAATTAAAGTTTGAAGTTACCTGCTACGGGTGCAACCAGAAGGGGCATATCAAAGTCAACTGCCCCAACCAAAAGGAAGCCAAAAAGCAAAGAAGAAAGAAGTGCTTGAAGGCAACCTGGGACGAATCTTCTTCGGAAGACGACGACGACGAACTCGATCAGACGAGTTTACTCGCATTGATAGCCCGGGACCAGATCGTCGAATTCGAGAGCGAGTCAGAGGCTGAGTCCGAGCGAAGCCACGGATCCGCATCCGTTTCAGAAGGGCCAGACTCCACTGTAAGTATTCCTAGACTTAATAATTTAATCAATTATTTATTACGCAAGTTAGCTAAGTCAAATCTTAAGATTAAGTCACTTCTAAAGGAAGTAGCTGTCCTTAAAGAAGTGACTGACACTAAATCTTTACCTGATCAAGTTCAGACTGAAAATTCAACTCAAGTTCAAAAACTTGAGGAAGAAAATTCTAGTTTGAAAATTCAAGTCAATGATTTAAAAAATACCTTAGAATGGTTTTCTTTGGGCTCCAAGAATCTTGACCTAATTCTTGGGACACAAAGAGCCGTTTACAATAGAACTGGGCTAGGATATAAATCGAAAAAGAAATATAAATCTTATTTATCCTAAATAAACAAACCAAATAGTAAATCAGTCCAAGCATGGGTCCCCAAGTCCAAATTAGTCAATCAAGTTGGACTTGGCCAATACTGGGTCCCAAAGGATCAAATACACTACCTCGATAGACCATATCGAGGCTATGATCCGGGGGGGGCAAAAAGAAAAACGATCTTAATAAAACAAAATTAAAAAAATTCAAAATTAAATTATAAATTAAAATTCAAAAATCAAAGTAAAAAATTCGAAATCAAATTATAAATCCAAAATTCAAAATTCAAAAATAAAATTAAAAAATTTGAAATTAAATTAAAAATTAAAAATTCAAAAATCAATTCAAAATTCAAAAATCAAATTAAAAAAAAATCGAAATTAAATTATAAATTATAAATTCAAAATTCAAAATAATTCGAATTCAAATCAAATAAAATATAGATGGAGGATCCAGAATAGCTGGCACCCTCAACTGAACTACCCGACAGGGTAACTGAACTTAATCTACCCGAAATGGGTAAAACAAGAGTAGATTACCCGGCAGGGTAATTAAGGTTAGATTAAAACGGGCTAGATTTAACTTGACCCATAGTACTGGTGAAATTTTTGGATGATAATACGTTAGGGAAGCTTGGGCATCCATGTCTAGGAAGATATGTCTTCGACCTGGTGCATTTGGCCAAGTGGAACTGACCGAAGCTACCCTTAAATGGATCCTAACTAGTTAGACCAAGGTTTAGTATTAAGTTCAATGGGTAGGACTATTTGGAAAACCTCGAAGGCATGGTTACTTTAATGAGTTCCTTGTGACTCACCATAGCCCAGAAGTTTATCCAAAGAATGCTTACTTGTTGAACCCAAAGCTAAACCTGAATCTAACACAAAGTTAAACCAGACCCTTAAATTCAACCATAATTCATCTCACAACAATTATAGGGTTCCCTAATTGAAAATTTAGATCGGGTGAGATGACTAAGAAATTAAAACTTAATTATTTTCAAAATTAATCAACTTAAAATAATTTTCAAAAATTAATTAACTTTAAAATTATTTTCAAAATTAATCAACTTAAAATTATTTCCAAAAATTAATTAACTTTAAAATTATTTCAAAAAAAAAATTAATTAACTTTAAAATTATTTTCAAAAAATTAATTAACTTTAAAATCATTTTAAAAAAAAATTAATTAACTATAAAATTATTTTCAAAAAATTAATTAACTTTAAAATTATTTTCAAAAATTAATTAACTTTAAAATTCTTTTCAAAAATTAATTAACTTTAAAATTATTTTAAAAAAAAATTAATTAACTTTAAAATTATTTTTAAAAAAAATTAATTAACTTTAAAATTATTTTCAAAAAAATTAATTAACTTTAAAATTATTTTCAAAAATTAATTAACTTAAAATTCTTTTCAAAATTAATTAACTTAAAATTCTTTTCAAAATTAATTAACTTTAAAATTATTTTTAAAAAAAAATAATTAACTTTAAAATTATTTTCAAAAAATTAATTAACTTTAAAATTATTTTCAAAAATTAATTAACTTAAAATTCTTTTCAAAATTAATTAACTTAAAATTATTTTCAAAATTAATTAACTTTAAAATATTTTCAAAAATTAATTAACTTTAAAATTATTTTCAAAAAAAAATTAATTAACTTTAAAATTATTTTCAAAAAAATTAATTAACTTTAAAATTATTTTAAAAAATTAATTAACTTAAAATTCTTTTCAAAATTAATTAATTTAAAATTCTTTTCAAAATTAATTAACTTTACAATTATTTCCAAAAATTAATTAACTTTAAAATTATTTTCAAAAAAAAATTAATTAACTTTAAAATTATTTTCAAAAAAATTAATTAACTTTAAAATTATTTTCAAAAATTAATTAACTTAAAATTCTTTTCAAAATTAATCAACTTTAAATTATTTTCAAAATTAATTAACTTAAAAATATTTTAAAACTTAATTATTTTAAAATTCAATTTCAAAATTATTTTAGAACTTAATTTCAAAATTTCAAAATGATTTTAAAACCCTAATTTCAAAAATTTTAAAACTTAATTTCAAAATGATTTTAAAACTTAAGTTCAAAATTATTTAAAAAATAACTTAATTTCAAAATTATTTCAAATCTTATTTAAAATCCTTTCAAAACTTTTTCAAAATGTTAATTAAAAACAAACATAGGATTAATTGCTTGCTAACTTAGATTGGGTAAAGAGTCTACTTCAATTAAGCTATCTTTAAATCCATTAAAGAGAAACCAATTCAACTACTTAATGTGTAGGAATTGGATCAATGGATGTTGGATAGTGGATGCTCCAAATACATGACTGGAGATAAATTGAAGTTTACTAAACTCAAGTACAAGAATTTAGGATCGGTTGCATTCGGCAACGACGGTAAACTTAAAGTAATCGGAAAAGGTAATATTGAACTTAGTTCCTATTTCATTATTCGAAATATTTTATTGGTTGAAAATTTTAACTTTAATTTACTAAGTATAAGTCAATTGTGTGACAGTGGATATCTAGTCAATTTTGATGAATCTGGGTATTTAGTTAAAAACATTGAAACCCTGAGATTAGACTTAAAAGGCTTAGGAAGAATAACATCTACACAATTGACCTATCAATATCCTCATTAAAGTGTCTCTTGACACAACAAGAGGAAACCCAAGTGTGGCATAAAAGACTGGGTACATTCACACTAGACTCATTTCAAAAATGAGTCAAAATGGTCTAGTTAGATGTTTGCCCAAATTAAAATTTATTGAAAACTCAATCTGTGATGCGTGTCAAAAAGAAAAACAAACCAAGTCAACCCACAAGTCAACCAACCTAGAAAGAACTAACTCCTTACTTGAGCTCCTTCACATTGACTTATTTGATTCACATGGAGCCAAATCACTAAGCAAGAACCAATATTGCTTAGTGATAATTGATGACTACTCTAGGTACACATGGGTAAAATTCCTAAAAACAAAAGATGAAACCTATGAAACATTTAGTAATTTTTGCAAATTAACGGAAAACGAAAAAGATACTAAAATTAAAAGAATAAGAAGTGATCACGGGGGAGAATTTGAAAATCATAAGTTTACTCAATTTTGTAAAATGAATGGATACCAACATGAATTTTCATGTCCTAGAACCCCCCAACAAAATGGCCTAGTGGAACGTAAAAATAGAACACTACAAGAAGCCGCTAGGACTATGTTAAACGAATATAATCTAAATCATCAATTTTGGACTGAAGCAATAAATACTGCAAATTATATTCAAAACAGAATTTTAATTAGCAAACCTCACAATAAAACACCTTATGAACTTTACTACCATAAAATTCCTAACCTAAACTATCTAAAAGTATTTGGTTGTAAAGTTCACATTTTAAATACAAAAGATTACTTAGGAAAATTTACACCCAAGTCTAACCAAGGAATATTTTTAGGATACTCCTCAACCAGTAGGACCTTTAGAGTATATAATCAAAACACATTGAAAGTTGAAGAAACAACTAATGTAATATTTGATGAAGAAAACAACCTACCTAATATAAATAAAAATATTGACATCAATCCAAGAGCTATAGAAGATGATGAAATCCAACCTAACCTTATTGAATAAGAAGAACCAGCTTCTGACCCACAGATAAGACCAACTAGAGTAAGTACCTCTCACCCACCTGACCAAATTTTGGGTGACCCAAACCTAGGAGTCAGAACTAGATCCTCCTATAGAAATCTTAGTCAGATTGCCCTTATTTCTAAAATTGAACCTAAGACTATAGAAGAAGCCTTACCTGACCCAGTGTGGATCATAGCAATACAGGAAGAACTAGCACAATTTGAAAGAAACCAAGTCTGGGACCTTGTACCTAAACCCATGGATAAATCAATAATAGACACCAATGGGTTTTTAGAAACAAGTTGGATGATCAGGGTGATATAATAAGAAACAAAGCCAGACTAGTAGCCAAAGGGTTTAGTCAAGTTGAAGGCTTAGACTATGATGAAACCTATGCACCGGTAGCTAGACTCGAATCCATTCGAATGCTATTAGCCTATGCAGCAAATAAAGGGTTTAAGTTATACCAAATGGATGTTAAGTCAGCCTTTTTAAATGGATTCATCAAGGAAGAGATCTATGTAAATCAACCCCCAGGATTTGAAGACCTAGACTACCCAAACCATGTATTTAAACTAAAAAAGGCATTATATGAACTAAAACAAGCCCCTAGGGTATGGTATGAAAGATTGTCTAACTACTTAATATCCAAAGGCTTTAACCAAGGACATATAGATCCTACCCTGTTTGTAAAAACTATAGAGAAAGATATCTTTATAGCCCAAATATATGTTGACGATATAATTTTTGGCTCAACTAACTCTAAGTTTTTAAAAGAATTCATTAAATTAATGAAAAATGAATTTGAAATGAGTATGGTTGGGGAACTCAACTTTTTATTAGGCTTACAAATAAAACAAACCAAAGATGGAATCTACATTTATCAAACTAAATATGCTAAGGAATTAATTAAAAAATTTTGCATGGAAAACTCAAAAATTATAAATACTCCAATGGCAACCAACATTAACATTGACTCTAACCCTGAAGGAAAGCCAGTAGATCCAAAGTACTATAGGAGTGCCATAGGAAGCTTACTTTACCTAACTGCAAGCCGACCCAACATATTATTTGCAGTAGGTATGTGCGCAAGATACCAATCCTGTGCAAAAGAGTCACACCTAACATATGTTAAAAGAATACTTAGGTATATTAAAGGAACTCTAAATGTAGGACTTTGGTACCCAAGAGCTTGCACCTTTGACCTTTATGGCTATTCTGATTCGGACTATGCCGGGTACAAATTAGACAGAAAAAGTACAAGTGGTAGCTGCCAGATTCTAGGTCAGTGCCTAGTAAGTTGGTCAAGCAAAAAGCAACACTGTGTTGCTCTATCCACTACAGAAGCTGAATACATAGCTCTAGGAGAATGTGCATCTCAACTGTTATGGATGATGCATACATTAAAAGACTATCAACTAGAATATAAAAATACAAAAATCTTTAATGATAATATCAGCTCAATTAATCTGACGAAAAATCCTATTCACCATTCTAGGACTAAACACATAGAGGTAAAATACCATTTTGTAAGGGATCACATAGCTAAGGGTGAAATTGCACTCAACCATGTTGAGTCCAAATCAAACCTAGCTGACATTTTTACAAAACCCTTACCTGAACTTGAGTTCAGTGCGCTTAGAAGGCAAATAGGAATGTGTTGGGTAGAGTAAGTATCTCATTTTGTTTAATTATCTTGTTAAATTCTAGGAAAAATAGTTTTCAAAATTCTAATTTATTAGATTTTACAAAAATTGGACATAGCCTAAGCTTTCCCCCTAGATATCATGTTCCCCTAGACTTAAGCCAGAGCATCTCACAAACACCTAGGTATACCTTGATTGTGTTTGAAAGATATAAAACGGTGTGAGATGCATAGGGTACAGCCTGGACTCAAGAATGCTTATATCTGTGCATCAATATGAGTATGGGCGTTAAACACGTAATATACATCAATCAAGTCAAGTTTTCCAGCTCTAGTCAAATCTAACTGGACCAAATTGACTTAACTTGACTAACCATGTGAAAGTTGTTGCCCTGTAGGAAATCAACAAGTAGCTAAAGGTTAGACAGTTAGTAAAGGATACTCAATTTTCTAGTTAAGCATGTTTGATCTTTAGGGCTCTGATACCTCTTAAATCTATAGAACTTGACTCATGCTTGCACTTAAGGAGCAACTGACTTTGAATAAATAACCTAAACCAAATCTTTAGCTACTCTACTCGCTCTGTGCCCTAAAATTGAATAAGTATTGTTTAAAATTAAGCTAAGTTTTTTAACCTAAGCTATAGATTTCAAAATCCAATACTTGCAAAGAGCTAAGCTAAGTTCTAATCGTTATTTTCAAAATTTTAAAACTTAGCTCACTTTGAAATTTAACTTTGTAAATTCTTGCTTTCCTAAGTAAAGCACAGTTTTGCAAAATTCAACTCATTGCTTTCAAAAAATTAAAAAGCGAATTTTCAAAATATTTTCTCCAACAAATTTTCAAATGTATAGTTTTACTAGCTTTTCAAAACCTGTCAAAAGGTTCCACTTTCTAGTAGTTTTATAATTTTAACTAAGTTTCTAAAGAGCTAACATCATCTTTTCACTTAGCTAAAAATAAGAACTGTTAAGTGTTTACAAATTCTTGTTATCTATCTTTAAAAAAAAAACCAAATAACTATTCTTACTTATTTTTGATATATGGCAAAGGGGGAGAGTAGGCAAATTCAAATACTCAATAAAATTTAAATTTAAAACAATGGATATTAAAGGGAGAGTAACAGTTAAGGGGGAGCATTTACTTGGTACTATACTTTAATTCATAGATTTTACTTTAGCAAATTTGCTAAGCTTGCTTTAAATGTTTTCATCTATTCGGTTATTTAATATCTGTTTACTTAACTTTGAATTTGATTTGCCATAATCAAAAAGGGGGAGATTGTTGATGCGGGAAGCATCCGACGATCAAACTCGTGTTTTGATAATGGCAAAGGATTCAAAGTTAAGGTGTTTTGTGATCTGACAAGTCTGCTTGAGTATTACAGGAAAGTCCTAGCTGCGGTTAGGCAAAGGGAAAACCCTAGGGGGTGATAACCCTAGGTCATAGGGGGTGGTAACCCTATGCGGAAAGTCTTGGTAGGTCGATGACTTCAGGCAAAAGTCCTAGGGGCTGGTAACCCTAGGTGGAAAGTCCTGGTGTCGCGAACCAGGTGAAAGACTGGACTAGCCGGGAAGTGGATGTCCAGCAGGAAGTCCAGAAGCGTCGAGTGCTGAGCAAAAGTCCAGTCGATCTGGAGGATCACACTGGCAGCAAGTAAATCTCCTGAGTGGAGTAGGTGAGGACGTGTTCCCCGTAGAGGGAACAGTAGGCGTCGGGTCGACCTAGGATTTCCGGATGGAAATCCGAAGTCAGAACCGGACAGTCCGGAGACTGTCATTACTTAGTATCATATTCATACTATTGTTTTATGCTAACTTTGTGGTGCAGGATATTGTTTGGGACTAACATGTCTTGCAGGTACAAAATAATGAAGTTTTCCCTCGGATGAACAGTGTCCGAGGCGCCTCCATGGAGCTTGGAGGCGCCTCGGGTGAAAAGCTGGAGCTGGCTGCGAAGCACCCATGGAGGCGCCTTGAAGGAGGTATAAGGCGCCTTGGAAGGCGCCTTGAAGAGATGAACTTCGACCAGTTCAAGTTTGATCCACGCGGGAGACTGTAACGACCCGCCTTCTACTACTAGGCTGTAAGGCGAATCGCTACGGTTTTTGCTAAACTATACTGTGCGAAAAGCTGATCTAATTAAATTTTGCTACTAAACCGATCAAAACTTAATGCTCTGGGTGTACCTAGGAGTTGTACACTTGCTAGGGGAGACAACCTATGCCTCCCGGATGACCTGCTAGCTGTAATCAGGCATTTCAATCGATCCATAGATCGATTGGGCTGTCGGATCGATCACGGGATCGATCCAGCTTGATACTGGCACGATAGAAGTCTCTGGATCGGTCGGCGGACCGATCCAAGAGCTTTCTCTTCTTCTTTCGCTTCTGTACGCACCTGGATCGGTCTGCCGACCGATCCAGGACCTTACTGATCGGTCGGACTGACCGATCAGCGAGCCTCCGTGCGTCTGCTGCATTGGGCGCAGCTGGATCGGTTTACCGACCGATACAGGAGCACCCTGATCGGTCGGTAGACCGATCAGTTCACCTCCCATGTCTCTGTTCGCCTCTGGATCGGTCGGCTGACCGATCCATGAGGATACAGTAGCATACTGTATCTGTCTGGATCGGTCGGCTGACCGATCCAGTGACACAGCCAGGCCCTGATCGGTCTGGAGACCGATCAGAGTTCTGATTTCAGCCCTTGGGTTGTGCCAAGACTCCACCTATCAACTATCCCATGCATGATAACTATTCTAACAACATGTAATAACAATTTTAGACTTAAGCGAGAGTAAGGTTCACTGGTTCATGGCATTTTAAGTCACTAAACACATTTAACAATTGAAAGTGTATGAAAGTAAAAATTGCTAGAGTTCTAATTGGTTAAACTTGCTAAGTCCCCTAAGGACCTTTGATTCCGGTTCCTGCCACACACACCATCTTTGCATTGCCCTCCAGCTTCCTCTGTTAGTCCATCTTTCCTTTACCTTTATCTGCAGTATAAGGAAAAGTAGAATCTGTAAGCTTAAAGCTTAGTAAGAAACCATCTACCTCACAAAATCATGCATTCGATGCAGTATGCTTTTAAATCATGCTATTTGAAAATATGCACTGAACTTACTAAGACATGGTATACTGAAATCGTAAGGCATAACATATAAGCATGACATAAGCACTGAATCATGGCATAGCAACCAAATAAACACTGAACTGAATATAAGCTAAACTAACTGAAATTGAATCTGTAACTGGAAACAAACTCAACTAGCATAACTGATTTTGAGTTTTGAAATCTAATACATAATAAGTGAAAATACTAAACATGTTGTTGGGCCCGGCAACTGTACTTGCTGTGCGCGCATCCCTACTAGACTCGGGGTTGCAAGTCCCGAATTTAGCAGAGTTGTCTAGGCTATCTGAACCTAGGGACGACTGTGGGAGTCCAACCCAATGGATATCTAATCCAGTACAGTGCCACTGAAAATAAAATACTGATATCTATAGCTAACTGATATAACATGCTGTTTCTAGGTTATCTGAACCTAGAGCTAGGTTGTCTGAACCTAGAGGCGACTGTGGGAGCCCACCCATTGGACCGTAGTCCCATACAGCTAAAATAAACTGATTTACTGTTTTAAACGCTTCTAATGCATTTAACTGTAGTATTAAAATGCCTAAGTTGCATTTTTACGGATCTAGTTATTTTATCGAACACTTAGTGTGCCCCAACTCTCCTCTTTATTAGGGAGACCACCTTTAGGCACCCGACAACGTCTACAACCCCAACTGAAGAGGGTAGGCATGTCCGGCCCATCTAAAGGTGCTCAACTACATCCCTAAATCTGAGAGGAGGGTTAAAACACCCTACATGTCAACAAAATCTGCATATTACTAATCTAATGCATAGAAAATCCAAACGGAGCTATTATACTGCAGGTGAGGGGTTTCTTACCTCTTGATCGTAATTTCTGACGATTCTATTCGCTAGAGTTCCGGTGGAGATGATCCTCTCGACGATCCGATCACGTCTTCGCGTTCCTCTCGCGGAGAAGAACCTCTTTCGTGTTGGAGTCGTCGCCGGAAGATGAACCTATGGACCCTTGCCTTGGTGTGCCGTGCGTGAGGAAGAGGAGAAGGGGTGTTCGGCGTTGAGGGTTTGGAGAGGGAAAGTGGCGTGAGGTTTTCGTGAGGAGGAATTGCCGAACCAACTTGAAAATAAACCAAACCCCAACTTAAGTTCTTATTTATATTAAGTGGGTAACTAGGCCTAATTCTAATATAAATATAATTGATTCCTCTTTCTTTCAGCACGGCCCTGCTGGGTTCACCGGTTACTAAACTTATCCGTAAACCATAGGTCTCGGGTTCGATTCCCGCCTAAGCTATTTTACGGTTCTAATTATTTTTGCTACTTCCGCTACTCGGAAAATTCCGGAAAAATATCTAAAAATTCCAGAAAATCATACTATATTTCTAAAACACGTTTGGGAATTTTTGGGCTTTACAATCCCCATACCTTATAAAAGTTCATCCCCGAACTTAAAACAATTCTGGGTACTTCTGTCTCAAGTCGCCTCTGCTGCTGTGTGATTTTGCCAGCTGACTTTGACTAATGGTACTTCCTTGTTCCGTAATTTCTTTACTGCTCGGTCTATTATCTGAATAGGCCGACTGTCATAGCTGAGATCATCACGGACCTGTACCAACTGGGGCTCAATCACCTGGGTGGCGTCTGGAATATGCTTCTTCAGCATGGAGACATGAAATACGTTGTGGACGGCTGACATCTCCTGAGGTAGCTCTAGCTCATATGCTACCTTGCCCATTCTCTTCGTGATAGGGTATGGTCCCACATATCTGGGAGCTAGCTTTCCCTTCTTCCCAAAACGCATGACTCCCTTCATGGGAGCTACTCTAAGGAAAACTGTATCCCCAACTGAAAACTCTAGGGGTCTACGCTGTATCAAGATAGCTCTTCGACTCTGTCCTCGTCTCTATCCTCCGCGAATCTGGTATGGTCATGTGGTATCTCGCTACTAGATCCGCCAAGCTCTAGTTCCTTCTGCTCACCACCCTCATACCAGATTGGTGATCCGCACCTCCGCCCATAGAGTGCCTCATAAGGTGCCATGCCGATAGTGGCCCGATAGCTGTTGTATGCAAATTCCGCTAGACTCGGATATTTGCACCAACTTCCTTGAAATCTAGGGCACAAGCTCGGAGCATATCTTCGAGTACCGATTTACTCGCTCTGTCTGACCATCCGTCTGAGGATGGAAGGCTGTGCTGAATTTCAATTTGGTGCCCAATGTCGACTGTACACACTCCCAGAAGTGTGATGTGAATCTGCCGTCTCTGTCTGAAATGATGGTTCGTGGGACTCCATGTAGTCCGACGATCTCCTGAAGATACAACCGAGCTAGCTTCTCCATGGAGTAGGATATCTTGATAGCTAAAAGTGGGCTGATTTAGTCAACCTGTCGACTATTACCCGGATGGCATCAAAACCATTCGTGGTTCGGTAGCCCCACTATGAAGTCCATCGAGATATCCTCCCACTTCCATTCTCGAATCTGAGGCTGCAGAACTCCTCCTGGTCACCGATGTTCTACCTTGACCCTCGGCAGGTGCAGATGCTAACATATCTGGCGATGTCTCGCTTCATCCCGGCCACCAAAACGTTCTTCTGGTCTTGATACATTTTGGTGGAGCCTGGATGCATAAGGAGTCCTGTGAGCCTCATCTAAAATCTGTCTCCGTAGCTCCTCCGATCCGGAACACTAGTCTATCACCAAAATACAACACCCCGCCATCGGACACTCAATTCTCTACTTCTTGGCTTAGCCTTGCTTGATTTTCTGAATTTCGGGGTCCCGGTCCCGAGCCGACTAAATATCACCAAGCAAGGTAGACTCTAAGGTCATAGTAGAGAGCTGTCCGACGATGAGTTCGAGACCAAAATCCGCGATCTCCTTCTGTAGGGGTGGTGACATGGCTGCTAGAGATAATAAGGTAGCGCTGGATTTTCTGCTAAGTGCATCTGCTACCCTATTGGCTTTCCCTGGGTGGTAGAGGATGTCTATGTCATAATCTTTGACTAGCTCTAGCCACCTGCGTTGTCGCATATTCAGATCCTTCTGAGTGAAGAAGTACTTCAGACTCTGATGATCTGTACACACTGCACTGAGCTCCATACAAGTAATGTCTCCAAATTTTGAGAGCGAACACTACTGCTGCAAGCTCAAGATCATGAGTAGGGTAGTTCTTCTCATAATCCTTGAGTTGTCTAGAGGCATAGGCGATTACCTTGCCATCTTGCATCAGCACTGCTCCTAATCCCAATTTAGAGGCGTCACTATATATATCGAAGCTGTCTGTATTTTCTGGCAGTGTCAGAATAGGTGCACTAGTCAATCTCCTCTTGAGTTCGCTGAAGCTGTTCTCGCAGTCCTCTGTCCACTGAAATTTCTTGTTCTTTCTGGTGAGAGCTGTCAGTGGGGAGGCTATCCTGGAGAAGTCCTCTACAAACTTTCTGTAATATCCTGCTAATCCCAGAAAGCTCCTGATCTCGCTGGCGTTCCTAGGTCTCCTCCAGTTACTTACTGCTTCTATCTTGCTGGGATCTACCATAATACCATCCTTTGAGATTACGTGACCCAGGAAGGACACCTGATTTAGCCAAAACTCACATTTCGTGAACTTGGCGTATAGCTGGTTCTGCTGAAGGGTCTGCAATACTAGTTTCAGGTGCTCTGAGTGTTCTTCCTGAGTTCCTGAGTAGATAAGAATGTCATCGATAAACACAATAACAAACTTATCTAAATACTCCCTGAATACCCTGTTCATGAGATCCATGAATGTAGCTGGAGCATTTGTCACGCCAAAAGGCATGACTACGAACTCGTAATGTCCGTATCTGGTCCTGAATGCTGTCTTCGGTATATCACCCTCCTTGACTCTGACTTGGTGATATCCTGATCTGAGGTCAATCTTAGAGAACACTGCTGCTCCCTTTAACTGGTCGAACAGGTCATCTATTCTGGGAAGAGGATACCTGTTCTTGATCGTGACTGATTCATGCTCTGTAGTCTATACATAGCCGCATGCTTCCATCCTTCTTCTTCACGAACCAGGCGCTCCCCATGGTGAGTGACTAGGCGTATGAAGCCCTTGTCAAGTAGCTCTGTAGCTGCTCAAAGTTCCTTCTCTGCTGGAGCCATGCGGTAGGCGCTTTGGAAATAGGATTGGTGCCGGGAAGAGCTCTATCTCAAATTCAATCTCACTGTGGTAACTCTTCAGGGAAGACTGCTGGGTAGTCACATACAACTCGGACCTCCGCTGTTGGTCCTCGTCATGGCTGGTATTGACTACATGTGCTAGGTACCCCGTACATCCCGAATCCATCAACTTCTGTGCCTTCATAGCGAGAGAAATTTTTCGCTTTTCTCTTTGGTTCTCCGATGTACTCAAACTGTACTCCTGGTTGAATTTCTGTTTACGGCACTCTATGGAAGCACCATATTTGATCGGAAGTCCATTCCAAGGATGACGTCGTAGTCATCATTTCGGCAGGATCGGATCACAAAGAGTTCGATGCTGCTATAATGAGCCGCTCGAGCCGCGTGGATGCCATGACCTCTCCTGAAGGTAGTGCCTTAACCACTGAGTACCTCTGGGGGTATTTCTAATTTTTCGGAGAACACCCTGGCTATATATGAATGGGTTGCCCCAGTATCAAATAGAACAGTAGCACTATACTGTAAAATGCTAATCTGACCTGTGACAACTGTCGAGGCATTGGCTACGTCCTCTCTGGTGAGTGAGTAGATCCTCGCATTCGCCATAGCTGGAGGGGCTTCTAATCTGCCCTGGCTGATAAGTGGACCTTCTAGAGCGGCCTGCATCTGATATAACTGAGCTGGCTGGCCTGCATACTGAATCTGCTGTGGCTGAGGAAGACCGGTCTTGTTCGGGCACTGCTTGGCCATGTGCCCTTCTTGTCCACATTCAAAGCATCCTCGTGTGCCCTTGCGACAAACCCCTGGGTGGAATTTCCCACAAGTAGCACACTTTGGATAACTGGGTCGCTTGCTAGATGGTCCTCCTTTTGGGTCACTTCCTGATCTGCGCTTGCTGTTGGAGTTTCCTTTCCAGTTAGAGCTGTGGCCTTGCTGTTTTTGAGTGTGAGAGTTTCCTTGGCCTTTGGACTCTGAGGAGACTTGCTTTTGCTGCTTTATGCTGTTCTGGTAATGCTCCGTGGTCAAGGCACTGCTCACCAATTCCTCTATGGTTTGTGGCCTATGTATGCCACCACCACGTTCGCTATTTCGGCCTCGATCTTGAGCATCAACTGATCCGTTCCTTTTACCGACTCACGGGCACAGACGAGCCAACTGTTGAATTTCTTCACGGCTTCCTCAATCGATAGGTTGCCCTGACGAAACTCGGTGAACTCGTCATAGTGGCGGTTTGTAACCCGTATGAAAGAACTCCTCAAAGAATTCCTTCTCAAAGTCGGCATGTCATCTGGTTCACTGGGCGTTCTGATTCTTTCCCACCACATGCGTGCGTCTCCTGTCAGGCAGAAGGAGGCACACTTCACCTTCTCGTGTTTTGGCCAGTCCAGAAGCTCCATCGTACTCTCCAGTGTTTTGAACCAGGCTTGTGCATCCCATGGTTCAGTAGCGCCTGAGAAGTTCTCTGGCTTGACTCGCTGCCACTGGATCAGATAGGCTTCCTTTCTTGGTTCAGCTGCTGGGGCTACTGGTGCTGGTGCTGTAGGCTGAGCTGGTGGAACCTCTAGGACTACCGGAGTCGTCAAATTCGGTTCCGGGGTGACTGTGGGGGTATTCTGCTGATTAGCCTTTAAGGTGGCTATTTCCTGTTGCTGTTCAGCTAGTTGCTGCTGTAACTGAGCCACTAATGCTGTAAGGTCTGGAGGAGGCACTGAACTGCCTGTCTCTTGCTGGGGCTCAGTAGCTAGTGCCCTTCTAGCTGGGCGTCCTCGTGCCATTTCTAAAGACATAGAGAACATATGTATAACTAATACTATCACAGTTCTATAATCACTGATATCATGTTCAAAGACTATCTCATACAAGCAGGAAGTAGGCATATAACATGAACTGTAACTAGAAAGCAATAACAATAAGGAGAGTAGAGGTATTCTTACTTGGAAGCTGCAGGTACAATGCTGATGTGTGTGTAGGAAGTATGGAACACTGCTCTGATACCACTCTGTAACGACCCGCCTTCTACTACTAGGCTGTAAGGCGAATCGCTACGGTTTTTGCTAAACTATACTGTGCGGAAAACTGGGCTAATTAAATTTTGCTACTAAACTGATCAAAACTTAATGTTCTGGGTGTACCTAGGGGTTGTACACTTGCTAGGGGAGACAACCTATGCCTCCCGGATGACCTGCTAGCTGTAATCAGGCATTTCAATCGATCCATAGATCGATTGGGCTGTCGGATCGATCACGGGATCGATCCAGCTTGATACTGGCACGATAGAAGTCTCTGGATCGGTCGGCAGACCGATCCAACAGCTTTCTCTTCTTCTTTCGCTTCTGTACGCACCTGGATCAGTCTGCCGACAGATCCAGGACCTTACTGATCGGTCGGACTGACCGATCAGCGAGCCTCCGTGCGTCTGCTGCGTTGGGCGCAGCTGGATCGGTCTACCGACCGATCCAGGAGCACCCTGATCGGTCGGTAGACCGATCAGTTCACCTCCCATGTCTCTGTTCGCCTCTGGATCGGTCGGCTGACCGATCCATGAGGATACAGTAGCATACTGTATCTGTCTGGATCGGTCGGCTGACCGATCCAGTGACACAGCCAGGCCCTGATCGGTCTGGAGACCGATCAGAGTTCTGATTTCAGCCCCTGGGTTGTGCCAAGACTCCACCTATCAACTATCCCATGCATGATAACTATTCTAACAACATGTAATAACAATTTTAGACTTAAGCTAGAGTAAGGTTCACTGGTTCATGGCATTTTAAGTCACTAAACATATTTAACAATTGAAAGTGTATGAAAGTAAAAATTGCTAGAGTTCTAATTGGTTAAACTTGCTAAGTCCCCTAAGGACCTTTGATTCCGGTTCCTGCCACACACACCATCTTTGCATTGCCCTCCAGCTTCCTCTGTTAGTCCATCTTTCCTTTACCTTTATCTGCAGTATAAGGAAAAGTAGAATCTGTAAGCTTAAAGCTTAGTAAGAAACCATCTACCTCACAAAATCATGCATTCGATGCAGTATGCTTTTAAATCATGCTATTTGAAAATATGCACTGAACTTACTAAGACATGGTATACTGAAATCGTAAGGCATAACATATAAGCATGACATAAGCACTGAATCATGGCATAGCAACCAAATAAACACTGAACTGAATATAAGCTAAACTAACTGAAACTGAATCTGTAACTGGAAACAAACTCAACTAGCATAACTGATTTTGAGTTTTGAAATCTAATACATAATAAGTGAAAATACTAAACATGCTGTTGGGCCCGGCAACTGTACTTCCTACTAGACTCGGGGTTGCAAGTCCCGAATTTAGCAGGGTTGTCTAGGCTATCTGAACCTAGGGACGACTGTGGGAGTCCAACCCAATGGATATCTAATCCAGTACAGTGCCACTGAAAATAAAATACTGATATCTATAGCTAACTGATATAACATGCTGTTTCTAGGTTATCTGAACCTAGAGCTAGGTTGTCTGAACCTAGAGGCGACTGTGGGAGCCCACCCATTGGACCGTAGTCCCATACAGCTAAAATAAACTGATTTACTGTTTTAAACGCTTCTAATGCATTTAACTGTAGTATTAAAATGCCTAAGTTGCATTTTTACGGATCTAGTTATTTTATCGAACACTTAGTGTGCCCCAACTCTCCTCTTTATTAGGAAGACCACCTTTAGGCACCCGACAACGTCTACAACCCCAACTGAAGAGGGTAGGCGTGTCCGGCCCATCTAAAGGTGCTCAACTAAATCCCTAAATCTGAGAGGAGGGTTAAAACACCCTACATGTCAACAAAATCTGCATATTACTAATCTAATGCATAGAAAATCCAAACGGAGCTATTATACTGCAGGTGAGGGGTTTCTTACCTCTTGATCGTAATTTCTTACGATTCTATTCGCTAGAGTTCCGGTGGAGATGATCCTCTCGACGATCCGATCACGTCTTCGCGTTCCTCTCGCGGAGAAGAACCTCTTTCGTGTTGGAGTCGTCGCCGGAAGATGAACCTATGGACCCTTGCCTTGGTGTGCCGTGCGTGAGGAAGAGGAGAAGGGGTGTTCGGCGTTGAGGGTTTGGAGAGGGAAAGTGGCGTGAGGTTTTCGTGAGGAGGAATTGCCGAACCAACTTGAAAATAAACCAAACCCCAACTTAAGTTCTTATTTATATTAAGTGGGTAACTAGGCCTAATTCTAATATAAATATAATTGATTCCTCTTTCTTTCAGCACGGCCCTGCTGGGTTCACCGGTTACTAAACTTACCCGTAAACCATAGGTCTCGGGTTCGATTCCCGCCTAAGCTATTTTACGGTTCTAATTATTTTTGCTACTTCCGCTACTCGGAAAATTCCGGAAAAATATCTAAAAATTCCAGAAAAATCATACTATATTTCTAAAACACGTTTGGGAATTTTTCGGGCTTTACAGAGACTCGGCAGCATGGAGGCGCCTTGAACACCCTTTATAAGGGGGTTTCGAGCAACACCTTGGATAATCGATTTCCAAGTCTTCTGTCTCCAACGTGCCGCTCTGAAAGACGTCCGAAAGTGATGCTACAAGTCTACGACGACCCGAAGCTCCGAGACTCTATTCTTGTCGTCGGTATAATTAGTTTTTGCATTTACTTGTACTTTATCTTGTAATCCTTTTATCGAGCTTATAGTTGTTGCACACGCAAAGCGATCAAGGATCGCGGGCCTTCGAGTAGGAGTCGATCTAGGCTCCGAACGAAGTAAAAATCTCTTGCGTCTTTCTGTGTGATTGTTCTTTGTTTTTATTCCGCTGCTTTAACTCTTACGCTTTTTACGATTCCGATAAACGAACGAAATAGTCGCGAGCGCTATTCACCCCCCCCCCCCCCTAGCGCTTTCTCGATCCAACACTATATACAAATTCCTATATGGTTCTTAGAATCCATGTGGCCTAGGTTTTACAAGAAATTATCATGGGAAACTTTAGTCACCCTCACACAGACCCTCATTCTATGGTATTCATTACCCTGCTCTAACAAGACAATCACTTTCATGCCCAAAGCTTCAAAACTAGGCCCATCTTTTTGCTAGTGCTTGGCTGACAAAACCTTGTATAGGAATGTAGCAAGAGCCCTAAATTCTATTAGGTGATGTTCTACTTTCCTGCTATTGAACAAGGTGTATCCAATTCTCACTTTTGAGGGGATTGATATTTATCAGTAGACTAACTCTTATATCATATAAAAGAAATCATATTATTTAACAACTAATTCTTATAAGAATCAGAATAACTCTAAAGTCATCATCTAAGTATCAAAAAAATATGTAAAATTATCATCTAAGTAGCAAACTAATCCTAAAATTATGATTAAAAATATTAAAAATACTAGAGAAAGAATAACTCTAAAATTATAATCTAAAGATCAAAATAACTCAAAAATTACCATCTAACCATAAAAAAACCCTAAAGGCATCGTCTAAGTATCAAAATATCCTTAAAATTAATATCTAAATATCAAAATAATCCTAAAATTATGATTAAAAATATTGAAAATACTAGAGGAAGAGTAACCCTAAAATCATCATCTAAATATCAAAATATCCCTAAAATTATCCATCACAATAATCCTTAAATCATCATCTAACTATCAAAATATATCTAAAATTATTGCCTAGCTATCAAAATAAGTAATTAAAAATATTGAAATAATACATAAAAAAACTTCTACCGTGTGAGAAAAGATTTGGAGGAGGGTCGGAGTAGGAAGCCCAGAGTCGCCGGAGCAGGGAGAAGGCGAAGAACGGCGGCGTCGGGAGTAAGAGAGGAAGATTTGTCGGAGTCATCGAAGCAGAGAACAAGGAGAAGAAGAAGAAAGACGGAGTCAGCAGCGGGAGAGGAAAATTTGTCGGAGTTGCGGAGTTGCCGGAGCATAATGTAGAGCAAGAGAAGGGGAGGAGATCAGGAAAGGTTAGCGACGACTTACACTGTTCGTCTCCAATCTAACAATTAGTGACTATTTAAGTAGATTTCATCTCTAATCGTTAGATTTAGCGATGTATTAACAATAATTCATGCTAATTTGCACTTAAAATGGCCCCATGACGTAGGTTTAGGATTTTAATTCGTGAACTTTGGCAACAAATTACGCTAATTCGTCGCCTAGATAAAGATTAGTGATGTTATCAATATATATCGTCGCTAATCATTACGTTTTGTGGCATAATTTTTCTAATTTGTCGCTAACAGGTTGATTTTTTTTTTTAGAAAGTAGATATATATTTTTATTTGCAACAACTAGCATTTTCATCGCAAAAGTGATATTTAGCTACGGATTTTAAATTCGTCACTAATAATTCATTGCAATTTTACTGCTTTCCTGTAATGCATCTTAGTGTTATTTTTTTCAAAATATCATAATTTTGGTATTTATTTTTTCACAACATCACCTCGATGCTAATTTCGACAAAGCATCAAAGAATCACCACCTTAATGATCTAAGGATAAAATATCAAGAAATCTGATCTAATAGATTTTTTTTATTCTCCTAATTCTCACCAAACTTAAATTCTTTTAATTCATGACCGCTATTAGTTTAGAAAAATTGTTTAAAAAATTCACATTTTATTTTTTGACACAATATCATATTTGGGCTTAAACACCTCTTATTACTCTAAGACAACACCAATAGCTTCCTTACACTCTTATATTCTTGTCTATGTTGAAATTTTAAACTTTTAAAGGCATCTAAGTAATCAATGAATTTTGACCAAAACTCATTGATGGATTTATTTCCTTGAGTCTCACTATGCTCAAAAACTCTTAATTCAAGACATGTCTTTATTTTGGCATTTTGACTTAAACACATTAGATTTACTCTAAGACAACACCAATAGTTTCCTTGCATTCTATAGATCCTATTCATACTAAAAGTTTAAAAGCATTTAAACTATCAATAAGTTTTGATTCAAAATTTCGGAAGCATTGAAACCATTAATGAGTTTTGGTCTACTAAAACTCATTAATGGTCCTAGATAAGTTAGTTTCATTTCAAACTTTATCTAATGTTTTTTTCACTATTCTAAGTCACACCATGCTAAAAAAAAACTCTTAATTTATGATTTTTTTTATTTAGAAAAATTATTTAAAAAATTAATCTTCTTTACTTTTAGTACAATGTCATATCTTGACCTGGACACTTTTGATTTATTCTAAAATAGCACCAATAGCTTCCTTATACTCTCTTGTTAAAATTTCAAGATTTTATAGATATTTAAGTCATCAATATTTTTCCCAAAACTCATTGCAAAGGTCAAAAATAAAAAAGATGGAATTTTAAAATAATTTCTCTAAATCGATGAGGGTCATGAGTTAAGAGTTTTGGAGCATGGTGATACTCAAGGGAATGGAAGGAATCTAATGGATCAAATTTGGACTGAGTCTATCTTATTTAAATTCATCAATGAGTTTTAGTCAAAAATTCATTAATTGCTTAAATGCTTCTAAAATCCTAATATTGATATAAGATCAAGAGAGAGTAAGAAAGTTTTTGGTGTTGTTTTAAAGTAAATCAAAGGTGTATACATTCAAATATGGCATTGTAGCAAAAGAAAAGAAGGTTGAATCTTTTAAATAATTTCTCTAAACTAATAGTGGTCATGAATCAATTTATTTTAGCATAATAAAACTCAGGAAAGTGAAAAGAATCTATTAGATAACTTTTGGATTGAAATTGAATTATCTAGATCTATTAATAAGTTTTGTTCAAAAACTCATTAATGGTTTAGATGCTTTTAAAATGTTAAAACTTTAGCATGGGTATAGATCAGGAGAATGCAAGGAAACTATTAGTATTATCAGTATAGTCCTAGAGTAAATCAGAAATGTTTAAGTTCAGATATTATATTGTACTAAAAGTAACGAATGTTTAATTTTTAAAATAATTTTTCTAAACTGATAGGAGTGAAGCAAGAGTTTTTAAGCATAGTGAGAAGGGAAGAGTGAAAGAAAACTATCAGATAAAGTTTAGATTGGAACTGACTTATCTAATTCCATCAAATGGTTAGGTGCTTCTAAAAATTTGAAATTTTAGTGTGAACAAGATCAAGAAAGTACAAGAATGCTATTGGAGTTGTCCTACAGTAAATCAGAGATATTTAAGTCTAAATATAATACTATGCCAAAATTAAAATAATAAAATTTTTAAACAATTTCTTGTAATCCGATAAGGGTTGTGAATCAAGAATTTTTTTAGCATAGTGAGATAGGAGAGCAAAAGAAACCTATTGGACCAAATCTCTTGATATTTCATGTTTGGATCACCAAAACAGTAATCTTTAACAAAAATAACACCAAGGTGAAGATGCTTTAATGAAATCAATGTTGGGAGATTGTTTGTGCAATCATACTCGGGTCAAGATTCACAAGTTTGAGTAAGCTCGAGTGGATTCAAGCTTGAGTTTTGATGTTTGGACAATATCTAAAAAGAGGTCAAATAGGTCAAGTTTGATCGAATATTTGATGATATGTGAGATGGGAGTCAAGTAAGTTATGAAGAACTGGATTCTTGACTGGAAAGCACTAACTGGAGGTTAGGCAAGGTAAAGTCCTAGCTCGAGAATTTGATAAGGACAAAGTCCTAACTAGAGGTTAGGCAAGGCAAAGTCCTAACTCGGATGTTAGGTAAAGAAAAGTTCAAGTGGATCAAGAAGAATCATACATTGGAAAAAGAAAGTCTAAGTGGTTCAAGGAGGACCGCACATTGGCAAAGGAAAATCCAAGTGAGTCAAGGAGGACTACATGTTGACAAAGGAAAGTCCTAACTACGGTTAGGTAAAGAAAAATTCAAGTGAGTTAAGGAGGATCACATGTTGGCAAAGGGAAGTCCTAACTATGGTTAGATAAAAGAAAAATTCAAGTGCATCAAGAAGGACCGTACTTGGTGATCGGAAGTCCAACGGAAAGTTGGCACGAGATGTGAAGTCCAAGTTGGTCAAAATTAACCGAACACTTGGTGAAGAAATCCTAACAGATCACGATTAACCAGTTATTGGGTAAGGGAACCCTAAACTTGATCATGCAAGTTAGGGTTAGACAATCAATTGCCCCTAAGCTAATTGATTGGAGCAATTGATTAAGCTCTTCCCAATCGATCAGCTGGGTGCTGGTTGCCATGAGAGAAGAGAAAGCCTGAATCAATTGGAATAATCAATTAAGCTTTCACCAATCGATTGGCTAATCGTTTGGGAGTCTAAATTGCAAGCACAGAGAGGTACTGAATCGATTAGCCAATCGATTCATCTCTCTCTAATCAATTGGGTTGATTGATTGGGGAGTTGTTTTGTCGCAAGGAGTTTAATCAATTAGGTAAACAATTGAGAGGAATTTGCGAGCAAATAGTGGGCTTCTAAATCGATCAGGTGATCGATTGAGGCTATCTTAATCGATTAGGTAATCGATTGGGAGAAGAAGAAAAGAGTCATTACGAGGTTTGGACGGTTGGGTTTGCTCGAATTTAATGTGACAATCAATTGGAAGTAAGGTTAATTGATTGGGAGCCATAACTCGTGTGATATAAAGGCTTTCGTGAAGATTCAAATGCATCTCTTCTTCTCTACTCTTCACCACCAGTTCTTGGATGATTGAGGGCGAAGTGTTGCTACACTTCTAAGTCTACAAGAGGTGTTTTAAAGGAAGAAGAAAGCAAGCAAGGTTCTCATTGTATTTGTGTACTCATTTCCTTGTTCTTGTTGTATTTTTCTTGCTGTGAGCTTGTACGAGATTTCTGCTTGTGCAATAAACACCAATGATTGAACTTAGGTTTTGATGAATGACATATAATTTAAAATTAGATATTATGTCTGTCTAACTTCTTTACCAAGTGTGTAGGAATTGACGAGTCTAGAGGACCTGACACCAGGCTGAAATTTAGATGTGCAATTTAGCTACGTCTGTAGGACTTGATAGCTGGCTGAAGTCTAGTCGGGATGTTCAATTTTAGACGATTGTCTGATGTCCGAATGTATGATTCCGACAGGAAGACCTGGTGGGTCAAGAGGTAAGTCAAGAGACTACAAATGGTAAGTGAAGTAAGTCAACTAGAGGAGAGTGATCCAGTGAGGACGAGTCCCAGTGGGACTGTAGGCACTAGTCCATCTTAGATCCATTTTAGAAGTTTAAGCTGAGTCCACGACTAAATCCTGGTCTTGGTAAGACGGGAACTAACTTATAAAACTCTGTGTTGTAGATACATACACAGATCTTCAAATTCTGCACGTGTGGTCATTAACAAAGCCTGATTCCGAGTCTAGAGTCAAAAGATATGAGATACGAAAGATTGCTGTGTTGAACTAGTGATTGGAGGAGCCTCAAGTGGATGGAGTGAATCAAACCGGACCGGATCGAACTAAACTGGACCAAACCAAACTGAACCAAATCAGACCGAATTGAAGCAATGGATAAGATCTGAATTATTTAATTAGTTTTCTCTATAAAATTATCTATAAGATCCAAAGACAGAAAGTTTATCTCGAATTCAATGGATCTGATAAGAACAGGTTCATCTATAAAAGGAGGTTAGATATCTAAGAAAAAGACATCAATCTTCTATGCTAATCCTTAACTATCCGGTTGCTCCGACTGTTAGAGTGTATACTAAAAACCTAACTTTTGTAAACATTTATTTTTGAATAAAAGAATCACATTGGTCAAATGTTTGTGTTTATTTGTTCATTTAATTTATATTGTAGATAACATAGTGTGTGGTTTCACACACAGAAGATAATGTTATCAGTTCCTTATAAATTACAAACAGTTGCTCATGACCAAAATGGACAGGAACAAACCATTGGAAGGTCGTAGTGTAATTAGGTATTAGTTTATCTTGACTATATAATTACACTAGCACACTTAGAGTGTATTGAGTAGGACCACTTGAGGCAGCTTCTTTTTGTACTGACTATATAAAAGAACAAAGTCTCTGTTATTATGGAAGTGTAAACTCTTAATCCTAATATAATAACAAACACATATATTTAATATTTATTTCTTTAATTTATCAAAGGGTGAGATTTAGCTCGTTTAATCAAAAGGTCCGATAAGTTGGGAAATGATATTACTTATAGTGTGTGTTGTTGATTATAGAAGGAAATTGTGTCCTAGTGAGTTAGGGTGATGATGTCCCCAAGAGGAGCTCATAAAGTTTGTTATGTAAACCCTGCAGGTGGATTTAGTCCGGCATAAAAATAAGGATGAGTGGTACTACTCTTGGAACTAGATACTAATTAAATGAGTTGTCAGTAACTCGTTTAATTAATGGACATTCGATATCTTAAACACAGGGAGTCTAATACACTCATAATAAAAATGAGCCCAAAATGTAATTTGGGATTGGTGCAGTAGTTCAATAATAGTTCTTTAGTGGAATGAATTATTATTGATGAAATTAAGTTGTGTGTTCGGGGCGAATGCGGGAAGCTTAATTTCATCGGGAGACCAAAACCAATTCCTCCTCTCGGTCCCTATTGTAGCCTCTTAATTATAGAGTAATATACCCACCTATACACACATTCTTACCCACCTTTAGGTGACCGGCCAAGCCAAGCTTGGAGTCAAGCTTGGGGCTAGCCAAGCCTAAGGATTGAGCCACTTAATGTGGCATGCCAATGCTTGGAGCCCAAGCAAGAGTGGCCGGCCACAATAAATTTAAAAGGATTTTATTTTTTAAAAAGATTTTCTGATGTGGAAGCCATTATTTAAAAGAGAGTTTAAAAATTTTAAACTTTCCTTTTATAGTTTTCTGCAAAGGGTTAAGAGAAAGATTAATTATCTTTCCTTATTTGTAGATGAAAGGAAGTTTTAATTTTTATCGAAAACTTTCCTTATTTGTAAATTATCCACATATTTAAAGAAAATTTTAAATTATAAAAATTTCCTTTTATAACCTACCATGAAGAGATTTTGAATTGGAAAATTTTATTTAAAAATTTTCCTAAGGAAATAAGGAAGTTTTATTTTCTAGCGAAAAATTTCCTTATTTGCTTGTGATGATGTGGCCGACCATAGAGAGGTTGAAAGGAAATTTTTGATAAAAATTTCCTTAATAAACCAATGGCAAGGAAATAAGGAAATTTTACTTCTTCAAAAATTTCCTTATTTTTCATGACCAAGGATATAAAAGAGAGGGTAGGGGTGCCTTCATGAGACACAACCTCTATTCTATTCCTCCCTCTCTTCCTTGGTGTGGTCGGCCATCATCCCTCTCTCTCTTTTCTCTTCTCTCCATCTTGTGGCCAAACCTCATCTCTTCCTTGGAGTTCTTTGTAGTGACCGGATCTTGCTTGGAGAAGAAGGAGAGAAAGGAGGTGATATTTCTAGCATCCCTTGGAGCTTGGTGGTGGTCGAACATCTTCATCCTTGGAGGAGCTTTTGGTGGCCGAAACTTGAAGGAAGGAGAAGGTGCTTGGTGGTTCTCATCTCGGTAGATCGTCGCCCACACGACGTCCGGGATTAGAAGAGGAATACGGTAGAAGATCAAGAGGTCATTAAAGTTTACAAAGAAAGGTATAACTAGTAATTAATTTTCCGCATCATCCTAGTTTTTCCTTTGTATGAATTCCAAACACAAGAGGCTAGTAATTCTAGGAATCGATTTATGTTTCAATTTGTGTACTTTTGTTTTCTTTTCGATCTTGTGATTCGATTGTTCTTTTTGGTTAAACTCTATGTTACTGTAGGAAGATTAAATATTAATTTTCTTTAAAAGGCTTTGTCTAGTCGGTGGTGGTTGCTCCTATATCCAAGAAGACCTAGTGCCTCGCCATGCAGTACTGGAAGCCAATTTTAGAAATTAATATTTAATCGACTTTGTAATAGGGGTAGACTTGGATCAAAAGTGTAAAGTTTCGCAGGCGATCCAAGTCTAAACCTATAAGAACATATAAGTTAAATTTGGAATCAATAAGGTTAAGTTCCGTTTGCGATTCCAATTTTAATTTAAAAGAACACATGATAGCTAGGAAAGGTTCAGATCTTGTACAAAATTTTTGTACAGTAGAACCAATAGGTTTTCCGAGTAGCAACCAACACCGACATCATCCTACTGCTGTGCTGCGTCGTTGCTATACTCAACTACTGTAGACGGACCAACACCAAGGCACTGAGTGCATTCAAATCTCCGTCTAAGTATTGGGTAACATTTTGTTTACCGGTAATTATTGTATAAAGAAAAGTGCAGGTGTTGTTACACTTTTTTCTTCGATTTGTGTATTCAATTATGACTTGATAATGAATTATCTGTCGATAGGTTCAAAGGGTATGGATCTTAGGAGTAGGAGTCGCTTAAGGCTCCAAAACAAGTAAAAATCGACTATGTTATATTCTTTTTACTTAGTTTATTTTTCCATTGCGCACTCGTTTTAAAAAACAAAAAAGAAAGTTTTAAAATACACGTGATCCCCCCCTCCACTCACGTGCAATCAATCCTATAGTTTCGTCACCTCTGAACTCTGAATTGTTTTCGAGAATGAGTGATTTTCATAGTGAAGTGTGTGCACTGTATGGATCATTGGATTAGTCACCCTAAAGAGGTGGATTCTAAGTAAATCAGACATTAGCATTGCTTCGAGTTATTCCACTATAACAAATTAATAAAATGAAGTGATTGGAGTTAATCATCCCTCAGCTCCTAGAATGTACAATCAACATTAAAGTGGTGATGCTTTGGTGAAAATAATACTAAGGTGGTGATACTTTGATCCAAGATGATGATATTTTGAAAAAATCAATATCAAGGTAATGATGCTTTGAAGCAATCAACACCAACATGGTCATGCTTTAAAGAAATCAATAACAACTAACGTGGTGATGTGTTGACGAAATCAACACCGAGATTATGATATTTTGATAAAATCAGTACTCTGATATTTTAATAAAATAATTAACAAGGTGATGATGCTTTAATTTCAAAACAGCATCAAGATGGTGATGCTTTTCACCTAAATAGTATCAAACTGCATTTTATTTTAGTTTCATTTTTTTGTAATTAAATATTTAAAAAAATAATAAATTTAATTTTTTATTTTTATTAATGTTCTTTTAATTTTATATTTTTTTATTAACCTTATTATATATATATTTTTTAGAAAAAATATGAATACATTTAAGAGATCATATTTTTAGTTTGGTTCAATATATATTTTTATTAATGTTCTTTTAATTGTATATTTTTTATTAACCTTATTATATATATATATATATATATATATATTTGATATGTTGGGCGACGCTTTATGCGCGACCGTGAGTGATGCATAGACATGGCGTTGCCAGTTGATTTCCCTACAAATAAAATATTCCTTTTATTCTCTCTTCCCTTCCGCCCTCTGTTCAAAACTTCAGCGTGGGAAATTTACCAAATTAAAATCTCCCTCGCCGCTCTCTCTCTCTCTCCCTCGCTCCCTCTGTCTCCGTCGTCCGTCGGTCCTCTCGCTGTCGCCGGAAAAGCTTCACCGGCGTCTTCCAATGGCTAATTCACAAATATGCGAGAAAAAATATAAAACATATAAAGACATTATTTACCTCTTCCAAAATGGCTTCAAATGGCTTCAAATGACATATAAACTGTTTTTTATTTTTTATTTTAGTTTCATTTTTTTGTAATTAAATATTTAAAAAATAATAAATTTAATTTTTTATTTTTATTAATGTTCTTTTAAATTTATAATTTTTATTAACCTTATTTTATATATCTTTTTTTTAAAAAAATATGAATACATACATTTAAGAGATCATTTTTTTGGTTTGGTTCAATTTAAATAAAAAATAATTACTTTCATTTAGAGCTGAAAGGTGTATTTAGAAAGTAAGTGATTTTTTTTTTTTTGGTAAAAATCACAATAGGATGTAACTTTTGTGAAATTTAGAAAACTGAGTGTGTCTTTGGTAAACGATTATTTTTCATGTTTACTTGTAGTGTGTTCTTGCCCAACAATAGTCTAATTTTGAGATTGTCGATAGAAGTTTGTTGCTACTGCTTAACTTATATAATATGCATCCAACAACGGGGATCACCAATGGAGAAACAATACATGCCTCTCGTTCGCAAGAAAATTTTCATGATTTGACTTTGGAGCTTATTTCCATGACAGAAGTTTCACTATTGTAACCGTAAAGTAATTAAGAGAGAACAAAGTCTAATGGGTTGATGGGTCCTACGAGTACCTTTTAATTTTTTTTAATTACCAATAGAAAATTTAGTGGAACATCACTTCTAGAATTAATCAGTATAAATTAAACACTTAATGTCAAATAAAAAAAAGACAGAACAAACAGAGCTTATGTTTTAGATGTTTATTACGAGAGGGAGTAATATATAAACTTAATGAGTCTACTATGCGAGAAAAAAATATAAAACATATAAAAACATTATTTACCTCTTCCAAAATGGCTTCAAATGGCTAATTCAAGTGAAGACAGCCCTAAACAAGTCCTAACATTGCTTGAACTTCCTTCCGCGAAGAGACTTTTAAAATATAAGTAGAATCATCTCTTTAGTGTCTATTGAAATAAAATAGATTGAAAATCAAAGCATTATTAACTGTAAATGAGTTGTTGAATATATATATGTTGTATATCTTTGACACTCTTGCACCTTTCGATGTAATGCTGCTAATGACACCCTTCATCTTGTGAGCAAGTGCACTAAAATTGACCTACTTGTGCTTTTCGAAGAAACTCGATGCTCATAGAATTCCAACTTTCTTCACTTCTAATTACTAAAAAGGCTTTGCTTCTCGACATTGACTATTGATCTTGTAAGTCTCTCTCTCATGGGTTTTAATGTTTCGAAATCATGTTAAGCGTGTAGTTTGAGTTTGAGTTCGATAAATGGTTAAGACGATGGACTCGTTAGAAGCTTAAGAGACTCTAGAGCTTGAATGTAATAATTGATCTAGGCAACAGATTTAATTACTTAGAGGACTCATTGTAAAAATCTTCTCACACTTGCCATTGACGCTGTGTCATTATAAATATACACATTACTCAAAAATAAAAAAATATCAAAGAAAACTTAATTGACAATGATAGAATATGATAAAATTTATTTAAATGTAAATAATATAATAGGGAAAGTTCAATTGCATAAGCGATGCTATATAACTAACCCTACTTAATGAAATAAAAACATAAGTGATTGGTTTACATCACGCGAATATTTAACCCATGGCATATTTCCGAGTCCATGACCTGGCAGTGGTCTCGTACTTGACTCGATCAGTCTTGTAAACTCGAGCGATCTCAAGAACCAAAGGATCATCAGGGTTGGGATCAGTGAGGAGTGAGCACAACGATAACAACACCTAATTTGAATTCAGATTGCCAGTTAGGTTCTCTTTGGTAGCATCAAGGAAATATAGCCCAATAATCTTCTATAAATTTCTAAAGATACCACCTTAGATATTGTCAAAGCAGGATCCATTCCTCCTTTAGAATGTCAAGGCAGATGCTGTCGTTGCTGTTGATATTTGGGTGATAGACTTGTATTCGAAATTTCATCTGCAAGATCAATGAAAAGGAAGCATGAATCCAGTTGAGATGAAATTCCTTAATACTGTGTTGACTTGAAAGGAAGGATATAGGAGAAAAGAAAAGTAATTAAATTGAAAAAGTAACAAATTATATTTTTCTTCATCGCTAACTAACTTCATCACTTAACAATATTAAAAGGCCTACCTTTGGTGGATTGAAGGGATAATCTGGTGGAAAGTGAATATTCACTAAAAATACACCGCCTGCAAATGGGCTATCAGCAGGCCCCATAATGGTGGCTTGCCAGTGGAACATGTCCTCACCAACCGGACCTAGCAAAGTTAATGGACAAGAAAAAATGAAGCGGATGTATTAATAAATCAATTGATAGATCTATATCAAGTATAATTAAAATTGAATAGTCCGTAAACTATTTTAGGAATAGAATATCATAAATTAATTTCTCGAGTGAATAAGAAATTAATATCTAAAATGACTTATGAAAGATTGGTCCAATGAAATCAAACAAAGATAGCGCCTTGAATATGAGCGAGGGTCATGGACATAAAATATATGAACACTAATCCAAGAATGCATAACTGTCAATTCTCATACGGCCATTAAAGGTTAAGAAATATATCAGGGATTAAAACCCAAGATAGAACTGTGAAAAGGATAATATTAATTAATTAATCAGTCCTTCCATGATTTCATGAAGCATTCTTTGATTCCCATTGACTGCATGCAACAGCTCGAATAGGAAATAATAAATGCGGGCAATGGAGAAGCAATTTGGCAGCAAACAATCAATCACAGACCAGCAATTGCATGTAGAATCAATCACAGACCAGCAAGAATAATCTAGTTAATTAAGGTAGTTTTGCAAAAAAAAAAAAAAAAAAAAAAAAAAAAAAAAAAAAAAACCTTTTGTAAAGTTGTCTTTTCACCCTTTGAGGGTGTCTTGACACCTCTGGGAAGAAACTTGCCACCCTTATTAGTTAATATCCCTTACTCTTGTTCAATTCACTCAATACTCAAGTTTGAGTTCTCCTATTGAATTCTCCCTCTCCTCTTTAATGAATTCCAGAGTTTCGAAAATTCATTTGGACTCAAAATTTAGATTACACCTATTTCAAATCAAAAGTCATGGTATCTTGAAAGAAAATTATCAATTAACCTGCAAGCACTCATCTTAATGAGAGAAAACTTGCCTTTAACTTAACATTAATTCTCTTATCCAAAGGGATAAAACAACACAGGGGGTGTCAACATATATAGAGATGAGTTGGCTGACCAGAATTAGTAAATCAGTGATGATGCTACTACCCGAAAGGGTGCCTCAATAGCCAAAAGTATGTGTCGAGAATCTGAAAGAGATAATCTATGTCGCCATACCAACACCTCACCCATTTGAGTTGTTGTTGACTTGTTAACGACCTGACTTACCGGGCCCAACATGGACCAATCTCATTAATTGAGACCAACAACATGCAAAAGTGAATCGGAAAGGGTGGAAGTTTCATTAGTTTGATTTCACATTTGTTAGCATAACATGGTGGACGACAGAGTTCGCGCCGTATTTTGCTAAGATACCCAGAATGACTTGTTCAAATACATTACTTGATTAAAAGATCATCAGAGCAACCAGAAACAGAGTCTACCTGCACTGCATGACAGGGGCGGGTCCATCTCCAAGTCCTTTAACTCCTTCTGTAGCCTCTTGGAAGCCATAATTAAGCAGCGAATCAGAACGACTCTAATCATAAATAAACAAACAAACGCACAAGTAAGTAATCATGGCGTTTAATTTAATGCAACGAGAATGCGATTCCTGAACAAATAAATCAAACATTGGAACCGATCGGCAACCGGAGAAAGGGAGAGAGAGAGAAATTATTACCTCGCTAAGGTCCCTTCCTTCGCCTCTCGAATCGCGAGCGAGGAGAGTGCGAGGCGGCGCTCGGTATTTATAGGTAAAAACGTTGGCTTAGGGTCATGCGATGATACATCTCGGCCGTGCAATTCCAGCTTGCCTGATTCGGCAGGCCGCCGACTAGGATGACTGCGAATCAGATTCTGTATCCTTCCTTCCATATCTCGATTATAAATATGTATCCATACTTCCTAAAAAATTCCAGCTTGCCTGATTCGGCAGGCCGCCGACAATTGGGGGATGCAAATCAGATTCTATATCCTTCCTTTTATATCTCGATTATAAATATATATATCCATACTTCCTAAAAGATCCGACATCTTCTATGTTAGATATCTCTCTTTCATTATATATCCTTTTATACCTTCCTTTCCAACGCAGCTTCGATTCGCCGGGAAGCACATGGGCGTCACCAAGGTGCTCGCCGATCTCCGAGCGTGCTGCCCGCAGCGTCCGGCCGTCGGGATCCTCGCCTTCGAGGCCGCCACCGTCATGTCTCGCCTCGTCTCCCTCCACCGCTCCCTCGCCGAGGAGGAAGTCCGCCGCTGTTGGAAATGGGGATAGTGGAGAACGTGGCCCATGTTCCCCACTACACATAATGGAAAGGTCCATTATACCCCTAATGGATTTCCCTATATAAAGGGAGTACGTCCAAGGCTCTCGGGTGTGTGAAATCGCGATCGTGCGACGAGAGTAAGAGGAGAGCATCCAAAGCGGAGGGATTTGGTTTGTGGAATTGCGGAGGGCTTTCCGATCCTGTGATCGCTCTTCCGATAGCGAGCTTCGTCATTGCCGATTGTGGATCTGCGGGAGATCGCTGTAAGTTTTTACCGCATTTAATTAATTCGTCTATCATGCATTTAGAACATATTTTCTACAATGGTATCAGAGCACGTAGTTATTTCTAAATGCTTAGAGATGAATTATAAAATCGTTGTACGGATGTTTTCTTGCTTTGTTATTGCACGTCGCTATTTTGCATGACTAAAGTGTCGTAGCATACACGCTATGCCAAATTTGTAAAATCTAGACCGCTGGATTTGCCGGTGATGACAGTTCATGGCCGTCGTTGGTATCCTGGCTGACCGGCTATGTGTTGGTGGCTAGGACAGGCAGAACCACTGTCGGCGATCTCGTCGAGCCTAAAATTAATTAGATTTTGGTACCGGAAAGGATCGACTGGCACCGGCAGAAGGTAGACATGACCGGCGATCGTGTCCGTCGCGGCGTGGACGGTTTACGCGGTTTGATTGAAGAAGGCGGCGTGGTAACGTGTGTGGCGTGCGCAATGTGCACGATGTGCACAACGTGGGACGTGGGGTGTTGCAGAGAAAACAGAGGCACAAAGTTCGGTTTTTTTTTTAGGATAAGTTCTATTAAAAAAAAAAAATGAAAACGAAATTTTTTGCTTTCGATCCGAACAGGTAACATGCATAGATTTTAAAGATATTTTTTTAAACTTACGTGTTTAAAAAAAAAAGGATTATTTATATTATATAAATAATGCATGTTAAAATTAATTAAAATTATGATTGTTGGTCTAATTTTAATTAATTAGGTGGGTTTAAATTGGTTGGTCCAATTAGACCCGGTTTAGATTAAACCATTGGGTTTAATTAAACCAATTTGATTCAACCCCAAATTAATTTGGGTTGATTAATTAGAGCATAGACCAAATATGATCAAATGACCAGATTTGTTCTAATAGGTCAGATTTGATCATAACAATTAGATTTGTTCTAATTGATCGGACTTAAACCAATGGGCATTGGTTTGATCAAACGGACCTGAGTTTGATCAATAAGTCTGAAATTGGTTGAAATGGACTTAGAGAAAAAGTAACAGAACATAGGTACAAAAATCCCTGTCCAATTAGATTAGTTCTAATTAAAGACAATGGACCAAGCTTAGGATCTGGATCCCTAATCAACCGATCCAATGGATCTGACCAATTAGATTAGTTCTAATTGTCGACTTAACTCCTGAAAATCGAGAAGATTTGTTTTTCTTGATTTATTATGTTGGTACTATGCTTGTATAAATTGAAATAAGCCGGTTTTGAACTGATTAGTCGGTTTTGTACTGACTTATTTATTTTCAATTTTTCAGATGGCACGGACGATTACCACATTGACTCGTCGCGAAACTCAGGGAGGAGATTCAGGAGATAGAGTATAACTCTGCTTATGGAGTCGATGGACACATTGGACGGCTTGATGATCTGTTTTGGAAACTTGAGCGAGAAGAGTTTCCAGTCCTCGATAGTTATAGCATTTGGGCTTTGATGCAATCATTGCCAGAAAATCCTAGGATGATAGCAGACTATATTTGGGGGCGTCATCAAGGACGCGTCACATATTCTGTATTATGTGAGGAGCTGCTTCATCATATGACTGAAGAGGATCCGGAAGAGTTCGAAGAGGACCCGGAAATGATCGAGGAGGAACCAGAAGAGGATCCAATTGTGGATCCAATTGGAAATCTTGAAGCTGTCATGCCTGGGATTACCCCAAATGAGTCCAGGCTGAGAGGGATTATATTAGCCACTGCACTAGTGTCTGTCCTAGTGGGAGTGGTAGTTGCCTATCTAGTTTATTAGAGTTCTGTTATTTTTATTATCGTTTTGTATGAACAATAGTTAGTCTATTTCATTCATGTCAGTTGGTTATATGTTAACAATTTGCAGCATAATTTTATATTAATGATATGTTCATTTATTTATGTTGTTTGCTTGACATGATGCATGATTAGTTCATGATATATTAAATGATTAGTACATTTAATTAAAAAAAATACATGATATGTTAAATGATTAGTTCATTTAATTAATGAATTCATGATATTATAAATGATTAGTTCATTTGTAGGGATGTATGTAATAGAATTGATTAATATTAATTTGATTGGTCATACGGATGATGAGTGAGAACACTGTTGTCACTTGATTTTGTAAACCAACTCAAAGTAATATTAAGTCAATCATAAATTGCATACATATGATTTACACTGAATACTAAATAATGTGTTTATTTATGATAGATTATGGCAACCAAAAACATAATAGCTGAACTCAACAAAGGTGAAACTTAATGGGGATAACTACAAGATCTGGCACCTCAAGATACAATATGTACTTGAGGAACAAGAAGTTTTAGAGGCTGTAAATCAGGTTATGGATGTACCTGTAGATGGTCCCACTGCACAACATAGACGAGATCTCGATGCCTATAAGGCATGGAAGAAAAAGGACTCCACTGCAAAGGGTATATTGATTAGTTCAATGGTAGACGACCTAGTTTTTGAATATGAGTCATATCTGACGGCTCATGAAGTCTGGGTTGCCCTTAAAGAAAAATACAGTGGAGTAAGTCTGAGCAAGCTTCGACAGCTGACAATTAAATTTGACAGCTACAAAAAGCGTCCGAATGTGTCAATGGTTCAACACCTCAGGGAGATGTCGAACATGATTCGGGAGCTTAAAACTGCTGGTCATGAGTTGACTGATGAACAACAGGTTCAAGCAGTTATTCGTTCACTTCCAGATTCTTGGGAGACCATGAAGCAGACCTTAACTCACAGTGAGAGTATCAAGACTTTCACTGACGTCTCACGCCATGTAGAATTGGAGGCGGAGAGAGTTGAATCCGCAAGGATTTCTGGACAAGCCTATGTGGCTGTAGGTTCTGCAGGATCATATGGATCCAAGAAAAAGAAATGGTTCAAGAAAGGGAAGGGAAAGAAGAGGGAAGCTGCTGTTATGGGACAAGGCCCAATCAAGAAGATAGTCAAGAAGACTGGAAAGAAACCTAAAAACAAGTTGACTTGTTTTAATTGTGGCAAAAAGGGCCACTTTGCTCGGGAATGCACTGAGCCGAAAAAGGTAAATCCAAGTGTGTCTTCTTTTCAAGAGTATTTTGTTGCTAGTTCAGTGTTGTTAGCTGATTCTTATCCTTTGTGGATTATAGATTCGGGAGCAACCAACCATGTAGCTCGGGAACGAGTTACATTTGTTGAGTACCGTCGGGTACCAGCTAGCAACAAGTGGATCTATGTGGGAAATAATGCAAGAGTTGAGGTCAAAGGAGTCGGCACTTGCAAACTCAACCTACGTGGTGGTAGAGTTTTATTTCTACATGATGTCCTGTATGCTCCTGAAATTCGACGGAATCTTGTTTCCGTTACGTGTCTTCTTGATTTAGGGTATTGTATTAATTTTTACAGTCGGTCTGTTGAACTTAAGATTGACTCAGTGTCAATCGGATATGGTTTTTTAACAAATGGTTTTATGGTTCTTGATGTAGAACCAGATGTCAATTATGCTATTGATGGTTGTTTTTCAAACATTGCTTTAACTAGTGATGCAGATATAACTGATGAGGTTTGGCATGCTAGATTAGGACACATAGGACAAGAACGTATGAATCGATTAGCTAAAGAGGGTCTATTGGGCACTCGAGCTAAGATTCAATTGTCTATATGTGAGCATTGTCTTGCTGGAAAAGCAACTAGGAAACCATTTGGTAAGGCTATTAGATCTGAATCAACATTGCAGTTAATTCATTCGGACATTTGTGGTCCAATGAATGTGAAGGCTAGACATGGAGCTTCCTATTGCATTACATTTATTGATGATTTCTCTAGGTTCGGTCATGTGTATTTGATTTCTCACAAATCCGAAGCATTAGATTGCTTCATTCGTTATATGAACGAAGTTGAGAATCAAACGGAACGTAAAGTTAAGACTTTACGCACTGACCGTGGTGGGGAGTATTTGTCCGATATGTTCAAGACAATATGTAATGATAGAGGGATTATTAGACAGCTAACAATCCCTGGAACTCCACAGCAAAATGGGGTAGCTGAAAGAAGAAATAGGACTCTTCTTGAAATGGTTAGGTCTATGATGGCGCAAGCTAATTTGCCAATCTCCTATTGGGGAGATGCACTATTAACTGCAGCCTATATACTTAACAAAGTGCCTTCAAAGTCAGTTCCATCTACCCCTATGAACGTTGGACAGGCAAAAAACCAGATTTGAGTAATCTGAGACCTTGGGGGTCAGCTACTTATGTTCATGATAGTTCTCACAAGTATGGAAAACTAGGGCCTAGAGGTAAGAAATGTATCTTTATAATGTATCATGCGACCTCCAAAGGTTATGTTTTCATAGGTGAGCAACTAGATGGAACCATCTCCGAAATAGACTCGAGAGATGCGACTTTTCTCGAAACAGATTTCCCAATCAGAGGTGATGTTGATAAAAATGTTCCTCTATTTGAGGAGGATGAGATATTACCAACAAGAGAGGTGTCAAAAGGGATACCTGAGTCTAGTCAACCGAGTGGGAGTGATATGTCGAGTCATGAGTTGACTTCTCAACAGCCCAACTTACGGAGAAGTGTTCGTAAGATCAAACCTAAGAAGAGGTTTGATATTGAGAATGAGGCATTGGTTACACTTCCAATTGACGACGATGAGCCTCAATCCATTGAGGAAGCATTGGGATGTACAGTTAGAGAAAAATGGAAAGCTGCAATGGTTGAAGAGATGGAGTCCATGATTCAAAATCATGTTTGGGACTTAGTCGATCTTCCTCCGGGCCGAAGGGCTATTGGGAATAAATGAATTCTCAAAATAAAGAGGAAAGCAGATGGATCGATTAACAGATACAAAGCTCGTTTAGTTGCAAAAGGATATACCCAAATGGAGGGTATTGACTTTGAAGAGACATTTTCTCCCGTACTGAAATTTGTATCAATAAGAGTTATTTTGGCCTTTGTGGCACATTATGACTTAGAATTACATCAAATGGATGTAAAAACCGCTTTCCTTAACGGTGATCTTGATGAAGAAATTTATATGGTTCAACCAGAAGGTTTCATTGCTGAAGGCCAAGAGCAAAAAGTATGTAGACTTAGAAAGTCTATATATGAGCTGAAGCAAGCGTCAAGACAATGGAACATAAGATTTAACGAAGTAGTTTTATCTTATGATTTTGAGATGATCAATGAGGATCATTGTGTTTTCCTGAAAAGGGAAAAAGGAAAGTATGTCATTTTATCATTATATGTTGATGATATGCTAATAGTTGGAAATGACATAGGATATGTGAATGAAGTCAAGAAGTGGCTGTCATCACAGTTTGGTACAACAGATATGGGAGAAGCTGAATACATCTTAGGAGTGAAGATCATAAGAGATCGTCCTAAAAGACTTTTGGGTCTGTCACAAGAGTCTTATATAAATAAGATGTTACATCATTTCAGCATGTCTAATTGCAACATAGAACATACACCTATTGTGAAAGGTACTGTGTTGAGCAAGAGTATGTGTCCTAAAACTCCAGAGGAAATAGCTGAGATGAATAAAAAACCATATGCCAGTGCTATTGGTAGTTTGATGTACACTATGTTGTGTACACGTCCCGATATCAGCTATGTTGTGGGCTTGGTCAGTCGCTTCCAGTCAAACCCAGGACCGAGACACTGGAAGGCAGTAAAAAGGATATTCAGATATCTGAAGGCGACAACAGATTATTGTCTCTATTTTCAAGGATCAGATATGAGTCTGAAAGGTTATTCAGATGCAGATTGGGCTGGAGACTTGGATGATAGAAAATCCACATCAGGCTATGCATTCTTGCTAAATGGTGGTGTCATCTCCTGGAACAGCAAGAAACAAGCTTGTGTAGCTTTGTCGACTATGGAAGCTGAATATGTGGCATGTTCAGCAGCTGTGCAAGAAGCAATCTGGTTGAGGAGGTTTCTGAAACATCTGAAAATTGCTGAGGATAGTGGGAGTCCAGTAACTGTCTACTGTGACAGTCAAGCTGCAATAGCTTTTTCCAAGGATCCCAAATATCATAGCAAAGGCAAGCATATAGAAATTAAATATAATTTTGTAAGGGATATTGTGGCTAAAAGAAAAGTCATTCTTGAGTATGTCCCTACACGTGTTATGCTTGCAGATCATTTTACTAAGCCAATGACTAAAGAGTCATTTAAAGAACATGTAAAGTCTTTGGGATTTCGTAGAATGTAACAATATTGAAATAACAATCAGACTTTGTGTTATGATTGTGTCATTTGTCATAATTTATTCAGTATATATGTTGTATTTGTTACATTCATGTAAGATCTCGGTGAGCATGTTGGCAGGTGGAGATTGGTCCACTCACATGGATAATCATCTCTGTTTGTTAAGTACAAATAGGGGTAAGACCGTTACTTATGAAACAGCTTACGAATCTGAAATTATGATACCTATAAGTTGAGGTCGCCTTGATAATTGTTTCAAGATGAGATCATTTATGTAATGATCGAAGTAAATGAACCCACCATTTACTAAACCTGTTGAAAGCCAGATTAGAATTCATATGTTGAATTCAGGATTAGACGTTAGGTATGTCTAGATCGAAATCTGTACGATGTTAAATTTGAAGACAACATGCACTCTTTTTAGTAAAGAGAATAACATCGTAGCATGTGATTCATACCACATGTGCTATTGCGACAATAAAGGTAGTATGAGAATGAATCTCTATTCTCTACTATGTGAGACCTTTGAGATTATATGTTAATCTCAATTTTTGCCTTAGTGACTATTTAGCTGTCTACTTGAAGTTTTAATCAGTGTCTGCTACTTTAGCGTGTATCCTATGGCTATGGATGATTCGGTCTATGGAGCATAACTAGGAAAGCGACTGGTTAAAATGAATTGATTCTAACTAAAAAGGAAGATTAAATATATTTACATCTTTTGTTGTTATTCACTGGTCGACTCATTTCTGTTATGTACGGAAATGAATGTGAATATTGGATATGGAACATGCTCATGACATAATGGTCATTATAAGGGATTAGAGATGTTCATATCGATGTAAATGAAAATTATTTAATCTGGGTAAATAGCAAGACATGGATATCTTCAAGATAATGGCTATGTGTCACTTGAAGATTGGATGGATCCTGGATAAAGGCTATGTGCCACCAAGAAAGTGGCTAAGTGCCATAAAGAGTGTGTCTCTAATTTATTTGAGTAGCTAAGTAAAGTGTAACAACTTTATTAGCATTGATTACTCAAAGAGCGGCTAAGTCAAGGTGTAACAATCTTCTTAGCAACTATCGCTCAGTGTGCTTGCTGTCGCACGAACCATTTTCTCTAAGTATGGATTGGATGTTCTCATATGGTCTATGTGACCAAACTCTCTAATAGTCTATGTGACTTATTAAGTCTTTGTGACTTGCCTGAATGAACTAGTCTTAGTGACTTACCTTGGACGAGTGGGAGATGTTGGAAATGGGGATAGTGGGGAACGTGGCCCATGTTCCCCACTACACATAATGGAAAGGTCCATTATACCCCTAATGGATTTCCCTATATAAAGGGGGTATGTCCAAGGCTCTCGGGTGTGTGAAATCGCGATCGTGCGACGAGAGTAAGAGGAGAGCATCCAAAGCGGAGGGATTTGGTTTGTGGAATTACGGAGGGCTTTCTGATCCTGTGATCGCTCTTCCGATAGCGAGCTTCGTCATTGCCGATTGCGGATCTGCGGGAGATCGCTGTAAGTTTTTACCGCATTTAATTAATTCGTCTATCATGCATTTAGAACATATTTTCTACAGCCGCCTCCGCGCCGGCATGCGCGCCCCTGACGTCGCCTACTTGACCTCGAAGGATCAGGTTTTTCTCCTCCGCGTCGCCGGCGCCGAGCTGGTGGGCGACCTCGACGCGGCCGCGGCCGCTGTCTCCCGCCTCGCCCCCAGGTGCCGCGACCTGCTACTCCACGCCTTCGACGGCCTCGGCCTCGGCTCCACCGCCAAGCGCGCGGAGAGGCGGGTGAGGAAGATGGAGTGGCACGTGGCGGCGACGTCAAGGCTGTACGCGGAGATGGAGGTGCTTAATGAGCTTGAGGCGACGGAGAAGCGCGCCCAGCAGCAAGAGCAGCAGGAGTGGCGCCGGCACAGCGATCCGATACAGGTCCAGAAACCGCCGTCGACGCCCGACCCGGTTCGCTTCCAGCTCCGGTCGCAGGAAGACAGGGTTCGCCGGCTAAAGGAGGAATCTTTGTGGAGCAAGACCTTCGACAAGGCTGTGGAGCTCATGGTCCGAACCGTCGTCGCTGTCTTCTCCAGAATCTGTGCTGTCTTCGGCGTCTACGTCCTCGGTCTGCCGGACGGTGATCTGACCAATTTCCTCGGGAAGCACTCGTCAGGGCTGCTGGAGCGACGGGTGGTGCCGCAACACGTGCCTTTCCTTCGTAACTCTGCAACGATCATGAGAACGCCGATGGAGATCGGCGCGCAAGAAACGCCCTTCGATCGTTTGAGGAAATTCCTCAAAGAGTCCCCGACCACCGTCGGCGGGTCGGGCCTGACGTTGCGGTACGCCAACGTTATCCTGGCTGCCGAGAAGTTGTTTCAAGAACGAAACAGAGTGGAGGCAGCGGCTGTGGAGGAGGAGCCGGTGGCGGCGGCGAGAGAGGAATTGTACGAGATGCTGCCGTCAGGGATGCGCGCGGCTGTGAGGGCGAAGCTGAGGGAGTGCTGGAGGAGGGAGGGGGTTCGGCTATCAGAGTTGGACGAATCTCTGGCGGAGGGCTGGAGGGAGCCGGTGGCTGCGATCCTGGCGTGGCTGGTGCCGATGGCGCGCGACACGGTGCGGTGGCAGGAGGAGCGCAACATGGACCGGGAGCAGAGGTTCTGCACGCGGCCACGGGCACTGCTACTGCAGACGCTACACTACGCTGACGTCAACAAGGCGGAGGCAGCCGTCGTGGAGGTGCTCGTCGGGTTGAGTTGTATGTCGTGGTACGACGATCGGCGGCAGTGTAAATCGGAGCTTGAATTATGAAAAAATTATGCAATCTGCATCTTAAATTATTGAGTATGTTTTTTTCCGGATGGAGTCGGGTCTGGGTTGACCTAAATATAAGATTTAGTGGAATTTTTTAAGGGTGAAATTGAATTTTATTTTAAAAATTAAGATATTTTTATATATACTAATATCACATTTATATGATAATGATAGAGTATTGAGATAAAAGTAAAAAATTATACGAAAAATAGCCCTAAAAGTCGTTTTAAATCGAATTTTCGAATTATCTGAGTCGGACTCGAATTAATCGGGTTGGTCGGATTTGGATTCAGGTGTAGGTATTTTAGATTGAACTCGTATTCAGGTCGAGTTCATGTTGGATTTGAAAAAAAATAACTCAACCTGACCCATCCAAATTGACACCCTTAACCATGAGTTCGCGGTTGCTCGCGGTTTGGTTGTGAATCATGGCCCTTTCTTCTTTCTATTTTTCTCCTTTTTAACTTTACTATTTCTGACAAGTTTTCTTATAACCAACCAAAGAAAACCCGCTATCTGTTCTATATTCAAGAGTGAACTTAAAGCAACATGAGTTTCAGACATTCAATCGATAAACAGATCATTTCGGAAGGTAAGAAACTAACAACTTTAAACCTCTACTAAATAACCCACGGAAAAACAAAGAAACAGAAAAATAGTTAAACAAGTGTTTACCATCTGTAGCCAGCAAACTTCAAATCCATTACAGATGATCTCAGTTCAACACGCATAAAGAGTTCTACACAGCAGTATAAATAAAAATACAAGGAAGCAGCCACAAGTAACACAGGACTTCAATCTTCTTCTCTCTCTGGAGGAAGACCACAAGGCAACAGCATTTTCTGCAACAAGAGACACGTTATCTTGCTGTAATCATCTTGTTGCAAAAGGAATATAAATGGCAAAGAAGTCCAAATTACAGCACTTAAATACACTGTTAGAAAAACACAAAGAACTAGTGGATCTAGCTTGGCATGTGTAATCACCCAAGACTACTGATATAAGCTAAGACAGAAGAAAACTACTCAATCTTATTAAAATAAACCAGTCCACAAATCAGAGAACTGAAATGATAGCTTTGTTGTTCTCTCATGCCAATCAGCTGCACATATGCAGGGTAATGTTTTCGAACTACCGCCACCAACCTAACCAATCAAGAACCTCCATATGATCTCAACAAATGGCAAATAAAGTCTACAACTTTTGAGAGAAGTTCAACTCATTTGTAGGTACAAAAAGCAGGAATTTTATCGACTTACGAATTAGCATCACAAGAACATATGTGGATGGTGAGTCACTTAGCTATCTGTCACATAACATCAATTTCATATATTACAGATAAAAGGATACCATAATTTTTCCTCTACGATGCACATCTGTGATGGACACATACATAATTAATATAAAGAAAGAAAACAAAACCAAAATCTATGATAAAAAAAAAATCATTTGTTTCATTTATTCATCAACAAAAGGCAAAAGTACATGATATCATGCATTTATGATGCATAACTAACTTCTATTGAACTTAAATGGGTAGCTGACTATTAATATAAATAATAGATGAAGAAGTAGGATCTAGCCTCACTTGCATAAAATTGTAGCGTTGTCTTTCAATGGATTCATTTTCAGCAACAGAAAAATAGGCCAAGATAGGGTAGTGGCCAATGTATGATGCATAACTGTCGCGTTGGATATTCACACCCCATTCGCTGAAGGACACAAGGAAGATATATTTGAATTATTTTTATGCATTCAATTTATATATGACAAATAGATAGCAACTTTGCAAGTAAGATTTGGGAATTTACAATCTATTTAAGTCTGCATGCCATGTTCCAACATATTTAGCTTGAAGATGCTCTAGCTGAGAATTGATGTTGAATCTGTCGCTTGCCTATGTGGACAAAGTTCTATGAGATCTTTACTACTAGAAAAAATAATGATAGCTTCACTGAATTACAATTACATCTATTCAATTGAACAAAAATTTAGAAAAATTGAAAATGTACCATTAAGGTTATACTAAAATAAACATCCCAGATACATCAATGGATTGTTGTTGGGCATTCCTCCTACGTAGAGGAGGAACAGAGACCAATGGATGAATGAAAATCATCAAATATTACTAACTGAAGGGCAATCCTACTGTGATAAATAGTCTGAACTGTTTGACAGATGACTTAATTGAAGGTTAAGAATAATTGTGACAAAAAAATACCTACTATTTGAGTGTTGATGTTAGGATAAGCTTAGCATTAGCATAGAGACAAGCGATGATGTCTGATCAGCAAAACCACAAGCCATATAAGGTAGTCTCAATAAAATATGATGTGAAATAGACGGAACAAAAGTTCAGGTTAAGGTCACAATCAGGCCCACAATTCATTTAACATAGTCCCAGGTATGTGACTGAGGGTTCTTCTGGATAGGGCTGTAAATGAACCAAATGTTCGTGAACAAGCTTGATGTTCAGCTTGACAAGAGTTTATTTATGTTTGCTCAATATACACAATATCAATTAAATAAACAAGCTTGAACAGCTCGTTAAACTAAACAAACAAATTTGAACACATATGTGTTCAACTGTTCGTAAACAACGTTCATGAATAATTTTCGTAAACCATATTTATTAATAAAACTTTTATCAATATGCTAAATAAACAAAATAAAATTAAAAAAATAAATAACTTTGAAATATCAAACTTAATAACTAATCAAACAATCAACGTGCCTGAATTGAAAGTTCGATAACATCTAAACGAACTAAACTCGAACCAAACTCAAGTCATGCTTGAATTGAGAGCTCAATAACATCTAAACGAACCAAGCTCAAGTCAAGCTTAAAACAAACTCAAGCTCATAAAAAATAAACCAAGCCAAGCTTGAACAATCATTTCAAAGGCTTGGTTCATTTTAAACTCAGCTCGGCTTGATTCGGTTATCTTATCAAATAAGCTTGAATACCCTAAAGCTCGGCTCGGCTTGTTTACAATCCTACTTCTGGAAATTAACATGCCTACAACTGCTATCTCCATGACTTTGCCTCATGATGCCTAAATTGTTACATGTGCATGTGCTAAGGTTTAATCCTAAGAAGTAGTGGGCACAAGGATGGTGCACTAAAGCAGCTTGTTTGTGGGATAAAATGCATATAAACACATTGGAGGACATGATGAAGAAGAGAGAGGCATATGGTGCAAGTATTTATATATTCTTTTAGAATAGCAAGTTTATACCATAGTTTTAAAAGCCCCTGGTTGAGCCGCATAATAAGCAACCTAGCTAATTTTTGAAGGGATAGCATGGCGACCGCATATGGCATATGTAGTCTACATATGCAGTTGAAAAAACTTATTTGGTTCATTTGCATTAATATGAACTGAACCAAATTAACTTAAACCCTAAGCTACTATATTTAGTAGCTTGTAGCACATACCATTTTAATACTGACTAAATATTCACATACCACATGTGTTTTTACAATAGGTTGACACGTACCACTTGCTATGCTTTTTCAAACCTTGGTTTATATGGTCAGTCACCCATGGTTTCTTCCTATTTTTTTTTTTATCATTTTGTACTTCAGTGCTTGTTATCTTGTTAAGTATCAGCATCAGTTGGTATTTGGCATGTCTCCTTGATCTTTCACATTTGTAGTGCTACAAAGTGATCTGATCACTAACCAAGAATGAATATGGCTGAGGAATATTGAGGCATACAAAATCATAGGTAGTAATGAAAATTCTGATTTACCACACTTAAATCCATTAAATTATTTTGAGTTTGATTTTCTCATTCCCCTCCCTGGTACCACAAAATCTTTGCTTCATTCTGAAGAAATGACATTTCTTTCGGTTCATTTTTTTTCCATACAAAAACAGGTAAATAGATAGACCTCAGAGAGGCATTAGCAGAGGAGCTAGCATAGGAGAAGTGTGAAATCGAGCAAGTCTCCTTGGTTCTGGCTTCCTTTCAGAGTTGCAAGAGCCCCAACAACAATAGCCACTACCATCGTGTCTACCACATCAAGTCTTGATGTGGGATCTCCGTTCCTCAAACTTGTGTAACGTCCGCAGCACCACGAGTACTTCAACTTGAATTTCTATATATGTATAAAAAAGTATCTTTCTGATTTTGAGGTTTCGGTATATGTTATCCTTCGAAATCCATGTGGTTCTTTCCGGTTAGCGGCTAGTTCCTGGCAATGTAACCGAAGTTGAGCGTTAGCAACCTTCGGCTACAAATCATGGCCGCCGTTCGATTCGTTGAATCCGAAAACGAGGTTGAGCAACCCCTTGTAGTTGGCCTTGTCAAGGTTGTCCCTAGACTCCATCATAGCTTCTCCCCTTGTGTTTTTTTTTTTTGCTAGAGAAGGGGAGATATCTATTTCAAGCCGTAGGTAATCTGGTTAATGGTGTTGTCTTCGATTTTGAATCAAATCTGGAAGAAGGTTCACCCTTTTTTTGCAAGAAAAGGAAGACAAAGATAATTTTATATATATATATATATAGAAATTCAAGTTGAAGTACTAGTGGAGCTGCGGACGTTACACAAGTTAGAGGAACGGAGATCCCACATCAAGACTTGATGTGGTAGACGCGATGGTAGTGGCTATTGTTGTTGAGGCTCTTGCAACTCTGAAAGGAAGCTAGAACCAAGGAGACTTGCTCGATTTCACACTTCTCCTATGCTAGCTCCTCTGCTAATGCCTCTCATGAACCGAAAGAAATGTCATTTCTTCAGAATGAAGCAAAGATTTTGTGGTACCAGGGAGGGGAATGAGAAAATCAAACTCAAAAGAATTTAATGGATTTAAGTGTGGTAAATCAGAATTTTCATTACTACCTATGATTTTGTATGCCTCAATATTCCTCAGCCATATTCATTCTTGGTCAGTGATCAGATCACTTTGTAGCACTACAAATGTGAAAGATCAAGGAGACAAACCAAATACCAACTGATGCTAATACTTAACAAGATAACAAGCACTGAAGTACAAAATGATAAAAAAAAAAATAGGAAGAAACCATGGGTGACTGACCATATAAACCAAGGTTTGAAAAAGCATAGCAAATGGTACCTGTCAACCTATTGCAAAAAACACATGTCGTATGTGAATATTTAGACAGTATTAAAATGGTACGTGCTACAAGCTACTAAATATAGTAGCTTAGGGTTTAAGTCAATTTGGTTCGGTTTATATTAATGCAAATGAACCAAATAAATTTTTTCAACTGCATATGTAGACTACATATGCCATATGCGGTCGCCATGGTACCCCTTCAAAAATTAGCTAGGTGGCTTATTATGCAGCTAAACCAGGGACTGTAACAAGCTATTTCAATAACAAGAGCATATAAGAGCTTAAATCCTATTGCTTCACACAAGAAATTCACTTCAACGTGAGGATTTTTCAATCCTCCAAAACTAAATCAGTCAACTACCCTTTATAAAAGAATCCACACAAAATTCGCAAACCATCACAAAACCAAACCAATAACCGAACTTCACACCATCACCACAGCCCTCTACAATGGTGCATCAACATCAAACCTCCAAGGAAACAGGACGAAATCGCATGGAAAACCAAACTGAAACCTCAGCTATCAGAGAGCAGATCAACACTATTTAGAACAGCAGGAAGAGTAAAAGATATAAATCATCAAGGTTTAAGCCATCAACAGTCTATCTGAAGCTTTCGGAATCCCAAGAAGCAAGAAAATCATCCTCAAAATTGACTCGAAAACCCCATGGGAACCAAAACCAAATCCAGAGCTCTACAGAAACTCAACACGCAACTTATATCTCTATTTAACCTCTCAGCCAGACATTCAAACAAACAGGTAGCATACAGAGAGCTCGCAACTTCAACGACATGGAGATAATCGGAACCAACCCAATCACAGCCAAGCAAACACCACGAAAACCATAAACAGAACAATCCCACTGACAACCGAACTCCAACCATACAAATGCACTAGCGAATTCTAGAAAACATGTGTACCCGGCGAGAACTGCAATGAAACCTCAAGGCGATTCAAAACTCCACAGTGGGGAAACCCAAATCAAAACCAGGACCCCACAAAACCTTTAAGTCGAGACATAAGCACCACGAGAAGAACCACAAAGCCGAACTATACCATTCCCAGTTGCAAACACTGAAATCCGTTGCGAAATCTCGAAAAAAATCACGAAACAGAGCATGAACACGAAAAGAACTAGAATCGCGTCACATTCAATCGATCAGGGCAACGAACAAGCAAATTCCCTTCTCAGCACCGAGACTATCAGAATGTTCTTAACCTAGCAGAACACGAATTCGTGAGACGAAGCCATAGAACCACAGGAAACCCCAAATCGCACTTCATTCAACTCAAAACAACTTCGTAGCAAGCTATCAGACTTACCTAGGCTCCTATCATTTACCTTATGGATCTCACATCATCAAATCGACATGTACTTGCCTTACTCATTCCTCCGTCGAAGCCTCAACTCAGTCGTAGCTGTGCCGCCGGTGTGGTGGTCGATGGACTCCCCGCCTGCTCACAAGCTTCCGCAGACCCGCCGGAGTAGTGTGACTCTCGATCGGGGATCTGAGCTCGGTGGAGAGCCCGACTGAGACCAACGAGAGTGAAGAGAAAGAAGTGACGGCGATATCTGGCACAGTGGCTGGGTGTGGGGGAAATGGGTTGAGCTAAGCTTTTATACCTAGGTCTTAATGCTTAGGGCAATTAATCCGTAACCTAGGTAATTATAATTCATCAACTCCCAATGTTAATCCCTTTGTTAAATAGTTTCATGATGTCATACCAGTTCATCTAAAATTCCTAAATATCATAGAAAATTTTATGAATGTTTTCCTTTATTATCGCTCATGGGATCCTAATTTATCAATTTATTTTATTTTTAATTAAATTCTGTATTCAATGTTTGGGAGACCTTACAATTCTCCCCCCTAAAAATAATTTTGTCCTCAAAATTTGACTCACCGAATAATTCCGGGTAGCGATTGCGCATAACACATTGCTAATTTCCATAAAAGAAAACTACCTAATTTTAACAGTGCATAACCAACCTAGATATCTTGAGGTAGTAATGGAATAACAACTACTTTGAAGGTGTCGAGTCCTGAGCCAACATACAAATCCAAAATACTTAGCACAATGAAGAGGAGTGAATGCATAAAAATCTAAGTCTTCCCTATTCTAATCCTGTCCAAAATCCACAGGAACATAAGAAGTAGTAAAACACTACCAATCTAAGCTTAACTCATCATAAGTTTAGATTCTGTTGAATGTATTCCAAACTAATCAAGCACGGTACTGTTAACCCAAACAGCAATTCCATTATGCACAAATTAAAACCCACACATGGAGTAAAACACCTTACACCCAGAACATTACTTCCCAATGTTCTTTCAGCCTTCTTAATTTCGATTGCAGTTTCTAGAGGCCAGTTCTGTAGCATGGCAGCATCTAATTCAACCTTACAGTTAAAGAAAAATTAACGTGTTTAGTCCACATTTTCTGAAATCTAAACGAAGCCAAGGGTGAGGAAGCAACTGATAGTTTGATCAGTAAAGGCAATGAGCAGACGCAACTCTACTCAAGTGTTCCACACCCACCACTAACTCCTTAGCATTCCAAGAAGGTGAAATTAAGACCCTATCTAGTCTTTCCAAATTTTGTTATGGGTCCATGTAAACCTACCTCCCATAAACCAACATTAAGCAAACCAGATATCATCAGAAAATTATTAAACTCACCCACTGCTCCAGACCATGAAGACATCAAAACCGAAATTCTTCATCCAAATTCACAACACAGAAAACAGAGGAACAAGATAATAACTTAAACCACGGTGCCCTAATAGTAGTCCCCGATTCATCCTTCAACCATGCTAGGATCATACCCACTCATACTTCTAGAAGGAACTAAAGCTCTATCAATCCTCGATTTTGTACAGCAAGTTTCAAAACAAAGAAGGAATCTAAATCGAAGCTTGAAACCGAATAGATCATCTATTCTGTACACATGATCCGAAAGCAAAGCAGAAAACAAAATCAAAGCTCGGAACTACTCCTACTGCAGGTGAGTAGCAACTTACCATGTTGTTTCTTGGACTTACAGCCGAGGAAGACCTTTAGGGTTTCGGAGAAACCGCAAGACTCGGCAATTTCTTCTCGTCACCATGCTCTCCTCAACGGGGTGCTCGCGACGGTGGAAAAACCCCTCGGAAAGACCCCTTGGTCGGCCGCCGGAGAGAAGACCTAGCCTCGGCTTCGTCTTCGCCCGAGAAGGAATCGCCGTCGCTCGCGAATGGGAGGGAGGAAGAAATTAGGTCACAGTAAATTAATCCCTAAGTTCTCTTTTTATAACTACGTATTCTGTTAACCAACTACTACTTAAATAAAATTCGCTCTCTCTTTTCTCTCTTTAATCACAAAACATCCGCTGAACTCTTGGTTAGCCGAATCAACTTAAAGCTTCGGTTCGAGTCCGAGGTCGCGGGTTCGGATTTGAACCCGCGACCTCGAAATATATTTCCGCTGCGTATTACTCGAAAGTTTTCTGAAACGAACATAAAAGCCACGAGTGCTATTCACCCCCCGTCTAGCGCTTTCGATCCAACAATTGATATCAAAGCGGGGTCACTTTGATTTGGTGCAACCATCAGTCAAGTAATTTTTTCATGGTGTTTTTTTTAATTTTTCGGAGTGATCGGAATCAGGATTTTTGCCGCCTTCCGATCCAGTTTTTTCGTAATTGAATTTTTTCTCGAAGTTGGTGCAACACCACTCGATATCGCATTTTTATCCTTCTTTTAACCCGCACTACTAATTCAGGATCAAGTCCTAGGACAAGTTTTTATGGTTTTCTTTGTGTGAGAGATTTCATTTTTATGGCTCTCCAAGAAGGCTATAGCACTGCCCGCCCACCGCTCTTCACCGGAGAAGACTTCGGCTACTGGAAGGGCCGAATGGAGTCGTACCTTCAAACTCATTTCAAAGTATGGATGATCGTCAAAACTGACCTTGAACTTCCAACTGACGACAACGACAAACCGATATCATGCGAGAATTGGGATGCAACTCTGATAAAGAAGGTAGAAACAAACGCTAAAGCAGCAACATGTACACTTTAGTGCGGCCTAACCAAGGAGGACCGTGTCGGCCCGTTCTCGAACACCAAAGAATTATGGTAAAATCTGATCGAGTTGCACGAGGGCAAGCCCAACACAAAGGTAAGTAAGCATGACTTACCACTTAATAAATTATATAATATTAAAATGCAGGAAGGTGAGACGGCTAGCCAGCTTCATGCCCGTATACAAGATCTGCTCAACGAACTCCACACAATCAGACAGAAAGTGGAGAACCGCGACATCCTAAGGTACGCCCTAAATGCCTTTCCGAGGAATATCTTGTGGGCATCCATGGTAGATGCTTATAAGATATCCAAGGATTTATCTTTAATTAAAATTGATGAATTATTTTCTGAATTTGAATTACATAAACAAATTAATGCTCGATCGGTCGAGAAGGGTATTGCCTTAATTGCAGGTACAAGAAGAACCCCAGAACCTAAAACGAAGCATAGAACCGAACCCGAGTCCAAAGACGAATCGGACTCAGAAGACGACGACGAGATTACTGCTGAATTAGTAAAGCTCATATGAAAGATATGCAAAAAGAAGAATGTGACTTAATCAAATTCGAAGGTCAAGACTAGAGTCACCTGCTACGGTTATAACAAAAAGGGGCACTACAAGTCAGATTGTCCAAACCAGAAACAACAAAGAAGGAAGGTGTTGAAAGCAACATGGTCCGAATCATCAGACGAGTCCGATGAAGAAGAACAATCAAGCTTCCTTGCACTACTGATACAAGCGAATGTTGTCGAAACTGAGTCCGAGTTCGAGTCCGATACCGAAAGTGAATCAGAAACTGAGTCCAAGAGAAGCTATGGATCCGTATCTGTTTTCGAAGGGCTCAAACCCACTATAAGTTCTCTATTTATCGAGACTCAATTAGACGATCTATAAAACTTAATTCCTTACTTGTTAAAGAAATTAGCTAAATCCAACATCCGGGTCAAGTCACTCCAAAAGGAGGTAACAACCCTTAAGAAAGTGACTAACTCCGAATCCTTGACTGACCCTATTCAGACTGAAATCTCAACTCAAGTCCAAAAGCTTGAGGAAGAGAATTCCAGCCCGAAAATTCAAGTCAAGGATTTAAAGATCACGTTGGAACGGTTTACACTAGGTTCCAAGAATCTTGATTTGATTCTTGGAAAACAAAAGACTGTATACAATCGATCCGGACTAGGATTTAGGATAAAAAGGAAATATCGTTCATATTTATCACTTGTTAATAGACCAAATAGAAAGGTAGTCCAGGCATGAGTACCCAAGTCTAACTTGATCAATCAAGTTTGACTTGGTCAATATTGGAACCCCAAGGATCAAGTCCATTACCTTGATAGACCATATCGAGGCTATGATCCAGGGGGACCCAATAGAAAAACCATCATTATAAATAAATAGAATTGTTTGATATTACTTTGTTTCTTCTGCTTTTATTATATGCTTAGATTATGATAGATTAAGAACCCAGGCATAATTTACACTTGATCGGTTAGTCCTAGGAGTTTCAAAAAGAAAATTAAATATATAATTTATTTGAAAGGCTTTATCTAGAAGTGGTGGATGATCTCATATCCAAGAAGACCTAGTACCTCGCCACAGCCTAGAAGTCAATCTTTAAAATGTGTATTTAATTGACTAATTGAAAAATCTAAGTCTAACTCAAATGTAAATTAATCCTTAGACATAACCTAAATCTAAAGATAATCATCTCACAAAAATCTATAAGGTTCCTTGCTTGGTAACTTAGACTAGGTGAGATGAACCTAGGTTTAAAATAGTTAATCAAGTAAAATTATTCATAATTATTTTTAAAATCATAATTAATTAGGTAATTATTTTAAAAATCAGAATTAATTTCATAATTATTTTAAAAATTATAATTAATTTCATAATTATTTTAAAAATCATAATTAATTTCATAATTATTTTAAAAATTATAATTAATTTCATAATTATTTTAAAAATCATAATTAATTTCGATATGATACTTAATTTCAAAATCATAATTAATTTTAAAATCTTAATTAATTTCAAAATCTTACTTAAAATTATAATTAATCTCACTTAATGTTATAATTAATTTTAAAATCATAATTAAATTATTTTCAAAAAGTTAATTATTATTAAGGTTCAAATTATAATTAATTTCAATCAAAGTATTTATTTTTTTATAATTTCAAAATTTAAAATCATTATTTACAAAATTATAATTTTCAATTCATAATTAAATTTCAAACTATTAATTATTAAAATTTCAATTTTCAAATCATATGATAATTAATTTTCGAATTATATTTAATTCAAAATCTTAATGATAATTAATTTTTAAAATCTTAATTAATTCTCAAATCATATTTTCAAATTATGATTGCAAACTTAATTAATTTTTAATTTTTAAAATTTTAATTAATTCTTAAATCATATTTTCAAATTATGATTGCAAACTTAATTAATTTTTAATTTTTAAAATTTTAAATGTTTACTCATTTGAAACTCAAACTCAAACTTATTTTAAATATCAATTTCAACATTGATAAAGACAACTCCGTCTCACACTCACTCATAAGCTAAATATGCTTGATATCATAGAATGGGTGAGATGGAAAATTATTTTATAACTTGTGTTTGTAACTTCTCATGCTTGGACTCTAGGACTCTCAAACACTTTTGGCATTAATTTAGGGGGAGTGCAAAGAAATTTGAAGCTTTTTTTTTTAAAAAAAAAAGGGCATTTTTTTTCTTATTTCAAAGTTTAAATGTTTAAAAATTTAGTTTTTTTTTAAAAGAAAAACCTTATGTGAAAAAGCAAGTACAAATTTTGAAAAAGTTTTTAAGTATGTTTTTTTTATCTAAAAACCTTTCTAGAAGCTAACTATTTTCAAAGCTAAGTTTTTATGAAAATCCTTTTTAAGTTAAGTACTTAGGCTGAACTTCTATCAAGAAAATCTTTTTAAAAGTTAAGTATTTATCAATACTTTTTAGTGTTTGTCAAAATCTTTTTAAGAGTTCAGTTTTTCAAACAACAATTATTTTCAAAACCATTTCAAATTTAGTTAAATATTTTTCAAAAGCTTTTCAAATTTAGCTAAGTATTTTTCAAAACCATTTTAAAAATACTTCAAAACTGTACAATAACAAAAGAGATAAACCAAACAGATTTGATCCTAAACCTTTAGAAAACTTTAGCTATTTAGTGATACGGAGATATCAAGGATTAACTCTACCATAATCTGTCCGAACCCTTATTACATCAAGAGAAAGCAAATTTAAAGGTAGATCAGGTTCTGTACAGTAGCAAAGAAACAACAGAAAACTCGAATATAATCTGTTCATTGCTGTTTACTTGGCAACAAAGGGTTTAGAACTGCATATTTAAAGGAAATCTAAAGCCTTGTATTACAATGCTTTCCATAAATTATCTATTAGCAAATCTGTACTGTTAAAGAAACTAAATACTTAATAAATCTACACATTCTGAATTGTTTCCAACCAAGCAAAGCATAAGGAAAGGGTGCTTCTATCAAACTAAAACTCACTGGAATTTTGGATCCTATATAACTCGTTTCGTTTGTTTAGAACTATCACTTCTATTTTCTTGCAATTGCTACACCCAAAACTAAAGCTGTTTATGTCAATTGCTTAGCACGAACAAAACTAAAAGTAAGCTCCTTTGTTCGCGCCCCTACTGTAACACAAATCAAGCTATAATCTGCTGAAATTTAAAAGAAAACCCATGTAAAACTTGTTCAACAATATTTCCTCAACCTGCAATGTTGATTGTGTCTGTGTGTCTCGGCATAGTTGCTCAACCAGTAAATAGCATATAGACATAGCAAGAGTGTAACCTAATTTAAACAAATTATTCAGTACCAACAGTGGATCATGCACTATATGATTCTTACTAAGGCACACCAAAAGTTTGTTAATTGTCCCTTCCTTTGGTTTGAGGTTATTCTCCAACACGTTTACCAACCAAACCATGGCTTCTTCAACCTTGCCAACCTTGCAGAACCCATCCACGACAAAATCATTTGTGCAAACTAAAGGCTCTAAATTCTAAACCATTTCAAGCTTACTGTCGAGCAACAACAACTAAAACTGCAAGCTAATTGTAATCCACAACTCCAAATCCATTCAATGAGACATAACAGAATCGAACAGGATCTGGCATAATTAAAAGATCAAAACCTTATAGCCTAAAATCATGCTTCATTCAATCCTTGCAGAATTTAACAGAACAACTTCGATATCATTACAACTACAACAGATTCCGAAATCTACAAAGTCCTACATGAACCGATCATGCCTACTAAGGTAACAAATAGCAAGGGTTTGAGTCAAAACCTAGAAATACTAATTACGAAGCTTTGAAGGAAATCTAATCCACCTGCTTGAACTAAACTAACCCTTCCCTTTCTTTCTTTAGAGTTCACGACAGCAAACAAAAACAAGTTCCTTCATGGAAAAACTCAAGAAAACAAGAAAACACCAAAGCAAAAATCGGAGCAACTCTTACCGCAGGTGAGTAGCAACTTACCATGCGATTTCTTGGACTTACAGCCGAAGAGGAAGGCTCTAGGGTTTCGGGTGAGCTCCAAATCTCGACGATTTTGGCCCCCTCTTCGTGCTCCCGGCTTCTCCTCGACGCAAGGATCACGACGGTGAAGAAATCTTTGGAGAATGCCCTCGCCGCCCGCCGGAACGCCCCTTGCTTGCTGCTACGGTTTCGCCCGACGAGAAGCGCCGATGCGAACGTGAGAGGAGAAGAGAGGTTCGGATGAGAAAAGTTTAGGGTTCGAGAAAAAAACTTAAGCCTTTTCTTATAACTAAGATTTTTATTAATTACTATACCTTAAATATTATTCACTCTTTTATAAATTATCATCTGCCGCCAGCACAGCTGGTCAGGCGGGTTTTGCTCGGGTTAAAGGCCATGGCTTCGATCCCTCAGCCGCGAATTTTTTATTCCAATTTATTTCCGATTTCTTAACTACTGCTTAAATATATTTCACTACCTAATTTATCAACAACGACCGTCAGCACATTTGGTCGGTCGGGTTTTGACCGAATCAAAGGTCGCTGGTTCAAATCTCGGTTTGGATATTTTTTTGTCAAAACTTCTTTCGTTTAGTAAAAATACCAAACGACCTTCAAAAATTGTATAAAAATATTCTAAAAATTTCTAAAAATCTCTAGAATTTTTCTGTAGCATTTTAAAATTACTTTTGGGACTCGAAAGGGAGAAATTTGGGTTGTTACAATTCCCCATACCTTATAAAAAGTTTATCCTCGAACTTAGACTAATCCTGGATACCTCTGTCTTATACTGTCCTTTACTAGTGGTACTTTTTTGCTTCTTAGATTCTTAACTTCTCTGTCCATCATCACCTATATCGCATTTTACCCATTAGTGGTTCTTGAAAGACTTGTTATAAAGTCTCTGGAGACCATTGGTGCATTAGTCACACCAATTGGCATGACTACAAATTCGTAGTGCCTATATCTGGTCCTGGAAACTGTTCTAAGTGTATCACTTTCTTTCACTTTCAACTGATGGTACTCAAAGCGAAGGTCTGCTTTAGAGAACTCTATTGTCCTCTTTAGCTGATCAAATAGATCATCTATTCTGGAAAGAGAATACTTGTCCTTAACTGTTACTTTGTTCAGCGCTCTAAAATCTATGCACATCCGCATAGATCCGTCTTTCTTCTTAACGAACAACTCTGGAGTTCCCCGAGGTGAATGACTAGGGCGGATGAAACCCTTGTCAAGTAGCTCCTAAAATTGTTCTTGTAACTCTTTTAGCTCTGCTAGAGAAATTCGGTACGGAGCTTTTGAAATTGAGCTAGTGTCAGGAACCAATTCAATTTCAAACTCTACTCCTCTGTTGGGAGATAGTTCAGGTAACTCTTCTAGAAATACTTCTGGATATTCACAGACTACCCGAACGTCCTCCTGCTTGGGTCTTTCTTGTTATCATTGTCCTTCTAGTTCTAATTACTTAACTGGGTTTTCTGACTCCCCACTGTCTTGTCCTCTATCTTGACGTCTAGTTATGCCAAGAAAAAGACTTGATATCTTCTCAATCCTTTCTAAACATTCTTATGTATATGTATAAAAGAGAAACAAAACTTTTATCTTACTAAAGTGCATATAAGCAATCACTACATACTACAAATAAAAAAAAACATAAAAGGAAGAACTTAAATACTTTCTTACTTGAAGACGACAAAGATGGTGCTGATGTGTGATGCTGGAGAATGGGGACTGCTCTGATACCAACTGTACAATAACAAAACCGAAAGAAAGGGAAGGGTTAGTTTAGTTCAAGCAGGTGGATTAGATTTCCTTCAAAGCTTTGTAATTAGTATTTCCAGGTTTTGACTCAAACCCTTGCTGTTTGTTACCTTAGTAGGCATGATCGGTTCATGTAGGACTTTGTAGATTTCGGAATCTGTTGTAGTTGTAATGATATCGAAGTTGTTCTATTAAATTCTGCAAGGATTGAATGAAGCATGATTTTAGGCTATAAGGTTTTGATCTTTTAATTATGCCAGATCCTGTTCGATTCTGTTATGTCTCATTGAATGGATTTGGAGTTGTGGATTACAATTAGCTTGCAGTTTTAGTTGTTGTTGCTCGACAGTAAGCTTGAAATGGTTTAGAATTTGGAGCCTTTAGTTTGCACAAATGATTTTGTCGTGGATGGGTTCTACAAGGTTGGCAAGGTTGAAGAAGCCATGGTTTGGTTGGTAAACGTGTTGGAGAATAACCTCAAACCAAAGGAAGGGACAATTAACAAACTTTTGGTGTGCCTTAGTAAGAATCATATAGTGCATGATCCACTGTTGGTACTGAATAATTTGTTTAAATTAGGTTACACTCTTGCTATGTCTGTATGCTATTTACTGGTTGAGCAACTATGCCGAGACACACAGACACAATCAACATTGCAGGTTGAGGAAATATTGTTGAACAAGTTTTACATGGGTTTTCTTTTAAATTTCAGCAGATTATAGCTTGATTTGTGTTACAGTAGGGGCGCGAACAGAGGAGCTTACTTTTAGTTTTGTTCGTGCTAAGCAATTGACATAAACGGCTTTAGTTTTGGGTGTAGCAATTGCAAGAAAATAGAAGTGATAGTTCTAAACAAATGAAACGAGTTATATAGGATCCAAAATTCCAGTGAGTTTTAGTTTGATAGAAGCACCCTTTCCTTATGCTTTGCTTGGTTGGAAACAATTCAGAATGTGTAGATTTATTAAGTATTTAGTTTCTTTAACAATACAGATTTGCTAATAGATAATTTATGGAAAGCATTGTAGTACAAGGCTTTAGATTTCCTTTAAATATGCAGTTCTAAACCCTTTGTTGCCAAGTAAACAGCAATGAACAGATTATATTCGAGTTTTCTGTTGTTTCTTTGCTACTGTACAGAACCTGATCTACCTTTAAATTTGCTTTCTCTTGATGTAATAAGGGTTCGGACAGATTATGGTAGAATTAATCCTTGATATCTCCGTATCACTAAATAGCTAAAGTTTTCTAAAGGTTTATGATCAAATCTTTTTGGTTTATCTCTTTTGTTATTGTACAGTTTTGAAGTGTAAATTTACTTGATGACCAAGGAATTCAATGAGATTGTCTTGTTATGTGGAAGATCCAATTAGTTCTCTAGTAGCTTAATCTAGTTTCTTTTATTTTAGTCTTAGTGCATGAGTGCTTGATTGCTTCAATTGCTATAATCCAAACCCTAGATTCAGCTAGTGCTTATGGCTTTAGAATTTCAGTCTAGGTCTTGTTGATTATTCCAAGCACACAGATTTAAGTTTTCATACCGCCACAACATGCATGAGATGGTTTAGTTTTAGTTTCCTATATATATGAAATGGATAGTTTAGTCTCCGGTATTGGTGTTTTAATTTCCATTTTTAGTTGCTGAGGCATATGTTTAGAGTCAGCTAGTTTAGTCCTTTTTAATACGAAGCATGCAGTGTAGGTTTTAATTCCAACAAGTGTTAGATTTAGTTTAAGTTTGTATGATATGCAGACTTTCATAGGTATTGCTTGCATATTTTGATAAGTATTGAATGCAGAACTCCAATCCTAAAACAGATTTTTATTAAGCTTAATATACAGAATTTTATTAGCATAGTAGGCAGATTTTTGGTTTAAGCATTTCAAAGTTAGAATTTGCTTAAACATTTCAGTTCTTTTTAAAAGAAGCATTCTTTTAGAAGTATTATCAAGCATAAGAAAGATAAAGAAAAGCAAGAAAAAGGCCAAGGCCTTAAGTAGATCCCAAAGTCAGGACTTTAGGGATTTTTGGCACACAAGGTGCTTATTAAAATGCCAAGGCATTATATATTAGAAGTATTAAAAGATAATAAGTATTTTACTTTTATCAGTGGCACTGTACTGGACTCTCAGTTGTCCTTGGGTTGAGCTCCCATAGTCGTCCCTAGGTTTAGATAACCTAGTAGTAACGGCACGGCCGACGGTCGACGGTCGACGACCCGAGGGTCGCCAAATGGACCGCCAAATGGGCCGCCAAATGGGTCGGGTCATTACAATAGTAAAAGCAAGTACAGTTGCCGGGCCCAAGAGAAGTTGATTATTATTTTGAAGTATTATAAGTATACGTTTTTGAACGAGTAAAATAAGTTTCACATAAGCATAAAAGTATTAAAGGATAAGTTTTTAACAAGTGAGATAAAAGAATAAGATTAGAACAAATGAATTAAGTTTACTTTGTTTTAAAATCAGCAAGTTTAGTTTTCTTTCATGCTAGCATATTATTTAGATTAGCTTACTGTTCTTTGCTATTAGAAGAGCATGGGTAGCTTTACATGTTTAGCATTTCAGTATGTTTGTTTCTTTTACTAGTAGATGAGCATGAATAGTTTTCCTTTTGAGCATTCAGTTTTAGTTTTCAGTATATTCACATGCATATCGAGTTTTTGTGAGTAGGATAGCGCTTACTAAGCATTTTGCTTATAGATTGCATTTCCTCTTATGCTAGGACTATGGGAGAGGCTTGGGATGTTGTTGAGTTTTTCGCATTGTAGTGATTAATAAACATTGAGAATGCATTTTGAGTTCCATGTCATTTGGATTGTTTTATCGTGTTTTGCGAAAGTTGGTTATTTTGATTATATATGAACTGCGTGGGTGTTTAATATATGTTCCAGCCACCTGTGGCTGTGTATACTGTGTATGTATTGATGTTTATGGTCACCGGTACAAGGGAGACTCTGCCGAAATTTTTCGGTAGAGATTCCTCGTGATTTCGATCCTACCGGTTAAGTAGAGTTAGTAGTTAAGTAACAGTCATCCTTAGAGTGTCGTAGTAGTAAGAAGGGTGGTCGTTACAGTTAGCTAAGTATTTTCAAATTTAGCTAAATATTTTTCAAAAGCATTTACCTAAGTATTTTTCAAAGTATTTTTTTTATTTATCTAAGTGGTTCTCAAAGCAATTATTTTCATATGCTAAGTATTGCTAACTTTTTATTGAAAGCGCTAAATATTTTCCAAAGTATTTTTAAAATTTAGTTAAGTGTTTTTCAAAACAATTCTTTTTGAAATGCTAAGTCATTTTCAACTGTTAAAAATTAGATAAAGTGCTACCCTTCAGGGGGAGCTGCACAACCGTCTCTCTACTCATTTTCTTTTTTTATTTATGTCAAAGGGGAGAGAAAAGTCAAAGTTAAGCAAATTAAGAATGAACTTAAACATAATGAATGAAACGGGGAGCATAAGGTGTTGTTTATTTCATTTATGCTTAAGTTTCTTCATTTATTGCTATATTTTTTTACTTAACTTTGAACCGTGTTGCCATAATCAAAAAGGGGGAGATTGTTGGTGCAGCAGGTGGAAAACCCTAGGGAGTGGTAACCCTAGGTCCTAGGGGGCAGTAACCCTAGGTGAAGAAAAGTTCTAGCTGCGATTAGGCAAAGGGAAAACCTTAGGGGGTGGTAACCCTAGGTCCTAGGGGTGGTAACCCTAAGCGGAAAGCCTTGGCGGGTTGAGAGCTTCGGGCAAAATCTTAGGGGGTGGTAACCCTAGGTTGAAAGTCCTGGCGTCGCGAACTAGGTGGAAGTCTGGATGGATCATGGAGCGGATGTCCAGCATGAAGACCGGAAGCTTCAAACGCTGAGCAAAAGTCAAGTCGGTCTAGAGGACTGGAATGGCAACAGGTATACTCTCCCGAGTGGAATAGGTGAGGACGCGTTCCTTGCTGAGAGAACAGTATGCATCGGTTCGACCTAGGGTTTCCGGTCAGAAATCCGAAGTCAAAACCGGATAGTCCGGTGACTGTCAGACTTTTATATTCATGTTATTATTATGTGCTAACTTTGTGTTGCAGGATATGGTTGGTATTTTTGGGACTAACGTATCTTGTAGGGATAAAAGAGCAAGCTTTGCCTCGGATGAACAGTACCCGAGGCACCCTCCATGGAGCTTGGAGGTGCCTTGAGTGCAAAGGTTAAGGAGTGCACACAGTGAACCTGTAGGCGCCCTCATAGAGTGATGAGGCGCCTCTGACGGCATTGAAGGCGCCCTCAAGGATGTTGGAGGCGCCCTTAGGTGGATAGGCGATGACTTCTTCGAAGTCGATCCACGCTGTGAATTCGCCTATGATGGAGGTGCCCTCAACAACCTTTATAAGGTAGTCTCGACCAGCAGCTTGATATAGCACATTCCAGGCAATCTTTCTTTAGCACGCTGCTAACGAGACGATCCGGCTGAGCTACAACATGACCCCGACGACCCGAAGCTGCGAAACTTCAATTCTTTATTGTCGGTATAGTCTTTTAGTACAATTAAATTGTAATAATCTCATGTACTTTTTGCACAATTATAGTTGTTGCCCAAAGTAAACGCTCAATGAGCATGAGCCTTGGAGTAAGAGTCGCCCCAAGCTCCGAACCAAGTAAATCTTGGTGTCTATTTGTGTTGTCCTTTATTATTCTGCTGTGTTTACTTCTAAATTTTTCCGAATACGAAAAGTGAAAGCCACAAGCACTATTCGCACCCCCTCTAGCCCGTTTCGATCCAACAGAGTGTAGCAGCTAATATTCAGTAACTGCTACACGTTGTAGTAGTTACTCTTGATAAGCTGCTACAATGTGTAGCAGCTAATCCGCACTAACTTCCACCGAGTATAGCAGCTACTCTTGAGAAGATGCTACAATTTGTAGCAGCTAATTCGCACTAACTGCTATAGAGTGTAGCAGCTACTCTTGAGAAGCTGCTGCAATTTGTAGCAGATCAGTTTATTATTGTATCTTGAAAAAGTATAATTATATTTGACCGACCCCTTCGGTTGCATTTAATGTGTTATCTGGAAATGATGGTTCAGTTGCTACATGGATATAGCAGCTACCACACTCTAGCTGCTAAAATGTGGACCGTATGTTCGTTGTTCGTGCGTTTGATCAGGACTCATGAGTCCACTTTAATTTACCTCATTATGATATCCAACAAATCTAAGAAACAAAATAGGAATAATTTATTTATTATCAATATGACAGAGATTATATTGTCTTCTCTAATATTATCAATACGTCATAATTGTAATATAGTCTGAACCCCCTTGACCCCTCACTTTGTTCTCTTTTGTTTTCCATCTACCTCACATCATTTGGTCGTGGATGGGAGAAGTGGGAGAAGTTCGTCGAGACAAGAATCTTATGGTTACTCCATGAGGATTCCTCGGTGAACTCTCAAGGGTCTTCATCACGAACACATGATTTTAGGGAGAATATAGACCACTCCATGAGCGGCCTAACCTTATCCATGTCATTTGGTCGAGGATGGGAGAAGTTCGTTGTGATAAGAATCATATGGTTACTTCATGAGGATTCCTTAGTGCATGAAAGAAACACTTGAATATGTAGACTAGATTCAACGAAAGAAATGATGAAGGTGGTGTCGAGAAAATGGCATCAATCCAATTAGAACTACTCATTTATATTTGGATGTCATAAAAGGAGTCTCCCTGCCTTTGTTATATAGGAAAACAAGGCACTTACTATTCATTCTAGAAATAGTTGTATTGACGCGTTCATAGCTGTACTTCTGACAAAGCCGATTTTTGAATTCTTCAAGAGTCATGATTTATGACAGGTATGAGTAGTCATATCTGTCATAAATGACAGCTATGAGTGGTCATTCTATAGACGTCATGGATGAATGGACCAGATGTGGTAGGTCACCACTAATTAATTGATGTGTCTCTTTAAATTTATTATTTTTAAATTATATAACTGACCATTGAATTATTAATATATGACAGGGCATGTTAGTTGCATCACCAGTAACTGCTATACCTTGTAGCAGCTCACATCTCTACAATAGTTGCTACTTTGTGAAACAGCAAATCCGTACTAACTCCTATACCTTGAAGCAGCTTGTCAAGAGTGGATGCTACACTATATTGCAGTTACGCCAGAATAGCTGCTACACGTTGAAGTAGCTAACGGTCGAAAAAACCTTAACTTACCAATTACCTTTTAGCAATTATTATGCAAATATATATATTGTGCCATTACATTTTTACATTCATTGGCACTTCCAATAGTATGCATATGGAAGTGGTCTGTGTTATTGCAGTTACCGACTAGTAACTACTACAATTTCAACTTGAATAAAATTAAATTTCACCGACTCCTCCCGTTGCCTTTAATGCGTTATCTGGGAATGATATTTCAGTTCCTACAATGGTGTTTATGTTTACCACAAACTAGCTGCTCCAACGTGGACGTTATTTTCTGTGGTCGCATGCTTGTTCAATTATTCATTACACTACAAGAAAAAAGGTCTACTATGACATTTTCTTAATGACACTTATAAAAAAATGTCATTATAAATACCTTATAATGACATTTATCAAAAACCCAAAAAAAATAAAAACAAATAACATATTAAACCCTTTATTATGACAGATTTAATAAATGTCAATATAAAAATAATTAGTTTAATAATTAACGTAACTTAAGAAACACAATTATATTAAACCGATTCTTTCTTTTCCCTAATTCCCTGTGCCGATTCTTTTTCTCACGCCGCGTGATATTTTCTCACGCCGCTAGGTTTCCTTCCGCCAGCGATTGAGCTCATTCACCTTCGATCAAAATCTCCTCTTTTCCCTACGTCGCACGCCGTAAGTCTCCTTCGATCGATCTCCTCTTTTCCTTTCGTTCGCACGCCGCAAATCGCCAATCGCACACGGCCAGGTTTTGATTTTCGCACACCACCTCTTTGTCCTTGGATTTCATCTTTTCCCTACGATTGCTGCATTTTCCAGGAAAAGGCGCCGAATCCAGGAACGCGCCGAATCCAAGAACGCGCATTTTCTCACACCTCCTCTTTTCCTTCAATTGCTGCATTTTCCAGGAACGCGCTGAATCCACCCTTCATCTTCTTAGGTTTGTGTATGTGCTAATCCTCTCTTGGTTCTAGGTTTTTGCAGATTTTTTTTGTTTTGTTTTGCTTAGTGTATTGCTTAATCTGCATTAGTGTATAGATTTGGTGTATTATGTTGAAGAAACATAATTTGGTGTATTGCTTAATCTTGCTTCATAATTTTCACTAGGCACGATATGAAGAAACATAATACACCAAATCTGCATTTTGCAAATCAATTAATTAAGAATCATCAAACTTAGTTGGATATAATCCTAGAATATTTTTGCAGTTTTTTTTTGCTATGTATCCAGATCATTAGCAACTATGTAGAAACTATGTAGAAAAGTCAGAACATATTTTTAATCAGAAACTATGTAGCAGATTTTTCAATCATCAAATTTTTTTTTACAGATTTTTGCAGATCAGTAGCAACTATGTAGAAAAGTCAGAACATATTTGATCAAAGTTTGTTGTAGTTGCTACGATCCAAATTACCTCTACTATGTTTTGCTTAATTCAGAACATATTTTCTGCAAATTCATTTTCTGTAATATAGTATTAAGAAGTTGCTGCAACTAAACATGCAAAGGAACCTTTACATTCTAGATTATACTATCTAGACATGCATTTCACTTGCATTACCTCTATCATGATAATTTTTTTTCAATTTATATATAATGCTAAACTTATTTGAATAATTTTTTTTTTTTAGAATCATTATGGATAAGAGTTGGATGGTTTTACTGAGACAAACTGAGGAGTATAGAAATGGAGTTGAAAGAGCTCATGTCGAACAGTACATGGGACTAATTACTTTTTGGAACAAAGAAAAATCAAAGGTAGACAATATTTTTTTATTTAGAATATAATTTGATTCTAATCGTATGTAGATTTTTATTTTGAGTAACATGTGTATATTTCAATATATTAGGAAATGTGCGAAAAAAATAAATCTGCCAGACAGCACAAGATAATGATGCATCAAACCACTGGAAGGACATCTTTTGCTCAAGTACAACACAAATTGGTAATTCTTCTTATTCATATTATAATTCTATACGAGGTTTAGTATCATCTCACTTTCTAAATGGTAGTTTGAAGTCTATTCAGTCTATTCTTGCTCAAGGTCTTTCCAGTCTATTCTATATAGTGTGAGTCAGTTAATGATCCTAACTCAAAGTCCAAGCCATGTTTTTCAAATATTAATTCACGGATTTCTTTTGATTTTGTTTACTGTGAACCTTGCATATGAGGTTGAATTATCTTTTAACTCCTAGTCAACATGTCATTTGTGCTCGACCTTAGTAGCAAGGTAGTTTAAAGTCATAAAGTACACATTTGACTTCTAGTAATGAAGTAAATGTCAAATGAAACTTCAAGCAAAATCTTCCGTAGCAACATTGATTCAAGTTTGTTGCTTCCTTGATGGAGTCTACATGCACTTCAGACTTTGAAACTCATAGAATGTATCTGAATGGTAGCAAAAATGTGGCTGGTGCATTTATTTGCCCGTGCATTTACTTTGAAAATCTTGAGTAGCTATGGAATGTCTGCCTGTGCATTTATTTGCAAAATTGTTGCAACTTAATGTTTTGAACTAGACTGGAGGTTGAAATGGCAAAGGAATCAGGCCATATTGTTTGGTTGTCAAACCAGAACCAATCTACATGTAGAAACTAGCTAGAAAGACTAACTGGAAAACTGCAAAGATTTAAAAATTTTCATGCTTCAATTAAATGGTATGAGAACCTCTAGTAAACAAAGCATGCGACTAAATAGTATAGAACTAGAGGTATTGTCAGTCTATGCATGTATAACATGTTGTAACAACTTGAATTTAGATATAAAAGTTATCTAATTGTGAAAACACAGTGATTTTACAAAGAAGTGAATATTGATTTGTTTAAGAAGTGAACTATTGCCATTGGTCCTCATCTTGAAACGATGAAAGTATTTTTGTTTATATAGTATAGAACTAGAGGTATTGTCAGTCTATGCATGGATAATATAATTTTTGCTTTTTTTTTTTTGGCTGCTGCTGCTCCCATCTAACTTCAAGTTTAATGCTTCTGCTACTCCCACCGATTACGTTAAGATAATATAATATTTTTGTTCAAGTTTGATGCTCTTTGGAAACATGCTTCTGTTGATTAGCTTTTGTTGATTAGTTTTATTGAAGTAACTGAAGGTGGAAAACATGCTTATTAGATTGGGATGAACTTGAATATTTGCAGGAAAAAGAAAAGGGACACCCTCCATCTCGAGTTGAATTATTCCATACGAGTAAGGTTTATCTAATTTCATTTTTATTATGCGTGTCACACATATTCAAAACTCTTCAAAATTTTTAACTCTATTTTTCTTTTTGTAGATTGGATGTTCTGTTTTGATCAAAAGTTTATTTGATTCAACGAAAATTGTGGCAAAAGGAGTGCTCCATAGCATGGATCCAAATACTATAGTAGGGAGACAAGCACTAGGACCAAATTGGTGTGAAGTAAGAATACAAGTTGTCCTAGAACCAGAAGAGAGTTTAATTAGACCTTATGATCTTTTACAGAAGTTTGAGGATATACTTGGAGGAATGATATCTTGGCCTTATCATCTGGTATATTTCTTACTTTTCATTGAAATATTATTAATCTTTTATATTTATCATGTAATTATAATTTTAAATAAATATGAAATGCATTTGCAGTTAACAGTAAACGAAAATTACTATTAGGTAGATTTGGAATGATACTTTACATTTTCTCGTTTGGTATGATATTTAATTTTTATCATTATTTCTATTAACTTTTTGTTTTCATTGTTTTATTTCACTAATACAAATTCTTTCATTGTATTTGTAGGTGATAGGTACTTGGATTTTTGTGAAGCAATATGACGGTTGAAGAGGGTCTGCCTAGTTAGTTTTTATTTTATAAGACTTTGTTCTAAAACTTACTATTTTTAGTGTAGTGTGTTGTTAGTTTTGAATGTAAAGAACTTGTCGTTAGTTTGCATTTGTAACTTTGACTCAAATATTTGTTGGATGAATTTAGATTATCTATTTGCATTTTAAATTGTATTTTATAATTTTTTTCTATTCTGAATGGTGGATGGATTGTAATGATGTTTAAATATTGAATTCATATTATATATTCTATATGAATATTAATGATCATTTTAAATATATTTATAAATTATTATAATGACATTTGCTATTGTCATAATAAATTAGTTAAGGTGACATTTAAAATGATTTTATAAATTATCTTTACTGACATTTTTTTTTGTCTTTATAAAAAAATATGAATATCATAATAAATGAGTTTTTGTGACATTTAGCATTGTCATTGTTATAATGATAACATGACATATATAAATGTTCCTAAAAAGGACTTTTCTTGACATTTTAGAGTGTCGTTATATCTTTAAATTAGGACATTTTTTATGTTAGCATTGATATTGTATAACGACATTATAAAATGTCAGGAAATTGAGGGGGGTCTAAGACGACATCACTTTATAGGGTGTTTTTGGTAGATGTCACCAAAACATTAGTGTCACCATAAATATGTAATAAGGACATTTATGTGTGATATTATGATATACTTAAGAAATTAAATAGGAATAATATATGTAAAAATAAATTAATCCGGTGTTTAAAATTATCTGGCAATAGCTAGTACATAATATAGTAGCTACATAGTACTAAGATAACAAGGTATAACACTCATACAATATATTTATACATTTACCCTAGAAAATAATGTCAATACATTTATATTTCGATTGCATCGTCAGTTATATATTGAACACTATTCAAAACCCCCATGATCGCTTACATTGCTCTCATACAGACAACACCATTTTCATATTGGCCAAGTTGTGTCCACATTCTTCTCCATGTGGGAACACCCTTCATCAACTTACAGAGTGTTGTGAACACCAAACAGATTATATTATTTTTCACGTCCCTCACATCCTTTGGTAGTGGCTAGGAAAAGTTATTTGAGGTGATCAACCTCTCCTAATCCACTCCAGCGACCAAACCTCATCAACGTATACGCATCTGGGCTAAACGATGGTGTTCGCATTAAGGAACTATGTTTATGAGTATGGAAGCATACTCTAGATCGTGGAAGGCAACATGACAGCATTGTCTTTCCCAATTTGGGAGCTTGATAGACTTTATGGTGGCAAAAGGTGAATACGCTCGCCCCCAGTGCCCCCGCCAACCCGTCCTAGGGCCAACACGGAAGAGGGGCTTGATACACTTCAGGATTTACAGAGGATGACATGAAAGAAATAACGAAGGTGGTGCCGAGAAAATGTGGGCAATCCATGATTAAGCTACTTGCTTTCTTTTGTGACAATCAGGAATGCTGCGACCCTCTGTTATATAGGAAAGCAGTGGCGCTATATTATTAAATCTGAGAATAGGAGTAGTCACGAGCCCACAGTTGCCCTTCTAACAAAGCAGCTTTATAGTTTCAATCACGAGTTATGATTTACGACTAGTCATATGGGTTATGGCTGCTATGAGTGGTCATTTTATGGACGATGAGAGAGTAATGAACCAGATTTCTAGGCTATTATTCTATCAATGATCTAAGATGTGGAGCCAAATGCCTCTCTCTATGTTGTAGCAGCTACGGATCGATAGCTGCTACAACATGAAGTAATATGTTTTAGCAGTTTCCGCCCCCGAACTGCTATAATTTCAACCTAAAAACCTGCTTTGTCAGTAGCCCACCAGTGGATGCGTGAATACAACTATTCCCCCATGTGATTTGTATTTGGATAAAAAAATGAGCTTGTACACATAGTATCAACTTAGTGTATATAGAATTTCCTAACAATGTAGCAGCTTCTCAAGAGTAGCTGTTACACTGTGTAGCAATTACTTCGTATTAGCTGCTACATTGTGTATTAATAACTCAATAGTCAGGTATATAATTTAAATAGCATGAAAATCTGAGTAAAATGAGTGACTGATTATTAGCTGCTACACGATGTAGCATTTAGTGCGGATTAGCTGCTATACATTGTAGCAGCTACGTCGGATTCGTGGTGGCAAAAGGTGAATATGCTCGCCCCCAGCGCCCTCGCCAACCCGTCCGAGGGCCAACACAGAGGAGATAAATCACGGACGGCTACTAGCCTTTAGAATAGTGACTAACACATTAAGGAGACATTTACCTCGGCTTTGTCGAGATTCGAACCCCATACCTCATGGTGGCAACACCTCATGTACTAGCCACTAGACCGTCCCGAGGGGACAGCTACGTCAGATTCGTGATATGCTACAAAGTGTACCATCCATGGTCACTTATATTATTTGAAATTATATTATTATGGAGACCATCAGTCCATTAATTGAGTATTGGCAGAAAGAGGGATGGTGATGAAAGGAAGTTTTGTGGAGAAATGATTTTCTTATAACCAAATTTAGGTTTATGTGATACATCTCAGATTCTTATTGGAATAATAGCGTCAGGCTCAGAGCAGAAGGAAACCGATCTGTAATCAGTCATAACCGTTCACCGAGAGTTTGGCAAACCTATCCTCATAACGCAAAGGGCAAGGTGTTAGAACCTACAACAATAGTGCAATAATTATAAGTCGCAAGTTGTCCATATTCAGTTATATAGGTACATAAAAACATGAATGTACCAGCTATATATGCCAAATCTTCTTCATAGGATTCGTTATCGTTGGTATTCTCCTTCTCTGTAGCAGTTGATCTGGCAATCGTTTAGTCATTAACTTTATTGTTAATGGATGATAATCATTGATATGCTCAGCTAAATTTGTATGCTTTAAGGAGATAATTAATGGATGCATACCCCTGCTGCAATAATGGACAGTTGCGCTTGTCGTGTGAGACACCTTGGTGACCGCATCCATGAGATAGCCTGGACTTTGAGGTTGACATCTCTTTTGAAGATTTCAATTTTTTTCCACAACCCTTTGCCCTTACTAAAGAAGGATCTACAATAGAGGGGCCTCCATCTATACCTTTCTTCCTTTGACTTTGGTTGTCACTTTTTCGGCTAATGTTCAGCTCTTGAATTTTACTATATATACAATCGAATTGGTCATCCAAAAGGTTTATCCCCTCATCAATCAAAGATGCAACATCGATCACTACTGAAGCTTTATAGGACAATATCGAGTGTCTTGCCATCAATTTCACATATGGATTGCCGATGGAAGTTTGCTCACCAAAATCATAGATTGCCCCAACCTTGGCATTTCTTGTCCATCTATTGAGTATGTACTTATCAGGCAGTAGAAACACTTGGTTGATACGAAAAAAAGTTAACATATGCCTACATAGAATGCCCTCGAACTCAAATTTACTACCACTACACGATATGTAGTCTGCATGTTTGTCATGTGTGAGGACCCTTGGTTTTGTAGATGAACCACTTTGAAAATTCATGACATGGTAACCTACTAAATCACCAACTATAGATGCTTGTTGCACATAATAACCATGACTCACACTCATTTCACTTTGAAAATCCAACCATTTCTTTTTGGTGTACACCCTAACCATTTGAGATTCCATTGGCCAATTTGTCTTAATCTTTGGCTGCTCGACCATATCAATATGGTCGACAAGTAACTCATTGTGCCTTTGGTGTCGCAATGCTCTATTAAAACGCATGATAAAATCAATCAATGAGTTCTTATGTGATACATACTTTTTGAAAAATAAATGTGAGCTTTCAGATCACCGACTGCTTGACATTCCAGCAGAAAAAACATGGCTAAGGAATAATGGGACCCACCTTTGTCGTAATTCATACATCAATGTTAACCAATCATTTTTCTCCAAGCCAGAACACCTGATAACTTCTTCCCATGACTTATCAAATTCTTCAGGGGTTAAGGAGTTAACAATTAAATCTTTTATGGTTTGATAGTAGTTGCGAAAAGTCAAAAGGGGTAATTTATCGAGAAATTTATTGAGTATATGCCACAAACAATATCGATGCACTGTGCGAGGAAAAACTTGGGTAATGGCCTTCGTCAACACTGGATCCTGATCGGTGATGATCACAGTTGGTGGACCTTTAGGCATGACTTCTATGAACTTCGTAAGCAACCAAACAAACGACTCAGTTTTCTCATCACTTAGAAAGGCACAACCAAATACAATGCTCTGATGATGATGATTAACTCCTACGAAGGGTGCAAAAATCAACCCATATTTGTTGGTATTATATGTGGTATCAAATACAACTGCATTACCAAAGACGTTGTATGCCCTCCTTGATACATGATCCACCCAGAAATACCTAGTGAATCTTTCTATTGAATTAGTCTCATAATCATAAAAAGGTAGAATTCTTCTCTTTCTCAGTTGCAAATAACTCAATGAGTGTTTCAGCGTCAATTCCCTTTTGTTCATCCCTTAGCTCTTTCTCAAAGTTTCTAATATCCCGTTCTGTGCAACCGAGATGCTCAGGTCCTCTAGAATCTATCTCCAATAATTGGACTTGTTAACAAGTTGGCACATTAGCCTCTGAAAACTGCTGCGTTAATACTTTCTTGGCTTCAGAAATATGGCGATGTGAGCGAAGCAAATGCACCTTCGAAGGAGTGGAGAGTGGGTGATTATGACTTTCCATGAATTTTGAGACAATTCAATTTGGCCCGGTCTGTTCTTTAACAAGTGAAAGTTTTGCCCTACATCTAGTCCTTAATTCACCATGTGCTCTTTCCTTTACACTGTCAACTTGTGCTTCTTTTTTCCGTTTATCATCTGTTTGTCCTTCTTTAAAGCATACAAATTGTTTCTATCCAATTTCATTTGTCCTCTTATTTTTCTTACTGTTGCCTAATCTTGCACTAAATTCGGCTTCACGTGCATATTGATTATAGACCGAAAAGGCCTCCTCCAATGATGGAAATTTCATCCTAATCCATGGTTTTCGATCTTCAGCAACTTAGGGAATGTATAGCTGATTAGAATCACAAGTGTCTTCCATTGATAGAGAATGACATATTTAGCTCCAATTAAAGGTATCAATTTCAATCAATGATGATGACTAATTAGGATAAAATATAACATAGAGGAAATATTTATATGCTCGTAGAGTTAAGTACAATATTCAAGAAGAAGACTCAAAACCATATGAACCCTAATGGTTCAAACCCTAATCCCAAAGTGAAGAGTCAAATTAACTTATGACGAACGAAGATTCGAAGGCGAAAACCAGACGTCGCAGTGAGCTTGGCAGGCGAAGTGACGATCGCTACTCCCGAACTTAGTATGGGTTAGTAGTGGTCATATGTGTTGGATCGATGAGTTTGCGGGAGGGGGGGTGAATAACGATTAAAATTTTTTGAAAGAGTACGCAGCGGAAAAGACGAAAGTAGAACAATGCTAACACACGAACCTTTTACTTGGTTCGGAGCCTTTAGCGACTCCTACTCCAAGGCCCGCACACAAGGGTGCTTTCGATGGGCAATTCACTAGCAATTCGAAAGCTTATTACAAATCTAAGTATAGGAATGCTAATAAAAAATAATACCGACAACAGAAAGAAAAATGAAAGAACAACGCATGGTCGGAGTAGCGTCGCAACGTCGCAGGAGCGTAAGTGAGCAGATCGTGAGTTGTGTTGATTCTCCACCCTTGACCTCCTTATATAGGAGGTTCGGGGCATCCGGATCCCTTCGGGGCGCCCTGAGTATGATGTAGCAGAGCCAATCAGCGAGCTCCATGTGTCGAGGTGACGTTTGGAGATAAAACTTACCTCCGGGCGCCCGGATCCCTTCCAGGCGCCCGGACCCTTGATTTTCAGCAGCTTCCTTCCTACAAAAAAATGTTAGTCCGAGGCACTTATATCTCTTGTAAAACAGATTGTTAGCACAATTTTTAATTCAACAGAAAAGAATATTAATTAGATTCCGTCTCTTCGAGACCGGAATTTAGTCAAGATCTCGACTTAGAGTTCTGAAATAGTTCTAAGTCGGATCGACACCTAAGTTCCCTTCCCGGGAACACCTCCTCACAGTCACTCTCCTCCAGTGACTTACCTCAACTTATCTGCCAGACGTCCGGTCAGCCCTTTGACTCGTCTGGACTTCGTGCCAGCTATTCGGTTAGCCCGTCGACCTAGCTGGACTTCGTGCCAAACCTCCGGTCAGCCCTTCGACCCGTTTGGACTTCGTGCTAGCTATCCGATCGGCCCGTTGACCTAGATGGGCTTCGTGCCAGACATCCGGTCAGCCCGTCGACCTGTCTGGGCTTCGCCTACACACTCGATCAGAGTGTTAGATAACAACAAAACTAACTTAACCTATTTTGTCATTCATCAAAACCTGAGTTAGACCGTTAGTGCTAACCGCACCAACAATCTTTCCCTTTTTGATGCAATGACAACCTGGTTAAGTTAGTGAAAAAGAATGCAAGTAAAACAAGCATTATCAGATTTTTAAGTTAGTTTTTGTTTCAAAGTTGGTATTTTATCGTTTTAACTAACTTAACCACATAACCCTTCCCCTTTGGCATTCATCAAACATAAACATGGATGAAAAGAGAAACAATGCAAGAAGAAAAAAAAACACAAACATAAGTCAGATTAACTTGGGGGAGAATATTTCAAAAATAGCTAAGTTTAAAAAATAGTCAATCTTTAGAAAGCTAACTTGGAAATATTACTTTGTAAAATTTTTAGAATTTTCAGAGTAAGTTTTGCAAGCTTAAAACACCTTAGATAGTTTTGTACAAGTATAATTTTCAAACCCAAGTTTATCAATTTTCAATACTAATCAATTTTCAAGATTAAGTTTGAAAATTTTAATTTTCAAATCAAAATTTTAAAAACTTGATTTGTAAAATCCAATTTTTGAAACTTAAGTTTGAAAAGCTAATTTTTAAGATCGAGTAAAATGTATTTTTCAAAAAAATTAGGCTTATAAAATTCAATATTCAAAAATTTAGTTTGTAAAATCCAACTAAGTGAAATCATATTTTAAAAAATTCAATTTGCAAAATAATTTTCAAAACTAACTTTGTAAAATTTAGCTTTCAAAATGAATTTCCAAAATTAATTAAGATCTGATTTTCAGTTTGAAAAATCTAATTTTTAAAATTAAGTAAGATCAATTTTCAAAACTAAGTTAGATCCGATTCTTAAAAATAGCTTAGAGTTAATTTTTAAAAATAAGTCATATTTCAGAACAGATTAAAAATATTTTTACGAAAATATTTTTTTTAAAAAAATAATTTGAAAATATTTTTTAAGGGAAAAAATATGAAATTAATTCCTCCCTGAACCTGACATAAAAACAACTGTCTAACTAATCAGTTACTCATTGACTATTAAAAGATGACAACTTTTACTTGGTTGGCCAGATTAAGCTAATTATAATCAGTTGGTGTTTGACCAAACTGAATCACTTAACTTGATTAATGTCTGTTTTGTATTTAACGCCCATACTTATGTCGATGCACTGAAATAAGCATCTTAAGTCCAGGCAATTTGCCTATACATCTCACCCCTTTTTATGTTCAGCAATCATAAACAAGGTAAGCCTAGAGTGTTGGTGAGATGTTTAATTACTAGCTCTATGGGTACATGCTTTCTAAGGGATTGAACTAGTCTAGGGCTAAAATTTATTTTTGAAATTCTAAAAAAGGGAAATTTTGAAAAAGATTTTCTCTTAAAATTTAAAAATAATCATTTTTTAAAACAAAATTTTGAATTTTTAGAATCCTAATCTATAAACACATCCCTAATTTTCTACGTAGATTACTAAACTCACTTTCAGGGAGGGGTTTAGTAAATATATCAGCTAAATTAGATTTTGACTCAATGTACTTGAGTTCAATGTCTCCTTTAGTGACATGATCCCTGATAAAGTGATGTCTAATTTCAATGTGTTTGGTTCTGGAATGATGCACTGGATTTTTTGTTAAGTTAATTGAACTAATATTGTTAATTAATACTTTCACATTTATAAGATTTAAGTTAAAATCTTTTAAAGTGTGCATCATCCATAATAGTTGTGCAACGCATTCTCTTATGGCTATATATTTTGACTCAGTTGTAGATAGAGCAACACATTGTTGCTTTCTACTAAACCAGCTAACAAGTGATGGACCTAGTAGTTGACATCTACCACTTGTGCTTTTGCGGTCTAATTTGCACCTAGTATAATCTGAGTCAGAGTACCCTATTAATTCAAAATTATTAGTTCTAGAATACCAAATACCTACATTTGTTATTCCTTTTAGGTATCTAAAGATTCTTTTGACTTGAGTCAAATGTGATTCTTTAGAGCAGGTTTGGTATCTAGCACACATACTAACTACAAATAAGATATCAGGTCGACTTGTAGCTAGGTATAGTAGGCTACCTATGACACTCCTATAGTATTTTAGACTAATTGATTTTTCATTTGGGTTGTTATCTAGAATAGTGTTAACTGCTATAGGTGTTTTTATTTCTTTAGTATTTTCCATCCCAAATTTTTTAAGTAATTCTTTGGATATTTTTGCTGATAAATATAATTTCCCTCATTTGTTTGTTTGATTTGCAATCCTAAAAAGTAAGTTAATTTTCCTACTAAACTCATTTCAAATTCTTGTTCCATTAAATTTGTAAATTCTTCTAAAAGTTCTGAGTTAGTTGAGCCAAATATTATGCCATCTACATAGATTTGGGCTATAAAAATATCCTCTTTTATTAACTTAACGAATAGAGTTGGGTCAATTTGACCCTGGTTGAACCCTTTGGATATTAGGTAAGAGGTTAAGCTTTCATACCAAGCCCTGGGTGCTTGCTTAAGTCTGTATAATGCTTTCTTTAGTTTAAAGACATAGTTAGGGTGATCTAGACTTTCAAACCCAGGTGGTTGGCCTACATAGACTTCTTCTTTTATCAATCCATTTAGAAAGGCAGATTTGACGTCCATTTGATATAGTCTAAACCCTTTATGGGCTGCATAACTGAGTAACATTCTAATGGACTCTAATCTAGCTATTGGGGCATAAGTTTCATCATAGTCAAGTCCTTCAACTTGACTAAACCCCTTAGCAATTAGCCTAGCTTTATTTCTAGTAATTTCCCCAATTTCACTTAATTTATTCCTAAATACTCATTTTGTTTCTATTATTTTCTTATTTTTGGATGGTGGAACTAAGTCCCAAACTTCATTACGCTCAAATTGAGCTAGTTCCTCTTGCATAGCTATGACCGAGTCTGGGTCAAGTAATGATTCGGCTACGATTTTGGGTTCAATTTTTAAAATTAAAGAAATTTGACTTAGGTTTCTAAAAGATGACCTAGTCTGAACCCTTAAGTCTAGATCACCAATTATTTGGTCAACTAGATAATTTAGGTTGACTCTTATGGTTTTAGGAGGTTGATTTTCTAGAGGTTCTTCTTCTTCTTCTTCGTGATTATTGGTTCATTCTTGATTATTATTTTTTTGAACAAATTCAATTGGTTGAAGTTGGGTTTCTTCTAGATTTTGTTTGGATTCCTCAAATTTTGCATTAGTAGTTTCTTTAATTTTTAATGTAACCTTATTATATATTCTATATCCCCTACTATTTAGAGAGTACCCTACAAAGATTCCATTTTCTACTTTGGAGGTGAATTTTCCTGAGTGTTCTCTTGTGTTTAAGATGAAGGCTGACACCCAAATACTTTAAAATATTTTATATTGGGTTGTTTATTATAATAAATTTCAAAAAAGGTTTTATTATGTGTTTTATTTAGTGTTGTTCTATTTTGCACATAGCAGGCTGTACTGACAGCTTCTACCCAAAAATACTTAGGTAGATCGTATTCATTCAGCATAGTTCTAGAGGCTTCAAGTAAAGTTCTATTTTTTCTTTCTACAATTCCATTTTGTTGGGGAGTCTTTGGACATAAAAATTCGTGATGATATCCGTTTTCGAGACAAAATTTATTAAAATTGTGATTTTTAAATTCTCCCCCATTGTCACTTCTAATTCTTTTAATTTTAAGGTCTTTTTCATTTTCAACTTGCTTACAAAAGTTTGTAAAAATTTCAAAAGTTTGTAAAAAGATTTTTGAAATAATTTTTTAAGTTTAAAATTTTTAAAAAAACTTTAAGTTAAATTTTTTTTTGAAATAATTTATAAGTTTAAAATTTTAAGATAGAAAAAATTCTAAGTTAAAAAGATTTTTGAAATAATTTTTAAGTTTAAAATTTTAAGTTAAAAAGATTTTTGAAATAACTTTTAAGTTTAAGATTTTAAGTTAAAAAAAAATTTAAGTTAAAAAGATTTTTGAAATAATTTTTAAGTTTAAAATTTAAAAAAAATTAAGTTAAAAGGATTTTAAAAATATTTAAGTTTAAAATTTTAAGTTAAAAAAATTTAAGTAAAAAAGATTTTTGAAATAATTTTTAAGTTTAAGATTTTAAGTTAAAAAAATTTTAAGTTAAAAAAATTTTAAGTTAAAAAGATTTTTGAAATAATTTTTAAGTTAAAAATTTTTAAGTTAAAAAAAATTTTAAGTTAAAAAGATTTTAAAAAAAATTAAGTTAAAAAGATTTTTAAAATAATTTTTTAAGTTTAAAATTTTTAAAAAAACTTTAAGTTAAAAAGATTTTTGAAATAATTTTTAATTTTATTTTAATTTAATTCAATTTTAATTTTAATTTTAATTTAATTTTATTTAATTTTAATTTAATTTTGTTTAATTTTAATTTTAATTTTATTTAATTTTAATTTAATTTAATTTTAATTTAATTTAATTTAATTTAATTTTAGTTTTAATTTAATTAAATTTAATTTAATTTTAATTTAAGTTAATTTAAATTAAATTAAATTAAATTTTAGTTTAATTTTAATTTGATTTTTATTCCTTAATCATCTCTCCCGATCTAAGTTTTCAATTAGGGAATCATATGATTTTGTGAGATAAATTAGATTCAATTTTAGGATTTGATTTAACTTTGTGTTAGATTTAGGTTTAGCTTTGGGCTCAACAAACAGACATTCTTTGGATAAACTTCTGGGCAATGGTGAGTCACTTGGACATCATTAGAGTAACTATCCCTTCGAGATTTTCCAAATAGTCCTATCCACTGAACTTAGTACAAAACCTTGGTCTAACTAGTTATGATCCGTAAAGGGTAGCTTCGGTTAGTTCCACTTAGCCAAATGCACAAGGTCGAAGCCATATCTTCCTAGACATGCATAGACTAAGCTTCCCTAACATACTATCATCCAAAACTTCACCAGTACCGTAGGTCAATGTAACGACCCACCTTCCTTGACTACTCTCTAAAGGTGGCCGTTACCTAACTATTACTCTACTTACTAGTGTCACTTATGCTATTATTAGCAACACTTAAATTTATCACGACCCCAGAGAAGTTCCTACCAAAAAATTTCGACAGAGTCTCCCCTGTACCGGTGACAATAATCATCAATACATGCAAAATAAACCATCAGCCACATGCGTCTGGTATATATATACTCCACAACCACGCAGTAATAAGACACAACAACTTAAAGAAAACTATTCTAGCAATAGCAAATGAATAGAGCTCCAACAGTGGGAGATAACCAAACTAACAATGCGGAATAGACTCAATTAGCAACATAAGAAAAAGGGAAACAACTCTTTAACCATCCCAACTCCTCTAATAACGTTAAAGAAATACTCTAAACAACTTCTTAACTAAGTCTCGAGGCTTCCATAGTTCAACATCACATACCATCCATCACGCATCCTCCTTGTTGCCTTCCACTTTATACCTTAGCTTTTCCTTTATTTGCAGTAGGAGGAAAATAAATCTATAAGCGAAATGCTTAGTAAGTACTAAACTATCTCACAAAACTCGAAAGTGCATAAGGTGCAAAGGATGCTAAAACTGAAATGCTACAAAGAAAGGCTCCACATGCTCATCTATAGCAAAGCACTAAACAATCTGCATACTTATGATATACAAGAATAGATCTACATGATGGAAATAAAGCTAATCATGCTCAATAACTCATAAGGAAAGCAAATGAAAACTAATACTGTATGCTTAGCATTATAAGAGCTAAACTTTACTGGTTCTAAACATAGGTGATACTTGTTTCATTTACTTATAGCCTTATACTTGAAATTAATATTTAACTTTCTTCTTCTCTTTCTTGGGCCCAGGCTTAGTACCAAATGCACGCTCTCTAATAGAGACTGAGGTAGCGAGCCTCCAGTCCTATGAGGGTAAAGACCTCGGTCTTACCAGGGCCAAGACCTCGGAATTGGTCACCTGGATTTGTTTAACGACAACCTCGGAAGTCGGGTACTAGTCTCTTACTTTAATTTACTTGTTATCTTTTCTAATTAGACCTTGGTCTTTTTCTTACTTGTAGTTACCCATAATCCTTAAAAGGTTTAATAGGGCACATAATTATCCCACTAAAATTCTTGACTATTCATGCTTATTTAATGGCACAGAAAATCTAGGCTACATGCACAAAATGAGAAGCTGTGCAGGTTCAGAAATCATGGAGATCCAAGGCTAAAATACCAAACTTAAAGCTAATCATGTTCATGGAATTAGCAAGTAAAAACTAAGCTACAAAATACACTATGTATAACTGTTCATGCCCAGTATTGGCCAGGAAAAACTAAGCTACAAGGTACACTAAATATATGTTGTTTGTGCCGAGTATAGCAAGGTAAAACTAAGCTACAAATAGGCTATTCAAAACTAAACAATTTAATTTGAGTTTCATAGCAGCAAGGGAAATTACACATGCTCAACTAATTGCTAATGAGAACTACTCAAATTACTTAAAGCCTCTTCTCAACTTCCTATAAGAACTCACGATAGCAAAAGAAAACTGAAGGATTGCTACTGTTCAGTCCACAGCAAAGAACCAAATACAAACCAAGCATACATTTTAGGGCTACACTGCTTATCAATTCCAAGCCAATCATGTACAAGAAGTAAATCTATTATAGCAGGTTCCAAAAACAAGGAAAATGAGCTAACCACTAGTAACCATAATCTGTTATAGCAGGTTCCTAAATTCTGTACAAAGCAAAGAAAAACTATAGGAAGCTGTTACCCGCAGCTTCTGATACCAACTGTACAGTAGACCCGAAACAACCTTGGTAAAGAAAATTCTGCACAACATGATCCTAAACAAGAGGGAAAACAATTTGCTACTACCATTACTCCTCATATCCGGTGCTACAACAATGAAACAAAAAAGAATAATGCAAAGCTTCAGAAACAAGAAGAGGAACAAGGAATAAACCTCGGAGCTATCCTACTGCAGGTGAGTAGCAACTTACCTCGGTTCCTTGGACTCACAGCCGACGGGAAGCTTCTAGGGTTTACGGAGAAGTTGTTTCCTCAACAATCTCTTTGTACCTACTTGTTCTTCTCGACGATGGGATCATGAAGGTGTGAAGATCTCGCCGGAAAAGTGCTCACCGGTCGCCGAAGACAAAACCCTAGGCCTACTTCTTCATTTCCGCCGCGAGAGGAAAAATGTCGTCGGGAGAGAAAGGTAGGAAAGGTTTTGGGTCTCGGGAAAAATTAAGCCCTCTTTTGTAATTAGGGTTTTTTATAAAATACTCTACCTTAAATATTTGTCGCTGCATATCTGATCAGCATCGACTGCTAGCACACTTGGTTAGCCGGGTTTTATCCGAGTCACAGGTCTCGGCTTCGATCCCTCAGCCGCGCCCTTTTTATTTCAATTTATTTTAAATGTTCCTAACTACTGCTTATATATATTTCGTTCCATATATGTTTACAAAAAGGTCGCGGACCAGTTGGCTGGCTGGATTCGGTTAAGGCTAGGTTCAGGTCTGAGGTCCACGGTTTGAATCATGGCTTGGATAATTTTTGTCAAAACTTCCTTCGTTTAGTAAAAATACCAAATGACCTCCAAAAATTACATAAAAATACTCTAAAAATTTCTAAAAATCTCTAGAATATTTTAAAAGCATTTACAAATATTTTTAAGGACATTTAGAACTCAAAATAGGGGAAATTGGGTCATTATAATCCCCCATACCTTATAAAATGTTCGTCCTCGAACTTAGAATAGTTCTGGATATTTCTGTTTCATACTGTCCTCACGCTCCCAAGTGACTTCCTCGTGCTTCTGGTTCTGCCAGATGACCTTCACTAGTGGTACTTCTTTATTTCTTAGTCTCTTAACTTCTCTGTCCACTATCTGTGTAGGTTTGCTCTCATAGCTAAGATCCTCCTGGATCTGTATTGACTGAGGCTGAATCACTTGGCTAGGGTCATGGAGACACTTCTTTAGCATGGAGACATAAAATACGTTATGTATTGCTGACATGTCCTGTGGTAAGTTTAGCTTGTAAGCTACTTTTCCAATCCTTTCTGTGATCAGGTAAGGTCCTACATAGCGAGGACTTAATTTGCCCTTCTTGCCAAATCTCATCACTCCCTTCATAGGAGCAACCTTGAGAAAGACTGAATCCCCTACTTGAAATTCAAGTGGCCTACGGCGTGTGTCAGCATAACTCTTCTGTCTACACTGGGCAGTCTCAATCCTCTGTCTGATCTTCTAGATAGCCTGAGTGATTTCTTCTATCATCTCAGTCTGAATGCCCAGCTCTACCTCCATTTCTTTTCTCTCACCTGCTTCTTGTCAGCAAATAGGTGATCTACACTATAACAACCCAAATTTCCTCATTTTGAGCCCCAAAAATAATTTAAAAATATTTGAAAATGCTATATAAAAATTCTAGAGATTTTTAGAAATTTTTAGAGTATTTTTACGTAATTTTTGGAGGTCGTTTGGTATTTTTACTAAACGAAGGAAGTTTTGACAAAAAAATATCCAAGCCGAGGTTTAAACCAGCGACCTTTGACTCGGTCAAAACCCGGCTGACCAAGTGGGCAAGCAGTTGTTACTTAATCAAATAAAGGAAAAATTCTATTTAAGTAGTAGAAGTTAATAACAAGAAATAATAGGAAGAAAATGGGTTGCAGCCGAGATTTGAACCCACGAGCCGAGCCTTAAGCAGAACGCAGCCAACCAACTGTTGCATGAGTATTTCGTGAAAAGGTAAGGTGTGAAATATTCTTATGCAATAGTTGATAATAAAAACCCTAGTTACAAAAAGAGGGGAAAGTTTTCCCGGGCCCTAATTTCCCTACCTCTCCTTTTCTCTCCCAACGTCGTTCTCTGCCCAAACGGAAACACAAAAGAGGACTTAGGGCTTCACTTCGGCGGCCGATCGAGGGAGTTTTCCGAGAGCCATTCACACCATCGAGATCGCCTTGTCGAGGAGAGCACATGGAGGTGAGGAAGTGGCCGAGATCTTCACTTCTCCGAACCCTAGAAGCGATTTTTCTGGCTGTGAGTTCAAGAACAGCAAGGTAAGTTGCTACTCACCTGTGGTAGGAGTAGTTTCAAATTCTTCTTGATTTTCGAAGTAAGCCTTGAAGAGTGCTGTTGTGTTTGAGTTTGCTACCGTGAATCACAAAGGAAGGAAGTAAATGGTATAGTTTAAGTATGTGATTTGGATTTCTTCAGACCTGGTAGATAGTAATTCAGTTTTGAGTTAGGTTGTAATTAATTGGACATGTACAGAAGGTGTTAAGCATTTCAAATTCTGGCATCAAATATCTAGTTTCCTTTGAATTGCAGTTTATTTCCTTTAGCAGTGCAGATTTTTGCTGTTTTCTTTAAGTATCTACTTCTTTTTGTTTTGGCAGTAGGCGTGTACCATATTTAGTATTAGTGTAGAATTTTAGATTCCTATAAGCATCTAGTTCTTTTCAATTTGCAGTTTAGCAAGTATAAAATTTAGTTTTTCTTACCGTGTAGTTTTAGTTTTCCTCTTCGTGCTCAAGTTTCAGATTTAGTTCTCTTTAGTTTTCCTTTTGTTAACTTTGTATCTAATCATAAGATTTCAGTTTCAGATTTGGTTTCTTATGCTTTCTTAACTACTTGGAACAACCCTTATATTTAGCATACAAGTTTAGATCTTTTTGTGCCATTAATGGGCACGAATAGCCCTATGTTTGATATTTTTTGTTTAGACCTTTTTGTGCTATTTAGAGGGCACGAACAGCCTTTAATCTAAGTACATAGTATTAGTTTTCTTTGCTATTTTAACAAACATGATCAGCCCTGTTATTAGCATTGCAATTTTAGTTACTTCGTTACTTTAACAAGCATGAATAGCTACTCTCTAAGTGTATGCAGTGTTTTTTAAGAATACAGATCTTTCTTACTTTGATTTATTTCTGGTGTAGCATGCCTAAAGATTTCAGATTTGTTTTCCTTGGTTTTAAATCTGTTGTAGCATGTTGGAATAGGCAAGTAGTTTACTTGAACAAGTATAAGAAGGATAAAGAAAAGAAAGAAAAAGGCCAAGGCCTTAAGTAGATCCCAAAGTCAAAACTTTAGGGATTTTTGGCACACAAGGTGCTTGTTAAAATGCCAAGGCATTATATATTAGAAGTATTAACAGATAACAAGTATTTTACTTTTATCAATGACACTGTGCTGGACTCTCAGTTGTCCTTGGGTTGGGCTCCCATAGTCGTCCCTACGTTTAGATAACCTAGTAGTAACGGCACGACCGACGGTCGACGACCCGAGGGTCGCCAAATGGCCCGCCAAGTGGGTCGGGTCGTTACAATAGTAAACCCTACTAGATTCGGGACTAGCTACCTTAGGTCTAGTTAGGGATGTGCGCATAGCAAGTACAGTTGCCGGACCCAAGAAGAAAGTTTCTTATTATTTTGAAGTATTATAAGTATAAGTTTTTGAACAAGTAAAGTAAGTTTTTCATAAGTATAAAAGTATTAAAAAAGAAGTTTTTAAACAAGTGAAATAAAAGAATAAGTTTAGAACAAATGAAATAAGTTTCAGTTTGTCTTAAAAGCAGCAAGTTGAGTTCTCTTTTATGCTAGCATGTTATTTAGATTAGCTTACTGTTCTTTGCTATTTTCTGAGCATGAGTAGCTTTACATGTTTAGCATTTCAGCTTGTATGATTTCTTTATTATTAGATGAGCATGAGTAGTCTTCAGTAAGTAATCAGTTAGATCATGTTATAGATATACGTACATGCATATCGAGATTTTGTGAGTTAGATAGCGCTTACTAAGCATTTTGCTTATAGTTTGCATTTCCTCTTACTGTAGATACAGGGAAAGAAAAGTGTTAGCAAAGGAAGGCGACAAGGTGGCGCAGATGGTGTGTGATGCCAGGACTATGGAAGTCTTGGGACTTAGTTTAAGAATTTGTTAGATTAATTCTGTATATAGGTTGATAAGAAAGTGTTGGAGTAAGAAGCTGTATTTTAGTTTGTTTCCACTATTCATTACTTGCATGATTTGATTTTATCAAACTGCGTGGTGATGTTATTTCTTTTGTGTATTTGATATATATTACAGCCACCTGTGGCTGATGTATATTATGTTTGTATCTCAGTTTAAGGTCACCGGTACAGGGGAGATTCTGTCGAAATTTTTCGGTAGAGACTCCTCGTGATTTCAATCATACCGGTTAAGTGGAGTTATTAGTTAAGTAACGGTCACCCTTAGAGAGTAGTATAATATAGTAATAAGGGTGGTCGTTATAGTTGGTATCATTGTAGTCTCCATTCTCCAGCATCACACATCAGCACCATCTTTGCCGTCTTCAAGTAAGAAAGTATTTAAGTTTTCCTTTTATGCTTTCTTTATTATTTGCAGTATAGAGTAATTGCTTATATGCACATTAGTAAGATATAAGTTTTGTTTCTCTTTATTTCATATACATAAGTATGTTTAGAAAGGATAGAGAAGATATCAAGTCTTTTTCTTAGCATAACTAGATGTCAAGATAGAGGACAAGACATTGGGGAGTCAGAAACCCCAGTTAAGTAATTAGAACCAGAAAGACAATCATAACAAGAAAGACCCAAGCAGGAGGATGTTCGGGTAGTTTGGGAGTACCCAGAGGTATTCCCAGAAAAGCTACCTGAACTACCTCCCAACAGAGAAGTGGAGTTTGAAATTGAATTGGTTCCTGACACCAGCCCAATTTCAAAAGCTCCGTACCGAATTTCTCTAGCAGAGCTAAAAGAGTTACAAGAACAATTTCAGGAGCTACTTGACAAGGGTTTCATCCACCCTAGTCATTCATCCCGGGGAGCTCCAGAGTTGTTTGTTAAGAAGAAAGACGGATCTATGCGGATGTGCATAGATTTTAGAGCGCTTAGCAAAGTAACAATTAAGGACAAGTACCCTCTTTCCAGAATAGATGATCTATTTGATCAGCTAAAGAGGGCAATAGTGTTCCCTAAAACAGACCTGCGCTCTGGGTACCATCAGTTGAAAGTGAAAGAAAGTGGTACACCGAGAACAGTTTCCAGGACCAGATATAGACACTACAAATTTGTAGTCATGCCATTTGGTGTGACTAATGCACCTGCGGTCTCCAGAGACTTTATAACAGACCTTCCAAGGACACTAATGGGTACGATGCGATATGAATGATAGAGGACTGAGAAGTTAAGAGACTAAGGAAAAAAGAGTACCATTAGTGAAAGTCATTTAGAACCAGAAGCACGAGGAAGTTACTTAGGAGCGTGAGGACAGTATGAGACTGAAATATTCGGAATTATTCTAAGTTCGAGGATGAACTTTTTATAAGGTATGTGGAATTGTAACAACCCAAATTTCCTCATTTTGAGCCCCAAAAATAATTTAAAAATATTTTAAAATGCTATAGAAAAATTATAGAGATTTTTATAAATTTTTAGAGTATTTTTACGTAATTTTTGGAGGTCGTTTGGTATTTTTACTAAACAAAGGAAGTTTTGACAAAAAAATATCCAAGTCGAGGTTTGAACCAGCGACCTTTGACTCGGTCAAAACACGGCTAACCAAGTGGGCAAGCAGTTGTTACTTAATTAAATAAAGGAAAAAATTCTATTTAAGTAGTAGAAGTTAATAACAAGAAATAATAGGAAGAAAATGGGTTGCAGCCGAGATTTGAACCCACGAGCCGAGCCTTAAGCAAAACGCATCCAACCAACTGTTCTGTGAGTATTTCGTGAAAAGGTAAGGTGCAAAATATTCTTATGCAATAGTTGATAATAAAAACCCTAGTTACAAAAAGAGGGGAAAGTTTTCCCGGGCCCTAATTTCCCTACCTCTCCTTTTCTCTCCCGACGCCGTTCTCTGCCCGAACGGAAACACAAAAGAGGACTTAGGGCTTCACTTCGGTGGCCGATCGAGGGAGTTTTCCGAGAGCCATTCACACCATCGAGATCGCCTTGTCGAGGAGAGCACATGGAGGTGAGGAAGTGGCCGAGATCTTCACTTCTCCGAACCCTAGAAGCGATTTTTCCGGCTGTGAGTTCAAGAACAGCAAGGTAAGTTGCCACTCACCTGTGGTAGGAGTAGTTTCGAATTCTTCTTGATTTTCGAAGTAAGCCTTGAAGAGTGTTGTTGTGTTTGAGTTTGCTACCGTGAATCACAAAGGAAGGAAGTAAATGGTATAGTTTAAGCATGTGATTTAGATTTCTTCAGACCTGGTAGATAGTAATTCAGTTTTGAGTTAGGTTGCAATTAATTGGACATGTACAGTAGGTGTTAAGCATTTCAGATTCTTGCATCAAATATCTAGTTTCCTTTGAATTGCAGTTTATTTCCTTTAGCAGTGCAGATTTTTGCTGTTTTCTTTAAGTATCTACTTCTTTTTGTTTTGGCAGTAGGCGTGTACCATATTTAGTATTAGTGTAGAATTTTAGATTCCTATAAGCATCTAGTTCTTTTCAATTTGCAGTTTAGCAAGTATAAAATTTAGTTTTTCTTACCGTGTAGTTTTAGTTTTCCTCTTCGTGCTCAAGTTTCAGATTTAGTTCTCTTTTGTTTTCCTTTTGTTAACTTTGTATCTAATCATAAGATTTCAGTTTCAGATTTGGTTTCTTATGCTTTCTTAACTACTTGGAACAACCCTTATATTTAGCATACAAGTTTAGATCTTTTTGTGCCATTAATGGGCACAAATAGCCCTATGTTTGATATTTTTTGTTTAGACCTTTTTGTGCTATTTAGAGGGCACGAACAGCCTTTAATCTAAGTACATAGTATTAGTTTTCTTTGCTATTTTAACAAACATGATCAGCCCTATTATTAGCATTGCAATTTTAGTTACTTCGTTACTTTAACAAGCATGAATAGCTACTCTCTAAGTGTATGCAGTGTTTTTTAAGAATACAGATCTTTCTTTCTTTGATTTATTTCTGCTGTAGCATGCCTAAAGATTTCAGATTTGTTTTCCTTGGTTTTAAATATGTTGTAGCATGTTGGAATAGGCAAGTAGTTTACTTGAACAAGTATAAGAAGGATAAAGAAAAGAAAGAAAAAGGCCAAGGTCTTAAGTAGATCCCAAAGTCAAAACCTTAGGGATTTTTGGAACACAAGGTGCTTGTTAAAATTCCAAGGCATTATATATTAGAAGTATTAACAGATAACAAGTATTTTACTTTTATCAGTGGCCCTGTGCTGGACTCTCAGTTGTCCTTGGGTTGGGCTCCCATAGTCGTCCCTAGGTTTAGATAACCTAGTAGTAATAGCACGGCTGACGGTCGATGACCCGAGGGTCGCCAAATGGGCCGCCAAGTGTGTCGGGTCGTTACAATAGTAAACCCTACTAGATTCGGGACTAGCTACCTTCGGTCTAGTTAGGGATGTGCGCATAGCAAGTACAGTTGCCTGGCCCAAGAAGAAAGTTTCTTATTATTTTGAAGTATTATAAGTATAAGTTTTTGAACAAGTAAAGTAAGTTTTTCATAAGTATAAAAGTATTAAAGAAGAAGTTTTTAAACAAGTGAAATAAAAGAATAAGTTTAGAACAAATGAAATAAGTTTCAGTTTATCTTAAAAGCAGCAAGTTGAGTTATCTTTTATGCTAGCATGTTATTTAGATTAGCTTACTGTTCTTTGCTATTTTCTGAGAATGAGTAGCTTTACATGTTTAGCATTTCAGCCTGTTTGATTTCTTTATTATTAGATGAGCATGAGTAGTCTTCAGTAAATAATCAGTTAGATCATGTTATAGATATATGTACATGCATATCGATATTTTGTGAGTTAGATAGCGCTTACGAAGCATTTTGCTTATAGTTTGCATTTCCTCTTACTGTAGATATAGGGAAAGAAAAGTTTTAGCAAAGGAAGGTGACAAGGTGGTGCGGATGGTGTGTGATGCCAGGACTATGGAAGTCTTGGGACTTAGTTTAAGAATTTGTTAGATTAATTCTGTATATAGATTGATAAGAAAGTGTTGGAGTAAGAAGCTGTATTTTAGTTTGTTTCCTCTATTCATTACTTGCATGATTTGATTTTATCATATTGTGTGGTGATGTTATTTCTTTTGTGTATTTGATATATGTTACAACCACCTGTGGCTGATATATATTATGTTTGTATCTCAGTTTAAGGTCACCGGTACAGGTGGGATTCTGTCGAAATTTTTCGGTAGAGACTCCTTGTGATTTCGATCATACCGGTTAAGTAGAGTTAGTAGTTAAGTAACGGTCACCCTTAGAGAGTAGTATAATATAGTTAGAAGGGTAGTCGTTACATGCACTTCCTGCCGTACAGTGCCTCATAAGGTGCCATCTTGATAGTGGCCTAATAACTATTGTTGTAGGCAAACTCAGCTAAGCACAGATACTTGCACCAACTCCCCTTGAAATCTAGTGCACAAGCCCTGAGCATATCTTCTAAAATCTGATTTACTCGCTCTGTCTGTCCATCAGTCTGAGGATGGAAGGCTGTGCTGAACTTGAGTTTGGTGCCCAGTGCATTCTGAACACACTCCCAAAAATGAGAGGTGAAGCGCCCATCTCTATCAGACACAATATATTTAGGAACTCCATGAAGTCTGATCACCTCCTTAATGTATAGTTGTGCCAACTGCTCTATAGAGTGGGACACCTTGATGGCTAGAAAATGAGCAGACTTAGTCAATCTATCCACTACTACCCATATTGCACCATATCCATTCGTAGTTCTTGGAAGACCTATTATGAAGTCCATGGATATGTCTTCCCACTTCCACTCTGGTATTGGAAGAGGTTGTAACATTCCTCCTGGTCTCTGGTGTTCTGCTTTGACTCTCTGGCATGTCAGGTAGGTACTGACATATTTGGCAACGTCTTTTTTGAGTCTAGACCACCAGAACCTCTGTTTCACGTCTTGGTACATCTTGGTAGAACCAGGATGCATGGAGTAAGGAGTACTATGAGCTTCCTCCAGGATTTTCTTTCTCAGTTCTTCATCATTGGGGACACAAAGGCGGTTCCCCTGATAGAGGATTCCACTATCTGATACTCGAAACTCTGAATTTTCCCCTTGTTGTATCCCTTGCTTGATCTTTTGGATATCTGCATCTTCACTTTGCTTTCTCTGTATATCCTCAAGCAGGGTTGACTCTAAGGTCAGTGCAGAGAGTTGACCATAAATAACTTCAAGTCTGAAATCTGACAACTCCTTCTGCAGTGGCAGGGCTAATGATGACAAAGACATCAGGGATTCACTGGATTTTCTGCTTAGTGCATCTGCCACTTTGTTAGCTTTGCCTAGGTGGTAGAGGATTTCACAGTCATAGTCTTTGACCAACTCTAGCCACCTGCGCTGTCTCATGTTTAAATCTTTCTGGGTGAAGAAATACTTTAAGCTCTGATGGTCTGTGAAGATTCTGCACTGGACTCCATACAAGTAATGTCGCCAGAGTTTCAGTGCAAATACCACAGCTGCCAGCTCAAGATCATGAGTAGGGTAATTCTTCTCATAGTCTTTGAGTTGTCTGGAAGCATAAGCTATAACTTTTCCTTCTTGCATGAGTACAGCTCCTAGGCCCATCTTGGAAGCATCACTGCAGATGTCAAAACTCTTGTCACTCTCTGGAACAGTCAGAATAGGAGCACTGGTCAGTCTCTTCTTGAGCTCTTGGAAACTTTGCTCACATTTATCTGACCATTCAAACTTCTTGTTCTTCCTGGTTAAGGCCGTCAGTGGAGAAGCTATCCTGGAAAAGTCCTCCACGAATTTCCTGTAGTACCCAGCTATACCAAGGAAGCTTCTGATCTCCCTGACGTTCTTTGGTCTACTCCAGTTATTGACCGCTTCTATTTTGACTGGATCCACTTAGATACCTTCTTTAGAAATGATGTGACCTAGAAACGGCACCTGATTTAACCAGAACTCGCACTTTAAGAATTTAGCATACAGCTGCTTTTGCTGAACGGTCTGCAATACTATTCTCAAGTGCGTGTCATGCTCCTCTGGGGTTCTAGAATAGACTAGAATGTCGTCGATGAACACAATGACAAACTTGTCAAGGTATTCTCTGAACACTCTGTTCATCAAGTCCATGAAGACCGCTGGTGCATTAGTCACACCAAAAGGCATGACTACAAACTCGTAGTGTCCGTATCTGGTCCTGAAATCCGTTCTAGGTATATCCCTTTCTTTCACTTTCAGCTGATGGTACCCAGAGCACAGGTCTATCTTTGAGAATACTGTTGCCCCTCTCAACTGATCGAATAGGTCGTCGATCCTGGGAAGGGGGTACTTATTCTTGATGGTCACTTGGTTCAGAGCTCTATAATCTATGCACATCCGCATAGATCCGTCCTTCTTCTTGACAAACAACACAGGAGCTCTCCAAGGTGAGTGACTAGGGCGGATGAAGCCTTTGTCAAGTAGCTTCTGAAGTTGCTCTTGTAGCTCCTTCAGCTCTGCTGGAGACATGCGGCATGGAGCTTTTGAAATTGGACCGGTACCAGGAACCAATTCAATCTCAAACTCCACTTCTCTGTTGGGAGGCATCCCATGTAGCTCTTCCGGAAATACTTCTGGATACTCGCATACTACCCGAACATCCTCTTGCTTGAGTCCTTTCTGTTCTTCTACATTTACTATGTATGCAAGAAAACCAGCACAACCTTTAGCTAACATCTGGTGAGCTGCTAGAGAAGAGAGAAGTTTCTGGGTCTTCTTCCTTGGCACTCCCTTGAATTCAAAAGGTGGTTCACCCTCTGGACTGAAGATTACTTTCCTTCTGCAGCAGTCTATTGAAGCACTATACTTGCTGAGGAAATCCATACCAAAAATGATATCGAAATCTTGCATGGCGAAGACTACCAGGCTAACATATAGTTCTCGGTCTGCGATTCTGACCGGTATAGCTCGAAGCCACTGGTTGGACTCCATGACTTCCCCAGAAGGTAGGGTCGTCAAGAACTTGGAGTTCATACTCTTTGTAGGCACCTGTAATTTACTGGCAAAGGGTACTGATATGAAAGAATGGGTCGCCCGAGTATCAAATAGTACAGTAGCTAAATGCTGAAAAATAACTACTAGACCTGTTACAACCATGGAGACACTAGCAGCTTCCTCTTTGGTGAGGGAGAATACTCTGGCACTATCAAAGGCTAGGACTGGTGGAGCTTCCAACCTTCCCTGACTGATATAGGGTCCCTCTAGTGCTGCTTCCATGTGATACAACTATGCAGGCTTTCCTCCATATTGCACTGGCTGTGGCTGAGGTGCTTTGAGCTTGTTAGGACACTCTTTAGCCATGTGTCCTTCCTAACCGCAGGAATAACATCCAGTCTTACCCAGAAGATAGGCTCCTGGATGTGTTCTCCCATATTTGGGATAGGGAGGGAACTTGGTCTGCTTGTTTGCTGGTCCTCCCTTCTGGTTACCTCCTGAGTTCCACTGCTTTCTTTTACTACCCTTGCCTTTCCAGTTCTGTTTACTTGACTGGGATTTCTGGCTCCCCACTATCTTGTCTTCGATCTTGACTGGCTTGTGTTGCGCTCATTGTATTTTGATGTTGTTCAGGTAGTGCTCAGCAACTAATGCCCTACTGATCAGCTCTTCACCAGTCTGGGGCTGATGAGCTCCACTACTCACATTCAGTGCTATCTGTGGTCTCAGCATTCTGAGCATCAGTCTGACTCACTCCTTCTCTGTACTTACTAGCTCTGGGCAGAGACGAGCTAGTCTATTGAACTTCTTAGCTGCTTCTTCCACTATCAGGTCACCTTGTTTGAACTCTATAAATTCCTCATAGTGCTTGTTGGTGATCTGTAGGTGAAAGAACTCCTCATAAAACTCTGACTGAAAATCAGCCCAGCTCATCTGATTGGCTGCCCTCTTGGTCTTTATCCTCTCCCACCACATACGAGCATCTCTTGACAGGTAGAAAGAGGCGCACTTGACCTTCTCGACTTCTGGCCAGTCAAGAAGCTCCATTGTGCTCTCCAGTGTCTTGAACCAAGCTTGGACATCCCAGCGCTCAGTCGTGCCTGAGAAGCTTTCTGGTTTCAATTTTAGCCACTGTATGAGGTAAGCTTCTTGTCTCTGAGGTACTGTGATGACTCCCTAGCAGCTGGTGAAACCTCAGTTACCACTGGAGTCTCCGCAGTGACCGCTGGGGGAGGGGGAGGAACTGATTGCTGATTTGCCCTCAGAATGGCAATTACTTGATGCTGCTCTGCTACTTGTTTCTGGAGTTGAGCAACAACTTCAGAGAGATTGGGCTAAGTTGAGCCCGGGCCTTCGTTCTCCTGAACCTGGTCCTCAGTATGAGCGGTACGGGGACGCCCTCTTCTTGCCATCTAATTATGCAAAGAAAAGGTTTGATATCTTCTCTATCCTTTCTAAACAAACATATGTATGAATAAAGAAAACAAAACTTCTATCTTACTAAAGCACATATATATAAGCAATCACTATCTACTGTAAATAATAAAGAAAGCATAAAAGGAAAAACTTAAATACTTTCTTACTTGAAGACGGCAAGGTTGATGCTGATGTGTGTGTGATGCTGGAGAATGAGAACTGCTCTGATACCAACTGTAATGACCCACCTTCCTTGACTACTCTCTAAAGGTGGTCGTTACCTAACTATTACTCTACTTTCTAGTGCCACTTATGCTATTATTAGCAACACTTAGATTTATCACGACCCTAGAGAAGTTTCTACCGAAAAATTTTGGCAGAGTCTCCCCTATACCGGTGACAATAATCATCAATACATGCAAAATAAACCATCAGCCACATGTGGCTGGTATATATATACTCCACAACCACGCAGTAATAAGACACAACAACTTAAAGAAAACTATGTTGGAGCAATCTAGGTGCCCTAGGTTTTGATGTTTGGGCAAAGGTTTAAGTTAGGTTTATTGTTGTATTTGATATGCATTGTGAGTGTGCAGGATACAGGTACAACAAGGAAAGTCCAAGTGTAATCTTGGCAAAGGAGAAAAGTCCAAGGATGAGTCTTGGCGGTGTAAGTCCAAGTATGTAGTCTTGGCAATGTAAGTCCAAGTGTGACTTGGCAATGGATGAAGTCCCGGAGGTGAGGAGCCTCTTGGCAAAGGAAGACCCGACAATAAGGACAAGGCCGAAGGAAGCTCCAGAAGGCAAGACGTGAAGGATGGGGAGACATCCGAGGGACGCGAGGCTGATGGAGGAGGCTAGAAGGCTAGGTCTAGGTTGGTCGGGCGAGGACGAGTGCTGAGCGATTGTACTCGGGGCGAAATCATATGGTTTTAGATTTTACTGTAGCAGTACTGTTGCGTTACTGTAGCAGTACTGTTGTGTTACAGCAACACTGTTGTAACACTATAGCAGCACTGTAGCAGTCGACTGGTGACTGTAGCAGTCGACTGGTACACTGTAACAGTCGATTGGTAATCGACCGTTGGGTAACGGTTAGCTTCACTTAAAGGACCAGTCGACTGGTGCATACACCAATCGACTGGTAGCGGGAAAACAACTTACTGTTTTCCTCTCGAGCTCTATTTAATAGAGCTCGAGGTGCTTGGGCATGGTTGACGAAATTAGACTTGGTTAAAGCCTAATTAGTAGTCACCAAAGTGCTCAAGGATCTCTTGTGTCCAAGTGTTCTTGGTTGAAGTTGTGGTGAGGTTTCTCCACCCACAAGGAGCGGTTTGAGCTAGCCGGAGTTTCCGAGGACTAATCCACCGACGGATTGAGGGATCGTCCACCTTACGGACAGCCGTGGAGTAGGAGCATCATCTCCGAACCACGTTACATCGACGTGCATTAGTTTGCTTATTCTTTTTTTTATCTTTAGCTTTCGTATTCGTAATTTGTATTGTATTATTCCGCTTGCGCACTAACGAATACGCAGAAAGCCATTGATTTGGGTGAGACGCTATTCACGCCCCCTCTAGCGGGCACATCGGTCCCAACAAACTATTCTAGCAATAGCAAATGAATAGAGCTCCAACAGTGGGAGACAACCAAACTAACAATGCGGAATAGACTCAATTAGCAACATAAAAAAAAGGGAAACAACTCTTTAACCATCCCAACTCCTATAATAACGTTAAAGAAAGACTCTAAACAACTTCTTAACCAAGTCTCGAGGCTTCCATAGTTCAATATCACACACCATCCATCACGCATCCTCCTTGCCGCCTTCCACTTTATACCTTAGCTTTTCCTTTATCTGCAGTAGGAGGAAAATAAATCTATAAGCTAAATGCTTAGTAAGTACTAAACTATCTCACAAAACTTGAAAGTGCATAAGGTGCAAAGGATGCTAAAACTGAAATGCTACAAAGAAAGGCTACACATGCTCATCTATAGCAAAACACTAAACAATCTGCATACTCATGATATACAAGAATAGATCTGCATGCTGGAAATAAAGCTAATCATGCTCAATAACTCATAAGGAAAGCAAATGAAAACTAATACTGTATGCTTAGCATTATAAGAGCTAAACTTTACTGGTTCTAAACATAGGTGATATTTGTTTCATTTACTTATAGCCATATACTTAAAATTAATATTTAACTTTCTTCTTCTATTTCTTGGGCCCAAGTTTAGTACCAAATGCGCGCTCTCTAATAGAGATTGAGGTAGCGAGCCTCCAATCCTATGAGGATAAAGACCACGGTCTTACCAGGGCCAAGACCTCGGAATTGGTCACCTGGATTTGTTTAAGGACAACCTCGGAAGTCGGGTACTAGCCTCTTACTTTAATTTACTTGTTATCTTTTCTAATTAGACCTTGGTCTTTTTCTTACTTGTAGTTACCCATAATCCTCAAAAGGTTTAATAGGGCACATAATTATCCCACTAAAATTCTTGACTATTCATGCTTATTTAATGGCACAGAAAATCTAGGCTACATGCACAAAATGAGAAGCTGTGCAGGTTCAGAAATCATGGAGATCCAAGGCTAAAATACCAAACTTAAAGCTAATCATGTTCATGGAATTAGCAAGTAAAAACTAAGCTACAAAATACACTATGTATAGCTATTCGTGCCCAGTATTGGCCAGGAAAAACTAAGCTACAAGGTACACTAAATATATGTTGTTTGTGCCCAGTATAGCAAGGTAAAACTAAGCTACAAATAGGTTGTTCAAAACTAAACAATTTAATTTGAGTTTCATAGCAGCAAGGGAAATTACACATGCTCAACTAATTGCTAATGGGAACTACTCAAATTACTTAAAGCCTCTTCTCAGCTTCCTATAAGAACTCACGGCAGCAAAAGAAAACTGAAGGATTGCTACTGTTCAGTCCACAGCGAAGAACCAAATACAAACCGAGCATACATTTTAGGGCTACACTGCTTATCAATTCCAAGCCAATCATGTACAAGAAGTAAATCTATTATGGCAGGTTCCAAAAACAAGGAAAAAGAGCTACACCCCTAGTAACCATAATCTGTTACAGCAGGTTCCTAAATTCTGTACAAAGCAAAGAAAAACTATAGGAAGTTGTTACCCGTAGCTTCTGATACCAACTGTACAGTAGACCCGAAACAACCTTGGTAAAGAAAATTCTGCACAACATGATCCTAAACAAGAGGGAAAACAATTTGCTACTACCATTACTCCTCATATCCGGTGCTACAGCAATGAAACAAAAAAGAACAATGCAAAGCTTCAGAAACAAGAAGAGGAACAAGGAATAAACCTCGGAGCTATCCTACTGCAGGTGAGTAGCAACTTACCTCGGTTCCTTGGACTCACAGCCGACGGGAAGCTTCTAGGGTTTGCGGAGAAGTTGTTTCCTCAATGATCTCTTTGTACCTACTTGTTCTTCTCGACGAGGGGATCACGAAGGTGTGAAGATCTCGCCGGAAAAGTGTTCACCGGTTGCCGGAGACAAAACCCTAGGCTTGCTTCTTCGTTTCCGCCGTGAGAGGAAAAACACCGTTGGGAGAGAAAGGTAGGAAAGGTTTTAGGTCTCGGGAAAAATTAAGCCCTCTTTTGTAATTAGGGTTTTTTTTATAAAATACTCTACCTTAAATATTTGTCATTGCATATCTGATCAGCATTGACTGCTAGCACACTTGGTCAGCCGGGTTTTAACCGAGTCATAGGTCTCGGCTTCGATTCCTCAGCCGCGCCCTTTTTATTTCAATTTATTTTAAATGTTGCTAACTACTACTTATATATATTTCATCCCACATATGTTCACAAAAAGGTTGCGGACCAGTTGGCTGGCTGGATTTGGTTAAGGCTCAGTTCAGGTCCGAGGTCCACGGTTCGAATCTTGGCTTGGATAATTTTTGTTAAAACTTCCTTCGTTTAGTAAAAATACCAAACGATCTCCAAAAATTACATAAAAATACTCTAAAAATTTCTAAAAATCTCTAGAATATTTTAAAAGTATTTCCAAATATTTTTAAGGATATTTAGAACTCGAAATAGGGAAAATTGGGTTGTTACAATCAAGTTAAATCTTGTCCTTTTTTACTATAGTCCTAATTACCTTGTCGGGTAGGTTGGTTTCGATTACCCTATCGGGTAGATTATTTTTGGAGGTGCCAACTATTCTGGAGCCTCCCCCTGAATTATTGGCCTTTATTTTTTATTTTTATTTCTTGGTTTATATCTATTTTTTTTATAGTTAAATTTAACTTGATGATATTTTAAGTTTTGGTGAGTTTTAAAATATTTAGATTTTGAATTTGTTGATTTAGGTTTGTATTTTGGTTTTTGATTTGGTTTATTTGATTTTACATAATATATTTTTTCTTTGGGTATGTAGTATTTGTTAAGTCCTACTTGCGTGGTTAAGCACGCTTTCAGAACTCAAGCTTTACTTGATTGTTTGTGTTGGATTATTAACGATTTAAATGTTTTATTTAAACTTGACTTGTAGCCAAGTCCGGTTTTATTGTAAATTACTTTTTGATTATTTAAAATTAGATCTAAATTCTTAGATCTTGTTGTAAATTTTTCTAATATTTCTTTTAATTTGTTAATTTCTATTTTTAGTGTTAAGTTTCCTCCTCAAGTGTTAAGTCTTGAGTTGGATTATTATTTGTGATTTTTTCCTTGAGATTTTGATTTTCTTCAAGGAGCAATTCATTTTCTTTTTCTATTTTAACTAATTTCTTATTTAAACACAAAATAATTTTAAAGAATTTTTTATTTAAGTTAGAGTATACCTCTTCGAGACATTCGGAAACGAGTACGGACTCGTGGCTCGATTCGGATTCAAACCCGTCTTTCGATTCGTCCTCCAACTCTGCTTCGCGGGCCATCAACGCGAGGTGACTCTGGTGCTTCTGGTCTTCGACCTTTGATTCATCCAAGGAAGAGTCGTCCCACGTTGCTTTGAGGGCCTTCTTTTTGGTCATCTTTGTCTTGTCGTTCTTCGATCTCAGGCACTCGTTCTTGTTGCACCTGAAGCACATCACATTCCTTGGTTTAGTTGGAGAGTTGATCTTCTGTAGGTCCTTCTTGTTGAAGCTCTTCTTCCTCCTGGTGAACATTTTCCTTACCAGGTTCACCAGGTACTCTTCGTCTTCAGAATCCTGGTCAGATTCATCTTCAGGTTCAGGCTTATTCTTCGTTTTTTCCTTGGAGGAACCTGCAAATAAGGCAATACCTTTCTTAGTCCCGACATTAATTTGCTCATGTAATTCTAATTCGTAAAATAGTTCATCTAATTTTAACTTAGACAAATTTTTAGAAATTTTGTAGGCATCCACGATAGATGCCCACAAAGTGTTACGTGGAAAGACATTTAACGCATACCTGATTAGATCATAATTTTCCATTTGATGGCCTATCGCGTGGAGTCCGTAGAGGATATCCTTGATCCTCGCGTGAAGCTGACTCGCCGATTTTCCTTCCTACATTTTAATATTAAATTACTTATTTAACAAAAGATTGTGCTTTGTTACCTCGGCGTCTCTTGTCCCTTCGTGTAGCTCGATCAGTTTATCCCACAATTCCTTTGTGTTCTGGTGCGGTCCTACCCAGTTCAATTCTTCCTTTGTCAATCCGCATTGAAGCGTGTTGAGTGCTTTAAAATCCATTGATGCTTTCTTCTTCATGTCCAGAGTCCACTATTCCGGGTCTAGTGGAATTTCGTAGTTGTCGACCGGTGCTTTGTAGCCTTTGGTGACGCTAAACTACTAGTCGAATCCGTCTTCAGGTAGACCTCCATCCACTTCTTCCAGTACGGGAAATCATCCCCGTTGAACAGGGGAGGACATACTGTGCTGAAGCCTTCTAGTTGAGATATTTTAATCTACACACAAGCAAACAAATAGACAAGAGAGGTCCCAAGACTTGGTCTTGGATTAGTAGTGCTGAATAAACTAAGAGGAATAGAAATAGAAGCTGAATTGGTGTTGCACCTAATTCAGATTAATTGCGATGAAAAACTTTCCAAAAAGGTAATAGTACCATTTTGGAATATGATGAAAAATTGAAAGCCAAAAAAAAATAAAAAAAAAACTTGACCCCCTGTCTGATTGGTGGTTGCACCAAATCAGAGCGGTACCTGCTCTGATATCACATGTTGGATCGATGAGGTCGCTAAAGGGGGGGTGAATATCGATTAAAAATTTTTGAAAGAGTACACAGTGGAAAAGACGAAAGTAGAACAATGCTAACATACGAACCTTTTACTTGGTTCGGAGCCTTTGGCGACTCCCACTCCAAGGCCCGCACACAAGGGTGCTTTCGATGGGCAATTCACTAGAAATTCGAAAGCTTATTACAAATCTAAGTACAGGAATGCTAATAAAAAATAATACTGACAACAGAAAGAAAAATGAAAGAACAGCGTGTGGTCAGAGTAGTGTCGCAACGTCGCAGGAGCGCAATAGAGCAGATCATGAGTTGTGTTGATGCTCCACCCTTGACCCTCCTTATATAGGAGGTTCAGGGCGCCCGGATCCCTTCCGGGCACCCTGAGTATACGTAGCAGAGCTAATCAGTGAGCTCCACGTGGCGATGTGACGTTTCGAGATAAAACTTACCTCTGGGCGCCCAGATCCCTTCCGGGCGCCCGGACCCTTGATTTCCAGCAACTTCCTTCCTACAATAAAACGTTAGTCCGAGGCACTTATATCTTCTGCAAAACAGATTGTTAGCATAGTTTATAATTCAACAGAAAAGAATATTAATTAGATTTTGTCTCTCTGAGACCGGAATCTAGTCAAGATCTCGACTTCGAGTTCCAAAATTGTTCTAAGTTGAATCGGCGCCTAAGTTCCCTTCCCAGGAATGCGTCCTCACAGTCACTCTCCTCCAGTGACTTACCTCAACTTGTCTGCCAGACATCGGTCAGCCCTTCGACCTATCTGGACTTTGTGCCAGCTATCCGGTCAGCCCATCGACCTAGCTGGACTTTGTGCCAAACGTCCGGTCAGCCCTTCGACCTGTTTGGACTTCGTGCCAATTATCCGGTCGGCCCGTCGACCTAGATGGGATTCGTGCCAGACATCCGGTCAGCCCGTCGACCTGTCTGGGCTTCTCCTGCACACTTGATCAGAGTATTAGATAACAACAAAACTAACTTAACCTATTTTGTCATTCATCAAAACCTGAGTTAGACCGTTAGTGCTAACCGCACCAACAATATGTCTGTGAAAGCTTGGACAAAGGGTAAATAGTCTATGACTTTAACGTTTTAGCAATTGTGAGAGTAATAAAAAATATAGATGGTGTAGCAGCAACTGCTGCCTAACTGCTACAGCGGATAGTATTTATTGAACCCCGAGGTGTTTTGATGTGATCAAACAAGTTAAGCTAGGTCCTGTTTGTTTTTAACCCTTGTGTCTAAGTGTGCAGGAGCTTAGGAACACAGGAAGTCGAGCAGAAGATGTGGCTAGCGAGAAGGACGACACGGGAGAGTGCCGACGGGATCGTTGCATCCGAGGGATGAGGTGACCGTGGAAGAGTATACCGGTGGACGAGAAGAACGTACGCGACGTTCGAGGGACAAGAAACCGGGAAGGAAGGCTGCTCGAGGAGAAGGCTGGAACTTGGGTTCGGGGTGAGCCCTATTCTGGATGGCCAAGATCACCCAAGCTATTGGAGTCGGAGTTGAAGACCCGGAACGAGACGAACCGAACCGGAGCAAAGGTCGTCATCGGGAAAAAGTCAACTTCTGTTGACTTCTGGCTCCGGGGAGCCCGGAGCAGCCCGGGGCGCCCGGAACCCTTCCGGGCGCCCGGAGTTGACTTTTGACCAGGATCAAGATTTGACTCGATCTGATCATTGGGGGATATAATTTATCCCCCCGAGGGCACCCGGAACCCTTCGGGGCGCCCCGACCAGTGTTATAAATATAGCACTGGTTTGCACAGATAATTTATCTCACTTGTAATCAGTTTTCTCTGTGCTTTCATTTCTGTTCTTATTATTTATGCTGTCAACGCTGTAAAGAGGTTACTCCACCCAAAGGAGATCGACAGATAGTGCGCTTACTTTCCTTGGATTAGCAATCCCCTGATTGCAAACCAAGTAAATCTTTTATGTCTGCTCTTTTTAATTAGTCTCTATTTTTATTTATTACAAGTGTTTGTTATATAGTTGAAATCCGAGAAAGGTTCGCCTTTTTGTTTCAGGGCAATTCACCCCTCCCCTCTTGCTGGCCTTCAAAGGGACCGACAAGTGGTATCAGAGCCAGGTTCTTCAGGAGGACTAACCGCCGATCGAAGCACAAAGATGGCCGGACCAAGCATCGTTCCACCAAAATTCAAGGCAGTCTGGAAACGTCGAATGGAGGTATTCCTAAAAACTGATTTCAAAATTTGGTTTATTATGAAGTATGGTTTTATAGCTCCGACGAATCAGAATGGAGAAGAAAAAGAAGAGAGCCTTTGGACAAAGAAGGAGCAGAATGAGTCCGTTGTGAATAGCCGTGCAGAATATCACCTGCTGAGCGTGCTGCCGCCTCAGAAGTCAACTGCATCAAAAGCTACTTGTCGGCCAAAGAACTTTGGGAGAAGTTCCTGGAACTCCACGAAGGCACGTCCGAAGCGAAGCTCGCTAGAAGAGACATCCTCCGGAACAAACTGATGAACATCCGCCTGGAAAAAGGTAAGAAGGTAGCCAGTCTTCATGCGAAGGTAAAAGAATTAATTACTGGTCTCAAGAACCTAGGTGAAATGATAACAAACCGGGACACCATACGCTACGCACTCAACGCATTTCCTCGAACTCCGGAATGGACATCAATCGTCGACGCCTACTACATTTCAAAAGACCTGGAGGTAACTACTTTAGAAGAGTTATTTTCTACTCTTGAGTTACATGAAACCAGGTGTACAGCTACAACAAAAGAATCAAGTCAGATAATGGCGCTGAACGCAACCAAAAAGGATGAACCCGAATCAGATTCTAAAGAGGATCAGGAAGCGTATATGGTAAGAAACTTTTAAAAGTTTTTTAGATCTAACAAGTTTAAAGAAATGCAGAATAAAAAGAATCCAAGAAATAGAAGAAAAGTGTGTTGCTACCAGTGTCAAAAAGAAGGACACTTAAGAGAAGATTGCCCAGAATTAAGGAAGGACAAAATGAAGACACCCAAGAAACACAAAAACCTAAAAGCTACTTGGGACGACACTTCTTCATCTGAGTCCGAGATTCAAGAATATGCTGGGATAGCACTGATGGCATGCCACGAAGGGTAAAGTACATCAGAACCCAACATCAATGAAGGTGGAGCGACCTCAGATGAAAGCAGGGAAGCAGGGGGAAATTCAGGCTTCAAGTCTGATATGGTAAGTGAGGTATGCCTCTTACCCCCTGATCAGCTTTACTTTGGTATTAAGGCTATGACTAAATCCATGTATAAATTAGAAAATGAAACTACCAAATTAAAAAATGAAATTTTAGAAACAAAAAGAATTTTTGGCAAAATCTTGTTTAATAGAAGATTTTGATAAATTGAAACTTGAAAATGAAAAATTAAAAGAAGAAATAGAAAGATTAAAAAAGTCTAACGGTTCAAATATTTCTCCTTTTAAAAATTATAGAGGATTAAATTGGTACTATAGGTTTCACCAAAATCAAATTAGAAATATACCAAAAGCCTATGTACCCAGAAAATACTTAATTAACCCTATAGGTAGGAACCTCTATTGGGTTCCTAAAACTTGTTTAATTTAAAATATTAAAATTAGACTTAGCATTTTTAGCAAGAAAATTAAACATGTAATTTCTTTATGCAGCTTTGTCTAGAAAGTAGTTGTTACTCTAATAACCAAGAAGGCCTAGTGCCTCGCTACTGCTTGGAAGCCAAGCATCGAAATGAAAAGTTTAATTGACTAACTGAAAAAGTATTAATTTAAGTTACTTAATGCTTTAAAAGAGTTATTCAATTTGGGTTAGAAATTATTTTCAAAAATATTCATGTTTTCAAAAATTTAGAAAATTTTAGAATTTTTTTTTAAAAAAATTAATATATATATTGCCTTAGATTTTTTTTATCTGAAATTTTTTCTATTGCAGTTTAACTTAGAATTTTTTTTAAATTTTTTTTTTTGAAAACTTAAAAGATTTTTTTTTTTGGAATTTGATTACTTAAACTTTTGAAAAATTTTCTAACTTATATTTTTAAGTTAGAATTTACCTTAGACTTGTTAAAAGGAACCCCATTTTTCTTATGTGATCAAAGGGGGAGAAGTATGTTAAGTCTAGGGGGAGGTACAAGTATGTTAAGTCTAGGGGGAGGTACACATTTTTTTAAAATTGAAAAATCTTTAGACTTAGTTGCAAATTAATTTGTTTTTATTGCATATGTGTTATCCTAGCTTAACTTGGGTTGCTCACATCAAAAAAGAGGAGATTGTCGAACCCCGAGGTGTTTTGATGTGATCAAACAAGTTAATCTAGGTCTTGTTTGTTTTTAACCCTTGTGTCTAAGTGTGCAGGAGCTTAGGAACACAAGAAGTTAAGCAAAAGACACGGCTAGCGAGAAGGATGGCACGGGAGAGAGCCGACGGGCTCGGTGTGTCCGAGGGATGAGGTGACCGTGGAAGAGTACACCGGTGGACAAGAAGAACGCACATGATGTTCGAGGGACGAGAAATCGAGAAGGAAGGCTACTCGAGGAGAAGGCCAGAACTTGGGTCGGGTGAGCCCTATTCCGGATGGCCGAGATCATCCAAGCTATTGGAGCTAGAGTTGAAGACCTGGAACGAGACGAACCAAACCGGAGCAAAAGACCTCATCGGGAAAAAGTCAACTTCTGTTGACTTCTGGCTTCGGGGTGCCCGGAGCAGCCCGGGGCTGCTCGGGTCGCCCGAAGTTGACTTTTGACCAGGATCGAGGTTTGACTCGATCTGATCGTTGGGGGATAGAATTTATCCCCCCTAGGCGCCCGGAACCCTTCGGGGCGCCCCGATCAGTGCTATAAATATAGCACTGGTTTGCACAGATAATTTATCTCACTTGTAATCAGTTTTTTCTGTGCTTTCATTTCTGTTCTCATTATTTGTGCTGTCAACGCTATAAAGAGGCTACTCCGCCCGAAGGAGATCGACAGATAGTGCGCTTACTTTCCTTGGATTAGCAATCCCCTGATTGCAAACCAAGTAAATCTTTTGTGTCTACTCTTTTTAGTTAGTCTCTGTTTTTATTTATTACAAGTGTTTGTTATATAGTTGAAATCCGAGAAAGGTTCAACTTTTTGTTTCAGGGCAATTCACCCCTCCCCTCTTGCCGGCCTCCGAAGGGACCAACAGTATTAAGTTATTTGTCGAAGCAAGACCTGCTACATCGTTGTAGCAGCTAACATTCCAAGTAGGTTACTACACATAGCAGCGACAATGACAGTTAGCTGCTACAGGTTGTGGCAGTTATTTGTCGAAGTAGCTGCTAGAACGTGTAGCAGTAAAGCATAGTGGGTGTAGTATAGTAGGAAAAAAAATTTAAAAATCAATTTTTACCATGTTGAAGTACCGCCTTAAGGGAAAAAGCCTATTTGGACTTAGAGCAAAGGACCGCCGAACTGGATGACCTGGGATTGAAGCATGCTTTAGCGATCACCATCCTCACAAAGAAGATCAAAGCAGATGGTTGACTAATATCGCAACAGTAGCAAGATTTGGAGCAACAATCAGATAAAATAAAGTCCTTGCAATATGAATTAAACTGAGCCAACTCGGAGATAGGCTCTCTTTCACAGACCTGCAAAGGTAAGTCTCATAAACGTAGGTGGATGGAACAAGCGTCTCATCTTTGTCCAGCGTGTTATTCAGCCACACGCCCCTATCTGGGGTGGGAGGAACAATCTGGTACCTCCTCGAGGCACCAAAATAACTATTAAAGAGACCATCCATTTGTTGGAAAACATGGATTTCCAGGTCGTGTACGTTGTATTATAAATTATATTAATATATACTTCTATTCATGTATATCAAATCCAACTATAGTCTCCAAGTCTTTCTGCACTTACGCTCAATAAGGTGTTAGTCTGTCTGTCGAGCTTAGTTTTTTTATTTAGATCACCTAAATTGATATTCCTTTATTTATATAGAATATGATACAACAAGTCCAAAATACAATCATCAAATGATTGGCTCTAGGGCTCTAGCTAACAATCTCCCACTAGCACTAGTGTCAATCAGTGTAGGCTCTAAGCCCCAATGACCTAGTGTGACCATCATACTTCCTCTGTGCCAAAGCCTTGGTCAAGGGATCTGCGATGTTAGCCTCTATAGGTACTCTGCAAATCTTCACATCTCCTCTCCCGATGATCTCTCGAATGAGATGGAAGCGTCGTAGTATGTGTTTGGTCCGCTGGTGTGAGCGAGGTTCCTTCGCCTGTGCTATAGCTCCATTGTTGTCACAATAGAGCTCAATAGGGTCAGCAATGCTAGGAACCACCCCAAGTTCAGTGATGAACTTGTGAATCCAAACTGCCTCCTTTGCTGCCTCTAATGCAGCAATATACTCGGCCTCTGTCGTAGAATCAGCTACTGTGTCTTGCTTTGAACTCTTCCAGCTCACAGCACAACCATTAATGCAAAATACGAACCCCGACTGCGATCTATAGTCATCATGGTCGGTCTGGAAGCTAGCATCACTGTAACCCTTTACAGCTAGCTCATCATAGCCTCCATATATCAAGAAATATTCTTTAGTCCTTCTTAAGTACTTAAGAATATTCTTGACTGCTATCCAGTGACTTTCACCTGGATCTGACTGGTATCTGCTCGTCATGCTCAAAGCATACGAGACATCAGGATGAGTACATAACATGGCGTACATGATAGACCTGTTAGCTAGAGCCCTAGAGCCAATCATTTGATGATTGTATTTTGGAATTATTGTATCATATTCTATATAAATAAAGACATTTGGTTTTTGGTTATTATACTTAAATGTATTGGTGCCAAATAAACTAAGTATAATAACGTCCTTGAGTAGACGGTTCTCACCTATATCAATCGGTTAGTTGAACCGATAGTGAGATGATATAGGGAACACTACTCTTAATCATTCCTAGTCGAGTATTAACATTCAGGGACAATGTTAATGCAATAAGACTAGCATGTAGGTCAACTCGATGACTTGATCTCACAAGTCATGGATATAGAGATATCAAGTTGACACATGGGTATGCATTAGAGAATGTATACTGAATGACCCGCCATGAGAAAGTATCATGGATCGTTATATGAGTGTCATATACTTTCTCATGTGGCTATTAGTATGACTACTAGTCCTTAGACCTGAAGTCACCATGGTTCCCTACATAAGAAGTTATGTACTTTGGTTTCGTCAAACGTCACCCGTAACTAGGTGGACCATAAAGGCGATTACTGGGTATGTAACAAATTATGCGGAGGGATGTGAGTGATGTAGATGGGATCTATCCCTCCTATATGACGGGAGAGACATCGGTATTCTTGATAGAGTGAGACCATGAAGTGCATGGCCATGCCCAAATGAGTCAATATAGGATATTGAGCTCATTTGATTGAGTGAGTCTACTTGGAGTTCAAGATTTAGATTGATTAGAGGATGACACGGTCTATGCCTCACATTGATCAATCTAGATGTCTAGCATAAAAGGACACTTGTCATATATTGTGAGGAGTCACAATTAGTAGTCACAAGGTGATGTTGGATCTCAACATTCTTGTAACTTGGGTAGTAATGATGTATTGCTAGATACCGCTCATTACTTATGTTTCTAAATGAATTTAGGGGCATTGCCAACGTTACAAGAACCTATTGGGTCACACACAAAGAACAAGTGGATGGAGATTAGGTTCATATGATGAACCAAGAGGATTTGATTCATTTGATGAATCAAATTGGATTAAGAGTAATCCTAATTGGGCTAATTGAGTTGGACTCAAGTTGATTCATGTGTTCAATGAGTCTAATTTAGATTATGACTCATTGAATCAATTTAATTAAATGAATTAGATTGATTATATTAAATTGGCTTGAATTAAATGGTTGGATTAGATCAACCATGAGAGAGATTAAGTCAAGTTTGACTTGACTTGAGAGGAAGATGAAGAGTCAAGTTTGACTTGACTTTATGCCACCTCATTGGTGAGTTGGCATTAAGTGGACCAATGATGATGCTCCACATCATCATGGTTACTTAAGTGAAATGCCACCTCATGGGAGTTACCAAGAGTTGTGACTCTTGGTATCCCATGGAGGTTACAAACCACTTAATTAGATGAAAAGAGTTCCATTTTGCAAGTGTAACTCTCATTCAAGTGATCTTCCACCTCCTAAGCTCTCTTCTTGCTCCTTCTCTTCTCTTGGTCGTGGGTTTCAAGCAAGGGAGAAGAAAGGAGAGTGAATCTAATCCAAGAAGAAAGGTTAGTGAAAGTCACATAGAGATTTTAGAGGAGTGTGTTCTCTTCTTTTCCTTTCTTCTTCTTCCAATCCTACCCGAGAGCCCTAGAGAGTGCTAGCACACTTGTGGTGCTCTCTTCTCCATCCTTGAGTGTTAGAGAACACTTCTTGTTCGTGTGGATATCACTAGAGAGTTGTCTACGTTGACAACTTCAAGATCCGGCGTACCGTTGGACGAGCGGGATTTGCGAGGGCACGCTTCAAAGGTATAAAATGTTTTTCCTTTGTAGATCTACTGTAGATCATAGTTTGAAACTCGTACTCGTATTTTCGAAAGTTTTCTTCGCACGGATCCAATGGCTAGGGGGTTTCGGGGTTTCCGCGACGCGAAAAAGCGGTTTTCGTGGCCCGAAAAACCCAACAAGACCCTATGGCTAAGGCATAAGGGATCTGATCCATGCCGTCTCTCTCCTCTCTAGAAGAGGGACCTTGAGTCTTCGAAAGACTCACACCATATGACGTCGGCAAAAATCCCTTCTTGGAGTTCTGCATGGCAAACCGAAGGAGTACCTTGTCAATATATGTACTCTGACTTAGGCCAAGCAATCTCTTAGATCTATCTCTATAGATCTGTATCCCTAGAATGTGGGATGCTTCACCTAAGTCCTTCATTGAGAAACATGTCCCTAGCCACGTCTTGACAGACTATAGCAAAGGGATGTCTTTCCCAATCAGAAGTATGTCATCCACATACAATATGAGGAAGACAACTATATCCCCTACAACCTTCTTGTAGACACAAGGCTCATATTCGTTCTTGATGAAACCAAACTATTTGATTGCATCATCGAATCAAAGATTCCAGCTCCGAGAAGCTTGCTTTAGTCCATAAATGGACCTATGCAGCTTGCATACTCTGCTAGTATGTTGTGGATCTACAAAACCCTCAGGTTGTGTCATGTACACATCCTCGAGTAGGTTTCCATTCATAAATGCGGTTTTGACGTCCATTTGCCAGATCTCGTAATCGTGGTAAGCTGCAATAGCAAGCATGATCCGAATGGACTTAAACATCGCTACTGGAGAAAAGGTTTCGTCATAGTCAATACCATGAATCTGCTTGAAACCTTTAGCTACCAAGCGACCCTTATAGATAAGTCAAGCCATGTTAGTCTTTCTCTTAAAGACCCACTTACACCCTATGGGTTTTACCCCTTCAGGTGGATCAACCAAAGTCCATACTTGGTTGGTGTACATGGAATCCATTTCGGATCTCATGGCTTCTAGCCATTTCTCGGAATCTGGTCTCATCACAGCTTCCTGATAGGTGGTAGCCTTATCCTCTATGAGCACAACATCATCATGGTCAGACAAGAGAAATGAGTATCTCTCAGGCTGATGACGTACCCTATCAGACCTGCGAAGAGTTATATCTACTTGAACTGGTTGTTGTTCCTCAACTCCTTGTGGAACAACATCATCCACAACACTTTGTGGTTCCAGTTCAACTTCCATCGAGGCATCAGTGCTATTGTTCGTATCTTGAACTTCTTCAAGATCGAACGTGCTCCCACTAGTCTTTCTAGAAACAAAGTCCCTTTCTAGAAAGACCCCAGTCTTTGCCACAACTACCTTGTTCTGACTGGGAATGTAGAAGTAATATCCCTTAGTTTCCTTGGGATATCTAATAAAGTAGCACTTGTCGGATTTAGGTCCTAATTTGTCTGAGACTTGACGTCTAACATAAGTCTCACAACCCCAAATCCTCATGAAAGACACCTGGGCATCTCTCCCAGTCCATATCCTATATGGTATCTTTATCATGACCTTCGATGGAACTCGGTTGAGTGTAAAAGCTGCCGTGTCTAGAGCATAACCCCAAAGGTATGTCGGAAGATCTGTGTGACTCATCATAGATCGTACCATATCTAATAGGGTACGATTCCTCCTTTTGGATACACCATTCCACTGTGGTGTTCCAGGAGGAGTGAGTTGGGATAGAATCCCACACTCAGCTAGATAGTCATAGAACTCATGGCTAAGGTATTCTCCACCTCGATCGAATCGAAGTATCTTAATACTCTTGCCAAGCTGGTTCTGTACTTCATTCTTGAATTCTTTGAACTTTTCAAAGGATTCAGACTTATGTGTCATCAAGTACACATAACCATATCTACTGAAATCATTAGTAAATGTGATGAAGTACCTATAACCGCCTCTAGCAGCGACATTGAAAAGACCACATACATCACTATGTATGAGTCCTAACAAATCATTCGCTCTTTCGCTGTGCCCACTAAAGGGTGTCTTGGTCATCTTGCCTAGTAGGCGTGACTCGCACGTCTCATAAGATTCAAAATCAAATGAGTCCAGCAAACCATCCTTATGGAGCTGGGATAAGCGCTTATCATTTATATGACCTAAGCGACAGTGCTAGAGATAGGTTTGGTTCAAGTCTTTTAACTTGAACCTCTTGGTATTTATGTTATAGATAGGGTTTTCAAGGTCTAGAATATAGAGTCCATTTATCTGAGGTGCACTATAATAGAACATATCGTTTAAATAGACGAAACAACATTTGTTCTTTATTATAAACGAAAATCCTTTCTTGTCCAAACAAGAAACTGAAATTATGTTTTTAGTCAAGGCAGGCACATAACAACAATAATCTAATTCTAGTACAAGCCCAGAGGGTAGAGATAGATAGTAAGTTCCTACAGCAATAGCAGCAACCCGTGCTCCATTACCTACTCGTAGGTCTACCTCACCCTTCGTCAATACCCTGCTATTTCTCAGTGCTTGTACATTAGTACAAATGTGCGAAGCACATCCGGTATCTAATACCCACGATGAAGAAATAGAGAGGTTGACTTCTATAACATGTATACCTAAAGTAGAAATCTTATTTCTCTTCTTCTTAAGTCTTCCAGGTATTCTTTGGAGTTCCTCTTCCAGTGCCTTGCTTGTCCTTGATATAGGTGACAAAGATGTTCAACCATATCGTAAGCGCCCATCAACTCAGGTTGCTTTTGAAGCTCAGAGTTCATGGTTGCGAGCATAAGACAGGACACATCTAATGCGTCATCTTGATGCTTCTTGTAAGCATCTCGGTCTGCTCGCATGGCAGTGGCAGGAGGAGCCTCCGGAATGGGCTGCTCCAGAACGTACAGTTTACGTTCTTGGGTGAGAACTATTCTCAGGTTCCTGTTCCAGTCCAAGAAATTTGCTCCGTTGAGCTTGTCCTTCTTAAGGACAGAACGTAGAGAGAAGTTGTTCGTGTTTGACGTCATGGCAATTCTACAACAGAAAAATGCAGAAAATAAATATCATATTCTTTTAAATCATTTAATTAGGCCTTTAACTAAATGATTCTCCCACTGAATTCTATAATTCATGTGGGACAAGATCCACATCATACTAACGCTTGAGTTAGCTTTGGCTAATACGCACAAGACTTAGTATGATCGGTAGGTAACTAATTATCAATTCATCTCTATGATCTCTATGCTCTGATACGCATCATCGTTTATATTAGATCTAAATCATGACAACTCGTAATGCCTACCATGCCGTGATACCTACCACTACCTCGATCGCATGTTGTTGTTGAATCTGCCAAAGCAGAGCAACACATACTATCTTGGTAGGGTACAGAGGGACAATCTTGGTCCCGTCTATCAACGCATGGGTGAGTACAACTCAATTAGATTGAGTAACTAGTTAACTTAATTGGATCGAGTTTAACTATAGGCATTATCCAATGGTTGGTAGATAGGTCAAAATCACATTTATATTAACTCTTGGGCGTATCATATACTCGATAGATCTAATCTAATCGAATGGTGCATCATGTGTACGACTTAGATCTAATCTAATCGTTAGGCACTAATTAATTACTTAATTAACTAGCATGCATCACATACACACAAAAGTAATTAATTAAATAATTTTTTGATTATGTCATGGCCCTACTACGATCTTCTCAAGCCAATGAGAAGATCGGATGGTCAACCTAAGGTCAACAGCTTCTCAAGCGCCTTCCTTTTGACCACCTTGTGTTGCTCGCGCCTTCCTCGTAACTCCATCTTGAGTGGACCTTCCACCGCTTCAAAATTTATATTACATTTTGAAACTCGAGTTACATTCGAGTCTAAATCTAATTTACAACTATAATATAAATAGGGAGGCACGACGCGCAGGTCGCGTATCAAGTACAGCACACGCAAACACACAAAATGGCACGCAGGCCATATTTTGAATTACAACACAATTATCCAATCGAATTGGGTCTTTGGGCCATGACTATGACAAAAATAATATATAATTCAAAATTATATATTTCTATAATTTTCTGTAATTTTTCCTATAATTTTTACAATTTTTACGAGTACAATTTCCCAGCGGTTCCGTTTAGCGGGTTTCGGGCGCAATCACGGAACGAATCCCCTTGCGGGGCCAGGGGCAGCGCCCCTACCCGCGATCTAACCATCGCGAGGGTTCCTTTGCGATCTAACAGCGCCTTAGCCCGCTGTCCCAAAAAGTTTTGGGGCGAAACTTAGCCGTTTTGGGAAAAACTTCTCGGTAGTCGAAGCCTACAAGTGTCGAAACACTTGTGCTTCGCTTCTACGAGAAAAATACCCATAAAAACTATAAAAATCATAAATTTACAGAATATTAAAGAACTGAAAAGTTTCATAAAACACAAAATAAACTCGTATTCATCTTCGCACGTGGCTCTGATACCACTGTTGGGTTTTTCGGGCCACGAAAACCGCTTTTCGCGTTGCGGAAACCCCGAAACTCCCTAGCCAAAGGATCCGTACGAAGAAAAATTTTAAATACGAATACTAGTTTACTAAAACTTAGATCTACTCCTAGATCTACATGGAAGATATCTATACCTTCGATGCGTGCCCTTTTTCGTAACCCGCTCGTCCAAGATTCGCCGGATCTCGAAAGTATCAAAATAGATACTTCTCTATACGTATCCACACGAACACACTAGGTGGAGATGACCAAAACAAGGTGTGCTAGCACCTTATGGGATTCGGCCAAGGAGAGGAGAGGGAGAAAGGAGGAGAGCACTTGAGGAAGAAGATGGAATAATTGCCTTGAATGAAAAATTCATTCAATCCCCTCACAATAGTGGTTGGCCACTTTCAAAAAGTGTAACCCCCATTTCCACATTAAGTGCAATTAATGTGGAGCCATTAAAGTGAAGAATTGTAACCTCCATGAGGTGGCATCTCAATTAAGTAACCATGATGATGTGGAGCATCATCATTGGTCCACATCTTGCCAACTACCTAATGATGTGGCAAAAAGTCAAGTCAAACTTGACTTTTCCTCTTCCTCTCAAATCAAGTCAAACTTGACTTAATCTCTCTCATGGTTGATCTAATCCAACTTTTTAATTCAAGCCAATTTAATATAATGAATCTAATTCATTTAATTAAATTGATTCAATGAGTCATAATCTAAATTAGACTCATTGAACACATGGATCAAATTGAGTCCAACTCAATTAGCCCAATTAGGATTACTCTTAATCCAATTTGATTCATCAAATGAATCTAATCCTCTTGGTTCATCATATGAACCTAATCTCCATCTAATTGTCCTTAGTGTGTGACCCTATAGGTTCTTGTAATGTTTGCAATGCCCCTAAACCCATTTAGGAGCATAAGTAATAAGCGGTATCTAGCAACACATCATTACTACCCAAGTTACAAGAATGTTGAGATCCAACATCACCTTGTGACTACTAATTGTGACTCCTCACAATATATGACAAGTGTCCTTCTATCCTAGACATCTAGATTGATCAATGTGAGGCATAGACCGTGTCATCCTCTGATCAATCTAAATCTTGAACTCCAAGTAGACTCACTAAATCAAATGAGCTCAATATCTCATATTGACTCATTTGGGCATGGCCATGCACTTCATGGTCTCACTCTATCAAGAATACCGATGTCTCTCCCGTCATATAGGAGGGATAGATCCCATCTACATCACTCACATCCCTCCGCATAATTTGTTACATACCCAGTAATCGCCTTTATAGTCCACCCAGTTACGGGTGACGTTTGACGAAACCAAAGTACATAACTCCTTATGTAGGGAACCATGGTGACTTTAGGTCTAAGAACTAGTAGTCATACTAATAGCCACATGAGAAAGTATATGACACTCATATAACGATCCATGATACTTTCTCATGGCGGGTCATTCAGTATACATTCTCTAATGCATACCCATGTGTCAACTTGATATCTCTATATCCATGACTTGTGAGATCAAGTCATCGAGTTGACCTACATGCTAGTCTTATTGTATTAACATTGTCCCTGAATGTTAATACTCGACTAGGAATGATTAAGAGTAGTGTTCCCTATATCATCTCACTATCGGTTCAACTAACCGATTGATATAGGTGAGAACCGTCTACTCAAGGACGTTATTATACTTAGTTTATTTGGCACCAATACAAGTAAGTATAATAACCAAAAAACCAAATTCCTTTATTTATATAGAATATAATACAACAAGTCCAAAATACAATCATCAAATGATTGGCTCTAGGGCTCTAGCTAACATGAATGACCCGCCATGAGAATGTTTCATGGATCGTTATATGAGTGTCATAAACATTCTCATGTGACTATTGGTATGAATAGTCCTTAGACCTGAAGTCACTATGGTTCCCTACATAAGGAGTTGTGTAATTTGGTATCGACAAACATCACCTGTAACAAGGTGGACAATAAAGTCAATCACTGGGTATGCAATGAATTATGTGGAGGGATGTCAATGATATAGATGGGATCTATCCCTTCCATATGATGGAAGCGATATCTGTGGGCCCCTGATTAGTAGGACACAAGAAAGCATGGTCATATGCAAGTGAGTTAATATGAGATGTTGAGCTCATTTAATTGAGTGTGTCTACTTAGAGATCAAGAAACACAAAGGTTGATAAGAGGATGACACGGTCTATGCCTCATTGATCAACCTAGATATCAAGGATAGAGGGACCAAGTCATACAAGATAATAGCCATGGACAGGTTAGGTCGGATCTTGACCTTCGAATCTAGCAAGGTATAATTGCCACGGACACGGTTCGTGCTGAGATCCGAGCAGTCGGGAGTCCGTGAGCATGCTAGAAAGGTATACACTCACTATCATGTTAGAAAACTTAGTATATGTAAGAATTTTTATTTCCCTTCGCATGGATCTTCTGGAGGAAATAGGTTTTTCCGCTGCGCATTTGCATGTTTAACAACCTATTTCCTTATAGATGGGAGCTAGATGATGGTGTTCACATTAAGGAAATACGTTTACGAGTATGGAAGCATACTCTAGAGCGTGGAAGGCTACTTGACTGCTTTGACTTTCCCAATTTGGGAGCTTGATACACTTCAAGATTTACAGAGGATGGCATGAAAGGAATGACGAAGGTGGTGCAGAGAAAATGTGGTCAATCCATGAATCTGCTACTCATTTTCCTTTTTGACATTCATGAACATTGCAACCCTCTATTATATAGGAAATTAGGTGTAGTCACATGTAACGACCCAATTTTCCTCATTAGGAGTTCTAAAAGTTCTTAAAAATATTTAGAAATATTTTAGAAATATTCTAGAGATTTTTAGAAATTTTTAGAGTATTTTTATGTAATTTTTGGAGGTCGTTTGATATTTTTACTAAACGAAGAAGTTTCGACAAAAAAATGTCCAAGCTGAGAATTGAACCCACGACCTTTGACTCGGTCAAAACCCGGCTGACTAGGTGGGCAAATGGATTTTTCTGTTTAGAAAAGGTAGCGAATTTATTTAAGATAGTTAACAGAATATTGGATTATAAAAGGGACAAGTTGATCTTGGATTTGTCTGTTTAGAAAAGGTAGCGAATTTATTTAAGATAGTTAACAGAATATTATAAAAGGGATAAGTTGATGTTGGATTTGACTGTTTAGAAAAGGTAGCGAATTTATTTAAGATAGTTAGCAGAATATTGGATTATAAAAAGGATAAGTTGATGTTGGATTTGTCTGTTTAGAAAAGGTAACAAATTTATTTAAGGAGTTAACAGAAATATTAAGTTATAAAAAGAGATAAGTTGATGCTCTGTTTTCCCGTGACTTAAACCATTCTCTCCTTCTCTTCTGCGTACGATGGCAGAGCTCGGGCAAAAAACGAAAGGGAGTTAGGGCATCATCTCCGGCGGTCGGCCAAGGTCCTAGAAGCCCTTTTTGTTCGGTTGTGAGAACAAGAATCAAGGTAAGTGCTTCTCACCTGCAGTAGGAGTAGTTTTGGACCTTTGTTCTTCTTGAATTCGAAGCATAAAAAGTGCTTATAGTGCAGATTTTTAATTAAGCCTATAGTGCAGATTTTAATTAAGCTTATAATGCAGATTTTTATGTAGAGCTTATATTGCAGATTTTAATTAAGCACTTATAGTGCAGATTTTTAATTAAACCTATAGTGCAGATTTTAATTAAGATTATAATGCAGATTTTTATTTAGAGCTTATATTGCAGATTTTAATTAAGCTTATAGTGCAGATTTTTAATTAAGCCTATAGTGCAGATTTTAATTAAACTTATAATGCAGATTTTTATGTAAGCTTATAGTGCATATTTTAATTAAGCCTATAGTTCAGATTTTAATTAAGCTTATAGTGCAGATTTTTAATTAAGCTTATAGTGCAGATTTTAATTAAGTTTATAGGTGCAGATTTTAATTAAGCCTATAGTGCAGATTTCAATCAAACTTATAGTGTAGAATTTTATGTAAGCTTATAGTGCAGATTTTAATTAAGCTTGTAGTGCAGATTTCTTAGAGCTTAAAATGCAGATTTCTTTAGAGCAGATTTCTTTAGAGCTTGTAGTGCAGATTTCTTTAGAGCTTATGGTGCAGATTTCTTTAAAGTTTATAGTGCAGATTTTTGGTGAAACTTATAATGCAGTTTTTAAAGAAAAAGATTATAGTGCAGTTTGGTTAAGTATTATAGTGCAGAATTTATGTTTGCATAGTATGCAGAAATAGTGTAGCATAGAATGCAGAATATTGATTAGAATAGTATGTAGAATTTTGATTAGCATAGTATGCAGATTTTTGTTTATGCATTTCAAAGTTAGAATTTGTTTAAACATTTCAGTTTTTAAAGAAAATTCTTTTATTAGAAGTATTAACAAGTATAAGAAAGATAAAGAAAAGAAATAAAAAGGCCAAGGCCTTAAGTAGATCCCAAAGTCAAGGCTTTAGGGATTTTGGCACACAAGGTGCTCGCTAAAATGCCGAGGCATTATATATTAGAAGTATTAAAAGATAACATGTATTTTACTTTTATCAGTGGCACTGTGCTGGACTCTCAGTTGTCCTTGGGTTCGGCTCCCATAGTCGTCCCTAGGTTTAGATAACCTAGTAGTAACGGTACGACCGACGGTCGACGGTCGACGACCAGAGGGTCGCCAAATGGACCGCCAAATGGGTCGGGTCGTTACAATAGTAAACCCTACTAGATTCGGGACCAGCTATCTCGGGTCTAGTTAGGGATGCGCGCATAGCAAGTACAGTTGTCGGGCCCAAGAACAAAGTTGATTATTATTTTGAAGTATTAAAGTATAAGTTTTCAAACAAAAGAAATAAGTTTCACATAAGTTTAAAATTCAGCAAGTTTAGCTTTCTTATATACTGACATGTTGTTTAGATTTGCTTACATGTTTAGTATTTCAGTATGCTATGTTTCGTTTTCTATTAGATGAGCATTCAGTTTCAAGATTTCTTTCAGCTTACATGCATACTCGAGTTTTTTGAGTTAGATAGCGCTTACTAAGCAATTTTGCTTATAGTTGCATTTCCTCTTACTGCAGATAAAGGAAAGGAAAAGTTATAGCAAAGGAAGGCGACAAGGAGGTGCGGATGGATGTGTGATGCCTGGACTATAGAAGCCTTGGGATTTAGCATAAGAATTTATTAACAAAGAGTTGAGTAGAATGTATTAGATGAGTCATTTAGTCTTCCGCTGCTAGTTAATTATATGTTTTGGGTTTTTTTTAGAGTTTATGTATTGATCTTTACATGTGAACAACTCTAATTAAGTAAAGTTAGTAGTCCAGTAGCGCTCTGCCCTCATAGTCCAGTAGTGAGCAGGGTGGGGTGTTACATCACGAGCCCACAGTTGCCCTTCTGACATAGGAACATATTAGACAACTAGTCATGGGTCATGATTTATGATAGTTATGACTAGTCATATGGGTGATGGTTGCTATGAGTGGTCATTCTAGGGGCAATGACTGTTATGAGTGGCCATTCTAGGGACACTCAAAGATTTATGCTACAATGTACACTTCCTAAAAACAACACGTTATTAAAGCAACTAGGACCCTTACCTACTGCAACGTAGAGCAGATACATGGAAATTCTGCTGCTACAACGTGTAGCCGCTACTTGGATAGTAAACTGCTACAACGTAGAGTAGTTACTTGGTAAATCATTTCAATATAAGTTTTATTTCCAATCTTATCCTACTGTATTATTTTTGGTCTTGATTATAAATGATCTATTTTATTTCCAATCTTATCATACAATGTGTAGCAACTTCTCAGGAGTAGCTATGTAGCAGTTACTACGGATTAGCTGCTACACATTTTCTAAGAAACCACAGACACGTGAGCTACCATATAGTGTAACAATTAGTGTGGATTAACTGCTACACATTGTAGCAGATGCTCCCAAGATGTGTGCTAACACAACGTGTAGTACTTACTGCGGATTAGCTGATTCACTTTGTAGCAGCTACTCCAGAGTTGTGAGCTGGCACAACATGCTGCAGCAACTTACTGTTGGATCGAGACGCGCAAGAAGAGGGCAGGTGAATAGCGCTCGTGGCTTTCAGTTTTCGTATTCGAAAACGTATCGAGTAAATGCAGCAGAAATTAAACTAAACACAGAAAGGACGCCAAGATTTACTTGGTTCGGAGCCTTGGGTGACTCCTACTCCAAGGCCCACGCTCGTTGAGCATTTACTTTGGGCAACAACTATAATCACATAAAAATATTACAAAAGATGATTACAAATAATACTAAAAAAGCTATACCGACAACACAGATTGAAAGTTTCACAACTTCGGGTCGTTGGGAACTTGTCGTAGCTCAATCGGAATGTCTCATTAGCAGCACGCTGAAGAAGGATTGATCTGGAAGTGATGATCTATGCTGCTGGTCGAGACTGCCTTATAAAGGTTGTTGAGGGCGCCTTCAATCACCTTTAGGGTGCCTCCAATCCCCGGGTCAGCCGTGCATGGATAAGGCCTGACTTCTTTGCCGCTTATCCTCTTGAAGGCACCTCCATGCTCCTTGAGGGCGCCTTCAAGGTTGTCCGAGGCACCTCAAGCCTCCATGAGGGCGCCTCTTGCTTCGTTGCACAAACTCCTCAGCCTTGTACCCGAGGCGCCTCCAAGCTCCATGGAAGTCACCTCGGGTACTGTTCATCCTGTTGGGATGTATACTAAAAACTTAGCTTTTGGTATAGATTTTAGTAAGAATCACATTGATCAAATGTCTACATTTAAGATAAATGTAGTTTTTCAATTAATTTATATTGTAGATAACACGGTGTGTGGTGTCACACACAGAAGATAATGTTATCAGTTCTTTATAAATTATAAATAGTAGCTCACGACCAAGATGGAAAGGAACAAACCATTGGAAGGTCGTAGTGTAATTAGGTATTAGTTTATCTTGACTATATAATTACACTAGTACACTTAGTGTTGGGTTTTTTGGGCCGTGAAAACCGCGTTTTCGTGTCGCGGAAACCCCGAATCACCCATGCCACTAGATCTCGTGCGAAGGATAGATTTAAAAAATTTACATGTACGAGTTTCTACTTAGATATACTTCTAGATCTACATGAAGAAAAGGTTATACCTTTGAAGCGCGCCCTTTGCGAATCCCGCTCGTCCAAGGTGCCGGATCTCTAGACTGTCAAGTGTACGGTCCTCTAGAAGTATCCACACGAACAATTCTTGATGGAGACGACCAAACAAAGGTGTGCTAGCACCTTGTCTTGTTTGGCCAAGTGAGGAGGAGAGGGAGAAGAAAGATCTCCAAGAGGAAGAAGATGTGAATGCACTTGAATTGAGAAAAACAAATTCTTTTCACATTCAAAAGTGGCCGGCCACTTCCCAAGTGTAACCCCCAAATTTTGCATTAAGTGCAATTAATGTGAAGCCATTAAAGAGAATGACTTTGTAACTTCCATGAGGTGGCACCCCATGATGATGTGGAGTAACATCATTAGTCCACATCAATGCCAATTCACCAATGAGGTGGCATAAAGTCAAGTCAAACTTGACTTTTTATCTTCCTCTCAAGTCAAGTCAAACTTGACCAAATCTCTTCCATGGTTGATCTAATTTAACCATTTGATTCAAGCCAACTTAATATAATGAATCTAATTCATTAAATTAAGTTAATCTAATGTGTCATAATCTAAATTAGACTCATTGAATACATGAATCAACTTGAGTCCAACTCAAGTTAGCCCAATTAGGATTACTCTTAATCCAATTTGATTCATCAAATGAATCTAATTCTCTTGGTTCATCATATGAACCAAATCTCTATCTAATTGTCCTTAGTGTGTGACCCTATAGGTTCTTGTAATGTTGGCAATACCCCTAAACCCATTTAGGAGCATAAGTAATGAGCGGTATCTAGCAACACATCATTACTACCCAAGTTACAAGAATGTTGAGATCCAACATCACCTTGTGACTACTAATTGTGACTTCTCACAATATATGATAAGTGTCCTTCTATCCTAGACATCTAGATTGATCAATGTAAGACATAGACTGTGTCATCCTTTGATCAATCTAAATCCTGAACTCCAAGTAGACTCACTAAATCAAATGAGCTCAATATCTCATATTGACTCATTTGGGCATGGCCATGCACTTCGTGGTCTCACTCTATCAAGAATACCGATGTCTCTCCCGTCATATAGAAGGGATAGATCCCATCTACATCACTCACATCCCTCCGTAGAATTTGTTACATACCCAGTAATCGCCTTTATAGTCCACCCAGTTACGGGTGACGTTTGACGAAACCAAAGTACATAACTCCTTATGTAGGGAACCATGGTGACTTCAGGTCTAAGGACTAGTAGTCATACTAATAGCCACATGAGAAAGTATATGACACTCATATAACGATCCATGATACTTTCTCATGGCGGGTCATTCAGTATACATTCTCTAATGCATACCCATGTGTCAACTTGATATCTCTATATCCATGACTTGTGAGATCAAGTCATCGAGTTGACCTACATGCTAGTCTTATTGCATTAACATTGTCCCTGAATGTTAATACTCGACTAGAAATGATTAAGAGTAGTGTTCCCTATATTATCTCACTATCGATTCAACCAATCGATTGATATAGATAAGAACCTTCTACTCAAGGACGTTATTATACTTAGTTTATTTGGCACCAATACAAGTAAGTATAATAACCAAAAATCAAATGCCTTTATTTATATAGAATATGATACAACAAGTCCAAAATACAATCATCAAATGATTGGCTCTAGGGCTCTAGCTAACAATCTCCCACTAGCACTAGTGCCAATCAGTGTAGGCTCTAAGCCCCAATGACCTAGTGTGACCATCATTCTTCCTCTGTACCAAAGCCTTGGTCAAGGGATCTACGATGTTAGCCTCTGTAGGTACTCTACAAATCTTCACATCTCCTCTTTCGATGATCTCTCGAATGAGATGGAAGCGCCGTAGTGTATGTTTGGTGCGTTGGTGTGAGCGAGGTTCCTTCGCCTGTGCTATAGCTCCATTGTTGTCACAATAGAGCTCAATAGGGTCAGCAATGCTTGGAACCACCCCAAGTTCAGTGATGAACTTGCGAATCCAAACTGCCTCCTTTTCTGCCTCTGATGCAGCAATATACTCGACCTCTGTCATAGAATCAGCTATTGTGTCCTACTTCGAATTCTTCCAGCTCACAACACCACCATTAATGCAAAACACGAACCCCGACTGCGATCTATAGTCATCCTGGTCGGTTTGGAAGCTAGCATCACTGTAACCCTTTACAGCTAGCTCATCATTGCCTCCATATATCAAGAAATATTCTTTAGTCCTTCTTAAGTACTTAAGAATATTCTTGACCGCTATCTAGTGACTTTCACCTGGATCTGACTGGTATCTGCTCGTCATGCTCAAAGCATACGAGACATTAGGTCGAGTACATAGCATGGCGTACATGATCGATCCTATGGTTGAAGCATAAGGGATCTGATCCATGCGGTCTCTCTCCTCTCTAGAAGAGGGGCCTTGAGTATTTGAAAGACTCACGCCATGTGACATCGGCAGAAATCCCTTCTTGGAGTTCTGCATGGTAAACCGAAGGAGTACCTTGTCAATGTATGTACTCTGATTTAGGTCAAGCAATCTCTTAGATCTATCTCTATAGATCTGTATCCCTAGAATGCAGGATGCTTCACCTAAGTCCTTCATTGAGAAGCAACTCCCTAGCCAGGTCTTGACAGACTGAAGCATAGGGATGTCCTTCCCAATGAGTAGTATGTCATCCACATATAATATGAGGAAGACAACTATGTCCCCTACAACCTTCTTGTAGACAAAAGGTTCATCTTCGTTCTTGATGAAACCAAACTATTTGATTGCATCATCGAATCGAAGATTCCAGCTCCGAGAAGCCTGCTTTAGTCCATAAATGGACCTATGCAACTTGCATACTCTGCTAGTATGTTGTGGATCTACAAAACTCTCAGGTTGTGTCATGTACACATCCTCGAGTAGGTTTCCATTCAGAAACACGGTTTTGACGTCCATCTGCTAGATCTCATAATCATGGTAAGCTGCAATAGCAAGCATGATCCGAATGGACTTAAACATCGCCTGGAGAAAGGTTTCATCATAGTCAATACCATGAATCTGCTTGAAAACTTTAGCTACCAAGCGACCCTTATAGATAAGTCCATCCATGTCAGTCTTTCTCTTAAAGACCCACTTACACCCAATGGGTTTTACTCCTTCAGGTGGATCAACCAAAGTCCATACTTGGTTGGTGTACATGGATTCCATCTCGGATCTCATGGCTTCTAGCCATTTCTCGGAATCTGGTCTCATCACAGTTTCCTGATAGGTGGTAGGCTCATCCTCTATGAGCACAACGTCATCATGGTTAGACAAGAGAAATGAGTATCTCTCAGGCTGACGACGTACCCTATCAGACCTGCGAAGAGGTATGTCTACTTGAACTGGTTGTTGTTCCTCAACACTTTGTGGAACAACATCATCCACAACACTTTGTGGTTCCAGTTCAACTTCCATCGAGGCTTCAGTGCTATTGTTCGCATCTTGAACTTCTTCAAGATCGAACGTGCTCCCACTAATCTTTCTAGAAACAAAGTCCCTTTCAAAAAAGAACCTAGTCTTTGCCACAACTACCTTGTGCTGACTGGGAATGTAGAAGTAATATCCCTTAGTTTCCTTGGGATATCCAATAAAGTAGCACTTGTCGGATTTGGGTCCAAGTTTGTCTAAGACTTGACGTCTAACATAAGCCTCACAATCCCAAATCCTCATGAAAGACACCTAGGCATCTCTCCCAGTCCATATCCTATATGGTGTCTTTATCACGACCTTTGATGGAACTCGATTGAGTATAAAAGCTGCCGTGTCTAGAGCATAGCCCCAAAGGTATGTCGGAAGATCTGTGTGACTCATCATAGATCGTACCATATCTAATAGAGTACGATTCCTCCTTTTGGATACACCATTCCACTGTGGTGTTCCAGAAGGAGTGAGTTGGGAGAGTATCCCACACTCAGCTAGGTAGTCACGAAACTTATGGCTAAGGTATTTTCCACCTCGATCTGATCGAAGTATCTTAATACTCTTGCCAAGCTGGTTCTGCACTTCATTCTTGAATTCTTTGAACTTTTCAAAGGATTCAGATTTATGTGTCATGAAGTACACATAACCATATCTACTGAAGTCATCAGTAAATGTGATGAAGTACCTATAACCGCCTCTAGCAGCGACATTGAAAGGGCCACATACATCACTATGTATGAGTCCTAACAAATCAGTCGCTCTTTCGCTGTGCCCACTAAAGGGAGTCTTGGTCATCTTGCCTCGTATGCATGACTCGCATATCTCATATGATTCAAAATCAAATGAGTCCAGCAAACCATCCTTATGAAGCTAGGATAAGCGCTTATCATTTATATGACCTAAGCGACAGTGCCAGAGGTAGGTTTGGTTCATGTCATTTGACTTGAACCTCTTGGTATTTATGTTTTAGATAGGGCTTTCAAGGTCTAGAATATAGAGTCCGTTTATCAGAGGTGCACTACAATAGAACATATCGTTTAAATAGGCGGAACAACATTTGTTCTTTATTGTAAACGAGAAACCTTTCTTGTCCAAACAAGAAAACTGATATAATGTTCTTAGTTAATGCAGGCACATAACAACAATCGACTAACTCTAGTACATGCCAAGAGGGCAGAGATAGAAAGTAAGTTCCTACAGCAACAGCAGCAACCCATGCTCCATTGCCTACTCGTAGGTCCACCTCGCCCTTCTCAGCGCCTGCACATCAGTACAAATGTGAGAAACACATCCAGTATCTAATACCCATGATGTAGAAATAGATAGATTGACTTCTATAACATATATACCTGAAGTGGAAGTCTCACTTCGCTTCTTCTTAAGATCCTCCAAGTATACCTTGAAGTTCCTCTTCCAGTGCCCGGTCTGACCGCAGTGGAAGCAGGTAGCATCCTTGGCGACCCATCCTTTAGGATTCAGTGCCTTGCCTTTGCCCTTGGCTTGGGACTTTCCCTTGCCTTTGGGCTTGCCCTTGCCCTTGTGTTTCTGAACCATCAGAACAGAGTGGGGCTTTACCTTCTTAAGGTTTAGCTCAGCAGTTCTTAACATGCTAAGCATCTAAGGCAGTGGCTTGTCAATTTCGTTCATATTGTAGTTTAGAACGAACTGACTATAGCTATCCGACAAGGATTGCAAGATCAGATCAGTGGCCAGCTCTTGGCCAAGTGGGAACCCCAACATTTGTAGGTTCTCTATGTACCCAATTATTTTGAGTACATATGGGCCTACAGGAGCCCCGTCTGACATCTTGCACTGAAACAGTGCCCTTGAGATCTCAAATCTCTCATGCCTCGCTTGTCCTTGATACAGCTGACGAAGATGTTCAACCATATCGTAAGCGCCCATTAACTCATGTTGCTTCTGAAGCTCAGAGTTCATGGTCGCGAGGATCAGACATGACACATCTAATGCATCATCTTGATGCTTCTTGCAAGCATCTTTGTCAGCTCGCGGGGTATTGGCAGGAGGAGCCTCTGGAATGGGCTGCTCTAGAACGTACAGTTTGTAGGACCGTTAGGCCGGCTAGAAGGGTTGGTAAATAACCTGTCAATTAAAAACAAACAACCCTTCCTCGAACGATTAAGCTAACACTTGTTAAAATGAATTAAGCAGATAAATAAAAGAATAAAAGAAAAAGACGAGGCACAAAAGGTTTACTTGGTTACAACCGATGTGGTTGTTAATCCAAGGAAGATTAAGCTCAAAAACTCCTTCAGGCGGAGAAGCCTCTTACAGCGTTTAGGCACAGAAAATAGAAGCTTAACTACAACTAAAGCATACAAGTATTTGGAAATAGAATGATCGTGATTGTTGAAAAGCTTCTGGACCAAGGCTATATTTATAGCCTTGGTCGGGGCGCCTGGAAGGGTTCCGGGCGCCCTGGGGGGGATAAAATTTATCCCCCAACGGTTGGATCGAGTCAAAGCTCGATCGCCCTGGAAGGTTCCGGGCGCCCCGGACAGTTCCGGGCGCCCCGGAGCCAAAAGTCAACCTAGTTGACTTTTGGTCCGTGCTCTCTTCTCCGGTTCAGCTCGCCTCTGGTCCGGGTCTTTCTGCTCCGGCTCCGCTTGCTTGGGTGATCTCTGACATCCGGAATAGGGCTCACCCGAACCCATCTTCCGGTCTTCTCGAGCGTGCTTCCCTCCGGCTTCTCGTCCCTCGGAATTGCCGCGTGTCCCTTCTCGTCCACCAGCGTACTCATCCGCAGACTTCGTCCCTCGGTCGCACCCCGTGCCGACCTTCGCGCTAGCTGCGTCTCTTGCTCCCCGAGCAATCTTCCGCTCCGGCTTTCGTACCTCGGAACCACCGCGCGCACTTCCTTCTCGTCCGCCGGTGTACTCTTCCGCAGCACCTCGTCCCTCGGACGCACCGCGTGCCGTCCTTCTCGCTAGCTGCGTCTTCCGCTCGAGTACCTGTGCTCCTAAGCTCCTGCACACTTAGACATCAGGTTAGAAACAGACAGGACCTAACTTAACTTGTTGGTCACACCAAAACCAACCTTGGGGTTCCAACAATCTCCCCCTTTTTGGTGTGATCAACCCAAGTTAAGCTAGGGAAAAAAAATAGACTTAAAACATAAACTAACTTATATTGCAATTAAGTGCAATATGATAGAACAAAATTAAATTTCAACAGAAAATTTTAATTTTCAATAATTAAGTGCAATAAGATAGAAAAAATTAAATTTCAACAGAAAATTTTAATTTTCAATTTTCTCTACCTCCCCCAGACTTATATTTCTTCTTCTCCCCCTTTGATCACAATAAAATGGGATTTAAAATTCTAAGGGTTTAAAGATTTAGAAAATTTTGAAAAGTTATCTGTTAAAATATTTCTAAGTCAACAATAACTTTTTGAAAAGTTTCCAAAAAAAACTTTGTAAGCCCAAAAGACTTTTATGCAAGAAAATTTAAACATTAAAAAATTTCTATGCATTTATTTATTTAGTTCTTAATTCTATTTATTAGAAAGTTTTAAATTTTCATTTTAACTTATCATAATTTCTTAAATCAATCTTTTTTAGATTTAACACCACAAAGATTATACATGCAGATATTTGTATCATGTTAATTTCTATTATTTTTTAAATTTCACAGAAATATTCAGATGGCATAGATTTTAACTTGATAACATTCTTCGACAATATAAAAAAATTCTTTCGGCAATGTGCAAACTTTGTTTGAAGGAATATTTTGTAATTTGTAAGAATTTTTTAACAATAAGAGTTTGCAGGAATCTATTAATAATAGATTTCTTAATCTGAAAATTTTGTTTGATAAATCAATTTCTAATTCACAAAACTTTTTCAGTAAAGTAATTTGTAATTCGAAATTTTTAGATCCAGAAAAAGTTTTTGAAAAAATATTTTGTGATCCGCAAGAATCTTTCGTCAAAATATTTTGTAATTCGAACAAATCTTTAGATTCGGAAAAAGTTTTCGATAATATTTCTAAGTTGCATAATTCTTTCGTAAAAATATTTTGTAATTTGCAACAATTATTCGACCGAAGATTTTCTAATCCAAAAAGTTCTTTCGATAATTCAAATTTTGGTTCGCAAAAATCTTCAGGTAATTTGATTAATTGAACTAGTTGTTCAGAGGGTAGAGGCCATACCTTACTTACCTCGTCGGCCGTTGGTTCTCCCCTTGTTGAATTAATTTCTTCCGAAGATTCTCCCCCTTCATCGATCTCGGGATGTACTTCGGCTGTTGGGGCTGTCTTGGTAATTTCTTCCGTCTCGGATTCTTCTGATGACGGCTCGATGTCTATTGAGGAGGTTCTTCATAAGGCATTAAGGACTTTTCCCAAAGTTCTTTCGCGCTTTTGTACTCTCCGACTCTGTCGAAATCTTTAGTTGGTATTGCGCTTAGAATGTGAAACTCTGCCCGAGCATTTGCCATGGACTCTTCACGTTGCTTCTCGTTCCAGAGGCGTATGCCGATTTTCTCTCCGTTCGTGTCTTTCGGTGCTTCATAACCTGTTTTCATTATTAGAGAAATACCAATATCAGAGTTAAGGAATACCTTCATTTGTTGCTTCCATGAAGAAAGCTCCCCCTCGAATGCTGGTGGGTAGTCGCTAGCTACGGCGGTTAGTCCTTCTGAGGCGTCTCGGCTCTGATACCACTTGTAGGACCGTTAGGCCGGCTAGAAGGGTTGGTAAATAACCTGTCAATTAAAAACAAACAACCCTTCCTCGAACGATTAAGCTAACACTTGTTAAAATGAATTAAGCAGATAAATAAAAGCATAAAAGAAAAAGACGAGGCACAAAAGGTTTACTTGGTTACAACCGATGTGGTTGTTAATCCAAGGAAGATTAAGCTCAAAAACTCCTTTAGGCGGAGAAGCCTCTTACAGCATAGAAGCTTAACTACAACTAAAGCATACAAGTGTTTGGAAATAGAATGATCGTGATTGTTGAAAAACTTCTGGACCAAGGCTATATTTATAGCCTTGGTCGGGGCGCCTAGAAGGGTTCCGGGCGCCCTGGGGTGGATAAAATTTATCCCCCAACGGTTGGATCGAGTCAAAGCTCGATCCTGTGAAAAAGTCACTTCCGGGCGCCCCGGACAGTTCCGGGCGCCCCGGAGCCAAAAGTCAACCCAATTGACTTTTGGTCCGTGCTCTCTTCTCCGGTTCAGCTCGCCTCTGGTCCGGGTCTTTCTGCTCCGGCTCCGCTTGCTTGGGTGATCTCTGACATCCGGAATAGGGCTCACCCGAACCCATCTTCCAGTCTTCTCGAGCGTGCTTCCCTCCGACTTCTCATCCCTCAGAATTGCCGCGTGTCCCTTCTCCTCCACCAGTGTACTCATCCGCAGACTTCGTCCCTCGGTCGCACCCCATGCCGACCTTCGCGCTAGCTGCGTCTCTTGCTCCCCAAGCAATGTTCCGCTCCGGCTTTCGTACCTCGGAACCACCGCGCGCACTTCCTTCTCGTCCGCCGGTGTACTCTTCCGCAGCACCTCGTCCCTCGGACGCACCGCGTGCCATCCTTCTCGCTAGCTGCGTCTTCCGCTTGAGTACCTGTGCTCCTAAGCTCCTGCACACTTAGACATCAGGTTAGAAACAGACAGGACCTAACTTAACTTGTTGGTCACACCAAAACCAACCTTGGGGTTCCAACACAGTTTACGTTCTTGGGTGAGAACTATTCTCAGGTTCCTGTACCAGTCCAGGAAGTTTGCTCCGTTGAGCTTGTCCTTCTCGAGGACAGATCGCAGGGAGAAGGTGTTCATGTTCGACGTCATGGTAATCTACAACAGAAATAAAAGCAGAAATAAATATCATATTCTTAATCATTTAATTAGGCCTTTAACTAAATAATGCTCCCACTGAACTCTATAATTCATGTGGGACAAGATCCACATCATACTAACCCTTAAGTTAGTTTTGGCTAATACGCCCAAGATTTAGTATGATCGGTAGGTAACGATTACCAATTACATCTCTATGCAACTCTTTGTTTATAGGATCAATATCCACATTTATATTAAAACTCGAGTTAGCTTTGGCTAATACGCCCGAGAGTTAATATATATGTGATTTTGACCTATCTTTCCAACCGTTGGAAGAATGCCTATAGTTGTACTCGATCCAACCGAGTTAACTAGTTACTCAATCTAATTGAGTTGAACTCACCCATGCGTTGATAGGCGGGACCAAGATTGTCCCTCCGTACCCTACCAAGATAATATGTGTTGCTCTGCTTTGGCAGATTCAACAACACATGTGATCGAGGTAGTAGTAGGTATCACGGCACAGTAGGCATTAGAGTTGACGTGATCTAGATCTAATCTAAATGATGATGCATATCAAATACTTGATTTAGATCTAATCTAATCGTGGGGTGCATCATGTGCATGATTTAGATCTAATCTAATCGCTTGGCACTAATTAACTACTTAATTAAACATGCATCACATACATATAAGCAATTAATTAAATTATTTTGTGATTGTGTCATGGCCCTACTACGATCTTCTCAAGCCAATGAGAAGATCGGATTGTCAACCTAAGGTCAACAGCTTGTCAAGCTTCTTCCTTCGACCACCTTGTGTTGCTCGCACCCTCCTCATAACTCCGTCTCGTGTGGACCTTCCACCGCTTCAAAATTACATTACAATTTTGAAACTCGAGTTACATTCGAGTCTAAATCTAATTTACAATCAGAATATAAGAGAAAGGCACGACGCGCAGGTCGTGAAAATAAAATAAATAAATACAGCACGCATATCACATAACGGCACGCAGGCCGTATTATGAATTACAATACATTTCCAAATCCAATTTGGGTCGTTTGGGCCATGACTATCACAAAATTAATATATAATTCAAAATTATATATTTCTATAATTTTTTGTAATTTTTTAATAATTTTACAATTTTTACGAGTACAATTTCTAGGCGGTTCCGTTTAGCGATTTTCGGGCGCAATCGCGGAACGTATTGTTAGGATCTTAGATGGCTAGAGGGGGGGGGGTGAATAGCCTCTTAAAAACTTAAACACAAATTTCTACAAAGAAACTTGTTAGCACAGCGGAATTAGGAAACTAAAACAAGGAGGAAACAAGCACACTAACACAAGGATTTATGAGGTTCGGGGATAACTTGCCCCTACTCCTCGGTGTGTCCGTAAGCCCCTCGATCTTCGGTAGATCGCACCCCGGAAAAATTCCGGCTAAAGATCCTCCTTCTCGGTGGAGTAACCTCTCCACAAAGTCTCAAGAAATATATATGTTAAAGCACAAGACTTACAGAGCTCGGTGGCAAGGAAGAATGAACTATCGCTTACAACCACGCGAGGATCAGTAGAAACAGAGAACTCACAGACAGCAGTTTCTCACCCGAGAGCTCAAGAACTTAGCACACCTCAACGATCAACAGAACTTTCTTGCTTTCTTGTTCTTTCCTCTCGCTTTTTACTGCTTCTTAAGCATCTGTTCTCTGCTGTCACGGATCGTGGTCAATCTGCACAGAATCGTCGCTGCAGCCAATCCCTCTTCCTCCTTACTGGTTCTCTGAACTCACACCAATGAAATCACAGTCTTCACTGGTGTCTTCTGAGCTCGAACCAATCACCAGGAGTCAAGCGGATCGCAGCCAGATCACACCAGTAGCCGTTGATGCCTCAAATGCACCATGCGCCGCGAATCACAGTAGAAAGGTCATTTGTCGTATTCCTCTTATGGACTTAATTTGAAATTAGGCTTGGAATGATACCTGTGATCCTGCAAACTCAAAAGCTAACAGTACAGAGGGTTATATGAATCAGGCAGATCAAATGTAGTGGAGGAATCGCAGAAACAAATCTGATTGTGTGTGTGGATTGGTCACCAGACCGATCCATGGACCGATCAGGACATATCCTGATCGGTCCACAGCTTGTTTGATCGGTCGTGGAGACCGATCAGACTGCAGGTGGATCGGTCTCCGCGACCGATCCCTGCCTTCTTCTCTTCGCAATATCATCTCCCGATCGGTCTCCAAGACCGATCAGATTGCACTCAGTGCTCTTGAGTGTTTCTGATCGGTCTGAGACCGATCAGATTACTCGATGTGCTCTTGAGTGTTTCTGATCGGTCTGGGCCGATCGATTACTCGATGTGCTCTTGGTGATCCATGAAACTTAGTTTCACGGATCGGCGCCACCGATCCAGCATCTTATGTGTCCTTGGATCGGTCCGATCCAATGTACCATGGAATGTCCACTTAGGTCCCTTTCGACCTAATCCGGAGAACAAACTCAGAGCCCTCTCGGACTTCGTCCGGTCCGGAGAGCGAGCTCACGAGCCCTCTCGACCTAGTCCGAGAACGAGCTACAGGCCCTTTCCGAGCCGTCGGTCCGGAGAACGAGCTCGAGGCCTCTCGACCTAGTCGGAGAACGAGCTACGAGCCCTCCCGACCCGTCGGATCCGAGCGAGCCACCGAGGCCCTCTCGACCTTGTCCGGAGAACAAGCTCAAGAACCTCTCGACTTTGTCGGTCCGGAGAACGAGCTCAAGGCCCTCTCGACCTAGTCAGGAGAGCAGAGCGAGCCCTCTCCGACTTCGTCGGGTCTAGAGAGCACTCTGAGCCCTCTCGGCCTAGTCAGGAGAGCAGGCTCTCTCCGACTTCGCATGCCAAGTTTCCAACTTGGACTTTTCCCTTCCACTTGATCAACCTTGATCATTAATCAAACTGAGTTTAATTAACATCTGATACAAACTTAAATCCGTGTCAACATCAAAATAACAGCCAGGTCAGACTGTATCAACAATCTCCCCCTTTTTATTGTTTGACAACACGATTTAAGTTTAGATCAGAAATGTTCTTATTTTCATAATTTTAGGGGAATCAAGATCCTCCCCCTAAGATGGATACACCACTAAGTCAATAACGGGAATCAAGATCCTTCCCGTTATCTTTTCCCTAAAATCAAGCCTTCATACATCTCTAAACTTAGGTGTCCTCTCCCCCTTTGTCAAACACCGAAAAGGTGCAAATAAGGTGACAAAACTCAAAAGGCTCCCCGTTAACCCATACTGTCTTTTTCTTAATGCACCTAGAGTTCCCTCTAAGTGTATTATATGACAGTAAGAAAGAGATAAGATACAATCAAATCATGGCATAGGAACAGCATATTAATATGAACTGAAGCATAAGGAAAAGCAAGAAATAGACAAATGAATAGAAAAAATATATGAGTAGCATAAGTATCCAGGTCAGACAAAGATATCCAACAAATAGTATCCAACACAGACAGGCAAAGTGACACACAGAATGTATCAATCAATATCCTCAACAAGAGGAACCTCATCATCATCTGCGGGAGGCACGTAACCCTGAGGCGGCATGCTGGAGCTCGAAGGTGGATGACCCGAGAAATGCTGCGGAGGTGGGTAGTTGGCCATCCAGCCCAGAAGCAGCTGCTGCATCACCAACTGCTGACTGCGTAGATCATCATAGCGCTGGTCGATCCGAACGCGCAGTCCATGGAGCTCAGCAGCCAGTAGCTCATCGTGCTGATCGAAGCGGCTCTCTAGCTCAGCGATCTGCCAGCGTAGATCAGGATCGGCCTCATCAGCAGCAGGAGGAGGAGCAGCAACCTTTCGAGGAAGTGCCCGTGGTAACTCTCCCAGACCTCTCCCATCCTTCCACCGAACAGCCCCATTCTGTCCCAAGATACCGGACTTGGAAAATGCCCGTTTCCCAAGTCGGCAATCCTGTCTGACCATCTTCACTATCCTACCCTTAGACACATCTATCTGAAGGGTCTCGAGCCAATCTGTAATTATATGCCCATAAGGCATATAAATGGTGGAGCTGCTAGGCTGAGAATAGGAGATGATCGAAGAATAGATGCTGGACATAATGTCAAAGTCGAGACGCCGACGCAAACCATAAAGTATCAGGCAGTGGTATGGTCGGATCTCTGCTAGAGGTTTGGATGTGATTGGAAGAAGACAGTTTGTGACTATCTTAAAAAGAATATAGTCAGGCGGAGATAGTCTCAGAGCCGCAAAAGTAGGAAACTCGACATCCAACTCATCCAGTCCATCCGGTCTAGGATGACCGAAGAAGTACTCATAGATGGAATCAGGTGCGACATCAAATGGAGGAGGTAAAGGATGGGGTAAATCAGGATAAATGGAAAAAAGATCTCCTGAACACATTCGGCAACCTAGATACCCAAAGAATTCTACGATGGAGAAATCAATAGTTCTTTTAGCAACTCTGGTTCTATAAGCACCATCACTGCCCTGATGAAGATTGTTGTAGAATTTAGATACTAGGTCATAGTTGATGTCCCTTTCTAGGTAGACTAATTAGTCAAGTTTGTAATATGCCAGGATTTCGGATACAGAGGGACAAAACTCATCCATGTACTTTCAATCCACAGATCGACATGGGAGCAGCTTGAATGTCCTCTGTTGAAACGCTTGTTCAAATTGTCGGTTCGGGAATCTTGAAGAAGAGGAAGGTTGAGGTCGGGAGGGTGCTTGGGACTTAGATTTCTCAGCAGATGACTTAGACGTACCCTCACCGGCTTATTTCTTCCTAAATAGGTCAAAAATGGGACATGGTCGGGGCAAATGGGAGTCCACGGGAGCCACAGAGTCGAGAACCGAGACAACACATAGAGATACACTGTGAAAAGAAGCTAAAATGCCAAAAATGAACATATTTCGGGGAGAAAGGAAGTTACCTTGGCGCCATTTGAGGCTTTCGGAGAAGATGGAGAGAAGAGTCGGGACTGAGGAGTGGTTCAGCTAGGGTTTTCGGCGTGAAATGAGAGGACGAAGGATTGGGGGAAGTTAAAAGGGGGTGATCAGATCATAAGATCGGACGGCTGTCCGATCAGGAGAAATCCTGACCGATCAGGGAACATCCTGATCGGTCAGGGAGGGTCCTGATCGGTCGTGGAGACCGATCAGGGAACCTCCTGATCGGTCCCCGGACGGATCAGAGGTGGATCAGAGGTAGGAGCCTCCTGATCGGTCGTGGAGACCGATCAGGGAACCTCCTGATCGGTCCCCGGACCGATCAGATATCGAACAGAGAGGTGGAACTCTCCTGATCGATCGTAGAGACCGATCAGATACCATCCTGATCGGTCCCTGGACCGATCAGTGTCTGATAGTCAGTGATTTCAGTCTCTAAAATTCGTATCGAAAGCTCTGTAACTTGGTTCAACAACTTCCAAGTTCAGAACCTAGGATCTGAAGAGCCCACAGATTATATTTAGTGATACCAATGAATATTTCCTAATGATGAGCTCTAATGATTTGGAATTATTTAGGGCTCGAAAGTTTCAGACACTTCATAACAAATGTGTTGAGTCTCAAGGTTTCAAAACCAGAGAAGTTTGTTTTGTTTGTTTGCTGAAATTATGATCTATAGTGAACCAAGGTAATAAATCTGACTCAGGCTATCGGTTCAAAATATATCCTTGCTATGAGTAGTTACAAGTTTGTCAAAATATGTCAAAGTTTCTTCACCAACTTGTCCTATTTTCAATCAAAATCAGGAAGATATCAATCAAGGGTATCAATCAACACATCAACAAGGTTAGATGATTTCTAGACACATGTCCAACCAAGATTCCTTGGTTGGAATATATGAGTAAGATCTAGGAGCTAAATACACATGAATTATGTAATGGCCTTCCCCATACTCAATTTATGTCTCTTCAACCTAATTATTCAAGGGATGCATGATACATTTTGAATAATTTGGTTGATCCTAGCATCTCACCCCATTTCTAGCAAACAAAAATATTTTGTTAAACCTTATAGTTTGTGTGAGATGTTCCCAAGTTGCCCAAATTAATTTCCCAATTTCTCTTGTCATTTTAATGGTCCTTATTGATCATGATGTGGTCAAAATGACTTATTGAGCCAAACACATTCCCAATTCCCTCCTTAAATGACTAAATTCATTTTCCGGAAGGGGTTTGGTGAAAATATCGGCTAGGTTTGACTTTGACTCAACATATGTGAGTGCAATGTCTCCCCTAGCTACGTGATCTCTAATGAAGTGATGACGCACTTCAATGTGTTTGGTCCTTGAATGATGGACTGGATTTTTCGTTAGGTTTATTGTGCTAATGTTGTCACACAACACTTGCACTCCTTTATATGAAAGTCCATAATCTTCTAGAGTGTGAATCATCCACAACAATTGTGATACACTCTCTCCCATGGCAATGTATTCAGCCTCGATCGTGGAGAGAGCAACACAATGTTGCTTCCGACTTGACCAACTAATCAACGATGAACCTAAAAATTGGCAACCCCCACTAGTGCTTTTCCGATCCAATTTGCATCCAGCATAATCGGAATCGGTATAACCTATCAAATCAAAAGACTCTGTACGAGGGTACCAAAGACCTACTCTAATTGTGCCTTTAAGGTATCTCAGAATTCTCTTAACTGCAGTTAAATGAGGTTCCTTGGCACAAACTTGATATCTAGCGCACATACCCACAGCAAAAAGTATGTCCGGTCGACTAGCTGTGAGATATAGAAGACTACCGATCATGATTCTATATTGCGTTAGATCAACTGGTTTCCCACTCTCATCATTGTCAAGATGAATGTTTGTCACCATTGGAGTGGATACTTCCTTAGAGTCACTCATTTTGAATTTTTTGAGCATCTCTTGAGTATATTTCGTCTGATGGACATAAATTCCATCTTGAGTTTGTTTGATTTCAAGTCCAAGGAAGAATGTCAATTCTCCTACTAGACTCATCTCAAACTCACTTTCTATGTGAGAAATAAATTCATTCAAATAGCCCTTGTTATTTGAGCCACAAATTATGTCATCGACATACACTTGGGCTACAAAAATGTTTTCACCATCTCTACGCAGAAATAGTGTTGGGTCTATTTGGCCTCTTACAAAACCCTTTTCTAGTATATATGTTGACAACCTTTCGAACCAAGCTCGTGGTGCTTGTTTAAGTCCATAAAGTTCTTTCTTGAGCTTGTACACGTGGTTTGGAGCTTCGGTATTCACAAACCCCGGTGGTTGTTCAACATAGACTTCTTCTTTAATAAAGCTATTTAAGAAGGCAGATTTAACATCCATTTGATAGAGCTTGAAACCTCTATGTGCAGCAAAAGCTAGCATCAAACGAATGGACTCTAATCGGGCCACGGGAGCATAAGTCTCATCATAATCGAGACCTTCGACTTGACTATAGCCCTTGGCTACAAGTCTTGCCTTGTTTCTTACAACTTCTCCCTTTTGATTTAACTTATTTTTGAAGACCCATTTAGTTCCAATAATGGTGGTCTTCTTAGGTCTAGGAACTAAGTCCCACACTTGGCTCCTTACAAATTGACCTAACTCATCTTACATAGCTATGATCCAATCAGGATCGCGCAATGCCTCATCAACTAATTTTGGTTCAATCTCTGAAATCAATGCGACCTCATTAGACTCATTTCTAAAGAATGACCTAGTCCTAACCCCTTGTTGGATGTCTCCCACAATTTGGTCTTGGGGATGACTAGTGGCTATCCTAGATTGTCTTGTTGTTGGTGGTGTCTCATGAATGGTCTCACTAGGAACAGGCAAGGACTCAATATCAGGCAAAAGATCAGATTGAGTTCTTTGTTGCCTTTGCTCATCATCATCAGAGTCAACTTCGACTCTTTCTATGTTTCGATCATTCAAACTTAGCCTTCTAAGTTTAAATTGAATTTCTCCTACATCCCTTGATTGATCATTTAAGTTAGGGATTTCTTCAAAAGCTACATCAGAGGACTCTTCAATCAATTTAGTCCTATTGTTGTAGACTCGATAGACTTTGCTGGTGAGCGAGTACCCGACCAGTATCCCTTCATCAGCTTTGGCCGAAAATTTTCCAAGATGGTCCTTGGTGTTCAAAATAAACACCTTACAACCAAACACCCTAAGATGTTTAATTGTAGGGGGTTTTCCAAACCAAAGTTCATAGGGAGTCTTTCCTAAAAATCTATGTATCAGGATTCGGTTTTGCACATAGCAAGCTGTATTTGCAGCTTCTGCCCATAAGTAACTCGGTAGTGAGTACTCATTGAGCATACTTCGTGCAGCCTCTTGTAAGACTCGGTTCTTTCTCTCCACAACCCCATTTTGCTGTGGGGTCCTTGGAGTAGAGAACTCATGCCTATATCCCTTTTCTTGATAAAATTCTAAAAACCTATGATTTTGAAATTCCCCACCATGATCACTTCTAATGGTTTTAATTGTTGTTGATTTTTTATTTTCAGTTCTTCTACAAAAGGAAATAAAAATATCTATGGTTTGATCCTTAGTTTTCAAAAAGAAGGTCCATGTATACCTAGTAAAGTCATCAATAATCACAAAACAGTATCTACTTCCATTTAATGAAATAACACTACTGCAATCAAACAAATCCATATGTAATAAGTCTAAGGCAGTAGTTGTACTTACATCGCTTTTACCTTTATGAGGCGCTTTAGTTTGCTTACCCTTCTGACATGCATCACACAATTTGGTCTTTTGGTACTTGATGCTTGGTAAGCCTCGCACTAACCCTTTGTTGACCAGCTTCCGGATATTCTTCATGTTCACATGAGCCAACCTCCTATGCCAAAGCCACGATTCTTCTTCTTTTGACATGAAACACTTATCAAGAGCATTAGTAGCACTTTTAAAAGAAACTTGATAAATGTTATCTACCCTTGTGCCTACTAGTACCATGTCAAGTGTGTCAATGTTTTTGACTAGACATTGACTCGAATGAAACTCAATTGTGTAACCCGTATCACACAATTGACTGACACTTAGGAGATTAAAAGTCATCCCCTTGACTAGAAGGACATTCTTGATTTGGAGATATTCGGATATATGAATGTCTCCAACCCCTATAACCTTAAGGCTACCATTATTACCAAAGGACACATTACCTCTATTTTTGTTTTGAATGGTAGAAAATAGTGACTTGTCCCCGGTCATGTGCTTGGAGCATCCACTATCAACAAACCAAGTTGATAGACGCTCCCCCTTTACCAATGCCTACAAGACACAAAGATAGATGTTTTAGGTACCCAAATCTTGGGACCTAATGCATCTACAATGAAAGACTTAGGCACCCATGCCTTTGTTACCTTCTTCCTAGTCTCATGAACCCTAGAAACATGCGATCTATGAAATTGGGTTCTTGACACTAAAGAAATAAAGCTAGACTCCTTAGGTTGGTATCCTAATCCAGCCTTGTTGTAGACCGCCCTTTGGGCATTTAGAATCATGTCTAGGGTCTTAGAGCTAGTTGAGAATTTTTCAAGCATTTTCTTGAGTTTCTCAACCTCACCCTTCAAGGCCTTGTTCTCATCCTCAAGGACCTCTAGATGTAGGTCATCAACCTCATCTTCCCTAAGGGCCCTCAAGCTTTCTACTTCTTATTTTAATGATTTATTTTCTGTTTTTGATCTTGTAAGCAAGGTAGACAAGTGTGTAATAGTCTTATAGCATTTTTCTAAGTGAGAAGAGGTTACCTCTTCATCATCCGAAGATGATGAAGCCGCGGCTGAAGTGCTTGAGTCATCACTCTCGGACTCGGACTCCTCCCTTGCCATGAGTGCCAATTGCCGAGTACTCTTCTCCTTCTTCTCTTCCTCCTCCGATGAGCTTGAGGAAGATTCATCCCAAGTGGCCTTGAGAGCTTTCTTCTTCTTGGCTCTTTCCTCCTTCTTTTTGGCCCGTTCCTCCTTCTTGAGTTTTGGACACTCACTCCGGTAGTGGCCTTTCTTGCTACACTCATAACATGTAACATTAGTCTTATCGATATTTTGATCATTAGGTTTACCTTTTCCTTTGTATCTTATGCTTCTTCTCATAATTCTCCTCACAAAATTTGCCATCTCGCTTGATGATGATCCACCTTCATCATCAGACTCGGAGGAGGATGTAGATGAAGAAATCTCTTTCTCCTTCTTCTTTTCCCTCTTTCTTCTTCCATCCTTGTTCTTTGATCCTGCAACTAAGGCAATACCTTTCTCTCTTTGACCTTCGTTAGCGAGTTCATGAAGTTCCATTTCACAAAAGAATTCGTCTAATTTAACAATGGAAAGATCCTTGGAAACCTTGTAGGCATCTACCATAGATGACCACAAGGCATTCCTTGGAAAGGATTTAAGAGCGTACCTTACTAGATCGCGATTCTCCACGCGTTCATCCACGGAATGTTGACCATTGATGATTTCCTTGAACCTCCCATGTAGTTCACTTACCGTTTCGTTTTCCTTCATGGTGAGATTTTGTAGTTGATTCAAGAATAGGTCCCTCTTGGCTATCCGAGAATCTCGAGTTCCTTCTTGGAGCTCGATAAGCTTGTTCCATAAATCTTTTGCACTCGAGAATGGACCTACTTTGACGAGTTGGTCCTTGGCAATCCCACATTGTAAGGTGACTACCGCCTTGGCATCGGCTTGCCCTTTATGAGTTTGTTCGGTAGACCACCTCGATGAATCGAGTTCCTTACCTTCTTCATCCTTCGGTGGTGTGAATCCTTCTTTGACCGAGAACCACATGGAGATATCAGTCTTGAGGTAATACTCCATGCGGCTCTTCCAATACTGGAAATCTGCTCCATCGAAGAAGGGTGGTCTGTTGGTGCTGAATCCTTCCTTCATGGCCATCTTCTTGCTCCTTTGGATGTTAGTCCAGATGAAGAGAACCAGACTCTGATACCACTTGTTAGGATCTTAGATGGCTAGAGGGGAGGGGGGGGGTGAATAGCCTCTTAAAAACTTAAACACAAATTTCTACAAAGAAACTTGTTAGCATAGCGGAATTAGGAAACTAAAACAAGGAGGAAACAAGCACACTAACACAAGGATTTACGAGGTTCGGGGATAACTTGCCCCTACTCCTCGGCGTGTCCGTAAGCCCCTCGATCTTCGGTAGATCGCACCCCGGAAAAATTCCGGCTAAAGATCCTCCTTCTCGGTGGAGTAACCTCATCACAAAGTCTCAAGAAATATATATGTTAAAGCACAAGACTTACAGAGCTCGGTGGCAAGGAAGAATGAAATATCGCTTACAACCACGCGAGGATCAGTAGAAATAGAGAACTCACAGACAGCAGTTTCTCACCCGAGAGCTCAAGAACTTAGCACACCTCAACGATCAACAGAACTTTCTTGCTTTCTTGTTCTTTCCTCTCGCTTTTTACTGCTTCTTAAGCCTCTGTTCTCTGCTGTCACGGATCGTGGTCAATCTGCACAGAATCGTCGCTGCAGCCAATCCCTCTTCCTCCTTACTGGTTCTCTGAACTCACACCAATGAAATCACAGTCTTCACTGGTGTCTTCTGAGCTCGAACTAATCACCAGGAGTCAAGCGGATCGCAGCCAGATCACACCAGTAGCCGTTGATGCCTCAAATGCACCATGCGCCGCGAATCACAGTAGAAAGGTCATTTGTCGTATTCCTCTTATGGACTTAATTTGAAATTAGGCTTGGAATGATACCTGTGATCCTGCAAACTCAAAAGCTAATAGCATAGAGGGTTATATGAATCAGGCAGATCAAATGCAGTGGCGGAATCGCAGAAACAAATCTGATTGTGTGTGTGGATCGGTCACCAGACCGATCCATGGACCGATCAGGACATATCCTGATCGGTCCTTTGTCCGATCGGTCGTGGAGACCGATCGGCTGCAGTGGATCGGTCGGCGACCGATCCCCGCTCTCTTTCTTCGCAATATCATCTCCGATCGGTCTCAAGACCGATCGATTGCACTCGCATGTGCTACTATGTTTCTGATCGGTCTCACGATCGATCAGATTGCCTCGATGTGCTCGAGTGTTTCTGATCGGTCTCCGCCGATCAGATTACACTCAGTGTGCTACTGAGTGATCCATGGAAACTTAGTTTCATTGGATCGGTCTGCCGACCGATCCACTGTCTTATGTGTCACTGGATCGGTCTGCCGACTGATCCAATGTACCATGGAATGTCCACTTAGGTCCCTTTCTGACCTAATCCAGAGAACAAACTACAGAGCCCTCTCCGACTTCGTCCGGTCCAGAGAACGAGCTACCGAGCCCTCTCTGACCTAGTCCGGAGAATGAGCTACCGAGCCCTCTCCGACTTCGTCAGGTCCAGAGAACGAGCTACCGAGCCCTCTCTGACCTAGTCTGGAGAACGAGCTACCGAGCCCTCCTGACTTTGTCAGATCCAGAGAACGAGCTACCGAGCCCTCTCTGACCTAGTCCGGAGAATGAGCTACCGAGCCCTCTCCGACTTCGTCAGGTCCAGAGAATGGGCTACCGAGCCCTCTTTGACCTAGTCCGGAGAACGAGCTACCGAGCCCTCTCCGACTTCGTCAGGTCCAGAGAACAAGCTACCGAGCCATCTCTGACCTAGTCCGGAGAACGAGCTCTCTCCGACATTGCGTGCCAAGTTTCCAACTTGGACTTTTCCCTTCCACTTGATCAACCTTGATCATTAATCAAATCGAGTTTAATTAACATCTGATACAAACTTAAATCTGTGTCAACATCAAAACAACAGCCAGGTCAGACTGTATCAACACGTATCCCCTTACGGGGCCAGGGGCAGCGCCCCTACCCGCGATCTAACCATCGCGAGGGTTCCTTTGCGATCTAATAGCGCCTTAGCCCGCTCTCCCAAAAAGTTTTGGGGCGAAACCAAGCCGTTTTGGAAAAATCTTCCCGGTAGCCGAAGCCTACAAGTGCCGAAACACTTGTGCTTCGCTTCTACGAGAAAATTACCCATAAAAACCATTAAAAACTTAAAATTACAGAAATTCACAGAACTGAATTTTGTCAAAAAAACAAAAACTAAACTCGTACAAGCTTCGCACGTGGCTCTGATACCACTGTTGGGTTTTTTCGGGCCGTGAAAACCGCGTTTTCACGTCGCAAAAACCCCGAATCACCCATGCCATTGGATCTCGTGCGAAGGATAGATTTCAAAAATTTACATGTACGAGTTTCTACTTAGATCTACTTCTAGATCTACATGAAGAAAATGTTATACCTTCTAGATCACATTGATCAAATGTCTACATTTAAGATAAATGTAGTTTTTCAATTAATTTATATTGTAGATAACATGGTGTGTGGTGTCACACACAGAAGATAATGTTATCAGTTCTTTATAAATTATAAACAGTAGCTCACAACCAAGATGGAAAGGAACAAACCATTGGAAGGTCGTAGTGTAATTAGGTATTAGTTTATCTTGACTATATAATTACACTAGTACACTTAGTGTTGGGTTTTTTGGGCCGCGAAAACCGTGTTTTCGCGTCGCGAAAACCCCGAATCACCCATGCCACTAGATCTCGTGCGAAGGATAGATTTCAAAAATTTACATGTACGAGTTTCTACTTAGATCTACTTTTAGATCTACACGAAGAAAAGGTTATACCTTTGAAGCGCGCCCTTTGCGAATCCCGCTCGTCCAAGGTGCCGGATCTCTAGACCGTCAAGTGTACGGTCCTCTAGAAGTATCCACACGAACAATCCCTGATGGAGACGACCAAACAAAGGTGTTCTAGCACCTTGTCTTGTTTGGCCAAGTGAGGAGGAGAGGGAGAAGAAAGATCTCCAAGAGGAAGAAGATGTGAATGCACTTGAATTGAGAAAAATGAATTCTCTTCACATTCAAAAGTGGCCGGCCACTTCCCAAGTGTAACCCCCAAATTTTGCATTAAGTTCAATTAATGTGAAGCCATTAAAGAGAATGGCTTTGTAACTTCTATGAGGTGTCACCCCATGATGATGTGGAGTAACATCATTAGTCCACATCAATGCCAATTCACCAATGAGGTGGCATAAAGTCAAGTCAAACTTGACTTTTTATCTTCCTCTCAAGTCAAGTCAAACTTGACCAAATCTCTTCCATGGTTGATCTAATCTAACCATTTGATTCAAGCCAACTTAATATAATGAATCTAATTCATTAAATTAAGTTGATCTAATGAGTCATAATCTAAATTAGACTCATTGAATACATGAATCAACTTGAGTCCAACTCAAGTTAGCCCAATTAGGATTACTCTTAATCCAATTTGATTCATCAAATGAATCTAATCCTCTTGGTTCATCATATGAACCTAATCTCCATCTAATTGTCCTTAGTGTGTGACCCTATAGGTTCTTGTAACGTTGATAATGCCCCTAAACCCATTTAGGAGCATAAGTAATGAGCGGTATCTAGCAACACATCATTACTACCCAAGTTACAAGAATGTTGAGATCCAACATCACCTTGTGACTACTAATTGTGACTCCTCATAATATATGACAAGCGCCCTTCTATCTTAGACATCTAGATTGATCAATGTGAGGCATAGACCGTGTCATCCTCTGATCAATCTAAATCCAGAACTCTAAGTAGACTCACTAAATCAAATGAGCTCAATATCTCATATTGACTCATTTGGGCATGGCCATGCACTTCGTGGTCTCACTCTATCAAGAATACCGATGTCTCTCCCGTCATATAGGAGGGATAGATCCCATCTACATCACTCACATCCCTCCGCATAATTTGTTACATACCCAGTAATCACCTTTATAGTCCACCCAGTTACGGGTGACGTTTGACGAAACCAAAGTACATAACTCTTTATGTAGGGAACCATGGTGACTTCAGGTCTAAGGACTAGTAGTCATACTAATAGCCACATGAGAAAGTATATGACACTCATATAACGATCCATGATACTTTCTCATGGCGGGTCATTCAGTATACATTCTCCAATGCATACCCATGTGTCAACTTGATATCTCTATATCCATGACTTGTGAGATCAAGTAATCGAGTTGACCTACATGCTAGTCTTATTGCATTAACATTGTCCCTGAATGTTAATACTCGACTAGGAATGATTAAGAGTAGTGTTCTCTATATCATCTCACTATCGATTCAACCAATCGATTGATATAGGTAAGAACCTTCTACTCAAGGACGTTATTATACTTAGTTTATTTGGCACCAATACAAGTAAGTATAATAACCAAAAATCAAATGTCTTTATTTATATAGAATATGATACAACAAGTCCAAAATACAATCATCAAATGATTGGCTCTAGTAGAGTGTATTGAGTTGGACCATTTGAGGTAGTTCTTTTTATACTGACTAAATAAAAGAACAAAGCCTCTGTTATTATGGAAGTGTAAACTCTTAATCCTAATATAATAACAAGCACATATATTTAATATTTATTTATTTAATTTATCAAACGGTGAGATTTAGCTCGATAAATCAAAAGGCCCGATAAGTTGGGAGATGATATTACTTATAGTGTGTGTTGTTGATTATAGAAGGAAACTGTGTTCTAGTGAGTTAGGGTGATGATGTCCTCAAGAGGAGCTCATAAAGTTTGTCATGTTAAACCCTGCAGGTGGACTTAGTCCGACATGACAATAAGGATGAGCGGTACTACTCTTGGAACTAAATACTAATTAAATGAGTTGTCAGTAACTCGTTTAATTAGTGGACATTCGATAACTTAAACACAGGGAGTCTAATGCACTTATAATAAGAAGGAGCCCAAAATGAAATTTGGGATTGGTGCGGTAGTTCAATAATAGTTATTTAGTTGAATGAATTATTATTGATGAAATTAAGTTATGTGTTCGGGGCAAATGTGGGAAGCTTAATTTCATCGGGAGACCAAAACCAACTCCTCCTCTCGATCCCTATCGCAACCTCTTAGTTATAGAGTATTATACCCACTTATACCCACCTTCCTACCCACCTAAAGGTGGCCGGCCAAGCCTTGCTTGGAGCCTAAGCAAGGGCCGACCAAATCAAGTCTAGGTTGGATTAGATGTGGCTGGCCCTAGCTTAGGTTCACGCTTGGTGTGGCCGGCCGATATTAAAATAAAAAGGATTTTTTATTTTTTAAAATTTTTCTGATGTGGAAGACATGATTTAAAAGAGAGTTTTAAAAATTAAAAATTTCCTTTTATAGCTTTCTATAAAAGATTAAGAGAAGGGTTTAATATCTTTCCTTATTTGTAGATGAGAGGAAGTTTTAATTTTCAGTGAAAACTTTCCTTTTTAAAATTATCCACATGTTGAAAGAAAATTTTAAATTATAAAAATTTCCTTTTATAACTTACCATGAAGGGATTTTGAATTGGAAAATTTTATTTAAAAAATTTTCCGGAAGCAAATAAGGAAGCTTTAATTTTTCAGCGAAAATTTTTCCTTATTTGCTTGGGCTTGGATGTGGTCGGCCATTAAGGTTTTAAAAGAAAAATTAAATTTTCTTAATAACCATTGGCTAGCAAATAAGGAGGTTTTAATTTTTTGGTGAAAACTTTCCTTATTTGCCAAGACCAAGGATTATAAAAGAGAGGGTAGGGGTGCCTTCATGAGACATAACCTCTATTCTTTTCCTCCCTCTCTTCCTTGGTGTGGCCGGCCCTTCTTCTTCTCTCCTCTCCTTTGTGTGGCTGAAACTTCTTCATTGGTGGAGTTGTTTTGGTGGCCGGATCAAGCTAGGAGAAGAAGGTGAGAATGAAGCCTTATTTCTAGCATCCCTTGGAGCATTGGTGGTGGCCGAACCTCTTCATATTTGGAGGAGCTCTTGGTGGCCGAAACCTTGAAGGAAGAAGAAGGTGCTTGGTGGTTCTCATTTTAGAAGATCGTTGCCCACACAACGTCCGAGGTTAGAAGAGGAATACGATAGAAGATCAAGAGGCCATTAAAGCGTGCAAAGAAAAGGTATAACTAGAAATTATTTTCCGCATCATGCTTGTTATTTTTGTTTGTAAGAATTCCAAACACAAGAGGCATATGATTCTAGGAATCGATTTATATTTCGATTTGTGTTCTTTTATTTTCTTTTCGAACTTGTGATTTGATTGTTCTTTTTGGTTAAACCTTATGTTATTGTGAGGAGATTAAATAATGAATTTCTCTAAAAGGCTTTGCCTAGGCAGTGGTGGTTGCTCCCATATCCAAGAAGGCCGTGTGCCTTGCCACGTTTATCCTGGAAGCCGATTTTAGAAATAATTATTTAATTAACTATGTAACATGGGTGGACTTGGATCAAAAGTGTAAAGTTCCACAGGCGATCCAAGTCTAAACCTAAAAGAACATATAAGTAAAACATAGAATCAAACGTGTAAAGTTCCGCAGGCGATTCAAGTTTAACATAAAACAACACATGGTAGCTAGGAAAGGTTCAGACCTTGTACAAAATTTTTGTACAGTGGAACCATTAGGTTTTCCGAGTAGCAACCAACAATTGGTATCAGAGCTGGGGTTTACCTCTGTGTGTTTGGTTTTCTAGTTTAATTGTGCACATGTCATACATAATTTAGGCAGGATAATAGTAGGATATGCTAACTCTTTGGTTGCATGCTCCAACTATTATGACTTATAGTTATTGTGTGTGATTGGACCCATGGACATGTCATGGGTAATTTTTATTGTGTGTGCATGAGTGTATTTTAACTAGTACAGCAGGAGCTGTATTAGAGTTAGGGTTTATTTTTACACTTTGTTCGATCTAGACCTCTTGTACATTCCCTTGTGGAATATAGGATCGATGTATGTAAAAATTTCTTATTTTTTGTTGTGGATCGTATCCTTGCGAGGCGTGGTACTATTGGAGGACCAGAGGCACAGCGGAAAAGGAAGCTCGATGGACCCGACGTCATGAACCCTAGGGCTGGCAGCACGTGAAGGACAGTGATGGAAAAAGTCATAATAGTTGGAAAATTGATTTCCATATTTATTGCTTTTGTTTGCTGTGATGTGTGTAATGTATGCATGCTAGGATTAAAATTCCTCACCTTAAATAACTAAGTGGGAGAGGGATTTTTAAATAAATTCCATGGTCTCCATTACTGGTTTGTAAGTGATGCAAACAAACTTGCACGTTGGCTCTGAGTGCCTTCCTCCACATCGGATGAGTTTGTTTATGGATCACTAGATCAAACTTCCTTTATGGATGGTTATAGGAAATTAATTAGGAGCGTGTGATCTTCTCCATCGGAAGGGGCACAATCCTATTTAATGGACTAAGTATCAAGTAATGGTATACACTTAGGCACATTTAATAATATCCTCCCCATCAGAGTCACTGCTATTATTTATGTGACCGAAGGAAAACCAACTATTAATTTTATTTGTCATAAAGTTAGGTTGATAAGATAATAAAATTAATGGGTAAAACCTCCTCTTACAAATGTTTGAATTTTGTATACATCCACACTATCATGGCATGCAAAATTCCCGGTGTTTGAGGTGTTGGTAGAATTTTAAATGATATTGTTTGAGGAATTAATATTATTTTAAATTCTAAAGTTATGACCAAACATTTATAATCCTTGGTAAAAAACTCCTCTTACAAATGTTTGATTGTGTATACGTCCACACTATCGTGGCATACAAAATTCACGGTGTTTTGAGGTGCTGATAAATGATATTGATTTCACGATCTCTATTACTAGTTTGTAAGTGATGCATTCAAACTTGCGCATTGGCTCTGAGTGCCTTCCTCCACATCGGATGAGTTTGTTTACGGATCACTAGATCAAATTTTCTTTATGGTTGTTGAATCAATATCATTTCAAATTCTAAAGTTTTTGCCAAGTATTTAGTGATTCTTAGGATGACCTTCAATTCCCTTGCTATTATAGACAACAAACTTAGTAGTCCCAATAACATAGATTGAAAAAATAAATTAGACATTGTCCTAACTGCTGAAGGCTTTAGGCTCGTTCTTTTTAAAGATCTGTCCTAGCCTGCCTAATAGTGATTCTAGTGAAGAGGAGATTAAGTATCATAAGAAATAGGTTAGGGTAGATGAGATGATGCAGTACTACATATGGCATCTATGTCAAATATGCTGCAACATCAGCATCAGGCCATGCCTACTACTTATGATGCATAATCTCAAGTAACTCTTCAGACACTAGAAACGGGCTGCTAGGCAAGAGGCTATGAGTAACTTGATGATGAGCAACATGAATGAGGGGACACCTGTGAGGGAACATATCCTCAAGATGATGGCTCATTTAAATGAGATAGAAATCCTAGGAGCTGAAATCGATAGGGAAACCTAGGTCGATATCATTCTCCAAATACTGCTTAAAAGTTTTGAGCAGTACCGCCTGAACTACAATATGAACATAAGGGTTTATATGTTGGCAGAACTTCTGACAGAACTTCAAGTAGCAGTAGGGTTATTTCGTCGGAGTTCTCAAATTCACTTTGCTAAAAATGTTTCTACTTCTGAGAAGAAGAAGAAACAGGTTGGCTCGAAAGTGAATTGATCTCTAAGTACTGAACTGAAAGCAAGTGTGAAGAAGCTGAAGGGCAAGTACTTCACATGTAAGCAATCTGGATATTAAAAGGTAGACTATCCTCTTAGAAGTAAGAACAATATAGGTATCCTATTCATTAGTTGTAGAAACATGTTTAGTGGAGTTATCTACTGGTACCTGGTGTGTAGATACAGGAGCCACTAATCATGTCTGCAATTCATTGCAAGGGTTCTAGGAAACCCAACGACTATATGAAAGGGAAATTACCATGGGCAATGCTACAAAAGTGGTAGCTGTTGCAGTGGGAGAAGTTTATATTGTTTTAAGAAATTATCTTTATGTACTAAGTTTTAGGAAGAAATTGATTTTGGTTTCTAAAACTTTTATGAATGGATATTTCTTCTGATGACAAAGTAGTTGTCAAGAAGAATAGGGAAGTTATCTATTCTGGTACATTGGTTGACAATTTAAACACTCTTAAACTAATAAACTCCCATGATGCAATAAATGGTAATTTATAATTCATTTTCTAAAAATAAGAGAAAGGAGCCTTCAAAATGAACCAAACATATCTTTGGCATCTAAAGGCTAGGTCATATTAACTTAAGTAGGATTCAAAGGTTTATAGCCAATGGAGCTTTGGATTCATTAATGGTGGAAAATTTTCCAACCTGCTAATCCTGCTTAGAAGGAAAAATGACCAAGAGATCTTTTAAGGCCAAAAATATGTTGGAATTGGATCATTCTGATTTGTATGGACCTATGACTATCCAGTTAAGAGGTGGTCTCGAATAGATGACTATTCAAGATACGGATACATTTTCTTGATGGACCACAAGTCTGAATGCTTTGATACGTTCAAAGAGTACAAGGCTGATGTGGAGAAACATCATGGTAAAAGTATCAAGACACTACGGTCTGATCATGGTGGCAAGTACCTCTTAGGATAGTATAGAAGTTACTTATCAGAGGTCGGGATTCTATTCCAATTGTCTGCACTTGGTGTAGCAGAATGAAGGAATAAGACTCTTATGGAAGTGGTTAGATCAATGATGAGTTATTCTGAATTACCTAAATCATTTCAGGGATATGCTCTGGTAACAGTAGTATACTTTTTGAATATGGTACCTTCTAAGTCAGTAACCTTTACTCCCATTGAATTGTGGAATAGGCGTAAGCCTAGTATGAAGCATATTCAGATTTGGGGTAATTCAACACATATGCTGAAAGGAGACACTGACAAGTTGGAATCACGTACAAAAGTTTGCCCGTTTGTGGGATATCCTAAAGGAACAAAAGGTGGTTTGTTTTATAGTCCTAAAAAAAATCAGAAGGTCATTGTTGTCATCAATGCCCGATTTTTAGAAAGAGGACTAAGTAATAAAACCACTAGCCCATAAGTAAAATTGTTCTTGAAGAAATAAGAGAAAATACGTCTACCTTAGTACTAACTGTACAAGATGAGATACCACAAGAAGCTGCAACACGTGTCATAATAGATACACAATTAAATGTAATGCATCATCGTAGTGGGAGGGTTGTTTTTGGGAAAGTATTGAGGACTTGATCCCTGGTAAACAAGAACCCGAAACCCTGGACATATGATGAAGCAAGAGATTACAAGTAATGCCTTGTCGTAGTGGGAGGGTTGTTTAGCAACTTAAAAGATTCATGTTTTGGGAAAGTCGTCAGACTTGATCCCTATCAAATATGAACATGATCCCTGGAAATATGACATAGCACTCCGAGATTAAGATGCAACATCCTTGCGAAGTGCAATGAAGTAACCAGAGGGTTCATTGCAAAGGGCAAAGAGCATCTTGTTTGAAAGCTTAGTCAGTTCATTTATGGACTGAAGCAAGTTTCAAAGATCTTGGAACATCCGGTTTAATGAAATAATCCGGTTTTATGGATTTTTCAATGTCTGGATAGTTCTTGTGTATATAAAGATCGTGACGGAAACGTGGTGATATTTCTTGTACTATACGTAGATAACATTTTAATAGTTGGCAACAATGTCAAAGTATTATCAGACGTAAGGGTACGGTTGTCCAAGTAGTTCGATATGAAGGACTTAGGAGAATGCGGACATATTCTTGAGATCAAGGGATAACAAGAAAAGATGTGCTTATCCCAAAGCTTCATATATCGATAAGATCCTAGTTTGTTTTAACATATAACACTCCAAGAAAGGTTTCTTGCTTTTTCGGTATGGAGTACCTTTATCTAAAGAGATGTCTTTGAAGACATCAAAGGAGATAGAGGGAATGAAGGCAGTTCTTTATGCTTCGGCTGACGGAAGCCTAATATATGCAATGCTATGTACAAGACCAGATATCTATTTTACCGTAGGCATGGTTAGCAGATATCAAATTAACCCAGGACTAGGACATTGGATTACCGTAAAAGCATATAAGGATTAGAGATTATATGCTGATTTACAAAGCAGTTGATTTGCTCCTTGTGGGTTACATAGGATTAGGATTTCCAATTAGATAGGGACAGTAGTAAGTCAACCTCAGGGTTTTGTGTTTACTTTAGGAGATAGAGCCATAGTAATGGAGGAGTGTTGAGCATAGGTGCTTTACAGACTTCACCATAGAAACTAAGTATGTGGTAGCCTATAAGGCAACCAAAGAATCTGTATGGCTCAGAAACTTCAAGATGGACTTAGATGTGATTCCTGGTTTGCCCAGAATTGTCATAATTTATTGTGACAATAATGGTGCAGTAGCAAACTCGAAGGAACCACGAGATCATCAGGCAAGTAAACACATAGAGCGCAAGTACCACCCGATACGAGACATCGTAAAATGAGGTGAGGTTGTTGTCGCCAAGATTGCATCAGTAGATTACTTGGTAGATCTTTTCACTGAGGCCCTTCTAGCGAGAGCTTTTGATAGGCATGTTGAAGAGATAGGAATCAGATGTATGGTAGTATTTATGACAGCATAGTCTTTTAGTATAAGTGGGAGATTGTTGGGATGTATACTAAAAGTTTAGCTTTCGGTATAGATTTTAGTAAGAATCACATTGGTCAAATATCAACATTTTTGATAAATATAGTTTTTCAATTAATTTATATTATAGATAACATGGTGTGTGGTGTCACACACAGAAGATAATGTTATCAGTTCTTTATAAATTATAAACAGTAGCTTACGACCAAGATGGAAAGGAACAAACCATTGGAAGGTCGTAGTGTAATTAGGTATTAGTTTATCTTGACTATATAATTACACTAGTACACTTAGAGTGTATTGAGTAGGACCATTTGAGGTAGTTCTTTTTATACTGACTAAATAAAAGAACAAAACCTCTGTTATTATGGAAGTGTGAACTCTTAATCCTAATATAATAACAAGCACATATATTTAATATTTATTTCTTTAATTTATCAAAGGGTGAGATTTAGCTCGATAAATCAAAAGGCCCGATAAGTTGGGAGATGATATTACTTATAGTGTGTGTTGTTGATTATAGAAGCAAACTATGTCCTAGTGAGTTAGGGTGATGATGTCCCCAAGAGGAGCTCATAAAGTTTGTCATGTTAAACCCTGCAGGCGGACTTAGTCCGACATGACAATAAGGATGAGTGGTACTACTCTTGGAACTAGATACTAATTAAATGAGTTGTCAGTAACTCGTTTAATTAGTGGACATTCGATATCTTAAACACAGGGAGTCTAATGCACTCATAATAAAAAGGAGCCCAAAATGTAATTTGGGATTGGTGCGGTAGTTCAATAATAGTTATTTAGTGGAATGAATTATTATTGATGAAATTAAGTTGTGTTCGGGGCAAATGCGGGAAGCTTAATTTCATCAGGAGACCAAAACCAATTCCTCCTCTCGGTCCCTATCGCAGTCTCTTAGTTATAGAGTATTATACCCACCTATACCCACCTTCCTACCCACCTAAAGGTGGCCAGCCAAGCCTTGCTTGGAGCCCAAGCAAGGGCCGGCCAAATCAAGTCTAGGTGGGATTAGATGTGGCTGGCCCTAGCTTAGGTTCAAGCTTGGTGTGGCCGGCCCACATTAAAATAAAAAGGATTTTTTATTTTTAAAAATTTTTCTAATATGGAAGACATGATTTAAAAGAGAGTTTTAAAAATTAAAAATTTCCTTTTATAGCTTTCTACAAAAGATTAAGAGAAGGGTTTAATTTCTTTCCTTATTCGTAGATGAGAGGAAGTTTTAATTTTTAATGAAAACTTTCCTTTTTTAAATCATCCATATGTTGAAAGAAAATTTTAAATTATAAAAATTTCTTTTTATAACTTACCATGAAGGGATTTTGAATTAGAAAATTTTATTTAAAAAATTTTCCGGAAGCAAATAAGGAAGCTTTAATTTTTCAGTGAAAATTTTTCCTTATTTGCTTGGGCTTGGATGTGGCCGGCCATTAAGGTTTTAAAAGATAAATTAAATTTTATTAATAACCATTGGCTAGGAAATAAGGAGGTTTTAATTTTTTGACGAAAACTTTCCTTATTTGCCAAGACCAAGGATTATAAAAGAGATGGTAGGGGTGCATTTATGAGACATAATCTCTATTCTTTTCCTCCCTCTCTTCCTTGGTGTGGCCGGCCCTTCTTCTTCTCTCCTCTCCTTTGTGTGGCCAAAACTTCTTCATTGGTGGAGTTGCTTTGGTGGCCGGATCAAGCTAGGAGAAGAAGGAGAGAAAGGAAGCCTTATTTCTAACATCCCTTGGAGCATTGGTGGTGGCCGAACCTCTTCATATTTAGAGGAGCTCTTGGTGGCCAAAACCTTGAAGGAAGAAGAAGGTGCTTGGTGGTTCTCATCTTGGAAGATCGTTGCCCACACAACGTCTGAGATTAGAAGAGGAATATGATAGAAGATCAAGAGGTCATTAAAGCGTGCAAAGAAAAGGTATAACTAGAAATTATTTTCCGCATCATGCTAGTTATTTTTCTTCGTAAGAATTCCAAACACAAGAGACATATGATTCCAGGAATCGATTTATATTTCGATTTGTGTTCTTTTGTTTTCTTTTCGAACTTGTGATTCGATTGTTCTTTTTAGTTAAACCTTATGTTATTGTGAGGAGATTAAATAATGAATTTCTCTAAAAGGCTTTGCCTAGGCAGTGGTGGTTGCTCCTATATCCAAGAAGGTCGTGTGCCTCGCCACGTTTGTCCTGAAAGCCGATTTTAGAAATAATTATTTAATTGATTATGTAACATGGGTGGACTTGGATCAAAAGTGTAAAATTTCGCAGGCGATCCAAGTCTAAACCTAAAAGAACATATAAGTTAAACTTAGAATCAAACGTGTAAAGTTCCGCAGGCGATTCAAGTTTAACTTAAAAGAACACATGGTAGCTAGGAAATGTTCATACCTTGTACAAAATTTTTGTACAGTGGAATCATTAGGTTTTCCGAGTAGCAACCAACACATCCGAGGTAAAAACATACTCTTTTGTCCCTACAAGATAAGTTAGTACACAAAACAATAACATATCCTGTAAAATAAAGTTAGCACATAATAAACATAATAACAGAAATATTTTGACAGTCTCCGGACTGTCCGATTCTGACTTTGGATTTCCAACCGGAAACTCTCGGTCGAACCGGCGCCTACTGTTCCCTCAGCGGGGAATGCGTCCTCACCTACTCCACTCAAGAGAGCATACTTGTTGCTAGTCCGGTCCTCCAGACTGACTGGACTTTCTGCCTAAGGTTACCACCCCCTAGGACCTAGGGTTACCACCCCCTAGGGTTTTTCGCCACCTAGGGTTACCTCCCCCTAGGACATAAGGTTATCGCCCCTTAGGATTTTCCACCGCTTAGGGTTACCTCCCCCTAGGACCTAAGGTTACTGCCCCTTAGGGTTTTCCACCACCTAGGGTTACCACCCCCTAGGACCTAAGGTTGCTTCCCCTTAGGGTTTTCCACCACCTAGCGTTACCACCCCCTAGAACATAGGGTTACCACCCCCTAGGGTTTTCCACTTGCCTAACCGCAGCTAGGACTTTTACCTAAGAACACTTAGGACTTTCCTGCAAAACTCATTCAAGCACATTAGATAATAAAACAACTTAACTTGAACCCTTTGACATAATCAAAACATAGGTTCAATCGTCGGATGCTTCCTGCACCAACACTTACAAGCTAATCTTGTTTGTGTTATATTATTATCTTTATTTACAATATTAATATTATTCCATTCATTATATCAACCCCAACTATAGTCTGTAGATATTTTTTCATTTACGGTCAACAAGATGGTATCTACATTTTCTACTCTTGAGAATCTGCTACACGTTAGAAGAATTTATGTTACTATTCCTATTTATACGCTATTATTTTATTAATTATCTGAGATGTCTTGCATAATGCCTCTCTCTTTGTTGTAGAAGCTACGGATAGATAACTGCTACAACATGAAGTCATATGTTGTTGCTGACCCATAACTGTTACACAATCAACTTAAGTATAATTACATTTCTTTGACCCCCACCCATTGCTACATTGGTGTAGCAGTTATAATGTTATAGCTGCTATAATGTGGACCTAATGTTTCTTGATCCTTGTTTGTGAGTATGATATTGAATAATGAATCCATTTTAATTTATCGCATAAACATATCACAACATAGCTAAGAAATAAAATTGGAATAATACATTTATTGTCAATATAACAGATATTCCATAGTAAATGTAAAATTGTCAATTAAAGATTACATTTCCCTCACGTCATTTGCTCGGGGTTGGGAGAAGATCGTCGAGCCCAGAATCTATTTGTTACTCCATGAGAATTCCTCAGTGAATGACAGAGGCTCTTTGTTGCACACACGGAAAATTGTACATAATTTAGACCACTCCTTGAGCGGCCTAAACCCAGGCACGTACGTTGATCCGGGCTAGACAATGGTGTTCGCATTAATGAAATTGCTTTACGAATATGGGAGCATACACTAGACCATGGAAGGCAACATGGATGCTTTCTCATTCCCACTTCCAGAGCAAGAAACACTTGAAGATGTAGACTAGATGCCATGAAATAAATGGTGAAGGTGGTGTGGGGAAAATGCCGCCAATCCATTTATAAGCTACTCATTTTTCTTTGGATGCCAAGAAATGAGCTTGGCTACCTCTGTTATATAGGAAAACAACGGCGCTTAGTAGTCAATCTTGGAATAGTTCTATTCACGGTGGCAAAAGGTAAATACGCTCAGCCCCAGCGTGCACGCCAACAAGGAATAGTTGTATTCACGCATCCACAGCTGGTCGTCTGACAAAGCAGGTTTCTGATTTCTTCACAAGTCATAGTTTATGACAGGTATGACTTGTCATACCTCTCATAAATGATAGATATGAGTGGTCATTCTATGGACATGATAGATCAATGGAACAGATGTCGTAGGTCACCTATAATTAATTGATGAGTATGCATAAATTTATATTTTTACAATAAATTATTGACCATATAATTTTTAATAGAGAGTGGGGCTTGCTAGTTGCATTAGCAATAACTGCTACATGTTCTGGGAGCTCACAACTCTAGAGTAGCTGCTACACATTGCAGTATCTAATTCGCAGTAATTGCTACACGATGTGACAGCTACGTGTCTAGAATTTATCTGTAAATATGTAGCAGCTAATCCGCAGTAACTGCTATACAATGTAGGAGCTACTCTTTAGAAGTTGCTACACATGGTAGCTGTGGGTGCAGCGGGGACCGGTAAGAGGGGGGTGAATTGCCTACAAATAAAGATTACCCTCCTCAAAGCTTTTCAAATCTAAAGATAAAGCAACACACAAAAATAATTAACAGAAAAGAAAGGAGACAGGAATCTTTAACCTGGTTACAACCAAGAGGGTTGTTAATCCAGGGCAATGGAAAGCGCAGTAAGAAACTCCTTCTTTGAAGGTGGAGAAGCCTTGTACACTTTGTGAGCACAGAGGTTGCTTAAGACAGAGATTACAGGAGTTGTTCTATCGTGTTAAATTCGTTGTTTCTAAAGCTGCCCGAGACCCTCCTTATATAGGGGTTCTCAAGCTTATCACTTGACCTGATCTTCGGGATCAGGTTTGACTCGAGAGGGATCGGTCGACCGATCCCCAGGTTTGGTCGACCGAACCTGCTGTATCTGCCCAGGTTTCTGTCTAGGTACAGTCTCTGTAGATCGAGCTCAGGTTCGGTCGACCGATCCTTTTGTTCGGTCGACCGATCGACCAACGTTCTCCAGCTGAGTTGGCCCGATCAGTGTGCTCGACTTGGTCTTGGATTTGCTTCGGTTCGGTCGACCGATCAAGGCATTCGGTCGATCGATTAGCTTCACCAACGGTCAGCTTCTGACATGGCATCTGACGTGTCTGCTGCGGTTGGCTCTGATGTAAAGGGGTTCGGTCGACCAATCAGTAGGTTCGGTCGACCGATCAGTCCCCCAACGGCTGGCTTGCTGACGTGGCTTCTGACATGGCACCAGCGGTTGGTCGTCGGTTGAAGAAGGGTTCGGTCGACCGATTATGGGGTTCGGTCGACCGAACCGTTGACAAGTCAACTCCCAGTTGACTTGCTCCGGTTCGGCTCCTTGGGTGATTGCGGCCCACCAGAATAGGGCTCACCCGAACCCAATTCCCGGCCTTCTCCTCGAGCAGGCTTCCGTCCTGGCTTTACGTCCCTCGAACATCACGCATGCTCTTTACGCCTACCGGACGTACTCTTCCACATCTCTCTCGTCCTTCGGACGCACCGAGCCTGTCGGCTCCCTTCCCGTGCCGTCCTTCTCGCTAGCTGCATCTTCCGCTCGACTTCCTGCGCTCCTAAGCTCTTGCACACTTAGACACAGGGATCAGACAAACAGGACCTAACCTGAACTTGGTTGATCACATCAAAACAGTCACGGGGTTCAACAGTAGCATCGTCCGACAACTAGATGCTAATGCTACAATGTGCAACAAAAGCTGCTACATGTTGTAGCAGCTAATCCGCAACTACGTGTCTGGAGTTTCCCCGCAAATGTGTAGCAGCTAATCCATAGTAACTGCTACACAGTGTAGCAGCTACTCTTTAGAAGCTGCAACACGTGGTAGCATCTTCGAACAACTAGATGCTAATGCTACAATGTGATGCAGTAGCTGCTACAACATTAGCAGCTTCTGCCTAATTATAGGTTAATTGATAAAACGTATAAAAGCTCAATTATGTGATCTAAATAAAAAACTAAGATTGATAGATTACCATCTTGTTCAACGTAAACGAAGAAGGCTTGGAGACTATAGTTGGGTTTGATAATAACATAAGACAAACAATATCTTAAGCCAAAAAGTTAATACAAACACTACTACGTAAATCATTTACTTTATAGCATTCTCTAGTGATACATTAAATTGACATAGTTATCGTCGCACTTGGACAAATACAATTTTCTTCTTTTTCTCTCGTAGAAAGGCAGCATCACTATGGAGATGTGAGACTGAGCTTCACAAAGAGTGATATTTTACTGATTCTTTTGATTTGTAGCATCATCTAATGCCCCATTGACATAGGAGAGTTGTCATCGCAGCTGCACAAGTTTAGTTTGGTTCTTTTTCTCTCAAAAAAGGATAGCTTCTAACTCTTTCTTCTCCTGGTTCCGTTGTTCTGTGAGAATCTTAATATAGTCACAAACTACATGATATTTCATGGCTAGACTGAGATACTTGTTACGAATATTTTAGTAAATTCATGATTCCAAGGAAAGAAAGATATATATAAAATACAAGATGAATGAATAATACAAACCAGGAAGCAGACGAGTGTACTGATACAGATGATCTTTTAAGTGAAGAAGACGTAGAGCTTGAATCCTCTTCGATAAGGGGTTCTTTAACACCACCCATAGTGGGTTTCGTCTTCCTGCTAAAGAAAGACATGTAATGTGGACTAAAGGCAAGGCAACGTGGAAGAGTCAGTTATGTTAATCGCCTATTTATAGTAAAAGAGGTGCTAGCAAACCCTACCGCTTGATAAAGACAAGTCAAACAGTCGCGTCTTTTCAAGTCCATGGGTCATCGAAAGACTCACTCTTGTTGGGTTTTTCGGACCGCGAAAACTGCTTTTCGCGTCGCGGAAACCCCGAATCACCCAAAGCCGTAGATCCGTGCAAGGAAAAACCGAATGAAATACAAGTACGAGTTTCAAAAACTTTAGATCTACTCAGATCTATGTGTTGAGAGCTTTACCCTTGTAGCGAAGCCCTTCGTGTTCCCGCTCGTCCAAACGGTGCCGGATCTCAAGAGTATCAAGATAGATACTCCTCTAGAAGTATCCACATGAACACGTAGGTGGAGAAAACCACACAAAAGGTGTGCTAGAACCTATGTATGGTTCGGCCAAGTTGAGGAGGAGAGGGAGAGCTTGAGAGGAAGAAGGAAGAAGATACACACTTGAATGAAAAATGAATTCACATTTCAAACCAAAAGTGGCCGGCCACTCTACCTTGTGAAACTCCCAAATTAATTGCATTAATTGCAATTAATATGAAGCCATTAAAGAGAATGGCTTTGTAACTTCCATGAGGTGGCACCCATGATGATGTGGAGTAACATCATTGGTCCACATCAATGCCAATTCACCAATGAGGTGGCATAAAGTCAAGTCTAACTTGACTTTTAATTTTCCTCTCAAGTCAAGTCAAACTTGACCAAATCTCTTCCATGGTTGATCGAATCCAACCATTTGATTCAAGCCAACTTAATATAAAGAATCTAATTCATTTAATTAAATTGATTCAATGAGTCAAAATCTAAATTAGACTCATTGAACACATGAATCAACTTGAGTCGAACTCAAGTTAGCTCAATTAGGATTACTCTTAATCCAATTTGATTCATCAAATGAATCTAATCCTCTTGGTTCATCATATGAACCTAATCTCCATCTAATTGTCCTTAGTGTGTGACCCTATAGGTTCTTGTAACGTTGGCAATGCCCTAAACCTATTTAGGAGCATAAGTAATGAGCGGTATCTAGCAACACATCATTACTACCCAAGTTACAAGAATGTCGAGATCCGACATCACCTTGTGACTACTAATTGTGACTCCTCACAATATATGACAAGTGTCCTTCTATCCTAGACATCTAGATTAGTCAATGTGAGGCATAGACCGTGTCATCCTCTGACCAATCTAAATCTTGAACTCCAAGTAGACTCACTCGATCAAATGAGCTCAACATCTAATGTTGACTCATTTGGGCATGACCATGTACTTAGTGGTCTCACTCTATCAAGAATACCGATGTCGCTCCCGTCATATGGGAGGGATAGATCCCATCTACATCACTCACATCCCTCTACATAATTCGTTATATACCCAGTAATCGCCTTTATAGTCCACCCAGTTACGGGTGACGTTTGACGAAACCAAAGTACATAACTCCTTATGTAGGGATCCATGGTGACTTCAGGTCTAAGGACTAATAGTCATACTAATAGCCACATGAGAAAGTATATGACACTCATATAACGATCCATGATACTTTCTCATGGTGGGTCATTCAGTATACATTCTCCAATGCATACCCATGTGTCAACTTGATATCTCCATATCCATGACTTGTGAGATCAAGTCATCGAGTTGACCTACATGCTAATCTTATTGCATTAACATTGTCCCTGAATGTTAATACTCGACTAGGAATGATTTAGAGTAGTGTTCCCTATATCATCTCACTATCGGTTCAACTAACCGATTGATATAGGTGAGAACCATCTACTCAAGAACATTATTATACTTAGTTTATTTGGCACCAATACAAGTAAGTATAATAACCAAAATCCAAATGCCTTTATTTATGAAGAATATGATACAATAAGTCCAAAATACAATCGTCAAATGATTGACTCTAGGGCTCTAGCTAACAATCTCCCACTAGCACTAGTGCTAATCAGTGTAGGCTCTAAGCCCAAATGACCTAGTGTGACCATCATGCTTCTTCTGTGCCAAAGCCTTGGTCATGGGATCTGCGATGTTAGCCTCTGTAGGTACTTTGCAAATCTTCACATCTCCTCTCTCGATGATCTCTCGAATGAGATGGAAGCGCCGTAGTATGTGTTTGGTCCGCTGGTGTGAGCGAGGTTCCTTCGCCTGTGCTATAGCTCCATTGTTGTCACAATGAGCTCAATGGGGTCAGCAATGCTAGGAACCATCCCAAGTTCAGTGATGAACTTGTGGATCCAAATTCCTTTCTTGCCTCGATGCGGCAATGTACTCAACCTTTTTAGAATCGCTCGTATCCCGCTTGAACTCTTCAGTGACAACACCACCATTAATTCAAAATACGAACCCCGACTGCAATCTATAGTCATCCCGGTGGTGCGGAAGCTAGCATCACCGTAACCCTTTTGACTAGCTCATCATTGCCTCCATATATCAAGAAATATTCTTTAGTCCTTCTCAAGTACTTAAGAATATTCTTGACCGCTATCGATGACTTTCACCGGATCTGACGGTATCTGCTCGTCATGCTCAAAGCATACGAGACATCGGTCAGTACATAGCATGGCGTACATGATCGATCCTATGGCCGAGGCATTAGGGATCTGATCCATGCGGTCTCTCTCCTCTCTAGAAGAGGACCTTGAGTCTTGAAGACTCACGCCATGTGACATCGGAAATCCTAGTTTTGCTTGGCAAACCGAAGGAGTACCTTGTCAATATATGTACTTTGACTTAGGCCAAGCAATCTCTTAGATCTATCTCTGTAGATCTGTATCCCTAGTATGCGAGATGCCTCACCTAAGTCCTTCATTGAGAAGCAACTCCCTAGCCAAGTCTTGACAGACTGAAGCATAGGGATGTCCTTCCCAATGAGTAGTATGTCATCCACATACAATATGAGGAAGACAACTGTGTATTCTACAACCTTCTTGTAGACACAAGGCTCATCTTCGTTCTTGATGAAACCAAACTGTTTGATCGCATCATCGAATTGAAGATTCCAGCTCCGAGAAGCTTGCTTTAGTCCATAAATGGACCTATGCAGCTTGCATACTCTGCTAGTATGCTGTGGATCTACAAAACCCTCTGGTTGTGTCATGTACACATCCTCGAGTAGGTTTCCATTTAGAAACGCGGTTTTGACATCCATCTGCTAGATCTCGTAATTGTGGTAAGCTGCAATAGCAAGCATGATCCGAATGGACTTAAACATCGCTACTGGAGAAAAGGTTTCATCATAGTCAATACCATGAATCTGCTTGAAACCTTTAGCTACCAAGCGACCCTTATAGATGAGTCCATCCATGTCAGTCTTTCTCTTAAAGACCCACTTGCACCCAATGGGTTTTACCCCTTCAGGTGGATCAACCAAAGTCCATACTTGGTTGGTGTACATGGATTCCATCTCGGATCTCACGACCTCTAGCCATTTCTCGGAATCTGGTCTCATCACAGCTTCCTGATAGGTGGTGGGCTCATCCTCTATGAGCACAACGTCATCATGGTCAGACAAGAGAAATGAGTATCTCTCAGGCTGACGACGTACCCTATCAGACCTGCGAAGAGGTATGTCTACTTGAACTAGTTGCTGTTCCTCAAGTCCTTGTGGAACAACATCATCCACAACACTTTGTGGTTCCAGTTCAATTTCCATCGAGGCATCAGTGCAATTGTTCGCATCTTGAACTTCTTCAAGATCGGACACACTCCCACTAGTCTTTCTAGAAACAAAGTCCCTTTCTAGAAAGACCCCAGTCTTTGCCACAACTACCTTGTGCTGACTGGGAATGTAGAAGTAATATCCCTTAGTTTCCTTGGGATATCCAATGAAATAGTACTTGTCGGATTTGGGTCCTAATTTGTCTGACACTTGACGTCGTACGTAAGCCTCACAACCCCAAATCCTCATGAAAGACACCTGGGCATCTCTCCCAGTCCATATCCTATATGGTGTCTTTATCACGGCTTTTGATGGAACTCGGTTGAGTATAAAAGCTGCCGTGTCTAGAGCATAACCCCAAAGGTATGTCGGAAGATCTGTGTGACTCATCATAGATCGCACCATATCTAATAGGGTACGATTCCTCCTTTCGGACACACCATTCCACTGTGGTATTCCAGGAGGAGTGAGTTGGGATAGAATCCCACACTCAGCTAAATAGTCACGACCACCTCGATCTGATCGAAGTATTTTAATACTCTTGCCAAGCTGGTTCTGTACTTCATTCTTGAATTCTTTGAACTTTTCAAAGGATTCAGACTTATGTGTCATCAAGTACACATAACCATATCTACTGAAGTCATCAGTAAATGTGATGAAGTATCTATAACCGCCTCTAGCAGCAACATTGAAAGGGCCACATACATCACTATGTATGAGTCCTAACAAATTAGTCGCTCTCTCGCTGTGCCCACTAAAGGGAGTCTTGGTCATCTTGCCTCGTAGGCATGACTCGCATATCTCATATGATTCAAAATCAAATGAGTCCAGCAAACTATCCTTATGGAGCTGGGATAAGCGCTTGTCATTTATATGACCTAAGCGACAGTGCCAGAGATAGGTGTGGTTCATATCGTTCGATTTGAACCTCTTGGTACTAACGTTATAGATAGAGCTCTCAAGGTCTAGAATATAGAGTTCGTTCATCAGAGGTGCACTACAATAGAACATATCGTTTAAATAGACAGAACAATATTTGTTCTTTATTATAAATGAGAATCCTTTCTTGTCCAAACAAGAAACTGATATAATGTTCTTAGTCAATGCAGGCACATAACAACAATCGTCTAACTCTAGTATTAGCCCAGAGGGCAGAGATAGAAAATAAGTCCCTACAGCAACAGCAGCAACCCGTGCTCCATTGCCTACTCGTAGGTCTATCTCGCCCTTTGTCAATGCTCTGCTATTTCTCAGTGCTTGTACATTAGTACAAATGTGCAAAACACATCCGGTATCTAATACCCACGACGAAGAAATAGAGAGGTTGACTTCTATTACATTTATACCTGAAGTAGAAATCTTATTTCTCTTCTTGTTTAGATCTTCCAGGTATCCTGTGAAGTTCCTCTTCCAGTGCCTTGCTTGTCCTTGATATAGTTGACGAAGATGTTCAACCATATCGTAAGCACACATCAACTCATGTTGCTTCTGAAGCTTAGAGTTCATGGTTGCGAGCATTAGACAGGACACATCTAATGCGTCATCTTGATGCTTCTTGTAAGCATCCCGGTCACTTCAGCGTGGCGGTGGCGGAGGAGCCTCGAATGGGTGCTCCAAGAGCGTCATTCGTTCCGGTGAGAACTATTCTTAGGTTCTGTGCGATCCGGAAATTTGCTCGCTTGAGCTTGTCCTTCTTAAGGGCAGAAACGCAGGGAGAAAGAGTTCGTATTCGACGTCATGGTTATCTACAACAGAAAATTTGCAGAAATAAATATCATATTCTTTTAAAATCATTTAATTAGGCTTTTAATTAAATGATGCTCCCACTGAATTCTATAATTCTTGTGGGACAAGATCCACATCATACTAACCCTTGAGTTAGCTTTGGCTAATACGCCCAAGGCTTAGTATGATCGGTAGGTAACGATTACCAATTACATCTCTATGCAACTCTTGTTTATAAAATCAATATCCGCATTTATATTAAAACTCGAGTTAGCTTTGACTAATACGCCCGAGAGTTAATATAGATGTGATTTTGACCTATCTTTTCCAACCGTTGGAAGAATGCCTATAGTTGACTCGATCCAATCGAGTAACTAGGAATACTCAATCTAATTGAGTTTGTATTCACCCATGCGTTGATAGGCGGGACCAAGATTGCCCCTCCGTACCCTACCAAGATAATATGTATTGCTCTGCTTTGGCAGATTCAACAATACATGTGATCGAGGTAGTGATAGGTATCACGGCACGGTTAGACATTTAGAGTTGGTTCGATCGAGATCTAATCTAATCGAAAAGGATACATCTTGTGCATGACTTAGATCTAATCTAATCGCAAGGGTGCATCATGTGCACGACTTAGATCTAATCTAATCGTAAGGCACTAATTAATTAACTACTTATTAAATATGCATCACATACACAAGCAATTAATTAATCTATTTGTGATTTGGTCATGACCCTACTACGATCTTCTCAAGCCAATGAGAAGATCGATTGGTCAACCTAGGGTCAACAGCTTCTCCAAGCTCCTCCCTTTAACCACCTTGTGTTGCTCGTGCCCGCCTCGGAACTCCGTCTCGTGTGGACCCTCCACCGCTCCAATTTGTACATTACAATTTGAAACTCGAGTTACATTCGAGTCTAAATCTAATTTACAACAAGAATATAAGAGAAGGCACGACGCGCAGGTCGCGAATATAATACAACACTCGCAAACACATAACGGCACACAGGCCGTATTATGAATTACAACACAATCCAATCACATTGGGTTTTTGGGCCATGACTATCACAAAATTAATATATAATTCAAAATTATATATTTTCATAATTTTCTGTAATTTTAAAATTAATTTTTACGAGTAAAATTTCTCGGCGGACTCGTTTAGCGATTTCGGGCGCAATCGCGGAACAGATCCCCTTGCGGGGCCAAGGGCAGCGCCCCTACCCGTGATCTAACCATCGCGAGGGTTCCTTTGCGATCCAATAGTGCCTAAACCCGCTGTCCCAAAACGATTTGGGCCGAGACATTGCCGTTTCGGAAAAATCTTCCCGGCGGGTTCGTTTTTAGCGATTTCGGGTGCAATCACGGAGCAAATCCCCTTGCGGGGTTGGGGCAGTACCCCTACCCGCGATCTAACCATCGCGAGTTGCTCCTAAGCGATCTAATGGCACCCAAGCCCGCTGTCCCAAAAAATTTTGGGCCGAAACGAAGCCGTTTTGGAAAAATCTTTCCGGTACCGAAGCCTACAAGCGACTAAACACTTGTGCTTCGATTACTCCAGAAAAATACTCATAAAAACCCAAAAATCATAATTTTACAGAAAATTACAGAAACTTTAGTTTTCATAAAACCAAAAACAAACTCGTACTCGCCTTGCACGTGGCTCTGATACCACTGTTGGGTTTTTCGGGCCACGAAAACTGGTTTTCGCGTCGCGGAAACCCCGAATCACCCAAAGCCGTAGATCCGTGACCCATTACGACCTGGAAAAAGATAAAGATCATAAGATAGATAGTAAAGACAAGGATTAACCAACCGTCGGGTATTAAATTCTACCGTGAATTTAATGTACATAAGCTACTACAACATATCGCAGCTTAAAATGTTTCAATCTAAAATTTTACTAGACCTACATTCCATACAAATTGACTAGCAGCACCAACGTGAAGCACTAGATGCTGTAAGGACAGATAGAAGCAACAAAAGACTAGTTGCTACAACGTGTAGTAGTTACTGGCGATAAGCTGCTACACGTTGTAGCAACTACTTAGGATTAGCTGCTACAACGTGTAACATTTACTCTAGTGTTATACTTTTTGATGTAGCTGCTACAATGTGTAGCAACTAGTGCAATACCTGCTACAACGTTGTAGTAGCTACTGCTTATTAAAATAATTTCATATTTTTTATTACCAAGTTAATATACATAACAATATTATTTTTATTATTTTTACTAGCTCTAGATGTACTGCTAAAGGTGCACTCGCTAGCTTCACAATATATGTAGTAACTGCTACACCCTTATAGTAACTGAACCATCATTTCCATATAACACATTAAAGGCAACCGGATGGGGTGGTGAAATATAATTATAATTTATCAAGATACGGTATTAAAGTGATCTCCCAACCTCTCAAGAGTAGCTACTACACATTGTAGTAGTTACTACCGATCATAAAAATATACAATTGTATTTTGCCACATTTAATATACATAACAATAATATTTTTATGGTTGATATGTGCTAGAATTCCTTTAGTTGTTATAAATAGGACTTACCAAGCGACAGCTCATGTTAGCTGCTACAAGGTGGACTAGGCAGCTTCACAGTACATTTACAGGTGATTTATATTAGAATAATCCAGCTTTTATTTGTCCATGATAGCAACTACTACTGATGGACTGCAACACATTGTAGCAGGTATTACCGATTAACTGTCACAATGTGTCAGCAGATACTTAATCTTTGGCTGCTATACCCTGTATTAGCTTCACAAGGCATTGACTGCAGTATTACAAAACATTTACACCACCTAGGCTAATTTTATAGGAATTAGAATACCTTTATAATCAGTTTAACAATACGTTTACACCCCCACCTTATCATTAATCCAGTGTTTGCTATTAAAAATTTTATGACCAACATGAAAACTAAATTCTCTCATTCCAGCTTGTCCAAAATTTGTTGGACTTCGGTATATTAAACTCTCGGTGTATCACATCATAAAAAAATGCACAATCTTACCTGAAAGATAGAGTTAATTTCACAGTACTGTTAATATTATAATTGCTAGCGGAAGTATGGAGATGTATAAAAATTATAAATAAACATATATATACTTACGATTTTACTTGTGTTGGACCCGAGATTGTAGATACCTCAAAGTCTCTTGACATTAAGGAATGTAGCCCTGGATACCACATTTCATAGTAAGATGGGTCCATATTTTTTAAAAAAATCCACCTGCACGAGTATGAAGTTTGAAACTAATACACACATACATCCAATACATTATGATTTACTCAACATGGCAGTTACTTACAGAATTTTGAAACTTAGATGTGTATAGTTCTGAGGCTCCAAGGGAGTTATAATGCATATATTGAGCTTCTTAGAGGTCTATTATAAGTAAGTACCAGTGATCATCTGCATTATTTAAGGGACAGAATATATACCTGAGTGGCTTGTCAGTGTCAGTGCTTGCTGATAGCCCAAATGCCTCATAAGACAACATTTCAAACATTTCTTTTGCCAGTAAACAAGTATTGTTAGAGGAATATATAAAGAATAAAAAACTCGGTAGTATGAGTTGCCATTATACTTACAACAAAACCAGCAGGACCAAATATAGATAACCAATAAGATATACCGGAAGATTTGGCTTCCTCTGCAATGATTGCAAAATATGAATTTATGCAATCACCATCTCTGCCGATAGTCCAATCAAAAATACACAGGAAAGATGACATATCCAATGATATCGTTCTGTTGGACCATATTGGCTTTGTCGTAGCCCTCCATAAACTAAAAATAAAACATGTCCATTAATTTGGTTTTACATCAACAGTGTCTATTGCTGCTACAATTAAAGTGGTTACATAAATTATATGTGTTATAGCAACTTCTAAATCAGCCATGGTTGATTTTATTCATCAAAATGAAATGTTTTTTTCACTATTAAATAAGAAGTTAATTCCAATGTAATTTAACCTTGTGTTCACAATATAAGTATACACATATAATCCATCATATATTTGCATTACAGTAAGTGTATAACTCAAGAAACTTTCAACTCACTTTAGCTGGCTCAGTCTCAACAATGCCTCTGTCACCACATCATCTTTATTTTTATTAAAATATGACTTTGCTTGCTGAACAAATACATAGAGACAAGTTTTCGGTGTGAGTAATAATATGTGAATTTGGACTAAAAGACAACACATTTAACCAACCAAAACTGTGTTAGGATGTATATTAAAAGCCTAACTTTTTGTATGAATATTTATTTTTAAAATGAGAATCACATTGGTCAAATGTCTGCATTTAGTTAAATGCAATTGTCCATTTAATTTATATTGTAGATAACATGGTGTGTGGTGTCACATAGAAGATCATGTTATTAGTTCCTTATAAATTATAAAAAGTAGCTCACAACCAAGATGGATAGGGATAAATTATTGGAATGGTTGTAGTGTAATTTGATATTAGTTTATCTTAACTATAAAATTACACTAGTACACTATGTGTGTATTGAGCAGGACCATTTGAGGTTATTCCTTTTATACTAACTGCATAAAAGAACAGAACCTCTATTATTATGAATGTGCGTACTCATAATCCCGATATAATAACAAGCACATATACTTAGTATTTATTTCTTTAATTTATCAATGGGTGAGATTTATTCGTTAAATCATTAGGCCTGATAAGTTAGGAAATAATATTATTTATATGGTGTGTTGTTGATTATAGAAGGAAACTGTCTCCTAGTTATCTAGGTTGATGATGTCCCCTTGAGGAGCTCATAAGGATTGTCATGTAAACCTTACAAGTGGATTTAGTCCGACATGACAATGAAGTTGAGTGGTACTACTCTTGGAGCTAGATATTAATTAAGTGAGTTGTCAGTAACTCATTTAATTAATGGGCATTCGATATCTTAAACACAGGAAAATTAATGCACTCTTGATAAGGAGCCCATAATGTAATATGGGATTGGTGCGGTAGTTCAATAATAACTCTTTAGTGGTATGAGTTATTATTGATGAACTTGAGTTGGGTGTTTAGGTCGAACACAGGACGCTCAAGTCCATCAGGAGGCCAAAACCAATTCCTCCTCTAGGTCCTTGTTGTACCCTCTCTATATATAAGCCTCTCATCCATCCAAGCCCTACTTCTTACCCAAGAAAGGGGTCAGCCACATCCTTGCTTGGTGCCCAAGCAAGGGGCCGACCAAGCCTTGCTTGGTGTCCAAGATAAGGGCCGGCCAAGCCTTGCTTGGTGCCTAAGCAAGGGGTCGGCCACTATAGGAATAAAAGGAAGATTTTATTTTTGTTAAAATATTTCCTTTTATAGCCATTCACGAAGGGATTTAAAAGAGAAATTTTAATTTTAAAATCTTTCCTTTTATAGCTATCCACAAAAGGATTTAAAAGAGAAATTTTAATTTTAAAAATTTTCCTTTTATAGTCATCCACAAAAGGATTTAAAAGAGAAATTTTAATTTTAAAAATTTTCCTTTTATAGCCATCCACAAGAGGATTTAAAAGAGAGACTTTAATTTTAAAATTTCCATTTTGTTGCCCAAGGAAGGGTCGGCCACATTAGGAATTAAAAAGGAAGATTTTAATTTTTGTTAAAAATCTTTCCTTTTTAGCAATTACTAAGGATTGTAAAAGAGGATAGGTGATGCCCAAATTATGGACATAAGACACAACCTAAGCTTCGTCTTCCAATTCCCTTGTGGCCGACCCCTTCTCATCTTATTCTCCCCTTGATTCCTTTCCCTAGGGCCAGTGGCAAATCAAGAGTTTCTAATCTTCTTGTGGCCGGTTGCTTAGAGGAGAAGAAGAAGAGAATGAGGCATCCTATACTAGCATCCCTTGGTGGCCGAAGTCTTGGAAGCAAAGGAGAGGTTCGGGTGGGGTTGTCTTGGTAGATCATCACCCACACGACGCCCAAGAGGAGGAGAGGAATACAACAGAAGATCAAGAGGTTTTTAAGCTACAAAGAAAGGTATAACTAGTTAATTGTTTCCGCTGTTGCGTACTAGTTTAGTTTTTCTTTGTATGGATTCTAAAATACCAACACAAGAGACCAATGATCTTGTGCTTCGATTGTGGTCTCTGAAGTTAAACCTAAGGTTACTGTAAGGGGTTTAAATATTCAATTTCTTTGAACGGCTTTATCTAGGAAGTGGTGGATAATCCCATACCTAAGAAGGTTGAGTGCCTCACCATAACCTGGAAGCCAATCCTTGAAATAGATATTTAATCAACTTCTATAAATTGGTTTAATTTATGAAGAGCACATAAGTTAAACTTGGATTTAAAATGTTAAGTTTCGTTTACAATCTAAGTTTAACTACTAAAGAACACATGGGTTGATAGGAAAAGTTCTGTATTTGTACAAATTTTTGTACATGGGAAATAGAATGGAATTTCCAGAAGCGCCAACAATTGGTATCAGAGCAAGTTTTCTACCTCTGTGTGTTTGGTTTTCAGTTAAATTATGCACTAGTCATATATAATTTAGGCAGGATAATAGTAGGATATGCAAAATAGATTAACTCTGTAGTTACAGGCATCCTAGTTCCAACTATTATGGCCTATTGTGTTTGTATGTGATTTGGACCCTCGAGCATGTCGAGGGCATTTTATGTGTGTGCATGATTGTAATTATTAAATACAGCAGGAGCTGTATTAGTTTTAGGATTTTACATTTTGTTCGATCTAGATTACATGTACATTCTCTTGTGGAATATAGGATCGGTAAATGTAAAATTTTGTTTTTATCGTGGATCATATCCTTGCAAGGAGTGGTACTATTTGAGGACTAGAGGCATGACAGAGAAGGAGGCAAGATAGAAGCGATGACATGATCCATTGGCGGCACACGGAGGACATCTATGGATGAGGCCATAATAGTTGGAAAATTATTTTTCATATTTATTGCCTTTTATGCTATTTATATGTGCTGTGTTTGTGTGCATGTAAAAATTCCTCATTTTAAATAACTAAGTGGGAGAAGAATTATTTAATTAAATTCCACAGTCTCCATTATTGGTTTGTAAGTGATGCATTCAAACTTGTGCGTTGGCACTAAGTGCCTTCTTCCACATCGGATGAGTTTGTTTGTGGATCACTAGATCAAACTTCCTTTATAGATGATTATAGGAAATTACTTATGTTTTTGTGATCTTCTCCATCTGAAGGGACTCAATCCTATTTAATGTACTAAGTATCAAGTAATAGATACACTTAGGCACATTTAATAGTATCCTCCCCATTGGAGTCACTACTATTATTTGTGAGACCAAAGATAAACCAACTATTAATTTTATTTGTCAAAAAGTTAGGTTGACAAGATAAAATTAACGGGGAAAACCTCCTCTTACAAATGATTTGAATTTGTATACGTCCACACTATCGTGGCATACAAAATTCACAGTATTTTGAGGTGTTGGTGAATTTAAATGATATTATTTGAGGAATCAATATTATTTTAAATTCTAAAGTTTGGCCAAATATTTTGTGATTCTTAGGATTTCAAATGGCTATTAATCTTCTTACTATTATATTGAAAGAGAACAAACTTACTGGTCCTAATTACATTGATTGGAAATGAAACCTGGACATTGTCTTAACTGTTGAAGGCTATAAGTTCATACTTTTTGAGGTTTGTCCTAGCCTGCCTAATAGCGATTCTAGTGAAGAGGAGATTGAGTATCATAAGTGTTGGTTGCTACTCAGAATATCGTATCGGTTCCACTGTATAAAATTTTTTGTACAAGTGTCGAACCATTCATAACAACCTATTGTATTTTTTAGAAATTAAATTTGGAATCGCAAACGGAACATAACATTATTAATTTCAAATTTAACTTATCTGTTCTTATAGGTTTAGACTTGGATTGCAAGCGGAACTTTACACTATTGAACCAAGTCCACCCATGTTACAAAGTTGATTAAATTTCTATTTCTAAGATCGACTTCCAGGACAAACGTGGTGAGGCACACGACCTTCTTGGATATGGGAGCAACCACCACTACCTAGGCAAAGCCTTTCAAAGAAATTCAAAATTTAATCTCCCTTTAGTAATCCTAGGTTTAACCATTAAGAACAATCGAATCATAAGATCGAAAAAGAAAAGAAACACAAATCGAAACATAAATTCGAAACCTAGAATCTCTAGCCTCTTGTGTTTAGAATTCTTACAAAGAAAAACTAGCATGATGCGAAAAACAATTACTAGTTATACCTTTCTTTGCAAACTTTAACGACCTCTTGATCTTCTATCGTATTCCTCTTCTTATCTCGGACGTTGTGTAGGCAACAATCTACTGAGATGAGAACCACCAAGCTCCTTCTTCTCCTTGCAAGGTTCGGCCACCACAAGTACTCCAAGAATAGATGAGGTTCGCCACCACCAACAAGCTCCAAGGGATGTCTCTTTTCTCTCCTTCTTCTCCTTGCTTGATCCAACCACCAAATAGCCCTAGACTTTGTTGATGCCGCCGGCCACAAAAGAGGAAGAGAAAAGAAGAAGCAAGAGACAAGGGCCGACCACCACGAAGGAAGAGAGGAGAGGAAAATAGAATAGAGTTGTGTCTCATGAAGGCACCCTACCCCTTCTTTTATATTCCTTGGTCATGACAAATAAGGAAAATTTTCTCCATAAATAAAATCTCCTTATTTTCCTTGCCAATGAATAAAAGGAAAAATTTAATTAAATTTTCCTTTTAATCCCTTAATGGCCGGCCACCTCTTATCATACAAATAAGGAAACTTTTCGCTAAAAAAAAAATTAAAACTTCCTTATTTGCTTCCGAAAAATTTTAAAATAAAATTTTCCAATTCAAAATCCCTTCATGGTAGGTTATAAAAGGAAATTTTTATAATTTAAAATCTTTCTTTTAAACATGTGGATGATTTACAAACAAGAAAAGTTTTCGCTAAAATTAAAATCTCCCTTTCATCTATAAATAAGGAAAGATATCCAATCCTTCTCTTAATCTTTTGTAGAAATCTATAAAAGGAAAGATTAAAATTTTTAAACTCTCTTTTAAACCATGACTTCCACATCTGAAAAATTTTAAAAAATAAAATCCTTTTATTTTAATATGGCTGACCACACCTAGTTTGGACTCCAAGCTAGGGCCGGCTACAACAATGCACCCATGAACCAAGCTTGGCTGGCCCTAGCTTGGGCTCCAAGCTAGCTTGGCCGACCCCTTTAGGATGGATAAGAAGGTGGGTATAGGTGGGTATAATACTTTATAACTAAGAGGCTATGATAGGGACCGAGAGGAGGAATTGGTTTGGTCTCCCGATGAAATTAAGCTTCCAGTGTTCGGCCCGAACACCCAACTTAATTTCATCAATAATAATTCATTCCACTAAAGAATTATTATTGAACTACCGCACTAATCCCAAATTACATTTTGGGCTCCTTCTTATCATGAGTGTGTTAGTCTCCCTGTGTTTAAGATATCGGATGTTCACTAACCAAATGAGTTACTAACAACTCATTTAATTAAAATCTAGTTCCAAGAGTAGTACCACTTAACCTTATCATCATGCCAGACTAATTCCACCTGTAGGGTTTACATGACAATCCTTATGAGCTCCTCTTAGGGACATTATCAACCTAGATTAATAGGACACAATTTCCTTCTATAATCAACAACACACACTATACATAATATTATTTCCCAACTTATCGGGCCTATTGATTTATCGAACTAATTCTCACCTATTGATAAATCAAAGAAATAAATATTAAATATATGTGTTTGTTATTATATTAGGATCAAGAGCACACACATCCATAATAACAGAGGTCTTGTGTTGGTGCAATCGACCTAGGTTTTGATGTGTGTGTCAAAGAGTTTATGTTAGACTTTCATATGTATTTGATATGTGTTTAAGTCGTATAGGACTTGGTGAAACACATGAGGAACTTGGTGCGGCCAAGTGTGGGAAGCTCATCCAAGGGCTCGGATCCTTGAGTCGGTGAAAGATGGTGTGGAAGACATCCGAGGGACCGTCGGACGAGGAGCAATGGAGTGAAGCCGAGGGAAGCGGACTTCAAGGTAGCGTGAAGGATGGCACGGAGAGGAGCCGCGGGCTCGGGTGCATCTGAGGGATGAAGGCCGAGGAAGTGGGCTTCAAAGGCGACTCCGGAAAGGATGAGGGTGTGACAATGTACTGGGACCAGTCGACTGGTCATTGGACCAGTCAACTGATCCAACTTTACAGAATGCACAGAATGCTTATGTGCTTGTCGACTTCGGAGACCATTCGACTGGTACAGAGCCATTGGCAGAATTTGGGTTCTGAAGAGAGCCATTGGCTGGCTCCAACGACCCACCAGTCAACTGGTGCTTGGACCAGTCGACTGGTGTCGGGGTTTGAGTTGATTGTTGATCAACTCTCACCTCTTATTTAAGGGGAGCTTTGAGCATGAAGGAGGTTACTGATACTAGTTGAATTGCTCCTTGCCATTGTCCAAAGCTTCCAAGTTTACTCTTCCTCTCCAATCCTAAGTTTCATCTTGTAAAGAGGAAGAGATCTTTGTGAGAGGTTTGCTCCACCGAGAAGGAGAAAGCTCTAGCCGGAGATTACCGGGGACTGATCCACCGAAGGATCAAGGGCTCGTCCACCTCAAGGACACGTCGTGGAGTAGGAGCAAACAATCTCCGAACCACGTTACATCGAGCGTGTTAGCGTTTGTATTCTTGATTGTTTTTCATTGCTTTAGTTTTTGTGTTTCCGCTATGCACTAACCTTTTGTAGAGAAGAAATCAATTTGGGGGTGGCCTAGCTATCCAACCCCCCTTCAAGCCGGCCACCGATCCTCCAACAAGTGGTATTAGAGCGAGGACGTCCTTCAACGGACTAATCGCCGAGAAGAGCACTTTATCAAAATGGCCGGCTCTAACATTCATCCTCTCAAATTCAAAGGGGACTTCTCTTGGTGGAAGAAGATAATGGAGGTATTTTTTAAAACCGATTTTGACATTATGCTAATCATGGAAAATGATTTTGAAGTGCCTAGGGATCAAGATAATAAGATACTTGAGAAAACAAGGTGGAGAAAAAAGCAAAGGGAAGAACATTTAGCGAATTCTAAAGCCATACATCATCTACACAATGTCCTTCCCTAACAAGAAATAACAAGGGTTGGAACTTACTCAAGCGCTAAGGAGTTATGGGAAAAGCTAGTGGAGCTTCATGAAGGGACATCGGAAGTGAAATTGGCAAGAAGAGACCTCCTTCGAACTCAACTCAACAATATCAAGTTTGAGAAAGGAGAAAAGGTATCAATTTTACATTCTAGAATTAAGGAAATTATTAATGGACTAACAAGTGTAGGTGAGGCACTTTCAAATCGAGACGCGATGATGAAAGCCCTAAATGCTTTCCCAAGAACCACAACTTGGAGCTCCATTGTAGATTCATACTATATATCAAAAGACCTAGAGAAATCCTCCCTAGATGAACTTTTCTCAACAATGGAGTTTCACGAAACAAGATTTGAAGGTTTAGATGGAGAAGCTCATAGATCGAGAGGAGTAGCCCTTGTGGCAAACAAGGGAAAGGGTAAGAAGAAGAAGTCTTCATCTCCATCATCTTCCGATTCCGAGGAGTCAAGTGCCTCAATGGATAGCGATGAAGAGGCATATATGGTAAGAAAAATGAGAAGAGCTTTTAAGAATTTTTCATCTAACAAATCTCATGCTAGGAAAAGTTCAAGAAACAAAAGTAGGACAAGGAAAATCATTTGCTACAATTGTCAAGGAGAAGGACACATAAGAGATGATTGCCCTCTCTTGAAGAAGAAAGAAGGAAAGAAGAAGGAAGAGAAGAAAACAAAAGAAAAAGGGAAGAAGGTCAAAAATCTAAAGGTGACATGGGATGATCCATCTTCATCGGAGGAAGAAGAGCACCATGTAGTAAATTTTGCTCTAATGGGAATTGATGATGTAACCTCCACCTCATCCGAAAATGAAGAGGGAAAGAGCTCAAGTGAAGATGAAGAAGGGAGCTCAAGTGAAGGAGGAGGCCAAACATCGGATTCGGACTTCTCGGTAAGTGAGGTATATAATCTTCCTCCTCATGTCTTAATTAAAATTATTCAAAGTACAAATGATGATTTGTTTAAGGTCAAATGGAAAAACAAATCTTTGAAAAGTGATATTTGCATGCTTAGGAAGAAATTAGAATCCATGTCCATTAAGGAAAGTGATTTGCATGTTTCTTCCTTTTCTAGTTCAAATGATTCATGTTTAGAAGAGGAAAATAGGAAATTAAGGGAAAAGGTAGAATACCTTACCAATGCCCTTAGAAAATTTTAAATTAGCTCTAAAACCCTAAACATGATTATTGGGAGCCAAAGGGCAAGCTTTAAGAAAAATAGGTTAGGATACAATGAACCCAACAATGAAAAGACCTATCATTGTCTACTTGCAAGGAGGCAATCCAAGACAAAGACCATAGATAGGAAATGGATCCCTAAGGAGTACTTGGTCAACCCAATTAGAAAGAACTTCTATTCGGTGCCAAAATCAATCCTCAAGGGTTAGAGGATTTTGGGTTAGTCAACCATTGAAATCATAATTCAAATTTTTGAAAAACATGGTTGACTTGAGACCTTAAGGGGGAGCACTTAGCCTTGATAGAAATTCATGATCAAAAGGGCTAAGTATAGGTTACCTTTATCTCACAATGATTTGCATTATTTTCTAACCATAAATGTGAGATATTAGGATGATACAAATAATTCACATATGCTTATGACATTTTGATGAGTTATGAAATGTATCAATTTTTAGTGATCATAGGCCAACTATGGGGAAAGAAAATGTTTAATTAATGGACATCTTGCCCATAGATCATAGTTGGACATTTTAAATATTTTGAAAACATTTCTATGTCTTATTTACTGTGGTATAGTTATATTGAAACATATGATTGCAAAACTAGAACTTAGTTTGATACAAACTTGCATAGTTTTAAGACTTTTTGAGATTTGGTCAAAATTTCAAAATTATGATGAATTTTTATGAAAACATATTTTTTCAGTGTTAAAGAACATTATAAGAAATATGTGTTCAAAATTTCATGATTTTTTGAATTTTCTGGAATTTTTTTATGAATTTCTGAAGTTAGCTTCAGAAAGCTGAAAATTGAATTCAGAACGTACCAGTCGACTGTATCAGGTACCAGTCGACTGGTACCAGCCTTCCAACCTTCTGTTGGTGTCTAAAATCAATTTTTCGGTCCAAATTTGGTTAGAATTAATACCATAATATGTGTGCGTGTTTGGTACAATGTTTTTGATGGTGTCAAAGGGGGAGAAATGGGTAGGTTTAAGTTAGAAATCTACTTGTGCAAAACTTGAAAATTAAGATTGAAAGCATATGTTAAGGGGGGGCTTGGGTTTATGCCTCATGTTTACATATTGCTTGTAATTTTCAAAAGTTATTATTTGTGCCTAACTTAAACATATTGCCACACATCAAAAAGGGGGAGATTGTTTGTGCAATCGACCTAGGTTTTGATGTGTGTGTCAAAGAGTTTAAGTTAGACTTTCATATGTATTTGATATATGTTTAAGTCATGCAGGACTTGGTGAAACACATGAGGAACTTGGTACGACCAAGTGTGGGAAGCTCATCCAAGGGCTCGGATCCTTGAGTCGGTGAAGGATGGTGTGGAAGACATCCGAGGGACCACCGGACGAGGAGCAATGGAGTGAAGCCGAGGGAACCGGACTTCAAGGCAGCGTGAAGGATGGCATGGATAGGAGCCACGGGCTCGGGTGCATCTGAGGGACGAAGGCCGAGGAAGAGGTCTTCAAAGGCGACTTCGGAAAGGATGAGGGTGTGACAATGTACTGGGACCAGTCGACTGATCCAACTTCACAGAATGCACAGAATGCTTCTGTGCTTGTTGACTTCGGGGACTAGTTGACTAGTCATGGGACCAGTCGACTGGTACATAGTCGTTGACAGAATTTGGGGTTTTGTAGAGAGTCGTTGGCTGGCTCCAACGACACACCAATCGACTGGTGCTTGGACCAGTCGACTGGTGTCAGGGTTTGAGTTGATTGTTGATCAACTCTCTCCTCTTATTTAAGGGGAGATTTGGGGCATGAAGGAGGTTACTGATACTAGTTGAATTGCTTCTTGCCATTGTCCAAAGCTTCCAAGTTTACTCTTCCTCTCCAATCCTAAGTTTCATCTTGTAAAGAGGAAGAGATCTTTGTGAGAGGTTTGCTCCACTGAGAAAGATGAGCTCTAGCCGGAGATTGCCGAGGACTGATCCACCGAAGGTCAAGGGCTCGCCCACTTCAAGGACACGTCGTGGAGTAGGAACAAACAATCTCCGAACCACGTTACATCGAGCGTGTTAGCGTTTGTATTCTTGATTGTTTTTCATTGCTTTAGTTTTTGTGTTTCCGCTACGCACTAACCTTTTGTAGAGAAGAAATTGATTTGGGGGTGGCCTAGCTATCCAACCCCCCTTCAAGCTGGCCACCGATCCTCCAACATCTTGTTCTTTTATATAGTCAGTACAAAAAGAAACTGCCTCAAATGGTCGTACTCAATTCACTCTAAGTGTACTAGTGTAATTATATAGTCAAGATAAATTAATACCTAATTACACTACGACCTTCCAATGGTTTGTTCTTATCCATCTTGGTCATGAGCTCCTGTTTATAATTTATAAGGAACTGATAACATGATCTTTTGTGTGTGACACCACACACCATGTTATCTACAATATAAATTAATTGAACAACTATATTTATCATAAATGTAGACATTTGACCAATGTGATTCTTATTTCTAAATAAATGTTCATACCAAAAGCTAGACTTTTAGCATACATCCCAACAATAAGAAATGGTTCAGGGAAGATGAGATGGCACAGTGTTACATTTTGGCTTCTATGTCAAATGTACTGCAACATCAACATCAGGTCATGCCTACTGCTTATGACATGATGCGCAATCTCAAGGAACTCTTCGGACACCAGAATCAGGCTGCTAGGCAAGAGGCTATGAGGAACTTGATGACAACCACCATGACTGAGGGGACACCCGTGAGGGATCATATCCTCAAGATGATGGCTCATTTAAATGAGATAGAAATCCTTAGACCTGAAATCGATGGGGAAACCCAGGTCGATATCATTCTCCAAACACTTCCTAAAAGTTTTGAGTAGTTCCGCCTGAACTACAATATGAACAAGAGGGTTTATTCGTTGGCAGAACTTCTGACAGAACTTCAAGTAGCAGAAGGGCTATTTCTTCAAAGTTCTCAAATTCACATTACTGAAAATGTTTCTACTTCTAAGCCGAAAGGCAAGAAGAAAAAGAATAAATAAGTTGGTTCAGCAAAGAAGGTGAATCGATCTCTAGGGACTGGGCCGAAAGTAGGAGTGAAGAAGTCGAAGGGCAAGTGCTTCACATGTAAGCAATCTGGACATTGGAAGGTGGACTGTCCTCATAGAAAAGAGAACAATAAAGGTATATCTTATTCTCTAGTGGTTGAAACATATTTAGTGGTGTTATCTACCAGTACCTGGTGTGTAGATACGAGAGCCACTGATCATGTCTGCAATTCATTACAGGGGTTCCGGAAAACCCGACGACTACATGAAGGAGAGATTACATGGGCAATGCTACAAAAGTGGCGGCTGTTGCAGTGGGAGATGTTTATTTATCTTTTGATAGGAATAAAACATTGATTTTGAGAAATTATCTTTATGTACCACATTTTAGAAAGAACTTGATTTCAGTTTCTAAACTATTTATCGATGGATATTCTGTTTCTTTTTATAACAAAGTTGTTGTCAAGAAAAATAGGGTCGTTATTTGTTCTGGTACGTTGGTTGGTAATTTGTATACTCTAAATCCAATAACTCTCACGATGCAACAAATGGATATTAATAACACATCTTCTAATTCTAATAAGAGAAAGCAGCCTTCGGAAATGAACCAAACATATCTTTGGCACCTAAGGCTAGGTCATATTAACTTGAGTAGGATTCAAAGGATAATAGCCGATGGACCTTTGGGTTCATTGGTGGTGGAAAATTTTCCAACCTGCGAATCTTGCTTGGAAAGAAAAATGACCAAGAGACCTTTTAAGGCACAGGGGTATAGAGCCAAAGAAGTGTTGGAATTGATTCATTCTGATTTGTGTGGACCTATGACTATCCAGGCGAGAGGTGGTTTCGAATATTGTCTCTTTTATAGATGACTATTCAAGATACGGGTACATTTACTTGATGTGCCGCAAGTCTGAGTGCTTTGATAAGTTCAAAGAGTACAAGGCTGATGTGGAGAAACGTTATGGTAAAAGTATTAAGACACTATGGTTTGATCATGGTGGCGAGTACCTCTTAGGAGAGTTTAGGAGTTACTTATCAGAGGTCGAGATTCAATCCCAATTGTCTGCACCTGGTACACCCCAATAGAATGGTGTAGCGGAATGAAGGAATAGGACTCTTATGGAAATGGTTAGATCAAAGATGAGTTGTTCAGAATTACCAAATTCATTTTGGGGATATGCTCTAGAAACAGCAGTGTACATTCTGAACTTGATACCTTCTAAGTCAGTACCCTCTACTCCCACAGAATTGTGGAATGAGTGTAAGCCTAGTCTGAAACATATTCGAATTTGGAGTAGTCCAGCACATGTGCTGAAGGGAGACGCTGATAAGTTGGAATCACGTACAGAAGTCCGCTTGTTTGTGGGTTATCCTAAAGGAATGAAAGGAGGTTTATTTTATAGTCCTAAAGATTAGAAGGTCATTTTTAGCACCAATGCCTAATTTTTAGAAGAGGACTATGTAATGAACCACAAGCCCATGAGTAAAATTGTTCTTGAGGAAATAAGAGAGGACACGTCTAATTTAGTACCAATGGTGCAAGATGAGATACCATGAGAAACTACAACACATGTCACAAATAATGCACAATTATAGGTAGTGCCTCGTCGTAGTTGGAGGGTTGTTCGGTAACCTGATAGATTCATGTTTTGGGGAGAGTTTTCGGACTTGATCCTTAGTGAACATGAATCTAATCCCTGGACATATTGTTAGAACCCCAAGGTTGTTTTGATGTGATCAACAAGTTAAATTAAGTCCTTTGTGTTTTTAACCTTGTGTCTAAGTGTGCAAGAGCTTAGGAGCACAGGTATTCGATCGGAAGACGCAGCTAGTGAGAAGGACAGCACGCCACTACAAGAAATTTTGGATTTAACCACACTTAATAGACAACAGTTTTTCAAAAAATTATTGTCTTTTTTCCATTTAACAACAATTTTATTGAAAACTGTTGTTGTTCACCATAATATTTTTTAAATAACAACAGTTTTTCAAAAAATTGTTGTCTAATGTATGTCAAAGACAACGGTTTTAAAAAACTATTGTCTTTTAGTGTTGCTTATATGATAATATACAACAGTTTTATTAAACTGTTGTCTATTGAATGTTGTTGAATCTTAAAAACATAACAGTTTTATTAAACTGTTGTCTATTGAATGTTATTTAATCTTGAAAACACAACATTTTTTTTAACTTCATGAAAAAAAAACCTAAAATCCACTTCTCCGTAACTCTTCAACGAATAAAAACCTATCTCCGACTCCTTCACGACTCCTCCGCGAAAGACGCTCCTCGTCGCTCTCGTTGGGAACCATTAGGCAATGGGCTATGGAGGAAGGGCCTAACTTAAATCATTAGTTGAAGGCGACGGGATTTATAGAGTCCAATGCGGCGGGGAGGCGAGCTTTCGCTCTCCGATGGCTGGGAGAATGGCGCAGGAAAGGCGGAAGGGGCCGTCGCGATTTGGGTTGTTTTGGTTTGCATTTGGACTTGCAATCCGAATCCGAGCTTCACTTTTGGCGCTACCGATCCCAACGACGGTGAGTGAGTTGATAGTCTCGTTGAGGGTTTGATGTAAAATATTGGAAATGGGCATAACACCATAAGGGAATTTTTCCGGAATTTTTGGAAATTTTTCGGAAATTTTTCGGAGCTCGTACGGACGAATTAACGGGGATAAAAATGAGGTCCAGAAAAGCCTGTTTAGGCTACCCCATTTAAGCGAGGAAAAGTTAGATTTATTTATTTATTTATTTATTTATTTTCTTTTTCTATTTTCTTTTCCTTATTTTTCTTTTTCCCCCGCTCCCCCGCTGTTTCCTTCCCTCGACGCCGAATCCGTGACCTACTTCTTCCTCCCCCGCGCGCCCGACTGTTCCCTAACCTCCTCTCCCAACCGGCGATGCAAACCGCCATTTCCTCTCGCGAATAAACCCTCGGCCAAGCTCGCTTTCCTCTTCTTCTCCTCTGCCGACACTGACCCCCTTTCCCTGTGCCCTAGCCGCCAGCCACTGAGACCTTCTTCTTCCTCTTTCCCCAAGCGCCGACGACGAATCTACCACCGCCGATCCACTATCACCCTTGTGTGCCGCCGCCGCCGCCGACTTTTGATCCAAGCAGCATCACCACACCCTTGCCCCAGTGCCGAGCCGTCCAATTCCGTGCCCTATTTTGGGTTCACAGTTGGCCGACTCTCCTTCTCCACGCCGAGCCCTAGTTTCCCGAGGTCGATCTCTTCCTCTTTGCCGAGGTTTTTGTTGCTGCTTTCCACTGCGGACTCACAACCGATCACCGCCGATTTCCACATTGCGGCTGATCGCTACTGTTTCCTTCATCCGGTCCAGCCCTAGTTCTTCATTGGTGCCCTAGATCTGATCTGCCCATCTCCGGCTACTCAGGTCAGTGACTCCACCTGGGTTTTATTTACAGCAACCTCATGGGCTGTGAGGCTACGAATGAATGTTCGGATGTGGTATTGATGTGAGTTTGATTTGTCTACTTAGTTTCAGTGATACTGTTCGCCATCTATTCGAAGCATCAGTTGTTATCAGCGGCCATAATTTCCAGCAAACTCACAACAATGTGAGTGTAGACAAGATTTTCATTCGAGAAGAAACTTACTTCTTAATATCAACTATCTTTATATTCTTTGTGATGTAATATCATTTACCTCTTGTATCTGCTCAAAATAAGTTTCTTATTCATAATTATGGTTTTACCTTCAATACTGTCAAACCTACATGTCCATGAATACTTTCTACTCTATCATACTCCACTCTCTGATAAAGGGGCCTTTTTACTGTAGGGACCTGTCTTACAATTCTCTTAATGTTGTTAGGCTTTTTTCTTGTAGTGTCTTCTGCTTGGTGCAGGAAATGGCAGAGGTTGTGACGAAAGATTTTGGAAGGATTGACATCTTTGTGCATTCTCTTGCCAATGGACCAGAGGTACTACCTTACACCATATAATCATGATGTTTTTTTTTACTTTAGTTCTAAATTATGGTTTTCATAAATAGGTAACGAAGCCACTCTTGGAGACATCTAGAAGAGGGTATCTTGCTACAATTTCAGCTTCGAGTTACTCTTTTGTCTCCCTGCTTCGGCACTTTCTTCCAATAATGAATCCAGGTTTCTTTCGATTCCATGAAAACAAAACAATTGCATGTTCCATTTGTGTGTATATTTCAACTTGAGATCCTGACAAGAACATCATTATCAATCCATCATTATATCTTCTTCTTTACGCACAGAATAAAGCAATGCTAGTAGTTATAATAAAACCCAAAATAAAGTTATCAAACAATTCCTTTTCTTGTTGGCACATAGATTTTATATCTCATCTTCACTTTGTTTTGGATGTCTCCGTTAAACATGGCAAGCGGTGCTTCAATATCTTTGACATACATAGCTTCCGAAAGGGCAATCCCAGGGTATAACCTTTTCCCTTGTTTATTCCAAAGTTTATAATTTGGAATACTTGTTTAGTTCTTGCATCAACTTGCAGATACGAAGGTGGAATGAGCTCAACAAAAGATGCATTGGAGAGCGATACAAAAGTAAGTTCAACTCTTCTACATTGTCAAGTCCTGCTAGTGTTTGGAAATATTTAAACCCAAACTATATGGTAGTTCACTCATCTAAGATTATATTTGGCAAAATATAGATTCAATAATTTTGATGTTTTCAACATTTGTTTTTGGATGTAGGTGCTGGCTTTTGAACTGCACTTGCTTGCCACAAAGCATCAGGTAATTATATAATTAGTAACCATTTGGTGATTGTTAGCATACACGATATGATGGCTTTTCTTCAGTTCAATAGACATATTTTTACCTACTGCTCTGTATTCCTATGTTCCTTTCTCTGTCTATGCCATGTTTTACATTGATCTTTCAATTGGCATTTGACTTGAGATTTACCCACGCCTGAAATTCTGCAGTTTGTTTATATCACTTGATTATAGAAATTTGTTGAAGAGTTGTCTCGTTTTTGTTTATTTGATCTATGAATTTGTTTGCATTTGCATTATTTTCAATTCCTGAGATGTTAAACACTTCTAGTTGCTTCCTTATACATTGAAGAATGTTTTAAAACATTCTTCAACCTAGCTCTTGATTGTTAATTTTAGTGAATTATAGTGGTAATTGTTAGAACCTTTACTTATTTTAATTAATCTCTATTTGTATATTCCATTATCTAATTAATCAATGACTTATTAATCAATGGTGCTTATTTTTGTTTATTAATCTCTATGAATTAATGTTGCTTGATCACTGGGAAAAATAATGTTTGCATGGTTTATAATAGAAGCTTTGTATGCAATGACATAAAATGAAAATTCTGCTTAATAAGAAATTTAAGAGCCACCATATTGTTTCAAGAGGTTACCATTTATGTTACATAGATAACGCTTTTTGCACTTCTATTAGATGACTAGATCAAATGGTTTTTATGGTTATGTAATATTTATGAAGTGCAATTAGAATCACGCGTACAGTTTAGTTTCTAATTTGTAATATATATCTTTATTTGAATAGGTGCCCTCAAGAGTACTGGGAAGAATGCCGACAAACTAAAAAAATGGAGAGACTTTAACAAATTAAGGAGCACTAGGAGCTGCAGTCCCTCCTCTTCACCGACATCTAAGTAGAAAATCTCGTGTTATATTGTTCTACCTTTGTTTTAATAGTGTTATCATTTTGTTGGTTGCTTATGAAATTTCTTCAGAATGTTATAGATATTATTTTTGAATGTTAGAAAATTGTATATTAAATTTTATTTTGAAATTTAATATTTTGAATGATTTATAATATTGAAAAATTGTGTATTAATTTTTTTTATTTTTTATCTAAAAAAGACAACGGTTTTTCACCGTTGTCGTAAATAGTTTAAAACTGTTGTTGAAGACCCTGTTGTTAAAGGTAGACGCTCAAAGACAACGGTGAAAAACTGTTGTCTTTGAAGGAAAAGACAACAGTTTTTCACCGTTGTAAAAAATGTTGTCTTTGCCTTCAAAGACAACGGTTAAAAACTGTTGTCTTTTGCCACCCCTTTTAACAACACGGCTTTTAACAACAGTTCAAAATGGCTTATGACAACGGTGAAAAACCGTTGTTGTTTGACTTTTTTCTTGTAGTGCGCGGTGCGTCCAAGGGATGAGGTGTTGCGGTAGAGTACACCGGCTGACGAGAAGGAAGCGTGCGGTGGTTCCGAGGGATGAAAGCCGGAGCGGAAGATTGCTCGGGGAGCAAGAGACGCAGCTAGCGAGAAGGTCGGCACGGGGTGCGACCGAGGGATGAAGACTACAGATGAGTACGCTGGTGGACAAGAAGGAAACATGCGGCGATTCCGAGGGACGAGAAGCCGGGGTGAAAGGCTGCTCGAGAAGACTAGAAGTTGGGTTCGGGTGAGCCCTATTCCGGATGTCAGAGATCATCTAAGCAAGCGGAGCTGGAGCGGAAGACCCGGACCAAAGGTGAACTGAACCAGAGCAAACAGCCCGAACCAGAAGTCAACCGGAGTTGACTTTGAGGTCCGGGCGCCCGGATCAAGTCCGGGCGCCCCGAGGTAGGTCATGGTGAACCCGCGATTTGAACATTGGGGGATAAAATTTATCCCCCCAGGGCGCTCGGAACCCTTCCAGGCGCCCCGACCAAGGCTATAAATATAGCCTTGGTCTAGAAGCTTTTCAACGAACTCATCAATTCATTCTTTCAACACTTGTGTGCTTTAGAGTTGTAGTTGAGCTTCTGTTTCTGCGCGTCAACGTTGTAAGAGGCTTCTCTGCCTGAAGGAGTATTCTAGTGCTTTCAACTTCCTTGGATTAACAACCACATCTGTTTTAACCAAGTAAATACTTGTGCCTCCTTTTTCATTTATGCTTTTAATTTACTGCTTAGCTTTATTTATGCAAGTGTTAGCTTAAAGAGTTCGAGAAGGGGTGTTTTCTTTTTGATTTTGCAAGCTATCCATCAACCCCCTCCTAGCTAGCCCAACGGTCCTACAAGTGGTATCAGAGTCAAGGCGCCTTAAAAGGACTAACCGCCGTCTAAAGCAACAAAACGATGGCCGGAGCTAGCGACTACCCACCAGCATTCGAGGGGGAGTTTTCTTCCTTGAAGCAACAAATGGAGGTATATTTGAATTCAGATTTTGGTATTTATTTAATATTGAAATGTGGTTATGAGGAACCGAAGAACACGAATGGAGAAAAAATCGATAAATGCCTTTGGACCCACAAGCAACGTAATGAGTCTATGGCAAACGCTCGGGCAGAGTTTCACATTCTAAGCACAATACCAAATGAAGATTTCGACAAAGTCGGAAAATACAAAAGCGCAAAAGAACTTTGGGAAAAGTTCTTGAGACTCTACGAAGAACAAGTCGAGGCTGAATCCTACATCGATCCGCCATCTGAAGAGTCTGAACCCGAGGTAAGTGCCGCAACAGCCCCAACAACCGAAGTCCATCCCGAGGACACAGAAAGCCTTTCTTCAATGAGCATCGATGGAGAGGGAGAATCTTCGGAAGAAAGCAATTCAACAGGGGGAGAACCAACGACCGACGAGGTAAGTAAGGTATGACCTCTACCTTCTAAACAATTAGTTAAAATAATTGAAAAACTGCCTGAAAATTTTTGTGAATTAGAAATTGAATCATCGAAAGAGTTTTTCAGATTAAGAAATCTATTATTAATAGACTCCTACAAAATAGAATTTTTTTTGTTAAAAAATTCTTGCAAATTCAAAATATTCTTTCGAACGAATTTTGCACATTGCTGAAAGAATTTTTTATATTGTCGAAAAATTTTATCAAGTCAGAATTTATGTTATTGAAATATTTTTGTGAAGTAGAAATTCAAAAAATAGTAGAAGTTAACATGATACAATTTTTTGCATGTTTAATATTTATGGCTTTAAATCAGGAAAAGGTTGATTTAAGAAGTTATGATAAATTAAAATGAAAATTTAAAATATTCTGATAAAAAGCATTAGGACTAAAAAATAAATAAATAAATAAATAAATAAATGTATAGATTTTTTTTAAAAATGTTATCAATTTTGTTTAGATTTTCTTGTATAAAGTTTTGGGCTTAGAAAGTTTTTTCTTGATAAGGAAAACTTAGAAATTTTTCAAAAGTTACTTTTGACTTGGAATTATTTTCCAGAAAATTATTGAAATAGATTTTCAAAATTTTTCTAAGTGTTAACCCTTAGATTTTTCTTGCAACCCTATTTTTATGTGATCAAAGGGGGAGGTAGAAATTGAAAATAAATTTTTTTTAAATTTAATCTTTTCTATCTTTTTGCATTTAATTGCAAATTCAGTTATTTCATTTTTTATCTATTTTACCCTAGCTTAACTTGGGTTGATCACATTAAAAAGGGGGAGATTATCGGAACCCCAAGGTTGTTTTGGTGTGATCAACAAGTTAAGTTAGGTCCTGTGTGTTTCTAACCTTGTGTCTAAGTGTGCAGGAGCTTAGGAGCACAGGTACTCGAGCAGAAGACGCAGCTAGTGAGAAGGCGGCACGCGGTGCGTCCGAGGGACGAGGCGCTGCGGAAGAGTACACCGGCGGATGAGAAGGAAGCGTGCGGTGGTTCCAAGGGACAAAAGCTAGAGCGGAAGATTGCTCGGGGAGCAAGAGACGCAGCTAGTGAGAAGGTTGGCACGGGGTGCGACCGAGGGACGAAGACTGCGGATGAGTACGCTGGTGGACGAGAAGGAAACACGCGGTGATTCCAAGGGACAAGAAACCGAGGCAGAAGGCTGCTCAAGAAGACCGGAAGTTGAGTTCGGGTGAGCCCTATTCCGGATGTCAGAGATCACCCAAGCAAGCGGAGTTGGAGAGGAAGACCCGGACCAAAGGCGAACTGAACCGGAGCAGACAACCCAGACCAGAAGTCAACCGGAGTTAACTTTGAGGTCCGGGCGCCAGAAGTGGATATTCGCCAGGTCACGCTCAACCCGCGATCTGAACATTGGGGGATAAAATTTATCCCCCTCAGGGCGCCCGGAACCCTTCCAGGCGCCCCGACCAAGGCTATAAATATAGCCTTGGTCCAGAAGCTTTTCAACGAACTCATCAATTCATTCTTTCAATGCTTGTGTGCTTTAGAGTTGTAGTTGAGCTTCTGTTTCTGCGCGTCAACGTTGTAAGAGGCTTCTCCACCTGAAGGAGTAGTCTAATGCTTTCAACTTCCTTGGATTAACAACCACATCGGTTATAACCAAGTAAATACTTGTGCCTCGTTTTTCATTTATGTTTTTAATTTACTACTTAGCTTTATTTATGCAAGTGTTAGCTTAAAAAGTTTGAGAAGGGGTGTTTTCTTTTTTATTTTATAGGCTATCCAACAACCCCCTCCTAGACGGCCCAACGGTCCTACACATATGACGAAGCACTCCAAGATAAAGATGCAGCATTTTGGCAAAGTGCAATGAACTCTGAAATAGAATTCATGTATTCTAATCAAGTCTGGGAGCTTGTAGAACCACCAAATGGTGTAAAAGCCATTGGATGTAAATGAGTCTATAAAAGAAAAAGAGGGATAGACGGGAAGGTGGAAACCTTCAAAGCAAGGCTTGTTGCAAAAGGGTATACTCAGAAAGAGGGAATCCGTTAGGAGGAAACTTTTTCGCCGGTAGTCATGCTTAAGTCTATCCGGATTCTTTTATCTATTGCTGCTCATATGGATTATGAGGTTTGGCAAATGGATATCAAGATAGCTTTCCTTAATGGAAGTCTTGAAGAAAACATCCATATGAAGCAACCAGGGGGGTTCATTGCAAAGAGTAAAGAGCATCTTGTTTGTAAGCTTAATCGGTCCATTTATGGACTGAAGCAAGCTTCGAGATCTTGGAATATTTGGTTTAATGAAGTAATCCAGTGTTATGGAATCATTCAGTGTCCGGATGAGTCTTGTGTATATAAGAAAAGTGACGGAAACGTGGTGGCATTTCTTGTACTATACGTAGATGATATTTTACTCATTGGCAATAATGTCAAAGTGTTGTCAGACGTAAGGGTATGGTTGTCCAATTAGTTTGATATGAAGGACTAGGGAGAATGTATATATTCTTGGGATCAAAGTAATAAGGGATCGCAAGAAAAAGATGTTGTGCTTATCCCAAGCTTCATACGTCGATACTATCCTTGCTTGTTTTAGCATGCGAAACTCTAAGAAAGGTTTCTTATCTTTTAGGCATGAAGTACCTTTATCTAAAGAGATGTCTCCTAAGACACCAAAAGAGATAGAGGAGATGAAGGTGGTTCCTTATGCTTCGGTTGTAGGAAGCCTAATGTATGCAATGCTATGTACAAGACCGGATATATGTTTTGTCGTGGGCATGGTTATTAAATATCAAAGTAATCCAGGACAGGGACATTGGACTGCCATAAAGCATATATTAAAGTACATGAAAAGGACTAAAGATTATATGTTGGTTTACCAGGCAGATGATTTACTCCCTGTGGGATACACGGATTCCGACTTCCAATCGGATAGGGACAATAGTAAGTCAACGTTGGGGTATGTGTTTACTTTGGGAGGTGGAGCCATAGCATGGAGGAGTGTTAAGCAAAAATACGTTTCAGACTCTACCATGGAAGCTGAGTATGTAGCATCCTCTGAGGTAGCAAAAGAAGTTGTATGACTCAGAAATTTCTTGAAGGACTTAGTTGTGATTCCTGGTTTATCCAAAATTATCACAATTTATTGTGATAATAATGGTGCAGTAGTAAACTCGAAGGAACCACGAGCTCATAAGGCAAGTAAACACATTAAGCGCAAGTACCACCTGATATGAGACATCGTGAAATGAGGAGAAGTTGTTGTCGCCAAGATTGCATCAGAAGATAACCTAGCAAATCCTTTTACTAAGGCCCTTCCGGTGAGAGCTTTTGATGGGCATGTTGAGGGGATGAGAATCAGATGTATGGCAGCATATATGGCAGTATAGTCTTTTAGTATAAGTGAGAGATTGTTAGGATGTATACTAAAAGCCTAGCTTTTTGTATGAACATTTATTTTTAAAATGAGAATCACATTGGTCAAATGTCTGCATTTAGTTAAATGCAGTTGTCCATTTAATTTATATTGCAGATAATATAGTGTGTGGTGTCACATAGAAGATCATGTTATTAGTTCCTTATAAATTATAAATAGTAGATCACAACCAAGATGGATTGGGATAAACCGTTGGAATGGTTGAAGTGTAATTTGGTATTAGTTTATCTTAACTATAAAATTACACTAGTACACTATGTGTGTGTTGACCAGGACCATTTGAGATTGTTTCTTTTATACTGACTACATAAAAGAACAAAACCTCTTTTATTATGGATGTGCATACTCTTAATCCCGATATAATAACAAGCACATATACTTAATATTTATTTCTTTAATTTATCAATGGGTGAGATTTATTCGTTAAATCAATAGGCCCGATAAGTTGGGAAATAATATTATTTATATCGTGTGTTGTTGATTATAGAAGGAAACTGTGTCCTAGTTATCTAGGTTGATGATGTCCCCTTGAGGAGCTCATAAGCATTGTCATGTAAACCTTACAGGTGGATTTAGTTCGACATGACAATGAAGTTGAGTGGTACTACTCTTGGAGCTAGATATTAATTAAGTGAGTTGTCAGTAACTCATTTAATTAATGAACATTCGATATCTTAAACACAGGGAAATTAATGCACTCATGATAAGAAGGAGCCCATAATTTAATATGGGATTGGTGCGGTAGTTCAATAATAACTCTTTAGTTGTATGAGTTATTATTGATGAACTTGAGTTGGGTGTTTGGGTCAAACACAGGAAGTTCAAGTCCATCAGGAGGCCAAAACCAATTCCTCCTCTAGGTCCTTGTTGTACCCTCTATATATATAAACCTCTCATCCACCCAAGCCCTGCTTCTTACCCAAGAAAGGGGTTGACCACATCCTTGCTTGGTGCCCAAGCAAGGGGCCGGCCAAGCCTTGCTTGGTGTCCAAGATAAGGGCCAGCCAAGTCTTGCTTGGTGCCCAAGCAAGGGGTCGACCACTATAGGAATAAAAGGAAGATTTTACTTTTGTTAAAATCTTTCCTTTTATAGCCATTCACGAAAGGATTTAAAAGAGAAATTTTAATTTTAAAATCTTTCATTTTATAACTATCCATAAAAGGATTTAAAAGAGAAATTTTAATTTTAAAATCTTTCCTTTTATAGTCATCCACAAAAGGATTTAAAAGAGAGATTTTAATTTTAAAATTTTTCCTTTTATATCCATCCATAAAAGGATTTAAAAGAGAGATTTTAATTTTAAAATTTCTTTTTTTGTTGCCCAAGGAAGGGCCAGCCACATTAGGAATTAAAAAGGAAGATTTTAATTTTTGTTAAAAATCTTTCCTTTTTAGCAATCACCAAGGATTATAAAAGAGAATATGTGGTGCCCAAATTATTGACATAAGACACAACCTAAGCTTCCTCTTCCAATTCCCTTGTGGTCGGCCCCTTCTCATCTTATTCTCCCCTTGATTCCTTTCCCTAGGGCTGGCGGCACATCAAGAGTTTCTAATATTCTTGTGGTCGGTTGCTTGGAGGAGAAGAAGAAGAGAAGGAGGCATCCTATACTAGCATCCCTTGGTGGCCGAAAGTCTTGGAAGCAAAGGAGAGGTTCGGGTGGGGTTGTCTTTGTAGATCGTCGCCCACACGACGTCCAAGAGGAGAAGAGGAATACAATAGAAGATAAAGAGGTTTTTAAGCTACAAAGAAAGGTATAACTAGTTAATTGTTTCTGCTGCGTACTAGTTTAGTTTTTCTTTGTATGAATTCTGAAATATCAACACAAGAGGCCAATGATCTTGTGCTTCGATTGTGGTCTCTGGAGTTAAACCTAAGGTTACTATAAGGAGTTTAAATATTCAATTTCTTTGAAAGGCTTTGTCTAGGAAGTGGTGGATGATACCATACCCAAGAAGGTCGAGTGCCTCGCCATGACCTGGAAGTCAATCCTTGAAATAGATATTTAATCAACTTCTGTAAATTGGTTTACTTTTTGAAGAACACATAAGTTAAACTTGGATTAAAAATGTTAAGTTTCATTTACAATCCAAGTTTAACTACTAAAGAACACATGGGTTGCTAGGAAAAGTTCTGTGCTTGTACAAATTTTTATACAGGGAAAACAGAATGTAATTCCCAGAAGCGCCAACAAACTGTACCTTAATTATTTTGGATTTTTGTTTGGCAAGCGTATACAATAGTTTAGTTGATGAAGATGTGGCAGCTACATTAGTAGATAAGATATGGGCTTCTTCTACATTAACAGGAGGCACAACAAATGCCTCTCCTTTGCCCTTGCCCATCTCTTTCCCATGCTTATCTTGAAAAGTGACTCTTTTACCCCTTTTGGCCAAGGGCACTCCCTTAATCTCTTTGGCAGTTGGGGGTGTCCTCTTTGTAGAACAACTCTTTGTCCTGGTTAATAGTCGATTGGTAGGTAATGTGACAATAACCTTCGCAAGCAACAGATTTTGAAGATCTTTAATTTTTCTATCTTGCTCTTGTTGGTTGCTACTTAGAATACATACTGGTTCCCCTGTACAAAAATTTTTATACAAGTACTAAACCTTTCCTAGCTACCATGTGTTCTTTAGAAATTAAACTTGGAATCACAAATGGAACTTAACATTATTAAAACCAAGTTTAACTTATCTGTTCTTAATGGTTAGATTTAGATCGCAAACAGAACTTAACACTATTGATCCAAGTTCAACTTATGTTACATAGTTAATTAAATATTTATTTCTGAGATCAGTTTCCAGGACAAACGTGGTGAGACCTTCTTGGGTATGAGATCATCCACCACTGCCTAGTCAAAACCTTTCAAAGAAATTCAATATTCAATCCTCTCATAGTAACATTAGGTTTAACCAAAAGAACAATCGAATCACAAGATCAAAAAAGAAAAGAAACACAATTCGAAACATAAATTCAAAACCTAGAATCTCTAGCCTCTTGTGTTTGGTATTTCAAAATCTATACAAAGAAAACTAGTATGATGTGGAATAGAATTACTAGTTATACCTTTCTTTGTAAGCAACAACCTCTAGATCTTCTATCGTATTTCCCTTATTATCTCGGACGTCGTCTGGGCGACGATCTACCGAGATGAGAACCACCAAGCCTCCTTCTTCTCCTTGCAAGTTTCGACCACCAACCAAGCTCCAAGGGATGCTTTCTTTCTCTCCTTCTTCTCCATGCTAGATCTGGCCATCTTCCAAGCTCTAAGAGATGATGAGGTTCGTCCAATGAAGAAGAAAGAAAAGAAAGAGAAAAAGCAATAGGGTCGGCCACCACCAAGGAATAGAGAGGAGAGGAATATAAGAGAATTGTTTCTCATGAAGGCACCCCTACCCTCTCTTTTATATCATTGGTCATGACAAATAAGGAAATTTAATTATAATTAAAATTTCCTTATTTTCCTTTCCATTGGTTAATAAGGAAAATTTAATTAAAATTTCCTTTTCTCCCTTTTATGGCTGGCCACACCATCCCTTTCAAATAAGGAAAGTTTTGAATAAAAAAATTAAAACTTCCTTATTTGCTTCAGAAAATTTTAAAAATAAAATTTCCTCTTTTGAATTCCCTTCATTGTTGGTTATAAAAAGAAATTTTATAAATTAAAATCTCTCTTTTAAAATATGTGGATGGTTACAAAAAGGAAAGTTTTCACGAAAATTAAAATCTTCCTTTTAACTACAAATAAGAAAAGATATCTAATCATTCTCTTAATCTTTTGTAGAAAGCTATAAAAGGAAAGATTTAAATTTTAAACTCTCTTTTAAAACCATGGCTTCCACATAAGAAAAATTTTAAAATAAAATTCCCTTTTAATTTTATTTTGGCCGGCCACACCAAGCTTGAGCTCAAGCTAGGGCTGACCACTAACTTGCACCCATGAACCTTGTTTTGGCCGACCCTAGCTTGGGCTCCAAGCTAGCTTGGCCGGCCACCTTAAGGTGGGTAAGAAAGTGGGTAAAGGTGGGTATAAAACTTTATAAATAAAAGACTATGATAGGGACCGAGAGGAGGAATTGGTTTTGGTCTCCCGATGAAATTAAGCTTCCCGTGTTCGCCCCGAACACCCAACTCAGTTTCATCAATAATAATTCATACCACTAAAGAATCATTATTGAACTACCGCACCAATCCCAAATTACATTTTGGGCACCTTCTTACTATGAGTGCATTAGACTCCCTGTGTTTAAGATATCAAATGTCCATTAATTAAATAAGTTACTGACAACTCACTTAATTAATATCTAGATCCAAGAGTAGTACCACTCATCCTTATTGTCATACCGGACTAAGTCCACCTGCAGGGTTTATATGACAAACCTTATGAGCTCCTCTTGGGGACATCATCACCCTAGGTTACTAAGACACAGTTTCCTTCTATAATCAACAACACATCATATAAGTAATATCATTTCCTAACTTATCAGGCTTATTGATTTATCGAACTAAATCTCACCCTTTGATAAGTTAAAGAAATAAATATTAAATATACATGCTTGTTATTATATTAGGATTAAGAGTTTACACTTTCCATAATAACAGAGGATTTGTTCTTTTATTTAGTCAATATAAAAAGGACTACCTCAAATGGTCCTACTCAATACACACAAAGTGTATTAGTGTAATTTTATAGTTAAGATAAACTAATACCAAATTACACTATGACCGTTCTAATGGTTTTTTCCTTTTCATCTTGGTCGTGAGCTACTGTTTATAATTTATAAGGAACTGATAACATGATCTTCTGTGTGTGACACCACACACCATGTTATCTACAATATAAATTAAATGAACAATTACATTTAGCATATAAATGTAAACAATTTAACCAATGTGATTCTTTATTTCATAATAAATGTTTATAAAAAGTTAGACCTTTAGTATATACTCTAATAGCTTTGTTATAATTTGCTCTTTTACTTCTATAATTCTATCCTTCTCATCAATTATTTTATCCTTGGAAGCTACTGAAGTTTCTACATCACTGGCACATTTTTTATTCTCCTTAATTAACTCACTAATTTTGACCTCTATCTGGGCAATGATCTGGTCCTTGCCCTCAACCATAGACTCCAACCGAGAAATTTCACCCTCCCTTACTTGACAATTTGTACAAGCCTCTTTCTCCTGAATAAATTCCAGAGTTAATTGCTTAGGAACTTGTTCAGGATTTTCTAGTTTCGGTTGCCTGTGCAGGAACTTGGTGGGGAATTTCCTGAGCATCGGCTGCCTCTTCAGGAAATTGCTCAGGAAGTTATTCAGAATTTCCCTCACCAGCTAATTGTATAAATCACTTAGCAATTTGTTGATTAATATACTCTACAAGATCTTCTAGGGAATCATTTGAGAGCAGGTGTGTCTCTAGGTCCGATGGAATTAAATCAACAATTATATTGGCAGGAGGTATTTCTGCGATCCTAGACTTTATTGTCTCCACACGGGAGCCTGACCACTTCTATCTGCATATTCTTGGAAGGGCATGCTATCTGTATGGATCCATTATTCTGACATGTTCACACATCCAGACCTGCAATACAATAAAATTATTTAAATATGATACTTTCTACATGAATCTTATGAGAGTATCATTATATTTAGGGACTTACAGTAAGGAGATGTACAAACCCTCTGAGCATGGGAGCTTAATTTCTCGCAATGCCCTCTAGTTTCGACCTCTATATCGGACCAATGGCCCCCAACTGTGGGCTGATATAGTCATATACTTCCTTACACCAATTATACCTACCTAAATTGGTAAAATCATCTACACAATCTATTAGTGATTGTACTGGTAATCTAGATATACTGCTAGTAGTAGTAAATAAAACAGAAACAAAGAAATACAATATTAAAAATTAACAAAAAAGAGTATCGGATTTAGCAGATGGGGGTTGTTTGCTAAGGTTGATCATCTTGTTCTCTAGCTCCTTCTATGTACACTCCACATTATGGAAGTGTTGAAGAAATAGTGGGGTGGTGGCTGCATGCTATTACAAATTTACTTCATCGCCTTGGTCTGGGAGTCCCAGAATCAATGAAACATCTTTCCTAATGAAGCTAATCTCCTTATTATGAAAGATGAAGCATCTGGCTTGCACGTTCCAATTGTCAAACATATTTTGTATAAGACTTCGAATATTTGCAATTTCATGCATAGCTACTACCCAAGCAAATGGGCTTCCATTGATCATCTCCATTTGTCATTCGTTTATGTGTAGTGATGATATAAACCCCTTGAAGTGAGGGTAGTTACTTTTCCAGTGCACTTTCTTGTGATATGCACGGGAAGCAGCAGTTCTCTGACTCGCTATTTAGTTCTGTCCAAAAAATACATAAGATCTTAATGATACTCAGTTGCGTTCATTGCAATGCAATTGATTTTCACCCATACTATGATACCTGACACTTTTTTTTTTAAACCATAATCTAATACATTACAATGTCTATAATTTCTCCTATGTAGTACCGTTCAAAGAAAAAACCTAAAATCTCGTATCTTAGGATCATGAGTTAGGCCTTTATATAGAAAAGAATATATATAATAAAAGACAAAAATACCCCTATAAATATTCTATTCTAACACTCCCCCTCAAGCTGGAGAATATAGATCATATGCACCAAGCTTGTTACATATGTAGTCAATTCGGGGACCTCTAAGTGACTTAGTGAATATATCTGCTAGTTGATCATGTGAGTTGACAAAACTAGTAGATATTTCTCTAGATATGACTTTCTCTCTTACGAAGTGACAGTCAACTTCAATATGCTTTGTTCTATCATGGAAGACTGGATTTGAGGCAATATGCATAGCGGCCTGGTTGTCACATATGAGTGACATTTGTGTAACCTCTCCAAACCTTAGTTCCTGAAGCAACTGTTTTAACCATATAAGTTCTTGACTAGCTATAGCCATAGCTCGATATTCTGCCTCTGCACTGGATCTTGCCACAACATTCTGCTTTTTTGCTTTTCCAAGAAACAAGGTTACCTCCTACAAATATATAAAATCCAGAAGTAGATCTTCTATCAGAGGGAGATCCTGCCCAATCTGCATCAGAATACCCCACAACTTGAGTATGTCCTTTGTCTCCATATAGAAGGCCCTTTCCTGGTGTACCCCTGATATATAGAATAATGCGAGTTGTGGCATCCCAATGTTCTTTGCACCGAGAGTTGAGAAACTAACTTACTACACTTACTGCAAATGAGATATCCGGACGAGTGATAGTAAGGTAGCTTAGTTTCCCTACTAATCGCTTGTATCGTTCAAGATCTGAAAGAGGCTCCCCCTGATTTGGCAGAAGCTTGACATTAGGATCCATGGGATTGTCGACTGTCTTTGAGTTTAACATTCCTGTTTTTTCCAGAATATCCATTGCATACTTCCTTTGGGATATAATGATCTCATCTTTAGACTGTGCCACTTCTATCCCTAGGAAATATTTGAGTTTGCTTAGATCCTTTGTCTGGAAATGTTTGAAAAGATGTTGTTTTACTTGTGAAATCCCAAGATGATTATTACCTGTAATGACAATATCATCAACATAAACCACTACATAGATGCAACTGGTAGATGAGTGACGATAAAAGACGGAATGATCAGCCTCGCTTCGAGTCATGCCAAACTGTTGAATTACGGTACTAAATCTACTGAACCATGCTCTGGGTGACTGCTTGAGACCATACAAAGATTTCCGCAAGCGACATACAAGACCAAAAGACTCCCCCTGAGCAACAAAACACGGAGGTTGCTCCATGTAGATTTCCTCGAGCAGGTCATCATGTAAGAATGCATTTTTGATGTCCAATTGATGAATGGGCCAATGGCGAATTGCAGTAATAGACAGGAAAAGATGCACATAAGACATCTTGGTAATAGGAGAAAAAGTGTCTCCATAATCCAATCCAAATACCTGAGTATAGCCTTTAGCGACGAGACGGGCCTTAAGCCAATCAACAGTGTCGTCTACACCAGCTTTCACTGTAAACACCCATCGACAACCAACCACTGGCTTCCCAGGAGGTAGAGGAACGAGGTCCCAAGACCCACTGCTCTGTAAGACACTCATTTCATCCAGCATAGCCTGTTTCCATCCTGGATGGGCAAAGGCATCACTTGCAGTCTTTGGAAGAGAAATAGATGACAAGGAAGACAAACAATAATAGTAGGATGCAGAAAGACGATGATAGCTCAAAGAAACATAGTGAGGATAAGGATTACGAGTGGAACGCATACCCTTTCGAAGTGCAATAGGAACATCAGAGTCAGAAGACGGGACCGGAGAAAACAGCGAAGGACTTGGCCCCAAAGATGTGCCCACGGTAGTGTCAGTGTTGGTCTGCGGCAAAGCATCAGAATGAGAACGACGCTGATAAACCTACAAAGGAGGAGACGAGGCTGGAGATGATGGATGCACCTCTGGAGGACAAAAGATAGTTACTGGTGCAGGTGGAGAGGGAGAAACCTCGGCCTATGAAGCGGAAGGCCCAAAAAAGGAGACCGAGTCAAAGAATGTGACATCAGCAGAGATGAAGTACCGACGAAGAGTAGGGGAATAACACGTGTACCCTCTCTGAGACAGTGGGTACCTAAGGAAGACACACTTATGAGACCGGAGAGAGAGTTTGTCAATGCTGGGATCAAAAGCATGAGCAAAACATATAGAACCAAATACTTAAGGAGGTAAAGGATGAAGAGACAGATGCGGATAAAGTACCTGATGAGGTATTTTACCCTGGAGAGTGGATGAAGGCATGCGATTGATAAGGTAACACGCAGTAAGTACGACATCACCCCAAAACTGATGAGGGACATGAGAATGGAGAAAAAGAGTCCGAGTGGTCTCAAGGAGATAACGACTTGCGTTCTGCAACCCCATTCTGTTGAGGGGTATGAGGGCAAGAGGTGCGATGCAACACACCATGAGATGTCAAGAAGGTATGAAACTGATTAGATAAATACTCGCGTGCATTATCACTTTACAAAGTTCAAATGGAAGTATCAAATTGAGTTTTTATTTCAAGGAAAAAGGATTAAAAAATATAAAACAATTCTGAACGATCCTTCATCAGATATAACCATGTACAACGGAAAAAATCATCTATAAAAGTAACAAAATACCTTAACCCCATTGTAGAAGAAACATGACTCAGACCCTAAATATCAGAATGAACCAAAGCAAAATGAGATATAGCCCGACTCTCAATGCGAGGAGAAAAAGAATTACGAACATACTTACCTAATTGACACGACTCACAAGATAAAGACTCTAAATGAGAAAGACTAGGATGTAACTATTTTAACTTATTAAGACCTGGATGTCCCAACTGAGCATGAATAAGAAGTGAAGATGTCGCCACCGAACCAACAAAAGAGGGTTGTTGAAGCCGATATAGGCCATGAGATTCACATCCGAAACCAATCATCCTCCTCGTACTCCGGTCCTGCAAGGAAACAGACGTTTTAGTAAAAGAAATGATACAATCAAGAGATCGAGTAAGTTGACTTATCGACAATAAATTAAAGGGAGCTCTGGGAACATAAAGAACATTATGAATTGAAAGAGATGAAGAAGGATGAACAATGTCAATACCTTGGGATTGAGTTTGGGAACCATTGACCATGGTGACCATTGGTAAATTACCAGAAGTAGTGAGAGAGGAAAATAGGGATTTATTACCAGTGATATAATCGGTGTACCCAGAATCAAGAACCCAAGGACCCGAAGAACGAGATATGCCAGCAAAGGAAGTACCAGCGTCTGCAATGGTAGTAGTGGAACCCGAAGCCTGTCGATCCTCAAACCATTTTAGAAAGTCAGCATAAGAAGGTGTTGAAGTCGAATCAGGTGTTAACTGTGAAGTGGAAGCTGAAGAAGCAACAGAACTCTGAATAATCTGAGCAACACGAGGAGGACGACCATGTAGACTCCAGCACTTATCAATCCTGTGTCCCGGTCGATGGCAATGATCACACCAAGGATGTCCTTTGCCACCCTTGCGAGGTGGAGGTCCTTTGTGTCGAGAGACCAAAGCTGACGAGTCACAGGAACAGAAGAAGGCATCGTCAAGATTTTGGTCGAGACACGGAGAAGAGTCGCCCAGGTATTGTCCATGGTAGCTTTTGTGGGGCTGCCTAGGATCTGATCACGGACATAAGAATAATCTGTGGGTAGACCATATAAAGCCAAAGACATAAAAAATTTCTTCCGATTTTCAAGCTCTTCAACAGGATTGGCCGCAGGTGGGAGCAGTTCATTAAAGTCACAAAGAAGGCTAGAGACTGAACCTAGATAAGTTGACATTGAATCCTTAATCTGATGGGCGCTAAGGATGGTCATGAGATCTTCACAAACTTGATAGAGGTGCCGAGAGGTGTTTGTAAAGAGTTGTTGAGCCTGTGTCCAAACACCTTTGCAGGTTTTGTGAGTACGGAAGACATTCCTAAGAGATGGATGGATGGTGGCTCAGATAATACAACACAACTGAGCATCAACCTTCTTCCACAGAGGATGATCGATGACTTGAACATCTTCTTTAGTTTGAGTGAGATGTGTCTCATAACCCTGTCTAACAAGGCAAAGCTCAATGTGAGATGTCTAGGAGATATAATTTTTACCGTGCAACTGCTCGGAAGAAAGGGGTGCAGTGATATGGTTGGTAAAGATTGAGGTATCTGGTTTTGGGGCGCCGGACATAGCCATGAATAGAGCTTGTTGGCTACTGGTGACAGGGCAGAAGAAAACCAACAGCGACAGAGACTGCTCGGAAGAAAGGAAGCTCGGCATCGCAAGAGGGAAGAGAGCGGCGGAAGATCGGTGCGAGAGGAGAAGCTTTAGGGCATGGGAACGACGGCGAGCTTCTGGTGTCCAAGAGGGCACGGGACTGGCAGTCGCAAGGAATAGAACAGCTAGAGAAGAAGGACACAGTCGGCTTCTTCCTTGGAATATTCTTCTTTTGGAACATCGTTGGCAGAGGAACTTCTGAGGTAGGGAAGAAGATAGAAGGGAATCGCCGGAGCAGAACCACTCCGGCGAAAAACCCTATATCTGAGATAAAACCGCCGCCGCCGCCTGGAGTAGAACCACTCACCGCCTGGAGCAGAACCACTCAGCCGGAGATGACCCTAGAATGAGGATGTTGCTACTCGCCGAGGTTGTCAGACTCGTCGCCGTCCGTCACCGTTGGAGAAATCGCGGAAGAAGAGCTTCCCGGGCTTGAGTCTGGGGAGGGGAGGCACCTCCACCACCAAGGTTGCGATCGTCATGGGGATCACCGTCACTGGTGTCCTGATCGTCGCAGAAGAGGAGAATTGGGGGCTGCGGCATTGGGAGAAGAAAAAGAAAACTAGGGCACAGTAAGGAATTCGGCGTGGTAAAAAGACGGCGTGGGGGAAGAGGAAAGAAATTAAGGTTTTAGCTCTGATACCATGTTCAAAGCAAAAACCTAAAATCTCGTATCTTAGGATCACGAGTTAGGCCTTTATATAGAAAAGAAGATATACAATAAAAGACAAAAATACTCCTATAAATATTATATTCTAACAAGTAAAATGTGACTTGTTGTTGCTAAACATGAGTACTCTACACGTTGCAGCAGTTAGTGTCAAGTAGCTGCTACAATAGTGAGAATCCAATCGACACTGTAGGGTTTAACCACGTTGTATCATTTTGTAGAAGTTCAACGACAGGAACTGCGACAACAAAGATAAACATTTTTTTAAACTCTTGATTCCCTCAAAATAAACCCTCATTGATTAGCGACTTAAAAACATTAAACCCCATTGTAACAGCTAGGAGACGGATCAAAACCCTAAAAATTCAAACTATCAAAGTAGGCAAAGCTTTGGATGATAAACCCTGAGACAATACTTACAATGGAGGCGAAGCTTTGGATGAGAAACAAGTCGTCGCAGTGAGGTTGATTGATGAAGACTCTGTGGGGCACCGATGAACTATCATTGAAATTCCTTCAAAATATTTGTCACACGGTGGGGTTAAAACTTTGTCCTATAAGGTTAAAAATATAATTGCACAGTATATATATTAGCATAATAATTGAAAAAAGGAAATTGGTTAGAAAAGGTTATTTAGACAGTCACACTGCTACAACGTGTAGCAACTTCTGAAGACTAGCTGCTTCAATGTGCTGCAGTTACTTCTACCACGTGTAGAATCTCATTTAATTGATCTAAATAAAAACCTGAGATTGCTATGAACTATTATTGGTTGAAAATGCAGAGTAACATCTTGTTGGAGTGTAAATGAAGAAAGAGTTGTTACATCGTTGTAGCAGCTAACCTCCCGAGTTAGCTGCCACAGGTTGTTGCAGCTACATGTAGAGGTAGCTGCTACAAGGTGTAGTAGTTATTAGTTGAAGTAGTTTATTCAACGTGTAGCAGCAAAGCAAATAGAAGGACTTACGGAGTAAGCTGCCGTAGCGGAAATAATTTAAAATCATTTTTTTTGCAAGCTGATAATCTTTGTACAAAAATATGACTACTAAAAAAGGACTTACGGAGTTAGCTGCCACAGGTTTTGGCAGCTACATGTAGAGATAGCTGCTACAAGGTGTAGTAGTTATTAGTCGAAGTAGCTGCTATAACGTATTACAACAAACCAAAGCAAAGGCGTTGCAGCAGTAGAAATAATTTATAATCATTTTTTTAGCAAGTTGATATAGAGAGACAATTAAATATTTTTGGGGTTAATCTTTTTACAAATATATGGCTACTAAAAAAAGGACTTACCGATTTAGCTGCCACAAGTTGTGGCAGCTACATGTAGAGGTACCTACTACAAGACATAGCAGTTATTAGTCGAAGTAGCTGCTACAACGCGTCGCAACAAACCAAAGCAAAGGCGCTATAGCAGCACATGTCACGCCCCGGGGGAGTCCCTGTCCGAAGAAATTTCGGCAGCACCTCCCCTGTATGGGTGACAATATGAAACATTTCTACAGGCATAATATACATCAGCTACAGGCGGCTGGAATATACACACAACCACGCAGTTATATGTAAAGCAACCCACTCGGCTGAACCAAAACCAAAACACAACGGAAAATGACATAAAGACAAGCTCATACAAAACAAAACAATACACTGCTAGCCGACTAGGCTTACACAACACAACAACATAACATTCCAGAAAAACAAGGAACACAAATCGAAATACACAAATTTCGTATAGCAAAACAAAATAAACACAAGCGGAGTCAGGTCTTCTGATGTGACGTGGGGACCGGCAGACAGGATACTCCAAGCGACTCCATAAACAACCTAGTACCTGAAAAAGATAGTGTCCACGGGGGTGAGTTCAACAACTCAGCGAATACCAATAGACATGCCTAGTAAGATATATCTAACAGCAATAAACATGGAATACAACTTCCTAATCATATATAGGAAAATGTAAAACTGAAAGGTAACTGAGGAAGCTGTACTCACCAGGAACTCCTATCCAGAACAAAAAGGGTCGTCAAACCAAGAGTGTCATAAATCCTGTATGCATGTCAAACATATGCATCCAACCAAATGCAGCAAATAAATGCAGCAAGCATAAACACAACCAATAAATGCATCATGCATATGATGCCAATGACATGTCCTGGTCACCCCTAATCTCCAGTCAGCCGTCTCATACACGATGGTGAGACCGAGTGGGTAGGGCTGTGACAACCGTGCACTCTGCCGTCACTGCTCCTGATGAGTGACCGAGTGGACGGGATGCTGTCGGAGTACACCTATACTCCTACCGCAAATCATAAATGGGGGAGATCAATGCTCTCATCTCCCGATACACGATGATGGGGAGGGATCCCTGTCCTGCAAAACGCTGCGTCATACTAACCCATGAGTGGACAAACGGAGCCCTTGATAAAGCACCTGCTGCAACACACCCTACTTGAATATACCACTAACCCATGAGTGGTCGTGTGTGCAGATACATGTAACTGGCGATGTGCTCAACAATAATGGAGCCAACAATCGCTCAGCATGCAATCATGATGCATGACACTAAGCATGGAAATATCCTGAACCAAATCCATACATAAATATAGATATGTGTACCCTGGTACCAATAAGTCAAATCCACAGATCTAGGGTATACATGTCCTCTATGGTATAACATCATAGGTCCTGAACATATCCACCTCCATAAAATATGTACCAACAATATGCATGGATCGAAACAAAAGGGTCTAGGTACATAGATCAGATATGATATAAAAATATAGGTACACATGCTAGATAATAAAAATCCAGAATCTAGTCCTAAACTCAATAAAGCATGGTATGTCACTTACTCTAGGAACAAAGGTACTCATGACAATAATCACAAGGTATAAACATGGATACATAATAAGCGACAAAACAGAAACATGCTATGGGTATCAAACCGTGACATACCAAAGGCAAACATGATCATTGCTTGTAGCTATAAAATACTATGCATATCCAATTGACAATATCATAAAATATAAGTCAAGAGGTACTCGCCTTTATCTGTAGTTCGTGTCAAAAAATCTTCACGTCAGAAACAATCGTCCCGTAATCAGGGTCCTGAATACACTTATTCAATTTAGCTACTCTAACAAGTATCATTTAGGTAAACTGAATATCAGGACCAAATAAATATACCTATTCCCTTTCCGATTAAGGAAATTCAAATTGAATCAATCCAAAATGGTCATCTGAAATCCAACTATTATAACCCAAGAACAATCTCAACTAATACCATCCATTTTTATCAACTCCCCAATTTGAGTTGATTTACTAATGAAATCCAAATATGTTAATTAATCCATTTATTGATAACGATCATACTATCAATATCAACAACTAATTAATCAAAATGATATGGGGAATAATTTCCAATTCTATAGAAAGACATTCCATTACCTAACACTTCTTTTCTTCAACATTTAAACAACCTACTACAGAAATAACCTCCCTACTATGTTAATCTAAAATTAAACAAAACTCACCTCAATGTATGAACAACAAATCAAACGCACACACCCTAGCAAGAATACCTCATCAACCACTGATCCACAAATTCCAAACCCATACGATATGATATCAAATCCATCAGAAATCATGTAATTCTATTTTAAGCTTGCATTCAACAACCTTACCTCCAATCCAGATGCCCCCAACAAATTATTCGCTGTTGAAGAAGATTATTGCCGGAGATGATGGTCTCTACAAACCCTAGAAAAAATCTTCCAAGCCAAAGGGATCGCCACAGCTAGGGTTCTACAATCCAGAACGTCACTGATCCAGTGACAACCACGGTGACAATCAGGCAGATAAAGAAAACAAGAATCAACAACACCAGCACCTTATACCTTCCTGTGACCGAGAGGGTGGTAGTGACGTGCAGAGTCTGGCGCAATCGAACGACGGTGGATCGACCATAGAGCTCTATCGGTAAGCTGGCATCAAGTTGTCGGCTCCAGGTGAATTCTTGGTGTCCACGGCTAGGGCTGGGAAAGTGGTGGCCAGCGTCGGCAATCGAAATATGCAACGCTGGTGGATCAAGAGAGGAAAACACTCGGACAAACCTCCGCGAGCAGAGGAGAAGGCGGCTCAACTGACGGTGCAGAAACGACGTCGGCACGATCAGGTGCAACAGTGAAGAGGATAGGGCAGAGGTGGCCGATTGGTGATCCAAGGCACGACTTGGAGGTGGCTTCCGGCCGAGAGGGGCGGCGGCGCGTCCCGATCTCAGTGGCGGAGACAGGGAAGAAGAAAGGAAGAGGGAGAGAGGAGATGCTCAGCTGCCGGCTCTCTGTTCCCTGGCGTCGTCGGCGTCGGGCAGAGGAGAGGGAGGCAGCAGCAGTTTGCGGCGCTAGTTAGGGCATTAGTGAGGGGAAGAGAAGGCGCGTGGGGGGTTTGGGGCACGACGATAGAAGAGGAGGAGAAAAAGAATATAAAGAAAAAGAAAAGAAAATGGAAAAATGAAACATTTCCTTGCTTAAATTGGGTAACCTAAATAGGCTTTCCTGGGCCCCATTTTTATCCCCGTAAACTCGTCCATAGGTCTCCGAAAAATTCCAGAAAAATTTCTAAAAATTCTGGAAAATTCCCTTATCATTATTCTCCATTTTCCAGTATTTTACATTCTCCCCCACTAATAAAAATTTGGTCTCCAAATTTTGTTATCTACCATTAGCAAATACTAATAACAGGTAAAGAGTATTAATGTTGATCGGTAAACAAAATCACATATATCAAGTGAAAGGATGGGGGTATCGACCTCGGATAGTATCCTCGAGCTCCCAAGTAATCTCCTCTTCCGTATGATACTGCTATTCGACTTATCTAGTCGGATAGTCTTATTCCGCAACTAACGCTCTTTCCGGTCTAGAATCCATACCGGAACCTCCTTATAAGTGACGTTAGGCTGAACAGAAACTGAGATATCTGTCAGCACATGTATCGGTCGGGTATGTATCTCCTCAGCATAGATATGTGGAATACATTGTCGACGCCTACCAAGGACGACGATAATGCCAGCTGATAAGCTACCGCTCCAATCCTCTCCATGATCTGGAAAGGACCAATGTATCGCGGAGCTAGCTTACCTCTGAAGCCAAATCTCTTCACCCCTTTTCTAGGTGAAACTCGTAGAAATACATGGTCGCCTGCAGAGTACGCTAAGAGTCTCCGACTCCGGTTTGCATAACCCTTATGGAGGTCCTACGCCTCTGACATCCTCCGTCGGATAGTACGGACTAACTTTGCCTCCCACTGAGCTCTATAAGGTCCCAACAACTGTGCCTCCCAACTTCATCCCAGAGAGTGGGTGTCCGACAAGGCCTACCATACAACGTTTCAAAACGGTGTCATCTGGATAACCGAATGAAAGCTGTTGTTGTAGGAGAACTCTACCAATGACAAATGGTCCTCCAAACTGTATCTGAAATCCCATACACAAGACCTTAGCTGAACCGGAGGTCTCTATCCGAAATAACACTCAATGGGCACCATGTTATCTGATGATCTCCCGGCAACACAGATCTGCCAATCGATCCAGGGAATCTGTTCTCTGGATCGCTAAGAAGTGCGCGGATTTAGTTAATCGATCAACGATTACCCAAATCGCGTCATGGCATCGTCGTGTCGTAGACAAACCCACCACAAAGTCCATGGTAATATGTTCTCATTTCCACCCAGGAATAATAATTCTCTGTAGAAAATCCGATAGGTCACTAGTGTAGCCTTCACCTGCTGACAGACAAAACATCTCGCTACAAATTACACGATGTCTTTCTTCATACCGTTCCACCTATAGGAACGCCTTAAATCTCGATACATGCGATCCCGCCTGGGTGGACCACAAGTCGAGAGCGAGAAGCCTCCTGAAGTTGCTCCTGTAAGACCGGATGAGACTAAGGTACGCATAATCTGCCTCGGAAGTATATAATACCTTCCTCATCTCGTGTGAACTCGGTCTGCTGCCCGGAAGCTATCTGGCTGCCTATAAATTGCAAATGCTGATCACCAACCTGGCCTCTCGGATCCTCGTCCTGATCGACGATTGAGCAACCATGGTAACCAGAATACCCTGCTCTGTCCATCCCTCCTCCTCAAGGCCCAATTCGGAGAATCGCTGAATCAAGTCCGTAACCACAACTCGGTGGCAAGCTAAAGTCCCTCTGGACTCCCTGCTTAGTGCATCGGTAACCACATTAGCTTTCCCAAAGTAGTAGCTAAGGGTACGATCGTAATCCTTCAGGAATTCCATCCATCTCCAGAAGGTAATAAATCAAAACTGGAGACGACACTAATCTCCGCTTCAGCTCCTGGAAGCTGATCTCGTAGTACTCGAACCACGTAAACTTCACGCCTTTCCTGGTCAAGCGTGTCAGGGGCATAGCAACGTGTGGAAAAAAAAACCCCCAACGAGCCTCCGCTAATAACTAGCTCGACAAAGGGAGTTGCGAGTCTCATGTATAGACTCTGTCTACTCCCAACGGTAACAACCTCTATCTTCTGTGGAACCACGGTATACTCCTACTGGTGACCATGTGTCTCAAACATCTCATAGATGACAATCAAAATACGCACTACTGATCTTCACATATAGATGTTCCCGTCGAAACATCTCTAGAACTATGCGAAGATGGTGTATATGACTCACCACGGATCCGAAATAGATCACAACATCGTCAATAAGACAATGGAAACCAATCCAAACATCCTAGGGATGCCCAAATCATCGAGTCCCTGAAAACATCTACGGTTCCGCATGCCCTAATGGTAAAACCAAGACACATAATGTCTGTATCACAGACATTCCTAACCATAAGATCCCCGACAACAAGTCAGGAAATCTGATCATCAATGATATAAATCACCAAAGAATAGATCCTCCAGTGTGAGAGAAACCCTCCATCACACGAAATACCACATATGTGGGAGCAACGCTCTACCACAAGAAAACCTCCATATATGGGAGCAACGCTCCACCACAAATAATCCGAAATATGTATCTACAATAAATATGGGAGCAATGCTCTGCTATAAGCAATCCGTAATATGTGGGAGAAACACTCCACCACAACCATCCACAACATGTGTGGGAGCAACGCTCCACCACAAACAATACATAAGTGCCCAAGACACCTAACTATCCAGGTGCGACTGCACGAGATCTCTCTAATACAGATCACTGGGGGTAGCCTAGGGTATAACAACCCATTAAACAAATCAAATCCATAGTCAATTCTATCATCATCCTAGTGGGTCGGTCACCCACTAATAGGAGAATTAGTTGACAGGGCAATACAACCAATAATATAATGTACACACTTAGCATTCTACATTCAACATAGGTAGAATCATCATGATGCTACCCACCATACACCTGGCACACATGCACACACAATATATGTATGATCGATATAATCCTCCAATTAGTACACACCAAACATTACTCACAACATAGGTATAAATCATCGTGATACCTCCAACAATGCATACCAAACCCGTGTGCATAAATCAATGTAGGTATAATCGACAATATACCTCCAATAAGGCATACTAAACCCAAGTGCACTCACAAATCACACATAATCAACAAGATACCTCAGATACTACACCAAACACATATGTACATATCACAACACCGATGTAGTCGACAAGATACTTCCAATCTGACACTCACATCCATGTGCACATACCACCACACAGATTTAAATCGATAAGATACCTCCAATATGTCAATCAGACACGTACAACTAACTCAATAGCTATAATCCACAAGAAACCTACAATAATCATATCTAGATGTGAATACTCACACTACCTGCAAATGATCTATCCATCATAGAACTCCTACAAATCATAACAATCATACATACACGACACAAAGATAGGAATAATCAACATATTTGACCCAATCAACCTGGCATTCTGAAACAGTAGGGTCACCTTCTAAGTTATCCAACTAGGTACATACCGTCAAAAAAATTAAAGTACCCATAGAATAGGATACATCGATCCTCTATAGACTGACCAAGCCGACAATGGTATACGGCTAATTCAGTCTTTTCCATGTCGGTACAAGTCATGTACCCAAATATACTCAAGATATCCAACTCAGCACGAATCACCCAGAGATCAGCATCTTTATAAAATAGAGTAAGTCGATCCCCAGCTGATCGGACCAACCAAAACAATGAATCGGTAATCGATTATCTAATCAAGATTTCGATAATCCTCTTTAATCACAAAGGTATATCGATCTATGACTACCCAAGTCGACAAAAGTAAATCAGTCTTCTACTGAACGATCTAACCAGAGTACATTAATTATCTACTAATGAAATTAACTAAGATAAAATGGTACACTACTGGCTAAGTCAACATGAATATGTAAATACTATCCACTACACAGCCAATAATACCAGAGGCTGGTACGTGCCTCGATCTTCTAACCAACTAATCGTAACAGAAGCTAAAACTTCTGGGGGTATGATATGAAAAATTACCGGAGACTATAATCCTTGATCTCTATTAAGGTCTACCATGATCAGTGGTTTACCTAACACATAAAATATATGATATATCAACTAGACAGGTACTAATAACGAATGCTAATACATGTCATAAACTATAATAGTCAACAGTGCATATACTAACCAAAAAGGTAGGATAACATATACCAACATACCTCCTATAGCTTGGAGATGTCCTGCCGCTGCCAGGTCCCAAAACCCGAAAAGTCACATCAAGAAAACTAAAACATGAAATCCAAAACACGGGATATAAAACTCGTAAACCATGCTCTGATACAAATAAATTGGTATCAGATAAATCTCAAAAATCCAAAACACATAGCAAGTATCGTATAACTTGGCTCTGATACCACTAAATTGTCACACCCCGGGGGAGTCTCTGTCCGAAAAAATTTCGGAAGCACCTCCCCTGTATGGGTGACAATCTGAAACATTTCTACAGGAATAATATACATCAGCCATAGGCGGCTAGAATATACACACAACCACGCAGTTATATGTAAAGCAGCCCACTCGGCTGTACCAAAACCAAAACACAACGGAAAATGACATAAAGACAAGCGCATACAAAACAAAACAATACACTGCTAGCCAGCTAGGCTTACACCACACAACAACATAACATTCCGGAAACAAAACCGGAACACAAATCGAAATACACAAATTTCGTATAGAAAAAAAAATAAACACAAGCGGAGTCAGGTCTTTTGATGCGATGTGGGGACCGACAGACAGAATACTCCAAACGACTCCATAAACAACCTGGTACCTGAAAAAGATAGTGTCCATGGGGGTGAGTTCGGCAACTCAGTGAATACCAATAGACATGCCAAGTAAGATATATGTAACAGCAATAAACATGGAATACAGCTTTCTAATCATATATAGGAAAATGTAAAACTGAAAGGTAACTAAGGAAGCTGTACTCACCAGGAACTCCTATCCATAACAAAAAGGGTCGTCAAACCAAGAGTGTCATAAATCCTGTATGCATGTCAAACATATGCATCTAACCAAATGCAGCAAATAAATGCAGCAAACACAAACACAACCAATAAATGCATCATGCATATGATGCCAATGACATGTCCTGGTCACCCCTACTCTCCAGTCAACTATCTCATACACAATGGTGAGACCGAGTGGGTAGGGCTGTGATAACCATGCACTCTGCCATCACTGCTCCTGATCAGTGACCGAGTGGACAGGATGCTGTTGGAGTACACCAATTCTCCTACCTCAAATCATAAATGGGGGAGCTCAATGCTCTCATCTCCCGGTACACAATGACGGGGAGGGATCCCTGTCTTGCTACAACACTGCGTCACACTAACCCATGAGTGGACCAACGGAGCCCTTGACAGAGCACCTGCTGCAACACACCCTTCTTGAATATACCACTAACCCATGAGTGGTCGTGTGTGCAGATACATATAACTAGCGATGTGCTCAACAATAATGGAGCCGACAATCGCTCAGCATGCAATCATGATGCATGGCACTAAGCATGGAAATATCCTGAACCAAATCCATACATAAATATAGAAATGTGTACCCTGGTATCAGTAAGTCAAATCCACAGATCTAGGGTATACATGTCCTCTATGGTATAACATCATAGGTCCTGAACATATCCATCTCCATAAAATATGTACCAACAATATACATGGATCAAAGCAAAAGGGTCTAGGTACATAGATCAGATATGATATAAAAATATAGGTACACATGCTAGATAATAAAAATCCAGAATCTAGTCCTAAACTCAGTAAAGCATAGTATGTCACTTACTCTAGGAACAAAGGTACTCATGACAATAATCACAAGGTATAAACATGGATACATAATAAGTGACAAAACAGAAACATGCTATGGGTATCAAACCGTGACATACCAAAGGCAAACAGGATCATTGCTTGTAGCTATAAAATACTATGCATATCCAATTGACAATATCATAAAATATAAGTCAAGAGGTACTCGCCATTATCTGTAGTCCGTGTCAAAAAATCTTCACGTCAGAAACAATCGTCCCGTAATCAGGGTCCTGCATACACTTATTCAATTTAGCTACTCTAACAAGTATCATTTAGGTAAACTGAATATCAGGACCAAATAAATATACCTATTCCCTTTCCGATTAAGGAAATTCAAATTGAATCAATCCAAAATGGTCATCTGAAATCCAACTATTATAACCCAAGAACAATCTCAACTAATACCATCCATTTTTATCAACTCCCCAATTTGAGTTGATTTACTAATGAAATCCAAATATGTTAATTAATCCATTTATTGATAACGATTATACTATCAATATCAACAACTAATTAATCAAAATGATATGGGGAATTATTTCCAATTCCATAGAAACACATTCCATTACCTAACACATCTTTTCTTCAACATTTAAACAACCTACTACAGAAATAACCTCCCTACAATATTAATCTAAAATTAAACAAAACTCACCTCAATGTATGAACAACAAATCAAACGCACACACCCTAGCAAGAAAACCTCATCAACCACTGATCCACAAATTCCAAACCCATACGATCTGATATCAAATCCATCAGAAATCTTATAATTCAATTTTAAGCTTGCATTCAACAACCTTACCTCCAATCCAGATGCCCCCAACAACTTATTCACTGTTGAAGAAGATTATTGCCAGAGCTGATGGTCTCTACAAACCCTAGAAAAATATTCCAAGCCACAGGGATCGCCACAGCTAGGGTTCTACAATCCAAAACGTCACTGATCCAGTGACAACCACGGTGACAATCAGGCAGATAAAGAAAACAAGAATCAACAACACCAGCACCTTATACCTTCCTGTGACCGAGAGGGTGGTAGTGACGTGCAGAGTCTGGCGCAATCGAACGACGGTGGATCGACCATAGAGCTCTATCGGTAAGCTGGCATCAAGTTGTCGGCTCCAGGTGAATTCTTGGTGTCCACGGCTAGGGCTGGGAAAGTGGTGGCCAGCGTTGGCAATCGAAATATGCAACGCTGGTGGATCAAGAGAGGAAAACACTCGGACAAACCTCCACGAGCAGAGGAGAAGGCGGCTCAACTGACGGTGGAGAAACGGCGTCGGCACGATCAGGTGCAACAGTGAAGAGGCTAGGGCAAAGGTGGCCGATTGGTGATCCAAGGCACGACTTGGAGGTGGCTTTCGGCCGAGAGGGGCGGCGGCGCGTCCCGATCTCAGTGGCAGAGACAGGGAAGAAGAAAGGAAGAGGGAGAGAGGAGATGCTCAGCCGCCGGCTCTCTGTTCCCTGGCGTCGTCGGCGTCGGGCAGAGGAGAGGGACGCAGCGGTGGTTTGCGTCGCCAGTTAGGGCATTATTGAGGGGAAGAGAAGGCGCGCGGGGGGTTTGGGGCACGACGACGGAAGAGGAGGAGAAAAAGAATATAAAGAAAAAGAAAACAAAAAGGAAAAATGAAACATTTCCTCGCTTAAATTGGGTAACCTAAACAGGCTTTCCCGGGCCCCGTTTTTATCCCCGTAAAAACTCGTCCATAGGGTCTTAGAAAAATTTCAGAAAAATTTCTAAAAATTTCAAAAAATTTCCTTATCATTATTCTCTATTTTCCGGTATTTTACAACACAAATAATTTTTTATCATTTTTTTAGCAAGTTGATATACAACTACAAATATATGGGTTATGGGATAATCTCTGCTAGAATATAGGGCTACTAAAAAAATGACTTACCAAGTTTGCTACTAACAGATGTAGCCGTTATTAGTCGAAGTAGTTGCTTCAACGTGTACCAGCAAAGTAAACCAAGGGCGCTGCAACAACATAAATAATTTTTAATAATTTGAAAACAAATATATATACAACTACAATCAACGTGTAGCAGCAAAACAAAACAAAGGCGCTGCAACAGTGAAAATAATTTTAAATTATTTTTTTAGCAAGTTGATATACAACATATCAAAAATATGTCTACTGGGTTAATCTCTGCTAGAAAATAGGGCTACTAAAAAAATGCCTTACCAAGTTACCTGCTACAAGGTGTTGCAGTTACATGGAGAGTTAGCTGCTACAAGATGTAGCAGTTAACAGTCGACAGGTAGCTGTCACACGTTATAGCAGCTAACTCTCCATGTAGCTGCTACAACTTGTATCAGAAAAGGAAAGTCCAAGTGGCTGCAAGCGGTTGTTGTAGGCGTCGGCGTTGCACGTCGTAGCATAAATTCTTCTGACCTTCTACAACCACCAATCCAAGTTAGCTGCTACAAGGTGTAGCAGCTACAAGGACGTTTTCCTACGAAGTAGTTGATGCAACGTTTAGAAGCGAAGCAAAGGCGCTGCATCTTTAAACAATAATTTCAACTATATTTTTACCAATTTTTGTAGACTATAACGGTGTGGATTATCAAATTAAAATGAACGAATTACCATTGCGAATGGAGAGAGGTGGTAGGATCTCACAGTAGCTATGCGATTGAAGACGCCGGTGAAGCTTTCCCAGCGGCGGCGAGAGGACCGATGGACGATGGAGATGGAGGAAGCGAGGGAGAGAGAGAGAGAGCGGTGAGGGAGATTTTAATTTGATAAATTTCCCATGCTGAAGTTTTTAACAGAGGGCGGAAGGGGAGAGAGAATAAAAGGAATATTTTATTTGTAGGAAAATCGAGCAGGCAACGCCACGTTTGCGCGTCACTCACGGTCGCGCACAAAGCGTTGCCCAGCATATCAAATATATATATATATATATATATAGAGAGAGAGAGAGAGAGAGAGAGATTTGATATGTTAAGCGACACTTTATGCATGACCATGAGCGAAATTCGACGTGGACTATCTGATGCGGCCAAAACCAATTTTTTTTAATCCAATGTGGGCAATCTGACCGTGAGAGATATTTGATATGTTAAGCTTGATGTTCAGCTTGGCAAGAGTTTGTTCGTGAACAAACTCTTGCCAAACTGAACATCAAGCTTGTTCATGAATATTTGGTTCATTTGCAGCCCTATCAAGAAGAACCCTCAGTCACATACCTGGGACTATGTTAAATGCATTGTGGGCCTGATTGTGACCTTAACCTGAACTTTAGTTCCGTCTATTTCACTTTCTATTTTATTGACACTACCTTATATGGCTTGTGGCTTTGCTGATCAGACATCATCGCTTGTCTCTATGCTAATGCTAAGCTTATCCTAACATCAACATTCAAATAGTAGGTTTTTTTTGTCACAATTATTCTTAACCTTCAATTCAGTCACCTGTCAAATAGTTCAGACTATTTATCACAGTAGCATTGTCCTTCAGTTAGCAATATTTGATGATTTTCATTCATCCATTGGTCTCTATTCATCCTCTACGTAGGAGGAATGCCCAACAACAATCCATTGATGTATCTGCGATGTTTATTTTAGGATAACCTTAATGGTACATTTCAATTTTTCTAAATTTTTGTTCAATTGAATAGATGTAATTGTAATCCAGTGAAGCTATCATTATTTTTTCTAGTAGTAAAGATCTCATAGAACTTTGTCCACACAGGCAAGCAACAGATTCAACATCAATTGTCAGCTAGAGCATCTTCAAGCTAAATATGTTGGAACAGGGCATGCAGACTTAAATAGATTGTCCCAAATCTTACTTGCAAAGTTGCTATCTATTTGTCATATATGAATTGAATACATAAAAATAATTCAAATATATCTTTCTTATGTCCTTCAGTGAATCGGGTGTGAATATCCAACGCGACAGTTATGCATCATACATTGGCCACTACCCTATCTTGGCCTATTTTTCTGTTGCTGAAAATGAATCCATTGGAAGATAACGCTACAATTTTATGCAAGTGAGGCTAGATCCTGCTTCTTCATCTATTATTTATATTATTAGTCAGCTACCCATTTAAGTTCAATAGAAGTTAGTTATGCATCATAAATGCATGATATCATGTACTTTTGCCTTTTGTTGATGAAGAAATGAAATGAATGATTTTTTTTTTATCATAGATTTTGGTTTTGTTTTCTTTCTTTATATTAATTATGTATGTGTCCATCACATATGTGCATCATAGAGGAAAAATTATGGTATCCTTTTATCTGTAATATATGAAATTGATGTTATGTGACAGATAGCTAAGTGATTCACCATCCACATATCTTCTTGTGATGCTAATTCGTAAGTCGATAAAATTCCTGTTTTTTGTACCTACAAATGAGTTGAACTTCTCTCAAAAGTTGTAGACTTTATTTGCCATTTGTTGAGATCATATGGAGGTTCTTGATTGGTTAGGTTGGTGGCTGTAGTTCGAAAACATTACCCTGCATATGTGCAGCTGATTGGCATGAGAGAACAATGAAGCTATCATTTCAGTTCTCTGATTTGTGGACTGGTTTATTTTAATAAGATTGAGTAGTTTTCTTTTGTCTTAGCTTATATCAGTAGTCTTAGGTTGATACGGTGCATGATGGAGGGGCCCAGGAGGAAGGAAAGGGAAGAGTCAAGGTGACGTGGAGGTCAGAAGTCAAGCAGAGGTTGAAGTCAGAAGTCAAGCAGACATGGAGGCCAAAAATCAGGATGACGAGGCAGATAGAGGGCAAGGCGGTGTCAGGGCTAAGGAACAAGAAGGCCAAAAGGCCGGGATATACAGGTCGGGAATAGCAGGGCAGATCCACCATAGGATGTAGCCAGACGAGGCAAGGTATATAGGTCAGGATCAGGTCGGACAAGACAGGGCTAGACAAAAGTAGGTCGGGAACGATCGAGCCGATCAACTACGAGCAATAGCCAGACAAGACAAGGTATACAGGTCGGAATCAGGTCGGACAAGACAGGGCTAGACAAAAGTAGGTCGAGAACGATCGAGCCGATCAACTGCGAGCAATAGCCAGACAAGACAAGGTATACAGGTCGGGATCAGGTTGGACAAGACAGGGCTGGACAAAAGTAGGTCGGGAACAATCGAGCCGATCAACTACAAGCAATAGCCAGACAAGACAAGGTATACAGGTCGGGATTAGGTCGGACAAGACAGGGCTGGACAAAAGTAGGTCGAGAACGATCGAGCCGATCAACTGCGAGTAATAGCCAGATAAGACAAGGTATACAGGTCGAGATCAGGTCGGACAAGACAGGGCTGGACAAAAGTAGGTCGGGAACGATCGAGCCGATCAACTATGAGTTAGGGCTGGATAAAGTAAGACATACAAGTCAGGAATGGCACAGCAAGAAGGCCGAAGCAGGTCAGGTAATTGGACGTATCAGGATTCCTTAGATTACCGGTGCAGGTCGGTTGAGCACTACAAGACAAGCAAACCATGGAGTAGTAACTGCTTGCCAGGGAGCAATCATCATATGTCAGGGAATATTCTTACGGTTTAGAATGCGTTGCGCCTTGATTTCTCCGCCAACCTATGGGAGGATGCCACGTGTTAATTACTGCCAGACAAAGCCTAACACCTGACATTCCCTGACATCTGTCAGAGTCCAAAAACACCCGAAGCAGTATATAAAGGCAAGTTTCGTCATGGTACAGGTACGCTCACTGGTCATTTTTACACCAGTCTTTTGTTTTAGTACTTTCCCTTACATTCTGGGGAAAAGGGACCTGACTTGAGCGTCGGAGGACCCGACCCGGGGACTTTTTCCCTGGTTTTTGGGTCTCTAACGCCCGTGTGAGCGGCGGTGTGTGTGTAGGACCTCGTCATCGTCCTTCGTCAGCTACTGGTGGAAGCTCCTCCGTGACGCTTTCCAGGTCATCCACACGCTCCAATGACTTTCCATCAACAGCCAGGACATCGCGACCGCCCTCTGTCCAACTCAGCTTCTGGACGGGATCAATTTGGCGTCGTCTATGGAAACACAACTTCCTGTTCCGGGAAGTGAAGATGGAGGAATCTGGTCGAATCAATGTCACCATGACCGCCGGCGAGTACGAGCTCTTCAAGGAGGCCAAGCGATGAGCTGCCTCAGAGAAGCAAGCAACTGTTTCTCGATCGCGCCGAGCTCCTGAAGCCTCTAAGGAGCCCCTTCCTGTTTCTGATCGGGGCTCTAAAAGGAAACATCCTGAGGAGTTGCCCTAAGCTCCTTATCGTGACCCTAACCTGGGATATTATCAACCGGAACCTCACGGACCCAGCTTTAAGCAAGAGCAACCCCAAGCTTCTATGGCTGAAAGTTCTTTACCCAGAGACTCAAGAAAAGGGAAGGCCCCCATCATACCGAAGGTGTTCCCAGAAGATTCAGACGAAAAAGTACCCTTCTCTACCAGGATCTTGAATGAGAAGTTGCCTAAAGGATACAGGGCCCCGTCAATTGGAGAATATGATGGGAGCAAAGATCCCGAAGATCATTTGCACAAGTTTAAGAACGCAGCTCTGTTGCACCAATATAGTGATGTTGTCAAATGCCGAGTTTTCTTAAATACTCTGGTCGGTTCAGCGCTAAAGTGGTTTGATGGGTTGTCCCAAGGATCCATCACATGTTTTGCGGACTTCAAAATGACCTTCCTTCGCCGTTTTGCTAGTAGTAAAAAATACCAAAAGACTGATCACTGTATTTTTGCTCTTAAGTAAGGGCCGATCGAGCCTTTAAGGACTTATATCAATCACTTCAACCAAGTAGCTCAGGATGTCCCCACGGTTACTTCAGAAATACTGATGAGTGCTTTCTCTCATGGATTAGGGGAAGGAGAATTCTTTAGAGACCTCATCAAGAATCTCGCTCGGAACTTTGATGAGATGGTGGAAAAAGCTGTCTGCTACATTAAGGTAGAAGAAGCACAGGTAGCTCGGAGGAAAGCAGAAAAACCACCTCCATCTAGTAATAAGCAGGAGAAAAGTATACCTTAACCGCCCCCTCAACCTTTGCAACAAGCTCAGGAGGCCAAACCTACCTTCCAGCCCGGCTCGGAATTCAGACCGGCTCCGAGAGTGGCAGCAGTGCACGCTCCCAGACCCGGACCTTGGCATGAGTGGTATTGTACCTATCATCAATCTCGTACGCACGATACTAATAATTGTTTTCAGTTTGCCCGGGATTCTAAATGGGCTGCCGAGATGGGTTTGCCACCTCCCGAGTGTTAGAGTGTATACTAAAAGCCTAGCTTTTATAAACAGTTGCTCACGACCAAGATGGAAAGGAACAAACCATTGCTAGGTCATAGTGTAATTAGGTATTAGTTTATCTTGACTATATAATTACACTAGTACACTTAGAGTGTATTGAGTAGGACCATTTGAGGTAGTTCTTTATATACTGACTAAATAAAAGAATAAAGCTTCTGTTATTATGGAAGTGTAAACTCTTAATCATAATATAATAACAAACACATATATTTAATATTTATTTCTTTAATTTATCAAAGGGTGAGATTTAGCTTGATAAATGAAAATGCCCGATAAGTTGGGAGATGATATTACTTATAGTGTGTATTGTTGATTATAGAAGGAAACTGTGTCCTAGTGAGTTAGGGTGATGATGTCCCCAAGAGGAGCTCATAAAGTTTATCATGTTAAACCCTGCAGGTGGACTTAGTCTGACATGATAATAAGGATGAGTGGTACTACTCTTGGAACTAGATACTAATTAAATGAGTTGTCAGTAACTCACTTAATCAGTGGACATTCGATATCTTAAACAAAGGGAGTCTAATGCACTCATAATAAGAAGGAGCCCAAAATGTAATTTGGGATTGGTGCGGTAATTCAATAATAGTACTTTAGTGGAATGAATTATTATTGATAAAATTAAGTTGTGTGTTCAGGGCAAATACGGGATACTTAATTTTATCGGGAGACCAAAACCAATTCCTCCTCTCGGTCCCTATCGTAGCCTCTTAATTATAGAGTACTATACCCACCTTTTATAACCACCTAAAGGGGGCCGACCAAGCTAGCTTGGGGACCAAGCTAGGGTCGGCCTAATCATGGTTCATTATGGCCAACCCTAGCTTGAACCCAAGCATAAGGTGGCCGACCCACATTGAAATAAAAGGAATTTTATTTTAAATTTTTATGATGTGGAAGACATGATTTAAAAGAGAGGTTTGAAATTAAAAATTCCTTTTATAGCTTTCTACAAAAGTTTAAGAAAAGAGATTAATCTCTTTCCTTATTTGTAGATTAAAAGGATGATTTTAATTTTGGCGAAAACCTTCCTTATTTGTAAATCATCCACATGTTAGAAGAAAAATTTAAATTATAAAATTTCCTTTTATAACTTACCATGAAGGGATTTTGAATTGGAAAATTTTATTTAAAATTTTCCGGAAGCAAATAAGGAAGCTTTAATTTTTTCAGCGAAAATTTTTTCCTTATTTGCTTGGGCTTGATGTGGCCGGCCATTAATGATTTAAAAGAAAATTTTTATTTTTTTTAATAACCATTGGCTAACAAATAAGGAGGTTTTAATTTTTTGCCGAAAACTTTCCTTATTTGCCTAGACCAAGGATTATAAAAGAGAGAGTAGGGGTGCCTTCATGAGACATAACCTCTATTCTTTTCCTACCTCTCTTCCTTGGTGGTGTGGCCGGCCCTCCTATTTCTCTCCTCTCCTCTTGTTGGCCGAAACTTCATAAAATTGGTGGAGCTCTTGTTGTGGCTGGATCAAGGAAGGAGAAGAAGGAGAGAAAGCAAACCTAGTTTCTAGCATCCCTTGGAGCATTGGTGGTGGCCAGACCTCTTCATCTCTGGAGGGACTTTTGGTGGCCAAATCCTAGCAAGGAAGAAGAAGGTGCTTGGTGGTTCTCATCTCGAAAGATTGTTGCCCACACAACGTCCGAGGTTAGAAGAGGAATACGGTAGAAGATCAAGAGGTTATTATTTGCAAAGGAAAGGTATAACTAGTAATTTTATTTTCCGCATCATACTAGTTTTCCTTTGTAAGAATTCCAAACACAAGAGGCTAGATATTCTAGATTTCGAATTTGTTTCGATTCGTGTTCTTTTGTTTTCTTTATCAAACTTGTGCTTCGATTGTTCTTTATGGTTAACCTATGGTTATTTTAGGAAAGTTAAATATTGAATTTCCTTAAAAGGCTTTGTCTAGTCGGTGGTGATTGCTCCCATATCCAAGAAGGCCTAGTGCCTCGCCATGCAGTACTGGAAGTCAATTTTGGAAATTAATATTTAAAAGACCTTATAACATAGGTGAACTTGGATCAAACATATTAAGTTTCGCAGGCGATCCAAATCCAAACCTAAAAGAACATATAAGTTAAACTTAGGATCAAACGTGTAAAGTTTCGCAGGTGATCCAAGTTTAATTTAAAAGAACACATGGTAGCTAGAAAAGCTTCAGACCTTGTACAAAATTTTGTACAGTGGAACCATTAGGTATTCCGAGTAGAAACTAACAATTGGTATCAGAGCTAGGGTTTGCCTCTGTGTGTTTTGTTTTCAGATTTAATTATGCACATGTTATACATAAAATTTAGGCAGGATAATAGTAGGATGTGCTAACTTTGTGGTTGCAGGATCAACAATTATGACTTATGGTTGTTGTGTGTGATTGGACCCATGGACATGTCATGGGAAATTTTATTGTGTGTGCATGATTGTATGTAACTATTACAGCAGGAACTGTGTTAGCCCTAGGTTTTATTTTTACACTTTGTTTGATCTAGACCTCTTGTACATTCCCTTGTGGATTATAGGATTGATGTATGTAAAAATTTTATTTTTGTCACGGATCATGTCCTTGCGAGGCGTGGTACCATTGGAGGACCAGAGGCGCAGCGGAAAAGGAAGCTCGATGGACCCGACGGCATGAATCCTAGGGAGAGCAGCACACTGAAGACAGTGATAGGAGAAAGCCATAATAGTTGGAAAATAATTTCCATATTTATTGCTTTTATTTACTGTGATGTGTGTGATGTGTGATGTGTCATTACATAGGCTAAAATTCCTCACTTTAAATAACTAAGTGGGAGAGGGATTTTTAAATAAATTCCACGGTCTCCATTACTGGTTTGTAAGTGATGCAAACAAACTTGCGCGTTGGCTCTGAGTGCCTTCCTCCACATCGGATGAGTTTGTTTGTGGATCACTAGATCAAACTTCCATTTTTGGATGGTTATAGAAAGTTAATTAGGAGCATGTAATCTTCCCCATCGGAAGGGGCACAATCCTATTTAATGGACTAAGTATCAAGTAATGGTATACACTTATGCACATTTAATAGTATCCTCCCCATCGGAGTCACTGCTATTATCTGTGTGACCAAAGGAATACCAATTATTAATTTTATTTGTCAAAAAGTTAGGTTGACAAAAAGAAAATTAATGGGTAAAACCTCCTCTTACAAATGCTTGAATTTTGTATACGTCCACATTATTATGGCATGCAAGATTCTCGGTATTTGAAGTGTTGGTAAATTTAAATAGTATTGTTTGAGGAATCAATATTATTCTAAATTTAGAGTTCTAACCAAAACCTATTTTGTGATTTTTAGGATGACTTTCAACCTACTAGCTGTTATACTAAAAGAACACAAACTTACTGGTCCTAACGACATAGATTGGAAAAGGAACCTGGATATTGTCCTAACTGCTGAGGGTCATAAATTTGTACTGTATGAGATCTGTCCTAAAGTGCCTAATAGTGACTCTAGTGAAGAGGAGATTGAATACTATAAGAAGTGGGTCAAGGCAGATGAAATGACAAGGTGTTACATTTTGGCATCCATGTCTAATGTATTACAACACCAGCATGAGGCCATGCCCACTGCTTATGGAATGATGAGCAATCTCAAAGAACTCTTCGGACACCAGAGTCGGGCTGCTAGGCAAGAGGCAATGAGGAAGTTGATGACAACCACCATGTCTGAGGGGACACCCGTAAGGGAACACATCCTCAAGATGATGACTTATCTTAACGAAATAGAAATCCTTGGAGCTAAAATCAATGGGGAAACCCAGGTTGACATCATTCTCCAGACACTACCCAGAAGTTTTGAGCAGTTTCGTCTTAACTACAATATGAATAAGAGGGCTTATTCATTGGCAGAACTTCTGACAGAACTTCAAGCAGCAGAAGGATTATTTCGTCATAATTCTCAAGTTCACTTTACTGAGAATGTTTCTACTTCTAAGTCGAAAGGCAAGAAGAAGAAGAAACAAGTAGGCTCAGTAAAGAAAGTGAATCGACCTCTTGGTACTGGACCTAAATCAGGAGTGAAGAAGCCGAAAGGCAAGTGCTTCATCTGCAAGCAGGCAGGACATTGGAAGGCAGACTGTCCTCGTAAGAAGGAGAACAATAAAGGTATAGCTTACTCTTTAGTTATTGAAACATGTTTAGTGGTGTTATCTACCAGTACCTGATGTGTAGATATGGAAGCCACTGATCATGTCTATAATTCTTTGCAGGGGTTCCAGGAAACCCGACGACTATCTGAAGGAGAGATAACCGTCTACATGGGCAATGCTACGAAAGTGGCAGCTATTGCAGTGGGAGACGTCCACTTATCTTTTGATAGAAATAGGACTTTAGTTTTAAGAAATTGTCTTTATGTACCCAGTTTTAGAAAGAATTTAATTTTAGTTTCTAAACTGTATTTGGATGGATATTCTGTTTCTTTTAATAGCAATGTGGTTATCAAAAGAAATAGGATTATTTTCTGTTCTGGTGTATTGGTTGGTAATTTATACACACTAAATCCTATTATTCCTATAAAGCAACAAATGGAAATTAATAACACATCTTCTAATTCTAATAAGAGAAAAGAGTCTTCAAAGTTGAACCAAACATATCTTTGACATCTAAGGCTTGGTCATATTAACTTAAGTAGGATTCAAAGGTTAGTAACCAGTGGACTCTTGGGTTCATTAGAGTTGGAAAACTTTCCAACATGTGAATCCTGCTTGGAAGGTAAAATGGCCAAGAGGTCTTTTAAGGCCAAGGGGTATAGAGCCAAAGATGTGTTAGAATTGGTTCATTCTGATTTGTGTGGTCCTATGTCTATCCAGGCAAGAGGTGGTTTCGAATATTTTGTCACCTTTATAGATGACTATTCGAGATATGGGTACATTTACCTGATGCGTCATAAGTCTGAATGCTTTGATAAGTTTAAAGAATACAAGGCTGATGTGGAGAAACGTCATGGTAAAAGTATCAAGACACTACGGCCAGATCATGGTGGCGAATACCTCTTTGGAGAATTTAGGAATTACTTATCAGAGGTTGGGATTTAATCCCAACTGACTGCACCTGGTACACCCCAACAGAATGGTGTGGCAGAATGAAGGAATAGGACTCTTATGGAAATGGTTAGATCAATGATGAGTTATTCTGAATTACCAAACTCGTTTTGGGGATACGCACTGGAAACAGTAGTGTATGTTCTGAACTTGGTACCTTCTAAATCAGTACCTTCTACTCCCACAGAATTATGGAATGGGCGCAAGCCTAGTCTATGTCATGTTCAGATTTGGGGTAGTCCAGCATATGTGATAAAGGTAGATGCTGATAAGTTGGAATCTCGTACAGAAGTTCGGCTGTTTGTGGGTTATCCTAAAGGAATGAAAGGTGGTTTATTTTATAGTTTTAAAGATCAGAAGATTATTGTTAGCACTAATGCTCGATTTATAGAAGAGGATTATGTAATGAATCACAAGCCCATGAGTGAAATAGTTCTAGAAGAAATAAGAGATGATACGTCTAACTTAGTACCAACAGTACAAGATGAAGTACCACAAGAAACTGTAACACGTGTTGCAAGTGATACATAATTAGAGATGGTGCCTCATCGTAGTGGGAGGATTGAGAGGTAACCTGAAAGATTCATGTTTTTTGGAGAGTCGTCGGACTTGACCCCTGGTGAACATGAACCTGATCCCCGGACATATGATGAATCACTCCAAGATTATCTTGGCAAAAGGTAATGAATTCTGAAATAGAATCTATGTATTCTAATAAGGTCTGGGAGCTTGTAGAACCACCCAATGGTGTAAAAGCTGTTGGATGTAAGTGGATATACAAAAGGAAAAGAGGGATAGATGGGAAGGTGGAAACTTTCAAAGCAAGGCTTGTTGCGAAAGGGTATACTCAGAAAGAGGGAATTGATTATGAGGAAACTTTTTCGCCGGTAGCCATGCTTAAGTCTATCCGGATTCTCTTATCCATTGCTGCTCATATGGATTATGAGATTTGACAAATGGATGTCAAGACAGCTTTCCTAAACGGAAGTCTTGAAGAAAACATCAATATGAAGCAACCAGAAGGGTTCATTGAAAAAGGCAAAGAGCATCTGGTTTGTAAGCTTAATCAGTCCATTTATGGAGTAAAGCAAGTTTCAAGATCTTAGAACATCCAGTTTAATGAAGTAATCCAGTCTTATGGATTTATTCAGTGTCCGGATGAGTCTTGTGTATACAAGAAGTGTAACGGAAACGTTGTGGTACTTCTTGTACAATATGTAGATGATATTTTGTTAATTGGCAACAATGTCAAAGGATTATCAGACATAAGGGTATGGTTGTTCAAACAATTTGATATGAAGGACTTAGGAGAGTGTGCACATATTCTTGGGATCAAAGTAATAATGGATCGCAAGAAAAGAATGTTGTGCTTATCCCAAGCTTCTTATATCGACACGATCCTTGCTCGTTTTAGCATGCAAAACTCTAAGAAAGGTTTTCTACCTTTAGGCATGGAGTAGCTTTATCTAAAGAGATGTCTCCGAAGATATCAAAGGAGATAGAGGACATGAAGGCAGTTCCTTATGCTTCGGCTGTAGGAAGTCTCATGTATGCTATACTATGTATGATACCGGATATCTGTTTTGCCGTGGGCATGGTCAGCAGATATCAAAGTAACCCTGGACAGGGACATTGGACTGCTATAAAGCATATATTAAAGTACCTGAGAAGGACTAGAGATTATATGCTAGTTTACCAGTCGGATGACTGGCTCCCTGTGGGCTACACGGATTCTGACTTCCAATCGGATAGGGACAATAGTAAGTCTACATTAGGCTATGTGTTTACTTTAGGAGGAGGGGCCATTGCATGAAGGAGTGTCAAGCAGAAATGTGTTTCAGACTCAACCATGGAAGCTGAGTATGTGGCAGCCTCTGAGGCAGCTAAGGAAGAAGTATGGCTTAGGAACTTCCTAATGGACTTAGATGTGATTCCTAGTTTGCCCAAAATTATCACAATTTATTGTGATAATAGTGGTGCAGTAGCAAACTCAAAGGAACCGTGAGCCCATAAGGCAAGTAAACACATAGAGCGCAAGTACCACCTGATATGGGATATCGTGAAGTGAGGAGAAGTTGTCATCGCCAAGATTGCATCAGCAGATAACCTGGCAGATCCTTTCACTAAGGCCCTTCCGGCAAAGGCTTTTGATCGGCATGTTGAAGGGATGAGAATCATATGTATGGCAGCAAACATGACAACATAGTCTTTTAGTATAAGTGGGAGATTGTTAGAGTGTATACTAAAAGCCTAGCTTTTGTAAACATTTATTATGAAGTATAGAATCACATATTGGTCAAATACATTTATTTGTTAAATGTAGTTCATTTAATTTATATTGTAGATAACATAGTGTGTGGTGTCACACACAGAAGATAGTGTTATTAGTGCCTTATAAATTATAAATAGTTGCTCACGACCAAGATGGAAAGGAACAAACCATTGGTAGGTCGTAGTGTAATTAGGTATTAGTTTATCTTGACTATATAATTACACTAGTACACTTAGAGTGTATTGAGTAGGACCATTTGAGGTAGTTCTTTTTATACTGACTAAATTAAAGAACAAAGCCTCTGTTATTATGGAAGTGTAAACTATTAATCCTAATATAATAACAAACACATATATTTAATATTTATTTCTTTAATTTATCAAAGGGTGAGATTTAGCTTGATAAATCAAAATGCCCGATAAGTTGGGAGATGATATTACTTATAGTGTGTATTGTTGATTATAGAAGGAAACTGTGTCCTAGTGAGTTAGGGTGATGATGTCCCCAAGAGGAGCTCATAAAGTTTATCATGTTAAACCCTACAGGTGGACTTAGTCACATGATAATAAGGATGAGTGGTACTACTCTTGGAACTAGATACTAATTAAATGAGTTGTCAGTAACTTGCTTAATCAGTGAACATTCGATATCTTAAACACAGGGAGTCTAATGCACTCCTAATAAGAAGGAGCCCAAAATGTAATTTGGGATTGGTGCGATAGTTCAATAATAATTCTTTAGTGAAATGAATTATTATTGATAAAATTAAGTTGTGTGTTCGGGGCGAATACGGGATACTTAATTTTATCGGGAGACCAAAACCCATTCCTCCTCTCGGTCCCTATCATAGCCTCTTAATTATAGAGTATTATACCCACCTTTTATAACCACCTAAAGGGGCCGGCCAGTTGGACCCCGTGGTAGTTTTGATGTGATAAACCAAGTTGGTTAGGTTTTGCTTTGTGTTTGATCCCTATGTCTGAGTGTGCAGGAGCTTAGGAGCGCAGGAAGTCGAGCGGAAGACGCAGCTAGCGAGAAGGACAACACGGGAAGGGAGCCGACAGGCTCGGTGTGTCCGAAGGACGAGAGAGCTGCGGAAGAGTACTCCGGTGGAGCGAGAAGAACGTGCACGGCGTTCGAGGGACGAGAAGCCAGACGGAAGCTTGCCAGAGGAAGGCCGGGAATTGGGTTCGGGTGAGCCTTATTCCGGTTGGCCAAAATCACCCAAAAGAATGGAGCATCAAAGTCAAAACCGGAAAGAAGCAGTGCTGGAATCACTGCTCAAGGCGCCTTCAACAAGGTTGAAGGCGCTTCCAGCTTGAAGGCGCCTTAAAACTGGTTGAAGGCACCTCAAGCTGGTTGAAGGCGCCTTCAGCCTTGTTTAAGGCGCCTTCAACCTGGTCAAACAGACCGTTCATGCACGGATAAAGCTTTATCCGCTGACCCAGCTTGGAGGCGCCTTAGACCCTCAATGGAGGCACCTTGGAGCTTCGGGATAGAATTTCCAAGGGCTATAAAAGGACCCTTGGAGCTAGGAATTCAACAACAACTCAAGCAATCATTCTGTAGCCATTCCTAGCAATAGTTCTAAGCTTCCAAAGTGTAAAAGGCTTCTCCGCCTTTAGAGAAGGAGAATTTTTCTACTGAGCTCTTCATCGCCTTGGATTAACAACTGTCTTGGTTGTAACCAGATTAACTCCCGGTCTTCTCTATCTTTCTATATTTTCGTATTGCTTTATTAATTTATCACTATTGCACTAATTGCTTTGTAACCCACCTTTTATAACCACCTAAAGGGGGCCGACCAAGCTAGGGTCGGCCAAATCATGGTTTATTGTGGCCGGCCCTAGCTTGAACCCAAGCATAAGGTGGCCGGCCCACATTGAAATAAAAGGAATTTTATTTTAAATTTTTATGATGTGGAAGACATGATTTAAAAGAGAGGTTTAAAATTAAAAATTTCCTTTTATAGCTTTCTACAAAAGTTTAAGAAACGAGATTAATCTCTTTCCTTATTTGTAGATTAAAAGGATAGTTTTAATTTTGACGAAAATCTTCCTTATTTGTAAATCATCCACATGTTAGAAGAAAAATTTAAATTATAAAATTTCCTTTTATAACTTACCATGAAGGGATTTTGAATTGGAAAATTTTATTTAAAATTTTCTGGAAGCAAATAAGGAAGCTTTAATTTTTTCAGCGAAAATTTTTTCCTTATTTGCTTGGGCTTGATGTGGCCGGCCATTAAGGGTTTAAAAGAAAATTTTTATTTTTTTTAATAACCATTGGCTAACAAATAAGGAGGTTTTAATTTTTTGGCGAAAACTTTCCTTATTTGCCTAGACCAAGGATTATAAAAGAGAGGATCGTGGTGCCTTCATGAGACATAACCTCTATTCTTTTCCTACTTCTCTTCCTTGGTGGTGTGGCCGACCCTCCTATTTCTCTCCTCTCCTCTTGTTGGCCGAAACTTCATAAAATTGGTGGAGCTCTTGTTGTTGCCGGATCAAGGAAGGAGAAGAAGGAGAGAAAGCAAGCCTAGTTTCTAGCATCCCTTGGAGCATTGGTGGTGGTCGAACCTCTTCATCTCTAGAGGGACTTTTAGTGGCTGAATCCTAGCAAGGAAGAAGAAGGTGCTTGGTGGTTCTCATCTCGAAAGATCGTTGCCCACACAACGTCCGAAGTTAGAAGAGGAATACAGTAGAAGATCAAGAGGTCATTATTCGCAAAGGAAAGGTATAACTAGTAATTTTATTTCTGCATCATACTAGTTTTCCTTTGTAAGAATTCCAAACACAAGAGGCTAGATATTCTAGATTTCAAATTTGTTTCGATTCGTGTTCTTTTGTTTTCTTTATCGAACTTGTGCTTCGATTGTTCTTTATGGTAAACCTATGGTTATTTTAGAAAAGTTAAATATTGAATTTCCTTAAAAGGCTTTGTCTAGTCGGTGGGATTTGCTCCCATATCCAAGAAGGCCTAGTGCCTCGCCATGCAGTACTAGAAGCCAATTTTGAAAATTAATATTTAAAAGACATTATAACATAGGTGGACTTGGATCAAACATGTTAAGTTCCGCAGGCGATCCAAATCCAAACCTAAAAGAATATATAAGTTAAACTTAGGATCAAAAGTGTAAAGTTTCGCAGGCGATCCAAGTTTAATTTAAAAGAACACATGGTAGCTAGGAAAGGTTCAGACCATGTACAAAATTTTGTACAGTGGAAACATTAGGTTTTCCGAGTAGCAACCAACACCGAGATCGCTCTGCAAATCCTTAAGATGATGGAAGAGCAACAAGCTGCGGCTGGACAGGTCGGACGACCCCGACCCAACCAAGCCGGACCCAGTAATCATCAGCCTGGTCAGCCAGGAGAGCCCGAGGGGGCCAGGAAGGTTGAGAATCAGGGCAATACCGTTGTCCGAGAGATCGGGATGATCTCCGGGGGGCCTATTGACGGAGATTCAGGTCAAGCGCGCAAGTCTCATGTGCGACGCTTGTATATTTGCGCGGTTGGTTGCAGTCAAGAATAGGCCGCCGACCCTATTATCAATTTTGGACCAGAGGATCTTGAGGGTCTGGAGATACCTCATGATGATGCTCTTATCATTAAAGTCATTATTGCCAATAGCCGAGTGGCTCGGGTCTTCGTTGATATTAGAAGTTCAGTCAACATTTTGTTCAGAACTGTGTTCGAAGAGATGCAGATTGACGCTACCGAGCTCCAACCCGTGGCCACTTCTCTGTATGGTTTCATGGGCAATAAGGTGAAGCCCAAGGGCCAGATCAAGTTGGCCATTTCTTTGGGCTCCGAGCCATTAGTGCGCACTAGAAGGAGTACTTTCATAGTGGTGGATTCACTTTCCTCCTACAATGTTATTTTGGGAAGGCCTGCTTTACACGAGTTCAGGGCAGCAGTTTCTATATTCCATCAGAAAATCAAATTCTCAGTGGGTGAGTAGGTCGGGGAAGTCAGAGAGGAGCAGAAGGTATCCCGTAGATGTTATATTGATATGGTTAGGGTAGAGGCCCGAAAGAATCAAAGGATGCAGGATGGCGGAGTTCATGTCATCCAAGAAGAGCCCTTGCCCATAGCTGAAGAGCCCATTCCCTGGGAAGAGGTACAGCTATACGCCGAGCGCCCAGAAAGCCGTACCCGAGTCGCAAGCGACCTGCCTCCTCCCCTCAAAGAAGAACTAATTCAATGCTTGATCCGTAATCGGGATGTCTTCGCTTGGTCTACCGAGGAGTTACCTGGAGTCAGGCCTGAAGTGGCAGAGCACAGGTTGCATTTATTGCCTGATTCTCAGCCGGTCAAACAAAAGAAGAGAAACTTCTAGGCTGATCAGAATAAGATAATCAGAGTTGAGGTAGACCAGCTCAGGAAGGCCGGGCACGTCCAGGAAGTACAATTCCCGTCCTGGCTCTCTAACGTGGTTTTAGTGAAGAAGCCCAACAACAAGTGGAGGGTATGTATAGATTTCCGTGATCTCAACCGAGCCACCACCAAAGATTGTTATCCTTTGCCTCGGATCGATCAAATGGTAGATTCAACTGCTGGTTGTGAGCGGATCTGTATGATGGACGCTTACCAGGGATATCATCAGATCCCTTTGGCTTGGGAGGACCAAGAAAAGGTTAGCTTCATTACAGCTGATGGTACTTTCTGTTACACTGTTATGCCGTTTGGGCTCAGGAATGCAGGAGCCACATACCAAAGGATGATGGACAAGATTTTCATATAGCAGATAGGGTGTAATGTAGAAGTGTACGTCGATGACATCCTCATCAAATCTCCTCTAGCTTCAAACCTGATAGCTTATGTTGAAGAAACTTGTGGAACTCTCCGACAGTATGGACTGAAGCTAAATCCTTTAAAATGCCTATTTGGAGCCAGGGGAGGGAAATTCCTAGGATATCTAATGACCAAGCGAGGAATAGAGTCCAATCCTGAGAAGGTTCAGGCCCTGTGGGACATGCATGTTCCTTAAAATTTAAAGGAGACCCAAAAACTGGTGGGCAGAATAACAACCCTGTCCAGATTTATCTCCAAATCTGCAGACTGAGCTGCTCCTTTCTTCAAGGTGCTCAGGAAGGCTTCTAAGTTTCAATGGGATGAAGAGTGCACAAAGGCTTTTGAGGAGCTGAAGAAATATCTGGAGGCTTTACCTTCATTATTCAAGCCGGTCATGGGAGAACCACTTTGGGTTTACTTGTCAGCCACCCCTGAGGACGTGGGGGCGGTGTTAGTTAAAGAACAAGACAATGTACAACGGTAAGTGTATTTCTTCAGTCATTTATTAAAAGGGGTTGAATCTCGATATACAGCCCTGGAGAAGTTGGTTTATGGGTTGGTTCTTATGGCTCGGCGGTTAAGACCCTACTTCTTAGTGCATCCCATCACGATCCTGACTAATAGCACTATGGGCAGAGCTCTGACTAATGTAGAGGTGGCGGGCAGACTTATCAAATGGGCAACTGAGCTAGGAGAATATGACATACAATATCAGCCTCGAACAACCATTAAAGCGCAAGCCTTGGAAGATTTTCTAATAGAAATTCATCAGACTACCACTGAGGAGATCTGGAAAATTTATGTGGATGGGTCGGCTACTCATCAAGGAAGTGGAGTGGGAGCACTGCTGATATCCCCTCAAGGGGATGTATTACAGCTAGTCGTCCGACTGAACTTCCAAGCCACTAACAATGAGGCAGAGTATGAAGCTTTGCTGGCAGGTTTACAAGCAGCCCAGCATGTCGGCGCAAACCGAATCATAATTTATTCAGATTCTCAATTAGTAACTCAGCAAGTTGCAGGACATTTTGAAGTAAACAAAGATAAGTTGCAAGTATATGGGGAGGCATATGAGAAGATGAAGATGGAGTTCAAGGAGGTTACAGTGACCAAAATTCCCAAGACTGAGAATGAGAGAGCAGATGAATTAGATAAAATGGCCAACTCCTTGACCACTTGGGTGTTAGACAAGTCCATAGCGCAGACCTTCCTGATCGCTTAGATTGATTTACAAAACAATAGGGAAGAATTGCTTGACTGGCGAGCACCCATGATCAGTTTTCTTCAACAAGGGGTTGTACCATCTGAGCCGGAGGAAGCCCGGTTGGTCAGGAGACAAGCTCGGGCTTATACTATGATCGGGGATTAGTTATACAAAAGGGCATTTTCCAGACCCCTGCTTAAGTGCTTAAATATGGAGGAAGCAGATCAGGCTTTACGAGAAATTCATCTAGGATGTTGCGGTAGCCATGTTGGAGGTAGAACCTTGGCTCAGAGAGTTTTGGTGGCCGGGTATTTCTGGCCTACCTTGCAGAGAGATGCATAGAGGTTGGTAAACACTTGCTTGTCTTGTCAAAAGCACCAGAATCTTATGCATTTCTTGCCCCTTTTAATCAGTGGGGCATGGATATAGTGGGACCCTTTCCTATGGCTACCGGTCAGAGACGTTTCTTTCTTGTAGCCGTGGATTATTTCTCCAAGTGGGTAGAAGCTGAAGCCTTGGCTAGGATTACTGAAGATGTTGTCATCCAATTTCTATGGAGAAATATCTTGTGCCGCTTCGGCATACTGCATAAGTTGATATCAGATAATAGGAGGCAGTTTCAGGGGAAAAAGATCCAGGCTTGGTGTAAGGGGTTCAGCATAATTCATGCCTTCACTTCAGTAGCATACCTGCAGAGCAATGGCCAGATTGAGGTAATCAATCAAGAGATAGTGCAGGGTCTGAAAATCAAATTGGATAATGTAGGGGGTGTTGGTTGCTACTCGGAAAACCTACTGGTTCCACTGTACAAAAATTTTATACAAGATCTAAACCTTTCCTAGCTACCATGTGTTCTTTTAAATTAAACTTGGATCGCCTGTGGAACTTTACACTTTTGATCCTAAGTTTAATTTATTTGTTCTTTAAGGTTAGAACTTGGATCGCCTGCGGAACTTTACACTTTTGATCCAAGTCCACCCATGTTACAAAGACAATTAAATATCAATTTCTAAAATTGGCTTCCAGTACTGCATGGCGAGGCACAAGGCCTTCTTGGATATGGGAGCAACCACCACCGACTCGGGAAAGTCTTTTAAAGAAATTCAATATTTAATTTTCCTAAAGTAACCATAAGTTAACCACGAAGAACAATCGAAACACAAGTTCAAAAAAGAAAACAAAGAACGCAACATCGAAACAAATTCGAAATCTAGAATCATATGCCTCTTGTGTTTGGAATTCTTACAAAGAAAAATAACTTGCATGATGCGGAAAATAATTTTCTAGTTATACCTTTTTCTTTGCAAATAATAACCTCTTGATCTTCTACCGTAATCCTCTTCTTATCCCGGACGTTGTGTGGGCAACGATCTTCCGAGACGAGAACCACCAAGTACCTTCTTCTCCCTTGCAAGGTTCGGCCACCACTAAATCTCCAAGAGAGGGAAGAGGTTCGGCCACCACCACCATGCTCCAAGAGACGCTTCCTTTCTCTCCTTCTTCAAGCAAAATCCGGCCACCTCCTTGTGCTCCAAGAGATGAAGAAGTTTCGGCCAATGAAGAAGAAATAAAAGGAAGAGGGAAAGACAACATGGCCGGCCACACCAAGGAAGAGAGGGGAGGATAAAATAGAAGAGAGTTGTGTCTCATGAAGGCACCCCTACCCTCTCTTTTATATCCTTGGCCATGAAAAATAAGGAAATTTATTTGTAATAAAATTTCCTTTATTTTCCTTGTCAATGGTTATTAAGGAAAAATTAATTAAAATTTCCTTAAACCTCTTTACATGGCCAGCCACATCATCTTAAGCAAATATGGAAAATTATAGCTTCCTAATTTGCTTCCGGAAAAATTTTAAAAATAAAATTTCTCCTTTTAATCCCTTCATGGTAATTCATAAAAGGAAATTTCTATAATTTAAAATTTTCTTGTAACATGTGGATGATTTACAAATAAGGAAAGTTTTCGCTAAAATTAAAACCATCCTTTCAATCTACAAATAAGGAAAGAGATTAATCTCTTTTCTTAATCTTTTGTAGAAAGCTATAAAAGAAATTTTTTAATTTTAAAAATCTCTTTTAAATCATGGCTTCCACATCAGAAAAAATTTAAAAAAATAAATATCCTTTTATTTTAATTGGGCCGGCCACACCAAGCTTGAACCCAAGCTAGGGCCGGCCACATCTATTCCCTCTTAGACTTGGTTTGGCCGGCCACCTTTAGGTGGGTAGGAAGGTGGGTATAGGTGGGTATAGTACTCTATAATTAAGAGGCTACGATAGGGACCGAGAGGAGGAATTAATTTTGGTCTCCCGATGAACATAATTTTCCTATGTTCACCCCGAACACACAACTTAAATTCATCAATAATAATTCATACCACTAAAGAATTATTATTGAACTACCGCACCAATCCCAAATTACATTTTGGGCTCCTTCTTATTATGAGTGCATTAGACTCCCTATGTTTAAGATATCGAATGTCCACTAATTAAACGAGTTACTAACAACTCATTTAATTAGTATCTAGTTCCAAGAGTAGTATCACTCATCCTTATTGTCATACCGGACTCAGTCCACATGCAGGGTTTACATGACAAACTTTATGAGCTCCTCTTGGGGACATTATCAACCTAGCTCACTAGGACACAGTGTCCTTCTATAATCAACAACATACACTATAAATAATATCATTTCCTAACTTATCGGGCCTTTTGATTTATCGAGCTAAATCTCACCCTTTGATAAATTAAAGAAATAAATATTAAATATATATGCTTGTTATTATATTAGGATGAAGAGTTTACACTTCCATAATAACAGAGGCTTTGTTCTTTTATTTAGTCAGTATAAAAAGAACTACCTCAAATGGTCCTACTCAATACACTTTAAGTGTACTAATGTAATTATATAGTCAAGATAAACTAATACCTAATTACACTACGACCTTTTAATGGTTTGTTCCTTTCCATCTTGGTTGTGAGCAACTGTTTATAATTTATAAAGAGCTGATAACATTATCTCCTGTGTGTGACACCACACACCATGTTATCTACAATATAAATTAAATAAACAACTACATTTATCATAAATGTAGTCATTTGACCAATGTGATTCTTATTTCAATTTAAATGTTCATACCAAAAAGCTAGGCTTTTAGTATACATCCTAACAATCTCCCACTTATACTAAAAGACTATGATGTCATATTCACTGCCATACATCTGATCCCCTTCCTCTCAACATGTCGATCAAAGCTTTCAGTAGAAAAGCCTTAGTGAAAGGATCTATCTGGTAATCATCTGATGCAATCTTGGCGATGACAACTTCACCTCATTTTAAGATGTCTCGTATCGGGTGGTACTTGCGCTCTATGTGTTTACTTGCCTTATGGACTCGTGGTTCCTTCGAGTTTGCTACTGCACCATTATCTATCACAATAAATTGTGACAATTTTGGACAAACCAGGAATCACATCTAAGTCCAACTTGAAGTCTATAAGCCATATAGCTTCTTTGGCTGCCTCAAAGGCTGCCATCTACTCAGCTTCTATGATAGAGTCTGAAAAACATCTATGCTTAACACTCTTTCATTATTATGGCTTCACTTTCTAAAGTAAACACAAACCCTGAGGTTGACTTACTATTGTCCCTATCTGATTGGAAGTCCTAATCCTTGTATCCCACAGGGAACAAATTATCTGCCTTATAAATCAACATATAATATCTAGTCCTTCTCAGGTACTTTATTATATGTTTTACAGCAGTCCAATATCCTGGTCCTCGGTTACTTTGATATCTGCCAACTTTTGCCCATGGCAAAGCAGATATCTGGCCTTGTACATAGCGTTGTGTGCATTTAGGCATCCTACAGCCGAAGCATAAGGAACCACCTTCATCTCCTTTATCTCTTTTGATGTCTTAGAAGATATCTCTTTAGATATAGGTACTCCATGCCGACAAGGTAAGAAACCTTTCTTGGAGTATGTGCATGCTAAAAACAAATTAGGATATTATCGATGTATGAAGCTTTGGGATAAGCACATCTTTTCTTGTGATCCCTTGATCTCAAAAATGTCCGCATTCTCCCATATCCTTGATATCGAACTACTTGGACAACCATACCCTTACGTCTGATAATACTTTGACATTGTTGCCAACTATCAAAATGTTATCTACGTATAGTACAAGAAATACCACCACGTTTCCGTCACTTTCCTTGTATACACTATACCCATCCGGTCCTCGAATGTATCCATAAGACTGGATCACTTCATCAAACTGGTGTTTCCAAGATTCCAAGATGCTACATCTTTATCTTGGCATGCTTCATCATATGTCTGGGATTAGGTTCATATTTGACAAGGATCAAGTCTGAAGACTTTTCCAAAACATGAATCTTTTAGGTTGTAAAACAACCCTCTGTTGGTTCCTACTCGGAAAACCTAGAGGTTCCACTGTACAAAAATTTTGTACAAAGGTCTGAACATTTTCCTAGCTATCATGTGTTCTTTTAAATTAAATTTTGGATCGCCTGCGGAACTTAACACGTTTGATCCAAAACTTAATCTATTTGTTCTTTTAGGTTTTGACTTGGATCTCCTGCGGAACTTAACACGTTCGACCCAAATCACCTTAAGTTATTAATTCCATTAAATATTAATTTCCATAATTGGTTCCCAGTACTGACGTGGCGAGGCACATGGCCTTCTTGGATATGGGAGCAACCACCACCGACTAGACAAAACCTTTTATAGAAATCTAATATTTAATTTCCTAAAATAACTTTAGGTTAACCGAAAAGAACAATCAAAACACAAGGAAAAATAAAACAAAAGAACACAACTTCGAAAAACATATTCGAAATACTAGAATCGTAAGCCTCTTGTATTTGGTATTATTTCCATAAATAACTAGCATGATGCGGAAAGAAAAATTACTAGTTATACCTTTTAGAAAGACCTCTTGATCTTCTACCGTATTCCTCTTCTAACCTCGGACGTTGTGTGGGCAACGATCTTCCGAGATGAGAACCACCAAGCACCTTCTTCTTCCTTGCAAGTTTCGGCCATCAAAACATCTTCTAGGATGAAGAGGTTCGGCCACCACCACCATGCTCCAAGGGATGCTAGAAACGAGGCTTGCTTTCTCTCCTTCTTCTCCTTCCTTGATCCGGCCACTAACAAAAGCTCCACCAAGAGATAAGTTTCGGCCAACAAGAGGAGAGGAGAGAAATAGGGCCGGCCACACCAAAGAAGAAAAGAGAGGAATAAAAAGAATAGAGTTGTTAACCATGATGCCTCCTCTACCCCCTCTTTTATAATCCTTGGTCTTGGCAAATAAGGAAAAATTAATAAAACCTTCCTTAATTCTTTTGCCATGAAAAAGAAAAATTAATTAAAAATTAATTTCCTTTTTCCAACTTATTTGGCCGGCCATCTACAATCCACAAATCAAGGAAAGTTTTAATTAAAACAAAAATTAAAACTTCCTAATTTGTTTCTAGAAATTTATAAAAAATTCTCCAATAATTTTATCCCTTCATGATTGGTTAATAAAAAGGAAATTTAATAAATTAAAATCTTTCTTTTAAACATGTGGATAAAAAGAAAGTTATATCTAAAAATTAAAATCTCTTTTAATCTACAAATAAGGAAAGATATCAAATCTTTTCTTAATCTCTTGTAGAAACTTATAAAAGAGAAAATTTAATTTTAAACTCTTTTAAATCATGAACATGGTTAAAAGGAAAGTTTTCTTAAAATTTAAAATTCACCTTTTAATCAACAAATAAGGAAAGATTTCAAATTTTAAACTCTCTTTAAACATGTAGATGATTTACAAATAAGGAAAGTTTTACCAAAATTAAAACCATCCTCTTAAACTACAAATAAGGAAAGAGATTAATCTCTTCTCTTAATCTTTGTAGAAAGTTATAAAAGGAAATTTTAATTTTAAACTCTCTTTAAAATCATGATATCCACATAAGAAATAATTTCAATAAAAATCTTTTTAATATTCTAGTGGCCACCTAAGCTTGGGACCCATGCTTTGGCCGACCACCTACATCATTCACTTGGCGGCCCTAGCTTGGGTTCCAAGCTAGCTTGGTCGGCCCCATTGGATGGGTAAGAAGGTGGTGGGTATAAATCTCTATATACTAGAGGCTACGATAGGGACCGAGAGGAGGAATTGGTCTCCCGATGAAATTAAGCATCCCGTGTTCGCCTCGAACACACAACTTAATTTCATCAATAATAATTCATTCCACTAAAGAACTATTATTGAACTACCGCACCAATCCCAAATTACATTTTGGGCTCCTTCTTATTATGAGTGTGTTAGTCTCCCTGTGTTTAAGATAACAAATGTCCACTAATTAAGTAAGTTACTGACAACTCACTTAATTAATATCTAGCTCCAAGAGTAGTACCACTCAACTTCATCGTCATGTCGGACTAAGTCCACCTGCAGGGTTTAACATGACAATCCTTATGAGCTCCTCTTGGGGACATTCTCAACCTAGATCACTAGGACACAGTTTCCTTCTATAATCAACAACACACATTATAAGTGATATCATTTCCCAACTTATCGGGCTTATTGATTCATCGAACTAAATCTCACCCATTGATAAATTAAAGAAATAAATATCAAATATATGTGCTTGTTATTATATTAGGATTAAGAGCACACACTTCCATAATAACCGAGGTCTTGTTTTTTTATAAAAGTATAAAAGAAACGACTCTAATGGTCCTACTCAATACACAAGTGTACTAGTGTAATTATATAGTTAAGATAAACTAATACATAATTACACTACGACCTTCAATGGTTTGTTCCTTTCCATTTTAGTCGTACATCTGTTTATAATTTATAAGAAGAACCGATAACATGATCTTCTGTGTGACACCACACACCATGTTATCTACAATATAAATTAATTGAACAACTACATTTATCATAAATGTAGACATTTGACCAATGTGATTCTTATTTCTAGATAAATGTTTACAAAAGCTAGGCTTTTAGTATACACTCTAACAATCTCCCACTTATACTAAAAGACTAAGTCGCCATATCAACTGCCATACATCTGATTCCCAACCCTTCAACATGCCCATCAAAAGCTCTTGCCTTAAGGACCTTAGTGAAAAGATCTCAGGTCATCACCGATGCAATCTAGGCGGCAACATCTTCTCCTCGTTATACGATTTCTCGTATTGGGTGGTACTTGCGCTCTATTGTGTTTACTTACCTTATAGACTTATGGTTTCTTCGAGTTTACTACTGCACCAACATTATTACAATAAATTGTAATAATCTTTAGACAAACCAGAAATCATTTCTAAGTCTATCTTGAGGTTATTGAGTCATTAACTTTTATGGCTACCTCGGAGGCTGCCATATACTAAGCTTCTATGGTGGAGTCCAGAAAAACACCTATGCTTATCACTCTTCCATAGTTATGACTTTACCTCCTAAAGTAAACACAAAACCCCGAGGTTGACTTATTATTGTCCCTATCCGATTGGAAGTCAAAATCCATGCAACCCACAAGGACCAAATTAACTGCCTTGTAAGCTAGCATATAATCTCTAGTACCTCTAAGGTACTTCAATATATGCTTTACTGCAGTCCACTGTCCTTGTCTAGAGTTACTTTGATATCTGCTAACTATGCCCTTGGCAAAACAGATTTCTGATCTCGTGCATAGCATACATTAGGCTTCTGTCAGTTGAAGCATAAAGAACTGCCTTTATTTCCTTTATCTCCTTTGATGTCTACAGAGACATATCTTTAGATAAAGTTACTCTATCCTGAAAAGGTAAGAAACCTTTCTTGGAGTTTTGTATGCTTAAAACGAGCAAGGATTTTTTCGATGTATGAAGCTTGGGATAAGTAAAAGATTCTTTTCTTGCGATCCCTTATTACTTTGATCTCAAGAATATATACATTCTCTCAAGTCCTTCATATCGAATTGTTTGGACAACCATACCCTTACTTCTGACAACACTTTGATATTGTTTCCAACTACCAAAAATGTTATCTATGTATAGTACAAGAAATACCACCACGTTTCCATCACGCCTTTTGTATACACAAGACTTATCCGGTTACTAAATAAATCCATAGGTCTGGATTACTTTGATAAACCGGATGTTCCAAGACCTTGAAGCTTTGCCTCAGTCCATAGACTGATTGAGCTTGCACACAAGATGCTCTTTGCCTTTTGCAATGAACCCTTCTGGTTGCTTTATATGGATGCTTTCTTCAAGACTTCCATTAAGGAATGCTGTCTTGACATCCACTTGCCAAATAGATAAAAGAATCCGGATAGATTTTAGCATGACTACCAGTGAAAAAAGTTTCCTTTTTCATCAGGCCTTGCTTTGAAGGTTTCAACCTTCCTGTCTATCCCTCTTTTCCTATTATAGACCTTTTACACCCAAAGGCTTTTACACCATTTGGTGATTCTACAAGCTTCCAGATTTTATTAGAATACATATATTCTAATTCTTTTATTCATTACTCTTTGCCAAGATGCTGCATCTTTATCTTGGAGTGCTTCATCATATGACCGGAGATCAGGTTCATGTCCTCCAGGGATCGAGTCCAAAAACTCTGCCAAAACATGAACCTATTTAGGTTGCATAACAACCCTCCCACTACAACAAGACACTTTCTGTAATTGTGTATCATTTGTGATATGTGTTGCAGTTTCCTTGTGGTATCTCATCTTATACAGTTGGTACTAGATTAGACATATCTTTTATTATTTCTTAAGAACAAATTTACTTATGAGCACGTGGTTCCTTATATAGTCCTTTTCTAAAAATCAGTCATTGATGCTAACAATGACCTTCTGATTTTTAAGACTATAAACCTACTTTTGTTTATCTAGGATAACTTACAAACAAGTGAACTCCTATCCAACTTATCATTGTCTCTCTTTAACATATGTGCTGGATTACCCGAATCCGAATATGCTTCAAAATAGGTTTTCACCTATTCAGCAATTCTATATGAATAGAGAGTTCTAACTTGGAAGGTACAATGTTCACTTTCGTTTTCAGAGTTTATCCTTAAAACAAATTTGGTAATTTTCTGAATAACTCATCATCTATCTAATTATTCCATAAGAGTCCTTTACCTTCTATCTACTACACCATTCTGTTGGGGTGTACCAGATGCAGTTAGTTGGGATTGAAATCCAACTTCTGATAAGTGACTCCTAAAATCTCTCAAGAGGTACTTGACACTACGATCTTCCATAGTGACTTTTTACTTTAACATTTCTCCGCATCAACCTTGTACTCTTTGAACTAATCAAAGTACTTAGTTTTGCGGTACATTAAGTAAATTTATTTGTATCTTGAATAGTTGTCTATAAAATAGACAAAATATTCAATACTACCTCTTGTCTGGATAGTCATAGGATCACACAAATCAGAATGAACCGATTTCAACATATCTTTGACTCCATACCCCTTGGACTTAAAAGCTTCTTGGTTATTTTCCTTCCAAGTAAGACTCGTAGGTTGGAAAGATTTCCACTACCAATGAACCCAAAAGTTCATCAGCTACCAATGAATCCTACTCAAGTATAACCTAGCTTTAGATGCCAAAGATATAATTGGTTCAATTCCCGAAGGTTGTTTTCTCTTAAAATTAGAAGATGTGTTACTAATTTCCATTTGTTGCATCGTGGGAGTTATTGGATTATAAATTGTCAACCATCATACCAGAATAGATAACTTCCCTATTTTTCTTGATAACAACTTTGTTATCAAAATAGACACAATATCTATAATAGTTTAGAAACTGAAATCAGGTTCTTTCTAAACTTGGTATGTAAAGACAATTACTTAAAATCCATATTTTATTCTTTATCAAAGGATAAACATCTCCCACTGCAACACTTTTACAGTAGTGCCCATGTGGACGGTGATTTACCTTTCATTTAGTTGTCGGGTTTCCTGGAACCCTGCAATGAATTGCAGACATGATTAATGGCATCTTGTATCTACACTCCAGGTTCTGGTAGATAACACCACTAGACATGTTTCAACTAATGAATTAAATACACCTAAATTGTTCTTAGTTCTAAAAAAAAATAGTCTACCTTAATGTCCAAGTCCTATTTCCAATCATTACAATTGGGACTACTAAGTCTTTTTCTATAGTATGACTACTAGGGATTGACAAACATCCTAAGAATCACAAAAAATATTTGGTCAAGATCAACTCCTTAAAATCTCCATGAATTTTGTGTATACAAAATCAAAGAGGAGATTTTATTCATTAATTTTATTATCTCGTCAATTTTACTTTATGACGAATAAAATTAATAGTTGATCTATCTTTGATCAAATATTTGGTCAAAACTCTATGAATTTAAAATAACATTGATTCCTCAAACAATATTATTTAAATTCACCAACACCTCAAACACCGTGAATTTTGCATGCCACGTTAGTGTGGACGTATACAAATTCATCATTTGTAAGAGGAGGGTTTTACCCATTGACTATCTTGTCAATATAACTTTTTGACAAATAAAATTACCTCAAACACCATGAATCTTGTATGCCACGTTAGTGTGGACGTATACAAATTCATCATTTGTAAGAGGGGTTTATTAATTTTATTATATTGCCAATCTAATTTTATGACAAATCAATAGTTGGTTTCCCTTTGGTCACACAAGTGATAGTAGTGACTCCGTTGGGGAGGATACTATTAAATGTGTCTAAGTGTATACCATTACTTGACACTAAGTCCATTAATAAGATTATGCCCCTTCCGTTGGGGAAGATCACATGCTCTTAATTAACTTCCTATAGTCATCCAAAAATGGAAGTCTGTTCTAGCGATCCACAAACAAGCTCATCCATTATGGAGGAAGGCACTCAGAGCCAACGCGCAAGCTTGTTTGCATCACTTACAAATCAGTAATGGAGATCATGGGATTTACTTAAAAATCCCTCTCCAACTTAGTTATTTATAAATGAGGAATTTTAACTATGCTAGTCTACTAAATATGTAAACCAACATGCACACACAGCACAATATAAAAGCAATAAATAGAAAAATCTAATTTTCAACTATTATGGATTTTATCTCTAGATGTCCTCCGTGTGTTGTCATCCCAAGCTGCTGCCATATTTGGCCACCGCCACCGGGTCTAGCTGTCGCATCCATCTTGCTCCTAGTTCCGCTGCGCCTCTGGTCCTTAGAAGGTTCCACGCTTTGCAAGATTCGATCCACGACATAAATAGAATTTTACATTTTTGATCCTATATTCCATAAAAGGAATGTACATGTATCTAGATCAAAAATAAAATCCTAATAAAACTAAATACAGCTCCTGCTGTATTTTATAATACAATCATGCACACACAATAAAATGCCCTTGACATGTCCAAGGGTCCAATCACACACATAATAACCATAAGCCATAATAGTTGGATCCTCCATCCACAAAGTTAGCACGTCCTACTATTAACCTGCCTAAATTATGTATGACATGTGCATAATTAAACTAATACCAAATACACAGAGGCAAAACCCTAGCTCTAATACCAATTGTTGGTTGCTACTCGGAAAACCTAGAGGTTCCACTGTACAAAAATTTTGTACAAAGGTCTGAACCTTTTCCTAGCTACCATGTGTTCTTTTAAATTAAATTTTGGATCGCCTACGGAACTTAACACGTTTGATCCAAAACTTAATCTATTTGTTCTTTTAGGTTTTGACTTGGATCTCCTGCGGAACTTAACACGTTCGACCCAAATCACCTTAAGTTATTAATTCCATTAAATATTAATTTCCATAATTGGTTCCCAGTACTGACGTGGCGAGGCACATGGCCTTCTTGGATATGGGAGCAACCACCACCGACTAGACAAAACCTTTTATAGAAATCTAATATTTAATTTCCTAAAATAACTTTAGGTTAACCGAAAAGAACAATCAAAACACAAGGAAAAATAAAACAAAAGAACACAACTTCGAAAAATATATTCGAAATACTAGAATCGTAAGCCTCTTGTATTTGGTATTATTTCCATAAATAACTAGCATGATGCGGAAAGAAAAATTACTAGTTATACCTTTTAGAAAGACCTCTTGATCTTCTACCGTATTCCTCTTCTAACCTCGGACGTTGTGTGGGCAACGATCTTCCGAGATGAGAACCACCAAGCACCTTCTTCTTCCTTGCAAGTTTCGGCCATCAAAACATCTTCTAGGATGAAGAGGTTCGACCACCACCACCATGCTCCAAGGGATGCTAGAAACGAGGCTTGCTTTCTCTCCTTCTTCTCCTTCCTTGATCCGGCCACTAACAAAAGCTCCACCAAGAGATAAGTTTCGGCCAACAAGAGGAGAGGAGAGAAATAGGGCCGGCCACACCAAAGAAGAAAAGAGAGGAATAAAAAGAATAGAGTTGTTCACCATGAAGCCTCCTCTACCCCCTCTTTTATAATCCTTGGTCTTGGCAAATAAGGAAAATTAATAAAACCTTCCTTAATTCTTTTGCCATGAAAAAGAAAAATTAATTAAAAATTAATTTCCTTTTTCCAACTTATTTGGCCGGCCACCTACAATCCACAAATCAAGGAAAGTTTTAATTAAAACAAAAATTAAAACTTCCTAATTTGTTTCTAGAAATTTATAAAAATTTCTCCAATAATTTTATCCCTTCATGATTGGTTAATAAAAAGGAAATTTAATAAATTAAAATCTTTCTTTTAAACATGTGGATAAAAAGAAAGTTATCTCTAAAAATTAAAATCTCTTTTAATCTACAAATAAGGAAAGATATCAAATCTTTTCTTAATCTCTTGTAGAAACTTATAAAAGAGAAAATTTAATTTTAAACTTTCTTTTAAATCATGAACATGGTTAAAAAGGAAAGTTTTCTTAAAATTTAAAATCCACCTTTTAATCAACAAATAAGGAAAGATTTCAAATTTTAAACTCTCTTTTAAACATGTAGATGATTTACAAATAGGAAAGTTTTACCAAAATTAAAACCATCCTCTTAAACTACAAATAAGGAAAGAGATTAATCTCTTCTCTTAATCTTTTGTAGAAAGTTATAAAAAGGAAATTTTTAATTTTTAAACTCTCTTTAAAATCATGATATCCACATAAGAAATAATTTCAATAAAAATCCTTTTTATATTCTAGTGGCCGCCACCTAAGCTTGGGACCCATGCTTTGGCCGGCCACCTTCATCCACCTAGCTTGGGTTCCAAGCTAGCTTGGTCGACCCCATTGGATGGGTAAGAAGGTGGGTATGCGTGGGTATAAATCTCTATACTAGAGGCTACGATAGGGCCGAGAGGAGGAATTGGTTTGGTCTCCGATGAAATTAAGCATCCCGTGTTCTTGAACACACAACTTAATTTCATCAATAATAATTCATTCCACTAAAGAACTATTATTGAACTACCGCACCAATCCCAAATTACATTTTGGGCTCCTTTTTATTATGAGTGTGTTAGTCTCCCTGTGTTTAAGATAACAAATGTCCACTAATTAAGTAAGTTACTGACAACTCACTTAATTAATATCTAGCTCCAAGAGTAGTACCACTCAACTTCATCGTCATGTCGGACTAAGTCCACCTGCAGGGTTTAACATGACAATCCTTATGAGCTCCTCTTTGGGACATTCTCAACCCAGATCACTAGGACACAGTTTCCTTCTATAATCAACAACACACACTATAAGTGATATCATTTCCCAACTTATCGGGCTTATTGATTCATCGAACTAAATCTTACCCATTGATAAATTAAAGAAATAAATATCAAATATATGTGCTTGTTATTATATTAGGATTAAGAGCACACACTTCCATAATAACTGAGGTCTTTGTTTCTTTATAAAGTCAGTATAAAAGAAACGACCTCTAATGGTCCTACTCAATACACTCTAAGTGTACTAGTGTAATTATATAGTTAAGATAAACTAATACATAATTACACTACGACCTTCCAATGGTTTGTTCCTTTCCATTTTAGTCGTGAGCTACTGTTTATAATTTATAAGGAAACCGATAACATGATCTTCTGTGTGTGACACCACACACCATGTTATCTACAATATAAATTAATTGAACAACTACATTTATCATAAATGTAGACATTTGACTAATGTGATTCTTATTTGTAGATAAATGTTTATACCAAAAGCTAGGCTTTTAGTATACACTCTAACACCCTCCCACTATGACAAGGCATTACTTGTAATCTCTTGCTTCATGATATGTCCAGGGTTTCAGGTTCTTGTTTACCAGGGATCAAGTCCTCAAGACTTTCCCAAAAATAACCCTCCCACTATGATGATGCATTACATTTGATTGTGACACATGTTGCAGCTTATTGTGGTATATCATCTTGTACAGTTGGTACTAAGGTAGACGTATTTTCTCTTATCTCTTCAAGAACAATTTTACTTATGGGCTAGTAGTTTATAACTTAGTCCTTTTCTAAAAATCAGGCATTGATAATATCAATACACCTCTGATCTCTAGGACTATCACCTTTCTTCCCTTTAGGATATTCTTCAAACAAACAAACTTCTGTACATGATTCCAACTTAACAGTGTCTCCCTTCAGTACATGCGCTGGACTACCCCAAATCTGAATATGTTTCACACTAGGCTTACGCCCATTTCACAATTCTATTAGAGTAAAGGGCACTAATTTAGAAGGTACCATATTCAAAAGGTACACTGATGTTTCCGGAGCATATCCCTAAAATGAATTTGGTAATTCTCATCATTATTCTAACTATTTCCATAAGAGTCATTTTCTTTCGTTCCGCTATACCAAGTGCAGACAGTTGAGATAAAATCTCGACCTCTGATAAGTAACTCCTAAACTATCCTAAAAGGTACTTTCCACCACGATCAAACCGTAGTGTTTTGATATTTTTTACCATAATGTTTCTCCACATCACTCTTGTACACTTTGAACGTATCAAATCACTCAGACTTGTAGCGCATCAAATAAATATATCTGTATCTCGAATAGTCGTCTATTCAAAAACACCTCTTATATGGATAGTCCTTAGGTCTACACAAATTAGAATGAACTATTATATCTTTGGCCTTAAAAGGTCTCTTGGTCATGTTACCTTCCAAGCAGGTTTCATAGGTTGGAAAAAATTTCCACCACTAATAGACCCCAAGGTCTATCAGCTATAAACCTTTGAATCCTACTTAAGTTAATATGTCCTAGTTTTAAATGCCAAAGATATGTTTGGTTCATATTTTCGAAGGATACTTTCTCTTATTAGATTTTAGAAGATGAATTATTAATTACCATTTATTGCAGCGTGGGAGTTATTGTTTTTACAAATTATCAACCAATGTACCAGAACAAATATCTTTCCTATTTTTCTTGACAACAACTTTATCATCAAAATAAACACAATATCCATTCATAAAATTTAAAAACTGAAATCAATTTCTTTCTAAAATTTGGTACATGATGATAATTTTTCAAAAATAATGTTTTATTCCTATCACAAGATAGATAAACATCTCCCACTGCAATAGCCACCACTTTCGTAGCATTGCCCATGTAGATGATATTTTCCCTTCATATAGTCGTAGGGTTTCCTGGAACCCCTGCAATGTATTGCAGACATGATCAGTAATTCCCATATCTACACTCTAGATATAGGTGGATAACTCTACTAATCATGTTTTAACAACTAATGACTAGGATACACCTATATTGTTCTTTTACCTAAGAGGACAGTCCACCTTCTAATATCCAGACTGCTTGTATGTGAAGTACTTGCCCTGTGGCTTCTTCACACTTACTTTTGTTCCAATTCCTAGAGATCGATTCACAATCTTTACTTGTTTCTTCTTCTTCTTGCCTCTCGTCTTTAGAAACAGAAACATTCTCAGTAATGTGAATTTGAGAACTTTGACGATATAGCCCTTCTGCTGCTTGGAGTTTTGTCAGAAGGTCCGCCAACGTATAAACACTTTTATTCATATCATAGTTCAGGCGGGACTGCTCAAAACTCTTAGTCAGTGTCTGGAGTATGATATCGACTTAGGTTTCCCCATCGATTTCATCTTCAAGGGTTTTTATCTCATTCAAATGAGTCATTATTATGAGGATATGACCCCTTGCGGGAGTCACCTTAGTCATGATGATCGTCATCAAGTTTCTCAAAACCTTTTGCCTAGCAGCCCGATTCTTATGTCCGAAGAGTTCCTTGAGATTGCTCATTATGTCATAAGCAGTAGTCATGGCCTAATGCTGACATTGCAGCACATTTGATACAGAAGTCAAATGTAACACTGCACCATCTCATCTGCCCTAATCCATTTCTTATAACACTCAATCTCCTCTTCACTAGAATCGTTTTTAGGCAAACTTGGACAGATCTCTAAATAAAACTTATAGCCTAAAGCAGTTAGGACAATGTCCAGGTTTTGCTTCCAATCAATATTATTTGGGACCACTAAGTCTGTTCTACTTCAGTATAACAACAAGTGGGAAAACTATTCTAAGAATCACTAAATACTTGGTAAAAACTTTAGAATTTGATTCATTATCCATAAAGAAAATTTGATCTAGTGATCCACAAACAAACTCATCCGATATGGAAGAAGGCACTCAGAGCCAACGCGCAAGTTTGTTTGCATCACTTACAAACCATAAATGGATATCATGGAGTCAATATCTTTTAATTTATCAGTACCTCAAAACACCGTGAATTTTGTATATCACGATAGTGTGGACGTATACAAATTCAAACATTTGTAAGAGGGGTTTTTACCAAGGTTCCTAATTCGTCAAGACTTTAGAATTTAAAATAATATTGATTCCTCAAACAATATTATTTAAATTCTACCAACACCTCAAATACCGGGAATTTTGCATGCCACGATAGTGTGGACGTATACAAATTCAAGCATTTATAAGAAGAGGGTCTTACCCATTAATTTTCTTTTGTCAACCTAACTTTTTGACAAATAAAATTAATAGTTAGTTTCCTTCGGTCACACAATTTAATAGCAGTGACTCCGATGGGGAGGATACTATTAAATGTGCCTAAGTGTATACCATTACTTGATACTAAGTCCATTAAATAAGATTGTGCCCCTTCCGATGGGGAAGATCACACGCTCTTAATTAACTTCCTATAATCATCCTAAATGGAAGTTTGATCTAGTGATCCATAAACAAACTCATCCGATGTGGAGGAATGCACTCAGAGCCAACGCGCAAGTTTGTTTGCATCACTTACAAACCAGTAATGGAGACCGTGGAATTTATTTAAAAATCCCTCTCCCACTTAGTTATTTAGCGATGAGGAATTTTCCTATGCAAGCCTATGCATACTAACAAGCACACACATCACAACATAAAAGGCAATAAATAAGAAAAACTAATTTCAAACTATTATGGCCTTTATCCATAGTTGTCCTCCATGTATCGCCAACCCTAGCTGCTGTCATCTTTGGCCACCGCCACAGGGTCTATTTGTCGCATACATCTTGCTCCTTGTTCCGCTGCGCCTCTTGTCCTCAAAAGGTTCCACGCCTTCCAAGATCCGATCCGCGACAAAAATAGAATTTTACATTTACTGATCCTATATTCCACGAGGGAATGTGCATGTAATCTAGATCGAACATAAAATAAAATTTACATCCATCGATCCTATATTCCTTAAAAGTAACGTACATGTATCTAGATCAAAAAGTAAAATCCTAATAAAAACCAAATACAGCTCCTGTTGTATTTTAATAAATACAATCATGCACACATAATAAAAATTGCCCATGACATGTCCATGGGTCCAATCATACACAATAACTATAAGACATAATAGTTGGAGCCTACAACCACAAAGTTAGCACATCTTACTATTATCCTACCTAAATTATGTATGACATGTGCATAATTAAATTGAAAACCAAACACACAAAGGCAATTCCTAGCTCTGATACCAATTGTTGGTTGCTACTCGGAAAATCTACTGGTTCCACTGTACAAAAATTTTATACAAGGTCTGAACCTTTCCTAGCTACCATGTGTTCTTTTAAATTAAACTTGGATCGCCTGCAGAACTTTAAACTTTTGATCCTACATTTAATTTATATGTTCTTTAAGGTTAGGACTTGGATCGCCTGCGGAACTTTACACTTTTGATCCAAATCCACGCATGTTGCAAAGACAATTAAATATCAATTTCTAAAATTAGCTTCCAGTACTGCATGGCGAGGTACAAGACCTTCTTGGATATGGGAGCAACCACCACCTACTCGACAAAGCCTTTTAAAGAAATTCAATATTTAATTTTCCTAAAGTAACCATAGGTTAACCACGAAGAACAATCGAAACACAAGTTCGAAAAAGAAAACAAAGAACACAACATCGAAACAAATTCGAAATCTAGAATATATGCCTCTTGTGTTTGGAATTCTTAAAAAGAAAAATAACTAGCATGATGCGGAAAATAATTTTCTAGTTATACCTTTTTCTTTGCAAATAATAACCTCTTGATCTTCTACCGTATTCCTCTTCTTATCCCGGACGTTGTGTGGGCAACGACCTTCCGAGATAAGAACCACCAAGTACCTTCTTCTCCCTTGCAAGGTTCGGCCACCACTAAATCTCCAAGAGAGGGAAGAGGTTCGGCCACCACAACCATGCTCCAAGGGACGCTTCCTTTCTCTCCTTCTTCAAGCAAAATCCGGCCACCTCCTTGTGCTCCAAGAGATGAAGAAGTTTCGGCCAATGAAGAAGAAAGAAAAGGAAGAGGGAAAGACAACATGGTCGGCCACACCAAGGAAGAGAGGGGAGGAGAAAATAGAAGAGAGTTGTGTCTCATGAAGGCACCCCTACCTTCTCTTTTATATCCTTGGTCATGACAAATAAGGAAATTTATTTGTAATAAAATTTCCTTTATTTTCCTTGTCAATGGTTATTAAGGAAAATTTAATTAAAATTTCCATAAACCTCTTTACATGGCCGGCCACATCATCTTAAGCAAATATGGAAATTTTTCTCTAGAAAAAGTAAGGCTTCCTAATTTGCTTCCGGAAAAATTTTAAAAATAAAATTTCTCCTTTTAATACCTTCATGGTAATTCATAAAAGGAAATTTCTATAATTAAAATTTTTCTTGTAACATGTGGATGATATACAAATAAAGAAAGTTTTCGCTAAAATTAAAACCATCCTTTCAATCTACAAATAAGGAAAGAGATTAATCTCTTTTCTTAATCTTCTGTAGAAAGAAATTTTTAATTTTAAAATTCTCTCTTAAATCATGGCTTCCACATCAAAAAAAATTTTAAAAAATAAATATCCTTTTATTTTAATTGGGCCGGCCACACCAAGCTTGAACCTGTTGGTTGCTACTCGGAAAACCTAGAGGTTCCACTGTACAAAAATTTTGTACAAAGGTCTAAACCTTTTCCTAGCTACCATGTGTTCTTTTAAATTAAATTTTGGATCGCCTACGGAACTTAACACGTTTGATCCAAAACTTAATCTATTCATTCTTTTAGGTTTTGACTTGGGTCACCTGCGGAACTTAACACGTTCGACCCAAATCACCTTAAGTTATTAATTCCATTAAATATTAATTTCCATAATTGGTTCCCAGTACTGACCTTCTTGGATATGGGAGCAACCACCACCGACTAGACAAAACCTTTTATAGAAAGCTAATATTTAATTTCCTAAAATAACTTTAGGTTAACCGAAAAGAACAATCAAATCACAAGGATAAATAAAACAAAAGAACACAACATCGAAAAATATATTCGAAATACTAGAACGTAAGCCTCTTGTATTTGGTATTATTTCCATAAATAACTAGTATGATGCGGAAAAGGAAAAACTACTAGTTATACCTTCTAGAAAGACCTCTTGATCTTCTATCGTATTCCTCTTCTAACCTCGGACGTTGTGTGGGCAACGATCTTCTGAGATGAGAAACCACCAACCACCTTTTTCTCCTCCTAGCTAGGTTCTTCCACGAGCTTCACCAAGGAAGCAAAACACTTACCCTAAGCTCCGAGACGGCTTCCTCTCCTCCTTCTTCTTCCCTTCTTCTATCCTCCCACGACAGTCAGTTCTCGCCACTGCACGAAGCCCTCCAAGGCCGTCGCCCCAAGAGGAAGAGGAGATGCCACAACTAGGAACAAGAGAGGATGGTTGTTCGATAGGCACCCTCACCTCTTCTTTTATATTCCTTGGCCTAGGCAAATTAGGAATTTTAATTACAATAAAATTTCCTCAATTTCCTTGACATGATTTAATTGAGAAAAAAAAATTGAAATTGGCCGGCCACATCAATGAAATCAAATTGGACAAGTTTCAATCAACAATTAAAACTTCCTAATTTGTTTCCATAAAAAATAAAATTTCTCTTCAAAATCTCTTCATGGTTGATAAAAGTAAATTTCTATAATTTTAATTTTACAACATGTGAATAATTTTTAAAGAGAAAATAAAATATCTCATCAATCTACAAATAAGGAAAGAGATCTAATCTCTTTCTTTAATCTTTTGTAGATCTTTTACAAGAGATATTTTAATTTTAATTCTCTTTAATAAATTATATCTCCCACATAATAAAAATTAAAATTAAAATCCTTTTTAAATTAATTTGGCCCCCACTAGGTAGGCCACCAATTTATACCTAGGCGGCCCTAGCTTGGTTCCCAAGCTAGCTTGTCGGCCCATCAAGTGTATAGAAGGTGGGTAGGGTATAGAACTCTATAAATAAGAGAAGGAGAGAGGAGGAATTGGTTTGGTCTCCGATAAAATTACATCCCGTTGGCGCCTAACAACTTAATTTTATCAATAATTCATTTCACTAGAGAACTATTATTGAACTACCGCACCAATCCCAAATTACATTTTGGGCTCCTTCTTATTATGAGTTAGTCTCCCTGTGTTTAAGATATCGAATGTCCACTAATTAAGTGAGTTACTTACAACTCATTTAATTAATATCTTAGTCCAAGAGTAGTACCACTCAACCTTATCGTCATGCCGGACTAAGTCCACCGGGTTTAACATGACAATTCTTATGAGCTCCTCTTGAGGACATTATCAACCTAGTATCTCTAGGACATTCCTTCTATAATCAACAACACACACTATAAGTGATACCATTTCCCAACTTATCGTGCTTATTGATTCATCAAACTAAATCACCCATTGATAAATTAAAGAAATAAATATCAAATATATGTGCTTGTTTTATATTAGGATTAAGCACACACTTCCATAACCGAGGTCTTTGTTTCTTTATAAAGTCATATAAAAGAAACGACCTCAAATGGTCCTACTCAATACACTCTAAGTGTACTAGTGTAATTATATAGTCAAGATAAACCTAATTCCTAATTACACTACGACCTCCCAATGGTTTGTTCCTTTCCATTTGTCGTGAATTTATAATTTATAAGGCATCGATAACATCATCTTCTATATGTGACAATACATGTTATTATATAAATTAATTGAACAACTACAAACAAATGTAGATAAATTGACCAAATGTGATTCTTTATTTAACATAAATGTTTACAAAAGCTTAGCGATACACTCCACAATCTCCCACTTATACTACTAAACGCCATATCTTCTACCATACATGATTCTCATTCCTCCACATGCCGATCAAAGTCACGAGGGCCTTAGTGAAAGGATGCCGGGTTATCTCGCTGATGCAATCTATCTTTGATGACAACTTCTCCTCGCTTCACGATATCTCGTATCGGTGGTACTTGCCTATATGTTTACTTGCCTTATGAGCTCGTGGTTCCTTCGAGTTTGTTGACACCGCTATTATCATAATAAATTATGATAATTTTGGGCAAACCAGAATCACATCTAAGTCCATTAGAATGAGCCAGCTTGCTTCTTTCTAGGCTCTGCGATACTATTCCATGGTTGAGTCGATATGCATTCGCTAACACCTCCATGAAATGGCTCCACCTCCAAAGTAAACACATAGCATGTAGACTTACTATTGTCCCTATCTGATTGGAAATCAACTAATCCACAAAGAGTAAGTGATAAGCTACTTGGTAAACTAGCATATAATCTCTAGTCCTTCCGGGTACTTTAATATATGCTTTACCGCGATCCAATGTCCTTGTCAAGGTTACCTCGATATCTATTGACCATTGCAAGCCGTATATCGGTCTCGTACTACATATTATCTACATAAGGCTTCCACAACCAAGCATAAGGAAGGCTTTCATGTCTTCTATCTCCTTTGACGTCTTTGGAGACATCTCTTTAGATAGAGCTATTCCATGCCTAAAAGGTAAGAAACCCGAATCCGAGCAGGATTCTTCATGCTGAACAGCGGCAGTTTCATGTTATATACTCCTTACGTGACATATACCTTGACATTGTTGTCAATTAACAAAATATCATCGTCGTATATACCATCACCACGGATTTATACTTCTTATATATTGAAGACTCATCGGACTTTAAGGAGATTAATGGATGTTCCAAGATCTTGATCCTTGCTTCACCATAAATGGACCGATTGAGCTTACACACTAGATGCTCTTTGCCTTTTCAATGAACCCTTTCGTTGCTTCATATGAATGTTTCTTCAAGACTTCCATTAAGGAAAGTGTCTTGACATCCATTTGCCAAATCTCATAATCCATATGAGCAAAGAATGGATAAGAGTATCCGGATAGACTTAAGCATGGCTACCGTGAAAAGGTTTCCTCATAATCGATTCCTCTTTACAGTGTACCTTCGCAACAAGACCTTTAGGTTTCTACCCTTCGCCTCCGTCCTTCTTTCCTTTGTAGATCCACTTGCATCCACTTTTACACCATCGTGGTTCTAAGCAAGCTGCACCTTATTAGAGTACATTGACTCTATTTCAATTCATCGCCTTTTGCCAAGATGTTGCATCTATATCTTGAGTGCTTCATATATGATCGGATCAGTTCATGTTTACCCGGATCAAGTCCAAGACTCTCCCAAAACATGAATCTCTCAGTCGCTCACAACCCTCCCACTACGACCTCTGTTGTGTATTATGTGACGACACGTTCTTGCTTGTGGTACTTCATCTTGTCTCGTTGGTACAAGTAGACGTGTCCTCTTAGTTCTTCTAAAACAACTTTACTCTTGGCTTGTGATCCATTATATAGTCTTCTTCTAAAAACGGGCATTGGTGCTAACAATGACCTTCTGGTCTTAGGACTATAAAATAAACCACCTCTCCCTTTGGGATATCCTACAAACACGCAACTCACGGGATATTAACTTATCATGCTCAATGACATGTTTGGACTACAAATCGAATATGTCTTAGACGCGGGTTTCGCCATTCCACAATTCTATGGGAGTGAAGAAATTGATTTAGAAGGTACTAAGTTCAAAACGTATACTGCTGTTTCCAGAGCATATCCCCAAGTAATTTAGAATAACTCATCATCAATCTAACCATCTCCATAAGATTCCTATTCCTTCGTTGCCACACCATTTTGTTGGGGTGTTCCAGTGCAACAATTGGGATTGAATCCCGCCCCGATAAGTAATTCCTAAACTCTCAAGAGGTATTCACCACCACGATCGATCGTAGTGTCTTGATACTTTTACCTAATCATTTTCACATCTACTTGTATTCTTTGAACTTATCAAAGCTGGACTTACTGCATTAGGTAAATATATATCTTGAATAATCATCTATAAAAGAGACAAAATATTCAAAACCACCTCTTGCCCGGGACGGACATATCACCACAAATCGAATGAACCAATTCCAACACTTCTTTGGCTCTATACCCCTTGGTCTTGAACGACCTCTTGGTCATTTTTCCAAGCGAGATTCACAAGTTGGAAAATTTTCCAACTCAAATGAACTCAAAAGTCTATCGGCTATAAGCCTCCTTAATATGACCAAGCCTTAGATGCCAAAGATATGCTTGGTTCATCTCCGAAGGTTCTTTTTATTAGAGTTAGAAGATGAGCTATAAATTTGCATGTTTTGTTTTGTGGAAGAAATTGGATTTAAAGTATACAAATTGCCAACTAATGCACATAATCCTATTATTTCTTTTAATAACTACATCATTCTTGAAAAGAAACCGAATATCCATCTAAAAAGTTTAGGAAATTAAATTCTTTAACTGGGTACATAGACAATTTCTTAAAATCAAATTTCTATTTCTACTAAAAGATAAGTAGCCGTCTCCCACCCCACACACCTTAGTAGCATTGCCCATGTGAATCTCTCCTTCAGAGTAGTCGTGGGTTTCCTGGAACCCCGCCAAAATAGAATTTTCATTTAAACATTCAGAACTCAGATTTCAAGTTCCAGAATTTGAATTGATCTAAATTCCAATCTGTAGAGCACTTGGACAATTGAAAACACCATTTGTAAGTAAGTATGAACTTTCTTAATCTTCTTCACCTCACTTGCAATTTTGAAGATCTATCTTCTGTATATTTTCTCACTGCTGCGGCTTACACCATTTCTTCATTTCTGCATTGCAAAATTCAGAATCCAATTCTTGCACTTGTTTCCTTCTTCCAGCAACTTCAAAAATTAGAAATCAGATTGAGTTTCCCTGTGTGCATTTCTCCTTCAAGGTTCTGTTCTGGTTCATATAAACCGCTTTTAAATATTCCAGCTTAAAGGTCTCATAGTAAACATTCTTCACAGCAGCATCATTATCTATTTCAGGCTTCATTTACGACTCCACAACATTGATGACAGCTGGTCCTCTTGAGATTGTCATAACAAGAAATTACCATCTGATTAGACTTCAAAGTATTCCTATTCCGTTGCTTCTGCTTAGCATTATAGCAACAGATTTAATAATTCTGTCTATGCATTTAGTTGAAGACATTGAAAGGTCAAATTTATAGCTTTAGTAAGAACAATATCTAGGTTTCTTTTCCAATCTTGTAGTTTGGTCCAAGTAATTCTATTAGATACGGATGGGTTTAAAGTCATCCTAAGAATCACAAATAAACTTTTGGTGAGAACTCTTAAATTTAGAATAATATTGATTCCTCAAACAATACTATTTTAAATTAACCAACACCTCAAGTGAATTTTGTATGCCACGTTAGTGTGGACGTACAAATTCAACATTTGTAAAAAGAAGGGTTTTAACCCATTAATTTTATTATCCGTACCTAATTTTTGACAAATAAAATTAATAGTTGGTATCTTTTGGTCACACAAATAATAGCAGATGACTCGGGAGGATACTAGGGTGTCTAGTGTATACCATTACTTGACACTAAGTCCATTAATAAGATTATGCCCCCGTTGGGGAAGATCACACGTCTTAATTAACTTCCTATAGTCATCCAAAATGAAAGTCTGTTCTAGTGATCCAAACAAGCTCATCGTTATGGAGGAAGGCACTGTGTGAGTCTTTGTTTGCATCACTTACAACCAAGAATGGAGACCATGGATTTAATTAAAATCCTCTCCACTTAGTTATTTATAAGCGAGGAATTTTAACTATGCTAGCCAGGTATACTAACATGCACAGATAATATAAAGCAATAAATAAAAATCTAATTTTCAAGTATTATGGCTTTTATAGTTGTCCGTGTGTTGTCAGATGTTGCCATATTTGGCCACGCCCAAGGGTCTAATTGTCATCCATCTTGTTCCTCATCAAGCTCTCCGGTCCTCGAAGGTTCCACGCTTTGCAAGATTTAATTACGACATAAATAGAATTTTATAATTTTGATCCTATATTCCATAAAAGGAATGTACATGTATCTAGATCAAAAATAAAATCCTAATAAAACTAAATACAGCTCCTGCAGTATTTTAATACAATCATGCACAACATATAAATGCCCTTGACATGTCCAGGTCCAATCACACATAATATCTAAAAGTCATAATAGTTGGATCTGCATCCACAAAGTTAGCATATCCTACTATTATCCCGCCTAAATTATGTATGCATAATTAAACTAATACCAAATACAGAGGCAAAACCCTAGCTCCGATACCAATTGTTGGTTGCTACTTGAAAACCTAGAGGTTCCAGACAAAAATTTTAAAAGTCGAACCTTTTCCTAGCTACCATGTGTTCTTTTAAATTAAATTTTGGATCGTCTGAAACTTAACACGCTTGATCCAAAACTTAATCTATTCGTTCTTTTAGGTTTTGGCTTGGGTCTCCTGCGAACTTAACACGTTCGACCCAAATCACCTAAGTTATTAATTCCATTAAATATTAATTTCCATAATTGGTTCCCAAGATTGACGTGGCGAGGCACATGGCCTTCTTGGATATGGGAGCAACCACCACCGACTAGACAAAACCTTTATAGAAAGCTAATATTTAATTTCCTAAAATAACTTTAGGTTAACCGAAAGAACAATCAAATCACAAGGATAAATAAAACAAAAGAACACAACATCGAAAACATATTCAAATACTAGAACGTAAGCCTCTTGTATTTGGTATTATTTCCATAAATAACTAGTATGATGCGAAAAGGAAAAACTACTAGTTATACCTTCTAGAAAGACCTCTTGATCTTCTATCGTATTCTCTTCTAACCTCGGACGTTGTGTGGCAACGATCTTCCGAGATGAGAAACCACCAACCACCTTCTTCTCCTCCTAGCTAGGTTCGGCCACAAAGAAAGAAGCTTCACCAAGGATGAAAATCAAAACACTAACCAAGCTCCAAGAGACGCTAGCTTCCTCTTCTTCTTCTTCTTCTACAAGTAGTATCCGCCACCACAAAAGCTCCAAGGAAGAGAAAGGTTCGGCCACCACAAGAGGAAGAGAGGGAAAGGATGGCCGGCCACACCAAGGAACAAAAGAGGGAGAGAAATAATAATGGTTGTTCCATGAAGGCACCCTCACCCCTTCTTTTATATTCCTTGGCCTAGGAAAATTAGGAATTTTAATTACAAAATTTTCTCAATTCCCTTGACATGATTTAATTGAGAAAATAAAATAAAATTTCCCAATTGAAATCTTATGGTCGGCCACATCAATGAAATCAAATTGGACAAGTTTCAATCAACAATTAAAACTTCCTAATTTGTTTCCGAAAATTTTAAAAAATAAAATTTCTCTTCAAAATCTCTTCATGGTTGATAAAAGGAAATTTCTATAATTTTAATTTTACAACATGTGAATAATTTTTAAAGAGAAAATAAAATATCTTACCAATCTACAAATAAGGAAAGAGATCTAATCTCTTTCTTTAATCTTTTGTAGATCTTTTACAAGGGAGATATTTTAATTTTAATTCTCTTTAATAAATTATATCTCCCACATAATAAAAATTAAAATTAAAATCCCTTTTTAAATTAATTTGGCCGGCCCCACTAGCTTGGGTTCAAGCTAGGGTTGGCCACCCCAATTTATACCTAGGCCGGCCCTAGCTTGGTTCCCAAGCTAGCTTGTTCGGCCCCCTATTGGTGGGTATAGAAAGTGGGTATAGTATAGTACTCTATAAATAAGAGGCTACGATAGGGACCGAGAGGAGGAATTGGTTTTGGTCTCCCGATAAAATCAAGCATCCCGTGTTCGCCCCGAACACACAACTTAATTTTATCAATAATAATTCATTCCACTAGAGAACTATTATAGAACTACCGCACCAATCCCAAATTATATTTTTGGGCTCCTTCTTATTATGAGTGTGTTAGTCTCCCTGTGTTTAAGATATCGAATGTCCACTAATTAAGTGAGTTACTGACAACTCATTTAATTAATATCTTAGTCCAAGAGTAGTACCACTCATCCTTATCGTCATGTCGGACTAAGTCCACCTGCAGGGTTTAACATGACAATCCTTATGAGCTCCTCTTGAGGACATTATCAACCTAGTATCTCTAGGACACAGTTTCCTTCTATAATCAACAACACACACTATAAGTGATACCATTTCCCAACTTATCAGGCTTATTGATTCATCAAACTAAATCTCACCCATTGATAAATTAAAGAAATAAATATCAAATATATGTGCTTGTTATTATATTAGGATTAAGAGCACACACTTCCATAATAACCGAGGTCTTTGTTTCTTTATAAAGTCAGTATAAAAGAAACGACCTCAAATGGTCCTACTCAATATACTCTAAGTGTACTAGTGTAATTATATAGTCAAGATAAACTAATTCCTAATTACACTACGACCTCCCAATGGTTTGTTCCTTTCTATTTTGGTCGTGAGCTACTGTTTATAATTTATAAGGTACTGATAACATCATCTTCTATATGTGACACCACATACTATGTTATCTACAATATAAATTAATTGAACAACTACAAACAAATGTAGATAAATTGACCAAATGTGATTCTTTATTTAACATAAATGTTTACAAAAGCTTAGGCTTTTAGTATACACTCCAACATAACCCAAGCTAGGGCCGACCACATCTATTCCCTCTTAGACTTGGTTTGGTCGGCCCTTGCTTGGGCTCCAAGCAAGGCTTGGCCGGCCTCCTTTAAGTGTGTAGGAAGGTGGGTATAGTACTCTATAATTAAGAGGCTACGATAGGGACCGAGAGAAGGAATTGGTTTTGGTCTCCCGATGAAAATAAGCTTCCCGTGTTCGCCCCGAACACACAACTTAAATTCATCAATAATAATTCATACCACTAAAGAATTATTATTGAATTACCGCACCAATCCCAAATTACATTTTGGGCTCCTTCTTATTATAAGTGCATTAGACTCCCTGTGTTTAAGATATCGAATGTCCACTAATTGAACGAGTTACTGACAACTCATTTAATTAGTATCTAGTTCCAAGAGTAGTACCACTCATCCTTATTATCATGTGACTAAGTCCACCTGTAGGGTTTAATATGATAAACTTTATGAGCTCCTCTTGGGGACATTATCAACCTAGCTCACTAGGACACAGTGTCCTTCTATAATCAACAACACACACTATAAGTAATATCATTTCCCAACTTATCAGGCCTTTTGATTTATCGAGCTAAATCTCACCCTTTGATAAATTAAAGAAATAGATATTAAATATATATTATATTAGGATTAAGAGTTTACACTTCCATAATAACAGAGGTTTTGTTCTTTTATTTAGTCAGTATAAAAAGAACTACCTCAAATGGTCCTACTCAATACACTCTAAGTGTACTAGTGTAATTATATAGTCAAGATAAACTAATACCTAATTACACTACGACCTTCCAATGATTTGTTCCTTTCCATCTTGGTTGTGAGCAACTGTTTATAATTTATAAAGAAATGATAACATTATCTTCTGTGTGTGACACCACACACCATTTTACCTATAATATAAATTAAATGAACAACTACATTTATCATAAATGTAGTCATTTGACCAATGTGATTCTTATTTTTATTTCAATTTTCATACCAAAAATCTAGGCTTTTAGTATACATCCTAACAGGGGGCATCTGGGTGGATGAGCTTCCGAGTGTATTATGGGCTTATCGTACAATGCCCCGAGAGAGCACAGGCCTGACGCCATTTCATCTAGTTTATGATAATGAGGCAGTAGTGCCTATAGAAATAGGAGTGCCTTCAGTCAGGAGGATGATATATGATGAAGGAAACACCGATCGGTGATTGGCTGAGCTGGACTTCATTAGCGAAATTTGTGAGCGGACAGCCGCTAGGTTGGAGGCCTACAGATAGAGGATGTGGCAGAATTATAATAGAAGGGTAATCCCTAGGTTCTTTGGAGAAGGAGATCTGGTCTGGAAGCAAGTAAAACCAGTGGGGACGTGACTAAGCTCTCACCACAATGGGATAGGCCTTACAAGATCATCAAGAAGTTGATATCAGGGGCCTACTATTTGCAGGATGTCCGGGGTAAGAAGTTAGACCGACCTTGGAGTGCCAACTACCTTCAACCTTACCAGGTGTGAGGAATTTTGCAGAATGGAAGGAAGCCAAGTATAAGAGTATATGTCAAGCCGCCCAGTCAGGAGTTTTAGGTCCTAGTGTTACTTTCAACAGAGTAAGGAAAAAAAAAGCAAATTATCATTCAACAAATAAAGTGTTTGGCCCATATAACATTATCAATACATTTAAAGAGCATGGTTTAAGCACATTTGTTGAAACAGATAGCTAGTACAGGTCACTTGAAGGGAGTAAAGATCTCATCGGGGAGCTCTTTGATGATTCTATCATAGTCCAAAAACTCGATAGGGGGAAGAGATTTCAAATAACCCTGCTCACACAGTTGTCTCAGGACCCCAACAGCGACATAAGGGACAGTCGTGGAGAAGTGTTGTCCTGCCTAATCACAAATTTCTGGAGAGATCAAATACAGGTCGCGACTCTTTTTGCAGCGGTCGACTTCCCCTTCCTGATACATTGTCAGGGTTGTAGACACCCCCTCTACAATTGCCCGAGCTTGAGCTAATTCGGTTCTAAGGGCCAGAAGCTCCGCCGCCTGTGATTCCAATTGCACCGCTTGAGATTCCAAATTCTTGTTCTATTCTTGCAATAAGGCTTCTTTAGAATACGCTTCCCGGGTCACCTGGTCTATGGCTTGCTGATACACCTGAGCTCGTTCATTTAAGTGTTGTTGGTGCACAACATCAATTTGGCTCTTCTCTGCTTTCAGAACTTTAAGTTCATCATTGACTCGCGCTAAGGATAATTCCTGTTGGGTGGTTCTTTAGGTCAAAGCTGTTATCTCCGCTCGCAGCGCGTGACTAGCCTGAACGGGATCATTCAGTTGGAGCTCTAGTTCAGATACCTTATCCCTAAGCACTTTATTCTGATGATGAATGTTATGAAAAGATTGGTTTATTGCCAGGGACTCTGCATGAGCCTGGACAAGAGATATAGCCTTTTTTTGGATTTTTCGGGCCGTGAAAACCGCTTTTTCACGTCGCTGAAACCCCGAAAGCCCCAGCCACCGGATCCGTGCGAAGAAAATTAAAACAAAATACTAGTACGAGTTTCTAAAGTCTTGATCTACACTAGATAAGAGTGTTACCCTCGATGCGATGCCCTTTGCTATCCCGCTAGTCCAACGGTTTGCCGGATCTCAAGTTGTCAAGGTAGACAACTCTCTATGCATATCCACACGAACAAATCGATGGAGGGAGAACCTTAGAGTGTGCTAGCACTCCAAGAAGGTCTCGGCAAGATGAGGAAGGGAGAGCAAGAAGAGAGAGCTCAAGGAGGAAGAAGAAGTGAATGAATCTTTAATGAAAAAAATGAATTCCCATTCATTTGAGTGGCCGGCCACACCAAGTGTAACTCCTCTCATTAATGTGGCCGGCCACATTAAAGCAAAGGAGAAGATGTAACTTCCATTAGGTGGCACACTCATATGTTAACTATGATGATGTGGCACATCATCATTGGCCACTTAATTCCAAGTCACAAATGTTGTGGCATAATGTCAAGTCAAACTTGACTCTTCCTCTTCCTCTCCAGTCAAGTCAAACTTGACTTAATCTCTCTCATGGTTGATCTAATCCAACCATTTAATTCAAGTCAATTTAATATAATGAATTTAATTTATTTAATTAAATTGATTCAATTAGTCATAATCTAAATTAGACTCATTGAACACATGAATCAACTTGAGTCCAACTCATTTAGCCCAATTAGGATTACTCTTAATTCAATTTGATTCATCACATGAATCTAATCCTCTTGGTTCATCATATGAACCTAATCTCCATCTAATTGTCCTTAGTGTGTGACCCTATAGGTTCTTGTAACGTTGGCAATGCCCCTAAACCCATTTAGGAGCATAAGTAATGAGCGGTATCTAGCAACACATCATTACTACCCAAGTTACAAGAATGTTGAGATCCAACATCACCTTGTGACTACTAATTGTGACTTCTCACAATATATGACAAGTGTCCTTCTATCCTAGACATCTAGATTGATCAATGTGAGGCATATACCGTGTCATCCTCTGACCAATCTAAATCTTGATCTCCAAGTAGACTCACTCAATCAAATGAGCTCAATATCTCATATTGACTCATTTGGGCATGGCCATGCACTTCGTGGTCTCACTCTATCAAGAATATCGATGGCTCTCCCGTCATATAGGAGGGATAGATCCCATCTACATCACTCACATCCCACTGCATAATTCGTTACATATCCAGTAATCACCTTTATAGTCCACCCAGTTATGGGTGACGTTTAACGAAACCAAAGTACATAACTCCTTATGTAGGGATCCATGGTGACTTCAGGTCCAAGGACTTGTAGTCATACTAATAGCCACATGAGAAAGTATATGACACTCATATAACTATCCATGATACTTTCTCATGGCGGGTCATTCAGTATACATTCTCCAATGTATACCCATGTGTCAACTTGATATCTCTTTATCCATGACTTGTGAGATCAAGTCATCGAGTTGACCTACATGCTAGTCTTATTGCATTAACATTGTCCCTGAATGTTAATACTCTACTAGGAATGATTAAGAGTAGTGTTCCCTATATCATCTCACTATCGATTCAACCAATCGATTGATATAGGTAAGAACCTTCTACTCAAGGACGCTATTATACTTAGTTTATTTGGCACCAATATAAGTAAGTATAATAACCAAAACAAATGTCTTTATTTATACAAGAATATGATACAACAAGTCCATAGTACAATCATCAAATGATTGGCTCTAGGGCTCTAACTAATAATCTCCCACTAGCACTAGTGCCAATCAGTGTAGGCTCTAAGCCCCAATGACCTAGTGTGACCATCATGCTTTCTCTATGTCAAAGCCTTGGTCAACGGATCTGTGATGTTAGCCTCTCTAGGTACTCTGCAAATCTTCACATCTCCTCTATCGATGATCTCTCGAATGAGATGGAAGCGCCGTAGTATGTGTTTGGTCCGCTGGTGTGAGCGAGGTTCCTTCGTCGGTGCTATAGCTCCATTGTTGTCACAATAGAGCTCAATAGGGTCAGCGACGGTAGGAACCACCCCAAGTTCAGTGATGAACTTGCGGATCCAAACTGCCTCCTTTGCTTCCTCTGATGCAGCAATGTACTCGGCCTCTGTTGTAGAATCAGTGACTGTGTCCTGCTTCGAACTCTTCCAGCTCACAGCATCACCATTTATGCAAAACACGAACCCTAACTGCGATCGATAATCATCCTGGTCGGTCTGGAAGCTAGCATCACTGTAACCCTTTACAGCTAGCTCGTCATCGCCTCCATATATCAAGAAATATTCTTTAGTCCTTCTTAAGTACTTAAGAATATTCTTGACCGCTATCCAGTGACTTTCACCTGGATCTGATTGGTATCTGCTCGTCATGCTCAAAGCATACGAGACATCAGGACGAGTACATATCATGGCATACATGATAGATCCTATGGCTGAAGCATAAGGGATATGATCCATGCGGTCTCTCTCCTCTCTAGAAGAGGGACCTTAAGTCTTCGAAAGACTCACGCCATGTGACATCGACAGAAATCCCTTCTTGGAGTTCTGCATGGCAAACCGAAAGAGTACCTTGTCAATGTATGTACTCTGACTTAGGCCAAGTAATCTCTTAGATCTATCAATCTGTATGCCAAGAATGCGAGATGCTTCACCTAAGTCCTTCATTGAGAAACAACTCCCTAGCCAGGTCTTGACAGACTAAAGCAAGGGGATGTCTTTCCCAATGAGTAGTATGTCATCCACATACAATATGAGGAAAACAACTATATCCCCTACAACCTTCTTGTAGACATAAGGTTCATCTTCATTCTTGATGAAACCAAACTATTTGATTGCATCATTGAATCAAAGATTCCAGCTCCAAGAAGCTTGCTTTAGTCCATAAATGGACCTATACAGCTTGCATACTCTGCTAGTATGCTGTGGATCTACAAAACCCTCAGGTTGTGTCATGTACACATCCTCGAGCAGGTTTCCATTCAGAAACGTGATTCTGACTTCCATCTGCCATATCTCATAGTCATGGTATGCTGCAATAGCAATCATGATCCGAATGGACTTAAACATCGTTACTGGAGAAAAGGTTTCATCATAGTCAATACCATGAATCTGCTTGAAACCTTTATCTACCATGTGACCCTTATAGATAAGTCCATCCATGTCAGTCTTTCTCTTAAAGACCCACTTACACCCAATGGGTTTTACCCTTCGTGGATCAACCAAAGTCCATACTTGGTTGGTGTACATGGATTCCATTTCGGATCTCATGGCCTCTAGCCATTTCTCGGAATTCGTCTCATCACAGCTTCTTGATAGGTGGCAGCTCATCCTCTATGAGCACAATGTCATCATGGTCGGACAAGAGAAATGAGTATCTCTCAGGTGACGACGTACCCTATCAAACCTACGAAGAGGTATGTCTACTTGTTCCTCAACTCCTTGTGGAACAACATCATCCACAACACTTTGTGGTCGAACTCAAGGCTTCAGCTACATCTTGAACTTCTTCGAGATCGAACGATCCCCACTAGTCTTTCTAGAAACAAAGTCCCTTCTAGAAAGACGATTGCTAACTCAGTTGTTGGATCGAATATAAAGTAATATCCTAGTTCCTTGGGATATCCAATGAAGCACTTATCGGATTTGGGTCCAAGTTTGTCCGAGACTTACGTCGAGCCTCCACGACCCCAAATCCTCATAAGACACCGGCATCTCTCTACCATATCCTATATGGTGTCTTTATCACGGCCTTAGATGGAACTCGGTTGAGTATAAAAGCTGCCGTGTCTAAAGCATAGTCCCAAAGGAAAGTAGGAAGATCTGTGTGACTCATCATAGACCGTACCATATCTAATAGAGTACGGTTCCTCCTTTCGGATATACCATTCCACTGTGGTGTTGCAGGAGGAGTGAGTTGGGATAGAATCTCACACTCAGCTAGATAGTCACGGAACTCATGACTAAGGTATTCTCCACCTTGATCTGATCGAAGTATCTTAATACTCTTGCCAAGCTGGTTCTGTACTTCATTCTTGAATTCTTTAAAATTTTCAAAGGATTCAGACTTATGTGTCATCAAGTACACATAACCATATCTACTGAATTCATCAGTAAATGTGATGAAGTACCTATAACCGCCTCTAGTAGCGACATTGAAAGGGCCACATACATCACTATGTATAAGTCCTAACAAATCAGTCGCTCTTTCGTTGTGTCCACTAAAGGGAGTCTTGGTCATCTTGCCTAGTAGGCATGACTCACACATCTCATAAGATTCAAAATCAAATGAGTCCAGCAAAATATCCTTATGGAGCTGGGATAAGCGCTTGTCATTTATATGACCTAAGCGACAGTGCCAGAGATAGGTTTGGTTCATGTCATTTGACTTGAACCTCTTGGTATTTATGTTATAGATAGGGCTTTCAAGGTCTAGAATGTAGAGTTCGTTCATCAGAGGTGCACTACAATAGAACATATCTTTTAAATAAACAGAACAACATTTGTCCTTTATTATAAAAGAGAAACATTTCTTGTCCAAACAAGAAACTGAAATTATGTTCTTAGTTAAAGCAGGCACATAACAACAATCATCTAAATCTAGTACAAGCCTAGAGGGCAGAGATAGAAAATAAGTCCCTACAGCAACAGCAGCAACCCGTGCATTGCCAGAGGTCCACCTCGCCTTTGCCAATGCCCTACTATTTCTCAGAGGACAAATGTGAGAAGCACATGGGTATCTAATACCCATGATGTAGAAATAGATAGATTGACTTCTATAACATGTATACGAAGTGGAAGTCTCACTTCTCTTCTTCTTGAGATCCAGTACACTTTATAGTTCCTCTTCCAAAGGTCTTGACAGCGGTGGGAAGTAGGTAGCATCCTTACCCTCCTTTAGGCTTCACCTTGCCTTTGCCCTTGGCTTGGGACTTTCCTTTGCCTTTGGGCTTGCCCTTGCCCTTGTGTTTCTGAACCATCGAACAGAGTGGGGCTTAACCTTATTAAGGTTCAGCTCAGCAGTCCTAACATGCTAAGCAGCTCGGGCAAGTATGTGGCCAGCTCTTGGCCAAGCGGGAATCCCAACCTCTGAGGCTTTCTATGTACCCAATTATCTTGAGCACATATGGACCTACGGGAGCCCCATCGACATCTTGCACTGAAATAGTACCTTAGAGATCTTAAATCTCGTGCCTTGCTTGTCCTTGACAGTTGATGAAGATGTTCAACCATATCGTAGCGCCCATCAACTTATGTTGCTCTCCGAGTTCATGGTCGCGAGCATCAAGACACATCTAATGCGTCATCTTGATGCTTCTTGTAAGCATCTTTGTCTCGCGTGGCATTGGCAGGAGGAGCCTCCGGAATAGGTTGCTCGAACGTACATTTTACGTTCCTGGGTGAGAACTATTCTCAAGTAGTGTTCGTGTTTGACGTCATGGTTATCTACAACAGAAAAATACAGAAAATAAATATCATATTCTTTTAATCAATTAATTAGGCCTTTAACTAAATGATGCTCCCACTGAATTCTATAATTCAAGTGGGACAAAATCCATATCATACTAACCCTTGAGTTAGCTTTGGCTAATACGCCCAAGACTTAGTATGATCGGTAGGTAACAATTTACCAATTACATCTCTATGCAACTCTTGTTTATAGGATCATTATCCGTAGTTATATTAAAACTTGAGTTAGCTTTGGCTAATATGCCCAAGAATTAATATAAATATGATTTCTGTCCTATCTTTTCAACCGTTGGAAGAATGCCTATAGTTGTACTCGATCCAACCGAGTTAACTAGGAATACTCAATCTAATTGAGTTGTACTCACCCATGCGTTGATAGGCGGGACCAAGATTGTCCCTCCGTACCCTACCAAGATAATATGTGTTGCTCTGCTTTGGCAGATTCAACAACACATGTGATCGAGGTAGTGATAGGTATCACGGCATGGTAGGCATTAGAGTTGACATGATTTAGATCTAATCTAATCAATGATGCGTATCATATACTCGATTTAGATCTAATCTAATCGTGGGGTGCATCATGTGCACGACTTAGATCTAATCTAATCGTTAGGTACTAATTAATTACTTAATCATGCATCACATATACACAAGCAATTAATTAAATTATTTGTGATTAGTCATAGCCCTACTACGATCTTCTCAAGCCAATGAGAAGATCGGATGGTCAACCTAGGGTCAACAGCTTCTCAAGCTCCTCCCTTTGACCACCTTGTGTTGCTCGCGTCCTCCTCGTAACTCCGTCTTGAGTGGACCTTCCACGACTCCAATTTTGTACATTACAATTTTGAAACTCGAGTTAAATTCGATTCTAAACTAATTTTACAACAAGAATAAATGGAGAAAGGCATGACTCGTAGGTCGCATATCAAATATACAACACGCACAACACAAATAACGGTGCGCAGGCCGTAATATGAATTACAACACAATTCTAATCAAATTGGGTCTTTTTGGGCCATGACCATCACAAATTATACATAATTCTAAATTATATAATTTCCATAATTTTCTGTAATTTTAATACCAATATTTTTATAATTTTAAGAGTAAAATTTCCCGGCGGTCCCGTTTAGCGGTTTTCGGGTGCAATCGCGGAACGAATCCCCTTGCGGGGCCAGGGGCAGTACCCCTATCCGCGATCTAACCATCGCAAGTGTCCCTAAGCGATCCTACAGCGCCTTAGTCTGCTGTCCCAAAAGGATTTGGGGCGAAACCTAGCCGTTTCGAAAAAATCTTCCCGGTAGCCGAAGCCTACAAGTGCCGAAACCCTTGTGCTTCGCTTCTACGAGAAAAATACCCATAAAAATCATAAAAAATCTAAATTTACAGAAAATTATAGAAGCTATATTTTCCATAAAAAATCAAATTGAACTCGTACAAGTCTTTGCACGTGGCTCTGATACCACTGTTGGGTTTTTCGGGCCGTGAAAATCGCTTTTTCACGTCGCGGAAACCCCGAGAGCCCCAGCCACCGAATCCGTGCGAAGAAAATTAAAACAAAATACGAGTACGAGTTTCTAAAGTCTAGATCTACACTAGATAAGAGTGTTACCCTCGATGTGATGCCCTTCGCTATCCCGCTAGTCCAACGGTTTGCCGGATCTCAAGTTGTCAAGGTAGACAACTCTCTATGTGTATCCACACGAACAAATCGATGGAGGGAGAACCTTAGAGTGTGCTAGCACTCCAAGAAGGTCTTGGCAAGATGAGGAAGGGAGAGCAAGAAGAGAGAGCTCAAGGAGGAAGAAGAAGTGAATTAATCTTTAATGAAAAAAATGAATTCCCATTCATTTGAGTGGCCGGCCACACCAAGTGTAACTCCTCTCATTAATGTGGCCGGCCACATTAAAGCAAAGGAGAAGATGTAACTTCCAATAGGTGGCACACTCATATGTTAACTATGATGATGTGGCACATCATCATTGGCCACTTAATGCCAAGTCACAAATGATGTGGCATAAAGTCAAGTCAAACTTGACTCTTCCTCTTCCTCTCAAGTCAAGTCAAACTTGACTTAATCTCTCTCATAGTTGATCTAATCCAACCATTTAATTTATTTAATTAAATTGATTCAATGAGTCATAATCTAAATTAGACTCATTGAACACATGAATCAACTTGAGTCCAACTCAATTAGCCCAATTAGAATTACTCTTGATCCAATTTGATTCATCACATGAATCTAATCCTCTTGGTTCATCATATGAACCCAATCTCCATCTAATTGTCCTTAGTGTGTGACCCTATAGGTTCTTGTAACGTTGGCAATGCCCCTAAACCCATTTAGGAGCATAAGTAATGAGCGGTATCTAGCAACACATCATTACTACCCAAGTTACAAAATGTTGAGGTCCAACATCACCTTGTGACTCCTCACAATATATGACAAGTGTCCTTCTATCCTAGACATCTAGATTGATCAATGTGAGGCATAGACCGTGTCATCCTCTGACCAATCTAAATCTTGATCTCCAAGTAGACTCACTCAATCAAATGAGCTCAATATCTCATATTGACTCATTTGGGCATGGTCATGCACTTCGTGGTCTCACTCTATCAAGAATATCGATGTCTCTCCCGTCATATAGGAGGAATAGATCCCATCTACATCACTCACATCCCTCTGCATAATTCGTTACATACCCAGTAATCGCCTTTATAGTCCACCCAGTTACGGGTGACGTTTGACGAAACCAAAGTACATAACTCCTTATGTAGGGATCCATGGTGACTTCAGGTCCAAGGACTAGTAGTCATACTAATAGCCACATGAGAAAGTATATCACACTCATATAAGGATCCATGATACTTTCTCATCAATAATAATTCATACCACTAAATAATTATTATTGAATTACCGCACCAATCCCAAATTACATTTTGGGCTCCTTCTTATTACGAGTGCATTAGACTCCCTGTGTTTAAGATATCGAATGTCCACTAATTAAACGAGTTACTGACAACACATTTAATTAGTATCTAGTTCTAAGAGTAGTACCACTCATCCTTATTGTCATGCCGGACTCAGTCCACCTGCAGGGTTTACATGACAAACTTTATGAGCTCCTCTTGGGCACATTATCAACCTAGCTCACTAGGACACAGTGTCCTTCTATAATCAACAACACACACTATAAGTAATATCATTTCCCAACTTATCAGGCCTTTTGATATATCGAGCTAAATCTCACCCTTTGATAAATTAAAGAAATAGATATTAAATATATATTATATTAGGATTAAGAGTTTACACTTCCATAATAACAGAGGTTTTGTTCTTTTATTTAGTGAGTATAAAAAGAACTACCTCAAATGGTCCTACTCAATACACTCTAAGTGTACTAGTGTAATTATATAGTCAAGATAAACTAATACCTAATTACACTACGACCATCCAATGGTTTATTCCTTTCCATCTTGGTTGTGAGCAACTGTTTATAATTTATAAGGAACTGATAACATTATCTTCTGTGTGTGACACCACACACCATGTTATCTATAATATAAATTAAATGAACAACTACATTTATCATAAATATAGTCATTTGACCAATGTGATTCTTATTTCAATTTAAATGTTCATACCAAAAAGCTAGGCTTTTAGTATACATCCTAACAGGGGGCATCTGGGTGGATGAGCTTCCGAGTGTATTATGGGCTTATCGTACAATGCCCGGAGAGAGCACAGGCCTGACACCATTTCATTTGGTTTATGGTAATAAGGCAGTAGTGCCTATAGAAATAGGAGTGCCTTCAGTCAGGAGGATGCTATATGATGAAGGAAACACCGATCGGCGATTGGTTGAGCTGGACTTCATCAGCGAAATTTATGAGCAGACAGCCGCTAGGTTGGAGGCCTACAGACAAAGGATGCTGCAGAATTATAATAGAATGGTACTCCCTAGGTTCTTTGGAGAAGGAGATCTGGTCTGGAAGCAAGTAAAACTAGTGGGGACGTGACTAAGCTCGCACAACAATGGGATGGGCCTTACAATATCATCAAGAAGTTGATATCAGGGGCCTACTATTTGCAGGATGTCCGGGGTAAGAAGTTAGACCGACCTTGGAGTGCCAACTACCTTCAACCTTACCCGGTGTGAGGAATTTTGCAGAACGGAAGGAAGCCAAGTATAAGAGTATATGTCAAGCCGCCCGGTCGAGAGTTTTAGGTCCTAGTGTTACTTTCAATAGAGTAAGGCAAAAAAAAAGCAAATTATCATTCAACGAATAAAGTGTTTGGCCCATATAACATTATCAATACATTTTAAGAGCATGGTTTAAGCACATTTGTTGAAACAGATAGCTAGTACAGGTTACTTGAAGGGAGCAAAGATCTCATCGGGTAGCTCTTTGATGATTATATCATAGTCCAAAAACTCGACAGGGGGAAGAGATTTCAAATAACCTTACTCACACAGTTGTCTCAGGACCCCAACAACGACATAAGGGACAGTAATGGAGAAGTGTTGTTCTGCCTAATCATAAAATTCTGGAGAGATCAAATACAGGTCGCAACTCTTTTTGCAGCGGTCGGCTTCCCCTTCCTGATACATTGTTAGGGCTGTAGACACCCCCTCAGCAATTGCCCGAGCTTGAGAGAATTCAGTTCTAAGGGCCAGAAGCTCTGCCTCCTGTGATTCCAATTGCACCGCTTGAGATTCCAAATTCTTGTTCTATTCTTGCAATAAGGCTTCTTTAGAATACGCTTCCCGGGTCACCTGGTCTATGGCTTGCTGATACACCTGAGCTCGTTCATTTAAGTGTTGTTGGTGCACAGCGTCAATTTGGCTCTTCTCTGCTTTCAGAACTTTAAGTTCATCATTGACTCGTGCCAAGGATAATTCCTGTTGGGTGGTTCTTTTGGTTAAAGCTGTTATCTCTGCTCGCAGAGCGTGACTAGCCTGAGCGGGATCATTCAGTTGGAGCTCTAGTTCAGATACCTTATCCCTAAGCACTTTATTCTGATGATGAATGTTATGAAAAGATTGGTTTATTGCCAGGGACTCTGCATGAGCCTGGACAAGAGATATAGCCTTTAAGGAGGAACAATTAATAATAGGCATGGGAGAATCAACACTCACCTTAGTATACAACTGGGAGAACCTGTCCATCTAGGCTGGCGGTGACAAGTGCTCCATCTGACTCATGCTTTCTGCCCACAGAGTAGCCAGATGACCTTTCATCACCAGAGTGCTTGTAGGAACAGCATGCCTGGAGGTTAATCTCACCTCAGATGGAGTAGTAGTCTGATAGCGATACCGGATAGGTGGAGTAGGTTGGGAGGTACCGGCAGCCGAACCTGAAGGGACAGAGGGTGTCGCAAGGAAAGGTCTGGAGGGGGCCACATTGGGCGGAGGACCAGTTGAGGGGCTAGTTCCCGTGCTGAGGGGCGATCGGGACGCCCCTCCAAATCCTTGATGGAGTCCCTGGAGGATCAAGAGGTCTAGCAGCGGGAGCAGAGCTTGGGCCCGCTGCGATTACAGAAGGGCTCGATGTTAGTTAGAGCCCGAGAGCCAATCATTTGATGATTGTATGGACTCATTGTATCATATTCTTGTATATTAATAAAGGCATTTGTTTGGTTATTATACTTATTTGTATTAGTGCCAAATAGACTAAGTATAATAGCGTCCTTGAGTAGAAGGTTCATACCTATATCAATCGATTAGTTGAATCGATAGTGAGATGATATAGGGAACACTTCTCTAAATCATTCCTAGTCGAGTATTAACATTCAGGGACAATGTTAATACAATAAGACTAGCATGTAGGTCAGCTCGATGACTTGATCTCACAAGTCATGGATATAGAGATATCAAGCTGACACATGGGTATGCATTAGAGAATGTATACTGAATGACCCGCCATAAGAAAGTATCATGGATTGTTATATGAGTGTCATATATTTTCTCATGTGGCTATTAGTATGACTATTAGTCCTTAGACCTGAAGTCACCATGGATCCCTACATAAGGAGTTTGTACTTTGGTTTTGTCAAACGTCACCCGTAACTGGGTGGACTATAAAGGCGATTACTGGGTATGTAATGAATTATGCAGAGGGATGTGAGTGATGTAGATGGGATCTATCCCTCCTATATGACGGGAGTGACATCGATATTCTTGATAGAGTAAGACCACGAAGTATATGGCCATACCCAAATGAGTCAATATGAGATATTGAGCTCATTTGATTGAGTGAGTCTACTTGGAGTTCAAGATTTAGATTGGTCAGAGGATGATATGGTCTATGTCTCACATTGATCAATCTAGATGTCTAGGATAGAAGGACACTTGTCATATATTGTGAGAAGTCACAATTAATAGTCACAAGGTGATGTTGGATCTCAATATTCTTGTAACTTGGGTAGCAATGATGTATTGCTAGATGCCGCTCATTGCTTATGTTTCTAAAGGAGTTTAGAAACTTTGCCAACATTACAAGAGCCTATTGGGTCACACACAAAGAACAAGTGGATGGAGATTAGGTTCATATGATGAACCAATTGGATTAAGTTCATATGATGCACCAAAGATTGGATTCGAATTAGACTTATTGAGTTAGACTCAATTAGATTCAATTGTTGAATGAGTCTAATTTAAATTTGATTCATTGAGTCAATTTATATTAATGAATTGAGATTAATTAAATTGAAATTGACTTGAATCAAAGGTTGGATTTAACTCAACAAGGAAGAAATTGGTCAATTTTGACTTGACCAAATGGAATTTGAAACATCAAGTTTGACTTGATGTATTGCCACATCATAAGGATGACTCATCCTTGCCACATCACCTCCACCTCATGAGGTATGCCACCTCATGGGGGTTACACTCTTCCCTTGGTTTTAATGTGGCCGGCCACATTAATGAAGGGGGTTACATTGTGTGGCCGGCCACACTAATGGTAGGGGGGTTATGTGTGCATTCATTCAATCATCTTCTTCCTTACTTCTCCCCTCTCTTATCTAGATGTTGCCGTGACTTCCATAGTGAGGAGAAGGTGGTTGAGTGAGTTAATCCAAGAAGTCCAAGAAGAAAGGTAATATTTTTAGAGGAGTATATTGTATTCTCTTCTTTGCTTTCCTTTCTTCTTCCATTCCCATCCGAGAGCCCTAGAGAGAGTGCTAGCACACTTGGGGTCTTTCTTCTCCATCCTTGAGTGCTAGAGAGTACTCCTTGTTCGTGTGGATATCACTAGAGAAGTATCTATCTTGATACTTTGGAGATCCGACACGTACCTTGGACAAGCGGGATTTTGCGAGGGTACGCATCGAAGGTAAAATATTTTCTTTGTAGATCTACTATAGATCAAAGTATTAAAACTCGTACTCATGTTTTCGGAAATTTTTCCTTGCACGGATCTACGGCTTTGGGTGATTCGGGGTTTCCGCGACACGAAAAGAAGTTTTCGCGGCCCGAGAAACCCAACAGTGGTATCAGAGCCACGTGCAAGGATTGTACGAGTTTAATTTTTGGTTTTATGAAAACTAAAGTTTCTGTAATTTTCTGTAAAATTATGATTTTTATAGTTTTTATGGGTAATTTTTCCGTAGAAGCGAAGCACAAGTGTCTCGGCACTTGTAGGCTTCGGCTACTGGAAAGATTTTTCCAAAACGGCTTCGTTTTGCCCCAAATCCGTTTGGGATAGCGGGCTTGGGTGCCATTAGATCGCAAAGGAGCAACTCACGATGGTTAGATCATGGGTAGGGGTACTGCCCCTAACCCCGCAAGGGGATTTGCTCCGCGATTGCACCCGAAATCGCTTACAATGAACCTGTCGGGAAGATTTTTCTGAAACAGCAATGTCTCGACCCAAATCGTTTTGGGACAGCGAGTTTGGGCGCTGTTGGATCGCAAAGGAACCCTCGCGATGGTTAGATCGCGGGTAGGGGCGCTGCCCCTGGCCCCGCAAGGGGATCCGTTCCGCGATTGCGTCCGAAACCGCTAAACGGGACTGCCAGGAATTTTACTCGTAAAAATTGTAAAAAAATATTTTTAAAATTATAGAAAATTATGAAAATATATAATTTTGAATTATATATTAATTTTGTGATAGTCATGGCCCAAAAACCCAATATGATTGGATTGTGTTGTAATTCATAATACGGCATGCGTGCCGTTATGTGTTTGCGCGTGTTGTATGTTTTATTTTTCGTGCCTTTCTCTTATATTCTTGTTGTAAATTAGATTTAGACTCGAATGTAACTCGAGTTTCAAATTGTAATGTACAAATTGGAGCGGTGGAGGGTCCACACGAGACGGAGTTCCGAGGCGGGCACGAGCAACACAAGGTGGTCAAAGGGAGGAGCTTGGAGAAGCTGTTGACCCTAGGTTGACCATTCGATCTTCGCATTGGCTTGAGAAGATCGTAGTAGGGCCATGACTAAATCACAAATATATTAATTAGTTAATTGCTTATGTATATGATGCAAGTTTAATAAGTAATTAATTAATTAATTAGTGCCTTACGATTAGATTAGATCTAAGTCGTGCACATGATGCACCCTTGCGATTAGATTAGATCTAAGTCATGCACAAGATGCATCCTTTTCGATTAGATTAGATCTTGATCAAACCAACTCTAAATGCCTAACCGTGCCGTGATACCTATCACTACCTCGATCACATGTATTGTTGAATCTGCCAAAGCAGAGCAATACATATTATCTTGGTAGGGTACGGAGGGACAATCTTGGTCCCGCCTATCAACGCATGGGTGAATACAAACTCAATTAGATTGAGTATTCCTAGTTACTCGGTTGGATCGAGTCAACCATAGGCATTCTTCCAATAGTTGGAATGATAGGTCAAAATCACATCTATATTAACTCTCGGGCGTATTAGCCAAAGCTAACTCGAGTTTTAATATAAATGCGGATATTAATTTTATAAACAAGAGTTGCATAGAGATGTAATTGGTAATCGTTACCTACCGATCATACTAAGCCTTGGGCGTATTAGCCAAAGCTAACTCAAGGGTTAGTATGATGTGGATCTTGTCCCACAAGAATTATAGAATTCAGTGGGAGCATCATTTAATTAAAGGCCTAATTAAATGATTTTAAAAGAATATGATATTTATTTCTGCAAATTTTCTGTTGTAGATAACCATGACGTCGAATACGAACTCTTTCTCCCTGCGTTCTGTCCTTAAGAAGGACAAGCTCAACGAAGCAAATTTCCTGGACTGGTACAGGAACCTGAGAATAGTTCTCACTCAGGAACGTAAACTGTACGTTCTGGAGCAGCCCATTCCGGAGGCTCCTCCTGCCACTGCCACGCGAGCTGACCGGGATGCTTACAAGAAGCATCAAGATGACGCATTAGATGTGTCCTGTCTTATGCTCGCAACCATGAACTCTGAGCTTCAGAAGCAACATGAGTTGATGAGCGCTTACGATATGGTTGAACATCTTTGTCACCTATATCAAGGACAAGCAAGGCACTGGAAGAGGAACTCCAAAGAATACCTGGAAGATCTTACGAAGAAGAGAAATAAGATTTCTACTTCAGGTATACATGTTATAGAAGTCAACCTCTCTATTTCTTCATCGTGGGTATTAGATACCGGATGTGCTTCGCACATTTGTACTAATGTACAAGCGCTGAGAAATAGCAGGGCGTTGACGAAGGGTGAGATAGACCTACGAGTAGGCAATGGAGCACGAGTTGCTGCTATTGCTGTAGGAACTTATCATCTGTCTCTTCCCTCTGGGCTTGTACTAGAATTAGATGATTGTTGTTATGTGCCTTCCTTGACTAACAACATAATTTCAGTTTCTTGTTTGGATAAGAAAGGATTCTCGTTTATAATAAAGAACAAATGTTGTTCTGTCTATTTAAACGATATGTTCTATTGTAGTGCACCTCTAATAAACGGACTCTATATTCTAGACCTTGAGAGCCCTATCTATAACATAAATACCAAGAGGTTCAAGTCAAATGACATGAACCAAACCTACCTCTGGCACTGTCGCTTAGGTCATATAAATGACAAGCGCTTATCCCAGCTCCATAAGGATGGTATGCTGGACTCATTTGATTTTGAATCATATGAGGTATGAGAGTCATGCCTACGAGGCAAGATGACCAAGACTCCCTTTAGTGGGCACAGCGAGAGAGCGACTGATTTGTTAGGACTCATACATAGTGATGTATGTGGCCCTTTCAATGTCGCTGCTAGAGGCAGTTATAGGTACTTCATCACATTTACTGATGACTTCAGTAGATACGGTTATGTGTACTTAATGACACATAAGTCCGAATCCTTTGAAAAGTTCAAAGAATTCAAGAATGAAGTACAGAACCAGCTTGGCAAGAGTATTAAGATACTCCGATCCGATTGAGGTGGAGAATACCTTAGCCATGAGTTCCGTGACTATCTAGCTGAGTGTGGGATTCTATCCCAACTCACTCCTCCTGGAACACCACAGTGGAATGGTATATCCGAACGGAGGAATCGTACCTTATTAGATATGGTACGATCTATGATGAGTCACACAGATCTTCCGACATATCTATGGGGATATGCTCTAGACACGACAGCTTTCATATCAACCGAGTTCCATCAAAGGCCGTGATAAAGACACCATATAGGATATGGACTGGGAGAGATGCCCAGGTGTCTTTCTTGAGCATTTGGGGTTGTGAGACTTACGTTAGACGTCAAGTCTCAGAAATATTAGGACCCAAATCCGACAAGTGCTTTTTCATTGGATATCCCAAGGAAACTAAGGGATATTACTTCTACATTCCCAGTCAGCACAAGGTAGTTGTGGCAAAGACTGGGGTCTTTCTAGAAAGGGGCTTTGTTTCTAGAAAGACTAGTGGGAGCACGTTCGATCTTGAAGAAGTTCAAGATGCGAATACTAGCACTGAAGCCTCGATGGAAGTTGAACTGGAGCCACAAAGTGTTGTGGATGATGTTCCACAAGGAGTTGAGGAACAACAACCGGTTCAAGTAGACATACCTCTTCGCAGGTTTGATAGGGTACGTCATCAGCCTGAGAGATACTCATTTCTCTTGTCTGACCATGATAACGTTATGCTCATAGAGGATGAGCCTACCACCTATCAGGAAAATGTGATGAGACCAGATACCGAGAAATGGCTAGAGGCCATGAGATCCGAAATGGAATCCATGTACACCAACCAAGTATGGACTTTGGTTGATCCACCTGAAGGGGTAAAACCCATTGGGTGCAAGTGGGTCTTTAAGAGAAAGACTGAAATGGATGGACTTATCTATAAGGGTCGCTTGGTAGCTAAAGGTTTCAAGCAGATTCATGGTATTGACTATGATGAAACCTTTTCTCCAGTAGCGATGTTTAACTCCATTCGGATCATGCTTGCTATTGCAGCCTACCATGACTATGAGATATGGCAGATGGATGTCAAAACCGCGTTTCTCAATGGAAACCTGCTCGAGGATGTGTACATGACACAACCTGAGGGTTTTGTAGATCCACAGCATACTAGCAGAGTATGCAAGCTTCTCGGAGCTGGAATCTTCGTTTCGTTGATGCAATCAAACAGTTTGGTTTCATCAAGAACGAAGATGAGGCTTGTGTCTACAAGAAGGTTGTAGGAGATATAGTTGTCTTCCTCATATTGTATATGGATGACATACTACTCATTGGGAAGGACATCCCTATGCTTCAGTCTGTCAAGACCTGGCTAGGGAGTTGCTTCTCAATGAAGGACTTAGGTGAGGCATCCCGCATTCTAGGGATACAGATCTATAGGGATAGATCTAAGAGATTGCTTGGCCTAAGTCAGAGTACATACATTGACAAGGTACTCCTTCGGTTTGCCATGCAGAACTCCAAGAAGAGATTTCTGCCGATGTCACATGGCGTGAGTCTTTCGAAGACTCAAGGTCCCTCTTCTAGAGAGGAGAGAGACCGTATGGATCAGATCCCTTATGCCTCAGCCATAGGATCGATCATGTACGCCATGCTATGTACTCGACCTGATGTCTCGTATGCTTTGAGCATGACGAGCAGATACTAGTCAGATCCAGGTGAAAGTCACTGGATAGCGGTCAAGAATATTCTTAAGTACTTAAGAAGGACTAAAGAATATTTCATGATATATGGAGGCAATGATGAGCTAGCTGTAAAGGGTTACAGTGATGCTAGCTTCCAGACCGACCATGATGACTATAGATCGCAGTCGGGGTTCTTGTTTTGCTTAAATGGTGGTGCTGTGAGCTGGAAGCAGGACACAGTAGCTGATTCTACAACAGAGGCCGAGTATATTGCTGCATCAGAGGCAGCAAAGGAGGCAGTTTGGATCCGCAAGTTCATCACTGAACTTGGGGTGGTTCCTAGCATCGCTGACTCAGTTGAGCTCTATTGTGACAACAATGGAGCTATAGCACAGGCGAAGGAACCTCGCTCACACCAGCGGACCAAGCATATACTACGGCGCTTCCATCTCATTCGAGAGATTATCGATAGAGGAGATGTGAAGATTTGCAGAGTACCTACAGAGGCTAACATCCCAGATCCCTTGACCAAGGCTTTGGCACAGAGAAAGCATGATGGTCACACTAGGTCATTAGGCCTTAGAGCCTATACTGATTGGCACTAGTGCTAGTGGGAGATTGTTAGTTAGAGCCCTAGATCCAATCATTTGATGATTGTATGGACTCATTGTATCATATTCTTGTATATTAATAAAGGTATTTGTTTTGTTATTATACTTATTTGTATTAGTGCCAAATAGACTAAGTATAATAGCATCCTTGAGTAGAAGGTTCATACCTATATCAATCGATTAGTTGAATCGATAGTGAGATGATATAGGGAACACTACTCTAAATCATTCCTAGTCGAGTATTAACATTCAGGGACAATGTTAATACAATAAGACTAGCATGTAGGTCAGCTCGATGACTTGATCTCACAAGTCATGGATATAGAGATATCAAGCTGACACATGGGTATGCATTAGAGAATGTATACAGAATGACCCGCCATGAGAAAGTATCATGGATCGTTATATGAGTGTCATATACTTTCTCATGTGGCTATTAGTATGACTATTAGTCCTTAGACCTGAAGTCACCATGGATCCCTACATAAGGAGTTATGTACTTTGGTTTTGTCAAACGTCACCCGTAACTGGGTGGACTATAAAGGCAATTACTGGATATGTAACGAATTATGCAGAGGGATGTGAGTGATGTAGATGAGATCTATCCCTCCTATATGAAGGAAGTGACATCGATATTCTTGATAGAGTAAGACCACGAAGTGTATGGCCATACCCAAATGAGTCAATATGAGATATTGAGCTCATTTGATTTAGTGAGTCTACTTGGAGTTCAAGATTTAGATTGGTCAGAGGATGACACGGTCTATGCCTCACATTGATCAATCTAGATGTCTAGGATAGAAGGACACTTGTCATATATTGTGAGAAGTCACAATTAATAGTCACAAGGTGATATTGGATCTCAACATTCTTGTAACTTGGGTAGCAATGATGTATTGCTAGATGCCGCTCATTGCTTATGTTTCTAAAGGAGTTTAGAAACATTGCCAACGTTACAAGAGCTTATTGGGTCACACACAAAGAACAAGTGGATGGAGATTAGGTTCATATGATGAACCAATTGGATTAGGTTCATATGATGCACCAAAGATTGGATTTGAATTAGACTTATTGAGTTAGACTCAATTAGATTCAATTGTTGAATGAGTCTAATTTAAATTTGATTCATTGAGTCAATTTATATTAATGAATTGAGATTCATTAAATTGAAATTGACTTGAATCAAAGGTTGGATTTAACTCAACAAGGAAGAAATTGGTCAATTTTGAATTGACCAAATGGAATTTGAAACATCAAGTTTGACTTGATGTATTGCCACATCATAAGGATGACTCATCCTTGCCACATCACCTCCACCTCATGAGGTATGCCACCTCATGGGGGTTACACTCTTCCCATGGTTTTAATGTGGCCAGCCACATTAATGAAGGGGGTTACATTGTGTGGCCGGCCACACTAATGGTAGGGGGGTTTTGATTTTGTGGAGTTATGTGTGCATTCATTCAATCATCTTCTTCCTTGCTTCTCCCCTCTCTTAGCTAGATGTTGTCGTGACTTCCATGGTGAGGAGAAGGTGGTTGAGTGAGTTAATCCAAGAAGTCCAAGAAGAAAGGTAATATTTTTAGAGGAGTGTATTGTATTCTCTTCTTTGCTTTCCTTTCTTCTTCCATTCCCATCCGAGAGCCCTAGAGAGAGTGCTAGCACACTTGGGGTCTTTCTTCTCCATCCTTGAGTGCTAGAGAGTACTCCTTGTTCGTGTGGATATCACTAGAGAAGTATCTATCTTGATACTTTGGAGATCCGACACGTACCTTGGACAAGCGGGATTTTACGAGGGCACGCATCGAAGGTAAAATGTTTTCTTTGTAGATCTACTGTAGATCAAAGTATTAAAACTCATACTCGTGTTTTCGGAAAATTTTCCTTGCACGGATCTACGGCTTTGGGTGATTCGGGGTTTTCGCGACGCGAAAAGCGGTTTTCGCGGCCCGAGAAACCCAACAATCGAGGCTTGAGTGGTCTGGCTAGGACCGCGACGCAGTCTGTGGAGTAAAGGTTGATTGTCGGGGTCGGAATCATCATAGCGAGATCGATGTTGGGGGGCAGAGGGAGCACCACGGCCCTGATTGCCACGATCTTAAGCACCTTGACCTGAGCAATTGGCCGCTAAGCGTGTGCGTCGGGCTGCTCGGGAGGCTTCTCGAAAGGCAGGGCTGGCGAGAGTCACATTGTCCGATTTGCGACCTTGACCACGACTAGGACAGGGAACAAAGGCAGACCGAGAAGTAGTAGCCGGCCGGATAGCAACAGAGGAAGCAGGTCTAGAAGTAGGCGGAGCAGTGGTCCTGACCGAGGTTGAATTAGAATGAGGAAGCAACCTCCTCTCTAAGATCACTCGGCCTCAGCGCATTATCTGCAGATCACTTATAGGAAGGGGCAGAACCTCTGAAGGATGATTCAAAACTTCAGCTGTATACACAAAAGCAAAGATGGTCATCATAATATGAGGGGAAAAAGGTAAGAAATCATAACAAATCGGAGCATAAACATGTTGGTTTCTACTCGGAAGGCCTAATGGCTCCACTGTACAAAATTTTGTACAAAGGTCTGAACCTTTCCTAGCTACCATGTGTTCTTTTAAATTAAAATTAGAATCACAAACGGAACTTAACATTATTGATTCCAAATTTAATTTATATTTTCTTTTAGGTTTAGACTTGGATCGCCTGCGGAACTTTACACTTTTGATCTAAATCCACCTATGTTATATGGTCATTTAAATATTAATTTCTAAAATTGGCTTCTAGTACAAATGTGGCGAGACACTAGGCCTTCTTGGATATGGGAGCAACCACCACCGACTCGACAAAGCCTTTTAGGAAAATTCAATATTTAACTTTCCTAAAATAACCATAGGTTAACCTTAAAGAAAAATCGAAGCACAAGTTCGAAAAAGGAAACAAAAGAACACGAATCAAAACAAATTCGAAATCTAGAATATCTATGCCTCTTGTATTTGGAATTTTTACAAAGGAAAAACTAGCATGATGCGGAAATAGAAATTACTAGTTATACCTTTCCTTTGCGATTAATGACCTCTTGATCTTCTACCGTATTCCTCTTCTAACCTCGGACGTTGTGTGGGAAACGATCTTCCAAGATAAGAACCACCTTTCCACCTTTTTCTTCCTTCTATGTTTCGGCCACCACCACTTCTTCAAGGATGTAGAGGTTCGGCCACCACCACCACTCTCTAAGGGATGCTAAAGACAAGACCTCCTTTCTCTCCTTCTTCTCCTTGCTTGATCCGGCCACCAAAAAAAACTCCACCAAGAGATGTGGTTCGACAACCAAAGAGGAAGAGAAAGAGGGATAGGGCTGGCCACCAAAACCAAGGAAGAGAGGGAGGAAAAGAATGGAGGATGTGTCACATGAAGACACCCCTACCCTCTCTTTTTTAGCCTTGGCCTTGACAAATATGGAAATTTTATTGCTATTAAAATTTCCTTATTTCCTTTGTCAATGGTTAATGAGAAAAAATTAATTAAAATTTCTTCTTCTCATGGTACATGGCCGGCCACATCAAGGAGATCAAATAAGGAAATTTTTCGTTAGAAAAATTAAAGTTTCCTTATTTGTTTCCGGAAAATTATTAAATAAAATTTTCTTCTTTTAAATCCCTTCATGGTAAGTTATAAAAGGAAATTTTTATAATTTAAAATTTTCATGTGGATGATTTACAAATTAGGAAAGTTTTTGACAAAATTAAGAAACATTCTTTTAATTCACAAATAAGGAAAGAGATTAATCTCTTCTCTTAATCTTTTGTAAAAACTATAAAAGGAAAATTTTAATTTCAAAACTCTCTTTTTAAATCATGTCTTCCACATCAGAAAAATTTTAAAAAAATAAGCCAACTTTTATTTTAATTGGGCCCGCCACACAAGGCTTGAACCCATGCTAGGGTCGGCCACAACCAATCCCTCCTAGACTTGGTTTGGCCGGCCCTTGCTTGGGCTCCAAGCAATGCTTGGCCGGCCACCTCTAGGTGGGTAAGGAAGTGGGTATAGGTGGGTATATTATTCTATAATTAAGAGGCTATGATAGGGACCGAGAGGAGGAATTGGTTTTGGTCTCCCGTTGAAAATAAGCTTCCCGTGTTCACCCTGAACACACAACTTAAATTCATCAATAATAATTCATACAACTAAAGAATTATTATTGAACTACTGTACCAATCCCAAATTACATTTTGGGCTCCTTCTTATTATGAGTGCATTAGACTCCCTGTGTTTAAGATATCGAATGTCAACTAATTAAGTGAGCTACTGACACTGACTTAGTTAATATCTATCTTCGAGAGTAGTACCACTCATCCTTATTATCATGTCGGACTAAGTCCACCTGTAGGGTTTACATGACAAATTTTATGAGCTCCTCTTGGGGACATTATCAACCTAGCTCACTAAGACACAGTGTCCTTCTATAATCAACAACACACACTATAAGTAATATCATTTCCCAACTTATCGGGCCTTTTGCTTTATCGAGCTAAATCTCACCCTTTGATAAATTAAAGAAATAAATATCAAATATATGTGCTTGTTATTATATTCAGATTAAGAGTTTACACTTCCATAATAACAGAGGCTTTGTTCTTTTATTTAGTCAGTATAAAAAGAACTATCTCAAATGGTCCTACTCAATACACTCTAAGTGTACTAGTGTAATTATATAGTCAAGATAAACTAATACCTAATTACACTATAGCTTTCCAATGGATTGTTCTTTTCCATCTTGGTTGTGAGCAACTGTTTATAATTTATAAGGGACTAATAACATGATCTTCTGTGGTGACTCCACACACCATGTTATCTACAATATAAATTAAATGAACTATATTTAACAAATAAATGTTTTTGACCAAATGTGATTCTTTATTACATAATAAATGTCTAAAAAAAGCTAGGCTTTTAGTATACACTCTAACAATCTCCTACTTATACTAAAAGACTAAGCTATCATGTCTGCTGCCATGCATCTGATTCCCATCCCTTCAACATGCCGATTAAAAGCTTTCGCTAGAAGGGCCTTAGTGAAAGGATCTACCAGGTTATCCGCTGATGCAATCTTGGCAACAACAACTTCCCCTATTTTTAAGATATCTCGTATTAAGTGGTACTTGCGCTCTATATGTTTACTTGTTTTATGAGCTCGTGGTTCCTTCGAGTTTTCTACTGCACCACTATTATCACAGTAGATTGTGATAATTCTGGGTAAATCAGGAATCACATCTAAGTCCATTAGAAAAATTTTGAGCCATACTGCTTCTTTAGCTGCCTCGGAGGCTGCTACATACTCAGCTTCCATGGTAGAGTCTGAAATGCATTTCTGCTTGACACTTCTCCATGCTATGGCTCCTCCTCCCAAAGTAAACACATAACCTGAAGTAGACTTACTATTGTCCCTGCGTGATTGGAAATCAGAATCCGTGTAACCCATAGGGAGCAAATCATCTGACTGGTAAATCAGCATATAATCTCTAGTCCTTCTCAGATACTTCAATATATGCTTTATTGTAGTCCAATGTCCCTGTCCATGATTACTTTGATATCTACTAACCATTCCCACGGCAAAGCAGATATCTGGTCTCGTGCACAACATTGCATACATTAAGCTTCCAACTACCGAAGCATAAGGAACTGCCTTCATGTCCTTGATCTCCTTTGATGTCTTTGGAGACATCTCTTTAGACAAAGTTACTCCATGTCTAAAAGGTAAGAAACATTTCTTGGAGTTTTGCATACTAAAACGTGCAAGGATTGTGTCCATATATGAAGCTTGGGATAAGCACAACATCTTCCTCTTGCGATCCCTTATAACTTTGATCCCAAGAATATGTGCACATTCTCCTAAGTCCTTCATATCGAATTGTTTGGACAACCATACTCTTATGTCTGATAATGCTTTAACATTGTTGCCAATTAACAAAATATCATCTACATATAGTACAAGAAATACCACCACGTTTTCGTTACACTTCTTGTATACACAAGACTCATCCGGACACTTAATAAATCCATATGACTGGATTACTTCATTAAATCGGATGTTCCAAGATCTCGAAGTTTGCTTTAATCCATGAATGGACCGATTAAGCTTACAAACTAGATTCTCTTTGCCTTTTTCAATGAACCCTTCTGGTTGCATCATATGGATGTTTTCTTCAAGACTTCCGTTTAGGAAAGCTATCTTGACATCCATTTTCCAAATCTCATAATCCATATGAGCAGCAATGGATAAGAGGATCCGGATAGACTTAAGCATGGCTACCAGCGAAAAGGTTTCCTCATAATCGATTCCCTTTTTCTGAGTGTATCCTTTTGCAACAAACCTAGCTTTGAAGGTTTCTACCTTCCCATCTGCCCCTCTTTTCCCTTTATAGATCCACTTACATCCAACAGCTTTTACACCATCAGGTGGTTCTACAAGCTCCCAGACTTTATTAGAATACATAGACTCTATTTCGGAATTCATTGCTTTTTGCCAAGATACTGCATCTTTATCTTGGAGTGCTTCGTTATATGTCTGGGGATCAAGTTCATGTTCTCCAGGGATCAAATCCATCGACTCTCCCAAAAACATGAATCTTTCAGGTTGCCTTACAAGCCTCCCACTACGATGAGGCACCGTCTGTAACTGTGTATCAACTGTAACACGTGTTGCAGTTTCATGTGGTACTTCATCTTGTACTGTTGGTACTAAGTTAGACATATCCTCTCTCATTTCTTCTAGAACTATTTCACTCATGAGCTTGTGGTTTATTACATAGTCTTCTTCTAAAAATCGAGCATTGGTGCTTACAATGATCTTCTGATCTTTAGGACTATAAAATAAACCACCTTTCGTTCATCTAGGATAACCCACAAACAACCGAACTTCTGTACGAGATTCCAATTTATCAGCATCTACCTTTAGCACATGTGCTGGACTACCCCAAATCTGAACATGACTTAGACTTGGCTTTCGACCATTCCAAAGTTTTGTGGGAGTAGAAGGAACTAATTTAGAAGATACTAAGTTCAGAATATATACTGTTGTTTCTAGTGCATATCCCCAAAACGAGTTTGATAATTCTGAATAACTCAACATCGATCTAACCATTTCCATAAGAGTCCTATTCCTTGGTTCTGCCACACCATTCTGTTGGGGTGTACCAGGTGCAGTTAGTTGGGATTGAATCCCAGCCTCTGATAAGTAATTCCTAAATTCTCCAAAGAGGTATTCGCCACCACGATCTGACTGTAGTGTCTTGATACTTTTACCATGACGTTTCTCCACATCAGCCTTGTACTCTTTGAACTTATCAAAACATTCAGACTTGCGGTGCATCAAGTAAATGTACCCATATCTCGAATAGTCATCTATAAAGGTGACAAAATATTCGAAACCACCTCTTGCCTGGATTGATATAGGACCACACAAATCAGAATGAACAAATTCCAACACATCTTTAGCTCTATACCCCTTGGTCTTAAAAGGTCTCTTGGTCATTTTACCTTCTAAGCAAGATTCACACGTTGGAAAATTTTCCAACTCAATTGAACCCAAGAGTCCACCGGCTGCTAGCCTTTGAATCCTACTCAAGTTAATATGACCAAGCCTTAGATGCCAAAGATATGTTTGGTTCATCTGTGAAAGCTCTTTTCTCTTCTTAAGGTTAGAAGACGTGTTATTAATTTCCATTTGTTGCTTTGTGGAAGAAATTGGATTTAAAGTATATAAATTGCCTACCAATGTACCAGTACAGATAATAATCATATTTCTTTTTATAACCACATTGCTATTAAAAGAAACAGAATATCCATCAAAATATAGTTTAGAAACTGAAATTAAATTCTTTCTAAAACTGGGTACATAAAAATAATTTCTTAAAATTAAAATCCTATTTCTACTAAAAGACAAGTAGACGTCTCCCACTGCAACATCCGCCACTTTCGTAGCATTGCCCATGTAGACGGTTATCTCTCCTTCACATAGTCGTCGGGTTTCCTGGAACCCCTACAAGGAATTGCAGACATGATCAGTGGCTCCCGTATCTACACACCAGGTACTGGTAGATAACACCGCTAAACATGTTTCAACAACTAGAGAATAGGATATACCTTTATTGTTCTCTTTCTTACGAGGACAGTCTACCTTCCAATGTCCAGCCTGCTTGCAAATGAAGCACTTGTCTTTCGGCTTCTTCACTCCTGCTCTTGGTCCAGTATCAAGAGGTCGGTTCACTTTCTTCGCTAAGCCTCCTTGCTTCTTCTTCTTCTTGCCTTTCGGTTTAGAAGTAGAAGCTTTCTCAGTAAAGTGAATTTGATAATTATGACGAAATAATCCTTCCGCAGCTTGAAGTTCTGTCAGTAGTTCCGCTAAAGTATATTCCCTTTTGTTCATGTTATAATTTAGACGGAACTGCTCAAAACTTCTGGTTATTGTCTGGAGAATCATCTCGACCTGGGATTCCCCATCGATCTCTCCACCAAGGATTTCTATTTCATTTAGATAAGCCATCATCTTTAGGACATGTTCCCTCACGGGTGTACCCTCAGACATGGTGACTGTCATCAACTTTCTCATTGCCTCTTGCCTAGCAGCACAATTATGTTGTCCAAAGAGTTCTTTGAGATTGTGTATCATTTCATAAGCACTAGCCATGCCCTCATGCTGATGTTGCAATACATTTGACATGGAAGCCAAAATGTAACATCGTGCCATCTCATCGGCATGGACCCACTTATTGTGTTTTTCAATCTCCTCTAGAGTAGAATCATTATTAGGCACAGGCGGACAATCCTCATGCAGTACATATTTATGACCTCCAGCAGTCAAGACAATATCCAAGTTTCTTTTCCAATCTATATAGTTAGGAAAAGTGAGTTTATACTCTTTCAGTATAACAGCTAGTGGGTTGAAAGACATCCTAAGAATCACATAAAAACTTTGGTCAGGACTTTAAATTTAGAATAATATTGATTCCTCTAACAATACTATTTTAAATTTACCAACACCTCAAACACCGGGAACTTTGCATGCCACGATAGTGTGGACGTATACAAAATTCAAGCATTCGTAAGAGGAGGGTCTTACCCATTAATTTTTTTTTTGTCATCCTAACTTTTTGACAAATAAAATTAATAGTTGGTTTACTTCGGTCACACAATTTAATAACAGTGACTCTGATGGGGAGGATACTATTAAATGTGACTAAGTGTATACCATTACTTGATACTAAGTCCATTAATAAGATTGTGCCCCTTCCGATGGGGAAGATCGCACGCTCTTAATTAACTTCCTATAACTATCCATAATAGAAGTTTGATCTAGTGATCCACAAACAAACTCATCCGATGTGGAGGAAGGCACTCAGAGCCAACGCGCAAGTTTATTTGCATCACTTACAAACCAGTAATGGAGACCGTGGAATTTTATTCAAAAATCTCTCTCCCACTTAGTTATTTAAGGTGAGGAAATTTTAACCTAGAGTTCTACCTGTTGGGTTTTTCGGGCCGCGAAAATCGCATTTTCGCGTCGCGAAAACCTCGAATCACCCATGCCACTGGATCTCGTGTGAAGAAAAACTTTCGAAAATACGAGTACGAGTTTAAAGCTTCAATCTACAGTAGATCTACAAAGGAAGAAAAGATTTTTATACCTTTGAAGCGTGCCTTTCGCGTATCCCGCTCGTCCAAAATGCCGAATCTCTAGACCGTCAAGCGTACGGTCCTCTAGAAGTATCCACACGGACAACTTAGGTGGAGAAGACCTAAACAAAGGTGTGCTAGCACCTTGATAGGTCACGGCAAGAAGAGGAGAGGGAGAGAGCAAGAAGAACTCAAGGAAGAAGAAGGAATCAATATGCCTTGAATGAAAAATCAATTTCATTCACAATGATAAGTGGCCGACCACATCTCCAAGGTGTATCCCCCATTCTCATTAAATGTAGCCATTAAAGAGAATAGAGTTGTAACTCCCATGAGGTGGCACACTTTGATGATGTGGCACATCATCATTGGTCCACATCTTGCCATCTCACTAATGATGTGGCAATTAGTCAAGTCAAACTTGACTCTTCCTCTTCCTCTCAAGTCAAGTCAAACTTGACCAAATCTCTTCCATGGTTGATCGAATCCAACCATTTGATTCAAGCCAACTTAATATAATGAATCTAATTCATTTAACTAAAATTGATTCAATGAGTCATAATCTAAATTAGACTCATTGAACACATGAATCAACTTGAGTCCAACTCAAGTTAGCCCAATTAGGATTACTCTTAATCCAATTTGATTCATCAAATGAATCTAATCCTCTTGGTTCATCAAATGAACCTAATCTCCATCTAATTGTCCTTAGTGTGTGAACCTATAGGTTATTGTAACGTTGGCAATGCCCTAAACTCATTTAGGAGCATAAGTAATGAGCAGTATCTAGCAACACATCATTACTACCCAAGTTACAAGAATGTTGAGATCCAACATCACCTTGTGACTACTAATTGTGACTCCTCACAATATATGATAAGTGTCCTTCTATCCTAGACATCTAGATTGGTCAATGTGAGGCATAGACCGTGTCATCCTCTGACCAATCTAAATCTTGAACTCCAAGTAGACTCACTAAATCAAATGAGCTCATTATCCTATATTAACTCATTTGGGCATGGCCATGCACTTCGTGGTCTCACTCTATCAAGAATACCGATGTCTCTCCCGTCATATAGGAGGGATAGATCCCATCTACATCACTCACATCCCTCTGCATAATTTGTTATATACCTAGTAATCGCCTTTATAGTCCACCCAGTTACGGGTGACAAAACCAAAGTACATAACTCCTTATGTAGGGATCTATGGTGACTTCAGGTCTAAGGACTAGTAGTCATACTAATAGCCACATGAGAAAGTATATGACACTCATATAACGATCCATGATACTTTCTCATGGCGGGTCATTCAGTATACATTCTCTAATGTATACCCATGTGTCAACTTGATATCTCTATATCCATGACTTGTGAGATCAAGTCATCGAGTTGACCTACATGCTAGTCTTATTGCATTAACATTGTCCCTGAATGTTAATACTCAACTAGGAATGATTAAGAGTAGTATTCCCTATATCATCTCACTATCAGTTCAACTAACCGATTGATATAGGTGAGAACCGTCTACTCAAGGACATTATTATACTTAGTTTATTTGGCACCAATACAAGTAAGTATAATAACCAAAATCCAAATGCCTTTATTTATATAGATAGAATATGATACAACAAGTCCAAAATACAATCATCAAATGATTGGCTCTATGGCTCTAGCTGACAATCTCCCACTAGCACTAGTGCCAATCAGTGTAGGCTCTAAGCCCAAATGACCTAGTGTGACCATCATGCTTCCTCTGTGTCAAAGCCTTGGTCAAGGGATCTGCGATGATAGCCTTTCTAGGTACTCTGCAAATCTTCACATCTCCTCTCTTGATGATCTCTCAAATGAGATGGAAGCGCCGTAGTATATGTTTGGTCCGCTGGTGTGAGCGAGGTTCCTTTGCCTATGCTATGGCTCCATTGTTGTCACAATAGAGCTCAATGGAGTCAGCAATGCTAGGAACCACCCCAAGTTTAGTGATGAACTTGCGGATCCAAACTGCCTCCTTTGCTGCCTCTGATGCAGCAATATACTCGGCCTCTGTCGTAGAATCAGCTACTGTGTCCTGCTTCGAACTATTCCAGCTCACAGCACCACTATTAATGCAAAATACGAACCCCTACTGCGATCTATAGTCATCCTGGTCGGTCTGGAAGCTAGCATCACTGTAACCCTTTACAGCTAGCTCATCATCGCCTCCATATATCAAGAAATATTCTTTAGTCCTTCTTAAGTACTTAAGAATATTCTTGACCGCTATCAAGTGACTTTCATCTAGATCTGACTGGTATCTGCTCGTCATGCTCAAAGCATACGAGACATCAGGTCGAGTACATAACATGGCGTACATGATCGATCCTATGGCTGAGGCATAAGGGATCTGATCCATGCGGTCTCTCCTCTCTAGAAGAGGGACCTTGAGTCTTCGAAAGACTCACGCCATGTGACATCGGCAGAAATCCCTTCTTGGAGTTCTGCATGGCAAACCGAAGGAGTACCTTATCAATGTATGTACTCTGACTTAGGCCAAGCAATCTCTTAGATCTATCTCTATAGATCTGTATCCCTAGAATGCGGGATGTCTCACCTAAGTCCTTCATTGAGAAGCAACTTCCGAGCCAAGTCTTGACAGACTGAAGCATAGGGATGTCCTCCCCAATGAGTAGTATGTCATCCACATACAATATGAGGAAGACAACTATGTCCCCTACAACCTTCTTGTAGACACAAGGCTCATCTTCTTTCTTGATGAAACCAAACTGTTTGATTGCATCATCGAATCGAAGATTCCAGCTCCGAGAAGCTTGCTTTAGTCCATAAAAGGACCTATGCAGCTTGCATACTCTGCTAGTATGTTGTGGATCTACAAAACCCTCAGGTTGTGTCATGTACACATCCTCGAGCAGGTTTCCATTGAGAAACGTGGTTTTGACATCCATCTGCCATATCTCATAGTCATGGTAGGCTGCAATAGCAAGCATGATCCGAATGGAGTTAAACATCGCTACTGGAGAAAAGGTTTCATCATAGTTAATACCATGAATCTGCTTGAAACCTTTAGCTACCAAGCGACCCTTATAGATAAGTCCATCCATGTCAGTCTTTCTCTTAAAGACCCACTTACACCCAATGGGTTTTACCCCTTCAGGTGGATCAACCAAAGACCATACTTGGTTGGTGTACATGGATTCCATTTCGGATCTCATGGCCTCTAGCCATTTCTCGGAATCTGGTCTCATCACAGCTTCTTGATAGGTGGCAGGCTCATCCTCTATGAGCACAATGTCATCATGGTCAGACAAGAGAAATGAGTATCTCTCAGGCTGACGACGTTGTTAGAGTGTATACTAAAAGCCTAGCTTTTGGTAAAAACATTTATATAGAAATAAGAATCACATTGGTCAAATGTCTACTTTTATGATAAATGTAGTTGCTCAATTAATTTATATTGTAGATAACATGGTGTGAGGTGCCACACACAGAAGATCATGTTATCAGTTCCTTATAAATTATAAACAGTAGCTCACAACCAAGATGGAAAGGAACAAACCATTGGAAGGTCGTAGTGTAATTAGGTATTAGTTTATCTTAACTATATAATTACACTAGTACACTTAGAGTGTATTGAGTAGGACCATTTGAGGTCGTTCCTTTTATACTGACTTTATAAAGGAACAAAGACCTCGATTAATGTGTGCTCTTAATCCTAATATAATAACAAGCACATATATTTGATATTTATTTCTTTAATTTGTCAATGGGTGAGATTTAGTTCGATAAATCAATAAGCCCGATAAGTTGGGAAATGATATCACTTATAGTGTGTGTTGTTGATTATAGAAGGAAACTGTGTCCTAGTGATCTAGGTTGAGAATGTCCCAAGAGGAGCTCATAAGGATTGTCATGTTAAACCTAGTGGACTTAGTCCGACATAACGATAAAGTTGAGTGGTACTACTCTTGAGCTAGATATTAATTAAGTGAGTTGTCAGAATTTACTTAATTAGTGGACATTTGTTATCTTAAACACATGGAGACTAACACACTCATAATAAGAAGGAGCCCAAAATGTAATTTGGGATTGGTGCGTAGTTCAATAATAGTTCTTTAGTGGAATGAATTATTATTGATGAAATTAAGTTGTGTGTTCAGGACACGGGATGCTTAATTTCATCGAGACCAAAACCAATTCCTCCTCTCGGTCCCTATCGTAGCCTCTAGTATATAGAGATTTATACCCATACCCACCTTCTTACCCATCTCAATGGGGCCGGCCAAGTTAGCTTGGAACCCAAGCTAGGGCCGCCAAGATCAAGTGGATGAGTCATGTAGGTGGCCAGCCAAAGCTCAGGCTTAGGTGGCTGCCACTAGAATATTAAAAGGATTTTATTAAAATTATTTCTTATGTGGATATCATAATTTTAAAGAGAGTTTAAAATTAAAATTTCCTTCTACAAAGATTAAGAGAAGAGATTAATCTCTTTCCTTATTTGTAGTTTAAAAGGATGGTTTTAATTTTTGGTAAAAACTTTCCTTATTTGTAAATCATCTACATGTTTAAAAGAGAGTTTAAAATTTGAAATCTTTCCTTATTTGTTGATTAAAGGAGGATTTTAAATTTTAAGAAAACTTTCCTTTTTAAACTATGTTCATGATTTAAAAGAGAGTTTAAAATTAAATATTCTCTTTTATAAGTTTCTACAAAAGATTAAGAAAAGATTTGATATCTTTCCTTATTTGTAGATTAAAAGAGATTTTAATTTTTAGAGATAACTTTCTTTTTATCCACATGTTTAAAAGAAAGATTTTAATTTATTAAATTTCCTTTTTATAAACCAATCATGAAGGGATAAAAATTATTGGAGAAATTTTATTAATTTCCAGAAGCAAATAAGGAAGTTTTAATTTGTGTTTAAAATTTTATTTGCTTGGAAATTATATTGTGTGGCCGGCCAAATAAATTGGAGAAGAAATTTTATTTTTAATTAAATAAATTTTTCCTTTTCATGGAAAAAGAATTAAGGAAGTTTTTATTAAAATTTCCTTATTTGCCAAGACCAAGGATTATAAAAGAGGGGGTAGAGGAGGCTTCAAGGCTAAGGACTCTATTCTATTTTTCTCCCTCTTTTCCTTGGTGATGTGGCCGGCCCTTTCTTCTTCTCTTTGTGGCCGAACCTCTTCATGCTCATGGAGTTTTAATTGGTGGCCGGATCTAGCTTGAGGAAGAAGGAGAGAAAGCTTACATCCCTTGGAGCTTGGTTGGTGGAAAAGATCTTCATCTTTTGGAAGCTTTGTGCTTGGCCGAAATTTGAAGAAAGGAAAAGAAGGTGCTTTGGTGGTTTCTCATCTTGGAAGATCGTTGCCCACACAATGTCCGAGGTTAGAAGAGGAATACGGCAGAAGATCAAGAGGTCTTTCTAAAAGATATAACTAGTAATTTTTTTCTTTCCGCATCATACTAGTTATTTTTGGAAATAATACCAAATACAAGAGGCATGCGATTCTAGTATTTCGAATGTGTTTTTCGATGTTGTGTTCTTGTGTTTTTTTTCCCTTGTGATTTGATTGTTCTTTTCGGTTAACCTAAAGTTATTTTAGGAAATTAAATATTAGCTTTCCATAAAAGATTTTGTCTAGTCGGTGGTGGTTGCTCCCATATCCAAGAAGGCCATGTACCTCACCACGTCAGTACTGGGAACTAATTATAGAAATTAATATTTAATGGAATTAATAACTTAAGGTGATTTGGGTCGAACGTGTTAAGTTCCGCAGGAGACCCAAATCAAAACCTAAAAGAACGAATAGATTAAGTTTTGGATCAAACGTGTTAAGTTCCGCAAGCGATCCAAAATTTAATTTAAAAGAACACATGGTAGCTAGGAAAAGGTTCAGACCTTTGTACAAAATTTTTGTACAGTGGAACCTCTAGGTTTTCCGAGTAGCAACCAACAATTGGTATCAGAGCTAGGGTTTTGCCTCTGTGTATTTGGTATTAGTTTAATTATGCACATGTCATACAAATTTAGGCAGGTTAATAGTAGGATGTGCTAACTTTGTGGATGCAGGATCCAACTATTATGGCTTATAGTTATTATGTTTGTGATTGGACCCTTGGATATGTCAAGGGCATTTTATTGTGTGTGCATGATTATATTATAAAATACAGCAGGAGCTGTATTTAGTTTTATTAGGATTTTATTTTTGATCTAGTTACATGTACATTTCTTTTATGGAATATAGGATCGATGGATGTAAATTTTATTTTATGTTCGATCTAGTTTACATGTACATTCCTTCGAGGAATATAGGATCAAAATGTAAAATTCTATTTATGTCGCGGATCAAATCTTGCAAAGCGTGGAACCTTCTAAGGATCAGAGGCGCAGCGGAACTAGGAGCAAAATGGATGCGACAGCTAGACCCGATGGCAGTGGCCAAATATGTTGAATTTGTATACGTCCACACTAACGTGGCATGCAAAATTCACGGTGTTTGAGGTGTTGGTGAATTTAAATAATATTGTTTGAGGAATCAATATTTTTTAAATTCAAAAGTTTTTGACCAAATATTTGATCAAAGACAGATCAACTATTAATTTTATTCGTCATAAAGTAAAGTTGACGAGATAATAAAATTAATGAATAAAATCTCCCTTTCGATTTTGTATACGTCCACACTATCGTGGCATACAAAATTCATGGGGATTTTTAAGGAGTTGATCTTGACCAAGTATTTTTGTGATTCTTAGGATTTAAAATGTTTGTCAATCCCCTAGTAGTCATACTATAAGAAAGAATTAGTAATCCCAATTGTAATGATTGGAAACAGGACTTGGACATTAAGGTAGACTGTCTTCTTAGAACTAAGAACAATATAGGTGTATTTAATTCATTAGTTGAAACATGTTTAGTGGTGTTATCTACCAGAACCTGGAGTGTAGATACAGATGCCATTAATCATGTCTACAATTCATTGCAGGGTTCCAGGAAACCTGGCAACTAAATGAAAATTAAAACACCGTCTACATGGGCGCTACTAGAAAAATGGTAACTGTTGCAGTGGGAGATGTTTATCTTTTGATAAGAATAAAACATGGATTTTTGAGTAATTGTCTCTACGCACCAAGTTTAGAAAGAACTAGTTTTCAGTTTCTAAACTATTCAAAGAACTTGATATTCTTTTAAATAACAAAGTTGTTATTAAGAAAAAGAGGGAAGTTATCTGTTCTGGTACGTTGGTTGGCAATTTATAAATCCAATAACTCTCACGATGCAACAAATGGAAATTAGTAACACATCTTCTAACTTTAAGAGAAAGTAACCTTCAAAAATGAACCAATTATATCTTTGGCTTCTAAGGCTAGGTTATATTAACTTGAGTAGGATTCATTGGTAGCTGATGAACTTTTGGGTTCATTAGTGGAAATCTTTCCAACCTACGAGTCTTACTTGGAAGGAAAATTAACCAAGAAGTTTTTAAGTCTAAGGGGTATGGAGTGAAAGATATATTGGAATTAGTTCATTCTGATTTGTGTGATCCTATGAGCATCCAGGCAAGAGGTTGTTTCAAATATTTCATCTATTTTATAGACAACTATTTGAGATACGGATATATTTACTTGATGTGCCGCAAGTCTAAGTGCTTTGATTAGTTCAAAGAGTACGAGGCTGATGTGGAGAAACGACAAAGTAAAAGTATCAAGACACTACGGTAAGATCGTAGTGGCAAGTACCTCTTGGGAGAATTTAGGAGTCATTTATCAGAAGTAGGGATTGAATCCCAACTAACTGCACCTGGTACACCCCAACAGAATGGTGTAGGAAAAGGAAGGTATAGGACTCTTATGGAAATAAGTAGATTGATGAGTTATTAAGAATATTATCAAAATCATTTTAAGGATATACTCTGGAAACGGGAGTGAATATAGTACCTTCTAAAGTCATAACTCTCTACTCATATAGAATTGCTGAATAGGCGTAAGCCTATTTCGAAGCAGGTAATCCAGCACATATGCAGAAGAGAGACAATGATAAGTTGGACAGGAATTCACTTGTTTGTGGGTTATCCTAGTGAAATGAAAGTAGGTTTATAGTCTTAAAAATCAGAAGGTCATTATTAGCATCAATGACCGATTTTTAGAAAAGGACTATGTAATAAACCATGTGCCCATAAGAAAATTTGTTCTTAAGGAAATAATAAAAGGCATGTCTAATCTAGTACCAACTGTACAAGATGAGATACCACAAGGAAACTGCAACATGTATCACAAATGATACACAATTACAGAAAGTGCCTTGTCATAGTGTGAGGGTTGTTAGGCAAGCTAAAAAGATTTATGTTTTGGGAGAGATTTTGGACTCGATCCCTGGAGGACATGAACCTGATATCCGGACATATGACGAAACACTCCAAGATAAAGATGCAACATCTTGGCAAAGAGTAATGAATAACAGAATTAGAATATATGTATTCTAATAAAATATGGAAGCTTGTAGAACCATCAAATGGTGTAAAAGTCTTTGGGTGTAAAAAGGTCTATAATAGGAAAAGAGTGATAGAAAGGAATGTAGTAACTTTCAAAGCAAGGCTTGATGAAAAAGGAAACTTTTTCACTGGTAGTCATGCTTAAGTCTATCCGGATTCTTTTATCTATTTGGCAAGTGGATGTCAAGACAGCATTCCTTAATGGAAGTCTTGATGAAAGCATCCATATAAAGCAACCAGAAGGGTTCATTGCAAAGGGCTAAGAGCATCTTGTGTGCAAGCTCAATCAGTCTATGGACTGAGGCAAAGCTTCAAGGTCTTGGAACATCCGATTTATCAAAGTAATCCAGACCTATGGATTTATTGAGTAAACGGATAAGTCTTATGTATACAAAAGGTGTGATGGAAACGTGGTGGTATTTCTTGTACTATACGTAGATAACATTTTTGGTAGTTGGAAACAATATCAAAATGTTATCAGAAGTAAGGGTATGGTTGTCCAAATAATTCGATATAAAGGACTTGGGAGAATGTATATATTTTTGAGATCAAAATAATAAGGGATCGAAAGAAAAAATATATTTTACTTATCCCAAGCTTGATACATCCGAAAATCCTTGCTCGTTTTAAGCATGCAAAACTCCTCGAAAGGTTTCATACCTTTTAAGCATGGAGTGTCTTTATCTAAAGAGATGTCTCCGATGACATCAAAGGAGATTGAGGACATGTAGGCAGTTCTTTATACTTCGGCAGTTAGATAACCTAATGTATGCTATGCACGAGATCAGAAATCTGTTTTGCCAAGGGCATAGTTAGCGGATATCAAAGTAACCTAGACAAGTACATTGGACCGTAAAGCATATATTAAAGTACCTAGAGGCGCTAGAGATTATATGCTAGCTTACAAGGCTTAATTAGGTCCTGGTTACATGGATTTTGACTCAATCGTGATAGACAATAATAAGTCATCCGGGGTTTTGTGTTTACTTTAGGAGGTAAAGTCATAACTATGGAAAAGTGATAAGCATAGGTGTTTTTCTGGACTTCACCATAGAAGCTTAGTATATGGCAAGCCTCGGTAGCCATAAAAGCTGAATGACTCAATAATCTCAAGATAGACTTAGATATGATTTTGGTTTGTCCAAAGATTATTACAATTTATTGTAATAATGTTGGTGCAGTAGCAAACTCAAGAAACCATAAGTCTATAAGGGTAAACACAATAGAGCGCAAGTACCGCCCAACACGAGAAATCATATAAACGAGGAGAAGTTGTTGCCTAGATTACTTCACGTGATGACCTATAGATCCTTTCACTAAGGTCCTTAAGGCAAGAGCTTTTGATGGGCATGTTGAAGGGTTGAGAATCAGATGTATGGCAGCAGATATGGCAACTTAGTCTTTTAGTATAAGTGGAGATTGTTAGAGTGTATACTAAAAGCCTAGCTTTTGGTATAAGCATTTATATAGAAATAAGAATCACATTAGTCAAATGTCTACATTTATGATAAATGTAGTTGCTCAATTAATTTATATTGTAGATAACATGGTGTGTGGTGCCACACACAGAAGATCATGTTATCAGTTCCTTATAAATTATAAACAGTAGCTCACAACCAAGATGGAAAGGAACAAACCATTGGAAGGTCGTAGTGTAATTAGGTATTAGCTTATCTTAACTATGTAATTACACTAGTACACTTAGAGTGTATTGAGTAGGACCATTTGAGGTCGTTCCTTTTATACTGACTTTATAAAGGAACAAAGACCTCAGTTATTATTGAAGTGTGTGCTCTTAATCCTAATATAATAACAAGCACATATATTTGATATTTATTTCTTTAATTTGTCAATGGGTGAGATTTAGTTTGATAAATCAATATGCCCGATAAGTTGGGAAATGATATCACTTATAGTGTGTGTTGTTGATTATAGAAGGAAACTGTGTCCTAGTGATCTAGGTTGAGAATGTCCCCAAGAGGAGCTCATAAGGATTGTCATGTTAAACCCTGTAGGTGGACTTAGTCCGACATAACGATAAAGTTGAGTGGTACTACTCTTGGAGCTAGATATTAATTAAGTGAGTTGTCAGTAACTTACTTAATTAGTGGACATTTGTTATCTTAAACACAGGGAGACTAACACACTCATAATAAGAAGGAGCCCAAAATGTAATTTGGGATTGGTGCGGTAGTTCAATAATAGTTCTTTAGTGGAATGAATTATTATTGATGAAATTAAGTTGTGTGTTCGGGGCGAACACGGGATGCTTAATTTCATCGGGAGACCAAAACCAATTTCTCCTCTCGGTCCCTATCGTAGCCTCTAGTATATAGAGATTTATACCCACCGCATACCCACCTTCTTACCCATCCAATGGGGCCGGCCAAGCTAGCTTGGAACCCAAGCTAGGACCGGCCAAGATCAAGTGGATGAGTCATGTAGGTGGCCGGCCAAAGCTTGGGTCACAATCTTAGGTGGCCGGCCACTAGAATATTAAAAAGGATTTTTATTAAAATTATTTCTTATGTGGATATCATAATTTTAAAAGAGAGTTTAAAAATTAAAAATTTCCTTCTACAAAAGATTAAGAGAAGAGATTAATCTCTTTCCTTATTTGTAGTTTAAAAGGATGGTTTTAATTTTTGGTAAAAACTTTCCTTATTTGTAAATCATCTACATGTTTAAAAGATAGTTTAAAATTTAAAATCTTTCCTTATTTGTTGATTAAAGGAGGATTTTAAATTTTAAGAAAATTTTCCTTTTTAAACTATGTTCATGATTTAAAAGAGAGTTTAAAATTAAATATTCTCTTGTATAAGTTTCTACAAAAGATTAAGAAAAGATTTGATATCTTTCCTTATTTGTAGATTAAAAGAGATTTTAATTTTTAGAGATAACTTTCTTTTTATCCACATGTTTAAAAGAAAGATTTTAATTTATTAAATTTCCTTTTTATAAACCAATCATGAAGGGATAAAAATTATTGGAGAAATTTTATTAATTTCCAGAAGCAAATAAGGAAGTTTTAATTTGTGTTTAAAATTTTATTTGCTTGGAAATTATATTGTGTGGCCGGCCAAATAAATTGGAGAAGAAATTTTATTTTTAATTAAATAAATTTTTCCTTTTCATGGAAAAAGAATTAAGGAAGTTTTTATTAAAATTTCCTTATTTGCCAAGACCAAGGATTATAAAAGAGGGGGAAGAGGAGGCTTCAAGGCTAAGGACTCTATTCTATTTTTCTCCCTCTTTTCCTTGGTGATGTGGCCGGCCCTTTCTTCTTCTCTTCTTCTTCTCTTTGTGGCCGAACCTCTTCATGCTCATGGAGTTTTAATTGGTGGCCGGATCTAGCTTGAGGAAGAAGGAGAGAAAGCTTACATCCCTTGGAGCTTGGTTGGTGGAAAAGATCTTCATCTTTTGGAAGCTTTGTGCTTGGCCGAAATTTGAAGAAAGGAAAAGAAGGTGCTTTGGTGGTTTTTCATCTTGGAAGATCGTTGCCCACACAACGTCCGAGGTTAGAAGAGGAATACGGTAGAAGATCAAGAGGTCTTTCTAAAAGGTATAACTAGTAATTTTTTCTTTCCGCATCATACTAGTTATTTTTGGAAATAATACCAAATACAAGAGGCATGCGATTCTAGTATTTCAAATATTTTTTTCGATGTTGTGTTCTTGTGTTTTTTTCCCTTGTGATTTGATTGTTCTTTTCGGTTAACCTAAAGTTATTTTAGGAAATTAAATAATAGCTTTCCATAAAAGGTTTTGTCTAGTCGGTGGTGGTTGCTCCCATATCCAAGAAGGCCATGTGCCTCGCCACGTCAGTACTAGGAACCAATTATGGAAATTAATATTTAATGGAATTAATAACTTAAGGTGATTTGGGTCGAACGTGTTAAGTTCCGCAGGAGACCCAAATCAAAACCTAAAAGAACGAATAGATTAAGTTTTGGATCAAACGTGTTAAGTTCCGCAGGCAATCCAAAATTTAATTTAAAAGAACACATGGTAGCTAGGAAAAGGTTCAGACCTTTGTACAAAATTTTTGTACAGTGGAACCTCTAGGTTTTCCGAGTAGCAACCAAAAGACGTACCCTATCAGACCTACGAAGAGGTATGTCTACTTGAACTGGTTGTTGTTCCTCAACTCTTTGTGGAACAACATCATCCACAACACTTTGTGGTTCCAGTTCAATTTCCATCGAGGCATTAGTGCTATTGTTCGCATCTTGAACTTCTTCAAGATTGAACGCGCTCCCACTAGTCTTTCTAGAAACAAAGTACCTTTCTAGAAAGACCCAACTTCCACTGACTACTGCAACGTGAATGAGGTAATATCCCTAGTGTCCTGGATATCCAATAAGTAGCACTAATTTGGATCCTAATTGTTCGAGACTTGGCGCTACGTAGCCTCACAACCCCAAATCCTCATGAAAGACACTGGCATCTCTCCCACCATATCCTATATAGTGTCTTTATCACGGCTGGATGGAACTCCGTTGAGTATAAAAAGCCGTGTTCAGAGCATAGCCCCAAAGGTATGTCGGAAAATCTGGTGACTCATCATAGATCGCACCATATCTAATAGGGTACGATTCCTCCTTTCGGATACACCATTCCACCGTGGTGTTCCAGATGAGTGAGTTGGGATAGGATCCCACACTGCTAGATAGTCACGAAACTCATGGCTAAGGTATTCTCCACCTCGATCGGATCAAGTATCTTTGATGAGACCATCATAATTCTTTATGTTTCAAATGTAGCCAACTTAAATATCAGATAACTATCTTGCAAATCCATAATGTGATGAAGTTATAAGGCCAAGCATATCATCTATTGAACGGCGGCATCTTCAAGTCAGTAACACATGCATGCTAGCTGTATCATTCTCTCAAACGTAGCAGTCTACTAATTACATATCTTGCTCATGCATGACTCAATATAATCATATGAGACAACAAACCATCCTATGGAGTGGATAAGCTCTTGTCATTTATATGACCTAAGCGACAGTGCCAGAGGTAGGTTTGGTTCATGTCATTTGACTTTAACCTCTTGGTATTTACGTTATAGATAGGGCTCTCAAGGTCTAGAATATAGAGTCCGTTTATCAGAGGTGCACTACAATAGAACATATCATTTTAATAGACGGAACAACATTTCTTCTTTATAGTAAACGAGAAACCTTTCTTATCCAAACAAGAAACTGATATAATGTTCTTAGTTAATGCAGGCACATAACAACAATCTAATAACTCTAGTACAAGCCCAGAGGGCAGAGATAGAAAGTAAGTCCCTACAGCAACAGCAGCAACCCGTGCTCCATTGCCTACTCGTAGGTCCACCTCGCCCTTTGTCAATGTCCTGCTATTTCTCAGCGCCTGCACATCAGTACAAATGTGAGAAGCACATCCAGTATCTAATACCCATGATGTAGAAATAGATAAATTGACTTCTATAACATATATACCTAAAGTGGAAGTCTCACTTCGCTTCTTCTTAAGATCCTCCGAGTATACCTTGCGCCTCTTCCAAGTCGGCCCTCGACAGTAGTAAGCGGTAGCATCCTATGGCGACCTCTCCTTTAGGCTTCAGTGCCTTGCCTTTGCTCTTGGCTTGGGACTTTCCCTGCCTTTGGGCTCCTTGCCCTTATGTTTCGAACCATCGTAATGTTGGGCTTAGCCTTAAGGTTTAGCTCAGCAGCTCTTAACATGCTAACTCGGGCAGTGGCTTGTCAATCTCATTCATATTGTAGTTTAGAACGAATTGATTGTAGCTATCGGCAAGGATTGCAAGATCAGGTCAAGAGCTCTTGGCCAAGAGGGAACCCCAACCTTGTAGGTTCTCTATGTACCCAATCATTTTGAGTAATATGGCCCACAGGAGCCCCGTCGACATCTTGCAATCAAACAGTGTCCTTGAGTTCTCAAATCTCTCATGCCTCGCTTGACCTTGATACAGTTGATGAAGATGTTCAACTAAATCATAAGCGCCCATTAACTCGTGTTTCTTCCGAAGCTCAGAGTTCATGGTCGCGAGCATTAGACAAGACACATCTAACGCCATCTTGATGCTTCTTGAAAGCATCTCGGCCGTCCATGGCAAGCGGTGTGAGGAGCCTCCTGAATGGGTCTGCCCGAACGCATGCTTTTCGCTCTTGGGTGAGAACTATTCTCGTGTTCCTGCATCACCGTGAAGTTTGTTCGCTGAGCTTGTCCTTTCGAGGATGATCGCAGGGAGAAGGTGCTCGTGTTCGACGTCATGGTAATCTACGACAGAAATAAAAGCAGAAATAAGTATCATATTCTTAATCATTTAATTAGGCCTTTAACTAAATGATGTTCCCACTGAATTCTATAATTCATGTGGGACAAGATCCACATCATACTAACCCTTGAGTTAGCTTTGGCTAATACGCCCAAGACTTAGTATGATCGATAGGTAATGATTACCAATTACATCTCTATGCAACTCTTGTTTATAGGATAAAATCCGCATTTATATTAAAACTCGAGTTAGCTTTGGCTAATAGGCCCGAGAGTTAATATAAACGTGATTTTGTCCTACCTTTCCAACCGTTGGAAGAATGCCTATAGTTGTACTCGATCCAACCGAGTTAACTTGGAATACTCAATCTAATTGAGTTGTACTCACCCATGCGTTGATAGGCGGGACCAAGATTGTCCCTCCGTACCCTACCAAGATAGTATGTGTTGCTCTGCTTTGGCAGATTCAACAACTACATGTGATCGAGGTAGTAGTAGGTATCACGGCACGGTAGGCATTAGAGTTGACGTGATTTAGATCTAATCTAAATGATGATGCGTATCAAATACTTGATTTAGATCTAATCTAATCGTGGGGTGCATCATGTGCACGATTTAGATCTTATCTAATCGCTAGGCACTAATTAACTACTTAATTAAACATGCATCACATACATATAAGCAATTAATTAAATTATTTTGTGATTGTGTCATGGCCCTACTACGATCTTCTCAAGCCAATGAGAAGATCGGATGGTCAACCTAAGGTCAACAGCTTCTCAAGCTTCTTCCTTTGACCACCTTGTGTTGCTCGTGCCCTCCTCGTAACTCCGTCTCGTGTGGACCTTCCACCGCTTCAAAATTACATTACAATTTTGAAACTCAAGTTACATTCGAGTCTAAATCTAATTTACAACCAGAATAAAAGGAAGGCATGACGCGCAGGTCGCGAAAAATAAAATAAATAACAATAAGATAAATACAGGACGCACATCACATAACGGCACGTAGGCCGTATTATGAATTACAACACAATTGTCCAATCAAATTGGGTCTTTGGGCCATGACTATCACAAAAAAATAATATATAATTCAAAATTATATATTTTTCATAATTTTTCTGTAATTTTTCATAATTTTACAAATTTTATGAGTAAATTTTTCCCGGCGGTCCCGATTAGCGATTTCGGGCGCAATCGCGGAGCAAATCCCATTGCGGGGTTAGGAGCAGTACCCCTACCCGCGATCTAACCATCACGAGTTTCTCCTAAGCGATCCAAGAGCGCCTTAACCCGCTGTCCCAAAAGATTTTGGGTCGAAACATTACCGTTTTGGAAAATTCTTCTCGGTAGTCGAAGCCTACAAGTGCCGAAACACTTGTGCTTCGCTTCTACGAGAAAAATACCCATAAAATCATAAAAATTAGGAAATTCACAGAATGTTATAGTATGCATATTTTTCACAAAAATGCTAATTTAAACTAGTACTCGCTTCGCACGTGGCTCTGATACCACTGTTGGGTTTTTCGGACCGTGAAAATCGCATTTTCGCGTCGCGGAAACCCAGAATCACCCATGCCACTAGATCTCGTGCGAAGAAAAACTTTCGAAAATATGAGTACGAGTTTAAATTTTCAATCTACAGTAGATCTACAAAGGAAGAAAACATTTTTATACCTTTGAAGCGTGCCTTTCGCGTATCCCGCTCGTCCAAAATGCCGAATCTCTAGACCGTCAAGCGTACGGTCCTCTAGAAGTATCCACACAGACAACTTAGGTGGAGAAGACCTAAACAAAGGTGTGCTAGCACCTTGATATGTCACGGCAAGAAGAGGAGATGGAGAGAGCATGAAGAACTCAAGGAAGAAGAAGGAATCAATATGCCTTGAATGAAAAATCAATTTCATTCACAATGATATGTGGCCGGCCACATCTCCAAGGTGTAACCCTCATTCTCAATAAATGTAGCCATTAAAGAGAATGGAGTTGTAACTCCCATGAGGTGGCACACTTTGATGATGTGGCACATCATCATTGGTCCACATCTTGCCATCTCACTAATGATATGGCAATTAGTCAAGTCAAACTTGACTCTTCCTCTCAAGTCAAGTCCAACTTGATCAAATCTCTTCCATGGTTGATCGAATCCAACCATTTGATTCAAGCCAACTTAATAGAATGAATCTAATTCATTTAATTAAAATTGATTCAATGAGTCATAATCTAAATTAGACTCATTGAACACATGAATCAACTTGAGTCCAACTCAAGTTAGCCCAATTAGGATTACTCTTAATCCAATTTGATTCATCAAATGAATCTAATCATCTTGGTTCATCAAATGAACCTAATCTCCATCTAATTGTCCTTAGTGTGTGACCCTATAGGTTCTTGTAACATTGGCAATGCTCTAAACTCATTTAGGAGCATAAGTAATGAGCGGTATCTAGCAACACATCATTACTACCCAAGTTACAAGAATGTTGAGATCCAGCATCACCTTATGACTACTAGTTGTGACTCATCACAATATATGACAAGTGCCCTTCTATCTTAGACATCTAGATTGGTCAATGTGAGGCATAGACCGTGTCATCCTCTGACCAATCTAAATCTTAAACTCCAAGTAGACTCACTAAATCAAATGAGCTCAATATCCTATATTGACTCATTTGGGCATGGCCATGCACTTCGTGGTCTCACTCTATCAAGAATACCGATGTCTCTCCCATCATATAGGAGGGATAGATCCCATCTATATCACTCACATCCCTCTGCATAATTTGTTATATACCCAGTAATCGCCTTTATAGTCCACCCAGTTACAGGTGACGTTTGATGAAACCAAAGTACATAACTCCTTATGTAGGGATCTATGGTGACTTCAGGTCTAAGGACTAGTAGTCATACTAATAGCCACATGAGAAAGTATATGACACTCATATAACGATCCATGATACTTTCTCATGGCGGGTCATTCAGTATACATTCTCTAATGTATACCCATGTGTCAACTTGATATCTCTATATCCATGACTTGTCGAGTTGACCTACATGCTAGTCTTATTGCATTAACATTGTCCCTGAATGTTAATACTCGACTAGGAATGATTAAGAGTAGTGTTCCCTATATCATCTCACTATCAGTTCAACTAACCGATTGATATAGGTGAGAACCGTCTACTCAAGGACATTATTATACTTAGTTTATTTGGCACCAATACAAGTAAGTATAATAACCAAAATCCAAATGCCTTTATTTATATAGATAGAATATGATACAACAAGTCCAAAATACAATCATCAAATGATTGGCTCTAGGGCTCTAGCTAACACTACCCTAGCAAGCATCACACACATCATAGAAAATAAAAGCAATAAATATGGAAATTAATTTTCCAAATATTATGGCATTTTCCATCACTATCCTTTGCGTGCTGCCAGGCCTAGGTTTCATGCCGTCGGGTCCATCGATCTTCCTTTTCCGTTGCGCCTCTGGTCCTCCAATAGCACCACGCCTCGCAAGGATACGATCCGTGACAAAAATAGAAATTTTTACATATATCGATCCTATATTCCACAAGGGAATTTACAAGAGGTCTAGATCGAAACAAAGTGTAAAAATAAAACCTAGGGCTAACACAGCTCCAGCTGTATTAGTTACAAACAATCATGCACACACATAATATAATGCCCATGACATGTCCATGGGTCCAATCACACACAATATCTATAAGCCATAATAGTTGGAGCCTGCAACCACAAAGTTAGCACATCCTACTATTATCTTGCCTAAATTATATATGGCATGTGCATAATTAAACTAGAAAACCAAATTCACATAGGCAAACCCTAGCTCTGATACCAATTGTTGGTTGCTACTCGGAAGACCTAATGGTTCCACTGTACAAAATTTTGTACAAAGGTCTGAACCTTTCCTAGCTACCATGTGCTCTTTTAAATTAAAATTGGAATCACAAATGGAACTTAACATTATTGATTCCAAATTTAATTTATATTTTCTTTTAGGTTTAGATTTGGATCGCCTGCGGAACTTTACACTTTTGATCCAAGTCCACCTATGTTATAAGGTCTTTTAAATATTAATTTCCAAAATTGGCTTCCAGTACAAATGTGGCGAGGCACTAGGCCTTCTTGGATATGGGAGCAACCACCACCGACTCGACAAAGCCTTTTAGGGAAATTCAATATTTAACTTTCCTAAAATAATCATAGGTTAACCTTAAAGAAAAATCGAAGCACAAGATCGAAAAAGGAAACAAAAGAACATGAATCAAAACAAATTCGAAATCTAGAATATCTATGCCTCTTGTATTTGGAATTCTTACAAAGGAAAAACTAGCATGATGTGGAAATAGAAATTACTAGTTATACCTTTCCTTTGCGATTAATGACCTCTTGATCTTCTACCGTATTCCTCTTCTAACCTTGGACGTTGTGTGGGCAACGATCTTCCGAGATGAGAACCACCTTTCCACCTTTCTTCTTCCTTCTAGGTTTCGGCCACCACCACCACGCTCCAAGGGATGCTAGAGACAAGACCTCCTTTCTCTCCTTCTTCTCCTTGCTTGATCCGGCCACCAACAAAAACTCCACCAAGAGATGTGGTTCGTCAACCAAAGAGGAAGAGAAAGAGGGATAGGGCAGGCCACCAAAACCAAGGAAGAGAGGGAGGAAAAGAATAGAGGATGTGTCTCATGAAGACACCCCTACCCTCTCTTTTATAGCTTTGGCCTTGACAAATATGGAAATTTTATTGCTATTAAAATTTCCTTATTTCCTTTGTCAATGGTTAATGAGAAAAAATTAATTAAAATTTCTTCTTCTCATGGTACATGGCCGGCCACATCAAGGAGATCAAATAAGGAAATTTTTCGCTAGAAAAATTAAAGTTTCCTTATTTGTTTCCGGAAAATTTTTAAATAAAATTTTCTTCTTTTAAATCAATTCATGGTAAGTTATAAAAGGAAATTTTTATAATTTAAATTTTTCATGTGGATGATTTACAAATTAGGAAAGTTTTTGACAAAATTAAGAAACATCCTTTTAATTCACAAATAAGGAAAGAGATTAATCGCTTGTCTTAATCTTTTGTAAAAGCTATAAAAAGTAAATTTTTAATTTCAAAACTCTCTTTTTAAATCATGTCTTCCACATCAGAAAAATTTTAAAAAAATAAACCACCTTTTATTTTAATTGGGCCTGCCACACTAGGCTTGAACCCATGCTAGGGCTGGCCACAACCAATCCCTCCTAGACTTGGTTTGGCCAGCCCTTGCTTAGGCTCCAAGAAATGCTTGGTCGGCCACCTCTAGGTGGGTAAGGAAGTGGGTATAGGTGGGTATATTATTCTATAATTAAGAGGCTACGATAGGGACCGAGAGGAGGAATTGGTTTTGGCCTCCCGATGAAAATAAGCTTCCCGTGTTCTCTCTAAACACACAACTTAAATTCATCAATAATAATTCATACCACTAAAGAATTATTATTGAACTACCGCACCAATCCCAAATTACATTTTGGGCTCCTTCTTATTATGAGTGCATTAGACTCCCTGTGATTAAGATATCTAATGTCCACTAATTAAGTGAGCTACTGACACTCACTTAATTAATATCTATCTCCTAGAGTAGTACCACTCATCCTTATTGTCATGTCGGACTAAGTCCACCTGCAGGGTTTACATGACAAACTTTATGAGCTCCTCTTGGGGGCATTATCAACCTAGCTCACTAGGACAGTGTCCTTCTATAATCAACAACACACAGTATAAGTAATATCATTTTTCAACTTATCGAGCCTTTTGATTTATCGAGCTAAATCTCACCCTTTGATAAATTAAAGAAATAAATATCAAATATATGTACTTGTTATTATATTAGGATTAAGAGTTTACACTTCCATAATAACAGAGGCTTTATTCTTTTATTTAGTCAGTATAAAAAGAACTACCTCAAATGGTCCTACTCAATACACTCTAAGTGTACTAGTGTAATTATATAGTCAAGATAAACTAATACCTAATTACACTACGGCCTTCCAATGGATTGTTCCTTTCCATCTTGGTCGTGAGCAACTGTTTATAATTTATAAGGTACTGATAACATGATCTTCTATGGTGACTCCACACACCATGTTATCTACAATATAAATTAAATGAACTACATTTAACAAATAAATGTTTTTGACCAAATGTGATTCTTTATTACATAATAAATGTCTACAAAAAGCTAGGCTTTTAGTATACACTCTAACAAAACATACCTAAAGAGTAAGGTGTTTCGGGAGAAGGGTTGCTCAGTCTAAAGTAAGAAAGTATAGCATCAGATAACAACCTCACCAAATTTAGTCGCCAACCATCTAGTTGGGCTGAAGCAACTTGGTAGGAGATATCCAAGTGGAATTCCCCCAAAGACGGAGTCAGTGGAAGTGAGGGCTGCCATTATAGAGGCCATTCTACCTCATAAGGAAATTGAATGAAGAAGAATTTACTCTTCCAAATAGCGTCAGAAGGTGGAAGGGGTGAAAAGAAAGCAGTATGGATACGAGCTTAGAAATAGAAAAGACCATCATCCTACTGGCATAGGACAAACAAGTAGTGGAAAAGAGGAGTTGACCAAGAAAGTTCGCATACTTCGCATAGTATCACGAAGTCGCATAGGATCCTTATCGAATTAGGTGTTAGCTGGCCAAAAGGGATTTTGAAGTAACGACACACTTCAGAAAACAATGGATGGGGGGAAGACGAAGTCCTACCGAAAATTATTCTTTGAAATAGGTTCCAAAATCGGACGGGGGATCGTACAATTGTTCTACACCGGTGGGGATGATTGCATGAGTATTGGCAGGGATTCCATAGGAATGCTTCAGGTCATCCAAATCCAATTCAGCGAAGGATGAAGCTCCTGGGTAATGAACTGCCACCAAGGAGGCCCAATGAGAGGAAGAGGCCATGATGAGGGGAATTAGCTTAGGAGGGAAAAAGGTTAAACAAAGAGTTAAAATCAGGGGAAATGAAGAATCGGAGCAAAGTCATAGAGCGAAGTAGAAGACAGGCGGCGATTGCAAAATATTCGGGAAAGAAGAAAAGGGAAGATGTTTATAGGCAACGATCGAAAGGGTACTTTCATCAATCCCCATCTAATGACTAGCAAAGTTGGTGGCAAGGAATACGGGTCATCCGATTTCCATTGAAAGTAGAGTCGAAGGGCATGGAAGGAAGAACAGCGGCATGAAATGCGAGGCACTTCAGGAAATAGGGTTGCCTTGGGAAGAAGCGCGGGGGTTATACTTATTCTCTGAGCTCCTCACAAGTCTAGCCCAGCCCACGGTACAGATAGAAAAGGGAAGCCAGGTCGGGATGAAATGCAGGTCAGTATAGGGTGCCGGTCAGAAAAGGCTAGGTCGGGGTCATCAAAGACGTCCAGAACCTCACCAAAAGAATAACAAACTAAAGGAAGGCAAGCATATCATAAAAAAGCCAAAATCAATTTTATATGGGCAGCATTCAACAGCATAATGGTACAGTAGAGTAAGGCGACATTCAACAGCGTAATAACATCAACATATGTTTAGAATAACAAGTCTATATCCAAAAATTAAGCGTCAAAAGAGGGTGTTGGGTCATCCGAAGGAGGATCAGAAGGGGGAGCTGGAAGAAGGAGGAAGTTGGAATCATCCTTAAAAGAAGGAAATGTTCCCGCAGGCAATTATCTAGATATGCGGTCAGTATCTATAAAATCTTCTGCAGGTGCTGAATGGAGGAGACCTTGCTCAAACATCTGCCGAGCTCCGCCAACCGCTCCACAACATAGCATCAGATTACCCCAACTTCCAAGCTTCCGTAGGAAGAATGGAGAAGAGATGTATGATACCCTATATGCTTCGAGCCGGCCAACCTCACCTACTTGATACTCTTTCAGATCTGCTTTGGCCTTTTCAGCTTCGGCACGAACCAGATCTAGCTCCTTCTGGTCCTAGGAAACATTTTCCTAGGCCTTCTGCAGATCAGCCTGCAATAATTTGACGGCAGCTTGGCTAGCGGCCTCTTGATCTTGAAGAGTCTTCTCCCGGACAATACTAGATTGCAATTGAGCATGGACGTCGGCCAAATCCTTCTGAAGGGAGGCATCGGCTTCTTGTAGGGTTTTTAGTTCAGCCCCCCTCTCGTCTAGTTCAGCCACGACTGAGCGACGAAGCTCTGTCTCAGAGGCTAATTGGGACTCGCAGGTCTTCATGGCCGCATCCAGAGTCCTTATCCTCTCAAAAGCTGCATGGTCGATGGAGCGGGTTGTTTCGGTAGATTCCCCAATGGCTCGGAGATAGTCCTCTAGATCCCTGGGCGTCGGGTGGAGTGGGTCTCTAGGGGTGATCGGGAGTTCCAACTCTTGAAGACGAGCTTTTAGCACTTGGTTCTCCCGCTGCAGCTCAGTGGCACGTTGTATTGCGCTCAGACCCATGGAGCAGGCCTGCACAAGACACGAGAATCAGGAGTAACTACCGATAGTCAGGACAGTAGAAGGGGAACTCACAGATACAATGCATCGAGAAGAGAAGTCTAGCCCGTCCAGGGGAGCACTCTGCCAAAATTGACGATTAGCTGATCGCCACGAGGTGGCCAAATCACCATGCAAATGAACCAAACCGGTAATAGATGGGGTAGCTTCGGTGGGGGCGGCGGAAGGCTCAGTAACAGAAGGAAGTCTCCAAGAGGATGTGAAGGAGTGCCTCTGGGAGGATCACCCTTTCCTTTTAACAGCAGAAGAGGAGGCCATAATAGGAATGGGAGTTGTGAGATCTGCAGAGCTTCCTGGTTGATCTTCAGGAGGCGGAGGAGTCTGCTCCGAAGCCATGACTCGAAGAGGAGTAGGGGCCGACAGCCTAACCGGCTATTCGAGATCCTCGGTCGTAGGAGAGGGCTCCCAGACAGGCGTTGCAATCCTAGCCGAGGGAGAGCGGGAAGCTGATGGAGGAGGCTGGCGGACTTTAGGAGGTGGAGGAGAGGCCTGGGTCGAGGGGATGACCCTTTTTCTCTTGCGCTCAAGACGCAATCGTTTAGCTGGGGGAGGGGATGGGGCTCGTTCCTTTTCAACAGATTCCGGCCGGGCCGGGTCCACCTCCAGAGTGGTAGTTTACTCCCCTGGTTCAGCAAGCCCCCCCCGGAACTGGAGCAGGAATCTCGGCCGGGTCGGTCGGGGGAGCACCGGTTCCAGTCGCGGAGGAGGAGGATGCTAGTCCTTTCGCAAGCTCCTCGCCCAGAGCTCTCAGAACAGCGATGGATTGTTGTTTTTTGGTCGAAGTGTAAGCCCGGAGCATAGCAGCTTCTGCAGAATGAAGTGAAATACCTCAGTTAGCGAAGAATGGTAGGAAGGAAATTAGGACCTTACCAAGCGGAGCTCCTATCTCTGCAGGAACCTGGCTAAGACCAAAAGAATATAAAAATCCCTCTAACAATAGTATGGTTAATTTAACGCTCACACCAGTTAATTTTTCTGAGGTAACATGGCAAGAGGGTTGATGGTGCATGGGAAGATTGGAGGGAAGGTCAGAACGCCAGAACGCAGGCCAGATGGGGGATTCGGGTAACCTGACGAAGAAAAAATGAGACTTCCAACCTTTGTTGGAAGAGGTCATGTCAGAGAAGAATTTAAAGTCGGGGTTTGCTTGCACCATGAACACCCCCAGCTCGAATCGTTTGAAGGAGTAGAAGTGGTGAAATAGTTGAACTGTCAGGGGAATTTGATAAACTCGGCAAAGAATGACAGTGCCGCATACAACCCTGAAGAAATTGGGAGCAAGTTGGGAGGGACAGACACTGAAGTATCGACTGAGCTCGGAAATGAATGGATGGATGGGGAAACGAAGGCCCCCTAGAATCTGGTCCTTGAAGACAGTCATGAAGCCTTTAGGGGGAGATGAAGGATGTTTGTGCAGCGTGGGAAGTCGAAGTTCATAATTAGGGCGAAGTTTCAAGCCGGATTTGATTGCGGACAGATCAGAGATGTCTAGGTCAAAAATGTAGAAGGAATACCAGAATATTTCCTTACCGTCCACCATTGTAAGAGGGAAGAAGGCTGAAGTGTGGAAGCGAAGAGGAGGAAGGAGGTCACAGGTCGAGAGCAAGGGGAAACAAGAACGGCTATCGCACAGCAGCTCGCAGAAGATGAAGAGGACAAGGCAATTGAAGTCGCGTGAGGGTGACGGTAAACTGCCTTTAGGGTTTATAAAGCGAGGCATTCCTCGAAAATATCGGAAGAAGAGCCGGGTATCTTGTGGGGTAAGTCGCTTTAGTGTCGTCGGATCAGAGAATGGCACGCGCTTAAGGGAAGTTGTGTACAAAAAAGGTTCAATTAGGCGACGTCATGCAACGTGGGCAGTAAATGCATGAGACAGATGTCCCAACCCTAGGAAGTGCATTAATGATGGATGTGGCAAGGAAATCATGAAAGGGAGTATACGTACAGATTGGCTTTAATTGGAGAAAATCAGGCTTGGAATATTAAAAAGGCACAAGCGGCGCCTTGGGAAAAGGCGGAGAAGTTTAGCGGGAAGCAATTTGAACCCTCCCAGGGCCACTCATCTTCATCCCCCAAGGCTAAGCAGGATTTAAATATTTTTTAGCTTTGCTTAAGAATGACATCATCTATTTTCGTGATTGTAGAAGGGAGGCATGATATTCTTAATGATATTACCATGTCGGTAAATATTTCCTGGACAGGCCTTTCTGAAGGCATCCAAGGCGGTAAGATCTGACCTGGGAGGACTTTTCTAAAGAAATCTCGGTCGGCTGCCCTACACTCTCGCCCTCGAGCGAGTTATAAGTGAGCAACGCTCTCACGCCCAACGAACTTTATAGGTCCGCTGTCCCAGACTCTCGCCCCAGTGTGAGTTATAAGTGAGTGAGAGGCTCTAACATGCTTGACTACTGGTCGGTATCATCCCCGACTCTCACCCAGGCGAGTTATAGTGAGCAAGGCTCTCACATGCTTGACCTTCTGGTCGGCTCACCCAGACTCTACCTTCCCTGGTCACAGGGTTATAGAGAGTGAGCAGGGTTCTCACGTGATGACCTTCTGGTCGGTTGTCCCGAGACTCTAGCCTAGTCACGAGGTTATAAGTAAAACAAGCTCTCAGCCCAACGACTTTATGCAATTAAACTTATCGAACTCGCCCGATGTGGCGAGTTATAAGTAGTGAGAGCTCTCATACTGCGACCTTTCTGGTCGGCTGCCCAGAACTCGCCCGGTCGAGTTATAAGTGAAACAAGAGCTCTTCGCCCAACGATCTTCTGGTCGGTGCCCAATTCACCCGATACAGTTATAAGTGACAGAACTCCTCACGCCCAGCAAACCCTACAGGAGTCGGTTGTCCAGAACTCGCCTAATTCTGATTATAAATCAGCAAGCTCTCCTTCAAATTGTTGATTTGGATCTGTTGGAGATCATGATAATTGCAATTAATGTGAAGTTATTAAGAAAAAAGCTTTGTAACCCGTGAAATTGGCACCATAATGATGAGTAACATCATTGGTCCCACCTCAATACTTAACTCCTGTGAGGTGACATAAAGTCAAGTCAAACTTGACTTTTAATCTTCCTCAAGTCAAGTCAGAAACTTGACCAAATCTCTTCCATGGTTGATCGAATCCAACCATTGGGTTCAAACCAACAATATAATGAATCTAATTCATTTAATTAGGGTGAAGTTGATAGGTCAAAATCTAAATTAGACTCATTGAACATGAATATCAACGAGTCGAACTCAAGTTAGCCCAATTAGGATTACTCTTAATCCAATTTGATTCATCAAATGAATCTAATCCTCTTGGTTCATCATATGAACCTAATCTCCATCTAATTATCCTAAGTGTGTGACCCTATAGGTTCTTGTAACGTTGGCAATACCCTAAACCCATTTAAGAGCATAAGTAATGAGCGGTATCTAGTAACACATCATTACTACACAAGTTACAAGAATGTCGAGATCCGACATCACCTTGTGACTACTAATTGTGACTCCTCACAAAATGTGACAAGTGTCCTTCTATCCTAGACATCTAGATTGATCAATGTGAAGCATAGACCGTGTCATCCTCTGACCAATCTAAATCTTGAACTCCAAGTAGACTCACTAAATCAAATGAGCTCAATATCCTATATTGACTCATTTGGGCATGGCCATGCACTTCGTGGTCTCACTCTATCAAGAATATCGATGTCTCTCCCGTCATATAGGAGGGATAGATCTCATCTACATCACTCACATCCCTCTGCATAATTTGTTATATACCCAGTAATCGCCTTTATAGTCCACCCAGTTACGGGTGACGTTTGACGAAACCAAAGTACATAGCTCCTTATGTAGGGATCTATGGTGACTTCAGGTCTAAGGACTAGTAGTCATACTAATAGCCACATGAGAAAGTATATGACACTCATATAACGATTCATGATACTTTCTCATGGCGGGTCATTCAGTATACATTCTCTAATGTATACCCATGTGTCAACTTGATATCTCTATATCCATGACTTGTGAGATCAAGTCATCGAGTTGAACTACATGCTAGTCTTATTGCATTAACATTGTCCCTGAATGTTAATACTCGATTAGGAATGATTAAGAGTAGCGTTCCCTATATCATCTCACAATCGGTTCAACTAACCGATTGATATAGGTGAGTTCCATCTACTCAAGGACATTATTATACTTAGTTTATTTGGCACAAATACAAGTAAGTATAATAACCAAAATCCAAATGCATTTATTTATATAGAATATGATACAATAAGTCCAAAATACAATCAACTAATGATTGGCTCTAGGGCTCTAGCTAACAATCTCCCACTAGCACTAGTGCCAATTAGTGTAGGCTCTAAGCCCAAATGACCTAGTGTGACCATCATGCTTCTTCTGTGCCAAAGCCTTGGTCAAGGGATCTGCGATGTTAGCCTCTGTAGGTACTCTGCAAATCTTCACATCTCCTCTCTCAATGATCTCTCGAATGAGATGGAAGCGCCATAGTATGTGTTTGGTCCGCTGGTGTGAGCGAGGTTCCTTCGCCTGTGCTATAGCTCCATTGTTGTCACAATAGAGCTCAATGGGGTCAGCAATGCTAGGAACCACCCCAAGTTCAGTGATGAACTTAGGATCAAGCGCCTTTTTCCGCCTCCGATGCAGCGAATGTACTCCTGTTGTAGAATCAGCTATTGTATCCTGCTGAACTATTCCAGTGTGAGAACCACCATTAATGCAAAATCGAACCCGATTGCGATCTATAGTCATCCGGTTTTGGGAGCTAACATCACTATAACCCTTTACTGATAGCTCATCATCGCCTCCATATATCAAGAAATATTCTTTAGTCCTTCTTAAGTACTTAAGAATATTCTTGACCGCTATCGATGACTTTCACCTAGATCGACCGGTATCTGCTCGTGATGCTCAAAGCATACGAGACATCGGTCGAGTACATAGCATGGCGTACATGATCGATCCTATGGTTGAGGCATAAGGGATATGATCCATGCGGTCTCTCTCCTCTCTAGAAGAGGGACCTTGAGTCTTGAAGACTCACGCCATGTGACATCGGTAAATCCCTTCTCTGCATGATAAACCGAAGGAGTACCTTGTCAATATATGTACTCGACTTAGGCCAAGCAATCTCTTAGATCTATCTCTATAGATCTGTATCTAGAATGCGGGATGCCTCACCTAAATCCTTCATTGAGAAGCAACTCCTAGCCAGGTCTTAATAGACTGAAGCATAGGGATGTCCTTCCCAATGAGTAGTATGTCATCCACATACAATATGAGGAAGACAACTGTGTTCTCTACAACCTTCTTGTAGACACAAGGCTCATCTTCATTCTTGATGAATCCAAACTATTTGATTGCATCATCGAATCGAAGATTCCACTTCCGAGATGCTTGCTTTAGTCCATATATGGACCTATGCACTGCATACTCTACTAGTATCTTTGTGGATCTATAAAACCCTCGGGTTGTGTCATGTACACATCCTCGAGTAGGTTTCCATTCAGAAACGCGGTTTTGACATCCATCTGTCATATCTCATAGTCATGGTAGGCTGCAATAGCAAGCGTGATCCGAATGGATTTAAACATCGCTACTGGAGAAAAGGTTTCATCATAGTCAATACCATGAATCTGCTTGAAACCTTTAGCTACCAAGCGACCCTTATAGATAAGTCCATCCATGTCAGTCTTTCTCTTAAAGACCCACTTGCACCCAATGGGTTTTACCCCTTCAGGTGGATCAACCAAAGTCCATACTTGGTTGGTGTACATGGATTCCATCTCGGATCTCATGGCCTCTAGCATTTCTCGGAATCTGGTCTCATCACAGATTCCTAATAGGTGGTAGGCTCATCCTCTATGAGCACAACGTCATCTTGCTCAGACAAGAGAAACGAGTATCTCTCAGGCTGACGACGCACCCTATCAGACCTGCGAAGAGGTATGTCTACTTGAACTGGTTGTTGTTCCTCAATTCCTTGTGGAACATCATCCACAACACTTTGTGGTTCCAGTTCAACTTCCATCGAGCCTTCAGTGCTTGTATTCGCATCTTGAACTTCTTCAAGAACGAACGTGCTCCCACTAGTCTTTCTAGAAACAAAGTCCCTTTCTAGAAAGACCCCAGTCTTTGCCACTCGGAATGTAGAATAATATCCTTAGTTTCCTTGGGATATTCAATAAGTAGCACTTATCATATTTGGGTCAAAATTTGTCGAGACTTGGCGTCGTCGTAAGCCTCTCACGACCCCAATCCTCATAAAAGACACTGGGCATCTCTCGTCCATATCCTATGGTGTCTTTATCACGGCCTTGGATGGAACTCGGTTGAGAATGAAAGCTGCTGTGTCTAGAGCATAGCCCCAAAGGTATGTCGGAAGATCGGTGTGCTACTCATCATAGATCGCACCATATCTAATAAGTGTCGATTCCTCCTTTCGGATACACCATTCCACCGTGGTGTTCCGGAGGAGTGAGTTGGGATAGAATCTCACACTCAGCTAAATAGTCACGGAACTCATGGCTAAGGTATTCTCCACCTCGATCGGATCGAAGTATCTTAATACTCTTGCCAAGCTAGTTCTGTACTTCATTCTTGAATTCTTTGAACTTTTCAAAGGATTCAGACTTATGTGTCATCAAGTACACATAACCATATCTACTGAAATCATCAGTAAATGTGATGAAGTACCTATAACTGCCTCTAGCAGCAACATTGAAAGGGCCACATACATCACTATGTATGAGTCCTAACAAATCAGTTGCTCTCTCGCTGTGCCCACTAAAGGGAGTCTTGGTCATCTTGCCTCGTAGGCATGACTTGCATATCTCATATGATTCAAAATCAAATGAGTCCAACAAACCATCCTTATGGAGTTGGGATAAGCGCTTGTCATTTATATGATCTAAGCGACAGTGCCAGAGATAGGTGTGGTTCATATCGTTCGATTTGAACCTCTTGGTACTAACGTTATAGATAGAGCTCTCAAGGTCTAGAATATAGAGTCCGTTCATCAGATGTGCACTACAATAGAACATATCGTTTAAATAGACAGAACAATATTTGTTCTTTATTATAAACGAGAATCCTTTCTTGTACAAACAAGAAACTGATATAATGTTCTTAGTCAATGCAGGCACATAACAACAATTGTCTAACTCTAGTATAAGCCCAGAGGGCAGAGATAGAAAATAAGTCCCTACAGCAACAGCAGCAACCCGTGCTCCATTGCCTACTCGTAGGTCTATCTCGCCCTTTGTCAATGCTCTGCTATTTCTCAGTGCTTGTACATTAGTACAAATGTGCGAAGAACATCCGGTATCTAATACCCACGACGAAGAAATAAAGAGGTTGACTTCTATAACATTTATACCTGAAGTAGAAATCTTATTTCTCTTTTTGTTAAGATCTTCCAGGTATCGTGTGAAGTTCCTCTTCTAGTGCCCTGCTTGTCCTTGATATAGTTGACGAAAATGTTCAACCATCGTAAAGCACACATCAACTCATGTTGCTACGAAACTCGAGTTCATGGTTGCGAGCATTAGGCAGGACACATCTAATGCGTCATCTTGATGCTTCTTGTAAGCATCGTCGTCCACGTGGCAATGGCGGAGGGAGCCTCGGAATATGCTCGCGTCAGCGATGTTTTCTTGGTGAGAACTATTCTCGGGTTCCTATCGATCCGGAAATTTGCTCCATTGAGCTTGTCCTTCCAGAGACGATCGCGAGGAGAAGGTGTTCATCGTCATGGTTATCTACAACGAATAAAAGTAGAAATAAATATCATATTCTTATAAAATCATTTAATTAGGCCTTTAATTAAATGATGCTCCCACCGAATTCTATAATTCTTGTGGGACAAGATCTACATCATACTTGAGTTAGCTTTGGCTATCCATGAGGCTTAGTATGATCGGTAAAGATTACCAATTACATACTCTTGTTTATAAAATCAATATCATTTATATTAAAACTCGAGTTAGCTTTGGCTATCCCGAGAGTTAATATAGATGTGATTTTGACCTATCTTTTCCAACCGTTGGAAGAATGCCTATAGTTGACTCGATCTAACCGAGCAACTAGGAATACTCAATCTAATTGAGTTTATATTTACCCATGCGTTAATAGGCGGGACCAAGATTGTCCCTCCGTACCCTACCAAGATAATATGTATTGCTCTGCTTTGGCGATTCAACAATACATGTGATCGAAGTAGTGATAGGTATCACGACACGGTTAGGCATTTAGAGTTGGTGATCGAGATCTAATCTAAAGGATGATGATCTAATCTAAGGGTGCATCATGTGCACGACTTAGATCTAATCTAATCGTAAGGCACTAATTAATTAATTACTTATTAAACATGCATCATATACATAAGCAATTAACTAATTAATCTATTTGTGATTTAGTCATGGCCCCACTATGATCTTCTCAAGCCAATGAGAAGATCGATAGTCAACCTAGGGTCAATAGCCTCCAAGCTCCTCCCTCCACCTTTTGTTGCTCGTGCCCGCCTCGGAACTACTGTCTCGTGTGGACCCTCCACCGCTCCAATTTGTACAATTTGAAACTCGAGTTACATTCGAGTCTAAATCTAATTTACAACCAGAATTAATGAGAAAGGCACGACGGCAGGTCGCGAAAAATAAAACATACAACACGTAAACCAAAACGTAGATAAAGCATTTATGAATTACCACAACAATCCAATCATATTGGGTTTTGGGCATATATCACAAATTAATATATAATTCAAAATTATATATTTTCATAATTTTCTATAATTTTAAAATTAATTTTTACAATTTTACGAGTAAATTTCCATGGGTCCCGTTTTAGCAATCAGCCACAGAACGGATCCATCTGCGGGGCATCTCACTTGGTTACCAGGATTCATAAACTCTAATACTTAAGCACTGAGGTTTAGTGTTCAATCCTAGGGAGGCAAAATCCACGCCGGTGTGAAAGTCCTAGTGATAGAGTACGACCACGCCAAAGGGTTGTTGGCACGACATGAGAGGTCGCCAAATGAGCGACGACATAAGGGCCATTGGCCACCATAGGCCGCCTAAGAGGCCAAAGGCGGGTCGTTACAATACACCCCGCACCCGAAAGATCACCCAAGGCCAACGGATCCGTGCAAGGTAAAAATTTTTCAAAAAAACCAAATGCGAGTTTGAAAAACCTTTTTAGATCTACTCCTAGATCTATGTGTTGAGAACTTTACCCTTTTTGCGTGCCCTGTTACGATCCGCAAGTGTACGGAAATGTCGCAAGTAATATAAAAGATTATCGTATCCACAGGGACTGGAATAAGCACTAGAAATGCCTCAATGCGAATTAGCTAAACAACTATCCAATCATTTCAAAAGCAAAGTAAAGGTAAACAAATCTAGTCTTAAAGATCAACAAACAAGAGTCTAGTGTTTTGGGTTATGATAAAGGGAGATTCTAGGAGTTTCGGTTTCTTTGTAAGATTTCTTGAATGTAAATGGTTCACCAATTCTTATCCCTCAATTGCCAAACATGTAGAAAGTTGCCGGTTCCCTCTTGAAATAGACAACCGGCTAAGGATTGAGAAATGTATCTAAATAGGATTAATTAGACATGTACCTATGTTGTCCTTACACAGAAGTGCACCTATTACTATGCCTTCCTCAGATATCAACGTAGAAGCACACGACTCATTAATCTATCAAGATACAAGCAGCTAGTCATAAAATCCATCCTACTCTCTTGAATATCCCTATTTCCTCTTCAAGATTATCTCTCAAACGTCCTTACACGGGCTTGCACCTGTCACGTGGATCCCTCGGATGATCGAGTGAGAGTTTATCTTTACAAAGTCCACAAGAAATCCAAACAATCAATCAAGAATGAGAATTAAGCACAAATCACCATTAATCATTCAAGATCTAATTGATACAAGCAAGTCAATGTCATTGAAACAAGAAAATGGCAAATCCATTAGAGATTACATCAATCCATCATACAAATACTCCCTTAATCCTAGAATACAAGATCTACTCCATGAATCGAGGAAGAAAACCCGAAGAAATAGAGATTACAAGCATTCCTTGAATCCCCAATCCAAGAAAACAAGAAGAGGGGGAAAGAGAAAACTTATCTACGAAGAAGCCTTGTCTTCGGATCCAATCCTCGCTCCGGAGTCGAAATCGTCGAGATCTCCCTTAAAATCGCCAAATCCTCCCAAGAATAGGAGGAAACCACCAAATCTTGCTTTCTTCCAAAGGGAGATCCCTTTCAATTCATGAAGAAGGGTTTAAATAGAGGAGAATGCGCCACACGGCCCGTGACACAATGTGAGATTCACATGCCATGTCCCCTCGCAAGTGTGACTCCACCGAACCTCTCTGGAAATGCTACTCAGTGTGGTGCACTGACCTGACTTAGTCTCGGAAATCTCACATGGCCGTGTGGTGCACAGCACTTCTTGGTCTGGAAATCTCCTGCAGGTGTAGATCCACCAGCCTGTACCTGCTGGTTGGCTTCAAATCTTGACACTGGTGCGAGGTTCACATGGCCATGTCATCTTCCTCTTCTGTTGGTGCCAAACTCCACACGCCCGAGCTCCATACAGTCGCCAGGTGTGAGCTGCACGCGGTGATTTCTCCCTTCGTTTCCTCCAATGCATGCCCAAAGATGTAGATTCTTCACCAAATCGACTCCTGTGTACAGAAAATGCACAAAAAGCAGATCTCCGAACCAAAAGAGTAAATATGCTAAAAGGAAAGCTGGAAGTATAAAAATGCATAGATCAAGCATGCTCAAAGTATGTAAATGTGCGTAAAAATATGCATAAAAGAGTATATAATCTACGCACATCATGCCCTTTCGCGTTCCCGCTCTTCCAAGGAGTTGCCGGATCTCAAGACCGTCAAGCACCGGTCCTCTAGAAGTATCCACACGGACACGTAGGTGGAGAAACCTCACACAAAAGGTGTGCGAGCACCTTGGTGAGATTCGGCCAAGCAAAGAGGAGAGGGAGAGGGAGAGCTTGAGAGCTTGAGGAAGAAGAAAGGAGTAAATGAGGAGTTGAATCAAAAATTCATTTCCTTTCCCTCACTAAAGTGGCCGGCCACATTTGGTTGTGTAACCCCCATTTCCACTTAATTACAATTAAGTGGAGGCCATTAAGAGGTGTCTTGTAACTCTTATGATGTGGCACATCATGAAGATGTGGACCATTACCATTGGTCCACATCTTGCCACCTCACAATGATGTGGCAAATGAGTAACCTCCACTCATTTAATGTGGCCAACCCACATTAAATGCAATGGAGGCTTGTAACCTCCATGAGGTGGCAAAACAAGATGATGTGGAACAACACTATTGGTCCACATCTTGCCACCTCACTCATGATGTGGCAAAGAGTCAAGTCAAACTTGACTCTTCCTCTTCCTCTCTAGTCAAGTCAAACTTGACTCAATCTCTCTCATGGTTGATCTAATCTAACCATTTGATTCAAGCCAACTTAATATAATGAATCTAATTCATTAAATTAAATTGATCTAATGATTCATAATCTAAATTAGACTCATTAAATACATGAATCAACTTGAGTCTAACTCAATTAGCCCAATTTGGATTACTCTTAATCCAATTTGATTCATCAAATGAATCTAATCCTCTTGGTTCATCATATGAACCTAATCTCCATCTAAATGTCCTAAGTGTGTGACCCTATAAGTTCTTGTAACGTTGGCAATGCCCTAAACCCATTTAGGAGCATAAGTAATGAGCGGTATCTAGCAACACATCATTACTACCCAAGTTACAAGAAATGTCGAGATCCAACATCACCTTGTGACTACTAATTGTGACTCCTCACAATATGTGACAATGTCCTTCTATCCTAGACATCTATATTGATCAATATGAGGCATAGACCGTGTCACCTCTAATCAATCTAAATCTTAAACTCCAAGTAGACACACTAAATCAAATGAGCTCAATATCCCATATTGACTCATTTGGGCATGGCCATGCACTTCGTGGTCTCACTCTATCAAGAATACCGATGTCGCTCCCGTCATATGGGAGGGATAGATCCCATCTACATCACTCACATCCCTCTACATAATTTGTTATATACCCAGTAATCGCCTTTATAGTCCACCCAGTTACTTGAGCTTTAGATAACTCAGTTATGAGGAAGTGGATGTATGCACGCTGCTGGCCGATAGTGTCCTCCTTAACGCTAAGTTGCTCACGAAGAAGGGCCAATTCAACCTCGTGCTCGCTCTTCAGATTTGCTTGGACGCTGATTTGGCTTTGTAGGTCAGAGTGGGCCTTCTGTGTCGTCTCCATTTCGGCTCGCACTCGGGACTTAGCGGTACGATAAAGGGCTTCTATGTCCCACCGGCGTGTAATCTGACAGTCTCGATCGTCTGTCATCTCCTTCAGCACGGCTTCCTTCTAGGCAAGTCGTTGAGTAAGTTGATCTATTCGTATTTGGGGGGATGGCTAATCAACCTCGTCGGAAGATGGTGAATACATCGTGTAGGAGGAAGGAATATACAATAAAAATTATCTCGGTGCTTTTTTAAAGGGAGTTAAAGAACCTCTGAATTAACGAGGCCGCTGGGTAGGCGCGGTACCCCAGGCACTTAATAAAGTAAGCAGGCGTGGTACCCCAAGCGACAGGACATAAAGGAAGGTATCGCATTTAACACAAGGGAAGAAGGCGGAAGCATGGGGGCGTCTAGTCAGTCGGACTAACGCCTCCTTCGACTAGACTTGAAGGGGAGGCTTGTGATACGGTGCATGATGGAGGGGCCCAGGAGGAAGGAAAGGGAAGAGTCAAGGTGACGTGGAGGTCAGAAGTCAAGCAGAGGTGGAAGTCAGAAGTCAAGCAGACATGGAGGTCAAAAATCAGGGTGACGGGGCAGACAGAGGGTAAGGCGGCGTCAGGGCCAAGGAACAAGAAGGCCAAAAGGCCGAGATATACAGGTCGGGAATGGCAGGGCAGATCCACCACAGGATGTAGCCAGACGAGGCAAGGTATACAGGTCAGGATCAGGTCGGACAAGACAGGGTTGGACAAAAGTAGGTCGAGAACGATCAAGTCGATCAACTACGAGCAATAGCCAAACAAGACAAGGTATACAGGTCGGGATCAGGTCGGACAAGACAGGGCTGGACAAAAGTAGGTCGGGAATGATCGAGCCGATCAACTGCGAGCAATAGCCAGACAAGTCAAGGTATACAGGTCGGAATTAGGTCAGACAAGACAAGGCTGGACAAAAGTAGGTCGGGAATGATCGAGCCGATCAACTATGAGCAATAGCCAGACAGACAAGGTATACAGGTCGGGATCAGGTCGAACAAGACAGGGCTGGACAAAAGTAGGTTGGGAACGATCGAGCCGATCAACTATGAGCAATAGCCAGACAAGACAAGGTATATAGGTCGGGATCAGGTCGGACAAGACAGGGCTGGACAAAAGTAGGTCGGGAACGATCAAGCCGATCCACTACGAGTTAGGGCTAGACAAAGTAAGGCATACAAGTCAGGAATGGCACAGCAAGAAGGTCGAAGCAGGTCAGGTAATTGGACAGATCAGGATTCCTTAGATCACTGGTGCAGGTCGATTGAGCACTACAACACAAGCAATAGCTAGACAAGGCAAGGTATATAGGTCGGGATCATGTCGGACAAGACAGGGCTGGACAAAAGTAGGTCAGGAACGATCAAGTCGATCAACTATAAGTTATGGCGGGACAAAGTAAGGCATACAGGTCAGGAATGGCACGGCAAGAAGGCCGAAGCAGGTCAGGTAATTGGACGGATCAGAATTCCTTAGATTACCGGTGCAGGTCGATTGAGCACTACAAGACAAGCAAACCATGGAGTAGTAACTTCTTACCTGGGAGCAATCATCATATGTCAGGGAATATTCTTATGGTTTAGGACGCATTGCGCCTTGATTTCTCCGCCAACCTATGGGAGGATGCCATGTGTTAATTACTGCCAGATAAAGTCTGACACCTGACATTCCCTGATATCCGCTAGAGTCCAAAAACACCCGAAGCAGTATAAAAAGGCAAGTTTTATCGCGGTACAGGTACGCTCACTGGTTGTTTTTTCACCAGCCTTTTGTTTTAGTACTTTCTCTTACATTCTGAGGAAAATGGACCTGACTTGAGCGTCGGAGGGCCCGACCCGGGAACTTTTTCCCTGGTTTTTGGGTCTCTAACGCCCGTGTGAGCGGCGGTGTGTGTGTAGGACCTCGTCATCGTCCTCCGTCAGCTGCTGGTGGAAGCTCCTCCGTGACACTTTCCAAGTCATCCACATGATCCAACGACTTTCTGTCAACAGCCAGGACATCGCGACCGTCCTCTGTCCAACTCAGCTTCTGGACGGGATCATGGGTGATTACACATGCCAAGCTAGATCCACTAGTTCTTTGTGTTTTTCGAACAGTGTATTTAAGTGCTGTAATTTGGGCTTCTTTGCCATTTATATTCCTTTTGTAACAAGATTATTACAGCAAGATAACGTGTCTCTTGTTGCAGAAAATGTTGTTGCCTTGTGGTCTTCCTCCAGAGAGAGAAGAAGATTGAAGTCCTGTGTTACTTATGGCTGCTTCCTTGTATTTTTATTTATACTGCTGTGTAGAACTCTGTATGCGTGTTGAACTGAGATCATCTGTAATGAATTTGAAGTTTGCTGGCTATAGATGGTAAACACTTGTTTAACTATTTTTTGGTTTCTTTGTTTTTTCGTGGTTTATTTAGTAGAGGTTCAAAGTTGTTGGTTTCTTGCCTTCCAAAATGATCTGTTTATCGATTGAATGTCTGAAACTCGTGTTGCTTTAAGTTCACTCTTGAATATAGAACAGATGGGGGGTTTTCTTTGGTTGGTTATAAGAAAACTTGTCAGAAATAGTAAAGTTAAAAAGGAGAAAAATAGAAAGAAGAAAGGGCCATGATTCACAACCAAACCGCGAGCAGCCGTGAACTTGTGGTTAAGGGTGTCAATTTGGATAGGTCGGATTGGGTCGGGTTGAGTTGTTGTTTTTTTTCAAATCCAACCCAAACTCAACCCGAATACGAGTTCAACCCAAAACACCTACACCTGAACCCAAACCCGACCAACCTGATCAACTCGAGCCCGACCCAGATAATTTGAAAATCCGATTTAAAACGACTTTTTAGGGCTATTTTTCGTATAATTTTTCACTTTTATCTCAATACTCTATCATTATCATATAAATGTGATATTAATATATATAAAAATATCTTAATTTTTAAAATAAAATTCAATTTCACCCAAAAAATCGCACTAAACCTTATATTTAGGTCAACCCAGGACTCGACTCCATCCGAAAAAAAATACTCAATAATTTAAGGTGTAGATTGCATAATTTTTTCATAATTCAAGCTCTGATTTACACTGCCGCCGATCGTCGTACCACGACAAACAACTCAACCCGATGAGCACCTCCACGATGGCTGCCTCCGCCTTGTTGACGTCGGCGTAGTGTAGCGTCTGCAGCAGCAGTGCCCGTGGCCGCGTGCAGAACCTCTGCTCCCGGTCCATGTTGCGCTCCTCTTGCCATTGCACCATGTCGCGCACCACCGGCACCAGCCACGCCAGGATCGCAGCCACCGGCTCCCTCCAGCCCTCCATCAGAGATTCGTCCACCTCTGACAACCGGACCCCCTCCCTCCTCCAGCACTCCCTCAGCATCGCCCTCAGAGTCGCGCGCATCCCTAACGACAGCATCTCGTACAATTCCTCTCTCGCCGCCGCCACCGGCTCCTCCACTGTAAAATACCAAAAAATGGCGAATAATAATAAGGAAATTTTTCGAAATTTTTGGAAATTTTCTAGGAATTTTTCGGAGCTCGTAGGGACGAATTCCCGGGGATAAAAATTGGGCCTCGGGAAAGCCTGTTTAGACTACCCAATTAAGCGAGAAAATGTTTATTTTTATAAATTTCTTTTTCTTTTTACTTTTTTATCTTCTTTTATTTTCTCTGTTGTTTCCCTTCTCACGCCCGCACCATCTCCTCCCGTGCCCTAACCGACGACGGTTTCCTCTCGCGAGTTAAAGCCATTTCATTTCCTCTTCTCTTCCTCTTCCCTCTCGCGCCGTTTTCTTCCTCCACTCACTCTCCGCCGCGCCGATCTCCGATCACCAGCCACCCGAGCAGCGCCAATCAAGACGATATTTCCTCAGCCCTAGCGTCGGCCTCTCCTTCTCCTCCTACTCGAGCCGTCGCCTGTGCCCTAGATCTGAGCTGCACCGTTGACGCCTTCTTCCTCTGCAGAGTGTCGCCACCGCACGGGATAGCCCCGGCCACCCTCAACCATCGTGCCCTAAGTCCTCACTCTCTTCAGCCGACGCCCCACTTCCGACGCCACAGCCGTCGCGGCCAATCGCAAGCCACCGGAGGTTTGAGTCCTCCTCACACCGTTTTTGCCTTAGTTCTTTACTTCCGAGCTTCTCCCTCTTCGCGAGTTGCTTCCGCGCCATTGACGGACCTCAATCCTAGATCGCCTGCGTCGATCTGGGCCTCAAAGCACAGAGGTAAGACTGCTGCCCTAATTGGTGAATCGGGTATTTGATTGTTGCTGTGGTGTTCTTGGCCTGACTCACTTTGTTCCAGCATCATCAGGGGTAGTGAAGTTGCTTGTTCTAATTCCAGCAGCAACCATCTCTTGGCATTGGATCAGTGATCACAGCTGTGAACTTGAGGTAAGAGTATGGATTTGATATATGAGTTGAATTAGGGCTAAATTGGGTGAGTTTTGGATTGAGGTAAATGCATTGTTGTGAGTATAACTGTGGATTTCATGGTTAGTAGGATTATGTAGAGTTGATCCAATTTGGAATTTCTTTGCTTGATTAGGATTTAGTTTGGCTAATTAATGCGTGATAGAATTAGCTAAACTAAACATTGGTGACACAGGACTTGACGCGGGACGAGCACTTCGACACAGAGGTCGTTTAGCTCGATCTATATCGGAGGCGGGTACTTTGACCTTATGTCATTTGATATGCATAGTAGCCTTTTTAACAAATAGCAGTAATTATGTTTTCTGTCTGTTTCGGTTGGTCACTACCTAATCTGTTATATGCTTGCTTGTTTATTTATTATGCACTTCATGTTAGTACCTACCTGATTATACATGCTTATAGGGGTAGTGACACAACCATGTTTTTGTCATGTTTCAGGACCTAGGTTTTTTTTTATATACCTTATCAGATCTATGTTTTCTATGATTTGATTCTTTGACCTATGGTACATATTATGTAGAGATGGATTGATTCAGGATATTTTTCTATACTTAGTGTCATGCATCATCTCGCATGATTGCATGCTGTGCGATAGTCGACTCCATTATTGTGAGCATATCGCCAGTTACATGGATTTGCACACACAACCACTCATGGGTTAGTGGTTTATTCAGGCAGGGTGTGTTACAGCAGGACTCTGTTAGGCTCCGTTGGTCCGCTCATGGGTAGTGATATGCAGCGTGTTAGCCGGCAGAGATACCTCCCAGTCATCGTGTACCGGGAGATGAGAGCATTGAGCTCCCCCATTTATGATTTGGGATAGGAGGATAGGTGTACTCCGACAGCATCCCATCCACTCGGTCACTCATCAGGAGCAGTGATGGCAGAGTGCACGGTTATCACAACCCTACCCACTCGGTCTCACCATTATGTGTAAGATGGCTGATTGGCGTCAGGGGTGACCAGGACTTGCATTGGCATCATACGCATTGATGCATTTATTGCTTGTGTTTGTGTTTGCTGCATTTATATGTTACATATTGTTTGGATGCCTATGTTTGACATGTATACAGGATTTCTATACCTCTTGGACTGTTTGTCCTTATACCCAGGTCCTGGTTAGTACAGTTTTCTCCTATTGTACTTCAGTTGCATTTTATCCTTCTTATATCAGGAAATTGTACGCATGATTAGTGCTAGATGTTATTTCCCTACTATGTATATCAGTGTTACCCGCTGAGTGTTGGACTCACACCCTCCTCCGTTTCTATTTTTAGGTTGATGCTGTCTGGAGGAGTTTCAATCGCTAGTCCCCTGTAGACCATGAGGATATTGTTGGTCTTTTGGTTTTCTTACATAGACTATGCTAAACTTGTTCTGTTTGGTGGTATGGATATGGTATGGATTTTGTGATGTCGATGGATTTGGTTTGGATTTACTTTTACTACATGCCTGCCTGGACAACAGAAGAGGTGAGTTCAATGTGATTTATGCTTTAGGAGTGTAGTTGAGTAGGATATCGGTTTTTATGCATTATGAGTGTAGTTGAGTAGGATTTTTGACTTGGTTTTTCCTTATCGTATGTTTTAGTTCAGTTTTATTATTAAACTGCGTGGATGCTTGCTTGTTTTACTTTTATGTTATGCATATATGTTCCGGCCGTGTTGGCCGAGGTATTTGGAGGATGTAAAAAGTTTCAGATTGTCACCGGTACATGTTATTTAGAGTTCTAGAGCCAATCATTTGATGATTGTATTATGGACTTGTTGTACCATATTCTTGTATAAATAAAGGCATTTGTTTTGGTTATTATACTTACTTGTATTGGTGTCAAATAAACTAAGTATAATAGCGTCCTTGAGCAGAAGATTCTTACCTATATCAATCGATTGGTTGAATCGATAGTGAGATGATATAGGGAACACTACTCTTAATTATTCCTAGTCGAGTATTAATATTCAGGGACAATGTTAATGTAATAAGACTAGCATGTAGGTCAACTCGATGACTTGATCTCACAAGTCATGGATATAGAGATATCATGTTGACACATGGGTATACATTGGGGAATGTATACTGAATGACCCGCCATGAGAAAGTATCATGAATCGTTATATGAGTGTCATATACTTTCTCATGTGGCTATTAGTATGACTACTAGTCCTTAGACCTGAAGTCACCATGGTTCCCTACATAAGGAGTTATGTACTTTGGTTTCGTCAAACGTCACCCGTAACTGGGTGGACTATTAAGGCGATTACTAGGTATGTAACAAATTATGCGGAGGGATGTGAGTGATGTAGATGGGATCTATCCCTCCTATATGACGGGAGAGACATCGATATTCTTGATAGAGTGAGACCACGAAGTGCATGGCCATGCCCAAATGAGTCAATATGAGATATTGAGCTCATTTGATTTAGTGAGTCTACTTGGACTTCAAGATTTAGATTAATTAGAGGATGACACGGTCTATGCCTCACATTGATCAATCTAGATGTCTAGGATAGAAGGACAATGTCATATATTGTGAGGAGTCACAATTAGTAGTCACAAGGTGATGTTGGATCTCAACATTCTTGTAACTTGGGTAGTAATGATGTGTTGCTAGATACCGCTCATTACTTATGCTCCTAAATGGGTTTAGGGGCATTGCCAACATTACAAGAACCTATAGGGTCACACACTAAGGACAATTAGATGGAGATTAGGTTCATATGATGAACCAAGAGGATTAGATTCATGTGATGAATCAAATTTGATTAAGAGTAATCCTAATTGGGCTAATTGAGTTGGACTCAAGTTGATTCATGTGTTCAATTAGTCTAATTTAGATTATGACTCATTGAATCAATTTAATTAAATGAATTAGATTCATTATATTAAATTGGCTTGAATTAAATGGTTGGATTAGATCAACCATGAGAAAGATTAAGTCAAGTTTGACTGGACTTGAGAGTAAGAGGAAGAGTCAAGTTTGACTTGACTTTATGCCACATCATTTGTGAATTGGCATTAAGTGGCCAATGATGATGTGCCACATCATCATAGTTAACATATGAGTGTGCCACCTAATGGAAGTTACATCTTCTCCTTTGCTTTAATGTGGTCGGCCACATTAATGAGAGGAGTTACACTTGGTGTGGCCAGCCACTCAAATGAATGGGAATTCATTTTTTTCATTCAAGGCTAATTCACATCTTCTTCCTCCTTGAGTTCTTTCTTCTCTCCCTCTCCTCCTACCTTGGCCGAACCCTACTAAGGAGCTAGCACACTTTAGTTTTGTTATCTCCTTCTTGTGTTCATGTGGATATGCATAGAGAGTTGTCTACCTTGACAACATGAGATCCGACACTTCCTTGGACGAGCGGGATTCGTAAAGGGCACGCATCAAGGGTAATTCCTTCTCCTAGTTTAGAACTAGAACAAAACTTGTACTTGTAACATTTTTGAAAGTTTTAACTTCGCACGGATCCGGTGGCTGGGGGTTTCGGGGTTTCCGCGACGCGAAAAAGCGGTTTTCACGGCCCGAAAAACCCTATAGTACAGGGGAGATACTGCCGAAATTTCTTCGGACAGGGACTCCCCCGGAGCGTGACAATTTATTTGGTATCAGATCCAGGTTTACGAGTCAAACTGGGCATTTTCGGATTTTCGTTATGGTTATGTTTTGGACTTCCGTTTCGGATTTATATGGATTTCCGACGATGTTTCTCATTTGGAATTTCGAGGTCAAAAGTTGGGGACTGGATAGCGACGGAACATCTCCAAACGGCTTATAGGTATGATGTTTAATTTCATAGTTTGGTATTTGTAGTAATATTGAGTTATGATTTATTCATATATGAGACGAGGTGCACGTGCTTCCGCGTCAAGACGTGGTGCATCTACACATGCTCGTACACCGAGATGTGGTGTTGGACGGTCACTTACGAGGACCCTGGAATCTCTAGCAACGGATTTGCCAGAGATCCCTACTGGAGTTGAGCCTGTCGTCCAGAGGCAAACTCATGATACTGCGGATGTGTCGGGCTCTCAGATTCTGACAGCTTCGTTAGAGGTGCCCGCCCATACAGTACATGCAGTACCTCCTGCGGCATACTCGACACCATCGCCACGTGGACCTGCCGTGTACTCGGCACCAGCGACATCTGCATTTTCGATGCCACCATCTACCGTACCTTCAACTGCAGCCCCCTATGCTGATCCTGGAGTGCCACCAGCGGCATCTGCCCCAGTTTATGCAGCAGCACCGGGAATTCCTTTCCCGGTCTATCCAGTGGTACCACCTGTAGTACCAGCTCCGGTGGTTCCGTCAGTTCCGGCAGCCGTCCCTACCCATCTTACTGACATTGTCGCGGCACGAGCCAGAATTCCAGCATTGGCAGAGTCGATGAAGAGTCGATTCACACTCTTCCGAGGAGACCTTGATCCGAGTGTGGCCCTGTCATGGATAGAGACCATGGAGCAGGCCTTCTTCTATATGGCTTGCTCCGAGTGGGAGAAAGCAGGGTTGGCTGCTTTTCATTTACGGGACGAGGCCAACACCTGGTGGGTTACTCAGCGTTCCATTATCGGCGAGTGAAACATCAATTGGGCCAGATTCAGAGAGGCTTTTGAGAGCCGTTTCTTTCCACGAGCATATCAGATGACTCGCCGGTAGGATAATGTAGAGTATTTCCTGAGTTTGCGACAGAACAACCGGTCAGTGACAGAGTATAATGCAGAGTTTAACCGATTGGCCAGATTTTGTCCAGAACAGGTTGCTGAGGACAGTTCACGTATGCAGCAGTTTGTTCAGGGACTGGATGGTCATTTGCTAGTAAGGCTTGCCGATTTAGGGAACACATCTTACATAGAGACACTGGATCGAGCCCTGATGATAGAGTCAGCTCAGCAGAGAGCGCTTCCGGACAGAAAAAGGAAGCAGACGGGTCAGACATAAGGACAAATCCAGTAGGCATAGACGACCGGACAGGAGCAGATTGGTCGCAGTTAGCCAGGTCAGGGTACTTCTGGGGTATTTCGTAGGCCTCAGAAGTCAAGACAGTCTTCCTCAGGACGTTTCCAGTCTCCCCAACAGGGTTGGAAACAATCCACTAGCAACATTCACTGTTTCCGATGTTCCGAGACCACATCACCCTAGCCTGCTCTCTGGAACAGTCAGTTTGCTTTTATTGCAAAATTGCCTGGGCACCAGACCCGAGATTGTTCGCTGAAGGCTCAGCATATTGCTTCCAGGGTTTCTGGTCACGGAGTTCAGCTCAGTCAGACAGGGACTCAGCGAGGAGGGCACAAAGCCCAAACTTCTCATCGTCAGCAGAGGACAGTCCCCTCTGCAGCAGCTGCATTTGGCATGCTCGGACACGAGTATCCCAGTGCTCGTATAGTACCACAGAGCTCTGTTTCGGGACCACAGTATCTGACTCAAGAGCAGTACCAGTTGCAGCCTCAGCCCCTACTTCAGTACCCATAACAGCCCAGCTACTGGCTCAGTATCAGATGCAGTCCCAGCCCTCGGTACAATATCAGTCGCCGCCCTCTCAGACTTATCTGGCACAGTATCCAGGACCGCCTCAGTGGCAGGCTCCTGTCCAGACGCAGCAGTCGCAGGCAGCGTTACCACCTCTTCCTCCGCCAAAGACTGGGCGTATTCATGCGGTCACTAGAGAGGATGCGCAGCGAGCCGACGGATCCGTTTTCCGCGGTACGATTTCTATTTATGCCTTACCTGCAGATATACTGATAGATACTGGTAGCTCGCATTCTTTTATATCCCATACTTTTATGCGGGAGATTGGTAGGTTACCCACTTTCAGACCACAGCGACTTACCGTCTCTCTACCGTCTGGTGATACCTTGGACGTCACGCAAGAGGTCAGAGGTTGCCCGTTAGACTTTGGCAACATGATACTAACGGTAAATGTTCTAGTATTGGAAATGGTTGAGTTTGATATCATACTTGGCATGGATTAGCTGTCAGTATATCATGCTACAGTTGATTGCCAGACGAGGGTGGTCACCTTCCGGCCTCCAAACCAACCCTCGTGGAGTTTCACTAGCATCAGAGACGATGGCATCTCGATTGTTTCAGCGATTCAGGCGCAGAAGCTGCTGTCTCACGGCTGTCAGGGTTTCCTATTATCTTTGATTAGTACTGACGACAGCAGTAGTTCGCAGCTCCCTGATGTTCCCGTGGTCCGTGAGTACCCGGATGTATTTCACGAGGAGGCTACCTGGGAGCTCGAGGATACGAACCGAGTTCGATATCCCCATCTTTTCACATGAGGTGTGTGAGTTATTTTCTGTTAAGCATTTATATTTTTATTTGTTGTTAGTACTTGTTGATGGTAGATAATGAAATTTGGGGACCAAATTTTTATTAGTGAGGGAGAATGTAAAATACCGAAAAATGGCTAATAATAATAAGGAATTTTTCCAGAATTTTTTAAAATTTTTCGGGAATTTTTCGGAGCTCTTAGGGACGAGTTCTCGGGGATAAAAATTGGGCCTCGGGAAAGCCTGTTTAGGCTACCCCATTTAAGCGAGGAAATGTTTCTTTTTATAAATTTCTTTTTCTTTTTACTTTTTTATTTTCATTTATTTTCTCCGCCGTTTCCCTTCTCTCGCCCGCACCATCTCCTCCCGTGCCCTAACCGGCGGCCACCTCCGAGAAGCCTCCTCCCTTCTTCCTCTCTCGTCTTCTTCCACCACCTTCTGCCCTGATCTTCTCCGATCGCCAGCCACCCGAGCAACGCCGATCAAGCCGAGATTTCCTCAGCCCTAGCGTCGGCCTCTCCTCCTCCTACTCGAGCCGTCACCTGTGCCCTAGATCTGAGCCGCACCGCTGACGCCTTTTTCCTCTGCAGAGTGTCGCCACCGCACGGGATAGCGCCGGCCACCCTCGACTGTCGTGCCCTAAGTCCTCACTATCTTCAGCCGACGCCCCACTTCCGACGCCACAGCCGTCGCAGTAGATCGCAAGCCACCGGAGGTTTGAGTCCTCCTCACAGCGTCTTTACCTTAGTTCTTTACTGTCGAGCTTCTCCCTCTTCGTGAGTTGCTGCCGCACCATCGACGGACCTCAGTCCTAGATCGTCTGCGTCGATCTAGGCCTCAAACCACAGAGGTAAGACTGCTGCCCTAATTGGTGAATCGGGTGTTTGATTGTTGCTGTGGTGTTCTTGGTCTGACTCACTTTGTTCCAGCATCATCAGGGGTAGTGAAGTTTCTTGTTCTAATTCCAGCAGCAACCATCTCTTGGCATTGGATCAGTGATCACATCTGTGAACTTGAGGTAAGAGTATGGATTTGATATATGAGTTTAATTAGGGCTAAATTGGGTGAGTTTTGAATTGAGGCAAATGCATTGTTGTGAGTATAACTGTGGATTTCATGGTTAGTAGGATTATGTAGAGTTGATCCAATTTGGAATTTCTTAGCTTGATTAGGATTTAGTTTGGCTAATTAATGCGTGATAGAATTAGCTAAACTAAACATTGGTGACACAGGACATGACGCGGGATGAGCACTTCGACACAAAGGTCGTTTAGCTCGATCTATATCGGAGGCGGATACTTTGACCTTATGTCATTTGATACTGTTAGAATTTTTCGGGCCACGAAAACCGCTTTTCGCGTCGCGGAAACCCCGAAACACCCTAGCCAAGGATCTCGTGCAAAGAAAAATCCGATTCGAAAAATTCCACGTATTTATATCATGCTTAATACCCGAATATGTTAGATCTACTCCTAGATCTATAGTTTAAAGAAAAACTACCTTTGATGCGTGCCCTTCGCTTATCCCGCTCGACTAAGGTTGAAGTTGGATCTAGAGGGCACAAAGTAGAGCCCCTCTATATGTGTCCACACAAGCAATTAGGTGGAGAAGATGACCGAAACAAGGTGTGCTAGCACCTATGTGGTTTTCGGCCAAGAAGAGGAGGAAGAGAGGGAGAAGTTGCCGAGAGCACCAAGGAAGAAGAAGAATCAAAAAATTGAATTCAAAAATTCAATCAATCCACCATATCATGTGGCCGGCCACATAAATGTCATTAAGTGGGCAATTAATGCTCTTAATTGCCCCCTTAATGTGGCCGGCCACTCATGGGTAACCTCCCATGAGGTGGCAAGCATGAGGTGGCATGGTGATGTGTAGCATCCCCATTGGTTCTCCCATGCCACCTCATCAAATGTGGTGGCATCCAAGTCAAGTCAATATTGACTTTCAACCTTCCTAATTTGGCCAAAGTCAAACATGACCAAATTAACTCCCTTAATTGATTTATCCAACATTTGGATCATACTTGAGTCTAACTCATAGTCAAGTCAAACTTGTGGATTTAGGTCAAGTCAAACTTGCCTTTTATAGACTTTCCATATTTAGCCAAGTCAAACTTGACTTCATCTTTCCTCTTGGTTCATCATATGAACTAGTCTCCATCTATTGCTCTATGTGTGTGACCCTATAGGTTCTTGTCAACGTTGGCAATGTCCCTAAATCCAATTAGGGACATAAGCAATGAGAGGTATCTAGCAACACATCATTGCTACCCAAGTTACAAGAATGTTGAGATCAACATCACCAATATGACTAATAATTGTGACTCTCACAATATGTGACATTGTCCTTCTATCCTTGATATCTAGATTGATCTTATATGAGGCATAGACCGTGTCATCCTCCAATCAATCTAAGTGTCTTGAACTCCAAGTAGACTCACTATAATCAAATAAGCACAATATCACATATTGCCTTATTTGGGCATGGCCATGCACTTAGTGATCTCACTCTATCAAGACTATGATATCACTCCTGTAATATAGGAGGGATAGATCCCATCTACATCACTCACATCCCTCCGCATAATTTGTTACATACCCAGTAATCGCCTTTATAGTCCACCCAGTTACGGGTGACGTTTGATGAAACAAAATACATAACTCCTTATGTAGAGAACCATGGTGACTTCAGGTCTAAGGACTAAAGTCATACTAATAGTCACTTGAGAAAGTATATGACACTCATATAACGATCCATGATACTTTCTCATGGCGGGTCATTCGGCATACATTCTCCAATGTATACCCATGTGTCAACTTGATATCTCATATCCATGACTTGTGAGATCAAGTCATCATGTTGACCTACATGCTAGTCTCAATGCATTAACATTGTCCTTCTATGTTAATACTTGACTAGGAATAATTAAGTGTAGTGTTCTCTATATCATCTCACTATCGATTTAACTAATCGATTGATATAGATATGAACCTACTACCCTAGGACATTATTATACTTATTTATATAGCACAAATACACACAAGTATAATAATCACAATGCCTTTATTTATATATCAGAAATATATGTACAAGAATATGATACAAAGAGTCCAAAAAGTAACCATCACATGATTGGCTCTAGGGCTCTCACTAACAATCTCCCACTAGCACTAGTGCCAATCGAGTATCTAATACCCAATGACCTAGTGTGACCATCATGCTTAGTCCATGCCAAAGCCTTGGTCAAGGGATCTGCGACGTTAGCCTGTGGGTACTCTGCAAATCTTCACATCTCCTCGATCGATGATCTCTCGAATGAGATGGAAGCCGTAGTATATGCTTTGTCCGCTGGTGTGAGCGAGGTTCCTTAACTGCGCAATAGCTCCATTGTTGTCGTAGTAGAGCTCTACGGGATCGGATATGCTAGGAACCACCCCAAGCTCGAAATGAACTTACGGATCAAAGCGCTCCTTCTCGATGAATATACTCACCTCCGTTGTAGAATGCCTGTGTCTTGAACTCTTCCGACTCACGGCTCCACCATTCAAGCGAACACGAACCACATTGCGATCCGTAATCATCCGGTCGGTTTGGAAGCTAGCATCGGTGTAACCCTTTACAACTAGATGCTCATCACCTCAAATATCAAGAAATAATCCTTAGTCCTTCTCAAGTACTTAAGGATATTCTTGACCGCAATCCATGATGCTCACCTGGATCTGACTGGTATGCTCAAAGCATACGAGACATCGTGACGAGTACATAACATGGCGTACATGATAGATCCTATGGCCGAGGCATAGGGATCTTATCCATGCGGTCCCTCTCCTCTCTAGAAGAGGGACTTTGAGTCTTCGAAAGACTCACACCATATCGGCAGATTTCCCTTCTTGGAATTCTGCATGGCAAACCGAAGTAGTACCTGGTCAATGTATGTATTCGACTTAGGCCAAGCAATCTCTTAGATCTATCTCTATAGATCTTAATGCCTAGAATGCAGGCGCTTCACCTAAGTCCTTCATTGAGAAACAATTCCCTAGCCAAGTCTTCACAGTTGTAGCGAGGAAATGTCGTTCCCAATGAGAAGTATATCATCCACATACAATACGAGGAAGACAATGTGCTCCCACTAACCCTCTTGTAGACAAGGGTTCATCTTCGTTCTTGATGAAACCAATGTTTGATTGCATCATCGAATCAAGATTCCACCCGAGAGGCTTGCTTGAGACCACTACAATGGCCCTATGCTTGTACTACTGCTAGTATCTTGTGGATCTAAAACCCTCGGTGTGTCATGTACACATCCTCGAGGAGGTTTTCAGAAACACTGTCTTGACATCCATCTGCCGGATCTCATAATCATGGTAGGTCTGCAATAGCAAGCATAATCCGAATGGACTTAAACATCGCTCGAGAGAAGGTTTCATCATAGTCAATACCATGAATCTGCTTGAAACCTTTAGCTACCGATCTACCTTTATAGGTATGAGTAAGTCCGTCCATGTTACTCTTTCTCTTAAAGACCCACTTACACCCAATAGGTTTGACCCCTTCAGGTGGATCAACCAAGGTCCAAACTTGGTTGGTGTACATGGAATCCATTTCAGATCTCATGGCTTCTAGCCATGACTCAGAATCTGGTCTCATCACAGCTTCCTGATAGGTGGTAGGCTCATTCTCAATGAGCATAGCGTCATCAGGGTCAGACAAGAGAAATGAGTATCTCTCAGGCTGACGACGTACCCTATCAGATATGCGAAGAGATATGTCTACTTGAACTGGTTGTTGCTCAACTCCTTGTGCAACAATCTCATCATCCACAACTCTTTGTGGTTCCAGTTCAACTTCCATCAAGGCCTCAGTGCTATGGTCCATATCTTGAACTTCTTCAAGATCAAACGAACTTCCACTAGTCTTTCTAGAAACAAAGTCCCTTTCTAGAAAGACCCCAGTCTTAGCAACAAACACTTTGTGCCGACTAGGAATGTAGAAGTAATATCCCTTAGTTTCCTTGGGATATCCTATAAAATAACACTTATCGATTTGGGTCCCAGTTTGTCTGAGACTTAACGTCTAACGTAAGCCTCACAACCCCAAACCCTCATGAAAGACATCTTGGGACTCCTCCCAGTCCATATCGTATATGGTGTCTTCATGACCGCCTTTGATGGAACACGGTTAAGTGTGAACGCTGCCGTGTCCAGAGCATATCCCCAAAAGGATATAGGAAGATCTGCGTGACTCATCATAGATCGTACCATATCTAATAAGGTACGATTCCTCCTTTCAGATACACCATTCCACTGTGGTGTTCCAGGAGGAGTGAGTTGGGATAGAATCCCACACTCTGCTAGATAGTCACTAAACTCATGGCTTAAGTATTCTCCACCTCGATCTGATCGAAGTATCTTAATACTTTTGCCGAGCTGGTTTTGTACTTCATTTCTGAATTCCTTGAACTTTTCAAAGGATTCAGACTTATGTGTCATCAAGTACACATAACCATATCTACTGAAGTCGTCAGTAAATGTGATAAAGTACCTATAACCACCCCGAGCAGCGATATTGAAAGGGCCACATACATCACTATGTATGAGTCCTAGCAAGTCTGTCGCTCTCTCGCTATGTCCACTAAAGGGAGTCTTGGTCATCTTGCCTAGAAGGCATGACTCACATGTCTCATATGATTCAAAATCAAATGAGTCCAGCAAACCATCCTTATGGAGCTGGGACAAGCGACTCTCGTTTATGTGGCCTAGGCGGCAATGCCAGAGATAGGTTGGGTTCAACTCATTTGATCTCAACCTCTTGGTACTCACGTTATAGATAGGGCTCTCTAAATCTAGAATATAGAGGCCATTCATCAGATGTGCACTACAATAGAACATATCTTTCAAATAAACAGAACAACATTTGTCCTTTATTATGAATGAAAAACCTTTATTATCTAAACAGGAAACTGAAATAATATTCTTTGTTAGTGCAGGGACATAACAACAATTATCTAGTTCCAATACAAGCCCAGCGGGCAGAGATAGAAAATATGTTCCTACAGCAACAGCAGCAACCCTTGCTCCATTGCCTACTCGTAGGTCCACCTCGCCCTTTGCCAATGCCCTGCTACTTCTCAGCGCCTGCACATTAGTACAAATGTGAGATGCACATCCAGTATCTAATACCCATGATGTAGAAATAGAAAGGTTGACTTCTATAACATTTATACCTGAAGTAGAAGCCTCGCTTCTTTTCTTCTTAAGATCCTCCAGGTAGATCTTGCAGTTCCTCTTCCAGTGCCCTGTCTGACCACAGTGGAAGCAGGTAGCATCCTTTTGCACCCCGCCCTTGGGTTTGAGTGCTGAAGAGCTGGCTTTGCCCTTGGTCTGGGTCTTACCCTTACCCTTGGGCTTCCACTTGCCCTTACCCTTGCCCTTTTGTACCATCAGGACGGTACTGGTCTTGGTAGTGGTGAGATTGGGCTCAGCAGTTCTCAACATGTTGAGCATCTCGGGCAGTGGTTTGTCTAATTCGTTCATGTTATAGTTCATGACGAATTGACGGTAACTTGCCGGCAACGATTGCAGGATCAAGTCAGTGGCCAGCTCTTGGCCCAATGGGAACCCCAACCTCTCTAGGTTCTCGACGTACCCAATCATCTTGAGTACGTGAGTTCCTACAGGGGTTCCCTCTTTCATCTTACATGAAAAGAGGGCCTGAGTCACTTCAAACCTCTCATGCCTGGCTTGCCCTTGATATAATTGCTTAAGATGGCCAATCATATCAAAGGCATTCATGTTCTCGTGTTGCTTCTGAAGCTCAGAGGACATGCAGCATAGCATTAGGCACGACACGTCTAACGCATCGTCTTGATGCTTCTGATGAGCATCCTTAATGCTACGAGCGGCAGAGGCTGGTGGTGCTTCAGGAACTGCTTGCTCCAGAACGTACAGCTTACGTTCCTGCATGAGGACTATCCTCAGGTTCCTGTACCAGTCCAGGAAGTTAGCTCCTATGAGCTTGTCCTTCTCAAGGACAGATCGTAGGGAGAGAGTGTTCGCGTTTGGTGACATGGCAATCTACAACATATTAAACATGCAGAGAATCAATATCATATTCTATCATCTAATTAGGCCTTTAATTAAATGATGCTCCCACTGAATTTTGTGGGACAAGATCCACATCATACTACATCTTGAGTCAGCTTTGGCTGAATCGCCCAAGACCTAGTATGATCGGTAGGTAGCTAATTACCAATTACATCTCCATGCAACTCTTGTTTATAGGATCAAGATTTAACTTTTACAAATAATCTTGAGTTAGCTTTGGCTAAATCGCCCAAGATTATTTATAAACGTGATCTTGTCCTACCTTTCCAACTATTGGAATACGCCTATAGCTTCACTCGATCCAATTGAGCTTTGCTAGCTACTCAATCTAATTGAGCTCAATCTAACCCGAGCGTGATAGGCGGGACCAAGGTTGTCCCTCCGCATCCTACCAAGATTAAATGCGTTGCTCTGCTTTGGCAGATACGACAATCGCATATGATCGAGGTAGTGATGAGTATCATGGCCCGGTAGGCGTTTACGAGTTGATTTCGATTTAGATCTAATCTAATCGACGATGTGCATCATATTTAGGCGTAAATTAAATCTAATTTAAATCCTAAATGTGTATTGTGCACATCAAGATGTGGTTCCCACATCACATGTGCATCACATACACTCATGCATATTCTATTCTACACAAACATGCATCACATACACATAAGCAAAAATAAAATATATACATTTAAATTATGTGATTGGTCATGGCCCTACTAGGATCCTCTCTAGCCAAAGAGAAGATCCAATGGTCATCCTAGGGTCTAGGTGGCAGCTTCTCCAAGCTCCTCCTTCCGATCCCCATGTGTTGCCGGCATGCTCCCGCGAGTCCGTCTTCTCCGGAATTTCGTCATCTTCAAATTTTGTACATTACAAAATTTATACTCGAGTTACATTCGAGTCTTAAAACTAATTTTTACAGAAATAAAATAATGGAAAAAGGCAACACGCAGGTCGCATCCACAATACAGCACACACAACACATGACGGCACGCAGGTTGTATTATGAATTACACGCATAATTTTTCATAAAAATTCTGGGACTTGGGCCATGACCAACACATACTGTACATAATTCAGAATTGTGTATTTTTTTTTTATTTAAAATTTTTCTACTGATTTTTCTGAATTTTTGAGTCCCTTCTCCACGGCGGTCCCGCTAAGCGGGTTTCGGGCGTAATCGCGGGACAAGGCCCCTTGCGGGGTTAGGGGCAGCGCCCCTATTCGCGAAATAACCTTCGCGAGTGTCCTCTTGCGATTATACAGCGCCCTTACCTGCTGTCCCAAAATCTATTTGGGTGAAACTTGCCGTTTCGGAGAAATTTTTCTCGGTGACAAAAGTGTACAAGTGCTTCGCACTCGTTCTTTCGCCTCTACGAGAAAAATACCCAAAAATTCCTAAAATTTAGAAAAATCACAGAAACTTAAAAGCATCTAAATTTTGTATCTAATACAGAAAAAAATAAATAAATACGTGCTTCGCACGATGGCTCTGATACCACTGTTAGAATTTTTCGGGCCACGAAAACCGCTTTTCGCGTCGCGGAAACCCCGAAACACCCTAGCCAAGGATCTCGTGCAAAGAAAAATCCGATTCGAAAAATTCCACGTATTTATATCATGCTTAATACCCGAATATGTTAGATCTACTCCTAGATCTATAGTTTAAAGAAAAACTACCTTTGATGCGTGCCCTTCGCTTATCCCGCTCGACTAAGGTTGAAGTTGGATCTAGAGGGCACAAAGTAGAGCCCCTCTATATGTGTCCACACAAGCAATTAGGTGGAGAAGATGACCGAAACAAGGTGTGCTAGCACCTATGTGGTTTTCGGCCAAGAAGAGGAGGAAGAGAGGGAGAAGTTGCCGAGAGCACCAAGGAAGAAGAAGAATCAAAAATTGAATTCAAAAATTCAATCAATCCACCATATCATGTGGCCGGCCACATAAATGTCATTAAGTGGGCAATTAATGCTCTTAATTGCCCCTTTAATGTGGCCGACCACTCATGGGTAACCTCCCATGAGGTGGCAAGCATGAGGTGGCATGGTGATGTGTAGCATCCCCATTGGTTCTCCCATGCCACCTCATCAAATGTGGTGGCATCCAAGTCAAGTCAATATTGACTTTCAACCTTCCTAATTTGGCCAAAGTCAAACATGACCAAATTAACTCCCTTAATTGATTTATCCAACATTTGGATCATACTTGAGTCTAACTCATAGTCAAGTCAAACTTGTGGATTTAGGTCAAGTCAAACTTGCCTTTTATAGACTTTCCATATTTAGCCAAGTCAAACTTGACTTCATCTTTCCTCTTGGTTCATCATATGAACTAGTCTCCATCTATTGCTCTATGTGTGTGACCTTATAGGTTCTTGTCAACGTTGGCAATGTCCCTAAATCCAATTAGGGACATAAGCAATGAGAGGTATCTAGCAACACATCATTGCTACCCAAGTTACAAGAATGTTGAGATCCAACATCACCAATATGACTAATAATTGTGACTCTCACAATATGTGACATTGTCCTTCTATCCTTGATATCTAGATTGATCTTATATGAGGCATAGACCGTGTCATCCTCCAATCAATCTAAGTGTCTTGAACTCCAAGTAGACTCACTATAATCAAATAAGCACAATATCACATATTGCCTTATTTGGGCATGGCCATGCACTTAGTGATCTCACTCTATCAAGACTATGATATCACTCCTGTAATATAGGAGGGATAGATCCCATCTACATCACTCACATCCCTCCGCATAATTTGTTACATACCCAAGAATCGCCTTTATAGTCCACCCAGTTACGGTGACGTTTGATGAAACCAAAGTACATAACTCCTTATGTAGGAACCATGTTGACTTCAGGTCTAAGGACTAAAGTCATACTAATAGTCACTTGAGAAAGTATATGACACTCATATAACGATCCATGATACTTTCTCATGGCGGGTCATTCAGTATACATTCTCCAATGTATACCCATGTGTCAACTTGATATCTCATATCCATGACTTGTGAGATCAAGTCATCATGTTGACCTACATGCTAGTCTCAATGCATTAACATTGTCCTTCTATGTTAATACTTGACTAGGAATAATTAAGTGTAGTGTTCTCTATATCATCTCACTATCGATTTAACTAATCGATTGATATAGATATGAACCTACTACCCTAGGACATTATTATACTTATTTATATAGCACAAATACACACAAGTATAATAATCACAATGCCTTTATTTATATATCAGAAATATATGTACAAGAATATGATACAAAGAGTCCAAAAAGTAACCATCACATGATTGGCTCTAGGGCTCTCACTAACAGATATACATAGTAGTCTTTTTAACAAATAGCAGTAATTATGTTTTCTGTTTTTTTCGGTTGGTCACTACCTGATCTGTTATATGCTTGCTTGTTTATTCATTGTGCACTTCATGTTAGTACCTACCTGATTATACATGCTTATAGGGGTAGTGACACAACCATGTTTTTGTCATGTTTCAGGACCTAGGTTTTTTTTTATATATACCTTATTAGATCTATGTTTCCTATGATTTGATTCTTTGACCTATGGTACATTTTATGTAGAGATGGATTGATTCAGGATATTTTTCTATACTTAGTGTCATGCATCATCTCGCATGATTGCATGCTGTGCGATAGTAGACTCCATTATTGTGAGCATATCGCCAGTTACATGGATTTGCACACACAACCACTCATGGGTTAGTGGTTTATTCAGGCAGGGTGTGTTGCAGCAGGACTCTTTTAGGCTCCGTTGGTCCGCTCATGGGTAGTGAGACGCAGCGTGGTAGCCGGTAGAGATACCTCCCCGTCATCGTGTAACGGGAGATGAGAGCATTGAGCTCCCCCATTTATGATTTGGGGTAGGAGGATAGGTGTACTCCGACAGCATCCCGTCCACTCGGTCACTCATCAGGAGCAGTGATGGCAGAGTGCACGGTTGTCACATCCCTACCCACTCGGTCTCACCATTGTGTGTGAGATGGCTGACTAGCGTCAGGGGTGACCAGGACCTGCATTGGCATCATACGCATTGATACATTTATTGCTTGTGTTTGTGTTTGTTGCATTTATATGTTGCATATTGTTTAGATGCCTATGTTTCACATATACACAGGATTTCTATACCTCTTGGACTGTTTGTCCTTATACCCAGGTCCTGGTTAGTATAGTTTTCTCCTGTTGTACTTCAGTTGCATTTTATCCTTCTTATATCAGGAGACAGTACGCATGATTAGTGCTAGACGTTATTTCCCTACTATGTATATCAATGTTACCCACTGAGTGTTGGACTCACACCCTCCTCCGTTGCTATTTTCAGGTTGATACTATCCGGAGGAGTTCCAGTTGCTAGTCCCCTGCAGACCACGAGGATATTGCTGGTCTTTTGTGTTGGAACCCCAAGGTTGTTTTGGTGTGATCAACAAGTTAAGTTAGGTCCTGTGTGTTTCTAACCTTGTGTCTAAGTGTGCAGGAGCTTAGGATCACAGGTAGTCGAGCGGAAGACACAGCTAGCGAGAAGGACGGCACACTGTGCATCCGAGGGACGAGGCGCTGCGGAAGAGTACACCGGCGAACAAGAAGGAAGCGCGCGGTGGTTCCGAGGGACGAAAGCCGGAGCGAAAGATTGCTCGGGGAGCAAGAGACGCAGCTAGCGAAAAGGTCGACGACCGAGGGACGAAGACTGCGGATGAGTACGCTGGCAGACGAGAGGGAAACACGCGGCAATTCTGAGGGACGAGAAGCTGGAGGGAAGCACGCTCGAGAAGACCGGAAGTTGGGTTCAGGTGAGCCCTTTTCCGGATGGCAGAGATCACCCAAGTGAGCGGATCTGGAGGAGAAGAACCGAACCGAGGCGGGACTGAACTAGAGAAGAGGTCCCGGACAAAAAAGTCAACGGCTGTTGACTTTGGGCTCCGGGGCGCCCGGAGCAGCCCGGAGCAGCCCGGGGCGCCCGGAGCAGCCCGGGGCGCTCGGACCCAGTATTTTCACCAGATCGAGTCAAAACTCGATCTGAACGTTGGGGGATAAAATTTATCCCCCCCAGGGTGCCCGGAACCCTTCCAGGCGCCCCGACCAAGGCTATAAATATAGCCTTGGTCCAGAAGCTTCAAATAAACTTAGTAATTAGCATTCCAAACACTTGTGCGATCACTGTTCTAGTTTAGCTTCTATTTTTGTGCTTTCACCGGTGTAAGAGGCTTCTCCGCCCGAAGGAGTTTTTAGTGTGATCACTTTCCTTGGATTAACAACCTCCCCGGTTGTAACCAAGTCAAACACGGTGCCTTGTTTCTTTCTTGTATTTCTGATTAGCTAATTTTATACAAGTGTTCTGTTGAAAGTTCGAGAAGGGTCTTTTCTGTTTATTTTTTTTAGGGCTATTCAACCCCCTTCTAGCCAGCCCAACGGTCCTACAAGTGGTATCAGAGCCAAGGTGCTTCAGGAGGACTAACCGCCGAACGAAGTAACGAGATGGCCGGACCAAGCATTCACCCGCCGAAATTCGAAGGGGATTTTGCCACTTGGAAAAAACATATGCAGGTATTTCTTACAACAGATATTGAATTATTTTTAACAATAAAACTTGGCTTTCAAGCTCCAGAGGACAAGGAAATAGATAAATGGACAAAAAAGGAGCAGGTCGACTTCGTGGCGAATGGCAAAGCAGAGTACCATCTGCTAAGCGTTCTTCCACGTCAAGAAGTCAACAGGATAGGTAAATACAACTCTGCAAAGGAACTTTGGGAGAAGTTCCTCGAGCTGCACGAAGGAACATCCGAAGCCAAGCTCGCCAGAAGAGATCTGCTTCGCAATCAGCTCACCAGCCTACAACTTGGGGAAGACGAGTCAGTCGCGCATCTGCACTCGAGAATAAAAGAAATTATCATCGGACTTTCGAATCTCAGAGAAAAGGTAAGTAACCGAGATTCGCTCAGGTACGCTTTAAATTCCTTTCCTAGAAATACCAAATGGGCATCATTAGTAGATGCATTTTACATTTCTAAAGATTTAGAAAAGATTTCATTGAAGAACTCTTTTCAACATTTGAAGTGCATGAGTCAAGATGTGCAGGAATGAAGGATCCTAAAAATAATGTCGCCCTCAAAGCCTCGAGAGATGAACCAGAATTGGAATCCTCTCTCGACGACGAGGAAATGGTAATGATGGTAAGAAGATTCAAGAAACTTTGTAAATCCAGATCTACTAACCATCCGCAGGGAAAGAGGAAAAGAACGATCCGCTGCTACCACTGCGACGAAGAAGGGCACTTCAAGGACAACTGCCCCAAGCTGAAGAACAAGGACAAGGAGAAGGGTAAGAAGCCTATCCAAAAGCGAAAGGCCCTAAAGGCGACGTGGGACAATACATCATCCGAATCGGAAGTCGAAGCTTTCTCCGGACTCGCACTGATGGCGAGTCATCAAGACGACGACTGCGATTCAAGCTCTTCCGAAATGAGCATCGAGAGCATCGATGAAGGGGAAGACACATCGGAAGAAAGCAGCAGCTCAGGGGGAGAAACGGACAATGAGATCGACAAGGTAAGTCAGGTACGATCTCTTCCTCCCGATAAAATATTTAAGTTTGTTAAACTTTTAACAAAATATTGCTGCAAATTATAAAGTGAAAATAAAAATTTAAAAGTAATTCTAGCTAAGTCTTGTCCCTTAGAAGAATTAGATAAATTAAAACTAGCAAATGAAAATTTGAAACTTGAAAATGATGATTTGAAAATTCAAGTAGATAACTTGAAAAACCATGCATGTTCATCTAAAACCAATGTTAGAAGATTTAATAATTTAAATTGGTACTTTAAATATCACCCTGAACAAATTACGAACATTTCAAGAAAATATGTTTCTAAAAACTTTTTAGTTAATCCAGTAGGTTGGAACCTATATTGGGTTCCTAAATCATGCTTAAACTAAATTTTAAAATTAAAATTAGCGCTTTAAGTGAGAAAATTAAACAAAGAATTTCTTTATGAGGCTTTGTCAAGGAAGTGATTGTTGCACCTATAACAAAGAAGGCCTAGTGCCTCGCCACGACCTGGAAGCCAAAATATTGAAATCAATGTTTAATTAACTTACTAATGAAGCATTAATACAAGAAATAATTAGTGCTTTAAAATGGTTTATTCAAAACATTTTATTTCAATTTAGAAATTTACTTACTTAGAAATGTTTAATTGACTAAGTCATTTATGTGCTTAAAAATTCTCAAAAATATTCTTTCAGAAATTAGAAATTTATGCTCAAATTACTTAGAAATTTTTTCCTAAGTCAGATTTCTTTTTTTAAGTTAGAAATATTTCTCAAAATAATTCTTACAAAAACTTAAACTTGTTTTTATGAATTTCTTCTAAATATTTTTTCGAATTTGCTAAAACTTTAACCCTTAGATTGTTTCTCTTGGAACCCCATTTTTTTTTATCAAAGGGGGAGAAGGGAAAGTATAAGTCTAGGGGGAGGTAGATAGATTTAATTTATTTTCTATCTTTTTGTACTTAAATTGAAAATTAAGTTAAGTTACTTAATTTTATTTAAAATCTATTTTACCCTAGCTTAACTTGGGTTGATCACACCAAAAAGGGGGAGATTGTTGGAACCCCAAGGTTGTTTTGGTGTGATCAACAAGTTAAGTTAGGTCCTGTGTGTTTCTAACCTTGTGTCTAAGTGTGCAGGAGCTTAGGAACACAGGTAGTCGAGCGGAAGACGTAGCTAGCGAGAAGGACGGCACGCTGTGCGTCCGAGGGACGAGGCGCTGCGTAAGAGTACACCGGCGGACGAGAAGGAAGCGCGCGGTGGTTCCGAGGGACGAAAGCCGGAGCGAAAGATTGCTCGGGGAGCAAGAGACGCAGCTAGCGAGAAGGTCGACTACCGAGGGACGAAGACTGCGGATGAGTACGCTGGCGGACGAGAAGGAAACACGCGGCAATTCTGAGGGACGAGAAGCCGGAGGGAAGCACGCTCGAGAAGACCGGAAGTTGGGTTCGGGTGAGCCCTTTTCTGGATGGCAGAGATCACCCAAGTGAGCGGATCCGGAGGAGAAGAACCGGACCGAGGCGGGACTGAAACAGAGAAGAGGTCCCGGACGAAAAAGTCAACGGATGTTGACTTTGGGCTCCGGGGCGCCCGGAACAGCCCGAGGCGCCCGGAGCAGCCCGGGGCGCCCGGAACCCTTTCGGGCGCCCAGACCCAGTATTTTCACCAGATCGAGTCAAAACTCAATCTGAACGTTGGGGGATAAAATTTATCCCCCCCCCCCCCCCACGGCGCCCGGAACCCTTCCAGGCGCCCCGACCAAAGCTATAAATATAGCCTTGGTCCAAAAGCTTCAAATAAACTCAGTAATTAGCATTCCAAACACTTGTGCGATCACTGTTCTAGTTTAGCTTCTGTTTTTGTGCTTTCACCGGTGTAAGAGGCTTCTCCGCCCGAAGGAGTTTTTAGTGTGATCACTTTCCTTGGATTAACAACCTCCCCGGTTATAACCAAGTCAAACACGGTGCCTCGTTTCTTTCTTGTATTTCTGATTAGTTAATTTTATACAAGTGTTCTGTTGAAAGTTCGAGAAGGGTCTTTTCTGTTTATTTTTTTTAGGGCTATTCAACCCCCCTTCTAGCCGGCCCAACGGTCCTACATTTTGGTTTTCTTACATAGACTATGCTAAACTTGTTCTATTTGATGGTATGGATATGGTATGGATTTTGTGATGTCGATGGATTTGGTTTGGATTTACTTTTACTACATGCCTGCCTGGACGGCAGAAGAGGTGAGTTTGTTATGATTTGTGCTTTATGAGTGTAGTTGAGTAGGATATCGGTTTTTGTGCTTTATGAGTGTAGTTGAGTAGGATTTTTTACTTGGTTTTTCCTTATCGTATGTTTTAGTTCAGTTTTATTATTAAACTGCTGGATGCTTGCTTGTTTTACTTTTTTGTTATGCATATATGTTCCGGCCGTGTTGGCCGAGGTATTTGGAGGATGTACAAAGTTTCAGATTGTCAGCGGTACAGGGGAGATGCTGCCGAAATTTCTTCGGACAGGGACTCCCCCAGGGCGTGACAATTTATTTGGTATAAGAGCCAGGTTTGCGAGTCAAACTGGGCATTTTCGGATTTTCATTATGATTATGTTTCGGACTTCCGTTTCGGATTTATATGGATTTCCGGCGATGTTTCTCATTCGGAATTTTGAGGTCAAAAGTTGGGGACTGGATAGCGACGGAACATCTCCGACGGCTTATAGGTATGATGTTTAATGTCATAGTTTGGTATTTGTAGTAATATTGAGTTATGATTTATTCAGATATGAGACGAGGTGCACGTGCTTCTGCGTTGAGACGTGGTGCATCTACACGTGCTCGCACACCGAGACGTGGTGTTGGACGGTCACGTACGAGGACCCTGGAATCTCTGGCAATGGATTTGCTAGAGATCCCTTCTGGAGTTGAGCCTGTCATCCAGAGGCAGACTCACGATACTGCGGACGTGTCGGGCTCTCAGATTCCGACAGCTTCGTTAGAGGTGCCCACCCATACAGTACATGCAGTACTGTTGGGACCGAAATGTAGCTAGAGGGGGGTGAATAGCTCGTCGCGTGCTCGTGTTGCCTCTGCGTTGCTTGTTTCTTCAAATATGTGCAGCGAAAATACAAAGAAACAAAATACACAACGCTAACAAATGGATTTTACTTGGTATCCACCTCACAAGAGGTGACTAGTCCAAGGATCCACGCATACACACACACACCTCCAATAATAAACGCTCATTTTCGGTAACTACCGAAGGCGGAGAAGCCCTACAAGACTCTCAATACAGAAAGAAAGGAAAGGGAACAAAAGTATAAGCAAAGCTTACAATGAATACAAGAAACCCTAACCCTAGCTTTCTTCTTCTTGCTTTTGATCCGCCTCTTGACTTGGAAGAACCTCCAAGAACCTTCAAGAACGGACGATCTGGAGCTTAGAGAGAGCTGTGGAGTTGCTGTCGAGGATCTGAGATGAATCTCTAAAGTTCTGCCGAAGGAGTCGAATGCCTGTAGTTAATTATGAAGCCAACGGTCGGATCCCGATCGATTGGAACGCTCCCAATCGATCGGGGAGGCTTTGGATCGATCAACCGATTGATCCAGAGTGCCTCTGTGCTCTTTGGAATAGCCTGGATCGATCGGCTGATCGATCCAGGACTTATCGCGCACAAACAGCAGCTCCCAATTGATCCACTGATCGATTGGGACCTCTGGATCGATCCACCAATCGATCTAGAGGGGTTCCGTTCGCGGGGACTCACCCGATCGATCGACCGATTGATCCAGATTTGTTGGATCGATCGGCTGATCGATCCAGATCTGTTGGATCTATCGGATGATCGATCCAGATCTGCTGGATCTATCGGCTGATCGATCCAGATCTTGGTTTTTGCCCAAAACCAAGTCCAAAGCCCCCTAAACCAACATCCACTCAACCATGACTTGTTGGTACATAAAACCTAGCATCTGGTCACCCTTGACTAGCTAAGACTCTCTCACCAAGTGTCTGGTCAATCCCTTTGACCCACTTGGACTTTTCTCCTCTTGCCAAGTATCTGGTCAATCCCTTTGACCTTACTTGGACTTTTCTTCCTCGTGCCAAGTATCCAGTCAATCCCTTTGACCTACTTGGACTTTCACCAGATTCTGGTCAACCTTGACCCATCTGGATTTCCCCGTGCCTGGCTTCACTCACCAGGACTTCCCTTCTGCCTATCTTCACTCACTAGGACTTCTCTTCTGCCTGGCTTCACTCACCAGGTCTTTCACCTAGCTTCACTCACTAGGATTTTCCTCTGCCTGGCTTCACTCACCAAGACTTCCCTTCTGCCTAGCTTCACTCACTAGGACTTCTCTTCTACCTGGCTTAACTCACCAGGTCTTTCACCTAGCTTCACTCACTAGGATTTTCCTCTGCCTGGCTTCACTCACTAGGACTTCTCTTCTGCCTGGCTTCACTCACTAGGACTTCTCTTCTGCCTGGCTTCACTCACTAGGTCTTTCACTTAGCTTCACTCACTAGGATTTTCCTCTGCCTGGCTTCACTCACCAGGTCTTTCACCTAGCTTCACTCACTAGGATTTTCCTCTGCCTGGCTTCACTCACCAGGACTTCCCTTCTGCCTAACATCCCAGTTAGGACTTCCCAGTCAAGTATCTGGTCAACCTTGACCTACTTGATTCTTCTTCAACCAACCTGATCAGACCCTGATTAGAGGGGAATTGCACCAAATAATCTCCCCAAATGAACAACTGCACCTGCACTTGTCCATATCATCGAAGTCTTGTATTGTCAAACATCAAAACCCAAACCAAGACTCAAGCTTGGTCAACCAGGTCAACCTTGACCTGAGGGATATTGCACCAACAATCTCCCCCTTTTTGATGTTTGACAATACCTCATTTAAGTTAGGCTAATTCCCATAGCCCCACCTTCCTTCATGCCACTAGGTAATGAAAGTGTAAGTTAAACCCTACATTATCCCACTAAGAAGGCAAACTCCCTCTTAGATAATGAAGGCCTAACTTACACCCTACATTCTCCCCCTATTGGCACACATCACAAACATTCCCCATCTTTGGGCACAAATCAAAACAAACTCTCCCCCTGAAGAGTTACTCACCGTTGTTCACAACTTCACTCGTTGTGATCAACTTAATAATGAAAGTGTTGGTTGCTACTCGGAAAACCTAATGGTTCCCCTGTACAAAAATTTTGTACAAGGTTTGAACCTTTCCTAGCTACCATGTGTTCTTTTAAATTAAACTTGGATCGCCTGCAGAACTTAACACATTTGATCCTAAGTTTAACTTATTTGTTCTTTTAGGTTTAGACTTGGATCTCCGCAGAACTTAACACGTTCAATCCAAATCACCATGGTTATTAATTCCATTAAATATTAATTTCCAAAATTGGCTTCCAGGACTGCATGGCGAGGCACATGGCCTTCTTGGATATGGAAGCAACCACCACTGCCTAGACAAAGCCTTTTAAGGAAAGCTAATATTTAATTTCATTAAATAACTCTTGGTTAACCAAAAACAACAATCGAATCACAAGGAATAGAAAAATAAAAGAACACAACATCGAAAACTATTTCGAAAAAATAGAATCACATGCCTCTTGTATTTGGTATTTTTACAAAGAAATAAAACTAGTATGATGCGAAAATTAAATACTAGTATACCTTTTCCTTTGCAAGCAAAAACCTCTAGGTGTTCTACCGTATTCCTCTTCTAACCTCGGACGTTGTGTGGGCAACGATATTCTGAGATGAGAAACCACCAAAGCACCTATTGATGCAACCTTAGGTAAAGGTTGACCTGGGTGACCCGACTCGAGTTGACCTGACTCGAGGTATATTTTGATGTTTGACAAGAATGGAGAAGTTATATTTTGATGTTTGACAAGAATAGGAACTTGGGGGATTGTGGGTGCAACCTTTGGTCAAGGTTGACCTGGTTGACCCGACTTGAGTTGCCCTGATTCGGCAAAAGTCCAAGTATGGAGACTTGGCACGGAAAGTTCCAAGTAGGGAGCTTGGCATGGGAAAAGTCCAAGTATGGAGACTTGGCACGAAAAAGTCCAAGCAGGGAGCTTGGCACGGGAAAAGTCCAAGCAGGGAGTTGGGCACGGGAAAAGTCCAAGTATGGAAGCTTGGCATGGGAGGTCGGAGAGGGCTCGGTAGCTCGTTCTCCGGACTAGGTTAGAGAGGGCTCGGTAGCTCGTTCTCTGGACTGGATGGAGTCAGAGAGGGCTCGGTAGCTCGTTCTCCGAACTAGGTCAGAGAGGGCTCGGTAGCTCGTTCTCTGGACTAGACGTGGAAGCGGAGAGGGCTCGGTAGCTCGTTCTCTGGACCGGACGTGGATGTCGGAGAGGGCTCGGTAGCTCGTTCTCTGGACTAGGTCAGAGAGGGCTCGGTAGCTCGTTCTCTAGATCATGAAGGCTTTAGGTTTAAGGCTGGGAAATTGGATCGGTTTGCTGACCGATCCAGTGATACTATGGGTATTTGGATCGGTCTGCTGACCGATCCAGTGATGCACTGATTCTCACTGTGGGTCATCTGATCGGTCTGGTGACCGATCAGTAACCAAACAGATTGGAGAAGGAATAGGAGGGATCGGTTTGTGGACCGATCCACCTATGGCCTAATCGGTCCACAGACCGATCAGGGCTCTGCAACCAACTCTCATTGAGAGTTGGGATCGGTCTGGGGACCGATCAGCCTAGGGCCTGATCGGTCCACAAACCGATCAGGGATTTCCTGGACCGATCAAGCCATAGCCTGATCGAGCTTGATCGGTCCAGGCCTAGCCGTTGAATCACAACGGCTAGATTTCTGTGTCTTCTTTGTCTTCTTCGCAGGTTCAGGTTATAAATCGAGGTTGAAGGCCTCTACAAAAGAGATGTTGTGGACTTCTTCTTGCTCCTGCGATCTGAGCTTTGTTGAGCTCTCCACTACTGAAGCTTTGTGTGAGCTTCCCTCGGCTGGACTCCAACTGATCAGTTGCTGCTGTTGTTGGCATCCGTGAAGTGGTTGCTTCATCACGAGTCGATGAGAAGGCAAGCAAACTAGTGTTTTTACATTCATATTGTTCTTGGCTTCTTGCTTTATCTTTATACTCCGATCTTGCTGTTGCAAGAGAGATTGTGGCGAGGTTTCTCCACCCAGAAGGAGTTTTTATTAGCCGATTTTCCGGGGTCTCATCCACCGATGGATTGATAGGATTCGTCCACCTTTCGGACACGCCGAGGATTAGGAGTATCATCTCCGAACCTCGTTATATCGTCGCGTTTGAGGTTTGATATTCTCCCGTTTCATTTCCATCTTTTATTTCCGTTGCGCTAACTAAAATTATAGGAAGAAACGTGAATTTGGGGTCTGCTATTCACACCCCTCCCCCCTCTCTAGCCGCATCCGAAGGTCCTAACAAGTGGTATCAGAGCAAGGTCGCTCTTCGTTGGATTAACACCCGGGGGAGCACGAGCTAGAGAATGGATCAACTTGGAGAAGACGTCACGATTCCACCCTTCTACGATCGCGACGACTTCACGTATTGGAAGGTAAGAATGAAGTATTTTCTTATGACTAACCTAGTAAATTGGAATTGTGTACAAGTAGGTTTTATTCCTCCGATGGATAAAGAAGGAGAACCTCTCGAGAAGAAGAAGTGGACAAAGGAACAAATCCACCAATCCATAATCAACGACGAGGTAACGAAAATCTTTGAATTTTCATTACCTAATGATATCTTGTGTAAGATAGGTGGATACAACAATGCCAAGGAATTGTGGAACAACTTGGCTAAGTTCCATGAGGAGAGCTCCAATTCAAGTCATGAAGAGGAGTCAAGTGAGCCAAGTAGCTCACATCATGGAGGTATGGAATTAGAAGTTGAGGGCTACTCAACATCTAAGAAAGAAGAGGAGGAGAGTTCTTCTTCAATACTGGAGCAAGAAGAAGAAGCCTCTACCTCCGGAAGGGATGAAGGAGAGAGCTTATATCCATCCTCAACCCTAGGTAACTCAAGCGACTTAATTTCAAGTAAATTACATATAATGTGCTTTGAGTGTAGGGAATATGGGCATTACAAAAGTAAATGTCCAAAGAGGATTAGGAAGACTCCACCGGCACCAAAAGTCAAGGAAGCCGGAGTCCCGATACGCAAGGGCAAGGAGCACGTGGTGTGCTTCCAATGCAAGCAAAGGGGACATTATAGGAGTCAATGTCCAAGGGGGAGGCAATCTCACAAGGACAAGAGACCAAGCACATCTATGGGGGGAGCTAAGCCTTTAAGGCACATTCTTGCAATTCTAATAAGACACATGCTAGTAGTTTTATTGCAATTGTCAATAGTGATAAGCATGATAACCATAGAAACCGATACATGTGCTTAGGTGTCAAACATGTTAGCCTAGATAAGGACAATGCTAGAAATGCCAACCCTAGAGTTAACTCATCTAAGGTTAAGGAAAACCTAGATAGGAATCCCAAAACAACTAGACATATGCCTAGGAATACCTCAAAGAAAAATGGAAAATTAAAGCTTGAGGTATTAAAGAAGGAAAATCAAGTCTTGAGGTCAAGACTTGATACTTTAGAAAAGGCTCTTAAGAATTTGGAGAAGTCAACTCTAGGGTCTAAGGGTCAAAAATCAAAGCCCAAGGACATGAGAGGTTTGGGTCACAAACCTAAGTCTCAAGTGGTCAAGCCCGCTTATCATAATGTTCCATTCGATTATGGAACAAGACCTAGGGCTAAGAAGACCATCACCAGGGTCACAAGGGGAGTCACCCCTAGAGTTGATCTTGATGAGTTCCAAATGACCAAGGCTTTAAAGCCTAGGAGGGTCATTAGGAGGGTTGCTAGGGAAGTCATCCCTAGTGAATATTTAGTGAACCCAATGAGCTCAAATAGGTATTGGGTTCCTAGGAGCGTGATTCCTTCACGCTAGATGGTTTAGGGTGTGTCAACCTTAATTGGATAGGTAGTTAACCTACTCATGGCAAAAGGTGGCATTTTAGGAATTTTCAAGGTGTAATCAAGCCTTGAAAATGAAATTAAAAATTATTCCTAAGGTGATTAGGATGTGCCAACCACATTTGAGGAGTTTTCTAGGGTCAATCTAATTGGCACATAGTGATCTAAAAATTTTTAGTATATGATTTTAGGTCTATTACACTTAGGAATATAGAATTTATGGTAAAATGATCTAGAATTAGGTATTTTCTATACCTTTATATAGTATTTGCCATACATTGTTTGTCATATGCCATGTCATGACATCATATTTATTTTATTATCATTTGAAATGTCATGATAATGCTTAGGTTAGTTATATGTCATGCCTTATTTAAGTTTCATACTTGATGGCATGACATCATGGCATTGGCACATGTTTCCACTTATGATATTATTTTATGCCATGTCATCATCTCTTGCATTTATGATCAATTAATTTGATTTAAGGATAGAAACACAATTTGATATGGAGATCAAATTGTTGTTTAGAAAATGCATGAGAACTTAGCTTAAGATGACCTAAACCCATATCTCACATCAAAATTGACTTGGATGTGTTTGATACACCTTAAATGTGTGTGAGATATTAGGATTATGAGTTAGGATCAAGGTGTATAGTTCTTGTACCTAGATGAGCCTAATTCGAATTTGAGGATCATAGGGAAAACTTGTGTACAAGTCATGTACATTTAGCCCTAAGATTGTGGTCCTAAATTGAATGGTTTAAGATCATTTCAAAATTGATTTGAAAAACCTTGATGAAACTTTTCTAGTGATAGCATTCATCATTGAGCAAGTTGATACAAAGATGGATTAACCTTTAGCTATTTCAAAGTATTTCGAAGTTTGTATCAAGATTAAAAAATGGGAGTTATTTTCATAGAAAACTATTTTTCCATGATAATATATATCATGAGGAATGTATCCTCAAAATTTTATAATTTTTGGAATTTTCTATAATTTTTTAGGGGTTTCTGAATTTCGGGAGAAAAATCATAAATTCTTATCAGAGAATTGTGGACCGATCAGAGAAGATTCTGATCGATCCCGGGAAGTCTGGATCGGTCACTGGACCGATCTAGGGAAGTGTGGATCGGTCTGGTGACTGATCTAGTGGAGTCCTGATCGGTCTGGTGACCGGTCAGAGCGTGCCAAAATATTGATTTTCGACTGTTGTTTGAGATTTCAACTGTGAAAGTTGGTGTTTTAGATTTCTAAAGGATTGAAACTCTCCAAGACATTGTTGGTGCAATGGTCAAGGAGAAGTTGACCTTTAGGGGGAGTTTTACCTATTGGTCAAGGGGGAGTTGACTTTTAGGGGGAGTTTTTACTCGTCAAGATTTCTGAGGATGAGTGATATGGGATTATCACTAAGTTGATTGTTGACTTTAGTATCAAGGGGGAAATTAAGGGTTTCAATGAAAGGTATGGGACTTTCATTAGGAAGAAACTCTTGACCTTGATTCACTCCTTTTGATGTGTGTCAAAAAGGGGCAGAATGTCCAGAGAATGTTCAAGGAAGAACATTGGAGTTTGGGGAGAATGTTCAGAGAATGTTCAAGAAAGAACATTGGAGAACTATTGGAAAACCTAAGTTAGGTTATCGGGTTAACCTAACTTGATTATGGTTTTTGTCAAACATCAAAAAGGGGGAGATTATTGGTGCAACCTTAGGTCAAGGTTGACCTGCCTGACCCGACTCGAGTTGACCTGAATCGAGGTATATTTTGATGTTTGACAAGAATGGAGAAGTTATATTTTGATGTTTGACAAGAATAGGAACTTGGGGGATTGTGGGTGCAACCTTTGGTCAAGGTTGACCTGGTTGACCCAACTTGAGTTGACCTGATTCGGGAAAAGTCCAAGTATGGAGACTTGGCACGGAAAGGTCCAAGCAGGGAGCTTGGCACGGAAAAAGTCCAAGTATGGAGACTTGGCACGGAAAAGTCCAAGCAGGGAGCTTGGCACGGGAAAAGTCCAAGCAGGGAGCTGGGCACGGGAAAAGTCCAAGTATGGAAGCTTGGCATGGGAGGTCGGAGAGGGCTCGGTAGCTCGTTCTCCGAACTAGGTCAGAGAGGGCTCGGTAGCTCGTTCTCTGGACTGGATGGAGTCGGAGAGGGCTCGGTAGCTCGTTCTCCGGACTAGGTCAGAGAGGGCTCGGTAGCTCGTTCTCTGGACTGGATGGAGTCGGAGAGGGCTCGGTAGCTCGTTCTCCGGACTAGGTCAGAGAGGGCTCGGTAGCTCGTTCTCTGGACCGGACGAAGTCGGAGAGGGCTCGGTAGCTCGTTCTCTAGATCAGGAAGGCTTTAGGGTTTAGGGCTGGGAAGCTCTAAGGTTGGATCGGGCTGGTGCCGTTCTCCGGACTAGGTCAGAGAGGGCTCGGTAGCTCATTCTCTAGATCAGGAAGGCTTTAGGTTTAAGGCTGGGAAATTGGATCGGTCTGCTGACCGATCCAGTGATACTATGGGTATCTGGATCAGTCTGCTGACCGATCCAGTGATGCACTGATTCTCACTGTGGGTCATCTGATCGATCTAGTGACCGATCAGTAACCAAACAGATTGGAGAAGGAATAGGAGGGATCGGTCTGTGGACCGATCCACCTATGGCCTGATCGGTCCACAGACCGATCAGGGCTCTGCAACCAACTCTCTGTGAGAGTTGGGATCGGTCTGGGGACCGATCAGCCTAGGGCCTGATCGGTCCCCTGACCGATCAGATCCACTCTGGACCGATCAGGGTGGAGCCTGATCGGTCCAGGCCTAGCCGTTGAGTCACAACGGCTAGATTTCTGTGTCTTCTTTGTCTTCTTCGCAGGTTCAAGTTATAAATCGAGGTTGAAGGCCTCTACAAAAGAGATGCTGTGGACTTCTTCTTGCTCCTGCGATCTGAGCTTTGTTGAGCTCTCCACTACTGAAGCTTCGTGTGAGCTGCCCTCGGCTGGACTCCAACTGATCAGTTGCTGCTGTTGTTGGCATCCGTGAAGTGGTTGCTTCATCACCAGTCGACGAGAAGGCAAGCAAACTAGTGTTTTTACATTCATATTGTTCTTGGCTTCTTGCTTTATCTTTGTACTCCGATCTTGCTGTTGCAAGAGAGATTGTGGCGAGGTTTCTCCACCCAGAAGGAGTTTTTATTAGCCGGTTTTCCGGGGTCTCATCCACCGACGGATTGATAGGATTCGTCCACCTTACGGACACGCCGAGAAGTAGGAGTATCATCTCCGAACCTCGTTATATCGTCGCACTTGAGGTTCGATATTCTCCCGTTTCGTTTCCATCTTTTATTTCCGCTGCGCTAACTAAAATTGTAGGAAGAAACGTGAATTTGGGGTCGGCTATTCACACCCTCCCTCTCTAGCCGTGTCCGAAGGTCCTAACAACACCTTCTTCTCCTTTGCTAGTTTCGGCCACAACCAAGACTTCAAGGAAGAAGAAAATCCGGCCACCACCACCAATCTCCAAGGGATGCAAGCTTTCTCTCCTTCTTCTCCAAGCTAGAATCCGGCCACCAATTAAAACTCCAAGAGCATGAAGAGGTTCGGCCACAAAGATGGAGAGAAAAGAAAGTGAAGGGTCGGCCACACCAAGGAAGAAAAGAGGGAGAAATAGAATAGAGGATGTGTTTCATGAAGGCACCCCTACCCCCTCTTTTATAATCCTTGGCCTTGGCAAATAAGGAAATTTAAATAAAAATTTCCTTAATTCCTTTGCCATGAAAAAGAAAATTTTAATTAATTAAAATCAAATTCCTTTTCTTAATTAACATGGCCGGCCACTAAAAGCTACAATCAAGGAAAATTTAATTCACACAAGAATTAAAATTTCCTAATTTATTTTCAGAATTTTATAAAAAATTTCTCTAATAATTTTTCCCTTCATGGTGGTTAATAAAAAGGAAATTTTATAAATTAAAATCTTTCTTTTAAACATGTGGATAAAAAGAAAGTTATCTATAAAAAATAAAATCTCTTTCAATTTACAAATAAGGAAAGATATCTAATCTTTTCTTAATCTTTTGTAGAAGCTTTATAAAAGAAATATTTAATTTTTAAACTCTCTTTTAAATCATGAACATGGTTAAAAAGGAAAGTTTTCTTAAAATTTAAAATCAACCTTTTAATCTACAAATAAGGAAAGATTTTAAATCTTTTCTTAATCTTTTGTAGAAAGCTATAAAAGGAAAGATTTAAATTTTAAACTCTCTTTTAAACATGTGGATGATTAACTAATAAGGAAAGTTTTTACCAAAAATTAAAACCATCCTTTTAATCTACAAATAAGGAAAAAGATTAATCTCTTCTCTTAATCTTTTGTAGAAAGCTATAAAAGGAAATTTTTAATTTTTTACACTCTCTTTTAAATCATGGCTTCCACATAAGAAATAATTTTAATAAAAATTCCTTTTAATTTTCTAGTGGTCGGCCACTTAAGCTTGGGACCCAAGCTTTGGCCGGACACCAACTTGGCTCATCCACTTGGTCTTGGCCGGCCCTAACTTGGGTTCCAAGCTAGCTTGGCCGACCCCATTAGGATGGGTAAAAATGTAAAATGCGGTGCCCAAAATAATAATTAAATAATAAGATTATTGGAAAAAATAATAATTTTATTAGAATTTTTAAAAATTTTCTGGGATTTAATTGGAGCTCGTATGTGGTAGTTTGCGGGGATAAAATAATAGGGACGAGAAAAGCCTGTTTGGACTATCCCTTTTGTGGAGTTGATTGAGGAATTAACTTATGGTTTAATTAACTAAACCTAAGTTACTTATATATAAAACCTAAATTCCTTCTCTTCACCCGATCCTCCTCTCTCACACACGCCGAATTCGCCCGATCCCCTCTTCCTCGATCCATCTCCTTCTCCCGATCCTTCGCCTTCTCCTCTACCCAAGACCTCCGACGCCGATGAGCCCCTGGTTGTCGATCGCCGACACCGTTCGATAGCTTCCAGCCTCTCCGATCTCCACTGCCGCCCTCTTGCGGTCTCGATCCATCGCCGATCGCCACAGAGCTTCACCTCTTCATCGCCCTCTGCGGATTTTCTCCGATCCCACCGCGAACCATTGGTTGTCGCTGCTTGATTGTCGGTGTCGGGAGCCCTAGCTGTTCCTTGCATCATTTCTGCCCAATTTCGGTAGACACCGCCCAACGCCGTGCCGCTGTCATCGGAGGAAGGATCGACGCAAAGGGGAGGTTAGGGATAACTCTCCCTCTCGCTTGGAGACCTCGATCAGTGCCGCTACCAGTAGGGGTGGCATCTCCTCTCCTCTCTCGGCTGCGGAGCATTGCAATCCATGGTGTTGATGCTGTCAATCGCCAGCACTGATCCACGCCAACATCCGAGCCCTAGCTTCCTTTTCCTTGGTCCGATTCAGCTATGAGAATGAGTTGCTCACCATTGATCGCCTCTGATCGCCAGAATACTTGGTCCCTGGTTTGACGATGAGTTCTGTCACAAGAAGGTATGGTTGCCTCCTTACCTCTTCTTGCGCGGTTCTTGTTCCGTTTGTTGCTGTAGTTTATCATCAGATCAGTATTTCTGGGATTTCAGATGTTTACCACAGCAGTGTAGCATTCTTGTGGCGGTTAGGATGTTGGATGGATTCATCACAGAGAAGGTGCCAAGGATTCATGCTATAGAGGTAAGAGATCGGTAGAGTAATGGGTAAATGATTAAGATATAGATTGATACAGGGCAGATTTTGTTGTGGATCTTGGTGGAGTGTAGGAACCATCCTAAATATTTATTTGGGGATGATGAATGCAGAAGGAAGTGACTTCACTTGGTCTAGGTCATCGGCATCGGCAGTGAGTTGTTCTGACCATGAGTAGTGCATTGGATTTGGAGGTAAGATCTGATTAGCGTATTATTATCACAGTGTTATTCCATTTCTGTTTCAGATTTGTTATTTGATTACAGAGTTGGTTAGGTTGTGCCTAGCGTGCAATTTATGATGGATTAATGGATTGTAGAAATTGACTATATTACATAGTGGATTGTTGATTTAGAGATGGATTTGTATTAGATTAAATGATGAGTTAATTTGGGAAGCTATAAAGATGATTCTTGGTAAACCTAATCTAATTAGGTTCTATTATGATTAAGGTTAGTTGGAGGATTAATCCATAATCATGTTTTAGAGTTATCCTAATTAGGTGGGGGAAAGTTGTTTAGTTATTTGCTTCATATGTAACTAGCTAAATACATTATATGATTGTAGGACTTTGGTTTGAGACGAGTGTCTCGACGTGAGATTTCCGGATCACGATCGACAAATTTAAGGCAGGTACTTCTTGCTTTACCTCTTTTGTATTTTGATCATAGTGCATGAGCTTTATGTTCAGATAGTTGCTGTATCTATCTTGACTCAACTCTTATTTTTCCTGCGTTTGATACTTCCACTCGATCTTTGAGCTGCTCGTTTCTGTATCTATACAGTCTCTCGTTGCTATCGATGATTTTTAGCAGATACTATAGTTCTAGGTATTGGATACCAGATACCAGACATTAGATAGTAGGTATTGGATATATGGACACATGATACCATGTTTACCTGCTTTGATTTCTGTTTATTTACACACCTTGCTGAGCATGCTGGTTTCATGTAGCATACCTGTTTTCTGTTTATATATATATGATGACTGTTGTATTTTCGCATCATGTCATTGCATGCATAGCCGACGACTTTGGCTCCCTTGTGGTTGAGACGGTTGTTGGCCTGGGCCGCACGCTCGGCCACTCATGGGTAGTGGTAGCTTGGAGCGTGCCGCTTGTCCTGTCGTGCCCCCCACTCGCACACTCATGGGTATTGTTTGCTGGAGTCGCGGGCAGCAGGGACCCCGTCGCAGCTACTATGCAACTGTCCCCTCGGCCACTCGAGAGTAGTGGTAGCTGGAGTGGTGTACAGTCTGTCATTGTCCCGGCCTCTCGTCCATACTGGGGTCATGGACTTGAGGGGTGGGTGGGAGTGACCATCCGTGCATACGCTGTTATTATTATACCTGCTGATACTGTTGTTTACTTATGCTGTTGTCGCTTATCTATGCTGCTGTTGCTAGATTATGCTGCTGTTGTTTATTTAAGCTGTTATGCTTACATAGGTTGAGATTTATACCTGTGATATTTGTTTAGACACTGGCTTACTTACTGTTGATCTGTATATACCTCACATGATACCATGTAGTTATGAGCAGTACTGTAGCAGGACTTTGCTATATCTACCTTCCCTTACTAGCCTAGGATATGGTTTCAGGTATGGACACTTGTTATGATATCACTGTAGTATCTGCTATTTCCATACGAGACTGTATACCTTTGCATCTCTAGTTCTTTACCATACTCATGCACTATATGTCTATTACCCGCTGAGTTTTTATACTCACCATCCCGCATATTGGTAATTTCATCAGGTAACAGGTAAAGGAGTTATGGAGTCGCCTGGAAATCCTGTCCGCCAATCCCACGTCACATTCGAGGACGACCTTACGATTTCGGTATTTCTTACGTTATTTGTATTGTGGGTTTTGTACTTGTTTATGTATTTGTATTCTCTTGTATTTGGTTTGATATTATTGTGTCAAGTCGAGCCGGCTCGTAGTCAGTTGATTTGTGTTTTGTGATCGTTGTTTGTGATTTCCGCTGTGTTGATGTTAGTTCAGCCGTGTGGGCTGATTCATATATTTATAAAACTGCGTGGTTGTGTTTATTTCTGTTCCAGCCGAGTGGGCTGGTTATATAACTGCGTGGTTGTGTAGATATATTCCAGCCGTATGTGGCTGATGTATATTGTATGTATGTATGCCTCAGATTGTCACCCGTACAGGGGAGATGCTGCCGAAATTTTTTCGGTAAGCACTCCTCTGGGGGCGTGACAATTTATTGGTATCAGAGCTAAGGTTTACGAGGCCTATTTTTTGTGATTTCAGTTTTTCACGATTTGGTTTCTCGATGTGACTTTTCGGGTTTTGGGACCAGGCAGCGACAGGATTCTCCACGCTATAGGAGGTATGTTTGCATATGGTTATCTTACATTTCTGTTGGTGCATGCATAGTTGTTATGTTAGTCATGTTATGTATTAGTATGCTTTTGTTAGTACCTGTCCAGTTGTTTGTAGCATACATCATATGTGTTGGGCCAATCACTGATCACAGTTGACCCTACTAGAGATCAAGGATTACCGTCTCATGGGATTTCTTATACCCTACCACTAGTAGTATTCGTGTCTGTTATCACTAGGTTGGTAGTGGTTAGTATCTGTTAAATTTCATATTGCTTCGGTTCGTCGAGAACCAATTTACTCGTATGGCCTTGGTTCGTAGAGAACCGATTTACTCTTATCGACTTGGGTAGTAGAGGATTGATTTATCCTAGTTGGTTCGGTTGTAGAGGACCAGTTTACTTTTGTTACGGTTAGTAGAGGATCGATGTACCTTCGTTGACTTGCCTGGTAGGGTTGATTTACTTTGTTGGTTTGGTTAGTAGAGGATCGACTTATCCTAGTTGTTTTAGCTATAGAGGTTCGAATTACCATTGTTGACTTGGTCAGTAGAGAACTGATCCATTCTTATGTTCTTAGTTCGGTCAGTAGTTCAGTTAGTAGGAGACTGACTTACTCTATTTCACGAAGATTCTGACCTTTGGGTTAGTTGTATTCGGTTAGATAACCTAAAAGGCACATTTGAGCTCATGACTTGTTCAGACGAAGAATTGACTGAGTTAGCTGCATACCATGCTGGTTTGACTAGTCTGTAGATGATCGAGGCATCCTATTCATAGGACTTCTTTGACCATGAACTGTATGTACCTGGTAGGATGACCTTGAAGGTACTTTCAGATAGGATACCTCCACTGATGTGGATAAGTGTAAAGCTACATGCTTAACACTTATGAGATACATCCATTACGAGGGTGTATGAGTTGGAGAGAGAGTAGTTCTCTACTTCTTTCGTTAGCATGATGGATTTTAAGGCGATGACTAGTCGACTCGCCTAACGCTATTCCATGGGAGATCCTGACTCATGGGACTATTGTGTATGATTTGATATTCATGATGTACTTAGTGATATATATCCCACAATGGTGCGGAGGAAGTGGTATTAGTTGACCTAGGAGGTCCGACCTTAACTAGGTATAATTTCATACGATGATCTTCGAGGGGTAGAGCGTCGATTGATGGATATTTTGATTAGTTATTTAGTTGTAGCGTTCCTCTATCTTGGTGTTCAATTCTCGATACTGGAGATTGATGAATCTCAGGGTGGAGCAATCATAGTATGATGCGGTACAAGACAATGGTTTGACGACTCAGCTAACATTGTCTCTATCAGGTGGTTCAAGACCTTAACCACATGATCATTTTACCAGATCTTGTAGTCTATCTAGCATATTAGAGGGTTTGACCTTTTATCAGCATTTGTTGAGGGACCTATATAGGATGATTATTAGGTGTGGTGATAGATTGTCTTTTGATGATCTATTAGTGGATATTGGACTTGATGATCTATTATATGGTGTTTGATGTTGATAGTGACATGGAGTGATATGTCTATGATATTTATGGATTTGACGATTTGTTGTTGGTGATCCGATCATAGGTTTGCTGTTGGAGATCTTACGGTTGAGTGTACTTGTACAGATATTATGAGTCCTTGGTATTACTATTTAGGCATACAATACCCTAGATATTTTTAGGGACTCGACGTGTTTTGGTATTCCTAGGGTGTTTGGATCACTTTCCAATATCTTCATTGACGATGTTGTGAGCTATTTCAGATTCGAGATGGATCATGTACACTATCTTCGAATGATTCTAGAGATGTTTTGACGGGGACATCTATATGCGAAGTTCGGTCATGCGTATGGTGATTATCTTCTGCGAGATTTATGGGACGCGTTGTCTTTAGTAAAGAGATATTGGTGGATCCATGAGAGTTAGAAGTTGTTACCATTTGGAAGTAGTCGTAGTCTATACCGGTGACTCGCAGCTTCCTTGGTCTAGTTGGATATTACTGGAGATTGATTGAGGATTTCTCCAGCATTAGACAGTTGATCGGACTGTCTAGGAAGGGTATGAAATTTTCCTGGAAAGATGCCTGCGAGATCAGTTTAGATAGCTGCACCTGTCTTAGCGGTACTTTCTAGTGTAGATGGTTTTGCACTCTACACAGATGTATTGTACCTAGGATTTAGTGTAGTTCCGATGTAGCATAAGCAGAGTAGTCCTGTGCCAGTAGTTAGAATTCTCGTGTAATGAGAATGAGATTCTTTATTGCCGGGGGAGGTTAGGTGTGATTTTGAGTCACTTCTTATCCGGGAGGAGTTTTTGTAGGAAAACACCTCGATAAGGATTTGTGATACATCCGGGTGACACCCGATGTATAGGGACTTAGAGTGTTTCTATTGGTTGAATGACATGAAAAAGACATCGCGGATTTTGTAGCTTGATGTCTAGTATGTCAGCAAGTGGAGGTTTCACCCTCTGGCAGATGGACAGTCGGAGCACATTATACAGACGGTAGAGGGTTGCTGATAGTATGAGTTATGGATTTTGGAGGCAGTTGGTTTACTCACAGTTGGCTAGATAACAGTGTGAGAGTAGCGGAAGCAGGGTGAGTACATAACCCACAGGGTTATCTCTTACGAATGGAGATTTATTCGTGATACTCGGATGGAGTGATATATGAGTATGTTATTTGGTTGTTACCATTGAATGACGATCTTTGAGTTCAGCAGTAAATTTGGGGACCAAATTTTTATTAGTGGGGGAGAATGTAAAATACGGTGCCCAAAATAATAATTAAATAATAAGATTATTGGAAAAATAATAATTTTATTAGAATTTTTAGGAATTTTCTGGGATTTAATTGGAGCTCGTATGTGGTAGTTTGCGGGGATAAAATAATAGGGACGAGAAAAGCCTGTTTGGACTATCCCTTTTGTGGAGTTGATTGAGGAATTAACTTATGATTTAATTAACTAAACCTAAGTTACTTATATATAAAACCTAAATTCCTTCTCTTCACCCGATCCTCCTCTCTCACACACGCCGAATTCGCCCGATCCCCTCTTCCTCGATCCATCTCCTTCTCCCGATCCTTCGCCTTCTCCTCTACCCTCTCTACCCAAGACCTCGAACGCCGATGAGCCCCTGGTTGTCGATCGCCGACACCGTTCGATAGCTTCCAGCCTCTCCGATCTCCACTGCCGCCCTCTTGCGGTCTCGATCCATCGCCGATCGCCACAGAGCTTCACCTCTTCATTGCCCTCTGCGGATTTTCTCCGATCCCACCGCGAACCATTGGTTGTCGCTGCTTGATTGTCGGTGTCGGGAGCCCTAGTTGTTCCTTGCATCATTTCTGCCCAATTTCGGTAGACACCGCCCAACGCCGTGCCGCTGTCGTCGGAGGAAGGATCGACGCAAAGGGGAGGTTAGGGATAACTCTCCCTCTCGCTTGGAGACCTCGATCAGTGCCGCTACCAGTAGGGGTGGCATCTCCTCTCCTCTCTCGGCTGCGGAGCACTGCAATCCATGGTGTTGATGCTGTCAATCGCCAGCACTGATCCACGCCAACATCCGAGCCCTAGCTTCCTTTTCCTTGGTCCGATTCAGCTATGAGAATGAGTTGCTCACCATTGATCGCCTCTGATCGCCAGAATACTTGGTCCCTGGTTTGACGATGAGTTCTGTCACAAGAAGGTATGGTTGCCTCCTTACCTCTTCTTGCGTTGTTCTTGTTCCGTTTGTTGCTGTAGTTTATCATCATATCAGTATTTCTGGGATTTCAGATGTTTACCACAGTAGTGTAGCATTCTTGTGGCGATTAGGATGTTGGATGGATTCATCACAGAGAAGGTGCCAAGGATTCATGCTATAGAGGTAAGAGATCGGTAGAGTAATGGGTAAATGATTAAGATATAGATTGATACAGGGCAGATTTTGTTGTGGGTCTTGGTGGAGTGTAGGAACCATCCTAAATATTTATTTGGGGATGATGAATGCAGAAGGAAGTGACTTCACTTGGTCTAGGTCATCGGCATCGGCAGTGAGTTGTTCTGACCATGAGTAGTGCATTGGATTTGGAGGTAAGATCAGATTAGCGTATTATTATCACAGTGTTATTCCATTTCTGTTTCAGATTTGTTATTTGATTACAGAGTTGGTTAGGTTGTGCCTAGCATGCAATTTATGATGGATTAATGGATTGTAGAAATTGACTATATTACATAGTAGATTGGTGATTTAGAGATGGATTTGTATTGGATTAAATGATGAGTTAATTTGGGAAGCTATAAAGATGATTCATGGTAAACCTAATCTAATTAGGTTCTATTATGATTAAGGTTAGTTGGAGGATTAATCCATAATCATGTTTTAGAGTTATCCTAATTAGGTGGGGGAAAGTTGTTTAGTTATTTGCTTCATATGTAACTAGCTAAATACATTATATGATTGCAGGACTTTGGTTTGAGACAAGTGTCTCGACGTGAGATTTCCGGATCACGATCGACAAATTTAAGGCGGGTACTTCTTGCTTTACCTCTTTTGTATTTTGATCATAGTGCATGAGCTTTATGTTTAGATAGTTGCTGTATCTATCTTGACTCCACTCTTATTTTTCCTGCGTTTGATACTTCCACTCGATCTTTGAGCTGCTCGTTTCTGTATCTATACAGTCTCTCGTTGCTATCGATGATTTTTAGCAGATACTATAGTTCTAGGTATTGGATACCAGATACCAGACATTAGATAGTAGGTATTGGATATATGGACACCTGATACCATGTTTACCTGCTTTGATTTCTGTTTATTTACACACCTTGCTGAGCATGTTGGTTTCATGTAGCATACCTGTTTTCTGTTTATATATATATGATGACTGCTGCATTTTCGCATCATGTCATTGCATGCATAGCCGACGACTTTGGCTCCCTTGTGGTTGAGACGGTTGTTGGCCTGGGACGCACGCTCGGCCACTCATGGGTTGTGGTAGCTTGGAGCGTGTATTGTCTGCTGGAGTCGTGGGCAGTAGGGACCCCCGTCGCAGACGTAGCTATTCACTACTATGCAACTGTCCCCTCGGCCACTCGAGAGTAGTGGTAGCTGGAGTGGTCTGTCATTGTCCCGGCCTCTCGTCCATACTGGGGTCATGGACTTGAGGGGTGGGTGGGAGTGACCATCCGTGCATACGCTGTTATTATTATACCTGCTGATACTGTTGTTTACTTATGCTGCTATTGCTAGATTATGCTGTTGTTGTTTATTTATGCTGTTATGCTTACATAGGTTTAGATTTATACCTGTGATATTTGTTTAGACACTGGCTTACTTACTGTTGATCTGTATATACCTCACATGATACCATGTAGTTATGAGCAGTACTGTAGCAGGACTTTGCTATATCTACCTTCCCTTACTAGCCTAGGATATGGTTTCAGGTATGGACACTTGTTATGATATCACTGTAGTATCTGCTATTTCCATACGAGACTGTATACCTTTGCATCTCTAGTTCTTTACCATACTCATGCACTATCTGTCTATTACCCGCTGAGTTTTTATACTCACCACCCCGCATATTGGTAATTTCACCAGGTAACAGGTAAAGGAGTTATGGAGTCGCCTGGAGATCCTGTCCACCAATCCCACGTCACATTCGAGGACGACCTTACGATTTCGGTATTTCTTACGTTATTTGTATTGTGGGTTTTGTACTTGTTTATGTATTTGTATTCTCTTGTATTTGGTTTGATATTATTGTGTCAAGCCGAGCCGGCTCGCAGTCAGTTGATTTGTGTTTTGTGATCGTTGTTTGTGATTTCCGCTATGTTGATGTTAGTTCAGCCGTGTGGGCTGATTCATATATTTATATAACTGCGTGGTTGTGTTTATTTCTGTTCCAGCCGAGTGGGCTGGTTATATAACTGCGTGGTTGTGTAGATATATTCCAGCCGTATGTGGCTGATGTATATTGTATGTATGTATGCCTCAGATTGTCACCCGTACAGGGGAGATGCTGCCGAAATTTTTTCGGTAAGCACTCCTCTGGGGACGTGACAAAAAAGGTGGGTATGTGGTGGGTATAAATCTCTATATACAAGAGGCTACGATAGGGACCGAGAGGAGGAATTGGTTTTGGTCTCCCGATGAAATTAAACATCCCGTGTTCGCCCCGAACACACAACTTAATTTCATCATTAATAATTCATTCCACTAAAGAACTATTATTGAACTACCGCACCAATCCCAAATTTCATTTTGGGCTCCTTCTTATTATGAGTGTGTTAGTCTCCCTGTGTTTAAGATGTCGAATGTCCACTAATTAAGTGAGTTACTGACAACTCATTCAATTAATATCTTAGTCCAAGAGTAGTACCACTCAACCTTATCGTCATGTCGGACTAAGTCCACCTGCAGGGTTTAACATGACAATCTTTATGAGCTCCTTTTGGGGACATTATCAACATAGATCACTAGGACATAGTTTCCTTCTATAATCAATAACACACACTAAAAGTGATATCATTTCCCAACTTATTGGGCTTATTAATTTATCGAACTAAATCTCACCCATTGATAAATTAAAGAAATAAATATCAAATATATGTGCTTGTTATTATATTAGGACTAAGAGCACACACTTCCATAATAACTAAGGTCTAGTTCTTTTATATAGTCAGTACAAAAAGAACTTACCTAAAATGGTCCTACTCAATACACTTGGAGTGTATCAGTGTAATTTATTAGTTAAGATAAACTAATACTTAATTACACTACGACTACTTCAACGGTTTGTTCCTTTCCATTTTAGTCGTGAGCAATTGTTTATAATTTATAAAGAACCGACAACATGATCTTCTGTGTGTGACACCACACACCATATTGTCTACTATATAAATTAATTGAACATATTACATTTAAAAATAAATGTAGACATTTGACCAATGTGATTCTTATTTCTAGATAAATGTGTATACCAAAAACTAGGCTTTTAGTATACTTCCTAACAATCTCCCACTCATACTAAAAGACTAAGCTGCCATATCTTCTGCCATACATCTGATTGCCAACCCTTCAACATGCCCATCAAAAGCTCTTGCCTTAAGGGCCTTAGTGAAAAGATTTTCCAGGTTATCACTTGATGTAATCTAGGCGACAACAACTTCTCCTCGTTATACGATTTCTTGTATTGGGTGGTACTTACGCTATATTGTGTTTACTTGCCTTATGGACTTATGGTTTCTTCGAGTTTGCTGCTGCACCACTATTATTACAATAATTTGTAATAATTTTTGGGCAAACCAGAAATCATGTTTAAGTCCATCATGAAGTTTCTGAGCCATATAACTTCTATGGCTGCCTCAGAGGCTACCATATACTTAGTTTCTATGGTGGAGTTTGAAAAACACATATGCTTAACACTCCTCCATAGTTATGGCTTTACTTCCTAAGGTAAACACAAAAACCCCGAGGTCAACTTACTGTTGTCCCTATGTGATTGGAAATCAAAAATCCGTGTAACCCACAGGGATCAAATTTTCTACCTTGTAAACTAGCATATAATCTCTAGTGCCTCTAAGGTACTTCTATATATGCTTTACCACAGTCCAATGTCCTTGTCCAGGGTCACTTTGATATCTGCTAACCATGCCCATGGCAAAGCAGATTTCTGATCTCGTGCATAGCATACATTAGACTTCCGACCGCCGAAGCATAAGGAACTACCTTCATGTCCTCTATCTCCTTTGATGTCTTCAGAGACATCTCTTTAGATAAAGTTACTCCATGCCTAAAAAAGTAAGAACCTTTCTTGGAGTTTTGCATACTAAAACGAGCAAGGATCACGTCTATATATGAAGCTTGAGATAGGCACAACATCCTTTTCTTGCGATCCCTAGATCCCAAGAATATGTGCATATTCTCTTAAGTTCTTCATATCGAATTTGTTTGGACAACCATACCCTTACTTCCGATAACACTTTGATATTGTTTCCAACTACCAAAAATGTTATCTACATATAGTACAAGAAATACCACCACGTTTCCATCACACTTCTTATATACACAAGACTCATCCGGTTATCAAATAAATCCATAGGTCTGGATTACTTTATTAAACCGGATGTTCCAAGACCTTGAATCTTTGCTTCAGTTCATAGACTGATTGAGCTTGCTCACAAGATGCTCTTTGCAAAGATGTCGCATCTTTATCTTGGAGCGCTTTGTCATATGTCCGGGAGTCAGGTTCATGTTTACCAGAGATCAAGTCCAAAGACTTTCCCAAAACATGAATCTTTTCAGGTTGCCTAACAACCCTCCCACTACGACGAGGCATTATCTGTCATTGTGCATCGTTTGTGACACGTGTTGCAGTTTTCTTGTGGTATCACATCTTGTACAGTTGGTACTAGATTAGACGTGTCCTTTAACTTTTTTAAGAACAATTTTTACTCATGGGCTTGTGGTTCATAGTATAGTCCTTTTCTAAAATCGGGCATTAGTGCTAATAATGACCTTCCGATTTTGAGGACTATAAACCTCCTTTCATTTCTCTAAGATAACTCACAAACAAGTGAACTCCTGTCCAACTTATCAGCGTCTCTCATGTGCTAGACCACCCAAATCCGAATATGCTTCAGACTAGGCTTATGCCCATTCTGCAATTTCTATAGGAGTAGAGAGTTCTGACTTAGAAGGTACTATGTTCACTTCCGTTTCCAGTGTATATCCTTAAAACGAATTTGGTAATTTTTTGAATAACTCATCATCGATCTAATTATTCCATAAGAGCCTTATACCATCTTTCTACTACACCATTCTGTTGGGGTGTACCAGGTGTAGTTAGTTGGGATTGAATCCCTACTTCTGATAAGTGACTCCTAAATTCTCCCAAGAGGTACTCGCCACTACGATCTTACCATAGTGACTTGATACTTTTACTTTGACGTTTCTCCGCATCAGTCTTGTACTAATCAAAGCACTTAGTCTTACGGTGCATTAAGTAAATGTATTTATATTTCGAATAGTTGTCTATAAAATAGATAAAATATTCAAACCTTTCTCTTTTCTGGATAGTCATAGGACCACACAAATCAGAATGAACTAATTCCAATATATCTTTGGATCCTTACCCCTTAGACTTAAAAGCTTCTTGGTTATTTTTCCTTCCAACTAAGAATCGCAGGTTGGAAATCTTTCCATTACCAATGAACCCAAAAGTTCATTAGCAGCCAATGAAACCTACTCAAGTTAATATAACCTAGCCTTAGATGCCAAAGATATAATTGGTTCAATTTCGAAGGTTGCTTTCTCTTAAAGTTAGAAGATGTGTTATTAATTTCCATTTATTGCATCATGGGAGTTATTGGATTTATACATTGTTAATCAACGTACCAGAACAGATAACTTCCCTCTTTTTCTTGATAACAACCTTGTTATTTAAAAGAGGCAGAATATCAAATTCTTTGAGTAGTTTAGAAACTGAAAACTAGTTCTTTCTAAACTTGGTACGTAAAAATAATTTCTCAAAGATCCATATTTTATCCCTAACGGAGGATAAACACCTCCCACTGCAATAGCTGCTACTTTTGCAGTAGTGCCCATGGTAATTTTCTATTCATATAGTTGTCGGATTTCCTGGAACCCCTGCAATGAATTGCAGACATGATTAGTGGTTCCCGTATTTACACACCAGGTACCGGTAGATATCACCACTAAACATGTAACAACTAATGAAAGACACACTAATTGTTCTCAGTTCTAAGAGGGCAGTCTACCTTAATGTCCAAGTCCTATTTCCAATCATTATAATTGGGACTACTAAGTCTTTTCTATAGTATAACAACTAAGGGATTGACAATTATCCTAAGAATCACAAAAATATTTGGTCAAGGCCAACATCTCAAAATCCCCATGAATTTTGTATGTCACGATAGTGTGGACGTATACAAATTCTAAAACGGAGATTTTATCTATTAATTTTTATTATCTTGTCAACCTATGACAAATAAAATTAATAGTTGGTCTGTCTTTGATCAAATATTTGGTCAAGACTCTAAATTTAAAATAATATTGATTCCTCTAACAATACTATTTAAATTTACCAACACCTCAAAACACCGTGAATTTTGCATGCCACGTTAGTGCGGACGTATACAAAATCAACATTTGTAAGAGGAGGGTTTTACCCATTAATTATCTTGTCAACCTAACTTTATGACAAATAAAATTATCTCAAACACCGTTAATTTTTTATGCCACGTTAGTGTGGACGTATACAAAATCAATCATTTGTGAGAGAGGTTTTAACCCATTAATTTTATTATTTTGTCAACCTAGTTTTATGACAAATTAATAGTTGGTATTCCTTTGGTCCCGCAAAACAATAGCAGTGACTCTGTTGGGGAGGATACTATTGAATGCGTCTAAGTGTGTACCATTACTTGATACTTAGTCCATTAAAATAGGATTATAACCCTTCAGTTGGAGAAGATCACACGCTCCTAAATAATTTCCTATAACCATCCATAAAGGAAGTTTGATCTAGTGATCCGCAATAAACTCATCCGTTGTGGAGGGAGGCACTCAGAGCCAACACGCAAGCTTTTTGCATCACTTACAAACCAGTAATGGAGACCGTGAGATTTATATACTAATCGCTCTCCCACTTAGATATTTAAAATGAGGAATTTTAACTATGCTAACCTACTTAACATGCATACTAACAAGCACACACAGAACAACATAAAAAGCAATAAATAGAAAAACTAATTTTTCAACTATTATGGCTTTTATCTATTGTTGTCCTCCGTGTGTCACCAACCCTAGCTGTTGCCATCTTTGGCCACCGCCACCGGGTTTAGTTGTCGCATCCATCTTGCTTCTTGTTCCGTTGCGCCTCTGGTCCTTAAAAGGTTCCACGCCTTGCAAGATTCGATCCACGACATAAATAGAATTTTACATTTTTCGATCCTATATTCCTCGAAGAAATGTACATGTAAACTAGATCGAACATGAAATAAAATTTACATCTATCGATTTTATATTCCATAAAAGGAATGTACATGTATCTAGATCAAAAAATAAAATCCTAATAAAACTAAATACAGCTCCTGCTGTATTTTATAATACAATCATGCACACACAATTAAATACCCTTGACATGTCCAAGGGTCCAATCATACACACAATATCTATAAGCCATAATAGTTCGATCCTGTATCCACAAAGTTAGCACATCCTACTATTATCCTGCCTAAATTATGTATGACATGTGCATAATTAAACTAATACCAAATACACAGAGGCAAAACCCTAGCTCTGATACCAATTGTTGGTTGCTACTCGGAAAACCAAATGGTTCCCCTATACAAAAATTTTGTACAAGGTCTGAACCTTTCCTAGCTACCATGTGTTCTTTTAAATTAAACTTGGATCGCCTGCAGAACTTAACACGTTTGATCCTAAGTTTAACTTATTTGTTCTTTTAGGTTTAGACTTGGATCTCCTGCAGAACTTAACACGTTCTATCCAAATCACCTAGGTTATTAATTCCATTAAATATTAATTTTCAAAATTGGCTTTCAGGACTTCATGGCGAGGCACATGGCCTTCTTGGATATGGGAGCAACCACCACCGCCTAGACAAAGCCTTTTAAGGAAAGCTAATATTTAATTTCCTTAAATAACTCTAAGTTAACCAAAAAGAACAATCGAATCACAAGGAAAAGAAAAATAAAAGAACGCAACATCGAAAACTATTTCAAAAAAATAGAATCACATGCCTCTTGTATTTGGTATTTTTACAAAGAAATAAAACTAGTATGATGCGGAAATTAAATACTAGTATACCTTTTCCTTTGCAAGCACAAACCTCTAGGTCTTCTACCGTATTCCTCTTCTAACATCAGACGTTGTGTGGGCAACGATCTTTCGAGATGAGAAACCACCAAAGCACCTTCTTCTCCTTTGCTAGTTTTGGCCACAACCAAGACTTCAAGGAAGAAGAAAATCCGGCCACCACCACCAATCTCCAAGGGATGCAAGCTTTCTCTCCATCTTCTCCAAGCTAGAATCCGGCCACCAATTAAAACTCCAAGAGCATGAAAAGGTTCGGCCACAAAGATGGAGAGAAGATAAAGGGAAGGGCCGGCCACACCAAGGAAGAAAAGAGGGAGAAATAGAATAGAGGATGTGTTTTGTGAAGGCACCCCTACCCCCTCTTTTATAATCCTTGGCCTTGGTAAACAAAGAAATTTAAATAAAAATTTCCTTAATTCCTTTGCCATGAAAAATAAAAAATTAATTAATTAAAATCAAATTCCTTTTCTTAATTAACATGGTCGACCACTAAAAGCTACAATCAAGGAAAATTTAATTCACACAAGAATTAAAATTTCCTAATTTGTTTCCGAAAATTTTAAAAAATTTCTCTAATAATTTTTCCCTTCATGGTGGTTAATAAAAAGGAAATTTTATAAATTAAAATCTTTCTTTTAAACATGTGGATAAAAAGAAAGTTATTTCTAAAAATTAAAATCTCTTTCAATCTACAAATAAGGAAAGATATCTAATCTTTTCTTAATCTTTTGTAGAAGCTTTATAAAAGAAATATTTAATTTTTAAACTCTCTTTTAAATCATGAACATGGTTAAAAAGGAAAGTTTTCTTAAAATTTAAAATCAACCTTTTAATCTACAAATAAGGAAAGATTTTAAATCTTTTCTTAATCTTTTGTAGAAAGCAATAAAAGGAAAGATTTAAATTTTAAACTCTCTTTTAAACATGTGGATGATTTACAAATAAGGAAAGTTTTTACCAAAAATTAAAACCATCCTTTTAATCTACAAATAAGGAAAGAGATTAATCTCTTCTCTTAATCTTTTGTAGAAAGGTATAAAAGGAAATTTTTAATTTTTTAAACTCTCTTTTAAATCAGTGCTTCCACATAAGAAATAATTTTAATAAAAATTCCTTTTAATTTTCTAGTGGTCGGCCACCTAAGCTTGGGACCCAAGCTTTGGTCGGCCACCAACTTGGCTCATCCACTTGGTCTTGGCCGGCCCTAGCTTGGGTTCCAAGCTAGCTTGGCCGACCCCATTAGGATGGGTAAAAAGGTGGGTATGTGGTGGGTATAAATCTCTATATACAAGAGGCTACGATAGGGACTGAGAGGAGGAATTGGTTTTGGTATCCCGATGAAATTAAGCTTCCTGTGTTCGCCCCGAACACACAACTTAATTTCATCAATAATAATTCATTCCACTAAAGAACTATTATTGAACTTCCGCACCAATCCCAAATTACATTTTGGGCTCTTTCTTATTATGAGTGTGTTAGTTTCCCTGTGTTTAAGATGTCGAATGTCCACTAATTAAGTGAGTTACTGACAACTCATTCAATTAATATCTTAGTCCAAGAGTAGTACCACTCAACCTTATCGTCATGTCGGACTAAGTCCACCTACAGGGTTTAACATGACAATCTTTATGAGCTCCTCTTGGGGACATTATCAACCTAGATCACTAGGACACAGTTTCCTTCTATAATCAACAACACACACTATAAGTGATATCATTTCCCAACTTATCGGACTTATTGATTTATCGAACTAAATCTCACCCATTGATAAATTAAAGAAATAAATATCAAATATATGTGCTTGTTATTATATTAGGATTAAGAGCACACACTTCCATAATAACTAAGGTCTAGTTCTTTTATATAGTCAGTACAAAATGAATTTACCTAAAATGGTCCTACTCAATACACTTGGAGTGTATCAGTGTAATTTATTAGTTAAGATAAACTAATACTTAATTACACTACGACTACTTCAACGGTTTATTCCTTTCCATTTTAGTCGCGAACAATTGTTTATAATTTATAAAGAACCGACAACATGATCTTCTATGTGTGACACCACACACCATATTGTCTACTATATAAATTAATTGAACAAATTACATTTAACAAATAAATGTAGACATTTAACCAATGTGATTCTTATTTCTAGATAAATATTTATATCAAAAGCTAAGCTTTTAGCATATTTCCTAACTGAAAGTCCCATACCTTTTATTTTCCTTTAACCCTACATTCTTCCCCCAATATAGGAAAATGCCCAACCTTGAGCATTTTTAACTTAAACAATGGAGATATCCACTCTCCATTGTAAACAAATGCTCAACCTTGAACATTTCTACGACAGAAGGTTAACCACCTTCCAAGGTGTATGAAAAATAATGTTCATGTCCTTAAAGAGTAACTCCCCCTAAAGACATGGTCATTGCACCAACAATGACTTGGAATCCCTAAACCTTTAGGAAACCCAAATTTAGAAGTTTTGAGGTTCAAAAATTCAATATTGAAACTAACCTCAACCTAAACTTCAATTTAGTCTTCCTCAACCAATCCATCCTTGTTTTCAACATGAAAACACCCTTTTTATGTATACAAATGTATTTTGATGGGTTTGGAATGGTTACCTAGACTAACCATGTTTCAAAAATGTTGAAATCAAGCTTTCCCAGCCAAAATCAGCAGCTTCGATCGATTGGAGTTGGGTCTCAATCGATCGGACCATGCTGAATCGATCCACTGATCGATTCAGGAGGTCTGGATCGATCAGTGGATCGATCCAGGAAGCTTCTGTTCCGAGAAGCTTGCTCTCAATCGATCTCCCGATCGATTGAAACCCTTCAATCAATCGATTGCTCGATCGATTGAGGTCTGATAGTTGCTGAAATTTCATTTCAGTCAACTTCAGAAAGAAAATTCTACAAAATTCTAAAAATTATAAAAATTTGTGTAGAAATTTATTAGGGTATATACTATCAAGGAAAAATAGGTTTCTAAGAAAATACATCATATTTTCAAAGATTGACACAAACTTGAAAACTTGTAAAAACTTTAGTATTTTCTTCAAGTTGTGTTCAACCATTCAATGATGATTACTATCAAAAGATAGCCTTCATCAAGGTTTTCCAAAGTATGTTTAAAATCATTTTAAAAACCAATATCCCACCATGTTCCTTGGGCTTAATGCACATGACTTGTACATTAGCTTTCCCAATGATGGGAAAACACATAACTATGTGTTTTGATGAACTTAAAAATCAAAAGAATGCACTAAATCAACATCTTGAGTTTTATTCATCATCCTAACATCTCACTTGTATCTAATGTGTACTAAAACACATACAAGTCACCTTATGGGTCTTTGTGAGATGTAAAAATTTAGTTTTGCCCTAATCTAGGGATCATGTATATCTATCGAGGTATTTTATGGATATTGAACATCCACCTAGGATGTTACTTGTTGATCAATACCATTTGTCCTTAATTGTAAGGAATTAAATTCAATGCATGATGCGGTATGGCATACATCAAAAAGAAATAATTTTCAAAAGAAAATTTCCTATGACTACATGATGTATGTATGTTATAACATGGTATTTTTGTGTTTTTCATAATAAAATATGAATGCAAAAATAAACATGATGTCATGGCATATAACGAGAAAACAATCATGGCAACGTTTAGCATAAATAAAATACCTAGATCACCTATCTAAGTGTCCTTAAACCTTAGCTAAGTTAAAAATTAAACCTAGATTGCCCTCTAATCGCTCCAAGAAAATGTCAAAACCTAAATTGGCATTTCCAGTTCTCTTGATTAACTTATGCCACTTGAAATTAAGCTTATTCCTCAAGTGTTGGCATATTTCATTTTTCCGCAAGAGTAGCACTAAGAAAATACCAAAATTCCAACTTGGTATTTCCTTATGTTTTCCCAATATGTGCCATTTTTTAAAATAAAATCAATACTTCTCACATTTTACTCTTTCAACGAGTAAATCATAAATCCATTTCATTTCTAAAGGTTAATAATAACCTTGAAAATGCTCCTTGAGTGTCAACTTCTTCATGAGTAGGTTAACTACCCTTTCACTTAGAGTTGACACTCTCTAACCCATCTATGGGGTAGAGAAGATGCTCCTAGGAACCCAAAACCTATTGGTGCTCCATGGATGCTCTAGGTACTCACTAGGGATAACTCCCCTAGATACCTTCCTAGTGACCTTGTTTGGCTTCTTAGAAGCCTTGGTCACCTTTTCTAGGTCAACTCTAGGGATTGCTTCCCTTGTGACCTTGTTAGTGACTTTCTTAGACTTCTTAGAAGTCTTAGTCACGTTTGTTGCAAAAATACTCTTAAGAATAACCTTCCTAGTATTCTTGACTTGATCACTAAACTTAGGGTTGGTTCCATAACTATATGGAACCCTATGGTAAGAAATTACATCCTTCTTGATTTTAGGTTTGTATCCCAAACCCTTATGACCATTGGATGACTTTGATACTTCTAGACCTAAGTTTTGACTCTTGGACCCTTGTGGCATATTTGTTATTTTTCGAAGAGTCCTCTCTAATTTGTCAAGTCTTGACCTCAAGACTTGATTTTCCTTCCATAATTCTTCAACCTTAGGTTTTTCACTAAAACCTTGATTTTTCTTCTTTTTAGGCAAATACCTAGAATCCTTAGGGTTCTTGCCTAAATTCCTATCTACCTTTCTAAACCTAGGTTGAGAGGTTTTAGCATGATAAGCTACATGATTTTCCTTAACTTTATCATGCCTCCTTTTTTCAAGGTAAATAGCATTAAAATGATATAAACTTGAACTAGCATGCTTTTTACCATAGCATTAAAATGATATTTGGGACCTCTGGATCGATCCATCGATCGATCGGCCGATCGATTGGGTATGATCCAATCGATCGGCTGATCGATCAAGATCTGCTGGATCAATCGGGTAATCGATCCAGATCTTGGTTTTTTCCCAAAACCAAGTCCAAAGCCCCCTAAACCAACATCCAATCAACCATGACTTGTTGGTACATAAAACCTAGCATCCAGTCACCCTTGACCAGCTAGGACTCTCTAACCAAGTGTCTGGTCAATCCCTTTGACCCACTTGGACTTTTCTCCTCTTGCCAAGTATCCGGTCAATCCCTTTGACCTACTTGGACTTTTCTTCCTCGTGCCAAGTATCCGGTCAATCCCTTTGACCTACTTGGACTTTCACCAGATGTCTGGTCAACCTTGACCCATCTGGATTTCTCCTGTGCCAAGTATCCAGTCAATCCTTTAACCTACTTGGACTTTTCACCAGATGTCTGGTCAACCTTCACTCATCTGAATTTCTCCCGTGCCTGGCTTCACTCACCAGGTCTTTCACCTAGCTTCACTCACTAGGATTCTCCTTTGCCTGGCTTCACTCACCGGGACTTCCATTCTGCCTAGCTTCACTCACTAGGACTTTCACCTAGCTTCACTCACTAGGATTTTCCATTCTGCCTAGCTTCACCAATAGGACTTCTCATTTCACCAGGTCCTTCACTTAGCTTCACTCACTAGGATTTTCCTCTTCCTCGCTTCAGGGTCTTTCACCCAGCTTCACTCACTAGGATGGTCTTTACTCACGGACTTCCTTCCACCTAACATCCCGCTTAGGACTTCGAAGTATCCGTCAACCTTGACCTACTTGATTCTTCTTCAACCAACCTGATCAGAGGGGAAATGCACCAAACAATCTCCCCAAATGAACAACCTGCACCTGCACTTGTCCATATCATTGAAGTCTTGTATTGTCAAACATCAAACCTAAACCAAGACTCAAGCTTGGTCAACCTTGACCTGAAGGATATTGCACCAACAAGTACCTCCACGCGTGCCACTTGGACTGCTGTGTACCCACCCCTGCCACCATCTACCATACCTTCATTGATCCCCTATGTCCGAAGAAGACCGGAATTCCTTTCGGTCTATCCAAACCGTACCAAATTTATGGTACCCATCTTATCGACATTGTACGCGGCAATTCGATGAGTCGATGAAGAGTCGATTCACACTCTTCCGAGGAGACCTTGATCAAGTGTGGCCCCTCATGGATAGAGACCATGGATCGACCTTCTTCTATATGGCTTGCTCCGCTAGGATTAAGGTAACGTGGTATGGGTGGGACTTCATTTGACTCCAACATGGGTTACTTCACTCCATTATCGCGCGTAACATCACTTGAGGCAGGAATTTCGGACGCAAGCGTGACCGTGACGAGGGTTATTGGATTTTGTCTAGAACTGGTTGTTGAGGACAGTTCACGTATGCAGCAGTTTGTTCAGGGACTGGATGGTCATTTGCAAGTAAGGCTTGCCGGTTTAGGGAACACATCTTACATAGAGACACTGGACCGAGCCCTGATGAAAGAGTCAGCTTAGTAAAGAGCGTTTCCGGATAGAAAAAGAAAGCAGACGGGTCAGACATCAGGATAAATCTAGCAGGTATAGACGACCGGATAGCAGCAGATTGGTTGCAGTAAGCCAGGTCAGGGTACTTCTGGGGTATTTCGTAGGCCTTAGAAGTCAGGACAGTCTTCCTCAGGACGTTTCCGGTCTCCCCAGCAGGGTCGGAAACAATCCACCAGCGACATTCACTGTTTCCGATGTGGGTCCCGAGACCACATCACCCCAGCCTGCTCTCTGGAACAGTCAGTTTGCTTTTATTGCAAACTGCTTGGGCACCATAGCCGAGATTGTTCGCTGAAGGCTCAGCATATTGCTTCCGGAGTTTCTGGTCACGGAGTTCAGCTTAGTCAGACAGGGACTCAACAAGGAGGGCACAGAGCCCAAAGTTCTCGTCGTCAGCAGAGGACAGCCCCCCCTGTAGCAGCTGCATTTGACATGCTCGGACAGGAGTATCCCAGTGCTCACATAGTACCACAGAGCTCTGTTTCGGGACCACAGTATCTGACTCAAGAGCAGTACCAGTTGCAGTCTCAGCCCCTACTTCAGTACCCGTTGCAGCCCCAGCCACTAGCTCAGTATTAGATGCAGTCCCAGCCCTCGGTAAAGTATCAGTCGCTGCCCTCTCAGACTTATCTGGCACAGTATCCAACACCACCTCAGTGGTAGGCTCCTGCCTAGACGCAGCAGTCGCAGGCAGCGTTACCACCTCTTCCTCTGCCAGAGACTGGGCGTATTCATGCGGTCATCATAGAGGATGTGCAGCGAGCCGACGGATCCATTTTCCGCGGTACGATTTCTATTTATGCCTTACCTGTAGATATACTGATAGATACTGGTAGCTCGCATTCTTTTATATCCCGTACTTTTATGCGGGAGATTGGTAGGTTACCCACTTTCAGACCACAACGACTGACCGTCTCTCTACCGTCTCTCTACCGTCTAGTGATACCTTGGACGTCACGCAAGAGGTCAGAGATTGCCTGTTAGACTTTGGTAACATGATACTTACGATAGATCTTCTAGTATTGGAGATGGTTGAGTTTAATATCATACTTGACATGGATTGGCTGTCAGTATATCAAGCTACCGTTGATTGCTAGACGAGGATGGTCACCTTCCGGCCTCCGAACCAACCCTCGTGGAGTTTCACTTGCATCAGAGACGACGACATCTCGATTGTTTCAGCGATTCAGGCACAGAAGCTGAGTCTCACGACTGTCAGGGTTTCCTATTATCTTTGATTAGTACTGACAACAGCAGTAGTTCGCAGCTCTCCGATGTTCCCGTGGTCCATGTGTTAGTTGCTACTCGGAAAACCTAATGGTTCCTCTGTACAAAATTTTGTACATGGTCTGAACCTTTCCTAGCTACCATGTGTTCTTTTAAATTAAACTTGGATCGTCTGCGGAGCTTAACACGTTTGATCCTAAGTTTAATTTATTTGTTCTTTTAGATTTAGACTTGGATCTCCTGCGGAACTTAACACATTCGATCCAAATCACCTAGATTATTAATTCCATTAAATATTAATTTCCAAAATTGGCTTCCAGGACTTCATGGCGAGGCACATGGCCTTCTTGGATATGGGAGCAACCACCACCGCCTAGACAAAGCCTTTTAAGAAAAGCTAATATTTAATTTTCTTAAATAACTCTAGGTTAACCAAAAAGAACAATCGAATCACAAGGAAAAGAAAAATAAAAGAACACAACATCGAAAACTATTTCGAAAAAATAGAATCACATGCCTCTTGTATTTGGTATTTTTACAAAGAAATAAAACTAGTATGATGCGGAAATTAAATACTAGTATACCGTTTCCTTTACAAGCAAAAAGCTCTAGGCGTTCTACCGTATTCCTCTTCTAATCTCGGACGTTGTGTGGGGAACGATCTTCCGAGATGAGAAACCACCAAAGCACCTTCTTCTCCTTTGCTAGTTTCGGCCACAACCAAGACTTCAAGGAAGAAGAAAATCCGGCCACCACCACCAATCTCCAAGGGATGCAAGCTTTCTCTCCTTCTTCTCCAAGCTAGAATCCAGCCACCAATTAAAACTCCAAGAGCATGAAGAGGTTCGGCCACAAAGATGGAGAGAAGAGAAAGGGAAGGGTCGGCCACACCAAGGAAGAAAAGAGGGAGAAATAGAATAGAGGATGTTTTTCATGAAGACACCTCTACCCCCCACTTTTATAATCCTTGGTCTTAGTAAATAAGGAAATTTTAATAAAAACTTCCTTAATTCTTTTGCCATGAAAAAGAAAAATTAATTTAATTAAAAACAACTTTCCTTTTTATTATTACATGGTCGGCTACTTATTTCCCAAAAACAAGGAGAGTTTTAATTAAAACAAAAATTAAAACTTCCTAATTTCCGGAAATTTATAAAATATTTCTCTAATTATTTTTCCCTGTGGTTAATAAAAAGTAAATTTTATAAATTAAAATCTTTCTTTTAAACATGTGGATAAAAAGAAAGTTATCTCTAAAAATTAAAATCTCTTTCAATCTACAAATAAGGAAAGATATCTAATCTTTTCTTAATCTTTTGTAGAAGCTTTATAAAAGAAATATTTAATTTTTAAACTCTCTTTTAAATTATGAACATGGTTAAAAAGGAAAGTTTTCTTAAAATTTAAAATCAACCTTTTAATCTACAAATAAGGAAAGATTTCTAATCTTTTCTTAATCTTTTGTAGAAATCTATAAAAGGAAAGATTTAAATTTTAAACTTTCTTTTAAACATGTGAATGATTTACAAATAAGGAAAGTTTTTACCAAAAATTAAAACCATCCTTTTAATCTACAAATAAGGAAAGAGATTAATCTCTTCTCTTAATCTTTTGTAGAAAGCTATAAAAGGAAATTTTAAATTTTTTTAAACTCTCTTTTAAATCATGACTTCCACATAAGAAATAATTTTAATAAAAATTCCTTTTAATTTTCTAGTGGCTGGCCACCTAAGCTTGGGACCCAAGCTTTGGCCGACCACCAACTTGGCTCATCCACTTGGCCTTGGTCGGTCCTAGATTGGGTTCCAAGCTAGCTTGTTCGGCCCCATTAGGATGGGTAAAAAGGTGGGTATGTGGTGGGTATAAATCTCTATATACAAGAGGCTACGATAGGGACCAAGAGGAGGAATTGGTTTTGGTCTCCCGATGAAATTAAGCTTCCTGTGTTCGCCCCGAACACACAACTTAATTTCATCAATAATAATTCATTCCACTAAAGAACTATTATTGAACTACCACACCAATCCCAAATTACATTTTGGACTCCTTCTTATTATGAGTGTGTTAGTCTCCCTATGTTTAAGATGTCGAATGTCCACTAATTAAGTGAGTTACTGACAACTCATTTAATTAATATCTTAGTCTAAGAGTAGTACCACTCAACCTTATCATCATGTCAGACTAAGTCCACCTACAAGGTTTAACATGACAATACTTATGAGCTCCTCTTAGGGACATTCTCAACCTAGATTAATAGGATACAGTTTCCTTCTATAATCAACAACACACACTATAAGTGATATCATTTCCCAACTTATCAGGCTTATTGATTTATCGAACTAAATCTCACCCATTGATAAATTAAAAAAATAAATATCAAATATATGTGCTTGTTATTATATTAGGATTAAGAGCTCACACTTCCATAATAACTGAGGTCTTTGTTCCTTTATAAAGTCAATATAAAAAGAAACAACCTCTAATGGTCCTACTCAATACACTCTAAGTGTACTAGTGCAATTATATAGTTAAGATAAACTAATACCTAATTACACTACGACCTTCCAATGGTTTGTTCCTTTCCATCTTGGTCGTGAGCTACTGTTTATAATTTATAAGGTACTAATAACATGATCCTCTATGTGTGACATCACACGCCATGTTATCTACAATATAAATTAATTGAACAACTACCTTTATCATAAATGTAGATATTTGGCCAATGTGATTCTTATTTTAGATAAATATTTATACCAAAAGCTTAGGCTTTTAGTATACATCCTAACAATCTCCCACTTATACTAAAAGACTAAGTTGCCTTATCTGTTTCCATACATCTGATTCAACCCTTCAACATGCATATCAAAAACTCTTACCTTAAGAGCCTTAGTGAAAGGATCTTCTAGGTTATCACTTGATGCAATCTAAGCAGCAACAACTTCTCCTCGTTATATGATTTCTCGTATGGGGTAGTACTTGTGCTCTATTGTGTTTTGCTTACCTTATGGACTCATGGTTTCTTCGAGTTTGCAACTGCACCACTTTTATTATAATAAATTGTAATAATCTTTGGACAAACCAAAAATCATATCTAAGTTCATTTTGAGGTTATTGAGTCATTCAGCTTTTATGGCTATCTCAGAGGCTGCCATATATTCAATTTCTATGGTGGAGTCCGAAAAAGCACCTATGCTTATCACTCTTCCATAGTTATGACTTTATCTCCTAAAGTAAGCACAAAACCCCGAGGTTGACTTACTACTGTCCCTATCTGATTAGAAGTCAAAATCCTTGTTACCCACAGGGATCAAATCATCTACCTTATAAGTTAGCATATAATCTCTAGTGCCTCTAAGGTACTTCAATATATGCTTTACTGTAAACCAATGTCCTTGTCCAGAGTTACTTTGATATTTGCTAACCATGCCCACGGTAAAACAGATATCCAGTCTCGTACACAGCATTTCATACATTAGGCTTCCCACAGCCGAAGCATAAGGAACTGCCTTCATGTCCTTTATCTCCTTTGATGTCTTCGGAGACATCTCTTTAGATAAAGCTACTCCATGCCTAAAAGGTAAGAAACCTTTCTTAGAGTTCTGCATACTAAACGAGCAAGGATTGTATGAAGCTCAGGATAAGCACAACATTCTTTTCTTGCGATCCCTTATGTCTTTGATCCCAAGAATGTGTGTATATTCTCCTAAGTTCTTCATATCGAATTGTTTGGACAACCATACCCTTACTTCCGACAACACTTTGATATTGTTTCCAACTACCAAAAATGTCATCTGCGTATAGTATAAGAAATACCACCACGTTTCCATCACACTTCTTGTATACACAAAACTCATTCGGTTATAAAATAAATCCATAGGTCTGGATTACTTTATTAAATCGGATGTACCAAGATCTTGAAGCTTTACTTTAGTCCATAGACTGATTGAGCTTACATACAAGATGCTCTTTGCACTTTGCAATGAACCTTTCTGGTTGCTTTATATGGATGTTTTCTTCAAGACTTCCGATAAGGAAAACTGTCTTGACATCCACTTGCCAAATCTCATAATCCATATGAGCAACAATAGATAAAGGAATTCGGATAGACTTTAAGCATGGCTACTGGTAAAAGGTTTCCCTTTTTCAACAAGCCTTGCTTTGAAAGTATACACCTTCCTGTTTGTCCTTCCTTTTCTATGGCTTTTACACCATTTAGTGATTTTTCAAGCTCCCAGACTTTATTAGAATATATATATTCTAATTCTTTATTCATTGCTCTTTGCCAAGATGTTGCATCTTTATCTTGGAGTGCTTCGTCATATGTCTGGGGATCAGGTTCATGTTTACTTTGGATCAAGTCCAAAAACTCTCCCAAAAACATGAATTTTTCAGGTTGCCTCACAACCCTCCCACTACGACAAGGCATTGTCTGTTGTTGTGTATCAATTGTGATACATGTTACAGTTTCCTTGTGGTATCTCATCTTGTACAATTGGCATTAGATTAGACATGTCCTTTAATTTCTTTAAGAATAATTTTTACTCATGGGCTTGTAGTTCATAGTATATATAGTCCTTTTCTAAAATCGGGCATTGGTGCTAACAATGACCTTCTGATTTTGAGGAATATAAAACTCCTTTTGTTTCTCTAGGATAACTCACAAACAAGTGAACTCCTACCCAACTTATCAGTGTCTCTCATGTGCTAGATCATCCAAATCTGAATATGCTTCAGACTAGGCTTATGCCCATTCTGCAATTCTATGGGAGTAGAGAGTTTTTACTTTAGAAGGTATTATGTTCACTTCTATTTCTAGTGTATATCCTTAAAATGAATTTGGTAATTTTTCTGAATAACTCATCATCAATCTAATTATTCCATAAGAGCCTTATACCTTCTTTCTACTACACCATTCTGTTGGGGTATACCAGGTGTAGTTAGTTGGGATTGAGTCCCGACTTCTGATAAGTGACTCCTAAACTCTCCTAAGAGGTGCTCGCCACTACGATCTAACCGTAGTGTCTTGGTACTTTTACCTTGACGTTACTCCACATCAGCCTAGTACTCTTTGAACTAATCAAAGCACTTAGACTTGTGATGTGTCAAGTAAATGTATTCTCATCTCGAATAGTTGTCTATAAAAGAGACAAAATATTCGAAACAACCTCTTGCCTGGATAGTCAAAAGTCTACACTAATCAGAATGAACCAGTTCTAACATATATTTGGCTCCATACCCCTTAGACTTAAAAGCTTCTTGGTTATTTTTCCTTCCAAGTAAGGCTCGCAAGTTTGGAAAGATTTCCACTACCAATGAACCCAAGAGTTCATTAGTTATTATCCTTTGAATCCTACTCAAGTTAATATAACCTAGCCTTAGATGTCAAAAATATGATTGGTTTATTTCCGAAGGTTACTTTCTCTTATTTAGAAAATGTGTTATTAATTTCCATTTATTGCATCGTGGGAGTTATTGGATTATAAATTGTCAACCAACGTACCAGAACAGATAACTTCCCTATTTTTCTTGATAACAAGTTTGTTATCAAAATAGACAGAATATCTATTCTCTAATAGTTTAGAAACCGAAATCAGATTCTTTCTAAACTTAGTACGTAAAAATAATTTCTGAAAATCCATATTTTATTCCTCTCGGGGGATAAACAACTCCCACTACAATAGCTACTACTTTTGCAGCATTGCCCATATAGATGATGATTTTCCTTTCATATAGTTGGCAAGTTTCTTGGAACCCCTGCAATAAATTGTAGACATGATCAGTGGTTCCCGTATCTACACACCAGGTACCGGTAGATAATACCACTAAACATGTATCAACTAATGAATAAAATACACCTATATTGTTCCTAGTTCTAAGAAGACAGTCTACCTTAATGTCCAAGTCCTATTTCTAATCATTATAATTGGGACTACTAAGTCTTTTCTATAGTATAACAACTAGGAGATTGACAAACATTTTAAATCCTAAGAATCACAAAAATATTTGGTCAAGACCAACTCCTTAAAATCCCCATGAATTTTGTATGCCACGATAGTGTGGACGTATACAAAATCAAAGAGGAGATTTTATCCATTAATTTTATTATCTCGTCAACTTTACTTTATTACGAATAAATTTAATAGTTGATCTATCTTTGATCAAATATTTGGTCAAAACTTTTGAATTTAAAATAACATTGATTCCTCAAACAATATTATTTAAATTCACCGACACCTCAAACACCGTGAATTTTACATGCCACGATAGTGTGGACGTATACAAAATTGAACATTTGTAAGAGGAGGGTTTTACCCATTAATTATCTTGTCAACCTAATTTTATGACAAATAAAATTACCTCTTACACCATGAAATTTGTATGTCACGATAGTGTGGATGTATACAAATTCAAACATTTGTAAAAAGGGTTTACCCATTAATTTTATTGTCAACCTAACTTTATGACAAATAAAATTACATCTAACACCATGAAATTTGTATGTCACGATAGTGTGGACGTATACAAATTCAACATTTGTAAGAAGGGTTTACCCATTTTATTATCTTGTCAACCTAAATTTTTGACAAATTAATAGTTGGTTTTCTTCGGTCACACAAATAATAGCAGTGACTCCGATGGGGAGGATACTATTAGACGTGCCTAAGTGTATACCATTACTTGACACTAAGTCCATTAATAAGATTGTGCCCCTTCCGATGGGGAAGATCACACGCTCTTAATTAATTTCCTATAGTCATCCTAAATGGAAGTTTGATCTAGTGATCCACAAACAAACTCATCCGATATGGAGGAAGACACTCAGAGCCAATGCGCAAGTTTGTTTGCATCACTTACAAACCAGTAATGGAGACCGTGGAATTTATCCTAAAAATCTCTCTCCCACTTAGTTATTTAAGATGAGGAATTTTAACCTAGTTTTAACCTAGCAAGCATACTAACAAGCACACACATCATAGCAAATAAGAGCAATAAACATGGAAATTAATTTTCCAACTATTATGGCATTTTCCTTCACTGTCCTTCGCGTGCTGCGACTCCTAGGGTTCATGCCATCGGGTCCATCGAGCTTCCTTTTTCGCTGCGCCTCTGGTCCACCAATGGTACCACGCCTCGCAAAGATACGATCCGCGACAAAAATAAAATTTTACATACATCGATCATATATTCCACAAGGGCATGTACAAGATGTCTAGATCGAACAAAAATGTAAAATAAAAAAACCCTTGGGCTAACACAGCTCCTGCTGTGTTAGTTACATACAATCATGCATACACACAATAAAATGGCCTTGACATGTCCAAGGGTCCAATCACACACACAATATCTATAAGCCATAATAGTTGGATCCTGTAACCAAAGAGTTAGCACATCCTACTATTATCCTGCCTAAATTATGTATGACATGTGCATAATTATCCTAAATACCAAATACACATAGGCAAAACCCTAACTCTGATACCAATTCTTGGTTGCTACTCGGAAAACCTAATGGTTCCTCTGTACAAAAATTTTGTATATGGTCTGAACCTTTCCTAGCTACCGTGTGTTCTTTTAAATTAAACTTGGATCGCCTGCGGAGCTTAACACGTTTGATCCTAAGTTTAATTTATTTGTTCTTTTAGGTTTAGACTTGGATCTCCTGCGGAACTTAACACGTTCGATCCAAATCACCTAGGTTATTAATTCCATTAAATATTAATTTCCAAAATTGACTTCCAGGACTGCATGGCGAGGCATATGACCTTCTTGGAGATGGGAGCAACCACCACCGCCTAGACAAAGCCTTTTAAGGAAAGCTAATATTTAATTTTCTTAAATAACTCTAGGTTAACCTAAAAGAACAATCGAATCACAAGGAAAAGAAAAATAAAAGAACACAACATCGAAAACTATTTCAAAAAACTAGAATCACATGCCTCTTGTATTTGATATTTTTACAAAGAAATAAAACTAGTATGATGCGGAAACTAAATACTAGTATACCTTTTTCTTTGCAAGCAAAAACCTCTAGGTCTTCTACCGTATTCCTCTTCTAACCTCGGACGTTGTGTGGGCAACAATCTTCCGAGATGAGAAACCACCAAAGCACCTCCTTCTCCTCTGCTAGTTTCGGCCACAACCAAGACTTCAGGAAGAAGAAAATCCGGCCACCACCACCAATCTCCAAGGGATGCAAGCTTTCTCTTATTCTTCTCCAAGCTAGAATCCGGCCACCAATTAAAACTCCAAGAGCATGAAGAGGTTCGGCCACAAAGATGGAGAGAAGAGAAAGGGAAGAGCCGACCACACCAATGAAGAAATGAGGGAGAAATAGAATAGAGGATGTTTTTCATGAAGGCACCTCTATCCCCTCTTTTATAATCCTTGGTCTTGGCAAATAAGAAAATTTTAATAAAAACTTCCTTAATTCTTTTGCCATGAAAAAGAAAAATTAATTTAATTAAAAACAACTTTCCTTTTTATTATTACATGGTCGGCCACTTATTTCCCCAAAACAAGGAGAGTTTTAATTAAAACAAAAATTAAAACTTCCTAATTTGTTTCCGGAAATTTATAAAAAATTTCTCTAATTATTTTTACCTTCATGGTGGTTAATAAAAGGGAAATTTTATAAATTAAAATCTTTCTTTTAAACATGTGGATAAAAAGAAAGTTATCTCTAAAAATTAAAATCTCTTTCAATCTACAAATAAGGAAAGATATCTAATCTTTTCTTAATCTTTTGTAGAAACTTTATAAAAGAAATATTTAATTTTTAAACTCTATTTTAAATCATGAACATAGTTAAAAAGGAAAGTTTTCTTAAAATTTAAAATCAACCTTTTAATCTACAAATAAGGAAAGATTTCAAATCTTTTCTTAATCTTTTGTAGAAATGAAAGATTTAAATTTTAAACTCTCTTTTAAACATGTGGATGATTTAAAAATAAGAAAAGTTTTTATCAAAAATTAAAACCGTCCTTTTAATCTACAAATAAGGAAAAAGATTAATCTCTTCTCTTAATCTTTTGTAGAAAGTCATAAAAGGAAATTTTTAATTTTTTTAAACTCTCTTTTAAATTATGGCTTCCACATAAGAATTAATTTTAATAAAATTCTTTTTAATTTTCTAGTGGCCGGCCACCTAAGCTTGGGACCCAAGCTTTGGCCGGCCACCAACTTGGCTCATCCACTTGGTCCTGGCCGGCCCTAGCTTGGGTTCCAAGCTAGCTTGGCCGACCCCATTAGGATGGGTAAAAAGGTGGGTATATGGTGGGTATAAATCTCTATATACAAGATGCTACGATAGGGACCGAGAGGAGGAATTGGTTTTGGTCTCCCGATCAAATTAAGCTTCCCGTGTTCGCCCCGAACACACAACTTAATTTCATCAATAATAATTCATTCCACTAAAAAACTATTATTGAACTACCGCACCAATCCTAAATTACATTTTGGGCTCCTTCTTATTATGAGTGTGTTAGTCTTCCTGTCTTTAAGATGTCGAATGTCCACTAATTAAGTGAGTTACTGACAACTCATTTAATTAATATATTAGTCCAAGAGTAGTACCACTCAACCTTATCATCATGTCGGATTAAGTCCACCTGCAGGGTTTAACATGAAAATCCTTATGAGCTCCTCTTGGGGACATTTTCAACCTAGATTAGTAGCACACAGTTTCCTTCTATAATCAACAACACACTATAAGTGATATCATTTCCCAACTTATCGGGTTTATTGATTTATCGAACTAAATCTCACCCATTGATAAATTAAAAAAATAAATATCAAATATATGTGCTTGTTATTATATTAGGATTAAGAGCACACACTTCCATAATAACTGAGGTCTTTGTTCATTTATAAAGTCAGTATAAAAAAAAACAACCTCTAATGGTCCTACTCAATACACTCTAAGTTTACTAGTGCAATTATATAGTTAAGATAAACTAATACCTAATTACACTACGACCTTCCAATGGTTTGTTCCTTTCCATCTTGGTCGTAAGCTACTGTTTATAATTTATAAGGTACTGATAACATGATCCTCTATGTGTGACACCACACACCATGTTATCTACAATATAAATTAATTGAACAACTACATTTATCATAAATGTAGACATTTGACCAATGTGATTCTAATTTTAGATAAATGTTTATACCAAAAGCTTAGGCTTTTAGTATACATCCTAACACCGTGAGTACCCGGATGTATTTCACGAGGAGGCTACCTGAGAGCTCGAGGATACAATCCGAGCTCGATATCCCCATCTTTTCACACGAGGTGTGTGAGTTATTTTCTGTTCAGCATTTATACTTCTATTTGTTGTTAGTACTTGCTGATGGTAGATAATGAAATTTGGGGACCAAATTTTTATTAGTGGGGGAGAATGTAAAATACCAAAAAATGGTGAATAATAATAAGGGAATTTTCTGGAATTTTTAAAAAAAATTTTGGAATTTTTCGGAGCTCGTAGGGACGAGTTCCCGGGGATAAAAATTGAGCCTCAAGAAAGCCTATTTAGGCTACCCCATTTAAGCGAGGAAATGTTTATTTTTATAAATTTCTTTTTCTTTTTACTTTTTTATTTTCTTTTATTTTCTCCACCGTTTCCCTTCTCTCGCCCGCACCATCTCCTTCCGTGCCCTAACAGGCGACGGTTTCCCCTCGCGAGTTAAAGCCATTTCATTTCCTCTTCTCTTCCTCTTCCCTCTTGCGCCGCTGTCTTCCTCCACTCACTCTCCGCTGTGCTGATCTCCGATCGCCAGCCACCTGTGCAGCGCCGATCAAGCCGAGATTTCCTCAGCCCTAGCGTCGGCCTCTCCTCCTCCTACTCGAGCCGTCGCATGTGCCCTAGATCTAAGCCGCACCGCTGACGTCTTCTTCCTCTGCAAAGTGTCGCCACCGCATGGGATAGCGCCGGCCACCCTCGACCGCTGTGCCCTAAGTCCTCACTCTCTTCAGCCGACGCCCCACTTCCGACGCCACAGCCGTCGCGGTCAATTGCAAGCCACTGGAGGTTTGAGTCCTCCTCACAGCGTCTTTGCCTTAGTTCTTTACTGCCGAGATTCTCCCTCTTTGTGAGTTGCTTCCGCTCCATCGACGGACCTCAGTCCTAGATCGCCTGCATCGATCTGGGCCTCAAAGCACAGAGGTAAGACTGCTGCCCTAATTGGTGAATCGGGTATTCGATTGTTGCTGTGGTGTTCTTGGTCTGACTCACTTTGTTCCAGCATCATCAGGGCAGTGAAGTTGCTTGTTCTAATTCCAGCAGCAACCATCTCTTGGCATTGGATCAGTGATCACAGTTGTGAACTTGAGGTAAGAGTATGGATTTGATATATGAGTTGAATTAGGGCTAAATTGGGTGAGTTTTGGATTGAGGTAAATGCATTGTTGTGAGTATAACTGTGGATTTCATAGTTAGTAGGATTATGTAGAGTTGATCCAATTTGGAATTTCTTAGCTTGATTAGGATTTAGTTTGGCTAATTAATGCGTGATAGAATTAGCTAAACTAAACATTAGTGTCACAGGACTTGACGCGGGACGAGCACTTCGACACAAAGGTCGTTTAGCTCGATCTATATTGGAGGCGGGTACTTTGACCTTATGTCATTTGATATGCATAGTAGTGTTTTTAACAAATAGCAGTAATTATGTTTTCTGTCTGTTTCGGTTGGTCACTACCTGATCTGTTATATGCTTGCTTGTTTATTTATTGTGCACTTCATGTTAGTACCTACCTGATTATACATGCTTATAGGGGTAGTGACACAACCATGTTTTTGTCATGTTTCAGGACCTAGGTTTTTTTTTTTATACCTTATCAGATCTATGTTTCCTATGATTTGATTCTTTGACCTATGGTACATATTATGTAGAGATGGATTGATTCAGGATATTTTTCTATACTTAGTATCATGCATCATCTCGCATGATTGCATGCTGTGCGATAGTCGACTCCATTATTGTGAGCATATCGCCAGTTACATGGATCTGCACACACAACCACTCATGGGTTAGTGGTTTATTTAGGCAGGGTGTGTTGCAGCAGGACTCTGTTAGGCTCCGTTGGTCCGCTCATGGGTAGTGAGACGCAGCGTGGTAGCCAGCAGAGATACCTTCCCTTCATCGTGTACCGGGAGATGAGAGCATTGAGCTCCCCCATTTATGATTTGGGGTTGGAGGATAGGTGTACTCCGACAACATCCCGTCCACTCGGTCACTCATCAGGAGCAGTGATGGCAGAGTGCACGATTGTCACAGCCCTACCCACTCGGTCTCACCATTGTGTGTGAGATGGTTGACTGACGTCAGGGGTGACCAGGACCTGCATTGGCATCATACGTATTTATGCATTTATTGCTTGTGTTTGTGTTTACTGCATTTATATGTCGCATATTGTTTGGATGTCTATGTTTGACATGCATACAGGATTTCTATACCTCTCGGACTGTTTGTCCTTATACCCAGGTCTTGGTTAGTACAGTTTTCTCCTGTTGTACTTTAGTTGCATTTTATCCTTTTTTTATCAGGAGACTGTACGCATGATTAGTGCTAGATGTTATTTCTCTACTATGTATATCAGTGTTACCCGCTGAGTGTTGGACTCACACCCTCCTCCGTTGCTATTTTCAGGTTGATACTGTCCGGAGGAGTTCCAGTCGCTAGTCCCCTGCAGACCACGAGGATATTGTTGGTCTTTTGATTTTCTTACATAGACTATGTTAAACTTGTTCTGTTTGATGGTATGGATTTTGTGATGTCGATAGATTTGGTTTGGATTTGCTTTTACTACATGCCTGCCTGGACGGCAGAAGAGGTGAGTTCGTTGTGATTTGTACTTTATGAGTGTAGTTGAGTAGGATATCGGTTTTTGTGCTTTCTGAGTGTAGTTGAGTAGGATTTTTGACTTGGTTTTTCCTTATCGTATGTTTTAGTTCAGTTTTATTATTAAACTGCGTGGATGCTTGCTTGTTTTACTTTTCTGTTATGCATATATGTTCTGAACGTGTTGGCCGAGGTATTTGGAGGATGTAGAAAGTTTCAGATTGTCACCGGTACAGGGGAGATGCTGTCGAAATTTCTTCGGACAGGGACTCCCCCGGGGCGTGACATCCACAGCCGCTACCTCCACTCTGTTTCGTTCTTGAAACAACTTCTCGGCAACCAGGATAACGTTGGCGTACCGCAACGTCAGCCCCGACCCGTCGACGGTGGTCGGGGACTCTTTGAGGAATTTCCTCAAACGATCGAAGGGCGTTTCTTGCGCGTCGATCTCCATCGGCGTTCTCCTGATCGTTGCAGAGTTACGAAGGAAAGGCACGTGCTGCGGCACCACCCGTCGCTCCAGCAGCCCTGACGAGTGCTTCCCGAGGAAATTGGTCAGATCACCGTCCGGCAGACCGAGGACGTAGACGCCGAAGACAGCACAGATTCTGGAGAAGACAGCGACGACGGTTCGGACCATGAGCTCCACAGCCTTGTCGAAGGTCTTGCTCCACAAAGATTCCTCCTTTAGCCAGCGAACCCAGTCTTCCTGCGACCGAAGCTGGAAGCGAACCGGGTCGGGCGCCGATGGCGGTTTCTGGACCGGTATCGGACCGCTGTGCCGGCGCCATCCTGATGCTCCTACTGCTGGGCGTGCTTCTCCGCCTCCTCAAGCTCATTAAGCACCTCCATCTTCGCGTACAGCCTTGACGTCGCCGCCACGTACTGCTCCATCTTCCTCACCCGCCTCTCCGCGCGCTTGGCGGTGGAGCCGAGGCCGAGGTGGTCGAGGTCCGCGGCGGCGCGGGCGTCGATGAGAAAGGAGTACACTCCGCCGGCCTTGAGGTCGGCGTAGAGGCGGTTGAAGGCGCGGAGTAGCGGGTCGCGGCACCTGGGGGCGAGGCGGGAGACAGCAGCCGCGGCCGCGTCGAGGTCGCCCACCAGCTCGGCGCCGACGAAGCGGAGGATAAAAACCTGATCCTTTGAGGTCAAGTAGGCGACGCCAGGGGCGCGCATGCCGGCGCGGAGGCGGCCGACTTCCTCCTCGGCGAGGGAGCGGTGGAGGGAGACGAGGCGAGACATGACGGCGGCGGCCTCGAAGGCGAGGATCCCGACGGCCGGACGCTGTGGGCAGCGCGCTCGGAGATCGGCGAGCACCTTGGTGACGCCCATGTGCTTCCCTGCGAATCGAAGCTGCGTTGGAAAGGAGGGTATAAAAGGATATATAATGAAAGAGAGATCTCTAATATAGAAGATGTCAGATCTTTTAGGAAGTATATATATATATATATATATATATATATATATATATATATATATATATATATATATATATATATATATATATACCTGCTTTTCCCCCCTCCCCTGGTACCCTCACCTCCCGGGCCCACCCATGTTTTGACCTTTATACCCCTTATTCACTCCACGTTTTTTTTCTTCACATTTATATTTCTTTTTAATCAGTTTTTTTATCAAATTTTTTTTAACTGTTTTATTTTTTAATCAGTTTTTTAATCATTTTTTTTATCAATTTTATTCTTTTTAAATAATTTTTTATTATATATTTATCATGGTAAATAATATTTATTTAATATTAAAAAATTAGTATAATTTTTTAATATTTTATTTATTTTTTAATTGTATATTTTCACATTCCACACACTCTCTTCTAGTTCCATCATATTATTTACCTTTATATTATTTTTTTATTTCATTTTTTTTGTTTTTTTTAAGTATTTTTTAGACAAGAATATCATATTTGTAATCTGAGATCGGATTTTATGTTCATAATTTTCTCTGTCCCCGTGTTCTACTCATCGCCTCCAGTCCACTATCGACGACCTCTAGTCGTCGTCCCGACCAAAACTATACCCTAGGGGGAAGGTGAACCCAGGGAGATTGCCATCGACACGATCGACATCGGTATTCGACCGAATCTGAGCAGGGACTCAGATCGACGGTGAATGAAAGTCTGCTCAGATCCGGCCAAATTTTGGTGCTGATCGCGCCGATGCGACCTCACTACGTTCACCTTCTCCCTAGGATATAATTTTAATCAAGGTGGCAACCGAGGGCCTCCGACGGTGGGCTGAGGCGACGAGTGGGAATAAGAACAGGTGATATTGGAATAGAGGATTCGATCTCTTGTAATTTTTTATTTTTTTAATAATAGATTTTAGGGGTTATTATTTATAAAAAATTTAAAAGTAAAATAGGGATAAAAAATAAAAAAAAATTGATGAAAAAATAATAAACAAAATTTATTAAAAAAATAAAACTAAAGAAGTAAATAAAATTGAAAAAAATTAAAGAAGTAAATAAAATTAGAAAAAAAAACTTGTTATTTAAAGAAGGAGGGGCGAAAATGTCATTTAATAAAGGAGAGAGAGGGAGGTGGGCTGTCAGAGGAGATGGAAAAAGCAATTTACATATATATCTATAATCGAGATATAGAAGGAAGAATATAGAATCTCATCCTCCAATTGTCGGCGGCCTACCGAATCAGGCAAGCTGGAATTTTTAGGATGTATGGATACATATTTATAATGGAGATATGGAAAGAAGGATACAGAATCTGATTCGCAGTCATCCTAGTCGGCGGCCTACCGAATCAGGCAAGCTGGAATTGCACGGCCGAGATGTATCATCGCATGACCCTAAGGCCAACGTTTTTATCTATAAATACCGAGCGCCGCCTCGCTCTCTCTTCCTCCAAGGAGAGGAACGAGAGGCGAAGGAAGGGACCCTAGCGAGAGGTAATAATCTCTCTCTCTCCCGTTCTACGGTTGCCGATCGGTTTCAATTTTTGATTTATTTGTTCAGGAATCGCATTCTCCTTGCTTTAAGAGTTCTGGTTCGCTGCTTAATTATGGCTTCCAAGAGGATACAGGAGTTAAAGGACTTGGAGATGGACCCGCCCCTGTCATGCAATGCAGGTAGACTCTGTTTCTGGTTGCTCTGATGATCTTTCATGTATGTAATCTCGAGTAATGTATTTGAACATGTCATTCTACTGGGTATCTTAGCAAAATACGTACCACCATGTTAAGATTTCATGCACGCTAGATTTCATGAATCAAAGAATGCTTCATGAAATCATGGAAGGACTGATGTTTCAACTGAAGCTTGACGTGTGTTAAGATTTCATGCACGCTAAATTGTTGATAAATTGCATATATGGTACACTTTGATGAAGACGAAGCATAATTAATTATTAATTAATTAATATCATCCTTTTCACAGTCCTATCTTGGGTTTTGATCCCTGATATATTTCTTAACCTTTAAGAAATGGCCGTATGAGAGAGAATTGACACTTATGCATTCTTGAGCCAGTGTTCATATATTTATGTCCATGAATCATCGCTCATAGTCAAGGCACTATCTTTTGTTTGATTTCATTAGACCAATCTTTCATAAGTCATTTTGTAATGCCCCGGCCCGAGTGGGCCCCACCCGGACCGAACCAGGAATGACACCATAATTACCTATCGGTTTGATGACTAGCTCCACAGACCACCGGAGGTCCTTTCAGCGTGCTTTGTCCTCACTCGCACGCACCCCATCCTCAGATTTCTCCAAGCCAAGCACGCTTAACTTTGGAGTTCTTAAGTTTGGGCTTCCGAAAAGGAAGGTGCACCTTGATGATATGGATATTATCATCTAACCTTTTAAGTCATATTTAACCAGAATCTCAGAACTGGGGTATTACAATAATGTAAAATACCGGAAAAATGACGATTATTAATAAGGGAATTTTTCGGAATTTTTGGAGATTTTTCGGGAATTTTTCGGAGCTCGTACGGACGAGTTGACGGGGATAAAAATAGGGTCCGGAAAAGCCTGTTTATATTTCTTTCGTTTTCTTTTGTCGCCGAACCCGAGCCATCCCCCGCATCTCTTCCCTATTTCCCCGACGTCGCCGCACCCTCTCGAGCCCTAACCGACGCCGCACGGTTTAGCCGCCGCACACGATCCGCCGGCCGCCGTTGAGCCCTGCCGAAGCCGCTGTGCCCTCTTGCGCCGCTGCCCTCTCTGGATTGAAGCAGCGCCGGCCACCGCGACTCCCTCTTTTCTTCTTCCCGAGACCTCGCCGGCCACTAGGTTTAACCTAGCGCCATCGCCCCTCTCCGATTCTCTGTGCCGGCGACCGAGCCTCCCTTTCTCCCCACGGCAGAGCACCATTTCTTCCTTTATTGTGCCGTGTCTGGTTTAAATTTGGCCGAGCCTTCTTCGGTGTCCTAGGTTTCGGTTGAGGTAAGTTTGGAATGTCGAATTTTCCATTTTCTGTTCTTGATTCGAATAGTGTAAATCATTCTCAACTAATGGTTGATCGTTCTTGATTCTGTTCTGGACAGAATCTGTGAAGTGGAGTTTAGCAGCAACGATCCTTGTTATTGAGCCATAGCGACTGTGGTTAAGCAACCCTTTCATTTACCGCAGCAATTTATCTTTGTTAGCAATAAGTTTTGTTTTCCAGCAGCATCTTGGTCCAGCGGCAGTAAGGTAAGGGTTTAGTTTATGGATTGAGTTGACACGCTTTTGATACATGTTGTTTAGGTATGAAATGATACATACATAAGTTGGTTATAGGATGATACATTGATGGCGGATCCTTATTGTAGATTGAGTTGGGTTTTAAATGAATCTAATGGAACGATTAGGGTTAAGACCATTAACCTTAGTCAATGGTTAGAATTAATTTTGGGTAGGCAATTGGTGATGTTAATTAGGGCTTTCCCTGATATTAGTTTCATGGATTTTATTAAGCTATTTAAATTCATTTGAATTGTAGCTAAATAAAATATGTCTATATGTTCGACACAGGACTTTGATTCGGGACGGTATCTCGACGAGTATTTTGATTACCGGATTTGGACCACTTTATTGGAGGCGGGTACTTTGACTTATGTCTTTTGATATGCATGATAATATGTTTAACATATAACAATAATTGTGTTATCTGTTTGTTTCGGTTGGTCGCTACATGATTAGTTACATGTTTGTTTGTTTATTTATGCTGCACTGCATGATATCTACCTGATCACATATGCTTTAGGTAGTAAACCAACCACATGCTATGATATGTTCTGGATCTAGGGTTTATTTGATACCCTATTTGATTGGTGTACCTTCTATTTGATACTTCTTCCAGTGGTACACACTTGTATCTAGTTATATGGACTATGCCATGTTTTTAGTGTCATGCATCATGATTGCATGCATTGTCGGCTCCACTTTGGTTGAGCCCATTACATGTCTTCATGTATTAGTTGTATATCTGGAGTGTGGCGGTTCCTGCATTTAGCTCCGTTGGTCGGTGACTCGGTAGTAGTGGCCAGCCTGTTGCCATTTAGGGTAGCGTGGTGGCCAGATGGTGGACTCTGTTTGGCTCCGTTGGTCGGAGACTCAGCGTGGTAGCCGGCAGATTTTCCTCCCCGTCGTTGTTCTGGGAGATGAGAGCATTGAGCTCCCCATTTATGATTTGGGGCGGAGGACAGAGTACTCGAAGATTCCGTCCACTCGATCCTTTGTCGGGAAGTGAAAGTGCTTGTCACCATATGCATTTATTGCATTTTATTGTTGTGATTCTGCATATATGCATTTGTATGGATGCATTTGATTGACATGCATACGAGATTATGATTTCTTGATCGACGACCTATTACCTTTGTACCTTGATCCGGTTAGTACAGTTATCTCCGATTTCATTTCATTTGCATTTATTCCTTCTCGTATTCAGGAGACTGTACGCATGATTAGTGTTGTATGCATATCAGTTGTACCTGCTGAGTGTTGGACTCACCCCGCCTCGAGGCTGTCCGGAGCAGTTCCAGTCGCTGGCCCCCCATCTGCACGTAGAGCTAGTTCTCTACTAGTTCGTTATTTGTTTTATTTTGTTTTTTTTCTATATCAGACTTTGTTTTAGCATTGTCTTTGGATTTTTACTATGGATATTGTATGGAGTGGTACCTTTTGATGGATTTTTGATATGATATTGGATTTCATTCTACTACGTGCCTGCCTGGACGGCAGAAGAGGTGAGTTCGTTGGATTTGAGTTTTGCGAGTGTAGTGGAGTAGGGTGGATTTCGAGTCAGAGTCCTATTGTTGTTGTTTACTATTGTTAACTGCGTGGTTGTGACAGCCAGAGGCTGAATATCTTTATAAACTGCGTGGTGTTTGTTTTGTTTATTTTTGTTATCATTCCAGCCGCCTGTGGCTGATGTATATGTGATATGTAGAAAGTTTCATATTGTCCGCCGTACAAGGGAGATGCTGCCGAAATTTCTTCGGACAGAGACTCCTCTGGGGCGTGACAATTTAGTGGTATCAGAGCTAGGTTTACGATACTTGCTGTGTGTTCTAGATTTATACGATCTTTGTTTTCGTATTATGGATACTTTGAATAATCTGATATCAGTTTATTGGGTATCAGCGCGCCAAAGTTTGGCGATATTTATTTGATTTCCGTGTGTTGGATTTTTTTGAGATTTATCTGATACCAATTTATTGGTATCAGAGCAGGGTGTGATACCTGCTTTTAGTATATTGGACATTTTTATACTAGCCCTAGTTGCGAGACAGATTAGTCTGGGCAGTTAATTTTGGGTTGTACGGATTTTTTCGTTTCGATTTTGTTATGGATTTCCGTTATTGATTTATATGGATTTCCAGTGTTGTTTTTCTCGTACGGAATTCTGAGGTCAATTTGGGGGCTGGACAGCGACGGAACATCTCCAGACAGCAATTAGGTATGGTGTCATTTTGGTAATTGTTTATACCTGTAGTAATATCTGTAATATAATTTAACAGATATGAGGCGATCTACGCGTATTGCTGCGAGACGTGGTGCTGGACGAGCACGTGCGAGGACTGCAGGATCTTTGGATATACCAGAGATGCCTACCGAGGCTGAGCCTGTCGGTCAGGGACAGACTCAGCATACTACGAGTGCGGCGGGCCTTCAGACTCCGATGGCTCCCTTAGAGGTGCCTACCTCAGCTGCACCGACAGTATCCACTGCTCCTGTATTTCCGGTACCACCAGGGATACCATTAGCATATCCGACACCAGCTCCAGCTCAGTCTATTGCGTACTCGGCACCACCGCCACCTGGGCCTACAGTGTACCCGGCATCAGCGATGCCTGTGCCCCCAGTACGTATCGTGTACCCAGCAGCTCCGGCATTAGGGATACCGGTCAGCAGCACCGGGAGTACCTCCTCCAGTTTATACAGCGGTACCTTTTGTAGCATCAGCTCCAGTGTTTCCGCCAGTTCCGACAGCCGTACCGACACACCTCATAGATCCTGTTGCGGCACGAGCCAGGATTCCAGTGTTGGCAGAGTCGATGAAGAGTCGATTCACACTCTTCCGAGGAGATCGAGATCCGAGTGTGGCTTTGTCTTGGATTGAGACTATGGAGCGTACCTTTTTCTATATGGCTTGCTCCGAGTGGGAGAAAGCAGAGCTGGCTGCTTTTCACTTACGAGACGTTGCTGATACATGGTGGCTCACCCATCGTTCCATCATCGGTGAGCAGAACATCACTTGGGCCAGATTCAGAAAGGCTTTTGAGAGCCGTTTCTTTCCACGAGCTTATCAGATGGCTCGCTGGCAGGATTTCCTGAGTTTGCGACAGAATAATCGGACAATGACTGAGTATAATACAGAGTTTGACAGATTGGCCAGATTTTGTCCAGAGTTAGTTGCTGAGGACAGTTCACGTATGCAGCAGTTCATTCAGGGACTGGATGGACATTTGCAAGTAAGACTTGTCGGTCTTGGTATCACATCTTATGCGGAGATGTTGGACAGAGATCTCATTATTGAGTCAGCTCAGCAGAGAGTTTTTCCGGGTAGGAAAAGGAAGCAGCCGAGTCAGACATCTGGACAGATCCAGCAGCCTCAGGCTACACCACGGCGAGGCGTAGTCGGTCGGATCGATATCCGGGGATCACGTAAACCCAGTAAATCGGACGATCTTCTTACGGGCGTTCCGGTCTTCGAAAAACAACCCAGCGACATTCGTTGTTCGGATGTGGGTCGGAGATCATATCATCTCGGCTTGCTCTACAGCGGTTTGCTTTCATTGCAAACCGACACGAGCCGAGATTGTCGCGAAGACTCGATATGACTTGGGAGGCGGATCATGGAGGGCAGTCGGTCAGATCCTTATCGAGGAGGGCGTAGAGCCCAACCTTTGCCTGGCCAGCAGCCTAGTGCTTCACATGCAGCAGCGACATTTGGCATGCTTGGACAGAGTACTCCGGTGCTTCCATAGCACCCTGGAGTTCTGTTAGGACTTTATTATCAAGCGAGGCGATGCAGACTCGGTCCCTGCACCGATCGTCGTCTTCTCGGTCTTCTCCGCGCGAGATCCAAGACACCCTCGATGGCGGCTTCGGCTTGTGCACCTCCTCCTCCGCCAGACCCGTGTTCATGCGATGACCGGAGAGGATGCGCAGCGAGCCGAGATCCGTTTTCCGCAGTATGATTTCTATTTATGCCTTATCCGCAGATATCTTGATAGATATTGGTAGCTCGCATTCATTTATATCTCGCACTTTTATGCGGGAGGTTGGTAGATTACCCACTTTCGGACCCGATTGACCGTCTCCCTACCGTCCGGTGATTCATTGGACTTCACCCAGAGGTCGAGGTTGCCGTTAGATTTGGCAACCTAATACTTACGATGGATCTATTAGTATTAGAAATGGTCGATTTTGATATTATTCTTGGCATGGACTGTTTGTCGACATATCATGCCGTTGATTGCAGACGAGGGTGGTCACATTTCGGCCTCGAACCAACCCTCGTGGGATTTCACGCATTAGAGACGATCATTTAGGCGATACAGGCTCAGAAGTTGCTGTCACATGGCTGTCAGGGTTTTCTGTTATCTTTGATCAGTACTGAGGACAGCAGTAGTTCGCAGCTCTCCGATGTTCCTGTAGTCCGGGAGTACCCTGATGTATTTCCAGAGGAGCTGCCAGGTTTGCCTCCCAGAAGGCCAGTGGAGTTCGCTATTGAGTTGATTCCGGGAACCGCATCGAAGGTTCAACTCCAGGAGCTTTTGGATAGGGATTCATTCGCCCTAGTGTTTCTCCATGGGGTTCTCCTGTGTTATTTGTTAAGAAAAAGGACGGCACCATGAGGTTATGTATTGACTACAGACAGGTGAATGCAGTGACCGTTAGAAATAAATATCCCTTACCACGGATCGAGGATTTGTTTGATCAGCTCAGAGGTACATCAGTGTATTCTAAGATTGATCTACGATCCGGATATCATCAGTTGAGAGTCGGAGATTCTGATATCTTTCCGTACTTGATATGGTCATTATGAGTTTTGGTAATGTCATTTGGGCTTACCAATGCTCCAGTGGTGTTTATGGACTTGATGAACCGCATATTTCAGTATTTGGATCAGTTTGTTATCGTTTTCATTGATGACATATTGGTCTACTCTCATTCAGGAGAGCACGTACAACATCTTCAGCGTTGGAGATTCTTGACGACATCAGCCAAGTTCGGCAAGTGTCGTTTGGCTATCCTCGATCGGTTTTAGGACACGTGGTTTCTAGTAGAGGTATTTGGTTGATCCTCGAAGATCGAGGTCACCGATTGGGAACAGTAGAAGTCGATCTGAGATCCGCGATCGATTTTGGCGGATATTACCGACGATTTGTCGAGGGTTTCTCGCGTATTGCTATGACACGCCTTACCAGGAAAGGCGTGAAGTTTATGTGGACCGAGGATTGCGAGACCATGAAGCGGAGATTAGTGTCGGCTCCAGTTTTGGTTTTACCTTCCGGAGAGGATTTGTACTCTACACCGACGCTTCTCTACAGGGTTTGGGCTTGATGCAGCACGGCCGAGTAGTCTCTTATGCTTCTCGTCGGTTGAAGGAGCATGAGAAGAACTACCGATTCATGACTTGGAGTTAGCTGCCATCATTTTTGCTCAAGCTTTGGCGACATCATTTATATGGTATCACATTTGAGATTCTCACGATCATAAGAGTCTCAAATATATTTTCACCGAAGGAGCTTAATCTCCGACGGAGGAGATGGATGGAGTTCTTGAAGGACTACGATTGTACCATTAGCTACCACCTAGGAAAGCTAATGTGGTTGCCGATGCACTCAGTAGGAAGTCGAGGGACTTTGGCTTGCCGGACTTGATTGCACTTGATTCGAGTTTTCCGAGTTAGACCTTGAGGCGGATCTCTGAGAGCGGTATTCAGTTACCATGGTTGCTCGATCGTTGATCGGGGAAGATCAGAGGCTCAGCCGTGATCGGCATTGTTAGTTCATTGGCGGTCGAGATAGTTTCCCGGCAATGCACGAGACAAGGGGTGTTATATACTTCGAGGTAGATTATGCGTACCTCGGTCTCATCCGGTCTTACAGGAGCTACTTGAGGCACACCGCTCTCGATTTGCGATCCATCCGGCGGGACCCGTATGTATCGAGACTTGAGGCGTTCCTATTGGTGGAACGGCATGAAGAAAGACATAGCGGATTTCGTAGCTAGATGTCTTGTCTCGGTAAAGGCCGAGCATCGAGACCGCAGGATTACTTGATGATTCCTATTCACAGTGGAAGTGGGATCACATTACCATGGACTTTGTGGTAGGATTGCCGAGGACACGGCGAGGTCATGACGATTTGGGTAATCGTTGATCGATTAACCAAATCCGCGCATTCTTAGCGATCCGGAGGACTGATCCCTGGATCGATTGGCGATCTGTATTGTCGGGAGATCATCGGACTACATGGTGTTCCGTTGAGTATCATTTCGGATAGGGATCCACGGTTTACATCTCGTTTAGCGAGTGCGGCGGGCCTTGGGCACAGCTCAGGACTTAGTTTTCCATCCATAGGGCGATGGGCGGATCGAGCGAACTATTCGAGACTCTTGAGGACTTGGCCGAGATCATGTGTTATGGATTTGGAGGCGCTTGGGAGGACCATACGCCATTGGTAGAGTTGCTTACAACAACACTTTCATTCGGCTATCCAGATGGCACCGTTTGAGGCGTTGTAGACCTTGTCGGACACCGTCCTCTGGGATGAGGTTGGAGAGGCAGTTGTTGGGACCTCGAGAGTTCAGCAGGATGCGAGTTGGTCGTCACTATCGACGGAGGATGTCGAGGCGCAGGATCGCCGGAAGAGTTACGCGATCGGGCAGACCACTAGAGTTCTCTGTTGGCGATCATGTATTTCTGCGAGTTTCACCCACGAAAGGGGTGAAGAGATTTGGCATCAGAGGTAAGCTAGCTCCGCGGTACATTGGTCCTTTCGAGATCTTGGAGAGGATCGGAGCAGTAGCTTACCGACTGGCATTACCACCGTCCCTGGCAGGCGTTCACGATGTATTCCACGTATCTATGCTGCGGAGATACGTGCCCGACCCGACGCATGTGCTGGCAGATATTCCAGTTCCATTTCAGCCTGATATTACATATGAGGAGATTCCGGTACGGATTCTTGACCGGAAAGAGCGTCAGTTGTGGAACAAGACCATCCGGCTGGTTAAAGTCGGATGGCAGCATCATTCAGACGAGGAGGCTACTTGGGAGCTTGAGGATACGATCCGAGCTCGATATCCCCATCTTTTCACTTGAGGTATGTGAGTTTATTTACCGTTCAGCATTTATTATTATTATTTGTTATTAGTACTTGCTGATGGTAGATACTGAAATTTGGAGACCAAATTTTTATTAGTGGGGGAGAATGTAAAATACCGGAAAAATGACGATTATTAATAAGGGAATTTTTGGAGATTTTTCAGGAATTTTTCGGAGCTCGTACGGACGAGTTGACGGGGATAAAAACGGGGTCCGGAAAAGCCTGTTTAGGCTACCCGATTTAAGCGAGGAAAAGATTATATTTATATATATCTTTTTCCTTTTTATTTTCTTTATTTCTTTCGTTTTCTTTTGTCGCCGAACCCGAGCCATCCCCCGCATCTCTTCCCTATTTCCCCGACGCCGCCGCACCCTCTCGAGCCCTAACCGCCGTTGGGCCCTGCCGAAGCCGCTGTGCCCTCTTGCGCCGCTGCCCTCTCTGGATCGAAGCAGCGCTGGCCACCGCGACTCCCTCTTTTCTTCTTCCCGAGACCTCGCCGGCCACTAGGTTTAACCTAGCGCCATCGCCCCTCTCCGATTCTCTGTGCCGGCGACCGAGCCTCCCTTTCTCCCCACGGCAGAGCACCATTTCTTCCTTTATTGTGCCGTGTCTGGTTTAAATTTGGCCGAGCCTTCTTCGGTGTCCTAGGTTTCGGTTGAGGTAAGTTTGGAATGTCGAATTTTCCATTTTCTGTTCTTGATTCGAATAGTGTAAATCATTCTCAACTAATGGTTGATCGTTCTTGATTCTGTTCTGGACAGAATCTGTGAAGTGGATTTTAGCAGCAAAACTTTTAAAGCTTCAGCAGCAACGATCCTTGTTATTGAGCCATAGCGACTGTGGTTAAGCAACCCTTTCATTTACCGCAGCAATTTATCTTTGTTAGCAATAAGTTTTGTTTTCCAGCAGCATCTTGGTCCAGCGGCAGTAAGGTAAGGGTTTAGTTTATGGATTGAGTTGGCACGCTTTTGATACATGTTGTTTAGGTATGAAATGATACATACATAAGTTGGTTATAGGATGATACATTGATGGCGGATCCTTATTGTAGATTGAGTTGGGTTTTAAATGAATCTAATGGAACGATTAGGGTTAAGACCATTAACCTTAGTCAATGGTTAGAATTAATTTTGGGTAGGCAATTGGTGATGTTAATTAGGGCTTTCCCTGATATTAGTTTCGTGGATTTTATTAAGCTATTTAAATTCATTTGAATTGTAGCTAAATAAAATATGTCTATATGTTCGACACAGGACTTTGATTCGGGACGGTATCTCGACGAGTATTTTGATTACCGGATTGGACCACTTTATTGGAGGCGGGTACTTTGACTTATGTCTTTTGATATGCATGATAATATGTTTAACATATAACAATAATTGTGTTATCTGTTTGTTTCGGTTGGTCGCTACATGATTAGTTACATGTTTGTTTGTTTATTTATGCTGCACTGCATGATATCTACCTGATCACATATGCTTTAGGTAGTGAACCAACCACATGCTATGATATGTTCTGGATCTAGGGTTTATTTGATACCCTATTTGATTGGTGTACCTTCTATTTGATACTTCTTCCAGTGGTACACACTTGTATCTAGTTATATGGACTATGCCATGTTTTTAGTGTCATGCATCATGATTGCATGCTGTGCGATTGTCGGCTCCACTTTGGTTGAGCCCATCGCCAGTTACATGTACTGCACACACCACCCATGGATTAGTTGTATATCTGGCAGGGGACTCTGTTTGGCTCCGTTGGTCGGGTGACTCAGCGTAGTAGCCGATCAGTTCCGTTCTGTTTGGCTCCGTTGGCATTTAGGGTAGCGTAGCCGGGCGATGGTGGATTCTTTGGCTCCGTTGGTCGAGACTCGGCGTGGTAGCCGTGCGAGATTTTTCCTCCCGTCGTTGTGTCGGAGATGAGAGCATTGAGCTCCCCATTTATGATTTGGGGCGGAGGATAGGAGTACTCGGCGGCATTAGTCCACTCGGTCACTATCGGGAGCGGTGATGTCCGAGTGCACGGTCACCATGTATTGCATTTATTGTTGTGATTGCTGCACTTATATGCTGCATTTGTATGGATGCATTTGATTGACATGCATGCAGGATTATGATTTCTTCGGTCTGACGACCTATTACCTTTGTACCTTGATTCCGGTTAGTACAGTTATCTCCTGATTTCATTTCAGTTGCATTTATTCCTTCTCGTATTCAGGAGACTGTACGCATGATTAGTGTTGTCTGTTATTTGTTTTATTATGCATATCAGTTGTACCTGCTGAGTGTTGGACTCACCCCGCCTCCATTGTTGATATTCTCAGGTTGAGGCTGTCCGGAGCAGTTCCAGTCGCTGGCCCCCCATCTGCACGTAGAGCTAGTTCTCTACTAGTTCGTTATTTGTTTTATTTTATTTTTTTTCTATATCAGACTTTGTTTTAGCATTGTCTTTGGATTTTTACTATGGATATTGTATGGAGTGGTACCTTTTGACGATATGATATTGGATTTCATTCTACTACGTGCCTGTCTGGACGGCAGAAGAGGTGAGTTCGTTGGATTTGAGCTTTGCGAGTGTAGTGGAGTAGGGTGGATTTCGAGTCAGAGTCCTATTGTTGTTGTTTACTATTGTTAACTGCGTGCTTGTGACAGCCAGAGGCTGAATATCTTTATAAACTGCGTGGTGTTTGTTTTGTTTATTTTTGTTATCATTCCAGCCGCCTGTGGCTGATGTATATGTGATATGTAGAAAGTTTCATATTGTCCGCCGTACAAGGGAGATGCTGCCGAAATTTCTTCGGACAGAGACTCCTCTGGGGCGTGACAATTTAGTCCACTCGGGCCGAACCAGGAACGACACCATAATTACCTATCGGTTTGATGACTAGCTCCACAGACCACCGGAGGTCCTTTCAGCGTGCTTTGTCCTCACTCGCACGCACCCTGGAAAACTTCCCAAGAGGTCACCCATCCTCAGATTTCTCCAAGCCAAGCACGCTTAACTTTGGAGTTCTTAAGTTTGGGCTTCCGAAAAGGAAGGTGCACCTTGATGATATGGATATTATTATCTAACCTTTTAAGTCATATTTAACCAGAATCTCAGAACTGGGGTATTACAATCACCCCCACTTAAAGACACAACGCCCTCGTTGTGTAACCACAAATCACACCACAAACAAATCCCATAATCTCCCTCGCTAGGTGGTGCCCTGGGTGCTACTACCACAGGCGCACTCACGGTCGCAAGGTCGCTCTGATACCATCTGTAATGCCCCGGCCCGAGTGGGCCCCACCCGGACCGAACCAGGAACGACACCATAATTACCTATCGGTTTGATGACTAGCTCCACAGACCACCGGAGGTCCTCAGATTTCTCCAAGCCAAGCACGCTTAACTTTGGAGTTCTTAAGTTTGGGTTTCCGAAAAGGAAGGTGCACCTTGATGATATGAATATTATCATCTAACCTTTTAAGTCATATTTAATCAGAATCTCAGAACTGAGGTATTACACATTTTATATATTAATTTCTCATTTACTGATAAATTAGTTTAAGACATTCTACTCCTAAAATAGCGGTCCATGTCCCTTTTGACTTATTGGTTACAAAATATGCACCTTGAGATTATTTATCGAATAAAATTTGAATATGGGAAATGAAGTTATCAAAATTTGTTTTAAAGTGTTTTGCGCATTATTTCCGGACTCCATACTCAGATCTGTATGCAATAAATTTTCAATATCTATCTTGCCACATACAATCAAGTGTTTCATTATATTGATTTTGCTTGCTAGGCTTAGTTTGGTTTCTCTCTCTATTATTTAAGAGCTTTTAGACGGATAGCTAATGATATCTACATAGCACCTTGATTATTGTCCTAATTGTTGGCCACATACGGTGACCATATTCTTGTTTAATGATGGATGCTAAGAACATATTGTGATGGTTATTGGTTTACATACTATTCAATTTTAATTATGCTTGATATAGATCTATCAACTGATTTATTAATACATCTGCTTCATTTTTTTTTGTCCATTAACACTGCTAGGTCCTGTTGGTGAGGACATGTCCCATTGGCAAGCCACCATTATGGGGTCTGCTGATAGCCCATTTGCAGGCGGTGTATTTTTATTTAATATTCGCTTTCCACCGGATTATCCCTTCAAGCCACCAAAGGTAGGCCTTTTAATATTGTTAAGTGAAACAGATTTCTTTTGGGGAATTAATGCTATATGTTGCATATATGCAAAGTCTCTTTTGAGGAGCTTGTGCATATGGTTTACATATTCTTCTACATGCGCTAACCTGAATCCTGCTTGAGCTTGCTTTTCACTCAATTAGATATTCATTCTACTTTATTTGATGTAGTTTCTTGACATATCCACTTTGCCCACAAAAAATCTGTTAAGATGAGCATTTTGGTGGTTGATTTGATATTATGGCTCTTCATGACTGTCTACAGCAAATGCTTCTTTCAGCTTGAATATTTTAATAAGGTGTAATGGATCATTTTGTTTGTTTTCCCCCATTTTCAACTAGTCCAGTCTTATAATACAGCTTGTAGTAGGGCTGGCATCATATTTCTTAAAGTTTGTGCTTACATTGAAATTATTTCATTTAAATGTATATATCATACCAAGGACGATGTGTTAAAGAAGAAGATTGCGTGTGTTTATTTGAACAAAAGCAAAGAAGACGAGACTAGGAAGGAATTTAATTCCATCCAGGAAAAATGTTTCTAGTGTCTAGTCAATACACAGCATGGGATATTTTCTTTTATTTCAGTTTCATTCAAATGAATAAGATGGGATGAAGTTAGTTAGTGATGAAGAAAAATATAATTTGTTACTTTTTCAATTTAATTATTTTTCTTTTCTCCTCTATCCTTCCTTTCAAGTCAACACAGTATTAAGGAATTTCATCTCAACTAGATTCATGGTTCCTTTTCATGATATCTAAATAATACATTGATCTTGCAGATGACTTTTCTAACAAAAGTCTATCACCCAAATTTCGACAGCGATAACGGCAGCATCTGCCTTGACATTCTGAAGAAGGAATGGAGTCCTGCTTTGACAATATCTAAGGTAGTATCTCTCTTTCTCTCTCTTTTTTGTCTATTTATCTTCAGATAGTTTAAACTAGTCATTTCCTTGTCCATTTTTACTACTAAACTGTTGGATCGAGATCGCACTAGAGGGGGGGGGGGGGGGGGGGAATAGCGCTTGCGGCTAAATTGTTCGTTTATCGGAATCGTAAAACTATCGGCGTATTAAAAACCTCGTTCAGAAATTAATGCAGCGGAAATAAAGTAGAGAAACACACACAGAAGAACACGGAGGATTTACTTCGTTCGGAGCCTAAGACGACTCCTACTCGAAGGCCCGCGATCCTTGATCGCTTCCGGTGGGCAACAACTATAAGCTCGATAAGAATTACAAATTGAAGTACAATAAATGACAATAGTTAATTATACCAACGACAAAGAAATGAAGATCCGGAGCTCCTGGTCGTCGGGCACAAGTAGCAGCACTTCGAAACGTTGTTTGGAGCAGCACGTAGCACTGGAATCACTTGAAACTTGATGTTTTGAAGTGCTGGTCGAAACCCCCTTATAAAGGGTGTTCAAGGCGCCTTGAAGGCTGTTCAAGGCGCCTCCATGCTGCCGAGTCTTCCGTGTGGATCAAACTTGATCTGGTCGAACTTCATCTGTTTAAGGCGCCTTAAACCCTACTCAAGGCGCCTTCCAAGGCGTCTCCAATGAAGTTTCACAGCCAGGTCAGCTTTTGCACCCGAGGCGCCTCCAAGCTCCATGGAGGCGCCTCGGACACTGTTCATCCGAGGCAAATTTTCGTTATTTTGTACCTGCAAGACATGTTAGTCCCAAACAACATCCTGCAACACAAAGTTAGCACAAAATAACAGTATGAATATTAAAGAATGTTTATGATAATCTCCAGACTGTCCGGGTCTGACTTCAGATTTCCAACCGGAAACCCTAGGTCGACCCGACGCCTACTTTACCTGTTGCCAGTCGATCCTCCAGATCGATTGGACTTTTGCTCAGCACTCGACGCTTTCGGACTTTCTGCTGGACATCCGCTTCCCGGCTAGTCCAGTCTTTCACCTGGTTCGCGACACCAGAACTTTCCACCTAGGGTTACCACCCCCTAGGACTTTTGCCTGAAGTCATCGACCTGCCAAGACTTTCCGCATAGGGTTACCACTCCCTATGACCTAGGGTTACCACCCCCTAGGGTTTTCCCTTTGCCTAACCGCAGCTAGGACTTTCCTCCACCTAGGGTTACCACCCCCTAGGACTTTCACCTTTGCCTAACCACAGTTAGGACTTTCCTAAAACACTCATTCAACATGTTAGATAATAACACACCTTAACTTTGAATCCTTTGTTATTATCACAACTTAGGTTTGATCGTCGGATGCTTCGCGCACCAACATAAACATGCATATTGGTATGTCGAACCAAATGTTATTTATGCATGCCAAGTAATACCTATATGACATTCAAGTACTCATATTTGTAGGCTGGGGATCAATGATTTTAGCTCTTTTTTTTTGTCAAGTTTAAACACTAGGTAATAGAAAGAGGTCACCATAGAATCATTCTAAAGTTGTAGAAACATTAGAGAAATGACCTCTTCTGACTATAGGCTTTCATTTGAGTTTCACTTCAGTTCTATTGGGAGTTCAGTTGTATAAACTTATTGGTAAACATTAGAGATATGCAACTTATTGGTAAAATACTTTCAATTTTTAATAGTGTCTTCATAAATTCATAGAAGATGATTGGACTATATTTCCTTGATGCTACCAAAGAGAACCTAACCGACAATCTGAATTCAAATTTTAGGTGCTGTTGTCGATATGCTCTCTCCTCACTGATCCCAACCCTGATGATCCTTTGGTTCTTGAGATCGCTCAAGTTTACAAGACTGATCGAGTCAAGTACGAGGCCACTGCCATGTCATGGACTTAGAAATATGCCATGGGTTAAATATTCGCGTGATGTAAACCAATCGCTTAAGTTTTTATTTCATTAAGTAGGGTTGGTTATATAGCATCGCTTATGCCACTGAACTTTTCTTATCATATTATCTACATTTAAATAAATTTTGTCATATTCTATCATTGTTAATTAAGTTTTCTTTTTTGAGTAATATGTATATTTATCATACTTTTATATAATTTAACTAGTGCATTATCCTATCATTTTAAATGTATTATTCAGGGTTGTTTATCAAATTTTTTTTAATCTTTTTATTTCTTATATGTCTATCTGTGTCTGCGTGTCCATTTTAATATCTTGTTCATGTGTTCATGTGCTCATCACAATTCACAAATAACATTTGACTCCTTTTTCTATTTCAATTATTATTATTATTATTTTTTGTAAAAACAATCTTAGAGGTCAATCTAACGAGTCCATCGTCTTAACTTGAGTCAAGCAAGTCAACCCCTACAATTAACCATTTATCAAACTCAAACTACACGCTTAACATGATTTCGAAACATTAAAACCCATGAGAGAGAGACTTACAAGATCAATAGTCAATGTCGAGAAGCAAAGCCTTTTTAGTAATTAGAAGTGAAGAAAGTTGGAATTCTATGAGCATCGAGTTTCTTCGAAAAGCACAAGTAGGTCAATTTTAGTGCACTTGCTCACAAGATGAAGGGTGTCATTAGCAGCATTACATCTCAAACATAAGCAATTTTATATTTTTTCTCGCATAGTAAACTCATTAAGTACTCCTTCTCGTAATAAACATCTCAAACATAAGCTTTGTTTGTTCTTTCTTTTATTTGACATTAGGTGTTTAATTTATACTGATTAATTTTAGAAGTGACGTTCGACTAAATTTTCTATCGGTAATTAAAAAAAACTAAAAAGTGCTCGTAGCGAGCGGCCCATTAACCCTTTAGACTTTCTTCTCTCTTAATTAATTCTTCTCTCATGGAAATAAGCTCCAAAGTCAAATCATGAAAGTTTTCTTGCGAACGAGGGCGTGTATTGTTTCTCCATTGGTGATCTTCATAGTTGGATGTGTATATTATATAAGTTAGGCAGCAACAACATATATTTCGATCGACAACCTCAAAATTAGACTATTGTTGGCCAAGAACACACTACAAGTAAGCATGATTGCATGAAAAACAACTGTTTACCAAAGGCACACTCAGTTTTCTAAATTTCACAAAATTTACATCATATTTTGATTTTTATCAAAAAAAAATCACTTACTTTCTAAATACACTTTTCAGCTCTAAATGAAAGTAATTATTTTTTATTTAAATCGAAACCAAACAAAAAAAATGATCTATTAAATGTATGTATTCATATTTTTTAAAAATATATATATAAAATAAGGTTAATAAAAATAAAAAAAAATTAAAAACCATTAATAAAAAATTAAATTTATTATTTTAAAAATATTTAATTACAAAAAAATGAAATCAAAATAAAAAATAAAAAGCAGTTTATATGTCATTTAAAGCCATTTTGGAAGAGGTAAATAATGTCTTTATATGTTTTATATTTTTTTCTCGCATATTTTTTGAATTAGCCATTTGAAGACGCCGTTGAAGCTTTCCCGGCGGCATCGAGAGGACCGACGGACGACGAAGACGGAGGGAGCGAGGATATATATATATATATATATATATATATATATATATATATATATATATATATATATAGATATATATATATATATATATAGATATAGAACCAAACCCAAAAAACATGATCTCTTAAATTTATTCATATTTTTTTAAAAATATATATATAAATTAAGGTTAATAAAAATTATAAAATTAAAAGAACATTAATAAAAATAAAAATTAAATTTATTATTTTTTTAAATATTTAATTACAAAAAAATGAAACTAAAATAAAAAATAAAAAGCAGTTTCATACTATTTTGGTGAAAACATCACCATCTTGGTGCTGCTTTGATTAAAACATCATCACCTTGTTAATTATTTTATTAAAATACCAGGGTACTGATTTTATCAAAAATAACATAATCTCGGTGTTGATTTTGTCAACACATCACCACGTTAGTTGTTATTGATTTCTTTAAAGCATGACCATGTTGGTGTTGATTTCTTCAAAACATCATTACCTAGTTATTGATTTTTTCAAAATATCATCGTCTTGGATCAAAGTATCACCACCTTAGTATTATTTTCACCAAAGCATCACCACTTTAATGTTGATTGTTAGTACATTCTAGGAGATGAGGGATGATTAACTTCAATCACTTCATTTTATTAATTTGTTACAGCAGAATAACTCGATGCAATGCTAATGTCTGAATTTACTTAGTATCCATCTTCTTAGGGTGACTAATCCAAGGATCCATGCAGTGTACACACTTCACTATGAAAATCACTCATTCTCGAAAACAATTTAGAGTTCAGAGGTGAAGAAACTATAGGATTGATTGCACGTGAGAGGAGGGGGGGGGATCATGTGTATTTTAAAACTTTCTTTTCTGCTTTTTAAAACGAGTGCGCAATGGAAAAATAAACTAAGTAAAAAAGAATAGAACATAGTCGATTTTTACTCGTTTCGGAGCCTTAAGTGTAACGCCCGAAAATTCTCAAAAATTTATTTTAGAAATATTCTATGATTTTTCTGGAATTTTTAGATATTTTTCCGGAATTTTTAGAATAGCGGAAGTAGCAAAAATAAATATAAGCGTAAAACGGCCTTCACGGGAATTGAACCCGAGACCTATTGGATCCTATGACTTATGGTGAACCATGGTAACCAAGTGAACCCAGCAGGGCCGTGCTGAAAGAAAAGGGAGGCAATTTAATTTATATTAGAGTTGGGCCGAATTACCCACTTAATATAAATAGAAAATTTAAGTGGGGTTTGGTTTATTTTGTTTGGTTCGGCAACTTCTCCTCCACTCCAATCCTCACCGCCGACGCCCCTTCTCCCTCCGCTTTCTCTCTCGGCGCACCAAGCCTAGGGCCCCAGGGACATCTTCCGGCAGCGGCTCCGACACAAGGACGCTCCCCTCCGCGAGAGGAACGTGTTGGCGCAAGAGGACTATCGAAAGGATCGTCTTCTCCGGAAACCTAGCGACTAGAATCGTAAGGAAACTAGCATACGAGGTAAGAAACCCCTCACCTGTAGTATAAGTAGCTTCCGTGTGAATTCCATGTGTTAGTTTAATAGTACATCGATTTCCGACACAAGGGATGTGAATTAGCGTATGCCAAGTATTCGATAAATTGTGTAGTTCAGTAAAATACAATTTAGGCATTTTAGTAGCTTAGATAAATGCAATAGAATCTTTTTTACAGTTTATGCAGTCATGCTTCAGCTTTTACCAGACTAGATGTCCAATGGGTGGGCTCCCACAGTCGCCTCTAGGTTTAGATAACCTAGTTCTGGGTTTAGACAACCTAGTAAGAGCAAGATCAGTATTTATTAGCTAGTGTTCAGTATTTTACTTTTCAGTGGCACTGTACAGGATTAGATATTCATTGGGCTGGGCTCCCATAGTCGGTCCCTATGTTTAGATAACCTAGTAAACCTTGTCTAGTTAAGGACGCGCGCATAGCATGTACAGTTGCCGGGCCCATTAGTAGTATGATTATGTATTTTGATCTATTACGTTATTAGCTTTTCAAAACTCACAAAGGTTAGTTAAGTTAGTTGAGTTTGAATTCAGCTCCAGTTTAAATCAGTTCATGTTCAGTTCAGCTTTTCCTTTATTGATGCATATGATAGTTTATGATTAGCTTTGTATGCCATGCTTTAGCGTTCATATTCAGTGATTTCAGTATACTATGTTTTAACAAGTTCAGCATCTGTTTAATAGCATGTTTTTAAAAGCATAAATGCATCGTGTGCATGTTTTAGTGAGGTAGATGGTTTCTTACTAAGAGAAAGCTTATAGATACTTCTTTTCCTTATACTTCAGATAAAGGTAAAGGAAAGATGGACTAGCGGAGGCTGGAGGTTAATGCAATGATGAAGATGTGTGTGGAAGGAACCTGGAGTAGAGATCTTGGAGAAAGTAGCAAACTAACACTTTAGATTTATATCATGTTGATTTCCGCATTTTTAGTTGTTTTGATGCATGAATTATGAAAGACCTGTTTAGATTGTTAGTAATCATGCTTAGAATGTCATTTAAATATTGTTAGAATGTTTGGTATGGGGTTTAGAATTGTTGTAGGTGATTTTGGCACGAACAAGTGTTGAAATCAGACCTTTTGTCGAAATCAGAAACTCGGATCGATCAGCTGATCGATTCGAGGGTCTCCAATTGATCAACTGATCGACTGGGCAATTCGGCTCACGAACAGTAGGCGTCTGGATCGATCAGCCGATTCCATCGCGAACAGAGAGCTCTGGGATCGATCAGCCGATCGATCCATTATCTTCCGCTACGGTGGCCGCTGAATCGATCAATGGATCGATCAACTATTCCAATCGATCCGTGGATCGATTGGGAGGTCTGGTATCAGCGGGGAAGTGTCTAAGTCCAGTTCCTTGGCCATGGGGAAGGTAAAACATGTTATGAATGGTTAGTTTACCTCCCTTAGCATGTATAGAACCAAAAAATGTTAGTAGTTGAGTAGGATTTTAATTAGTACAGCTTCCGCATCTAGATTTAGTAATGGTCGGGGAATAGTTTAGCACAGCATAACTGTAGCGATCGGCCTTACAGCCTAGTAGTAGAAGGCGGGTCGTTACAGAGTGGTATCAGAGAAGTTTCCATACTTCCTACACACACATCAGCATTGAACCTGCAGCTTTCAAGTAAGAACATCTCTCACTTTCTTTATGCTTCTTGTTTCCATGTTTAGATATCACTACGGCATGCTTGTTTATGATGGTAGTTAACATGATAACAATAGTTACTCCAGTATGTTTGTATTAGTCATGTATGTCCTTTGTTCCTTTAGAAATGGCACGAGGGCACCAACGAGTGAGCCGGGGTCAGGCTCGGTGCCTACCCGGACCTTACAGCATTAGTGGCTCAATTACAGTAGCAACTGAGCTGAGCAAGAGATATCCACCTTGAAGGCTAGTCGGTGAGAACACTCCCACCGGGACCAAACCTAATAGTCTTAGAGGTTCCCCGGTCACCTACCCACGGTGGCTCGATGGTAGGAACACAGGAGGAAGCCTATCGATCGAGTGGCGGAGAGTCAAGTCGGAGAATTTCTCGGGCACCAAAACCATGGGATGCTCAAGCTGGTTCAAAACTTGGAAATGCGATGGAGCTTACGGACTGGCGGTATGAAAAGGTGAAGTGCGCCTCCTTACCTTGCGGAGATGCCGCGTGTGTGGGAGAGAATTAGGCGGGCGCCCGCGTAAACCGAGAGATGACATGGGCGGACTTGAGAAATTCTTTGAGGGTTCTTTCATATCGGGTCATGGCTTAGCCACACTCACGAGTTCAGAGGTTCAACAAGAACAACCTCGTTGGAGGAGGCGGTGAAGAAATTCAACAGTTGACTCGTCTATGTGAGTTAGCGTACAGAAGGGCGAGTCGGGATGCTCAAGATCGAGAAGATATCTAGAGGCAATATAGCGTGGTACGAGTGGCGTTCATAGGCCACAAACCAGAGGAGTTAGTGGCTCGACCACAGACCCTGAAGGCACTAACAACCGGTATAACGTGGCCAGGTCCTAAGACAAGGGCAGGCAGCTGAGCCCGGAGAGGCCACGGCTCTGGCTCTCAGGAAGGAACTCCGACCACCAGGCACAAGCGCCAAGGTTAGGAGGACATAGTAAGCAGCTCAAAATGTGCTACTTGTAAATTCCACCACGAGTTTGTTGCAAGGGCACACGAGATGCTGAATGCAGACGAGGGAAGAGCATATGTGGTAGCCACGGTGTCGAAGACGACCTTTTGCTCCACCACAGCGATCCGATGGTGAAGCTAAGCCCGGCCAGTAGCATCGAGATGCGAGATGGGCCTTAGATGGTCCCGAGGCGGACTAGAAGCCCCTCATGCAGATCGAGATCTACTCAGCGACGAGACGTATGCCTCGGGCGGCTGTATTTACAGTACGGTTACAATTGGTATTTTGCGACATCTTATTAAATTTCTAATGCGACATCTTAGCAAGACCCCATTCTCGAGGCTGAGAAGTTAGCAAGACCTCGAGTTCGTTCACGACCTTACCTTCGGGAGAAATTATGGCATCCGCTCGCTCGAGTAGTGCGGGGTATAGAGAGCGGAGAGCTCTTTTGCGATTTGATAGTGTAATATGACCGACTATGACATCTTGAGGATGGATTTCTTGATCAAATCTGGTGCCTGCCTGCAGAAAGCAGAATTCCCAACAGGAAGTGGCCAAGGTTTTGAGTGAGGCAAGAGAAGCCAAGGAAGTTTCTCTCAGCTATAAAGCACGAGACTAATGGATTCGGGATACAGATTTCTAGTAGTGATGACGCAAGTCGACAAGGGCCAAGCGCAAGAGGTCCGAGTCGTATGACTTCCACAGTTCGGCGAGTTAGAACGAGCGAGGGGGAGTGAATTTGAGATGAGCTCATTCCGGTACCAATCCGATCTCAAAGCGCCTTATCGCATGGCTCAGTGACTGAAAGAACTTCATGAGCAATTACAGGAGGCTGCTTGACATTCGCCCTAGTCACTCACCATGGGGCGCTGTACTATTCGTGAAGAAGAACGGGAGCATCTTTGTACGTGTATAGACTGTAGCCGCCCAGCAAGTTACGATCAAGACGGTGTATCTTCTTCCCGGAATAGATGACTGTTTGATCAACTAAAGGGAGATGATGTTCTCTAAAATAGACCTCGGATCGAGGTTATCATCAGTGAAGGTTAAAGAGGATATACAAGAACTGACATTGAACCCGGAATCGGACATAAGGGTTAGTCATGCCCTTTAAGCTGACAAATGCTCGACTACTTTCATGGACCTCATGAGAGTATTATTCGAGAATATTTAGATAAGTTCGTTATCGTGTTCGTGTGACATTCTTATCTATTCGAACTCGGGAAGAGAAAGCACAGAGCACTTACGAGCACTTTTGAGCCGGATGACGCCAAGTTAAAAATATGAATTTTGGTTAGATCGGGTGTCCTTCCTGGGTCATATCATCTCAAAGGATGGTATCATGGTAGTACCCCGATAAGATGAGGCTGGAGCAATTGGAAGAGCCAAAAATGCTAGCGAGATCAAGTTTTACGGGATTACTATAGGAAATTAGAGGACTTCTCGGATAACCTCCCCACTCTTACGAAAGAGCGAGAGAAAATTTGGGATGGGATCGAAAGCAGTTCATAGGTGAAAAGGAGATTGACCGGTGCACCTATTACGCTCTACGAGAGAGACAGGCATTTATAGTGATGCCTCTAAGTTGGGGAGGAGGCTGTCTGAATGGCAAGGTGATCCTGCGCCTCGACAACTCAAGGATTATGAGGAATTACCCTCATGACCTTGAGCTTCGACGATGGTGTTCGCTCTCGAGATTTGGAGACATTGTATGGAGCAGAGTGCAAGTTCAGTATACGTCATCGGATCGTGAAGGTAGTACTCAACGGCAAGGATGCATGATCACGGGCGTGGCAAATGAGCTAGGCAAAAGACTACGATATAGACATCCTCTACCCGAGAAAAGCAAATGACGTGCCTCAGAAAGAAAGTCAACTTTTGCCCTATGTCTTTGATCATTTTGGGAGGAAGAGATTTGGTCTCGAACTCATAGGGATAGCTCTCTACTATGACATTAGAGTTTACCTTCTTTGGGTGACATCCCAAGGCACCCGGAGAGGATTCGAAAGAATCAAGCAAGGTTTAGCGTCGAAGTGGAAGTGAAGAGTGAATGTCGGATAGCGGTATTGTATTTTAGTGATGCGGATGGAGGAGGAACTCAAAAAGAAGATTTTATGAGGCTCACAAGACTCCCTATGTGATGCATCTGGCTCCACCAAAATGTACGGGACTTGAAGAAACATTTTGGTGGCACAGGATGATGAAGAGCGTCGCTCATTATGTCACTTGCGCACTACCGTCCGAGAGTTAAGGCGGGAACATCGAGACCAGGAAGAGTTTTGCGGCTATCCAGTTCGGAATGGAAGTGGGAGGATATTTCCATGGACTTAGTGGGATTACCTAGAACCACGAATGGTTTTGATACCATCCGGGTAATAGTCGACAGGTTGACTAAATCAGCCACTTCTTAGCCATCAAGATATCCTACTCCATGGAGCAGCTAGCTCGGTTGTATCTCAAGGAGATCGTTAGATTACATGGAGTCCCACGAACCATTATCTCGAGCGAGGTGATGGGTTCACATCACATACAGGAGTCTGCATACCGCAAGGGGCACGGTTAAAGCTTAGCACAACTTTCCATCCTCGACAGATGGATACGGAGCGAGTAAATCAGGTACTCGAAGATATGCTCGAGCATGTGTCCTAGACTTCAAGGAAGTTGGTGCAAATATTTGAGCTTAGCAGAATTCGCATACAACTATCAGGCCACTATCGGTATGACACCTTACGAGGCTCTCTATGGGCGGAGGTGTAGATCTCAATCTACTGGTATGAGAGTGGTGAGCAGAGGAACTAGAACTTGACAGATCTAGTGGCAGATACCACAGCCTATCTGATCCACAGAGGATAGAGACACAGAAAAGCTATCTTGATACAGACACCCTTAGAGTTTTCGATTGGGGATTCGGTGTTCCTCGGAGTAGCTCCCATGAAGGAGTAATGCGTTTTGGGAAGAAGGGCAAGCTAAGTCCAGATATGTGGGACCATACCTTATCAAAGAGTGGGCAAGGTAGCATATGAGCTAGAGCTACCCCAGAAATGTCATTCATGTATTTCATGTCTCTATCTTTGAAGAAGCATATCGAGATGCCACCGGTGATTGAGCCCGTGCAGAAAGACCTCGGCTATGCGGAGGGCCTATTTAGGATAATATTAAGAAATTAGAACAAGGAAATACCATTAGTCAAGGTTATTTGGCACAGTCACACGAAGAGACAGAAATATACAGAATTATTCTAAGTTCGAGACGAACTTTTTATAAGGTATTTAATTTTAAAAATTCTCAAAAATTTATTTTAGAAATATTCTATGATTTTTCTGGAATTTTAGATATTTTTTCGAATTTTTAGAGAAAGTAGCAATATAATAAAGCGTGTAGGAAATTCGAACCGAGACCTATTGGATCCTATGACTTATGGTGAACCATGGTAACCAAGTGAACCCAGCAGGGTCGTAAGGAAAGGTAATTTATATTAGAGTTGGGCCGAATTACCACTTAATATAAATAGAAAATTTAAGTGGGGTTTGGTTTATTTTGTGAACTTCTCTTCCTCCACTCCAATCCTCGCGCCCGCCCCTTCTCCCTCCTTTTCTCTCGGTCGTCGCACAGCCTAGGTGTAGTCCTGTCCCAGAAATTTGGCAGATCTCCTGTCCAATATGATAAACAAGATATATATCTCTATACCGCCACACGGCTAGATAATACAATACAATAAGAAAACCAATGAGCTTTATATCAACATTCCACACGGATATAATATATGATCAATCCACGCAGTTTAATAGGATAACCCTATAGAAGATAAACACCTACCCACTACAACGAAGAAAACAAATCCACAGTAATGAAATTACAAATACGGAAAACAAGGGTAGCAAACCCAATGTTCAATGTAAAGTCCACAATACAAACCCACAATACAAGTATATAAGATGCAAAAGCAAAATATAATCACAAAGAAAATCCTCGCGATAATGGGGCTAGTGGAATATCTCCCAGGCCTCAACACGAAAAATAGTAATAGGGTGAGTTCAAAGAACTCGAGGTAATCAATAGATATGTCTGAAGAACATATAACTACGGAATATCCTAAAGCCCTCCTAAACCATAGGACCTACGACAGTCTCCTAACAATATAATAGGTATGCATAGCTGAATAAACTGAGTAACTAATGTAACATGTAATACAGTTTACAATAATAAGAAATGCATAACTAAATAAATCTACGAGGCTTGGGCGAATGATCTGGACATACAGATAAAGATAGTCGAACATAATGCCCTATATGCATGTCAATCATACGATCATACCCAAGTGCATCATCCAATATGCAACAATCATCAATCTGAACTCATGTGCATATGATGCAATATGACATGGTCACCACGGCGTGATCTCATACACAATGGTGAGACGCGTGGGTAGGTGACACTGCCACTCTGTCACTACCCAAGAGTGACCGAGTGGACGGGCGCGTGAGGAGTACACCTATCCTCCTACCTCAAACATAGTGAGGGGCGGCGAATGCAACTCCCTTGGACGGACGGGGAGGAACGAACTGTTACGTGTCGTGCTACCATGAGCACCGTGCAACTGCACCACAACCCGCCATACACACGGTGAGTACCACTCAGATGCAACGCAGCTAGCGTTGTGGCCACGAGCTGCTTGAACAGTCCAGCGCCCGAACAGACTGCGGTATGGTACCACGACTGATACACGTCCGAACGTATCCTCCTCCATATAAGAGGTGCAAAAGGTAAACGCATATAACGTAGATATAAACAACATGAATCCAACAATATATAACAAGTATCTCCAGCATCTAATCATGGGTAGATAAGCACTATAAGTAATCACAACCGCGAACACATATACACATGGTAAGAGATAAAAGTAAACCAGACTAATGTAAAGCATCTAACAGTAGAAGCATGTGATAGGTATCAACTAAGCTAAGACCAGGGAAGAAATAAATCTACCAACCACTAGTAAGTATATATAAACTGCACATATCATAAGACACTATCAAGAGATAAGTCAAAGGGTACCCGCCTCAAATAGAAGGTACAATCCCAAATCCGAAGTCAACGTCGAGACGCCTGTCTCGAATCAGAATCCTGCGTCAAACAACATATATATTTTATTTAGCTAAATCCATATGAATAGCTAAATAAAATCCCTAACACCAAATTAGGGTAAAACCCTAATCCACAATCTCAACTTACCAATTTAAATCTAATGGTCGATTAGGGTTAGTTACATAATCCCTAATCACCAATTAGATTAGAAATCCAACGGTTGATTAGGGTTAATTACCCTAACCCTAACCATTTCATTAGATTTCTTCTACACAATTAAATCTACACACATGTATTAACTAATCATGGATTAATCCAATGCATTCCTAATCCAATACATGAATCAAATTCATCTACATTAAACCTAATTCCTCTAGAACATGTATCAATTAATACACAATACCTCAAGCTCAGCCAACAAGAGTGCTGCCGAAAGGAGGTCCTGCTGAATGAGCTACTGGATCAATGAGCAACCCACAGCACAATTTCAAATTCTTGGAACACATCCTCACTGGAAACTATCTCGACAATCAGATCAATGTTGAGGAGATCACTGATCGAATACAAACCTCCTAGACTCTGCCCGACAACTCAAGAACAACCTCACGGAACCCCTCCAATCTGTGACCTAATTCAGCCACAAAAGAATGAGGATCAAGATCTGATTGGGTAAAAAATCTAGCACCGAAGATCCAAAGGGAAAAGCTCCGGCGATGGATCTAAGGCATGGATTGAAACAAGAACGCAACAGAAGGTTCGATTGCTTACCTTTGAAGCCCTAATCGCCCCTTTCACGCCGGCGGTCGGGTGGCACGGCTCGATCCAGCTCCGGCCAGTGAAGAGGTGGATCGCACTATGAGCAGCGCGAGGAGAGAAGAACGGAGGTCGATCGGTTGGGAGTCGGCGAATCTTGTTCCTCCCCGTGCCCTAGCCACCTCGCCGTTGACGCTCAGCCGCAGAACTCACCGGATCAGGACCCCCGATCGGATCCAGCTCCTCGGCACCGTCGAGCTCCGATGATGAGTCTCCTTCGGCCTCGGCGCCGAGTGATCCGCGAGAGAGGGAGAGCACAGAGAAGAGAGGGGAGATCGGGATCGCGTCGGGGCAGAGAGGGGAGGAAGAAGCTCGGTACGGCGATTTTGGGAAGGGAATAAAAGAAATAAGAAAAGAAAAGTATTTATATTAAAACTTTTCCTCACTTAAACGGGTATTCCAAACAGGCTTTATCCGTACCCGTAATTGATCCCCTCAAAACCCATCGTACGCGCTCCGAAAAATTCCCAGAAAATTCCTAAAATTCCGGAAAAATTTTATAAGGCTATTTCTGAAATAACCCTATTTATTTAAATTTTCCGAGATCTCACATCCTCCCCTACTAATAAAAATTTGGTCCCCAAATTTCGCTATAACCAATAGCAAACACTGAAATATAACCATGCAGTATAAATGCTGAAGAAACTCTAACTCACATACCTCAAGTAAAAAGATGAGGGTATCGAGCTCGGATCGTATCCTCCAGCTCCCAAGTAGCCTCCTCGTCAGAATGATGCTGCCATCCGACTTTAACAAGCCGGACAGTCTTGTTCCTCAAGGTCCGTACCGGAACCTCCTCGTAAGTAACATCAGGATGAATATCTGATAGTACATGTGTTGGATCGGATACGTATCTCCTCGGCATAGATACATGGAATACATCATGAATGCTGGCTAGAGATGGTGGTAGCGCCAGACGGTAAGCTACCGCTCCAAGATCCGACTCAATATATCGTGGAGCTAACACCTCGAAGACCAAATCTCTTCACCGTGGGTGAAACTCTCAAAATACATGATCACCAATGGAGAACTGTGGTCTCCGCTCGATCAGATAACTCTTCCGACGCCCCGAGCCTCGACATCCTCCGTGATAGTAAACTAACTCGCAGAGTCCTATCATGGCCTCCCCAACCTCTTCCCGGAGGATGGGTGTCCAAGGCCTACCATACAACGCCTCAAACGGTGCCATCCGGATAGCGAATGATAGTTATGAGGCGAACTCCACTAATGGCGGTGGTCCTCCCAATCGCCTCAAGTCCATGACACAAGACCTCGCAAGTCCTCCAATGTCTGAATAGTCCGCTCATCGCCCATGCGGATGGAATGCCGATCGAAACGCGGAGGCCCAAGGCTGCCGCTGTAACCGGACGTGAACCGCGGGTCTCTATCGATATAATACTCAACGGAACTCCATGCAACTGATAACCTCTCGACAATATAACTCTGCTAATCGATCCAGATTCCGGATCGCTAAAAAGTGTGCCGATTTGGTTAATCGATCAACGATTACCCAAATCGCATCATGGCCTCGTCGAGTCCTAGGCAAACCCACCATAAAATCCCTTCCACTCTGGAATAGGGATCCTCTGAAGTAAACCAGCAGGTCTCTGGTGCTCACCTTCACCTGCTGACAAACAAGACATCTAGCTACAAAATCTGCAATGTCTTTCTTCATGCCGTTCCACCAATAAGAACGCCTCAAATCGCGATACATACGAGTCCCACCAGGTGGATAGCAAATCTAGAACGATGAGCCTCTAACTCCTCCATGACGTGAGGCAGACACACACACCTCGAAATAAACAATACCGCTATCTCGTAAACTCATCCTGTCAGGAGCTATCCGCCGCTAATGAGCTGTAAATTGATCTCCGCTGGGCCTCTCGATCCTCATCACGATCGGCAGCAACCATGGTAACAAGAATACCGCTCTGTCCGTCCCTGCTCATCAAGGCCCAACAAGAATCCCTGAATCAAGTCCGTGACTAAAACTTGACAAGCTAAAGTCCCTCTGGACTTCCTACTAAGTGCATCAGCAACCACATCGCCTTTACCCGGATGGTAGCTAATAGTAATCATAATCCTTCAGAACTCCATCCATCTCCTCTGTCAGAGATTGAGTTCCTTCTGTGTGAAAATATATCTAAGACTCTTATGATCAATAAGAATCTCAAAAGTAATACCATAAAGATGATGCCGCCAAATCTTCAAAGCAAAGATAATAGCGGCTAGCTCTAAATCATGTACTGGGTAACGAGAAGCATAGGAGACTACCCTACTGTGCTGCATCATAACAGTACCCAAGCCCTGTAAAGATACGTCTGTGTAAAGTACGAAACCGTCCTCTCCAGAAGGTAAAACCAAAACTGGTGTCGATACTAATCTCCACTTCAGCTCCTGAAAGCTGGCCTCACAGGCTTCTGACCAAGTGAATTTCACGCCTTTTCTGGTCAGATATGTCAATCGCATAGCAATGCTAGAGAAACCCTCAACGAATCATCTGTAATATCCAGCCAGTCCCAAGAAACTGTGGATCTCTGACTGATTGACTGTTCCCCGCTGGTGATAGCCTCGATCTTCCGAGGATCTAAATACCTCGGCTAGACACCACATGTCCCAGAAAACCAACCGAGGATAGCCAAAATGCATACTTGCTGAACTTCGCATACAGATGATGTCGTCGCAGAGTCTCCAAGACTATGTGAAGATGCTGCGCGTGCTCCTCCTCGGAACGCGAATAGATCAATATATCATTGATAAACACAATAACAAACTGATCTAGGTACTCCAGAAAGATATGGTTCATCAGATCCATAAATACTGTAGGAGCATTGGTAAGCCCAAATGGCATTACCAAAGACTCGTAATATCCGTATCTGGTGCGAAATGCTGTCTTCTGAATATCAGAATCTCTAACTCTCAGCTGATGATATCCAGACCGCAGATCAATCTTAGAATACACTGATGTATCTCTGAGCTGATCAAATAAATCTTCAATCCGTGGCAAGGGGTACTTATTTCGGATAGTCACTGCATTCAGCTGCCTATAATCGATGCACAATCTCAGAGTACCATCCTTCTTCTTGACGAATAGTAATGGAGACCCCCACGGAGATACACTAGGGCGAATAAATCCCCTATCTAATAACTCCTGGAGTTGGACCTTTAGTTCGTCCAACTCTTGATTCGATGCAGAGCTTTCGATCTTTGGTGCAGGTCCTGAAATCACTCAATAGCAAACTCCACTTGCCTTGAGGAGGCAAACGAAGGCTCTCGTCGAAATAAATACGCCCGATACTCTTGGACCCTGAACGCCCGAGAGGCCGATTGTTGTCAGAATCAACGATAATAGAAATCCGACATCCATGTGATGAGTCCAAGGCGAGAGAAATGGTTGATATCCCATCGCCTTCGATGCGGTGAAATCCCAAGAGGGTTGGTGAGGTCAGTAACCACCCTCTTAATCATCGTGGCATGGTATGCGGACAACCAATCCATGCCAAGGATAATATCGAACTCGACCATTTCCAATACTAACAAATCTACCATGAGTATAATGCTACCAAAATCTAACGGGCAACCTCGACCTCGAGTGACATCCAAGGTATCACCGGATGGTAAGGAGACGGTCAGTCGTCGCGGTCTACAAGAAGGTAGTCTACCAATCTCTCTCATAAATGCACAAGATATAAAAGAATGTGAACTACCCGTATCAATTAGCATATCGCAGAAAATGCATAAAGTAAAATCGCATCAAAAACGGATCCGCCGGCCTCTCCGTGATGTACTCGTCCGACGGACGATGGTAGAATATGCCAAAGGCTGCTGCGTCAAGTCTGAGCCTACCCGAGTCGGTCTTGGATATTGAGTCGGAGATGGGACTATAACGTCTTGAATCGAATCGGCGAATCGCAGTCGATATCGAGGTCCGGCAGAACTCAGGACTCCATAAGGGGCTCGACCATGAATGCCATATTTTGCGGCATCGATGGCAAGATTGGGCCGGCCCTCCTCGAGTCGAGCGACCAAGTGGTCCTCCATACGAAACTCGGAAGCTACATCTTGGGCAACACCCTCGGTGATGTGCAGCTGCAGTACATGCAGAGGTGATGTGATCTCGGGATCCACAACGTGCGGTGAGTCATCCGTGGTTCTCTGTGAGAGAAGACCGGAATGTCTGAGGAAGACTTTCCCGATTCTGGATCGGCAGATGACCCATACCGTCGTGCGTGGCTGGCATCCAAGTCCGATCGCTTCCTCTTCTTATCATTCACTCTCCGATGAGTAGACTCAATCATGAGAGCTCTATCTAGTGTCTCGGTGTATGATGCGATTAAAGCCGAAATCTTCATTGAAGATGCCCCATCCTGGATAAATCAAGCATACGAGATCTCATCCAACTAACTCGTGACAAAATCCGATTAAATTCAGATTATACTCCATCTGAGTTATACTAAGAAAATCTGTCAAGAGTCATCCGATATGCTCGGACTCAATGCCTCCCTAAATCTCGCCGTAATATCGATCGCCTATGATGGAAGGTGTCCCACGGATCTGCCCCATCTCGCGGTGGTAGCACTAGCTACTTTCTCCCACGGAGCCATGTAAAGAATGTCCGCTCCATAGTCTCAATCCAAGACTGCTCTCCGCGGAATAATGTGAATCGACTCTTCATCGACTCGGCTAAGGCCGGGATCCGTGCTCATGCCGCGACAGGAGAGCCACTGGAGCCGATCCTATGGGTGGTACCGAGGATAGGCCAAGAGGTACCACCCTGCCGCAGAATAACTCTTTGGTGGAACTCTGAGTAGGCATAAGTAGGCGATTGAGGTGGTGGGAGGATAAGTAACTCTGATGATCAGGTGTGCTGCAGTATCTGGGGTGCCACACGTAGCAGCGGCCTATAGGGGCTGCGGGTATCTGCGGGTACTACCGGGAGGTCTTGAATATGCCGGGGTACCATCTGGTAATGCGAGGTAGGTACCTCGGAACTATCGGGTCGATAAGCACCGTACCCACAATGACCGAGGAGTGCGCGGGCTCAACTCCTCTCAAGACTGTCTCGGGAGAATCTAATACGTGGCGCCCGCGTCTTACACGGTGGCATATCTGTAAGGAAAATGTTACCCAGATATCGCTACAAGCATAAGAACTGAAAAATTACCTAAATTACCTATTTGGCGTCTGGAGATATCCTGTCGCTGCTTAGCCCCAAATAGAACCAATAAAACCTCGTCAAAATACCTCGGAATTTCGAAACGATAAAATCGACGGAGATCCGTACAATCCGAAAATATCGAGGAATGCTCACGAAAGTATCGTAAATCCGAAACCCGACAAGTAGGTATCGCAAAACTTTGCTCTGATACCAAAAATTGTCACGCCCCAGTAGTCCACACTCGGCCGGAATAATACATACAATAAGAAACAAACCACGCAGTTATATTCAACATTTCCACACAGATATAATATATGATCAATCCACGCAGTTTAATAAGGAAAGACGATATAGAACCCCGAAGATATATGTAAACAGCCTACTCCACTACAACGAAGAAAACAAATCCACGAAGTAATGAAAATACAACCGCAGCGGAAAACAAGGGTAGCAAACCCGAATGTTCAATGTAAAGTCCACAATACAAACCCACAATACAAGTATATAAGATGCAAAAGCAAAATATAATCCGACAAAGAAAATCCTCGCGATAATGGGGCTAGCGACTGGAATATCTCCCGACGGCCTCAACCTGAAAAATAGTAACAACGGGGTGAGTTCAAAGAACTCAGCAGGTAATCCAATAGATATGTACAGCAACATATAACTACCAGTAATATCCTAAGGTACAGCTCCCTAAACCATATGACCTACAGTAACAATATAATGTACGGTATAATATCGTAATGAGTAAACATACGTACAGTCTACTAACAGAATAATAAGAAATGCATAACTGAAATAAACTGTACTCACCTGCGAGGCTTGGGCGAATAACTGTTGACATACACAGATAAAGATAGTCGAACAAATACGCATGTATCCTGTATGCATGTCAATCATATCAGTCACCCAAGTGCATCATCCAATATGCAACAATCACAATAAATGCAATCTGTCATATGATGCAATATGAGGGCTGTGACACCATGCACTCTGCCGTCACTACCCTCAAGAATGACCGAGTGGACGGGATGCTGTCGGAGTACACCTATCCTCCTACCTCAAACATAGTGAGGGAGCGCAATGCTCTCAACTCCCGATACGCGATGACGGGGAGGGACCCCGGCGTGCTACCACGCTGCCAAGCCCATGTAGCCGGCCGACGAGCTCAACAATAATGGAGTCGTCAATCGCCCAACTTGCAATCATGCAATATGGTGCATGCGGCTACAGAATGTCATACCTGAACATGTCCTCCTCCATATGCGTAGGTGCCAAAAAGGTAAACGCATATATATAATAGAGATATAAACAACATGAATCCAACAATATATAACAAGTATCTCCAGCATCTAATCATGGGTAGATAAGCACTATAAGTAATCACAACCGCGAACACATATACACATGGTAAGAGATAAAAGTAAACCAGACTAATGTAAAGCATCTAACAGTAGAAGCATGTGATAGGTATCAACTAAGCTAAGACCAGGGAAGAAATAAATCTACCAACCACTAGTAAGTATATATAAACTGCACATATCATAAGACACTATCAAGAGATAAGTCAAAGGGTACCCGCCTCAAATAGAAGGTACAATCCCAAATCCGAAGTCAACGTCGAGACGCCTGTCTCGAATCAGAATCCTGCGTCAAACAACATATATATTTTATTTAGCTAAATCCATATGAATAGCTAAATAAAATCCCTAACACCAAATTAGGGTAAAACCCTAATCCACAATCTCAACTTACCAATTTAAATCTAATGGTCGATTAGGGTTAGTTACATAATCCCTAATCACCAATTAGATTAGAAATCCAACGGTTGATTAGGGTTAATTACCCTAACCCTAACCATTTCATTAGATTTCTTCTACACAATTAAATCTACACACATGTATTAACTAATCATGGATTAATCCAATGCATTCCTAATCCAATACATGAATCAAATTCATCTACATTAAACCTAATTCCTCTAGAACATGTATCAATTAATACACAATACCTCAAGCTCAGCCAACAAGAGTGCTGCCGAAAGGAGGTCCTGCTGAATGAGCTACTGGATCAATGAGCAACCCACAGCACAATTTCAAATTCTCGGAACAGATCCTCACTGGAAACTATCTCGACAATCAGATCAATGTTGAGGAGATCACTGATCGAATACAAACCTCCTAGACTCTGCCCGACAACTCAAGAACAACCTCACGGAACCCCTCCAATCTGTGACCTAATTCAGCCACAAAAGAATGAGGATCAAGATCTGATTGGGTAAAAAATCTAGCACCGAAGATCCAAAGGGCAAAGCTCCGGCGATGGATCTAAGGCATGGATTGAAACAAGAACGCAACAGAAGGTTCGATTGCTTACCTTTGAAGCCCTAATCGCCCCTTTCACGCCGGCGGTCAGGTGGCACGGCTCGATCCAGCTCCGGCCAGTGAAGAGGTGGATCGCACTATGAGCAGCGCGAGGAGAGAAGAACGGAGGTCGATCGGTTGGGAGTCGGCGAATCTTGTTCCTCCCCGTGCCCTAGCCACCTCGCCGTTGACGCTCAGCCGCAGAACTCACCGGATCAGGACCCCCGATCGGATCCAGCTCCTCGGCACCGTCGAGCTCTGATGATGAGTCTCCTTCGGCCTCGGCGCCGAGTGATCCGCGAGAGAGGGAGAGCACAGAGAAGAGAGGGGAGATCGGGATCGCGTCGGGGCAGAGAGGGGAGGAAGAAGCTCGGTACGGCGATTTTGGGAAGGGAATAAAAGAAAAAAGAAAAGAAACGTATTTATATTAAAACTTTTCCTCACTTAAACGGGTATTCCAAACAGGCTTTATCCGTACCCGTAATTGATCCCCTCAAAACCCATCGTACGCGCTCCGAAAAATTCCCAGAAAATTACGGAAAAATTTTATAAGGCTATTTCTGAAATAACCTATTTATTTAAATTTTCCGAGATCTCACAAGGGCCCGAGGATCTTCTTGGCGCAATGCCCGAGGCACCCAGAAGGCGACGCTGAGAGAGCCCAAGAGGACTAAAGGAGTCCTCTTCTCAAACCTAGCGACTAGAATCGTAGGAAACTAGCATACGAGGTGAAACCTCCTGCGATAAGTAGCTAGCTTGTGTGAATTCCATGTGTTGGTTTAATAGTACATCGATTTCCGACACAAGGGATGTGAATTAGCGTATGCCAAGTATTCGATAAATTGTGTAGTTCAGTAAAATGTAATTTAGGCATTTTAGTGGCTTAGATAAATGCAATAGAAGCATTTTTACAGTTTATGCAGTCTTGCTTCAGCTTTTACCGGACTAGATGTCCAATGGGTGGGCTCCCACAGTCGCCTCTAGGTTTAGATAACCTAGTTCTAGGTTTAGACAACCTAGTAAGAGCAAGATCAGTATTTATTAGCTAGTGTTCAGTATTTTACTTTTCAGTGGCACTGTACAGGATTAGATATTCATTGGGCTGGGCTCCCATAGTCGGTCCCTAGGTTTAGATAACCTATTAAACCTTACTAAATTCGGGACTTGCAACCCCGGGTCTAGTTAAGGATGCGCGCATAGCATGTACAGTTGTCGGACCCATTAGCAGTATGATTATGTATTTTGATCTATTACGTTATTAGCTTTTCAAAACTCACAAAGGTTAGTTAAGTTAGTTGAGTTTGAATTCAGCTCCAGTTTAAATCAGTTCATGTTCAGTTCAGCTTTTCCTTTATTGATGCATATGATAGTTTATGATTAGCTTTGTATGCCATGCTTTAGCGTTCATATTCAGTGATTTTAGTATACCATGTTTTAACAAGTTCAGCATCTGTTTAATAGCATGTTTTTAAAAGCATAAATGCATCGTGTGCATGTTTTAGTGAGGTAGATTTATTTTATTTGGGTAGCCGACGACTTCACGCTGTGAAACCAATCGCCCAAGCCCACGGATCTGCAAGTGCAAGGTAAAAACAGCACGTCTGAGTTTGAAAGCGTTAATCTCTGATAGATCTACAAGGATAAACCATTTATACCTGATGCGATGCCTCGCTCCCCGTTCGTCTCGTCAATGATCCGGATCTCAAGAGACCGCTGGCCAGCGGTCCTAGAAGTATCCACGGACACACTAGATGGAAATGACCAAAAACCAAGGTGTGCTAGCACCTATGTGGTTCGGCCAAGGGAGGAGGAGAGGGAGAGAGCTTGAGAGGGAAGGAGGAAGATGCACACAAGTGAATGAAAATGAATTTTCACCCAACCAATATGAAACCACTAAAATTCACATTAATTGCATTAATTGCAATTAATATGAAACCATAAAATCACATTAATTGCATTAATTGCAATTAATATGAAACCATTAAGAGAGTGGCTTTGTAACTTCCATGAGGTGGTACCCATGATGATGTGGAACATCATTATTGGTCCACCTAATGCCAACTCACCAATGAGGTGGCAAAAAGGTCAAGTCAAAATTGACCTTTGGTCTTCCTTCTCAAGTCAAGTCAAACTTGACTCAATCTCTACCATGGTGGATCTAATCCAACCATTTGATTCGAGCCAACTTAATATAATGAATCTAATTCATTAAATTAAATTGATTCAATGAGTCAAAATCTAAATTAGACTCATTTAACACATGAATCAACTTGAGTCGAACTCAAGTTAGCCTAATTAGGATTACTCTTAATCCAATTTGATTCATCAAATGAATCTAATCCTCTTGGTTCATCATATGAACCTAATCTCCACCTAATTGTCCTAAGTGTGTGACCCTATAGGTTCTTGTAACGTTGGCAATGCCCTAAACCCATTTAGGAGCATAAGTAATGAGCGGTATCTAGCAACACATCATTACTACCCAAGTTACAAGAATGTCGAGATCCGACATCACCTTGTGACTACCAATTGTGACTACTCACAAAATAATGACAAGTGTCCTTCTATCCTAGACATCTAGATTGATCAATATGAGGCATAGACCGTGTCATCCTCTAATCAATCTAAATCTTGAACTCCAAGTTAGACTCACTCGATCAAATGAGCTCAACATCTAATGTTGACTCATTTAGGCATGGCCATGCGCTTAGTGGTCTCACTCTATCAAGAATAGCGATGTCGCTCCCGTCATATGGGAGGGATAGATCCCATCTACATCATTCGTTACATACCCAGTAATCGCCTTTATAGTCCACCCAGTTACGGGTGACGTTTGACGAAACTAAAGTACATAACTCCTTATGTAGGGATCCATGGTGACTTCAGGTCTAAGGACTAATAGTCATACTAATAGCCACATGAGAAAGTATATGACACTCATATAACGATCCATGATACTTTCTCATGGCGGGTCATTCAATATACATTCTCTAATGCATACCCATGTGTCATCTTGATATCTCTATATCCATGACTTGTGAGATCAAGTCATCGAGCTGACCTACATGCTAGTCTTATTGTATTAACATTGTCCCTGAATGCTAATACTCGACTAGGAATGATTTAGAGTAGTGTTCCCTATATCATCTCACTATCGATTCAACTAATCGATTGATATAGGTATGAACCTTCTACTCAAGGACGCTATTATACTTAGTCTATTTGGCACTAATATAAATAAGTATAATAACCAAACAAATGCCTTTATTAATATACAAGAATATGATATACATGAGTCCATACAATCATCAAATGATTGGCTCTAGAGCTCTAACTAACAATCTCCCACTAGCACTAGTGCCAATCAGTATAGGCTCTAAGGCCTAAAGACCTAGTGTGACCATCATGCTTTCTCTGTGCCAAAGCCTTGGTCAAGGGATCTGCGATGTTAGCCTCTGTAGGTACTCTGCAAATCTTCACATCTCCTCTATCGATAATCTCTCGAATGAGATGGAAGCGCCGTAGTATGTGTTTGGTGCGAGGTTCCTTCGCCTGTGCTATAGCTCCATTGTTGTCACAATAGAGCTCTGTGCGATACTAGGAACCACCCCAAGTTCGATGATGAACTTGCGGATCCAATGCTCCTCGGCCTCTGTCGTAGAATCACCTACTGTGTCCTGCTTCAACTCTTCCAGCTCACAAGCACCACCATTTAAGCAAAACACGAACCCTGATCGGTCTGGAAGCTAGCATCACTATAACCCTTTATAGCTAGCTCATCATTGCCTCCATATATCAAGAAATATTCTTTAGTCCTTCTTAAGTACTTAAGAATATTCTTGACCGCTATCCAGTGGATATCTGCTCGTCATGCTCAAAGCATCGAGACATCGTGAGTACATAGCATGGCATACATGATCGATCCTATGGCCGAGGCATAGGGATCTGATCCATGTGATCTCTCCTCTCTAGAAGAGGGACCTTGAGTCTTGAAGACTCACGCCATGTGACATCGACAGAACTGCATGGCAAACCGAAGGAGTACCTTGTCAATGTATGTACTCGACTTAGGCCAAGCAATCTCTTAGATCTATCTCTATAGATCGTATCCCTAGAATGCGGGATGCCTCACTAAGTCCTTCATTGAGAAGCAACTCCCTAGCCAGTCTTGATCAAGCATAGGATGTCCTTCCCAATGAGGGATGTCATCCACATACAATATGAGGAAGACAACTATGTCCCCTACAACCTTCTTGTAGACACAAGGTTCATCGTTCTTGATGAAACCAAACTGTTTGATCGCATCATCGAATCGAAGATTCCAGAGAAGCTTGCTTTAGTCCATAAATGGACCTATACAGCCTACTAGTATGTGTGGATCTACAAAACCCTCGGGTTGTGTCATGTACACATCTCGAGTAGGTTTCCATAACAAACGTTTTGACATCCATCCGCCATATCTCAAAGTCATGGTAGGCTGCAAAGCATGATCCGAATGGACTTAAACATTGCCACTGGAGAAAAGGTTTCATCATAGTCAATACCATGAATCGCTTGAAACCTTTAGCTACCAAGCGACCCTTATAGATAAGTCCATCCATGTCACTTTCTCTTAAAGACCCACTTGCACCCAATGGGTTTTACCCTTCGTGGATCAACCAAAGTCCATACTTGGTTGGTGTACATGGATTCTATCTGATCTCATGGCTTCTAGCCATTTCTTTAAATCTGGTCTCATCACAGCTTCTTGATAGGTGGTAGGCTCATCCTCTGAGCACAATGTCATCATGGTCGGACAAGGAAATGAGTATCTCTCAGTCGACGACGCATCTGCACCGCAAGAGGTATGTCTACTTGAACCGGTTGTTGTTCCTCAACTCCTTGTGGAACAACATCATCCACAACACTTTGTGGTTCCAGTTCAATTTCCATCGAGGCATCATGCTATTGTTCGCATCTTGAACTTCTTCAAGATCGAACGAGCTCCCACTAGTCTTTCTAGAAACAAACCTTTCTAGAAAGACCCCGCCTCACAACTACCTCAATGAAGGGCAGAAGTATCCCTTTAGCTGGGATATCCGATGAAAGCACTTATGGATTTGGGTTGTCTCGAGACTTGGCGCTACGGCAAGCCTCACAACCCCAAATCCTCATGAAATACACTTGGGCATCTCTCTCCATATCCTATATGGTGTCTTTATCGCGGCCTTTGATGGAACTCGGTTGAGTATGAAAGTCCGTGTCTAGAGCATATCCCCATAGATATGTCAGAAGATCTGTGTGACTCATCATAGATCGTACCATATCTAATAAGGTACGATTCCTCCTTTCGGATACACCATTCCACTGTGGTGTTCCAGGAGGAGTGAGTTGAGATAAAATCCCACACTTAGCTAAGTAGTCACGAAACTCATGGCTTAAGTATTCACCACCTCGATCTGATCGAAGTACCTTAATACTCTTGCCAAGCTGGTTCTGTACTTCATTCTTGAATTCTTTGAACTTTTCAAAGGATTCAGACTTATGTGTCATCAAGTATACATAACCGTATCTACTGAAATCATCAGTAAATGTGATGAAGTACCTATAACCGCCTCTAGCAGCAACATTGAAAGGGCCACATACATCACTATGTATAAGTCCTAACAAATCAGTTGCTCTCTCGCTATGCCCACTAAAGGGGGTCTTGGTCATCTTGCCTCGTAGGCATGACTCGCATATCTCATATGATTCTAAATCAAATGAGTCCAGCAAACCATCCTTATGGAGCTGGGATAAGCGCTTGTCATTTATATGACCTAAGCGACAGTGCTAGAGGTAAGTTTGGTTCAAGTCATTCGACTTGATCCTCTTGGTATTTATGTTATAGACAGGGCTCTCTAGGTCTAGAATGTAGAGTCCATTTATCAGAGGTGCACTACAATAGAACATATCGTTTAAAAGACGGAACAACATTTGTTCTTTATTATAAACGAGTATCCTCTCTTGTCCAAACAAGAAATATTATGTTCTTTGTCAAGGCAGGTACATAACAACAATCGCCTAATTCTAGTACTAGCCCGGAGGGCGGAGATAGATGATAAGTTCCTGACAGAATAGCAGCAACGCGTGCTCCATTGCCTACTCGTAGGTTTACCTCACCCTTCGTCAATGCCCTGCTATTCTTTAGCGCTTGTACATTAGTACAAATGTAAGCACATCCCGTATCTAATACCCACGATGAAGAAATAGAGAGGTTGACTTCTATAACATGTATACTGAAGTAGAAATCTTATTTATCTTCTTTTAAGATCTTCCAGGTATTCTTTGGAGTTCCTCTTCCAGTGCCTTGCTTGTCCTTGATATAGGTGACGAAGATGTTCAACCATATCGTAAGCGCCATCAACTCATGTTTTCAAGCTCAGAGTTCATGGTTGCGAGCATAAGACAAGACACATCTAGCGTCATCTTGATGCTTCTTGTAAGCATCTTGGTCCGCTCGTGGCGATGGCGGTGGAGGAGCCTCGAATGGGGCTGCTCAGGCGCACGGATTTCGTTCTTGGGTGAGAACTATTCTCGAGTTCCCCGCATCACCGGAGAAATTTGTCGTTGAGCTTGTCCTTCTCAGGCGGATCGCAGGAGAAAGTGTTCGATTTGACGTCATGGTTATCTACAACAGAAAAATTTGCAGAAATAAATATCATATTCTTTTAAAATCATTTAATTAGGCCTTTAATTAAACGATGCTCCCATTGAATTCTATAATTCTTGTGGGACAAGATCCACATCATACTAACCCTTGAGTTAGCTTTGGCTAATACGCCCAAGGCTTAGTATGATCGGTACGTAACGATTACCAATTACATCTCTATGCAACTCTTGTTTATAGAATCAATATCTGCATTTATATTAAAACTCGAGTTAGCTTTGGCAAATACGCCCGAGAGTTAATATAGATGTGATTTTGACCTATCTTTTCCAACCGTTGGAATAATGCCTATAGTTGACTCGATCCAACCGAGTAACTAGGAATACTCAATCTAATTGAGTTTGTATTCACCCATGCGTTGATAGGCGGGACCAAGATTGTCCCTCCGTACCCTACCAAGATAATATGTATTGCTCTGCTTTGGCAGATTCAACAATACATGTGATCGAGGTAGTGATAGGTATCACGGCACGGTTAGGCATTTAGAGTTGGTTCGATCTAGATCTAATCTAATCGAGAAGAATGCATCTTGTGCACGACTTAGATCTAATCTAATCGCAAGGGTGCATCATGTGCACGACTTAGATCTAATCTAATCGATAAGGCACTAATTAATTAATTAATTATTAAACATACATCAAATACATAATAATTAATTAATTAATCTATTTGTGATTTAGTCATGGCCCTACTACGATCTTCTCAAGCCAATGAGAAGATCGATTGGTCAACCTAGGGTCAACAGCTTCTCCAAGCGCCTCCCTTTGACCACCTTGTGTTGCTCGTGCCCGCCTTGGAACTCCGTCTCGTGTGGACCCTCCACCGGTCCAATTTATACATTACAATTTGAAACTCGAGTTACATTCGAGTCTAAATCTAATTTACAACAAGAAAATAAGAGAAGGCACGACGCGCAGGTCGCGAATATAATACAACACTCGCAAACACATAACGGCACGCAGGCCGTATTATGAATTACAACACAATCAATCATATTGGGCTTTGGGCCATGACTATCACAAATTAATATATAATTCAAAATTATATATTTTTCATAATTTTCTGTAATTTTAAAATTAATTTTTACAATTTTTACGAGTAAAATTTCCCGGCGGACTCGTTTAGCGGTTTTGCCAATCGCTGAACGGATCCTTGTGGGCCAGGAGCTTCGCTCCTACCGCGATCTAACCATCGCGAGGTTCCATTGCGATCCTACAGCGCCTAAAACCGCTGTCCCAAAATGATTTGGGCCGAGACATTGCCGCTTTGGAAAAATCTTCCCCGGTGGTTCGTTTTAGCGATTTGTGCAATCATGAGCAAATCCCTCATGGGTTAGGGCAGTACCCTACCCACGATCTAACCATCGTGAGTTGCTCTTTTGCGATCTAATGACACCCAAGCCCGCTGTCCCAAAACAATTTGAGACGAAACCTTTGGAAAAATCTTCCCGGTGGTCCCGATTAGCAAGTGCCGAGACACTTGTGCTTCGCTTCTACAGAAAAATTACCCATAAAAACTATAAAAACTTAAATTTACAGAAAATTCACAAAATGTTTAGTTTTCATAAAACCAAAAAATAAAACTCGTATTCGCCTTGCACGTGGCTCTGATACCACTGTTGGGTTTTTCGGGCCGCGAAAACCGCTTTTCGCGTCGCGGAAACCCCGAATCGCCCAAGCCACGGATCTCGTGCAAGGTAAAACCGAACGAAAATACGAGTACGAGTTTGAAAACGTTAATCTACAGTAGATCTACATAAGGATAAACCATTTATACCTTTGATGCGATGCCCTTCGCGTTCCCGCTCGTCCAAATGATGCCGGATCTCAAGACCGTCAAGCGCCGGTCCTCTAGAAGTATCCACACGGACACACTAGATGGAAATGACCAAAAAAAACCAAGGTGTGCTAGCACCTATGTGGTTCGGCCAAGGGAGGAGAGGGAGAGGGAGAGCTTGAGAGGGAGAAGGAGGAAGATGCACACAAGTGAATGAAAAATGAATTTTTCACCCAAAAAACCAAGTGGCCGGCCACTTTTCAAAATTCACATTAATTGCATTAATTGCAATTAATATGAAACCATAAAATCACATTAATTGCATTAATTGCAATTAATATGAAACCATTAAGAGAGCGGCTTTGTAACTTCCATGAGGTGGTACCCATGATGATGTGGAACATCATTATTGGTCCACCTAATGCCAACTCACCAATGAGGTGGCAAAAAGGTCAAGTCAAAATTGACCTTTGGTCTTCCTTCTCAAGTCAAGTCAAACTTGACTCAATCTCTACCATGGTGGATCTAATCCAACCATTTGATTCGAGCCAATTTAATATAATGAATCTAATTCATTAAATTAAATTGATTCAATGAGTCAAAATCTAAATTAGACGATTTAGACTCATTTAACACATGAATCAACTTGAGTCGAACTCAAGTTAGCCCAATTAGGATTACTCTTAATCCAATTTGATTCATCAAATGAATCTAATCCTCTTGGTTCATCATATGAACCTAATCTCCACCTAATTGTCCTAAGTGTGTGACCCTATAGGTTCTTGTAACGTTGGCAATGCCCTAAACCCATTTAGGAGCATAAGTAATGAGCGGTATCTAGCAACACATCATTACTACCCAAGTTACAAGAATGTCGAGATCCGACATCACCTTGTGACTACCAATTGTGACTACTCACAAAATAATGACAAGTGTCCTTCTATCCTAGACATCTAGATTGATCAATATGAGGCATAGACCGTGTCATCCTCTAATCAATCTAAATCTTGAACCCAAGTTAGACTCACTCGATCAAATGAGCTCAACATCTAATGTTGACTCATTTGGGCATAGCCATGCGCTTAGTGGTCTCACTCTATCAAGAATAGCGATGTCGCTCCCGTCATAGAGGGAGGATAGATCCCATCTACATCACCACATCCCTCATAATTGGTTACATACCGAATTGCCTTTATAGTCCACCCGGCTTCTACGGGTGACTGCCAAAGTACATAACTCCTTATGTAGGGATCCATGGTGACTTCAGGTCTAAGGACTAATAGTCATACTAATAGCCACATGAGAAAGTATATGACACTCATATAACGATCCATGATACTTTTTCATGGCGGGTCATTCAATATACATTCTCTAATGCATACCCATGTGTCAGCTTGATATCTCTATATCCATGACTTATGAGATCAAGTCATCGAGCTGACCTACATGCTAGTCTTATTGTATTAACATTGTCCCTGAATGCTAATACTCGACTAGGAATGATTTAGAGTAGTGTTCCCTATATCATCTCACTATCGATTCAACTAATCGATTGATATAGGTATGAACCTTCTACTCAAGACCGCTATTATACTTAGTCTATTTGGCACTAATATAAATAAGTATAATAACCAAACAAATGCCTTTATTAATATACAAGAATATGATATACATGAGTCCATACAATCATCAAATGATTGGCTCTAGGGCTCTAACTAACAGTTTCTTACTAAGCGAAAGCTTATAGATACTTCTTTTCCTTATACTGCAGATAAAGGTAAAGGAAAGATGGACTAGCGGAGGCTGGAGGTCAATGCAATGATGAAGATGTGTGTGGAAGGAACCTGGAGTAGAGATCTTGGAGAAACTAGCAAACTAACACTTTAGATTTATATCATGTTGATTTCCGCATTTTTAGTTGTTTTGATGCATGAATTATGAAAGACCTGTTTAGATTGTTAGTAATCATGCTTAGAATGTCATTTAAATGTTGTTAGAATGTTTGGTATGGGGTTTAGAATTATTGTAGGTGATTTTGGCACGAACAAGTGCTGAAATTAGACCTTTTGTCGAAATCTCGAGGAATGAAGGTGATCACCGAGGATCTCCAATCTCGATCAACCGATCGATCGACTCGCTCCGGCTGAGCCGATGAACCAATGATCGTCGACCGAGTCGTGAGCGGAATGGTCGAGCACCGTCCCGAGTCTGGATCGATCATCCTCGATTGATCATCGATTGAACCGATGGATCGATCCGATCGATCGATCGATCGGCCGATCGATCGGCATCGATCACGGATCGATCCAACCTCCGGTAGTAGATAGATGGTCGATAGATCAATGGATCGACTTATTCCAATCGATCCGTGGATCGGTCGGTCAGATATCAATCTAAGTCCGCCTTGGCCATGGGGAAGGTAAAACATGTTATGAATGGTTAGTTTACCTCCCTTAGCATGTATAAAACCAAGAAATGTTAGTAGTGGAGTAGGATTTTAATTATTCGCCTTCCACATCTAGATTTAATAATGGTTGGGAATAGTTTGTAAAAAGATAATCAGAAGCGATCGGCACCCTAGTAGTAGAAGGCGGGTCGTTACATTAAGCGACTCCTACTCCAAGATCCATGCCCTTTGAACCTATCGACGGATAATTCACTATCAAGTCATAATTGAATACACAAATCGAAGAAAAAACTGTAACAACACCTACACTTACTTTTTCTTTACACAATAATTAACTGTAAACAAAATGTTACCCAATACTTAGATGGAGATCTGAATGCACTCGTACCTTGGTGTTGGTCCGTCTACAGTTGGGTATAGCAGTGTCGCAACACAGCAGTAGGACGATGTCGGAGCAACTAGACAATTAAGGATTAGCATAGAAGATTGATATTTTTTTCTTGGATATCTAACCTCCTTTTATAGATGAACCTGTTCTTATTAGATCCATTGAATTCGAGATAAACTTTCCGTCTTTGGATCTTACAGATAATTTTATAGAGAAAACTAATTAAATAATTCAGATCTTATCCATTGCTTCAATTCGGTATGATTTGGTTCAGTTCGATTTGGTCTAGTTTAGTTCGGTCTGGTCTGATCCGATTCGGTCTAGTTTGATTCACTCCATCCACTTGAGGCACCTCCAATCACTAGTTCGACACAACAATCTTTCGAATCCCATATCTTTTGACTCTATACTCGAAATCAGGCTCTGTCAATGGCCACACGTGCAGAATTTGAAGATCTGTATATGTATCTACAACACAGAGTTTTATAAGTTAGTTCCCGTCTTACCAAGACTAGGATCTAGTCATGGACTCAACTTAAACTTCTAAAATGGATCTAAGCTGGACTAGTGCCTACAGTCCCACTGGGACTCGTCCTCACTGGATCACTCTCCTCCAGTTGACTTACCTCACTTTCCATTTGTAGTCTCTTGACTTACCTCTTGACCGACCAGGTCTTCCTGCCAAAATCACACATTCGGACATCAGACAATAGTCTAACATTGAACATCCCGACTGGACTTCAGCCAGCTGTCAAGTCCTATAGACGTAGCTAAATTGCACATCTAGATTTCATCCTGGTGCCAGGTCCTCTAGACTCGTCAATTCCTGCACACTCGGTAAAGAAAGTTAGACAGACATAATATCTACCTTTAAACTATATGTCATTCATAAAAACCTAAGTTTGATCATTGGTGTTTACTGCACAAGCAGAAATCTCGTACAAGCTCACAGCAAGAAAAATACAACAAGAACAAGGAAATGAGTACACAAATACAATGAGAACCTTGCTTGCTTTCTTCTTCCTTTGAAACACCTCTTGTAGACTCAGAAGTATAGCAACACTTCGCCCTCAATCGTCCAAGAACTAGCGGTGAAGAGTGGAGAAGAAGAGATGCATTTGAATCTTCACAAAAGCCTTTATATCGCATGGATTATGGCTCCCAATCGATTAACCTTACTTCCAATTGATTGTCACATTAAATTCGAGAAAACCCAACCGTCCAAACATCGTAATGGCTCTTTTCTTCTTCTCCCAATCGATTACCTAATCGATTAAGATAGCCTCAATTGATCACCTGATCGATTTAGAAGCCCACTATTTGCTCGCAAATTCCTCTCAATCGTTTACCTAATTGATTAAACTCCTTGCGACAAAACAACTCCCCAATCGATCAACCCAATTGATTGGAGAGAGATGAATCGATTGGCTAATCGATTCAGTACCTCTTTGTGCTTGCAATTTAGACTCCCAAACGATTAGTCAATCGATTGGTAAAAGCTTAATTGATTATCCCAATCGATTTAGGCCTTCTCTTCTCTCACGACAACCAGCTCCCAGCTGATCGATTGGGAAGAGCTTAATCAATTGCTCCAATCAATTAGCTTAGGGTCAATCGATTGTCCAACCCTAACTTGCATGATCAAGTTTAGGGTTTCCTTACCCAACAACTGGTTAATCGTAATCTGTTAGGATTTCTTCACCAAGGGTCAATTTTGACCAACTTGGACTTTGCATCTCGTGCCGACTTTCCATTGGACTTCCGATCACCAAGTACGGTCCTTCTTGATTCACTTGAATTTTTCTTTTATCTAACCATAGTTAGGACTTTCCTTTGCCAACATGCGATCCTCCTTGACCCACTTAAATTTTTCTTTACCTAACCGCAGTTAGAACTTTCCTTTGTCAACATGTAGTCCTCCTTGACCCACTTGGATTTTTCTTTTCCAATGTGCGACCCTCCTTGAACCATTTAGACTTTCTTTTACCAATGTACGATTCTCCTTGATCCACTTGAACTTTTCTTTACCTAACCTCCGAGTTAGGACTTTGTCTTGCCTAACCTCTAGTTAGGACTTTGTCCTTATCAAATTCTCGAGCTAGGACTTTACCTTGCCTAACCTCCAGTTAGGGCTTTCCAGTTAACTATCCAGTTCTTCATAATCTACTTGACTCTCATCTCACATATCATCAAATATTCGATCAAACTTGACCTATTTGACCTCTTTTTAGATATTGTCCAAACATCAAAACTCAAGCTTGAATCCAATTGAGCTTAGTCAAACTTGTGAATCTTGACCCGAGTATGATTGCACTAACAATCTCCCAACATTGATTTCATTAAACCATCTTCACCTTGGTGTTATTTTTGTTAAAGATTACTATTTTGGTGATCCAAAGATGAAATATCAAGAGATTTGGTCCAATAGGTTTCTTTTGCTCTCCTATCTCACTATGCTAAAAACATTCTTGATTAACAACCCTTATCAGTTTACAAGAAATTGTTTAAAAATTTTATTATTTTAAATTCGGCATAGTATTATATTTAGACTTAAATATCTCTGATTTACTGTAGCACAACTCCAATAGCTTTCTTGTACTTTCTTGATCTTGTTCACACTAAAATTTCAAATTTTTAGAAGCACCTAACCATTTGATGGAATTAGATAAGTCAGTTCCAATCTAAACTTTATCCGATAGTTTTCTTTCACTCTTCCCTTCTCACTATGCTTAAAAACTCCTGCTTCACACCTATCAGTTTAGAAAAATTATTTTAAAAATTCAACATTTGTTACTTTTAGTACAATATAATATCTGATCTTAGACATTTCTGATTTACTCTAGGACAATACTGACAATACTAATAGTTTCCTTACATTCTCCTGATCTGTACCCATGCTAAAGTTTTAAAATTTCAAAAGCATCTAAACCATTAATGAGTTTTTGAACAAAACTCATTAATAGATCTAGATAAGTCAATTTCAATCCAAAAGTTATCTAATAGATTCTTTTCACTTTCCTGAGTTTTATTATGCTAAAATAAATTGATTCATGACCACAATTTGTTTAGAGAAATTATTTAAAAGATTCAACCTTCTTTTCTTTTGCTACAATGCCATATTTGAATGTATACACCTTTGATTTACTTTAAAACAACACCAAAAACTTTCTTACTCTCTCTTGATCTTATATCAATATTAGGATTTTAGAAGCATTTAAGCAATTAATGAATTTTTGACTAAAACTCATTGATGAACTTAAATAAGTTAGACTCAATCCAAATTTGATCCATTAGATTCCTTACATTCCCTTGAGTATCACCAGGCTCCAAAACTCTTAACTCATGACCCTCATCGATTTAGAGAAATTATTTTAAAAATTCTATCTTTTTTATTTTTGACCTTTGCAATGAGTTTTGGGAAAAATATTGATGACTTAAATATCTATAAAATCTTGAAATTTTAACAGGAGAGTATAAGGAAGCTATTCGTGCTATTTTAGAATAAATCAAAAGTGTCTAGGTCAAGATATGACATTGTACTAAAAGTAAAGAAGATTGAATTTTTTAAATAATTTTTCTAAATAAAAAAAAATCATGAATCAAGAGTTTTTTTTTAGCATGGTGAGACTTAGAATAGTGAAAAAAAAACATTAGATAAAGTTTGAAATGAAACTAACTTATCTAGGACCATTAATGAGTTTTAGTAGACCAAAACTCATTAATGGTTTCAATGCTTCCAAAATTTTGAATCAAAACTTATTAATAGTTTAAATTCTTTTAAACTTTTAGTATGGATAGGATCTATAGAATGCAAGGAAACTATTGGTGTTGTCTTAGAGTAAATCCAATGTGTTTAAGTCAAAATATGCCAAAATAAAGACATGTCTTGAATTAAGAGTTTTTGAGCATAGTGAGACTTAAGAGAATAAATCCATCAATGAGTTTTGGTCAAAATTCATTGATTACTTAGATGCCTCTAAAAAGTTAAAATTTCAACATAGACAAGAATATAAGAGTGTAAGGAAGCTATTGGTGTTGTCTTAGAGTAATAAGAGGTGTTTAAGCCCAAATATGATATTGTGTCAAAAAATAAAATGTGAATTTTTTAAACAATTTTTCTAAACTAATAGAGGTCATGAATTAAAAAATTTAAGTTTGGTGAGAATTAGGAGAGTAAAAAAAATCTATTAGATCGAATTTCTTGATATTTTATCCTTAGATCATTAAGGTGGTGATTCTTTGATGCTTTGTCGAAATTAGCATCAAGGTGATGATATTTTGATGAAGTCAACACCAAAATGATGATATTTTGAAAAAAAAACACCAAAGTGGTGTTGTGACAAAATAAATACCAAAATTATGATATTTTGAAAAAAAATAACACTAAGATGCATTACAGAAACCAGTAAAATAACAATGAATTATTAGCGACGAATTTAAAATCCGTAGCTAAATATCACTTTTGCGACAAAAATGCTAGTTGTTGCAAATAAAAATATATATCAAGTTTCTCAAAAAAAATCAAACTGTTAGCAACAAATTAAAAAAATTATGCCATGAAACGTAATGATTAGTGACGATATATACTGATAACGTCACTAATCTTTATCTAGGCGACGAATTAGCGTAATTGGTCGCCAAAGTTCACGAATTAAAATCCTAAACCTACGTCATGGGGTCATTTTAAGTGCAGATTAGCGTGAATTATTGTTAATACGCCGCTAAATCTAACGATTAGAGACGAAATCTACTTAAATAGTCACTAATTGTTAGGTTGGCGACGAACAGTGTAAGTTGTCGCTAACCTTTCCTGATCTCCTCCCCTTCTCTTGCTCTACATTATGCTCTGGCAACTCCGCAACTCCGACAAATTTTCCTCTCCCTCTCCTGACTCCGTCTTTCTTCTTCTTCTCCTTGTTCTCTGCTTCGACGACTCAGACAAATCTTCCTCTCTTGCTCCCGATGCTGTCGTTCTTCGCCTTCTCCCTACTCCGGCAACTCCGGGCTTCCTATTCCGACCCTCCTCCAAATCTTTTCTCGCACAGTAGAAGTTTTTTTATGTATTATTTCAATATTTTTAATTACTTATTTTGATAGTTAGGTAATAATTTTAGATATATTTTGATAGTTAGATGATGATTTTAGGATTATTGTGATGGATAATTTTAGGGATATTTTGATATTTAGATGATGATTTCAAGGTTACTCTTCCTATAGTATTTTCAATATTTTTAACCATAATTTTAGGATAATTTTGATATTTAGATATAAATTTTAAAGATGTTTTGATACTTAGACGATGCCTTTAGGGTTTTTTTATGGTTAGATGGTAATTTTTGAGTTATTTTGATCTTTAGATTATAATTTTAGAGTTATTCTTTCTCTAGTATTTTTAATATTTTTAATCATAATTTTAGGATTAGTTTGATACTTAGATGATAATTTTAGATATTTTTTTTATACTTAGATGATGACTTTAGAGTTATTCTGATTCTTATAAGAATTAGTTGTTAAATAATAGGATTTCTTTTATATGATATAAGAGTTAGTCTACTGATAAATATCAATCCCCTCAAAAGTGAGAATTGGATACACCTTGTTCAATAGAAGGAAAGTAGAACATCACCTAATAGAATTTAGGGCTCTTGCTACATTCCTATAGAAGGTTTTGTCAGCCAAGCACTAGCAAAGAGATGGGCCTAGGTTGAAGCTTTGGGCATGAAAGTGATTGTCTTATTAGAGCAAGGTAATGAATGCCATAGAATGAGGGTCTGTGTGAGGGTGACTAAAGTTTCCCATGGTATTTTCTTGTAAAGTCTAAGCCGCATGGATTCTAAGAACCATATAGGAATTCGTATATAGGAAATACAAGAATATATGAGTATAAATCTTCATTTCATCGAGAACATGACATAACATAAGAAAATATAATAGACAAAGAACATGATTGAAGAGTCATGTCCTTGTCTTTAGCGTCGTCAGCTTGATCCCTATTGAAGAAGAAGAAGAAGAAATGGAAGCAAACGAGGACGATCTTCCAAGGGACTTAGGGGATGACAGTGCAAAAAAATTTCTTGTCAATGGGGAACAAAAAACTAGGTTAAGATTCTTTCCTAAATCCTTGGGGACCTCCCCTTATATAGGCAATCAATCTGTTATCAGCCCATAAATGATAACAGATTGAACTAAAAGGTTCTATACATTCAACCCACATCCAATTACCCGAAACCCACTAAACATAAGTTAGATCACTTTAAAGGGTTCGAATCATGTTCACATGTGCAACTTACTAATAAGCCTACCTAATAGAGAGATAATTATATCCAACAATCTCTCACTTGGGCTATATGTGAGTTGTATGTGAAATACAAGTAAAACTTTAATTGAAATCAAACTTTATGGGTACAAGATACCCCTATAAATTGTAACGACTACCCTTCTTACTACTACTACTCTCTAAGGGTGACCGTTACTTAACTACTAACTCTACTTAACCGGTATGATTGAAATCATGAGAGTCTCTACCGAAAAATTTCGGCAGAGTCTCCCCTGTACCGGTGACCTTAAACTGAGATACAAACATAATATACATCAGCCACAGGTGGATGGAACATATATCAAACACACAAAAGAAATAACATCACCACGCAGTTTAATAAAATCAAATCATGTAAGTAATGAATAGCGGAAACAAAATACAATACAGCTTCTTACTCCAACACTTTCTTATCAACCTATATACAGAATTTATCTAACAAATTCTTAAACTAAGTCCCAAGACTTCCATAGTCCTGGCATCACACACCATCCGCGCCACCTTGTCGCCTTCCTTTGCTATAGCTTCTCTTTTCCTGTATCTGCAGTAAGAGGAAATGCAAACTATAAGCAAAATACTTAGTAAGCGCTATCTAACTCACAAAATCTCGATATGCATGTACATATATCTATAACATGATCTAAATGATTACTTATTGAAGACTACTTATGCTCATCTAATAATAAAGGAATCAAACAGGCTAAAATGCTAAACATGTAAAGCTACTCATGCTCTTCTAATAGTAAAGAACAGTAAGCTAATCTAAATAACATGCTAGCATAAAAGAAAACTCAACTTGCTGCTTTTAAAATAAAATGAAACTTATTTCATTTGTTCTAAACTTATTCTTTTATTTCACTTGTTTAAAAACTTCTTTTTTAATACTTTTATACTTATGTAAAACTTACTTTACTTGTTCAAAAACTTATACTTATAATACTTCAAAATAATAATCAACTTTCTTCTTGGGCCCGACAACTGTACTTGCTATGCGCGCATCCCTAACTAGACCCAAGGTAGCTAGTCCCGAATCTAGTAGGGTTTACTATTGTAACGACCCGACCCATTTGGCGGCCCATTTGGCAACCCTCGGATCGTCGACCGTCGACCGTCGACCGTCGACCGTCGACCGTACCGTTACTACTAGGTTATCTAAACCTAGGGACGACTATGGGAGCCCAATCCAAGGACAACTGAGAGTCCAACACAGTGCCACTAATAAAAGTAAAATACTTGTTATCTTTTAATACTTCTAATATATAATGTCTCGGCATTTTAACAAGCACCTTGTGTGCTAAAAATCCCTAAAGTCTTGACTTTGGGATCTACTTAAGGTCTTGGCCTTTTTCTTACTTTTCTTTATCTTTCTTATACTTGTTAATACTTCTGAAAGAACGCTTCTTTAAAAAGAAACTGAAATGTAAACGCTTAAACAACCTAGAATTGAATGCTTAAACAAACTGAAATCGAATACTCAAACAAACTAAATTGAATGCTATAACAACAGAAGCTGCTGTGCTTGAGAAGTTTCAAAACTGCAGTTTAAACATAAATAAATCTGCATACTATGCTAATCAAAATTTTGCATGTTAAGCTAACAGAAATCTGCACTACAAGTTTCACAAAAAATCTGCACTATAAACTTAATTAAAAATCTGCACTATAAGCTTAATTAAAATCTGCACTATAAGCTTACATCAAAAATCTGCACTATAAGCTTACATAAAAAATCTGCATTATAAACTTAATTAAAATCTGCACTATAGGCTTAATTAAAATCTGCACTATAAGCTTAAATAAAAATATGCACTATAAGCTTAATTAAAATCTGCACTATAGGCTTAATTAAAATCTGCACTATAAGTTTAATTAAAATCTGCACTATAAGCTTACATAAAAATCTGCATATGAGCTTAATTAAAATTTACACTATAAGCTTAAGTAAAAATCTGCACTATAAGCTTAATTAAAATCTGCACCAAAAGCTTAATTAAAATCTGCACTATAAGCTTAAGTAAAAATCTGCACCTATAAGCTTAATCAAAATCTGCACTATAAGCTTAATTAAAATCTGCATTATAGGCTTAATTAAAATCTGCACTATAAGCTTACATAAAAATCTGCATATGAGCTTAATTAAAATCTGCACTATAAGCTGTAAAATACTGGAAATAGGCGAATATTAATAAGGGATTTTTCCGAAATTTTTAGAAATTTTTCGAGAATATTTCGGAGCTCGTATAGACGAGTTAACGGGGATGATAACGGGGCCGGAGAAAGCCTATTTAGGCTACCCATTTAAGCGAGGGAAAGTTTATTTCTTAAATTCCTTTTTCTTTTCTTCTTCTTTTTATTTTCTTTCCTCGCCGTTTCCCTCATTCCCTGCCGAAGCTTTTGCCCGAGTCTTCTTTCCCCGCGTGGTCGTGCCCTAACCGGCGTCGCGGCGGTTTTTTCCCCCCTTCGGTACAAAAGCCGAGCGATTTTCCTCCTTCTCTTCTCCTTCCCGAGCCGAGACCCCCCCCTTTTATTTTTTTCTTCCTCCTCGCCGAGCGACGGCGATTTCTTCCTCTGCCGAGGCTGTGTTGTTGCCGTCCACTGCGGAACCACACCCGACGGCGCCGACACCCCAGGAGCTCTACTCTAGCGCCGGCCCGCCACCGGTGCCCTATCCTCAGTCGCGACACCCATCTCTTCAGCGACATCCGAGCACAGCCGACCATCGCTGGAGATTTCTTGCTTACGTGCCCTAGTCTCCAGCCGATGATTTTCATCTTCTTCTTTTCTGCACCCGAGCCTTTGTCCTTGCACAAGAAACTGTGCCCTAACCAAATTTCAGAGGTAAGTGATATACCAAATTGTAGTTGGGTTTGATATCTATGTTTGATCTTGATCCTCTTCTTGGTTCTATTTTTAGCCACGGTTGGGAGTTGTGAGGTAGAGGGAAACTGTGTTGTGAAGAAATCTGGCCAGCAACACTGATCCAGTAGGGAAGTCAGCGATATACAAGGGTAAGTGTATGGCAGAAGTGGTGGATTAAAAGATTAAATTGTTGTTTGCGTTTTAGGGTTAATTGTGTTGTTGATCAGTCATTTCCATCTTGTGCCAGCCTACCTAGTTGTCAACAGCAACACTCCCTGTGACTATGGATCAAGAAACAACAGGCTGTGAGTTTGAGGTAAGAATTAGGATTTTTGGACTTCGTTGTAGAGGATTTCTAGTTGTGTTAGCATTATATGTTAATTTGGATTCATGTGTAGGTTTCAATTGAAACTGAATAGTGGAATGGTTAAGGTTAAATAAAACTAATCCTAGTTAGCTTGAGTTATATTTTTGATTAGGGTTTTACCCAAATTTTAGGGTTAGAGGTTGTATTTAGCTATTTATGTGAAATGTAGCTAAATAAAAAGATTTATTGTTTGACACAGGACTTTGACGCGAGACGAGTATCTCGGAGTCAGATTTAGACCTTTTCGATTGGAGGCGGGTACTTTTGATTATTTGTCTTTGATATGCTTAGTAATGAAAATAATATGTTGCATTAATTGTGTTTCATATTTGTTTCGGTTAATCACTGCCCAATACATGTTACCTGTTTGATTGCATCTCTTATAGATCTTGTACCTGATTTATCATGCTCACGGGTAGTGATATAACCATGTTTTACCATGTCAGGACCTAGATTTGATACCTTATTTGATCAGTATACCTTGATATGATTTATTCACTATGGTGCCCATTGTTATATGCCCAGAGGTTGGTTTAGTATATTACCATGCTTAGTGACATGCACAATTTGCATGATCGCATGCTGTGCAATAGATTGCTCCATTATTGTCGAGCACTTTGCCGCCATCACTCGGGCCAGACGCCTGGGTAGCGTGACACACGGGTAGCACGCCGCGACTCTTCCTGCTCCGCTGATCCGCCTGGGGTAGTGTGACGCAGCAGCACGTTAGAGATTCGTCCCGTCATAGCGCATCGAGATGAGAGCACGCCCCCATTTATGATTTGGGGTAGAGTACGATGTACTCGACAAAGATCCCGTCCACTCGATCACCATCGTGAGTAGTGTTGCCGAGTGCACGGTTGTCACAGCCACTTGGTCCCACTTTTGTTGTGAGTTGGTCGACTGGCGTCGGGTGACCATGACATTGGCATCATATGCATGATGTATTTATTGTTTGTGATTGTTTCATTTATATGCATATTGTTTGGATACCTATGTTTGACATGCATGGTCTTCTATACCTTTCGGATTGTTTGTCCTTATACCGGGTCCTGGTTAGTACAGATTCTCCCTGTCTTCTTTGGTTTGCATTTACCTTTATCTTTATCGGAGACCCATGATTAGTGCTAGGTGTTATTTCTTTACTTTGCATATCAACTGTACCTGCTGAGTGTTGGACTCACCCCGCCTCCATTGTTGTTATTTTCAGGTTGATGCTGTCAGGAGGGAGTTCCAGTCGCTAGTCCTCACTGCACGTAGTGCTGGTCCCTGCAGACCTCGAGGATATGTTTGGTTTTCTTTGGTTTCTTTTCTGTGCTAGACTGTTTTGAACATGATATGTTTTGGATTATTCTACTTATGGATATTGTATGGATTTTATTATTGCGATGGATTTGGATTTGGATTTTATTCTACTACATGCCTGCCGGGATGGCAGAAGAGGTGAGTTCGTCGGATTTGAGCTTTACGAGTGTAGTGGAGTAGGGTGGATTTCGAGTCAGAGTATTATTTTATTGTTTAATTATCTTGACTGCGTGGTTGTGACAGCCAGAGGCTGAATAGATTATATATAACTGCGTGGTGATGTTTTATTTTGTTGTTATTATTCCAGCCGCCTGTGACTGAGGTATTTATGAGATGTAGAAAGTTTCGATTGTCCAACAGGGAGATGTCGAAATTTTCTAGACTCCTCCGGGCGTGACAATTTAGTGGTATCGAGCGGTTTACGATCTGTTTTTGGTGTTCTTGATGATTTATCGGATACCTGTTGGTATTCTGGATATTTGGTTAGCCAAGTTTGCGAGTCAAACTGGGCATTATCGGATTTTCGATATGGTTATGTTTCAGATTTCCGTTTCGGATTTATTTGGATTTCCGGCGATATGTACGTTCGGAATTTTGAGGTCAAATTGGGGACTGGACAGCGACGGAACATCTCCAGACGACAAATAGGTATGCTGTTATTTTATGTTTGTTATATTGGTATTGATATCTGTAATTTAATTTAACAAATATGAGATGATCTACTCATATTGCTGCGAGACGTGGTGCTGGACGACCACGTGCGAGGACACGGGATCTCTGGATATGCCAGAGATGCCCACTGTTAGGGACAGACTCAGGATGCAGCGGGAGCATCGGGCTCTCAAATCCCGATAGCTCCTGTAGAGATACCTACTTTGGCCACACCGACGGTATCCACTCCTACCGTATTTACGGTACCATCAGGTGTACCATTGGCGTACCCGACATTTGCTCCAGAGCAGCCTACGACGTACTCGGCACCACCGCCACCTGGACCTACAGTGTACCCGACACCAGTGGCACCTGTGCCCCCAGTGCCTACAGTAGCAGCAGCTGCACCATATCCGGTACCATTACCTACCGTACCTCCAGCTGCCACCACTTTTGTTCCCCAGACAGTACCGACGGCTTATGCTCCGGTATATACAGCAGCATCGGGAGTTCCTCCTCCGGTTTATTCCGCGGTACCACCTGTAGTATCAGCTCCAGTGTTTCCGCCAGTTCCTGCAGCCGTCCCGACACAGCTCACTGATATTGTCGCTGCACGAGCTAGGATTCCAGCACTGGCTGAGTCGATGAAGACTCGTTTCACTCTTTTCCGCGGAGATCTCGATCTGAGTATGGCTCTGTCATGGATAGAGACTATGGAGCAGACTTTCTTCTATATGGCTTGCTCCGAGTGGGAGAAGGCAGAGTTGGCTGCTTACCATTTACGGGATGAAGCTAATGCTTGGTGGGTTACTCAGCGTTCTATTATTGGTGAGCGCAACGTCACATGGACAAGGTTCAGAGAGGCTTTTGAGAGCCGTTTCTTTCCACTGTCCTATCAGATGGCTCGCCGACAGGATTTTATGAGTCTGAGGCAGAATAATCGCTCAGTGACCGAGTATAATACTGAATTTCTCCGGTTGGCTCAGTTTTGTCCAGAGTTAGTTGCGGAGGACAGAACTCGTATGATGCAGTTTATACAGGGATTGGATGGTTATCTGCATGTACAGCTTGCCGGATTAGGGATTACATCTTACTCTGATACATTGAATCGAGCTTTGATGATAGAGTTAGCTCGGCAGACAGCATATCCGGACAGGAAAAGGAAGCATACGGGTCAGACGTCAGGGCAGAGGGCAGATCCAGCAACGATCGTAGTAGTCGCAGACGATCAGTCCGAGTTCTTCCGAGTTTCGTAGGCCCGGTCGTGATGCCTTCCTCAGACGCTTCGTCTCTTGGCGGTGATCGGAAGCCCACCAGATATACAAGTGTTGTTGGTTCCAGACCACATCACTTCACACTCGAAATGCTTTTTTTATTACAAACTGCCTGGGCACCAGAGCCGAGATTGTCAGCTGAAGGCTCAGCACACGGCTTCCGGAGGGTCAGAGCAGAGGGGACAGTCTAGTCAGTCACTGTCTCGACGAGGAGGGCGGAGATTCACACCCTCACAGCGTCAGCAGGGAGCAGCTCCCTCCGCAGCAGCATTTGGCATGCTTGGACAGGAGTTTTGTTCCAGGACCTTATTATCCGACTCAGGGGCAGTATCAGACTCAGTCCCAGCCAGCTACACAGTATCAGTCGCCATCCTCTCAGTCTTATCTGGCACATAGTCCAGCAGTGCCTCAGTGGCAGGCTTCTGCCCAGCCGCAGCAGCCGCTGGCAGTGTTACCACCTCCTCCTCCGCCAGAGACTGGTCATGTTCATGCGATTACCAGAGAGGATGCTCAGCGGGTCGACGGATCCGTTTTCCATGGTACGATTTCCATTTATGCATTTACTGCTGATATTTTGATTGATACTGGTAGTTCGCACTCTTTTATATCCCGTATCTTTATGCAGGAGATTGGTAGATTACCTACTGTTAGGTTGCGGCGATTGACTGTCTCCCTACTGTCCGGTGATACTTTAGACGTCACCCAGGAGATCAGAGGTTGCCCGTTAGACTTTGGCAACATGATACTTACGGTAGATCTTCTAGTATTGGAGATGGTCGAGTTTGATGTCATACTTGGCATGGATTGGTTGTCAATTTATCATGCTACCGTTGATTGCCAGACGAGGGTGGTCACCTTCCAGCCTCCGAACCAACCCTTGTGGAGTTTCACTGGCATCAGAGACGACAGTATCTCGATTATTTCGGCGATTCAGGCGCAGAAGTTGCCTCCAGCCATGGTTTTCATTATCGTTGATCGATCGAGGATGAGTAGTTCGCAGCCTCCGATGTTCTGTAGTCCGGAGTACCGGATGTATTTCGGAGGAGCTACGTTTGCCTCCCGTAAGGCGGTGGAGTTCGCTATTGAGTGATTCCGAACACGCCACATCGAAAGTCAGATCGATGAGGAATCGAAAGAGTTGAACGATCCAAGGTTCAACTCGTGAGCTTTTAGAGGTGGATTTATTCGCCCTCTTGTTTCACCATGGGGTTCTCCAGTTTGTCAAGAAAAAGATGGTACTATGAGGTTGTGTATTGACTACAGCAATTGAATGCGGTTACCATCATAAATAAATATCCATTACCGCGGATCGAGGATTTGTTTGATCAGCTCGAGGTACATCGGTGTATTCTAAGATTGATCTGCGATCCGGATATCATCGCTGAGAGTCGAGATTCGATATCGAAGATGCCTTTCCGCATACGGTCATTATTATGAGTTTTGGTAATGCCATTTGGCTACCAATGCTCCAGCGGTGTTTATGGACTTGATGAACCGCATCTTTTGGAGTATCTGGATCAGTTTGTTATCGTTTCATTGATGACATATTGGTCTACTCGCGTTAGGAGGAGCATGCACGATCTTCGCACGATCCTGCATTCTTCGACATCACCGAAGTTCAAGAAGTGCATTCGCTATCCTCGTTGGTTTTCGGGACACGTGGTTTCTAGCGGTATTTCATTGATCCTCGAAGATCGAGGTCACACCGGTGGGAGGTCGATTCAGAGATCCGCAGCTCGATTGGCCGGATATTACCGACGTTTTGTCGAGGGCTTCTCGCGTATTGCTATGCCACTGACACGTCTTACCCGGAAAGGCGTGAAGTTCATATGGTCCGAGGATTGCGAGATCAACTTTCAGAAGCTGAAGCGGAGATTAGTGTTGGCTCCAGTTTTGATTTTACCTTCTGGAGAGGATGGATTTGTACTACACCGATGCATCTCTTCAGGGTTTGGGCGCTATTCTGATGCAGCACGGCAGTGTAGTCTCTTATGCTTCTCGTCAGCTGAAGGAGCATGAGAAGAACTACCCAGTTCATGACTTGGAGTTAGCTGCCATCATCTTTGCTCTGAAGCTTTGGCGTCATCATTTATACGGTGTCACATTTGAGATTCTCACTGATCATAAGAGTCTCAAATATATTTTCACTCAGAAGGAGCTTAATCTCCGACAGAGGAGATGGATGGAGTTCCTGAAGGACTACGATTGTACCATTAGCTATCACCCGGGGAAAGCTAATGTGGTTGTAGATGCACTCAGCAGGAAGTCCAGAGGGACTTTGGCTTGCCACCGGACTTCAGTCACGGACTTGATTCAGAGTTTCTCTGAGTTAGATCTTGAGGAACAGGGACCGACAGAGCAGGGTATTCTTGTTACCATGGTTGCTCAGTCGTCGATCAGGACGAGGATCCGAGAGGCACAGGCCAGTGATCAGCATTTGCAGTTTACGGGCAGCAGACCGAGTTTACACGAGACGAGGAGGGTATTATATTCTTCCGAGGCAGATTATGCGTACCTCAGTCTCATCCGGTCTTACAGGAGCTACTTCAAGAGGCACACCGTTCTCGATTTGCGATCCATCCAGGCGGGACCCGTATGTATCGAGACTTGAGGCGTTCCTACTGGTGGAACAGCATGAAGAAAGACATCGCGGATTTCGTAGCTAGATGTCTTGTCTGTCAGCAGGTGAAGGCTGAACACCAGAGGCCTGCAGGATTAATTCAGCGGATTCCTATTCCTGAGTGGAAGTGGGATCACATTAACATGGACTTTGTGGTAGGGTTGCCGAGGACACGACGAGGTCATGACGCGATTTGGGTAATCGTTGATCGATTAACCAAATCCGCGCACTTTTTAGCGATCCGGAGGACTGATCCCCTGGATCGATTGGCAGATCTGTATTGCCAAGAGATCATCCAACTACATGGTGTTCCGTTGAGTATCATTTCGGATAGAGATCCACGGTTCACGTCTCGATTCTGGCAGAGTTGCAGCAGGCCTTGGGTACACAGCTCCGTTTCAGTACAGCTTTCCATCCACAGACAGATAGACAGTCAGAGCGGACTATTCAGACTTTAGAGGACCTGCTGAGGTCATGTGTTATGGATTTCGGAGGCAGTTGGGAGGACCATCTGTCGTTGGTAGAGTTTGCCTACAACAATAGTTTTCATTCGGCTATCCAGATGGCACCGTTTGAGGCGTTGTATGGTAGACCTTGTCGGACACCCGTCCTCTGGGATGAGGTTGGAGAGGCCCAGCTGTTGGGACCTCATAGAGTTCAACAGGATGCAGAGTTGGTCCGTACTATCAGACGGAGGATGTCAGAGGCGCAGGACCGCCAGAAGAGTTACGCTGATCGGAGACGTAGACCACTAGAGTTCTCTGTGGGCGACCATGTATTTCTGCGAGTTTCACCCACGAAAGGGGTGAAGAGATTTGGCCTCAGAGGTAAGCTAGCTCCGTGGTACATTGGTCCTTTCGAGATCTTGGAGAGGATCGGAGAGGTAGCTTACCGATTGACACTACCACCGTCCCTGTCAGGCGTTCACGATGTATTTCACGTATCGATGCTGAGGAGATACGTGCCTGATCCGACACATGTGCTGGCAGATATTCCAGTTCCAGTTCAGCCTGACATTACATATGAGGAGGTTCCGGTACGGATACTCGACCGGAAAGAGCGTCAGTTGCGGAACAAGACTATCCGGCTGGTTAAAGTCGGATGGCAGCATCATTCAGACGAGGAGGCTACTTGGGAGCTCGAGGACACTATCCGAGCTCGATATCTCTATCTTTTCACTTGAGGTATGTGATTTAATTTATCGTTCAGCATTTATTATTGTTACCTGTTACTAGTACTTGCTGATGGTAGATACTGAAATTTGGGGACCAAATTTTTATTAGTGGGGGAGAATGTAAAATACCGGAAATAGGCGAATATTAATAAGGGATTTTTCTGGAATTTTTAGAAATTTTTCGGGAATTTTTCGGAGCTCGTATGGACGAGTTAACGGGGATGATAACGGGGCCGGAGAAAGCCTATTTAGGCTACCCATTTAAGCGAGGGAAAGTTTATTTCTTAAATTCCTTTTTCTTTTCTTCTTCTTTTTATTTTCTTTCCTCGCCGTTTCCCTCATTCCCTGCCGAAGCTTTTGCCCGAGTCTTCTTTCCCCGCGTGGCCGTGCCCTAACCGGCGTCGCGGCGGTTTTTTCCCCCCTTCGGTACAAAAGCCGAGCGATTTTCCTCCTTCTCTTCTCCTTCCCGAGTCGAGACCCCCCCCCTTTTATTTTTTTCTTCCTCCTCGCCGAGCGACGGTGATTTCTTCCTCTGCTGAGGCTGTGTTGTTGCCGTCCACTGCGGAACCACACCCGACGGCGCCGACACCCCAGGAGCTCTACTCTAGCGCCGGCCCGCCGCCGGTGCCCTAGCCTCAGTCGCGACACCCATCTCTTCAGCGACATCCGAGCACAGCCGACCATCGCTGGAGATTTCTTGCTTACGTGCCCTAGTCTCCAGCCGATGATTTTCATCTTCTTCTTTTCTGCACCCGAGCCTTTGTCCTTGCACAAGAAACTGTGCCCTAACCAAATTTCGGAGGTAAGTGATATACCAAAATGTAGTTGGGTTTGATATCTATGTTTGATCTTGATCCTCTTCTTGGTTCTGTTTTTAGCCACGGTTGGGAGTTGTGAGGTAGAGGGAAACTGTGTTGTGAAGAATTCTGGCCAGCAACACTGATCCAGTAGGGAAGTCAGCGATATACAAGGGTAAGTGTATGGCAGAAGTGGTGGATTAAAAGATTAAATTGTTGTTTGCGTTTTAGGGTTAATTGTGTTGTTGATCAGCCATTTCCATCTTGTGCCAGCCTACCTAGTTGTCAACAACAACACTCCCTGTGACTGTGGATCAAGAAACAACAGGCTGTGAGTTTGAGGTAAGAATTAGGATTTTTGGACTTCGTTGTAGAGGATTTCTAGTTGTGTTAGCATTATATGTTAATTTGGATTCATGTGTAGGTTTCAATTGAAACTGAATAGTGGAATGGTTAAGGTTAAATAAAACTAACCCTAGTTAGCTTGAGTTATATTTTTGATTAGGGTTTTACCCAAATTTTAGGGTTAGAGGTTGTATTTAGCTATTTATGTGAAATGTAGCTAAATAAAAAGATTTATTGTTTGACACAGGACTTTGACGCGAGACGAGTATCTCGGAGTCAGATTTGGACCTTTTCGATTGGAGGCGGGTACTTTTGACTATTTGTCTTTGATATGCTTAGTAATGAAAATAATATGTTGCATTAATTGTGTTTCATATTTGTTTCGGTTAATCACTGCCCAATACATGTTACCTGTTTGATTGGTTGTTTGATTGCATCTCTTATTGATCTTGTACCTGATTTATCATGCTCACGGGTAGTGATATAACCATGTTTTACCATGTCAGGACCTAGATTTGATACCTTATTTGATCAGTATACCTTGATATGATTTATTCACTATGGTGCCCATTGTTATATGCCTAGAGGTTGGTTTAGTATATTACCAAGCTTAGTGACATGCACAATTTGCATGATCGCATGCTGTGCGATAGATTGCTCCATTATTGTCGAGCACTTTGCCAGTTTTCATCACTGTTCGGTGCTCCGTTGTGACGCTCATGGGTAGCATGACACAGCGTGGTAGCACGTCAATTTGACTCTTCCGGTGCTCCGTTGATCCGCTCAGGGGTAGTGTGACGCAGTGTGTAGCACGTTAGAGATTCCTCCTCGTCATAGCGTACCGGGAGATGAGAGCATTGCGCTCCCCCATTTATGATTTGGGGTAGGAGTACATATGTACTCCGACAGCATCCCGTCCACTCGATCACTCATCAGGAGTAGTGTTGCTGAGTGCACGGTTGTCACAGCCCTACCCACTTGGTCCCACTTTTGTTGTGAGTTGGCTGACTGGAGTCAGGGGTGACGATGACATTGGCATCATATGCATGATGCATTTATTGTTTGTGATTGTGTTTGCTGCATTTATATGCTGCATATTGTTTGGATACCTATGTTTGACATGCATACAGGTCTTCTATACCTTTCAGACTGTTTGTCCTTATACCGTGTCCTGGTTAGTACAGATTCTCGCCTGTCTTCTTCGGTTTGCATTTACCTTTATCTTTATCAGGAGACTGTACGCATGATTAGTGCTAGGTGTTATTTCTTTACTTTGCATATCAACTGTACTTGCTGAGTGTTGGACTCACCTCGCCTCCATTGTTGTTATTTTCAGGTTGATGCTGTCAGGAGGGAGTTCCAGTCGCTAGTCCTCACTGCACGTAGTGCTGGTCCCTGCAGACCTCGAGGATATGTTTGGTTTTCTTTGGTTTCTTTTCTGTGCTAGACTGTTTTGAACATGATATGTTTTGGATTATTCTGCTTTTGGATATTGTATGGATTTTATTATTGCGATGGATTTGGATTTGGATTTTATTCTACTACATGCCTGCCTGGATGGCAGAAGAGGTGAGTTCGTCGGATTTGAGCTTTACAAGTGTAGTGGAGTAGGGTGGATTTCGAGTCAGAGTATTATTTTATTGTTTAATTATCTTGACTGCGTGGTTGTGACAGCCAGAGGCTGAATAGATTATATATAACTGCGTGGTGATGTTTTATTTTGTTGTTATTATTCCAGCCGCCTGTGGCTGAGGTATTTGTGAGATGTAGAAAAGTTTCAGATTGTCCACCGTACAGGGGAGATGCTGCCGAAATTTTCTCGGAAAGGGACTCCTCTGGGGTGTGACATAAGCGCTCCTCATGCTTCGAATGCAATAAGAACAAAGGTCCGAAACTACTCCTACTGCAGGTGAGAAGCACTTACCTTTGCGTTCTGGGGCTTACAACCGGAAAGAAAACTTCTAGGGTTTGTGAAAATTGCAAGCTTCGACCCCTTCTTCGTGCTCACAGTTTCCCCTTGACGAGAGGATCACAACCATGTGAAGATCTCCCGGAAATCTCCCTTGGCCGGCCCCCGGAGAGGAACCCTAGATCCCCCCTTTTTTCCTTCGCCCAAACAGGAGACGCCATGCCGTCGGGAGAGAAAAGGATAGGAGAGGTTTAGGTTTTGGAAAATAATCCCTAAGTTCTCCCTTTTTATAACTTAATATTTCTATTAACTCCTTAAATAAATTTTTCCTATCTTTTCTAAACAGACAAATCCAATATCAACTTATCCCTTTTATTTTTTTACAACTTATTTCTTTTGGTAAAAATACCAAACAAACTCCAAAAATTTCATAAAAATACTCTAAAAATCTCTAGAATATTTCTAAAGCTTTTCTAATATTTTTAAGTATGATTAGGACTCGTAATGAGGAAATTAAATACCAAACGAATCCAAAAATTACATAAAAATACTCTAAAAATCTCTAGAATATTTCTAAAGTATTTCTAAATATTTTTAAGCACTATTAGGACTCGTAATGAGAAAATTCGGGTTGTTACAATTCTCCATACCTTATAAAAAGTTCGTCCTCGAACTTAGAATAATTCTGAATATTTCTGTCTCATACTGTCCTCACGCTCCTAAGTAACTTCCTCGTGATTCTAGTTCTAAATGACTTTCACTAATGGTACTCTTTGTTCCTTAGTCTCCTAACTTCTCGGTCCTCTATCACTCATATCGCATCGTACCTATTAGTGGTCCTTGGAAGGCCTGTTATAAAGTCTCTGGAGACCATAGGGGCATTAGTCACACCAAATGGCATGACTACAAATTCGTAGTGTCCATATCTAGTCCTGAAAACTGTTCTGGGTGTATCACTTCCTTTCACTTCCAACTGATGGTACCCAAAGCGCAGGTCTGCTTTAGAGAACACTATTGCCCTCTTTAGCTGATCAAGTAGATCATCTATTCTGGAAAGAGGGTACTTGTCCTTAACTGTTACCTTGCTCAGCGCTCTAAAATCTATGCACATCCGCATAGATCCGTCTTTCTTCTTAACGAACAACACTGGAGCTCCCCGGGGTAAATGACTAGGGCGGATGAAACCCTTGTCAAGTAGCTCCTGAAATTGTTCTTGTAACTCCACTTCGGTACGGAGCTTTTGAAATTGGGTTGGTGCCAGGAACCAATTCAATTTCAAACTCCACTTCTCCGTTGGGAGGTAGTTCAGGTAACTTTTCTGGAAATACTTCTGGATACTCACAAACTACCCGAACATTTTTCTGCTTGGATCTTTCTTGTTCTTCTGTGCTCGGTCCTCAGTACGAACGTACGGGGACATTCTCTTCTTAACATCTAGTTATGCAAAGAAAAATGCTTGATATCTTCTCTATCCTTTCTAAATATACTTATGTATATGAATATGAGAGAAACAAAACTTCTATCTTACTAAAGTGCATATAAGTAATTGCTCCATACTGCAAATAATAAAGAAAGCATAAAAGGAAAACTTAAATACTTTCTTACTTGAAGACGGCAAAGATGGTGCTGATGTGTGATGCTGGAGAATGGAGACTTCTCTGATACCAAATGTAACGACCACCCTTCTTACTACTACTACTCTCTAAGGGTGACCGTTACTTAACTACTAACTCTACTTAACTGGTATGATCAAAATCACGAGGAGTCTCTACCGAAAAATTTTGGCAGAGTCTCCCCTATACCGGTGACCTTAAACTGAGATACAAACATAATATACATCAGCCACAGGTGGCTGGAACATATATCAAACACACAAAAGAAATAACTGTTAGTTAGAGCCCTAGAGCCAATCATTTGATGATTGTATTATGGACTTAATGTATTATATTCTTATATAAATAAAGGCATTGTATTTTGGTTATTATACTTACTTGTATTGGTGCCAAATAAACTAAGTATAATAGCGTCCTTGAGTAGAGGGTTCTTACCTATATCAATCGATTGGTTAAATCGATAGTGAGATGATATAGGGAACACTACTCTTAATCATTCCTAGTCGAGTATTAACATTCAGGGACAATGTTAATGCAATAAGACTAGCATGTAGGTCAACTCGATGACTTGATCTCACAAGTCATGGATATGGAGATATCAGGTTGACACATGGGTATGCATTGAAAAATGTATACTGAATGACCCGCCAAGAGAAAGTATCATGGATCGTTATATGAGTGTCATATACTTTCTCATGTGGCTATTAGTATGACTACTAGTCCTTGGACCTGAAGTCACCATGGATCCCTACATAAGGAGTTATGTACTTTGGTTTCGTCAAACGTCACACGTAACTGGGTGGACTATAAAGGCGATTACTGGGTATGTAACAAATTATGCGGAGGGATGTGAGTGATGTAGATGGGATCTATCCCTCCTATATAACGGGAGAGACATCGATATTCTTAATAGAGTGAGACCACGAAGTGCATGGCCATGCCCAAATGAGTCAATATGAGATATTGAGCTCATTTGATTTAATGAGTCTACTTGGAGTTCAAGATTTAGATTGGTCAGAGGATGACACGGTCTATGTCTCACATTGATCAATCTAGGTGTCTAGGATAGAAGGACACTTGTCATATATTGTGAGGAGTCACAATTAGTAGTCACAAGGTGATGTTGGATCTCAACATTCTTGTAACTTGGGTAGTAATGATGTGTTGCTAGATACTGCTCATTACTTATGCTCCTAAATGGGTTTGGGGCATTGCCAACGTTACAAGAACCTATAGGGTCACACACTAAGGACAATTAGATGGAGATTAGGTTCATATGATGAACCAAGAGGATTAGATTCATATGATGAATCAAATTGGATTAAGAGTAATCATAATTGGGCTAATTGAGTTGGACTCAAGTTGATTCGTGTGTTCAATGAGTCTAATTTAGATTATGACTTATTGAATCAATTTAATCAAATGAACTAGATTCATTATATTAAATTGGTTTGAATCAAATGGTTAGATTAGATCAACCACGAGAGAGATTTGGTCAAGTTTGACTTGACTTGAGAGGAAGAGGAAGAGTCAAGTTTGACTTGACTATATGCCATATCATTAGTGAGTTGGCAAGATGTGGACCAATGATGATGCTCCACATCATCATGGTTACTTAAGTGTGTGCCACATCATGGAGGTTACAAACCTCTATTCCATTTAATGTGGCCGGCCACATTAATTGTAATGGAGTTACAATTGTGGCCGGCCACACACAAAATGAATGGGAATTCATTTTTCTCATTCAAGGCTAATCACTTCTTCTTCCTCCTCAAGCTCTCCCTCAAGCTCTCCCTCTCCACCTTGGCCGAACCCTACTAAGGTGCTAGCACACTTTAGTTTGGTTATCTCCTTCTTGTGTTCATGTGGATACGCATAGAGAGTTGTCTACTTTGACAACTTGAGATCCGGCATCTCCGTGGACAAGCGGGACTCGCGAAGGGCACGCATCGAGCGTAAAAAGTTCTTCTTCTAATGTAGATCTAGAGTTTGTAAACTCGTACTTGTAGTTTTCGAAAGTTTATTCTTCACACGGATCCGTGGCGGGGGTTTCGGGGTTTCCACGACGTGAAAAAGCAGTTTTCGCGGCCCGAAAAAACCCAACAGTGGTATCAGAGCCACGTGCGAAGACTTGTACGAGTTTAATTTGATTTTTTATGAAAAATATAGCTTCTGTGATTTTCTGTAAATTTATGTTTTTATAGTTTTTTGTGAGTAATTTTCTCGTAGAAGCGAAGCACAAGTGTTTTGGCACTTGTAGGTTTCGGCTACTGGGAAGTTTTTTCCAAAACGGCTTGGTTTCGCCCCAAGTCTTTTTGGGACAGCGGGCTAAGGCACTGCAGGATCGCTAAGGAACCCTCGCGATGGTTAGATCGCGGGTAGAGGCGCTGCCCCTGACCCCTCAAGGGGATTTGTTCCGCGATTGCGCCCGAAAACCGCTAAACGGGACCGTCGGGAATTTTACTCGTAAAAATTATAAAAATTAGTATTAAAATTACAAAAAATTATGGAAATTACAAATTATGTATAATTTGTGATGGTCATGGCCCAAAAGACCCAATTGGATTGGTATAAATGTGTTGTAATTCATAATACGGCCTACGTGCCGTGATGTGATGTGGGTGTTGTATTTTTATTCACGACTTGCGCGTCGTGCCTTTCTCTATCATATATTCTTGTTGTAAATTAGATTAGACTCAAATGTAACTCGAGTTTCAAAATTGTAATGTACAAAATTGGAGCCGTGGATGGTCCACTCGAGACGGAGTTACGAGGAGGGCACGAGCAACACAAGGTGGTCAAAGGGAGGAGCTTGAGAAGCTGTTGACCCTAGGTTGACCAACCTATCTTCTCATTGGCTTGAGAAGATCGTAGTAGGGCCATGACTAATCACAAATAAATAAATTAATTGCTTGTGTGTATGTGATGCAAAATTAGTAATTAATTAGTCCCTAACGATTAGATTAGATCTAAGTCGTGCACATGATGCACCCCACGATTAGATTAGATTTAAATCAAGTATATGATACGCATCATCGATTAGATTAGATCTAAATCACGTCAACTCAAATGCCTATCATGTCGTAATACCCATCACTACCTCGATCGCATGATGTTGTTGAATCTGCCAAAGCAGAGCAACGCATACTATCTTGGTAGGGTGCGGAGGGACAATCTTGGCCCCACCTATCAACGCATGGGCGAGTACAAACTTAATAAGATTGAGTATTCCTAGTTAACTCAGTTTGATCGAGTATAACTATCACTACAAGAAAATAGATATTTTGCGACGTGTTTTTTTCGTCGCTAATGTTATGTTTTCGCCGCTAAAAAATCTTTGAGACGATAACTTTTCGTCGCTAAAATCGTCGTAATAAGCTTGTTGTAAACCTATATTTGTGACGAAATGTAATATTTCGTCGCAAATATATTTGCGACGAATAATGTAACGTCGCTAAAGTAAATTACTTCACCGTAAAATATTTACCGACGATACTACTAATATCGTTGCTAAAATTTACGTTAACGACGATTCCTTTCAATGTCGTCGATAATATATTCCCTTCTTTGCTGCGAATTAGTCGATTTATTACGTTGCTAACAAAGACAGGTTAGCGACGAAATAATCTAAGTTCGTCGCTAACCTCAATTTTAGCGACGGATTTTGTTTAAATTCGTCGCTAACTATCCTTATTAGCGACGAATTAAATAAAGTTCGCCGCTAAAAATTAAGGTTAGCGATGAAATTTTAAAAATTTCGTCGCTAACCACTAGTTTTACTTCATGTAATATATTTTCTGCATACAGTTTATAAACATACAAACCATTACAATTATAACAATAAATTCACAAATACTCAAAACATCACAACTATAACAACAAATTCACAAATACTCAAACCATCACATGCTTAACTTCAACACAAATATAATTGCAACATTCACAAACCAAGTTCAAAACATATTTACCACCAACAATCCAACCAAGTTCACAACCAAAAATCCAAACTAATTCAAAACAAGTCAACATCATGTTTCTATCCAAAAGTCCACAAAAACAAAGCCTAAGATGGAGGAGGAGGAGGTGGAGTTGAAGATGAATTATGAATCAAAGAATCTAATGCTCCAGGTGCCAATCGGTTAAGTATTTGTTCAAACAAATCTTGTCTTGATTTAATTGATGCTAACTCATCTTGGGTGTTTGCTAGCTGAATTTTGGTGTTTGCTAACTCATCTTGGGTTGATTGAAGTCTTTCACGCAATACAGCATTAGTTGATCTGGATGAGGATGTGGCATCTGAAGAAGTAGACCTAACTGGCTTCGGCCCACTTCCAAGTCCTCTGATGTATCCAGACCGAGTACCTAGGACCTAATACAAAATTTTGAAGATAATAAAACATATGATATGATATGATGATAATAAAACATATGATATACTAAAAAATAAGTGGGAGCAAAGTGAATTTAAAAGAGACATGAGAACCAGTTGAAGCTCGAGGCAACTTCAAGATTTGGAGGTAATCTGGATTGATAAACATGCAAGTCAAAGTAAAGTTGTTCATTATTTCTTTTTTCTGTTTTGTAACTTAGCTTTGTTAGATCAAAATAAAGGAACAACACATGGATGAATCAAACTCAGCTTCAACTTCAAGGAAACCATCATAGCAGACACCTAGTTTTGTTTCCAAAGTGAACAAACAAACCCAACAAAAGACTTAACGAGACAGGCGCTGCTCCTATTTTCCACAGCAGACCCACCTTTAAATGTAGATTGTGAGTAGGTATAGCACATTTCTAATGGAGAATATGGCACGACAGGACCGAATGACTCATCTTACCATGGTGCTCCTCCTGAGATGGACAGCTCAGACAATGAGTGTAAAACACATCCAAACATTTACTTCCTGAGATGGACAGCTCATTCATGCTTTTTGATAGAGGATTCACATTCACCTATCGATATGTCATCAATGGAGCATATAACATTAATTCGCACACAGAGATACGATACAATTCACAGTGAAGAAAAAACTACAAGATACCAAGTGAAAAACAAGATCATCATAAAACAAGGACTCATGATAGATGAGAATAACAAAGATGATACATAGTTTATTGTAACTCTAGACCCTATGACTCATGACATAGATGACCCAAGAACAAGGACCTATTCTAAATCTTTCACTTATTCAAATAGCATAGGTACATCATCGACGATATGCTAATAGGCTTATTTAGCTACATGTACATAACGCAGAAGTAACTAGACTATCTAAGCACAGGGGTTTACTATAATTCACCTCAGATTTCTTCTTTTTGATCAAGTTCATGATGACTTTGGATCAGCTGGAGCCACAGAATTCACAGGTTGGCTAGGAGAAGCAATTGATGGAGTGGCCTGAGAGTAGTAAATTTGAGGACGGGTATTATCAGTAGTAGCAAATTGATACCCATAGTTAGCTATTGTTGCAGGGGACTAGGAAAGATGGTGTTGCTGCACTACATGATACCCCATTCCGGCTACATATGGGTGGGCTTGGTCGGCACCAATGTGGATCAAAGGCGACGGTGGCGGTTGCACTGTGGCAGAAGGTGGTGGGACTGCAGTTCGATACAAACCTTAGCAAGTTGCCATACCAACCTTGATCTGAACTTAAGGAATTTGCCATACCTTCAACTAAATTACACGAGCAATGCTCTCTAATTAAGATTAATAAAAAAACAACTTAGGCTTCATAAAACCTTAATTGAATACTTATAAATAAACCTGTTAAGAAAGCAAACAAGTTTAATACATCAACTCAATCTTCATTGACGTGTAATAGCAGTTGATAGAAATATCAAGACAAGTATGTTTTGCAAGAAGTATTGAAAGAAGATGGACAACATTTCATATAAAATTATCGAGACAACATGTCATATATATTTTGAAAAATTGAAAATTGTATCGGCGGTTATTAAATAATATTCTCACGGACCTGATCACAAACTGTATCTGCAATTTGGACTACATCGATGACATCTTCTGGATTTTGTGATAGAATACATTCATCACGTAGTCTCACCATATCATCCTAGAAAAAACAAACATGTTAAAAATATTGTAAAAAATAATTATGCAAAGTTAAGAACAAATTCACTGAATAAGGCCATAACATACATATGTAGTTTTTGCCGTGTCCCCAATCCAACCTTTCTTTGAGCTATAATGAGTTTCATTAAAGACAGTAATCCGATCTTTTCTTTGTGACTGATCGGTCTAAAAAAAAATAATGTCTTAATATTTTAATCAACAAACAATATAAGATAACTATAAAATTAACACTTACACCGTCGTAGCTATACTGGATGAATGATTTAGAACCTCCGCGATGGTTATATGGGAGTTTTCCTCGATTTTCGACATTAATTGCAGATCTTTTGTACAACACAAAATTTTGTATAAACAAAACAATAGTTATGGAACAAATAATTAAAATTTTATATAAAGAAGACATTTGTTATAAAATGAGTTACCTGAAATGCTTCAGATTCAAACAGATCACACATGTAGTTCCAATCATCTTGAGTCTCACAGAACTCAATCGGAATATGCTGTCGGCGCTCAGCAGGAGGCAGGTGCGATAACTTTTTATAATGGTTATGCATTTTAGATCTATTGTCTCTATATCGTGCACTCATCAATCGGTCGGTCTCCTTCATGACCGACGATGAGCCCTCCTGAAAACTTATATCAAAAGCAGCCTGAAAAAATAAATTTATTTTTCACATGGTTAGTAATAAAGGAGTGGTTATAAATATGTTGAATTACTTATACTTACTGATATTCGATCGTATATCATCCTTTTATTCTCAGCGGGGATGTGTTTCCAACTCTTAGCTTGTAATGGAGCAAACTTCTTTACCGAGAGGCCTAACTTGGTCATAAATGAAGCTGCATTAGGGCCAATGGGATGCCCATCGCTCTGACGGAAAGTAATGGGCAATCTACCCCGATCACTGATCTGGCGTCGTAGCCGATGAGAATGTGTGCCTCGTGTCTCCCTACGTAGCGGTCGGCCTGTAAATGGAATAGTGTTAAACTGGTAAATGTTCTAAATAAAATTTTTATAAATTAAATACAAAACAACTAACCACTGGAAGAACTATCAGCTATAGGTGTCTCCAAAACTGGTAAATGTTCAATCCTCTTTGGCGGCATGGCTGTCGCATATTCATCATATATAGATCAAAAAATATGCATCAACATATACAGATATCTACAAGTAATGAATTAAAAACAAATAAAAACATATTTACCATGTTCATAAAAATTAATCACCACTATCATCTGAAAGAGATAATTGATCATCTGTGTCACCATCAATTTCAGTATCTTCATCCTCATCATTAAGAAAACTTTGAGCATCCCTAGCTAGCTCCACTTGTGCATTTGATATATTTATATGTTGATGCTCAACATCTAATCTACAAAGTTGGGATATTTCTAATTCTTCACCAACTACTAAAGTTGCTTCATTAGAAGAATTATCTTGGTTAGTCTCAATTTTGAAATTATTTCTGGATTCAATATCTTCATATACTTCATCAACTTCAGTTACTTCGTATATTTCTCGGTGTTGAACCTTTTGCACTACCTTCCAATGACCTCCACACTTTATATCATTTAAATAATAAACTTGGTTTGCTTGGTTGGCCAAAATGAATGGGTCATCAGCGTACCATGTTTTAGAAGTGTCAATAGATAACAGACCAAACTCTTCAACTATTGATTTCTTTTTTGGATTACATTGGAACCATTCACACCAAAATAATTGTACTTTATATCTGAAAGAGTAAAATAGTTGAACAACATCCTTCAACACTCCAAAAAAATCTAAATTTTCACCATCATCAGATGATGGTACGCTAACCCCGCTATTCTGAGTAGTTCTGCGAGCATCACGAGATATTGTATGGTATCGAATACCATTAACAATGCAAGCATCATACAGTTGAACTTCAACATCAGGTCCCATTGCTAAAAAATATAACTCGTTTGTGATTTCTGAATTTGTTAAATTCTTTAACTGTATCATTCTATCCCTAAACCATTGTGGAAAATCTCGCTCATGGTATTGGAGAAGTTGATTTGAATGAACTTTATGTGACAAAAGTTGTAGATGTTCACTGCAGAAACAAATAATTATTTTATAATTGTATAATGAAATATAAACAATAAAATTATATAATGTAAAAACTTACTTCCTATATTGGTCAACTTCCTTACAATTGTTGAGAATATACCAATGTGCCCTCTTATACAAAGTCAAAGGCAATTTCAGATTATGTTGATTGCCAAATACTCTTGTTTGTTGTGAGAAAACACTTAAATTGCATGTTACTGGTTGAACATCTTGGTTTCATTCTGGCCTACTAAATCTTGTCTCAATTTGACTCATATATAAGGAACTGAAAGTCAATGCCTCATTTACAATATACCCTTCTGCAATAGATCCTTCAGGCCTTGCTTTATTACGAACATACTTTTTTAGTCTGCGCAAATATCGTTCAAAGGGATACATCCATCGTGAAGAAACAGGTCCAGCTAGCATGGCTTCACGGGGTAAATGAACTGCCAAATGAACCATAATGTCAAAAAATGCTGGAGGAAATATTTGTTCCATCTTACATAATATGATCACTATTATCTCCTCCATTTTACATAAGTCCGCTAAGTGTAAAGATCTTGCAGTTATCTTTTTGAAAAAATCACATAACTCAATTAGTGTGCCACATATGTCTTTTGGAAAGAATTTTCGTATAGCCACTGGAAGTATTCTTTGCAACAAGACATGACAATCATGTGATTTTAGTCCATGTAACTTTTCATCATTTGCATTCACATTTCTAGATATATTAGCAGCATATCCATCAGGAAACTTCACGGATTTTAAAAATTGACAAAATTCACGTCTTTCTTCTAATGTCAATGTGTAACTTGCATATGGTTTACTAAATTTGTCTCCAACTTTCTTTAAATGTTATTCACTTCTAATTCCCATATCCTGCAAGTCTAACCTTGCTTTAAATGTATCTTTTGACTTTCCATCTATATTAAATAATGTGCCAACCAAAGCATTGCAGATGTTTTTTTCGATGTGCATAACATCTAAATTGTGTCTCAACTTTAAATCTGGCCAATACTTTAACTCAAAAAATATAGACTTTTTTACCCAATTTGTTTCATCCAAAGATCGCTGTCGCTTTTTACTTAATGTAGGATCCTTACTGAATGTCACTTGGGGTAATGCATTTAACTGTGCTAAAATCTCATAACCATTAAGTCTTCCTGGTGGTCCTTCTTATTCAATCTTTCCATTGAAATTCTTATTTCTACGCCATGGATGTTGCGCATTCAAAAATCGACGGTGGCATGTATAGCATATTTTACTCCGTAATCTTTGAGATTTAGTTTCATTAAGACATACTGGACATGCTTTATAACCCTTTGTGCTCCATCCAGATACTATTCCATATGCTGGAAAGTCATGAATGGTCCACATCACAGCAGCGTGCAATTGAAATACTTGTTTAGTCGATGCATCATATGCTTCCACTCCTTCATCCCATAGCTCCTTCAGTTCATTGATCAAAGGTCGTAAGTACACATCTATCTCTTTCCCAGGTTATTTAGGACCAGGAATTAAAAGAGACATTATCAAATATGATAGCTTCATCATTTTCCATGGTGGTAAATTATAATTCACAAGTATAACAGGCCACATACTATAAGCATTTGACATGTTTCCAAATGGATTAAAACCATCAGTAGCCAACCCTAAACGAATATTTCGTGGATCACTAGCAAATATTTCATGCGAAGTATCAAATTCTTTCCATGATTTACTATCTGCTGGATGTCTTAATACACCATCTGTTTCAACCCTCTTTTCTTTATGCCATCTCATATCTTTTGCTGTATGTTTGGCAATAAACAACCGCTTAAGTTTGGCCTTCAAAGGAAAATATCGAAGAATTTTCTGAGCATTCTTTTTCTTATTCATCCCATCATACTTGTATCTGGGCTCCTTGCACACTGGACATATATCTTTATTCTCATGCTCACCCCAAAATAATATACAATCATTCTTACATGCATGTATCTTCTCATATGTTAATCCTAACTCTTTTAACATTTTTTTTGCTTCATAATGAGAGTTTGGAATCGCATTCGGTTTTGGAAATGCCTCTTGCAATAACTGAAGTAACATATCAAATGATTTATTGCTCCACCCATTTAACACCTTCACATGCATTAACTTGACCAAAAAACTGAATGCAGAAAAATTAGTACAAGTGTGATACAACTCTTTTTGTGCTTCTTCAAACATTGAGGTATAGCTTCCTCTAATGTCATCTGCATTAATATCATCTAATTGAGGTCCACTGGTATTGATATTTTCTGCATTTCTTAAATCATTAAACATAGCTTCAAAATCATCTTCTTCAAAACCATAATCATGTTCCTCTTCATTGACAATATTTATATTGATAGATGATGTAGTAGCTTCTCCGTGAAAGTTCCAAACTTTGTATAATTTATCAAATCCCCACCTATAAAGATGTCCTCGAACATAATCCAACTCATATTTAAACAAATTGCCACACCTTCGACATGGACAACGAATTTTAGATAAATTCAAACTTATCATATAATTCTCTGCTACCTGTAAAAACTGATTTAGCCCATTTATATATTCAGGCTCAATCCGATTCTCAATCATTATCCAACTTTTATCCATATTTATAACCTGATTTGAATTCCGAAGGCAAAAAGAGTTAAAATGTATCACCACCTAAGACAAAATGACATAAGTGAACATGGAGACTTGAAGTCCGAAATGTCATATTAAACAAATAAAAAACTCAAGTACGACCAGAATGCATCACAAAAGGATAGGCTGGATGACTAAGAAATTGTATATACATGTGGCCTAACATTACATACTATAAAGGACTATATTACCAAAAAAATATTACAATTCTAAACTAGGTATAGCTACTATAATCACCTACAGACAAGGTTACCAAACTTTCTGAAATCATAATACATTTTAATTACCCAGCTAAGGTTTGACACAAACAAGAGGAGTGGATGGGGATAACAAAGATGTAGGCAAGAGATCACCAATGACTAAAGAACTAAACTAGACAGAAGCACATAAAGATGAATAAAAATGAAAAACACAATTGACAGCCCTAAAGATCAATTTCTGTAGCAACGACATGATCATATTAAGAAATAACCAGCCCTAATTTAACCAACACAAGGATATACATTCATCAATAAAAAATCATCACAGGTTTACCACTATAAAGATTTTCAATTAATCAAATCTACAACTAGATTTTATAGTTTCTGATGTTAAAAAGAGAGTGAATATACCTTACTAAAAAGTAGCAGATTTTTAGAGGGAGTAGTCAATCAGTTACCAAATCGCCAGAAATAGGAGGGTCTCTGCTGAGATGTGCTTTCGTAACCAATAAAATGGACAAGGGGCAGGTGGTAGCGTGGATGGTCTGTGCTGGCCGCTGGAAATTAATGTTATGGCAATGAGGGGAAGGTGCTGGAGTAGCTGGAAGAGAAGTGTGGCGTAGGAGAAGGGAGCAGGAGGCTTCCGTCAGAATAGCTAGAGTCGCCGGAGAAAAGTTGCGCGCGGAGAAGAAGAGGAGGTGTGGCGCAGGGAGAAAGAGGGTGGCAGAGAAGAGGTGCGCGTGGAGAAAGACAGGGTGGCGGAGAAGAGGTGTGCGCGGAGAAGAAGAGGAGGTGTGGCGCGAGGAGAAAGATGGTGGTGGAGAAGAGGTGCGCGCGGAGAAAGACAGGGTGGCGGAGAAGAGGTGCGCGTGGAGAAGAAGAGGAGGTGTGGTGCGAGGAGAAAGACGGTGGTGGAGAAGAGGTGCGCGCGGAGAAAAGAGGAGTTGTGGCGCGAGAGAAACGCAGGTGGCGGTGGGGAAATTAGGTCAGTTTTAGCGGCGAATTAGAGTCTTTTCGCCGCTAACATATCCCACACGAATATATTAGCAACGATTTAGGCATATTTCGTTGCTAATATCCGAATATTAGTGGTATTTTTTTCCACCGCTATCATATTAATTAGCGACAAACTCCATATTTCGCCGCTAAAACATTAGCGATGATTTATTTTCCAAACTTTTGTCGCTAAAATATATTTTTGGTAAAAAATTATTTAAAATAATAATATTTGCGACAAATTAAAATGTCGTCGCAAATTTCGATGATTTGCTTCAAAATTTAATTTTGTCACTAAAAATTCGTCGCTATTTTTCTAATTTTTTGTAGTGTATAGGCATTCTTCCAATGGTTGGAAAGATAGGACATAAATCATATTTATATTAATTCTTAGCCAAAGCTAACTCAAGTTTTAATATAACTGCGGATAATGATCCTATAAACAAGAGTTGCATAGAGATGTAATTGGTAATCGTTACCTACCGATCATACTAAGTCTTGGGTGTATTAGCCAAAGCTAACTCAAGGGTTAGTATGATGTGGATCTTGTCCCACATGAATTATAGAATTCAGTAGAAGCATCATTTAGTTAAAGGCCTAATTAAATGATTTAAAAGATTATGATATTTATTTTCTGCATTTTTTTGTTGTAGATAACCATGACGTCGAATACAAACTCTTTCTCCTTACGATCTGTTCTTGAGAAGGACAAGCTCGGAGTAAATTTCCTGGACTGGTATAGGAACTTGAGAATAGTTCTCACCCAAGAACGTAAATTGTACGTTCTGGAGCAGCCCATTCCGGAGGCTCCTCCTGCCAGTGCCATGCGAGTTGACAAAGATGCTTACAAGAAGCATCAAGATGACGCATTAGATGTGTCCTGTCTGATGCTCGCGACCATGAACTCTGTGCTTCAGAAGCAACATGAGTTGATGGGCGCTTACGATATGGTTGAACATCTTCGTCAACTATATCAAGGACAAGCGAGGCACGAGAGATTTGAGATCTCTAAGGCACTATTTCAGAGCAAGATGTCAGATGGGGCTCTCGTAGGCCCATATGTACTCAAAATGATTGGGTACATAGAAAACCTACAGAGGTTGGGATTCCCGCTTGGCCAAGAGCTGGCCACTGACCTGATCTTGCAATCCTTGCCGGATAGCTATAGTCAATTTGTTCTGAACTACTACATGAATGAAATTGACAAGCCACTGCCTGAGCTGCTTAGCATGTTAAGAACTGCTGAGCTAAACCTTAAGAAGGTTAAGCCCCACTTTGTTCTGATGGTTCAGAAACACAAGGGCAAGGGCAAGCTCAAAGGCAAAGGAAAGTCCCAAGCCAAGGGAAAAGGCAAGGCACTGAAGCCTAAAGGAGGGGTCGCCAAGGATGCTACCTGCCACTACGGTCAGACCGGGCATTGGAAGAGGAACTGCAAGGTGTACCTGGAAGATCTGATGAAGAAGAGAAGTGACACTTCCACTTCAGTTATACATGTTATAGAAGTCAATCTATCTATTTCTACATCATGGGTATTAGATACCGGATGTGCTTCTCACATTTGTACTGATGTGCAGGCGCTGAGAAATAGCAGGGCATTGGCAAAGGGCGAGGTGGACCTACGCGTAGGCAATGGAGCACGGGTTGCTGTTGTTGCTGTAGGGACTTATTTTCTATCTCTGCCCTCTGGGCTTGTACTAGATTTAGATGATTGTTGTTATGTGCCTGCACTTACTAAGAACATAGTTTCAGTTTCTTGTTTGGACAAGAAAGGTTTCTCTTTTATAATAAAGGACAAATGTTGTTCTGTTTATTTAAAAGATATGTTCTATTGTAGTGCACCTCTAATGAACGGACACTACATTCTAGACCTTGAAAGCCCTATCTATAACATAAATATTAAGAGGTTCAAGTCAAATGACCTAAACCAAACCTATCTCTGGCACTGTCGCTTAGGTTATATAAATGACAAGCGCTTATCCCAGCTCCATAAGGATGGTTTGCTGGACTCATTTGATTTTGAATCATATGAGATATGCGAGTCATGCCTACGAGGCAAGATGACCAAGACTCCCTTTAGTGGGCACAGCGAGAGAGCGACTAATTTGTTAGGACTCATACATAGTGATGTATGTGGCCCTTTCAATGTCGCTGCTAGAGGCGGTTATAGGTACTTCATCACATTTACTGATGACTTCAGTAGATATGGTTATGTGTACTTGATGACACATAAGTCTGAATCCTTTGAAAAGTTCAAAGAATTCAAGAATGAAGTACAGAACCAGCTTGGCAAGAGTATTAAGATACTTCGATCAGATCGAGGTGGAGAATACCTTAGCCATGAGTTTCGTGACTATCTAGCTGAGTGTGGGATCCTATCCTAACTCACTCCTCCTGGAACACCACAGTGGAATGGTGTATCCAAAAGGAGGAATCACACCCTATTAGATATGGTGTGGTCTATGATGAGTCACATAGATTTTCCTATTTTCCTTTGGGGCTATGCTCGAGACACGGCAGCTTTTATGCTCAACCGAGTTCCATCCAAGGCCGTGATAAATACACCATATAGGATATGGACTGGGAAAGATGCCCAGGTGACTTTTATGAGGATTTGGGGTTGTGAGGTTTACGTTCGACGTCAAGTCTCAGACAAATTAGGACTCAATCCGACAAGTGCTACTTTATTGGATATCCCAAGGAAACTAAGGGATATTACTTCTACATTCCCAGTCAGCACAAGGTAGTTGTGGCAAAGACTGGGGTCTTTCTAGAAAGGGATTTTGTTTCTAGAAAGACTAGTGGGAGTACGTTCGATCTTGAAGAAGTTCAAGATGCGAACAATAGCACTGAAACCTCGATGGAAGTTGAACTAGAACCACAAAGTGTTGTGGATGATGTTGTTCCACAAGGAGTTGAGGAACAACAATCAGTTCAAGTAGGCATACCTCTTCGCAGGTCTGATAGGGTACGTCGTCAGCCTGAGAGATACTCATTTCTCTTGTCTGACCATGATGACGTTGTGCTCATAGAGGATGAGCCTACCACCTATCAGGAAGCTGTGATGAGACCAGATTCTGAGAAATGGCTAGAGGCCATGAGATCCGAGATGGAATCCATGTACACCAACCAAGTATGGACTTTGGTTGATCCACCTGAAGGGGTAAAACCCATAAGGTGTAAGTGGGTCTTTAAGAGAAAGACTGACATGGATGGACTTATCTATAAAGGTCGCTTGGTAGCTAAAGGTTTCAAGCAGATTCATGGTATTGACTATGATGAAACATTTTCTCCAGTAGCGATGTTTAAGTCCATTCGGATCATGCTTGCTATTGCAGTATACCATGACTATGAGATATGGAAGATGGATGTCAAAACTGTGTTTCTGAATGGAAACCTGCTCGAGGATGTGTACATGACACAACCTGAGGGTTTTGTAGATCCACAGCATACTAGCAGAGTATGCAAGCTGCATAGGTCCATTTATGGACTAAAGCAAGCTTCTCGGAGCTAGAATCTTCGATTCAATGATGCAATCAAACAGTTTAGTTTCATTAAGAATGAAGATGAACCTCGTGTCTATAAAAGGGTTGTAGGGGATATAGTTGTCTTCCTCATATTGTATGTGGATGACATACTACTTATTGGGAAAGACATCCCTTTGCTTCAGTCTGTCAAGACCTGGCTAGGGACATGTTTCTCAATGAAGGACTTAGGTGAAGCATCTCGCATTCATGGCATACAGATCTATAAAGATAGATCTAAGAGATTGCTTAGCCTTAGTCAGAGTACATATATTGACAAGGTACTCCTTCGGTTTGCCATGCAGAACTCCAAGAAGGGATTTCTGCCGATGTCACATGGCGTGAGTCTTTCGAAGACTCAAGGTCCCTCTTCTAGAGAGGAGAGAGACCGCATGGATCAGATCCCTTATGCCTCAGCGATAAGGATCTATCATGTATGTCATGCTATGTACTCATCCTGATGTCTCGTATGCTTTGAGCATGATGAGCAGATACCAGTCAGATCAAGGTGAAAGTCACTGGATAGCGGTCAAGAATATTATTAAATACTTAAGAAGAACTAAAGAATATTTCTTGATATATGGAGGCAATGATGAGCTAGCTGTAAAGGGTTACAGTGATGCTAGCTTCCAGACCGACCAGGATGATTATAGATCACAGTCTGAGTTCGTGTTTTGCCTGAATGGTGGTGTTGTGAGCTGGAAGAGTTCACAGCAGTTCTACGACGCTTCCATCTCATTCGAGAGATTATCGATAGAGGAGATGTGAAGATTTGTAGAGTACCTACAGAGGCTAACATCGCAGATCCCTTGACCAAGGGTTTGGCACAGAGGAAGCATGATGGTCACACTAGGTCATTGGGGCTTAGAGCCTACACTGATTGGCACTAGTGCTAGTGGGAGATTGTTAGTTAAAGCCCTAGAGCCAATCATTTGATGATTGTATTATGGGCTTGATGTATCATATTCTTATATAAATAAAGGCATTATGTTTTGGTTATTATACTTACTTGTATTGGTGCCAAATAAACTAAGTATAATAGCGTCCTTGAGTAGAGGGTTCTTACCTATATCAATCGATTGGTTGAATCGATAGTGAGATGATATAGGGAACACTACTCTTAATCATTCCTAGTCGAGTATTAATATTCAGGGACAATGTTAATGCAATAAGACTAGTATGTAGGTTAACTCGATGACTTGATCTCACAAGTCATGAATATGGAGATATCAAGTTGACACATGGGTATGCATTGGAGAATGTATACTGAATGACCCGCCATGAAAAAGTATCATGGATCGTTATATGAGTGTCATATACTTTCTCATGTGGCTATTAGTATGACTACTAGTCCTTGGACCTGAAGTCACCATGGATCCCTACATAAGGAGTTATGTACTTTGGTTTCGTCAAACGTCACCTGTAATTGGGTGGACTATAAAGGCGATTACTGGGCATGTAACAAATTATGCGGAGGGATGTGAGTGATGTAGATGGGATCTATCCCTCCTATATGACGGGAGAGACATTGATATTCTTGATAGAGTGAGACCACGAAGTGCATGGCCATGCCCAAATGAGTCAATATGAGATATTGAGCTCATTTGATTTAGTGAGTCTACTTGGAGTTCAAGATTTAGATTGGTCAGAGGATGACATGGTCTACGTCTCACATTAATCAATATAGGTGTCTAGGATAGAAGGACACTTGTCATATATTGTAAGGAGTCACAATTAGTAGTCACAAGGTGATGTTGGATCTCAACATTCTTGTAACTTGGGTAGTAATGATGTGTTGCTAGATACCACTCATTACTTATGCTCCTAAATAGGTTTAGGGGTATTGCCAACGTTACAAGAACCTATAGGGTCACACACTAAGGACAATTAAATGGAGATTAGGTTCATATGATGAACCAAGAGGATTAGATTCATATGATCAATCAAATTGGATTAAGAGTAATCCTAATTGGACTAATTGAGTTGGACTCAAGTTGATTCATGTGTTCAATAAGTCTAATTTAGATTATGACTCATTGAATCAATTTAATTAAATGAATTAGATTCATTATATTAAATTGGTTTGAATCAAATGGTTAGATTAGATCAACCATGAGAGAGATTTGGTCAAGTTTGACTTGACTTAAGAGGAAGAGGAAGAGTCAAGTTTGACTTGACTATATGCCACATCATTAGTGAGTTGGCAAGATGTGGACCAATGATGATGCTCCACATCATCATGGTTACTTAAGTGTGTGCCACATCATGGAGGTTACAAACCTCTATTCCATTTAATGTGGCCGGCCACATTAATTGTAATGGAGTTACAATTGTGGTCGGCCACACACAAAATGAATGGGAATTCATTTTTCTCATTCAAGGCTAATCACTTCTTCTTCCTCCTCAAGCTCTCCCTCTCCACCTTGGCCGAACCCTACTAAGGTGCTAGCACACTTTAGTTTGGTTATTTCCTTCTTGTGTTCGTGTGGATACGCATAGAGAGTTGTCTACTTTGACAACTTGAGATCCGGCATCTCCGTGGACAAGCGGGACTCGCGAAGGGAACGCATCGAGGGTAAAAAGCTCTTCTTCTAATGTAGATCTAGAGTTTGTAAACTCGAACTCGTAGTTTTTGAAAGTTTATTCTTCACACGGATCCGTGGTGGGGGTTTCGGGGTTTCCGCGACGTGAAAAAACGGTTTTCGCGGCCCAAAAAAACCCAACTATAACATCACCACGCAGTTTAATAAAATCAAATCATGCGAGTAATGAATAGCGGAAATAAAATACAATACAGCTTCTTACTCCAACACTTTCTTATCAACCTATATCAGAATTTATCTAACAAATTCTTAAACTAAGTCCCAAAACATCCATAGTCGTAGAATCACACACCATCCGCGCCACCTTGTCGCCTTCCTTTGCTATAGCTTCTCTTTTCCTGTATCTGCAGTAAGAGGAAATGCAAACTATAAGCAAAATGCTTAGTAAGCGCTATCTAACTCACAAAATCTCGATATGCATGTACATATATCTATAACATGATCTAACTGATTACTTACTGAAGACTACTCATGCTCATCTAATAATAAAGGAATCAAACAGGTTAAAATGCTAAACATGTAAAGCTACTCATGCTCATCTAATAGTAAAGAATAGTAAGCTAATCTAAATAACATGCTAGCATAAAAGAAAACTCAACTTGCTGCTTTTAAAACAAAATGAAACTTATTTCATTTGTTCTAAACTTATTCTTTTATTTCACTTGTTTAAAAACTTCTTCTTTAATACTTTTATACTTATGTAAAACTTACTTTACTTGTTCAAAAACTTATACTTATAATACTTTAAAATAATAATCAACTTTCTTCTTGGGTCTGGTAACTGTACTTGCTATGCGCGCATCCCTAACTAGACCCAAGGTAGCTAGTCCCGAATCTAGTAGGGTTTACTATTATAACGACCCGACCCCTTTGGCGGCCCATTTGGCGACCCTCGGATCGTCGACCGTCGGCCGTGCCGTTACTACTAGATTATCTAAACCTAAGGACGACTATGGGAGCCCAACCCAAGGACAACTGAGAGTCCAGCACAGTGTACTAATAAAAGTAAAATACTTGTTATCTTTTAATACTTCTAATATATAATGCCTCAGCATTTTAACAAGCACCTTGTGTGCCAAAAATCCCTAAAGTCTTGACTTTGGGATCTACTTAAGGTCTTGGCCTTTTTATTGCTTTTCTTTATCATTTTTATACTTGTTAATACTTCTAAAAGAACGCTTCTTTAAAATGAAACTGAAATGTAAATGCTTAAACAACCTAGAATTGAATGCTTAAACAAACTAAAATCGAATACTCAAACAAACTAAATTGAATGTTATAATAACTGAAACTGCTGTGCTTGAGAAGTTCCAAAACTGCAGTTTAAACATAAATAAATCTGCATACTATGCTAATCAAAATTCTGCATGTTAAGCTAACAGAAATCTGCACTACAAGTTCCACTAAAAATCTGCACTATAAACTTAATTAAAAATCTGCACTATAAGCCTAATTAAAATCTGCACTATAAGCTTACATCAAAAATCTGCACTATAAACTTAATTAAAATCTGCACTATAGGCTTAATTAAAATCTGCACTATAAGCTTAAATAAAAATCTGCACTATAAGCTTAATTAAAATCTGCATTATAGGCTTAATTAAAATCTGTAATATAAGCTTAATTAAAATCTGCATGATAGGCTTAATTAAAATCTGCGCTATAAGCTTAAATAAAAATCTGCACTATAAGCTTAATTAAAATCTGCTCTATAAGCTTAATTAAAATCTGCACTATAATTAAAATCTGCACTATAAGCTTACATAAAAATCTGCATATGATCTTAATTAAAATCTGCACTATAAGCTTAATTAAAATTTGCACTATAGGCTTAATTAAAATCTGCACTGTAAGCTTATATAAAAATCTGCATATGAGCTTAATTAAAATCTGCACTATAAGCTTAATTAAAATCTGCACTATAAGCTTACATAAAAATCTGCATATGAGCTTAATTAAAATCTACGCTATAAGCGCTTCTCATGCTTTGAAGTCAAGAAGAACAAAGGTCCGAAACTACTCCTACTGCAGGTGAGAAGCACTTACCTTTGCGTTCTGGGGTTTACAACCGGAAAGAAAACTTCTAGGGTTTGCGGAAATTGCAAGCTTCGACCCCTTCTTCGTGCTCACAGTTTCCCCTTGACGAGAGGATCACAACCATGTGAAGATCTCCCGGAAATCTCCCTTGGCCGGCCGCCGGAGAGGAACCCTAGATCCCCCATTTTTTCCTTCGCCCAAACAGGAGACGCTGTGCCGTCGAGAGAGAAAAGGAGAGGAGAGGTTTAGGTTTTGGAAAATAATCCCTAAGTTCTCCCCTTTTATAACTTAATATTTCTGTTAATTCCTTAAATAAATTTTTCCTATCTTTTCTAAACAGACAAATCCAATATCAACTTATCCCTTTTATTTTTTTACAACTTATTTCTTTTGGTAAAAATACCAAACAAACTCCAAAAATTTCATAAAAATACTCTAAAAATTTCTAAAAATCTCTAGAATATTTCTAAAGCATTTCTAAATATTTTTAAGTACTATTAGAACTCGTAATGAGGAAATTAAATACCAAACGAATCCAAAAATTACATTAAAATACTCTAAAAATTTCTAAAAATCTCTAGAATATTTCTAAAGCATTTCTAAATATTTTAAAGCACTATTAGGACTCGTAATGAGGAAATTTGGGTTATTACATAAATAATCTGGTCCATTAACTTCATTGGTATAGGACTAAAGAAGTCATAGCTACTGTATATGATCGTAACAAGCTCCAACAGTAATCACAATACCAATGTCATTAATGGCATGATCAAGCTGTAGATATGTAGAGTGAAAATTACATGAAATGCGATCAGTATATGTTAATTTTCAACTGGTCCTAAGATGATCTCAAAAGAGGTCAGATCTTATTTTTTGAAATAGTTTATGCTAAACTGCAATAGCAAATTATGATCAACTATATGATTCTAAAAGGAATCTGTATCATATTTACAAACACCAAATGCTAAATAGCAGTAGTAAATGATGATATCACAGTCAGAGTGTCAAACAAACATATAAATTTCCATTAATATTTTGAACTTTAAGTACATACAATAATCAAAATAAAATGTTTATCTTTATTATCAAATATAGAGCAATAAGATAAATACAGACTCTCACTAGATGAGTTCTTCTTCCATAAGAAGGACTCCCCTATCCACAACATGCACATGAAACACCTTAGGCATCAAGTCTTTGGTGAGGGGATAGGCCTGTTGGTGCAACCTTAGGTCATAGTTGACCTGGTTGACCTGACTCGAGTTGACCTGACTCGAGTTGTGTTTTGATGTTTGACGATGTTTGACGAGAAGAGAGTTGTATTCTTGATGTTTGACAAGAATAGGTGTTTGGGAGATTGTAGGTGCAACCTTAGGTCAAGGTTGACCTGGTTGACCTGATTCGGGAAAAGTTCAAGCAGGGAGCTTGGCACGCGAAAAGTCCAAGTATGGAGACTTGGCACTGGAAAAGTCGAAGTACGGAGACTTGGCACGGGGAAAAGTCCAAGCAGGTAGCTTGGCACGCGGAAAGTCCAAGTATGGAGACTTGGCACGGGGAAAGTCCAAACATGGAGTGTGGCACGGAGAAGTCCAGTGAGGGAGCGCACGGGAAATCTTGGTGAGTGAAGCGGTGAAAATCCTAGTGAGTGAAGCTAGGTGAAAGTGGAAGTCTGGTGAGTGAAGCCGGACGGGGAAAGTCCGGTGAGTGAAGCCAGGTTGAAGTCCGGTGAGTGAAGCCAGGCAGATTGAAATCCTGGTGAGTGAAGCCGGTGAAAACCTAGTGAGTGAAGCTAGGTGAAAGTCCCGTGAGTGAAGCCGGGCAGGAAAATCCAGATGGATCAAGGGTGATCGGGACATCCGGTGTTGAGAAGGTCAAGTAGGTCAAGGGAGTGACCGAATACTTGACAAAGAGGAAAGTCCAAGTGGGTCAAAGGGATTGACCGGACACTTGGTAGGGAGTCTTAGCAGGGCAAGGGAGTGACCGGATGCTAAGCATGATGTACCAACAGGTCAAGGTTGACGGATGTTGGTTTGGGAGACTTGGGACTTGGTTTGGGCAAAATCAAGCTCTGGATCGGTCACCGGACCGATCAGGTGTATGTTGATCGGTCTGCACGACCGATCGAGATAACAACGAAGGCACGCAGGCGATTGGAGGCGTCGATCGGTGCCGGGACCGATCGGCGTAGCTGATCGGTCTACAAGACCGATCGGGCGATATCTGATCGATGTCCGCGACCGATCTGTGACGATCTTGAGGAGTGCGAGGAACCGCACTCAATAAGCCCTGATCGGTCAGCAGACCGATCAGGCCATACCCTGATTGGTCCCCACGACCGATCAGAGCACGATCAGTAGCTAGCGGAGTTCGGGAGAAAGCGCTGATCGATCTATGGACCGATCAGGCACACTCCTGATCGGTCTGTGGACCGATCAGGGCACTAGCCATTGCGACGCAACGGCTATATTCCTTCGTGTTTTTCTTCGCAGGTATAAAAGAAGCTACAGGGCTTCGTTGCTGTAGCTGCTTCCTCCTTAGAACTTCTGTTCTTGTGCTCTAGAGCTTCTGCTCTTACCTGCTATCAGAGCTTTGCTGAGCTCCTCGCAGCTGAAGCTTCGCGTGAGCTTCTCGACTGGATTCTCGTCAGCTGCTGCTGGTGTGAAGCTGCTGCTTCATCACTCCAGTCAACAAGAAAGGCAAGCAAGTGTTTCATATTGTCTTTTGCTTTCTTGTATCTGTTGTACTCCTATCTTGCTTGTGCAAGAAACATTGTGGCGAGGTTTCTCCACCCAGAAGGAGTATATTGTATTAGCCGGTTCTCCGGGGACTCATCCACCGACGGATTGGTAGGCTTCGTCCACCTTACGGACACGCCGAGGAGTAGGAGTTCATCTCCGAACCTCGTTACATCCATCGAGTTTGAGGTTTGATCTTCTCACCGTTTCCTTTCTACTGTTTTATTTCCGCTGCTAACTCGATTTGTAGAAAGAAAGCGAATTTGGGGTCGGCTATTCACACCCCCCTCTCTAGCCTCCGTACGAAGGATCCTAACAAGTGGTATCAGAGCGAGGCGCGCTCTTCGTCGGATTAACACCCGTGGGAGCACAAGCTAGAGAATGGATCGACTCGGAGAAGACATTACGTTTCCACCCTTCTACGAGTGCTGCGACTTCGCGTATTGGAAGGTAAGAATGAGGTATTTTCTTATGTCTAACCTTGAAAATTGGAGTTGTGTTCAATTAGGTTTCAAGCCTCCGATGGACAAGAAAGGAGAAACCCTAGAGAAGAAGGAGTGGACCAAGGAGCAAATCCACCAATCAACCATCAATGATGAGGTAACGAAAATCATTGAATTCTCTTTACCTAATGATGTTTTGTGTAGGATAGGTGGATATAACGATGCCAAGGAGTTGTGGAATAACTTGGCAAAGTTCCATGAGGAGAACTCCACTTCAAGTCATGAAGAGGAGTCAAGTGAGCCAAGGAGTTCACATCATGGAGGAATGGATTTAGAAGTTGAGGGCCACTCAACATCTAAAGAAGAAGAGGAGAGTTCTTCTTCAAGTTCAGAGCAAGAAGAAGAAGCTTCTACCTCCGGAAGGGATGAAGGAGAGAGCGTTCATCCATCCTCAAACCTAGGTAACTCAAGCATTTTAATTTCTAGCAAATTACACATAATGTGCTTTGAGTGTAGGGAATTTGGGCACTACAAGAGTAAGTGTCCAAAGAGGGTTAGGAAGTCTCCACCGGCGCCAAAGGTCAAGAAAGCCGGAGTCCCGATATGCAAAGGCAAAGAGCATGTGGTGTGCTTTCAATGCAAGCGAAGGGGACATTATCGGAGTCAATGTCCGAGGGGGAGGCAATCTCACAAGGACAAGAGACCGAGCACGTCGATAGGGGGAGCTAAGGCAAACCCTAAGGTAACATTTAAGGCACATTCTTGCAATAATAATAAGACTCATGCTAGTAGTTTTATTGCAATTGTCAAGAATGATAAACATGATAATCTTAGGAATCAATATATGTGCTTAGGTGCCAAACATGTGAGCCTAGATAAGGATAACACTAGGAAAGCCAACCCTAGAATTAACTCATCTAAGGCTAAGGAAAACCTAGGTAGAAATCCCAAATCATCTAGACATATGCCTAGAAATACCTCAAGGAATAATGATAAATTAAAACTTGAGGTATTAGAAAAGGAGAATCAAGTCTTGAGGTCAAGACTTGATACTTTGGAAAAGACTCTTAAGAACTTAGAAAAGTCAACTCTAGGGTCTAAGGGTCAAAAACCCAAGTCAAAGGACAAGAGAGGTTTGGGTCACAAACCTAAGTCCCAAGTGGTCAAGCCCACTTATCATAATGTTCCATTCGATTATGGAACAAAATCTAGGGCTAGGAAGACCACCACCAAGGTCACAAGCGGAGTCACCCCTAGAGTTGATCTTGATGAGTCCCAAATGACCAAGGCTTTAAAGCCTAAGAGGGTCATTAGGAGGGTTGCTAGGGAAGTTATCCCTAGTGAATATTTAGTGAACCCAATTAGCTCAAATAGGTATTGGGTTCCTAGGAGCATCTTCTCTACCCCATAGATGGGTTAGAGAGTGTCAACTCCGATTAGAAGGGTAGTTAACCCAACTTTGAGGAAATTGACGCTCAAGGAGCATTTTCAAGATTTTTGGGAACCTTTGAAAATGAAATGGAATATTTACTCCTTGGAAGAGTAAAATGTGCCATCATGGAAAATGATGATGTTAATTTCAATTGGCACAATTTGGGAAAATCTAGAGAACTCTTGAGGAAAAATAAAACATGCCAAGATTTGAGGATAAATTTGATCTTTAAGTGGCATGAATGAATCTAGAGTTCAAGAAGTGTCAAAATTAGGATTTTGGCATATTAGGGCAATCAAGGGTTAAAGCTTAAGTATTAGCTAAGGCTAAGGATACTTAGATAGGTAATCTAGGTATGTCTTATTCATGCTAAATCTTGCCATGATTGTTTGCCCTCACATGTCATGACATCATATTTAAGTTTATCTTTTGAAATGTCATGATAATGCTTAGGTTAGTTTTATGTCATGTTTATTTAAGTTCCAAACTTTATGCCATGACATCATGACATTGGCACATGCTTCTATTTATGATATTATTTCATGCCATGTCATCATCTCTTGCATTAATGATCAATTTAAATTGATTTAAGGATAGAAACACAGTTTGATATTGAGATCAAATTGGTGTTTAGAAAATGCATGAGAACTTAGCTTAAGATGACCTAAACCCATATCTCACATCAAAATTGACTTGGATGTGTTTGATACACTTTAGATGTGTGTGAGATATTAGGATCATGAGTTAGGATCAAGGTGCATAGTTCTTGTACCTAGATGAGCCTAATTCAAGAAATTGAGGATCATAGGGAAAGCCTATGTACAAGTCATGTACATTTAGCCCTAAGATTGTGGTCCTAAATTAAAGGGTTAAAAATCATTTCAAAATTGATTTGAGAAACCTTGATGAAGCCATTCTAGTGATAGCATTCATCATTGAACATTGTGATACAAAGTTTACTTAACTTTGAACTATTTCAAAGTCTTTTGAACTTTGTATCAAGATTGAAAAATGGAAGTTATTTTCATAGAAAACTATTTTTCCTTGACAGTATATGGTATGAGGAATGTATCCTCAAAATTTCATAATTTTTTGAATTTTCTAGAATTTGTTGTGAGTTTCTGAATTTCGGGAGAGAAGAAATCAGAAACTGCCTGATCTGAACTTGGATCGGTCACTGGACCGATGCAGGGAAGGCTGGATCGGTCTGAGGACCGATCCAGAGGGGTCCTGATCGGTCCGGTGACCGATCAGTGAGTCAATTTCTGAATTTCACCGTGGTCTGAAATTTCAGATGGGAGTTGAGTTTCGGTTTCTAAAGGTTTGAAACTCTCCAAGACATTGTTGGTGCAATGGTCAAGGGGGAGTTGACCTTTAGGGGGAGTCTTAACTAATTGTCAAGGGGGAGTTGACTTTTAGGGGGAGTTTTTACTCCTTAAGACTTTTGAGGATTAGTGATATGGGATTGTCACTAAGTTGAGTGTTGAGTTTAGTATCAAGGGGGAAATTAAGGGTTTCAATGAAAGGTATGAGACTTTCATTAGGAAGAAACTCTTGACCTTGATTCCCTCTTTTTGATGTGTGTCAAAAAGGGGGAGAGATGTCCCAAGGGGGAGAGTGTAGGTTTTGGAAGAATGTTCAAGGAAGAACATTGGAAAACCTAAGTTAGGTTATCGGGTTAACCTAACTTGATTTTGGATTTTGTCAAACATCAAAAAGGGGGAGATTGTTGGTGCAACCTTAGGTCAAGGTTGACCTGACTCGAGTTGTGTTTTGATGTTTGACGATGTTTGACGAGAAGAGAGTTGTATTCTTGATGTTTGACAAGAATAGGTGTTTGGGAGATTGTAGGTGCAACCTTAGGTCAAGGTTGACCTGGTTGACCTGATTCGGGAAAAGTCCAAGCAGGGAGCTTGGCACGCGAAAAGTCCAAGTATGGAGACTTGGCACTGGAAAAGTCCAAGTACGGAGACTTGGCACGGGGAAAAGTCCAAGCAGGAGGGAAAAGTCCAAGTATGGAGACTTGGCACGGGGAAAGTCCAAACAGGGAGTTTGGCACGGAGAAGTCCTGGTGAGTGAAGCCAGGCAGTCGGGAAATCCTGGTGAGTGAAGCCAGGTGAAAATCCTAGTGAGTGAAGCTAGGTGAAAGTGGAAGTCCTGGTGAGTGAAGCCAGGCGGTTGGAAGTCCTGGTGAGTGAAGCCGGGCGGTTGAAGTCCTGGTGAGTGAAGCGGTGAAAACCCTAGTGAGTGAAGCTAGGTGAAAGTCCCGTGAGTGAAGCCGGCAGGAAAATCCAGATGGATCAAGGGTGATCAGGACATCGGTGTTGAGAAGGTCAAGTAGGTCAAGGGTGACCGAATACTTGACACAAAGAGGAAAGTCCAAGTGGGTCAAAGGTTGACCGGACACTTGGTAGGGAGTCTTAGCAGTCAAGGGAGTGGCCGGATGCTAAGCATGATGTACCAACAGGTCAAGGTTTACGGATGTTGGTTTGGGAGACTTGGGACTTGGTTTGGGCAAAACCAAGCTCGGATCGGTCACCGACCGATCGGTGATCGCTGTGTATTTGATCGGTCATGACCGATCGGATAACAAACGAAGGCACGCGGCGATTACGTGAGCGTCATCGACGGTCCGCAAGACCGATCGGCGATATCTGATCGGTCCGGACCGATCGGTGACGATCTTGAGGAGTGCGAGAACCGCACTCAATAAGCCACGATCGGTCGCCAGACCGATCCGCCATCCGATTGGTCCCCACGACCGATCGAGCACGATCGAGCTAGCGGAGTTCGGGAGAAAGCGCCGATTGATCGTGGACCGATCGCACACTCCACGATTGATGCGTGGACGATCGGCACTAGCCGTGCGACGCAACGACTATATTCGCCGTGTTTTACTTGGCGGTATAAAAGAAGCTACGGGGCTTCGTTGCTGGTCTTCGCTTCCTCCTTAGAACTTCGTTCTTGTGCTCTAGAGCTTCTGCTCTTACCTGCTATCGAGTTCTTTGAGCTCGCCTCCGAAGCTTCGCGTGAGCTTCTCCCTGTTGCTGGTGTGAAGCTGCTGCTTCATCACTCCAGTCAACAAGAAAGGCAAGCAAGTGTTTCATATTGTTTTTTGCTTTCTTGTATCTATTGTACTCATATCTTGCTTGTGCAAGAAACATTGTGGCGAGGTTTCTCCACCCAGAAGGAGTATATTGTATTAGCCGGTTCTCCGGGGACTCATCCACCGACGGATTGGTAGGCTTCGTCCACCTTACGGACACGCCGAGGAGTAGGAGTTCATCTCCGAACCTCATTACATCCATCGAGTTTGAGGTTTGATCTTCTCACCGTTTCCTTTCTACTGTTTTATTTCCGCTACTAACTCGACTTGTAGAAAGAAAGCGAATTTGGGGTCGGCTATTCACACCCCCCCTCTCTAGCCTCCGTACGAAGGATCCTACTCTCACTAGATGAGTTCTTCTTCCATAAGAAGGACTCCCTTATCCACAACATGCACATGAAACACCTTAGGCATCAAGTCTTTGGTGAGGGGATAGGCCAACATGGAATTTGTGCTGATGTGCTCGACCATAATCTGACTACTCTGAACTCTTTCTTTAATAGCTAGAAACTTGATGTCGATGTGCTTGGACTTCGACGAACTGCGGTTGTTCTTGGCATAAAGTTCTACGGCTTTATTATCACAGCAGATCCTAAGTGGCTGGTCAATGCCATCAACGATCTGTAATACTATGATGAAGTTTCGCAGCCAAATCCTGTGATTGGATGCTTCATAGTATGCTATCAACTTTGCCTCCATAGTAGAAGTGGCTACTAGCGTCTACTTGACGCTCTTCTAAGATATAGCCCCTCCAGCAAGCATGAAAATATAATCCGAAGTGGACCTCCTGCTATCTAAGCATCTAGCAAAATCGAAATCTGAATATCCAATCACCTCTAGATGATCTGATCTCTGATAAGTGAGCATATGTTCTTTAGTTCTTTGGAAATACCACATCACTCTCTTTACCGCTTTCTAGTGTGATGGTCCTGTGTTACTTATATATTTGCCTAACATCCCCACTATAAATGCTATATCTGGTCTAGTACAAACTTGTGCATACATGATGTTGGTGTGGTTAGCACTAACCGTCTAACTCAGGTTTTGATGAATGACAAATTAGGTTAAGTTAGTTTTGATGTTGATCTAACACTCTGACCGAGTGTACAGAAGAAGTCCAAACAGGTCGATGGGCTAACCGGATGTCTGACACGAAGTCTAAATGGGTCGATGGGCTAACCAGACATTTAGCACGAAGTCCAGCTAGGTCGACGGGCTAACCGGATAGCTGGCACGAATTCCAACTGTTAGTTAGTACCCTAGAGCCAATCATTTGATGATTTTTGTATGGACTCATTGTATCATATTCTTATATATATAAAGGCATTTGGTTTTGGTTATTATGCTTACCTGTACTGGTGCCAAATAAACTAAGTATAATAACATCCTTGAGTAGAAAGGTTCTTACCTATATCAATCGATTGGTTGAATCGATGGTGAGATGATATAGGGAACACTACTCTTAATCATTCCTAGTCGAGTATTAACATTCAGGAACAATGTTAATGCAATAAGACTAGCATGTAGGTCAACTCGATGACTTGATCTCACAAGTCATGGATATAGAGATATCAAGTTGACACATGGGTATGCATTGGAGAATGTATACTGAATGACCCGCCATGAGAAAGTATCATGGATCGTTATATGAGTGTCATATACTTTCTCATGTGGCTATTAGTATGACTATTAGTCCTTAGACCTGAAGTCACCATGATTCCCTACATAAGGAGTTACATACTTTGGCTTCGTCAAACGTCACTCGTAACTGGGTGGACTATAAAGGTGATTACTGGGTATGTAACAAATTATACAGAGGGATGTGAGTGATGTAGATGGGATCTATCCCTCCTATACGACGGGAGTGACATCGGTATTCTTGATAGAGTGAGACCACGAAGTGCATGGCCATGCCCAAATGAGTCAATATGAGATATTGAGCTCATTTGATTGAGTGAGTCTACTTGGAGTTCAAGATTTAGATTGATTAGAGGATGACACGGTCTATGTCTCATATTGATCAATCTAGATGTCAAGGATAGAAGGACAATGTCACATATTGTGAGGAGTCACAATTAGTAGTCACAAGGTGATGTTGGATCTCAACATTCTTGTAACTTGGGTAGTAATGATGTGTTGCTAGATACCGCTCATTACTTATGCTCCTAAATGGGTTTAGGGGCATTGCCAACGTTACAAGAACCTATAAGGTCACACACAAAGGGAAATTAGATGGAGATTAGGTTTATATGATGAACCTAAAGGATTAGGTTCATGTGATGAACCAAATTGGATTAAGAGTAATCCAAATTGAGCTAATTGAGTTGGACTCAATTTGGTTCATGTGTTAGATGAGTCTAATTTGGACTTAGATTTATTGAATCAATTTAATTTGATGAATAAAGATTCATTAAATTAAAATTAACTTGAACCAATGGTTAGATTTGATCAACCATAGGAGAGAAGTGGTCAAGTTTGACTTGACTTAAGAGGAAGATGAAGAGTCAAGTTTGACTTGACTATTTGCCACATCATTAGTGAGTTGGCAAGATGTGGACCAATGATGATGCTCCACATCATCATGGTTACTTATGTGTGTGCCACCTCATGGAGGTTACAAATCTCCTCTTTAATGCCCTCCACATTAAATGAGAGGGTTACAAGCCTTAGGTGGCCGGCCACACTAATGCAAGAAGGGAAGTTTTTGATTTTGTGTGGTAACCTCCATCTTCTTCCTCTCTAGTTTTCTTTTTGCTCTCCCTCTCCTCCATTACTGATCTCTAAGGTTGCTAGCACATCCTTAGAGGTTCTTCTCCATCTCTTGCTTATGTGGATACACATAGAGGAGTATCTACTTTGATTGATACTCTCGAGATCCGGCGAATCTTGGACGAGCGGGATTAAGCGAAGGGCTTCACTTCAAGGGTAATGCTCTTCGTCTTTGTAGATCTAGTTTAGATCTAAGGTTTTGAAACTCGTACACGTAAAGTTTTTTGAAAACATTTTTATTTCTTCGCACGGATCCGGTGGCAGGGTTTCGGGGTTTCCGCGACGTGAAAAAGCGGTTTTCACAGCCCGAAAAATCCAACACCAGCTAGGTCGACGGGCTGACCGGATAGCTGGCACGAAGTCCAGACGGGTCGAAGGGCTGACCGGACGTCTGGCAGATAAGTGAAGGTAAGTCACTAGAGGGGAGTGACTGTGAGGACGCGGTCTCGGGTAGGGAACTTAGGCGCCAATCCGACAGATCCATTTTGGAACTCTAAGTCGAGATCTTAACTAGATTCCGGTCTCGGTGAGACGGAATCTAACTCATACTCTTTTTGTTGAACTTTAAATTGTGCTAATAGTCTGTTTTGTAGGATATATATTTGCTTCCAGACTAACATTTTCTTGTAGGGATGGAATTGCTGGAAAACTGGGTCGGGGTGCCCGGAATGGATCTGAGCGCCCGAAGGTCCGAGCGCTCGGAACAGGTCCGGGTGCTCGGAGGTAAATTCTATCCTGATCGCCACGTCGACACGTGGAGCTCGCTGGTTGGCTCGGTTATGTCACACCAGGGCGCCTGGAAGGGATCTGGGCGGCCCGAGTATCCTATATAAGGAGGGTCAAGTCAAGGGAGGAGCTTTAATATCATCTCAGAATTCAAGATCTGCTCTCCTGTGCTCCCGCGACGCTGCGAAAGCTCTCCGACGATGCGCTTTTCTTTTCAGCTATTACTTCTTGTCGGTATCTTCTTTTCTAATAATTCTTGTACTCAATCCATGTAATCACTTTCTGAATTATTAGTAATTGTCCAACGAAAGCACTCGACGAGTGCGGGCCTTGGAGTAGGAGTCGACAAAGGCTCCGAACCAAGTAAAAATAACTTTTGTTAGCATTGCTTTATTTTTCTGTTCACTTTTCCCGCTGCGCATCTACTCTATGAAAATTTTAAATCACTATTCACCCCCCCTCTAGTGAAACTCACGATCCAACAAGTGGTATCAGAGCAAGTACCGCTTTGATTTGGTGCAACCACCAATCAAACAAGGGGTGAATTTTTTATTTTTGTTTCCGTTTTTTTTCGTAAAAATTCCAAACTGGTATTATTACCTTTTTGGAAAAAAAATTTCGTTGCAATTAATCTAAATTGGTGCAACACTAATTTAGATCTCCTTATTATTAAACTCTTCCCGCACTGCTAATCCAAGATGAAGTCTTGGGATCTCTTTTTCCTGTTTAATTTTTGTGTGCAGGTCATCATGTCTCAATTGGAAGGCTTCAGCACAGTATATCCTCCCCTATTCAACGGGGATGACTTTTCATACTGAAAGAAAAGAATGTAAGTCTACCTGAAGACGGACTATGATCAATGGTTCAGCGTCACAAAAGCCTACCGAGCACTAGTCGACAACTCCGGAAATCCACTAGACCCGGAACAATGGACTCCGGACATAAGGAAGAAGGCATCGACGGAGAACAAGGAGATTAACACGCTACACTGTGGACTAACAAGGGAAGAGCTGAACCGGGTCGGACCATATAAAAATGCAAAAGAGCTATGGGACAAATTGATCGAGCTGCACGAAGGAACCAGCGATGCTAAGGTAACAAAACGTGACTTGTTATTAAATAGAATATTTAATATAAAAATGCAGGAAGGAGAAATGGAGAGTCAGCTACACGCGAGGATCAAGGACATCCTCAATGGGCTCTACGCGATAGGCCACTAGATGGAAAATAGGGATCTCATAAGGTACACGTTAAACGCTTTTCCCCATAACAATTTGTGGGCATCTATCGTGGATGCCTACAAAATTTCTAAGAATTTGTCAAAACTAAAATTAGACAACTTTTTTGTGAACTAGAACTACATAAACAAACAAATGCTAGATCCGAGAAAGGTATTGCTTTGTTTGCAGGTTCTTCCAAGGAAAAGAAGAATAAACCTGAACCTGAAGAAGATTCTAATCAGGACTCTGAAGACGAAGAATACCTGGTGAACCTGGTAAGGAAAATCTTCACCAGGAGAAAGAAGAGCTTCAGCAAGAAGGACCTTCAAAAGATCAGTTCTCCAAAGGAACAAAAGGACGTGACGTGCTTTGGATGCAACAAGAAGGGGCACTACAAGAAAGAGTATCCAAGATTGAAGATCGATAAAATGAAGGCGTCCAAAAAGAAGGCCCTCAAAGCGACATGGGACGACTCATCCTCAGAAGAATCGGAAGCCGAAGATCAGAAGAACCGGAGTTATCTCGCGCTGGTGGCCCGCGAAGCAGAGTCGGAGGACGAATCGGAAGACGGGTCCGAACCCGAATCGAGCCACGAGTCCGTACTCGTTTCCAAAAGTTCCGAAGAGGTATACCTAAACCTAAATAGAAAATTTTTTAAACTTATTTCGTGCTTAAATAGTAAATTAGTTAAATTAGAAAGTAAAAATGAATTACTCCTTGAGAAGAATCAAAACCTCAAGGAACAAATTGTAAATAACAATCCAACTCAAGATCTAACACTTGAGGAGGAAAATCTATCATTAAAAATCGAAATTAAAAATTTTAAAAAAAAATATTAGAAAAATTTACAACAAGATCCAAGAACTTGGACTTAATTTTAAATAACCAGAAAGCAATTTACAATAAAACCGGACTTGGCTATAAGCCAAGTTCAAACAAAACATTTAAATCATTAATAACCCAACACAAACCAATAACTAAAGCTTGGGTTCCGAAAGCATACTTAACCACGCAAGTAGGACTTAACCAATTTTACATTCCTAAAGAAAAAATATATTATATAAATTCAAATAAATCAAATCAAAAACCAAAATACAAACCTAAACAAAAAAATTCAAAATCTAAATATTTTAAAACTCACCAAAACTTAGACTATCACCAAGTAAATTATAACTATAAAAGAAATAGACATAAACCTAGAACTAAAAATTAATTTAAAGGCCAATAATTCAGGGGGAGGCTCCAGAATAGCTGGCACCTCTAAAACTAACCTACCCAACAGGGTAACCCTAACCAACCTACCCGGCAGGGTAATTAGCACTAGTTAAAAAGGGACAAAAGTTTAACTTGACCTACGGTACTAGTGAAGTTTTGGATGATAGTACGTTAGGGAAGCTTAGTCTATGCATGTCTAAGAAGATATGGCTTCGACCTGGTGCATTTGCCTAAGTGGAACTAGCTGAAGCTACCCCTTACGGATCCTAACTAGTTAGACTAAGGTTTTGTATTAAGTTCAGTGGATAGGACTATTTGGAAAACCTCGAAGGAATGGTTACTTTAATGATGTCTAGGTACTCACCATAGCCCAGAAGTTTATCCGAAGAATGCCTATTTATTAAGTCAAAAGCTAAACCTGAATCTAACATATGTTAAACCAAATCCTAAAATTGAATCTAATTCATCTCAAAAAATTATAGGATTTCCTGATTGAAAACTTAGATCGGGTGAGATGACTAAGGATTAAATTAAAATTAAAATTAAATTTTGAATTAAATTAAAATTTCAATTAAAATTAAATTTAAATTTAAATTAAATTTTGAATTAAATTAAAAATTTAAATTAAATTAAAATTAATTTCGAATTAAATTTTGAATTAAATTTAAATTTAAATTTAAAATTAAATTAAAATTAAATTTCGAATTAAATTAAAATTAAAATTTAAAATTTAAATTAAATTTTGAATTAAATTAAAATTAAAATTAAATTTCGAATTAAATTTTAAATTAAATTAAAATTAAATTAAGATTAAGATTAAATTTAAATTTAAAATTTAAATTAAATTTAAATTTTATTTTAAAAATTAACTTAAAATTTTTAACTTCAAAATTTATTTTAAAAATTAACTTAAATTTTTTAACTTAAAAAATTATTTTAAAAATTAACTTTTTTTTTTAACTTAAAAATTTATTTCAAAAATTAACATAAATTTTGTAACTTAAAAATTTATTTCAAAAATTAACTTAATTTTTTTAACTTAAAAATTTATTTTAAAAATTAACTTAAATTTTTTAACTTAAAAATTTATTTCAAAATTAACTTAATTTTTTTTAACTTAAAAATTTATTTCAAAAATTAACTTAATTTTTTTAACTTAAAAATTTATTTTAATTTTTTTTTTAAAAAAAATATTTTAAAAAATTAACTTAATTTTTTTTAACTTAAAATTTTATTTTTTAAAAAAAAAAATAACTTAAATTTTTTTAACTTAAAAATTTATTTTAATTTTTTTTAACTTAAAAATTTATTTCAAAAAAATTAACTTAATTTTTTTTTAAAATTAACTTAAATTTTTTTTAACTTAAAAATTTATTTAACTTAAATTTCTTTTAACTTAAAAATTTATTTTAAACTAATTTTTTTTAAAATAAGAATTAACCTAAAATTTAAAAAAAAATAAAAAAAAAATCGGAGTCAAAAACCAGGGGCGGGCACCCCTGGTATACTGACCCGGGGCGCCCCGCCCCACTTGACCCCGGGCGCCCGGAACTCTCTATAAATAGGGGGCAGGGGGCGCCCCCAACCCTTGCACCAAACAACTTTCACTCTTGCTAAAGTTCGATCCGAGCTTTATCGCGAGACTGTTCTAAAATTAAATTTTCTTTTCCCTTGTGGTTAATACGCTGCTACGAATCAACCTTCATTTCTAAAATATTTTGCGATGACTCCTTGGTAATTTTCTTTTATCTTATCCAAATTTTTACTTTGTTTTGTGTCTTTTAATTAGTATAATTTTGTTTGATAATTTAGGAAACGCTCTAAATCTGGTGTTAGGTCCTCCACAGCCAGTATTGACCCTAGGTTCCCTACTAATGAACTTAGGATTAGATTCGAGTCTACCACTTATGTACCCATAAGGCCCAGATGCTTAGATAAAGAGTTTTTTTGTACGGTCATGTATTCCATCCGTAGAGGTCATTAATTACTATAGGATGTCGAACCTTGTTTATTGCACTAGTTCTATAAATATAGGTTTATGTGCGGAGTTTTATAATAACCTAGTGCAAGTAGATGACCTCACTTATACTACTAGGGTAGCTGGTACTGATATCACGCTAACCCCTACCGTCATCCAGACTTTCTTAGACCTACGACTATCCACTTGCACTTTTCAGTGCTATCCTCCTAGGTATCTACCATTTGGAGATCCTTACTTGCATATCACTCTCGATACGATTTATCTGTATCTTTTTGGAGGAGAGTGAGTACCCACTGTGACCCAGTTTAGGTATGTTTCCCTTCGAGTCCAAGACTATGCCCTCTATAGTGTTGAAACTTTCAGGCCGCAAAAACCACTTTTTGCATTGCGGAAACCTTGAAGTTCCTAGCCACTGGATCCATGCAAAGATAAATATTTTCATGTACAAGTTTTACTACTCTAGATCTATTTTAGATCTACAAGAATTAGAGGTATACCTTTGAAGCGAAGCCCTTCGCAAATCCCGCTCGTCCAAACTTTGCCGGATCTCAAGAGTGTCAAGCGAACACTCCTCTATATGTATCCACACAAACAAATGATGGAGAAAAACCTCTTAGAGTGTGCTAGCACTCATGGAGGTTTCGGCTAAGGAGGAGGAGAGGGAGAGAAGAAGAAGCAAGGAGGAAGAAGATGATGCCTTGAATGAGTTTAACTCTTGTAACTCATCCCATAATGTGGCTGGCCACAAAGGAGAGCTCTTATACCTCCATGTAAGACCGAGAGTCATTGTTCTTGGTCTCCCTCATGAGGTGGCATTTGGTCAATACAATCTTGACCAAATGATGTGGCCTTGATGATGTGTAACACCATCATTGGCCTGCCCTATGCCAAGTCACAATGACATGGCATTTGGTCAAGTCAAACTTGACCCTTCATCTTCCCTCTCAAGTCAAGTCAAATTTGACCACTTCTCTCCCATGGTTGATCAAATCTAACCATTGATTCAAGCCAACTTAATTTAATGAATCTATATTCATTGAATTAAATTGATTCAATGAGCCATAATCTAAATTAGACTCATTGGACACATGAATCAAATTTAGTCCAACACAATTAGATTAATTTGGATTACTCTTAATCTAATTTGGTTCATCACATGAATCTAATCCTCTTGGTTCATCTTATGAACCTAATCTCCATCTAATTACCCTTTGTGTGTGACCCTATAGGTTCTTGTAACGTTGGCAATGCTCCTAAACCCATTTAGAAGCATAAGTAATGAGCGGTATCTAGCAATACATCATTACTACCCAAGTTACAAGAATTTTGAGATCCAACATCACCTTTGTGACTACTAATTGTGACTCTCACAATATGTGACAATGTTCTTCTATCCTAGACATCTAGATTGATCAATTGAGGCATAGACCGTGTCATCCTTCAATCAATCTATATCTTGAACTCCAAGTAAACTCACTCCGATCAAATGAGCTCAATATCTCATATTGACTCATTTGGGCATGACCATGCACTTAGTGGTCTCACTGTATTAAGAATCATGATGTCACTCCCATCATATAGGAGGGATAGATCTCATCTACATCACTCACATCCCTCTGCATAATTTGTTACATACCCAGTAATTGCCTTGATAGTCCACCCAGTTACGGGTGACGTTTGACGAAGCCAAAGTATGTAACTCCTTATGTAGGGAACCATGGTGACTTCAGGTCCAAGGACTAATAGTCATACTAGTAGCCACATGAGAAAGTATATACACTCATATAACGATCCATGATACTTTCTCATGGCGGGTCATTCAGTATACATTCTCCAATGCATACCCATGTGTCAATTTGATATCTCTATATCCATGACTTGTGAGATCAAGTCATCGAGTTGGCATACATGCTAGTCCCATCGCATTAACATTGTCCCTGAATGTTAATACTTTACTATGAATGATTAAGAGTAGTGTTCTCTATATCATCTCACTATCGATTCAACCAATCGATTGATATAGATAAGAACCTTCTACTCAAGGACATTATTATACTTAGTTATTTGGCACCAATACAAGTAAGTATAATAATCATAAAAGAAATGCCTTTATATATATAGAAATATGATACAATGAGTCCATACAACAAGCATTAAATGATTGTCTCTAGGGCTCTAACTAACATGTAGGAACTTAGTCTTTTGCATTCTACCATTGACCACTCGCGACATCGCGATGATGCTTCTATTCCACTCCTTTCTACTTTATGCACTTTGTCATAGGTTAGATGTTGACATTAGCTTACACATCTTTTCTACCATTATCTACTCGGCCGGATTCACTATCAGTGGACGAGTCCATATGCCATACTGTCATATTTTGACGGCATATTTTGCCCATTTGCACATTGATGCCACCAGAGGTGATATTCGCGCTATGACCGAGTTTGACTTCATAGGATCTAGGAACTTCTCCCTAGCTGGTGTCCATATAGATGATGAGGGTATTATGTCGTGGCGGAGGGTGGCACAGCACCAGCCCGACCCAGATGCTCAGCCAGACACCCAGCAGGAGGAGGCAGAGCAGGATGAGTTTATTCTCGCACTATTTCCTGACAAGGCCGCTCCTGCCTGACCACCACCTCTAGCTCGAGCACCGCATCCCGCTCCCCGCACTCTAGCCGACCGAGTGACCGGACTAGAGAGAGCTATAGCGAGTCTCCAGCAGGAGAACTCCGACTTTCACCGGGATATGCGACGAGAGGTTTCTGACTTACGACGGGAGGTGCGACAGGAGGTCTCCGACTTGCGGCGAGATATTCGGCAGGAGATCTCCGATCTTCGACAGGACGACCGAACCCGACATACTTAGTTGTTAGAGCTATTACAATCTTTGGGTTTAGGTCCAACTCCCTCATCATCCCGATAGGCTAGACTATCACTACCCTGATATACTGTATTCCTTTTATTTGACATGTACTTGACCTTTTGATCTAGCTAAATTTTCATTCCATATATCGGTCTCTATTGCTTGCTTAATAGACTAGGATTTTCAGAATGTCAAAATTGTTTTCAAAAAATGATTGCTTTCAAATTCTAGGTCAAAATTGTTTTTATTTTTCAAAACTGTCATATTTTTAGAATTTCAAACACAGCTTTAGCCTTAGACTAGTTCAAAATCCTTAGAAAGCATGTACCCATAGCGCTAGTATTTGAGCATCTCACCAACAACCTAGGCTTACCTTACTTGTGATTGACAAACATAGAAAGGGGTGAGATGCATAGGCCAATTGTCCAGACTTAAGATGCTTATTTCAGTGCATCGACATAAGTCTGGGTGTTAAATACTAAACAGATATTAATCAAGTTGAGTTATTCAGTTTAGTCAAACACTAACTGATTACAATGAACTTAACTTGACTAATCAAGTGAAAACTGCTATCTTCTGATAGTTGGTAAGTAGCTAATTGGTTAAACAGTTGTGTATTTTTTTATGTCTGGTTTAGGGGGAGAAATTAATCAAATACCTATTTTCTTTTATTAAAATTATTTTTCTACTGTTGACAACTTTTGAAAACTAACTCGTATAAAACTAAGTTGCTTTTAAGAATTAGATCTAACCTAGTTTTGAAAACTAATTTTCAAAGTTTAAATCTTATTTGGTTTTAAAAATTAGATTTTTCAAACTAAAAATCAGATAATAGTAACTTTTGAAAAATTATTTGACAAAAGTAAGAGTTGAAAATTGTTTTCGAAAAATTAAGTTCTACTTAGTTCTGAAAATTTAATTTTGAACATTAAACTTTACTTGATTTTGAAAAATTTAATGTTGTAAAATTAACTCTATAGAACTTATGTTTGGAAAAAGGTTTCAAATTTCAACTGTATTTTGAAAAATTAAATTTTGGAACAAATAAACTTATGCTTGAAAGTTTTTTTTTAAAAAAAAAACTTGATTAACTTTTGAAAAATTAACTTTTATAAATTTATGAAAATTCTGTTCCCAATTTATGTTTGTAAAAATTATGTTTTAAAAATTAATTTGCAAATTTAGTACTAAGTTATGTTGCCAAAATAACTATCTTTCAAAAACTTAGTTATTTTACAAAGGTTAAGAAATAAACCATAATTGTTTATTTTTAAGAAAAACTTCCCCAAGTCAACTTGACTTTATTTCCAGCAATTATTACATTGTCTGTCTTCTATATTATTTTTTTTTGTGATGTTGATTACTTAAACTATGTTCATGTTTGATGAATGTCAAAGGGGGAGGGATAGGTGGTTAAGTTAGTTGAACATCAAAAACTTAAACCCTCAAAAATCTAACTTAAACCAAAATTGATTGTTTTTACTTGCATATCTTTTTACACTAACTTAACCAGGTTGTCATTCCATCAAAAAGGGGGAGATTGTTGGTGCGGTTAGCACTAACGGTCTAACTCAGGTTTTGATGAATGACAAATTAGGCTAAGTTAGTTTTGTTGTTGATCTAACACTCTGACCGAGTGTACAGGAGAAGTCCAAATAGGTCGATGGGCTGACCGGATGTCTGGCACGAAGTCCAAATGGGTCGACGGGCTGACCGGACATTTGGCACGAAGTCCAGCTAGGTCGACGGGCTGACCGGATAGCTGGCACGAAGTCCAACTAGGTCGACGGGCTGACCAGATAGTTAACACGAAGTCCAGACGGGTCGAAGGGCTGACCGGACATCTAGCAGGTAAGTGAAGGTAAGTCACTAGAGGAGAGTGACTGTGAGGACGCGTTCCTGGGTAGGGAACTTAGGCGCCGATCCGACTTAGATCCATTTCGGAACTCTAAGTCGAGATCTTGACTAGATTCCGGTCTCGGTGAGACGAAATTTAAGTCATACTCTTTTTGTTGAACTTTAAATTGTGCTAACAATCTATTTTGCAGGATATATATTTGCTTACAGATTAACGTTTTCTTGCAGGGAAGGAATTGCTTGAAAACTGGGTCTGGGCACCTGGAGGTAAATTCTATCCTGATCACGTCGTCGACACGTGGAGCTCGTTGGTTGGCTCGGCTACGTCACACCAGGGCGCCTGGAAGGGATCCAGGCGCCCCGAGCATCCTATATAAGGAGGGTCAAGGGAGGAGCTTTAATATCATCTCAGAATTCAAGATCTTCTCTCATCTGCTCCCGCGACGCTGCGAAAGCTCTCCGACGACGCGCTTTTCTTTTCAGTTATTACTTCTTGTCAGTATCTTCTTTTCTAATAATTATTGTACTCAATCCTTGTAATCACTTTCCAAATTATTAGTAATTGCCCAATGAAAGCACTCGACGAGTGTGGGCCTTGGAGTAGGAGTCGACAAAGGCTCCGAACCAAGTAAAAATGACTTTTGTTAGCGTTGCTTTATTTTTTTTGTTCGCTTTTTCCGCTGCGCATTTACTCTACAAAAATTTTAAATCGCTATTCACCCCCCCCCCCCTCTAGTGAAACTCATAATCCAACACATGAGACTTCCCACTGCTGACAAATATGAAAATTATTCCATCTCCTTTATTTCAAGTTCAAGCCGTAGACACTGCTGCAAGCTGAACTTGTCACCTCTTAACATAAGTATGTCACCTGGTGTATAGTTCTGCATATCATACCTTTTAAACACATTTTCAATATAGGCCTATTGTGAAAGTCTAAGAATGTCTCTTGAATGATCATGATAGATCTGTATGCCTAAAACAAAGGATGCTTCACCAAGATCTTCCATTTCAAAATTACCTGATAAAAATGACTTGGTTTGATGCAGCATACCCTTATTATTGCTCACAAGCAATATATCGTCCACTTACAAAGCAAGTATAATAAACTTACTTCCACTGAACTTGACATATATGCATTGATCAATGAGGTTCTCTTTAAACGTAAATGAGATAACCACTTGATCAAATTTTTAGTACCACTGACGGGACGCCTGCTTTAAACAATAAATATACTTTCTTTAATCTACATACTAGGTGCTTTGAGCCTTTATATATAGACTCTGGTTGCACTATATATATAGATTCCTCTATGTCTCCTTTGAGGAATGTAGTCTTTACGTCCATTTGATGTAGCTCTAAATCACAATGAACTACAAGTGTCATGATTACTTTAAGGGAGTCTTTCGTCAACACAGGTGAGAAAGTCTCACTGTAATCAATATCTTCTTTCTGAGTGAATCTCTTGGTAATAAAATGAACCTTATACTTTTCAACATTGCCCCTTGAATCCCACTTGGTTTTAAATATTCATCTACAACCAACGGGTTTCTTTCCTTCAGGCAATTCGACAAGTTTCCAAATGTCATTGTCTACCATAGACTTCAACTCTTCTTGCATGATGTTAATCCACCTTTTAGGGCTAGAACATTGTTTGACTTCTTGGAAAGATGTAGGATCACTTTTCAATCCTATATTAAAATCATGCTCTTGGAGATAACATAATCACGAGAATTTGTGGTTCTCTGTTCCCTTATAGATAGCCTTAAATGCACTTGTGTTTAAGGTGGCCGAGGTACTTGCTCATCAAAATGAGGTAATACTTCAATTTCAGTGGCATGTTCCTCCAATTGCATTAGAAATGTCATGTAAATATCTTGGTTCACTACGCTCACTGGATGTGTGATACTCAGAATGTGCAGTATAGTAATCATACTGCTACTGATTGCACCAGTAGTAACCACAGGAGGATCGCCAGTGCTTTTCTCAAAAGATACTCCCTGATTTTATTACTCCCACTATCCTTAATGAACTTGGTATTTTCTATTTTGAAGATGGATCTATTAGAGGGATCATAAAATTTATACTCTCTTGACTTTTCAGAATAACCTACAAAATTGCAGCTACTTGTTCTTGAGTTCAGTTTCCTTTCATTAGGCCTATAAGGTCTAACTTCAGTTGGACAACCCCAAACGTGTAAATATATAATGCTAGAATTTCTACTCATCTGCATCTCGAATGGGGTTTTAGTTACTATCTTACTAGATACTCTATTGAGTAGGTAAACTACAGTCTTGAGTGCTTCACCCCACAAGGACTCTGGTAGAGAAGTGAAAGTCATCATACTTCTTACCATATCTTTTAGAGTTTGATTGCAACATTCAGCTACACCATTCTGACTAGGAGTACTAGGCATGGTATATTGAGGTACAATCCACACTTAGTAAGGTAGTTTGCAAAAGGTCCTGGACATTGTTCACCTGATCCATCATATCGACCGTAATATTCACCTCCACGGTAGGATCGAATGACTTTAATTTTCTTACCTAATTGAAGTTCAACTTTGGCTTTGAAAATTTTAAACATGTCCAAAGATTGTGATTTCTCATGAATAAGATATAGATGGTCAAATCTAGAATAGACGTCTATGAAGCTAATAAAATATATGTGTCCATTCTAAGATGCCTTAGGAAATGATCCACAAATGTTCGTATGTATTAACTCTAAAACATCACAACGGCTAGCCCCCTTGTTCCTTTTGTTAGTGGTCTTACCCTCAACACACTCTATGTAGATATCAAAGTCTGACATGTTAAGGGAATTGAGAATTCAATGTGACATTAACCTATCTAGGTATTGTTTGGATATATGTGTTGGGATTTTCGGGCCGCAAAAACTACCTTTTTGCGTAGCGGAAACCCCGGAATCCTATGCCACGGATCCGTGCGAAGTTTATAAAAACAACATTACGTGTACTTGTTTTTCTACTCCTAGATCTACACTAGATCTACATGGTTAAGAGATTACCCTCGATGCAAAGCCTTTCGCTTATCCCGCTCGTCCAAGGTTGTCGGATCTTAAGGGTGTCAAGTAAACACCCCTCTATGTGTATCCACACGAACGATTAGGTGGAGAAAAACTTCTTAAGTGTGCTAGCACTCAAGGAAGTTTTGGCCAAGGTGGAGGAGAGGGAGAAGAAGATGTGAGGAGGAAGAAGAAGGAATCAATGAGAATCAATTCTCACTTGTAACTCCAAAAAGTGGTCGGCCACCTTTTCATGAGAGGTTATATACTCCATGGGATTTCAAGAATCACAACTCCTGATCTCCCTCATGAGGTGGCACACACATGTGCTACTCTTGATGATGTGGCACATCATCATTAGCCCACTTAATGCCAACTCACAAATGAGGTGGCAAATGGTCAAGTCAAACTTGACTCTTCATCTTCCTCTCAAGTCAAGTCAAACTTGACCACTTCTCTCCCATGGTTGATCAAATCTAACCATTGGTTCAAGTCAATTTTAATTTAATGAATATCTATTCATCAAATTAAATTGACTCAATGAGTCTAAGTCCAAATTATACTCATTTAACACATGAACCAAATTTAGTCCAACTCAATTGGTTTAATTTGGATTACTCTTAATCCTATTTGGTTCATCTCATGAACCTAATTCTCTTGGTTCATCATATGAACCTAATCTCCATCTAATTGCCCTTTGTGTGTGACCCTATAGGTTCTTGTAACGTTGGCAATGCTCCTAAACTCATTTAGAAGCATAAGTAATGAGCAGTATCTAGCAACACATCATTACTACCCAAGTTACAAGAATGTTAAGATCCAACATCACCTTGTGACTACTAATTGTGACTCTTCACAATATATAACAATGTCCTTCTATCCTAAACATCTAGATTGATCAATGTGAGGCATAGACCGTGTCATCCTCTAATCAATCTAAATCTTGAACTCCAAGTAGACTCACTCCGATCAAATGAGCTCAACATCTCATATTGACTCATTTGGGCATGGCCATGCACTTAGTGTGTTGGTTGCTACTCGGAAAACCTAATGGTTCCCCTGTACAAAAATTTGTACAAGGTCTGAACCTTTCCTAGCTACCATGTGTTCATTTAAATTAAACTTGGATCGCCTGCGGAACTTAACACGTTTGATCCTAAGTTTAACTTATATGTTCTTTTAGGTTTAGACTTGGATCTCCTGCGGAACTTAACATGTTCGATCCAAATCACCTAGGTTATTAATTCTATTAAATATTAATTTCCAAAATTGGCTTCCAGGACAGCATGGTGAGGCACATGGCCTTCTTGGATATGGGAGCAACCACCACCGCCGAGACAAAGCCTTTTAAGGAAAGCTAATATTTAATTTCCTTAAATAACTCTAGGTTAACCAAAAAGTGTTGAAGTGTATACTGAAAGCTTAAGCTTTTGTAAACATTTGTTTTGAATAAAGAATCACATTTGGTCAAATTATCTACATTTGTTTGTAGTTGTTCAATTAATTTATATTGTAGATAACATAGTATGTGGTGTCACATACAGAAGATGATGTTATCAGTACCTTATAAATTATAAACAGTAGCTCACGACCAAAATGGAAAGAAACAAACCATTGAAAGGTCGTAGTGTAATTAGGAATTAGTTTATCTTAACTATATAATTGCACTAGTACACTTAGAGTGTATTGAATAGGACCATCAGAGGTCGTTTCTTTTATACTGACTTTATAAAGGAACAAAGACCTCAATTATTATCGAAGTGTGTGCTATTAATCCTAATATAATAACAAGCACATATACTTGATATTTATTACTTTAATTTATCAATGGGTGAGATTTAGTTCGATAAATCAATAAGCCCGATAAGTTGGGAAATGATATCACTTATAGTGTGTGTTGTTGATTATAGAAGGAAATTATGTCCTAGTGATCTAGGTTGATAATGTCCCCAAGATGAGCTCATAAAGATTGTCATGTTAAACCCAGCAGGTGGACTTAGTCCGACATGATGATAAGGTTGAGTGGTACTATTCTTGGACTAAGATATTAATTAAATGAGTTGTCAGTAACTCACTTAATTAGTGGACATCCGATATCTTAAACACAGGGAGACTAACATACTCATAATAAGAAGGAGCCCAAAAATATTATTAGGGATTAGTGCGGTAGTTCAATAATAGTTCTCTAGTGGAATGAATTATTATTGATAAAATTAAGTTGTGTGTTCGGGGCGAACACGGGATGCTTAATTTTATCGGGAGACCAAAACCAATTCCTCCTCTCGGCCCCTATCGTAGCCTCTTATTTAAAGAGTACTATACCCACCTTCATACCCATGATAAGGGGGGCCGGCCAAGCTAGCTTGTGGTTCAAGCTAGGGCCGGCCAAGCCTTGATTCATGGGTGGCCGGCCCTAGCTTGAACCCAAGCTTAGGTGGTCGGCCCCCATTAAATTAAAAAGAATTTTAATTTTAAATGTTTATTATGTGGAAGATATAATTTATTAGAGAAATTAAAAATTAAAATATATCTTTTAAAAGTCTCTACAAAAGATTAAGGAAAAAGATTAAATCTCTTTCCTTATTTGTAGATTGGAAAGATGTTTTAATTTTATTCTTTGTAAATTATCCACATGATAAAAATTAAAATTATGGAAATTTCTTTTGATCAACCATGAAGAGATTATTATGGAAAAATTTTATTTTAAAATTTTTCCAGAAGTAAATTAGGAAACTTCAATTTTTCTAGAGGAAAAATTTCCTTGTTTGCTCTTGTTGATGTGGCCGGCCATGACATGATGATTTAGGAAATTTTGTTTTATTTTTCTTAATTAATTCATGTCAAGGCAAGTTAAGGAAATTTTAATGTAATTAAATTTCCTTATTTACCAAAGCTAAGGAATATAAAAGAGGGGTTGGGGTGCCTTCATAAGATAACCTCTATTTTATTCTCTCCCTCTTTTTCCTTGGTGTGTGGCCGGCCATCCTCTCTCCCTCTCTTCCTCTTTGTGGTGGCCGAAACTCTTCATCCCTTGGAGCTTTTGTGGTGGCCGGATACTACTTGGAGAAGAAGAAGAAGGAGGAGAGAAAGCTTGCATCCCTTGGAGCTTAGTTGGTGGAAAAAAGCTCTTCATCCTTGGATTTTGGTGCTTGGCCGAAACTTGAAGGAAGAAGAAGAAGGTGCTAGGTGGTCCTCATCTTGGAAGATCGTTGCCCACACAACGTCCGAGGTTAGAAGAGGAATATGGTAGAAGATCAAGAGGTCTTTCTAAAAGGTATAACTAGTATTTTTCCTTTCCGCATCATACTAGTTATTTTGGAAATAATACCAAATACAAGAGGCATACGATTTTAGTATTTCGAATTTGTTTTCGATGTAGTGTTCTTATGTTTTTCTTTTCCTTGTGATTTGATTGTTCTTTTCGGTTGACCTAAAGTTATTTAAGGAAATTAAATATTAACTTTCCTTAAAAGGCTTTGTCTAGTCGGTGGTGGTTGCTCCCATATCCAAGAAGGTCATGTGTCTCGCCACGTCAGTACTAGAAGCCAATTTTGGAAACTAATATTTAATGAAATTAATAACCTAGGTGATTTGGGTCGAACGTGTTAAGTTTCGCAGGAGATCCAAGTCTAAACCTAAAAGAACAAATAGATTAAACTTTGGATCAAACGTGTTAAGTTCCGCAGGCGATCCAAGTTTAATTTAAAAGAACACATGGTAGCTAGGAAAAAGTTCAGACCTTTGTACAAAATTTTTGTACAGTGGAACCATTAGATTTTCCGAGTAGCAACCAACAATTGGTATCAGAGCTAGGGTTTTGCCTCTGTGTATTTGGTATTAGTTTATTATGCACATGTCATACATAATTTAGGCAGGTTAATAGTAGGATGTGCTAACTTTGTGGATGCAGGATCCAACTATTATGGCTTTTAGTTATTATGTGTGTGATTGAACCCTTGGACATGTCAAGGGCATTTAAATGTGTGTGCATGATTGTATTATAAAATACAGCAGGAGCTATATTTAGTTTTATTAGGATTTTATTTTTGATCTAGATACATGTACATTCCTTTTATGGAATATAGGATCAAAATGTAAAATTCTATTTATGTCGCAGATCGAATCTTGCAAAGCGTGGAACCTTCGAAGGACCAGAGGCGCAGCGGAACAAGGAGCAAGATGGATGCGACAGCTAGACCCGATGGCGGTGGCCAAATATGGCAGCAGCTTGGGATGACAACACACGGAGGACAACCATAGATAAAAGCTATAATAGTTAAAAATTAGATTTTCTATTTATTGCTTTTATATTGTGCTGTGTGTGCGTGTTAGTATACTTGTTTAGTAGGCTAGCATAGTTAAAATTCCTCATTTATAAATAACTAAGTGGGAGAGGGATTTTAAATAAATCCACGGTCTCCATTACTGGTTTGTAAATGATACAAACAAGCTTGCGCGTCGGCTCTGAGTGTCTTCCTCCATATCGGATGAGCTTGTTTGTGGATCACTAAAACAAACTTCCATTTAGGATGACTATAGGAAGTTAATTAAGAGCGTGTGATCTTCCCCATCGGAAGGGGCATAATCTTATTAATGGACTTAGTGTCAAGTAATGGTATACACTTAGGCACATCTAATAGTATCCTCCCCATCGGAGTCACTGCTATTATTTGTGTGACCAAAGGATACCAACTATTAATTTTATTTGTCAAAAAGTTAGGTTGACAAGATAATAAAATTAATGGGTTAAACCCTCCTTTTACAAATGTTGAATTTGTATACGTCCACACTATCGTGGCATACATAATTCACGGTGTTTTGAGGTGTTGGTTAATTTAAAATAGTATTGTTTGAGGAATCAATATTATTCTAAAATTAGAGTTCTGACCAAAAGTTATTTGTGATTCTTAGGATGACTTTCAACCCACTGTCCATCAAACTACAACAGAATAGACTTACTGGTCCTAACTACATAGATTGGAAAAGAAACCTGGATATTGTTCTTACTGCTGAAAGCTATAAATTTGTACTGACTGAGCCTTGCCCTGAAGCACCCACTGGTGAATCTACCCAAGAGGAGATTGAATATCATAAGAAATGGTTAAAAGAAGACGAGATGGCGCGGTGTTACATTTCGGCTTCAATGTCAAATGTATTGCAACATCAGCATCAAGATTTACCAACATCTTATGATATTATGAATAATCTCAAGGAACTCTTTGGTCATCAGGATCGAGCTTCTAGACAAGAAGCCATGAGAAAAATAATAACAGCCACCATGCAAGAGGGTACTCCTGTGAGGGATCATATCCTAAAGATGATGGCTTATCTGAACGAAATACAGATCCTTGGAGGAGAAATTGATGGGGAAACCCAGATCGATATGATCCTCCAAATACTACCTAGAAGTTTTGAGCAGTTCCGCCTGAACTATAATATGAATAAGAGGATATATTCATTAGCGGAACTACTGACAGAACTCCAGGCAGCAGAAGGATTATTTAGTCATAATTTTCAGATTCACTATGCTGAAAATGGTTCTACTTCTAAACCGAAAGGAAAGAAGAAAAAGAAACAAGTTGGTTCAGCAAAGAAGGTGAATAAATCTTAGAGTACAGGATTTAAAGCTGGAGTGAAGAAGCTGAAGGGCAAGTGCTTAATCTGCAAGCAGTCGGGGCATTGGAAGGCGGACTGTCCTCATAGGAATCAAAACAAAGGTATATCTCATGCTCTAGTTGTTGAAACATGTTTAGCGGTGTTATCTACCAGTACCTGGTGTGTAGATACGGGAGCCACTGATCATGTCTGCAATTCCTTGCAGGGGTTCCAGGAAACCCGACGACTAACTGAAGGAGATATTACCGTCTACATGGGCAATTCTACTAAGGTGGTGGCTATTGTAGTGGGAGACGTCTATTTATCTTTTAATAGAAATAGAAATTTGGTTTTAAGAAATTATCTTTATGTACCCAGTTTTAGAAAGAATTTAATTTCAGTTTCTAAACTGTTTTTGGATGAATATTCAGTTTCCTTTAATAACGATGTAGTTATTAAGAGAAATAAAATGATTATCTGTTCTGGTGCATTAGTTGGCAATTTGTATACCTTAAATCCAATTTCTCCCACAAAGCATAATATGGAAATTAATAACACATTTGCTAACTCAAATAAGAGAAAAGAACCTTCGAAAATGAACCAAGCATATCTTTGTCATCTAAGGCTTGGTCATATCAACTTAAGTAGGATTCAGAGGCTTATAGCCGATGGACTTTTGGGTTCATTAGAGTTGGAAAATTTTCCAACTTGTGAATCTTGCTTGGAAGGTAAAATGACCAAGAGACCTTTTAAGGCCAAGGGGTATAGAGCCAAAGAAGTGTTATAATTAGTTCATTCTGATTTATGTGGTCCTATGTTTGTCCAGGCAAGAGGTGGTTTTGAATATTTTGTCTCTTTTATTGATGATTATTCAAGATACGGATACATTTACCTAATGCACCGCAAGTCCGAGTGCGTTGATAAGTTCAAAGAATACAAGGCTGATGTGGAGAAACGACTAGGTAAAAGTATCAAGACACTACGATCTGATCGTGGTGGCGAATACCTCTTAGGAGAGTTTAGGAATTACTTATCAGAGGTCGGGATTCAATCCCAATTGTCTGCACCTGGTACACCCCAACAGAATGGTGTGGCAGAACGAAGGAATATGACTCTTATGGAGATGGTTAGATCGATGATGAGTTATTCAGAATTACCAAATTCGTTTTGGGGATACGCTCTGGAAACAGCAGTGTACATTCTGAACTTAGTACCTTCTAAATCAGTTTCTTCTACTCCCACAGAATTGTGGAATGGGCGAAAGCCCAGTCTAAGACATATTCGGATTTGGGGTAGTCCAACACATGTGCTGAAACCAGATGCTGATAAGTTAGAATCTCATACAGAAGTTCGCATGTTTGTGGGGTATCCCAGAGGAACGAAAGGTGGTTTATTTTATAGTCCTAAAGACCAAAAGGTCATTGTTAGCACCAATGCCCAGTTTTTAGAAGATGACTATATAATGGATCACAAGCCCAGTAGCAAAGTTGTTTTAGAAGAACTAAGAGAGAACACGTCTACCTTAGTACCAACAGTACAAGATGAAGTACCACAAGAGACTGCAACACGTGTCACACATGATACACAACCACAGACAGTGCCTCGTCGTAGTGGGAGGGTTGTAAGGCAGCCTGATAGATTCATGTTTTTGGGAGAGTCTTCGGAATTGGTCCCGGGTAAACATGAACCTGATCCCCGAACATTTGACGAAGCACTCCAAGATATAGATGCAGCATCTTGGCAAACGGCGATGAATTCTGAAATAGAGTATATGTACTCTAATAAGGTCTGGGAGCTTGTAGAACCACCTGATGGTGTAAAAGCCATTGGATGCAAGTGGATCTACAAAAGGAAAAGAGAGACAGACGAGAAGGTAGAAACCTTCAAAGCTAGGCTTGTTGCGAAAGGGTACACTCAGAAAGAGGGAATTGATTATGAGGAGACCTTTTCACCAGTAGTCATGCTTAAGTCTATCTGAATACTCTTATCCATTGCTGCTCATATGAATTATGAGATTTGGCAAATGGTTGTCAAGACAGCTTTCCTTAATGGAAGTCTTGAAGAGAACATCCATATGAAGCAACCAGAAGGGTTCATTGAAAAGGGCAAAGAGCATCTAGTGTGCAAGCTCAATCGGTCCATTTATGGACTGAAGCAAGCTTCAAGGTCTTGGAACATCCAGTTTAATGAAGTAATCCAGTCATATGGATTTATTCAATGTCCGGATGAGTCTTGTGTATACAAAAAGTGTAACAGAAACGTGGTGGTATTTCTTGTACTATACGTAGATGATATTTTGCTAATTGGCAACAATGTCAAGGTATTATCAGACGTAAGGATATGGTTGTCCAAACAATTTGATATGAAGGACTTAGGAGATTGTGCACACATTCTTGGGATCAAAGTAATAAGGGATCGCAAGAAAAGAATGTTGTGTCTGTCCCAAGCTTCATATATAGATACAATCCTTGCTCGTTTTAGCATGCAGGATTTCAAGAAAGGTTTCTTACCTTTTAGGCATGGAATAGCTCTATCTAAAGAGATGTCTCCGAAGACATCAAAGGAGATAGAAGACATGAAAGCAATTCCTTATGCTTCGGCTGTAGGAAGCCTTATGTATGCAATGCTATGTACGAGACCTGATATCTATTTTGTCGTGGGCATGGTCAGCAGATATCAAAGTAACCCTGGACAAGGACATTGGACTACGGTAAAGCATATATTAAAGTACTTGAGAAGGACTAGAGATTATGTGCTAGTTTACCAAGCAGACAATTTGCTCCCTGTAGGTTATACGGATTCAGATTTCCAATCAGATAGGGACAACAGTAAGTCTACATAAGGCTATGTGTTTACTTTAGGAGGTGGAGCCATTTCATGGAGGAGTGTTAAGCATAAATGCATTTCAGACTCAACCATGGAAGCTGAGTATGTAGCAGCCTCTGAGGCAGCTAAAGAAGCAGTATGGCTCAGGAACTTTCTAATGGACTTAGATGTGATTCCTGGTTTGCCCAAAATCATCACAATTTATTGTGTTAAAAGCGGTGCAGTTATAAACTCGAAGGAACCACGAGCTCATAAGGCAAGTAAACATATAGAGCGCAAGTACCACCTGATACGAGATATCGTGAAGCGAGGAGAAGTTGTTATCGCCAAGATTGCATCAGCAGATAACCTGGCAGATCCTTTCACTAAGGCCCTTCCGGCGAAAGCTTTCGATCGGCATGTGGAGGGAATGGGAATCAGATGTATGGCAGAAGATATGGCAGCTTAGTCATTAGTATAAGTGGGAGATTGTTGGAGTGTATATTGAAAGCCTAAGCTTTTGTAAACATTTGTTTTGAATAAAGAATCACATTTGGTCAAATTATCTACATTTGTTTGTAGTTGTTCAATTAATTTATATTGTAGATAACATAGTATGTGGTGTTACATACAGAAGATGATGTTATCAGTACCTTATAAATTATAGACAGTAGCTCATGACCAAAATGGAAAGAAACAAACCATTGGAAGGTCATAGTGTAATTAGGAATTAGTTTATCTTAACTATATAATTACACTAGTACACTTAGAGTGTATTGAGTAGGACCATCAGAGGTCGTTTCTTTTATACTGACTTTATAAAGGAACAAAGACCTCAGTTATTATGGAAGTATGTGCTATTACTCCTAATATAATAACAAGCACATATATTTGATATTTATTTCTTTAATTTATCAATGGGTGAGATTTAGTTCGATAAATCAATAAGCTCGATAAGTTGGGAAATGATATCACTTATAGTGTGTGTTGTTGATTATAGAAGGAAACTGTGTCCTAGTGATCTAGGTGGATAATGTCCCCAAGATGAGCTCATAAAGATTGTCATGTTAAACCCTGCAGGTGGACTTAGTCCGACATGATGATAAGGTTGAGTGGTACTATTCTTGGACTAAGATATTAATTAAATGAGTTGTCAGTAACTCACTTAATTAGTGGACATCCGATATCTTAAACACAGGGAGACTAACACACTCATAATAAGAAGGAGTCCAAAAATGTAATTTGGGATTGGTGCGGTAGTTCAATAATAGTTCTCTAGTGGAATGAATTATTATTGATAAAATTAAGTTGTGTATTCGGGGCGAACACGGGATGCTTAATTTTATCGAGAGACCAAAACCAATTCCTCCTCTCGGTCCCTATCGTAGCCTTTTATTTATAGAGTACTATACCCACCTTCATACCCATGATAAGGGGGGCCGACCAAGCTAGCTTGTGGTTCAAGCTAGGGCAGGCCAAGCCTTAATTCATGGGTGGCCGACCCTAGCTTGAACCCAAGCTTAGGTGGTCGGCCCCCATTAAATTAAAAAGAATTTTAATTTTAAATTTTTATTATGTGGAAGATATAATTTATTAGAGAGATTATAAATTAAAATATATCTTTTAAAATTCTCTACAAAAGATTAAGGAAAAAGATCAAATCTCTTTCCTTATTTGTAGATTGGAAAGATGTTTTAATTTTATTCTTTGTAAATTATCCATATGATAAAAATTAAAATTATGCAAATTTCTTTTAGTCAACCATGAAGGGATTATTATGGAAAAATTTTATTTTAAAATTTTTCCAGAAGTAAATTAGGAAACTTCAATTTTTCTAGAGGAAAAATTTCCTTGTTTGCTTTTGTTAATGTGGCCGGCCATGACATGATGATTTAGGAAATTTTGTTTTATTTTTCTTAATTAATTCATGTCAAGGCAAGTTAAGGAAATTTTATTGTAATTAAATTTCCTTATTTACCAAAGCTAAGGAATATAAAAGAGGGGTTGGGGTGCCTTCATGAGATAACCTCTATTTTATTCTCTCCCTCTTTTTCCTTGGTGTTGTGGCCGGCCATCCTCTCTCCCTCTCTTCCTCTTTGTGGTGGCCGAAACTCTTCATCCCTTGGAGCTTTTGTGGTGGTCGGATACTACTTGGAGAAGAAGAAGAAGGAGGAGAGAAAGCTTGCATCCCTTGGAGCTTAGTTGGTGGAAAAAAGCTCTTCATCCTTGGATTTTGGTGCTTGGCCGAAACTTGAAGGAAGAAGAAGAAGGTGCTAGGTGGTCCTCATCTTGGAAGATCGTTGCCCACACAACGTCCGAGGTTAGAAGAGGAATACGGTTGAAGATCAAGAGGTCTTTCTAAAAGGTATAACTAGTATTTTTCCTTTCCGCATCATACTAGTTATTTTGGAAATAATACCAAATACAAGAGGCATACGATTTTAGTATTTCGAATTTGTTTTCGATGTAGTGTTCTTATGTTTTTCTTTTCCTTGTGATTTGATTGTTCTTTTCGGTTGACCTAAAGTTATTTAAGGAAATTAAATATTAACTTTCCTTAAAAGGCTTTGTTTAGTCGGTGGTGGTTGCTCCCATATCCAAGAAGGTCATGTGTCTCGCCACGTCAGTACTGGAAGCCAATTTTGGAAACTAATATTTAATGAAATTAATAACCTAGGTGATTTGGGTCGAACGTGTTAAGTTTCGCAGGAGATCCAAGTCTAAACCTAAAAGAACAAATAGATTAAACTTTGGATCAAACGTGTTAAGTTCCGCAGGCGATCCGAGTTTAATTTAAAAGAACACATGGTAGCTAGGAAAAAGTTCAGACCTTTGTACTAAATTTTTATACAGTGGAACAATTAGGCTTTCCGAGTAGCAACCAACAAAAAGAACAATCGAATCACAAGGAAAAGAAAAATAAAAGAACACAACAACGAAAACTATTTCAAAAAACTAGAATCACATGCCTCTTGTATTTGGTATTTTTACAAAGAAATAAAAACTAGTATGATGCGGAAATTAAATACTAGTGTACCTTTTTCTTTGCAAGCAAAAACCTCTAGGTCTTCTACCATATTCCTCTTCTAACATCGGACGTTGTGTGGGCAACGATCTTCCGAGACGAGAACCACCAAGGCACCTTCTTCTTCCTTCCTTCAAGTTTCGGTCAAGCATATCTTCTAAAGGATGAAGAACTTTTTCCACCAACTAAGCTCCAAGGGATGCAAGCTTTCTCTCCTTCTTCCTTAAGCTAGATCTGGCCACCTCCTCCAAGCTCCAAGAGATAAAGGATTTCGACAACACAAGAGGAGAGAGAAAAGGAGAAGGGCCGGCCTCACCAAGGAAGAAAAGAGGGAGAAAATAGAATAGAGTCGTTCTCCCATGAAGGCACCTTGTAACGACCCGCCTCCTACTGACTAGGCTGCGAGGACGGACCATCACATTATGCTGTGCTAAGCTATATTATAAGGTGTGGAAACGTGAACTAATTTAATATTTACTAAACCCATGCCAATTACTACTAAATCTGAACTGATGCTTAAAGATACATTTTAAAATGTTGTACCTTTTACTCCAAAGAGAAGATCTAGCCTTCACATGTGTTTAAGGACTGAACTTAAGTGTTTCCAGTTGAAACAGGCATTTCAATCGATCGGCTGATCGATTGGGATGTCCAGATCGATTCACTGATCGATCCAGCATGCTACTGTATACGAAAACTTTGATTGGATCGATCGGTTGATCGATCCAGACTTGTTGATCGATCCATTGATCGATTCAGCTCGCTACTGTGCACGGGGTAAATTCTGGATCGATCGGCTGATCGATCCAGGCTTGCTAATCGATCCAGGGATCGATTCCAAGGCTCTCTGTTCGCGAGGGTAATTCCCCGATCGATCCAGTGATCGATTCCAGAGCTTACTGTTCGCGAAATCAAGCTCCCCAATCGATTAGCTGATCAATTGGGGGCCTCCAATCGATTGACTGATCGATTGGAGTTTCTGATTTTGCAGCTGAGTTCTGATTTCAACACTGTTTCGTGCCCAAATCACATATACAAGTTCTAAAGTGGTTGGGAAACATTCTAACATCAAATATCTAGTATTCTAAGCTTGGCCTAGTACATAATTCACTAGATAATGGCATTTAAACATACTTAAGTGTGGAACAAATAAAATGCTAAAGAGTTCTAATGCTTAAAACAAAACTTGCTAGATCCCTAAGATCTTTATTCCAAGTTCCACCCACACACATCTTCATCACATTGTCCTCCAGCCTCCGCTAGTCCATCTTTCCTTTACCTTTATCTGCAGTATAAGGAAAAGAGTATCTGTAAGCCTGGGAGCTTAGTAAGAAACTATCTACCTCACAAAACATGCATACGATGCAATTTATGCTTTAAAACATGCTATTTGAAATACATGCTGAACATGGCTAACTATGGATTCTAAAACATGGCATAAACACATACGGTACATGTCAATCATAGCTAAGCCTAAAAACCATCATGTGGATCTATAAGAACTAAACTGAAATAAAACTGAACTGAACTAATGCTAACTGATGCTAAGCTGTACTATTTTCACATAACATATTTCATGAGGTTTTTGAAAAAACTATTTATCATAGATAGATGAAAATAGATAATCATACTGCTGATGGGCCCGGCAACTGTACTTGTTGTGCGCGCATCCCTAACTAGACCCGAGGTAGCAAAGCCCAAATCTAGTAGGGTTACTAGGTTATCTAAACCTAGGGATGACTATAGGAGCCCAACCCAAAGACATCTAGTCCAGTACAGTGCCACGGAATAAAGTAAAATACTGAACTATAAGCTGAATATCTTGTCTTGCTTTTATTAGGTTGTCTGAACCTAATGCTAGGTTATCTGAACCTAGAGGCGACTGTGGGAACCCACCCATTGGACCGTAGTCCCATATAAGCTATAGCAAGGCTAGAAAAACTAATTTAAACGCTTCTATTGCATTTACTGAGCTATTAAAATGCCAACTGTAACATTTTACTAAGCTAAGCATTTTATCGAACACTTGGTGTACTCCAACTCTCCCCTCTATTAGGGAGACCACCTCTAGGCACCCGGCAACATCTAAAACCTCCACTGAAGAGGGAAAACGTGTCTGGCCCATCTAGAGGTGCTCACTAAATCCCTAAATCTGCGAGGAGGGTTAAATACACCCTATGTGTCGAAACACTACATATAGCTAATTTTAAAAACATACGATCATACGAAAAGCTACTTATACTGCAGGTGAGGGGTTTCTTACCTCCTGCTCGAAGTTTCTTACAAATCTAAACGCTAGGTTTCCGATGGAGAAGATCCCTTCGGCAGTCTCCTTGCGTCTACGTGTTCCTCTCACGAAGAGGAGCGTCCTCGTATCCGAGATGTCGCCGGAAGGTGTTCTTGGAGCCTTTGGGACGGAACCCTAGCCCTTGGGGGGGTTTGGTGCGCCGAGAGAATAAGAGATTTGAGAGGGGCGGCGTGTAAGGTTTTGAGGGAGAGGAGAGTTACGTTAAAAAAAATAACTCTTCACTTAATTTTTCCCTATTTATATTAAGTGGTTAATTCGCCCAACTTAAATATAAATATAATTGATTCCCTCTTCTTTCAGCAGGGCCCTGCTGGGTTCACTTGGTTACTAGAGTTCACCATAAGTCGTAGGACCCAATAGGTCTCAGGTTTAATTCCCGCGTAGGCCATTTTACGATTCTATTTATTTTTGCTACCTCCGCTACTCTAAAAATTCTGTAAAAATATCCTAAAATTCCAGAAAAATACTAGGATATTTCTAATAATTATTTTGAGAATTTTCGGGCGTTACAATCCCCCATACCTTATAAAAAGTTCATCCTTGAACTTAGAATAACTCTGGGTACTTCTGTCTCATACTGGCTTCTGTCTCCCAAGTTGCCTCTTCTGTTGTGTGATTTTTCCAAATAACTTTTACTAATGGTACTTCCTTGTTCCATAATTTCTTAACTGCCCGGTCTAATATCTGAATAGGTCGACTGTCATAGCTGAGGTCTTCGCAAACTTGTACCGACTGGGGCTCAATCACCTGGGTGACATCTGGGATATGCTTCTTCAGCATAGAGACATGAAATACATTATGGATAGCTGACATCTCCTGGGGTAGCTCTAGCTCATATGCTACCTTGCCAACTCTTCTGCTGATAAGGTATGGTCCCACATATCTGGGACTTAATTTGCCCTTCTTCCCAAAACGTATTACTCCCTTCATGGGAGCCACTCTGAGGAACACTGTATCCCCAACTGAAAACTCTAAAGGTCTGCGCCGTGTATCAGCATAGCTTTTCTGGCAGCTCTGAGCTGTCTCTATCCTCTGGCGGATTTGCTATATGGCTGCGGTGGTATCTGCTACTAGATCTGTCTGAAGTTCTAGTTCCTTTTGTTCACCACTCTCGTACCAGCAGATTGGAGATCTACACCTCCGCCCATAGAGAGCCTCGTAAGGTGCTATGCCGATGGTGGCCTGATAGCTATTGTTGTATGCAAATTCTGCTAAACTCAGATATTTGCACCAACTTCCCTTGAAGTCTAGGGCACAAGCTCGGAACATATCTTCGAGTACCTGATCTACTCGCTCCGTCTGACCATCTGTCTAAGGATGGAAAGCTGTGCTAAATTTTAACTTAATGCCCAATGCTGACTGTACACACTCCTAGAAGTGTGACGTGAACCTACTATCTCTGTATGAAATAATGGTTCGTGGGACTCCATGTAGTCTAACGATCTCCTTGAGATACAACTGAGCTAGCTGCTCCATAGAATAGGATATCCTGATAACTAAGAAGTGGGTTGATTTAGTTAATCTATCTACTATTACCCAGATGGCGTCAAAACCATTCGTGGTTCTGGGTAGTCCCACTATAAAGTCCATGGAAATATCTTCCCACTTCCATTCTGGAATCTGAATAGGATGCAGAGCTCCTCCTGGTCTCTGGTGTTCTGCCTTGACCCTCTGACAGGTTAGACAGGTGCTGACATATCTAGCGATGTCTCTTTTCATCCCAGGCCACCAAAAATGTCTCTTCAAGTCCTGGTACATCTTGGTGGAGCCAGGATGCATCGCATAGGGAGTCTTGTGAGCCTCATCTAAAATCTTTCTTTGTAGTTCCTCCTGATCTGGAACACATAGTCTGTCACCGAAATATACTGCCCCATTACCAGCTATTCTGAACTCTCCACTTCCTGGTTCTGTTATCCCTTGCTTGATCTTCTGAATTTCAGGATCCTGTTCCTGAGTTGTCTGGATGTCACCAAGCAGGGTAGATGCTAAGGTCATAGTATAGAGCTGCCCCACTATAAGTTCGAGACTGAAGTCGGTAATCTCTTTTTGTAAGGGTGGTGACATGGCTGCTAGGGATAATAAGGGAGCACTGGACTTCCTGCTAAGTGCGTCTGCCACCTTATTTGCTTTCCCTGGGTGGTAGAGGATGTCGATGTCATAGTCCTTGACCAGCTCTAGCCATCTGCGCTGTCGCATATTCAGATCCTTCTGAGTGAAGAAATACTTCAGACTCTGATGATCTGTATACACTCTACACTGAGCTCCATACAAGTAATGTCTCCAAATTTTGAGAGCGAACATGACTACTGCAAGCTCAAGATCATGAGTAGGATAGTTCCTCTCATAGTCCTTGAGTTGTCTGGAGACATAAGCGATCACCTTACCATCTTGCATCAGTACTGCTCCTAGTCCCAATTTAGAGGCATCACTATAAATATCAAAGTTGTCTGTGTTTTCTGGTAGAGTCAAAATAGGAGCACTGGTCAATCTCCTCTTTAGCTCACTGAAGCTGTTCTCACAGTCCTCTGTCCACTGAAATTTTCTGTTCTTCCTGGTGAGAGCTGTCAGTAGGGAGGCTATTCTGGAGAAAGCCTCTACAACCTTTCTGTAATAACCTGCTAATCCCAGAAAGCTTCTGATTTCCCTGGCGTTCTTGGGTCTTTTCCAATTACTCACAGCTTCTATCTTACTGGGGTCTACCATGATACCATCCTTTGAGATGATGTGACCCAGGAAGGACACCTGATCTAACCAAAATTCACATTTCGTGAACTTGGCGTACAGCTGGTTCTGCTGAAGGGTCTGCAATACTATTCTCAGGTGCTCTGCGTGTTCTTCCTGAGTTCCTGAATAGATAAGAATGTCATCGATAAACACAATAACAAATCTATCTAGGTAGTCCCTAAATACTCTGTTCATGAGGTCCATGAAAGTAGCTGGAGCATTTGTCACGCCAAAGGGCATGACTACGAACTCATAGTGTTCGTATCTAGTCCTGAATGCTGTCTTGGGTATATCCCCTTCTTTAACTTTCACCTGATGATAACCTGATCTGAGGTCTATCTTAGAGAACACTGCTGCTCCCTTTAGCTGATCGAACAGGTCATCTATTCTGGGAAGAGGATACCTGTTCTTGATTGTGACTTGGTTCAGTGCCCGGTAGTCTATGCACAAGCGCATGCTCCCGTCTTTCTTCTTCACGAACAATACAGGCGCTCCCCATGGTGAGTGACTAGGACGTATGAAGCCCTTGTCAAGCAGCTCCTGTAGTTGCTCATGAAGTTCCTTCAGTTCTGCTGGAGCCATGAGGTAAGGCGCTTTGGAGATAGGATTCATACCAGGAATAAGTTCTTTCTCGAATTCAATCTCCCTGTCTGGTGCTAGGCCGGGTAACTCTTCAGGGAAGACTGCTGGGTAGTCACATACAACTTAGACCCCTTCTAGCTGTGGGTCCTTGTTCTGACTGGTATTGACTACATGTGCTAGGAATCCCGTACATCCTGAATCCATTAATTTCTTGGCTTTTAGAGCTGAGAGAAACTTCTTGGCCTTTCTCTTTGGTTCTCCGATGTACTCGAACTGTACTTCTTCTTCAGGTTGGAATACGACTTTCTGTTTACGGCACTCTATAGAGGCACCGTATCTGATCAGGAAGTCCATTCCAAAGATGACATCATAATCAGTCATATCTAGCACTATCAGATCACAAAAGAGTTCTCTGTCTGCTATAATGACTGGCACTCCTCTGAGCCAGTGCGTGGATACCATAATTTCTCCTGAAGGTAGCGTTGTCAAAAACTGACCACTGAGTACCTCTAGAGGTATCGCTATCTTTTCGGTAAATGCCCTGGATATATAAGAATGGGTTGCCCCAGTATTGAATAAGACAGTTGTACTTTGCTGTAAAATACTAATCTGACCTGAAACAACTGTCGAGGCATTCGCTACGTCCTCTCTGGTGAGTGAGTAGATCCTCGCATTGGTCGTCGCTGGAGGGGCTTCTAGTCCGCCCTGCTTATGTGTGGACCACCTAAAGAGGCATGCATCTGATGTAACTGAGCTGGCTGGCCTCCGTACTGAATCGGCTGTGGTTGAGGAAGACTAGTCTTGTTTGGGCACTGCTTAGCCATATGCCCTTCCTGCCCACACTCAAAGCATCCTCGGGTGCCCTTACAACAAACTCCAGGGTGGAATTTCTCACAAGTAGCACATTTGGGGTAACTAGGCTGTTTGCTAGCTGGTCCTCCTTTTGGGTAACTCCCTGGTTTGCGTTTGTTGCTGGAGTTTCCTTTCCAGTTAGAGCCGTGGGAGTTGTGGCCCTAGTGTTTCTGAGTACCTGAGCCTCCTTGACCTTTGGACTCTGAGAAGGATTGTTTCTGCTACTTGATGCTATTCTGGTAATGCTCAGTGATTAGAGCACTACTTACTAGTTCTTCTGTGGTTTGTGGCCTATGAACGCCACTGGCTACATTCAGTGCTATGTCCGGCCTCAGCATCTTAAGCATTAGTTGGACCCTTTCCTTTTCAGTGCTGACTAATTCGGGACACAGACGAGCCAGCCTGTTGAATTTCTTCCCGGCCTCCTCAACTGAAAGGTTGCCTTGGCGAAATTCAGTGAACTCGTCGTAGTGACGGTTTGTGACCCGCATGTAAAAGAACTCCTCAAAGAATTCTTTCTCGAAGTCAGCCCATGTCATTTGGTTTACTAGGCGCTTCGCTCTAATTCTCTCCCACCACATGCGTGCATCTCCTACTAGGCAGAAGGAGGCGCACTTCACCTTCTCATGTTCTGGTCAGTCCAGAAGCTCCATCGTACTCTCCAGTGCTATGAACCAGGCCTGAGCATCCCATGGTTCACTGGTGCCTGAGAAGTTCTCTGGCTTAATTTTCTGCCACTGGATCAGATAGGCTTCTCTCCCTGCCCCTGCTGCTGGGGCGACTAGTACTGTAGGCTGGACTGGTGGAACCTCTATAACTACTGGAGTTGCTAAGTTAGGTTCCGGGGTGACAGTGGGGGTGTTCTGCTGATTAGCCCTTAAAGTGGCTATCTCTTGTTGCTGTTCAGCTAGTTGTTGTTGTAACTGAGCCACTACTGCTGTAAGGTCTGGGGGAGGCACTGAACTGCCTGCCTCTTGCTGGGGCTCAGTAGCTAGTGCCCTTCTAGCTGGGCGTCCTCGTGTCATTTCTAGAGACATAGAGGACATACATAACTAATACAATCATAATTGCATAACTATTCTTATCATGTTAGATACTATCATAAATAACCATGCTTTAGTTATCTCTAAACATGAAAACAAGAAACATAAATAATGTGAGAGATGTTCTTACTTGGAAGCTGCAGGTTCAATGCTGATGTGTGTGAGGGAAATACGGAACTTGCTCTGATACCACTCTGTAACGACCCGCCACCTACTGACTAGGCTGCGAGGCCGGACTGTCACATTATGCTGTGCTAAGCTATATTATAAGGTGCGGAAACGTGAACTAATTTAAAATTTACTAAACCCATGCCAATTACTACTAAATCTGAACTGATGCATAAAGATACCTTTTTAAATGTTGTACCTTTTACTCCAAAGAGAAGATCTAGCCTTCACATGTGTTTAAGGACTGAACTTAAGTGTTTCCAGCTGAAACAGGCATTTCAATCGATCGGCTGATCGATTGGGATATTCGGATCGATTCACTGATCGATCCAGCATGCTACTGTATACGAAAACTTTGATTGGATCGATCAGTTGATCGGTCCAGACTTGTTAATCGGTCCATTGATCGATTCAGCTCGCTACTGTGCACGGGGTAAATTCTGGATCGATCGGCTGATCGATCCAGGCTTGCTAATCGATCCAGGGATCGATTCCAAGGCTCTCTGTTCGCGAGGCTAATTCCCTGATCGATCCAGTGATCGATTCCAGAGCTTACTGTTCGCGAAATCAAGCTCCCCAATCGATCAGCTGATCGATTGGGGGCCTCCAATCGATCGGCTGATCAATTGGGGTTTCTGATTTTACAGCTGAGTTCTGATTTCAGCAATGTTTCATGCCCAAATCACATATACAAGTTCTAAAATGGTTGGGAACCATTCTAACATCAAATATATAGTATTCTAAGCTTGGCCTAGTGCATAATTCACTAGATAATGGCATTTAAACATACTTAAGTGCGGAACAAATAAAATGCTAAAGAGTTCTAATGCTTAAAACAAAACTTGCTAGATCCTTAAGATCTTTATTCCAAGTTCCACCCACACACATCTTCATCGCATTGTCCTCCAGCCTCCTCTAGTCCATCTTTCCTTTACCTTTATCTGCAGTATAAGGAAAAGAGTATCTGTAAGCCTGGGAGCTTAGTAAGAAACCATCTACCTCATAAAATATGCATACGATGCAATTTATGTTTTAAAATATGCTATTTGAAATACATGCTGAACATGGCTAACTATGGATTCTAAAACATGGCATAAACACATACGGTACATGTCAATCATAGCTAAGAATAAAACCATCATGTGGATCTATAAGAACTAAACTGAAATAAAACTGAACTGAACTAATGCTAACTGATGCTAAGCTGTACTGTTTTCACATAACATATTTCATGAGGTTTTGAAAAAACTATTTATCATAGATATATGAAAATAGATAATCATACTACTGATGGGCCCGGCAACTGTACTTGCTGTGCGCGCATCCCTAACTTGACCAGAGGTAGCAAATCCCAAATCTAGTAGGGTTACTAGGTTATCTAAACTTAGGGACGACAATGGGAGCCCAATCCAAGGACATCTAGTCCAGTACAGTGCCACGGAATAAAGTAAAATACTGAACTATAAGATGAATATCTTATCTTGCTTTTATTAGGTTGTTTGAACCTAATGCTAGGTTATCTGAACCTAGAGGCGACTGTGGGAGCCCACCCATTAGACCGTAGTCCCATATAAGTTATAGCAAGGCTAGAAAAACTAATTTAAACACTTCTATTGCATTTACTGAGCTATTAAAACGCCAACTGTAACATTTTACTAAGCTAAGCATTTTATCGAACACTTGGTGTACCCCAACTCTCCCCTCTATTAGGGAGACCACCTCTAGGCACCCGACAACATCTAAAACCTCCACTGAAGAGGGGAAATGTGTCTGGCCCATCTAGAGGTGCTCACTAAATCCCTAAATCTGCGAGGAGGGTTAAATACACCCTATGTGTCGAAACACTACATATAGCTAATTTTAAAAACATACGATCATACGAAAAGCTACTTATACTGCAGGTGAGGGGTTTCTTACCTCCTGCTCGAAGTTTCTTACAAATCTAAACGCTAGGTTTCCGGTGGAGAAGATCCCTTCGGCGGTCTCCTTGCGTCTACGTGTTCCTCTCTTGAAGAGGAGCATCCTCGTATCCGAAATGTTGCCGGAAGGTGTTCTTGGAGCCTTTGGGACAGAACCCTAGCCCATGGGGGGGTTTGGTGCACCGAGAAAAGAAGAGAAGGGAGAGGGGCGGCGTGTAAGGTTTTGAGGGAGAGGAGAGTTACGTTAAAAAAAATAACTCTTCACTTAATTTTTCCCTATTTATATTAAGTGGTTAATTTGCCCAACTTAAATATAAATATAATTGATTCCCTCTTCTTTCAGCACGACCCTGCTGGGTTCATTTGGTTACTAGAGTTCACCATAAGCCGTAGGACCCAATAGGTCTCGAGTTCAATTCCCGCGTAGGCTATTTTACGATTCTATTTATTTTTGCTACCTCCGCTACTCTAAAAATTCTGTAAAAATATCCTAAAATTCCAGAAAAATACTAAGATATTTCTAATAATTATTTTGAGAATTTTCGGGCGTTACACACCTCTACCCCCTCTTTTGTAATCCTTGGTCTTGGCAAATAAGGAAATTTAAATAAAAACTTCCTTAATTCTTTTGCCATGAAAAGGAAAATTTATTTAATTAAAAATAATTTTTCTCTTCTCAATTTACAATGGCCGGCCACATTCAAATCTCCAAGCAAATAAAATTTTAAACACAAATTAAAACTTTCTTATTTGCTTCCGAAAATTTATAAAAAATTTCTCCAATAATTTTAATCCCTTCATGATTGGTTAATAAAAAGGAAATTTTATTAATTAAAATCTTTCTTTTTAACATGTGGATAAAAAGAAAGTTATCTCTAAAAATTAAAATCTCTTTCAATCTACAAATAAAGAAAGATATCTAATCTTTTCTTAAACTTTTGTAGAAGCTTTATAAAAGAAATATTTAATTTTTAAACTCTCTTTTAAATCATGAACATGGTTAAAAAGGAAAGTTTTCTTAAAATTTAAAAACAACCTTTTAATCTACAAATAAGGAAATATTTTAAATCTTTTCTTAATCTTTTGTAGAAAGCTATAAAAGGAAAGATTTAAATTTTAAACTCTCTTTTAAACATGTGGATGATTACAAATAAGGAAAGTTTTTACCAAAAATTAAAATCATCCTTTTAATCTACAAATAAGGAAAGAGATTAATCTCTTCTCTTAATCTTTTGTAGAAATCTATAAAAGGAATTTTTTAATTTTTTAAACTCTCTTTTAAATCATGACTTCCACATAAGAAATAATTTTAATAAAAATTCCATTTAATTTTCTAGTGGCCGGCCACCTAAGCTTGGGACCCAAGCTTTGGCCGGCCACCAACTTGGCTCATCCACTAGGTCTTGGCCGGCCCTAGCTTGGGTTCCAAGCTAGCTTGGTCGGCCCCATTAGGATGGGTAAGAAGGTGGGTATGTGGTGGGTATAAATCTCTATATACAAGAGGCTACGATAGAGACCGAGAGGAGGAATTGGTTTTGGTCTCCCGATGAAATTAAATTTCCCGTTTTCACCCCGAACACACAACTTAACTTCATCAATAAAAATTCATACCACTAAAGAATTATTATTGAACTACCGCACCAATCCCAAATTACATTTTGGGCTCCTTCTTATTATGAGTGTGTTAGTCTCCCTGTGTTTAAGATGTTGAATGCCCACTAATTAAGTGAGTTACTGACAACTCATTTAATTAATATCTTAGTCCAAGAGTAGTACCACTCAACTTTATCGTCATGTCGGACTAAGTCCACCTGCAGGGTTTAACGTGACAATCCTTATGAGCTCCTCTTGGGGTCATTCTCAACCTAGATTACTAGGACACAGTTTCCTTCTATAATCAACAACACACACTATAAGTAATATCATTTCCCAACTTATCGGGCATATTGATTTATCGAGCTAAACCTCACCCTTTGATAAGTCAAAGAAATATATATTAAATATATGTGTTTGTTATTATATTAGGATTAAGAGCACACATTTCCATAATAACTAAGGTCTAGTTCTTTTATATAGTCAGTACAAAAAGAACTTACCTAAAATAGTCCTACTCGATACACTTGGAGTGTATCAGTGTAATTTATTAGTTAAGATAAACTAATACTTAATTACACTACAACTACTTCAACGGTTTGTTCCTTTCCATTTTAGTCATGAGCAACTGTTTATACTTTATAAAAAATCGACAACATGATCTTCTGTGTGTGACACCACACACCATATTGTCTACTATATAAATTAATTAAACAAATTACTTTTAACAAATAAATGTAGACATTTGACCAATGTGATTCTTATTTCTAGATAAATGTTTATACCAAAAGCTAGGCTTTTAGTATATATCATAACAATCTCCCACTTATACTAAAAGACTATGCTGCCATACATCTGATTCCCAACCCTTCAACATGCCCATCAAAAGCTCTTTCCTTAAGGGCCTTAGTGAAAAGATTTTCCAGGTTATCACTTGATGCAATCTAGGCGACAACAACTTCTCCTCATTATACGATTTCTCGTATTGGGTGGTACTTACACTTTATTATTTTTACTTGCCTTATAGACTTATGGTTTCTTCGAGTTTACTACTGCACCACTATTATTAAAATAAATTGTAATAATTTTGGGCAAACCAGAAATCATGTCCAAGTCCATCATGAAGTTTCTGAGCCACATAACTTCTGTGGCTGTCTCAGAGGCTGCCACGTTCTCACCTTCTATGGTGGTGTCCGAAAAACATATATGCTTAACACTCCTCCATAGTTATGGCTTTACTTCCTAAAGTAAACACAAAACCCCGAGGTCGACTTATTATTGTCCCTATCTGATTGGAAGTCAAAAATCATGTAACCCACAGGGATCAAATTTTCTGCCTTGTAAACTAGCATATAATCTCTAGTCCCACTAAGGTACTTTTAATATATGCTTTACTGCAGCCTAGTGTCCCATTCCTGAGTTACTTCGATATCTGCTAACTATGCCCTGGGTAAAGCAGATATCCAGTCTCGTATAAAGCATTGCATACATTAAGCTTCCTACAGCTGGAGTATAAGGAACTTCCTTCATGTCCTCTATCTCCTTTGATGTATTCGGAGACATCTCTTTAGATAAAGCTACTCCATGCCTAAAAAGGTAAGAACCTTTCTTGGAGTTTTGCATACTAAAACGAGCAAGTATTACGTCTATATATGAAGTTTGAGATATGCACAACATCCTTTTCTTGTGATCCCTAGATCCCAAGAATATGTGTACATTCTCTTAAGTCCTTCATATCCAATTTATTTGGACAACCATATCCTTACTTCCGATAACACTTTGATATTGTTTCCAACTACCAAAAATGTTATCTACGTATAGTACAAGAAATACCACCACGTTTCCATCACACTTCTTATATACACAAGACTCATCCGGTTATCAAATAAATACATAGGTCTGGATTACTTTATTAAACCGGATGTTCCAAGACCTTGAAGCTTTGCTTCAGTTCATAGACTGATTGAGCTTGCTCACAAGATGCTCTTTGCAAAGATGCCGTATCTTTATCTTGGAGCGCTTTGTCATATGTCCGGGAGTCAGGTTCATGTTTACCAGAGATCAAGTCCAAAGACTTTCCCAAAACATGAATCTTTTCAGGTTGCCTAACAACCCTCCCACTACGACGAGGCATTATCTGTCATTGTGCATCGTTTGTGACACGTGTTGTAGTTTTCTTGTGGTATCACATCTTGTACAGTTGGTACTAGATTAGACGTGTCCTTTAACTTTTTTAAGAATAATTTTTACTCATGGGCTTGTGGTTCATAGTATAGTCCTTTTCTAAAATCGGGCATTAGTGCTAATAATGACCTTCCGATTTTGAGGACTATAAACCTCCTTTCATTTCTCTAGGATAACTCACAAACAAGTGAACTCCTATCCAACTTATCAGCGTCTCTCATGTGCTAGAACACCCAAATCCGAATATGCTTCAGACTAGGCTTATGCCCATTCTGCAATTTTTATGGGAGTAGAGAGTTCTGACTTAGAAGGTACTATGTTCACTTCCATTTCCAGTGTATATCCTTAAAATAAATTTGGTAATTTTTTGAATAACTCATCATCGATCTAATTATTCCATAAGAGCCTTATACCATCTTTCTACTATACCATTCTGTTGGGGTGTACCAGGTGTAGTTAGTTGGGATTGAATCCCTACTTCTGATAAGTGACTCCTAAATTCTCCCAAGAGGTACTCGCCACTACGATCTTACCATAGTGACTTGATACTTTTACTTTGACGTTTCTCCGCATCAGTCTTGTACTAATCAAAGCACTTAGTATTGCGGTGCATTAAGTAAATGTATCTATATTTCGAATAGTTGTCTATAAAATAGATAAAATATTCAAACCTTCCTCTTGTCTGGATAGTCATAGGACCACACAAATCAGAATGAACCAATTCCAATATATCTTTGGATCCTTACCCCTTAGACTTAAAAGCTTCTTAGTTATTTTTCCTTCCAACTAAGAATCGCAGGTAGGAAAGATTTCCATTACCAATGAACCCAAAAGTTCATTAGCAGCCAATGAAACCTACTCAAGTTAATATAACCTAGCCTTAGATGCCAAAGATATAATTGGTTCAATTTCGAAGGTTGCTTTCTCTTAAAGTTAGAAGATGTGTTATTAATTTCCATTTATTGCATCATGGGAGTTATTGGATTTATACATTGCCAATCAACGTACCAGAACAGATAACTTCCCTCTTTTTCTTGATAACAACCTTGTTATTTAAAATAGGCAGAATATCAAATTCTTTGAGTAGTTTAGAAACTGAAAACTAGTTCTTTCTAAACTTGGTACGTAAAAACAATTTCTCAAAAATCCATATTTTATCCCTATCGGAAGATAAACACCTCCCACCACAATAGCTGCTACTTTTGCAGTAGTGCCCATGGTAATTTTCTATTCATATAGTTGTCGAATTTCCTGAAACGCCTGCAATGAATTGCAGACATGATTAGTGGCTCACGTATCTACACACCAGATACTGGTAGATAACACCACTAAACATGTTTCAACAACTAATGAATAAAATACACTTTTATTGTTCTCATTTCTGAGAAGATAGCCTACCTTAAGAGTCCAACTTTTGTTTCCAATCATAATTGGGACCACTAAGTCTATTCTATAATATAACAACTAGGGGATTGACAATCATCCTAATAATCACAAAAATATTTGGTCAAGATCAACATCTTAAAATCCCCATAAATTTTGTATGTCACGATAGTGTGGATGTATACAAAACCAAAGAGGAGATTTTATCAATTAATTTTATTATCTTGTCATCCTAACTTTATGACAAATAAAATTAATAGTTGGTCTATCTTTGATCAAATATTTGGTCAAAATTTTAAATTTGAAATAATATTGATTCCTCAAAATAATATTATTTAAATTCACCAACACTTCAAACACCGTGAATTTTACATGCCACGATAGTGTGGACGTATACAAATTATAACATTTGTAAGTGGAGGTTTTACCCATTAATTATCTTGTCAACCTAATTTTATGACAAATAAAATTACCTCTTACACCGTGAAATTTGTATGCCACGATAGTGTGGATGTATACAAATTCAAACATTTGTAAGAAAGGTTTTCCCATTAATTTTATTGTCAACCTAACTTTATGACAAATAAAATTACATCTAACACCGTGAAATTTGTATGCCACGATAGTGTGGACGTATACAAATTCAACATTTGTAAGAAGGGTTTACCCATTTTATTATCTTGTCAACCTAAATTTATGACAAATTAATAGTTGGTTTATCTTTGGTCACACAAATAATAGCAGTGACTCCGATGGGGAGGATACTATTAAATGTGCCTAAGTGTATACCATTACTTAATACTTAGTCCATTAAATAAGATTATGCCTCTTCCGATGGGGAAGATCACACGCTCTTAATTAATTTCCTATAACCATCCAAAATGAAAGTTTGATCAAGTGATCCACAAACAAACTCATCCGATATGGAGGAAGGCACTCAGAGCCAACGCGCAAGTTTGTTTGCATCACTTACAAACTAGTAATTGAGACCGTGGAATTTTATCCTAAAAATCCCTCTCACACTTAGTTATTTAAGATGAGAAATTTTAACCTAGTTTTAACGTAGCAAGCATACTAACAAGCACACACATCACAGCAAATAAAAGAAATAAACATGGAAATTAATTTTCCAACTATTATGGCATTTTCCTTCACTGTCCTTCGCGTGCTACCACTCCTAGGGTTCATGCCGTCGGGTCCATCGAACTTCCTTTTCCGCTGCGCCTCTGGTCCACCAATGGTACCACGCCTTGCAAGGATACGATCCGCGATAAAAATAAAATTTTACATACATCGATCCTATATTCCACAAGGGAATGTACAAGAGGTCTAAATTGAACAAAAATGTAAAATAAAAAACCCTAGGGCTAACACAGCTCCTGCTGTGTTAGTTACATACAATCATGCACACACACAATAAAATGCCCTTGACATGTCCAAGGGTTCAATCACACACACAATATCTATAAGTCATAATAGTTGGAGCCTGCAACTAAAGAGTTAGCACATCCTACTATTATCCTGCCTAAATTATGTATGACATGTGCATAATTATCCTAAATACCAAATACACAAAGGCAAAACCCTAGCTCTGATACCAATTGTTGGTTGCTACTCGGAAAACCTAATGGTTCCCCTGTACAAAAATTTGTACAAGGTCTGAACCTTTCCTAGCTACCATGTGTTCATTTAAATTAAACTTGGATCGCCTGCGGAACTTAACACGTTTGATCCTAAGTTTAACTTATATGTTGTTTTAGGTTTAGACTTGGATCTCCTGCGGAACTTAATACATTCGATCCAAATCACCTAGGTTATTAATTCCATTAAATATTAATTTCCAAAATTGGCTTCCAGGACTGCATGGTGAGGCACATGACCTTCTTGGATATGGGAGCAACCACCACCGCCTAGACAAAGCCTTTTAAGGAAAGCTAATATTTAATTTCCTTAAATAACTCTAGGTTAACCAAAAAGAACAATCGAATCACAAGGAAAATAAAAATAAAAGAACACAACATCAAAAACTATTTCAAAAAACTAGAATCACATGCCTCTTGTATTTGGTATTTTTACAAAGAAATAAAAACTAATATGATGCGGAAATTAAATACTAGTGTACCTTTTTCTTTGCAAGCAAAAACCTCTAGGTCTTCTACCGTATTTCTCTTCTAACCTCGGACGTTGTGTGGGCAACGATCTTCCGAGACGAGAACCACCAAGGCACCGTCTTCTTCCTTCCTTCAAGTTTCGGCCAAGCATATCTTCTAAAGGATGAAGAACTTTTTCCACCAACCAAGCTCCAAGGGATGTAAGCTTTCTCTCCTTCTTCCTCAAGCTAGATCCGGCCACCTCCTCCAAGCTCCAAGAGATAAAGGATTCGGCCACACAAGAGGAAGAGAGAAAAGGAGAAGGGTTGGCCACACCAAGGAAGAAAAGAGGGAGAAAATAGAATAGAGTCGTTCACCCATGAAGGCACCTCTACCCCCTCTTTTATAATCCTTGATCTTGGCAAATAAGGAAATTTAAATAAAAACTTCCTTAATTCTTTTGCCATGAAAAGGAAAATTTATTTAATTAAAAATAATTTTTCTCTTCTCAATTTACAATGGCCGGCCACATTCAAATCTCCAAGCAAATAAAATTTTAAACACAAATTAAAACTTCCATATTTGCCTCCGGAAATTTATAAAAAATTTCTCCAATAATGTTAATCCCTTCATGATTAGCTAATAAAAAGGAAATTTTATTAATTAAAATCTTTCTTTTTAACATGTGGATAAAAAGAAAGTTATCTCTAAAAATTAAAATCTCTTTCAATCTACAAATAAGGAAAGATATCTAATCTTTTCTTAATCTTTTGTAGAAGCTTTATAAAAGAAATATTTATTTTTTAAACTCTCTTTTAAATCATGAACATGGTTAAAAATGAAAGTTTTCTTAAAATTTAAAAACAACCTTTTAATCTACAAATAAGGAAAGATTTTAAATCTTTTCTTAATCTTTTGTAGAAAGCTATAAAAGGAAAGATTTAAATTTTAAACTCTCTTTTAAACATGTGGATGATTTACAAATAAGGAAAGTTTTTACCAAAAATTAAAACCATCCTTTTAATCTACAAATAAGGAAAGAGATTAATCTCTTCTCTTAATCTTTTGTAGAAAGCTATAAAAGGAAATTTTTAATTTTTTAAACTCTCTTTTAAATCATGGCTTCCACATAAGAAATAATTTTAATAAAAATTACTTTTAATTTTCTAGTGGCCGGCCACCAACTTGGCTCATCCACTTGGTCTTAGCCGGCCCTAGCTTGGGTTCCAAGCTAGCTTGGCTGACCCCAATAAGATGGGTAAGAAGGTGGGTATGTGGTGGGTATAAATCTCTATATATAAGAGGCTACGATAGTGACCGAGAGGAGGAATTGGTTTTGGTGTCCCGATGAAATTAAATTTCCCGTGTGTGCCCCGAACACACAACTTAACTTCATCAATAATAATTCATACCACTAAAGAATTATTATTGAACTATCGCACCAATCCCAAATTACATTTTGTGCTCCTTCTTATTATGAGTGTGTTAGTCTCCCTGTGTTTAAGATGTTGAATGTCCACTAATTAAGTGAGTTACTGACAACTCATTTAATTAATATCTTAGTCCAAGAGTAGTACCACTCAACTTTATTGTCATGTCGGACTCAGTCCACCTGCAGGGTTTAACGTGGCAATCCTTATGAGCTCCTCTTGGGGTCATTCTTAACCTAGATTACTAGGACACAGTTTCCTTCTATAATCAACAACACACACTATAAGTAATATCATTTCCTAACTTATCGGGCATATTGATTTATCGAGCTAAACCTCACCCTTCGATAAGTCAAAGAAATAAATATTAAATATATGTGTTTGTTATTATATTAGGATTAAGAGCACACACTTCCATAATAACTAAGGTCTAGTTCTTTTATATAGTCAGTACAAAAAGAACTTACCTAAAATGGTCCTACTCAATACACTTGGAGTGTATCAGTGTAATTTATTAGTTAAGATAAACTAATACTTAATTACACTACGACTACTTCAATGGTTTGTTCCTTTCCATTTTAGTCGCGAGCAACTGTTTATAATTTATAAAGAACCGATAACATGATCTTCTGTGTATGACACCACACACCATATTGTCTACTATATAAATTAATTGAACAAATTACATTTAACAAATAAATGTAGACATTTGACCAATGTGATTCTTATTTCTAGATAAATGTTTATACCAAAAGCTAGGCTTTTAGTATACATCCTAACATAGTGGTCTCACTCTATCAAGAATAATGATGTCACTCCCGTCATATAGGAGGGATAGATCCCATCTATATCACTCACATCCCTCCGCATAATTTGTTACATGCCCAGTAATCGCCTTTATAGTCCACCCAGTTACGGGTGACGTTTGACGAAGCCAAAGCATGTAACTTCTTATGTTGGGAACTATGGTGACTTCAGGTCCAAGGACTAATAGTCATACTAATAGCCACATGAGAAAGTATATGACACTCATATAACGATCCATGATACTTTCTCATGGCCGATTATTCAGTATACATTCTCCAATGCGTGTCAACTTGATATCTCTATATCCATGACTTGTGAGATTAAGTCATCGAGTTGACCTACATGCTAGTCTTATTGCATTAACATTGTCCCTGAATGTTAATACTCGACTAGGAATGTGTTAGTTAGAGCCCTAGAGCCAATCATTTGATGATTGTATGGACTCATGTATATCATATTCTTGTATATTAATAAAGGCATTTGTTTGGTTATTATACTTATTTATATTAGTGCCAAATAGACTAAGTATAATAGCGTCCTTGAGTAGAAAGGTTCATACCTATATCAATCGATTAGTTGAATCGATAGTGAGATGATATAGGGAACACTACTCTAAATCATTCCTAGTCGAGTATTAGCATTCAGGGACAATGTTAATACAATAAGACTAGCATGTAGGTCAGCTCGATGACTTGATCTCACAAGTCATGGATATAGAGATATCAAGCTGACACATGGGTATGCATTAGAGAATGTATACTGAATGACCCGCCATGAGAAAGTATCATGGATCGTTATATGAGTGTCATATACTTTTTCATGTGGCTATTAGTATGACTATTAGTTCTTTGACCTGAAGTCACCATGGATCCCTACATAAGGAGTTATGTACTTTGGTTTCGTCAAACGTCACCCGTAACTGGGTGGACTATAAAGGCGATTACTGGGTATATAACGAATTATGTAGAGGGATGTGAGTGATGTAGATGGGATCTATCCCTCCCATATGAAGGGAGCGACATCGGTATTCTTGATAGAGTGAGACCACTAAGTGCATGGTCATGCCCAAATGAGTCAACATTAGATGTTGAGCTCATTTGATCGAGTGAGTCTACTTGGAGTTCAAAATTTAGATTGATTAGAGGATGACACGGTCTATGCCTCACATTGATCAATCTAGATGTCTAGGATAGAAGGACACTTGTCATTATTTTGTGAGTAGTCACAATTGGTAGTCACAAGGTGATGTCAGATCTCGACATTCTTGTAACTTGGGTAGTAATGATGTGTTGCTAGATACCGCTCATTACTTATGCTCCTAAATGGGTTTAGGGCATTGCCAACGCTATAGGGTCACACACTAAGGATAATTAGATGGGGATTAGGTTCATATGATGAACCAAGAGGATTAGATTCATTTGATGAATCAAATTGGATTAAGAGTAATCCTAATTGGGCTAACTTGAGTTTGACTCAAGTTGATTCATGTATTTAATGAGTCTAATTTAGATTATGACTTATTAAATCAATTTAATTTAATGAATTAGATTCATTATATTAAATTGGCTCGAATCAAATGGTTGGATTAGATCAACCATGGTAGAGATTGAGTCAAGTTTGACTTGACTAGAGAAGGAAGACCAAAGGTCAATTTTGACTTGACCTTTTGCCACCTCATTGGTGAGTTGGCATTAGGTGGACCAATAATGATGTTCCACATCATCATGGGTGCCACCTCATGGAAGTTACAAAGCCACTCTCTTAATGGTTTCATATTAATTGCAATTAATGCAATTAATTTGTGAAAGTGGCCTGCCACTTAGTTTTTGGGGTGTGAATTGATTTTCCCATTCAAGTGGTGTAACTCCTTCTTCTTCCTTGTGTTCTTCCTCTCAAGCTCTCCCTCTCCCTCTCCTCCTCCCTTGGCCGAACCACATAGGTGCTAGCACACCTTGGTTTTTGGTCATCTCCATCTAGTGTGTCCGTGTGGATACTTCTAGAGGACCGACACTTGACAGTCTTGAGATCCGGCATCATTTGGACGAGCGGGACTCGCGTGGGGTGCGCATCAAAGGTATAATCTTAACTTTAGTGTAGATCTAAAGTTTTACAAACTCGTACAAGAAAAGGTTTTTCGAAAAAGTTTTTGTTTACGAATCTTTGCACGGATCTACGGCTTTGGGTTACTCGGGGTTTCCGTGACGCGAAAAAGCGGTTGAACCCAACAGAATGATTATGAGTAGTGTTCCCTATATTATCTCACTATCGATTTAACCAATCGATTGATATAGGTAAGAACCTTCTACTCAAGGATGCTATCATACTTAGTTATTTGGCACCAATACAAGTAAGTATAATAACCATAAACAAATGCCTTTATAAACATAAGAATATGATACAATGAGTCCATACAACAATCATCAAATGATTGGCTCTAGGGCTCTAGCTAACAATCTCCCACTAGCACTAGTGTCAATCAGTGTAGGCTCTAAGGCCTAATGACCTAGTGTGACCATCATGTTTTCTCTATGCCAAAGCCTTGGTCAAGGGATCTGCAATGTTAGCATCTGTGGGTACTCTGCAAATCTTCACATCTCCTCTATCGATGATCTCTCGAATGAGATGGAAGCGTCGTAGTATGTGGTTCGTCCGTTGGTGTGAGCGAGGTTCCTTAGCCTGTGCAATAGCTTCATTGTTGTCACAATAGAGCTCTATGGGATCAGCTATGCTAGGAACCACCCCAAGCTCAGTAATGAACTTGCGGATCTAAACTGCCTCCTTTGCTGCTTCTGATGCAGCAATATACTCGGCTTCTGTTATAGAATCAGCAACTGTGTCCTGCTTCGAACTCTTCCAGCTCACAGGACCACCATTTATGCAAAACACGAACCCAGACTGCGATCTATAATCATCCTGGTCAGTCTGGAAGCTGGCATCACTGTAACCCTTTACATCTAGCTCATCATCGCCTCCATATATCAAGAAATATTCTTTAGTGCTTCTCAAGTACTTAAGAATATTCTTGACCGCTATCCAGTGACTTTCACCTGAATCTGACTGGTATCTTCTCATCATGCTCAAAGCAAATGAGACATCAGGACGAGTACATAGCATGGCGTACATGATAGATCCTATGGCTGAAGAATAAGGGATCTGATCCATGCGGTCTCTATCCTCTCTAGAAGAGGGACTTTGAGTCTTCGAAAGACTCACACCATGTAACATCAGCAGAAATCCCTTCTTAGAGTTCTACATGGCAAACCATAGTAATACCTTGTCAATGTATATACTCTGACTTAGGCCAAGCAATCTCTTAGATCTATCTCGATAGATCTATATACCCAGAATACGGACTACTTCACCTAAGTCCTTCATTGAGAAACAAGTCCTTAGCCAAGTCTTGACAGACTGAAGCAAAGGAATGTCATTCCCAATGAGTAGTATGTCATCCACATACAATATAAGGAAGACAACTGTGTTCCCTACAACCTTCTTGTAGATACATGGCTCATCTTCATTCTTGATGAAACCAAACTGTTTGATTGCATCATTGAATCGAAGATTCCATCTCCGAGAAGCTTGCTTTAGTCTATAAATGGACTTATGCAGCTTGCATACTCTGCCAGTATGCTGTGGATCTACAAAACCCTCAGGTTGTGTCATATACACATCCTCGAGCAGGTTTCCATTCAGAAATATGGTTTTGACATCCATCTGCCAGATCTTATAATCATGGTATGTTGCAATAGCAAGAATGATCCGAATGGACTTAGACATTGCTACTGGAGAAAAGGTTTCATCATAATGATCAATACCATGAATTTGCTTGAAACCTTTAGCTACCAGGCGACCCTTATATATAAGTCCATCCATGTCAGTCTTTCTCTTAAAGACCCACTTACGCCCAATAGGTTTGACACCTTCAGGTGGATCAACCAAAGTCCATACTTGGTTGGGGTACATGGATTCCATTTCAGATCTCATGGCCTCTAGCCATTTCTCAAAATCTGGTCTCATCACAGCTTCCTAATAGGAGGTAGGCTCATCCTCAATAAGCATAACGTTATCATGGTCAGACAAGAGAAATAAATATCTCTCAGGCTGACGACGTACCCTATCAGACCTGCGAAGAGGTATGTCTACTTGAACTGGTTGTTGTTCCTCAACTCCTTGTGGAACAATCTCATCATCCACAACACTTTGTGGTTCCAGTTCAACTTCCATCAAGGCTTCAGTGCTATGGTCCATATCCTAAATTCTTCAAGATTGAACGTACTCCCACTAGTCTTTCTAGAAACAAGGTCCCTTTCTAGAAATACCCAGTCTTGGCCACAACTACTTTGTGTTGACTGGGAATGTAGAAGTAATATCCCTTCGTTTCCTTGGGATATCCTATGAAATAGTACTTATCGGGTTTGGGTCCTAGTTTGTCCGAAACTTGACATCGAATGTAAGCCTCACAACCCCAAATCCTCATAAAAGATACCTGGGTATCTCTCCCAGTCCATATCCTATATGGTGTCTTTATCACAGCCTTGGATGGAACACGGTTAAGAATGAAGGTTGTGGTGTCTAGAGCATAGCCCCAAAGAGATGTAGGAAGATCTGTGTGACTCATCATAGATCGTACCATATCTAATAGGGTACGATTCCTCCTTTTGGATACACCATTCCACTGTGGTGTTCGAAAAGGAGTGAGTTGGCATAGAATCTCACACTCAGCTAGATAGTCACGAAACTCATGGCTAAGGTATTCTCCACCTCGATCTGATCGAAGTATCTTAATACTCTTACCAAGCTGGCTTTGTACTTCATTCTTGAATGCTTTAAACTTTTCAAAGGATTCAGATTTATGTGTCATCAAGTACACATAACCATATCTACTGAAGTCATCAGTAAATGTGATGAAGTACCTATAACCACCTCTGGCAGCGACATTGAAAGGGCCACATACATCACTATGTATAAGACCTAACAAGTCTGTTGCTCTCTCGCTGTGTCCACTAAAGGAAGTCTTGGTCATCTTTCCTACTAGGCATGATTCGCATGTCTCATATGATTCAAAATCAAATGAGTCCAATAAATCATCTTTAGGGAGCTGGGATAAGCGTTTGTCATTTATATGACCTAAGCGACAATGCTAGAGATAAGTTTGGTTCATTTCATTTGATTTGAACCTCTTGGTATTCATGTTATAGATAGGGTTCTCTAAGTCTAGAATATAGAGTCTGTTCATCAGAGGTGCACTACAATAGAACATATCTTTTAAATAAACTGAACAACTTTTGTCCTTTATTATAAAAGAGAAACCTTTCTTGTCCAAACAAGAAACTGAAATTATGTTCTTAGTAAGAGCAGACGCATAACAACATTCATCTAATTCTAGTACAACCTCAGAGGGCAGAGATAGAAGGTAAGTTCCTACAGCAATAGCAGCAACTTGTGCTCCATTGCCTACTCATAGGTCCACCTCGCCCTTAGTCAATGTCATGATATTTCTCAGCGCCTGCACATTAGTACAAATGTGAGAAGCACATCCGGTATCTAATACCCATGATGAAGAAATAGATAGATTGACTTCTATAACATATATACCTGAAGTGGAAGTCTCACTTCTCTTCTTCTTAAGATCTTCCAGGTACACTTTGCAGTTCCTCTTCCAGTGCCCGGTCTGACCGCAGTGGAAGCAGGTAGCATCCTTGGCAACTCCTCCTTTAGGCTTCAGTACCTTGCCTTTGCCCTTGGCTTGGGACTTTCCCTTGCCTTTAGGCTTGCCCTTGCCCTTAGTCCTTTGCACCATCAAAATGGAGTTGGGCTTAACCTTCTTAAGGTTGAGCTCAGCAGTTCTTAACATGCTTAGCAGCTCAGGCAGGAGCTTGTCAATTTCATTCATGTTGTAATTCATGACAAATTGACTATAGCTCTCTGGCAAAGACTGCAAGATCAAGTCAGTGGCCAGCTCTTGGCCAAGTGGAAATCCCAACCTCTGTAGGTTCTCTATGTACCCAATCATCTTGAGTACATATGGACCTACGGGAGCCCCATCTGACATCTTGCACTGAAATAGTGCCCTAGAGATTCGAATCTCTCATGCCGTGCTTATCCTTGATATAGTTGACGAAGATGTTCAACCATATCATAAGCACCCATCAACTCATGTTGCTTCTGAAGCTCAGAGTTCATGGTTGCGAGCATAAGACAGGACACATCTAATGCGTCATCTTGATGCTTCTTATAATCATCTTTGTAAGCTCGCATGGCATTGGCAGGAGGAGCCTCCGAAATGGGCTGCTCCAGAATGTACAGTTTACGTTCTTGAGTGAGAACTATTCTCATATTCATGTACTAGTCCAGGAAATTTTCTCTGTTGAGCTTGTCCTTGTCAAGGACAGAACGCATAGAGAAGGTGTTCGTGTTTGACGACATGGCAATCTACAACAAAAAAATATAGAAAATAAATATCATATTCTACTAATCATTTAATTAGGCCTTTAATTAAACGATGCTCCCACTGAATTCTATAATTCATGTGGGACAAGATCCACATCATACTAACCCTTAAGTTAGCTTTGGCTAAAACGCCCAAGACTTAGTATGATCGGTAAGTAACTAATTACCAATTACATCTCTATGCAACTCTTGTTTATAGGATCAATATCCGCATTTATATTAAAACTTGAGTTAGCTTTGGATAAAATGCCCAAGATTTAATATAAATGTGATTATGTCCTATTTTCCAACTGTTGAAAAAAATACCTACAGTTAAACCTGATTTAACTAGTTAAACTCAATCTAATTGAGTTTCTACTCACCCATGCGTTGATAGGTGGGACCAAGATTGTCCCTCCGCACCCTACCAAGATAATATGTGTTGCTCTGCTTTGGCAGATTCAACAACAACATGTGATCGAGGTAGTGATGGGTATCACGGCATGGTAGGCATTTCGAGTTGACGCGATTGAGATCTAATCTAATAGACGATGTGTATCATATACGCGATTTAAATCTAATCTAATCGTTAAGGCGCTAATTAATTACTCTACTAGCATGCATCACATATACACACACAAGCAATTAATTAATTGTGATTAGTCATGACCCTACTACGATCTTCTCAAGCTAATGAGAAGATTGGATGATCAACCTAGGGTCAACAGCTTCTTCAAGCTCCTCCCTTTGACCGTCATGTGTTGCTCGCACCCTCCTCGTAACTCCGTCTCGAGTGGACCTTCCACCGCTCCAATTTTATATATTACAAATTTGAAACTTGAGTTACATTCGAGTCTAAACTATTTACAACAGGAATATAAAATAAAGGAAGGCACGATGCACAGGTCGTGAATCAAGTACAACACGCACAAACACACACAAAATGGCACGCATGCCATATTATGAATTACAACACAATTTTCCAATAAGATTGGGGTTTTGGACCATGAACATCACAAAATTATACATAATTCTAATTTATGTATTTACCATAAATTTCTATAATTTTTACTATTATTTTTACAATTTTATGAGTAAAAATTCTCGGCGGTCCCGTTTAGCGTTTTCCGGGCGCAATCGCGGGACAATGCCCCTTGCGGGTTTAGGGGCAGCACCCCTTATCATGAAATGAGTCTCACGAGTGTCCCACGACGATCTTACAGTGCCCCAAGCCGCTGCCCCAAAAATTTTGGGTGAGACCTTGCCGATTCGGAAGGTGTTTCTCGGTAGCCGAAGCCTACAAGTGTCCAAACACTTGTTGCTTCGTCTATACGAGAAAAATACCCATAAAATCTATAAAAATTGTAAAGTTACAGAAACTTATAGATCTGCTACAGATATGAATTTTGTCATAAAAACAAAAACAAAACTCATACACGCTTCGCACGTGGCTCTGATACCACTGTTGGGATTTTCGGGCCGCAAAAACCGTCTTTTTGCGTTGCGGAAACCCCGGAATCCCATGCCACGGATCCATGCGAAGTTTATAAAATCAACATTACGTGTACTTGTTTTTCTACTCCTAGATCTACACTAGATCTACATGGTTAAGAGATTACCCTAGATGTGAAGCCCTTCGCTTATCCCGCTCGTCCAAGGTTGTCGGATCTCAAGGGTGTCAAGTAAACACCCCTCTATGTGTATCCACATGAACGATTAGGTGGAGAAAAACTTCTTAAGTGTGCTAGCACTCAAGGAAGTTTTGGCCAAGGTGGAGGAGAGGGAGAAGAAGATGTGAGGAGGAAGAAGAAGGAATCAATGAGAATCAATTCTCACTTGTAACTCCAAAAAGTGGTCGGCCACATTTTCATGAGAGGTTATATACTCCATGGGATTTCAAGAGTCACAACTCTTGATCTCCCTCATGAGGTGGCACACACATGTGCTAGTCTTGATGATGTGGCACATCATCATTAGCCCATTTAATGCCAACTCACAAATGATGTGGCAAATGGCCAAGTCAAACTTGACCCTTTATCTTCCTCTCAAGTCAAGTCAAACTTACCACTTCTCTCCCATGGTTGATCAAATCTAACCATTGGTTCAAGTCAATTTTAATTTAATGAATATCTATTCATCAAATTAAATTGACTCAATGAGTCTAAGTCTAAATTAGACTCATTTAACACATGAACCAAATTGAGTCCACCTCAATTGGTTTAATTTGGATTACTCTGAATCCCATTTGGTTCATCCCATGAACCTAATCCTCTTGGTTCATCATATGAACCTAATCTCCATCTAATTATCCTTTGTGTGTGACCCTATAGGTTCTTGTAACGTTGACAATTCTCTTAAACTCATTTAGAAACATAAGTAATGAGCGGTATCTAGCAACACATCATTACTACCCAAGTTACAAGAATGTTGAGATCCAACATCAGCTTGTGACTACTAATTGTGACTCTTCACAATATATAACAATATCATTCTATCCTAGACATCTAGATTGATCAATGTGAGGCATAGACCGTGTCATCCTCTAATCAATCTAAATCTTGAACTCTAAGTAGACTCACTCCGATCAAATGAGCTCAACATCTCATATTGACTCATTTGGGCATGGTCATGCACTTAGTGGTCTCACTCTATCAAGAATAATGATGTCACTCCCATCATATAGGAGGGATAGATCTCATCTACATCACTCACATCCCTCCGCATAATTTGTTACATGCCCAGTAATCGCCTTTATAGTCCACCGAGTTACGGGTGACGTTTGACGAAGCCAAAGCATGTAACTTCTTATGTAAGGAACTATGGTGACTTCAGGTCCAAGGACTAATAGTTATACTAATAGCCACATGAGAAAGTATATGACACTGATATAACGATCCATGATACTTTCTCATGGCAGGTCATTCAGTATACATTCTCCAATGCATACTCATGTGTCAACTTGATATCTCTATATCCATGACTTGTGAGATCAAGTCATCGAGTTGACCTACATGCTAGTCTTATTGCATTAACATTGTCCCTGAATGTTAATACTCGACTAGAAATGATTAAGAGTAGTGTTCCCTATATTATCTCACTATCGATTCAACCAATTGATTGATATAGGTAAGAACCTTCTACTCAAGGACGCTATCATACTTAGTTATTTGGTACCAATACAAGTATAATAACCATAAACAAATGCCTTTATAAACATAAGAATATGATACAATGAGTCCATACAACAACCATCAAATGATTGGCTCTAGGGCTCTAACTAACAATATGTCTTAAACGCCTATGCCACAACATGGAAGAATTTTCGTCGGTCAATTTATGTTTCGTACCTATACTATGCAATATTATGTTGTCAACCATAGGAGTAAAGGTATTTAATTTATGAAACTTATCAACTAAAGAATCATTGTCAACCAACATTGAATTAAGAAAATACTAAAAAAATTCATTTCTAAATGAACAAGAATAACTTGATTTGTCCAAACAAGAAATTGAAATTAAATTCCATCAAAAAGACGATACAATAAATGTATTTTCTAAATCCAGAAAAATATTGGTTCCTAAACAAAGCCTAAAAACATAAATTGACTCGACTTTAGTGTTCTTTCCATTTCCTATATAGATGTATCTTTCACCATCAAACAGAAGTCAACTCCTAAGACAACCCTGCATAGTGACACTTATGTGAGTAGTAGCACCAGTATATATCCACCAAGTGTCAGTGGATACAATAACTAGATTGACTTCCGAACTAACAAAGTTAAGAAGTTTACCTTTCATTACATGCTAGTTGGCATACTTGAGGTAAACTTTCTTCATACGACCTTTCTTCTTACAAAAGAAACAAGTGAATTCCCACGCCCCGGAGGAGTCCCTGTCCGAAGAAATTTTGGCAGCATCTCCCCTGTACAGCGGACAATCTGAAACTTTCTACATATCCACATATACCTCAGCCACATGCGGCTGAAATAATAACAGAAATAAAACAAACATATACATAATCATCACACGCAGTAAATATAAATTTCAGCCTCTGGCTGATACCACCATGCAGTATATATAAATATAAGCAAACAAAACAGTAATACCATGACTCGAAATCAACCCTACTCAACTACACTCGTAAAGCTCAAATCCGACAACCTCACCTCTTCTGCCGTACAGGCAGGCATGTAGTGAAACACATCGAATAAAAATTCATCGACAAGTACAAACCATACAATATCCAGGTATCAAACAAAACCAAGTGTAACCATGGTCAAATAAGAAGCAAAACAAAACCAAAAGATCCATAAGTCTTCAGGGTCTTCAGGGGACCAGCAACTAGAACTCTCTCCTGACAGCATCATCCTGAAATATAACAACAATGGAGGCGGGGTGAGTCCAACACTCAGCAGGTACATTTGATATGCAAAGTAAGGAAATAACACCTAGCACTAATCAAGTGTACAGTCTCCAGATAAAAATAAAGGTAAATGCAAACCGAAGTAAACAGGAGAGAAACTGTACTAACCAGGACCTAGGTATAAGGACAAACAGTCCGAAAGGTATAGAAGACCTGTATGCATGTCAAACATAGGTATCCAAACAATATGCAGCATATAAATGCAGCAAACACAAACACAAGCAATAAATGCATCATGCATATGATGCCCATGTCATGGTCACCCCTGACGCCAGTCAGCCAACTCACAACCAAAAGTGGGACCGAGTGGGTAGGGTTGTGACGACCGTGCACTCTGCATCACTACTCCTGATGAGTGACCGAGTGGACGGGATGCTGTCAGAGTACACACATACTCCTACCCCAAATCATAAATGGGAGAGCGCAATGCTCTCATCTCCCGGTACACTATGACGGGGAGGGATCTCTAACGTGCTACACGCTGCGTCACACTACCCCTGAGCGGACCAACGGAGCACCGGAAGAGCAAACTGACGTGCTACCACGCTGCATCACGCTACCCATGAGCGTCACAACGGAGCACCGAACAGTAATGAAACTGGCAATGTGCTCGACAATAATAGAGCAATCTATCACACAGCATGCAATCATGCGGATGGTGGATGTCACTAAGCATGGTAATATACTAAACCAATCTATGGACATATAATGATGTGCACCATAGTGAACAAATCATATCAAAGTACACTGATCAAATAAGGTATCAAACCTAGATCCTAAACATGGTGAAACATGGATATATCACTACCCCTATGAGCATGTGTAATCAGGTACATAACAACACGAAATGCAAAACAAACAATCATCAAGCAGGTAACAGGTAATCGGGTAGTGATTAACCAAAACAAATGAGGAACATAATTAATGCAACTTGTTAATTTCATTACTATGCATATCAAAGACAATAAGTCAAAAGTACCCGCCTCCAAAAGAAAGGCCCAATCCGGTAATCGAGATACTCGTCTCGTATCAATGTCCTGAAATAAATCGTACAATTTAGCTAAGTTTAATTATAACTCAAATAGTTAAACCAAAACTATTTTCCTCCAAAAACCCTAATTAAATAGTTAATCACAATTAACTATCCCTAATCCAAAGCTTAGGGTTTCATTCCTAACAAAACAGATCAGAAGAAACACACTTACCCTAATGTGCGAACAGAAATCAGATGCCTATCTCTCAACCAAACATTGTTCTGTTGAAATCAACCCTAGCAAAGATTCAATTTCTTCCAAGAATCAATCTAATATAGCAACAGAACAAATCCTCTATTGTTTAAGTACTAAACAAACCTTACCTTAATCTGATCCAACATTACTTAGTGAAGAGATCCAAATGCGATTGCAAGGAAGAAAGAACCCTCCACTTCAGAACTGACGAGGAGAGTATCATCGATGGTTATCCTCTTCTCCAAACTTGAAGGGCAATGGATCTCAGGCTAACAGCTCGGCCGCGCAAGGGGTACAAAACCAAGCTATCTTTCAGTTGTAGTCGGCCTCCCGCACTATTGGTCTCGGCCAAGACCAATCACCTCACTGGATCGGATTAGGGCACAGATAGCAATTGTCGGTGGTCAATTGAAGAGACATAGGGCACAGATAGAGGTTACCGGAGCTAGGGCTCGGGCGTGTGGCTGGTATCACTGGCGGCCTGGCTTCGGGCGGCGGCTCAAAATGGCAGTAGCGTCGGCGGCTGTGAACCCAACACCAGGGCACACGGCTGGAGGCTAGGCTCGGGGTGGCCGGCGCTAGGCCTCGGCCGTCGGCTGTGGCGGCGCTGTCACTCGGCGGAAACGACAGAGCAATATAGCTAGGGCAGAGGAGGAGAGGGGTTCGGCTCTGGAAGGAAATGGAGGAGAAGAGGAAGTGGTCGAGGGGTTTAAGGCTTCGGCGAGGAAAAAACCGCCAGGCCGGCGGTTAGGGCACGTCGGTTGCTCGTGTGCGCGAGGGAAGGAACAGCGGGGCTCGGCATGGGTTCGGCGTCAAGGGAAAATCGAAGAAAAAGAAATAAATAAGAAAAGAAATAAAGAAAAGAAGAAAAGACTTTTCCTCGTTAAAATGGGGTAGCCTAAACAGGCTTTTCCGGACCCCGTTTTTATCCCCATTAACTCGTCCGTACGAGCTCCAAAAAATTCCCGAAAAATTTCTAAAAATTCCGGAAAATTCCCTCCTTAATATTCGCCTATTTTCCGGTATTTTACATTCTCTCCCACTAATAAAAATTTGGTCCCCAAATTTCGTTATCTACCATCAGCAAGTACTAACAACATATATAGAGTATAAATGCTGAACGATAAATAAATCACATACCTCAAGTAGAAAGATGGGGATATCGAGCTCGGATAGTATCCTCGAGCTCCCAAGTAGCCTCCTCATCCGAATGATGCTGTCATCCGACTTTAACCAGCCGGATAGTCTTGTTCCGCAACTGACGCTCTTTCCGATCCAGAATCCGTACCGGAACCTCCTCGTAGGTCACGTCAGGTTGTACGGGAACTGAGATATCTGTCAGCACATGTGTTGGGTCAGATACGTATCTCCTCAGCATAGATACGTGGGATACGTCGTGAACTCCTGCCAGGGACGGAGATAGAGTCAGTCGATAAACTACCGCTCCAATCCTCTCCAAGATCCGGAAAGATCCAATGTATCGCGGAGCTAACTTATCTCTAAAGTCAAATCTCTTCACCCCTTTCGTGGGTGAACCCCGCAGAAATATATGATCGCCTGCAGAGAACTCTAAGAGTCGCCGACTCCGGTCTACATAACTCTTCTGGCAGTCCTACTCCTCTGACATCCTCTGTCTGATAATACGGACCAACTCTGCCTCATGTTGAACTCTATAAGGTCCCAACAACTGGGCCTCCCCAACCTCATCCCAGAGGGTGGGTGTCCGACAAGGCCTACCATACAACGTTTCAAACGGTGGCATCTGGATTGCCGAATACAAACCGCTGTTGTAGGCGAACTCTACCAATGACAAGTGGTCCTCCCAACTGCCCTAAAAATCCAATACACATGTCCTCAGCAAGTCCTCTAGAGTCTGAATGGTCTGCTCTGACTGTCCATCTGTCTGCGGATGAAAAGCTCGAGCTAAGTGCTCAAGGCCTACTATAGACTCTGCCAGAATCGAGACGTGAACCGAGGGTCTCTATCCGAAATAATACTCAATGGGCCACCACGCTTCCGCTGCGCAACTCTGATGATTTCTCGGCAATACTGCTCTGTCAATCGATCCAGGAAACAAATCTTCCGGATCATTAAGAGATACGCGGATTTGGTTAATCGATCAACGATTACCCAAATCGCGTCATGGCCTCGTCATGTCCTAGGCAAATCCACTTTAAAGTCCATGGTAATGGGTTCTCATTTCCACTAAGGATTAGGAATCCACTGAAGTAATCCTGCAGGTCTCTGGTGCTCAGCCTTCACCTGCTGACAAACAAAACATCTAGCTACGAAATCCGCGATGTCTTTCTTCATGCCGTTCCACCAATAGGAACGCCTCAAGTCTCGATACATATGGGTCCCGTCTGGATGGATCGCAAATCGAGAGCGGTGTGCCTCCTGAAGTAGCTCCTGTAAGATCGGATGAGACTGAGGTACGCACAATCTACCTCGGAAGTATATAATACCCTCCTCGTCTTGTGTAAACTCGGTCTGCTACCCGGAAGCTATCTGACTGCCAATAAACTGCAAATGCTGATCACTGGTCTGGGCCTCTCGTATCCTCATCCTGATCGACGACTGAGCAACCATGGTAACAAGAATACCCTGCTCTGTCGGTCCCTGCTCCTCAAGGTCTAACTCGGAGAAACCCTAAACCAAGTCTGTAACTGAAACTCGGTGGCAATCCAAAGTCCCTCTGGACTTCCTGCTGAGTGCATCTGCAACCACATTAGCTCTCCTTGGGTGATAGCTAATGGTACAATCAAAATCCTTCAGGAATTCCATCCATCTCCTCTGTCGGGGATTAGGTTCCTTCTAAGTAAAACAGATATTTGAGACTCTTATGGTCAGTGAGAATCTCAAATGTAACGCCATATAAATAATGTCGCCAAATCTTCATGGCAAAAATAATGGTCACTAGCTCCAGATCATGTACAGGGTAGTTCTTCTTATGCTCCTTCAACCGACGAGAAGAATAAGAGACTACTCTATCGTGCTGCATCAGAACAGCGCTCAAACCCTGATTAGATGCGTCGATGTAGAGGACATATCCGTCCTCTCCAGAAGGTAAAACCAAAACTGATGCCGACACTAATCTCCACTTCAGGTCCTGGAAGCTGGTCTCGTAGTCCTCGGACCACGTGAACTTCACGCCTTTCCTGGTCAGGCGTGTCAGTGACATAGCTATCTGAGAGAAACCCTCAACGTATCTCCGAAAATATCGAGTCAAACAAAGGAAGTTGCGAGCCTCCTCTATAGACTTCATCTACTCCCAACGGTAACAACCTCGATCTCCCGTGGAACCACGGTATACTCCTACTGGTGACCGTGTGTCTCAAACATCTCACAAAAGACAACCAAAATACGCACTACTGATCTTCACATATAGACGTTTCAGTCGAAACATCTCTAGAACTATGCGAAGATAGTGTACTTGATACACCGTGTATCTGAAATAGATCACAACATCGTTAACAAAGACAATGGAAACCGATCTAAACATCTTGGGAATACCAAAATCATCAAGTCTCTGAAAACATCTAAGACTTCCCAAACCCTAATGGTAAAATCATGACCCATAATGTCCGTATCACAGACATTTCTAATCATAAGATCCCTGACAATAAGTCTGAAATATAACCACCAACAATATAAATCACCAAAGAATAAATCCACCAATCTGAGATCAACGCTCCATCACAGAAAATACCACATATGTAGGAGCAACGCTCTACCATAAGAAATCCTCAATATGTGGGAGCAACGCTCTACCACAAGAAATCCTCAATATGTGGGAGCAACACTCCACCACAACCAAATCCGTAATATGTATCTACAATATATACATAGGGCAATACTCCGCTACAAGCAGTCCACAATAGGTGGGAGCAATGCTCCACCACAAACATCCCACAAGTGACCAAGACACCTGACTATCCAACTAGAGGCTACAAAAGATCACTCAACCACATATCACTGTGGCAGCCAAAGGTATAACAATCCAGTAATCAAATCAAACTCATCCTCAAATCTATCAACATCGTAGTGAGTCACTCACTGATAAGAATATGGGTTGATAGTGTAATCCAACAAACGACATAATGCAGACACTCCACATCCTGCATTCAACATAAGTAGAATCATCATGCTGCTACCAACAATACACCTGGCACACTTGCTCACACAACATATGTATGATCGACATAATCCTCCAATTTGTACACACCAACACACTCATAGCACAGGTATAAATCAGTGTGATACCTCCAACAATACCTATCGAACCCGTGTGCATATATCAACATAGGTATAATCGACAATACCCCTCAAACAACCTCACATGGCATATATACACCTATGCCAAGAGTATACTCAATGTAATACTTCCAACAAAGTCTAATAGACACAAGTGCATCCACAAATCAAATATAATCAATAAAATATCTCGAATATTACACCGAACACATCTGCACATATCACAACTCAGATTAAATCGATAAGATACATCCAATAAAACACTCAAACATATGTGCACATTCCACAACATAGTTTTTAATTGACAAATACCTCCAATAAACAATCAGACATGTATGTCTAACCACTCGGGTATAATCTACTAGAAACCCACAATAATCATATGTATAAATATGTACGACCCAAAAGATAAAGTCAGAATTCAAGAACATCAAGACACTCTCATTTTTATCCTCAAAAATATCAGCCCACATAATATCAGATGAATCAGTCTCTACTCCCCATGAGAGCAAGTCAGCATTCAAAACATCAAATCATTATTTATCCACATAGTCCAATATCAGATGAAGCAATTATCAATCTTATCATCCTGTTAACTAACCACAACTAACCAGATTTATTAAAATCTCATAGGCACACTCCACCGTAAACTCTCTAGCACCCGATTTATAACCTGATCACCAACTATATTCATCAAACCTGAGAATATCATACATGACATTCACTATGTCACCATCAACGACAACCCAAATAATAGATAATCAAAAATAGTTATCCATTAATAGATCATCAAAACAAATATCTAGTAATAGATCATCAGACAACCACATAACATTTATTCTCATAATCATTAGAAATCAACATATCACAATATCTGATCTCACAATATCCCTCAATCTCAACCATTCTCAACAATGATCAAACATGATAACTCCCCAATGACCAATTTTCATCGTATCAGGTACCCTAATATCCAAAAGATATGAGTATAAAAACTCTACTGGCTAAGTCCACAGGAATATGTAGGTATCATCCATTACCCTGCTAATAATAGCAGAGGCTGGTATGTGCCTCCATCTCCTACTTGTAGTAATAGAAGCTAAAACTACTGATGGTATGATATGAAAAATCAGTCCTTGATCTCTATTAAGGTCAACCATGCTCAATGGCTAACCCATCACATATAATATGTGTTACAACAACCAGACAGGTACTAAATAAAGAATGCTAATACATGTCATAAACTATAAAATTAAACATCATACCTATATGCCGTCTGGAGATGTTCCATCGTTGTCCAGTCCCCAACTTCCTCGGAATTCCGAGCGAGTAAATTGCTAGGAATCTATACAAATCTGAAATGGAAGTCCGAAATATAACCATAACGAAAATCCGTACAAACCGAAATAGATATCCAAAAATCCAGAACACCAAAAGCAGGTATCATAACCCGCTCTGATACCAATAAATTGGTATCAGATAAATCTCAAAAATCCAACACACGGAAATCAAACAAGTATCGCCAAACTTTGGCGCTTTGATACCAATTAAATTGTATTAGGTTATCCCAAATATCCAAAATACAAAAACAACGATCGTAAAACTTAAGCTCTAATACCACTAAATTGTCACACCCCAGAGGAGTCCCTGTCCGAAGAAATTTCGGCAGCATCTCCCCTGTACAGCGGACAATCTGAAACTTTCTACATATCCACATATACCTCAGCCACATGCGGCTGGAATAATAACAGAAATAAAACAAACATATACATAATCATCACACGCAGTTAATATAAATTTCAGCCTCTGGCTGACACCACCACGCAGTATATATAAATATAAGCAAACAAAACAGTAATACCATGACTCGAAATCAACCCTACTCAACTACACTCGTAAAGTTCAAATCCGACAACCTCACCTCTTCTGCCGTCCAGGCAGGCATGTAGTGAAACACATCGAATAAAAATTCATCGACAAGTACAAACCATACAATATCCAGGTATCAAACAAAACCAAGTGTAACCATGGTCAAATAAGAAGCAAAACAAAACCAAAAGATCCATAAGTCTTCGGGGTCTTCAGGGGACCAGCAACTAGAACTCTCTCCTGACAGCATCATCCTGAAATATAACAACAATGGAGGCGGGGTGAGTCCAACACTCAGCAGGTACAATTGATATGCAAAGTAAGGAAATAACACCTATCACTAATCATGAGTACAGTCTCCTGATAAAAATAAAGGTAAATGCAAACCGAAGTAAACAGGAGAGAAACTGTACTAACCAGGACCTAGGTATAAGGACAAACAGTCCGAAAGGTATAGAAGACCTGTATGCATGTCAAACATAGGTATCCAAACAATATGCAGCAAACACAAACACAAGCAATAAATGCATCATGCATATGATGCCCATGTCATGGTCACCCCTGACGCCAGTCAGCCAACTCACAACCAAAAGTGGGACCGAGTGGGTAGGGTTGTGACGACCGTGCACTCTGCATCACTACTCCTGATGAGTAACCGAGTGGACGGGATGCTGTCGGAGTACACACATACTCCTACCCCAAATCATAAATGGGAGAGCGCAATGCTCTCATCTCCCGGTACACTATGACGGGGAGGGATCTCTAACGTGCTACACGCTGCGTCACACTACCCCTGAGCGGACCAACGGTGCTACCACGCTGCATCACGCTACCCATGAGCGTCACAACGGAGCACCGAACAGTAATGAAACTGGCAATGTGCTCGACAATAATGGAGCAATCTATCACACAGCATGCAATCATGCGGATGGTGGATGTCACTAAGCATGGTAATATACTAAACCAATCTATGGACATATAATGATGTGCACCATAGTGAACAAATCATATCAAAGTACACTGATCAAATAAGGTATCAAACCTAGGTCCTGAACATGGTGAAACATGGTTATATCACTACCCCTATGAGCATGTGTAATCAGGTACATAACAACACGAAATGCAAAACAAACAATCATCAAGCAGGTAACAGGTAATCGGGTAGTGATTAACCGAAACAAATGAGGAACATAATTAATGCAACTTGTTAATTTCATTACTATGCATATCAAAGACAATAAGTCAAAAGTACCCGCCTCCAAAAGAAAGGTCCAATCCGGTAATCGAGATACTCGTCTCGTATCAATGTCCTGAAATAAATCGTACAATTTAGCTAAGTTTAATTATAACTCAAATAGTTAAACCAAAACTATTTTCCTCCAAAAACCCTAATTAAATAGTTAATCACAATTAACTATCCCTAATCCAAAGCTTAGGGTTTCATTCCTAACAAAACAGATCAGAAGAAACACACTTACCCTAATGTGCGAACAGAAATCAGATGCCTATCTCTCAACCAAACATTGTTCTGTTGAAATCAACCCTAGCAAAGATTCAATTTCTTCCAAGAATCAATCTAATATAGCAACAGAACAAATCCTCTATTGTTTAAGTACTAAACAAACCTTACCTTAATCTAATCCAACATTACTTGGTGAAGAGATCCAAATGCGATTGCAAGGAAGAAAGAACCCTCCACTTTAGAACTGACGAGGAGAGTATCATCGATGGTTATCCTCTTCTCCAAACTTGAAGGGCAATGGATCTCAGACTAATAGCTCGGCCGCGCAAGGGGTACAAAACCAAGCTATCTTTCAGTCGTAGTCGGCCTCCCGCACTATTGGTCTCGGCCAAGACCAATCACCTCACTGGATCGGATTAGGGCACAGATAGCAATTGTCGGTGGTCAATTGAAGAGACATAGGGCACAGATAGAGGTTACCGGAGGTCAATTGAAGGGATCTAGGGCACGGTCGATGGAGAAATTGTGCCGGCGCAGCTACGACGTCGAGATCGCTCCACAAGTGGCTCGTGTCAGCAGAGGCATTCGGCGGAAATGACAGAGCAATATAGCTAGGGCAGAGGAGGAGAGGGGTTCGGCTCGGGAAGGAAATGGAGGAGAAGAGGAAGTGGCCGAGGGGTTTAAGGCTTCGGCGAGGAAGAAACCACCGCGCCGGCGGTTAGGGCACGCCGGCGGCTCGGGTGCGCGAGGGAAGGAACAGCGGGGCTCGGGATGGGTTCGGCGTCGAGGGAAAACCGGAGAAAAAGAAATAAATAAGAAAAGAAATAAAGAAAAGAAGAAAAGTCTTTTCCTCATTAAAATGGGGTAGCCTAAACAGGTTTTTCCGGACCCCGTTTTTATCCCCGTTAACTCATCCGTACGAGCTCCGAAAAAATCCTGAAAAATTTCTAAAAATTCCAGAAAATTCCCTCCTTAATATTCGCCTATTTTCCGGTATTTTACAGCCTGCTTCTTGTGCTCCTTATGGCCATTGTCTCTAGAATTTGTAGTTTATTTTCCTTTTCCTTTGTTATTGATCCTTTTTCATTTCTTGCTTGCACTTTGAGAACCAGATGCTAAGTGATCACTCTCAGATGTCTTAATCTTTAGTATCCCTTCCTCTTACATGCATTGAGCAATGAGCTCATTCAATGTCCACTTTTCCATTTGAGTATTATACGATATCTTAAAAGGAGTGAACCGTGCAGGTAGAGACATCAAGATGAAATGCACTAACATACCCTCAGACATATCGGGTTTTAGTACTTTCAGACTTGTTGCTATATTGGACATCTCTGTAATGTACTCTCTTATGTTTCCTTTATGATTGTACTACATGGTTACCAACTTTATTAGAAGTGTGGTAGTCTCGACCTTTTCATTTGAGGTGAATCGGTCTGCTAATTGGTCCAGGAAACTCCTAGCATTTCCTCCTTCTATTATTGAGCCTTTTATTGGTGCTAGTATGGAATGCTTCATGATACTCAGACACATGCGATTTGATTTCTCCCACAGCTGAAATTTAGCTCTCTGCTCTATAGTGCTAGCACAAGTCAGAGGTGCGGGATGATCATTCCTTAATGCATAGTCTAAGTCCATGCAACCTAAGACTACGGTCACATATTCTTTCCATTCAGCAAAATTTGAATTAGTTAATGTTGGGATGCTATTAATGTTGGCAGTTACATATTGCACTGAAATTTAAAAAGAGAAATTTATTTAAACTCATGATTTAATTAAAGATAAGAATATATAAGTAATATAAAATTATGCAAATAAAATAAAATTTTAAATGCATATAAATGTGCTCTTTATGAGATACCAAGTACAATATAATGTTTCTTCCTTTGGGCCAGCACATTATTTGTTAGCGATACTCTCTAATATAATTCAAACTTTAATTGGTCACATAATGTGTCTTCCTTTGGGCCGACCCATTATGCGCATAATATGCTACTTTATATGAGTTATATTTTGGTCCATAGCTCACAACAACCTTAATCAGCCACATAATATGTCTTCCTTTAGGCTGACACATTTTGAGCATGATTTGAACAAACTAATATTTTGTTCTATAGTTGTAAGCTACCTTGTGCATATATCTAGCATAAAAGTAACCTTCCTTTGAGCCGATTCCTTTTAGCATAGATATACATCTACCAACAAAAAATGCACTAAACCTACCTAAGGTGTCTTCCTTTGGGCCAACACATTAGTTCAACTTAGTAACACATTGTATAGATAGACTCAAAAAAAATTCTAAGAACTTAATTTGAATAGAAATTACTTAATTAGCCTTAACAATATAAAAGTAAGCTTATTAATCAATTGATACCTTATGGTAACCAATTGGTATGATCCAATCGATTATCCCAATTATTCTGAAAACATACTATATGCGACTACATGATTATATATAGAACCCTCCCTTAAGAATCTAAAGCTTCTTTTAGTTCTATAATTAAATAGTATTATTTAATACTATTTATTCCCTTAATCACTAAATAAAATTTATTTAATACATTTTTTTAGGGTTGTAAATAAGTCGAGCCGAGCCGAGCTTTGAGGTGTTCAAGCTTGTTTGATAAGGTAACCAAGCTGAGTCGAGCCGAGCTTAAAATGAACCAAGCTTTTGAAATGAGTGTTCAAGATTGGCTTGGTATATTTTTTATGAGCTTGAGTTTGTTGAAGCTTGGCTTGAGCTTGGTTCATTTAGATGTTATCAAGCTCTCAATTCAAGCTTCGCTTGAGCTTGGTTCGAGCTTAGTTCGTTTAGATGTTATCAAGCTCTTAATTCAAGCTTGTTTGATTATTTGAAACTTTTAAATGTTTGATTGGTTATTAAGCTTGATAATTTAAATTTATTTATTTTATTATTTATTTAGCATATTGAAAAGAATTTTATTAGTTCATGAATGTTGTTTACGAATGTTAACAAGTTGAATACAAATGTGTTCAAGCTTCTTTGTTTAGCTTAACAAGCTGTTCATGTTTATTTGTTTAATTAATCTTATGTATATTGAAAACGAACATAAACAAGTTCTTACCAAGTCGAACACCAAGCTTGTTCACGAACTCTTGGTTCTTTTACAGCCCTACAATTTTTTATATAATCAGTATTAGTGTTAAAAAAACGTATGATACTATTTCAATTATTCATGAATTTCTTAATTAATCATCCATTAAAAGAACATGTTAATCGATTAAACATTGTTTATAATCTTATTCGATTAAAAATTAACATAGGTTTAAGGTTGTTAATTTTTGTTCAAATTTTAAGACTCGGTAATCATTTGTTTGACCAAAACAATCAATTGAACCTAAAATTAGGTTAAACGGTGACGATTTTCATCACTCTTCGTATTCTTCAAGAAACACGAAAAACTTAAAAAATAAGTCTATCCTAGTTTTCTCTTATATGATTTTAGATGATAAAAAATTTGTATTAACTAGGAAAACTTGATCTAGCATACAAATAATAAATTGACAAAAAATTTAAACTTTATTACCAATAAAAATGATAAAATAGAATTTTGGCTTTGATACCAATTGATAATTTCTTGTAAAACCTAAGCCACATGGATTCTTAAAACTGTATAAGAATTCGTATATAGGAAATACAAGAACATATGAGCATAGATTTTCGTTTCATCAATAACATGACATAACATAAGAAAACATAATAGACAAAGAACCTGATTGAAGAGTCATGTCCTTGTCTTTAGCGTTGTCGGCTTGATCCTTGTGGAAGAAGAAGAAGCGGAAGCAAACGAGAAGGATCTTCCAAGGGGCTTAGGGGATGACGTGATGAAAAACTTCTTGTCAATGGAGAACAAGAAACTAGGTCAAGGTTCTTTCCTAAACCTTTGGGGGCCTCCCTTTATATAGGCAACCAATCTGTTATCAGCCCATAGATGATAATGGATCGAACTAAAAGGTTCTACACATTCAACCCATATCCAATTACCTGAAACCCACTAAATATAAGTTAGATCACTTTAAAGGGTTCAGATCATATTCACATGTGAAACTTACAAATAAACTCACTTAATAGAGATAATTATATCCAACATTCCAAGGTGCAACAAATCAAGATTCTCATTGCAAACATGCAAGGAAATAAAGTAAAACACATGAGATGAAAATTTGTACAAGTGCAGGCAACAAGAAAATTTTTTGCAGGAATTTATGAGAGAAGCATCTACATGAATGTATCTTTGAAATGTATCTAGTTCTTAAGGATTTCCATGAGCAAGTGAATCTCTAATGCACAACAATGTCTCGTGTAAACAAACAACTTTTGAAAGAGATTTCTAATTTCTTCATTTCCCATGTTCTTGTGCTAGATTCAATAATTTTTCTTTCTTTCAAGCTAGACACAACTTGTATATATATTTTTAGTTACCTAGTTGCCTTGTATTTCATTTGGCTCTACACTAAATTGGATGATGAATTGAGTTTAACTTAAATTGTGCACATACTATAACAATGTTTCCATAATCATTTTTTGTGGAGAATGATGATATTATATCTACTTTTAAAACATCAAGTCCTCAACTCCTGAGTACACGTTTTGGATATATCAAAGGACTTGAAAGTGGGTCAAAGCTAGTTAGGTCCATTTCTTCAGATGCTACCTCATCCAGATCAACTAATGCAACATTGTATGAAAAGCTTGAATCCACCGGGCAAAAACTAGTAGACACAGAAGTGTTAGGACCGTTGGTCGGTTAGAAGGGTGGGTTGAATAGCCTTGCACAATTAAAAACAAACCCTTCTCAAACTTAAAAGAACACTTGCACAATAATAAAAGAAATAAACTAAAAAGACGACACTCACGTAATTTACTTGGTTATAATTGGGAAGGTTGTTAATCCAAGGAAGTTGAAGTGCAATAAAAATCTCCTTCAGGTGGAGAAGCCTCTTATAGCATTCAAGCATAGAAAATGAGAAGCTAAACTAACAAATAAAAGCGCACAAGTGTTGTATATCAAAGTTGCTTGTTGATATTTAGCTTTTCGACCAAGGTCGTATTTATAACCTTGGTCGGGCCGCCTAGAACGGTTTCAAGCGCTTGAAAGGGGATAAAATTTTATCCCCATCGCAACGGATCACAGTCAAACGCTATTCGGATAGAACTTGATTCTGGGCACCCAGAATGGTTCCGAGCGCCCTGAGTCTTCCGCTCGCTTGGGTGATTCTCGCCATTCGGAATAAGGCTCATCCGAACCCAACTTCCAGCCTTCACCTCGAACAAGCTTCCGCTCCAGCTTCTCGTCCCTCGGAAATGTCGCGCGCCTCCTTCTCGTCCGCCCGCGTACTCTTCCGCAGCACCTCGTTCCTCAGACGTACTGAGCCCGTTGGCTCTCTCCTGTGCCGTCCTTTTCGCTAGCTGTGTCTTTTGCTCGACTCGATGTGCTCCTAAGTTCCTACACACTTAGACATAGGGTTAAACACAACAGGACCTAACTTAACATGTTTGATCACATCAAAACTACCTTGGGGTATCAACAATCTCTCCCTTTTTGATGTGAGCAACCCAAGTTAAGTTAGGGTAAACTAACATAAAAATAAAGGAAATAATTTTGCAATTAAAGTACAAAAAATAAAAAACATTTAATTGGAAATCTACCTCCCCCTAGACTTTAATCTTTTCCTTCTCCCCTTGTGATCACATAAAAAATAGGGTACAAAGAAAAAATCTAAGGGTATTAATTTTGAAAACTTTGAAAAAATTTAAAATTTATTTTGATATCACAAAAAAATTACAATAATTTTATAAACTTTAATTTTTGCAAAAAAATTCTAAGTAAAAAAAATTTCAAGCAAAAAAAAATTTGAAGTTAAAAAAAAAAATCTAAGTTAAACAACTTTGCAAAAAAATGTATTTGAGAAATTTTCAAAAAAAATTTGAGTAACTATAAAAAAAATATTTTTGTTTCTAAGTTTTGCAAGCAAAAATATCTTTGATAATTTTCTAAGTAAAAAATTAAGTAACCCTTTTAAAGCATTATCTAACTTCAATTTAATGGTTTACCAGTTAGTCAATTAAATATTTTATTTCAATATTTGGCTTCCAGGCTATGAAGAGGCACTAGGTCTTCTTGGTTATTCGAGCAACAATCACTTTCAAGACAAAGTCTCATAAGGAAATTAAACATTTAATTTTCTTGCTGAAAGTGCTAAGTCTAATTAAAGTTTAAGTTAGACAAGACTTTGAAACCCAATATAGGATCCAGCTAACTGGATTAATTAAAAATTTTTTAGGGACATATTTCTTTGAAATGTTTCTAATTTGTCCTTTGTGATATCTAAAATACCAATTTAGGTTATTGAATTTTCTAAAACTTGTATTATATGAGAATGCATGATTTTTTAAGTTACTTATTTCTTTTTGCAAAATATTATTTTCTAATTTTATTTTGTCAAACTCTTCTAATGGGCAAGATTTTACTAGAATTATTTTTAAAATTTTAATTTCTTTTTCAAGTTTGCAACAATCTTTGGTTAATAATTTCTCAAACTTAAACAACTTGTCAGGTGGGAGAGATCGTACCTGACTTACCTTATCGACTTCGTTATCCATAGCTCCCCCTGAACTACTACTTTCTTCTGATGTAGTTCTCCCTTCATCGATGCTCTCGATGCTCATTTCAAACGAGCTTGCTTCGTGTTCATCTTCTTGATAACTTGCCATTAATGCAAGTCCGGAGAAAGCCTCGACTTCCAATTCGGATGACGTATGGTCCCACGTTGCCTTTAGAGTCTTGTACTTGTTCATTTGGACAGGCTTCTTTCCTTTGTCCTTGTCCTTGTTCCTTAGCTTGGGGCAGTTGTCTTTGATGTGCCCTTTTTCGTTGCAGTGGTAGCATCTGATCATCCTTTTCTTTATACCCTGCAGATGGCTAGTTTTTCTTGATTTAAATAATTTTTTAAAACACTTTACCATCATTACCATTTCATCGTCGTCGAGAGAGGATTCTGACTCGTGTTCGTCTCTCATTGCCTTGAGGGCGATGTTGTGCCTCGGCTCCTTCGTACTTGCACATCTCGATTCATGCACTTCAAACGTTGAAAATAATTCTTCTAAGGTAATAGATTCTAAGTCCTTAGAGATATAGAAGGCATCTACTAGTGATGCCCATTTCGTATTCCTAGGGAACACATTAAGAGCATACCTTAGCGAATCTTGGTTACTTACCTTTTCTCCGAGATTCAAAAGTCCGGTGATGAGCTCCTTAATCCTTGAGTGAATGTGTGCAATTGTTTCATCTTCTTCAAATCATAGGTTGGTGAGCTGGTTACGAAGTAAATCCCGTCTCGTGAGCTTGGCTTCGGACGTCCCTTCGTGTAGCTCAAGGAACTTCTCCCAAAGCTCCTTTGCTGAGTTGTATGTGCTGATCCTGTTGACTTCTTGTAGCGGAAGGACGCTCAGCAGATGGAACTCTACTTTATCGTTCGCCATATAGTCGGCATGCTCCTTCTTTGTCCACTGGCATTCTTCCTTACCTTCGGGTGCTACAAAACCGAACTTCATTATTAAAAGTAATTCAAAGTCAATTTTAAAGAATACCTACATTCGCTTTTTCCAGCTAGCGAACTCCCCCTCAAAGTTCGGTGGGTATATACTCGGTCCGGCAATTGATTTGGTGCTTCGATTGGCGGTTAGTCCTCTTGAAGCGTCCTGACTCTGATACCACTTGTTGTGCCCAAAGGATGTCCACATATCTCCATAATGACATTATATTGTCCACTTTGGGCCTAGACCCTCATGGCTTTACTGTTGGGCTCTACCCAAAAGGTCTTATGCCAATAGAGATAACCTACATCCTTTTAACCCCTTGATCTTTACCAAATCTTTCTAAATGTGGGACCTTGATTGAATCACAACAATCCTCCCCTCAAACGAAGGACCATAATTACTCTCATGGTCTGGGCCTCCCCGCGAGCATCTGGTCACCCTAACCTGCTATGGGCCTCCCTGCAAGCATCCGCACCTGGTCACCTTGACCTACGCCGAGCCTCCCCGTGAGCATTCGGTCACCTTGACCTACTTCGGGCCTCCCTGCAAGCATCCGGTCACCCTGACCTACTCGTCTCCCGCAAGTACCGGTTACCCTGACCTACTCCAGGCCTCCCCGTGAGTATTCGGTCACCCTGACTTGCTTCGGGGCCTTTCCCACAACCATCTGGTCATCCTGACCCACTTCAGGCCTCCCCGCGAGTATTCGCTTCCGGTCACTCTTGACCTACTCCGGGCCTCCCTGCGAGCATCCGGTCACCTTTACCTACTTGCCTCCCCGTAAGAATCCGGTCACCCTGACCTGCCTCCCCGTGAGCATCTGGTCACCCTAACCTACTCGCGCCCCTGCAAGTATCCGGCCACTTTGACCTGCTCCGAGCCCCCCACAAGCATCCGGTCACCATGACTTTCTCTGGGCCTCCTCACAAGCATCTGATCACTCATGACCAACTCTAGGCCTACCCTCAACTTCGTTCAAGAGCACCCCACATTGTATCTGGTCTGGACCATGGCTTTGATACCACTTGTTGGGACCGTTGGTCGGCTAGAAGAGAAGGGGGGTTGAATAGCCCTGTGCAATTAAAAATAAACCCTTCTCAAACTTAAAAGAACACTTGCATAATAATAAAAGAAATAAACTAAAAATATGAGACTCGTAGATTTTACTTGGTTACAACCAGGGAAATTGTTAATCCAAAGAAGTTGAAGCGTAATAAAAATCTCCTTCATGTGGAGAAGCCTCTTACAGCATTCAAACACAGAAAATGAGAAGCTAAACTAACAAAGAGAAGTGCAAAAGTGTTGTATATCAAAGTTGCTTGTTGATATTTAGCTTTTGGACCAAGGCTGTATTTATAGCCTTGGTCGGAGCGCCTGGAAGGGTTCCAGGTGCCTGAAGGGGGATAAAATTTTATCCCCTTCACAACAGATAGCGGTCAAACACGATACAGATAGAACTTGATTCTAGGCGCCCGGACTGAGTCCGGGCACCCAGACCTAAAAAGTCAACCCAATTGACTTTTTCAGTCCATACCTTCCGCTCTGGTTTAGGTCACCTCAGTCTGGGTCTTTCGCTCTAGCTCCACTCGCTTGGGTGATTCCGGCCATCCGGAATAGGGCTCACCCGAATCCAACTTCCAGCCTTCTCCTTGAGCAAGCTTCTGCTCCGGCTTCTCATCCCTCGGAAACGCCGCGTGCCTCCTTCTCGTCCGCCCACGTACTCTTCCACAGCACCTTGTCCCTCAGACACACCGAGCCCGTCGGCTCTCTCATGTGTCGTCCTTCTCGCTAGCTGCATTTTTTGCTTGACTTCCTGTGCTCCTAAGTTCCTGCACACTTAGACACAGGGTTAAACACAATAGGACCTAACTTAACATGTTTGATCACATCAAGACTATCTTGGGGTACCAACAAGAATAAGAATTGCAAACACCGAAGTTTAATCAACAAGTACTCAAGATGAGTTAACATATTAATGAAATCAAGACAAGATATGTTTGAACAAATTCTAAATTGGTTAACACTTGGAGCATTACAATTCTTGATCCATGATACATCTTCAGCTCCACCTCCTCCTCGATCTTAGACTTTGATGTTGTGGTCCCCGGGGTTATGGTGCCACTGTAGGACATCCAGGTTATCACCCAGGTACCCGTGATTCGATCCCTAACTATGGCGTATTTATAGAAATTTTTTCTCTAAATGGGGGTCGCAATCAAAGGATGTTGGGCTCTTGGGCTGCCTGCTGTGTGCGCTTCTCGATTTACCCTGGTGGTCAATGGGAAACTTCTGTGGGACTGGATGGGTCACCCCAGAAATAGTCAATGAGGCTAACTAGGATTATCATTTTTTTTTAGACTTTGATGTTGTTACTTTTATTAGAGTTGTGAATTTAAATGTTAACTTGATGTTGTGAACTTTATTTGTTGTGTTACTTGTCGTTAGAACTATGTTACTGAGGGTGCATTTTGTTGGAGATTATCCTTGATAACCTTGGTTATCCATCTAATGTTATCAATGAAAACCCTATTTAATTTAGGTAATCGATGATTCCCAAGTAATGTTCCATGCCCGACAAATCAGTAAAAGGAACATACAACCCGAAATCGGAAAATTGAGATTTTTCTTGATTCCAGGGTTAACGAATTTTTTTTTTACCAAAAATACCTTCTGGTAAGAGGAAAAAGTAAATAAAAAAATTAGAAAAAATGTAAAAAAAAATTTAAAAAAATAGAAAAAAATGTAAAAATAAAAAAAAAATAGAAAAAAAATTAAAAAAGTAAAAAAAAGTAAAAAAATAGAAAAACATTAAAAAATAAAAATGTAAAAAATACAAAATAAAATATAAAAAAATTAAAATTTTAAAAAAGTAAAAAAAAATAAAAAAATTTAAAAAATAAAGAAAAACATGAAAAAGTAAAATAAATATATTAAAAAATAGAGTTGAATAATAATAATAATAATAATAATAATAATAATACTATTATTATTATTATTATTATTATTATTATTATTATTATTATTATTATTATTATGTATGGTTGATTTTGTAACTGAGGGTAATATAGTAAAATATTAAATTAAGTTATTCATAATAAGTTTTTTGTTACATTACCTAGGTTGAATCAAACAATATTTTGTTATATTTTATTTTAATCTCCGTAATCTTAGTTATGTGATTACCTAGTAATCACATAACCAAGGTTATATGTAATAACTTGAAGCAAACACATATTATGCTCCTTTATGTTGTGAATTCGTTACTTATTTGTTATGCTACATTGTTTTTAGAGTTGTGAGTTGTTTATGAATGTGAGAGATGTGAATATTTTAAAAAATGTGATTCTTACAAACTTGATGATGTTGAAGTATGAGTTGTTTGAGATGTTAGAGATGTGAATTTTATGATTGTTGTAAACTTAATGATGTTGAAGTATGAGTTGTTTGAGATATTGTGTATTTGTCTATGAGTTTGTAAATTCACATACCGGATATAAATGAAAATTAAAAAAAAATATGTTTTTAAAAAATAGAGGGTTAGCAGGAAATTCACTGAATTCGTCGCTAACCCCGTTTGATTATCAATGTCATCAAAACATATCAAAATATTTTGTTGATCAGCAATGGGGCTAGCAACTAAATAGTTGTGGTTCCTTGTTAACCATAGTGATGGTTAGCGATGAATTTTAAAAAATTTCTCACTATTTGAAGAGTGGTTTAATGATGATTTTGGCAGATTTAGCGACGTTTTTCGTTTTGTCGTTAAATTTAGCGGCGGAATATTTATTTTCATCACTAATTAAGTTTGCGACAAGTTTATTATGACGATATTAACAACGAACACTTTTTGTCGCTATATAAGGTTAGCGATGACAAAATAGGTGGTAGTGACGAATAAATTTGCCGCTAAATACCTAATGTTTTTTGTAATGATGGTGATGTTATGAAAAAAAAAAATCAACATGAAGATAGTCATATTTTAACAAAAGCAACCCAAAATGACGATGCTTCGATCAAAGTAGAAAAGTAATTTTCTTTTTAAAAAGTAATTTTAAATTTTTTATTTCATATATATTTTTATTAAACTATTTAAAAATATTAAAAAATTATTAAATTTTTTATTTTTATAATTTTTATTAACGTTTTTTATATTTTATTTTATTAAATTATTTTTTTATTATAGTTTTAAAATTATAAATAAAAAGATAAAAAAAATTATTAAATTTTTTTATTTTTATAATTTTTATTAGCCTTTTTTATATTATATTATTTTTTATTAAAGTTTTAAAATTCTAAAAAAATAGATAAATTTAGATCATCTTTAATTTAATGATTTTAAAGTTTTTAGTTATATCAATAAATTTCTTAATAAAATAATTAAGTTTTTATTAACTTTTTATTTGATTCGATTTAAATAAAAAATTAATTTTTAATTAGGGTTAAAAATATAATATTTTAGGAATTAAGTGTGCCTTTTATTAAAAAAAAAATCAAAGTGCCCTTTTTGTTAAAATGTCGATGATATAGAGTTTCCAAGAAGAAGAGTTCATGGAGCTCAAAGAGTCCAGCAAGATTTCAGCTTGGATCACACCTATTTTCTCTCTCTCTCTCACTAAATCTTTGTCTGTCAGATCGTTGGAGCTGAATTGAGCCTCAACTTTCTAGGATCGACTCGGATCGACTCAGATTGGATCGACTCAGATTGGATAATCGGGTCGGATTCATTTTTAGCACCCCTATTCGTAGTCGTGATTCACGACTTTGCTGTGAGCTCTAGCATGGCTGTAAATTGTGGTTGTGACCAAACTATGGGAGCGACTTGTAATGGATGAAAAAATATTTAAAAGTAATTACATTTATCCATGAATTATTTTTTATTAAATAAATAAAAAAATTTATTTTAAGTATTGAACCAACCGGTCGGGTTCGATTTTAAAAACCAGTGCTCCCTTTGGAACGAAGCAGTGTATATTTATAATATAGAAGATAGCCGGATCTTTAGGAAGTATGATTATATATTTATAATCGAGAGAGATATAGAAGGAAGGATATAGAATCGCATTCCCTAATTGTCATCCTAGTCGGCGGTCTGCCGAATCAGGCAAGCTGGAATTTTTAGGAAGTATGAATATATATGTATAATCGAAAGAGATATGGAAGGAAGGATATATAATCTGATTCGCATCCACCAATTGTCGGCGGTCTGCCGAATTAGGCAAGCTGCCCACGGTTTTTTACCTATAAACATCGAGCGCCGCCTCGCTCTCTCTTCCTCCAAGGAGAGGAACGCTCGCGATTGGAGAGGCGAAGGAAGGGACCCTAGCGAGGTAATAATTTCTCTCTCTCTCCCGTTCTCCGGTTGCCGATCGGTTCCAATTTTTGATTTATTTGTTCAGGAATCGCATTCTCGTTGCTTTAAATTAAACGCCTTGATTACTTACTTGTGCGTTTGTTTGTTTATTTATGATTAGAGTCGTTCTGGTTCGCTGCTTAATTATGGCTTCCAAGAGGATACAGAAGGAGTTAAAGGACTTGGAGATGGACCCGCCCCTGTCATGCAGTGCAGGTAGACACTGTTTCTGGTTGCTCTGATGATCTTTTATGCAGTGGATCAACTGCATCCATGTCGCTTGTTTAGACTCTGTTTTTTATTTATTATTTCCTATGGGAATCAAAGAATGCTTCATGAAATCACGGAAGGACTGATGTTTCAACTGAAGCTTGACGTGTGTTCTCCATAGATTTCATGCACGCTAAATTGCTGATAAATTGCATATATGGCACACTTTGATGAAGACGAAGCATAATTAATTATTAATTAATTAATTAATTAATTAATTAATTAATATTATCCTTTTCACAGTCCTATCTTGGGTTTTGATCCCTCATATATTTCTTAACCTTTGAGAAATGGCCGTATGAGAGAAAATTGACACTCATGCATTATTGAGTTAGTATTGTTCCAATATTTATGTCCATGACTCTATTTACTACATTCTACTCCTAAAATAGCGGTCCATGTCCCTTTTAACTTATTGGTTACAAAATATGCACCTTGAGATTATTTATCGAATAAAATTTGAATATGGGAAATGAAGTCGTCAAATTTTGTTTTAAAGTGTTTTGCGCATTATTCCCAGACTCCATACTCACATCTCTGTGCAATAAATTTTCAATCTTTATCTTGCCACATATAATCAAGTGTTTCATTATATTGATTTTGTTTGCTAGGCTTAGTTTAGTTTCTCTCTCTATCATTTAAGAGCTTTTAGACGGATAGCTAATGATATCTGCACAACACCTTGATTATTGTCCTGATTGTTGCCCACAAACGGTGGTGACCATATTCTTGTTTAATGATGGATGTTAAGAACAAATTGTGATGGTTATTGGTTTACAGACCATTCAATTTTAATTATACTTGATATAGATCTATCAACTGATTTATTAATACATCTGTTTCATTTTTTCTTGTCCATTATTAACATTGCTAGGTCCTGTTGGTGAGGACATGTCCCACTGGCAAGCCACCATTATGGGACCTGCTGATAGCCCATTTGCAGGCGGTGTATTTTTAGTGAGTATTCACTTTCCACCAGATTATCCCTTCAAGCCACCAAAGGTAGGCCTTTTAATATTGTTAAGTGATGAAGTTAGTTAGCGATGAAGAAAAATATAATTTGTTACTTTTTCAATTTAATTACTTTTCTTTTCTCCTATATCCTTCCTTTCAAGTCAACACAGTATTAAGGAATTTCATCTCAACTGGATTCATGCTTCCTTTTCATTGATCTTGCAGATGAAATTTCTAACACAAGTCTATCACCCAAATATCAACAGTAACGGCAGCATCTGCCTTGACATTCTGAAGGAGGAATGGAGTCCTGCTTTGACAATATCTAAGGTAGTATCTTCAGAAATTCATAGAAGATTATTGGACTATATTTCCTTGATGCTACCAAAGAGAACCTAACTGGCAATCTGAATTCAAATTTTAGGTGTTGTTATCGTTGTGCTCACTCCTCACTGATCCCAACCCTGATGATCCTTTGGTTCTTGAGATCGCTCAAGTTTACAAGACTGATCGAGTCAAGTATGAGACCACTGCCAGGTCATGGACTCGGAAATATGCCATGGGTTAAATATTCGCGTGATGTAAACCAATCACTTATGTTTTTATTTCATTAAGTAGGGTTGGTTATATAGCATCACTTATGCAATTGAACTTTCCCTACTATATTATTTACATTTAAATAATTTTTATCATATTCTATCATTGTCAATTAAGTTTTCTTTGATATTTTATTTTTGAGTAATTTGTATATTTATAATGACACAGCGTCAATGGCAAGTGTGAGAAGATTTTTACAATGAGTCCTCTAAGTAATTAAATCTGTTGCCTAGATCAATTATTACATTCAAGCTCTAGAGTCTCTTAAGCTCTAGAGTCTCTTAAGCTTCTAACGAGTCCATCGTCTTAACCATTTATCGAACTCAAACTCAAACTACACGCTTAACATGATTTCGAAACATTAAAACCCATGAGAGAGAGACTTACAAGATCAATACTCAATGTCGAGAAGCAAAGCCTTTTTAGTAATTAGAAGTGAAGAAAGTTGGAATTCTATGAGCATCGAGTTTCTTCGAAAAGCACAAGTAGGTCAATTTTAGTGCACTTGCTCACAAGATGAAGGGTGTCATTAGCAGCATTACTTCGAAAGGTGCAAGAATGTCAAAGATATACAACATATATATATATATATATATATATATATATATATATATATATATATATATATATATATATATATATATATATATATTCAACAACTCATTTACAGTTAATAATGCTTTGATTTTCAATCTATTTTATTTCAATAGACACTAAAGAGATGATTCTATTTATATTTTAAAAGTCTCTTCGCGGAAGGAAGTTCAAGCAATGTTAGGACTTGTTTAGGGTTGTCTTCACTTGAATTAGCCATTTGAAGCCATTTCGGAAGAGGTAAATAATGTCTTTATATGTTTTATATTTTTTCTCGCATAGTAGACTCATTAAGTTTATATATTACTCCCTCTCATAATAAACATCTAAAACATAAGCTCTGTTTGTTCTATCTTTTTTTTATTTGACATTAAGTGTTTAATTTATACTGATTAATTCTAGAAGTGATGTTCCACTAAATTTTCTATTGGTAATTAAAAAAATTTAAAAGGTACTCGTAGGACCCATCAACCCATTAGACTTTGTTCTCTCTTAATTACTTTACGGTTACAATAGTGAATTACCTCTTCTTCTGTCATGGAAATAATCTCCAAAGTCAAATCATAAAAATTTTCTTACGAACGAGGGGCATGTATTGTTTCTCCATTGGTGATCCCCGTTGTTGGATGCATATTATATAAGTTAAGCAATAGCAACATACTTCTATCGACAATCTCAAAATTAGATTATTGTTGGACAAGAACACACTACAAGTAAACATGAAAAACAATCGTTTACCAAAGACACACTCAGTTTTCTAAATTTCACAAAAGTTACATCATATTTTGATTTTTACCAAAAAAAAAAAAACCACTTACTTTCTAAATACACCTTTCAGCTCTAAATGAAAGTAATTATTTTTTATTTAAATTGAACCAAACCAAAAAAATGATCTCTTAAATGTATGTATTCATATTTTTTAAAAAAAGATATATAAAATAAGGTTAATAAAAATTATAAATTAAAAGAACATTAATAAAAATAAAAATTAAATTTATTATTTTTTAAATATTTAATTACAAAAAAATAAAACTAAAATAAAATATAAAAAGCCATTTATATGTCATTTGAAGCCATTCCAAGCCATTTTGGAAGAGATAAATAATGTCTTTATATGTTTTATATTTTTTTCTCGCATATTTTGTGAATTAGCCATTGGAAGACGCCGGTGAAGCTTCCCCCATGAATCTATCCCGCTCCGGAGCTTCCCCGGTCGTGCTGAGGTGGCGCCGCCGCAGCAACTCGTCAGCAGAGACTTTCACCAATCGTCTGACATGATGATGATCGGAACACTACGACACAGGAAGAGCTGGAACAGAGGTAGGTTTGGTTTATACGAAACTGGCAACGGTATAAAATGACATAAACGCCCTTTCCTGAACAATTTTTTTTTCTCTATATAAACAAAAGTAAAAAAAGAAGAAAAAATATTTTAGATTTAAGTCTGGAGAGAGATCGTGTCATTCCACCAGCTCGGAATCTTCCCTAATTTTGCTTTGTTTTCCTTGATCACATGTTTTGGTGGCTTAAGCTTCAAGAAACAAGTTATTCAATGATCTTTGTCCGATGCGTGTGGTGGCACAGTGCAATAGCCTTCTGGCTCTGGTTGGTAATTAGATAGGACCAACGGACAGCATTTGGCAAATCTAAATAAAAATATTCATGACAGAATTGCGAGCACAAATTCAACTTCTAAAATAATTATGAAAATGCTGCGATATTTCTTTAACATTTTTTCCACGGAGTGTAGGAATAGAGTGGCCATCGAGTTGGTAAGAAATAGAGTGGACAGTGGATATGATTATTTAATTATTATTGATCTTGTCGGGATGGATCTGATCCATCCTATTAGGGGCTTTTTGAAGTGTCTGGTTTGGAAGTTTCATTTTTTTAAGCTCCTACACTCAATGTATGCATCCATTTAAAAGTTCCATTCAATCGCTATTAGCGTCACCCAACATATTAAATAAATTAATATATATATATTTTGAACCAAACCAAAAATATGATCTCTTAAATGTATTCATATTTTTTAAAATATATATATATATATAATAAGGTTAATAAAAAATATATAAAATTAAAAGAACATTAATAAAAATAAAAAATTAAATTTATTATTTTTTTAAATATTTAATTACAAAAAAATGAAACTAAAATAAAAAAAAATAAAAATTAGTTTGATACTGTTTTGGTGAAAAGCATCACCATCTTGGTGCTGTTTTGAAATTAAAGCATCATCACCTTGTTAATTATTTTATTAAAATATCAGAGTACTGATTTTATCAAAATATCATAATCTCGGTGTTGATTTCGTCAACACATCACCACGTTAGTTGTTATTGATTTCTTTAAAGCATGATCATGTTGGTGTTGATTTCTTCAAAGCATCATTACCTTGATATTGATTTTTTCAAAATATCATCATCTTGGATCAAAGTATCACCACCTTAGTATTATTTTCACCAAAGCATCACCACTTTAATGTTGATTGTACATTCTAGGAGCTGAGGGATGATTAACTCCAATCACTTCGTTTTATTAATTTGTTACAGTGGAATAACTCGAAGCAATGCTAATGTCTGAATTTACTTAGAATCCACCTCTTTAGGGTGACTAATCCAAGGATCCATACAGTGCACACACTTCACTATGAAAATCACTCATTCTCGAAAACAATTCAGAGTTCAGAGGTGACGAAACTATAGGATTGATTGCACGTGAGTGGAGGAGGGGGGATCACGTGTATTTTAAAACTTTCTTTTCTGTTTTTTAAAACGAGTGCGCAATGGAAAAATAAACTAAGTAAAAAGAATATAACATAGTCGATTTTTACTTGTTTTGGAGTCTTAAGCGACTCCTACTCCAAGATCCATACCCTTTGAACCTATCGACAGATAATTCACTATCAAGTCATAATTGAATACACAAATCGAAGAAAAAAGTGTAACAACACCTGCACTTTTCTTTATACAATAATTAACTGTAAACAAAATGTTACCCAATACTTAGACAGAGATCTGAATGCACTCAGTGCCTTGGTGTTGGTCCGTCTACAGTAGTCGAGTATAGCAACGTCGCAGCACAGCAGTAGGATGATGTCGGTGTTGGTTGCTACTCGGAAAACCTATTGGTTCTACTGTACAAAAATTTTGTATAAGATCTGAACCTTTCCTAGCTACCATGTGTTCTTTTAAATTAAAATTGGAATCATAAACGAAACTTAACATTATTGATTTCAAATTTAACTTATATGTTCTTATAGGTTTAGACTTGGATCGCCTGCGGAACTTTACACTTTTGATCCAAGTCTACCCCTATTACAAAGTCGATTAAATATTAATTTCTAAAATTGGCTTCCAGTACTACATGGCGAGGCACTAGGTCTTCTTGGATATGGGAGCAACCACCACCAACTAGACAAAGCCTTTTAAAGAAAATTAATATTTAATCTTCCTACAGTAACATAGAGTTTAACCAAAAAGAACAATCGAATCACAAGATCGAAAAGAAAACAAAAGGAAACAAATGGAAATATAAATCGATCCCTAGAATTACTAGCCTCTTGTGTTTGGAATTCATACAAAGGAAAAACTAGTATGATGCGGAAAATTAATTACTAGTTATACCTTTCTTTGTAAACTTTAACGACCTCTTGATCTTCTACCGTATTCCTCTTCTAATCCCGGACGTCGTGTGGGCGACGATCTACCAAGATGAGAACCACCAAGCACCTTCTCCTTCCTTCAAGTTTCGGTCACCAATAGCTCTTCCAAGGATGAAGATGTTCGACCACCACCAAGCTCCAAGGGAAGCTAGAAATATCACCTCCTTTCTCTCCATCTTCTCCAAGCAAGATCCGGCCACCACAAAGAACTCTAAGGAAGAGATGAGGTTCGGCCACAAGATGGAGAGAAGAGAAAAGAGAGAGAGGGATGATGGCCGGCCACACCAAGGAAGAGAGGGAGGAAGGTTGTGTCTCATGAAGGCACCCCTACCCTCTCTTTTATATCCTTGGTCATGACAAATAAGGAAATTTTTGAAGAAATAAAATTTCCTTATTTCCTTGCCATTGGTTTATTAAGGAAATTTTTATCAAAAATTTCCTTTCAACCTCTCTATGGTCGGCCACATCATCACAAGCAAATAAGGAAATTTTTCGCTAGAAAATAAAACTTCCTTATTTGCTTCCGGAAAATTTTTAAATAAAATTTTCCAATTCAAAATCCCTTCATGGTAGGTTATAAAAGGAAATTTTTATAATTTAAAATTTTCTTTAAACATGTGGATGATTTACAAATAAGGAAAGTTTTCGCTAAAAATTATAACTTCCTTTCATCTACAAATAAGGAAAGATATTTAATCTTTCTCTTAACCCTTTGCAGAAAACTATAAAAGGAACGTTTTAAATTTTTAAACTCTCTTTTAAATCATGGCTTCCACATTAGAAAAATTTTTTAAAAAATATTTTTTTTTAATTTATTGTGGCCGACCACTCTTGCTTGGGCCCCAAGCATTGGCCGGCCACATTAAGTGGCTCAATCCTTAGGCTTGGCCGACCCCAAGCTTAGCTTGGCTGGCCACCTAACGGTGGGTAAGAATGTGTGTATAGGTGGGTATAGTACTCTATAATTAAGAGGCTACGATAGGGACCGAGAGGAGGAATTGGTTTTAGTCTCCCGATGAAATTAAGCTTCCCGCATTCACCCCGAACACAAAACTTAATTTCATCAATAATAATTCATTCCACTAAAGAACTATTATTGAACTACCGCACTAATCCCAAATTACATTTTGGACTCTTTTTTATTATGAGTGCATTAGACTCCCTGTGTTTAAGATATCGAATGCCCACTAATTAAATGAGTTACTGACAACTCATTTAATTAGTATCTAGTTCCAAGAGTAGTACCACTCATCCTTATTGTCATGCCGGACTAAATCCACCTGCAGGGTTTACATAACAAACTTTATGAGTTCCTCTTGGGGACATCATCACCCTAACTCACTAGGACACAATTTCCTTCTATAATCAACAACACACACTATAAGTAATATCATCTCCCAACTTATCGGACCTTTTGATTTAACGAGCTAAATCTCACCCTTTGATAAATTAAAGAAATAAATATTAAATATATGTGTTTGTTATTATATTAGGATTAAGAGTTTACACTTCCATAATAACAGAAGCTTTGTTCTTTTATATAGTCAGTACAAAAAGAAGCTGCCTCAAGTGGTCCTACTCAATACACTCTAAGTATACTAGTGTAATTATATAGTCAAGATAAACTAATACCTAATTAAACTACGACCTTCCAATGATTTGTTCCTGTCCATTTTGGTCGTGAGCAACTGTTTGTAATTTATAAGGAACTGATAACATTATCTTCTGTGTGTGACACCACACACTATGTTATCTACAATATAAATTAAATAAACAAATAAACACAGACATTTGACCAATGTGATTCTTTTATTCAAAAATAAATGTTTACAAAAAGTTAAGTTTTTAGTATACACTCTAACAGTCGGAGCAACCGGACAGTTATAGATTAGCATAGAAAATTGATGTCTTTTTCTTGGATATCTAACCTCCTTTTATAGATGAACCTGTTCTTATCAGATCCATTGAATTCGAGATAAACTTTTCGTCTTTGGATCTTATAGATAATTTTATAGAGAAAACTAATTAAATAATTCAGATCTTATCCATTGCTTCAATTCGGTCTGATTTGGTTCAGTTCGGTTTGGTCCAGTTTAGTTCGGTCTGGTCCAGTTTGATTCACTCCATCCACTTGAGGTACCTCCAATCACTAGTTCAACACAACAATCTTTCGGATCTCATATCTTTTGACTCTAGACTCGGAATCAGGCTTTGTCAATGGCCACACATGTAAATTTGAATATCTGTGTATGTATCTACAACACAGAGTTTTATAAGTTAGTTCCCGTCTTACTAAGACTAGGATCTAGTCGTGAACTTAGCTTAAACTTCTAAAATGGATCTAAGATGGACTAGTGCCTACAGTCCCACTGGGACTCGTCCTCACTGGATCACTCTCCTCCAGTTGACTTACCTCACTTACCATTTGTAGTCTCTTGACTTACCTCTTGACCCACCAGGTCTTCCTGCTGGAATCACACATTCGGACATCAAACAATCGTCTAAAATTTAACATCCCGACTGGACTTCAGCCAGCTATCAAGTCCTACAGACGTAGCTAAATTGCACATCTAGATTTCAGCCTGGTGTCAGGTCCTCTAGACTCGTCAATTCCTGCACACTCTGTAAAGAAGTTAGACAGACATAATATCTAACTTTAAATCATATGTCATTCATCAAAACCTAAGTTCAATCATTGGTGTTTACTGCACAAGCAGAAATCTCGTACAATCTCACAGCAAGAAAAATACAACAAGAACAAGGAAATGAGTACACAAATACAATGAGAACCTTGCTTGCTTTCTTCTTCCTTTAAAACACCTCTTGTAGACTCAGAAGTGTAGCAACACTTCGCCCTCAATCGTCCAAGAACTGGCGGTGAAGAGTAAAGAAGAAGAGATGCATTTGAATCTTCATGAAAGCCTTTATATCACACGGGTTATGGCTCCCAATCAATTAACCTTACTTCCAATTGATTGTCACGTTAAATTCAAGCAAACCCAACCGTCCAAACCTCGTAATGACTCTTTTCTTCTTCTCCCAATTGATTACCTAATCGATTAAGATAGCCTCAATCGATCACCTGATCGATTTAGAAGCCCACTATTTGCTCGCAAATTCCTCTCAATTGTTTACCTAATTGATTAAACTCCTTGCGACAAAACAACTCCCCAATCAATCAACCCAATTGATTGGAGAGAGATGAATCGATTGGCTAATCGATTCAGTACCTCTCTGTGCTTGCAATTTAGACTCCCAAACGATTAGCCAAATGATTGGTGAAAGCTTAATTGATTATTGCAATCGATTCAGGCATTCTCTTCTCTCATGGCAACCAGCTCCCAACTGATCGATTGGGAAGAGCTTAATCAATTGCTCCAATCAATTAGCTTAGGGTTAATTGATTGCCCAACCCTAACTTGCATGATCAAGTTTAGGGTTTCCTTACCCAACAACTGGTTAATCGTGATCTGTTAGAATTTCTTCACCAAGTGTTCGGTCAATTTTGACCAACTTGGACTTCACATCTCGTGCCAACTTTCAGTTGGACTTCCGATCACCAAGTACGGTCCTTCTTGATGCACTTGAATTTTTCTTTTATCTAACCATAGTTAGGACTTCCCTTTGCCAACATGTGATCCTCCTTAACTCACTTGAATTTTTCTTTACCTAACCGTAGTTAGGACTTTCCTTTGTCAACATGTAGTCCTCCTTGACTCACTTGGATTTTCCTTTGCCAATGTTCGGTCCTCCTTAAACCACTTAGACTTTCTTTTTCCAATGTATGATTCTTCTTGATCCACTTGAACTTTTCTTTACCTAACCTCCGAGTTAGGACTTTGCCTTGCCTAACCTCTAGTTAGGACTTTGTCCTTATCAAATTCTCGAGCTAGGACTTTACCTTGCCTAACCTCCAGTTAGGGCTTTCCAGTCAAGAATCCAGTTCTTCATAACCTATTTGACTCCCATCTCACATATCATCAAATATTCGATCAAACTTGACCTATTTGACCTCTTTTTAGATATTGTCCAAACATCAAAACTCAAGCTTGAATCCACTCGAGCTTAGTCAAACTTGTGAATCTTGACCCGAGTATGATTGCACAAACAATCTCCCAACATTGATTTCATTAAAGCATCTTCACCTTGGTGTAATTTTTGTTAAAGATTACTGTTTTGGTGATCCAAAGATGAAATATCAAGAGATTTGGTCCAATAGGTTTCTTTTGCTCTCCTATCTCACTATGCTAAAAAAATTCTTGATTCACAACCCTTATCAGTTTACAAGAAATTGTTTAAAAATTTTATTATTTTAATTTTGGCATAGTATTATATTTAGACTTAAATATCTCTGATTTACTGTAGGACAACTCCAATAGCTTTTTTGTACTTTCTTGATCTTGTTCACACTAAAATTTCAAATTTTTTGAAGCACCTAACCATTTGATGGAATTAGATAAGTCAGTTCCAATCTAAACTTTATCCGATAGTTTTCTTTCACTCTTCCCTTCTCACTATGCTTAAAAACTCTTGCTTCACTCCTATCAGTTTAGAAAAATTATTTTAAAAATTCAACATTCGTTACTTTTAGTACAATATAATATCTGAACTTAGACAATCCTGATTTACTCTAGGACAATACTGATAATACTAATAGTTTCCTTGCATTCTCCTGATCTGTACCCATGCTAAAATTTTAAAATTTTAAATGATTCTAAACCATTAATGAGTTTTTGAACAAAACTCATTAATAGATCTAGATAATTCAATTTCAATCCAAAAGTTATCTAATAGATTCTTTTCACTTCCTGAGTTTTATTATGCTAAAATAAATTGATTCATGACCACTATTAGTTTAGAGGAATTATTTAAAAGATTCAACCTTCTTTTCTTTTGCTACAATGTCATATTTGAATGTATACACTGTTGGGTTTTTCGGGCCGCGAAAATCGCGTTTTCGCGTCGCGGAAACCCCGAATCACCCTAGCCATTGGATCTCGTGCGAAGAAAACTTTCCGAAAACACGAGTACGAGTTTTAAACTATGATCTACAGTAGATCTACAAAGGAAAAATATTTTACCTTCGAAGCGTGCCCTCGCAAATCCCGCTCGTCCAATGGTACGTCGGATCTTGAAGTTGTCAACGTAGACAACTCTCTAGTGATATCCACACGAACAAGGTGTGTTCTCTAACACACAAGGATGGAGAAGAGAGCACCCAAGTGTGCTAGCACTTTATAGGGCTCTCGGGTAGGATTTAAAAAGGGAAGAAAGGAGAGAAAGAAAAGGGATCTCACATAATCCTCTAGGTACCCTCATTTGTGACCTTCACTTCACCCTTTTCTTGGAACACAACTCATACACCTTCTCCCTCCATGAAAGCTCATGACAACAGCAAGAGAAAGGAGGAAGAGAGCTAGGAGGAAGGAGAAGCATTCAACACCACTTGAATGACACAAAATGAAACCTCCTACACCATTAGTGTGGCCGGCCACACACATGTAACCTCCCCATTTAATGTGGCCGGCCACATTAAATGGAATGGGAGGTGTAACCTCCATGAGGTGGCACACCTCATGAGGTGGAGACGATGTGGCTGCCATGTAGGATGAGTCATCCTCCATGAAGTGGCAATTCATCAAGTCAAACTTGATGTTTCAACTTCCCATTTTGGTCAAGTCAAAATTGACCAAATCTCTTCCATGTTGAGTTGAATTCATTCTTTGATTCAAGCCAATTTCAATCTAATGAATCTCAATTCATTAATATAAATTAACTTAATGAATCAAATTTAAATTAGACTTATTCAACAATTGAATCTAATTGAGTCTAACTCAATAAGTCTAATTTAAATCAATCCGAATCCAATTGGTTCATCATATGAACCTAATCTCCATCCACTTGTTCTTTGTGTGTGACCCAATAGGTTCTTGTAACGTTGGCAATGTTTCTAAACTCCTTTAAAAACATAAGCAATGAGCGGCATCTAGCAATACATCATTGCTAACCAAGTTACAAGAAATGTTGAGATCCAACATCACCTTGTGACTACTAATTGTGACTTCTCACAATATATGACAAGTGTCCTTCTATCCTAGACATCTAGATTGATCAATGTGAGGCATAGATCGTGTCATCCTCTGACCAATCTAAATCTTGAACTTCAAGTAGACTCACTAAATCAAATGAGCTCAATATCCTATATTGACTCATTTGGGCATGGCCATGCACTTCGTGGTCTCACTCTATCAAGAATACCGATGTCTCTCCCGTCATATAGGAGGGATAGATCCTATCTACATCACTCACATCCCTCCGCATAACTTGTTACATACCCAGTAGTCACCTTTATAGTTCACCCAGTTACGGGTGACGTTTGACGAAACCAAAGTACATAACTCCTTATATAGGGAACCATGGTGACTTCAGGTCTAAGGACTAGTAGTCATACTAATAGCCACATGAGAAAGTATATGACACTCATATAACGATCCATGATACTTTCTCATGGCGGGTCATTCAGTATACATTCTCTAATGTATACCCATGTGTCAACTTGATATCTCTATATCCATGACTTGTGAGATCAAGTCATCGAGTTGACCTACATGCTAGTCTTATTGCATTAACATTGTCCCTGAATGTTAATACTCGACTAGGAATGATTTAGAGTAGTGTTCCCTATATCATCTCACTATCGATTCAACCAATCGATTGATATAGGTAAGAACCTTCTACTCAAGGACATTATTATACTTAGTTTATTTGGCACCAATACAAGTAAGTATAATAACCAAAATCCAAATGCCTTTATTTATATAGAATATGATACAATAAGTCCAATATACAATCATCAAATGATTGGCTCTAGGGCTCTAGCTAACATACACCTTTGATTTACTTTAAAACAACACCAAAAACTTTCTTACTCTCTCTTGATCTTATATCAATATTAGGATTTTAGAAGCATTTAAGCAATTAATGAATTTTTGACTAAAACTCATTGATGAACTTAAATAAGTTAGACTCAGTCCAAATTTGATCCATTAGATTCCTTCCATTCCCATGAGTATCACCATGCTCCAAAACTCTTAACTCATGACCCTCATCGATTTAGAGAAATTATTTTAAAAATTTCATCTTTTTTATTTTTGACCTTTGCAATGAGTTTTGGGAAAAATATTGATGACTTAAATATCTATAAAATCTTGAAATTTTAACAAGAGAGTATAAGGAAGCTATTGGTGCTATTTTAGAATAAATCAAAAGTGTCTAGGTCAAGATATGACATTGTACTAAAAGTAAAGAAGATTGAATTTTTAAAATAATTTTTCTAAATAAAAAAAATCATGAATCAGGAGTTTTTTTTAGCATGGTGAGACTTAGAATAGTGAAAAAAACATTAGATAAAGTTTGAAATGAAACTAACTTATCTAGGACCATTAATGAGTTTTAGTAGACCAAAACTCATTAATGGTTTCAATGCTTCCGAAATTTTGAATCAAAACTTATTGATAGTTTAAATGCTTTTAAACTTTTAGTATGAATAGGATCTATAGAATGCAAGGAAACTATTGGTGTTGTCTTAGAGTAAATCTAATGTGTTTAAGTCAAAAATATGCCAAAATAAAGACATGTCTTGAATTAAGAGTTTTTGAGCATAGTGAGACTCAAGAGAATAAATCCATCAATGAGTTTTGGTCAAAATTCATTGATTACTTAGATACCTCTAAAAATTTAAAATTTCAACATAGACAAGAATATAAGAGTGTAAAGAAGCTATTGGTGTTGTCTTAGAGTAATAAGAGGTGTTTAAGCCCAAATATGATATTGTGTCAAAAAATAAAATGTGAATTTTTTAAACAATTTTTCTAAACTAATAGAGGTCATGAATTAAAAGAATTTAAGTTTGGTGAGAATTAGGAGAGTAAAAAAAATCTATTAGATCAAATTTCTTGATATTTTATCCTTAGATCATTAAGGTGGTGATTCTTTGATGCTTTGTCGAAATTAGCATCAAGGTGATGGTATTTTGATGAAATCAACACCAAAATGATGATATTTTGAAAAAAAAACCAAAGTGGTGATGTTGTGAAAAAATAAATACCAAAATTATGATATTTTGAAAAAAAAATAACACTAAGATGCATTACAGGAAAACAGTAAAATAGCAATGAATTATTAGTGACGAATTTAAAATCCGTAGCTAAATATTACTTTTGTGATGAAAATGCTAGTTGTTGCAAATAAAAATCCATATCTACTTTCTCAAAAAAAAATCAAACTGTTAGCGACAAATTAGAAAAATTATGCCGCGAAACGTAATGATTAGCGACGATATATACTGATAACGTCACTAATCTTTATCTAGGTGACGAATTAGCGTAATTTGTCGCCAAAGTTCACGAATTAAAATCCTAAACTTACGTCATGGGGCCATTTTAATTATTTTATTAAAATATCATAGTACTGATTTTATCAAAATATCATAATCTCGGTGTTGATTTCGTCAACACATCACCTCGTTAGTTGTTATTGATTTCTTTAAAGCATGACCATGTTGGTGTTGATTTCTTCAAAGCATCATTACCTTCATAATCTCGGTGTTGATTTCTTCAACATCTGCCTTGACATTCTGAAGGAGAAATGGAGTCCTGCTTTGACAATATCTAAGGTAGTATATCTCTCGCTCTCTTTTTGTCTATTTATTTTCAGATAGTTTAAATTAGTCATTTCCTTGTCCATTATTACTACTAAACATGCATATTGGTATGTCGAACCAAATGTTATTTATGCATGTCAAGTAATACCTATATAACATTTAAGTACTCAGATTTGTAGGCTGGGGATCAATGATTTTAGCTCCTTTTTTTTTTTTTTGTCAAGTTTAAACACTAGGTACCAGAAAGATGTCACCATATAATCATTCTAAAGTTGTATAAACATTAGAGAAATGACCTCCTCTTCTGACTATAGACTTTCATTTGAATTTCACTTCAGTTCTACTGGGAGTTCAGTTGTATAAACTTATTGGTAATCAAGAGACATGCAACTTATTGGTAAAATACTTTCAATTTTTAATAGTGTCTTCAGAAATTCATAGATGATGATTGGACTATATTTCCTTGATGCTACCAAAGAGAACCTAACTGACAATCTGAATTCAAATTTCAGGTGATGTTGTCATTGTGCTCATTCCTCACTGATCCCAACCCTGATCATCCTTTGGTTATTGAGATCGCTCAAATTTACAAGACTGATCGAGTCAAGTACGAGACCATTGCCAGGTCATGGACTCAGAAATATGCCATGGGTTAAATATTCGCGTGATGTAAACCAACCACTTAAGTTTTTATTTTATCAAGTAGGGTTGGTTATATAGTATCACTTATGCCATTGAACTTTCCTTATTATATTATCTACATTTAATTAAATTTTATCATATTTTTGGGCAAGAGTGCACTACAAGTAAGCATGAAAAACAACTGTTTACCAAAGGCACACTCAGTTTTCTAAATTTCTCAAAAGTTACATTTTATTTGGATTTTTACCAAAAAAAAAAATCACTTACTTTCTAAATACACCTTTCAGCTCTAAATGAAAGTAATTATTTTTGATTTAAATGGAAACCAAACCAAAAATATGATCTCTTAAATGTATTCATATTTTTTAAAAAAAATATATAATAAGCTTAATAAAAATATAAAATTAAAAGAACATTAATAAAAATAAAAAAATTAAATTTATTATTATTTTTAAAATATTTAATTACAAAAAAATGAAACTAAAATAAAAAATAAAAAACAGTTTATATGTCATTTGAAGCCATTTTGGAAGAGGTAGATAATGTGTTTATCTGTTTTATAGTTTTTCTCGCATATTTTTTGAATTATCCATTTGAGGCGACAATGAGAGGACGGACGGACGACGGAGACGGAGGGAGCGAGTGAGTGAGAGAGAGCGGCGAGAGAGATTTTAATTTGATAAATTTCCCACGCTGAAGTTTTGAACAAAGGGCGGAAGGGAAGAGAGAATAAAAGGAACATTTTATTTATAAGGAAATCGAGCTGGCAACGCCACGCCTACGCGTCGCTCACGGTCGCACACAAAGCGTCGCCCAACATATCATATCAAATAAATTATATATATATATATATATATATAGAGAGAGAGAGAGAGAGAGAGAGAAATGTTAGCCTATATATTTTTATCTAGACCACCCGCCACATCATTTTTTTTTCATAAAATCTTTTTCTCTTCTCTACTTTTCCTTCATTCTCGCCGAACCGAAGAAGCTCACTGCGCCTCCTCGTGCGCCCGCCACCCGCCCGGCCGTCGGCCATCTGCCCACCGTCGGTGGCCTCTGGCCGCCTGGACCCACCCACACTATAGCCCAGGGGGTGAACCTGTCGAGGATCGCGGCATGGATTCCGGCTACTGCCGCCTGCCCATCGTTCTCGCCGAACCGAAGCAGCTCACCACGCCTCCTGGCGCGCCCGCTACCCACACGGCCAGCCATCTGCCCACCGCCGGCAGCCGCCTGGACCCACCCACACTATAGCCCAGAGGGTGAACCGGTCGGGGATCGCGACATGGATTCTGGTTGCTGCCGCCGGCCCACCACCGAGCTGAGAGGAAGTCTCGGCGGCGAGGGGATCTAGTCGCACCAGATTCCGGCCACGATCACGTCAGAATCCGGCCGTGATCTCGCTGGAATCTGGCGCGATCGCGTCTAGTCGCGATAGCGTCCGGAATCCGACCGCAATTGTGGCAAATTGGGTTCCTTCTTAGCTCGATTCTAGCCGCGATCCAGCGCTATCGCGACCGTGTTGGGCAGGCGATCGGATTTCGGCGCCATAGCGTCCGGATTTGGCGCCATCACGGCCGAATTCCGGTGCCATCACATCCGGATTCTGGCGCCATCGCGTTTGGATTCTGGCACAATCGCGTCCGGATTCTGGCACGATCGCGTCTGGATTTCGGCCGCCTACCTCCGGTCGTGATCGCTCTGGAATCCGAGCGAGACCGCGGCCGGAGGCAGTGGTCAGGCGGCCGACGGACAGGCGGGTGGCCAGCGGCGACAAGGCACGGTGAGCATGGCTTCATTACAGCGAGAACAAAGAAGAAGAAAAAAACTACCAAAGAGAAAATATTGTATTAAAAAAAATGAAATAATATGACATGGTAGTTGGTCTGTAACAATCCGTAGGATAGAATCCGTCTCATAACAATTATATATATATATATATATATATATATATATATATATATACATAATTTATAAAAACATATTTCATTTTAAACAACAATTTATAAATATATTTAGATAAGTGTTTAAATTTGAAAATTTATAGTTTCTCTAAAAGATAAATTTGTTTTGTAATTCTTTAACGAGTTGGATACACTAGCATTAATGATATTTCCCAGGTATACATCGGCTTTTAGGCTGCCGTAAATGAACTAAACCTTAAACAGTTACAAAGATTTTATAACTGTTAGTCATGAACTTTTTTACTAATTCTTTAATTTTATATATTAATATTTATGAAAAGCCGAAATAAATAATGGACATCATATTTGAACTCTTTGCAACATCAGAAATTCATAGGAACTGAAATGGATACAATCGGAGCTCCCTAAGTCCATCAGTGGGTTTCGACTGAAACTTACTGATCGACCTAGAGAGCTCTGATTACACTCATTTAAGTTCCAGTGGATTTTTGAAATTGCAAAGAGTTCAAATATGATATTCATTGTTTATTTTGGCTTCTTCAAATGTATTTAAATGCTATTAAAAAATTTACTAAATCTTACGTAATGTCATGTCGATACACAAAAGAGAAGAGAGAGAAATAGTGGAGAAAAGAAAAATAATAGAAAAAATTAAATTATCTGGTGGATAAAATAGAAATTATACTTAAAAATATATGTTTTTTAATAAATAATAAATTAACATCGTCTTTTAATAAATTTAAAATTTTAAAATTTTAGATAAGCTGTTAGTAAATTATCGTAAAAAATAGTGGGAATTTGCGTAAGTATCTGTAAACACCAATTTGGTTCGCAAGGAAACTTGCTCGCAGGTCGCAAGTGCATCGCCGCTGTCATCCATAATGACACGCCGCTCGATTTCTTCCAAGCTTTTTCTCTTGCTCGTCTTCGCCGTCCTAATCGAGGCAAAGGATAATCATTCAATTCGTTGGCTTCTTCCTGCTCTCCGCTGGTTCCAATCGATTCTAGGGAGAAAGGTTCGATTTTTATCGGTTGATGTTCGGTTATCTTGTAACGTGAATTTAGTCCTTTCTTGTTAAAATTTAGCACACAGATTTTCTTCTTGTCAAATCTTGTATGATCGACTGATTTATGTCTTTGATTATCAACAGAGCGATTTGATGAGGACAGAGAGTTAGGCGTACGATTCTCACCGATCTATCTGATGCTTCAACTCTTGTCATGGGAGCCTTATCGTCGAAGTCGAGGGGCACTAGCCACCGTTCGCGTGAGTACGATTTCCACGACAACTCCGAGCACTTCGAGGTACTCGGCATACCAGAGAGTCATGAGAAGCCCCAAGCAAGAGAAAGGTTGAAGCTGAAGTATTCGAGAATAGGCGATGATTACAACTCTCTTGAACAGGTGAATACTTTTTTTTTTTTAATCCATTTCAATTGGTCTAAAGCTTTCCTTTTTTCATGATAGTAGCCAAATTGCTTGAGCATGGCGATGTTCTTAGCATAGAAGGGATGAAATTTGTATATGCCTAACTCAAATACTTAATTGAGAGTATTATCATATATCAATGGGTTTGAATTTTTTGAATACATTAGTTGATTAGTAGTTGAACTTGAATATCAAGGATCTAATCAGGTGATACCATGTTCCCGTGACTAACAAATGATTCTTAATAACTCACAATTTATATATATAACTTGAAAAAGTATGCTAACATGATAGCGGTGAATTGGTGATACCATGTCGTTCTCATTAGTGAAACATAAAGGGTATCACATGGGTGCTTATTACATGTGTAGTGAGTTAGTTTCACTGAATCGAAATGTCACTGTGTGTCCATGGATAAGCAAATCCTTGCTGAACTAAGTAGCGTCTCCTGTGCGCTTGTCTTACTTTTCCTGAATCTACTCATGTTTGTGCATCTCACTGAACTTAGAATAATGATGCACATATTGTCATATGAAATAACGATGTGGCTGATTATGTGATGGCTTTGACGTTATGTGATGCTATATTATTGTAAGGGCATGAATTAAGTTCAGGAGTATGATTGATATGGCATTGTTTGTTAGTCCTAATTCTTTATCGGTTGATTACTTGCAATAACTGTGACCCCAATATTTACCATTTTGCAGGACTTCTTACCTAAACTTTGTCTCCTTGGCTTCTTATATGCGACAACAATTCAAGGATTAATGAGACGAGCTTATTGATCAAGAGAATACATTGATCTCTATGAATTAATAAAACTCCTGGATCTACTCAAAATGTGGTTGCCTAGACTCAATTCACCTATACTTTGTCGCTTAAAGTTGGACATGTTTAAAATCGACTAATAGGTTCTATATGTAGAGGAGTTGATTGATTAGAGTAGAAGATTTAAGAGGTACAAGGTAATCAAAGAAATTTAGTGATTGTAATAAATAAAATTTAATTGATTCAAATATTAATAGTGATACAGTCTTGCATAGAGCTCATTGGAGGAATAAAAGCTCTGTAGCTGACTTCAAACAATTGGGACAAATATGACTTGACGTGTTTGCTGAATTTAGCTCAAGCCAAATTGAGTATGCTTCTCAAAGCACTGCTTGATATAAGAAGCCAATGTTAAGCAAACATTTGGAAACAGTTGCCATACTACACTTTATCCAATCAGTATACTTATATAAAAACTATTACAAAACCTAAATTAACTTATACACATTTTCTTTTGTATATTAAATGTTTTTTCTTGGCAATACTCAAGTCATTCCACCTTTGTAATGCAGGTTACTGAAAATCTTTCAAATGCTGGTCTTGAATCTTCTAATCTGATAGTCAGTATTGATTTTACAAAGAGCAATGAGTGGGCAGGTTTGCTTGTACTCTTAAATACCTTTACCATTCTTGTTGGTTTGATACACAGTTTAGCAATGCCACTAATTTTAGGAAGAAGTAAGTTTCTAAACAATTATCTTCTTCTCAAAACATTGGTTGCAAACAAGGAATTATATAGCCTGACTCAATTATTTGGAATTTCCTAGCTTGATGAAATTTCACACTCTGCATCTTATATTAAATATTGCATATTTTATTCTTGTAATGCTGTGTGAACAATTAATCTGTTTTTATCATATTATTGCTAATCCAGTCTTTGGGTGGCTATCTGTGTTGCAAGGTCTGTATTTCCTGGTTGCGTGTAAGCATACTAAGAAGTTTATAAGAGCTGGTCATACTTGAATCCTCATGAACTTTAGCATGAATTAGCAAGCAAACTTAATGAAGTACATAAAGTAGTTTTACCAGTGAATCTTTAAAATATTTAATGCAATGCTATAATTTATCAGGTAAGGTTTCTTTCAATCACCGAAGTTTGCATGACATGGATTGTTCTCCAAACCCTTATGAACAAGCAATATCTGTCATTGGGAGGACACTTTCTGCATTTGATGAGGATAACCTTATTCCTTGCTTTACGGTTAGTTAACACCCATTCTATTATGCTTATTCAGCTTGGAGAGCTATCCAATTTCTGTTAGAATGTTTAAGCTACCCTTTATTGCAGCAACTACTCATGATCAGGAGGTGTTCAGTTTTTTTCCAAACAACCACCCGTGTAATGGTTTCGAGGAAGCACTTGAAAGATATAGAGAAATAGTTCCACATCTTAGGCTAGCTGGTAGTTACAGATCTTTTCTAGGATGGTCAAGTTGCAGATCATTAATTAACTCTGAAATTGCCATATCACAGGTCCAACATCTTTTGCTCCAATAATTGAAACAGCAATAAGCATTGTAGATCAAACTGGTGGCCAGTATCATGTTCTCCTCATTATAGCAGATGGCCAGGTTAGTTTTCAAATATCCATCTACTACCTCAAATAATTTGACATTTTCACAAGATGTATTTTGATCCTTTCCCCTTCATTTGTTCTCTTCGGTAATATTTTTACAACGATCTTAATTTTGCTTAATGAACCTATGCTTGAAGTTTTTATTCTTTTAAATGCAGAGTCTGTTCTAGTAGTCATGCATATTGTTTCTGTATTTTGATACTTATTCTGATATAATCCTTCTTTTTTGAATTCTTTTCCAGGTAACAAGTGGGGTTGGCAAGCATAGTGGCAAGTTAAGCTCACAAGAGAGAGATACTATAAATGCTATTGTTAAAGCTAGGTAACTACTGGTAGACGCCATACTAGGAAGATTGTACTCAAAATGCTATATTTGGATTCCCTCTTTTGATTTGTGTTGTGTACTATAGTGATTATCCACTCTCAATTGTTCTTGTTGGAGTCGGTGATGGTCCCTGGGACATGATGCAACAGTTTGATGATAACATACCTTCTCGATCATTTGATAATTTCCAGGTCATAGATTGAACTTTCATATTTACATTGATGTTTCTAGTTTAACATGTTACATTAGTACTGAAAAGCTTGCTCAACACCTTTCTGCTTGCAGTTTGTAAATTCTACTGAAATCATGTCAAAAAACATAGCCAGCAATAAAAAGAAGGCAGAGTTTGCGCTGCCCGCTTTGATGGAAATTCCTTCACAATATAAGGCCACATTGGATCTCCAACTTTTGGGGTAATGGTCCTTCATTGTTTAATTACAAACCCGAGTTCATGAATTGGCGGACTTTATCTATTACATTAGTTTTCTTCTTTTTATACAAGCTAATTCAGATTTGTTTTTTCTTACTTCGCAGCAAACGCAGAGGAATTCCGAGAAGGAAATGCCTTCCACCTCCAATTAAGGGTCGCGGTCCAACCTCAAAACGCCCACAGTCGAGCATTTCTGATCCTTTCCCTGGAGTTGATAAAAGTAATCCTGTGGTTTCTTCAGCTTCTGCCGTCAACGATAAAAAGGTCACTTATATTACCTTATCTCCCTTTGGTTCTTGCATGAGTTAATTAGTTAAGAGGAGGTGCTTTTGACAAGGTAACTTCCTTTTTTTTCGAACATACTGCTATTCTATTCTGAGTATCGAGTAGTAAAATCTATAAACAATTTACTTGGAGAAGCTAAAAATTCAAGGTTAGTTTGCTTTATTCTTCCAACAAATGCTCCAATACCTACCATTTTTTGTTTGTCTCAATGTCAGATCTGTGGCGTATGTTCCAAACAGACCAAGAACCTAGCTTTCGGGTGCGGGCATCAGGTAAATTTACCTATAATTTCGCTCCTTTTACATAACAGGAGTAAGTGTTTCTATCCTATTTTTCTTTCCTTTTTTTTTTTTTTCAAAAACTGCATCTAGTTCTAAAAACTAAGGACTTTCTTGAGCAAACATCCACATCTTTCCATCTTTTCTAATCAGCCATTTCTGCTTACCCAGGTTTGTTACGACTGCGGAAACGACATGAAGCTTTGCCCAATTTGCTCGAGTCCTATAAATACAAGGATTAGACTTTATTAATGTTCAGAAAGTGTTTTGCTTAAGGAACGCTTTAAACCAAATGGTCCTTTGCTTTGCTTCTGCTGTTGCCTGGTGATTTGGGTACAAGCAGAAGCGAAGCACTAAATCCTGCATCAATCCCAATTTTAAGAGTTTGTCTAAAGTACTGGGGGTGTAAATCCTGCTTGTTCTTGTATTTGCAAAACACTAAAACTTATATTATGATTTCAGTTGTGCAATCAACTCTGAACACTGTGTTCCTTCTGATTTTAATTAGATGATATTAACACAGTTCCTCTGAACATTTTTCCTTCTGATTTCAGTTGTGCCAACATTTTTCCTGCTTATAACTTGAATAAGACATATTAATGGTTTGCAGTTTAAGGATTAATGACAGTTAATGGCTATTACTCAGGTTAATTGCATGTGTGTGGATTTTGAGTTTATAAATTGAGGCTCTTACCTGGGCAACAAATGATCCATGAATAATTTCTCCTCCACGGTCTCTCTGCCCACTTTATGTTCTCTCTGCCCACTTATGTTCGCTCATATTCTCGATGATAGCTCATTGTTAAGATATAATTCAGTTCTTCATGAACAACTAGTCATTGACTAGGATTAGGGTACACACATCGAATATAAGACCCATAGAAGTAAAATTTACCCAAGCAACCGGTCAAGATTTTACCACTCGGATTAGGGTTTAGGGGTAACTATAGAGCTTGAAATTACATTGAACTCAATCGACTTGTGTGTTAAAATGTTGGTTTGCTTACTTATAGGTCGGGGTTACACAAGTCAATTGGGTCAATATAATTTCAAGCCCTAAATTTTGCCTGTAAATCTTAATTCGAGTGGTAAAATATTGGCTAAATTGCTTGGACAAATTTTATCTTGATTGGTCTAACATTCAATGTGTGTATCCTAATCCTAGGATACAACGACTCGATGATGATAGCAACCAATCACCGATTGTTAATGTTAAGAAAAAAGGATGCAACTAGACAAGACAAAGGTAGTAGTGAAAGATAGATGACTTATTTTGTTAGTAAAAACTTCGTGAGATTATCATATGCAAAATTAAATGTGACATGGTGAAACTACACTTAGCACACAATCATAACACACATCAACATATATTGAAAATTAAACGTGACATAGTTATGACCCCTTAATCTACGATCCTCTCAAGCCAATGAGAAGATTAAAAAGTCAACCTAGGGCTAAGCATCTTCTCCAAGTGTCTCCTTGGTCGTCGTGTGTTGTTGTCCTTCTTCATTTTCTCACCGTCGTCCAGTAGACTAATTATTCTCTAATTTGTACATTACAAAACCTAAAGAAATCTCGAGTTACATTCGAGGGTAGTCTAAATTTACAACAAGAGTGATAAAAGATGAAGGCACGACACGCATGCCGTATTATGAATTACAACATACACACACATCCAATCACATTGGAGTTAAAGGTCATAACCATGCACCACGTCATATAACATTCACAATATTTCTGTGATATAAAATTTACTATGATTTCTACAAAGACCTATGAGTCGCAACACTATGGCAGTCTCGCTAGCCGGTTAGCGAACGAGGGTCAAGGGGGCAGTGCCACTTACGGGGGTTTCAGGGGGGCAGCGCTCCCAAAGAAAATTTATTTTGCATACTCATTTTATGAGTTGTTGCCATACCCGAGACCCTAAGCTCTAAAACTGAATTTGTTTTGTTCCCAACAAGACACCATTGGCCGAGACCTTGCTGGTCACAGTACCAATTATGTTTCGTTCTCAACAAAATAATTTTGGTCGAGACTCATAATCTGGCCGAGATCCTCAATTATGACTGAAACTCATAATATGACCGAAACTCATAATTTGTAGATCATAGTAAACCTATCATGCAACTTTATATCATATATAAAATTCTAACAACTTAGTATATCCCTTCGCAACCTGGCTCTGATACCACTGTAAGGAACTAGGGCGCTAAACACGCGAAAGAGCAGCAAAAAACATTTAGTTCCTTATCAAGAGGATCCACGCGAAGGGAAGAATAAACAATCTATACTAAGTTTCATGATAGTTATACCTTTGGTGCGTGCACACGATCTCCCGACAACTAAGATCTCAGCACGATCAAGTGTTCGTGCCTCTTTCGGTATCCCGTATCCACACGAACAAGTGTCTCCGTTTATCTCATAAACTCTCAAAGTGGATAAGAAAACTACCTTAGGTTGTGCTAGCAACCAAGAAGGTGAGTTTCGGCCAAGATGAGGAAAAGGAAGAAGAAGAAGAAAAAAAAAATCATCTAATGAAAATTATCATCAATAAATTTTCATTTATATCCATCTCATGAATACCAAAGGGTTTTGCCCTTTCGTCTTCCAATCCAATAGCTCAAAATTGACCATTCAATCCAATGGTTCAAAATTGACTATTCATCTTCCATGGTGAACTTAAGTTCACCCAATGAGTCTAACTCATTGATTCTCATCCAATTTCGAATTTAATGAATTGTCATTTCATTCATTCGAATTGACTCTATGAGTCTAATTTGAATTGGACTCAATCCAATAATTAGATCTAATTGAGTCTAACTCAATAAGTCCAATTCAGATTAGACTTAATCCAATGATTCATCATATGAACTCATCTCTAAATTACTTGTTCTTTGTGTGTGACCCAATAGGTTCTTGTAATGTTGACAATGTATTCAAATCAATATTTAGATACATAAGCAATGAGTGACATCTAGCAAGACATCATTGCTACCCAAGTGACGAGAAAGTTAAGATCTGACCTAACTTGTCTGTGGCTATTATCTTGTATGGTTTGGTCCTTCTATCCTTGATATCTAGATTGATCAATGAGGCATATATCGTGTCATCTTCTTATCAATCTTTGTATTTTTTGATCTCTAAGTAGACACATTCAATCAAATAAGCTCAATATCTTATATTGATTCATTTGATCATGGTCACGCTTTCTTGTATCCTACTAATCAATGGACCCACAGATATCACTTCCGTTATATGGAAGAGATAGATCTCATCTACACCACTCACATCCCTCCGCATAAGTTATAGCATACCCAGTGATCAACTTTATAGTCCACCCTGTTACAGGTGACGTTTGTCGATACCAAAGTATACAACGCCTTATGTAGGGACCCATAGTGACTTCATATTTAAGGACTATTCATACCAATAGTCACATGAGAATGTTTATGACACTCATATAACGATCCATGACACATTCTCATAGCGGATCATTTAGTATATATTCTCTAATATATACCCATGTGTCAACCTGATATCTCATATTCATGACTTGTGAGATTAAGTCATCCATTGACCTACATGCTAATCTCAACGCATTAATATTGTTCTTTCATATTAATGCTTGACTAGAAATAGTTTGTAATATTTCACTATGTAAAATACCGGAAAATATGCGAATATTAATAAGGAAATTTTTCAGAATTTTTGGAAATTTTTCGGGAATTTTTCGGAGCTCGTACGGACAAGTTAACGGGGATAAAACGGGACCGGGGAAAAGCCTGTTTAGGCGACCCATTTAAACGAGCAAATGTTTATTTTATATTTCCTTTTTCTTTTTCCTTTATTTTTCCTTTTCCTCTCCGTTTCTTTTCCTCTCCCCGCGCGTGCCGTGCCCTAAGCCTTCGACGCCGTCTTCTCCTCCTAACCAGCGCCGACGGCTTGCCCTAACCGCCACCAAGCGGCGGTTCATTCTCCTCTCCCACGCGTGCATAAGCCTCGGACCAAGGGAGAAGCCGACGCCTTCTCCTCTCTGTGCTTGTGCCCGCGCGACACCGCCGGCCACAGGAAACTACAGTCGCCAACCGAAGCGGATCGCCAACCCTAGCGCCGGCCACCGCGTGCCCTAGCCGAGCCCTGCCGATCCTCTGTCGCCGTCGAATGGAGAGTGCCGGCCACCCTTCCTCTGCCCTCAAGCCGAGCCACATTGCCGAGTTCTGTTTCCTCTCTTCCGACAGAGCATCGCCGTTTCTCTTCGCGCCCAACAGCAGCACTCTGTGCCCTGGCATCATCAGCATCTGATCACTAGGCTCTGCTAAGCCTTAGTCTCACCTTCGGGAATGAGGGGCACTGATTTGGATAAGACCAGTAGGTGTTGATTGGGGATGTTTAATATAGAGACTAATAGTTTCCTTACAGAGTCGACAACGGATTTGTGGCAGGAAAATCTTTCGGTTAGCATTGTACAACATTTGCATCTCTTGGCCATGTGTCCACAAGAGTGACTGAGGATAAGGTAAAGAGTATGCTTGTGATACATTTAATTGAGTTTGTTTGGATAAGTTTGATTCATTATATAGTTGGTGGTTCAAGTGTAGTTTGGTCGACTTGTGGTTAAGTTAGGAATGGAACCCTAAGCTTTGAATTAGTTATAGTTAACTGTGATTAACTATTTAATTAGGGCTCCTGGAGAAAAATAATTTGGTTTAGCTATTTTGCTTATAATTAAATTTAGCTAAACTATACGGTTTATTACAGGACTTTGATTCGAGACGAGCATCTCGACGTCCGAGTTGGACCGGATTGATCTTATTTTGATTGGAGGCGGGTACTTTGACTTATGTCTTTGATATGCATAATAATATGTTTAACATATAGCAGTGATTGTGTAATCATTTTGTTTCGGTTGGTCACTACATGATAGTTACGTGGTTGCTTATTTATTTATTCTGCACTGCATATTATTTACCTGATCATATATGCTTTAGGTAGTGACCCAACCACATGCTATGTTATCTTCTGGATCTAGGTTTTATTTGATGCCCTATCTGATTTGTGTACCTTCTATCTGATACATCTTCCAGTGGTACACACTTTGTATTATTTATATGGTCATTACTATGTTATTCATGAGATTGTCATGCTTAGTGTCATGCATCATGATTGCATACTGTGCGATTGTCGGCTCCACTATCGTTGAGCCCATCGCCAGTTACATGTACTGCACACACCACCACCCATGGGTTAATGGTATATCAGACAGGTGTGTGGCGGTTCCGCTGTTTGGCTCCGTTGGTCTGAGGACTCAGCGTGGTAGCCGGCAGTCAGTTCCGCTCTGTTTGGCTCCGTTGGCATTTAGTGTAGCAGCGTAGTAGCCGGCTGATGGTGGACTTTGTTTGGCTCCGTTGGTCAGGTGACTCAGCGTGGTAGCCGGCAGAGATATCCTCCCCGTCATTGTGTACCGGGAGATGAGAGCATTGAGCTCCCCCATTTATGATTTGGGGTCAGAGGACAGGAGTACTCCGACAGCATCCCGTCCACTCGGTCGCTTATCAAGAGCAGTGATGTCAGAGTGCACGGTCACCATATGCATTTATTGCATTTATTGTTTATGATTGCTGCATTTACTTGCTGCATTTATATGGATGCATATGATTGACATGCATACAGGATTATGACTTTCCCGGTCTGACGGCCCTGTTACCTTTGTACTTTGATTCCGGTTAGTACAGTTATCTCCTGATTTTGTTTCAATTGCATTTATCCTTCTCGTATTCAGGAGACTGTACGCATGATTAGTGTTGTCTGTTATTTGTTTTATTATGCATATCAGTTGTACTTGCTGAGTGTTGGACTCACCCCGCCTCCATTGTTGATATATTTTCAGGTTGAGGCTGTCCGGAGCAGTTCCAGTCGCTGGTCCCCACAGCACGTAGTGCTAGTCCATCTGTTGGTTTTTGAGTTGTTATTTTATTTTAGCTTTTCTCTATCAGACTTTGTTTTATACTTGTTTTGGATTTTACATATGGATATTGTATGGAATCTTTCCGTTTGATGGACTTTTGGTATGATATGGATTTTATTCTACTACATGTCTGCCTGGACGGCAGAAGAGGTGAGTTCGTCGGATTTGAGTTTTACGAGTGTAGTTGAGTAGGGTGGATTTCTAGTCAGAGTATTATTGTTTGCGATTACTATTATTAACTGCGTGGTTGTGACAGCCAGAGGCTGAATATCTATATAAACTGTATGGTGATTGTTTTTTTTATTTATTGTTATAATTCCAGCTGCCTGTGGCTGAGATATATGTGTTATGTAGAAGATTCAGATTGTCCGCCGTACAGGGGAGATGCTGCCGAAATTTCTTCGGACAGGGACTCCTCTGGGGCGTGACAATTTAGTGGTATCAGAGCTTATGTTTTACGATCGATGTTTTCGTATTTTGGATATTTGGGATATCATGATACCTATTGATATGGTATCAGAGCGCCAAAGTTTGGCGATACTTGTTTGGTTTCCGTAAGTTGGATTTTCGAGATTTATCTGATACCAATTTATTGGTATCAGAGCAGGGTGTGATACCTGCTTTTAGTATTCTGGATATGTTATACTAGCCCTAGTTGCGAGACATATTGGTCTAGGCAGTTATTTTGGGTTGCACGGATTTTTCCGTTTCGATTATGTTATGGACTTCCGTTTTGGATTTATATGGATTTCCGGTGTTTGTTTTTTTTCTCGTACGGAATTCCGAGGTCATTTTGGGGACTGGACTTTCCGGTGTTTGTTTTTCTCATTTGGAATTTTGAGGTCAGAAGTTGGGGACTGGACAGCGATGGAACATCTCCAGACGACAAATAGGTATGATGTTTATTTTATGATAGTTAGGACATCTATTAGCACTTTATCTTTATTACCTGTCTGGTTGTTGTAGTCATATTACATGTGATGGGTTAGCCACTGATCTTGGTCGACCCTAATAGAGATCAAGGATTATAGTCTCTGGTGATTTTTCATATCATACCATCAGTAGTTTTAGCTTTTGTTACTACTATTAGGATATGGAGGCACATATCAGCCTTTACTATTGTTAGCTGGCTAATGGATGATACCTACATATTCCTGTTGACTTAGCCAGTAGAGTTTTTTTATACTCATATCTTTTGGATATTAGGGTATCCGATACGATGAAAATTGTTCATTGGGGAGTTATCATGTTTGATCATTTTGAGAATGATTTGAGGTTGAGGGATATTGTGAGATCAGATATTGTGATGTGTTGATTTCTAATGATTTATAAGAGTAAATGTTATGTGGTTGTTTGATGATCTATTACTAGATATTGGTGTTGATGATCTATTAGTAGATAATTATTTTTGATGATCTATTATTTGGGTTGTCGTTGATGGTGACATAGTGAGTGTCATGTATGATATGCACAGGTTTGATGATTATAGTTGGTGATCAGATATAGATCGGGTGCTAGAGAGTTTACGGTTGAGTGTGCCTATGAATTTTAATAAATCTGGTTAGTTGTGGTTAGTTAACAGGATAATAAAATTGATATTTGCTTCCTCTAATATGGGACTATGTGGATAAATAATGAGTTGATGTTTTGAAGGTTAACTTGCTCTCATGGGGAGTAGAGAATTATTCATCTGATATTATATGGGCTGATATTTTTGGAGGATAAAAAAAAAAAGAATGGATTGATGATCTTGAATTCTGACTTTTTATTTTGGGTTGTACACATTTATACATATGGTATTATGTGGGTTGACATTCTCTAGTTTGAGTTGATGTAATTAGTGTTGAATTGACTCATAAACTGATTTAGTTATTAACAATGTAGTATACCATTTTATCTTAGTTAATTTTTATCAGTAAATATTGATTTACTCTTATTAGATCGGTCAGTAGAAGACTGATTTACGTTTGTCGAGTTGGGTAGTCGTGGTTTGATATACCTTAGTTGCTTGTGGAGGATTAAGGTATTCTTGATTAGTTAGTAGAAGAATGATTTAGTTTTGTTTGTTGATCAGTAGAGGATTTCCATACTCTATTTTTTAGAGGTTCGAACCTTTAGGTTATTTGTGCTTAGATATGTGTCTGGAGCACATTTGAGTACATGTTTTGTACTGACGTGGAAAGGACTGATTTAGCCATATACCATTGTCGGCTTGGATAGTTTATAGAGTATCGATGTGTCCTATTCCATGAAGACGTTGACCATAGACTGTATATACCCGGTTGGATGACTCAGAAAGTGCATTGGGATATGTGACCCCGCTGATGTAAGGAAGTGTAGAGCTAATTGCTTAATACTTATGGGATACAATCGTTACTAGTGTATATTGGGAGAGTACAATTGGATTTAAAATGATAAAATTTTCCCCATTAGATATAGTCTTGGTAGTGTACGACATTGACTTGCAATGTTATACCATGGTGTGTATATCTTTCTTGTCCGATATTAGTTCCTTTGAACCTAGAGCAGGGTTGTTACTGGATGATTGGGCTGCTTTATTTTGGGTTGCTTTTGATTGATGTATTCATGCTTGATACATATGCATGAATTTTGTTTAGATATACCCGTAAACCATGAGTGTTGGTAGCATAAGGTTGGTCTCTTTGATTGAGCTAGTATGCTGATTTTGCATGTCTATATTGCATGTATATTATGATTGTTATGTATTGTAGAAGTCCTATGATAGACTGCCCATTTGCGAGTAGTATATGTATCCATGTTCTGATATGGTTTGTAGGTTCTTTGTGGATCATGGTTATGTAGTTTGATGTATGTATCTGAATGTATTATTGAAGATATCTTGTCAATTAAATCCGAGTTGTGGTATAAGTACATCTGTGGTGTTTTGATGGAGGTATTTTGTCGATTTAATCTGAGTCGTGATATGTACAACATGTGTTTGGTGTGGTATCTGAGGTATCTTATTGATTATATTTGATTTGTGGATGCACTTGTCGATTAGGCTTTGTTGGAAGTATTACGTTGATTATACTCTTGGCATAGGTGTATATATGCCATGTGAGGTTGTTTGAGGTGTATTGTCGATTATACCTATGTTGATATATGCACACGGGTTCGGTAGGTATTGTTGGAGGTATCACACTGATTTATACCTGTGTGTGTGAGTTTGGTGTATAATTATTGGAGGATTATGTTGATCATACATATGTTGTGTGAGCAAGTGCGCCAGGTGTATTGTTGGTAGCAGCATGATTCTACTTATGTTGAATGCAGGATGTAAAGTGTCTGCATTATGTCATTTGTTGGATTACCCTGTCAACCCATTTTCTTATCAGTGGGTGACTCACTACGATGTTGATATATTTGACGATGGGTTTGATTTGATTGCTGGATTGTTATACCTTTGGCTGCCGATATGTGGTTGAGTGATCTAGTGCAGCCTCTAGTTGGATAGTTAAGTGCCTTGGACATTTATGGATCGTTTGTGGTGGAGCGGAGCTCCCACATATTATTGTTGGCTTGTGATGGAGTATTGCTCCTATATTTATTGCAGATACATATTTCAGATTATTTGTGGTGGAGTGTTGCTCCCACATATGTGGTATTTCCTGTGATGGAGCGTTGCTCTCATACTGGAGGATTTATTCTTGGTGATTTATGTTGTTGATGATCAGATTTTCGATTTATTATCTGAGACCTTATGGATAGGAATGTCTGTGATACGAACATTATGTGTCTTTGTTTTTGCCATATGGGCTTACAGTGCCTTAGATGTTCTCAAGAACTTGATGATTCTGGTATGTCGAGGATGTTTGAATCGGTTTTCATTGTCTTTGTTGACGATGTTGTGATCTATATCGGATCCGCGGTGAGTCACGCACATCATCTTTGCATAGTTCTAGAGATGTTTAGATGGAAACGTCTAGATGTGAAGATCAGTAGTACGTATTTTGGTTGTCTTCTGTGAGATGTTTGAGACACACGGTCACCAGTAGGAGTATACCATGGTTCCACAGGAGATCGAGGTTGTTACCGTTGGGAGTAGACGGAGTCTATAGAAGAGGCTCGCAACTTCCTTTGTTTGACTCGATATTTCCGGAGATACGTTGAGGGTTTCTCATGGATTGCCATGCTACTTTCACGCCTGACCATGGAAGGCGTGAAGTTTACTTGGACTGAGGATTTCAAGATCAACTTCTAGGAGCTGAAGCGGAGATTAGTGTCGGCTTCGATTTTTAGTTTTCATCTTCTGGAGAGGACGGATTTGTCCTCTACATTGACGCGCTTCTACAGGATATGGGTGTTGTTCTGATGCAGCACGGTAGAGTATTCTCATATGCTTCTCGATAGTGGAAGGAGCATGAGAAGAAATACCCAGCTCATGATCTGGAGTGGGTCGTTATTATTTTTTGCCATGAAGATTTGGCGGTAATACCTGTATAATATTACATTGAGATTCGCACTGACCATCAGAGTCTCAGATATCCGTTCATTCAGAAGGAACTTAATCTTCGACAGAGGAGATGGATGGAGTTCCTGAAGAATTATGGTTGTACCATTAGCTATCACCCGGGAAAAGCTAATGTGGTTGCCGATGCATTTAGCCAGAAGTCCAGAGGGACTTTACCCTGCCATGGAGTTGTGGTCACAGACTTAATTCAGGGTTTCTCCGAGTTAGACCTTGAGGAGCAGCGACAGACCGAGCAGGGTATTCTTGTTACCATAGTTGCTCAGTCGTTGATCAGGATGAGAATCCATGAGGCCCAGTTGTTGGGACCTCATAGAGCTCAGCATGAGGCAGAGTTGATCCGTATTATCAGACGGAGGATGTTAGAGGCGCAGGATCGCCAGAAGTGTTATGCTGGTCGGAGACGCAGACTCCTAGCGTTCTCCATTTACGACCATGTATTTCTGCGAGTTTCACCCATGGAAGTGGTGAGGAGATACATAGCAGACCCAACTCACGTGTTGTCTAATAATCTCAGTTCCCATTTAGTCTGACGTTACCTATGAGGAGATTTCAGTACAGATTCTGGACCGAAAAGAGCGTCAATTGCGGAACAAGACTATCCGGCTGGTTAAAGTCGGATGACAGCATCATTCGGACGAGGAGGCTACTTGGGAGCTCGAGGATACTATCCGAGCTCGATATCCCCATCTTTTTACTTGAGGTATGTGATTTATTTACCGTTCAGTATTTATACTCTATATCGGTTGTTAGTACTTGCTGATGGTAGATAATGACATTTGGGGACCAAATTTTTATTAGTGGGGGAGAATGTAAAATACCGAAAAATAGGCGAATATTAATAAGGGAATTTTTCAGAATTTTTGGAAATTTTTCGGGAATTTTTCGGAGCTCGTACGGACAAGTTAACGGGGATAAAACGAGACCGGGGAAAAGCCTGTTTAGGCGACCCATTTAAGCGAGGAAATGTTTATTTTATATTTCCTTTTTCTTTTTCCTTTATTTTTCCTTTTCCTCTCCGTTTCTTTTCCTCTCCCCGCGCGTGCCGTGCCCTAAGCCTTCGACGCCGTCTTCTCCTCCTAACCGGCGCCGACGGCTTGCCCTAACCGCCACCAAGCGGCGGTTCATTCTCCTCTCCCACGTGTGCATAAGCCTCGGACCAAGGGAGAAGCCGACGCCTTCTCCTCTCTGTGCTTGTGCCCGCGCGACACCGCCGGCCACAGGAAACTACAGTCGCCAACCGAAGCGGATCGCCAACCCTAGCGCCGGCCACCGCGTGCCCTAGCCGAGCCCTGCCGATCCTCTGCCGCCGTCGAACGGAGAGTGCCGGCCACCCTTCCTCTGCCCTCGAGCCGAGCCACATTGCCGAGTTCTATTTCCTCTCTTCCGACAGAGCATCGCCGTTTCTCTTCGCGCCCAACAGCAGCACTCTGTGCCCTGGCATCATCAGCATCTGATCACTAGGCTCTGCTAAGCGTTAGTCTCACCTTCGGGAATGAGGGGCACTGATTTGGGTAAGACCAGTAGGTGTTGATTGGGGATGTTTAATATAGAGACTAATAGTTTCCTTACAGAGTCGACAACGGATTTGTGGCAAGAAAATCTTTCGGTTAGCATTGTACAACATTTGCATCTCTTGGCCATGTGTCCACAAGAGTGACTGAGGATAAGGTAAAGAGTATGCTTGTGATACATTTAATTGAGTTTGTTTGGATAAGTTTGATTCATTATATAGTTGGTGGTTCAAGTGTAGTTTGGTCGACTTGTGGTTAAGTTAGGAATGGAACCCTAAGCTTTGAATTAGTTATAGTTAACTGTGATTAACTATTTAATTAGGGCTCCTGGAGAAAAATAATTTGGTTTAGCTATTTTGCTTATAATTAAATTTAGCTAAACTATACGGTTTATTACAGGACTTTGATTCGAGACGAGCATCTCGACGTCCGAGTTGGACCGGATTGATCTTATTTTGATTGGAGGCGGGTACTTTGACTTATGTCTTTGATATGCATAATAATATGTTTAACATATAGCAGTGATTGTATAATCATTTTGTTTCGGTTGGTCACTACACGATAGTTACATGATTGCTTGTTTATTTATTCTGCACTGCATATTATTTACCTGATCATATATGCTTTAGGTAGTGATCCAACCACATGCTATGTTATCTTCTGGATCTAGGGTTTATTTGATGCCCTATCTGATTTGTGTACCTTCTATCTGATACATCTTCCAGTGGTACACAATTTGTATTATTTATATGGTCATTACCATGTTATTCATGAGATTGTCATGCTTAGTGTCATGCATCATGATTGCATGCTGTGCGATTGTCGGCTCCACTATGGTTGAGCCCATCGCCAGTTACATGTACTGCACACACCACCACCACCCATGGGTTAGTGGTATATCAGACAGGTGTGTGGCGGTTCTGCTATTTGGCTCCGTTGGTCTGAGGACTCAGCGTGGTAGCCGGCAGTCAGTTCCGCTCTGTTTGGCTCCGCTGGCATTTAGTGTAGCAGCGTAGTAGCCGGCAGATGGTGGACTCTGTTTGGCTCCGTTGGTCAGGTGACTCAGCGTGGTAGCCGGCAGAGATATCCTCCCCGTCATTGTGTACCGGGAGATGAGAGCATTGAGCTCCCCCATTTATGATTTGGGGTCAGAGGACAGGAGTACTCCGACAGCATCCCGTCCACTCGGTCGCTTATCAAGAGCAGTGATGTCAGAGTGCACGGTCACCATATGCATTTATTGCATTTATTGTTTATGATTGCTGCATTTACTTGCTGCATTTATATGGATGCATATGATTGACATGCATACAGGATTATGACTTTCCCGGTCTGACGGCCCTGTTACCTTTGTACTTTGATTCCGGTTAGTACAGTTATCTCCTGATTTTGTTTCAATTGCATTTATCCTTCTCGTATTCAGGAGACTGTACACATGATTAGTGTTGTCTGTTATTTGTTTTATTATGCATATCAGTTGTACTTGCTGAGTGTTGGACTCACCCCGCCTCCATTGTTGATATATTTTCAGGTTGAGGCTGTCCGGAGCAGTTCCAGTCGCTGGTCCCCACAGCACGTAGTGCTAGTCCATCTGTTGGTTTTTGAGTTGTTATTTTATTTTAGCTTTTCTCTATCAGACTTTGTTTTAGTCTTGTTTTGGATTTTACATATGGATATTGTATGGAATCCTTCTGTTTGATGGACTTTTGGTGTGATTTGGATTTTTATTCTACTACATGTCTGCCTGGACGGCAGAAGAGGTGAGTTCGTCGGATTTGAGCTTTACGAGTGTAGTTGAGTAGGGTGGATCTCGAGTCAGAGTACTATTGTTTGTGATTACTAGTATTAACTGCGTGGTTGTGACAGCCAGAGGCTGAATATCTATATAAACTGTATGGTGATTGTTTTTTTTATTTATTGTTATAATTCCAGCTGCCTGTGGCTGAGATATATGTGTTATGTAGAAGATTCAGATTGTCCGCCGTACAGGGGAGATGCTGCCGAAATTTCTTCGGACAGGGACTCCTCTGGGGCGTGACACACTATCAATTCAATCAATTGATATGTTGTAGATTAGAACCCCCACTCCATGACATTATTATACTTATTCATTTGGCACTGAATTGAAATAAATATAATAACTGTTGGTGCAGCGGGGCCAGCAAGAGGGGAGGGGTGAATTGCCTGCAAATTAAAAGTACCCTCCTCAAACTTTCAACTCTAAAATAATAGCAACAATAATAATAAGAAAATAAAATAAAGAAAGTAGGAAGGAAGACTCAGCAGTTGACTTGGTTACAACCAAGAGGCTTGTTAATCCAAGGCGGTGGAACATCGCACTATCAATCTCCTTCTCTGAAGGCGGACAAGCCTTTTACACACTAAGAATGCTCAGAAGTTGTTATGAACTGAATACAGAGTTGAATGCTGAGTTGAATGACTAATTCCTAACTCTAGGGGCCTTTATATAGCTCTTGGAAAACTTATCTCGAGCCTTGAGGGTGCCTCCAACGAGGTTAAGGGCGCCTCCAATCGAGGCATCGGATAAAACTCTATCCGAACTCGAAACAGTCATCTAGACTGGGTTGAGGGCACCCTCAATGGCCTTGAGGGCGCCCTGGACAAGGTTGAGGGCGCCCTCAGGGCAATGAGGGTGCCCTCAAGCCTGTAGGCAGCGCAGGCGCCTTCAACACTTCGTTGAGGCCGCCTTAAGCTTGTTTTTCCAGCTCCTTTTGACTCATTTTCTTCTTCCGAAGCTTCGATTGCTTGCCTGATTGTGGCCATCAGAAATAGGGCTCACCCGAACCCAATTTCTGGCCTTCTCCTCGAGCAGACTTTCGACCTGGCTTCTCGTCCCTCAAACGTTGCGCACGTTCTTCTCGTCCACCGTTGTACTCTTCCACAGCTCTCTCGTCCTTCGGACGCACCGAGCCCATCGGCTCCCTTCTCGTGTCGTCGTTCTCGCTAGCTACGTCTTCCGCTCGACTTCTTGCGCTCTTAAGCTCCTGCACACTTAGACATAGGGATCAAAACAAAACAGGACCTAACCTAACTTGGTTGATCATATCAAAACAACCACAGGGTCCAACAATAACCAACTTTGCCTTTTATTAATAATGAAATATGATACAAAATGAGCCATTTACAATCATCTCATAATTGATATTAGGGTAATACTAACAGAAAGAGAGTTGCTATTGCCCACAATCTCTTGCTTTTGCTTAGTAAGGATGCACAATTAGATTAAGCTATAACAACTTAAAAAGAATAAGTAAGAAGGCTGAATTTTACTCGGTTACAATGTAGGTGGTTGTTAATCCAAGACAGATCAAAATACTAGAAAAATCTCCTTTGTTGAAGGCGTAGAAGCCTCTTACACTCTTTGGTAGCTCAGAAAGATACTAGACAATGAATACTAAAGTTATTGTTAATTTCTTAGCTCCAAGGGTCTTTTAATAGCCCCTGAAAAATCCTATCCGTGGATTGGCAGTGCCTCCAAGGATATCCAAGGCGCCTTCAACAAGATAAGTTTTATCTGTTGAAGATGAACTTTATCTTCAGCGAACGACTATTGAATGCGCCTTCAAACTTGAAGGTGCCTTCCATGAGGCATTGAGGGTGTCTTCCATAAGCTATGGAAGGCACCTTCCACAGGCTATGTAAGGTGCCTTACACAAGGCAAATCAGTCTCTAGCTGATGTTCTTCGCATGGATGATACTCAGGTTATCCGGAGTTGAGCTCACTTGAACCTAACTCCGACCTCCTCAAGAAAGCTTTCTCCCTGGCTTCTTATCCCTCAAACGTTGTGCAAGTTCTTCTCGTCCACCAGTGTACTCTTCCACAGCTCCTCGTCCCTCGGATGCACCGAGCCCCTTGGCTCATTTCCCGTGCCATCCTTATCGTCTGTTGTTTCTTTTACTTGACTTGTACTCCTAAGTTCTTGCACACTTAGACACAAGACATCAAATATAAATAGGACATAACTTAACTCAAAACTACCTAGAGTACTTACAGTTATTGTTGTGATATAGCTGTCAGAGTTTGAAGATGATCCAGTAAAAGTAAGCAATGTAAAACTAGAATTGACATCAAGAGGTTTTATGAGAGCACTTGAGAACCCAAATAAAAAGGGGCAGAAAAAATTGATGTCTGATTTGCATTACCAGATACACTTGACAAAGAGTTTGACACAACAAAACTAATTTTTACAGACCAACTAGCAAAACTCAATCCAACAGAAGCCCTAAAAGAAAGACTTTAAAAATTGTTACTAAACTAATACCATGCGATTGTAAATACAGAGAGAGGAACTGAAGAAGTACTAACAGTACTTGACAATACAATGCAATATAAGTACTTAGAGTGACAAAGTTGCTTGAAATGTAAATGGATGGCTCTGTAGACTCATTCATCCAAGTAGTGTCATCACTTACTTTGGAAGTTGAAGAAACATCAAAACTAGTTAAGTTCAAGATAGGTGAATATGACATACTTGACCGTGTGGCATCTCCCAATGCATTAATTGCTTTGACAACTTTATCAAAATCTGAGCTTGAAGATATGATTTTTCTGTTTTCATCACTTGTAAGAAAGTGAGCCATTAGAACCAGCCGCTGCTGAAGGAGACGGGTGGATCCATAAATTTTAAGGAGGGCTAATAAAATTTTATTTTACAACTATAAATATATCTAATAACAACTCTCTTATTCCAAGACTTCCATGAATCATTATTACTTTCAATCTCTAAGATTTGAACTCCAAAAGGGTATATAGTTGTTGTACTCTTTTGGATACATGAGACCTTTTGTCTTCTATCACTTTCTTCTTAACCAACAACTTTCCTACTCCTTAACTTGTTTTGTCTGCAGTACCCAGTGATCATGCTCGTCCATGAACTCACACTCCTTGAAACTAAGGTTGCTCTCTTGAACACTGACATGACACTTTCTAAGTGTTGAAACTTGTTGTGGAATTGGAGAAGTGAATCCTTGAAATCATCAAAACCAGTAGCACCCTTATAGTTTCCAAGTACCTTGATCACCAACCCATGGAGCTACAGCCCGACATCCATCACTCTAGCGTTAGCGCATGACCTGAGAACGTCACCAAGAGTAGCCAACCAACCAACTCTGGGCTCAAGAACTGATGAACAACGACCACCAGTTCTCATGCGCATTTTGACAAACAACTAAAGTGCTTGATGGTGGGAGCCGTTAGAAGAGAGGGAAGAGATGACAACCACAAAAGAGGTGTCATCTCTCAGTGACATTTGGTCGAATAGGTGAAGGACGGCAGAAGAGCAGCAACAGGCAACAAACAATTGTAGGAAGCGGTTGGCAAGGAGCAAACCAACAAGGTAGTGAAGGAGGCTGGGGCAAGTTTGATGGACGTGGGCATAGAGAGCGGCACTATAGGATGAATCCTTGGACTTGGTGCACTCCTTGATGAGGGACAAGTAAAGGTCCTCCTTCACCAGGAGCTACAGGGCATCCATGAGCATGAGGACATCATAGGAAGAACACAAAGAGTCCTCCGAGCTGAGTTCATCATCTTTACAGATTTCGAAGATGTTTTTTTTAGAGGAAGGATTGTCTGGGAGCGGAATGGATTGGATCCGGTGGGAGGTTTCTAAGGTCGATACAGTGGCAATAGCTTAGAGGATTCTTGAGCAGTTGATGAGGACTGGGAAGGGATCTTCTTGAGAGCGATCGAGACAATGCGCTTAAAAGACTGCATAGTGATGCCACTGGTGGCTAGATGAACTCCTCCTTGGCTCCTTCTCCAGAAGATCTTGGTGAGGGCTTCAACTTAATTATAGGAGACTAAACTTCCTTTCTTTTTCATGGTTACACCTAGATCTAGAGCTCTTTCAAGATAGCCTGGAATGTCCCTAACTATTTTTTTTTAGTATGCGGACGTCTTGAATCACAATTGCATTTATAACCAAAACATACTCTCAATTTAACTAAGGTACATAAATAGTTCTTAAAACCATTAACTACTAGCAACATTAGGTATTCATCATACAGTTCCAGAATTAGTTTTCAAAGAAAACATTTAACTAATACAAAAATTAATCTAGAAGATCTTTGGGTTGTATTGCCATCGTCCCAAGCTTGCTCACCTGTCAATGCCTCCGTCCTCATTCGTCTCATTACCTAAAATAGTTAAAATCTGTGAGTCGAGAGACTCAGCACATTCAAACCATACTATGGATTAATTAGTTCCTATATCCATGTGTCCAAGAGGAGAATTCTAACTTAACTAAATCTTTATTCATAGTAAAATATTTTCCTTGTATATGCGTACTAAAGTATAAATGTAACCATACTGTATGCAAGGACATACACATGAATGTGAGCATAAGTGCATAGATGTGAGCATGAACATACATTAGCATAAACATAAACATATATGAGCATAGACGTGAACGTGAGCATAAGAGCATAGGCATATGAGCATGGACATACATAACATAAACATACACCTGAACATAAGCATGAACATAGGCCTTCATGATTTAGTGCGCTCCTCGGGCGTGAGTCCCTAGATCATACCACTGTCCTATACATGAAATTAATTGATTTCTTAGATAAGCTTTCCCGGCATGCTTGGGACATATCTTACCTGCCTCCTGCTCCTACCATAATTGGTAGGGATCCGAGCCTTGGAACGGATACCCCTACCCATATATACTTTAACTAATACTAAAGTATAAGCTCCTTGGGCTTGCCCAAGGCATATCTTACCCATAGTGTGAGCTACTCGGGAGGGGATCCCCTGATTGATGCTCGAAGCTCTCCGGACAAAAGGTACATGACTAATTCTAATGGTAAGCTTCTCGGACATGGGCCCCCAGAACTTAACTGGATAAGTGGCTCCGGCGTGGGTCTCCAGGTCACACTAATTACACTTAAACATGTACATGAGCATAACCATGATCACCACTCAAGCATGAAACATAAATATAAACATGTGCATAAATGGGATCATTACATGAGAATGGATATAACCAAAAACATGCACCTAACATAAGCTTGATCACTTTATAAGTATCGACATAAATATGCACATAAACATAAATATGATCCCTACATATGCATGAACATAAACATGTACATAAACATAAACATGATCACTACACAACCATAAAACATAAATATAAACATGTGCATAAACATAAGCAGGATTATTTCATGAGCATGAGCGTAACCATCAACATGCACTTAACATGAACTTGTTCACTTCTTAAGTATGGACAGAAACATGATTATGTACCTAAACATGTGAGCACTACATAACATAACATAATTTGAAATTATCTAACTTATCCAATACATCTAGAGTGTTGAGTAAGTTGCTAACCTATAATTGAAAACAAGTAGAAGAACCTAAACATGGTGGTGAAGTAAAAACATGGTATTAACCCCTAAAAACGGTGAGGAAACTATCTTCCACATAATTCAAATCTTACAACTCATGCAACCATCTAGAACAACAAGAAAGAAATTGTTAACTTCTAAATGGGAAATAAGTAGAAGGATCTAAACATGATGGTAAGGCCAAAAGATGATTTTAAACCCCATCCTAAACCGAACCTAACATCGCCTACAAAGGTATCAAACATGGTTGAGTTCATAATATGCTAAAACTAAATTTCCAAAATTCATATATAATACAAGTTATCCAGACATGGTTGATCCCAAATATGCCACACCTACAGTCCAAGACTACCATGCGCAATATAAAGTTATCAAAACATGATTGAGTTATAACCTCCTAAACCTTTAGATCTAAACCCACATGAAAGCTAAAGTTATCAACACATGCTTAAGTTCTAACATCCTAGACCATTGATCCGAAACTAATATGAAATCTAGAGTCATCAAAACATGGTTACTTTCATAGCCTATTAAACCCTAAAATCTGAAATTAGCCTATAGCCTACAATGTTATCAAGATAAGAAGTAAGAGGACACATAAGCAAACTAAACGTAATCTGAGATTAACTTATGATGTCCAAGGTGATCATGATCAAAAATAAAAAGAACTTGAACATAATTACACCTAAAATCTGAAATTAACATATGCCTTAAGGTTAGCATAACATGGATAGTTTGTTTGGCATATAATCCCTAAATTTGAAACCTTCATTAATCATGAAGTAGTTAAAACATATTTATCTCCTAACATTCTAAGCCTTCATATCCAAAAACCTATATTAAATATAAAGTTATCAAGATATATTTTATCTCATACATTCTAAACCAAGAACTGAACTAGCTTATGACATCTATTGATACCATGATAAGAAAGAAGGAGAAATATAAGTATAACTAACCTAATCCTAACTCAACACCTCTACCAAGGAATCTAACATCCATAGTTTATAGGAACCAATAAATTCATAAGATAAGAAGAGCATGCCTTTAACTCCTTCTTGCTACTAAGCCTCTTCTTCTTCACTTCCCCATATAGGTTGGTCCGACGGTGGTGGAGGCTAGGGCCGGCAGTGGTGAGGACTAGGAGTTTAGCGAAAATGCAAAAAAAATATAGGAGCAAGGCTTTTCTTTCTAAAGGAGCATGTATATATTGGTTGTACCAAGTCTAATCCAAAAAAATTTGAAAGATTCCATAACAAATTAAAATTTTATACACATAAATTTTCATATCAATTTTCTATGGAAAATAAATTCAAATATATATATATATATATATATATATATATATATCAAATTTATTACATACTATATGATGCGGTGACAAGGAGGGTCCGCGGAGGGTAATTGCAATGAGGGAGGTCAAAGTCAAGGCGGTCAACTCCCCTATATCATTGGTCGGTCGGGCAACCCACTCGCCCGTCTGGGATAAAGAAGGTCTAATTTGACATCATCACAGCTCGGCCACACACAAGCTTCCGACGGTCAGGAAAATAGGACAGAAGTATCTGCAAGGGGCACGCCGAGCGGTCACCTCGCTCAGCCTTACATCAATCCTCAGAGCCAGCGAAACGGAGTCACAACCGAGCAGGCTATATTCAGACACAATGATATTGTAGTTGAGCGGCTCCCTCGCACAGCGCATCAGCGGAGCACTGACAGTGGAATGTTGGTCGAGCGACCATCCCGCTTGGCCCAAGGGCAGAATAGCATTCGGAGGGTTGAAGGTTGGTTGAGCGACTCTTCCTCTCGGCCTAGTAACAGACAAAATGAGGATTTGTCGATATCCTTTTGGGAGCTAGTGTCACCGACAGACGGCATGGTCAGCGACATTGTCAGGCAGGAGATCGTACGATGGAAGTTTCTACTGTCACATCAGAGATATGCTTAGTTCGTTAAGGTATTGTGTCGGGGATATTTTACTGACATATCTTTTCAGAGAAAGCTTTGAGAAGCGTGCACACCTTGAGAAGTGCGCACGCATACTCCTGGAGCCCTATATAAGGAGGTCCAAGCTTCAGCGAAGGTATGAGAGATTAGTGTTGCTGCTACTGTTTCTTTTCTTCGTTGCTCCGCTGCTTCCACATATCGTCGGTGACTGACTTGAGTGTTGGAGAACAAACGCCAGGGAATCCTTCCCTGTCCTGGCACTGACATAGTTGTGGTTGTAGGTACAAGCGAAGTCTACGTGCGGTCAGCAAGAGCACCACATCCTCAGCATCCGTCACCTCGACTTTTAGATAGGATCAAATTTGGTGTTGTCTGTGGGAATCGTAACCTGCATCCGAGCCGAGAAGATGGAGGACGCTAGACGACTTCACACCATGACACTCACCCAAGAAGAACTCGACATGCTCATGCAAGCCTGAGCAGTAAAGATAGTCGAGCAACAATAGCAAAAGGCGCTAGCCGATCAGCAGACACAACAAACAACATCAGCATCAGGAGGTCGAACTGCGCATGAGGACCGACCAGAGTAACTCTCTATCTGGGGACAAAGTAGAGGGCCGACCAGCACACATGGAGAAGCGCCGCCCGCGCCTATACCCTTTCACCGAGCTCTATTCCAGACACCCTTGGAGATAGCCCAAGCAAATCAAGAGCAGGGATCCTCTTCAGACGAAGCACCCATGCAGGATGCACGGAAGGGCAAGGCGCCCCGAGACGACACGTCTCCAGAATGGATCAACCGCTAGTTCTCTAAAGCAATATTGCAAGATCCCTTGCCAAGGCACTATGCTCTGTTAGCGATCGATGAATACAACGGGTTGGCCGACCTCGACGATCATCTGGGTAAATTCAACAACGCTGTTATGCTTCATCAATACACAGATGGAGTAAAGTGCTGAGTCTTCATCACCACAGTCTCTGGATCGGCGTAACGCTGGTTCAAAAGGCTGCCGGACGGATCAATACGAAGCTTCAAAGACTTCCGAACGACCTTCTTACAATATTTCGTGAGCAGCAGACGCTATCAAAAGACGAGCGTCAGTTTATTTTCCTTGAAACAGGGACCGAGAGAAGCTCTTTGAGCCTATATTAAGTACTTCAATCAGGTAGCCATAGATATCCCTTTGGTCTCATCCGAGACCATGATGAATGTATTTGCTCAGGGGCTCATCGAGGGAGAATTCTTCCGATTGCTCATAAGGAAGCCGCCCAAGGATTATGATCATTGGTGAAGCACCATTTATTTTAGGCATATAGATATATTGGTATCGTTCAAGGTCCTTGGACTTTCACAAAAGGCATATATTGAAAAGATGCTCATACGGTATGACATGCAGAACTATGAAACTGATGACACATTTATATCTAGGGGTAACATTTAGTTTACAGTAATATCCACATATTGAACTTGAAATAAAAAGGGATGCAGAAATTCCTTTATGCGTCAGATATAGGGAGTCTTATGTATACTCAGGTATGTATACTACCTAATATAGTGTGTATAGTAGGGATGTTAGGCAAGTTTTTAAGTAACCCAGGACTAGTGCACTGAAAAGGAGTGATGAGTGTAATATGGTATATTTGTAGAGAACTAAAGAATTTATACTTACGTATCAGAGATTTAGTCACTTGGAGATGATTGGATATTCAGAATCTGATTTTATTGGATGCCTAGATAGTAGAAGATTCAATTTAGACTATATTTATATGCTTATTGGAGGGACTATCTCATGAAAAAATATTAAGAAAATGCAAAACATTATACTATATTTATAGTCACTTCCACTATGGAAGTAGAATTAATAGTCTACTACGAAGCATCCAATTACTGGATTTGATTGCAAAACATTATCACAATGTTACAGAGTATTAATGGAATTGATAGACCATTAAAGATCAACTATGATAATTAAGTCGCAGAACTTTATACCAAGAATAATTGTAGCTCATCAAAGTCAAAGTACATCAGCATCAAGTTTCTAGCGGTTAAAGAAAGAGTTCAGAGTAACCAGGTAAGAATATAATATATAAACATAAATTTCATGTCAGATCCGCTCACTAAGGGGTTAACTCCCAAGGTGTTTTATGAGCATGTAATGTATATGAGGGTTCTTCTTTTAGAGGAAGTACCTATTTAGTGGGAGTTTATATTTGGTTTTTTTTTATGCTCTATATTAATAAAACACATGTATTTTATTTTGTTTTATTATACGGACTTAAGTTTGAAACATACATATGTATTTAATTTTATCACTCTGAAATAAAGTTATCATGATTTACTCTTATAGTTTTTTGTATTTGGGAATTGCAAACATGATATGGACTCATTTAAGTCATAATGCGATACTCTGTCTTGAGTCATATAGGTTAAATCATGATTTGCTAGTACGGTTTAGTATAATGTGTTTGCAAATATGATTATGAACCCCCCCCCCCCCCTTTTTGAGTTATCAGGAGGACCAATTGAGAATTGACATGTGAAGATCACATTTCATACAATTCTCATATTACACATCAACATATGATTTATGTCATTGACATTGGTATTATGATTATTATTGGGACTTGTTATAGTTATAATAACTATGACCTCTTTAGTCATATATCAATAGATTTAATGCATCAGATTGTTCTAAAGGGGTATTTTTACCCATAAAGTTTGACATTGTTGAGCTCAACTAAGGTTATATTTGTGTGTTACATATAGAATCACATGTAGCCCAAATGAGATATTGTTAGATTTAATCTCATTATTCGATGGACTTACATGTTGTTTTCTAACGCATGGATTTTATGTTTAAAGGCAAACCCATTAAGTGATCTAATTAATTTTAATTGTGAGTTTATATGTGTAGAACCCGTTAATCCACATTTTTTATTAATGATGGACTGATAACAAAATTGGATCTAGTACTATATATAGGGTGTGGTCTTCTTAAGATTATATACCTTGAGATCTTCTTGCTTCCCATTGGTGAGGAGAGTACGACTTCATCACCCTAGTTCCTACCAAAGATCTGCCTCTTATTTCTTATTCCCAAGATTGGGATTTTATGGATAATGCTGAGACGATGACAATTTTGCTACAATTAGGTTGTTAGAGTGTATACTAAAAGCCTAGTTTTTTGTAAACATTTATTTTAGAAATAAGAATCACATTGGTCAAATGTTTACATTTATATGTTTAATGTAGTTGTACATTTAGTCTATATTGAAGATAACATGGTGTGTGGTGTCACACACAGAAGATCATGTCATCAGTTCCTTATAAATTATAAACAGTAGCTCACGACCAAAAATGGAAAGGGACAAACCATTGGTACGGTCGTAGTGTAATTTAACATTAGTTTATCTTGACTATAAAATTACACTAGTACACTATGAGTGTATTGAGTAGGAACATTTGAGGTAGTTTCTTTTTATACTGACTACATAAAAGAGCATACCTCTGTTGTTATGGAAGTGCATGCTCTTAATCCTAATATAAAAACAAGCATGTATATTTAGTATATATCTCTTTAATTTATCAATGGGTGAGATTTAGTTTGATAAATCAAGAGGCCCGATAAGTTGAGAGATAATACCGTTTATATGGTGTGTTGTTGTTTATAGAAGGAAAATGTGTCCTAGTGATTTAGGTTAACGATGTCCCCAAGAGGAGCTCATAAGGATTGCCATGTAAACCCTGCAGGTGGACTTAGTCCGACATGATAATAAAGTTGAGTGGTACTACTCTTGGATCTAGATATTAATTAAATGAGTTGTCAGTAGCTCATTTAGTTAATGGACATTCAATATCTTAAACATAGGGAGATTAATGTACTCATGATAAGAAGGAGCCCATAATGTAATATGAGATTGGTGCAGTAGTTCAATAATAACTGTTTAGTGGTATGAGTTATTATTGATGAACTCGAGTTGTGTGTTTGGGGCGAACACGGGAAGCTAAAGTTCATCAGGAGACCAAAACCAATTCATCCTCTCAATCCTTATCGTAACCTCTTATTTATAAAGTATTATACTCACCTATACCCACCTTCTTACCCACTTTTAGGTGGCCTGCCAAGCCAAGCTTGGAGCTCAAGCTTGGGTCGACCAAGCTAAAGGATTAAGCCAAGTGGGTGACCAACCAAAGCTTGGAGCCCAAGCTTAGGTGGCCGGCCAAAATAAAATTAAAGGGATTTTATTTTTAAAATCTTTCTTTATGTGGAAGCTATGATTTTAAAAGAGAGTTTAAAATTTAAATCTTTCCTTTTATAGTTTTCTACAAAAGATTAAAAGAAAGATATAATATCTTTCCTTATTTGTAGTTGAAAGAAAGATTTTAATTTTGAAAAAAACTTTCCTTTTTTGTAACCATCCACATGTTTTAAAAGAGAGATTTTAATTTATAAAAGTTTCCTTTTATAACCAACCATGAAGGGAATTTGAAAGATAAATTTTTATTTAAAATTTTCGGAAACAAATTAGGAAGTTTTAACTTTGTGTGTAAAACTTTCCTTGTTTGTAGCTTGATGGTGTGGCCGGCCATAGACATAGATAAAAAGGAAATTTTAATTAAATTTTCCTTTTTAGTTGGTGGCAAGGAAAATAAGGAAGTTTTAATTATATTTAAATTTCCTTATTTGCTATGACTAAGGATATAAAAGAGAGGGTAGGAGTGCCTTCATGAGACACAACATCTTCTATTCCTCTCTCTTTTTTTCCTTTGTGTGGCCGGCCATTGTTCATCTCTTCTCTTCCTTCTTTCTTCTTCTAGTGGCCAAACCTCATCTTCTCTTGGAGTTCTTGTGGTGGCCTGATCTTGCTTGGAGAAGAAGGAGAGAAAGGAGGCTTTATTTCTAGCATCCCTTGGAGCTTGGATTTGGTGGTGGCCGAAACTTACAAGGAGAAAAAGAAGGCTTGGGTGGATTCTCATCTCGGTAGATTGTCGCCCACACGACGTCCGAGATAAGAAGAGGAATACGATAGAAGATCGTGAGGTCTATAAACAACAAAAGGTATAATTAGTTATTAGTTTCCGCATCATAACTAGTTCATCTTTTGTATAGATCTAGGAAAACCAAACACAAGAGGCTATCAGTTTTATTTTATCGATTCATTATCGGTTTTATTTTAATGTTTCGATCTTGTGCTTCTATTGTAGAGTCTCTATAATTAAACCTAGTTTACGGTTAGAAGTTTAAATATCTGATTTCTTTGAAAGGTTTTGTCTAGGCAATGGTGGATGATCCCATACCCAAGAAAGTCATGTGCCTCGCCACGTTTGTCCTGGGTGCCGATCCTTGAAATAGATATTTGATCAACTTCTGTAATATGGTTTAACTTAAGTAGAACACATCAGTTAAATTTAGATTAATAATGTTAAGTTTCGTTTACAATCCAAATTTAACTTCTGAAGGACTACTTGGATCAATAATATTAAGCATCATTTGCGATCCAAATTTGGACTTCAGTAGAACACATGATAGCTAGGAAAGTTCTGTGCTTATACAAAATTTTTGTACAAGGGAACAGAACGGTATCTAGGTATAGCAACCAACATAGGTCACATTTAACTTTTGTCCATTGTCATTATTGTTTATTTTATATGTGTTGTAAAATTTTTTCATTTAAAAATATTCAACATCCCTACTATGCTATTCATGTTCTCTTTAAAGAGTTTCTCATAAAGTTAATAACTAGCTTGAATTAGATAATTGGTAAACTTGTGTCATTCGTGACAATTTAAACATACAAATGCAGATGTACTCAATGAGTTATCAAGCTAATTTTGAGGGAATTGCTCCTTCAACAATTCTTTCTTTTATATACACTTAAGCCTCCATATATTCCAAATCTAAGAAATTCATCACCATCATTTTTCCTTTCCCTTTCAGTTAGATAGCTTTTTAGCCACTACCTTAAATTTCATAGACACTTACCCTTTCCATCTTCATCCTTAATTTTTCTTCTTCTCGCTCTCTAACTTACTTCCCTGTCCCATAGTGTTCTTCTTTCCTTTCACACAATGTTCTTCCCTTTCTCCTATCTCTTTGATTTTTATGCTCCTCATTAGATTTATAACGGCATTGCATTGTACTTTAATTTTTAGTTAAGGGGAAATAAAAGATCAATATTCCTTCCCAAGAGTTTGTTTGTTAACATATAAGCTTCTGAGAATTTTTAATCAATCATAATTAAAATTGTTCGGTCATAAATTTCCACCTTTTACTTGCACTTCAACTTGTAGAGTTTAATTCTTTGAGCATATGTTCATAGATGCTGGTTGCCAATGAAAAATTTAAAAAGTTATCCAAAAACTAGATGGCATATCTCTTCATAAATTTACCACTACTAATTACTATACTTCCAATCAAAATTAGATTGAAAAAAAGTAAAACAAAAATGAGCAATGCTGAAACAAATATGAAGAACATTAATAGTGAAGAAGATATAGTAGAAATGAAGATATATGATTGCATACAATATAAATCTCATAAAGCTGTAGCATCACACACATATCTTAATTTTTTTTGTTTTTCATTAACTTAATTATGTCTAGCAACTTCAAAAGGAGAAGACAACTTACATTAGAAGAATAGCAATTGAGAGGTGAACAACCTTTTTACTATGATTATTGCTAATATAGGTCTTAGAAAATTAACTATTGAGAAATTGTTGAAACCAGGAGGTAGATCTCTTGGGGTATCTCTTTAATCCATTTTTGTAATCCACATATATGATACCAAATCGAACTGTGTAGCCATTCAACCATTCAAAGTTATCTAACAATGACCATGCAAAGTATCCTCTCACATTAGCTCCCTCCCTGCCAGAGTAACACATATATATAAGTAAAAAATTATCAAAAATGATAATTAGCTTTCCATATGTTTTTAAAGATATATCAAATTCTCTTTCGAGTCGAAGTAGATAAACTCTAATAATGTTTTAATACCATACCTGATAGCTTCCCCAACAAATTGTAAATGTTGTTTGTAGTAATCAATCCTCATATCATCTTGAAGGGCTTTGTCCAGTGGCCATGATGCATTATTCACCTCATCAACTCCTAATGAACAGAATCAGTCACACAAAGAAACAAATTATATTTTCAAGGAACTATCAGATAGATCTCCTACCATTCTCTGTGATGTAGATGAGTGGATTGTTGTATTTGTTCTTGAGATACAAAATTATCTCTCTTATCCCTCTTGGGTAGATAAAGAGCCAACTAGAGGCCGCCTACATGGATCACATACCTTCTGTTTATACATGTTTTATAACAAAAATAGTTTGTCTCCTAAAGTTTTTATTTATTCATCTTTTCTCGAGCTAACAATACATACCTGCGTACCAATTCTAACTCCTCTGCGTATACCTGTAATATCGAATACAGTTAGATGAAACCAACCGCATGAGTTCAGGCATTAGTAGCTTATTCGATTTGAGTTTACGGAATCATTACCAGTTTGCAGGCTATGAGAATCTGAATCATAGCTAACATTAACTCTTGACAAGAGTGAAATGGAATCGGCAAAGTATGTGGTATAGTAATTAAGTCCGATGAAATCAAATGATGATTTAACCAATTGAGATTGCTCCGTGCTAAACTTTGGAAGGCGATCCCCGACAATGGCTCTCATTGTGAAAGGATAGTCCCCTTGAGTCAAGGGGTCCATGAACCTGCAATAAAATTATTTCATGCATGAATAATTATCATTAGAAAAGAAAAGAGAGATGAATGACAGAGCTCACCATCCAAACATGAAATCTAGAGAACGAGAGACTGCATCTTCATCCTCTTTGGTGTTGGAGTAAGGCACAAACCAGTGGCTTACTAGTGTTATGCCTATCAATCCCTTTTGAGATACCTAAGAATGGATTAAAATAATTCTTAATCCAGTCACTAATCTGAAAAAATTTTGATCGAAAGCTTCGGCCATCAATTATTAGAAACACAAAAGAGGATGTACACTATTTTATATCATATACTGAACAAAGACAGACACTATATCAAGGTTATTCTTTCATATTCCTTTTTTTTCTGTTGAAGTTTTCTTGGCAAGGCATTAGTAATCCTCAAGGCTTTAGTTCAGCTTTCGCAGTCTAAATGAATATGTACAAAAACATATGCTTTGGAGGAAAAAGGATACCTGATATTTGTCTCTGTAAATCTTGGCAGCAGTTGCATGAGCCAGTAATTGATGATGAGCACAGAGGTAGGGCTCTATGGATGAATTGCCTTTTCCACACTTAACAAATTCAAAGGGAGAGCATCGGTTAGGAGGGAACAAACCACTCGAGTACCCACTGCTGCAATATGACCATGGCTCATTGAATGTAATCCAGTGCTTCACTCGGTCTCCAAATTCCTTGAAGCACAGCTCCGCGTAATCTCTGAAGTCATCTCTGTCATCACACAAAGTTGTGATTGTCTCTTCTTCCTTTTCTTTGTTTTTTTTCTTAATGAAGTTGAAAATTGAATTAATGAATTATCATCTGAACTCACACGACAAGGGGGCTAAGGAAGCCCAAGTACTCTGATTCAAGACTCTGGGGAAGGTCCCAGTGGAAGAGGGTCACAAACGGCTGCAAATCTGCACAAACACAGTTCTTGTTTCAGTTTCAGCTTCTTGATTGTAATAGCTAGTGATTACCATTGTCAAGAAGATCATTGATGAGGTTGTTGTAGAAATCTATGCCCTCCCTGTTGATTCCACCACTTAAGCTTCCATCTGAAAGTTTAGAATTCTTTATTTATTCATCTCAAAGTTCTATCCGCCATAGCTTAATTAATTATTTTAATGTAGGTTCCATACTTGGTAGGATTCTAGACCATGAGATAGAGAACCTGAAAGCATCCATCCCCATATATTTTAAGAACTTTATATCTTCCTGTAACAATCCATGCTCAAATAGAGTTAATTAATCAGTAATATAAATCTATAAATAGATAGATTATCTTTAATATGATTACGTAGTACCTTAAAACGATGATAAAAATCAACAGCCACATCACCATTGCTCTTGTCTGCTATTTCTTCTGTCAAAACATTAATCTCAAGCGAGTCAGTAAAGTTTTGGATTAAATATTAGACTATTCTGTGGAAATTTTAAATGGCAGAAAAGGATGGTCGACTGGTCGTCGGCGTATAGTTCTTTATCAGAAACGACTTTTCTTGTTTTTGTCCTCTGTCTTTTCTAATTGTAATACTGCTGTTGCACGTAACCAATGATGGATGGACTTAATTTATGCAAAAATCTAAAAGCATTGTAATAATTTAAAAATATTTATAATTTAATATGAAATGTATACGTATAAACTAAATTAAAATGGTTAGTTGAACATAACAAAAACATCCCAACCACATGCAATTTTAACTATACTATTATACACGTTGATAGTTAGTCATGAACTACGTTGTTAACTTGTAGTTTATAATTAGATTAAGCCTTCACAGTGTCTACTTCATGCGTGATTCATGAAAAATTGAGAGAAAGGAAAGAGACCTGGGTAAGTGTGAGTGAAGGTATCCCAAATACTCTGTCCTCTCCCCCCTTCTGAAACTGCTCCTTCATACTGTAAACGTTAAGCACTTATATAAAGCTTTAAACTTTATATATATAGCAAGGGAATTGTGCAGCTTCATCGGTATTTGGAAGACACAAGGGGAGTTGAAGGCGAGCTAGGGACCTGGTAAGAAGAGGAGGCTGCGCCGAAGACGAAACCGGTCGGAAAACTGCTTCTTTTAGCGAGTGCAGCAGGGAGAAGGAGAAGAAGAAGAAGCAGCAGCGTGGAGAAGAAAGCGTGAGCCATGAGAGTCGAGGCGATGGCGAGAAGTTGGCGAGTAACGTTAAATATAGGAAGGAAGGATATGAGAAACTATGTGCAGTGGAACTGCCCCTTCCCTTTCAGCTATTATTTTGTTTCTTCTCTGTTTCTATTTTTTGTCAAACACGTGGGAGGCCATGGGTGTCAGTTGAATTATTTATCTGGTTTTGAGTATTTTGATTGAAATTCTTGCCTACAATACATTTAGATATTTATGGCCTGTTTACTTGAAAGGTGGATGTAAAAACTCAGAGAAAGATTTTCCTAAAAAATGTTTTCGCGATTTACTTTATAAAGAAGGATGGATTAGACTTCCTTTCCTTTGTTTACACATTATAAAAAAAGAACGGATGGATTTCCTAAATTCATTTATGAATTATTTTTTGTGCCAATTTTCATCCATCCAAATCGGACGGTACGTCAATCTCTTCTCTTCCTTGTGACATCTCCATCAAATTAATCAGTCGTCAGGGTGTCTCCAACTCCTTTCTCTTCTCCTCCTTGCCACATTTTCATCAAATCGGGTAGTCGTTTGGGCGCCTCCATCGCCTCTTCTACAACGGACATAACATAGGCTCTCAGCCGCCGGAGACATTCTTCTATGATGATTTGCCCAACATATGTTCGTCTGTGCCAACTGCTATCTTTTCGATGTTTTGGTAGGCTAAAAACTCATCTTTGCTTGAATCGTTGGTGTAGTTATGCATGTACGCAAAATTCAACATGAAAAATATGCTTTTGCATGTGCGATTGGTGGAGCAGGCTATGGCAGATGACCACTGTGCATGTGCTTTGGCTTGATCTACTATAAGAAGATCTAGATCTTTAGAAAAAAGACTTGACGCTCTATATCATCATTCTCATCAGGAAAGACAATGAGTGACGGTTCAAGTTCAAATAAAGGCTTCCGTGCGAGTTTGCCTCACCCGGCCACGGTCAGTGGCCCCATGCTCTTAAGTTCACCTCACACGATTGTAGCCGGAGGCCCCGCACACTTGAGTTCACCTCGTGTGGTCGTGGCTAGCGGTTTAGCACGAGTCGATGATTTTTTTTTCCCTCTTTCTTTTTTTCCCTTTCCTCCGAGATTTTTTTTTTCTCTTGCCATTTCCTATGAATTTTGTTCTACCGTAAATTCCTTTTCTTAACCGCTAGTAAATAAAACGTAAGACTTTGCCATACCCTTTCATAAAGAAATGAATTGTACCTTTAATTTTTTGTATATCCTTTAGAAAATGATGGATCCAACTCAATGCATTTCTCAGCATCTTTAACGTCTTCAGGCAAAGCGCTGCACCCAACTTTGATTAAAAAAGTTATCTTAAATTTTATATTTTACAAAAAAAAAAAAAACATCTTTACATGATTACTTTATTTATTTTTTAAATTTAAATTTCATAAATAATATTTTTTTAAATTTAAAAAATAAAATTCATTTTCTAAATATTAAAATATTATTTAATTTGGAAAATAAAAAAATAAAGAGAATGAATTAGATAATGAGAAATATATATTACTTACAAAGAGAAAAATAATTTAAAAAATAAAAGATAAAAAGGAAAATAATAAAAAAATAAACATAATGAAAATTTTAAATTAGCTCATATGGTGTATAGTAAAAAAAACTATTTAAATTTATTAAAGTGAATGATTTATTCTAAATTCATCATTTTCTGATTCAACAAATCCGAATTTCCTTTATTCATCTTTTAAGAAGCGAATTCAATGTTTGGGCAATGATGCAACGATTAGTCCATTCAAACGACTAATTAATTATTTAAGATTTAGATTTCAACTACGACCTATTCAAAAAAAATTTCTAGTGGGATGATAAATTTAAGAAGTTGACCACTCATATAGAATTTTGATAGTCAATTAGAAATTTTTATGAGATCGAGCTAATAATCTCTGGGATAATTTAATTCAAAAAAACTAAATACCTAAATTGAAAAAAAAATAAATTATATAGTAAAAGTATCCTGGGGTCCTTTGGATTCTTTCTTTGGATTCTTTCTTAGCGTTTCAATGTAATGTTTCATAGCCTCGGGCTGCGCCAGTAACAATATCACACACTATAACTCATTCAAATAAAAGTGACTTCAATGCAAAATGACAGTTAAGTCCATCAAAAATATTCGAATCAAACACTAGTTAAGTGCTCCCTTACAAAAAAAAAAAAAATAGAGTCTATACCTAGAGCCGATCACATAGATATAAATGTCAATAAATATATAGAAATCAGGTATGAAATGGAAGAAGGTAAGGGACAACAAATTTCCCATCATTTAACCTCTGATTTATAGTGTCATTACCTACAGAGCTGTAACTTCCATAAGGCCAGATTTCTAGTGTCATTATCTATAGAGCTGTAACTTCCATAAGGCCAGAGAAACAACCGCCTCAGGGCCCAACCCAATAAAGGGCTCATTTTTTTTTTAATTATACCTAAAACAAAATGAGAGGCATGAACCTTAAATGGCCGCTAAACCTATTCTCACGGCTTCGAGGCATGCACCAATGTATGACTCTTCTTTGAATGTAATTTTTTCTCTGGTGTTGCTCTTCTTTGCATGTAATTTCTTCTCCAGCGTTCTTTTGTACCAATGCACAGATTCACTGAACAAGAGGTAATCCTAATCTTCTTCTTTGACCATCTTCTTCGTCTTGCAACACGCGACACCAATTGTATCCTAATCGTGCAACAACTGTCGTTTGTGCGATGGCTATCTCACGCAACACGGGCTGGTGTTGGCCTTTGCTCATGTGACCTAATTTCACGGTGTGGTGATTGTCGCATGCTACACCGGTCGCTTGTGCGAACGACAACCTAATTGCATGGTGGTTACTGCTTGTCGCCTTGCTACTACTTGCAGCAACCGCATTGGCCTCAATGTTACATGATACACTAAATGAGCTATCGATGTTATAGATTGAGAAAAAAAATAGTCCGACAATTGGATTATTCAGATTTTATAAATATTTTTACCTCTAAAATAGTTAGATTGGTGTTTATAATAATATATTATTTTTGATTTATTTATGTATTTAATATATATATATATATTATTTGTAAATTGAATTTTATCATTATTTATCATAATAAAAGGGTCACTTTTTAGTATGCGCTTCAGGCCCCATCAAATACAGGTACGGCTCTGATTACCTATGCATCCACCGACTGAGCTAACCCGGGAGACAACTCAATGAAAACCATCCTCATTATATGTATACAAATTTTAATACAATGAATACGATGATTGGAACAAGAATCTAAAGCATACATAGTATTCTAATCTGTGAATACAAAATAAATTCATCCATTCAACATATAGTTTTATTGAATTTTATAGAGAATAAACATAATAGCAAACGATGTCGCAATAAATTAAACAAAATCTGATTGTAACAAAAGTGTCATTGCAGCATCGTATTCGAAATCCATTGCCTAGATTGATTGTGCCGCATGGAAGGACGGAGACAAGTGATAATCTATTTGGACTTTAATCCGAGAGTTTATTTTTGGATTCAAGGAAGAAGCTCATATATTTAAGAATTTCGATGTACATTTAACTATTTTAGCTTATTGTTCATCTGATCAACTTTAAATCCCCGAATCAAAATTTGCAGTTAACTTGAGGATATTTTTTATATATATAAGTCCTATCATCGATCGATTAGTATAGATAAATTATAATTTCTAGCTATGCCCCTGACGGTATTATTTTCATCAATGGGAAGCATAAAGATATGTCACAATATCTAATCTTTTGAAGACCGCGCTCTATATATAGTGGTGGATTCAATTATGTTATCAGTCTATCATTGATAACAGAATCGCTTAATATATAAACTCTCATTCAATAACTCAAACTCATAAATAGTTTAATTAGATCACTTGCAAGTACATGGAACAAGATAAAATGACAACAAAAGGACCAAATATGCTGCTGAAGTTACTTTGAGTAACATTTGTCAAAAAAAAAAAAATCAATCATCATGTAAGTCAAGCTCTAACATAATTAGTAGTGTTCAAGATAAGGTGAGAAAGATGATGGATTTTGTGAATGAAGTTATAAGATAACAATGCAACACTCAACATAAAAAAAATGCACTATCCACTGACCAAGAAATCATTAATGGAAAGTTCACAAAAAAATATCACGAAACACCTATCAAGAATAAAAATGGTTAGTCCTTTCAAATAATTAATCAGACATCTAAAGTTTTGAATCTTAACTGTGATGTATTATATGAATTTTTCTCCAATAGGACGATAAATCTAAAAATATTAGCAACTTGGATGGATCTCTATAAGTATTTCTCGATTTACTCTGGTAGCAAATGAAAATTTTTTATGAGATTAAATCAATCACTTTTAGGATTAGTCGGTTTAAAAAATTTAATACATCAATTATTAAAAAAATAGTACATTTCTCTCATTCCTCATATGCTAATTTAGAAGATATTTGTTGGAGATAATCAAATTATAGAGATTAAGATTAGACTATCGTTTAGGGTATGTTTTAACTTTTTTAAGAATATTATGGCCTTCTAAAAATTTTAAGTATGAACTCATAAGAATTTTGGTAAGTTGAGGGACCCATGTGTAAGTTTTTTAGAGGCTATTCAAGACTCGAAAAGGTAAAAGAATATGAATTTAAAAATTCAAGGGTTATACATGTAAAATTACAAACTAACAGTTAAACGTTAGCAATGATATCAATATTGAGAATTTTATAAATTTAGGGGTCAAATATGTAATATTGCAGTTAAGGAAAGAAGTTTAAAAAATGAAGCACATGTAATTTATAAAGGTTGAAGTGAGAAATAGCAATGTGAAGTGTCTACGGTTTATTTTATTAGAGTTAAATTGATAATTAAAAAAAAACATCGTGAGGCAATTTGTATTAAGCAGGAATGTGAATCAGAAAATTTTAAGGGGTTAAATACGTATTATTTGCCAATTAAGAGTATAAGATGTTCTTTGAAGCGGAAAAAAGGGTAAAGAACGTGAATTCAATGGTTTTGAGGGGCAGTTCATAAATTCATATCATAACCTCGTAGAGCTTGGATTTTTGCATCTGTCCTTACAAACTCAACGACACATATTAAATTATAAAATAAAACTTAATTTAAACATTTTAGGGCAATATTCAAAAAGGTGTCCTTTTTTATTAGAATAATCAAAAGACTTCTTTTATATATATATATATATATATATATATCAAAATGGTGTCCTACCTATCAGCCCTTTAAAATTACATACTTATCCTTAAGTGCACTATTCGGCTAATTTTAACTTTTTGGTAGATTAATTTTGATTTTTTTTTATAGGCCAATTTTAAGTTAACCTTAAACCGTCTAATATTGACATTGTAACCGCTATAATTTTATAAGTATTACAACGCATATTTAACTTGTTTAGAAATATTTATGTTATAGTAAGTATAGTTTTATAGTTATCACAATATAGATTTGATTTATTCATCAAACATTTATGTTATAGCAGTTATGAAATTGTAGCTACTATAACTCAAACTTATCATATTAAACAACATTTATGTTATAACAGCTACAAACTGTAGTTGCTACAGCTTGAACGTATCTTATTTAACAACATTTATATTATAATAACTATGAAACTGTATTGTTGCTATAACTATAGTAGCAACTACAAAATCTTAACTGCTATACTATTTTATAACGATTATGATTTGATAATTATTACAATACGAATTTATCATATTCATATAACTGACTGATTCAAGATTTAATACATATGACAAGAAGTAATAATGCCGAATACATAAAAGCCAACTACTCTATGCTAAATTGATTAGGTTTTTTTTTTTATTGATGCAAAGTTTTGTACTAAATTTTGATGAATGTTGGAATTGAATAACGACAATAATCATATGACATTCACTATTTCATTGGAAACTACAATTAAATACAACAGTATACATTAATGTACAATTGTTGAAAATATGTCTTTCAAATCTATGCAATAGTCATACCCTAAATTGTGTTAAATTAACTCTCTGGTCATATCAATTTAACAAGTTTGGATCTAGTTATTCAAGTCATCGACAAATTAATAGCTTGAATTGATGGCACATCCGGATGACAATATTGATTATATCCCTTTTAAAAAGTTTAACACTATCAGTAGATTATATAATTATCACTAACTAACTGACTTTGTCATCGGCGGTTAAGATACCCATTTGAATTTTGTAGACATGCCAACTTTAATACAATTATGACTAATTTAATATCAGCAAATATCAAAAAGATATCCCACATGTAACGAATTGTTAAATGGGTGCTCCTTTTATAAAAATCGCTAAATAAGAGTCCTTTATATTTTTTTATCTCTAGAATATCTTTACTTTTAATATTAAACAGTAATTATGTAGCGATTATCTCATAATTGTTACAATATGATAAAATAATATTTTACTTTAATTAAAATTATTATACATAGAACACTATTATATTAAAATATTTTGTTTTTATCAACTTGTTCGAAATTGCTTAAACTCCATTAAAAGTATCTTAATTTGGTCAAAATCATTTCAAAAAATTTGTAGTATTTACTTAATAAATGCTAAATGTTGTATTGACTATTATAGTAATGGTAGCAGCTACCATGTATAGTAGTTATCTACAATATTATAACAGTATTGTATAGGGTGGATCCTTTGATCAGGATGGGCTCCAGCTCCACCCATTTTTAAAAAATTAAAATTAAAATTTTATTTAGCCCCACGGCAAAACCATGAATTTCCCCCTATTCCTTGATATTGCACGACTGTTAGCCAAAGTTTTTAATTAAACCTAAATTACCCTCAGGACATAGCACAGACGGTGGGTGCATGACATCTCTAACGTAATGGCCAGAGGTCGATTCTCCGGAATTGACGACCTGGGGTTTACCCCACCATGCGCCTGAAGCCTGTGTACGTATATGTACCTTCCTTCATATTCATGGGGTCGACACTAGGGGGTCGTTAATATAGCATATCTATATTTTTTTTTTAATTAAACCTAAATGTCCCTCTATTGCATGACTCCTTCACCTCCCCATAGGTAATGCACTCGATCTACCGAGCAAGTAGTCAAATCGGCATTATCTTTCTTGTCCCTCCTCATAGGCGTCTAGTCATGGCTCGATGAGCATAACCGCAACATCCTTTCTCCCTAATAGCATTCATGAGTGTCACCACATGTCGCTACCCTAGGCCCGTCATCGTTGTCTTCCTCCCTGACCACCACTGTGTCGCGTTCACTACTCTCCTTGTTGCGAGTTTTATCATCTCTTCTCTCCCTACCAAAAGTAACATCGACTCCGCCCTGCCGTAGCAACTCGGTCGTAAAAGAGATAAAAGAGAATCACCAAGATTGACTGGATCAAATCACCAAATCAAATCAAAATAATATTAGGATTATTCTAATAATTCTATTATAATTATTAGAATAATTTTTAGAATTATTCTGTTATTTATTAATTAGTTAATTGACCAAGAACCTTTTTAACCATTATATATTGTACTATGTTCAGGGCAATCATCGATAGAAAAATAATAAGTTTTATTATTGTTCTCGTATTCTTTTCTTCTTCCTATTCTTCTTTTACATGGTATCAGAGTCATCTCTTCTTTTCTTCCCTCAATTTTTTTTTTTGAGACGGAGATCTAATAAAAGACGAATCTTGATTAAACGTCTTCTCTCTTCCCAACTCTATCTGTGCACTGTTGCTTGCATTGTTGTCGTTTTTTTTTAATCTTTCGTTTCATGCTTTTCGGAATTTCTCCACTATTTTTTTAATTAGCCTTCTCTTTCTCTCTCATACATTTCTCTGCGCAATGAGAAGCTTCGGCTTGCCTCCTATTTTGCTTCTTGTCTTGATTTTCTGCCACGAGAAGCTCCAGTCTTCTATTTGCCACTCTTCCCGGTTTTCTGCCATGTCAAAGAAACTTACTGTTTACGTTACTCACAATCGTAAATTTATTCCTTTGCTCCTAATCTCTCTTCTATCCTAGATAAGTTATTATTACACAACTCATTATTTTTATAATGTCGAAACTTTCTTCTCCATCATCCACCACAGAAACAAATTTTACGACATAACTCTCTTCCTTACCCCTAAATGTCAGGTCTTATTTACCCATCAAACTCAACAATGATAATTATATGCTTTGGAAGATGCAATTTATTTCGCTACTTCGTGTTCATGATTTATTCGGAATTGTTGATGATACCTCTCTTAAATTATAAGAAGATGATTCAAACTTTACTATATGGAGTAAGAAGGATCAACTAATTATAACATGGTTGATTTCAACGATTAGTGAACCTATACTTGCTACAATTGTAAGACTTGTTAGTTCTCATCAAATATGGGAAGCTCTTGCTTGAACCTTTGTTTCACACTCTCAAGCATATATTCTTCAACTTCTCATGCAGTTACAATTGGTGCAACGAGGAGACAAGTCTATCAATGAATATATGCAATTAATCAAGACCATTGTCAATAATTTGATTGTGATAGGTCATCCAATTTCAGATCAATATTTACTAATACATGTTATTGCAAGATTGGGGCCTTAATATGATAGCTTTATTCCTAGCATAATTACTCGCTTAGATCAAGCGTCCCTTGATACCCTTCATGGATTGCTCTCTTCGCATGAGATACTTCTACAATTACAATCTCAAAGGGTCTCAGATTCTCTTGCTCTTTCAGTACACAAGATTAATAGTACTACCCATCAATGAAATCAAGGTGGACGAGGACGATGACAAAGTCGAGGACAAGGACAAGGTCAAGGACAAGGTCGAGGACAAGGACATTTCAGATTTGTTTCAAGAATGGTCACTTTGTTCATCAATGTTATAAGAGATATGATTTAAATTTTACTGGAGGTTTTGCATGCACAACTCAAGCACCAACCTCAACTCCATCATATCACCTAGGAGCATTTTCTCTTGCAAGAAATCCTTATATACCTATGACAAATTCTTCAATCTCAGGATGACATCCAGATTCAGGAGCAACTCATCGCGTTATATCAGATTATAACATTCTTATAGAGGCCTCCTCCTATCATGGTCCTGACATTGCAACGGTTCAGGTTTGCAAATTGCTCACCTTGGAAACACATTTTTTTCATTCATCGGGTCGACTCTTTTCCATGCGTAATACACCTTATGTTTCTTCCATCACTAAAAATTTACTCTCAGTTCGTCAATTTGCTCTTGATAATAATGTAGTTTTTGAATTTTACCCTCATTATTGTCTTGTGAAGGATCCCACAACCAGAACCACCCTGCATAGAGGAGAAATTAGAGATGATCTTTACTACCTTCAACCTACATCCCCCAAAGCTCTAATTGGAGAACGCACAAATAAAACCTCTTGGCATACACGACTTGGTCATTCATCTCTACATCTTGTTTAAAGAATCATTAATCAGTTTGACTTACCAATATCTCTGTCATCCTCATCTCATTCTTGTGAAGCATGTTTAAAAGCAAAAAGTCATAAATTACCCTTTGTTTCTTCTTCTCATATGTCCAGTTTTCCTTTAGAAATAATTCACTCTGATGTTTGGAGTCCTGCTCCTATTTTATCAAATCAAGGTTTCATTTATTATGTGGTTTTTATTGATGACTTTAGTAAGTTTACTTGGGTATTTCTCATGAAACGAAAGTTTGATCTTTTCGATGTCTTTTGTCAATTCCAAAGACACGTAGAATGTTTCTTTGACCGTAAAAATACTCTTTCTCCACTCTAATTAGGGTGGAGAATATTAAGCACTTCATCATCATCTAGGCTCTTTAGGTATTCTCCATTGAGTCTCATGTCCCCACACTCCCGAACAAAATAGCTCTGTAAAAAGGAAACATCGTCATATAATTAAAACTGTCTTAGCTCTTCTCAATTATGCATCAATTTCACTTAAATTTTGGGATGACACAGTTCAAACTACAGTTTATCTTATTAATCGTTTACCTACTCCATTGATTTATCATAAAAGTCCCATGGAAAAACTCCATAATCAGTCTCCTAACTATACCTTCTTACGTATCTTCAGTTGCACATGTTATCTATGGCTACGATCCTACTCTAAACATAAACTAAATCCCCGTTCGTAACAATGTGTTTTCCTTGGTTATAGTAATTTAGACCATGGGTACCGTTGTCTACATATACCGACAGGACGCATATATATTTCTCGGCATATTATTTTTAATGAATCTCTATTTCCTTTTGTAGCCTCCACAACAACTCCATCTTTAAACGGTGGTACCTTCTTGACACCACCTAATATCCGATCTGAATTACCACGGATTGCGTATCCAATTAAACCCATGGGAGATGCAAGAGGAGATGACATCCTAGGTACTGCTCCAGAACTCTCCACAAATTCTCTTAAGTTATCATAATCAACCCAAATGGCTACTCCATTAAGAGCAGTGTATACTGATAAAAGGAACGATGTTATGAAACCTATTATGTATCAAACCTTGGAAGCATCATCGATCGAAGCTAATATGCTCTCTAGCTCTGAATCCTCAGATAATACAAGTTCGTCATCTAAAGCATCATGTCAGCATACTTCCTCATCACCATCAACAAGTGATTCAGATGATAATGTTCCTCGTCGCATGCTTCCCTTAAGTGACATCTATGCACGTTGCCCACCAATGACAACTCGACATCCCCTTCCACGAGCTCTAGTAGTTTCTTCAAAATCTATTGAACCGACTTGTTTCACATAAGCTAACAAAGATCCAAATTAGCGTAGTGCAATTACTACAGAATTTATTGCACTTCTCCGTAATGGAACATGGAGTCTAGTTCTGCGCTCTAGTAGTTTCTTAGAGAAATTTGGAATAGACTATGGTAAGGAGTGTTGGGTGGTTGCAAATGTGATCATAAGATTGTGGGTTCAATGACTCAAAGGGTTGGTACGAGGTGGACTTGAAAGGCGAGGAGGATATAGATGATAGGAAGTAAGTTTAGGGAGTTTGATGCATTTGATGGATCGGAGGCTTGACACGAGTTGGACTCAAGGGCGGCTTGAAATGAGATGGACTTAAAGGCATAGAGGATTAGTTGTTATAGAGCAATCTTGGAAGATTGAACAGAGGCCTAGCGAAGTGGACTACCTAGTGGCTTGATTTGAAACTTTAACCAAGGGATTGTTGGTCCCAAATCATAGGCTACTACTGATCTCGATTTTGAGACTTTGCATAGACTTGCAAAGAGATAAGCCAAGTGAAGAAGGGACTAAATTTAGTTGATTGGAGGTTGTTTCAGTTGATCAAAGCATGGCAAACGATCAATGAGTCGACTGAGTGTGAGAGCTTGATAATTAGAAAAATTATATTCAAGCAATAATTTACTGCATATTCCTTTTAATTAGGCTTTAGTAGTCGACTAGAAGAAGATTCCAATTGACTAGAAATATAGCCGTCGAGTATCCAGTATTTGACGAATCAATTAATTTGAGGTAAGTAAAATGTGTAAGTGAAAAATCTTATTGTACAATAAGTTCTTAAGAAATTTGTTTGAGTTGTAAAACTTTCGTAAAAATATTTTTAATCAAGTGCTTACATGGGTCAAACTTTGAACAATCTTATAGTAAAATAATATTTTTATGAGATATAGTTAGGGCAGTAAATAAGTCAAGCCGAATCAAGCTTTGTGATGTTCAAGCTTATTTGATAAGGTAATTAAGTCGAGTCGAGCTTAAAATGAACTAAGTCATTAAAACGATTGTTCAAGCTTGAATTGATTTTTTTTTATGACTTTGAGCTTTCTTTGGGTTTGACTTAAGATTAGTTCGTTTTGATATTATCAAGTTCTCAATTCAAGCTATTTGAAACTTTACATTTCAAGGTTGTTTAATTAGTTAGTGAGTTTGATAATATAAATTTGTTTGTTGATTTTGAAAGTTTCTTTATTTATTTAGCAAGTTGAAAAGAGTTTTATTGATAAACATTGTTCACGAATATTGTTCACGAACATTGTTTATGAACATTAACGAGCTGAACATATATGTGTTTAAGCTTATTCATTTAGTTAAACAAGTTGTTCAAGTTTGTTCATTTAATTGATCGTGTATGTTAAATGAATATAAACAAGTTTATCAAGTCGAACACTAAATTTATTTACGAACGTTCAATTTATTTAGAGCTTTGGATGTAAAAAGAAAACCAATGCTTTGCTTAAATAATATTTTTAATCTTGCTGCTCATTGCCGCGAGTTCACGTAGAGGCCTCAATGGTGGCGAAGAGGTCGGTCATTGCCTTGCCTCTCGCAGCAGTTGCAGAGAGGCCAATTGCAGCTTCAACTCTTGTGATGGTCGCAGAGAGGCCAATTGCAACCTCGCCTCTCACGACAGCAGTGGAGAGCCCGATCATGGCCCCTCGCCTCTCGCGACGACCACCGTGTGCATGTGGCGAACTCGTGCTGGCTGCTGGTTTTTATGAGAGCAAATCTCCTAGTCCCTTTTTTTGTGGACCAAGAGATGGACCACTCATAATTGTGGCTGGATTGTGACTGCAATCTAGTCGCTATTAGTTGTGATCCCTTCTTAGGTTCACCGTCCTTTCCAGGTTATAGTTTAGTTCGGAGCGGGTGGCCAGAGACTGCCCGGAGGCCATCAGTGGTGGACAAGTGGCCAGGTTGCTAGGGGACGGCCTCCGGTCGCCCGCTCCGAACCAAACTATAACCTGGAGGGGACGATGAACCCAGGAAGAAATCACAACTAATTGTGATCGGATTACGACCACGATCCGATCGCAATTATGAATGATCCATCCCCTAGTCTAAAAAACAAGAGACCAAGAGATCTTTCTCCAATTTTTATTCAGGATAATTCTTCATAGCTAGTCAGGAGCAAGAACAAAAAGTTTATTCCGTCCAATTTCGAGATGACGAAAAACAGAGGGGAAAAAAAAATCTGCAGATGGATTTAAAATCCATCCGTCGTTTATTTTTTTTGATATGTAAACAAGAGAGAATGACTCAACTCTCATGGATGCTTCCAAATAAACAGGGCGAAAAGGTTTGGCAGCACCTTCCTCTGTTAAAAGATTGTCTCTCAATCAATCAACATTAGGATATTAGAAGGTGGACTGAGTTTATTTGGATGAAAAAGACAAGAAAGGAAATAAAAAGCATTATAAAATTATACAAGGAAATTAAATTTTATATACTTGCTATTTTCTTTTCCTCTTCTTTCCCTTATATGTACACATTCAACAATACCATAGAGCGAATATACCACAACACCACAATTTGCACTGCCATCAGAGCAGACAATACAAATTATTACACAACCAACATACATGACCGCATTGCTAAACTTGATTCGAAATTTTTTTGGTATGCCAGAAGTACCACTAGCAAAAGTTGTTTAAAGGCAAAAACTTCTTTCAAACATCTTGGGCAACAAAAAAGGCAACTTGTTTCAGAAGTTCCTACTAAATTTCTTCAGCAACAAAAGTTAGTTGCATTTACATGTATGACATCGAGCAACATCATAACACCGAAAGCTATTTGTTTCTCTTCTTTGCTGCACTCTTCACCAAAGCTTTGCAAATAATCTCTCTCTTTCTCTTCAAGTTGTCGTTAGCCTTTACCACAGAGTTCTTTGCTTGATTCTCTAATACCCTCTTCATGAAGAATTTGAGCTTCCACAATGTGGTTTCACTCTGCAGCAATACAAAGAGAAGCAAATTGAATTCACTGATCAGCGAGAATAAAGCCTCAAAGAAGGTTGCTATCTGAATGACATAATAAGAACATGTTATCAATGCAAACTTGAGATCAGTATCTAAAACGCAAAGAGCAAAGTTAACCACTTTTTGCACATCTGTGGAAGAGGCATATGCACTATTTTACAAGAACATGATGATCCACTAGCAAAAGTTACAAATTCAATCCAAAAGGCCAGTTTTTCTGGTATAGCAACAAAATATGAAAGAAATAAAAAAGAGAAATACCTGCGCATCCAAATCGAGGTCCACTACTTCGCCAGTGGCTTGGAAACTAGGATTGTCTTCAGTTATAATTTCTAAAGCCATGTTAAGATCTTCAGGGGATAAAGTGCTCAGGCCAACCCCAAGTTTCCTTTTCTCCTCTGTAGTCATTTTTCTGAAACAAAGAAATTTAAGCATTCGTCACACCATCATATTCGCGGTTCACTTTCACACTGCTGGACAAACAATACGGGCAGACTAAATGGAAGTAACAATAACCAGTGTCCTAAAATAACCTCATGTTGCTAACAAAATAACAGATTAAATTTTCTGAAGTGAAACTAGTATTTTAATGTTCATTAAATAAGTGGGAAGAATTTTTATACAAAAGCAAAGGGAAGAGCAACAAGAAAGAAGAATTAGAATGCTCATATATACATAATTCAATTATATATTAGATTACAAACTTTCAAGTTTGAAATAATCTCTATTTAAGTGGGATGTAATTTACATAATAACTTTGTTTTAACTTGGTTTACTATGGAGTTCAAATAACAATTAAAATTAGTTGTATGGAAGTAAAGAGACTAAGGAAAAAAACAATTATTTTAAATAGGATGAATGGTTGATATTGATGGCATAAAGCAAATATATCATGTTATAAAGATCCTTTCAGTTAGTGCAAAGGAAGGATATCATTTTGCCAGCCAATTATCATGCTGAACATGTATATGACATGTATGCTCAACTATTCGACACTTTAATTGTGACACACTCCAGATGGCATGAGGAGATGGATAGGGTTAGGGAGAGAACTCATCCAAACACAAGATGCCAGATAGGATTCTTCTTCTTGATGCCTTCATACTAATCCGAGCCACCAGAACCGTCAATCGGTGTGCCAACAAGGCATCAACACAATATCATCTCTGCTGGAGTTAAATGTCCTAGCTAAGACCAATACTTTGAACCTTGATTAATACTAAAACTAAAATAATGAATTTTCCCTGGAGTTCCATCTGCCCTAACTTTCTACCTGGTAGCTAAATTATGTTACAAATAATATTTTAAGATCTATTGTCTGGCTGATAATCTTTCTCAATGGGATATCTTGCTACTTAATCACTAGTTTGTAGCCAAGAACCACACAAGGGCAGGCTACTTTTTCTAATTCTTGCCCTACATCTGTTGAATGATCAACTTCTAAATGTCAATAGTTGCTCAACAGAAAAAGCTGCATGTTTGTGTATATCGTACATTCTATAAGGATGATGATGAGGCAAAATTGTTTACCTGCATTTCTCTATTATCCTCGCCCTTAGATCTTCCAATTGTGAATTGAGTTCATCAAGCTGAAAATTGGATTAAAAGTTATGAAAAAAAACACAATTGTGCTCTAACATGATTAGTTTCTATAACCTGGTGAAGACCAAGATAACATTTACATAGTCATATGACTCCAGCCTCTCACTAGAGTAAAGAACTACAACCACTACCAGAAATGGAAAGTAACAAGAACACATTTTGAGTATACAAAGATTACCTCATTATATGTCTCTCTAGCTATTTTTGCATGTGCAGCCTTTCGAGGATTACGAATATTTGAAAGAGTTTGAGCTCCCTCATCTTTTTGTCTTGCTTCCTGGGAAGTAAAAAATTCAGGAAAAATCATAAGATAAAACAAAAAGGTATTTACAATGACAGATTTGATGGCATTAACAGAAACTAATAGATCCATGAAGAAAATGGAAAGCAAAATGTTACTGGAAGATAAAAAGAAGATGGGAGAAGAAATAAGAGTAGCTCAACTCAACCTCTTCAACAACTTTAGGTAGCAATTGCAGCCACTTCTCTTCAAAATTTTCCAGCGATGATTTTGCCATAACATGAATATCACTTTGACCATCATTGTGTTTCATTGCGTTAGTGAAAACCAATCTTGCATCAGCATATATTTCATGAACATTCTTATACCAACTGCTATCCTTAGCTTCCATCTGGCTCTTGATTGTACCAGAAACCATGGGTTTTGTAGCGATCTAGAAACACAGAAGGATAAAGTAAAATATTGGGGGGAAAAAGACTTAAAAGTATACCAACTGAATTTTTAAGGGATTGCTTCTAAAACAACATTGAATACTTCTAATCAATTGTTTTGACCAGTGAAGAAGCCGACAGATACATTTCATGGAGCAATGACTTTAGACCGAGAGAGAGAGATAGGGAGAGAGAGAAATGAAAGACCTGAGTCCGGACGGAGAGTAGGCGAGCACCGCAGCGCGTTGGAGGTTCGATCGGAGGGTCCGCTGTCCGATCCAAGCACGGCGTCGTGAAGGGACGGAGCAACCGGAAAAGGAAGGAATAGAGAGAAAAACGGGGATCTAAGATTTCCAGAGAAAGGGTGTGCTGCCGCCGCTGCCCTCGCCGGCGGCTTGATCACGCTGCTCGCGATTGGGATCAGGACGGAGATCGGGCGGAGTCGCAAGAGAGACGAAGAGAGGGGAGGGGAGAGTCGTGCTCTAACATGATTAATTTTCTTTTTATTGTTGTTTTTTTTAAAAGTTTTTTTCTATTTTCCTTTTTTTAGTATATTAAAAAATAAATAAAGTTACACTAGTTTTATTAAAATTGCTCTAATTATAATTTTTTAAAACATTAATTAGAAGATAAAAAAAGAAGGAAAAATAGATAAAAAAGAAGAAGAAAATAAAACCCAGAAACGGATTAATTCTTAATTGTGTATTTATAATAGGGCTGCAAACGAATCGAACCGACTCACGAACTTTTCGAGCCGGCTCGAAAAATATTCGATTCGTATTCGAATTTATCAAATTTAAGCCGAACTCGAACATGTTCGAATTTTTTTTCGAGCCGAACTCGAGCCCAAATGATACTGTTTGAGCTGCTCGCGAGCCGCTCGCGAACCTTAATATTTATTAATATAAGTTAAATATATATTAAATAAATAAATTTCGAGTCTTTTGAACTTATTTTTTGAGCAATAATTCGAATAGTTCGCGAACATGTTTGAATATTTCGAGCCGAACTCGAACTAAACATTTTGAATTTTTCGAGCTTCGAATCGAGCTCGAACTCGAATATACCTATTTCGAGCCGAATTCGAACCTTAAATTTTTCTACATATTCGACTCGATTCAATTCGTTTACACCCTTAATCTATATTTATCTCCTATATTGATGGAATAGGCACCAAGTATATATATATATATATATATATAGAGAGAGAGAGAGAGAAATGATATCCTGCGGGACTTAAGATGCGCGACGCATGTCCCAGACCGATCAGGATATGTACTGATCGGTCTGTGATCAGCTTTTTTTTTATTTTTTGTTTTTTTAATATTTTAAATTTAAAAAATCAATTAAAAAATTAAACATTTCCTTATATAAATTTTTAATATCTTAATATATCCCCTTAACATATTACAATACTCAATAAATGCTTAAATTAATTTTATTTGAATTTTTTTTTAAAACCAAACACTATATGGGAAGCCTAAACCCCAGAGGTAAAATCTAAAAAAAAATAACTTTAATACTACAACCAAAGTCTGAACCCTAAAAATAAACTCTTAAAAAAATATTTTATTTTATATTTTTTTCAATTATTCTTTTAATTCATAAATTAAAAAAAAATTAAAAACAATAAAAACAATTGTTATCCTGCGCGACGCGCACTATGGCGTCGCGCAGGATAACAAATTTGTATATATATATATATATATATATATATATATATATATACTATTATGATATATTAAATTATTTTTTAAAAAAATTTATTTTTAGGGTTCAAGCTTTGGGTTATACTATCAAAGCTATTTTTTTTAGATTTTACCTCTAGGGTTTAGACTTTGGGTTATAGTATCAAAGCTATTTAGGGTTCAAGTTTTGAGTTATAGTATTAAAGCTATTTTTTTTAGATTTTACCTCTATGGTTCATGCTTTGGGTTATAGTATCACATCTATTTTTTTTTTAGTTTTTACCTCTATGATTCAGGCTTTGGGTTATAGTATCAAAGTTATTTTTTCTTTAAGATTTTACCTCTATGGTTCATGCTTTGGGTTATAGTATCAAATCTATTTTTTTTTTAGTTTTTACCTCTAGGATTCAGGCTTTGGGTTATAGTATCAAAGTTATTTTTTTTTTAAAGATTTTACCTCTGGGGTTCAGGCTTCCCAATTAGGGTATAGTATTTGGTTTTAAAAAAAAAATAAAATAAAATTAATTTAAGTATTTATTGGGTATTGTAATATGTTGAAGGGATATATTAATGTATTAGAAATTTATATAAAGAAATGTTAATTTTTTTAATTGATTTTTTTAATTTTAAATATTAAAAAAATTAAAAATTTTAAAAAAAATAAAATACTGTATACGTCACGCAGGATATCACTATTATTTATATATATATATATATATATATATATATATATATATAAATATAAAGAAATCGAAAACCTATAAAGATATCCAAAAAAAAAAAAAAAATTGCCTTTTATTCTCTGCCCCCATTATATATATTGATTTTCTATTTTTTATTTTTTAATAAAAATCAAAGTTAGTGTATCTTATTTGATGAAATCAATACTATTGTGGTGCAACTTTACTTTAAAAAAAATAAGCAATTAGATGACCTATTCCATAGCATAAAAGTTTTCCACTATGTTAAGAAATAATTATGATGGGTAATTTAGAAAGTCCAATATTCTTTAGTTGTAAATTTTATTTGGAGAAAAAATCTATCATAGTTGAGAATTGTGAATATCTAGGAGACAATTGAGCTACAGTATTATTGCACCATAATCCTAAGGCTAAAAATAATTAATCAGGTTGGATTATGTTAAACTTGGGATGATCGACTCAACTCCCTGAAAGTTTTCCACTGATCACAAGGGTAAATCAGGAAGCAATTATGACGGACGACTTAGAAGCCAAGTATTCCTTAGTTCCAAGTCTCTTTTGGAGAAAAAAATACTTACAAATACACTATAATTGAAAATTAAGTTGTAGGTACTTAGGAGATAACTGAGCGTCTTTACTGTTGTACCATAGTCCCGAGGGTAAAAATGATTAATCAGGTTGGGTAACATCGAGTCTGAATGACCAATCTAATACTATTAAAATTTTTCATCAGTCATTAAGATAAATCCGAAAATATTTATAATAAGTGATCCATAAGTCTAATATCACTTAGTTACATATTTTATTTGAAAAAAAAAATTCTACGAATATATTAATAATAATAATAATAATTATTATTATTATTATAAGAATCAAACTTTAAATGCCTGAGAAGCAAGAACACCCTTACCGTCGGCTGTAGCCCCAGGATGTCACTTTGCTAAAGTTTGCATACGGTGATGTAAATTTGATTTTCTATTTTTTTTTAAATTTTTAAATATGTTAGTTAGAACAGAAAAAGGGAAAAAATAATATAAAAAAAAGAAAGAAACAAAAAAATTAAAATAATTATAATAAAAAGTTGCATCATCTTAGTGTAGTTTTGATACTTTGGGTAATTTTGACCAAAACTAGGTGGAATAAATAGGAATATTTTAGATATGAAATTATGGACCAAACGGTATTTTAATAATTTTTTAAATAAAATTTAAGGTGACTGTCTTTCAGAATGATATAATAGAAATATTATTATATAAACATTTAAGATTAAAATTCAATATATTTGAATATGTTTTTTTTTAATTATCTGTACTAATAATTATTAGAAGTGACTCATAATTTATCTTCTCGATATTAACGAATTACTAAAAACACTACAAGTAAATGAATAATTTTTTACCGTATAAGATGACCCATTTGGTCCATGCTTAATTGGAGGGACTGTCAAGTTTGAGTCCGATACAAGAAATAGAGGTCTCACCTGACACGGATTTATGTTAGGCTCGTCCTAGACTATAGCCTAACCTAAAAAAATTTTACATTCATATATACCCCGATCAAATTATGAGAAAGATCTTACATTAATTATTCCTATCTCAGATTCAATCAAAAATATATTATTTAAATTTAATTGAGCTATTTGATTGTTATTTTTTTTATTTTTTATTGGATATCTTATGTAATTAATTATTATTATTTTTAATTCAAAACACTTTTGTTATTAAAAAGGATTTTTTTTCCTCTTTTTATTATAATTATATATTTTTATTATATTAACGGAAAAATTTCTTTTTATAAATCCTAATATATAAATAAATTAATCTTTAAGATCAATCACAATTAAATTTATCAAAATCAATTTTGTAATAAATATAAAATATAGGTAAAAAAATCCACTTGTCTAGTAGAATATAATAAAATAAATAAGAAAATTTTAATAAGTCAAATAAATCATATATATTAAAATAAATAAATTTCATTAGGTGTGTACTGTATATTGAGAAAAAAAAAAATATTTAACTCCTTTCAACCTATCAGATAGGGTTGTCTTGACTCTAATCCAATTAAAAAAACGTATATTTTATAATTTGACATAAAAATAATTAATTATTTTATTTTAATACTTAATTAACTTTTTCACACTTAAAGATCAGTCTTGCTCTCTAACTACTAAATCCGTCCCTCGCCATGCTTACACACACGATAAAAAAAATATTCATAAAAATTCATCTTCATGTGTTTCTTTGACCATAAAATGACACGTAATGAACAATTAAGAATATTGTTGTGAGTTCCTATGGGTACTAAGTGGTTAGAAAGTAATAGATTTATTATAATAGGATAGAAATTAATTTTTAACGGTGCAGATTTTTGGAAAAAATTCTTTTCATCCTTTAGTCATTCGACAATCGGCTATAAATTAACATCATGATTTATCTTTCTTTACATAACTTGAGGATGAATCGTGAGGATGAATCGTGAGAGACGTCTTAGATGAGCATAATCATGTTTTTACTATAATGAATAGCTTTTAAAAAAATACTTTATTAAACGAAAAATCGCCTTAGACCATATTGTTTTAATATGTTTACAATATAATTTAATTATGTTTTGTGATCTATTATAGTAAAATTAAAGATGATTACGTTCATCCCAGGCATCCTCATGTACAATACATTCTCAGGTTATATGAAAAAGAGATAAATCATGAGATCAATTTATAATTAACTGTCAAATTAGCCAAGGGGTGGGAGAGGTTTTTTTTTTTTCGAGAGCATACTGTTGGTGTAAGAAGCATCCGACGATCGAACCTATGTTTTGATTATGTCAAAGGGTTCAAAGTTAAGTTGTTTTGTTATCTGATATGTTGAATGAGCTTTGTAGGAAAGACCTAAGGTTTCTTAGGCAAAAGTCCTAGTTGCGGTAAGGCAAAGTGGAAAACCCTAGGGAACGATAACCCTAGGTCCTAAGGGGTGGTAACTCTAGGCGGAAAGCCTTGGCGGGTCGGAGCTTCGGGCAAAAATCCTAGGGGCGGTAACCCTAGGTTGAAATCATGGTGTCGCGAACCAGGTGGAAGTCTGGACGGATGTTGGACCGGACGTCCAGCATGAAGACCATAAGCATCAGACGCTGGGCAAAAGTCTAATCAGTATAGAGGACCGAACTAGCAAAAGCTAACTTCTCCTGAATGGAGTAGGTGAGGGCGTGTTCCCCGGAAGAGGGAACAGTAGGCGTCGGTTCGACCTAGGATTTCCGGGAGGAAATCCGAAGTCAGAACCAGACAGTCCGAAGACTGTCAAACTTATTTTTCTAATATATCTATTATGTTCTAACTCTGTTTTGCAGAAGACTAACATTTTTGTGCAAGGGTAGAACTGACCGAGATCGGTCGACCGAACGTTTGGATCGGTCGATCGAACCCCCAAGCAGCAGGTCAGTTTTCCAGCGAGTGAACCAAGCTCGACCAAGGGATCGGTCAACCGAACCTGGTTAACGGTCGACCGAACCGGAGATAGGAGTTGGCCAGATCGAAGCGGAGCAAGCGGATCGGACGGATCGGATGAGGAGGAGATCATCTGATTGGTCGACCGAACGTGGGGATCGATCGACCGATCCACCTCGGGTCAAACCTGATCCCGAGCTTTGAGGATCTAGATCAGTCCTGCGGAGCCTATAAAAGGAGCCTCGGGAAGCAGTTTCAGAAGTAGATCTTGAACAGAACATCCTGTGCACTTGTACGCTGCTCTGAACGCTCAAACGATGCTTTGCCGCTCCAACAACTGACGACTAACTTTCCTCATCTTTTGTGTTGTCGGTATTGTAATTTTTTATTCAGCACTTGCATTTTTAAGTTGTAAAAGATTTACGTGATTATAGTCGTTGCCCAAAGTAAACGCTCAACGAGCATGAGCCTTGGAGTAGGAGTCGCTCTAGGCTCCGAACCAAGTAAATCTTGGTGTCCTTGCTGTGACTTGTTTAATTTCCACTGCTCTTACTCGAATTTTCGAATACGAAACGTGTGAAAGCCATGAGCGCTATTCACCCCCTTCTAGCGCTTTTCGATTCAACAATTGGTATCAGAGCGGGGTCGCTTCGATTTGGTGCAACCACCAGTCAAGCACATTTTTCGTGGTGTTTTAAAGTTTTTTTGGAGTCGATCGGAATCGGTATTCTTGCTGTCTTCCGATCTAGTTTTTCGTAATCGAATTCTTTTCTCGAAGTCTGTGCAACACCACTCGAGATCGTAATTTATCTCTTTCTTACTCCGACACTACTAATTCAAGACCAAGTCTTGGAACAATTTTTTTTTTAATGTGTGTGAGACATCTATTTTTTGATTAATGGCCCATCAAGAAGGCTTCAGCACAGTCTGGCCGCCGCTCTTTTCTGGTGAGGACTTTAGTTATTGGAAGAACCGGATGGAATACCACCTCAAGACACAAGTCGAGATGTGGATCATTATCCAGACCGGTCTCGAGCTTCCACGTGACGACACTAGAAAACTAGTCTCATTCATCAACTGGGATACTAGCATAATGAAGAAAGTTGAAGCTGATGCCAAAGCAACCTGTATGCTACAATGCGGGTTAACAAAAGAAGAGCTGAACAGAGTCGGACCCTTCTCAAGTGCTAAAGAGTTATGGAAAAAACTAATCGAGCTGCACGAGGGCACTCCCGGCACGAAGGTAAGCAAGTGTGATTTAATTCTAAACAAATTATATAACATAAAACTGCAGGAAGGAGAGGCGGCGGGCCAACTTCACACGCACATCCAAGACTTGCTGAATGGTCTTCACACAATCGGCCAGAGAATAGAAAATCACAACGTGATAAGGTATGCGCTTAATGCTTTTCCGAGGAACACTTTGTGGGCATCCATGGTTGATGCTTACAAAGTTTCCAAGGAGTTATCGTTAATTAAACTAGATGAACTTTTTTCCGAGTTCGAATTGCATGAACAGACTAATGCACGTCCAGCCGAGAAGGATATTGTCTTGTTTTCAGGTACAAGCAGAACCCGGGAAGCTAAAACAAACCACAAAACCACCCGAGTCCAAAGATGAATCGGACTCAAAAGACGACAATGAGATTACCTCCGAACTAATAAGGCTCGTACGAAAGATATGCAAAATGAAAAAGGTGACTCCAACGAACACGAAAATCAAGCCTGGAGTCACCTGCTATGGCTGTAACTAGAAGGGGCACTACAAGCCGGATTGTCCAAATAAGAAGCAACGAAGAAAGAAAGTGTTAAAGGCAACTTGGTCCGAGTCGTCAAATGAATCCGAGACCGACAAAGAAGAACCGACAAGCTTCCTCGCTTTACTAGTGCAAGCAAATGTTGCTGAAACCAAGTCTGATTCAGAATCCGAGAGCGAATCAGAAACTGAGTCCGAGCGAAGCCATCGATCCGTATCCATTTCCGAAAGACCTAACCCCACTATAAGTTCTCTACTCGTCGAGACTCAATTAGACGATTTACAAAACTTAGTTTCTTATTTGTTAAAGAAATTGGCTAAATCCAACGTCGGAGTCAAGTCACTCCAAAAGGAGGTAACAACCTTTAAGGTAGCGACTAACTCGAGTTCTTTGACTGAGCCAGTTCAAGTTGGAAATTCAACTCAAGTCCAACAACTTGAGGAAGAAAATTTTAATTTAAAAACTCAAGTTAGAGAACTCAAGGACACATTGGAACGGTTCACCCTGTTGGATCGAGACCGCGCTAGATGGGGAGGGGGGGGTGAATAGCGCTCGTGGCTATTTTGTACGATTATCGGAAATCTATCGAATTATCGGAGTAATAAGCAGCGGAATAAAACAATCAACCACAGAGACACAGGGAATTACTTCGTTCAGAGCCTAAGGCGACTCCTACTCGAAGGCTCGCGATCCTTGATCGCTTCTGGTGGGCAACAACTATAATCTCGATAAGAATTACAAGCTTCTTACAAAGAAAGTATTATAATAAAGTTATACCGACAACTTAAAGAAGAAGAGAGCGGAGCTCCGGGTTGTCGGAATGTTGTAGCAGCACTTCGGAATGATTTTGTTAACAGCACGTTGAAGAAGGAAAGCCTCAAACTTGATTCCTTGAAGTGCTGGTCGAACCCCCCTTATAAAGGGTGTTCAAGGCGCCTTGAAGGCTGTTCAAGGCGCCTCCATGCTTCCTAGTCTTCCGCGTGGATCAGATCTGAACTGGTCGAACTTCATCCCTTGGAGGCGCCTTATACCCTGCTCAAGGCGCCTTCCAAGGCGCCTTATACTCCCTTCAAGGCGCCTTCGATGAACTTTCGTAGCCAGCTCAGCTTGTGCACCCGAGGGCACCTCCAAGCTCCATGGAGGCGCCTCGGACACTGTTCATCTGAGGCTTTAGGTTGCTCCTTTGCACCTGCAAGATACGTTAGTCCCAAACAATATCCTGTAACACAAAGTTAGCACAATAAACATGATAAATGAAGTATAGACAGTCTCCGGACTGTCCGAGTCTGACTTCGGGTTTCTAACCGGAAACCCTAGGTCGACCCAACGCCTACTGTTCCCTCTACGGGGAACGCGTCCTCACCTACTCCACTCAGGAGATTTACCTGTTGCCAGTCGATCCTCCAGATCGACTGGACTTTTGCTCAGCACTCGACGCTTCCGGACTTTCTGCTGGACATCCGCTTCCCGGCTAGTCCAGACTTTCACCTGGTTCGCGACACCAGGACTTTCCACCTAGGGTTACCACCCCCTAGGACTTTTGCCTGAAGCCATCGACCTGCCAAGACTTTCCGCATAGGGTTACCACCTCCTATGACCTAGGGTTACCACCCCCTAGGGTTTTCCCTTTGCCTAACCGCAGCTAGGACTTTTCTTCACCTAGGGTTACCACCCCCTATGACCTAGGGTTACCACCCCCTAGGGTTTTCACCTGCCTAACCGCAGTTAGGACTTTCCTGAAATACTCATTCAACATGTTAGATAACAAGGAATCTTAACTTTGAATCTCTTTGCCATTATCAAAACTTAGGTTCGATCGTCGGATGCTTCCTGCACCAACAATCTCCCCCTTTTTGATTATGGCAACAAAAATTCAAAGTTAAGAAAATAATGCCATTAAAAGATAAGCATGAAAATACAAGTATAATGATAGTTAAATGCAGAACTAAATTAAGTGCAGAGCTCCCCCTTAATAAAAGCTCACTTTTTAAAATTTGAATTTCTTTCAATTTTCTTTAATTCTTTGAATTTTCTTCTACTCTCCCCCTTTGCCATATATCAAAAATCAATTGAAAGCAAGTTTTAAGATTTTAAGAAAATAATCTTTTTTGAGAGAAGGTAGAAGAAGGCTTGTGAAACTTAGTTAAACGAAATATTTTTCACCTAAGTTTAAAAGGCTAATATATGGATGCTTTCGAATGATGCCTTTAGCCACTTTTGAGACTTGGTTGTTTTTAGAAAGACATGCCTAACTAAAGTTAGAAAAACTTAGCTAGATTTTTTTTTTTTTTTAAACTTTGGAGCCAAATTGTTTGTAAAGAAATTTGAAGTCTCAATTTACTTAGCAAAAGTCTTTTGAAAGCCATGAGTTAAATTTTGCAAGTAAAGAAATATGTTTTTTAATACTTTTAACTTAGACAAGTATTTTAGCATTTAGAGTTAAAATTTATAAGGTGGCTAAGTTTGAGAAAGTTTGAAGGTTGCTATATGAGTCACTTTAGCTAAGCCTTTTGCAAACAATGAATGTAGGTTCAGTTTAAAAGGAACTTAGCGTTAAAACTTAATTTTGAAAAGATAGGAGTAAGAATTTGTTAATACAAAGAGGGAGTGACTAAATGTTTAATTTAGGTTATTTATTTTAGCTGGTCTTTAAGTCCAAGCATGAGGTTAAATAGATTTTAAGTTATCCAGATTGTTTTGTTCAGGTATCAGAGCCCTAAAGTATGAGCATGCTCAAACTTCAAATCTCCATTTCCTTCAGGGCTAATTCCATGTTTTTGTAAGTCTAGTAAATTTAGGGGAGCAAAGGATTTTGAAATTAGTTTTCCAAATATTTTTCAAAGGATTTTGAAATAAGTTTTTCAAGTATTTTTCAAAGGATTTTGAAATAAGTTTTTCAAGTATTTTTTAGAATGATTTTTGAAAAGAATTTTAAATAATTTTGAAATTAAGTTTTGAAAAGATTTTAAAATGATTTTTGAAAAGAATTTTAAATAATTTTGAAAAGATTTTTGAAAAGAATTTTAAAAAGATTTTGAAATAAATTAAGTTTTGAAAAGATTTTAAAATGATTTTGAAATTAAGTTTTGAAAAGATTTTGAAATAAATTTTGAAAAGATTTTAAAATGATTTTGAAATTAAGTTTTGAAAAAGATTTTAAAATGATTTTTGAAATTAAGTTTTGAAAAAGATTTTAAAATAGAATTTTAAATAATTTTGAAAAGATTTTTGAAAAGAATTTTAAATAATTTTGAAAAGATTTTGAAATAAATTTTGAAAAGATTTTTAAACAGAATTTTAAATAATTTTGAAAAGATTTTGAAATAAATTTTGACAAGATTTTAAAATGATTTTGAAAATATTTTAAAATGAATTTTAAATAATTTTGAAAAGATTTTAAAATGATTTTTGAAAAGAATTTTTAAATAGAATTTTAAATAATTTTGAAAAGATTTTGAAATAAATTTTGAAAAGATTTTTAAATAGAATTTTAAATAATTTTGAAAAGATTTTGAAATAAATTTTTAAAAGATTTTAAAATGATTTTGAAAAGAATTTTTAAAAGATTTTGAAATAAATTTTGAAAAGATTTTAAAATGATTTTTGAAATTAAGTTTTGAAAAAGATTTTAAAATGATTTTTGAAAAGATTTTAAAATGAATTTTGAAAAGAATTTTTTTTTAAAAAAAGATTTTTCAAATTGATTAATTGATTATAGAATTATAGTTATGAGTTTAATTTGAATTTTAAATTCCTCAGTCATCTCACCCGATCTAAGTTTTCAATCAGGTAATCCTATAATTTTTGTGAGATGAATTGAGGTTCAATTTAAGGGTTTGGTTTAACTTTGTGTTAGATTTAGATTTAGTTTTGGGTTCAACAAGTAAGCATTCTTTGGATAAACTTCTGGGCTATGGTGAGTCACAAGGAACTCATTAAAGTAACCATGCCTTCGAGGTTTTCCAAATAGTCCTACCCACTGAACTTAATACTAAATCTTGGTCTAACTAGTTAGGATCCATTTAAGGGTAGCTTCGGTCAGTTCCACTTGGCCAAATGCACCAGGTCGAAGCCATATCTTCCTAGACATGCGATGCCCAAGCTTCCCTAACGTACTATCATCCAAAAACTTAACCAGTACTGTGGTTCAAGTTAAACTTATCCCGTTTTAATCTAACCTTAATTACCCTACCGGGTAATCTATTCTTGTTTTACCCATTTCGGGTAAATTAGGTTCAGTTACTCTATCGGGTAGTTCAGTTGGAGGTGCCAGCTAGTTTGGATCCTCCATCTATTTTTCAATTTTTTAATTTAATTTCGAATTTAATTTTGAATTTTTAATTTAATTTCGAATTTTGAATTTAATTTTGAATTTTTAATTTAATTTCGAATTTTGAATTTAATTTCGAATTTTAAATTTTTGAATTTTAATTTAATTTCGAATTTAGAATTTGTAATTTTAATTTTGAATTTAATTTCGAATTTTTAAATTTGAATTTTTAATTTAATTTCAAATTTTAAATTTGAATTTTTAATTTAATTCTGAATTTTGAATTTAATTTCGAATTTTAAAATTTAAATTTTTTAATTTGAATTTTGAATTAAGTTGGTTTGATTAATATCGTTTTTCTTTTTGCTCCCCCTGGATCATGGCCTCGATATGGTCTATTGAGGTAGTGTATTTGATTCTTCGGAACCCAGTATTGGCCAAGTCCAACTTGATTGATCAATTTGGACTTGGGGACCCATGCTTGGACTACCTTTATTTTATTTCTATTAACTAATGATAAATACGATTTGTATTTCGTTTTGGTCTTAAATCCAAGTCCGGCTTTGTTGTAAACGGCTCGCTATTTTCCAAGAATCAGATCCAGATTCTTGGAACCCAAGGTGAACCGTTCCAACGTGTTCTTGAGTTCTTTAATTTGAGCTTTCAGATTGGAATTTTCTTCCTCAAGTTGTTGGACTTGAGTTGAACTTCCAATTTGAACTGACTCAGTTAAAGAACTCGAGTCAGTCGCTTCCTTAAGGGTTGTTACCTCCTTTTGGAGCGACTTAACCCGGACGTTGGATTTAGCCAACTTCTTAAGCAAGTATGGAATTAAATTTTGCGAGTCATCTAAGTTAATACTAGACATTAAAGCACTTACAGTGGTTTTGGGTCCTTCTGAAACGGATACGGATCCGTGGCTTTGCTCGGACTCGGTGTCTGATTCGCTCTCGATCTCTGAATCGGACTCGAACTCGGACTCGGTGTCGATAATGTTCGCTAGTACTGGTAGAGCGAGAAGGCTCAGTTGCTCTTCAACGGATCCGGATTCATCTGATGACTCAGACCAGGTTGCTTTCAACATATGTTTCTCTGTCTTACTTGTACCTGCAACCATCGTAATACCTTCCTCGGCCGAAGTAGTATCATTCTGTTCATCCAATTCAAATAAATCATTTAAATCATGCTTACTTGTGTTTGACATACCTTCGTGAAGTTCTATCAGATTCTCCCACAGCTCCTTAGCGCTTGAGAATGGGCCGGCACGATTCAGCTCCTTATTCGTTAAGCCGCACTGAAGTGTATACGTTGCTTTTGCGTTTGCTTCTACCTTTTTGATAAGGTTCGCGTCCCAGTTCTCGTACGGTAGTGGCTTGCCGACACCGTCAGTAGGCAGGTGAAGCCCGGTTTTGACGATCATCCAGACTTCAAAGTGAGTCTGAAGATACGCTTCCATCCGACCCTTCCAGTCTCCAAAATCATCTACGGAGAAGAGCGGTGGGCGAGCAGTGTTGTAGCCTTCTTGATGGGCCATTTTAGAAACACAATCTCGCAAAATAAATACAATAAAGCTTGTTCCAAGACTTAGTCTTGGATTAGTAGTGCGGGAGAGAAATAAAAATAGTAATTCAGGAATTTTGAGAAAAAATAATAAAATATTATTAAAATATTATTTAAAAAATATTACTACAAATTTTTGAAAATGCAATATTTCGATAATTCCAACCAATGGTGAAAAGATGAAAATTAATTTTTCAAAAACAGTTTTGGAGGGAAAAAACGAAAGGCGTAAGGTTATATTTTTAACCTATATAAATGACAAAGCCACGAAAAATGCTTGAATGGTGGTTGCACCAATTCAAAGCGATCCCGCTCTGATACCAATTGTTGGATCGAGACCGCGCTAGAGGGGGGGGTGAATAGCGCTCGTGGCTATTTTGTACGATTATCGAAAATCTATCGAATTATCGGAGTAATAAGCAGCGGAATAAAACAATCAACCACAGAGACACAGGGAATTACTTCGTTCAGAGCCTAAGGCGACTCCTACTCGAAGGCTCGCGATCCTTGATCGCTTCCGGTGGGCAACAACTATAATCTCGATAAGAATTACAAGCTTCTTACAAAGAAAGTATTATAATAAAGTTATACCGACAACTTAAAGAAGAAGAGAGCGGAGCTCCGGGTTGTCGGAATGTTGTAGCAGCACTTCGGAATGATTTTGTTAACAGCACGTTGAAGAAGGAAAGCCTCAAACTTGATTCCTTGAAGTGTTGGTCGAACCCCCCTTATAAAGGGTGTTCAAGGCGCCTTGAAGGCTGTTCAAGGCGTCTCCATGCTTCCTAGTCTTCGCGTGGATCGATCTGAACGGTGAACTTCATCCCTTGGGCGCCTTATACCTGCTCAGGCGCCTTCAAGGCGCCTTTATACTCCTTCAAGGCGCCTTGATGAACTTCATGCGCACCCGACTGGCGCCCAAGCTCCATGGGCGCCTCGGACATCGTCATCCGGGCTTTAGGTTGCTCCTTTGCACTGCAGATACGTTAGTCCCAAACAATATCCTGCAAGACAAAGTTAGCACAATAAACATGATAAATGAAGTATAGGCAGTCTCCGAGTCTGACTTCGGGTTTCCAACCGGAAACCCTAGGTCGACCAACGCCTACTGTTCCCTCCGGGAACGCGTCCTCACCTACTCCACTCAGGAGATTTACCTGTTGCCAGTCGATCCTCCAGATCGACTGGACTTTTGCTCAGCACTCGACGCTTCCAGACTTTCTGCTGGACATCCGCTTCCCGGCTAGTCCAGACTTTCACCTGGTTTGCGACACCAGGACTTTCCACCTAGGGTTACCACCCCCTAGGACTTTTGCCTGAAGCCATCGACCTGCCAAGACTTTCCGCATAGGGTTACCACCCCCTATGACCTAGGGTTACCACCCCCTAGGGTTTTCCCTTTGCCTAACCGCAGCTAGGACTTTTCTCCACCTAGGGTTACCACCCCCTAGAACCTAGGGTTACCACCCCCTAGGGTTTTCACCTGCCTAACCGCAGTTAGGACTTTCCTGAAATACTCATTCAACATGTTAGATAACAAGGAATCTTAACTTTGAATCTCTTTGCCATTATCAAAACTTAGGTTCGATCGTCGGATGCTTCATGCACCAACACACCCTGGGTTCCAAGAATCTTGATCTGATTCTTGGAAAACAGCGAGCCGTGTACAACAAATCCGGACTTGGATTTAAACCTAAAAGAAAATACAAATCATATTTATCCCTAGTTAATAGAAATAATAGAAACATAGTCCAAGCATGGGTCCCCAAGTCGAACTTGGTTAATCAAGTTGGACTTGGACTATATTGGGTCCCCAAGGATCAAATCCATTACTTTGATAGACCATATCGAGGCTATGATCTAGGGGGAGCCAATAGAAAGACCATTTTTATCAATAGATAGAACTGTTTGATGCTTGCCTTTTCTGCTCTTTATTATACATGCTTAGACTAGGATAGATTAAGGATCTAGGCGTAATTTACACTTATTTAGTTAAACCTAGGGGTTTCAAAAAGGAAATTAAATATATAATTTCTTTGAAAGACTCTATTTAGAAGTAGTGGATGATCTCATACCCAAGAAGATCTAGTGCCTCACCACAGCCTGGGAGCTAATCTTTGAAATATGTATTTTAATGGACTAATTGGAAAACCTAAGTGTAACTCAAATGTAAATTAATCCTTAGAAATAATTTTCATTAAAGATAATCATCTCATAAAACGACATAAGGTACCCTGATTGATAATGTAGAATTGGGTGACATGGATCTAGGATAACTTATTTAAAAATCAATTTAAAAATAATTTAAAAAGTATTTAAAAATCAATTTAAAAATTATTTTAAAATCCTTTTAAAAATTATTTAAAATCAGTTTAAAAATCATTTTTAAAATCCTTTTAAAAATTATTTTAAAAATTCTTTTAAAAATTCTTTTAAAAATCCTTTTAAAAATCAAATTAAAAATTATTTAAAAATTCTTTTAAAAATCATTTAAAAATTCTTTTAAAAATCACTTTAAAATTCTTTTAAAAATCAATTTAAAATTATTTAAAAATCCTTTTAAAAATCAATTTAAAAATCAGATAAAAAATTCTTTAAAAATTATTTTAAAAATAAATTTAAAAATCATTTTAAAAATCTTTTGAAAAATTATTTTAAAATCAGTCTAAAAATCCTTTAAAAATTATTTAAAAATCAGTTTAAAAATAATTTTAAAAATCCTTTTAAAAATTATTTAAAATTTATTTTAAAAATCTTTTTTAAAATTATTTAAAAATCAATTTAAAATTCTTTTAAATATCAATTTAAAATTCTTTTAAAAATCAATTTAAAAATTATTTAAAAATCTTTTAATAATTATTTAAAAATTAATTTAAAAATTATTTAAAAATCAGTTTAAAAATCGTTTAAAAATCCTTTTAAAAATCCTTTTATAATTATTTAAAAATTATTTTAAAAATTTTGTTATAAATTATTTAAAAATCAGTTTAAAAGTCCTTTTAAAAATTATTTAAAAATCAATTTAAAAATCATTTTAAAAATTATTTAAAAATTATTTCAAAAATGTTTTAAAAATTATTTTGAAATCAGTTTAAAAATTATTATAATTTTTTTTAAAAATTATTTAAAAATCTGTTTAAAAATTATTTTAAAAATACTTTTAAAAATTATTTAAAAATCATTTTAAAAATCATTTTTAAAATTATTTAAAAATTATTTTAAAAATCTTTTAAAAATTATTTAAAAATTATTTTAAAAATTCACTGAAGAATTCAAACTTATATTTTAAATTTCAATTTCAATACTTTTATATATTGTTAATGTTAAAATAAAGTTAATTCTGTCTCACACTCACTTATAAGCTGAACGTACTTGATAACTTAGAATGGGTGAGATGAAAAATTAAGAAAATAATATATTTTTTTTTATTTTACATGCTTGGGCCCTAGAATTTTGAAAATTTTTAAGCATTAATTAAGGGGGATCCAAAAGAAAAATTAAACCTAAACTTTTTATCAATTTTTTTAAAGATGAAATGCTTAACTAAGTTTTTCTTTAACTCATTTTCAAAAACAATTAAAAAAAAGTTTCAAAACTTAAAGTTTACTTTCATATATTTTAAAGTTAAATACTAAAACTATCAAAGTATTTTTAAGTTAAGCTAAATACTTGACTAAAATATTTATTTTTAAAATTGAGCTAAATCTCTGTTGAAAATCAAGTTTATAAAGTGTTGGCTATGTTTTCTTTAAAAAATCAAGTTAAAATACTTTTGAAAAAGTTTTAAGTTTATAAAATACTTAACTATGTTTTTTATCTAGTTTCTTTTAACCAAGTACTTAACTAAGTTTCTTTTGAAAATCGTTTAAAAAAACATAAGTACTTAATTGAGTTTTTGGTAAGAATATTTTTAAAAAATCTATGTTTTTAATCAACTACGTTTTAAAAGCTAAGTTTTGAAAGCTAAGTACCAAATTTATCAAAACCTTTCTAGAAGCTAAATGTTTTCAAAGCTAAGTTGATCTTTTAGCTAAAATCTCAAGTTGAGCTAGGTGTTTTTCAAAACAATTCTTTTTGAAACGCTAAATCATTTTCAATTGTTGAAGATTAGACTAAGTGCTACCCTTCAGGGGGAGCTTAGATTTAAATAAAATATTTTTCTATTAATTTTTCTCTCTACTTATTCTTTTTGAGTTATGTCAAAGGGGGAGAGAAAAATCAAAGTTAAGTAAAGGGGAATATAAGAATTTTTTTTTGGAGCATAAGAAAGTTTGTTTTACTTCATTCTTATGCTTAAAATTCCTTATATTGTTATCATATTTTAACTTAACTTTGAATCGTGTTGTCATAATAAAAAAGGGAGAGATTGTTGGTGCAGGAAGCATCCGACGATCGAACCTATGTTTTGATTATGCCAAAGGGTTCAAAGTTAAGTTGTTTTGTTATCTGATATGTTAAATGAGCTTTGCAGGAAAGACCTAAGGTTTCTTAGGCAAAAGTCCTAGCTGCGGTTAGGCAAAGTGGAAAACCCTAGGAGGCGGTAACCCTAGGTCCTAGGGGATGGTAACCCTAGGCGGAAAGTCTTGGCGGGTGGGAGCTTGGGGCAAAAATCCTAGGGGCAGTAACCCTAGGTTGAAATCATGGTTTCGCGAACCAGGTGGAAGTCTGGACGGGTCGTGGACCGGACGTCTAGCATGAAGATCGGAAGCATCGGACGCTGAGCAAAAGCTCAGTCGGTCTGGAGGACCGAACTGACAAAAGATAACTTCTCCTGAGTGGAGTAGGTGAGGATGCGTTCTCCGGAAGAGGGAATAGTAGGCGTCGGTTCGACCTAGGATTTCTGGGAGGAAATCCGAAGTCAGAACCGGACAGTCCGAAGACTGTCAAACTTATTTTTCTAATATATGTTATGTTTTAACTCTGTTTTGCATAAGACTAACATTGTTGTGCAGGGATAAAACTGACTGGGATCGGTCGACCGGACGTTTGGATCGGTCGACCGAACCCCCAAGCAGCAGGTCAGTTTCCAGCAAGTGGACCGGGCTCGACCAGGGGATCGGTCGACCAAACCTGGTTAACGGTCGATCGAACCGGAGATAGGAGTTGACCAGATCAAAGCGGAGCAAGCAGATCAGGCGGATCGGATGAGGAGGAGATCATCTGATCGGTCGATCGAACGTGGGGATCGGTCGACTGATCCACCTCGGATCAAACCTGATCCCGAGCTTTAAGGATCTGGATCAGTCCTGCGGAGCCTATAAAAGGAGCCTCGGGAAGCAGTTTCAGAAGTAGATCTCGAACAGAACATCTTGTGCACTTGTACGCTACTCCGAATGCTCAAACGACACTCTGCTGCTCCGACAACTGACGACTAACTTTCCTCATCTTTTGTGTTATCGGTATTGTAATTCTGTATTCAGCACTTGCATTTTTTAAGTTGTAAAAGATTTATGCGATTGTAGTTGTTGCCCATAGAAAACGCTCAACGAGCGTGAGCTTTGGAGTAAGAGTCGTCCTAGGCTCCGAATCAAGTAAATCTTAGTGTCTTTGCTGTGACTTGTTTAATTTCCGCTGCTCTTACTCGAATTTCCGAATATGAAACGTGTGAAAGCCACGAGCACTATTCCCCCCTCTAGCGCTTCTCGATCCAACCCATGCATGTGTCGAAAATTGATCTCTTACTCTATTATAACATATTGGTCACCCTTTAGCTAATTGGAGACATGTTTTGTGATCTAATCTGCACAATAAGTGTGCACGTTCATGCAATTAAATGTAATATTTTGGCTTTTTCTTTTGGCATTATGATGTTGTATGTTGATTGTGAGGTAATTAAGGGTACGTGCTTATGAGTTTGGTTGTGGAACCTTCAATCGTGGTGTTTGTTAACTAGCTGAGTCCTAACTTATGATGGGATGTTAGTCAAGTAAAGAAGGGATTGGTTAGGTTGTTAGTCAACTAGAGATGCTAGTCGATAGATGAATCGATTGGGAAAAGGGGTTAAAGCAAATAGGCTACGTTGATTATGTTCCAACAACAATCGATCAAATGTGATTTCAATTGATTAAAGGCTAGATTGGCTAGTTAACTAATATGAGGCATTAGCTTTCAATGCTATATTTGGCACTCTAGCCGACTAAGGTATTGGAGTGCTTATTATGTAAGCTCTTGGAGAGTTTTAAGCACTAGATATTGCATGAAAATACTCTCTAACTCCTATAAATGAGTTCTTAAAGAGTTAAAATAAACAAGGACCATGTTGGATCTAATATGAGAGTATATCAGGATCAAGTTGGATCTGATCTCCCCACATTGTGTTGGTGCTGGAAGTACCAACTAATTAAACTTGGATTTGATAATGACAAAGGGTTCAAAATTAAGTTGTGTTGTAATCTAATAAGTTTACCTGAGTGTACAGACAAAACCTAGTTAAGGCTAGACAATGAAGTCCTAGTCAAAGGATTGAGCACGAAATCCTAGTCGAGAGATTAGGTAAAAAGTCCTAGTTGAGTGGATTGGACATAAAGTCCTGGTCGAGAGGATTGAGCACGAAGTCCTGGTTAAGGGATTAGGCACGAAGTCCTGATCAAGTGGACTGGACAGAAGAATTGACAAATTGAGGACATTGGGTAAAAATCTTAGGGGGTCGCATACACCAAGCGAAAGTTTAGACAGGTCAAGAATTGGACATCTAGCGGAAGTCCCAGAGGTTAAGGTCAGATGCTAAGTAAAAGTCCAAACGAGTATTTGACAAAAGGTAACTCTCCTGAGAGGAGTAGGTCAGGACGCGTTCCTCGTTAAGGGAATAATAAGTGATAGTTCGACCTAGGATTTTATGAAAAATCTGAAAGTCAGAATTAGACAGTCTCGAAATTATCAAATTAATTAATAGATACTATTTTATATTGTGCAACTATGTTTTGCAGGTTATCCTTGGTATTTAGACTAACATATTTTACAGGAGCTAAAATACACAAGTTAACATCAGGTGAGCAATGCTCGAGGCGTCTCAGAGTTGCGCCGAGTTGCCTTAAAACTGTGTGAAGGTGCCCTAGATATGGTGGAGGTACCCTCGTGCAAATAAACTTTGAGGATAAAGTTTTAGTTGTGGGGAGGAGCCCTGTAGCGCATGGAAGACATCCTGAAGTGCATTGGAGGTGTCTCAAAGAGTCTGGAAGGCGCCCTTGCATGGATAGAAACAGTAGACTATGGAGGTTATCGAGTCTAAAGTGATGTGAGCTCAAGTGTTGTGCTACGGGAGCTTATCAAATTACAATTTAAAGTTTACCGAACCCCTCTACACTAAAGTAGTATAGAGATGACTCGGATCGTCTCCCAAAGAATGTAACGATAAGATGATAACTTCAGGATTGATTATGGTTTTTGGATTTTTATATGAAACTGGGGGTTTGAGTTTTGAATTTTGAACTACAATATGAAATATCAAAACAAGTATGAAATTAAACCTAAGAAACAAATGAGCAAAGCAAATATGAAATCTAATCCTAATTAATGAAAGACATCCTATCTATCAATTAATAGTGATCTCATAGCGCATTGTCACTCTATGCTACGATTTCACCATTAACGGAACCAAACTAAGGAATAAAAGAGCAAACATTAAATGAACCTAGCCTAGTAAATGAAAGACAATGCAAATAAGAAAACCTAGTCTAACTTAAACTATGATTGCAAGGAAATTAAAGACAACATAAAGTAAGCAACTAAAGAAATTAAGCATAGAACATAATCTAGAGCATTAAACAAATATAATCCTAATTGCATTCAAACGAAGGACAACTATCACTAATATTTAACCAAACAAAATATTGAAAGAAATTAAGGAACTAAAATACATTAATAAAACTATCAAAGTGTTTGGGGCATTTCATCGAACACATCAAAGGCATGAATTGAGTTGAACAAAGTGCATGCAAAATGAACATGAGAGATCATCAATTACAAGCATTCATCACCGTTTAAACAAACATCAACAATCAATTCGAATCAGGTGAAGAAATGCAACAAACAAAAGTTATCCAAAATCTGGAAGAGCTGCTGCTGAAGTAGGCGGAGCTGTGAATGGGCGGTCGGCGGCGGCGGAGTGGAGGTGGACCGCCGTCCGTTAGTGGAGAAGAGGGGCAGTGGCGAAGGCGTGCCCTAGCTCTGTCGCGAGGAAGAAAAAACGAAGCTATTGTTTCTGTGCCGTCGCCCGTAGCTTTTGCTAAGGAGCTTACTGCCGTTGCTGATTGAAAACTAGAAGAGGAAGTGGTAGGCTATGGATGGCCGGCCGGCGATAGTAAAGGTAAGGGAAGAGTACCGCCGCCCGGTGGTGAGGAAGAAGATAAGGAGAAGAGGTGCTGGGGGAGATTCGCGTGCCCTTTCTGCGTCCAGGCAGAAAAAAGAACGAAGAAGAGGATAAGAGCTTATTTCCCCCAAATTTGATCCGACGGCCGTGATCAATCCAGATCTGATGGAGCAGCTGAGATTAAATTTGAATGAACGGTCAAGATCAACTGGAACCTGTTGAGTGGTCAGGATGACTAGATCTTAATGAACGGCTCGGATCATCCTAGATCTACACAGATTGATCAGAATCAACTAGATCTTAATGAACGACCATAATTAATTAGATCGGATCCCTTTGATTAATTTACTTCAGATTTGATCCAATGGTTCAGATTTCTTCAGATTGGATTTCTCCTTGACTCAAGCCTTTAAGTTAAATTTGGTTCAACTTGAGCTCAATCCCTAGAAATTAAAAGTGCACAATTATAAGTAAAAATCCATAAAAATAGGAAGAATTATAACAAACACATAATATGAATCCAACTCAATAAATATGATAAGAATCAACAATTAATCATATGAGAGGATTATAACATGAAAATTAAAGGTAAAAATAATGTATCAAAATGCTAATTATCAGCGCCCTCGCACGGCTAGAAACTGTAGACAATGGAGGTTATCAAGTTTAAAGTGCATGGGATCAAATTTACATTTGGAGGTGCCTCAGATGAAGAAGGTGTTGGAATGTATACTAAAAGCCTAGCTTTTTATATAAACATTTATTTAGAAATAAGAATCACATTGGTCAAATGTCTACATTTATATGCTAAGTGTAGTTGTTCAATTAATTTATATTGTCGATAACATGGTGTGTGGTGTCATACATAGAAAATCATGTTAATTCTTTATAAATTATAAACAGTTTCTCACGACTAAGATGGATAAAAACAAACTATTGGAATAGTCATAGTGTAATTTGGTATTAGTTTATCTTAACTATGAAATTACACTAGAACACTCTGAGTGTATTAAGCAGGACCATTTAAGGTAGTTTCTTTTTATATTGATTGTATAAAAGAACAATATCTTTGTTATTATAGAAGTGTGTGCTCTTAATCCTGATATAATAACAAGCACATATATTTAATATTTATTTCTTTAATTTATCAAAGGGTGCAATTTAGCTCGATAAATCAATAGGCTCGATAAGTTGGGAAATAATATTACTTATAGTGTGTGTTGTTGATTATAGAAGGAAACTGTGTCCTAGGAATCTAGATTGATGATGTCCCCAAGAGGAACTCATAAGGATTGTCATGTAAACCCTACAGGTGGACTTAGTCTGACATGACAATAAGGTTGAGTGGTACTACTATTGGAGCTAGATATTAATTAAGTGAGTTGTTAGTAACTCATTTAATTAGTGGGCATTCGATATCTTAAACACAAGGAGATTCACACACTCATAATAAGAAGGAACTCATATAGTAATATGAGATTGGTGCGGTAGTTTAATAATAACTCTTTAGTGGTATGAGTTATTATTGATGAACTCGAGTTGGGTGTTCGGGGCGAACACGGGAAGCTCAAGTTCATCGGGAGACCAAAATCAATTCCTCCTCTCGGTCCCTGTCGTAGCCTCTTATTTATAAAGTCTTATACCCACCCATACCCACCTTTTACCCACCTTAAGGTGGCCGACCAAGCCTAACTTGGAGCCCAAGCTAGGGCCGGCTAAACCAAGGTTAGATGGGTTAAGTAGGTGGCCGGCCCTAGCTTGAACCCAAGCTTAGGTGGCCGACCACAATAAAATAAAAGGGATTTTATTTTTTTTTTAAAATCTTTTCTTATGTGGAAGCCATAATTTAAAAGAGAGTTTTAAAATTAAATCTTTCCTTTTATAAGTGTCTACAGAAAGATTTGATATCTTTCCTTATTTGTAGTTAAAAGGAAGATTTTAATTTTTGATAAAACTTTTCTTTTTGTAACCATCCTCATGATTTTAAAAGAGAGTTTTAAAAAATTATAAATATTTCCTTTTATAGTTTCTATAGAGGATTAAGAGAAATGTTTGATATCTTTCCTTATTTGTAGTTAAAAGGAAGATTTTAATTTTAGCGAAAACTTTCCTTTTTGTAATCATCCACATGTTTTAATAGAGAGATTTTAATTTATAAAAGTTTCCTTTTATAACCAACCATGAAGAGAATTTTTAAAAGAAAAATTTTATTTTAAAAATTTTTGGAAACAAATTAGGAAGTTTTAATTTTTGTTTAAAACTTTCCTTGTTTGGAGACAATGAGGTGGCCGACCATTAGAAGATTAAAAGGAAATTTTTGATTAAATTTTCCTTTTGATACATTGGCAAGGAATATAAGGAAGTTTTAATTATAAAACTTTCCTTATTTGCTAAGACTAAGGAATATAAAAGAGAGGGTAGAGGTACCTCACCTCATAACAACACATCTATTATTTCCTCTCCTCTCTTCCTTGGTGTGGCCGACCCTCATCCTCTCCTCCTTTTCTTCTTCTTTGGCCGACGACATCAACTCTCTAGGAGACTCTTGGTGGCCGGATTTCGTTTGGAGAAGAAGTAGAGAAAGGAGGCTTTGTTTCTTTGCATCCCTTGGAGCTTGGTTGGTGGCCGAAGACCTTCATCTTTAGGAGATTCTTGGTTGCCGAAACTTGCAAGGAGAAGAAGGAGGCTTGGGTGGATTCTCATCTCGGTAGATCATCGCCCACACGACGTCCGAGATAAGAAGAGGAATACGACAGAAGATCGTGAGGTCTATAAGCTATAAAAGGTATAACTAGTTATTAGTTTTCGCATCATAACTAGTTTATCTTTTTTATTAGATCTTGAAATACCAAACACAAGAGGCTAATGAATCTAGGCTATCGAATTTATGTTTTCGATTTTGTGTTTCTTTTGTTTTTCAAACTTGTGATTTGATTGTTCTTATTGGTTAAACCTAGGGTTACTATAAGGAAATTAAATATTGAATTTCGTTGAAAGGTTTTGTCTAGGAAGTGGTGGATGATCCCATATCCAAGAAGGCCTAGTGCCTCGTCATGTTTAACCTGGAAGCCGATCTATGAAATAAATATTTGATCGAATTTGTAACATGGATAGATTTGGATCAATAATGTTAATCATCATTTGCGATCCAAGTCTAAACCTCTAAGAACAGATAAGTTGAATTTGGAATCAATAATGTTAAATTCTGTTTGCGATTTCAAATTTAATTTCTAAAGAACACAATAGGTTGTTAGGAAAGGTTCAGGACTTATACAAAATTTTTGTACAGGGGAACCGATATGATATTCCGAGTAGCAACCAACAGAAGGAGGTGCCCTCAACACTTTATATAAGTAATGTTTGGCAACCACAAAAGGACAATTCATTCGCTATGAGTTCTGTACTTGCACGCTGCTTTGGAAAGCTCTCTATGACGAATGAACGTTGATCCAATAATCAACACCAAAGCTCCACATATTTAAAGTTGTCGGTAAATTTAATATTTGTATTTACTTTGTAATTCAAATTTCCTCTGTAATTCTTTGAGCTATTAGTGAATTGTCCAACATAAATACTCAATGAGTGTGAGTCTTGGAGTAGGAGTCGTCACAGGCTCCGAACCAAGTAAAAATAACGTGTTAGCTTGATTTTTATTGTTCTTCTTTTACTTCTTTATTTTCACTGTATTTTCCGATCTATTATTTTAAGATAAACGTGAAAAAGTCACGAACTTTATTTACCCCCACCCCTCCCCCTGTAGCATGCTTTTCGATCCTACACATCAGGATCACAATGTTCCTTGATCAGAACCAAGATTTGACATCATATTTACCTCTCTCTCACTCAACCTTATTGGATAGGTGCAAGTTTACAAAAATCCAAATAGCCTAGGTTTATTAGTTGGTTTCAATCAAAACCCACTAATTAACCTAAAGAATTCATATTGCACTCATTTCAAGTCTTATGAACTTCTAAGGTTGCAAGGAATCCATAGGTGCCTTCCATTACTTATTTCGAGCTCCTCATAGGTGCTCTAATATTATGTTAATTTTTAGCTAGAACGTTTGAGCCTAGTCTCCTAGAGACCATGACTACATTGGGCCTAAACTGAGAGCAGACCAAAACAAGTTAGGCCTAGTCTCCCCACATCAGACCCAACTTGGTCTTGGTCTACTCTCAAATTAGGTCCAACATGGTCCTGGTCTTCAAGAGACAATATTCTAGCTAAAGTCTATTTTTCTCCTTGGCACTATTAGGGAAGCCCAAAAATAGTAAAGCATAGGGATGTCAATTTCAAAAACTCACAAGACTTGGAATGAGTGCAATCGAAGCTCTCTAGATAGAGATGTCAATTTCTTCTGAATCCGATGAAGGATCTGATATCCAACCTGAATGAAGGAGGGTATATATATATATAAACCAATCACAAACAAAACTTTGCATGCAGTCCCAGTGCCAAAAAACTTTGTTTCCACTCCCTAACTAAACATAATGAATATCAATTTACCTAATTACCCCTCATATTTTTTAGTATAAAAAGTTCAAAAAATGAGTATTTTTTTTTATAAATTCAGCACATTAAACTAGAATATAGTATATTTTCTATCAAATTGAGCATGACTCTTTTTCCACCTCAATTGGATGAAAAATATATTATATTATCTTTAAATAGTGCTCAATTGAATGGAAAATATATTAGATTTTCTTTAAATAATGCTGAATTTAGGAGAAATTATATTAAGCGAGAAAAAAGTCGTACTCAATTTTTCACTCCCTACCGAAACATAATTGATACCAATTTACCTAATTGTCATTCATATTTTTTTAGATATAAAAGTCCAAAAATGAGTATAAATCCTCTTAAATTTAGCACATTTAACTATAACACAATATATTTTCTATCAAATTGAGCACGATTCTTTTTCCACCTCAATTGGATGAAAATTATACTATATTTTCTTTAAATAATGCTTAATTGGATGAAAAATATACTACATTTTCTTTAAATGATGCTAAATTTATAGGAGGAATTATATTAAGTGGAAAAAAAACTATGCTCAATTTGATATAAAATATACTAATTTAAATTTAAGGTGTTAAATTTAAGAAGAATTATACTCATTTTTAGACTTTTTATATCTAAAAAATATAAGGAGTAATTAGATAATGATATTTGTAAAAGAGAGTTGAAGTAAATGAAACTTTATATGCAAGGGTGGAAATAAAATTTTTAACTACGTAGATGATGTGTAAAATTAAGTTGTATCTAGGGATTTTTTTTTTCAATTTAATGTTATTTTTTTTAAGTTTCACACAAATAATTTGATTTGAATGGAAAAAAAATTTAGGATATTTATCATTTCCTTGTGGACCTTAAAGAGCCACTTCTCTCTTTTTTTTGTTTTCTCTACGACCTCCTTATCCGATGGTCCATATCTTACTCGAGGGTAGTTCCGTCAAATCACACTGCACATTTTCCCGGCCGCCGCCCTCCTCGTTGTCTTAGCGCTCGTCTCCGTCCAGCAGTAAATTAACCCACGGCCGACCTCCTGCAAATGGCGACGACAGCGGCGGCTGCTGGCTTCTTCTCCGGCCCTCTCCACCTCAAGAAAGCCAAATCGCTCTTCTCGCTTAGACTTTCCACTTCCATTCAGGCCCCTCCCGGAATCTCCGGTCTCCGCTCGATCTCTCCACTCTCTCTCTGCATCCTCACGTCGAAGAACCCGGCCCGCCGAGGCGGATCTTCCCGTTGCTCCGTGGCCCAGAATGCTTTGTTGGAGGAGAAGAAGGAGGAGGAGGAGGAGAGAGAGCTTTCGACAGCCGCAGAGGGGAACACTGAGACGCGTCGGAAACTTTATGTGACCAACTTTCCGTGGGACATGTCCGCCCCCCAGATCGAGGAGCTGTTCGGCCAGTGCGGCACTGTAAAGGGCGTCGAGGTATCGTCTCTACTCCGCCCAATTTTTTTCCCCCCTTCATACGTTGGATTGTCGCCATTTGTAGCTGTATAAAGTCACTCGTCTTGGTTGATTGAGTACAGATAATCAAGCAGAAGAATGGATCGACTAGGGGCTACGGTTTCGTCACGATGGCCTCCGGAGAGGACGCACGAGCAGCTGTGGAAAAATTGGATTCATATGTAAGGAGAAAGATCGCATTTGGATTGGCCTCTTCTGTTCTTGTTTATCTCTGTACTAGAATTAGGGTTTTGCTAAACAATGTGGGTTTCGTGCCCTGTCATGCTTTGCATCCCCTTTATTGCAATGCCCTATGCTGCTTTCATAGTCAAATTAACTACCTTTGTGTTTTGTCTGTTGTTAATCATACATCTGAGTTTACACCAAATGGCTAACCATTGAAAATATTTGGTAAACATAGTGAATGGAAGCTTTTTCATGTTTGTAGATGTTATTTTGTTCACTTTGTATGGTCAAGCAAAATAACTTGATTTAGCTACGATGTAAAAAACCACTATGATGTATTCAAAGAACCTCTTATACATCTTATTGAATCATGTCTTATTTAGTTGCTGATTGCTTCATTTATTTCCAGGAATTACAAGGGAGAATAATCAGGGTAGAGTTTGCAAAGCGTTTTAGGAAACCGCCACCACCTCCTCCACCGGGTTTTGTCCCTAGACAACCTGTTCACAAGATCTATGTATCAAATCTCGCTTGGAAAGCCAGATCATCCAACTTGAAAGAGCTATTCTCTGAGAAATTCAATCCACTCTCGGCAAGAGTAGTTTTTGAAAACCCAACTGGGCGGTCTGCTGGATATGGTTTTGTTGGTTTTGCCACAAAAGAGGAAGCAGAATCAGCTATTTCTGAGCTGGATGGAAAGGTAATGAAGATCAAGTCTTCACTCAACTTTTGCTTTTTGACATGATATTTGACATTAAGATCTATTTTGATCTTCTCAGAGGGAAGGGATGGGGGATTTAGTATGTTGACATCTCTTCATTCTTAAGTGAATATCTACTGATAAACAATTTATTGCATTCTCAAATTTTTGATGCAGGTGATCCTTTAGTCTTTACCAAAATCTTAAGCAATTAATAATTGATGATGCTATATAGAAGTTGCATTTCCATTAGACGAGCATTTAGTAATATTAAGGTGAACTCATGTGCTATTTTGATCTTCTCAGAGGGAAGGGATGGGGGATTTAGTATGTTGCCATCTCTTCATTCTTAAGTGATTATCTACTGATAAATGATTTAATGCATTCTTAAATTTTAGATGCAGGTGATCCTTTAGTCTTTACCAAAAGCTTAAGCAATTAATAATTGATGATGCTATATAGAAGTTGCATTTCCATTAGACGAGCATTTAGTAATATTAAGGTGAACTCATGTGCTTTTACTATTTGCCACACATAAGCCACTAGAACCATCCCCAATACCTTCATTTAGGGTATTAACTTTCCAAACGTACTGATTTTCATATGCAGTTGCCAAATGTGTTGTAAGTTTAAATAACTTAATGTTTCTCCTTCCTTCCTATGTTCTTGCAGGGTAACAATCTATTGTCTCCTATCTTTTTGTACTATAACTTATTGGATGTCTGTAACTTCCTCTATTCATTACCATGTGTGCCTTTTGAAGTCTGCAATCTTCCGTAGCTTATTGTCTTGTAGCCTTGTTGAGATCTTTGATCTTCCACAAACCAAATGGGTTTGGCAGGATCTTCAAACTTCCTAAAGTTATCGTCTTGTAGACTTAGCTCCTGAATCTTAGTTTATTGTTGGTTAGGCTTGTTAGGATCCAAGATCTTTCATGGTTTGTTTGCACAGGTGTAAGCTTATGTATCTTGAATCTTCCTTGGCTTATAGCCCTGCAGACCTTGCCAAGCTCTTCGATATTATTCGGAAATCTGACCTACTTTTGCTCAAAATTAGTTGGAGTTTACTTTGGTTGTCTAGTGATCGACTTGGATAATTAATCCTATACTTGCCGAGTCAAATATTGAGTCTGTTTTATGAGCCATGTGATTTTCAAAGAAACCTTTCTTCTAACTGCAAATCATAATGATCTGATATAGGTTCTAGGATTCAATTACTTGGATGAAATAGATGTGAGAATGACTCATAAAATTACACAAGAAACTTCATCATTTATCACTTTTAAAGGATCAACTTTGAAGTGTTCTGGAAATTTTCTTAATGCATAATGATTCATTTTGACATTACAGGAATTGATGGGAAGACCAATCCGTTTGAGAATAAGTCAACGAGATCCAGTGAAAGCTGAAAGTGAAGATGAGGAAGGAAACTGAGCAGATGAACAATCGGTTTATGTTTTATTGAACAGAAAAGTATGCGTGCATTTCCCTGTCATGCACAGCAGTAATGGAGAAAACAAATAGGTTTAAAACTAGGAATAGAATTAAAGTTTACAATAACAACAAAAAAAAGTCCACCATTATTTTTTTAGGATTGTGATGTTTTTTTATTCTGTTTTTCATTGTTGGTAAGCCCATAGAGTTTTTATTTGGAAAATGCAATTTATTTTTTGATAGGAAAATATATGTTTGTGATATAATATTTATTTTAAATAAAAATCTTGGAATACGACAATTTATTTTTTTTAAAAAAGATTTATTTAATCTAAATAAGGTTTGCCATGGCATTGTTAGGATTTTTAACCGGGAGAGAATTAGGACTTTGAGATCATTCTCCTGTTATAGTTCTGTTTTATCCACTGTCGGTATGTTATTAGCCGAACGATTACTTTAGCGTGTGCTTTATCCACCAAGTCTAGTTCTAGGAGCCTCTGCTCGATGTTTCCTTCGTCGTAGTTCTGCACCCGATTAGATTCCACTCTGACTTCTATGGGGATAATTGCTTCGTTGCAGTACACCAGGTGGAAGGGAATTGCACCGGTTTCCTCGTTTGGGGTCGTGCGGATTGCCCATAACATGCTTGGGAGTTTGTCGACCCAGCTATCTCCGACGTGGTCGAGTCGAGCGCGCAGAATTCGAAGAATATCTCGATTGACGACCTCCGCTTGTCTGTTGCTTTGAGGGTAGGGTATAGAGCTGAAGACTTGCTAGATGTCTTAGCCTTTGCACCATTCTCTAAGCATAAGACCGGTGAACTACCTCCCATTATCTGACACGAGCTTACGCGGGATGCCGAGCCGACATTTGATGTGTTGCCAGATGAACTTCATGACCATTTGCTCTGTTATTCTTTCCAGCGGTTCGACCTCCACCCATTTTGAGAAGTAGTCCACAATCACGAGTAGAAATTTTCGCTGGCCAGTCGCTATAGGGAATGACCCTACGATGTCCATACCCCATTGGTCGAACTGACAAGACACTGTGGACGCCTTCATTTCCTCGGTCGGCCGATGCGAGAGGTTGTGATACTTCTAGCAGGACAGGTGAGTGACCACCGTCTAAGCGGCATCCTCTTGGAGGGTCGGCCAAAAATATCCGGCTAGCAGTATCTTTTTGCCAATGAGCGACCACCCGGATGTCCTCCGCAGAATCCTTGGTGCACTTCCCGCAATATGTAGTCGACATCCTTCGATTCAATGCACTTGAGCAAAGGCCTGGAGAATGCTTTTTTTGTACAGTTAATCTCCGATCAGAGTGTATCGGGACTCAGTATCTTTAATATATGACTCAAAAAGTACACGGGCTGTTTCTCACCATTCTGCCTAACTAAGGCCGAGCCGACCGCATGCTCGGTAGATGAAAGATAAATTCGGAGCGGCTCATCGACACACAGCTTAGCTAGGATGGGCAGCAAGTTGAGGTACTCCTTGAGCTCTTCGAATACTCGATTACACTCCTCGTCCCAATGAAATTTGGTGGCTCCACGTAGTATTTTGAAAAATGGTAGGCTCCGGTCGGATGACTTAGAGATGAATCTGGACAACGTTGTTATCCGACCGGTGAGGCGTTGAGCTTCCTTCAGATTTCGGGGTGGAGGCATATCTTGTAGTGCTTTCACTTTGCTTGGATTCACCTCGATGCCCCGTTCGGTGACGATGTAGTCCAGGAAGTGTCCACTCTTTACGCCGAACAGACACTTGCTTGGATTCAGCTTTATTCCATAAGTCCTAAGCGTCTGGGAGGTCTCCTTGATATATGTGCATAGATCAGCAGCTTGGATGGATTTTATCAGTATATCGTCGACGTATACCTCCATGTTACGACCGATCTGCCGTCGGAACACCTTGTTCATCAGCCTTTGATAACTGGCGCCGACGTTCTTGAGTCCGAACGGCATAACATTGTAGCAGTACGTTCCATTGGCCGTAATGAAGCTGACATTCTCTTGATTCATGCGGGCGAGCAACACTTGGTGATACCCTTGGTAGGCATCGAGCATGCAGATCAGCTCGCATCCCGCGGTGGAGTCCACCATCTGGTCGATCCGAGGGAGTGGGTAGAAGTCCTTCGGGCAGGCCTTGTTCAGATTGCAGAAGTCGATGATTACCCACCACTTGTTGCCCGACCTGAAGACTAGCACAACGTTGGCAAGCCAGTTTAGGAATTGAACTTCTCGTATGTGCCCGGCCTCCAACAGTTTCTTGATGTGCGTAAATATTATGATAGTTTATACATATTTTTAACACACATTCACTTGTTTTATACGTACATATTCTTCGTATGATCGTCTCTTTTATCATGTATTCATTATATATATTCTTTTGTTCGGATATCTGCTCTTTGTTTGGTTTTATGTTGACAGAGACAACTTTCGGAGCAAAAACAACGATTGTCAACGCACCGGAACGAGCCAAAGAACACGGCCGTGCAACCTCACACGACCGTGTGGCCAAATAGGAGAAGGAAAGTGCACGGCCGTGCGACCAACCTAAAGACAGATTAGTTCATGGCCGTGCATACTTGCACGACCGTGCCCCTCATGACCGAAGCCAAGCGGTACACGACCGTGCAATTCTGCACGACCGTGTCCCCAGAGCCGAGCCCTAGGTTCACACGGTCGTGCTAATTGGCACGGCCGTGTAGCGCAGCCAGAGACAAGAAAGGGCATGACCGTGCCATCCTTACATAGTTGTGCCGCCGCAGTCGCGCCCTAGCCTATAAAAGGGTTTTAACCCTTTTCCTCAAGGGGGGAGAGCCGGGAAGTGAGCCCTCAGGGAGAGAATCGACTTGGTGCCATTCTACGTTGTCCAGGACATCCGTCCAGCGATCCTTCATCACCACATCAACTCCAGAAGCAAAGGATTGGATCTGAAGATCACACGTCGTTGTTGGATAAGCGTCTTTTCTCTTTCTCTCTTCTTGTTTGAGAATTGTATGCTTAACATTATGTCTTCGGATTTTTCTCCGGCGTCTATGGAGTAAAATCTTTGTTCTAGGATGAGGGAGTAGTTGTGGATTGGTTTGATGTAAGACTCATACTTTTGCCTCTATTTCATTAGATGATATCGCGTGCTTTGTTTCGACTACTCGATCTCTATATTGTGTTAATTGATTGTATAAGAATTGTCTATCTCGTAGAGAGATATCCTAGATTGTACACCCGAGGGGCCCTAGTGACAGGGGTGACCCGTTCATGGATATCTAGGGTACTTCCTTGAAATGAGAGACAACTCCTTCACAAGGAAGTAAGAAACTAAACTAAGCTCCTTATCTCTATCCTTAGTGACACCAATTAGAGTAGTGTCTTTGTGATCTACCGAGACGCCCTAGTGACAGGGGCTAATCATAACAGGATTTCATAGGAATCTTCTTTATTTGATGCCTAAGAATAGATACTTCAGCTTCCGGCGAATACATGTTGATAGATAATGAGTAAAGGAAAGAATGTGATACATCAATACCACCACAATGAAACCGAACTCCTAGAACTCGTCATAACCAAGTAAATTACTCTCTCTTCAATAGTTCTCGTTTCCGCTTCTTATTCCCTTTTCTTTAGATAACTCACAACCATCGATAGTTTAGCTAATCTTAGGTGAATCATTGCTAGTGCTTATAACCAGTACTCGTGAGATCGATAATCTTATTATTGACGACGAATCCGTGCACTTGCGGAAGCGTAATAAGTTTTTGGCGCCGTTGCCGGGGACTGCGTCTATAACATTAGCAAGAATCAATTAGATTAGACTAGATTTAGTTTTTCCTTTATTTATTTTTTTTTTACATTCTTCATTTTAGAGATAAATAATTCTATTTTTATTTTCCTTTATTTTCTGCATTTTATTCCATATCTTGTTTTTGCATGCGTAGAGTTAATCTTTCAGGACAACTTCTACCATTCAATCCAGAGATTGATAGGATTTTCCTGAGAAGAAGAAACCTACAAAAAGCATTTCAGGCAGCACAAGAATCTTCAGGGATGGCTGACAAACTATTGAAGGATTATGCAGCACCTTATGCACGAGGGGTTTGGTCTAGCATCACTCGACCGCCAATTGAAGCCAACACTTTTGAAATCAAGCCTGCAGTGATCCATATGGTTCAGCAGAATCAATTCGGAGGAGGACCACACGATGATCCAAACATCACTTAGAGCTTTTCTACGAGATATGCGGTACTATGAAATTGAATGGAGTTCCTCCAGAATCAATGAGATTGCTTCTTTTCAGATTTTCCTTGAAAGACAGAGCCAAGCAGTGGCTAAATTTCCTTCCAGCAAACAACATATCATCTTAGGAGCAGTGTGAGCAGAAATTTTTGGACAAGTTCTACCCACCAAGCAAAACTGCCCACATAAGGAACTTGATCGCTAGCTTCAAACAGATGGACTCAGAATCATTATTTGAAGCTTGGGACAGATTCAAAAGTATGCTGAGGCAGTGCCCCCATCATAGCCTTGAGAAATGGTTGGTTCTACATACCTGCTATAATGGAATCAACTATCACACGAAGGTATCCCTCGACTCTGCAGCAGGAGGAGCACTAATGAACAAGAGCCTTGATAAAACCGAAGAGATCATAGAGAATGTGGCACAGAACCACCATCAGTGGGCAACTGAAAGATCTGGTCTTTCTTTCTCAGGGAATCCAATAAAGGCGTCAGGAAAATTCGATGTAGATGCAGTGACACTCATGCCTGCAAAACTGGACGCTCTAACCAAGAAGTTTGAGGCCATGGGGAACAACAACAACACGACCAATGCAATAGTTTGTGTTTGCGAAACTTGCGGAAGTATAGATCATGCTCAAGATACTTGCCCCCTAGGGCCAATACAAGCACAGATAAACCAACTTGAGCAGTGTGATGCGATAGTCAGCTACAACCAAAGGTAAAACAATCCGTACTCCAACACATACAACCCAGGATGGAGGAATCATCCGAATTTCTCATACCGGAACAATTAGGACCAAGGGCCAGCAAAACAAAGCTATCAACCTAGACAACAGAGTTACTCACCTGGGCAGCAGAGCTATTCATCTGGACAACAAACTTATCAACAACAACAACTTTCACAATTATCTAGAATTGAAAATATGCTAGAGGAAGCTCTCTCAGAGAAAAAAGAGATGAAGAATGAGATTAAACTGTTGACTCAAAGAATGGAAAATTCTAAGAAACACCAAAAGATGCAAGACAGCCAGATAGCTCAGATAGCCCAGTCATTCTCAAGAGCACAGGGAACATTTCCAGGAAAGCCAGATATAAACCCAGTGGAACACTGCAACCGCATCGAGCTGAGGAGCGGACGAACTGTGGGAGACCCCCAAATCAATACTCAAAAAGGACCTGACTTAGGGAAAGAGCCCTCTCCCCTAATGCCCAATCAGATCCAGAGAAGGGATGGAGAGGAGGTTACTAAGAAAGTTAAAGGGACTCTTCAAATTCTCCCACGAATTCAGATGATTCCTTTCCCTCAGAAACTGATAACATCCCAGAAGGATGAAGAGTTCAACTGATTCCTGAAGAAGATTAAGGAAATTTGCGTAGAAGTACCACTGATAGACGCACTGCACCAAATGCAGAAGTTTGCAAAGTTCTTAAAGGGAATTTTATCCAACAGGAGGCAAAAGGGCGACTTCGAGACCGTAGCATTAACAGAGAATTGTAGCGCTCTACTTATGGCAAATATTCAACCAAAACTTCAGGATCCAGGGAGTTTTTCCATACCTTGTAAAATTGGTTTTGAACTTATACAGAGAGTTTTCTGCAACTTGGGAGCCAACTTTAGCCTACTTCCGTACTCTTTATGTAAGAAGCTGGGACTCCAAAACATTAAACTGACTACAATGATACTACAATTAGCTGACCATTCATGTAAATACCCAATGGGAATAGTGGAAGACGTGCCAGTAGAAGTGGGTGGATGTATCATTCCCACATATTTCATTATCTTGGATATGGAAGAGGATCTCAAGATACCGATCATCCTTGGAAGACCATTTCTTGCAACAGTTGGAGCCCTCATTGATGTGAAAAGTCACAAGTTATCCTTGAAGATCGGTAAAGAAAGGATTGAATTTGATTTATCAGATTCCTCTATATGTGACCCCTCTTCTCAGGGAAATTCGAGCAAGATGAACATACACAAAGTCGAGGAGTGCAGTTTCCAAGAAAGATCCCCTCCAGCAAGAAATAAGAAGTACATCTGTCCTGCACGAGCGAAACTAAAGGCACAGATTGGAGCATTAACCCTAGGAGGAGAGTTGTGCTTCCACGGGTTTAGTCCACATTAACTGAAACAGGGGCGGGCTAAAGACCTAAAACAAGCGTTTCTTGGGAGGCAACCCAAGGGTTTTCATTTTAGTTTATCATTCCGTTTATCATTTTATTAGTAAATTCGAGTCAAGTACTTTTATTATTTCTTTATTTTTTGGGTATTCGTTTTCAGGATGTGCAGAGCCTCCATGAGCTAGCCGTGAGCATTTCATGGGCGTGGGGGCGTCAGAGGAACCAAAATGGTGAAAGGCGAGTCATCGTGAGCTTAAAGGAGTCGGCCGTGTGACCCTACACGACCATGCGAAGCTAACAGAGGGACGAAGGCCACGGGTCGTGCAACCTTGCACGACCGTGTGGCCTATGCAGAGAAGAGAAGATCACGAGCTGTGCCAATCGGCACGACCGTGCGAGAACGCTAGAGAGGGAGAAGACTCAGGTCGTGCCAATTGACACGGCCGTGCGACATATGCAGAGAAGAAGGAGAAACTGGTCGTTCCAATTGGCATGGCCGTGCGACTTTGGCCGAGGGGAGAAAAGAGGAGGTCGTGCCAATCGGCATGGCCATGCAGAACCCCACCTAACCCGGTCGTGTCTATAAGACACGGCCGTGCCCCTACCCGTGTGCTCCGCCTACTCCTCCAAAAGCCCTAATTTCCATCCCCTTCTCTCCCAAAAAGCCTTCTCCTCCCCACTACACCTCAGCAAACCCTAATTCCCACCTCTAGAGCTCATTTTTACTTAGATCTACATCTAGATCTAATACTTCTTCAAGCCACAAATCTGGAAAGAGAGAAGCAACTTCCCTATTTTTCCCTCCTTCTCCTCCTCTGCCATCCTCAAGACCCATCTCCACAAGAAATTCCTCAAAACCTTCCACACCATGTCGCAGATCTTGAAGAGACTTCGTTGAGAAAGTAATGGATCTGGCGAAGGAGATGCGCGGGGAGGCGACAAAGGCAAAGGGAAGGCTTCTCCTTCAAAGGGCAAAGGAAAAAGGGTGGCACGCGACGAAGGTAATGAAAACGAGTTCAATATTATTTTTAGAAATCATAAACAAAAAGCTAGATATGATATCCTTATCGCTAGAAAAATTATATGTACTAAGTATATGGATCCCATTACTATGGATATGCTAGGAATTAGGGATGATGTAGATTAGATGATTAGTTCTTTAGATTGGAATGATATTATGTACGCTTATGCATTGACTTACCCCCACCTAGTCCTTGAATTTTTGAGCTCGATTGATGTTAAATTTTCTTCTGAGGATGACTACGTAGGGGTCATAACTTTTAGGATGATGAATAAAGAAGTTCGGTGGATTTTAGTGATTTTAATAATTATTTTGGTTTACCCATTGATGGTGCTCGTGGATTTGATGATGAAATGAGATGGAATGAATTTTGGATGTCAATAACCGGATCAAAAAACCCTTATGAACCCTCTAGAACCAAGGCATCCCGCATGCAAAACCCGACCTTTAGATACCTTCACCGAGTGATGAGCAAAACGATCTTTGGTCGGGGGGAGAGTGATGAGGTGGTTAGAAAGGTAGAACTCTATTCTATTTGGGCGATATTGAATAAAGTAGATTTTGATTCCGGATTTCATTTTTTTGCAAACTTTGTTGAGGGCAGCTAAGGCATCTTCGGAGATGATAGTGTTTGGTGGATTGATCACCCAAATAACATTCAATCTGGGTTGTGAGCTTGATGGATTAGAGGTGATTCATGGTAATGACAAGATCGATATCGATTCTTGTCTTGCTATGAAGATGATTTATCGGGATGAGAATGAGTTTGCCTTCCCTAGGAACAATGGTTTTCCATTACCCCTTCCTTGCCCCGAGCGCACTTCAGTTCACAACCCCGCGAACTGGGTGATTACTGATTTACACCACGAGATTGTACCCTCCATTATAGAAGAAACCGAGTACCACCAAGAGCCCTCATCATCAGAATTCCTGCAGTCTTCTGGACATCCGTAACCTCCTAGGCACTCTTTTGCCTATGACACGGGACCCTCTAGGTTTGATTTTTCTGACTTCCGTGCCTCCTTAGACTCTGTTCATGAGAAGCAAAATACCCAACAACAATTATTGGAGGGTCACTTCAACTTATCCGACGACCAATTTAGAGAGGTACATGACCATTTTCAGTTTACTAGAGACTTCCATAGTTAGGTGACAGGGTTCGTTCAGGATTATGAGGTTGACCAGGAAAGAATGAGAAATTTTATGGATGATATGAATATTACTAGACAACATATAGATGCCCTTTATCAATATCATCAACACCTTGGCCATCTTCCTGGTATGCCTAGATTTCCCCCGGCACACATCGGGGACCCTCTTATCCCCCACCCCCGCCACCGTATTGATTTCATCAGGAGGATGAAATGTTTAAGTCTGGGGGGGGGTGGGTGTTGTGTCTGTCTGCACAACCTGAGTCGAGTCAAGTTTTATTTTCTTTTTTGCATTTTATTTTGTTTTGCATATTTTATTAGTTTGATTTGTTTATTCGCATTTTATGAGTTTCATATTTCTAGTTTTGAGGCATATTTGAGAACATCAAACCTTCTACTTTTTCTGCTACTTGTCGGACAGTAAAATGACTAGCATCTTCTTAGTTCATGTGTTGTCAAGATAGTGTTAGTATGTTTGGTGTATCTCTTTTCTCTATCTTTAGTAGCATGAAATAAGCTAAGTATTGTATGGAGTTTGGTATAAGTTTTGGCCTAACTTTAAGGATCTTATTTTCATTATACTTAAGTACTTAAGCTTGAATAGTAAAAATATTTTTTGAATAGTTATGATTCATCCAAATTGTTTAGTACTTTTGTTTCCATGGTGATTTCTTATTTACATTTTGGTTACTGGATGACCTCGGTGTTGGCTGCTATTCGGAAGATCATATCGGTTCTACTGTATAAAAATTTTGTACAAGTGTCAAACTTTTCCTATCAACCTATTGTGTTCTTTAGAAATTAAACTTGGATCACAAACGAAACTTAACATTATTGATTTCAAGTTTAACTTATTTGTTCTTTTAGGTTTAGACTTGGATCTCAAACGATGCTTAACATTATTGATCCAAATCCTTCCATGTTACAAATTCAATTAAATATTAATTTCGAAAATCGGTTCCCAGGTCAAACATGCCGAGGCACTTGGCCTTCTTGGGTATGGCAACATCCACCACTGCCTCAACAAAACCTCTTAATGAAATTTAATATTTAATTTCCTTATATAACCCTAGGTTTAACCAAAAGGAACAATCGAATCACAAATTTAAAAATAAAAAAAATAGAAATCACAAATTCAAAACCTAGAATCATATGCTTCTTGTGTTTGGTATTTCAAAAACTATACAAAGAAAACTAGTATGATGCGGAAAATAATTACTAGTTATACCTTTCTTTGTACGCAATAACCTCTTAATCTTCTACCATATTCCTCTTCTTATCTCGGACGTCGTGTGGGCAACGATCTACTGAGACGAGAACCACCCAAGCTACCTTCTTCTCCAAGCAAGTTTTGGCCACCACAAGAACTCCAAGAGAAGATGATGTTCGACCACCACCAAGCTCCAAGGGATGCTAAGAAACAAGACCTCCTATCTCTCTTTCTTCCTTAAGCAAGATCCAGCCACCAACCAAGCTCCTTGAGATGAAGATGCCGCCGACCAAGGAAGAAGAATAGGAGAGGGAGAGGATGTGAAGGGCCGGCCACCAACCAAGGAAATAGAAGAGAGGAAAACTAGAACATAAGTTATGAGGTGAGACACCTCTACCCTCTCTTTTAAATTCCTTGGTCTTGGCAAATAAGGAAAATTTTATAAAAAACTTCCTTATTCTCTTAGCCAATGAAAGGAAAGTTTAATAAAAAATTTCCCTTTCAAACTCAATGTGGCCGACCACCTCTTAATCATCCAAGTAAGGAACGTTTTAAACACAAAATTAAAATTTCCTAATTTGTTTCCGGAAATTTTTAAAATAAAAAATTTCTCTATTAATTTTTCCTTCATGGTTGGTTATAAAAGAAAATTTTATAAATTAAAATCTCTCTATTAAAACATGTAGATGATTTCCAAAAAGGAAAGTTATCTTTAAAATTAAAATCTTCCTCTCAATCTACAAATAAGGAAAGATATCAAATCTTTTCTTAATCTTTTGTAGAAACTATATAAGGAAAGATTTAATTTTAAAACTCTCTTTTAAATCATGAGGATGGTTACAAAAAGGAAAGTTTTATCAAAAATTAAAATATTCTTTTTAACTACAAATTGTTGGATCGAGACGCGCTAGAGGGGGGGGGGGGGAATAGCGCTTGTGGCTTTCACTAGATTCGGAATCGTAAATCTATCGGAGTTTAAAACACGCAGCGAAATAAAAACAATCAAACAGAAGGAACACGAGGATTTACTTCGTTCAGAGCCTAGATCGACTCCTACTCGAAGGCCCGCGATCCTTGATCGCTTTCCGTGGGCAACAACTATAAGCTCGAGTAATTATTACAAACTAATTACAATGAAAGTATAATAACAACTTTATACCGACAACTAATGAAGAAGAAACAAAGCTCCGGGTCGTCGGGAGGTTGTTGCAACACTTCTGGATCGTGTCGTTAGCAGCTACATGCAAAGGAATCGCTTGGAGTGAATTGTCCTAAGCTTCTATTCGAAGTGCCCTTTTATAGTGTGCTGGAGGCGCCTCCAAGGCTGTCTGAGGCGCCTCCAGGCACCGAGTCTGCCGCGGTGATAAGTGCAGAACAAGTCGCGCTTTATCCTGCTTGAGGCGCCTCCAGGCCGCTCCAAGGCGCCTCCAACGTCTGGTCCAAGGCGCCTCCAGCCACGTCTGAGGCGCCTCCAAGTCTTCTGCGCAGACATGTACTGCCTCGCACCCGAGGCGCCTCCAAGCCCCATGGAGGCGCCTCGGTTACTGTTCGTCCGAGGCTATTCTTTGCACTTTGGTCCCTACAAGATACATTAATCCCAAATATACCCTGCAGCACAAAGTTAGCACATAAAACATAATAGATATGATAATGACAGTCTCCGGACTGTCCGGGTCTGACTTCGGATTTCCAATCGAAAACCCTAGGTCGACCCGACGCCTACTGTTCCCTTTTCGGGGAGCGCGTCCTCACCTACTCCACTCAGGAGATTTACCTGATGCCAGTGCGATCCTCCAGATCGACTGAACTTTTGCTCGGTGCTCGATGCTTCCGGACTTTCTGCTGGACTTTCGCTTCCCGGCTGGTCCAGTCTTTCACCTGGTTCGCGACACCAGGACTTTCCACCTAGGGTTACCCCCCCCGGACTTTTGCCTGAAGCACTCGACCCACCAAGACTTTCCACATAGGGTTACCACCCCCTATGACCTAGGGTTACCACCCCTAGGGTTTTCACCTTGCCTAACCGCAGCTAGGGCTTTTGCCTAAGTACACTTAGGACTTTCCTGCAAACTCATTCAAGCATGTTAAATCACAACACACCTTAACTTTGAATCCTTTTCCATTATCAAAACTCAGGTTCGATTGTCGGATGCTTCCCGCACCAACAATCTCCCTCTTTTTGATTATGGCAACCCAAATTCAAAGTTAAGTAAAACAAATGCATAAATATTTTAAAAGATTTTAAGTGAGCAAGCTTAAGTATATAAATTCAAATAAAAGCATAACTTAAGCTAACACTTAAACTTTTGTGAAGCTCCCCCTTAATACAGGGCTTCCTTTTTGAATTTTTATGTTTTACTTTTGAATTTCCTACTCTCCCCCTTTGCCATTTATCAAAAAAAATAAGCCATTTGAAAGCTAGTTCTAAGTTTTCTTAAAAAAATAGATTAGGCTTTGAAAGACGGGATAAATGCTAAATTGACTTCGAAATTTTTTTTTGCCTAAGTTTAAAAGGCTAATATATAGTCGACTGTGAAGAACGATTTTAGCCACTTTTGAAACTTAGTTATTTTTTGAAAGCTAAATGAAGAAAATTGAAGTCTCTTTTTACTTAGCAAAAATATTTTGAAAGCAATGAGTAAAATTTTGCAAAACTATGATTTTTAATACTTTAAGGTAAGTAAAAATATCTTAGCAAGAATTTATAAAAAGTTAGATTTAAAGGTTGGCTAAGTTTGAAGATTTCTATATGAACTACTTAGCTTAGTCTTTTGCAAACATTGAATTCTGAATATAGCTTAAGTTAAAAAGACACTTAGCTTAATTTGAATAAAACAATACTTATTATTGAAAACATAGTAGTAAGAACTTGTTAATTTTTAGGACGAAGAGGGAGAAACTAAATATTTAATTTAGTTTATTTAATCAAATTGGTTGGTCCTTAAGTCCAAGCATGAATCAAATAGTATTCAAAAAATATCTAATTTGTTTTGATAAGGTATCAGAGCCCTAAAGTACAAGCATGCTTAATCTTAATATTTCGTTCACCAACTGTCTAACCTTTAGCTACTTGCTGATTGCCTAGAGGGCAGCAGCTTTCACTTGGGTAGTCGAGTTAAGTCCTTTAGTCCAGTTAGATTTGACTAGAGCTGGAAGACTTGACTTGATTACTGTTAATAAAGTATTTAATGCCCAGACTCATATTGATGCACAGAAATAAGCATTCTTGAGTCTAGGCTGTACCCTATGCATCTCACGCCGTTCTATGTTTTTCAAACACAAGCAAGATATACTTAGGTGTTTGTGAGATGCTCTGGCTTAAATCTAGGGGAACATGATTTCTAGGGTAAAGCCTAAAATAAGTCCAATTTTTGAAAATTCTAAGAAGAAGGGGATTTTAAAATCATTATTTTCCTATATTTTTTTAAAATCAATTTAAAAGTGATTTTGAAATTATACTCACAATTTTGAAAAAGTGACACATAAGTACTGAATTAATTATAAGTCAGCTAAATATCAGATAACTAAATCCAAGATACAATCCAAAAGATGAGTACGATATCCAGATCCAAGAAATGAGTGACATATCCAGACAGTCTAAAAAGATAGAGTCAAGCAGATGGATCGTCAGCTGGAGGATTGGCTAGAGGCTGCTCGGGTGCCGGCTGAGGCTGTCCCTGACGTCGTATCTCTCCTCGGAGAGACGCGAAACCTGCAGCCATCTCGTATCGCATAGATCGAAGGAAGCGATGACTATCTAGCACAGCTCATCGCGTCTGAGAGGACTGGATCTAGAGCCGAGTCAGTCTGTCCTCGACAGAAAGTGGTGCCGAAGATGAAGGCCTGGCTGATGTGGAGGGTCTGGCAGAGGTGGAAGGATCTGTGAAAAAGTCCTCTGCTAGGAAATCGGGCCACTCTTCATCCGCATCTGGTACGTCCTTGGCCTCTGGAGCACCAGGGGCAGCAACTGGTGGTGGTCGGCCCTTCCAGTCCAGAATCCCCTCGGTAGTGACCTCTGCCCCCGCTAATCTAAGGCTACGCTGACCTAACTCATCATAAATGGTAAGTGGGATGAGTACCCCTCTAGTAATGTCTATCTTAGAGCTGGAGAATATCTGGGTCAGGATATGACAGTAAGGCATATGAATCACTCCAGATGTAACTGTACTAGATGCAAGAATGATGTTTTAAAACATATGGAGAGTTATGTCTATATCTAGGCGCTGGCTGAGGGCGTACAGAAAGAACAAGTAGGACGGTCGCATCTTCGAGACGTCTCGAGATGAGATGGGTAGAATGCATGTTGTCAGGACTCTGTACATAGCATAGTCCTGAACGCGAAGAAAAGTGGATCTGAACTCGGTCAGGCCCAAGGGTCTTTCCTCCCCAAAAAAATGCATGTAGATGTCATCTAAGGTAATGTGGGAATAGGGATCACCAAAAGGTAGCTCCCTACTCGGGTAACATAAGAATGTACACGGGGACTCCCTAAGCTCTAAACTGGTGCGAAGTAGGGAGGGAGTAAACTGAAGGTCAGTACCACCAATTCTGGTGGAATAGGTACTATCATCAACCTTTTCAAGGTTGTGATAGAACTGGGCACACAGGTTTTGGTTGACTGTAGTGGTACAGTCAACCAGTTTATCTAGATGATAGTAGTTTATCATCTGGATTGTGGGTTGACAGTGTTGGGATAAAAATTCCCGACCAATATATCTAGATTTAATAGACTCAAAGGTGAACCTAGCGAAATCTATGCTATATTGTTCCGAGGGGAATCTAGGGTCCGTGGAAGGGGCCATAGCTGGTGTGAGATCCACAATACGACGCTTCCTATTGTTGACATTATACAAGAAAAATAGCAAAACTAGCAAGAAATTTATGTAATAGATGATTGAGAAGAGTTTAGATTATATCTAGGAGGCATTGCTAGGATGAAATGAGGAAGAGATGGGTTGAAGGCGCCTTGGTTGGGAAAAATCGCACTTGGTTGTGTTTCAGCAGAAAAACGAACAGAAGGAGGAGCTTCTGTTCGTGCAAAAACGTTGAGTGAAGGCGCCTTAAAGGCTTCCTTAAGGCGCCTTTGGAGGTGCCTTAAAGGCTCCTTAAGGCGCCTTAAACAGGTCGGCGGGAAATTTCCCGCCGCTGTTGAGGGCGCCTCCCTCGTGTGGAAGGCGCCTTCGTTCAAGCGCCACGTGTGCTTCATTTTTTTTTATTTGGAATTGAATTGAATTTAACTTTTGGTTAATTAAATTTTGGATATTTAAGTGGATTAATTATTTGAAATATAATTTTAATTTGAAAATTTTGAAAAATAATTTTTAATTTGAAAAATAATTTTAAAGATTTTTTTAGATTAAGTTTTTTTTAAAAATAATTTTTTAAAATAATTTTTTAAAATAGTTTTTTAAAAGATTTTTGAAATAATTTTTTAAAAGTAATTTTGAAATTAAGTTTTTTTTTAAAGATTTTTAAAATGATTTTGAAATTAAGTTTTAAAAGATTTTTAAATAGTTTTGAAAATGATTTTGAAAAGATTTTTAAAATGATTTTGAAATTAAGTTTTAAAAGATTTTTAAATAATTTTGAAAATGATTTTGAAAAGATTTTTGAAATTAAGTTTTAAAAAAAAAATTTTTAAAATAATTTTTAAAAGAGTTTTTAAAATAGTTTTTAAAAGATTTTTGAAATAATTTTTAAAAGGTAATTTTGAAATTAAGTTTTTAAAAGATTTTTTTTAAAATAATTTTTTAAAATACTTTTTAAAAGATTTTAAAAGTGATTTTGAAATTAAGTTTTTAAAAGATTTTTTTTAAAATAATTTTTAAAATAGTTTTTAAAAAATTTTTGAAATAATTTTTAAAAGGTAATTTTGAAATTAAGTTTTTAAAAGATTTTTAAAATAATTTTTAAAGGTAATTTTGAAATTAAGTTTTAAAATATTTTTAAATAATTTTGAAATTTATTTTGAAAAGATTTTAAAAATGATTTTGAAATTAAGTTTTAAAAGATTTTTAAATAATTTTGAAAAGATTTTTAAAATGATTTTGAAATTAAGTTTTAAAAGATTTTTAAATAAGTTTGAAAATGATTTTGAAAAGATTTTTAAAATGATTTTGAAATTAAGTTTTAAAAGATTTTTAATTAATTTTGAAATTGATTTTGAAAATATTTTTCATTAATTTAATTTAGATTATTAATTATTAATTTGATTTGAATTATTACTTAGATTTGAATTAATTAATTTAATTTAATCCTTTGTCATCTCACCCGATCTAAATTTTCAATTAGGTACTCCTATAATTGTTGTGAGATTAATTGAGGTTCAATTTAAGGGTTTGGTTTAACTTTGTGTTAGATTCAGGTTTAGCTTTGGGTTCAACAAGTAGGCGTTCTTTGGATAAACTTCTGGGCGATGGTGAGTCACAAGGACGTCATTATAGTAACCATGCCTTCGAGGTTTTCCAAATAGTCCTACCCATTGAACTTAATACTAAACTTTAGTCTAACTGGTTAGGATCCATTTAAGGGTAGCTTCGGTCAGTTCCACTTGGCCAAATGCACCAGGTCGAAGCCATATCTTCCTAGACATGCGATGCCCAAGCATCCCTAACGTACTATCATCCAAAAACTTCACCAGTACCGTGGGTCAAGTTAAACCTAGCCCATTTTATATAACCTTAATTACCCTGGCGGGTAGTCTACTCTTGTTTACCCATTCAGGGTAGATTAAGTTCGGTTACCCAGTCGGGTAATTTAGTTGGGGGTGCCAGCTATTCTGGATCCTCCTTCTAATTTTTGAATTAATTTTAAAATTAAATTTCGAATTTTAATTGAATTTTAATTTAATTTTGAGTTTTAATTTAATTTTTAATTTAATTTCAAATTTTTAATTTAATTTTGAATTTTGATTTAATTTTTAATTTAATTTCGAATTTTTGATTTAACTTTTAATTTAATTTTGAATTTTGAATTTAATTTTTAATTTAATTTAATTTAATTTTGAATTTAATTTAATTTTGAATTTAATTTAATTTTGAATTTAATTTAATTTTAAATTTTAATTTAATTTTGAATTTTTTATTTAATTTTTAATTTAATTTTGAATTTTTGATTTAATTTTGAATTTTAATTTGATTTAATTTATTTTTTAATTTAATTTCAAATTAATTTCAAATTTTTGTTCGTTTTATTAATATTATTTTTCTTTTTGCTCCCCCTGGATCATAAGCCTCGATATGGTCTATCGAGGTAGTGTATTTGATCCTTCGGGATCCAATATTGACCAAGTCCAACTTGATTAATTAATTTGGATTTGGGGACCCATGCTTGGACTGTTTTTCTATTTATTCTTTCTACAAGAGATAAGTAAGATTTGTATTTCCTTTTTGGTTTAAATCCTAGACCAGTTCTATTGTACACGGCTCTTTGTATCCCAAGAATTAGGTCAAGATTCTTGGAACCTAAAGAAAACCATTCTAGTGTTTTCTCCAGATCCTTGACTTGAGTTTTCAGGCTGGAATTCTCTTCCTCAAGTTTTTTGGCTTGAGTTGAGTTTCCAGTCTGAACTGGTTCAGTCGAAGATTCAGAGTTAGTTACTTCTTTAAGGATTTCTATTTCCTTTAGAAGTGACTTAATTTTAAGATTCGATTTAGCTAACTTTCGCAATAAATAGTTAACTAGATTATTAAGTCTAGAAATACTCACAGCGGGGTCTGGCCCTTTGGAAACGGATACGGATCCGTGGCTTCGCTCGGACTTGGCTTCCGACTCGCTCTCGCTCTCGGACTCGTCGATCTGGTCCTGGGCCATCAGTGCGAGGAGACTCGTCTGATCGAGTTCATCGTCGGAATCTTCTTCTGAGGATTCGTCCCACGTCACCTTCAGGGCCTTCTTCTTTCGCTTCTTTGCATCCTTCAGACTTGGGCAGTTGGCCTTGATGTGCCCCTTCTGGTTGCACCCGTAGCAGATGACTTCGAACTTACCCTTCGAACTCGGTTGAATCTCCTTGGATTGTACTGCCTTCTTTAGATCTCTCTTGTTGAAGCCCTTCTTCTTCTTGTAGAGCTTCTTTACGAGGTTTACGAGCTCGGTTGTTAATTCATCATCTTCATTGTCTGAGTCGGGTTCTTCTTCCGACTCCGGTTCAGTTCTTCGTCGTGGTCTCGGTTCGCATGTTCGACTGGTACTTGCAACCAAAGCAACCCCCTTCTCGGTTGGCTGTGCATTAGTCTGCTCGTGAAGTTCAAATTTCGAAAACAATTCATCTAATTTAATACTAGATAGATCCTTAGAAACTTTGTAGGCATCTACCATTGATGCTCACAATGTGTTCCTCAGAAACGAGTTTAGTGCGTACCTTATGACGTCCCGATTCTCTACCTTTTGCCCGATTCCGTGGAGAGAGTTGAGGATGTCTTGAATGCGCGCGTGTAGCTGGCTTGCCGTCTCATTTTCCTGTATTTTTAAGACAATTTATTGAATAGTAAATCACGCTTACTTACTTTGGTATCGGAGGTCCCTTCGTGAAGCTCGATCAGCTTCTCCCAGAGCTCCTTTGCTGATGTGAATGGGCCAACTCGATTGAGCTCCTCCTTGGTCAGTCCGCACTGAAGGGTACAAGTTGCTCTGGCATTTGCCTCCACCTTCTTGATTAATGCAGGTTCCCAGTCCTCGCAGGGTGTAGGGTTGCCGTCTTTATCCGTTGGTAGATCCAAACCAGTCTTGACGATCATCCACGTCTAGAACTAGATCTTCAGGAAGTTCTCCATTCTTCCCTTCCAGTAACCAAAGTCCTCTCCGATGAAGAGCGGGGGAAGGACAGTGCTATAACCCTCTTGTTGGGCCATTTTAGATTAACTAAGAAGAAAATAAACGATAAGAAAATTCCAGGACTTGGTCCTGGATTAGTAGTGTGGGAAGTATTTAAAAGAAAACGATCTCGAGTGGTGTTGCACCAACTTCGAGCAAAAACCGATTCGAGAAAAGAATTAGAATATAGCTAATAAAGCTAAATTCTAATTGACTCAGAAAAAATTTGAAAACACCACGTAAAATTATTTTGAATGGTGGTTGCACCTATTCAAAATGACCCCGCTCTGATACCAATTGTTGGATCGAGACACGCTAGAGGGGGGGGGGGGGGGAATAACGCTCATGGCTTTCACTAGATTCGGAATCATAAATCTATCGGAGTTTAAAACACGCAGCGGAATAAAAAAAACCAAACAGAAGGAACACGACAATTTACTTCGTTCGGAGCCTAGATCGACTCCTACTCGAAGGCCCGCGATCCTTGATTGCTTTCCGTGGGCAACAACTATAAGCTCGAGTAATTAATACAAACTAATTACAATGAAAGTATAATAACAACTTTATACCGACAACTAAGGAAGAAGAAACAAAGCTCCGGGTCGTCGGGAGGTTGTTGCAGCACTTTTGGATCATGTCGTTAGCAGCTATATGCAAAGGAATCGCTTGGAGTGAATTGTCCTAAGCTGCTGTTCGAAGTGCCCTTTTATAGTGTGCTGGAGGCGCCTCCAAGGCTGTCCGAGGCGCCTCCAGGCACCGAGTCTGCCGCGGTGATAAGTGTAGAACATGTCACGCTTTATCCTGCTTGAGGCGCCTCTAGGCCGCTCCAAGGCGCCTCTAACGTATGGTCCAAGGCGCCTCCAGCCACGTTTGAGGCGCCTCCAAGTCTTCTGCACAGACATGTGCTGGCTCGCACCCGAGGCGCCTCCAAGCCCCATGGAGGCGCCTCGGTTACTGTTCATCCGAGGCTATTCTTTATACTTTGGTCCCTGCAAGATACATTAATCCCAAATATACCTTGCAGCACAAAGTTAGCACATAAAACATAATAGATATGATAATGACAGTCTCCGGACTGTCCGGGTCTGACTTCGAATTTTCAACCGGAAACCTTAGGTCGACCCGACACCTACTGTTCCCTCTTCGGGGAACGCATCCTCACCTACTCCACTCAGGAGATTTACCTGATGCCAGTGCGATCCTCCAGATCGACTAGACTTTTGCTCGGTGCTCGATGCTTCTGGACTTTCTGCAGGACTTTCTCTTCCCGGCTGGTCCACTCTTTCACCTGGTTCGTGACACCAGGACTTTCCACCTAGGGTTACCCCCCCTAGGACTTTTGCCTGAAGCACTCGACCCACCAAGACTTTCCGCATAGGGTTACCACCCCCTATGACCTAGGGTTACCACCCCCTAGGGTTTTCACCTTGCCTAACCGTAGCTAAGGCTTTTGCCTAAGTACACTTAGGACTTTCCTGCAAACTCATTCAAGCATGTTAAATCACAACACACCTTAACTTTGAATCCTTTGCCATTATCAAAACTCAGGTTCGATCATCGGATGCTTCCCGCACCAACACAAATAAGGAAAGATATCAAACATTTCACTTAATCTTTTATAGAATGCTATTGATATGGGTTAGGTTTCATGGATCCCCGGTGAGGAAGGGAAAGAAAATAACCGAGTTGAGAAGATAGATCAATATCGACCGAGATATACTTCCGGGGAGGAAAGCCAATACCGGTCAGGATATACTTCCGGAGAGGAAGGCCAATATCGACCGGGATATACTTCCAAGTAGATAGGCCAGTATTGATCAAGATATACCTCCAAGGATGTAGGCTAATATCGGCCGGGATATACCTCAAAGGAGGAAAGCCAATACCGATCAGGATATACTTTCAGAGAGGGAGGCCAATATCGGCCGGGATATATTTCCAAGTAGATAGGCTAGTATCGATCAAGATATACCTCTAAGGAGGTAGGCTAATATCGGCCGGGATATACCTCAAAGAAGGTATGCCAATATCAATCGGAATATACCTCCAGGAAGGCAGGCCAATATCAGTCGGTATATACCTCCAGGGAGGTAGGCCAATATCGATCGAGATATACCTTCAGGGAGGAATGTCAATATCGACCAAGATATACTTCCAAGTAAATAGGGCAATATCGACCGAGACATACCTTGAAAGAGGTAGACCAATCTAGGCTGGATAATACCTTGAAAAGGATATACCAATATTGATCAAGATTACATATTTGATAAAATATAGCCCAGTACTAGCTGGGATAATAAACTTAGAGGGGTACGAACATGCATTGCCCAAGAAGCCTCATGAGAGGTAATAATAATTGACCCAACCTAGTTTAAGTTCAATTTCGACCGATGCAAGGAACAATGTTATATTAGGCTATCTTTGATATAGCAAAAACAGGAGGGGCAAGTAGGAACGATGGATATACTTTGAAATAACTTGTGAACCAGAACAGAAGTAAATATTTCAAATAAAGTAATTTAATGAAGATATGTGCTGTATGTGATTGTATAACAGGTTTTACATATTTGGCGGGAAATGTGTTTTTAGACTTTTCTGCAGGTACTAGACCACAAAGAAGGTACATCTGGGGGTAAAAAAAAGATTCCTTAAAAGTCATATACCACAAGTACGTAGCCTACGTCATCACATAACAAATTCTAACAAACCGGGGTTCACTTCATGACTACGGAGGTTATATGAAGTGGTATAAAAATGTAATACCCCAAATTTCCTCAATTAGAGTCCTAAAAGTAATTTAAAAATATTTAAAAATACTATAGAAATATTCTAGAGATTTTTAGATATTTTTAGAGTATTTTTATGTAATTTTTGGAGGTCGTTTGGTATTTTTACTAAACGAAGGAAGTTTTGACAAAAAAATGTCCAAGCCGAGATTCAAACCCACGAACTCCAGCCGAACCAAGTCTTAAGTGGATTCAGCGGACCAAGTGTGCCAGCGGGTGATGTTGTTCAAATAAGGGATAATAAATATTTAAAGGGTAGTGGATAATAGAAATAGTTAGTTATTAAAGGGAGAACTTTAGGGATTATAAAAAAAAAACCCTAAACTTTTCCTCACCCTTCTCTCCTGAAGGCGCTATTCTCCTTCTCGGGTGAAATCGCGGCAGCAAGCAATCACGTCTCCGGCGGCCGGCGAGGTTGTTCTCCGAGGGTTTCTTCACGGGGTGGTGGTCCTCACGTCGAGGAGAGGCCGTGAGCACAAGAAGGGACCGAGATCTTCATCTCTCCGAAACCCTAGATCTCCCTCTTCGGCTGTGAGTCCAAGAACACGAAGTGTAAGTAGCTACTCACCTGCGGTAAGAGTAGTTTCAAGATTTTTTGTCCTTGTTGTCGTGAATTGAGGATTTGGAACTAGTTGATTTTGAAGCTTGCTGCGGTGAATTGAGGTTTCGGATTCTTGAGTCTTTCTTTGGTTTTTGAAGCATTCTGTAAAGAAGGTTTTCTCTTGAAGCATGCTGTCATTTTTGTAGAGCAAGCATGTTGTAGATCAAGCATGTTATGTAGATTCTACAGCCCCTTGTCGTTAACATTTCATTCTATAGGTCTTATGATTAGTATTTCATTTTGCAGCCCTATGATCAACATCTCAAATTTAGGTTTTCTTTGCTACCCTAATGGGCATGATCGGATTATATGTAACCCTGCAGATTTGGGTTTTTGTTGCGAGACAATGGGCAGGAAATGGTTCAGATTTTAGATTTTTAGTTTAGTTCTTGAAAGTGGATTGACATTTAGTTGCTTACCTCCTGGTAACCCATTAATCTCAATCTTATAAGCATAGTTGCTACTGATCTTGTTATTAGAGACCTAGACAAAGCTAAGGAGGCTTTGCTTGTCCTATGAAATAAAGAAATAAATTGGTTGGATTATATGTAATCTAGTAAGTTTTGTCTAATAGGAATTGGTCAATTTATATGGATAATTTGGGATGTTTATGGAACCTTATGTCCTTTGTGTTTTTAAGAAGATGATACCATGATTTAGGTTCCTTCCTCACCTCTACGTGGAAGTTAGATAATTATTTATGTTCCCATTAAATTTAGAACTTGTAGGTTTCAGATCCATAAGGGTAGTCCTAAAATTTTATTTTAGAAGTTATATAGTTATCATAATGTGCACTACAAGTTGTTTCATGTTTACCCTTAGAAGTTAGAGAAATTTGCAATCTCAATATATAGAGTAGAACTTCCAAGTTTTTGATTCTTTAAGGCTTGGTTTAAATTCTATTATAGAGGTTTAGTTGTCATGATGATGCACGAATGAGGTTTATGAAAGTTTTCTCTTATAGCAGTGCAGTTTTATTTCAATGAGCATTCACTTCTTTTGTTTGGCAGTAGGCATGTTCTATAATTAGTAGAAGTGCAGAATTTTTGATTCCCTATGGAATTCTATGTGGGAGTAACTTGTATTAATCATGTTGTTAGATCTGTTGTTGTTTTCTTGTGTTAACCTGCAGTTTTAGGTCTCCTTATCACGTAATTTAAGCAATTCAGATTCGGATATTTCAGTGGGTTTCAGTTCCAGAATTTTTTTAGTAAACCATCAGTTATGATTTTTGTTATTTATACATGTATCATGAACAGATAGCCTTAGTTTCTGAGGATTATGAGTAGCTATAAGTAAAAAAAGACCAAGGTCTTGATAGGATCTCTAAATTTCAGAATTTGGGATCAGCAGCACGCCAAGTGCTTGAAGAAATGCCGAGGCATTCTATATTAAAAGAATTAGAAGATAAGAAACATTTTAGTTCTTTCCTTGCTTGTGGAAATTTCTAGTGTAGATTAAGAGGTTTCAAGTATATTCCTTTGTAGATTTGTGAGGTTCTGTTGGGTTAAAGATGTTCTTTACATGATATGATAAGTTTTGAGGAAGTCTTTAATGAAGATCTCATCACAGTAGCTTAGATTTTAGCCTTGTAGTTTAGAATTGAGTAGCTAGGGATTTAGCCCTCCTTCCTTGCTTTCTGATTGTGTTTGTATAGAATTGAGGAAGTCTTGCAGTTTAGAATTGAGGAAGTCTGTAGGCATGTTTTCTGGATTGATCTTCAAAAGAATAGACAACTACATTTGATGAAGATTCAAGTTGGTTTGTTCTTTAAAGGATGACATTCTTCTTGATTAATATCTTCATCCTTAATTCTCTTTCAAACTGGACAATTGAGAAAATGGATAGAATTGGATTCCAATATTCATATTTTGACAAGCAATTAATTAGAAGAGAGATTCAATATCTAAAATTATGCTACAGAGAATGAGAAGATATCATGCGTTAGATTGAGGGATGATTTGGCATCTACTTGAGAAGAAGAAATGAGCTTATCTAGACCTTGCGTTATTAATTGATTAACCTACTGTTAGACTCATTTTGTTATTAATTCTTTAACATGCAGTGTTAAGTTGTTTAGTGGTGTAGATTAGCAATTTAGTACAGATTTCTGTTAAGCATTAGTGCAGATTTCTGTTAAGCCTTAGTGCAGATTTTTGTTAAGCTTAATATGCAGATTTTTGTTAAGCTTAGTATAGTGCAGATTTTGATTAAGAATTATAGTTTTAGAATTTGTTTAAGCATACAAATTTGAGTTTATTTGCTACTTCAATATGCATGATTGTGTGTTACCTAGTTGATTTCACTTATAGATGCATATGGAAAAATACCCTAACAGTATTTTGGGTTTAAGAAAAGTATAAGAAAGGTAAAGAAAAGAAAGAAAAGGCCAAGGCTTTAACTAGATCCCAAATTCAAGACTTTAGGGATTTTGACACACAAGGTGCCTATTAAAATGCCAAGGCATTTAAAGAAGAAGTAATTAAGATTATAAATATTTTACTTTTAAGAAGAGGCTAGTACCCGACTTTCGAGGTTGTCGTTAAACATATCCAGGTGTCCAATTCCGAAGTTTTGGCCTTGGTAGACCGAGGTATGCTCTTTTAGGATTGGTGGCTCGCTACCCCAACCTATTAGGGAACGCGCATAAGATGGTACTATGCCTGGGCCCAAGAAGAAGTTGATTACTATTTTGAAGTATTATAAGTATAAGCTTTTGATCAAGTAAAACACATTTTTACATAAGTATAAGAGCAAGGATAAGTTTTAAACAAGTGAGATAAAAGAATAAGTTTAGAACAAAGGAATTAAGTTTCACTTTGTTTTAAAATCAGCAAGTTGAGTTTTCTTTTATACTAGCATGTTATTTAGATTAGTTTACTGTTCTTTGCTATTAGAAGAGCATGAGTAGCTTTACATGTTTAGCATTTCAGTATGTTTGTTTCTTTTACTAGTAGATGAGCATGAGTAGTTTTCCTTTTGAGCATTCAGTTTTAGTTTTCAGTATATTCACATACATATCGAGTTTTGTGAGTTAGATAACGCTTACTAAGCATTTTGCTTATAGTTTGCATTTCCTCTTACTGCAGATAAAGGAAGGCGACAAGGTGGTGCGGATGGTGTGTGATGCCAGGACTATGGAAGTTTTGGGACTTAATCTAAGAATTTGTTAGATTAATTCTGTATATAGGTTGATAAGAAAATTTAAGTTGTAATTTATTTTGTTTCTGCTGTTCATTACTTGCATGATTTGATTTTATTAAACTGCCTGGTGATGTTATTTCTTTTGTATGTTTGATATATGTTCCAGCCACCTGTGGCTGATGTATATTATGTTTGTATCTCAGTTTAAGGTCACTGGTACAGGGGAGATTCTGTCGAAATTTTTTGGTAGAGACTCCTCGTGATTTCGATCATACCGGTTAAGTAGAGTTAGTAGTTAAGTAACGGTCATCCTTAGAGTGTAGTAGTAGTAAGAAGGGTGGTCATTACAGTTGGTATCAGAGCAGTTCCCATTCTCCAGCATCACACATCAGCGCCATCTTTGCTGTCTTCAAGTAAGAAAGTATTTAAGTTTTTCCTTTTATGCTTTCTTTATTATTTGCAGTATAGAGTAATTGCTTATATGCGCTTTAGTAAGATAGAAGTTTTGTTTCTCTTATATTTATATACATAAGTATGTTTAGAAAGGATAGAGAAGATATCAAGCCTTCCAAGGACCCCTAATGGGTACGATGCGATATGAATAATAGAGGACCGAGAAGTTAAGAGACTAAGGAACAAAGAGTACCATTAGTGAAAGTCATTTAGAACCAGAAGCACGAGAAGTTACTTAGGAGCGTGAGGACAGTATGAGACAGAGATATCCAGAATTATTCTAAGTTCGAGGACGAACTTTTTATAAGGTAGGGAGAATTGTAACAGCCCAAATTTCCTCAATTAGAGTCCTAAAAGTAATTTAAAAATATTTAAAAATGCTATAGAAATATTCTAGATATTTCTAGAAATTTTTAGAGTATTTTTATGCAAATTTTGGAGGTCGTTTGGTATTTTTACTAAACGAAGGAAGTTTTGACAAAAAAAATGTCCAAGCCGAGATTCAAACCCACGAACTCCAGCCGAACCAAGTCTTAAGTGGATTCAGCAGACCAAGTGTGCCAGCGGGTGATGTTGTTTAAATAAGGGATGATAAATATTTAAAGGGTAGTGGATAATAGAAATAGTTAGTTATTAAAGGGAGAACTTTAGGGATTATAAAAAAAAAACCTAAACTTTTCCTCACCCTTCTCTCCCAACGGCGCTGTTCTCCTTCTCGGGCGAAATCGCGGCAGCAATCAATCACGTCTCCGGCGGCCGGTGAGGTTGTTCTCCGAGGGTTTCTTCACGGGGTGGTGGTCCTCACGTCGAGGAGAGGCCGTGAGCACAAGAAGTGACCGAGATCTTCATCTCTCCGAAACCCTAGATCTCCCTCTTCGGCTGTGAATCCAAGAACACGAAGTGTAAGTAGCTACTCACCTGCGGTAAGAGTAGTTTCAAGATTTTCTGTCCTTGTTGCCGTGAATTGAGGATTTGGAACTAGTTGCTTTTGAAGCTTGCTGCGGTGAATTGAGGTTTCGGATTCTTGAGTCTTTCTTTGGTTTTTGAAGCATTCTGTAAAGAAGGTTTTCTCTTGAAGCATGCTGTCATTTTTGTAGAGCAAGCATGTTGTAGATCAAGCATGTTATGTAGATTCTACATCCCCTTGTCGTTAACATTTCATTCCACAGCTCTTATGATTAGTATTTCATTTTACAGCCCTATGATCAGCATCTCAAATTTAGGTTTTTTTTGCTACCCTAATGGGCATGATCGGATTATATGTAACTCTGCAGATTTGGGTTTTTGTTGCTAGACAATGGGCAGGAAATTGTTCAGATTTTAGATTTTTAGTTTAGTTCTTGAAAGTGGATTGACATTTAATTGCTTGCCTCCTGGTAACCCATTAATCTCAATCTTATAAGCATAGTTGCTACTGATCTTGTTATTAGAAACCTAGACAAAGCTAAGGAGGCTTTGCTTGTCCTATGAAATAAAGAAATAAATTGGTAGGATTATATGTAATCTAGTAAGTTTTGTCTAATAGGAATTGGTCAATTTATATGGATAATTTGGGATGTTTATGGAACCTTATGTCCTTTGTGTTTTTAAGAAGATGATACCATGATTTAGGTTCCTTCCTCACCTTTACGTGGAAGTTAGATAATTGTTTATGTTCCCATTAAATTTAGAACTTGTAGGTTTTAGATCCATAAGGGTAGTCCTAAAATTTTATTTTAGAAGTTATATAGTTATCACAATGTGCACTACAAGTTGTTTCATGTTTACCCTTAGAAGTTAGAAAAATTTGCAATCTCAATATATAGAGTAGAACTTCCAAGTTTTTGATTCTTTAAGGCTTGGTTTAAATTCTATTATAGAGGTTTAGTTGTCATGATGATGCACAAATGAGGTTTATGAAAGTTTTCTCTTATAGCAGTGCAGTTTTATTTCAATGAGCATTCACTTCTTTTGTTTGGCAGTAGGCGTGTTCTATAATTAGTAGAAGTGCAGAATTTTTGATTCCCTATGGAATTCTATGTGGGAGTAACTTGTGTTAACCATGTTGTTAGATCTGTTGTTGTTTTCTTGTGTTAACCTGCAGTTTTGGGTCTCCTTATCGTGTAATTTAAGCAATTCATATTCGGATTTTTCAGTGGGTTTCAGTTCCATAATTTTTCAGTAAACCATCAGTTCTGATTTTTGTTATTTATACATGTATCATGAACAAATAGCCTTAGTTTCTGAGGATTATGAGTAGCTATAAGTAAGAAAATACCAAGGTTTTGATAGGATCTCTAAATTTCAGAATTTGGGATCAGCAGCACGCCAAGTGCTTGAAGAAATGCCGAGGCGTTCTATATTAAAAGAATTAGAAGATAAGAAACATTTTAGTTCTTTCCTTGCTTGTGGAAATTTCTGGTGTAGATTAAGAGGTTTCAAGTATATTCCTTTGTAGATTTGTGAGGTTCTGTTTGGTTAAAGATGTTCTTTACATGATATGATAAGTTTTGAGGAAGTCTTTAATGAAGATCTCATCACAGTAGCTTAGATTTTAGCCTTGTAGTTTAGAATTGAGTAGCTAGGGATTTAGCCCTCCTTCCTTGCTTTCTGATTGTGTTTGTACAGAATTGAGGAAGTCTTGCAGTTTAGAATTGAGGAAGTCTGTAGGCATGTTTTCTGGATTGATCTTCAAAAGAATAGACAACTACATTTGATGAAGATTCAAGTTGGTTTGTTCTTTAAAGGATGACATTCTTCTTGATTAATATCTTCATCCTTAATTCTCTTTCAAACTGGACAATTGAGAAAATGGATAGAATTGGATTCTAATATTCATATTTTGACAAACAATTAATTAGATGAGAGATTCAATATCTAAAATTACGCTACAGAGAATGAGAAGATATCATGCGTTAGATTGAGGGATGATTTGGCATCTACTTGAGAAGAAGAAATGAGCTTATCTAGACCTTGCGTTATTAATTGATTAACCTACTGTTAGACTCATTTTGTTATTAATTCTTTAACATGCAGTGTTAAGTTGTTTAGTGGTGTAGATTAGCAATTTAGTACAGATTTCTGTTAAGCATTAGTGCAGATTTCTGTTAAGCCTTAGTGCAGATTTTTGTTAAGCTTAATATGCAGATTTTTGTTAAGCTTAGTATAGTGCAGATTTTTGTTAAGTATCATAGTACAGATTTTGGTTAAGAATTATAGTTTTAGAATTTGTTTAAGCATACAAATTTGAGTTTATTTGCTACTTCAATATGCATGATTGTGTGTTACCTAGTTGATTTCACTTATAGATGCATATGGAAAAATACCCTAACAGTATTTTGGGTTTAAGAAAAGTATATGAAAGGTAAAGAAAAGAAAGAAAAGGCCAAGGCCTTAAGTAGATCCCAAAGTCAAGACTTTAGGGATTTTGGCACACAAGGTGCCTATTAAAATGTCAAGGCATTTAAAGAAGAAGTAATTAAGATTATAAGTATTTTACTTTTAAGAAGAGGCTAGTACCCAACTTTCGAGGTTGTCGTTAAACATATCCAGGTGTTCAATTCTGAAGTTTTGGCCCTGGTAGACCGAGGTCTTCTTTTTCAAGATTGGTGGCTCGCTACCCCAACCTATTAGGGAATGCGCATAAGATGGTACTATGCCTGGGCCCAAGAAGAAGTTGATTACTATTTTGAAGTATTATAAGTATAAGCTTTTGAACAAGTAAAACAAGTTTTTACATAAGTATAAGAGTATTAAAGGATAAGTTTTAAACAAGTGAGATAAAAGAATGAGTTTAGAACAAATGAATTACGTTTCACTTTGTTTTAAAATCAGCAAGTTGAGTTTTCTTTTATGCTAGCATGTTATTTAGATTAGTTTACTGTTCTTTGTAATTAGAAGAGCATGAGTAGCTTTACATGTTTAGCATTTCAGTATGTTTGTTTCTTTTACTAGTAGATGAACATGAGTAGTTTTCCTTTTGAGCATTCAGTTTTAGTTTTCAGTATATTGACATGCATATCGAGTTTTGTGAGTTAGATAGCGCTTACTAAACATTTTGCTTATACTTTGCATTTCCTCTTACTGCAGATAAAGGAAGGCGATAAGGTGGCGCGAATGGTGTATGATGCCAGGAATATGAAAGTTTTGGGACTTAATCTAAGAATTTGTTAGATTAATTCTGTATATAGGTTGAAAAGAAAATTTAAGTTGTAATTTATTTTGTTTCCGCTGTTCATTACTTGCATGATTTAATTTTATTAAACTGCCTGGTGATGTTATTTCTTTTGTGTGTTTGATATATGTTCCAGCCACCTGTGGCTGATGTATATTATGTTTGTATGTCAGTTTAAGGTCACCGGTACAGGGAAGATTCTACCAAAATTTTTCGATAGAGACTCCTCGTGATTTCGATCATACCGGTTAAGTAGAGTTAGTAGTTAAGTAACGGTTATCCTTAGAGTGTAGTAGTAGTAAGAAGGGTGGTCGTTACAAAAAGGGGAATCCTCTCCGTTGGCCAGGTAAGTACATATCATTGCGCACATTCATAACCCTAATTCTCGACTACTGTTCTTCTTCTTCTTCTTCTTCTTCTTCCTTTTCCCACACAAAGAGAGATCATTGACTGGAGCGTCGGAGGACCTAGCCAGGGATTCCCACCCCGATCTTAGGTCACTGATGATAGTGATGGTTGGTCTCTTGTGCACGGGAAACCTTGCAAGCTTCGGATCTCAGTTTTCTTCAGTCAGGTTTCTCTCTCGTCATTGGATCTTCGCGCAGGGAGGGCATTCTGCAACTCTTTTCTCCCCGATCCACTTTGGGTTTCTCGGATCGATATTCAATTAGGTATTATTCTTCATCAGCGGTAGGTTTTTTCTCCCAGCTCTCCATTTTTTCAAGCTTCTCAGACAAGATCAAATTTGGCGCCATCTGTGGGAACTTCACCTGAATCTGAGACTACAAGATGGAAGACGTTGGAAAATCAAATCTACTCATCATTAGTCATGAGGACCTAGACTTCCTCATCAATACTCATGTGCAGAAAGCTCTACAACAACAACAGCAATAACAACAAGCTCATACTGGAGCCACTCTACAGGTAGCTCACAATTCAGCAATTTCAACTACTGAGCACCGAAAGGGAAAAGAGCCCGAAGAGGAAGAACATGTTGTTGGGTTTTTCGGGCCGCGAAAACCGCTTTTCGCGTCGCGAAAACCGCTTTTCGCGTCGCGGAAACCCCGAATCACCCATAGTCGTAGATCCGTGCAAGGAAAAATTTCGAAAACACAAATACGAGTTTTATACTACGATCTACAGTAGATCTACAAAGAAAAAACCATTTTACCTTCGAAGCGTGCCCTCGCAAATCCCGCTCGTCCAACGGTACGCCGGATCTCGAGAGTGTCAACGTAGACATTCCTCTAATGATATCCACACGAACAAGGAGTGTCTCTCACACTCAAAGGATGGAGAAGAGAGCCCCAAGTGTGCTAGCACTTTCTAGAGCTCTCGAATGGGATTGAAAAGAAGAAGGTACAAAAGAAATCTTATACACTCACTAGTAGTATCCTTCCTTTGTGACCTTCACTCTTCCTTTGCTCTTGGATTCACTCAACCACCTTCTCCTCACCATGGAAGTCACGGCAACAGCAGCATGAAGGAGAAAGAAAACTAGGAAGAAGATGACACCATTACCACACATCAATACACACTAAATGAAAAACAACTCATCCTTTAGTGTGGCCGGCCACACACATAACTCCCTCATTTAATGTGGCCGACCACATTAAATGGGATGAGAGGTGTTGTAACCTCCATGAGGTGGCATGTGATGTGGCAAGGATGAGTCATCCTTATGATGTGGCAATACATCAAGTCAAACTTGATGTTTCAACTTCTACTTGGTCAAGTCAAACTTGACCAATTGTCTTCCTTGTTGAGTTCAATCCAACCTTTGATTCAAGTCAATTTCAATTTAATGAATCTCAATTCATTAACATAAATTGACTCAATGAATCAAATTTAAATTAGACTCATTCAACAATTGAATCTAATTGAGTCTAACTCAATAAGTCTAATTTGAATCTAATCTTTGGTGCATCATATGAACCTAATCCAATTGGTGCATCATATGAACCTAATCTCCATCCACTTGTTCTTTGTGTGTGACCCAATAGGTTCTTGTAACGTTGGCAATGTTTCTAAACTCCTTTAGAAACATAAGCAATGAGCGGCATCTAGCAATACATCATTGCTACCCAAGTTACAAGAAATGTCGAGATCCAACATCACCTTGTGACTACTAATTGTGACTCCTCACAATATGTGACATTGTCCTTCTATCCTAGACATCTAGATTGATCAATGTGAGGCATAGACCGTGTCATCCTCTAATCAATCTAAATCTTGAACTCCAAGTAGACTCACTCGATCAAATGAGTTCAACATCTAATGTTGACTCATTTGGGCATGGCCATGCACTTCGTGGTCTAACTCTATCAAGAATATTGATGTCGCTCCGGTCATATGGGAGGGATAGATCCCATCTACATCACTCACATCCCTCTGCATAATTTGTAATCGCCTTTATAGTCCACCCTGTTACAGGTGACGTTTGACGAAACCAAAGTACATAACTCCTTATGTTGGGATCCATGGTGACTTCAGGTCAAAGGACTAATAGTCATACTAATAGCCACATGAGAAAGTATATGACACTCATATAACGATCCATGATACTTTCTCATGGCGGGTCATTCAGTATACATTCTCTAATGCATATCCATGTGTCAGCTTGATATCTCTATATCCATGACTTGTGAGATCAAGTCATCGAGCTGACCTACATGCTAGTCTTATTGTATTAACATTGTCCCTGAATGTTAATACTCGACTAGGAATGATTCAGAGTAGTGTTCCCTATATCATCTCACTATCGATTCAACCAATCGATTGATATGGGTAAGAACCTTCTACTCAAGGACGTTACTATACTTATTTTATCTGGCACTAATATAAATAAGGATAATAACCAAAAAACCAAATGCCTTAATATACAAGAATATGATATACATGAGTCCATACAATCATCAAATGATTGGCTCTAGGGCTCTAACTAACACATGTATATTTTCCTCCAACCACGGTTTCTTCGACAAGGCGTCCACGAGCCTTTCTCCATACTCCTATGGAACAGGGAGGACGAAGGCCTATGTTTCAAGAATCTTCTGGCGAAGCACCAGATAGAGAAAAGCGTAAAGTTAAAATGATAACTAGTGATAGCTCGTCGGAAAAAGTCATCTCTCCATTCTCTCAAAGCGTGCTAGATGATCCGCTTCCTAAGCGGTATCAATATCTTCAGATCGGCGAATACACTGAGACTACAGATCCAGAGGATCATCTATTGAAATTTGAAAATGTAGCATTATTACAACAATTCTTCGATGGGGTAAAATGTCGGATGTTCCTTACTACACTCGGGGGAGCAGCACAACATTGGTTCAAGAGATTACCAGAAAAATCTATTCGAAAATTTAAGGATTTCAAAAAAGTTTTTCTACATCACTTTTCCAGTAACAAGAGGTTATCATAAGACTCCTTGGAGTCTATTTTCAATTAAACAAGCATCCAAAGAATCCATCCGAGCCTACATCAAAAGATTCAATCAGGTAGCTATCGATGTACCCAATGCTACTACTGAAATCTTAGTAAGCGCTTTCTCTCAAGGTTTAAATGATAATGATTTCTTCAAAGATCTGGTGAGAAACCCTCCTGCCAATTTTGATTCCTTAATTGAACGTGCCACTGAATTTATTAATGTGGAAGAAGCTCAAGCTGCACGCAGAAAGGAGGGCATTACTTCTTCTCCTACTCTGGTTAAGGAGAAAGCTCCTGCTCTTGTTCCTCCACCAAGGGGGCCTCGAGCGATTCATCCACCTTATCGTCATCCGGAATATCGTCCACAAGTAGTGCAACATGTGGAGATATAGCCAGAAGCACCCAGAAGATGGTGCATTTATCATAAAACCAGCAGTCATCATATTGAAGACTGTTTTGTTTTGAGAAATAAAAGAGCAAACAGGAAGTGCTACCAAAGGCAAAACTATTATCGACAGCAGTACCCTAGGCAGCAGAGTCCACTCAAATTGGAATATCTCCCGGTCGAGCCTCGGCAGGATGCATTACCTACCCCGGCCAGTACAAGTCAGGTGTCAGAGAAGACTCCGTCTGAAGCCCTGACAGCTCGACAAGAAGAAAACAGGAGTAATGCCGCCCGGGGCAATATCAGTATGATCGCGGGCGGGCCCATTGATGGGGATTCTAATAGGGCCAGAAAGCACATGCACGAAGACTTGAGATCCATGATGTGGGGTGCAGCATGGAACGAGTAGCTGGTCCCGAGATAAGTTTTGGACCTAGAGATCTTGAGGGGGTAGAAATACCCCATGATGATGTATTAATAATCAAGGCCGTGATAGCCAACTATACTATTTCTCATACCTTTATAGACATTGGTAGTTCTGTCAATATTATCTTTAAGAAGGCTTTTGATCAATTACAGATTGACCCGAGCGAACTTCAATAGATGATAACCCGTCTATATGGATTCATTGGTAATGAAGTACAACCGCTCGGTCAAATAAAATTGGCCATATCTCTAGGGGAGGAGCCCCTAATGAAAACAAGAAGATCTTATTTCATGGTGGTGGATGCCCCGTCCTCTTATAATGTGATACTGGGTCGACCGACCTTAAACGAGTTTAGGGCGATCGTTTCTACTTTCTGTCAAAAAATTAAATTTTCTGTTGATGACCAGGTCAGGGAAGTGCAAGGTGATCAGAAGACAGCCTGTAAATATTATGTAGAGATTGTTCGGACTGAAGCTAACGCTACTCGAAAAATCCAAAGAATGGAAGTCAATGCCATTTAGGAAAAGCCGCCCGTTCTGGTTTATGAAGAAAAGGAAGAAGTCTAGATTCAGATCGGTCGACCTGAAGCTACTACTTACATCGCGACCGATCTTGATCCCACTCTGAAAGCTGAACTGGTGCAATGTTTGAAGAAGAATAATGATGTGTTTGCCTAGATGCCCAAAGAGGTCTCGGGTGTTTCTCCTACAGTAATGGAGCATTCTTTGGCTGTCTTTCCAGATGCTCAGCCAGTCATGCAAAGGAAAAGAAATTTTAGCGCAGAGCAAAACCAAATCATCAAGGAAGAAGTAACTAAACTCATGGAAGCTGGCTACATCAGGGAGGTGCAATTTCCCAGCTGGCTAGCTAATGTGGTCTTAGTCTCTAAGCCAGGAAACAAATGGTGGGTATGTATTGATTTCTGAGATCTCAACAAAGCTTGCCCAAAAGATTATTATCTGTTATCCCAGATCGATCAACTGGTAGACTCTAGTGCTGGGTGTGAATACATCTCTATGCTAGACGCTTATCAGGGCTATCATCAGGTCTCCCTAGCTAAGGAGGATCAAGAAAAGGTCAGTTTTATAACATCTGAAGGTACTTATTGTTATAATGTTATGCCCTTCGGACTAAAAAACGTAGGAGCAACTTATCAAAGGCTTATGAATAAGGTCTTCCAGAGGCAAATTGGAAGAAATATGGAAGTATATGTTGATGATATATTAATTAAGTCTCTTCAAGCTATTGATCTGTGCAGGGATATAGAGGAGACCTGCAAGACATTGAGGCAATATGGGCTTAAGCTAAACCTGAGCAAATGTTTATTCGGAGCAAAAGGGGAAAAGTTCCTGGGGTATATGGTGTCCGAGCGAGGAATAGAAGCCAACCCAAGCAAAGTCAAGGCACTTCAGAACATGGAGCCACCGTGCAACATGAGGGAAGCTCAAAGACTTACCGGCCGGATTATAGCCTTGTCTAGGTTCATTTCCAGGCCGACCGATCGTAGCTTCCACTTCTTTAAAATACTCCGGAAGGCAAACAAATTTCAGTGGAACGAGGAATGTGATAAAGCTTTCCAAGAATTAAAAGATTACTTGTCTACTCTTCCTATATTAGCTAAGCCTATAGTAGGAGAGACCCTCTGGGTGTATTTGTCAGCTAATGAAAATGCTATGGGCTCTGTGTTAGTCAGACAAGAAGGGAAAGAACAACAACCTGTATATTTTTCCAGCCATTTATTAAAAGGAGCTGAGTGTAGATATACTACACTAGAGAAGTTGGCTTATGCATTAGTGTTGACTGCTCGGAGTTTGCACCCATATTTCTTAGCACATGAAATTGTTGTATTGACCAACAGTACGCTCGGGCGGGTGCTACTCAACCCAGAGGCATCAGGTCGGCTGATCAAATGGACAACTGAACTTGGTGAATATGACATACGGTATCAACCTTGCTCGACCATCAAGGCACAAGCTCTAGCAGATTTCAGTATAGCAGTTCAAGACCCCGAGGAAGAAAATATTTAGAAAGTTTATGTGGATGGCTCCTTAACCAGATAAGGTAGCGGAATTAGTGTTCTTCTTATATCTCCAAGGGAAGACAGACTCCAACTTTATATAAGGTTGAATTATAGAGTCACTAACAATGAAGCAGAATATGAAGCATTGATAGCTGGATTGCAGGCCGCTCGGCATATAGGAGCAGCTCGGGTCCTCATCTATTCTGATTCTCAATTAGCAGCCCAACAACTATCGGGTAACTTTGAAATTAATAACGACAGGCTCAAGTTATATGCCGAGGCATTTGATAAGTTGAAGTCTTAGTTTCAAGAAGTGAATATACAAAAAGTTCCTTGGTCTGAAAATCAGGTAGCAGATGAATTAGCTAAGTTGGCCTCTGCTATAACACCATGGAATTTGGATCGGCCAATGGAACAGACTCTGTTAATATCTTGTATTAAAAGACAAGCTGACGCAGAAATACAGGGCGACTGTAGGGTACAAATCATATTGTATTTACAGCAAGACATCCTTCCCAGAGATGCAGAATAGGCAAGGATATTTAAGAAGAGAGCTGCTCAGTATACTATGATAGGGGAGTAGTTATATAAGAGATCTTTCTCTAGAACTTTGCTAAAATGTGTTGACACAGAAGATATACAATTTATTTTATAAGAGGTTCATCAAGGCTCATGTGGTAGTTATATAGGAGGGAGATCCTTAGCTCGCAGAATTTTATTAGCAGGATATTTCTAGCCTACTCTACACGAGGATGCTAACAAATTGGTAAGAACTTGTATTTCTTGTCAAAAACATCAAAATATTCTGCATCATCCCACACAGTTATTAAGGACCTCTATAGTCTCCTGTCCCTTTGATCAGTGGGGCATGGACTTGTTGGGTCCATTTCCTATGGCAGCTGCACAAAGAAGGTTTTTATTAGTAGCAGTAGACTATTTCTCTAAATGGGTAGAAGCGGAACCACTTGCTCGGATTACTGAAGACGCAGTTATTAAATTCCTATGGAAAAATATTATATGTAGATTCGGTATCCCTCATAAATTAGTTTCTGATAATGGAAGGTAATTTCAAGGAGACAGAATCCTAGACTGGTGCAAAAGTTATGACATTATTCAGGCATTTATCTCCGTGGCATATCCACAAAGTAATGGTCAAGCAGAAGTAACCAATAGAGAAATCATAAGGGGCTTAAAAACCAAACTGGATCATGTTGGAGGTAGCTGGGTAGATGAATTATCCAGTGTTCTTTGGGCCTATCGTACTACACCTCGAGAAGAAACAGGAATTAATCCTTTTCAATTATTTTATGGAGGAGAAGCTATAATTCCCATCGAAGTGGGAGTAGAATCTGATAGAAAACAATTATATGATGAAGACAATGCTGGTCGACGACTCATGGAGCTAGTCTTGATAGAAGAAATTAGAGACAAGGCCGCAGCTCGTCTCACCTCATACCGACAATGAATAAGGCAAAATTATAATAGAAGAGTTATCCCAAGATTTTTCCAAGTAGGAGATCTGGTATGGAAGCGTGTTAAACCTGTTGGGGATGTCAGCAAGTTAGCACCACAATGGGGAGGACCTTACAAAGTGATAGAAAAACTCGCATCGGGTTCATATTATCTTCAGGATACTGAAGGAAGAATTCTCGAGCGTCCCTGGAGTGCAAATCATTTACAACCTTACCGAACCTAACAAGATCACATCATTCAAGAATACATCTGAAGGAACAAATCCTAATCATTTGAAGCAAGTTCTCGGTGAACTAAGAACAAATGTGCTTATAGTTTATGTACTCTATTTCTCTTAATGGATACAATGCAAGACAAGCATCACCCGAGAAATAAAAGTGGTTCAAACAGTTTGATAATTATTGGTCGAACCTTTGTAATCTATTCAAGCAACCAACAATTGGGAACCTTAAGGAAGGACCTATACAATTTCCTTAAGAAAAGCTCAGAAAACATTAAACCATTACAAGGTTAGTGCAAGCACTTTAGTTTTGCATAAAAACATAGTCTATCGGGAAATCTCATGAAGTAACTCGGACGGGTCTTCATGGGAGGAACCGGAGACTTTAAACCATCACAAAGCATGGTCGATCAGGAAATCTCATGAAACAGCCTGGATGGATCTTCATAGAAGGAACCGGAGACTTTAAACCATCACAAAGCATGGTCGATCGGGAAATCTCATGAAACATCCTGGGTGGGTCTTCGTGGGAGGAACCGGAGACTTTAAACCATCACAAAGCATAGTCGATCGGGAAATCTCATGAGTAACTCGGACGGGTCTTCATGGGAGGAATCAGAGACTTTAAACCATCAAAAAGTATAGTCAATCGGGAAATCTCATGAAGTAACTCGGACGGGTCTTCATGGGAGGAACCAAAGACTTTAAACCATCACAAAGCATAGTCGATCGGGAAATCTCATGAAGTAGCTCGGACGGGTCTTCATGGGAGGAACTGGAGACTTTAAACCATCACAAAGTATAGTCGATCGGGAAATCTCATGAAGTAGCTTGGACGGGTCTTCATGGGAGGAACCAGAGACTTTAAACTATCACAGAACATAGTTGATCGGGAAATCTCATGAAGTAGCTCGGACGGGTCTTCATGGGAGGAACCAGAGACTTTAAACTATCACAGAACATAGTCAATCGGGAAATCTCATGAAGTAGCTCGGACGGGTCTTCATGGGAGGAACCAGAGACTTTAAACTATCACAGAACATAGTCGATCGAGAAATCTTATGAAGTAGCTCGGACGGGTCTTCATGGGAGGAACCGGAGACTTTAAACTATCACAGAACATAGTCGATCGGGAAATCTCATGAAGTAGCTTGGATGGGTCTTCATGGGAGGAACCGGAGACTTTAAACTATCACAGAACATAGTCGATCGGGAAATCTCATGAAGTAACTCGGATGGGTCTTCATGGGAGGAATCGGAGACTTTAAACTATCACAGAACATAGTCGATCGGAAAATCTCATGAAGTAACTCGGGCGGGTCTTCATGGGAGGAATCGGAGACTTTAAACTATCACAGAACGTAGTCGATCAGGAAATCTCATGAGACAACTCGGACGAGCCTTCATGGGGGGAACCGGAGACTTTGAACTGTCATAAAAACATAATCGATCGGGATTATATTGGCAAGGTAAATTCAAAGTTATACAGATTTCTTCACAAAAATCATTTGGTATTCCACGCTGAATCAAAAGCCAAGGTTCGAAGGGAATTCCATATATATACATTACATTTCCTAGCTGGAGGCCCGATCATATGGAGATCTTTTAAAATCACCCTGAGTATTATACTCAGCTAAAAGCTCAGAAATCCCATGAAGTCCCTCACATAAAATCGCTCGGAATTACCCGTTCTTCTGAAGTATGAATGATATTTGGCACATGCCTACCTGAGTGAAATTCAGGGAGATTGTGGGAAATTTTACTGCTCAAAATTATATGGTCAAGGAAGACATTATCGACAAAGGAGTTTATTAAAACAAGATTTAATTCCGAGGATTAAACCAGGAATTCTTGAATAAAGTAGCACTTATGCTCAGTTTTCGGAAGCATTTCAAAGGAAGCAATCTCAAGCTAACGCAAACTGGAAAAAGAAACAGGTAAGTATCAAACTTTCTCCTGATATTACAGCCACTTAATTACAGATTGTTCAATTACAATGCCTTTCATTACAAGTCTTTTCATTACAAGTTCTTTCATTACCAATCTTTTTGAGTACATAGCCATGCTTACTTAAAATGACTCGTCAAATCTTCGGGTAATTCTCTGTTGAGTTTGCGACGGCTTATGAATGAAGAATGAGGTTCCCTAGGTAGATAACCACCCTCTCTCAGTTGTTGAAGAATTCCTGACACAGAATGATTTAAAGCTCCTACAATCTGACGAACATATTCTTTAACAAATGCAGGAGATTTTAGATAAGCTAGGCTTCTCTCTTCCCTTCGGTTTTCCTCCTGCTCCTTATAACCTTGAAATTCAGCCTATATTTTAGCAGCTTGATCCTTGAGAGTGTCTTTCTCCAATTTAAGTTGTTCCAGTTCATTTTGGAGCAGTGATAACTCAACATCCTGAGCCTTTCTTTGTTCTTGTTCCTGTAGAATGGTAAAGTCATGTGAGGCTGAATCTTGAGCTTGCTCAAAAAGAAAGACATTATGAAGCCTCTCTACTTTCTCTAAAACAAGGCTTTTATGAGAAACATCTGATAGAGCTTTTTCCTTCAAAGCAACTTCTAGTCAAAGACCAGAATGTAATTGGTCCACCTGTAGCTCCAAAGTTCTCCTTTCGAGCTCTTTGTCTTTCAATAATTGTTGCGATTCCTGTAATTCCTGCCTCAGTACCCTTAGTTGTTGATCTTGCAAGACTACTTTCTCTTGCAGCTGAGTCATGTTATTGTGAGAAGGAAGGAGAGTAGCTTTAAATGTTTCTATTTGAGCTTTTAGCTTACTGTTCTCCCGGTCATGAGCCATAAGTAGCTGGTCTATGTGAATACTTGAAGCAAGAAACTAAACAGAACAATAATGAGGATTAGGAAAAATGACAGGAAGGTAGTAACCTATAACTAAGAATACGTACAGCAATAGCTTGGTGACTGTGATTGTCAACCCGATCTGAAATATTGATGCCCCTTAATTGCTCTTGGCTATGTATCCAAGATTCAGCCAATAGGCCTTGTAATTGGAGAGAACCATAACTAGGGGGATTAGAAGTCTGCCCCATTTGGGAAGGTAGACCCAGAGCTTGTCTGAATAAAGGTGAGGGAACTGAAGAAGAAGAAGGTAGGGAGGAAGAAGACGTAATAGGAGGGAAAGAAGTAGTAGAAACAAGAGCAGCAGAAGAAGAGCTAGAGGGGATGGAAGGTGGTAATGCAAGGGGTGCTGATTCAGTCGTCGAAGCATGAATCGCTGAGGGCCCTGCACTTGGAGAAGATCTCCGACAAGGTGTTCATTTTGCTCGTAGCCCAGAAGCCAAAGGAGGTAAGGCCAAGACAAGAGTCTAGGAGGATACAGAGGGGATAACAGCCACCTCAGAAGAAGAAGAAGCTGAAATAATAGTAGGAGAGGAAGGGATGAGTAGAGTCAGTTGCATCATCTTAAGAGTAGGATTGGAGATAATATGGATAGGGGACATAGGTGCCTTACCTCTCTCAAAAGCAATAGGCACTGGAACGATAGGAGCTTGCACAAAAGTACCAAAAAGGTCGCTGAAAGGAACATCTTCAGTAAGCCTTGGTTTTTTGACTAGGGTAATGAAGGGTTGTTCTTCTTCCTCTTCCATAGCTGCAACAACTTTGACTTTTTGCTCTTCTTCGGACAGCAGACCCAGGGTAGAGGAATTAAGATTAGCTCGGCTAGTTTGCAGCCATTCCTCTCCGAGAATATTCACAAAAGACTTAGTCATAGTAGTGTTCTTATACATGAAAGTCGGAAGAAGAGCATCAGCTGAAACACAAGAATTGGGCATCATTATAGAGGAGATACACCAATCAGTAAATGTAGTGAAAAATGTTTATACATACCGAAAGAGTCATTCAAGGGAGTGTCAATGTTACTTATTCTAAAAGAGAACATCAAACCTTCCACAATCAAATGTGGTAAGCTGAATTTTGCCCCCTTTAGTTTAGATAAAGCAAAAGCAACAGAGGGGTCATTGAGGAGATTATTGGTACTAGGAACTGGAGGTAGATCATATATCCATTGGATAAGAAAAGGAGGGGGAGAAGGGAGACGCATAAGGAAAAATTTGTGACGCCATTCCCCTTGAGGGGGGAATTCGGTTGAACAAAATAGCCTTAGGGCGAGACTGAAATTTGAAGACACCTATGTCTACTTGACACGGAACGAAGAAGTGATGAAAAAGGCGAGGGGATAAAGGAAAATCTAGCAGTTTAGATACTCCAATGAAACCCATGAGGATAGAAAAAGACTGAGGGATAAACTGGTTAAGGGGAATATTGAAGTAGATACTAACATCAGAAAAAAAGGGATGAAGAGGGAATCGAAAACCTTGTAGAACTTGGTCTCGAAAGATAGATATACACCCAAGAGGAGGGAGATGAGGACTATCCTGAGGAGTGGGACGAACTATATAGGAAGGAAAACCATAGCTCATTCGTAAATCCATTTCCTCTGTCTCTGTGAGGTCAGAAACACATGAAAGAAACCACGCAGGAGGAGAAGAAGTCATGGAGGAACAGTAAAAGGAAGGTGAATCGAGGAAGGCGAAGAAAAAGTTGGGAAGCGAAAGAGAACTTCTTAAACCCTTGTTTTCCCTTTTGATCCTATGCAAGAAATATCAAATAAAGATAGTAGAAGAAATAAAATAAGGAAGAATATCCAGAATCATAACCGTCATAAAGAGGTGATGTCATCAAAGGATAAAATGGAATTCAAAAAGAAGGATGAATTCCAAAAAAAAGATGTTAAGTTTGGTAATCTTCCTCGGGAAATGCGACTGAGTTTCTCTCGATATGGACTTGATTCTTAACAGAATCAAACAAACGGGAAAATCGGTCGAGTATCAGATTGATAAAAAGATTTCAAATTATCGATCTAAGTAAAATAATAAACCCGGATAGGCGTAATAAACCAGACGAGATGTGTAGGCATGGGTATGAATCGGTCGGTCACGATAGACCGGCCAAGATAAATACTATCCTAATATGTCGATCAGAGGTTTATAATGGTAAGTTAAGTGACACTCGCCATAATAAATCAGAACAAAATTGGGTTAAGCATAATGCGTTAGATGATATTCATAAATACAAATATACATTGATCGAGTATAATAAATCGACTAATATTGAGAATATTACGATAAGCTGCACTAAATCGAACGAGACTTAATTAACTATAAAATACCGGACGATACTTGTCAATACTAGTATGCATCGATCGGTCACGATAGATCGGTCGAAATGAAGGATAGTATAGTATATTGAGTGAAGTTTTATGGCGGCGAGCCAGGTGACATTCAACATACTTAGACAAAACAAACAATCACCATGAAGAGGAACATATTTAATAATAAAGATAGAAGTTCAACTTTGCATAAATTAACTAGGTTGTCCCCACAAATCCTAGTCCACCTTACAATGATTTGAATTCAAGTAAGAAAATCACTCTATTGTCAACTGGGGAAACAGATCAGTAGGCCTGTTATCGAGAAGTTTACGACGGTTCAGGAAGTTGGGAGGAGGATCGCGAGATAAGTGTTGGTTGCTACTCGGAAAACCTAATGGTTCCACTGTACAAAAATTTTGTACAAAGGTCTGAACCTTTTCCTAGCTACCATGTGTTCTTTTAAATTAAACTTGGATCGCCTGCGGAACTTAACACATTTGATCCAAAGTTTAATTTATTTGTTCTTTTAGGTTTAGACTTGGATTTCCTGCGGAACTTAACACGTTCGATCCAAATCACCTAAGTTATTAATTCCATTAAATATTAATTTCCATAATTGGTTCCCAGTACTGACGTGGCGAGGCACATGACCTTCTTGGATATGGGAACAACCACCACCGACTAAACAAAACCTTTTATGGAAAGCTAATATTTAATTTCCTAAAATAACTTTAGGTTAACCGAAAGGAACAATCAAATCACAAGGAAAAGAAGAAAACATAAGAACACTACATCGAAAAATAAATTCGAAATACTAGAATCGTAAGCCTATTGTATTTGGTATTATTTCCAAAAATAACTAGTATGATGCGGAAAGGAAAAATTACTAGTTATACCTTTTAGAAAAAACCTCTTGATCTTCTACCGTATTCCTCTTCTAACCTCGGACGTTGTGTGGGCAACGATCTTCCGAGATAAGAAACCACCAAAGCACCTTCTTCTCCTCCTAGCTAGGTTCGGCCAAAACAAAAGCTTGACCAAGGATGAAGAAAAAACACCAACCAAGCTCCAAGGGATGCAAGCTTTCTCTCCTCCTCCTCCTTCTTCTCTAAGTAGTATCCGGCCACCACAAGAGCTCCAAGCCAAGAAGGGTTTTGGCCACCACAAAGAGGAAGAGAGGGAGAGAGGATGGCCGGCCACAATACCAAGGAAAAAGAGAGAGAGAATAATAGAAGTTGTGTCTCATGAAGGCACCCCAACCCCCTCTTTTATATTCCTTAGCCTTGGCAAATAAGGAAATTTAATTATAATAAAATTTCCTTAACTTTCCTTGACATGAATTAATTGGAAGAATTAAATAAAACTTCCTCTTTATCCATACAATGGCCGACCACAATCAAAAGGGCAAATTAGGAGAGTTTCAATCAACAAATTAAAACTTCCTAATTTGTTTCCGGAAATTTTAAAAAAATAAAATTTCTCTTCAAAAATATCTTCATGGTTGATAAAAAGAAATTTCTATAATTTTATTTTTCAACATGTGAATAATTTACAAAGAGAAAAAATAAAATATATTTCCAATCTACAAATAAGGAAAGAGACCTAATATCTTTCTTTAATCTTTTGTAGATCCTTTTAAAAGAGATATTTTAATTTTAATTCTCTCCAATAAATTAAATCTTCCACATAAGAAAAATTAAAAATTAAAATTCTTTTAAATTTAATGGGGGCCGACCACCTAAGCTTGGGTTCAAGCTAGGGCCGGCCACCCATGAATCAAGGCTTGGCCGGCCCTAGCTTGAACCACAAGCTAGCTTAGCCGGCCCCCTTATCATGGGTATGAAGGTAGGTATAGGTGGGTATAGTACTCTATAAATAAGAGGCTACGATAGGGACCGAGAGGAGGAATTGATTTTGGTCTCCCGATAAAATTAAGCATCCCGTGTTCGCCCCGAACACACAACTTAATTTTATCAATAATAATTCATTCCACTAGAGAACTATTATTGAATTACCGCACCAATCCCAAATTACATTTTTAGGCTCCTTCTTATTATGAGTGTGTTAGTCTCCCTGTGTTTAAGATGTCAAATGTCCACTAATTAAGTGAGTTACTGAAAACTCTTTTAATTAATATCTTCATCCAAGAATAGTACCACTCAACCTTATCGTCATGTCGGACTAAGTCCACCTGCAGGGTTTAACATGACAATCTTTATGAGCTCATCTTGGGGACATTATCAACCTAGATTACTAGTGTTGGAACCCCAAGGTGTTTTGATGTGATCAAACAAGCTAAGTTAGGTCCTGCGTTTGTTTAACCCTTGTGTCTAAGTGTGCAGGAGCTTAGGAACACAGGAAGTCGAGCGGAAGACGCGGCTAGAGAGAAGGATGGCACGGGGAGAGAGCCGACGGGCTCGGTGCGTCCGAGGGACGAGGTGACCGCGGAAGAGTACACCGGTGGACGAGAAGAACGTGCGCGGCGTTCGAGGGATGAGAAACCGGGAAGGAAGGCTGCTCGAGGAGAAGGCCGGAACTTGGGTTCGGGTGAGCCCTATTCCGGATGGCCGAGATCACCCAAGCTAGCGGAGCAGGAGCGAACAAGACCCGGACCGAGACGAGCTGAACCGGAGGTGAAAAAGTCAATGCTGTTGACTTCGGGCTTCGGGGCGCCCGGAGCCCTCCGGGGCGCCCGGAGCCCTCCGGGGCGCCCGGAACCCTTCCGGGCGCCCGGAGCTAGATTTTGACCAGGATCGCGTCAAACGCGATCTGATCATTGGGGATAGAATTTTATTCCCCCCAGGGCGCCCGGAACTCCTTCCAGGCGCCCGGACCAGTACTATAAATATAGTACTGGTCTGCACATTCAGAACAACTCACTTGTAATCAATTCTTTCTGTGATTTTAGTTGTGTTCTTTTCATTTGTGTTGTCAACGTTGTAAAGAGGCTTCTCCGCCCAGAGGAGATCATAGTGCGCTTACTTTCCTTGGATTAGCAATCCTCTGATTACAAACCAAGTAAATATCTGGTGTATGATTTCTTTACTTAGTCTCTACTTTTTATTACAAGTGTTTATGATATAGTTGAAATCCGAGAAAGGTTCGAGTTTTATTTTGTAGGGCAATTCACCCCTCCCCTCTTGCCGGCCTCCAAAGGGACCAACAAGTGGTATCAGAGCAAGGCGCTTCAGGAGGACTAACCGCCGATCGAAGCAACAAGATGGTCGGACCAAGCATCATCCCACCAAAATTCGAGGGGAACTTCGAAGACTGGAAGCGTCGTATGGAGGTATTCCTAAGAACTGATTTCAAAATTCGGTTTATAATGAAGTATGGTTTTTTAGCTCCGACGAACCAAGATGGAAAAGAAAAAGAAGAGAGCAATTGGACAAAGAAGGAGCAGAGTGAATCTGTAGCAAATAGCCGTGCGGAATATCACCTGCTGAGTGTGTTACCACCTCAAGAGGTCAACCGCATCGGAAGCTATTCATCTGCTAAAGAACTCTGGGAGAAGTTCCTGGAACTCCATGAAGGCACGTCTGAAGCGAAGCTCGCTAGAAGAGACATCCTCCGGAACAAGTTGATGAACATTCGTCTGGAAAAAGGTGAGAAGGTATCCAATCTACACGCAAAAGTAAAAGAACTGATTACTGATCTCGAGAACCTCGGAGAAACGGTAACAAATCGGGACAGCATACGCTACGCACTCAACACGTTTCCCAGAACTCCAGAGTGGATGTCAATCGTCGACGCCTACTACATCTCAAAGGACCTGGAGGTAAGTACATTAGAGGAATGTTTTTCTACCCTTGAATTACACGAAACTAGATGTGTAGAGACATCAAAGGACACACCCCAGACTATGGCACTGAACGCAACCAACAAGGATGAACCCGAGTCAGACTCCGAAGACGATCAAGAAGCGTACATGGTAAGAAACTTTAAAAAGTTTTTTAGATCTAATAAATTTAAAATGCAGAATAAAAAGAATCAAAAAGGTAGAAGAAAGGTGCGGTGCTACCAGTGTCAGAAGGAGGGACACCTAAGGGAAGACTGCCCAGAACTCAAGAAGGTCAAAATGAAGACACCCAAGAAACACAACCTAAAAGTAACTTGGGACGACAGTTCTTCATCTGAATCAGAAGCTCAAGAATATGCCGGGATAGCACTGATGACAAGCTACGGAGGACAAAGTACATCAGAACCCAGCATCGATGAAGGGGGAGCGACCTCAGATGGAAGTAGCGAAGCAGGGGGAGATTCAGGTTTCAAGTCTGATATGGTAAGTGAGGTATGCCTCTTACCCCCTGATGAACTTTACTTTGGTATCAAAGCTATGACTAAATCCATGTATAAATTAGAAAATAAAAATGCCAAATTAGAAAATGAAATTTTAGAAACAAAGAGAATTTTGGTAAAATCATGTCTTATAGAGGATTTTGAAAAATTGAAAATCGAAAATGAAAAACTAAAAGAAGAAATAGAAAGATTGAAAAAATCAAATGGTTCAAATATTTCTACTTTTAGGAATTATAAAGGTTTAAATTGGTATTATAGATTTCATCAAAGTCAAATCAGAAATATATCAAAAATCTATATACCTAGGAAATACTTGGTTAATCCTGTAGGTAGGAACCTCTATTGGGTTACAAAAACCTATTTAATTTAAAATTAAAATTAGACTTAGCATTTTCAGCAAGGAAATTAAACAACTAATTTCTTTATGAGGCTTTGCCTAAGGAAGTGGTTGTTGCTCCAATAACCAAGAATGCCTAGTGCCTCGCCACGACCTGGAAGCTAAGTATCGAAATGAAAAGTTTAATTGACTAACTGAAAAAGCATTAATTTAAATTACTTAATGCTCTAAAAGAGTTATTCAATTTGTGTTAGAAAATATTTAAAAATTTTTAACTTGACTTAGAAATTTTTTTCTTAGAAATTTTCATGAAAATTGACATAGATTTTTTTTTTGAAAGTTATCTTAGAATTTTTTATGATAATATTGCCTTATAATTTTTCTTAAAATTGACTTAGAATTGTTTCTTATGAATATTAACTTAGAATTTTTTTAGAAATTTTTTTTTTGGGAATGTTGAGATAAGTTTCAAACTTAAAATTTTTTTTAACACTTATGACTGTTTGTTTCCTTAAATTTTTTAAATATTTTACTTAGACATTTTTAAATATTTTTACACTTAAAATTTTTTTTGGATTTACCTCAGACTTGTTTATAACCCCAATTTTTACGTGATCAAAGGGGGAGAAGTATGTAAAGTCTAGGGGGAGGTAATATAATTTTTCAATTGAAAAATATTTGGACAAAATTATTTTTATTGCATATGTTTATCCTAACTTAACTTGGATTGCTCACATCAAAAAGGGGGAGATTGTTGGAACCCCAAGGTGTTTTGATGTGATCAAACAAGCTAAGTTAGGTCCTGCGTTTGTTTAACCCTTGTGTTTAAGTGTGCAGGAGCTTAGGAACACAGGAAGTCGAGCGGAAGACGCGGCTAGTGAGAAGGACGGCATGGGGAGAGAGCCGACGGGCTCGGTGTGTCCGAGGGACGAGGTGACCGCGAAAGAGTACACCGGTGGACGAGAAGAACGTGCACGACATTCGAGGGACGAGAAACCAGGAAGGAAGGCTACTCGAGGAGAAGGCCGGAACTTGGGTTCGGGTGAGCCCTATGCCGGATGACCGAGATCACCCAAGCTAGCGGAACCGGAGTGAACAAGACCCGGACTGAGACGAGCTGAATCGGAGGCAAAAAAGTCAACGCTGTTGACTTCGAGCTCCGGGGCGCCCGGAGCTGGATTTTGACCAGGATCACGTCAAACGCGATCTGATCGTTGGGGATAGAATTTTATCTCCCCCAGGGCGCCCGGACTAGTACTATAAATATAGTACTAGTCTGCACATTCAGAACAACTCACTTGTAATCAATTCTTTCTGTGCTTTCAGTTGTGTTCTTTTCATTTGTGCTGTCAACGTTGTAAAGAGGCTTCTCCGCCCAGAGGAGATCATAGTGCACTTACTTTCCTTGGATTAGCAATCCTCTGATTGCAAACCAAGTAAATCTCTGGTGTATGATTTCTTTACTTAGTCTCTACTTTTTATTACAAGTGTTTATGATATAGTTGAAATCCGAGAAAGGTTCGAGTTTTATTTTGTAGGACAATTCACCCCTCCCCTCTTGCCGGCCTCCAAAGGGACCAACAACTAGGACACAATTTCATTCTATAATCAACAACACACACTATAAGTGATATCATTTCCCAACTTATCGGGCTTATTGATTCATCGAACTAAATCTCACCCATTGATAAATTAAAGAAATAAATATCAAATATGTGTGCTTGTTATTATATTAGGATTAAGAGCACACACTTCCATAATAACTGAGGTATTTGTTTCTTTATAAAGTCAGTATAAAAGAAACGACCTCTAATGGTCCTACTCAATACACTCTAAGTGTACTAGTGTAATTATATAGTCAAGATAAACTAATTCCTAATTACACTACGACCTCCCAATGGTTTGTTCCTTTCCATTTTGGTCGTGAGCTACTATTTATAATTTATAAGGTACTGATAACATCATCTTCTGTATGTGGCACTACATACTATGTTATCTACAATATAAATTAATTGAACAACTACAACTAAATGTAGATAATTTGACCAAATGTGATTCTTTATTTAAAATAAATATTTACAAAATCTTAGGCTTTCAGTATACACTCTAACAATCTCCCACTTATACTAATGACTAAGCTATCATATCTTCTGCCATACATCTGATTCCCATTCCCTCCACATGCCGATCGAAAGCTTTTGCTGGGAGGGCCTTAGTGAAAGGATCTGCCAGGTTATCTGCTGATGCAATCTTGGCGATGACAACTTCTCCTCGCTTCACGATATCTCGTATCAGGTGGTACTTGCGCTCTATATGTTTACTTGCCTTATGGGCTCGTGGTTCCTTCGAGTTTGCAACTGCACCGCTATTATCACAATAAATTGTGATAATTTTGGGCAAACCAGGAATCACATCTAAGTCCATTAGAAAGTTCCTGAGCCATACTGCTTCTTTAGATGCCTCAGAGGCTGCTACATACTCTGCTTCCATGGTTGAGTCCGAAACACATTTCTGCTTAACACTCCTCCATGCAATGACTCCACCTCCTAAAGTAAACACATAGCCTGATGTAGACTTACTGTTGTCCCTATCTGATTGGAAATCTGAATCCGTGTAACCCACAGGGAGCAAATCGTCTGCTTGGTAAACTAGTATATAATCTCTAGTCCTTCTCAGGTACTTTAATATATGCTTTACCGCAGTCCAATATCCTTGTCCAGGGTTACTCTGATATCTGCTGACCATGCCCACGACAAAACAGATATCAGGTCTTGTACATAGCATTGCATACATAAGGCTTCCTACAGCTGAAGCATAAGGAACTGCTTTCATGTCTTCTATCTCCTTTGATGTCTTTGGAGACATCTCTTTAGATAGAGCTATTCCATGCCTAAAAGGTAAGAAACCTTTCTTGGAATCCTGCATGCTAAAACGAGCAAGAACTGTATCTATATATGAAGCTTGGGAGAGACATAACATTCTTTTCTTGCGATCCCTTAAAACTTTGATCCCAAGAATGTGTGCACAATCTCCTAAGTCCTTCATATCAAATTGTTTGGACAACCATACCCTAACATCTGATAATACCTTGACATTATTGCCAATTAACAAAATATCATCTACGTATAGTACAAGAAATACCACCACGTTTCTGTTATACTTCTTGTATACACAAGACTCATTTGGACACTGAATTAATCCATATGACTGGATTACCTCATTAAACCGGATGTTCCAAGACCTTGAAGCTAGCTTTAGTCCATAAATGGACCGATTGAGCTTGCACACTAGATGCTCTTTGCCTTTTTCAATAAACCCTTCTGGTTGCTTCATATGGATGTTCTCTTCAAGACTTCCATTAAGGAAAGATGTCTTGACATCCATTTGCCAAATCTCATAATCCATATGAGCAGCAATGGATAAGAGTATCCGGATAGATTTAAGCATGGCTACCGGTGAAAAGATCTCCTCATAGTCAATTCCCTCTTTCTGAGTGTACCCTTTCACAACAAGCCTAGCTTTGAAGGTTTCTACCTTCCCGTCTGTCCCTCTTTTCCTTTTGTAGATCCACTTGCATCCAATGGCTTTTACACCATCAGGTGGTTCTACAAGCTCCCAGACCTTATTAGAGTACATAGACTCTATTTCAGAATTCATTGCCTTTTGCCAAGATGCTGCATCTATATCTTGGAGTTCTTCGTCATATGTTCGGGGATTAGGTTCATGTTTTCCCGGGATCAAGTCCGAAGACTCTCCCAAAAACATGAATCTATCAGGCTGCCTAACAATCCTCCCACTACGACAAGGCACAGTCTGTGGTTGTGTATCACGTGTTGCAGTCTCTTGTGGTACTTCATCTTGTACTGTTGGTACTGAAGTAGTCGTGTCCTCTCTAAGTTCTTCTAAAACAACTTTGCTACTTGGCTTGTGATCCATTATATAGTCTTCTTCTAAAAACTGGACATTGGTGCTAACAATGACCTTCTGGTCTTTAGGACTATAAAATAAACCACCTTTCGTTCCTCTGGGATACCCCACAAACACGCGAACTTCTGTACGAGATTCTAACTTATCAAGATCTCTTTCAAAGACATGCCGGACTACCCCAAATCGAATATGTCTTAGACTGGCTACCATTCCACAATTGGGAGTAGAAGAAATTTAGAAAGTACTAAGTTCAAAATGTACACTGTTGTTTCCAGAGCGTATCCCAAAATGAATTTGGTAATTGAATAACTCATCATCGATCTAACCATTTCCATAAGAGTCCTATTCCTTCGCTCGCCACACCATTCTGCGGTGTACCAGGTGAAGACAGTTGGGATTGAATCCCGGCCTCTGATAAGTAATTCCTAAACTCTCCTAAGAGGTATTCGCCACCACGATCAGACCGTAGTGTCTTGATACTTTTACCTAGTCATTTCTCCACATCAGCCTTGTATTCTTTGAATTTATCAAAGCACTCGGACTTGCGGCGCATTAGGTAAATATATCTATATCTTGAATAATCATCTATAAAAGAGACAAAATATTCAAAACTTCCTCTTGTCTGAACAGACATAGGACCACACAAATCAGAATGAACCAATTCTAACACTTCTTTGGCTCTATACCCCTTGACCTTAAAAGGCCTCTTGGTCATTTTACCTTCAAAGCAAGATTCACAAGTTGGAAAATTTTCCAACTCTAATGAACCCAAAAGTCCATCGGCTATAAGCCTCTGAATCCTACTTAAGTTAATATGACCAAGCCTTAGATGTCAAAGATATGCTTGGTTCATTTCTGAAGGTTCTTTTCTCTTATTAGAGTTAGAAGATGAGTTATAAATTTCCTTGTTTTGCTTTATGGGAGAAATTGGATTTAAAGTATACAAATTGCCAACTAATGCACCAGAACAGATAATCACTTTATTTCTCTTAATAACTACATCGTTACTAAAGGAAAATGAATATCCATCTAAAAATAGTTTAGAAACTGAAATTAAATTCTTTCTAAACCGGGTACATAAAGACAATTTCTTAAACCAAATTTCTATTTCTATTAAAAGATAAGTAGACATCTCCCACTACAGTCGCCACCTTAGTAGCATTGCCCATGTAGGTAATCTCTCCTTGAGTTAGTCGTCGGGTTTCGGAACCCCTGCAAGGAATTGCGAGACATGATCGTGGCTCTGTATCACACACCAGGTAGATAACACCGCTAAACATGTTTCAACAACTAGAGCATGAGATATACCTTTGTTGTTCTGATTCCTACGAGGACAGTCCGCCTTCCAATGCCCTGACTGCTTGCAGATCGGCTTCTTCATTCCAGCTTTAGGTCCTGTACTCTGAGATTTATTCACTTTCTTTGCTGAACCAACTTGTTTCTTCTTCTTCTTTCCTTTTGGTTTAGAAGTAGAACCATTTTCAGCATAGTGAATATGAGAATTGTGGCGAAACAAACCTTCTGTTGCCTGAATGAATATACCCTTTTGTTCATATTGTAATTCAGGCGAAATTGCTCAAAACTTCTAGGTAGTGTTTGGAGGATCATATCGATCTGGGTTTCCCCATCAATTTCTCCTCCAAGGATCTGTATTTCGTTCAGATAAGCCATCATCTTTAGGATATAATCCCTCACAGGAGTACCCTCTTGCATGGTGGCTGTCATTATCTTTCTCATGGCTTCTTGTCTAGAAGCCCGATCCTGATGACCAAAGAGTTCCTTGAGATTGTTCATAATATCATAAGCTGTTGGTAAATCTTGATGCTGATGTTGCAATACATTTGACATTGAAGCCAAGATGTAACACCGCGCCATCTCATCCGCCTTTACCCATTTCTTATGATATTCAATCTCCTCTTGGGTAGATTCACCAGTGGGTGCATCAGGATAAGGTTCAGTCAGTACAAACTTATAGCTTTCGGCAGTAAGAACAATGTCCAGGTTCCTTTTCCAATCTATGTAGTTAGGACCAGTAAGTCTATTCTGTTGTAGTATGATAGACAGTGGGTTGAAAGTCATCCTAAGAATCACAAATAACTTTTGGTCAGAACTCTAAATTTAGAATAATATTGATTCCTCAAACAATACTATTTTAAATTAACCAACACCTCAAAACACCGTGAATATTGTATGCCACGATAGTGTGGACGTATACAAATTGAGCATTTGTAAAAGGAGGGTTTTAACCCATTAATTTTATTATCTTGTTAACCTAACTTTTTGACAAATAAAATTAATAGTTGGTATCCTTTGATCACACAAATAATAGCAGTGACTCCGATAGGGAGGATACTATTAGATGTGCCTAAGTGTGCACCATTACTTGACACTAAGTCCATTAATAAGATTGTGCCCCTTCCGATGGGGAAGATCACACGCTCTTAATTAACTTCCTATAGTCATCCAAAATGGAAGTTTGTTCTAGTGATCCATAAACAAGCTCATCCGATATGGAGGAAGGCACTCAGAGCCAACGCGCAAGCTTGTTTGCATCACTTACAAACCAGTAATGGAGACCGTGGAATTTATTTAAAATTCCTCTCTCACTTAGTTATTTATAAATGAGGAATTTTAACTATGCTAGCCTACTAGACATGTATACTAACATGCACACACAGCACAATATAAAAGCAATAAATGAAAAGCTAATTTTCAACTATTATGGCTTTTATCTATTGTTGTTCTCCGTGTGTCGCCAACCCTAGCTTCTGCCTTCTTTGGCCACTGCCACCAGGTCTAGTTGTCGCATCCATCTTGCTCCTTATTCTGTTGCGCCTCTGGTCCTCAAAAGGTTCCATGCCTTGCAAGATTTGATCCGTGACAAAAATAGAATTTTACATTTTTCGATCCTATATTCCTCGAAGGAATGTACATGTAAACTAGATCGAACATAAAATAAAAATTTACATCCATCGATCCTATATTCCATAAAAGGAATGTACATGTAACTAGATCAAAAAAATAGAATCCTAATAAAAACTAAATACACATACAATCATGCACACATATAAATGCCCTTGACATGTCCAAGGGTCCAAACACACATAAAAAACTATAAGCCATAATAGTTGGATGTGCCTTAGCACATCCTATTACGCTTAAATTATGTAATGTAATTATAATAATAATACGCAAAACCTAGCTCGATACCAATTGTTGGTTGCTACTTGAAAACCTAATGGTTACAAAGATCTGAACCTTTTCCCTAGCTACCATGTGTTCTTTTAAATTAAACTTGGAACACGTTTGATCCAAAGTTTAATTTATTTGTTCTTTAGGTTTAGACTTGGACTTTCTGACAACTTAACCATCACTCAATCCACCTAAGTTATTAATTCCATTAAATATTAATTTCCATAATTGGTTCCCAGTATTGACGTGGCGAGGCACATGGCCTTCTTGGATATGGGAATAACCACCACCGACTAGACAAAACCTTTTAAGGAAAGCTAATATTTAATTTCCTAAAATAACTTTAGGTTAATCGAAAGGAACAATCAAATCACAAGGAAAAGAAGAAAACATAAGAACACTACATCGAAAAATAAATTCGAAATACTAGAATCGTAAGCCTCTTGTATTTGGTATTATTTCCAAAAATAACTAGTATGATGCGGAAAGGAAAAATTACTAGTTATTCCTTTTAGAAAAAACCTCTTGATCTTCTAACGAATTCCTCTTCTAACCTCGGACGTTGGGTAGAACTGATCTTGGAAATCACCAACCTTCTTCTCCTCCTAAATATCTTCTCCTCCAAACAAAAGCTTTACCAAGGATGAAGAAAAAACACCAACCATGCTCCAAGGGATGCAAGCTTTCTCTCCTTCTTCTTCTTCTTCTCTAAGTAGTATCCGGCCACCACAAGAGCTCCAAGCCAAGAAGGGTTTTGGCCACCACAAAGAGGAAGAGAGGGAGAGAGGATGGCCAGCCACAACACCAAGGAAAAAGAGAGAGAGAATAATAGAAGTTGTGTCTCATGAAGGCACCCCAACCCCCTCTTTTATATTCCTTAGCCTTGGCAAATAAGGAAATTTAATTATAATAAAATTTCCTTAACTTTCCTTGACATGAATTAATTGGAAGAATTAAATAAAACTTCCTCTTTATCCATACAATGGCCGGCCACAATCAAAAGGGCAAATTAGGAGAGTTTCAATCAACAAATTAAAACTTCCTAATTTGTTTCCGGAAATTTTAAAAAAATAAAATTTCTCTTCAAAAATCCCTTCATGGTTGATAAAAAGAAATTTCTATAATTTTATTTTTCAACATATGAATAATTTACAAAGAGAAAAAATAAAATATATTTCGAATCTACAAATAAGAAAAGAGATCTAATATCTTTCTTTAATCTTTTGTAGATCCTTTTAAAAGAGATATTTTAATTTTAATTCTCTCCAATAAATTAAATCTTCCACATAAGAAAAATTAAAAATTAAAATTCTTTTAAATTTAATGGGGGTCGGCCACCTAAGCTTGGGTTCAAGCTAGGGCCAACCACCCATGAATCAAGGCTTGGCCGGCCCCCTTATCATGGGTATGAAGGTGGGTATAGGTGGGTATAGTACTCTATAAATAAGAGGCTACGATAGGGACCGAGAGGAGGAATTGGTTTTGGTCTCCGATAAAATTAAGCATCCCCTAACACACAACTTAATTTTATCAATAATAATTCATTCCACTAGAGAACTATTATTGAACTACCGCACCAATCCCAAATTACATTTTTGAGCTCCTTATTATGAGTGTGTTAGTCTCCCTGTGTTTAAGATGTCAAATGTCTACTAATTAAGTGAGTTATTGACAACTCATTTAATTAATATCTTCATCCAAGAATAGTACTACTAAACCTTATCGTCATGTCGGACTAAGTCCACCTGCAGGGTTTAACATGACAATCTTTATGAGCTCATCTTGGGGACATTATCAACCTAGATTACTAGGACACAGTTTCCTTCTATAATCAACAACACACACTATAAGTGATATCATTTCCCAACTTATCGGGCTTATTGATTCATCGAACTAAATCTCACCCATTGATAAATTAAAGAAATAAATATCAAATATATGTGCTTGTTATTATATTAGGATTAAGGAAATTCCATAATAATTGAGCGAGGCTCTATGGTCTCAAGTCAAGCAACATTCAATATACTTAGACAAAATAAACAACCACCACGAAAAGGAACAGATTTAATAATAAAGTTAAAGATCAACTTCACATAAACCAACCAGATGTGTCACACATCCTAGTCAATCTTACAATGATTTAAATTGATAAGAAAATCACTCTATCGTTAAATGTGGAAACAGATCACACCTTTATTTAAAATTTGTTTCAAAAGCTTGGGATGAGGATACACTAATAAGAAGCCTTCTTCTCGTAATTGTTGCACCGCTCCTTCAGCTCCAGCAGTGAAGGCTGCCAAGATCGACTTCACGATTGGCCTGTTGAACTTAGTAGAATTAATTATGATGGTGGCCTTATCCTTGAATCGGGTGTCTTCATTAGCCTTGTAGATGACCAAAGCCATTTGGGAAGTTTTCAGTTCAGCTTCTTTGGTGGAGACCTCGGTTTTAGCTGAATTTAGGGAAGTATTCAAGGAAGTTATTTCGTCATCCTTCAGCTGTAGAGCCTTAAGTTTATCAGCCAAGGCTGACTCATAGTCAAACTTTAACTTGTTGAGCTCGACCATCTATTTCTCTAAATTGGAAGTTAATTCTTTGTTAAGATCTGTAGCTGATTTAAACTGCGACTGGAGGCCCTCAATTTGGACCTCAAGTTGTTTCTTGGAGGTAGGGGAAAGCGTGGCAGAAGACAACTCGATAACCCGCTGTTTCAGTTTTTCATTCTCGAATTTCAGCTTCTTGTTCTCGTTATATAAATTGTGCATTAGTCGAGACAAGCCCATGTTCTCTACCCATCGCTAAAAATGTAATAAAAAGTTAGGACATAGTCACTGATGAGTAATAAGTAGATAATAATGAACATACCTGAGTTTCCTTATAGGAGAAGTGATCGATTGTTTCCGAAGTAGTAAGTTCTTCAAAAAGAGGGCGAACTTTCTCCCAAGCCCCAGCAAAGGAACCTCCCAGTAGTATAGGGAGGACAGGAATGGCGGAAGAACCCATGGATTAAGAGGAAGTAGGAATAGAAGGAGGAGGAAAAACTAAATAAGAAGAAGGTGAGGAAGGTAAAAATCCAGATTCTGGAATAGACAATGGAAAGGTGAAGGAAACACCACCAGAGGCACTGGTACTGGAAGAAGGTGAGGCAGGAAAAATGAGAGAGGGGTAAAGTTTGGCCAGAGTAGGTTCATTAGAAGAAAGGTCAGCAGGAACAAAACCTTCTGAAACCAGTTCGTCAGCGGGAAGGATAAGTCTCCTTTTGGAAGGAGGAGCCCTAGTAAGTTTGCGTCCCGGGCATTTGCTGGGAGCAACTTCAGCTATAGATTTACCAGAACTCACAGGAGACGTAAGCTCAATGATAGAAAGGGGAGCGGCTGACGGGGGAGCAGCAGCCACTGGTGAAGAAATAGTCGGCAAAGAGACAACAGGAATTTCTGCAAGAAGGCCTTCGGGAGCCTCAGGAGCCACCTGAGAGCTGGACACTTCAACCAGGGGAATCGGATCTTCAACTGGAGGCGACGGAGTAAGGTCAGCAAGAAGCTCTTATTCTTTTGCACGAAGTGCGCCCTCCTCCAGATGCAGTTCTTCATCGATTAAAGCAAAATAAAAATTGTCCACTACATAGAGAGGAAAAACGTTTTAGTTAGTAAAAATCAATAAGGAAGAAGCAGGATTTTACCTAAAGAGCCTTGTGTAGCAGGCTTGATGGGGCTTAGACCAAATAAGTATAGAAGATCGACCCTCAGCCACTTAGGGATAGAAAGCCGACGACATAACAATTTTTCACAATAAATAGGAAAAGAAGCATGAAGATGAAACTCCCTAACGTCGGGCAAGGGGGGTAAGGAGGATCTCTAGGCATGAGACCAAGGAATGGGTCTTGGAAACTTTATAAAAAAGAAACGAGATTTCTATGCTTTAAGAGACGAGGGCATATCCTCAAAAAGGACCATCTTAGTCCGAGATTGGAACAGGAAAACACCGGGCTCCGAACACTTTGGGTAAGAAAACATGAAAAACTTTTGGGGAGTAGGAGGGATATCCAACAGACGAAAAAGCATGTAGGCACCACACAGGTAACGAAAGACGTTAGGTGCAAATTGCTGCAAAGGAATATCAAAATACTGGCTCACTTCGATTAGGAAAGGAGGAATGGGAAACCTTAAACCCCCTATCAATTGATTCTTGAAAAAAGTCACGCAATTAGCGGGGGGACGATGAGGATGATCATCTGGTTTCAGGATTAAGATGCTATATTCCCTGGGGATTTCATATTGATGGCGGATGGTGAGCCTAGCATTTTTATCAAAGGAAGAAGAAATTTGTACATACCAAGGAGCAATCGTTTCCTCAGCCATAGACAGAAGTAAATGTTAGCGGAACAGCAAGTTACTTACTGGAAGCAAGAAAGGAGATCACCAGAAAGTGGTGAGCGCGAGGTTTGATCAAAGACTGCAGCGAGAAAAGAACGCTAAGGAAAGAAAGGAAGGGACAAACTTGATAAGAAGACGAAGGGTTTAGGGTTTAGAAAATACACACCCGTCGTTAGATCAAAACACTTTTCTCTCAATAGATGTTGAGGATTATAGAAAAGAGGCAAACACTCGTGTGGCGTAGCAGAGAGAGAAGATATGTGCAGTGTTACATAATCATAAAGGAGCATTTATGCTGGACGTGACAAATCGAATCATGCTGGGGTTGGTAACACCTCGTCATACGCCTCCAACATTCTCTTACCATTGAAAAGCCAATCACAAGCAAGGAAATTCTGAAGAGAAGACGTAGTTTACTAGGCATAATAAAGGAAGAGGGATTGAGTTTGACTAAATCCAGGTTAAGGACAAGAAAAAATAAGGAAAGTTATTTGGGCATAAAGCATGGTCCAAATTAATGTCAGTATAAAGCATAAACTAGCATTGATCGAAATAATTTTACTTATAATATCAGTTGGCGTAACTTTAGCTATAATAGATAAGTATAACATCGGCCGAGATAACCTTGTTTGTGATAAAAAAGTGAATACCAGTCGGTATAACATTAGCCACAATAGATAAGTATAACATTGACCGAGACAACCTTGTTTGTGATAAACAAGCGAATATTGGTCGACATAACGTCAGCTATAATAGGTAAGTATAACATCAGTCAGGACAACCTTGTCTATGATAAACGAGAGAATATTTGTCGAAATGACAATGTTTATGATATACAAGTGGATATTGGGCAAAGCATCACGTCTATTCTTATGAATTAGAGGGATTCAATAGAGTTACCCAATTCAATACAAAAGATTGTTTGAATTTACATTTAGAATCTGATCAAATACATAACATTACATTTTCCCCTCAAAATGTTAAACCTCAAAAGGTCAACAAAAATTACAAACATAAGCTCTCGGGATGCTTAGCAAATTTCAATCCCACCGGAGTCAAACTTTCCAGGGAGCAGAAGTGGAAATATTTTACCTGGCACGAAGGAAGCTTGCCCGGGTGACAGAAGTGGCAATATTTTGCCTGAGACGAAGGAAACTATGAAGCAGGGTGGTCTCAAGGGCAAGGGGAAGGGGACAGATCTATTCAGGCCCTGGTGCAAAGGTGACTGAAAGAGCCTCTCCCCTGTTTGAGCCCTAGAGCTCTGCTTCCAGAGCAACCAATCCTAGCCGCGGGTAACATGGGCTACGCATTTGTAGCGACATCCATGAGATATTGAGTTGGTCCTCCGTGAGTAATGAGAATTCCTCTGAAGCTCGTTGAGTCTCCAGAGTAGTTGCACCTTCGGTTGGAGATTCTAAATCTCGAGAAACGTCATTTTTTAGGATGGTTTCTCAAACCATGGAGTTAGCTAAAGCAAAAACTTGAATAAACTCATGTATAGATCTCGCCTTGTCCAACAAGAGTCGCCCCCAAAGAGGGGGATCTAAGGCCATACTCTTAGCAGGAAAAGTTAGCGAGGAGGGAAAAGAACTGAGGTAGGTGATGAACGAAGAGAGGGTGGTAGCCCTATTTAAAGGATCAAAGGACCTAAGGAATCACTGTACTAAGGTTCACGGGATCACTGTACTCGGGTTCACAAGATAGCTGTACAAAAAATTTGTAAGGTCACGTCAGTACCCGTGGCAGAGTCAGGGGTAAAGAAAAAACAAAATCAGACCTATGTCTAGTCAGTCGGCTACATCTCCTTTGACTAGACTTGAAGGGAAGACTAGTGATATGGGTTAGGTTTCATGGATCCTCGGTGAGGAAAGGAAAGAAAATAACCGAGTTGAGAAGATAGATCAATATCGACCGAGATATACCTCCGGGGAGGAAAGCCAATACCGGTCAGGATATACTTCCGGAGAGGAAGGCCAATATCGGCCGGGATATACTTCCAAGTAGATAGGCCAGTATCGATCAAGATATACCTCCAAGGAGGTAGGCTAATATCGGCTAGGATATACCTCAAAAAAGGTAGGCCAATATCAATCGGAATATACCTCCAGGAAGGCAGGTCAATATCGACCGGTATATACCTCCAGGGAAGCAGGCCAATATCAATCGAGATATACCTTCAGAGAGGAAGGCCAATATCGGCCGAGATATACTTCCAAGTAAGTAGGGCAATATCGACCGAGACATACCTTGAAAGAGGTAGACCAATCTAGGCTGGATAATACCTTGAAAAGGATATACCAATATTGATCAAGATTACATACTTGATAAAATATAGCCCAGTACTAGCTGGGATAATAAACTTAGAGGGGTACAAACAGGCATTGCCCAAGAAGCCTCATGAGAGGTAATAATAATTGACCCGACCTAGTTTAAGTTTAGTTTCGACCGATGCAAGGAACAATGTTATATTAGGCTATCTATGATATAGCAAAAATAGGAGGGGCAAGTAGGAATGATAGATACACTTTGAAATAACTTGTGAAACAGAACAGAAGTAAATATTTCAAATAAAATAGTTTAATGAAGATATGTGCAGTATGTGATTGTATAACAGGTTTTACATATTTGGCGAGAAATGTATTTTTAGACTTTTCTGCAGGTACTAGACGACAAAGAAGGTACATCTGGGGTACAAAAAAGATTCTTTAAAAGTCATTTACCACAAGTACGCAGCCTACATCATCTCATAACAAACTCTAACAAACCGGGGTCCACTTCATGACTACGGAGGTTATATGAAGTGGTATAAAAAGGAGAATCCTCTCCGTTGGCCAGGTAAGTACACATCATTGTGCACATTCATAACCCTAATTCTCGACTACTGTTCTTCTTCTTCTTCTTCCTTTTCCCACACAAAGAGAGATCACTGACTGGAGCGTTGGAGGACCTAGCCAGGGGTTCCCACCTCGGTCTTAGGTCACTGACGATAATGTTGGTTGGTCTCTTGTGCGCAGGAAACCTTGCAAGCTTCGGATCTCAGTTTTCTTCAGTCAGATTTCTCTCTCGTCATTGGATCTTCGCGTAGGGAGGGAATTCTGTGACTCTATTCTCCTCGATCCACTTTGGGTTTCTCGGATCGGTATTCAGTCAAGTATTATTCTTCATCAGCGGTAGGTTTTTTCTCCCAGCTCTCTGTTTTGTCAAGCTTCCCAGACAGGATCAGCTATAAAAGGAAAGATTTAAATTTTAAACTCTTTTTTAAAACCATGGCTTCCACATAAGAAAAATTTTTAAAAATAAAATCTTTTTAATTTTATTGTGGCCGGCCACCTAAGCTTGTACTTAAGCTAGGGCCGACCACACTTCATCCCATCCAGCCATATCTTGGCCGACCCTTGCTTGGGCTCCAAGCTTGGCTTGGCCGGCCACATAAGGATGGGTAAGAAGGTGGGTATGAGTGGGTATAATACTTTATAAATAAGAGGCTACGATAGGGACTGAGAGAAGGAATTGGTTTTGATCTCCTGATGAAATTAAGCTTCCCGTGTTCGCCCCAAACACCCAACTTAATTTCATCAATAATAATTCATACCACTAAAGAATTATTATCGAACTACCGCACCAATCTCAAATTACATTTTAGGCTCCTTATCATGAGTGTGTTAGTCTCCCTGTATTTAAGATATAGAATGCCCATTAATTAGATGAGTTACTGACAACTCACTTAATTAATATCTAACTCCAAGAGTAGTACCACTCAACCTTATCATCATGTCGGGCTAAGTCCACCTGCAGGGTTTAAATGACAATCCTTAAAAGCTCCTCTTGGGGACATCATCAACCTAGATTACTAGGACACAGTTTCCTTCTATAATCAACAACACATACTATAAATAACATCATTTCCCAACTTATCGGGTCTATTGATTTATCGAACTAAATCACACCCTTTGATAAGTCAAAGAAATAAATACTAGATATATGTGCTTGCTATTATATCAGGATTAAGAGCACACACTTCCAAAATAACAAAGGTCTTGTTCTTTTATGTAGTCAGTACAAAAAGAATTTACCTTAAATGGTCCTGCTCAATACACTCAGAGTGTAGTAGTGTAATTTTATAGTTAAGATAAACCAATACCAAATTACACTACGACTATTCCAATGATTTGTTCCTTTCCATCTTAGTTGTGAGCTACTGTTTATAATTTACAAGGAATTGATAACATGATTTTCTGTGTGTGACACCACACACCATGTTATCTACAATATAAATTAATTGAACAACTACACTTAACTTATAAATGTAGACATTTGGCCAATGTGGTTCTTATTTCTAAATAAATGTTTATACAAAAGCTAGGCTTTTAGTATACACTCTAACAATCTTCCACTTATACTAAAAGACTATACTGCTATAAATGTTGTCATACATCTGATTCTCAACTCCTTAACATGCCTATAAAAAGCTCTTGCCTTAAGGGCCTTAGTGAAAGGATCTTCCAGGTTATCAGTCACGCCCCCAGAAGAGTCCATGTCCGAGAAAATTTCGGCAGCATCTCCCCTGTACGGCGGACAATCAAAATTTTCTACAAGCACTAAATACTCAGCCACAGGCGGCTGGAATAATAACAGTAAATAAAATCAATCACCACGCAGTTTATATATATGTATTCAGCCTCTGGCTCTCGAAATCAACCCTACTCAACTACACTCGTAAAGCCCAAATCCGATTTTTCTTACCTCTTCTGCCGTCCAGGCAGGCATGTAGTAGAGTAAATCCAAATCATACTAAAAGTCCATCCAACGGAAAGATTCCATACAATATCCATATGTAAGTCCAAAACAAAACTAAAATAAAGTCTGATAGCGAAAAGCTAAAATGAAACAACTCAAAAAGTACTACGTGCGGTGGGGACTAGCGATGGAACTCCCTCCGACAGATCAACCTGAAAATAACAACAATGGAGGCGGGGTGAGTCCAACAGGTGCAGTTGATATGCAAAGTAAAGAAACAACACCTAGCACTAATCATGCGTACAGTCTCCTGATAAGAAAGATAAGAATGCATCTGAAATAAACAGGAGAATACTGTACTAACCAGGTCCTGAGTATAAGGTCAAACAGTCCGAGGGATATAGGAATCCTGTATGCATGTCAAACATAGGTATCCAAACAATATGCAGCATATAAATGCAGCAACCACAAACACAAGCAATAAATGCATCATGCATATGATGCCAATGATGCGCCCTGGTCACCCCTGACGCCAGTCGATCATCTCACACACAATAGGGAGGCCGAGTGGGTAGCGTGCACTCTGTCGTCACTACTCACGATGAGTGACCGAGTGGACGGGATGTGAGTACACCTATCCTCCTACCCCAAATCATAGATGGGGGCGCAATGCTCTCAACTCCTCAAAGACGGGGAGGAATCCCTGCCGGATAACACGTTGTGTCACACTACCCATGAGCGGACCAACGGTGCCTAACAGAGTCCCTGCTGCAACACACTCAGCCTGAATCGACCACTAACCCATGAGTGGTGGTGTGTGCAGATCCATGTAACTGGCGATGTGCTCAACAATAATGGAGCGGACTATCGCACAGCATGCAATCATGCAAATGGTGCATGGCACTAACCACAAGAATATCCTGACCTAATCCACATATATATAAAAATGCATCAAAGGTCAATGAATCCAAAACAATCCAAAGGTATACAGAAGGTATAAAACCTAGGTCCTGAACATGGTCAAGCATGGTATATCACTACCCCTATAAGCATGTATAAACAGGTAAAATATACCTGAGATGCAAAACCAATCAATCAATCAAGCATGTAAGATTTGGGTAGTGATTAACCGAAACAGATAAGAAACACAATTAATGCAACATGTTAATTTAATTACTAAGCATATCAAATGACATAAGTCAAAAGTACCCGCTTGCGAAAATAGAATGGTCCAATCCGGTCTGAACACGGCGTCGAGATACCGTCTCGCATCAAGTCCTGTATCACCAATACATATACATTTTATTCAGCTAATTCCTATAAATAGCTAAATAAAAATCTCATACACAAATTTAGAGACAAAACCCTAATTAACACAATAGCATAAACCTTACCTTTCACTGATAACTAGGTTAACAATTATTGCTAATACAGTTTAGAAATCGAATTACCAAAATATATCAACTCCTACACCTCACCTTATGCAGTAATTAACTTAACACAAACCTTACCCAAATTTTCCGATGGCTCAACACTACTCAAATCCTGGAGAACTTACTGCCGAGATCCGGAGAAGCTGCTGCGAGAAATCAGTGACAAATACCACTGTAATCAGCCAACAAGTCCAACATAGGATCCCAAATCAACAATCTAAATACCTAACATGCCTTACCTACTCAATACCCCCCTTGTTTCCTCTCTGCCGGCGACTGGTGCGAAGAAGGAAGACCCGCCAGTGGAGTCTGAAACACGACAGATGGTTGCTGGACCCTGGCGTCGGCAGTGAACGTTGGGGCAGAAGGTAGAGGAAGAAAGGAAGGCTCAACTGCTAGGGCTGAGGAGAAACTGGTCGAGGGATCGGCTCCGGCGCTCGAAAGAGGAAGAAGAAGATAGCCGGCACTAGGTTTCCTGTGGCCGGTGATCGGCGCGCGGCTCCGAATGGATGAGGAGGAAGAATCAGGGAGAAGGGCTCGGGCTCGCGGAAGAGGAAAAGAAACGAAATAAAAGAAATTAAGAAAAGGAAATGTAAATATAAACATTTCCTCGCTTAAATGGTCGCCTAAACAGGCTTTTCCGGATCCTTTTTATCCCGTCAACTCGTCTGCACGAGCTCGAAAAATTCTAAAAATTTCCAAAATTCAAAATTCCTTTATTCATATCCGCTATTTCCTATTTTACATTCTCCCCACTAATAAAAATTTGGTCCCCAAATTTCGTTATCTACCATCGCAAGTACTACAACAGATATAGAAAGTATAAATGTTGAACGGTAAATAAATCACACACCTCAAGTGAAAAGATGGGGATATCGAGCTCGGATTGTCCTCGAGCTCCCAAGTAGCCTCCTCGTATGATGCCGCCATCCGACTTTAACCAGCCGGATGGTCTTGCAACTGACGCTCCTTCCGGTTGAGAATCCGTATCGAAACCTCCTCATATGTAATGTCAGGCTGAACTGGAATATCTGCCACACATGCGTTGGATCAGGTACGTATCTCCTCGTAATCGATCGTGGAATACATCATGAACGCCGGACGGTGGTAGTGCCCGGTAGCTATTACTCCGATCCTCTCAATATCTCGAAGGACCAATATATCATGAGCTAACTTACCCCTGAGGCCAAATCTCTTCACCCCTTTCGTGGGTGAAACTCGTAGAAATACATGGTCGCCAACAGAGAACTCTAGTGGTCTACGTCTCCGATCTGCATAACTCTTCTGGCGGTCCTGCGCCTCTGACATCCTCCGTCTGATAGTACGGACCAACTCTGCATCCTGCTGAACTCTATGAGGTCCCAACAACTGGGCCTCTCCAACCTCATCCCAAAGGACGGGTGTCCGACAAGGTCTACCATACAACGCCTCAAACGGTGCCATCTGGATAGCCGAATGGAAGCTGTTGTTGTAGGCAAACTCTACCAACGGCAGATGGTCCTCCCAACTGCCTCCGAAATCCATAACACATGACCTCAGCAGGTCCTCTAAAGTCTGAATGGTCCGCTCTGACTGTCCATCTGTCTGTGGATGGAAGGCTGTACTGAAACGGAGCTGTGTGCCCAAGGCCTGCTGCAACGAGACATAAACCGTGGATCTCTATCCGAAATGATACTCAACGGAACACCATGTAGTCTGATAATCTCTCGACAATACAAATCTGCTAATCGATCTAGGGGATCAGTCCTCCGAATCGCTAAAATATGCACATATTTGGTTAATCGATCAACGATTACCCAAATCGCGTCATGGCCTCGTCGTGTCCTCGGCAACCCTACCACAAAGTCCATGGTAATGTGATCCCACTTCCACTCAGGAATAGGAATCAGTCTCTGGTGTTCACCTTCACCTGTGACAAACAAGACATCTAACTACGAAATCCGATGTCCTTCTTCATGCCGTTCCACCAATAGGAACGCCTCAAGTCTCGATACATACGGGTTCCGCCTGGATGGATCGCAAACCGAGAATGGTGTGCCTCCTGTAATAGCTCCTGTAAGACCGGATGAGGCCGAGGTACACATAATCTGAAGTATATAACACCCTCCTCGTCTCGTGTGAACTCGGTCTGCTATCTCGATCACCGATGAACTGCAAATGCCGATCACCACTGGCCTCTCGGATCCTCATCGACGATCGAGCAACCATGGTAACAATAATACCGCCTGCCGGGTCCCGCCTCAAGATCTAACTCAGAAACTCGAATCAAGTCCGTGATCAAATCCGTTAAGCTAAAGTCCTCTGGACTTCGCCGAGTGTATAACCACATTAGCTTTCCCGGTGATAGCTAATGGTACAATCGTAGTCCTTCAGAACTCCATCCATCTCCTCTGTCGGAGATTAAGCTTCCGAGTAAAAATATATTTGAGACTCTTATAATCGTGAGAATCTCAAATGTGACAAAGATAAATGATGACGTAAAGCTTGAGCAAAGATGATGGCTAACCCAAGTCATGAACTGGTAGTTCTTCTCATGCTCCTTCAGTGACGAGAAGCATAAGAGACTACTGCATCGCCGCACCCAAACCAAGAGATGCGCTGTAAAGTACAAATCCATCCTCTCCGTAAGGTAAAACCAAAACCGAGCCGACACTAATCTCCGCTTCACTCCTGAAAGTCTCGCAATCCTCGGACCATATGAACTTCACGCCTTTCCTAGTACGTGTCGGTGGCATAGCAATACGCGAGAAGCCCTCGACAAAACGTCGGTAATATCCGCCAATCCCGAAAATGGATCTCCTCGATTGACTTTACCGCCCCAACCGTGATGCCTCGATCTTCGAGGATCAATGAAATACCTCCGCTAGAAACCACGTGTCCTGAAAACCAAGCGAGGATAACGAATGCACACTTGTCACAGAACTGATGTCGTCGAAGAATCTCCAAGATCGTGCGAAGATGCTTTGCATGCTCCTCCTAACGAGAGTAGACCAATATGTCATCAATGAAAACGATAACAAACTGATCCGGATACTAAAGATGCGGTTCATCAAGTCCATAAACACCGCTGGAGCATTGGTAAGCCCAAATGGCATTACCAAAACTCATAATGACCGTATCTGGTATGGAAAGCGTCTTCGGATATCGAATCTCTGACCGATATCCGGATCGCAGATCAATCTTAGAATACACTGAAGTACCTCGAGCTGATCAAACAAATCCTCAATCCGTGGTAATGGATATTTATTTCTGATTAACTGAATTCTGTAGTCAATACATAACCTCATGGTGCCGTCTTTCTTCTTGACAAATAGAACTGGAGAACCCCATGGTGAAACACTAGGCGAATAAATCCCTGCCAAAGCTCCACGAGTTGAACCTTCACTGTTCAACTCTTTTGGTGCCATACGATACGGAGCTGATGTCGGCGCGGTTCCGAATCACCAATAGCGAACTCCACCGGGAGGCAAAGCTCCCCGGAAATACATCCGGTATTCCGGACAACAGAACGCCGAGATCGCGAACTACTACTTTCCTCGATCGATCAACGACAACAAAACCATGACAGTGGAGAGCGGCGAGCTAAAGTCAATCAAATAATCGAGATGCGCCCTCTAATGCCGGTGAAACTCCACGAGGGTTGGTTCGAGGCCGGAAGGTGACCACCCTCGTCAATGGTAGCATGATAAACCGATAGCCAATCCATGCCAAGAATAATATCGAACTCGACCATCTCCAATACTAGAAGATCACCGTAAGTATCATGTTGCCAAAATCTAACGGCAACCTCGATCTCTGGGTGACGTCTAAAGTATCACCGACGGTAGGGAGACAAATAATCGTGAGGTAATCTACCAATCTCGCATAAAGGTACGGATATAAAGAATGCGAACTACCAATATCAATCAAAATATCGCAGAATGCATAAATAGAAATCGATCAAAACGGATCACCACCGAGCATCCTCTGTAATCGCATGAACACGACTCTCGGAGGAGGAGGTGGTAAGTGCCGAGAGGATGGTGATCACATCAGGTGGCCGACCGAGTCTGCGCCTCGTCGGATAATAAAGTCCCGAGCAAAACTGGGTGCTACCGAGTACGCCCAAGCATGCCAAATGCGCTGCGGAGGGGCTCCGCTGTTTGTGAAGATTGGGCTTCGCCTCCTCCTTACTAGACTGTCCCTCTGACCCCTCCGAAGCTGCCGAGCCTTCACCGACAATCTCGGCTCTGCCCCTGCAATAAAAGCAAACTTCTTGTCCGAAGAGCAAGGGGTGAGGTGATCTCTGGATCCACATCTGAAACAATGAGTATCACAAAGGGTGGTTGCAACGGAAGAAGACATCGAGGCCTACGAGGCGCCCAAGAACTCTAACTCTCATGAGGCTTACTACCTCGCTGGACCTGCACGACCCGTGATGCTGTCCAAATGTGAGCTAACTCTATCATCAAAGCTCGATTCAATGCATCAGTAGGATGTAATCCCTAATCCAGCAAGCTGTACATGCAGATAACCGTCCAATCCCTGTATAAGCGGCATCATGCGAGTTCTGTCCTCTGCAACTAACTCTGCCTCGGACTCATAAAATCCTGTCGGCGAGCCATCTGATAGGACAGTGGAAAGAAACGGCTCTCAAAAGCCTCTCTGAACCTGGTCCATGTGACGTTGCGCTCACCAATAATAGAACGCTGAGTAACCCACCAGGCATTAGCTTCATCCCGTAAATGGTAAGCAGCCAGCTTTGCTTTCTCCCACTCGGAGCAAGCCATATAGAAGAAAGTCTGCTCCATAGTCTCTATCCATGACAGAGCCATACTCGGATCGAGATCTCCGCGGAAAAGAGTGAAACGAGTCTTCATCGACTCAGCCAGTGCTGGAATCCTAGCTCGTGCAGCGACAATATCAGTGAGTTACGGAAACACTGGAGCTGATACTATAGGTGGTACCGCGGAATAAACCGGAGGAAGAACTCCCGGTCTTCTGTATATACCGGAGCATAGGTCGTCGGTGGTATAGGTAATGGTACCGGATATGGTGCAGCTGCTGCTACTGTAGGCACTGGGGGTACAGGTGCCACTGGTATAGGATACACTGTAGATCCAAGTGGTGGTGGCACTGAATACGCCGTAGGCTGCGCTGGAGCAGATGTCGGGTACACCGGTAGGCGTGGATACCGTCGGTGTGGCCAAAGTAGGTATCTCTTGAGCTATCGGGATTTGAGAGCCCAATGCTCCCGCATCCCGAGTCATCACCTAGGGCTCACTAGTGGGCATCTCGCATATCCAGAGATCCGTGGTCCTCGTGGTCGATCAAAGACCACGCCTCTACGAGTAGATCGTCTCATATATAATTAAATTACGATATCAATACCAATATAACCAACATAAAATAACAACATACCTATTGGCCGGAGATGTTCCGTCGTTGTCCAATTTGACCTCAAAATTCGAGCGAGAATATCGGGAAATCCAAATAACCAAACGAAATCCAAACATAACCATATCGAAAATCCAAAATGCCCAGTTTGACTCGCAAAACCCAAATATCCGAATACCAACAAGGTATCAGATAAATCTCAGAACACCAAATGTGCTCTCATACCAAATAAATTGGTATCGGATAAATCCCGAAATCCAAAATACGAAACAAAAGATCGTAAAGCTCCGATACCACTAAATTGTCACGCCTTGAGAAAATTTGGCAACATCTCCCCTGTCGGCGGACAATCAAAATTTTCTACAAGCACTAAATACTCAACCACTGGAATAATAACAAGAATAAAATCAATCACCACGCAGTTTATATATATGTAAACTAACCACAACCACGCAGATTAATAAAATAAACAACATAGTAATACTCGACTAAAATCAACCCTACTCAACTACACTCGTAAAGCCCAAGATTTTTCTTACCTCTTCTGCCGTCCGCGAGCATGTAGTAGAGTAAATCCAAATCATACTAAAAGTCCATCCAACGGAAAGATTCCATACAATATCCATATGTAAGTCCAAAACAAAACTAAAATAAAGTCGATAGCGAAAAGCTAAAATGAAACAACTCAAAACCAGCAGAGGAGTAGTACTACGTGCGGTGGGGACTAACGACTGACAACATCAACCTGAAAATAACAACAATGGAGGTGGGGTGAGTCCAACACTCAGCACAGTTGATATGCAAAGTAAAGAAACAACACCTAGCACTAATCATGTGTCCTGATAAGAAAGATAAGAATGCATCTGAAATAAGCAGGAGAATACCGTACTAACAGTCCCGAGTATAAGGTCAAACCAGAGGGATATAGGAATCAGATGTATGTCAAACATAGGTATCCAAACAATATGCGGTATATAAATGCAACAAAACACCAGCAATAAATGCATCATGCATATGATGCCAATGATCGTCCTAGTCACCCGACGCCATCGATCATCTCACACACAATAGGGAGGTCGAGTGGGTACACTCTGTCGTCACTACTCCCGATGAGTGACCGAGTGGACGGGATCTTCCGAGTACACCTATCCTCCTACCCCAAATCATAGATGGGGAGCGCAATGCTCTCCGGTACTCAAAGACGGGGAGGAATCCCTGCGGATAACACGTTGTGTCACACTACCCATGAGCGGACCAGCGGTGCCTACAGAGTCTACTGCCAACACACCCTAATGCCACTAACCCATGAGTGGTGGTGTGTGCAGATCCATGTAACTGGCGATGTGCTCAACAATAATGGAGCGGACTATCGCACAGCATGCAATCATGCAAATGGTGCATGGCACTAACCACAAGAATATCCTGACCTAATCCACATATATATAAAAATGCATCAAAGGTCAACGAATCCAAAACAATCCAAAGGTATACAGAAGGTATAAAACCTAGGTCCTGAACATGGTCAAGCATGGCATATCACTACCCCTATAAGCATGTATAAACAGGTAAAATATACCTGAGATGCAAAACCAATCAATCAATCAAGAATGTAAGATTTGGGTAGTGATTAACCGAAAACAGATAAGAAATACAATTAATGCAACATGTTAATTTAATTACTAAGCATATCAAATGACATAAGTCAAAAGTACCCGCCTCCGAAAATAGAATGGTCCAATCCGGTCCGAACACGACGTCGAGATACCCGTCTCGCGTCAAAGTCCTGTATCACCAATACATATACATTTTTATTCAGCTAATTCCTATAAATAGCTAAATAAAAATCTCATACACAAATTTAGAGACAAAACCCTAATTAACACAATAGCATAAACCTTACCTTTCACTGATAACTAGGTTAACAATTATTGCTAATACAGTTTAGAAATCGTATTACCAAAATATATCAACTCCTACACCTCACCTTATGCAGTAATTAACTTAACACAAACCTTACCCAAATTTTCCGATGGCTCAACACTACTCAAATCCTGGAGAACTTACTGCCGAGATCCGGAGAAGCTGCTGCGAGAAATCAGTGACAAATACCACTGTAATCAGCCAACAAGTCCAACATAGGATCCCAAATCAACAATCTAAATACCTAACATGCCTTACCTACTCAATACCCCCCTTGTTTCCTCTCTGCCGGCGACTGGTGCGAAGAAGGAAGACTCGCCAGTGGAGTCTGAAACACGACAGATGGTTGCTGGACCCTGGCATCGGCAGTGAACGTTGGGGCAGAAGGTAGAGGAAGAAAGGAAGGCTCAACTGCTAGGGCTGAGGAGAAACTGGTCGGCCGACACTGCTCAGAGATCAGTGCTAGGGTTCGGCTCCGGCGCTCGAAAGAGGAAGAAGAAGATAGCCGGCACTAGGTTTCCCGTGGCCGGCGCTGCCTCGGAAAGGAGAGGGAAGGCCGACGCGAGGGCTGAAGAGCAACACCCGGCGATGTTAAGTCACAGGCGACGGCGGTCGGCGCTCGGAAGAGAGAAACCGTCGACCGGCGATTAGGGCAGAGAGGAGGAGAATCGGCGGCGTCGGGGAGAAGGGCTCGGGCTCGCGGAAGAGGAAAAAGAAACGGAAATAAAAAGAAATTAAGAAAAGGAAATGTAAATATAAACATTTCCTCGCTTAAACGGGTCGCCTAAACAGGCTTTTCCGGATCCCGTTTTTTATCCCCGTCAACTCGTCCGTACGAGCTCTGAAAAATTCCCGAAAAATTTCCAAAAATTCTAGAAAATTCCTTTATTCATATCCGCCTATTTCCGGTATTTTACATTATCATCTGATGCAATCTAGGCGACAACAACTTTTTCTCATTATACGATGTCTCGTATTGGGTGGTACTTGCGCTCTATGTGTTTACTTACCTTATGGGCTCGTGGTTCCTTCGAGTTTGCTACTGTACCAAATAATTTTTGGGAAAACCAGGAATCACATCTAAGTCCATCATGAAGTTTCTAAGTCATACATCTTCTTTGACTATCTCAAAGACTGCCACATACTCAGCTTCTATGGTGGAGTCCGAAAAAGCACGTATGCTTAACACTCCTCCATAGTTATGACTTCACCTCCTAAAGTAAACACAAAACCCCGAGGTTGACTTACTATTGTCCCTATCAGATTGGAAGTCGGAATCCTTGTAACCCACAGGGAGCAAATCATTTGCCTAGCATATAATCTCTAGTCCTTCTCAAGTACTTTAATATATGCTTTACAACAGTCCAATGTCCTTGTCCAGGGTTATTTTGATATCTGCTATCCATGCCAACGATAAATGGATATCCGGTCATGTACACAGCATAGCATACATTAGGCTTCCGACAGCCGAAGCATAAGGAACTGCCTTCATGTCTTCTATCTCCTTTGATGTCTTCGGAGACATCTCTTTAGATAAAGCTACTCCATGCCTAAAAGGTAGAAAACCTTTCTTGGAGTTTTGCATGCTAAAACAAGCTAGGATAGTATGAAGCTCGGGATAAGCACAACATTCTTTTCTTGTTATCCCTTTGATCCCGAGAATATGTGTGCATTCTCCCAAGTCCTTCATATCGAATTGCTTGGACAACCATACCCTTACTTCCGACAACACTTTGATATTGTTTCTAACTACCAAAAATGTCATCTACGTATAGTACAAGAAATACCACCACGTTTCCATCACACTTCTTGCATACGCAAGACTTATCCGGACACTGGATTAATTCATTAAACCAGATATTCCAAGACCTTGAAGCTTTGCCAGTCCATAAATAGACCGATTTAGCTTACATACTAGATGCTCTTTGCCCTTTGCAATGAACCCTTTTGGTTGTTTTATATGGATGCTTTCTTCAAGACTTCTATTAAGGAAAGCTGTCTTGACATCCACTTGCCAAATCTCATAATCCATATGAGCAACAATAGATAAAAGAATCCGGATAGACTTAAGCATGACTACCGGTAAAAGGTTTTCCTTTTTCAACAAGCTTTGCTTTGAAAGTTTCCTCCTTCTCGTCTGCCCCTCTTTTTCTATTGTAGACCTATTTTCACCCAATGACTTTTACACCATTTAGTGGTTCTATAAGCTCCCAAGATTTATTAGAATACATAGATTCTATTTCTGTATTCATCGCTCTTTGCTAAGATGCTGCATCTTTATCTTGGAGTGTTTTGTCATATGTCAGGGATTAGGTTCATTTTCACCAGGGATCAAGTCCAAAGACTCTCCCAAAACATGAATTTTCCAGGTTGCTTAATAACCCTCCCACTACGATGAGGTACTGTCTGTAATTGTGTATCATTTGTGATACGTGTTGCAGTTTCTTGTGATATTTCATCTTATACAGTTGGTCTAGATTAGATGTGTCCTTTATTATTTCCTTAAGAACAAATTTACTTATAGGCTTGTGGTTTATTACATAGTCCTCTTCTAAAATCGGGCATTGATGCTAACCATGACCTTCTGATGTTTTAGGACTATAAACCTCCTTTCGTTTCTCTATAATAACCCACAAACAAGTGAATTCCTATTCTTAATTCTAATTTATCAGTGTCTCCCTTTAGCATATGTGCTGGACTACCCCAAATCCGAATATGCTTTAGGCTTACGCCCATTCTACAATTCTATGGGAGTAGAGGGTTCTGACTTAGAAGGTACTATGCTCACTTTCATTTCCAGAGTTTATCCTAAAATGAATTTGGTAATTCTGAATAACTCATCATTGATCTAACTTTTCCATAAGAGTCCTATTTCTTTGATTTACTACACCATTCTATTGGGGTGTACCAGGTGTAGTCAGTTGGGATTGAATCCCGACTTCTGATATGTGACTCCTAAACTCTCCTAAGAGGTACTCGTCACTACGATCTTACCGTAGTGTATTGATACTTTTACCTTGACGTTTCTCCACATCAGCTTTGTACTCTTTGAACTTATCAAAGCACTTAGACTTATGACACGTCAAGTAAATGTACCCGTATCTCGAATAGTCAAAATATTCGAAACCACCTCTTGCCTGGATAGTCAAAGGTCAGAATGAACCAATTCTAACACATCTTTGGCTCTATACTCCTTAAAAATGCCTCTTGGTAATTTTTCTTTCCAAGTAAGACTCGTAGGTTGGAAAGTGTTCCACCACCAATGAACCCAAAAGTTCATCGGCTATTATCCTTTGAATCCTACTTAAGTTAATATGACCTAGCTTTAGATGCCAAAGATATGATTGGTTCATTTCCGAAGGTTGCTTTCTCTTATTAGAGTTAGAAGATATGTTATTAATTACCGTTTGTTGCATCGTGGAAGTTATTGGATTATAAATTGTCAACCAACGTACCAGAACAGATAACTTCCCTATTTATCTTGATAACAACTTTGTTATAAAAAAATAGAATATCAAATTCTTTGAATAGTTTAGAAACTGAAATCTAGTTCTTTCTAAACTTGGTACATAAAAATAATTTCTCAAAATCCATGTTTTATTCTTATCAGAGGATAAACATCTCCCACTGCAACAACTGCTACTTTTGTAGCAGTGCCCATGTAGACGGTGATTTTCCCTTCATATAGTTGTCGGGTTTCCTAGAACCTCTGTAATGAATTGCAGACATGATCAGTGGCTCTCGTATCTACACACCAGGTACCGGTAGATAACACCACTAAACATGTTTCAACAACAAATGAATAAAATACACTTTTATTGTTCTCATTTTTGAGAGGGCAGTCCACCTTAGAGTCCAAGTTTTGTTTCCAATCATAATTAGGACTACTAAGTCTATTCTATAGTATAACAGCTAGGGGATTGACTAACATTTAAAATCCTAAGAATCATAAAAAATATTTGGTCAAGACCAACACCTCAAAATCCCCGTGAATTTTGTATGTCACGTTAGTGTGGACGTATACAAATTCAATTTTTAAGAGGAGATTTTATCCATTAATTTTATTATTTCGTCAACTTAACTTTATGACAAATAAAATTAATAGTTGGTCTATCTTTGATCAAATATTTGGTCAAAACTTTGAATTTAAAATAATATTGATTCCTTAAAATAATATCATTTAAATTCACCAACACCTCCAACACCGTGAATTTTGTATGCCACGATAGTGCAGACGTATACAAATTCAAACATTTGCAAAAGGAGGGTTTTATCCATTAATAACCTTGTCAACCTATCTTTATAACAAATAAAATTATCTCAAACACCGTGAATTTTGTATGCCACGATAGTGTGGATGTATATAAATCCAAACATTTGTAAGAGGGGTTTTACCCATTAATTTTATTATCTTGTCAACTTGACAAATAAAATTATCTCAAATACCGTGAATTTTGTATGCCATGATAGTGTGGACGTATACAAATTCAAACATTTGTAAAAGGGGTTTTACCCATTAATTTTATTATCTTGTCAACTTGACAAATAAAATTACCTCAAACACCACGAATTTTGTATGCCACGATAGTGTGGACGTATACAATGTCTCAACATTTGTAAGAGGGGATTTTAATTTTATTATCTTGTCAATCTATCTTTATGACAAATTAATAGTTAGTTTTCCTTCGGTCACACAACTAATAGCAGTGACTCCGATGGGGAGGATACTATTAAATGTGCCTAAGTGTATACCATTACTTGATACTTAGTCCATTAAATAAGATTGTGCCCCTTCCGATGGGGAAGATCACACGCTCCTAATTAATTTCCTATAATCATCCAAAATGGAAGTTTGATCTAGTGATCTACAAACAAACTCATCCGATGGGGAGGGAGGCACTCAGACCCAACATGAAAGTTTGTCGCATCACTTACAAACCAGTAATGGAGACCGTGGAATTTATTTACTAATCCCTCTCCCACTTAGTTATTTAAGGTCAGGAATTTTAAACTATGCACACACACATCACAGTAAATAAAAACAATAAATATGAAAATTAATTTTTCAACTATTATGGCATTTTCCGTCACTGTCCTCCGTATGCTACCAACCCTAGCTACTGTCATCTTTAGCCACCGCAATCGGGTCTAGTCGCCGCATCTATCTTGCTTCTTTTTCCGCTGCGCCTCTGGTACACAAATAGTACCACACCTCGCAAGGATACGATCTGCGACAAAAATAGAATTTTACATATATCGATCCTATATTCCACAAAGGAATGCACATATAATCTAGATCGAAACAAAAATGTAAAATCCTAATAACTAATACAGCTCCTGATGTATTTAATATTACAATCATGCACACACAATAAAATGCCCTTGACATGTCCAAGGGTCCAATCACACACAATATCTATAAGTCATAATAGTTGGAGCCTGCAACTGCAAAGTTAGCACATCCTACTATTATCCTACCTAAATTATGTATGACATGTGCATAATTAAACTGAAAACCAAACACATAGAGGCAAACCTTAGCTCTGATACCAATTGTTGGTTGCTACTCGGAAGATCGTACCGGTTCCACTGTACAAAAATTTTATACAAGTGTCGAATCTTTCCTAACAGCCTATTATGTTCTTTAGAAATTAAACTTGGATCGCAAATGGAACTTAATATTATTGATTCCAAGTTTAACTTACCTATTCTTTTAGGTTTAGACTTGGATCTCAAGCGATGCTTAACATTATTGATCCAAATCCATCCATGTTACAAATTCAATTAAATATTAATTTTAGAAATCGGTTCCCAGGTCAAACATGGCGAGGCACTTGGCCTTCTTGGATATGGGAACATCCACCACCGTCTCGACAAAACCTCTTAACGAAATTTAATATTTAATTTCCTTATATAACCCTAGGTTTAACCAAAAGGAACAATCGAATCACAAATTCAAAAAATAAAAAAACACAAACTCGAATCACAAATTTGAAACCTAGAATCATATGCCTCTTGTGTTTGGTATTTCAAAAACTATACAAAGAAAACTAGTATGATGCGAAAAACAATTACTAGTTATACCTTTCTTTGTACGCAACAACTTCTTAATCTTCTACCGTATTCCTCTTCTTATCTCAGACGTCGTATGGGCAACGATCTACTGAGACGAGAACCACCCAAGCTACCTTCTTCTCCAAGCAAGTTTTGGCCACCACAAGAACTCCAAGAGAAGATGAGGTTCAGCCACCACCAAGCTCCAAGGGATGCTAAGAAACAAGACCTCCTATCTCTCCTTCTTCCTTAAGCAAGATCCGGCCACCAACCAAGCTCCTTGAGATAAAGATGTCGCCGTCCAAGGAAGAAGAATAGGAGAGGGAGAGGATGTGAAGGGCCGACCACCAACCAAGGAAACAGAAGAGAGGAAAACTAGAACATAAGTTATGAGGTGAGGCACCTCTACCCTCTCTTTTATATTCCTTGGTCTTGGCAAATAAGGAAAATTTTATAAAAATCTTCCTTATTCTCTTAGCCAATGAAATGAAAGTTTAATAAAAAATTTCCCTTTCAAACTCAATGTGGTCGGCCACCTCTTAATCATCCAAGTAAGGAAAGTTTTAAACACAAAATTAAAATTTCCTAATTTGTTTTCAGAAATTTTTAAAATAAAAAATTTCTCTATTAATTTTCCCTTCATGGTTGGTTATAAAAGGAAATTTTATAAATTAAAATCTCTCTATTAAAACATGTGAATGATTTTTAAAAAGGAAAGTTATCTTTAAAATTAAAATCTTCCTCTCAATCTACAAATAAGGAAAGATATCAAATCTTTTCTTAATCTTTTGTAGAAACAATAAAAATAAAGATTTAATTTTAAAACTCTCTTTTAAATCATGAGGATGGTTACAAAAAAGGAAAGTTTTATCAAAAATTAAAATCTTCCTTTTAACTATAAATAAGGAAAGATATCAAACCTTTCACTTAATCTTTTGTAGAATGCTATAAAAGGAAAGATTTAAATTTTAAACTCTCTTTTAAAATCATGGCTTCCACATAAGAAAAATTTTAAAAAATAAAATCCTTTTAATTTTATTGTGACTGGTCACCTAAGCTTGTACTCAAGCTAGGGCCGGCCACACTTCATCCCATCCAAGCCATGTCTTGGTCGGCCCTTGCTTGGGCTCCAAGCTTGGCTTGGCCGGCCACATAAGGATGAGTAAGAAGGTGGGTATGGGTGGTATAATACTTTATAAATAAGAGACTATGATAGGGACCGAGAGGAGGAATTGGTTTTGGTCTCCCGATAAAATTAAGCTTCCTGTGTTCGTCCCGAACACCCACTTAATTTCATCAATAATAATTCATACCACTAAAGAATTATTATCGAACTACCGCACCAATCCCAAATTATATTTTGGGCTCCTTCTTATCATGAGTGTGTTAGTCTCTCTGTATTTAAGATATAGAATGCCCATTAATTAAATGAGTTATTGACAACTCGCTTAATTAATATCTAACTCCAAGAGTAGTACCACTCAACCTTATCATCATGTCGGACTAAGTCCACCTGCAGGGTTTAAATGACAATCCTTATGAGCTCCTCTTGGGGGGCATCATCAACCTAGATTACTAGGACACATTTTCCTTCTATAATCAACAACACACACTATAAATAACATCATTTCCCAACTTATCGGACCTATTGATTTATCGAACTAAATCGCATCCTTTGATAAGTCAAAGAAATAAATACTAGATATATGTACTTGCTATTATATCAGGATTAAGAGCACACACTTCTATAATAACAAAGGTCTTGTTCTTTTATGTAGTCAGTACAAAAAGAACTTACCTTAAATGGTCCTGTTCAATACACTCAGAGTGTACTAGTGTAATTTTATAGTTAAGATAAACCAATACCAAATTACACTACGACTATTCCAATAGTTTGTTCCTTTCTATCTTAGTTGTGAGCTATTGTTTATAATTTACAAGGAATTGATAATATGATCTTCTGTGTGTGACACCACACACCATGTTATCTACAATATAAATTAATTGAACAACTACACTTAACTTATAAATGTAGACATTTGACCAATGTGATTCTTATTTCTAAATAAATATTTATACAAAAACTAGGCTTTTAGTATACACTCTAACACTCGGATCATGGAAGCTCATTTGGAAAAATCTAAATCCCAAATTAGTGCTACCTCTAAAGCACCAATCGATATATATATATATATATATATATATATATATATATATATATATATATATATATATATATATATATATATATATATATATATATATATAAATATAATAATAATAATAATAATAATAAAATGAATAAGGGATAAAAAAAATAGTTGTTGTGAGTGGAAACTAACAATTCACCCCTTTGAGACCGATTTAGGTTACTAGAAAAATGAATGTTATATTTCTCTTGATTTCGAGTAGTATCCTTTGAGACCTTGTGTAAATTAAGGAAAACGAACCAAGTGTGTGACAGATAAGTGTCTTTCACCGGAAACATTAGGAACATAATTGTATGACGACTTAACTAGGACAGAGAATTGAAACTTGAAGAGTTTGAGCTACTTATTGTACCGAGCACAAAGAACTTATGCTAAGGTCATACTTAGGTAATTCCACAATCATTCTTATCAATGAAACTAGTTGATAGAGTTAGGCAAATGTACTAGGGATTATGAAACATTGCCAGGCGCTCATGAACATAGTTTGTAGCATTTTGCTTGAGGATAAGAAAAGGTTCAAGTCTGGGGGTGCGATGTGCATAAATATTATGATAGTTTATACATGTTTTTAACACACATTCACTTGCTTTATATGTACATATTTTTCGTATGATCGCCTCTTTTTTCATGTATTCATTATATATATTCTTTTGTTTGGATATCAACTCTTTGTTTGATTTTGTGTTGACAGGGACAACTTTCAAAGCAAAAATAGCGATTGTCGACGCACCAGAATGAGCCAGAGAACATGACCATGCAACCTCGCATGGCCATGTGGCTAAACAGGAGAAGAAAAGTGCACGATCGTGCAACCTTGCACGACCGTGTGACCAACCCAGAGGCAGATTAGTACATGGCCATGCATACTTGCACGACCATGCCCCTCATGACCGAAGCCAAGCAGTACACGGTCGTGTAATCCTGCACGACCGTGTCCCCAAAGCCGAGCCCCAGGTTTACACTGTTGCGCCAATTTACACGACTGTGCAGCACATCCAGAGACAAGAAAGGGCACAGTCGTGCCATCCTTACACGGTCGTGCCGCCACTGCTGCACCCTAGCCTATAAAAGGGTTTTAACCCTTTTCCTTAAGGGGGGAGAGCCGGGAAGCAAGCCGTCAGGGAGAGAATCGACTTGGTGTTGTTCTACGCCATCCAGGACATCCGCCCAGTGATCCTTCATCACCACATCAACTCCAGAAGCAAAGGATTGTATCCGAAGATCACACGTCGTCATTGGATAAGTGTCTTTTCTCTCTCTCTCTTCTTGTTTGAGAATTGTATGCTTAACATTATGTCTTCGGGTTTGTCTCCGGCGTCTATGGAGTAGAATCTTTGTTCTAGGATGAGAGAGTAGTTGTGGATTGGTTTGATGTAAGACTCATACTTTTGCCTCTATTTCATTGGATGATTTCATGTGCTTTATTTCAACTACTCGATCTCTATATCGTGTTAATTGATTGTGTAGGAATTGCCTATCTCGTAGAGAGAATATCCTAGATCGTACACCCGAGGGGCCCTAGTGACAGGGGTAACCTGTTCACGGACATCTATGGTACTTCCTTGAAAGGAGAGACAACTCCTCCACAAGGAAGTAAGAAACTAAACTAAGCTCCTTATCTCTATCCTTAGTGACACCAATTAGAGTAGTGTCCTTGTGATCTACCGAGGTGCCCTATTGACAGGGGTTAACCGTAACAGGATTTCATAGGGATCTTCTTTATTTGGTACCTAAGAATAGATACTTTAGCTTCCGGCGAATGCATGTTGATGGAAAATGAGTAAAGGAAAGAATGTGATACATCAATACTGTCACAATGAAACTGAACTCCTAGAACTCGTCATTGTTAGTTAGAGCCCTAGAGCCAATCATTTGATGATTGTATGGACTCATGTATATCATATTCTTGTATATATATTAAGACATTTGGTTTTGGTTATTATGCTTATTTGTATTAGTGCCAGATAAAATAAGTATAGTAACGTTCTTGAGTAGAAGGTTCTTACCTATATCAATCGATTGGTTGAATCGATAGTGAGATGATATAGGGAACACTACTCTAAATCATTCCTAGTCGAGTATTAACATTCAGGGACAATGTTAATACAATAAAACTAGCATGTAGGTAAGCTCGATGACTTGATCTCACAAGTCATGGATATAGAGATATCAAGCTGACACATGGGTATGTATTAGAGAATGTATACTGAATGACCCGCCATGAGAAAGTATCATGGATCGTTATATGAGTGTCATATACTTTCTCATGTGGCTATTAGTATGACTATTAGTCCTTAGACCTGAAGTCACCATGGATCCCTATATAAGGAGTTATGTACTTTGGTTTCGTCAAACGTCACCCGTAACTCGGTGGACTATAAAGGCGATTACTGGGTATATAACGAATTATGTAGAGGGATGTGAGTGATGTAGATGGGATCTATCCCTCCCATATGACGGGAGCGACATCGGTATTCTTGATAGAGTGAGACCACTAAGTGCATGGTCATGCCCAAATGAGTCAACATTAGATGTTGAGCTCATTTGATCGAGTGAGTCTACTTAGAGTTCAAGATTTAGATTGATTAGAGGATGACACGGTCTATGCCTCACATTGATCAATCTAGATGTCTAGGATAGAAGGACAATGTCACATATTGTGAGGAGTCATAATTAGTAGTCACAAGGTGATGTTGGATCTCAACATTCTTGTAACTTGGGTAGCAATGATGTATTGCTAGATGCCGCTCATTGCTTATGTTTCTAAAGGAGTTTAGAAACATTGCCAACGTTACAAGAACCTATTGGGTCACACACAAAGAACAAGTGGATGAAGATTAGGTTCATATGATGAACCAATTGGATTAGGTTCATATGATGCACCAAAGATTGGATTCAAGTTAGACTTATTGAGTTAGACTCAATTAGATTCAATTATTGAATGAGTCTAATTTAAATTTGATTCATTGAGTCAATTTATATTAATGAATTGAGATTCATTAAATTGAAATTGACTTGAATCAAAGGTTGGATTTAACTCAACAAGGAAGAAAATTGGTCAATTTTGACTTGACCAAATGGATGTTGAAACATCAAGTTTGACTTGATGCATTGCCACATCATGTAGGTTGACTCATCCTACATGGCATGACACATAGTTGCCACATCACCTCCACCTCATGAGGTGTGCCACCTCATGGAGGTTACACCTTCCTCTTTGCATTAATGTGGCCGGCCACATTAATGAGGGAGGTTTTCATTGTGTGGCCGGCCACACACTTTATGAGAGGAGTTTTTTATTTTGTGGTAATTATGTGTGTTGAATGCTTGATTCTTCTTCTTCCTTGGTCTCTTCTTTCTCCTTCTCTAGAGGTTGCCGTGTACTTTTCATGGTGGAAGAAGGTGGGTGAGTGAATTAATCCAAGAAGTCTAAGAAGAAAGGTAATATTTTAGAGGAGTGTATTGTATTCTCTTCTTTGCTTTCCTTTCTTCTTCCATTCCCATCCGAGAGCCCTAGAGAGAGTGCTAGCACACTTGGGGTCTCTCTTCTCCATCCTTGAGTGCTAGAGAGCACTCCTTGTTCGTGTGGATATCACTAGAGAAGTATCTACCTTGATACTTTGGAGATCCGACACGTACCTTGGACGAGCGGGAATTTTGCGAGGGCACGCTTCGAAGGTATAACTCACATCTAGTGTAGATCTAGAGTCTTTGAAACTCGTACTCGTATTTTCGTTCGGTTTTTTCCTTGCACGGATCTACGGCTTTGGGTGATTCGGGGTTTCCGCGACGCGAAAAGCGGTTTTCGCGGCCCGAAAAACCCAACAGTGGTATCAGAGCCATATGCAAGGCTTGTACGAGTTTGTTTTTTGGTTTTATGAAAACTAAAGTTTCTGTAATTTTATGTAAAATTATGATTTTTGGGTTTTTATGAGTATTTTTCTTGAGTAATCGAAGCACAAGTGTTTAGTCGCTTGTAGGCTTCGACTACCTGAAGATTTTTCCAAAACGGTGATGTTTCGACCCAAATCCGTTTGGGACAGCGAGCGAAGGCGCTGTAGGATCGCTTAGGAGCAACTCACGATGGTTAGATCGTGGGTAGGGGCACTTCCCCTAACCTCGCAAGGGGATTTGCTTCGCGATTGCGCCCGAAATCGCTAATCGGGACCGCCGGGAAAATTCTTCTCAAAGGTTTCGTCCCAAATTGTTTTGGGACAGCGGGCTAAGGCGCTGTAGGATCGCAAAGGAACCCTCGCGATGGTTAGATCGCGAGTAGGGGCGCTGCCCCTGGCCCCGCAAGGGGATCCGTTCCGCGATTGCGCCCGAAACCGCTAAACAGGACCGCCGGAAAATTTTTACTCGTAAAAATTGTAAAAATTAATTTTAAAATTATAGAAAATTATGAAAATATATAATTTTGAATTATATATTATTTTTGTGATAGTCATGGCCCAAAAACCCAATATGATTGGATTGTGTTGTAATTCATAATACGGCCTGCGTGCCGTTATGTGTTTGCGCGTGTTGTATGTTTTTATTTTTCCGCGGCCTGCGCGTCGTGCCTTTCTCATATATTCTGGTTGTAAATTAGATTTAGACTAGAATGTAACTCGAGTTTCAAATTGTAATGTACAAATTGGAGCGGTGGAGGGTCCACACGAGACGGAGTTTCGAGGCGGGCACGAGCAACACAAGGTGGTCAAAGGGAGGAGCTTGGAGAAGCTGTTGACCCTAGGTTGACCATTTGATCTTCTCATTGGCTTGAGAAGATCGTAGTAGGGCCATGACTAAATCACAAATAGATTAATTAGTTAATTGCTTATGTATATGATGCATGTTTAATAAGTAATTAATTAATTAGTGCCTTACGATTAGATTAGATCTAAGTCGTGCACATGATGCACCCTTGCGATTAGATTAGATCTAAGTCATGCACAAGATGCATCCTTTACGATTAGATTAGATCTCGATCGAACCAACTCTAAATGTCTAACCGTGTCGTGATACCTATCACTACCTCGATCACATGTATTGTTGAATCTGCCAAAGCAGAGCAATACATATTATCTTGGTAGGGTACGGAGGGACAATCTTGGACCCGCCTATCAACGCATGGGTAAATACAAACTCAATTAGATTGAGTATTCCTAGTTACTCGGTTAGATCGAGTCAACTATAGGCATTCTTCCAACGGTTGGAAAAGATAAGGTCAAAATCACATCTATATTAACTCTCGGGCGTATTAGCCAAAGCTAACTCGAGTTTTAATATAAATGCGGATATTGATTTTATAAACAAGAGTTGCATAGAGATGTAATTGGTAATCGTTACCTACCGATCATACTAAGCCTTGGGCGTATTAGCCAAAGCTAACTCAAGGGTTAGTATGATGTGGATCTTGTCCCACAAGAATTATAGAATTCAGTGGGAGCATCATTTAATTAAAGGCCTAATTAAATGATTTTAAAAGAATATGATATTTATTTCTACAAATTTTCTGTTGTAGATAACCATGACGTTGAATACGAACTATTTCTCCCTACGTTTTGTCCTTAAGAAGGACAAGCTCAACGGAGCAAATTTCCTGGACTGGTACAGGAACCTGAGAATAGTTCTCACTCAAGAACGCGTTCTGGAGCAGCCCATTCCGGAGGCTCCTCCCGCCACCGCCACGCGAGAGACCGAGATGCTTACAAGAAGCATCAAGATGACACATTAGATGTGTCCTTGTCTTATGCTCGCGACCATGAACTCGAGCTCGGAAGCAACATGAGTTGATGGGCGCCGATATGGTTGAACATCTTCGTCAACTGTATCAAGGACAAGCAGGGCACTGGAAGAGGAACTACACAGGATACCTGGAAGATCTTAAGAAGAAGAGAAATAAGATTTCTACTTCAGGTATACATGTTATAGAAGTCAACCTTTCTATTTCTTCATCGTGGGTATTAGATACCGATGTGCTTCTCACATTTGTACTAATGTACAAGTGCTAAGAAATAACATAGCATTGACGAAGGGCGAGATAGACCTACGAGCAGGCAATGGAGCACGGGTTGCTGCTGTTGCTGTAGAACTTACTTTCTATCTCTACCCTCTGGGCTTATACTAGAATTAGATGAATGTTGTTATGTGCCTGCCTTGACTAAGAACATAATTTCAGTTTCTTGTTTGGACAAGAAAGTATTTCATTTATAATAAAGAACAAATGTTGTTCAGTTTATTTAAATGATATGTTCTATTGTAGTGCACCTCTGATGAACGGACTCTATATTCTAGACCTTGATAGCTCTATCTATAACGTTAATACCAAGAGGTTCAAATCGAACGATATGAACCACACCTATCTCTGGCACTGTCGCTTAGGTCATATAAATGACAAGCGCTTATCCCAGCTCCATAAGGATGGTTTGCTGGACTCATTTGATTTTGAATCATATGAGATATGCGAGTCATGCCTACGAGGCAAGATGACCAAGACTCCCTTTAGTGGGCACAGCGAGAGAGCGACTGATCTGCTAGGACTCATACATAGTGATGTATGTGGCCCTTTCAATGTCGCTGCTAGAGGCGGTTATAGATACTTCATCACATTTACTAATGACTTCAGTAGATATGGTTATGTGTACTTGATGACACATAAGTCCGAATCCTTTGAAAAGTTCAAAGAATTCAAGAATGAAGTACAGAACCAGTTTGGCAAGAGTATTAAAATACTTCGATCAGATCGAGGTGGTGAATACTTAAGCCATGGGTTTCGTGACTATTTAGCTGAGTGTGAGATTCTATCCCAATTCACTCCTCCTGGAACACCACAGTGGAATGGTGTATCCGAAAGGAGGAATCGTACCCTATTAGATATGGTACGATCTATGATGAGTCACACATATCTTCCGACATACCTTTGGGGCTATGCTCTAGATACAGCAGCTTTCATTCTCAACCGAGTTCCATTCAAGGCCGTGATAAAGACACCATATAGGATATGGACTGGGAGAGATGCCCAGGTGTCTTTCATGAGGATTTGGGGCTGTGAGGCTTACGTACGACGTCAAATGAGGACCCAAATCCGACAAGTGCTATTTCATCGGATATCCCAAGGAAACTAAGGGATATTACTTCTACATTCCCAGTCAGCACAAGGTAGTTATGGCAAAGACTGGGGTCTTTCTAGAAAGGGACTTTGTTTCTAAAAAGACTAGTGGGAGCACGTTCGATCTTGAAGAAGTTCAAGATGCGAACAATAGCACTGATGCCTCGATGGAAATTGAACTGGAACCACAAAGTGTTGTGGATGATGTTGTTCCACAAGGAGTTGAGGAACAACAACTGGTTCAAGTAGACATACCTCTTCGTAGGTCTGATAGGGTACGTCATCAGCCTGAGAGATACTCATTTCTCTTGTCTGACCATGATGACATTGTGCTCATAGAGGATGAGCCCACCACCTATCAAGAAGCTGTGAGGAGACCAGATTCCGAGAAATGGCTAGAAGCCATGAGATCCGAAATGGAATCCATGTACATCAACCAAGTATGGACTTTGGTTGATCCACCTGAAGGGGTAAAACCCATTGGGTGTAAGTGGGTCTTTAAGAGAAAGACTGACATGGATTGACTTATTTATAAGGGTCACTTGGTAGCTAAAGGTTTCAAGCAGATTCATGGTATTGACTATGATGAAACCTTTTCTAAAGTAGCGATGTTTAAGTCCATTCGGATCATGCTTGCTATTGCAGCCTACCATGACTATGAGATATGGCAGATGGATGTCAAAACCGTGTTTCTGAATGGAAACCTGCTCGAGGATGTGTACATGACACAACCTGAGGGTTTTGTAGATCCACAGCATACTAGCAAAGTATGCAAGCTGCATAGGTCCATTTATGGACTAAAGCAAGCTTCTCAGAGCTGGAATCTTCATTTCGATGATGCAATCAAACAGTTTGGTTTCATCAAGAACGAAGATGAACCTTGTGTCTACAAGAAGGTTGTAGGGGACGTAGTTGTCTTCCTCATATTGTATGTGGATGACATACTACTCATTGGGAAGGACATCCTTATGCTTCAGTCTGTCAAGACCTGGCTAGGGAGTTGCTTCTCAATGAAGGACTTAGGTGATGCATCCCGCATTCTTGGGATACAGATCTATAGAGATAGATCTAAGTGATTGCTTGGCCTAAGTCAGAGTACATACATTGACAAGGTACTCCTACGGTTTGCCATGCAGAACTCCAAGAAGGGATTTCTACCGATGCCACATGGCGTGAGTCTTTCTAAGACTCAAGGTCCCTCTTCTAGAGAAAAGAGAGACCGCATGGATCAAATCCCTTATGCCTCAGCCATAGTGTCTATCATGTACGTCATGCTATGTACTCGACCTGATGTCTCGTATGCTTTGAGCATGACGAGCAGATACCAGTCAGATCCAGGTGAAAGTCACTGGATAGCGGTCAAGAATATTCTTAAGTACTTATGAAGGACTAAAGAATATTTCTTGATATATGGAGGCAATGATGAGCTAACTGTAAAGGGTTACAGTGATGCCAGCTTCCAGACCGATCAGGATGATTAAAGATCACAATCGAGGTTCGTGTTTTGCTTGAATGGTAGTGCTATGAGCTGGCAGTGTTCACAGCAGTTCTACAACGTTTCCATCTCATTCGAGAGATTATTGATAGAGGAGATGTGAAGATTTGCAGAGTACCTACAGAGGCTAACATCACAGATCCCTTGACCAAGGCTTTGGCACAGAGAAAGCATGATGGTCACACTAGGTCATTAGGCCTTAGAGCCTATACTGATTGGCACTAGTGCTAGTGGGAGATTGTTAGTTAGAGCCCTAGAGCCAATTATTTGATGATTGTATGGACTCATGTATATCATATTCTTGTATATATATTAAGGCATTTGGTTTTGGTTATTATGCTTATTTGTATTAGTGCTAGATAAAATAAGTATAGTAACGTCCTTGAGTAGAAGGTTCTTACCTATATCAATCGATTGGTTGAATCGATAGTGAGATGATATAGGGAACACTACTCTAAATCATTCCTAGTCGAGTATTAACATTCAGGGACAATGTTAATACAATAAGACTAGCATGTAGGTCAGCTCGATGACTTGATCTCACAAGTCATGGATATAGAGATATCAAGCTGACACATGGATATGCATTAGAGAATGTATACTGAATGACCCGCCATGAGAAAATATCATGGATCGTTATATGAGTGTCATATACTTTCTCATGTGGCTATTAGTATGACTATTAGTCCTTAGACCTGAAGTCACCATGGATCCCTACATAAAGAGTTATGTACTTTGGTTTCGTCAAACGTCACCCGTAACTCGGTGGACTATAAAGGCGATTACTGGGTATATAACGAATTATGTAGAGGGATGTGAGTGATGTAGATGGGATCTATCCCTCCCATATGACGGGAGCGACATCGGTATTCTTGATAGAGTGAGACCACTAAGTGCATGGCCATGCCCAAATGAGTCAACATTAGATGTTGAGCTCATTTGATCGAGTGAGTCTACTTAGAGTTCAAGATTTAGATTGATTAGAGGATGATACGGTCTATGCCTCACATTGATCAATCTAAATGTCTAGGATAGAAGGACAATGTCACATATTGTAAGGAGTCACAATTAGTAGTCACAAGGTGATGTTGGATCTCAACATTCTTGTAACTTGGGTAGCAATGATGTATTGCTAGATGCCGCTCATTGCTTATGTTTCTAAAGGAGTTTAGAAACATTGCCAACGTTACAAGAACCTATTGGGTCACACACAAAGAACAAGTGGATGAAGATTAGGTTCATATGATGAACCAATTGGATTAGGTTCATACGATGCACCAAAGATTGGATTCAAGTTAGACTTATTGAGTTAGACTCAATTAGATTCAATTGTTGAATGAGTCTAATTTAAATTTGATTCATTGAGTCAATTTATATTAATGAATTGAGATTCATTAAATTGAAATTGACTTGAATCAAAGGTTGGATTTAACTCAACAAGGAAGAAAATTGGTCAATTTTGACTTGACCAAATGGATGTTGAAACATCAAGTTTGACTTGATGCATTGCCACATCATGTAGGTTGACTCATCCTACATGGCATGACACATAGTTGCCACATCACCTCCACCTCATGAGGTGTGCCACCTCATGGAGGTTACACCTTCCTCTTTGCATTAATGTGGCCGGCCACATTAATGAGGGAGGTTTTCATTTTGTGGCCGGCCACACACTTTATGAGAGGAGTTTTTTATTTTATGGTAATTATGTGTGTTGAATGCTTGATTCTTCTTCTTCCTTGGTCTCTTCTTTCTCCTTCTCTAGAGGTTGCCGTGTACTTTTCATGGTGGAAGAAGGTGGGTGAGTGAATTAATCCAAGAAGTCCAAGAAGAAAGGTAATATTTTAGAGGAGTGTATTGTATTCTCTTCTTTGCTTTCCTTTCTTCTTCCATTCCCATTCGAGAGCCCTAGAGAGAATGCTAGCACACTTGGGGTCTCTCTTCTCCATCCTTGAGTGCTAGAGAGCACTCCTTGTTCGTGTGGATATCACTAGAGAAGTATCTACCTTGATACTTTGGAGATCCGACACGTACCTTGGACGAGCGGGAATTTTGCGAGGGCACGCTTCGAAGGTATAACTCTCATCTAGTGTAGATCTAGAGTCTTTGAAACTCGTACTCGTATTTTCGTTCGGTTTTTTCCTTGCACGGATCTACGGCTTTGGGTGATTCGGGGTTTTCGCGACGCGAAAAGCGATTTTCGCGGCCCGAAAAACCCAACAGTCATAACCAAGTAAATTACTCTCTCTTCACTAGTTCTCATTTCCGCTTCTTATTCCCTTTTCTTTAGATAACCACAACCATCGATAGTTTAGCTAATCTTAGGTGAACTATTGCTAGTGTTTAGAACCAATCCTCGTGGGATCGATAATCTTATTACTAATGACGAATTCGTGAACTTGCGGAATCGTAACATTTCTCTATTTCTGCCCGGATGATCAGGATCTGCTCGGCGGTGAAATTCCTCTTCCGTTGCTTCACTGGCCGAGCGTCCGGTCGGACATGGATCTCATGCTGCGCGACGCTTGGGGAGATCCCAGGGAGCTCATGTGTCGACCACACGAACACATCGTGATTTTGTTGGAGACAGGCGACCTACTTCACCTTCTGCTTTGCTTCCTGCAGGTTGGATGCTATGAAGGTAGCTGCCTCCATCCGGCTAGGATGGATTTGGACTTCCTCCTTTTCTTCATAAATTAGGATAGGAGGTTTTTCAGTAATGGCGTTTACCTCTAGCCGTTGGTTCTTTCGAGCGGATTTAACTTCGGTTTTGACCATCTCGACATAGCAGCGTCGAGCGGCCAGCTGGTCACCCGTGACTTCTCCAACTCAGTCGTCAACTAAGAACTTAATCTTTTGGTAGTAGCTAGAGACTACTGCTCAAAACTCGTTGAGAGCCGATTGGCCTAGAATGATGTTGTAGGCCGACGGTGCATCCACCACGATGAAGTTCGTGATCCTTGTCCTTTTGAGTGGCTCTTCTCCGAGAGAGATGGCCAACCTTATTTGGTTGATTGGTAAAATTTCATTGTCGGTGAACCCATACAGGGGGTGTTGTCATTGGCAGTAGCTCGCCTCGGTTGATCTATAGCTGATCGAATGTCTTCTTGAAGATTATGTTCATCGAGCTCTCTGTGTCAACAAAGATACGGTGAATGGTATAATTAGCAATCACTGCTCGGATGATCAAGACGTCGTCGTGAGGGATCTCCACTCCCTCTAAGTCCCGGAGGCCGAAGCTGATCTCGGGCCCCTCTGCCTTCTCTCGGCTGTAGCCTACTGTGTGAATCTCCAGCCACCGTGCGTACGACTTCCTGGCTCAGTTGGAGTTACCGCTGGTAAGTCTGCCAACGATGATGTTTATTTCACCTTGGGTGGCATTGCTTCTGTTTTCTTCCTCCCGAGCGGAGGGTCTGTTTCGATCATCCGCGGCTCCAAAAGGACCAGTGTTCTCCCTCCATCGGTGTTGATAGTGTCGCTCGGGTGATCTTCTTGTGTCCTCTTGCCACCCGGTGGATTGATGCATGTGTCGTCGCTCGGGAGAAGGAGTTCGACGACGATATCCTATGGGAGCCAGTCGGCTGACGATCGACGTCAGACCATGATAGTCACACGTGTTGTGTGTCGTCAATTGGTGGAAAGAGCAAAACATTGACATCCACATCTTTTTTGGCGCCTTTTGTCGACCGGAATCTACATGCTTCACGGCATGCGTCCTCGTCTCGTGGTGTGGCCCCACTCCTTTGGCCCTTGGCTCGTTGGGCGACTAGTGGTTGCTTGACGGTTGGCGCTCGGTCGACACCGAGGGTTCGGTCGGTGCCTCCTTTCTTCTTGCCTCTTGGGCTTCTTCCACATTGATATTCTCGTTGGACTTTTTGAGCATGTGGTCGTAGTCCCTGGGTGGCTTCCTGATGAGCAATCGGAAGAAGTCTCCCTCGGTGAACCCCTGAGTGATGGTATTTATCATAGTTTCGGATGAGACCGAGGGGGTATCCATGGCTACATGATTGAAGCGCTGAATGTAGGCTCGGAGTGCTTCTCTCGGCCCTTGCTTCAAAGAGAACAGGCTGACGCTTGTCTTTTGGTAGCATCAGTTGCTGGCAAAATGATGTAAGAAGGTCATTCGGAAATCCTTGAAGTTGTGTATGGATCTGTCCGGCAATCTTCGGAACTAGGGTTGTGCTGAGCCGGAGAGCGTTGTGATGAAGACTCGGCACTTTACTCCATCTGTGTATTGGTGGAGCGTGACTTCATTATCGAACCTATCCAGATGGTCATCTGGATCGGTCGATCCGTTGTATGATCTGATCGCCAGCGGGGTGTAGTGTCTAAGCAGCGGGTCCCTTAAGATCTTCTCGGAGAATTGTTGGTTGATCTGCTTGGGCGACGTGTTGCTTCGGGGCACCTTGCCCTTCCATGCGTCCCGAACGGGCGCGTCATCTGAAGATGATCCCCACTCTTGATTTGCTTGGGTTATCTCCGAGGACATTTGGAACAGAGCCTGATGAAAAGGTATTGGCGCGGGTGGCACTTCCCCATGCATACCAGTCAACAATTTGTTTTGCCCCCAGATAGAAAGTTGCTCCGGGTGGTCCTCCTAGGTCGCTCGGCCTCCTGCTGCCGATGTTGTTTACTGTGCTTGCCGATCGGCGAGCGCCTGTTGTTGCTGCTGCTCGACTATCTTCTTCGCTCGAGCTTGCATGAGCATGTCGAGCTCTTCCTGGGTGAGCATCACGATGTGAAGCCATCGAGCATCCTCCATCTCCTCAGCTCAGATCCAGGTTACATTCCCACAGACAACGTCAAATATGATCATGTTCGAAAGTCGAGGTGATAGAAGTTGGGGATGTGGTGCTCCTGCTGACCGCGCGTGGACTCCACTTAGACCTGCAACCATAACTACGTCAGTGTCGAGCCAGGGAAGGGGTCCCTTACGTTGGCTCTCCGACTCTCAAGTCAGTTACCGACGATGAGAATAAAAGCAGCGGAGCAACGAAACAAGAGAACAGTAGCATCAACAGTAGTGTGCATACCTCCGCTGAAGCTTTGGATCCCCTTTATATAGAGCTCCGGTAGCACGCGTGCATGCTTCCCAAGGTGTGCATGCTTCTCAAAGCTTTCCCTGAAAAGACGTGTCAGTAAAGTATCCCTGACACAATACCTTAATGAATCGAGCATATCTCTAAAGTGACAGTGGAAGCTTTCGCCGTATGATCCTCTGTCTAACTGCGCCGCTTGTTGGCGGCATAAACTCCCAAAAGGATATCGAAAGATGGTGTTGTTATTTGTTACTATTGCCGAGCGGGATAGCCGCTCAGCTCAGGTCTTCACTGTATGCTCGGATGATGAGTTTGCTACTTAGCCGAGAGGGATAGCCGCTCGGCAGTTACTTCCAGTGTCCCTTCGGCTGATAAGCCTACTGCCTGACCAAGCGGGATAGCCGCTCGGCTGTAATATTGTTGTTTCTGTGTGTAGTCTGCTCGGTGGTAACTCTGCTCCGTTGTTGTGCCCCGCGTAATGATGTGAGGCCGAGAGCGGTAGCCGCTCGGCCCGCCTCTGCATATACTTGGAGTTTGTACCTTTATTGAGCGTCGGGTGCTTGACATGTGGCCGAGCCGAAGGTGATGTTAGATTGGACCTTTCTCCTCCCGGTCGCACGACCCACTCGGACGATCGACTGATGTTACCGGCACGTTGACCACTTTGACTTTGACCTCCATCATGGCAATGACCTTCCACAGGACGGACTCCTCCTTATCACCACATCACTCAAGAAGATGCATCCTGACAGTGTTCAAGAGCGAGAACATGTTCGGTCTAAGATCTAAAAGTCTTCTGTATTCTTTATCTGCTCTCCTATAATATCGATAAGCGAATAAGCTCCGACGGAGTTCTTCTACGGTGTTCATGATCATGGAATTCACGTCTGGAGGAAAGTCAAATTGGTGAAGTCGCCTTATCTCCACCACTGCAGGAAGGAAAGAGTGGAGAGCAAACCAGTCATGCATTGAGTTGCAAGTTTTCCTGTCAGTGACGATGTAGAACACTAGTTTCTCAGGATCGAAGCAACTATAAATGGAGGATGAGACGACGACAGAAGCAGCGACCACATTATCGGTTATTAGCACAATGTGATGATAGGAGTTATCTGCCAGCCGTGAGGCATGTTCAGGGGTGGTGGCAGAGAAGATCGAGCGACAAGATTGATAAGGTACTGCTCAACCAACCTCATGGTAAGGCAATGGATGCTTTTCGGAAGCCCGATCAAAGCCAAGTGCTGGAAGATCATCACTTGAAGCCTAGAAGACTGAACTTTTTGGTCCATCTTCAGTATCAAATATCGTGAAGGAAAATAACCAGTCAATTTATGTTAAGAAGGAAGTGAACAACTCTTTAGCATAACTAATAACACTGGCAACAAAAATCTATGGCAAAAGAAAAATAAAGGTTAGTAAATTGTATCACAAATCATATTCTTGGAATATAATAGTAAGGTAGTAGTAGACAAGATATGTCACATGCAAAAAGGTCATTGACCACTTTAGGCTTTAGGCATAGGCCTTGGCCCCAATTAAAAATTAGGGTCCATTATTTTTAGTGTATTGAATATATTTTTATGTGTATTTTTTTAAAAAAGAGAATGGAAAAAATAGGCTCATATGATAAAAAAAATTGCACAATCTCATTCTCTAAAAGTTGGAGCCATTATTTTAATATATTAAATATATTTTTATGTATATTTTTTAAGAGAATAGAAAAAAATAAAATCCACGCGAATAAATTTTACATGATCTCAATCTTGATCAAAGCTTCAGATTTCACAAAGATCTCATTATGGTTCCAATGATAAGAGTCATAAAAGACTCTTTTTTAACAAATTAAATTTATTTTTAATTATGAATATTATTTTATAAAATCTAATCTATTCCTCTTATCTCTCAATCCTAGCCTACTTTCATTACATTTCTCATTCGTTGATGATGTTTTCTCCTTTGATTAATAAGAATATGAATTAGAAATTTTTTATCTTATCCATACAATGCAAAATAAAAAAGCTAGTTTTTTTTAAGTCCCCCCTCTTCCCCTTTTCCAACTTCCCACTCTATACTTCTCATGTACATTGAGATTGGAGAAGAAAAATCGCACCTAACATTAACATGCTGATCCGGTTGGTGCTACTATACTCCTTGCTTGATTAAATTTAAATGTGATGCATTCATCCATATTGTGTCTAATCAAAATGGAAGATTTTATAATTTTTTTTAGCAATAACGAGTTGGGTAGCTCTACCATTTCACTTCCTTGATAGATATTAAATATTTATAGTCATAAATTGTTTGATTTTCTCTTTATCTTCATTCTATCATTTACAACTGTTCTGGTTTAAGTGATGAATAATATGATTTATTTTTTCTTTTGCTCTATGCCTAAAAAGGCTCTCATTTAGTCATTGATAAATAATAATGGCTCGTTTGGTCTCATTGTGATCTTTATTTTCTAAAAATTGTATTGAGTTTTGTCATTTTGTATATGTATTTTTTATTTATTTATTTTTTGTGCTTCGCCGATGATGATGAGTTGAGAATGAGAGCATGATTTTTTTCTATTGACGATCCTATTTCATTATTCTTATTTCCTCAATTTTATTCCTTTTGTAAGGGTTGTTTCTCCCTCTTTCATTTAATTAATTAGGTATACTTTTATCTTCTTTTTTTAAACAATTTTGAATATATTTATTATTTTAGCTAAATAAATTGTAAACTTATTATTGACTTGAGATATATTATTATATCTAATAATAATACTCTGTTTAATATAGTAAAATTTATACTTCTCTGAATTAGGTTATCAAAATATGAATATGAAAATTTAATTAATAATTTTACGCGCCAAAAAGTGAGAAAAATAAATTTTATAAAAAATATTTTTTAAAAATAATATTTTAATTTGTTAAAAAAATTAATCCATATCTTTGATCACAAGTCTGAATGAAAAAAGGGTGAGGAAATTTTTTTTAAACAATGTCAAAAACCTAAAAAAAAAATTTCCACCTAGGGTTCCAAATAGGTTTGAGCTAGCCCTGAGGGGAAGAAGAAGGGAAAAAACAAATTGCAAATGTCGCATTCGAGTTCGAACCTGCACGATGAAGCATATGCGACACACGCAGAAAGAAAGAGGGGTAGTTTCTGTTGATGCAATCGACCTAGGATTGATTGGGTTCGATCATTGTTTTGATGTGTGTGTCAAAGAGTTTAAGTTAGGTTTTATATTGATTTTAATATGTACTTAAGTCATACAGGACTTGGTGAAACACACAAGTTTGGAAAGTCTCATCTTATGGCTCAGGTCCTTGAAGATTGGTGAAGGATGGTGCATCCGAGGGACCGTGGACAAGGAGCAACAAAGTGAAGTCGAGGGAAGCAGACTTCAAGGAAACGTGATGGATGGTATGAAGAAGAGTTGCAGGCTTGAGTGCATCTGAGGGATGAAGGCTGAGGAAGAAGGCTACAAGGGTAACTCCAGAGAGAATGAGCGGGAGTGTGTAATTGGGACTAGTTGACTGATAGGTCTGACAGTCAACTGGTCCAGTCGACTGATTAGTCGACTAGGAGCAAACAAAGACATTCTATTCGTTCAGCTCGCAGCTACCAGTCAACTAGTACTTTTACCAATCGACTGGTATAATGCCGTTAGGCTGATGACACACAGAATCCCCGTAGATTTGGTGGAAACAGTAGCCGTTACATGCTACCAATTGACTGATGGATTCATCGGTCGATTGGTGTCGGGGTTTTCAGCAACATGTATATTGCTAGAATGTATACTAAAAGCCTAGCTTTTTGTATACACACTTATTTAGAAATAAGAATCACATTGGTCAAATGCCTACATTTATGCTAAGTGTAGTTGTCCATTTGATTTATATTGTAGATAACATGGTGTGAGGAGACATACAGAAGATCATGTTAACAGATCCTTATAAATTATAAATAGTAGCTCACAACCAAGATGGAATGGACAAACCATTAGAGTGGTTGTAGTGTAATTTGGTATTAGTTTATCTAGACTATAAAATTATACTAGTACACTATGAGTATATTGAGCAGGAATATTTGAGGTAGTTTCTTTTTATACTGACTATATAAGAGAACAAAACCTCTATTATTATGGAAGTGCGTGCTCTTAATCGTGATATAATAATAAGCACGTATATTTAATATTTATTTCTTTAATTTATCAAAGGGTGTGATTTAGCTCGTTAAATTAATAGACCCGATAAGTTGAGAAATGATATCAATTATATGGTGTGTTGTTGATTATAGAATGAAACGGTGTCCTAGTAAACTAGGTTGATGATGCCCCCTTGAGGAGCTCATAAGGATTGTCATGTAAACTCTGCAAGTGGACCTAGTCCAATATGACAATGAAGTTGAGTGGTATTACTCTTGAAGCTAGATATTAATTAAGTGAGTTGTTAGTAACTCATTTAATTAGTGTACATTCTATATCTTAAACACAAGGAGATTAATGCACTCATAATAAGAAGGATCCCATAATATAATTTGGGATTGATGCGGTAGTTCAATAATATATCTTTAGTGGTATGAGCTATTATTGATGAACTTGAGCTAGGTGTTCGGGGCGAACACAAGAAGCTCAAGCTCATTGGGAGACTAAAACTAATTTCTCCTCTCGGTCCCTGTTATAGCCTCTATAAAACCTTGTATCCACTAAGTCCACTTCTTATCCAAGTAATGGGCCAGACACAACCTTGCTTGGAGCAAGGGGTCGGCCAAGCATTGACTTGGAGCCCAAGTAGTGGTCGGCCAAACCATGCTTGGTGTCCAAGCATGGGGCCGACCACAAAGGATTAAAGGGAGATTTTATTTTTGTTAAAATCTTTCCTTTTGTAGCCATTCATGAAAGGGATTTAAAAGAGAAATTTTATTTTTTAAAAAATTTCCTTTTATAGTCATCTTCATGGTTTTAAAAAGAGAGTTTTAGATTTTAAAATTTTTCCTTTTATAGCTATCTACAAAAGATTAAAGAGAGATTTTAATTTTGTTAAAATCTTTCCTTATTTGTAGTTGTCTATAATGTTTAAAAGAAAGATTTTAATAAAACTCTCCTTTTTTGTAACCATGATTTAAAAAAAAAGTTTTAATTAATCTTTCCTTTTTTGTAGTTGTCTACATGTTTTAAAAGAGAGAGATTAATTTTTAAAACTTTCCTTTATTGCCATGTGCAATAGGAAATTTAAAAAGAGAGATTTTAATTTCCTCTTTTAAAGGGAGACCACAAATAAGAAAGTTTTAATTATGTTTAAAATTTTCCTTTTGTAGACATCATGGTTTAAAAGGAAGCTTTAATTTTTTGTTGTAAAAATTTTTCCTTTTTAGACTCCATGATGTGGTCGGCCATAGGAAGAAGAAAAGGAAGTTTTAATTAAACTTTCATTTTTTTTCCAAGATTAAGGATTATAAAAGAGATGGAGAGGGTGCCTCATGAGATAACACAACCTAGGTTTTCTCCTCTCTTCATTGTGTGGCCAGCATCCTTATTGTTTCTTTAAGGGTCGGCGGCACACAAGCCTTGATTCCTTGGTGGCCGAATCTCTTCCATGCTCTTCTCTTTTGTTTTCTTCCTTTGAGGCGGCGGTTCTTCAAGCTTCATCATCTTGGTGGCTGGTTGCTTGGAGAGGAAGAAGAAGAGAAGAAAATTTCCTATTTTGACATCCCTTGATGGCTCAAGAGTCTTGGAGAAGAAGAAGTGGTCCCGGTGGAATTTATCTTGGTAGATCGTCGCCCACACGACGTCCAAGAGGAGGTGAGGAATACAACAGAAGATCAAGAGGTCTTTAGCTACAAAGAAAGGTATAACTAGTTGTCTTATTCCGCATCATGCTAGTTTTCTTTGTATGGATTTTGAATTACCAAACACAAGGGGCTAACGATTCTAGGCAATCGAATTTATGTTTCGATTTTGTGTTTCTTTTGTTTTTCAATCTTGTGATTCGATTGTTCTTAATGGTTAAACCTAGGGTTACTATAAGGAGATTAAATATTAAATTTCATTGAAAGGCTTTGTCTAGGAAGTGGTGGATGATCCCATACCCAAGAAGGTCTAGTGTCTCACCATGTTTAACCTGGAAGCCGATCTCTGAAATAAATATTTAATTAACTTTGTAACATGGGTGGATTTGGATTAATAATGTTAAGCATCGTTTGCGATCCAAGTCTAAACCTCTAAGAACAGATAAGTTGAATTTGGAATCAATAATGTTAAGTTCTGTTTGTGATTCCAAATTTAATTTCTAAAGAACACAGTAGGTTGTTAGGAAAGGTTCGAGACTTGTACAAAATTTTTTTACAGGGGAACCAGTACGATATTCCGAGTAGCAACCAACATATATAAGTCTTAAGAGCTTGGAGAGAAGACAACTACTTATGCAAAAATGTTGTTAAGCTCTCTAAGTGATCCCCAAGCCTTCATACTCTCAATCTCTTCTTCCGAAGCTCATCTTTAATCTTGTGAGAGGAAGAGATCATCTTGTAAAGGTTTCTCCACCTTCATTCTTGGATTGAAAATGAGAAAGTCTTAGTGAAGCTTGATTGTGTGGGTGTGTGCCTTGGATTAGTCACCTCAAGGAGTTGGAGACCAAGTAAATCGAGGATTTAGCATTGTTTTTTTAGTATTTCACTATTTATATTCTATTCTATTTGCTTCCACTAACAAGTTGTAGGTGAAAATCGAAGAAAATCTATTCACCCCTCTCTAGCCGAATGTAAAGGTCCTATCAATTGGTATCAGAGCCCGGATCGCATTGGAAGAACTCACCGTCAATCAAAGCATTAAGATGGGCATAGCACCACTAGACCACCCTTCTTTGATGGCAACAACTTCGCATATTGGAAAGGTAGGATGGAGTATTACTTAATGAATGATATTGAAAATTGGTTTAGTGTTATAGAAGGATTTAAGAAGCCAAAAGATGGGTCGGAAGCACCTCTTCCAACCAAGGATTGGACAAAAGAGATGTCAAAGAAGGCCTAAGCAAATGCAAATGCCACAATAACCCTACAATGTGGACTCTCAAAGGAGTAATCAAGCAAAGTAGGACCATTCAACTCCGCCAAAGAGCTTTGGGAAAAACTCATTGAGTTAAATGAAGGATCAAGAGAATCAAGGAGGCCAACAGAGATCTCTTGTTAGGGCAACTTCAAAGCTTCACCATGAAGACCAATGAGACTGTGAGTCAAATGCATGGTAGATTCAAGGAGATAGTAAATGGGCTTCATGTAATAGGTGAGAAAATTGAAAATCGGGGCCTAGTAAGATATGTTCTTTAATTATTTCCTAGAACCACCTTATGGGCATCAATGGTTGATGCGTATAAGGTTTCTAGAGATATTTATTTAGTTAAGCTTGATGAATTATTTTGCGAATTTGAACTTCATAAACGAGCTAATGTGTCTTCAAAAGAGAAGGGTATAACTCTCATTGTAGAAAAGAAGGAGAAGAAAAAGAAGAAGGAAAAGAAGGTGGAATCCTTATCATCCGAATCCGAGCAAGAGTCATCAGATAATGATGATGAAATGTCGGCAAGTGAAGTGACTCATTATGTTAAGAAGATGATGGGAAGAACAAGGAGATTCACAAGGAAGGATGTGAAGAAGATGTTTCAACCCTTAAAAGGTAAAAGTAGTCAAAGTTTAAGTTTTAACACTAATGTTATTTGTTATGAATGTAACAAGAAAGGACACATCAAGGCAAACTGCACGGAATTGAAGAAGAAAGAAGAAAAGGAGAAGAAGGAGAAGGAGAAAAAGAAGAAGAAGCCATGGTGGCCCAAGCTACCTAGGGTACACCAAGCATTGACTCATCGAATGAAGATGAGCTATGCCATGTTACTCGACATATGACATTTATAACATTTGAAGATGACAAAGAAGAATCAAGTCAAGAGGAAGTGTCTAGTGAAGAGGATTCATTAAATGAAGAGGAGTCAAGTGATGATGAGGTAAAAGAATGCCTCAAAGTAGAATTTCTTTATAAAACTATTGCTCATCTCAAGAATGCTTTTATTAAATCACAATCTAAGGTGAAGACCTTGAAGGGAAAACTTAAGTCTATTAGAAACGATGCATGTAGTGAGTCAAACATGCTTAAGGAAGAAAATGAAAAATTGAATAATGATGTGATTGAACTAAGTGCATGTCTAGAGAAATTCACAAATGGATCAAAATATTTAGATATGATTATTAGAGACCAAAGAGTCATTTACAGCAAAGCCGGAATAGGATATAGACCTAAGGTAAAGGAAGTTGCATACATGTCTCTAATTGATGGAACTAGAAATGATGCACTTAGAAATAAAGTCAAGAAGAATCTTAAAGGCAAGGTAAAACAATCTTGGGTGCCTAAGAAATATTTGAATGACATTTTCAAATCAAGTGCATGGGTATCAAACAGCTGTGTGTTTTACATTGCTTAGGTAGAAGAGAAGAATGATGCAAGTTTGTGGATTGTGGATAGCGGTTGCTCAAGACATATGACCGACGATGTGAACAAGTTTTCCACAATAAATTATATAAAGAAAGGAACAGTATTATTTGGGAATAGTGGAAAGCTCAAAATTATAGATAAAGGTACAATTGAGGTATCATCTACAAGTACAATTCATAAAGTCCTATTGGTTAAATTTATGGAGTTTAATTTACTTAGTGTTAGTCAATTATGTGATGTCGGATACAATGTAGAGTTTCACCCCGATAAGTGCTTAGTTAAGCATAAAAGTCTTGAAAATGTTGTGTTAAAAAGATATAGAAAAATAAATCTATATTATGTTGACCTTTCATATGTTTCTAACCCTCCTATTAAGTGTTTGATATCAAAAGAAGAGGAAGGATGGTTATGGCATAGAAGACTTGGACATATTAACATGAAGAACATAGCCAAGGTAACCAAGATGGAGCTAGTAAAGGGACTATCAAAAATCAAGTACATCAAGGACAAATTGTGTGATGCGTGCCAAGAGGGTAAGCAATCAAGATCATCACATAAAGGTAAAACTTTGACTAGTACTTCATTACCATTAAGAATTATTGCACTTGGATCTTTTTGATTGTCATAGTACACCTTCTTTGATAGGTAACAAATATTGTTTAGTGATAATTGATTATTACTTTAGATATGCTTAGGTTTATTTCTTGAAACATAAGGGGAAAACTTTAGAACAATCATAAGATTTACCAAGAGGGTAGAAAATGAAAAGAGCCTAAAAATTGATAGAATTCGGAGTGATCATGGTGGAGAGTTTGAGAATTTGAACTTTTCTAAGTTTTGTTTAGAAAATGGCTATAAGCATGAATTTTCTTGTCCAAGAACACCTCAACAAAATGGTATAGTGGAGAGGAAAAATAAGGCTTTACAAGAGGCGGCTAGGACCATGCTTAATGCATATTCCTTACCAAGCTACTTGTGGGCCGAAGCGGTTAATACCGCATGTTATATCCAAAATCGTGTCTTGATTCATAAATTTTTATAAAAAACACATTTTGAACTATAGAATGGAACAATTCTTTCAATTCATTATTTCAAAGTCTTTGGGTGTAAGGTCTATATTCTTAATACCAAAGATGACTTAGAAAAATTTGAGGCCAAGTCAGATGAGGGGATCGTAGTTAGATACCCATATACTAGTAGAGAATATAGAGTTTACAACAAAAGGACTCTAACGGTTGAGGAATCATCCAATATTGAATTTGATGAGTCTACTAGCACTTATTCTAGGAAATCATCCATTGATAAGGATATAATTGAATAAAATCAAAACATTACTCAAGGAATACAAGATCTACATTTAGGGCGTATTGATCAAGGGGGAGGAAGAAATGTTTCGGATGATGAAAGAAGCAATGAAAACAATAAAAATCATGTAGATGATGCTCCCATAATTTCTAGGACCTTAAGGCATCATTAAGATCATCCTATTGATCAAGTAGTTGGAGATGTTGTGCAAGGGGTAAGGACTAGATCCTATTTTAGAGATCATACTAGTCAAATTACTCTAATATCACAACTTGAACTAAAAACACTTGATGAAGCCTTATTTGATACAGATTGGATTCTAGCAATGCAAGAAGAGTTCAACCAATTTAAAAGAAGTGACATATGACAGTTAGTTCCAAGACCAAATGATAGTACAATAGTTATAAAAAAATGGGTTTTTAGAAATGACTTGGATGATCAAGGGAGAGTCACTCGAAATAAGGCTAGATTGGTAGCTAGGGGTTTCAATCAAGTAGAGGGACTTGATTATGATGAAACCTATGCTCCAGTAGCTCGGTTAGAGTACATCTGGATCTTATTAGGATATGTCGCTCACACAAGTTTTAAACTTCATCAAATGGATGTAAAATCGGCTTTCCTTAATGAGTTTATTAAGGAAGAAGTTTATGTAGAGCAACCACCTGGATTTGAAAATATAAATGATCCAAATCATGTTTATAAACTTAAGAAAGCATTATATGGGTTAAAACAAGCTCCCTGGGTTTGATATGAGAGACTCTCATCATTCTTAATCTCTAAGGGCTTTAGAAGAGGAACAATTGACCCAACATTATTTCTAAAGCCCAAGGATGGAGACATTTTTGTTGTCCAAGTCTATGTTGATGACATCATTTTTGGCTCAACAAATAATGAACTTCTTCATGATTTTATTAAACACATGAAAAGTGAGTTTGAAATGAGTCTAGTTGGAGAATTGAGTTTCTTTTTGGCATTACAAGCCAAACAAATTAGTAAAGGAACCCATGTCTACTAAACCAAAGTTGCTAAAGAACTTATCAAGAAATTTGGGTTGGAAAATGCTGAAGAAGCATATACTCCTATGGGAACTAATACCAAGATAGATAGTGATCAAGAAGGAAAATTAGTAGACCCAAAACAATATAGGAGTATGATTGATAGTTTGTTATATCTAACCGATAGTAGGTAGGAATGTGTGCAAGATACCAATCATATGCCAAAGAGTCTCACTTAGTAGCGGTAAAGAGAATTTTGAGATACATCAAGAGCACTCTTAATGTCGGCCTTTGGTATCCTAAGACTCAGAATTTTGACTTAATTGGATACACTAATTCCGATTATGCAGGTTGCAAATTAGATAGAAAGAGTACAAGCGGTGAATGTCAATTTCTTGGACCTTCCCTTGTAAGTTAGAGTAGTAGAAAACAACCTTGTGTGACATTGTCCACAACTAAAGCCGAGTATATGGCCATGGGTGGTTATGTAGCTCAATTACTTTGGATGATGCATACCTTAGAGGATTATGGGCTACACTATTCCAAAATCAAGGTATTGTGTGACAATGTGCGCACCATCAATTTGACCAAAAATCCGGTGCATCACTCTAGGACAAAGCACATTGAGGTAAAACATCACTTCATTAGAGATCATGTGGTAAGAGGAGATATTGAATTAATTTATGTTGAATCTAAATCTAACCTTGCCGATATCTTTACCAAGCCTTTACCTGAAGCAGAGTTCACCTCCATTAGGAGAGAACTTGGTATGTGCTTTGTAGAATAGTGAATTTAGCTTTGAATGATCCCATGAATTAAAAGGTACGTTAATACTTGAATGTATCTCACAAGGGACCTAGGATGCCGACCTCACTTTTAGAAACAATAATCCAAAATAGTGATAAAATTTTCACGAATAAACAAAATTAAAAACTATCTGTCTGCTCGACCTCACTACCCGATCAATTGCTCTACCCCGTCGGACACTCGGCCTGATCTGTGACTTGGTCGTACTGCTCGTTCGGCCGATCTGCCTGCTCAATCTCACTACCCGATCGGCCACATTGACTGGTTAACCTATCTGTGACTTGGCCACACTGGCCACTTGGTTGCTCTTCCATTCCGTGGCTCGACTCGATTAGTTGCTCTACCCGCTCGACCACTCTGTCACTTGGCTGCTCTGCCTCACCGCCTGATCTGACAGCTCAGTTGATTAGGTACATGATCTTGAGACATGCGCCCGAACCAGAATAATTATTTAGGAGATGAGTTGGAGCACGTAGACTGGCTGAGCCCACGCCAATGGTCCAGGCCCCTGGAAGGGGTCCCGACGCCCAGATGTGGATAAAACTTCACGGATGAAGTTTTGATGAGAGTTCGCCATGTCAGCATGGTCTAGGCGCCCGGAGGAGTTCCAGGCGCCCGAAATGGGCCTATATAGGGGCCTTCAACCAGTAGCTTCAGACAATCATCTGCTACAACTTTCATATTCAAGTGCTGCTCCAAAAAAGTTCCGACGACACTAAAAGGCTGCTCCGAAGTTCGAAGAATGAAGACTTCTTCAATTTCCTTTCTATTTGTCGGTAATAGTTTTATTTTCAGTTCTTGTACTCAATCTCTGTAATCCATTTACAAACTAATAGTGATTGCCCAATGAAAGCGATCGACGACCGCAGACCTTGGAGTAGGAGTCGTCAAAAGCTCCAAACCAAGTAAAAAAATCACTTGTGTTAGTGTGCGCTTTTGCTTTCTTTATTCCGATACATAACCTATTTTAAATCACGATTTTTGACAAATGTTATTCATCTCCCCTCTAGCGTCTCTACGATCCAACAAATACCTGTGTCGAGGTCAGGAGTCAAGATTGACAAAGGTTGTTGTCTGTGTCAGGATCAGGAGCTAAGATTGGAAGAGGTTGTTGAGACCCAAGACTGAATCAAAGAGTCGAGTCAAACTTAAGTCTCATTTAGGCTAAGTTGACTATTTGGGAGTCATCAGCTCAGTTCGAACTTTAATCTTGCGAAACACATGTGAGTCGTATAATTTTGCCACATCACATTTGATTTTGATTTTCTATATTATTTATATGCTATTCTTTACTTCAATATCTACCGGTACCAAGATTCAAGAAATGAAATTAAGGTGGCGTTTGGTTTGGGTGCAGGAATAGGAATGAGAATGGATTTGATAGACTAGAATGAGAATGGATTTAGCCATTCTAATGTTATTTTTTAGTTTATAAGTTGAGATTAAGTATAATTGTCAATATTGTTGTTTGAGTTTGTCAAAGGTTTGGAAATACAAATATAACAAATATCATATTTGTCCTTAAAATAAATAATGATATTCCTATAAGATTTATATATATTTTATCTCCAAAATTATTTCTATGTTATTTTGTAATTATTTTCTTATTTACTATTTCTAACAACTTGAAACATATTTTATTACTTAGGTTTTAATTCCATGTTCTATTTTTAGTTTGTTTCGTATCTAATTATGTTATTTAATTGAATTTTGTGTTTAGTTGAGTATTTTCTCAAGTGTTTTAAAAATTTTAAAGGATGTTTAAAATAATTTTCTAAAAGGATTTTTTTAACGATTTTAAAAATAATTTTGAAAGATTTTTAAAGGAATTTTTAAAAGGATTTTAAAATAATTTTATTTTTTTCCAAAATCATTTAAAAAGAGGTTTAAAAAATATTTTTTAAAGAATTTTTAAAAAGATTTTAAAAGAATTATTAAAATGTTTTTATAATAATTTCATTTTTTTTAAAAAAAACTATATTGTTAATTTAATTAAGATTTTAGATTTAATTAACATTATTAAGCCAATAAATTTAATTTTCTATTATTCCATTCCTTTCCAAACCCTAAATCCCACTAAACTATTTAAATCCCCTTCTTCCAACCCTAATGGATCCCGATTGCAGCCTCCGCTTCGCCGCGGCCCACGCAGTCTCGGCGGCAGCTCGGTCAGCTGCGTAGGTCGCCTCGATGGCGGCGGCGTTTGAGCAGCCGCCTACGCAGCTGATGGCCCCGGCGGCGACCTAGCTGTCGCCGCAGTCTTGGCAAACGCCGCCGCCGCCTACGGAGTCGCCACCGAGGCGGCCTACGCAGCTGACCGCTTCTGCCGAGACCCAGCTGCCGCTGTCGCTGCCGCCGCGGCCGCTGCCGCCGCGGCCTACAAAGCTGCTGCTGTGGCCTACGATCACTTGTTTTAGCTTTTGTTAGCTTTTGCTATCGGCAGATAAAACTTTCTAAGTTGTTGTTAGTTGCACATTTGGTCTTACCAAGGGGTTCATCGTCCCCCCTTTATGTGACTTGTGTGAAGTTGTTTCTTTAAGTTTTATCTTTTGGCATAGATGATGATGGAATAAGTTTATTTTCTCAAAAATCTTGAATTAGATGAACTTCACTTTTAGATTGCATTGCTATTATAAAATGTTTTTTTTTTCACGTTTTGCTTGTCAAAGTTTTTGTACGATGGTTTTTGACTATTTTCTATGTTCTTGATTTAGTATGTTTGCTAGTACTTCAACACCTATTGTTGTGGTTGTGTTGGCTTTCATTAGCCAACAAATGTTGCTGCAAGTATCAAGTTGGAGTTTGCAGTTATGTACTGATGTGCTTACTAGCTGTCAAATGCTCAAGCTTAACTGATCAATAATTTTACTCTTTTTTTTTTTTGTTTTCTTTCAGATATGTCTGAATGAATATTCACTGTGCTTTTTTGAAATCCTAAAGCATGCACCTCTAATAAATATGGTTGAAGTTTTTTGAGTATTTCCTTGGGTTGAAGATGGAGGGTTCTTGTGGGAGTTTTGGCTTGAAGGTAGCTAGCTGTCTAGAGCAGGAATAATATTAGTAAATAATAGTAAACACACACTATGAATGGACCCTTAGTAAATACTAAAATGATATCACCTCAACAGAGGATTTGTATAGGATTTCCTTTTATAATTAGATATAAGTTGGCAGATTTATTTAAATTACTTGGGGCAAATTAGGATTTTTTTATTTATCGTCAATTTTAATGATATTTTTATAAAAAAAACTTTTAACCTTGCTTTGTTTAAGGAGATTTCATTTTGTGTTATTTTATGTCTTAGCCTAATAAAATTTAGTTTCCTGTTTCTGTTTTTGTTCATTTCGGTGCTGTATCATTTTGTGTATTACTCTTGCAATCTTTTGCTTGTATTTTTTTGGTTGGTTCATTGTTGTGTTTAAGATTCAGTTTTACGGATTTGGTCCCAATTTAAAATTTCATGGACTGTGATCAATATGATGTAATTTGTTTCTCCCCGGCTGAGGTGAGTTTCAATGGATCGTCTCTTAGAAGATGACATCCTGATAAGTAACCAATTGAATTTTATTCAATTCAATTGAATATTTATATTATTGAATTAATTAATTAATTAAAATTATATTTTGATCAAAAACAAATAATTAAATTGGATAAACAGCGGGCACACAGAGTTCAACAGAGCGGTTGCAGGGTGACGGACGCTGACGGTCTAGGGATAGTTTCATTCTGCCCTTTCGAACGTAGCATGATTAAACTAGATTGATTGTTTGATCTATTTGTTAATTCTAATTGAATATCTAGGTTAGCGAACACACTTGAAGTTTCACTGAATTCTTTTTGCTTTTTTTTTTTTTTTTATAACTCAGTTGAATTCTTCTTATCTTTGATCAGGATCGTCAACCTCAATCTAATCTGATCAAACCTTAACCTTATTTGATTATGCCTAAACTAATATTGTTTTTGTCTTTTCCTAAATAAAAAGAAAAAAAAATCCTAATGATCATGACAGGACCGTGCCTATTAAGAGATAAAAGAATCATTCGCATCAGACATATTTTATTAGAAGGTTCATAATTTTGAAAAAAAAAAATCTATTATATAACAGTGTAAATATAATCCCTAACACTCTTAACTATCTTATCAAATAAATAGCAACATGAACTTGAACTTGGCAAACACAACCAGAAAAGGCAAAGAGAGGAAATTATAACAGAATTTTAAAACATTCCTAGCTATATTAGCAATACAGATACCTAAGAGTAAAAATTAATTAGTTTGCTACATGCAAATTAAGATTTCTATAACAATGTACTTAAATTAGGAATTGCATTGATCAATGCTATCTCTAAACTCTTTCTAGCTACCTGAGTCCATGGTGTCAGCCAATTTTCCAAGGCTCTAAGCCCAGCCAGATAGAAGAAACTAATCCAATAACTATAACAAGGCACCGCATGCACTGTGAATTGAATTCGAAGGAAACAAACCATATCAGAGATGAGTAATTGAAATCATCAAAAGGAAAAAACATGCCCTAGATCGAGTAGCTCAGCACACGTCTCTCAAAGTTCGTCCTCAAACTATATAAAAAAAGATAAATCATGGGACCAATTTATATTTGACCACCAAATAATTAAGAGGTTTTTTTTTCTGAGAGCATATATTTGTCGGAAATTGATCTCTTACTTCATTTTAACATATGTGTCACTCTTTAACCAATTGAGTATCCCGTGGGAACAACCTAACAATAATTCGTGCAACTATTTTGAATGGTGTTTGAGTTCTCATCCAACTTGCCTAGCTATTTTGAATCGGTTTTGGTTTGGTTTAGTTTGGTTAGTAATTGAGAGGCAGTTTTTTTGGAGCCGGTTGAGTCCTAACTTAAGCCGAGATGTTGCGCTAATAGATGTTGTGCTAAATAAGCCCATTAAAAAAATAATAAGAAATAGCCAGATCAGGTAACAATAAATCTGGTGCGATGAAAAAAAAAATCCACATCATAGCTAGCTAACAATCACCATAGCCTCGGGGATTTAACATCAATGCTATCTGGTAAAATAATGACTTCAAATTAATGATTTATTATGATAAGATCGAATAGCTTTTATTTATATTTAAAAATTCATAAAACATTAAATCGAATCATCCATAAGGGTAGATATGGATGGAGCCACATCCTCTAGTCCTTGATCTTAGATCAGGGAGGCCTTACAAATTTATCAGTGGAATGAGTTGTTAGTGGGATGAGTTGCACTATCTATTTCACGATGAGATATAGTCCACCCTAGTAATTAATGGCAAGGAGTTCAAGTGTGAGATGGGTGAAATGAATAGGACCGCCACCCCAAACCCAATCTGCCAACTGCCAAGCATGTAGTTGGTAGCTAGCTTTACAACTGTGAGATGGAGGAGCCAAAAGCAGATCTAGATGAATTACGTTTCTTTTGCTGTCTTACAAAAACATTGGCAACCACCAATTCTATTCACTACCCCTCCATGCCATCCCGCAATCAAAAAACACTCAAGAATTTCTCCCACAATACAAACAAGGAACTAGAAACCCCATCGACCTTTAACTGTTAGATATGATGAACTCTATCGTAAAAAGATTTAAAACTTTTAATAGCTGCTCAGAGAGGTTAAACTGGTATGTGAAACATAGAATGATGTAAGATATTTAGGACTTAATTTAAGATTTCACATGCTTATATTAGTGCATCAATATAAATTTAGAATTTAAATAAATATATTGATCAATTTAAATAATCAGGTTAGTAACAAATTAATTGGAAACCAAAGCTCAATTTGACTAACCTAAATCAGCCCTACTATCTTATGGTAGTCAGTTAAGTACGAAGGTTGGACATTTGTTTAAAGATTATTTCCTAGATGTTTTTATTCTCTTTAAAATATTTTCAAAATTTATGCATTTATATCTGTTTAAATTTTAGGATATATTTAATTAAGGAAGAGCAATCCATCAATTTTAACTACTTTCAAAATTAATTTTCAAACGCTTTTCAAAATTTGTTAGATTTTTTTTCCCAACTCTCTCTCATAATTTTCAAAATTCTTTCAAACTAATTTTTGAAAAGTGGTTTTAAAATTTTTACTTAAAAACTATTCGAATTGTTTTTAAAATATTCTCTTTGAAAATTTCAAAACTTAGAAAATTTCAAAAACAATTAATTTTTTTAACAATTTGAAAATTTTAAAAAAAAAAATGAAAATTTTAACACTTAGAAACTTTCATAAAAATATTCTCTGAAAGTTTTAAAACTTAGAAGATTTCAAATTTTTTGAAAATTTTAAACACTTTGAAATTTAAAAAAAAAATTGAAAACTTTTAGCATTTAGGAGATTTCAAAAATTTTCTTTGAGAATTTTAAAACTTAGAAAATTTTCAAAAATTTCCTTTGAAAATGAAAACACTTAGAAAATTTTTAGATAATTTTCAAAAAATTTCCTTAAACATTTAAACACTTAGAATCTTTTCAAATAGGTTACAAAATTTTTTTAAAAAAATTTCAAATTACTTTTCAAAAATTTTCATTTGAAAATTTTAACACTAATAGCTTAAATCAGTAGCTTCAGATAATCATCTGCTACAACTTTCATATTCAAGTGCTGTTCCGAAAAAGTTCCGACGACACTGAAAGGCTGCTCCGAAGTTCGAAGAACGAAAACTTCTTCAATTTCCTTTCTATTTGTCGGTAATAATTTTATTTTCAGTTCTTGTACTCAATCTTTGTAATCTATTTACGAACTGATAATGATTGCGCAACGAAAACGATCGACGATCATGGACCTTGGAGTAGGAGTCGTCAAAAGTTTCGAACCAAGTAAAAAAATCACTTGTGTTAGTGTATGCTTTTACTTTCTTTATTCTGATGCGTACCCTATTTTAAATCACGATATTCGACAAACGTTATTCACCGCCTCCTCCCCTCTAGCTCTCTACGATCCAACAAATACCTAGGTCGAGGTCAGGAGTCGAGATTAACAACGGTTGATGTCTGTGTCAAGGTCAGGAGCTAAGATTGGAAGAGGTTGTTGAGATCTAACACTGAATCAAAGAGTCGAGTTAAATTTAAGTCTCGTTTAGATTAAGTTAACTATTTGAGAGTCATCAGCTTAGTTTGAATTAAGTTGACCTATCATGTGAGAGAATTTTAAAAAGTAAGTCGATTAAAGTATCAAAAATTTATGAATATAAAGAATTAGTATAAATTAAAGTAATTTTCCATACAATATATATTAAAGTTTATAATTATTATTATTTTAATTTCAAAATACAAGGGTGAAACTTATATTCATGGAAATAAAGGGCTAATTTGCAAAAGTAAATTATTAAGATTGTTTTGGGCTTCATATGGGCTCGTCCAGCCCATATAAAGCTGCTGTGGGCCACAATCCCTCACGTAATGGCCCAATTTGGAAAGAGAATTTAACTATCGATTTAGGTAAGGTTGACAACAATGCTCAAGGAAATTCTCTACTAGAATTCAAGGAATTGGGTGATCTCGAGTCACTACCAGAGGTGGTCTATTTTATGTCATTCTACTTTGCGGCAATTAGATGAGAGGCAAATTTGTTCATATTGAATGTCATTTTCAATTTCTTTATTTATAGAGGTCGTCTTCACTGACAGCATTGAAATTGAAGAAGATTTCAGGGAAATAGATTTTTGCAAGGTTTTCTCTATACCCAAAATTCAACTAATATTTGATGCTTGTATCATATCTTTCTTCTGTGTAAGATGTCGATTACCTAATTAAGGTGAAAAAAATGCTCTCCCTTTATGCTACATTTTCTGATTTCTCAAACGCATCTACTCGGGGATCATCGTTCGGTCGACGTTGAGGATTTGGTTGGTACCTCCTTCCTTCTCGCTTCCTGGGCCTCCTCCACATTGATGTATTCATTGGTCTTCCTGAGCATGTGGTCGTAGTCCCGGGGCGACTTCCTAATGAGTGACCGAAAGAAGTCTCCTTCAACATTCCTCTGAGTGAATGCGTTCATCATGGTCTCAAATGAGACCGAAGGGATGTCCGTGGCTACCTGGTTGAAGCGCTGAATGTACGCTCGGAGGGATTCTCTCGACTCCTGTTTCATGGAAAATAAACTGACGCTCGTCTTTTGGTAGCGTCTGCTGCTTGTAAAATGGTGTAAGAAGGCCGTTCGGAAGTCTTTGATGCTCTAGATGGATCCATCTGGCAACCTTCGGAATGAGCATTGTGCCGAGCCAGAGAGTGTGGTGAGGGAGATTCAGCATTTCACCCCATCTGTATATTGATGAAGAGTAGCAGCGTTGTCGAACGTACCAAGACGGTCGTTCGGATCGGTCGACCCATTGTACTCTCCAATCGCCAAGGGAGCGTAATGCCTTAGCAAGGGATCTTGCAAAATTTCTTCGGAGAACTAGCGGTTGATCCGCTCGGGAGACGCATCGCCCGGGGACCCCTTGCCCTTCCGCGCGTCCCTAACGAGCACTTCATCTGAAGAGGATCTTCGATCCTGATTCGCCTGCGCGATTTTGGAGGGCGTTTAGAATAGAGCTCGGTGAAATGGTATCAGGGAGGGCGGTGCTTCTCCTTGTGTGTCGGTCAACCCTCTATTTTGTCCCCAGATGGAGAGTTGTTCTGGCCGATCTTCATGCGTCGCTCGGCCTCCTGATGGTGATGTTGCTTGTTGCGCCAACCGATCGGCTAGCGCCTTTTGTTGCTGCTACTCGATTATTTTTGCCGCTCGTGCTTGTATGAGCTCATCAAGCTCCTCTTGAGTGAGCGTCATGGTGTGAAGTCGTCCAGCTTCTTTCATCTTCCCGACTTGGATGCAGGTACGTTCCCACAGACAGCGCCAAATTTGATCCTATCCGAAAGTCAAGGCGATGGATGTTGGGGACGTGGCACTCCTGTTGACCGTGAGTGGACCTTCAACTGGATGGACCTACAACCACAAAACGTCAGTACCGAGCCAGGGAGGGGTTCCCCGACGTTGGCCCTCCGACGCTCAAGTCAGCCTCCTGCTGTATGAAAGATGTGGAAGCAGGAAAGCGAAAGAAGCAGCGTAACAGTAGCTACAGTAGAACTTGCATACCTCTGATGAAGCTTTAGGGCTCTTTATATAGGGCTTCGGGAGTACGCGTGCATGCTTCTCGAGGCATAAACGTTTCTCAAAGCTTTTCCTGAAAAGACGTGTCAGGAAAGTGTCCCTAACACCATACCTTAACGACTCGAGCATATCCCTGGCGTGACAGTGGAAGCTCCATCGTACGATTCTTTGTCTGACCATGCCGCTAACCATGTCACCTGTCGGCGGCACTGGTTCCCAAGAAGATATCGCCTAATCCTCCTTTTGTCTGCTACCAGGCCGAGCGGAGGGTCCGCTCGGCCAAGATTTAGCTATCCGAATGTCATTGTCGGGCCGAACGGGGTGTCCGCTCAACCATCATTAAACTGTCCGAGTTCCTTTGTCTCGCCGATCAGAGGAACCGTGTCTGCACGCAGTTGGCTCGGTCGTGACTCCGCTTCGCTGGCTCTGCACGTTGATGTAAGTCCGAGCAGATTAGTCGTTCGACGGCTCTTCGCCGTTACTTGGTTTCCTTAACGTCGGAAGTTCGGTGCATGGCCGAGCTGTGTTAATTTCAAATTGGATATTCTTTATTCCGGTTGGACAAGTGGGTTATCCGCTCAGATGATAGCGTAGGAGCGTTAATCATCTTGACTTTGACCTCCACCATGTCATTGATCACTTCTGTCGAGCGGGCCCCTCCTTATGACCCGATCAGTATGTATAAGACGTTAGCCATCGTGAAAAGTTGATAATAGAGTGAAGATAATTGCCAGTCCTATTGAAGAAATCAAACAACAAAATCAATCCCATATCAATAGTTTGGAACTAAACAATAACATAGAGAAGTCCAAAATTACCTCTAGAAAATCATTCTCTAATTTCCTCATCCTCCTTCCAGGTAATTAAATTAAGAAAGATAGGAACAAAACACCCATTTCCATAACAACTTCTAGTAAGTAACCAAAAACTAAACATCATCTTTCTTATCGCCAATTAAAATAATCCACAAGATAAAGGTCAAATCATAACCAACTTGCACATGCACTCCCAACCTTCATTCTTGGATCGAAAATGAGAAAGTCTTAGTGAAGCTTGATTGTGTGGGTGTGTGCCTTGGATTAGTCACCTCAAGGAGTTGGAGACCAAGTAAATCGAGGATTTAGCATTGTTTTTTTAGTATTTCACTATTTATATTCTATTCTATTTGCTTCCACTAACAAGTTGTAGGTGAAAATCGAAGAAAATCTATTCACCCCTCTCTAGCCGAATGTAAAGGTCCTATCAATTGGTATCAGAGCCCGGATCGCATTGGAAGAACTCACCATCAATCAAAGCATTAAGATGGACATAGCACCACTAGACCACCCTTCTTTGATGACAACAACTTCGCATATTGGAAAGGTAGGATGGAGTATTACTTAATGAATGATATTGAAAATTGGTTTAGTGTTGTAGAAGGATTTAAGAAGCCAAAAGATGGGTCGGAAGCACCTCTTCCAACTAAGGATTGGACAAAAGAGATGGCAAAGAAGGCCTAAGCAAATGCAAAGGCTACAATAACCCTACAATGTGGACTCTTAAAGGAGCAATCAAGCAAAGTAGGACCATTCAACTCTGCCAAAGAGCTTTGGGAAAAACTCATTGAGTTAAATGAAGGATCAAGAGAATCAAGGAGGCCAACAGAGATATCTTGTTAGGGCAACTTCAAAGCTTCACCATGAAAACCAAAGAGACTGTGAGTCAAATGCATGGTAGATTCAAGGAGATAGTAAATGGGCTTCATGTAATAGGTGAGAAAATTGACAATCGGGGCCTAGTAAGATATGTTCTTTAATTATTTCCTAGAACCACCTTATGAGCATCAATGGTTGATGCGTATAAGGTTTCTAGAGATATTTATTTAGTTAAGCTTGATGAATTATTTTACGAATTTGAACTTCATGAACGAGCTAATGTGTCTTCAAAAGAGAAGGGTATAACTCTCATTGTAGAAAAGAAGGAGAAGAAAAAGAAGAAGGAAAAGAATGTGGAATCCTTATCATCCGAATCCGAGCAAGAGTCATCAGATAGTGATGATGAAATGTCGGCAAGTGAAGTGACTCATTATGTTAAGAAGATGATGGGAAGAACAAGGAGATTCACAAGGAAGGATGTGAAGAAGATGCTTCAACCCTTAAAAGGTAAAAGTAGTCAAAGTTTAAGTTTTAACACTAATGTCATTTTTTATGAATGTAACAAGAAAGGACACATCAAGCCAAACTGCACGGAATTGAAGAAGAAAGAAGAAAAGGAGAAGAAGGAGAAGGAGAAAAAGAAGAAGAAGCCATGGTGGCCCAAGCTACCTAGGGTACACCAAGCATTGACTCATCGAATGAAGATGAGCTATGCCATGTTACTCGACATATGACATTTAAGACATTTGAAGATGACAAAGAAGAATCAAGTCAAGAGGACGTGTCTAGTGAAGAGGATTCATTAAATGAAGAGGAGTCAAGTGACGATGAGGTAAAAGAATGCCTCAAAGTAGAATTTCTTTATAAAACTATTGCTTATCTCAAGAATGCTTTTATTAAATCACAATCTAAGGTGAAGACCTTGAAGGGAAAACTTAAGTCTATTAGAAATGACGCATGTAGTGAGTCAAACATGCTTAAGGAAGAAAATGAAAAATTGAATAATGATGTGATTGAACTAAGTGCATGTCTAGAGAAATTCACAAATGGATCAAAATATCTAGATATGATTATTAGAGACCAAAGAGTCATTTACAACAAAGTCGGAATAGGATATAGACCTAAGGTAAAGGAAGTTGCATACATGTCTCTAATTGATGGAACTAGAAATGATGCACTTAGAAATAAAGTCAAGAAGAATCTTAAAGGCAAGGTAAAACAATCTTGGGTGCCTAAGAAATATTTGAATAACATTTTCAAATCAAGTGCATGGGTACCAAACAGCTGTGTGTTTTACATTGCTTATGTAGAAGAGAAGAATGATGCAAGTATGTGGATTGTGGATAGCAGTTGCTCCAGACATATGACCGACAATGTGAACAAGTTCTCCACAATAAATTATATAAAAAAAGGAATAGTATTATTTGGGAATAGTGGAAAGCTCAAAATTATAGATAAAGGTACAATTGAGGTATCATCTACAAGTACCATTCATAAAGTCCTATTGGTTAAAATTATGGAGTTTAATTTGCTTAGTGTTAGTCAATTATGTGATGTCGGATACAATGTAGAGTTTCACCCCGATAAGTGCTTAGTTAAGCATAAGAGTCTTGAAAATGTTGTGTTAAAAGGATATAGAAAAACAAATCTATATTATGTTGACCTTTCATATGTTTCTAACCCTCCTATTAAGTGTTTGATATCAAAAGAAGAGGAAGGATGGTTATGGCATAGAAGACTTGGACATATTAACATGAAGAACATAGCCAAGGTAACCAAGATGGAGCTAGTAAAGGGACTATCAAAAATCAAGTACATCAAGGATAAATTGTGTGATGCGTGCCAAGAGGGTAAGCAATCAAGATCATCACATAAAGGTAAAACTTTGACTAGTACTTCATTACCATTAAGAATTATTGCACTTGGATCTTTTTGATTGTCATAGAACACCTTCTTTGATAGGTAACAAATATTGTTTAGTGATAATTGATTATTACTTTAGATATGCTTAGGTTTATTTCTTGAAACATAAGGGGAAAACTTTAGAACAATCATAAGATTACCAAGAGGGTAGAAAATGAAAAGAGCCTAAAAATTGATAGAATTCGGAGTGATCATGGTGGAGAGTTTGAGAATTTGAATTTTTCTAAGTTTTGTTTAGAAAATGGCTATAAGCATGAATTTCTTGTCCAAGAACACCTCAACAAAATGGTATAGTGGAGAGGAAAAATAAGGCTTTACAAGAGGCGGCTAGGACCATGCTTAATGCATATTCCTTACCAAGCTACTTGTGGGCCGAAGCGGTTAATACTGCATGTTATATCCAAAATCGTATCTTAATTCATAAATTTTTAGAAAAAACACATTTTGAACTATAGAATGGAACAATTCTTTCAATTCATTATTTCAAAGTCTTTGGGTGTAATGTCTATATTCTTAATATCAAAGATGACTTAGAAAAATTTGAGGCCAAGTCAGATGAGGGAATCGTAGTTGGATACCCATATACTAGTAGAGAATATAGATTTTACAACAAAAGGACTCTAACGGTTGAAGAATCATCCAATATTGAATTTGATGAGTCTACTAGCACTTATTCTAGGAAATCATCCATTGATATGGATATAATTGAATAAAATCAAAACATTACTCAAGGAATACAAGATCTACATTTAGGGCGTATTGATCAAGGGGGAGGAAGAAATGTTTCGGATAATGAATGAAGCAATGAAAACAATAAACATCATGTAGATGATGCTCCCATAATTTCTAGGACCTTAAGGCATCATTAAGATCATCCTATTGATCAAGTAGTTGGAGATGTTGCACAAGGGGTAAGGACTAGATCCTATTTTAGAAATCATACTAGTCAAATTACTCTAATATCACAACTTGAACTAAAAACACTTGATGAAACCTTATTTGATACAGATTGGATTCTAGCAATGCAAGAAGAGTTGAACCAATTTAAAAGAAGTGACATATGGGAGTTAGTTCCAAGACCAAATGATAGTACAATAGTTATAAAAAAATGGGTTTTTAGAAATGACATGGATGATCAAGGGAGAGTCACTCGAAATAAGGCTAGATTGGTAGCTAGGGGTTTCAATCAAGTAGAGGGACTTGATTATGATGAAACCTATGCTCCGGTAGCTCGGTTAGAGTCCATCTGGATCTTATTAGGATATGTCGCTCACACGGATTTTAAACTTCATCAAATAGATGTAAAATCGGCTTTCCTTAATGAGTTTATTAAGGAAGAAGTTTATGTAGAGCAACCATCCGGATTTGAAAATATAAATGATCCAAATCATGTTTATAAACTTAAGAAAGCATTATATGGGTTAAAACAAGCTCCCTGGGCTTGATATGAGAGACTCTCATCATTCTTAATCTCTAAGGGCTTTAGAAGAGGAACAATTGACCCAACATTATTTCTAAAGCCCAAGGATGGAGACATTTTTGTTGTCCAAGCCTATGTTGATGACATCATTTTTGGCTCAACAAATAATGAACTTCTTCATAATTTTATCAAACACATGAAAAGTGAGTTTGAAATGAGTCTAGTTGGAGAATTGAGTTTCTTTTTGGCATTACAAGTCAAACAAATTAGTGAAGGAACCCATGTCTACTAAACCAAATTTGCTAAAGAACTTATCAAGAAATTTGGGTTGGAAAATGCTAAAGAAGCATATACTCCTATGGGAACTAATACCAAGATAGATAGTGATCAAGAAAGAAAATTAGTAGACCCAAAACAATATAGGAATATGATTGATAGTTTGTTATATCTAACCGATAGTAGGTAGGAATGTGTGCAAGATACCAATCATATGCCAAAGAGTCTCACTTAGTAGCGGTAAAGAGAATTTTGAGATACATCAAGAGCACTCTTAATGTCGGCCTTTGGTATCCTTGGACTCAGAATTTTGACTTAATTGGATACACTAATTCCGATTATGCAGGTTGCAAATTAGATAGAAAGAGTACTAGCGGTGAATGTCAATTTCTTGGACCTTCCCTTGTAAGTTATTGTAATAGAAAACAACCTTGTGTGACATTGTCCACAACTGAAGTTGAGTATATGGCCATGGGTGGTTGTGTAGCTCAATTACTTTGGATGATGCATACCTTAGAGGATTATGAGCTCACTATTCCAAAATCAAGGTATTGTGTGACAATGTGCGCACCATCAATTTGACCAAAAATCCGGTGCATCACTCTAGGACAAAGCACATTGAGGTAAAACATCACTTTATTAGAGATCATGTGGTAAGAAGAGATATTGAACTAATTTATGTTGAATCTAAATCTAACCTTGCCGATATCTTTACCAAGCCTTTACCTGAAGCAGAGTTCACCTCCATTAGGAGAGAACTTAGTATGTGCTTTGTAGAATAGTGAATTTAGCTTTGAATGATCCCATGAATTAAAAGGTACGTTAATACTTGAATGTATCTCACAAGGGACCTAGGATGCCGACCTCACTTTTAGAAACAATAATCCAAAATAGTGATAAAATTTTCACGAATAAACAAAATTAAAAACTATCTGTCTGCTCGACCTCACAACCCGATCAATTGCTCTACCCCGTCGGACACTCGGCCTGATCTGTGACTTGGTCGTACTACTCGATCGGCCGATCTGCCTGCTCAATCTCACTACCCGATCAGCCACATTGACTGGTTAACATATCTGTGACTCGGCCACACTGGCCACTTGGTTGCTCTTCCATTCCGTGGCTCGACTCGATTAGTTGCTCTGCCCGCTCGACCGATCTGCCCGCTCGACCACTCTGTCACTTGGCTGCTCTGCCTCACCGCCTGATCTGATAGCTCAGTCGATTAGGTACATGATCTTGAGACATGCACCCGAACCAGAAAAATTATTTAGGAGATGAGTTGGAGCACGTAGACTGGCTGAGCCCACGCCAATGGTCCAGGCCCCTGGAAGGGGCCCCGACGCCCAGATGTGGATAAAACTTCACGGATGAAGTTTCGACGAGAGTTCGCCATGTCAGCATGGTCTAGGCGCCCGGAGGAGTTCCAGGCGCCCGAAATGGGCCTATATAGGGGCCTTCGACCAGTAGCTTCAGACAATCATCTGCTACAACTTTCATATTCAAGTGCTGCTCCAAAAAAGTTCCGACGACACTGAAAGGCTACTCCGAACTTCGAAGAACGAAGACTTCTTCAATTTCCTTTCTATTTGTTGGTAATAGTTTTATTTTCAGTTCTTGTACTCAATCTTTGTAATCTATTTACGAACTGATAGTGATTACGCAACGAAAACGATCGACGATCATGGACCTTGGAGTAGGAGTCGGCAAAAGTTCCGAACCAAGTAAAAAAATCACCTGTGTTAGTGTATGCTTTTGCTTTCTTTATTCCGATGTGTAACCTATTTAAAATCACGATATTCGACAAACGTTATTCACCGCCTCCTCCCCTCTAGCTCTCTACGATCCAACAAATACCTAGGTCGAGGTCAGGAGTCGAGATTGACAACGGTTGATGTCTGTGTCAGGGTTAGGAGCTAAGATTGGAAGAGGTTGTTGAGACCCAAGACTGAATCAAAGAGTCGAGTTAAATTTAAGTCTCGTTTAGATTAAGTTGACTATTTGAGAGTCATCAGCTTAGTTTGAATTAAGTTGACCTATCATGTGAGAGAATTTTAAAAAGTAAGTCGATTAAAGTATCAAAAATTTATGCATATAAAGAATTAGTATAAATTAAAGTAATTTTCCATACAATATATATTAAAGTTTATAATTATTATTATTTTAATTTCAAAATACAAGGGTGAAACTTATATTCATGGAAATAAAGGGCTAATTTGCAAAAGTAAATTATTAAGATTGTTTTGGGCTTCATATGGGCTCGTCCAGCCCATATAAAGCTGCTGTGGGCCACAATCCCTCACGTAATGGCCCAATTTGGAAAGAGAATTTAACTATCGATTTAGTCAAGGTTGACAAGAATGCTCAAGGAAATTCCTTACTAGAGTTCAAGGAATTGGGTGATCTCGAGTTACTAACAGAGGTGGTCTTTTTTATGTCATTCTACTTTGCGACAATTAGATGAGAGGCAAATTTGTTCATATTGAATGTCATTTTCAGTTTCTTTATTTATAGAGGCCGTCTTCACTGACAGTACTGAAATTGAAGAAGATTTCAGGGAAATAGATTTTTGCAAGGTTTTCTCTATACCCAAAATTCAACTAATATTTGATGCTTGTATCATATCTTTCTTTTGTGTAAGATGTTGATTACCTAATTAAGGTGAAAAAATGCTCTCCCTTTATGCTACATTTTCTGATTTCTCAAACGCATCTACTCGGGGATCGTCGTTCGGTCGACGCTGAGGGTTTGGTCGGTACCTCCTTCCTTCTCACTTCCTGGGCCTCCTCCACATTGATGTATTCATTGGTCTTCCTGAGCATGTGGTCGTAGTCCCGGGACGGCTTCCTAATGAGTGACCGGAAGAAGTCTCCTTCAACAATCCCCTGAGTGAATGCGTTCATCATGGTCTCAGATGAGACCGAAGGGATGTCCGTGGCTACTTAGTTGAAGCGCTGAATGTACGCTTGGAGGGATTTTCTCGGCCCCTGTTTTATGGAAAATAAACTGACGCTCGTCTTTTGATAGCGTCTGCTGCTCGTAAAATGGTGTAAGAAGGCCGTTCGGAAGTCTTTGAAGCTCTGGATGGATCCATCTGGCAGCCTTTGGAATGAGCATTGTGCCGAGCCAGAGAGTGTGGTGAGGGAGATTCAGCATTTCACCCCATCTGTATATTGATGAAGAGTCGCAGCGTTGTCGAACGTACCAAGACGGTCGTTCGGATCGGTCGACCCATTGTACTCTCCAATCGCCAAGGGATCTTGCAAAATTTCTTCGGAGAACTAGCGGTTGATCCGCTCGGGAGACGCGTCGCCCGGGGACCCCTTGTCCTTCCGCGCATCTCGAACGAGCGCTTCGTCTGAAGAGGATCTTCGATCCTGATTCGCCTGCGCGATTTCGAAGGGCGTTTAGAATAGAGCCCGGTGAAATGGTATCAGGGAGGGCGGTGCTTCTCCTTGTGTGTCGGTCAACCCTCTATTTTGTCCCCAGATGGAGAGTTGTTCCGGCCGATCTTCATGCGCCGCTCGGCCTCCTGATGCCGATGTTGCTTGTTGCGCCAGCCGATCGGTTAGTGCATTTTGCTGCTGCTGCTCGATTATTTTTGCCACTCGTGCTTGTATGAGCTCATCAAGCTCCTCTTGAGTGAGCGTCATGGTGTGAAGTCGTCCAGCTTCTTTCATCTTCTCGACTTGGATGCAGGTACGTTCCCACAGACAGCGCCAAATTTGATCCTATCCGAAAGTCAAGGCGATGGATGTTGGGGACGTGGCACTCCTGTTGATCGTGAGTGGACCTTCAACTGGATGGACCTACAACCACAAAACGTCAGTACCGAGCCAGGGAGGGGTTCCCCGACGTTGGCCCTCCGACGCTCAAGTCAGCCTCCGGCTGTATGAAAGATGTGGAAGCAGGAAAGCGAAAGAAGCAGCGTAACAGTAGCTACAGTAGAACTTGCATACCTCCGATGAAGCTTTAGGGCTCTTTATATAGGGCTTCGGGAGTACGCGTGCACGCTTCTCGAAGTGTGAACGCTTCTCAAAGCTTTTTTTGAAAAGACGTGTAAGGAAAGTGTACCTGGTATCATACCTTAACGACCCGAGCATATCTTTGGCATGATAGTGGAAGCTCCATCGTACGATTCTCTACTTGACCATGCCGCTAACCATGTCGCCTGTCGGCGGCACTGGTTCCCAAGAAGATATCGTCTAATCCTCCTTTTGTCTACTACCAGGCCGAACGGAGGGTCCGCTCGGCCAAGGTTTAGCTATCCGAATGTCATCGTCGGGCCGAGCGGGGTGTCCGCTCGGCCATCATTCAACTGTCCGGGTTCCTTTGTCTCGCCGATCAAAGGAACCATGCCTGCACGCAGTTGGCTCGGTCGTGACTCATCTTCGCTGGCTCCTCACGTTGATGTAAGTCCGAGCAGGTTAGTCGTTCGACGGCTCTTCGCCGATACTTGGTTTCCTTAGCGTCGGAAGCTCGGTGCATGGCTGAGCTGTGTTAATTTCAGATCGGATATTCTTTATTCCGGTCGGACAAATGGGTTATCCGCTCGGACGATAACATAAGAGTGTTAACCGTCTTGACTTTGACCTCCACCATGTCATTGACCACTTTTGTCGAGCGGGCCCCTCCTTATGACCCGATCAGTATGTATAAGATGTTAGCCTTCGTGAAAAGTTGATAATAGAGTGAAGATAATTGTCAGTCCTACTGAAGAAATCAAACAACAAAATCAATCCCATATCAACAGTTTGAAACTAAACAATAACATAGAGAAGTCCAAAATTACCTATAGAAAATCATTCTCTAATTTCCTCATCCTCCTTCCAGGTACTTGAATTAAGAAAGATAGGAGCAAAACACCCATTTCCATAACAACTTCTAGTAAGTAACCAAAAACTAAACATCATCTTTCCTTATCGCCAATTAAAATAATCCACAAGATAAAGGTAAAATCATAACCAACTTGGCACTCCGCATCCTATATCCTCATAATGACATACTCAGTTCTGGAGCTAGTCAAGCTTAGTTTGTTTGCAAACTACCTCATAAGGAATCTGGAAGCGTACAGAGTGTAATCTTCTATTAAATTAGAAGAAGTTGTGATCTCAAAAAAATTTCAGCAAGAAATGTGATGAAAGTATTAATCATGTTCGAGCATGTTGCAAATATATAAAAAAAATATATTAATATTGACTTGTAATCTATACTATTTGGAGAATGTTACCTCCACTCTTTTCCGGATGAAACTGGACAGCATGCACATTACCCCTTGTTATAGACGAAACAAAGCTATCACCATAATTACACATTGATGAAATCCACTCGTTGTTAGCATCTGACTAAGCAAATTTTTGAAAAGAATAATTTAGACAAGACTCTTCATTAAACAAAAACATGAGAATGTGTTGGTCTGATTGTCAAATCACGAGAAGACCTACAGGCATCACACGATAGGAATGAACAAAATAGACATGACACCCTCTAACATCATCCAAAATTTCAGTGTCTTTGGTGGTTTGCAAAGCATTCCAGCCAATATGAGGTACTCTGAGACCATTTGATGAATCAAAACGTCCAACAACACCAGGTATCAAACGAAGACCTTTTACTACACAAATAAATGTTATTCGTAGAATCATTTGGGACAAAAAAAAAGAAAAACAGAAATATGACTTGTGTATCAGCACAAGAGAAAAAAATGAACTACGGAACATAGTATATTGGAGAGGTAGTTTCATGAGAATCAATTGAGGATGTTCAGAGATACCTTTCTCAAATGCAGACCATTGCGATAGAAATTATAAGTTAATAATTACTAGTAAAACTCACGCAATGGATAATACAATTTGACTGAAACACACAGAATAAATGATCTCTTTTGAAAAAGCTCGGTTTGTAAAGGAAAGAATCCTTTGGTCTTCCTGTTCATGAACATTTTGTTAATGGAGCTAACAAAGCAAAGAAAAATCCAAAAGGAATTTCAATATCCACCTGGACCATTCTCTTCACTGTACTCGAACAATAATTGAAGTCCAAGGCAAATCCCCAAAAATGGACGGTCACTCTCTACGTATCTACAAAGTGGGTCGGCCATCCTTAATGACAATGAACATGAGTAAGCAAAACATAAATTGAGTAGAAAAAAATAAGCACATATCTAAAGATCGTAAACATGGGCACACAAAAATTTCAAGAATGATAAAGAAACACATATAACACAATAAGTATAGTGCAAAAGAGTATGTTAAAATTTTCCAGATAACAAACATCAGAGAAGAAAACCTTCTTTACAGGTGTTTTATAAACAGCCAAAAGGAGAAGATAAATTCTTCAAGTAACACTGTTAGTACCACAATGAATATACGGAAGAAATCAGACAAATTTAATTTATACACAACAAAGGATCTGTGGTTGACAAAAATTCTTAACCATAGAAAAGAATTTTATAAAAAAATAAAGGACTCATCTGCTCTATCGGAGGACCTTCCATTCGAAGGCTGCGGCCTTTTATGGACATCAGTCGGGCGAGATGAGTGAGATTCTGGTCACCGCATGTACGATTACCAAACCAAACGTGAAATACCAACGGATCAAGGTACTCAGTAGCCTGTGCGGGCCGTGGGACCTGGGAAGGAGGTGAAGGTCTATTGAGGTGAGCAGATCCCAACGGAGTGAAACGTGGAACGGGGGACGAAGTAGGGTAGAAGGTGTGGCGATGGCTTCCTTTTATTTAATCAAATAAACCATTAATCAATTGCGTTTGATGGGAAAAATACTTGAAAGAAAATGACATGGAAACCGTACGGGTATTGTTTACGCGAGGGTGGGCCCATAAATGGGATGAGGACGAGTTTGTTTCTCTCAGAGCCTGCGCGATACGAAGTATTGGTTGAGAATATTTCTCTAAATATTTTAGATCTCAAATGTTTTCATGAATATCACATGGAGGAGATTTAAAATTTCATTATATTTTTTTATTATTATTATTTTTAATATATATATATATATTATATATTTAAGTGTGAAATTTAGAAGATTTGATAGTGGGATATTTAATAAGTAGTTTATAAATATTTGATTTGTGAGATATTTGATTGTGGGATTTAGTATATTTAAGGAATAAAATATTTGATTGATGATATAGACGTAAAGACATAAATATTTGAGAGAAATATTAGTGATGTTCTTAAGACATCTATAGAATATATTTGTAAGGGATGTTTCTCTAAATATTTTTAATCTTAAATATTTTTTATTGGAAGAGAATATTATGGAAGAGATTTAAAATTACTGTACATAGAGTTATAACATGATTATCTATTTTTGTTTTTTAACAAAAAAATTAAAAAATATATTTAATGGCATAATTTAAAATATTTGAGAGCATGATGTTTAATAGGTAAGTCCCATAAATATTTAGTTTATGAAATATTTAATTATAAAATTTATCATTATTATTATTATTATTATTATTATTATTATTATTATTATTATTATTTATACAGTTAGAAGCCTACATGCGCAGCATGCACTGATAAATGCAAGGTATGATAAAAAGACTGCATTTACCCAGTTCGCTCTGACACTTCCATTGCTGCTGCAAAGGCCCCAACACCAGGAAAAATAAGGCGTTTAGCATCAAGAATGTCTTCTGGATTTTGCACCTGAAAAACATAGATAATTTCACTGATAAATTAGTTAATTTCCCTATTAAAAAATATGCATGGAGAAGAAAATCATCAAATGATAGTTAGATTCTTTTAAAATATTTCTATAAGAAAAAAAATAAAGGGATGGTCGTTTCCAAATTACGAAGGGGGTGTCACTCTATGGTTAAATATCAAAAAAGACAAGGTTCCTTTAATATTGTTCCTTATTTTAAAAAGAAATGAGTTGTTCAAAAATTTCTTGCAAGGTCCAAATAAATTCAAATCATACAAAAATTGTGTTGACTCTATGAAAACCCAAAGCCTTTTATATATAAATTTTTATAATTAGAAGTTGAATTGAACCTACAAACAGAGTAGAGGCAAAAAGCTCAAAGCCTTTTTAATATTAACAGAGTAGAGGCAATGTGAACAAGTATGAATAGAGAGTGTGTGTAAATAGAATATTTATATTAATGGGAGAGGCAATACAAATCTTTTTTCTCTCTTTCTTTCCAACCAAGGGAAACTAACCAGGATAATATTGGAAGACATTGTTCCCACAATGCCATTTGGCAACGTGCAAGTAAGTGTCAAATGGCAATGCTTCTAGTAGTGCTAAATGATACTATCATTCTTCTATTTTCGTAATTTTCATGTATCTTAGAAATTCCTTGATTTTAGTCATATATGAACTAACATTTGTGCATACTCGAGTTAGTGTTCCCGCACTCATGTTCATGGACCATGCTCCTATGCGAAATAATGGCCTGGTCTAATTAGATTGGGCAAAACCGATGAATATCACAATTCCCGCCATGTCTCTTTTCGTCCAATTGATTACGAAAATCAATTTCTAACACTTTTAATTGACAATCTAGTAAGCGTTATTTTGAATTAAGATAAAATTTTAATAATGTCTTGCCTTGTAATTCCTATAGCTACAAAGAAGCCTTCGACCTCATAACAGCCTTGATAGAATAGCAAATTCCTAATAAAATCATCAGAAAAGGTATCATTTTGGTATATATGTCTATTTCTTTTCATGTCTAATAACTGCTCCTTCCACTTCATAACAACCCAGATAGAAAAATAATAAATAAAATCTCTATAGAATCATCATATTAATTTCTTGAACAAATCTTCAGATCAACTCCCTGGATAGATCTTTAGATCATTTTCTGGGTAGTTCTCTAGATTGTTTCCTGGTCAGGCTTCCTAAGCATTCTTTGGTTAGATCTCCAGATCATTTCCTGGGCAGGTCTTCAGATTGTTTCCTGGTTAGTTTTCCTAAGCATTCCTTGGTTAGATCTCTAGATCATTTCCTAGGCAGGTCTCCAGATTGTTTCCTGATCAAGCTTCCTAAGCATTCTCTGGTTAGATCTCCAGATCATTTCCTGGGAAGGTCTCTAGATTGTTTCCTGATTAGGTTTCCTAAGCATTCTCTAGTTAGATCTCCAGATCATTTCTTGGGCAGGTCTCCAGATTGTTTCCTGGTCAGGCCTCCTGAGCATTCTGTGGTTAGATCTCCAGATTATTTCCTGAGCAGGTCTTAGATTGTTTCTTGGTTAGGTATTCAGGGTGAGTACTGGTTAGGCCTCCAAATCACCTCTCAGTCGGGATTCTAGACTCTCATCCCAGTGCGAGTTATAAGTGAGTCTACTCCCACACCCAACGACCTCCCGGTCGTGTCCCAGACTCTCTCCCCAGTACAAATTATAAGTGAGCTTGCTCTCACGCCTAATGACCTCCCGGTAGGTGTCCCAGACTCTCGCCCAATGCGAGTTATAAGTGAGTCTGCTCTCACGTCCAACGACCTCCCGATCGGTGTCCCAGACTCTCGCCCCAGTGCGAGTTATAAGTGAGCTTGCTCTCACGCCTCTAGACTCTCGCCCTAGTCTGAGTTATAAGTGAGCTTGCTCTCACACCCAACGACCTCCCGGTCGGTGTTCCAGACTCTAACCCCCGGATGAGTTATAAGTGAGTATGCTCTCACGCCTCCAGACTCTTGCCCCAGTGCGAGTTATAAGTGTGCTTACTCTCATGCCCAATGACCTCCCGGTCGATATCCCAGACTCTGGCCCAGGACGAGTTATAAGTGAACCTGCTCTCACGCCCAACGACCTCCCGGTCGGTGTCCCAGACTCTCGGTGAGCATGCTCTCATGCCTCCAGACTTTCGCCCAGTGCGAGTTATAAGTGAGCTGGCTCTCACGCCCAATGACCTCCCGGTCGGTATCCCATACTCTCACCCCAGGGCGAGTTATAAGTGAGCTTGCTCTCACGCCCAACAACCTCCCGGTCGATATCTCAGACTCTAGCCCCAGTGCGAGTTATAAGTGAGCCTGCTCTCATGCCCAACAACCCTTTGGACCTACTCAAAGCAAGAAGATACCAGGAATGGAAGGGGTAACACTATCAAAAATCCGAAGCTCAACCCAAATTACGCTCATATCTAAGGACTAGGGAAGAAGGATAGTGACTAAATTCATAAAGGCAAGCTAAAACATGAGCTGGAGTCTAGTCAGTCGGACTTGAGCCTCCTTCGACAAGACTTGGGGGGAGACTTGTGATACGGTGCATATCGGGAGGGCCCATTCGTGAGAAGTCAAGGGGACGTGATAGTCAAAAGTCAAGGGAACGTGGAAGTTAGAAGTCAAGGGAACGTGGCAGTCAGAAGTCAAGGCTGGGCTGGACTGCTAGAGGCTGTCAATCATATAATTCCTAGGCAGGATTTACAGGTCAAGAATTTGGAGCTGCAGCATGAGGAACAATGTGGATAAAGCCTGACCTGTCCTTACAGGTCGAGTTTTTCTCAGCTCAGTCTTCCTATACAAACCTGATATCCTCGGTCAGGGTCTCACACTGCTCATCTATATCCAGGGCTGGTTCTTCAACTCTTCAACCACCGATCATTTTGAGCCTCTCACATTTATACCCGGGCAGGAAGGCGCTACATGACAATAAGGTCAAGGAATCGTAACTGCTTATCAGAAGAATAACTGCTGCATATCAGGGAATATTCCAATGATTTGCGATCAGCTGCAAAGGGAACCTTCTTCCAGCCTATAGGAGGATGTCACGCGCCCCTCATCACCAGACAAGTCCTAACACCCGACATTCCCTGACGCTCGTCAGATTCCGGAAGTACGCATTGTCATATAAAACGGGAGGTCCTCTCCCTTACGGAGGTACGCACTCTCACCTTTTCGCACTTGTCTTCTACTTTTTCCCTTCTTCTTCGTACACTTTTCTTTTGGAAAAAAAGTACCTAACTTGAGCGTTAGAGGGCCTACCCCGGGGACTTTTTCCCTAGTTTCTCGCTTCTAACGTTTTGAGGGCTCATATGAGTGTGTGCAGAGTTCCAGTACCACAAGTTAGGTCATTCGCATAAGCCATCACCACGTCAGGGTCCGTGCTGACGGGTACATTTCAGAAAAGTGTTTCGATCACCACTCCGTCAACTCCAGCTACAACTCGTCCGACCCTTCATCTGACTTAGATTCCGAGCAGGATCAAAAAATGACAGCAAATAAACAGCTCAAGGATTCATTTGCAATCATGGAGCAGATTCTTTTAAGTAACTTGAGTTTTAGTCCAAGAATCCACAAATTAAGATAGGTCATTTAAAGGGTACTTCTTCTTCTTTTGTCTTTTTTTAAAGAAATATTCGTAAGGTGAATATTTAGTGTTAAATTTCATTCGCATCCTCGTTTTTTTATCTACCTGCTTATTTTAAAAAAAAATTATATGTTGAAATTTCTACATTTTATTATTATTATTTGAACATATGACTTAAAAAGTTTTAAAAAAACAAATATTTAATACTATTTTTTTACACTTTTAGATTTATCAAAAGTGATTAATGTTATAAATATTTATTTATTTTTTCTTAATTTTCATGGATTCATTTTAGTTTGCTAAAAAAATTGAAAAAAAAAACATTTTCACTAAACTTTTCTTGAGGAGCGGCCGACAGTAAATTCCTTTTTTTTTTTTTGTGCGTATAAATTAAGACCTTCCAACCTCCCGAGTGCTCGACGCCCGAGTGGGTAACTCTCTCGCGTGCTCGAGCCTGAGTGGGTAATTGGAGGTGACTAATGATTGCTTGAGCGCCGAAGCATTCTGAGCGCTATTTGATGCAACTCAAGTGGATTTCTCGAGCACTTCGACTCTGCTAAACACAGATGCGAGCTTAAGTCGGTGTTCTCGAGTGCTTAGTGCCTGAACATAATAACATCCTAATGCTTGAAGAGGGGAGAACGTGGCTGAGTGGAGGCGTGAACGCGGGGCAAACATGGAGTCAACATCTCTGACGCAACAACAACTATTGATTTCGTTGATTTAAACATGAATACCAAAATAATCTTCTAAAAACTTATCGATTCAAAAGAATATGCATCCAAAAACTCGAAGTTTTGGAGAAAAGATGACTGAAATTTTATTAATAAAAAACTTTCTAAAATTAACTAAATAAATAATAACAAAAAGGATAATAAAAAAAGAGAAAAAGTCTTTCGAGACTCTGAAAAAATCTTAAATGACCTTTTTGGAGCTTGAAACTGGATTTTTATGAGTGAACATTGATTGGAGCCTAATACGTCTCGAAATTTATCCAGTGTCAAAAGTTACGACCTCTACAAGCACACCGTCCCGTGATCTTGTTGCATCAATCGTCTAGGGTGAAAAAGAACTCATTCTCGAATTTGGAATAGATTGAAATCAAAAAATTATTGTGTTACAATTGCCCCTTCTTTTATTGTCCTCTTCTCTTTCTCCATTTTTTATCCAACATTTCTCTTCCGCGACAGCAAGTGGCATCTTCTGATCCGGCCACACTCTCAGCGTGCTTGCCGAGCTTAACGAGGAGGCGCTTGATGAGCACCTCTACGTCCACGTTGTCAGTCACCACCACCTTGTGTTGTGCTGCGAATCCACTGTCGTCTTGTAAATGCCTAAATCAATCAACACGACCAAATTAAAAAGTAACGTTATATATATATATATATATATACCTTCCATGGTTTGGACGACCTTCTTGACATTTTTCTCGCAGTCTTGGCAGCAGATGGGGACCTTGAGAATCCAAGTCTGGAATATGCACTAACAAAATCCAAGACTCAGAATGAATTTCTAGATAGAAAGTTTAGGCGAGGAAGGGGAATTAACGAATACCTAGTACTTGAGAAGCTCTGCACACTCTTTGGCGATTGCCATGGCTAACAACAACAACAACTTGCCAACTAGGGATAGGGCTAGGGCTTGGCTTGTAAAAATTAGGGCTATTGCTCATAACATGATATATAACTAGAGAGCAAGGAAGGAAGAGGAAGTACTCAGCTCGTATGGGTATCAGGGTATGTATATATGCATGGTAGTTACTAGCATATAAGGATATATGATACATCTGATCATGCTTGGTTCCACCATTTTAATAGGAGACAAACAAAGATTCCGCATGATAACCTTTCACTCGATTGAGAGGTATAAACACATTGATGATCGAGTCAGTTAATTATCAGCCGGTAAATCTATATAGCTAGAATCTGTCCAACTAGAAAATGAATCTGGTCCGCTAGAAAATTAATTAGGTATCATTAACGATATTTACACATAACAAATTATTAATTAGCCCTTAATTAAACTATTGTTTATTCTCATCTTTTACTTTCTTGTCGAATTTTTTGATCGATACGCATGTGAGAGGAGGGGGGGGGGGGGGGGGGTTAATCATGTGGTTTTCAAAAATATTGTTTTATCATTTTAAAAATATAAGTATATGCAGCGGAAATAGAAAACGAAAAATAATACGCAAACTCGGTCGGTTTACTTGGTTCAGAGCCTTCGGTGACTCATACTCCAAGACCTAGGTCCCACAAACCTATCGACGAGTAATCAACTAAAATACCTCTTCTGGTACCTCCAGAAGAGGGAATCGAGTACAAAAAAAGTAGGGAAAGTGTAATACGCTACATTTCGCTTTTTCAGAAATTAAGTACAAAGAGTAACTAGTTACTGACACTTAAAATCGAAGTGGGAGCACTTGTGTCGATGTTGGTCTGCTGACAGTAATCAAAACTCCTCAGAGCAGTCGTCGGGCGCAGCAAAGTCGTAGCAAGAGCCCGGAGCAGTCGGAATCTCAAAAGAACGCGTAGTAGCTCGAATATGAGTTATATTGTGAAGCTTCCTTGAGACTATCTTATATAGGCTGTGGAAGGCGCCTTCCATAAGAATGTAAGACGCCTTCAACCTGCCAAACTTTATCCCGAACAAGCTGGGCCTTATTTGCGATGAAGTCTAAACTTTTATCTCTTGGAAGGCGCCTTCCATAGCCATGGAAGACACCTTCCATGAACAGTGAGAAGGCGCCTTCGGGCACTGTTCGTCGGAAGGCAAATGTGCTCCTTTATCATGCAAAACAATGTTAGTCCAATAAACCAAATAATAACTTACAAGACAAGTGTTAGCACAATAATACTGAGTAGTAATTAGTTCATGTCCTCTCAGGACTAGGAACTAGCTAAGGTCTCAGTTTATGAACTCAAAATGAACCTAAATTGGACGGATGCCTACTATCTCTCAACCCGGGATGCGTCCTCACTTAGTCACTCTCCTCCAGTGACTTACGTTTACTTACCAGTTGTCCAATCCGCAGACCCAACTAAACTTCCCACCAGATATCTGGTCAGTCCGTTGACCTATCTGAACTTCCTTGCAACACTGAGTTACCACAATAGATAAAATAGTAAAGTAAAATAGTGTCAACAGATTTCAAGATTCGAGGGTCCGGTCGACCAGTCGGTCACATATAATCTAGGGTTACCTCTCCCTAGGGTTGCCCAGCTTCACTCACTAGGACTTCCATTACCTGGCTTCACTCACCAGGACTTCCACTACCTAGCTTCACTCAGTAGAGCCTGATTTCACTCACTAGAACTTCCACCACCTAGCTTCACTCACTAGGGCCCAACTTCACTCACAAGGACTTTCACCACCTAGCTTTACTCATAAGAGCCTAGCTTCACTCGCCAGGACTTCCTCCACCTAGCTTCACTCACTAGGACCCGACTTCACTCACCAAGACCTCCACCTTGCCTAACCTACAGTTAGGACTAGTCACTTAGTAGACTTCTCACCTGCATATCCTTCGGTTAGGACTTACCTTTACTAATTATCTAGTCTTGACTAGACTCCTCTCTTCTAAACATCAAGTCCTATTTGGTCAACTCTTGGTCAAACTGACCAGATTTTGGTACATTGTCAAATATCGAAACTCTAGAGGTCGATTGCACCAACAAAAATCAGCTGGAAAATTTATTGGGAATTGTTAATGGCATTTACCCATAAAAAATTAGTAATTAGATCTTAATTATGCTACTCTTTTCGATGATGACTTTAACTAGTTCAAAAATAAAACTGATTTGAAAGTTGAAAAGTACAATGCCAATTCTATTCTTCTTCTTTATAAAAAACTATGGAGATCGAAAACTTCAGAAATAGGGATTCTTTGATGGTAGAAATTTTTGGTTTTGAACACGAATCCAACTCAGATGAAGTTGGCAGTACCCAGATTGTGGAAAGATTCTTGAATAATTTAAATGTTGAAGTCGAACCTTCGCCTGGTATGATATTTGATAGTATTGATAGTATGTTCACCTCTTATCAAGAACATGCCTGACTCAAAAGCTTTAGCGTTGCGAAGAGAGCAAGCAGCTCACAAGGTTAGTGGAGAAGATAAATATGTAGTGATTATTTGTGATAGGGGTAGAAAATGATGGTTTGAAATTTCTTCAAAGAGAATAGATTGCCCAGCTAGAATTAATGCAATCAAGCAAGTAAATGGGTGTTGGGTGGTTTGTAAAAATATGCATAAACCACAACCATGATCTCAATCCTAAAATGCCAATTTCAATGCCAAGACATAGGTCTTTGTCAATGAACATGAAGAGGCAGTTAGAAGCTAACGACATTGCAGGTCTAAGGCCATGCAAGAATATCAAGCTACTAGAAGTTCCAGTTGATGGACTTGAGAATTTAGGATGTCTTCTTAACGATTACAGAATTGTATCAAGAAGAGAAGAAGGATGAGACTTGGAGATGGAGATGTTGAGGCCATTCACAAGCTCTTTATAACAATGCAACTGATGTGCGTAAATATTATGATCGTTTATGCATGTTTTAATGCGCATTCACTTGCTTTATACATATATATTCTTTGTATGATAGTCTCTTTTATCATATACTCATTATAAATACTCTTTTATTCAAAGATCTGCACTTTGTTTGATTTTGTGCTGACAGGGACAACTTTCGGAGTAAAAACAGCGATTGTCGATGTACCAAAATGAGGCAGAGAACACGGCCGTGCAACCTCGCACAACCGTGTGGCCAAACAGAGGAAGAACAGTGCACGATCGTGCAACCAAACAGAGACGGATCCTTACATGGCCGTGCAAACTTGCACAGCCGTGCCCCCCATGATCGCAGCCAAGCAATGTACGACCGTGCAATCCTGGATGACCGTGTCCCAGGAGCAGTGCCCAGATCCACATGGTCGTGCCAATTAGCACAACCGTGCAGCATGACCAAAGACAAAAGAAGGCACGGCCGTGTCAATTCTGCACGACCGTGCGGTGTAACTAGTGTAGAAGGAAGACATGGCCGTGCAGAACTCGCACGACCGTGCCACTCAACCCGAAGGGAGGAGGTAGTTGGCCTTACGGATCTCGCACGGCCGTGGCACGGGCCGTGCGGCGCCCGTGCCCTAACCTATATAAGGGTTAAGAACCCTATTCTTGGGATCATCTTTGGTACGGGACTTCATCCCTCTCCTTGGGAAAGGGTTCTCTCCTTCGGGGGAAACCCTAGAGCTTTATTCACCGCCATCCCTTGACGTTCCGTCCATCTCCAGAGCAAGGAAGCATCTCCAAGACATTGGAAACCTCGGCAAACATATCTTCTTCCCCTTCTTCTCACATCAAGGGTTGTAAGTATGCTTTACTTTATGTTTTGGGGTTTGTTCTTCCCTCACAATGGAGTAGATATTCTCTTCTAGGATTAGGGAGTATTTGTAATGTGATGGAGATGTAGAACTATATTGATTCATCATATTTCTATTCAATGACTTGTTAATGCCTTGTTCATGATGAATTGTGTGTGTGACATATTTATATTCCTTTGCACGCTTTGTTGATTGATGTGGAGGATTGTTAATCACGCAAAGGGGATGCTCTAGAGCGTATTGACCAAGGTGCCTTAGTGATAGGGGTAACCCTTTCCGGATGTCTAGGATGTTCCCTTAAAAGGAGAAACAATCCCTTGGGAATTGCTGCTCTCGTAGAAAGAGTGCTCTAGATCATATACCCAAGGGGCCCTAGTGACAAGGGAACCCCATTCATGGATGTCTAGGACATTCTCTTGAAAGGAGAAGCAATTCCTCCATAAGGAAGTAGGAAACCGTACCAAATCTTTGCCTTTATCTTTATTGTTATCTACTAGACATGTATTCCTGTGATTTACCGAGGCTCCCTCGTGACAGGGGTTAGCCATTATAGAATTTCATAGGAATAGTCTCTATTCGATAGTTAGGGATATTGACCAATTTAACTTCCTGCAAGAGCATGGACATAGAGGGTAGAAACTAAGCAGTCTATGTAATATCTCCTAGTATTATAATGAAACCGAAATCATAGAATCCATCTCCCAAAGCTCATTCCCTCTAAGATCAATTCTCTCTCTCTCTCTCCTCTCTCTTCATCTCAACCTTCTTTCCCTCTCTCTAATCACACTCGTTAGTTCGTAAGCATCAAAGCCAACTTTCGACCGTTTAGATAACTTACTTTGTGACATCTCTAGTGCTTAATAAACAGTCTCTGTGGTTCGACAATCTCATATATTACTGACGATGAATCCGTACACTTGCGGAATCGTAACAGTAACTAAGGGGCAGGTGTTAAGGAGCCCGACAGGGTGCGTGTTAAAACACGTTTCACAAACATGTGCAACGAAAAATAAAAATAATAATAATTTCTAATTATTACATTATACACACCACACGAATACAAGGATACAACATGCTGTTGGTCCCATGTGCGGCCGCTAAGAGAGGAGTGAATTGTCAGAATAAAAAAACATACTATTCTCAAATCTTTCAACATAATTTAATAATAAAACTCTAATAAATGGAAATAAATGCATAAGAAATAAGTACGAGACAATCGAGGTTACTTGATTTGCAATCGGGGAGGTTACTAATCCAATGCAAATGAAGCTCTATATGTTGACTCCTTCGACACAAGTCGGAGGTAGAGAAGTCTTGTACAGGACGTTGACAACTCAAACAAACAAAGAACATAATGGAAAGCTCGATTACAGTAAGTGTTGTTCTGAATGAAGAGGATCATAGCTCTATTTATAATTCACTTGTCGAAACTAACTGTAGGATCGAAAGCGCTAGGGGGGTGAATAGTGTTCATGGCCAATTCGTTCGTTTAGAGTAAAACATGCAGCCGAAAATAAAACACACAACGCAAACACCAAGATTTTACATGGTTCGGAGCCTATGACGACTCCTACTCCAAGGCCCGCATGTAAGAGTACTTTCGATGGTAATCACTAATCAATCTAGAATAGTACAAAATGATTATAGTTGTAGTACAAGGAACTTCTAAATAAAAATAATACTGACTGCTCTATCTGAGAAAATCTCCAGAAGAAATGTCGTCGGAGCTTTCGGGTGTTGTGGAAGCGTTTTCTGAGCTGCTCGAAGAAGCGGAAGTTGTTCATTGTGTTGTTTTGAAGTTTTGAAGCTTTTGGCCTAGACCACTTTTATAGGTTGTTCTAGGCACCCGAAACCCCTCCGGGCGCCTGGACTACGTGGCTCGACCAGTCCGCATATGCCACATCAACTTGTAGATAACTTTTGAGTTCCGGGTGCCTGGTCGACTTCGGGCGCCTCGACCAACTCGGGGCACCCGGACTAGTTCCGGGTTCCCGGACTCCGGGATCCCGGACCCCTTCCGGGCGCCCAGACCAACTTTCACCAGCCCTTATTTTCTGCAAAACAAAGTTAGTCCAGGCAAAAACAATATACATATAATATGAAATTATGACAGCCTCTGACTGTCCAGTTCTGACTAAGTTTCGTCGAAACTCTAGGTTGAACCGACGCATATTGTTCCCTCTTCTGGAACGCGTCCTCACATACTCCTCTCAGGAGAAGTTACCTGTTGCAAGTCCGGTCCTCCAGACCGACTAGACTTTTGCTCAGCGCCCGATGCTTCCGGTCTTCAAGTTGGGCGTTCGCTCCACGACCCGTCCAATCTTCCACTTGGTTTGTGACACCAGGATTTCAACCTAGAGTCCCCGACTCTAGGATTTTGCCCGAAACGCTCAACCCGTCAAGACTTCCTGCCTAGGGTTACCACTCCCTAGGACCTAGGTTACCACCCCCTAGGGTTTTCCACCTGCCTAACCACAGCTAGGACTTTCCTGCAATCTCAATCAAACTCGTTAGACCATAAATAACCTTAACTTTGAATCCTTTGTCGTTATCAAAACTCAGGTTCGATCGTTTGATGCTTCCCGCACCAACAGTCTCCCCTTTTTTGATTTTGACAACAAAATTCAAAGTTAAGTAAACATAATTTGATTATAAAAGAATAAATGTGTACAAGTTAAATGTAGGTGCAGCGGAGGCCGGCAAGAGGGGGTAGAATTGCCTGCAACTCAAAAATATACCCTCCTCAAGAACTTTCAACTCAAAAATTACAGTAGCAATAATAAATAGTAAATAAAATAAAAGGAAAGGCTGGAAGACTCAGCGATTAACTTGGTTACAACCAAGACGGTTGTTAATCCAAGGCGTTGGTGAAAGAGCACTAAGAAAGTCTCCTTTGCTGTAGGCGGAGAAGCTTTTTTTACACTTAGAAAGCTCACTAGCTGCTAGGAATTGCCTACAGAGTTGATTGAACAATTGATTTATAATTCCTAGCTCCAGGGGCCTTTAAATAACCTCTAGAAATTCTATCCCGAGGGTCTAAGGCGCCTCAAACTGAGGTCCAAGGCTCCTCCAAGGGAGTGAGTGGATAGAACTCTATCCGCAGTGCAAACGGTCATTTTGACCAGATGAAGGCGCCTTGAGCAGTGTTTCCAGCACACTTGCTTCTTTGCTTCAGCTTCCGAAGTTCCGTTCCTTTGGGTGATTGTGGCCAACCGGAATAGGGCTCACCCAAATCCAATTCACGGCCTTCTCCTCGAGCAACCTTCCTCCTCGCCTTAACGTCCCTCGAACGCCGCGCACGTTCTTCTCGTCCATCAGTATACTCTTTTGCAGCTCTCTCGTCCTTCGGACGCTCCGAGCCCGTCGTCTCCCTTCCTGTGCCGTCCTTCTCACTAGCTGCGTCTTCCGCTCGATTTCCTGCGCTCCTAAGCTCCTGCATACTCAGACACAGGGATCAAACACAAAGCAGGACCTAACCAACTTGGTTGATCACATCAAAACACCCACGGGGTCTAACAATCTCCCCCTTTTTGATGTGCACCAACCCAAGTTCAAATTAGGGTAAAAATAGACAAACAATAATTTTAAAGAAAATTACTAAACTAATATGTTAAGCATAAATTTACAATAAATAAAATTGCAACTAATTACTTTAGAGTTAAACTCAATTTTTCAAAAAATAATTTAAAACTCAAAGTTTTTTTTTTAAAAAAAAATTCTCCCCCTAAACTTGTACCTTTTCTCTCTCCCTTTGATCACAGCAAAAACGGGGTAATAATAAGAGAATATGATATTTATTTAAAAAATATTTAGCAAAATGTTAAGTTAGAAAAATTTCTGAGCAAGATGAATTTTTCCAAAAACTTCTAAGTAAAAATGAATTTTTAGAGTTTTCCAGAAATTTTTTTTAAGTAAACTGAATTTTTAGAATTTTAAAAAAAAATTCTAAGTAAAATGACTTAAAAAAATCTAAGTAAAAATTTTGAAGATTTTCAAAGACAATATTTGAAAAAAACTTTCAAAGCATTATTTAATTCTAATTTAATGCTTTTTTAGAAAGTTGATTAAACATTGTATTTCAATATTTCAACTTCCAGGTCATGGTGAGGCACTAGACCTTCTTGGTTATTGGAGCAACAACTACTTCCTTAGACAAAGCTTTTATAAAGAAATTTTAACGTTTAATTTTCTCGCTGAAAGCCCAAAAAAAAATTAATTTAAGACAGATTTTGGAACCCAATACAGGTTCCTTCCTATTGAATTAGTCAAATACTTAGGGGATACATAGTTCTTGGGAATTTTTCTAAGTTGACCTTGATGATGTTTAACATACCATTTTAATTTTCCATAAATTTTAAGTTTTGATTTTTGAAAAATATTTATTTTTAAACATGCATCAGATTTCAATTTTTCAATTTCTTATTTTAAATTATCATTTTCTGATTTCAATTTATCTAAGATTTTATTTAAGTCAGCATTCTCTTTTTCTAATTTAAATAAATCTTTAGAAAGAGACTTGATAAACTTAAACGACTGAGTAGGGGTTAGAGCACGTACCTTACTTACCTGACTTGGTGATGCTCCCCCTTCATCGCTACTTTTTCCTTCTGATGTTCCTCCCCCTTCATCTATGCTCATCTTTGAGCTTGACTCATCTTCCAGCTGATGGTTAGCCATTAGTGCTAACCCCGAGAATGCTTCGACGTCTGATTCGGAAGAAGACAAATCTAACCAAGTGGCCTTCAAGTTCTTCTGTTTGGAGGAAGATGGTCGCTTTTCCTTTACTCTTTCCTTGTTCTTCAATTTTGGGCAGTAATCTTTGATGTGCCCTTCTTCGTTGCAGTTGTAGCAACAAACCGTTCTTCTTTTTCGCTCATGCCTCTTTGTCTGCGATCTAAATTTATTAGAATTAAAAACTTATTGAAACGCTTCCGATTGGTCGATCGAGACTTCGGAGTCAGAATCGTTTGTTCTTGCCTTTAAGGCAATGTTCTGAATTATTTTCTCCACTTCATTGGGCTCTGCAATCCGAGATTCGTGAAGTTCAAAAGTTGAAAATAGATTTTCTAAAGTACTTACCTCGAAGTCTTTAGAGATGTAGTATGCATCTACTAAGGACTCCCATTCTGGAGTTCTGGGGAAGGCGTTGAGCGCGTACCGGATCAAGTCCCGGTTCGTTACTTCTTGTCCAAGGTTGCTTAGTTGAGTTATTAGCTCCTTAATCTTTGCTTGGAGTTGCGCTACCTTCTCGCCTTGGTTCATCCAGATGTTCGTAAGTTGAGTCCGGAGGATATCGCATCTTGCAAGCTTCACTTCGGATGTACCTTCATGAAGCTCCAGGAATTTTTCCCAGAGGTCTTTCACGGAGTCGTAGCTTCCGATCCGACTCACCTCTTGTGGTGGCAGCACGCTAAGCAGGTGGAACTCTGCCTTTCCGTTGGCGACAAACTCGGCTTGCTCCTTCTTGCTCCACTGATGCTCTTCTTTGTCTTTGGGAACTTTAAAACCATCACTACAAGAAAATTAGGATTTTACAACACTTAAAAGACAATATTTTTTTTTAAAAGCGTTATCTTTTTTTTTAACAATATTTTTAGTGAAAAGCGTTGTCTATCTCTGTATTTTCTTATTAATAAATAACGTTTTTTTAAAAATCATTATCTATTAGTGATTTTTGTAAATCAAAGACAACGCTTTTTGAAAAATATTATCTATTAATATTTTTATAGTGTTATGTTATTTATTGTCAAATTCTCATCTAAATTTAGAATGACATAAACCGTTAGATGCAAATAGAGACCTAGGAGTACAAAAATCCTAGATTACTTGACATCCACCTTTCTCCTGAATCTCTCCTACCGAACTCCTCTCACACTCTTCTACTCCCGAATCCCTCTCATGCATACGCGCACTCTCTCCCCATCCCATGCCCTTTCCATCCAACCCCTCTCCGATGAACCTCTCCTCGTGAACCTCTCCGATGAACCTCTCCTCGCGAACCTCTCCGATGAACTCACTCCTCTCTGTCTAATGATCCTTTGCCGAATCCCTCTCCCACTCAATCTAAAATTTCCTCACCCTAGACAGCGGGCAAAATTTTCTCGCCTTATTTCTTCACCTCTTCGTCAAACAACAAATGCCCTGATCTCTTCCCTTCCAGTTCACTATAGCCCCTAACAACAAAGTACTTGTGGACCTCGATCTTCCGTTATGCAGGCCCAAGTGGTTTCGGACGACGAGAAGGAGTACACCCACTGCACCTACGACTCCGGCATCGTGACTGGACTTAGCGTCGATGCCTTCCTCTTGCTTGCTGTTGGCGAGTCAGGTATTCATCATGTCCGTCACCAGGTGTTACTTATGCATCCCCTCGATCAAACGCGACAAATCCGGCTCTTGCACCGTCTCCCTCTTTTGGTCTTTTTGGTAGTTCGAGTATACCATAACCCCCACCCCCTTCCCTTTTGTTTCGATTTTGCAATGCGACATCCCATTTTTCTACAACACTTGCGACCGTCGATTTTTCCCCGATGCATTTAACTGCCTCTTTTTCCCTGATCCGCAGTACCATCAAGGAATCTGTCGCATTGCCTCCTTCGTTCTTCTCTCATGATCTAGGGAGGGATTCGCCGATGGCTCTCCTCTTCCGCAAGACCTATATTCTTTCAAGGGTAAGCAATCGTCTCTTCTTTTCCTTCTATAGTTGTCGTCTATTGCTCTCCTCTTTATTTTCCTTTTTTTTTCTATGGAAAATTTGTTCTTTTTTCTTGCAGTGATAGTTGGTGAAATTATGAATTTTATTGCATACATCTTTGCCCTAGTTGTTTTTGTTACACCACTGGGTGCCTTGATCATTATTGTCAGGTAAGAAATGTTGAATCTCAAAGTTCTAGAAATACAACTTTTAATTAATATCAGAAAATAGCTTTTGGCTGAGAAATGGTAGATACAGTGCTATTTTGGCCCATTTCATTCTGAATGAGAGGTTGCAGAGGATGGGAGTCTTAGGTTGCATGCTCTGCATTGTCGGTTTGACAGTCATCGTGTTCCATTCCCCATAGGAGAAGTCGTAACGCTGTTGAGCAAATTTGGTATTTGTCAACCCAATCTGATATGTTGTAGTGATAATTTTGTGCTTGGTATATTGTAAATATAATTTAGATCGATGGTTGTGCAATTCAATCTCCCTGCTATGTTTTCATGTAAATTTGCATCTGATGCATGATATATTTCTTGTTTTCCCATCATTCTTTTGTACACAGCATCTGCAGTTGCAGTTTCCCTAGTGCTCATGTTGCATTGTGCACCACAATTTGGGTAAACAAATATAATAGCTTACTTAGGTATTTTCTGACGATAATGACTCTATGATCGCTATTTTGTTGGTTTTTTCTTCTCTTTACTTAATTTAAATTCATTAGTTGTGCAGGTGATAAGTATTAAGGTGAATAATAATCAAGCTCACATTAGATGGTATCAACCAAGCTGGCTACTTCCAAACATGGGTTTTCACTATGCTCGCAATTTCCTACATTGTAGTTCAATGAATTAGGTGAGTTGCTTTTAGTTGTACACTGGTTTAACCAGTCATGCTTATATTCCAAATCACACTGAATTTCTGCTTGTTTTCTATTTATTTGCTCTTAGACTACCCGTATATATATGTTTATAGGATAATACTGAACTAATTACGTGGTTTTCTTTGATGCTTTCCAAGCTATACTGATTTAACCAGTAATGTGTATATTTTAGATCTGAAGAATATACTGCTACTTGAACACACTTGATTTTTTTTCTTTTAATATGCATGTTGCACGTACTTTAACATGTATGGCATCTGTCAAGAAGTAAATTATGATCATATATGACCAAGGTGAGCCTCTATTTTTCTTTCATTTTAGCATTGTATAGTTATCTTCTTTCATTTGATCAATTACTTTATTCTGGTACACCAAGCTTGATACATTGGCTTGTTTATTCACTTACATAAGGTCTAGATCAAGGTTACTTGAATTTTTATTACATCATGGTAGTCTGCTGGTTCCTATGGTCAGAAATAACTATCTTGGGTGACTTCAGGACTAGATTATTGTATAAGATAACTTGTGGGCTTTCATGTAAATCATATACAAATATGTTTGATAGAGGACCCCCTACATTCTCCTGTTTCATATTTCATGTCTATTATCTTATATTTGAATTTTCTTGTTCATATATTCTTTTCATTTCCCACATAATAGATTTGCATTGTTGCTAGAGTTAGTTTTGGGTGACAAAACTTTGACCGAGTTTGAATCTCAACATTATGAATTTATAAACACCTACATAGAGAAGATACTAGTTATCCCAGTTAGACCTTGCCATGTGGACTTTAGAAATAATCTTACATGTCATCGGCAAGGTATTTACTTTCCCTATATTTGCCTTTATATTTAGATGGTAGTTTTATTCCAGTTTACTCTGTTCTAATGCATCAATTTCTTGATATTTTTTGGAATAATGTTTTGACTTCTTAGATGATAGAAGTTGAGATTGTGGAAATTTTACATGTCGTTTGCTTATTCCTGTTGTCTTTCATTAGATTTTGAGATTATGGAAATTTTACATGTTGTACATTTTCAGATATTTTGAAGGTGAATGGAGGTATTCAGAAACTCCAACTAAATAGTTCGGGTATGGATGATTACAGGAGTAGTAACTACATGCTATGTGACACTACATCCGAACCCTAGGGGTGTGATTGGGAAGTACTTCGATGAAGAACTATTAAGAAGGCTTCGGGATTTAAACGAGAAGATGGTTAAAGCCAATGAGTAAAGAACATTCAAGTCAAGAGGATAAGTAACATCTATCAAGATCCTTTAAGTTCATGCAATAAGATGTAGTCGATAGGAGTAATTTTAAGTGTCTCCTAATTAAAATTTCTTTGTATGCGAGTAATTATATTTGTTATAGAAGTGTAAGGATGATAATTTATATATTTATCTTGGTTGTTTATTTAATAATATGTTGTTGATTGAAGTAGATTCATTTTTATTTATCTTTTGTTTGTCTTGGGTATTAAAAGATAATAGTTTAAAACCTCTTATCTTTTACTAAAAAAGACAATATTTTTATGCATTATGAAACTATTGTCTTTGCTAAAAAAAGACAATGTTTTTTATGTGTTGCCTTTGCAAAAAATGATAATGCTTTTAAAGCGTTGCAAAAGCGTTGTCTTTGCTACAAACGACAACATTTTAAAGCGTTGTCTTTGAGTAGACTTTTAACAACAGTGCTTTTAACAATGTTTTTTCAGCTACATAGACAACGCTTTTAAAGCGTTGTCTTTCAGTTTTTTTCTTGTAGTGAATAATATTCACGAACTATATTCATTAATAAAACTCTTATCAATATGCTAAATAAATAATAAAATAAAATAAATAAATAAGTTTGAGTTATCAAACTCAATAACTAATCAAAAAATAAAAAGTTTCAAACAATCAAAAAAGCTTGAATTGAGAGTTCGATAACATATAAACGAACCAAGATCGAACTAAGCTCAAGGCTCAAGCCCTGCAAGCTTGAATTGAGAGACTGATAGTATCTAAACAAACCAAACTCAAGTCAAGTTTTAAATAAATTCAAGTTCATAAAAAATAAACCACGCTAAGCTTGAATAATCATTTCAAAGGTTTGGTACATTTTAAGTTCGGCTTGACTTGACTCGGTTATCTTACCAAACAAGCTTGAACACCCTAAAGCTTAGCTCGACTCAACTTAGTTCGACTCGGCTATTTTATCAAATAAGTTTGAACATCCTAAAACTCAATTCAACTGGGCTCATTTAATCGACTCGGTGCATTTACAGTCTTACTGGCTGGTAGCTGACCTGTATTGGGGCCTTTGCCCATACAATGCTCCTAGCTCCCGAGCTGGTTTTTTGAATTTATTTTCTATAAGAATCACTCGTACAGAAGCTTGTAACTTAAATCTGTTAAAACCAAATTATTTTTATGGTATTTAGAAGAGCATAGAACGGGACCATAACCACTATTCATAGAGTTAACCTTTCAATCTTTTGTATTTCTTGTTTAATCATAAGATCTCTGCATATTAAAAGATCACACATTTCATGTCAAATTTGATGTTACCTGATTTATTGATCACACTACCATATATATTAATGCTCAAATATTCAAACCTTAGTTGATCACTTTTAATTGAGCTTAGCCTAATATAACAGTCTGCAATAAGTAATTATTTTATATATAAGACCAACGTTGGATTAAAAATTTTCCACTTGGACTATATATATATATATATAATCTTACGACAAATTTCCAAATAGCGCAAATGAAATTTTAGAATTCTTCAAAGGTGTACCAATATTTCATTATTCCCCAAAACACATAAAATTATAATTTTACCCGCTATGTGCATCACTTCTCTTTTCTCTTTTCTCCTAAATTAAATTAAATTAATTTAAATACCATTTAAACTTTAATAAATAATCCTCTAAATAGATTTATTTTTAATTTTAATTTTAATTTTAAAACTTTAATAAAAAAAATAAAAAGAAGGTTAATAAAATATTTTTTCCTCTTTTTAAATATCTCCAATTTTTTAATATGTAATTATAAAAGAATAAAAAATAAAAATAAAATTAATAACCAAGTTGATTTTATTAATAAAAATTAAAAAATATTAGTGCTAGTTTGACTAATGCTACAGTGGTGTTGGTTTCTGAAGACCAATACCACAGTAGTGTCAGTCTTCAAAACTAACATTACAACTTCTAGGGCGTAACGCAGACGGTGGATGTATGACATCTCCGGCGTAATGGTAAGGGGTTGATTCTCAGAAATTGACGACCTAGGGTTTACCCTACCATACGCCTATGACCTGTGTACCTGCATGTATCTCCCTCCATATCCGTGGGGCCGACCCTAGGGGGCCATTAAGGTAGCGGATCTATCTTTCAAAACTAGCATCACAATATTCTAAAAGTTTCAAATTGTTTTGACTATTGTCGGAAGGACTTTAAAACAGTAAAAGATAGCTTATTTAGACTTATGTTCAACTAATAATTCCATTGAAGTTGGAATGAGCTCGATCGGAACTCTCTAAGTTCATTAATAAATTTACAAATGACTTGAATTTATGAAATTTTACAATGAGATGGAATCATAGAATGTGTAGAAGGTAGATATGATGAGAAATCTGAATCCTGAGTCTCCTACATGAAGTTATCAGCCCATGTCAATTTGCAATAAGTTTGAAACTTTATAAACCTTTTGAGCAACGTTGAAAATCCTTTACGATGATAACAGATGACACATTTGGACTCCCGAGCACTACAGAAACTTACATAAGTTAGAGTGTGTCCAATCAATACTCTCTAAGTTCATCAATAAGTTTTGACTAAAACTCATTGATGGACCTAGACAACTTAGATTTTTAAAATTTTATAAATAAGATGGAAGTATGGAGTGTGTAGAATATAGTGAGAAATCTTGGTCCTGAATCTCCTACATGAAATTATAGACCCACACTGATTAACATAAAATTTGAAACTTTTTAAATCTTCTGAGCAATATTAGGAATCTTTTATGATAACGGATGACACCCTTGGACTTTAGGGCACTATAGAAACCTATAAGAGTTAGAATGAGTTCAATTAGAGCTCTCTAGGCTCATCAGTGAATTTTGATCAAAATCCATTGATAGACTTAGATGAATTGGATTTTTGAATTTTTGTAATAAGATAGAAATATAAAGTCTGTAGAAAGTAGATCTGGTGAGAAATCTTGATTCTGAGTCTCGTACATGAAGTTATAGGCTTTTTAGGCCCGTGCCCGTGTCAATTGGCAAAAAGTCTAAAATTTTCTAAACCTTTTAAGCAATGCTGGGAATATTTTACGATGATAACAGACCCTTGACTCCAGGGAACTATAAAAACTACAGGAGTTGGAATGATTCTTATCATATATCTCTAAGTCCCTTAATGAGTTTTAACCAAAACTCATTGATGAAATTTTATAATGAGATAGAATTGTAAAGTATGTAGAAGGTATATATGGTGTCCAATCTTGATCCTAATACACATAGGCGAAGTTATGATCGCACTCCAACTGGCATAGCCTGTGTTGTTGGCTTCTATATAGTAGTACCACTCTTCAGAAACCAACACTATATTGTGTGATCGGAACCAACACTGCAATGTTGGTCTTCAAAACCTAGCATCACTATTTGTGCTAGTCAGTATGCGACCACAACTTCGCTTATGTGTATTAGGACTAGGATTAGACACTATATATACTTTTTATACACTAACATCTCCCATTTTATAGTAAAATTTTAAAAATCTAAATACTCTAGATCTATCAATAAGTTTTGGTCAAAACTCATTGATGGACTTAGAGAACTCTGATTATGCTCATTCTAACTCATGTAGATTTCTGTAATGTCCATGAGTCTAAATGTGCCCTCTATTATCATTGTAATGGATTTCCAGTATTGTTCAAAAGGTTTATAAAGTTTCAGACTTTGTGCAAATTGAAATGAGATTATAACTTCATGTAGGAGACTCAGAATCAAGATTTTTCACCATATCTTCCTTCTACACACTCCATACTTCCATCTTATTATAAAATTTTAGAAATTCAAATCATCTAGGTCCATCAATGTGTTTCGGTTAAAATCCATTGATGGACTTAAAGAGCTCTGATTGGGCTCATTCCAACTCATGTAAGTTTCTGCAGTGCCCAAGAGTCCAAATGTTCCCTCCATTATCATCGTAAAGGATTTCCAGTATTGCTCAAAAGGCTTAGAAAGTCTTAAACTTTGTGTAAATTAACATGGACCTTTAACTTTGTGTAGGAGACTCAAGATCAAGATTTCTCACCATATCTACTTTCTACACATCCCACACTTCCATCTTATTGTAAAATTTTAGAAATCTAAGGGTGCGTTTGGTACGCGTATTTTTCATTTTCATTTTCTGAAAAACGCGCGTTTTCTGAAAAATGGTGTTTGGTTTGCATTTTTCGTGTCTGTTTTCTAAAAAAATAGACAGTGTTTTCTAGAAAAATAGAGAATGACAAAATGTCATTTTCTGTTTTCTAAAAAATATATGTTTTTCAGAAAATGAAAATAAAAAATGCGCGTACCAAACACACCCTAAGTTGTCTAGGTTCATCAATAGGTTTCGATCGAAATCCATTAACCTAGAGAGATCCGATCAAGCTCATTCCAACTTAAGTGGATTTATTAGGTGAACATGAGTCCAAATCAACTCTCTTCTACTGCTTAAAACCTTCCCAATAGTGCTTAAAATGATTTAAAACTTTTAGAATATTATGATATTGGTTTTTGAAGACCAATACCAATATGATGTTGGTCTTCATAAACTAGCACCACTATAGTGCTGGTTGATGTATGTATTTTATATAGGATTTTTGTCATATTTGGCGTATATCTTTTCCCATTTTATATGCATATATTTCAAGTTATCATCTTTTTGTACTCCATTTTGATATTTTCCTATTTTAGAGGATTGCTCTCATTTTGATAGGGCGTAAAAAGGAACGAAAATGGAGAATTGTAGATCAACATTTGAAGTCCCATGCCTGCCACGGGTGCTTGTGCCCACCGACACAAGTCGTGCTCTGTTAAGCGAACCAATCCAGAGTGCCCATGTAGTGTCCTGAAATCGGCCATGTATAGTAAATAAATCATTTAATTTAAATAAGATAAAATAATAGGAAACAGTAAATAAATAATTGTAACATTTCTGCCTCTTTAATAATGCGGTAAATAGGATTTAATATAATTAATATTAGATTATATGAATATGGGACCTGATCCTTGAGGACACATATGGGATTTAAAATAATTAGAATTAAATTATTTAAACATGGACCTAGTATATATATATATATATATATATATATATATATATACGGCTAAGGTAGAATTGGAAATAAATATATGACATGGCTAATTAAGTCACAAATAGTGCACCGCACGCCACGGTTAATAATATTCGTAGCGTGCATCACGATTAATAGAATTCGTAGCGCCAACGCTCGCCACGATTAATGGCATTCATTGCGTACAATGTGCACCACAGTTAACGACATTCCTAGCGCGTGATACAATTAAAATATCATATAATTATCACTAATATTTATTTAAAATATATAATATAAATTTAAAATATAGATATTATCACAATTCATACACCCCTAAAAATAGAAATAAAAATTACAAAATAAAATCAAAATGTGAATACATAATTTTTATTTATCTAATAATCATTTTACATAACTTATAAAATTTTCTAAATCGACTACAAAACTCATAAATCATTAACAATCAAAGACTTCATTGTCAACAGTGTTCCAACACTACTTCAATCTGATATACATCCAATAATATTCCACTAACCACTAGTGTTCGTGCGACTCTCAAGACTTTCATCTTAGCCTTCATCTTATCTAGGAGTTTTGCCAAGAGACATAGAAAAATACTATTCAATAAATCCTAGTGAAGAGAATAAATAAATAAGAAATAGAATGAAAATATTGATTTAGGAATTGTTTGATAAAAAAATATAATATTATGATAAACATAATCACAACATAAAAAAAAAAAAAAAGAGTGATTTGGGAATTATATTGATTTGACATTTAGATCATAAACACACCTTTTCCCTGTTATTTTACTGTTTCTTCCTTGATTTTCCCTCTCTTTTTTCTTTAAATCCTATATGAAAACATAGAATTATGAAAGTATTACAGAAAAAATACTCTTACCAGCAACTGTAAAGACACATCTGACAAGCATGCATGGATTATGACATCAAGAAGATGCAATCCTTATAACAAATGTTTCTACAACTCTACATATCAATGACAAACGACTTTTTCATGCATCAATTATATATTTGAAAATTATTTAAACACATTCGAACTCCGAATAACTTTATGTCTTCAAATGGACACTCAGTTTACTGATTCATATGTTGGCTTTCATTAACAAACCGAATAACCTCTGTGTCATGTTGTACAACACATAAATTCCCTTTTATCATGATAAAAAGTAGAACTTGTCGATGGAGTCCAAGAAGCACCCGAGATTCCTCTTTCTAATCTTTTATAAGGAGGATATGTAAGCCATTGCAGAGCATTAAGTAATACTTGAGCCCTACTTTGGTAATAGTTTGTAAACACTTCTCTTCAGGGAATGAATCTTTAAGTTTGAAGTAAGCTGAGTCTGCAACATCAAGTAAGTTCTTATCTCAGTTATTTCTAACTTGTGTCTTGATCCAACACTCCCTCCCTGCCATATGGGTGCTTGTGCTTGCTAGCATGGCAGTGTCAGACACTCCCCTCTTGTCTATAAAATGATGATGTCAACCTCTTGATGGGGGATCCCGATCTAGAGTCGCCCTAGGGCTCCAGATCAAGAGTCACCCTGGCCAACACTGATGTAAACACACTTTTGATCAATCTGTTAATGTTTGATTTTTCTTATTCAATGATGAGTTGATTTGTGGTTCGAATCTACTATGTAAACATGATGCCAAAAGCATAAGATTGATATCCCATGGTGATTTGGGGATGAATCAAAAGTATAACCCAATCCTCCGATCAATAGAAAATTGAGACACAAAGAGTCAGCTATGAAAGTAGATCGGTATGACATAAGGGCCAATGGGTTATCATTGATCTTAATGAATAAATCCCAATTCATAGTCACAAAAGTAGAAGAAGGGTATTTTGAGTTCATGGGATCTAGTGACAGGGTCTCCTTAGGAAAGCAATCCCTAATTTCAACCGCTCTAATAGTCGATGATGAATTGGAATTGATACGCCGGTGTAATTTCAAAAGTTTACATTGGATACATAGGATAGTCCACCTATATAAACCAATATTGAGGATAGGAAACTAAATATAGATCAAGTGTTTACTAACATAGTGGTGAAATAAACATCCTAGAATTGCCTTAACCCACTAAACTTTTTGTGATCTCTCTATCTTTTCACTTTGATTTCTTTGCTTTCTTTTTGTGATCTTGCTACCTTCTCACTTTGATCACACTGTCTTTTTTTTGTGATCCTGCTGCCTTCTCACTTTGATCACTCTACCTTCTTACTATGTTCTCTCTATCTTTTTTTTGATTTGCCTTTGTCAACTTGATCAAATTTCTTCTCTCACTTCATTCTTCACTTTTCCACTGATCAGTTTTCTTCTCACCCAGAACCTAAGATTAATCTAGACAGTTAAATTTTCTTACTAAGCTAGTACTCAACTACTAGTCCTTATGATTTGATATCTTTTTATTACTTGATTACACTTCTTGCACTTACAAATTTGCACACATTAGTATCTTGCTATAAGGAACAAATAAATAATGAAATGATATATAATGCAACCAGAAAAAATTATTATATAAAAAGAAATATGACAAAAAATTAATTGACAATTCAATATATATACATCCCCTAGACTTAAATCATGAGGTTTAAAGTGAGGAAAATTACCAAGTGGTGCATGCCGAGCGTCTAAATCATTCATCTGCTAAAGTTATCCCTCCATTTGGTAGTCACACTCATCCTAATCTTTGAATCTTATGAAAAGAAGATTAGATAAGAAAAATCAAGTAAAGGATTTGGGTCAGGGAATAAAGAAAAGGAAAGACAAAGAGATTTCAAAAGAAAGTGTTTGGGTTGCCTTCCAAGAAGCACTTATTTTTGATCATTAGCTTAATCTCTTATTAGGTTCGAAATCTTGCTCATGCCAAAGTAAGATACTTCTAGATTTTCTTGCCAATGCCAATGACCCAAATTGTGGAGAGAGCTATATCATCATGGGATCAAAGTCATGAAGTACCACTCTTTCGATCGTTATCTCCTTGAAAGTTATTCCTGGAGGTCGACAATAATTCAATTGAAGGATCCAATTCTAGGCCCTATAAAAACCTGCACGCCCAAAGAAAGAGCACACCTCCAACACACATGCAAGAAAATAAAGAACTAGAACCATATTAAGTTTAATTGAGCATGTATCAAAAAATGAATAACATTCAACAAAATTAATTACAAGTAGCTCTATGAAATTTTCAAAAAGATTACAAGAGATACTAACCTTGCTGTGTTGAAAGATACCTAGATATTCTAAATAAGTGAATGTGACTTCCTTTGGATCAAGTAAGGCTTCTGGCTCTGGTTTAGGTGGTGGTTCTACTAAAGAAATAGATTCTTGGGGCTTTACCTTCACTGCATAAGTCCCTACACCTCTATCATTAATAAGTTCAATTCTTGCAATGTCCATACTATCAAATAGTTGTACAACCAAAGAAAGTGATTCTTGAGACACTACTATTGGTGCAATCGACCTAGGTTTTGATCGGTACGATCATAGTTTTGATATGTGTGTCAAAGAGTTTAAGTTAGATTCACCCTTGTATTTGATATGTGTATTTGAGTTGTGCAGGTTTACAGGATACACATGCGACTCAGGTTGATGACTTTGGTTTCGGTGAAGGATGAAGCATCCGAGGGACCGTGGACAAGGCAGCGAGCACAAGGGCCGAGGGAAGCAATTTCGAGGCATACACGAAGGATGACATTGGGGGTGAGCCGCAGGCTTGAATGCATCCGAGGGACGAGAGCCAAAGAAAGTATGCTTGAAGGCTCTGTTAAAGCTTCAAAGGAAGCGTCAAATGAGTCGTAAGGGTGAGGGTACGAGTGCACGAGAGATTGTACTCGGAGTAAAATCCTAGTTTTAGGGTTTTACTGTAGAAGTGCTGTAGCGTTACTGTAGCAGTGCGGTAGCGTTACTGTAGTAGTACTGTAGCAGTCGACTTCATGTTTTAGCAGCCGACTGGTGCAATCGACTACGCAGTCGACTGGGTGTGAAAAGAATGGTTCTGTTCGTTCGGTCAGTGTGGATCAGTCGACTGTACCAGTCGACTGCATGTTTTAGCAGTCGACTGGTAAATGACCGTTGGCATACTGTTGGTGCTGCGAAGTAGTCGTTGGCTACCTCCAACAGTAACACCAGTCGACTGATGGTTTTGCCAGTCGACTGGTGCCGAGGAGAGTTGATATGATGATCAATTCTCTCCTCTTATTTAAGGGAAGATTTGGGGCTTGAAGGAGATTACTCATGCTTGTTGAATAACTCCTTGTCATTTCCCAAAGCTTCCAAGCATGCTTTCTTCCTCCTAAACCTAAGTTCATCATTGTAAAGAGGAAGAGATCCTTTGTGAGAGGTTTGCTCCACCGAGAAGGAGAAAGCTCTAGCCGGAGATTGCCGAGGATTGATCCACCGAAGGATCAAGGGCTCGTCCACCTCAAGGACACGCCGTGGAGTAGGAGCAAGCAATCTCTGAACCACGTTACATCGAGCTTGTTAGCGATTTGGTATTCTTACTTGTTTATTTTCATTGCTTTAGTTTTCGTATTCCGCTTGCGTAACTAACCTTGTAGAGAAGAAAAGAAGTTGGGGGTGACCTAGCTATCCAACCCTCTTCTAGTCAGCCACCGATCCCCTACAAGTGGTATCAGAGCGAGGACGCCCTTCAACGGACTAATCGTCAAGAAGAGCACTTCATCAAAATGGTCGGCTCAAATATTCATCCACCCAAATTCGAAGGAGACTTCTCTTGGTGGAAGAAGAAAATGGAGGTATTTTTCAATATCAATTTTGACATTATGCTAATCATGAGAAGTGGTTTTGAAGAACCCAAGGATGAATGCAATGAGACAATCGACATAATAAGATGGACCAAAAGGCAAAAAGAAGAGCATCTAGCAAATTCCAAGGCAATGCATCACCTACTACATGTTCTTCCACAACAAGAAGTAACAAGAATTGGAAACTATACAAGTGCCAAAGACTTGTGGGAAAAGCTAGTGGAGCTTCATGAAGGTACATCGGAAGTAAAATTTGCAAAAAGAGACCTCCTTCGAACTCAACTCAACAATATCAAGTTTGAGAAAGGAGAAAAGGTATCAATTTTACATTCTAGAATTAAGGAAATTATTAATGGGCTAACAAGTGTAGGTGAGACACTTTCAAATCGAGACATGATGATGAAAGCCCTAAATGCTTTCCCAAGAACCACAACTTGGAGCTCCATTGTAGATTCATACTACATATCAAAGGACCTAGAGAAATCCTCTCTAGATGAACTCTTCTCAACAATGGAGCTTCACGAAACAAGAGTTGAAGGATTAGATGGAGAAGCTCATAGATCAAGAGGAGTAGCCCTTGTGGCAAACAAGGGAAAAGGAAAGAAGAAGAAATCTTCATCACCACCATCTTCCGACTCCGAAGAATCAAGTGCCTCAATGGATAGCGATCAAGAGGCATATATGGTAAGGAAGATGAGAAAGACATTTAAATCTTTTTCTTCTAACAAATCTCGTGCTAGGAAAAGTTCTAGAAGTAAAAGTAGGACAAGGAAGATCATTTGCTATAATTGTCAAGGAGAAGGACACATAAGAGATGATTGTCCTCTCTTGAAGAAGAAGGAAGGGAAGAAAAAGGAGGAGAAGAAGACAAAAGGAAAAGGGAAAAAGGCTCAAAACCTAAAAGCAACATGGGATGATCCATCATCATCATCGGAGGAAGAAGAGCATCATGTAGTCAATTTTGCTCTAATGGGAATTGATGATGTAGCCTCCACCTCATCCGAAAATGAAGAGGGAAAGAGCTCAAGTGAAGATGAAGAAGGGAGCTCAAGTGAAGGGGGAGGTCAAACATCGGATTCGGACGTCTCGGTAAGTGAGGTATACAATCTTCCTCCTCATGTCTTAATTAAGATCATTAAAAGTACAAATGATGATTTGTTCAAGGCAAAAAGGAAAAATAAAACCTTGAAAAATGACATTGCATGCTTGAAGAAAAATTAGAATCCATGTCTATTAGGGATGATGATATACATGCTTCTTCTAATTCTTCAAATGATTCGTGTTTAGAAGAAGAAAATAGGAAATTAAGGGAAAAGGTAGAATACCTTACCAATGCCCTTAGAAAATTTGAAATTAGCTCTAAAACCCTAAACATGATCATTGGGAGGCAAAGGGTAAGTTTTAAGAAAAATGGGTTAGGATACAATGAACCCAACAATGAAAAGACCTACCATTGTCTACTTGCTAGGGGGCAATCAAAAATCAAGACCATAGATAGAAAATGGATCCCCAAGGAATATTTGGTTAACCCAATTAGAAAGAATTTCTATTGGGTGCCAAAATCAATCCTCAAGGGTTAGAGGATTTTAGGTTAGTCAACCATTAAAATCATAGTTCAAATCCTTGAAAAATGGTTGACTTGAAAACTTAAGGGGGAACACTTAGCCTTGATAGAAATTCATGATAAAAAGGGCTAAGTAGAGGTTACCTTTATCTCACAATGATTTTCATTATTTTCTAACCATAAATGTGAGATGATAGGATGATACAAATAATTCACATATGCTTATAGTATTTTGATGAGTTATGAAATGCATCAAATTTTTAGTGATCATAGGCCAATTATAGGGAAAGCAAATGTTTAATTAATGGACATCTTGCCCATAGATCATAGTTGGACATTTCAAATGTTTTGAAAATAATTTTATGTTTTATTTACAGTGGATAGTTATTTTGAAACATATGAATTTAAAACTAGGTTTTAATTTGATACAAACTTGAGTGTTTTTAAAGGTGTTTGAATTTTTATCAAAACTTCAAAAATATAATGAATTTTCATGAAAACATATTTTTCCTTGGTAAAGAACATTATAATGAATGTGTGTTCAAAATTTCATGATTTTTTGAATTTTCTAGAATTTTCTATGTATTTATGAAGTTGGCTTTAAAATGCTGAAAATTGGGTTGGTTTGTGCCAGTCGACTACGACAGATAGCAGTCGACTGGTAGCTATTTTCCAGCACTGTCAAGAGCTGATTTGGGGTATTTTTAAGTCCACATTGATGCCATAGTATGTATACATGTTTTGGTATAATTTTTGATGGTGTCAAAGGGGGAGAAATGCGTAGGTTTAAGTTAGAAACCTAACTATGTGCAACTATGTGCAAAACTTGAAAATTATGGTTGAGAGCATATGTTAAGGGGCAGCTTGGGTATTATGCTTCATGTTTACATATTGCTTGTCACGCCCCAGAGGAGTCCCTGTCCGAAGAAATTTCGGCAGCACCTCCCCTGTACGGCGGACAATCTGACACTTTCTACATACACAATATACATCAGCCACAGACGGCTGGAATATATACACACAACCACGCAGTTATATATATATATATATATATATATATATATATATATATATATATATATATCATCAGCCCACACGGCTGGAACAAAACCAAAACACGGAAAATGACAGAAACCAAATACAAACCAAAACACAAGACTGCTAGCTGGCTAGACTTACACAACCAACAACATAACAACCGGAAACAAAACCCAGAACACAATTCGAAATACAGAAATTTCATATACCAAGATAAACAACAGAAAGGCAGCGATATGTCTCTGATGTGACGCGGGGACCAGCAAACAGGATGCTCCAAGCGACACCATAAATAACCTGGTACCTGAAAAGATAGTGTCCACGGGGGTGAGTTCAACAACTCAGCGAATACCAATAGACATGCCTAGTAAGATATATCTAACAGCAATAAACATGGAATACAGCTTCCGAATAATAGATAGGAAAGATAAAAAACTGAAAAATAACTGAGGAAGCTGTACTCACCAGGAACTCCTATCCTGATCTAAAGGGTCGTCAAACCGAAAGTGTCAATAATCCTGTATGCAGGTCAAAAGTATGCATCCAACCAAAATGCAGCAACCAAATGCAGCAAACACAATCATAAGAATATAAATGCATCAATGCATATGATGCTAATGATGCGTCCTGGTCACCCCTGACGCCAGTCAGTCATCTCACACACAAATGGTGAGACCAAGTGGGTAGGGCTGTGACAACTGTGCACTCTGTCGTCACTACTCTTGATGAGTGACCGAGTGGACGGGATGCTGTCGGAGTACTCCTGTCCTGTGACCCCAAATCATAAATGGGGGAGCTCAATGCTCTCATCTCCCGGTACACGATGACGGGGAGGTATCTCTGCCGGCTACCACGCTGAGTCACCTGACCAACGGAGCCAAACAGAGTCCACCGTTAGCCGGCTACTACACTGCTACACTAAATGCCAGCGGAGCCAAACAGAGCGGAACTGTCTGCCGGCTACCACGCTGAGTCCTCAGACCAACAGAGCCAAACAGCAGAACCGCCACACACCTGTCTGATATACCACTAATCCATGAGTGGTGGTGTGTGCAGTACATGTAACTGGCAATGTGCTCAACTATAGTGGAGCCGACAATCGCGCTACATGCAATCATGATGCATGACACTAAGCATAGTCATAAACTGATCAGCATAACCATATCCATATATGTATAATATGGGTACCACAGTATCAGTGAGTCAAAACCATGAATCTAGGGTATACAGATCCTCTATGGTATAACAACCTAGATCCTAAACATATCCTCCTTCCATAACATATGTACCAACAATATACACAGATCAAAGAATCAGAGTCTAGGTACACGAATCATATATGATATATAAATAGAGGTACACAAGTCAGGTATGGTATAAAAACCTAGGTATCAGATAATCTAGATACACCTGCCAGAAATAAAATCCAGAACCTAGTCCTAACCTCAGTAGAGCATAGTATGTCACTTACTCTAGGAACTAAGGTACTCATGGTAATAAAGTACTCATGGCAATAAGATACTCATGGTAACAAATCACGAGATATAAGCACGGATACATAACAAGCGACAAACCTAACATGCTATGGATATCAAATAGTGACATACCAAAGACAAACATGTTCATTGCTTGCAGCTATAAAGTACTATGCATATCCAAATGACGATATCATAAAAGATAAGTCAAGAGGTACCCGCCTCCGATATAGATCGAATCGAACCCATCCGATGTCGAGACGCCCGTCTCGAATCACAGTCCTGTAACAACACGATATACAGATTTAGCTAATTACACAATCAACAACTAGCTAAACCTAGAACCTAATCCAACGTCGATTAGGTCACCCTGTTTAATTCCACATAAATATCCAAACCAAAGTAGATGATAAATCCAATAAGCAATTTGTACAGGAATGTATCTACTAGAATCCAACAAACATAACCACACTCACCTCAAACAGCCCCCAAAACTTCAATCGAAACCTTACTCAGCCGCAAGAATGCATAGGACAGAAATATGCCTAGAGGAAGTCCATCAAGGAGTTGTTCCTATGCCTCCCACGAGTCCAACATCAGGAAGAACATCACAACGGAAACTAATGAGACCATTATCAATGAATTCTTCAAGATTCCAGACAAGATTACCTAGATTGATCACCCTCTGGTGGTGGCACTCGAACAGAACAAAAAAGGAGGAAAAGGGTAAGGATACAGCCATGATTTCTCGGTTAGAACCTGCTGTTCCGGTGATGCAACATCAATTCCACAATGTCTCTGCTCTGTGGAGGAAGCAAGGCACGAGAGGAGATCGGCCAAAGATGGAATCAAGAAAAGCTTGTCCGGAAATGGGTTGATCGCGAGCGAAGATCGATGCTAGGGCTTGGCTCCCCCTTCCTTGCTGAAGATCTTCCTGTGCAGGCGACAACCTCGAGAGGAAGATGACCCAATAACCTCCGGTGATCAGCGGAGAAGAAAGCAGGATCAGTGACTGCACAACACCTATGTGATCGGACGATGTCCGCCGGCAGCGCAGCATCAAGCAGCGTCGACTCGAGAGGAAGGAGAGGGAGTGGAGACTCGGTCAGGTTGTGAACCCAATATAGGGCTCAGGAAATCGGCAATATCAGGCGGCGATGGCTCGGTCGACAGTGGCTCGTGCTCGCCGACGCTTGTGCAGGGACGAAGGAGAAGGGATAGAAGCTTCGGCGCCACCCAGAGATGAAGAGAAGTGATCGGCGCCGGTTGGGAAGGGAGGTTAGGGCACGGGGTCGGGGAAATCGGGAGAGGGAAGCGGCGTGGGAGAGGAGAAGAAATTAAATAAAAAGAAAAAAAGAAAAGAAAAGAAAAAGAAAAAAAATTAACTTTTCCTCACTTAAATGGGTAGCCTAAACAGGCTTTTCCCAGGACCCACTTGTATCTCCTTAAACTCGCCTATACAAGCTCCGAAAAATTTCAAAAAAAAATTTCTAAAAATTTCAGAAAATTCCCTTATCATTATTCGTCATTTTTTCGGTATTTTACATTCTCCCCCACTAATAAAAATTTGGTCCCCAAATTTCGTTATCTACTATCAGCAAATACTAACAACAGGTAAAGAGTATAAATGCTGAACGGTAAATAATATCACACACCCCAAGTGAGAAGATGGGGTATTGAGCTCGGATAATATCCTCGAGCTCCCAAGTAACCTCCTCGTCCAAATGATATTGTCATCCGACTTTAACCAGCCGGACAGTCTTGTTCCGCAACTAATGCTCTTTCCGGTCTAGAATCCGTACCGGAACCTCCTCATAGGTGACGTCAGGCTGAATAGAAACTGAGATATCTGTCAGCATATGTGTCGGGTCAGGTACGTATCTCCTCAGCATAGATACGTGGGATACATCGTGAACTCCTGCCAGGGACGGTGGTGGTGCCAACCCGTAAACTACCGCTCCAATCCTTTTTGAGATCTAGAAAGGTCCAATGTACCGCGGAGCTAGCTTACCTCTGAGGCCAAATCTCTTCACCCCTTTCGTGGGTGAAACTCGCAGAAATACTTAGTCACAAATGGAGAACTCTAAAAGTCTCCGACTCCGATCTGATAGTACGGACCAACTCTGCCTCACGCTGAGCTCTACGAGGTTCCAACAACTGGGCCTCCCCAACCTCATACCAGAGGGTGGGTGTCCGACAAGGTCTACCATACAACGCTTCAAACGGTGCCATCTGGATAGCCAAATGCAAACCGTTGTTGTAGGCGAATTCTACCAAGGGCAAATGGTCCTCCCAACTGCCCCTAAAATCCAATACACAAGACCTCAACAAGTCCTCTAGAGTCTAAATGGTCCGCTCTAGTATCCATCTGTCTGCGGATGGAAGTTGTACTGAAACAGAGCTGCGTGCCCAAGACCTGCGGTAGACTCTGTCAAAAAACGAGACGTGAACCAGGGGTCTCTACCCGAAATAATAGTCAACGGGACACCACGTGATCTGATGATCTCCCGGCAAAACAGATCTACCAATCGATCCAGGAAATCTGTCCTCCGAATAGCTAAAAAGTGCGCAGATTTGGTTAATTGATCAACGATTACCCAAATCGCGTCATGGTCTCGTCATGTCCTAGGCAGACTCACCACAAAGTCCATGGTAGTATGTTCTCATTTCTACCCAGGAATAGGAATCCGCTAAAATAATCCGGCAGGTATCTGGTGCTCTACCATCACCTACTAACAGACAAGACATCTAGCCACAAATTCCGCGATGTCTTTCTTCATATCGTTCCACCATAGGAACGCCTCAAATCTCGGTACATGCGGGTCCCGCCTGGGTGGATCGCAAATCGAGAGCGATGAGCTTCCTGAAGTAGCTCCTGTAAGACCGGATGAGACTGAGGTACGCATAATCTGTCTCGGAAGTATATAATACCCTCCTCGTCTCGTGTGAACTCGGTCGGCTGCCCGGAAGCTATCTGGCTGCATATAAACTACAAATACTGATCAGCAGCCTAGGGCTCTCGTATCCTCGTCCTGATCAACGACTGAGCAACCATGGTAACCAGAGTACTTGCTCTGTCTGTCCTTATCCCTCAAGGCCCACTCGGAGAAACCTTGAATCAAGTATGTGACCACAACTCAGTGGCAAGCTAAAGTCCCTCTGAACTTCCTGCTAAGTGCATCGGCAACCCCATTAGCTCTACCTGAGTGATAGCTAATGGTACAATCAAAATCCTTCAGGAACTCCATCCATCCCCTCTGTCGGAGATTAGGTTCCTTTCCAAGCAACAAATATTTGAGACTCTTATGGTCCGTGAGAATCTCAAATGTAACACCGTATAGATAAGGCTGCTAAATCTTCAAGGCACAAAATAATGACGGCCAACCACAAGTCATATACTGGTAGTTCTACTCATGCTCCTACAACTGTCGAAAAACATAGAAGACTACCGTGTCGTGCTGCATCAAAACAGCGTCAAATCCTGTAGAGATGCGTCGGTATAAAGCACAAATCCGTCCTCTCCAAAAGGAAAAACCAAAATCGGAATCGACACTAATCTCCACTTCAGCTCCTGGAAGCTGATCTCATAATCCTCAGTCCAAGTGAATTTCACGCCTTTCCTGGTCAAGCGTGTCAGTGACATAGCTATCCGAGAGAAACCCTCAACGTATCCCCGGAAATATCGGGCCAAACAAAGGAAGTTGCGAGCCTCTTCTATAGACTCCGTCTACTCCCAACGGTAACAACCTCGATCTCCTGTGGAACCACGGTATACTCCTACTGATGACCGTGTGTCTCAAACATCTCACAGAAGACAACCAAAATACGCACTACTGATCTTCACATCTAGACGTTTCAGTCGAAACATCTCTAGAACTATGCAAAGATAGTGTACGTGATACACCTCAGATCAGGAATAAAACACCACATCATCAATAACGATAACGAATTCTAATCCAATATCCTAGGGATACCCAAACCATCTAGTCCATGAAAACATCTAAGGCTCCATAAACCCTAATGGTAAAACCAATACACATAATGTCTGGATCACAGACATTCCCAATCCATAAGATCCTCGACAATAAACAGATCTAATCACCAACGATATATAATCACCAAAGAATAGAACCTTCAGTGTGAGAGCAATGCTCTATCACACGAAATACCACATATGTGGGAGCAACGCTCTACCACAAGAAATCCTCCATATGTGGGAGCAACGCTCCACCACAAATAATCCAGAATATATATATCCACAATAAATATGGAAGCAATGCTCCGCTACAAACAATCCGCAATATGTAGGAGCAACGCTCCACTACAAAACAATCCCTAAATATGTGGGAATCCAGAATATGTGGAAGCTACGCTCTACCACAAACGATCCATAACATGTGGGAGCTACGCTCTACCACAACAATACAAAAGTGCCCAAAGCACCTAACTATCTAGCTAGAGACTGCACGAGATCTCTCTACCACAGATCACTGTGGTTAGCCTAGGGTATCACAATCCAGTAATCAAATCAAATTCATAGTCCACTATATCATCATCCTAGTAGGTCGGTCACCCACTAATAGGAGAATTAGTTGACAGGATAATACAACTAATGTCATAATATAGACATTTAACATTCTACATTCTACATAGGTAGAATCATCATGATGCTACCAACCATACATCTGACACACGTGCACACACAACATATGTATGATCGACAAAATCCTCCGATTAGTACACACCAAAAATACTCACATCATAGGTATAAATCACCGTGATACCTCCAACAATGCATACCGAACCCGTGTGCACATATCAATATAGGTATAATCGACAATACACCTCAAACAACACTCACCTGACATATATACACATATGCCAAGAGTATAATCAACGTATACTTCCAATAAGGCATACTAAAACCCAGGTGCATTCACAAAGCACACAAAATCAACAAGATACCTCAAATACCACACCAAACACATATGTACATACCACAACATCGATGTAGTCGACAAGATACTTTCAACATGACATTCACACCCATGTGCACATACCACGACACAGATTTAAATCGATAAGATACCTCCAACATATCAATCAGGCACGTACAGCTAACTAAATAGCTATAATCCACAAGATACCTACAATAACCATATCTAGATGGGAATACCCACACTATCCACAAATGAACTATCCATCATAGAACTCCTTCAACTCATAACAATCATATGTACACTTCATAGATATGCATAATCAGCATATCTAATCCAATCTATCACACCAACCCTATGCCATCTTCGAAGTTATCCAATTAGGTACAAACAGTCTAAAATTACAGTACCCATGGAATAGGATACATCGATCCTCTGTAGACTGACCAAGCCGACAATGGTATACGGCTAATTCAGTCTTTTCCATGCCAGTACAAGTCATATACTTAAATGTGCTATAGATACATAACTAAGCACAAATAACCCACAAATGATCCTCCACAATCATAAAGGTATATCAATCTATGACAACCCAAGTCGACAAACGTAAATTAGTCTTCTACTGACCGATCTAACATGAGTAAATAAATATTTACTAATGAAATTTACTAAAATAAAATGGTATACAACTGGCTAAGTCAACACAACGATATAGATACTATCTATTACCCAACTAATAATAGCAGAGGCTGGTATATACCTCAATTCGCTATCCAACTAGTAATAACAGAAACTAAAACTACTGGTGTATGATATGAAAAATCACCAGAAACTGTAATCCCTCAATCTCTATTAAGGTCGATCATCGTCTGTGGCTAACCCCTCACATGTAATATGGTTACAACATCAGACAACCAGATACAAAGTGTCATAACTATCACAGTCTATAATGCATACTCTAACTAAATAGTAGGATAACAGTATACCAACATACCTCCTATAGCTTGGAGATGTCCTGCTGCTGCCAGGTCCCAAAATCCGCAAAAGTCACATCGAGAAGACCAAAACACAAAATCCGAAACACCGGAAAAATAAGACACGTAAGTCGATCTCTGATACCAAATAAATTGATATCAGATAAATCTCGAAAATCCAGAACACATAGCAAGTATCGTATACCTGCTCTGATACCACTAAATTGTCACGCCCCAGAGGAGTCCCTGTCCGAAGAAATTTCGGCAGCACCTCCCCTGTACGGCGGACAATCTGACACTTTCTACATATACAATATACATCAGCCACAGGCGGCTGGAATATATACACACAACCACGCAGTTATATATATATATATATCATCAGCCCACACGGCTGGAACAAAACCAAAACACGGAAAATGACAGAAACCAAATACAAACCAAAACACAAGACTGCTAGCCGGCTAGGCTTACACAACCAACAACATAACAACCGGAAACAAAACCCAGAACACAATTCGAAATACAGAAATTTCATATACCAAGATAAACAACAGAAAGGCAGCGATATGTCTCTGATGTGACGCGGGGACCAGCAAACAGGATGCTCCAAGCGACACCATAAATAACCTGGTACCTGAAAAGATAATGTCCACGGGGGTGAGTTCAACAACTCAGCGAATACCAATAGACATGTCTAGTAAGATATATCTAACAGCAATAAACATGGAATACAGCTTCCGAATAATAGATAGGAAAGATGAAAAACTGAAAAATAACTGAGGAAGCTGTACTCACCAGGAACTCCTATCCTGATCTAAAGGGTCGTCAAACCAAAGGTGTCAATAATCCTGTATGTAGGTCAAAAGTATGCATCCAACCAAAATGCAGCAACCAAATGCAGCAAACACAATCATAAGAATATAAATGCATCAATGCATATGATGCTAATGATGCGTCCTGGTCACCCCTGACGCCAGTCAGTCATCTCACACACAAATGGTGAGACCGAGTGGGCAGGGCTGTGACAACTGTGCACTCTGTCGTCACTACTCTTGATGAGTGACCGAGTGGATGGGATGCTGTCGGAGTACTGCTGTCCTGTGACCCCAAATCATAAATGGGGGAGCTCAATGCTCTCATCTCCCGGTACACGATGACGGGGAGGTATCTCTGCCGGCTACCATGCTGAGTCACCTGACCAACGGAGCCAAACAGAGTCCACCGTCTGTCAGCTACTACACTGCTACACTAAATGCCAGCGGAGCCAAACAGAGCGGAACTGTCTGCCGACTACCACGCTGAGTCCTCAGACCAACAGAGCCAAACAGCAGAACCGCCACACACCTGTCTGATATACCACTAATCCATGAGTGGTGGTGTGTGCAGTACATGTAACTGGCAATGTGCTCAACTATAGTGGAGCCGACAATCGCGCAGCATGCAATCATGATGCATGACACTAAGCATAGTTATAAACTGATCAGCATAACCATATCCATATATGTATAATATGGGTACCACAGTATCAGTGAGTCAAAACCATGAATCTAGGGTATACAGATCCTCTATGGTATAACAACCTAGATCCTAAACATATCCTCCTTCCATAACATATGTACCAACAATATACACAGATCAAAGAATCAGAGTCTAGGTACACGAATCATATATGATATATAAATAGAGGTACACAAGTCAGGTATGGTATAAAAACCTAGGTATCAGATAATCTAGATACACCTGCCAGAAATAAAATCCAGAACCTAGTCCTAACCTCAGTAGAGCATAGTATGTCACTTACTCTAGGAACTAAGGTACTCATGGTAATAAAGTACTCATGGCAATAAGATACTCATGGTAACAAATCACGAGATATAAGCACGGATACATAACAAGCGACAAACCTAACATGCTATGGATATCAAACAGTGACATACCAAAGACAAACATGTTCATTGCTTGCAGCTATAAAGTACTATGCATATCCAAATGACGATATCATAAAAGATAAGTCAAGAGGTACCCGCCTCCGATATAGATCGAATCGAACCCATCCGATGTCGAGACGCCCGTCTCGAATCACAGTCCTGTAACAACACGATATACAGATTTAGCTAATTACACAATCAACAACTAGCTAAACCTAGAACCTAATCCAACGTCGATTAGGTCACCCTGTTTAATTCCACATAAATATCCAAACCAAAGTAGATGATAAATCCAATAAGCAATTTGTACAGGAATGTATCTACTAGAATCCAACAAACATAACCACACTCACCTCAAACAGCCACCAAAACTTCAATCGAAACCTTACTCAGCCGCAAGAATGCATAGGACAGAAATCTGCCTAGAGGAAGTCCATCAAGGAGTTGTTCCTATGCCTCCCACGAGTCCAACATCAGGAAGAACATCACAACGGAAACTAATGAGACCATTATCAATGAATTCTTCAAGATTCCAGACAAGATTACCTAGATTGATCACCCTCTGGTGGTGGCACTCGAACAGAACAAAAAAGGAGGAAAAGGGTAAGGATACAGCCATGATTTCTCGGTTAGAACCTGCTGTTCCGGTGATGCAACATCAATTCCGCAATGTCTCTGCTCTGTGGAGGAAGCAAGGCACGAGAGGAGATCGGCCAAAGATGGAATCAGGAAAAGCTTGTCCGGAAATGGGTTGATCGCGAGCGAAGATCGATGCTAGGGCTTGGCTCCCCCTTCCTTGCCGAAGATCTTCTTGTGCAGGCGACAACCTCGAGAGGAAGATGACCCAATAACCTCCGGTGATCAGCGGAGAAGAAAGCAGGATCAGTGACTGCACAACACCTATGTGATCGGACGATGTCCGCCGGCAGCGCAGCATCAAGCAGCGTCGACTCGAGAGGAAGGAGAGGGAGTGGAGACTCGGTCAGGTTGTGAACCCAATATAGGGCTCAGGAAATCGGCAATATCAGGCGGCGATGGCTCGGCCGACAGTGGCTCGTGCTCGCCGACGCTTGTGCAGGGACGAAGGAGAAGGGATAGAAGCTTCGGCGCCACCCAGAGATGAAGAGAAGTGATCGGCGCCGGTTGGGAAGGGAGGTTAGGGCACGGGGTCGGGGAAATCGGGAGAGGGAAGCGGCGTGGGAGAGGAGAAGAAATTAAATAAAAAGAAAAAGGAAAAGAAAAGAAAAAGAAAAAAAATTAACTTTTCCTCACTTAAATGGGTAGCCTAAACAGGCTTTTCCCAGGACCCACTTGTATCTCCTTAAACTCGCCCATACAAGCTCCGAAAAATTCCAAAAAAAATTTCTAAAAATTTCAGAAAATTCCCTTATCATTATTCGTCATTTTTCCGGTATTTTACATTGCTTCTAATTTTCATGTTGATATTTATGACTTAATGCGAAGGTTTAAGTTAGAAACCTAACTATGTGCAACTATGTGCAAAACTTGAAAATTATGGTTGAGAGCATATGTTAAGAGGGAGCTTGGGTATTATGCTTCATGTTTACATATTGCTTCTAATTTTCATGTTGATATTTATGCCTAACTTAAACATATTGCCACACATCAAAAAGGGGGAGATTGTTGGTGTAATCGACCTAGGTTTTGATCGGTACGATCATAGTTTTGATGTGTGTGTCAAAGAGTTTAAGTTAGATTCACCCTTATATTTGATATGTGTATTTAAGTTGTGTAAGTTTGCAGGATACACATGCGACTCAGGTTGATGGCTTCGGTTTCGGTGAAGGATGAAGCATCCGAGGGACCGTGGACAAGGCAGCGAGCACAAGGGCCGAGGGAAGCAATTTCGAGGCATACGCGAAGGATGACATTGGGGGTGAGCCGCAGGCTTGAATGCATCCGAGGGACGAGAGCCAAAGAAAGTATGCTTGAAGGCTCTGTTAAAGCTTCAAAGGAAGCGTCAAATGAGTCGTAAGGGTGAGGGTACGAGTGCACGAGAGATTGTACTCGGAGTAAAATCCTAGTTTTAGGGTTTTACTGTAGCAGGACTGTAGCGTTACTGTAGCAGTTGACTGCATGTTTTAGCAGTTGACTGGTGCAGTCGATTGGGTGTGAACAGAATGGTTCTGTTCGTTCGGTCAGTGTGGATCAGTCGACTGTACCAGTCAACTGCTACCAGTCGACTGCATGTTTTAGCAGTCGATTGGTAAATGACCGTTGGCATACTGTTGGTGCTGCGAAGTAGCCGTTGGCTACCTCCAACGGTAACACCAGTCGACTGATGGTTTTGTCAGTCGATTGGTGCCGAGATGAGTTAATATGATGATCAACTCTCTCCTCTTATTTAAGGGAAGCTTTGGGGCTTGAAGGAGGTTACTCATGCTTGTTGAATAACTCCTTGTCATTGCCCAAAGCTTCCAAGCCTACTCTCTTCCTCCTAAACCTAAGTTCATCATTGTAAAGAGGAAGAGATCTTTTGTGAGAGGTTTGCTCCACCGAGAAGGAGAAAGCTCTAGCCGGAGATTGCTGGGGATTGATCCACCGAAGGATCAAGGGCTCGTCCACCTCAAGGACACGCCGTGGAGTAGGAGCAAGCAATCTCCGAACCACGTTACATCGAGCTTGTTAGCAATTTGGTATTCTTACTTGTTTATTTTCATTGCTTTAGTTTTCGTATTCCGCTTGTGTAACTAACCTTGTAGAGAAGAAAAGAAGTTGGGGGTGACCTAGCTATCCAACCCCCCTTCTAGCCGGCCACCGATCCCCTACAACTACTCCCACAATACAATTTCCTATACTCCCTTCCAAAACATCATCATATTCAGGACTGAATATACTAACATTAACATCAATAATAGGAGAATCAACAACAAAAGAATCAACAACAGGAGAATCAACAACTTCATCAGAAATTTCATACTAATCATCATCATCAAAAAAATTTATAACACCAACAACAAATGCAACCTCATTAAGGATATCAATAAATTTGTAAGCAACCACATCATCATCACAAAAATTATCAAATTCTTCATCTTTCTTGGCTTCCATTATCCTTTGTGAAAAGGAGACTGGTGGTACAAAGGTTCTCAGTAGAGGCATTGTCTTTAATTATGTGGCAGAAGTCCAAATTGCTCATCTAGCTTTATTTTGACCAACTGTTGAGGGAATGGAACATGCGGTCTATACACCCTTACTAGAGTGGTGAAGTTGAGTGTTTGTGGTCCCCTCTTGTTCTTGCCCTCATCTGCATACCCATCCTTCTCTTGAATTCCCTCTTGTTCTTGCCCTTATCTGCATACCCATCCTTCCCCTAAATTCCTTTAAAATTCTTGCTACTTCTCAATTCAATAACATTACATCGTTCAAGGAATTGTGAAGTCAATCTCTCTATTTTAGCCTCTAACTCTCTAACCCCTTCATTCTGTGCCTTGATGACATTTTCTATATGGTTTTCAAAATTCTTAGGTTGTTACAACAAATCTTGTTTGACATTCACATTTGCATTCATGGCTTGCACTTCTAGAATTCTTGGGAAAGATGCTTTCAAATTTCATTTGACCACTCTTGGAGGTTCAATGTCACTTGATCAATTAAGTTATATACTTCGTTCAAACTTTTATTAATCAAAGAACCTCTTGTAGCTGAATCTAAAAATGTCTTATTTGAAAAAAAAATCCCTATATAGAATATATGCATAGTTATCCACTTTTCCAAATCATGATGAGGATAATGCCATAATAAACCCTTAAATCTATCTGATGTTTTAAATAGTGATTCTATATCTACTTGAGTAAAGCTTGTAATTCTATTCCTCATGTATGTCATCCTATTTGGAGGGAAAAAGTGATTCAGAAACCTTTGCTCTAGTTGTTCCCATCTTGTTATGCTTTGTTGAGGAGAGAATACAACCAAGTCCTTGCTTTATCTTTGATACTAAAAGGAAATACTAGCAAATGAATAGCATTCACAGAGACTCCTTCACAGTTCACCATATTGCAATATTCTTGAAATATCTCAAAGTATAAATAAGGGATTTCTGAATTTACTCCTCTAAATTGGTGACCTTGTATCATGGAAAATAATGTTGGATTTGTTGAAAGTTGTCAGCATCAATTTGAGGTAGTACAATAGGAGATCTTGCTCTTGCAAATATGGGGGTGAAAAATTTTCTCAAAGGCATGTTTCTCATGTCAATGCTCATTATATCTTGTAAAAAAAAAATTGATAGATTTTTAGAAATAATTAAAATCACCTACAAAACATATTAGAAAAATAAAAATGTAGAATTTAAACAAAAAGAAAGAAAAATACAGAATTAAAAATAAGAAGCAAAATGCAATATTTATGAGAAAAAGAAAAATGAAGAATTTATAGGAATATTAACAAAGGAAAGAAAAATTCTAGATAAACTAAATCGCTAGTTAACTAATGTTAATAAAAAATAGTCCTTGGCAATGACGCTAAAAACTTATTATCAAAACCATAAGTGCATAGTTAAATCATCAAGTAATAAAAATATCGATCCATAGGGACTATTGATTAAGCACTAGCTGATTTTGCAAAGTAGGTTATCTAGATAATCAAAGGTTGTGTGAAAACTTGAGAGCAAGAGATCAAGAGAGAGAGAGAGAGAGAGAGAGATTTGAGAAAGAGCTTAGAGCAGAGAAGAGAAAGGGAAGGCAAGTGGTCAAAGGGAGAAGTTGGAATTGGGGGGAACGATTCTAGGATTTCGATTTTACTATAATGCTAGTTGATGTCCTATGTTTTGTTCACATCCTTACCTCCATGTTTACGCACTTGTAGGAATTATATTCAAATTACTGGACCGAGCCTATGAGGGTTACACTGGAGTACTTACTCCACTTTTAATGCAATTAAGTAAAAAAGGTAATAAAAAAGTTCGGTTATAGGGATACCCCCTGTCACATGAGGGTTTCCCATGTTAGTTAGAGCCCTAGAGCCAATCATATGATGATTGTTGTATGGACTCGATGTATCATATTCTTATATACTTATAAAGGTGTTTCTTTATGGTTATTATACTTACTTGTATTGGTGCCAAATAACTAAGTATGATAGCGTCCTTGAGTAGAAGGTTCATATCTATATCAATCGATTGGTTGAATCGATAGTGAGATGATATAGAGAACACTACTCTTAATCATTCCTAGTCAAGTATTAACATTCAGGGACAATGTAAATGCGACGAGACTAGCATGTAGGTCAACTCGATGACTTGATCTCACAAGTCATGGATATAGAGATATCAAGTTGACACATGGGTATGCATTGGAGAATGTATACTGAATAATCTGCCATGAGAAAGTATCATGGATCATTATATGAGTGTCATATACTTTCTCATGTGACTATTAGTATGACTATCAGTCCTTGGACATGAAGTCACCATGGTTCCGTACATAAGGAGTTGCATACTTTGGCTTCGTCAAACGTCACCCGTAACTGGGTGGACTATAAAGGCGATTACTGGGTATGTAACAAATTATATGGAAGGATGTGAGTGATGAAGATGAGATCTATCTCTCCTACATGACAGAAGTGACATCATTATTCTTGATAGAGTGAGACCACTAAGTGCATGATCATGCCCAAATGAGTCAATATGAGATACTGAGCTCATTTGTTTGGAGTGTGTCTACTTGGAGTTCAAGATATAGATTGATTAGAGGATGACACGGTCTATGCCTCAATTTAATCAATCTAGATGTCAAGGATAGAAGAACATTATCATATTTTGTGAGGGTCACAATTAGTAGTCATAAGGTGATGTTGGATCCAACATTCTTGTAACTTGGGTAGTAATGATGTGTTGCTAGATACCGCTCATTACTTATGCTTCTAAATGGATTTAGGAGCATTGCCAACGTTACAAGAACCTATAGGATCACACATAAAGGACAATTAGATGGAGAATAGGTTCATATAATGAACCAAGAGGATTAGGTTCATATGATGAACCAAATTGGATTAAGAGTAATCCAAATTAAACTAATTGAGTTGGACTCAATTTGATTCATGTGTTAAATGAGACTAATTTAGACTTGGATTCATTAAGTCAATTTAATCCAATGAATATAGATTCATTAGATTAAATTGATATGAATCAAATGGTTGGATTTGATTAACCATGGGAGATAAGAGGTCAAGTTTGACTTGACTTAAGAGGGAAGATGAAGAGTCAAGTTTGACTTGATTTTAACTTGACCAAACGCCATGTCATTGTGACTTGGCATAGGGCCGACCAATGATGGTGTTACACATCATCAAGGCCACATCATTTGGTCAAGATTGACTTGACCAAATGCCACCTCATGAGGGAGACCAAGAGCCGTGACTCTTGGTATCCCATGGAGGTTTATAACCTCTCTATTGTGGCCGACCACTTGAATGTGTGAGTGATTGTGTTTGTGTGCTCATTCAAGAGATCTTCTTCTTCCTCTTCTCTTCCTCTCTTTTCTCCCTCTCTTCCTCCATTGTCGTGACCTTCTAAGGGTGCTAGTACACTCTTAGTTGTGTTTTTCTCCACCTATTATTCGTGTGGATACACATAGAGGGGTGTACGTTTGACACTCTCGAGATCCGGCAACCCTTCTGGACGAGCGGGATTTGCGAAGGGCTTCGCTTCAAATGTATAAACCCCTTTCTTGTAGATCTAGTGTAGATCTAGGATTAGGAAACATGTACATGAAAAAATTTTATATATTCGCACGGATCCGTGGCAAGACTTCGGAGTTTCCGCAACGCAAAAAGCGGTTTTTGCGGCCCCAAAGTCCCAACAGTGGTATCAGAGCCACGTGCGAAGCATGTACTTGTTTCGTTTTATATTTTTATGAAAAATATCAAATCTATAAGTTTCTGTAAAATTTCTATTTTTATGTATTTTATGAGTATTTTTCTCGTTGAGGCGAAGCAACAAGTGTTTGGACATTTGTAGGCTTCGACTACCGAGAAAAACCTTCCGAATTGGCAAGGTCTCGCCCAAATTATTTTTGGGGCAGCGGCTCAAGGTGCTGTTAGATCGTAAATGGACACTCGTGTGACTCATTTCGTGAGAAGGGGCGCTGCCCCTAACCCCGCAAGGGGCATTGTCTAGCGATCGCGCTCGAAAATTGCTAAACGGGACCGCCGGGAAGTTGTGACTCATAAAATCATAAAATTAGTAGTAAAATTATAGAAATTTATGGAAATTACATAATTTAGAATTATGTATAATTTTTGTGATGGTCATGGCCCAAGAACCCAATTTGATTGGACAAATGTGTTGTAATTCATAATATGGTCTGCGTGCCATTTTTGGATTGTGCGTGTTGTATATATTATGCGACCTGCGTGTCGTACCTCCCTCATTTTTATTTCCTATTGTAAATAGTTTTTAGAGTCGAATGTAACTCGAGTTTCATATTTGTAATGCACAAAAAAAATGGAGCGGTGGAAGGTCCACTCGAGAAGGAACGACGAGGAGGGTGCGAGCAACACATGGTGGTCAAAGGGAGGAGCTTGAAGAAGTTGTTGACCCTAGGTTGACCGTCCGATCTTCTCATTGGCTTGAGAAGATCGTAGTAGGGTCATGACCTAATCAAAATTTAATTAATTACTTGTGTATGTGATGCATGATAATGTAGAATAATTAATTAGTGCCTTGATGCGTATAAGATACGAATCCACGATTAGATTAGATCTTAATCAACTCAACTTGAAATGCCTACCAAGTTCTGATACCCATCACTACCTCGATCATTTGTTGTTGTTGAATCTGCCAAAGTAGAGCAACACATTTTATCTTGGTAGGGTGCGGAGGGACAATCTTGGTCCCGCCTATCAAAGTTAGATGAGTACAAACTTAATTGGAGTAAGTATAACTAGTTAACTCAATTGGATCGAGTATAACTATAGACATTTTTCCAACGGTTGGAAAATAGGACAAAGTCACATTTATATTAAATCTTGGGTGATTTAGCCAAAGCTAACTCAAGTTCTAATATAAATGAGGATATTAATCCTATAAACAAGAGTTGCATAGAGATGTAATTGATAATTAGTTATTTACCGATCATACTAAGTCTTGAGCGATTTAGCCAAAGCTAACTCAAGGCGTAGTATGATGTGGATCTTGTCCCGCATGAATTATAGCTCATTGGTTAGAATCTAGTAAGTGTGGTTTGACCACATCCATGGCTTGATTCTACAAAAGTTCTATAATTCAGTGGGAGCATCATTTAATTAAAGACCTAATTAAATGATTAGTGGAATATGATATTTATTTTCTGCATTTTTCTGTTGTAAATTGCCATGTCGACAAACACGAACACATTCTCTCTGCGTTCTGTCCTTGATAAGGACAAGCTCAATGGAGCTAATTTCCTGGACTGGTACAGGAATCTGAGAATCGTTCTCACACAAGAACGAAAACTGTATGTCCTGGAGCAACCCATTCCTGAGGCACCTTCTGCCACTGCCACGCGAGCTGACCGTGATGCTTATAAGAAGCATCAAGACGACACATTAGATGTGTCATGCCTCATGCTCGCAACTATGAACTCTGAGCTTCAGAAGCAACACGAGTTGAAGGGTGCTTATGATATGGTTGAACATCTTCGTCAACTATATCAAGGACAAGCGAGGCACGAGAGATTTGAGATCTCCAAGGCACTGTTTCAGTGCAAGATGCAAGATAGGACTCCCGTAGGACCCTATGTGCTCAAGATGATTGGGTACATAGAAAACTTACAGAGGTTGGGATTCCCACTTGGTCAAGAGCTGGCCACTGACTTGGTCTTGTAATCCTTGCCAAAGAGCTACAGTCAATTCGTCATGAACTACAACATGAACGAAATTGATAAGCCACTACCCGAGCTGCTTAGCATGTTGAGAACTGCTGAGCTCAACCTTAAGAAGGTTAAGCCCAACTCCATTTTGATGGTACAAAAGCATAAGGGCAAGGGTAAGCCTAAAGGCAAAGGAAAGTCCCAAGCCAAGGGCAAAGGTAAGACACTGAAACCTAAAGGAGGGGTTGCCAAGGATGCTACCTGCTTCCACTACGGTCAGACCGGGCACTGGAAGAGGAACTTCAAAGTTTACCTGGAAGATCTTAAGAAGAAGAGAAGTGAGACTTCTACTTCAGGTATATATGTTATAGAAGTTAATCTCTCTATTTCTTCATCATGGGTATTAGATACCGGATGTGCTTTTACATTTGTACTAATGTGCAGGTGTTAAGAAATAGCAGGGGATTGACGAAGGGCGAGGTGGACCTACGAGTAGGCAATGAAGCACGGGTTGCTGCTATTGCTGTAGGGACTTACTTTTTGTCTCTGCCCTCTGGGCTTGTATTAGAATTAGATGAATATTGTTATGTGCCTACTCTTACTAAGAACATAATTTCAGTTTCTTGTTTGAACAAGAAAGACTTTTCGTTTATCATAAAGAACAAATGTTGTTCCGTCTCTTTAAACGATATGTTCTATTGTAGTGCACCTCTGATGAACGGACTCTATAATCTAGACTTAGAGGACCCCATCTATAACATAAATACCAAAAGGTTCAAATCAAATGAAATGAACCAAACCTATCTCTGGCACTGTCGCTTAGGTCATAAAATGACAAACGCTTATCCCAGCTCCATAAAGATGGTTTGCTGGACTCATTTGATTTTGAATCATATGAGACATGCGAGTCATGCCTACTGGGCAAGATGACCAAGAATCCCTTTAGTGGACACAACGAGAGAGCGACTGACTTGTTAGGACTTATACATAGTGATGTATGTGACCCTTTCAATATCGCTGTCAGAGGTGGTTATAGGTATTTCATTACATTTACTGATCACTTCAGTAGATATGGTTATGTGTATTTGATGACACATAAGTCTAAATCCTTTGAAAAGTTCAAAGCATTCAAGAATGAAGTACAAAACCAGCTTGACAAAAGTATTAAGATACTTCGATCAGATCGAGGTGGTGAATACCTTAATCATGAGTTTCGTGACTATCTAGCTGAGTGTGAGATTCTATCCCAACTCACTCCTCTTGAAATACCACAGTGGAATGGTGCATCTGAAAGGAGGAATCATACCCTATTAGATATGGTACGGTCTATGATGAGTCACACAGATCTTCCTATATTTATTTGGGGCCATGCTCTAGACACAGTAGCCTTCATACTTTACCGTGTTCCATCCAAGGCTGTGATAAAGACCCCATATAGGATATGGACTGGGAGAGATGTCCAGGTATCTTTTATGAGGATTTGGGGTTGTGAGGCTTACGTTCGACGTCAAGTCTCGGACAAACTGGGACCCAAATCCGATAAGTGCTATTTTATTGGATATCCCAAGGAAACGAAGGGATATTACTTCTACATTCCCAGTCAACACAAGGTAGTTGTGGCTAAGACTGGGGTATTTCTAGAAAGGGACTTTGTTTCTAGAAAACTAGTGGGAGTACGTTCAATCTTGAAGAAGTTCAAGATATGGACCATAGCACTGAAGCCTTGATGGAAGTTGAACTGGAACCACAAAGTGTTGTGGATGATGAGATTGTTCCACAAGGAGTTGAGGAACAACAACCAGTTCAAGTAGACATACCTCTTCACAGGTCTGATAGGGTACGTCGTCAGCCTGAGAGATACTCATTTCTCTTGTCTGACCATGATGACATTATGCTCGTTATGGAACAACAACGTTATGCTCGTTCCTAGCATTGCAGATCCTATAGAGCTCTATTGTGACAACAATGGAGCAATTGCACAGGCTAAGGAACCTCGCTCACACCAGCGGACCAAACACATATTACGGCGTTTGCATCTCATTCGAGAGATCATCGATAGAGGAGATGTGAAGATTTGTAGATTACCCACAGAGGCTAACGTCGTTGATCCCTTGACCAAGGCTTTGGCATAGAGAAAGCATGATGGTCACACTAGGTCATTGGGTATTAGACTCTACACTGATTGACACTAGTGCTAGTGGGAGATTGTTAGTTAGAGCCCTAGAGCCAATCATATGATGATTGTTATATGGACTCGATGTATCATATTCTTATATACTTATAAAGGCATTTCTTTATGGTTATTATACTTGTATTGGTGCCAAATAACTAAGTATGATAGTGTCCTTGAGTAGAAGGTTCATATCTATATTAATCGATTGGTTGAATCGATAGTGAGATGATATAGAGAACACTACTCTTAATCATTCCTAGTCAAGTATTAACATTCAGGGATAATATTAATGCGACGAGACTAGCATGTAGGTCAACTCAATGACTTGATCTCACAAGTCATGGATATAGAGATATCAAGTTGACACATGGATATACATTGGAGAATGTATACTAAATAACCCGCCATGAGAAAGTATCATGGATCGTTATATGAGTGTCATATACTTTCTCATGTGATTATTAGTATGACTATCAGTCCTTGGACCTGAAGTCACCATGATTCCCTACATAAGGAGTTACATACTTTGGCTTCGTCAAACGTCACCCGTAACTGGGTGGACTATAAATGCGATTACTGGGTATGTAAAAAATTATGCGGAGGGATGTGAGTGATGTAGATGAGATCTATCCCTCCTATATGACAGAAGTGACATTATTATTCTTGATAGAGTGAGACCACTAAGTGCATGACCATGCCCAAATGAGTCAATATGAGATACTGAGGTCATTTGTTTAGAGTGAATCTACTTGGAGTTCAAGTTATAGATTGATTAGAGGATGACACGGTCTATACCTCAATTTAATCAATCTAGATGTCAAGGATAGAAGGACATTATCATATATTGTGAGGGTTACAATTAGTAGTCACAAGGTGATGCTGGATCTCAACATTTTTGTAACTTGGGTAGTAATGATGTGTTGCTAGATACTGCTCATTACTTATGCTTCTAAATGAGTTTAGGAGCATTGCCAATGTTACAAGAATCTATAGGGTCACACACAAAGGGCAATTAGATGGAGAATAAGTTCATATGATGAACCAAGAGGATTAGGTTCATATGATGAACCAAATTGGATTAAGAGTAATCCAAATTAACTAATTGAGTTGGACTCAATTTGATTCATGTGTTAAATGAGTTTAATTTAGACTTGGATTCATTAAGTCAATTTAATCCAATGAATATAGATTCATTAGATTAAATTGATATGAATCAAATGGTTGGATTTGATCAACCATGGGAGATAAGAGGTCAAGTTTGACTTAACTTAAGAAGGAAGAAGAAGAGTCAATTTTGACTTGATTTTGACTTGACCAAATGCCATGTCATTGTGACTTGGCATAGGGCCGACCAATGATGGTGTTACACATCATCAAGGCCACATCATTTAGTCAAGATTGACTTGACCTAATGCAACCTCATGAGTGAGACCAAGAGCCATGACTCTTGGTATCCCATGGAGGTTTATAACCTCTCTATTGTGGCCGGCCACTTGAATGTGTGAGTGATTGCATTTGTGTGCTCATTCAAGAGGTCTTCTTCTTCCTCTTCTCTTCCTCTCTTCTCTCCCTCTCTTCCTCCATTGCCGCGACCTTCTAAGGGTGCTAGCACACTCTTAGTTGTGTTTTTCTCCACCTATTGTTCGTGTGGATACACATAGAGGAGTGTACGTTTGACACTCTCGAGATCTGGCAACCCTTCTGGACGAGCGGGATTTGCGAAGGGTTTCGCTTCAAAGGTATAAACTCCTTTCTTGTAGATCTAGTGTAGATCTAGGATTAGGAAACATGTACATGAAAAAATTTTATATCTTCGCACGGATCCGTGGCAAGACTTCGGGGTTTCTGCAACGCAAAAATTGAATTTTATGGCCCGAAAGTCCCAACATCCCAGTCATACAGTCTAGATTTCATAAGTCACTTCCTATCATTAAATTGGAAATAATATAGTAAACTCTAATTAGCGTATTTACATCAATTTCAATGTTATTAAGTAAAGAGGTAACATAAAAAATTCTATTAAATAAATACCTCCAATCATATGAGGGTCCTGTGGTCATACAGTCTAGATTACACAATTTACTTCATAACACTAAATTAGAAAAATCTCATTAACCTCTAATTAGTAATCCTCAGGTAGTAAATTGACCTCCTTTTAAGAGGATCATTCTAGAAAGTCCATTAAAAGGGATACCCTCTATCATAGGGTCTCACGGTCATACAATCTAGAGCTTTTCCTCTATAAGGTGACCAGTCCACCACAATTCATCACATTCACATACATACATATTTAATCAAACAAGAACAAGGCATAAACATATCATAGAATAAGGAAATGATCAAATACATAGTTTACACATCAATATCACATCACAATTAATCCTTACATCCTAGAATTCAGAAAATTTACTTTAATTTATAGAAAAGAAAATAAAACTAAGATACAAAGAAAATAGAAATCTACAACTTAATACATAAGATAGAGAGGAAAGAATGCTTATCAATATAATGTCAGTATTCTCAGATGAAATTTTTGCTCCAGAGGTGGACGGATCATCAAGAAGGATGAAGATAGTTTCTCTAGGATTTCCCCTAGAGGAAAAACCCCTCCCCAAGGAAAGGGACAGAGCCCCCTGGTGCAAGATGAGTTAAGCAAGGGTTTGCTTGACCCGTTTATACCTCCTTCAAACTTTTCAGATTTGCCACATTTATTGGGTGCTGTAAAAATTAGTTTTCATCCCTTAGACCCAGTTTTCTAACTTGTAGAGCTTGAAAGTATCTAACTATTGGTAGGTCACACGATTTGTAGTTTAAACTGAGTTGAAAGTTATAGTCATTCAAATATTGGTCTATAGTTTTCTAGATCTACCTGAATTTATAGGGTTCCACCAAAATGAGTCTTTCACCCCTTAGACCTAGTTTTCTTAGTTTGTACTCTAAACCAAACTTGTAGATATTGAAATTATCTAACTTTTGATTGGTCTCATGACTCATGGACCCAATCGTGCAAAAAGTTATGGTTATTTTATTTTTGATCCGTAGTGTAGTACAGATATGACATGGCCGTGCATCTAACATGGCCATGCCTAAAAAGATATGGTCGTTCATCAAAAAGACATGGTCGTGCCCAAAAGGCATGACTAAACCATGATTCTCTCGGGAAAAACTACAGTTTTAACATGTTTTGGAGACTCTAAACTCTATTTTAACTCTATTTTCTATCAAATTTCATCTATAGGAATACGCACATGCCAAAGAACATGACTAGAGTATCATCCTTTATTAAAACTCCAATTTAATAGTATTTTTAAAGACTTTTTATTCATGTATGGTTTGTGTATTTGACTCGATGACGAGGCATGACTAGCCCTTGTTAAGCCTTTTTTTGCTCCATTCTTCGTCTTTCTTGGTTGTAGGAGCACACTCACATGCCAGAGCATATCCCTTGCTCCAACTTCATATTCTAAAGAATTTATGCTCTATTTTTCTCTGAAAATATGTTCTATCAATGAAAATAAGAAAAGAGTAATTCTCCAAACTAAAGGAGTAGAAGTAATAAAATCACATAGAAATAGCGTGTTCAAATGTAAATTGATCCGGTGGTAAGAATCCGGAACCCCATAACGAGGGGTCAACACCACGGGGAGGTCAAAGGGCCCAGTGGCCCGTCGGAGAAGGATGAGCCGACCGGATTTAGAAGAAAGGGACATCTGGTAGTAAAAGGCACCGTGGTAGGGACCAGGGTTCCGACGCTCAATGAAACAGTACATAATAACCGAGCGGAGGGACGGGCCGCCCGGCCGACTCAGGGAGTTAAGGCCGTTCGGACGACGTTCTTCGCCCGGTCGGCCGGACGGACGTCCCGGCTGGGCGGTGGGTAAAGGAAGGGAACACCCTCTGACAACCGTCAAGTCGTATGGCTACGCCATACCCCTAGTCTGGCAACGGGGTGTCCTGTTGTCCCATCGAAGACATGCTCGGACTGTAGCAGTATGGTGTCAGGTAAGCTCTCTGACAAGTACATACCGAGGTATGGGTTGCTGACACGTCTGCACCTCGGTGAACGTGCATAAGTTCTCTCCTCGCTCTATATATAGAGCCTCTTACTTCGCCGCAGGTACGCAAAAAATCATCTCTGGAGCCACCTTTTGCATTATTTGCTTGCCTGACTTGAGCGTCGGAGGGTCGACGCCGGGAACCCTTCCCGGCCCGACTTCTGTGCAGGTTCGCCGGAGATTCGTGCGACTAGACGGAGGCCTACGTCCTCGACTAGGAGCGCGCCACGTGCCTAGCGTCCTTTGGTTCGGTGATTCGGACAGGATCAATTTGGCGCCGTCTGTGGGAACGCTCCTGCGTCCGATCGGAAACAATGGACGAGGCTGGACGACAACACGTGGTGACGCTTTCGAACGAGGAACTCGATGCTCTGATCGAGACAAGGGCCGCTAAGCTCGTGGAGCAAAAACAGAAAGCCGCATCCGAGCGGCCGGAGCAACAAGCAACATCAGCATCTGGTGGCCGAACGGAAGCACCACCTGCCACCGTCGCATTTCATCGGGCTCTGTTCCGCACCCCTGAAGCCTTACCAACTCACAGAGATAAGGGGTCATCTTCGGAGGAAATGCCTCGACGAGACGACAGGAAGGGGAAAGCCCCCCGAGCGGACGCGTCGCCCGAGCGGATCAATCACCAATTTTCAGAGGCCATTCTACGAGACCCTCTGCCCAAGCACTACACGCCCCCGACGATCGGCGAGTATAATGGGACAACCGACCCGGATGATCACCTGGGTAAGTTTGATAACACGGCAACCCTCCATCAATACACAGATGGAGTAAAGTGCCGAGTTTTTCTCACCACTCTCTCGGGATCGGCTCATCACAAGCTTCAAGGACTTCCGAACGGCCTTCCTCCACCACTTCGCCAGCAGTCGGCGTTATCAAAAAACAAGCGTAAGTCTGTTCGCCATCAAGCAAGAGGCCCGGGAATCACTTCGAGCTTACATCCAGCGATTCAACCAAGTGGCGATGGACATTCCAACGGCCACTTCGGAAACCATGATGAATGCCTTCACACAAGGCCTAGTGGATGGAGATTTCTTCCGATCGCTCATCCGAAAGCCGCCCCGGGATTACGATCACATGCTATATCGGGAAAAAAGAAACTCTCGCCGAGCGGCCTCCTCCAGCCGAGCGGAAACAGCACGCCGCTCATCAGCCGCCTAGAGGACCAAGGGCTGAAGCAATCCGATCTTCCCATGTCCGGTCCCATGTGCAGGAGGTAGCCGCCGCCCGGCCCAAACCGAAGAAGAGGTGGACCCCGATGTTCTGCTCCTTCCACCGGACGGATACGCACAACACAAGGGATTGTCGAAGTCTTCCCTTCGTGGCTCATCCTGTGCCACGGAATGCTGGACGGCGATCTCCCTCAGTCGATCGGCGACAGAGAATTCAGGAAGCCGATCGGACGCGAGTTGATAGGCCACGACAACAGACTCCCGATCGGCATTGCTCTCCCAGGCGAGAGAATCACCGAGCGTCCAGAGAACGGTCCCGACCATCCGCTCGGGAAGAGGAAAATAATAGCAACACTTCTCGAGGCGAGATCAATGTCATCGCTGGCGAACGAGACCCAATCGTAGAAGGCGGACCGAGGCGTGGAAACCTCGTCGGAAAGTAGCCGCATGCCCGGTCGAAAGAGATTTCGGCCGGGGAAAGGAGTTGAAGTGCCTCACGACGACGCTCTGCTCATCAATGCGGTAATAGCCAACTACACTATTCACCGTGTATTTGTTGACACAGGGAGCTCAGTCAACATCATATTCAAGAGGGTGTTCGATCAGCTGCAAATTGATCGAGCCGAGTTGCTACCTATGACGACTCCGCTCTACGGGTTCACGGGTAACGAAGTTCAGCCGGTCGGCCAGATCTGGCTGGCTACCTCGCTGGGAGAAGAGCTGCTCAGGAGGACGAGAACAACAAACTTCGTGGTGGTTGACTCTCCCTCGTCCTACAACGTCATTTTGGGACGACCGGCACTCAGCGAATTCCGGGCGGTCGTCTCAACTTTTCATCAGAAGATCAAATTCCCCGTGGAGGACCATGTGGGAGAAGTACGAGGAGACCAGCTAGCAGCTCGGTGATGTTACATCGAGATGGTCCGAGCAGAGGCCAATTCTGCTCGGAAAACGCCCCGGATCGAGGTAAACGCCATCACCGAAAGGCCACCCACTTTAATTTATGAGGAAAAAGAAGAAGTGCAGATTCATCCAACCCGATCGGAGGCCACAACCTTTATTGCGTCCGATCTGGAGGAGAAGCAGAAAGAGGAGCTGATCCAGTGCCTCAGGAGAAATCATGATGTCTTCGTCTGGTCGACACATGAGTTGCCCGGAATTTCGCCAAACATAGCGCAGCATGAGTTGCATGTCCGACCGGATGCTCGGCCGGTAAAACAAAGAAAAAGAGATTTCAGCGCCGAGCAGAACGCCATCATCCGGATGGAGGTGGAGAAACTTCTGGAAGCCGACCATATACGTGAGGTGTAGTTCCCGAGCTGGCTTGCAAATGTAGTATTAGTCTCTAAGCCGGGCAACAAATGGAGGGTGTGCATAGATTTCCGGGATCTTAACAAAGCTTGCCCGAAGGATTTTTATCCTCTGCCTCAGATAGATTAGCTGGTGGACTCCACGGCCGGTTGTGAATTAATTTGTATGCTAGACGCCTACCAGGGCTATCACCAAGTGCCGCTCGCCCGTGAAGATCAAGAAAAAGTCAGCTTCGTGACGGCCGACGACACTTATTGCTATAATGTGATGCCGTTCGGATTGAAGAATGCTGGAGCCACATATCAGCGCTTGATGAATAAGATATTCAGAGAGCAGATCGGGCGGAACCTAGAAGTTTATGTGGACGACATTCTAATTAAGTCTGTCCGAGCGGTCGACCTCTTCAAGGACATGGAAGAAACCTTCCGAACGCTGCGTAAGTATGGAGTCAAGCTGAATCCTCAGAAGTGCTTATTCGGAGCGAAAGGAGGACGCTTCTTGGGATACATAGTGACCGAGAGGGGCATCGAAGCCAATCCCAGCAAGGTGAAAGCTCTGCAAGATATGCCGCCTCCCAGAAATACAAGGGAAGTTCAGCGACTGACCGGTCGGATAACTGCTCTGTCTAGATTCATCTCTAAAACCGCCGACCGGAGCCTTCCTTTCTTCAAAATCTTGCGCAAAGCCACAAAGTTTCACTGGGATGAAGAATGCGATCGGGCGTTCGAAGACTTGAAGGCATATCTGAACTCTCTTCCGGTGTTGGCCAAACCAACGGCGGGTGAGCTGCTTTATATGTATTTGTCTTCAACCGAGCATGCGGTCGGCTCAGCATTAGTAAGGTCGAGCGGAGAAGAGCCTGTGTATTTCCTCAGCCACATTCTAAAAGATGCTGAATCTCGCTACACTGGACTGGTCCTCGCCGCTCGGCGCCTTCGTCCATACTTCCTGGCGCACACGATCGTTGTCAAAACCAATAGCCCGCTCGGACGAGTGCTACTAAATCCAGAGGCATCCGGACGGCTCATCAAATGGACGACGGAGCTGAGTGAATTTGACATCCAGTATCAGCCCAGATCGGCGATCAAAGCTCAATCCTTGGCCGATTTCGTGACTGAGGTGCAAAGGCTGAGTCGGAGGCTATGTGGAGAATATATGTGGATGGATCATCTACTCGGCTCGGAAGCGGGATTGGAATATTGCTGCTCTCTCCTCAAGAAGAAAAGATGCACTTATCCGTTTGGATTACAAAGCTACCAACAATGAGGTAGAGTATGAGGGTGGGAGCCGGTCGGGTAACTATTCACTCGGATTCGCAGTTGGCCGCACAGCAAGGCTTAAACTCTACGCTGAAGCCTTCGAGAAGCTCAAAGCTGATTTTAGAGAAGTTATTGTCCGGAAGATACCCAGAGCGGAAATCAAGCGGCCGATGAGTTATCGAAAAAGTACTGTTGGTAGCGCATGTCGACCGGATGAAAGGTCTCACATTTCCCAGCGATTGGCGGACACCCATCATAGAATTCCTCCGTTCGGGCGCCACACCATCCGATGAATATGCAGCCCGGCTCCTCAGAAGGAGAGCCGGTCGGTTTACACTCATCGGAGATCAGCTTTACAAGAAAGCTTTCTCGCGCCCGTTGCTGAAATGCGTAAGCTCGGAGGACTCAGCTTACATCCTCCGTGAAGTACATCAAGGATCATGCGGGGCCTGCCTTTCATGCCAGAAGTATCACAACTTCTCCCACCGACCGGCCGAAGAAATGAAGGCGTCAAGCGTTTCATGCCCGTTCGACCAATGGGGAATGGATATTGTCGATCCATTTCCGATGGCGACTGGACAGAGGAAATTTTTACTAGTGGCGGTCAACTATTTCTCCAAGTGGGTGGAGGCCGAGCCGCTGGCAAAGATCACTGAACAAATGGTTAAAAAATTCATCTGGCAACACATCATTTGTCGGTTCGGCATCCCTCGCCGACTAGTGTCCGACAACGGGCGGCAGTTCACAGGGAAGATGTTAGAGGATTGGTGCAAAAGCTACGGCATTGAGCAACATTTCACGTCCGTGGCCTATCCTCAGAGCAACGGTCAAGCTGAAGTGGCCAACCGGGAAATTCTTCGTATTAAGGGATAGGAGTCACACAGTTCCATTTGGTATATGGCGGCGAGGCAGTCATTCCGGTTGAAGTCTGCGTTGAGTCCGCCCGGATCCAGAGCTACGATGATGACAACGCCGAACGGAGGAACATGGAGCTGGATTTGGTAGAAGAGGAGAGGGCAAAGGTGTTCGTTCGGCTGATGGCATACCGGCAGCGGATGAAGCAAAACTACAACCGACGAGTAATCCCCAGATCATTTCAGGTCGGCGATCTCGTTTGGAAGAAAGTCAAACCAGTCGGCGACATTGGCAAACTTGAAGCCCCTTGGGCAGGTCCCTTCAAGGTTATTGAGAAGCTCCGTTCGGGAGCCTATTATTTGGAGGATGAAGACGGACGGCAGCTGGATCGGCCATGGAGTGCAAATCACCTTCAGCCATATAGAGCTGGGTGAGAGGTGCACTTTTGCTCTATTTTGTGTAAATTCAAAATAGCTGTACTCCTTTTATCGCAGGAAACAAATTATTCCCAAGGCATTACGTGTTCATAACGGTTAGTTCTCAGAGGCCCGTGCCTCTACGGGAGGTATATTATGCGAGCCAAAGGCTCAATTCAAGACCCTGTGCCTCTCGTAAAGCGTTGTCCAAATTAGGCTTAAAAGCCCGGCGAGCCCGTCGTTAAAATCGAAACCGCTATAAATATGCGCCGTTAAATATCGAGGCGGTGGCGTAACCCGTCTATAAATAACCGTCGTTAAAATCGTGTTAAAATCGACTATAAATATATGAGCACCAGCGTTAAATATCGAGACGAGGTCTATAAGCGTCCGACGAGCCCCACAAAATCGAGAGCCGCGTGGCCGGCTATAAATAACCGTCGCGATAAATATCGAGAGACGAGCCGGCGGCCGAGCGGCTCTCATCCAGCGAAAACCCCTTTGAGGTAAGGCGCGAAGCAAAGGATGGTTAATCGGAATTAAAGAGGCAAACAAGTTTGCGCGCTGAGCGGCTGATCAGGCGCGTAATGAGACATTAAAGATAATTCGCTTGTCTGGCATAGCGAGGTGCCGAGCGGAATGGTTATAAAGAATACTTAGTAAGTTCTTGCCACAATAAAAGGTGAAAGGAACAGAAGATCATCTATTACGCAAGCCAAAAAAAGTGATTACAGAGATAGTCTGGGCCGAACGGCGGGAATACAAAATAGTTTATAAAAACGCTCCTCACACATCAAAATAAAAAAGAGCGTCGGGGATGGTGTCCATCACGCTCGCTAGATCCTCGGGGGGGATGGTCAGCTCGGCAGGCAGGTGACCTTTGGTCTTTAGATATCCCACCGCCGCCTTGATCGCCTCCTCGAACGTGAGGGATATCTTGTCGGTAAACTTCTCTCCGAAGCCCTCCGAGCAAAGGAATGCTTTCCTCACTTCGTCAAAGCGGGCCATCGCTGGCGGCTTGGAGCTCTGCCAAATCTCCGTCGAATCTTTGGAGATCCGCCGAGCGGCCCTCCTTCTCGGTGGCCAGCAGGGCGTCCAAGTCTTTGATGCGTTGTTCCAACCCCCTGATCTCCACCTTCATACGGTCCATATCATTGATGGCCTGTTGCTTCCGAGTGGTCGCCGTTTTGATCTCCTTCTCTCGTTGCTTGATTATCGTTTCAAGCAGAACGACTTTGCTCGCCAAATCGTTAGCTCTTTTCCGTTCGGCGTCCAGCGATTTTTTGGCCTTCTCCAGAGCGGCAGTCGACTGCCCGTTACCCCCCGCGATTTTTTGTTTTTTCAACTCGTCCTCCAGCTCGGTCAATCGATCGCTAATAGCGATCTGCTCCACCCAGTTCTACTAACAAAGGTCCACAGGTTAAAAACATAATTCGAATATGCAAACAAAGAAAAGGAGAACATACCCCGGTGGCCTGTTGAAGGTTGCTATCGCCGAGCTGCCCGGGAGTCATCTTGGCTATGCGACGCCGAGCATCTATCCAAGCTTGGGCGAGAGGGCCCGTCAGAGTAATCTGCTGCTCGGGGACCATTGGCCGATCAGCAGCAGCCATGTACACCTCTGAGGGGAGGCGCAGAACGGTCTTTATCAAATTCTGGCCGCTCGGCTCGCTCTGAGAAGCTGCGGCCTTATCGGACGGCCCACCGGCAGAAGAGGAGGGAAGCTCACCCATACGCCTGATACGAGAGCTGGCCCTCGGAGAGCCCTGAGGGGTTGGGGTACTCTCGAGGGAAACCGTCCCGGACAGCACCGGTGCGCCCGCGCTCCGCTCGGGCAGTGGCTCATCAAGTTTAGAGGCAGGGGCAGATTCTGGTCGTCGGCGCTTCCGAGTGCGTAGCGGCACATCATCGGCCGAACGGCCCTCTACCTCAGCCTCGGTAGGAGGTTCCAGGTCGCCCGCGGCCTCATTGTGAAAGGCAGGGACATCTGAGGCTTCGGGGACAGTTGGTGCCCCCTCACCTTCTCCGTCGGCCGGATCAGATGGAGCAAGGCCCCGCTCGGCGGCCTCCTTGTTCGTCACCTCCTCAATCTGAGCGGCCTTCAGTTTGAGCTTCTCGGTAGCTCTGGCACGCCACATGACTTCAGCTGCAGAAGCAAAAAATAAATCAGTTAGAACAAAACAAATGGGAAGATAAGGAAACTTACTCATGCTGTAGGGCAGATCGGCTGGAATAGAAGACCAGCCGAATATATGCATTACTCCCGGAAGGAGCATCTCGTCAATATGATAGCGCTGACCGACTAGCCGTTCGGCTGCATGGAGATAGTCTGCGTCGCCTCTAAACTTGCCGAGCTCCGGTTGCGCGGGCATAGCCGTCTGCCACTTGGTGCGGAAAGTCGGCCGCTCGGGAAAACGTATGTAGAAAAAATGCTCCTTCCAATGTTTGTTGGAGCTCGGCATATGATCAAAAAGCACGAAGCCTATCCTAGACTGGAAAACAAAGGTGCCCCACTCGGCTTGCTTGGGATAGTAGAAGTAGTGGAATATTTTTGGGTCCAAGGGGATGTTGTTCAGCTTGAACAAAACTATCACTCCGCCCAGCAGCCTAATAGAGTTGGGAACTACCTGGCCGAGCGGAATGCGGAAATAGTTGCAGACTTCTAAGAAAAATTTGTGGGATGGAAAATGCAGTCCGGCCAGAAATTGGTCTCGGAAGAAAAGCACTGTGCCGGACGGCGGTTCATGAGGCCGATCGGCCGGTGTGGCTAACACTATTTGGTGGTCGGTCGGCAGGTCATAAGTCCGGACGAGACGCAATGCGTCTTCCTCATCAGGAGCGCCGCCGGTCGACTGTGAAATGCTAGTCATGGTCAAGGGACGAGAATATAGGATTCTGAGGGAAGGGGCGAGCAAAGAATGGAGAAAAGCCGATTGAAGGAAACGGGTAACAAAAAGAAGAAAACGCTGGGAACAAGAAAAAAGGCCTTACAAACAAAGAAGATGATCGATGAAGGGCTGAGGTATGCCGAAGAGTTGAGGGACGAGGTCGCCGGAAGAGAAAACGAGCAGAGAAGTGCCGGAGGAGAATGAAGCAGCGAGGCGGCGGCGGAAGCGGAGCCGCGAGCTTTATATTGCCACCCGGAAGCAACCTCCACCGTCCGATCCAGGTCGTTGATAACGAGGTCATCATCCAGCCGTTCATTTCAAACGGCGGCTGTCCCATCGGAAGTGACGCCACCGCCATGCGCTGACAAGCGCACGATCGCCACGCGTCAGCGAGATACTGGCCGCATTTAATGAGCTCCCCTTACCGTGCGCAGTGCACGTGATAAACAGTGGGGGGGGGGGGGAGCATTGGACATGGATTCCGAGAGAAGCACAAGGCACGGACAAGATACTGCCGAACGGACGAGCATCCTTATGCTTGGCCGAGCGGACTAATGCAAGGATCATTGCTCAGTCAGATCGACGGGCCATTCGCCTCTCGACTAGACTCGAGGGGAGGCAAATGATCCGGTGGTAAGAATCCGGAACCCCATAACGAGGGGTCAACACGACGGGAGGTTAAAGGGCCCGGGAGGAACGACCGAACCGGTTAGAAGAAAGGACATCTGGTAGTAAAGGCACGGTAGGGACCGAGGTCCGGCTAAACGATACATAATGACCGAGCGGAGGGATGGGCCGGCTGGCGCCGGGAGTTAAGGCCGTCCGGACGACGTTCTTCGCCCGGTCGGCCGGACGGACGTCCCCTCGACAGCCGTCAAGTCATATGGCTACGCCATACCCTAGTCCGGCAACGGGTGTCCTGTTGTCCCATCAAGACATGCTCGGACTGTGGTGTCAGGTAAGCTCTCTGACAAGTACATACCGAGGTATGGGTTGCTGACACGTCTGCACCTCGGTGAATGTGCATTAGTTCTCTCCTCGCTCTATATATAGAGCCTCTTACTTCGCCGCAGGTACGCAAAAAATCATCTCTGGAGCCACCTTTTGCATTATTTGCTTGCCTGACTTGAGCGTCGGAGGGTCGACGCCGGGAACCCTTCCCGGCCCGACTTCTGTGCGGGTTCGCTGGAGATTCGTGCGACTAGACGGAGGCCTACGTCCTCGACTAGGAGCGCGCCACGTGCCCAGCGTCCTTTGGTTCGGTGATTCGGACAGGATCATAAATCATGCTCATGAAATTCAACAAGATATATGCTACATGATGCTTACAAATATATATAATTTATACATATCAGTTATCAAGGGACTTGAGAAAGAAAAAATTGTAAAGATAGACTAAAACAACTTACTAGGTGGAGAGGAAAACTTGAAGATGAAGGAGATGAAGAAGACAAAGAAACGATGATTGAAGAATCAGTAAGTATGTGCAGAAACATTCTTATCTGAGCTAATATAGCCCGACTCATTCAATAGGGGTTGTTGGATCTATAATAAGGGCATGATACATTTTCCACCATGGAATGAAGCACATGAGACAAATAAAAACTTAGAGTAATCATTATATGTTAAAAGACACTTAGTCTTCTCTGCTGCGGGCCTCATCACATTAATGTGATGCAACCTCAGAGGCATAATAGTGCATTCTAGGTTTAAGAATCAAGGTAGATAATGCATGTGGCATACTTAAAAGGAGTGACTACATTTAAGGACATCATGACTAATGTGTGCTGACATTTAATGTGTAATCTTTTCAGAAATATGCAATGGATCTACAGTTGGAATCATTTTGATTACACAATAGTTCAACTAGTTAGACTTTCGCCTCATTTGACTAGACTTGGTAAGGAGACCTGTGATCCAAGGAATAATCAATGGGTGCCACGTGGATAAGTGGTTAATCAAGAGTTTACATCAGCGTTGGCCTTTTGTGTGAGATATGATAATTACATAAAATAAGGGGTTAATCAAGAAATTACCTTATGAAAAATTTTGGAAAATTTTAAGAATTTTTTAAGATTTTAATGAGTCCTTTTATGTTTTATAGGGATAAATGAGATAGATTAAAAGCTTGTTTAAGTTATCTTATTTAAGTGAGAAAATGTTGATTTTCTTGAATGAATTTATTTTCCCTTCTAAAACCTAAAGCACGCTGACTCCTCTCTCTCGTGTCTTCTCTCCTTCTCGCGTCGCCGCAGCCTCCATCACATGCCCAATCATCGACGTAGCCCCCTCCATCTAGGCAAGCAGCCAACGCTAGTGTTGGCTCTTCCTTTCCTTAGTCGTCGTTGTTTCTTCTTGGATGTATAGCGTGCCTAGCTGCCACCATCTTCTCTCATATGACACCCATGACGTCCTATTGTTCAGTCTCCACATCGGCCACTGCCTTCACTTCCACCGCTGGCAATACCCACCAGCCACTGTGAACAACTGTTCCTATCTTCCTCATGAGCTTGCGTCAGCATTGGCCTCAAAATTGATCGAGAGCATTCACTGTCTTCCCTTCCCCTCTGCTATCGTTGCTAATGCCACCACCATCTGCTTGCGTTGAGAATGCACCACCACCAAAGGAGATGTCGTCTAGTGTAATGATTAATTAAGCCTTGATTAACCTCCATTAATTAGAGTTGGATGATTAATTAATATGATTAGTTAGTTAGATTAAGGAATCAATTGAGGTATTTGATGATTAATTAAGTAATGGATTGATTAGGTTTGATGAACATTGATTAATTAATTAGGTTATTAATTAATTAAGATTTGTTAATTAGTCAAGATGGATTAAATGAATCTATTGATTAATAAATTAAGTAATAGGTTGATTAATTAATTAATAGGAATGGTTAACATGTTAGAGATCCTTAGATATTATTCGTGCCTTTATATGCAAATTCAAGCTCGAGACAGACCCCTGAGTTTAAGATAGTTTGGACATTCTATGTTTAGAGATGGGTAGTTTCTGCTTTAACCTTTATAGTTCTTTGATTTTAGTGCATGGTTGTTTATTATTAAATCTTGATTAGGTCGTAGTTACTTACTTACCTTAAATCCATTCTATATTGTTCTTGCAATTGGCCTTTATTGCTTGTTCTTTTTCTAGTTTATTTTGATATCTATGTAGTTTGAATTGTTACTTCTACTTAGGTTGGTTATACATGTAGGATATTACCAGACCATAGTGTAGCTGTGGACTTATGCTCGTGCATTTATACCATAGGATATAATTATATACTTAGGCTCGTGCCTATACGTGCTAGATATTATACTATAGCAAGGTGGTAGAGTATTCCACTAGGTTATTTGTTTCTGATTACCATCTAGGACTACTTGATTATGACTCCATTGTTTTAGTGTATTTATGATGATACCATGGAGTTAGTTGGATTGTTATAACTAGATGACTAGTATTCTCTAGGTGTGATTATTTATTTTCTGCTTAACATTACATTGCTTACAACTTGTCGACCATTATCTCCCATTCATTATCGAGAGAGTCGTCAGTAATTGTTGTTATATCCTGTTGACTATTATCTCTCATTCATGGTTGAGAGAGTCGTCAGTGACCATTGGTATATCCTATTGACTCTTATCTCCCATTCATGGTTAAGAGAGTTATTAGCGATCGTGATCCATATGATTGCCCACAAGACATTCGTGGTAGCGAGTTCATGTGCAATTCAAAGCTAGATAGCTATGTATATACCTTGTCTGCTCACAAGATTGTACGTGGTAGCGAGTTCTCCCACAGACAGTGACTATTTACTTACCCTGACTTTCCACGGGACCATCCAGGATAGAGCGTTTCTCATGCAGTCAGTGCTTGTTATATGCTTTCTATATGTCGGTCAAGTATTTGTTCATATTGTAGGACCGTTGGGCCGGCTAGGAGGGTTAGTGAATAGCCTGTCAATAAAACACAAAAAAGAAAACAAACCCTCCTCGAACTCTTTAGGCTAACACTTGTAAAATGAATTAAGCAGATAAATAAAGGCATAAAAGAAAAGACGAGGCACCAGATGTTTACTTGGTTACAACCGATGTGGTTGTTAATCCAAGGAAGATTAATCTCAAAAACTCCTTCAGGCGGAGAAGCCTCTTACAGCGTTTAGGCACAGAAAACAGAAGCTTAACTACAACTAAAGCATACAAGTGTTTGGAAATAGAATGATCGTGATTGTTGAAAAGCTTCTGGACCAAGGCTATATTATAGCCTTGGTCGGGGCGCCTGGATGGGTTCCGGCTCGGGGATAAAATTTATCCCCAGCGGTTGGAAGTCAGCTCGATCCGTGAAAAGTCCTTCGGCGCCGGATGGTTGGGCGCCCCGGACAGCCGGGCGCCCGGATAGTTCGGGCGGGCCAAAAGTCAACTTGACTTTTGGTCGTCTCTCTGGTTCAGCTCGGGTCGGGTTTTTCTCCGCTTGCTTGGGTGATCTCGACATCCGGAATAGGGCTCACCGAACCCATCTTTCCGGTCTTCTCAAGCGTGCTTCCCTCCTTCTCGTCCCTCGGATTACCGCGTGTCCTTCTCGTCCACCGACTCATGAGACTTCGTCCCTCCGCACCTCGTGCCGACCTTGGCTTCGTCTCTGCTCCCGAGCAATCTTCCGCTCCTGGGCTTCCTTCTCGTCCGCGGTGTACTCTTCCAGCAACACCTCCCTGGGCGCCTCCCCTTCTCGCTTTGCGTCTTCCGCTCGAGTACCTGTGCTCCTAAGCTCCTGCACACTTAGACACAAGGTTAAATACAATGCAGGACCTAACTTAACTTGTTGATCACACCAAAACAACCTTGGGGTTCCAACAATCTCCCCTTTTTTGGTGTGATCAACCCAAGTTAAGCTAGGGTCAACAATAGATATGAAATTAAATAGTTTATTGCAATAACATGCAACATGATAGAAAAAATTAAATTTCAAACATTCCAAATTTTAATTTTCAATTTCTTCTACCTCCCCCTAGACTTATACTCTCCATTCTCCCCCTTTGATCACAATAAAAATAGGGTAAAAACAAAATCTAAGGGTTGACATTAAAAAAAATAAATTTTGAAACTATATTTCAATAATTTTCAGGGAAATATTTCTAAGTCAAGACAAATTTCTAAGTCATTCGACATCAAGATTAAGAAGTTTCTAAACAGAAAGCTTTATGCAAGAAAATTTCAGAGAATTAATAACATAAAGAGAAATTTTCTATGCATTTATTTATTTATATATTTTATGCTTTAATCAGAAGGTTTAAATTTCCATTTTAATTTATCAGAAATTCTTAAGTCATACTTTTTCAGATTTAAAGCAAAAAATATTAAACATACAACAATTTGTATCATGTTAATTTCTATTATTTTTTGAATTTCAAGTTCACAAAAATATTTCAATAGCATTGATTCTAACTTGATGAAATTTTTCGATGCTATAAAAAATTCTTTCGACAATGTGTAAAATTCGTTTGAAAGAATATTTTGTAATTTGCCAGAATTTTTTAACAATAAGAATTTGCCGGAATCTATTAATAATAGATTTCTTAATCCGAAAATATTTTTCGATGAATCAATTTCTAATTCATAAAACTTTTTCAATAAAGTAATTTGTAATTCCAAATTTTTAGGACCAGAAAAAGTTTTCGATAATATTTCTAAGTTGCATAATTCTTTTGAAAAACTTCTTTGTGATTCACAAAAGTTTTTTAGCAAAGTTTCCAACTTGCAAAATTCTTTTGTTAAGATATTTTGAAATTCGAAGAACTCTTTCGATAATATTTCAAATTTGCAGGATAAGTTTGACAATTGATTTTCTAATATAAAAAACTCTTTCGATGATTCGCAAAAATTTTCAGGCAATTCTTCGATTGAATCATTCAATTGATCAGAGGTTCGAGTCCATACCTGACTTACCTTGTCAGTAATTGATTCTCCCCCTATCGAGTTGCTTTCTTCCGAAGATTCTCCCCCTTCATCGATCTCGGGATGTACTTCGGTTGTTGTAGTACTTACCTCGATTTCGGACTCTTCTGTCGGTGGCTCGGTGTCTATTGAGGTGTCAGCATCTGAAGGTTCTTCGTAGAGCTGCAAGAACTTTTCCCAAAGTTCTTTTGCGCTTTCATAATCTGCGACTTTTTTGAAATCTTCCTTTGGTATTACATTCAGAAGATAATATTTTGCCCGCCCATTTGCCATAGACTCCTCACGTTGCTTTTCGTTCCAGAGGCGTAGATCGAGTCTTTCTCCGTTTGTGTTCTTTGGTTCTTCATAACCAAATTTCATTATTAAAGAAATACCAGAATCTGAGTTAAGGTATACCTCCATGTTTTGTTTCCAGATGGAAAACTCCCCCTCGAATGCAGGTGGGTAGTCGCTAGCTCCGGCCATCATTTTTGTTGCGTCAGACGGCGGTTAGTCCTTCTGAGGCGTACTCGGCTCTGATACCACTTGTAGGACCGTTGGGCCGGCTAGGAGGGTTAGTGAATAGCCTGTCAATAAAACACAAAAAAGAAAATAAACCCTCCTCGAACTCTTTAGGCTAACACTTGTAAAATGAATTAAGCAGATAAATAAAGGCATAAAAGAAAAGACGAGGCACCAGATGTTTACTTGGTTACAACCGATGTGGTTGTTAATCCAAGGAAGATTAATCTCAAAAACTCCTTCAGGCGGAGAAGCCTCTTACAGCGTTTAGGCACAGAAAACAGAAGCTTAACTACAACTAAAGCATACAAGTGTTTGGAAATAGAATGATCGTGATTGTTGAAAAGCTTCTGGACCAAGGCTATATTTATAGCCTTGGTCGGGGCGCCCCTGGGGGGGATAAAATTTATCCCCAACGGTTGGATCGAGTCAAAGCTCGATCCTGTGAAAAGTCCCTTCCGGGCGCCCCGGGCGCCCCGGAGCCAAAAGTCAACCCATTGACTTTTGGTCCATGCTCTCTTCTCTGGTTCAGCTCGCCTCTGGTCGGGTTTTTCTGCTCCGGCTCCGCTTGCTTGACCCGAACCCATCTTCCGGTCTTCTCGAGCGTGCTTCCTCCGGCTTCTCGTCCCTCGGAATTACCGCGTGTCCTTCTCGTCCACCAGCGTACTCATCCGCAGACTTCGTCCCTCGGTCACACCTCGTGCCGATCTTCGCGGTACCTCGGAACCACCGCGCGCACTTCCTTCTCGTCCGCCGGTGTACTCTTCCGCAGCACCTCATCCCTCGGACGCACCGCGTGCCGTCCTTCTCGCTAGCTGCGTCTTCCGCTCGAGTACCTGTGCTCCTAAGCTCCTGCACACTTAGACACAAGGTTAAATACAATGCAGGACCTAACTTAACTTGTTGATCACACCAAAACAACCTTGGGGTTCCAACACATACTAGTTTGGATGTACTATATATTCTCCTGATTTATTGGTTATACCTGGTTGAGGAGGTTAGTTGGTGTTATGTTATTGGTTATACTTTTAGTTAACAGATGATTATATAGATGCTCTTACTTTTATAGTAAGTATTTTACCTGAAATTTCTTCCTTTGATCTCCTTATAGTCATGCACTATCTTCTTATACCCACTAAGTTGTTGTACTCACTACCACTTACTTTTCCTTTAACTTTTAGGTTAGCAGATAGAGGATGTGTTGTGTCGCTCAAAGGTCCTGGCTATCGGTCTCACTCGAGTTTGGATTTCTGTTGAGTTGCTTGGTTTATTTTTCTGTTGCTTGTGTTTATAGTTTTTTTCTATATTGCTTTTGAGTTTCTCAAAATGGTATGACTTTTATCATGTTCAGTCGAGTATATTCACATGTACAGGCATACATACACGCATTTGTTAGATTTTGAGGGATGTCCTAAATCAATAGCTTTACAATTTTTACTAAATATAGATTCACTATTTGAGTGCATATTATATGTTTGATTGTCTTAAACTCATTTACTGAATGTTCATAATAAAATTCATAGCATGAGAGAAATTGTGATTGGATCACAACTAATGATTATCCCTACATGTGTAATTATGAATGTATTAAAATTTTCCTAGTTGTCGAATTGATGCATTCAGGCATGATCAATTCTTTAAGACTAGCACAGGTTATACTCCTTAGTTCGCCGAACAGCTATTTTCTCATTGGCTGGAGATATTGGGATGTCGAGAGTTAAACGTGGATGTTAGTTATGGTAACTAGTTCATTGAAGTGACTCACTATAAGACTTCATATGGTTATCTATATATATGTATATGTTTGTGAAGCTCTTACTGCAGCTCAAGTGCAAGTTTCCTTCAACTTGAGATATACAAGTCATCTTGGTCATGGAGACTTATACTTTGACATCTTAAGCAAGCACCTCATTGAGGTGTGGACCTAGGATGATTCAGTAAAAGACGAAATGCCTGAAGATATTTGGATAGCTCATAGAGGATTCACCTCTCCTTGCGAGGAGATGTATACCCTATGACCACTCGTTAGGATTATTACTCAAAATCTTTGGCCAAAGTATCACATGTTAAGAGTATGAGACTTTTGTACACATACACGAGTAATTTAAATCTATAGAACGAGAAAGTATTACTTGGGCTAGGAGTGACATAGTCAGTCTAGTGGGGGCAGACGCATAGATCATGTCCTGAATCAAGTCGGTATAAGACGAGTGAAAGGAACAAGACACGATTCACTGTAGCTGTTGAATGGTTTAGAATTAGTTCTAAGATCAACTATGATTTTTCGACTAATTGGGGATCAAGATGTACTACTAGGTGTCACTCATGATCGTTCTATAATTAAGTAGTTAATTATGAACGACCAAGATAAACTAGGAACCTATTGGGTCACATGCACAAACAAGTCTCTGAAAGACGTAAAATAAGTTAAAAAATATGATTCTTAGATCAAGAAATAAATGTTTGGTTGGACCATACATAAGACAAATATGGTAATATTTGTCATGATGGAAGCACGGATGAGCTACATCTCTTATGGTAGAGTTAAATTATATTTAGTTTAACTATGAATTAGTCATGAACCAACTTCGTTTAGTTGTGAACCAAACCAAGGGGTTAATGGACTAATTTTTAGTTAAGAGATAATGGGTTGGATTTGGAATTTTTAATGCAACTCATTAAAGAGGATTATATACAAATGTAATTAGGAGAGAATTAGACATAAGTTTCATTATTTGGTTGATTGAATTTTGGAAACCGAATCCTCCTCTCCCTCTCCTCACTCTCCCGCCGCCAACAAGAGGGTGCTCCCTCTTATTGTCGTGACCACCACAAGGGAGAAAAACTCTTCCTTGTGTACTTCTCTTCTTCTTTCTCTTGATCCCTCTTCTTTGCTCGTGGCTAGTAACTTCCGAAGGCGAGGCTTGTACTTAAGGAATTGTCTTAAGGAGCTCGGCGTGGATACGAATAGAGGCGAAGTTCGACAACGTTGCTACGGTTGATGCCCTTCTCCTTACAGGTCATCCGTAAGTTATACCTAGCATAAATTTACTTTCCGTAAAATTTTAATTATGCGATCATATTTGACATGTTGTATCCTTTTATGTGTATGGTGTGTGTGATGTAATAATTATAAATTATTATTATTTTATTTTCACTGCGCATGTTTACGAAACGTGTTATAGTATGCACCCGCATCGGACATATCCCAACAGTGGTATCAGAGTTTGATCGTACTCTGACATGATCGTAAAATTATTTTAAGGTTCGTAATTAGTATTGTAATTAATTTTTAAATTTTTCTGGAATTATTAAGACTTTTTATATTTTTGAAAGTTTCCTAAATTGTTAGGAAATTATATTTTTGGGAAGTTTCGGATATAATTTTAAAAAATTAAATTTAGAAATATTATGTTAATTTAGAAATTATGATCTCTAGAATTTTCTAATATTTTAAGAAATATTTTTTTTTTTAGAAAGTTTCCTAATTTGTTAGGTAATACCAAATTTGGAAAGATTCTGAAATTTTAAAATATCCAGATCTGAGATATTCTAAATTAAATTATATAATTAATCTTTTTTAAAAATTTTAGATTTATTTAAATATTCTATTTTTGAAAAGTTTCCTAAATTGTTAGTAAATACTAAATTTGAAAAGATTTAAAAAATCATAAAAATCCATATTTAAGATATTTTAAATTAAATTATAAAATTAATCTTTTTTTTTAAATATTTGATTTATTAAAATGTTCTATTTTTCAAAAGTTTCTAAATTATTTGGAAATATCAAATTTGAAATGATTTAAAAATTATAAAAACATCTAGATTTAAATTATTATGTAATAAATTAAGAAATATTAATTATTTATTTCCTAAATTGTTAAGAAATTAATTTAAAAATATATTTCTAAAATAATTAAAGATTTTTTATTGATAATTTGTCCTCTGTAGTAGAGAACCGATAACTTTCTATAAACACATGTGAATTGAGGATAGTGAATTGGTGAATCATATTATATTGATAAATATCACAATGAAACTGAACTCCTAAAACGTTCACAAAACTAAGTTCCTTCATCTCTTTGTTGTTCTTAGTCTTGTTTCTTTTATCTAGCACATAATTCATCTTAGTTGATTGTTTAGCTAATTCTACATTAAAGATCGCTAGTGATTATAACCAGTTTTTGTTGGTTTAATATCTTTTGTATTACTGATGACGTAAACGCGCACTTACGGTTTGTAACATATAACATGAAAGGATGAATAGAAGGAAAAAGTCTGCGGTCTCCTTATTAAATGTAGCCCTTTTCAGTATCCAAGGGATATACACACACTTACGTACATCAAAACCCTAATACTCATTTTTTTTATTCTCTAACTTGAACGTCGAAGTGATTATGCTAGAGAACCCCTTAGCTATCATTCTAATTTTTTTTTTATTTACTTTTATCCATACTCTTAATCATATTACCATCCTCGTTGTCATTCAACAATTATATTTCTATTTGATCCCTGTCGTAATAATAAACGATTAGTCTTGTCGTGACCTGGATTAAAATATTCCTCCTCCCAACCCACATTATTCAACCCATTTCCATCCAATTAATAATCGTACTACCCAGGAATGCAATTGATTCTTAATCATTAAACACTTAAAAGTACTTGATAGCTAATAATTAATTGAATATGATTATATTGACTTAAAGCTACCAAAAGTATTTAAGGATGTTTTTGGTAAAAAAATATTTGGTAATCTTACAAGGAATTCTTTTAAAAAAATATATAAATACACAATTCAAAGAAACACTAAGAGAATATCAATGCTCATTTGGTACAACCGTATTATCACTTTTTGCTAAATATACTTGAAAGCTAGAAGTTGATTAAATGTTATATTAGTGGATTTAAAATAAATAAAATATTTAGTTACTAATTAAATAATTAAAAATAGATTGTTAATTATTTATTAAAAATATTAATTATTTTTTATTAGCAACTAATTATAAAATAAATAATTATTTAATTTACAAGGTGTGTTTCTGTGGGTACAGCGGAGGCCGGCAAAAGGGGGGTGAATTGCTCCTGAAAAAAATGAAGTATACCCTCCTCGTCCTTCAACTCAAATAGATAGCAATAATAATAAAAGTAAAAGCAAAGGCAGAAATAAATTAGAGACAGAGTTTAACCTGGTTACAACCAAGAGGGTTGTTAATCCAGGGCAATGAAGAGCGCACTAGAAAAAGTCTCCTTTACTGAAGGCAGAGAAGCATTTTACACTCTAACAGCTCAGAACTATTGCAGGGAATTGATTACAGAGTTGATTGAATAATCAATGTTGAATTCCTAGCTCCAGGGGCCTTTAAATAACCTCTGGAAATCTGATCTCGAGGGTCCAAGGCGCCTCCAATAGAGGTCCAAGGCGCCTCCAAGGGGTGAGCAGAGATAAAACTTTATCCGCAGCTTGAAACGGTCATTTTGACCAGTTGGAGGCGCCTCCAACAAGACTGGAGGCGCCTCCTGGTTGGCTGGCTGCTTTTCTAGCTTACTTGCTTCAGCTTCCGACGCTCCGTTCTTTTGGGTGATTTCGGCCAACCGAAATAGGGCTCACCCGAACCCAATTTCTGGCATTCTCCTCGAGCAGTCTTCCTCCCCGGCTTAACGTCCCTCGAACGCCTCGCACGTTCTTCTTCCCTACCGGTGTACTCTTCTGCAGCTCTCTCGTCCTTCGGGCGCACCGAGCCCGTCAGCTCCCTTCCCATGCCATCCTTCTCGCTAGCTACGTCTTCCGCTCGACTTCCTGCGCTCCTAAGTTCCTGCACACTTAGACACAGGGTTCAAACACAAAGCAGGACCTAACCAACTTGGTTGATCACATCAAAACACCTACGAGGACCAACTATCTCCCCCTTTTTGATGTGCATCAACCCAAGTTCAAGTTAGGGTAAAAATAGACAGAAAAGTAATTTTAAAAGAAAATTACTAAACTAACATATTAAGCATCAACTTGCAATAAATAAAATTGCAACTACTAAATTAAGAGTTAACCAGAAAAAAATATTTTTAATTTTAAAAAATTCTCTCCCCCTAAACATGTACTTCTCTAAACTTGTACCTTTCTCTCCCCCTTTGATTACAGCAAAAACGGGGTAATTTTAAGAGAGTATTTCAGAAAGTATTTAGCAACTTCTAAGTCTAAAAAAAAAAATTTTGACTAAAAATGAATTTTTGATTTATCCAAAAAAAATTTCTAAGTAAAAATGATTTTTAGAATTCTCCAAAAAAAAAAATTTCAAACCAAAATGAATTGAATTTTCCAAGAAAATATTTAAAACCAACTTTCAAAGCATTATTCTATTCTAATTTTAATGCTTTTACCAGAAAGTTAATTAAACCTTTCATTTCTATATTTGGCTTCCAGTTAGTGGTGATGCACTAGGCCTTCTTGGTTATTGGAGCAACAACCACTTTCTATTCAACGCCGCATAAGAAAATTTTCTGTTTAATTTTCTTCTCTGAAAAGCACTAAGTCTAATTAACATTTCAATTTTAATCAAAATTCTCTATGTTTTTTTAAATTTCCATTTTAGCTTCTCATAATTTCTCAAATCATAGTTTTTTATAATTGTAGCGAAAAATATTGAGCATGCAAAAAATTGTATATTTTCTATTGTTAGTTTGTCGAAATCTTTTAATTGACAAATTGTGTCTTTTAACTCAATATCTTTTAATAGTTTTTCAGTTTTTAATTCAAAATATTCTTTCGACAAAATAATTCGTAATTCATGAAAATCTTTCGGTAATATTTCAATTGAATCAATTAATTTGCCAAGAGGTGGGGACCATACCTGACTTACCTTGTCGGCGGTTGATTCTCCCCCTATTGAATTGTTTTCTTTTGAAAATTCTCCCCCTTCATCGATTCTCATTTGTGATGAGTATTCTAGGTCTTCAAGTTGGAGTTCGGTTTCTTGTTTGGTCTCGGCACTTACCTCGATTTCAGACTCTTCTGACGTTGGATCAGTGTCCATCGAGGAGTCAGATTCAACTTCAATTGGTTCTTCGTGGAGTTTTAAGAACTTTTCCCAAAGTTCTTTTGCACTTCGGTAGTCGCCAATTCTATTGAGATCTTCATCTGGTAGTACACTTAGAGGGTGAAATTCAACTCGAGCGTTTGCCATAGACTCGTCACGTTGCTTATTGTTCCAGAGGTGTATCTCGAGTTCTTCTCCATTCGATGTCTTTGCTTATTGCTAGGAATTGCTTACAGAGTTGAATACTCAATCGATGTTGAATTCCTAGCTCTAGGGGCCTTTAAATAGCCTCTGGAAATCTGATCTCGAGGGTCCAAGGCGTCTCCAATAGAGGTCCAAGGCACCTCCAAGGGGTGAGCGGATAAAACTTTATCCGCAGCTTGAAACAGTCATTTTGACCAGTTGGAGGCGCCTCCTGGCTGGCTGACTGCTTTTCCAGCTTACTTGCTTCAGCTTCCGACGCTCCGTTTTTTTTGGTGATTTCGGCCAACCGAAATAGGGCTCACTCGAACCCAATTTTCGGCCTTCTCCTCGAGCAGTCTTCCTCCCCGGCTTAACGTCCCTCGAACGCCTCGCACGCTCTTTTTGTCCACCGGTGTACTCTTCCGCAGCTCTCTCGTCCTTCGGGCGCACTGAGCCCGTCGGCTCCCTTCCCGTGCCATCCTTCTCGCTAGCTGCGTCTTCCGCTCGACTTCCTGCGCTCCTAAGTTCCTGCACACTTAGATACAGGGTTCAAACACAAAGCAGGACCTAACCAACTTGGTTGATCACATCAAAACACCCACGGGGACCAACAATTTCTATGTTTGTAAATTTCATTTTTATAGATTTTAATTCATATAAGATCATCAAATACTTTTAGTTAAAGTAAGTTTTATTTTACTGGGGTCGGTTAAAATCATTGATTGTAAAAATCGATTAAAAGAAGACAATAGAAAGCATTTTCGTATTTAAGGGCATCAAAGGGCAAGTAAAGCATGCCCACTGTGATCGCCCTATCTTTTTATATTAAGCGTCTACTCCAAAAATGTATGAAATAACAACAACCACTATATCTTTTCCATCCCCATTGTTTAAAACTTTTGAAAACATTATAAAAAGATAATTAGTTCTACCAACTAATTGAAAAGCATGGAGGGACATTAGATTTAGTTGGGCCAAAATGAAATAACTTTGCAAAGACACATATGTGTGACTCACAATATGAATTCATTTATTTGTAAATGTTGACATCTCAAATAAGTTGAGACAAAGGTTTTGATCTAGTTCTAGGTGACAATCTAATTAAACTCTTTAAATAAGAAAAGAAGGATATATACATGATTAATTTAAGTAGTCAACATGCATGAATAATTATGTTTAGTTCGCTAAACCTAATTGAAATCATTGGTACTTGTGCTAGACATGTCTCTGAATCATAATACAATTAATCTATTTGTAAATGTTGACAATGAAACTAATTATTTAATTTAGTGTGATCATGACTCACAAACTAACAAATTGACATAACTCAAAGCTTAAGTGTTTATAATTAAAAGACACCATAAAATGATTAAGGTTATGAAGTAGTTAAAACATCAATATGACTTGTGGATATCGGACCGCACACATCTTTTGTATGTATTAAGATTAATATTTGTTTAGTACACTTACCGTTTTTCATTAAAGGATGCTTAGTCATCTTACCAAATAAATAAAATGTGTAGATTTCATACGATTCACAATCAAATAGTTCAAGTACCTTCTCTTAAGTTTAGATATGCAACAATTGTTTATATGGCCAAGTTGATAGTTTTAAAGATAGGTTTGTTTGAATCACTTGTCTTTAGTCAATCATTTAGTTTTCATGTGATACATTATAGTATGGTGTTTGATACCACACCTGTCATTGCTAATTTCAGTGTATTCATAAAATATTTTATTTTTATAAAATGTGAAACTAGACTTATCTATATAACATACTAAAATAATATTCCTAGTCACATTAGGAATGAAATAGAAGTTTTATAATTCTAGTCTCAAGGGCATTGATGAATGATACATTTGTGTAACTAAGTTTGAAACTCTTGAGATTTTCCACAACTTGGTTGTTCTAACAGGGCTAGCTCAAGAGTTGTATACGCCCCACTAAGACCTTTATTTTATTAGGGCCACAAGAGTCCTAATATTTTAATATTTTTTATATTAAAAAAATCAATTAATTAATTTTTTTAATTATATAGTTTATTTTTAAAAATTAGTAGACTATTCCACTTTCACATTGATACCTAATTTTCTTAAACTTAGCTGACTCTTTCTTTTTCGTATCAATCTCTCAAAAAATATTCCCTTCTCCTCCCATGCAACCGCTGGTGATCTAACACTCTTCCCCTCCCTCATTGATAATCCCACATCCTTTCCCTCCCTTGTCAATAATCCCACACCCTTTTCCTCCCTCACCAGTGATCCTATGCGGCCTTCCACTCCCTAGTAGTGATTCAACTCTTAAAGGACACCTTCTTCTTCTGTGTTAGTGATCTCCCTTCCTTGCTCTTTCTTCCACTTTCTTGATAGTAATAAGAAGTAGGGGTTCCTCACCCATTGGATGTAAAGCAATGGTCCTCTTCCTCGATAGCAATGGAAAGTAAGGTTGCCTCATCTATTTGATGCAAAGAAATGATCAACCCTCTTCTTCCTCCATAAGAAATCCTAACATTTTAAAGAAAATAAAAAATCAAAGATAAATGCATTCTCATACTTCTTAAGATCACCCTTCTCATTTTAATGACAGCAATAAATTATATGTTATTTGATTTTTGTTGTAGTTTATTGTTATGTATTATTAATATTTGCTAGTGTAAGGTAAAACTACGTAAAACCTATTCTTATATGAAATCCCATATTAATAGGAGTTTCATACATAGAGTAATCTTTTTATTATATGAAGCATCTACTAAATAAGGTTTTAGATGCTTATTATTTTTTAACGTCTGAGAACAATCAGTTACATAGTTTTTTTTTTTTTAAAGATTTTGACTAATTATTTTTCTAGATTCTCATTTGTATAGATGTTCACTCCAATTAATCTAATAAAAATTAATATTTATTTATTATTTTATTATATGTATGCAGATAATTCAAACTTTAAAATATCATAAAATTGAAAGTTTGAGGGATAAATCATGCTGATATGGTGAATAAGATGAGCCCCAAATCAAGTTAAAATCTAGGAGGCTAGCTGATATGATAGTCAAAGTCAAGAAGGGGTCAATACTTGAGACAAGCATGGTCGATCGTCTAGGCCGAGTGGTCATACGATCGGACTCTTGGTCCGGTCGAAGGCCGAGCCCCTCCGTATAGACAAAGTCTCAAGCCAAGCCAGTTTCATTCAAAGCAGAGCCCTCTTCATCACTCAAGATAGCATGAGCTACTGTCCCGATTGGGTGATCTAGCCGATCAGATCATACATTCGATCGGACACACTGAACACTTGATTTTACTAGATTCATTGACCAATCTAGGAGGTCGGGCAAAGAACGAGTCCCTGATGGCTTTTCTTAAATATAATCTAACTGCTCTTACATACGACAGCCGATTGGACTATCAAAGAGAACCTTGTTAGTTTGCCAACTAAGCATATTAAGGTCCCCTCAATTTAGCAGCTCCATATGCCTTCTTGTCATCTTATGTAACAGCTATCAGAGAATCAATAGAATACTCTTTGTGCCAGCTATACGACAAAAGTTTCTACGTAGATATTGCAGGTCCATTTTGAGAAAGGTGTCAGAGTATCTTTATGGTATGTCCTTTTTTATAAACGCTTTAAGATTTGTGCACAAATAAATAGTGACACTATAAAACTAGGTCTCCATTAATAGGAGCAAGTACACGCAATGCTATGCAACTTTACGCATCCATAATCACTGTTTGTTCTACTGTTCATTTCTTTCAACTAGATCACTGACTTGAGCGTTGGAGTGCTTATGCTGAGAACCCATCCCTAGACTAGTTACTGACATTTCTTTTGACATGGAAGACTACTTGGAGTCAATTTTTCCATCTAGGAGTCTTCACCCCAGTTAATATCAAAATTATCTGCCTAGTGCGCCATCTTCTCCGCTTTCAGACAGGATCAAATTTGGTATCATTTATGAGAACTTTTCCTGAATCTGAAATGCATAGATGGAAGAGCCTGGGCGACTCACCATAGTTACTCTATCTCAAGAAGATTTGAAATTTCTAATCACTTCCCAAGCACAGAAGTTAATACATCAACAACAGGCTGCAACCAAAGGTCCTATATAGCATGAGCCAACTTTGTCAATAACAAGCCCTCACACTAAGCAAGAGATCCAAGTGGAGGGACCGATCGATTGCCAACCAGTTCCTCCTCCTCTGGATGGCTTCATGCAAGTGTCACGTAGCCAATCAGCTTACCGCCCATGCCACCCTCCTCGTCCACATATCATAGGGTACTGCCCCACACCCCAATTGACAATATGGGATGACCGGGAAGGCCCCGAGTATCATCTTCTGAAGATGTGCCCACTTGGGACCTTCGAAAGAGGATGAGTAGCTCTTCCGAGTAGATAAGTATGTCATTCTCTCTAGAAATTTTGGAGGATAGACTATCGAGCCACTTCCAAACTTTGACAATCGGAGAACACTGAGGAGCAACCGACCCAGAAGATCATTTGCTCAAATTTAAAAATGTAGCCATCCTTCATCAATACACAGATGACGTTTAGTGCCGAGTATTTCTCACCACTCTTTCCAGTTCGCCACAATGATAGTTCAACCAACTCTCGGCCGAGTCCATTTACTGTATCAAAGATTTTCACAAAGCCTTCCTGCACCACTTTGCTAGCAGCAGAAGGTATCAAAAAACCAACCAGAGTTTGTTCATGCTCAACCAAAGGGCCAAGGAATCCCTGCAAGGATACATCAAGCGATTCAACCAAGTGGTGCAAGATGTTTTGTCCACCACAACCAACATATTAATAAGCACCTTCTCCCAAGGCTTTTAGAAGAAGAGTTCTTTTGAGCCCTCGTCAGAAAGCCTATAAAAGACTTCGACAACCTACTAGGGAAAATAGTCAAATACATTAATGTAGAGGAAGCTAGGCCGGCCAAAAAAAGGAGGTGACTATCTCAACTCTGATCCGCCAAGCCGATCAGAAACCTCCACCATCTCTGGAATGTCCAAGAGACCCTCACTCGAATCTCCCGCTAATCTGAGAAGAGAGAATAGTGCAGGAAGTGGATCAGTCACCGCCTGAAAGGCGTAGGCATTTTTGTGATTACCATCAATCCTCTCATCGTGCTACCAGTGATTAATTACTATTAGCATGCCAAGAGGCTCTATCGAATGGCGAAGTCAAGAGAAGAGATTAAGGGATCATTCTCGCTCCCCTCTCAAGGATCTCCCTCAAGAATATAGTGGGAAGAGCTTGGTTGACGTTCATACCAAACATCCGATCGACATCTCCATTCGAGATAAATTTCAATCTGTCGTCCACTCGGAAGCCTCGACATGCATCTCAACCATACCAAGCAGCTTCTCCATCCCTGTTTATTAGCATGAGATTATCCTCTTAGGCCATCTCGATAGAAAGTCTAAAATTTGAATTTTATATTTTCAAATTCAAAATATATCTCTATTTTTAGCAATGCAGAAAGTTCAAAAGCTAAGGCATTCAGGTCATACACCGTGCCTCTAGCTCTCTAAGGCATTTGGGTCAAGCACCTGCCTTCAAGTTCCAAGGTATTGAAGTCATACACCATGCCTCCAAGTTCCAAGGCATTCGGGCCATATATCGTGCCTCCAGCTCTCCAATGTATTTGGATCATACACCGTGCCTCCAACCCTCTAAGGCATTGGGGTCATACATCATTCTTCCAAGTTCTAAGACATTCAGATCATACATTATGCTTCCAAGTTCCAAGGCATTCGTGTTATACACCATACTTCCAGCTCTCCAAGGAACCCAAGTCGTACACCGTGCCTCAATCTCTCCAAGGCATTCAGGTCATTTACCATGACTCTAAGTTCCAAGGAATTCGAGTCATACACCATGCATCCAAGTTCCAAGGCATTCGGATAATACACCATGCCTCCAGCTCTCCAAGGCATTGGGGTCATACATCATACCTCTAGCTCTCTAAAGTATATGGGTCATATACTATGCCTCCAGTTCCAAGATATCCAGGTTATACACCATGCATCAAGTCCTCTAAGGTATTCGGGTTATACACCGTGCCTCCATGTTCCAAGGCATTCGGGTCAAACACCGTGTCTCCAGCTCTTCAAGGCATTCAGATCACATATCGTGCCTCCAGTACTCAAAGGCATTTGGCTCATACATGATTTCTCCAAGTTCCTAGGCATTCGACTCATATATCATACCTCCAAGTTCCTAGGCATTCAGGTCATACACTGTACCTCTAGTTCTCTAAGTCATCCAAGTCATACACCATGTCTCTAGTCCTCCAAGGCATCCAGGTCAAGCACCGGACCTTTATATTCCAAGGAATTTGGGTCATACACCGTACCTCTAGCTCTCTAAGGTATCCATGTCATACACCGTGCCTCCAAGCCTCCAAGGCATTTGGGTCATACACCGTGCCTCTAAGTTGCAAGGCATTCAGGTTATATACCATGCCTTCAGCTCTCTAAGGCATCCGGTTCATACACCGTGCCTCCAACACTCCAAGACATTCGGGTCATACACTGTACCTCCAGCTCTCCAAGGCATTTGAGTTATACACCATGCCTCCAACTCTCCAAGGCTATATTCCAGACTCTCGTGCCAACCGGCTGAGTTATAAGCAAGCATGCACTTGTGCCAAAGTACAAGATTCTCATGTCACCCGGCTGAGTTATAAGCAAGCATGCTTTCATACCCAAGTACCAGACCCTCATGCCGACCGACCAAGTTATAACAAGCTTTCCCTCAGGCTTTTATCCTAGACTATCGTGCCGCCTGACAGAGTTATAAGCGAGTATGTTCTCACGTCCAAGTATCAGACTCTCATGCTACCCAGCCAAGTTATAAGAGAGCCTGCTCTCACACCCATGTCCTAGAATCTCATACTGATCAGCCGAGTTATAAGTGGGCCTGCCCTCGCGCTTATGCCCCAGACTCTCATGCCACTTGGGTGAGTTATAAATGATCCTGCTTTGGCGCCCTATCCCAAACTCTCATGCTGACCAACTGAGTTATAAGTGAGCCTACCCTCGTGCCTATACCCAAACTCTCGTGTTGCTCGACCAAGTTATATGTGAACATACTCTCACGCCCAAGTACCCAATTCTCGTGCCATCCGACTGAGTTATAAGCGAGCTAGCTCTTGTGCCCAAGTCCCAAACTCTTGTGCCAACCAGCCAATTTATAAGCGAGCATACTCTCACTCCCAACTTTTAAATTCTCATGATGACCAACCGAGTTATAAGCGAGCATGCTCTTGCGCCCAGGTTCTAGACACTCATGTCAATTGATCAAGTTATAAGTGAACATGCTATCGCATCTAAGTCCTAGACTCTTGTGCCGATCGACCGAGTTAATAGTAGGTTTCCCCATGCATTTTGACCATCTGGTCATACAGTCAGTTTACCAATATTATCCAAATCGGAGACAGTTGAGTCAAGCACTCCATGAATACACTAAGGTAGAGAAGCGAAAAAAGACATGAAGATCTAATTAGTTGAGTTTGCAGCCTCCTTTGACTAGACTTGAAAGGAATGCTTGTTTGGTCGGGGTCAATACTCAGGGCCAGCATGACTAACATGGTAGTCAAAGTCAAGGAGGGGTCAATACTCAGGGCTAGCATGGCCAGTCGTCTCGGTTGAGTGGTCATCCGATTGGACTCTAGGTCTGGTTGGAGCTCGAGTCCCTCAGTATAGACGAAGCCCCGAGCTAAGCCGGTTCCATTGAGAGTAGAGTCCTCTTTGTCACTCAAGATAGCATGAGCTACTGTCTAGATTGGATGATCTAACTGATCAGATTATACGTTCGATCGGACACACTATACACTTGATCTTACGAGATTCATTGACTAAACTGGGAGGTCAGACGAAGACCGAGTCCTTGATGGTTTTCCTTAAATATGATTTGACTGCTCTTACATATGACAACCAATCGAACTGTCAAAGGGAACTAGGTCAGTTTGCGAACTAAGCATACTATGGGCTCCTCAATCCAATGGTTCCATATTCCTTCTTGTCTTCTTATGTAATAGCTATAAGAGAATCAAGAGAATATTCCCTATGCCAGCTCTACGGTAGAAGCTTCCACGTAGAGATTACGGGCCCATTTTAGGAAAGATATCAGAGTATTTTCATGGTCTATCCTATTTTAGAAACTCTTTGAGATTCATGCATAGACAAACAATAACACTATAAAAGAGGGCCCATCCCTGGCTTGGTTACTGAAGTTCCTTTTGACATGCATGGCTGCTTAGAGTCATTTTTTCCAGCTAGGAGTCTTCACCCAGTCAATAATAGAGTCATCTGCCTAATGCACTATCTTCTCCGCCTTTAGACCAGATCATAGGCTATATTAGTTCTTTAATTTTAAGCATTTTTATTTTTATAAGATATTAGGAACATATATTTTATTTTTCTATTATTTGAATATAAACATGTTTATTAGAAAATATTATTTTGATTATGCAAATCTATGAAAAAATAAAAATTAAAGAATTTATTCAACCTCTAACTGTGTAATTAGAAGAAACAAATAATTTGGTGAGAATAAAATGAATGAGGTGACTTTATGCTAAAAATATGTTAAAATTAGTTATTTTAATTATATTATTGATTATGTCATTTCTTAACTTTAAAGTAGGTTTGAACAATTTAAGTTATATGCAGAATTTTTTTTTTTTTTATGATGTAGAAAATTTAAAATTTCTTAGTGATGATTTTATAAAAAAAATATTTGAATATAGAAACCTTTTAAAACATGATGTCATATGATATTGATAGTTTAAATTTATTTTCAGAATTAAAAGTTTTATAAGAAATAATTGTTAGTGTTAGCTATAAGAGCCAATTATGAAATGATTGATCAAAGAACTTTTGTATCATATTTTATTAATAAAAGATAAAATTTATAGTTATTATATATTACTTCAGATCTATGTTAATTGAATAAGTATAATAATATCTTAGGGTAGTAGGTTCTAGTCTATAGTATATTAATTAGTCGAATTGCTAGTGAGAGGTATAGATTTATGTGTAGGATCCCAAAAAATTTAGATATCTCCACAATAGTATGATATTATCCACTTTGGGCCTAAGCCCTCATGGTTTTGCTCTTAGGCTCTACCCAAAAGGCCTCATCCCAATGGAGATATCATCTATCCTTTTAACCCCATGATCTTTCCCATGTGTTTTCAATGTGGGACTATGTTTGTAACCTTGCAACCCTAACAATTCCCCCTCTCAAACAAAGGACCATAGGCTTCTCACGTCCGATCCTCAACCCACTAGGTCTTCCTGCCACTCGGTCCACCCGACCTACTAGGACTTCCTTGCCTAGCCACAACTAGGACTTCCTGCCTGGTGTCTGGTCCTCTTGATCTGAACATACAAGAGTAATATATGAAACACTACTCTTAACTATTCTTAGTCAAGCATTAATATACAAGAGTAATATTAATGTATTGAGACTAGTATATAGGTCAATTGATGATTTAATCTCACAAGTCATAGATATAAGATATCAAGTTGACACATGAGTACATATTAGAGAATATGTACTAAATTAACTTGTCATGAGAATATTTTATGGATCGTTATATGAGTGTCATAAACATTCTTATATCGACTATTGGTATGAATAGTCCTTAGACCTGAAGTCACTATGGTTCCCTATAAGGAGTTGTGTATTTTGGTATTAGCTAATGTCACCTACAACAAGATGGACTATAAAGTCGATCACTGGGTATGCAATAAGTTATGCTGGGGATGTGAGTGATGTAGATGAGATTTATCCCTTCCATATAACGGAAGTGATATCTGTAGGGGATCGGTGGCCGGCTTGAAGGGGGTTGGACAGACGACACCCCCAAATACAAGCTTCCTACACTTATTAGTTTGCAGCGGAAATACAAACTAATATGAATACAAAGAAAGCTAAAGATGAGAAAGAAATCAAATCAAGCTACACGATCATTTAACGTGGTTCGGAGATTGCTTGCTCCTACTCCACGGCGATCCTTGAGGCGGATGATCCCTATATATCGGTGGATTAGCCCCCGATAAACTCTGGCTATCTCAAGTCGCTCCTTGTGGGTGGAGAAACCTCACCACAACACCAACCAAGACTCTTGAGACTAGTAGACTACTAATTAGGGTTTACCACTACTAATTTCGTTAGGGATAACCAAGCTCCCAAGACTTGGTTATATACGTCATGGGTTGGAAAACCCCGCCTACCAGTCGACTGCTAAAACCATCAATCGACTGCCCTCTGTGAAAATTCGACCGTTACATCCCAACGACTCGATACCAGTCGACTGCTAAAACTAGCAATCGACTGCTCCACGCTGGTCGAGCGAACAGAAGCATTCTGTTCGCTCCCAGTTGACTACATCAGTCGACTGCTGTTTTCAGCAGTCGATTGCTACAGTAACTGCTACAATGCTGCTACAGTAATTGCTACTGTGCTGCTACAGTAGCTGCTACAGTAAAACCCTGCGCCTAGGATTTTACCCCGAGTAAAATCTCTCATACACTCGTACCCTCACGACTCACTTGACCCTTCATTGCAGTCTTGACCTTTAGCCTTCAAGCCTACTTCCTTTGGCTCTCGTCCCTCGGATGCATCTAAGCCCGTGGCTCGCCCCCAAAGCCATCCTTCGCGTATGCCTCGAAGTCGCTTCCCTCGACCCTTGTCCTTGCTGCCTTGTCCACGGTCCCTCAGATGTTCCATCCTTCACCGGATCCGAAGCTATCAAGCTAGGTCATATGTGTATCCTGCAAACCTGCAAACTCATATACACATATCAAATACATAGGTTAACCTAACTTAAACCCTTTGTCCAAACACCAAAACATATGGTCGCATGGACCATTGGGATTGCTCTAACAATCTCTCCCTTTTTGATGTTTGGCAATACGTTTAAGTTAGGGAAAATAAATAGCAAATAAACATGCTAAAAATAATGGACCTACGATGCCAAGGCTACAACTTGGACTTACACCGCCGAATGGACTTACGATGCCAAGACTACACACTTGGACTTACAACGCCGAATGGACTTGCCTTGCCAAGGCTACACATTTGGACTTACATCGCCGAATGAACTTACGATGCCAAGGCTATACACTTGGACTTACAACACCGAAATAAAAATGAAAACATGCATGGGAACCTATCTCAAGGCTCCCCCTACACCTATGCTCCCCATTGAGCTAGGAATTTTCCCACAGGAATTTTTAAGAACCTATCCCAAGGCTCCCCCTACGCAAAGACACTAAGGTTTTCCCAACTAAACCTTACTTCTCCCACTTTGCCTAACATCCAAAAAGCTTTCGAATAATATCCTAATTGTTGAAAACTTATCATCCAACTGACCATAAACTCATGTATTTATCCCCCATGGATCTCATACATTTATACAAGTTGACTCGGTCAAAATTCAGTGCTGAAAACACTTTCAGACTGGTATCAGTCGACTGCCCTTATTGAAATGAGCTTACAAAGATATTCTGTGCTCAAAAATACTGTTACAAGTCGACTGCTAACTGTATCAGTCGACTGGTACGCTATTTCTGAAAAAATTAGCCTTTTCTGACCAATTTCAGAAATGCACCAGAAATTCCACAGACCTCCAAAAATTCTCAAATTTTGTGGAGAGATCTATTATATCAATGTCTACTTGGAAAAATATATATAAAAAATATATTTATCACAAATCTCAATATTAACACAAAATAAAAAACTAGCTAAAAAGGTCAATTGAACCTTGACCTAAAGTCCTAGTTTTGGCTTCCTCTTGATGTATTTTCCCATACTAACCCACAATGCATCCATAGCATTGGTTTATATGTCATCTATACATCTAAAATCAATTATCATGCAATATGCCCCCAATGTCATATTTCCTTGCATGAAACACAATCCAATTGTGCCAATTCTCTAGGTTTGAGACTCAAGTCCGTCTCCAAACCACTTGACACATTCTATGACCCAACCTAGACTCCCAAGAAAAACTCACTTGAGATCCATTGGCCATGGGTTCCAATTTAACTCTTTGAGCTCCCCTAGAGCTCTTAGCCTTAGCCACCTCCCTAGGTGACTCATCCACAATTGCTAGGCCACATCGGTGCACCTCCGGTGACACTTGACCTACAAACCTAACCTTCTTAATCTGGACACCTTGTCCTTGGTTAATTTATTATTACCATTAAATGACTTTCCTTTACCATTTATTGAATTCTCCTTTCTATAGTCATATGCAACCCTAGCATAAGACTTTCCCTTAGCATTGGAGACACTAGATCGGTATCCTAAACCCAATCTATCATTGTTGGGTCTTTGACTACCCAACACCATACCTAAACCCTTAGATCCAACATTGAATCTTTCTAGGGGTTTCTCCAATTTATCAAGCTTTGCCTTCAAAGCTTGATTTTCCCTTTCTAGGTTCCTAAACCTAGAGTTAACATATCCACCATGGGCATTCCTTGACCTACCAATTTTATAGGCATATGTCTTCTCTTCTTTGGATTTTTGCCTAGATTCTCCTTAGGTCTATCATGCCTAGATTTATCATGAATGGTTCTCCTAGGGTTATGATCTACAATTACCCTATTCCTATCATGATATTTAAATCCAAAATTTTGCATGGGCATACTATGATTAACAAAATCATTTCTCCTAGCATGCATGGAAGAATGACAATTTGAACTATCCTTCAAGTTAGGATATACCTCCCTTACCCTTGAAGCTCCCCCTTGACACTTGCTTCTCTCCTTCTTCTCCCATTTCTTTAGATGCACTAGCTTCTTAATCTCTCCCTTCTTGGGACATTTGGTGTGGTAGTGTCCCTTCTCTCCATACGTGAAGCATATGATGCGCATCCTCCTTCCTTGGGTTTCTTCATTCCTACAACCCTTGTTAGATTCAAAATGAATTGAATTGAGTTTAGGAGATACCTCTTTCTTACCCATAGGACATCTACTCTTGTAGTGCCCCTTTTTATTGCACCCGAAGCACACAATGTGGTCCTTTGACTTGACTTCGGTGGAGGTGCTTTCTAGGTTGACCACTTCCAAGACCTCTTTTTCAACCTATTCACTTGTCTTGGATTCTCCTTCAACTCTTGAGGATGTTTTCTCATCCACACTAGTGGATGGTATTTCTTCATCCTTCTCCTCCTCGAAAGTTGAGTGCTCGTCACCTTCCGGTTGCTCCTCTACTTGAGCTTCTTCATCTGTTTCTTCATATTTTTCTTCATCTTGTGTAGGCATAAGTTCTTTACCTAGAACTTTCTTTACTTTGCTTCACATATCGTGGACATTCTTGTATTCACCTACATCACTTAACACGTTAGAAGGCAAAATATCTACCAAAATTGATATTATCTTATCATTTGCCTTTGACCGTGAGGTTTGCTCCTCCGTCCAATGTCGTGGTCGGAGCTTCTTTCCCGTCTTATCTTTTGGGACTTCAAATGGCTCTTCTATGACCATCATTGTGTCCCAATCCGTCTCGAAAAAGTTCTTCATTTTCACCATCCAAAAGGTGATGCCCCATAAGCTTCCTCCTTTGAACTTTGGTGGATTTATTAAGCCGGTCATCTTCTTAGCTTCCTCGATAGTTAGTCCGATGGAGAGCGACCTTGCTCTGATACCACCTGTAGGGGATCGGTGGCCAACTTGAAGGGGGGTTGGATAGACGACACCTCCAAATACTCGCTTTCTACACTTGTTAGTTTGCGCAACAGAAATACAAACTAATATGAATACAAAGAAAGCTAAAGATAAGAAAGAAATCAAACCAAGCTACACGATCATTTAACGTGATTAAGAGATTTCTTGCTCCTACTCCACGGTGTATCCTTGAGGTGGATGATCCCTATCCGTCGGTGGATTAGCCCCCGGTAAACTCCAGCTATCTCAAGTTGCTCCTTGTGGGTAGAGAAATCTCACCACAACACCAACCAAGACTCTTGAGACTAGTAGACTACTAATTAGGGTTTACCACCACTAATTTCGTCAGGGATAACCAAGCTCCCAAGGCTTGGTTATATAGGTCATGAGTTGGAAAACCCCGCCTACCAGTCGACTGCCCTCTGTGGAAATTCGACCATTATATCCCAACTGCTCGATACCAGTCGACTGCTAAAACTAGCAGTCGATTGCTCCACACTAGTCGAGTGAACAGAAGTATTCTGTTCGCTCCCAGTCGACTACATCAGTCGACTGCTATTTTTAACAGTTGAGTGCTACAGTAACTGCTACAGTGGTGCTATAGTAATTGTTACTGTGTTGCTACAGTAACTGCTACAGTAACCTCCGAGCCTAGGATTTTACCCGGAGTACAATCTCTCATGCACTCGTACCCTCACGACTCACTTGACCCTTCATTGCAGTCTTGACCTTTAGCCTTCAAGCCTACTTCCTTTGGCTTTCGTCCCTCGGATGCATCTAAGCCCGTGGCTCGCCCCCAAAGCCATCCTTCGCGTATGCCTCGAAGTCGCTTCCCTCGACCCTTGTCCTTGCTGCCTTGTCCACGGTCCCTCAGATGTTCCATCCTTCACCGGACCCGAAGCTATCAAGCTAGGTCATATGTGTATCCTGCAAACCTGCAAACTCATATACACATATCAAATACATAGGTTAACCTAACTTAAACCCTTTGTCCAAACACCAAAACATATGGTCGCATGGACCATTGGGATTGCTCCAACAATATCTATGGGCCACTAGATTAAGTAGGACACAAGAATGCATGACCATGCTTAAATTAGTCAGTATGAGATATTGAACTTATTTGATTGAGTGTGTCTTCTTAGAGATCAAGAAACATAAAGATTGATAAGAGGATGACATGGTCTATATCTCATGGATTAATCTAGATATCAAGAATTGAAAGACTGAGTTATACAAGATAATAGATATAGAAATGTTAGACTAGATCTTAACATTCTCATCACTTGGGTAGCAATGATGCATTGCTAGATGCCACTCATTGTATATGTATCTAAAGAGAGACATTGCCAACATTACAAGAACCTATTGAGTCACACATGAAGAACATGCTAATTTGAAGTTAGATTTATTTTAGTTTGACTAAACCCTAAGATTATTGGGTTAAGTCTAATCCAAATTAGACACATTGTGTTAGACTCAAATGAATCCAACCATTAGATTATTGGATTATGCCTAATCTAAATTAGGCTCATTGGATTAGACTCAACCACTAAAGTGGATTAATGCCCATTAATAGAGATTAATGGAGCATTAAAGAAAAGGAGACCAAAAGGCAAAAACCTTTTGTATCTATTGGATGAGTACAAAAAGCTATTTGAAATGCATTTTCGTGTGAATCATTCTAGTCTTCCTCTTCTTCTTCTCTTGGATGAACCATCCAAGTTACTAGCACACCGAAGGTAGTTCTTCTTTGAAACTGAGCTTGTGCGATGAACATGAAACGTGCTTGTGTGGATATCGAAGAGGCACGAGTATTCTGATCATGTTGAGATCTGTCGAATAAAAGTTACTGTTAGGATTGTATTGTTCACACAACAAAGATAGTCATTTTATCAAATTTTATATACTGTATTCACATGATCTCTGGAGGAATTAGTTTTTCCGCTATGTTTATATATTATTTTTCATAAAAGATCCCTATAATAATAAATCAAGAATTAAAAACAAAACAACACTTGAGATACTAAACCATATAAAAAGTTATCCCTTTTCTCAATGAATGCATAGCTTATATATTATTATTGAGAATACTTGTTAGTATAATTTTAGAAAAAAGAAGTTATTTAAAATTTAAATTAATAAGATCTTATTTACGCTCAACAATATCTCAAGAAAAATTAAATAATTTAGTAATTTTATTAATTGATAAATATTTATATCAAAACTTGAATGTAAAAATTTAATTAGTAACTTTTCATTTTAAAAGTCAGAAAACTCTTTAAGGTGGTGGAGAATCCCTTTACAATCTTTGCAATTTCAAGCACAAACAAATTTTTGAATTAAAGAAATAATAAAAGTAAGCAAACATGATTTATGAATAACATATCCTCTCTGGAAGTTCTAACAATTTCTGGATCATCTGGGTAGAGTTTGAAGAACTTTGTGAGCTTAATACAATGAGGATTGTATGAGAATTCATAGATGAGCCTCTACCATTGAGACCTCTATTATAAGACTTTATTAGTTGATCAAACACCTTTTTTTATCAACTAATAAAGATCTGATTACGTCAAATCAATGCTTGAATTCCTCTTTTCTTGTTGACTGATCCATCTTCCTATCCAGATTCATTAGTAGATTGGATAAACATCTTGCTCAATTCACTTTTTTCGTCACCTGATCCCCAAGATCAGTTGGCTGATCTATAATTTTCCTTCCAGAGTCGAATCACATCCCACTTGATCCACTTTTTCAATTGCTCAATCCATGGGAACAATCGACTAATCCTGATCTTTCCTTGAAGATTCAGATCGCATCTTGTTCAATCTTATCTTGACTTATCGGTTGACTGAATCTCCTTGTTCAATCGCTGAAATCGTTTGGTCGACCAGAAGTACCATTAGGTAGACCAAAAACTCTGTTCCTGCAAAACAAAGTTAGCATAGTAGATAGAAATAGTCATGCAAAGACATGTTAGCAACACTGTACTTCATTCAAAAAATACGTTTCTCCAGTCAATTGGAAACCATGTTTTGGTTGATCAAATCTCCTTTACCTAACCTACTAGTTACACTTAGTTTGAGTTCACTCCTCCAAGAATTATCATACTATCTAAGATTTAATCCCAAGAGTTTTCCCTTTACCAAGCATTCAATCACCCTTGACTTGCTTGGGCTTTTCTTGTGTGAAAATCATAAGTGTACTACTGTCATCAAGTAATAAAAAGATCGATCCCATAAAAACTATAAAATCAAGTATCAATTGAATTCGCAAAGAAGGTTCTCTAGAAAATCACAATTTATAAGAATTTGAGAGAGAAAGAAAATGTGTCAAGCATGTACAAGAAGACGAGGAAGAAATCTGAATTTGGGGGAACGATTCTAGGATTTTGATTTCCCCATAATGATTGTTAACTCTAAGTTCTATTTACTTTCCTACCTCAATGTTTATTCACATGCAAGTGGTCTATCCCATGATATTGATATAGACTTTTTGAATTATGCCAGTGTGGCTACCCAAACTCGACGCCTACTTTCAATGCGACCTTACTAAAGTGACCGCTTTCTCTAGGATGCTCTTATCACAATGCCCCATGGTCCTCTAGATACCATCCCCTATTTTATGATGCCAAATTCGGGCAAATCCATTAATCTCTATGATAACCAATGGTGCCCTCATGAGGTTTTGAACTACTTTCATGACCAACCCCTTATGCCTCGGTTCTTTATGGGTCAAAGATTTAAGTTTACCTTTTGATCCTTCCTCGTGTCCCTTGAGATATAAAGGTACACAATTAGTGTCAAAAACATGTATGCGCAATAAAGATGGATCATGAAACAAAGATATCATGCAATAGAGAAAGGCAAATAGACTTACAAAAGCATGCCAATTATTCATCAGGCTTCTCTCTCATCCTAGAATCTAGTGAACTACTCCATGGAGATGGAATTACAATTGAAAGGCATTGAATTAAGCATCCTATAACTCCAAATAGAGAGAGGAGAAGGGGAAGCTTAGCCAAGATGGTTGTCGGTGTCTTCGGAAGGATCTTCAAGCTCCAAGGATGGATGGAAACTTCAATGGCTCCTTAGACGATGGTCCTAGGGTTTCCTTTCATGGGGAAAACTCTCATCATGATTTAGGAACCTTATTGGGCTTTTTATAGCCCTTGAAACTGACCAAAAAGGTTAGAAATTTCCATAACTATTGGGGTTATGTTGTCATGACATGGCCATGCCTTAGAACCATGAATGGGTCATGTCGTGCCTGTGGCTTAGTTAGGGGCTGAACATTGCCATGCCATGGGGCATGGCCAAACTATGTTCGGTGTTGTGTGTTGGGTTTTTCAGGCCGTAAAAATCATTTTTTGCGTTGCGGAAACCCAGAATCCCATGCCACCGGATCCGTGCAAAGTTATAAAACAAAAATTTCTACGTGTACGAGTTTCTCTAACCTAGATCTACACTAGATCTACAAAGAAAAGAGTTTACCCTTGATGTGATCCCCTTCGCAAATCCCGCTCGTCCAAGGTTCGCCGGATCTCAAGGTTGTCAAGTGTACAACCCTCTATATGTATCCACATGAACAAATCTATGGAGAGAACCTCTAAAGATGTGCTAGCAACCATAGAGGATCAGCAATGGTGGAGGAGAGGGAGAGAAGAAAGGTAGAGAGGACGAAGAAGGAGGTTACCAAAACCAAATGAAACTCACACTTGTGTATTAAGTGGCCGACCACCTTTTTGAGGCTTATAAACCTCCATGGGATTTCAAGAGTCACAACTCTTGATCTCCCTCATGAGGTGGCATATACATGTGCTAGCCTTGATGATGTGGCACATCATCATTAGTCCACTTAATGCCAACTCACAAATGAGGTGGCAATGGTCAAGTCAAACTTGACCTTTCATCTTCCTCTCAAGTCAAGTTAAACTTGACCACTTCTCTCCCATGGTTGATCAAATCTAACCATTGGTTCAAGTCAATTTTAATTTAATGAATCTCTATTCATCGAATTAAATTGGCTCAATGAGTCTAAGTCCAAATTAGAATCATTTAACACATGAACCAAATTGGGTCCAACTCAATTAGTTTACTTTGAATTACTCTTAATCCAATTTGGTTCATCACATGAACCTAATCTGTAACACCCATGAAATCTAGTAGTTATATATATGTGAGTATCCTTTTTTTTCTTTGTAGAATAAAAAAGGGAGATAGAACCAAAAAGATATAAAAAGAAAAGAGGTGAGGTCAAGGATTGAACCTTGAACCTTTTAATTAAATGGCAAACTTTAGGAGTTATGAAATGACCAATAGGCCATCATGAATTATTGTTGAAAGGGGGATGGAAATTTAGATAAAGTAAGAGTATGGTTAAGAGAAGGAAACAAGAAAAATATCAAGTAGCTTTCTTCCTCCTTCTCTTGATTAAGAAAAGAACAAGCAAAAGACAAATTGTCTTTCCCTTCTTTCTTCCTTTCATTTTTGTGAGGATGAAGGAGGAGATGGGATTAGAAGAATTAAGGGGATGAATGGGGACATGTTTGTCATTAGGGAAAAATATAAATGAGTTAAGGAGAAAGGGAAGGCAAAGTTCATCTTTGCTTCTTCCTCCCACTTAGCATATGGAGGAAAGAAAGAAAGGGATTTCATTTTTCTTCCTTCTTTTCCTCTTCCTCACCATTGCCAAAACCTAAAGCTCTCCCTTTCTTAATTCCGAAATCCACCTAAGATTTTTCTTCCTAAGAATACTAATCCACAAGAAGGAGCCTTCAAGATCTACCCCTTCCAAGCAAGAGAAGAAAAAGGGAGTGCTAGAAGGAGAAGCTCTCTTCTTCCTCCTCACAAGGGTACCATTTTCTTTAGGAACCACAAGCGAAAGGATGTGAGTATTCCCTCACCTGTGGTACAAGTAGTTCATGGTTTTCAATAAATTTAAATGGCTTAAAAACCTAGGAAGGTTCTTGCAACTTTCGGCCATGCCAAGTTTAAAAGCCTAGGAAAGTTTAAACTCAAATCTAACATGTTTATGATCTTTCTTATGACATGATATGAATATTTCCTTGGTGTTTCATGCTTGTATGTTACTTAGAATGAGATGAACCCGACCTTAGGATTTCGGCCATGAGGAGACTAAATGCCTAGGAAAGTTTAAACTCAAATCTAACATGTTTATGATCTTTCTTATGACATGATATGAATATTTCCTTGGTGTTTCATGCTTGTATGTTACTTAGAATGAGATGAACCCCACCTTACGGTTTCAGCCATGAGGAGACTAAATACCTAGGAAAGCTTAAACTCAAATCTAACATATTTATGATCTTTCTTATGACATGATATGAATATTTCCTTGGTGTTTCATGCTTGTATGTTACTTAGAATGAGATGAACCCCACCTTAGGGTTTCGGCCATGAGGAGACTAAATGCCTAGGAAAGCTTAAACTCAAATCTAACATGTTTATGATCTTTCTTATGACATGATATGAATATTTCCTTGGTGTTTCATGCTTGTATGTTACTTAGAATTAGATGAACCCCACCTTAGGGTTTCGGCCATGACAAGTTTAAAAAGCCTAGGAAAACTTAAATGCAAATCCAACTTACTTATGATTTTCCTCATGATATAGTATGAAGATAACTTGATGTACTTATGATTTCATGTTGGTTAGAACTAGGTACTCATGCTTTGAACTTTCGGCCAAGATAGGATTAAAAAGGGCTAGGTAAGCTTAAACTCAACCCTAACATGCTCATGTTTTTCCCTATGATATGATATGAAGTTAACATGATATTCTTATGCTTGTCTTTGGTTTAGAACTTAGTTTAACACTTCATGACTTTCGGCCACATCATGATTTGTAGACCTAGGAAGCTTAGAACCTAAACTAATATGCTCATGATGTTCCTTATGATAAATGATATGAAATTGGTTTAGGGTTCACATGTTTATATGCTATTTGTAACCTAGGTTTAGGCTTTGCATGTTTCGGCTACAACATGATTTGTAGACCTAGGAAGCTTAGAACCTAAACTAAATATATGCTCATAATGTTCCTTATGATAAATGTCATGAAATTGGTTTAGGGTTCATATGCTTGTATGTTGCTTTCAACCTAGGTGATCCCTTGCATGTTTCAGCCACCTATGATAGGTTGATGATCGAGACCCAATTATGACTCTTTATGTGCTTCACATGCCATGATATGAATTAGGAGATGTTAACTTATGTTCCATGCATAATTATGTTCCCATGATATGATATATGCTCATTTATGTATGTTTATGAATCATGCATTTAAAATGTCTCCTATGATGTGCTATATGCTCAAGTACGTATGCTTATGAAATGACAAGTAAAGGCCTAAGAGTTGGTTCCCTATTTGTTGGGACTAAGAGCACTCTTTATGATATGCTAAGTGAAAGGCCTAAGAGTTGCTTCCCTATCAAGTGGGACTAAGAGCACTCTTCATGCTAAGTTAAGTTATGAATGACATGAACATTATATGCTATGAATGACATGAACATGATATACCATGATTATATGACATGTTATTTTACTTTGTATGACTTGTACCAAGGGTGGGCTCCATAAGCGCCCCTAGGCCGACGAACTATGAACGGGTCTAGTAAAAAGGGATGGGCTCCTTAGTACGCCCCTAGGTCGATGGTCGTAGTACGGACCTAGTTCTCTAGTAGGTTTGGGGCTAGCTACCCTGTCCTAGGGATTGCGCGCATTTATGTATGTTTGTGGTACAAGCCGGGCCCTCATGATGATATTATGTTCAAGTATTATATGATATATTTTTTTTAAAGCATCTTTCACATGATATTACCCATGTTTTAAAGGACATCTTGCATATATGTTTATGCTATGATATGATATTCTTTATGCTATAATATGATGTTTTTTATGCTATGATATGATATGTCATGATGCTTACTTTTACGTTATGATATGTTATGACATGATGCTTTCTTTTATGTTATGATATGATATGACATGATGTTCTTTTATGCTATGATATGGTATGATATGATGTTCTCTTTTATGCTATGTTAAAATGTGATATGATACTCTTGCATGATATGTTGTTTAGATGTTTTATGTGTCCACGCTATATGTTGTATGATTTTGCTATGACATGTGTTTTTTTGTGTGAGTAGGAAAGAATCTCACTAAGCCTTGTGTGCTTATAGTTACTTTCCTTGTACCACAGATAAAGGTAAAGGATGGATAAACTAAAGGAGCAGCAGGAGGGGCAGGAGATGTGTGTGGTGGTGGCTTGGCTAAAAAAAAGAAAGACCTGCTTACGTTGATTTAGGATTGATATGAACTATGCCTAATTTATGTTGATGACTTGCATGATCACTTTACTTATGCTTATTTTAGAAATGGATATTATGACTCTTTAAGTTCATAACTATGCTAAGCATGCTCGTATGATTAGTTGTGATTTAAATGAAAGTAAAAAAAAAAATGATTACTTCCGCTGTTTTTCAAATTCATGTACGTATGTTATGTATATAGAAAGTAACCCCACCTCCATTAGCAGGAGGGGCGCGCGTTACATAATCTCCATCTAATTTCCCTTTGTGTGTGACCCTATAGGTTCTTGTAACATTGACATTGCTCCTAAACCCATTTAGAAGCATAAGTAATGAGCGGTATCTAGCAACACATCATTACTACCCAAATTATAAGAATGTTGAGATCCAACATCACCTTGTGACTACTAATTGTGACCCCTCACAATATATGACAAGTGTCCTTCTATCCTTGACATCTAGATTGATCAATATGAGGCATAGACCGTGTCATCCTCTAATCAATCTAAATCTTGAATCCCAAGTAGACTCATTCAATCAAATGAGCTCAACATCTCATATTGACTCATTTGGGCATGGCCATATACTTAGTGGTCTCACTCTATCAAGAATAATGATGTCACTCCCGTCATATAGGAGGGATAGATCCCATCTACATCACTCACATCCCTCCGCATAATTTGTTACATACCCAGTAATCGCCTTTATAGTCCACCCAGTTACGGGTGACGTTTGACGAAGCCAAAGTATGTAACTCCTTTTGTAGGGAACCATGGTGACTTCAGGTCAAAGGACTAATAGTCATACTAATAGCCACATGAGAAAGTATATGACACTCATATAACGATCCATGATACATTCTCATGGGAGGTCATTCAGTATACATTCTCCAATGCATACCCATGTGTCAACTTGATATCTCCATATCCATGACTTGTGAGATCAAGTCATCGAGTTGACCTACATGCTAGTCTCGTCGCATTAACATTATCCCTGAATGTTAATACTTGACTAGGAATGATTAAGAGTAGTGTTCCCTATATCATCTCAATATCGATTCAACCAATCGATTGATATAGGTAAGAACCTTCTACTCAAGGACGCTATTATACTTAGTTATTTGACACCAATACAAGTAAGCATAATAACCATAGACAAATACCTTTATATATATAAGAATATAATACAACGAGTTCATACAACAATTATCAAATGATTGGCTCTAGGGCTCTAACTAACATTGTGACTGTTGGTGCAGCGGGGCTGGCAAGAGGGGAGGGTGAATTGCCTGCAAAATAAGAATACCCTCCTCAAACTTTCAACTCTAAAATTATAGCAACAATAATAAGAAAATAAAATAAAGCAAAATAATAGAAAAGAAAGAAGACTCAGGGATTTTGACTTGGTTACAACCAAGAAGGTTGTTAATCCAAGGCGGTTGGAAAGCGCACTAGAAAAGTCTCATTCTAAAGGCGGAGAAGCCTTTGACACACTAAAAGCTCTTACAAGTTGCTAGGAAGTTGTTACAGAGTTGTTTGGTTAAATTCCTAGCTCCAGGGGCCTTTATATAGCTCCTGGAAATCTTATCCCGAGTGTTGAAGGCGGCTCCAAGAGGGTTGAGGGTGCCTCCAAGCAGTTTGACCGGATAAAACTCTATCCGGTGGCAAACGATCATGAAAACTGGGTCTGGGGTGCTCCAATACCCTTAAAGGTGTTGTATTGTGGTGGCCGGCTTGAAGGGGGGCTGAATAGCCTGAAAATAAAAAATAAACCCTTCTCAAACTCTTAAACTAACACTTGCATAAATTAGCTAAACAGAAAGTAAATCAGAAAAGATGAGGTACCAGATTTGACTTGGTTACAATCGGGGAGGTTGTTAATCTAAGGAAGATGATCGTACTAAAAACTCCTTCAGGCGGAGAAGCCTCTTACAACGTTGAAGCACAGAAAATAGAAGCTTAACTACAGAGAAAGCATACAAGTGTAGAAATAATGAATTGCTTGAATTGTTGAAAAGCTTCTAGACCAAGACTGTATTTATAGCCTTGGTCGGGGCACCCCGGAGGGGTTCTGGGCGCCCTGGGGGGATAAAACTTTATCCCCCAACGTTCAGATCGCGTTTGACACGATCTGGTCAAAAAGTCAACTCCGAGCGTCCGGAAGGGTTCCGGCCGCCCCTGTTGACTTTTTCCAGCCCAGGTCTTTTGCTACAGCTCCGTTTGCCTCAGACCGAGTCTTCCTCTCTCTTGGGTGATCTCTGCCATCCAGAATAGGGCTCACTCGAACCCAACTTCCGGTCTTCTCGAGTAGGCTTTCGCTCCGGCTTCTCGTCCCACGGAATCACAGCGTGCTTCCTTCTCGTCCGCCAGCATACTCATCCGCAGTCTTCATCCCTCGATCGCACCCCATGTCGACCTTCTCACTAGCTGCGTCTCTTGCTCCTCGAGCAGTCTTTTGCTCCGGATTCTTGTCCCTTAGAACCACCATATGCTTCCTTCTTGTCTGCCGGTGCACTCTTTCGCAGCCCCTTGTCCCTCGGGCGCACCGCGTGCTGTCCTTCTCGCTAGCTACGTATTCCTCTCAACTACCTGTGCTCCTAAGCTCCTGCACACTTAGATATAAGGTTAAAAACATATAGGACCTAACTTAACTTGTTGATCACACCAAAACAACCTTAGGGTTCCAACAATCTCTCCCTTTTTTGATGTGAGCAACCCAAGTTAAGGTAGGTTAACTAGACATAAAAAAATAAACTAACTATTTTTGCAATAAAGTGAAAAAAAATAGAAAATTTAAATTTTGGTCTACCTCTTCCTAGACTTATACTTTTCCTTCGCCCCCTTTGATCACATAAAAAAAATGGGGTTCCGAAAAAGTCTAAGGGTTAAAAAAAATTTCTAACTTTCTTAAAAAATTCTAAGTTGAATAAACTCTAAGTTAGAGAATTTGCAAAAAAATATTTTTGAAAAAATGTTTCTAACTTAAAAAAAAATTATGAAACAATTTATAATGTTCAGAAGAACTTTTAACTTATTTTTCTAAGTATAAGTTTTACGAAAAAAAATTTCTAAGAAAAAAAATATTTAAAAGACTTTTTAAAGTATTATTAAATTTCAACTTTAATGCTTTAATAGAAAGTTAATTAAACATTTTATTTCAATATTTTGGCTTCCAGGTCATGGCAAGACACTAGGCCTTCTTGGTTATTGGAGCAACAACCACTTTTTTAGACAAAGCCTCATAAAGAAACTCACTGTTTAATTTTCTCGCTGAAAGCGCTAAATCTAAGTTTTTAATTTAGAGCAAATTCTCTAATATTATGATATTTAAATTTTCATTTTAGTTTATCATAATTTCTCAAATCACAGTTTTTCAAATTTGAAGAAAAAAATATTGAGCATGCAGAAAATTGTACCATCATGTTATCTTCTATTATTAGTTTGTTGAAATTTTTTGATCGACAAGCTGTTGCATGAGTTTCCTTTAATCCACTATTCTTTAATAATTTTTTGGTTTTTAATTCACAAAATCCTTTCGATAAAATAATTTCTGATTTGCAAGAATCTTTTGATAATATATTTCCTAATTCAAAAAAGTCTTTCGATAATTTATTAATCAAATTAAGCAGTTGGTCAGGAGGTGAAGACCATACCTGACTTACCTTGACGAATGTTGATTCTCCCCCTGTTGAGCTACTTTCTCCCGACGTTGCTCCCCCTTCATCGATGCGCTCGATGCTTTTTGAGGAAGAGCTGATTACGTCTTCTGGTAGATACTCGGTGGTGAGTGTTGTTCCGACATTTTCTTTCGCCTCGGATTCTTCCGACGGTGGTTCGGTGTCCATTGAGGAGTTGGACTTGACTTTAAGTGGTTCTTCGTAGAGCTTTAAGAACTTTTCCCAAAGTTCTTTTGCACTTTTGTATTTTCCGACTCTGTCGAGATCTTGGGCAGGTAGTACGCGCTGCTCGTCAGTCCATTGATGCTCCTCAAGTTCTTCTCCTTCTTTGCTTTTGGGCATATCAAAACCATAGGTCATTATTAATAACAAATAAAAATTGGTTTTAAAATAAACCTCCATCTGTCGCTTCCAAAAAGTGAACTCCCCCTCGAACGTTGGTGAGTATATGTTCATTCCGGCCATCTTGTTGCTTCAGTCGGGCAGTTAATCCTTCTGAGGTGTCCTAGCTCTGATACCAGTTGTTGGATCACGGCGACCGGCTAGAAGGGGGGTTGAATAGCCTAAAAATAAAAAACAAACCCTTCTCAAACTCTTAAACTAACACTTGCATAAATTAGCTAAATAGAAAGTAAATCAGAAAAGACGAGGCACTGGATTTGACTTGGTTACAACCGGGGAGGTTGTTAATCCAAGGAAGATGATCATTCTAAAAACTCCTTCAGGCGGAGAAGCCTCTTACAACGATGAAGCACAGAAAACAGAAGCTTAACTACAGAGAAAGCGTACAAGTGTAGAAAGAATGAATTGGCTGAGTTGTTGAAAAGCTTCTAGACCAAGGCTATATTTATAGCCTTGGTTAGGGTGCCCCGAAGGGGTTCCAGGCGCCCTAGGGGGGATAAAACTTTATCCCCCAACGTTCAGATCACGTTTGACGTGATCTGGTCAAAAAGTCAACTTTGGGCACCCGGAGGGGTCCGGGCGCCCCGGACAGTTCTGGGCGCCCCGGATTGTTCCGGGCGCCCTGGAGGGAAAAATCAACCCCATTGACTTTTTTCAGCCCGGGTCTTCTGCTCCGGCTCCGTTTGCCTCAGACTGAGCCTTCCGCTCGCTTGGGTGATCTCTGCCATCCGGAATAGGGCTCACCCGAACCCAACTTCCAGTCTTCTCGAGTAGGCTTCTGCTCCGGCTTCTCGTCCCTCGGAATCATCGCGTGTTTCCTTCTCATCCGCCAGCGTACTCATCCGTAGTCTTCATCCCTCGGTCAGACCCCGTGCTGACCTTCTCGTAGCTGTGTCTCTTGCTCCTTGAGTAGTCTTCCGCTCGGGCTTCTCATCCCTTTGAACCTCCACACGCTTCCTTCTCATCCGCCGGTGTACTCTTCCACAGCGCCTCGTCCCTCGGACGCACCGCGAGTCGTCCTTCTCGCTAGACGCGTCTTCCGCTCGACTACCTGTGCTCCTAAGTTCCTGCACACTTAGACACAAGGTTAAAAATACATAGGACCTAACTTAACTTATTGATCACACCAAAACAACCTTGGGGTTCCAACAGAAGGTGCCTCGGACTGGTCTGAGGAGCCTTCAAGGTGATGGAGGCGCCTTCAATGTTGAGGGCACCCTCAATGATGTTGAGGGCACCTTCAACCTGCATGGTATAAATAGCTTCCAACTTTTCTTTTTCCTCTTCTTCCGAAACTCTGATCGCTTGGGTGATTTTGGCTAACCGAAATAAGGCTTGCCCGAACCCAATTTTTGGCCTTCTCCTCGAGCATGCTTCCAACCCAGCTTCTCATCCCTCGAACGCCGTGCATGTTCTTCTTGTCCATCGGTGTACTCTTCTGCAGCTCTTTCGTCCTTCAGACGTACCGAGCCCGTCAACTCCCTTCCCGTGTCGTCATTCTCGCTAGCTGCGTCTTCCACTCGACTTCCTGCGCTCCTAAGTTCCTGCACACTTAGACACAGGGATCAAATAACAAGCAGGACCTAACCTAAATTGGTTGATCACATCCAAACACCCACGGGGTCCAACAATCTCCCCTTTTTTGATGTGCATCAACCCAAGTTCAAGTTAGGGAAACAAAATAGACAAACAGTAATTTATAGAAATTACTAAATTAACAGTTCAAGCATAAGGATTACAATAGAATTTGCAACACGAGATTTTAAGTAAAAACATTAAAAAATCCCCCTAAACTTGTACCTATCTTTCTTCCCCTTTGATCACAGCAAAAAGAATGGTGTAATAATTATTAAAAAAAATTCAAGTAAAAAAAATGATTTTTAAAATACAAGTGCAACATTTTCAAAATGATTTCTAAGAATTTTTTTTTAAAGTAACAAACATTTTTCTTAAGAGAAAAAAATATTTTTGAAGAATTTTAAAAAAGATGTTTGAAAAACTTTTTAAAGCATTATTTAATTCTAATTTTAATGCTTTTACCAAAAAGTTAATTAAACATTTTATTTCGATATTTTGGATTCCAGGTCATGGCGAGACACTAGGCCTTCTTGATTATTGAAGCAACAACCACTTCCTTAGACAAAGCCTCATAAAGAAATTTTAACGTTTAATTTTCTCGCTGTAAGCTCTAACTTAAAAAAAATTAAACTAGCAAAGATTTTGGAACCTAGTATAGGTTCCTTCCTACTGGATTTTTTAAGAACTTAGGGGGTACATAACTTTTGTGAACTTTTCTAAGTTGACCATAGTGTTTTCTAATATACCAATTCAATTTTCCATAAATTTTAATTTTTGATTTTGAAAATTTATTTAGGCATGCATGATCATTTTTCAATTTTTCAATTTCAATTTTCAAATTTTCATATTCTAATTTCAAATTATCATACATTTCTAGAGGGCATGCTTTTGTTAAGTTTAATTTTAATTCAACATTTATTTTTTAATTTTGCTAGATCTTTCGTAAGCACTTTGATAAATTGAAAGGACTGAGTAGCGGTTTGTAACGACCCACCTTCTGGGTACTGGCTATAAGGCCGGTCGCTACAACTTCTACTGTCTACATGCTGTGCGGAAAACTGGGTTTATTAAAATTTTGCTAATCTAATTGCTGGGAACGCTGAAACTGAATGTTCTACATGTACCTAATAATTGTACATATGCTAGGGGAGGTATTTACCACTGATATCGGACTTCTGATCGGTCCACGGACCGGTCCACTGACACTGGCACGGGGAAAAACCTTTGGATCGGTCGACTGACCGATCCATGATTCACTAGAGTTTTTGTACGCACCTGGATCGGTCTGCCGACCGATCCAGGACCTCACTGATCGGTCGGACTGACCGATCCAGCTGACCGATCGGTGGTGTGTTGTTCGCGATCTGCCGAACGATCCAGCTGCGAACAAAGAGTTAGGACTGCCGAAACCAGCTCCCTGATCGGTCTACCGACCGATCAGAGACTCCCTGATCGGTCTGCTGACCGATCAGGGGTTTCTGATTTCAAGCTGAAACTCTGATTTCAGAGATTTCGTGCCCAAAATCAGTGAAACAACTCTACAAATGCTAATAACTATTCTATCATGCATTGGCCAACATTCAAGACATAATATAATGCATGTTCACTAGTTCATACCATTAACCATACTAGAATGTGAAGCATAAGGGAAAAGAGAACAAGACTTTAATAACTAGACTTGCTACAAGTTCTAATGCGTAGTAAAATAAAACTAGATCCGTAGGATCTTTATTCCAGTTCCTGCCACACACATCCTCATCTGCACTGACCTCCAGCCTCCACTGCTAGTCCATCTTTCCTTTACCTTTGTCTGCAGTATAAGGGAAAGAAGTATCTATAAGCTTTCGCTTAGTAAGAAACCATCTACCTCACTAAATCATGCATACGATGCAAATATGCTTTTAAATCATGCTGTTTGAAAAAAAACATACTGAATATGCAAGCATGGCATGGCATACCGTAGGCTGAACATAAAATAAAACTGATCATAACATGTCTAGAACTGTATATGAAACTATCATATTTAACAACTGAAATAAGCTGAGTTGATACAAAAGTGAGCTAAGCTGAAGCTGAGCTAATACTGAATTCCATTATGTTTTAAAACTGATTTGGAAAAACTATTATATATAATAGATAAAAATACTATACTTGCTGTGCGCGCATCCCTAACTAGACCCGGATTGCAAGTTCCGAATCTAGTAGGGTTTACTAGGTTAGCTGAACCTAGGGACGACTATGGGAGTCCAACCCGATGGATATCTAATGCCGCTGCTGAAAGTAAAATACTGAAATGCTAATTAGCTGAATCTAGGTTATCTGAACCTAGAACTAGGTTGTCTGAACCTAGAGACGACTGTGGGAGCCCACCCATTGGACATCTAGTCCCATAAAGCTGAAATAAAACTGACATGCTGGTTTAAATGCTTCTATGCATTTAACTATGCTGTTAAAACTGTCTAATGTTGTGCTAAACATTTTATCGAATACCTAGTGTGCTCCAACTCTCCTCTCTAATAGGGGGACCACCTCTAGCACCCGACGACGTCTAGAACCTCTATCTGAAGAGGAAAAACACGTCCGGCCCATCCAGAGATACTCAACTAACCCCTAAGTCTGCGAAGAGAATTAAATACACTCTAGATATCGATAAAAATCTACATATAACTAAATTATAAGCATGCAATCAAACGAGAGCTACTTATACTGCAGGTGAGGGGTTTCTTACCTTGTGTGCTAGATTTCTTACAAATCTAATCGCTAGAAATTCCGGTGGAGACGACTTCTCGACGATTCGCTCACGTCCACGCGTTCTTCTCGCGGAGGGGAACGTCCTCGTATCGAAGATCTCGCCGGAAAGTGCTCCTAGAGCCCTTGGGGCTTGGTGTGCTGAGAGAGGAAGAAGAGGGAAGAGGCGGCGGTGAGGTCTCGGTGGTGAGGGTTGAGAAGTTGCCGAACCCAAAATAAACCAAAACCTACTTAAGTTTTTTTTTAATTTATATTAAGTGGGTAACTAGGCCCAACTCAAATATAAATATAAAGGTTTCCCTTCTCTTCCAGCACGGCCCTACTGGGTTCACCGGTTACTAAGGCTAACTAAAGGTTTAGGGGACCCGAGAGGTCCCGGGTTCGATTCCCGCTTAAGCCTTTTTATTCTTCTAATTATTTTTGCTACTTCCGCTACTCGGAAAATTCCGTAAAAATATTCTAAAATTCCAGAAAAATAATAGAATATTTCTAAAAATAATTTGAGAATTTTCGGGCGTTACACGGTTAGAGCACGTACCTTACTTACCTCACTTGGTGATGCTCCCCCTTCATTGTAGCTTTCTTCTTCTGATGATCCTCCTCCTTCATCTATGCTCATCTCCGAGCTACTTTCTTCAAAAAGATGGTTGGCCATTAGTGCTAATACCGAGAAGGCTTTGACTTTAGATTCTGAGGATGAAGATTCATCCCATGTAGCCTTCAGACTCTTACGTTTGGAGAATGTCAGTCTTCGAGACTTCTCCTTGTCCCTTTTCTTTAATTTGGGGCAGTCATCCTTGATGTGCCCTTCTTTGTTGCAGTTGTAGCATCGAATCGTCTTTTTGTTGCATTGATGCTTCTTCAACTACGATCTAAATTTATTAGTTTTAACAAATTTATTCAACTTCCTTAGCAATAATGCCGCTTCAATTTCGTTGATTGACGCTTCAGAGTCGGGATCATCCATCTCGGCTTGTAGAGCAACATTGAGACTTGACTTCTCTTTAGGTTCTGCAGTTCTTGATTCGTGAAGTTCAAATGTAGAGAATAAACTTTCTAAAGTACTTACCTTAACATCCTTAGAGATGTAGTAAGTGTTAGGATCCTTTGTACGGCTAGAGAGGGGGGTGTGAATAGCCGACCCCAATTGCTCGCGTTTCTTTCTACAAACTAGGGTTAGCGCAGCGGAAACTAAATGCAGAAAGAAAACAGGAGAAGAAATCAAACCTCAACGCAAGGATGTAACGAGGTTCGGAGATGATACTCCTACTCCTCGGCGTGTCCGTAAGGTGGACGAAGCCTATCAATCCGTCGGTGGATGAGTCCCCGGGAAAACCGGCTAAATCAAACTCCTTCTGGGTGGAGAAACCTCGCCACAATGTCTTGCAACAGCAAGATAAACAGGAGTACCAGAATACAGCAAGAAACTAAGTACAATACAAGAATGTAATAACCCTAGCTTGCCTTCTTGTCGGCTGGATGAAGCAGAGACCCCAACCGAGGAAGCTCACGCGAAGCTTTGGAGGAGCTCAACAAAGCTCAAGCACTTCGCAAAAGAAGGAGAAGAAGTTCTTTCGGTGGCCCTCACCCTTTATACCTGCGAGGAAGACAGCAAAGAAACTAGCCGTTGCGTCGCTAGAACCTGATCGATGCGTGGACCGATCGAACATCTGATCGGTCAGACCGATGAAAGAAGCCTTCGTCGATCGGTCCATGGACCGATCAGAAACGGAACGGAAGCCAGGATGACCTGATCGGTCCGTAGACCGATCAGGCTTCTTGCTAGTTTGCCACTGATCTTCTTCTGATCGGTCTCCAGACCGATCAGATAACCATCAGTAGCATACTGATCGGTCACTGATCGGTCACCAGACCGATCAGATGAGCCATGTATCATTGGATCAGTCTGCAACCCGATCCAAACTTCTCAGCCCTAAACCTAAGGCTTCCATACCAACATCCGGTCAACCTTGACCTATTGGTACATCATCCCTAGCATTTGGTCACTCCCTTGACCTGCTAGCACTCCCCGCTAAGTGTCCGTTCAATCCTTTTGACCCACTTAGACTTTTCCCACCAGATGTCCGATCACCCTTGATCCATCTGGATTTTTGCCTTGCCCGGCTTCACTCACCAGGACTTTCCACACTGCCTAACATCCCAGTTAGGACTTTCCCACTGCCTGGCTTCACTCACCAGGACTTTCCAACTGCCTAACATCCCAGTTAGGACTTTCCCACTGCCTGGCTTCACTCACCAGGACTTTCCAACTGCCTAACATCCCAGTTAGGACTTTCTCATTCACCTAGCTTCACTCACTAGGATTTTCACCTGGCTTCACTCACCAGGATTTTCCCGAATGCCTGGCTTCACTCACCAGGACTTTCACCTTCACCTAGCTTCACTCACTAGGATTTTCACCTGGCTTCACTCACCAGGATTTCCCGACTGCCTGGCTTCACTCACCAGGACTTTCACCTTCACCTAGCTTCACTCACTAGGATTTTCACCTGGCTTCACTCACCAGGATTTCCCGACTGCCTGGCTTCACTCACCAGGACTTTTCCCGTGCCAAACTCCCTGTTTGGACTTTCCCCGTGCCAAGCCTCCATACTTGGACTTTCCGCGTGCCAAGCTCCTGCTTGGACTTTTCCCCGTGCCAAGTCTCCGTACTTGGACTTTTCCAGTGCCAAGTCTCCATACTTGGACTTTTCGCGTGCCAAGCTCCCTGCTTGGACTTTTCGTGTGCCAAGCTCCCTGCTTGGACTTTTCCCGAATCAGGTCAACCAGGTCAACCTTGACCTAAGGTTGCACCTACAATCTCCCAAACATCTATTCTTGTCCCATATCAAGAATAGAACTCTCTCACGAGTGTCAAACATCAACATGCAACTCAACTAGGTCAACCTTGACCTAAGGTTGCACCGACAATCTTCCCAAGTCAAACATCAAAATACAACTCGAGTCAAGTCACCTCGAGTCGGGTCAACCAGGTCAACCTTGACCTAGGGTTGCACCAACAGTAAGCATCTACTAAGGAAGCCCGCTCTGGAGTTCTTGGGAAGGTGTCGAGCGCATACCGGATAGAATCTCGATTTGTTACTAGTTCTCCGAGATTGGTCAGTTGAGTTATCAACTTCTTAATTCTCGCCTGGAGTTGCGCTACCTTCTCGCCATTGTTCATTCGGATATTCGTCAGCTGAGTCCAAAGGATGTCGCGCCTTGCTAACTTTGCTTCTGAGGTGCCTTCGTGGAGCTCTAGGAATTTTTCCCAGAGGTCTTTAGCAGAGTCGTAGCTTCCTATCAGACTTACCTCCTGGGGTGGCAAGACGCTGAGCAGGTGGAACTCTGCCTTTCCATTGGCCACGAAATCGGCTTGCTCCTTCTTCGTTCAATTGTATTCTTCCTTGTCTTTGGGGGCTACAAAACCATATTTCATAATAAGAAGAATATCAAACTCAGTCTTAAAGAATACCTCCATTTTTTGCTTCCATGTAGCGAAGTCTCCGTCAAATTTCAGAGAATGAATGCTTGTTCCGGCCATTGTCTTGATCTTCATGCTTCAGTCAGAGGTTAGTCCTTCTGAGGCTATCGTGTTCTGATACCACTTGTTCGTGCAACGGGGCCGGCAAGAGGGGAGGGGTGAATTGCTTGCAAAATAAGAATACCCTCCTCAAACTTTCAACTCTAAAATTATAGCAACAATAATAAGAAAATAATATAAAGTAGAACAACAGAAAAGAAATAAGACTTAGCGATTTTGACTTGGTTACAACCAAGAAGGTTGTTAATCCAAGGCAGTTGGAAAACATACTAGAAAAGTCTCCTTCTCTAAAGGCGGAGAAACCTTTTACACACTAAACTCTTACAAGTTGCTAGGAAGTTGTTACAGAGTTGATTGATTAATTTTCTAGCTCCAGGGGCCTTTATATAGCTCTTGGAAATCTTATCCCAAGTGTTGAAGGAGCCTCCAAGAGCGTTGAGGGTGCCTCCAAGCAGTTTGATCAGATAAAGCTCTATCCGGGTACTACAATCATGAAGACTGAGTCTGAGGCCTCCAATGCCCTTGAAGGCACCTCAGACTGGTTTGAGGCGCCTTCAAGGTGATGGAGGTGCCTTCAATGTTGAGGGTGCCCTCAATGATGTTGAGGGCGAAAAATGCATGGTATAAATACTGCCTTCAACCTGCATGGTATAAATAGCTTCCAACTTCTATTTTTCCTCTTCTTCCAAAGCTCCGATCGCTTGGGTGATTTCGGCCAACCGAAATAGGGCTCACCCGAACCTAATTTCTGGCCTTCTCCTCGAGCAGGTTTCCGACCTGGCTTCTCGTCCCTCGAACGTCGTGCACGTTCTTCTCGTCCACCGGTGTACTCTTCCGCGGCTCTTTCATCCTTTAGATGCACTGAGCCCGCCGGCTCCCTTCCCGTGTCGTCTTTCTCGCTAGCTGTGTCTTCCACTCGACTTCCTGCGCTCCTAAATTCCTGCACAGTTAGACACAGAGATCAAATAACAAGCAGGACCTAACCTAACTTGATTGATCACATCAAAATACCCATAGGGTCCAACAGTAAGGAGGAGCATGACCAAGCTAAGGGAATGATTGGGGCGAGTCGAGCACTATGATGAGAGACACAGCCATGCTAGGGGCATTACCAGATCATGTCTTGTACTATGGAGAAAGACATGGCCATGCCTAGGGGCATGCCCATAGCATGTCGATCTTGGTTGCGGCTAGATGGGGCATGACCAACCCATGTTAGGGCCTAATAGCCTTGTTTACACTCCATTCTTTATCTAACTTTGACTGGAGGTATTATATTTGAGAGATGTCCTAATAAAATTACGTTAGATATTATATTATTTATTGGATAAATAAATTTCTTTATTTGAATGTGTATTCTATATGTATATGATATTGATCTTAAACTCAATTAATGAAGTCTATAATACAATACATAGCATGAGAGAACTTTTAATTGGATCACAATTAGTTAGTATCACATCATGTGTAATTATATATGTATTGAAATATTTTCTAGTCGATGAATTGATTAGATTGAACATCATTATTTCCATAAAACTAGCATATGTTATGCTCATTAATTTATCTAGGCAGTTGGTCTTCACTGGCTAGAAATATTTGGATGTTAAGAGTTAACATATGAATGCTGGTTAAGGATAACTAGTTCATTTGATATGACTTGCAATGAGACTTCATATGGTTTGATTAAGTTTCATTAGGTCTAAATCAGTTTGATTAGGTTTGATTAAGTTTGATTATGTTTAATTATGTTTGATTTAGGTTTGATTAAGTTTGATTAAGTTTGTTAGGTGTGATTTAGGTTTAATTAGATTTGATTAAGTTTAATTTAATTAATTCTATTTTTTAACATAAATCCATCTCATCACTTTCTAAATTTTCAAACAGGGAACCTTATGGATTTTGTGTGATGGTTAATTTTATCTTTAATTTAAATTGAAATCCAAGGATTTATTTACTTTTGAGTTAGACTTAGGTTTGACAGTTAGTAGGGTAAATATCTATTTTGATAATCGACTTCTAGGCTATGACGAGGCACAGGGGCCTTCTTGGTTATCGGAACAACGACTATTGGATCGAGATGCGTTAGAGGGGGAGGGGGGGGGGGAATGTAACGACCCGGCCCTCTTGGCCCATTTGGCGACCTCTCATGTCGTCGACCATCGACCCTTATGTCGTCGGCCCATTTGGCGACCTCTCATGTCGTCGACCGACGACCTTTTGGTCGTGTTGTTACTCACTAGGACTTTCCACCCCTGATAGTGGATTTTTGTCTTCCTCAGGATTCGAATTCTAGACCTCCAGGCTAAGTAGTAGAGTTTATGAATCCTGGTAACCAAGTGAGATCATCTCACTTGGTTACCAGGATTCATAAACTCTAATACTTAAGCCTGGAGGTTTAGAGTTCGAATCTTGGGGGAGGTAAAAATCCACTGCCAGGGGTGGAAAGTCCTAGAGAGTAACGGCACGGTCGACGGTCGACGACCCGAGGGTCGCCAAATGGGCCGCAAAATGGGCCGCCAAATGGGTCGGGTCGTTACAATAAAAAGGCGCCTTTTACTGTAACGCCCCGGCCCTCTGGGCGGGCCATTTGGCGCCTCTCGGGTCGTCGACCGTCGGCCCTTATTTCATCGGCCCATTTGGCGACCTCTCATGTCGTCAACCGATGACCTTTGGCCGTGCCGTTACTCACCTATGTACACAAATTCACAGTTTAAACCTTTGTAAGGCAACCATAAATCTCTAAACATACTTCAACAGATTTGCAAGAAAAAGAAAACAAAATCTTGAGTCTATTCTAATAGTCCCTAATATCACAATTCTTAAAACCAAATCCAAAAGCCAAAAGTAATAACTCCTCCTATTCTATGGCACGGCAGGAAACCAAAAGAATTCGTTTCCTTAATGAAACTTACGGCAACAAGCCCTAAACCAAAAATCTTCACAGAAAAATTCGGAAATAAAAGGAAACGAAAACCTAAAGCTCGGAACAACTCCTACCACAGGTGAGTAGTACTTAAGCCTAATACTTAAGCCTGGAGGTTTAGAGTTCGAATCCTGGGGGAGGCAAAAATCCACTGACCAGGGGTGGAAAGTCCTAGTGAGTAACAACACGGCCAAGGGTCATCGGTCGACGACATTAGAGGTTGCCTAATGGGCCGACGACATAAGGGCCGATGGTCGATAACATGAGAGGTCGCCAAATGGACCGCCAAATGGGCCAAGAGGGCCGGGTCGTTACACAGAATAGCGCTCGTGGCTTTCTCTTTTTGTTCATTTCGAAAATCTCAAAATACGTAGAAGAATGGAAATAAAAACAAACACAAAGAACAAATACAACAAGATTTTTTACTTGGTTCGGAGCTTGTGGCGACTCCTACTCCAAGGCCCGCACGTAAGAGTGTTTTCGATGGGCAAATACTAATCAATCCGGAATAGTACAGAGAATTACAATTGTAGTACAATAACATTTGAAATAAACAGAATACCAACAACTCTTGTGAGAAATTCTTCTAAAAGGATCATCGTTTGAGCTTTCGGGCGTCGTGAGGTGTTTTCTGAGTAGGTCGAAGAAGCGGAAGTTGTTCATTGAGATATTCTACAGGTTCTGGTTGAGGCTCCTTATATAGGTTGTTCCGGGCGCCTAAAACCCCTCCGGGTGCTAGACCACGTGGCTCGGCCACTCCACACACGTCGACTTCCAGATCGATTTTGGGTCCCGGGCGCTCAGACCCCAGGGCGCCCGAATCCCTTCTGGGTACTCGGACCTGCTTTCTCCAGCAACTTTATTTTCTGTAAAACAAAGTTAGTCCAAGCATAACACAATATAGAATATAAGAAATGCGACAGCCTTCGACTGTTCGGTTCTGACTTTGAGTTTCGTAGAAACTCTAGGTCGAACCGATGCTTAATGTTCCCTCACTGGGGAACGTGTCCTCACCTACTCCACTCAAGAGAATATACCTATTGCCAGTTGATCCTCCAGACCAACTGGACTTTTGCTCAGCGCTCGAGTCTTCCGGTCTTCATGATGGACGTTCACTCCACGACCCGTCCAGACTTCCACCTGGTTCGCGATACCAGGACTTTCCACCTATGGTTACCACCCCCAAGGATTTTGCTCGAAGCTTCGACCCGCCAAGACTTTCCACCTATGGTTACCGCCCCCTAGGGTTTTCCCTTTCCCTAACCGCAGCTAGGACTTTTACCTAAGTAAACTTAGGACTTTCCTGCAATCTCAATCAGACATATCAGATAATACAACAGCTTAACTTTGAACCCTTTGACATAATCAAAATACAAGTTCAATCGTTGGATGCTTCCCGTATCAATAATCTCCCCCTTTTTGATTATGGCAACATGGTTCAAAGTTAAGTAAAAAAACAGTAATATAAGGAATTTTAAGCATAAGTATAAATGCAATAAAAATAATTTCTCAAAAAAAATTTCCTTATACTCCCCCTTACTTAACTTTAACTTTCCTCTCCCCCTTTGACATAAATCAAAAAAGAAAGGAAGTAGGGAGAAGATTGTTTAAAAAATAAAAAATATTATTGTGTTTAACTTTAAGCTCCCCTTGAAGGGTAGCTTCCTTAAACATTGTCAACGACCTAGCTTTTGAAAAAGATTTTTAAAAGAAACTTTGAATGTCCTTTGTTGAAAAGAGACTTAGATTGAATTTAACTTTAAAATGATTGTGTTGAGAAAATACTTTGCGAAATAGCTAAGTCAGGAAAATAAATTGACTAAGTTTAAAAGAAAATTTGCTTTGATAATTACTTAGCTGAAAATAATTATAATAAACACTTTTCTTTGAAAAGGAGTTTCTTGCAAAGATACTTAGCTTTAATTATAATAATTTAAGACTTTTAGCTAACTTAGAGATTCTTTGAAAATACTTTAGCTTTTAAAACTTAAATTTAGATTAAGAAATCTTTTCCCAACAAAAATTTTGCTCAAAAACTAAGTTTGGAATGTAGTTTAGCTAAGAATTTTTCAAAAAGAAACACTTTAGGGTTTCAAAAAAGTAATTTTACTTAGTTAATTTTGAAAAAGTACTTAGCATAAATAGTATCAATTTGTATAACTTTAGCTAAGTTCACTTTCACTTTAAAAAATTAAGACAATTTTCTTAAAGAATTTATTTTTTCCAAAAAAATCTTCACCTTTTTTTCACTCCCCCTTGATTAATACCAAAATAATTTTGAGGATTCTAGAGTCCAAACATGTAATTAAAAAAAATAATTATTTTATATTTTCCTAATTTTCCATCTCACCCATTCTAGGTTATCAAGTATGTTCAGCTTATGAGTGAGTGTGAGATAGAGTTAATTTTATTTTAATTTTATCAATATTTAAGAAAAATATTGAGATTTAAAATATAAGTTTAAATTTTCAATGAGTTTGATTTTTTTTAAAAATAGTAAATATTTAAATTTTTGAAGATTTTGAAAATATAAAAAAAAAAGTTTGAAATGATAATCTTAAGCATGAGTTGAAAATTAATTTTTAAAGTCTAAGAATTAATAAAAAAAATTAATTATAATAATTAAGATTTTTGAACTTTTACTATGATTGAGATTTTAAATTTATTAAAGATAATTAACTTTTTGGAATTAATTATGATAATTATAATGATTTGAAAGTAATGATCATTTCGAACAATAATTTGAAAATATTTATAGAATTAAGTAAGATTTTAAATTTAATTATGATTTAAAAAATAATTATAATATTAAGTGAGATTTTGAAATTAATTATGATTTTAAAATTAATTATAACATTAAGTGAGATTTTGAAATTAATTATGATTTTAAAATTAATTATAATTTCGAAATTAAGATTAAAATTAGTTAATTTAAATTGATTAAATTGAATTAAGGTTGATTAATTAGGTTAGGTTAAATAAATTCGACTAAGTTCATCCTAGGTCCATCTCACCCGATTCTAAGTTGTTAATTAGGAACCTTGTATGTTGTTGTGAGATGGTTAACTTTAATTTAGATTATGTTTAAAGATTAATTTACATTTGAGTTAAACTTAAGTTTTTCAATTAATTAATTAAATACACATTTCAAGGATCGACTCCCAGGTTATGGCGAGGCACTAGGCCTTCTTGGGTATGAGATCATCCACCACTTCTAGACAGAGTCTTTCAAAGAAATTATATATTTAATTTTCTTTTTGAAATCCCTAGGTTTAACTAAACAAGTGTAAATTATGCCTAGGTCCTTAATCTAGCCTAATCTAAGCATGCATATTATAAATAAAATAACAATCATCGAACAATTCTATTTATTGGTTAAGACAGTTTTTTCTATTGGTTCCCCCTCGATCATAGCTTCGATATGGTCTATCAAGATAATGTACTTGATCCTTTGGGACCCAATACTGACCAAGTCCAACTTGATTGACCAAGTTGGACTTAGGTACCCATGCTTGCACTACCTTTCTATTTGGTCTGTTAACAAGTGACAAATATGAACGGTATTTTCTTTTTATTCTAAATCCTAGTTTGGATCGATTGTATATGACCTTCTGTTTTCTAAGAATCAAGTTAAGATTCTTGGAGCTTAGTATAAACCATTCCAATGAAATCTTCAAATCCTTGACTTGAGTTTTCAGGCTGGAATTCTCTTCCTCAAGCTTTTGAACTTGAGTTGAGGTTCCAGTTTGAATCAGGTCAGTCAAGGATTAGGAGATAGTCACTTCTTTAATGACTATTATCTCCTTTAGAAGTGATTTGATTCGAATGTTAGATTTAGCTAATTTATGCATCAAATAATTTAACTAAGTTATATAACTGAGAAGTACTTACAAAAAGGTTAGGCCCATCGAAAACATATACTGATCCGTGGCTTATCTCAGACTCAGCTTCCAATTCATCCTCGCTTCCAGATTCGTTGACTTGGTCCCGACCGTCAGTGCAAGGTAGCTCGTCTGTTCGAGTTCTTCATCGTCAGATTCTTTTGAAGAAAACTCATCCCAAGTCGCCTTCAGAGCTTTCTTCTTTCTTTGCTTCTTCGCATCCTTCTGATTCGTACAATTTGCTTTGATATGCCCCTTTTGATTACAACCATAGCAGATTACCTCGAACTTAATCTTTGAGCTTGGTTGGGCCTCTTTAGACTGGATCGCCTTCTTGATGTCCTTCTTGTTGAAGCTGTTCTTCTTTTTGTAAAATTTTCTCACCAAGTTGACGAGTTTGACCGTGAGTTCATCGTTGTCATCTTCTGAATCTGGTTCTTCTTCTGTCTCTGGTTTGGCTTTGCGTCTTGCTTTTGGTTTGCTTGCTTTGCTTGTACCTGCAATCAAAGCTATACCCTTCTCGATCGATCGAGCATTAACTTGTTCATGTAATTCAAATTCAGTAAACAACTCATTTAATTTAATTGAAGAGAGATCCTGGATACCTTATATGCATCTACCATTGATGCCCACAAGATAGTCCTTGGAAAAACATTAAGTGAATACCTAATTATGTCTCTATTTTCCACCTTTTGTCGTATTGCGTGGACACCGTTGAGGAGGTCTTGAATGGGTGCATGCAAGTGGCTCACCATTTCACCTTCCTATAATTTTATATTATATAACTTGTTAAGAATGAGATCCCTCTTACTTACCTTGGTGTCGGATGTTCCTTCATGTAATTCAATCAGCTTCTCCCATAGTTCTTTGGCGCTCGAGAACGGGCCAACGTGATTCAACTCCTCTTTCATCAGTCAACATTATAGGGTTCAGGTTGTCTTGGCATTGGCTTCTACTTTCTTTATCAGAGTTACGTCCCAGTTCTCGTATGATATTGGCTTACTGGGGCCATCAGGTGGGAGTTCCAGGCCGATTTTGATGATCATCCATACCTTAAAGTGTGTTTGAAGGTATGCCTCCATTCGGCCCTTCTAGTAGCCGAAGTCCTCTCCGATGAAGAGCGGAGGTTAGGCTGTACTGTAGCCTTCTTGAAGAGCCATAAAAACTTGCACAAGGAAAACAAAATGAAACTTGTCCCAGGACTTGATCCTGGATTAGTAGTGCGGGTTAAAAGAAAAATAAAATATGATTTCAAGTGGTGTTGCACCAACTTCGAGGAAAACTTCGATTACGAAAAGATGAATCAGAATGAGGCAAGAATACTGATTCTGATCGACTTCAAAAAATTGAAAATCACCACGAAAAATATGCTTGACTGGTGGTTGCACCAAATCGAAGCGACCCTCTCTGATACCAATTGTTGGATCGAGATGTGCTAGGGGGGGGGGGAGAATAGCGCTCGTAGCTTTCACTTTTCGTTCATTTCAGAAATCTCAAAATACGCAGTGGAATGTTAATAAAAACAAACATAAAGAACAAAGACACCAAGATTTTTTACTTAGTTTAGAGCCTATGGCGACTCCTACTCTAAGGACCGTACGTAAGAGTGCTTTAGATGGGAAAATACTAATCAATCCAGAATAGTACAGAGAATTACAATTGTAGTACAATAACTTTTGTAATAAACATAATATCGACAGCTCTTGTGAGAAATTCTTCTAGAAGAATCGTCGTCGGAGCTTTCAGGTGTCGTGGAGGCATTTTTTGAGCAGCTCGAAGAAGCATAAGTTGTTCGTTAAGATATTCTGCAGCTTCTAGTCAAGGCTCCTTAAATAGGCTGTTACAGGCACCTGGAACCCCTCCGGGCGCCTAGATCACATGACTCAGCCACTCTGCGTTCGCTACGTCAGCTTCCAGATCAATTTTGGGTCTTGGGCGCCCAGACCAACTCCGGGCGCCCGGACCAGCTGGGGGCGCCCGAATCAGTTCCGGGCGTCCGGACCCCAGGGCGCCTGGATCCCTTCTGGGCGCCCGGACCCCAGGGCGCCTGGATCCCTTTTGGGCGCTCGAACCTGCTTTCTCCAGCAACTTTATTTTTTGCAAAATAAATTAGTCCAGGCATAACACAATATAGAATATAAGAAATGCGATAGCCTCCGACTGTCTAGTTTTGACTTTGAGTTTCGTAGAAACTCTAGATCGAACCGACGCTTAATGTTCCCTCATCGGGGAATGCACCCTCATCTACTTCACTCAAGAGAGTATACTTGTTGCCAGTTGATCCTCCAGACCAACTGGACTTTTGCTCGGTGCTTGAGTCTTCCAATCTTCATGTTGGACATCCGCTTCACGACCCGTCCATACTTCCACCTGGTTCACGACACCAGGAATTTCCACCTAGGGTTACCACCCCCTAGGATTTTTCCAAAAGCTTCGACCCACAAAAACTTTCCGCCTAGGGTTACCACCCCCTAGGACCTAGGGTTACCGCCCGCTAGAGTTTTCCCTTTGCCTAACCGTAGATAGGACTTTTACCTAAGTAAACTTAGGACTTTTCTGCAATCTCAATAAGATATATTAGATAGCACAACAACTTCACTTTGATCCTTTTGACATAATCAAAACATAAGTTCGATCGTTGGATGCTTCCCACACCAACAACGACCACTTCAAGACAAAGACTTTTAAGGAAATTGAATATTTAACTTTTTTTAAAAAAAATCTTTGGTCTAACAAGTCAAGTGTCGATCAAAGCCTAAGTCCTTTTCTAACCATCCTAATCTAGGTAGAAAAAAGGAAAATAGTAAATCAAGCAATCAAGCAATCAAGCAATCAAGCAAATCTATCTAATAATAAAAATGGTATTTTTATTGACTCCGCTTGGATCATAGCCTCAATAAGGTCTATCAAGGTAATATATTTGATCCTTGGGGATCCAATATTAATTAAGTCTAACTTGATTAGTCAAGTTAGACTTATAGATGTTGGTTGGTACTTGGAAAACCTAGATGTTCCACTGTACAAAAATTTTGTACAAAGGTCTGAACCTTTTCCTAGCTACCATGTGTTCTTTTAAATTAAATTTTGGATCGCCTGCGGAACTTAACATGTTTGATCCAAAACTTAATCTATTTGTTCTTTTAGGTTTTGACTTGGATCTCCTGCGGAACTTAACACGTTCGACCCAAATCACCTTAAGTTATTAATTCCATTAAATATTAATTTCTATAATTGGTTCCCAGTACTGACATGGCGAGGCACATGGCATTCTTGGATATGGGAGCAACCACCATCGACTAGACAAAACCTTTTATGGAAAGCTAATATTTAATTTCCTAAAATAACTTTAGGTTAACCGAAAAGAACAATCAAATCACAAGGAAAAATAAAACAAAAGAACACAACATCGAAAAACATATTCGAAATACTAGAATCGTAAGCCTCTTGTATTTGGTATTATTTCCATAAATAACTAGTATGATGCGGAAAAGGAAAAACTACTAGTTATACCTTCTAGAAAGACCTCTTGATCTTCTACCGTATTCCTCTTTTAACCTTGGACGTTGTGTAGGCAACGATCTCCCGAGATGAGAAACCACCAAACACCTTCTTCTCCTCCTAGCTAGGTTCGGCCAAAACAAGAAAGCTTCACCAAGGAAGAAGAAAAAAAAACACCAACCAAACTCCAAGGGATGCAAGCTTTCTCTCCTTCTTCTCCAAGTAGTATCCGGCCACCACAAGAGCTCCAAGCCAATAGAAAGGTTCGGCCACCACCAAGAGGAAGAGGGGAAGAGAGGTTGGCCGGCCACAACACCAAGGAAAAGAGGGAGAAAATAATAGAGGTTATTCATCATGAAGGCACCCCCTCCCCTTCTTTTATATTCCTTGGCTTTGGCAAATAAGGAAACTTACTTATAATAAAATTTCCTTAACTTTCCTTGACAACAATTAATTAAGAAAAATTAAATAAAATTTCTTAATCAATTAATCATGGCCGGCCACATCATAGAGAGAAAATTAGGAGAGTTTTAATCAACAAATTAAAACTTCCTAATTTGTTTGCAGAAATTTTAAAAAAAAATTTCTCTTCAAAATTCCTTCATAGTTGATAAAAAGAAATTTCTATAATTTTAATTTTTCAACATGTGAATAATTTTTAAAGAGAAAATAAAATATCTCTCCAATCTACAAATAAGGAAAGAGATCTAATCTCTTTCTTTAATCTTTTGTAGATCCTTTTTAAAAGAGATATTTTAATTTTAATTCTCTTTAATAAATTATATCTTCCACATAAAAATTAAAATTAAAATTCTTTTTAATTAATTATGGCTGACCCCCTCTAGCTTGGGTTCAAGCTAGGGCCGGCCACCCTAAACCATGCTTAGGCCGGCCCTAGCTTGATTCCAAGCTAGCTTGGCCGGCCCCCTTTAGGTGGGTATAGAAGGTGGGTATAGGTGGGTATAGTACTCTATAAATAAGAGGCTACGATAGGGACCGAGAGGAGGAATTGGTTTTGGTCTCCTGATAAAATTAAGCATCCCGTGTTCGCCTCGAACGCACAACTTAATTTTATCAATAATAATTCATTCCACTAGAGAACTATTATTGAACTACCGCACCAATTCCAAATTACATTTTTGGGCTCCCTCTTATTATGAGTGTGTTAGTCTCCCTGTGTTTAAGATGTCAAATGTCCACTAATTAAGTGAGTTACTGACAACTCATTTAATTAATATCTTTATCCAAGAATAGTACCACTCAACCTCATCGTCATGTCGGACTAAGTCCACCTGCAGGGTTTAGCATGACAATCTTTATGAGCTCATCTTGGGGACATTATCAACCTAGATTACTAGGATACAGTTTTCTTTCTATAATCAACAACACACACTATAAATAATATCATTTCCCAACTTATCGAGCTTATTGATTTATTGAACTAAATCTCACCAATTGATAAATTAAAGAAATAAATATCAAATATATGTGCTTGTTATTATATTAGGATTAAGAGCACACACTTCCATAATAACTGAGGTAGTTGTTCCTTTATAAAGTCAGTATAAAAGAAACAACCTCAAATGGTCCTACTCAATACACTCTAAGTGTACTAGTGTAATTATATAGTCAAGATAAACTAATTCCTAATTACACTACGACCTTCCAATGGTTTGTTCCTTTCCATTTTGGTCGTTAGCTACTGTTTATAATTTATAAGGTACTGATAACATCATCTTCTGTATGTAGCACCACATACTATGTTATCTACAATATAAATTAATTGAACAACTACAACTAAATGTAGACAATTTGACCAAATGTGATTCTTTATTCAAAATAAATGTTTACAAAAGCTTAGGCTTTCAGTATACACTCCAACAATAGACTCATGCTTGAACTAGATTTCTATTGGTTCGATTTTCTAAAGAGAATTAAGATCTAGAGCGATGTTTAGCCTTATATCTAAGTTCGAATCAATTATATTCAACTCTTTGTTTTTCAAGAATCAAATCATGGTTCTTGGAACATAAAGTGAACCATTCTAATGTATCCTTGATTTCATTTACTTGACTTTTCAAAGTGGAATTCTCTTCCTCAAGTTGTTGGACTCCAGTTGAGGTTACATCTTGAATTTGGTCAGTCAAGAAACTTAGGTTAGTCACTTTCTTAAAGGCTATTATCTCCTTTTAGAGTGACTTGACCCAAACTTTAGACTTAGCTAACTTTCGCATCAAACGATTAATTAAATTATACAACTATTCTTTTGTAGGAGAATATACCTCATTATTTGGATCATCTGAAATAGATACAGATCCGTGGCTTCTATTGGACTCAACCTTCCATTCAATTTCGGGCTCTGACTCAGATTCGGTCTTGCCAATATGAGCTTATACTAGTAGAGCAAGGAAGCTCGCTTAAGCTTGTTTCTCTTTAGAGATGATTAAGATCCACATTGCATTCAGAGCTTTCCTTTTTCTTTTCATTTTGTTTGGACATTCCAGCTTGTAGTGACCCTTCTAGTTACACCCGTAGTAGGTTAGTTCTGATTTGGGCTTCATGGTTTGATTCAGACGGATTGCTTGCTCTTTGATTGGATAATCTTTTTCTTCTTAAGAATTTTCCGAACTAAGCTAACTAGTTCAACAGTGATCTCATCATTGTCAGAATATTATTCATCTTCAGATTTGGGTTTAGGTTGGTACTTGGCCTTTAACTTCTTTTTTGTGAGTTTTCCTTCAAGTAACATGATACCTTTCTCAATCAAAGTAGCATTAGATTGTTTATGAAGTTCAAACTTGGAAAATAGTTCATTTAATCTAATTAAACAAAGATCCTTAGAGACTTTGTAAACATCTACCATGAATGCCCTCAAAGTGTTTCTTAAAAAATTATTTAAGGCATACCTAATAACATCATAATTTTCCACTTTCTGATCAATCGCATGGAGAATGTTGAGCAGGTCTTGGATTTGAGCATGTAATTGCCTTGTCGATTTACTATCCTACATTTTAATATGATACAACTTATTTAAAATAAGGTCATGTTTACTTACTTTTGCACTAGAGGGGCCTTCATGTTATTCAATTAGCTTCTCCTATAGGTCCTTTGCACTTGAGATTGGACTAACTCAGTTCAGCTCTTCTTTGGTCAATCCACAATATAAGGTTTGGGTTACCTTTGCATCGACCTCAATCTTCTTATGAGTTGGTGCATCCCACTTGTCACAAGTGATGGGTACTCCATCTTCGATGGGGAATGTGAATTCAATTTGAATAATGATCCACATCTCCACCTAAGTCTTCAGGTGGTCCTTCATCTGGCTTTCCTTGTAGCCAAAATCCTCACCTAAGAAGAGGGGTGGGCATGATGTATTGTAGCCTTCTTGATGGGCCATTTGAAATCTTGAAAAAATAAAAATAAGGAAAACTTGTTCCAAGACTTGGTCTTGGATTAGTAGTGTGATAAAAAAGACTTATGAAAAAACTAAAGAAAAATAATGGCGTTGCACCAACTTCAAGAAATGAAAAACTAGAAAAAATCTAATCAGAAGGGGTGATAGCACTGATTTTGATCGACTCCGAAAATCTCAAGATGCAAAACCAGAATATTTTCAACAACGGAAACATGGAAAAATGCTTTTGCTCGAATGGTGATTTCACCAATTCAGAATGACCCTACTCTGATACCAATTTTAGGATCGAAAAGTGCTAAATGGGGGTGGATAGTACTTGTGACTTTTTATCATTTTTCACGTAAAACTATCGAGATAATCGTATAATGTTAAATAGGGGTGAATAGCACTTGCGTGCTCTTGTCGAAACTCTATCTAACAAACTTTATCCATCTCTAGACACCTGACCTGTCTAGGTGCATGGACTATGATGTGTGCCGACCAATCAATGTGCACCACCTCAGCTCCTGAGGTTGCCTGTTTGGCCCCTTCCAGAGCATCTAGACCAACCCCGGGTGCCGAGATATCCAGGTTCCTAGACCATCAGGATGCCTAGATAGCCTTTTTCTAGCTAGCTTCCAGCTTCATGATTCTACATCATAGAGTTAGCATAAATTATATGCATATAAAATATATGAAAGTGTCTGAACTATCCGATTCTGACTTTCATATTTTCGTGAAACATTAGGTCGAATTGATGCATACTATTTTCTCAATGGGGAATGTGTCCTCACCTACTTCTCTTAAGAGAGTTTACCTGATGCTAAATTAATCCTCCAGACCATTTAGACATTTACTCAGCATTTGAGACTTCAGGGCTTTTTGATAGAAGTCCAAACCCCAACCCGTCCAGTTTTCCACCTAGTGTTCATAACTATCAAGATTTTCACCTAGTGTCCTTGACCCTAGGATTTTTGTTCGACATCCTTGACCTGCCAAGACTTCATCCAGTCCCATGGACTAGGACTCCCTTGCCTAGCCATAACTAGGAAATTTTGTTGGTGCAATCGACGTATGCTTGATTGGTACAATCACGGTTTTGATGTGTGTGTTAAAGAGTTTAAGTTAGGTTTTCATATGTATTTGATATGTGTGTTTGAGTCTTGTAGGACTTGGTGAAACACACATGAGAAGCTTGGTGCAGCTAAGCTTGGGAAGCTCATCCTAGAGCTTGGATCCTTGAGTCGGTGAAGGATGGCGTGGAGGACATCCGAGGGACCGCTGGACGAGGAGCAACGAAGTGGAGCTGAGGGAAGCAGACTTCAAGGCAACGTGAAGGATGACACGGAGAGGAGCCGTGGGCTTAGGTGTATCTGAGGGATGAAGGCCAAGGAAGAGGACTTCAAGGGTGACTCCAGAGAGGATAAGTGTGCATATGTAACTAGGTGCAGTCTTAGCAGTCGACTGCACCAATCGACTACATGTTTTAGCAGTCAACTAGCAGCGAACAAAAGCATTCTGTTCACTCAACCAGTAGCGACCAGTCGACTGATACTTTTACTAGTTGATTGGTAAATGACCGTTGGCAAATTATTGGTGCAGTAAAGTAGCAGTTGGCTACCTCCAACGGTAACACCAGTTGACTAATGGTTTTGCCAGTCTATTGGTGCCAAGATGAGTTGATATGATGATAAACTTTCTCGTCTTATTTATAGGAAGCTTTGGGGCTTGAAGGAGGTTACTGATTATTTTTGAATCACTCCTTAGAAATTGTCTAAAGCTTCCAAGCCATTCTCCTCCTCCCAAACCTAAACTTCATCATTGTAAAGAGGAAGAGAGCCTTGTGAGAGGTTTGCTCCATTAAGAAGGAGTAAGAGCTAGTCGGAGATTGTCGGGGGCTGATCCACCGAAGGATTAAGCATTCGCCCACCTCAAGGACACGCCGTGGAGTAGGAGCTAGTAATCTTTGAACCACATAAACGATTGTCTTAGCTTTTGTGTTCTTACATATTGCTTTCATTGTTAGTTTCTATATTTCCTCTTGTGCAAACTAACGTCTTGTAGAGAAGAAATCAAAATTGAGGGTGACATAGCTATCCAACCCCCCTTCTAGCCGGCCACTGATCCCCTATAAGTGGTATTAGAGCAAGGAAGCTCTTCAACGGACTAATCGCCAAGAAGAGCAACATCATCAAATGGCCGGCTCAAGAATTCATCCACCCAAGTTCGAAGGAGAAGTCTCTTGGTGGAAGAAGAGAATGGAAGTATTTTTCGAAACCGATTTTGACATTATGCTAATCATGGAAAATAGTATCGAAATGCCTAGGGATCAAAACAATGAGATATTAGAGAAAATAAGATGGAACAAGAAGCAAAGGGAAGAACATCTAGCAAACTCAAAGGCCTTACATCATCTACTAAATGTCCTTCCCCAACAAGAAGTAACAAGAGTTGGAAACTACTCAAGCGCCAAGGAATTATGGGAAAAGCTAGTGGAGCATCATGAAGGGACATCAGAAGCAAAACTAGCAAGAAGGGATCTTCTCCAAACTCAACTCAACAATATCAAACTCAAAAAAGGAGAAAAGGTATCAATACTTCATGCTAGGATTAAAGAAATTTTGAATGGACTAACAAGTGTAGGTGAGAAACTTTCAAACCGAGATATCTTGATGAAAGCCATCAATGCCTTCCCAAGAACCTCGACATGGAGCTCCATTGTAGACTCATTCTACATTTCAAAGGATCTAGAGAAGAGCTCTCTAGATGAATTCTTTTCAACTAAGGAGCTTCATGAGACGCGAGTTGAAGGGCTAGATGGAGAAAGATCAAGAGGAGTAGCCATTGTGGCAAACAAGGGAAAGGGGAAGAAGAAGAAAGCTCCATCTCAATCATCTTCCGATTCCGAGGAGTCAAGTCCCTCAATGGATAGCGATCAAGAGGCATATATGGTAAGAAAGATGAGAAAAGCATTTAAATCCTTTTCTACTAACAAATCCCATGCTAGGAAAAATTCAAGAGGCAAAAGTAGGACAAGGAAGATCATTTGCTACAATTGCCAAAGAGAAGGATACATAAGAGATGATTGTCCTCTCTTGAAGAAGAAGGAAGGAAAGAAGAAGGAGGAGAAGAAGACAAAAGAAAAGGGGAAGAAGGCTCACAATCTAAAAGAAACATGGGATGATCCATCGTCATTGGAGGAAGAAGAGCATCATGTGTCCCATTTTACTCTAATGGGAATTGATGATGTAGCCTCCACCTCATCCGAACAAGAAGATGGAAGGAGCTCAAGTGAAGATGAAGAAGGGAGCTCAAGTGAAGGGGGAGGTCAAACATCGGATTCAGACTTCTCGGTAAGTGAGGTACATAATCTTCCTCCCCATGTTTTAATTAAAATTATTACAAATACAAATGATGATTTGTTTAAGGCAAAAAGAAAGAACAAATCTTTGAAAAATGATATTTGCATGCTTAAGGAAAAATTAGAATCTATGTGTTCTAAGGACAATGATTCATGTTTAGAAGAAGAAAATAAGGCCTTAAGGGAAAATGTAGAATACCTTACAAATGCCCTTAGGAAATTTGAAATTGGATCCAAAATCCTAAACATGATAATTGGGAGCCAAAGGGCATGTTTTAAGAAAAATGGGTTAGGATACAATGAACCCAACAATGAAAAGACCTACCATTGTCTACTTGCTAGGGGACAATAAAAAACCAAGATCATAGATAGAAGATGGATCCCCAAAGAATATTTAATTAACCCAATTAGAAAGAATTTCTATTCGGTGCCAAAATCAATCCTCAAGGGTTAGAGGAGTTTAGGTCAAGTCAACCATGGAAATCATAATTCAAATCTTTGAAAAATGGTTGACTTGAGACCTTAAGGGGGAGCACTTAGCCTTGATAGAAATTCATGATCAAAAGGGTTAAGTAGAGGTTACCTTTATCTCACAATGATTTGCATTATTCTCTAACCATAAATGTGAGATATTAGGATGATACAAATAATTCACATATGCTTATGGCATTTTGATGGGTTATGAAATGTATCAATTTTTAGTGATCATAGGGCAACTATGGGGAAAGCAAATGTTTAATTAATGGACATCTTGCCCATAGATCATAGTTGGATATTTTAAAATATTTTGAAAATAATTCTATGTTTTATTTACTGTAGTATAGTTATGTTGAAACATATGATTGCAAAACTAAGATTCAAATTGATACGAACTTGAGTGATTTTCAAAGTGTTTGAGCTTTTATCAAAACATCCAAAACATGATGAATTTTCATGGAAGCATATTTTTTCTTGTTAAAGAACATTATAAGTAATATGTTTCAAAATTTCATTATTTTTTGAATTTTCTAGAATTTTTTATGCATTTCTGAAGTTGGCTTCGGAAGGTAAAATTCAGATTAGTAATGTGCCAGTCGACTGCAACAGATGGCAGTCGACTGGTACCTATTTTCCAGTGCTGTTAAGAGCTGGTTTTGGGTATTTTTAGGTCCACATTGATAACATGGTATTTGTACTTGTTTGGTACAATTTTTGATGGTGTCAAAGGGGGAGAAATGAGAAGGTTTAAGTTAGAAACCTACTTGTGTGCAAACTTGAAAATTAAGGTTGAGAGCATATGTTAAGGGGGAGCTTGGGTATTATGCTTCATGTTTAAATATCGCTTTTAATTTTCATATTGTTATTTATGCCTAACTTAAACATATTGCCACACATCAAAAAGGGGGAGATTGTTGGTGCAATTGACCTATGCTTGATCGGTACGATCACGGTTTTGATGTGTGTGTCAAAGAGTTTAAGTTAGACTTTCATATGTGTTTGATATGTATGTTTGAGTCTTACAGGACTTGGTGAAACACACATGAGAAGCTTGATGTAGCTAAGCTTGGGAAGCTCATCCTAGGGCTCGGATCCTTGAGTCGGTGAAGGATGATGTGGAAGACATCTGAGGGACCGTCAGACGAGGAGCAACGGAGTGGAGCTGAGGGAAGTGGACTTCAAGGCAACATGAAAGATGACACAGAGAGGAGCCGCGGGCTCGGGTGCATCTGAGGGACGAAGGCCAAGGAATAGGACTTCAAGGGCGACTCCGGAGAGGATAAGTGTGAGTATGTAACTAGGTGCAGTCTTAGCAGTCGACTGCTAGTTTTAGCAGTCGACTGCATCAGTTGACTGCATGTTTTAGTAGTCGACTGGCAGCGAACAGAAGCATTTTATTTGCTCAGCCAGTAGCGACCAGTCGACTGATACTTTTACCAGTCGACTGGTAAATGACCTTTGGCAAACTGTTGGTGCTGTAAAGTAGTCGTTTGCTACCTCCAACTGTAACACCAGTCGACTGATGGTTTTGCCAGTCGACTGGTGCCGAGATGAGTTGATATGATGATCAACTCTCTGCTCTTATTTATAGGAAGCTTTGGGGCTTGAAGGATGTTACTGATTATTGTTGAATCACTCCTTAGCAATTGTCCAAAGCTTCCAAGCCATTCTCCTCCTCCCAAACCTAAACTTCATCATTGTAAAGAGGAAGAGAGCCTTGTGAGAGGTTTGCTCCACCAAGAAGGAGTAAGAGCTAGCCGGAGATTGCCAAGGATTGATCCACTTAAGGATCAAGTGTTCGTCTATCTCAAGGACACGTCGTAGAGTAGGAGCAAGTAATCTCTGAACCACGTAAATGATCGTGTTAGCATTTGTGTTCTTGCTCATTGCTTTCATTATTAGTTTCTATATTTTCGCTTATGCAAACTAACATCTTGTAGTGAAGAAATCGAAATTGGGGGGTGACCTAGCTATCCAACCCCCCTTCTATCTGGCCACCGATCCCCTACAATTTTCTACCTGGATAGTGGCCACTATGACTTCATTGCCTAGTTTCAACTAGGTCTTTCACCTTACCTAAGATCACTTAAGGCTTTCCTGCACACTTAGTCAGACTTGTTAGAACAATAAAAAACCTTAACTTTGAACTCATTGTCATTATCAAAACTTAGGTTCAATCATCTGGTGCTTGCTCCACCAATAGTAAGTCTTTGGCCAAACCATTACATGTCAAGAGAATGGTCTTCTTGGACACATGTTTGAGTAATTAGAATCCATGGGATAAGGAACTATTTCTTGGGCTAGATGTGACATAGTTAGTTTAATAGGGGCTGACACATAGACCATGTTATGAATTAAGTGGGTATAAGATGAGTGAAAGGAACATGTATACTAATTACATGGATGTTGAAGGGTTCTGAATTATTCTTGGATCAACTATAATTTTTTGGTCAATTGGGGGTCATGATGTACTATTAGGTACCACTTATGATTGATTTATAATTAATGGATAATTATAAATGACTGATGTGCATAGATTGTATACACTTGTTTAACATGTTTTGATGCACATTCACATACTTTGTACATGCTTTGTCTATGTATTTTCGTACTTCCAACTTTTCTTTTAGCATATTTACTCTTTTTGTTTGGAGATCTGCTTTTGTGCATTTTCTGTACACGGGAGTCAAATTTGGTGAATGTTTCCTGATCAAGGACAAATCTGCAAGCGAAGCAAAGGAGGAAGGCACCATTCTTGTACTTCACATGACCCTGGCATGGGGGGTTGCCCAGGCCATGTGTGGATCACTGCCCATGTGATTGCAGCAGGAAAGGAAGTGACCATGGTCGTGTGAACCTCACACGGACGTGCCAAGATGAGAAGCCAGAGGAAGCCAGGCCGTGCACACTACACAGCCCGTGCAATAATTCCAGAGGCCAAGAATGCCCTGGCCGTGTGCTTCACACGACCCGTGCAGGAGCTCCAGAGTTGGAGGTAGTGCAGCCCGTGTGGATCTACACGGCCATGCAAGGAGTGCAGTGGCAGAGCCAAACATGGTCGTGTCTCACACACGACCGTGTGAGACAGGCAGAGATGGGAGTGAGCCAGGTCGTGGCCCACACACGGCCAGGTCCTGGGGCCGTGTGGCGCCCGAATTTCTCCCTCTATATAAAGGTTTCTTCTTCATTTCAAAGGGGGATCTTCTCCCTTTTGGAGGGAATTCAAGATTTGGGCATTCCTCCACCTTCTTGGGAGGATTTATGGTGAATCATGGGCGGATCTTCAACGTTTCGACTCCGGGGAAAGAGGATTGGATCTTCATCATAGATAAGTTTTTCTTCCCTTTCTTTCTTGGATTTGGGGACCAAGATTCTTGTCTTTTCCTTATCTTTGGGTTTCTTTCCTTGTTCCATGGATTAGATCTCTTATTCTAGGATGGAGGGAGTATTTGTAATGGAGATTTGATGTAAACTCTTGTGGATTTGCCTAATTCCTATTTCTATGATTTTGCCCTGTTTGTATCTATTCTTTCTTGTGTGGATTGTTGTGATTAGGGCTTAAGTACCATGCTTGATTAAATGTTTGGATATCTTATGGATCTTGTAGAGGTAATTCCTCATTCAATTTTTCAAGGGGCGTTCGTGACAGGAACATGCCCGTGTAAGGACGTTTGAGGGGTAATCTTGAAGGGGGAATTAGGTATTTCAAGAGGGTAGGATAGATTGTATGTGTTTATATATTGTATCTTGATGCGGTTGAGGAGTGATGAATTCTATGTTGATTTTCTGAGGGACGCACGTGACAGGCAAGCCCGTGTAAGGATAACATGTTTCAGACCTAAGCCGGTTGTCTATTGCAAGAGGGAATCGACAACCTTCTACAAATAATGGATAAATGATGAATAAGATTTGGTAGATCGTTTACATTGAAGAACCTTACAAAGAAACCAAAACTCCTAGAACATACCTTTATCATTGCCTTTATTCTTGTTTCTTATTCTTTCATTTCTTTGTTTACATTTCATAGTTACACTTAGATTCTGTCAACCCATTGATTAGTTGTTTAGCTAACTCGCGTTGAGACATCTTTAGTGCTTATTTCAGTCCCTGTGGATACAATATCTTTTATTATTACTTACGATATTTCCCTACACTTGCGGAGGTCAACAAGTTTTTGGCGCCGTTGCCGGCGACTGCACTATAACATTAGGGATTATCTATTGAGTTAGACTAAACATAACTTTTCTTTTCTTTTCATTTGCATATTTGAATGTAATTGTTAGAATTCTGTTTCCATTAGTTTTTCCTTTCTTGTATAACATTCTTGTCAATTCTTTTTGTTATAATTCTAATTCTGCATTTTTGATTCTAACATTTTTTTTGTCTAACTTTTCTCTGTTTTTCTTTGGATTTAATTTCTTTCTTCTTTTTCTTTTGTAAACATATCTTGCTAATTTGTTCTTGTGTATGCGAAGATCTAACTTTGTAGGAGAACTTCTTCCTCTAGACCCTGAGATAGAAAGAACATTTCATAGAAGAAAAATTCTACAAAGGCAATAAGAAGAACAAGAACATTCTATCATGGCTAATAGACCACTAAAGGATTATGCAATACCTTACGCTAGGGGTTTTTGATCTAGTATTTCAAGGCCTTCAGTTGAAGCAAATAATTGTGAGATCAAACCTGTAATTATATCTATGGTGCAGCAAAATCAGTTTGGTGGAGGACCGCATGAAGACCCCAACCAACATTTAGAGGTCTTCTACGAGATATGCGGCACAAGGAAGATGAATGGTGTTCCTTCTGAGGCGGTGCGCCTATTATTATTTGGGTTCTCTTTGAGAGATAGAGCCAAGCAATGGTTAAACTCTTTGGCTCCAAATAGCATCACCACATGGGAGCAATGTGAGCAACAATTCCTTGACAAATTCTATCCTACAAGTAAAATGGCTCATATGAGGAACCTTATTGCAAGCTTCAAGCAAACGGACTCTGAATCTTTATTTGAAGCTTGGGATAGATACAATAGTATGCTCAGACAATGCCCACACCATGGTTTGGAAAGGTGGTTAGTGCTACATACATTTTATAACAACATCAATTATCATACAAATGTGTCCCTTGATTCAGCGGCTGGAGGGGCACTTATGAACAAGAGTTTGGATGAAGCCGAAGAGATAATTGAAAGTGTAGCACAAAATCACCATCAATGGGATAATGAAAGAAGTGGTGGTTATTCTTGTGTAAACCCAACAATAAAAGCATCAGGGAAGTTTGATGTCGATGTAGTTACTTTATTGGCTGCAAAACTAGATGCTCTCACAAAAAGGTTTGAGAACATGGGAGCTAGCTCAAGTACGGTCAATGCCATTGTTTCTTCTTGTGAAGTATGTGGAAGTTCTGAACATTCAAATGACTCATGTCCATTAGGGGCTATCACTGCACAAATTAATCAATTGGAACAATGTGATGTAATCATGTGTTTTAATCAAAGGCAGAACAACCCATACTCAAATACCTACAACCCTGGATGGAAGAGTCATCCTAATTTCTCTTACAGAAATAACTAAGATCAGGGACCATCCATGGGGGCAAGGCCTAATTTTTAGCCTGGGCAGCATAATTTTCAACAACACCAATCTTCTCAAGGCTTTCCTATGTCTAAAATTGAAAAGATGTTTGAAGAAATTATCTCCAATCAGAATGACATGAAGCAGGACATTTTGAAACTTACACAGAGAATGGATAATTCTGATAAACATCAAAAGATTCTGGATAGTTAGATTGCCCAACTATCTTCCTCATCTTCTAGAGCACCAGGACAACTACCTGGCAACCCTGATGTCAATTCTATGGAGCATTGCAATAGAATTGAACTTAGGAGCGGACGGACCTTGGGAGATCCCCAAGTGACTGCTCCAAAAGGGATGCACACTGAAGAAGAGCTCTCTCCTCCAACACCAAATCAGATTCAAGATAATGAGGAGAGTACCACTAAGGTTGAAGAGACTCTTCCACTCAACCATCAAAGGATAGAAGTCCCTTTTCCTCAAAGACTTATTATGTTAAAGAAGGATGAAGACTTTGACAAATTCTTGGAGAAAGTTAAAGAAATATGTGTTGAAGTACCACTTATTGATGCAATTCTTCAAATGCTCAAGTTTGCCAAATTCTTGAAGGACATCATGTCAAACAAAATAAGGAAAGGAGACATAGAGACCATTGCACTTACAGAGGAATGTAGTGCTCTTTTGGAAAAGAACACTTCCCCAAAGTTGAAAGATCCTGGAAACTTCTATATTCCTTGCAACATAGGAACTAAATTTATTGAGAAAGCTTTTTGTGATTTGGGGGCAAGTGTTAGCCTCATTCCTTATTCTATTTGTAATAAATTAGGTCTCAAAAACTTTAAACTTACTACTATGACACTACAACTTGCTGATCACTCTTGCAGGTACCCTATGGGGATTGTAGAAGATGTGCAGTAGAAGTAGGTGAGAGTATAATTCCCACTGATTTTGTGGTATTAGACATGGATGAGGATCCAAAAATTCCTATCATATTGGGAAGACCATTCCTTGCTACAGCTGGAGCTATCATAGATGTTAAAAATCGTAAACTTTCTTGGGAGGCAACCGAAGGGTTCTTTTTAGTTAGTTTTATTCCATGTTTCTATTTTTCGTAGTATTTTTACTTTGTTTTTGCTTTGTTTTTAGGTTGAAATTGCACTTCCATGAGCTGGCCATGATTTCTTCATGGGCATGGAAGTATTGGAGAAGCAAGAAAGGATAAGAATCATCAAGAGGAGCAAAACAGAGCATGGTCGTGTGCTGTACACGACCAGGCATATGTTGCAGAAAAGGGAGATGCTTGGGTCGTGTCTACATGACACAGCCGTGTGGAGTCTCCAGAGAAGAAAAAGTGCGTGGTCGTGTACCAGACACGACCGTGTGAAGAATCTAGAGGAGGAGAGCTTCTTGGTCGTGTTTCACACACAACCCTGTGAAGAAACCAACACAGAAGCATGCACTGGCCGTGTCATTCGACACGGTTGTGTGCTGACTCCAGAGAAGGAAGCTAGTGAGGCTGTGTCCCAGACACGACCATGTAAGGATAACTGAGGAGGAGAAGGATATGGTCGTGCCAATTGGCACGACCGTGTGAGTCAACCCGAGAGGGAGAAGGCAGGGACCATGTAGATCTACACGGCCCGTGTGGAGAAATCTGACCAGGTCGTGTCTCCTATACATGGCCAGATTCAAGCTGTGTCCCCCACACACCCTCCTCATCTCAATACCCTCTTCTCTCTAAAACTCCCTTCTTCTTCAACCTACTCTCAAAATCTTCTCAGATCTAGGTCTAAAACTCTTTCTTTTCCACAAACATCATCTAGACCTAGACTTTTCTCTTCTCCTAGACTCAAAGATCTCCACTTTCATAACCCTACGATCTATTTCTTTAAGATCTAGCTTCTCCAATCACAAACAATACCCTTTCCTACTCTAACTTGACAATATGTCCAACTTTCTGAAGTGACTTCGCAAGGGAGGTAGTGGATCTAGTGGTGGAGACAAAGGAAGGAGCCAACTAAAGATAAGGGGAAACAACCGGTGAAAGGCAAAGGAAAGAGGACCTCACGCGACGAAGGTAATGACAACGAATTCAATATCATGTTTAGAAATGATGATCAAATAACTAGATTTGCAATTCTTGTCAATATAAAGATCGTGTGTACTAGGTATATGGACCCAACCATTTTAGATATGATGGGAATTAGGGATGATATAGATTGGATGATTGGATTCTTGGATTGGAGTGATATGTTGTACACACATCTACCTACTTATCCTCGCATTGTTTTGGAGTTTCTAAGTTCACTAGATGTCCATTTTGCCAATGAGGATGATTATGTTGGCAAGATAACCTTTAGATTAATAAATCAAGAATTTCAATGGACATTTAGTGACTTCAACACTTGTTTTGGATTGTCTTCCGGTAGCTCTCGGAGGTTTGATTCTAGGTTTAATTGGAACAATTTTTGGAATTCTATCACCGGATTAGATCATCCCTATGAGCCCTCTAGAGACAAGGCTTCTCACATGCAAAACCCTTATTTTAGATATCTACATCGAGTTATGAGCAAAACTATTTTTGGTAGAGGGGAAAGTGATGGAGTCATTAAAAAAGTAGAACTTTATTCTCTATGGGCTATGTTACATAAGGTTGATTTTGATTCCGTCTTCCATTTTTTGCAAACCTTAGTGAGAGCTGCGAGGGCATCTTCGGGATCAATAGTTCATGGTGGTTTGATTACTCAAGTAGCCATTAACTTGGAACTTGATTTAGATGGGTTGGAAGTTATACATGACAATGATATGATCGACATGGATGCATGTCTTGCTATGAAAATGATTGTTTGGGATGAGAATGGTTTTGCATTTCCTAGGAGGAATGGTTTTCCTTTACCTCTTCGTTGTCCTTCTCGAACTTCAATTCGCAACCTAGCTAATTAGGTAATCATTGATTTAGATCCCAAATATGTCCCTTCCATATCCGGAGACACAGAGCCACACATTGAGCCTTGACATCTAGACACCCGCAGCCTTCCGGTCATCCGGATCTAGCTAGGCATTCTTTTGCCTATGGTACGGGTCCCTCCAGATTTGACTTTTATGATTTTTGTACTTCTCTAGAATCACTTCATCAGAAGCAAGATGCCCAATGAGAATGTTGGAGGGTCGCTTCTCTTTATCAGATGACCAGTTTAGAGAGGTACAAAATCACTTTCAGTTCATGAGAAATTTTCAAGGTCAAGTGGCTGAATTTGTCTAGGATTATGATATAGATCAAGCTAGAATGAGAGATTTTATGCAAAGCATGAGTGTCACTAGCCAACAAGTTGATGCTTTGTTTGAGTATCATATAATCCTGAGTGAAACTCCAAGTTTCCCTAGTTTTCCCATTGGTAACCATGTCGTAGGCGTCCTTTCCCTCACCCACCTCCACCTCCTCCACCATATTGATTTCATCGGGACGATGAAAAGTTTAAGTCTAGGGGGGTGTCGAACTTGATTTTTCATGATTTTTCTTTATGCATTCTAGTTTTCAATTTTTGCTTGTTTTCTGCATATTTAGTTTTGTTCTACATTTTATTTTGATTGTCTTGCTTGGATTGCTTGATTTTTGATAGTCACTTGACTATCTTTTAAAAATCTTGTGGCATACATCTTGAGAACATCAAAACTTCACTTATATGCTTTCTTGTCTTCAAGATTAAATGTTAGCACGTTTATTATCTAGATTCATGATGTTTTAAGTGATGTTAGTATTATGCTCAATGTACCTCTTTTCTCTATCTTGGGTAGCATGACACAAGCTAAGTATCTTATGAAGATGAGTTTTAGTTTTGGCTTGACCTTAAGGATTTTATCTTCACTACACCTATACTTGATGCTTGAATGGTTGATTTCATTGAAATAGTCATGATTTATTTTGTTTGTTTAGTACTTGTGATTTCTCAAACTTTATTTTAGTTACTGGATGAGGCTCAACTCATGTAAGCTTATTTGGAAAAATCAAAATATCCTTACATTTGTGCTAAAAGTACATTTGTGAATAAGATTTGCACAATGCAAATACTTATGAAAAAAAGAGTGAAAAAAGCAGAAAAAAAGTGAATAAGGGATATAAAAAATAGTTGTCATGAGTGGAATCTAGCAAGTCAACCCTTTGAGACCGAGTTAGGTTACTGGGGAAATGACTGCTTAATTTCTCTTGAGATTGAGTACACTTTTGAGACCTTGGGTTGATTGAGAAATATGAACCAGGTGTGTGACAAGTAAGTGTCCATCACTGGTTACTTGTCTATTACCGAAAATATTAGGAATTCAAACTTGATGACGACTTGACTAGGACATAGATTGAAACTTGAAGAGTTTTTGAGTTACTTTGCCCTGTGCACAAGAACTTATGCTTGAGCCATACTTAACTTGTTTCCATGATCATGCTTGTCAATGAAACTTTTTGATAGAGTTAGGAGAATGCATTAGGGATATGAGAACATTGTAGAACATATGAATTAGATTGCAGCATTCTGCTTGAGGACAAGCAAAGGTTTAAGTTTGGGGGTGTGATGTACATAGATTGTATACACTTGTTTAGCATATTTTGACTCACATTCACATACTTTGTACATGCTTTGTCTACGTATTTTCATACTTCCAGCTTTCCTTTTAGCATATTTACTCTTTTTGTTTGGAGATATGATTTTGTGCATTTTTCTGTATACAGGAGTCGAATTTGGTGAAGGTTTCGTGTTCAAGGCCAAATCTGCAAGCGAAGCAAAGGAGGAAGGCACCATTCTTGTACTTCACACGACCCTGCCACGGGGGTTTGCCCAGGCCGTGTGTGGATCACTGCCCGTGTGATTGCAGTAGGAATGGAAGTGGCCTTGGCCGTGTGAACCTCACACAGCCGTGCCAAGATGAGAAGCCAGAGGAAGCTAGGCCGTGTACATTACACGTCCCGTGCAACAATTCTAGAGGCCAAGAATGCCCTGGTCGTGTGCTTCACACGACCCGTGCAAGAGCTCTAGAGTCGGAGGCAATGTAGGCCGTGTGGATCTACATGACCGTGCAAGGAGTGCAGTGGCGGCAGAGCCAGACATGGCCGTGTCTCACACATGGCCGTGTGAGACAAGCAGAGAGGGGAGTGAGCCAGGTCGTGTCCCACACACGGCCAGGTCCTGGGGTCGTGTGGCGCCTGAACTCCCCCCTCTATATAAAGGTTTCTTCTTCATTTCAAAAGGGATCTGATCCCTTTTGGGGGGAATTCAAGATTTGGGCATTCCTCCACGTTCTTGGGAGGATTTCCGACGAATCAAGGGCGGATCTTCAACGTTTTGACTCCGGGGAAAGAGGATTGGATCCGAAGATGACTCTTCATCGTAGATAAGTTTTTCATCCCTTACTTTCTTGGATTTGGGGATCAAGATGCTTGTCTTTTCCTTATCTTTGGGATTCTTTCCTTGTTCCATGGATTAGATCTCTTGTTCTAGGATGGAGGGAGTATTTGTAATGGAGATTTGATGTAAACTCTTGTGCATTTGCCTAATTCCTATTTCTATGATTTTACCCTGTTTGTACCTATTCTTTCTTGTGTGGATTGTTGTGATTAGGGCTTAAGTACCATACTTGATTGAATATTTGGATATCTTGTGGATCTTGTAGAGGTAATTCCTCATTTGATTTTCCAAGGGACGTTTGTGACAGGAACATGCTCGTGTAAGGACGTTTGAGGGGTAATCTTGAAGGGGGAATTAGGTATTTCAAGAGGGTAGGATAGATTGTATGTGTTTATATATTGTATCTTGATGTGGTTAAGGAGTGATGAATTCTATGTTGATTTTTTGAGGGACGCACGTGATAGGCAAGCCCGTGTAAGGACAACATAAATTCATTTCTAATTGATCACATTTAGATATATTTCAGTCCTAGGCCGGTTGTCTATTACAAGAGAGAACCGACAACCTTCTACAAATGATGGACAATTGAGGAATAAGATTTCGTAGATCATTTACATTGAAGAACCTTACAAAGAAACCAAAACTCCTAGAACATACCTTTATCATTGCCCTTATTCTTGTTTCTTATTCTTTCATTTCTTTGTTTACATTTCATAGTTACACTTAGATTCTGTCAACCCATTGATTAGTTGTTTAACTAACTCGCGTTGAGACATCTTTAGTGCTTATTCTAGTCCTTGTGGATACGATATCTTTTATTATTATTTACGACATTTCCGTGTACTTGCGGAGGTCAACAATGACCAATATAATTAAGAACCTATTAGGTCACACGTACTACAAGAATATCTAAAAGATATAAAATAAGTTTGATAACTGGTTTCTCATATTGAGAGAGATTAAATCTAATAGGACCAGACAAGGGGAAAATATAGAAGAAATTTGTCCAGTCAAAAGCAATGGTGGGCCACATCTCTTGTAGGTGAGTTGCAGTCATTATAGTTTACTAAAAAACCAAATTAGTTTGGTTTAGTTATGAACCAAAAATTGATTTTGTTTTCAACCAAGAGTTTTGGTTCTTGAACCAAGCTTAGTGCTAATGGATCAGATTGACTTATTGGGTATGAATTTGAACTTGATTTTTAAACTTGGAAAGAGGTATATAAAACCCCTCCATGAGGAGAGAAAAATAAAGAATTCATAAGAAGAAAACCTAATTCTGATTAGGCTCCTCTCCCTTCTCCCTCTCCCTCTCTTACTATCGCCTACTTAAGGAAGTTGCCTACCCAAAGAGTATTAGGATGTATACTAAAAGCCTAACTTTTTGTATGAACATTTATTTTGAAATGAGAATTACATTGGTCAAATGTCTACATTTAGTTAAATGCAATTGTCCATTTAATTTATATTGTAAATAACATGGTGTGTGATGTCACACAGAAAATCATGTTATAAGTTCCTTATAAATTATAAATAGTAGCTCACAACTAAGATGGATTGAGACAAACCATTGGAATGATTGTAGTGTAATTTTGTATTGATTTATCTTGACTATAAAATTACACTAGTACGCTATGTGTGTATTGAGCAGGACCATTTGAGGTTGTTTCTTTTTATACTGACTACATAAAAGAACCTAATCTCTATTATTATAGATGTGCATACTCTTAATCCCGGTATAATAACAAGCACATATACTTAGTATTTATTTCTTTAATTTATCAATGAGTACGATTTATTCGTTAAATCAATAGGCCCGATAAGTTGGGAAATAATATTATTTATATGGTGTGTTGTTGATTATAGAAGGAAACTCTGTCCTAGTTATCTAGGTTGACGATATCCCCTTGAGGAGCTCATAAGGATTGTCATGTAAATCCTACAGGTGGACTTAATCTGGCATGACGAATTAGCTGAGTGATACTACTCTTAGAGCTAGATATTAATTAAGTGAGTTGTTAGTAACTCATTTAATGAATGAACATTCAATATCTTAAACATAGGGAGATTAATGCACTCATGATAAGAAGGAGCCCATAATGTAATATGGGATTGGTGTAGTTGTTCAATAATAACTCTTTAGTGGTATGAGTTATTATTGATGAACTTGAGTTGAGTGTTCGGGTCAAACATAGGAAGCTCAAACTCATAAGTAGGCAAAAACTAATTCCTCTTCTCAGTCCCTACTGTAGCCTCTATAAAGTCTCACGTTCACCCGTTTTGATTTTACTTTTTACCCAAATGAGGGGTCGGCCACATCCTTGCTTGGTGACCAAGCAAGGGGCCGACTAAGCCCTCTTGGCGCCCAAGATGTGGGCCGGCCAATGTTGGTTAGTCCTAAGAAAATCATACCGGTTCCACTATACAAAAATTTTTGTACAAGTATCGAACCTTTCCTTAAATAACCTATTGTGTTCTTTATAAGTTAAATTAGGAATCGCAGCCAGAACTTAACATCATTGATTCCAAATTTAACTTATCTGTTCTTAATGATTTAGATTTAAATCGCAAGTATACTATAAAGTTGATCACTGAGTATGCAATAAATTATGCAGAGGGATATGAGTGATGTAGATGGGATTTATCCCTTCCATATGACAAAAGTGATATCTGTGGGCCTCTTGATTAGTAGGACACAAAAATGCATGGTCATGCTCAAATGAGTCAATATGTGATATTGAACTTATTTGATTGAGTGTGTCTACTTAGAGATCAAAAAACACAATGATTGATAAGAGGATAACATGGTATATGTCTCATTGATCAATCTAAATATCAAAGATAGAAGGATTGAGCCATACAAGATAATATACACGGAAAGGTTAGGTTGGATCTTGACATTCTTATCACTTGGGTAAGAATGATGCCTTGTTAGATGCTACTCATTGTTTATTTATGTAAAATGGTTTTAGAGACATTCCCAATGTTATAAGAACTTATTAGGTCACACACATAAAGAACATGTTAATTTAGAGATGGATTCATATAATGGATCATTAGATTAAGTCTAATCTAAATTAGACTCATTGAGTTAGACTCAATTGGATCCAACTATTGGATTGAGTTCAATTCAAATTAGACTCATTAAGTCAATTTAGATTGATGAGGATTAATGAGTTAGACACATTGAGTGACTTGATGAATTTGAATTCATCAAGGAAGAGGAGTGTTTAATTTAGAATTGATTATGCATTGGATGAAGAGCCAAATGGTGGTCAATTTTGAATTGATCATGCATTGGATGAAGACCAATATTAATGTCAATTAAGTCAATTGGCATTAAGGCATTTGATTGAATGAGTACAAAAGGGCTTTTGATTCATTTCATGAAAATGCTTGTGTTCTTTCTCTTCTTCTTCTTCTTCTTCTTCTTCCACCTTTAGCCGAAACTCCCTAAGAAGGTTGTTAGCACAACCTTAGGTGGTTTTTCTTCTCCAAATTTGTGAATTCTTAAGATGAACGGAATATGTTCGTGTGGATATCAAAAGCTACGTGAACACTGTTAGGACCATTGGTCGGCTAAAAGGGGAGTTAAATATCCCCTACACAAATAAAAAAAATGAACATTTCTCGGACTTAAAAGAACACTTGTATAAACAAAATAAGAAATGAACTGAAAGATAGAGGCACCGAAGTTTTACTTGGTTACAACTGGGGAGGTTGTTAATCTAAGGAAGTGGAATGCACTAATATCTCCTTCAAGTGTTGAAGCCTCTTTACAGCAGTGAAAGCTCAGAAAAGAAGAAGCTAAATGAAAACTGAAAGCGTACAAGTGTTGTTAATCAAGATACTTGTTCTCTCTAGCTTCTGGGACCAAGGCTGTATTTATAGCCTTGGTCAGGGTGCTTGGAAGGGTTCCAAGCGCTTGGAGGGGGATAAAACTTTATCTCCTTCACAATAGATCGTAGTCAAATGCAATCCGAATAGAATTCCATTTCGAGCGCCCGAAACTGGAAAGTTAACCTCATTGACTTTTTCAGTCCGAGCCCTCTTCTCCAGTGCTGCTCGTCTTGGTCCGGGTTTTCCGCTCTAGCTCCGCTCGCTTGGGTGATTTCGGCCATCTGGAATAGGGCTCACCCGAACCCAACTTCCGCCTTCTCGAGCAACCTTCCGCTCTGGCTTCTTGTCCCTCGGAAATGTCGCGCGCCTCCTTCTCGTCTGCTCACGTACTCTTCTATAGCACCTCATCCCTCATATGCACCGAGCCTGTTGGCTCTCTCCCATACCGTCCTTCTCGCTAGCTGCATCTTTTTCTCAACTTCTTGTGCTCCTAAGCTCATGTACACTTAGACATAGGGTTAAACACAACAGGACCTAACTTAATTTATTTGATCACAACAAAACAATCTTAGGGTACCAACAATCTCTCCCTTTTTGATGTGAGCAACCCAGGTTAAGTTAGGGTAAATAAATATAAAATAAAAGAAATAAATTTGCAATTCAAGTGCAAAATTTTAAAAATATATATATAATCTACCTCCCCTAGACTTAATCTCTTCCGTTCTCCCCCTTTGATCACAGAAAAAATAGGGTACCAAAAAAAATCTAAGAGTAACTTTTATAAAATTCTGATTTTCAAATATTTTTGAAAAAATAATAATTTTGATAGCACTAAAAAAATGTAATAATTTTAGAAACATTTTCTAAGCAAAAAGATTTTGAGAAATAATCAATAATTTCCTTAGTTAAATAAATTTTCAAAAACTAATTTTGTAGAAATTTTGGTAATGTAAATTTGATACTTATAAAAGAAACTTTAAGTCTTTAAAAAAAAATTCTAAGTAAAAGTAAAAAATTTCTAAGAAAAAATTTTCTAAATTAAGGATACTGTAAAACATTTAAGTAACTATTAAAGCATTAGCTAATTTCAATTTTAATGCTCTATTAGTTAGTCAATTAAATATTTTATTTCAATATTCAACTTCCAAGCTGTGACGAGACACTAGGCCTTCTTGGTTATTGGAGAAACAACCACTTTCTAGACAAAGCCTTATAAGGAAATTTAAACATTTAATGTACTATCTGAAAGCCCTAAGTCCAATTTTAATTAAGACAAGTCTTTGGAATCCAATATAGGTTCCTTCCAACTGGGTTAATTAGGAATTTTTTTTGGAATGTATCTCTAAGATATTTTCCTAATTTATGCTTTGTGATATTTAAAATACCAGTTCAAATTATATCTTCTAATGCTCGCATTGTGCATGTATGATTTTTCAAGTTTTTTATTTCTCTTTATAAATTGTCATTTTCTAGCTTTAATTTATCAAAATCTTCTAGTGGACAAGATTTTTCTAGAATTACTTTTAATTCTTTAATTTATTTTTCTAATTTACAACAATCTTTAGATAATAATTTTATGAATTTAAAAATTTTATCAGGAGGAAGAGATCATACCTAACTTACCTTGTCGATCTCGTTGTCCGTAGCTCTCCCTAAACTGCAACTTTCTTCCAATGTCACTCCCCCTTCATCAATGCTCTCGATGCTCATTTCAGAAGAGCTTTCTTCATGTTCATCTTGATGACTTGCCATCAACGCAAGCCTGGAGAAAGCCTCAACTTTCGATTTGGACGACGTTTTGTCCCACTTCGCCTTTAAAGTCTTGTACTTGTTCGTTTGGACAAGCTTCTTTCCTATGTCCTTATCCTTGTTCCTTAGCTTAGGGTAGTTGTCCTTAATGTACCCTTCTTCATTGTAGTGGTTGAATCTGATTGTCCTTTTCTTTCTACCCTCCAAATGGTTAGTTTTTCTTGATTTAAATAATCTTTTAAAATGTCTTGCCATTATTACCATTTCTTTGTCATCGAGAGAAGATTTTGACTCATGTTCGTCTCTCATTGCCTTGAAGGCGATGTTGTGCTTCGGCTCCTTCATACCTACACATCTCGATTCATGCACTTCAAAAGTTGAAAATAATTCTTCTAAGGTAATAGATTCTAAGTCCTTAGAGATATAGAAGGCATCTACTAGTGATGCTCATTTTGTATTTCTAGGAAATGCATTAAGAGCATACCTTAGTGAATCTCAGTTGTTTACCTTTTCTCCAAGATTTGAAAGTTCAGTGATGAACTCCTTAATCCTTGAGTGAAGGTGTGCAATCATTTCATCTTCTTCAAATCGTAGATTGGTGAGCTGGTTGTGAAGTAAATCTCATCTCGCGAGCTTGGCTTCGGATGTCTCTTCATGTAGCTCATGGAACTTCTCCCAAAGCTCCTTTGCTGAGTTGTAGGTACCGATCTGATTGACTTCTTGTGGTGGAAGGAAGCTCAGCAGATGGAACTCTGCTTTGCTGTTTACCATGTAGTCGGCCTGCTCCTTCTCCGTCCACTAGTATTCTTCCTTACCCTCGGGTACTACAAAAATGAACTTCATTATTAAAAGATATTTAAAGTCAGTCTTAAAGAATACCTGGATTCTCTTATTCTAGCTATCGAACTCACCCTCGAACTTTGGTGGGTATATGCTCGGTCAGGCCATTGATCCGGTGCTTCGATCGGTGGTTAGTCCTCCTGGAGCATCCTGACTCTGATACCACTTGTTAGGACCATTGGTCGGCTCAAAGGAAGGTTCAATAGCCCCTGCACAAATAAAAAAATGAAACTTTCTCAGACTTAAAAGAGCACTTGCATAAACAAAATGAGAAATGAACTGAAAGACAGAGGCACTAAAGTTTTAGTTGGTTACAATCGAGGAGGTTGTTAATCCAAGAAAATAGATGCACTAATATCTCCTTCAGGTGGAGAAGCCTCTTTACTGCAGTGAAAGCTTAGAAAAGAAGAAGCTAAATGAAAACTAAAAGCGTACAAGTGTTGTTACTCAAGACTTGTTCTCTCTAGCTTCTGGGACCAAGGCTATATTTATAACCTTGGTTGGAGCGCTTGGAAGGGGCTCCAGGCACCTGGAAAGGCTCCTGGTGCCTGGAGGGGGATAAAACTTTATCCCCTGATCAAATGTGATCCCGATAGAATTCAATTCCGGGCGCCTGGAGTTCGGGCGCACGGAACTAGAAAGCTAACCATGTTGACTTTTTTAGTTCATGCCCTCTGCTCCGGTATTGCTCACCACGGTCTGGGTCTTCCGCTCCGGCTCCTCTCACTTGGGTGATTTCGGCCATCTAGAATAGGGCTCACCTGAACCCAACTTTCGGCCTTCTCAAGTAACCTTCTGCTCCGGCTTCTTGTCCCTCAGAAATGTCGCATGCCTCCTTCTTGTCTGCCCGCGTACTCTTCATTAGCACCTCGTCCCTCAGACGCACCAAGCCTATCAACTCTCCCTATGCCGTCCTTCTCGCTAGCTGCGTCTTTTGCTCAATTTCTTGTGATCCTAAGCTCCTGCACACTTAGACACAGTGTTAAACACAACAGAACCTAACTTAACTTATTTGATCAAAACAACCTTGGGGTACCAACAAACACTTGATCATGCTGAGATCTAACAAGGACAAAGTTACCGTTGGGAGTTTAAGTTTACGCAACAAAGGTATAACTCTCATCACAACTAGTATATGGTTTCCTTCGCTTGGATCTTTTAGATGGATCTTGAAACATATATTCTGCTATGCTTGTGTTTGTTTTGTGCTCAAGATCCTAACAGTATTAGAGCAAGGTCACTCTTTATTGGACTAATCATTGGGGGAGCAATGAGCTAAAGGAAGAAGAAGAAGTTTGAAGCTTGAAGACCTAATTTCAATAAGTCAAGAAATTATCATTCAAGAGCTCAAGTTCAAAAATAGAGTGTCAAGATGGATTTGGATATGATATTCGAGCACCCCCACCATTCTAAATTAGAATCTTCGATCTTTGAAAATCAAAGATCAAAATTTTTTTCATGATGGAGATAGAGCAATACTTTGCTCTAATGGAGAGTTTTAAAGCTTCAAAAGATTCAAAGGGAAAGTTTCTCAAGAAAAATAAATGGAATGAGGAGCAAATCAAGAGATGCGAGGTCAATGAGAAAGTAATAATATTATTGGTTGATTTTTTACCGAGCACCATCTTATGCAAGATTAGAGAATATCAAGATGCCAAGGAGTTATAGATCAAGTTGGTACAACTTCATGAAGATCAAACCTCCAGGCAAAGTGAAGTAAAATCTAAAGAAGGAAACTCTTTGAATCAAGAACAAAAGGTTCTGAAGGTTGAGAGATGATCAACATCTAAGGATGAAGTTGAAGAGCCATCTACTTCAAGGATTGAGGGGGAGAGAAGATTATTGATATCAAAACAAGAAGAAGCTTCTACTTCTAGGTCCAATGAAGAAGAGTCTTGTACCACTCCTATAAGAAAAGAAGGTATAATAATTTTAATTTATAAAAAATAAAAATTATATCATTTACTTTGAGTATAAGGAAAAGGAATTAATAAGAATAAGTGTCCTAAGCTGGAGATGAAGAAGATCCAAGTGGCATCCAAGGTTAAAGAGAAGCCAAAGGAGGCCTTACCTATAATACGCAAAGACAAGGAGCACATTGTGTGCTTCATATGCAATCAAAAGTTGCATTACTGAAATCAATGTTCAAAGGGAAGGCTTAATAAGAGAGGAAGCTCAAATCAAGGGGGAGCTTCCGAGGGCAAACATACCATTAGTTAATGATACTTATTTAAATCATGATAAAAAGCATGTTAGAAATAATTTTTATTATTTTAATGCTTTTTATCATAAAAATAGGAGACATAAAAACCATAAGGAAAATTATAAGTCTTTTCACTACAACAAAATCGCTCATAGACATCGGTTTTCCACCGGTGTCTATTTAATTTTCGACCGATATCTATGAAGCCGATGTTAAAAGTCTGTCATTTTAGACATCGGGTTAAAACCGGTGTAGTATCACTTAACGACACCGGTCTTCGAATCGGTTATTAACCGGTGTAGTATCACTTAACGACACCGTTTCATCAACGGTGTAAAATCGATGTAATATTGTATGTTAATAACACCAGTTTTGGCAGCGGTAAATGACCGATGTAATATTAGTTTATAACACCGGTTTTACATCGGTGGAAAACCGATGTAATATGTATATTTTTTACAGATTTGATTTTAAAACCGACAATAACAAAAAAAAATACATAAATATTCACAAATTGTACAAATATTCTTCATTCAATAATATCCATAAAATACACAAATATTCACAAATTATATAAATAATCTTCTTACAACAATATCCAAAAAATACCCAAACATTCTTTTTACATCAAAAGCTAGCTAATAGATATCAAAATCAAAGTATAACATTCTGTTAACACATCAAGGTACAACTGTCTCAAATGTAATCTAGCATGCATTCAGCCCACTCGAACCGCACTTCATCAATTTCAACTCTGGAGTACTTGAGATTTGTAAACTGTAAAAACACATAAATCCACCATATGTCAAATAACTAAAACAAATGTGTGCATGTATCAAATAAAATAGAATACTGAGTTTTTAAAGGCTGCTGTGGAAGATAACGAATATAACAGTGAAGGAAGCATAGAAGAACAATAAGGAGCAAAAGCTATAAAATTCACCATCACCACGCAATCAATGAAGCAGGCAAACACAAGGTGGGTTGATATGCAGTGAATCAAAAGGCAACTGTGCCCTTTTTTTGCGGCTTTCATCTTTCCCAGATAATTCCTTCAATGATTTTTGCTGCTAACTTGGTTTCTGTTTTTTCACATCTTTGTATTAGCGGAATGGATTAAGATTATAAAACCCTCTTACATTTCTTTTGCAGTTGGTTGATTTTGAGAGCTGGAAAATTATTTTCTCAGAATCTAAGAAAAGTGCTGGTTACTTCAGCAGAGTCTCTCTTCCAGAATATAATGTTCCTCGAGAGCAATAAGAAATGGAAATTCAAGCTAACATCTTTTCTTTTGGAGTAGTTTTACTAGAAATAATCAGTGGAAGACCTCCATATTGCAAGGAAAGAGGGTGTCTGATAAATTGGGTAAGATGCATATTTGAAAATATTTGATACTCAAAAACAGCATCAGCTTCTTGTAACAGATACTGAGGGCATAAACCCAAATTTGTTCTTATTTCCTACAAACTTCCGATAATCATTTGTTCCATGTAGTTTAGAAGCTTAATTCTCAACAAGCCCTCTAATCAGTTCATACAATAGTCAGGGTAAGTTAAAGGTTGTATTACCTCTATTTAGCTACCTTATCACATCCCAACTGAGGAAACCATAGCCTCGCTGCAAATCACAAGTTTCTTTCAACATTATCTTCCCTTTGGAGATTCATTAGTTGGAAAAGACATAACATTGTTTGCCCTTTGGGTTCGCTAGTCTCAAGATATATCCTTCTTGATCCAACAGTTTGTGATTCATATTAGTATATTCATGCTATATATCCACGGCTCATTGTTCTTCTATGTTATACAGGCCACAAAGTATCTTCAAAACCCAGAAGAGATAAGTAAACTAGTAGACCCTGAACTGAAAAACACAAAGTCAGAAGACCTCGTGGGTTACAGTTAGCCATGAGCATGAAGATGGGGGTCTAAAAGTGTATATCTGGTTAAGTAGTTTCTATTACTGGCTTTTATTGTAACAGATCAACTGAAAAGTGTATATCTGGTTAAGTAGTTTCTATTACTGGCTTTTATTGTAACAGATCAACTGAAAAGTGTATATCTGGTTAATTTACAAGTAATGAAGTATTCACAATCAGGAAACTATTTAATGGTCTTCTTTCTTATCAAGAGCAGGGAATTTTCTTGATGCAAACTAGCCAATTACTGTAATCATAGGGCACAAGGTCACAAAACTCAGAAAAATTGATTATGATAGGACGCTGAGATCCTAAGCAGCAATTTTACTTCAGAAAAACCTTGGAAACGATCCCAAATTCAAGAACATAAAGATCCTAACATATCACACTTACATCTGTCAACTCTGCCTTACAGCACAGCAGACAACAAGAGTGGTGCATGGTCGGCAATTGCACTAGTGAAGGTTCTCCTCTCTTTTTCTCTCAAATTTGATTGGCTGACTATTTATCCTAAAAGCTAAGTTGTTAGGAAAGAGAGAAAGAGACTAATATATACATTGATATCCTTAATAATCAACATCTCTTTCTCCAATTCTAATTCCCTCTTTTCGGCCACTCTAGTTACTTTTGAGGGCATTTTTACTAGACTTTGGTTGGCTATTACTGATCTTATTCTTAAGCCAAACCAGCTGATTAGATTGACAAATATTCATTTATGAATCTCTAGTAGCACAATCGAAATCTGATTAAAGACAACCTTAACAGATTGTCCACACTCCAGATTCTGCGAACCACCAGATTGTCAATTGAAGCAAAAAAAGAAACATGATAGCATCTAATAAAGTAGGGTCATACTTGATGGTAGATGTACAAAAAAAATTGGTTCTCAAAATTCAGAAAATACACTTAAACAATAAAAAAAAAAACTTAGTTTAGAGTCACAAAATGAACCTTTTGCTATGAAACAGGAGCTCAACATTTAAACAATCAAAATAAGGATTAGTATTGATTACCCATTTATCTTAATAGGTTAGGTTAAATTCGAGTATCAATCCTTTAATCCTAAGGTTACCATTTAAGATAGCTTATCCAGCCACTCTACTCACTGCATCTCCTAATCTTTAATTCCTTTCTTCTTAGGCAATCATTTAGTCTCCAACTAGTATATGGTTTGTAACAAAAGCATAGCATTCGGTTTGTATAAAAAAAAAATCATTGTAACAAAAGCATAGCATCCGGTTTGTATCAAAAAATCATAGCAAGCACCAGGGGAACTAAATCAAAATTATCAAAATCACCAGGGGTAAATATTGTATTATTACCATTGCTTGAAGTGAATCTTTGTGGTCAACTCCAAAATTTTCAATTATATCTTTCATATATCGCATGATATAGAAACCACATTGCTCCGCATCTGGTTGTTGAGGAGCCTATGTTAGAAAAGAAATATTGGAATAACTCCTTCAAGGATAGTGAAACAGTTGCTAATCAAAAGGACATACCTTGACAGCTACCCATGTTGGTTGTTTTTTCCCTTTCCTTCCAAAATTTTCAATTATATCTTTCATATATCGCATGATATAGAAACCACATTGCTCCGCATCCGGTTGTTGAGGAGCCTATGTTAGAAAAGAAATATTGGAATAACTCCTTCAAGGATAGTGAAACAGTTGATAATCAAAAGGACATACCTTGACAGCTACCCATGTTGGTTGTTTTTTCCCTTTCCTTCCAGCCTCCACATTATACATTTTCAAGGCCCTACATGCATATAACACGTGGGAATTGTATTGCCACATCAAAATACTTACATGTTTCAACAAAGGTAAGAAAAGAAGCCAAAAAACTTACATGTTGACAACATATTTCCAATCTTGATCATGAATGCGGTGACTAAGAGGATCCAACAAAAAAATAATCTCCTTCTCAACATTGATGATAGTCAAAATCCAGTGAAAACTACACAAAGAAATATAATTAGTGTATATATGCATCTTGCAAGTTCTCAAAATATGCAAGTGAGAGTGATATATAACATTTACTCACCCAACGTTGCATGGCACAACAACCAATTGACCAGATGAGGTACCAATTAGCCTACTGCTTAAGTAACAAGCCCTTTTATTCAACTGTTCTTGGATGAAATCTCTATTCTGATTTCTTGATGGTACATATTCCACAGGCACTGGATCCACCAATCTGAAATCTTGCAGCAACATCTTTTCCTGCATCTTTCTATATAGATGCCTACAATTGGAAAATATCCCAAAAAAATGATGAAATCTAAATTAATGAAACACATAAATAAAGTCCAATTCAATTGAAGTTTACCACATATACACAACTATGCAAGTGTCTGTGATTGGCTTCGATTCACAAAAGGGAAATATGTCATCGCAATTAAAAAAGCATGTAATAAATATGAAATCTAGCTTCATATGGAGATGATCAATCCTAAGGCCTCCCGTTCAACTAAAATCAAATTCATCGTACCGCATCAGCACATATTTTAGCACCTAGTCCAAACCCATCCACTTCATTGTGCGCCCACAGAAGTTTTCGTAACATGTCACTTCGTAAAAAAGAAGGCAGATCTCTTTGATGCATATGTGCACTATCCATGTACTATCTAAATTCACAGGCCATGTTTCAATTGTTCCATTTAACTAAGAATCAGCCACTGTCCCATAACAGGACAGTTGCCTCTGAAACAAGGAACATGCATGATCCATGCCACGTTCGAGTGCAAAACAGCACTGTATAAGAAGGGCAGGCCATGGAACTTGCAAATCTCCATAGAATTACTAACCAATTAACCACGGAAACACATACAAAGCATGTAATAAATATGAAATCTAGCTTCATATGGAGACGATCAATCCTAAGGCCTCCCGTTCAACTAAAATCAAATTCATCGTACCACATCAGCACATATTTTAGCACCTAGTCCAAACCCATCCACTTCATTGTGCGCATACAGAAGTTTTCGTAACATGTCACTTCGTAAAAAAGAAGGCAGATCTCTTTGAAGCATATCATCAAATAGTTCATTCGCACAAAACTGAACGAACAGGACAAATTGAGGAAGTCATGGAACTCGAGGAGTTCCCTTCCAAACAACAACCTAACAGGAACCCATTTATTCACTCATGAAAATTGCGCTAGTCTCCCTCGTAAGCACCCAAGAACGAATTGAGATGGAACAGGGAAGAGCAGTACCTGGCAGAACAAGAGGTAGAAAAATATGCTTCTCAGCGACTACGTCTGTTGCCAAGCGCTGGAAGAGATCAGACAAAGTCAGCTGACGACTCGTCTTCTTCGCCGGCACTCGAAGAGATCCACCGGACGAAGCACCGGAGCGATGATGGTTGGGAAGAAAGCGGATTTTTCTGGATGAGAATGGACGGAAGAATCACGATGGCGGATTGGTGGGTGGTGGAGGAGTTCACGGGAGGCCGAGGGGGAGGGATCGAGGTCGGAGAGGGCGGCGCGTGGCCGTGGAAGTTCGCCCTGTGAAGGCGGCACTTGAAGGAACCGGCGTGCGTAGTCGGAGCACACACGCACTTCACGGCGCCGCAAGCAGAGGAGGAGTTGGTCGACAAAGTCCGCCTTGCGCCCCGCAGCAACGACCCTTGTTGATGGTGGCTGTGGCGGTGGTGGTGGTGGTGGTGCTCCTCCTCCTTCAAATCGTCGCCATTGGCCATCTCTCTTTTTGATTCTTTCAAATCGTCACCATTGGCGATGAAATTGGACGCCATCTCTCTTTTAGATCCTGAAGTCGAAAATTACACACAAACAACAAACAATAACAGTAGTTGGAAAAACTACTGGAATGCAAAGAAGGCTTCCTCTTCTCAACCAAAGGGAGGAGTTGGAGAAGATGCGGTGTGGTTGGAAGGAGAAGCAAAGGCGTCGTGTCTTGATCCTGATCGGGAGAGGAAAAGACGTCGATCTAGGAAGGGAGATGAGGTTGAGAGAGATGGTCGGAGGTTTAGGTTTAGGCTGAGAGAGATGGTCGAATGGTCGGAGGTTTAGGTTATCGCGAGAGAGATGTCGTGCGGAGGAAGGGCGGGATAAAGATTTAGGTTTGGAGGGAATTCACAGTGTGCAGATTTTGGCTTGTGGGGAAAAATTAAAATATTTTATTTGGGTTCATTAACATCGGATTTTAAAAACCGATGTTAAAATCGGTGTCTATTAACAAAAAAAAAGGGCGCTCATAGACATCGCCTAAAAAACCGATATCTATGAGCTAAAATCTGCGCTCATAGACACCGGTTTTTAGAAAAACCGGTGTAAAATACTCAAAGACATCGGTTTTAGCCTAAAACCGTTGTTGTTCCACTGATGTTTATGAGCGATTTTGTTGTAGTGTTTCTTGCTAGGACTACCTCACCCAAGGGTAGGAAGGTAAAAAATAGTTTAGGTAAGAAACCAAAACAAGTTAAATATGTGCCTAAATAGAAAAGTGTCCAAGACAATAATAAAAAAATCAAAATTTGAGGATTTAAGGATGAAAAATTAAGTTTTAAGGTCAAAACATGAGAAATTAGAAAAATCCCTTAAAAGAATGGAAAATTTGCTTAAGGGGTCAAAAGAATAAAACCTAGGTATAGAAAAGCTAAAGTCATCAAAGGGCAAGAAGGGTTTGTAGTACAAGCCTAAGTCCAAGGAAAAGGTGGTCTCTTATCATGGAGTTGTTGGATCGAGTCGCACGTGAGAGGGGGGGGGGGTGAATCACGTGATTTTGAAAAACTTATTCTTTTAGTTTTGAGATCAAAGTACGCAGCAGAAAAACACAAAAATTAAAAAGAACAAATAAGAAGACAGAAACAGACACGGTCGGTTTTACTTAGTTCGAAGTCTTCGGTGACTCCTACTATAAGACCCATGCCCCATAGACCTATCGATGGGTAATAATTTAAAATACCACTTCCGGTACCTCCAGAAGAGGGAATCGAGTACAAAAAAAGTTGGAACAAGTGCAACACACTGTATTTATCCTTTTGCAATAATTAAGTATATAAATGAAAGTTTACCAAACACTCTTTCAAAGATGGTTGGCTTGAGCTTGGTGTTTAGGCGATTTCTTAGCAGTAGACGAGTGTAGCAGCATTGTAACAAAGTTGTAGCAGGAAGCCAGAGTGTTCAGAAGTCCAATATGAAGGCCAGATGTTCATATGAGTGAGTTATTTTTTGGCTTGGCTGAGCACTCCCTTTATTGAGCATGGAAGGCACCTTCAAAGGCCTTAAAGGCATGTTCAATGTGGAAAGTCTGATCCCGAACTGCCTGATCCTTATCTTTGATAAAATTTGAACTTTATCCTGTGGAAGGCACCTTCCATGCACTGAAGATGCCTTCTATGAACAGTCTCAAGGCACCTTCCATCTCCCCGAAGGCGCCTCGAGTACTATTCACCCAAGGCTTTTCGTGCTCTTCTTTCCTTACAAAACATGTTAGTCTGATAAACCAAATAATAACCTACAAAATAAGTATTAGCACAATAATAATGAGTAGTAATTAGATTATGTATTCTCAAGACTAGGATCTTGTCAAGGTCTCAATTTAGGGATCTGAAATGGAACCAAACTGGACTGACGCTTACTCAATTTAGGGATCGAGTACTATTCACCCAAGGCTTTTCGTGCTCTTCTTTCCTTACAAAACATGTTAGTCTGATAAACCAAATAATAACCTACAAAATAAGTATTAGCACAATAATATTGAGTAGTACTTAGATTATGTATTCTCAAGACTAGGATCTTGTCAAGGTCTCAATTTAGGGATCTGAAATGGAACCAAACTGGACTGACGCTTACTGTCCCTTAATCGGGACGCATCCTCACCAAGTCACTCTCCTCCAGTGACTTACCTTCACTTACCAACTTGTTGTCAATTGACTAGCCTCTTGTCCCACCAGGTCTTCATGTCAGTTGTTAGGTCTGCATACCTAATTGGACTTCTGCCGGCTATCAGGTCCCGTGGACCTAGTTGAATTTCAGCTCTGTGTTAGGTCCTCTAGACCCGTCAACTCCTGTACACTTGGTTAATCAATTAGATTATAACAATACTTAACTTAACTCACTTGTCATTCATCAAAACCTGAGTTAGACTATTAGTACAAACTACACCAACAATCTCCTCCTTTTTGATGAAATGACAATTTGGGTTAAAATTAGGAAAAATATGCAACAACATATATAAAATGATTTAAGAGAAGTTTAAAGTTGGTTTTGTTCTCTTGATCATTTTTAGGGTTAAGGTCTTCTGATTTTCTTGAATTTCTAACTTCTAAATCCTAACTCTCCTCTTTTGACATTCATCAAAAAAATTATGAAGACAAATGAATCAAAATATGTAAAAGAAACATGGAAAGTACTAACATTTTGACGAGAAATGCATAAACTAACTGAAAGTTTATTTTTGTATATCTCAAATTTAGGAAGAGGTTTGAATAAAAAAACACTAAGTTAAAAATTTATAGGCAAGCTTAAAAAAATTTCTAATATTAGAAAATATTTGTCAAGATATATTGTAAAATATTGTTTAAAACAAGTAATTTGTTGCAAAGTAATTTTTAGAGTGTCAATTGCTAGCAACTTTTTAAAAAAGTTTTGCAACTTATCTTTCCAAAAAATTTTTAAAGGATTTGTAAAGAAATTTGTGCAATAAAAAATTGTTGGAAATTTTATAAAGTGTTTTCAAAACTAGTTTTCGAAAATATGTTTCAAAATATTTCGCAACATATGTTAATATAATTTTCAAAACACTTGCATTTTTTAAGACAGACATTTGAAAATGTATAAGAGAATTATTCAAAGTAAATATGAAAGTAAGTTTTGAAAGTATCTTATGTTGGTTGCTACTCGGAAAACCTAGAGGTTCCACTGTATAAAATTTTGTACAAAGGTCTGAACCTTTTCCTAGCTACCATGTGTTCTTTTAAATTAAATTTTGGATCGCCTGCGGAACTTAACACGTTTGATCCAAAACTTAATCTATTCGTTCTTTTAGGTTTTGACTTGGGTCTCCTGCGGAACTTAACACGTTCGACCCAAATCACCTTAAGTTATTAATTCCATTAAATATTAATTTCCATAATTGGTTCCTAGTACTGACGTGGCAAGGCACATGGCCTTCTTGGATATGGGAGCAACCACCACCGACTAGACAAAACCTTTTATAGAAAGCTAATATTTAATTTCCTAAAATAACTTTAGGTTAACCAAAAAGAACAATCAAATCACAAGGAAAAAATAAAACAAAAGAACACAACTTCGAAAAACATATTTGAAATACTAGAACGTAAGCCTCTTGTATTTGGTATTATTTCCATAAATAACTAGTATGATGCGGAAAGAAAAATTACTAGTTATACCTTGTAGAAAAATAACCTCTTGATCTTCTACCGTATTCCTCTTCTAACCTCGGACGTTGTGTGGGCAACGATCTTCCAAGATGAGAAACCACCAACCACCTTCTTCTCCTCCTAGCTAGGTTCGGCCACAAAAGAAAAAGCTTCACCAAGGAAGAAAATCAAAACACTAACCAAGCTCCAAGAGATGCTAGCTTTCTCTCCTTCTTCTTCTTCTTCTCCAAGTAGTATCCGGCCACCACAAGAGCTCCAAGGGAGAGAGAGAGGTTCGGCCACCACAAGAGGAAGAGAGGGAGAGGATGGCCGGCCACACCAAGGAACAAAAAAGAGGGAGAGAAATAATAGAGGTTGTCACCCATGAAGGCACCCTCACCCCTTCTTTTATATTCCTTGGCCTAGGCAAATTAGGAAATTTAATTACAATAAAATTTTCTCAATTCCCTTGACATGATTTAATTGAGAAAAATAAAATAAAATTTCCCCAATTGAAATCTTATGGCCGGCCACATCAATGAAGAACAAATTGGACAAGTTTCAATCAACAATTAAAACTTCCTAATTTGTTTCCGGAAATTTTAAAAAAATAAAATTTCTCTTCAAAATCTCTTCATGGTTGATAAAAAGAAATTTCTATAATTTTAATTTTATAACATGTGAATAATTTTTAAAGAGAAAATAAAATATCTCACCAATCTACAAATAAAGAAAGAGATCTAATCTCTTTCTTTAATCTTTTGTAGATCTTTTACAAGAGAGATATTTTAATTTTAATTCTCTTTAATAAATTATATCTCCCACATAATAAAAATTAAAATTAAAATCTATTTTTAATTTAATTTGGCCGGCCCCCACTAGCTTGGGTTCAAGCTAGGGTCGGCCACCCAATCTTATACCTAGGCCGGCCCTAGCTTGGTTCCCAAGCTAGCTTGGCCGACCCCCTATTGGTGGGTATAGAAGGTGGGTATAGGTGGGTATAGTACTCTATAAATAAGAGGCTACGATAGGGACCGAGAGGAGAAATTGATTTTGGTCTCCCGATAAAATTAAGTATCCCGTGTTCGCCCCGAACACACAACTTAATTTTATCAATAATAATTCATTCCACTAGAGAACTATTATTGAACTACCGCCCCAATCCCAAATTACATTTTTGGGCTCCTTCTTATTATGAGTGTGTTAGTCTCCCTGTGTTTAAGATATTGAATGTCCACTAATTAAGTGAGTTACTGACAACTCATTTAATTAATATCTAAGTCCAAGAGTAGTACCACTCAACCTTATCATCATGTCGGACTAAGTCCACCTGCAGGGTTTAACATGACAATCCTTATGAGCTCCTCTTGGGGACATTATCAACCTAGTATCTCTAGGACACAATTTCCTTCTATAATCAACAACACACACTATAAGTGATATCATTTCCCAACTTATCGGGCTTATTGATTCATCGAACTAAATCTCACCCACTGATAAATTAAAGAAATAAATATCAAATATATGTGTTTGTTATTATATTAGGATTAAGAGCGCACACTTCCATAATAACCGAGGTTTTTGTTTCTTTATAAAGTCAGTATAAAAGAAACGACCTCAAATGGTCCTACTCAATACACTCTAAGTGTACTAGTATAATTATACAGTCAAGATAAACTGATACCTAATTACACTACGACCTTCTAATGGTTTGTTCCTTTCCATTTTGGTCGTGAGCTACTGTTTATAATTTATAAGGTACTGATAACATCATCTTCTGCATGTGACACCACATACTATGTTATCTACAGTATAAATTAATTGAACAACTACAACTAAATGTAGACAATTTGACCAAATGTGATTCTTTATTCATAATGAATGTTTACAAAGCTTAGGCTTTCAGTATACACTCCAACATCTTATAGAACATTTTTCACAAAGAGTTAGCAAAGTACTTTTGAACGTATATTGTTTTTTCAAATATATTGTACAAAGTTTTTCCAAGTATGATTTTTTAAAAAAAAATACAAAAGCAATATAAGGTAATTTTGAAGTATTTATTACTTTTCAAAATAATTTTAAGAGTATCATTCAACATCTTAAAAAAAATAGTAAAAAAATTTTAAAAGTATTTTCACAATATTCTCCTCCTGAACCTGATATAATTTAAGAGAAATAATTATCTAGAAATTATCCTTAAATGTCTAATTATTAGTTACTAACTGACTATCAGAAGATGTCAGTGTTCACTTGGTTGGTCAAGTTAAGTACATGTATTCAGTTAGTATTTGACTAAGATGGATTACTTAATCTGATCACTCTAATTTGATATTTCTCACCCATACTTGTGTCGATGTACTGATATAAGCATTATAAGTCCAGGCAATTTGCCTATACATCTCACATTGTTTTAAGTTTTTGAATACACAATCAAGGGAGGGTTAGTATGTTTGTGAGATTCTCAAATCCTAGATCTATACGAATATGCTTTCTATGGATTTGATCTAGACTAAGACTGAAAGTCAATTTTGAAAATATACAAAACTCAAAATTTTAAAAAGTAAAGATTTTTCCTAGAATTTTTAAATTATCTAAAAAATATTTTGAAAATAGCATGCCTAGTCTATGAAACATATTCCTAAATTATCCAAACAAGATGACAAAAGATAGATAACTTTATAGATCAAGTTAACCAAATATACAAAGTATGATAGTGTACTAAGATGATCAAGTCTGGTTCTCATCATCTAGAGGGGGTGGGGACTGCTCAGGTACTCGCAGGGCTTGAAGAATTTACTGAAGTCCGATGATCATCTCCTCTCGGAGTGAGGCGAATTCGATGGTCATCTCTCCCTGAAGAATGCTGAATCCATCCGTGACTGACTGCCAGAGTTGTACGAATGACTCCTCAAGTCATGTTTGTCGATCGTTAATGTCAGCAACTCCTCTCCCTTAGCTAGAATGATAGGTGAGAAATCATCCTCGGCCCCACCTGGTATGTCTGGCTATGGTCCCACTCTCCATGCTAGTTCCCCCTGAGCGGTGACCTCTATATGCACTAGTGCAAGCTGTCGTTGGCCAATCTCATCATATACGCTAAGTGAAGTGGATGTGCCCTGTGTCATGTCTTCCCCTATGGTCAAAATTATGTATGTCAAAATGTGACAATAGGGCATATGAACCTGACGCCTAATGATGAGACTGGATGCATGAATGACATTATGAAATATGTGTAATGCGATGTCAATGTCAAGACGATGATAAAGTGCATATAGGAAGAAGGAGTGAGAGGGGCGTATCATCGCAACATCATGAGATGTGATCGGCAAAATACATGTGGTCATGACTTGATATAAGACATAGTCCTAGACCCTAAAGGAGAGTGACCTAAAATCAGTCACAGTAGGTAGTCTCTCCTCTCCAAAAAAATACATGTAGATGGTATATAATGTAATATGGGAGAAGTGTTTGCCAAATGGCAAATCCCTACTAGGGTAGCATAAAAATGGGCAGGCTGACCTCCTAAGACCTAAGCTATCATACAATAGAGTGGGGAAGAAGTGAAAGTCCTTCCCACCAACTCTAGTGGAATATGTCAAGTCATCAACCTTAACTAGATTGTTGTAAAACTTTTCACACAAGTCTAAATTTACTACATGGCTATAGTAAACTAGCCTATCTAACTGGTAGCAATCAACAATCTCTATGATAAGTGTACAATATTTGTGAAAAAGGACTTACTCAAAACCCTAGATTTTAATGCAACATATATATGCGGTAAAAAAAATCTAACCTAAGTCATTCAGTGGGGAATCTAGCATTAGTAGATAGGGTATTACAAGGGCTAGCGTTAACATGTCATCATTTTCTAAAATAATTTATATATGCAAAACATTCATATAAAAACAAATAAACAACCAAAATTAGCTATATAGTCAAGTTAGGGTATACCGAGGAGGCATTGTCGAGATTTGGAAGGAAAAAGATGAAGAAATGGTAGAGATTAGTTATGGGAAGGTGTCTTCAATGTCCTCCAAGGCGCCTCCACAAGTAAAGTCTATCCCCCAATCTTCGATGATGATAAAATCTATAAACTTTAGTTTTATCCTCTGGAAGGCACCTTCAAAGCTCTTCAAGGCGTCTTCCAGCAAGCTCAAGGCACCTTCCAGCAAGCTTAAGGCACCTCCAACTGCTAGTTTGATATAGTAATTTTCCAAAGGCCATAACTTTTAACTCCAAACTCAGAATCAAGTTCTATCAGTTGCCACGCGTGTAGAATTTGAAGTACATTTGTCTCTATAAATAGAGTTAGAAAAATATATGCATAAATAATTTATAAATATTTATGAGTAAGATCCTTAATCATTTAACTTGATTTACATTTTCAATCAGGGAATCCTATAATTTTGTGAGATGAGTTAAGTTAAATTTTAGGGTTTGGTTTAACTTTGTATTAGATTCAAGTTTAGCTTTGGGTTCAACAAATATGCATTCTTTGAATAAACTCCTAAGCTATGGTGAGTCACCTGAACATCATTAGAGTAACCACGTCTTCAAAATTTTTTAAATAGTCCTATCCACCAAACTTAATATAAAACTCTAGTCTAACCAGTTAGGATTCATAAGAGATAGCTTCAGTTAGTTTCACTAAGCTAAATGCACTAGGTCGAAGTCATATCTTCCTTGATATACATAGATAGAGTTTCCCTAACCTGCTATCATCCAAAACTTCACCAGTATCGTTTATCATGTTAAACTTTTGTCCCTATTTAGACTAGTCCTAATTACCCTCTTGGGTATGTTATTGATTTTGGAGGTACCAGTTAGTCTGGAGCCTCCCCCTAAATTATTGGATTCGGGTTTTAAGTTTTGAGTTTGTGTCAATTTTCTTTATAGTTGTAATAAACTTAGTTATAATTTGAGCTTAGATTGATTTTATTTTTTTTTTATTTAGGTTTAGCTATTGCATTAGTTAATGTTACTGAATTTTTTTTAGAGGGTTTAATTTTTTAAATTAAGGTTGACTTATTTGGTTTATTTGTTCTTAAGATAGTGTATTTTATTTTTAGATATGTAGTATTGATTGATTCCTACTTGCGTGGTTAGGCACACTTTTAGAACCCAGGCGATCAGTTTGATTTTTATGTTGATTGACTAAAGATATAAATGTTTTGTTAGTTGAGCTAGACTTATATCTGAGTCCGAACTTATTATACATAGCTCTTTGTGATACAAGTATCATATCTAGATACTTAGATCTAGTTGTGAATTTTTCTAGTAGTTGTTTTAGTTCAAATACTTCATTTTTCAATTTGAAATTATCCTCCTCAAGTTGTGCAACTTGAGTCAGAATTTCAGGTTGAATTGGCATAATTGTTGAATTTGAATTTAGTTGTTTATTAAGTATTTTATTTTCTTTGATTAGTTCTTTTATTTGATCTTCAGATACAGTCGATTTCTTATGTAAGCATGCAATAATTTTAAAGAACTTTTTGCTTAAGATAGATTGTATCTCATCGAAACCTTCAGAAATGAGTGCAAACTCGTGGCTTGATTCATGTTCAGACCAGTCTTCTGACTCACTTTCTGACTCTGGTCTATACGCCATCAATGCGAGGTTGTTGGTGTGCCTCGGTTCATCACCGTCTAATTCCTCCGTGGATGATTCATCCTAAGTTACTTTGAGGGCTTTCTTCTTTTTGAGATTTGGGTAATCGTTCTTGTAATGCCCCTTCTTATTGCATCTAAAGCACGTGACGTTGGTCTTGTTGTTGGAGTTAGACATAGAGTTGATCTTCTACAAGTCCTTTTTTTATGAAGTTCTTCTTTCTCCTAGTGAATATTTTTCTTACTAGGTTCACCAGGTATTCTTCATCGTCTGAGTCAGGGTCAAACTCAACTTCAGGTTCTTATTTGGTTATGGATTTTTCTTTTGACGTTCCTACAACAAGAGCAATACCTTTCTCGAGTTTGGCGTTAATCTGTTCATGTAGCTCTAATTCAAAAAAAAGTTTATCTAATTTTAGTTTGGATCAATCCTTGAGATTTTATAGGCATTCATGATGGATGCCCATAATGCATTTTAAGGGAAGGCGTTTAGAGAATACCTTATCAGATCTTGGTTCTCTATATGATGGTTGATTGTGTGGATTCTCTATCCTGTATTTTGATATTAAATAATTTATTTAAGAGTAAATCTCTTTTTATTACCTTTGCGTCATTGGGCTGACACGGTTCAGTTTATCCTTCGTTAGCTCGCACTAGATTATGTTGAAGGCCTTGAAGTCGATCTGGGCATTTTCCTTTATCTCTGGATTTTAATTTTCTGGGTCCATTGGAATTCTGGTGTTGTGGTCGACTGGCACCTTGTATCCTTTAGTGACACTGAACCACTGGTCGAAGTCAGTCTTCAAGTACACTTCCATATGCTTCTTCCAATATGAAAAGTCATCCCCGTTAAATAGAGGTTGATGAACAGTATTGTATCCTTCATTTTAGGCCATTTATCTCTGAAATAGAGAACTAGAGGAAGGCACTAAGACTTGGTATTGGATTAGCAGAGTTTAAGAAAAAAAATAAAAAGGAAATCAAGGAACTCGAGTGGTGTTGCACTAACTTCGAGTAAAAACCGAATGAGAGAAAAAATTATTTGAAGAGGTAAACTTTTACCAATTTAAATAGAATATGAAAAACTAAAATCTAAATAATAAAACAACTCCCCCTGGCTTGATTGGTGGTTGCACCAAATTAGAGAAAAATCTTGCTCTGATACCACTTGTTGGATCGAGTTGCATGTGAGAGGGGGAGAGAGTTGAATCACGTGGTTTTGAAAAACTTATTCTTTTAGTTTTGAGATTAAAGTATGCAGTAAAAAAATACAAAAATTAAAAAGAACAAAAAAGAAGACAGAAATAGACACGGTCGATTTTACTTGGTTCGGAGCCTTCGGCAACTCCTACTCCATGACCCAAGTCTTGTGGACCTATCAATGGATAATCTGATAAAATACCTCTTCCAATACCTCCGGAATAAGGAATCAAGTACAAAGAAAGTTGAAACAAGTTCAACACACTGAACTTATTTTTTTACAATAATTAAGTATTCAAATGAAAGTTTACCAAATACTCTTTTGAAGATGGTCACCTTGAGCTTGGTATTTGGGCAATTTCTTAATGGTAGACGAGCATAACAGTGTCGTAGTAGAGTTGTAGCAGGAAGTCAGAGCGTTTGGAAGTCCAATCGAAAGTGAAAATGTTTGTATGAGTGAGTTGTTTTTTTAGCTTGGGCGAGCACTCCTTTTATTGAGCATGGAAGGCGCCTTCAAAGGCCTTGAAGGGGCCTCTAATGTGGCAAGTCTAATCCCAAATAGCTCGGTCCTTATCTTTGACGAAATCTAAACTTTATCCTGTAGAAGGTTCCTTCCATGCACTGAAAGCGTCTTCTATGAATAGTCCCAAGACACCTTCCAATGCTTGAAGGCGCCTTCCATCTCTTGGAAGGTGCCTTGGTCACTATTTACCCAAGGCTTTTCATTCTTTTCTTACCATGCAAAGCATGTTAGTCTGATAAACTAAATAAACCTGCAAGACAAATGTTAACAAATTAATATTGAGTAGTAATTAGATCCTATCTCCTTGGGACTAGGATCTAGTCAAGGTCTCAGTTTAGGAATCCAAAATGGATCTAAACTGGACTGATGCCTACTGTCCTTTATGTTAGAGTATATACTAAAATCCTAGCTTTTGTAAATATTTATTTTGAAATAAAGAATCACATTGGTCAAAAATGTCTACATTTATATGATAAGTGTATTTGTTCAATTAATTTATATTGTAGATAACATGGTGTGTGGTGTCACACACAGAAGATCATGTTATCGGTTCTTTATAGATTATAAATAGTAGCTCATGACTAAGATGGATAGGAACAAACCATTAGAATAATCGTAGTATAATTTGGTATTAGTTTATCTTAACTATAAAATTACACTAGTACACTTTGAATGTATTGAGCAGAACCATTTAAGGTAAATTCCTTTTGTGCTGACTTAATAAAAGAACAAGACCTTAGTTATTATGGAAGTGTGTGCTCTTAATCCTAATATAATAACAAGCACATATATTTAGTATTCATTTCTTTAACTTATCAAAGGGTGAGATTTAGCTTGATAAATCAATAGGCCCGATAAGTTGGGAAATGATATTACTTATAGTATGTGTTGTTGATTATAGAAGGAAATTGTGTCCTAGGAATCTAGGTTGATAATGTCCCCAAGAGGAGCTCATAAGGATTGTCATGTTAAACCCTGCAGGTGGACTTAGTCCGACATGACGATAAGGTTGAGTGGTACTACTCTTGGACTAAGATATTAATTAATGAGAGTTGCCAGTAACTCATTTAATTAGTGGACATTCGACATCTTAAACACAGGGAGACTAACACACTCATAATAAGAAGGAACCCAAAATGTAATTTGGGATTGGTGCGGTAGTTCAATAATAATTCTTTAGTGGTATGAATTATTATTGATGAAATTAAGTTGGGTGTTCGGGGCCAACATGGGAAGCTTAATTTCATCGGGAGACCAAAACTAATTCCTCCTATCGGTCCCTATCGTAGCCTCTTGTATATAGAGAATTATACCCACTTCATACCCACTTCTTACCCACCCTTAGGTGGCCGGCCAAGCTAGCTTGGAGCCCAAGCTAGGGCCGGCCAAAGCCAAGAGTGGAGCCAATTTAAGGTGGCCATCTAAAGCTTGGATCCCAAGCTTAGGTGGTCGGCCACTAGAAAATAAAAGGGATTTTATTTAAAATCTTTTCTTATGTGGATATCAAGGTTTTAAAAGAGAGAGTTTAAAATTTAAATATTTCCTTTTATAACTTTCTACAAAAGATTAAGTGAAAGATTTGATATCTTTCCTTATTTGTAGTTAAAAGGAAGATTTTAATTATTGATAAAACTTTCCTTTTTTGTAACCATGTTGATGATTTAAAAGAGTGTTTTAAAATTAAATATTTCCTTTTATAAATTTCTACAAAAGATTAAGAAAAGTTTTGATATCTTTCCTTATTTGTAGATTGAAAGGATGATTTTAATTTTAGAGAAAATTTCCTTTTTGGAAATCATCCACATGTTTTAATAGAGAGATTTTAATTTATAAAATTTCCTTTTATAACCAACCTTGAAGGGAAAAATTATTAGAGAAATTTTTATTAAAAATTTCTAAAAATAAATTAGGAAGTTTTAATTCATATGTTAAAATTTTCCTTGCTTGAAGCTATGAGGTGGCCGACCATGTGGATTTAAGAAAAGGAAATTAGTTTTAATTAATTAAATTTTCCTTTTCATGAGAAAGAAAATAAGGAAGTTTTTATTTGAATTTTCCTTATTTGCCAAGACCAAGGATTATAAAAGAGGGGGTAGGGGTGCCTTCATGGGTAACAACTCTATTTTATTTTTCCTCCCTCTCTTCCTTGGTGGTGGCTGGCCCTAGACCTTGCTCTTCTCCTCTTCTCTTCTTCTTTAGTGGTCGGTTTCATCCCTCTCTTGGAGCTCTTGTTGGTGGCCCGTTCTAACTTGGAGAAGAAGGAGAGAAAGGAGGCTTTGTTTCTAACATCCCTTGGAGCTTGGTGGTGGTGGTCGAAACTCTTCATCTCAAGGAGGAGTGATTGGTCGAAACTTGCAAGGAGGAAGAAGAAGGGTTTGGGTGGTTCTCATCTCGGTAGATCGTTGCACACACAACGTCTGAGATAAGAAGAGGAATACGGTAGAAGATCAAGAGGTTGTTGCTTACAAAGAAAGGTATAACTAGTAATTATTTTCCGCATCATACTAGTTTTTTCTTTGTATGAATTCCAAACACAAGAGGCATATAATTCTAGGTTTCAAATTTGTGATTTGAGTTTGTATTTTTTTTGTTTTTCGAATTTTTGATTCGATTGTTCCTTTTGGTTAAACCTAGGGTTATATAAGGAAATTAAATATTAGATTTCATTGAAAGGCTTTGTCTAGGAAGTAGTGGTTGCTACCATATCCAAGAAAGCCTAGTGCCTCACCATGTTTAACCTGGAAGTCGATTTCTGAAATTAATATTTAATTGAATTTATAACATAGGTGGATTTGGATCAATAATGTTAAGCATCGTTTGCGATACAAGTCTAAACCATTAAGAACAGATAAGTTAAATTTGGAATCAATAATGGTAAGTTCCGTTTGCGATTCCGAATTTAATTTCTAATGAACACAATAGGTTATTAGGATAGGTTCGACACCTGTACAAAAATTTTGTACAGTGAAACCGGCATGATCTTCCTAGGACTAACCAACACTTTAACCGGGACACGTCCGCACCAAGTCACTCTCCTGTAGTGACTTACCTTTACTTACCAACTTGCCATCGTTTGACTAACCTCTTGACCCACTAGGTCTTTATATCAGTTGTCAGGTTCCTTGACCCAACTAGAATTCTACTGGCTGTCAGGTCCTTAGGATCCAACCAGACTTTCTGCCAGATATTAGGTCGGCCCGTTGACCTATTTGGACTTCGCACCAACTATTCGATCCCATGGACCTAGCTGGATTTCAGCCTAATGTTAGGTCCTCCAGATCCATCAACTCCTGCACACTTGGTTAAGTAATTAGATCACAATTTAACTCACTTATTATTTATCAAAACCTAAATTAGATCATTAATGTAAACTGCACCAATAGGAGCTTCATGTAGTTATGGAACTAACCCTGGGTCTAGGAGTCAAATCAAGATTATAAAGGAAGTTTTCCTTAAAGTTGAATTTGAGGAGATTAGTGTGACCAAGGCTTCGAAGAAGCCTAGGAAGGTCATTAGGAATGTATCAAGGGAAATTATTCCTAATGAGTACCTAGAACACCCAAGGTGCACTAATAGATTTTGGGTTCCTAAGAGTGTATTCTCTACACTCTAGATGAGTTTAAAGTATGTTAACTCTAATTGGAAGGGTAGGTAACCCAACAATGGTGAAGTTGATAGCTTGGGGCATTTTCAAGGCATTGTTACACCTTGAAAATGGAAAGTTTATTTTTACTCTTCAAAAAATAAAATGTGCCCAAATTTGAAGATTTTAGCTTAATTAAATTAGCACAAATAGGATATAAGTCAAAGAAATGCTAAATTAGGATTTTGACATTTTCTTGGGAGAAAAGGACAAACTTAGGTTATTTTTAAATTTAGTGATTAGTTAGTTATACTTAGATAGAAAATCTAAGTATTTTCTCTATGCTAAAATTATCATGATTGTGTACCCTATCATATGTCAAGACATCATTACTTTTGCATTCATATTCTTATGAAATATATCATATGTCATGTCATGCCTACATCATTTAGATATAATGGATTTCTTTTTAAAAATATGCATTTGATGTATATTATAATCATTCTCATGCATAAATTTTAATTCATTATAATTAAGGAAAATGGCATCAATTAACATCCTAGGTTGCTTAATCAAAGTTTAAATGCTTAGCTAGAAATGCATGATCCCTTAGTTAAGAAAAACCTAAGTTACATCTCATAAAACTATAAGATTTGACTTGTATGTTCTTTTGAGACACATTAGATATAAGTGAGATATTAGGAAGATGAATAAAACTCAAGATATTGATCTAGTGCATTTATTTGAGTTTTAGGTTCATCAAAAAAATGGATTATGTAGAGTCCAATCGTTGGAAAAGTAAGTGAACAAGTCATGTGTATTTAGACCAAAGAACATGGTTGAAAATTTATTTTGAAAATTATTTTAAAATTATTTTAAAATTATTTTGGAAAATATTGGTGAAGTTTATCTTTTGATAGGTGATATGGGTTAGGTTTAGTGGGTCCCTGGTGAAAAGGGGAAAAAAGATAGCAGAATCAAGCAGGTATGAATGTCGGTCGGGGTAGCAGGCTTAAGAAAATATAGGCAAATATCGGCCAGGATAACAGGCTTAAGAAAATATAAGTCAATATTTGCCGGGATAACAGGCTTAAGAAAATATAGGCCAATACCGGCCGGGATAACAGGCTTAATGAAATATAAGACAATATCGGCTGGGATAACAGGCTTAAGAAAATATAGGCCAATATCGGTCGGGATAGCATGCCTAATAAAATATAGGCCAATATCGGTCGGGATAACATGCCTAATAAAATATAGATCAATGTCGGCCGGGATAACATGCCTAATAAAATATAGGCCCATATCGGTCGGATAACAGGCTTAAGAAAATATAGGCCAATATCAGTCGGGGTAACATGCTTAAGGAAGTATAAGCCAATATCAGTCGGGATAACATGCTTAAGGAAATATAGGCCAATACCGGCCGGGATAACAGACTTAAGGAAATATAGGCCAATATCGGCTAGGATAATAGGCTTAAGAAAATATAGGCCAATATCGATCGGGGTAACATGCTTAAGGAAGTATATGTCAATATCGGCCAGGATAACATGCTTAAGGAAAGATAAGTTAATACCGGTCGGGATAATAATATAGGCCAATATTAGTCGGGATAACAAACTTAAGGAAATATAGGCCAATATCGGCCAGGATAATAGGCTTAAGAAAATTTAAGTCGATATCGGTCAGGGTAACAAATATTTCGAGAATATTTATAAATATATCTGTAGTATGTGATTGTATAACAGGTTTGCTAATTTGGCGGGAAGAATGTTTCTAGACTCTTCTACAGGCACTAGGCGACAAAAAAGATACATATGGGGTACAAAAAATATTTCTTAAAAAGTTATTTTCTGCAAGTACATGGCTTACGTCATCGCATAACAAACTCTAACAAACCGGGTCCACTTCATGACTACGGTGGTTATATGAGGTGGTATAAAAAGGGGAATCTCCTCCGTTGGCCTGGTAGGCTCAGGCTCATGCTCACACTCGCAACCCATATTCCAAACCCTAATTTCTGTTACTGTTCATCTTCTTCCTTCTTTCTTTTCCATACTAAGGGAGATCACTAACTTGAGCATTGGAGGGCCTAGTCAAGGATTCCCAACCCCGTCTTGGTCACTGACGATAGTGTTGGTCGTTCTCTGGTGCGCAGGAAGTCATCGGATTTCTAGATCTTGGCAAGGAGGGTGTCCTATGGGTTCATTCTCCCCTATCCGCTTTGAGTTTCTCAGATCGGTATTCCACAGGTGTTATTCTTCATCAGCGGTGAGGTTTTCTCCCAGCTTTTCATTTTGTCAAGCTTCTCAGACAGAATCAAATTTGGCGCCGTCTGTGCAAACTTCACCTGAATCTGAGATTACAATATGGAAGACGCTGGAAAATCGAACCTACTCACTATTAGTTGAGAATATCTGGATTTCCTCATTAGCACTCACGTCTAGAAGGCGCTACAGCAACAACAACAACAACAACAACAAGCTCATACTGGAGCTACTCTGCCAATGGCTCATAATCCGACAGTCTCAACCACTGATCAACTAAAGGGAAAAGAGGCGGAGGAAGAAGATCGTGTATATGTTACTCCAGCCATTGCTTCTCCGACCCGACGCCCTCGAGCCTTTCTTCGTACTCCTTTTGAGCAGGGAGGACGAAGACCTATCTTCCAAGAATCCTCTGGCGAGGCACCGGACAAAGAGAAACGTAAAGCTAAAATGATGGTGGCCAGTGATAGCTCACCAGAAAGAATTATTTCTCCCTTCTCTCAAAGTTTTTTAGATGATCTGCTTCCTAAGCGATATCAAAACCTTCAAATCGGGGAATACACTGGAACCACATATCCATAAAATCATTTATTAAAATTTGAGAATGTAGCATTATTACAACAATTTTCTGAAGGAGTAAAATGTCAGATGTTCCTCACAACACTCGGAGGAGTTGCTCAATGATCGTTCAAAAGATTGCCTGAAAATTCTATTCGACGGTTTAAAGATTTCAAGAAGGCTTTCTTACACCATTTTTCCAGCAACAAAAGGTACCATAAAACTCCTTGGGGCTTATTTTCAATTAAACAAGGATCTAAAGAGGCCATCAGAGCCTATATCAAGAGATTTAATCAGGTAGCCATTGATGTACCCAATGCTACTACTGAAATATTGGTAAGCGCTTTTTCTCAAGGCTCGAATGATAATGATTTCTTTAAAGATCTGGTGAGGAATCCTCCATCCAATTTTGATTTATTAATTGAGTGAGCTACTGAGTTTATTAATGTTGAAGAAGCTCAGGCTGCACGCTGGAAAGAAGATACCATTTCTTCTCCTGCTCCTGTTAAGGAGAAGGCTCCCGCTCCTGCCCCCCCCCCTCCCCCCCACCGAGAGGACCTCAAGTAGTCCTTCCACCCTATCGTCACGCTGAATATCGTCCACAAGCAGTACAACATGTGGAAATGCAACAAGAAGCACCAAGAATATGGTGCACTTATCACAAGACCAGCAACCATCATACAGAAGACTATTTTGTTCTGAAGAATAAGAGAGCAAATATGGATTGTTATCAGAGGCAAAATTATTATCAATAACAATATCCCAGGCAGCAAAGTCCACTCAAATTAGAATATCGCCCGGTCGAACCTCAACAAGGTGTATCATCAACCCCGATCGGTACATCTCAAGTGCCTGAGAAATCTCAGCCTGAAGTCATAACAGCTCGACAAGAAGAAAACAGGAGCAATGTCATCCGAGGCAGCATTAATATGATAGCGGGCGGGCCCACTGATGGAGATTCCAACAGGGTCAGAAAAGCACATGCACGAAGACTCGAGATTCATGCTATAGGGTGTAGCATGGAGAGAGCAGCAGGGCTGGAGATTAGTTTTGGGCCCAGAGATCTCGAAGAGGAGGAAATACCCCATGATGATGCGTTAATCATCAAGACTGTGATAGTCAATTACACTATTTCTCGTACCTTTATAGATACTGGTAGTTCTATAAATATTATCTTCAAAAAAGCTTTTGATCAACTACAGATTGACCCGAGCGAACTTTAATAGATGGTGACTCCTTTATATGGATTCACTGGTAACAAGGTACAACCGTTTGGTCAAATAAAGTTGGCTATATCTCTAGGGGAAGAGCCCCTCATGAGAACAAGAAGATCTTACTTCATGGTGGTGGACGCCCTTCCTCCTATAATGTGATACTGGGTTGACCGACCCTAAATGAGTTTAGGGCAGTCGTTTCTACTTTTTGTCAAAAAATTAAATTTCCTGTTGATGATCAGGTCGGGGAAGTACGGGGTGATCAGAAGATGGCTCGTAAATGTTATGTAGAAATCATCAGAACTGAAGCTAACGTCGCCCGAAAAATGCAAAGAATGGAGGTCAATGTCATTCAAGAGAAGCCACCTGTTCTGGTTTATGAGGAAAAGGAAGAGATCTAGATACAAACTGGTTGGCCTGAAGCTATTACCTATGTCACGGTCGATCTTGATCCTACGTAGAAAATCGAGCTGGTTCAATGCTTGAAGAGAAATGATGATGTCTTTGCATGGACGCCTACAGAAGTCACAAGCGTTTCTTCTTTAGTAATGGAGCATTCTTTGCATGTCTTCTCGGATGTCCGGCCTGTCATGCAAAGAAAAAGAAAGTTTAGTGCAGAGTAAGATCAAATAATCAAGGAAGAAGTGGCTAAACTCATGGAAGCTGGCTACATCAGGGAGGTGCAGTTCCCTAGCTGGTTAGCTAATGTGGTCCTGGTCTCTAAACCTGGGAATAAATGGCGAGTATGTATTGATTTTCATGATCTCAACAAGGCTTGCCCAAAAGATTATTATCCTTTACCTCAGATCGATCAATTAGTGGATTCTACAGTCGGGTGAGAATATATTTCTATGTTGGACGCCTATCAAGTCTATCATCAGGTTCCTCTCGCTAAGTAGGATAAAAAAAAGGTCAGTTTTGTAACATCTGAAGGTACTTATTGTTGTAATATTATGCCTTTTGGACTAAAAAATGCAGGAGCGACTTATCAGAGGCTTATGAATAAGGTCTTCTAGAAATAGATTGGAAGAAATATGGAAGTATATGTTGATAATATTTTAATTAAGTCTCTTCAGGCTACTGATCTCTGTAGGGATGTAGAGGAAACTTGCAGAACATTGAGGTAATATGGGCTCAAGTTGAACCTGGGCAAATGTTTGTTTGGAGCGAAAGGTGGCAAGTTTCTGGGGTATATGGTGTCCGAGGGGGGAATAGAGGCCAACCCAAGCAAGGTTAAAGCACTTCAAAAAATAGAGCCACCACGCAATATGAGGGAAGCTCAAAGACTCACTGGTCGGATCACCGCCTTGTCTAGATTTATTTCAAGGTCGGTTGATTGTAGTTTTCATTTCTTCAAAATACTCCGGAAGGCTAATAAATTTCAGTGGGACGGAGAATGTGACAAAGTCTTCCAGGAATTAAAAGACTACCTGTCTACCCTTCCTGTGTTAGCTAAGCCTGTAGTGGGAGAAACCCTATGAGTATATTTGTCAGCCAATGAAAATGTTGTAGGCTCTATGTTAGTTAGACAGGAAGAGAAAGAGCAACAACTTATATATTTTTCTAGCCATTTATTAAAAGGAGCTGAGTGTAGATATACTACACTCGAAAAGTTGGCCTATGCATTAGTATTGACTGCTCGGAGATTGCGTCCATATTTTTTAGCACATGCAATTACTGTGTTAACCAACAGTACTCCCAGACGGGCCTTCTCGAGAAGAACCGGAGACTTTAAACTATCAAATGGATAGTCGATCGAGAAATCTCTTGAAGTAATCCGGACGGGTCTTTCTGAGAGGAACCGGAGACGTTAAACTATCAAATGCATAGTCGATCGGGAAATCTCTTGAAGTAACCCGGACGGGCCTTCTCGAGAAGAACCGGAGACTTTAAACTATCAAATGCATAGTCGATCGGGAAATCATTTGAAGTAACCCGGACGGGCCATCTCGAGAAGAAATGAAGACTTTAAACTATCAAATGCATAGTCGATCGGGAAATCTCTTGAAGTAACCCAGACGGGTCTTTGTGAGAGGAACCGGAGATGTTAAACTATCAAATGCATAGTTGATCGGGAAATCTCTTGAAGTAACCCGGACGGGCCTTCTCAAGAAGAACCGGAGACTTTAAACTATCAAATGCATAGTCGATCGGGAAATCTCTTGAAGTAACCCGGATGGGCCTTCTCGAGAAGAACCGGAGACTTTAAACTATCAAATACATAGTCGATCGGGAAATCTCTTGAACTAACCTGGATGGATCTTCGTGAGAGGAACCGGAGACGTTAAACTATCAAATGCATAGTCAATCAGGAAATCTCTTGAAGTAACCCAGATGGGCCTTCTCAAGAAGAACCGGAGACTTTAAACAATCAAATGCATAGTCGATCGGGAAATCTCTTGAAGTAACCCGGACGGGCCTTCTCGAGAAAAACTGGAGACATTAAACTATCAAATGCATAGTCGATCGGGAAATCTCTTGAAGTAACCCGGGCGGGCCTTCTCGAGAAGAACCGGAGACTTTAAACTATCAAATGCATAGTTGATCGGGAAATCACTTGAAGTAACCCGGACAGGCCTTCTCGAGAAGAACTGGAGACTTTAAACTATCAAATGCATAGTCGATTGGGAAATCTCTTGAAGTAACTCGGACGGGTCATCGTGAGAGGAACCAGAGACGTTAAACTATCAAATGCATAGTCGATCGGGAAATCTCTTGAACTATCCTGGACGGGTTTTCGTGAGAGGAACCGGAGACGTTAAACTATCAAATGCATAGTCGATCGGGAAATCTCTTGAAGTAACCCAGATGGGCCTTCTCAAGAAGAACCGGAGACTTTAAACAATCAAATGCATAGTCGATCGAGAAATCTCTTGAAGTAACCTGGACGGGTCTTCATGAGAGGAACCGGAGACATTAAACTATCAAATGCATAGTCGATCGGGAAATCTCTTGAAGTAACCCGGACGGGCCATCTCGAGAAGAACTGGAGACTTTAAACTATCAAATGCATAGTCGATCCGGAAATCTCTTGAAGTAACCCAAATGGGCCTTCTCGAGAAGAACCGGAGACTTTAAACTATCAAATGCATAGTCGATCGGTAAATTTCTTGGAGTAATCCGGGCGGGCCTTCTCGAGAAGAACCGGAGACTTTAAACTATCAAATGCATAGTCGATCGGGAAATCTCTTGAAGTAACCCGAACGGGTCTTCGTGAGAGGAACCGGAAACGTTAAACTATCAAATGCATAGTCGATCGGGAAATCTCTTGAAGTAACCCGGACGGGCCTTCTCGAGAAGAACCGGAGACTTTAAACTATCAAATGCATAGTCGATTGGGAAATCTCTCAAAGTAACCCGGACGGGCCTTCATGAGAGGAACCGGAGACGTTAAACTACAAATGCATAGTCGATCGGGAAATCTCTTGAAGTAACCCGGACGGGTCTTCTTGAGAGGAACCGGAGACTTTAAACTATCATGAGCAAAGTCAGGCAAAAATCAAGTACCTGACCAAAATATGATAGAGCACAGGACTCTATCAGTTTATATCAGTTGGGATTACACGTCCGACCAAAAACTCAAAGGTTGATATCAAACTGTGCGGGATTACACACCCGTCCGAAATCTAAAGTTATCTGGCTTCCCTTATGAAAAATCATTTGGATTTACGTTCTCGCTCAGGATTCTAAATTTAGTGGAGTTCATTAGTCATTCAAAATTACATTCCCTGTCAAAATTCATAGGCTTATGAAAATCTTGTGATTTGTCATATATTATCGTTCAGGATTACACACTCGTCCGAAATCTACAGTTATCTGACTTCCTTTATAAAAATCACTCGGGATTACATTCTCGCCCGAGATTCGAAACTCAAAGTTCCAATTATATGGAGCTTCTTTAGCTAAAGCAATCGGGATTGCACACTCGATCAGAAGTCACTATCATATGAAGTTCTTTATCTAAAATTACTCAAGATGGTATGAGCACGCTAGGTGGAGGAGTTTATGAAAAGTTTTATTGTCTAGAGCCATATGATCAATTAAGATACCATCAAAGGAAGAGTTCTTGAACAGGATAATACTTATTCTTAGCTCTCGGGATCATTTTAGAGGAAGTAGCAATAAAATTACAGCGGTGGAAAAAACAAGTACAAATTTTTACAAGAAATGCAAGTATTTGATTATCAGTCTTTTATGAATACATAGTCAAACTTACTCAAAATTGCTTGTCAAGTTCTCAGGTAATTCTTGATTAAGTCTGCGACGGTTTATGAATAAAGAGGGGGGGGTTCTCGGGATAGATAACCACCTTCCCTCAATTGCTGAATAACCCCTGTCACAGTATGATTCAAAGTCCCTATCATACGACGGACATATTCGTTGTTAAATTGCGGAGACCTCAGATAGGTTAGGCGTCTGTCCTCCCATTAGTCTTCCTCATGCTCCTTGTAACTTTGGAAGTCAGTCTGTAGTTTAGCAGCTTGATCTTTGAAAGTGTCTCTTTCCAATTTGAGCTGCTCTATTTCTTTTGGGAGCGAAGATATCTCTGCATCCTGAGCTTTTCTTTGTTCTTGCTCTTGTAGAAGAGCAAAATCTCTTGAGGCTGAATCTTGAGCCTGCTCAGAAAGAAAGACATTATGAAGCCTCTCCACTTTCTCTAAGATAATATTTTTATGAGAAATATCTAAGATGACTTTGTCTTTCAAAGCAATTTCCACCTGGAGGATGGAATTTAACCTATCCACCTGTAACTCCAGGGTTTTCCTTTCAAGGTCTTTGTTTTTTAATAACTGGTGCTAATGCTGCAATTCCTTTTTCATAGCCTCTATTTGTTGAGTCTGTGAGGCTATCTTCTCTTGTAATTGAGTAAGCTTAATGTGGGAAGGAGGAAGATTGGCTTTCAGTGCCTCTACTTGAGCTTTTAACCTGCTATTGTCCCTTTCCAAAGCAATGACTAGTTGGTCTAGATGATGACTTGAGGCAAGCAACTGAAACAATAATGTAGTTAGCAGGAAATAATGATACGATAACAATATATAATGAAAAACACTTGCGGCAATAGCTTGACGACTATGACTGTCAACGCGGTTGGAAATACTCGTACCCCTTAATAGTTCTTGGCTATGCTGCCAAGACTCAGCCAACGGGCCTTGTAGCTGCAGAAAATCGTAACTAGGAGGGTCCGAAGCTTGTCCCAATTGAGAGAGCAGACCCATAACCTGTCTAAATGAAGGTGGGAGGATAGAAGGTGTGGAAGGTCGGGTGGAAGAAGAAGGAAAAGAGAGAGAAGTGGTAGAAATGGGAATAACAGAGGAAGAACTAGAGGGGATGGAAGATGACAAAGCAATAAAAGTTGATTCGGTTGTTGAAGCATGGATAGCTGATGGCCCTGGATTCGGAGAAGATCTCCTGCAGGGTGTTCTTCTAGCTCAGGGTCTAGGAGCTAAAGGAGGTAAGGCTAGGGAAAGAGGTTGAGAGGAGGCCGAAGTAGTAGTAGCCATCTGAGAAGCAGAAGTAGCTGAAACAATAGCAGAAGAGGAAGGAATAAGTAGACCCGACCTTATCATTCTAAGAGAAAGATTGGAAATAATGTGGGTAGGAAGCATTGGTGCCTTACCTCTCTCAAAAGATATAGCCCCCTTATTCCAAAGGAAAACATTAAATCCTCCATAATCAAGGTCGGTAAGCAAAATTTAGCCCCCTTTAGCTTAGATAAGGTAAGAAAGACAGAAGGATCATTGAGGAAGTTATCAGTGTTAGGAGCCGGGGGGAGATTGTGTATCCAGGCAATAGGAAAAGGAGGAGAAGAAGGGTGACACATAAAGAAAAATTTGTGACGTCATTTCTCTTGAGGAGGAATCCTGCTAAACAAAATAGCCTTAGGGCGAGACTGAAATTTAAAGACACTAATGTCTACTTGGCGGGGAATGAAGAAGTAGTGAAAAAGATAAGGGGATAGGGGGAAAGCTAATAGTTTAGACATCCTAACAAAACCCACGAGGATAGAAAAAGACTGAGGAATAAACTAATTAAGAGGAATATCAAAATAAATACTAACATCAGCGAAAAAGGGATGAAGAGGGAATCGGAAACCTTGTAAGGCTTGAGCCCAGAAGATCGATATACTTCCTAAAGGAGGAAGATGTGGACTATCCTGAGGGGTAGGGCGAACTATATAGGAAGGAAAACTATAGTTCACTTGTAACTCCACCTCCTCTGGCTCTATAAGTATAGAAGCGCACGAAAGGAACCACGTGGGGGAAGGAGTGGCCATGGTTGAATAGCAGAAGGAAGGTGAACAGGGGAAGGAGGAGAAATAGTCGGGGAGTAGAAGAGAGCATCTTAAACCCTTGCCTACCTCTGTGCCTTAGACCAAAAACTCTTAAACAGAAATAGAAGAAGAACTAGAAAAAGGGAAAATCCGAAGGCCAATGATAATTTGTGCAGAACTTAGGTATAAAGGAGGGTAGGAAAAGAAAAAATGTAAACTCAATAAAGAAGAACATACGGAGACATAACTTCCATAAAAAGAGGTGACATCATCGAGGGATGGGATCAAATTCAAAAAGAAAGCCGAATCCCAAGGAAAGGGAGGTAAGCTTGGCAATCATCCTCGGAAAAAAGCGACAGGGTTTTTCTTTCTCTCTGCACTTGATTCTAAAAGAATCAAAGAGGCATGAGGAAAATCGGTCTGGTATAAAATCGATCGATTATAATAGACCGGTCGAGATTGGTGATGCTACAGTAAATCGGTCAGTTATAATAGCCCAGTCAAGATTAAGAATGTTATAATGGACATGATGAGATTGGTGATGCTACAGTAAATCAGTCGGTTATAATAGCTCGGTCGAGATTGAGAATGTTATAATGGACAGGACGAGATTGGTGATGCTATAGTAAATATGTCGGTTATAATAGACTGGTCAAGATTGGTGATGCTATAGTAAACCTGTCGAGTATAATAGACCGGTCAAGATTGGTGATGCTACAATAAATCAATCGGTTATAATAGACTGGTCGAGATTGAGAATGGTATAATCGACAGGGCGAGATTGGTGATGTTATAGTAAACTAAGTAGTTATAATAGCTTGGTCGAGATTGAGAATGTTATAATAGACAGGACGAGATTGGTGATGCTATAGTAAATCGGTCAGTTATAATAGCCCGGTCGAGATTGAGAATGTTATAATGGACAGGACAAGATTGGTGATGCTACAGTAAATCTGTCGGTTATAATAGACCAATCGAGATTGGTGATGCTATAATAAACTTGTCGGGTAAATAGACGGGTCAAAATTGGTGATGCTACAGTAAATAGGTCGGTTATAATAGACTGGTCGAGATTGAGAATGGTATAATGGACAGGGTGAGATTGGTGATGCTATAGTAAATCAAGCGGTTATAATAGACCCGTCAAGATCGAGAATATCATAATAAACCGATCAGGATCGATAAAGGCTATAGTAAATCGGTCAAAGATGGGTGATGTTATAATATACTAGTAAAGATTAGGTTCTTATGTAAATAGTAATAGATTGGAAAATATGATAAAGATAAGGAGGAGAAGCTAGTTATAAAAAGGAGATAAAATTCAGGAAGGAGGGAGTAAACCACCCTAAATGAGAAGAACAAGTCTGATAGTAAGAAAAGAGTAATTTTGAAACATATAAATACGAAAGATAAAAGCATGAAATGAACATGTAAACCAAATGGTCAAACAAATTCATTAACACAAACAATTTTCAACAACAGATATGGAGAAGGAGTTTAACTTTATAGAAATAAATTAGTTTCTGACAGGAGTTGTCATGACCAGTAGCAGTTAACCTTACAATAGTCAAGATTAGGGTAAATAGGTTACTCTATAGATAATCAGGGAAATAGATGAGCAGGCCTGTTGTCAATCAGCTTGCGGCGATTCAAGAAGTTAGGAGGAGGATCACGGGATAGGAAGCATTCTTCTCGCAATTGCGTTACTGCTCCTTCAGCTCCGGCCATATAGGCTACCAAAATAGATTTTACAATGGGTCTATTGAATTCAGTAGAGATGATTAGAGTCGTGGCCCGATCTTTAAAGCGATTATCTTCACCAACTTTATACTCCACCAAGTTGTTTGAGAAGACTTCAGTTCGACATCTTTTGTGGAAGCCTCTACTTTAGCTGTATTCAAGGAAGTGTTCAAAGAAGTTATTTCCTCATCCTTCAACTGTAGAGATTTGAGTTTGTCGGCCAAGGTGGACTCGTAATTAGATTTTAGCTTGTTAGTTTCAGCGAGCTGCTTCTCTAATTTGGAAGATAATTCAGTATTGAGGTTGGTGGACGATTTAAATTGAGACTGAAGGCTCTCAAGCTGGGTTTCATATTGTTTCTTAGACTTTTCTGAAAGAGTGGTAGAGGGTAGCTCAGCAACTTGCCACTTCAACTTCTCGTTCTCATGATATAAGTTATGTGATAGGCGAGCTAGACCCATATTGGCCATCCATCACTATGAACATAAGGATGGGTCATAAAACGGCCATGGATAAATAATAAATAAGTAATAGCAGACATAGCTTGGTTTCCTCATTTGAGAATTGATCAATTATCTCGGGAGGGGGAAGTTCTCCAAAGAGAGGACGAATTTCCTCTTGAGCAGTGGTGAAAGAGCCTCCTAGCAGTATAGGAAGAACAGGGATAGAAGAAGAAGTGGTAGAGAAAGAGGAAGTTGGGATAGAAGGGGGAGCGGAAACTAAGTAAGAAGAGGAGGAAGGAGGTAAAGACCTAGATTCTCGAATAGATAGAGGAAAAGTAAAAGAAGTATTACCAGGGGTAGTAGTGCTAGAAGAAGGAGAGGAGGAAAAAAGAAGGGAAGGATATAGATCAGTGAGAGTAAGCTCAGTAGAAGAAGGGGCAGCAGAAGCAAAACCTTCTGAGGGTGATTCCTCAGTAAGAAGAGTGAGCCTCCTTTTAGAAGGGGGAACTCTAGTTAGTTTGCGTCCCGGGCGTTTTCTAGGAGCAAGTTCAGCAAGAGATTTTTCTGAGCTTATAGGGGATGTAAGCTCAGCAACGGAAAGAGAAGTGGCTGGTGAAGAGGCAATAGCCACTGATGAAGAAACAGGTGGCAAAGCGATAGCACGAACTCCTACTGGAAGAATCTCAAGAACTTTAGGAGCCACTTGAGAGCTCAAAGCTTCAACTGGAGGAACCGAAGCTTCAATTGAAGGTGGCGGGTTAATGGTAGCAAGAAGCTCTTGCTCTTTTGCATGAAGTTTGGCCACTTCTAGACGTAGTTCTTCATCAATCAAAGCAACATAAAAACCAGCCACTACATAAAAGGGAAGAAAATATTTTAGTTAGTAAAAATTGATAGAAGAATAAATGGAATTTTACCTAAGGAGACGTGTATCTTATATCTGACTGAGCTTAAACCAAACAAATACAGAAGATCGCTTCGCAACCATTTAGTGATAGAGAGGCGGTGACACAACAACTTTTTACAATAAAGGGGAAAAGAAGGGTGAAGATGAAATTCCTTAATATCAGGCAAAGGGGGTAAAGATGACTTCCAAGCATGGGACCAAGGGATAGGTCCTGGAAACTTTACAAAAAAGAAGTGAGATTTCTAGGTTTTAAGAGAAGAAGGCATATCATCAAAAAGGACCATCTTAGTCCAAGATTGGAAAAGAAAAACACCTGGTTCTGCTACCTTTGGATAAGAAAATATGAAAACATTTTGAGAAGTAGGAGGAATATCAAGTGTATGAAACAACATGTATATGCCACATAAATAATGAAAGGTATTAGGCACAAACTGTTGAAGAGGGATGTCAAAATATTGGCTTACATCAATCCGAAAAGGAGGGATGAGAAATCTTAAACCCCCTATCAACTGATCCCTAAAGAAAGTTATACAGTTAGCAGGAGGATGGTGAGGATGTTCATCTGATTTAGGAATTATGATGTCATATTCCCTAGGAATTTCATATTGCTTATGAATAGCACGTCGAGCATCTTTGTTGAAAGAGGATGAGATTTGAGTATACCAAGGAGCAATCGTTTCTTCAGCCATAGATAGAAGTAAGGGTTAATAGATCAACAGGTTACTTACTGAGAGTTAAGGGAGAAGATCACTGGAGGATGATGAGCGCGAGGATTGATCAAAGATTGCAGTAAAGGAAAAACGCTAACTCAAGAAGGAACGGGCAAAGTCGACAAGAAGATAAAGGGTCTAGGGTTGAAAGAGTATACCACCATCGTTAGATCAGACTACCTTTTTCAACAGACAGCATTGATTATAGAAGCATGCCAATGCTGGTGTTACAAAGAGGAAAGAAAAGACACGCGTCAGATGGTCATAAATGGACATTTATGATGGACGCGATAAATTGAATCATACAAGGGTTGGTGGCACCTCGTCGCGCGCCTCCAACATTCCTTTACCGTTGAAAGGCCAATCATAATCGAAGAAATTTTGGAAAAAAGGCGTGGTTTACTAGGTATAATAAAGGAAGATGGACTGGGTTTGGCAAAGCCAGGGTCGAAGACATAAAGTAAGAAATAATAACAGATAGTCATGCGTGAAGCATTGTAGAAATTAATATAACATTGTCTATAATAGACAAGCTAATATTGGTCAGGATAACGTGCCTACCGTAGATAAGTTGGTATCATCCAAGGCCGAAAGGGTTTGATTGAGTATGACATATCGATTGCATTTGAGGCATTTAGCCTTATATAACCCAAAGTATGTCATCAACTAAATAAAAAACAAATGACTTTTGCATATACTCAATGGGCCAAGCCTGATCAAGCACATAATATTGCTCAAACTGTGTAACTCAACTAAACATAATTTCATGTATAATCAATCGGCTGACACCTCCTTCGGCTAGACTCGAAGGGAAGCCCGCTGAAACATGAGCTCTCAAACTTCTTAGAAAACTTCAACCTAGCTAAAGGTAAACTCGACCAAGTCGAAGAATCGGAAATATTTTGCATGGTATGAGGGTAGGATGAAAAATCTGTCATCCAACTTCCCCCGGGTTTAGAAGAGCCAGTGCCTTCTTTTACGCCTGGGAGAAAGTGGGAAAAAGAGTGGTCTCATGAACAAAGGAGGTGTAAACTTGTTCAAGTCCCCTCAAACGGGTCATGAAACAATCCACTTCCTGCTTGAACATTTTGAGTTCTGCTTCCAGAGTGTACATCTTAGCCCGCAGACAACCTAAGCCTTGCTGCCATCGTGAAGACAACAGGCTAGTTATGTGAGCCTCCTCGGTTAACATGAACACTTCTGAAGCCTGTTGAATCTGCAAAGCAGGCATTTCTTTGGCTTGAAGTTCTAGATCTCGGTGAAATTCGTTCTCTGAGACCATCCCCAATCGTATTTGAAACTGGGTGACCAACAGAAATACCCCCAGCTCTTGTGCCAGAGAGTTAACTGGATCCGAGGCTCGGGCAACTTCATCTATAGATTTCATCTTGTCTAACAAGAGTTGCCCCCAAAAAGGGGGGTCTAAAGTCATACTCTCGGTAAGGGAAGATGAATAAGGAGGAAGAGAGCTAAGACAAGTGAATAAAGAAGGGAGGATCACAACCCTATTTAAAGGGTCCAAAGATCCACGGGATCACTATACTTAGACTCACTGGATCACTATACTTGAGTTCACAGGATTATTGTACCAGAAGTCACATGGACTACTGTGAAGAAGGTCACGGGTCTATTGCAGTGACCATGGCAGAGCCATGATAAAAGATAGGCAAAGAAACAAAAATAGACCTATGTCTAGTCAGTCAGCTACACCTCCTTCGACTAGACTTGGAGGGAAGGCTAGTGATATGAGTTAGGTTTAGTGGGTCTCCGATGAAAAGGGCAAAAAAGATAGCAGAATCAAGCAGGTATGAATATCGGTCAGGGTAACAGGCTTAAGAAAATATAGTCCAATATCGGCCGGGATAATAGACTTAAGAAAATATAGGCCAATATCGGCCGAGATAACATGCTTAAGAAAATATAGGCCAATATCAGTCGGGATAATAGGCTTAATGAAATATAGGTCAATATCGGCCGGGATAACAGGCTTAAGAAAATATAGGCCAATATCGGTCGGGATAACAGGCTTAAGAAAATATAGGCCAATATCGGTCGGGATAACATGCCTAATAAAATATAGGACAATATCAGCCGGGATAACATGCCTAATAAAATATAGGCCCATATCGGTCAGATAACAGACTTAAGAAAATATAGGCCAATATCGGTTGGGATAACATGCTTAAGGAAATATAGGCCAATACCGGCCGGGATTACAGACTTAAGGAAATATAGGCCAATATCGGCTAGGATAACAGGTTTAAGAAAATATAGGTCAATATCGGTCGGGGTAACATTCTTAAGGAAGTATATGCCAATATCGACCGGGATAACATGCTTAAGAAAATATAGGTCAATATCGGCCGGGATAGCATGCTTATGGAAACATAGGCCAATATCGGCCAGGATAACATGCTTAAGAAAATATAGGCCAATACCAGCCGGGATAACAAACTTAAGGAAATATAGGTCAATATCGGTCAGGATAACAGGCTTAAGAAAATATAAGTCGATATCGGTCAGGGTAACAAATATTTCGAGAATATTTATAAATATATCTGTAGTATGTGATTGTATAATAAGTTTGCTAATTTGGCGAAAAGAATATTTCTAGACTCTTCTACAGGCACTAGGCGACAAAGAAGGTACATCTAGGGTACAAAAAAGATTCCTTAAAAAGTTATTTTCTGCAAGTACATGGCTTGTGTCATCGTATAACAAACTCTAATAAACCGGGGTCCACTTCATGACTACGGAGGTTATATGAGGTGGTATAAAAAGGGGAATCTCCTCCGTTGGCCAGGTAGGCTCAAGCTCATGCTCACACTCGCAACCCACATTCCAAACCCTTTGTTACTGTTCATCTTCTTCCTTCTTTCTTTTCCACACTAAGGGAGATCACTAACTTGAGCATTGAAGGGTCTAGCCAAGGATTTCCACCCCGGTCTTAGGTCACTGACGATAGTGTTGGCAATTCTCTGGTGCGTAGGAAGCCATCGGAGTTCTAGATCTTGGCATTTTTCACTGAAGCCTTCCTTTCTTCTTTGGATCTTAGTACAAGGAGGGTGTCCTGTGGGTTCATTCTCCCAGATCCGCTTTAGGTTTCTCGGATCGATATTCCATAGGTGTTATTCTTCATCAGCGGTGAGGTTTTCTCCCAGCTTTCCATTTTGTCAAGCTTCTCAGACAGGATCAATAGGCATCACCATTGATTAGTTACACACAAAATAGAATGAAATATTGAAATTTTTAATGGTTTCCAATTTTATGTCAATCATTGAAAATGAGGATTATTTTCATAGAAAATTATTTATCCATAATAGTATATGATATAAATAATTCCTACGTAAAATTTCATGATTTTTGGAAAATAGTAGAATTATTTAGGGATTTCTAAATTTTAGGTTGAAATTGAAATTAAAAAAATTCAGAAACACAAATCGATTGGTCAATCAATTCACCTAGGAGTGAATTGATTGGTCAATTGATTAGAAGATATTTCTGTGAGCATAGAGTATCACAAAATTGATCAAGTGATTGATTAAATGCCATAATTGATTGGTCAATCAATTAAGATGCATTTTTGCGAGCACAGAGACTCGCGAAATCAATCAGATGATCAATTGAAGTGACATTAATCAATTGAAACTCAAATTCAATCAATTGAGACATGCCATAATTGAATGGTAGCTGAAACCAAGCGATTAGTATGCTTGATTTTGGCTAAAATTATCTGATCCCAGTTTATTAAGTGGCGTTTAGTCATGTTGACCATTCTTAATCCTAAGAAATACTTTGATATGTATTTAAGGGTAATTTTTCTTGATGAAAATAAGAAAATACTGATTAAAGGGGATTAATTTGAAGTTTAAGAGGAGATTTGAATTCAATATTGAATTTTCAACCTCAAACTTCAATTTTAGGTTTCCAAAAGGTTTAGAAACTCCAAATCATTGTTAGTGCAATGATAGACATGATTTACATTTTTTTAAGGATAAGGAGTCAATGGGAGAAGGTTGGGAACCTTCATTGTTATGAATGCTCGAGGATGAGCATTGGACACAATGGAATATTGAAAATCTTCATTGTAGTGGATAAATACTCAAGGATGAGCATTAGATAAATGCTCAAGGGTGAGCATACAATAAATGTTCAAGGGTGAGCATGCAATATATGGTCACGGGTGGGCATATGATAAAATGAAAGGTATGAGACTTTCATTGGATTCTTTTTGAATAAATTGACTCTAAGGGAGAGTTTTTGAAGTATGTCAAAGGGGGAGAAAATGTAGGATTTAAGTTAGAAATCTTCATTCATGCTTAGGCGTGGGATGAAGTTGGGCTAATAGGTTAGCCTTACTTAAACATATTGTCAAATATCAAAAAGGAGAATATTATTAGGAGATTGTTGGTGCAATCATCTCAAGTCAAGGTTGATCTATTTGACTAAACTCGAGTGGGTTTGAGTTTGAGTTTTGATGTTTAGACAATATGTAGGACAATACATTTTGGACAATGTGTGAGAGAGAAGTCAAGTAGGTCATGGAGAATTGGATACTTGACTGGGTAAAGTTCTAACTGCGGCTAGGCAAAGTAAAGTCCAAGTGGGTCAAGGAAGACCGCAGTTGGCAAAGAAAATTCCTAACTACGGTTAGTCAAAAAGAAGTCCGAGTGGGTCAAAGAGGACTTCACGTTGGCAAGGGAAGTCCTAATTGCGGTTAGGCAAAGGAAAGTCCAAGTGAGTCAAGGAGGACCGCACGTTGGTAAGGAAAGTTCTAACTACGGTTAAGAAAAAGGAAAGTCCAAGTAGGTCAAGGAGAACTGCACATTGGCAAAGGGAAGTATAACTACGGTTAGGCAAAGAAATGTCCAAGTGGGTCAAGGAGGACCGCACGTTGGCAAAGGAAAGTCCTAACTATGGTTAGGTAAAGGAAAGTCTAAGTGTCAAGGACGATCGCATGTTAGCAAGAGGAAAGTCTTGATTGTGGTTAGGTAAGAGGAAAATCCAAGTGGATCAAGGAGAACTGCACTTGGTGATCATCAGAAGTCCAATGGGAAGTTGGCAAAGTCCATGTGGGTCAATGGTTGACCAAATACTTGGTAGGGAAGTCCCAACAAGTCACAGTTGACCGAAAGTTGGACAAGGGAGCCCTAGACTTGGGTTAAGCAATTTAGAGTTGGGCAATTGATTGGGTAATCGATTGGGCCAAAGTCAATCGATTATGTGATCAATTGGAAGCCTTTCTTGGTGAACCAGAAATGTTCTGGATTGATTGAGAATCAATCAAGGGCTACATCGATCAATTAAGTGATCGATTGGAAGCTTTTTTCACGAAACAATAAGTGTCTTAATCGATTAGGTAATTGATTGGGAGGAATTCGTGAATGTGTAGTGGGCTTCGTAATTGATTAGGTGATTGATTAAAGTTAGTTAATTGATTGGGAGAAGAAAAAAAGAGTCATTGCAAGGTTTGAAAGGCAGGATTTGTTATAATCTGACGTGGCAATCAATTGGGGGTAAGACTAATCTATTAGAAGCCCTAATATGTAAGATAAAAAACTTGTGTGAAGATTCAAATCAATATTTTCTTCTCCGCTCTTCATCGCTAGTTCTTGAAGCTTCTTGGAGACAAGTGTTTCTACACTTTCAAAGTATTAAGAGACAATCCATAACAACAAGAGATCAAGAGAAAAGGTCGTTCATTGTTGTATTTATTTCTTTATTCTTGTTGCATTTCTTGTTGTATTTCTTGTATTTGCTTGTACAAGACTTCTCCATCTCCTAGAAGGAGGTTTTCATAATGTATTGTGAGTGAGAAGAGTGGAATCTTAGATTAATCATCTCAAGGAGGTGGATACTAAATAAAATCAAGGGTGTTAGCATTGCTTAGAGTTTTTTCGCCGCAAATCATCACCAATGAATCGATTGGAGCTAATCACCCCGCCCCCCTCTAGCTCCCAGAGTGTCCTAAAATAAAATATTCTTACACCCCCCCCCCCTCTCGTGCTAAAATGAAGGCACTTTCTTGCTAAAATGAAATAAAGTAGACTTATAACTAGGGGCAGAGTAAGGAATTTCATATTATGGGACAAAAGATACAGTATTTACGTTAAGGGGTGGCGACCATGTCATTGCCCACCATTCAACCCCCTTTCTATACCCCTACATCTCTTGCACAATCTCCCCAACCTTAGCTCTGTCCCTACTTGTAATGTCAAAGCATGTGCCCTTGAGATACCAAAAATCCTACTTTAAGCATATTCATCCATGGATACCAAAAATCTACTGTAAGAGTGTCTTTTAGATAACTCAAGATCCACTTAATGGATACTAAATATTGTGATTCCATAGCACATGATTAATATCTAATTCATAAACTAATAACAAATACTATATATATATAATCTACTAACCATAAGATAACACAAGCTTCCAATTAAACTTCTAAAGTATTTAGAATCTACTTACCTTCAGAATCTTTATCTATCTTGATATTTAATTAGAGTAGACAACTCTTTTGCCACTTTTCATTCTAAACCTCTTGATGATCTCTTTTGCATGCTTGGTTTGATTAACATGGATTTCTTTCTTGGTTTGTTTGATTTGAAGCTCCACAAAAAAAATTAATTTACGTAAAGGCTCATCTTAAACTCACTTTCCATAAGAGTGCTAAACTCACTCAAGAAGTCTTTATTAGTAGACCCATAGATTATATTATCCACATAAATTTGTCCAATAAAAATTAACATCATTATATGTTTTAATAAACAATATAGGATCTACTTGTGCTCGTTTAAAATTCTTAGAGATTGGGAAAGTAGACAGTAGGGATGTTATGCAAAAAATAACACATAATATAGAGGAAAAAGGATACCTCTAGGGATCTATTCTAATACAGTATACTTGTTCTTACTACTCTATCAGATAAAATAGTTACCCTTGTTGTGTGAATGGTACTCCCGATGGAAACTTTGATTCTTTGGTATATCTCAGCGTGATAAGAACATTGACGCCTCCACGGTATTCACACAAACACATTCCACATTCGTCGCACGAACTTAGATTCAGAGAAGAACAACCTTGTTGTGCTAGCAATAAGAGGATGTGTGTCCAAGAGAAGAAGAAGAGGAAGAAGAAGATGCAAAAACTCATTATCCAAATGCAATACTAAAAACCTTTTATATTCATCCAATGAATGACTTTTGTTGTCTTCCTCCTATTAATGCTTCATTAATATCTTTAATGGGCATTAATCCTAATGAATCTAATCATCTTTAGTGGTTGACTCTAATCCAATGAATTTAATTTAGATTAGACTCAATCTAATAATCCAATGGTTAGATTCATATGAGTATAACTCAATGAGTCTATTTCAGATAATACTTAGCCCTATAATCTTAAGGTCTATCATATTTTAGTCAAACTAAAATATATTCATCTTCAAATCAACATATTCTTTGTATATGACCAAATAGGCTCTCATAACATTGTCAATATATCTAAAATCACTTTAGATACATAAACAATGAGTGACATCTAGCAATACATCATTGCTACTCAAGTGACGAGAATATCGAGATCTGATCTAACCTTTTTGTGTCTATTATTTTGTATGACTTCAACCTTCTATCCTCGATATCTAGATTAATCAATGAGGGATAGACTATGTCATCCTCTTATCAATGTTTGTATTTCTTGATCTGCAAGTAGACTCACTTAATCAAATAAGCTCAATGTCTCATATTAACTTATTTGAGCATGGTCATATATTTTAGTAGTCCTACTTATGTTAGAGTATATACTAAAAGTCTAGCTTTTTGTAAACATTTATTTTTGAAATAAAGAATCACATTGGTTAAATGTCTACATTTATATGCTAAGTGTAGTTGTTCAATTAATTTATATTGTAGATAACATGGTGTGTGATGTCACACACAGGAGATCATATTATCAATTCCTTATAAATTATAAATAGTAGCTCACGACTAAGATGGATAGGAACAAACCATTGGAATAGTCGTAGTGTAATTTGGCATTAGTTTATCTTGACTATAAAATTACACTAGTACACTCTGACTGTATTGAGCAGGATCATTTAAGATAGTTTCTTTTTATACTGACTGCATAAAAGATCAAGACCTTTGTTATTATGGAAGTGTGTGCTCTTAATCCTGATATAATAGCAAGCACATATATTTAGTATTTATTTCTTTAATTTATCAGTGGGTGAGATTTAGTTTGATAAATCAATAGACCCAATAAATTGGGAAATAATATTATTTATAGTGTGTGTTGTTGATTATAGAAGAAAATTGTGTCCTACAATCTAGGTTGATGATGTCCCAAGAAGAGCTCATAAGGATTGTCATGTAAACCCTGCAGGTGGATTTAGTCCGACATGACAATGAAATTGAGTGGTACTACTCTTGGAGCTAGATATTAATTAAGTGAATTGTCAGTAACTCATTTAATTAGTGGATATTCTATATCTTAAACACAGGGAGACTAACACACTCATAATAAGAAGGAGCTCATATAGTAATATGGGATTGGTGCAGTAGTTCAATAATAACTCTTTAGTGGTATAAGTTATTATTGATGAACTCGAGTTGGGTGTTCGAGGCGAACATGGGAAGCTCAAGTTCATCGGAAAACCAAAACCAATTCCTCCTCTCGGTCCCTATCGTAGCCTCTTATTTATAAAGTCTTATACTCACCCAAACCCAATTTCTTACCCACCTTAAGGTGGCTGGCCAAGCCTAGCTTGGAGCCCAAGCTAGGGCCGACCAAACCAAGGTTAGATGGGATCAAGTGGTGGCCAGACCTAGCTTGGAACCCAAGCTAAGGTGGCCAGCCACAATTAAAATAAAAGGGATTTTATTTTTTAAAATCTTTCCTTATGTGGAAGCCATGATTTAAAATAGTTTTAAAATTAAATATTTTCTTTTATAGTTTTTACAAAGGATTAAGAGAAAAATTTGATATCTTTCCTTATTTGTAGTTAAAAGGAAGATTTTAATTTTGGAGAAAACTTTCCTTTTTATAATCATACACATGTTTTAATAGAGAGATTTTAATTTATAAAAATTTCCTTTTATAACCAACCATGAAGGGAATTTTTAAAAGAAAATTTTTATTTTAAAAATTTCCGGAAACAAATTAGGAAGTTTTAATTTTGTGTTTAAACCTTTCCTTATTAGGAGGAAAGAGGAAAATTTAATTAAATTTTCCTTATTAGCCATTGGAAATGAAAATAAGGAAGTTTTAATTATGTTTAAAACTTTCCTTATTTGCCAAGACCAAGGAATATAAAAGAGAGGGTAGAGGTGTCTCACCCTACAACACATCTATTATTCCTCCTCTCTATTCCTTGGTGGTGGCCGACCCTCATCCTTCCTCTCCTCCTTTTCTTCTTCTTTGGTGGCCGGTGGCATCAATCCCTTGGAGCTTGGTTAGTGGCCGGATTTAGCTTGAAGAAGAAGTAGAGAAAGGAGACTTTGTTTCCTAGCATCCCTTGGAGCTTGGTTGGTGGCCGAAGTTCTTCATCTCAAGGAGATTGTTGGTGGCCGAAGCTTGCAAGGAGAAGAAGGAGGCTTGGGTGGATTCTCGTCTCAATAGATTGTCGCCCACACGACGTCCGAGATAAGAAGAGGAACACGATAGAAAATCGTGAGGTCTATAAGCTACAAAAGGTATAACTAGTTATTAGTTTCCGCATCATAACTAGTTTATTCTTTTGTTTAGATCTTGAAATACCAAACACAATAGGCTAACGATTCTAGGTTTCGGATTTATGATTCGATTTTGTGTTTCTTTTATTTTTCGATCTTGTGATTCGATCGTTCTTAGTGGTTAGACCTAGGGTTACTATAAGGAGATTAAATATTGAATTTCGTTGAAAGGCTTTGTCTAGGAAGTGGTGGATGATCACATACGCAAGAAGGCCTAGTGTCTTGCCATGTTTAACCTGGAAGTCGATCTCTGAAATAAATATTTAATCAAATTTGTAACATAGGTAGATTTAGATTAATAATGTTAAGTATCATTTGCGATCCAAGTCTAAACCTCTTAGAACAGATAAGTTGAATTTGGAATCAATAATATTAAGTTATGTTTGCGATTCCAAATTTAATTTCTAAAAACACAATAGGTTGTTAGGAAATGTTCAAGACTTGTACAAAATTTTTGTACAGGGGAACCGGTACGATATTTCGAGTAGCAACCAACAACTTAATCAATGGGTCCATAAATATCACTTCCGTCATATGGAAGGGATAGATCTCATATACATCACTCACATTCCTCCGCATAACTTATTGCATACTCAGTGATTGAATTTATAGTCCATCTTGTTATAGGTGACGTTTGTCGATACCAAAGTACATAACTCCTTATGTAGGGAACCGTAGTGACTTCAAGTCTAAGAACTATCTAGACCAATAGTTACTATGAGAATATTTATGACACTTATATATGTAAGGGATCGGTGGTCGGCTTGAAGGGGGGTTGGATAGACGACACCCCCAAATGATCGCTTCTTCCTACACTTGTTAGCTTGCACAGCAGAATACAAACAAAATAAACAAGCTAAACACTAAAGGAAGTACAAAGACTAAGAAAGAATAAGCAAACCACTAACACGTCGATGTAACGTGGTTCGGAGATAGCTTGCTCCTACTCCACGGCTGTCCGTAAGGTGGACGATCCCTCAATCCGTCGATGGATTAGTCCCCGACAAACTCTGGCTAGGTCAAACCTCCTTGTGGGTGGAGAAACCTCACCACAAACTCACCAAGACCTCTTGGACACAAGGGACACTCTTGAGCACTTGTAGACTACTAATTAGACTTTAACTAAGTCCCATTTCATCAGCTATAACCAAGCTCCCAAGGCTTGGTTATATAGGCCATGGGTTGGAAACCCCGCCTATCAGTCGACTGCAAAAACATGCAGTCGAATGCCCTCTGTGGAAATTCGACCGTTACATCCTAACGGCTCGATACCAGTCGACTGCTAAAACTAGCAGTCGATTGCTCCACACTGACTGAGTGAACAGAAGCATTCTGTTCGCTCCCAGTCGACTACACCAGTCAACTGGTACCGAGTACATTCTCTCACAGCACTCGGACCCTCACCCTTACGACTCATTTGACGCTTCCTTCGCAGCCTTGACCTTTTACCTTCAATCCTACTTCCTCTTTGGCTCTCGTCCCTCGAATGCATACAAGCTCGCGGCTCGTCCCCAATGCCATCCTTCACGTATGCCTCGAAGTCGCTTCCCTCGGCCCTTGTCCTTACTGCCTTGTCCACGGTCCCTCGGATGCTCCATCCTTCACCGGACCTGAAGCCATCAACCTAAGTCACATGTATATCCTGCAGTCCTGCACAACTCAAGTACACATATCAAATACAAGGGTGAACCTAACTTAAACCCTTTGCCCAAACACCAAAACACATGATCCCACGGACATGGGGATTGCTTCAACAATATAATGATCCATGAAATATTCTTATGGCGGGTTAATTCAGTACATATTCTCTAATATATACTCATATTTCAACTTGATATCTTATATCCATGACTTGTGAGATTAAATCATCAATTGACCTACATGCTAGTTTCAACATATTAATATTATCCTTGTATACTAATGTTTGACTAGGAATAGTTAAGATTATTGTTCTATATATATCTATAGTTTTCCACTATCAATTCAACCAATTGATATATTGTAGACTAGAACCTACTACCCTAAGACATTATTATATTTATTCATCTGGCACATATCCGAAGTAAATATAATAATCATAACCTTTATCTTTTATTAATAAAATATAATATAATATATTCTAAGTAAATCAATTTTTGATTGGCAGCTCTTAGGGCTTACACTAACATAGACAACCTATCATGCCAATTACTAGGTATTTGTTTCAAACCATATAATATTTTCCTAAGGTTAAATATACTATGGGGGTGGTCTAAATGTTCAAATAAGGGTTATTATTCTGCATAGATCTCTTCCTTAATGAATTCATTTTAAAATATTAACTTAACATCCCTTTGATTAATTAAAAACACCTTATATGCGATAAATGCTACAAATTCAATTTATTTCCTTTTCTATAGAAGAGGAAACATTAGATGATTCCTCAACCTCTTATTATAAACCTAATAAGCTCTACTTGATAGAGAGTTTCTAACTAGAATACCTTCGTTGATTTTTAGTCGAAAACTTACCAAGATGACCTTTGGTATGCAAAAGTATATATCTTATAATGAAACTCCCTAAGGTGTTTAATCGAGTGTTCTTCCAAACCAAAACTCATGAATTTTATCAAAAAAAAAATCTTATATGTAAGTACACCCTATTTGCACATATAATGAAATACTAATTGCCTTGGTAGTGAATATACATTCAATATAAACGGAACCGTCTCTTGAAGTCAACTTATCTTCCTGTCCGAACATATTTTGTTGATTAAGAGAACTCATGCATACATGTTATTATTACAAAAGTCTTAAAATTAAAAGTTCTTAAATTTTCTTCCATGGTCACTATAGATCTAGTTGACTTTGAAATCCTTGATGTAACTGTCTTTCACAATACCTTCACCAAGTCCCTCTTAGAAATCTTTGAAAGTAACTTCATGTTGGTATATGTCAATCTCTTATGTCATAATCAACACTCTTCCATTTTTTTAGTTGACATCAAGTATCCATCTTATATCGACTAATCCTGAGAGGTAACCGGTCCGATTTCACGAAAATTTTCAATCGACTATAAGGATAAATTGGGAAGCACTCATAACGAATGACTCATTAGTTCAATATTCTTAGGTCAATCATCCACTAAGAAAATTTTATTTATTAATTTATCGAAACTAAAATTCAATCCTTAAATATATGAGAAATTAAAGGACGCTCTTCCACTATACTATTTTCTAGGTGCAAGACTTTCTCTTTGAACATAAGTAATAATAGGAAGATTAATGTGTCAACATCCTTCCTTATATGGACAACTCGTATGGTAATATGACCATTATGTTTTACCAAACACATAACTGAGTGAAACCTTGTATCTCATATCACATAATTGATTGGTAATAAAAAAATAAATTTATGAATAATAAAATTCGATGAAAATTTTATATTACAATAATCGATTAATTTAAGTTCACTATTGTTCTCAAATAATGTGGTTCCTTTTTCTTTATATTTAAGGGTCGATTCGGATGGATTCCATTGAAACAAAAGTATTATAAAAAAAATAATCTCAATTCGATCTGAACCAGCTAATCTATTTTTTTATCATACAGTAAAAAAATAACACATAATTAATAACAAATCTCGTATAAATATGATAATTATATTTCATGAGTTTAAATATTTAATTTGATTAATTGTTTAATTATTAATTAGTCCATAAAAGAAATAAATATTTAGAAAATTTAAATCTTTCGTAAAATAAATATTACATGGTAAAAATTTATGATATCAACATAAAATCAAAAAGTCTTTAAGTTGTCAAGCATCACAAAATAACTTTCAAATTTAATGCTCTATTTCTCAATCCTAAATTTTGATCAATATGAATCCAACTCAAAAAAATTTCTGGGTCAGATTTCATATACAACCTAATTGGTTTCTAATCCTAAAACCTCCTATCCTAAGAAGATGCTTTTCCACTGTACTATTATCCGGGGGGCAAGACTCTTCCCCTTGGACCTAGAATACTTGGTAGAAGTACTAGTAATAATAAGAAAATTAATAGCGTAAACATCCTTCGTATATATGGACAACTCGTATGGTGATATGACCATTATGTTTTACCAAACACATAATTGAGTGAAACCTTATATCTGATATCACATAATTGATGATAATAAAAAAATTAAATTTATGAATAATAAAATTCGATGAAAATTTTATATTACAATAAACAATTAATTTAAGTTCTCCATTGTCCCCAAATAATATGTTTTCCTTTTCTTATAATGGGTTCGAGTTGAATTGAAACAAGAGTGTTATAAAATTTTTTTAACCTAAATTCAATCTGAATTTGAACTAACTTGAAAAATTATACCCAAACTCGAATCTAGACCAACCCGAATAACCTCACCAACCCAATCTATTTTTTTACCATACAATATTATTTTTTTAATCTTTAACAAAAATAATTAAATAAAAATTCAATATACATAATAATAATATTTTAATAAAATTTAACACATAATTAATAACAAATCTAGCATAAATATAATAATTATATTTCATGAGTTTAAATATTTAATTTGATTAATTGTCTAAACTATTAATTAGTCCATAAAAGAAATAAATATTTAGAAAATTTAATTTTTTTGCAAAATAAATATTACATGATGAAAATTCATGATATCAATATAAAATCAAAAAAATTTTAAGCGGTCAAGCAGCATAAGATAACTTTCAAATTTGAAGGTCTACTTATCCATCTTAAATTTAGGTCAACTCGAATTCAATCCCCAAAAAATTAAATTTTCAGGTCAGATTTCAAATACAACTTGATTAGATTCTAATTCTAATCTAATATTTTTCATGTCAATTCGAATCGGATTGACGGATAGAGTTTATTTTTACACTCTTATTTGTATTTGAAGCAAATCATTGATCTTGTCCACCGAGTATCAATTATCCATTTATCCGTGTACTCTTAGTGGTAAAAGGTGGCTTTGTCTTTAAATAATGGCCATTGCATATGATAACCCCCTATGCAATGGCCATCAACTCGTGTACTCACTCCTTACTCATATCGCAACAAAATATTAAATTTTTGGTATTTGTATTGGATCTAATTGGGTTAAGTAAGAAATGCTTGAGAACTAATTAAAATCTTAATTATTCTATTTCTAGAAATGGCCGTAGCGGTTGATTTTGGCATTACGTCTCTTTTCTTTTAAATCGATCTGGCTATAAATAATCCATTAGTCCTTAAATATCATATCTATATATATTTTTTAATTTAGTTATTTAATTTTTTAAACCCACTAATTTTAAAGAGAATCTGATTCCATATAAATTTTTCATGGATTATAAGAATAAATTAAAAAGTACAGATAATTTTTACCTCAGCATCACGAATTATAAAAATGCCACAAATATATAAAATACTCTATTTAAGTTTCGAATTCTTACACAATTGAGTAGGAATTCGGCGCCCTCTGCTACCACATTTGTGCCGCGACTTCATTTCTATTTCCGTCCCTCGCGGAGAAAGAGGAAAAATAAAAAAATAAAAAGTCGGGACCACCCACCGGGACCCACTGCCGGGGCCACTCTCAGCAGGCTGCCTCTTCGCCTCCTATAAAGCTAACATCCCGGCAACTCCCCGCCCTCGCCAAAAACATAATACGCCGCCGGAAGAGATCTCTGATTCAAACAGCATGACGAACCGGAAGGTGGTGATGCCGGATCCTGTCCCATCTGTCGCGGTAGCCGTAGTGGCGGACCCGCTGGTGCTGCTCCCCTACCCGCCGCAGCGCGGCGGCTCTCCGTCGGCCTTCCGGAAGAAGCGCCTCGTCCCGGTCGAGCACAGCGGAGGTTCGGCCGGAGGGTGGTTGGAGTCCATGAAGGCTTCCTCTCCCACCCACGCTAAGTCTGCCGCCGCCCTGGCCGCTGCGCCGGCCTTGGAGTACGAGCAGCTGGAGCACGCCGCGTGGACTGTGAGTGACCTCTCCCACTCCTTCTCTACCTCGATCGAAAGCTTAGATCTTTCGTGGGCTGACGGTGGTGTTCGTGGAACAGAGGCGGCACCCCTCCGCACTGAGCGAGTTCGAGAAGATCATGCAGGCCTCAAACGGGAAGCAGATCGCGATGTTCTTGGACTACGACGGCACCCTCTCTCCCATCGTCGACGATCCCGACTCCGCTTTCATGACGGACGCAGTAATCTCCCAGAACCTCCCTCCCCGTGTTCTTCTCATCTTCTTCCTCGCTTAAAGTTTCGATTTTTCGTTCAGATGCGAGCCGCCGTGAAGGAAGTCGCAAAGTTCTTCCCCACGGCGATCGTGAGCGGCCGGTGCCGGAGCAAGGTTCCACACAAAATCCCTCCGCTTTCAATGCAACGTCTTCGTCCTCCTCTGTTCATGATCACCAGTTCAATTCCCTGCTCCACAGGTGTTCGATTTTGTGAGATTAACCGAGTTATACTACGCCGGAAGCCATGGCATGGACATCAAACTCCCTATGAACGCCAAACACACCAAAAAGGCACCAACTTTTTGGATCCTGCACACTCATTCGATAGAAGATCAACAATAATAATTTAATATTCTCCATTTGTTTTTGTTGCAGAAACGTGCTGTTCTCTTCCAACCAGCAAGTGAGTTCCTCCCCATGATTAATGAGGTTGGTTGATTCTCTGTCCCCTTCTCTCTCTCTCTCTCCATCTCTTTCAGCCATGGCCGCCAAGATTCAATCTCTTTTCTCCGTCCGTTCCAGGTCCACAAAAAATTGCAGGAGAGAATCAAACCTGTGGTTGGAGCCAAAGTAGAGAACAACAAGTTCTGCGTATCTGTCCACTTCAGATGTGTTCGTGAAGAGGTACCACAACCATGTTGCGGAGCATTTCCATTCTAGGAAAATAAAAAACATCAAATCTTTTCTTAATTTCAACCATCATCTCATCAAAAACTAACAAACAAACAAAAAAAAAACTTGCATGCAGAGTTGGAAGGGATTGGTGGATGACGTTCTGTCAATGCTCAAACAATTCCCCATGTTAAGGATGACTCAGGGAAGAAAGGTCAATCCATTGGCCTCCATTGTTATATCTTGATTATGAATGGCCCCTGATCCTCGATCGTTTCTATGATCTGTAGGTGTTGGAGATCCGCCCCACCATTAAGTGGGACAAGGGCAAGGCCGTGGAGTTCCTTTTGGAGTCACTTGGTAAGCAGATACATCAAGAATCTTTACTTTGTATATTTATGTTCTCACAAGTAGAGTTTATAGGTTCTTCTGATTGCAAGAATGTCGTGCCAGTCTATATCGGAGACGATCGGACTGACGAGGATGCTTTCAAGGTACTTAGACGAGCACAACGAACCTATTCGCGAAGATTAAGATGAAACCATCAGCACTAATGTGAGTTCCATTGAGTAGGTCTTGCGTGAGAGAGGAGACGGATTCGGGATCCTTGTATCGAAGTATCCTAAAAAGACAAATGCCTCTTATTCCTTGACGGATCCCTCTGAGGTTGGTGGATTTGGTCGATGAAGATCCAAACTCTTACTTGGAGACGTCATTGATGCCATTGTTGGATGTTGTGCAGGTCATGGAATTCTTGCAAAGGCTGGTGGAGTGGAAACAAAGCAGCTCCATGAAGAATTGGATGTGAAGTAGTGAGAGCTCCATAGTCCCTTGTTTCAATCAGTACAAGGAACACAGAAAGATAGTTCTAACTATTTTTTTTTTTAATGCAAGCACTCCAAAAGAAGAAGATACAAACATGCCCCCTATTATTAGATAGGAGGATTCATAAAGTCAATCATACTTAGTAGGATAAAAACTTAGTCGTTGTTGGTTGTATGTTAATGTTTTTCTGCAAGTAAACTTTAACTATGCTGCAAAAACAATATATGAGTGGGAAGTATTTTTGCTAGCATTCTGTGGACAATGCTGCTTTCAGGTCTGGACCATGGCTTTTGAAGATATTCGATATCGTTGGGAGTGATACATGTGTGTGCACATGCTTGTGCCAAGTTGTGAAGAGTTGGAGAAGCTTGTCCAGGATCAATGAGTCATTTTGGGGTTCTTTTCTTGGAACTTTGCCGGTCTTTTTGATTCCTGAAAAGAATGCTGACAGAAATCTTTGGGAGTTGCTGTGGGGCATAGTCCAAAGGTTAGCAAGTCTATGCTTCTCCAACTCTTCTTCTACCTGCTGCCTTTGAATGCTGATGCCTCCTATCATGGACTCAGTTTTTGATTAAATGCATTTCCATAGAAGAAAAAAACCCTAGGGTAAGGAAGAGAAGAGAAAAGAAAAGAAAGAAAAGAATCCCTAGAGGAAGGAAGAGAGAAAAAATAGGGTGCACATTGCCGCTTAGGGCTGCCCGTGCTGGTCGCCTAGCGCAGGCGAAGGAAAAACAAGATTCGTCGCAAACATCTATAACAAATCTAGAATTCATTAGAAATTTTACAATGGCTTTAGATATGTTGCAGATTTTACGATAAATCCATAAATTCATCGTAAAATTTGTAATGAATTTCGATGTCGTCACAAAACATTTGCCATGAATTTATAATTCGTCACAACGTTGCGACAAATTTATAGAATCATCACAACATTCTAAGAATTTACTAAAAAATTGCTAATTTTCTTTTAAATATCCTCGATGAATCCACGGATTTATTGTCTATCCACAACGAATACAATCCGTGACAAATCAATGGATTCGTCGTAGATTTCTAACTTAAATTGGCATATTGGACAAGTGGACAAGTGAAACTAAATGAATTGAGCAACTAAAGAAGTCGATCCATCAATCAGGAAAAACGAATTGAGAATGTGAGTTGGTTTATTGGATCAGTCAAACTAGATGGATTGGTGGGTTTAAAAGAACAATTAAGTTAATTAGGGAAGTCAAGCAAATGACGTTGACCGTGTTGATCATACTAGTAAGAATAGGAGTTTTGATAGAGTAAACAAATTAGTTAAGCTAGATGAACTAATTTGGTTAAGGGAATTAAGTACACTTGAGAAGATAATAAGGCCACATGGGTTCAATGATTTAGTCATGGTGATTAAAACTTTGGGAATTAGGTGGGTGACTTGGACGATTAAATAAATTTAGATTTGTTGAGAATGAGTAGACTATTTCACTTGGCTATATTAGCCTGTTGGGATTGGTGACATCGCTTGAGGGGATGAATAGCGTGTGATTCATGCATGATTCGTCATTTGTTGATCATATACGGGTCTACAAGATGTTAATGCATTGTGAAAAATATAACATAAAAGAAAATACAAGCATAAACTATTTGATAAATAATTTTCTATTTTTTTATTTTTATTTTTTATTTTTTATTTGCGATGAACTCATGTATTCATCACAAATTTGGCAACAATTAGATGGTTCATTGCCAAATCTATGATGAATATGTGGATTTGTCACAAATCTACGACAAATTCATGGATTTGTCCCATATTTGAATTTAGGCTGGGGGTTTGGCGAAAAGGTAATCTAGGATTTTTTTGGCGATGAATTAACTTTCGTCACCAAATTCATTTTCAATTTGGGGAAGAAAACTATGTTCATCTCCAAATTGGTGACGACGATAATTTTTGTTGTCAATTTGGGGACAAAAATATTTTTCGTCACCAATTTGAGGATGAAAACATTTTTTGTCCCCAAATTGGGAACAAATTTGACGACAAAAAATAATTCGTCGCCAAAAAACTAAATTATCTTTCCTACCCTAGATCTAGGTCTTCTCTTCCCCCTCCTTGGCGATGACTAAGGCAATGGTGATAGCGAAGGCGACGAATGTGTAAACTCCCTCTCCCCTGTCTTTTCCCCTCCTCAACGGAGAAGGTGTAGATGCTTGTAAAGATTGTTGCATGATATATTGGGAAGATAATGAAAATATATATATTTATAAATTATGTAATCAAGCTAGGAACAAGAGCACAAGGAGTCAACAATGACATAAATTATACACTTATATAGTTGTTTTATTTGCCTTTAACCCCTAGTTTACAAAGGTTTTAAGCATCAAAGGAAACTTTTCAAGACATGACACACAAATCATTAAACAGAAGAGAGCCTAATGTGTTATCCATCAGATGTAGAGGCATGGTAAAATTTTGATAGAATATATTGGGAATTTACGAAGGAGGCTCGAAACATTAGGTTAGATCTCTATGATGATGGATTTGCTCCATTTAAAAAATTAAGAAGAAATTATTCTTGTTGGCTAGTTATCCTAACTCTATATAATCCTCCACCTATGATGTGTATAAAAAGACCCTATATGTTTTTAACATTGGTTGTTCCTGACTCACAAAATTTGATGAAGTTAATAATGTTTATATACAACCACTAATTGCATATATGAACTAACTATGAGATAAAGGTTTTCCTACATACATTGTTCATACAATTCAGATGTTCGTAATGAAGGTTGATCTTCTTTGGTCCATAAATGATTTTACGGCTTATGATATGCTATTAGGTTGGAGTAGTACAAGGATCTTAGGATGTCCAATATGTATAGAGAGATCAATTAATCAGATTGAAACATAGAAATAAGCCAAGTTATTTTGATTGTCATAAATAATTTTTACCATCTAATCATAATTTCAGAAGAAATAAAGATAAATTTATTAAGAATAGAATTGAAAGAATACTTCCACTATTAAGATTAATAGGTGAATAGATTTGGTACAGAGTGCTTAACTTTTCATCTGTTATTGAAAAATCATATTGTATAACATATGAATATGGAAGTATACATAAATGGACTAAAAAGAGTATATTTTAGGATTTATCATATTGAAAAAGTCATTTGATTCATTATAATCTCGATGCAATACATATTGAGAAGAATATTTTTGATAATATGATAAATATAGTGATGGATATCTCTGAAAAAATAAATGATAATCTAAATGCAAGAAAAGATATACGACTCATTTGTAAAAGATCCACTCTTGATGTTGATGAAAGTAGTAGAGGACCAAAATCAATGACACTTTATAGATTGAATAAGGGCCATAGGCGTGTTATTTGTGAATGGTTGAAATCATTGAGATTTTTGTTGGACCCCGTGATTGTTTTGATGTGATCAACCAAGTTTAGGTTAGGTCCTGTTTGTCTGATCCCTGTGTCTAAGTGTACAGGAGCTTAGGAGCGCAAGAAGTCGAGTGGAAGACGCAACTAGCGAGAAGGACGACACGGGAAGGGAGCCGATGGGCTTGGTGCGTCCGAAGGACGAGAGAGGTGCGGAAGAGTACACCTGTGGGCGAGAAGAACGTGCGCGACTTTTGAGGGACGTTAAGCTGAGACGGAAGACTGTTTGAGGAGAAGGTCGGGAATTGGGTTCGGGTGAGCCCTATTCTGGATGGCCGAAATCACCCAAGCAAGCCGAACCAGAGCAAGTCAACCGGGAAGTTAACTTGACAAGTGTTTGGTCGATCGAACCCTCTGATCGGTCGACCGAACCCCTTTCATCAGAAGCCAGCCGTTGGAGACACGTCAGCAGCCACGTCAGCAACCAATGGCTGATCGGTCGATCGAACCTTCTGATCGATCGATCGAACCGAAGATAATCACAGACTTGGTCGAGCGATTTGATTGTGTCAGATCGAGTAGATACCGTTGGCTGATCGGTCGACCGAACACAAGGATCGGTCGACCGAACCTAAGCTCGATCCACAGAGCTTGCATCCAGACGGGAAGCTGGGAATGATCATTATGTTCGGTCGACTGAACCTGGGGATCGGTAGACCGATCCCTCTCGAGTCAATCCTGATCCCAATGATCAGGTAAACTGGATAAGTCTTGGAACCCCTATATAAAGGGGTCTTGAACAACCTTTCGAAACAATGAAATCAACTCTGTAACTCATTTTCCAAGCAACTTATAAGAGCGTTCAAAGTGTAAAAAGGCTTCTCCGCCTTCAGAGAAGGAGACTCTTTTAGTGCGCCTTTCCACCGCCTTAGATTAACAACCGTCTTGGTTGTAACCAAGTCAAACTGCCGAGTCATTTCTTTTCTTTCCTGTTAATGACGTTTATTATTCTTGTTGCTTTTATTTTTGAGTTGAAATCCTTGAGGAGGGTTTACTTTTTATTGCAGGCAATTCACTTCCTCTTACCGGTCCCCACTATAATAACAAGTGGTATCAGAGCCCAACAGCCTCAGAAGGACTAACCGCCATCGAAAGCACAAAGATCAGGACAATGGCCGGCGCAAACATTCACCCCCAGAAGTTCGACGGAGATGTCGCTACATGGAAGCAAAAAATGGAGGTATTCTTTAAAACTGAATTTGATATACTTTTAATAATGAAGTATGGATATGCAGCGCCAAAAGATAAAGAAGAGTGCAACTGGATGAAGAAGGAGCAGGCCGATTGTGTGGCCAACAGAAAGGCCGAATTTCACCTGCTCAGTGTTCTGCCGCCACAGGAGGTAAGTCAAATCGGAAGCTACGACTCCGTAAAAGACCTCTGGGATAAATTCCTGGAGCTCCACGAAAGCACCTCAGAAGCAAAGCTAGCAAGGGGCGACATCCTCCGGATACAACTAACAAACCTCCGGATGAACAACGACGAGTAGGTAGCGCAACTCCAAGCGAGAATCAAGGAGCTAATGACGCAACTGAAGAAACTCGACGAAATGGTAACAAACCGAGATTCCATCCGATACACGCTCAACGCCTTCCCCAGAACTCCTGAATGGGTGTCCTTAGTAGATGCATACTACATCTCTAAGGACTTTGAGGTAAGTAGTTTAGAAAACTTATTTTTTACCTTCGAACTTCATGAGTCTTTACTTACAGAAAAAATAGTAGAGAAGTCAAACCTCAACATTGCCCTACAAGCCGAAAAGGATGATCTCGACTCCGAAACATCGATCGACGAGAATGAAGCAGCGTTATTGGTAAGAAATCTAAATAAATTTGTTAAAACTAATAAATTTAAATCGCAGTCGGGGAAGCATCCACGTAATAGAAGGACGGTTTGATGTTACAACCACAACGAGGAAGGGCACATCAAGGATGATTGTCCCAAACTGAAGAAAAAGAATAAAGAGAAGCCTCAAAAACCGACGTCCTCTGCACGCAAGAGTCTGAAGGCAACATGGGATGATTCTTCATCCTCCGAGTCAGAAGCCGAAGCTTTCTCGGGACTAGCACTGGTGGCCAACCATCTCTTCGAAGATGACTCGGACTCAGAGATGAGCATTGATCAAGGGGGAGAATCAGAAGAAGAAAGCTACGATGAAGGGAGAGCATCACCAAGTGAGGTAAGTAAGGTACGTGATCTCACTCCTTCTCAGTCTTCTAAGTTTATCAAAGTGCTTACTAAAGACTTAGTCAAATCAGAAAAAGAAATTGCCAACTTGAAAATGCTGTTAGAGAATTTGAACTTAGAAAATGAGAAATTAAATTTAGAACTTGAAAAATTGAAAACTGAAAATGCATGATTAAGACCAAATCGATTTCAAAAATAAAAAATTAAGGTCTACGGAAAATTAAATTGGTATATAAGAAAACATCAGGGCAACTTAGAAAAATACCGAAAGTATATATACCCCCTAAGTTTTTAACCAACCCTGTAGGAAGGAACCTTTACTGGGTTCCAAAATGTTTACTTGAGTAAAACTTTATGAGTTAGAACTTACAGCGAGTAAATTAAATAATGAATTTCTTTATGAAGCTTTGTCTAAGGAAGTGGTTATTGCTCCAATAACCAAGAAGGCCAAGTGCCTCGCCACGACCTGGAAGCCGAAATATCGAAATAAAATATTTTATTAACTTTCTGGTAAAAGCATTAAAATTAGTATAAAACAATGCTTTAAAAGGTTACTTAAATATTTTTTTTTATCATTTTTGAATGTCGCACATGAATTTTGAAAAATACTCAGAAATTATTTTTGAAAAATTCTCAAATATTATTTTTATCTAAGTTTAAATCTATTCTGAAATTACAAATTATTTTATTTACACTTGAAAAATCTTTAAAACTATGTTCGCTAAAAAGTCTTCTAAAGTTAGAATGTTTTTTGGGTTAAGATGAATTTTTTTTTTCAGAAACTTAGAAATTTTTGGAAATTGTCTTAACTAAGCTCTTCTAAAAATAATCTTAAATTGTTTACTTTGCAAAATTTTCAAATGACTTAGAAAACTTTTGGGATTTTTTTTTAAAAAAATGACTTAGAAAATTGTTTTCCTCCTTTTTTGCTGTGATCAAAGGGGGAGAGTTAAATGACACAAGTATAGGGGGAGTTAGGAAATTAAATTTTTTAATATTTTTCTAACTTATGTTGAAAATTTTATTATTGTAATTGTCTGTACTTAAAATGTTAGTTTAGTAATTTCCTTAAAATTACTATTTGTTTGTTTTACCCTAACTTAAACTTGGGTTTATGCACATCAAAAAGGGGGAGATTGTTTGACCTCGTGATTGTTTTGATGTGATCAACCAAGTTTATGTTAGGTCCTGTTTGTCTGATCCCTGTGTCTAAGTGTGCAGGAGCTTAGGAGCGCAGGAAGTCGAGCGGAAGACATAGCTAGCGAGAAGGATAGCACAGGAAGGGAGCCGATGGGCTCGGTGCGTCCGAAGGACGAGAGAACTGCGGAAGAGTACACCGGTGGGCGAGAAGAACGTGCGTGGCTTTTGAGGGACGTTAAGCCGGGATAGAAGACTGCTCGAGGAGAATGTCGGAAATTGGGTTCGGGTGAGCCCTATTCCGGATGGCTGAAATCACCCAAACAAGTCGAACCAGAGCAAGTCAACCAGGAAGTTGACTTGACAAGTGTTCGGTCGACCGAACCCTTTGATCGGTCGACCAAGCCCCTTTTATCAGAAGCTAGCCGTTGGAGACACGTCAACAACCAATGGCTGATCGATCGACCGAACCTTATGATCGGTCAACCGAACCGAAGATAATCATAGACTTGGTCGAGGGATTTGATCGGGTCAGATCGAGTAAAGACCGTTGGCTGATCAGTCGACCGAACACAAGGATCGGTCGACCGAACCTAAGCTCGATCCACAGAGCCTGCATCCAGACGGAAAGCTGGAAAAGTTCATCAGGTTCGGTCGACCAAACCTGGGGATCGGTCGACCGATCTCTCTCGAGTCAATCCTGATCCCGAAGATCAGGTGAACTGGATAAGTCTTGGAACCCCTATATAAAGGGGTCTCGAACAGCCTTTCAAAACAATGAAATCAACTCTGTAACTCATTTTCTAAGCAACTTGTAAGAGCGTTCAAAGTGTAAAATGACTTTTCTGCCTTCAGAGAAGGAGACTCTTTTAGTGTGTCTTTCCACCGCCTTGGATTAACAACCGTCTTGGTTGTAACCAAGTCAAACTGCTGAGTCATTTCTTTTCTTTCCTGTTAATGACGTTTGTTATTCTTGTTGCTTTTATTTTTGAGTTGAAAGCCTTGAGGAGGGTTTACTTTTTATTACAGGCAATTCACTCCCTCTTGTCGGTCCCCATTGTAATAACAATTTTTATATGGTTATGTGTGTAATCATGGGAGATGTGCCAATTTGAAGGAATCCAAATTGATTGGTTTAAAAAGTCATGATTGTCATATATTCATGAAAAGACTCATTCCTATTACTTTTAAGGAACTCTTACCAAATTTTACATGGGGTGTCATTATGAAATTAAACATTATCTTTCATGATTTTTGCTTAATAGTTTTGAGACTTTCACAAATGGAGACATTAGAGAGAGATATTCCAATTGTGTAATTTAGAAAGGATCTTTCCACTCATTGTTTGATTCCATAGAACATCTTTTAGTTCACTTGTCATATAAGACCAAAGTTGGAGGTCCAGTCTATTTTTGATGGATATATCCATTTGAAACATAAAATTTTCATCTTCTATATTTCATTATAAATGCATAAAAATTGACTAATTTTATTATATATTAATATCTAATATAATTTGCTATATTACAATCAAATTCCTATATCATTTGAAGAAAAAAAGTAAAAAATAAAGCATCTATTAAAGCCTTTATTGTTAATGCATACATTATAGAGGAAGTAACAACTTTTGTATCATATTATTTTGAGCTTCACGTTTAGAGCAAAAGAAGGAGATTAGGAAGAAATGATAAAGGTCATATTGATTCCAATCTAAACTCATTTTCAATTTTTAACTACCTTGGTCGACCAAATGGACCATATAAGTAGAGATACTTAACTGGTTAAGAATGACCAACAACCCACACATATATTTTACTAAATTGTTGAGAAGTAAAATCATACTTCGAGTTAGTATATTTTTCTTATTTTTTTATTTCTTATGTGGTAATTTTTTTGTGTTATAATTTATTTTTTTATGGTAGGATTTTTCAAAACTTAAATTCTGAAATATCGACACAAGAGTTTAATAGCTTCTACGATGAAGAATTTGTACCATGGTTTAAATCATATGTAAGTAAACAATCTAAATTTGGTTTACACGTATCTTGACTTTTAAACATATTTATTTGACTTTAGGTTTTTGATAATCAAACTCAAGTTGAGCAAGAATTGCTAATCCATCTATGGTGGGATCCAAAAGTAATGGTACACACTTGACTAGCATATTTTATAAATAGATATAATTTTCATACTCAATAATATTAATTGGGAAGACTTCAATAAATATGTTCAATCATCCAATGAACTTGTAGATACAAGTAATGATTTTTATGGTTTCCTGGATGAAATTCTAGAGGTAGAATACCCTGACCTAGAAATGCAAGTTATTCTATTCACATGTCGCTGGTTTGACCCTATTAGAGGGATTAAAGTACATCCACAATATAATTTGATTGCAATTAATTATAAGAGATTGTATAAGAGATATGAATCATTTGTGTTGGTACAAGTTATTCAAGTATTCTATGCTTCATATTCTAATTTTAAATGTGACAAAATTGATTGGGGGTTGTTTGTAAAAAAAAAGGATGAAAAAAATTGAGGAATATTGGAAAGACATTGCATATTAATAAGAGAAAGTTACGAATACATTTCAAACTGAGAAATATATTATTCCAACATTACGAGATCCCCAATAGAGTAGTGAAAAAGGTGGATACAAGTGAAATTCATAAGAGTGATGATGATAATGATGATGATGATGAGGAGGAGGAGGAGGATGAGAATGACAATGACAATGACAATGATAATGAAGACTTTGATTTCTGATGATGGGTAAGTTTTGTTATATTAATATAACAAAAATTATGATATTTTATTTTCATAATGATAATGCTTTTTTATGAGTAAATTTAGTTTTAATATGCAAATTTACAAAACTTGTCACTCAATTAGTTATCTATATATTGTCTCACTCATAATTTATATATTTTATCTGTTAATGCTCTCTATTTTTTCCTATATGTCATTAGAGGTGATATCTTGTCATTACAGGTTTCACACACTCTCTCATTTCTTAGCAAATATGGTAAGTTTTTTATGTTCTTTATTATGCATCAAATTTTTATTTACTTTATCCTATTTTTGAATTTTGGTCGATAGTTTCAACAGAATGGCAATAGATGGAGTTCTCATAGTTCAGACCTTCAGCATTGTATTTATGCCCCCTAGTCAGTTAAAACTTTCCCATTCATCTTCACCAGTACTTTCACCACTCTAGTCACCAATACCCAAGCAAGTTCATTCTGTCAGACACATGGTTTCTGAGATGCAGGACACTCGAGAGTCTATAGTCCCTTATGAAGTTTCATAAGTACTAAAAAATATTTTATTTTTTCAACTATCTTGATTATTTAACATTGTTTATTTATAACTTTATGATAGATTTGAAAACTCTATATATATTATTCATAAAATTAATAGAATCATGAATAACCATTGGAGAGAAGATTCAATGATATATAAAAGCACTCCAACATGTATAAAAGAGCTTTGGTGGAGCGAGTTTAGGGTATATCTCTTTTATTTTATATATGAAATAAAAGTAAATATATAATTAATAAAAATTTTTTCATTATAGTGGTCATTAACTTAGAACCCTAATGAAGAGATGGAAATAAAGAGAGTTTTCAAGAAAAAATATGGTAGTTACATCCGGCATGCACTGAATCATGCTAAGACTAGGGGAAAAAGCCACCTTGCGTCACTGAGGAAAATTGGACTAAGATCTCCAATTTTTGGGCAACCAAGGAGAGCAAACAAAGGAGTCAATAGAATAAATCAAGTGAAGCTTATAACTCTAGAGACTCGTTTGTGACACATGCGGGGGCTCTATCAATGTCAATGAACAAATGCATAGATTGATAATTTTTTAATTCTCCCACTATTTTTAAATCTATTTTAGATTATTAGATTATTTCTAACAATATTTTTTACACCAAGGAAATAGGGTGGGAGTCATTATTTATAGACACTTTCACTCGCACATTAAAAAAAAAAGACAAGACTTGGAGTGGGGAGAGAGGTAAAATAATTAAGCTTTGAATTAATCTTGTATCTTAATTTATAACTTAGATTCTATTAGTGATGTACCTACTCTAACATTATATTACATGCATCTATATTATATCTAATTAAGATTTTATGCATTTTGAAAATATTTTTATTGTAAATTTATTTTAATTTTTCTCATTAGAATACAACAGAAATATAATAAGCTAGAGCTACCATACAGAAGTTCAGGTACTAATGATGATAATAAGACATCTAAGTCCTCTATTGGTAATAATTTGGATTTATAACTAGAGGTGTGGGGGGGAACGAAAGGGGGAAAGATATTAGGAATGAGTTATTTGAGTAGAACCCATAGAGTTACTCGTACATCTTCTTCCATCCCACCAACAGTAATGACATAGATATATAGCTTCACTAAAGTGGTTACCCATTTGAGGGGGATAATAGAACAAAACAAATAGGAAAGGAAGGAAAGAGATCAAGTAATTCATGATTTGTGCCTACAATAGAACTTTATAATGTAACATCTTCAATTAAGCTCCACTTCAAGTTAGATTCCTCCCAGTTCTGGTGAAAATGGTGACAACGATAATGATAATGGTGGTGATTTCTTCATGATTTTGTTGTATATGAATGTTATTTCTAATTAGTATTTTTGAAATTTGTTATTTGATTGAGTTTGTCAATCCTTCATTTTTGTATTTTTTGATTAGTACTATTATTTTTGTTTCGAACAGGGTTAGTGAGGCCAAGAAAGGTGTGTAAGGAACTATAGAGGTAAACATGCAGAAAGTGCAGTGGAAAAATAAGTTCCTTTCCAGAAGATCCATGTAAAGGGAAACCACATACTAAGTTTAATGAAGGGAGTTATACCTTTAGTGAGTGAACACAAACTCCCGATAGCTAGGATCTCAGCACGATCAAATGTTCGCGCCTCTTTTGGTATCCATACAAACAAGTGTTCTATCCATCTCATGAACTCAAGAATTGGAGAAGAAAAATAACCAAAGGTTGTGCTAGCAACCCCTTTTTGGTGGATTTCAGCCAAGAGTGGAAGAGGGAAGAAAGAGAGAAAGAACACAAAAACTACTTATGAAAATGAATCAAAACCCCTTTTGTACTCATTCATGAAATTGCCTTAATGTCAATTTCTTTAATTGACATTAATATTTGTCTTCATCCAATGCATCCAATACATAAGCAATTCAAAATTAACTACTTTTCATCCACTGCTTGATCAATTCTAAATTGAACACTCCTCTTCCTTCATGAATTCAAATTCATCAAATCACTCAATGAGTCTAACTCATTAATCATCAATCCAAATTGACTCAATGAGTCTAATTTGAATTGGACTTAATCCAATAGTGAGTCTAACTCAATGAGTCTAATTTAAATTAGACTTAATCCAATGATCCATCATATGTCTCTAAAACTATTTTAGATACATAAATAATCAGTGACATCTAGTAAGACATCATTGCTACCCAAGTGGTGAGAATATCGAGATCCGACTTAACCTTTTCGCGTCCATTATCTTGTATGACTCAATCATTCTATTCTTGATATCTAGATTGATCAATAAGGTATAAACTGTGTCATTCTCTTATCAATCTTTATGTTTCTTGATCTCTAAGTAGACACACTAAAACAAATAAACTTAATATCTCATATTGACTTATTTGAGTATGGTCATGCATTCTTGTATCCTACTAATCAAGGGGCTCACAGATATCGCTTCCATCATATGAAAGAGATAGATCTCATCTACATCACTCACATCCCTCCTCATAACTGATTGTATACCTAGTAATTGACTTTATAGTCTACCTTGTTATAGGTGATATTTGCTGATACCAAAGTATACAACTCCTTATGTAGGAAATCGTAGTACTTCAGGTTTAAGGACTATTCATACCAATAGTCACATGAGAATGTTTATGACACTCATATAACGATCCATGAAATATTCTTATGGCGGGTCATTCAGTACATATTCTATAATATATACCCATGTATCATTCTGATATCTCATATACATGACTTGTGAGATTAAGTCATATGTTAACCTACATGCTACTCTTAATGCATTAATATTATCATTGTATATTAATACTTGACTATGAATAGTTAAGAGTAGCATTCTAATATATATTTATAATATCTCATTATCAATTTAACCAATTGATACGTTGTAGATTAGAACCTCCTACTCTAGGACATTATTATACTTATACATTCGGCACTGAATTGAAGTAAATATAATAACCAACTTTACCTTTTATTAATAGTTGAAATATGATACAAAAGTGTCCTTTTCAATTATCTCATAATTTATACTAGGGCTAATACTAACAAGGTGGTGGTTGGAAATTATGTCGAAAGAAGTTTTTACATATTTTTTGTATTAGTTTATAGGATTGTCTTTTTGTTAAAATTGATGCTTTTTTGTTTGTTTGTTTTTTGATGTAGGGAAAGAAGAACAACAAGTTTGGAAGGAGAAGGAAGTGTCTATCAAGGAACCAAATGTCAATGATTTTTTTTTTTTGTGTGTCTAATCTCCAACGTTTTGAGACATTTTGATATGGGATATTGTCATTTGGATATTATGACTTAGAAGAATGTTTGGAATGTTGGATATGATGATTTGTTTGAAAAGATTTAAGTTCCTTTGCTTGATATGTATTTGTATTTGTATCGTTATGTGTTGTATGGATATGATATGATGGAAACTTGTTCTATGAATATGATGTGTTGTTGTATTCATTTGTGTATTTATCAGAAACAAACAAGTCTGGTGATATTTGTATACATAATAAAATGCATAAATGGGTAGGATTTATGATTTTTTTTTTGTAACGAATAAGTCTTCATTGCAATCTAATCGTAAATCACTATTTATCATAAATATGTGATGAAAGCGGGTATTCGTCACAAATCTGTGATGAATTCAGATAATTTTCACAAATCTACGATGAATCTGGGTATTCATAACAAATCTACGATGAATCATGATTCATCACAAATCTATAACAAATATAATTATTTGTCACAAGTCTGTTCTGAATACTCAGATTCATCATGGATTTACGATGAATCCTAATTCATATTAGATTTACTATGAATATTGATTCTTTGTAAATTTGCAATGAATTATTGGATCGTGAAAGACGAGAGGGGGGAGGAGGCAAATCTCGTTCGATTAAAACCATTTATTTTTAAAACTATTGAGTATGCAGCAGAAATTAAAATGTGAAGTTTAAAAGAAAAATGACACTTTCAATTTTTACTTGGTTCGCTGCTCAGTCGACTCCTACTCCAAGAACTCATGATCTGTTGAATCATATTGAATAAGCATATATAATGAGGAGGATAGTAATGATAATACTATCTCTATATAGATATATACATGCAAGCAATAGAAATATATTGACAAAATAGAAATGAAGATGACACTTGGTTGTCGGTGAGCCTTCTGGCGTCATAACAATAGGAGCTTGTACACATAGTAGAATTACTAACAGAATGAAGTAGGGTGAAGAATTGTTGTACATGGCTTAAACCTCGAGGCCTTCTTTTACAGGTATTGTTCGATCAACAATACCACATTCGGTCGACTAAACTTATCAATCGACTGAACCTCCTAGCAGTCGACTAAACTTTGTGCCCTTCCTTCTTTGCCTCGATTCGATCCATTTGATCCCATAAATCACGTTGTTTAGTCGACTGATCCAGCTTATCGATCAACCAAACTCAAATCTATCATTTCTGCATTGATTCGATCTAATATCTACCATTTACCAAAATTGGATTGGTTGACTAAACTGCTTGTTCTGTCAATCAATAAACCTATGTTTCCAAGTTTGTAGAACACAATTGTATTTGTGCCATGCTGGCAGGATCAGTCGATTAAATCTATTATTCATTCGACTAAACCTTCAGTCAACTTTGTTCAATTTGTAAAATAAAGTTGTTGGTGCGGGAAGCATCTAACGATCGAACCTAAGTTTTGATAATGGCAAAGGGATTTAAAGTTAAGATTCTTTGTTATCTAACATGTTGAATGAGTGTTTCAGGAAAGTCCTAACTGCGGTTAGGCAGGTGAAAACCCTAGGGGGTGGTAACCCTAAGTGGAGAAAAGTCCTAGCTGCGGTTAGGCAAGGTGAAAACCCTAGGGGGTGGTAACCCTAGGTCATAAGGGGTGGTAACCCTATGCGGAAAGTCTTGGTGGGTCGAGTGCTTCAGGTAAAAGTTCTAGGGGGGGAACCCTAGGTGGAAAGTCCTAGTGTCGCGAACCAGGTGAAAGACTGGACCAGCTGTGAAGCATCAAGCACTGAGCAAAAGTCCAGTCGATCTGGAGGATCGCACTGGCAACAGGTAAATCTCCTGAGTGGAGCAGGTGAGGATGCGTTCCCCGTAAAGGGAATAGTAGGCGTCAGATCGACCTAGGGTTTCCGGTTGGAAATTCGAAGTCAGACCCGTACAGTCCGATGTTTGTCAAACTTCATATTTATGATATTATATGTGCTAACTTTTATGTTGAAGGATATGTTTGTGTTTTGGATCTAACATGTCTTGCAGGTATGAAAGAACAAGGTTAAGCCTTGGATAAACAGTGTCTGAGGTGCCTCCATGGAGCTTGGAGGCGCCTCAGGTGCAAAAGATGAGCTGGCTGTGAAGCAGGTTTGGAGGCACCTTGAAGGGAGCTCAAGGCGCCTTGGACTGGTGGATGAAGGCGCCTTGAGGAAGCATGAAGGCGCCTTGAACCTGATAAGGTTCGACCAGTTCAGCCCCTATCTCAGCGTGTGACTCGGCCAGCATGGAGGCGCCTTGGATGGCTTTCAAGGCGCCTTGAACACCCTTTATAAGAGGGTTTTGACCAGCAGCTCAGTACAACTCATTCCAAGTGATCCTCTTGCTGCGTGCTGCTAAATCAACGACCCGGAAGTACTGCGACTTGACACCGACGACCCGGAGCTTCTCTTTTTCATCCATTATTGTCGGTATAAGATTTTTGGTTTAAATTAAGCTGTAAATTGTTATACTTGTAAACCTTATCGAGCTTATAGTTGTTGCCCACGGAAAGCGATCAAGGATCGTGGGCCTTCGAGTAGGAGTCGATTTAGGCTCCGAACGAAGTAAATCCTCGTGTTCTTTCTGTTTGTGTTGCTTTTCTCTTTTATTCCGCTGCGTTACTCAAGTGTTTAATCGAACGATTTACGATTCCGAACTGAAATAGCCACGAGCGCTATTTACCCCCCTCTAGCACTTTTCGATCCAACAAAAGTTAGCACAATAATAATATAATAATAATCTTACAAATCATAGTTTGATAGATATATAACTGCATGAATGAGACAACTTGGATTATCTTAATCTTAAATTAAAAACCTTCATTGGTTTCTTCAGTTGGATCAACTCCTATGGTTTGTCCCTACCGGGACACGACCTTAGTGCACTCCCTCCAGGAGTTTACCTCACTCACCTGCCAAATATCTGGTCTTCCAGACCTATTTGGACTTTCTCTGCTTAGTATCTAATCACTTGATCCATAAAGAATTTGTAGGATCGAAAAAGAATTTAGATATCTTCATAATAGTATGATATTATCCACTTTGGGCCTAAGCCCTCATGATTTTATTTTTGAGCTATACCCAAAAAACCACATACCAATGAAGATATCTTCATCTTATAAACCCATGATAGTTTTCATGTATTCCTAATGTGGGACTTTGATTGTATTCCTAACAATCCTCCCTTCAAATGAAGGACCACCTTTATTCTCATAGTTCGGGTCTCTCCTTAAGCATCGAGTCACTCTTGACTTGCTCAGGGTCTCCCTTAAGAATCAAGTCACTCTTGACTTGCTCAAGGCCTCTCCTCAAGTATTGAGTCACTCTTGACCTGCTTAGGGCCTCTCTTCAAGTATCGAGTCACTCTTGACCTGCTCAGGGCCTCCCTTACTTCATCTAAGGTTCCACCAACATGATTCGATCTGGATCATGACTCTGGCTTGTGCTTCTTCCGGCGGTTAGTCCGGTGAAGAGTGACATCGCTATGATACTAATTGTAGGATTAAAAAGTAATTTAGATATCTTCACAATGGAATGATATTGTCCATTTTGGGCTTAAGCCCTCATGGTTTTATTTTTGGGCTTTACCCAAAAGGTCTCAAACCAATGAAGATATCTTCATCTTATAAACCTATGATATTTTCCATGTATTTTCAATGTGAAAGTTTGATTATATTCCCAACATAATTTTCCTACAATACTAAATTAGCACATTAGTAATTAATAGTAATACAAAATAATATTGGTAAAACTATACTTAGGTTTACCAAAATCCACTGGTCTAGTTAACTATGCATGGTCCACCAAAAGTTATTCAGTCACACATGCTTAGAGTTCACTCCTCTAAGACTTCTCACTACATAAGGTTACCTCCCCTAGGTACCTAGGGTTATCTCCCCCAAGGCTTCCATATTCTAGCTTCACTCACTAGGGCTTTTACGACCTAGCTTCACTCACTAGGCCCTAGCTTCACTCACTAGGACTTTCACTTTTCTTAGAGTTCACTCTTCCAAGATTTCTCATTACCTAGAGTTACCTCCCCATAGGTACCTAGGATCACCTCCTCATAGGATTTTCCTCTTGCCAAGCATCAAGTCACATTGACCTGGTTGGACTTGCAAGTCACTTGGTATACTAGTCACCACTTGTAGTCACTCGGTAGACTACCCACTTGCAATCATTTGGTAGATTACTCACCACTTGCTAGTCATCTGGTCAACCTTAACCTTACTAGACTTCTCAATTGACCATGTCAACCTTGACTAAGCTCCATTAAACATATTATCAAACAAACATCAAAACCCTGGAGGTTGATTGCACCAACATGAATATGAGTATTTGTTGCAAATCTATGACGAATCATGATTCGTTCTAGATTCGTGACAAATCCTAATTCATCACACATCTATGAAAAATACGAGCATTCATTGTAAATTTGCAATGGATCTCCAGATCCATCACAAATATGAGATTATGAAATTATGCGACGAATTTTATTTCTGTTGGATAGTCCTAGGAAAACGTACCGATTCCACTTGTAACGACCCAATTTTCCCTATTTCGAGTTCTAAAAGTCCTTATAAAAATCTAGAAATGCTATAGAAAAATTCTAGAGATTTTTAGAAATTTTTAGAGTATTTTTATGGAATTTTTGGAGTTCGTTTGGTATTTTTACCAAGAGAAAGAAGTTTTAAAAAGAAAGTGTTGAAGCCGGGTTTTGAACCCAAGACCTCGGACCCGAACCAGGTTCTAATCGGATGCAGCCAACCATCTGGTCTAAGCAAGTTTTGTTAAATATATATGGTGCGAAATATTCTTAAGCCGTAGTTAGATAATAGAAATAAAAGGAAGAAAAAGAGGTAGCAGCCGAGAATTGAACCTGGGGCTCTTGACTTGGTCAAAACCGCAGCCAACCAACTCTTCCACGAGTATTTCGCGAAAAGGTAGGGTGCGAGATCTATATATATATGTTATGATTGAAACCCTAGTTATAAGAAAAGAATTAAGTTTTCTTTTTTTCCCGAATCCTTTCCCTCTCTCACGCGACAAGGGAAGCCCGGGCGGAAACAAGCCGCAGCTAGGGCATCCCTCCGGCGGCCGGCGAGGGGCGAACTCCGGGAGTTCTTCGTCGATCCGAGGTCGCTCGTCAAGAAGGAAGCCGTGAGCGAGGAAGAGGCCCCGATTTCAAGTTCACCCGAGCCCTAGAAGCACTAGAAGGTTCCTCCTTCGGCTGTGAATCAAGGAAACGAAGGTGAGTTGCTTCTCACCTGCAGTAGGAGTAGTTCCGAGCTTCGATTTGTTTTCTTTGCTTTCGGATTTGTTGGAAGTTTCCTTGTGTTGAGTCTGCCGTGAGTTTTCCTTGATTGGATGATTGCTGTGGTGTAGATTTCATTCACATAAATAAAGATGAAACCCTTAGATAAGTGGTTTTCTTTGGTTTAGATGATCGCTGCCATTTTTGTTTCCTACCGTGAATTGATGGTTAGGTTATTGCTGTCCATGTGTTTCTGTGGGCAGAAGTGAGCACAAAGAAGAGCATGTTTAGATTTCTCGAATAGGTTTTGTATAGGTTTCAAGTTTAACAGATTTTAGTGCATCCTACTTGACCTTGACAGCACATTATAGGAACATTAGCAAAACAACCAGTAAATATCTATTTTTGGAAGCCCTACATCAACTGCACATGTAATGCACATGATGTGTAAAAGAATTAAGAAACTAGGATTATGTTTTCCTATTAGCAAGTGCAGAACCGGATTATACCTTGCCTATTAGCAAGTGCAAACTTAGTCTAGCTTCTTTAAACAGGTGTGGAATCGTTTATATTGTAGTGTTGCTTCTAATAGCAGTGCAAATTTGGTTGCTTGTTTATTTTATAAACTCAAGCAGTTTTATTGTTATGTTAGTAAGTGTAGAATACATCCTTACCGTCCATTAGAAGCAACTTTTCCTTATACTTTGCTTAATTGGAAATAATTCAACATGAGTAGATTTTAGTGATACATGCTTTAGTATATCATGCGTAGATGTTTGATAACAGCAATATCCCTTCTTATATCTTGGTTTCCATGAAAGGTGCTTATTTCCAATTATGTTAAGGATTATAGCATGTAGTAGTATGCTGATTCAGTTTCCCTTGCCACTAAATGAGCATGCACAACTTAGTATACTAGTAAGTTTGGATAGATTATTTGTTACTGGTTTAAGGGCAAGAATAACCTTGTTATAACAGTTCAGAATTAGTTTATTTTGCTCTACCTTACAGCATGTTTAGAAAGTCCAAGTTAGCTTTCAATTGCTCTATTTTACAGCATGTTTAGTAAGTCTAAGTTAGCTTTCTTTTGCTCTATTTTACAGCATGTTTAGAAAGTCCAAGTTGCTTTCTTTACTCTATCTTTATAGCATGCAGATTTTTATAAGTAAAGTATGCAGATTTTGATAGGCTTAATATGCAGATTTTTGTTAGGCTTTGCATGCAGATTTATGTTAAGCTTTGTATACAGATTTTCAGTACGTAGGGTGTGTTCTAGTGCACACCAAGTGCTTGATAAAATGCTTAGCTCAATATAATGCTACAGTAGGCATTTTAATAGCTCAGTAAATGCAGTAGAAGCATTTAAAATAACTTATTTAGTCTTGCTACAATTTGTTATGGACTAGATGTCCAATGGGTGGGCTCCCACAGTCGCCTCTAGGTTCAGATAACCTAGTTCTAGGTTCAGATAACCTAGTTAAAGCAAGGTAAGAAAATTAGCTATGAAATCAGTATTTTATTTTCAGCAGTGGCACTGTACTGGATTAGATATCCATTGGGTTGGGCTCCCACAGTCGTCCCTAGGTTTAGATAACCTAGTAAACCCTACTAGACTCGGAACTTGCAATCCCGGGTTTAGTTAGGGATGCGCGCACAGCAAGTACAGTTGCCGGGCCCATCAGCAGCATGATTATTATTTTAATCTATTATGTAAATAGTTTTCAAAACTTCACAAATTAGTTATGTGAATACAAGTTAGACTCAGTTTAGCATTAATTAGTTTAGCTTAGGTATCAATTCAGTTTCTTATTGATACACATGATAGTTCTATGATTGGCTTTACATGTTAGCTTTTCAGTTAGTTTCTTCGCTATTTATGAGCATGATTATCTTTACATGTTAGCTTTTCAGTTAGTTTCTTTGCTATTTATGAGCATGAGTAGCTTTACATGTTAGCATTCAGTTTTAGCATGTTTTTATTTATATACATGCATATCGAGTTTTTGTGAGTAGGATAGCGCTCACTAAGCTTTTAGCTTATAGATACTATTTTCCTCCTACTGCAGATAAAGGAAAAGGAAAAGTATAAGAAGGAAGGCGACAAGGAGATGCTGTGACAGTGTGTGTGATGCCAGGACTATGGAGAAATCTAGAGTTCGCTAGCGAATTTTCAGGACCTACCTGTTTAGAGTTTTAGTTTATGTTATTATGAAGTTGAGATTGTAATTGAGTTATTCCGCACTTGTAGCTTGTTATGTCCTATCGTTGGAGTTCTATCTGTTTACTATTGCTAGAATAGTTTTTTTTTAGTTGTTGGTCATTATTACTGCGTGGTTGATTAATATATAAATGTTCCAGCCGCCTGTGGCTGATGTACACATGTTATGTATCCCAGTTTGGGGTCACCGGTACAGGGGAGATGCTGCCAAAATTTTTCGGTAGGGATTCCTCGAAGTTGAGTAGCGTACCAGTTAAGTAGAGTTAGTAGTCAAGTAACGGTCATCCTTAGAGTGTAGTAGTAGTAAGAAGGGTGGTCGTTACACCACTGTACAAATTTTTTTTGTACAATTATCGAACCTTTCCTTAAATAACCTATTTGTGTTCTTTAGAAATTAAATTAGGAATCGCAGACGGAACTTAACATCATTGATTCTAAATTTAACTTATATGTTCTTAATGGTTTAGATTTGAATCGCAAGCGGAACTTAACACTATTGATTCAAATCTACCTATGTTATTAATTTCATTAAATATTAATTTCCAAAATTGGCTTCCAGGACTGCATGACAAGGCACATGGCCTTTTGGATATGGGAGCAACCACCACCGCCTAGACAAAGCCTTTTAAGGAAAACTAATATTTAATTTCTTTAAATAACTCTAGGTTAACCAAAAAGAATAATCGAATCACAAATTCGAAAACAAAGAAAATACAAACTTGAAAAATAAATTCAAAAAACTAGATCTAATGCCTCTTGTGTTTGGAATTCATACAAAAGAAATACAACTAGTATGATGCGGAAATTAATTATTAATTATAACTTCCTTTGTATGCAACAACCTCTTGATCTTCTACCGTATTCCTCTTCTTATCCCGGACGTTGTGTGGGCAACGATCTACCGAGATGAGAACCACCCAAACCCTTCTTCTCCAAGCAAGTTTCAGCCACCACATAAACTCCAAGAGATGTGAGGTTCGGCCACCACCACGAAGCTCCAAGGGATGCTAGAAACGAAGCCTTCTTTCTCTCCTTCTTCTCTTAGCTAGAACCGACCACCATGGACTTACCTTATGTTGATGCCGCCGGCCACAAAGGAGGAAGAGAAAAGGAGAAGAGGAGACCCTAGGGCCGGCCACACCAAGGAGGAAAAGAGAAGAAAAAAAGAATAGAGTCGTTAGCCATGAAGGCACCTCTACCCCTTCTTTTATAATCCTTGGTCTTGGAAAATAAGGAAATTTAAATAAAAACTTCCTTAATTCTTTTGCCATGAAAAAGAAAATTTTAATTAGTTAAAATTAAATTCCTTTTTTCAATTACAATGGCCGGCCACATTCAAATCTCCAAGCAAATAAAATTTTAAACACAAATTAAAACTTCCTTATTTGCTTCCAGAAATTTATAAAAAATTTCTCCAATAATTTTTCCCTTCATGGTGGATTATAAAAAAGGAAATTTTATAAATTAAAATCTTTCTTTTAAACATGTGGATAGTTTTCAAAAGGAAAGTTATCTCTAAAAATTAAAATCTCCTTTCAATCTACAAATAAAGAAAGACATCAAATCTTTTCTTAATCTTTTGTAGAAACTTATAAAAGAGATATTTAATTTTTAAACTCTCTTTTAAATCATGAACATGGTTAAAAAAGGAAATTTTTCTTAAAATTAAAATATACCTTTCAATCTACAAATAAAGAAAGATTTTAAATCTTTTCTTAATCTTTTGTAGAAAGCTATAAAAGGATATATTTAAATTTTAAACTCTCTTTTAAAACGATGGAATCCATATAAAAAATAATTTTAATAAAAATCCTTTTTAATATTCTAGTGACAGGCCACCTAAGCTTGGGACCCAAGCTTTGGTCGGCCACCAACTTGGCTCATCCACTTGGTCTTGGCCACAGCTTGGTCTTGGCCGGCCCCATTAGGATGGGTAAGAAGGTGGGTATGTGGTGGGTATAAATCTCTATATACAAGAAGCTACGATAGGGACTAAGAGGAGGAATTGGTTTTGGTCTCCCGATGAAATTAAGCTTCCTGTGTTCGCCCCGAACACACAACTTAACTTCATCAATAATAATTCATATCACTAAAGAATTATTATTGAACTACCGCACTAATCCCAAATTATATTTTTGGGCTCCTTCTTATTATGAGTGTGTTAGTCTCCCTGTGTTTAAGATATCAGATGTCCATTAATTAAATGAGTTACTGACAACTCACTTAATTAATATCTAGTTCCAAGAGTAGTACCACTCAACCTTATCGTCATGTCGGACTAAGTCCACCTGCAGGGTTTAACATGACAATCCTTATGAGATCCTCTTGGGGACATTATCAACCTGGATCACTAGGATACAGTTTCCTTCTATAATCAACAACACACACTATAAGTGATATCATTTCCCAACTTATCGGGCTTATTGATTTATCGAACTAAATCTCACCCATTGATAAATTATAGAAATAAATATCAAACATATGTGCTTGTTATTATATTAGGATTAAGAGCACACACTTCCATAATAACTGAGGTCTAGTTCTTTTATTAAATCAGTATAAAAAGAACATACCTTAAATGGTCCTGCTCAATACACTCTAAGTGTTCTAGTGTAATTATATAGTTAAGATAAACTAATACCTAATTACACTACGACCTTCCAATGGTTTGTTCTTTCCATCTTGGTCGTGAGCTACTGTTTTTAATTTATAAAAAACTGATAACACGATCTTCTGTGTGTGACACCACACACTATGTTATCTACAATATAAATTAATTGAACATCTACATTTGGTATATATAAAAGTAGACACTTGACCAATGTGATTCTTATAAATGTTTATACAAAAGTTAGGTTTTTAGTATACACTCCAACAATCTCCCACTTATACTAAAAGACTATGCTGCCATAAATGCTTCCATACATCTGATTCTCATCCATTCAACATGTCCATCAAAAGCTCTTGCCTTAAGGACCTTTGTGAAATGATCTACAGGTTATCACTTGATGCAATATAGGCGGCAACAACTTCTCCTCGTTATACGATGTCTCGTATTGGGTGGTACTTGCGCTCTATTGTGTTTACTTGCCTTATGGACTTATGGTTTCTTTGAGTTTGCTACTACACCACTATTATTACAATAAATTGTAATAATTATTGGGCAAACCAGAAAACGTGTCTAAGTCCATCATGAAGTATTTGAGCCATACAACTTCTATGACTGCCTCAGAGGCTGCCACTTACTCAGCTTCTTATGGTAGAGTCCAAAAAAGCACCTTTGCTTATCACTCTTCCATAGTTATGACTTCACCTCCTAAAGTAAACACAAAACCCCGAGGTCGACTTACTATTGTCCCTATCTGATTGGAAGTCAAAATCTGTGCAACCCACAGGGACCAAATTATCTGCCTTGTAAGCTAGCATATAATCTCTAGTGCCTCTAAGGTACTTTAATATATGCTTTACGACAGTCCAATGTCCTTGTCTAGGGTTACTTAGATATCTGCTAACTATGCCCTTGGCAAAATAGATTTCTGATCTCATGCATAGCATACATTAGGCTTCCGACAGCCGAAGCATAAGGAACTGCCTTCATTTCCTCTATTTCCTTTGATGTCTTTGGAGACATCTCTTTTAGATAAAGTTACTCTATACTGAAAAGGTAAGAAACCTTTCTTGGAGTTTTACATACTTAAAAAGAGCAAGGATTGTTTCGATATATGAAGCTTGGGATAAGTAAAATATATTCTTTTCTTGCGATCCCTTTGATCTCAAGAATATATGCATTCTCCCAAGTCCTTCCTATCAAATTTTTTGGACAACCATACCCTTACTTCTGACAACACTTTGATATTGTTTCCAACTACCAAAAATATTATCTACGTATAGTACAAGAAATACCACCACGTTTCTATCACACTTCTTGTATACACAAAACTCATTCGGTTATAAAATAAATCCATAGGTCTGGATTACTTTATTAAACCGGATGTACCAAGACCTTTTACTTCAGTCCATAGACTGATTGAGCTTACTCACAAGATGCTCTTTGCTCTTTGCAATGAACCCTTCTGGTTGCTATATATGGATATTTTCTTCAAGACTTCCATTAAGGAAAGCTGTCTTGACATCCATTTGCTAAATCTTATAATAGATAAAAGAATCCGGATAGACTTAAGCATGGCTGCCGGTAAAAAGTTTCCTTTTCAACAAGCCTTGCTTTGAAAGTTTCCACCTTCCCGTCTATCCTCTTTTCCTATTGTAGACCTATTTTCACTTAATGACTTTTACACCATTTGGTGATTCTACAAGCTCCCAGACTTTATTAGAATACATATATTCTAATTCTGTATTCATTGCTTTTTGCAAAGATGCTGCATCTATATCTTGGAGTGTTTTATCATATGTCTGGGGATCAGGTTCATGTTTACTCGGGATCAAGTCCGAAGACTCTCCCAAAAACATGAATCTCTCAAGTTGCCTCACAACCCTCCCACTACGACGAGGCACTGTTTGTGTATCAATTGTGATATGTGTTGCAGTTTATTGTGATATTTCATCTTATACAGTTGGTACTAGATTAGACATATCCTTTATTATTTTCTTAAGAACAAATTTACTTATGGGCTTATGGTTCATAGTATAGTCCTTTTCTAAAATCAGACATTGGTGCCAACAATGACCTTCCGATTTTAAGGACTACAAACCTCTTTTCGTTTTTCTAGGATAACTCACAAACAAGGGAACTCATGTCCAACTTTCAGTGTCTCTCACGTGCTAGACCACCCAAATCTGAATATGCTTTAGACTAGGCTTACGCCCATTCTACAATTCTGTGGGAGTAGAGAGTTCTAACTTAGAAGGTACTATGTTCACTTCCGTTTCCAGTGTATATCCTTAAAATGAATTTGATAATTTTCTAAATAACTCATCATTGATCTAATTACTCTATAAGAGTCTTATACCTTCTTTCTACTATACCATTCTGTTGGGATGTACCAAGTGCAGTTAGTTGGGATTAAATCCCTACTTCTGATAAGTGACTCCTAAATTCTCCCAAGAGGTACTTGCTACTACGATCTCACTGTAGTGTCTTGATATTTTTACTTTGATATTTCTCCGCATCAGCCTCATACTCTTTGAACTAATCAAAACACTTAGACTTGCGGTGTAACAAGTAAATCTAGCTGTGTCTCGAATAGTTGTTTATAAAATAGACGAAATATTTGAAACTACCTCTTGTCTGGATAGTCATAGGACCACACAAATCAGAATGAACCAATTCCAATGTATCTTTGGCTCCATACCCCTTAGACTTAAAAGCTTCTCAGTTATTTTTCCTTCCAAGTAAGACTCACAGATTGGAAAGATTTCCACTACCAATGAACCCAAAAGTTCATCAGCTACCAATGAATCCTACTCAAGTTAATATAACCTAACCTTAGATGCCAAAGATATAATTGGTTCATTTCCGAAGGTTGCTTTCTCTTAAGTTAGAAGATGTATTATAATTTTCATTTATTGCATCGTGGGAGTTATTGGATTATAAATTGTCAACCAACGTACCAGAACAGATATTTTTCCTATTTTCTTGATAACAAGTTTGTTATTAAAATAAATAGAATATCTATTCTTCGATAGTTTAGAAACCAAAATTAAATTCTTTCTAAACTTGGTACATAAAGATAATTTCTTAAAATCCATATTTTATTCCTATCAGAGGATAAGCATCTCCCACTGCAACAGCTACCACTTTTGCAGCAGTGCCCATGTAGACGGTGACTTCCCCTTCATATAGTTATCGGGTTTCCTAGAACCTCTACAATGAATTGCAGACATGATTAGTGGCTCCCGTATCTACACACCAGGTACCGACAGATAACACCACTAATCATGTATTAACTAATGAATGAAATACACCTATTTTGTTCTTAGTTCTAAGAGGACAGTCTACCTAAATGTCTAAGTCCTATTTCCAATCATTATAATTGGGACTACTAAGTCTATTCTATAGTATAACAACTAGGGAATTGACAAACATTTTAAATCCTAAGAATCACAAAAATATTTGGTCAAGACCAACATCTCAAAATCCCCATGAATTTTGTATGCCACGATAGTGTGGACGTATATAAATTCTAAAAGGAGAGTTTATCCATTAATTTTTGTTATCTTGTCAACCTATGACAAATAAAATTAATAGTTGGTCTGTCTCTGATCAAATTTTGATCAAGACTCTAAATTTAAAATAATATTGATTCCTCAAACAATACTATTTAAATTTACCAACACCTCAAAACACCGTGAATTTTGCATGCCACGTTAGTGTGGACGTATACAAAATCAACATTTGTAAGAGGAGGGTTTACCCATTAACTATCTTGTCAACATAACTTTATGACAAATAAAATTACCTCAGACACCGTTAATTTTGTATGCCACGTTAGTGTGGACGTATACAAAATCAATCATTTGTAAGAGGGGTTTTAACCCATTAATTTTATTATCTTGTCACCCTAGTTTTATGACAAATTAATAGTTGGTTTCCCTTTGGTCACACAAGTAATAGCAGTGACTCCGTTGAGGAGGATACTATTAAATGTGTCTAAGTGTATACCATTACTTGATACTTAGTCCATTAAATAGAATTGTGCCCCTTCAGTTGGAGAAGATCACACACATCCTAAATAATTTACTATAACCATCCATAAAGGAAGTTTGATCTAGTGATCCACAAAAAAACCCATCCGTTGTGGAGGTAGGCACTCAGAGCCAACACGCAAGCTTGTTGCATCACTTACAAACCAGTAATGGAGACCGTGGGATTTATATACTAATCCCTCTCCCACTTAGTTATTTATGGTGAGGAATTTTAACCTATGCTAGCATACATTACATGCACACACACATCACAGTAAATAAAAGCAATAAATATGGAAATTAATTTTCCAACTATTATGGCCTTTTTCTGTCACTGTCTTCCGTGTGCTCCAACCCTTGCTGCTGCCATCTTTAGCCACCGCCATCGGGTCGAGTCATCGCATTCATCTTGCTTCTTATTCCACTGCGCCTCTGGTACTCCAAAAGTACCACGCCTCGCAAGAATCCGATCCGCGACAAAAATAAAATTTTACATATATCGATCCTATATTCCACGAGGGAATGTACATGTAATCTAGATCGAAAATAAAATTCTAAAAATCCTAGAGCTAATACAGCTCCTGCTGTATTAGTTACATACAATCATGCACACACAAAATAATGCCCTTGACATGTCCAAGGGTCCAATCACACACAACATCTATAAGCTATAATAGTTGGAGCCTGCAACCACAAAGTTAGCACATCCTACTATTATCCTACCTAAATTATGTATGACATGTGCATAACCTAATTTGAAAACCAAACACACAGAGGCAAACCCTAGCTCTAATACCAATTGTTGGATAGTCCTAGGAAAACGTACCGGTTCCACTGTACAAAATTTTTTTGTACAAGTATCGAACCTTTCCTTAAATAACCTATTTGTGTTCTTTAGAAATTAAATTAGGAATCGCAGATGGAACTTAATATCATTGATTCCAAAATTAACTTATATGTTCTTAATGGTTTAGATTTGAATCGCAAGCGGAACTTAACACTATTGATTCAAATCCACCTATGTTATTAATTTCATTAAATATTAATTTCCAAAATTGGCTTCCAGGACTGCATGGCGAGGCACATGACCTTCTTAGATATGGGAGCAACCACCACCGCCTAGACAAAGCCTTTTAAGGAAAGCTAATATTTAATTTCTTTAAATAACTCTAGGTTAACGAAAAAGAACAATCAAATCATAAATTCGAAAACAAAGAAAACACAAACTCAAAAAATAAATTTGAAAAACTAGATCTAATGCCTCTTGTGTTTGGAATTTATACAAAAGAAATACAACTAGTATGATGCGGAAATTAATTACTAATTATACCTTCCTTTGTATGCAACAACCTCTTGATCTTCTACCGTATTCCTCTTCTTATCCCGGACGTTGTGTGGGAAACGATCTACCGAGATGAGAACCACCCAAACCCTTCTTCTCCAAGCAAGTTTCGGCCACCACATAAACTCCAAGAGATGTGAGGTTCGGCCACCATCACCAAGCTCCAAGGGATGCTAGAAACGAAGCCTTCTTTCTCTCCTTCTTCTCCTAGCTAGAACCGGCCACCATGGACTTCCCTTATGTTGATGCCGCCGACCACAAAGGAGGAAGAGAAAAGAAGGAGAAGAGGAGACCCTAGGGCCGGCCACACCAAGGAGGAAAAGAGAGGAAAAAAAGAATAGAGTCGTTAGCCATGAAGGCACCTCTACCCCCTCTTTTATAATCCTTGGTCTTGGAAAATAAGGAAATTCAAATAAAAACTTCCTTAATTCTTTTTCCATGAAAAAGAAAATTTTAATTAGTTAAAATTAAATTCCTTTTTTCAATTACAATGGTCGGCCACATTCAAATCTCCAAGCAAATAAAATTTTAAACACAAATTAAAACTTCTTTATTTGCTCCCGGAAATTTATAAAAAATTTCTTCAATAATTTTTCCCTTCATGGTGGATTATAAAAAGGAAATTTTATAAATTAAAATCTTTCTTTTAAACATGTGGATAATTTTCAAAAGGAAAGTTATTTCTAAAAATTAAAATCTCCTTTCAATCTACAAATAAGGAAAGACATCAAATCTTTTCTTAATCTTTTGTAGAAACTTATAAAAGAGATATTTAATTTTTAAACTCTCTTTTAAATCATGAACATGGTTAAAAAAGGAAAGTTTTCTTAAAATTAAAATCTACCTTTCAATCTACAAATAAGGAAAGATTTCAAATCTTTTCTTAATCTTTTGTAGAAAGCTATAAAAGGAAAGATTTAAATTTTAAACTCTCTTTTAAAACCATGGAATCCACATAAGAAATAATTTTAATAAAAATCCTTTTTATTATTCTAGTGGTCGGCCACCTAAGCTTGGGACCCAAGCTTTGGCCGACCACCAACTTGGCTCATCCACTTGGTCTTGGCCGGCCCTAGCTTGGGTTCCAAGCTAGCTTGGCCGGCCCCATTAGGATGGGTAAGAAGGTGGGTATGTGGTGGGTATAAATCTCTATATACAAGAGGCTACGATAGGGACCGAGAGGAGGAATTGGTTTTGGTCTCCCGATGAAATTAAGCTTCCCGTGTTCACCCCAAACACACAACTTAACTTCATCAATAATAATTCATACCACTAAAGAATTATTATTGAACTACCGCACCAATCCCAAATTACATTTTTGGGATCCTTCTTATTATGAGTGTGCTAGTCTTCCTGTGTTTAAGATATCAGATGTCCATTAATTAAATGAGTTACTAACAACTCACTTAATTAATATCTAGTTCCAAGAGTAGTACCACTCAACCTTATCATCATGTCAGACTAAGTCCACCTGCATGGTTTAACATGACAATACTTATGAGCTCCTCTTGGGGACATTATCAACCTAGATCACTAGGACACAATTTTCTTCTATAATCAACAACACACACTATAAGTGATATCATTTCCCAACTTATCGGGCTTATTGATTTATCAAACTAAATCTCACCCATTGATAAATTAAAGAAATAAATATCAAACATATGTTCTTGTTATTATATTAGGATTAAGAGCACACACTTCCACATTAACTGAGGTCTAGTTCTTTTATTAAATCAGTATAAAAAGAACTTACCTTAAATGGTCTTGCTCAATACACTCTAAGTGTACTATTGTAATTATATAGTTAAGATAAACTAATACTTAATTATACTACAACCTTCCATTGGTTTGTTCCTTTCTATCTTGGTCGTGATCTACTATTTTTAATTTATAAAGAACCGATAACACAATCTTCTGTGTGTGACACCACACACTATGTTATCTACAATATAAATTAATTGAACATCTACATTTGGTATATATAAATGTAGACACTTGACCAATGTGATTCTTATAAATGTTTATACAAAAGCTAGGTTTTTAGTATACACTCCAACAATTTCATTATTAAATTTCAACGATGTTGGCAATGAAAAATAAATTCATCACAGATTTCATGATGAATTTACATGATTTCATCGTAAAATTTGGTGACAGCTTATTTGCGACGAAAACATTTTTGTCACAAATCCATTTTTTCAATGATTTTTTTTTAATTCTTCTCAAAATTTATCCTAAATTACGCTTTTTTTTATAGTGGATGTCAATCCAAATCAAGTTCACTTTAGAACATTAACACTTCTACCCCTATGGGTGTGCCGCATTTCCATATCATGGATTAGAGTTTGAATTATAAATGAGATGAATATCCTAGAGGTTAATTTCTAAGTATGCATATGTTATAATATGAATTTATTTGGTTAGTAAATTAGCAGAGAAAATCATCTACCTAAATAAATAAATAAATATATATATATATATATATATACAAAATCACCCCAAATATTACAAATCATCAAAAGGGCTCCCCTTTTTCCAAAAAAAAATCAAATGGCCGCTCCTCCCATGATTTTATCCCAAAAATATCTCTTGACCCAATGTTGTTGTAGAGCCTACTAGTAGCTTATACAATGTGTAGAAGCTACTTAGTTGCTATTGTAACATGTTTAGGGTGAATTTAGGATTTAAGATTTACTAGAAGATACCTAGTAGATGTTATAATGTATAGAAGTATTGGATAACTGCTACAACGTATTTAGTGTGAGATTAGAGTTTAGGATTTAGAGTTTAAGATCTATGAACACTATTATATTAAAATACTATTCACTAACTTAATCAAAAATATTTAAACTTTATCAAAATCATTTTAAATTAGTTATAGAAGCTATTATGTAGCTACTACAATCCTAAATTCAAAGCCCTAAACTCACCCTAAATATGTTATAATAGCTACTGGGAAGCTTCTACACATTACAGCAGTTATTGGTTGGCCCTACACATTGTAAACCCTAAATCTTAAATTCTAAATCTAGTTAAACACATTGCAATAACTACTTGATAGCTTTTACAACAACCTTGGATCTAGGGGTATTTTTGAAATAAAATTATGGGAGAGGCGTCCATCTAATATTTCTTTTAATTTAGGGCGCCCTTTTGATTTTGGCCAAAAAAAACATTAACACTTCTACTCAACTCAAGGCAAATAAAGAGGAGATGAGTTTTTCTTTAGGTTGGAATGTAGTTTGCGAACCCTCTAGCAATTTTTGTATGGTGTCCACTTTAACATTAAGATTCAAGGAGTGAATTGACCATCAGCAAATGACTTCTAACCTGCTAATGAAAATTTATTAGGAAGTGTTCATTTAAGGAGTTTGTTGGGATGGAGTTTGTAGATAATCGATAGTTACAGGGGGTGAATAATTTGTTGCTAGCAAATACAAACTGTCTTTTTCTCTTGTGAAATACACATTAGATATACATTATGCGTGCACAATAGAATAAAAAAAGCATCTAACGACCCACTTATTTAGAAGTTGCTCCAGATTTTCCAATCTATCTAGTAGCATGCATATTTTGTCCAGCAGGCTACCGACTTGCTAGATTCGTAGTTTACTTCACAATTGAGGAGCGGGACAACTGCAACATATGACTTCTTCAAGCCATAAAGCAGCAACAAACCATAGACAATAGTAGCATGGATGTTGTACATCATGCTGAAGCACCAGTTTGTCATGTGACAGTTCACAAAAAGATTTACAACAAGAACAGATTGATATACGTGGACTGCAAGACATGTCCGTTGCACCAACAAGAGGATGAGATGGCAGACCATCTTTTCTTCACATGTTTGATAGTTGAACCTCTATGGGAGAAGGCTTGACATTATTTACACATTGACTATTGATGTGCGTAGAATATATACACTTTTATGCATACTTTAACGTATATCTACTTTTATTTTATGAGTATAATCTATGTTTATTGCACTATATTACATTATAATATCGTACTTCTATTATATTCTATTTGAAGATCCACCCTTTGCTTGTTTTGATTGATAGGACACTATTTGGAGATAAAATAGAGCAAAAACACACACAGGAGTAACTCTAGAAGAAATCAAGCTCAGGCCATGTCAGGCCATGTGAAAGCACACGGTCGTACTCCCCCATGAAGATAAAGCAAGGGTAGGTCGTATGGTTTCACATGGTCATGCCCTCCACTAGAGGCAAAGCAAGCTCAGGCCGTGTGAACCCACACGGCCTTGTCAATTTCCCATGACCAGGCAACACACGGTCGTTCCAAAAGGCACAGTTGTGCCATTCTTCCAAAGCTACGAAAGACCATAGTCATGTGAACCCACACGACTGTGTCTTTTATCCAGAGAAGGAGAATACCATAGCCATGTGGATTCCACATGGTTGTGTGGCGAAGAAGCCAAAGCCGTGTCACGCCAAAACAGAGTCGTATTGAATTTTGGACAGATTGCAGACCAATCGTAGAATGACCATAACTTTGCGCTCGGTTGGAGTTATGAGCGGTTCTTTATACCAAAACATTGCTAACTTCAAGATCTATAATTTTACTTCAGGTCTAATAGAGAGATAGCAGGGTATACCCATGCTAAAAGGCATGTCTATGCCTCTAAACTATGGCTTCATTAGGACCTCCACATAGACTGTAGACCAAATTTTGAACTACCATAACTGTCTGCTCGATTTGAGCCAAGGATCAATACAAATATCATATTGTAGATAATTTCAAGGGATACAACTTTGGTTCAGGATGAATTATGAGAAAACCTGATTTAGTGGGTGAAAAACTTAATTTACCAAACCCCTATAATCATAGTTTTCTTGGGTAGTTTGGAGGAGGTATAAAAAGGTCAAGAACCCTATTCTTTAACTCATCTTGGGATTGAGTACTTTGTCCCTCTCCTTAGGGAAGAGTTCTCCCATTAGGGGGAAATCCTATGGCTTCATCTGTAAAATACCGAAAATAGGCGAATATTAATAAGGAAATTTTCCGAAATTTTTAGAAATTTTTCGGGAATTTTTCGGAGCTCGTATGGATGAGTTAACGGGGATAAAAACGGGGCCCGGAAAAGCCTGTTTAGGCTACCCCAATTTAGTGAGGAAAAGTTGATTTTTCCTTTTCCTTTTTAAATTCTTTTTCTTTTCTCTCTCGCCGAACCCGCGCGTGTCGTGCCCGAACTGCACAAGGCAGTTCCTTCTCCCGATCACTTTCTCCTCTCTTCTTCTCCACACTGTCCCTGTGCCCTAGTCTTCTCTTCATCGCGTCGCCGCACTCCTCTTCTCCGAGCCGATCCATCTTCGCCAGCCGATGAGAGACAAGGGAAGCCGGTTGCTTCTTCTCCGACGCGACATCGCTTCTGCCCTAGCCACCTCGCGCCGCCAACACTGCCGACGCTGACCCTCTTTCACTTTTCCCTAGCCGCCGGCGACACACGGAGCAGCGCCGCACCCCTCGGTGCCCTAGCCGACGCCTTCTCCCCTTCACCGACGCGGATCCAGCCAAGCCCTAGTGCCGGCTGCCACCACTGTGTCTTGTCGACGCCGCCAGCCTTGTGCTCTAACGCCGGTCACCGCGACTCCTCCTCTTGTGGGCTCGCGACACAGCCGCCTTGCTTCTGCCTTAGCCTCCAGCCGTTGGTTCTGTGTGATCTCGGAGGTCACGGATTGGTGTGGTTTGGTTGGGAAGGGACTGCTGATACAAAGTTGGGATTTAGGTATGAAATATTGGGCTTCAATTTGATTCATCTTGCAATCTTGAGATGTTGATGCAGTGTATTAGCATAACATGTGTTGTTTGGGCAGTAACTTTGTGATCCCCAGCAGCGGCTCTGATCTTGTTTCAGCAGCCAACATCTTTGATTTTGGATCAACAGTGATACATATGAATTGAGGTAAGGAGTAGGGATTTGATGCATGATGTAGAGGATTGTTAGATTTGGTAAATACATTGAATTAGGTTGGAATTGGATTATTATGATGATGAATATGAAATAGGTTTATGGGTTGATATTGGAATTAAGGATGAACTTATTATTTAATTGGATTAGAATTTAATTTGGCTAATTTTGTGGTATGATAGAATTAGCTAAACTAGACCTTATGTTTAATATACAGGACCTTGACGCGAGACGAGTATCTCGGAGTCAGATTGGACCTTTCTATTTTCGGAGGCGGGTACTTTTGACTTATGTCATTTGATATACATAGTAGTGAATTTAACAAATTGCATTAATTATGTTTCTCATTCTGTTTTGGTTAATCACTACCCAAAACTTGATACATGCTTGATTGATTGATTGGTTTGCATCTCATGTATACTTTACCTATTTATACATGCTCATAGGGGTAGTGATATACTATGCTTCACCATGTTCAGGACCTAGGCTTTATACCTTCTGTGTACCTTTGGATTGTTTTGATTCGCTGACCTATGATGCACTTTTATATACATGTGGATTAGGTCAGGATATTTTATGGTTAGTGCTATGCACCATTTGCATGATTGCATGTTGTGCGATAGTCCGCTCCACTATTGTTGAACACATCGCCAGTTACATGGATCTGCACACACCACCACTCATGGGTTAGTGGTCGATTCAGGCAGAGTGTGTTGCAGCAGGGACTCTGTTAGGCATCGTTGATCCGCTCATGGGTAGTGTGACACAACGTATTATCCGGCAGGGATTACTCCCCGTCATCATGTACCGGGAGATGAGAGCATTGTGCTCCCCCATTTATGATTTGGGGTAGGAGGATAGGTGTACTCCGACAGCATCCCGTCCACTTGGTCACTCATCAGGAGTAGTGACGACAGAGTGCACGGTTGTCACAGCCCTACCCACTCGGCCTCACTATTGTGTGTGAGATGATCGACTGGCGTCAGGGGTGACCAGGACGCATCATTGGCATCATATGCATGATGCATTTATTGCTTGTGTTTGTGTTTGCTGCATTTATATACTGCATATTATTTGGATACCTATGTTTGACATGCATACAGGATTTCCCTATCCCTCGGACTATTTGACCTTATACTCAGGTCCTGGTTAGTATAGTTTCTCTCCTGTTTACTTCAGATGCATATTTTTATCTTTCTTATATCAGGAGACTGTACGCATGATTAGTGCTAGGTGTTATTTCCCTACTTTGTATATCAATTGTACCTGCTGAGTGTTGGACTCACCCCGCCTCCATTGTTGATATTTTCAGGTTGATGCTGTCAGGAGAGAGTTCCAGTTGCTGGTCCCTGCAGACCTCGAGGATATGATTGGTTTTCTTTTGGTTCCTTTTTTGTTCTAGACTGTTTTGAACTTGTTATGTTTTGGATTATTCTACTTATGGACATTGTATGGATTTTATTATGTCGATGGATTTAGATTTGGATTTATTCTACTACATGCCTGCCTGGACGGCAGAAGAGGTGAGTTCATCGGATTTGAGCTTTACGAGTGTAGTGGAGTATGGTTGATTTCGAGTCAAGGTATTATCTTTCTGTTACTTATATAAACTGCGTGGTGATGGTTTATTTTGTTGTTATTATTCCAGTCGCATGTGGCTGAGGTATTTAGTGCTTGTAGAAAGTTTCAGATTGTCCACCGTACAGGGGAGATGCTGCCGAAATTTTCTCGGACAGGGACTCCTTTGGGGCGTGACAAATCCACCTCCATTCCTTCAAGATCCGTCCATCTCCAAAGAAAGGGAGCGCTTCCAAGGACGCTACGCTTCAAAGATAAGCATCTCTTCTCTCTATCTCTATGTTTGCTTATTTAATCATCTTTGAATTATAATCCCTTGTAATGGTGTAGATATCCAGATCTAGGATGTAGAAAGTAGTTATGATGTGATTGTAGATGTATAAACTATATATTTGGATATTTTTCTATGCAATGATGTGTTTACTATTTGTTCTATTTGTTATGCCTTTTATGTATTTGACGAAATATGTGAATGATGTAAATATGTAAATGTGAGAGATTTGTATCTATATTAAGATTGCTACTAGACTGAATAATCAGCGGATTCTTAGTGATAAAGGATACTCATTCAACCATGCATATTATGCCCTTAGTGACAGACGACATCGATGCTTACCCACGTTTTAGAGTTAAAAGATCTTAACATAGAGACTAATCCTTGTTAGGGCATTCTAATTATAGTGGCTAGCCCATTACTACCATTAGGAAGTACATTAGATAACTCTAGCTATTGTATGATCGGGGGGGGGGGGGGGGGGGGGCCTGTGACAGAGGATAGCCCTTTAACCGGACTTTCTAGAGTTGCTTCTTTATTTAATGACATTAGAACTTAGGTAGACTCTCCGGTGTGACTTTCACGGAGTTGTGTTAGACTTTAGTTAGAATCTCTACACAAGTGTAGGCATAGAGTTAATAATATGAACAATGCATAAGAACATTAACTAGCATCATAATGAAACCGAAATCCTAGAATCTATCATCCTTCCTTCACTACGCTCATTCTCTCCCTCTCGACTCTCTCTTTACTCTCCCTCTCTCTCTTCTATTTTCTCTTTCTTTTCTTAGTGTTTGTGAACAATTTTTTGATTGTCTAGATAATTCACCGTGCGAAGTTAACTAGTGCTTAATGAATAGTTCCTGTGGGTTCGATAATTGTTTATATTACTGACGACGTAGCCGTGTACTTGCGGTACGTAATAAGTTTTTGGCACCGTTGTCGGGGACTATTTCTAATTAACATTAGTTGATTAGCATATGAGTTATATAGACTTATTAATAGATTTTTTATTTATTTTTTTGCTTTTATTTCCACATTTTATTTCTTGTTTTTCATTATGCATTTTACATCTTGTCTTTAATTCTGTATTTTTTTGTTTTTTTTATAATTTTTAATTAGATATTATGAGCACTAATATGTCAAGCTGGCCTTCGAGAGAATTTTTCACACCTATGAGTGCAAGAGTAAGATCTCCCATTGATGAAAATTATGATTCAAATGATCATCAATTTGAGTTCCATTGTAGAGTGTGTGGTAGCACGTCTCATTCCACTACCATTTGTCACTTCTTCCAAAAAGATGCTAATACTCCAGAACTTCAGTATTTAGTTCAACGTCAACATCAAGATACATATGAGTAAGTTCTTGATACTTATGGCTATTGACTAGGGAGATCATCAAATTCAGAACCTTCAACCCCAGCTAATTCCAGAGTAGAGTGAGCAATTACTACTCCAGCAGATGATCTCTGACCTGCCTCAACATTATAATCAATTTAGGATGGACCATCAAAATTTGGATTATAATTACATGCAAAATGTTGAGCATATTTCCCAAGTAAAGTAGAGTCAGTCAAAGTTTCAGGATGATTTATCATTAAACAGGCCACATCATTCACAACCAGATTAGCTGACTGACTGGGAAGACTCCCAAGACCCAAATACTCCTGCTCCTAGTTAGATGCAGATCATAACATAAGATTTTAAAGAGCTAATGGTGTAACAGGGGATCCTAGTTTTACAGAAATTACTTCATATATTTAATAATATTGTTGATCCCTCTACTGATGATATTGCTATTAGTGGACTCTTCACCACTTATGATTATGATGATGTGGATAAATGTGTAGGGACATGCATTATGGAGGAAACATCCCAAGAATCACCTCCTTTGGTCGCCCAACCAATTGATACTATGGAATTTATAAGAATGGAATTGGTTGATAATAAATGTGTAGAGACTTGTGTAATGGAAGCAAAACTCCAAGAATCACCACTTTTAGATGCACCACCACTTGAGCTAGAGCTATAACCACTACAAAATTCTGAAGATATCACATCCACTTATTTAAAACTTTTAGGTATATCTCAACGATGCAAGGTTAGTATTTCTAGTAATCTTTTAGAAAATTTCATAGAGGGTGCCTATGATTGATTTTGTTGGTCGTGATTCCATTTCTGATAATTGTCTAACTAAACTTGATATGGTTCTAGTTCTTACTTATTTAACATGTATGTGGGAGGTTTGTTTTTCCTATACATGTGCAAATTTTCATGAGGCCAGAATTTGGAAGCTTACACTGAACTATCTATGACCGTGAAAAGAACTTTCAAGGAGACAAAGATGAAGAGAGAGGTGAAACACTACATTGCTCTTATGATGATAGCTCTCTTCATAATAATATGGGCCATTGGAAGAAAAGTTTGGAATTTTCTCACTCCTGTAAGATCGTGATTTCGATGAGCCTAATGAGGTGGTCGAGCTAATGATCTTAAACAAGCGCTTCTTGGGAGGCAACCCAAGTTTAATCTTATTTTCATTTATGTTTGTAGTTCTTTTTAGTCTCTTTTCTTTATTCATAATAGCTCATATTATCTATTTAATTTTTCTTGTCTATTTCTTTATATAGGATTCGAATTTTTGGAGGAGTATAAATCACCGATAGGGAAGTATCTTCAGAACATCGATGTCTCATTCATTTGAAGCTCATCACTTGGTAATTAACTTCTCTAACTTCAAAAATCTCCTTCATATTTTATTTCTAGTTTTTATTGGAATAATGAAAAGTTTAAGTTGGGAGGGGGTGTTTGGATTTAGTTTAGCGTTTGTCGTATTTCTTAGTTTTTGCACATTTCTTTTTACATAATAAAATTTTTATTAGTTGCATTATTCATCACATCATGATTGTTTGTACTTTAATGTAAAATACTAGCACGTTTGTTCTAGATTTCATGTGATTTATTGGTTACTTATCGTGATAGTATGTTTAGTGATCTATCTTTTTTTATTTATGATAGCATGAAGTGAGCAATGGTTTTACTATAGAAATTCAAGTATTGGCCTTGTTTTAAGATCTCTTTACACTATGCCTAGTTTTGATAGTAGATAACTCTGAAAATAGTCATGATTCATAGAACTGGACTAGTACTTGTGTTTCTAAGGTGACCTCTTAATTATATTTTAGTTACTAGATAATCTCGAATCATGACAACTCACTTGGAAAAAATCTAAATCCCTGCATTTGCATTTATATATTTACATTTATATTAGTTCTTCACCTTTAAAGCACCAAAAGAAAAGATAAAGAAGAGAAAAAATCATATGAATAAGGGATAAAAAACAGTTGTCATGAGTGGAACTAACAATTTACCTCTTTGAGACCGAGTTAGGTTACTGGGCAAATAAATGTTATGTTTCTCTTGATTCCGAGTAGTCCTTTGAGACCTTATGTTGTTTTAGAAATATGAACCATGCGTGTGGCAGATAAGTGTCTATCGCTGGAAGCATAAGGAACACAATTTTATGATGACTTGACTAAGTTTAGGGATTGATACTTGACAAATTTAGGCGACTATTGCACTGAGCATGGTGAACTACTACTTAGGTCATACTCAAATAACTTTTGTATCTTGCTCACCAATAAAATTATTTGATAGGATTAGATCGACTTTCTAGAGATTATAGCATACTATTTAACCACATGAGTTTAGATGTAGTTTTTGCTTGAGGACAAGCAAAGGTTTAAGTTTGGGGGTGTGATGTGCGTAGATTATATATACTTTTATGCATACATTAACGCACATCTACTTGTATTTCATGAGCATAATCTATGTTTATTGCACCTTATTTTATTATAATGTTGTACTTCTATTATATTCTGTTCATAGATATACTCTTTGTTTGTTTTGATTGATAGAACTCTATTTGGAGCTAAAATGGAGCAAAAACGCACACAAGAGCAACTTTAGAAGAAATCAAGCTCAGGGCGTGTGAAAGCACACGACCGTGCTCCCTTATGGAACCTACATGATCGTGTGGTTTCACATTTTTGTGCCCCCCCCCCCCCCCACCAGAGGTAATGTAAGCTCAGGTCGTGTGAACCTACATGACTGTGTCAATCTCCCATGGCTAGGAAGCACACGGTAGTGCCAAAAGGCACGACCATGCCATTCTTCTAGAGCCGAGAAAGACCATGGTAGTGTGAACCCACACAACCGTGTCTTTTATCCAGAGAAGGAGAAGACCACGACTATGTGGATTCCACACGGTCGTGTGGCAAAGAAGCCGGAGCCGTGTCACGCCAAAACAGAGTCGTGTTAATTCTGGGCAGATTACAAACCAATTGTAGAACGACCATAACTTTGCGCTTGGTTGAAGTTATGGGCTGTCAAGATCTACAACTTTGCTTCAGGTTCAATAGAGAGATAGTAGAGTCTACACGTGCAAAAATGCACGGTCGTGCCTCTAAACTGCATCTTCATCAGGACCTCCGCCTAAACTCCAGAATAAACTTTGAACCACCATAACTTTTGACTCAGTTTGAGCCAAGGCTCAATCCAAATATTAGATTGTAGATAATTTCAATGGCTACAACTTTGGTTCAGGGTAAATTATGAGAAATCAGGGTTAATGGGTGAAAATCTCAGTTTATATGACCCCTATAATCTTGGTTTTCCTGGGCAGAGGAGGTATAAAAGGATCAAGAACCCCATTCTTTAACTCATCTTGGGATTGAGGACTTCGTCCCTCTCCTTGGGGAATAGTTCTCCCCTTAAGGGGAAACCCTAAGGCTTCATTCACCTCCATTCCTTCAATATTCGTCCATCTCTGGTGCAAGGGAGGGCTTCCAAGGATGCTATGCTCCAAAGATAAGCATCTCTTCTCTCTATCTCCATGTATTGAGTTGTAGTTTTCTTCTTTCTTAATCTTTGGATTGTAATCCCTTGTAATGGAGTAGATCTCTAGATCTAGAATGTAAGAAGTAGTTATGACGTGATTGTGGATGCATGAACTATGTATTTAGACATTTTCCTATGTAATGATGTGTTTACTGCTTGTTATTTGTGTTATGCCTTTTATATGTTTGACGAAATGTATGAATGGTGTAAACATGTAGATGTAAGGGATTTGTCTCTATATTAAGGTTGCTACTAGACTGGATAATCGGGGATCCTTAGTGACAGAGGATATCCATTCAACCGGACATATTATGCCCTTAGTGATAGAGGACATCGATACTTATCCACTTTTTAGAGTTAAAAGATCTTAACATAGGGACTAATCCTTCTTAGGACATTTTAATTGGAGTGGATATCCCAGTACTATCATTAGGAAGTACATTAGATAACTCTAGCGATTGTATGTCCGAGGGGTCATGTGATAGAGGGTGACCCTTTAACTTGACTTTCTAGAGTTGTTTCTTTACTTAATGACATTAGAATTTGGGTAGACTCTTCGGTACGACTTTCGCGGCGTTGTGTCAGACTTTAGTTAGAATCCCTACACAAGTGTAAGCATAGAATTAAGGATATGAACAATGCATAGGGATATTAACTAGCATCATAATAAAAGCAAAATCCTAGAATCTATCATCCTTCCTTCACTACGCTTATTCTCTCTCTACTCTCTTCACTTTCTCTCTCTCTCTCTCTTCTTTTTTCTCTTTCTTTTCCTAGCATTTGTGAACAATTTTTCGATTATCTAGATAATTCACAATGCGAAGTTAACTAGTTCTTAATAAACAGTCCCTGTGGGTTCGACAATCTTTTATATTACTGACGACGTAGTCGTACACTTGCGATATATAACAACTATGTGTTGGTGCGGGAAGCATCCGACGATCGAACCTTAGTTTTGATAATGACAAAGGATTCAAAGTTAAGTTAGTCTGTGATCTAACAGGTTTGAATGAGTGTTTCAGGAAAGTCCTAGCTGCGGTTAGGCAGGTAAAAAACCTAAGGGGTGGTAACCTTAGGTCCTAGGGGGCGGTAACCCTAGGTGGAGGAAAATCCTAAGGGGCGGTAACCTTAGGTCCTAGGGGGCGGTAACCCTAGGTGGAGGAAAATCCTAAGGGGCGGTAACCTTAGGTCCTAGGGGGTGGTAACCCTAGGTGGAGAAAAACCCTAGGGGCGGTAACCCTAGGTCCTAGGGGGTGGTAACCCTAGGCGGAAAGTGCAGTCGGTCTGGAGGACCGGACTGGCATCAGGTAATCTCTCCTGAGGGGAGTAGGTGAGGACGTGTTCCCCGTAGAGGGAACAGTAGGCGTCAGGTCGACCTAGGGTTTCCGGTTGGGAATCCGAAATCAGACTCGGACAGTCCGAAGACTGTCGTTTATTCCTTACTGTGTTTTATCAGATTCTAACACTATCTTGCAGGGTATTTTGCTCGGACTAACCTTTGTTTGCAGGTGAGGAACCTGCTGGAAAAAGGTGGTCCGGGCGCCCGGGATGGATCCGGGCGCCCGGAACAAGTCCGGGCGCCGGGGACCAAACTTTATCCCCTGCGCGATTTCACCACGTGGAGCAACCTAGTTGGCTGGCCACGTCACACTCCAGGCGCCCGGAAAGGTCCCAGGCGCCCGGAACCTCATATAAAAAGAGGGTCGAGGGTGCAGCCAAAGAACAACGATTTGACAAGCTTTCCTTCTGCTGTGTGCTGCTCAAGAAACGACTCTAAAGTGCTGTTACAGTCGCTGACGACCCGAAGCTTCAGTTATTATTTTGTTGTCGGTATTATTTCAATTCCAGTTGTACTTATTTCCTTGTACTTATTCACGATATTATATTTGTTGCCCACCGGAAGCGATCAAGGATCGCGGGCCTTCGAGTAGGAGTCGCCTTAGGCTCCGAACGAAGTAATTCCCTGTGTCTCTGTGTTTGACTGTCTTTATTCCGCTGCTTATTACTCTATTAGTTTCACATACGATTTACGTATTTCGAAAAACGAAATAGCCACGAGCGCTATTCACCCCCCCTCTTGCGCGTTCGATCCATCAATTGGTATCAGAGCGGGGTCATTTTGAATCGGTGCAACCACCATTCAAAATATTTTTTCGTGGTATTTATTTTTTTTTCGGAGTCGATTAGAATTTAGCCTTATAGCTATATTCTAATTCTTTTTTCGCTCGAATTGGTTTTTCTCGGAATTGGTGCAACACCACCCGAGTTCGTGATCCCTTTTTTTTCCTACCACACTACTAAGTCAGGACCAAGTCCTGGGACATTTTTTTGGTTATTTTTTCGCTTTTAGGTAAAACTGAAATGGCCCTTCAAGAAGGCTACAGTACTGCCCGCCCTCCGCTATTCACCGGAGACGACTTCGGGTACTGGAAGGGTCGAATGGAGGCATATCTCCAGACCCACTTTGAAGTCTGGATGATTGTCAAAACCGGATTCGAACTACCATCTGACAGTACCGGCAAACCACTATCGTACGAGGACTGGGATGCACCTTTAATCAAGAAAGTGGAAGCTAATGCCAAGGCAACCTGCACCCTCCAGTGTGGCCTATCAAAAGAAGAACTCAACCGCGTCGGCCCCTTCAACAGTGCCAAAGAATTGTGGGAGAAACTAATTGAACTTCACGAAGGGACATCCGACACCAAGGTAAGTAAAAGAGACCTAATTTTTAATAAATTATTTAACATCAAATTGCAGGAAGGTGAAACAGCTGCCCAACTCCATGCCCAGATTCAAGACCTGCTCAATGGGCTTCATGCAATTGGACAAAAGGTAGACAACCGGGACATAATAAGGTATTCTCTAAACGCATTTCCAAGGAACACCTTGTGGGCATCCATGGTAGATGCCTACAAGGTCTCCAAGGACTTATCTATCATTAAATTAGATGAACTGTTTGCAGAACTCGAACTTCATGAACAGACTAATGCACGCCCGACCGAGAAAGGGTTGGCTTTGGTTGCAGGAACAGGGAGATCGCGTGAGTCAAAAATCAAGCGAAGAACCGAACCTGAATCAGAAGAAGAACCAGATTCAGAAGACGACGATGAACTTACCACCGAGTTCGTCAACTTAGTAAAGAAGCTCTGCAAAAAGAAGGGCTTCAACAAAAAGGATCTCAGAAAGGCCATCCAGTCTAAAGAAGCCCAACCAAGCTCGAAAGCTAAATTCGAAGTGACCTGCTACGGATGCAATCAGAAGGGTCACATCAAGGTAAATTGCCCGAACCAGAAAGATCCAAAGAAACCCAAAAGAAAGAAGGCATTGAAGGCAACATGGGACGAGTCTTCTTCTGAGGAATCCGACGACGAAGAACTAGAACAGACGAACTTTCTCGCCTTGACAGCCCGGGACTACACCAACAGATCCGGAAGTGAGGACGAATCAGAAACCGAGTCCGAAAGAAGCCACAGATCCGCATCCGTTTCAGAAGGACCGAACCTCTCTGTAAGTAAAAATCGTTTATATAGCTTAATTAATTATTTAATGCATAAAGTAGCTAAGTCCAAGATTCGAATCAAAACGCTTCTAAAGGAGGTAACACTCCTTAAAGAAACGCCAAACAACAAATCCTTAACTGATCAAGTCCAGACTGGAACCTCAACTCAAGTTCAAAAACTTGAGGAAGAGAATTCTAATCTGAAAAGTCAGGTAAAGGATTTGGAAACTACCCTAGAACGATTTTCCTTGGGATCCAAGAACCTTGACTTGATTCTTGGAACACAAAGGGCAATCTACAATCGAACTGGACTAGGATATAAAAAGAAATATAAATCTTACCTATCCTTAATAAACAAACCAAATAGAAAAATGGTCCAAGCATGGGTACCCAAGTCCAACCTGATCAATCAAGTTGGACTTGGACACTATTGGGTTCCTAAGGATCAAATACATTACCTCAATAAACCTTATCGAGGCTATGATCCAGGGGGAGCCAAATCAATAAAAATTCGAAATTAATCTAAAAACTCAAATTTAAAAATTCGAAATTAATCTAAAAACTCAAATTTTAAAATTAAAAAAAAAAATTCGAAATTAATCTAAAAACTCAAATTTAAAAAATTCGAAATTAAGCTAAAACTCAAATTTAAAAATTCGAAATTAATCTAAAAACTCAAATTTAAAAATTCGAAATTAATCTAAAAACTCACATTTAAAAATTCGAAATTAAGCTAAAACTCAAATTTAAAAATTCGAAATTAATCTAAAAACTCAAATTTAAAAATTCGAAAATAATCTAAAACTCAAAATTCAAATCTAAAATTCAAAATCCAAAATTCAAATCTAAAATTCAAAATTCAAAATTCAAAATTCAAATCTAAAATTCAAAATTCAAATAGAAGGAGGGTCCAGAATAACTGGCAACTCCGAAATCTATTTTACCCGACAGGGTAACCAAACTTAATCTACCCGAAATGGGTAAACAAGAGTAGATTACCCGGATGGGTAAATAAGGATAGATTAAAAAGGGTTAAATTTTAACTTGAAGCACAATACTGGTGAAGTTTTTGGATGATAGTACGTTGGGAAAACTTGGGCATCGCATGTCTAAGAAGATATGGCTTCGACCTGGTGCATTTGGCCAAGTGGAACTAACCGAAGCTACCCTTAAATGGATCCTAACTAGTTAGACCAAGGTTTAGTATTAAGCTCAATGGGTAGGACTATTTGGGAAACCTCGAAGGCATGATTACTTTAATAAGCTCCTCGTGACTCACCATAGCCCAGAAGTTTATCCAAAGAACGCCTACTTGTTGAACCCAAAGCTAAACCCGAATCTAACATAAAGTTAAACAAAACCCTATAAATTGAACTAATTCATCTCACAAAATATAGGATCCCCTGATTGAAATATACATCGGGTGAGATGACTAAGCAAATTAAAATTTAAAATAATTCTCAATTAAACATCAAACCACCAAACAAACTCAGATTAGGTAAGATGCTAAATTAGGGACTTAACTCAATCAAACTGTCTTTTGATCCATCAACTACTTTATGTGTAGGAACTGGATCAATGGATGTTGGACAGTGGATGCTCCAGACATATGACTGGATATAGGTTGAAGTTCACTAAGCTAAAACTAAAGAACCTAGGATCAGTTGCATTCGACAATGATGGAAAATTGAAAGTAATCGGAAAAGGTAATATCGAACTTAATTCTGATTTTATTATTCGAAAAGTACTGTTAGTTGAAAATTTTAATTTTAATTTGTTAAGTATAAGTCAACTATGCGATACTGGTTATTCAGTCAATTTCACCAAGTCTGAATGTATAGTCAAACATGTCGATAATCCAAAAATCATACTTAAGGGCACTAGGAAAGATAATGTCTACACTATTTATCTACCATCATCCTCAATAAAGTGCTTTCTAACACAACAAGAGGAAACTGAGTTATGGCACAGAAGACTCGGTCACGCGCACACAAGACTCATTTCAAAAATGAGTCAAAATGGACTGGTTAGAGGGTTGCCCAAATTAAAAGTTATTGAAAACTCAATCTGTAATGCATGTCAACAAGGAAAACAAACCAAGTCCATCCACAAGTCAACCAATACGGTTAGAACTACCCATCTACTTGAGCTCCTTCACTTAGATCTATTTGATTCACATGGAGCCAAATCACTAAGCAAGAACCAGTATTGCTTAGTTATAATTGATGACTACTCCAGGTTCACCTGGGTAAAATTTCTAAAAACAAAAGATGAAACATTTGAAATATTTAGTAATTTTTGCAAACTAACAGAAAATTAAAAAGATACTAAAATTAAAAGGATAAGGAGTGATCATGGAGGAGAATTTGAAAATCACAACTTTACTGAATTTTGTGAGATAAATGGATACAAACATGAATACTCCTGCCCCAGAACCCCTCAACAAAATGGTTTAGTAGAACGTAAAAACAGAACCTTACAAGAAGCTGCTAGAACCATGTTAAACGAATATAATCTATCTAATCAATTCTGGACTGAAGCAATTAGTACAGCATGCTACATTCAAAATAGGATTTTAATTAACAAATTTCAAAATAAAACCCCCTATGAAATCTATTATAATAAAATTCCTAACTTAAACTACTTAAAAGTATTTGGGTGTAAAGCTTTTATTTTAAACACTAGAGACTACTTAGGAAAATTTACATCAAAAACAACCCCAGGAATATTCTTAGGGTACTCAACCACTAGTAGGGCATATAGAGTATATAACAAGAATACCCTAAAAGTAGAAGAAACAACAAATATAAAGTTTGATGAAGACACTATAGATGAAACTGAAAATACAAGAAATGCTAATCCAATAAACAGAGAAGATGACGAAATTCAATCTGAACCTATTGAATCTGAAGAACAAGTCACTAATTCAAATGACATACAACCAACCAGAACAAGCACAGATCACCCATCGGATCAAATCTTGGGTGATCCAACAGTAGGAGTAAGAACTAGGTCATCATATAGAAACCAGAGTCAAATAGCCCTAATTTCAAAAATTGAACCCAAAACCATAGAAGAAGCCCTACCAGACCCAGATTGGACTATAGCAATGCAAGAAGAATTGACCCAATTTGAAAGAAATCAGGTATGGGAATTAGTGCCTAAACCCATTAACAAAACCATAATTGACACTAAATGGGTTTTTAGAAACAAATTAAATGATCAAGGTGAAATAGTCAGAAATAAAGCCAGGTTAGTAGCCAAAGGGTTCAATCAAATAGAAGGACTAGACTATGATGAGACCTATGCTCCGGTAGCAAGACTTGAATCCATTAGGATGCTGTTGGCCTATGCAGCACACAAAGGATTCAAGCTATTTCAAATGGATGTAAAATCCGCATTCTTAAACGAATTTATTAAAGAAGAAGTATACATAGGTCAACCCCCAGGATTTGAGGACATAGAACATCCAAATTATGTCTTCAAATTAAAAAAGGCCCTGTACGGACTAAAACAAGCACCTAGGGCTTGGTATGAACGACTGTCCAACTATCTAATATCAAAAGAATTCAACCAAGGTCAAATAGATCCAACCCTTTTTGTAAAAACCCTTGAAAACGTTATCTTTATAGCACAAATTTACGTCGACGATATTATTTTTGGATCAACCAACTCAAAATTTTTAAAAGAGTTTACCAAACTAATGGAAAATGAATTTGAAATGAGTCTAGTAGGTGAACTCAATTTCTTTTTAGGTTTACAAATTAAGCAAACCAAGGATGGAATTTATATTTATCAAACTAAATATGCTAAGGAATTAATTAGTAAATTTGGAATGGAAAATTCAAAAATCATTAATACACCAATGGCTACTAATGTTAAAATTGACTCAAACTTAGAAGGAAAATCAGTAGACTTGAAATACTATCGAAGTGCGATAGGAAGTCTACTGTACCTAACTGCAAGTCGACCAGACATCATCTTTGCAGTAGGTATGTGTGCAAGATACCAATCTTGTGCAAGAGAGTCTCACTTAACATTAGTAAAAAGAATCCTTAGGTATGTTAAGGGAACCCTAAACGTAGGACTTTGGTACCCTAGATCGTGCACCCTTGATCTAACCGGCTACTCTGACTCTGACTATGCCGGGTGCAAGCTAGATAGAAAAGGCACAAGTGGTAGTTGTCAATTTTTAGGCCACTGCCTAGTAAGTTGGTCAAGTAGAAAACAACACTGTGTTGCCTTATCTACCACTGAAGCTGAATATATAGCACTAGGTGAATGCACATCTCAGCTACTATGGATGATGCATACCCTTAAAAACTATCAACTTGAATATCAAAAAACAAAAATCTCAATTGATAACATAAGTTCAATAAACCTAACAAAAAACCCAATTCATCACTCAAGGACTAAACATATAGAAGTAAAACACCACTTTGTAAGGGATCATGTAGATAAGGGTGATATTGTACTCAACTATATTGAGTCAAAATTAAACCTAGCTGACATCTTTACTAAACCCTTACCTGAACTTGAGTTCAGTACACTTAGAAGACAAATAGGAATGTGTTGGGTAGAATAGATACTTTCAATTCAGTCCGTTTAATGCTTTTTGGTTTGTTTTTAAATTCTAGGCAAAACTAATTTTTCAAAATCCCTACTTTACTAGACGTTCAAAATTTGGATTTAGCTTAGGATTTCCCCTAGAAATCATGTTCCCCCAGGACTTAGCCAGAGCATCTCACAAACACCTAGGTATACCTTGATTGTGTATGTAAAACATAGAACGGTGTGAGATGCATAGGGTATAGCCTAGACTCGAGAATGCTTATTTCTGTGCATCAATATGAGTCTGGGTATTAAATACGTTAAACAAGTAATCAAATCAAGTCTTCCAGCCTTAGTCAAATCTAACTGGATCTATTGACTTGACCTGACTAACTAAGTGAACACTGTCGCCCTCTAGGCAATCAACAAGTAGCTAAACGGTTAGACAGTTGGTGAAGGAAATAATAAGTTTAAGCATGTCTGTACTTAAAAGATCTGATACCTGATCAAAACAAATCTTGACTCATGCTTGGACTTTAGGGCTCTGATACCTTACTAAAACAAATGGCAAGCTATTTAAAAATAAGGTCATCGCTTCTCCTTTGCCTTAAGTATTCTTGAAACATGCCTTAAGCATCTTTCTCAAAAACTTTCTCCAAATTTAAAACTTTCAAGTGTTCTCTACTTTAAAACTTTAAAATTTTTTAAGTATTACTTTCTTTAAAACTTTTAAAAACTTTTAAGTTAAAAATTTTTAAAGCAGTATTATTTAAAACTTTGAAATTTTTTAAAATCTTTCCTTGGAAATTTTCTTTAAACACCTGAATATTTTTTTGAAAATTTTTGAAGTTGAAAATTTTTGTTTGAAAATTTCTGAAGTTGAAGATTTTGGTTGAAAATTTTTGAAGTTAAAATTTTTTGTTTAAAAACTTTTCTGTGCAAATTTTGAAAGCTCCTCAAAATAGACTAAGTTAAAAAAAACTCCTGGTTGCTAATCTCTTCAAACAAAATCGATTGATAAAATTTTGAAAAATATTGCTATTTTAAGGTGTTGCCTTTCACTTGCTCCTTGCCTAAGTTAAAATGGTTTCTGCTAAATTTTGTCTTGAAAAATTAATTTTTTCAAAACTAGCTCATTTTTGATATATGGCAAAGGGGGAGAGTAGAGAAATTCAAAGAAAGATTCAAAGAAAGAAATAGAAATTCAAATAGAAATTCAAAATAGTTTAAAGGGAGCTTGTATTAAGGGGGAGCTATGTTTATCTTGCTATCACGCTTATCCTGTTTCTTGTGCTTATACATAACTGCATATTTTTACTTAACATTGAATTTCGGTTGTCATTATCAAAAAGGGGGAGATTGTTGGTGCGGGAAGCATCCGACGATCGAACCTTAGTTTTGATAATGACAAAAGATTCAAAGTTAAGTTAGTCTGTGATCTAACAGGTTTGAATGAGTGTTTCAGGAAAGTCCAAGCTGCGGTTAGGCAGGTAAAAAACCTAAGGGGTGGTAACCTTAGGTCCTAGGGGGCGGTAACCCTAGGTGGAGGAAAATCCTAAGGGGCGGTAACCTTAGGTCCTAGGGGGTGGTAACCCTAGGTGGAGAAAAACCCTAGGGGGCGGTAACCCTAGGTCCTAGGGGGTGGTAACCCTAGGCGGAAAGTCCAGTCGGTCTGGAGGACCGAACTGACATCAGGTAATCTCTCCTGAGGGGAGTAGGTGAGGACGCATTCCCCGTAGAGGGAACAGTAGGCGTTGGGTCGACCTAGGGTTTCCGGTTGGGAATCCGAAGTCAGACTCGGACAGTCCGAAGACTGTCGTTTATTCCTTACTGTGTTTTATCAGATTCTAACACTATCTTGCAGGGTATTTTGCTCGGACTAACCTTTGTTTGCAGGTGAGGAACCTGCTGGAAAAAGGTGGTCCGGGCGCCCGGGACCAAACTTTATCCCCTGCGCGACTTCACCACGTGGAGCAACCTAGTTGGCTGGCCACGTCACACTCCAGACGCCCGGAAAGGTTCCAGGCGCCCGGAACCTCATATAAAAAGAGGGTCGAGGGTGCAACCAAAGAACAACGATTTGACAAGTTTTCCTTCTGCTGTGTGCTGCTCAAGAAACGACTCTAAAGTGCTGTTACAGTCGCCGACGACCCGAAGCTTCAGTTATTATTTTGTTGTCGGTATTATTTCAATTCCAGTTGTACTTATTTCCTTGTACTTATTCACGATATTATAGTTATTGCCCACCGGAAGCGATCAAGGATCGCGGGCTTTCGAGTAGGAGTCGCCTTAGGATTCGAACGAAGTAATTCCCTGTGTCTCTGTGTTTGACTGTCTTTATTCCGCTGCTTATTACTCTATTAGTTTTTATTTCGAAAAATGAAATAGCCACGAGCGCTATTCACCCCCCCCTCTAGCGCGTTCGATCCATCACTATGATTTTATGACAGCGACAAACATGCTTAACACATTTCCTCAGCATTTTGAAGGTGGAAATATGCTGAATAAAGGTTGCCACTTGGGCGTCACATATATGATTTACTTAATTTGACAAACCCGTAATTGTTGTGAAGGGGGGGGGGATCATGATAATCTTCTAATACAATTTACCTTTATAAAAACAAAACCAGAATAATAAAAGCAGTAATAAAAGTAGGAATACCAACCAAGTGTTTATTATATGATTCGAACCCTTGGTTCTACTTCATGAATCTTTTTTAAAAGGTAGAGAAGATTACATTGGCGAAGATTATCGAGAGCTTGTAAAATGCTTCAAAAGCCATTGGAATATCATATCAAATTTATAGAAGAATTTCCAGCTACTAATAAACGACTAGTTTTTGAACAACTTCAATTGAATTTGGGACCAAAATATATACAAAGTCAGTTAGGTTCAGTAAATGATTTGAGTATATTCCTAATTAGATCAATTATGGAAATAGCAAGTCAACCTTAAGGAATAGAATCCTGAGCCAATTAATAAAGCTAAAGATAAAAAAGCAAAAGGGAACACTCAGCTTCGAAATTCAAAGATTCTGATACCCTGAATAATTATCCTTTACTATGTCAACCAGACCAACCTACGTGGCACGGCTCCACGTGAGCAAGCTTAGTGCACATAGCATCAGTTTTTTCCCCGGCTTAGCCTAGACCTCGAGCATTAAACATGGCAAGTGCTCAGTGACTCGAGCATCTAGCTCAGCGTCTCAAGTGTGCAGGAACCCTAGCACCCACTCGACAGCTTGAGCAATCAATTCAGCATCCCAAGTGCAGCTCGAGCATCCATTTCAGCACCCTGAGTGCTCAGCGATCCGAGCACCTCAACATGACATCTCAGGAACCCTACTAGATTTCACTAGTGATCAAGGGCGGATTTAGAATTTTAAATTTAAGGGGGCTGCACACTATAAGAAAAAACATGATTAGCAATCAAAATTATCGATCACAAATTTTGAGATTGTCAAGGCATTTTAGTGACGAAAATAAATTTCCATCGTTAAATTTAACGACAGATATTAATTTTTAGTCATTAAATTTAACGACGAAAACATTCAATAGCTTATTTAAACCCTGATAATAAAATCCTAAATATCCAATAATAGCATCAAGAAGAAACTCTATGAGTTAACAACATCATTTAACATTCAATATTATTTAATTTCAATTCACAACTCTTCATTACTAAATTGAAAATCATACATTATTCAAAAACCAAGCGCATTCACAGCTAATAATCATACATCATTCAAAACCATACACGAATACAAGTAAATCAGGACATGAACATTAAAATTTGTAAAAATCATATTACAAAATTGATACATATTGTTCACATCTATTGCTAATACAAATGCAGCCTCTTTGATGAAATGATGCTTACCAAGATCATCAAGAAAAAAACTCTATGAGTTGGCAAGGAAGAATCACCAATCATATCAGAAAAATGAGAAAATGAAAATAACAAAATTAAATTTCATTTCATCATGGCAAAAATAAATATAATGCAAAAGAAAGCATTACAGTAAACATAATCAACCAAATTTATTTCAATTAATATAAGAGATAATTCAAAGCAATCAGCCAATCAGAAACTTCCTTTGATAACAAACTATATATTGGTAGTATTGTGAACAAACCATGATACAAAAACATTAAGTTAATGTATATTTAATTAAGTATTAAATAAAATTCTCTAACTAAATAGAATTCAGCGTTCTTTTAAAATTTTGAAATATTCAATGATAGCTTCTATGCTTACATTTCTAGTAATTTCTCTCTCAATATTTACCATTAACCCATCTAAGAGAAAAGCATCCTCCATTTTGCTTCTAAGCCTTGTTTTCACAATATTCATAACAGGAAATGATCGTTTTAAAGTAGCCATAGAAAATGAAAGGGTAAGCACAAGTACAATCATTCTAAAAATGAGGTTGCATGTAACAAACTTGTTAGTCTTTACCAACCATTGACATAATTATGAAATAGTTGAAAGATTTTTGTAGTCTGACCCTTTGACTACGTTATACTTATAATGCTTCAATTGCATCTCCAATTGTTCTTTTTAATCTCTTGTAAAATCTTGGGCATAGAACTTTTCAACTAATTTACATATATCCATAACTCTGAAAGACTCCACTGCATTTTGAAGATTTAGGGCATTACTAAGAATGAGCAATTCCATAGCATCATCACTAAAGCGACCATTAATTTCTTGCAACTGTGAATCTATCAAAGCATAAAAGAGGTCTATCTGATAATGATGTTTAATGGTGAAATTGTCTTGATGAGCACGTCCTCGACCTCATCTATTAATATACAGAGCATTGAAATCAGGAATGTCAATATTTCGAAGTTCACAAAAAGATTTCACTTTTATAAGCAAATCATCCCACTTGTTATCCCTCATCTGTTGAAGTAAATTCTTAGTAGATAATACAAGCTCCATTGCATTTATAATATCTTGAGACTTACTTTGTAAAGTCTGACAAAGAGTATCTGTGATCCCCATAATCTCTTTCATAAGATGCAAGATTAATACAAAATAAAAGGAAGTCATTTCATCATAAATAGATGTTGCATCTGCTTGTTGAGAAGGAAGCCCATCATCCATAACCTTGAGCAATACCGTACATGATGCACTAAACATCTTAATTAGGCCTTTCAATGATATCAAATGAGAACTCCAGCGTGTATCAACAACTTGTTGTAGAGTACCTATATGATTAAGTCCACACCCTGTCTTGAGTTCATTAATAGTAATCAAATATACAATGCCATCAGCATGAGCATTCTTCAATTCATCGTTATGCTTACATGAAGAACCAATAATATTAACTATAAAAGTTAATCTACCAAAAAATTGATGAATAGGTGTCACATTTTTTGATGCTGCAACTAAAGCTAATTATAACCAATGAGCAAAACAATGAACATAATAAGCACTTGTACAATCTTTTATAATCAAAGCTTGCAATCCATTAAATTCGCCCCTCATATTACTAGCACCATCATAGCCTTGACCTCTAATACTTTGAACATCCAAATTGTAGTGAGCCAAAGCAGAATATATAGCATCCTTTAAAGTTAAAGTCGCAGTATCAAATACATGAACACGCCCAAAAAATTGTTGTTGAATGAATCCATTAATATCCACAAACCTCAATACTATAGACATTTGCTCTCTTTTTTACTCATCTCAGGCTTCATCAACAATTATACAATATTTGGCATCTCCAATTTCTTCATGAATACTATTTTTCACTCTCACTAAAAGCACATGAAGTATTTGTTTTTGAATATCATGACTTGTATACTTGGCATTTTTTTGAGCTTTCACAATTGCCTTTGAAAGTTCATTATTGTACATGGTCAGCACATCCAAATATTCAAGAAAATTGCTACGATTAGGTGAACTAGATTTCTCATCATGACCTCTAAATGGAATTCCTTGAAGTGTAAGAAACAACACCACATGTATATGAGCCTTTAATCGAAGACTATTAGTTGCGACTTGTTCATCATTAAAATTGTTGAATTCCTTGATATATGTTGTGTTTTGTTCATCAAATCCTCACATGCCTTTTTAGCATTACAATGTTGGTTGCTACTCGGAATACCATCCTAGTTCCCCTGTATAAAAATTTGTACAAGCATAGAACTATCCTAGCTACCCATGTGCTCTACTGAAGTTAAATTTGGATTGCAAACGATGCTTAACATTATTAATCCAAATTATCCTTCAGAAGTTAAACTTGAATTGGGAACGAAACTTAACATTCTTACTTCAAGTTTAATCGATGTGATCTTCCTAAGTTAAACCATGTTACAGAAGTTGATCAAATATCTATTTCAAGGATCGGCTTCCAGGTCAAACGTGGCAAGACATTAGGTCTTCTTGGGTATGGGATCATCCACCACTGCCTAGACAAAACCTTTCAAAGAAATCGAATATTTAAACTTCTCACAGTAAACTAGGTTTAACTACAAAGACTTCAATAGAAGTACAATATCGAAACATGAAATCGAAACAAAAATCGATAACAAAAATGATAACTAAAAATCGATAGCCTCTTGTGTTTGGGGTTTCAAGATCTATACAAAGAACATGAACTAGTTATGATGCGGAAACAAATAACTAGTTATACCTTTCTTTATAGCTAAAGACCTCTAGATCTTCTGTTGTATTCCTCTCCTCCTCTTGGACGTTGTGTAGGCAACGATCTACCAAGATGGAATCCACTCGAACCACTTCATCTCCTCCAAGACTCTCGAGCCACCAAGGGATACCAAAATAGGAAAAACTCCTTCTCTTCTTCTTCCTCTCCAAGCAATTGGCCACCTCTATGCTCTTTCATATCTTCTTCTTCTTCTCCAATCTCCGACCACAAAGATAATATGGAGTGCTGGCCCTAGAGGTTAGAAAGGGAAAGAGGAAGCAAGGTTGTGCCTCCGGCCTTAGGAAGAGAGAAGGGAGAGGAGAAGCCGACCACACCAAGGAAAATAGAAGAGAGGAATATAATTAGGGTTGTATCCACTCATGAGGCCCCTCTCCTTCTCTTTTATAATCCTTGGTCAAGGCAAAAAAGGAAAGTTTTATACCAAAAAATAAAACTTTCTTTTCTATCATGATGTGGCCAGTCACAAGCTTGTGCTCCAAGCAAGGAAAGATTTTAAACAAAATTAAATTCTCTCTTTAAAAATTTCCTATTGTACATGGCAATATAAGAAAGTTTAAAAATTAATCACTCTCTTTTAAAACATGTAGACAACTACAAAAAGGAAAGATTAATTAAAACTTCTCCTTTTAAATCATGGTTACAAAAAAGGAAAGTTTTATCAAAAATTAAAATCTCTCTTTTAAACATTATAGATTACTACAAATAAGGAAAGATTTTAATAAAATTAAAATCTCTCTTTATTTTGTAGATAGCCTTAAAAGGAAAGATTTTAAAATTTTAAAACTCTTTTTTAAAACCATGAGGATGGCTATAAAAGGAAATTGAAATCTTTCTTTTATTCATTGTAGATAACTACAAATAAGGAAAGATTTTAACAAAATAAAATCTCTCTTTTAACAATTGTAGATAAATACAAATAAGGAAAGATTTTAACAAAATTTTGTTTCAAAACAAAAACTTCCTTTTCCTTTTATTCTCCATGTGGCCGACCCTTAGCTTGGGCATCAAGCTATGGCCGACCACCTCTTTGCTTCCAAGCTCATGCTTGGCTGGCCCCTTGCACCAAGCAAGGATGTGGCCGACCCATTACTTGGGTAAGAAGTGGACTTTGTGGATACAAGATTTCATAGAGGCTACAACAGGGGTCGAAAGGAGAAATTGGTTTTGGTCTCCTGATGAGCTTGAGCTTCCTGTTTTATTTTTTGTTATAAAACTTTCCTTTTTTGCCTTGACCAAGGATTATAAAAGAGAATGAGAGGGGGCCTCATGAGTGGATACAACCCTAATTCTATTCCTCTCTTCTATTTTCCTTGGTGTGGCCGGCTTCTCCTCTCCCTTCTCTCTTCCTAAGGGCGGCGGCACAACCTTGCTTCCTCTTTCCCTTTCTTCCCACTAGGGCCGGCACTCCATATTATCTTTGTGGCTGGAGATTGGAGAAGAAGAAGAAGATATGAAAGGGCATAGAGGTGGCCAGTTGCTTAGAGAGGAAGAAGAAGAGAAGGAGTTTTTCCTATTTTGGCATCCCTTGGTGGCTCTAGAGTCTTGGAGGAGAAGAAGTGGTTCGAGTGGATTCCATCTTGGTAGATCGTTGTCCACATAACATCCAAGAGGAGGAGAGGAATATAAGAGAAGATCAAGAGGTCTTTAGCTACAAAGAAAGGTATAACTAGTTATTTGTTTTTGCATCATAACTAGTTCATGTTCTTTGTATAGATCTTGAAAAACCAAACACAAGAGGCTATCCATTTTTAGTTATCATTTTTGTGATCGATTTTTGTTTCGATTTCATGTTTCGATATTGTACTTCTATTGAGGTCTCTGTATTTAAACCTAGTTTACTGTGAGATGTTTAAATATCCGATTTCTTTGAAAGGATTTATCTAGGCAGTGGTGGATGATCCCATACCCAAGAAGGCCTAGTGCCTCATCACGTTTGACCTGGAAGTCGATCCTTGAAATAGATATTTGATCAACTTCTGTAATATGGTTTAACTTAGGAAGATCACATCGGTTAAATTTGAAATAAGAATGTTAAGTTTTGTTCCCAATTCAAGTTTAACTTCTGAAGGACAATTTTGATTAATAATGTTAAGCATCGTTTGCAATCCAAATTTAACTTCAGTAGAGCACATGAGTAGCTAGGATAGTTTTATGCTTCTACAAATTTTTGTACAGGGGAACTAGGACGGTATTCCGAATAGCAACCAACATTAAGTTCTTTAACTTGAGTTTTCAAATTGCAATTATCTTCCTCAAGTTGTTGGACTTGAGTTGAACTTCCATTTTGAACTGGCTCAGCCAAAGTACTTAGTTTAGATTCCTCCTTAAGGATTGCTACCTCCTTTTGGAGTGACTTGACTTGGAGGTTGGATTTGGCTAACTTACGCAAGAAATAATTAACTAAATTATGAAATTTATTTAATTGAGAGGTTCTTACAGTGGGGTTAGGACCTTCGAAAATGGATACAGATTCGTGGCTTCTCTCGAATTCTATTTCCAACTCGCTCTCAGTATCTGATTTGTCGACTTGTTCCCGGGTCGTAAGCGTGAGGAAGCTCATTTGTTCGAGCTCTTCGTTAGAGTCTTCTGAAGAATACTTATCCCATGTCGCCTACAGTGCTTTCTTCTTCCTTTGCTTCTTTGTTTCCTTTTGGCTGGGATAGATGGCTTTGATGTGTCCCTTCTTCTTGCAGCCATAGCAGGTTACTTCGGACTTCACTTTTGGACTTGATTGCACCGTCTTCGACTGAATCTCTTTTTTGATGTCCTTCTTGGTGAATCCTTTCTTCTTCTTATAGAGCTTTTGTACAAGGTTGACGAGTTTGGCTGCTATCTCATCATCGTCGTCTTCTGAGTCCGGTTCATCTTCGGACTCGGGTTCAAACTGATACTTCTTTCTGGTCTCATTTGTCTTGCTTGTACCTGCAACTAACGCAATACTTTTCTCATCCAAGTGTGCATTAATTGTTGATGCAACATCCCTCAGGTCAAGGTTGACCTGGTTGACCAAGCTTGAGTCTTGGTTTGGGTTTCGATGTTTGACAATGCAAGGTTGATTGAAGAAGAGTCAAGTAGGTCAAGGATGACCAGATACTTGACTGAGAAGTCCTACCTGGGATGTTAGGCAGAAGGAAAGACCTAGTGAGTGAAGCTAGGCAGGAGGAAAATCCTGGTGAGTGAAGCCAGGTGAAAGACCTAGTGAGTGAAGCTAGGCAGGAGGAAAATCCTAGTGAGTGAAATCAGGTGAAAGACCTAGTGAGTGAAGCTAGGCAGGAGGAAAATCCTGGTGAGTGAAACCAGGTGAAAGACCTAGTGAGTGAAGCTAGGCAGGAGGAAAATCCTTGTGAGTGAAGCCAGGTGAAAGACCTAGTGAGTGAAGCTAGGCAATTGGGAAAGTCCTGGTGAGTGAAGCCAGGCAAGAGAAATCCAGATGGGTCAAGATTGACCAGACATCTGGTGAGAGTCCAAGTAGGTCAAAGGGATTGAGGGTACTGGACAGAAGAAAGTCCAAGTAGGTCTTTAGGGTGACCGGATACTTGGCAAGAAGAGAAAAGTCCAAGTGGGTCAAAGGGATTGACCAGACACTTGGTGAGAGAGTCCTAGCTGGTCAAGGGTGACCGGATGCTAGGTCTTATGTACCAACAAGTCATGGTTGACTAGATGTCAGTTTAGGGGGCTTTGGACTTGGTTTTGGGCAAAAACCAAGATCTGGATCGATCGGCCGATCGATCCGGTGAGTCCCCGCGAACAGAACCCCTCTGGATCGATCGGTGGATCGATCCAGAGGTCCCAATCGATCAGTGGATCGATTGGGACGCTGCTGTTTCACGCGATAAGCACTGGATCGATCCGTGGATCGATCCAGGCATTTTTCCAGAGCACAGAGGTGCTCTGGATCGATCCGTGGATCGATCCAAAGCCTCCCCGATCGATTGAGAGCATTCCAATCGATCGGGATTCGACCGTTAGCATCGATTTAAGCCGCAGACGTTCATTTCCTTCGGCATCTCTTCACCGATTCATCTCAGATCTTCACCAGCTTCTCCACAGCTCTTCTCAAGCTCGAGATCGCCAGTTCTTGAAGGCTCTTGGAGGTTCTTCCAAGTCAAGAGGTGGATCAAAGCAAGAAGGAGAAACTAGGGTTAGGGTTTTTGCTCTCATTGTAAGCTTGTAAGCTTGTATTTCATTACCTTTCCCTTTCTTCTTGTATTGAGTCTTGTAGGGCTTCTCCGCCCTTGGTAGTTACCATAAAGGAGAGTTTTATTAGTGGAGGGTGTGTGTGTAGGTGTGGATCCTTGGACTAGTCACCTCTTGTGAGGTGGATACCAAGTAAACCAACCTTGTTAGCGTTGTATGCTTTTGTTTCTTATATTTCCGCTGCATACCATCAAAGAAACGAGCAACGCCAACGACGAGAGCGCGAAGAGCTATTCACCCCCCCTCTAGCTACTTTTCGGTCCCAACAAGTGGTATCAGAGCGAGGCCGCTCTTCACCGGAATCATCGCCGGAAGGGTCAAGCATAACAAGAAGAGCTAGAGGGTGAAGAAGTTGAAGCAAAATTGTCAAAGTCAAAGAAATTCAAAAGCTCAACTTCTACAATGGAATTCCGAGATGGGCTCGGATTCGACACGAGGGTGGCTCCACCATACACTTCCACGAGCTTCGATTCTTGGAAATCAAGAATCAAAAATTTTCTTATGATGGAGATAGAGCAATGGTTTGCTCTTATGGAAGGCTTCAAGACTCCAACAAACTCAAAGGGCAAAGTTCTCAAGAGGAGCAAGTGGAGCCAAGAGCAAGTCCAAAGGTGCGAGGCCAATGACAAAGTGACCAAGCTTTTGGTCAATTTATTGCCAAGCACCATCCTTTGCAAAATTGGAGAATTTGAAGATGCAAAGGAATTATGGAGTAAATTGGCCAAGCTTCATAAAGAGATCCCCTCCACTGTACAAGAGCAAGAAGAATCCAGAGAGGGTGACTCTTTGGAGCAAGACCAAGAGGAGGACTCTGAGGTTGAGAGATGCTCAACCTCCGAAGAAGAAGTCCAAGAAGAAGCTTCATCTTCAAGGGAGTGCAATGAAGAGAACAAGGAGGGAGCATACTCCTTGTTCCATGTACAAGATGATGAAGCCTCCACCTCTAGGATTGAGGGGGAGTGTAGATCAATGAACTCAGAGCAAGAAGAGGCCTCCACATCCGGGTCAAGTGAAGAAGAAGAAGATGGTGCCACCTCCAAAATTCAAGAAATATCAAATAGAGGAGCAAGTGCCATTCCTACACAAGAAGGTATAAATGTTTCAATTAAAAATAAAAATCATATAATATGTTTTGAGTGTAGGGAAAGTGGGCACTACAAGAGCAAGTGTCCCAACTTGGCCAAGAAGAAGGGTCAAGTGACACAAAAGGGCAAGGAGAAGCCCAAGGAGACCACCCCCGGGACAAAGAAGAGCAAGGAGCACATTGTGTGCTTCTTGTGTCAACAAAAAGGGCATTACCGAAGTCAATGCCCCAAGGGGAAGAAGATGGTCAAGGCTCAAGGAGGCACTAGTCAAGGGGGAACTTCCAAGGTAAAGAAAAAGGTAACATTTATTGAGCTTACCCCTTTACGTTATGGTAAAAAGCATGATAGTTCTAATTTTTATCATTTTAATGCAATTTACCATAAGAATAGAAAGCATGAGGGCATTAAGGAAAAGCATGTGGCCCTACATGCTAAGACTACCACACCTAGGATTAGGAAGATAGATAAAAATCTAGGCAATCACACTAAGGACCATAGGTATAAGTCTAGAAACAAAAATGCTCAAGGGTGTAATAAAAAATCAAAATCTAAGGATTTAATGATAGAAAATCAAGTCTTGAGGTCAAGGCTTGATAAAATGGAAAAGACCCTAAAAAGGATGGAAAATATCCTAAAAGGGCAAAATGAGCATAGCTCAGGTCTAAGAGCACAAAGGTCATCTAATAGCCATAGAGGTTTGGGATACAAACCCAAGGCTAAGAAGGATGTGCCCTCTTACCATAGGGTTCCATATAGTTATGGAACCAACCCTAGGTCTAGTGGTCAAGTCAAAAATACTAAGAAGGTTATTCCTAAGAGTATTTTTGCAATAAATGTGACTAAGACTTCTAAGAAGTCTAAGAAAGTCACTAACAAGGTCACAAGGGAAGCAATCCCTAGGGTTGATCTAGAAAAAGTGACCAAGGCTTCTAAGGAGCCAAACAAGGTCACTAGGAAGGTATCTAGGGAAGTTATCCCTAGTGAATACCTAGAGCATCCAAGGAGCACCAATAGGTTTTGGGTTCCTAGGAGCATCTTCTCTACCCCATAGATGGGTTAGAGAGTGTCAACTCTAAGAAGAAGGGTAGTTAACCCAACTTTGAGGAAATTGACACTCAAGGAGCATTTTCAAGGTTTTTGTTAACCTTTGAAAATGAAATGGAATTTTTATTTACTCCTTGAAAGAGTAAAATGTGCCTAATGGTGGAAAAATTGATTTTATCTTAAAATGGCATAAATTGGGAAAACCTAGAGAAATACCAAGTTGGGATTTTGGTATTCTCTTAGAACCTTAAGGCAATCCGAGTTTTAATTTAAAGTGCTACTCTTGAGGAAAAATGGTATATGCCAACATTTGAGGATATGCTTAATTCTTAAGTGGCATAAACAAATCAAGAGAAATAGAAATGTCAATTTGGGTTTTGGCATTTTCTTGAAGCATATATGGCAATCTAGGTTTACCATTTTAAGTTAAAACAAGTGGTATATTTTGAGTTAGCTAAGTGGTTAGGGATACTTAGATAGGTAATCTAGGTATATTCTGTTTATGCTAAACATTGCCATGATTGTTTGCCCATGATATGCCATGACATCATATTTAGTTCTGTATTTTGCATTGATTCCTTTATTATGAAAAATACAAAAATACCATGTCATGTCATACATACATCATGTAGTTATAGGACTCTTTCTTTTGAAAGATATGTTATATTGATGTATGCCATAACATTAATCATGCATTTAGTTTGATTTCCTTGAAATTAAGGACAAATGTTTTTACCAACAAATGGTATAAACAAATGACATTTACATATAAGTTATACCAATAAGTGGTATACCAACAAGTGGTATTTATACACAAGTGGTATACATAAGTGGAATCAACAAGTAACATCCTTGGTGGGTGTTCACCACTCAAAATGCCTAAATAGAGATGCATGATCCCTAGATTAGGGAAAAACTAAATTTACATCTCACAAAGGCCTATAAGATGACTTGTATGTGTTTTAGTGCACATTAGATACAAGTGAGATGTTAGGATGATGAACAAAACTCAAGATGTTGATTTAGTGCATTCTTTAGAGTTTTAGGTTCATCAAAACACATAGTTATGTGTTTTCCCATCATTGGGAAAGCTAATGTACAAGTCATGTGTATTAAGCCCAAGGAACATGGTGGGATATTGGTTTTGAAAAGGTTTTTAAAATATTTTTGGAAAACCTTGGTGAAGGCTATCTTTTGATAGTAATCACCATTAAATAGTTAGACACAAACTTGAAGAAAACACTAAAGTTTTTGCAAGTTCTCAAGTTTGTGCCAATCTTTGAAAATATGATGTATTTTCATAGAAAACTATTTTTCCATGATAAATTATACCCTAAATAATGTCTACACAAATTTTTACGATTTGTGGAATTTTGTAGAATTTTCTAAGGGTTTCTGAAATTGGCTGAAATTGAATTTCAGCAATTTCAGGCCTCCAATCGACCAGTGGATCGATTGGAGTGTCTCAATCAATCAGTTGATCGATTGAGAAGGCATTTCTCGTGAGCAGAAGCTCGCTGGATCGATCAGCCTATCGATCCAAGAAGACTGAATCGATCAGTGGATCGATTCAGAACTCAATCGATTGGAACCCAACTCCAATCGATTGAAGATGCTGATTTTGGCTGGGAAAGCTTATTTTCAGCATTTTGAACCTATTTTAGTCTAGGTAACCATTCCAAACCCTTGAAAATACATTTGTATACATAAAAAGGGTATTTTCGTGTGGAAAACAAGGATGGATTGGTTAAGGAAGGCTAAGTTGAAGTTTAGGCTGAGGTTTGTTTCAAATTTTGAATATTTGAACCTCTAAACTTCTAAAATTGGGTTTCCTAAAGTTTTGGGGATTCCAAGTCATTTTTGGTGCAATGATAGAAGTTATCACCATGTCTTTAGGGGGAGGGACTCTTTAAAGACATGAAAATTATTTTTTCATGAACCTTGGAAGGTAGTTAACCTTCCGTTAAGAACATGCTCAAGGTTGAGGGTTTGAACCTTAATGGGGAGTGGATATCCTCAGTGTTCAAGTGGTTTCAAGTGGATAATGCTCAAGGATGGGCATTTGCCTACATTGGGGGAGAATGTAGGGTTAAGGATAATGAAGGGTATGGGACCTTCATTATCGTGTTGATCACAACGAGTGAAGTTGTGAACAACGATGAGCAACTCTTCAGGGGGAGAGTTTTCAACAAGTGAATTTGTTGATGTGTGCCCAAAAATGGGGCATGGTTTGATGTGTGTCAATAGGGGGAGAATGAAAGGGAGTAAGTTAGGTTTTCATTACCTAGAGGGCGTTTGCCCTCTTAGGGGGAGAATGAAGGGCTTAACTTATGTATTCATTACCTAGTGGCATGTAGAAGGTTTAGGCTATGGGATTAGCCTAACTTACATGTGGTATTGTAAGTGATAGTGTTGGTATTGTCAAACATCAAAAAGGGGGAGATTGTTGGTGCAACATCCCTCAGGTCAAGGTTGACCTGGTTGACCAAGCTTGAGTCTTGGTTTGGGTTTCGATGTTTGACAATGCAAGGTTGATTGAAGAAGAGTCAAGTAGGTCAAGGATGACCAGATACTTGACTGAGAAGTCCTACCTGGGATGTTAGGAAGAAGGAAAGACCTAGTGAGTGAAGCTAGGCAGGAGGAAAATCCTGGTGAGTGAAGCCAGGTGAAAGACCTAGTGAGTGAAGCTAGGCAGGAGGAAAATCCTGGTGAGTGAAACCAGGTGAAAGACCTAGTGAGTGAAGCTAGGCAGGAGGAAAATCCTGGTGAGTGAAACCAGGTGAAAGACCTAGTGAGTGAAGCTAGGCAGGAGGAAAATCCTAGTGAGTGAAGCCAGGTGAAAGACCTAGTGAGTGAAGCTAGGCAATTGGGAAAGTCCTGGTGAGTGAAGCCAGGCAAGAGAAATCCAGATGGGTCAAGATTGACCAGACATCTGCTGAGAGTCCAAGTAGGTCAAAGGAATTGATCGGATACTTGGCACGAGGAAGAAAAGTCCAAGTAGGTCTTAGGGAGTGACCGGATACTTGGCAAGAAGAGAAAAGTCCAAGTTGGTCAAAGGGATTGACCAGACTCTTGGTGAGAGAGTCCTAGCTGGTCAAGGGTGACCGGATGCTAGGTCTTATGTACCAACAAGTCATGGTTGACTAAATGTTGGTTTAGGGGGCTTTGGACTTGGTTTTGGGCAAAAACCAAGATCTAGATCGATCGACCGATCGATCCGGTGAGTCCCCGCGAACAGAACCCCTCTGGATCAATCGGTGGATTGATCCAGAGGTCCCAATCGATCAGTGGATCGATTGGGACGCTGCTGTTTCACGCGATAAGCACTGGATCGATCCGTGGATCGATCCAAAGCCTCCCCGATCAATTGGGAGCATTCCAATCGATCGGGATTCGACCGTTAGCGTCGATTTAAGCCGCAGGCGTTCATTTCCTTCGGCATCTCTTCACCGATTCATCTCAGATCTTCACCAGCTTCTCCACAGCTCTTCTCAAGCTCGAGATCGCCAGTTCTTGAAGGCTCTTGGAGGTTCTTCCAAGTCAAGAGGCGGATCAAAGCAAGAAGAAGAAACTAGGGTTAGGGTTTTTGCTCTCATTGTAAGCTTGTATTTCATTACCTTTCCCTTTCTTCTTGTATTGAGTCTTGTAGGGCTTCTCCGCCCTTGGTAGTTACCATAAAGGAGAGTTTTATTAGTGGAGGGTGTGTGTGTAGGTGTGGATCCTTGGACTAGTCACCTCTTGTGAGGTGGATACCAAGTAAACCAACCTTGTTAGCGTTGTATGCTTTTGTTTCTTATATTTCCGCTGCATACCATCAAAGAAACGAGCAACACCAACGACGAGAGCGCGAAGAGCTATTCACCCCCCCCCCCCCCCCTCTAGCTACTTTTCGGTCCCAACATTAATCTGTTCGTGTAACTCAAATTCTAAAAATAGTTCATCTAATTTAATTAATGAAAGATCCTTGGATACTTTGTAAGCATCTACCATGGATGCCCATAAAGTATTCCTCAGAAAGACATTGAGTGCATACCTGATTATATCGTGGTTTTCTACCTTCTGACCGATTGCGTGAAGACCATTCAGCAAGTCCTGAATTCATGCATGAAGTTGGCTAGCTGACTTGCCTTTCTTCATTTTTATGTTATAGAATTTATTTAAAATCAAGTCACACTTACTTACCTTCGTACCGGGAGTTCCCTCATGTAGCTCAATCAACTTTTCCCATAGTTCTTTCGTGCTTGAGAAAGGGCTGACTCGGTTCAGTTCTTCTTTTGTCAGGCCGCATTGTAGAGTGCATGTTGCTTTAGTGTCGACCTCAATTTTCTTCATCAAAGTTGTGTCCCAGTTTTGGCATGACACTGGCTTTCCAACACCGTTGAGTGGAAGTTCGAGACTCATTTGAATGATTATCCACATCTTTACTTGTGTCTTGAGATGATACTCTATTCGGCTCTTCCAGTAGCTAAAATCCTCACCAAAGAAGAGGGGAGGGCATGCAGTGCTATACCCCTCTTGGTGGGCCATTTAAGAAAAAACCTGGCACACAGTAAAAAGAGAGCAAAGGTTCCAAGACTTGGTCTTGGATTAGTAGTGCAGGAACAAGAGAATATAATAAAAACTCGAGTGGTGTTTGCACCAACTTCGAGAACCCAAAAAAAACTTGATCGATGAAACAGATCGGAAGGCGACGATTTTACCTATTCTGATTGACTTCGAAAATTTTAAAAAAATTACCAAGAAAAATTACTTTAATGGTGGTTTCAACGATTCAAAGCGACCCCACTCTGATACCAATTATAGGATCAAAAAGTGCTAGAGGGGGGGGGGGGGGGAATAGCACTCGTGGCTTTCACTTTCGTTTTGAGTAAACACGTAATGGAATAAACAGAAATCAATCGAAAACACCAAGAATTTACTTGATTCGGAGCCTGTGGTGACTCCTACTCCAAGGCCCGCATATAAGAGTGCTTTCGATGGGCAATCACTATAGCTTTGAAAATTACAACTTGAATTACAATATTAATTCAATAATTAAAAGTATACCGACAAATAAGAAAGGAGAAATTAAGGCTTCTGGTTGTCAGAGTTGAGTTACGGCTTTGTCGGATCATCCTTTGAGCAGCACACGGAAGAAGGATTGCAAGTTTTTGTTGTTCCTATGCATCAGCTCAAGACTAGCTTAAATAGCCTGCTGAAGGCACATTCAGCCTCCATGGAAGGCACCTCCAGTAGGGATTCTTATCCCTTGTCGATCGGTGTCGATAACTCCCACTGCTTGCACTATTTATCCACCCGAAGATACCTTCAGTGTCCTTAGAAGGCACCTTCCATCAGCTATCCAAGGCGCCTTCGACATATTTGGAAGGCACCTTCTGCCCTGCTTCCTGCTCAGCTACAGCCAAGGTGCTCAAGCAGCCTCCAACAGCCCCAGAGGCACCTCGGACATTGTTTATCTGAGCCAAACATGCCCAATTCACTTCCTACAAAATATGTTAGTCCAAGAAACCAACCATACCCTGTAAAACAAAGTTAACACAATATATACATGAAAATAAAGCATTTGATAGTCTTCGGTTTGTCCGGTTCTGACTTTGAGTTTCTCAAAAACCTTAAGCCGAACCAACGCCTACTATTCCCTCACCGGGGAATGCACCCTCACCTATTCCTCTCAGGAGAGTTTACCTATTGCCAGATTGATCCTCCAGACTAACTAGACTTTTACTCAGCGTCCGAAGCTTCCAGTCTTCATGTTGGACATCCACTCCATGACCTCTCCAGACTTCCACCCTATTCGCGACAATAAGATTTCAACCTAGAGTCCTCGACTCTAGGATTTTGCTCGAAGCTCTCGACCCACCAAGACATTCCACCTAGGGTTACCACCCTCTAGGACTTAGGGTTACCACCCCCTAGGATTTTCCACCTACCTAACTGCAGCTAGGACTTTTGCCTAAGAATACTTGGGACATTCCTGTAATCTCATTCAAACTTGTTAGATCACAAATAACCTTAACTTTATATCCTTTGCCATTATCAAAACTCAGGTTCGGTCGTCGATGCTTCCCGCACCAATAGATTATTGGTACGGGAAGCATCAGACGATCGAATCTAGGTTTTGATTATATCAAAGGGTTCAAAGTTAAGTTGTCTTGTGATCTAACAAGGTTGATTGAGCTTGTAGGAAAGTCCTAAGTTGTCTTAGGCAAAAGTCCTAGCTGTGGTTAGGTAGGTGGAAAACCCTAGGGGGAGGTAACCCTAGATGATAGAAAGTTCTAACTACAGTTAGGTAGGTGGAAAACCCTAGGGGGTGGTAGCCCTAGGTTATGGAAAATCCTAAGGGGAGGTAACCCTAGGTCCTAAGGGGTGATAACCCTAGGTTATGGCAAATCCTAGGGGGAGGTAACCCTAGGTCCTAGGGGGTGGTAACCCTACGCGGAAAGTCTGGATGGGTCGTGGAGCAGACGTCTAGCAGAAAGTTCAGTCAGTCTGAAGGACTAGTCTAGCAATAGGTAACTTCTCTTGAAAGGAGTAGGTGAGGACATGTTCACCGTTGAGGAAACAGTAGGCGTCGGTTAGACCTAGGGTTTTCGGAGGAAATCTGAAGTCAGAACCGGACAGTCCGAAAGATGCCAAGTTATTGATTTATATATCATTTGCTATTTTATCTAACTCTATTTTCTAGGAAACTAACAATTGTGCAGGGTTAGTTTCGGCCTTGATCGGTCGACCGAACGGGGGATGGGTCGACCAAACCTCTAAGCAAGAAGATAGATTTCTAGCCAGATGGATACGGTGATCGAGATCAGGCTGAATTGATTGGATCTGACCAGATAAGCCAGCGAGGATAATGAGATCGGTCAACTGAATGGTGAGATCAGTCGACCGAATGAGGACTCATCTGAAGCTAAATCTAGATGGGATGACGGACCGATTTAGGCAGGATCGATCGACCAAACCAGGGGATCGGTCGATCGATCATTGACGAGTCAAACCTGTTCCCGAGATTAGTGGATCTAGATTAGACCTTGCTTGGATATTTAAGGAGGGCTCGACTAGTTTCCTTGATAACACAATTTCTGAGATCAAGAACGAACAACTGCTGCTCTGACAACTGATGAACAAATTCCTAATTCCTTATTGTTGGTATACTTTGTTTTTTCAGTAGTTGTAATTGCTTACTTATAAAAGATTAGTGATTTCCCACCGAAAGTGATCAACGATCACAAGCCTTGGAGTAGGAGTCGCCACAGACTCTGAATCAAGTAAAAGAAATTATGTTAACATTGCTTTTGTCTTGTTCTTTATTCCGCTGCATTCTTACTTTGTGTTTTCTGATAAATGAATGAATTAGCCATGCGTGCTATTCACCCCCCCCCCCCACCCAGCGCCCGTCTAGCACGTCATCGATCCTATAGAAGGCATGTGAAAATTGATGTTCAAAGCCTTTGGCCTAGCCTTCTTTTATAGGTTAGGTTCAGTCTATCGATCAACACAATTGGTCTACTAATCACTTCGATAACTGAATAAATATCTGGTCTATCGGTCGACATGTTTACAGGATCAATCTACCGACCCTCTATTCTACAAATCCCTTTTTATCACCTCAACATCTTAATGTCAATCCACAATCACGTTAGCCTCACAAAGCTTATCCTTGACCATTCCTCATTCCACATGACTGCACTGATCATTATCCACTATCACATTAGCACATCGAGACTTATCCTTTGCCACATCAACCATCCGAGACTTATCCTTTGCCAACTTGGATGTCACATCAGCACTTTTAGACATCTCAGCTGCTAAGTCACCAACTATAACACCTCAACATTAGGTCGACCAAACATTACCATTCAATTGCCTAGACTATTTAGTTAATCGATTAGCTTCGGTTTATCAAACCTTGCAAAATAGAGTTAGTATAAAATATGACAATTTAGGCAAAGCTATTGGTGCAATCATCCTTAAATCAAAGTTGACCAGTTTAACTAAGCTCAGGTTGGCTCAATCTTGAGTTTCGATATTTGACAATGTGTGTGAGAGAAGTCAAGTAGGTTAAGGGAAGAACGGATACTTGACTGAGAAAGTCCTAACTGGAGGTTAGGTAAATGAAAAGTCTTAGCAGGGCTAGAAGGTGGAAGACCTAGTTTGGAACTAGACAATGGAAGTCCTAGTGAGACTAGACATTGAAGACTAGTTAAGAACTAGGCAATATAAGTCCTAGTGGGATTAGGCTATGGAAAGTCCAAGCTGGAGGTTAGGCAATGGAAAGTTCTGACAGAAGGTTAGGCAAGGGAAAGTCCTAATTGAGGTTAAGCAAAAGAAATTCCTATCTATGGTTTGTCAAGGATAAGAAGTCTATTAAATGATTAGTCTTAACTAGAGATTAGGCAAGGAAAGACCAATGGGAAGGTTAGCAAGGAAAATTCAAAGTAGGTCAAGGAGAACCAGATACTTGGTGAGAAAGTCCAAGTGGTTCAATGGTTAACTGGAAACTTGGTGATCGAAAATTAAACGGAAAGTTGGCAAGAAAAAGTCTAAGTAGATCAAGGAGGATCATACACTTAGTGAAGAAGCCCTAGCAGGTCAAGGTTGACCAGATGCTAGGCAACGGGAAGCCCCAAAGAGTCACAGATTACTTTAGGATTGGGCAAAGGAACCCTAAGTTGGGTTTAGAGTTTAAAGTTGGATAATCGATTAGCTCAATCGATTAGCCCGAGGCTAATTGATTGGGAGGTTTTCTCAAGTGAATAGTGAGGGTCGAAATTGATTGGTCAATCGATTAAGATAATTGATTGGAGTATTTTCACGAATAGAATAGAAGGATGCTAAATTGATTGGCTTAATCAATTCAGCATCTCCAATTAATTGACCCAATCAATTGGAGTGCTTTTTGTGGGAACATAAAGTTTTTGAATCTATTAGGTGTTACCCTCCGCAAGTGTACGAAAATGTCGCAAGTAATATAAAAGATTATCGTATCCACAGGGACTGGAATAAGCACTAGAAATGTCTCAATGCGAATTAGCTAAACAACTATCCAATTGTTTCAAATGCAAAGTGAAGGTAAACAAATATAATATTAAAGATCAACAAACAAGAGTTTAGTGTTTTGGGTTATGATAAAGGGAGATTCTAGGAGTTTCGATTTCTTTGTAAGATTTCTTAAATGTAAATGGTTCACCAATTCTTATCCCTCAATTGCCAAACACTTGTAGAAAGTTGTCGGTTCTCTCTTGCAATAGATAGCCGGCTAAGGACTGAGAAATGTATCTAAATATGATCAATTAGACGTGAACCTACGTTGTCCTTATACAGAAGCGCACCTATTACTATGCCTTCCTCGGATATCAACATAGAAGCCCACAACTTATTAATCTATCAAGATACAAGAAACTAATCACAAGATCCATCCTACTCTCTTGAATATTCCTATTTCCTCTTCAAGATTATCTCTCAAACGTCCTTACACGGGCTTGCACCTGTCACGTGGATCCCTCGGATGATCGAGTGAGAGTTTATCTTTATAAAGTCCACAAGAAATCCAAACAATCAATCAAGAATGAGAATTAAGCACAAATCACCATTAATCATTCAAGATCTAATTGATACAAGAAAGACAATGTCATTGAAACAAGAAAATGGCAAATCCACAAGAGATTACATCAATCCATCATACAAATACTCCCTTAATCCTAGAATACAAGATCTACTCCATGAATCGAGGAAGAATACCCGATGAAATAAAGATTACAAGCATTTCTTAAATCCCCAATCCAAGAAACCAAGAAAAGGGGGAAAGAGAAAACTTATCTACGAAGAAGCCTCGTCTTCGGATCCAATCCTCGCTCCGGAGTCGAAATCGTCAAGAACTCCTCTCGAATCGCCCAGAAATTCTCCCAAGAATGGGAGGAAACCACCAAATCTTGCCTTCTCCAAAAGGGGGAGAGATCCCCTTTCAATTCATGAAGGAAGGTTTAAATAGAGGAGGAAATCGGGCACCACACGGCCCCGTGACACGGCCGTGTGAGATTCACACGGCCATGTCCTTTTCCTTCTCTGCCAAAGCTACACGGCCGTGTGACTCGCACGGCAAGGACCCTTCTGTTCTCTGGAAATGCTACACGGCCGTGTGGCGCACACGGCCACCACCTGCTTGGCCTCTGGAAACCTCACACGACCGTGTAGATCTACACGGCCATGTAAGACATCTGCTCTAATTTCTTCAAATCAAGACACGGCCGTGTGAGATTCACACGGCAATGTCCTCTTCCCTTCCTGTTAAAACTACACGGCCGTGTATGGTACACGGCCTGATGCTCTCTCCCTTCAATTCCTTCCAAGCTTGCCCGAGGACGCATAATCTTCACCAATTTCGACTCCTGTGTACAGAAAATGCACAAAAAGCAAATCTCCGAACCAAAAGAGTAAATATGCTAAAAGGAAAGCTGGAAGTATAAAAATGCATAGATCAAACATGCTCAAAGTATGTAAATGTGCGTAAAAACATGCATAAAAGAGTATATAATCTACGCACATCACACCCCCAGACTTAAACCTTTGCTTGTCCTCAAGCAAAATGTTGCAGTCTAAATTCATATGTTCTATAACACATTCATAAAACCTAGTGCACTTTCCTAACTCTATCAAAAAGTTTCATTAACAAGCGTGATCATGGAAACAAGTAAAGTATGGTTCAAGCATAAGAATCTTGTGCACAGTGTAAAAGTAACTCAACACCCTTCAAGTTTCAATCCATGTCCTAGTCAAGTCGTCATCAAATTTGAATTCCTAGTGTTTCCAGTGAAAGACAAGTAACCAGTGATAGACACTTACTCACCATTCACTTGGTTCATATTTCTCAACTAACCCAAGGTCTCAAAGGTGTGCTCAATCTCAAGGGAAGCTAAGCAGTCATTTCCCCAGTAACCTAACTCGGTCTCAAAGGGGTGACTTGCTAGATTCCACTCATGACAACTGTTTTTTATATCCCTTATTATTATTATTTTTTTTTATAAGTGTTTGCATTGTGCAAAACTTATTCACAAATGTACTTTTAGCACACATGTTGGGATATTTTGATTTTTCCAAATGAGCTTTAATGATTTGAGCCTCATCCAGTAACCAAAATGAAAGTTGAGAAATCACCATAGAAACCAAGTACTAAGCAAACAAGATGAATCATGACTATTTCGATGACATCAACTATTCAAGCATCAAGCACAAGTGTAGTGAAGATAAAATCCTTAAGGTTGAACCAAAACTAAAACTCATCACCATAAGATTCTTAGCTTATTAATGCTTCCCAAGATAGAAAAAAGAACTACACAAAGTTTACTACTAGCAGCATTCGAACATCATGAATCAAGACAATAATCGTGCTAACATTTCACTTGAATCCAAGAAAGCATATAAGTGAAGATTTGATGTTCTCAAAAATTGCCATGATTATTTCAAAAACAAGCAAAATAAAGCAACAAGCAATGAAAATAAGAACCAACATGAAAAACTAACAAAAACTAAAAACTGAAAACCAAACTAAACAGTACATGACACCCCCCCAGACTTAAACTTTTCATCATCCCGATGAAATCAATATGGTGGAGGAGGTGGAGGTGGACGAGGGAAAGGAGGTCTACGACGTGGTTGGCCAATAGGAAAACCAGGAAAACCTGGAATCTCACCCAAGGATCTATGATACTCATATAAAGCATCTACTTGTTGGCTAGTAAGCATCATACTCTGCATAAAATCTCTCATCCTAGCCTGATCAGTATCACAATCCTGCACAAACTCAGCCACTTGACCTTGAAAATTCCTCATAAAATGAAAATGATTTTGTACCTCCCTAAACTGATCATCAGAAAAAGAGAAGCGCCCCTCCAACATTTTTCATTGAGCATCTTGCTTCTCATGAAGTGATTCTAGAGACGTACGAAAATCTGAAAAATCAAACCTAGAAGATCCCGTGCCATATGCAAAAGAATGCCTAGCAGGCTCCATAAAACTAGAAGGCTGCGGGTGTCCAGATGACGAGGGCTCATGATGTGGCTCAGTGTCTCCAGGTATAGAAGGGTTATCCTCAAAATCTAATTCAGAAATTAGCCAATTAGCCGGGTTACGAATAGTAGTTCATTCAGGAAAAGGAAGGGGTAAAGGAGAACCACTCCTCCTAGGAAACGCGAAACCATTCTCATCCCGAACGATCATTTTCATAGCAAGACATGCATCAATGTCAATCATGTCATTACCATGAATTATTTCCAACCAATCAACATCAAGATTTAAATTATAAGCTATTCGGGTAATCAAACCACCAAAAACAATTGATCCCGATGATGCCCTAGCAGATCTTAATAAGGTTTGAACAAAATGAAAACCAAAATCAAATTCAACCTTATAATGCATAGCCCATAAAGCATAAAGCTCTATCTTTTTAACCACCCCATCACTCTCTCCCCTACCAAAAATAGTTTTACTCATGACTCTATGTAGATACCTAAAGATGGGGTTTTGCATATTGGAGGCCTTAGCTCTTGAAGGCTCATAAGGTTGACCTAACCCAGTTATTGCATTCCAAAAATGATTCCAATTAAACCTTGGATCAAACCTACGAGGGCTACCGGTGGTTAATCCAAAACAAGAATTAAAGTCACTAAATGCCCATAGAAATTCTTGATTCATTAGTCTAAATGAGATATTTCCAAAATAATCATCTTCATTAAAATGAACATCCAATGAACTTAGAAATTCCAAAACAAGACGAGGATATGTAGGCAAATGTGTGTACATAATATCACTCCAATCCAAAAACCCAATCATCAAATCTACATCTTCCCTAATTCCAATCATATCAAGAACAGTTGGGTCCATATATCTAGTACACACTATCTTTCTATTGACAAGAATTGCAAATCTAGTTACTTGATCATCATTTCTAAACACAATATTGAATTCATTGTCATTACCTTCGTTGCGTGAAGTCTTTTTGCCTTTGCCCTTCACTGGTTGTTTTCCTTTGTCCCTCGATGGCTCCTTCTCTTTGTCTCCACTGGATCCACCACCTCCTTTGCGAAGTTTCTTCAAAATGTTGGACATCTTGATGAGTTTAGATTGGGGAAGAATTATCTAGGGTTGGAAAAATGGAACTCAAAGAACAAAACTTCAAAGAGCAAAGATCTTAGGTTAGGAGAACAAAAAGTCCAAGTCTTAGAGAGGAGGAGAATCCGGATCTAAGAGATCTTGAGAGATTAGGGAGGAGTTTTTAAGAGATTGTGAGAGAAAGAGATGTTTTGGAGAGTTGGGGGTGTGCGGAACACGGCCAAGATCTGGCCGTGTAAGGTAGAAAGAAGACTTTAATAACTCTCCTACACGGGCCGTGCAGATCCACACGGCCTCCCCCTCTTCCTTCTCTGGATTCTTTGCACGGCCGTGTCTGGGACACGGCCTCTCCATCTTTCTTCTCGGGATTCTTTGCACGGCCGTGTTTGGGACACGGCCTAGACCTTTTTCTCCTCGGGATTCTTTACACGGCCGTGTTTGAGACACGACCTAGACCTTTTTCTCCTCGGGAGATCCTACACGGCCGTGTCTAGATGACACGACCCAAGCACTTCCCTTCTCTGCAACCTTTGCCTGGCCGTGTATAGCACACGGCCGGGCTCTGTTTTGCACCTAACCTGAAAACAAAATCAAAAGAATACATCAAACTAAAAGAAATTAAAATACAAATCAAAACTAACTAAAAGAACCCTTGGGTTGCCTCCCAAGAAGCGCTTGTTTAAGGTCTTTAGCTCGACCAAACTTGATCATTCACTTCTTTTCCTCGCCCTTGGAGGACAGATATACTTTTCGTTTTTGTTGGGAGATCTTCTCCCAACATCTTCCACCACATTGTCTCCTTCGTTTGGTGGCCTTCCATGAGGATGGAAATTCCATTCCTCAAGTTTATAAATGCTTGTCCTGCTACAAGCATTTAAAAGAGACGAGACATGGTTAGAGATATTAGATAAATCATATTCCAACCTTTCCTTACCAATTACCAAAGAAATCTTATGATTTTTGACATCAATTATAGCTCTAGCTGTAGCAAGGAAAGGTCTTCCTAATATGATAGGAATCCTGGGGTCCTCTTCCATGTCCAACATGACAAAATCTGTGGGAATAATATTCTCATCCACCTCTACTGGCACATCTTCTATAATCTCCAAAGGGTACCTACAGGAATGATCGGCAAGTTGAAGTGCCATAGTAGTAAGTTTAATGTTTTTGAGACCTAATTTATTACAAATTGAATAGGGAATGAGGCTAACACTTGCCCCCAAATCACAAAAAGCTTTTTCAAAAAATTCTTTTCCTATGTTGCAAGGAATATAAAAGCTCCCTGGGTCCTTTAGTTTTGGGGAAGTGTTCTTCTCCAAAATAGCACTACATTCCTCACTAAGCGCAATGGTCTCAACCTCTCCTCTTCTTCTCTTGTTTGACATGAGATCCTTCAGGAATTTGGCAAATCTAGGCATTTGAAGAATAGCATCAATAAGAGGTACCTCTACACAAATTTCCTTAACTTTTTCTAAAAACTTGCCAAATTCTTCATCTTTCTTGAGCATTGTAAGTCTCTAAGGAAAAGGGACAGCTTTGCTCTGATGGTTCAGTGGAAGAGTCTCTTCAACCTCAATGGTACTCTCCTCATTAGCTTGAATCTGATTTGGAATAGAGGAGAGAGCTCTTCTTCTTTTTGTATTCCTTTTGGAGCAGTCACTTGGGAGTCTCCCAAGGTTCGTCCGCTCCTAAGCTCAATTCTATTGCAATGCTCCATAGGATTCACATAAGGTTTTCCTGGAAGTTGTCCTGGTGCTCTGGATGATGAGGAAGCTAGTTGGAAAATTTGACTATCCTGGATCTTTTGATGCTTTTCAGAATTATCCATTCTCTGAATGAGCTTTGCTAAATCTTGCTTCATTTCATTCTGACTTGAGATAATTTCTTCAAGCATCTTTTCAATATTTGACTTTGGTAAGCCTTGAGAAGATAGATGTTGAAAATTTTGTTGCCCAGCTTGAAAATTTGGTCTTGCCCCCATAGATGGTCCTTGATCTTGATTATTTCTGTAAGAAAAATTGGGATGGCTCTTCCATCCAGGGTTATAAGTATTTGAGTATGGGTTGTTCTGCCTTTGATTGTAACTCATGATTGCATCACATTGTTCCAGTTGATTGATTTGTGCAGTGATAGCTCCTAATGGACATGAGTCATTTGAGTGCTCTGAACTCCCACATACTTCATAAGATGTACTAATAGCATTGACCATATTAGCACTAGTCCCCATATTCTCAAATTTCTTTGTAAGAGCATCCAATTTTGCAGACAAAAGAGTGACCGCATCTACATCAAACTTCCCTGATGCTTTAATTGTTAGATTTACAGAAGAATAGCCACCACTTCTTTCATTTGCCCATTGATGATGATTTTGTGCTACACTGTCAATAATTTCTTCAGCTTCATCTAAACTTTTGTTCATAAGTGCCCCTCCAGCAGCTGAATCAAGGGACACTTTGGTATGATAGTTGATACCATTATAAAAAGTGTGCAACACTAACCATCTTTCCAACTCATGATGTGGGCATTGTCTGAGCATACTATTATATCTATCCCATGCTTCAAAAAGAGATTCTGAGTCAGTTTGCTTGAATCTTGCAATTAAATTCCTCATATGAGCTGTTTTGCTTGGTGGATAGAATTTATCAAGAAACTGTTGCTCACACTGCTCCCAAGTGGTGATGCTATTAGGGGCCAAAGAATTCAGCCATTGCTTTGCCCTATCTCTTAAAGAAAACCCAAATAATAATAATCTAACTGCTTCTGAAGGAACTCCATTCATTTTCATGGTACCACATATTTCATAAAAGACCTCTATGTGTTGATTGGGGTCTTCATGAGGTCCTCCACCAAATTGGTTCGGCTGCACCATAGATATAATTGCGGGTTTGATCTCAAAGTTATTAGCTTCCACTGAAGGTCTTGAAATACTAGATCGAAAACCTCTTGCATAAGGTGCTGCATAATCCTTGAGTGGTCTATTCGCCGTGTTCAAATGTTCCTGTTCTTCAATTTGCCTTTGCAGAATTCTTCTTTTATGGAAAGTTCTGTCAATCTCAGGGTCAAAAGGAAAGAATTCCCCTACAAAGTTAGATCTTCGCATACACAAGGACAAGATAGCAAATGACAATTCAACAGAAAAAGAAAAATAAAAGAACCAAAAATACAGAATTGAATTTGTACAAAAAGAATTAACAAGAAGTAAAATTTATATAAGAAAGTAAAAATAGAAATCTAATGATTAGTTACAACTATGCAATATGAAAGGAAAACAAATGTTATGTTTAGTCTAACTCAATTGATAATTCCTAATGTTATAGCGCAGTCCCCGGTAACGGCGCCAAAAACTTGTTACCCTTCGCAAGTGTACGGAAATGTCGCAAGTAATATAAAAGATTATCGTATCCACAGGGACTGGAATAAGAACTAGAAATGTCTCAATGCGAATTAGCTAAACAACTATCCAATTGTTTCAAATGCAAAGTGAAGGTAAACAAATCTAATATTAAAGATCAACAAACAAGAGTTTAGTGTTTTGGGTTATGATAAAGGGAGATTCTAGGAGTTTCGGTTTCTTTGTAAGATTTCTTGAATGTAAATGGTTCACCAATTCTTATCTCTCAATTGCCAAACACTTGTAGTCGGTTCTCTCTTGCAATAGATAACCGGCTAAGGACTGAGAAATGCATCTAAATATGATCAATTAGACGTGAACCTACGTTGTCCTTACACAGAAGCGCACCTATTACTATGCCTTCCTCGGATATCAACATAGAAGCCCACAACTTATTAATCTATCAAGATACAAGAAACTAATCACAAGATCCATCCTACTCTCTTGAATATTCCTATTTCCTCTTCAAGATTATCTCTCAAACGTCCTCACACGGGCTTGCACCTGTCACGTGGATCCCTCGGATGATCGAGTGAGAGTTTATCTTTACAAAGTCCACAAGAAATCCAAACAATCAATCAAGAATGAGAATTAAGCACAAATCACCATTAATCATTCAAGATCTAATTGATACAAGCAAGACAATGTCATTGAAACAAGAAAATGGCAAATCTACAAGAGATTACATCAATCCATCATACAAATACTCCCTTAATCCTAGAATACAAGATCTACTCCATGAATCGAGGAAGAATACCCGAAGAAATAAAGATTACAAGCATTTCTTAAATCCCCAATCCAAGAAACCAAGAAAAGGGGGAAAGAGAAAACTTATCTACGAAGAAGCCTCGTCTTCGGATCCAATCCTTGCTCCAGAGTCGAAATCGTCAATAACTCCCCTCAAATCGCCCAGAAATCCTCTCAAGAATGGGAGAAAACCACCAAATCTTGCCTTCTCCTAAAGGGGGAGAGATCACCTTTCAATTCATGAAGGAAGGTTTAAATAGAGGAGGAAATCGGGCGCCACACGACCCCGTGACACGGCCGTTTGAGATTCACACGGCCATGTCCTTTTCCTTCTCTGCCAAAGCTGCACGGCCGTGTGACTCACACGGCCAGGACCCTTCTGTTTTCTGAAAATGCTACACGGCCGTGTGGCGCACACGACCACCACCTGCATGGCCTCTGGAAACCTCACACGGCCGTGTAGATCTACCCGGCCATGTAAGGCATCTGCTCTAATTTCTTCAAATCAAGACACGGCCGTGTGAGATTCACACAGCCATGTCCTCTTCCCTTCCTGTTAAAACTACACGGCCGTGTATGGTACACGGCCTGATGCTCTCTCCCTTCAATTCCTTCCAAGCTTGCCCGAGGACGCATAATCTTCACCAATTTCGACTCCTGTGTACAGAAAATGCACAAAAAGCATATCTCCGAACCAAAAGAGTAAATATGCTAAAAGGAAAGCTGGAAGTATAAAAATGCATAGATCAAGCATGCTCAAAGTATGTAAATGTGCATAAAAACATGCATAAAAGAGTATATAATCTACGCACATCATTAGGTCAATTGATTAGAAGCTGATAATCAATTGGTATGGATCACCAATCGATTGGATAGGCAAAAAAGAATCGTTCTGTAAATTTTGAACTATCAACTGACATGACAATCGATTGAGGATAAGGCCAATCAATTATGAGACATTGAAAGAACTCTAAAAAAGGGGTTCATGGAGTTTCTTTGATGCCAATTCTTGGAGGGTTAAGGAAGAGATGTTGCTGCGTTTTGAACCGAACAAGAGGAAATTCCAAGCAACAAGAAAGCACTCAAAGTAAGATTCATGTAAAATTATGTGTATCCATTGTATTTTCTTTCACTTCTCATTGTATTTCTTGTGCTCAAGATTGTACAAGATTTCTCCAGCTCTGAAAAGTTTTCGAGAAGGAGAGGTTTCATAGTTGATGAGATCGTGTTGGTATGGACCCTTGGATTAGTCACCTCAAGTACATGAAGACCAAGTAAATCAAGGTGTTAGCATTGTGAAGATTCTTCACTTTTAGTTTTCGCTACAATCAAGTTCAAAGAAGCAAAGTAAGCTTTTCACCCCCCCCCCCCTCTAGCTTATACATGTCCTAACAAAAACATAGCTCGATAATTACATAATTGTCATATCTCGACTTAAAAATCTGAGTGAAACCTTGGTTGGATCATCTCCTAAGGCTGTGCCCATAATGAGAATTTGTCACCCTTTTTATTTTCTGAAGAACTTCTTCACTCTAGTTGCTTACCTTAACTTGTTATTTATCAAATATTTGGTCTTTTAGACCTATTTAGGCTTCCTCTACTCAATATCTGATCACTCAACCCACCAAGGCTTTCTTTGATCCGATGTTTAGTCCTTGCTATCCCATCAAATTCATCTTGCTAGATGTCCAATTCTTTGATCCATCTGGACTTCCATGCCTTGTGTACTTGATCTACTAAGACTTCCACTACCTAGTATATGATGTGCATATATTATAACTATTGGAAGCAATATCCAGGATCCGATGTGACCATGAGTTTTGATATTTAGGCAAAGGGTTTAAGTTAGGTATATCATTGTATTTGATATGTGTATTTGAATTATGCAGATTTGCAGGATACACATGTGATATAGCTTGATGCTTTCGCGTCCGGTGAAGGATGGATTATTTGAGGGACCGTGAACAAAGTAGCAAGGACAAGTTAAGGGAAGCACACTTCAAGGTATATGTGAAGGATGACATTGGGATAAGCTGTAGGCATGAATACATTTGAGGGACAAGAGACAAAGGAAGGAGGCTTGAAGGTAAGAGGTCAAGGATGTAAGGAAAAGCCAAGTGAGTTGTGAAGGTCTGAGTGCAAGAGAAATGTACTCGGAAAGGGAAACCATAGGTTTAAGGTTTCACTAGTTGACTGGCAACTAGACTAGTCGACTGGGGCAAGGGACAAAATATTTTTGTACCCAATGACTGAGACACTAATCGATTAGTAATGTTACTAGTCGACTGATAAAGAGTTGTTGGTAGAATCATAGATTCTATGGAGTGCTGTTGGTCAGCACAGTCGACTGGTGCAAGGACCAGTCGTATGGTAACAATAAATTCATCTTGCTGATTTCACTATGTGAAAAACGACTTTTTACTTCGTTGATTACCTGAAGTAAAAGACCTATTTTTACCGAAGTAGACACGCGTGAAGTAAAAAGATTTATTTTACTTCGGATAAACTCCGAAGTTGTAGGCCCAGAAAAACGAAGTCGTATTGGGTGCCGGGTTCGGACATATTACGAAGTAAAAAGTCCATTTAACTTCGTCGGTTTTTAAAAACACCAAAGTAATTAATCCTTTTCAACTTCATCGTTTAGTATTTGTTGTGAAGTAATATACCTACTTTAACTTCGGTTAAAAATGAAGTAATGGATTACTTTTACTTCGACATATATCGTTAATTCCTAAAGTAATTATCGATTAAATTACATTTAGCTTCGTTCTGGATCGAAGTAATAGATAGATACTACTTCGGAATTTTTGGTAATAACCGAAGTAGTTGATACTATTTTACAGCAACAAATTGTATTGCTTTGAAGTTATAAGTAGATTTTACTTCGGATTTTATGAATAAAGTGAAGTATGTTTTCTCTTTTTGCTTCATTATTTTTAGACTTCAGTAATTTTGAGCATCACAAAAGGTAACTTCATAAGCCTTGATCAAAATAAGCCATGATTTCAGCATATGTTTATACAAAACAAATCTCACAACCTGCAATTCACACAACCATAAAAAATGAGTACACAATCTCCCTAAATATGGTCAAAATAAGCCATAAAAAACCAAAAACATGTACTAGTCTGGTTCATTCACACAACCTGCAATTCACTTCAAGAACGAGTACACAAATTCACTCCATTCAATTCTCACTTCATCATATTGTGTCTGCGTATAGTACTGGTTCTTCACACAACTTGCAAACTGCAATTTAGAAAGAACCATCATGTTATGTTTTGTAACTGAAAACTTTAAATCAAAACACAGTAAGTTGACAAAAAAATCATGAATAAAATTAACAAAAGCATGATAAGACAAATAAATATGTATTTTTATATGCACTCTTATAGTAACAATTTTATTCGAATTATAACATATGGGTCACAGAAGCCTAAATAAATTTGGGCCTTACTGCTCATTATTTTACTGGACTAAAAGTTGAGGCATTGTCTATCACAAAAGAATATTTTTAAAAAAATCTGCCTGAAGTAAGCTCAGGTTGTGTGAAGTCCAGCAACACTTGAAGTAAGCTAACTGGAGACCATCAATACTTGAAGTAAGCTAACTGAAGTAAGCATTATCTATCACAAAAGATAATTTTTGGAATCCTAAAAATCAAAGAGAAGTATAACCCAGCAACTTGGATGCTTGAAGTAAGCTCAGTGCCTACAGAAGCCTAATTTGAAATGGATTTTGCAAAGCACATACAACAATCGATTCCCCTTCCCCCCCCCCCCCCAAACCCAACAACACACACACAATATTACTAAGCACACACACACACCCCATTACTAAGCACATACACACTTTGTATAGACAAATAACTCAAAAAAACGTACCCCTATTCACCTTTCCCCTCTTCCCACAGGAAAGTACGCATGTTAGCCCCAAATCAGTTACTAATTTCCCCCAGCTACTAATAGAACTATGCATAACACAGTTTTGTATAAAACCATAAACAGGGTGTCATCTAAGGGCGAGGAAACAAAAGAAGGAAAGAAGCCATATCAAAGCATGAGAAGAAAGCAGTAGCAGGGCATGAACGATTTGATTCAGTGTGCAACACTATATCGATTTGATTCAGTATGTGCATTCCTGTTCAAAATGGAAGAAATTCACACACCTTCCTCTCCAACTATAGATCCTCACATTCAACAATCTCTTTCATGTACCGCATGACACAATATCCGCATTCAACACAACCTTGTTGTTTCAGATTACCCTAATGAATCAAAGTTAATGCAAAGTGAAAAACCAAATATATAAGAACCAGAAATGCATGTTTTCAATAAGACATCCCGTCAACTATTTGCAAGTTGGTCGTTTTGGATTACCCCTCATACAAAGGTACGTCCTCACTCCACTACATTGTAAAAATAGAACTTATTTCATATCATATTTGCTAATCAATCTATTCACAAATCTACATAATCTAAAACATTCTTGCACACTGTAGTTTTCCAAGCGTTATCTCGGTTCCTATTACCCATTGAGTCCAACAAATAAATTGTATCTTTGTCCTCGTTTATAACGGTCAAGATCCAGTGGTTCCTGCACGATTGTCAATATATAGCTAAGCTACTATGTATTAGGAATTGAGCAGGGATTAAAAATATACCTAGTGTTGTATGGGATAAGGCATATGCTATCTCTGTTTGATGCTTTCAACTGATTAGCAATGTGTTGTGAAGAGGTACTGCCATCTTGAGCGGCTGGTATTTTGTTGGGATCCACAAACGACACATACTCAGCCCTGTTTGTTTCCTTCAAGTACTTGTACAAGTAACTGCATTCAAGTAATAAAAAACATGGTTACTTAAGACATGAACTAATGCAAAGAGAAGAATTGTATATAAGACATAACTTACCCCATGTAAACCAAAATTTGCCTGGCTCCTATCTCTCTCATTTCCATACAGCGCATGATATCCTCTCTCAACAACGATGTACTCACATTACGTCCAAACATGGCTTCATCAAATTTGATAGGAATGGTCTCCTCCTCAGTCATCAGTCTAACAACATAAGAATACAAAAACTTGCATGGCATTGGTAGAGCACTTTCAACTTCTTTAAATTTATTTTTCTCATCAGGAACCTCCAAAATAGCAAATGGTGGTGCATGTTTCTCCTTTTTCTGCAATTTTAAATAATTGTAGCAAAATATATAACTATAGCAACAGAAAAGTGAACTGAAAATACCTTTGTCGTCGGAAATGTCACCAACTCTTTTGGCCAGCCAACCACAGTTCCAACAGCATCTACCATTACTGTTGGTCCCGACTTAAGTGGAATTGGAAGCTCTGCTTCCTCCTGTAAAACAACATCAACAGACACCTTTAAGTTGCCTTCCCCAAGTGGAGCATTGTGCAGCATAACATTTGGGCCTCCGTCAGATACTATCGTGCCATATGCCACCACATTCCCCTTATTCTTCAGAGCCAAATGACATTTTTTCCCCTGAACAATAAGATATTATGTTTTAATATCTAAAGCTAGGAAACAAATTTAATGTACCAAATATAATATAAAACCTCATTGAATGAACTGCCACATTCAAAAACTTCCACATCATCTTCCAATCTTTGAACTGCCATGTGTGATGACTTGTTAGATGCTACACGTTTAGAAACTCGATCACTTGTTTCTGGCATAAATCGAGCAAGAAGAGCCTTGAGTTTTTCAACTTCAGCTTTCAAACTCTTTGTTTCCTCCGCTTGCTCTTTGTAGTTTTCAGCCAAAGCCTTTGACACCAACTCCCTCTTCTTCCTTGGAGTTTTGAAGTAGACTTGGGGCTTCACAAATCCCCCTACACCTCTAACCCTGCTGTAATGTTCTTGACTCCCTAATGCAGTAGTTAATACGTCATTGCTTCTAGAAGATATGAACTCTCCCCTCTTTTTCTTGTCCAACAAATCATCCTAAAAATATGGAGGTAACATTAAATATCCAATGAAGACACCTTTTTCACTTATTATGAATGAACTTGAAATAAAACTAAAATAATACAATTTTTTCAGCAACTTCAGCAGTCTCTGTATTTGTGATGTTTCCGGATTTGTCCTTGCGGGCCTTACGCCAAAGTAATGACTTATCAACTTCCTCATCCTCCCTGAATATTTTTTTCTGCCTCTACAATTCCAAAAAACGATCATTTAAAACATGACTTACTACATGAAAAGGATAATATAATGTTCCATGGATTACCAATTCAGTCTCCAAGCCAATGTAACCTTTGCGAGACATTTTGTGATGATACTTGCAATGGCTCGTCCGTTCCTTTTGTTTTTCATGAGTGACCTATATCACGTAAAAATAAATAAATTTATAGAAGAATTGCTAGAATTTAAAAACAATAGGATGGAGTATGATGAACTTATTATATATATTCCTGCTATACAGAACTTCATTTTGTTAATTAAATGCCCTAAATGTTTTAAATCTTGGTGCATATAATAATTTAAATATAACATGATAATATCAAGTACCTCCCAAGATGGATGTAACCTCTCATCGACAAAAGCTTTCCAAATTGCAGATGAGATCTGATACTGCTCCGGTGGTGACCTCAGTTTTTCAGGATTATCTCTATATGGCCAGACAAACCTACTGTTGAGTTTGTTTTTAAAGTCTCTCCATTTCTGGCCTGCTAAACTCATCACTGCCGCCTCGCTTTGAGGTGCTAAGTCGAAGACATTCTGTAACACACAGCAATAATTGCTATCAGTTTGTATATTGAAAAAATCACAATGAAAAAAAAACATAAGCAATCTCATAAGGAAGTGTATTATTGGATTATACTCACCGATATTTCTTCCCACACTTTCTGTTTCATGTTCTCTGGAACAGTGGGCCATGACTTTATGTTAATTGGCACCATGGATCTAACAACAGAGCCTATGAAAGATTGTAGTGCCTTCCCATTTTCATTGTACACAGGTCGTCTCATGTCATCATATTCAATCGTCGACTTTTTTCCCCATCTTGCAGCAGCAATAAGTCTGCACATTGATGTAGGCCCCCGAGTCTTCTTCTGCCCAGTAATAGAAGGTTCTTCTATTTCAGTCTCTCCTCGTAGCTCTGCAGCGGCTAACCCATCAGCATCTTGGTGTAGTTCGGTGTCCTCAACCACACGTGGCTCATCATATTTTCCTATTTTTCGCTATTTTTTAGGATGCATTTTTCTTTTCCCTGCATATAGGAAAATAAATGATGAGATAACGGTATATAAAGTCTACAGTGACAATATAATAAAAGAAGACGTGATACAAATAATAACATTAACACATACGAACAAGTAAAAATAATACTAGTAAAAATAATAAATATTAATGCAGATGACATAAAAGTGGAAAACATCATATTTTCTTGTTTGTTACAAAGAACCCCTCTTTAGAAGATCTAAAGTATCCTTCACGTGTAGGAATGCAATGAATATCAGCATTATCAATTTGTCGAGCTTCGGGAATTCTGGTATAATTGATATTAACATTATCAATTTGTTTGGTATAAATTACCATTTATGACATAGCTATCACACTTTAAGACTCGCACACGTGGTCCATGGGCCAGCCATCTCAATGACGATGTCATTCCACCATTGCAACTATCGATTTCAGCAGCCACCTGACATGCATTCCTATTAATTAGTCTGATCAAAACAATGATTGACAAATATTGTATGTTAGCATCTTCTACATCACCTTTGCACGAAACCAGTCAATGAACCTCTTATTATGAGCATCTTGTATCCACCTTACATCTTTCTATTTCTTGGGAAACATTGTCTTCAAGAAGGATTTGTGTTCACTGAAGAAGTAAAGTTCTAAAGTTTTATTTTCATGAATACATATGGACTGCCAAGTACATATAATTATTAGTTATGCAGTACACTTACATAATGTATGGAGATATTTCTTCTGTATTTTCTAGAACAGTCAAGTGTGCTTGTTGGAGATCAATTTGTTGGACGATGATTGATGAATTGCTTAATGAGAATCCAGGAATGCTTGTGTTTGGATCACGTAGTGATTTAGGGACCCCAACAGGATCAAGGTCATTGAGATATTCTGAACAACATTCAACTGCTTCTTCTGCTGCATATCTCCGAACAATGCAACCTTCCGGATATTTTCGACTGCCTACGTAACTTTTCAACACCTTCATGCATCTTTCAAATGGGTACATCCATCTGAAGTCGACTGGTCCACATAATTGGACTTCACGAACAAGATGAACTGTTAAGTGGAGCATGATATCGAAGAAAGAAGGGGGGAAATACTGCTCCAATAAGCAGAGTCTAACGATCAAGTCAGATTGTAGCTTATCTAACTTGGCTACATCAATAATCTTGCAACAAATATCTTTGAAGAAGAAGCATAATCTTATGACAGCATATCTAACATATTTTGGCAGAGAATTACGTATGACTATTGGCAGGAAGTGCTGCATTATAACATGAGAATCATGTGATTTCAAGCTACTCAGCTTCATCTCATCCATGCAGACAAGATTCTTCATGTTTGATGAGAAACCTTCCACAACTTTTATATCCATTAATGACCTACATACTTGTAACCTCTCATTTTTTGTGAATGAGCATGCTGCAGGAGGTAGATATGTTCTTTTCTCACCAATTTTAGGAGCCAATTGAGGCCTAATTCCCATCTGAACCATGTCCAACCTAGCTGCCACATTGTCCTTGGTTTTTCCCTTGATGTTCATCAAAGTATTAATCAGAGACTCAAAAACGTTTTTCTCAATGTGCATAACATTGAGACAATGCCTAACATGTAGGTATTTCCAGTATGGAAGATTGAAAAAAATTGACTTCTTCTTCCAACATTTACTTAAATTTGTAGCTCCAACATACTTTTCTTCTTCAATGTCTTCCACAATATTCTCCTTTGCTTTTTTCCTTATTTTCCCCTTCACACTTGTTTTCTTTCCAAACTCACATGTTATGTCTGAAAGCTTGTCAAACAACTTAATTCCAGATAATGGCCTACCTGCTTCACCAAGTTCCTCCATGCCATTAAACTCCTTTATTTGCCTCCGATATGGATGAAATCGTGGTAGGAATCGTCTATGCCCAGCAAATGACATTTTCTTCCCATTTTGTAAGTGCTTTGCATAAGTATCCTCACCACATATTGGGCATGCGTAATAACCATGTGTAGTACATCCACTAAGGTTACCATATGCAGGAAAGTCGTTGATGGTCCATAAAAGAACTGCTTTAAGAGTGAAAACCTCCCTTCGATAAGCATCATAAACTCCATCAACTCCTTCCCACAACAGCTGCAAATCATCAACCAGAACCTCAAGGTAGACGTCGATATCGTTTCCAGGCTGTTTCGGCCCTGAAATGAGCATCGTTAGCATGATGAATTTCCTTTTCATGCACATGTCTGGAGGCAAATTATATGTGGCCAGCATGATTGGCCAGCAGCTGTAGCGACTACTAAGATTGTTGTGTGGATTAATTCCATCGCCTGCAAGTGCCAGGCGAATATTTCTTGCCTCACTTCCAAAGTCGGGCCATATATGATCCACTAATTTCCATGACGGTGAATCAACTGGATGGCGTAACTGACCAACAACTCTTGTGCTATCTGCATGCCATGTTAAATTTCTGGAAGTTTCTAAAGATTTAAACATGCGCTTAAATCTTGGTATGGGAGGGAAATACCAAACCACTTTGGCAGGAACACCTTTCTTCTCAACATTTTTCTTAGTTAGCTTCCATCTTGATAAGCCACATTTCGGGCAGCTTACGCAGTCTTTATATTGTTTCCTATAAAGGATGCAATCATTGGAACAAGCATGAATCTTTTCATGACTCAAAGCCAAACAACTCAACGTCTTCTTTGCTTCATAAATTGACGATGACAGATTGTGGTTATCTGGCAGCATGTCCCCAAAATCTGCTAGTACATATGAAAATAGAGCATCACTCATCCCATGCCTTGCTTTGGATTTGTATAGGTTTACAAGTGCACTCAACTTTGTGTAACGTTTGCATCCCTTATACAGTGGCTTCTCTACTTCCTCCAAAAACTTCATAAATGCTTCTGGATTTTCTGTATGGTTATCATACGCTGCCTCACACAAATTAACAGTTTCAAAATCATCATGACAATTATCAGTTGGCTCTTGGTTGACACTCGAATTTAATCTATCCTTCCCCACAGCCTCGCCATGCCAAATCCAATTCAAATAATTTTTACCGAAACCATCGAAGTAAAGATGCTTCCGAATCCACATAACCGCTCCCTTTTTAAGATTCATACATTTGCAACAAGGACAATGAATTAAATTGGGGTTGATATGTGGATTCTGGAAACAACTTCTAATGAATTGTTCCACACCCTCCTCATACTCTTTGGACCTCCTATCTAAGTAAATCCAGGATTTATCCATTATAGTACAACAAAATCCCAAGAAACTTCTTCAGAATTATCATGCTAAAATTATTTACCGCTAGCTCAATGTGTTCTTTGATCAAAACCTGAAGATACTACATATATGTTAAGCAAAAGTTAGAGTAAGACTGCAAAAAGGTAGTCAAATTCATATCGAGCACAGTTCCGTATTTTATACTCATTCCAACAGCTGTCAATATTTTATACTCATCATGAAGAAAAATAATGCGTATTGTGTACAATATGTGGATATATAAAGAATGAAAGCATGGGATGACTCATAAATCTCATGAAGTATAGTCAGTGCTCAATAAAAATCTATATTTGTGCAGCTAAAATGCATTCTTCTACATCAAAAACCAACAATTTTAATTGGTATAAACTTTCACAACAGAAATCAATCCCACAATACATGATCCACAACAACAAACCAAATAAAGAACAACCGAAAACAGAAGTATCTACTTCAAGAAAGCATCATGAATCAACCCTTTAGGTAATGACCTCGTAAACATAGAGACTGAAAAAAAAAGTAAACAAAATTTCCAAACACTTGTCTTTGTTGGAAGAATAGCACCAAACCTACAACAAATTGGAGACTGTCTAAAACATGATTTTGCAAAATAAAGGAGGAGAAAAAGAAGAAGAATAAGAAAAAGAAATCGAAGGAAAGAAACCTGGACCTCAGCCTTCCGCCAGCTCTGTCAAATTGAAAGCATACGGTATATCTCAAACACTTGCAACCTAAACCCTGCGTAAGAAAGTTCAAGTTGCCAAACCTTATTTTTTGCTGACTGTTGCAAACCTTCGTCTCTGTTGCCTAAGACTCCAAATCGGAAGCCCTAATGAGGGGGAACGGAGAGGACTGAAACGAAGGGGAAGGAAGAGGAGGTCCAACAACTCAATTTCGGAAGAGGAGCATTGGAAGCCCTAACGAGGGGGAACAGAGAGGACTGAAACAAAGGGGAAGGAAGAGGAGGTCCAACAACTCAATTTCGGAAGAGGAGGGAACGAAGGAAGCCCTAACCCAAGAAAACGAAAGGAAGTGGAGGGAACGAAGGTCTATAGAAAAAGTCAGAGTCTCTTTGTAAATATAAAAGTTAACTCTTGTACTATTACTTCGGAGTAAACACTAAAAAATGTATTCACGACGTTACTACTTCGGTATTTAACAAATTTCTGAAGTAATAGCTTATTTCAGTTTAAAGCGAAGCCCGTGTTTTTAAATCTGCGAAGTCTATATTTGTATATACTTCGTCGGTTTTTACAGCGAAGTTGCTTATACACTTTTACTTTGTATATTTAAATTGCCGAAGTAAATTGTGGCGAAGTAAAAAGTCATTTTTCACATAGTGTTTCCCTAAGCTCTATATCATGGAGCTTGGGGTGGTTGACCTTGGTGATGAGATTAGAGGTAGTTAACCCCTAATTAGAGTCTTCAAGTTTTTAGTACAATCCAAGGTCTTAATCGAGTTTGTGGTGAGATTTCTCCACCAATAAAGAGGATTATGCTACCCAAATTTATCGGGGACTAATCCACCGACAAATAGGGATCGTACACTTTACGGACAGTCATGGAGTAGGATCTTTATCTCCAAACCATGTTAAATAAACTTGTTAGAGTTTGTATTTCTTTCTTGTTTTTAGCTTTTGTATTCGTATTACTTTTGTATTTCTACTGTGCAATAACGAATATGTAGGAAGCAAACAATTTGGAGTGAATGTATATTCAACTACCCTTCTAGCTGGCCCAATGATCTTCAATAAGTGGTATCAAAGTGAGGATGCTCTTCATTAGACTAACCTCCGAGGAAGCTAAGGATGGCCGGTTTGATTGTTCTGCCGGAGTATGAAGGGGGAAGTCTATGGGATATCACCTTTTGGATGGTGAAAATGGAGAACTTCTTTGAGACAGATTGGGACACCATGATGGTTGTCAAGGAACCATTTGAAACTCTAAGAGACAAGAAAAGGAAGAGACTCCAACCACATTATTGGATCAAGGAGCAAAGCTCATGATCAAACATAAATGAAAAGGTAATATCAATTTTGATTGATATTTTTCCTGATGATGTAATGAGTCGTGTAGGTGAGTATAAGAATGCCCATGATTTGTGGATCAAGGTAAAGATGGTTCTAGGTGAAGAACCTTAGCTTACACATGAAGAAGAAAAGTCCAAGGAAAGAGACGTAGTGTCTCAAGTGTAGAAGGAGAAACCAAAAGTTGACATGTGTTTAACTTCCAAGGAGAAGTAAGATGAGGAAGTGTCGTCCACATCTTCAAGGGTTGAAGAAGAATCCAAGTCAAGTGAAAAGGAAGTCTTGGAAGTCAACCTTGCAAGCATCTCCACCGAAGTCAAGTTAAAAGACTATATCATTTGCTTCGGTTAAATGAGAAGGGGCACTACAAAAGTAGGTGTCCAATGAGTAAGAAGAAGGTAAATCCTAAACCCACTCAAGTTGTTTTAGATACTAATATGGGTTGTAGGAATGAAGAAGCCAAAAGGAGGAGAATGTGTAGTGTGCTTCATGTGTGGTGAGAAAGGTCACTACCACACCAAGTGCCCTAAGAAGAGGGAAATAAAGAAGCTAGTGCATTTGAAAAATGGGAGAAGAAGAAGAGCTCAAGACAAGGGAGAGCTTCAAGGGTAAGAGAGGTATACCCTATTTTGAATTGTAATTCAAATTATTATTTTCCTATTTATGCTAGAATTGATAATAATTATTATCATATAGCAATGAAGAATTTTGACTTTAGGTATCATGATAGAAGTATGGTAAATTTCAGAATTAACCCTAAGGTACCTGTGCATGATAGATCTAGCTAAGTTAGATTCTCATTAGCTAAGAAGAAGGTAATGGAGAACCTAGGCAAAAAACCCAAGAAGGGGAGGAACATGCCTAGAAAGATGGGTAAGTGTAGGAATATCCAAGGTGGACAACAAGAATATAGAAAAGGAGAATCAAGCTTTGAAGGCAAAGCTTGATAGTTTGGAGAAAATCCTAGAGAGATTCAATATTGGGTCTAAAGGATTAGATATGGTAATGGGTAGTCAAAGACCTAACAATGATAGATCAAATTTAGGATATTGATCTAGTCCCTCCAAGGCCAAAAAGAGATCATATGCTAGGATGGCACATGATAATGAAAAGAGAGGAGTAATCAAGGGTAAGGGAGAGTCATCCAAGGCCAATAGAAAGAAATATGCAGGGGTTGCATATGATTATGGCAAGAATGAGCTGTCCAATCTTAAGAGCTCTAGGGGAGCTTAAAGAGTCAAGTTAGGATCCATGGTCAATGGATCTCAAGTGGACCTTGGTTGGGATTATAGATAGGTCATGAAATGTACCATAAGGTTTAGAGATGGACTTGAGTCGTTAGTCAAGTTGGTTGGCACATTTAGGATAAGTTTCATGGAAAAAATATGAAATTGGGTTCATATTGCAAGAAAATTGGTTTTACATGTATCTATGTCATATAAACTAATGCTAAGGATGCATTATGGTTTAGTATGGGCATATAGATCAAGAGGAAGTCAAAACTAGGACTTTAAGTAAAGGTTCAATTGAACCATTTAGATAGTTTTAGATTTTATGTCAATCTTAGGATCCGTGATAGGTATATTTTTAAATATATTTTTTCTAAGTAGAGAATGGAAAAATAAACCTCTCCACAAAATTTAGGAATTTTTAGAGATTTGTGAAATTTTTTGTCCATTTCTGAAATTGGGTTCAAAATGTAGTTTGAGTTGAAAAAAGGGTGCCAGTTAACTGATTCAGATACCAATCAACTTGTAGCACTATTTATCGAACACATAATGGTTCTATGGGGTTGATTTGATGAGGGCAGTCGATTGGGGTCTAGGACAGTTGACTGGTACAATCTGAAAGTATTTTTCAACAATAAGTAATGCCTAAAAATGGTGGTATATATGCATGTAATCTTATGAAGGATAAATGCTTGAGTTTAGTGTTAGTTTGAATGATGAAGTTTCAAAAATTGAGATATTATTGGAAGCTTTTTAATATTAGAAAAAGGGAAAGAAGTAAGGTTTAAGTACCTTTACGGTGAGAAATTCCTAGCTCAAAGGAGAGCTTAGGTGTAGGAGGAGCCTTGTGATAGGTTCCAATGCATGTTGCATATTTCATTAGCATGGTTGATTGCTATTATGTTTTGCTTAACTTAAAAATATTGTCAAACATCAAAAAGGGAAAGATTATTAGAAGTAATTTTGATGGTCTAGTATGACCATGAGTTTTGATGTTTGTTTAAAGGTTTTAAGTTAGGTTTACCTTCATATTTGATATGTGTATTTGAGGTGTGCAAGTTTGCAGGATACACATATGACTTAGCTTGACAGTTTCATGACTAGTAAAGGATGGAGCATCCAAGGGATCATGAACAAAGCAGCAAGGATAAGTCAAGGGAAGCACACTTCAAGGCATATGCGAAGGATGGAATTAGGACAAGCCATGGGCTTGAATACATTCGAGGGACAAGAGCTAAAGGAAGGAAGCTTGAATGCTGGAGGTTAAGGCTGAGAGGAAAAGTCAAGTGAGTCGTGATGGTCCAAGCATGAGAGAAATGTACTTAGGAAGGGAAATCCTAGGTTTAGAGTTTTACCAATCGAGCGACAACTGGAGTAGTTGATTGAGGTAGGGCACAAATTGTTTTTGTGCCCGATGTCTGAGACACCAGTCAACTAATTATGTTATCAATCAACTGGTAAAAAGTTGTTGGCAAAATTACATATTCTATGGAGTGTCATTGGCCAGTACCAGTCAACTGGTGCAAGGACTAGTCAATTGGTAACGATAAAATCAGCTTGCTAATTTCCCCAAGCTCTATATAATGGAGTTTAGGGTGGCTGGCCTTAGTGATGAGATTAGAGGTGGTTAACCCCTAATTAGAGTCTCCAAATTCTTAGTGCAATCCAAGATTTTGATCAAGTTTGTAGCGAGGTTTCTCCACTGACAAGGAGGATTGTGTTAGCCGGAGTTTGCCAAGGACTAATCCACCAATGGATAGGGATCGTCCATCTTATAAACTGGCGTGGAGTAGGAGCTTTATCTTCAAACTACGTTAAATGAACGCGTTAGAATTTGCATTTCTTTCTTGTCATTAGCCTTTGTATTCGTATTACTTCTGTATTTTCATTGTGAACTAATGAGTATGTAGGAAGCGAACAATTTAGGGTGATCGTCTATTGAACCTTCATTCTAGTCGGCCCAACGATCTCCAACAATAACTATTTTTAAGCATTATTTAATGTACTTCTACTTACATTTCATGAGCATAATTTACACTTATCGTAACTTATTTTATTATTATGTCATACTTTTACTCCTTTACTTTAAAGAACCGCTCCTTTCATATTTTTACTAACAAGACATATTTTGTAACAAAAATGTAGCATAGTGTACATTGGAACGAGCTTTGAAGGAAATTTAGTAAAGCATAGTCGTGCCCCCTAGGAACAACTGTGTCTTATTCAACTGACATGGTCATGCCTCATAGGCACGACTATGCCTCTTCACAAAAGTTCCCATGGCCAGGTCATGGCCATGAGGTATAGCTATACCTTACATTTTCCTAGAGCAAGAGCACGATAAGATCCAAGGTTTGGCCATGCCCTTTTGGCAAGATCATGCCTTCAGAAGCAGTGGCTTTCATGCCACAACCGTGACTCATTTTCATATGGCTTGCATGCCATGACTGTGCCTCATAGGCACGACTATGTGGCGTGATTCACATGCCTATGTGGACTTATAAAAGGGTCAAAGAGCCATTTTTTAGGGCATATTGAGTTTGGGGCTCCGCTCTTTCCTTGTAAAAGGGTTCTCCCCTTGGGGGAAACCTTAGAATCACATCCAAGAGTCGCTGCGATAATTCGTCCACCTTCAGAGCAAAGAGACTCTCCCAAAGACATCGACATTATCTCGATAAGCATTTCTTCCCCTCCATTCTCAGATTTAGGTTGTAAGAATGATATTATTCATGTCTTTTGGTTGTTTCTTCATTATCATTGAGTAGACCTCTGGATGTTTAGATGTAGAGAGTAACTATGATATGATATTGATATATGAACTATGATATTGATGTTACGAACTGCAAGTGCACGGTTACATTGTCAGTAATATAAAAGATATCAAACCCACATGAACTGTTGATTAATTACTAGTTAACTTCACACAGTGATTTATCTAGACAATCGAATATGGTTCACAAATGCAAGGAAGAGAGATTGAGAGAAGAGATAGAGGAAGAAAGAGAGAAGAGATTGAAAGAAGGAGAGGGAATAGATAATAGAGAAGAAGGTGGATGGTGAATGATAAATGATAGGATTTCAGTTTCGTTGCAATACTAGTTAATGTCCCTATACATTGTTCATCTACCTAACTCTATACTTATACTCGTGTAGAGCTTCTAACTAGAGTTCGGTACAACTCCGCTAAAGTCGCATTGGAGAGTCTACCCAAGTTTTAACACCATTAAGTAAAGAAGCAATTTTAGAAAGTCCGGTTAAAGGATTACCCTCAGTCATAACACCTCCAATCATACATTCCTAGAGTTATCTAATTTACTTCCTAATAGTAGATTAATACAATTAAGTAGAAGAGATAATCTAGAAAGTCCAGTTAAAGGATTACCCTCTATCATATGATCCCCAGTCAAACGTTCCTAAATTACACAAGTCACTTTCTAACATTAATTTGGGAGAAACCTCTATACTCTAATTAGTTTCCCTTATAGGTAATTGATCCCCGTTTCAAGGAAACACCGAAAAGAGTAAGGGATACCTTCTGTCACAACTTCCCATAGTCTTACAGTCCAAGGCTCTTCCTTTATATGGTGATCAAAATCCTACATCTACATGAACTGACCTCACACACATTTTGTTAAATGCATAAAATCACAACACACATAGAGCATGACATAAACACTTTATAAAATAAAAAAAATATCCAAATATATAGTTCATAGATTCACAATCACATTATAGTTACTTCCTACATCCTAGATCTAGAGATCTACTCCATTACAAGAGAATACAACCAAAAGATATTGAAAATAGCAAACTATAACTCAATACATAGAAATAGAGAGAGGAGAGTGCTTATCCTTGAAGCCCGATGTCTTTGGAGGTGTTCCCTTGCTCCGGAGGTGGACGGATCAACGAAGATGGAAGATCTGGGGGAGAACCCTTCTCCAAGGAATGGGGGTGAGCCCCAAGCCAAAGATGAGTGAAAAGGGGGAGAAAATCCCCTTTCATAGCTCTAGACACGCCCCTTCCTTGGGACGTGACATAGTCGTATGAATCCACACTGCCATGTGCTACCTTAGCTCTGCTTCGGTGGCACGACCATGTGGATTCCACACGGCCAAAGTTTTCTTCTTCTCTGAAAATTCCACACGATCGTGTGGATTGACACAGTCGTGTGTTATGGCCATATGACCTTTGTAGACTATTTAAGAACATCTTAATGTGGTATTCTCGAGTTGAAGTCTTCGGTAAAGTTGTATATTTTAAAGTTAGCTACAATTTGGTATCAAGAATAGCCCAAAATTCCAACCAAGTAAAAAGTTATGGCCATTTTACTTTTTGGTCTACAACGTTCAAAATGACATGGCCGTGTGAAATTGACACTACCATGTGGAATTGATACGGGCGTGTGTCAAGGCCATGTGAACCTTGTTTTGTGTCATATTTTCACACGTCCATGCTTCATAAGCATGTCCTAGGCATTTTGGAAGCTCTAGACTCCATTCAAGCTTCATTTTTGCTCCAAATCATATCTTATCAATCAAAATAAGCAAAGAGTTTATCTTTGAACAAAAGGAGTGAAAATATAATATTATAAAGAAATAATAGATTATACTCATGAAATACAAGTAGATGTGCATCAAAACATGTATAAAAGTATATATAATCTATGCATTTCTCACCCCCAGACTTAAACCTTTGCTTGTCCTCAAGGAAAACCCGCAATTTAGATTTATGTGTGTAGATGACATGTAATAATCCCTAGCGAATCAAGATAAACCTATCATATAGTTTCATTGATGAGCATGATACAATATGAGTGTGGTCTAAGTGGAAATTCTCTGTGCTTAGTGTGATGAGTGGCTTAACTTTTTCAAGTGTCAATCTCTAAGCCTAGGCAATTTTTTATTTAATCGTGTTCCTTATACTTCCAGCGATAGACACTTACTTGCCACACACAATGTTCGTCCCCCACAAAAAATACTATGTACCGTCTACACAAGGTCTTAAAGGAATATTCAATACCAAGAGAAACATAGCATTCATTTTCCTAGTAACCTAACTTAGTCTCAAAGGGGTGAATTACTAGTTTTCACTCATGATAACTATTTTTTTATCTCGTATTATATTTTTTTCTGAATGTTTGCAAAGTATCAAACTTGAACAAACCTTCATATTTTTTTAGGGATTGATTCTTCCAAATGAGCTTGCATGATATGAGTTTATTCAGTAACCAAAATGTAGTTGAGAGGTCATGATAGAAGCAAGAGTACTAGTCTAGTTCTATGAATTATGACTATTTTTAAAAATATCTACCATTAAAGTCAAGCATAATGTGAAGAGATCCTAAAACTATGCTAACATTCAAATTCTTCTAGTAATAACAATGCCAACTTCATGCTATTATGAATAGGAAAACATAGATCAATAGACATACTAGCATACCAAATCACATAACATAAATATCTAGATGAAATATACTAACATTTTACTATGAGGAACAAACAACAATGACATGATGATTGATGCAACTAGAAAAAAATGAATATAACAACAACTAAACTAAACCTAATGCATCTAATGCAACACCCCAAACTTAAACTTTTCATTGTCCCAATGAAAACTAGAAATGAAATATGGAGAAGATTTATGAAGTTAGAGAAGTTACCAAGTGATGAGCTCTAAATGGTTGATATTCATATGCTTGAAGATACTCCTCTATTTGATGCTCACATTCCTCCATAACTTTGAATTCCATAAAAAGAAATAGACAAGAAAAATTAAGTAGAGGGACTAGAGTTATTATGAATGAAGTAAAGAAACTAGAAAGAAACTAAAAATATAAATGAAAACAAGATTGAACTTGAGCTATCTCCCAAGAAGTGTTTGTTTATTAGCTCAACCCCTTATTCAGTCCACTTAAATCATAATTTTGCCAGAGTGATATAACTTTGGACTTTCCAGCTTATGGCCCAAAATACCAAGGGAGCTTTTATCGTGGGAAACATATCGTGAGGAATTGCTCTCTCCTTCTTCTCCTCCTTAAGCATGTACTATCAGAAGTAGTAGCAAGAACAACAACAAGACTAGTTGAAGATGCATCAATGGTCCTATCAATATCCGAAGTATCATCAAATACATCAGCACCATGCAAAGCAGTAGAGGAGTCCTATAGAGCTATAAAATCATGATCACAGTCACCTTTAGCTTTACATTCCATCCCTTCCAAATCATCCTTTAACTGAGGCTCCAAATTTGGACTTGACACATCAACTTACTATAGGGATCGGAGAAATAAGATCCCCTCTTGCATCAAGAGCTCTTCTAATTCTTATATTTTGGTCTTCATTTGAATGGGAACAGGAATATCTGAGTCATGGGAGTTCTTCCAGTCAGTCAGCTCATAATGTTGCAACTGTTGTGGTCCATCTAATAGTAAATCATCTTGAAATTTAATAGACTCTGATTTGTTTGAGAAGACTGCTCAACACTTTGAATGTTGTTGTACTCAAAATCCATCCCATCCTCCTAAGAAGTATGCTAGGTTTGAAAGTTCTAAGTTTGATGATCTCCCCAGTTATAACTAGAAGTGCTAGGAACTAAATCATATATATCTTGATGTACAGGTTGGAATAGATTCAGAAGTTTTGTGGAGGAGGTAATAACATTTTGGAAGAAGTGACATATAGCAGCTGGATGGAATGAATTGCAACAAACCATGCAGATAACATCAGTTGGTTCTGTGGAAGGGCCAGCTTCATTTTGGAAGAGGTGGCATATGACAGACAAATGGGATGAACTTATTAGAGTGTATACTAAAAGCCTAGCTTTTGTAAACATTTATTTTTGAAATAAAAGAATCACATTGGTCAAATGTCTATATTTATATGCTAAGTGTAGTTGTTCAAATAATTTATATTGTAGATAACATGGTGTATGGTATCACACACAGAAGATCATGTTATCAGTTCTTTATAAATTATAAACAGTAGTTCACGACTAAGATGGATAGGAACAAACCATTGGAATAGTCATAGTGTAATTAAGTATTAGTTTATCTTAACTGATAAATTACACTAGTACACTCAGAACTGGACCATTTGAGGTAGTTTCTTTTATACTAACTAAATAAAAGAACAATACCTCTGTTATTATGGAAGTCTGTGCTCTTAACCCTAATATAATAACAAGCACATATACTTAATATTTATTTCTTTAATTTATCAAAGGGTGCGATTTAATTCGATAAATCAATAGGCCCGATAAGTTGAGAAATGATATTATTTATAGTGTGTATTTTTTATTATAGAAGGAAATTGTGCCCTAGAAATCTAGGTTGATAATGTCCCCAAGAGGAGCTCATAAGGATTGTCATGTTAAACCCTGCAGGTGGACTTAGTCCGACACGACAATAAGGTTGAGTGGTACTACTCTTGGATTAAGAAATTAATTAAAGTGAGTTGTCAGTAACTTATTTAATTAGTGGGCATTCGACATCTTAAACACAGGGAGATTAACACACTCATGATAAGAAGGAGCTCAAAATATAATTTAGGATTGGTGCGGTAGTTCAATAATAATTCTTTAGTGGAATGAATTATTATTGATGAAATTAAGTTGGGTGTTCAGGGCAAACATGGGAAGCTTAATTTCATCAGGAGACCAAAACCAATTCCTCCTCTTGGTCCCTATCGTAGCCTCTTATTTATAAAATGTTATACCCACCTATACCCACTTTCCTACCCAACTTTAGGTGGCCGACCAAGCAAGCTTGGAGTCCAAGCTTGGGCCGGCCAAGCCAAAGGTTGAGCCAAGTTAAGGTGGCCGACCCTAGCTTGGAGTCCAAGCTTGGTGTGGCCGACCATGTAAAGAATAAAAGGGATTTTATTTAATATCTTTCCATATGTGGAAGCCATAGTTTTAAAAGAGAGTTTAAAATTAAATCTTTCCTTTTATAGCTTTCTATAAAATATTAAGTGAAAGGTTTGATATCTTTCCTTATTCATAGTTAAAAGGAAGATTTTAATTTTTGATAAAACTTTCCCTTTTTGTTACCATCTTAATGATTTAAAAGAGAGTTTTAAAATTAAATCTTTCCTACTATAGTTTCTACAAAAGATTAAGAAAAAATTTAATATCTTTCCTTATTTGTAGATTGAGAGGAATATTTTAATTTTAAAAAAAACTTTCCTTTTTGGAAATCATCCACATGTTTTAGTAGAGAGATTTTAATTTATAAAATTTCCTTTTATAACCAACCATGAAGGGAAAAATTATTAGAGAAATTTTTATTTTAAAAATTTCCGGAAACAAATAAGGAAGTTTTAATTTTGTATTTAAAACTTGCCTTATTTGGAGCATATGAGGTGGTCGACCATCATAAGGGTTAAAAGGAATTTTTAATTAAATTTTTCTTATTAACCAATGGCAAGGAAAATAAGAGAATATTAATTATAATTAAATTTCCTTATATGCCAAGTCCAAAAAATATAAAAGAGGGGGTAGAGGTGCCTCACCTCACACAACATATCATTTAGTATTCTCTCTCTTTTCTTCCTTGGTGTGGCCGGCCCTAATCATCCTCTCCTCTCTTCTTCTTGTGGATGAACCACATCATCTCTAGGAGTTCTTGTGGTGGCCGGATTTTGCTTGGAGAAGGAGAGAAAGGAGGCTTTGCTCTTGCATCCCTTAGAGCTTGAAGGTTGGTGGCCGAAACATGCAAGAAGGAAGTTGTCCTGGTGGTTCTCTTCTCAGTAGATCGTTGCCCACACAACATCCATGATAAGAAGTGGAATATAATAGAAGATCAAGAGGTTGTTGCTTACAAAGAAAGGTATAACTAGTAATTCTATTTCGCATCATACTAGTTTTTCTTTGTAGGAATATTTGAAATACCAAACACAAGCGGCTAAGTGATTCTAGATTTTCGGATTTGTTTCGAATTTGTGTTTATTTGTTTTTTGATCTTGTGATTTGATTGTTCCTTTTGGTTAAACCTAGTGTTACTATAAGGAAATTAGATATTGAATTTCATTAAGAGATTTTTTCGAGGCAGTGGTGGATGTTCCCATACCCAAGAAGGCCAAGTGCCTCGCCATGCTTGACCTGGGAACCAATTTTCGAAATAAATATTTAATTGAATTTGTAACATGGGTGAATTTGGATCTATAATGTTAAATATCGTTTGCGATCCAAGTCTAAACCTTTAAGAACAGATAAGTTAAATTTGGAATCAATAATGTTAAGTTCTGTTTGCAACTCCATATTTAATTTCTAAAGAACACAATAGATAGGTATGGTTCAGGACTTGTACAAAATTTTTATACAGGGAAACCAGTACGATATTCCTAGGATCAACCAACAATTGGTATCAGAGCTAGGGTTTGTCTCTGTATGTTTGGCTTTCAGTTTAATTATGCACATGCCATACATAATTTAGGCAGAATAATAGTAGGATGTGCTAACTCTGTGGTTGCAGGCTCCAACTATTATGGTTTGTAGATATTGTGTGTGATTGAACCCTTGGACATGTTAAGAGCATTTTATTATGTTTGCATGATTGTATTTAACTAATACAGCAGGAGCTGTATTAGCCCTAGGATTTTACATTTATGTTCAATCTAGACTTGATGTACATTCCCTTGCGGAATATAGGATCGATGTATGTAAAATTTATTTTTTTTTGTCGCAGATCGTATCCTTGCGAGGTGTGGTGCTATTGAAGGACTAGAGGCACAGCGAAAAAGGAAGCTCGATGGACCCGACAACATGAACCCTAGGGCTGGTAGCACGCGAAGGATAGTGATGGAAAAGGCCATAATAGTTGGAAAATTAATTTCCATATTTATTGTTTTTATTTACTGTGATGTGTGTGATGTGTGCTTGCTAGGTTAAAATTCCTCACCTTAAATAACTAAGTGGGAGAGGAATATTTAAATAAATTCCATGGTCTCCATTACTAGATTATAAGTGATGCAAACAAACTTGCGCGTTGGCTCTGAGTGCCTTCCTCCATATCGGATGAGTTTATTTGCGGATCACTAGATCAAACTTCCATTTGGATGATTATAGGAAATTAATTAGGAGCATGTGATCTTCCCCATCGGAAGGGGCACAATCTTATTTAATGGACTAAGTATCAAGTAATGGTATACACTTAGGCACATTTAATAGTATCATCTCCATCGGAGTCACTACTATTATTTGTGTGACCGAAGGAAAACCAACTATTAATTTTATTTGTCATAAAGTTAGGTTGACAAGAATAAAATTAATGGGTAAAACATCCTCTTACAAATGTTTGATTTTGTATACGTCCACACTATCGTGGCATGCAAAATTCACTGTGATTTGAGGTGTTGGTAAATTTAAATAGTATTGTTTGAGGAATCAATAATATTCTAAATTTAAAGTCTTGACCAAAGTTTATGTTGTAATTCTAAGGATGACTTTCAATCCACTGGCCATTATAGTGAAAGAGAATAAACTTAGTGGTCCCAATTATATAGATTGGAAAAGAAACCTGGACATTGTTCTAACTGCTGAAGGCTATAAGTTTGTACTGTCAGAAGTTTGCCCTAATGTGCCTAATAGTGATTCTAGCTCAGAGGAGATTGAGTATCATAAGAAATGGGTAAAGGCAGATGAGATGGCACGGTGTTATATTTTGGCTTCAATGTCAAATGTGCTACAACATCAGCATCAAGATTTACCAACTGCTTATGATATAATGAACAATCTCAAGGATCTCTTCGGACACCAGGATTAGGCTGCTAGGCAAGAAGCTATGAGAAAATTAATGACAACCACCATGTCAGAAGGGACACCCGTAAGGGATCACATCCTAAAGATGATGGCTTATTTAAACAAAATACAAATCCTTAGAGGAGAAATCGATGAGGAAACCCAGATCAATATTATTCTCCAAAGCTGCCCAAAAGTTTTGAGCATTTTCACCTGAACTACAATATGAATAAAAGGATGTATTCATTGGCGAAACTACTGACAAAACTTCAGGCAGCAGAAGGGCTATTTCGTCAAAATTCTCAGATTCACTATGCTGAAAATGGTTCTACTTCTAAGTCGAAAGGCAAGAAGAAGAAGAAACGGGCTGTCTCAGCAAAGAAGGTGAATAAACCTCTAGGTACAGGACCAAAAGCTAGAATGAAGAAGCCGAAAGGCAAGTGCTTCATCTGCAAGCAGTCAAAACATAGGAAGGCAGACTGTCCTCGTAGGAAAGAGAACAATAAAGGTATATCTCATTCTCTAGTAGTTGAAACATATGTTAGCGGTGTTATCTACCAGCACCTAGTGTGTAGATACGGGAGCCACTGATCATGTCTACAATGCTTTGCAGGGGTTCCAGGAAACCCGACGACTATTTGAAGGAGAGATAATTGTCTACATGGTCAATGCTACTAAGGTGGCGGCTATTGCAGTGGGAGACGTCTATTTATCATTTGATAGGAATAGAAGTTTGGTTTTAAGAAATTGTCTTTATGTACCCAGTTTCAGAAAGAATTTAATTTCAGTTTCTAAACTGTATTTGGATGGATATTATGTTTCCTTTAATAACAATGTGGTTATCAAGAGAAATAGGATTATTATCTGTTCTGGTGCATTAATTGACAATTTATATACTTTAAATCTAATTTCTCCCACAAAGCAACAAATGGAAATTAATAACATATCTTCTCATTCTAATAAGAGAAAGGAACCTTCGGAAATGAACCAAACATATCTTTGGCATCTAAGGCTTGGTCATATTAACTTAAGTAGGATTCAAAGGCTTATAGCTGATGGACTCTTGGGTTCATTAGTGGTGGAAAACTTTCCAAACTGTGAATCTTGCTTGGAAGGTAAAATAACCAAGAGACCTTTAAAGGCCAAGGGGTATAGAGCCAAAGATGTGTTAGAACAGGTTCATTCTGATTTGTGTGGTCCTATGTCTATCCATGCAAGAGGTGGCTTCGAATACTTTGTCTCTTTCATAGACGATTATTTGAGATATGAATACATTTACTTGATGCGCCACAAGTCTAAGTGTTTTGATAAGTTCAAAGAGTACAAGGCTGGTGTGGAGAAACGTCATGGTAAAAGTATCAAGACACTACGGTCAGATTGTGGTGGTGAATACCTCTTAGGAGAGTTTAGGAATTACTTATCAGAGGTCAGGATTCAATCCCAATTATCCGCACCTGGTACACCCCAACAGAATGGTGTGGCAGAACGAAGGAATATGACTCTTATGGAAATGGTTAGATTGATGATGAGTTATTCAGAATTATCAAATTTGTTTTGGGGATACGCTCTGGAAATGACAGCGTACATTCTCAACTTGGTACCTTCTAAATTAGTACCCTCTACTCCCACAAAATTGTGGAATGGGAGAAAGCCCAGTCTGAGACATATTCAGATTTGGGGTAGTCTAGCACATGTGCTGAAAGCAGATGCTGATAAGTTGGAATCTCGTACAGAAGTTCGCGTATTTGTGGGTTATCCTAGAGGAACGAAAGGTGGTTTATTTTATAGTCCTAAAGATTAGAAGGTCATTATTAGCACCAATGCTTAGTTTTTAGAAGATGACTATATAATGGACCACAAGCCCATGAGTAAAATTGTTCTAGAAGAAATGAGAGAGGACACGTTTACTTTAGTACCAACAGTACAAGATGAAGTACCACAAGAAACTACAACACATGTCACAAATGATGCACAGTTACAGACAGTGCCTCATCATAGTGGAAGGATTGTTAAGCAACCTGAAAGATTCATGTTCTTAGGAGAGTCTTCAGACTTGATCCCTGGTGAACATGAACCTGATCCCGGGTCATATGATGAAGCACTCCAAGATAAAGATGCAGCATCTTGGCAAATAGCTATGAATTCTGAAATAGAATCTATGTATTCTAATAAGGTCTAGGAGCTTGTAGAATCACCAAATGGTGTAAAAGCCGTTGGATGCAAGTGGATCTACAAAAGGAAAAGAGGGGCAGATGGAAAGGTAGAAACCTTCAAAGCAAGGCTTGTTGCGAAAGGGTATACTCAGAAAGAGGGAATCGATTATGAGGAAACCTTTTTACTGGTAGCTATGCTTAAATCTATCCGGATACTCTTATCCATTGCCGCTTATATGGATTATGAGGTTTGGCAAATGGATGTCAAGATAGCTTTCCTTAACGGAAGTCTTGAAGAAAACATCCATATGAAGCAACCAGAGGGGTTCATTGAAAATCAGAGCTAGGATAGTTCTATGCTTGTACAAATTTTTGTACAGGGGAACTAGGATGGTATTCCGAGTAGCTACCAACAATTGGTATTAGAACTAGGTTTTAGCCTCTGTGTGTTTGGTTTTAGTTTAATTATGCACATGCCATACATAATTTAGGCATGATAATAGTAGGATGTGCAAATAGATTAACTTTGTGGTTGCAGGCATCCTAGATCCAACTATTATGGCCATGTTATGTTTATGTGTGATTGGACCCTCAGACATGTCGAGGGCATTTTATATGTGTGCATGATTGTAATATTAAATACAACAGGACTAGATTAGTTATTAGGATTTTACATTTTATTCGATCTAGATTATATGTACATTCCTTCGTGGAATATAGGATCGATAAATGTAAAATTTTATTTTTATCGCGGATCGTATCCTTGCGAGGCGTGGGACTATTTGAGGATCAGAGGCGCAGCGGAAAAAGAAGCAAGATAGATACGGCGACTAGACCTGATGGCGGTGGCTAAAGATGACAGCAGCTAGGGTTGATGGCATACGGAGGACAACTATGGATAAAGGTCATAATAGTTGGAAAATTATTTTTCTTATTTATTGCCTTTTATGCTGTGTGTGTGTGTGTGTTTGTATGCTTGTGTGCATGTTAAAATTCCTCATTCTAAATAACTAAGTGGGAGAGGAATTTAATTAAATTCCATGGTCTTCATTACTGGTTTGTAAGTGATGCATTCAAACTTGCGCGTTGGCTCTGAGTGCCTTCCTCCACATTGGATCAGTTTGTTTACGGATCACTAGATCAAACTTTCTTAATGGATGATTATAGGAAATTATTTAGGATGTGTGTGATCTTCTCCATCTGAAGGGGACAATTCTATTTAGTGGACTTAGTATCAACTAATGGTATACACTTAGGCATATTTAATAGTATCCTCCCCATCGGAGTTACTACTATTATTTGTGTGACTGAAGAAAAACTAACTATTAATTTTTCATAAAACTAGGTAAGACCCTCCTCTTACAAATATTTGAATTTGTATACGTCCACACTATCGTGGCATACAAAATTCATGATATTTGAGGTAATTTTATTTGTCATAAAGTTAAGATGATAATATAATAAAATTAATGGGAAAAACCTCCTCTTACAAATGATTGAATTTGTATACGTTCACACTATCGTGGCATACAAGATTCATGGTGTTTGAGATAATTTTAGGTTGACAAGATAATTAATAGGTAAGACTCTCCTCTTACAAATGTTTGAATTTGTAGACGTCCACACTATCATGGCATACAAAATTCACGGTGTTTGAGGTGTTGGTGAATTTAAATAATATTGTTTTGAGGAATTAATATTATTTTAAATTCTAAACTTTTGACCAAATATTTGATTGAAGACAGACTAAATAATTTTATTTGTCATAAATATAAGTTGACAAGATAATAAAATTAATGGATAAAATCTCCTCTTACAAATGTTTGAATTTGTATACGTCCATACTAACGTGGCATACAAAATTCACGGGGATTTTGAGGTGTTGGTCTTGACCAAATATTTTATGATTCTTAGGATTTCAAATGGTTTTCAATTCCCTAGTTTAGAATACACTTACAAATCCCAAATATAATGATTGGAAACAAAACTTGGACACTAAGGTGGATTGTCCTCTCAGAAATGAGAACAATATAGGTGTATCTTATTCATTAATTGTTGAAACATGTTTAGTGGTGTTATCTACCGGTACCTGGTGTGTAGATACGGGAACCACTGATCATGTCTGCAATTCATTGCAGGGGTACTAGGAAACCCGACGACTACATGAAGGAGAAATCACCATTTACATGGGCAATGCTATGAAAGTGGCGACTGTTGCAGTGGGAGATGTTTATTTATCCTTTGATAGGAATAAAACATTGATTTTGAGAAATTACCTTTATGTACCAAGTTTTAGAAAAAATTGGATTTCAGTTTCTAAAATATTTGAGTATGGATATTCTATTTCTTTTGATGACAAAGTGGTTGTCAAGAAAAATAAAGTGGTTATCTGTTCTGGTACATTAGTTTGCAATTTGTATACTCTAAATCCAAGAACTCCCACGATACAATAAATGAAAATTAATAACACACCTTCTAATTCTAATAAGAGAAAGTAATCTTCAGAAATGAACCAAACATATCTTTAGCATCTAAGGCTAGGTCATATTAACTTGAGTAGGATTCAAAGGTTAATAGTCGATGGACTTTTGGGTTCATTGGTGGTGGAAATCTTTCTAACCTGCGAGTTATGCTTGGAAGGAAAAATGACCAAGAGATCTTTTAAGGCTAAGGGGTATAGAGCCAAAGATGTGTTGGAATTGGTTCATTCTAATTTGTGTGGACCTATGACTATCCGGGCAAGAGGTGGCTTTGAATATTTCATCTCTTTTATAGATGACTATTTGAGATACGGATACATTTACTTGATGCGCCGCAAGTCTGAGTGCTTTGATAAAAGGGTACAGGGTTGATGTGGAGAAACGTCATGGTAAAAGTATCAAGACATTACGGTGTGATTGTAGTGGCGAGTACCTCTTAGGAGAGTTTAGGAGTTACTTATCAGACGTCGGGATTCAATCCCAACTGTCTGCACCTGGTACACCCCAACAGAATGGTGTGACAGAACGAAAGTATATGACTCTTATGGAAAAGGTTAGATCAATGATGAGTGATTTAGAATTACCAAATTCATTTTGGGGATATGCTATGGAAATAGCAGAGTATTTTCTAAATATGGTACCTTCTAAGTCAGTACCCTCTACTCCCATAGAATTGTGGAATGGGCGTAAGCCTAGTCTGAAGCATATTCGGATTTGGGGTAGTCCAGCACATGTGCTGAAGGGAGACACTGATAAGTTGGAATCACGTACAGAAGTTCACTTATTTGAGGGTTATCCTGAAGGAACGAAAGATGGTTTATTTTATAGTCCTAAAGATCAGAAGGTCATTGTTGGAACCAATGCCCGATTTTTAGAAGAGGACTATGTAATGAACCACAAGCTCATGAGTAAAATTGTTCTTAAGGAAATTAGAGAAGACACGTTTAAACTAGTATCAATTATACAAGATGAGATACCACAAGAAACTGCAACACATGTCACAAGTGATGCACAATTACAAGCAGTGCCACATCGTAGTAGGAGGATTGTTCGGCAACCTGGTAGATTCATGTTTTAGGAGAGTCTTGGACTTGATCCCTAGTGAACACGAACCTGATTCCTGCACATATGATGAAGCACTCCAAGATAAAGATGCAGCATCTTGGCAAAGTGCAATGAACTCTGAAATTGAATCTATGTAGGTCTGGGAGCTTGTAGAACTACCAAATGATGTAAAAGCCATTAGGTGTAAGTGAGTCTACAAAAAAAAAAGAGGGACAAACGGGAAGGTGAAAACTTTCAAAGCAAGGCTTGTTGCAAAAGGATATACTCAGAAAGAGGAGAAAACCTTTTTCACCGGTAGTTATGCTTAAGTTTATCCGGATACTTTTATCTATTGCTGCTCATATGGATTATGAGGTTTGACAAATGGATGTCAAGACAGCTTTTCTTAATAGAAGTCTTGAAGAAAACATGCATATGAACCAACCAGAGGGGTTTATTGCAATGGGCAAAGAGCATCTTGAATGTAAGCTCAATCGGTCTATTTATGGACTAAAGCAAGCTTCAAGATCTTGAAATATCTGGTTTAATGAAGTAATCCAGTCTTATGAATTTTTTCAGTGTTCGGATGAGTCTTGTGCATACAAGAAGTGTGACGGAAATGTGGTGGTATTTCTTGTACTATACATAGATGCCATTTTGTTAGTTGACAGCAATATCAAAGTGTTGTCAAAAGTAAGGTTATGGTTGTCCAAGCTATTCGATAAGAAGGACTTGGGAGAATGCGGACATATTCTTGGGATCAAAGTAAAAGGGATCATAAGAAAAGAATATTATGCTTATCCCAAGCTTCATATCGATATTATCCTAACTCGTTTTAGCATGCAAGACTCCAAGAAAGGTTTTCTACCTTTTAGGCATGAAGTATCTTTATCTAAAGAGATGTCTCCGAAGACATCAAAAGAGATAGAAAAAATAAAGGCAATTCCTTATGCTTCAGCTGTAGGAAGCCTAATGTATGCTATGTCATGCACGAGACCGAATATCTATTTTGTCGTGGGCATGGTTAGCAAAGTAATCCAGGACAGGGACATTGGACTACCGTAAAGTATATATTAAAGTACCTGAGAAGGACAATAGATTATATGCTGGCAGATGACTTACCCCCTGTGGGTTACATGGATTCAGATTTCCAATCAGATAGGGGCAATAGTAAGTCAACCTCGGGGTTTTGTGTTTACTTTAGGAAGTGGAGGCATAACAATGGAGAAGTGTTAAGAAGAAATGCGTTTCAGATTCCACCATGGAAGCAGAGTATGTGGCAGCCTCAGAGGTAGCCATAAAAGCTAAATGGCTCAGTAATTTCATGATGGACTTAGATGTGATTCCTAGTTTACCCAAAATTATTTGGTGCAGTAGTAAACTCGAAGGAACCACGAGCCCATAAGGCAAGTAAACACATAGAATGCAAGTACCACCTAATAGAAGATATCATATAATGAGGAGAAGTTATTGTCGCCTAGATTGCATTAGATGATAACTTGGAAGATCCTTTCACTAAGGCCCTTAAGGCAAGAGCTTTTGATGGACATGTTGAGGGGTTGGGAATCAGATGTATGGCAGGGTATATGGTAGCATAGTCTTTTAGTATAAGTGGGAGATTGTTGGAATGGATACTAAAAGCCTAGCTTTTTGTATAAACATTTATTTAGAAATAAGAATCACATTGGTCAAATGTCTACATTTATACTAAGTGTAGTTGTCCATTTAATTTATATTATAGATAACATGGTGTGAGAAAATACACAGAAGATCATGTTATCAGATCCTTATAAATTATAAATAGCTTACAACCAAGATAGAATGGGACAAACCAGTGGAGTGGTTGTAGTGTAATTTGGTAATAGTTTATCTTGACTATAATATTACACTAGTACACTATGAGTGTATTGAGTAGGATCATTTGAGGTGGTTTCTTTTTATACTGACTATACAAAAATATAAAACCTCTGTTATTATGGAACTGCGTACTCTTAATCATGATATAATAACAAACACATATATTTAATATTTATTTCTTTAATTTATCAAAGGGTGCGATTTAGTTCATTGAATCAATAGGCTCGATAAGATGGAAAATGATATTATTTATATGGTATGCTGTTGATTATAGAATGAAACTGTGTCCTATTAATCTAGGTTGATGATGTCCCCTTGAGGAGCTCATAAGGATTGTCATGTAAACCCTGTAGGTGGACTTAGTCCGACATGATAATGAAGTTGAGTGGTACTACTCTTGGAGCTAGATATTAATTAAGTGAGTTGTCAGTAACTCATTTAATTAGTAGACATTCGATATCTTAAACACAGAGAGATTAATGGACTCATAATAAGAAGGAGCCCATAATGTAATTTGGGATTGGTGCGGTAGTTTAATAATAACTCTTTAGTGGTATCAGTTATTATTGATGAACTTGAGTTGAGTGTTTGGGGCGAACATAGGAAGCTCAAGCTCATCGGGAGACCAAAACCAATTTCTCCTCGCGGTCCCTATTGTAGCCTCTATAAATCCTTGTATCCACAAAGTCCACTTCTTACCTAAGTAATGTGTCGGACACATCCTTGCTTGGTGCAAGGGGGCCGGCCAAGCATGGGCTTGGAAGCCAAGAAGTGGTCGGCCAAAGCTTGGTGCCCAAGCTAAGGGCCAACCACATGAAGATTAAAAGGAAAAGAAAGTTTTTTTTTGAAATAAAATTTTGTTAAAATCTTTCCTTATTTGTAATTATCTACAATGGTTAAAAGAGAGATTTTATTTTATTAAAATCTTTCCTTTTTTATAGTTATCTACAATAGATGAAAGAAAATTTTCAATTTCCTTTTATAGCCATCCTCATAGTTTTAAAATAGTTTTTTTTTTAAATTTTAAAATCTTTTCTTTTATAGTTATCTACAAAAGATTAAAGAGAGATTTTAATTTTGTTAAAATCTGTCCTTATTTGTAGTTATCTATAATGTTTAAAAGAGAGATTTTAATTTTTGATAAAACTTTTCTTTTTGTAACCATGATTTAAAAAGAGAAGTTTTAATTAATCTTTCCTTTTTGTAGTTGTCAACATGTTTTAAAAGAGAGAGATTAATTTTAAAACTTTCCTTTATTACCATGTACAATAGGAAATTTAGAAAAGAGAGATTTTAATTGTTGTTAAAATTTCTTTTTTAAAAGGGAGGTCACAAATAAGGAAGTTTTAATTATGTTTAAAACTTTTTTTTTTTTTTGCCTTGACCAAGGATTATAAAAGAGAAGGAGAGGGTGCCTCATGAAGATACAACCCTATTCTATTTCTCTCTCTATCCTTGGTGCGGTTGGTCCCCCCCCCCCCCTTCTCTCTTTCTCTTAGGCCGGCGGCACCTGTACATCTAGTCTCCTCTTTTGCTTCCTTAGGGCCAGCGACATCAAGGATTGGAAAATCCTTGTGGTCGGTTGCTTGGAGAGGAAGAAGAAGAAGAGGAGGAGCACTTGGTGGCCGGTTGCTTGGAGGAGAAGAAGAAGAAGGAAATTTCCTATTTTGGCATTCCTTGGTGGCTCGAGAGTCATGGAGGAGAAGAAGCGGTTTGAGTGGATTCCATCTTGGTATATCGTTGCCCACACAACGTCTAAGAGGAGGAGAGGAATACAACAGAAGATCAAGAGGTCTTTAGCTACAAAGAAATGTATAACTAGTTATTTGTTTCTGCATCATAACTAGTTCATGTTCTTTGTATAGATCTTAAAAAACCAAACACAAGAGGCTATCAATTTTTATCATTTTTGTTATCAATTTTATTATTCGATTTCATGTTTCGATATTGTGTTTCTATTAAGGTCTCTATAGTTAAACCTAGTTTACTGTAAGAAGTTAAATATCTGATTTCTTTAAAAGGCTTTGTCTAGGAAGTGGTGGATGATCCCATACTCAAGAAGGCCTAGTGCCTCGCCATGTTTAACCTGGAAGTCGATCTTTGAAATAGATGTTTGATAACTTCTATAATATGGTTTAACTTAGGAAGATCACATCGATTAAACTTGGTATAAAAATGTTAAGTATCGTTTCCAATCCAGGTTTAACTTCTGAAGGACAATTTGGATTAATAATGTTAAGCATTGTTTGCAATCCAAATTTAACTTCAGTAGAGCACATGGGTAGTTAGGATAGTTCTATGCTTGTACAAATTTTTGTACAGGGGAACTAGGACGATATTCCGAGTAGCAACCAACACTTACATTATCACAAAGGACTTGAACATTATTGCAGATGAGTCATCTATAACAATTGTGATATATACTCTCCCATAGCTATATATTCAGCTTCGGTTATGAAGAGTACAACACAATATTGTTTGAGACCTACCAACTAATTAAGGAGGATCTAAGAAATTGACATCCTCCACTAGTGCTCTTTAGATCCAATTTGCACCTGACATAATCAGAATCAGAGTATTCCATAAGGTTAAGAGTTTCAGCTCTAGGATACTATAGACCTACATTTTGAGTTCCTTTGAGATATCGAATGATTCATTTGATGGCACAAGACTATGACTCCTTGGTAAAAGATTGATATCATACACACATACCCACGGTGAACAAGATATCTGGTCTACTAGTCGTGAGATAAAGGAGACTACCTATAGCACTACAATACAATTTTGGATCAACCTCTTTACCTTCAAGATCATTATCTAATTTTGTGTTAGTGGCCATAGGGGTAAATATTTCTTTCTCATTTTCCCTTCTAAATTTCTTGAAAATTTCTTCTGCATATTTAGATTGGTGAATATATATTCCTTCTTTAGTTTGTTTAATTTATAGTCCTATAAAAGTATCAATCACCAACCAAACTCATTTCAAATTCTCTCTCCATGTGATTTACAAACTCATTTATATAGTCTTTGTTTATAGAACCACAAATAATGTCATCCACATACACTTGAGCTATAAAAATATCATCTCCACTATTTTTCAAAAATAATATAGAATCAATTAGTCCTCTATGAAATCCTTTAGATATTAAGATTGTTGACAATCGTTCATACCAAGCACAATGTGCTTGTTTTAGCCCATACAAGGTCTTTTTAAGCTTATACATTTGGTTTAGAAATTTTGAATTTTCAAACCTCAGTGGTTACTCAACATAAACTTCTTCCTTAATAAAACCATTTAAAAATACTAATTTTATATCCATTTAATATAATTTAAAACCTTTGTGAGTCACAAATGATAACATCATCCTAATAGATTCCAATCGACCTATAGGTGCATATGTTTCAGTTCTACTTGATTAAAGTCTCTAACTACCAATCTAGCTTTGTTTCTGACAACAAGTTCTAAAACACCCACTTAGTGTCAATAATTGAGTTTTCTTTGGATGTAGGAACTAAATTTCAAATTTGACTTCTCTCAAATTATGATAATTCATCCTATATTGCTAAAATTCAATTCAGAACAAGCAAGACATCGCCAATAGTTTCTTGTTCAATTTAGGAGAACAGCACTATTTGACTTCTTTTATTTCAAAAATATGATCGAGTTCTCACCTCTTATGTAATATCTCCCACGATTTGATCTAAGGGGTGATTGACATTTATCCTAATGGATCTTGGTTCTTGAGTTGTGTTGATCACATGCTCGAGTGGCAACCCTTCTATTCTTTCACTCTTACTCTCTTGATGTTCTCCCCCTTGACCATTTCCCACATTCAATGATAATTTTTCCAATTCAAATTGCATTTCAACATTGATTGTCTTTGTTGAATTTGAAGATGGATTTTCTTCAAAAATAATATTTATGGATTCTTCAACTATTTTAGATCTCTTATTCTAAACTCCATAGGTTTTGCTAAGATTAGAGTACCTTACAAGGATACCCTCATCTTCCTGTTGGTTGCTATACCTGGATTATGTTATGTTTCCCCTGTACAAAAATTTTTACAATCACAGAACTTAACCTAGCTATCCATGTGCTCTCCTGAAGTTAAACTTGGATTGCAAACGATGCTTAACATTATTAATCCAAGTTGGTCTTTAGAAGTTAAACTTGAATTGGAAATGATACTTAACATTTTTACTCCAAGTTTAACCGTGTGATCTTCCTAAGTTAAACCATATTACAGAAGTTGATTAAATATCTATTTCAAAGATTGGCTTCTAGGTTAAACATGGCGAGGCACTAGGCCTTCTTGGTTATGGGATCATCCACCACTTCCTAAACAAAGCCTTTCAAAGAAATTGAATATTTAACTTCTTACAGTAACCCCAGGTTTAACTACAAAGATCACAATAGAAATACAAGATCAAAACGCTAAATCGAAATATAAAATCGATAGCACAAAATCGAAACATAAAACTGCTAGCCTCTTGTGTTGGTGTTTCAGAATCCATGCAAAGAAAACTAACTAATTAATTCGAAGTGGAAACCATTAATTAGTTATACCTTTCTTTGTAGCTAAATACCTCTTGATCTTCTGTTGTATTCCTCTTCTCCTTTTGGACGTCGTGTGGGCGACAATCTGTTAGGATGTATACTAAAAGCCTAGCTTTTGGTATAAACATTTATCTAGAAATAAGAATCACATTGGTCAAATGTCCACATTTATGATAAATGTAGTTGTTCAATTAATTTATATTGTAGATAACATGGTGTGTGGTGTCACACACAGAAGATCATGTTATTGGTTCCTTATAAATTATAAACAGTAGCTCACGACCAAGATGGAAAGGAACAAACCATTGGAAGGTCGTAGTGTAATTAAGTATTAGTTTATCTTAACTATATAATTACACTAGTACACTTAAAGTTTATTGAATAGGACCATTTGAGGTCGTTTCTTTTATACTGACTTTATAAAGAAACAAAGACCTCGGTTATTATGGAAGTGTGTGCTCTTAATCCTGATATAATAACAAGCATATATATTTGATATTTATTTTTTAATTTATCAATGGGTGAGATTTAGTTCGATGAATCAATAAGCCCGGTAAGTTGGGAAATGGTATCACTTATAGTGTGTGTTGTTGATTATAGAAGGGAACTGTGTCCTAGAGATACTAGGTTGATAATGTCCTCAAGAGGAGCTCATAAGGATTGTCATGTTAAACCCTGCAGGTGGACTTAGTCCGACATGATAATAAGGTTGAGTGGTACTACTCTTGGACTAAGATATTAATTAAATGAGTTGTCAGTAATTCACTTAATTAGTGGATATTCGATATCTTAAACACAGGGAGACTAACACACTCATAATAAGAAAGAGCCCAAAAATGTAATTTGGGATTGGTGCGGTAGTTCAATAATAGTTCTCTAGTGGAATGAATTATTATTGATAAAATTAAGTTGTGTGTTCGGGGCGAACACGGGATGCTTAATTTTATCGGGAGACCAAAACCAATTCCTCCTCTCGGTCCCTATCGTAGCCTCTTATTTATAGAGTACTATACCCACCTTCTATACCCACCAATAGGGGGCCGGCCAAGCTAGCTTGGGAACCAAGCTAGGGCCGGCCTAGGTATAAGATTGGGTGGCCGGCCCTAGCTTGAACCCAAGCTAGTGGGGGCCGGCCAAATTAAATTAAAAAGGGATTTTAATTTTAATTTTTATTATGTGGGAGATATAATTTATTAAAGAGAATTAAAATTAAAATATCTCTCTTGTAAAAGATCTACAAAAGATTAAAGAAAGAGATTAGATCTCTTTCCTTATTTGTAGATTGGTGAGATATTTTATTTTCTCTTTAAAAATTATTCACATGTTGTAAAATTAAAATTATAGAAATTTCCTTTTATCAACCATGAAGAGATTTTGAAGAGAAATTTTATTTTTTAAAATTTCCGGAAACAAATTAGGAAGTTTTAATTGTTGATTGAAACTTGTCCAATTTATTCTTCATTGATGTGGCCGGCCATAAGACTTCAATTGGGAAAATTTTATTTTATTTTTCTCAATTAAATCATGTCAAGGAAATTGAGGAAATTTTATTGTAATTAAATTTCCTAATTTGCCTAGGCCAAGGAATATAAAAGAAGGGGTGAGGGTGCCTTCATGGGTGATAACCTCTATTATTTTTCTCCCTCTTTTTTCCTTGGTATGGTGGCCGGCCCTTCCCTTTCTCTCCTCTCCTCTTGATGGCCGAAACCTATCTTCTTGGTGGAGCTTTTGTTGGTGGCCGGATTAAGGAAGGAGAAGAAGGAGAGAAAGCAAGTCTCGTCTCTAGCATCCCTTGGAGCATTGGTGGTGGCCGAAATTCTTCATGCTTGAAGAAAGTTATTTTGGCCGGCCATCTTCTTCTTTTCTTCCTCTTTGTGGTGGCCGAAACTTATCTCTTGCTTGGAGCTCTTGTGGTGGCCGGATACTACTTGGAGAAGAAGAAGAAGAAGGAGAGGAAGCTAGCATCTCTTGGAGCTTGGTTGGTGTTTTGATTTTCTTCCTTGGTGAAGCTTCCTTGTTGTGGCCGAACCTAGCTAGGAGGAGAAGAAGGTGGTTGGTGGTTTCTCATCTTGGTAGATCGTTGCCCACACAACGTCCGAGGTTAGAAGAGGAATACGGTAGAAGATCAAGAGGTCTTTCTAGAAGGTATAACTAGTAGTTTTTCCTTTTCCGCATCATACTAGTTATTTATGGAAATAATACCAAATACAAGAGGCTTACGTTCTAGTATTTCGAATATGTTTTTTCAATGTTGTGTTCTTTTGTTTTATTTTTCCTTGTGATTTGATTGTTCTTTTCGGTTAACCTAAAGTTATTTTAGGAAATTAAATATTAGCTTTCTATAAAAGGTTTTGTCTAGTCGGTGGTGGTTGCTCCCATATCCAAGAAGGTCATGTGCCTCGCCACGTCAATACTGGGAACCAATTATGGAAATTAATATTTAATGGAATTAATAACTTAAGGCGATTTGGGTCGAACGTGTTAAGTTCCGCAGGAGACCCAAGTCAAAACCTAAAAGAACGAATAGATTAAGTTTTGGATCAAACGTGTTAAGTTCCGCAGGCGATCCAAAATTTAATTTAAAAGAACACATGGTAGCTAGGAAAAGGTTCAGACCTTTGTACAAAATTTTTTGTACAGTGGAACCTCTAGGTTTTCCGAGTAGCAACCAACACAATCTACCAAGATAACTCCACCCAAACCACTTCTTTGCCTCCAAGAAAATCAACCACCAAGGGATGCCAAAATAGGAAATTTCCTTCTCTTATTCTTCCCCTCCAAACAACCGGCCACCAAGGAGATAGAGCTTGATGTGCCGCCATCCTTAAGGGAAGAAAGCAAAAGAGAAGAGAAAGGAAGAGAGCCGGCCACTAAGGATTAAAGGAGATGTGATCCGCCGGCCCTTAGGGAAGAAATAAGGGTGCCGACCACAATGAAGAGGAGAGGGGGCAAGGCTTAGGTTGTCTTCATAAGGCACCCTCTCCCTCTCTTTTACAATCCTTGATCATGGTAGAAAAGAAAATTTTTAAACATAATTAAAACTTCCTTATTTGTGACCTCTCCTTAAAAAAGGAAATTTTAACAATAATTAAAATCTCTCTTTTCTAAATTTCCTATTGTACATGACAACAAAAAGAAAGTTTTAAAATTAATCTCTCTCTTTTAAAACATGTAGGCAACTACAAAAAAGTAAAGATTAATTAAAACTTCTCTTTTTAAATCATGGTCAAAAAAAGGAAAGTTTTATCAAAATTAAAATCTCTCTTTTAGATATTATAGATAAATACAAATAAGGAAAGATTTTAACAAAATTTAAATCTCTCTTTATTCTTTTGTAGATAGCTATAAAAGGAAAGCTTTTAAAATTTAAGTCTCTCTTTTTAAAACCATGAGGATGACTATAAAAGGAAAGTTTTTAACACAAAATTAAAAACTCCCTTTTATTCTTATGTGGCCGGCCCTAGCTTGGACACCAAGCTTGGTCGGTCACTACATGGCTCCAAATTAATGCTTGGCCAGCCCCCCTTGCTCCAAGCAAGGATGTGTCAAGCCCATTACTTGAGTAAGAAGTGGACTTTGTGGATATAAGGCTTTATAGAGGCTACAACAGGGACCGAGAGGAGAAATTGGTTTTGGTCTTCCGATAAGCTTAAGCTTCCTGTATTCGCCTCGAACACCCAACTCAAGTTCATCAATAATAACTTATACCACTAAAGAGTTATTATCGAACTACCGCACCAATCCTAAATTACATTATGGGCTCCTTCTTTTCATGAGTGCATTAATCTCCCTGTGTTTAAGATATCGAATGTCCACTAATTAAATAAGTTACTGACAACTCACTTAATTAATATCTATCTCCAAGAATAGTACCACTCAACGTCATTGTCATGTCGGACTAAGTCCACTTGCAGGGTTTACATGACCATCCTTATGAGCTCCTCAAGGGGACATCATCAACCTAGATTACTAGGACACAGTTTCCTCCTATAATCAACAACACACCATATAAATAATATTATTTCCCAATTTAACGGGCCTATTGATTTATCGAACTAAATCTCATCCATTGATAAATTAAAGAAATACATACTAAGTATATGTGCTTGTTATTATATCGGGATTAAGAGTACGCACATCCATAATAATAGAAGTTGTTCTTTTATGTAGTCAGTATAAAAAGAAACTACCTCAATGGTCCTGCTTAATACACACATAGTGTACTAGTGTAATTTTATAGTCAAGATAAACTAATACCAAATTATACTACAATCACTCCAATGGTTTGTCCCATTCCATCTTGATTGTGAACTACTATTTATAATTTATAAGGAATTGATAACATGATCTTCTGTGTGGCACCACACACCATCTTATCTACAATATAAATTAAATGGATAACTACATTTAACATAAATGTAGACATTTGACCAATGTGATTCTTATGTTCATACAAAAATCTAGGCTTTTAGTATACATCCCAACAATCTCCCACTTATACTAATAGACTATGCTGCCATATATGTTGTCATACATCTAATTCCCATCCTCTCCACATGCCGATCAAAAACTCTCACCGAAAGGGCTTTTGTGAAAGGATCTGCCGGGTTATCTTCTGATGCAATCTTGGCGACAACAACCTCTCCTCGTATTAGGTGGTACTTGCGCTCTATGTGTTTACTTGCCTTATGGACTCTTTGATCCTTCGAGTTTGCTACTGCACCACTATTATCACAATAAACTGTAATAATTTTGGGTAAACCAGGAATCACATCTAAGTCCATCATGAAGTTTCTGAGCCATACAGCTTCTATGGCTACCTCAGAGGCTGCCGCATACTCAGCTTCCATGGTGGAGTCTGAAACGCATTTGTGCTTAACACTCCTCTATTGTTATGGCTCTACCTCCCAAAGTAAACACAAAACCCCGAGGTCAACTTACTATTGCCCCATTTGTTGGTGCAATATTCCCTAGGGTCAAGGTTGACCAGGTTGACTAAGCTTGAGTTGGCTCAAGCTCAAGTCTTGATGCTTGGGTTTCGATATTTGACAATACATGGTGATAATACATGGAGATTGCAGGTGCAATTGTTCATGTGGGGAGATTGTGAAGGAGAGTCAAGTAGGTCAAGGTTGACTGGATACTTGACTGGAAAGTCTTGATGAGTGAAGCCAGACAGATGAAAGTCCTACTGAGTGAAGCTAGGCAGAAGTAAAAGTCCTAGTGAGTAAAGCTAGGCAGAAGGAAAGTCCTGGTGAGTGAAGCCAGGTAGAAGAGAAGTCTTGGTGAGTGAAGCCAGGTAGATGAGAAGTCCTAGTGAGTGAATCTAGGCAGAAGGGAAGTCCTGGTGAGTGAAGCTAGGCAGATGAAAGTCCTAGTGAGTGAAGCTAGGCAGAAGGTAAAAGGCCTAGTGAGTAAAGCTAGGCAAAAGGGAAGTCCTGGTGAGTAAAGCATGGCAGAAGGGAAGTCCTGGTGAGTGAAGCTAGGCAGATGAGAAGTCCTAGTATGAGCTAGGCAGAAGGGAAGTCCTGGTGAGTAAAGCCAGACATGAGAAATCCAAGTGGATCAAGGTTGATCAGACACTTGGTGAGGGAGTCCTGGCATGTCAAGGGTGACCGGATGCTAGGCACGATGTCCCAAGAGGTCATGGTTGACCGGATGTTGGTTTGAGGGACGTTTGGACTTGATTTGGAAAGTCTAACATGGGCTGGATCGATCAACCGATCGATTGGCTCACGCCCAATCAATCGGTTGATCGATTGGGTGTGTCCCGCGGAAGGAAAACCTCCCAATCGATCGAATGATCGATTGGGAGAGTTGTGCGATTGCACAGAGGTTTTGTTTTCATGTGATAAGCCCTGGATCGATCAGCTGATTAATACAGGTGTTTCCTGAGAGTATAGAGGTGCTCTGGATCGATCGGTCGATCGATCCAAAGCCTCCCCAATCGATTGGGAGCAATCCAATCGATTGGGATTCGACCGTTGGCGTGGGTTTTAACCGTTGGCGAGCGTTTCTCTCAGTATGTCTTTCACCTCTTCGATTCTGCTCCACGGGTGAACACAACAACTCTCTACAGTGATCTTTTCTTCCTCACCACCATTTCTTGAAGGTTCTTGGAGGCTTATCCAAGTCAAGAGGTGAGTTGCAACAAGAAGAAGAAGAAGCTAGGGTTTTCATTGTAATCTTGTAAGATTCATTTGTATTTTGCTTCTTTCTTTCTCATTGTTGTATTGTGAGGTTGTAAGGCTTCTCCTCCTTCGGTAGTTACCGAGAAGGAGTGTTTTTATAGTGGAGGGTGCGTGAGTGTGTGGATCCTTGAACTAGTCACCTCTTCTTGAGGTGGATACCAAGTAAATTCCTAGAGTTAGCGTTGTTGTTTGTGTTTCTTGTATTTCCGTTGCACATCATCCCAAGAAGCGAGCAACGACGAGCACGATGAGCTATTCACCCCCCCCCCCTCTAGCTACATTTCGGTCCCAACAAGTGGTATTAGAGCAAGGTTGCTCTTCACCGGAATCATCGCCGGAAGGGGCAACAAGGCTAGAGGGTAAAGAAGTTGGAGCAAATTCTACAAGTCATGACTTCATCAAAAGGCTCAAACTTCAACATGGAATTCCAAGATGGACTTGGATTTGATACAAGGGTGCCTCCACCATTCACCATGATGAGTTTCGATCTTTGGAGATCAAGGATCGAAAATTTCTTAATGGTGGAGATAGAGCAATGGTTTGCTCTCATGGAAGGCTTCGAAGCTCCAACAAGCTCAAAGGGTAAAATTCTCAAGAGGAGCAAGTGGAGCCAAGAACAAATTCAAAGGAGCGAGGCAAATGATAAAGTGACCAAGTTTTTGGTCAATCTATTGCCTAGCCACATTTTGGAGCAAATTGGAGAATTCGAGGATGCCAAGGAGCTTTGGAGCAAATTGACAACGATTCATGAGATCCCCTCCACTGTACTAATCCAAGAAAAATCCAAAGAGGGCGACTCATTGGAGGAAGACCAAGAGGAGGAGAATTCCGAAGTTGAGAGATGCTCAACTTTCGAAGAAGAGATTCAAGAAGCTTTATCTCCAAAGGAATGCAATGAAAAGAGCAAAGAGGGAGCATACTCTTTGTTCCATTTACAAGATGAAGATGATGAGGCCTCCACCTCTAGGATTGAGGGGGAGCGATTCTCGTTGACACCGAATCAAGAAGAAAAAGAAGTCTCAATATCTGGGTCAAGAGAAGAAGAGGATGAAGAAGCCTCCACCTCCACAAGTCAAGTCAAATCTATTGGAGGAGCATCATTGTCGGATCAAGAGAAAGTTTCTACCTCCGGATCGAAAGGAGAAGATGCCATCTCTGCACATGAAGGTATAAATGTTTCAATTAAGAATAAAAATCATATTATATGTTTTGAGTGTAGGGAACATGGGCATTATAAGAGCAAATGCCCCAAATTGGCCAAGAAAAAGGGCCAAGTGGCACTAAAAGGCAAAGAGAAGCCAAAGGAGACCGTTCCCAGAACAAAGAAGAGCAACGAGCACATTGTGTGCTTCTCTTGCAATCAAAAAGGACATTATCGGAGCTAATGTCCTAAGGGGAAGAAAGCGGTCAAGGCTTTAGGAGGAAGTACAACTCAAGGGGGAGCCTCCAAGGTAAAATGCAAGGCATCGTTTATTGAGCCTATCCCCGTAAATTATGGTAAAAGGCATGCTAGTTCTAATTTTTATCACTTTAATGCTATTTACCATAAAAATAGGAAGCATGATAGTATTAAGGAAAAACATGTAGCTTATCATGCTAAAACTACCACACCTAAGGTTAGGAAGGTAGGTAAAAATTTAGACAAGAACTCTAAGGATTTTAGTTACAAGCCTAAAAATAAAAGTGCTCAAGGATTCAATGAAAAGCCAAAAGCTAAGGATTTAATGATGGAAAATCAAGTCTTGAGGTCAAGACTTGATAAATTAGAAAAGACCCTAAAAAGGATGGAAAATATCCTAAAAGGGAAAAATGAGCAAAACCTAGGTTTAGGACAACAAGAGTCATCCAATGGTTGTAAGGGGTTGGGATACAAACCTAAAACTACGAAGGATGTAATTTCTTACCATAGGTTTCCATATAGCTATGGAACAAACCCTAGGCCTAGTGGTCAAGTCAAAAATACTAGGGAAGTTATCCCTAGAAGTATTTTTGCAACAACAAATGTGACTAAGATTTCTAACAAGTCTAAGAAAGTCACTAAGAAGATCACAAGGGAAGCAATCCCTAGGGTTGACCTAGAAAATGTGACCAAGGCCCCTAAGAAGCCTAATAAGGTCACCAGGAAGATATCTAGGGAGGTTATTCCTAGTGAGTACCTAGAGCATCCAAGGAGCACAAATAGGTTTTGGGTTCCTAGGAGCATTTTCTCTACCCTTAGATGGGTTAGAAAGTGTCAACTCTAATTGAAAGGGTAGTTAACCCAATCATGGTGAAGTTGACACTCTAAGAGCATTTTCTAGGTTATTATTAACCTTTGAAAATGATAAGGGTTATCCATTTACTTCTTAAAAAGAGTAAAATGTGCCATAATTTGAGAAATTGGATATAGGTTTAATTGGCACAAGAAATCAAGTGTAAAGAACTACCAAGTTGGGATTTTGGTATGTTCTTAGAGAATTAGAGGCAATCCAGGCCTTAAGGTTAAAATGGGTTACTCTTGGAAGATTAAATTGTGCCAAAATTTGAGGAATGTGCTTATTTTAAATTGGCATAAATTAGGAAAAGCAAAAGAAATATCAAAATTGGATTTTGACATTTTCTTGGGAAATAGTGGGCAATCTAGGGTTTAAATCTTTAAGTTAGCTAAGGTTAAGGATACTTAGATAGATAATCTAGGTATTTTATTTATACAAATTTACCATGTTTTGCTTGCCCATCATATGTCATGACATCATGTTTATTTTGGCATTCATGTCTTATTATAAAACACAAAAATACCATGTTATGACATACATACATCATGTAGTTATAGGAAATCTTCTTTTGAAAATGATTTCTTTTTGATATATGCCATAACATCATCATGCATCATGTTTAATTTCTTGAAATTAAGGGCAAATGGCATTCATTAACAAGTAATATCCTTGGTGGATGTTCATAACCTCAAAATGCCTAGATAGATATGCATGATCCCTAGATTAGGGCAAAACCAAAGTTTACATCTCACAAAAGGACTATAAGGCGACTTGTATATGATTTTGTACACATTAAATACAAGTGAGATGTTAGGATGATGAAGAAAACTCAAGATGTTGATTTAGTACATTCTTTTGAGTTTGAAGTTCATCAAAACACATAGTTATGTGTTTTCCAATCATTGGGAAAACTATTGTACAAGTCATGTGCATTGAGCCCAAGGAACATGGTTGGATATTAGTTTTTAAAATGTTTTAAAAATACTTTTGGAAAACCTTGGTGAAGACTATCTTTTGATAGTACTCATCATTGAAAAGTTAGACACAAACTAGAAGAAAACTCTAAAGTTTTTATAAGTTTTCAAGTTTGTGTTAATCTTTGGAAATAGAAAGTATTTTCATAGAAAAATATTTTTTTCTTAATAGTATATGACCTAAGAAATGTCTACATGAATTTTCATGATTTTTCAAATTTTATAGAATTTTTGGGGACTTTATGAAATTGACTGAAAATATATTTCAGCATTTTCAGAGCTTCAATCGATCAGTGGATCGATTGGGGTGTCTCAATCGATCAGGCGATCGATTGAGAAGGCATGTCTCGCAAGCAGAAGCTTGCTGGATCGATCCACCGATCGATCTACACTAGCTGAATCAATCAGTGGATCGATTCAAGCAGGTTCAATCGATTGGGACCCAACTCCAATCGATTGGGGATGCTGATTTTGGCTGGGAAAGATTATTTTCAGCATTCTGAACCATTTTTAGTCTATAAAACCCTTCCTAACCCCTCAAAACACATTTGTATACATTTAAAAGGAGTTTTCATGATGAGAACAAGAATGGATTGGTTAAGAAAGACTAAGTAGAGGTTTAGGTTGAGGTTTGGTTTCATTATTGAATTTATGAATCTTAAAACTTCTAAATTTTGTTTTCTTAAAGGTTTAGGGATTCGAAGTCATTGTTGGTGCAATGACAGAAGTTACGTGCATGTCTTTAGCAGGAGTTACTCTTTAAGGACATGAAAATTTATTTTTCATACTCTTTGGAAGGTGGTTAACCTTCTTTAGTGAAAATGCTCAAGGTTGGGAATTTGAATGTAATGGAGAGTGGATATCTTCATTATTCAAGTGGTGTATGCTCACAGATGAGCATTTGATGACAATGAAGGGTATGGGACCTTCATTTGAATCGTGTGTAAATATACCAAGTGGTATATGCTCAAGGATGGGCGTTAAGAATAATGAAGGGTATGAGACCTTCGTTATTATGTTGTGAACAATGAGTGAAGTTGTAAACAACGTTGGGTAACTTTTCAGTGGGAGAGTTTTTGATGTGTGCCAATAGGGGGAGAATGTGTGATTAAGTTAGGCCTTCATTATCTGAAGAGGGAGTTTGCCCTCTGGGAAAGGGGAAGAATAAAGGAAACCACCATCCCATATATTAGCATGAAGGGAGTTGAGGCTATGGGATTAGCCTAACTTAAAGGTATTGTCAAACATCAAAAAGGGGGAGATTGTTGGTGCAATATTCCCTAGGGTCAAGGTTGACCAGGTTGACTAAGCTTGAGTTGGCTCAAGCTCAAGTCTTGATGCTTGGGTTTCGATGTTTGACAATACATGGTTATTATACATAGAGATTGCAGGTGCAATTGTTCATGTGGGGAGATTGTGAAGGAAAGTCCGGTGAGTGAAGCTAGGCAGATGAAAGTCCTAGTGAGTGAAGCTAGGCAGAAGAAAAAAGTCCTAGTGAGTAAAGCTAGGCAGAAGGGAAGTCCTGGTGAGTGAAGCCAGGTAGAAGGGAAGTCCTGGTGAGTGAAGTTAGGCAAATGAGAAGTCTTAGTGAGTGAAGCTAGGCAGAAGGGAAGTCCTGGTGAGTGAAGCCAGGCACGGGAAATCCAAGTGGATCAAGGTTGATCGGACACTTGGTGAGGGAGTCTTGCCAGGTCAAGGGTGACCGGATGCTAGGTACGATGTCCCAAGAGGCCATGGTTGACCGGATGTTGGTTTGAGGGGCGTTTGGACTTGATTTGGCAAGTCTCACATGGGCTGGATCGATCAACCGATCGATTGGCTCATGCCCAATCGATCGGTTGATCGATTGGGTGTCCCGCGGAAGGAAAACCTCCCAATCGATTGAGTGATCGATTGGGAGAGTTGCGCAATCGCACAGAAAGCCTCCCAATCGATCACCCGATCGATTGGGAGCATCCAATCGATCACTCGATCGATTGGGAGCCTCCAATCGATTGGGTGATCGATTGAGAGGTTCTGTTTTCACGCGATAAGCGCTGGATCGATCAGCCGATCGATCCAGGCATTTCCTGAGAGCACAGAGGTACTCTGGATCGATCGGTCGATCGATCCAAAGCCTCCCCAATCGATTGGGAGCAATCCAATCGATTGGGATTCGATCGTTGGCGTGGTTTTAAATCGTTGGCGAGCGTTTCTCTCGGTACATCTTCCACCTCTTCTATTCTTCTCCATGGGTGAACACAGCAGCTCTCTACAGTGATCTTTTCTTCCTCACCGCCAGTTCTTGAAGGTTCTTGGAGGCTTATCCAAGTCAAGAGGTGAGTTGGAACAAGAAGAAGAAGAAGCTAGGGTTTTCATTGTAATTGTAAAATACCGGAAAATAGGAAATATTAATAAGGGAATTTTTCGGAATTTTTGGAAATTTTTAGGGAATTTTTCGGAGCTCGTATGGACGAGTTCACGGGGATAAAAATAGAGCCCAGAAAAGTCTGTTTTGGCTACCCCAGTTAAGCGAGGAAATGTTTATAATTACATTTCCTTTTTCCTATTTATTTTCTTTATCTGTTTTCTTTTTCTTACCTCGCCGAAACCCCTCGACGCCGCGACCTTCTTCCCCTTGCGCCGACGCCTCCGAGCCCTAACCGCCGGAGCATTAACCGTCGGCCGCGGCGGTTTCTTCTTCCTTTTTGTTTGTACAATAGCCCTCGGCTAAGGGTTTCACCTCTTTCCCTCGCCACTGCCGTCGCCCTAGCCGAGAGATTTCGATCACTGACTGCCGGCTCTCGGTCCCCGATCGCGACTCGCCGGCCTTTCCTTCTCCTTTTCTTCGAGCGCCGGCCACCAGGTCCACCGGGCTCTAGCCGCGACGTTGTCACTCCGACCCGACGCCGAGCCTAAGCACCGACGCCCTCTCCGACAGCCACCTCTCGCCCACCACCGAACCTCCTCCTCTGCCGTGCCCTAGGTTTGAGCTCACCGCCGGCCTTGCCTCCTTTTTCTCGGAGACGCCCTGTTCACGGCAGAAGCAAGCCCTAGATGAGCCCTGCCGATCTTCGGTTGCCAACCATTGGAATTTTTCCTAGCCGGCCAAACATTTCTGCCCTAGACATCACCACTGGATCCTCCTTCTTCGCCACCAGCCGCCGGCAGTGAGGAGAACAGGGTGTAGCGAGTTAGGTAAGGCAAAAAGGGGTATTTGGATTTTTGATTTGGATCCTGTGCTGAATTTGTTGGTTGATAACTATGTTACTTGTCACTGTTTTCCCACAGCAGCTTCTCCGGGTCTCGACAGTAAGTTCTTTAGGATTTGAGCAGCACTGAGGCATCGGAAAAATTTGAGGTAAGGTTTAGGGTTTTTGAGCTTCGTGTATATTGATTAGGTTTATGTTGGAGATTGGTAGATTGGATTAGCTTTAGATTTTTAATCTCATGTTATGATTAGGGTTAAGGAACTAACCCTGGTGGACCCACTGATTTTATTTAATTAGGGTTCATTAATTTTGTTGGAAGGATTAGTTGGATCCAATTTAAATTTCTTTAATTGGATTAGAATGTAGTTTGGCTAATTGTGGTATTATAGAAATAGCTAAACTAGACATTATGTTTGATATACAGGACCTTGACGCGAGATGAGTATCTCGACGTCGGATTTGGACTGATTGGACTTTTCCTATTGGAGGCGGGTACTTTTGACTTATGTCATTTGATATGCTTAGTAATTAAATTAACACGTTGTATTAATTGTGTTTCTTATCTGTTACGGTTAATCACTACCCAAATCTTACATGCTTGATTGATTGATTGGTTTTGCATCTCAGGTATATTTTACCTGTTTATACATGCTTATAGGGGTAGTGATATGCCATGCTTGACCATGTTCAGGACCTAGGTTTTATACCTTCTGTATAACTTTGGATTGTTTTGGATTCGTTGACCTTTGATGTATTTTTATATATATGTGGATTAGGTCAGGATATTCTTGTGGTTAGTGCCATGCACCATTTGCATGATTGTATGCTGTGCGATAGTCCGCTCCATTATTGTTGAGCACATCGCCAGTTACATGGATCTGCACACACCACCACTCATGGGTTAGTGGTTGATTCAGGCAGAGTGTGTTGCAGCAGGGACTCTGTTAGGCACCGTTGGTCCGCTCATGGGTAGTGTGACACAACGTGTTATCCGGCAGGGATTCCTCCCCGTATTTGAGTACCGGGAGTTGAGAGCATTGCGCTCCCCCATCTATGATTTGGGGTAGGAGGATAGGTGTACTCCGACAGCATCCCGTCCACTCGGTCACTCATCAGGAGTAGTGACGACAGAGTGCACGGTTGTCACAGCCCTACCCACTTGGCCTCACTATTCTGTGAGATGATCGACTGGCGTCAGGGGTGATCAGGACGCATCATTGGCATCATATGCATGATGCATTTATTGCTTGTGTTTGTGTTTGCTGCATTTATATGCTGCATATTGTTTGGATACCTATGTTTGACATGCATACAGGATTTCCCTATACCACTCGGACTGTTTGACCTTATACTCAGGACCTGGTTAGTACAGTATACTCCTGTTATTTCAGTTTGCATTTACCTTTATTTCATCAGGAGACTGTACGCATAATTAGTGCTAGGTGCTATTTCCTTACTTTGCATATCAACTATACCTGCTGAGTGTTGGACTCACCCCGCCTCCATTGTTGATATTTTCAGGTTGATGCTGTCAGGAGGGAGTTCCAGTCGCTAGTCCTCACTGCACGTAGTGCTGGTCCTGCAAACCTCCAGCTATTTGCTATCGTTTGTATTATTTTTGATTCTCACTTGACTATATTTGGATTTGGATGTTGAATACTTAGATATTATATAAGTTGTCTCGTTGATGGATTTGTTTTCGATTTTATACTACTACATGCCTGCCTGGACGGCAGAAGAGGTAAGAAAAATCAGATTTGGGCTTTACGAGTGTAGTTGAGTAGGGTTGATTTCGAGTCAGAGTATTACTATGTTGTTTATTTTATTAACTGCGTGGTTGTGACAGCCAGAGGCTGAATACTTATATAAACTGCGTGGTGATTGATTTTATTTACTGTTATTATTCCAGCCGCCTGTGGCTGAGGTATATGGGTTATGTAGAAGTTTCAGATTGTCCGCCGTACAGGGGAGATGCTGCCGAAATTTCTTCGGACAGGGACTCCTCTGGGGCGTGACAGTAATCTTGTAAGATTCATTTGTATTTTGCTTCTTTCTTTCTCATTGTTGTATTGTGAGGTTGTAAGGCTTCTCCTCCTTCGGTAGTTACCGAGAAGGAGTGTTTTTATAGTGGAGGGTGCATGAGTATGTGGATCCTTGGACTAGTCACCTTTTCTTGAGGTGGATACCAAGTAAATTCCTAGAGTTAGCGTTGTTGTTTGTGTTTCTTGTATTTCCATTGCACATCATCCCAAGAAGCAAGCAACGACGAGCACGACGATCGCGATGAGCTATTCACCCCTCCCCCCCCCCTCTAGCTACATTTCGGTCCCAACACCATTCAATCCAAATCCGTGTAACCCACAGGGAGAAAATTATCTGCCTTGTAAACTAGCTTATAATCTCTAGTCCTTCTTAGGTACTTTAATATATACTTTATGGCAGTCCAGCATCTCGGTCCTGGGTGACTTTGATATCTGCTAACCATACCCACGATAAAATAGATATCCAGTCTCGTACATAACATTACATATATTAGGCTTCCTACAGCCGAAGCATAAGGAACCGCCTTCATCTCCTCTATCTCCTTTGATGTCTGAGGAGACATCTCTTTAGATAAGGGTACTCAATGTCGAAAAAGTAGAAAACCTTTCTTAGAGTTTTGCATGCTAAAATGAGGTAGGATAGTATTGATGTATAAAGCTTGCGATAAGGACAATATCCTTTTCTTGCGATCCCTGATTACTTTGATCCCAAGAATATGTCCATATTTTCCCAAGTCCTTCATATCAAAACACTTGGACAACCATACCCTTACGTCTGACAACACTTTGACATTGTTGTCAATGAGCAAAATGTCATCTACGTATAGTACAAGAAATACCACTGCATTTCCGTCACTCCTCTTGTATACACAAGACCTATTCGGTCACTGAATAAATCCATAAGACTGGATCACTTCATTAAACCGTATGTTCCAAGATCTCTTGCTTCATCATATGTCCAGGGATTAGGTTCATGTTCACCAGGGATCAAGTCCTAAAGACTCTCCCAAAAACAACCCTTCCACTACGATGAGGCATTATTTGTAATTGTGCATCTTTTGTGACACGTGTTGCAGTTTCTTATAGTATATCATCTTGTACCATTGGTACTAAAGTAGACGTGTCTTCTCTTATTTCTTCAAGAATAATTTTATTCATGGGTTTGTGGTTCATTACATAGTCCTCTTCTAAAAATCGGGCATTGGTGCTAACAATGACTTTCTGATCTTTAGGACTATAAAATAAACCACCTTCTTTCATTCCTTTAGGATAGCCTACAAACAAGCGAACTTCTGTTCATGATTCCAACTTATTAGTGTCTCCCTTCAGCACATGTACTGGACTACCCAAATCTGAATATGCTTCAGACTAAGCTTCCACCCATTCCACAATTCTATGGGAGTAGAGGGTACTGACTTAGAAGGTACCATGTTCACTGTCGTTTCGAGAGCACATCCCCAAAATGAATTTTGTTATATCGTGGGATTTATTGGATTTAGAGTATACAAATTGTCAGCCAACGTACCAGAACTACTTTATTTTCTTTACCAAAAGAAACAGAATATTCATCCATAATTTTAGAAACTGAAATCAAATTTTTTCTAAAACTTAGTACATAAAGACAATTTTTCAAAATCAATATTTTATTCCTATCTAAAGATAGATAAACATCTCCCACTGCAATAGCCGTCACTTTCGTAGTATTGCCTATGTAGACGGTAATCTCCTCTTCATATAGTCATCAAGTTTCCTGGAACCCCTACAATGAATTACAGACATGATTAGTGGCTCCCGTATCTACACACCAGGTTTCGGTAGATAACACTACTAAATATGTTTTAACTACTAGAGAATAAGATATACCTTTATTGTTCTCCTTTCTAAGAGGGTAGTCCACCTTCCAATGTCCAGAGTGCTTGCATGTGAAACACTTGCCCTTCGGCTTCTTCACACCTGCTTTTGGTCCAGTCCCTAGAGATCGATTTGCTGAATCAACTTGTTTCTTTTTCTTCTTTCTCCCTTTTGGTTTAGAAGCAGAAACGTTTTCAGGAATGTGAATTTAAGAACTTTGACAAAATAACCCTTCTACTGCTTGAAGTTCTATCAGAAGTTCTGTCAATGAATAAACCCTTTTGTTCATGTTATAGTTCAAGAGGAATTGCTCAAAACTTTTAGGCAACGTTTGGAGAATGATATCGACCTGGGTTTCTCCATCGATTTCTGCTCCAAGGACTTCTATCTCATTCAAAAGATCCATCATTTTGAGGATATGATCCCTTACGGGTGTTCCCTCAGTCATGGTGGTCGTCATTAAGTTTCTCATAGCCTCCTACCTAGTAGCCCGATTCTGGTGTCTGAAGAGTTCCTTGAGATTATACATCATGTCATAAGCGATAGGCATGTCCTGATGTTGATGTTGCAGTACATTTGATATAGAAGCCAAAATGTAATAATGCACCATCTCATCTACCCTGACCCATTTCTTATAACACTCAATCTCCTCTTCACTAGAATCACTATTAGGCAAGCTTTGACAGATCTCAAAAAGTATGAACTTATAGCCTTCAGCAGTTAAGACAATGTCTAGGTTTCGTTTCTAATCAATGTAATTGGGACTAGTAAGTTTGTTCTCTTTCAATATAACAGCAAGGAGATTGAAGGTCATCCTAAGAATCACAAAACATTTGATCAAGACTTTAGAATTTAAAATAATATTGATTCCTCAAACAATATCATTTATATTCACCAACACCTCAAACACCGTGAATTTTGTATGCCACGTTAGTGTGGACGTATACAAAATCAAACATTTGTAAGAGGAGGGTTTTACCCATTAATTATCTTGTCAACCTAACTTTATGACAAATAAAATTACCTCAAACACCATGAATTTTGTATGTCACATTAGTGTGGACGTATACAAATTCAAACATTTGTAAGAGAGGGTTTTACCCATTAATTTAATTATGTTGTCAACCTAACTTTATGACAAATAAAATTATCTCAAACACCGTAAATTTTGTATGCCACGTTAGTGTGGACATATACAAATTCAAACATTTGTAAGAGGGTGTTTTACCCATTAATTTTATTATCTTGTCAGCCTAACTTTATGACAAATTAATAGTTGGTTTTTCTTCAGTCACACAAATAATAGCAGTGACTCTGATGGGGAGGATACTATTAAATGTGCCTAAGAATATACCATTACTTGATACTAAGTCCATTAAATAGGATTATGCCCCTTCAGTTGGAGAAGATCACACGCTCCTAAATAATTTCCTATAATCATCCATTAAGAAAGTTTGATCTAATGATCCACAAACAAACACATCCAATGTAGAGGAAGGCACTCAGAGCCAACGCGCAAGTTTGCGCAAGTTTATATGCATCACTTACAAACCAGTAATGGAGACCGTGGAATTTAATTAATTCCTCTCCCACTTAGTTATTTAGAAACGAGGAATTTTAACATGAACACAAGCACACAAACACAGCACATCACAGCATAAAAGGCAATAAATATGAAAACTAATTTTCCAACTATTATGGCCTCATCCATAGCTGTCCTTCGTGTGCCATCAACCCTAACTGCCACCAACGGGTCATGTCATCGCGTCTATCTTGCTTCCTTTTCCGCTGTGCCTCTAGTACTCAAATAGCACCAGTCCTCGCAAGGATACAATCCACGACAAAATAAAATTTTACATTTATCGATCTTATATTCCACGAAGGAATGTACATGTAATCTAGATCGAACAAAAATGTAAAATCCTAAAACTAATACAACTCCTGCTGTATTTAATAATTACAATCATGCACACACATAAAATGCCCTCGACATGTCCGAGGGTCAAATCACACACAATCACAATAGGCCATAATAGTTGGAGCCTGCAACCATAGAGTTAATCTATTTGCACATCCTACTATTATCCTGCATAAACTTATGTATGAAAAGTGCATAATTAATTGAAAACCAAACAAACAGAGGCAAAAACCTTGCTCTGATACCAATTGTTGGTTGCTACACCTGGATTCCCTTCTGTTTCCCCTGTACAAAAATTTATACAATCACAGAACTTAACCTAGCTACCCATGTGCTCTACTGAAGTTAAACTTGGATTGCAAACGATGCTTAACATTATTAATCAAAGTTGGTCTTCAGAAGTTAAACTTAGAATGGAAACGATACATAACATTTTTACTCCAAGTTTAACCGATGTGATCTTCCTAAGTTAAACCATATTATAGAAGTTGATTAAATATCTATTTCAAAGATTGGCTTCCAGATTAAACATGGCGAGACACTAGGCCTTCTTGGTTATGGGATCATCCACCACTTCCTAGACAAAACCTTTCAAAGAAATTAGATATTTAACTTCTTACAGTAACCCTAGGTTTAACTACAGATACGACAATAGAAACACAAAATCGGAACGCTAAATCGAAATAAAAAATCGATAGCACAAAATTGAAACATAAAATCGCTAGCCTCTTGTGTTGATGTTTCATAATCCATGCAAAGAAAACTAACTAATTAATTCGAAGCGGAAACCATTGATTAGTTATACCTTTCTTTGTAGCAAAGGACCTCTTGATCTTCTGTTGTATTCCTCTCCTCCTCTTGGATGTCGTGTGGGCGACAATCTACCAAGATAACTCCACCCGAACCACTTCTTTGCCTCTAAGAAAATCGGCCACCAAGCGATGCCAAAATAGGAAATTTCCTTCTCTTATTCTTCCCCTCCAAACAACCGGCCACCAAGGAGAGAGAGCTTGATGTGCCGCCGACCTTAAAGGAAGAAAGCAAAAGGGAAGAGAAAGGAAGAGAACTGGCCACCAAGGATTAAAGGAGATGTGATCCGTCGGTCCTTAGGGAAGAAACAAAGGCGCCCGCCACAATGAAGATGAGAGGGGGCAAGGCTTAGGTTGTCTTCATGAGGCACCCTCTCCCACTCTTTTATAATCCTTGGTCATGGTAAAAAAGGAAAGTTTTAAACATAATTGAAACTTCCTTATTTGTGGCCTCCCCTTAAAAAAGGAAATTTTAACAACAATTAAAATCTCTCTTTACTAAATTTCCTATTGTACATGACAACAAAAAAAAAAAATTAATTAATCTCTCTCTTTTAAAACATCTAGACAACTACAAAAAAGGAATGATTAATTAAAACTTCTCTTTTTAAATCATGGCCACAAAAAGGAAAGTTTTATCAAAATTTAAATCTCTCTTTTAGACATTATAGATAACTTCAAAAAATGAAAGATTTTAACAAAATTTAAATCTCTCTTTATTCTTTTGTAGATAGCTATAAAAGGAAAGATTTTAAATTTTAAGACTCTCTTTTTAAAACCATGAGGATGATTATAAAAGGAAAGTTTTTAACACAAAATTAAAAACTCCCTTTTATTCTTATGTGGTCGGCCCTAGCTTGGACACCAAGCTTGGCCGGTCACTACTTGGCTCCAAATTAATGCTTGGCTAACCCCCCTTGCTCCAAGCAAGGATGTGTCCGACCCATTACTTGGGCAAGAAGTGGACTTTGTTGATACAAGGCTTTATAAAGGCTACAACAGGGATCGAGAGGAGAAATTGGTTTTGGTCTCCTGATGAGTTTGAGCTTCCTGTGTTCGCCCCGAACACCCAACTCAAGTTCATCAATAATAACTTATACCACTAAAGAGTTATTATTGAACTACCGCACCAATCCCAAATTACATTATGGGCTCCTTCTTATCATGAGTGCATTAATCTTCCTATGTTTAAGATATCGAATATCCACTAATTAAATGAGTTACTGACAACTCACTTAATTAATATCTATCTCCAAGAATAGTACAACTCAACTTCATTGTCATGCTGGACTAAGTCCACCTACAGGGTTTACATGACAATCCTTATGAGCTTCTCAAGGGACATCATCAACCTAGATTACTAGGACACAGTTTCCTCCTATAATCAATAACACACCTTATAAATAATATTATTTCCCAATTTATCGGGTCTATTGATTTTTCGAACTAAATCTCACCCATTGATAAATTAAAGAAATACATACTAAGTATATGTGCTTGTTATTATATCGGGATTAAAAGTACGCTCATCCATAATAACAGAGGTTTTGTTCTTTTATGTAGTTAGTATAAAAAAACTACCTCAAATGGTCCTGCTCAATATACACATAATGTATTAGTGTAATTTTATAGTCAAGATAAACTAATACCAAATTACACTACAACCACTCCAATGGTTTGTCCCATTCCATCTTGGTTATGTGCTACTATTTATCATTTATAAGGAACTGATAACATGATCTTTTGTGTGGCACCACACACCATGTTATCTACAATATAAATTAAATGGATAACTGCATTTAATATAAATGCAGACATTTGACCAATGTGATTCTTATGTTCATACAAAAATCTAGGCTTTTAGTATACATCCCAACACTTCCTTCACAGAGAATTTTCCTAAGTGATTTTTATGTTTAGAATATATACTTTACATCTAAATACTCTAAGATGTTTAATAGTAGATGGTTTTACAAACCACAACTCATGTGTTGTTTTGTCCAAGAATCTATATTAGGGTTCAATTTTGCACATAACATGTCATATTTATTGCTTTGGTACATCTGCCTTAGCGGAGAATTTTCCCAAGTGATTTTGATGTTTAGAATGTATACTTTACATCTAAACACTCTATGTCACACCCCGGAGGAGTCCCTGTCCGAAGAAATTTCGGTAGCATCTCCCCTGTACGGCGGACAATCTGAAACTTTCTACATATCCACATACCTCAGCCACATGCGGCTGGAATAATAGCAGAAATAAAATACAATCACAGACATTCCGCGCAGTTTATATAACAAGTAAACAGAACAATAATACTCTGATTCAAAATCAACCCTACTCAACTACACTCGTAAAGCTTAAATCTGATTTTCCCTACTCCACTACACTCATAAAACACAAATCCAACAAACTCACCTCTTCTGCCGTCCAGGCAGGCATGTAGTAAAACATATCGAATAAAAAAACCATCAACAAGGACAATCCATACAATATCTAGGTATCAAACAAAACCAAGTGTAAACATGGTCAAATAAGAAGCAAAACAAAACCAAAAGATCCATAAGTCTTCGGGGTCTTCAGGGGACCAGCAACTAGAACTCTCTCCTGACAGCATCATCCTGAAATATAACAACAATGGAGGTGGGGTGAGTCCAACACTCAGCAGGTACAATTGATATGCAAAGTAAGGAAATAACACCTAGCACTAATCATGCGTACAGTCTCCTGATAAAATAAAGGTAAATGCAAACCGAAGTAAAACAGGAGAGAAACTGTACTAACCAGGACCTGGGTATCAGGACAAACAGTCTGAGTGGTATAGAAATCCTGTATGCATGTCAAACATAGGTATCCAAATAATATGCAGCATATAAATGCAGCAAACACAAACACAAGCAATAAATGCATCATGCATATGATGCCAATGTCATGGTCACCCCTGACGCCAGTCAGCCAACTCACAACAAAAGTGGGACCGAGTGGGTAGGGTTGTGACGACCATGCACTCTGCATCACTACTCCTGATGAGTGACCGAGAGGACGGGATGCTGTCGGAGTACACACATACTCCTACCCCAAATCATAAATGGAGGAGCGCAATGCTCTCATCTCCCGGTACACTATGACGAGGAGGGATCCCTAACGTGCTACACGCTGCATCACACTACCCATGAGCGGACCAACGGAGCACCGGAAGAGCAAACTGACGTGCTACCATGCTGCGTCACGCTATCCATAAGCGTCACAACGGAGCACCGAACAGTGATGAAACTGGCGATGTGCTCGACAATAATGGAGCAATCTTATCACACAACATGCAATCATGCGAATGATGCATGACACTAAGCATGGTAATATACTGAATCAATCTATATACATATATGATGTGCACCATAGCAAATAAATCATATCAAGGGTACACAGATCAGGTAAGGTATCAGATCTAGGTCCTGAACATGGTGAAACATGGTATATCACTACCCCTATAAGCATGTGTAAGCAGGTAAGGAATAGTATGAGATGCAAAATAAACAATCAACCAAGAATGTAACAGGTATTGGGTAGTGATTAACCGAAACAGATAAGAAACATAATCTTTGCTATTTGTTAAATTCATTTCTATGCATATCAAATGACATAAGTCAAAAGTACCCGCCTCTAAAGAAAGGTCCAAATCCGACGTCGAGATGCTCGTCTCGCGTCAAAATCCTGTAATATCAAACATATACGGATTTAGCTAATTCCCTTGTATATTTAATTAGCTAACCAACCATTAAACCAAATCCAACTAGGTTTAACCTAATCCATTTCACAATTACAATGGATTAGATATCCCCAATTATCTACAATCAAATTGTATTAGATTAATACATGAACTAATATCTAACCATATAAAAATCTGAATTCTCTACAGCATGTATCATGATCTAAAATAATCAAATTACACTATGATCTACAACTAAGACCAAAAACCCAGTACCTTACCTTGATTCCTAACACTGTTGCTACTGGATGAATTTGATGCCGTAATAGAAAGTCCATAGAACAGCCTTTCTTGCTGGTATCCTTCACAAAACGGAACAAGATGAGATCCGGCAAGAAGATTACAAATCAAACAATGCCTAATCTCTACAGACCTATACAGAAAATGCACACTTCCTACCAATCTGATCTCACTGATCTCAGCCATAGCTTACCCTAACTCAGTGCCGACAGCTTCCTCTAGTTGTAATCCTCTGCAGCTGCGTCGCTTGGTCCAATCCGGCGAGCAAAGAGGGAAAATAACACTGTGAGCGGCGCAAGGAGAGGAAAGAAAGTAGGGCCCTCGGTGTCGGCACCTAGGGAAGAAGCAATGGGCACGCTGGGTCGGATCTGGTGGGCAGCACTGCTCTGTGCGATGCCAATCTAGGGCGGAGGCGTCGTGAGGGAGGAGGAAGAGGGATCGGCCGGGCTAGGGCAGAAGCTAGGAGTCGACCCGAGGAGAGGAACAGAGACCCTCGGTTGGCTCTCGTCGGCCGGCGATGAAAAGCTCCGCATGTGGTTTGTGCCGGCAGAGGAAGAGAAGAAGGAAGATGCTTCGGCGTCGTGGAGGTTAGGGCACAGGCGGTTCGGCGGGGGAAGAAGAGAAGGAAAGGGAACGGCTCGCGTGGGTTCGGCGGGGAAAAAGAAAACGAAGAAATAGAGAAAAGGAATTAAGAAATAAATATTTCCTCGCTAAAACGGGATAGCCTAAACAGGCTTTTCCGGGCCCCATTTTTATCCTCGTAAACTTGTCCATACAGTCTTCGAAAAATTCCAGAAAAATTTCTAAAAATTCCAGAAAATTCCCTTATCATTATTCGCCATTTTTTGGTATTTTACACTCTAAGATGTTTAATAGTAGGTGGTTTTCCAAAACATAACTCATGTGGTGTTTCATCCAAGAATCTATGTATTAGGATTTGATTTTGCACATAACATGTTGTATTTATTGCTTTGTCCCATAGATAACTATGAAGTGAATATTCATTTAACATTCTCCTAGCTACCTCTTGTAAATCTCTATTCTTTCTCTCAACGACTCCATTTTGTTGAGGTGTCCTAGTGGTAGAAAACTCATGTTTGTACCTCATTTTCATGCAAAAACTTGTGAATCTATCATTTTCAATCACCTTCATAATCACTTCTTATTTTGTTTATCTTGTGACTCTTTTCATTTCTACCTTTTTTCAAAAAGTACTCAAGGTATCCAAAGTGTGATCCTTATGTTTCAAGAATAATACCCAAGTATATCTAGTGTAATCATCTATTATCACAAAATAATATCTACTACCATTTAAAGAGATAGATCTACTGCTATCAAACAAGTCCATGTGAATAAGCTCTAATGCATTTGAAGTACTTATGGCATTTTTACCTTAATGGGAAACTTTGGTTTGCTTATCCATTAGATATGAATCACACAATTTATCTTTTTGAAACATCATCTTTGGCTATCATTGCACCAGCTCTTTTGATAGCCTTTTGATATTCCTCATGTTGGTGTGAGCAAGTTTCTGGTTCTAAAGTCAAGTCTCTTCTTCTTTAGACATGAAACACTTATCAAACATATTAGTTGTAACACCCATAAATTTCCTCTATTTAAATAAAGAAAAAAGAAGTAGAAGAAGAGAAAAAGAAATAAAAATACAATCATAAATGTCTTGGGCTAGGATTGAACCCTAGACCTCTTACTTGAAATTAGTTTAAGTAGCCATTAGGTGATGGTAAAGCATCATATTGGAAATAGGAAGCAATTGATTATAAGCAGATTTTGGATGAAGAGATGCTCCAACTTCCACTTGGTATAAAAGGGAAAGGAAGAGATGAAAACCTAACTTTTCATCTCTTCTTCTTTCCCTAGCCGAATTTTCCCTTCTTCTTCTCCTCTTTTATATTTTTGGCCAAGAAACCTAGGGCTCCAAATCTTGAAGCTTCTCAAGGGAAGGATCTAAGGAGAGGGTTCTCTCAAGGAAGTAGTATGCACGGGGAAGGTGTCATGGGGATTAAAGCGTTCAAGACGGGAATTATCTTCCCTACACCCTAGAAGAGTAAAATTTAGCGAAAGGATGTAAGTACTTCTCACCTGCGGTATAAGTTGCTTCGTCGATGCATGTTGTAGTATGTTTCTATGTAAGTTATAAGAAGATTCATGCCATGATATGTTTTATGTATGTTAAAGGAGATGGATGTTATGATTGTAAGATGTCCTCTAAAGTTTTGAGATTAAGAGCACGTTTAGAGTATTTGATTTGATTCCCATTAAGTTTTGGGATTAAGAAGCATAATCAAGTGCCCCAAGGTGCTTCCCTATAAGTGTGAGGGATTAAGTACACATAAGGTGTTTGTTGAAATGACAAGTTAGTGCAAGTATAAGAAAGAAGTATTAAAAAGAAAGTATTTTACTTTAAAATGGCATGTACTGGACACAAGGTCCATGGGTGGGCTCCTAGATCGCCCCTAGGCCCCTAGATCACCTAGTAGTACCTTAATAAGTTCAGGATTAGCTACCTTAGACTTTATTAAGGATGCGCGCAAAGTGGTACAATGTTGGGCCCAAAGCAAGTTGATTATTATTTTCACTAGTACGTAATATGAAGTTTTCTCAAGTTCATTGTTTATTTAAGTGAAAGAATTCTTAAGTTTGGGAATTAGAGACTATAAGGTGAAGTTTTGATGAACTCTATTGTATGGCAAGGTTTATGGTTTTCATTACTTGTTTTCAATACAAGCATGGTTTTATGTTGACGTTTCATGATAATCCTATTTCAAAATATTGATGTTTGTATGATGAGTCTTTTAAAAATACATGTCATGTACATATTTCCAAATTTTGGATTTTAGCATGAGTAATTATTGAGTGCATGTTTTGTGTTCCTTCAAACAGTTTGGCAAAGCATGTTTTCCCTTTTTAATGCATTATTTTGTGAGTAGATGGTACTTACTAAGAATTCGCTAACAGAATTGCATTCCTTATACTACAGATAAAGGTAAAAGAAAGCTCAAGTAAGAGAAGGCAGTAGGAGCGATGTCTGGGTGTGTGTGTGTGCCGGAACAGTGGAAGAAGATCGTGGGATTTATGATAATGTATTTCTTATCTCAACTTTACCTAAACATTAGTAAAAGTCATGCATGATGAATTTTCAGTTTGGTAATAAATAGCGTGTCAAAGACTCCCCCTAAAGTAGTGAGATAGAATGGTAAGCCAAGGAGGAGTACAAAGGGGAGAAACACCACTTTAGTGTAGCCGTGTGTGACCCCCCCCCCCCCCGGCACGGCCGTGACACGGCCGTGTAGAGTCACACAACCCCAACCCTCTTCCTTACGGCCAAGGTGACATGGCCGTGCACCTCTTGCTCTCGGCTAAGGCGACACGGCTGTGTGGTTTCACACTGTCGTACACCTCTTCCTGTTGGCCAGAGTGACACGGTCGTGTGGATCCACACAATCGTGCACCCTTTTTGTCTCGGCCAAGGTGACATGGTCGTGTGGCTCACACGGTCGTGCACCTCATCTTCTCGGGCAAGATGACACGACCGTATGGATTCACACGGATGTGCCCCCCCTTCGTCTTAGCCGAGGTGACATGGTCGTGTGAGCCACACGGTCGTGTCCCTCTCCCTCTCTGTCAAGGTGACATGGCTGTGTGGAGTCACACGGTCGTGCCCTGCTCCAGCAGGGAAGGCCTTACATGGCCGTGTACCACACACGGTCGTGCCCAGACTCGGGTCTAGTATGGTACACGGTCGGTCATCACCACACGGCCCCGACTAGCTCCCTCTCGGGTAAGGCTACATGGTCGGTCAGGGCCACACGGTCCAGACCTTCTAGCAGCTCTAGACTTTATCTCAGCTCTGCTTCGCTCCAAAACATGACTTAACAGTCGAAACAAATTAAGAATAGGTTTTGGGTTCGAGCAGTGTGCATATAACAAAGTCTTTAGAAGCTATGAAAAGTGCAATGTATATGCCTTAGGTTAGGGTTAAGAAGGGTGGTCGCTACATTAGTAGCACAAAATAATTCAACTTGATAAATATTCTCCTTTCTATTACCTTAGCATGGAAGTGTTTAAGTTCACTATGCTTAATTAAACATTGAGATGAGTTAAACTTAACTCTATATCTCCAATCATATAGTTGACTAACACTTTTAAGATTGAAGATCATTCCTTGTAACTAGTAAAACATTTTTAATCACAAATTATTAAGAAATTTTGATATATCCTATACCTATAACCTTAAAGTTCACCACTATTATCAAAAGAAATGATACTTTATTTTGCTCTTAAGTGATGAGAATTTTGATGAGTCTCCAATCATGTGCTTAGAGCATCTACTATCTACAAACCATGTTGTTGGATGCTCTCCCTTGGTGCATGCCTACTTAAACATGATGAACTAAATATTTGGGTACTCGGATTTTGGGTCCAGTAGCATCAACAACATATTTCTTGGATACCCAAGTTTGCATATTCTTAATTTTAGAGAAACTATTTCTATTAATTAAGGACACAAACTTAACCTCCTTTTGTTCTGGTTTATATCATAATCCTTCTTTGTTATAAATAGTTCATTGAACTCTTAAAATCATGTCTAAATATTTATAACTTGAAGTAATTTTTTCAATGAATTCATAAAATCATCTACTTGCAAATTTAAGGATGCATTCTCATTCTTGATTAGTAGTATTTCATGATATGCGAGTCTCACATGGCACATTTTCATCTCTAAATGACTTCAATTTATTTTTTAAATTTCTTAACTTTACCTTTTGATTTTGACAAAGCATTTGTTAAGCATGCAATAGTAGCATACATTTTATCAAGCTTAAGAGACTCATTATCATTGGATGATGATTCACTTGAGGATTCCACATCCTCACTTTGGTTATATTCACCTTCACTACTTTCCACATTGCTTGACGCCATGAGTGCCACATTCCTTGAGTTCTTTCCTTCATCTTCTTCTGATGAACTTGAAGGTGATTCATCCCATGTAGCTTTTAAAGCCTTCTTCTTCTTAAATTTATCCTCTTATTTCTTTAATTTTGGACATTTGTACATGTAGTATCCCTTCCTATAGCACACAAAATAAACTAGATCAGTTTTAGACTTTGAATTCATTGGAGATTTACCTCTTCTTTGGTTGTCATTAAAGATCTTCTTGACATCATTCTTATTGAATTTTTGAGATATTATCATCATTTTTCTTTCAAAATTGGTCATCTCATTGGATGACATCTCTTTCTCACTATCACTTTCTTATTCGGATTAGAATGAAGTCTCTTTCTTCCTTTCCTTTTTCTTCTCATTGCTCATTTTCTTGCTCTTTTCACCTGCAACTAAAGTTATACCCTTCTCCTTATGTCTTTCATTGGCTTGCTCATGCAATTCAAGTTCACAAAATAGTTCATCTAGTTTGACAATTGACAAATCCCTTAAAACTTTGTAAGTATCCACCATGGATGACCACAAGGAGTCTCTAGGGAAAGCTTTCAAAGCATATCTTATGATATCTCTATTCTCTACCTTTTCTCCAATGGCATGAAATCTATTCAACAACTCCTTGAACCTTTCATGAAGATTACTTATAGTTTCCCCTTCTCTCAAAATAAAATTCTGCATTTGTTTGATGAGAAGGTTACTCTTTTCAATTCTCGAGTCCTTGGTACTTTTATTGAGATCAATCAACTTATCCCACAGATCCTTGGCCCATTGAATGTGAAGGCGCTGGAATTTGGTTTGTTTTAATTTCCCTATACAAAAATTATACAAGTACAGAACTTTTTCCTAGCAACCCGCATGTTCGATCAGACATGTGTTTGATCAATAAAGCAAGTTCTTGATGGATCAAAGCACACCTTGATCGAAGTACAAGATCACTGGCCTCTTGTGTTGATATTCAAAATCGATACAAAGAAAACTAAACTAATTACGCAGCGGAATTAAAGAACTAGTTTTATCTTTCCTTTGTAGCTAAAGACCTCTTGATCTTCTGCTGTATTCCTCTCCTCTTATTGGAGGTCGTGTGTGTGACGATCTACCAAGACAAAAACAAACACCCTTCCCTTCTTTGTTTCCAAACTGTCGGCAACCAAGAGAGGATGGGGTGCCTCCTCCTCTTCTTCCTTCTCTTCTTCTTCTTCTCTAAACCGCTGGCCACCAAGGGATCTAAGCAAGAGGTGTCGGCCCCTAGCAAGGAAGAGGAGCTGCCGGCCCTAGAAAGGAAGAGAAGTCGCTGGCCCAAGCAAGGAAGAGAATGAGAATTTTGGAAAAAAATAGGTTTTGGGGTGCCACCTATTCATTTTTATAATCCTTGCCGCCAACCTTAGGAGAGGAGTGGAGGTGGTGCCGAAAACCAAAACCTAAAACCTCCTTGGATGGGTGGATGTGAGGCTTTATATAGAGGCAACAATAGGGACCTAGAGGAGGAATTGGTTTAGGCCTCCTGATGGACTTGGGCTTCCTATGTTCGGCCCGAACACCCAACTCAAGTCCATCAATAATAACCCATACCACTAAAGGGTTATTATTGAACTACCGCACCAATCCCATATTACAATATGGGCTCCTTCTTATTATGAGTGCGTTAATCTCCCTGTGTTTAAGATATCATATGCCCGTTAATTATATGAGTTACTGACAACTCAATTAATTAACATCTGATTCCAAGAGTAGTACCACTCAACTTTATTATCATGCCAGACTAAGTCCGCCTACATGGTTTACATGATAATCCTTATGAGCTCCTCAAGGGGACATCATCAGCCTAAATAATTAGGACATAGATTCCTTCTATAATCAACAATACACCATATAAACAGTACTATTTCCCAACTCATCGGGTCTATTGATTTAACGATAAATCTCACCCATTGATAAGTTAAAGAAATAAATACTAGGTATACGTGCTTATTATTATATAGGGATTAAGAGGACGCACATCCATAATAATAGAGGTTCTGTTCTTTATGTAGTCAGTATAAATTGAACAACCTCAAACGGTCCTGCTCAATACACACATAGTGTACTAGTGTAATTTTATAGTCAAGACAGACTAATATCAAATTACACTACAATTGTTCTAATGGTTTGTCCCTGTAGGACCGTTGGGCCGGCTAGAAGGGGGGTTGAATAGACCTGTAAAAAAAATAAACAAAGACCCTTCCCGACTTTTCAAACTAACACTTGTGAAATAATCAAAGCAGTAAATAAAAAGCAGAAAATAAAGAGGCACAGTTGTTTACTTGGTTACAATCGAGGAGGTTGTTAATCCAAGGAAAGGATGAAGCACACTATCAATCTCTTTCAGGCGGAGAAGCCTCTTACAGTGTTGAAGCACAAAAGGAAAGAAGATAATCTAAACAGTGGAAAGCGCACAAGTGTTTTTACAATTTCTGAATTGATTCTAAGCTTCTGGATCAAGGCTATATTTATAGCCTTGGTCGGGGTGCCTGGAAGGGGTTCCGGGCGTCCTGGGGGATAAAACTTTATCCCCAACGTTCAGATCGCGTTTGACTTGATCTGGTCAACAAATCAGGTCCAGGCGCCCGGAAGGTTTCCGGGCGCCCCGGAGCAAAAAGTCAACAGCCATTGACTTTTTCGTTTGGGACCTCTGCTCCGGTTCAGTTCGACTTGGTCCGGGTCTTCTATTACGGATCCGTTCACTTGGGTGATCTCTGCCATCCGTAAAAGGGCTCACCCAAACCCAACTTCCTGTCTTCTCGAGCGGGCTTCCCTCCTGCTTCTTGTCCCTCGGAATCGCCGCGTGTTTCCTTCTCGTCCGCCGGCGTACTCATCCGCAATCTTCGTCCCTCGGACGCACCGCATGCCGTCCTTCTCGCTAGCTGCGTCTCTTGCTCCCCGAGCAATCTTTCGCTCCGGTTTTCGTCCCTCAGAATCACCACACACTTCCTTCTCGTCCGTCGGTGTATTCTTCCGCAGCAGCTCGTCCCTTGGACTGCTGTCCTTCTCGCTAGTTGCATCTTCCGCTTGACTACCTGTGCTCCTAAGCTCCTGTACACTTAGACACAAAGTTAGTAACAAACAGGACCTAACTTAACTTGTTGATCACACCAAAACAACCTTGGTGTTCCAACAATCTCTCCCTTTTTGGTGTGATCAACCCAAGTTAAGCTAGGGTTAAAAATAAAAATAAACTTAACTAAATTTATATTTAAGTACAAAAAATAAAACAAGTTAAATTTTGGTCTACCTCCCTCTAGACTATACTAATCCTTCTCCCCCTTTGATCACAAACAAAATGGGGTTTCCAGGAAAAAAAATCTAAGGGTTAAAGACTTGGAAAATTTTGAGATTCTTAAAAAATTTGCAATAATTTTCACATAAAGAGTCTCTGAAAAAATTTAAGTAAAATTTTCTAAGCAAAAAAAAAATTCTAACTTAGACATTACATTACAAAAATTTCTAAGAAATTTGAAGCAGAAATTTTCAACTTCATAACAACCTTAAAAAAATCTTCTGAGAATTTTTCTAATTATTAAAGAAAATTTTCTAAGAGAAGAAATAAAAAAAAAATTCTTAAGTTAAAAAGATTTTTGAAAATTTTTCTAAGTATTTAAATTTCTAAGTCAATTTCATGTTAAAGTATTTTAAAAAAAATATTTTGAAAAAAAATGTTTGAAAAACTTTGAAAGCATTAATCAATTCTAATTTTAATGCTTTGACAGAAAGTTAATTAAACATTTATTTCAATATTTTGGCTTCCAGGTTGTGGCGAGGCACTAGGCCTTCTTGATTATTGGAGCAACAACCACTTCCTTAGACAAAGTCTCATAGAGAAATTCATTGTTTAATTTTCTCACTAAAAGTGCTAATTTTAATTTTAAAATTTAGTTAAAGAATGATTTAGGAACCCAATATAGGTTCCAACTTACTGGATTAACTAAAAAAATTTTAGGGACATATTTTCTTGAAATGTTTCAAATTTGTCCTGGGTTATATTTAAAGTACCCATTTAAATTGTTAGATCTTCTAAAATTGGTTTTTGATGGACATGTATGGTTTTTCAAGTTTTCTACTTGAATTTTCAAATTTTGAATTTCTAACTTCAATTTTTCATTTTCTAGTTTTGATTTGTCTAACATTTCTAACGGGCAAGATTCAGCTAATATTCCTTTTAAATTTTTAATTTATTTTTCTAACTTGCAGCAGTCTTTAGTTAGTATTTTAACAAATTTAAAAAGTTTATCGGGAGGAAGTGAATGTACCTGACTTACCTTGTCAATTTCATTGTCTGTGTCTCCCCCTAAACTGCTGCTTTCTTCCAACGAAGCTCCCCTTCATCGATGCTTTCGATGCTCATCTTGGAGTAACTTGAATCATAGTCGTCATCTTGATGACTCGCCATCAGTGCGAGTTCGGAGAATGCTTCGACTTCCGATTCGGACGACGTATCGTCCCACGTTGCTTTTAGGGCCTTGAGCTTTTGAACAAGCTTTTTACCTTTATCTTTATGCTTGTTCTTTAGCTTGGGGCAGTTGTCCTTGACGTGCCCTTCTTCATCGCAATGGTAGCAGTGGATCGTTCTTTTCTTTCTACCCTGTGGATGGTTAGTTTTTCTAGAATTGTATAACTTCTTAAATCATCTTACCATCATTACCATTTCCTCGTCGTCGAGAGAAGATTCCGACTCAAGTTCGTCTCTCGATGCTTTGAGGGCGACGTTGTTCCTGGGCTCCTTCGAACCTGCGTATCTTGATTCGTGCACTTCAAATGTCGAGAAAAATTCTTCTAAAGAAATTTTTCCTAGGCCTTTTGAAATATAAAAGGCATCTACTAGTGATGCCCATTTTGGATTTCTCGGAAAGGAATTTAAAGCATACCTTAGCGAATCTCGGTTACTTACCTCTTCTCTGAGATTCGAAAGTCCGGTGATGAGCTCCTGTATCCTCGAGTGTAGATGTGCAATTGTCTCACCTTCTTCAAGACGGAGGTTGGTGAGCTGGTTACGAAGTAAGTCCCATCTCGCAAGCTTGGCTTCAGATGTTCCTTCGTGTAGTTCAAGGAACTTCTCCCAAAGTTCCTTTGCCGAGTTGTAGGTGCCGACACGGTTGACTTCTTGTGGCGGAAGTACGCTTAGCAGATGGAATTCTACTTTCTTGTTTGCCACGTAGTTGGCCTGCTCTTTCTTTGTCCATTGATATTTCACTTTGCCTTCGGGAGCTTCAAAACCGAGTTCCATTGTTAATAATAAATCGAAATCAGTACCGAAAAATACCTCCATATGCTTCTTCCAGCTTGCGAAGTCCCCCTCGAATTTTGGCAAGAAGATGTTGGATCCAGCCATCTCGTTGCTTCGTTCGGCGGTTAGTCCTCCTGAAGTATCTCGGCTCTGATACCACTTGTAGGACGTTGGGCCGGCTAGAAGGGGGGGTTGAATAGCCCTGTAAAAAAAATATACAAAGACCCTTCCCGACTTTTCAAACTAACACTTGTGAAATAATCAAAGTAGTAAATAAAAAGCAGAAAATAAAGAGGCACAGTTGTTTACTTGGTTACAAGCGGGGAGGTTATTGTTAGGATCGATGACCGCGGCTAGAGAGGGGGGGGTGTGAATAGCCGACCCCAAATTCTCGCGTTTCTTTCTACAAACTAGGGTTAGCGCAGCGGAAATAAGAACAAGAAACGAAGGCAAGAAATCAAACCTCAATACGCGTCAATGTAACGAGGTTCGGAGATAAACTCTTACTCCTCGGCGTGTCAGTAAGGTGGACGAAGCCTATCAATCCGTCGGTGGATGAGTCCCCGGAAAACCGGCTAATAAGAACTCCTTCTGGGTAGAGAAACCTCACCACAATATCTCTTGCAACAGCAAGAATGAAGTACAGAAATACAGCAAGAAATACAGACAATATGAATGTAAAACACCTTGCTTGCCTTCGACTGGTTTCCGTTGACGAAGCAGCAACTTCACGGAAGAACAGCAGCGGTGACCCGGTAGAAGCTCTCAGCCCCTTTATACCTGCGAAGAAGAAACAAGAAGAAACTAGCCGTTGCTCGCAACGGCTAGTGCCTGAGCAGACCGATCAGGAGTTGCCTGATCGGTCAGACCGATCAGCGCTTTCTCCCGAACTCCGCTATCGTGCTTTGATCGGTCGTGGGGACCGATCAGGCCCTGTGCTGATCGGTCCCCAGACCGATCAGAAGGCTTCACAGAGAGTTGCCCAACTCTCTGTGTGGAATCTGATCGGTCCCTGGACCGATCCGGTAGCGTCCCTGATCGGTCCCGGGGACCGATCAGGCTCCATGCTGATTGGTCCCCAGACCGATCAGTAAGCCCACAGAACCTCCAGTTTGTTATCTGATTCACCAGACCGATCAGATACACAAACGTATCACTGGATCGGTCTGCAGACCGATCCAGAGCTTGGTTTTTGCCCAAACCAAGTCCCAAGTCTCCCAAACCAACATCCGGTCAACCTTGACCTGTTGGTACATCATGCTTAGCATCCGGTCACTCCCTTGAACTGCTAAGACTCTCCACCAAGTGTCCGGTCAATCTCTTTGACCCACTTGGACTTTTCTCTTCGTGTCAAGTATCCGGTCACTCCCTTGACCTACTTGACCTTCTCAACACCAGATGTCCGATCATCCTTGATCCATCTGGATTTTCCCTTGCCCGGCTTCACTCACCCGGACTTTCACCTGGCTTCACTCACCAGGATTTCCACACTGCCTAACATCCCAGTTAGGACTTTCTCACTGCCTGGCTTCACTCACCAGGACTTTCCAACTGCCTAACATCCCAGTTAGGACTTTCCCACTGCCTGGCTTCACTCACCAGGACTTTCCAACTGCCTAACATCCCAGTTAGGACTTTCCCACTGCCTGGCTTCACTCACCAGGACTTTCACCTTCACCTAGCTTCACTCACTAGGATTTTCACCTGGCTTCACTCACCAGGATTTCCCGACTGCCTGGCTTCACTCACCAGGACTTTTCCCCCATGCCAAACTCCCTGTTTGGACTTTCCCCGTGCCAAGTCTCCATACTTGGACTTTCCGCGTGCCAAGCTACCTGCTTGGACTTTTCCCCGTGCCAAGTCTCCGTACTTGGACTTTTCCAGTGCCAAGTCTCCATACTTGGACTTTTCGCGTGCCAAGCTCCCTGCTTGGACTTTTCCCGAATCAGGTCAACCTTGACCTAAGGTTGCACCTACAATCTCCCAAACACCTATTCTTGTCAAACATCAAGAATACAACTCTCTTCTCGTCAAACATCGTCAAACATCAAAACACAACTCGAGTCAGGTCAACTCGAGTCAGGTCAACCAGGTCAACCTTGACCTAAGGTTGCACCAACAATCTCCCCCTTTTTGATGTTTGACAAAATCCAAAATCAAGTTAGGTTAATCCGATAACCTAACTTAGGTTTTCCAATGTTCTTCCTTGAACATTCTTCCAAAACCTACACTCTCCCCCTTTTTGACACACATCAAAAAGAGGGAATCAAGGTCAAGAGTGTCTTCCTAATGAAAGTCCCATACCTTTCATTGAAACCCTTAATTTCCCCCTTGATACTAAACTCAACACTCAACTTAGTGACAATCTCATATCACTAATCCTCAAAAGTCTTAAGGAGTAAACACTCCCCCTAAAAGTCAACTCCCCCTTGACAATTAGTTAAGACTCCCCCTAAAGGTCAACTCCCCCTTGACCATTGCACCAACAATGTCTTGGAGAGTTTCAAACCTTTAGAAACCCGAAACTCAACTCCCACAGCTGAAATTTCAGACCACAGTCGAAATTCAGCAAATCCAGCACGCCTGATCGGTCTGGTGACCGATCAGGACCCCTCTGGATCGGTCCCCAAACCGATCCAGCCTTCCCTGGATCGGTCCGGTGACCGATCCAACCTCTGAAATCAGAGATTTCTGATTTTTCTCCCCGGGAGAAATTCAGAAACTCCTAGAAAATTCCAGAAAATTTCAAAAATTGTGAAATTTTGAGGATACATTCCTCATAACATATACTATCAAGGAAAAATAGTTTTCTATGAAAATAGATTCCATTTTTCAATCTTGATACAAAGTTCAAAAGACTTTGAAATAGTTCAAAGTTAAGTAAACTTTGTATCACAATGTTCAATGATGAATGCTATCACTAGAAAAGCTTCATCAAGGTTTTTCAAATCAATTTTAAAATGATTTTAGACCCTTTAATTTAGGACCATAATCTTAGGGCTAAATGTACATGACTTGTACACAAGCTTTCCCTATGATCCTCCATTTCTTGAATTAGGCTCATCTAGGTACAAGAACTATGCACCTTAATCCTAATTCATGATCCTAATATCTCACACACATCTAAAGTGTATCAAACACATCCATGGCACTTTTGATGTGAGATATGGGTTTAGGTATCTTAGACTAAGGTCTCATGCATTTTCTAAACACAAATTTGATCTCAATATCAAAATATGTTTTTCATCCTTAAATCAATTCAATTGATTATTAATGCAAGAGATGATGACATGGCATAAAATGGTATCATAAATGAAAACATGTGCCAATGTCATGATGTCATGGCATAAATTTTGAAACTTAAATAAACATGACATAAAAACTAGCCTAAGCATTATCATGACATTTCAAATGATAACAACACTAAACATGATGTCATGACATGTGAGGGCAAACAATCATGGCAAGATTTAGCATAAATAAATATACCTAGATTACCTATCTAAGTATCCTTAACCACTTGGCTAACTTCAAATTTAATCCTAGATTGCCCCAAAATGCCAAAATCCTAATTTTGACACTTCTTGAACTCTAGATTAATTCATGCCACTTAAAGATCAAATTTATCCTCAAAACTTGGCATGTTTCATTTTTCCTCGAGAGTTCTCTAGATTTTCCCAAATTGTGCCAATTGAGATTAAAAATGAAATTTTCAATCTTTAGGCACATTTAACTCTTCAAAGGAGTAAATGATAATTCCATTTCATTTTCAAAAGTTCTCAAAACCTTGAAAATGCTCCTTGAGTGTCAATACCTATTAGAGAAGATGGGTTAACTACCCTTCTAATCGGAGTTGACACTCTCTAACCCATTTATGGGGTAGAGAAGATGCTCCTAGGAACCCAATACCTATTAGAGCTCATTGGGTTCACTAAATATTCATTAGGGATAACTTCCCTAGCAACCCTCCTAATAACCCTCTTAGGCTTTAAAGCCTTGGTCATTTGGGACTCATCAAGATCAACTCTAGGGGTGACTCCCCTTGTGACCTTGGTGATGGTTTTCCTAGCCCTAGATTTTGTTCCATAATCGAATGGAACATTATGATAAGTGGGCTTGACCACTTGGGACTTAGGTTTGTGACCCAAACCTTTCTTGTCCTTGGACATTGGTTTTTGACCCTTAAACCCTAGAGATGACTTCTCCAAGTTCTTAAGAGCCTTTTCCAAAGTATCAAGTCTTGACCTCAAGACTTAATTCTCCTTCTCTAATACCTCAAGTTTTAATTTGTCATTTTTCTTTGAGGTGTTCCTAGGCATATGTCTAGTTGTCTTGGGGTTTCTACCTAGGTTCTCCTTAGCCTTAGATGAGTTAATCCTAGGGTTGGCATTTCTAGAATTGTTCTTATCTAGGCTAACATGCTTGGCTCCTAAGCACATGTATCGATTTCTAGTGTTAACATGCTTATCATTATTGACAATGGCAATAAGACTACTAGCATGTATCTTATTAGAAGTGCAAGAATGAACCTTAGAGGATACCTTACGGTTTGCCTTCGCTCCCCCTTTACACGTGCTTGGTCTTTTGTCCTTGTGAGATTGCTTCCCCCTTAGACATTGACTCCTATAGTGTCCCCGTTGCTTGCATTGGAAGCACACCACGTGCTTCTTGCTCTTGCATGTCGGGACTCCGGCTTCCTTGACCTTTGGTGCCGGTGGAGTCTTTCTAACCCTCTTTGGACATTTGCTCTTATAGTGCCCAAATTCCCTACACTCAAAGCACATTATATGCAATTTATTTGAACTTAAATTGCTTGAGTTACCTAGGGTTGAGGATGGATGAGTGCTCTCTTCTTCATCCCTTCCGGAGGTAGAAGCTTCTTCCTCTTGCTCCATTCTTGAAGAAGAACTCTCCTCCTCTTCTTCCTTAGATGTTGAGTAGCCCTCAACTTCTAATTCCTCACCTCCACGATGTGAGCTACTTGGTTCACTAGGCTCCTCTTCATGGAATTTTGCCAAATTGTTCCACAATTCCTTGGCGTTGTTGTACCTATCTATCTTGCACAAAACATTATTAGGTAAAGCAAATTCAATAATTTTTGTTACCTCGTCATTGATTTCGGATTGTCGGATTTGCTCTTTCGTCCACTCCTTCTTCTTGATAGGTTTTCCTTCCTCATCCATCAGAGGGGAAAACCCTTCTTGTACACAAAACCAATTTAACATATTAGTCCTAAGAAAATACATCATCCTTACCTTCCAATATGTGAAGTTGTCGTGAGACTCGTAGAAAGGTTGAATCGTGACATCTTCTCCATAGAGATCCATCTCTAGCCCGTGCTCCCCCGGGTGTTGATCCGTCGAAGAGCAACCTCGCTCTGATACCACTTGTTAGGATCGATGATCGCGGCTATAGAGGGGGGGTGTGAATAGCCGACCCCAAATTCTCGCGTTTCTTTCTACAAACTAGGGTTAGCGCAGCTGAAATAAGAACAAGAAACGAAGGCAAGAAATCAAACCTCAATACGCGTCAATGTAACGAGGTTCGGAGATAAACTCCTACTCCTCGGCGTGTCCGTAAGGTGAACGAAGCCTATCAATCCGTCGGTGGATGAGTCCCCGGAAAACCGGCTAATAAGAACTCCTTCTGGGTGGAGAAACCTCACCACAATATCTCTTGCAACAGCAAGAATGAAGTACAGAAATACAGCAAGAAATACAGACAATATGAATGTAAAACACCTTGCTTGCCTTCGACTGGTTTCCGTTGACGAAGCAGCAACTTCACGGAAGAACAGCAGCAGCTGACCAGCCGGGGAAGCTCACATGAAGCTTCAGAGCTCAACAAAGCTCAAGAGCACAGAGCACTCCGCGGGAAGAAGAGAAAGAGGAGAAGAAAGAAGCTCCTCAACCCCTTTATAACTGCGAAGAAGACACAAGAAACTAGCGGTTGCTACTGCAACGGCTAGGGCGTGACCGTCAGCCGCACCGATCGGTGCAAACTCTCCGATCGGTCGTGGGGACCGATCAGGGCCTCTTGATCGGTCCCCGGACCGATCGAAGCTTCACAGAGTTGCCCAACTCTGCGTGGACCGATCCCACCTCAGATGGTAGCGTCCCTGATCGATCCCGGGGACCGATCAGGCTCCATGCTGATCGGTCCCCAGACCGATCAGCTTCAGTTTGTTATCTGATTGGTCACCAGACCGATCAGATACACAAACATATCACTGGATCGGTCTTGGTTTTTGCCCAAACCAAGTCCCAAGTCTCCCAAACCAACATCCGGTCAACCTTGACCTGTTGGTACATCATGCTTAGCATCCGGTCACTCCCTTGACCTGCTAAGACTCTCCACCAAGTGTTCGGTCAATCTCTTTGACCCACTTGGACTTTTCTCTTCGTGTCAAGTATCCGGTCACTCCCTTGACCTACTTGACCTTCTCAACACCAGATGTCCGATCATCCTTGATCCATCTGGATTTTCCCTTGCCCGGCTTCACTCACCCGGACATTCACCTGGCTTCACTCACCAGGATTTCCACACTGCCTAACATCCCAGTTAGGACTTTCTCACTGCCTGGCTTCACTCACCAGGACTTTCCAACTGCTTAACATCCCAGTTAGGACTTTCCCACTGCCTGGCTTCACTCACCAGGACTTTCCAACTGCCTAACATCCCAGTTAGGACTTTCCCACTGCCTGGCTTCACTCACCAGGACTTTCCACACTGCCTAACATCCCAGTTAGGACTTTCCCACTGTCTGGCTTCACTCACCAGGACTTTCACCTTCACCTAGCTTCACTCACTAGGATTTTCACCTGGCTTCACTCACCAGGATTTCCCGACTGCCTGGCTTCACTCACCAGGACTTTTCCCCCGTGCCAAACTCCCTGTTTAGACTTTCCCCGTGCCAAGTCTCCATACTTGGACTTTCCGCGTGCCAAGCTACCTGCTTGGACTTTTCCCCGTGCCAAGTCTCCGTACTTGGACTTTTCCAGTGCCAAGTCTCCATACTTGGACTTTTCGTGTGCCAAGCTCCCTGCTTGGACTTTTCCCGAATCAGGTCAACCTTAACCTAAGGTTGCACCTACAATCTCCCAAACACCTATTCTTGTCAAACATCAAGAATACAACTCTCTTCTCGTCAAACATCGTCAAACATCAAAACACAACTCGAGTCAGGTCAACTCGAGTCAGGTCAACCAGGTCAACCTTGACCTAAGGTTGCACCAACAGTTATTAATCCAAGGAAAGGATGAAGCACACTATCAATCTCCTTCAGGCGGAGAAGCCTCTTACAGCGTTGAAGCACAAAAGGAAAGAAGCTAATCTAAACAGTGGAAAGCGCACAAGTGTTTTTACAATTTCTAAACTGATTCTAAGCTTCTGAACCAAGGCTATATTTATAGCCTTGGTCGGGGCGCCTAGAAGGGGTTCCGGGTGCCCTGGGGGATAAAACTTTATCCCCAACATTCATATCGCGTTTGACGTGATTTGGTCAACAAATCAGGTCTAGGCGCCCGGAAGGGTTTCGGGCGCCCCGGGCTGCTCCGTGCGCCCCGGGCTGCTCCGGGCGCCTCGGAGTAAAAAGTCAACAGTCGTTGACTTTTTCATCCAGAACCTTTGCTCCGGTTCGGTTCGGATTGGTCCGGGTCTTCAATTTCGGATCCGTTCGCTTGGGTGATCTCTACCATCTGAAAAAGGGCTCACCCGAACCCAACTTCCGGTCTTCTCGAGCGGGCTTCCCTCCGGCATCTTGTCCCTCGGAATCACCGCATATTTCCTTCTCATCCGCCGGTGTACTCATCCGTAGTCTTTGTCCCTCGGACGCACCGCGTGTCCTCTTGCTCCCCGAGCAATCTTCCGCTCCGGCTTTCATCCCTCGGAATCACCGCACGCTTCCTTCTCGTCAACCGCTGTACTCTTCCGTAGCACCTCGTCCCTCGGACTGCAGTCCTTCTCGCTAGCTGCGTCTTTCACTTGACTACCTGTGCTCCTATGCTCCTGCACACTTAGACACAAGGTTAGTAACAAATAGGATCTAACTTAACTTGTTGATTACACCAAAATAACCTTGGGGTTCCAACAGTCCCAATCCATCTTGGTTGTGAGCTAGTATTTATAATTTATAACGAACCGATAACATGATCTTCTGTGTGGCACCACACACCATGTTATCTACAATATAAATTAAATAGACAACTACATTGACATATATAAATATAAAATGCAAATATTTTACCAAAGTGATTCTCATTTCAAAATATTTTAAAATAGATGTTCATACAAAAGCTAGGCTTATAGTATACATCCCAACAATTTCCCACTTATACTAAAAGACTATGCTGCCATAAATGCTGCCATACATCTGATTCTCATCCCCTCAACATGTCTATCAAAAGCTCTCGCCGGAAAGGCCTTAGTGGAAGGATCTGCTAGGTTATCTACTGATATAATCTTGGCGACAACAACCTCTCCTTGTTTTATGATGTCTTATATCAGGTGGTACGTGTGCTCAATGTATTTACTTGCCTTATGGGATCGTGGTTCCTTCAAGTTTACTACTACACCATTGTTGTCAAAATAAATTGTGATAACTTTGGGCAAACTAGGAATCACATCTAAGTCCATCAAGAAGTTTTTGAGTCATACAGCTTCTTTAGCTGCCTCAGAGGCTGCCATATGCTCAGCTTCCATGGTGGAGTCTGAAACGTATTTCTGCTTAACACTTCTCCATGCTATGGCTCCACCTCCCAAAGTAAACACATACCCCGAGGTTGATTTACTACTATCCCTATTTGATTGGAAGTCCGAATCCGTGTAACCCACAGGGAGCAAATCATCTGCCTGGTAAACTAACATATAATCTCTAATCCTTTTCAAGTACTTTAACATATGTTTTACGGTAGTCTAATGTCCTGATCCTGGGTTACTTTGATATCTACTAACCATGCCCACGGTAAAATAGATATCCGGTGTCGTAAATAGCATCACATACATTAGGCTTCCTACAGCTGAAGCATAAGGAACTGCCTTCATGTCCTCTATTTCCTTTGATGTATTAGGACACATCTTTTTAGATAAAGGTACTCCATGCCGAAAAGGTAGAAAACCTTGGAGTTTTACATGCTAAAATGAGCTAGGATAGTATCGATGTACGAAACTTGAGATAAGCACAACATCCTTTTCTTGCGATTCCTTATTACTTTGATCTCAAGAATATGTCCACATTCTCCCAAATCCTTCATATCAAACTTCTTGGACATCCATACCCTTACGTCTGACAACACTTTGACATTGTTTCCAATGAGCAAAATGTCATCTATGTATAGTACAAGAAATACCACCACGTTTTCTTCACTTTTCTTGTATACACAAGACTCATCCGGACACTGAATGAATCCATGAGACTGGATCACTTCATCAAACTAGATGTTCCAAGATCTCGCAGCTTGCTTCAGTCCATAAATGGACCAATTGAGCTTACATACAAGATGTTCTTTGCCCTTCGCAATGAATCCCTCTAGTTGCTTCATATAGATGTTTTCTTCAAAACTTCCATTAAGGAAAGTTGTCTTGGCATCCATTTGCCAAACCTCATAATCTATATGAGTAGCAATAGATAAAAGAATCCGGATAGACTTAAGCATGGCTACCGGTGAAAAAGTTTCCTCATGATCGATTCCCTCTTTCTGAGTATACCCCTTCGCAACAAGCCTCACTTTAAAGGTTTCCACCTTCCCATCTATTCCTCTTTTCCTTTTATATACCCATTTACATCCAATGACTTTCACACCATTTGGTGGTTCTATAAGCTCCCAGACCTGATTAGAATGCATATATTCTATTTCAGACTTCATTGCACTTTGCCAAGATGTTGCATCTTTATCTTGGAGTGTTTCATCATATGTCCAGGGATCAGCTTCATGTTCACCAAGGATCATGTCTGAAGACTCCTCCAAAAATATAAATCTATCAGGTTGTTTAACAACCCTCCCACTACGACAAGGCACTATCTGTAATTGTGCTTCATTTGTGACACGTGTTGCAGTTACTTGTGGTATATCATCTTGTACCGTTGGTACTAAAGTAGAAGTGTCTTCTCTTATTTCTTCAAGAATAATTTTACTCATGGGCTTATGGTTCATTACATAGTCCTCTTCTAAAAATCGGGCATTGGTGCTAACAATGACTTTCTGATCTTTAGGACTATAAAACAAACACCTTTCGTTCCTCTAGGATATCTCACGAACAAGCGAACTTCTGTACATGATTCCAACTTATCAACGTCTCCCTTCAGCACATGTGCTAGACTACCCCAAATCCGAATGTATTTCAAACTAGGCTTATGCCCATTCTACAATTCTGTAGGAGTAGATGGTATTGACTTAAAAGGTATCAAGTTCAGAATGTACGCCGCTGTTTCCAGAGCATATCCCCAAAATAAATTTGATAATTCTGAATAACTCATCATTGATCTAACCATTTTCATAAGAGTCTTATTCCTTCGTTTCGTCACACCATTCTGTTAGGGTGTACCAGGTGCAGACAATTGGGATTGAATCCCGGCCTCTGATAAGTAACTCCTAAACTCTCCTAAGAGGTACTCTCCATCACGATCAAAACGTAGTGTCTTGATACTTTTACCATGACGTTTCTCCACATTAGCCTTGTACTCTTTGAACTTATCAAAGCACTCAAACTTACGCTGCATCAAGTAAATGTACCCATATCTCGAATAGTCATATATAAAAGAGACAAAATATTCGAAACCACCTCTTGCCTAGATAGTTATAGGCCCACACAAATCAGAATGAATCAATTCCAACACTTCTTTGGCTCTATACCCTTTGCCTTAAAAGGCCTTTTGGTTATTTTTCCTTCCAAGCAAGACTCACAGGTTGGAAAGTTTTCTACTACCAATGAACCCAAAGGTTCATCGGCTATTAACCTTTGAATCCTACTAAAGTTAATATGACCCAACCTTAGATGTCAAAGATATTTTTGGTTCATTTCTGGAGGTTGCTTTCTCTTATTAGAATTAGAAGATGTGTTATTAATTTCCATTTGTTGCATCGTGAGAGTTATTGGATTAAGAGAATACAAATTGTCAACCAACTCACCAGAATAGATAACCACCTTATTTTTCTTGACAACCACTTTGTCATCAAAAGAAATAGAATATCCATCCATAAATAATTTAGAAACTTAAATCAAGTTCTTTCTAAAACATGGTACGTAAAGATAATTTTTTCAAAATCAAAGTTTTATTCCTATCAAAAGATAAATAAACATCTCTCACTGCAACAACCGCCACTCACTAACATTGCCCATGTAGACGGTGATCTCCCCTTCAGTTAGTTGTCTAGTTTCCTGGAACACCTGCAATGAATTACAGACATAATCAGTGGCTCCCGTATCTACACACCATGTACAGGTAGATAACACCGCTAAACATGTTTCAACAACTAATGAATAAGATATACCTTTATTGTTCTCCTTTCTGTGAGGACAGTCCACCTTCCAATGTCCAGACTGCTTGCATGTGAAGCACTTGCCCTTCAGTTTCTTTACACATGCCTACGGCCCAGTCCCTATAGGTTGAATCACTTTCTTTGCCGAACCAACTTGTTTCTTCTTCTTCTTTCCGCCTTTCGGCTTAGAGGTAGAAACGTTTTCAGCAATGTGAACTTGAGAACTTTGACGAAATAGCCCTTCTGCCACTTGAAGTCTTGTCAGAAGTTCCGCCAATGAATAAACCCTTTTGTTCTTGTTGTAGTTCAGGTGGAACCACTCAAAACTCTTGGGCGACGTTTGGAGAATGATATCGACCTGGGTTTCCCCATCGATTTCAGCTCCAAAGACTTCCATCTCATTCAAATGAGCCATCATCTTGATGATATGATCCCTCATGGGTGTCCCCTCAGTCATGGTGGTCGTCATTAAGTTTCTCATGGCCTCCTGCCTGGCAGCCCGATTTTGGTGTCCGAAGAGTTCCTTGAGATTGAGCATCATGTCATAGACAGTGGGTATGACCTGATGCTGATGTTGCAGCACATTTGACATAAAAGCTAAAATGTAACACTGACCCATCTCATCTGCCTTGACTCATTTCCTATGTCTCTCTATCTCCTCTTCACTAGAAGCGTTATCAGGCACGCTAGGACAGACCTCAAGAAGTATGAACTTGCATTCTTTAGCAGTTAAGATAATGTCCAAGTTTCATTTCCAATCAATATAATTAGGACCAGTAAGTTTGTTTTCTTTTAAAATAATAGCAAGAGGATTGAAAGCCATTTTGAAAACTTGAGAATCACAAAATAAAATATTTGGTCAAAACTTCAGAATTTAAAATAATATTGATTTCTCAAATAATATAATTTAAATTCACCAACACCTCAAAACACCATGAATTTTGTATGCCACGATAGTGTGGGCGTATACTAATTCAAACATTTGTAAGAGGAGAGTTTATCCATTAATTTTATTATCTTGTCAACCTAACTTTATGACAAATAAAATTAATTGTTGGTTCATCTTCGGTCACACAAATAATAGCAGTGACTCCGATGGGGGAGGATACTATTAAATCCGCCTAAGTATATACCATTACTTGATACTTAGTCCATTAATTAGGATTGTGCCCCTTCAGATGGAGATCACACATACCTAAATAACTTCCTATAATCATCTATAAAGAAAGTTTGATCTAGTGATCCGCAAACAAACTCATCCGATATGGAGGAAGGCACTTAAAGCCAACGCGCAAGCTTGAATGCATCACTTACAAACCAGTAATGGAGACCATGGAATTTATTTAAATAATCCCTCTCCTACTTAGTTATTTAAATTGAGGAATTTTAACATGCATACACATCACAGCACATAAAACAGCATCACAAGACACAAAATAGCATATAAAAGCAATAAATATGAAAATAAAATTTCCAACTATTATGGCCTCATCCATCGTTGTCCTCCAATATGCCGCCAATGGATCAAGCCATCGTGTCTATCTTGCTTCCCTCTTCACCGCCCCTCCGATCCTCAAAATAGCACCACGCATAGCAAGGATACAAGCCGCAACAAAAAGAAATAAAAAATTTACATTTATCGATCCTATATTCCACAAAGGAATTTACATGTAATCTAGATTGAACAAAATGTAAAAAATAATAACACAGTGACTGACTCTATTTAATTATTACAATCATGCACACACAAACAACCTCGACATGCCCCAGGTTTCAAATCACACATAAACACACAAAGCCATAATAATTGGACCTAGGATGCCTGCAACCACAGAGTTAATCTTTCTTGCACATCCTATTATTATCCTGCCTAAACTTTTATATGAGCAGTGCATAATTTAATCGAAAACCAATCACACAGAACCAGAAAATATGCTCTGATACCACTTGAAGGCGCTGGAATTTCGTTCTATTTCAATTTCCCTTTACAAAAATTGTACAAGTACAAAACTTTTTTCTAACAACCCGCATGTTCGATTATACATGTGTTTGATCAATCAAGCAAGTTCTTAATGGATCAAAGTACACCTTGATTGAAGTACAAGATCGCTGGCCTCTTGTGTTGGTATTCAAAATCGATACAAAGAAAACTGAACTAATTACGCAGTGGAATTAAAGAACCAGTTGTATCTTTCCTTTGTAGTTAAAGACCTCTTGATCTTCTACTGTATTCCTCTCCTTTTCTTGAACGTCATGTGGGCGATGATCTACCAAGACAAAAAGAAACACCCTTACCTTCTTTATTTCCAAACTGCCTGCCACCAAGAGAGGCTCTAGGATGGGGCACCTCCTCTCTTCTTCCTTCTCCTCTTCTTCCTCTTCTCCAAACCGCCGGCCACCAAGGGATCTAAGCAAGAGGCGCCAGCCCCTAGCAAGGAAGCGAAGCCGTTGGCCCTAGCAAGGAAGAGAAGTCGCTGGCCCTAACAAGGAAGAGAAGCCGCCGACCCTAGCAAGGAAGAGGAAAAGAATTGTGGAAAAAATAGGTTTTGGGGTGCCACCTACTCCCTTTTATAATCCTTGCCGCTGGCCCTAGGAGAGGAGTGGAGGTGGCGCCAAAAACCAAAACCTAAAACCTCCTTGGATGGGTGGATGTGAGACTTTATATAGAAGCTACAACAGGGACCTAGAAGAGGAATTGGTTTCGGCCTCCTGATGGGCTTGGGCTTCCTATGCTCAGCCCGAACATCCAACTCAAGTACATTAATAATAACTCATACCACTAAAGGGTTGTTATTGAACTACCGCATCAATCCCATATTATAATATGGCTCATTCTTATCATGAGTGCATTAATCTCCCTGTGTTTAAGATATCGTATGCCCGTTAATTAAATGAGTTACTGACAACTCAATTAATTAACATCTGATTTCAAGAGTAGTACCACTCAACTTTATTATCATGTTGGACTAAATCCACCTACAAGGTTTACATGATAATCCTTATGAGCTCCTCAAGGGGACTACATCAGCCTAAATAATTAGGACACAGATTTCTTCTATAATCAACAATACTGCATATAAACAGTACTATTTCTCAACTCATCGGGCCTATTGATTTAATGAATAAATCTCACCCATTGATAAATTAAAGAAATAAATACTAAATATATGTGCTTGTTATTATATAGGGATTAAGAGGATGCACATCCATAATAACAGAAGTTCTATGCTTTTATGTAGTTAGTATAGATCGAACAACCTCAAACGGTCCTGCTCAATACACACATTGTGCACTAGTGCAATTTTATAGTCAAGACAGACTAATAACAAATTACACTACAACCGTTCTAATGGTTTATCCCAATCCATCTTGGTTGTGAGCTATTATTTATAATTTATAAGGAACCGATAACATGATCTTTTGTGTGGCACCACACACCATGTTATCTACAATATAAATTAAATGGACAACTGCATTGAAATATATAAATATAAAATGCAAACATTTGACCAAAGTGATTCTCATTTTAAAATATTTCAAAACAGATGTTCATACAAAAGCTAGGCTTATAGTATACATCCCAATAGAATGGACCTTCCTTGATTAATTGCTCAGAAAGTCCTCATTGCAATGTGACAACTACTTTGGCATTTAGTTGTGACTTCCATTTTTGATCTATGCACCATTTTATAGACTCTAATTGCTTGTTGTCTTCATCTATTGGCTCAAAGAAACCCTCAGTTATGGAGAACCAAATATCTACTTTAGATCTAAGGTATTACTCCATGTAGCTCTTTCAATATGTAAAGTTGCTTCCTTCGCAGTATAGTGGTCGTGTAGTGTTGTGAGCCTCCTTCAAAGACATCTTGTTTTTCTGAGCTTGACTTCTTTGGATAGAAGTCCTCTGAAGTAACCTTTCTCTAATATCACTTATTAGGATTGTGAGAGATAGAGGAGGAAAAGTGAATAGCTCACTTCACATTGATTTAGAATTACAGTGGAAACTTGAAGCAAAGCACATACAAGACACTAACACCTTTGATTTACTTGATATCCCCCTTCTTGAGGTGACTAATCCAATGGTCCACTATGAGCAATCTACTTTCACTAAAATTTCTCCTTCTTGGATCAAAACTGAAGGTGGAGAAACTTTCTACAATAGTATTTCAACACAATTCAAGAATAAGATGAAGCCGGAAGATATTACAATGATTTCTTGAGTAGATGTAGGCTTCTTCTTCTTCAAATCTTGTGCCAAAGATAGAGGTTGAGCTCAAGCACTTCTCAGCAATTAGATAGCATGAAAAGCTTTGGCTTGGAATGAGAGCTCTACCCCTTCACTCTCTTTTTTTTATATGAATGCTTGAGTTAAAGTTTTTATTTCAAACATTAGTCAATTATTGCACAATATTAGTTGATTGTTAGGTCTTCGAAAACTATTCATGTTGTTGAATGACCACTAATGCTTTTGAAATTTATCTAATTTGTCTCTAATTTGAACATCAGTTGATGTCAACCATCATTTGACTGAATCAAATAGTCGAATCGAGCAAGTGATCCCACTCACTATTGTACTCTTTAATTTGACATCAGTCAATTTATGTCCATCATCGATCGACTGATCACATTAGTCAAATAGAGCACACAAGTCTCACTCACTTCTATGTTCATCAAGTTGACATCAATCGATCGATATTCAACATCAATAAACTAATTGCATTAAATAGAGCACGCAAGTCCCACTTGCTTCTATGCTCTTCAAATTGACATCAGTCAATTATTGTCCAACATTAATCAACTGATAGCATTAGTCCCACTTGCTTCTGTGTTATTCAATTCGACATCAGTTGATTGATGTACAACATCAATCAACTGATAATATCAGTCAAATTGAACATGCAAGTTTCACTCGCTTTTGTTCTTCTTCAAAACAACACCAATCGATTGATGAACTCGTCAATCAACTAATAGTATGATCTGAATGTATTTTTAGACTATCAATCGATTGGTTCCCATATCAATCGATTGATTCTCTTATCTCAGCCTTCTCAAGGACTATTACCTGAATCTAGATGAACCTCTTCTTCACTGGAATTTCATGCTTGGATCCTTCTCATCTCTAAGTCTTCATCCACCTTTGCATTGAATTCTCAATTTGCTCAGGTTCCTTCTTTTACTAAGAATCTGGTTCTTGACCTTCCTGGATTTTTCTTCTCTTACTTTGGTCTCCAACCTACAAGGATTTTCCCCTGCACACTTATCATACAAGTAAGATCTCCATTTATTAGCATAATCTTAAATGTTATCAAACACCAAAATTATATTTCTTTGCATGATTTAATCAACATAGGTAGGTCAAGAGGGACTAGATGTCTGACATATGGGAAGCCCTAGCAAAGGAAAGTCTAGAGACATGTCAAGGTTAACTGAATATCTAGTAAAAAAAAAGTTCAAGAGATCAAGGGGATCAGATGCTTGAGATATGGAAAGTCTAGGTAGATTAAAGTCGACTGGATGTCTCGCAAGAGAAAAACTCAAGTCAAGGGTGACTGGATGTTTGACAAAGGAAAAAAAAACCCGAAGAGAGTGAACCTTAAGTAATGGAAGACTCAGAGGAGAGAACTCTTAGCAAAGGTAAACTCATATGGGAGTGAACCTTAGGTAGTGAGAAGTCTTGGAGGACTAAACTCCAAGCAAGGAAGAAGTCTTGGAGGTGTTAACTTCAAACAAGGAAAAAGCCTTAGAGGAATAAACTCTAAGCATGTAAACATAGTAGGTTAGGTATACTTATACTAGGTTTTTACATGTTTGCATATATTATTTTGTAGGAAACTATAGTTGGACAAAGACCCAAGGCTTCGGAGGTGACCGGACCATGTTTGGGTGACCCAAACTAGTTCAGGTGATTAGACCTAGTCTGGGTGACCTAAAAAAGTTTGGTCGATCGAAAAAACCTAGATAACGTCGAGTTTGTACAAATCGATCTATAGATGATGTTTGAGTAATTTCAGGAGACCAAAATGGGTTACAGTAGATCAGAAAAAGTGATGATCATGCTCTATAAAAGGTAGGTGAAGGCTCAAGGATTATTCATTCATTCACATTCAATTGTCTTTGTTTTCATTTTCAAAAATCTCCTTAAGCTATGCTCATGCGATCCAAGAGGCAGATGAGTGTTGTGTGTATTCAAGATAACCAGAGGCAATTGATGATTTAATGATTTAATTTCCTTTATAAGTATTGTTATTTACTTGTGTTTGTGTTGTTAATCAATCTTGTAGGATGTTTCTCCGCCGTCAAAATGTGTTCGGAAAGGAGAAAACACTAGTGAACAACTATTCATGCATAACCTTGGACATAGCAACTTTGGGGGTTGTGAACGAAGTAAATTATGTGTTCTTATCTTTATTTTTATTAGTTTTATTATTTCACTACATACTAATCTGATAGATAAGAATGACATGAGAAAAAAATGAGCACTATACACCCCTTTAGCGCACTCTATGATTCTACAATAACCACAATAACTTTACCTTTACAATTTTATTGTTCAGTGTATCTAATCAAGATATATGCACTTTGGTCGTGACTAGGTCCCCTCTTGTATCAAGGTCAAGCATTCTATTGGGTACCTCAAATGTTTCTCCTCTTTCCACCACTTCTCCCTTTGCATGCACAGCCTTAGACTCACCCTAATTAGCCTCCTCCTCGGAGACACTTATTCCCCCTCTAAAGGCACTTTCTTCTTTTGTGGCCTCACTCTCTTCATCAACTCTCTTCATGACAATAGAGGTCTTTTATTATTCCTTCATGGAAGCATCTCGTTGTTCCTCTAACACATTTGTATCTTGAGGAACATCTTCCACCATAGCCACCTTAGAAACACTTTGTTACTCTGCCCTCATAGACAATTGGTATCTCCTTCAACCATCCTAGAGTTATCTCTCCCATGGGCTAGAACGTATGTTGGGCACTCTTTGTAGAACACCCTTTTCTTCTATCACAGTGTTTGATAACACTTTTTGATAACAAAAATGACACTCTCTTTGCCTTTTCAAAGATGATTGTTGCAACTAGAGTTTCATGGTCCTTGGCCGGTAAGGTATGTGTAACATCAAAGACATTAGGAGCTTGCTAGCGGCTTGCTCATGGCTCATCAATATCCTTGCACTTCAAGAGATCAATAAACTCTTAAATCCTCTCATGCTTGAAAGTAAGGAGATTATCTTTTCCCTTGAATGTATGACATCTACTTGCTTATGTGTTGTTCAATCAACTTCCTTATTTTCATGATGTTGGAGGCATTCTACTTCCATTTGTAGATTTTTGGAAGAGAAAAAGGTGTCCTTTCGGATGAGTCTAGTGGCTAGCGCATGAGGTGTTGCTACAATGAGGTATGCGGTTCGAATCTCGGTAAAGTCGAGGTAAATGTCTCCCTTATGTGTTAGTCACTATTCCAAAGGCTAGTAGTCACTCGTGATTTACCTCCTCTGTGTTGGCCCTGGGACGGGTTGGCGGGGGCGCTGGGGGCGAACATATTCGCCTTTTGCCATAATTGAAAGAGAAAAAGGTTGGATAGATACTTAAATGGAACATGTTTGTAGATCAAGCTTACAAAGAAGGTTGCACATTAACTTCATATCACATAAATGGTTTAAATAAAGAGGATAGTTATATCAACTTACTGCTAACAGCCATAAAAAACCCCTAAGAAATTGGCTTCTATAATGCATCAAGGCCTTGTGGCTTGGGACTTGTTGATAAAATAGACCCAATTTCCTCCATCTGAAGTGTCAAAGCTAAACAGAGTCTTTGTCCAATTGTAGTTACTCAAATTTTCAAAATTGTCTACTACATCTATAAATGATAGATAGGATTAGTACTCTAGGAACAGCACTAGAAATAAATAAATAAATAAATAAATATAATATGTAAATTTTACAAAATAAAACAACATTGTCGTCTTCCATTTTATTGCAAGAGTTGCCTCAACTTTTTTTCCAACTCCTTCCTTGAGGACTGTTTATCTTCAAAATAATGCATCTATAGTTGGCCATAAGCTAACATTGATATACATAGGAATCACCATTTTAGTGACAAATAATCCTACGATGAGGGAAACATTATTCCCACATTGCTTCATAATCCCAACTCTCAAACATATTTTGGATAAGACATCTAACATTGGGATTCCTTGGAATGACTAAAAGTCATGAAAATGAAATTTTGCTTATCAGGTCAATGTGCCTTTTATTGTAACGACCCATCTTTTACTGACTAAACTGTAAGGCCGGGGGTTACTTACATTTGCTAAACTATTTCGTGCGGAAAGCTGAACTAATTAAAATCTCTACTAGTTGCTATAAAATCTAGAATTCATGATCAAAATACCATTTCGTTGTGGTACATATGCTAAAAGAAGGGAATCTAAACTTTCCATTTGATCAAGGAGCTGAAATCAGACTTCCCAATCGATCAAGGCTGAGATTCAATCGATTGGAAGGGGTTCAATCGATCCACTGATCGATCCAACGTGCTTCTGTGCACGGAGGCCTTTTCTGAATCGATCGGTCGATCGATCCAGCCTAGCCATTCGATCAGCTAATTGATTCAACAACTCTCTGTTCGCAGAATTTATTTCCCGATCGATCGACTGATCGATCCATGGCCAATCGATCAGCTGATCGATTCATCAACTCTCTGTACGCAGAAAATCACTCCCCAATCGATCGGCTGATCGATTGAGGACCCTCCAATCGATCAGTCGATCGATTGAAGCTCTGATTTCTGTGATTTTTGCTGCACTTAAGTAATTTCATGTACAACACGAATGTATAAACCAATAAACATTGGAATAATACTAATCATGCCATTATTCATAGTTTATCGACTAACATCAAGGTAACTAGAAGTCTAGGCATAGCATAGTGCATACTTTCACAATTCATAAAATTTAAACATTCAAAAGATGCGGAAAAATAAAATATAAGGAGTTCTAATCCTTTAAACTTGCTAGTTCCCAAGGGTCTTTATTCCAAGTTCCTTCTCACACACATCTTGACGCATTGCCCTCCAGCCTCCGCTAGTCCATCTTCCCTTTACCTTTATCTGTAGTACAAGGAAAAAGGAAACTATAAGCTTGGGAGCTTAGTAAGAACCATCTACCTCACAAAACATGCATTCGATGAAATCATGCTTTTAAATGATTCTCTTTGAAACACATGCTTGTAGTCTTGCTGAGAACTGCTAAAACATGGCATACTGAGATATAAATCATGGCAATCAAATACTAATTATAGAACCATCTTGTTATATCAATAAGAAGAACTGAACTGATATATAAGCTGAGTTAAACTGATGCTAGACTAATGCTGAATCTGAACTACATTCACATAGCTAATTTGTGAAGTTTGAAAACTATTTCATAATAGATAAAAATAATAATCATGCTGCTGATGGGCCCGGCAACTGTACTTGCTATGCGCGCATCCCTAACTAAATCCGAGGTAGCTAGTCCCGAATCTAGTATGGTTTACTAGGTTATCTAAACCTAGGGACGACTATGGGAGTCCAACCCAAGGACAACTAAGAGTCTAGCACAGTGCCTCTGATAAAAGTAAAATACTGATTCATAAGCTGACGTATCTTATCTTGCTCATACTAGGTTATCTGAACCTAAAGGTGACTATGGGAGCCCACCCATTGGACCGTAGTCCCATATAAACTGAAGCAAGACTAAACATGCTATTTAAAATGCTTCTATGCCATTTAACTGAGCTATTAAAATGTCTACGGTAGCATTTAACTGTACTAGTCATTTTATCGAACACTTGATGTGCTCTAACTCTCCTCAACTTAGTAATCATGCATATGGCTGAACTAAAAGCATATAAACGTATGATTAACTACTTATACTGCAGGTGAGGGGTTACTTACTTCCTGCGCTAGGTTTCTTACAATTCTGATCGCTAGATTTCCAAAGAAGGAGATCTCTTCGGCGATCTTCTTGCGTCTACGCGTTCTTCTCACGGAGAGGAGCATCCTTGTATCGGAGTCGTCGCCGGAAGGTTCTCCTACGACCCTAGGGAAGGAACTCTAGGTCTCTTGGGGGCTTGGTGTGGCGAGAGGGTGAGGAAGAGGGAGGGGCGGCGGGTGAGGGTGAGGGAGAAGAGAAGTTGCCGATCAAAATAATAAATCCCCAATTAAATTCCCTATTTATATTAAGTGATTAATACGACCCAACTAAATCATAAATATAATTTCTCTCCTCTTCTTTCAGCACAACTCTGATGGGGCCACCTGGTTACTAAAGTCATGCTATAAGTTGTAAAGTCCAATAGGTCGCGGGTTCAATTCCCGCTTACACTATTTTATGTTTTTATTTAATTTTGCTACTTCTGCTACTTCAAAAATTCTATAAAAATATTCTAAAATTCCAGAAAAATAATAGAATATTTCTAAAATTTATTTGAGAATTTTCGGGCATTACAATCCCCCATACCTTATCAAAAGTTCATCCTCGAACTTAAAATAACTCTGGGTACTTCTGTCTCATACTAGCTTCTATCTCCCAAGTTGCCTCTTCTGCGGTGTGATTTTGCCAAATGACTTTTACTAATGGTACCTCCTTGTTTCGTAATTTCTTAATTGCTCGGTCTATTATCTGAATAGGCCGACTGTCATAGCTGAGGTCTTCGCGGACTTGTACCAACTGGGGCTCAATCACCTGGGTGGCATCTGGGATATGCTTCTTCAGCATAGAGACATGAAATACATTATGGATAGCTGACATCTCCTGGGGTAGCTCTAGCTCATATGCTACCTTGCCAACTCTTCTGGTGATAAGGTATGGTCCCACATATCTGGGACTTAATTTGTCCGTCTTCCCAAAATGCATTACTCCCTTCATGGGAGCCACTCGGAGGAATACTATATCCCCCACTGAAAACTCTAAGGGTCGGCGCCGTGTATCAGCATAGCTTTTCTGGTAGCTCTGAGCTGTCTCTATCCTCTAGCGGATCTGCTGTATAGCTGCTGTGGTATCTGCTACTAGATCTGTCTGAAGTTCTAGTTCTTTCTGTTCACCACTTTCATACCAGTAGATTGGAGATCTACACCTCCGCCCGTAGAGAGCCTCGTAGGGTACCATACCAATAGTGGCCTGATAGCTATTGTTGTATGCAAATTCTGCTAAACACAGATATTTGCACCAACTTCCCTTGAAATCTAGGGCACACGCTCGGAGCATATCTTCGAGTACTTGATTTACTCGCTCCGTCTGACCATCTATCTGAGGATGGAAAATTGTGCTAAATTTTAACCTGGTGCCCAATGCTGACTGTACACACTCCCAGAAGTGTGACATGAATCTACTATCTCTATCTGAAATGATGGTCCGTGGAACTCCATGAAGTCTGACAATCTCCTTGAAATACAACTGAGCTAGCTGCTCTAGGAAGTAGTATATTCTGATAGCTAAGAAGTGGGCTGATTTAGTCAATCTGTCGACTATTACCTAGATGGCATCAAAACCATTCATGGTTCTGGGTAGTCCCACTATGAAATCCATGGAAATATCCTCCCACTTCCATTCTGAAATCTGAATAGGCTACAGAACTCCTCCTGGTCTCTAGTGTTCTGCCTTAACCCTCTAACAGGTCAGACAGGTACTGACATATCTAGCGATGTCTCTTTTCATCCCAGGCCACCAAAAACGTCTCTTTAGGTCTTGGTACATCTTGGTGGAACCAGGATGCATCGCATAAGGAGTCCTGTGAGCCTCGTCTAGGATCTTCCTCCGTAGTTCCTCCTGATCCGGAACACATAGTCTGTCACCAAAATATAATACCCCACTGTCAGATACTCTGAACTCTCCACTTTCTGATTCTGCTAACCCTTGCTTGATTCTCTGAATTTCAGGGTCCTGACCCTGAGCTGTCTGGATGTCACCAAGCAGGGTAGATGCTAAGGTCATAGTAGAGAGCTGTCCCACTATAAGTTCAAGACCAAAATCTGTAATTTCCTTTTGTAGGGGCGGTGACATGGCTGCTAGGGATAGTAAGGTGGCACTGGACTTCCTGCTAAGTGTGTCTGCCACTTTGTTGGCTTTTCCTGGGTGGTAGAGGATGTCTATGTCATAGTCTTTGACCAACTCGAGCCATCTGCGCTGTCGCATATTCAGATCCTTCTGAGTGAAGAAGTACTTCAGGCTCTGATCTGTATACACTCTACACTGAGCTCCATACAAGTAGTGTCTCCAAATTTTGAGGGCGAAGATGACTGCTGCAAGCTCAAGGTCATGAGTAAGGTAGTTCCTCTCATAGTCCTTGAGTTGTCTGGAGGTATAGGCGATCACCTTGCCATTTTGCATCAGTACTGCTCCTAGTCCCAATTTAGATGCATCACTGTAAATATCAAAGTTGTTTGTGTTTTCTGGCAGAGTCAGAATGGGAGCACTGGTCAATCTTTTTTTTAGCTCGATAAAGCTGTTCTCACAGTCCTCTGTCCACTGAAATTTTCTGTTCTTCCTGGTGAGAGCTATAAGTGGGGAGGCCATCCTGGAGAAATCCTCTACAAATTTTCTGTAATAGCCTGCTAGTCCTAGAAAGCTTCTGATTTCACTGGCATTCTTAGGTCTTTTTCAGTTACTCACAGCCTCTATCTTACTGGGGTCTACCATGATACCATCTCTGGAGATGATGTGACCCAGAAAGGATACCTGATCGAGCCAGAATTCACATTTCGTGAACTTGGCGTACAGCTGGTTCTGCTGAAGGATCTGCAGTACTATCTTCAGATGCTCTGCGTGTTCTTCCTGAGTTCTGGAATAGATAAGAATGTCGTCGATGAACACGATAACAAACTTATCTAAGTATTCTCTAAATACTCTGTTCATGAGGTCCATGAAAGTAGCTGGAGCATTCGTCACGCCAAAGGGCATGACTACGAACTCATAATGTCCGTATCTGGTCCTGAAAGCTGTCTTGGGTATATCGCCTTCTTTAACTCTCACCTGGTGATATCCTGACCTAAGGTCTATTTTAGAGAACACTGATGCCCCCTTTAGCTGATCAAACAGGTCATCTATCCTGGGAAGAGGATACCTGTTCTTAATCGTGACCTGGTTTAGTGCCTGGTAGTCTATACACAGGCGCATGCTCCCATCCTTCTTCTTCACGAACAATACAGGCGCTCCCCATGGTGAGTGACTAGGGCGTATGAAGTCCTTGTCGAGCAGCTCCTGTAGTTGCTCCTAAAGTTCCTTCAGTTCTACTGGAGCCATACGGTAGGGTGCTTTGGAGATGGAATTTGTACTGGGGATAAGTTCTATCTCAAATTCAATCTCCCTGTCTGGTGCTAGGCCTGGTAACTCCTCAGGGAAGACTGCTGGGTAGTCACATACAACTTGGACCTCTTCTAGCTTATGGTCCTTGTCCTGACTGGTACTGACTACATGTGCTAGGAACCCCGTACATCCTGAATCCAGTAGTTTCTGTGTTTTCAGAGCTGAGAGGAACTTCTTGGCCTTTCTCTTTGGTTCTCCGATGTACCCAAATTGCACTCCTGCTTCAGGTTGGAATACGACTTTCTGTTTACAGCACTCTATGGAGGCACCGTACTTGATCAGGAAGTCCATTCCCGAGATGACATCATAATCAGTCATATCTAGCACGATCAGATCACCAAAGAGTTCTCTATCTGCTATAATGACTGGCACTGCTCGGAGCCAGTGCATGGATGCCATGATTTCTCTGGAAGGTAGTGTTGTCAAAAACTGGCCACTGAGTACATCTGGAGATATTGCTAACTTTTCGGCAAATGTCCTGGATATGTAAGAATGGGTTGCCCTAGTATTGAATAAGACAATTGCACTTTGCTGTAAAATACTGATCTGACCTATAACAACTATCGAGGCATTCGCTACGTCCTCTCTGGTTAGTGAGTAGATTCTCGCATTCGTCGTGGCTGAGGGGGCTTCTAGTCTGCCCTGGCTGATGTGTGGACCATCTAAAGCAGCCTGCATTTGGTGCAACTGTGCTGGCTTGCCTCCGTACTGAATCAGCTATGATGCGGGAAAGTTGGCCTTGTTCGGGCATTGTTTAGTCATATGCCCTTCCTGGTCACATTCGAAGCATCCTCGTGTGCCCTTGCGACAAACTCCTGGGTGGAATTTCCCACAAGTGGAACACTTGGGATAGCTAGGTTGTTTACTAGCTGGTCCTCCTTTTGGGTAACTCCCTAGTTTACGTTTGTTGCTGGAGTTCCCTTTCCAGTTAGAGGTGTGGCCCTGGTGTTTCTGAGTACCTGAGCCTCCTTGACCTTTGGACTCTGAGAAGGCTTGCTTCTGCTGCTTGATGTTGTTCTGGTAATGCTCGGTGATCAGAGCACTACTTACCTGTTCTTCAGTGGTTTGCGGCCTACGGACGCTGCTGGCCACATTCAATGCTATTTCCGGCCTTAGCATTTTGAGCATCAGCCGGACTCGTTCTCCTTCGGTGTTGACTAGTTCGGGGCACAGATGAGCCAACCTATTGAATTTCTTCATGGCCTCCCCTACTGAAAGGTTGCCCTGACGAAATTCAGTGAACTCGTCGTAGTGGCAGTTTGTGACCCGCATGTGAAAGAACTCCTCAAATAATTCTCTTTCGAAGTCGGCCCATGTCATTTGATTCACTGGGCGCTTCGCTTTAATCCTCTCCCACCACATACGTGCGTCTCCTGCCAGGCAGAATGAGGCACATTTCACCTTTTCATGCTCTGGCCAGTCCAGGAGCTCCATCGTACTCTCCAGTGTTTTGAACTAGGCTTGGGCATCCCATGGTTCACTGGTGCCTGAGAAGTTCTCTGGCTTGATTTTCTGCCACTGGATCAGATAGGCTTCTCGCCTTGCCCCTGCTATTGGGGCTACAGGTGCTATAGGTTGGACTGGTGGAACCTCTATAACTACTAGGGTTGCCTTGTTAGGTTCCGGGGTGGCAGTGGGAGTGTTCTGCTGATTAGCCCTTAGGGTGGCTATCTCCTGTTGTTGTTCTACTAGTTGCTTCTGTAACTGAGCCACTACCTCTGTAAGGTCTGGGGAAGGCACTGAGCTATCTGCCTCATGCTGGGGCTCAGTAGCTGGTGCCCTTCTAGCTGGGCGTCCTCATACCATTTCCTAGAGAAGTAAAGGACATACATAACTACTATAATTATATTCACATAACTACTACTATCATGTTAGATGCTATCATATATAAACATGCTTTAGTTATCTATAAACATGGAAGCAGGAACATAAATAAGTTGAGGTATTCTTACTTGGAAGCTGCAGGTTCAATGCTGATGTGTGTGTGGAGGAAGTATGGAACTTGCTCTGATACCACTCTGTAACGACCCGCCTTCTATTGGCTAAACTGTAAGGCCGGGGGTTACTTACATTTGCTAAACTATTTCGTGCGGAAAGCTGAACTAATTAAAATCTCTACTAGTTGCTATAAAATCTGTTGGGACCTTGACGTTCACTAGAGGGGGGGTGAATAGCGTCTCACCCAAATCCTCGCTTCTTTCTACAATGTTAGTGCGCAAGCGGAAATACAAACGAACAAGTATAAAGACTAAAACTAAGAAAGGAAATGCAAACCGCTAACACGTTCGTTTACGTGGTTCAGAGATAACTTGCTCCTACTCCACGGCGTGTCTGTAAGGTGGACGATCCCTCAATCCGTCGGTGGATTAATCCCCGGAAACTCCAGCTAGCACAATCCTCCTTGTCGGTGGAGAAACCTCGCCACAACTCGATCAAGAGCACTTGGATTACTAGGGCACTAGTTGACTACTAATTAGAGGTTACCCACCACTAATTTCGTCAACCTCAACCAAGCTCCCAAGGCTTGGTTATATAGGCCACGGGTTGGAAAACCCCGCCTACCAGTCGACTGCTAAAACATGCAGTCGACTGTCCTCTGTGGAAATTCGACCGTTACATCCCAACGGCTCGATTCCACACATTCTGTTCGCTGCCAGTCGACTGCTACAGTACTGCTACAGTAACTCTACAGTACTGCTACAGTAGCGCTACAGTACTTCTACAGTAAACCCTAATTCTAGGATTTTACCCCGAGTACATTCACTCAGCACTCGTTCTCGCCCGGCCAACCTAGATCTAGCCTTCTAGCCTCCTTCATCAGCCTTGCGTCCCTCGGATGCCTCACCATCCTTCACGTCTTGCCTTCTGGAGCTTCCATCGACCTTGTCATTGTTGTCGGGTCTTCCTTTGCCAAGAGGTCGCGCCTCCGGGACTTTATCCATTGCCAAGTCACACTTGGACTTACGTTGCCAAGACTACATGCTTGGACTTACACCGCCAAGACTCATCCTTGGACTTTCCTCCTTTGCCAAGATCACACTTGGACTTTCCTTGTTGTACCTGTATCCTGCATACTCACAATGCATATCAAATACAACAATAAACCTAACTTAAACCTTTGCCCAAACATCAAAACTTAGGGTACCTAGATTGCTCCAATAATCTTCCTCTTTTTGATGTTTGGCAACTCGTTTAAGTTAGGGAAACAATATAGCAATAATAATGCAAATAAATATATGTAATCTACACATGCATAAATCATGGAACCTAATCCTAGGCTCCCCCTTCACCTAAGCTCCCCCTTGAGCTAGGATTTCTTGCAAAGGTAAACTTCTCCCCTTTTGCTAATAAATGAGCAATCACTCCCCCTTCACCTAAGCTCCCCCTTGAGCTAGGATTTCTTACAAAGGTATGTAAGTTTCCCACTTAAACCTAAACTTCTCCTCCTTTGCCATACATCAAAAAGAGCTCCAACAATATCCCAATTATTGGACTCTTTGACCTCTAATGACCATAAACATCATGTATTAATCCCCCATAAGATTACATACATGTTCACCACTCTTTTGGTCATTTTCTAATGCTTGAAAAACATTTTCAGACCGTATCAGTCGACTGCTATAAGTACCAGTCGACTGCCATCATCAAAATGAGCTTACAGAGACATTTTGTGCTCATGAACAGTGTTACCAGTCGACTGGTAAAACCAGCAGTCGACTGGCCTCGTCAAAATGAGCTTACAGAGGTCCTCTGTGCTGAAAATTACTGTTACCAGTCGACTGGTAACTGTACCAGTCGACTGGTACTCTTTTTGGATAAAAATCAGCCTTTTATCCACTTTCAGAAATGCACCAAAAATTCCACAGACCTCCAAAAAAATTCCAAATTTTGTGGAGAGGTCTATCTTATCCATGTCTACTTGGGAAAAATATATATAAAAATATATTTATCACAGATCCCAAAATTGACACAAAATTCAAAACTAGCTAAGTGGTTCAATTGAACCTTGACCTAAAGTCCTAGTTTTGACTTCCTCTTGATGTATCTTCCCATACTAAACCATAATGCATCCCTAGCATTAGTTTATATGGCATATATTCATCAAAAACTAATTTTCATGCAATATAAACCCAATTCATATTTCCATGCATGAAACACATCCCAATTATGTCAACCCACTAGGTTAGAGGCTTAAGTCTGTCTCCTAACCACTTGGCACATTTGATAACCCATCTATCATGAGTCCCAAAGGCTCTTCCTAACCTTAGGAATCTTAACCTTAGTCACCTCCCTTGGTGACTCATCCACTATGGTTAGGCCACTTCGGTGCACCTCGGTTGACACTTGGCTACTAAACTCACCTTCTTAACCTTAGACACCTTGTCTTTGGTTAATTTCTTCTTTTCCTTAATTTTGGACACCTCATCCTTGCTATAATTATATGCTACCCTAGCATATTCCTTCTTATTGGCCTTGGATGACTCTCCCTTATCCTTGGTAACACCTCCCATACCAATGTCATGTGCTACCTTAACACTTGACCTCCTTTTGGTCTTGGAAAAGATTTTTTATGTTTTCAAAGAGTAACTCCCCCTAAAAATATGGTCAAACTTCTATCATTGCACCAACAATGACTTGGGGTTCCTAAATAATTAGGAAAACCAAAACTCGAAGTCTTGAGGTTCAAAATTCAATAATGAAACTAAACCTCAACCGAAACTTCACTTTGGTTTTTCTTAACCAATACATACTTGTTTTCATCATGAAAACTCATGTAGACATTATTTAGGGTATACTTTATCAGGGAAAAATAGTTTTCTATGAAAATACTTCCTATTTTCAAAGATTGACACAAATTTGAAAACTCTTGAAAATTTTAATGTTTTCTCCTAGTTTGTGTCTAACTTTCCAATGATGATTACTATCAAAAGATAGTCTTCACCAAGGTTTTTCAAAAGTATTTTGAAATCATTTTTAAAACCAATATCCAACCACGTTCTTTGGGCTCAATGTACATGACTTGTACATTAGCTTTCCCAATGATTGGAAGACAAGTAACTATGTGTTTTGATGAACCTAAAACTCAACAAGATGCACTAGATCAACATCTTGAGTTTAGTTCCCCATCTTAACATCTCACTTGTATCTAACGTGTATTAAAACACATACAAGTCACCTTATAGTTCTTTGTGAGATGTATATTTGGTCTTGCCCGAAACTAAGGGATCATACATCTCTATCTAGGCATTGTGAAACTTGTGATCATCCACCTAGGATGTCATTTGTTATAATCCCACTTGTTGGGATATTTACCATTCTTAATAAATGCCTTTTGTCCTTAATTACAAGGAAATTAAAATAATGCATGATGTTTTATGGCATACATCAAAATAAGCAATTTTTAAAAGAAAAACATGCTATAACTACATGATGTATGTATGACATGACATGATATTTTTGTGTTTTTTATAATAAAGATGAATGAAAAAATAAATATGATCTCATGACATATGATGGGCAAACAAAGCATGACAAATTAGTATACATAAGATACCTAGATTACCTATCTAAGTGTCCTTAAACCTAGCTAACTCAAAATTTAACCCTAGATTGTCCATGATTTCTCATGAAAATGCTAAAACCCAATTTTGACATTTCTTTTCCCTTTCTAAATTTGTGTCATTTTAACTTAAACAAATTTTTCAAAGTATGACACATTTTACTCTTTCAAAGAGTAAATGAAATCAAATTAAGGCTTAGATTCGCCTTTAACCTTCTAAGAAAATGTCAAAACCCCAACTTGGCATTTCTTATCCTTTTCTAAATGTGTCAATTTAAATTAAGTTCAAATCCTCAACGTTTGACACATTTTACTCTTCCAAAGAGTAAACATTTTACATTAGGAGCTAGATTTCTCTTAAATCACTAAGAAGATACCAAAATCCCAACTTGGTATTTCTTATGATTCTCCAAATTGTGCCAATTTAATTCAAAGATAATTCCTTAAGATTTGGCACATGTTACTCTCTCCAAGAGTGATAATTTGGATTAAGGTTTACATTTCCCTTAATTCCATAATAAAATGTCGAATTCCAAATTTGGCATTACTTTTGCTTCTCTCAAGTGTGTCAATTTAAATTAGATTCAACTCCTCAAACTTTGACACATTTTACTCTTTCAAAGAGTAACACTTATCGTCCTTTTCATTTTCAAAGGTTAACAATAACCTTGAAAATACTCTCAAGTGTCAACTTTAATAAGGTTAGGTTAACTACCCTTCCAATTTGAGTTGACACTCTCTAAACCCATCTAGGGTGTAGAGAATATGCTCCTAGGAACCCAAAACCTATTGGTACTCCTTGGATGCTCTAGGTACTCACTAGGGATGACTTCCCTAGATACCTTCCTAAGGACCTTTCTAGGCTTCTTAGAAGCCTTGGTCACTTCTACTAGGTCACTTCTAGGAATAACTTCCCTTGTAACCTTCTTTGTGACTTTGTTAGACTTCTTAGAAGTCTTCGTCACATTGGTCTTGCTAAAAGTACTTTTAGGGATTCCTTCCCTAGTATCTTTGGCTTGACCTCTAAACCTAGGGTTGGTCCCATAACTATATGGAACCCTATGAAAGGAAGTCACATCCTTCTTGGCTTTAAGTTTGTATCCCAAACCTATATAGTCATTGGATGGCTCTTGTCTAGCTTTTCCTAGGTTATGCTCATTTTGACCCCTAAGAATATTTTCCATTCTTGCTAGGGTTCTTTCTAAATTATCAAGTCTTGACCTCAAGACTTGGTTTTCCGTCATTGAATCCATAGACTTGGATTTTTCTTGACCCCTATGAGCATTTCTATATCTAGGCATATATCTATAATCCTTAGAGTTATTGCCTAAATTGTTATCTACCTTCCTAGCCTTAGGTGTGATAAATCTAGCATGAGGAGGAATATATTTACCCTTAGTGTCATCATGCTTCCTACTTTCATGATAATTAGCATTAAAATGATTTAAATTTGAACAGCATTCAAATTAGGGTTTACCACCCTTACCCTTGAAGCTCTCTTCTTCTCCCACTTCTTCAAGTGCACCAATTTCTTGAGCTCTCTTCTCCTTGGGCACTTTGTGTGGTAGTGACCCCACTCACCACATGTAAAGCACCTAATATGCTTCTTCTCCTTCTACTTCTTCTTCCTACAACTCACATTAGTTTCTAAATTAACTTTAGTGAGTTTAGGGTTTACCTCCTTTACCTTCTTGAGCGAAGGACATCTACTCTTGTAGTGCCCCATCTTACCACACTCAAAGCATTTGATGTGGTTCTTTGTGCTCTTCTTGGTAGTTGGGGTGGAGGGTTGAGCTTCCAAGATCTCCTCTTCCTTGGATTTCTCTTCTTCCTCTTCACTTGAAGATGTGGAAGGTTCCACTTCTTCCTCCCTTGATGATGTGGATGATACCTCCTCATCTTCCTTCTCCTTCTCGGATGTTGAGCTCATGTCAACATTCGATTGGTCCTTCTCTTCTTGGACCAATGAACCCTTCTCCTTGGGCTCTTCCACTCCTTGGATTTTTGTAGGGTCTTCATGATAGGCAATGATCTTTTTCCAAAGATTACTTGCATTTGTGGTTTCACCTACACTCAACAAAATATTAGAAGGTAGTAAACTATGTAAAATTCTCGTTACCTCCTTGTCCGCCTCCGATTGCTCCCGTTGCTCTTCGGTCCAATGTCGAGGTCGGAGGCGTTTACCCTTCTTGTCCGTAGGAGCTTCAAATGGGTCACTCAAGACAACCCATTGGTTCCAATCCATTTGGAACCATGTCTCCAACCGCTTCCTCCAATAATTAAAGTCTTCTTTGTCATATGTAGGTGGAATTCGGATATCCCATCCGAGCGGTCCTTCGGACTCCATCTTCTTCTTTCTCTAGCTTCTTGCTCTCTTGGCGGTTAGTCCGTAGAAGAGTGCCCTCGCTCTGATACCACTTGTTGGGACCTTGACGTTCACTAGAGGGGGGGTGAATAGCGTCTCACCCAAATCCTCGCTTCTTTCTACAATGTTAGTGCGCAAGAGGAAATACAAACGAACAAGTAGAAAGACTAAAACTAAGAAAGGAAATGCAAACCGCTAACACGTTTGTTTACGTGGTTCGGAGATAACTTGCTCCTACTCCACGGCGTGTCCGTAAGGTGGACGATCCCTCAATCTGTCGGTGGATTAATCCCTGGAAACTCCGGCTAGCACAATCCTCCTTGTCGGTGGAGAAACCTCGCCACAACTCGATCAAGAGCACTTGGATTACTAGGGCACTAGTTGACTACTAATTAGAGGTTACCCACCACTAATTTCGTCAACCTCAACCAAGCTCCCAAGGCTTGGTTATATAAGCCATGGGTTGGAAAACCCCGCCTACCAGTCGACTGCTAAAACATGCAGTCGACTGCCCTCTACGAAAATTCGACCGTTACATCCCAACGGCTCGATTCCACACATTCTGTTCGCTGCCAGTCGACTGCCCCAGTCGACTGCTAAAACATGCAGTCGACTGCTACAGTACTGCTACAGTAGCGCTACAGTACTTCTACAGTAAACCCTAATTCTAGGATTTTACCCCGAGTACATTCACTCAGCACTCGTTCTCGCCCGGCCAACCTAGATCTAGCCTTCTAGCCTCCTTCATCAGCCTTACATCCCTCGGATGCCTCTCCATCCTTCACGTCTTGCCTTCTGGAGCTTCCATCGGCCTTGTCATTGTTGTCGGGTCTTACTTTGCCAAGAGGTCGCGCCTCCGGGACTTCATCCATTGCCAAGTCACACTTGGACTACGTTGCCAAGACTACATGCTTGGACTTACACCGCCAAGACTCATCCTTAGACTTTCCTCCTTTGCCAAGATCACACTTGGACTTTCCTTGTTGTACATGTATCCTGCACACTCACAATGCATATCAAATACAACAATAAACCTAACTTAAGCCTTTGCCCAAACATCAAAACTTAGGGTACCTAGATTGCTCCAACAAAATCTACAATTCATGTTCAAAATACCATTTCGTTGTGGTACATATGCTAAAGGAGGGAATCTAAACTTTCAATTTGCTCAAGGAGCTGAAATCAGACTTCCCAATCGATCGAGGCTGAAATTCAATCGATTGGAAGGGGTTCAATCGATCCACTGATCGATCCAATGTGCTTCTGTGCACGAAGGTCTTTTCTGAATCGATCGCCCGATCGATCCAACCTAGCCAATCGATCAGCTGATCGATTCAGCAGCTCTCTGTTCGTAGAATTTATTTCCCAATCGATCGGCTGATCGATCTATGGCCAATCTATCAGCTGATCGATTCATCAACTCTCTGTATGCAGAAAATCACTCCCCAATCGATCGGCTGATCGATTGAGGACCCTCCAATCGATCAGTCGATCGATTAGAGCTCTAATTTCTGCGATTTCTGCTGCATTTCAGTAATTTCATGTACAATACGAATGTATCAACCAATAAACATTGGAATAATACTAAGCATGTTATTATTCATAGTTTACCAACTAACATCAAGGTAACTAGAAGTCTAGGCATAGCATAGTGCATACTTTCACAATTCATAAAATTTAAACATTCAAAAGGTGCGAAAAAATAAAATATAAGGAGTTCTAATCCTTTAAACTTGCTAGTTCCCAAGTGTCTTTATTCCAAGTTCCTTCTCACACACATCTTGACGCATTGCCCTCCAGCCTCCGCTAGTCCATCTTCCCTTTACCTTTATCTGTAGTACAAGGAAAAAGGAAACTATAAGCTTGGGAGCTTAGTAAGAACCATCTACCTCACAAAACATTCATTCGATGAAATCATGCTTTTAAATGATGCTCTTTGAAACACATGCTTGTATTCATGCTGAGAACTGCTAAAACATGGCATACTGAGATATAAATCATGGCAATCAAATACTAATTATAGAACCATCTTGTTATATCAATAAGAAGAACTGAACTGATATATAAGCTGAGTTAAACTGATGCTAGACTAATGCTGAATCTGAACTACATTCACATAGCTAATTTGTGAAGTTTGAAAACTATTTCATAATAGATAAAAATAATAATCATGCTGTTGATGGGCCCGGCAACTGTACTTGCTATGTGCGCATCCCTAACTAAACCCGAGGTAGCTAGTCCCGAATCTAGCAGGGTTTACTAGGTTATCTAAACATAGGGACGACTATGGGAGTCCAACCCAAGGACAACTAAGAGTCTAGCACAGTGCCTCTGATAAAAGTAAAATACTGATTCATAAGCTGACGTATCTTATCTTGCTCATACTAGGTTATCTAAACCTAAAGCTAGGTTATCTGAACCTAGAGGTGACTATGGGAGCCCACCCATTGGACCGTAGTCCCATATAAACTGAAGCAAGACTAAACATGCTATTTAAAATGCTTCTATGCCATTTAACTGAGCTATTAAAATGTCTACGGTAGCATTTAACTGTACTAGTCATTTTATCGAACACTTGATGTGCTCTAACTCTCCTCAACTTAGTAATCATGCATATGGCTGAACTAAAAGCATATAAACGTATGATTAACTACTTATACTGCAGGTGAGGGGTTACTTACTTCCTGCGCTAGGTTTCTTACAATTCTGATCGCTAGATTTCCAAAGAAGGAGATCTCTTCGGCGATCTTCTTGCGTCTACGCGTTCTTCTCGCGGAGAGGAGCATCCTTGTATCGGAGTCGTCGCCGGAAGGTGCTCCTACGACCCTAGGGATGAAACCCTAGGTCTCTTGGGGGCTTGGTGTGCCGAGAGGGTGAGGAAGAGGGAGGGGCGGCGGGTGAGGGTGAGGGAGAAGAGAAGTTGCTGATCAAAATAATAAATCCCCACTTAAATTCCCTATTTATATTAAGTAATTAATACGACCCAACTAAATCATAAATATAATTTCTCTCCTCTTCTTTCAGCACACCCCTGCTGGGGCCACCTGGTTACTAAAATCATGCTATAAGTTGTAGGGTCCAATAGGTCGCAGGTTCAATTTCCGCTTAGGCTATTTTATGTTTTTATTTAATTTTGCTACTTCTGCTACTTCAAAAATTCTATAAAAATATTCTAGAATTCCAAAAAATAATAGAATATTTCTAAAATTTATTTGAGAATTTTCGGGTGTTACACATAGATTGTATTGTGAGTTTGTTGTGAAAATCATTGTTTTTTTGTATTGTATTTGATTATATTTGGATGTAAATAGGGTAAATGGACAAAAATGGGGAAGCTTTTTTTAATGAAGATTAGCGACAGATTTTAATATCCATCACTAATATATCGACATATTCCGTTTATCAAATTAGCGATGGAGATTACTGATGTGTGGCCGCAAGTGCACGATTACATCGTCAAGTAATAAAAATATCAATCCACATGGATTGTTGACTAAGTATTAATTAACTTTGCATGATGAATTATCTAGATAATTGGAATATGGTTTGGTTACTAATGCTTGATAAGAGAGAGATATTGAGAGGAGAGAGAGAGAGAGAGAGAGAGAGGAGCAGAGAGGGAGTGTAAGTGAACGAAGGGCGAAGGTGAAGTTGGATTTAGGGATGAATCTAGGATTTTGGTTTCATTATGATGTTAGTTAATGTCCATATGTATTGTTCATCTACCTAAATCCATACTTATATTCTTATAGGTATCTAACTAAAGTCTAGTACAACCCCGCGAAGATCGCACTAGAGAGTTTATCCAAATTCTAACGTCATTAAGTAAAGAAGTAACTCTAGAAAGTATGATTAAAGGGTTACCATAGGACCCCCCCCCCCCCCCGGGAGTCATTCAACCGCTAGAATTATCTCATTTACTTCCTAACAGTAGATTAATACAATTAAGTAGAAGAAGTAACCTAGAAAGTCTGGTTAAAAGGATACCTTAGGACTCCCTGATCATATAATCGCTAGATTATATAAGTCACTTCCTAACATTAATTTTGGAAAAAAAAACCCTCAAACTCTAATTAGCTTCCCTTGTAGGAAATTGCTCTCCGTTTCAAGGAAATGTCAATAGAGAGTAAGAATATCTTCTATCACAAAGTTCCCCGATTATACAATCCAAAGCCTCTCCTCTACACGGTGAACATAAGTCTACATCTACATGAGTTGACCTCACACATATTTTGTCAAACACACATAAGGCACAACACATATAACACATGTAAATAACATATCATAGCATAAGAAAATATCCAAATATATAGTTCATATATCATATCATATCATAACTACTTTCTAAATTCTAGATATAGAGATCTACTCCATTGAGAAGGATTACAAACCAAAGATACAAAATAAAGCATACTTACAACCCCAAATCTAAGAAAGAAGAACAAGAAATTATTCATTGGAGGCGCCTCTATGGAAGCTATAGGGTGCCTCTAAGAGAGGCACGAGGGAACCTCCAAGCTTCATGAGGGCGCCTCCAAGGGAGGTGTGAGGGTGCAAGGGAGGCGTGAGCGCTCCTCGAAGATCCATGAGGGTGCCTCTAATCAAGAGGCACGAGGGTGGCTCCATGCTTCTTTAGGGCACCTCCAAGCTCCTTTAGGGTGCCTCCAAGCTCCTTTAGGGCATCCAGTTAACCTTCAATCGGTTAACTCTTCCTCATACTTTTTTGGGTGATTCTTCAATCATCCAAAATTGACCACACCCAAACCCAACTCTGATCTTCTCCTCGAGCAGGCTTCCTCCCTGGCTTCTTATCGCTCAGATGTGACACTTGCTTCCTTCTTGTCCTCTAGTGTACTCTTCCATAGTACCTCATCTCTCGGATGCAAGAATCCCGTCGACTCACTTCCTATGTCATCCTTCTCTCTATCTATGTCTTCCGCTCGACTTCTTATATTCCTAAGTTTCTGCACACTCAGACATAAGATATCAAAACCACAGGACCTAACTTAACTCAGTTAACCATATCAAAACTAATCCAGGGTACTTACGGAAATACTTATCGAGGAGTTTACTAAGTGTTTTTGGGATGCTTCTTTCCTCCAGAGGTGGACGGATTGACGAGTATGGAAGCTCTAGGATTCCTCCAAGAGGAGGAGAACCCTTCTCCAAGGAAAGTGGTGGAACCCCTAGCCAAAGATTTCTAATCCAATCAAGCGAGTCCCCTTATATAGGCGCTGAAGATGGTTGCCTGACACAGGTTGTGTCGTTGGGCACCAACACCCACGTTGATCGTTGAGGAGTAGATATCACATCCACAGCCAGTACCGTTGGGCACGGGCGCTCGTGGTAAGGAGGCAAAGTCAGGCACGGGTCATACCACTAGGCATGGCCGCCCTTGATGAAGCACTCGAATGGGGCATGGCCCATGTCGCTAGGCATGGGCTAGTCATGGCAGAGCAACAGAGCCAGGCATGGGCAGCCATGGTGAGCAAGCCGAGCCGGGCACGAGCATAGGCACCCGTGTCCTGCTATGGGGTCTTCACTCCTTGATCTTCTTCTTCCAATTTCACTATGATTTGCATCCCTATCAATAAAATCATGCAAAGAGCAGTTTTCCAAACAAAAAGTAATAAAAACAAATACACAAAGATAAAAACATAAAATATATGCATATAAAATGGGATATGATGTGTATTAAACTATGATAAAAACCTATATGAAATACACATATCAAAATCCCCCAGACTTGAATCTTTACTTGTTCTCAAGCAAACATTAATATCAAGAATGTGTGTGAACTCATATCTCCCTAATTTCAATTAGTTCATCTAATCCTATCAAGTAGTATCATCTTTAAGAAAAAGTATTCATTTAGTTTCACCAAGCCTAACGAGCTAGCTTAAGTGCATAGTGCCTAGTTTGTTCCTAAGATTTCAAGTTCCTTCCTAGTCAAATCATCATTCTATTATATTCCCATAGTTTCCAGCATTAGGTACTTACCTGCCATATGTGAGGTTCGTCTCCTCTTCCCAACACAAAGTCTCAAAGGTATGTTCAGTATTGAGAAAAATAGATAAATATTTCCCTAGTAACCTAACTCAGTCTTAAAGGGGCATATCATCCTTTCCACCCATGGCAAGTATTTTTTTTTTTATTTCATTATTACCACTTTCCATTTTTTTCACTCAAATATTATATTGCATCTCAAATATTTTCTTTTCTTTTTTTTCTTTTCTTTTCTTTTTTTCACTTGGGATTTTGATTTTTCCAAATGGGCTATCATAAACTGAGCATGATCCAATAACTAAAATATTGGGAAAGTGTCACATATGGTCACCATGATAATAGTTTAATAAAATGAATCATGACTATGTTATATACTAAACCAACCTTTTGAAAATAAATTAAAAGTAAAGTGTAATAGTCAAACTATCAAGTAGGCATACGGTGAAACAAAAAAAAACCTCAACATCACTTCTATAAAATTTTACTACTAGATAGGAAAATATGAATCACCAAAAATGAGAAATTGTATCCACATGATAGCACTAATACTAAACACATCAAAAATATTGCGCAATGGAGAAGGCATTGATGGGTGCTTTTATTTGAATCTAAAATATCAACAAGAGATAAACATGATATGATGCAAGCTACATGAAAATTTTATTATACAAAGAGAAATATGACAAAACTAACTAACAACTCATAGTATGTGCAAATTGTTGGATCATGAGAGATCGAGAGAGGAGTGTGAATCTCGATGCTTTTAAAAGTTTTATTTTATTTTATTAAAACTTGAGTGCACAGTAGAATAAACAAAATAGAAAAACAAAGGACACATCTCTTTTTTATTTGGTTCGGAGTCCAGCTGACTCCTACTCTAAGACCAATGATCTTTGATCACTTTCATTGGGAATTCCACTAAATAATGAAATAGTATAAGTATGAATACAATGTGCAAGTAAAATAAATATACCGATAACAACATATAGAAGATGAAGCGTAGGTTGTTGGATGCCTCTCGGCATCATAGTAGTTGTAGCTTGCACGAGCAGAGAATGGGCGCAGTAGAAAATTAAAAAACAGTGTTGTATCTGGCTTAGACCTCTAGGGATTCTTTTATAGGTCTCATTTCATCAACTAATAAAGAGGTTTTATCAACTAAATCGATCTGTTGACTGATCACTCTATCCGTTGACTATTCCTATGTTCCTTCCTTGTTTGTTGTGATCTGATCCATTCGATCATGAAATATCTCATTATTCCATCAATGGAGCATAGTCTTTCCATTGACTTAACATATTTTTACCTTTTGTCTTTGATTTGAATTTTGATTAATTCTAAAAATATACTGATCTATTAACCAAACCTAAATTTTCATTTTTGGTCTAGATCAAATCTCACGGCTCTAGTTTTTTAGGGTTCCATCGACTGAACACCTTTTTTTGTCGATGGAATGATCCCAAAAAATAGATTATAAAGTTTATCCTGCAATATAGAGTTATAGCATAAACCTACAAAATAGGATTAGTATAAATATAATATGTATGATGAAGACAGTAAGGACTATCTTGATCTTAACTTAGAAACCTTCATTAGTTTCTCCAGTTGGATTAGTACCTAAGGTTTGTTCCTAATGGGACATGACCTCACTTCATTACCTCCAGTAGTTTACCTTAAATTACCTGCCAAACATAGGGTCCTCTAGACCTATTTAGACTTAATCGCTCAACATCCGATTGGCTGCTAGAACTTCCACTTGACTCAAAATTGGATCCTCCGGACCTATAGAGTCCACCTGCCATATGTCAGGTCCACGTGACCCATCTAGATTTCCTATCTAGTTCCAAGATCTGATGAGACTTTCCTTGCCTAGTATCAAGTCTAGCTAACCTACTAGGGCTTTTCGAGTTTAGCATCCTACACACTGGATTAATTCATCATATAATAACAAGACTTAACTTAAACATTTGACAACATCAAAACATAGGTTCAATTATAATACTCCCTGCACCAACATAAATCTCCTAGACTTAAACTTTTCAATGTCTTCAATAATTGCAAAATGTATTATGAAGGGAAGTTTAGAGAAGTTACCAAGTGATGTGTGTCAAACGCCTAAGTCATCAAGCCCTCCAGCTTGTGGTCGCACTCCTCCCAATCTTTCAATCCTCTATAATAGACAAGAAAAACTAAATAGAGAGTTTAGGTTATGAAAAAGAGAAATGTGAACAAGAAAGAACTTGGGGTGTCTCTTAAGAAGTTCTTATTTAAGGTATTAGCTTGACCCCTTATTAAGGCTCATTTAAATCTCAATCTTGCCGGAGTGAGATACTTCTAGACTTTTCTTCCAATGGCCCATGTTATTACGAATAGTGTTGCAACGCTCTCTCCATCTTTGTCTTCTTGAAAGTTCTTTCAGATGGTCGAAGATGGTTCAAATTGAGCTTCCAAATTTCATCCCAAGTGAAATTTGCACACTTAAAAGCAAAACACACCTTCCACAAGCATAAAATATAAGAAAGAACTAGAACCATATTAAATTTGACATAGCATGAATGAAAAAATGAATCACATCGCACAAAATTAATTTTAGGTGTCTCTATGAAGTTTTCTAAAAGATCACAAGAAATACTGATCTTGCATTGCTAAAAGGTACCTAAAGATTCTAAGTATGTAGATGTGACTATTTCCAAGCCAAGTAATGGTTATGGCTCTAGCTTAAGTGATGGTGCAACAAAGGGTGAAGATTCTTAGGGCTTTGCCTTCTTTGTATATTGTCCTTACATATTGATCCACAACATGTTAAATTCTTGCTACTCTCATAGTGTTGAGTGGTTGTCGGAATATAGAAGTGATTCATGAGATACTGCTTCCACAACACAGTTACCTACACTTCCTGCCAAAACATTGACTTCATCATAAATAGAGGAGAATTCACTAACATCAATATCATAAACAAGAGCATCAACAACTTCATCAAAAATTTCATACTAATTATCCTCATCATAAAATCTTCATTATTACGTATTCCAATAAAATTACAAGTGGTTAATTCATCATCTTGAATTAAACGAACAAATTTGCATGCAACCAAATTATCATCATAGAATTTGCTAAATTTGCCTTCGCTCATATTTTCCACTTACCTTTATGGGAGAGGGACTAATTGTACAAATATATTTTGTTGTAGCATTAGAATGGATTTCTGATTCTAATTCTCCACCCCCTTTTAACTAAATGATGAAGGTTCAAATTTCTTTTCTAGATTTGATTGCATTAGCTACTGAGGGAATGGTACTGGTGGCCTATAGGTATCTACCAGAGAGATGGAGGTTAGATTTTTTTTTTTATTATCTTCTGTATAATAACAACAACAATAATAACAGCAATAACAACCAAGTCTTATCCCACTAGGTGGGGTCGGCTATATGGATCCTTTTATACCATTGAGCTCTATCTCCTACTATATCATCATCTATACTTAAATAAATTTTATCTTATCTTATTATTACTAACCAAGTCTTTTTTTAGTCTTTCTCTTTCTCGTTTGATATGTATTTTGTTATAGTTTTATATCACTAAACTAGAATATTTATTGGTCATCTAAGTACATACCCGTACCATCTTAAAACTATCTTTAGGAGTTTTCCCTCAATATATACAACTCTAACTTTTTCTCTAATGCTCTCATTTCTATTTCTATCCATCATCATATGTCTACATATCCACCTTAACATCCTCATCTATGCAACTCTCATCTTCTGTTCATGTGCTCGAGTTATAGATCAAGATTTAGCTCCATATAACATAGCAAGTCTAAATGCAGTTTTATATAATTTTTCTCTAAATTTTAAAGGTACTTTACGGTCATATAAAATACTCGATGATCTCCTATATTTCAACCATCCTACTTATATTCTATATAAAACATCTCTCTCAATCCCTTTATCATTTTGTAAAAATGATTCTAAATATTTAAAGCTCTCGGTTTCGAGCAACTCATCATCTCTTATCTTAACAATTATCTCATTATATCTAATATTGCTAAATTAAATTTTATATATTCTGTCTTTATTCTACTAAACCTAAAACCTTTCTCTTCTAGTGTTTTCTGTCAAAATTCAAGTTTAACATTTACTCTGTAACGACCCGGCCCCTCGGCCCCTCGACCCCTTGGGCGGCCCAACTGGCGGTCCCTTGGGCGGCCCAACTAGCAGCCCATTTGGCAACCCCTTATGTCGTCGACCGACGACCCTCGACCGTGCCGTTACTCACTAGGTCTTCCCACCCCTGGCCAGTGGATTTTTGCCTTCCCCGGGATTCGAACTCTAGACCTCCAGGCTAAGTACTAGAGTTTATGAATCATGGTAGCCAAGTGAGTGCCCTCACTTGGCTACCATGATTCATAAACTCTAGTACTTAGCCTGGAGGTCTAGAGTTCGAATCCCGGGGAAGGCAAAAATCCACTTGCCAGGGGTGGGAAGACCTAGTGAGTAACGGCACGGTTGATGGTCGTCGGTCGACGACATAAGGGGTCGCCAAATGGGCTACCAGTTGGGTCGCCCAAGGGACTGCCAAGGGGCCACCCAAGGGGTTGAGGGGGCAGGTCGTTACAATAAAGGCGCATTTTTATTGTAACGACCCGGCCCCTTGGGCGGCCCAACTGGTGGTCCATTTGGCGGCCCCTTGGCGGTCCCTTGGGCGGCCCAACTGGCGGCCCAAATTGGTGACCCCTTATGTCATCGACCGACGACCCTCGGCCGTGCCATTACTCACTAGGACTTCCCACCCCTGGCCAGTGGATTTTTGTCTTCCCTAGGATTCGAACTCTAGATCTCCAAGTTAAATACTAGAGTTTATGAATTATGGTAGCCAAGTGAGCGCCCCCTCGGCCCCTTGGGAGGCCACACTAGCGGCCCAACTAGCCAAGTGAGTGGCGCTCACTTGGCTACCAGGATTCATAAACTCTAATATTTAACCTAGAGATCTAGAGTTCAAATCCTGGGGAAGGCAAAATCCACTGGCCAGGAGTGGGAAGTCCTTATGAGTAACGGCACGGCCGAAGGTCGTCGGATGACGACATAAGGGGTCGCCAGTTGGGCCGCTATTGTGGCCGGCCAAGGGACCATCAGGGGCCGCCAGTTGGTCCGCTAGTGTGGCCACCTAAGGGGCTGAGGGGTCGTGACGTTACAATAAAAAATAACGAATCCGTGGCACAATGGTTATTGTAACGAGCAGGTCCTTTGGCCTCTTGGGCGGCCCTTGTGGTGGCCCAACTGGCGGCCCTTATGTCATTGGCCCATTTGGAGACCCTCATGTCGTCGACTGACGACCCTTAGCCGTGCTGTTACTCACTAGGACTTTCCACCCCTGGCAGTGGATTTTTGCCTTCCCTAGGATTCGAACTCTAGACCTCCAAGCTTAAATACTAGAGTTTATGAATCCTGGTAGCCAATTGAGTGGCGCTCACTTGGCTACCAGGATTCATAAACTCTAGTACTTAAGCTTGGAGGTCTAGAGTTCGAATCCTGGGGAAGGCAAAAATTCACTGCTAGGGGTCGAAAGTCCTAGTGAGTAACGACACGGCTAAGGGTCATCGGTCGATGACATGAGAGGTCAACAAATGGGCCGATGACATAAGGGCCGCCAGTTGGGCCGCCACAAGGGTCGCCCACGAGGCCAAAGGACCGGGTCGTTACAATAAAAAGGTGCCTTTTTATTGTAACGACCTGACCCCTCGGCCCCTTGGGCGGACACACTAGCCGCCGAACTAGCGGCCCAACCTTAGTCCCTTAGGCGGCCACAATGGCGGCCCAAGGGACTCACTTGGCTACCAGGATTCATAAACTCTAGTACTTAGCCTGGAGATCTAGAGTTCGAATCCTGGGGAAGGAAAAAAGCCACTAACCAAGGGTGGAAAGACCTTGTGAGTAACGGCACACGGCCAAAGGGTCGTCGGTTGATGACATAAGGGGTCGCCAGTTGGGCCGCCATTGTGGCCGCCCAAGGGACCAAGGTTGGGCCACCAGTTGGGCTGCTATTATGGTCGTCCAAGGGGCCGAGGGGTCAGGTCGTTACAATAAAAAAGACACCTTTTATTGTAACGACCCGGTCCTTTGGCCTCTTGGGCGGCCCTTGTGGCGACCCTTATGTCGTCGGCCCATTTGGCGACCTCTCATGTCGTCGACCAACGACCCTTAACCGTGGCATTACAAACTAGGACTTTCCACCCCTGGCAATGGATTTTTGCCTTCCCCAGGATTCGAACTCTAGACCTCCAAGCTTAAGTACTAGAGTTTATGAATCCTGGTAGCCAAGTGAGCGCCACTCACTTGGCTACCAGGATTCATAAACTTTAGTACTTAAGCCTGGAGGTCTAGAGTTCGAACCTGGGGAAGACAAAAATCCACCCCTGCACTCACTTGGCGGTGGATTCATAAACTCTAGTACTTAAGCCTGGAGGTCTAGAGTTTGAATCCTGGGGAAGGCAAAAATTCACTGCCAGGGGTGGAAAATCCTAGTGAGTAACGGCACGACTAAGGGTCGTCAGTCAACGACATGAGAGGTCGCCAAATGGGCCGATGACATAAGGGCCACCAGTTGGGCCACCACAAGGGCCGCCCAAGAGGCCAATGGACCGAGTCGTTACATACTCCTTCACGTGTTTCATCTACTAAGATAATATCATCGGTAAACAACATGCAGGACGGTATTGTGTCTTGAATGTGTATAGTGAGTTTGTCCATAATTAGTGTAAAAAGATAGGGACTTAGAGTAATCCTTGATGTAATCCTATCTTTATTAGATATACTTCAGTTACTTCATCTGAAGTCTTTACTCTGGTCGTTACATCCTTGTACATATCCTTAATTAGTTTAATATATGTTATGTTAACACCTCTCTTTTCTAAAATTCTTCATATAATTTCTCTTGGGACTCTATCATAAGTTTTTTCTAAGTCAATGAATACCATGTGTAGATCTTATTTTTTCACCCAATATTTTGCAATTGGTTGTATATGAAGATATATAGCTTCTATTATCGACCTTCCAAGCATAAACCCAAATTGATTTTAGGCCACTGTGGTCTCCTTCCTTAATATTTTTTCTATTATTCTTTTCCAAAGTTTCATGGTATGACTTATTAGTTTAATTCCCCTATAGCTTGCATAATTTTGTACATCTCCCTTATTATTATATAAGGAAACTAGAGGACTTACTCTCCATTGATCAAGTATTTTTTTCTTATTTACAATATCATGTTAAATAATTTTATAAGTCATTCAATACCTTATTTCCCTAGGAACTTCCATACCTCTATCAAAATATTATCTGGTCCAATGGTTTTTTTCATTGTGCATCCCATTTAAAGCTTGTTCTACTTCTGAAGTTTGAATTCTATGATAAAAATTTAAATTTCTATACTTATTTGACCTTCTTAAATTACATAAGTTAAGTTGGTCACCTAAACTTTCATTAAAAAGTTTATAAAAATACATCTTCCATTGCTCTTTTTATTTTTTTTATCATTTACTAGTACTCTATTACATTCATCTTTAATACATTTTATTGAGATAAGATCTTTTATCTTCTTTTTTTCCACTTTAGCTATTCTATAAATGTCTCTTTTCCCTTCTTTTGTATCTAATTTTTGATATAATCATTCAAAAGTTTCATTCTTTACTTCATTCATTACTTTATTAGCCTCTTTCTTGGTTATTGTAAATATTTTTTAAAAAATTTTCTTGTTCTTACAAATATATAATTCCTTATAAGTTGTTCATTTTTCCTTTACTTTCTCATTCTACCACTAAGATTCTTTATTTAGTGGTGCATGTCCCTTTGACTCACTGAGTATATTCTTAGCTACTATTTTTAACTTTGATATAATCTTATTCCATGTTATATTAGAGTCATCATATATTTCACCTAATACTTGTACTCATATCTTTTCCTTAAATATATTTTGATTCTCATCCTTTAATTTCCATCACTTAATTCTAGGAGTCATATATATTTTTTTCTATTGATATATGCTTAAGGCGTATATCCAACACTACTAACCTATGTTGAGTAGTTAAGATTTCTCCAGGGATGACCTTGCAATTTTTACAAATCTTTCTATTCTTCTTCCTAACCATAAGAAAGTCAATTTGTGATTTATTATTCCCACTTTTGAACGTGACTAAATGCTCTTCTCTTTTCTTAAAAAAATGTATTAGATAATATAAGGTCATATGCTATCATAAAATCAAATATAGTTTTCCCTTTTTTTTATTTCTCTTTTCAAACCCATAACTCTCATGTACCCTCTTATGTTCCTCATTTTTCACTCTCACATACTCATTTAGATCACCTCCTATTAAAATCATCTCATTCAGTAGAATGTTTTATAATACTTCATCTAAGTCGTCCCAAAACCTTAATTTGGTAGCTTCATCTAATCCTACTTACGTTGTATGTATGGTAATTATGTTCTTAGTTTCTTTCGCCACTATTATCTTAAGAGTTATAATTTGATCCTCTTTTATAACTACTCCTACAACTTCATCCTTTAACCAACTATCTACAACAATACTCACTCCATTTTTTGCTTTACTCTTTTCTTTGTTCCATAACAAAACTTGAGTTCTCTATCATCTTTGTCTTCTCGCCTACCCATTTTGTCTCTTATACACACAAAATACTAATTTTTCTCCTAATCATCGTATATACTACCTCCATTGATTTATCAGTGAAAGTTCCTATGTTTTATATTCCAAATCTTAGACTATTAGTTTTCCTATCATATTTATTCTTATCTAAACTATAGTGTGAGAACTCTTATCTATTTAACACTACACCCAAGTTCTCATGGAGATGTAGTGATCCTTGCCGATACATTACAATCGAACCCTACAACGTGAACTCTTGTATATTTAGAACTACACCTGAGTTCTTGGAGATGTAGCGGTCTTTACCAAGACATTACAATCAGACCTTACAATGTTTTTCTTCTGGGGAGCAAACTAGCATTAGCATAATAGTTTAATGGATTAATTCATTGAACATTTGTCATAATTTTAACACTGGCTGACAACCTACGTAACCATCATCCTTTATCTAGGCTTGGGACCAACCATGACTAGCTCATCATAGGCGGAGTTTTTTGTAATTATCTTATGCAATTCTCCTTATTTCTATACCAAGCACTCTCCAAAAGTTCTTTAAGAATCTTGCTACTTCTCATCTTGAAAGCATTGCGATATTCACTAGACTTTGGTTGGGTGAGAGGGAGGCATTGTTTAAACAATTTTGAAGTCAAGATTTCTAACTTAGCCTCTGATTGTTTGAACATCTCATTCTGTGACTCATGATTTTCAAAGCTCTTAGGTGGTTGTACTACATCTTATTCAGCAGGCAAACTTACATTCATGGCTCACACTTTTTGAATTCTCGAGGAAGATGTCATTAAATTTTCACTTGACCATTCCTTGAGGTTCATTGTCACTAGATCGATTAGTGTATAAGTTTCATCCAAACTTTTATTCATCAAAGAACCTCCTATAGTTGTATCCAAAAACCTCTTACTCAAAAAAGAAATCCCAATGTAGAATATATGCACCGTCAGCCATCTTTTCAAATCATGATGAGGACACTATCTTAATAAACCTTTAATCTATCTCATGCTTCAAATAGTAATTCTCCATTTGCCTGAACAAAATTTATGATGTAATTCCTGATGTACAATGTTCCTCTTGGAGGGAAAATTTGATTTAGAAATTGTTGCTCCATATTATTCCCAACTTGTTATGCTTTGTGGAGGGAGAGAATAAAATCAAGTCCTTACTTTTTCCTTGATACTGAAAGGGAATACAATCAACTGAATGACACTTGTTGAAACTCCTTCATAGTTCACCATGTTTCAATATTCAAGAAATACCTCAAGGTGCAAGTATGAATTCTTTGAAATTTCTCCTCTAAATTTGTGACCTTGTATCATGATGATTAATTCTGGGTCTAGTTGAAAGTTGTCTGCTTCAATCTGAGGTTGCACAATAGGAGATCTGAATCTTATGAAAATGGTGTGAAAAATTCTCCTAAAGGTCTGCTTGATATGTTAGTGCTCACTATATCTTATAAAAATAGAATTATTAGAAAAAATGAATGTAGAATTTAGATTGTAAGAAAGGAAATAAATAAATAAAAACAAACAAGTAAATAAAAAATCTATTAATAAGTCTAGATTAACTTATATGATAATAAAATAATGTTAATCAAAATCGTCTCCAACAACGGCACCAAAAACTTGGTGTGTGGCCGCAAGTTCAAAGCTATTGTAGGACCGTTAGATTCGATAGAGGGGGGGGTGAATATCGATTCGAAAACTTAGAGTATAAACGCAGCGGAAAAGTAAAATAGACACAGTTGTTTTACTTCGTTCGGAGTCTGTGACGACTCCTACTCGAAGGCCCGTGGTCCTTGACCACTTTCGTTGGGCAATCACTAGCAATTCGAAATAATGATTACAAAAGAACCGTACAGTGAATGCTAATGAAAACTAAAAACAAAATACCGACAAGAAGGGAAAAGAATGGAGCGTAGTGTCGGAGCTTTGTTGGCGTCACACTGAACGTTGAGCAGCAAGACCAGCAGTAGAAGAATTCTCAGCTTAATTGATTGATTCTGACGCTCCTGCCTGGGGCTTCTTTTATATGCTGTTCCAGGCGCTTGGATCCCTTCCGGGCGCACTGGTGTGAATCGCACAAACCATGATGCTCCACGTGGCGACGACGCGGTGGATAAAATTGCCTCCCGGGCGCCCGGATCCCTCCGGGCGCCCGGACCACCTTTTTGAAACTCCTTTCCTGCAAAACAAAGTTAGTCCGAGGCAAATATGTATCTTGTAAAACAGATTGTTAGCACAGTTAAAGTTCAAGATAAAAGAGTATGACTTAGATTCCGTCTTTCCGAGACCGAAATCTAGTCACGATCTCGACTTAGACATCCGAAATGGATCTAAGCCGGATCGACGCCTAATGTTCCCTTCCCGGGAACGCGTCCTCGCAGTCACTCCCCTCCAGTGACTTACCTCACTTACCTGCCAGACGTCCGGTCAGCCCGTCGACCCGTCTGGACTTCTCGCCAAGCGTCCGGTCAGCCCGTTGACCCGCTTGGACTTCTCGCCAGCTATCCGGTCAGCCCGTCGACCTAGCTGGACTTCTCGCCAAGCGTCCAGTCAGCCCGTCGACCCGCTTGGACTTCTCGCCAGCTATCCGGTCAGCCCGTCGACCTAGCTGGACTTTGTGCCAGACATCCGGTCAGCCCATCGACCTGTCTGGACTTCTCCTGCACACTCAATCAAAGTGTCAGACAACGACGAACCTAACTTAACCTGATTTGTCATTCATCAAAACCTGAGTTAGACCGTTAGTGCTAACCGCACCAACAGCTATGTCACCAAGTAATAAAAATATTGATTCACAGGAACTATTGACTAAGTACTAATTCACTTCATACAGTGAATTATCTAGATAATCGGAAGGTGGTTCGGTCACTAATGCTTGAGAAGAGAGAGAGAGATTAAGAGAAGAGAGAGAGAGAAAGAGTAGAGAGGGAGTGCAAGTGAACGAAGGGCAAAGGTGAAGTTGGATTTGAGGATGAATCTAGGATTTTAGTTTCATTATGATGTTAGTTAATATTCTTATGTATTGTTTATCTACCTAACTCCATGCTTACATTCTTGTAGAGTATCTAATTAAAGTCCAACACAACCCTGTGAAAGTCGCACCGAAGAGTTTACTCATGTTCTAACACCATTAAGTAAAGAAATAACTCTAGAAAGTCTAGTTAAATGATTACCCTAGGGTCCCCGATCATGCAATCACTAGAGTTATTTGATTTATTTCCTAACAATAGATTAATACAATTAAGTAGAAGATGTAACCTAGAAATTCTGATTAAAGGGATACTCTGGGTCCCCCGGTCATACAATTACTAGATTATACAAGTCACTTCCTAACATTAATTTGGGAAAAAAAACTCTCAAACTCTAATTAGCTTCCCTTGTAGAGAATTGCCCTCAATTTTTAAGGAAATGCCATAGAAAGTAAGGATACCCTCTGTCACGGAGTTTCAGGTCATACAATCTAAAGCCCCTCCTATATATGATAAACAAAACTCTACATCTACATGAGTTAACTTCACACACATTTTAGCAAACACATACAAGGCATAACACATATAAAATATGTCAATAAACATATTATAGCATAAGAAAATATCTAAATACATAGTTTATATATCACATCACATTATAACTACTTTCTAAATCCTAGATATGGAGATCTACTCCATTGTGAAGGATTTACAAACTAAATACACAAAATAAAGCATACTTACAACCCCAAATCTAAGAAAGGAGAAAAAGAAATGCTTATTGAAGAGTTTGTCGGTGTCTTTGGGATACTTCTTTGCTCTAAAGGTGGACATATCAACAAATATGGAAGCTCTAGGGTTCCCCATAAAGGGGGAGACCTTCTCCATGGAAAGGGATGGCACCCCCAACCAAAGATTTCCAATTTAATTAGGTGAGTCCCTTATATAGGCGTTGAAGATGGTTGCGTGACATGGACCATGCTACTGGCATAGGAGCCTATGTCAAGCATTGAGGAGTAGATCTTATGGCCACAACCCATGTCGCTAGGCATGGGCACCTGTGGTAAGGAGGCAAAGCCGAGCATAGGTCGTGCCATTGGGCATGGCCACCCGTGGTTAAGAACTCGAATGGGACACTACTCATGTTGCTAAGCATACACTATTCGTGGTAGAGTAGCAGAGCCAGGCATGGCCTGTAGCCTTGCGCATGGGCAGTCATGGCTAGTAAGTTAAGCAAGGCATGGGCATCGGTGTCTAGCTTTATTTCTTGATCTCCTTCTTCCGATTTCACTCTAATTCACGTCCCTGTAAATAAAAAATATGCAAAGAGCAGTTCTCTGAACTAAAAGTAATAAAAAGAAGTACACAAAGATGAAAACATAAAATATATGCATGTGAAATGGGATAGAATTGAAGGCGTTGGAATTTCGTTCTGTTTCAATTTCCCTGTATAAAAAATTTATACAAGAACAGAACTTTTTCTAGCACCCTGCATGTTCGATCAATCATGTGTTTGATCAATCAAGTAAGTTCTTGAATAATCAAAGCACACCTTGATCGAAGTACAAGATCGTTAGCCTCTTGTGTTGGTATTCCAAAAAATGATACAAAGAAAACTAACTAATTACGCAGCGGAATTAAAGAACTAGTTGTACCTTTCTTCGTAGCTAAAGATCTCTTGATCTTCTACCGTATTCCTCTCCTCTTCTTAGACGTTGTGGGGTGACGATCTACCAAGACAAAAACCACCCTTCCTCTTATTTCTCCAAACCGCTAGTTACAAAAGAAGGCTCTAGGATGGGGCACCTTTTAATCTTCTTCCTTCTTTTCTTCTTCCTCTTCTTCCTCTTCTCCAATCCGCCGGCCACCAAGGAGGAGGGGCGACAACACCAAGGATGAGGGGGGCGCCGGCCCTAGCAAGGGCGAAGGGGAGGGGTGCCGGCCCTAGCTAAGGAGAAGGGGAATGGCGCCGACCCTAGCTAAGGAAAAGAGGAGGCTAGTGGAAAAATTAGGTTTTAAGGGGTACCACCTACTCCTTTTATAACCTTTGTTGTCAGTTACAAAGAAAGAAAAATAACAGAATTCTGTTTAGAAAAAATCTCCCTTTCTAAAACCAAACCAAAACCAAGTTAAGCCAAACCAAATTAAACCAAACCAAGTTAAGCCAAACCAAGTTAAACCAAACCAAGTTAAACCAAACTAAGTTAAGGATGGGTGGATGTGAGGCTTTATATAGAGGCTACAACAGGGACCTAGAGGAGGAATTGGTTTAGGCCTCTTGATGGGCTTGGGCTTCTTGTGTTCGGCCCGAACACTCATCTCAAGTCCATCAATAATAACCCAAACCACTAAAAGGTTATTATTGAACTATCACACCAATCCTATATCACAATATGGGCTCCTTCTTATCATGAGTGCATTAATCTCCCTGTGTTTAAGATATCGTATGTCCGTTAATTAATTGAGTTACTGACAACTCAATTAATTAACATCTGATTCCAAGAGTAGTACCACTCAACTTTATTATCATGCTGGATTAAGTCCACCTGCAGGATTTATATGATAATCCTTATGAGCTCCTCAAGGGGACGTCATCAACCTAAATAATTAGGACTCAGATTCTTTCTATAATCAACAACACACCATATAAATAATACTATCTCCCAACTCATCGGGCCTATTGATTTAATGAATAAATCTCACCCATTGATAAGTTAGAGAAATAAATACTAAATATACATGCTTGTTATTATATCGGAATTAAGAGGACGCACATCCATAATAACAGAGGTTTTGTCCTTTTATGTAGTCAGTACAAATCGAACAACCTCAAACTGTAACGACCACCCTTCTTACTACTACTACTCTCTAAGGGTGACCGTTACTTAACTACTAACTCTACTTAACCGATATGATCGAAACCACGAGGAGTCTCTACCGAAAAATTTTGGCAGCATCTCCCCTGTACCGGAGACCATAAAATGAGATACATACATAGTATACTTCAGCCACAGGCGGCTGGAACATATATCAAACAACCACATAGTTCATATATAACCAAAATAATCAACTTTCGCAAAGCACGATAAAATGATCCATAGAATAGCATGTACAAGTTCTAAATTCTTTTAACAATTTGACGAAAATAGTCTTAATAAATTCTTGGCAAATCCCCAGATCTCTCCCATAGTCCTGGCATCACACATCATCGAACACCTTCTTGTCGCCTTCCTTTGCTATATCCTTTCCTTTCCTTTATCTGCAGTAAGAGGAAATGCAATCTATATGCAAAATTACTTAGTAAGCGCTATCTAACTCACAAAATCTCGATATGCATGTACATATATCTATAACATAAACTAACTGAATGCTTACTGAAAACTACTCATGCTCATCTAATAGTAAAGGAATCAAATAGGCTGAAATGCTAAACATGTAAAGCTACTCATGCTCTTCTAATAGTAAAAGAATCATAACAAACTGAAATGCTAAACATGTAAAGCTACTCATACTCTTCTAATAGTAAAAGAAGCATAACAAACTGAAATGCTAAACATGTAAAGCTACTCATGCTCTTCTAATAGTAAAGCAATAAAATTAGCATACTTGTGACATACAAGAATAGATGCTGGAAGATAAAGCTAATCATGCTAAATAACTAATCAGGAAACAAATAAAACTAACACTGCATGCTTCGAATTAAAAGAAGCTAAACTTGCCGACTCTAAACATAAGTGAAGCTTGTTTCATTTGTTTCAAAACTTATACTTTAATACTTTTATACTTATGTGAAACTTATTTTACTTGTTCAAAAACTTATACTTATAATACTTCAAAATAATAATCAACTTTCTTCTTGGGCCCAGGCATAGTACCATCTTATGCGCGTTCCCTAATAGGTTGGGGTAGCGAGCCACCAATCCTAAAACAGTAGACCTCGGTCTACCAGGGCCAAGACCTCAGAATTGGACACCTGGATTTTTTTAATGACAACCTCGGAAGTCGGGTACTAGCCTCTTCAAAGTAAAATATCTTAATTACTTCTTCTTTAAATGTCTTGACATTTTAATAAGCACCTTATGTGCCAAAATCCTTAAAGTCTTGACTTTGGGATCTACTTAAGGCCTTGGCCTTTTTCTTTCTTTTCTTTATCTTTCTTATACTTGTTAATATCTCTAATAAAAGGATGTCTCATACAAGATTGATCTCAAATACTTTAACAAACCAAAATTGAATACTTACACAAACTAAAATTAAATGCTATAACAACTGAAACTGCTGTGCTTGGGAAGTTCCAAAACCGCAGTTTGAACAGAAATAAATCTGCATACTATGTCTAACAAGATTCTGAAATGCTAAACAAATCAAAATCTGCATACTATACTTATAAAAATCTGCATACTATACTTATAAAAAAAAATCTGCATACAAGCTTAAACTAAATCTAAAATTTGTTGGAATTAAAACCTTAAATCTTGCTACAATAGAGATAAAAGAAAGAGAGCAAAGAACACATGCTACTCAATAATCTCTAGCTATTCCGATGTTGTACAGTGTAATCCGAAAGCAAAGAAAGTAAAGATACCCATGCTACTCCTCATAAGCCTCTAAAAAAACAGATTTAATAGGCACGAACAAAAATCTGCTCTACTACAAATTGAAAAATCTGCACTGCTACATGAATATGATAGAAGCCTACTGCCAATACAAAGCTTAACTAAGAATCTACATAACATGCTACTAGAAATGCCGCATTCTTAGCTAATAAATTTCTGCACTATAATCTCTAAAGCAAATCAAAATTTACAGAATCGGATTGATCATTCCTATAAGTCCTTTAGATAAAAGTCTAATAGGCCATTGCTCCAACTATTAAGAACCAATCTTAAAAAGGAATCTAATTAAACACTCAAAACTCAAATCTTAACGAGCAATAGAAAACACAACCGAAACTAACAATTTGTTGAAGCTAAAAAGAAACCTAAATTAAACTAAAAGTCAATTTTACCAAGCAACAAAAAACACAACCGAAACTAACAGTAAGGCTGTCCGTGCCACCTATGCAGGTCCAACAATATTTCAAGTAAATATGCTTCTGCACTAGTTCTCAAGTTTCCTCTATTTCCATTTATAATCCTTGTTCCTTGTACCTAGCAACTTGTCCAGGTGTCCTTGACGTACTGATACTCCAATCTGAGTCTTTCTAAGAATGCAATCGTGTTTGTGATCCAGATGCCATTGACAATACTACTTCAAGCTATTTTTCTTATGTAATACAAATTGAATAAGTTGAAGTTCCGACAACACAATCATGATCTTTGATTTCCTTGAATACTTATACAGTGGTGAATTTAAAGGTATCTCCTTGAGCATCATCACTTATTGAATTTGTTAAATTCTCTCAAAACTCACTTTCTACCGTCAAAATCAAGAAGAAAACAAGAATCCAAATCTTCAATTCACGGCAGCAAAGAAAGAAAATCTCGAAACTACTCCTACTACAGGTGAGGAAGCAACTTACCGAGATGTTCTTGGACTTACAACCAAAGAGAAGCAGCTAGGGCTTCGGGAAAACTCGAGCTCTCGGTGATTCTTCTGTGCCCGCGTGCTCCCCTCGACGAGACGACCTTAAGGAGGTGAAGAAAACCCCTCGGAAAACCCTGGTCGGCCGTCGGAGACGAAGCTAGGCTTCGTTTTTCTTCGCTCGGGCAGAATCGACGCCGTCGCACGGGAAGAGCAGAGGAGAGGTGAGGGATTTTGATTTCGGGATAATACCTAAGTTCTCCTTTTTATAACTAGGTATTCTATTAACTATTACCATATAAATATATTTCGCTCCTTCCTTAATTAGCATAGCCCGCCTGCACACTTGGTCAGCCGGGTTTTGACCGAGTCAAAGGTCGCGGGTTCGATTCCTCAGTCGCGCCCTTTTTATTTCAATTTATTTTCGATTTCCTTACTGCTTAAATATATTTTCTTTCCCTATTTGATCAGCACGCCCGCTTGGGTTTCCTGGTCAGCCAGATTCGCTTAAGACATTGGTTCGGCCGGAGGTCACGGGTTTGAATCTCGACTTGGATATTTTTTTGTCGAAACTTCTTTCATTTAGTAAAAATACCAAACGACCTCCAAAAATTACATAAAAATACTCTAAAATTTTCTAAAAATCCCTAGAATATTTCTATAGCATTTTTAAATATTTTTAAATTACTTTTAGGACTCGAATTGAGGAAATTTGGGTTGTTACAATTCCCCATACCTTATAAAAAGTTCATCCTCGAACTTAGAATAACTCTGGATATTTCTATCTCATACTGTCCTCACGCTCCCAAGTAGCTTCCTCGTGCTTCTGATTCTACCAGATGACCTTTACTAGTGGCACTTCTTTATTCCTTAGTCTCTTAACTGCTCTGTCCACTATCTATGTAGGTCTGCTCTCATAGCTAAGATCCTCCTGGATCTGCATTGACTGAGGCTAAATCACTTGGCTAGGGTCGTGGAGACACTTCTTTAGCATGAAGACATGAAATACGTTATGTATTGCCGACGTGTCCTGTGGTAAATCCAGCTTGTAAGCTACTTTCTCAATCCTTTCTATGATCAGGTAAGGTCCTACGTAGCGGAGACTTAATTTTTCCTTCTTGCCAAATCTCATCACTCCCTTCATAGGAACAACCTTGAGAAAGACTAAATCCCCTACTTGGAATTCAAGTGGCCTACGGCGTGTGTCAGCATAACTCTTCTGTCTACTCTGGGCAGTCTCAATCCTCTGTCTGATCTTCTGGATAGCCTGAGTGGTTTCTTCTATCATCTCTGTCTGGATGCCCAGCTCTACTTCCATTTCTCTTCTTTCACCTGCTTCTTGCCAGCAAATGGGTGATCTGCACTTCCTGTCATACAACGCCTCATAAGGTGCCATCTTGATGGTGGCCTGATAGCTATTGTTGTAGGCAAACTCAGCTAAGCATAGATACTTGCACCAACTTCCCTTGAAATCTAGCGCACAAACTCTGAGCATATCTTCTAAAATCTGATTTACTCACTCTGTCTGTCCATCAGTCTGAGGATGGAAGGTTGTGCTGAACTTGAGTTTGGTGCCTAGTGCATTCTGAACACACTCCCAAAAGTGAGAGGTGAAGCGCCCATCTCTATCAGACACAATAGATTTAGGAACTCCGTGAAGTCTGATCACTTCCTTAACATACAGCTGCGCCAACTGCTCTATAGAGTGGGACACCTTGATGGCTAGAAAATGAACAGACTTGGTCAATCGGTCCACTATTACCCATATCGCATCATATCCATTTGTAGTTCTTGGAAGACCTGTTATAAAGTCCATGGATATGTCTTCCCACTTCCACTCTAGTATTGGGAGAGGCTGTAGAACTCCTCCTGGTCTCTGGTGTTCTGTTTTGACCCTCTGACATGTCAGGCAGATACTGACATATTTAGCTACATCTCTTTTGAGTCCAGACCACCAGAACCTCTGTTTCACGTCTTGGTACATCTTGGTAGAACCAGGATGCATGGAGTAAGGTGTACTATGAGCTTCTTCTAAAATCTTCCTTCTTAATTCCTCATCATTGGGAACACAAAGACGATTCCCCTGATAAAGAACTCCACTGTCTGATACTCGAAACTCTGTATCTTCTTTTTGTATCCCTTACTTGATCTTTTGGATGTCTGGATCTTCACTCTGCTTTCTCTGTATATCCTCAAGCAAGGTAGACTCTACGGTCAATACAAAGAGTTTCCCTTCAACTATTTTGACTCCGAAATCTAACAGTTCCTTCTGTAGTGGTAGGGCTAATGATGTCAAAGACATCAGGGATGCATTGGATTTTCTGCTTAGTGCATCTGCCACTTTGTCAGCTTTGTCTGGGTGGTAGAGGATTTCACAGTCATAGTCTTTGACCAACTCTAGCCACCTGCGCTGTCTCATGTTTAAGTCTTTCTGGGTGAAGAAATACTTTAAACTCTGATGGTTTGTGAAGATTCTGCACTGAACTCCATACAAGTGTAAAATACCGAAAATAGGCAAATATTAATAAGGGAATTTTCTGGAATTTTTGAAAATTTTTCAGGAATTTTTCGGAGCTTGTATGGGCGAGTTAACAGGGGATAAAATTTGGGTTCCGGGAAAGCCTGTTTAGGCTACCCTATTTAAGTGAGGAAATGTTTATATTTCCTTTTTTTTTTATATTTCTTTTCTTTATTTCTTTTTCTTCTTTCCTCCGTTTTCTCTTCCTCGCTGAACCCGCGCGCCCTCTTCCCTTCTTCTCTCATGCCGAAGCCCTAACTGCCCGCGGCAGTTTCTTCTCTTCCTCTCCCGAGCGCCGGCCGCCGGCAAGTATCCCGTGCCCTAGTTTTCCTCCTGCCTCCCCTGTGCTCTAGCGTCGACACCGATCCAGCGCCCCCACCGGTCGAGCCACCTTTCCGATCCATTCTTCATCGCGCCGCAGCCGTCGAACCTACTGATTCCCCTCTGCCTAGTGTGGGCAGTCGTTCTCTTCATCTCTGCCCAAGTGTCGTCGGCCACGGAAACCTCAGCGCCGCCACCGCAAAGGAGTTGGCATCGCAGCCACCTAGGGTCGGCCATCACCCTTTTCCCTTCCTCTCTGCCCTAGCCGTCTCCACATGATCGTCTGACTTCCGTTGTCTCTGTGTGCCACTGCCGGTCCATCGCCAGTATTCCCGTGCCATGGCAGTGATCCTCAAGGTAAAGTAGGGATAAGAAGTTTATGGATTCAAGGATCTTGTTTGATTTAGGTTTGTTGGTTGGTCTGTGATTTCCATCGATTGATTTCCAGTGAGGTTTTGTTTTGATCAGTGAGGTGTGTTTGGGCTGTCGGGCAGAGACTAGTGTTAGAGTGTATACTAAAAGCCTAGCTTTTGGTATAAACATTTATCTAGAAATAAGAATCACATTGCTCAAATGTCTACATTTATGATAAATGTAGTTGTTCAATTAATTTATATTGTAGATAACATGGTGTGTGGTGTCACACACAGAAGATCATGTTATCAGTACCTTATAAATTATAAACAGTAGCTCACGACCATAATGGAAAGGAACAAACCATTGGAAGGTCGTAGTGTAATTAGGTATTAGTTTATCTTAACTATATAATTACACTAGTACACTTAGAGTGTATTGAGTAGGACCATTAGAGGTCGTTTCTTTTATACTGACTTTATAAAGAAACAAAGACCTCAGTTATTATGGAAGTGTGTGCTCTTAATCCTAATATAATAACAAGCACATATATTTGATATTTATTTCTTTAATTTATCAATGGGTGAGATTTAGTTCGATGAATCAATAAGCCCGATAAGTTGGGAAATGATATCACTTATAGTGTGTGTTGTTGATTATAGAAGGAAACTGTGTCCTAGTGATCTAGGTTGAGAATGTCCCCAAGAGGAGCTCATAAGGATTGTCATGTTAAACCCTGCAGGTGGACTTAGTCCGACATGACGATGAAGTTGAGTGGTACTACTCTTGGAGCTAGATATTAATTAAGTGAGTTGTCAGTAACTTACTTAATTAGTGGACATTCGTTATCTTAAACACAGGGAGACTAACACACTCATAATAAGAAGGAGCCCAAAATGTAATTTGGGATTGGTGCGGTAGTTCAATAATAGTTCTTTAGTGGAATGAATTATTATTGATGAAATTAAGTTGTGTGTTGGCGAACACGGGATGCTTAATTTCATCGGAGACCAAAACCAATTCCTCCTCTCGGTCCCTATCGTAGCCTCTAGTATATAGAGATTTATACCCTGCATACCCACCTTCTTACCCATCCAATGGGGCCAAGCTAGCTTGGAACCCAAGCTAGGCCGCCAAGTCCAAGTGGATGAGCTATGTAGGTGGCGGCCAAAGCTTGGGTCCCAAGCTTAGGTGGTCGGCCACTAGAATAAAAAGGATTTTATTAAAATTATTTCTTATATGGATATCATGATTTTAAAGAGAGTTTAAAAATTAAAATTTCCTTTTATAACTTTCTACAAAGATTAAGAGAAGAGATTAATCTCTTTCCTTATTTGTAGATTAAAAGGATGGTTTTAATTTTGGTAAAACTTTCCTTATTTGTAAATCATCTACATGTTTAAAAGAGAGTTTAAAATTTGAAATCTTTCCTTATTTGTTGATTAAAGGAGGATTTTAAATTTTAAGAAAACTTTCAATTTTAATCATGTTCATGATTTAAAATAGAGTTTAAAATTAAATATTCTCTTTTATAAGTTTTTACAAAAGATTAAGAAAAGATTTGATATCTTTCCTTATTTGTAGATTAAAAGAGATTTTAATTTTTAGAGATAACTTTCTTTTTATCCATATGTTTAAAAGAAATATTTTAATTTATAAAATTTCCTTTTTATTAACCACCATGAAGGGAAAAATTATTTGAGAAATTTTTATAAATTTCCGGAAGTAAATTAGGAAGTTTTAATTCTTGTGTGAATTAAAATTTCCTTGATTTGTGGAATGGTGTGGCCGGCCATTGTATTTGTAAAAAGGAAATTATTTTTAATTAAATAAAATTTTCTTTTTCATGGCAAAATAATTAAGGAAGTTTTTAATTAAATTTCCTTATTTGCCAAGACCAAGGATTATAAAAGAGGGGGTAGAGAAGGCTTCATGGTGAACAACTCTATTCTATTCTTCCTCTCTTTTCCTCCTTGGTGGCCGGCCCTAGCTTCTTTCTCTTCTCTTCTTCTTATGGTCGGCCGCAATGCCTCTTGGAGCTCTTGATGGTGGCCGGTTCTAGCTAGGAGAAGAAAGAGAGAAAGGAGGTTTTGTTTCTTGCATCCCTTGGAGCTTGGTGGTGATGGCCGGACCTCTACTTCTCTTGGAGAATTTTGGTGGCCGAAACCTAGAAGGAAGAAGAAGGTGCTTGGTGGTTCTCATCTCGAAAGATCGTTGCCCACACAACGTCCGAGGTTAGAAGAGGAATACGGTAGAAGATCAAGAGGTCTTTCTAGAAGGTATAACTAGTATTTTTTCTTTCCGCATCATACTAGTTATTTTTGGAAATAATACCAAATACAAAAGGCTTACGATTCTAGTGTTTCGAATTTGTTTTCGATATAGTGTTCTTTTGTTTTTCTTTTCCTTGTGATTTGATTATTCTTTTCGGTTAACCTAAAGTTATTTTAGGAAATTAAATATTAGCTTTCCATAAAAGGTTTTGTCTAGTTGGTGGTGGTTGCTCCCATATCCAAGAAGGCCATGTGCCTCGCCACGTCAGTACTGGGAACCAATTATGAAAATTAATGTTTAATGGAATTAATAACTTAAGGTGATTTGGGTCGAACGTGTTAAGTTCCGCAGGAGATCCAAGTCTAAACCTAAAAGAACATATAGATTAAGTTTTGGATCAAAAGTGTTAAGTTCCATGAGCGATCCAAAATTTAATTTAAAGAACACATGGTAGCTAGGAAAGGTTCAGACCTTTGTACAAAATTTTTATACATGGAACCTCTAGGTTTCCAGTAGCAACCAACAATTGGTATCGAGCTAGATTTGCCTCTGTGTATTTGGTATTAGTTTAATTATGCACATGTCATACATAATTTAGGCAGGATAATAGTAGGATGTGCTAACTTTGTAGATGCAGGATCCAACTATTATGGCTTATAGCTATTATGTGTGTGATTGGACCCTTGGACATGTCAAGGGCATTTTATTGTGTGTGCATGGTTGTATTATAAAATACAGCAGGAGCTGTATTTAGTTTTATTAGGATTTTATTTTTTGATCTAGATACATGTACATTCCTTCGAAGAATATAGGATCGAAAAATGTAAAAATTCTATATATGTCGCGAATCGAATCTTGCAAGGCGTGGAACTTTTTGAGGACCAGAGGCGCAGCGGAACAAGGAGCAAGATGGATGCGACAGCTAGACCCGGTGGCGGTGGCCAAATATGGCAGCAGCTTGGGATGACAACACACGGAGGACAACTAGAGATAAAAGCCATAATAGTTGAAAATTATATTTTCTATTTATTGCTTTTATATTGTGCTGTGTGTGCATGTTAGTTTACATAGGCTAGCATAGTTAAAATTCCTCATTTATAAATAACTAAGTGGGAGAGGGATATTTAAGTAAATCCCATGGTCTCCATTACTGATTTGTAAGTGATGCAAACAAGCTTGCGCGTTGGCTCTGAGTGCCTTCCTCCATAACGGATGAGCTTGTTTGTGGATCACTAGAACAGACTTCCAATTTTGGATGACTATAGGAAGTTAATTAAGAGCGTGTGATCTTCCCCAACGGAAGGGGCATAATCTTATTAATGGACTTAGTGTCAAGTAATGGTATACACTTAGGCACGTCTAATAGTATCCTCCCCATCGGAGTCACTGCTATTATTTGTGTGACCGAAGAAAACCAACTATTAATTTGTCAAATAAATAGGTTGACAAGATAATAAAATTAAAAACCCCTCTTACAAATGTTTGATTTTGTATACGTCCACACTAACGTGGCATACAAAATTCACGGTGTTTGAGGTAATTTTATTTGTCATAAAGATTTATTGACAAGATAATTAATGGGTAAAACCCTCCTCTTACAAATGTTTAAATTTTGTATGTCCACACTAACGTGGCATGCAAAATTCACGGTGTTTGAGGTGTTGGTGAATTTAAATAATATTGTTTGCGGAATCAATGTTATTTTAAATTCAAAGAGTTTTGACCAAATATTTGATCAAAGACAGATCAACTATTAATTTTATTCGTCATAAAGTAAAGTTGACGAGATAATAAAATTAATGAATAAAATCTCCTCTTCAATTTTGTATATACAAAATTCATGGAGATTTTAAGGAGTTGATCTTGACCAAATATTTTGTGATTCTTAGGATGTTTGTCAATCCCTAGTAGTCATACTATAGAAAAAGACTTAGTAGTCCCAATTGTAATGATTGGAAATAGGACTTGGACATTAAGGTAGACTGTCTTCTTAGAACTAAGAACAATTTAGGTGTATTTAATTCATTAGTTGAAACATGTCTAGTGGTGTTATCTACCAGAACCTGGAGTGTAGATACAAGATGCCATTAATCATGTCTGCAATTCAGGGTTCCAGGAAACCCGACAACTAAATGAAAGGTAAATCACCGTCCACATGAGCACTACTGTAAAAGTGGTAGTTGTTGCAGTGGGAGATGTTTATCCTTTGATAAGAATAAAATATGGATTTTAAGTAATTGTCTTTACGTACCAAGTTTAGAAAGAACCTGATTTCAGTTTCTAAACTATTATAGATATTGTGTCTATTTTGATAACAAAGATGTTATCAAGAAAAATAAGGAAATTATCTATTCTGGTATGATGGTTGACAATTTATAATCCAATAACTCCCACGATGCAACAAATGGAAATTAGTAACACATCTTCTAATTTTAAGAGAAAGCAACCTTCAGAAAAGAACCAATTATATCTTTGGCATCTAAAAGCTAGGTTATACTTGAGTAGGATTCATTGGTAGCTGATGAACTTTTGAAATCTTTCCAACCTGCGAGTCTTACTTAGAAAGAAAATAACCAAGAAGCTTTTAAGGGGTATGGAGTCAAATATATGTTGAAATTGGTTCATTCTGATTTGTGTGATCCTATGACTATCCAGACAAGAGGTAGTATTGAATATTTTGTCTATTTTATAGACAACTATTCAAGATACAAATAAATTTACTTAATGTGCCGCAAGACTAAGTACTTTGATTAGTTCAAAGAGTACAAGGCTGATGCGGAGAAATGTTAAAGTAAAAGTCACTATGGTAAGATCGTAGTGGCAAGTACCTCTTGGGAGAATTTAGGAGTCACTTATCAGAAGTTAGATTTCAATCCCAACTAACTGCATCTGGTACACCCCAACAGAATGGTGTAGTAGAAAGAAGGTATAGGACTCTTATGGAATAATTAGATAGGTGATGAGTTATTCAGAAAATTACCAAATTTGTTTTAAGGATATGCTCTGGAAACGGAAGTGAACGTAGTACCTTCCAAAGTCATAACTCTCTATTCATATAGAGTTGCTGAATAGGCGTAAGCTTATTTTGAAGCATATTCGGATTCGGGTAATCCAGCACATATGAGAGATAATGATAAGTTGGATAGGAGTTCACTTGTTTGTAAGTTATCCTAGATAAACAAAAGTAGGTTTATAGTCTTAAAAATCAGAAGGTCATTGTTAGCATCAATGACTATTTTTTAGAAAAGGACTATATAATGAACCACGTGCTCATAAGTAAATTTGTTCTTAAGGAAATAATAAAAGACATGTCTAATCTAGTACCAATTGTACAAGATGAGATACCACAAGGAAAACTGCAACACGTATCACAAATGATACACAATTAAAAAAAAATGCCTTGTCGTAGTGGGAGGGTTGTTAAGCAACCTTAAAAGATTCATGTTTTGGGAGAGTTTTTGGACTCGATCCCTGAAGGCAAGGCAAGGCTTGATGAAAAAGGAAACTTTTTCACTGGTAGCCATGCTTAAGTCTATCCGGATTCTTTTATCTATTTGGCAAGTGGATGTCAAGACAGCATTCCTTAATGGAAGTCTTGAAGAAAGCATCCATATAAAGCAACCAGAAGGGTTCATTGCAAAGGGCTAAGAGCATCTTGTGTGCAAGCTCAATCAGTCTATGGACTGAGGCAAAGCTTCAAGGTCTTAGAACATCCGGTTTATTAAAGTCTATGGATTTATTTAGTAACCGGATAAGTCTTGTGTATACAAAAGGCGTGATAGAAACGTGGTGGTATTTCTTGTACTATACGTAGATAACATTTTTTGTAGTTGGAAACAATATCAAAGTGTTGTCAGAAGTAAGGGTATGGTTGTCCAAACAATTCGATATGAAGGAATGTAAATATTCTTGAGATCAAAGTAATAAGGGATCGCAAGAAAAGAATATTTTACTTATCCCAAGCTTCATACATCGAAAAAATCCTTGCTCGTTTTAAGCATACAAAACTCCAAGAAATGTTTCTTACCTTTTCAGGATAGAGTAACTTTATCTAAAGATGTCTCTGTAGACATCAAAGGAGATAAAGGAAATAAAGGCAGTTCTTTATGCTTCGGCTGACAGAAGCCTAATGTATGCTATGCACGAGATCAGAAATCTGTTTTGCCAAGGGCATAGTTAGCAGATATCAAAGTAACTCTAGACAAGGACAGTGGACTGCAGTAAAGCATATATTAAAGTACCTTAGAGGTACTAGAGATTATATGCTAGCTTACAAGGCAGTTAATTTGGTCCTTGTGGGTTACATGGATTTTGATTTCCAATCAGATAGGGACAATAATAAGTCAACCTCGGGGTTTTGTGTTTACTTTAGGAGGTAAAATCATAACTATGGAAGAGTGATAAGCATAAGTGTTTTTCTGGACTCCACCATAGAAGTTTAGTATATGGCAAGCCTCTGAGGCAGCCATAAAAGCTGAATGACTCAATAACCTCAAGATAGACTTAGATATGATTTCTGGTTTGTCCAAAGATTATTACAATTTATTGTAATAATGTTGGTGCAGTAGTAAACTCAAAGAAACCATAAGTCTATAAGGCAAGTAAACACAATAGAGCGCAAGTACCACCCAATACGAGAAATAGTATAAACGAGGAGAAGTTGTTGCCGCCCAGATTGCATCAGGTGACGACCTATAGATCCTTTCACTAAGGTCCTTAAGGCAAGAGCTTTTGATGGGCATGTTGAAGGGTTAGGAATCAGATGTATGGCAGCAGATATGGCAGCTTAGTCTTTTAGTATAAGTGGGAGATTGTTAGAGTGTATACTAAAAGCCTAGCTTTTGGTATAAACATTTATCTAGAAATAAGAATCACATTGCTCAAATGTCTACATTTATGATAAATGTAGTTGTTCAATTAATTTATATTGTAGATAACATGGTGTGTGGTGTCATACATGTTATCAGTACCTTATAAATTATAAACAGTAGCTCACGACCATAATGGAAAGGAACAAACCATTGGAAGGTCGTAGTGTAATTAGGTATTAGTTTATCTTAACTATATAATTACACTAGTACACTTAGAGTGTATTGAGTAGGACCATTAGAGGTCGTTTCTTTTATACTGACTTTATAAAGAAACAAAGACCTCAGTTATTATGGAAGTGTGTGCTCTTAATCCTAATATAATAACAAGTACATATATTTGATATTTATTTCTTTAATTTATCAATGGGTGAGATTTAGTTCGATGAATCAATAAGCCCGATAAGTTGGGAAATGATATCACTTATAGTGTGTGTTGTTGATTATAGAAGGAAACTGTGTCCTAGTGATCTAGGTTGAGAATGTCCCCAAAAGGAGCTCATAAGGATTGTCATGTTAAACCCTGCAGGTGGGCTTAGTCCGACATGACGATGAAGTTGAGTGGTACTACTCTTGGAGCTAGATATTAATTAAGTGAGTTGTCAGTAACTTACTTAATTAGTGGACATTTGTTCAGGGAGACTAACACACTCATAATAAGAAGGAGCCCAAAAATGTAATTTGGGATTGGTGCAGTAGTTCAATAATAGTTCTTTAGTGGAATGAATTATTATTGATAAAATTAAGTTGTGTTCGGGGCGAACACGGGATGCTTAATTTCATCGGGAGACCAAAACCAATTCCTCCTCTCGGTCCCTATCGTAGCCTCTAGTATATAGAGATTTATACCCACCGCATACCCACCTTCTTACCCATCCAATGGGGCCGGCCAAGCTAGCTTGGAACCCAAGCTAGGGCCGGCCAAGTCCAAGTGGATGAGCCATGTAGGTGGCCGGCCAAAGCTTGGGTCCCAAGCTTAGGTGGTCGGCCACTAGAATATTAAAAAGGATTTTTATTAAAATTATTTCTTATATGGATATCATGATTTTAAAAGAGAGTTTAAAAAATTAAAAATTTCCTTTTATAACTTTCTACAAAAGATTAAGAGAAGAGATTAATCTCTTTCCTTATTTGTAGATTAAAAGGATGGTTTTAATTTTTGGTAAAAACTTTCCTTATTTGTAAATCATCTACATGTTTAAAAGAGAGTTTAAAATTTGAAATCTTTCCTTATTTGTTGATTAAAGGAGGATTTTAAATTTTAAGAAAACTTTCAATTTTAATCATGTTCATGATTTAAAAGAGAGTTTAAAATTAAATATTCTCTTTTATAAGTTTTTACAAAAGATTAAGAAAAGATTTGATATCTTTCCTTATTTGTAGATTAAAAGAGATTTTAATTTTTAGAGATAACTTTCTTTTTATCCAAATGTTTAAAAGAAATATTTTAATTTATAAAATTTCCTTTTTATTAACCACCATGAAGGGAAAAATTATTTGAGAAATTTTTAAATTTCCGAAAGTAAATTAGGAAGTTTTAATTCTTGTGTGAATTAAAATTTCCTTGATTTGTGGAATGGTATGGCCGGCCATTGTATTTGTAAAAAGGAAATTATTTTTAATTAAATAAAATTTTCTTTTTCATGGCAAAATAATTAAGGAAGTTTTTAATTAAATTTCCTTATTTGCCAAGACCAAGGATTATAAAAGAGGGGGTAGAGAAGGCTTCATGGTGAACAACTCTATTCTATTCTTCCTCTCTTTTCCTCCTTGGTGGCCGGCCCTAGCTTCTTTCTCTTCTCTTCTTCTTATGGCCGGCCGCAATCCCTCTTGGAGCTCTTGATGGTGGCAGGTTCTAGCAAGGAGAAGAAAGAGAGAAAGGAGGTTTTGTTTCTTGCATCCCTTGGAGCTTGGTGGTGATGGTCGGACCTCTACTTCTCTTGGAGAATTTTGGTGGCCGAAACCTAGAAGGAAGAAGAAGGTGCTTGGTGGTTCTCATCTCGAAAGATCGTTGCCCACACAACGTCCGAGGTTAGAAGAGGAATACGGTAGAAGATCAAGAGGTCTTTCTAGAAGGTATAACTAGTATTTTTTCTTTCCGCATCATACTAGTTATTTTTGGAAATAATACCAAATACAAAAGGCTTACGATTCTAGTGTTTCGAATTTATTTTTGATATAGTGTTCTTTTGTTTTTCTTTTCCTTGTGATTTGATTGTTCTTTTCGGTTAACCTAAAGTTATTTTAGGAAATTAAATATTAGCTTTCCATAAAATGTTTTGTCTAGTCGGTGGTGGTTGCTCCCATATCCAAGAAGGCCATGTGCCTCGCCACGTCAGTACTGGGAACCAATTATGGAAATTAATGTTTAATGGAATTAATAACTTAAGGTGATTTGGGTCGAACGTGTTAAGTTCCGCAGGAGATCCAAGTCTAAACTTAAAAGAACATATAGATTAAGTTTTGGATCAAAAGTGTTAAGTTCCGCAGGCGATCCAAAATTTAATTTAAAAGAACACATGGTAGCTAGGAAAAGGTTCAGACCTTTGTACAAAATTTTTGTACAGTGGAACCTCTAGGTTTTCCGAGTAGCAACCAACAACTAGAAGGTGGTTGCTTGATTAGTGATCTCCTGTTTGATTCGGTTGAAATCGGTGAGGAAAGATTTTAGCAAGATTCTGTGTTGTGGGTTGCTCTTTGATCCAGCAGCACCTTGGATTCGATTGGACCTCTTTCAGGAGTACACGTTTGGGTTGAGCTTGAGGTATGTGTTATGTATCAATTTGGGATAAATTTGGATTATTAGATGGTTGATATGGTTGGTTAATTGTATTAGAACAGTGGTAGATCATGTTTTACATTAAAGGTTTTAATTAGTTTTTTTTTTATGTGTAGTGGATTTAGGTTTCCATTTCTAAGCTAATGGAATGATTGAGATTAGGGTAATTAATCCTGCTTAAGCATTTGATCTAATTTAAGTAGGTTAATCGTGAGGTCATTAAGGTTTTACCCTAAATTAGTCTTAGGGATTTTATTTAGCTATTTTTATGAATTTAGCTAAATAAAATATTTATATGTTGTTTGTTACAGGACTCTGACGCGAGACGAGTAACTCGACGTCGTATTTGGACCAGATTGGACTTTTCGATTGGAGGCGGGTACTTTTGACTTTTTGTCTTTGATATGCTTAGTAATGAAATTAACATGTTGCATTAATTGTGTTTCTTATCTGTTTCGGTTAATCACTACTCAAATCTCGGTATATGCTTGATTGATTGATTGGTTTTGCATCTCATGTATACTTTACCTGTTTATACATGCTTATAGGGGTAGTGATATACCATGCTTGACCATGTTCAGGACCTATTTTTTATACCTTCTGTGTACCTTTGGATGGTTTTGGATTCGTTGACCTATGATGCATTTTTATATATATGTGGATTAGGTCAGGATATTCTTGTGGTTAGTGCCATGCACCATTTGCATGATTGCATGCTGTGCGATAGTCCGCTCCATTATTGTTGAGCACATCGCCAGTTACATGGATCTGCACACACCACTACGTTCAGGCAGAGTGTGTTGCAGCAGGGACTCTGTTAGGCACCGTTGGTCCGCTCATGGGTAGTGGGACACAACGTGTTATCCGGCAGGATTCCTCCCCGTCATCATGTACCGGGAGAGAGCATTGCGCTCCCCATTTATGATTTGGGGTAGGAGGATAGGTGTACTCGACAGGATCCCGTCCACTCGGTCACTCATCGGGAGTAGTGACGACAGAGTGCACGGTTGTCCTACCCACTCGGCCTCACTATTGTGTGTGAGATGATCGATTGGCGAGTGACGGATCATTGGCATCATATGCATGATGCATTTATTGCTTGTGTTTGTGCTTACTGCATATGCCGCATATTGTTTGGATACCTATGTTTGACATGCATACTGAGATTCCTATACCACTCGATTGTTTGTCCTTATACTCGAGTCTGGTTAGTTCTCCTGTTTACTTCTGGATGCATATTTTATCTTTCTTTTATCGAGTATCATGATTAGTGCTAGGTGTTATTTCTTTACTTTGCATATCAATTGTACCTGCTGAGTGTTGGACTCACCCGCCTCCATTGTTGATATTTTCGGGTTGATCTGTCAGGAGAGAGTTCCAGTCGTTTGGTTCCCTTTTCTGTTCTAGACTGTTTGAACTTGTTATGTTCTGGATTTATTTACTTATGGACATGGTATAGATTTTATTATATCGATGGATTTGGATTTGGTTTTTATTCTACTATATGCCTGCCTGGACGGCAGAAGAGGTGAGTTCGTCGGTTTTGAGCTTTACGAGTGTAGTTGAGTAGGGTGGTTTTCGAATCAGAGTATTACTACTTTGTTTGATCATATATAACTGTGTGGTGATGTTTTATTTTGTTGTTATTATTCCAGCCGCCTATGGCTGAGGTATTTGTGAGATGTAGAAAAGTTTCAGATTGTCCATCGTACAGGGGAGATGCTGCCGAAATTTTCTCGGACAGGGACTCCTCTGGGGCGTGACAACAAGTGGTGTCGCCAGAGTTTCAGTGCAAAGACCACAGCTATCAGCTCAAGATCATGAGTGGGGTAGTTCTTCTCGTAGTCTTTGAGTTGCCTGGAAGCATAAGCTATAACTTTTCCTTCTTGCATGAGTACAGCTCCTAGGCCCATCTTGGAAGCATCATTGTAGATGTCAAAACTCTTGTCACTTTCTGGAACTATCAGGATAGGAGCACTGGTCAGTCTCTTCTTTAGCTCTTGGAAACTCTGCTCACATTTATCTGACCATTCAAACTTCTTATTTTTCCTGGTGAGGGCTATTAGTAGAGAGGCTATCTTGGAAAAGTCCTCCACAAATTTCCTGTAGTACCTAGCTAAACCAAGGAAACTTCTGATCTCCCTGGCATTCTTGGGTCTACTCCAGTTGTTGACCGCTTCTATCTTGGCAGGATCCACTTGGATGCCCTCTTTAGAAATAATGTGACCTAACTCGCACTTCGAGAATTTGACATAAAGTTATTTCTGCTGTAAGGTCTGCAGGACTATTCTCAAGTACGTGTCATGCTCTTCTGGGGTTCTGGAATAGACTAGAATGTCGTCGATGAACATGATAATAAATTTGTCAAGGTATTCTCTGAACACTCTGTTCATCAAGTCTATGAAGACTGCAGGTGCATTAGTCACACCAAAAGGCATGACTACGAACTCGTAGTGTCCATATATGGTCCTGGAAACTGTTCTGGGCGCACCACTTCCTTTCACTTTCAACTGATGGTTCCTAGAACGCAGGTTTATTTTAGAGAACACTGTTTCCCTCTTTAGCTGATCAAATATATTATCTATTCTGGAAAGAGGGTACTTGTCCTTAACTGTTACTTCGCTCAGCGCTCTAAAATCTATGCACATCCACATAGACCGTCTTTCTTCTTAACGAACAACACTGGAGCTCCCCGGGTGAATGACTAGGGCGGATGAAATCCTTGTCAAGTAGCTCCTGAAATTGTTCTTGTAACTCTTTTAGCTCTGCTAGAGAAATTCGGTAAAAATCGGTATACCCTTTTAACTCTTTTAACTCTTGTAACTCTTTTAGCTCTGCTAGAGAAATTTGGTAAACCCTTGTCATCTCACTTGGTTACCAGGATTCATAAACTCTAATACTTAAGCCTGGAGGTTTAGAGTTCGAATCCTGGGGGAGGCAAAAATCCACTGCCATGGGTGGAAATTCCTAGTTAGTAACGGCACGGCCAAAGGGTCGTCGGTCGATGACATGAGAGGTTGCCAAATGGGCCGACGACATAAGGGCCGCCAGTTGGGCCGCCATAAGGGTCGCCCAAGAGGCCAAAGGGTCGGGTCATTACACGAATGGTCCTGCTCAATACACTCATAGTGTACTAGTGTAATTTTATAGTCAAGACAGACTAATATCAAATTACACTACAACCGTTCTAATGGTTTGTCCCTATCCATCTTGGTTGTAAGCTAGCTACTATTTATAATTTATAAGGAACCGATAACATGATCTTCTGTGTGGCACCACACACCATGTTATCTATAATATAAATTAAATATACAACTGCATCGACATATATATAAATATAAAATGCAAACATTTGACCAAAGTGATTCTCATTTCAAAATATTTCAAAACAAATGTTCATACAAAAGCTAGGCTTATAGTATACATCCCAACAATCTCTCACTTATACTAAAAGACTATGCTGTCATAAATGCTGTCATACATCTTATTCCCATCCCCTCAACATGTCTATCAAAAGCTCTCGCCGGAAGGGCCTTAGTGAAAGGATCTACCAGGTTATCTGTTGATGTAATCTTGGCAAAAACAACCTCTCCTCATTTTACGCTCCTCAGGTGGTACTTGCGCTCAATGTATTTACTTGCCATATGGGCTCGTGGTTCCTTCAAGTTTGCTACTGCACCACTGTTATCACAATAAATTGTGATAACTTTGGGTAAACCAGGAACCACATCTAAGTCCATCAAGAAGTTTCTTAACTATACGGCTTCTTTAGCTGCCTCAAAGGCTGCCATATACTCAGCTTCCATGGTGGAGTCTGAAACACATTTTTGCTTAACACTCCTCCATGCTATGGCTCCACCTCCCAAAGTAAACGCATACCCCGAGGTTGATTTACTACTGTCCCTATCTAATTGGAAGTCCAAATTTGTGTAACCCACAGGGAGAAAATCATCTACCTGGTAACCAGCATATAATCTCTAGTCCTTTTCAGATACTTTAATATATGCTTTATTGCAGTCCAATGTCCCGGTCCTGGGTTACTTTGATATCTGCTAACCATACCCACGGTAAAACAGATATCCGATCTCATACATAGTATCGCATACATTAGGCTTCCTACAGTCGAAGCATAAGGAATTGCCTTCATCTCCTCTATCTCCTTTGATGTATTAGGACACATCTCTTTAGATAAAGGTACTCCAGGCCGAAAAGGTAGAAAACCTTTCTTAGAGTTTTGCATGCTAAAATGAGCTAGGATAGTATCAATATATAAAGCTTGGGATAAGCACAACATCCTTTTCTTACGATCCCTTATTACTTTGATCCCAAGAATATGTCCATATTCTCCCAAGTCCTTCATATCAAACTGCTTAGACATCCATACCCTTACGTCTGACAACACTTTGACATTGTTGCCAATGAGAAAAATGTCATCTATGTATAGTACAAGAAATACCATCACGTTTCCATCACTTTTCTTGTATACACAAGACTCATCCGGACACTGAATTTTACACCATTTGGTGGTTTTACAAGCTCCCAGACCTGATTAGAATGCATAGATTTTATTTTAGAGTCCATTGCACTTTGCCAAGATGCTGCATCTTTATCTTGGAGTGTTTCATCATATGTCCAGAGATCAGCTTCATGTTTACCAGGGATCAAGTCCGAACACTCTCCCAAAAACATGAATCTTTCAGGTTGTTTAACAACTCTCCCACTACGACAAGGCACTACCTATAATTGTGCATCATTTGTGACACGTATTGCAATTACTTGTGGTATCTCATCTTGTATCGTTGGTACTAAAGTAGAAGTGTCCTCTCTTATTTCTTCAAGAACAATTTTACTCATGAGCTTGTGGTTTTTTACATAGTCCTTTTCTAAAAATCGGGTATTGGTGCCAACAATGACCTTCTAATATTTAGGACTATAAAACAAACCACCTTTCGTTCCTCTAGGATATCCAACGAACAAGCGAACTTCTGTACGTGATTCCAACTTATCAACGTCTCCTTTCAGCACATGTGCTGGACTACCCCAAATCCAAATGTGTTTTAAACTAGGCTTATGCTCGTTCCATAACTCTATGGGAGTAGAGGGTACTGACTTAGAAGGTACCAAGTTCAGAATGTACACCGCCGTTTCCAGAGCATATCCCCAAAATGAATTTGGTAATTCTGAATAACATATCATTGATCAAACCATTTCTATAAGAGTCCTATTCCTTGAATTCTGCCACACCATTCTGTTGGGGTGTACCAGGTGCAGACAATTGGGATTGAATTCCGGCCTCTGATAAGTAACTCCTAAACTCTCCTAAGAGGTACTCTCCACCACAATCAGATCGTAGTGTCTTGATACTTTTACCATGATATTTCTCCACATCAATCTTGTACTCTTTGAACTTATCAAAGCACTCAGATTTATGGCACATCAAGTAAATGTACCCATATCTCGAATAGTCATCTATAAAAGAGACAAAATATTCGAAATCATCTCTTGCCTGGATAGTCATAGGCCCACACAAATTAGAATGAACCAATTCCAACACTTCTTTGGCTCTATACCCCTTTGCCTTAAAAGACCTCTTGGTCATTTTTCCTTCCAAGCAAGACTCGTAGGTCGGAAAGTTTTCCACTACCAATGAACCCAAAGGTCCATCAGCTATTAACCTTTGAATCCTACTCAAGTTAATATGACTCAACCTTAGATGCCAAAGATATGTTTGATTCATTTCTGAAGGTTGCTTTCTCTTATTAGAATTAAAAAATGTGTTATTAATTTCCATTTATTGCATAGTGGGAGTAATTGGATTAAGAGTATACAAATTGCCAACCAACGCACCAAAACAGATAACCATCCTATTTTTCTTGACAACCACTTTGTCATCAAAAGAAACAAAATATCCATCCATAAATAATTTAGAAACTAAAATCAAGTTCTTTCTAAAACATGGTACATAAAGATAATTTTTTTAAATCAAAGTTTTATTCCTATCAAAAGATAAATAAACATCTCCCACTGCAACAGCCGCCACTCTGGTAGCATTGCCCATGTAGACGGTGATCTCCCCTTCATGTAGTCATCTGGTTTCCTGGAACCCCTGCAATGAATTGTAGACATGATCAGTGGCTCCCATATCTACACACCAGGTACCAGTAGATAACACCGCAAAACATATTTCAACTGTTGGTTAGTCCTAGGAAAATCATACTGGTTCCACTGTACAAAAATTTTGTACAAGTGTCGAACCTTTCCTTAAATAACCTATTGTGTTCTTTAGAAGTTAAATTAGGAATCGCAGACGGAACTTAACATCATTGATTCTAAATTTAACTTATCTGTTCTTAATGGTTTAGATTTGGATCGCAAGCGGAACTTAACACTATTGATCCAAATCCACCTATGTTATTAATTCCATTAAATATTAATTTCCAAAATTGGCTTCCAGGACTGCATGGCGAGGCACATGACCTTCTTGGATATGGGAGCAACCACCACCGCCTAGACAAAGCCTTTTAAGGAAAGCTAATACTTAATTTCCTTAAATAACTCTAGGTTTAACCAAAAAGAACAATCGAATCACAAATTCAAAAACTAAAACAAAAGAAACACAAATTCAAAACAAATCCGAAAACTCTAGAATCATATGCCTCTTGTGTTTGGTATTTCCAAAAATAACTATACAAAGAAAACTAGTATGATGCGGAAAACAATTACTAGTTATACCTTTCTTTGTAAACAAATAACCTCTTGATCTTCTACCGTATTCCTCTTCTTATCCCGGACGTTGTGTGGGAAACGATCTACCGAGATGAGAATCCACCTAAGCCACCTTCTTCTCCATGTAAGATTCGGCCACCACAATAACTCCATGAAAGGATGAGGTTCGGCCACCACCAAGCTCCAAGGGATGCTAGGAAACAAAGCCTCCTCCTTCTTCTTCTTCCTCAAGTAAAATCCGGCCACCAACCAAGCTCCTAGAGAAGTTGCCGCCGGCCACAAGAAGAAGAGAAGAGGGAGAAGCTAGGGCCGGCCACCAAGGAGGAAAAGAGAGGAAGAATATAATAGAGTCGTTAGCCATGAATGCACCTCTACCCCCTCTTTTATAATCCTTGGTCTTGGCAAATAAGGAAATTTAAATAAAAAACTTCCTTAATTCTTTTTCCATGAAAAGGAAAATTTATTTAATTAAAAATATTTTTCTCTTCTCACATTACATGGCCGACCACATTAAAGCTATAAACAAGGAAAGTTTTAATTAATTAAAACTTCCTAATTTGTCTCCGGAAATTTATAAAAAATTTCTCCAATAATTTTTCCCTTCATGGTGGTTTATAAAAAGGAATTTGTATAAATTAAAATCTTTCTTTTAAACATATGGATAAAAAGAAAGTTATCTCTAAAAAGTAAAATCTCTTTCAATCTACAAATAAGGAAAGATATAAATCTTTTCTTAATCTTTTGAAGAAGATTTATAAAAGAAATATTTAATTTTTAAACTCTCTTTTAAATCATGAACATGGTTATAAAGGGAAAGTTTTCTTAAAATTAAAATCCACCTTTTAATCTACAAATAAGGAAAGATTTCAAATCTTTTCTTAATCCTTTGTAGAAAACTATAAAAGGAAAGATTTAAATTTTAAACTCTCTTTTAAAACCATGATATCCATATAAGAAATAATTTTTAAAAAACCCTTTTTAATATGATGTGGTCGGCCACACCAAGCTTGGGTTCAAGCTAGGGTCGGCCACACCAACTCAACTCATCCTATTTACTTGGCCGGCCCAAGCTTAGGTTCCAAGCTTGCTTGGCCGACCCCAATAGGATGGGTATAAAGGTGGGTTAGAAGTGGGTATGTGGTGGGTATAAATCTCTATATACAAGAGGCTATGATAGGGACCGAGAGGAGGAATTGGTTTTGGTCTCCCGATGAAATTATGCTTCCCGTGTTCGCCCCGAATACACAACTTAATTTCATCAATAATAATTCATTCCACTAAAGAACTATTATTCAACTACCGCACCAATCCCAAATTATATTTTGGGCTCCTTTTTATTATGAGTGTGTTAGTCTCCCTGTGTTTAAGATGTCGAATGCCCACTAATTAAATGAGTTACTGTCAACTCACTTAATTAATATCTTAGTCCGAGAGTAGTACCACTCAACCTTATCGTCATGTCGGACTAAGTCCACCTGCAGGGTTTAACATGACAATCCTTATGAGCTCCTCTTGGGGACATTCTCAACCTAGATAACTAGGACACAGTTTCCCTCTATAATCAATAATACACACTATAAGTAATATCATTTCCCAACTTATCGGGCCTATTGATTTATCGAGCTAAATCTCACCCTTTGATAAGTCAAAGAAAAAAATACTAAATATATGTGCTTGTTATTATATTAGGATTAAGAGCACACACTTCCATAATAACTAAGGTCTATTTCTTTTATCAAGTCAGTATAAAAAGAACTTACCTTAAATGGTCCTACTCAATACACTTAGAGTGTACTAGTGTAATTTATTAGTCAAGATAAACTAATACCTAATTACACTATGACTATTTCAATGGTTTGTTCCTTTTCATCTTAGTCGTGAGCAACTGTTTATAATTCATAGAGAACCGACAACATGATCTTCTGTGTGTGACACCACACATCATGTTATCTACTATATAAATTAATTGAACAATTATATTTAACAAATAAATTTAAATACTGACCAATGTGATTCTTTTATAAATGTTTATACAAAAGCTAGGCTTTTAGTATACACTCTAACAATCTCCCACTTATACTAAAAGACTATGCTGTCATATATCCTGTCGTACATCTGATTCCCAAACCTTCACCATGCCCATCAAAAGTTCTCGCCTTAAGGGCCTTAGTGAAAGGATTTTCCAGGTTATCACTTGATGCAATCTAGGCGGCAACAACTTCTCCTCGTTATACGATTTCTTGTATTGGGTGGTACTTGTGCTCTATTGTGTTTACTTACCTTATGGACTTATGGTTTCTTCGAATTTGCTACTGCACCACTATTATTACAATAAATTATAATAATTTTGGACAAACCAGAAATCATGTCTAAGTCCATCATGAAGTTTCTGAGCCATATTACTTCCGTGGCTGCCTCAGAGGCTGCCACATACTCAGCTTCTATGGTGGAGTCCGAAAAACACATATGCTTAACACTCCTCCACAGTTATGGCTTTACTTCCTAAAGTAACACAAAACCCCGAGGTCGACTTACTATTGTCCCTATCTGATTGGAGGTCAAAATCCGTGTAACCCACAGGGAGCAAATTATCTGCCTTGTAAGTTAGCATATAATCTCTAGTGCTTCTAAGATATTTTTATATATGCTTTACCGCAGTCCAATGTCCTTGTCCAGGGTTACTTTGATATCTGCTAACTATACCCTTGGCAAAACAGATTTTTGATCTCGTGCATAGCATACATTAGGCTTCCGACAGCCGAAGCATAAGGAACTGCCTTCATTTCCTCTATCTCCTTTGATGTCTTCGGAGACATCTCTTTAAATAAAGCTACTCCATGCTGAAAAGGTAAGAAACCTTTCTTGGAGTTTTGCATGCTTAAAACGAGCAAGGATTGTTTTGATAAATGAAGCTTGGGATAAGTAAAATATATTCTTTTCTTGCGATCCCTTTGATCCCAAGAATATATGCATTCTCTCAAGTCCTTTATATCTATTTGTTTGGACAACCATACCCTTACTTCTGACAACACTTTAATATTGTTTCCAACTACCAAAAGTGTTATCTACGTATAGTACAAGAAATACCATCACGTTTCCATCACACTCTTTGTATACACAAGACTCATTCGGTTATTAAATAAATCCATAGGTCTGGACTACTTTATTAAACTGGATGTTCCAAGACCTTGAAGTTTTACTTCAGTCCATAGACTGATTGAGCTTACACATAAGATGCTCTTTGCTGGTTGCTATATATGGATGTTTTCCTCAAGACTTCCATTAAGGAAAGCTGTTTTGACATCCACTTGCTAAATCTCATAGTCCATATGAGAAGTAATAGATAAAAGAATCTAAATAGACTTGAGCATGGCTACCGGTGGAAAAGTTTCCTTTTTCAACAAGCCTTGCTTTGAAAGTTTCTACCTTCTTGTCTATCCCTCTTTTCCTATTGTAGACTAATTTTCACCCAATGGCTTTTACACCATTTGGTGATTTTATAAGCTCCCAGACTCTATTAGAATACATATATTCTAATTTTGTATTTATTGCTCTTTGCAAAGATGCTGCATCTTTATCTTGGAGTGCTTCGTCATATGTCCGGGGATCAGGTTCATGTCCATCAGGGATCGAGTCCAAAGACTCTCCCAAAACATGAATCTTTTAGGTTGCCTAACAACCCTCCCACTACGACGAGGCACTTCTGCAATTGTGTATCATTTGTGATACGTGTTGCAGTTTTTTGTGATATTTCATCTTGTACAGTTGGTACTAGGTTAGATGTGTCCTTTAATTTCCTTAAGAACAATTTTTACTCATGGGTTTGTGGTTCATAGTATAGTCCTTTTCTAAAATCGGGCATTGGTGCCAACAATGACCTTCCGATTTTAAGGACTATAAACCTCTTTTCATTTTTCTAGGATAACTCACAAACAAGTGAACTCATGTCCAACTTATCAGTGTCTATGTGCTAGACCACCCAAATCCGAATATGCTTCAGACTAGGCTTACGCCCATTCTGCAATTCTATGGGAGTAGAGAGTTCTGACTTAGGAGGTACTATGTTCACTTCCATTTCCAGTGTATATCCGTAAAATGAATTTGGTAATTTTCTGAATAACTCATTATCGATCTAATTATTCCATAAGAGCTTTATACCTTCTTTCTTCTACACCATTCTATTGGGGTGCAGTTAGTTGGGATTGAGTCTCGACTTCTGATAAGTGACTCCTAAACTCTCCTAAGAAGTGCTTGTCACTACGATCTCACCGTAGTGTCTTGATACTTTTACTTTGACGTTACTCCACATCAGCCTAGTACTCTCTGAACTAATCAAAGCACTTATACTTATGGTGCGTCAAGTAAATGTATCCTTATCTCGAATAGTCGTCTATAAAAGAGACAAAATATTCGAAATAGCCTCTTGCCTGAATAGTCAAAGGTCTACACAAATCAAAATGAACCAATTCCAACATATCTTTGGCTCCACACCCCTTAGACTTAAAAGCTTCTTGGTTATTTTTCCTTCCAAGTAAGACTCGCAGGTTGGAAAGATTTCCACTACCAATTAACCCAAGAGTTCATTGGTTATTATCCTTTGAATCCTACTCAAGTTAATATAACCTAGCCTTAGATGCTAAAAATATGATTGGTTCATCTCTGAAGGTTATTTTCTTTTATTTAGAAAATGTGTTATTAATTTCCATTTATTGCATCGTGGGAGTTATTGGATTATAAATTATCAACCAACGTACCAGAACAGATAACTTCCCTATTTTTCTTGATAACAAGTTATCAAAATAGACAGAATATCTATTCTTTAATAGTTTAGAAACCGAAATCAGGTTCTTTTCTAAACTTAGTACGTAAAGACAATTTCTGAAAATCCATATTTTATTCCTATCAGAGGATAAACATCTCCCACTGCAACAGCTGTTACTTTTGCAGTAGTGCTCATATAGACGGTGATTTCCCTTTCATATAGTTGTCAGGTTTCCTGGAACCCCTGCAATGAATTGCAGACATGATTAGTGGCATCTGTATCAACACTCCAGGTACTGGTAGATAACACCACTAAACATGTTTCAACAACTAATGAATTAAATACACCTATATTGTTCTCAGTTCTAAGAGGGCAGTCTACCTTAATGTCCAAGTCCTATTTCCAATTATTATAATTGAGACTACTAAGTCTTTTCTATAGTATAACAACTAGGGGATTGATTTAAAATCACAAAAATATTTGGTCAAGACTAACTCCTTAAAATCCCCATGAATTTTGTATGTTATGATAGTGTGGTCGTATACAAAATCAAAGAGGAGATTTTATCTATTAATTTTATTATCTCGTCAACTTTACTTTATGACGAATAAAATTAATAGTTGATCTGTCTTTGATCAAATATTTGGTCAAAACTTTGAATTTAAAATTAATATTGATTCCTCAAAACAATATCATTTAAATTCACCAACAACTCAAACACCGTGAATTTTGCATGCCACGATAGTGTAGACGTATACAAAATTGAACATTTGTAAGAGGAGGGTTTTACCCATTAATTATCTTGTCAATAAATCTTTATGACAAATAAAATTACCTCAAACACCGTGAATTTTGTATGCCACGATAGTGTGGACGTATACAAAACCAAACATTTGTAAGAGGAGTTTTTCCCATTAATTTTATTTTCTTGTCAACTTGACAAATAAAATTACCTCATACACCATGAATTTTGTATGCCACGATAGTGTGGACGTATACAAAACTAAACATTTGTAACAGGGGGTTTTAATTTTATTATCTTGTCAACCTATCTTAGTGACAAATTAATAGTTGGTTTTCTTCAGTCACACAAATAATAGCAGTGACTCCGATGGGGAGGATACTATTAGATGTGCCTAAGTGTATACCATTACTTGACACTAAGTCCATTAATAAGATTGTGCTCCTTCCGATGGGGAAGATCACACGCTCTTAATTAATTTCCTATAGTCATCTAAAATGGAAGTTTGATCTAGTGATCCGCAAACAAACTCATCTGATATGGAGGAAGGCACTCAAAGCCAACGCGCAAGTTTGTTTGCATCACTTACAAACCAGTAATGGAGGCCGTGGAATTTATTAAAATAAATCCCTCTCCCACTTAGTTATTTAAAGTGAGGAATTTTAAACTATCCTAGCATACATCACATGCACACACACATCACAGTAAATAAAAGTAATAAATATGGAAATTAATTTTCCAACTATTATGGCTTCTTCTATCACTGTCCTCCATGTGCTCCAACCCTAGCTACTGCCATCTTTAGCCACCATCATCGGGTCAAGTTGTCGCATCTATCTTGCTTCTTATTCCGCTGCGCCTCTGGTACTCCGAAAGTACCACACCTCGCAAGAATCCGATCCGCGACAAAAATAGAATTTTATATATATCGATCCTATATTCCACAAGGGAATGTACATGTAATCTAAATCGAAAATAAAATTCTAAAATCCTAGGACTAATACAGCTCCTGCTGTATTAGTCACATACAATCATGCACACACAAAATAATGCCCTTGACATAAGCCCCTACAACTACAAAGTTAGCCATAATAGTTGGAGCCTGCAACTACAAAGTTAGCACATCCTACTATTATGCTGCCTAAATTATGTATGACATGTGCATAACATAATTTGAAAACCAAACACACAGAGGCAAACCCTAGCTCTGATACCAATTGTTGGTTAGTCCTAGGAAAATCGTACCGGTTCCACTGTATAAAAATTTTGTACAAGTGTCGAACCTTTTCTTAAATAACCTATTGTGTTCTTTAGAAGTTAAATTAGAAATCGCAGACGGAACTTAACATCATTGATTCTAAATTTAACTTATTTGTTCTTAATGGTTTAAATTTGGATCGCAAGTGGAACTTAACACTATTAATCCAAATCCACCTATGTTATTAATTCCATTAAATATTAATTTCTAAAATTAGCTTCCAGGACTGCATGGCAAGGCATAAGGCCTTCTTGGATATGGGAGCAACCACCACCACCTAGACAAAGCCTTTTAAGGAAAGTTAATATTTAATTTCCTTAAATAACTCTAGGTTTAACCAAAAAGAACAATCGAATCACAAATTCAAAAAATAAAACAAAAGAAACACAAATTCAAAACAAATCCGAAAACTCTAGAATCATATGCCTCTTGTGTTTGGTATTTCCAAAAATAACTATACAAGGAAAACTAGTATGATGCGGAAAACAATTACTAGTTATACCTTTATTTGTAAGCAAATAACCTCTTGATCTTCTACCGTATTCCTCTTCTTATCCCAGACGTTGTGTGGGCAACGATCTACCGAGATGAGAAACACCTAAGCCACCTTCTTCTCCAAGTAAGATTCAGCCACCACAATAACTCCATGAAAGGATGAGGTTCGGCCACCACGAAGCTCCAAGGGATGCTAGGAAACAAAGCCTCCTTCTTCTTCTTCTTCCTCAAGTAAAATCTTACCACCAACCAAGCTCCTAGAGAAGTTGTCGCCGGCCACAAGAAGAAGAGAAGAGGGAGAAGCTAGGGCCGGCCACCAAGGAGGAAAAGAGAGGAAGAATGAAATAGAGTCGTTAGCCATGAAGACACCTCTACCCCCTCTTTTATAATCCTTGGTCTTGGCAAATAAGGAAATTTAAATAAAAAACATCCTTAATTTTTTTGCCATGAAAAGGAAAATTTATTTAATTAAAAATATTTTTCTCTTCTCACATTACATGGCCAACCACATTAAAGCTATAAACAAGGAGAGTTTTAATTAATTAAAACTTCCTAATTTGTCGCCAAAAATTTATAAAAAATTTCTCCAATAATTTTTCCCTTCATGGTGGTTTATAAAAAGGAATTTGTATAAATTAAAATCTTTCTTTTAAACATATGGATAAAAAGAAAGTTATCTCTAAAAAGTAAAATCTCTTTCAATCTACAAATAAGGAAAGATATAAATCTTTTCTTAATCTTTTGAAGAAGATTTATAAAAGAAATATTTAATTTTTAAACTCTCTTTTAAATCATGAACATGGTTATAAAGGGAAAGTTTTCTTAAAATTAAAATCCACCTTTTAATCTACAAATAAGGAAAGATTTCAAATCTTTTCTTAATCCTTTGTATAAAGTTATAAAAGGAAAGATTTAAATTTTAAACTCTCTTTTAAAACCATGATATCCACATAAGAAATAATTTAAAAAAAATCCCTTTTTAATATGATGTGGTCGGCCACACCAAGCTTGGGTTCAAGCTAGGGTCGGCCACACCAACTCAACTCATCCCAAGCTTAGGTTCCAAGCTTGCTTGGCCGGCCCCAATAGGATGGGTATAAAGGTGGGTAAGAAGTGGGTATGTGGTGGGTATAAATCTCTATATACAAGAGGCTACGATAGGGACCGAGAGAAGGAATTGGTTTTGGTCTCCCGATGAAATTAAGCTTCCCGTGTTCGCCCTGAATACACAACTTAATTTCATCAATAATAATTCATTCCACTAAAGAACTATTATTGAACTACCGCACCAATCCCAAATTACATTTTGGGCTCCTTCTTATTATGAGTGTGTTAGTCTCCCTGTGTTTAAGATGTCGAATGCCCACTAATTAAATGAGTTACTGACAACTCACTTAATTAATATCTTAGTCCGAGAGTAGTACCACTCAACCTTATCGTCACGTTGGACTAAGTCCACCTGCAGGGTTTAACATGACAATCCTTATGAGCTCCTCTTGGGGACATTCTCAACCTAGATAACTAGGACACAGTTTCCCTCTATAATCAACAACACACACTATAAGTAATATCATTTCCCAACTTATCGGGCCTATTGATTTATCGAGTCAAATCTCATCCTTTGATAAGTCAAAGAAAAAAATACTAAATATATGTGCTTATTATTATATTAGGATTAAGAGCACACACTTCCATAATAACTAAGGTCTAGTTCTTTTATCAAGTCAGTATAAAAAGAACTTACCTTAAATGGTCCTACTCAATACACTTAGAGTGTACTAGTGTAATTTATTAGTCAAGATAAACTAATACCTAATTACACTATGACTATTTCAATGGTTTGTTCCTTTCCATCTTAGTCGTGAGCAACTGTTTATAATTCATAAAGAACCGACAACATGATCTTCTGTGTGTGACACCACACACCATGTTATCTACTATATAAATTAATTGAACAATTACATTTAACAAATAAATGTAAATACTGACCAATGTGATTCTTTTATAAATGTTTATACAAAAGCTAGGCTTTTAGTATACACTCTAACATCAATAACCAATGAATAAGATTTACCTTTATTGTTATCCTTTTTGCGAGGACAGCCCACCTTTCAATGTCCAGACTACTTGCATGTGAAGCACTTGCCCTTCGGCTTCTTCACACCTGCCTGCAACCCAGTCTCTTGAGGTCAAATCACTTTTTTTACCGAACCAACTTGTTTCTTCTTCTTTTCGCCTTTCGGCTTAGAAGCAGAAACATTTTTAGCAATGTGAACTTGAGAATTTTGATGAAATAGCCCTTCTACCGCTTGGAGTTCTGTCAGAAGTTCCGCCAATGAATAAACCCTTTTGTTCATGTTGAAATTCAGGTGGAACTGCTCAAAACTTTTGGGCAGCATTTGGAGAACGATATCGACCTGGATTTCCCCATCGATTTTAGCTCCAAGGACTTCCATCTCATTTAAATGAGTCATCATCTTGAGGATATGATCCCTTACGAGTGTCCCTTTAGTCATGGTGGTCATCATTAAGTTTCTCATGGCCTCCTGCCTGGCAACCCAATTCTGGTATCCGAAGAGTTCCTTGAGATTGAGCATCATGTCATAGGCAGTGTGTAGGGTCTGATACTGATGTTGCAGCACATTTGTCATAGAAGCCAAAATATAACACCGTGTCATCTCATCTGCCTTGACTCATTTCCTATGTCTCTCTATCTCTTCTTCACTAGAATTATTATCAGGCACGTTAGGACAGACCTCTAGAAGTACGAACTTGTATTCTTTAGTAGTTAAGACAATGTCCAAGTTTCATTTCCAATCAATATAATTTGGACTAGTAAGTTTGTTTTCTTTTAAAATAGCAGCAAGAGGATTGAAAGACATTTTGAAATCCTGAGAATCACATAATAAAATATTTGGTCAAAACTTTAGAATTTAAAATAATATTGATTCCTCAAATAATATCACTTAAATTCACCAACACCTCAAAACACCGTGAATTTTATATGCCACGATAATGTGGACATATACTAATTCAAATATTTGTAAGAGGAGGTTTTACCCATTAATTTTATTATCTTGTTAACCTAACTTTATGACAAATACAATTAATAGTTGGTTCATCTTCGATCACACAAATAATAGCAGTGACTCCGATGGGGAGGATACTATTAAATGTGCCTAAATATATACCATTACTTGATACTTAGTCCATTAATTAGGATTGTGCCCCTTCAGATGGAGAAGATCACACAAACCTAAATAATTTCCTATAATCATCCATAGAGGAAGTTTGATCTAGTGACCCGCAAACAAACTCATCCGATATGGAGGAATGTGTTGGTGCGGGAAGCATCCGACGATCGAACCTTAGTTTTGATAATGGCAAAGGGATTCAAAGTTAAGTTTAATTGTTATCTAATGTGTATGATTGAGTGTTTCAGGAAAGTCCTAACTGTGGTTAGGCAGGTGAAAACCCTAGGGGATGGTAACCCTAGGAACTAAGGGGTGGTAACCATAGGTGGAGAAAAGTCCTAGCTGCGGTTAGGCAAGGAAAAACCCTAGGGGGTGGTAACCCTATGCGGGAAGTCTTGGCGGGTCGGCGCTTCGGGCAAAAATCCTAGGGGGTGGTAACCCTAGGTTAAAATCATGGTGTCGCGAACCGGGTAGAAGTCTGGATGGGTCGAGAACCGGACATCCAGCATGAAGACCGGAAGCATCAGACGCTGAGCAAAAGTCCGGTCAATCTGGAGGATCGTACTGGCAACAGGTAAATCTCCTGAGAGGAGTAGGTGAGGACGCGTTCCCCGTAGAGGGAACAGTAGGCGTCGGGTCGACCTAGGGTTTCCGGCTGGAAACCCGAAGTCAGACCCGGACAATCTGGTGACTGTCAAATTTATTTGTATATATTATCTTTTGTGTTCTAACTCTGTTTTGCAGGAAACTAATATTTTTGTGCAGGGTTAGAACTGACCGGGATCGGTCGACCGAACATTGGGATCGGTCGACCGAACCTCCAAGCTAACAGATCAGGTCTCCAGAAGTTGGACCGGGCTCGACCAGGGATCGGTCGACCGGACCTCGGGATCAGTCGATAGAACCTGGGATAGGTGTTGACTAGATCAAGCCGAGGTGTGCAGGTCAGAGGAGACTGATCGGTCGACTGGACCCTGGGATCGGTCGACCGAACCCAGGGATAGAGTTTGACCAGATCGAAGCGGAGCGACAGATCGACGGACCAGATGCGGTGGAGATCATCTGATCGGTCGACCGAACATGAGGATCGGTCGACTAATCCGCTTCGGGTCAAAGCTGATCCCGAGACTTGGGGATCTGGATCAGATCTTGCAGAGCTATAAGAGGAGGCCTCGAGGTGTATCTCAGACATCAAATTCGAACAGAAGAACGTGTGACCTTATACGCTGCTCCGAAAGCTTCAACTAGACTCTGCTACTCCGACAATCGACAACCACTTCATATTTGTATTTTGTCGGTATAATCTTTCTTTTTAAGCTCTTACTTGTACTCATCTATTTGTAAAGATTTGCGCTATATAGTTGTTGCCCATCAAAAGCGGTCAAGGACAGCGGGCCTTCGAATAGGAGTCTAGATAGGCTCCGAACGAAGTAAACCACTTGCGTCTCTGTGTGTTTGCATTTACTTTCCGCTGCGTTTCTACTCTTAGTTTTAAATCGCTAAAATAGCCACGAGCGCTATTCACCCCCCCCCCCTCTAGCGCTTTCGATCCATCAATTGGTATCAGAGCGGGGTCGCGTTAATCTGGTGCAACCACCAATCACGCATCTTTTTCGTGGTATTTTTAATTTTTTCGGAGTCAACTGAAATTAGTATTATTGCTATATTCCAGTTTTTTCTTGCTCGTATCGATTTCGCTCGAGGTTGGTGCAACACCACTCGAGTTAGTTTTTTTTTATTCATACCGCACTGCTAATCCAGGATTAAGTCCTGGTACATATTTTTTTTCTCTTCTTCTTTGTGTGCAAGTTTTTAATGGCCCTTCAAGAAGGCTACAGTACAGCTCGCCCCCCCCCCCCCACTAATCACCGGAGACGACTTCATATACTGGAAGGGTCGGATGGAGGCATATCTCCAGACTCATTTTGAAGTCTGGATGATCGTCAAAATCGGACTCCAACTACCAACTGACAGCGCCGGCAAGCCACTACCGTACGAGGACTGGGATGCATCTCTGATTAAGAAGGTGGAAGCTAATGGCAAGGCGACCTGCACCCTCCAGTGTGACTTATCAAAAGAAGAACTTAACTACGTCGGCCCCTTCAACAGTGCCAAGGAGCTGTGGGAGAAGCTCATTGAACTTCACGAAGGAACGTCCGACACCAAAGTAAGTAAAAGAGACCTAATCTTCAATAAATTATTTAATATCAAACTGCAGGAAGGTGAGATAGCTGCCCAACTCCACGCCCGGATTCATTGGCAGAAGGTAGATAACTGGGACATCATAAGGTACTCTTTAAACGCCTTTCCGAGGAACACCTTGTGGGCATCCATGGTAGATGCCTACAAGGTTTCTAAGGACCTATCTACCATTAAGTTAGATGAACTTTTTGTAGAATTTGAACTTCATGAACAGATTAATGCACGCCCGACCGAGAAAGGGTTGGCTTTGGTTGCAGGAATAGGGAGAATGCGTGAATCAAAGATAAAACGCAGAACCGAACCAGAGTCAGAAGAAGAACCAGATTCGGACGACGACGATGAGCTTACAACCCAAATAGTCAACCTGGTAAAGAAACTCTGCAAAAAGAAGGGCTTCAACAAAAAGGTTGTCAGAAAGGGCATCCAGTTTAAAGAAGCCCAACCAAGCTCAAAGGACAAATTCGAAGTGACCTGCTACGGCTCTAACCAGAAGGCGCACTACAAGCCAGATTGTCCAAACAAGAAGAAAAGAAGGAAGGTATTAAAGGCAACCTGGTCCGAGTCATCAGATGAATCCTAGTCTGATGAAGAAGAACCAACAAGCTTCCTCGCGTTGCCAGTACAAGTAAATATTGATGAAACTGAGTCCGAATTCGAGTCTGAAACCGAGAGCGAGTCAGAAACTGAGTCCGAGCAAAGCCACGGATCCGCATCCGTGTCCGAAGGACCGAACCCCACTGTAAGTGCCTTACTTGCCGAAACTCAATTTGATTTGCAAAAGTTAATTCCTTACTTGCTTAAGAAATTGGCTAAATCCAATGTTCGTGTCAAGTCACTCCAAAAGGAGGTAACAACCCTTAAGGAGGTGACGAACTCGAATTCCTTAATTGAGCCTATTCGAATTGGAAGTTCAACTCAAGTCCAACAACTTGAGAAAGAAAATTCCAATTTGAAAACTCAAATTAAAGAACACAAGGACACATTGGAACGGTTCACTATGGGTTCCAAGAATTCGGATCTGATTCTTGGAAAACAGCGAGCCGTTTACAATAAATCCGGACTTAGATTTAAAACCAAGAACAAATATAAATCATATCTATCTTTAGTAAATAGAAATAATAAAACCATAGTTCAAGCATGGGTCCCCAAATCAAACTTGGTTAATCAAGTTGGACTTGGACTATATTGGGTCCCCAAGGATCAGATCCATTACCTTGATAGACCCTATCGAGGCTATGATCCAGGGGGAGCCAATAGAAAGACCATCTTTGTCACGCCCTGAGAAAGTCACTGTCCGAAGAAATTTTGGCAGCATCTCCCCTGTACGGGTGACAATCTGAAGCATTTCTACAGGCATAATATACATCAGCCACAGGCGGCTAGAATATACACACAACCACGCAGTTATATATATATCATCAGCCCACACAGCTAGAACAAAACCAACACAACAGAAAATGACAGAAACCCAATACAAACCAAAGCACAAAAACTGCTAGCCGGCTAGGGTTACACAACCATCAACCAATACAAAATACCACATAACAACATCAACACTCCAAAAACAAAATCGGAGTACAGAGCTACACAAACTGATACATAAACAAACAAAACATAAGTGAAACCGATAAGTCTTCTGATGTGACGTAGGGACCAACAGACAGCATACTCCAAGCGACACCATAAACAACCTGGTACCTGAAAAAATATAGTGTTCACGGGGGTGAGTTCAACAACTCAGCAGATACCTAGTTGACATGTATAGTAAACTATAACAAATAGTAATAACTATGGAGTACAGTATCCTGAACAAAAGAAGGTAATACATAATAGAGAAGGCTGAAGAGTACTGTACTCACCAGGGCCACCTATCAGAATAATCAGGTCGTCAGACTGAAAGTGTCATAAATCCTGTATGTATGTCAAACATATGCATCCATCCAAATGCAGGATATAAGTGCAGCAAACACAAGCAGTAAATACATAAATGCGTATGATGCCAATGATGCGTCCTGGTCACCCGTCGATCATCTCACACACATAGTGAGGCCGAGTGGATAGGGTCGACAACCGCTGCACTCTGCGTCACTACTCGATGAGTGGACCGAGTGGATGTAATCGTCGGAGTACACCTATCCTCCTACCCCAAATCATAAATGGGGAGTGCAATGCCTCAACTCCCAAAGATTACGATGACGGGAGGAATCCAACACGCTGCATCAAGCTACCCATGGCGATCAACGAGCCAAACAAAGTCCCTACCGCACACACCCTCGAATCGACCACTAACCCATGAGTGGTGGTGTGTGCAGATCCATGTAACTAGCGATGTGCTCAACAATAATGGAGCGGACTATCGCACAGCATGCAATCATGATGCATGACACTAAGCATAGCAATAAACTGATCAGCATAACCATATCCATATATATATAATGAGTACCGTAATATCGATGGTCAAATACGAAGATCTAAAGTACACAGGTCAGATAAGATATCAAAACCTAGGTCATGAACATAACAAGCATGGTATGTCACTACCTCTCTGAGCATATATATATATAATCATGTGGGTACTAGCATAAAATGCATATCAAGTGAGCAAACAAGCATGTAACAGGTATCCGGTAGTGACGTACCGAAACAAGGACGAACATAATTATTACTAAAGACTATAACCTACTAGACATATCAACATGACATATCAAAAAGATAAGTCAAGGTACCCGTCTCCAATAGGAAGGATCGTATCTGGTCCAAATCTGACATTGAGATATCGTCTCGCGTCAAGGTCCTGTGTCAATCAATATATATTTTTATTTAGCTAATACTCATAAGAATTTAAATAGCTAAATAAAATCCACAAGACTAAATTAGGGAAAACCCTAATCAACATAACCACTTGTCTACCTAAACTAAATCCAACAGTTAACTAGGGTTCATTTCTTTAACCCTAATTAGTCCATCATCTGTTTAAACCTAACGAGCAAGATGAATAACATTTAACCATGTAATCCTTTCCACACTAACATCAATGCATTTACCTTAATCCAAAAACTCACTCAAATTCTGGATTCTCCACTGTTAACTTGAGATTAGTGTGACCGAAAGCTGGATGAAGCCATTGACCTACAAGTCGAAATCAATATATATATATATATATATATATATATATATATATATATATATATATTTCTGAGAATTTAAACCCTAACCTTAAATCCATAACCTTTATGCTAACGACTTACCCCAAGTAAGAAACACCCTTGATAACTCGAAGTGCTGCTGGAGGTTACAACTGAAGTCAAATTAAGTGCAGCTCCTACCCTTATACCAAATACCACAAATCAATACTTGCTGGACAACATTCAACAAAATACTAGTTCTGTAAATTGGATCGTAACCTCCTATGCACGGAGAAAACCTGGTGGCTGCTCTTCAAATCCAGAGAAGGGAGTGGATAGATCGAAGCCTTCAACCACTGCTCCGGTAGTGATCCTCCTCACCAAAACTGGACAAAGCACAGAGATCGAATCTAGGGCTCGTCCACCTCCATCAAAGCTAGGGCACGGCTCGAGAGTGAAGGTGATGAATCTGTACCAGCATTAGGGCACGTTGTCAGCTAACGATCAGCACTGGGCTCCCGTGGCCGGTGATCGGCGCGCAGCTCTGAATGTATGAGGAGGAAGAATCGGCGGAGGAAGATCTCTGTGGTGAGGAGGCAAAGAGGCAGAGGGAAAACCGAGAGCACCGGCAAGGGAGGAGAAGCACATCCCTCGGCCACGGCTCCAGTACTGGAGGAAGAAGCAACCGGCGCCGAGAGAGAAAGACCTAGGGCTCGGTGTGTGGCCGGCGACAAGGCTTTATCCTTGGCTCTCGTCGGCCGGCGAGGATAGATTGGCCGAGAGGAGGAGCTGGCGGTGCTCTCGTGGCGGTTAGGGCAGAAGATCGAGAGAAGAATGTTCGGCGTCGGCGCATGAGTTCGGCGGGGGAGAAGGAAATAAGAAATAGAAAAGAAAATATAGTTATAAATAACATTTCCTCAATTAAATGGGTAGCCTAAATAGGTTTTTCCCGGGGCCCTATTTTATCCCCGTAAACTCGTCCATACGAGCTCCGAAAAATTCTCGAAAAATTTCCAAAAATTCTGGAAAAATCCCTTATCATTATTCGCTAATTTTCAGTATTTTACAATCTTTACCAAGAGATAAATTGATGCTTGTTTATTTATTCTTCTTTACATTATGCATGTTTAGATTTAGGATAGCTTAAGGACCTAGGCATAATTTACACTTGTTAGTTAAATCTAGGGGTTTCAAAAAGAAAATTAAACATATATTTTCTTTGAACGGTTCTGTCTAGGAAGGGGTGGATGATCCCATACCCAAGAAGGCCTAGAGTCTCGCCCTGACCTGGGAACCAATCATTGAAATATATATTTAATTGACTAATTGAAAAATCTAATTTTAACTCAAATGTAAATTAATCCTTATAAATAACCTAAATTACAGATAACCATCTCACAAAATTATATAAGATTACCTGATTGACAACTTAGAATCGGGTGAGATGGATCTAGGTTAAACTTAATCTTAAATAAATTCAATTTAATCAAATGAAACGACTTAATTAACTTAAATCAAATGAATTAATTATTTGAAAACTCTTTTAAAGCAATTTCAAAATCTTTTAAAACTTAATTAAGTTCAAAATCATTTTAAAAATCCTTTGAAAAATTATTTGAAAATTATTTTAAAAATTCTTTGAAAAATTATTTGAAACTTATTGAAAATCATTTTTAAAATCCTTTAAAAAATTATTTTAAAAATCCTTTGAAAAATTATTTGAAAATCATCTTAAAAATCCTTTGAAAATTAATTGAAGATCATTTGAAAAACACTTTGAAAATTAATTTCAAAAATCATTTGAAAAATCCTTTGGAAATTAATTTCAAAAATTATTTGAAAAATACTTTGAAAATTATTTCAAAATAATTTAAAAACTTAGAGTTTAGAAGGAATTTTTTTTAAAAGAAACACTTAGACTTTAATGTTTACAAGAAAAGTAATTTGAAAAGCTAAGTGTTTACTTCAGAACTCATTTTTTTTCTCCCCTCCTTATTTTGATATATGGCAAAGGGGGAGAGTATAAGGAAATTCAAAGGAAAAATTCAAGACTAAAAGGAAACTAGAATTCAAAAATTCAAAGAAATCAGTTTAAGGGGAGCTCCCATTAAGGGGGAGCTTCAATGTGCTTAGGTTTTATTTATGCTTGTACTCATTTATATTTACCTTTATTGTATTTTTTTTACTTAACTTTGAATTTCGGTTGCCATAATCAAAAAGGGGGAGATTGTTGGTGCGGGAAGCATCCGACGATCGAACCTTAGTTTTGATAATGGCAAAGTGATTCAAAGTTAAGTTTAATTGTTATCTAATGTGTATGATTGAGTGTTTCAGGAAAGTCCTAACTGTGGTTAGGCAGGTGAAAACCCTAAAGGGTGGTAACCCTATGTCCTAGGGGTGGTAACCCTAGGTGGAGAAAAGTCCTAGCTGTGGTTAGGCAAGGAAAAACCCTATGAGGTGGTAACCCTAGGTCATAGGGGGTGGTAACCCTATGCGGGAAGTCTTGGCGGGTCGGCGCTTCGGGCAAAAATCCTAGGGGGTGGTAACCCTAGGTTAAAATCCTAGTGTCGCGAACCGGGTAGAAGTCTGGATGGGTCGAGGACCGGACATCCAGCATGAAGACCGGAAGCATCAGACGCTGAGCAAAAGTCTGGTCGATCTGGAGGATCGTACTGGCAACAAGTAAATCTCCTGAGAGGAGCAGGTGAGGACGCGTTCCCCGTAGAGGGAACAATAGGCGTCGGGTCGACCTAGGGTTTCCGGCTGGAAACCCGAAGTCAGACCCGGACAGTCTGGTGACTGTCAAATTTATTTGTATATATTATCTTTTGTGTTCTAACTATGTTTTGCAGGAAACTAATATTTTTGTGCAGGATTAGAACTGACCGAGATCGGTCGACCGAACATTGGGATCGGTCGACCGAACCTCCATGCTAACAGATCAGGTCTCCAGAAGTTGGACTGGGCTCGACCAGGGATCGGTCGACCGGACCTCGGGATCGGTCGACTGGATCAAGCCGAGGTGTGCGGGTCAGAGGAGACTGATCGGTCGACCGGACCCTGGGATCGGTCGACCGAACCCAGGGATAGAGTTTGACCAGATCGAAGCGGAGCGACAGATCGACAGACCAGATGCGGTGGAGATCATCTGATCGGTCGACCGAACATGAGGATCGGTCGACCAATCCGCTTCGGGTCAAAGCTGATCCCGAGACTTGGGGATCTGGATCAGATCTTGCAGAGCTATAAGAGGAGGCCTCGAGGTGCAGCTCAGACATCGAATTCGAACAGAAGAACGTGTGACCTTATACGCTGCTCCGAAAGCTTCAACTAGACTCTGCTACTCTGACAATTGACAACCACTTCATATTTGTATTTTGTCGGTATAATCTTTCTTTTTAAGCTCTTACTTGTACTCATCTATTTGTAAAGATTTGCGCTATATAGTTGTTGCCCATCGAAAGCGGTCAAGGACCACAGGCCTTCGAGTAGGAGTCGAGATAGGCTCCGAACAAAGTAAACCACTTGCGTCTCTGTGTATTTGCATTTACTTTCCGCTGTGTTTCTACTCTTAGTTTTAAATCGCTAAAATAGCCACAAGCGCTATTAACCCTAAGCGCTTTCGATCCATCAGAATGCACTTAAAGCCAATGCGCAAGTTTGAATGTGTCACTTATAAACTAGTAATGGAGACCGTGGAATTTATTTAAATAATCTCTCTCTCCTACTTAGTTATTTAAATTGAGGAATTTTAACATGCACACATATAACAGCACATAAAAACGGTATCACAACACATAAAACATCATATAATGACAATAAATATGAAAATAAAATTTTCAGCTAATATGGCCTCATCTATCGCTGTCCTCCAATATACCGCCAATGGATCAAGCCATCGTGTCTATGTCGCTTCCTTCTCCACCGTACCTCCGACCCTCAAAATGGTACTATACATAGCAAGGATACAAGCCGCAATAAAAAGAAATAAAAATTTACATTTATCGATCTTATATTTCACAAAGGAATTTACATGTACTCTAGATCGAACAAAATGTAAAAAAAAAAAATAATACAACCACGGGCTGCATTTAATTATTACAATTATGCATATTAAACAACCTCGACATACCCGAGGGTTCAAATCATACACAAACACAAAAAGCCATAATAGTTGGATCTAGGATGCATGTAACCATAGAGTTAATATTTCTAGCACATCCTACTATTATCCGGCCTAAACTTATATACGAACAGTGCATAATTTAACCAAAAACAAATCACACAGAACTAGAAAACTTGCTCTGATACCACTTAAAGGCGCTGGAATTCTGTTCTGTTTCAATTTCCCTGTACAAAAAAATTATACAAGAGCAGAACTTTTCCTAGCAACCCGCATGTTCGATCAATCATGTATTTGATCAATCAAGCAAATTTTTGAATGATCAAAGCACACCTTGATAGAAGTACAAGATCACTGGCCTCTTGTGTTGATATTTCAAAAAATGATATAAAGAAAACTAACTAATTACGCAGCAGAATTAAAGAACTAGTTGTACCTTTCTTCGTAGCTAAAGATCTCTTGATCTTCTGCCGTATTCCTCTCCTCTTCTTGGACGTCGTGTGGCCGATGATCTACCAAGACAAAAACCACCCTTCCTCTCATTTCTCCAAACCGCCGGTTACAAAAAAAGGCTCTAGGATGGGGCACCTTCTAATCTTCTTCATTCTTTTCTTCTTCCTCTTCTCCAATCCGCCGGCCACCAAGGAGGAGGGGGCGCCAGTCACCAAGGAGGAGGGGCGCCGACCTTAGCTAAGGAGAAGGGGAATGGCATCGGCCCTAGCTAAGGAAAAGAGGAGGCTTATGGAAAAATTAAGTTTTAGGGGACACCACCTACTCCTTTTATAACCTTTGTCGTCGGTTACAAAGAAAAACAAATAACATAATTCTGTTTAGAAAAAATCTCCCTTTCTAAAATCAAACCAAAACCAAGTTAAGCCAAACCAAGTTAAGCCAAACCAAGTTAAACCAAATCAAATTAAGGATGGGTGGATGCGAGGCTTTATATAGAGGCTACAATAGGGACCTAGAGGAGGAATTGGTTTAGGTCTCCTGATGGGCTTGGGCTTCCTGTGTTCGGCCCGAACACCCAACTCAAGTCCATCAATAATAACTCATACCACTTAAGGGTTATTATTGAACTACCGCACCAATCTCATATTACAATATGGGTTCCTTTTTATCATGAGTGTGTTAATCTCCCTGTGTTTAAGTTATCGTATGTCCGTTAATTAATTGAGTTACTGACAATCCAATTAATTAACATCTGATTCCAAAAGTAGTACTACTCAACTTTATTATTATGCCGGACTAAGTCCGCCTGCAGGGTTTACATGATAATCCTTATGAGCCCCTCAAGGGGACATTATCAACATAAATAATTAGGACACAGATTCCTTATATAATCAACAACACACCGTATAAATAATATTATTTCCTAATTTATCGGGTCTATTGATTTAACGAATAAATCTCACTCATTGATAAGTTAAAGAAATAAATACTAAGTATATATGCTTGTTATTATATCAGGATTAAGAGGACGCACATCCATAATAACAGAGGTTTTGTTCTTTTATGTAGTCAGTACAAATCGAACAACCTCAAACGGTCCTGCTCAATACACTTATAGTGTACTAGTGTAATTTTATAGTCAAGACAGACTAATACCAAATTACACTACAATCGTTCCAATGATTTGTCCCTATCCATCTTGGTTGTGAGCTATTATTTATAATTTATAAGGAACCGATAACATGATTTTCTGTGTGGTACCACACACCATGTTATCTATAATATAAATTAAATGGACAACTGCATCGACATATATATAAATATAAAATGCAAACATTTGATCAAAGTGATTCTCATTTCAAAATATTTCAAAACAGATATTTATACAAAAGCTAGGCTTATAGTATATATCCCAATAAGAATGTGTGTCAAACTACAATAAAAATATATATGAAATGTATACATCAATTAACTTACCATCATTAATTAGCGACAAATTTATATAAATCCATTACTAATGTGTTTACAGAATTTAAATTCTGTTCTCTAATGATGAAAATCTAAATGATAGAATACATTTCATCATTAATCCGTTGCTAATTGCATAGTGACAGAATAAGTCCGTCGCTAGCACACTATAACAAACCGCACAAAGACGACACCAAAAAGATAACTATTTTAAGAAAAATTATTATAAATTTGATAAAAAATAATGATTTTTGACAAAATTATTATCTTTGATGCAAAAGTTATCCCAAAAGACAATCCTAACAATAGTTAGAACAATAATATAATGAATCATTGTCAATAAAAATATTTTTATAATGCTAGGAAGAACGATAGATAAACTGTTATTGTTGTGCTAATAAGAAGGTTATATATCACTGTTAATGAAATAATAATGGTTGTATTTTTTCCACCTCAAACTCACACAAAAAATTCTCCTTATAACTTTTTCTCCTGCTCCCCTTTGTGAACCCTAATTTCAGAGCCGCCTCCTTTCTACCACTCATCTCCTTGTTCTGTTCTTCCAAGCCACCTCCTTCTTTCTACGACTCATCTCCTTGTTCTCTTCTCCCACTAAGGGTTCTTCCTCTTAGTGGGCTCTTAGTGGGAGAAGAAATCACAATCTTTGTTAATCGCAGAGAAGAGAGCATCGCAAACAGGATAAGAGAAAGAAGAAGAAGACAAAGAGCGAGTTGTAAAGTAAGACATTTGTTTCTTATCCACTCTCTCCTGCACACTACCACTACTACACGTGAGATAAGTAATCGAAGAGAAGAATTTGCTTTTGTGTTATAGATAGCAATGACATAAACGATAGCGGATGAAGAGTGTTGGCGACCCACGTTAGCGCTAAAGAACAGAGAGTGGGTGGAGTGTGGGGAATTAGAGAGAGTGAGGGGGGAAAGGGTTCCCTAAAAGGAGTTAAAAATTTTAAGGAGCAGCATTACATTTTTCCTTTTTGCTGTAGAAGAGAAGTGAGAGTAGGGGTCGATGCAGAACAGGAGGAATGTCGACTCAATTTAGCACGAGTCATCAGGCGGCGTGATTGCTAGCGGTGACGATGATGTTCTGGTCATGAACGGAAGTGGTGGCAGCGGTGACGGTGCGGAGGGCAGAGGTGCAGTGACATTTCAAGAAGCTCAACAAGCAGACCGTCAAGAGCATCATGGTCACTCTTTTGATTTTTATCATATTTTCTTCTGCTACTGCCCAAATTTCGGCCATTTGAGTACCAAGAATCATAACCCTAATTTTTGAGAACTTGTTCCTGTGTCTGCAGAGCTCAGATGGAGACATCATAGACTATGTACACATCTCGAAACAACTAGCCTTTGATCATCCCTTGCTCAAGAACCACACCGTCCAAGTTTACTAATTTCTTCTTCTTCTTCTCCTCCTCTGCCCAAATCCATTCTCCATTCCACTGACACTCTGAGAATCTCAAAAGTTGATGCCATCTTAATGGGATCTTAGGATCAGATCAACCCCTTTCAAACTCATTGCATCTAAGGTCTCATGTGCTTATATTGCATTCAAATTCATAATTGGAGCTTTTTACCCTTGCCATATTCCAATGTGCTAAGCTTTCTTTTCTAGTTGTTTAATAATTGTGTTTGGTGGTAAGTTATTGCTCACTTTGAGCATATGGAGAAATACTATACATACTAGTTTGACAAACTATTTCATCGATACATATGGATGTTCATCTTAATAACAAGGTCACATATTTTAGATATTGACAGGACATTAATAGAATGCAGAATTTGCACTGTCTATGTGTTCTACTAAACCTTTTCTACTTTCTGGAGGTCCTTACTTGTCCCTTTAAGAATTTGCACAGATTGATACAAACAAATCTTAATGATGCATTTATGTCTATATGTTGAATGGGAACTTTTTTGGTTTCATCTTATTCTATTTTACTTTTTTCTAATAACCTCCTCTTTGAACCCCCATAATCAAAATCCTATTTTAGCTAGGTATATTCCTGATGTTTATTTGTTCCCATTCTATAACCTCTGCTGGTTCTTAGGCAGTATTTTGTTACTTTCTCCTATAAACATGATGTCTTGAGTTTGTGAGTCAGTGATTATATGCAGCCTTAGCATTTCTTTATCTATGATCATATTTTTTCTCAGGTTTGTTGATAAGTCTGTGCATATGTCTGATCAATGTAGCCTAACTTATGGTGGTGTTGGTGCATCAGTACACAAGCTTGATGGTCACAAGGCTGCTGTTCTTTGTGTTCAGGCATGCTATATTACTATATTATTTTTAAATCTTTTTATTAGCATTGGAATACTTCTGTTAAATGCTTTCATAACTTACTATCCTTTTGACTTTTATTCCAGTGGTTTCCTAACAAAGCATCAATTTTTGGCAACTACTGAGGATGGCTTCCTCAATTTCTGGAATTATAAAGGTATTTGTTTATCTATAATGAAGATTTTGGAAAGTAATTTTCCCATTTATTTTTTTGAGACAAGTCTTTAAAGACAACATAGGACCACACTTATCTTCTGTCAATGTGATGATGCCATTCATGCTCATCATTAAAGGCTTTTTTTTTTGGTGAAATAAGCATCACTGCAATCTTCCATCGCCTCCATTATTGGGGTTGTTAATTTTAATATTATTAACCTTTATCATGTTAATCGTTATGTGTTTGTCTTAATGATTTGGGCTTAACAATATGGATCTTATCTTTCCATTGAACTATATATATGCAATATTTTATCACTAGGAATATTGAAATTAATTAACTCCCTTTTTTATAAAACTATTTATTAGATTTCTCTTTGGTCTCTCTCTACATCATATTGGTTCAACTCTGATCAATTCAACTCCTTTAAATGTAGCTACGATTTACTATTGACCTTTGAACATGTCCTATCATCTCTAATTCTTTTCCTATGTTGTCATCAATTGGTGCTATACCTATTTGCTCAATAATAATATTTTTTAAATTCCACATAATTCATGTTTTATTATCATCTAGTTGTTTTGTCCCAACTAATTGGATGTATGTTACATGAATATTATATCCCATAGAACTTCAATTATTTTTAGTTACTAAAATCAATTTAATTATTTTTTTGCCTTGGCTACATTAACCGTTGTACGTGTGACCATTTTTTTTATTAATAGTATTATACTTTGGTTGACAAAGTGTCATAGATTATACTAGAATTTATGAAATTTATCTTTTAGCTTAAGGAGAAGAGATGATCACATTGAATCTTAGAAGCTCTTCTTTATTTTGACCACCAAATATTTATTTAATGTATTATACCTTGAACAATATCTTCCTTGTAGAATAGTAAATTTGAGATACCTAAAACTTTTACTTAGGGTTTCCGCATTTTCCCATCTTAAGCTTCAATTACTTTCTTAGCACTAAAATTATGTAATTGATTTTATTTACAATTTGAGCTTCAAATTTAATCTAATTAAACTCTTTGAATTAACATAATATTCAACAGAGATGTCTATTTTGAAATATAATTGGTTATTAATATCATATTCCTTAATTGCATTATTAACAACAAGAAAGCTTTTCCCAATTATCGTTATCAACAAGAAATTTTTAATTTTCAACTTGCATCTAACATTACCCAAGCCTCTATATTTTCTCTCTATTTTTCAATCTGATAAACAATTTTTTAATTCTAATTTTGTCTCATATAGTATGGTAGGTCATTCTCCATCATAGAATTTTTTTTGTATAAGGGGTTGCTAAAGGCTCCACTAGTGATCCTACGAACAGTTGAACTCTCTGTAACAAACCTTGCATGCTATTTTTAGATAATTCTAACATTAGAAGCATGAAAATTTTACTTTTAAGGAGCCCATGTTATAAATTTCCTTGCTGATTTGAAGTTCATTATCTACTTCACCCCATTGTCATGGGTTCTACCAATTTAGGTTTATAAGAATAGTCTTTTTCAAGCATTCTCATGTTAAAGGTTTTATGGTTAACTAATGCCAACTAGCTTGGATTAATTAAATAGAAAAAAAATTCTAAAATGTGACAAGCAAGATCATTCTTACTGTTTAAAGGAGACACCCTATCAAGCATTATACCAATTACAAAGCAATGGCACAGAAGAGAACATTGGTAAAGAGGTTGAACACTCCATTCGTGAGTTCAAGTGTCAGCTGTCAGCTGTCAGCTGTGACATCTAAAGTAATGATATTTTAAAAAAGTTTCAGTATATTTTTTGCCTATTTGCTTAACTTTTGGTTGGCCTGCTCTTTATTGTGGAAGAGAAATAACCCCTTTGTCCAACTTGTATTTATTGCATAGTGCATGCATGCATCCTTTATGTTATGGTAAAGCCACCTCATTTGGCTTTTCCTCAAATCTCTTTTTTTATGCCCTAGAGCCATATCTATAAAAGCAAAAATAGCAAAGATGTGTAGTGTAACGACCACCCTTCTTACTACTACTCTGAGGGTGACCGCTACTGGTTCTACTAACTACACATAACACCATACTACTTACTTTAACACTAGAGATACATTAAACTAATGGAAACATATCACCTATCAGAATATGTCTCTAAGTAGCAGCATAAAATTTTCTTCCTTGATACATATTTTTCTTTTCTTTTCTTCCTTGTTTATTTTTACAGGATTAAACATGCAATTAAGTGAAGCAACAAGTAAGAAGACATACGGACAGATGAAGCTTAAATACTTCTACTGCTTGCTACATCTTTGTTAACTTGCATTCATTAAAGGAATGTAGTTATTCATTCTACAAATTAAAACTACTGTTCATCAGTTTAAAACAACCAAACATCACATGCTTTTCTTTCATACACATGCTTTTCTTTCATACACCAAAACTCTTACTGCTCATGCATTTCTAACAACCCGAACAGAGCACCCTTTTCTTCTTTTTTATAGACAAGACCAAAGAATTCCTGCAGATTTAATTCCCACGGCAAACAAACTGACAGCAATAGTGATACCAAGCATAGGAAAATTTCTAGCATTTCACAGCCGATTACAATTTCCAGCAGTAACAAAAGGAAAACTGAGCATAGGAAATTGCTAACTATTCATGTATACCACTTACTGCAATTAAAAATCAAATTAACTCACATAGATTTCTGCAAACTGGAATCTATCACTACAGCAGAAATTTATCATGTGGCAGTTTTTTTTTTTCCTTAAAGCAAAACTCATATAGAATACTAACATGCACATAAAGTACTGAGCTTATAACAATCAACTGTAACAACACTACTGAGCATAAGAATACCACTGAAAATACTGAGCATATAACAATCCAGCATGCATAAAACTTCTGAGCATTTAACCAAGCATTTAACCATCCAAATGGTTCCCGAAATTTAACAGAACAAAGGCATTTGAACAACTTCAAAACAGCAAAACAGAAAGAGCAAAAAGAATCTGTATTTCTCTAAATTCTCCTAGTTATTTAAGAAGAAAACTAATTAAATTAACTTATAGCAATTTCTTAGCAAGGTCCCAAGCTCCCATAACAGCCATCACACACACCATCAACATCTCCTTGTCGCCTTCTTCTATAACACTTTAGCTTTTTCTTTATTTTTATCTATATCTGCGGTAGGAGGAAAAAAAATAGTATCTATAAGCTAAAAGCTTAGTAAGTGCTTTCTACTCACAAAATCCGATAAGGAATCCATAAACATAACTGAAAACAGGGAGTACATGCTCAACATGAAAATAGCAGATAGAACTACATCATGCATCTCTAAAGGAAACAACAATTTAACTTGCTAGAAATTTGCAACTTAGATAAAAGAACTTGTTCTGTTTGTTTCCAAAATTAATATTTTTATACTTTAAAAATAATATTCAGCATTGTACCACTTTGCGCGCCTTTCTTAATGAGAATTGAGGTAGCTAATCCCAAAACCATTAAGACACTTCTAGACCTTATGTCTAGGGGCAACTTGGAGCCCATCCCTTGGACCTTGTGTCCGATACATGCCCTTTTAAAAGTAAAATACTTTTCTTTATATCCTTCTTTAAATACTTCTTGTAATAAAATGTCTTGGCATTTATTTAAGCACTTAGTGTGCTTTGATTCTAAATTCTGGAATTCAAGATCAATTTGTAACCTTAGTCTTACTTTGCTTGTATTTCTCACATATATACATTATGCACGGGATTCTAAAACCATATGCCACTAATATATATCTGGATATATTCAAAACAAACTCAATCATAATTTAAAACCTACATGGTCTTAGGAAGCTCACGACAGTAACAGGTTTCAAATGACAAACTTGTGAAACTAAGCATTTCTGAATCTTAACCATTCTTTAATCATGCCGTGATTGGTAAGAAGCATAGCTACTTAGACATGCTTGAAATGTAAGGTAAATACATCCAAATAAGCATGCTGTGACAATCAAGGAAAACATCAAAACTCTGTCCGTGCATTAAAAATGGCCAAAAGAACTTAACCCAAAAACTTAAACCGAATTGTTAAAGCAAGGGTTGCAATCTAATCCATATGCTAGAATGAAAGGGTTGCTATTGTTCATTTCACAACAAAATGCAAAACAAAACCCCGAGAGCTACTCCTACCGCAGGTGAGAAGCACTTACAACGGTGTTCTTGGACTTACAACCCGAGGAGCGCTCTAGGTTTTCGGTAGAGCTTCGGTTTCTCCCTTTTCCTTGTGTTTCCCGAGTTTTCCTTGCCGGAAAGGTCACCCACGGTTGGAGACCGGTCGGAAAACACCTCGCCGGCGTCGGGAGGAGGAACCCTAGCCTTGGCTGTGGTTTTCGCCCAAGAGAAGAATCGCGCCGTCGGGAGAGGAAAAAGAGAGGAAAAGCTTAGGTTTAGGTCACGGAAAATCACTTAACCCTTTATAACTTAGTTTTAATTCGATTCCAACTATGCTTAAATCTATTTCTCTCCATACTAGGTTAATAAAACACGCGCAGCCCAGTTGGTTAGTCGGCTCTCAACCAACCAAGGGTCTAGGCTTCGAATCCTTATCCGTGCACCTTTTTATTTTCAAAGTTTATTTTCGGTTTCTAAAATATCGCTTAACTATGCTATAAACTTAATTCTTTCCTTATAAGGTTAACAAAAACCTTGCTCAACGTGTCACGGTTCAAGTGTCAAGGTTGGGTTGAGTCTTCAACGCTTTTTTTTCAAAACTTCTTTCTTTTGTGACCCTACTAAACGACCTTCAAAATTTGCAAAAAATGCTCTAAAAACTCCTAAAAATCTAGAATATTTTAAAATATTTCCAAATATTTTTATGGACTTTAGAACTTAAAATAAGGAAAATGTGGTTATCATAATTCCCCATACCTTAAAAAAGTTCGTCCTCGAACTTAGAATACTCCCTTACTGCTCCTACCACTGCCTCGCTCCCAAGTGACTCTCGTGGCCGCCCATACACCGACCTTCACTAGCTTCACTTCTTCTTCTTGGTCTCTCTTAGTCCTCATCCGTCACTATCTCATGTCTATCAAACTAAGATCTCTTGGATCTGTGGCAGACCGGCTCCACTTGCTAGGGTCGAGGCACTCTACATGGAGACATGAAACATGTGTATCTTGAGGACATGTCTTGTGGTAATTCCAACAAAGCTACTTTCCAACTCGTCCATGTCAGAGGGGTCCTTACATGAGGACTCAATTTGCCTTCTTGCAAATCTCATCACCCCTTCATAGGAGCAACTTTGAGAAAACCGAATCTCCTACTTGAAATTCCAAAGACAAGGTGTGTCAAGATAGCTTTTTGTCTACACCGGCGCCTCAATCCTCCGTCTGATTTTCAGCCTGAGTGGTTTCTTCTATCACATTAACGCCACTCTACTTCCATTTCTTTTCTTTCACCCTTCTTGCCAGATATAGGTGATCTGCACTTTCTGCCATACAACGCCTTCGTACGGTGCCATCTTGATGGTAGCTGATAGCTATTGTAAGCAAACTCACTATACGGATACTTGCACCAACCGCTTTAAAATCTAGTCACAAGCCCCGGCATATCTTCTAGGATCTGATTTACTCGCTGCTCTCATCCCGTCGATCGAGGATGGAAGGTCAGAACTCGAGCTTGGTGCCTAGTGCATCAACACTCCCAAAGTGAGAGGTGAAGCGCCCATCTCTATCGTGAAATAATAGATTTGGGAACTCCGTGAAGTCTTATCACCTCTTTAACATACAGCTGTGCTAACCGCTCTATAGAGTGAGACACTTTGATGGCTAGAAAATGAGTGACTTGGTCAATCTGTCCACTATCACCCATATCGCATCATATCCATTCGTGGTTCTTGGGAGACCATGAAGTCCATAGATATATCTTCCCACTTCCACTCGGTATGGAAGAGGTTGTAAAACTCCTCCCGGTCTCGGTGTTCTGCTGACCGGCGTCGGTCAGTGTCTCATATTTAGCTACATCTCTTTGAGTCCGGACCACCGGAATCTGTTTCACGTCTTGGTACATCTTGGTAGAACCGGGATGCATAGCGTATGGTGCACTATGGGCTTCTTCTAAAATTTTCTTTCACTCTTCATCATTGGGAACAAGGCGATTTCCCGATAAAGAATTCCACCGTCTCGATACCAAATTTCAACTTCCTTCTTCTCTGTATCCCTTGCTGATCTTTGAATATCGGATCTTCGCTTTGCTTTCTCTGTATATCCTCGCGGGGTTGACTCTAGTGTCAATGCGAAAGTTGCCCATAAATAATTTCAAGTCCGAATCGACAACTCCTTCTCAGTGGCGGCGGACTAATGATGATAAGGACATCAAGGATGCACTGGACTTTCTCTTAGTGCATCCGCCACTTTATTAGCTTTACGGGTGGTAGAGGATTTCAGTCATAATCTTTGACCAACTCTAACCACCTGCTGTCTCATGTTTAAGTCCTTCCGGTGAAGAAGTACTTAAGACTCGATGGTCAGTGAAGATTCTGCACTGGACTCCATACAAGTAGTGTCGCCAGAGTTTCAGTGCAAAGACTACTGCCACTCTAGATCATGAGTGGGTAGTTCTTCTCGTAGTCTTTGAGTTGTCTTAAGCATAAGCTATAACTTTTCCTTCCTGCATGAGTACAGCCCCTAAGCCCATCTTGGAAGCATCATAGATGTCAAACTCTTGTCACCCTCGAATCGGACAAGATAGAGCGGGTCGTCTTCTTGAGTTCTTGAAAACTCGCTCACATTTATCGACTATTCAAACTTCTTGTCCTTCCTGGTGAGGGTTGTAAGTGGAGAGGCTATTCTAGAAAAGTCCTCCACAAATTTTTCTGTAGTACCCAGCTAAACCAAGGAAGCTTCGATCTCCCGACATTCTTGGGTCTCTTCCAGTTACTCACCGCTTACTGGATCTACCTGAATGCCTTCTTTTGAAACAATGTGACCTAGAAATGCCACCTGCTCCAACCAGAACTCGCACTTTGAGAATTTAGCATAGAGCTGCTTTTGCTGAAGGGTCTGCAGAACTATTCTCAAGTGCGTGTCATGCTCCTCTGGGGTTTTGGAATAGATTAGAATGTCGTCGATAAACACGATGACAAACTTGTCAAGGTATTCACTGAACACTCTATTCATCAGGTCCATAAAGACTGCAGGTGCATTAGTCACACCAAAAGGCATGACCACGAATTCATAGTGTCCATATCTGGTCCTGAAAGCAGTTCTGGGTATATCACTCTCCTTCACTTTTAACTGATGGTACCCAGAGCGCAGATCTATCTTGGAGAACACTGTTGCCCCTTTCAATTGATCAAATAAATCATCGATCCTGGGCGGTGGATACATTGCTTGATGGTCACTGATTCGAGCCTATAATCTATGCACATCCGCATAGATCCATCCTTCTTCTCGACAAACAACACAGAGCTCCCCTGAGTGACTAGGGCGGATGAAACCCTTGTCAAGTAGCTCCTGAAGTTGCTCTTGTAACTCTTTTAGCTCTGCTGGAGACATGCGATATGGAGCTTTTGAAATTGGACCGGTACCAGGAACCAGTTCAATCTCAAACTCCACTTCTCTGTTTGGAGGTAGTCCAGGTAGCTCTTCTGGGAATACCTCCGGATACTCACAGACTACCCGAACTTCCTCCTGCTTAGGTCTTTCTTCTTCTTCTGTACTCACATTGAATGCAAGAAAACCAGCACACCCTTTAGCTAGCATCTGGTGAGCTGTGAGGGATGAGAGAAATTTCTGGGTCTTCCTCTTTGGTACTCCGGTAAATTCAAAGGATGATTCACCTTCTGGACTAAAGATCACTTTTCTTCTGCGGCAGTCCACTGAAGCACTGTACTTGCTGAGGAAATCCATACCCAAAATGATATCGAAATCCTGCATAGCGAGGACTACCAGATTAACACATAGCTCTCGGTCTGAAATTCTGACTGGTACAGACCAAGCCACCTAGATTCCATGACTTCCCCTGAAGGTAGGGTTGTCGGAACTTGAATTCATGCTTTCAGTAGGTACCTGTAATTCTTTGGCAAAAGGTATGGATACAAAAGAATGGGTCGCCTCAAGATCAAATAGTGCAGTAGCTATATGCTGAAAAATAACTACTTGACCTGTTACGAGCGTGGAGGCACTAGCAGCTTCCTCTTTGGTAAGGAGAATACTCGCATCATGTCAAAGGCGGAACTGTGGAGCTTCCAACCTTCCTTGACCGATCCGAGGTCCTTCGAGTTGCAGCATATAATGTAGTTGAGGCTTGGCTCCATATTGTATGGTGCGTGGCGAGGTGCTTTGAACTTGTTAGGACATGTTGGCCATGTCCTTCTTGACCACAAGAATAACATCCAATCTTACCCAAGAGCAGGCTTCTGGATGTGTTCTCCCACATTTAAGGGGGAAAGAGCTTAGTCTGTTTGTTTACGGTCCTCCTTCGATTACTTCCAATCCACCGCTTCCTTTTAGTATCCTTGTCTTTCCGCTTCGATTATTTAACCGGGGTTTCGATTTCCCGCCTTGGTCTCCATCTTGATTGGCCTTTCAGGCTCTCTTTTGCCTTCATATGCAGATAGTCACTACCAGGCTCTACTTGACCAACTCTTCTCCGCTGATGAGTTCCATGTAGTCACATTAAGTGATTGAGCATTACACCCGTGTCGACTTCGTTCCTTCTCTACTTACTAGTTCCGGGCGAGACGAGCTAGCTTGTTGAATCTTTTCCTCTGTCGGATCCCCCTGTCTGAACTCCATAAACTCCTCGTAGTGCTTGTTGGTGATCTTTTGGCGAAAGAACTCGTCGTAGAATTCGTCTCAAAATCAATCCATTTCATCCGATTGATTGCCCTCTTGCTCTTTACTCTCTCCCACCACATGCGTGCGTCTCGGTCAGGCAGAAGGAGGCACACTTGACTTTCTCGACTGCGAGAGAAGCTCCATGATGCTCTCGAGAGTTTTAACCAAGCACAGGCATCCGGGCTCCAGGTTCTGCGAGAAACTCTCTGGTTTGTTCAGCTTCACCGAATGAGGTAGGATTCTTGTCTACGAGATGCCGTGCGACTCCTTGGTAGGTCAGAACCTCGTTACCACTGGAGTCTCCACATTCTTGTTTGAGGCATAGGAGGAGTGGTTGTTGATTTGCCATCGATTGGCAATTACTTGTTCATGCCACTACTTGTTTTACGGTTGGGCAACAACTTCAGAAAGATTGGGCCCAGTTGAGCCTGGCCCCTCTTCCTCCTGAACCTGGTCCTCAGTACGAGCGGTACGGGGACGTCCTCTTCTCGACATCTAGTTAAACAAATAAGAAAATTTGATAATTTCTCTACCCTTTCTAAACATACACATTTATATATTAAAAAAGGAAATAGCTAAAAACTCTTATCTTACTTAATCACTTATAAACAATCCATCCATACTGCAAATAATAATAATAAAGGAAAGCAATAAAGAAAAAACTTAAATACTTTCTTACTTGAAGACGGCAAAGATGATGCTGATGTGTGTGTGTTGCTGGAAAATGGACCTGCTCTGATACCAACTGTAACGACCACCCTTCTTACTACTACTCTGAGGGTGACCGCTACTGGTTCTACTAACTACACATAACACCATACTACTTACTTTAACACTAGAGATATATTAAACTAATGGAAACATATCACCTATCAGAATATGTCTCTAAGTAGCAGCATAAAATTTTCTTCCTTGATACATATTTTTCTTTTCTTTTCTTCCTTGTTTATTTTTACAGGATTAAACATGCAATTAAGTGAAGCAACAAGTAAGAAGACATACGGACAGATGAAGCTTAAATACTTCTACTGCTTGCTACATCTTTGTTAACTTGCATTCATTAAAGGAATGTAGTTATTCATTCTACAAATTAAAATTACTGTTCATCAGTTTAAAACAACCAAACATCACATGCTTTTCTTTCATACACATGCTTTTCTTTCATACACCAAAACTCTTACTGCTCATGCATTTCTAACAACCCGAACAGAGCACCCTTTTCTTCTTTTTTATAGACAAGACCAAAGAATTCCTGCAGATTTAATTCCCACGGCAAACAAACTGACAGCAATAGTGATACCAAGCATAGAAAAATTTCTAGCATTTCACAGCCGATTACAATTTCCAGCAGTAACAAAAGGAAAACTGAGCATAGGAAATTGCTAACTATTCATGTATACCACTTACTGCAAATAAAAATCAAATTAACTCACATAGATTTCTGCAAACTGGAATCTATCACTACAGCAGAAATTTATCATGTGGCAGTTTTTTTTTTTCCTTAAAGCAAAACTCATATAGAATACTAACATGCACATAAAGTACTGAGCTTATAACAATCAACTGTAACAACACTACTGAGCATAAGAATACCACTGAAAATACTGAGCATATAACAATCCAGCATGCATAAAACTTCTGAGCATTTAACCAAGCATTTAACCATCCAAATGGTTCCCGAAATTTAACAGAACAAAGGCATTTGAACAACTTCAAAACAGCAAAACAGAAAGAGCAAAAAGAATCTGTATTTCTCTAAATTCTCCTAGTTATTTAAGAAGAAAACTAATTAAATTAACTTGCAGCAATTTCTTAGCAAGGTCCCAAGCTCCCATAACAGCCATCACACACACCATCAACATCTCCTTGTCGCCTTCTTCTATAACACTTTAGCTTTTTCTTTATTTTTATCTATATCTGCGGTAGGAGGAAAAAAAATAGTATCTATAAGCTAAAAGCTTAGTAAGTGCTTTCTACTCACAAAATCCGATAAGGAATCCATAAACATAACTGAAAACAGGGAGTACATGCTCAACATGAAAATAGCAGATAGAACTACATCATGCATCTCTAAAGGAAACAACAATTTAACTTGCTAGAAATTTGCAACTTAGATAAAAGAAATTGTTCTGTTTGTTTTCAAAATTAATATTTTTATACTTTAAAAATAATATTCAACTTTACTTGGGCCCGACATTGTACCACTTTGCGCGCCTTTCTTAATGAGAATTGAGGTAGCTAATCCCAAAACCATTAAGACACTTCTAGACCTTATGTCTAGGGGCAACTTGGAGCCCATCCCTTGGACCTTGTGTCCGGTACATGCCCTTTTAAAAGTAAAATACTTTTCTTTATATCCTTCTTTAAATACTTCTTGTAATAAAATGCCTTGGCATTTATTTAAGCACTTAGTGTGCTTTGATTCTAAATTCTGGAATTCAAGATCAATTTGTGACCTTAGTCTTACTTTGCTTGTATTTCTCACATATATACATTATGCAAGGGATTCTAAAATCATATGCCACTAATATATATCTGGATATATTCAAAACAAACTCAATCAGAATTTAAAGCCTACATGGTCTTAGGAAACTCACGGCAGTAACAGGCTTCAAATGACAAACTTGTGAAACTAAGCATTTTTTGAATCTTAACCATTCTTTAATCATGTCGTGATTGGAAAGAAGCATAGCTACTTAGACATGCTTGAAATGTAAGGTAAATACATCCAAATAAGCATGCTGTGACAATCAAGGAAAACATCAAAACTCTGTCCGTGCATTAAAAATGGCCAAAAGAACTTAACCCAAAAAACTTAAACCGAATTGTTAAAGCAAGGGTTGCAATCTAATCCATATGCTAGAATGAAAAGGTTGCTATTGTTCATTTCACAACAAAATGCAAAACAAAACCCCGAGAGCTACTCCTACCGCAGGTGAGAAGCACTTACAACGGTGTTCTTGGACTTACAACCCGAGGAGCGCTCTAGGTTTTCGGTAGAGCTTCAGTTTCTCCCTTTTCCTTGTGTTTCCCGAGCTTTCCTTGCCGGAAAGGTCACCCACGGTTGGAGACCGGCCGATTTTCGCCCAAGAGAAGAATCGCGCCGTCGGGAGAGGAAAAAGAGAGGAAAAGCTTAGGTTTAGGTCACGGAAAATCACTTAACCCTTTATAACTTAGTTTTAATTCGATTCCAACTATGCTTAAATCTATTTCTCTCCATACTAGGTTAATAAAACACGCGCAGCCCAGTTGGTTAGTCGGCTCTCAACCAACCAAGGGTCTAGGCTTCGAATCCTTATCCGCGCACCTTTTTATTTTCAAAGTTTATTTTCGGTTTCTAAAATATCGCTTAACTATGCTATAAACTTTATTCTTTCCTTATAAGGTTAACAAAAACCTTGTAGCTCAGCTGGTTGGGCTGGGTTCGGCTGAGATTCGGTTCGGGTCAAGGTCTTGGGTTCGAGTCTCCCCTTCAACGTTTTTTTTTTTCAAAACTTCTTTCTTTTTGTGACCCTACTAAACGACCTCCAAAATTTGGCATAAAAATGCTCTAAAAACTCCTAAAAATCTCTAGAATATTTTAAAAGTATTTCCAAATATTTTTATGGATTTTTAGAACTTAAAATAAGGAAAATTGGGTCGTTACATGTAGAATCAAATATCATGAAACACTTCCTATTTATTGATATTTCCATTGTTTCTTGAAAGTAGCATGCCTCCAATTCCTCACTTCAAGTTGCAGAAGCTAGTTTCTATTAATGGAACACATGGGTCATTTAATTTCTGCTGTTTTCAACCCTTCTACATTTATCTTACAACAGGCAAATTTTTGAGTCTTGTTCTTTTCAAGGTTTGCAAGAAGTGCATAAAATTAGTTAGCATAGTACTGTAGCCTGTACACTGAGAAGGCATACCAACTTCTTTGTAATTTGTCAGCTAGATGAATGCATGTGTCAACCTAGACTGCTGTTATATAATGATTAGTAAGTTTATTTTCTATTACAAATAAATTTACTTTTTTTTACAAATAAATTCACTTTTTTATTACAAATAAATTCACTTTTTATCCACAACTTGCTTGCCAAAGGCTTGGAAACTAGTTCAACCATTTTTGTCACACAATTTCTATATACTGTATTAAATTAGTTATTGAGATCATTTTGCAATTGTAATCTCTTACTTATGGTTATATTTCCTCTTGAGTTGTGCAGTCTTTTTCTTTAGTTTTGTACCATTCTTATACCAAGTGTGTGGCTTTGGTCTCTGCTACTTCAAAGTATGAGTATTTTTTTCACCACTATTCGAGCTAAACTCATTGAATGTGTCTGTATGTTCCTTTGTAGAGTTATTGCAAAGAGTTGGAGGATTTCTTTATCAGAGTTGATCATCACAAAAAAAAAAAAATAATAATTGGGCAATTTTTAAATTTTAGACATTTTCAAATTTCTTATTGAAATATGCTTTTAAAATGATTTGTACATTAATTGTCTTTATAGTTTTTCTACAAGTATTATATATATGTTTGTAAAGAGTGATCATGTGAACATATGTTTGTAGTTCTTATTGCTACAATTGCACTTGTATATATGTTTTCTACAATGTGTTAGATTTAGCATGAAAAATATTCTGTAGAAGAAAGTTATACTACTACAGTCTGGTAACATATTTGTATCTCCTCTCTTTGTTTTTTTTAAATTATTTCTTCTAGTTTATTATAACTCATATGTAGCTACATCAATTTAGAAGAACTACCAATGTTGGAAAATCCAAAAAGAGTTCATATATTTGAGAACTAATGTTGTGAAGATTCATGTACTATGTTAAGTAATTTAGCTTTCTTTTGGATAGAAAGTTTGTTCTTTTAGTGGAATTACACATTATGTTGAGTAATTTAGGATTGGATGGTATTTGGTATTTATTAGATTGTTCATCTTACAAAATAGAAAAAATTTATAATTGTGGCTTTCTGTTATTCTCCTTAGATCATGACAATGTTTCATTTTTCCTTCTTTGTGTAGGTCATGTACTTTTATATTATTAAAATTTCTATATTGTTCTGATAGTTAAGTTGTATAATATGGTGAGATCTATACATGTGAAAAAATTTCAAATTTTTTTATATATTTATAATTCAAAGGATAACATATTTTATGTATTAGTGCATAATAGATATAAAACTCATGATTACATATAATAAAGATTATGATTAGTTGTTGCTTCTTAAATTCCTCAGGTTAAGCATGATCAAAACAAAGAAGGGTCTCGACATAGAGGAAGATCACTTGAGATTGGCATGGGTATTTACATGCTACTATCAGTCTGCTTTCAAAAACATCTACTTGCACTTGAAAATCCAGAAGATGAAGAGGATTTGTAAACTTGTAGGATTGTATATAATTATGTATATATGTTTTACTACAAATTTGTATGTGTGTGTGTTTGTAAGAAGTATATATATATATATATATATATATATATATATATATATATATATATATATATGATAATATTTCAATATAAATTACAAGGGTTAAAAATTGTTGTCTAACATCCAAAAAAATCATGAGAAATTGATGCATTAAAAAAAATAGGTCATTCAAAGACAATAAGTACAATTCGTTGTCTTTGTACTAGAAATAAAACAATTAAAGATCGTTGTGAAAGTCCAAAAAATTGTTGTTAATTGATGCGTTGAGAAAGATGGGGATATTCAAAGACTATGATTAAAAATTATTGTCTTTTCATTTTAAAAATAACAATTTTTATCATTATATTTCAAGTTGAATCGTTGTATTTTAGGTAAAAAGATAATGGTTATTTTCTAAAATGATAATAATTTTTAATCATTGTGTTTAAGTAAAAGGATAATGATTTTTAACCATTATCTTTAAATACTTTTATCTTTCTCAATGTGTCAATTAATAATGATTTTTTGTGGTCTTTCACAATGATTTAACCGTTGTCTATTAGTTTTGTTGTAGTGACACTAGATTTTTTATAGTATCATGCTCTTGCATATCTCTTTAGAGAGAAGACTGGAGCGGCACAAGGCTAAATGTAGGGTGGGAGATGGAGATCTTTCAGAAGCTATGGTAGAGGAGGTCAGTTCATATGACTTCGACCGAGATCTTTCAGAACCAATGGAATAAAGAGGGGTGGGTGGGGGCTAGATGCAAATAAGACAAGACTATGTAAAAGTCAGTCATGAAACAGAAGGAATTCAGAGCCAATAGGATTGGAGGCATGGAAAAGTATACGGACATTTCTAGCAAGAACGAGTGATTAGGGAAACGTAATCCGCCCTTTAGTTTCCTATGAAGAAGGCAATTGATCGGGCAAGTGGAAGGTATTGGTGATGGAAGTACTAGCTAATTAAATTTGTGTTTTGATATTAGTAAAGATTTAAAATTACGTTGTCTTATGATCTAACAAGTTGAACTAAGTGTGTACGAAAGTCCTAAGTGATCTTGGTAAAAGGTGGAAAGTCTCATCTACGGTTAGGTAATGAAGTCTTGGTTTGTGGGATCGAGAAAAGACTTGCCAGGTCGAGGACGTCTGGCGAAATCTTAGGGGTCGAGGACACTAGGTGAAAGTTCTAGGGGTCGTGGACACCAGGCGGGAAATCCTACGGTTGAGAACACTAGGTGAAAGTCCCAAGATCTCGGATGCTGAGCAAAATTCCAAATGATTTGGAGAACCGGTTTGACAAGAGATAACTTCTCCGGAGAGAAGTAGGTGAGGATGTGTTCCCCACAAAGGGAACGATAAGCATCAGTCCGACCTAAAGTTTCAGCGAAACTCAAAGTCAGGACCAGACAATTCAAAAACAGTCAAATAAGTTACTATTTTTATTTCTATATTTGCTTTATTACTAACACTCATGCAAAAAAGAAGATGCTGGAAAAGGGTCATCTAGGTGCTTGTACTGGGTCTAGGTGCCTGAACCTCATGGCGCTAGGAGGTGTTCTTGTAAGGATCTAGCATGCTAAATACGCTTAAGCGCATTGGAAAATTAACTAGATCTTCTCCAGAAGATCCATACAAAGGAGAAAATAATCATATACTAAGTTTTACATGAGAGGTATACCTTTGTTGCATGCCCTTCACTATCCCGACAGCAACCTTTTTTCTTTAGATGCAGATCTCAGCGCAATCAAGCGTCTGCGCCTCTACGATATCCACACGAACACATCCTTCGTTCGTCACACGAACGAAGCCTTCGGAGAAGAACCACCTTCATGGTGCTAGCCACTCATGGAGGTTTGGCCAAGAGCAAAATCGCCCAAGGAGGAAGAAGGAGGAAGAAGGAGGAAGAAGATGGAAGATAAAGAGTCACCATTTTCATCTCTTTCTCATCTAATGAAAAATTCATTCCAAAAAACCAATTTATTTCATCTCATGAATACCAAGGGTTTTTGTCTCTTTGTATTCCTCTTAATGGGTTGGATTATTATATTGGATTAACCATTAATCCAATAACCCAATAAGTCTAACCCATTGAGTATAACTCATTAATCCAATGTGTCTAATTCGAATTGGACTCAATCCAATAAGTGAGTTCATTTTAGTCTAACTCAATGAGTAACCCAAAAGGCCTAATCATCTCATAATTAGCTCTTAAGGCTAATTACTAACAATCTCCCACTAGCACTAGTGTCAATCACCACTAAGATGACACTAACACTTTGAATTTACCCATTATTCTTAATATCCTTAGTATTTTAGTCAAACTAAATATTCATCTCCAAACTAATATGTTCTTTGTGTGACCCAATATGCTCTTATAACGTTGACAATATATTCAAATCAACATTTGTGATACATAAGCAATGAGTGACATCTAGCAATACATCATTGCTACCCAAATGACGAGAAAGTCGAGATCCAACCTAACCTTTCTGTGGCTATTATCTTGTAAGACCCAATCCTTCTATTCTTGATATCTAGATTGATCAATGAGGTATAGACTGTGTCATCCTCTTATCAATCTTTGTGTTTCTTGATCTCTAAGTAGACACACTAAACAAATAAGCTCAATATCTCATATTGACTAATCTAAGTATGGTCATAATTCTTGTATCCTACTAATCAAAGGGCCCACAGATATCGCTTCTGTTATATAGAAGGGATAGATCTCATCTACATCACTCACATCCCTCCACATAATTTATTGCATACCCAGTGATCGACTTTATAGTCCATCTTGTTATAAGTGACGTTTGACGATACCAAAGTACACAACTCCTTATGTAAGGAACTGTAGTGACTTCAGGTCTAAGGATTATTTATACCAATAGTCACATGAGAATGTTTATGACACTCATATAACGATCCATGAAACATCTCATAGTGGGTCAATTCAGTACATATTCTCTAATATATATCCATGTGTCAACCTGATATCTCATATCTATGACTTGTGAGATTAAGTTCTCCATTGACCTACATGCTAGTCTTAACGCATTAATATTGTCCTTGTATATTAATGCTTGATTAGGAATAGTTTAGAGTAGTGTTCTCTATAATATCTCACTATCAATTCAATCAATTGATATATTGTAGATTAAAACCTTCTACTCTAGGACATTATTATACTTATTCATTTGGCACTGAACTGAAATAAATACAATAACCATAAACTTTTCCTTCTAATGAAATAACAAAATATGATACAAAATGTCCTAAGTCAATCAACTCTTGATTGCCTCTTAAGGCTTACACGAACAATCTCCTTATGTCACTAATGTCAATCACTGAAATATCTAATATCTATTGACCTAGTGTGACCATCATGCTTCATTGGTGCTAAAGCCTTGGTCAAAGGATCCGTAATGTTAGCATTGTTTGGTTCTCTGCATATCCTCATATCTCATATATCGATGATCCTTCGAATGAGATGGAATCGTTATAGTATCCAATACCAAAGACCACCATTTAAGTAAAATACATGCCCTAACTGCGATCTAGAATCGTCCTTGTCAATTTGGAAGCTTGCGCCACTGTAACAAGGACGATTCAAAGATCGCAGGTAGAAAAGACCACCATTTGAGTAAAATCGAAGGTAGAAAAACCCCGTACAACATTTGAAAGCACAAATTGTAAATACAAAAAACAAAGTAGAAAATGAAGTATAGAAAGTATTGCTCAAAACTCTTAGGACTAGGGCTCTATTTATAGCCTATTGGTCGAATTTATCCATTGGCTGACATGGCAGCTCCGAGTGCCTGGAGTATGTCCGGGCGCCCCAGCGGTGCACTCTATTTACTTTATAATGGCTCTTCAACGGTTTTAAGATAAAATTTTATCCTTACCCTAGTGCCTGGACTAGTCCAGGTGTCTAACTGTTACTGATGTGGACTCCGAACATCATTCTAGCAATGTCTTGAAAAGGCACTTCTTCTGTACCAGGCTGGTCCAAGTGGCTAGACTTGGTCTAAGTGCCTAGACTTGGTCCAGGCTGTAGGTCCATTGCGGTCGGATAGAGGAGAGTGAATAGCCTGCACAATAAATTCAAACAAAACACCTTCCTTGAAACTTATAGTTTGATTAAAATAGACATTTACATAAAGAATTAAGAACTTAATTAAAAGGAAGGGGCGCAGAAAGAGTTACTTAGTTTGCAATCAGCGGATTTCTAATCTAAGGAAATTAAAGCTTACTAAAAATCTCCTTTGGGCGGAGTAGCCTCTTACAGCAGTCAAAGCTCATAATTACAAAGTTAAACTCAAATGGAATCGTTTTCAAGTGTTGTATAGCTTATGGGATCAGGGTTGTATTTATAGACCTGATCGTGGCACTTAGAAGAGTTCTAGGTGCCTGAAGGGGATAAAATTTTATCCTAGTCTCAATAGATCATGACAACTGACTTTGAGATAAACTTTCTAGTTTGGACGCTTAGACTCGTTCCGGGCGCCCAAACTCACTTAAACCTAATCCGCATTTGAGGGCACCTCCAAGGGTGCCCTCAGCACCCGAGGTGGTCCAGGCACTCAGACCAGATATGAGCACCCAGAGTCTGGACGCATGGAATTGCTCCATACGCCCAGAGCATAGTCAGCATCCAGTTGACTTTTCGTCAGGGTCTTCCGCTCTAGCTCTGCTTGCTTGAGTGATTTCAACCACCAAAATAGGGCACATCTGAACCCATTTTCTGACATTCTCGAGTGTCCTTCCAATTTGGCTTCTCATCCCTCAAAACCACCAGGCGCTTCCTTCTTGTCCGCCAGCATACTCTTCCATAGCGCCTTGTCCCTCGGACGCACTAAGCTCGTCAGTTCTCTCCCGTGCTGTCCTTCTCGCTAGCTGCATCTTTGCTCGACCTCTTGTGCTCTTAAGTTCCTACACACATAGACATAGGGCATCAAAATATAACAGAGCCTAACTTGACTTAGTTGATCACATCAAAACTACCACGAAGTACTTACACAGGCGCTTGAACAAGTCAACTTCATGTTAACTTGTCTGGCTTCTGCTCCGATCGCTTAGGTGATTTTTTGGCCATCCAAAGTTGAGCTCACCCGAACCCAACTCGGCTTCCTCTTCGAGTAGTCTTCCGTACCGACTTCGCGCCCTCAAAAGCATCATGTGCATCCTTCTGTCCGCCAATATATTCTTCCACAGTATCTCGTCACTCAGATGCACCGAGCCCATCGACTCACTTCCCATGCCATCCTTCTTGCTAGCTGCGTCTTCCTCTCGACTTCTTGTGTTCCTAAGTCCTTGCATACTTAGACACAAAACATTAAAAATACAAAGCCTAACTTAACCCGATTGATCACATCAAAACTAACCCAGGGTATTTATAATTTCTTTTCATCTCACATTATTTAAAAGGTATAACTTCTAAGCAACCTTTTTTTATCTATGATTATGTTTTGCACATGTATGATCTTGTTCATTTAGGATGTATGAAAATTTTTATGTAAATCGTTTCACTTTTGCTATGTGTTTTATTGAAAACATACATTTGGTATTCCTGAAAACCCCAACAATGTGGGTACGCAAGTGCGTTTGAGTAGGGACAGAGCCAGCGGATGATTTTTTTTTTTTATTTCAAGAGGTGTAGGGGTATAGAAATTGGAGAGGGGGGTTAATGGAGGCCGATGACATACCCCCTCTTAACGTAAACACACATCTTGCGAGCCCCTCCCCCTCCAATATGAAATTCTTGGCTTCGTCCCTACAGTTGAGATGAGGTAGAAGGCAAAGTGTGTGATGGTGCAATTGAGACCAAATGCCAAATAGTAAATGTTGACATCGAAAGCCATTTCGTGCCTTGCGCTTGTCAACATTAGCCTCATAAATGCGAATAATTACGATTGATTCAAACAAATTGCACTAATAGGTCATGTGTCAATCATGTGCGACAGAAAGGCCAGCAATGACTACAGAAATAAGGATATAAAATTAAGCTACCTGATTGGGTGTCAGGCCTCGAGGAGTCTCAGCCAGAGAAAAATCTGACAGCATCTCTCCTGTACTAGTGACAATCTGAATCATTTTTACATCCACAAATATACATCAGCCACACACAGTTGAAATATATACACAACCATGTAGTTTATATTCAGCCCACTTGACTGTACAACAAAAAATACAACCATGCAGTTTTATATATATCGAACAACCCACTCTGCTGGATCAAAATACCAAAAAAAACACAGTGGAAATGATAGAAAATCATTACAAACCAAAAACAAGGACTGCTAGCCGGCTAGACTTACACAACACAACAAACAATACAAAACACCACATCAAAACACTCCGGAACCAAAACCTAAATTTACATTGCTAAGTAAACCAAAAACATAAACCAAATAAAGTACAAATGAAAACTAGAAATAGGTCTTCAAATGTGACATGGGAATCAGCAGACAGGATACTCCAAGCGACTCCATAAATATCTACCTGATGCCTAAAATAAAAATATATCAATTGTGTGAGTTCAACAACTCGACGGATACCAATAGACAGGCATAATAAGTTATAACTAATAGTAATAATCATGCGGTACAGTTTTCTGAACAATAAAGAAAATGCAACTGAAAAAGGGTTGAAGAAAACTGTACTCACCAAGACCTCCTATTTGAACATAAGGGCAGTCACACCAGAGATAATATGTCACCTGTATACATGTCAAACATATGCAAACACCAAAATGTAGCAACCAATATGCAGCAATCACAAGCAATAAATGTAATCATGCAAAATGATGTAAAATGACATGTGTCACCCCTGACGCCAGTCAGTCATCTCACACGCGATGGTGAGACTGAGTGGGTAGGGCTATGATAACTGTATACTCTTCCATCACTGCTCCTGAGTGATCAAATGGATAGGATGCTGTCGGAGTATACCTATCCTCCTACCCCAAACAGAGTGGGGGAGCGTAATACTCTCATCTTCCTGTGACAGTCCAGAGAAGGGATCCCTAACGTACTACCATGTTGCGTCACGCTACCCATCAGTGGATCAGAGGAGCATTGACAGAGCAAACTGCACATACCCTACCTGATATATCACTAACCCATAAGTGGTTGTGTGTGCAGATCCATGTAACTGGCGATATGTTCAACAATAATGGAGTCGACAATCACACAGCATGCAATCATGTTAGATAGTACATGACACTAAGCATGTAAATCCTAATCATAACCACCTCGACATAATATGTGCAAAAAAGGAAAAGGGATCCTACACCAATGATTTAGGTAACATAAATCTAGGTACACAAATCAGAGATACCAACTAATTAGACTACTACATAGTAGGGCAATGTATGTCACTATTCCTATGAACAGGAGTAAACATGACAACAAACAAGAGAATATAAGCATGAATGCACAATAGACAAGACTATGGGTAAACTACAATAACCAAATAGTGACATGCTCAAGCAGATGCAAAACATAATCATTACTACTAGCAATAAACTATTATGCATATCTAAAATGACTATATCAAAGAGATAAATCAGAAGTACCCACCTCAAAAGGAAGATCATATCAGACAATTCACGTCAAGACGCTCGTCTCGAATCTAAGTCCTGCATCAACATGTTTACGATTTCAGCTCATTCAAAATTTAAAATACAATAATTAGCTAAATTCAATCCCCAACCTAATGAAAGAAAACTCTAATCAATAGACCATTAATTATCCTAATTAATGTTTAGCTTCAATTAATCCAAAACTATCACAATATCACAAACTTACCCAATTTAGTATCAAGGTGGCACTAGAGGTGGCTTACAGCCAACAGCGACAACCTTCAACTATCCTCCACCTCCTTCTCTTGTAAACCTAACAACTCAATCTACGAATCCATTAATTAGCCTTCTAATCCCAAATCAAGCCTGAATTCAGCAACCTTACCTCAAATTCAAAATACCCCCAAATGATGATACGCTACTGGAGAAACTTGCTGCCTGAAAAGATAACCTGGTGGAGCTTCAAGGATTGATCCAACAACTTGATTCTGCTGGAGACTCACCACTGATGCATCATGTTGGATCCAAGAAAGAGGTCTACCAAAACTCCACAGATAAAGAAATGGCTGGAGCAGAAGGTCTGGTGGCTGCGGCTACCAGTGTTAGGTCAAGATGGTGGCACACTACAAGAAAAAAGTCTAACAACAACGGTTTCTCACCGTTGTCGTAGCCCATTTTGAACTGTTGTTAAAGGCCGTGTTGTTAAAAGGGGTGCCCAAAGACAACAGTTTTTAACCGTTGTCTTTGAAGGCAAAGACAACATTTTTACAACAGTGAAAAACTGTTGTCTTTTCCTTCAAAGACAACAGTTTTTCACCGTTGTCTTTGAGCATCTACCTTTAATAACAGGGTCTTTAACAACAATTTTAAACTATCTACGACAACGGTGAAAAACCGTTGTCTTTTTTAGAAAAAAAAAATTAATACATAATTTTCTAATATTATAAATCATTCAAAATACTAAATTTCAAAATAAAATTTAATATACAATTTTCTAACATTCAAAAATAATATCTATAACATTCTGAAGAAATTTCATAAGCAACCAACAAAATTTCATAAGCAATCAACAAAATGATAACACTATTAAAACAAAGGTAGAACAATATAACACAAGATTTTCTACTTAGATGTCGGTGAAGAGGAGGGATTGCAGCTCCTAGTGCTCCTTAATTTGTTAAAGTCTCTTCATTTTTTTAGCTTGTCGGCATTCTTCCCAATACTCTTTGAGGACACCTATTCGAATAAAGATATATATTAGAAATTAGCAACTAAATTGTACATGTGATTCTAATTGCACTGCATAAATGTTACATAACCATAAAAACTATTTGATATAGTCATCTAATAGAAGTGCATAAAGCGTTATCTACGTAACATAAATGGTAACCTCTTGAAACAATATGGTGACTCTTAAATTTCTTATTAAGCAGAATTTTCATTCTATGTCACTGCATACAAAGCTTCTATTATAAATCATGCAAACATTATTTTTCCCAGTGATCAAGCAGCATTAATTCTAAAAGGTACAATCTAATGCAAACGTTCCCACACAAGTCCAAGAATGTGACACGGAGCAGGGAACAAAATAACTCAGAATGTGACACAAGTCCAAGAGTTTACATGCTCAAACCAAAAGGGCAAAATAATATTTTTTTTGCATATTATTCAGAATTAATCTAAAAAAAATCCAATATCATTGAATATTAATTATGAGTACCTGACAGAAAAAGTAATAACTTAGTTAACACACAATGAGATGGAAGAGGAAGAACTGTGAACTCCTTTTTATCTAGATTTTGATTAGCTACTAATTTATAACTATTTCAACACAATAGGAACAGCCCTTGCCTTATCAATCAGCAACCAATTCATCTCTATACATGAATTACATGTCTAGTTGCAATCAATACAGGAGCATAATGAGAGGTAGAATTAACTCCAAAATTCAAACACAAATAGATGAGTTGAGAAGAACTTTGCTAAAAAGATTTTGCGATCACTGTTACATCTTACAAGTAAATCCTAACCAAAAAATAAACCTGAGTAACTTGGGTAAAGTACCTAGCCTAAGGATGAAAAGAATACACTCCGCTACTTTCTTTAAGGTGAAAGCATAAACGGAAAATGTGCAAGTGAACATACAAGATCAAAATGATTACCAAGAGACATTGTCTTTCCCCCTCCATTAACACCAACAATCATAATCATTGCAGGTTTTCTGGTTGCACATGGAAATCAAAGGCTTTGCAATTGAGTCCAGCTTGGATGAAAGACCAATTGGATAAAAATACATGAAGAATAATTCAAAGTCTAGAACCTAAATCCCAGCTGAAGCTCTGTCTTACTGCCCTTGCTTGTCAACAACTGGAGCACGCTCGTCTTCAAAGCCTCCTAGATATTTGTTAATGAGCATTAACTTAGGCAGTTACTGAAGGGGAAAAACCTACAAGGAAGATGCTGAAGAAAGAAAAAGTTCACCTTTATCTCACTTCCAGACTTCAGCTTCCCCGCTAGTATATCTTCCCGAAGGCTGTCCACGATCTTGAACGAAATTTTCGGGCCGAAATCAGACACTAAAAGTGCCTACAAGAAAAATTCGAATGAAAATCAAAGTCAACTCTTCCCACTGCATGATCATCCTTTTTTTAGCCACCTCTTCAAGCTCATCCAGAACTTGTGCTCCCTTCTCTTGCGGTCTGTTCCACGACATCAGCCACCCATTTCGTCGAACAACTGATCCGCCTCAGTGCAGGTATCGGATGTACAAGCTCACCTGCGACGGCGACAAAGCCACCATCTCCATCGACTCCACACACTACTTGATCACTCAGCTATCTTACAAAAGCGGCACGATCCGCTTGGTGAATCCGAAGTTTGCGAGTGGAAGTTGTGGCCTCCCTTCCCAATCTTTGTCACCCTGCGATCTTTCAAGCTCTGGCTTCGACCATTACCAAAATGGTTGGTGGGCAAGTTTCATGAGTTGTAGGAGAAGAATCGAGGCCCAGAGTTTGTATCAGCTTGTTCCTTGCTTGAGCAACAAAAACAACACTTTTGTCTGTCGTTGTTGCAGATAAAGGAAATAGTTTGTCGTACCTTTATCCATCATGTCATTTTGTGTCGATGATTCCAGCGGCAGAAGTGAGGAGGCACTAGTGAGGAAGCAGCGAAGATGGATGAAAGTCGAGGTGGCGAGGAGGAGGCGCTGGTGAGAAGGAGGCAACAAAGATGGCTGAAAGTCGAGGCTACGAGGAGGAGGCGGTGAAGATGGCTGAAAGTAGAGGCCGCGAGGAGGAGGTGGCGAGGCCAAAAGTTGAGACGACGAAGAGGGCGGCGAGGAAGGAGGCAGCGAAGAGGATGGTGAGGAGGGAGGCGGCGAAGAGGGCGGTGAGGAGGGAGGCGGCGAAGAAGGCAGTGAAGAGGGTGGTGAGGAGGGAGGCGACGAAGAGGGCGGTGAGGAGGAGGCGGCGAAGAGTAGGGTTTTGGGAAAGAGACAAAAAAACAAGGCGTAAACAACACTTAATAGACAAAAATGACGAAGGAGAAAAAGTGGCGAAAGAAAAAACAATCGCATTTAACAACACTTAATAGACAACGGTTTTTAAAAACCGTTGTCGTAATCCCAAAAAAGCGCACATAGACAACAGTTTTAAAAAACTGTTGTCGTACCCTTTAAAAACCGTTGTCGTATCCCAAAAAAAACATAAATAGACAACAGTTTTTAAAAATCGTTGTCATAGGCCAAAAAAATTACTAAAAGACAACAGTTTTTGTTAAAACCGTTGTTAAAAGGCAAAAAGACAACGGTTTGGTATAAAACCGTTGTCGTTTGAGTGTTGTTGAATGACGTTTTTCTTGTAGTGGCAGCTAGGGCATGAGACGGACTGACAGTGACCGATTGTAGAGGTGGCAATCGTCCGAAGGAAGAAGAACGATAGACCTTTACCTGCGGCCAAAGAGAGCCAACAGTAGCACCCACCACCTCCGACAGCATGCATCAACAGTGGTGTCGGTGGCATCGGCCAATAGGTGCTGCGCGACAAGGCTGACAACAATCCGACGGCGCCATGCGATCGAGAGAGGGACAGAGGATCCAAGCTAGGCACAGCTGGGATGCTTGATCTTCCGGCGATGGCTGCGATAACATCGAGATGAAGAACCAGGAGAGGTGCTCGATGTTGGTGGGATCATAGGAGGAAAAGGGGGAAGCGGTGGCGTCCATCAGGTGGCACGACATCGGCGGTGGTTGCTGGGCAGCGCACCATTTGGGTGGTGTCTGCTGGTAGCGCGGCTGGTTTTTGTGGCTAACGGCAGCGAGATCACAAGAGAGGAGCACCGGCTGGATCGTGAAGAAGGAAGAAGAGAATTGACATGAGAGGTAGGGGAAGAGGAAGGGAAAGAAAAGGAATTCGGCAAAGGGAAGAAGAATAGGGCACGAGTAGAGGAAATAGGAAAAGATAGGGGAGAATAAGGAAATAATTAAAAACTTAGGGTTTCTTTTATTAAAGCCTAAGTTATTTTGTTTATCAACTCCCATCTTGGGTATTTCCAAACAGGTTTTCCTCAAACACCCAAATGCATCCCCTCCAATTACGTCGTACGAGCTCTGATTAATTTTCAGAAAATTTCTAAAAATTTTCAAAAATTCCCTTAAGATTATTCGTTCATTTAACCTTATTATTTTATTATTAATTAGTTACAGTATTTTACACTGGGTCCATCTATACTTTCATCATCAAATCTTGTAAATTCTTGACTTTGGGGGGAGAGGGGGGAGGAATGTGATGCACCCTTCGTCAATCACCCAAACGATATTTGTAAAATGCCTAGGTAGTCTACTAGCTAGATGACTTTGATCCCAACTTAGGTGTGTTAAAGCCTCATCGTGACCCCGAACAAGTATGTAAAGGCCTCACTTCAGTCCCGACTTAGGTCTGTAAAGACCTCAATTAGGCCCTAGCTCAGATAAGTAAGTAACTCAGCCTCAGATTCGGCCACACAACCTTAATTCAATAGCTATGCCACACGACCTCAATTCACTTGCTCGACCACACGACCTCAAATTAGTCATTTAGCTTAGCCACACGACCTCAATTCAATTGCTCGATTACATAACCTCAACTCAATCATTGAACTCAGCCACATGGCTTTAGGTCAGTCATTCAGCTTGGTCACACAAACTCAATTTAGTTGCTCAACAACATGGCCTCAACTCAATCATTTAGCTCGGCCACACAACCTCAAGTCAGTCATTTAGCTCAGCCACATGACCTCGATTTAGTTGCTCAACCACACTACCTCAAGTCAATCATTTAACTGCCAGGTGACCTCAATTTAATTGCTTGGCCACATGGTCTCAACCCAATCATTCAGCTCGGCCACATGACCTTAATTTAGTCATTCAACTTGGCCACATAGCCTCAATTCAGTCAATTGGTTTAGCCACACAATTTTAATTCAATTGCTCAATCACATGACCTCAAGTCAGTCATTTAGCCTCTATCGCATGATCTCATCTCAGCTACTTAGTGGTTACATGGCCTCAGGCTCATCCACACGACCTCATATCTGTTACTTAACAGTCACACAACTTGAGCTTTGGCCGCATGACCTTATAACTATTACTCAGCGGCCACACAACCTAAGCTCTATTACTCATCGGCCACACGACCTCATCCTCAGTCGCACGACCTCAACTCTTGTTACATAGTGACTACACATTGTCAGCCTCGACCACACGACCTCATCTCTATAAATACAGGATTTCAACCATGCACTCATTTTAAAAATATTCCCATTGGAACATCCCTGCTTTACAAATATAGGAATCCAACCATGCACTCACTTGAAAACATCTCTGCTTGTGCACTACAAGAAAACAGGTTCTAGAGACAAATTTTTAAGACGAAAATAAAATTCGTTTCAAATTTTTATTAATCAAAGACCGATTTTTCTACTAAATTATTAATTTTTTTTCACTTTAATAAAATATAATGTTTGAATTGAAATTTAAGATAGAATTTAACAAATTTTATATAAAATTACATATAAATTTTTATAAATAAAAATAAAAATATAATTTGAGACGATATGATTTCTATAAAAAAATTATTTAAATTTTAATAAAAATTTAAGACGGAATTAAAATATATTTTAGATTTAGATAATCAGAGATAGATTGACAATGAAAATATTAAAATTATTTTAGATTTAGATAAATCAAAATCGGACTATAGAAATATTAATCTGTTTTATTTTAATGAAATATAATGTAGAAAAAATTAAGATGCAAATAAATACATATTACAAAAATGTATAATTTTGATTAAAAAAATTGTTTAAAATTTAAGACGTCAATTATTTTTCTCTCAAATTAATCCTAATTTCTTTTTCTAAATCATATTGTTCCCCTTATTCACATGAGCGACCATTTTGTCCACGGAGACGACAATCTAACCGAGCTCCCTCTCAACATCATGGAGTTCCTCTTTTGATCCTAGAGCACCTATGCGCTCAAGGTCTCCAAGGCACTCGCATCATGCCCCCACCGCCACGGTCCTAGGGGACCATCCCAAGAGGAAGCTGATTAGTTGAAGAGTTCTCGCCTACGATTTCTGAGAACGCCTTCTCCTTTACCTCCTATGATTTTAATTAAAGTAAATAATGTCACAGTTGGTGTGTTTTTAGTGTCATAAAATCTTATATTTTCTACAAATTCAAACTATCCAAAAATGAGATTTTAGATTTTTTTTTTGTTTTATTTTGTTTTTGAAATTTGACATTATGAAGGTATGAAGGTTGACGGGAACAAAATATTCTATGAGATAAGTTCTTCCATCTAATGAGTGATTTAAAAGTCTTATTGTTTTGGAACAAAACCAAACTATTTGTTACCACCTCCTCTTTGAATTATTAAGATCTTCTTCTATTGGAACAATTTGTTCATTTCATGGATCAGATTTCTTAATCCCTAGCTCTTAGACAATGACATCTGGCAGGAAGAATTTAATTTTTATATTGAGGAATATAAAACTCAAGCTAGATATTACGATGCTAGTAGGATAATAATTTTCTCTACGGATTTAGGATCCTAGGAGGAAAATTCAAAATGGAGATGAAGATCCCTAATTTATTCGGAGGTGGGAACGGATTCAGAGATTTTTTTCAAGAATGGGACGGGTTCAAAGCGGGTATAGGAATATTGTTCTCATCCTCGAATCCGTCCCAATAATAATAATAATAATAATAATAATATTATTATTATTATTATTATTATTATTATTATTAATATAATAATATATTTTTAAAAAATATTAATAATAATATTGATAATAACATTAATATTTTTTTAAAAAAATATTAATAATAAAATTATTATTACTAATATTTATATTAATATTAATAGTAAAATAATAATAATATTAAATTAATTTAGGGATGGAAATAAGGATGAGACTGGAATGAGGATTTAATCTCTGATAATTTGGATTATGAAATTCTCCAAACTCGGAAAAATAGGAATGGAGATAGGGATAAAGATAAAGATGTGGATGAAATTTAGGAAAAAAACATAGAGATGGCAATTCCATCCACGACCCACTTCATTATCATCCTCATTTTTGCATCAAGATATATATTTATTGATGTATCTAGATGATTCAAATGTTGTTAAATTAAAGAAATTATAAAACTGATCGATCATGAAAAACACGACTTGCATAAAAGCCATGTGCATCTATAGTCGTGATTGAAAAGACAGCTGTCAGGACTAATTAAAAATTTGAATATTTAACCAATTAAAATTTAAAAAATAGAAAAAACAAAAATAGCATCTTAAGAGCCAAACCAACTAAGCAGACTATATAAAAAGCAAATTAATTTAACATATAATAAATATACTTTTTTACTTATTCAGAAATTCAACTTATTCAAACTGAAAATTTAAAATTACAAACGTTCAGCCACTAATGTTTTAAATTTTTTATTCCACGGAGAAAAATAATACATGACAAGTCATAACTGTCTTTTCGTTGTCATTATTACAATAATCGCTCCCGTTTATTAATTGCAATTATTAGAGTGCTTCAGCCGACAATCAGTATTTTACTCTCACCCAACGTTTCACCTACGCAAATTGAACCTTTTTAAAACCTTAATTTCCGATCGGCTGGGACCCATCCTCGATTAATATTCTCTTGTTGGGGCAAAAATTTAAAAAGAGGCATCCTTATTGTTATTTTTTTTTTAAAAAAAGTACTTTTTTAAAAAAACTTTCAAGACAGCATCTGAACATATTTTTGATAACTTAAAATATTATAGTAATTGTAATAATTATAATCATAATTCATATAATATAGAGGAAAATTACTCTCACTTCTTATAAAATATTATTATATTAAAATATTCATTATTAACTCCATCAAAATTAGCCAAAGTTAATAAAAATTATTTCAACGTATAACCATAGATAGCTGTCAGTTTAAGCCATTTTGAAAACAGTTCAAACTATTTTGATTAATTTTAAATAATTTTAAACAAGATAAATTTAACTAAATTAATTAATTTACTTTAACCTTTATACCAACTATAACTATAATATATTATAGTGCAAAGTTAACGTTTAAAAAACCAAATAGCAAATTACGGTAAAGAACTCTTATTCATAAAAAAATTAATTTAATTTTTTATATTATATATTAAATTAATAAATATATATTACATTTGATTTAACCAAAAATTGAAAAAGATGTATTTTCTAATGTTCTTAATCCCAGATATTTATAAAAAATTTTCAGTTCGTAATGTTGTCAATACTAAGATGTGAGACTAAAAGAATCATGACAATATATATTTTTATATAAAAAATAATCAAAGAAGATTACTAATAAAATTTAACATTATTTTCAATATAAAAAAAAATAAAGAAGAATATTAACTTAATTTAATTTTAAGATTTCATCAAAATTAATTATTAAAGGTCTTCGAATAAATAGTAAGATAATATTAAAATAAAATATTTTAGATAAAAGTATTATGAAATATCATTTTAATATTTTAATAAAAAAAAGTCTTTTTTTATTAAGCATTAGTCTTTTCCTCTATTTAATTATGAAATTGACTAATTTATTCTAAAGTTTTTTTATTAATTATTAGAAAAAATGAGGAAGCTTTCAGAAATCATGACAGATGACCCAACCTTATAAATAGGGGTGTCAAAAATGAACCCGACCCGATGACTCAACCCAAATCGATCCGAAAAAAATCAGGTTCGGGTTGGACATTTTCGGGTTCGGGTCGGGTTCGGGTTGGAGGGTATTCTGGTTGAAGATTTTCAGGTTGGGTCGGGTCGGGTTCGGGTTGACCCGGGTTGACCCAAATATAGGGTTTAGTGGAGTTTTTTAGGGTTAAATCAAATTTTATTTTGAAAATTAAGATGTTTTATGTATATTAATATCAAGTTAATATGATAATGATGAAATATTGAGATAAAAGTGAAGAATTATAGGGAAAATAGCTCCAAAAAGTCATTTTGAATCGAATTTTCGGATTACACGGGTTGGGTTCGGGTTGGGCGGGTTGGGCGGGTTCGGGTTCGGGTTTAGGAGTTTCTGGTTGAATTCGGGTTCGAGTCGGGTTCGGGTTGGGTTATAAAAAAAAAAAAAAATTTAACCCGACCCAACTCGACCCGACCCACCCGAATTGACACTCTTACTTATAAATCTCTGTCCCACTTACTAACCCCGGGGGAAAAAAAATCGTATTTTAAAGAAATAATAATAAGAGTCGTCATTAGCTTTCAAGCTTAAGCTCGGAGTTGTAAAGTTTTGGAAACCAGGGACGGATGAGTAATAATCCATGAATTTGTCCGCAAGTGGTGCCTGTCCCCGCACGTGAAGCACATGTTGGCCGTCGGATGGTTGATCGCAGCACAAAAATCCCGTGTAATATAGCGATGTTCCCCGAGTCATTGACTCATTTCCAGGGGCGACGGCATCGCTTGACTCAATTCTCGCCGGCGATCCATCTCTCCGTCCATCGCTTTCGCCTTCCGTCTCTGGATTCTTAGGAAGGTAAGTCCGCCTCGTTCCCTCTCTCTGCCGATTTGTCTCAGTGCTTATTGTTCTTGCTTCTTTCTAGTGCACTCGGTGCCTTTAGCTTTCTTTTGGAATGTTATGATCTCGGACGCGTTTGTCTTGGAATTAGTGGGTGTAGTTGATCATTATGGCACATTTCAGCGACTTGAATCACCATTTGGTTTGAAGGAAACCTTGTCAATTTCATGTGTTTGTTGTAGTTTGTTTATCTGCCAGGGTAGCAGTAGCCAGCATTAGGTCTTTGCTCTTTTTTTTCTTCCTTCTTGAATAGCATTAGCTTTTCTTGAGTTAAAATGGAAGCAGGTTTGTAAAATTAAAAATCTCAGTCCCACTTTCCTTGCTGTGAGATGGAATTATTGCAACCAAGGAAGATAATAGCTGGTTCATCCTTCAATTGCACACTGTATCTTCTCGATCTTGATGGAACTTGCTTGTTAGTTTATGTGATTTATGGAGAAAACAGTCATATTGCATATAAGTAAGTGCAAATAATTGGTATTCAGCTAATGGGAGGTCAATTTACAACATGCTCGAATATATTAACCTTCTTCGGTATTCCGACCACTAAAATCTGACCCATCTCACCAACTTGGCCAATGCTACACAACTAATCTAGCACAACATTAGTAGGCCACATCATCAACTGTTGTTTAGACTAGCTCAAATTTGTTATTTGGCAACAGAGTGTTGACTACTGGCTTAAAATAAACAACAACACAATTGAAGGCCTTAAATTGATTAATCATTTTAGTCAGCAACTCAACCTATTAAATACCTCTATCTTCACAGAGATACAAAGTGAAAGGGATCATAAACAAATGTTAAAGAGATAAGAGGGGAAAAAATGTCATATAAGGCTAAGGTCTGATGCCCGTCTGGTTCAAGAATCATAAAGCATAGTTTGAAATCTCATACTGTGTCGAGTGAAACAATCGAAATGTATCGTTCCATTAAATTACCGAAACTCGATACCACTCGACACATACAATGACTCCTTCCTGTGTTTCATCTCCTTCCTTCTTTAACTTCAATCTATCACCGACACCATGTATCGAAATAATATCGTTTTTGATCAAAACTTCAGCACAGTTTGAGATTTTGAATCTTGTATGAAAGATTGCTTCCAGTAAATTTTCAACCATTGACCATTCATTATTATGTTGAACCAGGTAACACTAAACCTGGGTGACTGACCCCACCCCACGGAAGTTTCCCACCTGCCACCTGGGTAAATCGGGAAGCACTCGTGATGGGCAGCTAGAAGCCCAACATCCGTGGTTGCGCGCCTTATTTGGAGAAAAAATCCCTACAAATGTGTCATAGCTAGAGATCGAATTACAAGTGCCTAGGTGACAATTAGGCGTCCTTCCACTGCACCGTAGCTCGGGGCATTGACCATTCATTATTGTAATAGTTTAATGTTACCAATTGAGCATCTTAGTATCTTATTTATTAATTAATTCAGTGCATGTTGCCTAAGTCAATAAATACCTTGTTCACTTTGAAGCTTAAAAGCAAAATCAAGCATGTTGAAAACCTTGCAAACTTGCTTTGATGAATCATTTTAAGGATATACATTACAAACGTAAATAAGGACACAATTGACAATAAGGATTTTGTGAAGTATTTTGCTTAAATGCATGAAGAAATACTAGTGTCCTGGCACTATGATATAGGTAACATTGTAATTCGTCAATGGAACAACATGGAGGTATCTTTAACCAAATATATGTTGCATACTTTTTCAAAAATATTATCCAGAATGTCTTAGAAAAAACTATTGATAACTTATAGAAGGATCCAAGGAAATATGATCTTGCAATAATAAAGATATGCTCTATTTGAAGTTCTTATCCAAAGTCCAATTAGTGTCTTAAAGAAGAGCCTTAATATATATATATATATATATATACACACACACATGAAATTATACAACTTGTCCTCCTTAAACATATTTTGAATGTTCAACATCAAAGAACTAGATTCTTTGATATAGTCCCTTATAGAACCATTCTGTTTGAGACATTTCAATTCATCTTGTGCAACTCATGAAGTGTTGCTGAGAAGGAACTAATCTTTCATTTCCTTCTTCAACCCATCTCAAGTGTCATTTCCTCTATAGAGACCCCCGAATTTGATATATAGTAGCCTCCAAATTGGCAATCTTTACAATCAGATTGTAATCATCTTCTCCGTCAGGGACAAAATTGATTAAAGCTTCAACATTCGTAATTTCTTCTCTGATCTCGTGATTGACTTCATGCATTCTTCTATGCTTTGATACCATTTCTCACAGGTTCAAATTCCTGCCTTAGAAATGTTCTTGTTCGGCCACCAAGTCCCGCACTTGATTCAACCAACTAATACACCTCAAATGCTCATAAGAATGCCTCCCACAAATGACCGACGAAAGTCACAAGCAAGCAACATAAAATGTATATGAAATTTTCCAACCTCTATTATTCACAACAATAATAAAGGATTACAAAGTGGAACATGACAAATTAGCTCACTCTCTCTTTGTCGCCGCCCAACCTTGCATATTTATAATGCATAGGCGGCGGTTGGCTTGGCAGGTACATGGAAGTTTTTCTAACTACCTTTCCCACATGTACAAAACTGTATGCCCACATCATTTTGTTGTTTTGGCACCATGCCAAGGGTCAGCTTGCATGCCTTGTCCTTTGCCTAATCCCGACATCGCGACTTAGGTGAAACAACCCCCTTGCTGCTCCATTTGTCATGATGCATTGCATACACCCACCGTATGTCATTACTCACATTTCCTGCAAGTTTGCTTAGCTAAATGCTCGAACCTCTTTAGTACAATCCCATCTGGACATCCTTGCACGTTGCCTTAATTCTTGTTGCTATTTGGCATGCCTTGCTCACATACCCAATAGGCTGGATCAAAGGAGCCGTGCCTCAATCCTTATTCCAAGTTTAAGGGGCTAACAAACCACCCCTACCAGAAGAACTCGATGTCCTCATTGAATGCTTTTGTATGTAGGCCTCTTTCTCCAGCATACCACCAATGACCTTGCTAGAAGTATCCATGTGACATCGATAGTCCATTCAGAATCAAGCAATCGCAGAGGCAAGATTTCATGTCTTGCAAACTCCCTTAAAATAATAACAACAAAATCAGTCATCTCAACCTTTATATCAGGTTCATTCTTAATCAAGGCAGTCAAATAAGATGTCTCACCACTCTTCAATACCTTTTCAAGTGATACCACAGATATGTTGTCTGTCTTCTACTTATCACGACCCTTCCCATAAAGGTGCACACAAATGAACAAAGCAAGGATTTGACTCTTGTATCAACATGATCCTATCTAAGCAAGATAAGGTACTGTCTTTGTCTTCCGCAAGAAATCAGTTCCGAGAATGAGTTGAAAATCCTCAAGGTAAATCACCATCATATTTACCTTCCCAACCCAAGTGCCTAGTAGTAATAGAGACATTATAATCTATACCCCAATAGCCTGTGTCGTTAAATTCTATTTGATATAACTTGGGCATTTGCTCACTGACAACCCATATGATTGCACAAGTTTGGCAGATACAAAGATATGAGTGGCCCCCGTGCCAACAATTGCATGAACAATTTTTCTGTTCATTTCCACAGCAATGTGCAAGAGTAGACAATGCGCTCGCACCATGTCCTCTGACATATTGGTTAGCAATTCAACAAATTCAAAATTAATAATTGGATTCAACAAATGTAAAACGTTAACAAGAGAAACTTTCTGTTTTGGGCATCCAATGTTCTTCTCCACCAAGAGAGCATTTAAATTCTCACTCAAGAAAATCCCTTGCCAAGTGGCCCATTGCACAAGAAACAACCTTGGTTCTTCAAGTTGTTCTTTCCTTGGGATGCAATGTGATCATTCTTGCCTTTCCACTTATTGTTACCCATATTGTTCTTCTATTCCCCTTCCTTATCCTTTCAATTGTTCATGGATTTGGAAGACATTAACCAAGGCATCAATGACAACAATTGCACTAGGAAGATCCTTCACATTCTACCTTCAAAGTTCTATCCGTGCCCAAGGCTGCAAACCATAAAGGAAATTATACAACTTGTCCTCTTCAAACATTCTCTAATGTCTATACTCAAAGAACTAAATTCTTTGACATAGTCCCTCACATAATCCTTCTGTTTGATACGTTTCAACCCATCTTATGCAATCCATGAAGTGTTGCCTGGATGGAACTGGTCCTTCATTTCATTCTTCAGCTAATCCCAAGTGTTAATATTTTGCCAACCAGCATTGGAATCATCCACCATGCATGTTCTCCACCATAATTTTGCATAACCACCTAGGTACATATTGAAAATTGTCACTTTCTCAATTTCAAACACCCTAGTACTACATCATATCCCACAAGAAATTTTTAAGTTCCCATTGCTTTTGCAAAATGACCAATTCGAAGCGCAGACCAACATTATTCATACAAATCTGAGCCATTTCCTCCATCAGCCATAGTAGCCTCCAAATCAATAATTTTTACAATTAGATTGTAATCATCTTCTCCCTCATGGACATAACTGATTAAGGCTTTAACATTTGCAATTCGTTCTCTAATCTTATGGTTGACTATGAGCATCTTTCTATGTCCTGGTATTCACAGGTCAAATTTGTGCCTTAGAAATGTTCCTACGCGGCCACCAAGTCCTACAATTGATTCAACCAACTAATGCACCACAAATGTGTTGGTGCAAGAAGCACCAGATGATCGAACCCAAGTTTTGATAATGACAAAGAGTTCAAAGTTAAGGGTTATTATGGTTCTAATAATTTTGACTGAATGCACAGAAAAGTCCTAAGTGAGTTTAGGTAAGGTAAAAGTCCTAGTGAATACTGGGCATGTGAAAAGCCCTAGATGCGGCTAGGCAAGGAAGTCCTGGTCCGAGGGGCTAGGCGGAAGTTTTAGCAGGTCGAGGACATCAGACGAAAAATCCTACTAGTCGAGGACAGTACGTGAAAGTCCTGGAAGTCACGGATACTAGGCGAAAACTAGACGGGTCTGGGATCAGACATCCAGCAGAAAATTCTGAAGTCTCGGATGCTGAGCAAAAGTTCAAACATTTTGAAATACTAGTTTGACATCAAGTAAACTCTCTTAAGAGGAGTAGGTGAGGATATGTTCCACGTTGAGAGAACAGTAGGCATCGGTTCGACCTAAGGTTTCACGGAAATCTGAAAGTCAGAACCGGACAGTCCTAATACTGTCAAATTCATTCAAAATAATATATTTTGCTAGTTGTGCTAACTCTGTGGTGTAGGAAATCGAAGCTAGAAGATTGGCTAGAAAATAGGCATTCAGGCGCCCGTCCAAGCGCCCGGACTGGGTCTAGGTGCCTAGGCTAGGCCGAACTCAGTCGTCCGTGCAGATGAGTTGGCGCGTTCCAATTAGTCGACACACATCAGCATCCACACACCCGAGAGTGGTCCAGGCGCCTAGGTAAGAATAAAAGTTGTTGGATAGAGTTTTGACGCAAGAATGCTACGTGAGAGCGCCCGAGACCCGTCCAAGCACCCGGAGGTGGCCTATAAAATGGACTTTGATCAACACCTCAAGAGAAACAACTTGCGCGTTTCTCGAAAGATGACTCAATTGTAACGTTGCTCTGACAACTAAATGCACGAATTTTCGAATCTTTAGTTGTCGGTATAATTTTGTTTATAGCACTTAAATTATTATCAGTTTGTACTTGTACTTATTCAGAATTATTAGTGGATTGTCCAACAAAAGCGATCGTCACCTTAGAGTAGGAGTCGCTACAGGTTCTGAACCAAGTAAGAACGTGTTAGTTTTGTCTCTGTTGATTCTTCGTTTGAATTCTTTCTTTTCACTGCGTATACTATTGATTTACAAAAAAAGTGAAAAAACCACGAGCGCTATTCAACCCCCTCTAGCGCTTTTCGATCCTACAAAATGCTCACAATAAATGCCTCCTACAAATGACCAACGAAAGCCACAAGCAAGCAACACACAATTTACCCAACCTCTATTATTCATAACAATAACCAAGGATTACAAAGTGAAACATGACTGATTTGCTTACTTTCCCGTTGCCACGACCCAATCTTGCCTATTTATAATGCATAGGCAGTGGTGTTAACTTGACAGTTACATGACAATTTTGCTAACTACCTTTTCCACATATACAAAATTGTTTGCCCATATCAATTTACTGTTTTGGCACCATGCTAAAGGTCAACTTGCACGCCTTGTGCTTTGCCCAAGTCTAGCACCAGGACTTAGGCAAAACAACCCCCTTTCTGCTCCAACTGTCGTGTCGCATTGCATGCGCCCATCACATGCCATCATTTACATCTTTTTCAAGTCTGCTTGGCCAAATACTCAGACCAACACATCCAATCCTCACATCTATTCGCTACAATCTAAGTTTACCTCCTGCTTGACATGTAAATTGTATCTAACAGCCCTGCACGCTGCCACAATTCTTGTCGCTGCCTGGCTTGCCTTGCACACATGCCCAATAGACTGGATCAAAGGAGTAGCTCCCCAATCCTTATGCCTAGCTTTGCCATCAAGTTTCAGGGGCTAACATATATATATATATATTTGTTTTCATTCTAATATTTAGTTGAGAAGTTTTTTTCCATGCAGTGGTAGTATATATATATATATATTTGTTTTCATTCTAATATTTAGTTGAGAAGTCTTTTTCCATGCAGTGGTAGTAGTTTCTGTGGGCCTAACCTAGAAACTTTATGACCTGTGTATCATCAAAGCATTGGTATTAGGAAACTATGACATCTGCTTGTTTCTCTTTCTAGCACTTGAATATATTATATACTGGCAAATTGAAGTAGCTGTGTTGCTAAGCGATTCGACCAACTAGGAACATCTTGCATTGAACTTCTATTTATTTTGTACTTAGTATACTTGTCTGACAGTTTCTTCTTCTATCTAATTGCAATTCTTAGGAAATATACGACGAGTGATGAGTTCTGTTGACTCTGGCATGAATTTTTCAGAAAAACAATCTTTTTCTGAAAAACAAAGGGAAAAGGTATTTCTGATGGATAAAAACTGTACATTTTTACTTGTCTGTTAATTTAAGTTGCAGGGGTGATATGTATCATGAGTCTGAGTTTTTCCCCCAAATCCAATTATTCATGTTTTTCTGTACCCATTCCAGATAAATGAGGTAAGAGCATCACTGGGTTCACTGCCAGATAAGTTACGTCTTTATGCTTCTGATGTATCAATTGCAAGATATTTAACAGCAAGAAACTGGAATGTTCAAAAAGCAACTAAAATGTTAAAAGAGACCTTGAAGTGGCGACTTGAATATGAACCAGAAAAAATTCATTGGGTGAGTAAACTCTTTGCTCTTGCTCTTTTCCCTTCTGTTGTATTTTTAAAGATAGTTTTGTTTTCTTAAGTTCCTATCTCAGAATATTCTGGAAAGATATTTTATTATGAGTGGATTTGAAATTTCCAGGAAATTTGTGAAGATTCTTCAGTATGTTATACAGGTTCCTATGTAAATTTGACTGTGTAGAGCCTATCCTTGAGATTTCTCAAATGCCATTTCCAGGAGGAATTTCATTAGAAATCACGTCACATATATCTTTATGGTTTGTCAATTTTCATTTTTTTCAAATGAATGAATGATTCCCCGATAACACCACCATTAAAAGGAATGGAAGTATTCATCCTTGTTTGTGAAGTAAGATGTAAGAGATTGGCTTAGGAGCTGTTAACAGGTCGAAAAATAAGAGAAACAGAATAAACAGAAAGTTCTATCATGTTATTTTGGAAATAATCTCAAGCTACTGAGAGAATGTCTATACCAAGCCAAATTTTATTGGTTATACTATACCTCTAAATGTTTTATGTATCAATGGAAGTCATAGTTTTGGATTTGTTTAGAAAAGTTTTGGTAAGTTTGTTACTTTTCTATATGTCCTTATTTGGGTTGTTGAACTCATTTCTTGTTGCTATTTCTTCTTAATTATTTTTAGGATGAAATAGCAAGTGAAGCTGAAACTGGAAAAATTTACAGAACAAGTTTCTCGGATAAATTAGGAAGGAGCATTCTTGTCATGAGACCTCGATGTGAGGTTTGAATATACTAAGACTGTTCTTCACTCAAGATTCCGAGTTTTTGCAGTTGGTAAGACATATTTGCAGGTTGTGCCTAACTTTCCACATCTTGATTTTCATTCTGTAGAACTCAAAGTCAATCAAGGGAAAGATTAGATACTTGGTATACTGTATGGAGAATGCCATATTGAATCTTCCATCTGATCAGGAGCAAATGGTGTGGCTCATTGATTTCAAAGGATTCGACCTGTCAAATATATCAATCAGAACAACCAAAGCAACAGCTGATGTATTGCAAAATCATTACCCTGAAAGATTGGGCTTAGCCATACTTTACAACCCGCCAAAGTTCTTTGAACCTTTCTGGAATGTATGCATCCTCCTTTTGCAAATTATATATCTGAACATTTTGACCTTGTTACTTTTTTGTGATATTATTTTGTTTATGGCTCTGCATCACAAAACCAGTGTCTGAATCCCAGAATAAAGTTTATTTTTCATTTGCTAATGCTTATCCTTGTCCATACTTTCAAATTTAAGTATCCTGTGTGGATCTGCTATTGCAGTTCTGATCATAAAGGATGAGCTAACCTTGTGCAAGCAATATACTTATTTCATAAATTACATGATTCTTTGCTCTCAGTAAATCATAACTTCTCTCCTTTCTTTTTCATCAAGGAAAAAAGATGCTTTTGTTGCTTACTCAATCTCGTGGATATTCTTTAAACCCCTTTTATCTTTAAAGACACAAGGACACATCCAGCAACTTCCTGTAAAACTTTTTCTAGATTGGCTTTTCTAGTATTGAGATATTCTATAAATTTAGATAAATCTCTCTAGTCTTGGCATTTTTTATCAATTTTGTTCAGTTCTTAGTATCATACTGTTTTTAGGTATATGTGAAGACTGATTCTCTATAATCTGATTTTCTACCCTTCTTTTTTTGTTAAGATCTTCTAATATTCATTAATTTATTTTGAAAAAAAAAGAATTCCTAATTATTTTTCTGTAAAGATAAAATTGCAAGCTAGAAACTACTCTCAGAATCAATACATCTAATATTATTCTTTTTATACAAGTGCCAATTTGCAGAATATATTGGTTCTCATGCTGCCTTATCATTGAATTGAGATCCATATTAGTTGGCTTACTTAATCTATGTTTTTTCACAGATTGCGAAACACTTGCTCGAACCAAAGACCTATAGAAAAGTAAAGTTCGTATACCCAAATGATGACAACTCCAAAATGATCATGGAAGAGTTCTTCAATATGGATGAATTAGACTGTGCATTTGGAGGAAATAGCCAAGTGGGCTTCAACATTAATGATTATGCTGCTAGGATGAGAGATGATGAACAGAGAATGCCCTTCTTCTGGTGCCAAGAAAATGGTTCATCCCCAGAAAAATCTGCAACTTTAGATGATAATTTTAGTGCTGGAAATTGTGAATCAGAACCAGATTCCAGAGGAACAACAGAAAATGGCGTTGTTGGTTCAAGCAACACCATAGGTACTTCATTGCCTTAAATAATTTCAGGGAGTGGAAATGATCAGTTGTTTCAATGTAATCCAACTGATAGAAATCTTTGCTTTAACATTTTCATGTTTCTGGACCAAATATTCAAAGTTATGAGCATGAAATACAATTGTTGCTTGCTACTACTCTTAGAATAAATTTGACTGAGTCTTTCTTTTTCCTACTTATACATATTGAACTAATTGTTTTAGAAAGATTAAAGAGTACCATGGCATTCTTCTCTTCAATGTTATATTTGTGGATTAGATTGTTTCAGTTTGAAGTTTTTTGCACCCATAGGCTTTGTTTGATTTGTGGATGGAAGAGAATGTGAATGAAAATAGTATAGAATGGTGATTTTGTTCCTTTGGTTGGTTGCGTTAGTTGAATGACATGATAAATGGAATGATTCATATTTATTTTTGGTTTGTTCAATCAATTTGATTCTGATATACTTGGTTAATCCAATTTGGCAATCCAATTCATATTTATTTGGTTTCTTTTGACTTGTTTGATTCATCCGGTTTATTTGATTTGTTTCATCTAATTATTGATTTATCTTGCTAGCTTGCTCTATCTGCCCAAACAAACTGCATGACCTACTTATTTTCCTGGGATGGATTAGCGGGAGCGCTAGGGAGAACGTATTCATTTTTTTTTTTTTTTTTCCAACAATGACCTACTTATTTTCCTTGTCCATCCATCTATTATTGCTCATTTAGCTGGCCCCTTGATGGCTCTACCCAACTGGTTTGCTGTCCCCCTTGATGGCTCGGCCCAATTGGTATGCGTGTCCCTTTTGATGGCTTGACCCAACTAGTTTGCCTATGCCACCATAACCCACCTGATTCATATAATTTGTTGAACTTGTTCAATAAACTCGACTTGTCTTGCTTGTGCAATTCATATTTGTATCTTAATTTCTACTTTGGACATGAGATGATAAATAGTATTATATTTAATAGGCTGTAAATGTTTCATCTAGAACATTGTAGAATGGGTAAAATCAAGGAATGAAATGTCGTTCTGTGTTACCTGACATGTACTATTTTATCGAGCGGCCGAAACCGACACCGAAGGCATCCTCGTCTCGATTCTATTGTAGGCAGTGCGGGAGGAGTTGCGAGAAGCCTCCGGTGGAACTGAAAGAGTCAAGACACTTCTGGAGGCATCGAAAGCGTCCCACGACGCCTTCGACGTGGGACACCTTCGGCGACGCCTCCAGCACCGGCGGAAGCCTTTGGCGACGCCCTCGGTGTCGTCGGATGCGTCCGGCAATGTTTCTGGTGCTGTCGGACGCGCCCGACAACGCTGAACGCGTCCTTGTCCTCCCCCGCGACCTGTCGCGCCGCACCTCGCCTTGCGTTCTATTTTTCTTTTCTATTTAATTAATTTAAATACTCCTTAAGGTAAGTGTGATATTTCGAACAAACTTTTATAAACCTAATTAAATTATCTTAATAAAATATATAAAATTATATTTAAAATTAAAATAAATTTAATAAATTTTATTAACTAATATTCTAAAATTTTATTTTTCAATGTTTTAAATTTTATTTAAATTTTTTTAAAAAATATAATAATTCTATTTATATTCTATTTTTTTTTAATTATTTTGTATTATTTTAAATTTCATTTAAAAAATTCTTTAAAAATTCTAAAAAAAATTAAAATATTCTAAAAAATTGTAAAAACTTTTTAAAAATTCTAATAACTTAGATTTATATTCTGATAATTTTTTATTATTTTATATTTTTTTTACTTGATATTTTTTACTATTTAAAATATATATTATTTAATAAATAAATAAATAAATAAATAGTTAATTTATATAATTATTATATATCTTTGTATTAATTTGTATACTTATTATTATAGATAGAATAATTTTAATTAAGTTATTGATAGATTAATTTTATTTAAATAAAATTATATTTAATTATTTTTTCTAATAATATTAAGTTGTTCAATAATTGAAAACTTATACAAATCAATATACAACTTTTTTTTATACATACTATAAATATATTTATCTTATAATTACTATATATAAATAAAAAAATATCGAAATTATATCGACATGACACGATACGATACCGAAACTAGACTGAAACCTCAGCACGGGTCGAAATTTTAAATCTTAGATAAAATAGAATAAGCTATTTTTTGAATAGATCATTACACTTAAACTATTCATCCAAACATTAAAATGGAGTTATGGAAGGAATAAATCATTCTCATTTCATTCCAATCCTATTGATTTGTAAGAATAATTATTTTACTACCTATAAATTCCCTAGAATAAGGATTTCTATGTTTGTTTAGAAAAATGAATACTAGTGCAATTGAATTTTTATTTCTCAACTTCCTCCTTAGCTATTTCTTACTCTATTGCATGAAATAATAACTCGGTATCTATTATATTCTCCAAGTGATACTTATCCTTTCTCTTGATTTCTAAGGACCATTAGGGCACGAGACAGATCGATTGAAAGTATGAGGTCCACTATATAGGTTCGGATGAGCTAGTCAAACTAGATGGATCAGGTAAACAAAAAAATAATTTTGGTGGCCTTAATAGACTTATCGTGTCACACAAAAAAAGGTAAATTGAATGAGTTGAGCAATTCGTACAAGCTATTGGACAAAGAAGAACAGACAAGTTACGTGGGAAGCCTCTAATAGACGGAGTAAGTTGCACGAGCTTGCTATTCTAAACGAGCCAGTTGGGTACAACAGAGTGAGTATTCAAAATAAATCCAACAAGGAGGTTGGACTCGACATAATAGGTATTGGTTGGGTTTGGTAGATTGGTCGAGCTGGTAGGAATAGGATTGGATGAATTGATTGGGTTGGATGAATTAGTGGATCAATGAGGTTAAGTAGGTTTAATTGTTTTGTTTGGGTTGAATGATTCAATTGGGCTAAACGATCAAGTTGGGTCATGGGGGCATGATGGATGGATTAAGGAGGGTGAACTCATTAAGCTAGATGAAAGACTAAGTAGGACAAACTAATCAAGTTCAACTATTGGAGTGAATTGAATTGATTGTGAAAGACAAACTAATCAAACTAGACAAACTGATTGAGTGGTGAGTTGTATGACATTGATTGAGTCAAGTGGGTCGTGCAAATCAAACGGATTGTCAAGCGGGTCAAGCAAATTGAGCCACCCATAGAATGGAATTGATAAGGGTTAGAATAGATATTCCTTAGAAATAGAATTGACAATGAATAAAATAAGAAAAATCTACTCTTTAGTTTCGATGATAGAATGAAATAGATATTTTATTTGATTCCTATGTTTGATTTGTAGGAGTGTTTTATGTGATGGACAAGAAATAGTTTCATAATGAAAAAATATTCCTCAACAAAATACATTGTCTAGCAAACAAACTTGCATAAACCCACCTGACTCAATTGGTTCTAACATGAATGTCTTTCTTTTTACCCTACTCCCTTGACCTCTTTGATTGACTTGACCCACCTAATCACCCCACCTATTACAATCCATCTTGCAAGACTTGCCAACTCTCCACTTTGATTAGTCTTCTTGGTTTGATTTCTGTGGACGACTTAGTCGAATCATTTAGCAAATGGGTATGTTTGTCTTGATTGGTTCATCTTGCTCGATTGATTCGTTAAACTTTGGCTACCTAACATGCTCAATAAGTTACTTGGCTCCATTTGTTCACTAGCTCAATTAGTTCATCTCATGTGTCTCATTCTTCTAGCTCAATCAATTGGTAACAATTGATCTAATGTGATTGTTTGGTCAACTTGACCTATTAAAGTGATTATCATTGACTAGAATATCATTTTTGCTAGAATATCATATTAGAGGCTCCATTAGATCTGAGGTTGAGTATACACTTTTTTTTTTAAGTTGAAAATATCCTTTATATTTGTCTAAACACCATGTTGCTTAAAACATGCCACATTAGCTAGAAAATTATACCAAAGTCCACATGAGAGTCTTGGTAGTGTTTAGGTGGTTTTAGTGAAATGACCCACCAAGGTATTTTTAGTCAAACAAATCTAAGGTGGAGTGTTTGTCATACCTCGAATCAGCCTCGTCCAAACAAGGAAAAGTCTAATCCAAGGAGTGATATGACCAAGTAGATTGTTGGAAAGCTTTTGAGGAAATTTTGACAATATCTTCTAAGCTCTTTTGAACATAAAATTATATTGGGTTGCTTATAACAGATGTCAATCGTACCATCTTTGTCTAAATGGGAGGTGGATATCAACCACACTATCTTTACCTAGGTGGTACTTTATGTTGGGGGTTACAAAGTTACAAACATAGTCTCACGTTGAAAACACATAGGAAAAATCATGAGTTTATAAGGAAAAGATATCTCTATAAAACCTTTTGGGTAGAGTCCAAGAATAAACCCATGAGGGTTTAGGCCAAAAGTGGACAATATCATATCATTATGAAGATATCTAAATTCCTTTTAGTCCTAATAATTGGTATCAGAGCAAGGTCGCTCTTCACCGGAATAACTATCGAAAGAAGCACGAGCTAGAGTCATGATCCAAGATTGAACCATGTAGGTGAAACCTTGAACGAAGTAAGGGAGACCCTGAGTAGGTCAGTGACCTGATGCTTGATGGAAGGCTCTGAGTAGGTCAAGAGTGACCCGATGCTCTAGGGGAGACCCTCAGTACGTCAAGAGTGACCCGATACTTGAGGGGGATCCTGCGATCCTTTGTTTGGGGGGGGGGGGGGAATTGTTGGGATTATAAGGTTGCAAACATAGTCCCACATTAAAAACATATGCGAAAAATCATGGGTATATAAGAAAAAGCTATCTCCATTGGTATGAGATCTTTTGGGTAGAGTCCAAGAGTAAAACCATGAGGGCTGAGGCCCAAAGTAGACAATATCATACCATTATAAAGATATCTAAATTCCTTTTGGTCATAACAATTGGTATCAAAGCAAGATTGCTCTTCACCGGAATAATCGCCGAAAGAAGCACGAGCTAGAGTCATGATCCAAGATTGAACCATGTGGGTGAAATCTTGAACGAAGTAGGGGAGGCCCTGAGTAGGTCAGTGACCTGATGCTTGATGGAAGGCCCTGAGTAGGTCAAGAGTGACCTGATGCTCTAGGGGAGACCCTCAGTATGTCAAGAATAATCCGATACTTGAGGAGGGATCCTGCGATTCTTTGTTTGAGGGGAGGGGGGTTGTTGGGGTTGTAAGGTTGCAAACATAATCCCACATTAAAAACACATGCGAAAGATCATGAGTTTATAAGAAAAAACTATCTTCATTAGTATAAGGTCTTTTGGGTAGAGCCCAAGAGCAAAACCATGAGGGCTTAGACCCAAAGTGGATAATATCATACCATTGTGGAGATATCTAAATTCCTTTTGGTCCTAACACTTTTGACCATGCTTTAGGCGATCGTGCGCAGTCGAAGCGAGGCTGGCGAGGCTACCGAGGCAGGCAAGGCATCGTGTGAGCTCGAAGGCGTTGCCCAAGCCCGACAATAGGCCCGGATGCGTCGCTCGAGGCCAGCGACTAGCTCAGGCTCGCCGAGGAGCCTGGAGGTGTTGCCCAAGCCCGATGATAAACTCAGATGTGTTGCCCAGGCTAGGCAATGAGCTCAAATGCTTTGCTTGACCTGAGGACGAGCTCGAACGCGTCGCTCAGCTCGGCGACGCGTCTGCAGCATCATGCGATCCCGACGATTCTTCCGAACTTTATGTTACTTCATGTTAGGTAAGAGGTGTCAAGTTAGAATTTAATTAAATAATTTTATATTAATGATTTTAATTAACTCTTAGGTATGATTAGGATAATTTAAATAAACTTAATTAAAACCTAATAAAATTATTAAATTAATTTAATATATATTTAAAAATTATTTTTAAATTTTTATTTTTATTCAACCGCTAGGCACTGCCATAACTACTAATACTTAAATAACAACAACATCGTAAAGTATCAAATGATATCCAACAAACTTAGATTCAAGTCCATTTAAATCCAAACAACACCAAATTCTAACAATACAAGCATGAAAACATGCAATTCGCATCAATTTCAAAACTATAATCTATGATTAATATCAAAAATCAATACCCACGTCAATTTTGATCAAAAATCAAACCTATTCTAGGCATTGCAATATCCCTCTTTATTGCCTCTGAAGTAATGGTGACCAAGAGATTTAAGATTCGAATTTCAACTGTGATGCATTATAGGATATTTTTCCTCTAATGAGAAGCGGGCCTAAGAATGCTAGTCGTTCGGATAGGCCTCCATGAGCGCTTTTATGGGCCGGTCATCTCAAGATTAGTTGGTTTAAAGAATATTCAGAACTGAATATGGTGCCAACTGAAAAAAAAATCTCTCTTTAGTTATGTATGGTCGTAAAACACCTCCAACTTGAGTCTAGAGGAAATCAACTAAAGGGAAATGATACAAATAAATATGACAACATAAAAAGAAGTATATAGCAATGTATCTAACAACAACATACATACTATATTATAAAACCAAATATATATATATAAAGAAACAACAATAAAAATGAGTGCAAGGGATGTATACAAAAAAAAATCTCATCTACACAACTTATTAGTTTGAAAATCATGCAATTTCTGTTGGATATTGGGGCCTTAAATAGACCAAAACGATTTAGAGGAAGGAAGCCATCAATTGTTGAAAGTCGTAATTGACTTCAAAATTGAAATCTACGATTCGCGTAGATAGATTTAGACTATTAATTTGCTCAAAACCGATTAAGGGTGAATGAGAAATTAATGTTTAAAGTCAACCCAAAATAACATTTGTTATTCATTAATAAAGTGCATAGGAGAATAGTCCCACATCGGAAATTTTCGATGTGTATTCTCTACTTATTAATGAAGATGTGTTAATGGAGTTAACACAAAAAATAAAAGGACAGGTGACCCCTTAGCCCAGGGCGAGCAGGTGCTCGCACCTGTGAGCCCGCCACCCGCCACGTGCGCACGTGCGCAATGGACGCTTTGTAGGCGCACTTTGCACTTCCGACGTACGCATCGTCGCGAGGAGCATTGAGGAGCTTAAATTTATGCTCCAGGTGACATTGCAGTGCCTGCGTGGCACTCGGGTGACGTGTCAGGCTCTTACCTGACGTGGGACGTTCGTCGTCGTTGTATCTTGGGAACGAATTGCAACAATCCGTTAAGCACCGTAGCGGAGCAATATCGTTTACGGAGATAGTGTCGAACACTAGCCTCAACGATCAGTTTGCATACTCCAGAAGCTACCCGTAGACAACAGTCGTAAACGATATTTCCTGCAAACTGATATGGCTACCAACGACATTCCGACGGCCGTTCCGACCGTCGTTCCGACCGTCATTCCGACAACCATTCCGCACGGAGAAAAGCCGGAGAAATTCACCGGAACCGACTTCAAAAGATGGCAACAGAAGATGTTGTTTTATCTAACAACGCTAAACCTTGTACGGTTTTTGCACGAAGACACGCCAGCCGCTACGGAAGGAAGTAAGGCTGCTAGCGATGCGTGGTCTCATGGAGATTTTCTGTGCCGCAATTATATACTCAACGCCTTGGACAACACGTTATATAACGTATATTGTTCTCTGGAGACGACAAAATCTTTGTGGGAATCCCTTGAGAAGAAATACAAGACCGAAAATGCTGGATTGAAGAAATTCATCGTCGGTCGATTTCTGGATTTCAAGATAGTGGACTCAAAAAGCGTCTCATCTCAAGTCCAAGATATGCAATTAATACTGCATGATCTGGACGCCGAAGGCATGAAGCTGAACGAGACATTCGCAGTTGCTGCGGTAATTGAAAAGCTCCCTCCATCATGGAAGGATTTCAAGAATTACCTAAAGCACAAGCAAAAGGAAATAGGGCTGCAAGATCTGATCCTGAGGCTACGAATAGAAGAGGATAATCGAAAGCTATCCGACTCCAGAGGAACCAAGCGGACTATAGACGAAATGTCCAACCTGGTCGAGCCGAACGCCAAAAAGCCGAAGCAGTTCAAAAGGAAGGCTCAAGCAAAGAAGTTCAAAGGCTCCTGCTACAACTGTGGAAAGGCAGGACACCTATCCAAAGACTGCAGACGCCCAAAGAAGCCAACCAAGGGGCCAAAGGATGTTGCGAATCATGTCGCAACCTCTCTTGAGGACTTGGATCTCACTGCGGTTGTATTTGAAGCCAACTTGGTGGATACCAACCCGAAGCAGTGGTTCATTGATACTGGAGCAACTCGTCATATCTGCTCCGATAAAGCAATGTTCTCCAAGTATACTCCGATAAATGACAGGAAGCTCTATATGGGTAATTCCACGACGTCGCCAATTGTTGGACTCGAGAAAGTTGTTCTGAAGATGACGTCCGGAAAGGAGCTAACACTCATTGATGTACTCCATGTTCCCGACATCAGTAAGAACCTAGTTTCTGGAGCGGCATTGGTAAAGGCCGGATTTAGGCTAGTGTTCCAGTCAGACAACTTTGTACTTACGAAGAATGGTGTCTTCGTAGGAAAGGGGTACCTAGAAAAGGGTCTATTCAAAATGGTTGTAATGCCTGTACTCCGAAATTTTGATGGTAATAAAATAAATGCTTCCAGCTATGTTGTTGAGTGTTTTAATTTATGGCATGATCGACTCGGACATGTGAATAATAATACTCTCAAACGTCTCGTCAAATTAAATTTATTACCAAACGTCAATGTTGACGGAACACTCAAATGTGAAGTGTGCGTGGAAGCGAAAATGACGAAACTACCTTTTCATTCGGTGGAAAGGACGACAACTCCTCTAGAGTTAATACATAGTGATCTATGTGACTTGAAATTTGTGCAAACTAGAGGAGGTAAAAAATATTTTATTACTTTTATCGATGACTGCACAAAGTTCTGTTATGTCTTTCTTTTAAGAAGTAAAGACGAAGCCCTAGAGGCGTTCAGAACCTATAAAACAGAAGTTGAAAACCAACTTGACAAACGAATTAAAATAATTCGAAGCGATAGAGGTGGAGAATATGGTGCACCGTTTGATGAATTTTGTACAGAATCTGGCATTATCCATCAAACAACGACGCCTTACTCACCTCAATCAAACGGTGTTGCCGAACGTAAAAATCGGACACTAAAAGAAATGATGAATGCCTTGTTGATAAATTCAGGCTTACCTCAAAACTTGTGGGGGGAAGCAATATTATCGGCAAATCACATTCTCAATAGAATCTCTCATAAGAAAAATGATAAAACTCCATATGAACTATGGAAAGGCCGCGAGCCATCGTACAAATACCTGAAAGTGTGGGGGTGCTTGGCAAAGGTCGAAGTACCTAAACCAAAGCAAGTAAAGATCGGACCTAAAACGTTCGATGCGATATTTGTCGGATATGCCCATAATAGTAGTGCATATCGTTTCCTAGTTCACAAATCAGATATTCCTGATATACATGTGGGAACAACCATAGAATCTCGAAATGCGATATTCTTTGAAAACGTATTCCCAAATAAAAAGGGAAATGTTGAAAGTGATAACAACGGAAGTTCAAACAAAAATGACGTTACCGAACTTAGCTGTTATAAAAGGACTATTGAAGATCAAAGTGAAGAGCCACGTCGTAGCAAACGGGCTAAAGTTGAGAAATCGTTCGGGCCAGATTTCATGACTTTCATGTCAGAAATGGAACCAAGAACATTAAGTGAAGCTCTCTCTAGACCCGATGCTCCAATGTGGAAAGAAGCTGTCAATAGTGAAATTGAGTCTATCATGAATAATCATACTTGGGAATTAGTAGACCTTCCTTCTGGTAATAAACCATTAGGTTGTAAGTGGATACTAAAACGTAAGTATAAAGCTGATGGATCAATTGCCAAGTATAAGGCCAGACTTGTAGCCAAGGGGTACAAGCAAGAGGAAGGCCTTAATTACTTCGATACATACTCACCGGTGACAAGGATTACGTCCATACGAGTGCTAATAGCCATTGCAGCACTGTATGACCTTGAAATACATCAAATGGATGTTAAGACTGCATTCTTAAATGGTGAGTTGGAAGAAGAAATTTATATGGAGCAACCCGAAGGGTTCATGGCTCCTGGAAATGAGAAAAAGGTGTGTCGACTTGTTAAGTCGTTGTACGGACTTAAGCAAGCGCCTAAACAATGGCACGAAAAATTTGACAAAGTAATGTTGTCAAACGAATTCAGAATAAATGAATGTGACAAATGCATTTATGTCAAAAACACACCTGAAGGCTATGTAATTGTCTGTCTATACGTAGACGACATGCTAATAATGGGCAGTAATCATGATGTAATCATAACTACAAAGAAAATGTTGACCAGAAATTTTGATATGAAAGATATGGGTCAAGCAGATGTTATATTGGGAATTAAAATTCTCAGGACATCAGAAGGGATAGTTTTAACACAATCCCATTATGTAGAATCTGTATTGAAAAAATTCAATGCGTACGATCTCTCTACAGTGAAAACACCTATGGATCTAAGTCAACACTTAGCAAAAAACCATGGTGAGACCATATCACAGTTGGAATATTCTCGGATAATAGGCAGTTTGATGTATCTCACAAACTGCACACGTCCGGATATTGCCTGTACGGTCAACAAACTGAGTCGTTTTACGAGTAATCCAAACGACACCCATTGGAAAGCATTGATGCGAGTTCTCAGATATTTGAAATATACTATGAACTATGGATTACATTATGGAAAATATCCCGCTGTATTGGAAGGATATTGTGATACTAATTGGATATCAGATACAAAAGACTCCAAATCCACTAGTGGATATGTATTCATGATCGGTGGGGGAGCAGTATCTTGGAAATCCACTAAGCAGACTTGCATTGCTCGGTCAACTATGGAATCCGAGTTTATAGCACTAGACAAAGCAGCTGAGGAAGCTGAATGACTGCGGAATTTCTTGGAAGATATTCCTAGCTGGGTGAAACCTGTGCCTGCCGTACTAATCCACTGTGATAGTCAATCGGCGATTGGAAGGGCACAGAGTAATATGTATAATGAGAAGTCACGACATATACGTCGTAGACATAATACCATTAGGCAGTTGATCTCGAATGGAGTGATTGCAATTGACTATGTTAAGTCTAAAGATAATTTGGCAGATCCTCTAACGAAGGGGTTGAGTCGAGATCAAGTATACTGCTCATCTAGAGGAATGAGATTAAAAATCTACAACTAAAAACGACTGTAGCGGTAAGCCAACCTTGATGACTGGAGATCCCAAAATCTTGGTTCAATGGGACAACGAAGTTACAGAAGTTGTGGTCCAGCACATTAGATAGTTTATCTCTATCCCAATCCTAGGATGAATTTATGCTGTCCTACCTCATGTAGTGAGGTTAAGCTTATGCTTTTAGTGACTTCTATACCTGATAAGGTGGAGTATGGTAGGATACTCTTGATAGAAGTGTCACCTATGTGAGTGTGAAGACAGGCCGCTTCAATGAAACACTCATGAATCCAAGATGGTATCCATGGCCGAAACGGAACCAACCATGAGAACCTAAAGTAGGTGAGATAGATCTCTGTGTGGGTGTTATTGTCTAAGTATACACCAACAGCTGAGCAGTTCAAGACATCACGTTCACTGCGCAGCCTAGTATACTCGATAACATTTCACTACGGAAGGTTCAAAGCCACAAGCTACCTCTCCCGATGCAGTGACTTATCGATTGGACTCTTGAAAAATGTCAGCATGCATACACGCATTGCATTAATTTCCATTCATGTGGGGGATTGTTGGATATTGGGGCCTTAAATGGACCAAAACGATTTAGAGGAAGGAAGCCATCAATTGTTGAAAGTCGTAATTGACTTCAAAATTGAAATCTACGATTCGCGTAGATAGATTTAGACTATTAATTTGCTCAAAACCGATTAAGGGTGAATGAGAAATTAATGTTTAAAGTCAACCCAAAATAACATTTGTTATTCATTAATAAAGTGCATAGGAGAATAGTCCCACATCGAAAATTTTCGATGTATATTCTCTACTTATTAATGAAGATGTGTTAATGGAGTTAACACAAAAAATAAAAGGACAGGTGACCCCTTAGCCCAGGGCGAGCAGGTGCTCGCACCTGTGAGCCCGCCACCCGCCACGTGCGCACGTGCGCAATGGGCGCTTTGTAGGCGCACTTTGCACTTCGCACGCCTGCGTGGCACTCGGGTGATGTGTCAGGCTCTTACCTGACGTGGCAGCGCCTATGCGGCATCCTCGTGGGCAAAGGGAGATGACTGGACAGTTGACTTAGGGAATGGATGGATACCGTTGATCAACGTTGATCAAATAGATATGATGAATCGCTTGTGATGCGATCTAGAGCGTTGGATCGCAAAGAGTAACGATCTGACGGCCTGGGATGAGGCTTGATCTGAAGTATCGAATCAATGGATCCAGATCCGATGGCTGATGACAATAGGCGGGATCTGAGGGTCACAACTCCTCAGATCTGATGGATGAGATTGAAGTGGGCTTGGTGAAGGGTTACAACCCTTCAGAATAGATGATCTAGATCGATCCAGCCCAAGGAACACATCCACTCACCCAAAGGACACTCAACCTCTTCGTTCAGTATAAATAGAACCCTCCAGATGATGGAATACTCACTCAATCTTCTCTTCTCTTCCTCAAGCATTCATCACATCTTGTGCATTCAAGAGTCCAAGAAGTCTACTAAAGGTTCGCTGGTCTCGGAAGTCGGAGTGCTACGATTCCGAGACGTTCGTCGTCGTTGTATCTTGGGAACGAATTGTAACAATCCGTTAAGCACCGTAGCGGAGCAATATCGTTTACGGAGATAGTGTCGAACACTAGCCTCGACGATCAGTTTGCATACTCCAGAAGCTACCCGTAGACAATAATTTCAACCATTCAAAAACATCGATGATACAAGTATACGAAGACCAAACACTATCCTCATGCACGTATATTAGTTGTGCGTCATTAGTATGAGGGTTGAAGCCTAGAATAATGTGCATTGTCAATGCCTACCAATGCAACGTCAGGTCAATGCCATTATATGAACATTATATAAATATTGGTTGACATCATTATGCAATGTGTAAATAACATCAATTTATCTAACTTGACTAAGAAAATCTATTAGTTTTGTGATCCCAATTGTCCCCTAGGACCAAACCCCCACCCCTAAACCATTTTCCACTTCTTAATCTACCCTAAGATGATCTCTAATTTGTCTCCTAGTAGAAAGGTGCAAACTTTGTACCTTTTTGAGATCTATTGTACAAATATCTACAACCATTTTCCAAACCTTCCCACATCTTAGACTTTGATAATCAGAGTTAGACTTGTCTTCTAATTAGTTTTCTATAGTTAAACAAGTTGTTGAGTTGCTCTGAGTTCCCTTCACAAAGTCATTCCTTATAATTTGTTGATAACAACATTAAGGAAACAATCTCATGCCTTGAGGCTATCTTCTAAGGTTTAAGGATACTTACCATGAACCAAACAAGGATTTATGTTCTCCAAGGGATCCAAATAAATCTCCATTAAGTGTTTCCTTAAACCATAAAGAACTCGAATTGAGTTCTAAATCTCAACCTAGGTCTGCTTCTCCCCCTTGGCGCCTCTCAATTTGATGCTCTCATTGCTTCCTCGTAACCTCCCCCTTCCTCTTATAGCCGCTAGTTACTAAGAAAGGAGTGCCTCTGCCCATAGAGAAGAGGGAAGGAAGAGGACTTGTAGAACAAGAGGTTTGGAGGAGAAGAGATGTTTGCCTAGCAATTGATCGACTAGGGCAGAAGGAGGTTTTGGTCCCTCCTCATGTACACACCATAAGTTGGTAACACTTTTTTCCTAATTGAGGATTTAGGTTTTGAGTTGTCACATTATATTAATTTCATTCAAGTCTCCTCATTTGCAAATTAATTATTAACTCTCCTTACTAAGCACTAAGCACCTAAGTTAAGTAAATTGTTTTACTAATTGCTCTAAAACCAATTTGCTCACCTAGCTCAACTCATCTACATGATTAAAATAGATGAACAATCCACTGACAAAAGATTTGTAATGACCTCGACAATCGTTCAATAAATAAAACACTATTATAAGCATGATAAAAATATATATAGATAAACATGGACACAAAATATTTTCATGTATTTTTGAGTTGAAATAGGACATCAATGCGCTTTTGATGACTCAAATTAAGGTCATTATGGGAAAAAGGAAATCATACACCAAGTTCAAAATCTTGTGCCACACCGAAGTTCCAATCTATGACTAGAATCATACAATTTCTATATCGTATCAATGTTTTGTTTTGATGTATGATGTTGATAATAGATTAGAGTTGAAGAAGGAAGGAGATAACATAGGAAGGAGATATTGTCTATGTCAAACATGATTTTAAAGCTTGTACCGTGTCAAGAAAAACAATTAAAACATATCATTCCGCTAAATTACTAAAATTTATTATCACTCAGCATAAAGAATGTCTCATTCCTTTACTTCATCTCCTTCCTTCTTCATCCTTTAATCCGTCATCGATACCATGCTTCAAAGCATCAATACGATCTCAGAACAATATCTTTCTTGCCAAAGATCGAAACTATGACATGACTTGAGATTTTGAACTTTGGAGTTGAATGACATCGAGTTTTAGTGATTTACCTGAACGATTATTTTACCTTATACGACATGAGATTTCAAACCATGATCATACATATGTTTCTTGCGTGTCATAGATTGAATGCTCAAGTATTTTTGAGTTTAAAGTCATTTTTTGAATTGAAAATGATCATCAATTTGTTTATATCCAAAATACACTATTGGACAATTTACATTTTACACTAGATGCTTTTGTAGGACTCTCAAGTAGAGTATTTAAATGGTTTTTTTTGGGTTAAATTGGTTTACAAGTTGAATTGGTTTAAACACCTTAATACCTAAAACATATCATTGTATATGAGAGACATTGTGTGTCTTATATTGTCACGCCCTAAATAGTCCTTGCCAGAAGAAATTTCGACAGCATCTCCCTTATACGGGTGACAATCTGAAACTTCCTACAACCATCCAAATACCTCAGCCAACACGACCCAAACAATAACAATAAAAATAAGCAAACACCCACGCAATTTAATAGTAAAACTAAACTAATGCAACGATAAGGAAAACAATCTCAAAAACCCTACTCAACTACACCCATAAAGCTCAAAACTTATATCCTACTCAACTACACCCATAAAACACAAATTACAACGACGCAAATAAAATCAACTCACCTCTTTTGCCGTCTAGGCAGACATGTAGCAGAACATATCCAATAAATATAAAAAGAAAACCCATCGACAAACAAAAGACCATACAGTAATCCATAGAACAAAACTAATACAAGTCTAAAACGTAGTCTATATAGCATCATAAGAAAAACCAAATGACCAAATAAATATCCTCGCGATCTATAGGGGGGCTAGCGATTGGAACTCTCCGGATAGCCTCAACCTGAAAATAGTAATAACAACGGAGTGAGTCAACTCCTCAGCGGTTAACTACTGATATGTATAGTAAGAAATAACCAATAGCAATAATTATGCGTACAGTCTCCTGATATAGGAATGATAAACGCAAACTGAAATATATAGGAGAAAAGCTGTATTAACCATGACCTGGTATATGGATAATAGATCGAGAGGTATAGAAATCCTATGTGCATGTCAAACATATGCATCCACCAAATATGTAGCATATAAGTGCAACAAACACAAGCAATAAATGCATCAATGTGTATGATGCCAATGACATGTCCTGGTCACCCCTACTGCAGTCAGCCATCTCACACACGATGGTGAGACCGAGTGGGTAGGGTTGTGACAACCTTGCACTCTGCCATCACTGCTCCTGAGTGACCGAGTGGACGGGATGTTGTCGGAGTACACCTATCCTCCTTATCCCAAATCATAAGTGGGGGAGTTCAATGCTCTCATCTCCCTGAACCAGTGTTAGCTAGAGCCCTAGAGCCAATCATTTGATGATTGTATTGTGGACTTGTTGTATCATATTCTATATAAATAAAGGTATTTGGTTTTTTATTATTATACTTACTTGTATTGGTGCCAAATAAACTAAGTATAATAACGTCCTTGAGTAGAAGGTTCTTACCTATATCAATCGGTTAGCTGAACCGATAGTGAGATGATATAGGGAACACTACTCTTAATCATTCCTAGTCGAGTATTAACATTCAGGGACAATGTTAATGCAAGAAGACTAGCATGTAAGTCAACTCGATGACTTGATCTCACAAGTCATGGATATAGAGATATCAAGTTGACACATGAGTATGCATAAGATAATGTATACTGAATGACCCGCCATGAGAAAGTATCATGGATCGTTATATGAGTGTCATATACTTTCTCATGTGGCTATTAGTATGACTACTAGTCCTTGGACCTGAAGTCACCATGGATCCCTACATAAGGAGTTATGTACTTTGGTTTCGTCAAACGTCACCCGTAACTGGGTGGACTATAAAGGCGATTACTGGGTATGTAACGAATTATGCAGAGGGATGTGAGTGATGTAGATGGGATCTATCCCTCCTATATGACGGGAGAGACATCGGTATTCTTGATAGAGTGAGACCACGAAGTGCATAGTCATGCCCAAATGAGTCAATATGAGATATTGAGCTCATTTGTTTTAGTGAGTCTACTTGGAGTTCAAGATTTAGATTGATCAGAGGATGACACGGTCTATGCCTCACATTGATCAATCTAGATGTCTAGGATAGAAGGACACTTGTCATATATTGTGAGGAGTCACAATTAGTAGTCACAATGTGATGTTGGATCTCAACATTCTTGTAACATTGGGTAGCAATGATGTATTGCTAGATGCCGCTCATTGCTTATGTTTTCTAAAGGAGTTTAGAAATATTGCCAACGTTACAAGAACCTATTGGGTCACACACAAAGAACAAGTGGATGGAGATTAGGTTCATATGATGAACCAATTGAATTAGGTTCATATGATGTATCAAAGATTGGATTCAGATTAATTCAAATTAGACTTATTGAGTTAGACTCAATTAGATTCAATTGTTGAATGAGTCTAATTTAAATTTGATTCATTGAGTCAATTTATATTAATGAATTGAGATTCATTAGATTAAAATTGACTTGAACCAAAGGTTTGGTTTTAACTCAACAAGGAAGAGAATTGGTCAATTTTGACTTAACCAAATGGAAGTTGAAACATCAAGTTTGACTTGATGTATTGCCACATCATGAAGGTTGACTCATCCTACATGGCATGACTAACCTTGCCACATCATCTCCACCTCATCATGGTGTGCCACCTCATGGAGGTTACACATCCCATTCCATTTAATGTGGCCGACCACATTAAATGAGGGCAGTTACAAGATGTGGCCGGCCACACTAATGTGGGTGGAGGTTTTTGTTTTGTGGCATTGATGTGTGTTCATTGTTGCATCTTCTTCCTTGGGTTCTTCCTCCTCCTTTGCTACTGTTGCCGGTTTCAAGCAAGGAAGAAGAAAGGTGAGTGAATCTAATCCAAGAAGAAAGGTTAGTGAAAGTCACATAGAGTTTTTAGAGGAGTGTGTTCTCTTCTTTTCCTTTCTTCATCTTCCAATCCTATCCGAGAGCATCAAGAAGTGCTAGCACACTTGTGGTGTTCTCTTCTCCATCCTTGAGTGTTAGAGAACACTTCTTGTTCGTGTGGATACTACTAGAGGTGTGTACGTTTGAACACACTCGAGATCCGGCGCACCTTGGATGAGCGGGATTCGCAAAAGGCACGCAACAAGGGTAACCTTCTAAACATGTAGATCTAAGTGTAGATCTAGTTAGTAAATTCGTACATGTAAATTTTTGTTCTATACTCTTCGCACGGATCCGTTGGCTAGGGAGTTTCGGGGTTTCCGTGACGCGAAAAAGCGATTTTCACGGCCCGAAAAACCCAACAACCAGTCCAGAGGAGGGATCCCTGCCGGCTACCATACCGCGTTACACTACTTATGAGTGGACCAACAGAGCCAAACAGAGCAAAACTGTCTGCCGGCTACCACGCTGCGTCACCAGACCAGCGGAGCCTAACAGAGTAGAACTGTCTGCCGGCTACCACGCTGAGTCACCGGACCAGCGGAGCCTAACAGTAGAACTACCACACACCCTGCCTGACATACCACTAACCCATGAGTGGTGGTGTGTGCAGATCTATATAACTGGCGATGTGCTCAACAATAATGGAGCCGACTATCGCACAACATGCAATCATGCGAGATGGTGCATGACACTAAGAATGGAAATATCCTGATCCTGTCCATCTCTACATAATGTGTACCATAGGATAAATAGATTCGATCAATGGTCTAGGTACACAGGGCAGATATGGTATAAAAACCTAGGTCCTGAACATAATAAGGTATGATTATGTCACTACCCCTATAAGCATATATAATTAGGTGGGTACTAACATGAAATGCAAAATAGGTAAGCAAAAACAAGCATGTAACAGATATCCGGTAGTGACAAATCGATGCAGATATGAAACATAATCATTACTACTTGTTAAAAATTACTATGCATATCAAATGACATATCAAAATAGATAAGTCGAGGTACCCACCTTCAATGTAGATCGAGCTAATCAACCTCTATGTCGAAGTGCTCGTCCCGAATCCGAATTCTGTAATAAATCGTACGGTTTAGGTAAGTTTTATTGTAACAAGATAACTAAACCAAAATCCTTATTTATCAGGAACCCTAATTCATTCATTAATCTCGATTAATTTAAATAAATCGGATCTAACCCGAAGCTTAGATTAATCCAACCTTTTGACCCTAGTTATTCCATTATTTGGATTAAACCTAACGAACAAGATGAATAGCATCTAACTATGTAACCCTTTTTATACTAACATCAATGCATTTACCTCAATCCAAAAACTCACCCGAAACTGATGCCTCAGCCGCTGAACCAATCCTGACGAACCCATTGCCGAAATTCGCAGGAGATGCTGTGGAAAAACAGTGACGAGTACCACAATTATCAGCCAACAAATTCAGCAAAGGATCCCAATCCAAATTCCCAATTAGGTCTTACCTAACTTAATATCAAGTTCTTCCTCTCTGTCGGAGATTTAACATAGGGTGAGACTAGGGCTTGGATTCCTTGCTCCTGTCTGAAATCTGATCCTCTTTAGCAAAGGCAGAGGGTAAAGGAAGGAGAATCAGCGATGCCAGGTCAAAGTGGGTGGCTACTGAGGAAGTGGACCGGAGCAGAGGGACAACGACGGTATAAGGACCCGGAGTGGTGGCCACGGTAGGGCAGTAGTGGGTCGACGGTGGCAGATCGTGGACGCCATAGCGCTGGTCTCGACCTGCTCTGGCGAAGGTCAGTGCGGCAAGTCTTCTACTGGTGTCGGGTACAAAAGCTAGGGCTCGACAGTGATGTCGGGACTAGGGCACAATGTCGTAGCAGGGGAGATTGGTGGATCAACCCTAGCGACAATGATCGGCATCCACAACGAGAAGGTCGCACGACAGCCTACGCCTCACGATCGGTGATCGCCGGCGATGAAGAGGTAGAGAAGGAAGAGGGGAAGAAGTTCGGGAGAAGAAGAAGAGGCGAGAAGTGATCGGGCACGGGTTTTGTACCCTCGGGAAGAAGAAACCGCCGTGTGCGGTTAGGGCAGAGATCAGCGTGAGAGGAGAAGGGAATCGACGTCGAGGATGGATCGGGTACGCGGAGGTTAGGGCACGGCACGCGGGAGGAGAAAACGGAGGAAAGAAAAAGAAATAGAAAAAGAAAAAGAAATAAAAGAAAAGGAAAAATTCGACTTTTCCTCGTTAAAACGGGATAGCCTAAACATGTTTTCCCGGGACCCAATATTTATCCCCGTAACTTAAGCCATACGGACTCTGAAAAATTCCTGAAAAATTTCAAAAAATTTCCTTATGGTTATTTTCTCTTTTTCTGTATTTTACATATATGTTTTAGATTCAAAAGCTAAGTAGAAATAGTGAATTGATAATCTAAAATAACTTACTTTGACAAAAATATATAAAAGGTTTAGTTGTAGTCGCATGTGGAGTATTTAAGTGTTTTTTTTTGAGTTGATAGGGGTCAATTATAAATTTTTAATGGCCTAAGACAATTCTTCTTAATCTAAAAGTCATATCAAAAATTTTAAGATTTATATATATATATATATATATATATATATATCTCGATTATATGGATCCTTTTATTCCATTGAACTCTATTTTTTACTATATCATCATCTATACTTAAATAATTTTATCTTGTTTCATATGACAAAAGTCTATACTTGAGCATTTGTATATATAGGGCAAAAATAAAAGTAGTGCTCTTTTTTATTGCAATCCTTAAAAGGGGATCCTTCTTTATTTATTATCAAACTCCATCCCACCTCAACATATTTTTATTTTAAAAAATACCTTTATTTTCTGCACTATTGTACAATATCAATGAAATAGTGTCCTGGCATGTGGCCTCTGGTGAGGTTCTGTAGGAAGCGTGGATGGTGCTAACAATGGGATGGAGCAACTCGCCTGAGGCTTGTTGCATAGTCAATTGCTTCAACTGTAAGTACTTCTCCTTCCAGTTTGACTTTGCTACCCGGCTGTTGTTGCACCAGCCCAAGAGTTTGAATGCTGGCAGTGTGGAGGTCTTTTTGCATGGACTTCTTTAAGTGGCCCAGGGTTTCATTTATCATAACCATTCTTCCCAGCAATTACTCCATATCACGATGGCGCGATGATCTTACACCCATGAGATGCAAAATTTCATACATTTTGGCATGAAGTGTGTGCTCAACATATTATTCATTTGTATAGCATCTGAAAATTGAAGGTCTCATTAGATCAATTCCCAATCTAAATTGCTATACGACACTCATTCATTAGTCTTGCCTGGCATTGAGATCGTAAATTGGTATGTGGTATAGTTTGTGTTTAAATCTTAAACCATTTTTTTAAAGGTAAATATAATTTTTGATTTTTTTTTCCTTCTTAAGTCCGTGAAATGAAATAATGTCGTGATAAGAATGGTGATGTATCAGAAGCAATTTTCAGCTTCCTTTACAGTTCAACATGCTATTCTTTGTGATTGTACGTAAATGGTTTCATTGATATATATAGATGCATTTTGGCATATAAACCTCTCAGTCAAGTTGATTTCATCAAATTTAGGCATTGAACAGTTTGATATGAGTTTGTAGAGGTAAGTTTCTACAATGATAAGGTTTTATAATTGTCTTTGTCAGTACAATTTTTAACACTAGCTGTCGGTTTAGCTTAACGAGTAGGCATACAAGGATGTAGATTGCCATTGTGATCAAGAATCATATCGCCCTGTTTTGGCACAACATAACATTGTCAGATTAAGCTACCTCTAGAACAACTTGACTTGCATATTTTGGTTAAATTTTGATACTTAATAGTCTCTAATAAGCTCATATTATGTATTTATGTTGATGTAAACTGCTACAATGGTCATCTTCTTGTTTTATGCACGTCTATTTTGACATGATTCTGTTCTGTAGCTCGTTGTTAATCAATAAAAATATGGATAACATGGATCTACAAGATACACTGACAAAACTTACTGCAAAAAATGTTCACTCATAGACAGAACTACTTGCACTTTACTGTGGAAGGACATCATACAACTTTTGTTATGTTCATGGATGCCGCCAAGAAAACGTGACAACTTCAACTCTTAAGGAATGGCGGGATGAAGCTTAGAAGTATGGAATCTAGGCGAGTTACTTCTTTTCTTGAATGCTAGCCCTTCTCCTATTTAAAGTCTCTCTTCTGCCTTCTCCTCTAGAAGGAGAATTCAATCCCATTAGGATGGAAGCGGGTGTTGGGTCCATATGGGGAAAACGTCTAGTTCTATCCCATGAGGGAATCCTATCCCAATCTTCGTCGGTGGCAGAGACATTCTCTTGGAGATATGGTGTGATGATTTCTTACATGCTGCTCCAATTGGGCTTGGATTGCACAGAGGCGAAGTTAGGCCTCTTCTACATGCTTGGACTAAGTAGTGGGCTATCTCTCGATTGACTTATTAGCAATAGTCGAGAACCCTGTGGTTGAGACCCACACGATACCTCTATGACCAAGACCTCCAGAGTATGGCCAAGACATTTGGAATTGTGGCTGAGACCTATAGAGTTGAGACCTCTGTGACTGAGATCTTCAGAGTTGAGACCTCTAATGGCACTCAGCTCATGCAGACCAAGTCCCCCAAGTGACTGCAAGCCCCAAGTTTGCCACCATCTGATCTCCTTCTTGGGAGCACTTGAGGGAACACCTTATTTGTTCGTTCCATACTACTTTTGTTATGTTCATCATTTTGGTAATAACAGATTGCATCAATGCCACTTCCAATGGTTCAAGATTTTTGTTTTTTTTGTTTTTGTGTGTGTGAGATTGTGTAATCTTTTAATGATCAGCATAGGGTTACGTCACTTATTTGAGCATGAAAACCTGTTAAATCATTTCTACAAATAGCACACTACTAAGAGCAGATGAAATGCTCGATGATGCACCTAGCCGCAAAGATGAGTTGCTTGATTCAATTGTTGGGACTCCATGGTCCGATAAGGCCGGGAAAAAAAATGCTTAATTAGATCCTAATGGAAGGGAAGGGAAGGGAGTGGCCGGAATTTAGTAAAACAACTACGTTTTTTAGACAGCGGCTTCATCTAGAATTTAATAGATTTGAGCGTTTCTTAGCGTTACTAATAGTTTAAAAATTTTAATTCTTTGGATTAAATAAAAAGGATAAAAATTAAACAGGTGTTCTTTTTTATTGCGTGTGTTTTTTTTATTTATCATCAAAAACAAGTCTCATCCCTCTTAACTTCATTTTCATTCTACAAATAGGTTTAGTTTTTATGATATTATAGTAGCTACCGGGTATAACTACTATAGCAACTAAAAATAATAATTTAAAATTAGTAGTAGTAATAGTTATAAATCATAGTTGTTATAATATAATATTGATCAGTATGAGTTAGAAATCAAGTGTCTATGTTATGTTGTAGTAATTACAATTCATAACTATATAATATAATGTTAATCAGTGTTGTCAAAGATGAAATATTCATAGGAGCTACATTTTTCTAATTGTTATAACATAGTATTACAAATGTTGACTAGAGCTGAAATTCTATGTGGTAAGTTCTACAATAGCGCCCAAAATAAATATATATTTTAGAAAAAAAATGAGGTAAGAGCTTTGATATTCTCACATCGGTAGCCCATTGCCCTTTCTCTTCCTTTTAATCTCGTGTCTAATCTAATGATGTCGTCATCGACTTATCGACAATGGTAGTAAAGGCATGTAGTTGATCGATTAGGACGTACAATTAATAAGGAATGGCTACAAGTTCATGATACACGAATTGAAAAATCAAAATTTGAGTGTTTATTTTGCATTCCACACAGCCATCTGTGTGCAACTGAAATAAAAATTTTAAAAATAAAGGGAGAAATTAAAGGCCAGCTCATAGGGCCACCAATCATGGGGGACAAGTCTCACTCATTTCTACTCACCACATTCATCATTTTTCATGTTCTTGTATAACATCTCACTGCCTATTCATTTGACACTTAAATATAAATCGACTTCGTGATTTACTTCTTTTTATACGATCTGAAAATGACTTGTGAAAAACGGATGAATATAATTATCTTTTATTATAATGGTATGATATCTCCTCTCATCCATCTCATCTCTTCTCTTCTCATCTCATCTCATCTCATCAAGGGAAAAAGAAAGTCTTGCCAACAAAAATAAAAATTGGAATTATGGATGATTTTTTAAAAAAATATTATAATTTCTTTTTTATCAAAATTAAAATATTTTGACAAAAAGGAAAAAAATTTAAGTGTTTTAAAGTAAATTAATGATATTGGTTTAAGATTATATATCCAAACCACATAGGCTATATTTTGAGATTATTTAATTACAATTTTCTTTCATTGTCTTTTCATTTTACATTTATTTCGTTTTCATCATCTATCTGAGAGTTATTTTTTAAAAATTATTGAACAAATATAGAAGATAAAATGGTAAGAGACCAAATTAGAAAATTTTAAAAAAAAATGAAAAACTTTATTATTACATGTATGGAAAATCTTAAATTTATAACAACATATTTAAGAAATTAAATTTTAAGCCAATCAAAGCTTAATAAAATTTTATTAAAAGTATAATTTTATTATAGATAGAATAATTCTCCAAGAGTAAACGAATGAATCAAAGAAATAAAACAATAATTCCTTAAAATCTTATCAAATGGTAGCGGGTTGGAGCCAACAAGGGCAAGTAGGGGGAACAGATTCTCTAGTCTATAATCCCTAGTTCTGTCTTGGTCTTTTTCACCATTTGCATGTTAGATCACAGTCAGAATCCAGTTAAAATTGGTTGCAATCTCCCCTAAGTTCACCTTCCCATTTAAGTTATAGTTTGGGTTAAGCCAGGCTACCGGAGGCCGCAGACGGTGGGCGGGCCACCCACTTGTCAGCACCATACAATCCATCCAACAGCAGGCGTCCTCCGCCCCCTTGGTTTGACCCAAACTATAACCTAGGTGAGAAGGTGAATCCAGGAGAAATTGTAATAGATTTTGATTGGATTCTGACCACGATTCGATGTGCAAATGGCAGAAGAGACTAGGAGGGGATAAGGGATTGTGGACCAAAGGATCTGAACTCAAGTAGGGGCAGTAAACGAGCCGAGTCGAGCTCGAGCCAGTCTAGGATCAAGCTCGACTCAACTCAATTTATACTGGCTCAGCTCGAGCTCAAGCTCGCTCGAGCTTGTAGAATTGAGCTCATTATTTAATTATGGGCTCGAGCTCAAGCTCGAATTTTTTTTATTTTTTTATTATTTTTTAATAAATAAATTAATATATTATATATTATAATATATATTATAATATGTAATAATTAGGCTCACGCTCGACTCAATTTCTAATCAAGTTGGCTCAAGCTCGACTTAAGCTCGGTCAACTTCAAGCTTGAATCGAGTTTTGACCAAGCCGTTCGATAAATAGAAATTCCTTTTGCTTTGAACTTAGCAACGCCACAAATATTAGATAAACAGAATAATTAATAACAACATAAAGAAAAAAATAAGAGGCAGAGATTTTTTACTTGGTTACAACTTAGATGGTTATTAATCTAAAATAATAAAAAGTACTAAAAAAAATCTCCTTTGTAATAGGCGGAGAAGCTTCTTACAAATGTTGACAGCTCAAGAAAATAGTTAGGAATTAATTTCAGAAGTTGTTGTCTTAGTTCCTAACTTCAGGATGTTATTTATATCATTTTGGGTAGATATTACTGTTAGTTTTTGTCGCTTGGAGGTGCCTCCAATGAGGTCCAGGGCGTCTCCAAGAGGATAGAGTTTATCCTTAATTCGATGGAGTTTTATCCTTTTCAATGGGAGGTTAACTGCTATTGGAGACGTCTCCAACTAGATTGAGTGTGCTTTCCATCACCTTGAGGGCTCCTTCCATGAAAAGGCACGAAGGAGCCTTCCATCACCTTGAGGGTCCCTTCCACCAGCCAGCTCAATTAGTTAACCTTCAAAACTGGTTAAGTCTTCTCCAATCTTCTCTGGGTGATGCTTTGGCCACCCGGAGTTGAGCTCACTGGAACCTAACTCCGACCATTTCATTGAGTAGGCTTCCTCCTCAGTTTCTCGTCCCTCAAACATCATACGCGTCATTCTCGTCCATCGGTGTACTCTTCCGCAACATCTTGTCCCTGAATGCACTGAGCCCGTTGACTCGCTTCCCATGCCATTCTTCTTGTCCGCTACATCTTCCGCTCGAGTTCCTGTGTTCCTAAGTTCCTGCACACTTAGACACAAGTTATCAAAACAACACAGGACCTAACTTAACTCAGTTAATCATATCAAAACTAACTTGGGATACTTACAATCTTTCCCCTTTTGATGTGCATCAACCGATTTAAAATTAGGGTTAAACAAACAAATAATAACTTAAATATGATAATTAAAATTTCAACTAAATAAATATGTCATATAATTGCAAGTGATAAATGCAATAAAATCGCCCCTAGACTTAACACTTAATTATTCTCCACCTTTGATCACATAAAAAAATATTAGGAAAAATATAAATAGTAATTAAAAAATTGGGAAATATTCTTAGGGTGTTTAAAATAATTTTCAAGAATATGACATTTTATCAAAATTAAATTCAAAAAAGGATAATTTTTAAACAATTAATCAGGGGTTTTTAAAAAATAATTTAATAATTATTTTAATGTGTCAAAAAATCTTGAAACTTTTTAGAAATGATAAACATAATAATTTGAAATCATAATAAAAATTTCAAGCATAAAATATTTTTTATTTTCACAGTAGGAATTGCCTTAAACAAATGAAGTTATTTTTAAAAATAAATATTTAAAACTAATTTTTGAATTCTAAAAACATGGAAGATTTTTTTTGTAGATATTAAAAATACAATGGTAATTATCAAAAATTTATTTTTTTAAAATTCATCTCCAAAAAATTTTAAACTTTAAATTACATGTTTTGATAAAAAAATTCATAAAAAAATTATTTAGTAGTCTAAATATCCTGAAAAATTTTATACCATCAGTTAATTATTTTTCATTAAAGAGAAAAAATTCAATAGGAATTATGAAGATTATGTATATAAACTAATTAATTTTGTAAGCAATATTAAAAATTAAAGCAGATTAAATCTAAAGCATGTATAGAAATTTACTTTAATTATACTAAGGATAATTTAGGAACCCAATATAAGTTTCTACCTACATGATTAACAAGATAATTTTTTAGAATATATTTTTGAGTTACTTTTCTAATTTGACCCTTATGAGATCTAAAATACCAATTTAACCCTCTAAAATTTTTAAAATTATTTTGTGGGGGCATATGAGCTTGAACATGGAAAATCTTTTTCTATTTGTTCAGTTATTTTTTCATTTGTAATTCTATCAAAATCTTCTAATGGGCATGCTTTAACTAAAATAATTTTTAAATCTACATTTTCCTTTTTCAATTTGATATTCTCAATTTTAAACTTATATAATAATTTAGACATTAATTTTATACCTTCATAAAGTTGGTTAGGGGGAAGAAGGCATACCTCATTTACCATGTCGATCTTGAAGTTTGACTCTTCCCCTTCATCGCTACTTTCCTCTGAAATAACTCCTCCTTCATCAATGCTCATCTCGGATAAACTTTCTTTGTCTTTATCTTTTTGGTAACTTGTCATTAGTGTAAGTCCGATGTATGCATCGATCTTTGATTAGGATGATGATGATTCATCCCACATCGTCTTAAGGTTCTTGTGCTTCATTCATGTTGGCCTTTTGTCCTTGTCTTTCTCCTTCAATTTTGGGTAGTTATTTTTTACATGACCTTCTTTATTACAGTTGTACCACCTTATTCTCCTTTTTCCTCAAAGAGGCTTCTTGTCCTATGACTTGTTAAAACTGTTAGACTTAAAGAATTTTAAAAATTTTCTTACCATGTATGCTCTTTAATCTTTGTCGAGGGATGTATCAGAATCCAGTTCGTCCTTCTTGGCTTGTAAAGCTAGGTTCTAACTTGGCTCCTTTCTTTTTACTACACATTAAAACTTGTGTAATTCAAAAGTAAAAAATAGACTTTCTAAAGTATTTATCCTCGAGGTCCTTGGAGATATAGTAGGAGTCTACTATAGACGTTCATTCCAGTGTTCTTGGGAACACATTTAACGCAACCTTTGCAAGTCCCGATCAGTTACTATTTCTCCGAGGTTCATTAATCCGGTGATTAGCTCCTTGATTCTTATGTGTATATGAGGTACTATCTTTTCCTTTTCCATCAGGAGGTTGCTGAGTTGATTCTGGAGTAGGTTCCATCTTGCAAGTTTAACTTTCAAGGTCTCTTCATGTACTCTAGGAACTTCTCCCAAATGTCTTTAGCTGAGCCATAGTTGTCGATCTGATTGACTTCTTGGGGTAGAAGAAGGCTCAGCAGATGGAACTCTAATTTATCATTCGCCATTAAGTCAGAACGTTCCTTTTTGGTCCACATGTATTATTCTTTTTAAGCTTCATTTTAATCTTTAGGTGCTACAAAACCATATTTGATTATTAAAAATTTTCAAAGTATTTTAAAAAATACCTCCATTTGCTTTTTTTACATCGCGGACTCCCCCTAGAACTTTAGCGGATGAATACTAGATCTGACCATTATCTCATTGCTTCAGTTAGTGATTAGTTCTTCTAAGACGGTTGGAATCTAATACCACTTATAGGTCCTAGTAGTCCAGCTAGAGGAGGGTGAATAGCCCTATAATTGAAGTTAGAAATTTCTTTTTCTTAGAACTTAGCAAGGACATGAATATTAGATAAATAGAATAATTAATAACAACATAAAGAAATAAAATAAGAGGCATAGATTTTTTACTTGGTTACAACCTATATGGTTGTTATTACAAGGCAATAAAAGCACTAAAAGAATCTCCTTAGTTGTAGGCGGAGAAGTCTCTTACAAACATTGATAACTCAAGAAAATAGCTAGGATAGCATTTTGGACAGATGTTACCATTGGTTTTCGTCGCTTGGAGGTGTCTCTAATAAGGTTTAGGGCACCTTCAAGAGGATAAAGTTTATCCTTAATCCAATGGAGTTTTATCCTTTCCAACAAGAGGGTAACGACTTCTGGAGGCACCTCCAACCAGATTGAGGGCACCCTCCATCACCTTGAGAGTCTCTTCTATGAAAAGGTAAGAGGGCATCTTCCATCACCTTGAGGGCGTCTTCCACCAGGCATGAGGGCGTCTTCCATCACCTTGAGGGTGCCTTCCACTACATAGCTCAACTAGTTAAGCATCAAAACTGGTTAAATTTTCTTCACTCTTGTTTGGGTGATGCTCCGACCGTCAGGAGTTGAGCTCACCCGAACTCAACTCTGACCTTCTCCTCAATCATGCTTCATCCCCAGCTTCTCAACCCTTGAATGTCACACACATCCTTCTCGTACACCTGTGTACTCTTTCACAGTATCTCATCCCTTGAATGCATTGAGTTCGTCGACTCACTTCCCATGCCATCCTTCTCATCTACTACATCTTCCACTCGACTTCATATATTCCTAAGTTCCTACACACTTAGATACAAGATATCAAAATAACATAGGACTTATTTTAACTCGGTTGATTACATCAAAATCAACTTGGAGTACTTACAAAAACTATTATTCCATTGTTATTCTTCTGCTTATCTCAGTTCTAAGCTTCCATCTACAAGATCTTCAAGCAACCAAGAGAAGGAGAACTAAGCCAAAAACTTGTAATATTTTTTTCTTCTCTACTGTTGCTATTTCATTTGCAAATCTTTGTAATCGCATTGTAAAAAATGTTTCTCCACCTTTAGTTTTGGTCCGAGAAGGAGAAGTGATAGTGGGAGTAGATAGCTCGGAGTGACCCTTGAATTAATCACCTTAAGGAGGTAGATACTAAATAAAATTACAGGTGTTAGTGTTGTGTTTTATTTTAAGTTTTTCGCTGCCAATCAACTTTGAAGAAGTGAAGCGAGCTATTCATTCCCCTGTCTAGCTCTCAAGCTTCAAACAAGTGGTATCAGAGTAAGATTTCTTTAGAAAACTCACATCCAAAGGAGCAAAAGTTTAGAGCTACAAAATGTCTTTGAAAGAGGGTCATAGCACTACTCGATCGCCACTATGAAGGAAACAACTTCACCTACTGGAAGAGTCGCAAGGAGAACAATCTCATGACAAAAATTGATAATTGGTTCTCTATGACCAAGGGCTTCGTTGTGTCAACTTTGGAAGATGGAAAAATTCTAGAATCTTCTTAATAGTTTACTTCACAAAAGTGGATGCCACAAGAAAATGCTAAGGCTACTGTAATCCTTCAATGTGGACTAAGTTTGGAGCAACTCAACAAAGTTGGTCTATCCAAGAGTGTCAAGAAATTGTAGGACAAGCTCATTGAGCTAAATGAAGGCACAAAGGACTCAAGAATTGTAAAGAGGGACAATCTAATAAAGCAAATGCAAAATTTTGTCATAAAGGAAGGAGAAACTATAAGTCAACTACATGAGAGGTTCAAGGAACTTCTAAATGGTCTCCATTCGGTTGGATAAAGTGTGGAGAACTGAGTTCGCATTAGGTATGCTCTTAAATCCTTCATAAGAAACTCACTATGATCATCAATGGTAGATGCCTACAAGATTTCAAGGGACTTATTAATTGTTAAACTAGATGAATTATTTTTATGAAGTAGAATGAACAAGCTAATGCAAGTCATAAGGAGAAAGGTATAACTTTAGTTAGAAGCGAAAAGAGAAAGAAGAAGAACAAAAAAAAAGAAGGAGAATAATAAAGAGTCCTTCAAATCTGAACAAGAGAGTGATAGTGACGAGGAGCTATCATTAAGCGAGATGGAAAACTTTATTCGAAAAATGATGAGATGCTCTAGGAGGTTCAACAATAACAAAAAAAGAAGAGGTAAATCTCTGGTGAATTCAAAGTCTAAAAAACTAATGTGGTTTGTTATGAGTGCAATAAGAAATGACACTTCAAATCTGAATGTTTAAAATTGAAGAAGCAAGAGGATAAACTTATGAAGAAGAAGGCTTTGAAAGCCACATGAGATGACTCCTCTTCAAGCTCATTAGATGAAGATGAAGGGAAGAGTTCAAGGCATGTGGCACTCATGGTGTTAAGCAATGTGGAGAGTAGTAAAGGTGAAGATAGCCATAGTAAGGATGTGGAATTCTCAAGTGAGTCATCATCTAGTGATAACAAGGTAATAACCTCTCCCAATCTTGATAAGATGTATGCTACTATCACATATTTAACAAATACTTTGTCAAAATTAAAAAGTAAGGTTAGTAAATTGCAAAATAAATTGAAGTCATTTCGAGAGGAAAATGTATCATGTGAGACTTGCATGCATTATGAAAATGCTATTAGTCAATTTGATGAGCTCAAGAATGAAAATGCATCATTAAAATTGCAAATAGATGATCTTAGAAGGACATTCAAAAAATTTACTTCAAGTTCTAAATATTTAGACATAATTTTAGGATCTCAAAGGGCGGTTTATAACAAAGCAAGATTAGGGTACAAACCAAAGCACAAAAAAATTAAATTTATGCCCCTAATTAGTAGAAATCATGTTTCAAAAGTTAAAATTGTGCAAGTTTGGATACCCAAGCAATATATTATTGATGCTATTGGACCCAACATTTGGGTACCGATACATTTAGTTCATTGTGTTTGAACAAGCATGCACCGAGGGGAAGCATCCAACAACATGATTTATAGATAGCGGATGCTCTAAGCATATGACAGGGGATTCATCAAAATTCTCATCACTTAAGAATAAAAATAAAGATACAATTTTTTTGGTAATAGTGGTGAACTTAAGGTTATAGGAATAAGAGACATTCAAATTTCTAAACAATTTGTGATTAAAAATATCTTATTAGTTAAACGTATGACCTTCAATCTTCTAAGTATTAATTAACTATGTGGTTTGGGATATAGAGTTGAGTTTAGCTCATCTCAATGTCTAATCAAGCATAGTGAACTAAACACCACCATGCTTATAGGTCATAGGAAGGAGAATATTTATCAAGTTGAATTATTTAGTGCTCCTAATGTGTTTGCTAAGTGTTTCCTGTCTAAAGAATAAGAGACTTGGCTTTGGCACCAGAGACTTGCTCATACCAACATGAGGAATATCAAAAGGCTATCGAAGAAAGAGTTGGTGTAAGGATTGCTAAAGTTGAAGTTTCAAAAGGACAATTCAAAAGAACAAATTGTGTGATGCATGTCAAATGGGTAAGAAAATCAAAGCTACCCACAAAAGTAAAACTATTTTTAGTACATATGTCACATTAGAACTACTACACATAGACTTATTTGATAGTAGTAAACATATTTCCTTGAATGGTAGTAGATATTGTTTAGCTGTGATAGATGATTTACTAGATACACTTGGGTATTTTTCTTGAAACATAAAGATCATACTTTAGAAACATTGATTGCTTTTTGTAGAAGAGTAGAACATGAGAAAAATCTAAAAATAAATCAATTAAGAAGTGATTATGGAGATGAATTTGAAAATGATAGTTTTACCAATTTTTGCTCACAAAATGGATATAAACATGAATTTTCTACCTTAGGACATCTCAACAAAATGAATTATTGAGAGAAAGAATAGAGTTTTACAAGAGGCCGCAAGGAGTATGTTGAATGAATATTCACTTCATAGTTACCTATGGTCCAAAGCAATAAATATGACATTCTATGTGTAAAATCAAATCCTAATACATAGGGTTTTGAACAAAACACCACATGAATTATGGTTTGAAGACCACCCACAATTAAATATCTTAGAGTGTTTGAATGTAAAGTGTACATTCTAAATACCAAAGATTATTTAAGAAAATTCTCCATTAAGGTGGATGAGGGTATCCTTGTAGGGTACTCTAATCATAGCAAAGTCTATAGAGTTTACAATAAGAGATCTAAAATAGTTGAAGAATTTATAAATATTATTTTTGAAGAAAATTCAACTTCAAATCATACAAAAATAATTGAGGTCAAATTACAAATTGAATTGGAAAAATTAACATTAAATGAGAAAAATAATCACAGGGAAGAAAACCAAGAGAGTGAGAGTGAAGGAATAGAAGAGTCACCACTTGAGCATGTGATTACTGTTAGGACCTTCGGACGCGGCTAGAGAGGGGGGGTGTGAATAGCCGACCCCAAGTTCACGTTTCTTCCTACAATTTAGGTTAGCGCAGCGGAAATACAATGTAGAAACGAAAGTGGAGAAGATCAAACCTCAAACACGATGATGTAACGAGGTTCGGAGATGATACTCCTACTCCTCGGCGTGTCCGTAAGGTGGACGAAGCCTATCAATCCGTCGGTAGATGAGACCCCGGAAAACTGGCTAATAGAAACTCCTTCTGGGTGGAGAAACCTCGCCACAAACTTCTTGCAACAGCAAGATAGGAGTACAAAGATACAGCACAATACAAAGGCAGTAAGAATGTAAAAACACAGCTTGCCTTCTCGTCGACTGGATGAAGCAGCAACTTCACGAAACACCTATAACAGCAGGAACCAGCCGAAGGAAGCTTCCACAAAGCTTCAGGAAAATGAGAGCTCAGCAAAGCTTTGATTGCAGTAAGATCAGAAAGAAAAGAGAGGCTTCCTTCTACTGTAGAGGCACTCGACCCCTTTATATCCCTGAACCTGCGAACCTGCGAAGAGGGCAGAGGATACAACAGAAAGCTAGCCGTTGTGACTCAACGGCTAGAGCTGGACCGATCAGGCTCCACTATGATCGGTCCAGACCTTCTCTGATCGGTCTGGGGACCGATCAGGACCTATGCTGATCGGTCCCCAGACCGATCAGCACGCTTCACAGAGAGTTGCCGAACTCTCTGTCGTACCCGATCGGTCTCGGCGACCGATCACTCTTCTTCTGATCTCCCCAGCCCTTCTGTATGATTACTGATCGGTCACCAGACCGATCAGGTAATTCACAGAAACACACTGTTTGGTTACTGATCCGTCACCAGACCGATCAGTCAACCGGCGTATCACTGGATCGGTCACCAGACCGATCCAGGTTTAGAGCTCCCAGCACGAACCCTACCTGGTCCTGAGAACGAGCTACCGAGCCCTCTCAGACCTAGTCCAGAGAACGAGCTACCGAGCCCTCTCCGACTTCCCATGTCCGGTCCAGAGAACGAGCTACCGAGCCCTCTCTGACATAGTCTGGAGAACGAGCTACCGAGCCCTCTCCGACTTCATCCGGTTCAGAGAACGAGCTACCGAGCCCTCTCTGACCTAGTCCGGAGAACGAGCTACCGAGCCCTCTCCGACTTCGTCTGGTCCAGAGAACGAGCTACCGAGCCCTCTCTGACCTAGTCCGGAGAACGAGCTACCGAGCCCTCTCTGACTTCGTCCGGTCCAGAGAACGAGCTACCCAGCCCTCTCTGACCTAGTCCGGAGAACGAGCTACCGAGCCCTCTTCGACTCCATCTGGTCCAGAGAACGAGCTACCGAGCCCTCTCTGACCACAGTTCGGAGAACAAGCTCCCAAACCCTCTTCGACTTCCCATGCCAAGTTTCCATACTTGGACTTTTCCGTGCCAAGTCTCCATACTTGGACTTTTCCCGTGCCAAGCTCCCTGCTTGGACTTTTCCGTGCCAAGTCTCCATACTTAGACTTTTCTCGTGCTAAGCTCCCTGCTTGGACTTTTCACCAGATGTCTGGTCAATCTTGACCTATCTGGATTTCCCTTGCCTGGCTTCACTCACCAGGACTTTCCAACTGCCTGGCTTCACTCACCAGGACTTTCCCTTGCCTGGCTTCACTCACCAGGACTTTCACCTGGCTTCACTCACCAGGATTTCCCGAATCAGGTCGACTCACCTCGGGTTAACCAGGTCAACCTTGACCAAAGATTGCACCGACAATCTCCCAAGTTTGTATTTTGTCAAACATCAGAATACAACTTTTCTACTCTCGTCAAACATCAGAATAGAACTTTTCTATTCTCGTCAAATATCAAAATACAACTCGAGTCAGGTCAACTCGAGTCGGGTCAACCAGGTCAACCTTGACCTAAGGTTGCACCAACAATCTCCCCCTTTTTGATGTTTGACAAAAACCATAATCAAGTTAGGTTAACCCGATAACCTAACTTAGGTTTTCCAATAGTTCTCCAATGAATGTTCTTCCTTGAACATTCTCCCCAAACTCCAATGTTCTTCCTTGAACATTTTCTAAACATTCTCCCCCTTTTTGACACACATCAAAAAGAGTGAATCAAGGTTAAGAGTTTCTTCCTAATGAAAGTCCCATACCTTTCATTGAAACCCTTAATTTCCCCCTTGATACTAAAGACAATAATCAACTTAGTGATAATCCCATATCACTCATCCTCAGAAATCGAGTAAAAACTCCCCCTAAAAGTCAACTCCCCTTTGACCAATAGGTAAAACTCCCCCTGAAGGTCAACTCCCCCTTGACCATTGCACCAACAATGTCTTGGAGAGTTTCAATCCTTTAGAAATCTAAAATACCAACTTCCAGCTGAAATTTCAGACAATCAGTCGAAAATCAGCATTTTGGCATGCTCAGCCCTTTACTGGATCGGTCACCAGACCGATCCACACTTCCCTGGATCGGTCCAGTGACCGATCCAGACCTCCCTGGACCGATCAGCATCCCCTCTGATCGGTCCACAAAGCTCTGATAGGAATTTCTGATTTTTCTCCCGAAATTCAGAAACCCCTAAAAATTCACAGAAAATTCCAAAAATTGTAAAATTTTGAGGATACATTCCTCATAACATATATTATCATGGAAAAATAGTTTTCTATGAAAATAACTTCCATTTTTAAATCTTGATACAAAGTTCGAAAAACTTTGAAATAGCTCAAGGTTAATCCATCTTTGTATCAACTTGCTCAATGATGAATGCTATCACTAGAAAAGCTTCATCAAGGTTTTTCAAATCAATTTTGAAATGATTTTAAACCATTTAATTTAGGACCACAACCTTAGGGCTAAGTGTACATGACTTGAACGCATGCTTTCCCTATGATCCTCAATTTCGAATTAGGCTCATCTAGGTACAAGAACTATGCACCTTGATCCTAACTCATAATCCTAATATATCACACACATCTAAGGTGTATCAAACACATCCAAGTCAATTTTGATGTGAGATATGGGTTTAGGTCATCTTAAGCTAAGTTCTCATGCATTTTCTAAACAACAATTTGATCTCCATATCAAATTGTGTTTTTATCCTTAAATCAATTTAATTGATCATAAATACAAGAGATGATGACATGACATAAAATAATATCATAAGTGAACATATGTGCCGATGTCATGATGTCATGTCATAAAGTATGAAACTTAAATAAGGCATGACATATAGCTAACCTAAGTATTATCATGACATTCCAAATGATAATAAATTAAATATGATGTCATGACATGGCATATGACAAACAATACATGGCAAATAATATATAAAGGTATAGAAAATACCTAATTCTAGCCTTAGTTTCCATTTTGATAATTTTGATCATTTTGCCATAAATTCTATATTCCTAAGTGTAATAGACCTAAAATCATATACTAAGGGTTTTAGATCACTATGTGCCAACTAGATTGACCCTAGAGAATTCCTCGAATATGGTTGGCACATGCTAATCACCTTAGGAATAATTTTTTTTTAAACTCATTTTCAAGGCTTGATTACACCTTGAACATTCCTAAAGTGCCACATTTTTCCATGATTAGGTTAACTACCTATTCAATTAAGGTTGGCACACCCTAATTCATCTAGCGTGATGGAATCACGCTCCTAGGAACCCAATACCTATTTGAGCTCATTGGGTTCACTAAATATTCACTAGGGATGACTTCCCTAGCAACCCTCCTAGTGACTCTCCTAGGCTTTAAAGCCTTGGTCATTTGAGACTCATCAATATCAACTCTAGGGGTGACTCCCCTTGTGACCTTGGTGATGGTCTTCCTAGCCCTAGGTCTTGTTCCATAATCGAATGGAACATCATGATAAGTGGGCTTGACTACTTGAGACTTAGGTTTGTGACACAAACCTCTCATGTCCTTGGGCTTTGGTTTTTGACCCTTAGACCCTAGAGTTGACTTCTCTAAATTCTTAAGGGCCTTTTCTAAATTGTCAAGTCTTGACCTCAAGACTTGATTTTCCTTCTTTAATACCTCAAGTTTTAATTTTCCATTTTTCTTTGAGGTATTCCTAGGCATATGTCTAGTTGTTTTGGGATTTCTATCTAGGTTTTCCTTAACCTTAGATGAATTAATTCTAGGGTTGGCATTTCTAGTATTATCCTTACCTAGACTAACATGTTTGGCACCTAAGAACATGTATCGAATTCTATGGTTATCATGCTTATCATCATTGGCAATTGAAATAAAGCTACTAGCATGTTTCTTATTAGAATTGCAATAATGTGCCTTAAAGGGTACCTTAGGGTTTGCCTTAGCTCCCCCTATTGATGTGCTTGGTCTCTTGTCCTTGTGAGGTTGCCTCCCCCTCGGACATTGGCTCCTATAATGTCCCCTTTGCTTGCATTGGAAACACACCACGTGCTCCTTGCCCTTGCGTATCGGGACTCCGGCTTCCTTGACCTTTGGCGCCGGTGGAGTCTTCCTAATCCTCTTTGGACATTTACTCTTGTAATGACCATATTCCCTACACTCAAAGCACATTATATGTAATTTATTTGAAATTAAGTTGCTTGAGTTACCTAGGGTTGAGGATGGATATACGCTCTCTTCTTCATCCCTTCCGGAGGTAGAGGCTTCTTCTTGAACCAATCTTGATGAAGAACTCTCCTCCTCTTCTTCCTTAGATGTTGAGTAGCCCTCAACTTCTAATTCCATACCTCCATGATGTGAGCTACTTGGCTCACTTGACTCCTCTTCATGACTTGAATTGGAGCTCTCCTCATGGAACTTAGCCAAGTTGTTCCACAACTCCTTGGCATCGTTGTATCCACCTATCTTACACAAGATATCATTAGGTAATGAAAATTCAAGGATTTTCGTTACCTCATCGTTGATTGTGGATTGGTGGATTTGTTCCTTCGTCCACTTCTTCTTCTCAAGAGGTTCTCCCTTTTTATCCACCGGAGGAGTAAAACCTACTCGTACACAATTCCAATTCACTAGGTTAGTCATAAGAAAATACTTCATTCTTACCTTCCAATACGCGAAGTCGTCGCGATCGTAGAAGGGTGGAATCGTGATGTCTTCTCCAAGTAGATCCATTCTCTAGCTTGTGCTCCCCCGGGTGTTAATCCGACGAAGAGCAACCTCGCTCTGATACCACTTGTTAGGACCTTCGGACGCGGCTAGAGAGGGGGGGTGTGAATAGCCGACCCCAAATTCACGTTTCTTCCTACAATTTAGGTTAACGCAGCGGAAATACAATGTAGAAACGAAAGTGGAGAAGATCAAACCTCAAACACGATGATGTAACGAGGTTCGGAGATGATACTCCTACTCCTCGGTGTGTCCGTAAGGTGGACGAAGCCTATCAATCCGTCGGTGGATGAGACCCCGAAAAACCGGCTAATAGAAACTCCTTCTGGGTGGAGAAACCTCGCCACAAACTTCTTGCAACAGCAAGATAGGAGTACAAAGATACAGCACAATACAAAGGCAGTAAGAATGTAAAAAACACAGCTTGCCTTCTCGTCGACTGGATGAAGCAGCAACTTCATGAAACACCTATAACAGCAGGAACCAGCCGAAGGAAGCTTCCACGAAGCTTCAGAAAAATGAGAGCTCAGCAAAGCTCTGATTACAGTAAGATCAGAAAGAAAAGAGTGGCTTCCTTCTACTGTAGAGGCACTCGACCCCTTTATATCCCTGAACCTGCGAACCTGCGAAGAGGGCAGAGGATACAGCAGAAAGCTAGCCGTTGTGACTCAACGGCTAGAGCTGGACCGATCAGGCTCCACCCTGATCGGTCCAGACCTTCTCTGATCGGTCTGGGGACCGATCAGGACCTATGCTGATCGGTCCCCAGACTGATCAGCACGCTTCACAGAGAGTTGCCGAACTCTCTGATCGGTCTGTGGACCGATCAGGACTCAGGTGGATCGGTCCACAGACCGATCCCCCTTTTTCTTCTCCTGATCTTCTTCGCTTTTGTATGATTACTGATCGGTCACCAGACTGATCAGGTAATTCAAAGAAACACACTGTTTGGTTACTGATCGGTCACCAGACCGATCAGCCAACCAGCGTATCACTGGATCGGTCACCAGACCGATCCAGGTTTAGAGCTCCCAGCCCTAAACCCTACCTGGTCCTGAGAACGAGCTACCGAGCCCTCTCAGACCTAGTCCAGAGAACGAGCCCTCTCCGACTTCCCATGTCCGGTCCAGAGAACGAGCTACCGAGCCCTCTCTGACCTAGTCTGGAGAACGAGCTACCAAGCCCTCTCCGACTTCATCTGGTCCAGAGAACGAGCTACCGAGCCCTCTCTGACATAGTTCGGAGAGCGAGCTACCGAGCCCTCTTAGACTCCATCTGGTCCAGAGAATAAGCTACCGAGCCCTCTCTGACCACAGTTCGGAGAACGAGCTCCCAAGTCCTCTCCGACTTCCCATGCCAAGTTTCCATACTTGGACTTTTCCGTGCCAAGTCTCCATACTTGGACTTTTCCCGTGCCAAGCTCCCTGCTTGGACTTTTCCGTGCCAAGTCTCCATACTTGGACTTTTCTCGTGCCAAGCTCCCTGCTTGGACTTTTCACCAGATGTCTTGTCAATCTTGACCTATCTGGATTTCCCTTGCCTGGCTTCACTCACCAGGACTTTCCAACTGCCTGACTTCACTCACCAGGACTTTCCCTTGCCTGGCTTCACTCACCAGGACTTTCACCTGGCTTCACTCACCAGGATTTCCCGAATCAGGTCGACTCACCTCGGGTCAACCAGGTTAACCTTGACCAAAGATTGCACCCACAATTTTCCAAGTTTGTATTCTGTCAAACATCAGAATACAACTTTTCTACTCTCGTCAAACATCAGAATAGAACTTTTCTATTCTCGTCAAACATCAAAATACAACTCGAGTCAGGTCAACTCGAGTCGGGTCAACCAGGTCAACCTTGACCTAAGGTTGAACCAACAATTACTACATCCCATAGATAAATGTTAATCATCCCATAGATAAATTAGTGGGAGATATTACACAAGAAGTAAAAACTAGATCATAGTTTTGAAATAAAGGAAGTCAAATAGTCTTAATCTCCCAAATTGAACCAAAAACTATTGATGATGTCTTGCTTGATCTGGATTAGATTTTAGCAATGCAAGATGAATTATCTCAATTTGACAGAAGTCAAGTTTGGGATTTAGTTCCTAGATTCAAAGAAAAATCAATTATTGATATAAAGTAGATTTTTAGGAACAAACTTGATGATAAGGGAGTGGCTGTGAGAAACAAAGCTAGATTGGTTGCTAGAGGTTTTAATCAAGTAGAAGGGCATGTAGCTCGATTAGAGTCCATTAGGATGATGTTAACATTCATTGCTCATAAAGGATTTAAGTTGTATCAATGGATGTGAAATCAACATTTTTAAATAGTTTTATTAAGGAAGAAGTCTATGTTAAGAACCATTGGGGTTTGAAAATTTAGATTTTCTAAACCATGTGTATAATCTTAAAAAGGCCTTGTATGGGCTAAAACAAGCACCTCGTATTTGGTATGAATGGTTGTCAATAATTTTAGTGTCAAAAGGATTTCATAGAGGATAAATTGGTCCTACTTTATTTATAAAAAGAGTGGAGATGATATTTTTGTGACCCAAGTTTATGTAAATGACATTATTTGTGGTTATACAAATAGAGACTATCTAAATGAGTTCATAAATCACATGAAAAGTGAGTTTGAAATGAGTTTAGTTGGTGAGTTGATATTTTTATTAGGACTACAAATTAAACAAATAAAAGAATGCATATACATTCATCAATCTAAATATACCAAAGAAATCTTCAAGAAACTTGGGATGGAAAATGTCAAGGAAATATCTACTTCTATGGCCACTAAAACAAAATTAGGCAATGATCTTGAAGGTAAAGAAGTTAACACAAAATTGTATTATAGTGCTATAGGTAGTCTTCTTTATCTCATGGCTAGTAGATCCGGTATATTGTTTGTCATGGGTATGTATATAAGATATCAATATTATGCCAAGGAGTCATGTTTATGTGCCATCAAATAAATTTTTTGATATCTTAAAGGAACTCAAAATGTAGGTCTTTGGTATCCTAGTACTAAAACTTTTGATCTTGTGGGATACTCCAATTCTGATTATGTAGAATGAAAATTAGATCGAAAGAGCACTAGAAGAGGATGTCAATTCCTTGAATCCTCCTAGTTAGTTAGTCAAGTCACAAACAACATTGTGTTGTACTCTCTACAATCGAAACTAAATACATTGCTATGGGAGAGTGTGTATTACATTATGGATGACTCACACTTTAGAGGATAACTCATCTACAAAAATGTATATGTCCTTCGTGAAAATGTGAGTACCATAAAGTTGACCAAATATCCAGTTTATCATTCAAGAACAAAGCACATTGAGGTAAAACATCATTTTAATCGAGCTTGTGTGGCAAGATGTGATATTGTCCTTAGTTATATTGAGTCAAAATCTAACTTAGCTGATATCTTCACTAAACCACTCCCCCAAGCTGAATTTAATTATTTACAAAGGGAATTGGAAATATGTTTTGTTGAATAAACAAACAACCCTTCATGATTCAAGGATGTAACTCATTGAAACTCATTTTACCTTCAAAATGTATCTCACAAGAACATAGGTTTTACCTAGTTTGTGTTTTGATTTATCTAAATAGGAGTGAGATGCTAGGGACAATCTTCTTGATTATAATCTCATTATGATGTATTATTTTGAAATCCTTTATGAATCATTGACTTGACCAATCATAGGGAACACCAATATATAATTAATATGTATTTGGTCCGAAGATTGTGATTGGACATTTCAATGGAAGAAACCCATAACCAATCATTCAACACACTTAACTTCACATATATATAACATAACTACACTACATCACATGCTTAAAAGTCATTAACCTTGAAAATGAGCACGAAATGGGACAAAAATCAGGTTTATCAGAGTTTATTAGTTATCCCAATCGATTGGTGCCAATCGAGTGGTAATCCTAAGGTTTGCCATAGAAAGACTCGGAATCGATTAAGCCAATAGATTGATAGCTTTGTAGTTTACCACAGAATAATTCCTAATCAATTGGGGCAATTGATCTCGTGGGGGTCCATTGATGGCTCAATCGATTGGTTATTTTGGCCAATTAATTGGGAAATATTTATATAGACAAAGAACCAGGCCTAATCGATCACACTAATCAATTGGTCTTTACTAATCAATTAATTCAATCAATTGATGGTGAAGTTTTCGTGAGCATAGAGCCTCTCTAAATCGATTATGGTGATCGATTTGGCTAGACCAATTGATTGGTCTAATCGATTATGAGTGATTCTTTTTGTGAGCACAGAACCTTGTTGACTCAATCTCGGTGATCGATTTATCAATACCAATAGATTGGCGTTGATTTTCCCAAAGCACACAAATTATTTGAATAGATTGTGCTGATCAAATCATGACTCACTGAATCGATTGGTGAAACTAGCCAATCGATTGGTAGGCACAATTTTAAAACCTAGTGTCCTAACTAATTAATTCATTCCTATTAGATTTTGAGGGATGCCCTAAGGTAAATCATCTTACGGGTTTGCTATTTATTTGATAAATATAGATTCACTATTTGAGTACATATTATATGTTGGAATAATCTTAAACTCATTTACTAAATGTCTGTGATACAATTCATAACATGAGAGAATTTATGATTGGATCACAACTTGTGATTATCGCTACATGTATAATTATGAACGTATTAGGATTTCTCTAATTGTTAAATTGGTGTATTCAGACATCATCAATTATGTAAGACCAGCATGAGTTATACTTCTTGGTTCAATCAAGTAGCTGTTTCTCACTAGCTGGAGACATTAGGATGTCGAGAGTTAAATGTGGATGCTAGTTATGGTAACTAGTTTATTGGAGTGACTTATTGTAAGACTTCATATGGTTCTCTCTATATATATGGATATGTCTGAAGTTCTTACTGTAGCTCGAGTGCAAGTTTACTTCGACTTGAGATATACAAGTCATCTTGGTCATGGAGACTTATATTTTGACATCTTAAGTAAACATCTCTTGGAGGTGTGGACTCGAGATGATTGGGTATAAGTCGAACTGTTCGAAGATATTTGGATAGCCCACAGATGATTCACTGCTCCTTACAAGGAGATGTATACCCTATGGCCACTCATTAGGATTATTACTCAAAGTCTTTAGCCAAAGTATTACATGTTAAGAGTATGGAACTCTTGTATACATGTTCGAGCAATTTAAATCCGTAGAACGAGGAAGTATTACTTGGGCTAGGTGTGATGTATTCAACTTAGTGGGGGCAGACACATAGACCATGTCCTAATCAAGTGGGTATAAGATGAGCGAAAGGAACGAGGCACGACTCACTGTAGCTGCTAAAAAGTTTAGAATTAGTTCTGACATCAACTATGATTTTTTAGTTAATTGGGAATCATAATGTACTACTAAGTATCACTCATAATTGTTCCATAATTAAGTAGTTAATTATGGATGACTAAAATAAATCGAAAACCTATTGGGTTACATGCACTATGAGTCTCTAAAAGACATAAAACAAGTTAGATAATAGGATTTTCAGATCAAGAGATAAATATTTGGTTGGACCATACATAAGATAAATATGAAAATATTTATTAGAACGGAAGCGCAGATGGACCACATCTCTTATGAAAGAGTTAGATCCAATTTGGACCACATCTTTTCAAGGTTGTTATCAATTATTTGTTACCTATTGTGTCTCGGGGATTAGCTTCCATTCGACCTTCCCATCTCTTCATGCTTTATGGCTTCTGTCATACTCTTAACATTAATATAGCATTGAACATGTTTCATTTTATCATCCATTTCACTAAACTTGTCCATGGTACCATTCATATGCCATTTGGTTATCTCATCACTGAGTGGTTGAAATCCTTGGGCAACAATGTTTCATGTGATAGATTGTGATCGATCACGAAGATGTACTACAGGGTTTCATCTCGATCCTTTTCCTTGACTAGCATTGAGGCCTATGGAGGTCTAGAGTATCACCAAATACATCATCACTATGAAAAGCAATAGAGGAGTCCTGTAGAGCTACAGAATCATGATCACAGTTACCTTCAGCTTTACATTCCATCCCCTCCAAATCATCCTTCAACTGAGGCTCTAAATTTGGACTTGACACATCATCTTGCTGTAGGGATCGGAGAAACAAGATCCCCTCTTATATCAAGAGCTCTTCTAATTCTTTTAACTATTTTGGTCTTCATCTGACTGGGAGCAGAAATATCTGAGTCTTGGAAGTCCTCCCAGTCAGTCAGCTCATAATATTGTAACTGTTGTGGTCTATCTAATAGTGAATATCTTGAAATTTTGATGGACTCTGATTTGCTTAAGAAGACTGCTCAATACTTTGAATGTTGTTGTACTCAAAATTCTAATAATCCATCACATCTTGACTGATGTGTTGAGGTGAGTCAGGGATCTGCTACTGTAATAGTAATTGCTCATCCTCCTCAGAAGTGTGCTAGGGTTGAAAATTCTGAATTTGTTGATCTCCCCAGTCGTAGCTAGAAGTACTAGGAACTGAATCATACATGTCTTGATGCATAGGTTGGAATAGATTCTGAAGTTCTGTGGAGGAGGTAACAACATTTTGGAAGAAGTCACATATAACAATTGGATGGGATGGACTCCCACAAACTACACAGATATCATTAGTTGGTTCTGTGGAAGGGCCAACTTCATTTTGGAAGAGGTGTCATATGACAACCGGATGGGTTATACTACTATATGCTATGCAAATGTTCACATTTTGCTTGTTATCTAAATTATATATTGCATTGAACCCTCTAGGTTGCCAAGAATGCATATACATATGACTAAAGAAAATTTCTAGTTTCACCTGAAACAATAGCACAAAACTCACAAGACACGGTGAGTAATCATCACATATCACATGGATATAGGAGATATAAAATAACCAAGGCACTCAACCAATTTTTATTTTAATTTTTTTAAAAATAAATAAAGAATTTAAAGACAAGTAATAAGATGCATAATGAAAATAAGAAAGAGAATGTAACAAGGAAAAGAAAAATATCTAGAGTAACTAATATGTTAATCAACTAATGTTAATGCGAACAGTCTCTAGCAACGGTGTCAAAAACTTGTTACGAAACCACAAGTGCACGGCTACTCGTCAGTAATAAAAATATCGATCCCATAGGCACTATTGATTAAGCACTAGTTAACTTTGCACGGTGAATTATCTAGACATTCGAATTGTTGATTGACAGGTTTGGAAACTAGAGGTTAAGTGAGAAGAGAGAGACAAAAGAAGAAGGTGAAGTTGGTTTTGGAGATGGATAGATGCTAGGATTTCAATTTCGTTATAATGCTAGTTAATGCCCCTATGCATTATTCATCTACCTAACTCCATGCTTGCACTTATGTAGGGATTCTAACTAAAGCTTAACACAACCCCCGGTTAGGTTGCACTAGAGAGTCTACCCAAGTTCTAATGCCATTAAGATAAGAGGTAACTTAGGAAGTCCGGTTAAGAGGAAATCCTTATCACTATGACCCCCGGTCATACGTTCCTAGATTACAAAGTCACTTATTAACGGTAGCACTGGAGCATCCACTCCAATTAGAATGCCGTAATAAGGATTAGTCCCTATGTTAAGATCTTTTGACTCTAGAAAGTGGGTAAGTATCGATTCCCTTTGTCACTAAGGGCATAATATGCCGGTTAAATCGGTATCCTCTATTACTAAGGATCCCCCGGTTATCCAGTCTAGTAGCAACCTTAATATAGAGATAAATCTCTCATATCTATATGTTTATACTATTCACGCATTTCGTCAAACACGTAAAAGACATAACACATAGAACAAGTAGTAAACACATCATTGCATAGGAAAAATGTCCAAATACATAGTTCATACATCACATCATATTATAACTACTTTCTATATCCTAGATCTAGAGATCTACTCTATTATAAGGGATTGCAATCCAAATACGAAGAAAGATGCAAACTATAACTCAATATATAGAGATAGAGAGAAGAGATGCTTATCTTTGAATCATAGCATCCTTAGAAGCGCTCCCTTGCTCCGGAGGTGGACGGATCAGTGAAGATCGGCGAGGATGAAGCCTAGGGCTCTCCCAAGGGGGAGAACCTTTCCCCTAGATCCCAACTACCTAAAGGGAGAGAAATCCCCTTTTATAGTAGGGAGCATGCCCCCTTCAGGTAGTTTGCCATGGTCGTGCCTTTTGGCATGGTCTGGGTGTTGTTGGGCATGGCCACAGAGGGACGACCATGCCAAAAGGCACGACTAGACCTCTATTGGCCTTTGAAATCTTGGCATAGCCGTGTGAGTCCACATAGCCTGAGCTGGATTGAGCTCTGGTCGGAGGTCATGGCTGTGTGAAACCACATGATCCGAGCCTATTGGTTGATGTTCGGGAGACACAATCATGCCTTAAGGCAAGGCCAGCCCTAGATTGTGCTCCGGACAAGGCACACGACCGTTCTTTTTAGCATGACCCTTGTCAAGGATCTTCGTGTGTTTCTCCAATGTGCCTTTACTCTATTTTTGTTTCAAATAGCATTCTGACAATGAAAATATGCAAAGAATAGATCTCCGAATAGAATATAATAGAAGTATGATATTATAATGAAATAGGGTACAATAAAAATAGATTATATGGATGAAATTCAAATAGATGTGTGTCAAACAATGCCTAGAGATATATATAATTGATGCACATCACCCATCACATTAGCCTTCATCTAAATATGAGCCTCCCGTCAATAATCTCCACCTTGGTGAATATTCACTCCTTCAAAGAACATGAGTATCTGAACAAAACTTCACCTAGATCTCTGGGTCTAGGCTTCCTTCCTCTAGCATCTAGAGATATGGATCAAGTTCAAGCAATGCTTGGACTTCTTTATGGTCACTGGCTTTGTCAACATGTCTACAACATTATCTGCAGTGTGGACCTTCTTAAGTTAAATTTCTTTGTAAGCAATCAACCCTCTGATCTTGTGAAACCTCATATTGATGTGCTTGGATCTCTCATAATACACCTGATTCTTTACCAAATAGATAACACTTTGACTATCACATAATAACTTAATTCCACTTTGCTGAATGCCCAGTTCTCTGACCAACCTTGTAACCATAAAGCTTCCTTCGTTGCTTCAACTACTTCTATGTACTCTGACTTCGTAGTAAACAATGCAATAATAGATTATATCATAGATTTCTAATAGATAGCTCCTCTTATCACAGTGAACATGTATCCTGTAGTAGACCTCCTATCATCTAAATCTCTTGCATAGTCTGCATCTACATACCCATCAACTGAAGGATCTTTTGATTGTCTACTAAACATGATGCCATTATCAGTTATATTTCTCAAGTATATGAAAATCCACTTTATTACATCCCAATATGGTTGATCAAGATTGGAAGAAACTTGCTTATCATACTAACTACTTGTGTCAAATCTAGTCTCGTACAAACCATGACATATATCAGACAACCAACTGCACTGTATAAGGAACCTTTGACATCTCTTAGATCTTGTAATCCGTCTTTGGACACTGTGTATTAGATGACTTGAAGTGATGCACAAAGGGTGTGCTCACAAACTTTGCATTTTTCATGTTGAACATATCCAACACCATCTTCATATAGCTATGTTGAGACAACCATAATCTCCTTGCAGCTCTATCCCTATGAATCTCCATCCCAAGAATTTTCTTAGCCTCTCCCAAATCTTTTATATCAAATTCCTTGCTTAGTAACCTCTTCAATTTATTGACCTCTTTCATCTTCTTTGCAACAATGAGTATGTCATCGACGTATAGTAGTAAGAAAATTAGTGATTCATCTTCAAAACTCTTCACATATATACAACAATCATACTCACATCTTCTATATCTGTTTTGAATCATGTATGAATCAAAATATTTGCACCATTGCCTAGGGAATTGTTTCAATCCATAGAGTAATTTATTCAACTTACAAAGTAACCGCTCTTGTCCAAGCTGACTAAATCTCTCAGGTTGTGACATAAAAATCTGTTTCTCCAAATTTTCATGAAGAAATATCATCTTTACATCCATTTGCTCCAGCTGCAAATCGTGATATGCCACCAAAGCTAACACCACTCTAATTGATGTATGTCTTACTAAAGAAAATTTATTCATAGTCAATACCCTTTTCAGTGAATACCCTTTTCCTATCAACCGAGCCTTGAACTTCACTTCTCCTTCTGACATTGCTTCTTTCTTCTTGAATATTTATTTGCACCCTATAGCTTTCTCTCCTTCAGAAAGTTCCACTAGATCCCACGTTTGGTTCTTATGCAATGACTTCATCTCCTCTGCCATAGCACCCATCCACTTGTCCTCAGAGCTGTGTATCACCTCCTAAAAAGATATAAGGTCTCTGCTACTAGTGAAAAGAACATAAGATACCAAGTCTTTGAATCCATATATGGTGGATGGTTTTACGACTCATCTCATTCTGTCACTAGCTATAGTGCAATGCTCCGTGTGCTCTGAGCTAGAATTATCAGAGTCATGAGTCTCTAACTCCACCTGCATAACATCTTTCTTTATGTTGCTCTGTGGTATTTTCTTTCCTTCTTCCTAAGTATAGTATATCATAGCCTTCTCATCAAACATCACATCTCTGTTGATCACCACCAAGTTTGCCTTAGGTTCCAAAAGCTTAAAGCCTTTTAACTCCGTTCTGATACCCTAGAAAAATGTACTTCTTTGACTTCACATCCATATTTGATCTTTCCTCACTAGATATGTGCATATAGGTTGAAAATCCAAAAACTCAAAGATGAGAGTAATCTACTTGATTCCCAGTCTATACTTCCTCTGATACTTTGCCTTCTAGTGCTTCTCTTGGTGATCTATTAATGAGATAACATGACATGTTAACCACTTCTGCCCAAAAATTCTTTGCTAGACATCTTGCCTTCTCAATGATTATCCTATTCAACCTTTCTGTCATCTTGTTCCACTGAGGTGTCTTAAAAACTGAGAAATGCCTCATTAACCCATGTTGCTCACAAAATTCCTGAAATTTTAAATCTATGCACTCAATCCTATTGTCTGATTTAAGGCATTTGATCTTTCTTCCAATTTAGTTCTCCACTTCAGTTTTCCACAGTTTAAACTTTGTAAAAGTTTCTGACTTGTGACACATAAAGTATACCCAAACCTTTCATGAGTAATCATCAGTAAAACTCATAAAATACAAGTGCACTCCACGTGATGCCACATTGGCTGGTCTCCAGAGATCCGTATGTACATAGTCTCGAATCCCCTCCATCTTATTTGTTTCCATCTTGAATTGCATTTTACTTTGTTTCCCAAGAACACATAGTTTATGGAATTCAAGCTTGCACATCTTGATACCCTTCAATAAATCTCTCTTATAAAGTTCTAGCATCCCACGTTCACCCATATGCCCTAGTCATATATGGCACAAGATTGTACTACCTGATTCAGACTCTAGAGAGGCGATTCCACCTATAACTATAATCTCTATCAACTTATAGATATTTCTTGCTAACTTTTGTCCTTTCATTACCATCAGAGCTCCCTTGCTAACTTGCTAACTTTTATCATCTCGCTCACTGATTTGTAACTACAACCAATACTATCTAGTGTGCCTAGCGAGATCAAGTTCTTCCTTAACTCTGATATATATCTAACATCACATTGAGTTCTGATCACACTAGCAAACATCTTGATTCTAATGTTCCCTATACTGATAACTTTGCATGACACATCGTTTCCCATAAACATTGAACCATAATCCACTGCCCTATAGGTGTCAAACCAATCTTTGTTTGGAGTCATGTTATATGAACTGTAATGTCTAAAATCCATGCATTTGTCAATTGCTCTGAACTCGACATAACTGATAGTATATCTCCATCACCGCTCTCTGAATTTTCTTCTTCAACTATGTTTACAGACTTTGTCGAACTACCTTTATTCTCTACAACATATTTGTTATCTCTGGACAATCTCTCTTTGTATGACCTTTTCCTCCACACTTGTAGCACGTGATCACCTTCTTCCTCTTTGACTTAGAACGAACCTTGTTGTTGTTACTAGATCCATGTCAAGATTTGCTCCTACCACACTCTTGGTTGCTATTTACCACAAGTCCTTCTCCCTGAAAAACTTCATCACTTGTTTTATTCCTTTGGTGAAAATCTACCAACACACCTATGATCTCCTCCAATTTAAGAGTTTTCTTACCCCGCATCAAAGTAATAACCAAATTCTCATATGTAGGAGATGAAGGTAGAGAATTTAATAACATTAGAACATTGTCTTCATCTTCGATCTTCACATCAACCCGCTTCAGATTGCTCACAATCAAGTTGAATACATTGATGTGCTAACTCAGATCGATTCCTTCTGTCATCTTCAGCCCGAATAATTTCTGCTTAAGATACAGCTTATTTATCAATGACTTTGGCATATACAGGCTTTCCAACTTTTGCCTAACTGGCACTGGTGACTCCTAGTCCATGACATGGTACATTACATCATCTGTAAGATAAAGCTTGATTATTATCACTGCATTGCCTAGAGTTCTTCCCAATCTGATCTCTCCATGATTTCTGATTTCCTTTCTCTTAGTATATTTATCATGCCTTGTTGCACCAACAAGTTTTTGACCCTTCTTTTCCATAATCTGAAGTTCTCATGTAACACCCCTAGAAAGCCTAGATAAGAAAGTAAGGATAACGAGAGTTTGAAGGTAGTGAAAAGAAGGTGTAAATATTCTAAGTTGAATATTAAGATGGGAAGGATTTAGATGATTAAAACTTTATGAAAGAAAATAAAGTTGAGAATATAAATCATCTATATTTATAATACATGGAATTAATGTAAACAAAAGGAAAGAATATGAGATAATATATATGTGTATGAAATATTTATGCATAATGCATAATATGGTGATATATGAATTATTATGTACAAAAGAATATCAATAATATGTTAGAAGAGAAATATGATTGAACCTTGGACCTCTTGTAAGGAACATGTATAGGATATCAAAGGGGATAGGAGAATTATTGATAAGGAGAGAAAGGACTAAGTAGTTAAGAATAAGAAAGGATTCTTTTTACTTAAAAGGAAAAGGAAGTAAAAAGAAGTAAAAATATACATAACCAAGTTTTGATCCTTGGTTCTCTTGTGGATGCATGCATATGTTAACCAAGTGTGATAGGAGAGGATATTGTAAGAGGAGAGATAGGAATTTTAATTAAAGGAAAGAAAAGAGTGAAATTAAAGGAAAGAAAAGAGAGAACTCAAGAAGCATTTCTCTAGAATATTCTTATCATTAAAGAGGAGAAATAAATAAGGAGGATGAATCAAGTCAAGTTTTCCTCCCCTCATTTTAGTATAAATAGGCATGGAGGGGTGGCTTCATCCTCAACTCACTCTCCTCCTCTTCTCCTAGAGGTGTCGAGACACTCCCTCTTTTCTTTCTTTCTTCTTGTTGCCGAGCAACACAAGAGGAAGAAGCCTCCTCTTCTTCCTCCTCCTCTCCACCAAAAGACCTAGCCACTTCTTCCTCCATTGGTGCCGAGCAAAGCAAGCAAGGAAGAAAGGTCCACAAGCAAGTTCTCAACTCTAGGAAACTTAAGCAACCCCTCACCTGTGGTACAAGGCTTTTATGTGATTTTCGGATTTATAAGGATTAGAAAACCTAGGAAAGAATTTAAGAAAATTCGACTAAAGAAAAGGTTTTCAAATCTAAGATGATTTAAACAAGACCTCATTTCATGATAAGATTTTCTATGCTATGTAGAAGGATTCTTTTCCATGATTTTATACTGATATGATGTATGATCAGAGGAGTATCTAACCCTAGGATTTAACCAAAAATATTTTAAAGAGGCTAGGAAGATTATTGTCTAACCAAACTAGTGCAAGGTTCCTTCTATGAAATGCTAAGGACCTTTCTATAGTTTTCTTGCTTGGAAATTAATTGGAACCAAAAGAAAACTCACTTGTATGCTTCGGACCAGAAAGGTTAAGGGTTAGAAAGACCTTCAAAAAAAAAATTAAATAAACATGCTCCTATGATAGGATATAAAGTTTCTTAAAGGGTGTTCACATTGCTAGAAACTCATGAACTCTTTTTAGGGTTTTTCGGCCATGATAAAAGGGATAGCTTAGATTAGCCTAAACAAAAATATTAATATGCTCAAGACCTCTGTGATATTATGATATGAAAGTTGATTAATGCTCTCATGTTTAATTGGAATGTAGAAAATTGGTTACATGATATAAGACATGTAAGATCACAAGAGTCCTAGCTTGTTTATGATCCAATTTTGTGTATGATGTTCTTAGTAACTTTTGCCATGATATTTACTTAGGCTTTCCATGCTTTAGGCCACTTAAGAAACCTAGCTTAAGGACTGGTAGGTTTCGGCCATGAAGGAAAATAAAAGAAAAAAAGGAAAGAAACCTAGGAAATGCTATACATAATGAGAAGAAATGAAATTATGTTATGTAATATGCCATGATATGTTATAGCATAGGAAATGCTATACATAATGAGAAGAAATGAAATTATGTTATGTAATATGCTATGATATGTTATAGCATAGGAAATGCTATACATAATGAGAAGAAATGAAATTATGTTATATAATATGTCATGATATGTTATAGCATAGGAAATGCTATACATAATGAGAAGAAATGAAATTATGTTACGTAATATGCCATGATATGTTATAGAATAGGAAATGCTATACATAATGAAAAGAAAAGAAATTATGTTACGTAATATGTCATGATATGTTATAGCATAGGAAATGCTATACATAATGAGAAGAAATGAAATTATGTTACGTAATGATATGTTATAGCATAGGAAATGCTATACATAATGAAAAGAAATGAAAAAAGAAATGCATGAAAGATTGTTAGGGACATGATATGTTAGTTATGCATGATAAGTTATTTTTTTTGTATGGTTTGTACCAAGGGTGGGCTCCGTAAACGTCCCGGGGTCGATGGAGTAAGACTCGGGCCTCGTCAGTAATGGGCCTCTGAATGCCCTAGGTCGATGGAGTAAGACTCGGGCCTAGTATGTATGCATGGTAGGGTTCAAGACTTGCTACCTTGGACCTACCTATGAAGCGCGCGCATTATATATGTGGTACAAACCGGGATCCCCTCTAATGATGATATTAATTTCAAGTACTTATAAGTATAAGTTTTCAAATTCATAATGCATTGCCTACATATGTGCTTGAATTATCTGATGATTAGATATAATGTCATGTGATATTATGATATGAATATGAATATGATACCCTTGTATGTCGTATGCTTATGATACCTCGCATGATATTGATATGCAATGATATGAATTCGGTTTTAGTGAGTAGGAAAGGAACTTACTGAGCCATGAGTGCTCATAGCTTACTTTCCTTGTACCACAGATATATGGGACGGATGAACAACGGAGCAGCAGGAGGAGCAGATAGTGATGTGTGTGGTGGTGGCTCGGCAAGAACGATTCGGACAAATTAATATTTTTAGTTATATGATCAATATATGCACATTCGAACTAATCAGAATATGTGATATCATGCTTATTTAAATAAAAGGAATTATTTAAAATTTTCCGCTGTTATAGTATAACTAAAGCATGTACGTAAGTAGTATAAGATCGTAGCGCCGCCCTTGGGTAAGAAGGGTGGGCGTTTTTACAGGTGGTATCAGAGCAAAGTTTTGCCAGCTCACTACACACACATCAAGCTCCTTCCTGTCGCTCCAAGTAAGTACAGTTGCTTAATTTATTTATATGCAAAAATTAGTACGATACTCTAGGATACATGAATAATAGCCTAGGAAGGATACCTTAAGCTATACCCTAGAGAAGGGTGCATGATGACAAGTATGTGTTAAAAATAGTATGATACTCTAGGATGCATGAATGGTAGCCTAGGAAGGATACCTTAAGTTATACCCTAGAAAATGGTGCAAGATGATAAGTAGGTGATATTCTAGGATGCATGAATGGTAGCCTAGATACAAGAACCTTAGGCTATAACATAAGAGGAATAATGAATCTTTAAAATCTTGTAGAAATGGACCATATCCCGTTCGAATACGATCCCGAGGATGTAGAATATTTTGGCGAATACCTCGAGTTCGCGGATGAACCCGATATGCTGGAATACTTCGACAACTATGTGAGCGACTCGGAATCTCCGGAACACGGCGAGTTCGGAGAGGAAGATCTCGAGGAAATCGAGGAAGGGAATTCGGACGATAATGAAGATGAAGATTCAGAAATTATGGAATATTATGAAGGAGAGAACGAGTTTCCTGAGATGGGCGAGGATGAATTTAACCTTGCTGAATACATGGAAATGGGTTTCAACCCCAACGATATAATAGACTTCGAGTGGGGACTGAACAACCTCGAGGGGGAACTAAACGAAGACCCGATGGAACCGGACGAACATGTTGAAGAAGACGAGGGAATGGATGAAGAGACAATAATCGACCCGGAAGAGGCATCGGAGATTCAACCTCCGATAATGCCTGATCCACCCCAGAATGATCTGGGCAAGTCGATACAGGTTGGGTTGATGATGACTACTGCTATCATGTCCTTTATGGCAGGAGTAGTCACAACCTACCTGGCCTTTTAAGAGAAGAAGTTATGAACAAAAAAATGTAATAAAAGCTTTTGATGAATAAAAAGAGTAGAAATGGTATCAATTTAGGCATGAGTCAAGTAAGAATGATAATACCATCGGCTAGATCTTGACGCGTATGAATGGTAAGGTAATCTAAAGATGATATGACAACCTAAGAAAGAATACCTCAACGATAACCCAAACATGGCATGAAACCTAGACATGATATGTTAAGATATTCATGCATAAATGATAACTTAGACTAAACTTATTATCATTTAGGAAAATAAGTATGACTAGAAGACGAAATGCCAGAACGGAGGAGACCGTACCTCCACCTGATTGGGCACATGTAGTTACTGAGCTACAACGACAGCTTACGGAACAACAACAGATGATTGCTGCCATGATGAATCAACAAGGGAATCCTGCTACCCCAAATCAGAATAATACGCCAACTATACCAGTAGTTGAACCGGAGCCAGTAGCAGCACCGGTACCACTAGTGAATCTGGCACCGGTAGTTCGTCAAGAAGCGTATCTGATCCAGTGGCAAAGACTGAGGCCAGAGAAATTCTCTGGTAATTGTGAAGCATGGGACGCACAAGCTTGGTTTAAGACAATGGAGAGCATGATAGAACTATTGGACTGGCCTGAGCATGAAAAGGTCAAATGCGTATCATTCTGTCTCACGGGAGACGCCTGAATGTGGTGGGACAGAGTGAAAGTGAAAAGACCAGTAAACCAAATGAGTTGGGCAGATTTTGAGACGGAATTCTTCGAAGAATTCTTCCACACTCGGGTGACAAGTAGGCACTATGATGAATTCACCGAATTTCGGCAAGGTGACCTAACGGTAGAAGAAGCGATGAAAAGATTCAACCGCCTGGCACGACTATGCCCGGAATTAGTTAGGACGGAGGGAGAAAGGGTCAGGCTTATGCTAAAGATGCTCAGACCCGAGATAGCACTTAATGTGGCCGGCGGAGTTAACAGGCCGCGGACCACAGAGGAGTTAATTAGCAGTGCCCTGAATACTGAACACTACCTGAAGGCACTAGGCAAGGACAAGAAGCAAGCTCAGATGGAAGAACTGGAAAATATCAAGGCCAACTGGAAAGGGAACCACGGTGGAAAGGGAAAGCGACGGAACGACACTAAGAATGGTCCGTCCAACAAGCAGCTCAAGTTTTCTCAGTGCAATACATGTGGGAAGAAACATCCAGGAACATGTCGTACGAGCACTAATAAGTGTTACAACTGTGGGATAGAGGGTCATAAAGCAAAAGACTGTCGTAAGGGCAAAATTAAATGCTACGACTGTGGACTGGAAGGACATCTATCTAGAGACTGCCCTACCAAAACTAAAGCACCACAGTATGTTCTGAATCAAGGTGGTCCCGCAAGGTTACACCAACTGCAGACTTCTATTGAGGGACCTTCAATGAGTCAAGGGAGATTGGAAGCTCCACCAACGTCTAAGGAATCTGAGCAGAAATTGTCATTCTAAGTTCGGGGACGAACTTTCAATAAGTAGGGGAGATTGTAACACCCCTAGAAAGCCTAGATAAGAAAGTAAGGATAATGAGAGTTTGAAGGTAGTGAAAAGAAGGTGTAAATATTCTAAGTTGAATATTAAGATGGGAAGGATTTAGATGATTAAAACTTTATGAAAGAAAATAAAGTTGAGAATATAAATCATCTATATTTATAATACATGGAATTAATGTAAACAAAAGGAAGGAATATGAGATAATATATATGTGTATGAAATATTTATGCATAATGCATAATATGGTGATATATGAATTATTATGTACAAAAGAATATCAATAATATGTTAGAAGAGAAATAGGATTGAACCTTGGACCTCTTGTAAGGAACATGTATAGGATATCAAAGGGATAGGAGAATTATTGATAAGGAGAGAAAGGACTAAGTAGTTAAGAATAAGAAAGGATTCTTTTATTTAAAAGGAAAAGGAAGTAAAAAGAAGTAAAAATATACATAACCAAGTTTTGATCCTTGGTTCTCTTGTGGATGCATGCATATGTTAACCAAGTGTGATAGGAGAGGATATTGTAAGAGGAGATAGGAATTTTAATTAAAGGAAAGAAAAGAGTGAAATTAAAGGAAAGAAAAGAGAGAACTCAAGAAGCATTTCTCTAGAATATTCTTATCATTAAAGAGGAGAAATAAATAAGGAGGATGAATCAAGTCAAGTTTTCCTCCCTCATTTTAGTATAAATAGGCATGGAGGGTGGCTTCATCCTCAACTCACTCTCCTCCTCTTCTCCTAGAGGTGTCGAGACACTCCCTCTTTTCTTTATTTCTTTTTGTTGCCGAGCAACACAAGAGGAAGAAGCCTCTTCTTCCTCCTCCTCTCCACCAAAAGACCTAGCCACTTCTTCCTCCATTGGTGCCGAGCAAAGCAAGCAAGGAAGAAAGGTCCACAAGCAAGTTCTCAACTCTAGGAAACTTAAGCAAAGAAGGTAAGCTTCCCTCACCTGTGGTACAAGGCTTTATGTGATTTTCGATTTATAAGGATTAGAAAACCTAGGAAAGAATTTAAGAAAATTCGACTAAAGAAAAGGTTTTCAAATCTAAGATGATTTAAACAAGACCTCATTTCATGATAAGATTTTCTATGCTATGTAGAAGGATTCTTTTCCATGATTTTATACTGATATGATGTATGATCAGAGGAGTATCTAACCCTAGGATTTAACCAAAAATATTTTAAAGAGGCTAGGAAGATTATTGTCTAACCAAACTAGTGCAAGGTTCCTTCTATGAAATGCTAAGGACCTTTCTATAGTTTTCTTGCTTGGAAATTAATTGGAACCAAAAGAAAACTCACTTGTATGCTTCGGACCAGAAAGGTTAAGGGTTAGAAAGACCTTCAAAAAAAAAATTAAATAAACATGCTCCTATGATAGGATATAAAGTTTCTTAAAGGGTGTTCACATTGCTAGAAACTCATGAACTCTTTTTAGGGTTTTTCGGCCATGATAAAAGGGATAGCTTAGATTAGCCTAAACAAAAATATTAATATGCTCAAGACCTCTGTGATATTATGATATGAAAGTTGATTAATGCTCTCATGTTTAATTGGAATGTAGAAAATTAGTTACATGATATAAGACATGTAAGATCACAAGAGTCCTAACTTGTTTATGATCCAATTTTGTGTATGATGTTCTTAGTAACTTTTGCCATGATATTTACTTAGGCTTTCCATGCTTTAGGCCACTTAAGAAACCTAGCTTAAGGACTGGTAGGTTTCAGCCATGAAGGAAAATAAAAGAAAAAGGGAAAGAAACCTAGGAAATGCTATACATAATGAGAAGAAATGAAATTATGTTATGTAATATGCCATGATATGTTATAGCATAGGAAATACTATACATAATGAGAAGAAATGAAATTATGTTATGTAATATGCTATGATATGTTATAGCATAGGAAATGCTATACATAATGAGAAGAAATGAAATTATGTTACGTAATATGCCATGATATGTTATAGCATAGGAAATGCTATACATAATGAAAAGAAATGAAATTATGTTACGTAATATGCCATGATATGTTATAGCATAGGAAATGCTATACATAATGAGAAGAAATGAAATTATGTTACGTAATGATATGTTATAGCATAGGAAATGTTATACATAATGAAAAGAAATGAAAAAGGAAATGCATGAAAGATTGTTAGGGACATGATATGATAGTTATGCATGATAAGTTATTTTTTTTGTATGGTTTGTACCAAGGGTGGGCTCCGTAAACGCCCCGGGGTCGATGGAGTAAGACTCGGGCCTCGTCAGTAATGGGCCTCTGAATGCCCTAGGTCGATGGAGTAAGACTCGGGCCTAGTATGTATGCATGGTAGGGTTCAAGACTTGCTACCTTGGACCTACCTATGAAGCGCGCGCATTATGTATGTGGTACAAACCGGGATCCCCTCTAATGATGATATTAATTTCAAGTACTATTAAGTATAAGTTTTCAAATTCACGATGCATTGCCTACATTCATATGTGCTTGAATTATATGATGATTAGATATAATGTCATGTGATATTATGATATGAATATGATACCCTTGTATGTCGTATGCTTATGATACCTCGCATGATATTGATATGCAATGATATGAATTCGGTTTTAGTGAGTAGGAAAGGAACTTATTGAGCCATGAGTGCTCATAGCTTACTTTCCTTGTACCGCAGATAAAAGAGAAAGCTGGATGTACAACAGAGCAGCAGGAGGAGCAGATAGTGATGTGTGTGGTGGTGGCTCGGCAAGAACGATTCGGACAAATTAATATTTTTAGTTATATGATCAATATATGCACATTCGAACTAATCAGAATATGTGATATCATGCTTATTTAAATAAAAGGAATGATTTAAAATTTTCCGCTGTTATAGTATAACTAAAGCATGAACGTAAGTAGTATAAGATCGTAGCGCCGCCCTTGGGTAAGAAGGGTGGGCGTTTTTACATCTCAGTTCCATCAAACTTCACCATATCAAACTTCGCAGAAGTCATCCCCAACATGTTGAAGAAATATGCCAAAACCTATAACTCTGATACCAATTGTTGCGCAAAGAGGTGGGGGAAACATCTCTCAACCTTTAACGTGAAAGAAGAGAAAGAGAGATCGCGCAGAGTAATAAGATAAACATGCATAAAAGGAATAAACATGAGAAAGGAGAAGATGTAACGACCCGCCTCCTACTAACTAGGCTGCGAGGCCGGACCATCACATTATGCTATGCTAACTTACTCCCTGACCATCATTAAAGTCTAGGTGCGGAAAGCTGCGCTAATGAAAGACTTTGCTAATTGCTACTAAAATCTGGAACTAATACCCAAATCACTATTTTTTATCATCAATCATATGCTAAGGTGTATAATCTAGGATGTACCTGTCATATCTTACATCCATTATGGTCAAGGAACTAAACTACAAGGTTTCTTGGTCGAAACCCAGCTTCCCAATCGATTGGGATCGAACTCAATCGATTGAAAGCTATTGGATCGATCCACTGATCGATCCAACTCGCTACTGTGCACTGGGTAAATTCTGGATCGATCGGCTGATCGATCCAGGCTTGCCAATCGATCTAGTGATCGATTCCAAAGCTCTCTGTTCGCGAGGGCTAATCCCCCGATCGATCGATTGATTGATCCAAAAGCCTACTGTTCACGACAATAGCTCCGATCGATCGGCTGATCGATTCAGAAGTTTACTGTTCATGGAACAAGCTGCCCAATCAATCAGCTTATCGATTGAGGAGCCTCCAATCGATCGGCTGATCGATTGAGGTTTCTGATTTCGTATCAGAAGTCTGATTTCAGCACTGTTTCGTGCTCAAATCACATATATCAACTCTATAAGCAAAACAAAGATACTAGACCTATCATTACCCATGGCTAGCTAACTAAGATCATGTCAATCAGTAATCTAAGCATAACTATCGCAATTCAAGACACTTAAATAACTAAAAGTGCAGAAAAGTAACACTACAAGAAATACTAAGTTCTTAGGTTGCTAGTTTCTCCAAAGATCTTTATTCCAAGTTCCTATCCACACACATCTTCATTGCATTGTCCTCCAGCCTCCGCTAATCCATCTTTCCTTTACCTTTATCTACAGTATAAGGAAAAGAAGTATCTGTAAGCTTGGGAGCTTAGTAAGAAATCATCTACCTCACAAAAACATGCACACAATGAAAACATGCTTTTAAAGAATGCTATTTAAAACATATGCTGAACATGTTAAAGCATGACATACTGAAATTACTAACATGAATACTAACATGTCATCAAAACCAATCATGGGATATCATTAAGAAAGAGCTAAACTGGAACATAAACTGAGCTAAACTGAACTAAGCTAATACTGAATTTAATCATGTTCACATAACTGATTGTAAGTTTTTGAAAGCTATTTATCATAAATAGATGAAAATGCTAATCATGCTGCTGATGGGCCGGCAACTGTACTTGCTATGCGCGCATCCCTAACTAGACTTGAGATAGCTAGTCCCAAATCTAGTAGGGTTTACTAGGTTATCTAAACCTAGGGACGACTATGGGAGCCCAACCCAAGGACAACTGAAGTCCAGTACAGTGCCACTGATAAAAGTCAAATACTGTTTTATAACTAAATCATCTTATCTTGCTATTTCTATGTTATTTGAACCTAGAGCTAGGTTATCTGAACCTAGAGGCGACTGTGGGAGCCCACCCATTGGACCGTAGTCCCATATAAGCTGAAGCAAGACTAAATATGCCATTTTAAATGCTTCTACTGCATTTACTGGAATATTAAAATGTCTACTGTAGCATTTTACTAAGCTAAACATTTAATCAAACATTTGGTGTGCACTAGATCACACCCTACGAACTGAAAATCTGCATACAACTAACTAACACATAAAAACATGCGAAAAGCTACTTATACTGCAGGTGAGGGGTTTCTTACTTCCTGCGCTAGATTTCCTTATGATCTGGTCGCTAGATTTCCGGTGGAGAAGATCCCTTCATCGATCTCCTCGTGTCTACGTGCTCTTCTCTCGGATAGGAGCGTTCTCGTGCCAGAGTTGTCACCGGAAGGTACTCCTATAGCCCTTGGGATGAAACCCTAGGTCTCTTGGACTTGGGCGCCAAGAGGATGAGGAGGAGAAGAGGGCGGCGTGAGGGTTTGAGGGAGAGGAAAAGTTACGTTAAAACAATTCCCCAATTAATAATTTTCCTATTTATATTAAGTGGTTTATTCGGCCAACTTAAATATAAATACAATGGTTTCCCTCTTCTTTCAACACACCCCTGCTGGGACCTCCTGGTTACTAGAGTTGTCTGTAAGACATAGGGTCTCATAGGTCTCGGGTTCAATTCCCGCTTAGGCTATTTTACGTTTCTATTTATTTTTGCTATTTCCGCTATTCTAAAAATTCCATAAAAATATCCTGAAATTTCAGAAAAATCATAGAATATTTCTAAAATTATTTTGAGAATTTTTTAGCGTTACAGAAGAAGAAGAAGAGTTACCGTGGTTTAGCGATGTGCCTACTCCACAAAAACGGTCGAAGATTTATTAGAATTCTCTCTACATAATTGAATCATATTCCATGATTCTTGTGATTATATAATATGTTTATAATGATCCTTATAAATAGTGCCTAAACTCTAGATCTGGTAAAATTGTAACAGAATTTTGTTATAAAAAATCACAACAAAATTCTATTATGAAAAATCATAACAGAATTCTATTACAAAAAACCTTAACAGATTTTTTCTTCTATAATGCCCATCGCATTAGCCTTCATCCAAATATGAGTCACTCGTCAACAAGGTAGTATATCAAATGGATTCTTACACGAACCATGCCCATGTGAATTTTTAAACTCCATACTTATATGTGTGTTTTGATATCTCATGTTTATATGTGTAGGATCACTTACTACTATAAGAAATCACTACAACAAAAATGCTCATAAACAACAAATTTTATCCATTATCTTTATTATTTAAAAACTGTTGTAATTTACATTGTTGTTAAAAGTACGCTAAACAATAACAATTTTAGATCGTTGTCTTTGAATATCAAATATAATAGTTTCACAATGTTTAAAAACTATTATTTTTAGATGCTTTTGACAACAATTAAATACCGCTATCTTTCTTGAGTACCTCAATGTTAGTTAATGGTTCAATTTTTTCACAATATTTTCAAAACCATTGTCTTTAATCACTTTTTTTAATAGTTAAAAATCATTGTCTTTGTAAGAAAAACTATTGTCTATTTATAATATATAAGATAATAATTAAACATAAAAAAACCAATCAAAAACAAAATATTTACTATATTCAATCCGTGGCTATGTTATGTTCAAGATCTCAAAATTAATTGCATGCATCTTAATTGGAAGATAATTTAACTATGTAAAAGAAACCAAAAATATGTCAACTAAGATTTGCAAAATTAATTGTACACATTTGAATTTAGTACTATTAAACCATAAATCGACTTTTTCACTATGCGCAAAATGTCTTCTCTTTGCATTAGCAAGGTGATCATAAAACTAAGCCAATTCCTTCTTGCCATTTGGATTGCACTTCATCAATTTCTTTCTAAGAGTACTATATTTCCTTCTTGCCACTTGGATTGCACTTGGATTGCACTTCATCAAGACTTAAGATGCTTATATCAGTGCATCAATACAAGTCTGAGCATTAAATACCAAACTAACAGTAATTAGGTTAAGTTTTTCAGCTTTGTCAAATACTAATTGGATAAATTAACTTAACCTGACTAACCAAATAAAAAATTACTATCTTCTGATAGTTAGTAAGTAACTAATGGTTAGACAGTTAAGGACATTTTTTAGTTATCTATTTTGAAATAATATCAGGTTCAAGGGGAGGATTAATAACTTAAAAATTATCTTAAAAATTATTCATTTTTTTAGTAGCATTTTCAAAACTGTAAAGTTCATAAACACTTCAACTTTATCACCGTTAGTGTTTTTAAATGATAGTTTTGTAAATCAGTTTGACCACTATTTAAGTTTTTGAAATATTATTTTAAAAGATATTTTTGAAAAAAGTTTTTCAAATGTTTTCAAAAGTTATCCTAAAAAACCTAGCTATTTTTAAAATATTTCTTGTTTTTATTTTGAAAAATAATTTTAAATTTCCTAACCTTAAAGTTATTTGTGCAAAAACTTTTCTTTTGAAAACCTTATGAAAAATTAGTAGATTTTGAAAACCATTTCAAATTTTCTAATCTTTAAAGTTATTTTTACAAAAACTTAGAATTATCAAATTTTTGTATCTTTTGGAAATCTTATATTTTGAAAACTTTGTAGATTTCGAAAACAATTTCAAAATCACCTTATTTTTGGAAATCCTGAGATAAAGTTTTTACTTTTAAAAATCACTCTACAAGATGTCTTTAAAGACTCTCTTCAAGTTAATTAACTTATTTTCTTAAGTTGTTTTAACTCTCTCAAGTAATCCTGAAAATTTTCTATTGTCAAAGTTTTTTTTTTTGGTTACTTAGCAAATTTTTTCCATGTATTGACTATTCCTATTTTTTTTTATAAATGCCAAAGGGGGACGGTTAGGTGGATTAAGTTAGCAAAATACCAAGCATAACATCAAAACAAGACTAGATATTTTTGCATAATAAAAATCATGTCATTTATTTTTGCATAATATTTTTTCCTAACTTAACCTAGGTTGTCATTGTATCAAAAAGGGGGAGATTGTTGGTGCAGGTTGCACTAACAGTCTAACTCAAGTTTTGATGAATCAAAAAGTAAGTTAAGTTAGGTTTAATGTGTTCTAACGATTTAACTAAATGTTCAGGAGAAGTCCAGATAGGTCGACGGGCTGACTAGATATCTGGCAAGAAATCTAGCTAAGTCGACGGGTTGACTGGATAGCTGGTACGAAGTCCAGATAGATCGACGGGTTGACTGGATATCTTGCACGAAGTTCAGCTTGGTTAACGGGCTGACCGAATAGTTGGCATGAAGTTCAGACAGGTCAACGGGCTGACCGGATGTCTGGCAAAGTGGTAAGTTAAGGTAAGTCACTAGAGGAGAGTGACATGGTGAGGACGTGTTCCTTATTTGAGAGAACAGTAGGCGTCGATCCAACCTACATCCATTTGGGAATATAAGTTGAGATTTTGACTAGATTTTAGTCTCGAGGAGATTGAATCTAATTACTACTCTTGACTATAATTGTACTAACACTTATTTTATAGGGTAATATAAGTTTTATTGTCTCCGACTAACTTCATTTTGTAGGAAATAAAGGCTGCTGGAAAAGTTGGTCTGGGTGCTCGGAAGGGATCCAGGCGCCCGGAATGCCCAAAATCAATCTTGTCATCAACTTAGAGCGCATTGATTAGATGGCTGATGTCGCGGTCTAGGCGTCTATAAGGGATCCAGTTGCCCGGAATTGCCTATATAAGCAGCCTTCCACCAGGAGCACAAAACACAACTTCTCTCTACAACTGCTTTCTTGCGCGCTGCTCCAAAGATGCTCCTGCAATGTCGTGAAGCTTCTCCGACAACCTGCGACTCAATTTTTATTTTCCTTGTTGTCGGTAACTTTATTTTATAGTTCTTGTAGTTATTGTATAACTCTTTTGCAAACTATTAGTGAATTGCCCAATGAAAGCACTCTCACGTGCAGGCCTTGGAGTAGGAGTCGATGAAGGCTCCGAACCAAGTAAAACTTGGTGTGTTAACATTATTTTCATTATTATTTTTCGCTGCATACTTTGACTCGATAATGATTTTTTAAAGATTGCTATTCAACCCCCCCTCCCCTAGCATTCTTTTCTATCCAACAGTTGCTACCTTAGATCCTCCTTCAAATAATCAAGGAATCTATCTAATATCACCGAGTAATATACTAGAATCCTTATAGATTGATTTATCAGAACATATTGAAAGTACAAGGGAGATGGTATCTTGGGTCCTGCTCCATCTCCATAAATTCGAGTAGACTCAGTGGCTAGTGGTGATCCACTCTCTAGTTCTAATTCCAATCTGTCTGATCACTCATCTCCGAGTAGCTCTAATGATGATACTCCTCGGCGAATGCTTCCTCTAAGTGATATTTATACACGATGTCAACCAATTTCCACTCGTTATCCTCTTCCACATGCTCTTATTGCTTCTTCAAATTTTGTTGAAACTTCTAGACTTATATAGGCAGTCAAGGATTCAAATTGGCATGCTACGATAACTATAGAGTTTAATGTTCTTCTTCGTAATGCAACCCTGGAGCTTAGTTCCTCGTACTCCATCTATGAATATTGTGGGCTCTAAATAGATTTACCGAATTAAGTATCGTGCATATAGATTTATTGAACATTATAAAGCTTGCCATGTTGCTAAAGATTTAATCAACAACCAGATATTAACTTTAATGATACCTTTAGTCTAGTCATTAAAATTACAACTATCATATTAGTACTATCTATAGCCATTAGCTCCAATTGGTCGATACGACAATTAGATATTTCCAATGCTTTCCTTCATAGACACCTTAAAGAAACTATTTTTATGGAGCAACCACCTGGATTCATGCACTCGCAACTTCCAACACATGTGTGTCAACTTCAAAAATCTATATATGGTCTTCGGCAAGCACATCATGCATGATTTCATCGTCTATCTACTTGGCTTCATACTCAGGGATTTTCTAACTAAAAAACTGACTCTTCCCTATTCTACAAATATAATGAGAAATTTTCAATATTTGTTCTGATTTATGTGGATGATATCTTAATAACTGGTAGTGATCAAAATGACATTACTACTTTACTCCATCTTCTTCGTCAAGAGTTTCCTATTTGAGATCTTGGCAATGCTTATTTTTCCTTGGAATAGAGTTTCTTTCACATTTTGAAGGTTGTCTTCTCTCTCAGAGCAAATATATTATTGGACTTCTACAATGACCTAAAATGGATGGTGTACGTCCTATCTCCACACTAATAATTGAAGGTGGTTTTACTGCACCTTCATCCTCATCTTCATTGGTTGCCCCCTGTTCTACCGAAGCATTGTTGGTATCTTATAATATGTCACCATTACATATCCTAATATTGCTTTTGATGTGAATCGTGCCTGTCAATTTATGCATGACCCTATTGAACACCATTGGGAAGGTGTTAAGAGAATTCTTTGATATCTCAAAGGCACTATATTGTTAGGGTCGAAATGTAGCTAGAGGGGGGTGAATAGCTCGTCGCGCGCATGTAACTTGCTTCTTAGTGATGATATGCAGTGGAATGTACAAGAAACAAAAATACAACGCTAACACAAGGATTTACTTGGTATCCACCTCAAGAAGAGGTGACTAATACAAGGATCCACACACACGAGCACTCTCCACTATGAAAATACTCCTTTACGATAACTACCGAAGGCGGAGAAATCTTGTACAAACCCACACAACAAATACAACTCACGTAAGAAGAAAATACAAAAGATACAAGTAAAGAGCTTCTTCTTCTTGCTTACTTGTTGCTTGTTGTTGCCTCTTGAACCTTGGAAGTGTACCTACACTTGTCTCCAAGAGCCTTCAAGATCTGGCTATGAGAGTGGAGAAATCACTGTGTTCTTTGCTGTGGAGAAGAATGGAAGCTCTAACGAAGAATAACGCACGCCAACGGCTAAATCTGCACCAACGGTCGGATCCCAATCGATTGGGGAGGCTTTGGATCGATCAGTTGATCGATCCAGAGCGCCTCTGTGCTCTCTAGAAATCACCTAGATTGATTGCGGGATCGATCTAGGGCTTATCGCGTAAATTCCAGCCTCTCAATCGATCAACCGATCGATTGGAGGCTCCCAATCGATCGGGGGATCGATTGGGAGGCCTTCTGTGTGATCGACTATCTTCCCCAATCGATCACCTGATCGATTGGGGAGGCTTTTTGCCTCGGGACTCACCCAATCAATCAATCGATCGATTGGGCATGAGCCAATCGATCGGTTGATTGATTCATCCCACATTTACTTGCCTAAACAAGTCCAACACCCCCTAAAATCAACATCCGGTCAACCATAACCTGTTGGTACATCATGCCTAGCGTCTGGTCACCCTCGACCCGCTAGGACTTACTTACCAAGTGTCCGGTCACTCCATTTGACCCACTTGGACTTTTCTCGTGCCAAGTATCTGGTCAACCCTTTGATCTACTTGGACTTCTCAACACCAGGTGTCCGGTCAACTTTGACCCACCTGGATTTTCATGTGTCTGGCTTCACTCACCAGGAGTTCCCTTCTGCCTAGCTTCACTCACTAGGACTTCCCATCTGCCTGGCTTCACTCACCAGGACTTTCACCTAGCTTCACTCACTAGGGTTTCTCATCTGCCTATCTTCACTTACCAGGACTTTCACCTAGCTTCACTCACTAGAATTTTCATACTGCCTAGTTTCACTCACTAGGTCTTTCACCTAGCTTCACTCACCAGGATTTTTCCAACTGCCTGGCTTCACTCACCAGGACTTTTCAGTCAGGTATCCGGTCAGTCTTGACTTACTTGACTCTTTTTCACATCTAACTGGCCAACCATGACCAAAGGAGAATTATACCAACAATCTCTCCAAATGAACGATTACACCTGCAATCTCCATATATTATCAATGTATTGTTAAACATCAAAACCCAAACATCAAGACTCAAGCTTGAGCCTTCTCAAGCTTAGTCAACCAGGTCAATCTTGACTTAGGGAATATTGCACCAACAATCTCCCCCCTTTTTGATGTTTGACAATACCTTTAAGTTAGGCTAATCTCATAGCCTCAACTTCCTTCATGCCAAGGAATGAATGAGGGTTTCCTTCATTTTCCCCCTTCCCTAGAGGGCAAACTCCCTCTTTAGATAATAAAGGCCTAACTTAAACCCTACATTCTCCCCCTATTGGCACACATCAAAAAGAACTCTCCCCCTAAAGAGTTTCTCACTGTTATTCACAATTTCACTCGCTGTTCATAACACTATAATGAAGGCCCCATACCCTTCATCATATCCAATGCTCACCCTTGAGCATTAACCAATCCAACAATGAAGGTCCCCTACCCTTCACTGTATTAAATACTCACCCTGAAACATTATTCCACGTTATGATGCTCATCCTAGAGCAATTGTCTTTCATGCTCCATTGTTTTTCAATGCTCAACCTTGAGCAATTGTCTTTCTAAACGAAGGTTTAAACACCTTCAATGGTGTCGAAAAATAAATTCCATGTCCTTAAAGATTAACTCTCCCTAAAGATATGCACGTAACTTCTGTCATTGCACCAACAATGACTTGGAATCCCTAAATCTTTAGGAAACCCAACATTTAGAAGTTTTGAGGTTCAAAAATTCAATAATGAAACCAACCTCAACCTAAACTTCTACTTAGTCTTCCTTAACCAATCCAATCTTTTTCATCATTAAAACCCCCCCCCCCCCCCCCCCCTAAATGTATACAAATGTGTTTCGAGGGGGTAGGAATGGTTAAATGGATGGAAGAGGATTTAAATAGCTGAAAATAGGCTTTCCCATCCAAAATCAACACTTCAATCGATTGAAAATGGGGTTTAAATCGATTGAATCTGACCCAATCGATCCACTTATCGATTCAATAGGTGTGGATCGATTGACGTGCCTCAATCGATCGGGTGATCGATTAAATACCTGATTTTTCTGAAATTTGATTTTAGTGAACTTCAGAAACTCCCCAAAAATTCTATAAAATTCTAAAAACCATGAAAATTTGTGTAGACATTATTTAGGGTATATGCTATCAAGGAAAAATAGTTTTCTATGAAAATACTTCCTATTCTCAAAGATTGACACAAGCTTGAAAACTTACAAAAACTTTAGTGTTTTCTTCAAGTTTGTGTCTAACTTTTCAATGATGATTACTGTCAAAAGATAGTCTTCACCAAGGTTTTCCAAAAGCATTTTAAAATGATTTTCAAAACTAATATCCAACCATATTCTTTGGGCTCAATGCACATGCCTTGTACATTAGCTTTCCCAATAATTGGAAAACACATAACTATGTGTTTTTAATGAACCTAAAACTCAAAAGAATGCACTAAATCAACATCTTGAGTTTTGTTCATCATCATAACATCTCACTTGTATTTAATGTGCACTAAAACACATACACACCACCTTATACGTCTTTGTGAGATGTAAAGTTTAGTTTTGCCCTAAACTAGGGATCATGCATTTCTATCTAGGCATTTTAAGAATTTTGAACATCCACCAAGGATATTACTTGTTAATAAATGTCATTTGTCCTTAATTGCAAGGAATTAATTAAAAAAAATAATGCATGATGTGCTATGGCATACACCAAAATACATAATTTTCAAAAGAAAATTTCCTATAACTACATGATGTATGTATGACATGACATGGTATTTTTATATTTTTTTATAATAAAACATGAATGTAAAAATGATGTCATGACATGTGATGGGCAGACAAAGCATGGTAGCTTAGCTTAAATAGAGTACCTAGATTATTCATTTAAGTGTCCTTAAATTCTTAGCTAAACCTAAAATTAACCTAATTGCCCCTTATCTACTCATGAAAATGCCAAAATCTAAATTGACATTTCTTTATCCCATGATTAAATTTGTGCCAATTAAAATTAAGTATAATCCTCAAATCTTTGGCACATTTTACTCTTTCAAAGAGTAAGCACTTTAAATTAAGGCTTAGATTCGCCTTTGAATCCCTAAAAAAGTACCAAAAATCCAACTTGGTATTTCTTATGTTTTCCCAATTTGTTCCAATTTAAAATAAAATCAATATTTTCAAATTATGGCACATTTTACTCTTTTAAAGAGTAAATGAAATTCCACTTCATTTTCAAAGGTTAATAACAACCTTGAAAATACTCTCCGAGTGTCAACTTCATCAAGGTTGGGTTAACTACCCTTCCAATTAGAGTTGACACTCTCTAACCCATCTAAGAGGTAGAGAAGATGCTCATAGGAACCCAAAACCTATTGGTGCTCCTTGGATGCTCTAGGTACTCACTAGGGATAACTTCCCTAGGTATCTTCCTAATGACCTTGTTAGGCTTCTTAGAAGCCTTGGTCACCTTTTCTAGGTCAACCCTAGGGATTTCTTCCCTTGTGACCTTCTTAGTGACTTTCTTATACTTCTTTGAAGTCTTAGTCACATTTGTCATAAAAATACTCTTAGGGATAACTTCACTAGTATTTTTGACTTGACCACTAGACCTAGAGTTGGTTCCATAGCTATATGGAATCCTATGATAAGCAGGTACATCCTTCTTGGTTTAGGTTTGTATCCCAAACCCCTATGATCATTGGATGACACTTGTTGTTTTCGTAGACCTAGTTTATGATTCTTGGACCCTTGTGTTTCATTTGTAATTCTTCTAAGGGTCCTCTATAATTTATCAAGTCTTGACCTCAAGACTTGATTTTCTCTCCATAATACCTCAACCTTAGATTTTTCACTATGTCCTTGAACATTTTTATTTTTAGGCTTATAACTAAAATCCTTAGAGTTCTTGCCTAATTTTTATCTACCTTCCTAACCTTAGGTGTGGTAGTTTTAGCATGAAGAGCTACATGTTTTTCCTTAATGTTATCATGCTTTCTATTTTATGGTAAATAGCATTAAAATGAAATAAATTAGAGCTAACATACTTTTTACCATTATTTAAAGGGGTAGGCTCAATAAATGATACCTTCGGTTTTACCTTGGAAGCTCTCCCTTAACTTGTGCTTCCTCTTTTAGCTTTGACCGCTTTCTTCCCCTTCGGACATTGACTCCGATAATGTCCTTTTTGATGACACGAGAGGCACACAATGTGCTCCTTGCTCTTCTTTGTTATGGGGGCAGCCTCTTTGGGCTTCTCCTTGCCCTTAGATGCCACTTGACCCTTCTTCTTGGCCAATTTATGGCACTTACTCTTGTAGTGCCGATGTTCCCTACACTCAAAACATATAATATGATTTTTATTTTTAATTGAAATAATTATACCTTCATGTGTAGGCATGACACTTGATCCTCCATTTGATGTCTATTGATTTTTGGAGGATGCATCATCTTCTTCTTCTTTGTTTGACCCGGAAGTAGAAACTTCTCCTTCTTCTTGATCCGGTATCAATGAAGGTCTCTCCCCCTCAATTCTAGAGGTGGAGGCTTCTTCATCTTCATCTTGTACATGGAACAAGGAATATGCTCCTTCCTTGCTCTTTTCATTGCATTTCTTTGAAGATGAGGCTTCTTGGACTTCCTCTTTGGAAGTTGAGCATCTCTCAACTTCGGAGTCCTCTTGCTCTTGTTCTTGATCCACTGAGTCACCCTCTTTGGATCCATCTTGATTTGGTACAGTGGAGGGGATCTCTTGAATCTTTGCCAATTTACTCCAAAGCTCCTTGGCATCCTCAAATTCTCCAATTTGAGCCAAAATATTATTTGGCAATAAATTGACCAATAGCTTGGTCACTTTGTCATTTGCCTCTCTCCTTTGAATTTGCTCTTGGCTCCATTTTCTCTTCTTGAGGATCTTTCCTTTTAAATTTCTTGGAGCTTCGAAGCCTTCCATTAGAGCAAACCATTGCTCTATCTCCATCATCAAGAAATTTTCGATTCTTGATTTCCAAGAATCAAAACTCGTCATCATGAATGGTGGAGGCACCCTCGTGTCGAATCCAAGTCCATCTAGGAATTCCATTTGAAGTTGAGCTTTTGATGAATTCTTTGACTTTTGAATTTACTTCAACTTCTTCACCCTCTAGCCTTGTTGCCCCTTCCGACGATGATTCTGGTGAAGAGTGACCTTGCTCTGATACCACTTGTTAGGGTCGAAATGTAGCTAAAGGGGGGGGGTGAATATCTCGTCACGCGCTTGTAGCTTGCTTCTTGGTGATGATATGCAGCGGAATGTACAAGAAACAAAAATACAACGCTACCATAAGGATTTACTTGGTATCCGCCTCAAGAAGAGATGACTAATCCAAGGATCCACACACACGAGCATTCTCCACTATGAAAACACTCATTTACGGTAACTACCGAAGGCGGAGAAGTCTTGTACAAACCCACACAACAAATACAACTCACGCAAGAAGAAAATACAAAAGATACAAGTAAAGAGCTTCTTCTTTTTGCTTACTTGTTGCTTGTTGTTGCCTCTTGAACCTTGGAAATGTACCTACACTTGTCTCCAAGAGCCTTCAAGATCTGGCTGTGAGAGTGGAGAAATCGCTGTGTTCTTCGCTGTGGAGAAGAATGGAAGCTCTACGGAAGAATAACGCATGCCAACGGCTAAATCTGCGCCAACGGTCGGATCCCAATTGATTGGATTGCTCCCAATCGATTGGGGAGGCTTTGGATTGATCAGTTGATCGATCCAGAGCGCCTCTGTGCTCTCTGGAAATTACCTGGATCGATTTCTGGATCGATCTAGGGCTTATCGCGCAAATTCCAACCTCTCAATCGATCAGCCGATCGATTAGAGGCTCCCAATCGATCGGGAAATCGATTGGGAGGCCTTCTTTGTGATCGGCGATCTTCCCCAATCGATCAGCTGATCGATTGGGGAGGCTTTTTGCTGCGGGACTCACTCAATCGATCAACCGATCGATTGGGCATGAGCCAATTGATTGGTTGATTGATTCAATCAACATTTACTTGCCTAAACAAGTCCAACGTCCCCTAAAACCAACATCTGGCCAACCATGACCTGTTGGTACATCATGCCTAGCGTCTGGTCACCCTTGACCCGCTAGGACTTACTCACCAAGTGTCCGGTCACTCCCTTTGATCCACTTGGACTTTTCTCTTGCCAAGCATCCGGTCAACCCTTTGATCTACTTGGACTTCTCAACACCAGGTGTCCGGTCAACCTTGACCTACCTGGATTTTCACGTGCCTGGCTTCACTCACCAGGAGTTCCCTCCTGCCTAGCTTCACTCACTAGGACTTCCCATCTGCCTGGCTTCACTCACCAGGACTTTCACCTAGCTTCACTCACTAGGGTTTCCCATCTGCCTGACATCACTTACCAGAACTTTCACTTAGCTTCACTCACTAGGATTTTCATACTGCCTAGCTTCACTCACTAGGTCTTTCACCTGGCTTCACTCACCAGGATTTCTCCAACTGCCTGGCTTCACTCACCAGGACTTCTCAGTCAGGTATCCGGTCAGTCTTGACCTACTTGACTCTTTTTGACATCTAACTGGCCAACCATAATCAAAGGAGAATTGTACCAACAATCTCCCCAAATGAACGATTGCACGCCCGTAATCTCCATGTATTATTAATATATTGTCAAACATCGAAACCCAAACATCAAGACTCAAGTTTGAGCCTTCTCAAGTTTAGTTAACTAGGTCAACCTTGACCTAGGGAATATTGCACCAACATATATTGCATGGTCTTCTTTTATATCATTAGTCCTCACGAGAGTTGATTGTTTACAGTGATGCAAATTGGGTTGGATCTCCCGAAGATAGATGCTCTACTAGTGGATATGCCATATTTCTTGGGCGAAATCTTATTTCCTGGCTTTCAAAGAAGTAACCTATAGTCTCTCGCTCAAGTACTGAAGCTGAATATAAAGTTATAACTAATGCGATGTTAGAAATTATTTGACTATAATATCTTCTTTTGGAATTACACTTTTCCCCAACTGCTACACCCAAAATCTGATGCAATAATATTGGAGCAACATATCTTGAGGTAAATCCTATTTTTTATGCTCATACAAAGCATGTAGAGATTGATTTTTATTTTTCTTCGTGGGCATGTGGTGATTCGACAACTTTCAATTTATTAGATCTCTATTGAAGATCAAATTGCTAATATATTTACCAAACCATTGTCCAGACAATATTTCACTATGTTAGCACTCAAACTCAACGTTTAGGAACTCCCATTGAGTTTGTCGATGGGTAAAGACAATAATAGAAAATAATCTCAAATTGATTTAAATTAATTAAGATTTATTATATTTAGCATCACAATTAAAATTAAAATCGACATAAATCAAATAGTAAAAATAATACTTCCAAATCTATTATATTCATTACTATACTCATAATTGTATGTCATATTTAATCTTTCCATTATTGTTTAGATAACTTGTTTAAATAAACTTATTGGTTTTAGTAAATAATATATCAAATAATTAATTCTTTATTCTATTTCTTTTCTTTATCTATTAGTTTCTATAGATGAAGCTAACCTGACGAGTTTCATCTTCGATCGATCGTAGAAGAGGCGAGGTGAAAGACAGTTGTGAGTTAGGATTCCAAAAATTAGCGCTCGGGTTTCTTCTCTTCCTTCAGTTGGGTAGAGCTTAAAAGAGTGGAAAAAAGCTTGTGGTGCTAAAAAAGGAAGCCACCGTTCAATCATTTTAAAGATGATTGGGCTCGTTAAAATATTGTAGCCTCTAAAAAGCCGCTCATAGACAATGAATTTTCACAACCAGTTGTTTTTGATTAAAAAAATGATCAAAGACAATGGTTGTTAAAAGGTAAAAAATAACGATTTTGATATAAAATCATTATCTTTTGAGTATTATTGAATAAGGATTTTCTTGCGGTGAATATATTACACAATACTTATGTGTAGGATCACTTACTACTAGAAGAGTTATCAAGAGCTTTCAATAAAAATCCGTCTCATCAAATTGCAAACCCTTGGATGTTGTTTATCTCGAGCACTATGTCACAACAAAATCATAATTTTTTGTGTGCATCCTACAAGTCAAAGAACCTTCATGGATGATATGGGAAAAGGATCCAATGATTCCATTTTGCCCCTTTAGTCGTTTGAAAAAACCTATAACCGACTGATCGAGCACCAATGACTAATTGGGTAATCAATTGAAGTTCATGTTCAATCTACTAGATTTAGTTCTAGTCAGCTAGAGCCTAAATAAAAATATATTGTTCATCAAATCCTTTTGTTTAGTCAACTGAACAGTCTAGTTGATTGAAACTTACCTTCAGTTGCGTGATCCCAATTTCAATCGTCTTACATCCTTGTAAGCCTACATAAAGTTTGAGATTGAGCTTAACCACCCATTTGTCAAAGGCTTCCTACAAGTTATTAAAGAGTCTAAGTTCCTACCTAGTCGCACACATTAATTATCCCTAATGACCCTGCCAAAAGTGTGAACCCCAAAGATTAAATTTAAAATCACTGGTATTCTCTCATAACTCACATGGCTTTCGGTCTTCAACTTCACATCATCCATCAATCATGTTGCCTACCCAAAGGCTCAAATACAAGATTATACTTTCCTCGTAATCTTGTATGGTCTATTGCTTCTAGGTCTTGAACCTTTTGATATTTTAATGTTGCTCTAATGTGCAATCTTTAGTTGTTCACCTACGGAATCCATCTCCTATGACCTATCGGCCTGCCGATTGGGTGCTCAGTACTCTATCCTTCGTCAACTATCCTTCGTCAAGCACATATGAGCTCACCACATTACAAGTTGTCAACAATCAAACTAGCAATTGCTTCTTGCTCCCAGTCTACCTCTCGAGGAGTTTTTGATCTTTCAAATGTCTCATACCATCTTGCATGGATCACCTTAGACTTCACCTTGATGTGTAGACTTTTAAGCCATCAACTATAACCATCCAACTAACATGATTGTGTCAAGTCATCCATCACAATTTATAATTTCAACACGGCAAGTCATGAGCTCTACGAGTTTCATGTGTAGTCTTTCGAGTCCTTGCATCCCTGATACACATACTAGAAACACAAGATACATGTCAATTAAACCATTGTTAAATATATCAAAACAACCTAATCAAATTTGATCACTTGGGAACATTATTGCACAAACAGCATTGATCAATAATTAAGTATTTATATTTTCTTTAATGAACGATAAAACTAAGGAGGCGTTTGGTTTTTTGTTAGGAATAGGAATCGGAATAAGAATCATTGTATTGTGGAATAGAAATGGGTATGATCAGCATGGATATCACTCTTAAAAGCAATGTTTGGTTAGTTGCATATTTTCTATCGGAATAAATCAAAATTTTCTTTTTTACCATTAAAGAAAAATAAGAGGAAAAATTACATATGAGAGAAAGATGAATGTGAGAGAAAAATATGATGAAAGAGAATGATGAGAGAGAAAGTATGATGTGAAATAATAAAGAGAGAGAAAGTGTGATGAGAGAAAATGAGAAAAGAGAGTGTGATAGGAGAGAGCATGATGAGAGAAGATGAGAGAGAAAATATTATGTGAGAGAAAGTACGATGGGAGAGGATGAAGAGAGAGAAAATGTAATGAAAAAAAATGAGGAGAGAGAGTGTGATGAGAGAGATTGAGGAGAGAGAAAATATGGTGAGAGATAAAGTATGATGAGAGAGAAAGTGTGATGAAAAAAAAGAACATTGCGTGTGATGTGAGAGATTGAGGAGAGAGAAAATATGATGAGAGATAAAGTATGATGAGAGAGAAAGTGTTTTGAGGAAAAAAAAAGGAGGGAATGTGACAAGAGAAATTGAGGAGAGAGAAAGTATGATGAGAGCGAAAGTGTAATGAGAAAAAAAAAGAGAAAATGGAGTGTGATGGGAGAAATTGAGGAGAGAGAAAGTATGATGAGAGAGAAAGTATGATGAGAAAAAAAAGAAGAAAGAGAGTACGATGGAAGAGATTGAGGAGAGAGAAAATATAATGAGAGAGAAAGTGTAATGAGAAAAAAAAGGAATGAGAGTGTGATAGGAGAGAGAAAGTACGATAAAATGATGAGAGAGAAAATATAATGAGAGAAAACAAGGAGAGAGAAGTGATATGAAAGAAAAAATAAATAAATATATTTTGATATTTGATATTAAGGGAGAAAATTTTAGTTTTAGCTCAAGGGTATTTTTGGAATAAGTGAATATTTTAATTGATGAAAATAGGGTAATGACTCATTGAAAGAGAGGTACATGGGAATGAGTTATTACCCAATTTCAAATATTCATTCCTTTATTTGCATTCCTATTCCTATAATCCAAACATTAACAATGGCAATCAATGATTCTCATTCCCATTCCCTACTCCTATTCCCCTAAACCAAACGCCCCCTAAGAATACTGGATTGTTGAACCGTCTACTATGAGTACTTCTCAGATTATTTTGATAGTCGATGGAAAATTTCTATGGAGTCGGACTAATCATTCTAAAGATTAGTCAACATTAATTGGATACCTGATATCAATTAAAAAATATAAAAATAAAAATAGATGTTTATTATCCTAGTCAACTAATTAAATAATTTAGATTAATTATGTTGATTAACAGAGAATTTAATTAAAATAATTTAATTGTTAATTTATTCAATTAAATATACAAAGAATAATGGTACAATCGAGAGATAATTTATGCACCAGTAACATTAAAAATTAATTAAATTTAAATTTATTTTTTTTATCTTCAATTAATTTTAGAAAACTTGTAGAAATTAATTTGAAGCAGAGAATAATTTTATAAAAATTGCAAAAGTATTAAAAGATTTATACTTTTTGATATCTCCAAAATCAATCAAATAATATAGTTTGTTGAGAAATGAAAAGTTCTTGAAGATCTTTTGTGCAAACAACTCTTATTTTGGAATATCATTTTCTCATGTGTTCCTCAAGATCATGTTCTCAAAGGACACTTCACAATTTACTTTCAAATCTTTTTAAGTAATATACTTCAAGCTTCAAAATTTCATTTTTTTTTTTGCTTGACAAAATATTTACTTAATCAATATATATGGCAATATTTGTTTACAGAATTTATCATTCAATCATGTAATTAAAACAAAAAATGATGTCAGGTTAACTAATAGAATTCAAGTTTTTTAAATACTATTTTGAGTTTTATTTTGTCAAACGTTTTGAAGGATTTTAAAATTATTGGAGATATTTTAAATATGGTATGAATTATAAAGGGGGAAAAATTAAAGGACAAAAGTGTTGGAATCATTCAACGGGGACCACTTTTTTTAAAATTTATTATTCCTCCTCAGTGTATTTTTAATTTTCAAAATATTTTTAATTTCATGATATAACAGTTGTGAGATGATAATGGTTACACAATTCTAGCAAATATGATCCTTTAGTTATTATATAATTATAGCAGTTAATATTTTATCGTGCTAGCTATATAGTAGCTAGTAGTTATGATTTCATAGTTGTTAGAATATAAGCCTAACTATTAGAAATAAAATATCTATATTATAGTAGTTATGACTTATAGTTGCTATAATATAATATTGACTAGATACATATTGTAGCAATTATAAACACTAATTGCTATAACATAATATTATTTGTATTGCTTACAATTGAAGTATTAATATTGTAGTAGTTACATTAATATTGTAGTAACTATGATCTTATAATTATGATAACAATACTAAAAATAAAAATATGCTGAAGTGGGATGAACCGTTGTTTTAATAATAAATGAAAATAACATCTTGGATGATTCCAATACAAATAGAATGATCTTTTTTATATTATCTATATTGTAGCATTTATGAATAGTAATTACTATAACATAATATTATTAGTGTTAATCACAGTTGTAATATTTATGTTGTAGCAGCAGTTATGATGTCATAATTACTATAATAATATTAAAAACAAAAATATATACGTGAATAAGTCAATGTTTTAATAATAAATGAAAAAAGAAATACATTCCAATAAAAACGAATGGTCTTTTTTTTAAAAAAAAAAATTAAAATAACTTATGGTATAATTGCTTCTAGCAATTAAGTCATAATTGCTACAAAATAATTTTAAGCAATTTGTTTCTCCCCCTCCCCTGACACAACTCCGCCTTTTATCTCCCTTTGAAATGACCTTTTTACCCATCATCCTTCTTTAATAACAAGTTATTTGAACTCTTTTACTTGTATTTTTTGTTTTCAATTTTATTTAATTTTAATTTACTTTTCTTTTTAAAATAATTTTGTTTATTATTTTTTTAATCATTATTTTTTATTTTATATAATTTTTAACATATGTCAATCGTTATATGACACATATTTATTTATGGTACGAAGTACTAGATACACCTTCAAATACGTTGGAGTAAAATTTAAAGGCAATATTTATTAAAAATTTTATTTTTATATATTTTCATTTTTTTTGTGTGTATTATTGCATGCCCCTGGGAGGAGCAAATCTTCTAGTCCACAAAAAAGTAGATTAGGAGATAGACCACCCTTAATTGCAGCCAGATCTTGCCTGCGATCTGGTCGCAATTAATTGCGATATCTTTTTGGATTCACCGTCCCATCTAGGTTATAGTTTGGGTCGGAGCGGGTGGTCGGAGGTTGCCCGAAAGCCACTCCCGCTCGGCGCCTAGCAGCCTGGCCACTTGCCCACCTCCGACGGCTTTCAGGCAGCCTTCAGTCATCCGCACTGACCCAAACTATAACCTAGAAGGGACGGTGAACCTAGGAAGGTATCACAATTAATTACGGTCGCATCATGGTCATGATCCAGCCATAATTAAGAGTAGTCCATCCCCTGGTCAACTTTTTTGTGGACTAGGAGATCTGGCTCCGTCCCCGGGGTTATGATGCTACGGTAGGACATCCAGATTATTACCCAGGCACCCGCGGTTCAATTCTCAACTATGACGTATTTGTAAAAAAAAATTCTTCCAAATGAGGGGCGCAACCAAAAGATGCTGGATTTCTGGGCTTGCTGCCGCATGCGCTTCTTGATTTACCCTAGTAACCGGTGAAAAACTTATGTGGCACTGGGTCGATTACCCAAGGGTAGTTAATGAGACTAATTGAGATTATCATTTTTTTCATTTGAAAAAAATAATTATTTATAAGCTATAAATATATTTTTTATTAGTTTCAAAAAAAAAAAAAATATATATATATATATATATATATATATATTATCTGTATTTTTTAAAATTTTTACAAATAATAAATCCTAAAATTTACCATTACAAACATATAATTAAAAAGAATTATTAAAAAAAACTAGTTAAAAAAATAAAAGTAAACCTGTCACGCCCCGGGAAAGTCCCTATCCGAAAAAATTTCGGCAGCACCTCCCCTGTACGGGTGACAATCTGAAACATTTCTACAGACACAGTATACATCAGCCACAGGCGACTGGAACATACACACAACCACACAGTTTATATGCAGCCTACTCGGTTGATACCACAAAAATACAACCACGCAGTTATATGTAAATCTAACAACCCACTCGGCTGTACTAAAACCAATCACAGCGGAAATCCAATAAACAACACATACAACTATAAACGAAGATTGCTAGCCGGCTAGGCTTACACCACACAACAATACAACACTCCGGAAACAGAACCGGAACACAAAGCCAAATACACGCGTATCATATACCAAGATAAAAATAAACAAAAATACGGAGACTAGTCTTCTAATGTGACGTGGGGACCGACAGGTAGGATACTTCAAGCGACTCCATAAACAACCTAGTACCTAAAAAAGATAGTGTCCACGGGGGTGAGTTCAACAACTCAGTGGGTAACAACTGATATGCATAATAAAGAAAATAACAACCAGCACTAATCATGTGTATAGTCTCATGATACAAGAAGGGTAAATGCAACTGAAATAAGCAGGAGAAAACTGTACTAACCAGGACCAGAGTATAAGTACAACAGGGTCGTCAGACCGAGAGTGTCATAAATCCTGTATGCATGTCAATCATATGCATTCATATAAATGCAGCAAGTAAATGCAGCAAACACAAGCAATAAATGCATCATTCATATGATGCAAATGTCATGGTCATCCCTGACACCAATCAGTCATCTCACACACAATGGTGACACCGAGTGGGTAGGGCTGTGACAACCGTGCACTCTACCATTACTACCCCAGATGAGTGACCGAGTGGACAAGATACTGTCGGAGTACATCTATCCTCCTACCCCAAATCATAAGTGGGGGAGCACAATGCTCTCATCTCCTGGTACACGATGACGGGGAGGAATCTCTGCCGACTACCACGCTGCGTCACACTACCCATGAGCGGACCAACGGAGCAAAACAGAGTCCAACCTCCTGTCGGCTACCACACTGCTACACTAAATCAGCGGAGCCAAACAGTGCAGAACCGTCTGCCGGCTACCACGCTGAGTCACCCGACCAACGGAGCCAAACAGCAGAACTGCCACACACTTGCCTTATATACCACTAACCCATGAGTGGTGGTGTGTACAGATACATGTAATTGGTGATATGCTCGACAATAATGGAGCACACTATCACACAGCATGCAATCATGCGAGATGATGCATGACACTAAACATGACAATATTCTGAACAACATAGCAATATCCATATATAAATATAAAATGTGTACCATAGGACAATGAACCAAATCAATGGTGCACATAATCAGATAAGGTATCAAAAACCCTAGGTCCTGAACATAATAAATAACATGGTTGTGTCACTACCTCTATAAGCATGTATAATCAGGTAAATACTAACATGATGTGCATAACAAATAAACAAACAAGCAAGTAACAGATCGGGTAGTGATCAACCGAAGCAAATAAGAAAACACAATCATTGCTATTTGTTAAAAATATTAATATGCATATCAAATGACATAAAGTCAAAATACCCGCCTCTAATAGACAGGTCCAATCCGAAATAGATCCCTCATCAAGACACCGTCTCGAATCAAAGTCCTGTACAAATAAAGGTATATATTTTATTTAGCTAATTTCAAATAAGTAGCTAAATAAAAATCTCTAACACTAAATTAGGGAAAAACCCAAATCAACACATAAACATAAACCTAATTCACACTTAACTAATTTGTATCAAATTCCCCTACTCCTTACCTCGATACCCCATAGTCGTTCTTGATCCACAATCGCGGAGCGTGTTCACTGCTGGAAGACATTGCTATTAGACTACTTCACTAACTGGATCAAGAAGGGAAATCAAGAAATCAACAAGGCATTCACCTAACAACCTAATTCCAGTGATAGTTCATTCCCATAACCTCTTCCTCTCCGGTTGCTGATGACGATCAATGATTCTGGCGGAGAAAACTTCCAACTACTAGTGATGTGGTGGCTGAAACCAGTAGATCATGAAACCAGAAATCCAGAATCAACCCACTTAAAGATCAGATATCCAAAGCAAAGGTTAGGGCCGAGTACTACCTCAAAGACCACTGCTAGGGCACCAAGTCGGGAAAGAAGAAGACTCGATCGCTGACCCTTGGAGTCCTGATAGCCCTTCCACTTCGGCGATCAGTGGTGGCTTCGGCTTGATCCGATGGCGACTGGTGTGGTGCAACGAGACCACGCTGCTAGGGTACAGCTTGGAGGGGGTATTCCCCGCAGCCTCTCATCGCGACTGTTGGAGTGTATACTTAAAAGTTTAGCTTTTGTACACATTTATTTTGAAATAAAGAATCACATTGGTCAAATGTTTACATTTATTTGTTAAATGTAATTGTTCAATTAATTTATATAGTAGATAACATGGAGTGCGGAGTCACACTTAGAAGATCATGTTGTCGGTTCTCTATAAATTATAAACAGTTGCTCACGACTAAGATGGAAAGGAACAAACCATCAGAATAGACATAGTGTAATTAAGTATTAGTTTATCTTGACTAATAAATTACACTGATACACTTTAAGTGTATTAAGTAGGATCATTTAGGTAAGTTCTTTTTGTACTGACTTAGTAAAAGAACTAGACCTTAGTTATTATGGAAGTGTGTGCTCTTAATCCTAATATAATAACAAGCATGTATATTTAATATTTATTTCTTTGACTTATCAAAGGGTGAGGTTTAGCTCGATAAATCAATATGCCCGATAAGTTGGGAAATGATATTACTTATAGTATGTGTTGTTGATTATAGAAGGAATCTGTATCCTAATTATGTAGGTTGAGAATGTCCCCAAGAGGAGCTTATAAGGATTGCCATGTTAAACCCTGCAGGTGGACCTAGTCCAACATGACAATAAAGTTGGGTGGAACTACTCTTGGAGCTAGATATTAATTAAATGAGTTGTCAGTAACTCACTTAATTAGTGGACATTTGTAATCTTAAACACAGGGAGACTAACATACTCATGATAAGAAGGAGCCCATAATGTAATTTGAGATTGGTGCGGTAGTGCGGTAATAACTCTCTAGTGGAATGAGTTATTATCGATAAACTTGAGTTGTGTGTTCGGGGCGAGCACGGGATACTCAAGCTCATCGGAAGGCCAAAACCAATTTCTCCTCTAGGTCCCTTTTGTAGCCTCAATAAAGCCTCAAGTCCATCCAAAGAAAAGCCTATCTTGGTGTCCAAGAAGGGGCCGGTTCATTGCTTGGTGACTAAGCAATGGTCGGCCACATATTCTCTAGAAGTGGTCGACCCTTGCCTTGGGCAAGGGGGACGACCGTAATATTTAAATTAGGAAGGTTATTTTTGAATTTTTAAATTTTCTCATATATTTATAATTTGTAAAAAGAGAGATTTTAAAAATTTATAAAATTTTCCTAATTTAAATTAGGCCACAAGGTTTTAAAAGAGAGTTGTAAAATTTATAAAACTTTCTTTTAAAAAGAAATATTATTAGAGATGTTTTAAATTTTAAAACTTGGTTTTAAATTTTATAACTTTCCTTTTAATATCCACATTGAAAAAAAGGAGAGTTTGTAAAATTTTATTAGAAGTTTTCTTCTTTTAAATTTTATAAAAAATTTTTCTTTCTTTCTCTTTTAATAAGTGGCCGACCACCTTGCTTGGTGCCCAAGCAAAGGTCCGGTCAAATAATTAAACATCAACAAATAGTTGTTTAATTAATAAATCAATCTAGGATTGATTAATTAAAAGGAAATAAAAAGAAAAAATTAAAAGGAAATAGGAATGAGTCTAATTTTTTATAAAACTCTTTCCGTTGGGAAACTAATATAAAAAGGGGGGAAGGGGAGGCCTTGATAAATATAACAATTGATATTGTGTTGTCGGAGATCATCAAGTGGTCGGCCCCTCTCCCTCTCTTCCCTTTGCTCTCTTTTGATCCTTTGTGGTGGTGGTGGCCGAATTCTAGAGAAGGAGGAGAAGCTTTCCGGGTGGTGTTCGTCTTGGAGGATCGTCGCCCACACGACGTCTAAGAGGAGGTGAGGGATACGGCAAAAGATCTCGAGGTTTTTAGCATACAAGGAAGAGGTATAACTAGTATTTAATTTCCGCATCATACTAGTTAATTTTTCTTTGTATAAATACCAAATACAAGAGGCATTCAATTCTTCTTTTTCGAATTTAATTTCGATGTTGTGTTCTTTTTCTTTTTTCCTTGTGATTTGATTGTTCCTTTTGGTTAACCTAGAGTCATATAAGGAAATTAAATATTAACTTTCCTTAAAAGCCTTTGTCTAGTCGGTGGTGGGTGCTCCCATATCCAAGAAGGCCAAGTGCCTCGCCATGCAGTACTGGAAGCCAATTTTGAAAACTAATATTTAATTAAATTTATAACCTAGGTGATTTGGATCAAACGTGTTAAGTTCCGCAGGAGATCCAAATCTAAACCTAAAAGAACATATAAGTTAAACTTGGAATCAAACGTGTTAAGTTCTGCAGGAGATACAAGTTTAACTTAAAAGAACACATGGTAGCTAGGAAAGGTTCAGATCACGTGCAAAATTTTTTGTACAGTGGAGCCATTGGGTTTTCCGAGTAGCAACCAACAATTGGTATCAAAGCTAGGGTTTTACCTCTGTGTATTTGGTATTAGTTTAATTATGCACATGTCATACATAATTTAGGCAGGTTAATAGTAGGATGTGCTAACTTTGTGGGTGCAGGATTCAACTATTATGGCTTATAGTTATTATGTGTGTGATTGGACCCTTGGACATGTCAAGGGCATTTATTATGTGTGCATGATTGTATTATAAAATACAGCAGGAGCTGTATTTAGTTTTATTAGGATTTTATTTTTTTGATCTAGATACATGTACATTCCTTTTATGGAATATAGGATCGATGGATATAAATTTTATTTTATGTTCGATCTAGTTTACATGTACATTCCTTCGAGGAATATAGGATCGAAAAATGTAAAATTCTATTTATGTCGCGGATCAAATCTTGCAAGGCGTGGAACCTTTTGAGGATCAGAGTGACGCAGCGGAACAAGGAGCAAGATGGATGCGACAACTAGATCCGGTGGCGGTGGCCAAAGATGGCAGCAGCTAGGGATGATGACACACGGAGGACAACAATAGATAAAAGCCATAATAGTTGAAAATTAGTTTTTCTATTTATTGCTTTTGTATTGTGCTGTGTGTGAATGTTAGTGTACATGTTTAGTAGGCTAGCATCATCAAAATTCCTCACTTTAAATAACTAAGTGGGAGAGGAAATTTATTTTAGTGAATTCCACGGTCTCCATTACTGGTTTGTAAGTGATGCAAATAAACTTGCGCGTTGGCTCTGAGTGCCTTCCTCCATATCGGATGAGTTTATTTGCGGATCACTAGACCAAACTTCCATTTCGGATGACTATAGGAAATTAATTAAGAGCGTGTGATCTTCCCCATCGGAAGGGGCACAATCTTATTAATGGACTTAGTGTCAAGTAATGGTATACACTTAGGCACGTCTAATAGTATCCTCCCCATCGGAGTCACTGCTATTATTTGTGTGACCGAAGGAAACCAACTATTAATTTTATTTGTCAAAAAGTTAGGTTGACAAGATAATAAAATTAATGAGATATACCCTCCTTTTACAAATGTTGAATTTGTATACGTCCACACTATCGTGGCATACAAAATTCACGGTGTTTTAAGGTGTTGATTAATTTAAAATAGTATTGTTTGAGGAATCAATATTATTCTAAATTTAGAGTTCTGACCAAAATTTATTTTGTGATTCTTAGGATGACTTTCAACCCACTAGCCATTATTCTAAAAGAAAACAGACTTACTGGTCCCAACTATATAGATTGGAAAAGAAACCTGGACATTGTTTTAACTGCTGAGGGCTATAAGTTTGTACTGTCAGAGGAATGCTCAGAAACACCTAGCAATGATTCTACCCCAGAGGAGATTCAACATCATAGTAAATGGGTAAAAGCTGATGAGATGACGCGATGTTACATCTTGGCTTCGATGTCAAATGTATTGCAACATCAACATCAGGACTTACCAACAGCCTATGATATAATGAACAATCTCAAGGAACTCTTCGGACATCAGAATCAGGCTGCTAGGCAAGAGGCAATGAGAAAACTGATGACAGCCACCATGACTGAGGGGACTCCCGTGAGGGATCATATTCTCAAGATGATGGCTTAATTAAACGAAATACAAGTTCTTGGAGGGGAAATTGATGGGGAAACCCAGGTTGATATCATCCTCCAAACGCTGCCCAGAAGTTTTGAGCATTTTCGCCTGAACTATAATATGAATAAAAGGATGTATTCATTGGCGAAACTTCTGACAGAACTAAAGGGTTGTTTCGTCAACATTCTCAAATTTACTATGCTGAAAATGGTTCTACTTCTAAGCCGAAAGGCAAGAAGAAGAAGAAACAAAATGGCTCAGCAAAGAAGGTGAATAAACCTCAAGGTGCAGGACAAAAAGATGGAATAAAGAAGCCGAAGGGCAAGTGCTTTATTTGCAAGCAGACTGGATATTGGAAGGCGGACTGTCCTCGTAGGAAACAGAACAATAAAGGTATATCTCATACTCTAGTAGTTGAAACATGTTTAGCGGTGTTATCTACCAGCACCTGGTGTGTAGATACGGGAGCCACTGATCATGTCTGCAATTCTTTACAGGAGTTCCAAGAAACCCGGCGACTATTTGATAGAGAGATAACTGTCTATATGTGCAATGCTACTAAGGTGGCGGCTGTTGCAGTGGGAGATGTCTACTTATCATTTGATAGGAATAGGAAATTGGTTTTAAGGAATTGTCTTTATGTACCCAGTTTTAGAAAGAATTTAATTTCAGTTTCTAAACTATATTTGGATGGATATTCAGTCTCCTTTAGTAACAATGTGGTTATAAAGAGAAATAAAGTGATTATCTATTCTGGTGCATTGGTTGGCAATTTATATACTTTAAATCCAATTTCTCCCACAAAGCAAAATATGGAAATTAATAACACATCTTCTAACTCTAATAAGAGAAAAGAACCTTCGGAAATGAACCAAACACATCTTTGGCATCTAAGGCTTGGTCGTATTAACTTAAGTAGGATTCAAAGGCTTGTAGCCGATGGACTCTTGGGTCCATTAGAGTTGGAAAACTTTCCAACGTGTGAATCCTACTTGGAAGGTAAGATGACCAAGAGACCTTTTAAGGCCAAGGGGTATAGAGCCAAAGAAGCATTAGAATTGGTTCATTCTGATTTGTGTGGTCCTATGTCTATCCAGACTAGAGGTGGCTTTGAATATTTTGTCTCTTTTATAGACAATTATTCAAGATATGGATACATTTACCTAATGCGCCACAAGTCTGAGTGCTTTGATAAGTTCAAAGAGTACAAGGCTGATGTGGAGAAACGTCTAGGTAAAAGTATCAAGACACTACAGTCTGATCGTGGTGGCGAATACCTCTTAGGAGAGTTTAGGAATTACTTATTAGAGGCCGGGATTCAATCCAATTATCCGCACCTGGTACACCCCAACAGAATGGTGTGGCAGGACGAAGGAATAGGACTCTTATGGAGATGGTTAGATCGATGATGAGTTATTCAGAATTACCAAATTCGTTTTGGGGATACGCTCTGGAAAGAGCAACGCACATTCTGAACTTAGTACCTTCTAAATCAGTATCTTCTACTCCCACAGAATTATGGAATGGGCGAAAGCCCGGTCTAAGATATATTCGGATTTGGGGTAGTCCAGCACATGTGCTGAAACAAGATGCTGATAAGTTAGAATCTCGTACAGAAGTTCGTATGTTTGTGGGGTATCCCAGAGGAACGAAAGATGATTTATTTTATAGTCCTAAAGACCAGAAGGTCATTGTTAGCACCAATGCCCAGTTTTTAGAAGAAGACTATATAATGGATCACAAGCCCAGTAGTAAAATTGTTCTAGAAGAACTTAGAGAGGACACGTCTACTTCAGTACCAACAGTACAAGATGAAGTACCACAAGAGACTGCAACACGTGTCACACATGATACACAACCACAGACGGTACCTCGTCGTAGTGGGAGGGTTGTAAGGCAGCCTGAGAGATTCATGTTTTTGGGTGAGTCTTCGGACTTGATCCCAGGCAAACATGAACCAGATCCCCGGACATATGATGAAGCACTCCAAGATATAGATGTAGTATCTTGGCAAAAGGCAATGAATTCCGAAATAGAATCTATGTATTCTAATAAGGTATGGGAGCTTGTAGAACCACCTGATGGTGTAAAAGTCATTGGATGCAAGTGGATCTATAAAAGGAAATGAGGGACAGATGGGAAGGTAGAAACCTTCAAAGCAAGGCTTGTAGCGAAGGGGTACACTCACAAAGAGGGAATCGATTATGAGGAGACCTTTTCGCCGGTAGTTATGCTTAAGTCTATCCGGATACTCTTATCCATTGACGCTCATATGGATTATGAGATTTGACAAATGGATGTCAAGACAGCTTTCCTTAATGGAAGTCTTGAAGAAAACATCCATATGAAGCAACCAGAAGGGTTCATTGAAAAGGGCAAAGAGCATCTAGTGTGCAAGCTTAATCGGTCCATTTATGGACTGAAGCAAGCTTCAAGATCTTGGAACATCCGGTTTAATGAAGTAATCCAGTCATATGAATTTATTCAGTGTCCGGATGAGTCTTGTGTATACAAGAAGTGTAACGAAAATATGGTGGTATTTCTTGTACTATACGTAGATGATATTTTGTTAATTGGCAACAATGTCAAGGTATTATCAGACGTAAGGGTATGGTTGTCCAAACAATTTGATATGAAGGACTTAGGAGAATGTGCACACATCCTTGGGATCAAAGTTATAAGGGATCGCAAGAAAAGAATGTTGTGCCTATCCCAAGCTTTATATATAGATACAATCCTTACTCGTTTTAGCATGCAAAACTCCAAGAAAGGTTTCTTACCTTTTAGGCATGGAGTAGCCTTATCTAAAGAGATGTCTCCAAAAACATCAAAGGAGATTGAGGACATGAAGGTAGTTCCTTATGCTTCGGCTATAGGAAGCCTTATGTATGCAATGTTGTGCACGAGACCTGATATCTGTTTTGCCATGGGCATGGTTAGCAGATATCAAAGTAACCCTGGACAAGGACATTGGACTGCAGTAAAGCATATATTAAAGTACCTGAGAAGGACTAGAGATTATATGCTAGTTTACCAAGCAGACGATTTACTTCTTGTGGGTTACACGGATTCGGACTTCCAATCAGATAGGGACAACAGTAAGTCTACATCAGGCTATGTGTTTACTTTAGGAGGTGGAGCCATTGCATGGAGGAGTGTTAAGCAAAAATGCGTCTCAGACTCAACCATGGAAGCTGAGTATGTGGCAGCCTCTTAGGCAACCAAAGAAGTTGTATGGCTCAGGAACTTTCTAAAGGACTTAGATGTGATTCCTAGTTTGCCCAAGATCGTCACAATTTATTGTGATAATAGTGGAGCAGTTGCAAACTCGAAGGAACCAGGAGCCCATAAGGCAAGTAAACATATAGAGCACAAGTACCACCTGATACGAGACATTGTCAAGCGAGGAGAAGTTGTTGTCGCCAAGATAGCATCAGCAGATAACCTGGCAGATCCTTTCACTAAGGCCCTTCCGGCGAAAGCTTTTGATCGGCATGTGGAGGGAATGTGAATCAGATGTATGGCAATAGATATGGCAACTTAAACTTTTAGTATAAGTGGGAGATTGTTGGAGTGTATACTTAAAAGTTTAGCTTTTGTACACATTTATTTTGAAATAAAGAATCATATTGGTCAAATGTTTACATTTATTTGTTAAATGTAATTGTTCAATTAATTTATATAGTAGATAACATGAAGTGCGGAGTCACACTTAGAAGATCATGTTGTCGGTTCTCTATAAATTATAAACAGTTACTCACGACTAAGATGGAAAGGAACAAACCATCAGAATAGACGTAGTGTAATTAAGTATTAGTTTATCTTGACTAATAAATTACACTGATACACTTTAAGTGTATTGAGTAGGATCATTTAGGTAAGTTCTTTTTGTACTGACTTAGTAAAAGAACTAGACCTTAGTTATTATGGAAGTGTGTGCTCTTAATCCTAATATAATAACAAGCATGTATATTTAATATTTATTTCTTTGACTTATCAAAGGGTGAGTTTAGCTCGATAAATCAATATGCCCGATAAGTTGGGAAATGATATTACTTATAGTATGTGTTGTTGATTATAGAAGGAATCTGTGTCCTAGTTATCTAGGTTGATAATATCCCCAAGAGGAGCTCATAAGAATTGCCATGTTAAACCCTGCAGGTGGACCTAGTCCAACATGATAATAAAGTTGGGTGGAACTACTCTTGGAGCTAGATATTAATTAAATGAGTTGTCAGTAACTCACTTAAGTAGTGGGCATTCGTAATCTTAAACACAGGGAGACTAACACACTCATGATAAGAAGGAGCCCATAATGTAATTTGGGATTGGTGTGGTAGTGCGGTAATAACTCTCTAGTGGAATGAGTTATTATCGATGAACTTGAGTTGTGTGTTCGGGGCGAGCACGGGATACTCAAGCTCATCGGAAGGCCAAAACCAATTTCACCTCTAGGTCCCTTTTGTAGCCTCAATAAAGCCTCAAGTCCATCCAAAGAAAAGCCTATCTTGGTGTCCAAGAAGGGGCGGGTTCATTGCTTGGTGACTAAGCAATGGTCGGCCACATATTCTCTAGAAGTGGTCGGCCCTTGCCTTGGGCAAGGGGGCCGACCGCAATATTTAAATTAGGAAGGTTGTTTTTGAATTTTTAAATTTTCTCATATATTTACAATTTGTAAAAAGAGAGATTTTAAAAATTTATAAAATTTTCCTAATTTAAATTAGGCCACAAGGTTTTAAAAAAGAGTTGTAAAATTTATAAAACTTTCTTTTAAAAAGAAATATTATTAGAGATGTTTTAAATTTTAAAACTTTCCTTTCTTTCCCTTATAATAAGTGGCCGGCCACCTTGCTTGGTGCCCAAGCAAGGGGCCGGTCAAATAATTAAACATTAATAAATAGTTGTTTAATTAATAAATCAATCTAGGATTGATTAATTAAAAGGAAAGAAAAAGAAAAAATTAAAAGGAAATAGGAATGAGTCTAATTTTTTATAAAACTCTTTCCAAAATTTTCCGTTGGGAAACTAATATAAAAAGGGGGGAAGGGGAGGCCTTGATTAATATAACAATTGATATTGTGTTGTCGGAGATTATCAAGTGGCCGGCCCCTCTCCCTCTCTTCCCTTTGCTCTCTTTTGCTCCTTTGTGGTGGTGGTGGCCGAATTCTAGAGAAGGAGGAGATGCTTTCCAGGTGGTGTTCGTCTGGGAGGATCATCGCCCACACAACGTCTAAGAAGAGGTGAGGGATACGACAGAAGATCTCGAGGTTTTTAGCATACAAGAAAGAGGTATAACTAGTATTTAATTTCCGCATCATACTCGTTAATTTTTCTTTGTATAAATACCAAATACAAGAGGCATTCGATTCTTGTTTTTCGAATTTAATTTCGATGTTGTGTTCTTTTTCTTTTTTCCTTGTGATTTGATTGTTCCTTTTGGTTAACCTAGAGTTATATAAGGAAATTAAATATTAACTTTCCTTAAAAGGCTTTGTCTAGTCGGTGGTGGTTGCTCCCATATCCAAGAAGACCAAGTGCCTCGCCATGCAGTACTGGAAGCCAATTTTGGAAACTAATATTTAATTGAATTTATAACCTAGGTGATTTGGATCAAACGTGTTAAGTTCCGCAGGAGATCCAAATCTAAACCTAAAAGAACATATAAGTTAAACTTGGAATCAAACGTGTTAAGTTCCGCAGGAGATATAAATTTAACTTAAAAGAACACATGGTAGCTAGGAAAGGTTCAGATCACGTATAAAATTTGTGTACAGTGGAGCCATTGGGTTTTCCGAGTAGCAACCAACAGCGACTAGGGTTCAGATAAGGGGTCAGCGTGGAGAGGTTAGGCTCAGAGAGGCTGGAACAACCCGATCCGGCGGTCGGCAGTGGCGCGCAGGGACAAGTCTAGGGCACAGAGAGGAGATGGCGGTGGTTAGGGCACGAATCCGTGGTAGTGGCTACCGGCGAGATCGACGGTGGCAATCCAGTAGGGGTGGCGCAGCGTGAGGGAAAGGTGCGAGGAATCTCAATGGCTGGCACAGAGGAGATCGGAGAGGGTCAATGGCGGTTCGAGCCTAGGGCACAGCGCCGTGAGAGAGAATGGGAGGTGAGGATCGGGAGGCGGCATCAGTTTGGGGGGAAAATGAAGAAGAGGGGGAACCACTCGGGCACGCGGGCAAAGAGGAGGAAACGACGAAAATGAAGAAAAGTGAAAATAAATAGAAAAAGAAAAGGAATTAAGAAATAAACATTTCCTCGCTAAAATATGATAGCCTAAACAGGATTTCCCTGAGCCCCATTATCCCCGTAAACTCGTCCATACGAGCTCCAAAAAATTTTGAAAAAGTTCCCTTATCATTATTCGCCATTTTTCGATATTTTACATTCTCCCCCACTAATAAAAATTTAGTCTCCAAATTTCGTTATTTACCATCAGCATGTACTAGCAAAAGCTAAACAGTATGAATGCTGAACGGTAAATTAAATCACATACTTCAAGTAGAAAGGTGGGGACATCGAGCTCGGATAGTATCCTCGAGCTCCCAGGTAGCCTCCTCGTCCGAATGATGTTGCCATCCGACTTTAACCAGTCAGATAGTCTTGTTCCGCAACTGACGCTCTTTCCGGTCCAGAATCCGTACCGGAACCTCCTCATAGATGACGTCAGGCTGAACGGGAACTGAGATATCTGTCAGAATATGTGTCGGGTCAGGTATGTATCTCCTCAGCACAGGCACATGGAATACGTCGTGAACACCTGCCAGGGACGGTGGTAGTGCTAGACGGTAAGCTACTGCGCCAATCCTCTCCAGGATCTGGAAAGGGCCAATGTATCGCGGAGCTAGCTTATCTTTGAGACCAAATCTCTTCATCCCTTTCGTGGATGAGACTCGTAGAACATGGTCACCAGTAGAGAACTCTAGGGGTCTCCGTCTCAGATCTCTTCTGATGGTCCTGCGTCTCTGACATCTTCCGTTTGATAGTACGGACAAACTCTACCTCCTGCTGAGCTCTATGAGGTCCCAACAACTGGGCCTCCCCAACTTCAACTCAGAGGATGGGTGTCCGACAATGCCTACCATACAACTATTCAACCGGTGCCCTCTGCATAGTCGAATGAAAGCTGTTGTTGTAGGCAAACTCTACCAATGGCAAATGGTCCTCCCAACTGCCTCCAAAATCGATAACACAAGATCTCAGCAAGTCCTCTAAAGTCTGAATGGTCCGTTCTAATTGCCCATCTGTCTGTGGATGGAAAGCTGTACTGAAACGGAGCTGAGTGCCCAAGGCCTACTGCAGACTCTGCCAGAAACAAGACATAAACTGGGGGTCTCTGTCCGAAATAATAGTCAAAGGGACACCGTGTAATCTGATGATCTCCCAGCAATATAGATCTGTCAATCGATCGAGGGGATCAGTCCTCTAGATCGCTAAGAAGTGCGCGGATTTGGTTAATTGATCAATGATCACCCAAATCGCATCATGGCCTCGTCGTGACCTCGGCAAACCCACCACAAAGTCCATAGTAATGTGTTCCCATTTCCACTTAGGAATAGGAATCCGCTGAAGTAAACCGGCAGGTCTCTGAGGCTCAGCCTTCACCTGCTGACAGACAAGACATTTCGCTACAAATTCCACGATGTCTTTCTTCACATCGTTCCACCAATAGGAATGCCTCAAATCCCGATACATGAAGGTCCCGCCTAGGGGGATAACAAATTTGGAGCGATAAGCCTCCCGAAGTAGCTCCTGTAAGAACAGGTGAGACTGACGTACACATAATCTGCCTCGGAAGTATATAATACCCGCTTCATCTCGGGTAAACTCGGTCTGCTGCCTGGAAGGTATCTGGCTGCCAGGAAGTTATCTGACTGCCAATGAACTAAAAATGTTGATCACCGGCCTGGGCCTCTCGGATCTGTTGGGACCAAAATGTAGCTAGAGGGGGGGGGGGGTGAATAGCTCGTCGTGCACTTCGTGTTCTTCGTTGCTTGTTTCTTTGATGGTGTGCAGCGAAAATACAAGAAACAAACACATACAATGCTAACAAATGGATTTTACTTGGTATCCACCTCACAAGAGGTGACTAATCCAAGGATCCACACACTCACGCACCCTCCACTATGAAAATCCTCCTTTATGGTAACTACCAAAGGTGGAGAAGCCCTACAAGTTCACACTACAAGAAGAAAAGGAAAGGGAAACAAAATACAACACAAGCTTACAAGAAAACCCTAACCCTTACTTTCTTCTTCAGCTGTAGATTTGCCTCTTGACTTGGAAAACCTCCAAGAACCTTCAAGAACTGGCGATCTGAACTTTGTGGAGAAGCTGTAGGAGCACTGTGGTGATCTGAGACGAATCGGTGAAGTTCTGCTGAAGGAAATGCTCTCCTGTAGCTAAATACGACGCCAACGGTTGGATCCCGATCGATTGGATTACTCCCAATCAATCGGGGAGGCTTTGGATCGATCAACTGATCGATCCAGAGTGCCTCTGTGCTCTCTGGAATAGCCTGGATCGATCGGCTGATCGATCCAGGGCTTATCGCGTACAAACAGCAGCTCCCAATCGATCCACTGATCGATTGGAACCTCTGGATCGATCCAAAGGGGTTCTGTTCGTGGGGACTCACCCGATCGATCAGCTGATCGATTGGGCATGATCCAATCGATCGGCTGATCGATCCAGATCTGCTGGATCAATCGGCTGATCAATCCAGATCTGCTAGATCAATCGGCTGATCAATCCAGATCTTGGTTTTTGCCCAAAAGTAAGTCCAAAACCCTCTAATCCAACATCCAGTTAACCATGACCTGTTGGTACATAAAACCTAGCATCCGGTCACCCTTGACCAGCTAGGACTCTCTCACCAAGTGTTTGGTCAATCCCTTTGACCCACTTGGACTTTTCTCCTCTTGCCAAGTATCCGGTCAATCCCTTTGACCTACTTGGACTTTCACCAGATGTCTGGTCTACCTTGACCAATCTAGATTTCCCCGTGCCTGGCTTCACTCACCAGGATTTCCGTTATACCTAGATTCACTCACTAGGTCTTCTCATCTGCCTGACTTCACTCCCCAGGACTTTCACCTAGCTTCACTCACTAGGGTTTCCTTCTGCCTGGCTTCACTCACCAGGACTTTCACCTAGCTTCACTCACTAGGATTTTCAGTCAAGTATCCAGTCAACCTTGACCTACTTGACTCTCCTTCACAATCTCCCCACATGAACAATGTTCATGTGTTGTCTACAAGTATTGTCAAACATCGAAACCAAATCATCAAGACTCGAGCTTGACTCACTTCAAGCCCAGTCAAACAGGTCAACCTTGACCTAGGAAATATTGCACCAACAATCTCCCACTTTTTGATGTTTGACAATACCACATGTTAAGTTAGGAAATTAGGCTAATCCCATAGCCTTAATTCCCTTCATGCCAATATCTGAATGATGGTTCCCTCCATTCTTCTCCTTTTCTAGAGGGCAAACTCCCCCTTTAGGTACTGAAGGCCTAACTTAACCATGCATTCTCCCCCTATTGGCACACATCATAAACATGCCCCCATCTTTGGGCACACATCAACCACAACCTCTCCCCCTAAAGAGTTACTTATCGTTGTTCACAACTTCACTCGTTGTGATCAACATGATAATAAAGATCTCATACCCTTCATTGTCATCAATGCTAACCCTTGAGCATTAACCACTTGAATAACCCAAATGAAGGTCCCATACCCTTCATTTTTTATCAAATGCTCATCCATGAGCAAACTTTACTTAAACAATGAGGATATCCACTCCCCATTAATTTCAATGCCCAACCTTGAGCATTTGCTCTAAAAGAAGGTTAACCACCTCCCAAGGTGTATGAAAAATAATTTTCATGTCCTTAAAGAGTAACTCCCCCTAAAGACATGGTCGTACCTTCTGTCATTACACCAACAATGACTTGGAATCCCTAAACCTTTAGGAAACCTAAATTTAGAAGTTTTGAGGTTCAAACATTCAATATTGAAACCAAACCTCAACCTAAACTTCAATTTAGTCTTCCTCAACCAATCCATCTTTGTTTTCAACATGAAAACACCCTTTTTATGTATACAAATGTATTTTGATGGGTTTGGAATGGTTACCTCGACTAAACCTGGTTTGGAATGCTGAAATCAAGCTTTCCCAGCCAAAATCAGCTTCCTCAATCGATTGGAGTTGGGTCCCAATCGATTGAACTACTTTGAATCGATCCATTGATCGATTCAGCCAGTCTGGATCGATCGACTGATCAATCCAGCGAGCTTCTGCTCGTGAGAATAGCCTTCTCAATCGATCGATCGATCGATTGAGACACTCCAATCGATCGGGTGATCGATTGGAGTTCTGATAGTTGCTGAAATTCCATTTCAGTCAACTTCAAAACCCCTAGAAAAATCTACAAAAATTCAAAAATTGTGAAAATTTATGTAGACATTATTTAGGGTATATATTATCATGGAAAAATAATTTTATAAGAAAATACTTCATATTTTCCAAGATTAACATAAACTAGAGAACTTGCAAAAATTTTAGTGTTTTCTTCTAGTTTATGCTCAACTATTCAATGATGATTACTATCAAAAGATAGTCTTTATCAAGGTTTGCCAAAAGTATTTTAAAATTATTTTCAAAACCAATATCCCACCATGTTCCTTGGGCTTAATACACATGACTTGTACATTAGCTTTCCCAATGATGGTAAACACATAACTATGTGTTTTGATGAATTTAAAACTCAAAAGAATGCACTAAATCTACATCTTGAGTTTTGTTCATCATCCTTACATCTCACTTGTATCTAATGTGCACTAAAACACATACAAGTTATCTTATAGGTCTTTGTGAGATGTAAAATTTTGGTTTTGCCCTAATATAGGGATCATGCATATCTATCTAGGCATTTTGTGGATATTGAACATTCACCTAGGATGTCACTTGTTGACTTGTTGATAAATGTCATTTATCCTTAATTTTAAGGAAATAAACATAATGCATGATAATGTTATGGCATACATCAAAAAGAAATAATTTTCAAAAGAAAATTTTCTTATAACTACATGATGTATGTATGGCATGACATGGTATTTTTGTATTTTCATAATAAGGCATGAGTGCAAAAATAAAACATGATGTCATGGCATATAATGGGCAAACAATCATGGCAAGGTCTAGCATAAATAAAATACCTAGATTACCTATCTAGGTATCCTTAATCTTAGCTAATCCTAAAACTTAAACCCTTAGATTGCCCAAAGTGCTTCAAGAAAGTGTCAAAACCTAAATGGGCATTTCTAATTCTCTTGATTAATTTATGTCAATTGAAATTAAGCTTATTCCTCAAATGTTGGCATATTTCATTTTTCCACAAGAGTAGCACTTTAAATTAAGGCTCAAATTGCCTTTAATTTTCTAAGAACATACCAAAACCTCAACTTGGTAGTTCTTATGATTTTCCAATATGTGCTATTTTAAAATAAAACCAAAACTTCTCAAATTTGACACATTTTACTCTTTCAAAGAGTAAATCATAAATCTATTTCATTTTCAAAGGTTAATAATAACCTTGAAAATGCTCCTTGAGTGTCAATTTCTTCAAAGTTAGGTTAACTACCCTTCTTCTTAGAGTTGACACTCTCTAACCCATCTATGGGGTAGAGAAGATGCTCCTAGGAACCCAAAACCTATTGGTGCTTCTTGGATACTCTATGTATTCACTAGGGATAACTTCCCTAGATACCTTCCTAGTGACCTTGTTTGGCTTCTTAGAAGCCTTGGTCACCTTTTCTAGGTCAACTCTAGGGATTGCTTCCCTTGTGACCTTGTTTGTGACTTTCTTAGACTTCTTAGAAGTCTTAGTCACGTTTTTCGTTGCAAAGATACTTCTAAGGATAACTTCCCTTGTATCCTTAACTTGACCTCTAGACTTAGGGTTGGTTCCATAGCTATATGGAACCCTAGGGTAAGTAGGTGCATCCTTTTTTATTTTATGTTTGTATCTCAAACCTCTATGACCCTTGGATGACCCTTGTTGTCCTAAACCTAGATTTTGCTCATTTTGCCCTTTAAGGATATTTTCCATCCTTTTTAGGGTATTTTCTAGTTTGTCAAGTCTTGACCTCAAGACTTGATTTTCCATCACTAAGTCCTTAGTTTTTGGTTTTCCATTAAATCCATGAGCATTTTTGTTTCTAGGCTTGTAGCTAAAATCCTTAGAGTTCTTGCCTAGACTTTTATCTACATTCCTAGCCCTAGGTGTAGTGGTTTTAGCATGAAAAGCTACATGATTTTCTTTAACTTTATCATACCTCCTATTTTCATGGTAAATAGAATTAAAATGATATAGGTTAGTACTAGCATGCTCTTTACCATAATTTAAAGGGGTAGGCTCACTAAAAGTTACCTTTCTTTTTACCTTGGAGGCTCCCCCTTGAATTGAGTGTTGGGATCTTAGATGGCTAGAGGGGGGGTGAATAGCCTCTTTAAAAACTTAAGCAGAGAGTTCTACACAGAAACTAGTTAGCGCAGCGGAATAAGCAAACTAAAACAAAACGAAAACCAGCACACAAACACTGATACACAAATTTACGAGGTTCGGGGATAACTTGCCCCTACTCCTCGGCGTGTCCGTAAGGTGGACGACTCCTTGATCTTCGGTAGATCGCACCCCGGAAGAATTCCGGCTAAAGATCCTCCTTCTAGGTGGAGTAACCTTCCCACAAAGTCTCAAGAAATATCTAAGTTAAAGCACAAGACTTACAGAAGCTCAGTGGCAAAGAAGAATGAAAAATGCTTACAACCACGCGAGGATCAGTGAAGGAAACAGAGATCGCAGTTCACCCGAGAGCTCAAGAAGTTTTCACACCCAACAGACTTTTCTTTCAGCTTTCTTATTGTTGTGTTCTTCTTTCCTCTCGCTGTTTTTACTGCTTCTGAAGCCCTGTTCCCGATCATGGTCAGACTGCACGAATCAGTGCTGCAGCCAATCCCTCTTTCTCCTTACCTGGTTCTCTGAACTCACACCAATGGAAATCACTGGCGTCTCTGGATACGAACCAATAAGTAGAGGTCAAACTGAGCGCAGCCCAATCGCAATCAGATTCGCCAGTGAACGTTGATGCCTCAAATGCATCTGTTGCAGCAAATCACAGTGAAAAGAGCACTTGTCTTCTTCTCTTAATGAAGCTTAATTTGAATTCAACCATGAGAGTGTGACCTGCGACCTGCAAGCTAAAAAGACTCACAGCAGATGGTTAAAAACAGACGGGTGAAAACAAATACGGCAAGAAGAAAAAGTGCATGCAGAACAATCAATACCGTGGGTCGGTCAGCAGACCGATCCACGCTTTCTGGATCATCGCTGATCGGTCTGGCGACCGATCAGGAACTAATCTGATCGGTCTCCAGACCGATCAGATGTCGCTGCGCACAGCTTCTGATCGGTCTGCGGACCGATCAGGCACTAATCTGATCGGTCCCGAGACCGATCAGATGTCGCTCTTCCCAGCGCTGTAAGCCCTCCTGATCGGTCTCTAGACCGATCAGTAAAATCACAGTAGGCTATCGATCGATTTGATCGGTCCGCAGATCGATGTCGATCGGTAGCCATCGATCGATTCCCGATCGGTCGTCGACCGATCGGTGTCCAGCTTTACTGGATCGGTCCGCCGACCGATCCAGCTTCTGACTCGACCCGGTCGAGCCCTCTCGACCTAGTCCGAGAAACGAGCTCTCCGACTTCATCTGGTCCTAGAGAACGAGCTACCGAGCCCTCTCTGACTTCGCATGCCAAGTTTCCTTCTTGGACTTTTCAACACCAGATGTCCGATCACCCTTGATCCATCTGGATTTTCCCTTGCCTGGCTTTACTCACCAGGACTTGCACCTAGCTTCACTCACTAGGGTTTTCACCTGGCTTCACTCACCAGGATTTCCAATCTGCCTGGCTTCACTCACCAGGACTTTCCAACTGCCTAACATCCCAGTTAGGACTTTCTCAATCAGGTCAACCTAGTCAACCTAGATTAGTAATTAATCTGAGTTAAATATCTGATACAAACTTAAATCAGTGTCAACAGCAAAACAACATCCAGGTCAGACTGTATCAACAATCTCCCCCTTTTTGTTGTTTGACAACACGATTTAAGTTTAGATCAGAAATGCTCATATACCCATAATTTTAGGGAAATCAGGATCCTTCCCCTAAGACGGATATACCTTAGTTATCTTCTCCCCCTTTTTCATATTGACTTGATGAAGTCAATTCATCACTTAACTTAGTCGAATAAGTGCGAATTGGGTAAGAGGATTCAAAAAGACTCAAAGTCATCCTCTCCCCTTAAATCAACCTTTCATTCATTACTAAACTTAGTTATCTTCTCCCCCTTTGTCAAACACCGAAAAGGAGCGAACAAGGTAAGATAACTTAAAGAGCTCCCCCTTAATCCATACTGTCCTCTGCTTAATCCCCCTAGAGTTCCTTCTAAGTGTATTTTAGGACAGTAAATGAATAAAGAAATAAAGGACATATGAAGAGTATAGTAACAACCAAGAAAAGAACAGCAAATATATAAAGAAGAATGAGTAGCGTAACAGTAAGTAGCAGACAACCAGGTTAGACATAAGTATCTAGCAACCATCATCCAAAACATACAATCAATATGATATCATAGAACAGTGTGTCTCAGTCAGCCTCCTCATCATGAAGAGCATCAGCAATATCAGCGGGAGGAAAGGATCCCTGAGGTGGCAAGCCGCTGCTCGAAGATGGATAGCCCGAGAAATCCTGCGGAGGTGGATATCTGGCCATCCAGTCCATAATCGTCTGATGGGTCGCCAGCTGCTGACTGCGCAAATCATCGTAGCGCTGGTCAATCCGGACGCGTAGCCCATCGAACTCAGCAGCCATCATCTCCTCGTGGCGATCAAATCGGCTCTCCAACTCAGCGATCTGCCAGCGCAGATCTGGATCTGCCTCGCCATATGCAGCAGCAGCAGCAACCTGTCGTCGAGGTAACTCACCTAGTGCCCTCTCATCCTTCCACCTAACCGCCCCAGCCTGTCCTAAGATTCCAGACTTGGAAAACGCACGTTTCCCAAGTCGACAATCCTGCCTAACCATCTTTACTATCCTCCCCTTAGAGACGTCAATACCCAGGGTCTCAAGCCAGTCAGTAATTACATGCCCATAAGGCATATAGATGGTGTAACCGCTTGGCTCGCTATGGGATATGATAGAAGTATAGACACTCGACATGATATCAAAGTCAAGACGCCTACGCAACCCATAAAGCATCAGACAATGATACGGTCGAATCTCTGCCAATGGTTTAGAGGTAATAGGTAGAAGACAGTTTGTGACAATTTTGAAAAGAATGTAATCAGGAGCAGAAAGGCCAAGGGCTGCAAATGTAGGAAAATCGACATCTAACTCATCTAATCCATCCGGTCTCGGATGTCCAAAGAAGTACTCATAAATCGAGTCAGATGAGACATCAAGAGGATGAGGCACGGGTTCAGGCAAAGCAGGATAGAATGAGAACACCGTCCCCGAACACATACGACAGCCTAAATAATCAAAGAAGGCAATTAAGCTGAAATCAACGTTTTGCTTAGCCACTCTTGATCTATAACTACCATCAATAGTCTGATGAAGGTTGTTATAGAATTCAGAAACTAGGTCAAAGTTGATATCCCTCTCTAAATATACCAAGGAATCAAGTTTATAGTAGGCTATGGTCTCCGTAATCGCTGGACAAAACTCATTCATGTAGTTTTTATCGACTGATCTACATGGGAGCAACTTGAAGGTCCTTTCCTTAAAGGATTTTTCAAACTGTTGGTTGAGGAATCTCCCCGAACTGGACGGTTGAGGTCGGGAGGTTTCTTTGGACTTGGATTTATCTTTGGACTTGGAAGTACCCTCACCTACTGGTTTCTTCCTAAGGGGTTAGCAATGTGGTAAAATGGGGCAATGAGTGAGCACCGGAGCCACCAACAATCAAGAACCGAGACAACAGAACAACAGAAGATTCAGTGAGAAATGAAAACACAATGCCAAGTTCTAGAGAGGTAAGAAGTTACCTTGGTGCCATTTGAACTTTAGGCTAGGGCTTCCGAGGGCTAGAGCTTCGGCTAGGGTTTGGCGTGCAAAGAGAAGAGAAAGGGTGAGCTGGTGGGAAGAGTCGGCTAGGGTTTCGCGTGAACGAGGAAAAGAAGGGATCGGGAGGTTTTAAGGGTTTAGATGGGTGTACAGTGAAGAAATGATCGGACGGTTGTCCGATCAGAAGGTATCAGAAGCCTCCTGATCGGTCCCTGGACCGATCCAGGAACATCCTAATCGGTCCACGGACCGATCAGGAGACGATCAGTACTCACTGATCGGTCCCTTGACCGATCAGCGAGATTCCTGATCGGTCGGTAGACCGATCAGAGATTGATCAGTGGCTTTTATGCCGAGTTGATCTGATCGGTTTCCGGACCGATCAGGGAACTCTCTGATCGGTCTATAGACCGATCAGAAAGGGATCAGTAGCGGGCTCGAGCATTCCAGGCTGACCTGATCGGTCCGTAGATCGATCAGTGTCTGATACTAGTATCTCCCGTAATTTCAGTAACTGAAAATAGTAATTTCAGTAACTCGTGTTCGATAATTCGTGGAAGTTTCTCTAGGAAAACTTCCAAGTTCAGAGCCTAGAACCTGGAGGATCTACAAGCATAACTCTTACCTAAAAGTTATGGTCTGAACTTGTTTATAGCCTTAAGGTTGTAGACATTTAGAAAACAAACAACTTAAGGCCTGAAAATTGAAAATTTTCACCTTTGTTATGTACAGTTTCAAGTTTGTCAAAATATATTCAAAATGCTAGAATTACTTCAATAGCCTGTCTTATTTTTCATTCAAAATCATGAACAGCCATATCAAACAACCCATTAATCAAAATCAGATCAAATCTAGGCAAAGGCCCAACCAAGTTTCCTTGGTTGGAATATATGAGTAAGATCTAGGAACCAATTACACATGAATTATGTAATGGTGTTCCCCATACTCAATTAATGTCTCTTCAACCTAATTATTCAAGAGATGCATGATACATTTTGAATAATTTGGTTGTTCCTAGCATCTCACCCCATTTCTAGCAAACAAAAATATTTTGTTAAACCTTATAGATTGTGTGAGATGTTCCCAAGTTGCCCAAATTATTGTCCCAATTACTCTTGTCATTTTAATAGTCCTTATTGATCATGGTGAAGTTCTAATGACCTAAGGAGCCAAGCACATTCCCAACTCCCTCCTTAAATGACTAAATTCATACTCCGGAAGGGGTTTGGTGAAAATATCAGCTAGGTTTGACTTTGACTCAACATATGTGAGTGCAATATCTCCCCTATCTACGTGATCTCTTATGAAGTGATGACGCACTTCAATGTGTTTGGTCCTCGAATGATGGACTGGATTTTTAGTTAGGTTGATCGTGCTAATGTTGTCACACAGCACTTGTACACCCTTATAAGAAAGTCCATAATCCTCTAGGGTGTGTATCATCCACAACAACTGTGATACACTCTCTCCCATGGCAATATATTCGGCCTCGGTCGTGGAGAGAGCAACACAATGTTGCTTCCGACTTGACCACCTAACTAAAGATGAACCTAAAAATTGGCAGCCCCCACTAGTACTTTTCCGATCCAATTTGCACCCAGCATAATCAGAATCGGTATAGCCTATCAAGTCAAAAGACTCTGTACGAGGGTACCATAGACCTACTCGAATTGTGCCCTTAAGGTATCTCAATATTCTCTTAACTGCAATTAAATGAGATTCCTTGGCACAGACTTGATATCTAGCGCACATGCCCACAGCAAAAAGTATGTCTGGTCGACTAGCTGTGAGATATAGAAGACTACCAATCATGCTTCTATATTGCGTTAGATCAATTGGTTTTCCACTCTCATCATTGTCAAGGCGAGTGTTTGTCGCCATTGGAGTGGACACTTCCTTAGAGTCACTCATATTGAATTTTCTAAGCATCTCTTGAGTGTATTTTGTCTGATGGACATAAATTCCATCTCTAGTTTATTTGATTTCAAGTCTGAGGAAGAATGTCAACTCTCCTACTAGACTCATCTCAAACTCACTTTCCATGTGAGAAATGAATTCATTCAAATAGCCTTTGTTATTTGAGCCACAAATTATGTCATCGACATATACTTGGGCTACAAAAATGTTTTCACCATCTCTACGCAGAAATAGTGTTGGGTCTATTTGGCCTCTTACAAAGCCCTTTTCTAATAGGTAAGTTGACAACCTTTCGTACCATGCTCGAGGTGCTTGTTTAAGCCCATAAAGAGCTTTCTTGAGCTTGTACACGTGGTTTGGAACTTCGGTATTCACAAACCCCGGTGGTTGTTCAACATAGACCTCTTCTTTGATGAATCCGTTTAAGAAGGCTGATTTAACGTCCATTTGATAGAGCTTGAAACCTCTATGTGCAGCAAAAGCTAGCATCAAACGAATTGACTCTAATCGGGCCACGGGAGCATAAGTCTCATCATAATCGAGACCTTCGACTTGACTATAGCCCTTGGCTACAAGTCTTGCCTTGTTTCTTACAACTTCTCCCTTTTGATTTAACTTATTTTTGAAGACCCATTTAGTTCCAATAATGGTGGTCTTCCTAGGTCTAGGAACTAAATCTCATACTTGGCTCCTTTCAAATTGACCTAATTCGTCTTGCATAGCTATGATCCAATCAGGATCGTGCAATGCTTCATCAACTAGTCTTGGTTCAATTTCTGAGATTAAGGCAACCTCATTGGACTCATTTCTAAAGAATGATCTAGTCCTAACCCCTTGTTGGATGTCTCCCACAATTTGGTCTTGGGGATGACTAGAGGCTAACCTAGACTGCCTTGGTGTTGGCGGTGCCTCATGAGTGGTCTCACTCGGCACAGGCGAGGACTCAGTATCAGGCAACGGGTCCGCCTGAGTTCTTTGTTGCCCTTGCTCATCATCATCAGAGTCAATTTCGACTCTTTCCATGTTTGGATCATTCAAACCTAGCCTTCTAAGTTCGAATTGAACTTCTTTTACATTCCTTGATTGATTATCAGGGATTTCTTCGAAAGCTACATCCGAGGATTCTTCAATCAATTTAGTCCTATTGTTGTAGACTCGATAGGCTTTGCTGGTAAGAGAGTACCCGACCAGTATCCCTTGATCAGCCTTAGCCGTGAACTTCCCAAGATGATCCTTGGTGTTCAAGATAAACACCTTACAACCAAACACCCTAAGATGTTTAATTGTAGGCGGTTTCCTAAACCAAAGTTCATGGGGAGTCTTTCCTAAAAACCTATGTATTAAAACTCGATTTTGCACATAGCAAGCTGTATTCACAGCTTCAGCCCATAAGTAGCTCGGTAGTGAGTACTCATTGAGCATGCTTCGTGCAGCCTCTTGTAGGACTCGGTTCTTTCTCTCCACAACCTCATTTTGCTGTGGGGTCCTTGGAGTAGAGAACTCATGCCTATATCCCTTTTCTTGACAAAACTCTAAAAACCTATGATTTTGAAATTCCCCACCATGATCACTTCTAATGGTTTTAATTGTTGTCGATTTTTTATTTTCAGTTCTTCTACAAAAGGAAATAAAAATATCTATAGTTTGGTCCTTATGTTTCAAAAAGAAAGTCCATGTGTATCTAGTAAAATCATCAACGATTACCAAGCAATATCTACTTCCATTCAATGATATTACACTACTGCAATCAAATAGGTCCATGTGCAATAAATCTAAAGCAGTAGATGTACTTATAGTGCTTTTACCTTTATGAACAACTTTTGTTTGCTTACCCTTTTGACATGCATCACATAGTTTGGTCTTGTGGTACTTGATGCTGGGTAAGTCTCGCACTAATCCTTGGTTGGCCAACTTCCAGATGTTCTTCATGTTTACATGTGCCAACCTTCTATGCCATAGCCAAGACTCTTCTTCTTTTGACATGAAACACTTAATCAAAGCATTAGTAGCACTTTTAAACGATACTTGATAAATATTATCAACCCTTGTGCCTACTAGTACCGTGTCAAGTGTGTCAATGTGTTTAACCAAACATTGACTTGAATGAAATTCAATTGTGTAACCCGTATCACACAATTGACTGACACTTAGGAGATTAAAAGTCATCCCCTTGACTAGAAGGACATTCTTGATATGGAAACATTCGGATATATGAATGTCTCCAACTCCTACAACCTTAAGGCTACCATTATTACCAAAAGACACATTACCTCTACTTTTGTTTTGAATGGTTGTAAACAGTGATTTGTTCCCGGTCATGTGCTTGGAGCATCCACTATCAACAAACCAAGTTGATAGATGCTCCCCCTCGACCAATGCCTACAAGACACGGAAGATAGAGGTTTTAGGTACCCAAATCTTGGGACCTAATGCTTCTACAACGAAAGACCTAGGAATCCATGCCTTGGTCATACCTTTCCTAGTTCCATGAGCCCTAGAAACATGTGATCTACTATTTTGAGTTCTAGACATTAGAGAAATGAAACTCGACTCCTTGGGTTGATACCCTAGCCCGGCCTTGTTGTAGACTGCCCTTTGGGCATTTAGAATCATGTCTAGAGTCTTAGAGCTAGTTGAGAACTTCTCAAGCATTTTCTTGAGTTTCTCAACCTCACCCTTTAATGCCTTGTTCTCATCCTCAAGGACTTCTAGATGTAGGTCATCGACCTCATCTTCCCTAAGGGTCCTTAAGGTTTTTACTTCTTCTTTTAACAATTTATTTTCTGTTTTTGACTTTTTAAGCAATGTAGATAAGTGAGTGATAGTCTTATAACACTTTTCTATATGAGAAGAGGTTACCTCTTCATCATCCGACGATGATGAAGCCGCGGTTGATGCGTCGCTCGAATCTCCCTCACTTCCGGAGTCCGAAACCTCCCTTGCCATGAGTGCTAATTGTCGTGTGCTCTTTTCCATCTTCTCTTCTTCCTCCGATGAGCTTGATGAGGACTCATCCCAAGTGGCCTTGAGAGCCTTCTTCTTCTTGGCTCTTTCCTCCTTCTTTTTGGCTCGTTCCTCCTTCCTCTTTAATTTCGGACACTCGCTCCGAATGTGTCCTTTCTTGCTACACTCATAACATATAACATTAGATTTATCAAAATTTTGATCATTTGTTTTACCTTTTCCTTTGTATCTTCGGCTTCTTCTCATAATCCTTCTTACGAAGTTCGCCATCTCACTTGATGATGATCCACTTTCATCATCGGATTCGGAGGAAGAGGTGGATGAGGAAATCTCCTTTTCCTTCTTCTTTTCCTTCTTCCTTCTTCCATCCTTGCTCTTTGGTCCTGCAAATAAAGCAATACCCTTCTCTTTTTGACCTTTGTTAGCAAGCTCATGAAGTTCCATCTCACAGAAAAATTCATCTAGTTTAACAATGGAAAGATCCTTGGATACCTTGTAGGCATCTACCATAGATGACCACAAGGCATTCCTAGGAAAAGATTTAAGAGTGTACCTTACTAGATCGCGATTCTCCACTCGTTCGTCCACAGAGTGTAGACTATTGATGATCTCCTTGAATCTCCCATGAAGTTCACTTACCGTTTCATTGTCCTTCATGGTTAGATTTTGGAGTTGATTCAAGAATAGGTCCCTCTTGGCAATCCGAGAATCTCGAGTTCCCTCTTGGAGCTCGATGAGTTTGTTCCATAGGTCTCTTGCACTCGAGAACAGACCTACCTTGACGAGTTGGTCCTTAGCGATTCCACATTGCAAGGTGACCATAGCCTTGGCATCGGCTTGTGCTTTGCGGAGTTGTTCGGTAGACCACCTTGACGAATCGAGTTCCTTACCTTCTTCATCCTTTGGTGGTGTGAAACCTTCCTTGACTGAGAACCACATGGCAATGTCGGTCTTGAGGTGATACACCATGCGGCCCTTCCAATATTGAAAATCTGCTCCTTCAAAGTAGGGTGGTCGATTTGTGCTAAAGCCTTCCTTCATAGCCATCATTGTTTGCTCTTTTGGGTGTTAATCCGAATCAAAGAGCCCCTTGCTCTGATACCACTTGTTGGGATCTTAGATGGCTAGAGGGGGGGGTGAATAGCCTCTTTAAAAACTTAAGCAGAGAGTTCTACACAGAAACTAGTTAGCGCAGCGGAATAAGCAAACTAAAACAAAATGAAAACCAGCACACAAACACTGATACACAGATTTATGAGGTTCGAGGATAACTTGCCCCTACTCCTCTGCGTGTCCGTAAGGTGGACGACTCCTTGATCTTCGGTAGATTGCACCCCGGAAGAATTCCGGCTAAAGATCCTCCTTCTAGGTGGAGTAACCTTCCCACAAAGTCTCAAGAAATATCTAAGTTAAAGCACAAGACTTACAGAAGCTCGGTGGCAGAGAAGAATGAAAAATGCTTACAACCACGCGAGGATCAGTGAAGGAAACAGAGATCGCAATTCACCCGAGAGCTCAAGAAGTTTTCACACCCAACAGACTTTTCTTTCAGCTTTCTTGTTGTTGTGTTCTTCTTTCCTCTCGCTGTTTTTACTGCTTCTGAAGCCCTGTTCCCGATCATGGTCAGACTGCACGAATCAGTGCTGCAGCCAATCCCTCTTTCTCCTTACCTAGTTCTCTGAACTCACACCAATGAAATCACAGTCATCACTGGCGTCTCTGGATACGAACCAATAAGTAGAGGTCAAACTGAGCGCAGCCCAATCGCAATCAGATTCGCCAGTGAACGTTGATGCCTCAAATGCATCTGTTGCAGCAAATCACAGTGAAAAGAGCACTTGTCTTCTTCTCTTAATGAAGCTTAATTTGAATTCAACCATGAGAGTGTGACCTGCGACCTGCAAGCTAAAAAGACTCACAGCAGATGGTTAAAAACAGACGGGTGAAAACAAATATGGCAAGAAGAAAAAGTGCATGCAGAACAAATCATACCGTGGGTCGGTCAGCAGACTGATCCACGCTTTCTGGATCATCGCTAATCGGTCTGGCGACCGATCAGGAACTAATCTGATCGGTCTCCAGACCAATCAGATGTCGCTGCGCACAGCTTCTGATCGGTCTGCGGACCGATCAGGCACTAATCTGATCGGTCCCGAGACCGATCAGATGTCGCTCTTCCCAAGCGCTGTAAGCCCTCCTGATCGGTCTCCAGACCGATCGGTAAAATCACGATGAGCTCGATCGATTTCGATCGGTCCGATCGATGTCGATCGCAGCCATCGATCGATTCCCGATCGGTCGCGGACCGATCAGTGTCAGTTTCCACCGGATCGGTCCGCCGACCGATCCATTCTGATTCAGTCTGCTCGGGCCCTCTCGACCTAGTCCGGAGAAACGAGCTCCCTAGCCCTCTCGACTTCATCCGGTCCTAGAGAACGAGCTCACCGAGCCCTCTCTGACTTCGCATGCCAAGTTTCCTTCTTGGACTTTTTAACACCAGATGTCCGATCACCCTTGATCCATCTGGATTTTCCCTTGCCTGGCTTCACTCACCAGGACTTGCACCTAGCTTCACTCACTAGGGTTTTCACCTGGCTTCACTCACCAGGATTTCCAATCTGCCTGGCTTCACTCACCAGGACTTTCCAACTGCCTAACATCCCAGTTAGGACTTTCTCAATCAGGTCAACCTAGTCAACCTAGATTAGTAATTAATCTGAGTTAAATATCTGATACAAACTTAAATCAGTGTCAACAGCAAAACAACATCCAGGTCAGACTGTATCAACATTGAGCTTCCTCCAAGAGCCTTGACCACCTTCTTCTTCCCCTTAGGGCATTGACTTCGGTAATGCTCCTTTTGGTTGCACAAGAAGCACACAATGTGCTCCTTGCTCTTCTTTGTTCTGGGGATGGTCTCCTTGGGCTTCTCCTTGCTCTTTTGTGCCACTTGGCCCTTCTTCTTGGCCAATTTAGGGCATTTACTTTTGTAATGCCCTTTTTCCCTACATTCAAAGCATATAATATGATTTTTATTATTAATTGAAATTGTTATACCTTTGCTTGTAGGGGTGGCATCTTCTCCTTTTGATCCGGAGGTAGAAGCTTCCTCTTGATCCGAAGATGATACTCCTCCATTTGATTTTGCTTGACTTGTGGAGGTGGAAGCTTCATCATCCTCTTCTTCTTTTGACCCGGATGTAGAAGCTTCTCCTTCTTCTTGATCCGGTGTCACCAAAGATTGCTCCCCCTCAATCCTAGAGGTGGAGGCTTCTTCATCTTCATCTTGTATGTGGAACAAGGAGTATGCTCCCTCCTTGTTCCCTTGATTGCATTCCCTCGAAGATGAAGCTTCTTCTTGAACTTCTTCTTCGAAAGTTAAGCATCTCTCAACTTCGGAATCCTCCTCTTGATCTTGCTCCAATGAGTCTCCCTCTTTGGATTCCTCTTGATTTGGTACAGTGGAGGGGATCTCATGAATTGATGCCAACTTACTCCAAAGCTCCTTGGCATCCTTGAATTCTCCAGCTTGAGCCAAAATATTGCTTGGCAATAAGTTGACCAAAAGCTTGGTCACTTTATCGTTTGCCTTGCTCCTTTGAACTTGCTCTTGACTCCATTTGCTTTTCTTGAGAGGCTTGCCCTTGGAGTTTGTTGGAGCTTCAAATCCTTCCATGAGAGCAAACCATTGCTCTATCTCCATCATCAAGAAATTTTTGATTCTTGATCTCCAAGAATCGAAGCTTGTAGATGTGTACGGTGGAGCCACCCTTGTGTCAAATCCAAGTCCATCTTGGAATTGCATCTTGAAGTTGAGCTTCTTAAATTCTTTGACTTTGATAATTTTGCTCCAACTTGTTCACCCTCTAGCTCTTCTTGCTATGTTTGCCCCTTCCGGCGATGACTCTGGTGAAGAGCGACCTTGCTTTGATACCACTTGTTGGGACCAAAATGTAGCTAGAGGGGGGTGAATAGCTCGTCGTGCGCTTCGTGTTCTTCGTTACTTGTTTCTTTGATGGTGTGCAGCGGAAATACAAGAAACAAACACATACAATGCTAACAAATGGATTTTACTTGGTATCCACCTCACAAGAGGTGACTAATTCAAGGATCCACACACTCACGCACTCTCCACTATGAAAATCCTCCTTTATGGTAACTACCAAAGGCGGAGAAGCCCTACAAGTTCACACTACAAGAAGAAAAGGAAAGGGAAACAAAATACAACACAAGCTTACAAGAAAACCCTAACCCTTACTTTCTTCTTCAGTTGTAGATCCGCCTCTTGACTTTGAAAACCTCCAAGAACCTTCAAGAACTGGCGATCTGAACTTTGTGGAGAAGCTGTAGGAGCACTGTTGTGATCTGAGACGAATCGGTGAAGTTCTGCTGAAGGAAACGCTCGCCTGCAGCTAAATACGACGCCAACGGTCGGATCCCGATCGATTGGATTGCTCCCAATCAATCGGGGAGGCTTTGGATCGATCAACTGATCGATCCAGAGTGCCTCTGTGCTCTCTGGAATAGCCTGGATCGATCGGCTGATCGATCCAGAGCTTATCGTGCACAAACAGCAGCTCCCAATCGATCCACTGATCGATTGTGACCTCTAAATCGATCCACGGATCGATCCAAAGGGGTTCTGTTCGTGGGGACTCACCCGATCGATCAACTGATCGATTGGGCATAATTCAATCGATCGGCTGATCGATTCAGATTTGCTGGATCGATCGGCTGATCGATCCAGATCTGTTGGATCGATCGGTTGATCGATCCAGATATGTTAGATCGATCGGCTGATCGATCCAGATTTGCTGGATCAGTCGGCTGATCAATCCAGATCTGCTGGATCTATCGGCTGATCAATCCAGATCTTGGTTTTTGCCCAAAAGTAAGTCCAAAGTCCCCTAAACCAACATCCAGTCAACCATGACTTGTTGGTACATAAAACCTAGCATCCGGTCACCCTTGACCTGCTAGGACTCTCTCACCAAGTGTTTGGTCAATCCCTTTGACCCACCTGGACTTTTCTCCTCTTGCCAAGTATCCGGTCAGTCCCTTTGACCTACTTGGACTTTCACCAGATGTCTGGTCAACTTTGACCAATCTAGATTTCCTCGTGCCTGGCTTCACTCACCAGGACTTCCCTTCTGCCTAGATTCACTCACTAGGTCTTCTCATCTGCCTGGCTTCACTCACCAGGACTTTCACCTAGCTTCACTCACTAGGGTTTCCTTCTGCCTGGCTTCACTCACCAGGACTTTCACCTAGCTTCACTCACTAGGATTTTCAGACAAGTATCCAGTCAACCTTGACCTACTTGACTCTCCTTCACAATCTCCCCACATGAACAATGTTCATGTGTTGTCTACAAGTATTGTCAAACATCGAAACTAAATCATCAAGACTCGAGCTTGACTCACTTTAAGCCCAGTCAAACAGGTCAACCTTGACCTAGGGAATATTGCACCAACAGGATCCTCGTCCAGATCGATGACTAAGCAACCATGATAACAAGAATATCCTGATTTGTCTGTCCCTTCTCCTCAAGGTCTAACTCGAAGAAGCCCTGAATCAAATCTGTGACCACAACTCGGTGGTAAGTTAGAGTCCCTCTGGACTTCTTGTTGAGTGCATCGGCAACCACATTAGTTTTCCCCGGGTGTTAGCTAATGGTGCTATCATAATTCTTCAGGAACTTCATCCATCTCCTCTGTCGAAGATTAAGTTTCTTCTGGGTGAAAATATACTTGAGACTATAATCCGTGAGAATCTCAAAAGTAATGTCGTATAGATAATGCCGCTAAATCTTCAAAGCAAAGATGATGGCGGCTAACTCCAACAATGTATTGGGTAGTTCTTCTCATGCTCCTTCAACTGTCGAGAAGCATAGGAGACTACCTTGCTGTGCTGCATCAGAACAGCGCTCAAACCCCGTAGAGATGCGTCGGTATAGAGCACGAATCCACCCTCTCCAGAAGGTAAAACAAAAATCGGAGCCTACACTAGTCTCCGCTTCAACTCCTGGAAGCTGGTCTCGCAATCCTCAGTCCAAGTGAACTTCACGCCTTTCCTGGTCAGGCGTGTAAGTGGCATAGCAATCCGAGAGAAACCCTCAACGTATCTCCGGAAATATCGAGCCAAACAAAGGAAGTTGTGAGCATCCTCTATACACTCCGTCTACTCCCAACGGTAACAACCTCTATCTCCTGTGGAACCACGGTATACTCCTACTGGTGACCGTGTGTCTCAAACATTTCACAAAAGACAACCAAAATACGCACTACTGATCTTCACATATAGATGTTTCCGTCGAAACATCTCTAAAACTATGCGAAGATGGTGTATGAGACTCACCTTGGATCTGTAATAGATCACAACATCGTCAACAAAGACAATGGAAACCGATCCAAACATCCTAGGAATACCAAATTCATCGAGTCCCTGAAAACATCTAAGGCTCCGCAAGCCCTAATGGTAAAACCAAGACACATAATGTCCGTATCACAGACATTCCTAACCATAAGATCCCCGACAATGAGTCAGGAATCTGATCACCAACGATATAAATCACCAAAGAATAGATCCTCCAGTGTGAGAGCAACGCTTCATCACACGAAATATCACATATATGGGAGCAACGCTTCATCACACGAAATATCACATATATGGGAGCAACGCTCTACCACAAGAAATCCTCCATATGTGGGAGCAACGCTCCACCACAAATAATCCGAAATATGTATCTGCAATAAATATGGGAGCAATGCTCCACTACAAGCAATCCGCAATATGTGGAAGCAACGCTCCACCACAAACGATCCATAACATGTGGGAGCAACGCTCCATCACAAACAATCCAAGATATGTGGGAGCAGCGCTCCACCACATTTAATCCATAAGTGCCCAAGGCACCTAACTATCCAGATAGAGGCTGCACGAGATCTCTCTACCACAGATCACTGTGGTTAGCCTAGGGTATAACAACCTAGTAAGTAAATCAAATCCATAGTCAACTCTGTCATCATCCTAGTGGGTCGGTCACCCACTAATAGGAGAATTAGTTGACAGAGTAATACAACCAATAACATAATGTAGACACTCCACATTCTACATTCAACATAAGTAGAATCATCATGATGCTACCAACCATACACTCGGTATACGTGCACACACAACATATGTATGATCGACATAATCCTCCAATTAGTACACACCAAACATACTCACAACATAGGTATAAATCATCGTGATACCTCCAACAATGCATACCGAACCCGTATACATATATCAACATAGGTATAATCGACAATACACCTCAAACAACACTCACATGACATATATACACCTATGCCAAGAGTATAATCAACGTAATACTTCCAACAAATCATAATCGATACGAGTGTACACACAGAACAAATATAATGAACAAGATACCTCGAATATTACACCGAACACATCTGCACATATCACAACTCAGATTAAATTGATAAGATACATCCAATAAAATACTCAAACACATGTGCACATTTCACAACATAGATTTAATTGACAAAATACCTCCAATAAACCAATCAGACCACTCGGGTATAATCTACTAGAAACCCACAACAATCATAACTGGAAAAGTATACACCCTCTACATGCAATTAGACCGTCCATCATAACATTCCTACAACATATAATAATCATATGTACACACCACATAGATATGCAGAATCAACATATTTAATCCAATCAACCTGACATTCCCCATGCTACCTTCTACGTTATCCAACTAGGTACATACAGTCAAAAATGAAAGTCCACATGGAATATGATACATCGATCCTCTATAGACTGACTAAACCGATAATGGTATACCGCTAATTCAGTCTTCTCCCCGTCAGTACAAGTCATGTACCCAATATACTCAAGATATCCAACTAAGCACGAATCACCCAAAGATCAGCATTTTTATAAAATAGAGTAAGTCGATCCCCTGCTGATCGGACCAACCAAAATAATGAATCAGTGATCGACTATCTTAATCTAACAAATATACATTAATCCTCCGCAATCACAAAGGTATATCAATCTACGACTACCCAAGTCGACAAACATAAATCAGTCTTCTATTGACCGATCTAACAAGAGTAAATCAATATTTATTGATGAAATTAACTAAGATAAAATGGTACACTACTAGATAGGTCAACATGAAGATATAGATACTATCCACTACCCAGCTAATAATAGCAGAGGCTGGTATGTGCCTCAATCTGCTAACCAACTAGTAGTAATAAAAGCTAAAACTACTGGTGTATGATATGAAAAATCACCAAAAACTGTAATTCTTGATCTCTAATAGGGTCGATCATTATCAGTGGCTAACCCAAAACATGTAATATGACTACAACATCAGACAGATACCAAATATAACGTGCTAATATATGTCATAACTATCATAGTCAATAATGCATATACTAACAGAAGTATATGATAACACTATACAAACATACCTTCGATAGCTTGGAGATATCCTGCTGCTGCCAGGTCCCAAAACCCGAAAAGTCACATCGAGAAAACTAAAACATGAAATCCGAAACACGGGATATAAGACTCGTAAACCGTGCTATGATACCAATAAATTGGTATCAGATAAATCTCGAAAATCCAGAACACATAGCAAGTATCGTAACCTCGCTCTGATACCACTAAATTGTCACACCCCGAGAAAGTCTCTGTCCGAAGAAATTTCGGCAGCACCTCCCCTGTACGGGTGACAATTTGAAACATTTCTACAGACACAGTATATATCAGCCATAGGCGGCTGGAACATACACACAACCACGCAGTTTATATGCAGCCTACTCGGCTGATACCACAAAAATACAACCACGCAGTTATATGTAAATCTAACAGCCCACTCGGTTGTACTAAAACCAATCACAGCGGAAATCCAATAGATAACACATACAACTATAAACGAAGACTGCAAGCCGGCTAGGCTTACACCACACAACAACACAATACTCCGGAAACAAAACTAGAACACAAAGCCAAATACACACGTATCATATACCAAGATAAAAATAAACAAAAATACGGAGACTAGTCTTCTAATGTGACGTGGGGACCGGCAGGTAGGATACTCCAAGCGACTCCATAAACAACCTGGTACCTGAAAAAAATAGTGTCCATGGGGGTGAGTTCAACAACTCAATGGGTAACAACTGATATGCATAAAAAAGAAAATAACAACCAGCCCTAATCATGCGTACAGTCTCCTGATACAAGAAGGGTAAATGCAACTGAAATAAGTAGGAGAAAACTGTACTAACCAGGACCAGGGTATAAGTACAACAGGGTCGTCAGACCGAGAGTGTCATAAATCATGTATGCATGTCAATCATATGCATCCATATAAATGCAGCAAGTAAATACAGCAAACACAAGCAATAAATGCATCATGCATATGATGCAAATGTCATGGTCACCCCTGACACCAGTCAGTCATCTCACACACAATGGTGAGACCGAGTAGGTAGGGTTGTGACAACCGTGCACTCTGCCATCACTGCCCCTGATGAGTGACCGAGTGGACGGGATGCTGTCAGAGTACACCTATCCTCCTACCCTAAATCATAAGTGGGGGAGCACAATGCTCTCATCTCCCGGTACACGATGACGAGGAGAAATCTCTGCCGGCTACCACGCTGCGTCACACTACCATGAGCGGACCAACGGAGCCAAACAGAGTCCAACCGCCTGCTGGCTACCACGCTGCTACACTAAACCAGCGGAGCCAAACAGAGCAGAACCAGACCAACGGAGCCAAACAGCAGAACTGCTACACACCTGTCTGATATACCACTAACCCATGAGTGATGGTGTGTACAGATACATGTAATTAGCGATGTCCTCGACAATAATAGAGCACACTATCGCACAGCATGCAATCATGCGAGATGATGCATGACACTAAACATGACAATATCCTGAACAACATAACAATATTCATATATAAATATAAAATGTGTACCATAGGACAATGAACCAAATCAAGGGTACACAGAATCAGATAAGGTATCAAAAACCCTAGGTCCTGAACATAATAAATAACATGGTTATGTCATTACCTCTATAAGCATGTATAATTAGGTAAATATTAACATGATGTGCATAACAAATAAACAAACAAGCAAGTAACAGATCGGGTAGTGATCAATCGAAGCAAATAAAAAAACACAATCATTGTTATTTGTTAAAAACATTACTATGCATATTAAATGACATAAAGTCAAAATACCCGCCTCTAATAGACAGGTCCAATCCGAAATAGATCCCTCATCGAGACACCGTCTCGAATCAAAGTCCTGTACAAATAAAGGTATATATTTTATTTAGCTAATTTCAAATAAGTAGCTAAATAAAAATCTCTAACACTAAATTAGGGCAAAACCCAAATCAACACATAAACATAAACCTAATTCACACTTAACTAATTTGTATCAAATTCCCCTACTCCTTACCTCGATACCTCATAGTCGTTCTTGATCCACAATCGCGGAGCGTGTTCACTGCTGGAAGACATTGTTGTTAGACTACTTCATTAATTGGATCAAGAAGGGAAATCAAGAAATCAACAAGGCATTCACCTAACAACCTAATTCCAGTGATAGTTCATTCCCATAACCTCTTCCTCTCTGGTTGCTGATGATGATCAATGATTCTGGCGGAGAAAACTTCCATCTACTAGTGATGTGGTGGATGAAACCAGTAGATCATGAAACCAGAAATCCAGAATCAACCCACTTAAAGATCAGATATCCAAAGCAAAGGTTAGGGTCGAGTACTACCTCAAAGACCACTGCTAGGGCACCAAGTCGGGAAAGAAGAAGACTCGATCGCTGACCCTTGGAGTCCTGATAGCCCTTCCACTTCGGCGATCAGTGGTGGCTTCGGCTTGATCCGATGGCGACTGGTGTGGCGCAACGAGACCACGCTGCTAGGGCACAGCTCGGAGGGGGTATTCCCCGCAACCTCTCGTCGCGACTAAGGTTCAGATAAGGGGTCGGCGTGGAGAGGCTAGGCTCAGAGAGGCTGGAACAACCAGATCCGGCGGTCAGCAGTGGCGTGCAGGGACAAGTCTAGGGCACAGAGAGGAGATGACAGTGGTTAGGGCACGGATCCGTGGTGGTGGCTACCGACGAGATCGACGGCGGCAATCCAGTAGGGGTGGCGCAGCGTGAGGGAAAGGTGCAAGGAATCTCAATGGTTGGCACAGAGGAGATCGGAGAGGGCCGGCGGCGGTTCGAGACTAGGGCACAACGCCGCGAGAGAGAATGGGAGGTGAGGATCGAGAGGCGACATCAGTTTGGGGGAAAAAATGAAGAAGAGGGGGAACCGCTCGGGCATGCGGGCAAAGAGGAGGAAACGACGAAAATGAAGAAAAGTGAAAATAAATAGAAAAAGAAAAGGAATTAAGAAATAAATATTTACTCGCTAAAACAGGATAGCCTAAACAGGCTTTCCTGGAGCTCCATTTTTATCCCCGTAAATTCGTCCATACGAGCTCCGAAAAATTCCGGAAAAATTCCTAGAAATTTCGAAAAATTTCCTTATCATTATTCGTCATTTTTCGGTATTTTACAAAACCAATAAAAGTGTATAAACATAAATAAAATTAAAATTTAGGATTGGTCCGAAAAAGAATGTGCCAGAAGGGGTGCGAAAAGTACCTCTCTTAAATTCCCTATCTTCTAATTTTTGACATATATTAAAATACCATTCTCCCTTTAAACTACCCTCTCTAACTTTTGACATGTCAGAATCTCTCCTCCCTTTAAATTACCCCTTTTCAATCCTTAAAAATGAATTGATAAAACAAAACCAATAAAAAAATAAACAAAACTTAAAAGAAAACTAAAAGAAAACAACAAAAGTCAGAGCGAAAGGATATAAATGGAAGCTTAAAGATGGGATCGAGAGGGGGCGTGTTACAGGAGTGCGAAAAACCTCTCTAATTTTAATTAAATTATAAAGAATATTTTAATATATGAGTTTTTTTATGTATAATTATTTTGTTTAGCTTAAGTTAATTTATTTTAATCATATAAGAGTTCTCTATTTTGATATATATATATATATATATATATATATATATATATATATATATATATATATATATATATGTTTTTTTTCGAAAAAATGCTCTTTTAACTAAAACTAGTTAAAACCATAGAGAGCACCTTTTCAATTTTTTCCTAATTATAAAGAAAACAATAAATTCCCTAAAATAAATTAAATCCGAAAATTGATGCATCATCGGACGGTCGAGATTCGTCTACAGCTTGAATCTCCTCTTCTTCTCGTTCGTACAGTCCGTACTACTTCCCTCCACTCTCCTCCTTCCCTAATAAATATCCCCCTCTTCTCCGCAGCTGGCAGTTGCGTCGGATCGGAGAGGAGCTGGAAGTCTGAGACGAGCCGATGGTGCTCGGGAGGCGGCAGTCCATGCGGCGGACAACCAGCATGACTGAGTTCGCCGTCAACTTCGTTGTCTCCGACGCCGAGGTCACACAGAGTAATCCCGAGCAGGACAATCTCGCAGGACTCGGTGACCGCCTCCCCCTCCAGAATAGATCCTCCGGAGCTGCGGATTGGATGGAGGCGACCTACCAGGGGAACGCTAACCTAGCACCGTCGCCTCGGGGAATGGAGCACCGCAGGAGTTCGGCAGACTTCGCCGTGGTGGAAACCTCGCGCTTTCTCGCGGAATGCGGCTCTGCAACCGCCGCCTTGTCCTCGGACGGGATATCTTCATGTACAGGTATTGCTGCTTCTGCTTCCTGCCGGTTCATGAATTTTGGCCTGCAAAATCCTTTTTTTTCCCGTTATTGCTGCTTCTCTCGGCGGCTTTCCCTTCTTGATTTATTTGTTTTTGGGTGAAAACTCGAGGGCTATATTGATGTTAGGTGAAATTCATCCAGTAGTGTTGTTAACAAGATGTATCCTCTCTTACGCATGCATTTGCTTTTTTGATTCCGGATTAGCAAACCCCAAAGCTCCACTGTTTCTCTTCAAAACTGAAAACTTAATTACTTACATCTCTCTCTTGGATGGTTGGTTATTGGGATTCTTTCAGTTTCATGAAACATAAATTTGATTTCTTTTTCCCTTCTGTTTTCTCAGGGGTGAAGCATTTTGCAGCTTTGAGTGCCGACATCAACACATGAAACCTGATGAACGCAATGAGAATTGCTCTCTGACCTCAATCAAGGATAGGGGTGCACCTGCAACCAATGGCGACAAGCAATCTGGTAACGGGGAGACCCTTGCTGCTGTCTAAGATTTATTAATCAAATCATGATGGAGTTAAGATCTCATAATGTTGTGAATGCTAAAAGACAAGACAAAACTATATAGATCTACTTGGTTTGAACAGCCAAGCTATTACTTGGCAGGAGAAATCTTGTTGTAAGCACTATGATGCTAATCCATCCCCATCTTTCTGGTTCCATCCAAAAATAAAATTTGAAATGAATTCTGATGAGTTCATTGTCATAATGTTTATCAAGTTAATGAATTTTCTTTCATAAATCATTTAACCATGAGATGCTCTCTTTCTCTTTGTTGTCGTTCTTGCAGAAGATCAAAAATTGTTCTTGTTTGGCTTTTCTCTCGAGTCAGAATCATGAATGACTCAGATGATTCCCATCATTTTCCAATGATTGTTCCACACACTTAAATCTTCACAAAATTGTATGAACTATTGTTCCTGAAGCAGAAAGCCACATTTACTGATATAAACATTGGGATATTTTAATCATTGCAATTCTTTTGCTAGATGATACAGCTAAAGATCTATAGATTTATATCCTGACAAACTGCATCAATTAGATAAAGAATAAAATGATTTGTATTCAGAAATATCATCATTATCATCAAAAAAGTTGGGATCTTATGATCTGATAATGTTCCCATGTGGTAAAAGTGTTGGCTGATATTGATGTCTTCTTAAGTGGTAGAAAAAATATCAAATGATATTGTCAAAAAGGTAACTGATGTGGTTGGACTAGACTTAATGTTCGTCCATTCTATCAATTCCTTGGCTCACATCAAAGGGGAACAGGAATATGATTGTGGAGTTTGTGTCAGCTTGCATGGAGTAGGTTTCACCTCATTATTGTTGTTTTGGTGGAGGAAATAATTGTTCAATGCTCAAGTGCCAATTGTTTTAACTTTCACAATCCATGTACTCCAATGCTTCAGCATCACTCATCAAGCTCTGTGAATTTGAGGTCAGTCTTTTTTTTTTCTCATCTATCAGTTCAAATAATTGCTTGTTACTTTAGCCTTGATTTCACTGATTTCTCATGAAAGTGTCGACATGATTCTTGGTGAGGATCTCTTTATTCCATGTGAAATTGTATTCTGATTTCTCTTCTGATCAATTCACTTCATAATGAGTGGCTTCTTGACAAAAATAAATATCCAACTCTGCAGTATTCTAATTACAACATAGAAAGAATCTAGATAGAGAAAATATAGTTATTTTTGTTCTCCTAAGTGTAGTAAGATATAGCTAAGCAGGGTTGCATATTTAAACTAGGCTAAATTAAAATAACTAGCTAACTAAAGAAATCGAATTTGCTCATTAACTTTGAGAGAAAGGAGCAGAACTATAGGGTACTTCTAAAGTTATATATATTAAATCTATTTTACATAACTTTTGAATTCATATATAAAGCTATGTCAGCTGATATGTAATGGTAGAATTAGTTGAAATTCTGCTGTCAGGAAAGTTTAATGAACTCTTGATAAAACTCAAATCCTCAAGCACTAGGATTTCATTAATATTATTGTTGGTACTTCATGGTTTCATTGGGAGTCATTTGCTCATTGTGTAGTACAAATGCAATGGCAGCTCATTTAGAGAGAATCCCCTCATTGGTTGACCTTCAAGTCAGGGATTCATTTCCCCTAACAATTAATGCATGAAAAATACATTATCAACTCATTGAAAGTCAACTCCTAGACAATAAAGCTAACATTGTTTACTTCTTTTGAACAATGTGCATTCTAATTTTTGTTGTGTACTCTTGATGACAAGATTTAGAAGCTATGAGCTGTTCACTGCCCAAGTTTACAAGGAAATGAGGTTATAACTTATTGTTTATAATAATTGAAATAGAACAAAACAAACTCAAGTAGAATAAAATGAAATAAACATAGAATGGTTGATAGAGAAGAGGATTTCCACATGCTTTGGAGGTATTAAGGAATCTGATTTGAGATTGAATAAACTAACTTTTATTGAGAGTTTTAATCTTGAAAAGTACAAACAAAAAATCTTAAATTTTTTTGAGAATTTTAATTCAGATTCTTCTAAAGAAATTTTAATATAAAATATTGTTGCAAATGTGTGCTACTTTATCTGATAATGTAGAGTAGAGATTCAATGTGACAGGGAGATGGATCAAACTTTAAATATACATTTTTTTTTTTTTTTTTGCAAACTATAGCTGGATTTATGTAATGCAAATTGTTCTTAGAAAAATAGAGATTAGTTCAAAAACATGGACCACCTATTTGTTATATTGCAATTAAGCACCTACATTTGAAAGATTAGCTTGTAGCATGGTTTTGTTGGTAAACCAAGCTCAGAGAATCATTTAAAGTACAAGTAATTACTAAAACTACATATTATAAATACACGCACAATGCAATAATGCATTATATGGGTACATTTTTTTCAAGAAAATCTGAAAACAATCAATATAAAAATACGAAAATATTAAAAATATAATTTAGAATTTGTTCACTGAAAGTAATACTGAATAATGCATATATTTGGGGGTGTAACTTGTTGAAAATTAGAATTTGAACTTCTCTTGTAAATGCAAGCCTAAGATAAATGTTAGCGCTAAAAAGTCTTTTGTGCTAGTTATAAAAGACAATTTGTTAAGATAAATGTTAGCGCTAAAAAGTCTTTTGTGCTAGTTATAAAAAACAATTTGTTATGCTAAGACCGACAATTTGTGTGGTTTGAACCCTAAGTACTATTTTATGGCCTATCAATCCACAAAGTGGATCATGCCCATAATCCCATTGTGCAAACTACTTCTGAAGAGGCAAAGAAACTTGTGCAATTGTATCTTCTTTACAAGATATATGATATGAGTTATGACGAGTGGATCAAGAAAATGATGTGACAGTTAGAGTCAAAGTGACGGGGCAGTCAAAGTCAAAATAATTTGGCAACCACATTCAAGAAGGAACAACATCCCTTCACCTAACTTTGATTAGTCGCCCAACGCTAAGGTTCTTAGATGCAACCAGACCCAGTTATAATTTGGTCGGGAAGAGACGGTCAGTTGAGAGAGACGGTCAACCCTTAAACTGAGCGACCCGAGGAGGTTAGTGTCTTAAGGGTGGCCTGCTCTTAAGGTGACCAAGAGTGAGGTCGGTCGGACTCACATGCCTGTCGGAAGGACCAACTTACTCCACAACAGACCAACTATAGGTATGGTCAAGGGGAAAGCTAAACTCCTTCGTATGAGTACCCATGTACACGCCCGGGCGACCCTGATTGACGATCGCCCTAATTGATTTCCCGGTAACATTGTGCATGTGTATCCGTTCGGTCACAAAGTCAGGCGAGTTTATATGCCTTGGTCATATAGAAAGCTAGCCAGGTAATGACATGATGTAGCTTAGCTTAATATATTGACTGAACTTCTCATAATGTAATTGTGTTTCTCTTGGTAGCCCATTATATGCTCGGTCGAGTAGAAGGATGATCAGGCCTTAAGCATATGCCCTCATATTACCACCTGGACAGAATTTCAGCAAACCATAGGTTATTAGGACTTCCCGGAAACAAGAGGTACTATATTATTTCTCAAGTAGATTCTCAACATGACTAAAAGAACTATATCGTGCTCCGAACAAGTATCTCAAGGTTGCATAGAATATAATTGAGCGGCTTAATGACCGAGGCAGGTATAAAGGCGATCCACCTTAATGGCTATCGAGATACATGCAGTATAATGCACAACATAGCAGATTATGTAGAATGCATTCGAACATTCCAATCAGGCGACCGACTTAAGGACCGATTGAGATTTATTTAGCAGACAACATCCCAATCAGGTGGTCGACTTAAGGATCGGACGAGATTTATTCAACATACAATATCTCAATCAGACGGTCGGCTTAAGGACCGATCGAGATATATTCAACAGACAACATCCTAATAATCCGTCAAAGAATATTCTTTTGGAACCTTCTTTAGGGAACATCTTGTCCTCCATCAGCCGACCACTTATAATAACATATTTCTTCATTAACCTCAGTGATAATAGAAACTATAAATGACAAAAGAGGTATATATATGGGTAAATGAAAGATTCCTCAGACGATTATGACATATTACCTAGGTTGTAACCTCTCCTTTACCTAACAACCTCTGACACACTTTGTCACCTCATGATTGAAGAGGTTATGTGAGATGGTATATAAAAGGGGAGTCCTCTCTGTGACGAAGATATGCTCTCTAAACATCTGCAACTCATCCTTGTGCACGTATCTGCTACCGTTCTTCATCCACCTGTCCGGGCTTGTACTAACATGAGCGTCGGAGGACCTTTGCCGGAGACTCCCCTTAGTTTCTAGGAATTAATGTTTTGTTGGATCATTTATGTGTGCGCAGGACCAGAGGGAAACTTCTTCTCAGAGGAAAGAGTCTTCTGCTCGTCAATCACCGATCCACCATGACCAACGCATTATCTCTGTAGTTTTTAGACATGATCAAATTTGGCGGCATCTGCGGGAACTTTCGCTTGGATCTGAGAATTAGAGATGGAGGAAGCTGGAAGACTCACTACTGTGATCTTAATGCAAGAAGACTTAGATCTACTCATTAATGCTCGAGCCCAGAGATTGTTGCAGTAGCAACAACAACAACAAGGAGCCACCGGTGGTACTCTGCTACTACCTAATCTCGTTACATCAATAACAGATCATCAGAGGGAGAGAGCAACTAGGGAAGAAAGGTGTGGCTCATTTGGCGCGTGAGTCTCACTCATCGACTCCCTGCCACTTAGCTCTCTTTTGCACGCCACCTGAGCATATGGGTCGAGAAGGACCACACTAGGAGTCTTCTAGAGATGTACTTGTTCGGGATGGGCGAAGGGGAAAGCTTCCGCACGATATAGCTCCCTCGAAGAAATTAGTACCCCGTTCGCTTAGAAGGTGCTAGAAGATAAACTGTCAAAGCACTATCAGATTTTGGCGATAGGAGAATACTCAGGCTCAACTGACCCTGAGGATCATCTCCTTAAATTTGAGCATGCTTGTTAGTGCGGGAAGCATTCGACGATCGAACCTGGATTTTGATTATGTCAAAGGGTCCAAAGTTAAGTTGTCTTGTTATCTAACAAGGTTGAATGAGTTTGCAGGAAAAGTCCTAAGTATTCTTAGGCAAAAGTCCTAGTGGATTCTAGACAAGTGGAAAACCCTAGGGGGTGGTAATCCTAGGTCCTAGGGGGTGGTAACCCAAGGTGAGGAAAAGTCCTAGCTGCGGTTAGGTAGGTGGAAAACCCTAGGGGGTGGTAACCCTAGGTCCTAGGGGGAGGTAACCCTAGGTCCTGGGGGGTGGTAACCCTAGGTTATGGAAAACCTTAGGGGAAGTAACCCTAAATCTTAGGGGGTGGTAATCCTAGGTTATGGAAAACCCTAGGGGTGGTAACCCTAGGTCCTAGGGGGTGGTAACCCTAGGTCCTAGGGGGTGATAACCCTAGGTCATAGTGGGTGGTAACCCTAGGTCCTAGGGGGTGGTAACCGTGGGCGGAAAGTCCAGTTGGTCTGGAGGACCGGTCTGACAATAGGTAATATATCCTGAGAGGAGTAGGTGAGGACGCGTTCTCCTGTGAGGAAACAATAGGCGTCGGTTTAACCTACGATTTTCAGAGGAAATCCAAAGTCAGAACCGGACAGTTCGAAAATTGTCAAGTTAAATGATTTATATATTATCTACTATGTGCTAACTCTGTTTTACAGGAAGGCTAATGATTATGCAAGTTGATGTTCGGTTTGGATCGGTTGGCTGAACCTGGGAATCGACCGACCGAACCTCCAAGCAAACATAGCAGAGTTCTAGCGAGTGGCTTGGGTTCGACCGAGGAATCGGTCGACCGAATCTCGGGATCGATCGACTGAACCGGGGATAAGCGGTGACGTGGCCGAGCAGAGTTGATCGAACTAGATGTGATGGGGATCGGTCGATCGAACGGCAGGATCGGTAGATCAAACAAAGAAAGTATATCCGAGCAGAAGAATTGGAAGGCGGACCAATTCAGGTAGGATCGGTCAATCGATCAGGAGGATTGATTAACCGATCGACGACGAGTCAAACTTGATCCCCGGATCGAGAGATTTAGATCAGATCAAGCTCGTCTATAAAAGGAGGGCTCGACCAGGTGCTTTGACAATAATTCTTGAAGAATATCTTGAGCTCTTGCGCGCACTCCGAAAAAGTCTAAACGCTGCTCCGAAAATGATCAAGCTAGAAGTTCTATTTCTTCAAGTCGTTAGTAACAAGTTTAATTTTGAGCAATACTTGTAAGCTGTATATTTGTACTTGTACTCAATTTCCGAATCCATAGTGATTTCTAATTGAAAGCGATTAACGATCGCAGGTCTTGTAGTAGGAGTCGTCACAGGCTCTGAACCAAGTAAAAGAAATTTTGTTAGCATTGCTTATCTTTTTATTTTTTTTATTCCGCTGTGTATTCTATGTGTTCTCCGAAACGAGTGAAAAAGCAACGCGTGCTATTCACCCTTCTCTAGCACGTCTACGATCCTACAATACTATCCTTCTCTATTAATTTATCGATGAGGTCAAATGCTTGGTGTTCCTCACTACATTCGACAGTTCAGCAGAAAGGTGGTTTAAACGACTACTTGCTGAATCCATTTGCTATTTCAAGGATTTTTGCAAGGTGTTCCTTCATCACTTTGTCAGTTGCCCACGCTACAAGAAGACTCCCCTGAGTCTTTTCTTACTCAAACAAGGGCCTAAGGAATCACTGAGGGTTTATATTAAAAAATTCAATCAAGTGGCTATGGACGCCCCTTCAGCCACTACCGAGATTCTGATAAGTGCTTTTTTTCAAGGGCTCAGTAATAATGACTTCTTCATCTCCTTGGTTAGAAGATCGTTGAAAATTTTTGATCATTTGTTGGACAGGCGACCGAATTCATCGATATTGAAGAGGCACAGACTTCCCGGAGGAAAGACACCACTACACCGATGCCCGAGCGCCGAGCATTACCCACTCCACCTAGAGGACCTCGGGCAACTCCTTAACCTTATCATCAAGAACCATGACCACAGGCCGTGCAACATGTGGGGGTCGAACAAGAAAGATATCCTGAGCCCCCTCGAGAAGCTCCAAGACGGTGGTGGAATCTCCACATGTCAACTACCCATGGCACGCAGGATTGCTATACTTTAGCTAATCGCCAAGGTGGCAATCGAAGATTTCACCGGTGCACTCTATCGCCCAACTGCTAACCCTATCGACGACCAAATGTTTCGCCCAGAAGAAATCAGCGCGAGACTGAACGACATTAGAGGACACCACCACTACCAATGGACCGGACATCCACTCTCGTTCGAAACCAACTGAAGCTCCCTATCCGGTAGGAGGAGCACCACAATAATGCCGCCTAGGGCAACATCAACATGATAGTTGGTGGTCTGATCGATGGAGACTCCAACTGAACGATGAAGTTACACGTCCGGCGTTCGGAGATTCATGCGGCCAGCTGCAGTAAGGAGCAAGTGGTCGGGCCCGAGATTAGCTTTGAGCCGAAAGATTTGGAGGGGGTGGAAATACCTCATAATGATGCATTAATAATTCAGGCTGTTATAACCAATTATAATTTTCCCACACTTTTGTTGACACAGGTAGTTCCGTCAATATTATTTTCAAAGAAGCGTTTAGGCAGTTACACTTAGACCTGAGTGAGCTTCTGCCTATGGTAACTCCTTTGTATGGATTCACAGGTATTGAGGTCCAACCGTTTGGCCAAATAAAATTGGCTATATCTTTAGGGGAGGAGCCCCTAGTAAGGACGCACCGATCGAACTTCATTGTAGTTAACGCAGCCTTCGGCTGCTTGGCCTTGAATAAGTTTCAGGCACTAGTCTCTACCTTCTGCCAGAAGATGAAGTTCCCCGTAGATGATCAAGTTGGGGAAGCTAGAGGAGATCAACTAGTTGTACACAAGTACTATGTTGATATAATAAAAATTAAGGCCAACTCTGCACGAAAGATACAGTGGATGGAGGTCAATACCATCCGTGAGGCACCACCGACCCTATCTATGAAGAAAAGGAGGAAGTCCAGATTCGACCTGGTCGGCCAGAAACTGTTACACAAGTGGCGGCCGACCTCCCTCAAGAACTCAAAAGAGAGCTTGTTGCGTGTCTTACATGCAACAACGATGTTTTTGCTTGGACGTAGGAGGAAGTAACCGGGGTGTCATCTACGATCATGGAGCTTGTGCTTTATGTCTACCTCGACGATCGTCCCGTCAAGCAAAGAAAGAGAGACTTCAGGGCCGATCAGAATAAGATCATCAAAGAAGAGGTGAATAAATTACTGGGAGTAGGATACATTCATGAAGTCCAATTCTCAAGTTGGTTGGGTAATGTTGTCTTGGTGTCTAAGCTAGGAAATAAATGGAGGGTATACATCAACTTCAGAGATCTTAACAAGGTCTGTCCAAAAGATTATTATCAACTGCCTCGCATCGACCAAGTGGTGGACTCCACCTCTGAGTGTGAATTTATTTGTATGTCGGACGCATCTCAAGGATATCATCAAGTTCCGCTAGCCAAGGAGGATCAAGAGAAGGTCAGTTTCACAACAGCTAAGAGCACTTATTGTTATAACGTTATGCCATTTGGACTAAAGAATGTATGAGCTACCTATCAACGACTCATGAACAAAGTGTTCAAGAAGCAGATCAGACGTAATATGGAAGTGTACGCGGATGACATGCTTATCATGTCCCTCCGAGGGACTAATTTATGCACTGACGTGGAGGAAACTTGTCATGCTTTAAGGCAGTACGGATTGAAGCTTAATTCCAATAAGTGTCTATTCGAAACCAAGAGCGGGAAATTCCTAGGATATATTATAACTGAACAAGGGATAGAAGCCAATTTGAGCAAGGTGCGAGTGCTTCAAGATATGACTCCTCCACGCAATCTGAAGGAGGCACATAGGCTGACAGGCCAGATTACCACCCTTTCTTGCTTCATCTCCCGGTCAATCGATCCAAGTCTGTCTTTTTTCAAGATACTCCGCCGAGCGACCAAATTTTAATGGGATGTCGACTGCGATACAACTTTTGAGGAGCTAAAGGAGTAAGATTAATCCTTATTTCCTTTCTCACCCGATCATAGTTCTCACTAATACAACTTTAGGTCGGGTACTTGTCAACCCAGAAACTTTCAGAAGGTTGATCAAGTGAACCACTGATCTCAGTGAGTACGACATTCAGTATCAACCCCAGGTGACCATCAAAGCTCAAGACTTAGCTGATTTCATAGTAGAAGTACAAAATCCAGAGCTTGAGGGGACTTGGAAAATATATGTGGATGAGTCCTCCACTGGACAGGGCAGTGGTATAAGCATTCTTATGATATCGCCTAGGGAAGATAAGATGTAGTTATTTGTTCGGCTGAGTTATCGAGCTACTAATAATGAAGCACAATATGAAGCATTGATAGCCGATTTGTAGGATTCCATGCATGTAGGGGCTTCTTGGGTTCTGATTTACTCAAATTTCTAGTTGGCTACATAGCAATTATCAGGGAACTTTGAGATCAATAATGAACGATTTAAGCTCTATACAGAAGCCTTTGAGAAACTTAGGGTCGAGTTCCAGGAGGTAATTATTCAGAAAGTTCCTCGATCAGAAAATCAAATAGCAAATGATCTAGCCAAGTTGGCTTCCGCCATAATTCCTTGGGCTATAGACAGACCAGTGGAGCAAACACTACAAGTAGCCTGTATTGAATAACAGATTAACCTTGAATTATAGAGTGATTGGAGAACACCGATAATATTATTTTTATAACCGGGCAATTTGCCGGCCGAGGGAGAGTAGACACGTATAATTAAGAAGAGAGTTGGTTGGTTCACTTTGATTGGTGATCAATTTTATAAGTGGGCTTTCTCATGTTCTTTGCTCAAGTGCATCGGGTCGGATGACATACAATATATTTTACAAGAAATGCATCAAGGCTCCTGTGGAAGTCATGTGGACGGGCGGTCTCTCGTTCAGAAAGTGTTGCTGGTTATGTATTTTTGGCCCACTTTGCAGGTCGTCGCCACCCAGCTAGTAAGAATCTGTTTGTCCTGACAAAAGCACCAGAACATTCCTGATCACGCTACGAAGTTGTTGAAAACTTTCATAGTTTCTTGCCCGTTCGATCAATGAGGTATGGATATAGTTGGTCCTTTTCCTTTGGTACCTACTTTGAAAAGATTTTTACTAGTAGTAGTGGACTACTTTTCTAAATATGTGGAGACTGAGCCATTAGCTTAGATAACCAAGCGCATTGTTATCAAATTCTTATGATAACATATTATTTGCATGTTCAGAATTCCCTAAAAATTGGTTTTAGATAATGGAAGACAATTCCAAGGTAGGAATATCCGAGAGTGGTGCTCTACTTATGGTATCACTCAGACCTTCACATTCGTGGCATATCCCCAAAGTAACGGTCAGGTGGAAGTAATGAACTGATAAATTATCAAAAGGATCGAAACTAAATTGGATCATGTCGGAGGAAGTTGGGTAGATGAACTACCTAGTGTACTACCTAGTGTACTGTGGGCATACCATATGACCCCTTGAGAAACAACAAGTATAACTCCCTTTCATCTAGTTTATGGAAACGAAATAGTGGTCCCGGTCAAGGTTGGTGTGGAGTCCAATCGGATACTATTGTATGATGAAGATAAAGTGGGTCGACGCCTTATGGACCTCGACTTGATAGAAGAAATCAGAGGCAAGGCGACAGCTCGGCTAATGACTTATGATCAAAGGATGAGGCAGAACTATAATAGAAGGGTTATTCTTCAATTTTTTTCAAGTGGGTAACCTGATATGGAAGCGGATCAAATCGGTCGGGGACGTCAACAAGCTGGAGCCACAGTGGGGAGGACCATTTAAGGTGGTACAAAAGCTTGCCTCGAGCTCCTATTATCTCGAAGATGCATAAGGCAAAAGATTGAACCAGCCCTAGAGCGCGAATCATCTACAACCTTATGTGGCTTAAAAAGTGCGTCTGTAATTTACTCGTGTATTATGTAACAACTTTTATACTTAATAAGAATGTAGGTGAATTTATCTGAAGATTCTTACAAATTATAAATTATAGCCTCCGGCTTATAAACCGAGCCAGTCCTAGACTCTCGAGCCACCGGTCGAATTATAAACGAGCATGCTTTCGCGGCTAAGAGAAGTCCAGAAATTACAGCCTCCAGCTTATAGACTGGGCTAGTCCTAGACTCTCGAGCCACTGGTCGGGTTATAAGCGAGCATGTTCTCGCGGCTCAGAGAAGTCCAGAGATTATAAACCCTAGCTTATAGACTGGGCCAGTCCCAGACTCTCGAGCCACCAGTAGGGATATAAGCGAGCATGCTCTTGCGGTTCAGAGAAGTCCAGAGATTATAGCCCCCGGCTTATAGACAGGACCAGTCCCAGACTCCCAAGTCACCGGCCTAGTTATAAGCGAGCATGCTCTTGCGGCTCAAAGAAGTCCAGAGATTATAGCCCCCGGCTTATAGACCTAGCTAGTCTCAGACTCCCGAGCTCCTGGACGTGTTCTATCACTTGGACTAAATTTTTTCTTACAGGAGAAAGCTGTTGAAGAAAAGGGGGTTCGGGCGCTTGGAGTTGGTGTGGGCGCCCGAACCCGAAAAATAATCCATAAGCTGATGTGGAGTGAGTCGATTGACCGAGCCATATGGTCCAAGCACTCAGTGGGGTTCCAGGCGCCCAGAATGGACCTATTTAAAGGCCTTCGACCAGGAGCTTCAAACAATAACTGCTATGACTTTCATTCTTCCTCGGTTCTATGTTCCTATGATGTTGTGAAGCTCCTCCGACAACCATCGACCAAGACTTTCCTATTTTTTGTTGTTAGTAACTTTTATTTCTAGTTCTTGTATTTAACTCTTGTAACACTTTTTAAGAACTATTAGTGGATTGCTCAACGAAAGCACTTGACAAGTACGAGCCTTAGAATCGAACCAAGTAAAACTTAGTTTGCTAGTATTATTTTATTTTCTTCCGTTACATACTTCGATTCAATTTGCTCTCGATTTTCGATGATCATTATTCACCCCCTACTAGCGTCTTTCCGATCCTACAAGTGGTATCAGAGCGGGTACCACTCTGAATTGGTGCAACCACCAATTAGGCAAAGAGGGTTCTTTTTTAAAAGAATAAATTATTTATCATTTTTTATTAGAAATTATTCTTACGCCTTTCATTTTTTCCTTCCAAAAAATTCTCATTTTTTTCGTTTTCAAATTTTCACCATTGATAAGAACAAATAAAATATCTCATTTGCTAAAATTTATTGTAATATTTATTATTATTATTTTTTTAATTATTTTATTACTTTTTTTGAAATCGGTAAAAATATCCTCATTTCTTTATCTCCCACACAACTTACCCCAAGACAAAGTTTTGGAAATTATTTTTGTTGGATCGAGATGCACGTGAGATTGGGGGATGAATCACGTGTCTTAAAACTTTCCTAAAATTAAGTACACAGCGGAAAACAAGAAAACATGGGAGGTTTTACTTGGTTCGGAGCCTTCGATGACTCTTACTCCAAGACCAGGTTTCGTGAACCTATTGATAGGTAATCTACTAAAAATCTCTTCCGGTATATCCGGAAGACATAATCGAGTACAAAGAAGATAGGTGAAGTGCAACAGACTGCACTTCCCGATTGCAGAATTTAAGTACAATAAAAATGTTATCGACACTTAGGATCAAAGTGACTTGTTCGTGTATCGATGTCGGTCTACCGATCATGATTAGAAGTCCTCGGAACAGTTGTAGGGTGCAGCAGCTTCTCAACAGGGTCGTAGCAGGAGCCCGGAGCAGTCGGAATTTCAAATGGACGTGTATTAGCTTGTATAAGTATTGTTGAAGGTTGCTTTGTCGAGCCTGCCTTATATAGGTTGTGGAAGGCGGCTTCCATAGGTGTAGAAGGTGCCTTCAATGAGCCAAAATCTTTCTCGAACTTTGTTGAAGCTTATCGCCGAACAAGTTAAATTTTATCCTGGAGAAGGCACCTTCCATAATCATGGAAGGTGCCTTCTATGAATAGTATGAAAACGCCTTCACTACTTGAAGGCGCCTTCGGACACTGTTCATCCGAAGATAAATTTTTTCCTTTATCCTGCAAAACAATGTTAGTCCAAATAACAAAAAATGATAACCTGTAAGACAAAATGTTAGCACAATAATAATGAGCAATATAATTAATTTCTGTCCTCCCAGGACCAGAAACTAGTCAAGGTCTCAGATTAGGGATCCGAAATGGATCTAACATGGACCGACGCCTACTGTCTCCGTAACAGGGACACACCCTCACAAGGTCACTCTCCTCAAGTGACTTACCTTAACTTACCAACTTGCCAGACATCCGGTCAGCTCGTCAACCTGTCTGAACTTCATGCCAACTATTCGGTCGGCCTGTTGACCTAGCTGGACTTCTCACCAGATATCCGATCAGTCCGTCGACCTATCAAGACTTCGTACTAGCTATCTGGTAGGACCGTTGACGTAGCTGGATTTCCTGCTATGACCTATCTGGACTTCGTACTGCATATTTAATCATGTGGTTAGATCACAACAGAACCTAACTTAACTTGTCATTCATCAAAACCTGAGTTAGATTGTTAGTGCAAATTGCACCAACAATCTCCTCCTTTTTGATGCAATGACAACTTGAGTTAAATTAGAAAAAAATATGCAAAGTAAGCAAAGTAAGCTTAAAAAATATGAGTAAATTAGCTTTTGTTGTGGGATTTAAGTTGTTCTGATTTTTCTTTGGTTTGCTAATTTAATCCCCCTAACCCTTCTCCTTTGACATTCATAAAAAAAACAAGAGTAAATAAGACAATACAAAAAAAACTTGTTTAACCTGATTGAAAAAGTAGTGATATTTTAGCAATAATAAAAATTTCAGAGTTATCGGGGGAGTTTTAAATACTTTTAACCTTTTACATAAATAGCTATTAAGAAATAATTTTCAACGCGTACTAGCTTTTCAAAATACTTTGGATAGGAAAGTTTTTAAAAAATATTTTGAAAATGCTTTAATCATGAAAAATTTTTAAGGAAAATTTAAAATAGGTTTTGTGAGAATGATTTTTTTTAAAAAAAAAATTCAAGGAATACTTTTCAAGTTTGTTTAAAAGTCGTTTACAAAAATTAAAGTAGTCAGTTTTCAAAACCGTTAGAATTTTGCAAAACATTGGATATTTCAAAATGTGTCAAGAAGGATTTTCAAAATAGAAAACTATAGGTGTGGTTTCGAAAAACATATTTTAGAAATATTTAAAAAAAACATTTTTGAGAAATATATATTCAAAGCAAAGATTTGAAAGTCGTTTTTAAATATCCTCTCTCTGAATTTGATATTATTTCAAATTAATATAATCAACTATAAATTATTCTTAACTGTTTATGTCACGCCCTGGGGGAGTCCTTTCCGGTGAAATTTTGGCAACATCTCCCCTGTACGGATGACAATTTAAAACTTGTCTACAAGCCTTCAGGGCCTCTCAATCCTCGGCCAACACGATCAGAACATATACAATAATTAAATAAACAATCCACACAGTTTATATAGTACAACCTCTGGTTGACAATCACAACCGCGTAGTTTAATAAAAACCTACTCCACTACAACGAGGAAAACACAACCCACAACGTAAAAACTACCGCAACGGAAAACATGGGCATCATACTCGAATCATGATATGAAATACACGAGTGCAAGACACACGCATCACCAGTATGTATATACATAACAAGAAAATAAAGATTGAAAATAGAAAATCGTCACAACACGGTGTGGGAACTAGCGACTGGAACCTCCTGACGGCTTCAATCTGAATTAGGAAATAAGCAACAGGGTGTGTTCAAGAACTCAGCGGGTATCAAGCTAATATACATAATAAGATATAACTATCAGTAATAATCATGGATATAGTCTCCTGATCAATAATAGAAAATGCAAAAATTGAACAAACAAAGAAACTACACTCACCAGAACCTCCTATCCGGATAAAAGGGTCGTCAGATCAAATACCTCATGTCTCCTATATGCATGCCAATCATATGCAACCACAAAAATGCAACATCCAATATGCAGTAATCATAAACAATAAATATAATCCATGTATATGATGCAAATGATATGGTCACCCCTGACGCCAGTCAACCACCTCACACACGATGGTGAGATCGAGTGGGTAGGGCTATGCCAACTGTGCACTTTGTCATCACTACTCCTAAGTGACCGAGTGGGTAGGATGCTGTCGGAGTACACTTATCCTCCTACCCCAAACATAGTGGGGGAGCCAAAGCTCTCATCTCCCTGTGTCATAGTCAAGAGGAGAGATCCCTGTCCGCTACCACGCTGCAGTCATCGCTATCCATGAGCGAACCAGCGGAGCCCTGACAGAGCAAACTCACACACACCCTGTCTGAAATACCACTAACCCATGAGTGGTTGTGTGTGTGCAGGTTTGTAACTTGCGATGTGCTCAACAACAATAGAGCCTACAATCATATAACCTGCAATTATGCTAAATGGTGCATGACACTAAGCATGTAAATCCTGAAAATACTAGCCTCCTCATAATGTGTATCAAAAAGGAAAACCAAGTCCATAACAATGGTCTAGATACACATGCTAGATAATAAACCTAGGTACACATGCTAAGTAATAAACCCAGGTACACATGCCAAGTAATAAACCTAGGTACACATGCCAAGTAATAAAACTGGGTACATAAGCCAAGTATATCTAGTAGTTAGACATGTATCCGGTAACATATTGTATGTCACTACATAAGTACACATGGCAAGAATCGAAAAGGGCATACACATAAATGCACAACAGATAACAAAATAGGTATACTGCGGGTATCAAGTAGTGACATACCAAGCAGATATAAGCATAACTATTACTACTAGTTATAACTCACTAAGCATATCAGAATGACAATATCAAAAAGATAAGTCAAAGGTACCCGCCTAAAAAATGGAGATCGTATCAGATAGATCCCCCGTCGTGATGCCGTCTCAATAGAGTCTTGCATCCATGTATTTTTATTTAGCTAAGTTCTTATGAATGAACTAGTTAAATAAAATCCCCAAAACTAGTTAGGGAAAACCCTAATCAATATAAACATTAACCCTAACTATCGATTAACCTCACTAATCCAATCCATCGATCAACTATGAAATAACCATCAAGAATCAACACTAAAACTTACCCAATTCTGAAGCCTCAGCCGGTGATCCACATCCGGAGACAACTTGCTGCTAGAACAAAGTGGTTCGTCCTAGGAGAAGTTGTTGCCGGAAAAACCATGGACGGAGCCATTGTGACCCGTGAAACAATTAGCACATACAATCCTATCTAAAATTGAATCAAGATCTCCACCATCAAATAACTAACATATCTTACCCTAAGCTTGTGCTGACAACTTTCTCTGTGCCGGAGACCCTATAGAAAGCGGTTGTTGATAGCAAAAGCACACACCTCGACCTATGGATTACCATGGTGGTCAAGAAAGAGGATCGACAACATCTCGTAGCATCCGACTAATCAGATTGGTGGCAGATCGCGGTCGCCGTGGCATTGGTCGTGGCCTGCTCTGGTGAAGGGGGAATCAGGCTGAAAGATAGGCATAGCCGAACAAGGAAGCTCGTGTGCTTGGCTTCCGGTGAGTGATTGCGGCCAGGAACGAATGGACGACAACCGGATCAAGGCTTGGGCAGCCGGTGTTAATGAGATGAGATGGTGCTTAGGGCACGGATCGGTGGTGGCTACCAGCGCGATCGGGCGGTAGCGATCCAGTAGGGGTGGCGCAGCGTGAGGGAGAGGTTCGGTGGCTCACAGTATCGGTGTTGTTCGGCGAATCGGGCAGCGATGCAGAGGGAAGAAGGGAGAGTGGCGAGACGATGCAAAGGAGGAGAAGAAACTTGGCCGATGGTTTTGTACGCGCGGGAGAGGAGGCGTCGCGTGGCGGTGCCACCAGGTTGGGGGAGACGAAGGGCTCGGTTCGGCGGAGAGATGCGAGATGAAGAGAGGGGAAGAAAAGGAGTTCGGCTAGGGCACGACAGTAATAGGTTTTTATAAATTGAACTTCGGTTTAGGCAATCAAAACCTAAGTTTATTCCTCAATCAACTCCCAATTTTTAGTATTACAAATAGGCTTTTCCCAAGTTTATATATGCATCCTCTTAAACTCGTCATACGAGCTCCGAAAAATTTCCAGAAAATTCTTGAAAATTTCTAAAAATTCTGTTAAGGTAATTCGTCTATTAAACCGTATTATTTAATTATTAGTTTTGGTACCATATTTTACAGTTTAACTGTTAGTACTAACTAACTATTAGAAGATAACAGTGTTTACTTGGTTAGTTGCTATTGTAACGTATCAGACCCACGTTGGGCCTAATATGACATCGTATCAGGCTCACAATGGCCCTGATGTGATATCGTATCATGCCTACGTTTAGCTAGAGATTTAATTTTACAATACAACTATTTTGTGATTAAAATACGAAATTATATATTGTACCTGAGAATCTAAAGGTTTGACTACTTGAATCCCAATTTTGAAATATATTGGCCAAAATCCCACGGATGTGCTGTATATCTTGTATGTCCAAAAACAATACTAAAGGGTAACTGTTTGATCAACGCTATGTGTCGGTCATGTAAAATAACAGACCCTTGATGCGTTCCTTTCTTCGTGGATGCTTGAAAAAAACTTTTAAAGTGACCTAGGATACTGTTCCAATGCAGTTTCTGTCCAACATCAACTGAACCCTACATTTTATAAAAATTTAAAAAGTTTAATCATACTAGTTGAGTTTCTCAAAATCGCAGAGTTTGTAAAATGATACCTTTACAGCTAATTGATGTGGAGAGGATCGACTTCTTTGGGCATTATGAGACGAGATGATTGACATAAACCCTAGAACCCTTCACTGGCGTCTCGCGAACAGTCCTGACTTTTAGCACCGAAATGCTTGATACCGCTTGAGAAACACTTGAGGTCACTAAACTAGGGTTTCACAAGAGGGAAGATTTCTCCATAGAATTGGATCTGCATTCGCATGTTACGAAGGAGGGAGGTAAACAAATGATCGAAGTTATTTTTTTAAAATCAAAGTTATTCAAAAAGTGGTTCAGATGCTTGGGAACTTGACTACTGAACAGAGAAGATTGGCGGGAGGGTTATATTGGATATTACACATCATTTATCTGCGTCTTTTAATATATACAAAACGATGATACGTCTTTTGATAAATATATTATACCATGTATGTCTTTTGATAAATTATCGTATATAAAATGAAAGTCAATAATAATACGCAATAATTTCTTTATTACAAACTATAAATCAATAAGTATACAAAAAGTCATATTTTGTTGGCAGGAAAAAATTAAAAGAACATCCTTTTTTATTCATATTGTCAATTTTTTTTAATTATCCAAATAGCACCTTATTCATAAATTTTTACTCAAAATATTTTTTATTTTCGGTTATCTTGGACCAGTTTTGTACAAAATAGTCCCAATCTGGGTTTTTATTAAATTTTATTATCTTCTATTATTATGTGTTTCTTTCCTTTCTGTCTTTCCTTTCTATTTTTCACTGAAAACGCATTTTTTTTAATCTTCATTAATTTTTTTTTAATTTTTTTTTCTCTTTTTATTTTCCTTTTCTAATTAGTGAATATTAAAAAAAACTGGAGTTGCTTCAATCAAACTTGCACCACCTTAAAATTATTTTGATCAAAATAATACCACTAGAACTGCTTTACTCAAAGCAAACCAACACCTTAAAGTTGGCGCTGTTTCGACAAAATAGCATCATCTTAAAATTACTTTAACGAAAGTAACGATATAACAACGGCGGAATTTTTCTTCTGATTTTAATAAATTAATAGAATTTTTTTTAAATAAATGATTAACCTAAAAATATTGAATAACGAAGTGTTCACAATGAGTCATATCAAATTAACTTTATTAATTAATAGAAAATTTTTATTGATCAGACCGGTAACCCCATCATTCATTAGCGGCGTAGGTTAGATATCTAATACTAATTAAAACTTTTGATTTTTCTTTTATATTTTTATTATTTTATTATTTTTTCCTTTTTCTTATTTTTTGCCTTTTTATTTTCTCTCTCTTTCGTATTTTCTTATAAAAAAAATCCTTCTTTTCCTTCTTTCCTATTCTAATTACTAATTAGCATATTAAAAAAATAAAAAATAAAGAAAAGAAGAAACGTTTTTCTTTCCTATTCTAATTACTAATTAGCATATTAAAAAAAATAAAAAGTAAAAAAAAAAAGAAGAAACGTTTTTTTTTTTTTAAATAAGGTGGAGCTACTTTGACAACGCATGCCCAAGGTGATGAAAAACAGAGAGTATTTTAATAGCAAATTGTAGATGGGAAGATGTTTTAATTATTTTAAAAAAATATATACTTTTAATGATATATATGAAAAGCACATTTTTTTTATTTTCTTTTTAATTTTTTATTTCTCTTTAAAGTTTTTAATTTTTAATTTCGCATGTCCTAGGGTGATGAAAACCAGAGACTATTTTAATAGAAAATTGTAGATGGGAAGATGTTTTAATTATTTTTTAAAAAATATACTTTTAATGATATATATGAAAAGCACATTTTTTTTATTTTCTTTTTAATTTTCTATTTCTCTTTAAAGTTTTAAATTTTTAATTTCTTTTTTTCTTTTCTTTTTTTTCCTTTTTCTTCTTTTCTAATTAGGTATTAATAAATAAAAAAATTAAGTTCTTTATTTATTTAGATATATATTTTCTTTCTTTTATATCATTTTCTTTTGTCTCTTTTTTTTTCTTTCCTTATTTTAATTATCTTTTCTATTTTTCTCCCTTTTCCATTAATCTAATAAGCGTATTAACAAAAATAAACAAGAAATAAAAAAGATGGAATTGATTTGGTTAAAACAACTCTAATATGACTTAAACAAAAAGTATTTTAGATAAAAAAAATTATGGACATGATATTTTATATATATATATATATATATGTGTGTGTTTTCTTTTGTATTCTAATTAACATATTAAAAAAAAATAAGGCGGAGTAGCTTTGGCTCTAAGGTTTTTGAAAATAAAAAGCATTTTAGATAGAAAATTATGGGCGAAGCTATGTTTTAATTATTTTTGAAAAAATAATATCTTTTTAATCATAGGTATAAAAAGCGCCACTATTAAAGCTTTCTATTTCTATTTACTTTCTTTTTTTTCTTTTTTCTTTTTCCTTTATTTTCTAATTAGCTATTACAAAATAGAAAATAAATAATTAAGTTCTTTCTTTATTTAGATTTTAGATTTTATTTTTTTCTTTCCTTTTTATTTTATTTTTTTTCTATCTTTCCTTTTTTATTTTTTTTCCTTTTTTATTCAAATTGGCAAATTAAAAAAATAAAATACTTCAAAAAAAATCAAGTAGAAATAAAAAGGTATTTTACATTAAAAAATTATAAATAGGATGATATTTTATTTTTATTTTTTTTAAAAAAGCACATGTTTTTAACAATATGTATTAAAAAGAGCGTCTTTTAATTTTTTCCTATTATCAGTTATTCAGAGCAATCCATTGTCGGCAGGAGCAATGCGAAACTTGATTGGGGGTTTGATGAAATATCAAATAAAATTTAAGTGTTTTTAATCTTTTAACAAAAAACATTTAGGATTTTCTTATAAACTTATTAATTTTTTTACAGTACTGTAGGTTCTAATTTCAGAACTACTAGAGGGTTTATCTGTTTCAATTAGAACAAGAACTATGCAATCATTGAACTAAAATATGGATGCTGAAACACTTAGAACAACTCTTAGCAAAACAAAGCACAGGCAGGCAATTATGTTCCCTCAACAATTATGTATGCTCCTTATACTTTACACTCATTAAACATAAACGAATAGAAGGCTTATAAGCTTGCACAAAAGTGTGCAACAAATAAAGATTGTATTGTAGCTTAGAAATTGTGATTCATAGCGAAGAGCGCGATGAGCAAGTAGAGCAGCAGCAGGTAGACGAGCTTCATGTGGAAGAGAAGGAAGAGGATCCTCAGCACCAGCACCAGAAAGACGAGGTCGAAAAGCAGGAACAACATCAAGAATAATTCTGAACAGATCAGAATTGGAGAAGGAAATATGTGGAGGAGGGCCTGAGAACCATCAAGGAGACAAAAACAAAAGGAGATAGAGAATATTATAATATATAGAAAATATTATGATAGATATGGTAAATTTTCATAGACAATTATAATCGATTTATGACCATCTTCCTGAATTGCTATTTTTATTATTAGAGTGTGGGAGAAGATTCTGGAGATAAATCTGATGGGGTTTGAGTTGATTTGCCTTTTGCCAAAAAAGTCCGCAGGAATTGCTTTCATGGTTTGACAAAGGAAAGGAGGGAGAGGAAGGTGCCAGAAGAAAGATAATTTACCCCATGACTTTTAATGTTTGGTAGGGCCCTTTGTGACTTTTTAAACAATTTGTGCCAAAATTAACTTATTATAGAAAAATAGGGTAATTTATCAAAAGTGAATTTAAGTTTTAAAAAATCACACCGACGATCCTTTGTATTTTACAAAAAGACACGACGCTGAATAAAAAAATTAATGGCGATTTCTCAAACTGTGTAGGTCATTATGTGTTTTACCTATAGGGTAATTTATCAAAAGTGAACTTAAGTTTTAAAAAATCACACCGACGATACTTTGTATTTTACAAAAAGACACGATGCTGAATAATAAATCAATGGCAATTTCTCAAACTGTGTAGGTCGTTATGTGTTAGGATCGTGATACGATGCATGATGATGAGGTCTGATAAAAATGTGGTAGTCAGAAGTTAAGAGGACGTGACAGTCAGAAGTCAATCAGATATGATAGTCAGAAGTCAAGGATACATGGCGGTCAGAAGTCAGGGGTACGTGACAGTCAGAAGTTAAGGATACATGACGGTCAACAGGTCGGGAACGATGTCAACAACCTGATTCCTGATCGGGTTCCAACAGACTGGGATTCCAGACCTGAAACACCTGGGCAGACAAGTCGGATGACACCTGACCAGGATTTGATGGGTTGGGTCCTCATGCTCTGGTGGTACGTAAACCCGTTGCTCCCAGTAAGCTAAAGCTCTCGGTCAGCCAACTCCTGGCCAACGCCGAGACTATCTTTCGACAACTTCGGCCTTCCAAGGTCTAGACCAGGCGTTATACCCGACTAATCATCCCAGGTTATCTTACTCCTTCCCGGTCGGGACGAAGGGCGCTAAGGACAACGAGGTTAAAGAATTGTAACCGCTTGTCAGAGAATAATTTCCAAGTGTCAGGAAATATTCCAATGGTCTGCAGTCACCTACGAATAAAACCTTCTTTCAGACTACAGGAGGATGTCACGTGTCCTCCATCACCCGACAATGACTGACACCCTACATTCTCTGACATCAATCAGGCTCCAGAACATACGCGTTGTCATATAAAAATGGAGGTCCTCTCCCTCACGTGGGTACGCTCTCTCGCATATTCGCACTTGTCTTCTACTTTTCTTCTTCTTCGTACACTATTCTTCTGGGAAAAAAATACCTGACTTGAGCGTCGGAGGGCCTGCTCCGGGGACTTTTCCCCTGGTTTCTGGCCTCTAACGCCCGTGTGTCTGTCTGAGTGTGCGCAGAGCTCAGATACCATCGGTGCAATCATCATCGTCTGCCAGCACCTCGTGGGAGTCCACTTTTGGAGGCACGTACGAGAAAGACATCTCAGTCACCCCTCTGTTAGCATCGACACCAGCTCACCCATCCCTCGTCTGACTCAGATTTCAGACAGGATCAATTTGACGTCATCTGTGAAAAACTATTCACTTATTCCAGAACGTGAAGATGGAGGATACTGGATGAATTAACGTGACCATGACGACAAGGGGGTACGAGTTGTTCAAGGAAGCGAAGAGAAGAGTGACTTTTGAAAAACAGACCACTGCCTCGCAACCATACAAACTGTCCGCTGTTTCCAAGGACCCGACCCATGTTTCAGATAGAGGGTCTAAGAGAAAGTAACCCGAGAAATTCCCCCCAGCTTTCTACCGGGAACCAGTCCCGAATTACTACCATAAGGGTCCAGATTGTTATAATAAAAAAGAGCAACCGCAGGCCTCTATGGCGGAGAGCTCCCCGCCTAGAGATTCAAAGAAGGGGAAGGATATAGTTCTCCGGGAAGAGCCTCGAGTAGAATCTGATGAGCAAGTGCCCTTCTCTTTAAGGGTACTAGAAAAGAGACTACCGAAAGGATACAATCCCCCAGCCATTGGAGAGTACGATGACAGTAAGGATCCGGAAGATCATCTCCGCAAGTTCGGAAATGCGGTGTTATTACACCAATATAGCGACGCTTTTAAGTGCCGAGTGTTTCTGAACACTCTTTCGGGTTCGACACAGAAATGCTTTGATGGATTACCGCATGGGTCCATCACTTGCTTCTATGATTTTAAAACTGTCTTCATACGCCACTTCGCCAGCAGCAGGAAGTACCAGAAAATGGACCATTGTTCCTTCGCTCTCAAGCAAGGGCCAGCCGAGCCCTTGCGAAGTTATATCAAGTGCTTCAACCAAGTGGCTCAGGATGCTCCATCGGCCACCTCTGAAATACTGATGAGTGCTTTCTCTCATGGGCTAGTAGAGGGGGAGTTCTTCCGAGATCTCATTCGAGATCCAGTGAAGAACTTCGACAAGATGCTTGGGAAGGCCGCTAGCTATATTAATGTGGAAGAGGCTCAGGCCGCTCGCGCGCAAAGCAAACAAAGCGCCTACTCCTGCCAACAAGCCAGAGAAAAGGCCGCCTTAACAGCCCGCTCAACCTCTTCCGCGTGCCCGGGATGCCAGACCACCCTTTGGTCCTGGTCAGGATCCCTGACCGACTCCACGTGTACAGCTATCCAAGCACCGAGGCCTGGACCATGGGGACCACGTTACTGTACTTACCATCGGTCCCATACCCATGCCACAAGTGATTGCTTCCAGTTCGCCCGAGATCGGCGTGTAGCTGAGCTAGGCTTACCCTCGCCTGAGATCGTGCTCCGGACTCAGCAGAGGATACTGGCCAGCCAACAGGCTGGGGCAGGTGCAGGTCAACCTAGCATACCTCAGCCCAACAATCCTGGACAAGTGAATCAGCAGCCTGGCCACAACCAGGAGCTCGGGAAGCTAGGGAAGAGGAGAACCGGGGAAATCTGGCCATTCATGAGATATGTGATACGGTTAGTGATGGAGGGGCCCAAGAGGAAAGGATTAGAAAAGTCCAGTCTATGTGGCGGTCAAAAGTCATGAGGAGGTGGCGGTCAATAGTCATGGTGACTTGGCGGTCAAAAAGGCAGGCTGACAGGGCAGTCAGGGCTTAGCATAGGCAGAAGCGGGTTGGGAGCGGCAGAGCTGAGAGGAGTCAGTTCGATCCACAGGCCTGCAGTAGAGGGCCCGGAAACACAGAGCACATAGGCCGGTCAGGGTCGGCAGAGCGGAGCGGAGTCAGCCCGAGCTACAGACCTGCTGTTGAGGGCCAGGAAGTACAAAGTGCAGGATGCACGTCGGTATCGGCAGAGCTAAGCAGAGGCCAAGAACTGGAAGTATAGGCCAATGGGTCGGAAGCGGCAGAGCTGCTCAGAAGCAGCCCGAGCTACAGACCTGCGGTTGAGGGCCAGGAAGTACAAAGCGCAGGATGCAGGTTGAAGATCAGCGTAGCTATGTCTAGACAGTTATGGCTGCAGGTCTGTGATTGGGAGGCCTGGAAATGCGAACCACAGGTGCAGGCTGGTGCGGGGGCACAATGAATCGGAGGAGCTAAGTAATACGGGAGCGGAGAATCTCAACGGTCCGTCAGGGGTAATCATTACATACCAACAATGCGAGCGAAGGCGAAGGTTCTTCAAACGAAAAGATGCTCTTGTAGCCAGTAGTAGCCTGCCAGCTGTCTCTCACTACAGGACAAAACCCAAGTGCAGGACAAAACCCAAGTGCGAAGGCGGAGGTTCCTAAACAGAAAGATGCTTTCACAACAAATAGAAGCGCGACAGGTGTCCAGGACTAGAGGACAAAGCCGGGCGTCCAACATTTTCTGACAGGAGGGCAGGTTCTAGCAGGAGGACGGATAAAAGGGGAGAAATCCCTCGTACGCAGGTACGCGCACACACTCTCCGGTCACTTTTTTCCACAACTGTTTTTCCTTCTGCTTCTCTCTGTTCTTTCTGGGGAAAAAGGACCTGACTTGAGCGTCGGAGGGCCTGATCCGGGGACTTTTTCCCTGGGTTTTGGTCTCTAACGTGAGAGGGGAGATCGTCTGAGTGTGCGAAGGGTCCTGCAGCCGCATCAGCCACCCGTGGGGAGCCTGCCCCGCCCGCGACTTTCCGTCAACGCCCAGTCCACCGCGACCGGCCTCTGTCCGACTCAGCTTCCAGACGGGATCAAATTTGGCGCCGTCTGTGGGAACACAAGGACCTGTTCCGGAGCGTGAAGATGGAGGACTCCGGTCGAAGCTCTAGCCGGAGGATCAACGTAACTATGACTGCGGGGGAGTACGAGCTTTTCAAGGAGGTTAGGAAGCAGGCCGCCTCCGAAAGACACGGCACAGTTTCACGACCTCGCCTAGCCCCTGTGGCATCCAAAGAACTAGCTCCCGCTTCCGACAGGAGCTCAAAGAGGAAGCAGCCGGAAGAACTTCCGCGTGCTTCATTCCGAGAGCCCCGCCGCGATTATCATCTGTCCGGACCTCGCGGGCATAGTCCAAAGAAGGAGGAGCCGCCAGCCTCAGTGGCGGAAAGCTCTCTACACCCGCCTCGGGATTCAGGAAAGGGGAAGGCCGTGATCCTGGCTGAAGACCTGCCCGAAGATCCTGACGATAAGGTATCTTTCTCTGACCAGATCTTAAAAGAAAGCTTGCCGAGGGGTTACCGAGCCCCAAACATTGGAGAATATGATGGGAGTAAGGACCCAGAAGAGCATCTGAGGAAGTTCAAGAACGCGGCTATATTGTATCAATATAGCGATGCCGTCAAATGCCGAGTCTTCCTGCACACTCTGTCTGGATCGGCGCAAAAGTGGTTCGATGGATTGCCCCCAGAATCCATCAGTCGCTTCAGGGACTTCAAAACGGCCTTCCTACGCCGTTTCGCCAGCAGTCGTAAGTACCAGAAAACCGACCATTGTCTTTTTGCTCTCAAGCAGGAGTCAACTGAGCCCCTGCGAAGCTACATCAATCGATTCAGTCAGGTAGCCAACGACGTCCCCTCTGCCACCTCTGAGATACTGATGAGCGCCTTCTCCCACGGATTGCGAGAAGGGGAATTCTTCAGAGATCTCATCAAAAGCCCCGCCCGGAGTTTTGACGACATGGTAGAGAAAGCCTCGTGCTACATCAAAGTGGAGGAAGCGCAGGCCGCCAGGCGGAAAGCCGAGAAGACAATGGCATCAGGCAACCGACCTGAAAGAAGAGCACCCCAGCCACCCCAGCCCTTCCAATGCATTCAGCCAAGGCCTGCCCCCCAGCCCGCGCAGGGAGCCAGACCAGCTCCGCGAGTCGCCGCCATACAAGCGCCCAGGCCTGGACCGAGGGGAGCACCATATTGCACATATCATCGGTCCAGGACGCACGATCTCAGTAACTGCTTCCAATTCGCCCGTGACTCCAGGCGAGCTGTAGAGCAGGGCTTGCCTCCCCCGGCGTTGGCGCCCCAAATACAGAGGATGGACGAAGAACGGGCTGCAGCTGGGCGCGCTCGGCAGACCCGACCCGACCTAGCCGACCCATCTAACCAAGCTGACCTTGGGGAAGACCGAAGAGAGGCCGGAGAACTGGAGAACCGGGGCAATGCTGCCGTACGAGAGATAGGTATGATCTCAGGAGGACCCACTGACGGGGACTCAGGCCGAGCCCGTAAGTCACACGTTCGGCGGCTGTACGTGGGAGCTGTGGGATGCAGAAACGAGCAGGCCTTCGACCCTGTTATTAGCTTTGGGCCTCAAGACCTGGAGGGTCTGGAACTGCCCCACGACGATACCCTCATAATCAAGGCCGTTATTGCTAATAGCCGAGTGGCTCGGGTCTTTGTGGATACCGGGAGCTCGGTCAACATTTTATTCAGGGCTGCATTTGAGGATATGCAGATCGACGCCGCTGACCTCCAGCCTGTAACCACTTCCTTGTACGGGTTCACAGGTAATGAAGTCAAGCCCATGGGTCAGATCAAGTTGGTCATTTCCATGGGCACTGAGCCATTGGTGCGCACGCGGAGGAGCACTTTCATTGTGGTGGATTCGCCTTCCTCCTACAACGTTATCCTGGGAAGGCCAGCCCTGCATGAGTTCCGGGCTGCCGTTTCCACGTTTCACCAGAAGATCAAGTTCCCGGTCGATGAGCAGGTCGGGGAGGTCAAGGGGGAGCAGAAAGCGTCTCGTAGCTGCTACATAGACATGGTCCGAGTAGAGGCGCGCAAAAGCCGGAGGACACAAGATGGGGGAGTACACGCTATCCAAGAGGAACCGCTACCTATCGCTGAAGAACTGATTTCTTGGGAGGAGGTTCAGCTACACCCCGACAGATCGGAGAGCATCACTCGCATCGCCAGTGACTTACCTCCAGAGCTTAAGGCGGAGCTAATACAGTGTCTGCGTCGCAACCGAGACGTCTTTACTTGGTCACCAGAGGAGTTGCCCGGGGTCAGACCAGAAGTAGCCGAGCACAAATTGCATATTATGCCCGAGGCTAAGCCAGTCAAGCAGAAGAAGAGAAACTTCCCTGCTGAGCAGAATAAAATTATCCGAGCTGAAGTAGAGCAGCTCCTGAAGGCGGGGCACGTCCGAGAGGTGCAGTTCCCGTCCTGGCTCTCTAACGTCGTGTTGGTCAAGAAGCCAAACAACAAGTGGAGGGTGTTCATAGACTTCCGCGACCTCAACAAGGCCACTCCAAAAGACTGTTATCCGCTCCCGCGTATCGATCAGGTAGTGGACTCAACAGCTGGTTGTGAAAGGATATGCATGATGGACGCTTATCAGGGATATCATCAAATACCCTTAGCCCCGGAAGACCAGGAGAAGGTCAGCTTCATAACGGCTGACGGTACTTTCTGCTATATCGTCATGCCATTCGGACTCCGGAACGCTGGGGCTACCTACCAAAGGATGATGGACAAAGTCTTTCGGGCTCAGATCGGGCGGAATGTAGAGGTTTATGTGGATGACATCCTGATCAAGTCCTCTCTGGCGTCCAGTCTGATAACGGATATAGAAGAAACCTGTGGGACTCTGAGGCAATATGGGGTGAAGCTGAATCCCTTGAAATGTCTGTTCGGGGCCAAAGGAGGGAAGTTCCTGGGTTATCTGGTGACCGAACGAGGGATAGAGGCCAACCCTAAGAAAGTGCAAGCCCTTCGGAACATGCAGGTCCCTCAAAATCTGAAGGAGACGCAGAAGCTGGTCGGCAGGATAACAGCCCTGTCCCGATTTATCTCCAAATCCGCAGATAGAGCGACGCCCTTTTTCAAAGTGCTCAGGAAAGCGGCCAAGTTTCAGTGGACGGAAGAATGCACACAGGCCTTTGAAGAGCTGAAGCAGTACCTGGAGTCTTTGCCATCGCTGTTTAAGCCTATTGTGGGAGAACCTCTTTGGGTCTACTTGTCAGCTACCCCCGAGGCCGTGGGGGCTGTGCTGGTTAAAGAGCAGGACAATGTACAACGGCCAGTGTATTTTTTCAGTCATCTATTGAAGGGGGCTGTGTCTCGGTATACGGCCCTGGAGAAGTTGGTCTATGGACTTGTTCTCAGGGCTCGGCGTCTCCGACCGTATTTCTTGGCGCACCCCATTACCGTCTTGACGAACAGTACAATGGGCCGAGCTCTCACCAAGGTAGAAGTGGCGGGCCAACTTATCAAGTGGGCAACTGAGCTAGGGGAGTATGACATACAATATCAGCCTCGAACCGCAATCAAAGCACAGGCTCTGGCGGATTTCCTGACAGAAGTATACCCAGTGGACTCAGAAGAGGTCTGGAAAATCTACGTGGACGGGTCGGCTAACCATCGTGGGAGTGGTGTAGGAGCACTGCTCATATCCCCACAGGGAGATATCATGCAGTTGGTCGTGCGGTTAAGTTTCAGAGCTACCAATAATAAGGCAGAATATGAAGCTCTACTAACAGGCCTGCAAGCAGCTCGACATGTGGGGGCGAGTCGAGTCATCATACATTCCGATTCCCAGCTAGTAACTCAGCAGACAACCGGGCAATTTGGGGTGAATAGCGAGAGGATGCAAGTTTATAAGGAGGCTTATGAAAAGATGAAGGGAGAATTCAAGGAGATCACAGTCACGAAGATTCCTAGAACTGAAAATGAAAGAGCGGATGAGTTGGCTAAAATGGCTAGTTCCCTGAGTACATGGACGATCGACCGATCTATAGCGCAGACCTTCCTTGTAACCCAGATAGATTTACAGAATAACGCGGGAGAAGTAATTGATTGGAGAGCGCCCATAATGAGCTTTATTCAGCAAGGAGCCCTACCCACCAGCCCTGAAGAAGCGCGTATGATCAGGAGGTAAGCCCACTCTTATGCGATGATTGGGGATCAGCTGTACAAAAGGTCTTTCTCCAGGCCTCTACTCAAGTGCCTGAATATGGAGGAAGCAGACCAGGCCTTGCGAGAGATACATTCGGGGTGCTGTGGTAATCATGCTGGGGGAAGAACGCTGGCTCGGAAGGTACTGCTGGCTGGTTATTTCTGGCCTACCTTGCAGAAGGACGCACAGAGGTTGGTGAATACTTGTCTATCATGCCAAAAGTACCAAAACCTGACGCACAGACCTACAGAGCTGCTGAGAACTTCCACAGTATCCTGCCTTTTCGACCAATGGGGTATGGATATCGTGGGGCCTTTCCCGATAGCTACCGGACAGAGGCGCTTCTTGTTGGTAGCAGTAGACTACTTCTCTAAGTGGGTAGAAGCAGAAGCTTTGGCCAGAATCACTGAAGATGCGGTGATCCAGTTCCTATGGAAAAATATCTTTTGCAGATTTGGCTTACCTCACAAGTTGGTATCGGATAATGGCCGACAATTCCAGGGACACAGGATACAGAATTGGTGCAAGGGGTTCGACATAACTCAGGCCTTCACCTCAGTGGCTCATCCTCAAAGTAATGGTCAGATCGAGGTGGTCAATCGGGAGATAGTACGCGGGCTTAAAGTCAAGCTGGATCACATGGGAGGCAGCTGGGTAGATGAGCTCCCAGGCATTTTGTGGGCCTACCGTACGACGCCCCGAGAGAGCACAGGTCTGACCCCCTTCCATCTGGTCTACGGTAATGAAGCGGTGGTTCCTCTGGAAGGATGATGTACGATGGAGAAAACACCGAGCGGCGGCTGGCTGAACTGGATTTCATCAGCGAAATTCGTGAGCAAGCAGCTGCCAGGTTGGAAGCCTATAGACAGAGGATGAGACAGAACTATAATAGGAAGGTGATCCCTCGATTCTTCGGAGAAGGTGATCTGGTCTGGAAGCAGATAAAGCCCTTAGGGGAAGTAACGAAGTTGGCTCCTCAATGGGATAGACCATACAAGATTACCAAGAAATTGGCATCAGGAGCCTATTATTTACAAGATGCTCAAGGAAGGAAGTTGGATCGACCTTGGAGTGCTAATTACCTGCGGCCTTATCAAGTTTGAAGGGGCTGTCTTTGTGGACGTAGGCTGGATCAAACGAGGGGCGTAGAAGCAGTAAGATAGTCAAGTGAAAACTCGAAAAGATATATGTACATGTAACGAGTTCCCAGTTTAAGTGGCTAGTACAGATCATTTGAAAGGAGCAAAAATCTCATCTGGAAGGCCTTGAATAATTAGGTTATGATTCAAGAAATCTGCCGCGGGGATGGAGCTCAAGAAGCCCTGAGCGTTCAGTTGCCTGATAACTCCCGCCGTCGTGTATGGCACGGTCATGGCAAAGCGTGCCCCAGCCTGGGATAGAAATTCGGGGGAAGTCAGATACGACGTTCGACTTCGCAGGCAACGAACTTCTTCTCCCTCCTGATAGGTTGACAAAGCGGTAGACACCCGCAGCTCTGCTTCCTGGGCTGTCAACTTAGCTACCTGTGCCTCCAGCTTATTGTCCTTCTCCCGAAGCAGGGTATCTCTGGACTGAATCTCCCCAACCTGGTGGGCGAGCTGTTGCTGATATCCCGCCTCTTGTGCAGCTTTTTCTTCACACGCAGCTCGGAGTTCAGCTCTGACTTGCATCAGAGAACCTTTTTGCCGCTCAGTCTGGTTGGTTAGAGCTCGAATCTCGGCACGTAGGGCGTGGCTGGCTTGATCAGGATCATTCAGTTGTAGCTCTAGTTCAGAGATTTTGTCCCGGAGGTCTTTGCTCTCATGATGGAGGGTGTGGAAGGATTGATTCAACACCAGGGACTCTGCGTGGGTCTGGACCACGAATAAGGACCCTCAATTAAAACAAACTCGTGTTCAGGAAAAGGAACAAGGTACTTACTTTAGCCCAAGACTTCGAGAACCTATCCATTTGAGCTAAGGGCGACAAACTACCCATTTGATTCATGCTCTCTGCCCACAAGTTGCCAAGGCCGCCTTTCATCGCCAAGACGCTAGTAGGGACATCATGTCGTCGAGCCTGAGCTGCTTCAGAGGGGATAGTGGTCCTATAACAATGGCGGGCAGGTGGAGAAGGGCCGGCGGGTTGAGAAGGGCCTGCGTCCGAGCCAGGAGGAGCAGGAGGCGACTCGGGAGTGGGCTCGCCTGGTGCCGGGCTACGTCGCTCACCGGGGCTGTCCTCCTCCTGAGGAATGGGGGTGGAACGAGATGCAGAGGGTCTTCCCCTGTAGGGGTTGGGGGAGGCTGCCACGGAAATAGCGCAGCAATAACAAGAGGAAATGATGTTAGAACCAGCCAGGATGACGGCAGGGAACGCCGCAGTGATAAGGGAACAGCAGCGAGTCCGCGAGAAGTCAGACCTGGTCTTCGGCGCCGTCTTTGAAGTTGGGGCTGACCATCAGAGCCGGAGTCGTCAGAACGCGGTAAGCCCTGAGGGGAGGTTGTGGCATTATCACCCGCAACGCCTCGACCAAACAAGTTTCGACCCGCGCGACGAAGATCTGCGCGACCCCGTCGAGAGGCCCGGGGGGCTCCTCGGAAGACCCGCCTAGCTCGATGGCTAGTCTGAGCGTGATCCCGATCCCCGCTCGGAGCGACAGGTGGAGGAGGAGTTTCTTGCGCAGTGGGGGCGGAAATGGGTCGGACTGCTGCCCCGGGAAAAACGGGGCCGAGGTAGGGGAGTAGCCTCCTCTCCAAGATTACTCGGCCACGCCGCAGTATCTCCAGGTCGTCTAGGGGCAGGGCCAGAACCTCGGAGGCACGATACAGGGCCTCCGCTGTAGGCGTCGACACGGAAGGTTATCTTTGCAGATAAAACAAGTGTAAACAGGAGAGAAGAGCCAAGTGCAGATTTACCCAATGAGCGCGGTGCCCCAGAGAAGGAGGGATTCAGACGGAAAAAAGAAAGCATATCTCCAGACAGCAGTCTTGTCAGATCCAGGCGCCAAAGTTCCATTCTTGTCGCCGCTGCAGCATAGGAAAGGTCCATATGATACTCTTCCAACGCCGGGGGCGGAGGAAGTCCAGGTTGCCAACACATAGGCCAGCCTGTCTCTTCAGGAAACCGGAGAAAAAAGAATTTTTTCCTCCAGTTGGCGCGAGGAGGGGGAAGACGGGAGAAAAAGGCAGTTTGACTGCGAGCTTGAAATTCAAAAAGACCATCGGCGCGCCGAGCGAGGGAGAAGAAGCAGTGAAAGAGGGGAGCAGACCAGGAAACTTCCCAAACCTCACATAGTATCACGAAGCCACATAGAATCTTTATGGAGTCGGGAGCTAACTGACCTAAGGGGATGTGGAAGTAGCGGCACACTCCAAATAGGAAAGGATGTGGAGGTAGACGAAGGCCAGACACAAATTGCTCAGTGAAGAAAGTACACGAACCCGGCGGAGGATCGAAGTACACATTTGCAACAGTGGGGATGATAGGGAGGAAGCCTACAGGAATTTCATAAGTGTACCGTAGGTCATCCCAATCTAACTCGGCAAAGTTTGAAACGCCTGGGAAATGCTCAGCCAACAGAGAGGCCCAGGAAGGAGAGGCCATGGAGGAAGATAACACCTTAGAGGATGGAGAAGCCAATCGCAAAGGAAAGCCAAGGGAGAAGGGACGGATCACAGCAAGGTCTCGGAGGAAATTAGTCGACGGCGGCGGCGTTTGAGTGCTCTACTGTGATGGTGAAAGAAAGAGTCAGATGATACTTATAGGTATGGTGGGTGCGGGACATTTTCGTAAGTCCGCAATGGACGGTAGATGCAGGGTTTGGAGTAGACAAGGAACGCTCGGCGATGAGCTTCGAGAAGATAGCCAGGGGACATTAAGGGAAAGGCAAGGGCTCGATATACGAAGCGCTTCCCTAGGAAATTGTTTCAAACAGGACAAAAGTGTACGGAAGGGTCCCCAGAAGGCGGATAAGTCAAATCAGCGAATGGCACGGACACGGGAGGTGGCCTTTAGCCCAGACCGGCGCAGTAGAAGGGCAGCGATGGGGGGAGAAGCCACGTAGCGAAGGGAAGTAGACAAGGGAAGTCTGATCAGCGGAGCACGGTGGAAACCAACAATTAATTGGCCACAGAAAACAAGCTACAAGTACGCGAAGGGGGCGCGGCACAATTGTTGAATTGCAGAGGAAATCGGAGATAAACAAGCCGAGGTTAGTATGATTACACAAATACCACCAAGGAAGGGCCAGTAGCAACGCATCAAAAAGCAAGCGGCATAACATGGTTCTAGTTACATTACATTCGGAGAAGGAGGAGACAGGTTGTCAGGAACCGACTGAGAAGAAGCCGGGCCGGCTGGTTCATCAGGAGGAGGGGCAAGGGCTTCAGAAGCTTCGGGGATGGCGACAGGAAGATCCTGGGGAGACACCTCTACGGGAATTGGAGCGGGGCGCTGCGCGCAAATAACCTTGTTCGAAAGCTTGTCTCACCCCGCCAGCAGCTCCATAACTCAGCAGCAGGACCATCCAGCGCCCCAACTTCTGAAGGAAAAAGGAAGAACGAACATAGGCCAATCGGTAGGCCTTCAGCCGCCCGAGCTCTCCCGCCAGGTACTCTGCCAGGGCGTCCTTGTCCTGGGTAGCCTCCGCGCGAGCTGTTGCCAAGTCACTCTGGCCCTGAGACACTGCCTCCTGGGCCCGCGAAAGCTCCGCCTGCAAAGATTGAAGCTGGGCTTGGCAGGCTTCCCACTGAGCTCGCAGGTTGGTTTCCCGATCCACAGCAGCACTGGACACGGTTTGAGCCTCAGTCAGTCCCATCTGTAGGAGCTCCCGACCTTGCCTCAGCAGAGCCAATTCTCTGGATTAGGCAAGCAGCTCTGCCTCTCGGTCTTTCAGTTCAGAGGTCGCCGCCTGACGGCGTTCCATTTCAGAAGCCAAAGAGGACTCACTCGCCTTTAAGGCCGCTTCCAATGCCCGCAGTTTGTTTAAGACGGCGTCAGAAAGGGAGAGAGGGCTCAGAAGGAGCTGTGGAAGATAAAGGGGGTTCCAGTTCCCGAAGACGGGCCTTGAGTGCCGCATTCTCCCGTTCTAGCTCGGCCGCTCGTTGGACTACGCTCAGACTCGCCGAACAGGTCTGCAAGTGCCCATAGGAGGGGAAAGGAGGTTATGGAAACACACACGCACGCCCAGAAAAAGGAAAGGAGGGAAAAGGGACTCACCGCGACCAGAGAGCAAGCAACTTGATCAAGCTCTTCCAAAGGGTATCCGCTTTCCCAGAACTGTCGATGAGCCGATTGCCAGGAGTTGGCCAAGGCCCCGTGGAAGTCGACCCTGCCAAAAAAAGGGGATGAGGTGGCAGCCGGCACGTTCGCCGGGTCAGTCGCCGAAGGAAGTTTCCAGAGGGCCCTAAAGGCCCAATCCGGGGAGTGCGATTCAGAAATAGGCACGGCCGAGCTAGTTGGCATCAGAGGAGAGGAGGCTGGAGGAGTCAGCGAATCCAGGGGTTGGCCACCAGAAGGTGAAGGCGGGATAGGTATCACGCTCTGGAGTGGTGCCGCAGTAAGTCGGTCTGATGGCGGGCTTACCACCTCTAAGTCATAGGCCTGTTCCTGGCCCGAACTTGGCTCCTGAGGCGAGCTCGTGCCCGAAGACTTGGAGGGGGAAGAAAGAACCACCACGCGTTGGCGCTGTGAAGGTGGAGGAGAAGTGGCGGGGGCCAGGGCCGTCCGTTTGCTATGGCGCGTCACACGCAGCCGCAGAGTAGGCCCGAGAGGAGGAGCCTGCCTAGAGGGCGAGGAAGCAGTCGCCGGTTGATCGGAGGTGCGGGACAATGTTGGGTCTGCAGCGTTGGGGGAAGGTAGCACTGAGAGAGGCGGGACAATCACAACATCAGAGGTCGGGGGTGCTGGAAATTGAGGACCGAGGGCAACAGCTGGATCGGAAGGTAGGCCTGATATCAGCTCCTGATGCAGGGCTTCCAGGACAGCAACTGCGGGCGTCTCTTGGCAGGCGAAGGAACGGAGGATAACGACAGCTACAAGAATAAAAAAGAAAAGGCACCTCAGTTAGCGAAGAGCGGCGTGCAAGAATAGACAACTTACCAAAGGGAGCGCCGATTTCTGCAGGGACGGGACTAGACCGAAGGTGTATAAGATGCCTTCCAGCATCAACACAGACAAGCGAACCAGAACACCGGTCAACTTGTCCGCAGCCGCAAAGCAGGAAGATTCGTGAACATGTGGGGGAAAAGCTGGGAGGGGGCGCCACTGAGAAGGCCCGGCCAAAGAGGGAGGCGGTTTAAGAAAGAAAAAGCGGGACCTCCAGCCCTTATTGGAAGAAGGTAGGCCGTCAAAGAACTTAAAGCCTGGCTTGGCCTGAACGTTGAATATCCCCACCTCGGCTCGCCGGAAAGAGTAGAAGTGCTGGAATAGGTGAGGCGTCAAGGGAATCCGATAGATACGGCATAAGATGACGGTTCCACAGATAGCTCGAAATACATTGGGGGCAAATTGGGAGACGCCGATGCCACAATATTGGCATAAGTCTGAAATAAAGGGATGCAAAGGAAAGCGAAGACCGCCCATAATCTGATCTTTAAAGACAGTGATACAGCCTTCAGGAGGGGACGAAGGATGTTCATTAGGTGATGGGAGTCGAAGCTCATAGGAGGAATCCAATCGCAGAAGGGATTGTAATACCGACAGGTCATGGTGGTCTAAATCCGAAAGATAGCATGAATACCAGGGAAGGTCCTTACCATCCATCATCGCGGGGAAGAAGCAAGCAAGAAGGGTGGAGGCGAGAAGGATCACAGGCCAGGAACGATCAGAAGAACGGAGGGGTCGCGAGCTCGGGCCGGAAGATGGCAAGTTGCACTGACAAGGACGAGCACGGAGGAGGAGAGGGGGAGAACGAAGCGTTGGAAAGGCATCGACAGATGACCCTTAGGGTTTAAAAAGCCCATTCAGGCCTAGGAAGCATCGAGAATCAGGCCGAGTATCTTTTTGGGTAACCCGCCCCGCGCCGTCTAAGGGGAAGTAAGCATGGAGGCATACGAAAAGGGTATGGAAACTGACGTCAGGAAGCGTGGACCATAAAGGCAACGGACAGGTGTCGGCATAAGAATAAACCTATTAAAGATGAGCGCGGCGGGGTAATCATGACAAGGCGGGGCCCTAAAAAAGAGGCATCCCTCGGTAGGGGCAAGCGGGATATTTTACAGAGCTGCAAAAGCCGGGTAATCCAGTAGAGGTCGCGCAGGGAACAGGGCTGATCAGCGAAAGTTAGGAAGGCAGGGGTTGGCGATCAGGAGAGCTGCTCACTCGAAGTAGCTAGGCAAGCATCTCGGTGGAGACAGCCCCCGGGCCGGTTCATTAACCACACCAGCAAGCAAAGGCACGCGAAGCTCCCACAAGCTAGAAGAGCGTTGCGTACCCAGGGCCGAATAAGGTTCATGTTCCCTCTCTCTCGCCCACATCCTATACTATGCGTGATATGCTTGCAGGAAGACGAGGGACACGGCAGAGCGAATGCAAAACTGGCAAGCAACGCCCGGCCCGGTAGAAGCAATTAAGGCGGTTCAGGTGGGGCAAATGGAGGATGAAGAGAGCATCACATATGTGTTACTGGCGAGGAGGGTCGAGCGGGTCTCGGACCAGCACTATCGCCACCGGTCTCGGACCGGAGCGTCATTACTGGTCTCGGACCAGCGCTATCGCCACCGGTCTCGGACCGGAGTGTCATTACTGGTCTCGGACCAGCGCCATCGCCACCGGTCTCGGACCGGAGTACCCAGGCTCTCTCATGCGAGACTTAAAAGTGAGCCCTGTGCTCACGCCCAACGACCTTTTAGGTCGGTAGTCCCAGACTCTCGCCCCAGTGCGAGTTATAAGTGAGCTCTGCTCTCACGCCCAACGACCTTTTTAGGTCGGCTCCCATGCGAGAATCAAAAGTGAGCCCTGTGCTCACGCCCAACGACCTTTTAGGTCGGTAGTCCCAGACTCTCGCCCCAGTGCGAGTTATAAGTGAGCTCTGCTCTCACGCCCAACGACCTTTCAGGTCGGCTCCCACGGAAGAATCAAAAGTGAGCCACGCCCAGGTCGGTTGTCCCACTCTCGCCCGGGAGTTATAAGTGAGCTCGCTGCCCAACGACCTCATAGTTATAAGTGAGCTCGCTCACGCCCAACGAGGTCGGCCCCATGCGAGAGTGAGCCATGTGCTCACGCCCAACCACTTTAGGTCTGTCTGCCACTCTCGCCCAGGTCGAGTTATAAGTGAGCTTCCTTTGAGGTCGGCTCCCATGCGAGAATCAAGTGAGCCACGTCTGTCACGCCCAACTTTAGGTCGGTTGTCCCCACTCAGCCCGCGTTATAAGTGAGCTCGCTCTAACGCCCAACGACGCTTTTAGGTCGGCCCCATGCGAGAATCAAAAGTGAGCCCTGTGCTCACGCCCAACGACCTTTAGGTCGGTTGTCCCAGACTGATCTGCTCTAACGCCCAACGACCTTCTTAGGTCGGCTCCCATGCGAGAATCAAAAGTGAGCTCTGTCCTCACGCCCAACGACCTTCTTAGGTCGGCTCCCATGCGGGAATCAAAAATCAGCCCCTCTGCGAAAATCATAAGCGAACTCGGTGCATATGCCTAACTACCTTTCCGAGAGATGTGCCTCACCTTGAGCAGAGCGTTTTCCATAATCAGGTCAGCTATATTTGGATTTATTTTATGCAAATTGCAAATATGCAGCAAACACGCAGGGCAAGGGGTGTGAAAGGCCATTTACCCTACTCCTACAGCGCCAATAGTAACTACAAAATCAGGTTTTACACGTTCATCTCAGTTGCAGTTTTCAAGCACTACATTGACTTTATTATCCGAAATACATGCATGAAAAGAAATCATGAAGCGACTCTAGGCTCTTACCCAAGGGCCAATTTCTAAGAACGTGTTTTCTAGATGAAAATTAAGCAGGAGAAACTGGGCCAAAAGGGGACGGATCGACGAGCGTAGCAACGCCGTTCAGCAAGGGAGGGATACAGCCTAGACCACAAGCAGAAGCGCCGTTTGGCAAAGGAGCCACTGAGACAACTATTCCCCAGGCCAGCTTTTACTCGTGGAAAGAATTGGCCCGGGGGAATGAGCACTTCCGCGTGAGGACCTGTCAGGAGATTCAGGCGCGCCCACGGCCCGGGCCAGCTCCGCGTAAAGGGAGTCGATGACTGTTTGCTGCCGGGCGAGCGTGTCTTGCTTGTCCTCAAGAACCGCACGGAGGAGAGATAACTCTGTCTCATGCTCTCGTTGCAAACGATCTTGGCGGTTAATTTGGTGCTGCAGATCAAACTGGTATTCATCTTTCATCGCCTTTTCTGCATGCACGCGAGATTTTGTAAGACGATACAGGGAGTCCAGGTCATGCAAGGCAGCCAGCAGACGAGCTCGATCCCTGGACAAGCGCTCCAGTTCTCGTTCTTTCTCGGCAAGTTGCGAGGTAAGCTGATCTATCCGTATCTGGGAAGGTAGTTGATCGACTTCGTCAGAGGAAGGAGAATGCATTGCGGAGGAAAGAAGCAGGTAAAGCGCGGGTGAGCAAGAGATAGTAGGGAAGCAGAAACGAAGCAGGATAGATCGAAGAAGTGACCATGAGGCTCTTTATAAAAGGCGGGTGGCCAAGTCAAAGCAAAGGCATGGGCGCGAAACTCCAAGCGACTGGCGACGTAATGAAGAAGGCAGGGTGTCCCAGGCGACGCGACACAAAAGTTGATGCGTGACGCAGGAAGCAAGGTGCGCAGAGATATGATGAGATCATAGAGATACGCTGAGGTAGATACACAGAGATCTGTTGAAGTCACAAAGATAGGCCGAAGTCAGACTGTCGTCCTCCTTCGACTAGACTTGTGGGGGAGGCTTGTGATACGGTTAGTGATGGAAGGGCCCAAGAGGAAAGGATTAGAAAAGTCCAGTCTATGTGGCGGTCAAAAGTCTCGAGGAGGTGGCGGTCAATAGTCATGGTGACTTGGCGGTCAAAAAGGCAGGCTGACAGGGCAGTCAGGGCTCAGCATAGGCAGAAGCTGGTTGGGAGCGGCAGAGCTGAGAGGAGTCGGCTCGATCCACCTGCAGAGAGGGCCCGAAACACAGAGCACATAGGCCGGTCAGGGTCGGCAGTGGAGCGGTCAGAGCTCTGCCTGCTGTTGAGGGCCGGAAGTACAAAGTGAGGATGCACGTCCGGCAAAGCTAGCGAGGCCAAGAACTGGAAGTATAGGCCAATGGGTTGAGGAGTCAGCCCGAGCTACAGACCTGCGGTTGAGGGCCAGGAAGTACAAAGCGCAGGATGCAGGTTGAAGATCAGCGTAGCTATGTCTAGACAGTTAGGGCTGCAGGTCTGCGAGTGGGAGGCCTGGAAATGCGAACCACAGGTGCAGGCTGGTGCGGGGGCACAATGAATCGGAGGAGCTAAGTAATACGGGAGCGGAGAATCTCAACGGTCCGTCAGGGGTAATCATTACATACCAACAATGCGAGCGAAGGCGAAGGTTCCTGAAACGAAAAGATGCCCTCATAGCCAGTAGTAGCCTGCCAGCTGTCTCTCACTACAGGACAAAACCCAAGTGCGAAGGCGGAGGTTCCTAAACAGAAAGATGCTTTCACAACAAATAGAAGCGCGACAGGTGTCCAGGACTAGAGGACAAAGCCGGGCGTCCAACGTTTTCTGACAGGAGGGCAGGTTCTAGCAGGAGGACGGATAAAAGGGGAGAAATCCCTCGTACGCAGGTACGCGCACACACTCTCCGGTCACTTTTTTCCACAACTGTTTTTCCTTCTGCTTCTCTCTGTTCTTTCTGGGGAAAAAGGACCTGACTTGAGCGTCGGAGGGCCTGATCCGGGGACTTTTTCCCTGGGTTTCGGTCCCTAACGTGAGGGGAGAGATCGTCTGAGTGTGCGCAGGGTCCTGTAGCGGCGTCAGCCACCCGTGGGGAGCCTGTATCGCCCGCGACTTCCCGTCAACGCCCAGTCCACCGCGACCGGCCTCTGTCCGACTCAGCCTCCGGACGGGATCAATATGCATGATCTCAGGAGGACCCACAGATGGAGATTCTGCCCAGGTTCGGAACTCTCATGAACGACGCTTGCAAAAAATTTTCCATGATATCTGTTAGGTATTATTATCATAGTCGATACATCAACTGCAAGAAATGTTTTTAGGTGATTTAGAAATCACTCCCAAGATGAGCCACACCCAGCCTCGACAATTGCAATGACAATTAACATAAGTTTTGAATTACCATCTACTGTTATGTCCATTAATAAAACACTTGGATATTTTCCACTTAAATGCATTGCTCAATTCCGATTAGTTTATGAAAGTATGTTCAAAAAACTTTGCCACATGCACCAAAGGCCCAGAAACAATGTTGTTTTTTATCAACCCTTATTTTCAATGTAAGGTCTCTATATTTTACCTCCTAAAAAATCATAGGGTGGTCACGATAATACTTTTCGAAATCACCTATCACCTTTGTTAGAGTTTTTTGACGTGTATTGTATGTCTTCGATATAATATCTCTACTATAATTCATCATCTCATATCTTGCTGAATCATTCTAGGTTTATATATTCACACGTAGATACAAAATGACTTTCAATCTGAGAAACTATAAAAGAAGCTATGCGTGCAGGATGATTAGTCATTCCTAAGCAAAGACGACACTGGTGTTCGTGTAAATATTTTGTAACAATCAACTCTATTTCTCCTCTTGCAATTATTGCCCATATGCAGTAGTATAAATTGCTTTAACTCTAGTTTTCCTTGAGTTCTTTATTTTGTAAATGATATGAACCACCTCTTCATAGCATACTCAGCAACTGCATCTTTAAAATATTTTTGGGTTAGGAATACCTACACAAGAATCAAGAGTTTTTTAAATTACTACTACTACTATTGAGTAGAGTGAAGAATATGAAAGTTAAAAAAAATACATTACATCACTACTTCAATTTAGTGTAGATTATATTATGAAACGTAAAAAAAAATCATTCCTCTACTATTTTAAAAATATTAGTAATTACAACTTAAATTTTGCATTACCTTACCAATAAAAAAAAATCATCACTCTCGTTTGGTTCTTGCCTTTGCAATGCAAGAAGTGTTGAATTCATTATATATAGACATCTTTAGCTAATGGAAATGCATCTTCAAGATCACTATACTCATTCAATATCACTATAGATCTATTAAATATTCTATATCATTCGTTATAAATTCATTAATAGAGGCATCTCTTTCAATTTATGCTAGCATTATAATATCATAATATTCTAGTTAAGTCCACGTATCTCTAAAAATTTATTCCAAACTCTGGCCTATGACATCTTTAATACTAACAACTTCTTCTTTCAAATTGCATCTATAATTTGTACTCTCTTAATACTTACCACAACACTAGCAAAAGTTGAAGATGACTTCTTACTACCATTGGTATTTATGTTTGATGTATCGTGATCGAGTCAGTTTTGTTTTTGTGAATCAATCAATTTCATCTTACGTGAAAACATTTCATCAAAAAAATGAATCCCTACATTAATGCAGCCGCAAATAATAATCACTTCTATTAAATATGTGAATATTTTTCTATAACACATTAGCCAAGTGAAGGAAGTCAATAAATCATCACATTTTACTAAATTTATAGTCACACATTACAAAATTTAACATTTCACAAATAAGCAACTTTAAGCTCATAACCACATAATTTATTGATTGATTAATGGCATTGTCAATGAAAATTTTAAGATAGAAAAGGTAGACAATAAATTTCAGATACATAACATTAACAACATATAAGATAATTGGTATGTATTTTACTAAACCATGTTGCCAAGGTTTCATATAATGCTAATCTATAGATCATATTAATTCTTTTACAGATTAGTAGAAGAAAACTTAAATGTTTTCACAAGATTGTTCAAAGCATAAAACTTCATCCACACCACGATTCCAACTAGCATTGCTATTATGTTTGATTTTTCTACAATGACAAAAAAAATTATAAGACGAGTATAACAAAGAAGCCCCTGGCTACAATATTAATAAGGGTAATTTGAGATGCTATCATCACCTATGCAATTTATAGATTATCTGGAATGTTGGTTGATATAATTTAACAAGCACTTGAAATTTTTGAACCTAGCATTACAATTGCTTATACCTGGCGACCAACACCTTGCTTGAATTCTTCTGTAATACAATAACAGAGAATTAGCAAAGCCACTGCCTGGAGCTAGATTTCATCAGTTTTTACTTCATCATCAGGAGGGAGGCATGTGGTCAAAAGCAACTACCTCATGAAGACTATCGGAGACAAACTACATTGTTCATCAAAGAAGAAGCTGCACCAAAGTTATGTTTGTTAGGTTTTCTCTGATCACCTTTTCTGTATTCAATAAGCTGAAAAGTTTGCCAGATATGAAAACTCAATCGAATTGACATTTTTTACCTATGCTTCATTCCCCATTTTCTCTCACAAGAAGTTACATCATTCGTTAAAAAATATTCAACACTAGCCCAACATTTGTCAGCTTCTCTCCATTCAACTTTTTCACGCAGTAGAAGATCATCATTCGTCGAAAATAAGTTACACCATTTGCCAACCATCATTTTTGGTTCGGACGAAGGTCGCTTTCTCTGAGAAGACGTGATCATGGTTTTGATTGGTTTTTATTTCATACACATGTGAGATTGTCAATTTTTACAAAGGGTAAAATGAAAAATAAATCCATGTGAGGCTACGTGATTTGAACAATCCTAAAACACCTATGTGACTTGGATAAAACACATAATGAGCTACGCAGTTTGGGAAATTGAATAAAAATATATTTTTTCCATGTTTGAACCAAACCAAATCAAGATAAAAATAAAATAAAAAGTTAATTATTTCATTAAATAGTTTCATTCAAATTAATAACCTTCTAAGGTTATTTATATTTTTTTCAAACAAAAAAAATAAACAAATATTGTTGAACTTTAATAAAAAAATAAAAAATCTAATTTTAAAATTTTCTATTTTTAATAACTAATTACTAAAAAAAACTAAGATTCATATTTTCCTTTCCTTTTCTATTTTTCCTTTCCTTTTATTTTTTTCTCTTGTAATTAACTATTTCTTCATTTTCTGTTTTTCCTTTTATTTTCTTTTATTTTTTCTCTTATAATTAACTATTAAAAAAATTAAAAAATAAAAAAGGTCTTTTTTTTTATTAAAGTTCAACCGCATTATTTTTATTTCTTTATTCCATTTTATTTTTTTTATTTGTTTGAAAAAAAATATAAATAGATTTAAGGGGTCGTTCATTGGATTGAAAGTCTTTCATGAAATAATTAAATTTTTATTTTTCGATTTGGTTTAGTTCTAATAAGAAAAATTAGTTTTTTTTTCCTTGATTTGGCCTCTAATGGGTAGAAAGACATTTTAGAAAAGAAATGTGTCTTTTGGTAAAATGCAAAATATGATATAATGTAAGTATGTAATGTTCAAACACAAGTTTGACTAGTAAATTGTTTGCACCCCACCAAATGATATTGTTGACATTGTAAAGTGATTTACAAATCGAAGGCAAATGACCTATTTTAGGTGGCTTGGATATTTGAAACATTGAACCGAACTTTGTTAAAAGTGTCACGCCCCGAGGGTAAGGTTGTCCAACGAAAATCGGACAACACCTCCCCTGTAGCAGTGACATATAAACCAATATACATAGGCAACAAATATAACCATGCAAAATATAGCCAACACGGCTAGAATTAATCACAACCACGCAGATAATAAACAACCCACTCGGCTGGTAAATCAAATACAGCGGAAAACGAAATAACCAGTACCAAAATACTAAAAGAACTCACCCCGGGCCGGCCCGGCTTGACTCCTCGACAAAACAAAACAAATCACAGAATAACATCAAGTCCCAAGAAGGGTTATTACAATACCAAATTCAAAAGTTCAACTCACAACTAGAAATCTAAACAAAACCGGAAATCCATCCTCGGAAGCAACGTGAGACTAGCAGTCGGGATCCCTCCAAGTGTACTAGCATCACTATCTGCTACCTGATGAAATTACCAATGTACGAGGTGGTGAGTATAAAACTCAGCGAGTAAAGAATAGATAGTGCATAAGTAACATAAATAGCCAAGAGTACAACAGGATACAGTCTCGGGAAGATAAATAGTAGATACTACTGTGTAAACAAAGTATATATATATATATCCATACCTGATACCATATCCTAAGCTAGTAGTATAAGGTCTGAGGTAACATAAACTGCTACAGCACTGCTCATAACTACTAAGATCACAGATAAGGTATACAGTCATAGTAATCGATGTAAGCATATAAATGTATATGATAAGGCGAACAATCATAACAACATAATCGAAATAACATAGAAATAGCGTATATACGGATGGTCACTCCCACCACCTCAAGTACCATGACCCGGTATGGGCGACGAGAGTGGTCATGTGAGACACTATACTCCACCTACCACTACTCTCTACGGCGGAGCAGAGCGTAGTAGCTAAATAGCCCACATCTGCGACGGGGTCCTCTCACCGCCCCCTCCTATCACTACCCAATAATGTGTGCAGTGGGACATCAGACGCACGCTCAAGCTACCACTACCCATGAGTGGCGGAGCGTGGCCCGGGCGAATGACCGTCTCAACCACAAGGCGCAAGGTCATCGTCGCATAATGACATGATCGACGAACAATGATCATCATATAAATCGATTATACTCAAGTACCGTCTCTAAGCATAAATAAATAATAGTCCAAACAGGTAACATGGTATCTAGTATCTGCTAATTATCAGGAATAACAACGGGAGACTGTATAGATACGAATGTGAGCATCTCGAAGATTGAGTGGATAAAGTATCAAGGACAAGACATAATATGAGTGGAGTCAAGGTAAAGCTCTACTTTATCTAAACTACTCATGCACTAAGAACAATAGCTAAAGAATCAAGTCAAGAAGTACTCGCCTCTAAGTGTAGGCTGAATCCAACGCCAACTTCGTCATGACACCCCCTCGATCAAAGTCCTGTGTCAACGTATCAATTTTAACTATATACATAGGAAACAGAATAACTAAACTAGTGTACAAGGCATGCGAATTTAATCCGAGTTCCATTCATTATCCAAACGAATCCGCACTGATTTGCACAACCTAAACCAAAGCCCTAGTTTATGTCTTTAGATCAAACAATTCCCAGCCGAAACTATGTCAATTAGAATTCCCAAATCATGCATTTCGTCCCTTACACACCAATGCACCAACACCTATTCATCTAGACTAGATATCTAAAAACCTAGAGTTTTACCTTACAGTGAATTCCCCACTGTCGACTCTCTGCCGGAAGATGCTACTGCCGGAGATGGAATCACTGGCACAAGCACACCGGTGATGCCGGCTGCCAAAATTCCACAGACCAGGGCTCCTACCGAGCTATAAACAACACCATCACACTGATCAGTACCTAGTACCAATTAACCCAATACCTAGGTTTACAGATCTAATCAACTGGAGTGATAAAGCCCTTACCCACTGCTTCCCAGATGACGAACAACTACGGGAGGTTGTGTGCGAGCCTCTCACAGTAAGCGACTGCCAGAATCCGAACCCCAGTCAGTTCAACTTCTCATCCTGGCATCCAACCACAGATTCATAATAACAAAACCCTAATTGCATCCATCCATACCTCACTTACCTCACCACTAGGAACTACCACAGACGACAGAGAGAAGCCCGACGGAAATCGGCTCGGCTTTAAGTGCGGGGATACGAGGCAGCTGCCAGGAGTACAAGTCCTCGCCACTATCAAGCTCTGGGACAGGCGATGCCACCCTCGGTGTCACCGGAGCTCAAATCTGCTCCTCCCGACCGAAGATTCCTCACGCGAAGCAGCAATCTGAGGAGAAGGGCCTCCGGTGACGCTGTAGACCAGGGGTAGCGGGCTGGGGGCTTGGGCGATCGGCGGGCTAAGTGTCGCCGTGAGCTCGAGTGTGGAGGCGCCGTTGCGAGGTTGGTTTGGCGGAAATCGGGCGGAAGGGGGAGAAAAGAAAGGAGACGGCGATAACTTAGGGCTACTGTAGCTTCCATATAAATAGAAGGGTTTAATTTCTCCACTTAGAATAAATTCCACTTTAAGCCCCTTTCACATGTAACTTCCCTTACCTCATTAGACTCACAATTTCATCCCCTCAAACTCTACGATACGATCTCCAAATAAATCCAGAAAAATGTCTAAAAATTCCCATAAATTATTCTAGGTTATTTACTTTGCCGTATCTCACAAAAAGCTAATTAGTGGGGTAAATATGTTAGTTTATAAGTTATTTTATAATTCAGTTTGTGCTCTAAAGATACTTTGGGCAAAAATGTGCCTTTTTATTGGAATAGTAAAAGTATCTTCCTTTTTCATTAATCTTCGAAACCATATCCACCCAATTTTTATTACTCAAATTACCCCCTCCTTATCTTGTCCTGTTCAAAATTGTATAGTTATAATAAATAATGATTATGTTTATCTCATGTTCCTCATAATTCATTCATAGATTATATATATGAAAAAAGATATATTATGAGGTCAACTTATAACTGATCGTCAAATAAATCAAGTTACTATTTTCAATCAACTGGGCATCCTACAGAAACAACTTATTCATAAGTGAATCTTATAGTTGATGTAACATTTAGTAGTTATAATTCATGACTATTGCAACTTGTGAATAAGTGAGATCTGATTCAACTAAGTTGATATGGTTCAACAATATTATAGCAACGATTATACATAACTACTACAATATATGCACAGGCTATGCAATGTAACTCAATACTGATCAATGCCATCTTGATTCATAGTTGATTCAACATATTTCCAGGTGAGATATTGTTTAACTCAAATCAATACTAGTAAATAATATGTTGCAACAACTATTCATCATAGCTACTTCAATGTAAAAAAAAAAAAAAAAAATAGATCTGTTATATTAATGGTCCTTTTAATATCAATTTCATGGATATAAAGGAAAGTAATATAAATATACAGATATTAAATATATGGTAGGATAAATCCTAAATCGTCAGTTCATGAGAATTGATTCTTGACCATTACGCTAGAGATGACATACGACCATCATCTATGCTATACCCTAGGGATAGCTACTTCAACATTATAAAAAAATAATTAATTTGATCAGGTAACGTCGATTTTGAGATGACAGACTCGGTTCTAAGAAATTTTTTATTAACCGTCAAAATAAATTAAAAGTGCTCATGATTGATAATCCAAAAGTCTAATATCGCTTAATTATATGTCCCATTGATAACTGAGCATCTTTCTATGCACCATAGCCTAGGGCTATACAAATAGTATTTATTATAATATGCATAAGTTGTTGAGTTTTCGTGCATTCAGACTGACTGAGTAAAGAGGCATAATTCGTGTACTAAAAATGGAGTGGGCTCTCTTTTCATGATTACTAAAAAAAAATAAAAGGATGATTTTTATGAATAATGCTCTTTTAAATGTTTTTTCCCAAATACTTTTATATCAAACTCATAAAAAAAATTAAGTTAAATTTAAATAATCATTTCAATAAGTTAGTTCGTTTTAGACTTGACTTGGCTCAATTAACTTATTAAATAAATTTAAATACAATAAAATTTGACTACACATTTATAACATGTCTTAATTTAAATAAAGAGAAAAAATAATTAATCAGGCTGGGTAACGTCGAGTTTGGGATGACCGATCCGATCCTATAGAAATTTTCCACCGACCACCAAGATAAATTGGGAAGCGCTCGCAACGAGTAACCCAGGAGTCCAGCATCCTTTAGTTGTGTGTCTCATTTGGAGGAAAAATTTCTACAAATTCATCATAACTGAGGCTTGAACCGTGAATATCTGGATGATATCTTGGATATTCTATCACTGCACCATAACTCCGAGACACCTAATTTAAACAAAGGAGATGGTAGAGCACTAGGTTTCAAGTTATTCATTAGCTCCAAGTGAGACTTTTTAAGAGGGATATTAAGATTTTCACATTTTTATAGAAACATATAATGTCATGCAAATTATATATATATATATATATATATATATATATATATATATATATATATATATATATATATATATATATATATATATATATATATATATATATATATACTTTAAAATTAGAAAATTATTTTTCAATGTAAACCTTTGAAGTTTTTTTGAAAAATATTTCATAAAATACAATTTTTAAAATTAATTTGTACAACTAAAAATTCTATTAAAATTTTAATTAATTCATAATTAAATATCAATTGTGTTCCCATAAATTGAATTAAAATAAATTAACACTTAATTTATTTCACTTAAATCTATTTATATTTTTAATAAATAGAGGTCACCTTCATTTAATTTCAACTCTCTTCTTCAACCTTCTGACATGCTAAGCAAACAAACCTCATGCATGTGAATTGTTACACTCTAAAAAAAATAGTAGTATACCTAAATGATTCAACACTTTAATGCTATATGAAGAATCCTCTTTATAGATTTAGGTATACATATAAAAATTAATTTTTTATCGAACCAGTAGATAAGATGAAAAAATAAATTAGTCAACTAATTTTTTTCCCAGTCAAATCGATTTCATTCTGTTTGAAAAAATTCAACAACTGGTTTCGGTTAAAACCGGCTGATAGACCTAAAGACCTGAAAATGATATGAAACCAGTTTCTATATATTTGTCTAGTTCTTCTGATTATGAAAATACTATCAAACATCAATTTAACCTAATATATTTAGAGTAATGATTTTCTGAACATGAATTAATTTTTCAGACACATTCATGTTCAAAAAATTACTGCTCTAAATATATTAGGTCAAATTAATATTTGATAGCATTTTAATAATCAAGAAACTAGACAAATACATAGGAATTGGTTTTATATCATTCCAAGGTCTCTAGGTCTATCAGCCGATTTTAGTTGAAATTGGCTGATGGACTTAGAGACCTCAGAATGATATGAAACTAGTTTTTATTTGTTTATCTAGTTTTCTTGATTGGAAAAATATTATCAAATATCAATTTGACTTAATATATTAAAAGCAGAGATTTTTTTGAAACTATGGATGAATGAATGTAAATAAAATCAATGTAGGTTCAATTGGCCAAAATTGGTTGATGGATCTAGAGAACTCAGAATGAAGTGAAATCAGATCCTATGAGTTTTTATAGTTCTTATAGTCATATTCATACCCTCAAATATTAATTTAATTTAATATATTGAAAACAATGATTTTTTGAACATGAATTAATTTTTTGATACATTAATGTTTAAAAAATTACCACTCTTAATATATTTGGTCAAATTGATATTTGATGACATTTTACAATTAGGAGAACTAGACAAATAAATAGGAACTAATTTTATATCATTTTGAGGTGTCTAGATCCATTAGTCGGTTTCGGCCGAAATCGAGTGATGGACCTAGTGACTTCGAAATGATATGAAATCAATTTCTATGTCTTCGTCTAGCTCTCCTGATTATAAAAATACTATCAAATATTAATTTAACATAATATATTGAGAACAGTGATTTTTTAAATATAAATTAATTTTTTAGACACATTCGTGTTTAAAAATTCCTGCTTTCAATATATTAGGTCAAATTAATATTTGAGAAACACATAGGAATTGATTTTATATCATTTTAAAGTCTCTAGGTCCATCATCCAATTTTGACTGAAATCGGCTGATGAATTTTTTCAAACATATAGAAAGAAATCAATTCGATTAGAAAAAAAAAATCAATCCCACTAGTTTTTTTCTAGTTTAATTGATTTGAGGACGAGGGTGAAAGGGGATGTGGGTACATGATTTGGTAATTTTGAAACTATGATATGTGACTTGGGTATTTTGGAAACTTATCTATTGGGTTCGATAAAATGATGTATAAAGATTAGTCTTTACTAAGACTTCATAACTATTTAATATTTTAGAAAGCTTTATTTGTTGAGTAATCATACCTCAAGTAGTCAGGTTCAACTAAATGGATTATTGCATTTGAAAAGAGTTTATGTTAGGTTAAATATTACATTTATTGATGCGATGTGTGAAGTGCATATGTGTGAAGTGTATAGGTGCAAGTTAGAGAACATTGATATTATAGGTGTAAGGGATAAAGTTCAAATAGATTGAGATTGACAAGACATTTAACGATCAACAAGGTTCAAGTAAGCCAAGAATTGAATACTTAGTAGACGAGAAGTTTAGAGAGGATGGGAAAAAGAAGAAAACTTAATAGGTATTACCAAATGAAGGAAATTCAAGTAAAGTTTGAATGCTTGGTGAAATTTCGTTAGGTGTTGGTAGACAAGAAGCCTCAGTAAATCAAGATTGATTGATATCTGACACACAAGAAGTCCTAAGTTAAACTCTCCTGGGATGTGAATTGTGAGAGTCTCTTATGTTGGTGCAGTCGAGCTAAGTTTGATCGGTACGATCATGGTTTTGATGTGTGTGTCAAAGAGTTAAAGTTAGGCTTTCATATTGTTTTGATATGTGTTTAAGTCTTATAGGACTTGGTGAAACATACATGAGGAGCTTGGTGCAGCTAAGCTTGGAAAGCTCATCTTATGGCTCCGGTCTATGAGATCGGTAAAGGATGGTGCATCCGAAGGACTACGGACAAGGAGCAACGGAGTGAAGTTGAAGGAAACAGACTTCAAGGCAACGTGAAGGATGGCACGGAGAGGAGCCGCGAGCTCGGGTGCATCTGAGAGACGAAGGGCGATAAAGAGGGCTTCAAGGGCGACTCCAGAGAGGATGAGTGTGAGTGTGTAACCGGGACCATTCGACTGCTAGAAGTGGCAGTCGACTGGTCCAGTTGACTATACAGTCGACTGGGGAGCGAACAGAAGTATTTTGTTCTCTCAGCTAGTAGCAACTAGTCGACTAGTACTTTTACCAGTCAACTAGTAAGTAGCTGTTGCCAAACCATTGGCACTGTGAAATAGCCGCTGGCCACCTCCAACGGTAGCACCAGTTGACTAATGGAAGTGTCGGTCGACTGGTGCCGAAATGAGTTGATATGATGATAAACTCTCTCTTCTTATTTATAGGAAGCTTTGGGGCATGAAGGAGGTTACTCATGCTTGTTGAATATCTCCTAAGCCTTTTCCCAAAGCTTCCAAATCCACTCTTCCTCTCCAAACCTAAGTTCCATCTTGTAAGAGGAAGAGAGCTTTGTGAGAGGTTGTACTCCACCGAGAAGGAGTAAGATCTAGCCGGAGATTACCGGGGACTAAATCATCGAAGGATTAAGGGTTCATCCACCTCATGCACACGCCGTAGAGTAGGAGCAAGCAATCTTTGAACCACGTAAAGGAATTGTGTTAGCGTTTGTATTCTTGTTTGCTTTCATTGTTTTAGTTTTTGTATTTCCGCTACACACTAATCTTTTGTAGAGAAGAAACTAAGTTGGGGGTGACCTAGCTATCCATCCTCCCTTCTAGTCAACCACCAATCTCCTACTAGTGGTATCAGAGTGAGGACGCCCTCAACGGACTAATCGTCGATAAGAGCACTTTATCAAAATAGTCGGTTCAAGCATCCATCCACCCAAATTCAAAGGAGAATTCTCTTGGTGGAAGAAGATAATGGAGGTATTTTTCGAAATCGATTTTGATATTATGTTAATCATGGAAAATGGTTTTGAAATGCCTAGGGATCAAAACAATGAGATATTAGAGAAAATAAGATGGAACAAGAAGCAAAGGGAAGAGCATCTAGCAAACTCAAAGGCCTTACATCATCTACTAAATGTCCTTCCCCAACAAAAAGTAACAAGGGTTGGGAACTACTCAAACGCCAAGGAGTTATGGGAAAACTTAGTAGAACTTCATGAAGGGACATCGGAAGCAAAACTAGCAAGAAGGGATCTTCTCCGAACTCAACTCAACAATATCAACCTCGAAAAAGGAGAAAAAGTATCAATTTTACATTCTAGAATTAAAGAAATTTTGAGTAGAACAATACCATTGTAGAACTTCATGAAGGGACATCGGAAGCAAAACTAGCAAGAAGGGATCTTCTTCAAACTCAACTCAACAATATCAAACTCGAAAAAGGAGAAAAGGTATCAATTTTACATTCTAGAATTAAAGAAATTTTGAATGGACTAACAAGTGTAGGTGAGAAACTTTCCAACCGAGATATCTTAATGAAAGCCATCAATGCTTTCCCAAGAACCACAACTTGGATCTCCATTGTAGACTCATTCTACATTTCAAAGGATCTAGAGAAGAGCTCTCTAGATGAATTCTTTTCAACTATGGAGCCTCATGAGACACGAGTTGAAGGGCTAGATGGAGAAACTTATAGATCAAGAGTAGCCCTTGTGGTGAACAAGGGAAAGGGGAAGAAGAAGAAATCTCCATATCCACCATCTTCCGATTCTGAGGAATCAAGTGCCTTAATGGATAGCGATCAAGAGGTATATATGGTAAGGAAGATGAGAAAAGCATTTAAATCTTTTTCTACTAACAAATCTCATGCCATGAAAAATTCAAGAGGCAAGAGTAGAACTAGGAAGGTCATTTGCTATAATTTCCAAGGAGAAGGACACATGAGGGATGAATGCCCTCTCTTGAAGAAGAAAGAAGAAAGGAAGAAGGAAGAGAAGAAGAAGTCAAAAGAAAAAGGGAAGAAGGTCAAAAACCTTAAGGCAATATGGGATGATCCATCGTTATTGGAGGAAGAAGAGCACCATGTATCCCATTTTGCACTAATGAGAATTGATGACTTTGCCTCCACCTCGTCCGAAAGAGAAGAAGGAAGGAGCTCAAGTGAAGATGAAGAAGGGAGCACAAGTGAAGGGGGAGGTTAAACTTCAAATTCGGACTTCTCGGTGAGGTACATAATCTCCCTCCCCATATTTTAATTAAAATTATTGCAAGTACAAATGATGATTTGTTTAAGGAAAAAAAGAAAGAACAAATCTTTGAAAAATGATATTTGCATGCTTGAGGAAGAATTAGAATCCATGACTATTAAGAATAATGATGTCACGCTCCGGAGGAGTCCCTGTCCGAAGAAATTTCGGCAGCATCTCCCCTGTACGGCGGAATACCTCAGCCACATGCGGTTGGAATAAATAACAATAATAAACATGTAGGATCGAAAAGAATTTAGATATCTCCACAATGACATGATATTGTCCACTTTGGGCCTAAGCCCTCATGGTTTTGCTCTTGGGCTCTCCCCAAAAGGCCTCATGCCAATGGAGATATCTTTCTCTTATAAACCCATGATCTTTTCCATGTGTTTTCAATATGGGACTATGTTTGCAACCTTGCAACCCCAACAATCCCCCCCTCAAACAAAGGACCATGGGCTTCCCACGTCCGATCCTCGACCCAGGTCTTCTTCCCCCGGCCTACAGACCTACTAGGACTTCCCCTCGGTCTACCCGACCTCTGCAGCTTACTAGACCCGACCTGCACTAGACCTACTTCACCTTGCCTAGCCGAACTAGGTCCCCTTTCGGTCCACTCGACCTACTAGGACTTCTTGCGTGTCTGGTCCTCTTGATCCAAATATAGGAGCTCTTTGTTCGAGGTCAATATTGTACTCACTGGTTCAATCGGACCATAGCTCTTGCCTCATGATTAAACCTCGGCAGGGCTCGATACAATTGAGGATCGAAGAATTTAGATATCTCCACAATGACATGATATTGTCCACTTTGGGCCTAAGCCCTCATGGTTTTGCTCTTGGGCTCTCCCCAAAAGGCCTCATGCCAATGGAGATATCTTTCTCTTATAAACCCATGATCTTTTCCATGTGTTTTCAATATGGGACTATGTTTGCAACCTTGCAACCCCAACAAAACAAACCACAACACATAGACATCCACGCAGTTTAATATGCAATGATAATAAGACTCAAAATCCACCCTACTCAACTACACTCATAAAGCTCAAAACCGATATCCTACTCCACTACACTCATAAACACACAAATCACAACGAACTTACCTCTTCTACCCTCTAGGAAGGCATGCAATAAAACAACTCCGAATGAAAGTCATCGACAAATAAAAACAATCCATACAAGATCCAAAGTATCCAAAACATAACAAGTCTAAACATAGTCAATTAAGGAAAACTCAAGGACCAATAGACGTCCTCGTGATCTGCAGGGGACTAGCGACTGGAACTCCACCAACAACCTCAACCTGAAAATAGTAAATATCCACGGGGGTGAGTCAACTCCTCAGCGGGTAACAACTGATATACATAGTAAAGAAATAACATCTACCACTAATCATGCGTACTTGGCGAATAAAGGTAAATGCACTAAAGTAAACAAGAATCGTACTAACGACCAGGATACGCAAACGCAAAGGAACAGTAAGCGAAGAAGAAATAGAACTGATGCATGATCTAATGATGCGCACGACAAATACTCCCCGACACTAACCTCTCATACACACTACCAAGATCAGATACCACAATTGCACAGAGTGGGTAAGATCATGGGTAACTGTCACATGCGCGCTGATGATGATGTGCGGGATCTGGATACATACCTATCCTCCTACCCCAAATCATAAATGGGGTAGCGATGCTCTCATCTCCGTACGCGATGACGACGGGAGGAATCGCTCACAGGTCACCATGCGACAGACTACCTAAGCACCCGAACGACAAAGTCCTCCCTAGAACACACTCTGCACGATCGACCACTCAATGAGTGGTGGTGTGCATCCATGTAATCGCGATGTGCTCACAATAATGGAGCGGACTATCGACAACATGCACATGCATCATGCGAATGGTGCATGACACTAACCATGGAAATATCCAGAGCTAATCCATATATATATATGTACCTTAGGTCAATAAATCAAATCAAAGGTACACGGATAAGATAAGGTATAAAACCTACGAATATGGTGAAGCATGGTATATCACTACCCTATAAGCATGCATAAGCGGTAATAACATGAGATGCAAAACAAGTATCAACCAAGCATGTAACAAGTATCGGGTAGTGACTAACCGAAACAGATAAGAAACATAATTATTGCAATTTGTTAAATTCACTACTATGCATATCAAACGACATAAAGTTAGAAGTACCCGCCTCTGATAAGAAATGTCCAATATGGTCCAATCCGACGTCGAGATAATCGTCTCGCGTCAAAGTCTTGTCACCAATATAGATATATTTTATTTAGCTACAATTTACATAAATAGCTAAATAAAATTCCTAAGAACTATTTAGGACAAAACCCTAAACCATAATCCTCAACTTACCTAAATAAAATCTAACGGTTAATTAGGGTTAATTTTCTAATCCCTAATCAACTCTTAGATTAAAAATACAAAACTAACTAACCAAGTTCGCAATATTTACATCCTCAAATTGGATTTAAGCTACAGCAAGAAACAAACAACTCCTTACCCTCAATCCGGAACCTCTCCTGTTAATCTACGGCCAATTAGAGCTGCTGTCGAAAATTTGCTTGCCGGAACTATTGTTGCCACAGATCTGTTGCCTACACTACAAAGGACTACTACTCCCTATGTGTCAGCATCCCAGTCAAAATCTAATACCAAATATGCCTTACCTGCAACGGAGCCAAATTCTTCCTCTTATTTTCTCTCTGCCGGCGACTGGTGGCGAAGAAAGAAGACCCACAGTTGAGTTAGGGCACAAAAGTGAGCAGAGGGGAGGCGCTCAGCACTATGGTTCGCGGCGAGAAGGAAGTCTAGGGCACAGTGGTCGGCTGGTGGTGCTAGGGAACAACAAGGACAACAACAAAATGGTCGCGGGAGAGATCGAACCTGGTCGACGGCTTCAAGCTAGGGCACAGCGCTGTATGGTGGTCGTCTGTGGCCCAGACCTAGGGCACGGTGGCTCGGAGAAGGAGGAGGAGGGCACGGCGTGTAGGAAGGGGGAAGAGAAGAGAAGTGGTGTCGAGGGAAGAAATGAAGAAGGGAAGTAGAAGGAGGAGGAAGGTAACCGCCGGGGCGGTTAGGGCTTCGGCGTCGGCACGCGCAGGGGATGAGGCTCTGGGAAGAGCTTCGGCAGGGGAAGAAAAGAAACGAAGAAAAATAAAGAAAATAAAAGAAAAAGGAAATATAAATATAAACATTTCCTCGCTTAAATAGGGTAGCCTAAACAGGCTTTCCCGGGCCCCGTTTTCATCCCCGTTATCTCGTCCGTACGAGCTCCGAAAAATTCCCGAAATTTTTTTAAAAATTCTGGAAAATTCTCTTATCATTATTCGTCATTTTTTCGATATTTTACATTCTCCCCGACTAATAAAAATTTTGTCCCCAAATTTCGTTATCTACCATCAGCAAGTACTAACAATAGATATAAAGTACAAAATGTTGAACGGTAAATTAAATTACATATCTCAATTGAAAAGATGGGGGTATCCAGCTCGGATCAAAAATAGATTACAACATTGTCAACAAGGACAATGGAAACCGATCCAAACAACCTAGGAATATCGAAATCACCGAGTCCATGAAAACATCTAGGGATTTGTAAGCCTAAATGGTAAAACCTAGAACTTATAATGTCCGTACAACAAGCATATGTTGGAGTGTATACTGAAAGCCTAAGCTTTGTAAACATTCATTATGAATAAAGAATCACATTTGGTCTAATTATCTACATTTGTTTGTAGTTGTTCATTTAATTTATATTGTAGATAACATAGTATGTGGTGTCACATACAGAAGATGATGTTATCAGTACCTTATAAATTATAAACAGTAACTCACGACCAGAATGGAAAGGAACAAACCATTAGAAGGTCGTAGTGTAATTGACTATATAATTACACTAGTACACTTAGAGTGTATTGAGTAGGACCATTTGAGGTCGTTTCTTTTATACTGACTTTATAGAGGAACAAAGACCTCGGTTATTATGGAAGTGTGTGCTCTTAATCCTAATATAATAACAAGCACATATATTTGATATTTATTTCTTTAATTTATCAATGGGTGAGATTTAGTTCGATGAATCAATAAGCCCGATAAATTGGGAAATGATATCACTTATAGTGTGTTGTTGATTATAGAAGGAAACTATGTCCTAGAGATACTAGGTTGATAATGTCCCAAGAGGAGCTCATAAGGATTGTCATGTTAAACCTGCAGGTGGACTTAGTCCGACATTTACGATAAGGTTGAGTGGTACTACTTGGACTTAGACATTAATTAAATGAGTTGTCGTAACTCACTTAATTAGTGGACATTCGATATCTTAAACACGTGGAGACTAACACTCATAATAAGAAGGAGCCCAAAATGTAATTTGGGATTGGTGCGGTTCAATGATAGTTCTCTAGTGGAATGAATTATCATTGATAAATGTGTTCAGGCGAACACGGATGCTTAATTTTATCGGGACCAAACCAATTCCTCCTCTCCCTATCGTAGCCTTATTTATAGAGTTCTATACCCACCTATACCCACCTTCTATACCCACCCGTTGCAAGCTAGCTTGGGATCTGCTGCTAGGTATAGATTGGGTCGGCCTAGTGAACCCAAGCTAAGTAGGGCCGCCAAATAAAAAAAGAAATTTAATTTTAATTTTTATTATTATGTGGAAGATATATTTTAAAGAGAATTAAAATTAAAATATCACTCTGTAAAAGATCTACAAAGATTAAAGAAAGAGATTAGATCTCTTTCCTTATTTGTAGATTGGAGAGATGTTTTATTTTTCTTTAAAATTATTCACATGTTGATAAAATTAAAATTATAGAAATTTCCTTTATCAACCATGAAGAGATTTTAAAGAGAAATTTTATTTTTTAAAATTTCCGAACAAATTAGGAAGTTTTAATTGTTGATTAAAACTTGTCCTCTTTGTTATCCAATGATGGCCAACAAATTAATTGAGAAAATTTTATTTTATTTCTCTCAATTAAATCATGTCAAGGAAATTAAGGAATTTATTGTAATTAAATTTCCTAATTTGCCTAGCTAGGCCAAGGAATATAAAAGAAGGGGGAGGGTGCCTTCACAAGACACAACATCTATTATTCCTCTCCCTTTTTTGTGTCTCGGCAACCTCTCCCTCTCTTCCTCTTGTGGTGGCCGAACCCTACCCTTCTATTGGAGCTCTTGTGGTGGGATACTACTCGAGAAGAAGAAGAAGAAGAAGGAGAGAAAGCTAGCATCTCTTGGAGCTTGGTTAGTATTTTGTTTTTCTTCTTTGGTGAAGCTTCCTCTTTGTTGGCGAACCTAGCTAGGAGGAGAAGAAGGTGATTGGTGGTTTCTCATCTCGAAGATCGTTGCCCACACAACGTCCGAGGTAGAGGAATACTGTAGAAGATCAAGAGGTTTTTCTACAAGGTATAACTAGTAAATTTTATTTCCGCATCATGCTAGTTATTTATGGAAATAATACCAAATACAAGAGGCTTACGTTCTAGTATTTCGAATATGTTTTTTCAAGTTGTGTTCTTTGTTTCTTTCTTTCCTTGTGATTTGATTGTTCTCTTTGGTTAAGTTATTTTAGGAAATTAAATATTAGCTTTCTATTAAAGGTTTTGTCTAGTCGGTGGTGGTTGCTCCATATCCAGAAGGCCATGCCTCGCCATCCGTGATCTTGGGAACCTTTTAAAATTAATATTTAATGGAATTAGTAACAAGGAGACTTGGGTTGAGCGTGTTAAGTTCCGAGAGATCCAAGTCAAAACCTAAAAGAACAAATAGGTTAAGTTTTGGATCAAGTGTTAAGTTCCGCAGCGATCCAAAATTTAATTTAAAAGAACACATGGTAGCTAGGAAAAGGTTCAGACCTTTGTACAAAATTTTTGTCAGTGGAACCTATAGGTTTTCCGAGTAGCAACCAACAATTGGTATCGAGCTAGGGTTTTGCCTCTGTGTATTTGGTATTTAGTTTAATTATGCACATGTCATACATATTATAGTAGGATGTGCTAACTTTGTGGATGCGGATCCAACTATTATGGCTTTTAGTTAATTATGTGTGATTGGACCCTGGACATGTCAAGGGCAATTTATATGTGTGTGCATGATTGTATTAAAATACCAGGAGCTGTATTTAGTTTTATTAGGATTTTATTTTTGATCTAGATACATGTACATTCTTTTATGGAATATAGGATCAAAAATGTAAAATTCTATTTATGATCGAATCTTGAAGCGTGGAACCTTCTAAGGACCAGAGGCGCAGTGAACTAGGAGCAAGATGGATGCATAAATAGACCCCGAGCAAAGGGCTATAGCAAAGCTTGGGATGACAACACAGATGACACTAGAGATAAAAGCCATAATAGTTGAAAATTAAATTTTCTATTTATTGCTTTTATATTGTTCTGTGTGCATGTTAGTTTACAAGTTTAAGTAGGCTAGCATAGTTAAAATTCCTCATTTATAAATAACTAAGTGGGAGAGGGATTTTAAATAAATTCCATGGTATTGTAAGTGATGCAAACAAGCTTGGCGTTGGCTCTGAGTGCCTTCCTCCATAACGGATGAGCTTGTTCATGGATCACTAGAACAGACTTCTATTTTGGATGACTATAGGAAGTTAATTAAGGCGTGTGATCTTCCCCAACGGGGCATAATCTTATTAATGGACTTAGTGTCAAGTAATGGTATACTTAGACACATCTAATAGTATCCTCCCCAACGAGTCACTATTATTTGTGTGACCAAATGATACCAACTATTATTTTTATTTGTCAAAAGTTAGGTTGACAAGATAATAAAATTAATGGGTTAAACCCTCCTTTTACAAATGTTGAATTTGTATACGTCCACACTAACGTGGCATACAAAATTCACGGTGTTGTGTTGGTTAATTTAAAATAGTATTGTTTGAGGAATCAATATTATTCTAAATTTAGAGTTCTGACCAAAAGTTATTTGTGATTCTTAGGATGTCTTTCAACCCACTTGTCCATCATACTTCAAATGAATAGACTTACTGGACCAAACTACATAGATTGGAAAAGAAACCCGGACATTGTTCTTACTTCTGAAAGCTATTTGTCCTGATGCACCCACTGGTGAATCTACCCAAGAGGAGATTGAATATCATAGGAAATGGGTAAAAGCAGATGAGATGGCGCGGTGTTACATTTTGGCTTCAATGTCAAATGTATTGCAACATCAAGATCAAGATTTACCAGTGACCATATAACAATCTCAAGGAACTCTTTTCATCGGGATAGGGCTTCTAGGCAAGAAGCCATGAGAAAGATAATGATAGCCACCATGCAAGAGGGTACTCGTAAGGGATCATATCCTAAAGATGATGGCTTATCCGAACTACAGATCCTTGGAGGAGAAATTGATGGGGAAACCCAGATCGATATGATCCTCCAAACGCTACCTAGAAGTTTCGCCCGAACTATAATATGAATAAGAGGGCTTATTCATTAGCTAACGGAACTTCAAGCAGCAGAAGGATTATTTCGTCACAATGCTCATATTCACTATCTGAAAATGGTTCTACTTCTACAAGGAAAGAAGAAGAAGAAACAAGTTGGTTCAGCAAAGAAAGTGAATAAATCTCAGTATGATTTAAAGTCGGAATGAAGAAGTCAAGGGCAAGTGCTCTAAATAAGGCGGACATTCGAAGGAGGTTCCTCGTGAGGAACCAAAACAAAGGTATATCTCATACTCTAGTTGTTGAAACATGTTTAGCGGTGTTATCTACCAGCACCTGTGTGTAGATACGGGAGCCATCGATCATGTCTTTGCAGGGGTTCCAGAAACCCGACGACTATCTGAAGGAGAAATTACCGTCTACATGGGCAATGCTACTAAGGTGGCAGTAGCAGTGGGAGACGCCTACTTATCTTTTAGTAGAAATAGGAATTTGGTTTTAAGAAATTGTCTTTATGTACCCAGTTTTAGAAAGAATTTAATTTCAGTTTCTAAACTGTTTATAGATGGATATTCGGTTTCCTTCGAGAACGATGTAGTTATTAAAAGAAATAAAGTGATTATCTGTTACGGTGCATTAGTTGGCAATTTGTATATTTTAAATCCAATTTCTTCCACAAAGCAAAACATGGAAATTTATAACTCATCTTCTAATTCTAATAAGAGAAAAGAACCTTCGAAAACCAAGCATATCTTTGGCATCTAAGACTTGGTCATATTAATTTAAGTAGGATTCAGAGGCTTATAGCCGATGGACTTTTGAGTTCATTAGAGTTGGAAAATTTTCCAACTTGTGAATCTTGCTTAGAAGGTAAAATGACCAAGAGGCCGTTCAAGGCCAAGGGGTATAGAGCCAAAGAAGTGTTAGAGTCGGTTCACTCTGATTTGTGTGGTCCTATGTCTGTCCAGGCAAGAGGAGGTTTTGAATATTTTGTCTCTTTCATAGACGATTATTCAAGATATGGATACATTTACCTAATGCGCCGAAGTCCGAGTGCTTTGACAAGTTCAAAGAATACAAGGCTGATGTGGAGAAACGATTAGGTAAAGTATCAAGACACTACGATCCGATCGTGGTGGCGAATACCTCTTAGGAGAGTTTAGGAATTACTTATCGTGAGGTCGATTCAATCCCAATTGTTGCGCACCGAACACCCCAAGAATGTAATGGTGCAGTAACAGAGGAATAGGACTTTATGGAAATGGTTAGATCGATGATGAGTTATTCAGATTACCAAATTCGCTTGGAGTACATTCTCAACTTAGTACCTTCTAAATCAGCTTTTCTACTCCCATAGAATTGTGGAATGCGAACCCGCCTAAGACATATTCGGATTAGTAGTAGTCCAGACACATGTCAAACCGATGTTGATAAGTTTAGAATCTTGTCTAGGTTTGTAGGATATCCCAAAGGAAAGGTGGTTTATTTTATAGTCCTAAGACCGGAAGGTCATTGCACAATGCATTTTAGAAGAAGACTATGGATCACAAGCCCAGTAAAGTTATTTTAGAAGAACTTAGAGAGGACATGTCTACTTGATTTCAAGACATAAGATGAAGATGAAGTATCACAAGAGCACACATGACACACGATACACAACCACGAGATAGTGCCTCGTCGTGGGAGGGTTGTGAGCGACTGAAGATTCATGTTTTGGGAGAGTCTTCTGACTTGATCCATGAACCTGATCCCCGATCATATGACGAAGCACTCCAAGATATAGATGCAACATCTTGGCAAAGCAATGAATTCTCAAATAGAGTCCATGTACTCTAATAAGGTCAGGAGCTTGTAGAACCACCATGGTGTAAAAGCCGTTGGATGCAAGTGGATCTACAAAAGGAAAAGGGGATGACGGGTAGAAACCTTCAAAGCTAGGCTGCTAGCGAAGGGCACTCAAAGAGGGAATCGATTATGAGGAAACCTTTTCACCAGATGCTTAAGTCTATCCGGATACTCTTATCCATTCCGCTCATATGGATTATGAGATTTGGCAAATGGATGTCAAGACAGCTTTCCTTAATGGAAGTCTAGAGAACATCCATATGAAGCAACCGGAAGGATTTATTGAAAAGGCAAAGAGCATCTAGTATGCAAGCTCAATCGGTCCATTTATGGACCGAAGCAAGCTTCAAGGTCTTGGAACATCCGGTTTAATGAAGTAATCCATCATATGGATTTATTCAAAGTCCGGATGAGTCTTGTGTATATAAGAAGTGTAACTAAACATGGTGGTATTTCTTGTACTAGATGATATTTTGTTAATTGGCAACAATGTCAAGGTATTATCAGAAGGGTATGGTTGTCCAAACAATTTGATATGAAGGACTTAGGAGAATGCACACATTCTTGGGATCAAAATAAGGGATCGCAAGAAAAGAATGTTGTGTCTATCCCAAGCTTCATATATAGATATGCTTGTTTTAGCATGCAAGACTCCAAGAAAGGTTTCTTACCTTTAGACATGGAGTAGCTCTATCTAAAGAGATGTCTCCAAAGACATCAAAAGAGATAGAGGACATGAAAGCGCCTCTTGCTTTGTAGGAAGCCTAGTATGCCTATGTAATACAACCGAGCTAGCCATTCCTGAGACATCTGAACCGGACAAGGACATCGAGCATATATTAAAGTACCGACGAAGGACTAGAGATTATATGCTGTTTACCCGGATACGATCAGATAGGGATCAGTCTCACTAATCAGATGGAAGATTTATCGTGAGGGATACATGTAGTACTATGTGTTTACTGGAGGTGGAGCCATTTCATGGAGGAGAAGTGTGAATATGGCCTTTGACTCAACCATGGAAGTAAAGGAAGACTCAGAACTTTCTAATGGACTTAGATGTGTTCCTGGTTTGCCCAAAATCATCACAATTTATTGTGATAATAGCGGTGCAGTGCAAACTCAAGGAACCACGAGCTCATAAGGCAAGTAAACATATAGAGCGCAAGTACCACGATCGATAGATATTGTGAAGCGAGAAGGTATCGCCAAGATTGCATCGCGGATAACCGATCCTTTCACTAAGGCCCTAAAGGCATGTGGAGGGAATGGGAATCGGATGTATGGTAGAAGATATGGCGACTTAGTCATTAGTATAAGTGGGAGATTGTGGAGTGTATACTGAAAGCCTAAGCTTTGTAAACATTCATTATGAATAATCACATTTGGTCTAATTATCTACATTTGTTTGTAGTTGTTCATTTAATTTATTTAGATAACATAGTATGTGGTGTCACATACGTAAGATGATTATCGACTTATAAATTATAAACAAGAACAACGACCGAATGGAAAGGAACAAACCATTAGAAGGTCGTAATGTAAATTAGTTTATCTTGACTATATAATTACACTAGTACACTCGTGAGTGTATTGAGTAGGACCATTTGAGGTCGCTTTTATACTTGACTTTATAGAGGAACAAAGACCTCGATTATGGAAGTGTGTGCTCTTAATCCTAATATAATAACAAGCACATATTTGATATTTATTTCTTTAATTTATCAATGGGTGAGATTTAGTTCGATGAATCAATAAGCCCGATAAATTGGGAAATGATATCACTTATAGTGTGTGTTGTTGATTATAGAAGGAAACTATGTCCTAGAGATACTAGGTTGATAATGTCCCCAAGAGGAGCTCATAAGGATTGTCATGTTAAACCCTGCAGTGGACTTAGTCCGACATGATGATAAGGTTGAGTGGTACTTAGACATTAATTAAATGAGTTGTCAAGAACTCACTTAATTAGTGGACATTCGATATCTTAAACACAGGGAGACTAACACACTCATAATAAGAAGGAGCCCAAAATGTAATTTGGGATTGGTGGTAGTTCAATGATAGTTCTCTAGTGGAATGATTATCATTGATAAAATTAAGTTGTGTTCGGCGAACACGGGATGCTTATTTATCGGAGACCAAAACCAATTCCTTCTCTCGTAGCCTTATTTATAGAGTTCTATACCCACCTATACCCATACCACTCAATAGGGCAGCAAGCTAGCTTGGGACTAGGCCTACCTAGGTATGAGATTGGGAGGCGCCTAACTGAACCCAAGCTAAGTAGGGCCAAATAAATTTAAAAAGAAATTTAATTTTAATTTTTATTATGTGGAAGATATATTTTAAAGAGAATTAAAATTAAAATATCTCTTGTAAAAGATCTAAAAGATTAAAGAAAGAGATTAGATCTCTTTCCTTATTTGTAGATCGAGAGATGTTTTATTTTTCTTTAAAATTATTCACATGTTGATAAAATTAAAATTATAGAAATTTCCTTTTATCAACCATGAAGAGATTTTAAAGAGAAATTTTATTTTTAAAATTTCCGGAAACAAATTAGGAAGTTTTAATTGTTGATTAAAACTTGTCCTCTTTGTTATCCAATGATGGCTTGAAATTAATTGAGAAAATTTTATTTTATTTCTCTCAATTAAATCATGTCAAGGAAATTAAGGAAAATTTATTGTAATTAAATTTTGCCTAGGCCAAGGAATATAAAAGAAGGGGTGAGGGTGCCTTCACAAGACACAACATCTATTATTCCTCTCTCTTTTCCTTGGTGGTGGCCAACCTCTCCCTCTCTTCCTCTTGTGGTGGCCGAACCCTACCCTTCTATTGAGCTCTTGTGGTGGCGGATACTACTCGGAGAAGAAGAAGAAGAAGGAGAGAAAGCTAGCATCTCTTGGAGCTTGGTTAGTATTTTGTTTTTCTTCCTTGGTGAAGCTTCCTCTTTGTTGGCCGAACCTAGCTAGGAGGAGAAGAAGGTGATTGGTGGTTCTCATCTCGGAAGATCGTTGCCCAGGAGAATACGGTAGAAGATCAAGAGGTTTTTCTACAAGGTATAACTAGTAAATTTTATTTCCGATCATGCTAGTTATTTATGGAAATAATACCAAATACAAGAGGCTTACGTTCTAGTATTTCGAATATGTTTTTTCGAAGTTGTGTTCTTTTGTTTCTTTCTTTTCCTTGTGATTTGATTGTTCTCTTTGGTTAACCTAAAGTTATTTTAGGAAATTAAATATTAGCTTTCTATTAAAGGTTTTGTCTAGTCGGTGGTGGTTGCTCCCATATCCAAGAAGGCCATGTGCCTCGCCACGTCAGTACTGGGAACCTTTTATGGAAATTAATATTTAATGGAATTAGTAACTTAAGGAAACTTGGGTCGAACGTGTTAAGTTCCGCAGGAGATCCAAGTCAAAACCTAAAAGAACAAATAGGTTAAGTTTTGGATCAAACGTGTTAAGTTCCGCAGGCGATCCAAAATTTAATTTAAAAGAACACATGGTAGCTAGGAAAAGGTTCAGACCTTTGTACAAAATTTTTGTACAGTGGAACCTATAGGTTTTCCGAGTAGCAACCAACAGCATACTCAACTATAAGATCCTCGACAACAAGTCTGAAATCTAATCACCAACAATATAAATCACCAAAGAGTAAATCCTCCAGTGTGAGAGCAACGCTCCATCACAGGAAATACCACATATGTGGGAGCAACGCTCTACCAAAAAAATCCTCAATATGTGGGAGCAACGCTCCACCACAACCATCCATAAATACCGCTAGAGTATTGGTAAGCCCAAATGACGATACCAAAAACTCATAATGGCCGGAATGTGACCACCCTCGTAGTCCATGCCAAGTATAATATCAAAATCGACCATTTCAATACTAAAAGATCTTCAGTAGTATCGTTGCAAATCTAACCTGCAACCTCTCTGACGCTCATGTCAACCGGAGGGTAGAGAGGCGCGTCACATGCGATCCGAAGTGGGTAATCTACCAATCTCCATAAAGGTACAAGATATAAAAGAATGTGAGCTACCAGATCTATCAAGATATCTGCAGATAAGGCATAAATAGAAATCGTAATACTGGACGCCGCAAGATCCTCTCCGTGACCGGATGAATACGCCTCTCGCGGGAGAAGAGGTGGTAACACCCATGGCGGGGGCTAGGTAAGTTCCGCCATCGAGGCCGCTTGGCCGATAACGTAGAATGGCCGAGGGCGCGGGATCGTGATCCGAAGCGAGTCTGGGAACTGCATCGTTAGAGGCCGAGGTCGTGATACCCGCCTGGCCGGATAATAAGGTCCTGAACGGAACTCGTGCTAGAAGCACGGATTACCTCGCATAAGCATGCCAAATGCCGCCGCTGCAGGAGAAGCTATCCTCGCCGATGAAGATTGGGCTTCCTCGATATGCCTCTGACTAGACTATCCTCGACCCGACCTCCGTAAAAGCCGAGCCTTCAATCGACAATCTTGGCTCGTGCCTGTGCGCTTGCAATAAAAGCAAATTGGCCGCCCCAGAGCGGTGATGTGATCTCCGGATCCACATCAGTGAATGTCGCCGGGTCTCTAGTGCCGTAGTATCGCCGGATTCGCCCTAGATGTCTCGACCAGATGCTTCCTCTTCCGTAAATGCTCTCTCACGAGCTAACTATCATCAAGGCTCGATCTAGTGCATCCGAGTAAGATGCGATCCCTAAACCAAGCCATACTTACAGATGACCATCCCCTGTATACCATCATGCGGATCTGTCCGCAACTAACTCGACAAAACTTAGTCAACCGTTGAATTCAAGATATACTGTCATGACGCGATTGTTCTCGCAGCAGACTCATGAAACCTCCCATGAGCCATCCGATATGCTAGTGGAAAGAGATCAAAAGGCGATGCGTACCCGCGATGCGTTTATCCAGTAATCCACCATAGCTGTTAGCCCTCATCCAGACGAAAGCAACCAACTTTCTTGACCAAGGCAAGCCAGAAGAAGATCCGCCCATAGTCTCTACATCCATACAGGCCATACCGGATCAAGGTCTCCTCGGAGGTCATCGCAATCAATGCTCGCCGCAGATGTCTGACGCAACAACAATGTCTGACAACAATGTCTTGGAACTACCGGCTGAGATCATCGTCTGGGTGGTGGTACACCGGAATAAAGGAGATAACTCCGAGTTCCTGTAATGCCAGAGAACATAAGCCTGGCACTATAGGATGAACAGTGGAGGTAGAGGTAGTGATACCGGTGGAGCAGGCAGCACACTGTGTAGGTGTCATGGGTATACTATAGGAACCGGGGCATGCTCACACCAGGTCCAGTCGGTGTATGAGGCGAGTACGCAGCGACCGAGCACGCGGTATGTGTGGTAGTACCTTGGTACCAAAATACAGGGATAAGTACACTTACCGGAGGTAGGTACATCTATCCGGGTCCAGAGGAGCGAGGCCGACACATACTGGAGCAGTCTGAGTCTGTCCCGTGTGCTCAAAGAGGGCATCTCTAGGGAATCCAGAGATCCCAAAGTTCTAAATGCGACGTGGTCGCCTCACCACATCGCAAAGAACACGTGTAGATCTCTCATATCATTAAGTTATATCATAGATATCATTACCAGATAAACAATTACAAAATAACATCATACCTAATCGTTTAGAGATGTTCCGTCTGCCCCGTCCCATTTTACCTAGAAATTGTACAAGAAAATCAAAATCCATATAAATCCAAAACTAAGTCCGAACATAACCATAACGGAAATCCGTACAAACCGAAATAGATATCCAAATATCTAGAACACCAAAAGTAGGTATCATAACCCAATCTGATATAAATCTCGAAAATCCAACACACGGAAATCAAACAAGTATCGCCAACTTGGCTCTAATACCACTAAATTGGTATCAGGTTATCCCAAATATCCAAAACACGAACACAAAGATCGTGAAATTTCGATACCATCTCTCCTGTACGGCGGACAATCTGAAACTTTACTACATCACCATATACCTCAGCCACATGCGGCTGGAATAAATAACAATAATAAATAAACCACAACACATAGACATCCACACAGTTTAATAAACAATGATAATAAGTCTCAAAATCCACCCTACTCAACTACACTCATAAAGCTCAAAACCGATATCCTACTCCACAACACACGTAAAACACAAATCACAACGAACTTACCTCTTCTGCCCTCTAGGCAGGCATGCAGTAAAACAAGTCCGAATGAAAGTCATCGACAAATAAAAACAATCCATACAGGATCCAAAGTATCCAAAACATAACAAGTCTAAACATAGTCAATTAAGGAAAACTCAAGGACCAATAGACGTCCTCGTGATCTGCAGGGGACTAGCGACTGGAACTCCTCCAACAGCCTCAACCTGAAAATAGTAAATATCCACGGGGGTGAGTCAACTCTTCAGCAGGTAACAACTGATATACATAGTAAAGATAAAAGAAACTAACAGCATCTACCTAATCCAATAAAGATAAATCAAACCAAGTAAACAGGAAACCAAGAAACTCACCACTCAAGGATAAACGAGAGGTATAGCCTCACGTCAAGCATGACATCCAACCAATATACAAATAAATGCAGCAAACACAATCACAAGAAATAAATGCATCAATGCGTATGATGTGCAATGATCGTCCCGTCACCCTCCAACTACAACCATCTCATACACAATAGTGAGTAGTAGGATCAGGACAACTGCATCTCCCGACAATCAGTGGACGGAGCCGGGATACTCCAAATTCATGGGATCATATGGGGATCATCTCCTCATACGATGACGGGAGGAATCTCTCACAACTATGTCGACAGCCAATACCCAGATCGCAACCAACAGCCAAACAAACCATACAACATCACTCTCCATCTAACACCAAGGAGTGGTGGTGGAATATGTAACAACCTAGTGCAACAATAACGGAGTATGGTGAATCACAGCTAATCCCCGTCAATCAAATCAGTAGTAAAAGATAAGGTATAAACCTAGGTCACTACCCCTATAAGCATGGTGGTATAGAAATAAACATGAGATGCAAAACAAGTATCAACCAAGCATGTAACAAGTATCGTAGTGACTAACCAATGGATATAAGAAACATAATTATTGTAATTTGTTAAATTCACTACTATGCATATCAAATGACATAAAGTCAGAAGTACCCGCCTCCGATAAGAAATGTCCAATATGGTCCAATCCGACGTCGAGATAATCGTCTCGCGTCAAAGTCCTATGTCACCAATATAGATATATTTTATTTAGCTACAATTTACATAAATAGCTAAATAAAATTCCTAAGAACTATTTAGGGCAAAACCCTAAACCATAATCCTCAACTTACCTAAATCAAATCTAACGGTTAATTAGGGTTAGTTTTCTAATCCCTAATCAACCCTTAGATTAAAAATCCAAAACTAACTAACCAAGTTCGCAATATTTACATCCTCAAATTGGATTTAAGCTACAGCAAGAAACAAACAACTCCTTACCCTCAATCCGGAACCTCTCCTGTTAATCCACGGCCAATTAGAGCTACTGTCAAAAATTTGCTTGTTGGAACTATTACTGCCACAGATCTGTTGCCTACATTGCAAAGGACTACTACTCCCTATGTGTCAGCATCCCAGTCAAAATCTAATACCAAATATGCCTTACCTGCAACGGAGCCAAATTCTTCCTCTTGTTTTCTCTCTGCCGGCGACTGGTGGCGAAGAAAGAAGACCCACAGTTGAGTTAGGGCACAAAAGTGAGCAGAGGGGAGGCACTCAGCACTATGGTTCACGGCGAGAAGGAATTCTAGGGCACAGTGGTCGGCTGGAGTCGGCCGGAGAACTAGGGCTGAGGTGCGACACCCGGCGGTGCTAGGGCACAGGCGACGGCGGCCGACGCTGGGGAATTGATGCCGGCAGTGGCGTTGGGGCTGGCTAGGGCACAGACCGGCGGTGGCTCAGCGGAGAAGGAGAGGAAGATGGCCGGCGTCGCAGGAAGGGAAGGAGAAGAAGATGAAGTGGTGTTGGGCAGAAGAAATGAAGAGAGGGAGAAGAAGTAGAAGGAAGGTAACCGCCGGGGCGGTTAGGGCTTCGGCGTCGGCACGCGCGGGGGATGAGGCTCGGGGAAGAGCTTCGGCAGGGGAAGAAAAGAAACGAAGAAAAATAAAGAAAATAAAAGAAAAAGGAAATATAAATATAATCATTTCCTCGCTTAAATAGGGTAGCCTAAACAGGCTTTCCCGGGCCCCGTTTTCATCCCCGTTATCTCGTCCATACGAGCTCTGAAAAATTCTCGAAAAATTTCCAAAAATTCCGGAAAATTCTCATATCATTATTCATCATTTTTTCGATATTTTACAAATGATATGCATGCTTCTTCTACTAATTCGAATGATTCATTCTTAGAAGAAGAAAATAGGAAATTGAGGGAAAAGGTAGAATACCTTACCAATGCCCTTAGAAAATTTGAAATTTGATCCAAAACCTTAAATATGATCATTGGGAGTCAAAGGGCAAGTTTTAAGAAAAATGGGTTTGGATACAATTAACCCAATAATGAAAAGACTTATTATTTTCTACTTGCTAGGGAGCAATCAAAAATTAAGATCATAGATAGAAAATAGATTCCCAAGGAGTATTTGGTAAACCCAATTAGGAAAAACTTCTATTGGTTACCAAAATTAATGCTCGAGGGTTAGAGAATTTAGGGTCAAGTCAACCATGGAAATCATAATTCTAATTTTTCCTATATGGTTGATTTGAGACCTTAAGGGGGAGCACTTAGCCTTGATAGAAATTCATGATAAAGAGGGCTAAGTAGAGGTTACTTTTATTTCATCTCACAATGACTTGCATTATTTTCTAAAGATTCATATGAGATGATAGGATGATACAATTAATACACTTATGCTTATGGAATTTTGATGAGTTATGAAAAGTATCAATTTTTAGTGATCATAGGCCAACTATGAGAAAAGTAAATATTTAATTAATGGATATCTTGCCCATAGATCATAGTTGGATATTTTCAATTTTTTAAAAATAATTTTATGTTTTACTTACTGCGGTATAGTTATTTTAAAACATATGAATTCAAAACAAGTTTTCAAATTGATACAAACTTAAGTGATTTTCAAGGTGTTTGAGTTTTTATCAAAACTTTAAAAATATGATGAATTTTCATGGAAATATATTTTTCCTTGTTAAAGAACATTATAAGAAACATGTGTTCAAAATTTCATGATTTTTCAAATTTTCTTAAATTTTCTATGTATTTATGAAGTTGGCTTCAGGAGGTTGAAATTCAGATTGGCAATGTGCCAGTCGACTACAACAGATGGCAGTCGACTGGTAGATGCTTTCTAGCATTTTCAGAAGCTAGTTGTGGTTCATTTAGTCTACATTTGATGCCATATAGTATATGATTGTTTGGCATAATATTTTGGATGATGTCAAAGGGGGAGAAATGGGAAGGTTTAAGTTAGAAAAACTTGAAATGAAGTGATATAGTATATGTTAAGGGGGAGCTTGAATTTATGCTTCATGCTTACATTTATGCTGGTAATTTTCAAGTTATTTTTATGCCTAACTTAAACATATTGCTACACATCAAAAAGAGGGAGATTGTTGGTGCAATTAACCTAAGTTTGATCGGTACGATCATGATTTTGATGTGTGTGTCAAAGATTTTAAATTAGGCTTTCATATTATTTTAATTTATCTTTAAGTCTTGCAGGACTTGGTGAAACACACATGAGGAGCTTGGTGCGGCTAAGCTTGGAAAGCTCATGCTATGGCTCGTGTCCATGAGATCGGTGAAAGATGGTGCATCCGAGGAACCGCGGACAAGGAGCAATGGAGTGAAGCCGAAGGAAGCAGACTTCAAGGCAACATGAAGGATGGCATGGAGAGGAGCCGCAGGCTCGGGTGCATCTAAGGGATGAAGGCCGAGGAAGAGGGCTTCAAGGGCGAACCTGGAGAGGATGAGTGTGAGTGTGTAACCGGGACCAGTCGACTATACAATCAATTGGGAGCGAACAGAAGCATTCTGTTCACTCAGCTAGCAGCGATCAATCGACTGGTACTTTTACCAGTCAATTGGTAAGTAGCTGTTCATAGCACCACTCGACTGATGGAAGTGCCAGTCGACTGGTGCCGAGATGAGTTGATATGATGATCAACTCTCTCCTCTTATTTATAGGAAGCTTTGGGATATGAAAGAGGTTACTCATGCTTGTTGAATATCTCCTAAGCCTTTGTCCAAAGCTTCCAAGTCCACTCTTCCTCTCCAAACCTAAGTTCAATCTTGTAAGAGGAAGAGAGCTTTGTGAGAGGTTGTACTCCACTGAGAAGGAGTAAGATCTAGCCGGAGATTATCGAGGCCTGATCCTCCGAAGGATCAAGGGTTTGTCCACCTCAAGGACATGCTGTGGAGTAGGAGCAAGCATTCTCCGAATCAAATAAAGGAATCGTGTTAGCGTTTGTATTCTTGTTTGCTTTCATTGTTTTAGTTTTCATATTTCCGCTACGCACTAATCTTTTGTAGAGAATAAACTAAGTTGGGGGTGACCTAGCTATCCATCCACCCCTTCTAGCCGGCCACCAATCTCCTACATCTTAGTGACCTATATTTAAGATTTTGGGTAGAGCTTTTACTTATATATAGACTTAATAAAGAAATAAGTATTTTAAGGTCATAGATCATCACTTAATCGACTGTCACATACAATCGACTTACTCATTGAGTCATATGGCATGGAATAGGGGTCCCAATGATGTGGAAAGATCAATAGTTGAGGGGACATGATGGTCAAAAGTCAAGAACAGGTGGCAACCAAGGCTAGGAATATCTTCAGGGATAGTATCAACTCTCCATAAACACGGTTCTCGATGTCAACACCCTGCCGGCTTCTCAGCTGGCCAGGTCCTCCAGTCTTAATCCCCTCATCATCTCTAGGGCATCACCCCAATTAACTCCTAGTCAACTTCTAGCTGATCAGGTCCCTCAGGCTTAATCCCCTTACCTACTCCTAGGCATAGTCCTAGTTAACTCCCAGCCGGCTGCTCAGCCGGTCATTTCCCCTGGGCTTAGTCCCCTTACCTGCTCCTTGGCACCATCTTAGTCAACTCCTGGCCTACTTCTTAGCCAGTCAGGTCCCCTTGGCTTAGTCCCCTTTCCTGCTCTTGGACACCATCTCAGTCAACTCTCGACCGGCTACTCAATCGGTTAGGTCCCCTGAGCTTAGTCCCCTCACTTGATCTTAGGCACCATCCCAATCAACTCCCAGTCGATTGCTCAGCCGATCAGGTCCCCTGGGCTCAATCCCCTCACCTGCTCTTAGGTACCATCCTAGTCAACTCCCGGCTAGCTGGTCAGCCGATCAGGTCCCCTAGGCATAGTCCCCTTACCTTTTCCTGGGTATCACCCCAGTTAACTCCTAGTCGGTTTCTCAGTCGGTCAGGTTTTGAGGGGCATCCTCGCTTTCGCCCAGATGTTGCCCCATATACTCTTAGGTGGCCCCAACGCTAGTCTGACCATGAGTTGGAGACACTATTGTCAGAGAATCAAAACTACTCACTAGAGAATAACAGTTATGCGTTAGGGAATATTCTGATGCTCTACCACCTGCGTAACATGAAACTTTCCTCTACCCAATGAGAATCCGCCGTACTTCATCCATCACCCAACGTACTCTAACATTCGACATTCTCTGATCCCTCATAATTATGGAGGTTATGAGAGGCAGTATAAAAGAGGAGGTCCTCCCTGTTGGCCATGTATGCAAACATAAACGCATGTACTTTATTTCTACTATTTGCGGGGCTCTCGTTTTGACTTGAGCATCAGAAAACCTTCGCCAGGGACCTCTTCTCTAGTTTTAGGCGCTAACATTCTCATGTGATTGGTCCATGGTGTTAGAATCCTTCATACGGAGGCTAGAGAGGGGGGTGTGAATAGCCGACCCCAAATCGTCGTTTTTTTCTACAAAACGTGTTAGCGCAGCGAAAATAAAATAGTAGAAAGGAAACGGTGAGAAGATCAAACCTCAAACTCGATGGATGTAACGAGGTTCGGAGATGAACTCCTACTCCTCGGCGTGTCCGTAAGGTGGACGCCACCAATCCGGTGGATGAGTCCCTGAGAGGCTCATACAATATACTCCTTCCGGGGAGAAACTCCATACAATGTTTCTTGCACAAGCAAGATAGAGTACAATGGATACAAGAGAGCAAAGACAATATGAACAACTTGCTTGCCTTTCTTGTTGATCGGGATGAAGAAGAAGCCTTAGCGGAATTGACGAATCAATGAGAAGCTCAGTCGAGGAGCTCAAGAAAGCTCAGAGCGTGTAAGGCAGCGTGCTTTAGAGCACAAGAATGTGTTCTAAGAAAAGAAGCAACGAAGCCAGCTTTTTATACCGCCAAGAAAACACGGCGAATATAGTCGCTATGGGCTAGCATGCGGCCAGTGCCAGGCGATCCATGACGATCGTGCGAGTGTGCCCCGATCGTCCACGCATCGACCGCCGCGCTCTCCCGAACTCCGCTTAGCCATCGATTGCTCGATCCGTCGCGGGGACCAATCGAGATGGCTCGATCGGCTCACACGATGCCGCATTATCGGGTTCGCACTCAAGATCGCCACCGATCCGATCCGTCACGCATCGGTCATATCGCGCCGCACGATTCGACGGTCATTGGCACTCGATGCTCGTCCGAAGCTTCCGACTGCACGTAATCGATTTTTTCGTTATATCTCGATCGCGCCATCATCAAACACAAGATCAACGATCACGTCGATCGGTTCGTGACCGATCGTAGCTTGGTTTTGCCCAAACCAAGTCCAAGTCTCTCAAACCAACATCCGTCAACCTTGACCTGTTGGTACATCATGCTTAGCATCCGTCACCCTTGACCTGCTAAGACTTCCTACAGTGTCCGTCAATCTTTCCCACTTGACTTTCTCAGGTCAAGTATCCCCACTCACCTACTTGACCTCTCAACACTGTATGTCCGATCACCCTTGATCCATCTGGATTTTCCTTGCCGGCTTCACTCACCGTGACTTTCACCTAGCTTCACTACTAGGTTTTCACCGCTCACCGATTTCCGCCTCCGGCTTCACTCAACCAGACTTCCAAACCGCCTGGCTTCACCACTGACTTTCCCGATGCCTCGGCTTCACTCACCATGACTTCCACTTTCACCTAGCTTCACTCACTAGGATTTTCACCGCTTCACTCACCAGATTTTTGACCGCCAGCTTCACTCACTGTGATTTTCCCCTCGCTGACTTCCCCGTGCCAAGTCTCCATACTTGACTTTCCGCGCAAGCTACGCTGACTTTTCCCTGCCAAGTTTCTCCCGACCAAGTCTCCCATACTTGGAATTTTTCAAGCGCCAAGCTCCCCGCGACTTTTTCCGAATCAGTCAACCAGTCAACCTTGACCTAAGGTTGCACCTACAATCTCCCAAACACCTATTCTTGTCAAACATCAAGAATACAACTCTTCTCTAACATCGCCAAACATCAAAACACAACTCGAGTCAGTCAACTTGAGTCAAACCAAGTCAACTGACCTAAGGTTGCACCAACAATCTCCCCTTTTGATGTTTGACAAAATCTAAAATCAAGTTAGGGTAACCCGATAACCTAACTTAGGTTTTCCAATGTTCTTCCTTGAACATTCTTCCAAAACCTACACTCTCCCCCTTGGGACATCTCTCCCCCTTTTTGACACACATCAAAAGAGGGAATCAAGGTCAAGAGTTTCTTCCTAATGAAAGTCTCATACCTTTCATTGAAACCCTTAATTTCCCTTGATACTAAACTCAACACTCAACTTAATGACAATTCCATATCACTAATCCTCAAAAGTCTTAAGGAGTAAAACTCCCCCTAAAAGTCAACTCCCTGACAATTAGTAAAGACTCCCTAAAGGTCAACTCCCTCGACCATTGCACCAACAATGTCTTGAGAGTTTCAAACCTTAGAAACCCAAACTCAATCTCCATACCTGAAATTTCCACGACAACGAATTAAAGAATTCAAGACGACAGCTCTGGATCGTCCCTGATCATCCAGATCCCGGATCGGTCCAAGGACCGATCCAAGTTCAGATCAGTGTGTTTCTCTCTCCAAATTAAACTCACAACAAATTCCATAAAATTCAAAATTGTGAAATTACATTCTCATACCATATATTATCAAGGAAAAATAATTTTCTATGAAAATAACTTCCATTTTCAAATCTTGATACAAAGTTCAAAAGTCTTTGAAATAGTTCAAAGTTAACTCTTCTTTGTATCAATTTGCTCAATGATGAATGCTATCACTAGAAAAGTTTTATCAAGGTTTTTCAAATCAATTTCAAAATGATTTTAAACCTTTTAATTTAGGACCATAATCTTAGGGCTATATGCACATGACTTGTACACAAGCTTTCCCTATGATCCCCCAAATTAGAATTAGGCTCATCTAGGTACAAGAGCTATGCACCTTGATCCTAACTCATGATCCTAATATCTCACACACCTCTAAGGTGTATCAAATACATCCAAGTTAATTTTGATGTGAGATATGGGTTTAGGTCATCTTAGGCTAAGTTCTCATGCATTTGCTAAACTACACTTTGATCTCAATATCAAAATGTGTTTTTATCCTTAAATCAATTTCATTGATCATTAATGCAAGAGATGATGACATGGCATGAAATAATATCATAAATGAAAACATGTGTCAATGTCATGATGTCATGGCATAAAGTATGAAACTTAACTAAAGCATGACATATAAAGAACCTAAGCTTTATCATGACATATCAAATGATAAAATTAAACATGATGTCATGACATGTGAGGGCAAATAATCATGGCAAGATTTAGCATGAATAAGACATACCTAGATTACCTATCTAAGTATCCTTAGCCTTAGCTAATACTTAAGCTTTAACCCTTGATTGCCCTAATATGCCAAAAATCCTAATTTTGACACTTCTTGAACTCTAGATTCATCCATGCCACTTAAAGATCAAATTTATCCTCAAATCTTGGCATGTTTCATTTTTCCTCAAGAGTTCTCTAGATTTTCCCAAATTGTGCCAATTGAAATTAACATCATCATTTTCCATGATGGCACATTTTACTCTTCCAAGGAGTAAATATTCCATTTCATTTTCAAAGGTTCCCAAAAACCTTGAAAATGCTCCTTGAGCGTCAATTTCCTCAAAGTTGGGTTAACTACCCTTCTAATCGGAGTTGATACTCTAACCCATCTAGGGTAGAGAAGATGCTCCTAGGAACCCAATACCTATTTGAGCTCATTGGGTTCACTAAATATTCACTAGGGATAACTTCCCTAGCAACCCTCCTAATGACCCTCTTAGGCTTTAAAGCCTTGGTCATTTGGGACTCATCAAGATCAACTCTAGGGGTAACTCCCCTTGTGACCTTGGTGATGGTCTTCCTAGCCCTAGATTTTGTTCCATAATCGAATGGAACATTATGATAAGTGGGCTTGACCACTTGAGACTTAGGTTTGTGACCCAAACCTTTCTTGTCCTTGGACATTGGTTTTTGACCCTTAAACCCTAGAGATGACTTCTCCAAGTTCTTAAGAGCCTTTTCCAAAGTATCAAGTTTTGACCTCAAGACTTGATTCTCCTTCTCTAATACCTCAAGTTTTAATTTATCATTGTTCTTTGAGGCATTCCTAGGCATGTGTCTAGTTGATTTGGGATTCCTACCTAGGTTTTCCTTAACCTTAGATGAGTTAATTCTAGGGTTGGCTTTCCTAGTGTTATCCTTATCTAGGCTCACATGTTTGGCACCTAAGCACATATATTGATTCCTAAGATTATCATGCTTATCATTCTTGACAATTGTAATAAAACTACTAGCATGAGTCTTATTATTATTGCAAGAATGTGCCTTAAATGTTACCTTAGGGTTTGCCTTAGCTCCCCCTATCGACGTGCTCGGTCTCTTGTCCTTGTGAGATTGCCTTCCCCTCGGACATTGACGTCTCCTTCGCTGCATTGAAAGCACACCACGTGCCTTTGCCTTTGCAGATATCGGGACCCGCTGACCTTACGCCGGTGGAGACTTCTAACCTCTTGGACACTTACTCTGTAGTGCCCAAATTCCCTACACTCAAAACACATTATGTGTAATTTGCTAGAAATTAAAATGCTTGAGTTACCTAGGTTTGAGGATGGATGAACGCCTCTCCTTCATCCTTCCGAGGTAGCTTCTTCTTCTTCCGAACTCAAGAAGAACTCTCCTTTCTTCTTTAGATGTTGAGTGACCTCAACTTCTAAATCCATTCCTCCGTGATGTGAACCTTGGCTCACTTGTCTCCTTCATGACTTGAAGTGGAGTTCTCCTCATGGAACTTGCCCAAGTTATTCCACAACTTGGCATCGTTATATCCACCTATCCTACACAAAACATCATTAGGTAAAGAGAATTCAATGATTTTCGTTACCTCATCATTGATGGTTGATTGGTGGATTTGCTCCCTCTCCTTCTTTGTCCATTGGAGGCTTGAAACCTAATTGAACACAACTCCAATTTTCAAGGTTAGACAGAAAATACCTCATTCTTACCTTCCAATACGGGTGTAGAAAACGTAATGTCTTCTCCGAGTTCATCCATTCTAGCTTGTGCCCCACGGTGTTAATCCAAGAGCGCTACCGCCCCGATACCACTTGTTAGGATCCTTCACGGAGGCTAGAGAGGGGTGAATAGCACCCAAATCGTCATTTTCTACAAACGTGTTAGCGCATGAAATAAAACAAGAGAAAGGAAACGGGTGAGAAGATCAAACCTCAAACTCGATGGATGTAACGAGGTTCTGAGATGAACTCCTACTCCCCGGGTGTCCGTAAGGTGGAAGCCTACCAACCGGTCGGTGGATGAGTCCCCGAGAACCGCTAATACAATATACTCCTTCCGGTGGAGAAACCTCACCAATGTTACAAGCAAGATAGGAGTACAACAGATACAAGAAAGCAAAAGACAATATGAAACACTTGTTTTTCTTGTTGATCGGAGGATGCAACACAGCCTCAAAGAATACAACGAGAATCCAATGAGAAGCTCACGAAAGCTTCAAGGAGCTCAAAGAAAGCTCGATAGCGTGTAAGAGCGTAGTTTTAGAGCACAAGAACGAAGTTCTAAGAAGGCTATACGAATGAAGCCTCGAGCTTCTTTTATACCGCCAAGAAAACACGGCGAATATAGTCGCTGGCAACCAGTGCCTCGATCGTCCACGCATCGATCGTGAGTGCTCGATCGTCCACGCATCGACGCCGCTTCTCGAACTCCGCCAGCTATCGATCGTGCTCGTGCGGTCGTGGGGACCAATCAGATGGCTCGATCGTCCGACCGATCGTGGCTTATTGAGTGCGCCTCTCGCACTAAGATCGCCACCGATCGCCGCCGCAGATCGATCAGATATCGCCGATCGGTCTTGCATCGATCAGGCCTACCGACGTCCCCGCATCCACCGCAGCTCACGTAATCGATGCGTCGCTTCTTGTTATCCGATCGGCCGCAGACCGATCAACATACAGCGATCATCGGATCGGTCCGTGACCGATCCGAGCTTGGTTTTTGCCCAAACCAAGTCCCAAGTCTCCCAAACCAACAACCTTGACCTGTTGGTACATCATGCTTAGCATCCGCCACCCTTGACCCTAAGACTCTCACGTCCGGTCAACCTTTGACCCACTTGACTTTCTTTGTGTCAAGTATCCGTCCCCTTGACCTACTTGACTCTCAACACGATGTCCCGATCACCCTGATCCATCTGGATTTTCTTGCCTCTGCTCACTCACCGTGAATTTCACCTAGCTTCACTCACTAGGGTTTTCACCGCTTCACTCACCAGATTTCCAATACCGCCCGGCTTCACTCACCGTGACTTCCAAACCGCTTGGCTTCACTCACTGTGACTTTCCCAATGCCCGGCTTCACTCACCAGACTTCCACTTTCACCTAGCTTCACTCACTAGGATTTTCACCGCTTCACTCACCGTGATTTTCCACCGCCCTGCCACCACTGTGACTTTTCCCGCCAAACTCCCTGCTTGACTTTGCCAAGTCTCCATACTTGGACTTTCCCACAAGTCTACAAGTACCCGCTTGGATTCTTTTCCGTGCCAAGTCTCCATCCTGACTTTTCCCGAATCAGGTCAACCAGGTCAACCTTGACCTAAGGTTGCACCTACAATCTCCCAAACACCTATTCTTGTCAAATATCAAGAATACAACTCTCTTCTCGTCAAACATCGTCAAACATCAAAACACAACTCGAGTCAGGTCAACTTGAGTCAGGTCAACCAGGTCAACCTTGACCTAAGGTTGCACCAACACATGGTGCATGCATGGCCTCTCGCCATCAATATTCTCTCCTCGTCGCTGACACCTCCATCTGACTCAGCTTCCAGACATAATCAAATTTGGAGTAGTTTGTGGGAATCTCTTCTCAGCTTGTTTCGGAATGTGAAGATGGAGGATACCAATAAGATCAACGTCACCATAATACCCGAAGAATATGAACTCTTTAAGGTCGCTAAAGCGTGGGCCGCATCGAAGAGAAGAACTGGTGAATCTCACCCATGCCGAACTCTTGCAGCCTTGAAGGATGGCCTCCCCACTTCGAAGAGAGGGTCTAAGAGGAAGCAGTCATACGATTTTTCCTGGGCACTTTATCCAACGCCGAGGGAAGATTACACCAAGATCACGTAATCACAAGCTTCCTCAGCCGACCATCCACCTTGAAGTGACCCCAAGAAAGGAAAGGCCCTGGCCATTCATGAAATACCTAAACAACTCAGTGTGCCCATCTCTCAAGAAGTGTTAGATGAGAAATTGCCCAGAGGCTATAAGCCCTCAACTATCAGAGAATACGGGGGAAGCAATGACCCAGAGGATCATATCCTGAAATTTGAGAATGCCACCCTACTACACCAGTACAGTGAGGCCATAAAGTGCCACGTATTTCTGAACACTCTTTTAGGTTTGGCACAAAGATGGTTCAATAGATTGTTAGTAGGCTCTATTACCTATTTTAGAGAATTCAAAAATGCCTTCCTGCATCATTTTGCCAATAGTAGGAGATACCAGAAGACTAAGCATAGTCTATTTGCTCTCAAGCAAGGAGCCATGGAGACCTTAGGGCATATATCAAGCATTTCAATCAGGTAGTAATGGACATCCCATTCACCACCTCAGAAATATTAATGAGCGCCTTTTCTTAAGGCCTACTCAAGGGAGATTTCTTTCGAGCCCTCATTCAGAAGCCCGCAAAGGACTTTGATGATATTCTGGGAAAAGTGGCCAAATATATTAATGTGAAAGAAACTCAGGCCACCTGAAAGAAAAAAGTAAAAACTCCCACCCTAACTGACCGAGTAGAAAGGAGGCAACCGCCACCTCTTGTTTAGCCTAACAATCCTAGGACGAATTTGCCACCCACTCGAGAAGTAAGAGCAGCATAGTAGGTCAAAGTTGTTTGGACCATGGTCAACAAATTGGTCCCATGGGAGACCCGGTACTACATATACCGCTAGTCTCACACCCACAATTCAGGGAACTGCATTTAGTTCACACGGGATGCTCTCCGAGAGGCTGAATTAGACCTACCCCCACCTAAATCGTGCCTTAATTATTGATGCAACAAGCCAATAACCCTGTCACCTCTAGCTGATTGGCCATCTGGTCTCTCGGAGGGGAGAGTCGGGATGAGCAGTTGGCTAGTAAAGGAAAGGAGCTGATGGAAAATCGAGAGGAAGAGAACCAGGGAAATATCGTAATAGGTGAGGTCGACACTATTTTTGACCCTACTAATGGGGATTCCACAGGGCTTGAAAGGTCCATGGATGCCGACTGGAGATCCATGCAGTCGGTTGTACCCAGGAATGGGCGGTGGGACTCCAAATTAGCTTTGGGCCCTAAGATTTGCATGGAGTGGAGCTTCCTTATGAAGATGCTGCCATCATCAAAACAATCATTGCCAACAACCGCTTGGCAAGAGTTTCGTTGATACTGGAAGCTCTGTAACATACTGTTCAAAAGTGACTTTGACGGGATGTAGCTCGATAGGAACAAGCTTCAACACATTGCCACTGCCTTGTACGGGTTCACAAGGAAGGAGGTGTAGCCAATTGGCCAAATTAAGTTGACCATCTCTTTAGTCACCGTACCTCTAATGAGGACCAGGAGGGCGGTCTTCATAGTTGTTGACTCCCCCTCCACCTACAATGTCATACCAAGGAGACCTGCCCTACATGAATTTTAGTGGTTGTCTCCACTTTTCACCAAAAAATAAAATTCCCAATAGAAGACCATGTCGATGAAGTAAGAGGGGAGCAGCTGACCGCGCGATGATGTTATGTTGATATAGTGAAGACTAAAGCGCTGAAGGCTCAAAAGATCTAAGATGGAGAGGTGCACGCAATCCAGGAGGAGTCTTTGTCCCTAACCAAGGAACCAATCCAATAGGAGGAAGTACAGTTACACCTTGACCAGCCTGAAAGCATTACAAGAGTAGTAACTGACCTACCACTCGAGATTATGAAGGACCTAGTAGACTGCTTGGTATGTAATCGAGATGTTTTCGCCTAGTCCCCCAAGGAGCTGACAGGAGTAGCCCCTATGGTGGCAAAACACAAGCTCTACCTTCTGCCGATGCCAGGCTGATCAAGCAAAAAAAAAAAAAGATTTCTCTATTGACTAGAATAAAATCATCCGAGATAAGGTGGACCAACTCCTAGAAATAGGACACGTCCGGGAGGAATAATTCCCGTCTTGACTTTCCAACATTGTCCTAGTGTCCAAATCTAAAAACAGGTGATGGGTCTGCATCAACTTTCATGACCTCAATAAGGTTAGCCCTAAGGACTGCTATCCGCTCCTAAGGATCGACCAGATGGTAGGTTTCACTTCAGGATGAGAGTGAATATGCATGCTAAATGCTTATCAGAGAGACCATTAATGTGTACAATCTGCAAGTGCATGATTGTCGTCAAGTAAAAATTCGATACCACAGTACTATTAATAAAGTACTAGTTAACTTCGCACTATGAATTATCTAGACAATCGAAGGTTGGATCACAAGCACATGAAAGAGAGAGATTGAGAGAAGAGAGAGAGAGAGAGGTAGAGAGAGGGAAAGAGTGATTTGGGGAATTATTCTATGAGTTCAGTTTCATTGTTCATCTCTTTACCACCATCCTTATGCACATATAGGAAGTCTAACTAAATACCGACACTACCCAATGATGGTCATGTCAGAGTGTCACCCCTATTGGTATCTGATGTCATTAAATATAAGAGGTAACCTAGTAAGTCGGGTTAAAGGGATACACTTGTCACTAGGGCCTCCCAGTTATATAATCACTAGATTACAGAAGACACTTATTAACATAGGATTAGAGATAACTCATTAAGCCTAATTAGATGTTTCCTTGTGGAGAATTGTCCTCCTTTTTAAGGTGATACTCTAGATGTCCAGTTAAAGAGATATCCTTGTCACTAAAGCCCCTGGTCATACAATCCATAGTGTCTCCTCTATGGGGTAAACAACCAATACACATCTATATATTTACACCATTCACATATTTCATCAAATACATAGAGGGCACAACACATATAGAACATGGTATAAACATTTCATTGAATAAGAAAATAAGCAAGTACATAGTTCAAACAACAACATTGCATCACAAATACTCCCTACATCTAAAGAATAAGAGGATCTACTCCATTGCAAGAGAATATGACCAAAAGATAATAAAAATAACAAACTACAACTCAATATATAGAAATAGAGAAAATAGAGTGCTTATCCTTAAAGCCCGACATCTTTGGAAACATTCCCTTGCTCTGAGATGGATAGTTCATTTGGATCGGTGGAGATGGAAGCTCTAGGGTTTCTCCATAAGGGGAGAACCCTTCCCCAAGGAGAATTACGAAGTCCCAAGTCCAATATGAGTCAAAGAATAAGTTTCATGCCCCTTTTATATCGCCTCCAAACTGTCCAAATCTGTCAATATTACAGGGCTCTATGATAAGTGTGTGACTATCACTCGTTCACATCAAATTAATAATTTCTAATCTACCAAACCCCTTAACCTACACTAAGGTACTATAGTAAAGGATCGGGTTGTTTCCCCTATGGAACCAATGACAGGATCGGGTCATCTCTCATATGGAACCAGTGAAAGAACATTTATTTTTGACAAAATCAAACAATGGAGTTTTGTTGTGGGGGGTTTGTGATCTACACCTAATGCAATAAAGAAATTTCTAACTAAAAAGCAACGATGAACCCGTAGTGCAATGTCACTCTACACTACGGATAACACCATAAACATGCATAAATGAGATTGACTATCAAACCTAGCTAATTATCAAAGACTACTCCTGCACCATATTATCACACTACGACACAAGATTTGTCATCAACAAGCATAACATAAAACAAACACATTTAACATGAAAATGCATAAAGGAAGCAACAATCAGACAAAAGCAATTAACTAAACAAACTTAATAGAAATTAACAAAACCTAATTATGCATAAAATCTAAACTTGTACCACATTGTCACCCTATGACACAAGATCAACAATCATACATAAATGAAACTAACAAAGTACAGTAGCAAATAATCTATCATGCATAACGAAACTAAACAAAGTACAATAGCAACAATCAAACATGAACAAGGAAATAACACAATCAAACAAATAAGAAAACTAAATAAGTTAGCCAAACCCTCTTCCTCAATCAACTCCAATTGACTACCCTTCGTTGTCACACGAAAGGCCCAGATCTGGAACCCCCAAGCCGGTGGACAACAACAAAGATACAGTGGTGCTTGCTTCGACTTCGACAATGAACGAATCTGTCATTGAAGAACCCCTCCTATGGAATTGACTGGAAATGAAGATGGCTATCTATATCCGTCGACCGGTGCTCTGCCCTTGCAAACCACTCTGGCCTAGAACAATTGGATGAAGCCGGAAAAGAAAGCAGCAACTAGAAACTCGTCGGCCATTGAAGAAATCCGCTAGAACTTGTTGGAAACCTCCACGCCCTTGCAACCCACTAGAGGTAAAGAATTCCCTGGAGCTTACTGATAAAGTAAGGATAATTAGATTACCACCGAAGAGATAGAGATGGTCTACCACCGTCACTCAGAAGAACCTCCTTGCCCTTTGCAACCCCCTAGAGCCAAAGAACCTCAGATATGCACCAGAAGGAGGAGGACACACCGAAGAACCCTTTCGGTGAGGTGAAGTTGGTCGGAGCTCGCTGCCACCGATGAACTTTGAAGACCTAGCTTTTTCGACCCACTTTGGCCAGCCTCTAGGGTTCGATGGAAGAAGGTAAATGCTGGAGAACCCCGCTAGTGAGTTGAGCTTGACCGAGGGTATCATCATCGTCACTTGCAGCCGTCGGCACTTGTCACCACCCGTCGCCGCTTGGAGAAATCGCGAGAGATGGGGGATGTGAGGAAGAAGATGTGAGACGCACACATTAACAAAAATGTCCCGAGCTGATGTAATCTTGAACCGAATTAACCTTATAAGCCATCCACTAAGATGGGCCCAATTGAACCAAACTGGAAATTGAACCTAACCAAGGAATAGGTTTTAGGGTTTTTCTCATTTGAAGCTTTGGATTTTGGCTATTGAAATTGAACTTTGGATTAGGCTTTAGATTTGGGCTCCTTCTTTTCCTCCAAACATTTGGCAAGTGAACCCAAACCATGACTTGATCAAACTGGTGTTCCTCCTCTCAATTGTTATTTCCCTCAATTCCTACAAAATATAATATAATTAAATAATATCTAAAATATCCATAAAATATACAGGAATTGAAATGAAGACTATCAAATATCTAAACTCATGAAATACAATAAAAACCTAGTTTTGAATACAAGAGATGACAAAAACACCAAGTTATAACAATAAAATCAAGTGTCCAAATGTCGGCTATCAAACATCTTGCTCATCATGATAAAACATAACTAAATGTATTCCCTTAGCAATTCTCAATCATGCTTAGAAGATCATGAAAGAAAATTACTTAGGATTGTCTCATTCAAATGACCAAAGCATTCATGGATTTAATTCATGCATTGATTAACAAACATGATAATTACATTCCATACTAGATAAACTGAGAATGATAATAAAATAACCTCATAAGAGAAGTGATGGTGGCTCTCCTCTCATATATATACATGCAATAGTGTAAAGGTTTTGCACGTAAAAGCTTGCTTTCCCGAATCCCATGCCACTATCTATGCATAGGAATATAAAATAAAATAATTTTATGTATGAGTTTTAACCTAGATCTACACAAGATAAAAAGAGATTACCCTTGATGCGACAGAAATCCCGTCATCGTTCCAAGGTTCGCCGGATCTCAAGGTTGTCAAGTGTACAACCCTCTATGTGTATCCACACGAACAAATCGATGGAGAGAACCTTTAAAGATGTGCTAGCAACCTTAGAGGATCAATAATGGTGGAAGAGAGGGAGAGAAGAAAGGTAGAGAGGAAGAAGAAGGAGGTTTGAATGAAAAATCAATTCATTCATGTAACCCCCACCAAAGTGGCCGACCACTTTATGCTTCTAAACCCCCATGGAATATCAAGAGTCAAGTCTCTTGATCTCCTCCATGAGGTGGCATTTGGTCAAGTCAAACTTGACCAAATGAAGAAGCCTTGATGATGTGGCATTGGTCAAGTCAAAGTCAAGTCAAAACTTGACTCTTTATCTTCCTACTTAAGTCAAGTCAAACTTGATCTTTTTCTCTCCCATGGTTGATAAAATCTAACCATTGGTTCAAGGCAATTTTAATTTAATGAATCTCTATTCATTGAATTAAATTTGCTCAATGAGTCTAAGTCCAAATTAGACTCATTTAACACATGAACCAAATTGAATCCAACTCAATTAGTTTACTTTGGATTACTCTTAATCCAATTTGGATCATCACATGAACTTAATCCTCTTAGTTCATCAAATGAACCTAATCTCCATCTAATTTCCCTTTGTGTGTGACCCTATAGGTTCTTGTAATGTTGGCAATGCTCCTAAACCCATTTAGAAGCATAAGTAATGAGCGGTATCTAGCAACACATCATTACTACCCAAGTTACAAGAACGTTGAGATCCAACATCACCTTGTGACTACTAATTGTGACTCTTCACAATATGTGACAAGTGTCCTTCTATCCTTGACATCTAGATTGATCAATATGAGGCATAGACTATGTCATCCTCTAATCAATCTAAATCTTGAATCCAAGGTAGACTCACTCAATCAAATGAGCTCAACATCTCATATTGATTCATTTGGGCATGACCATGCACTTAGTGGTCTCACTCTATCAAGAATAATGATGTCACTTCCGTCATATAGGAGGGATAAATCCCATCTACATCACTCACATCCCTCCACATAATTTGTTACATACCAGAACGCTTTATAGTCCCGATACAGTGACGTTTGACGAAGCCAAAGTATGTAACTCCTTATATAGGGAACCATGGTGACTTCAGGTCTAAGGACTAATAGTCATACTAATAGCCACATGAGAAAGTATATGACACTCATATAACGATCCATGATACTTTCTCATGGCGGGTCATTCAGTATACATTTTCTAATGTATACCCATGTGTCAACTTGATATCTCCATATCCATGACTTGTGAGATCAAGTCATCGAGTTGACCTACATGCTAGTCTCGTAGCATTAACATTGTCCTTGAATGTTAATACTTGACTAGGAATGATTAAGAGTAGTGTTCCCTATATCATCTCACTATCGATTCAACCAATCGATTGATATAGGTAAGAACCTTCTACTCAAAGACGCTATTATACTTAGTTATTTGGTACCAATACAAGTAAGCATAATAACCATAAACAAATGTCTTTATATACATAAGAAATATGATACAATGAGTCCATACAACAATCATCAAATGATTAGCTCTAGGGCTCTAACTAACAATCTCTCACTAGCACTAGTGCCAATCAGTATAGGCTCTAAGGCCTAATGACCTAGTGTGACCATCATGCTTTCTCTGTGCCAAAGTCTTGGTCAAGGGATCTGCGATGTTAGCCTAAGTGGGTACTCTGCAAATCTTCACATCTCCTCTATCGATGGAAGCGTCGTAGTATGTGTTTGGTCCGCATGGGGTTCCTTAGCAGGCTATTGCTCCATTGTTGTTACAATAGAGCTCTATGGGATCAGCTGCTAGGAACCACCCCAAGTTTAGTAATGAACTGCGGATCCATGCTTCCCGATGATGCAAAATATACTCGACCTCTGTAAAATCAGCGACTATGTCCTGCTTGAACTCTTCCACTCAACACCACCATTTATGCAAAACACGAACCCGCATTGCGATCGATAATCATCCTGTCAGTTTGGAAGCTAGCATCACCGTAACCCTTTCGCCTAGCTAATCATCGCCATATATAAAGAAATATTTTTAGTCCTTCTCAAGCACTTAAGAATATTCTTGATCGCTATCCAGATTTTCACGATCTGACGGTATCCGCCGCCAAAAGCATTGAAACATCAAGATGAGTATATAACATGGCGCACATGATAGATCCTATGGCTGGATCTGATCCATGCGGTCTCTCTCCTCTCTAGAAGAGGACTTTGAGTCTTCGAAAGACTCACACCATGTGACATCCGCGAAATCCTTCTTGTTGCATGGCAAACCAAGTAATACCTTATCAATGTATGTACTCGACTTAGGCCAAGAAACTCATAGATCTATCTATAGATCCGTATGCCTAGAACGCGGATGATTCACCTAAGTCCATTGAGAAACAAGTCCCTAGCCAAGTCTTGACAGATCGCAGCAAGAAAGGGATGTCTTTCCCAATGAGTAGTATGTCATCCACATACAATATAAGGAAGACAATGAAACCTTCTTGAGACACAAGGTTCATCTTCATTCTTGATGAAACCTGTTTGATTGCATCAATGAAGATTCCGACCGAAGCTTGCTTTAGTCCATAAATGGACCTATATACATACTCTACCAAGATGTTGTGGATCTAAAACCCTTAGGTTGTGTCATGTACATCCTCGAGACACGGTTTGACATTCATATGCCAAATCTAGCAGCATGATCAATGGAAACATATCGCATTAGTTCATCATAGTCAATCCCATGACTTTAAAGAACGTCTTTCCACACACCCAATGGGTTTGACCCCATCAGTGGATCAACCAAAGTCCATACTTTGTTAGTGTACATGGATTCTATCTCGGATCTCATGGCCTCTAGCTATTTCTAAAAAGCTTCCCGATAGGAGGTAGGCTCATCCTCAATGAGCACAACGTCATTATGGTCGACAAGAGAAATGAGTATCTCTCAGTGCCGACGACGCATCTATCGGTCTGCTGCCAAGAGGTAGGTCTACTCAAGCTGGTTCCTCAACTCCTTGTGGAACAACATCATCTACAACACTTTGTGGTTCCAGTTCAACTTCCATTGAGGCTTCAATGCTATGGTCCACATCTTGAACTTCTTCAAGATCGAGCGTCCCACTAGTCTTTTAGAAACAAAATCCCTTTCTAGAAATACATCTTGCCTAACAACTATCTTGTGTTGACGGAATGTAGAATATCCCTTCGCTTTCCGGGATATCCAATAAAATACTTATCAATTTGGGTCCCAATTTGTCCGAGACTTGACGCCACGTAAGCCTCACAACCCAAATCCTCATAAAAGACACCTAGGCATCCCCGTCCATATCCTATATGGTGTCTTTACTAGACTTTAGATGGAACTCTTGAGAATGAAGGCTTGTTTCAGAGCATAGCCCCAAGAGATGAGTATGATGACAGGTGTGACTCATTATAGACCGTACCATATCTAATAGGTACGATTCCTCATTCGGATACATCCACCGTGGTGTTCGGGAGAGGAGGATGAGAGAATCCCACACTCACCTAGATAGTCATGAAACTCATGGCTAAGGTATTCTCCACTCGATCTGATCAAGTACCAAGCTGGTTTTGTACTTCATTCTTGAATTCTTTGAACATTTCAAAGGATTCTGACCTATGTGTCATCAAATACACATAATCATATCTGCAAGTCATTAGTAAATGTAATGAAGTACCTATAACCACCGGCGTGACGAGAAATGCCACATACATCACTATGTATAAGTCCTAAGACTCTCGCTATATCCACTAAGGGAGTCTTGGTCATCTTGCCAGTAGGCATGACTCGCATGTCTCATAAGATTCAAAATCAAATGAGTTCAGCAAACCATCTTTATGGAGCTAGGATAAGCGTTTGTCATTTATATGACCTAAGCGAGCGACAGCGGATATAGGTTTGGTTCATGTCATTTGACTTGAATCTCTTGGTACTTATGTTATAGATAGGGTTTTCAAGGTCTAGAATGTAGAGTCCGTTCACTACAATAGAACATATCATTTAAATAACTGAACAACATTTATTCTTTATTATAAATGAAAAGTCTTTCTTGTCTAAACAAGAAACTATAATGTTCTTAGTCAAAGCGGACATATAACAACAATCATCCACTCTAGTACAAGCTCAGAGAGATAGAGAATAAGTTCCTACAAGAGAACCGATGCTCCATTGCCTACTCGTAGGTCCACCTCGCCCTTCATCAATGCCTGCACATTAGTACAAATGTGAGAAGCACATCCGATATCTAATACCCATGATGAAGAAATAGATAGATTAACTTCTAAAATATATACATGAAGTGGAAGTCTCACTTCTCTTCTTCTTAAGATCTTCTAGGTACACTTTGCAATTCTTCTTCCAAAGGTTGCTCTGTCGTAGAGTGGGAAGTAGCATCCTTGGCAACCCCTCCTTTGGGTTTCAGTTCCTTGCCTTTACCCTTGGCTTGGGACTTTTCTTACCTTTGGGCTTGCCCTTGCCCTTATGCTTTGTACCATCAAATGGAATTGGGCCTTCTAAGGTTGAGCTTAGCGTTCTTAAGATGTTAAGTAGTTGGCTTGTCTATTTCGCTCATGTTATAATTTAGAACAAATTGACTATAGCTATCGCATTGATCGATCAGGTGGCTGGCTTGGCTTGCGGGAATCCCAACCTCTATAGGTTTTCTATGTACCCAATCATTTTGAGTACATATGGGCCTACGGGAGTCCCATCTTGCATCTTGCACTGAAACAGTGCCTTAGAGATCTCGAATCTCTCGTGCCTCGCTTGTCTTTGATATAATTGACGAAGATGTTCAACCATATCATAAGCGCCCATCAACTCGTGTTGCTTCTGAAGCTCAGAGTTCATGGTCGCGAGCATAAGACAAGACACATCTAATGCGTCATCTTGATGCTTCTTGCAAGCATCATGATCAGCTCACATGGCAGTGGCAGGAGGTGCCTCGGGAATGGGATGCTCCAGGACGTACAATTTTCTTTCCTGAGTGAGAACTATTCTCAAATTTCTGTACCAGTCCAGGAAGTTAGCTCCATTGAGCTTGTCCTTATCGAGGACAGAACGCAGGGAGAAGGAGTTCAAGTTTGACGACATGGTAATCTACAACAGAAAAATGCAAAAAAAAATAAATATCATATTCCAATTAATCATCTAATTAGGCATTTAATTAAATGATGCTCCCACTGAATTATAGAACTTTTGTAGAATCAAGTCATGGTCGTGGTCAAACCACACTTACTAGATTCTAACTAGCTATAATTCGTGTGGGACAAGATCCACATCATACTATGCCTTGAGTTAGCTCATACTAATAGCCACATGAGAAAGTATATGACACTCATATAACGATCCATGATACTTTCTCATGGCGGGTCATTCAGTATACATTCTCCAATACATACCCTTGTGTTAACTTGATATCTCCATATCCATGACTTGTGAGATCAAGTCATCGAGTTGACCTACATGCTAGTCTCGTCGCATTAACATTGTCCCTGAATGTTAATACTTGACTAGGAATGATTAAGAGTAGTGTTCCCTATATCATCTCACTATCGATTCAACCAATCGATTGATATGGGTAAGAACCTTCTACTCAAGGACGCTATTATACTTAGTTATTTGGCACCAATACAAGTAAGCATAATAACCATAAACAAATGTCTTTATATACATAAGAAATATGATACAATGAGTCCATACAACAATCATCAAATGATTGGCTCTAGGGCTCTAACTAACATATTGGAGCTCACTCAAGCTACTCATGATTTATACACTACCATATGCTTACTTTGCTTCAGATCTCCACCACTATTATATACATAAGAGTGCACAATAAAATAATGAAGGCATTAATTATGTAAGAGAAACATGAATCAAGCAAATGATAATATAAGAAAAAATAAGGAAGATAAAGCAAGGTAATGGTGGAAGACATGGACATAATGGAATGTTTCATAGATGAGTACAAAAATATTGCCCTAAAAAGTAGTACATCCAAACTTTCAAGATAGCTTCCCACAACTCAATAAATATGTAAACAACCTCTACTATAGCTTTTCAATAAATATCCACTCATGATATACAATAAAATATAAATGTTGCTAATGTAAAAAATTGTCACTCATAAAAAAATCTACCACATGAATACAAAATAGCACAACATGTTAAAGTATTTTTTTTCTCCTTTTCCTTTTTTCTATTTTTTTTTTGTTTTTTTTCTTTTCCCTATGTTTCTATTTTTTTCACCTTTTTTTTCTTCTTTTTTTTTTCTTTTTTTTTTTCATTTTCTTTCTTTTAACATGTCATGCACTTTCCTACACATCATCAAAAGCTCAAATAAAATGATACATAGCATGGCTCACCTATGATGATCAAGCATGGCTTACGTATGCTTCCCCTAAATTCTACTAAGCTATTCCTCTCCCCCACACTTAAACTTTTATCCATTCCGGATAAAACACTCATCATTCAACTTCCCCAATTATCCACATCTAAAAGAAGAATAGAGGAAAATAAATGGAAGAGAGAAACAAATGATATGACGGATGATATGAATTTATTCAAGAAACATGTGATAACAAAAGGAATGAATAAAAACAAGTGAGACAGCCTTCATAAAAATCATGCAATCATATGATAATGTGATATCGAAAGAATTAAAGTAAGTTCTAGAGTAACATTAACCACAAGTGCATCACACTCCAATAGGCATAACATGCTTAAAAATATCCTCACTAGGTATATTAAAATTATCATCTCAATATATCAACCTGAAATCCATCGCCAAGTTGTAATCACATGCAATCCAAGAATCCAATCCTGACAATAAATCTCCAAACTCGACAATCAAATTCAACTAGCTTTCACAATTTCTAAAATGATAAAAAGAATACATATGGAATTTATTATAAAAACTGACTAAACAAAATAAAAATGAACTACCAAGCAAAAACAAACCAAGCAAGGAAATATATACAATCAGAAAGGAAAAGAAAAAGTGAGATGAAACAAACTTCCTTGAATTTCTGGTGGTTGGGTTGATTCAGTTCCCTAAGCCATGATGGAAGTAGAATGATTGCAAGTGAAGTGAGGATTGCTCCCTCCACCATCAACTCCTTAAAAATTTTCTCTCATGGCCAAAGACGGTTCAGTTAGAGTGTCCACTCTAGAAGCTTCATTATTACATACAATGTTAGGGCCTTCTTCAATTGGTAGACTGCATCCTTACATAATTGACATCAAATGAAATGGCTAAAGAAATTCTGTGCACTAAAAAAAAGGATGCATTTCTTGCATGCATGATATGTGAGATGTACTAGAAATAATATCAATATCAATAGAGCATGAATTACAAGATGTGTCACAATCAATAAAATTAGAATGAATTATCTCCATGAAATTCTCTAAAAATTCTAAAGAAATATTGACCTTACCATTCTGAAAGGTACCTGGAGGGTCTAAAATAGTGAATGTGCATCATCTTGGTCAAATAAAGGATCTCGCTCTAGATCAAGAAGTCGTACAGTCAACGAAAGTGATTCTCGAGTCTCCCCTACACTTCCTTCATCACTTAGTGCAACTGTAGACTTAACTGGCTCAAAAGGAAGTGATTCTTAGGGTATTGTCTCTACAACACAAGTGATGTGTGCCTACAATTGCACAGATGTCGTCAAGTGATAAAAGATATTGATCCCACGAGGATTGCTGATTAAGCACTAGAGATGTCACAAACTAAATTATCTAAATGGACAAAAGTTGACTTTGGTGCTTGCGAACTAATGAGAATGATTGAAGAGAGGGAAAAAAAGGTTGAGAGAAAGAGAGAGAAGAATTGATCTTGAGAGGGGTTGAGCTTAAGAGGATGTGAGAAATGGTTTGGGAGGAGATTCTAGGATTTCGGTTTCACTATGATGCTAATTAATATCCCTATGCATTATTCATCTCCTTACCTCCATCCTTATGCACACGTAGGAAATCTAACTAAATACCGACACTACCTTGCAGTGGTCATGTCGGAGTGCTCTAATGGTGTCCGATGCCACTAAGTGAAAGCAATTCCTATGAAGTCCGGAAATGGAATACCCTTGTCACTACGGCCCCTCAGTCATAATTCATAAGAACACACTAACACTTATTAATACAGGATTAGAGATAACCCATTAAACCTAATTAGATGCTTACTTGTGGAGAATTATCCTCCCTTTCAAGACAATGCCCTAAATGTCTAGAAATGGGATACCCTTGTCACTAGGGCCCCTCGATCATACAATCTAGGAAATTCCCCCTACGGAGTGAGTAATCAATCCATATCTATATATTTACACCATTCACTTATTTCATCAAACACATAGAAGGCACAACATACATAAAACATGACATAAACACTTCATTGAATAAGGAAATGTCTAAATACATAGTTCATGTTGGAGTGTATACTTAAAAGTTTAGCTTTTGTACACATTTATTTTGAAATAAAGAATCACATTGGTCAAATGTTTACATTTATTTGTTAAATGTAATTGTTCAATTAATTTATATAGTAGATAACATGGAGTGTGGAGTCACACTTAGAAGATCATGTTGTCGGTTCTCTATAAATTATAAACAGTTGCTCACAACTAAGATGGAAAGGAACAAACCATCAGAATAGACGTAGTGTAATTAAGTATTAGTTTATCTTGACTAATAAATTACACTGATACACTTTAAGTGTATTGAGTAAGATCATTTAGGTAAGTTCTTTTTGTACTGACTTAGTAAAAGAACTAGACCTTAGTTATTATGGAAGCGTGTTCTCTTAATCCTAATATAATAACAAGCATGTATATTTAATATTTATTTCTTTGACTTATCAAAGGGTGAGGTTTAGTTCGATAAATCAATATGCCCGATAAGTTGGGAAATGATATTACTTATAGTATGTGTTGTTGATTATAGAAGGAATCTGTGTCCTAGTTATCTAGGTTGAGAATGTCCCTAAGAGGAGCTCATAAGGATTGTCATGTTAAACCCTGCAGGTGGACCTAGTCCAACATGACAATAAAGTTGAGTGGTACTACTCTTGGAGCTAGATATTAATTAAATGAGTTGTCAGTAACTCACTTAATTAGTGGACATTCGTAATCTTAAACACAGGGAGACTAACACACTCATGATAAGAAGGAGCCCATAATGTAATTTGGGATTAGTGCGGTAGTGCGGTAATAACTCTCTAGTGAAATGAGTTATTATCGATGAACTTGAGTTGTGTGTTCGAGGCGAGCACGGGATACTCAAGCTCATCGGAAGGCCAAAACCAATTTCTCCTCTAGGTCCCTGTTGTAGCCTCGATAAAGCCTCAAGTTCATCCAAAGAAAATCCTATCTTGGTGTCCAAGAAGGGGTCGGTTCATTGCTTGGTGACCAAGCAATGGCCAATATTTCTCTGAGAGTACTTGCCTTGGGCAAGGGTGGCCATAATATTTAAATTAGGAAGGTTGTTTTGAATTTTTAAATTTCCTCATATATTACAATTTGTAAAAGAGATTTTAAAATTTATAAAATTTTCCTAATTTAAATTAGGCCACAAGGTTTTAAAAGAGAGTTGTAAAATTTATAAAACTTTCTTTTAAAAAGAAATATTATTAGAGATGTTTTAAATTTTAAAACTTGGTTTTAAATTTTAAAACTTTCCTTTTAATATCCACATTAGAAAAAAAATTGTAAAATTTTATTAGAAGTTTTCTTCTTTTAAAATTTTATAAAAAATATTTCTTTCTTTCCCTTTTAATAAGTGGCCGGCCACCTTGCTTGGTGCCCAAGCAAGGGGCCGGTCAAATAATTAAACATCAACAAATAGTTGTTTAATTAATAAATCAATCTAGGATTGATTAATTAAAAGGAAATAAAAAGAAAAAAATAAAAGGAAATAGGAATGAGTCTAATTTTTTATAAAACTCTTTCCATAATTTTCCGTTGGGAAACTAATATAAAAAGGGGGGAAGGGGAGGCCTTAAAAACATAACAATTGATATTGTGTTGTTGGAGATCATCAAGTGGCCGGCCCCTCTCCCTCTCTTCCCTTTGCTCTCTTTTGCTCCTTTGTGGTGGTGGTGGCCGAATTCTAGAGAAGGAGGAGAAGCTTTCCGGGTGGTGTTCGTCTTGGAGGATCGTCGCTCACACGACGTCTAAGAGAAGGCAAGGGATACGACAGAAGATCTCGAAGTTTGTAGCATACAAGGAAGAGGTATAACTAGTATTTAATTTCCGCATCATACTAGTTAATTTTTCTTTGTATAAATACCAAATACAAGAGGCATTCGATTCTTGCTTTTCGAATTTAATTTTGATGTTGTGTTCTTTTTCTTTTTTCCTTGTGATTTGATTGTTCCTTTTGGTTAACCTAGAGTTATATAAGGAAATTAAATATTAACTTTCCTTAAAAGGCTTTGTCTAGTCGGTGGTGGTTGCTCCCATATCCAAGAAGTCCAAGTGCCTCGCCATGCAGCATTGGAAGCCAATTTTGGAAACTAATATTTAATTGAATTTATAACCTAGGTGATTTGGATCAAACGTGTTAAGTTCCGCAGGAGATCCAAATTTAAACCTAAAAGAACATATAAGTTAAACTTGGAATCAAACGTGTTAAGTTCCGCAGGAGATACAAGTTTAACTTAAAAGAACACATGGTAGCTAGGAAAGGTTTAGATCACGTACAAAATTTTTGTACAGTGGAGCCATTGGATTTTCCGAGTAGCAACCAACAATTGGTATCAGAGCTAGGGTTTTGCCTCTGTGTATTTGGTATTAGTTTAATTATACACATGTCATACATAATTTAGGCAGGTTAATAGTAGGATGTGCTAACTTTGTGGATGCAGGATCCAACTATTATGGCTTATAGTTATTATGTGTGTGATTGGACCCTTGGACATGTCAAGGACATTTATTATGTGTGCATGATTGTATTATAAAATACAGCAGGAGCTGTATTGAGTTTTATTAGGATTTTATTTTTTAATCTAGATACATGTACATTCCTTTTATGGAATATAGGATCGATGGATGTAAATTTTATTTTATATTCGATCTAGTTTACATGTACATTCCTTCGAGGAATATAGGATCAAAAAATGTAAAATTCTATTTATGTCGCGGATCGAATCTTGCAAGGCGTGGAACCTTTTGAGGATCAGAGTGGCGCAGCGGATGCGACAACTAGATCCGGTGGCGGTGGCCAAAGATGGCAGCAGCTAGGGATGACGACACGCGGAGGACAACAATAGATAAAAGCCATAATAGTTGAAAATTAGTTTTTCTATTTATTGCTTTTGTATTGTGCTGTGTGTGAATGCTAGTGTACATGTTTAATAGGCTAGCATCATCAAAATTCCTCACTTTAAATAACTAAGTGGGAGAAGAATTTATTTTAGTGAATTCCACGGTCTCTATTACTGGTTTGTAAGTGATGCAAACAAATTTGCGCGTTGGCTCTGAGTGCCTTCCTCCATATCGGATGAGTTTGTTTGCGGATCACTAGACCAAACTTCCTTTTCGGATAACTATAGGAAATTAATTAAGAGCGTGTGATCTTCCCCATCGGAAGGGGCACAATCTTATTAATGGACTTAGTGTCAAGTAATGGTATACACTTAGGCACATCTAATAGTATCCTCCCCGTCGGAGTCACTACTATTATTTGTGTGACCGAAGGAAACCAACTATTAATTTTATTTGTCAAAAAGTTAGGTTGACAAGATAATAAAATTAATGGGATATACCCTCCTTTTACAAATGTTGAATTTGTATACGTCCACACTATCGTGGCATACAAAATTCACGGTGTTTTAAGGTATTGGTTAATTTAAAATAGTATTGTTTGAGGAATCAATATTATTCTAAATTTAGAGTTCTGACCAAAATTTATTTTGTGATTCTTAGGATAACTTTCAACCCACTGGCTATTATTCTAAAAGAAAACAGACTTACTGGTCCCAACTATATAGATTGGAAAAGAAATCTGGACATTGTTTTAACTGCTGAGGGTTATAAGTTTGTACTGTCAGAGGAATGCCCAGAAACACCTAGCAATGATTCTACCCCAGAGGAGATTCAGCATCATAGTAAATGGGTAAAAGCTGATGAGATGACGCGGTGTTACATCTTAGCTTCGATGTCAAATGTATTGCAACATCAGCATCAGGACTTACCAACAGCCTATGATATAATGAACAATCTCAAGGAACTCTTCGGACATCAGAATCGGGCTGCTAGGCAAGAGGCAATGAGAAAACTGATGACAGCCACCATGATTGAGGGGACTCCCGTGAGGGATCATATTCTCAAGATGATGGCTTACTTAAACGAAATACAAGTTCTTGGAGGGAAATTGGGAAACCCAGGTCGATATCATCCTCCAAACGCTGCCTAGAAGCCCGAACTATAATATGAATAAAAGGATGTATACATTGGCGACAGAACTTCAGGCAACCGAAGGGTTGTTTCATCAACATTCTCAAATTCACTATGCTTAAAATGGTTCTACTTCTAAGTCGAAGGCAAGAAGAAGAAGAAACAAAATGGCTCAAAGAAAGAAGGTGAATAAACCTCAAGGTGCGGGACAAAAGGAATAAAGAAGCCAAGGGCAAGTGCTTTATTTGCAAGCATCGACATTGGAAGGCGGACTATCCTCGTAGGAAACAGAACAATAAAGGTATCTCATACTCTAGTAGTTGAAACATGTTTAGCAAGTTGTTATCTACACACTGGTGTGTAGATACGGGAGCCACTGATCATGTCTGCAATTCTTTGCAGGGGTTCCAGGAAACCCGGCGACTATTTGATAGAGAGATAACTGTCTACATGGGCAATGCTACTAAGGTAGCGGCTGTTGCAGTGGGAGACGTCTACTTATCATTTGATAGAAATAGGAAATTGGTTTTAAGGAATTGTCTTTATGTACCCAGTTTTAGAAATAATTTAATTTCAGTTTCTAAACTATATTTGGATGAATATTTAGTTTCCTTTAGTAACAATGTGGTTATAAAGAGAAATAAAGTGATTATTTGTTCTGGTGCATTAGTTGGCAATTTATATAATTTAAATCCAATTTCTCCCACAAAGTAAAATATGGAAATTAATAACACATCTTCTAACTCTAATAAGAGAAAAGAACCTTCGGAAATGAACCAAACACATCTTTGGCATCTAAGGCTTGGTCATATTAACTTAAGTAGGATTCAAAGGCTTGTAGCTGATGGACTCTTGGGTTCATTAGAGTTGGAAAACTTTCCAACGTGTGAATCCTGCTTGGAAGGTAAGATGACCAAGAGACCTTTTAAGGCCAAGGGGTATAGAGCCAAAGAAGCGTTAGAATTGATTCATTCTGATTTGTGTTGTCCCATGTCTATCCAGGCTAGAGGTGGCTTTGAATATTTTATCTCTTTTATAGACGATTATTCAAGATATGGATACGTTTACCTAATGCGCCGCAAGTCTGAGTGCTTTGATAAGTTCAAAGAGTACAAGGCTGATGTGGAGAAATGTCTAGGTAGAAGTATCAAGACACTACGGTCTGATCGTGGTGGCGAATACCTCTTAGGAGAGTTTAGGAATTACTTATCAGAGGCCGGGATTCAATCCCAATTATCCGCACCTGGTACACCCTAATAGAATGGTGTGGCAGAACGAAGGAATAGGACTCTTATGGAGATGGTTAGATCGATGATGAGTTATTCAGAATTACCAAATTCGTTTTGGGGATACGCTCTGGAAACAGCGACGCACATTCTGAACTTAGTACCTTCTAAATCAGTATCTTCTACTCCCACAGAATTATGGAATGGGCGGAAGCCCAGTCTAAGACATATTCGGATTTGGGGTAATCCAGCACATGTGCTGAAATAAGATGTTGATAAGTTAGAATCTCGTACAGAAGTTCGTATGTTTGTGGGGTATCCCAGAGGAACGAAAGATGATTTATTTTATAGTCCTAAAGACCAGAAGGTCATTGTTAGCACCAATGCCCAGTTTTTAGAAGAAGACTATATAATGGATCACAAGCCCAGTAGTAAAATTGTTCTAGAAGAACTTAGAGAGGACCAACAGTACAAGATGAAGTACCACAAGAGACTGCAACACGTGTCACACATGATACACAACCACAGACAGTGCCTCGTCGTAGTGGGAGGGTTGTAAGGCAGTCCGAGAGATTCATGTTTTTGGGTGAGTCTTCGGACTTGATCCCAGACAAACATGAACCAGATCCCCGGACATATGATGAAGCACTCCAAGATATAGATGCAGTATCTTGGCAAAATGCAATAGAATCTATGTATTCTAATAAGGTCTGGGAGCTTGTAGAATCACCTAATGGTGTAAAAGCCATAGGATGCAAGTGGATCTATAAAAGGAAAAAAGGGACAGATGGGAAGGTAGAAACCTTCAAAGCAAGGCTTGTTGCGAAGGGGTACACTCAGAAAGAGGGAATCGATTATGAGGAGACCTTTTCGCCGGTAGCTATGCTTAAGTCTATCCGGATACTCTTATCCATTGCCGCTCATATGGATTATGAGATTTGGCAAATGGATGTCAAAACAGCTTTCCTTAATGGAAGTCTTGAAGAAAACATCCATATGAAGCAACCAGAACGGTTCATTGAAAAGGGCAAAGAGCATCTAGTGTGCAAGCTTAATCAGTCCATTTAAGGACTGAAACAAGCTTCAAGATCTTAGAACATCCGATTTAATGAAGTAATCCAGTCATATGGATTTATTTAGTGTCCGGATGAGTCTTGTGTATACAAGAAGTGTAACAGAAACATAGTATTTCTTGTACTATACGTAGATGATATTTTGTTAATTGGCAACAATGTCAAGGTATTATCAGACGTAAGGGTATGGTTGTCCAAACAATTTGATATGAAGGATTTAGGAGAATGTACACACATTCTTGGGATCAAAGTTATAAGGGATCGCAAGAAAAGAATGTTGTGTCTATCCCAAGCTTTATATATAGATACAATCCTTGCTCGTTTTAGCAAGCAAAACTCCAAGAAAGATTTCTTACCTTTTAGGCATGGAGTAGCCTTATCTAAAGATATGTCTCCAAAAATATCAAAGGAGATTGAGGACATGAAGGCAGTTCCTTATGCTTCGGCTGTAGGAAGCCTCATGTATGCAATGTTGTGTACGAGACCTGATATCTGTTTTGCCATGGGCATGGTTAGCAGATATCAAAGTAACCCTGGACAAGGACATTGGACTGCAGTAAAGCATATATTAAAGTACCTGAGAAGGACTAGAGATTATATGCTAATTTACCAAGCAGACGATTTACTCCCTGTGGGTTACACGGATTCGGACTTCCAATCAGATAGGGACAACAGTAAGTCTACATCAGGCTATGTGTTTACTTTAAGAGATGGAGCCATTACATGGAGGAGTGTTAAGCAAAAATGCGTCTCAGACTCAACCATGGAAGATGAGTATGTGGCAGCCTCTGTGACAGCCTCTGAGGAAGTTGTATGGCTCAGAAACTTTATAATGGACTTAGATATGATTCTTGGTTTGCCCAAGATCGTCACAATTTATTGTGATAATAGTAGAGCAGTTGCAAACTCGAAGGAACCACGAGCTCATAAGGCAAGTAAACATATAGAGCGCAAGTACCACCTGATACGAGACATTGTCAAGCGAGGAGAAGTTGTCGTCGCCATGATAGCATCAGCAGATAACCTGGCAGATCCTTTCACTAAGACCCTTCCGGCGAAAGCTTTTGATCGGCATGTGTAGGGGATGGGAATCAGATGTATGGCAACAGATATGGCAGCTTCGACTTTTAGTATAAGTGGGAGATTGTTGGAGTGTATACTTAAAAGTTTAGCTTTTGTACACATTTATTTTGAAATAAAGAATTACATTGATCAAATGTTTACATTTATTTGTTAAATGTAATTGTTCAATTAATTTATATAGTACATAACATGGAGTGCGGAGTCACACTTAGAAGATCATGTTGTCGATTCTCTATAAATTATAAACAGTTGCTCACGACTAAGATGGAAAGGAACAAACCATTAGAATAGACGTAGTGTAATTAAGTATTAGTTTATCTTGACTAATAAATTACACTGATACACTTTAAGTGTATTGAGTAGGATCATTTAGGTAATTTCTTTTTGTACTGACTTAGTAAAAGAACTAGACCTTAGTTATTATGGAAGCGTGTTCTCTTAATCTTAATATAATAACAAGCATGTATATTTAATATTTATTTCTTTGACTTATCAAAGGGTGAGGTTTAGCTCGATAAATCAATATGTCCGATAAGTTCGGAAATGATATTACTTATAGTATATGTTGTTGATTATAGAAGGAATCTGTGTCCTAGTTATCTAGGTTGAGAATGTCCCCAAGAGGAGCTCATAAGGATTGTCATGTTAAACCTTGCAGGTGGACCTAGTCCAACATGACAATAAAGTTGAGTGGTACTACTCTTGGAGCTAGATATTAATTAAATGAGTTGTCAGTAACTCACTTAATTAGTGGACATTCGTAATCTTAAACACAGGGAGACTAACACACTCATGATAAGAAGGATCTCATAATGTAATTTGGGATTGGTGCGGTAGTGCGGTAATAACTCTCTAGTGGAATGAGTTATTATCGATGAACTTGAGTTGTGTGTTCGAGGCGAGCACGGGATACTCAAGCTCATCGGAAGGCCAAAACCAATTTCTCCTCTAGGTCCCTGTTGTAGCCTCGATAAAGCCTCAAGTCCATCTAAAGAAAAGTCTATCTTGGTGTCCAAGAAGGGGCCGGTTCATTATTTGGTGACCAAGCAATGGCCGACCACATATTCTCTAGAAGTGGTCGGCCCTTGCCTTGGGCAAGGGGGCCGACCGCAATATTTAAATTAGGAAGGTTGTTTTTGAATTTTAAAATTTCCTCAGATATTTTACAATTTGTAAAAAGAGATATTTTAAAAATTTATAAAATTTTCCTAATTTAAATTAGGCCACAAGGTTTTAAAAGAGAGTTGTAAAATTTATAAAACTTTCTTTTAAAAAGAAATATTATTAGAGATGTTTTAAATTTTAAAACTTGGTTTTAAATTTTAAAACTTTCCTTTTAATATCCACATTAGAAAAAAAAGAGAGTTTGTAAAATTTTATTAGAAGTTTTCTTCTTTTAAAATTTTATAAAAAAATTTTCTTTCTTTCCCTTTTAATAAGTGGCCGCCCACCTTACTTGGTGCCCAAGCAAGGGGCCGGTCTAATAATTAAATATCAACAAATAGTTGTTTAATTAATAAATCAATTTAGGATTGATTAATTAAAAGGAAAGAAAAAGAAAAAATAAAAGGAAATAGGAATGAGTCTAATTTTTTATAAAACTCTTTCCATAATTTTCCGTTGGGAAACTAATATAAAAAGGGGGGAAGGGGAGGCCTTAAAAACATAACAATTGATATTGTGTTGTTGGAGATCATCAAGTGGTCGGCCCCTCTCCCTCTCTTCCCTTTGCTCTCTTTTGCTCCTTTGTGGTGGTGGTAGCCGAATTCTAGAGAAGGAGGAGAAGCTTTCCGGGTGGTGTTCGTCTTGGAGGATCGTCGCCCACACGACGTCTAAGAGGAGGCGAGGGATACGACAGAAGATCTCGAAGTTTTTAGCATACAAGGAAGAGGTATAACTAGTATTTAATTTTCGCATCATACTAGTTAATTTTTCTTTGTATAAATACCAAATACAAGAGGCATTCGATTCTTGTTTTTCGAATTTAATTTCGATGTTGTGTTCTTTTTCTTTTTTCCTTGTGATTTGATTGTTCCTTTTGGTTAACCTAGAGTTATATAAGGAAATTAAATATTAACTTTCCTTAAAAGGCTTTGTCTAGTCGGTGGTGGTTGCTCCCATATCCAAGAAGGCCAAATGCCTCGCCATGCAGCACTGGAAGTCAATTTTGGAAACTAATATTTAATTGAATTTATAACCTAGGTGATTTGGATCAAACGTGTTAAGTTTCGCAGGAGATCCAAATCTAAACCTAAAAGAACATATAAGTTAAACTTGGAATCAAACGTGTTAAGTTCCGCAGGAGATACAAGTTTAACTTAAAAGAACACATGGTAGCTAGGAAAGGTTCAGATCACGTATAAAATTTTTGTACAGTGGAGCCATTGGGTTTTCCGAGTAGCAACCAACAGTTCATACATCACATCACATCATAGTTACTGCCTACATTCTAGATCAAGTGAATCTACTCCATTATAAGAGAATTAAAATCCATAGATGAAGAAAGAAGCAAACTACAACTCAATATATGGAGATGAGAGAAGATATGCCTTATCTTTGAAGTGTAGCTTCCTTGGAAGTGTTCCCTTGCTCCGGAGATGGATTGATCTTGAAGGAATGGAGGTGGATGAAGCCCTTGGGCTTCCCCCTAAGAGGAGAATGTTGGAGGATCGGTGGCTGACTTGAAGGGGGGTTGGATAGACGGCACCCCCAAATCACTCGCTTCCTACGTATTCGTTAGTGCGCAAGCGGAAATACAAATACTAATTACGAATACGAAAGCTAAAGACAAAGAAAAGAACAAGCAAACCAATACACGTCGATGTAACGTGGTTCAGAGATGATGCTCCTACTCCACGGTTGTCCGTAAGGTGGACGATACCTCAATCCGTCGGTGGATTAGTCCCCGGCAAACTCCGGCTAGCACAATCCTCCTTGTCGGTGGAGAAACCTCGCCACAACTCGATCAAGAACACTTGGATTGCTAGAGCACTAGATGACTACTAATTAGGCTTTAACCAAGTCTAATTTCGTCAGGTTGACCGGCCATCCCAAGCTCCTTCTTATAGAGCTTGGGGAAATCAGCCTTGCTGATTTGCCCGTTACCAGTCGACTGGTCCATGCACCAGTCGACTGGTGCCAGCCCAACGGCTATCTATCAGTCGACTGGTCCCATGACCAGTCGTGGGCACAGAATGCTTCTATGCTCACCACCAGTCGACTGGTCCCAGTACCAGTCGACTGGTACAACCCTAAACTTAGGGTTTCCCATCCCGAGTATATTTCACTCGCAGTCGGACCCTCACGACTCACTTGGCTCTTCTTTGCAGCTTTGACCTCTTGCCTTCAAGCCTACTTCCTTTGGCTCTCGTCCCTCGGATGCATCCAAGCCCGCGGCTTGTCTCCAATGCCATCCTTCGCGTATGCCTCGAAGTCGTTTCCCTCGGCCCTTGTCCTTGCTGCCTTGTCCACGATCCCTCAGATGCATTCAAGCCCGCGGCTTGTCCTCAATGCCATCCTTCATTGGACCCGAAGCCGTCAACCTGAGTCACATGTGTCACCTGCAGTCCTGCACAACTCAAGTACACATATCAAATAACGAGGGTAAACCTAACTTAAACTCTTTGCCCAAACACCAAAACACATGGTCCCACGAACCATTGGGATTGCTCCAACAGAGAAAACTTCCCCAAGGATAGGAATGAAGTCTCAAACCCAAGATCCCTCAAAGAATGGGGTTCTTGACCATTTTATACCTCCTCTAAACTGCCCAAGAAAACTAGGATTATAGGAGTCTGATAAACTGAATTTTTCATCCATTAAACCTAGTTTTCTCATAATTCACCCTAAACCAAAGTTATAGCCCTTAAAATTATCTACAATCTAATATTTGAATAGAGCCCTATATCCAACTAAACCTAAAGTTATCATAGTTCAAAGTTTGGTCTGTAGTCTAGGCAGGGGTTCCGATGAAGCCGCTGTTGGGAGACACGACCATGCCTTTTAGCACGGCTAGACTCTACTTTATCTCTATTGAACCTGAAGAAAAGTTGTAGATCTTGAAGTTAGTATGTTTCGGTATAAAGAATAGCCCCTAACTTCAACCGAGCTTAAAGTTATGGTTATGTTACGATTGGTCTACAATCTACCCAGAATTCAACATGGCTTTATTTTTGCGTGACACAACCTCAGCTTCTTTGCCACGTGACCATGTCTTTTTGACACGGCCATAGCATGCATGGCATTGGGTAGAGAGGCACATCCGTGTAAAACCACATAGTCGTGGCATGCATGGCCTCTGGAGAAATGGCATGGCCCTGCCATTTGGCACGACCACACCTTACTTCACTTCTGGAAATTTAGCATGGCCACGCCTTGCTTCGCCTCTGGAAGTTTGGCATGGCCATGCCATTTGGCATGACATATGGGTTAGGTTTCATGGGTCCCCGATAAGAAAGGGAAAGGATATAATCAAACGGAGAAGATAGGTCAATATCGGTCGGGATATACCTCAAAAGAGGTAGGTCGATATCGGCCGAGATATGCCTCCAAGGAGGAAGACCCATATCGAGCAGCATATGCCTCAAAGGGAGAAGGCCAATATCGACCGGGATATGCCTCAAAGGAAATAGGCCAATATCGGCCGGGATATACTTCCGAGTGAGTAGATCATTGTCAACCGAGATATATCTCAAAGGAGGCAGGTCAATATCGGTCGGCATATACTTTTAAGAAGGAAGGCCAATATCGACCGGGATATACTTTCGAGTGAGTAAACTAGTGTCGACCGAGACATACCTTTAAGAAGGAAGGCCCATATCGGCCGGGATATACTTCCGAGTGAGTAGATCATTGTCAACCGAGATATACCTCAAAGGAGGCAGGTCAATATCGGCCGGTATATACTTTTAAGAAGGAAGGCCAATATCGACCGGGATATACTTTCGAGTGAGTAAACTAGTGTCGACCAAGACATACCTTTAAGAAGGAAGGCTCATATCGTCCAGGATATACTTCCGAGTGAGTAGATCATTGTCAACCGAGATATACCTCAAAGGAGGCAGGTCAATATCGGCCGGCATATACTTTTAAGAAGGAAGGCCAATATCGACCGGGATATACTTTCGAGTGAGTAAACTAGTGTCGACCGAGACATACCTTTAAGAAGAAAGGCCAATATCGGCCGGGATATACTTCCGAATGAGTAGACTAGTATCAATCGAAACATACCTTTAAGAAGGAAGGCCAATATCGACCGGCATATACTTTCAAGTGAGTAGACTAGTATCGACCAAGGCATGCCTTTAAGAAGGAAGGTCAATACTGACCGGGTTGGCTAATAGCTTGAAATGATATTTGATAAAACATGGCCCAGGATTAGCTAGAATAATAAACATAAAAGAGCCCGGACGAGCATTGCCCCAGGAGCCCCATAAGAGGTAATAATAATTGATCAAACCTAACTAAGCTCAGCCTCAATCAACACAAGAAACATTAGTATATTAAGTTATCTATGATGTAGTAAAAATAGGAGGGACGAGTAGAAAAGGTAGAAATACTTTAGAAGAACTTGTGAAACAAAGGAGCAGGAAGATGTTTGCAGTATATGATTGTATGACAAGTGTTATATGTTTTGGCGGAAAATGTGTTTTTAAACTATTTTGCAGGTACTAGACGACAAAGAAGGTACATCTGGGGTACAAAAAAGATTCCTTAAAAGTCGTTTACCACAAGTACGCAGCTTACGTCATCTCATAACAAACTCTAAACCGGGGTCCACTTCATGACTACGGAGGTTATATGAAGTGATATAAAAAGGAGAATCCTCTCCGTTGGCAAGGTAAGTTCACATCATTGCGCACATTCATAACCCTAATTTTTCAACTACTGTTCATCTTCTTCGTCCTTCTTCCACACCAAGAGAGATCACTGACTTGAGCGTCGGAGGGCCTAGCCAGGGATTCCCACCCCGGTCTTAGGTCATTGACTGTAGTGTTGGTTGGTCTCTTGTGCGCAGGAAGCCTTGGGAGCTACGAATCTGGGTGTTCTTCGATCGGATCTTGTCATCGCCATTGGTATCTCGCATCGAGAGGACACTCTTGTGGCTTCATCTTCTTGGATCCACTTTGGGTTTCTTGGATCAGCGTTCCATAGGTATTATTCTCCATCAGCAGTAGGTTTTTTCACCCGGCTCTCCGTTTTGTCCAGCTTCTCAGATAGGATCAAATTTGGCGCCGTCTGTGGGAACTTTACCTGAATCTGAGACTACAAGATGGAAAATACCGGAAAATCAAATCTACTCACCATCAGCCGTGAGGATCTGGATTTCCTCATCAAATTCTCACGTACAAAAAGTCTTGCAACAACAACAACAACAACAACAACTTCAAGCTCACACTGGAGCTACTCTACCAACAGCTCATAATCCAGCGATTTCAACTACTGAGCATCGGAAAGGAAAAGAGCCGGAAGAGGAGGAACATGCATATTTTTCCCCAGTTGTCGTTTCTCTGACAAGACGTCCACGAGAGGAGTAGGTGAGGATGCGTCCCCTGAAGAGGGAATAATAGGCGTCAGTCCAACCTAAAATTTCAGCAAAACTCAAAGTCAAGATTGGACAGTCCGAAAGCTATCAAAACTTATTATGTTTCATATATTATTGTCTGGACTAATCTTATTTTGCAGAAAGAAGATTGTAGCAAAAAGTTGGACCAAGCGCCCGGAGTTGCTCCGGATGCTCGGGCAAGCCTCAATGAAGAAGCGCCCCTGGGCAAGTGTCTGGCCAGTCGACCAGGCAATCTAGGCGCTCGAAGGTGCTCCAGGTGCCCGGACGATCAAAATTTCATCGACATGCTGAGCTAGAGTGTGATGGCTCGCTGATCCACGTCAGTGGTCCAAGCGTCCGGAGGAGGTTCGGGCGTGCGGACGTGGATAAACTTTAGGAATGAGGTTTCGTCAAGAGCTCGCCATGTCAGCACAATCCAGGCGCCCGGGAAAGGATCCAGGTGCCTGGACAGGACTATAAAAAGAGGCTTCGAGCAGCAGCTTCAAAACACAATTCCAAACATCTTCCGCTTCTATGCGCTGCTCCGATAAAGTCTCTACGAGGCCTGAAAGTTGTTCCAACAACGGCTACACTAAAGATCTGATTCTCTAAGTCGGTATTGATTTTATTATTCAAGTTACTTGCACTTAAATTGTAATCACTCTTGTAACTTTCCAATTGATTAGTATTTGTCCAACGAAAACACTCTCACGTGTGGGTCTTGGAGTAAAAGTCATCACAGGCTTCGAACCAAGTAAATCTTGATTTGTTATTGTTATTTGTTTTCCTTTCTTTCTTTATTCCGTTGTAGCTTGTCTCTCCGAGATTTTAAACGAACGTGAAAGTGTAAAAATCAAGAAACATATATATATATATATATATATATATATAGAAAGAGAGAGGGGTTGAAAATGATAAACATAAAGATAATAAAATTTATAGTCCGGTGCAGAAAATTCTCGTCAATGTAAGATATCGAGAAAAGGTTAGTTGCACTGAGTCTATCATACGCAGTTTTAATATTGTTTCTAATAAGTGTGGATGTATGAGTGTGCATTATATTATTTCTAATATAATTTGTAAACTAATTAAAATAACATTATAATGGTGGATGTATGAGCACATCCCTATTTTTAATGCATACCAGCTTTAAGTATTTCCTAGATTGTTGAGGTGAAAAATGGTCTAACTCTCGCGTAAGTGTAAGTAAAGTTAAAAAGTTGACAGACCGTCTAACTCTGGAGCAAGTTGTTGACCTTATTCCAAGTCAGAGGCTATTTTGATGGCACGCCGTTCTCCATCACCTCAACAACCTAAGTTTGATGTAGGACGAACATCAGTTCAGTTCCAAAAATTTATTGTGCAGTGGGGCGATAAGGTAGACTGCAGTGGATGCAAGCAAAAGCAACGAGATATTGAAAATATAACACAAAATTTGGAGGCAGGATCTCCTGGACCATTTTTTATAATTCAGGAGATATGTCACTCGTATTTACAGTCGGATCATGGTCGCGATCCGACCGTAAATGATTGTGATCCCTTCCTGGGTTCACCGTCCCCACCAGATTATAATTGTTATTCGAAGCGGATGACCAGATACCGCCCGGAGGACACCCTCGCTCGGCGCCCAATAACCTGGCCACTGATCCATCACCGGAGGCCTTCGGACAACCTCCGACTGCTCGCTCCAAACAAAAATTATAATCTGATGTGGACGATGAACCCAGAAAAGGATCGTAACCATTTACGACCGGATCGCGATCACGATCCGGCCACAAATACAAGTGGTACATCCTCTGGATAAAAAAAAAATGATTTTTTGTGGTCCAAGAGATCTGTGCTCCAAAATTTGCAAGTCCGACTGCAGAATCCTATGTCACCGTCACACTTAAAGACCTAGAGATCACCGAAAAGAAAAAACAAATTCTAAATCTACTTCAAAATGTGGAGGATGTGAAATGACTTGAGGCATAAGTGAAAGGAACGATACTATACATGAGCAAAAGTGCAAATTGCTAAAACTACGAGTTTGTTAATTTAAGATGATTCGATAATTGCTGAGAAAGATAGTCAGCTAAAAGAAAGAGCTCTGCTATGAGAATGCATTATCTCACCTTCGACGGAGATATAGGCTCCCCAAGAACCGGACCAATTAGTACAACATCACTCTCTGCTCCCCTACACTAAGAGAAAGACTCGCACGAAAAAAAGTTGGGCCTCTAAGACTACTCAAACAAAAGGTGGATGATAAAAGAATTGAATTAAGTGCGCCTACTCAGCCAGAGGAGGGTGTTAAAGGAGAAGAAGGGACTAAGGAGCCTTCAAGTCAGCGAAGTGTAGCTGAAGAGCTTCGTCATAGCAAAGGCAAGGACATTGTAAAGGTGTCATGCCCAAACATCGCTGATGAATATGACAAGATGAAGAATAAGATTATCAATGTAATCTATGAAAAATACATGATTATTACTGTATTTATCACATACAGTATTAGAGTGCACTTACAAATGTAGAATTGTCATATAACATTGTGAATGGTACACCTGTGCAACAAGTCTAAAAACATTTTGGGCAAGAGTTGAATCCTGAAATCGCTGAAACTATGCAGACATTTGCAAAAATAAGGTGAGATCACTGTGCTTACAATGTGTTAATTATGTAGATACTCAAATTAGCAAATATTTGTTCCTATACCTTGTACTTCTACCGTGTAATTCGGAGGGTTGTGATTTCTATCTGTCGGTGCAGTCACACAAAAGAGCTCAAAATGTTTGATGCTAATTTTTAGAACGAATTATGATTTGTTATAAATTTAGCAACGAATTTGGAAACAAAATTGACGACGAATAAAATTTTCGTCTCTAAATTCGTCGCAAAAAAACATACAAATTTATAACGAATAATTTTTTTGTTGCAAACTTAGCAATGAATTTGGGGACGAATTCAATGACGAAATAATTTTTTTTTACCAAATTTGTCCATATTTTTATAACAAATTTGAGGACGAATTGGTGACAAATTATTTTTTATTGCCAAGTTTGTCTCTAATATTACAACGAATTTGGGGACAAATTCGGTGACATTTTTTTTTACTGTCAATTTTGTCCCTAATTTTGCGACGAATAATAAATTTGTTGCAAAATTGACAACAAATTTGGCAACAAAATTTGGCAACGACTTAAATTTTCGTTGTCAAATTCGTTGATAATTTTCATAAGCATTTGCGACGAATTTGACAACGAAAATACTAATTCAATTAATAAATAAATTTTTATCGCAGAATCTAGAACAAATTTTGTAGATTCGTTCCAAATTCTAGAACGAATCCACAGATTCGTCCCAGAATCTGGGACAAAAATAAATTTATCACAAAATTATCGAGATACAGTAATTACAATAGAATGGGGACAAATCGTTTTCGTCATCAAATTAGTCCCTAATATTAAAATTATTTTTCAATTCAATTTATTTCTATAATTCAATCCATAGATACATAAACACCAAATTCAAATAACAGATTATATATATTCAACACATCCTAATTTTACATACAGTATTAATAATTGAACTCAACTCATAATTCAACAAATATAAAGATCTCAACAAATTTTACAAAATCTATCTTGTTCAAGCTTCTAGAAAATATTATACAAGTTCAACAACCAAATGTTATATAAGTCCATCATCCATCCAAGAAGGTAAATAAACTAAGAATACATTAAATCATCTTCGTCTGCCACAAAAGTTTTGCTCCCCCTCAAATCTCCTTTGCCTACATAACAACAAACAAATAAATCAGATCATGTGTAACAAACAAGAAAAATTGTAAATATGATACGATATGCCCATGTAACAAGAAAGATTGGAAACAAGACATAATTATGAAATTCCCTAAACATTCAAATAAATGCCCTATTTACCAACGATATGAACCATCCATGTCATAGCAATGATAAATAAAATTATAAGAAGTATTTTGAAGCTAAGTACAAGTATCGTAAATATGATACAACCTAATATAATTGGCACATCAAATTGTTATGATAATACCTATTTCACCATATCAATCAATAGCTACAAATATTCTATGTCCATGTGACATGGAGAGCATGAAATGTATTCTTAAAATTTCCTAACATATGAAAATAACTCAAATGAAGAAAACACAAACTAGTTAAGCTTAATGTGGTGATACTAGTCTTTTAGTACTCATAATTACTTGGTTGCTAGGTAAACTTTAATCATAATTTGGAATTTGAACTAATAATGCAATAGTAACAAATTTCAATAAATTAAAAGCAATTAAAAAAAAATAAATAAATAAATAAAATTAAAAGTTTAACAAGTTACTTAATACTTACTTTTTTCTCCGACCTTTAGTTCGTCTCACCAACTCTGTTAAAAATAAATTGACAATATTAATTAAAATAAAAATTAGAAAAATTAACAAACCATTGATTAATGTGTAAAACAGTAAACATGATAAATAATCATCAAAAACCATCACCACCATCATCATTATCATCGTAGTCATCATCATCATCGTCATTAGAAGACTTCTGACTTTGCGCCCTTTCTTGGTCTCTTTGCGATATTATTTCCTTCATATTGCTAACTTCATCAGTCAAGGTATTTATTTGGATCGTAAGTACTAATGTGGAGGAAGATGTTCCAACTAATCTTTGGGTTTTGCTCAAGGAACTCATCCCTAATATCCTTGAGCAAAACCCCTAACTATCGATACCAGCTTGTGAGCATGTTTGGGCTAACTCGAGTTGATCATATTTTTCCTGTTTTATAAAACACATACGATATTGATTAGATATAATAGAAACACATAATATTAAGATAGTAATGGTACGTAACTAATTAAATTTAAACCATATATTAAGACAAAATAAATATTAATTCCAGCCTTGACTGCTTTTGCTCTCGCCCCACTTCATGTGTTATCTTTTTTTTCTAAAAGTGCGGGTGAAAATATCAATGAAAGAAAGCTCCTTCCCTATCTCCTTGGTCTAAAAAAATATTATTTCAAATAATGAAATAATTTGATACATATTAAAAATTTGTGAAAGAGTGAAAAAATTACCATTCTCCGTCTATGCTCAACCATATTAATGGAGCCTCCCGCATATATAGCACGTGAGTCACCAGAATTGTGAAATTGATTCATTCTATTCAGGTCACTCCTTTGCTTACACTCCTCCGTTACCCAAAATATAATGATCCTCTCCTAATTTTCTTCAATGATAAAGTTTGGCTTTCCCCCCGATTCTTGGCGTGACTTAATACATGTCTAATGTGATCGCCACATTTCTTTTTAAATATTCTTCGTATCTTCATTTCGTCATTCGAGTCCCAAGTATTTAAGCGCTGAAATGAAAATTTGTTTTGTTATATATTAACTGTAAAATTGAAGTAAACTCAAGAAAATATACTTTGAACTCGCTCCACCAAAGTTGTTTTGTGGCCGATGGAGTGCTTGAATATGTCATAGAACCCCCCCCCCCCCCCCCCCCCCATGGTTTGTTCACGATTCTATTTATTTCTCGAACAACTTATACCAAATTTTCAAATCTGCATTAAATTACAAAATAACGATGTTAAATAATTAAGATAGGACTCAAAAATAAAATATTTTATAGTACTTACGAATCACCGATGGGAACTAAAGGAGTTCTATCATTCCTAAACTCAGCAAATGAGTTTCTTGCTGAGTCAGGAGGAACTGAGCGGATAGGTAACTACTCTAGGTATGGTACTTACGATGCGAATATGAAACCGATGCAGAAGGTAGATGAGATGGGTCCGACTGGTGAAGGGGTGGCATAGGTACACTAGCAGGGGAATATGATGCCGGTGGAGAAGACACATGGGATGGTCCTGCCTGATTAGGGGGTGGCATAGGTTCATGGATTTGTCTGGTCCTGTGACCGCCGTCTACGTCCACCACGTCGAAATATATGCTGAAAATTCCAATAATTTGATAAAATTAATTACAGATATGATACATAACAAAGGATAATTAAAAACTTATCATTTTTATGTAAAGATTTTGGAAAAAGGGAGAGGGGGAATTTATGAAATGTCACCTCTGATGACCTGTAGAAACAAATACAATGTGTTAACAGATATAGTAAATCAAATTATAAGAGACAGTATATACAATAAATTATGAAAAATTTCTTTAAATAAGCTAACAAAATTTACTCATCATTAAAAATCAAAGTCATCATTGTCATTATTATCCTCCTCCTCCTCCTCTTCCTCCTCCTCCTCCTCCTTATCATCATCATCAATTTCACTTCTATCCACGTTTATTACTACGCTGTTGGGATCTCATAAAGTTGGAATAATATATTCCTCAGTCTGAAAGGTGTTTGCAACTTTCTCTTGTTGATATGCAATATTTTCCTAACGTGCCTCAATTTTTTTTCGTGCTTTGGTTTTACAAACAGCCCACCAATCAATCTTATCGCGTTTCAAACTCGGATATGGAGAATAGAATAACTTGAATTGCTTGTTGTGCCAACACAAATGGTTCATATCTCTTATAAAATCTCTTATGATTTATTTCAACTAAATTATAATATGGATGCACTTTCATCCCTCTAACAGGATCAAACTAGCGACACATAAATAATATAACTTGCATTTGTGGCGGTGGGTATTCTACTTCTATAATTTCACCCAACAAACCATAAAAATCATTGCTTGCACCTCCTTCATTAGATGACGATACGCACACCCCACTATTCATGGTATTCTTTCCCATTCTATAGTCTTAAGTATGAAAATTATATCCATTTATGAAATATGTTGGCCAAGTGCGTACGCATGAATTTGGACTCCATGACAGATAGATTAGTCATTCTTGCTCAAGGTGAGCTTGATTAGCTTGAACCTAAGGTCAAAACACCAATTGTTAAAAATATGCATATGTATCAAAAAAATATAGACTGTTTACTTACATATGATTTGAACCATGCAGCAAATTCTTCTTCACAAAATCGATCAAACTCTTGTGTCGATAATTCAGAATATAAGTTTTTAAATATCCTACTCAAAAAAACATATTGTTACACAAACAATTGACAAAATAAAAAAATAAAAATAAAAATATATACTTACTCGTAATATGACGATACTTCCGAACAAGTTAGTAAAATATATGTTTGGTTTGTCCGTCATTCTTTATCAGTTAAGTATCTTTGTTTACATGGTCCAGTTGGTCGACCAAAGTAGTTAAAAATTGAAAATGAGGTAACATTTGGATCAATAGAACCCTCATCATTTCTGCCCGCTCTTCGCCTTTTGCATTGAACATGAGGTTCAAAATAATATGATGTAAAAGTGGTGACTTCCTCCACAATGTATGCATTAACAATAGAGGCTTCAACTCGTGCTTTATTTTTCACTTTTTTCTTCAAATAATATAAGAATCTATTGGAGATATATAAAATTATATTAAATATAAATATATGATCCAGGAGTAGAAGTAATTTTTTTTTTCATTCAAACAGTCAAATTATACAAAAAAGACACTCTACCTTTCAAATGGATACATCCACCAAAAATGGACGGGTCCTCCAACTTTGGTCTCATATGACAAGTGAATCAAAAGATGCTCAATGGAGTCAAAAAAAAAGAGAGTGAAAATATCCTTTCCAAATTGCACAAAATGATTGGAATATCTCTCTCTAACTTCTCCATGTGTGAACGTCATTGAACAAATATCATGTAGGAAAATATTTAACTCTAATTGCTCCCATCAGTGTAGTAAGAGTTCCTTAAAAGATAGGAATCGTCATTTAATTATGACTACATATCCGTAACTTCCATTCTTTCATATCGACACATCTTCCAAGATTAGACATACCCATCGGAAATTTCAAGATTTAACCATTCACAGACACCGTCGTTAATCCTTATTTAATGTATAAAGCGCTGGCTTTGGTCCCCTATTTTCATCGACATCAAGTGGGTTTTTATGAGTCACATATCATCGAGATTGTTTTTGTTGGTGATATCCATTACAATATTTATCAGTTATCAAAACATTCTTCTCAATATCGCATTATTACGAGATGATGTATCGAATGACTAAACCAATAATCCCAAAATATATTTCGTTTAGTCCGTTGTACTCCCATATATGTTTCATATTTATACTACGTATGGTTGTTCAATAATGGAAAGTGAAGCACTGTACCAAATATCTAGACAATCTCGATGGGCAAGTGTTCTTTCGATCCTATTTTTAGTGAATTCATTTTATTCTTTTCGAAATTATGATTTGGTTAGAATTGTCTATGACAATCAAAATAACTTGATTTCTTTCCGTGTTTCAATCCGAATGACTTTGATCTCTCATACATTATGGGCATCCAAACAAAGGTACTCGAACTGGTCACAAAGTCGGAAAGTCATTTATGGTCGAAAAAAGACGACCGATTATAAACATCGGTTAGAATGAACATCGTATGTAGGAACATCTTCATCTCGTCATAGTTGTTTAAGTTACGTAGTGGGTTGCGTATAAATATCTATTAACTTCTTTGGATTTTGCACTGATACGTACCCAATGTTAAAACATATTAGGTGTTTTCACATCTATGTGGAAGATTATACGTTAAAATAAGCGCCCAAGAATAATTTCTTCCCATTTACTAAGGAGCAAATCCATCGACAGAGACATAATCTAATGTTTATAGTCTCCTTCGAAATCTGGATATATCTATCAAAATTTTTCCCACGATCTACATCGATGGATGACACATTAAACCCTCTTACTGATGATTTGCATGTCAAGTAGTATGTAAGTAGTTGCCTTTGATGCATCGATCTTTGTAACCTAGGGTTAAAGATAAATAAAACAATGTGATGTGATTTACGTCGTTATTGACTTACGGTTTATACCTATCTAAATTCATGAATTTACAAACCTCTACATCTACATCATCTCCCCGATATAACATCTGATCGTCTCTGCAAACATCAATTCTTTAATGGAACCTAAATCTTTCACCAGTGTTTCGTACTATAAAATCAAAATATTGTGATCACATGGCGAATAATGTTAATAAACAATATCATTAAAACAATCTTAGAAATATTATGATCGCCTTTATATTTAATAATCTGAGGTGAGAGATAATTTAGTTTTATCATAGGCCCATAATGGTTCATTTGGCACTCAATACTTTGAAATTTGTAATATATTTCATCGGACACTCATCCAGGCTCCTCAGGCAATATATTAGTGGCAAACATTTGTTCACTTGTTGAAGGAAAACTAGAACTTGCACCAAACATCTCTGGAATATAATTACGCTGCAATTACCATCCTCTCGATCATTGAATTGTTCATATAACTTCGTCCCCACTGAGGTTTGAAAATTCAAATCCGTAATCCTCATAGATATGACGTTCGCTTGTCCGATTATAATAATTGGGTAAAATCAAATCTCTGAAGATGTTCTTCGACTTTATCGTGGGTAAAATTTGTGACACTTTACGCATACCTTATCTTCTTGGCATCCATATACTTAACTTGCGCTAGAATTAAAAATTGTCGTCTCGCGTTGATAAACTAGAATTAACCCACCGATTAGGTAAATTTTTGTTATACATCCAACTTCGCTCATTCGTTATCTCGCGATTTACCGAATATTTGGTTAAACATTATTAAAAGTAACTACGATAAATCTTATTGAAGTATAGAACTCAAGAAATAACTATATAATTATTTAAAGCTAACTTTAGATATAGATGTATATTAATGAACTTAGAACTAGATGTGAACAAACGATGTGAGATTGTCGACCATTGGTGCCGATTCGATTGAGATAAACAACGATTCAATTAAGTAGTAACCTTGAATATTAAATAAAATGAAACAATGACGAACCTTAACGACCGCCATCGACTGATGACGTAGCCAAATGCGTACACAATGACTGACACAAGCCGCCACCAGTAACACCGACCAAGAGGCGGGGCGCAACACGCAGCGGTGCATGAGCCGGCGGCCAGACGCCGGCCAGCCAGCGCCTGGCAGCGGCCAAGCAGCGGCCAGCCCGTGCCAATGGCTAGCCCAGCGACGCGGGCCAAATTCGACCAGCCACGGCCAAGTCCGCGCCGCCAGCTAGACGTCGGCCAGCCATCGCCTGGCGACGGCCATCCAGTGGCCAGCCCGCGGCGATGGCCAACCCGCGGCCACCTCGGAGATCACTCGTCGCCGAGAGAGGGAGATTCGAGAGCAGCGTAGAGAGATGGGCTTACCAATCGAAAAGCTTCCACCGCCGGAGATCACGCGGTCGTCGGTCGGAGATGTGGCTGAAACCCTCCTGGAAACCGCAGGTTGGAAGGGGGAACCAGGGAGAGAGGAAAGAAATGGGGAAGAAAATAAATAGCGTGATGAGGTATAGATCTAGGGTTTTTATCATCAAATATTTTTTGTTCCCAATTTCCTACCTAAATTTGGGACGAATCCCTGGATCGTTGTCTTGATCGTAAATATAAGCCTTCGGTATATCCCTGGGTCAAGATATACCCAAATATTTTTATGGATATATTTATGATCAGGACAACGATACGAACGCATAGAAACTTATTTCAATTCCGATGTCTCTAGGTTCATATTTAAGGCGTCTCATTTTTTTCCTAATTTTTTAAATAATTTCGGATTCGTCCCAAGTTTTGGGACGAATCCAGGATTCGTCCCAAAACTGAAATTAATTTTAAAAAAACAAAAATCAAATACCGAAGGCTTATATCTTGACCCAGAGACATCGGAATTTATGAAAGCCTTCGTATCTTAACCCAGAGACATCGAAATTTATGACCCTGGGTCAAGATATAAGCCTTCGATATTTGATTTTCTTTTTTAAAAATTATTTTCAGTTTTGGGACGAATCAAAAAATGAAAAAAAATGGGATGACTTAGGGGGTGTTTGGTTCTTTCCTAGAAATAAGAATCGGAATATGAATCATTGTATTGTGGAATGGGAATGGGTATGAGCATGGATATTACTCTTAAAAGCAATGTTTGGTTTGTTGCATATCTTCTATCGGAATAAATCAAAATTCCCTTTTTTTATCTTTAAAGGAAAATAAGAGAAAAAATTATATGTGAGAGAAAGATGAATGTGAGAGAAAAATATGATGAAAGAGAATGATGAGAGAGAAAATATGATGAGAGAGAAAGTGTGATGAGAAAAAATAAAGAAAGAAAATGCAATGAGAGAAAATGAGAAAAAGAGAATGTGATTGGAGAGAGCATGATAAAAGAAGATAAGAGAGAAAATATGATGCGAGAGAAAATATGATGAGAGAAGATGAAGAGAGATAAAATATAATAAAAAAAATAAGGAGAGAGTGTGATGAGAGAGATTGAGGAGAGAGAAAGTATGGTGAGAGAAAAAGAGAACAGTGAGTATGATGAGAGAAATTGTAGAAAGAGAAAGTGTGTTGAGGAAAAAAGGAGGGAGTGTGACAAGAGATATTGGGGAGAGAGAAAGTATGATGAGATAGAAAGTGTGATGAGAAAAAAATAGAAAAGAGAGTGTGATGGGAGAGATTGAGAGAGAAAGTGTAATGAGAAAAAAAAGAAGGAACAGAGTGCGATGGAAGAGATTGAGGAGAGAGAAAGTGTGATGAGAGAGAAAGTGTAATGAGAAAAAAAAGAAGGAACAGAGTGCGATGGAAGAGATTGAGGAGAGAGAAAGTGTGTGATAAAATGATGAGAGAGAAAATATGATAAGAGAAAAAAAGAGAGAAGTGATACGAAAGAAAAAATAAATAAATATATTTTGATATTTGATATTAATGGAAAAAAATTTTAGTTTTAAATCAAGGGTATTTTTGGAATAAGGGAATATTTTGATTGATAAAAATAGAGTAATGGCTCATTGAATGAGAGGTACATGGGAATGAGTTATTACCCATTTTCAAATATTCATTCCCTTATTTGTATTCCTATTCCTATAATCCAAACATTAACAATGGTAATCAATGATTCTCATTCCCCACTCCAATTACCCTAAACCAAACGCCCCCTTAAATATGGACCTAGAGACATCGGAATTTCATGAAACAAGTTTCTATGCGTTCATATCGTTGTCCTGATCGTAAATATATCCATAAAAATATTTTTGACTAAATATATTGATTTTTGAAATTTTTTAATCTCAATTTGACCTATTTTGGTGTTAAAAATTTGAATCACTGAAAATATTAATTCAAAATTATGGATGATGACATATTTATGATCAGGACAACGATACGAATGCATAAAAACTTGTTTCATGAAATTTCGATATCTTTAGGTCCATATTTAAAGTTTCAATCACCTATTTACAATCATTCACTGCACGATACCTTTTTACAATAGTTAGTAACAACCTATATATGTTTTAAAAAATATCTACCAAGAGAAATCGGAATTTCATGAAACAAGTTTCTATGCGTTCATATCGTTGTCCTGATCGTAAATATATCCATAAAAATATTTTTTACCAAATATATTGATTTTTAGAATTTTGTAATCCCAATTTAACATATTTTTGGTATTAAAAATTTGAATCACTCAAAATAATAATTCAAAATTATGGATGATGGTATATTTACGATCAAGACAACGATACGAACGCATAGAAACTTGTTTCATGAAATTCCGATGTCTCTAGGTCAAGATATAAGCCTTCGGTGTTTGATTTTCTTTTTTAAAAATTAATTTCAGTTTTGGGACGAATCCCGAGATTTGTCCCAAAATTTGGGATGAATCTAGGGATTCGTCCCAAAACTTAAATTATTTAAAAAATTAGGAAAAAAATGAGACGCCTTTAATATGAACCTAGAGACATCGGAATTGAAATAAGTTTCTATGCGTTTGTATCGTTGTCCTGATCATAAATATATCCATAAAAATATTTTTTACCAAAATATTGATTTTTAGTATTTTTTTAATTCCAATTTGATCTATTTTTTGTGTTAAAAATTTGAATCACTCAAAATAATAATTCAAAATTATGGATGATGGTATATTTACGATCAGGACAATGTTATGAACGCATAGAAACTTGTTTCATGAAATTCCAATATCTCTATGTCAAGATATAAGCCTTCGGTGTTTGATTTTCTTTTTTTTTTTAATTAATTTTAGTTTTGGGACGAATCCTGGATTCATCCTAGATTTTGGGACGAATCCTGGATTTGTCCCAAAACTTGGGACCAATCCCGGGATTTGTCCCAAAATTTGGGACGAATCCAGGGATTCGTTCCAAAACTTAAATTATTTTTAAAAAAAAAGGAAAAAATTTGGACGCCTTAAATATGAACATAGAGCCATCGGAATTTCCTAAAACAAGTTTCTATGCGTTCGTATCGTTGTCCTGATCGTAAATATACTATCATCCATAATTTTGAATTATTATTTTGATTGATTCAAATTTTTAACACCAAAACTAAGTCAAATTGGGATTAAAAAATTCTAAAAAACAATATATTTGGTAAAAAAAATTTTATGGATATATTTATGATTAGGACAACGATACAAATACATAGAAACTTGTTTCATGAAATTCCGATGTCTCTAGGTCAAGATATAAACCTTCAGTGCTTGATTTTCTCTTTTTAAAATTAATTTCAGTTTTGAAACGAATCCTGGATTCGTCCCAGATTTGGGACGAATCCAGGGTTTCATCCCAAAAATTAAATTATTTAAAAAAAGGGAAAAAAAATGGAAAACCTTAAATATAGACCTAGAGATATCAGAATTTCGTGAAACAAATTTCTATACGTTCGTATCGTTGTCCTGATCATAAATATATTCATAAAAATATTTTTGATCAAATATATTGATTTTTAGAATTTTTTAATCCCATTTTGAGCTAATTTGTGTTAAAATTTTGAATCATTCAAAATATTAATTCAAAATTATGGATGATGGCATATTTACGATTAGGACAACAATACAAACGCATAGAAACTTGTTTCATAAAATTCCGATGTCTGTAGGTCAAGATATAAATCTTCCGTGTTTTTTTCTTTTTGTAAAAAATAATTTCAATTCTGGGACGAATCCAGGATTTGTTCCTAAATTTAGGACGAATTTTGGATTTATTCTAGATTTGGAGACGAATTTAGCAACGAAAGTTTTTCCTTTTGCAAACTTGAAATAAAATTTTTTTGTTACAAATTTCGTTGGTCATTTGGGTCGAAATTTATTTTTGTTGATAAATTTATCTTAATTTTGGGACGAATTATTTTCGTTCCAGACTTTTGTCCTTAAATTTATAATTTTTTTTTTTTGTAGTGAATTAAATCACATGGAAGAGAACAGATAATAAGATACATATTTTGTCCAATAAACATAGAGAAACGTCATTGGCACCTATTTATGTTTGATTTGCACCTAGGTGAGAAGGAACACTAAAACTCCATCTTTTGACTGTTAGGACCTTCGGATGGCTAGAGAGGGAGGGTGTGAATAGCCTCCTCTAAAACTCAATTAATCTCCTCACAAAAGTTTGTTAGCACAGCGGAAATAAGCAAAAGGAAAACTGATGCAAGGAAAAGAAACAACCCACCACTAACACAACAAGGATGTAAGAGGTTCGGGGATAACTTGCCCCTACTCCTCTGCGTATCCGTAAGGTGGACGATCCCTTGATCTTTCAGTAGATCACACCCCGGACAGATTCCGGCTAAGTATTTCTCCTTCTCGGTGGAGTAACCTCTCCACAAAGTCTCAGAAAAGATTTGAAATGAAGCACAAGACTTACAGAGTTTAGTGGCTAAAAGGAATGAACAATATACTTACAGCCACGATGAAAGCAAAGCGCAAAGACAGAAGAAATTCCTCAGCCAAGAGCTCAAAAACACAGCACTCTTGCTTGATCGACAGAGAGTTTTTTTTTGAAAATCCTCTCTCAAACCTCTCTTCTTCCTTCTTCTTATTCCTCTGCTTTCTCACTGTCTTCAGCCAGAGCCGAATCACTGTCACCTATATCGAATCACTGCGACCAACTCAGGCGTCGCCAATCACTCTTCCTCCTCGTGGTTCTCAGAACTCACTGATACCATCCATGATCTTCATGATGTCTCTGAGCTCGAACGATAAGCAAGAGTCAAGTGTTGCCGATTCATGACCGGTGAGCGTTGGCCTCAATGGTACCATTTGTGGCGAAACACAGTGAGAAAACGCACTTGGTCTTATTCTTCGATGGAGTTTAATTTGAATTTAAGCATTGGCACGACACCTGCAACTTGTAACTCAAAAGCTTACGGAGATGGTTAGATCGAATGAATCGAAATCGCGAGAGAAGCGGGAAGCAGAAGACGACATCGTTGTGGATCGGTCGGAGCGATCCAGGCCCTCTGGACCGATCGGGACACATCCGATCGATGCGGATGTCTCGATCGATCATGGACCGATCGGCCTATGGTGGATCGGTCAGCGGCGATCCCTACATTGTGATCGAATCACATCGCTTTGCGATCGATCACGGGGCCGATCGGATAACCTGACTCGTTTGTTCTCTTGATCGGTCGCGGACCGATCGAATAACTAAGGTATCTTGGATGGTCGACGGACCGATCGGTACGACAATATCCGGATCGGATTGGACGGACCGATCCGATGCCTTGGTTTTAGAGCTTCGACTCAAACCTAGCGTCTTCTGGTCGGAGAACAAGCTCCGAGCCCTCTCTCGACCTAGTCGGACGAGCAGTGCTCAGGGCCCTCGCGACCGTGGGTCTAGAGAGCGAGCTCAAGGCCCTCTCCGACCTAGCGTGAGAACGCAGCTACAGGAGCCCTCTCCGACTTCCGTCCGAGTCGGAGAATGAGCTCACAGGCCCTCTCGGCCTGAGTGGAGAGAGCAGTGCGAGGCCCTCTCCGACTTCGTCCGGTCAGGAGCAGGCTCAGGAGCCCTCTCGGCTTAGTCGAGGAACAAGCTCACGAGCCCACTCCGACTTCCGTGTGCAGTATCGGTGCTTGGACTTTTCCTCTCCACGGATCACCTTGATCATTAATCGATCTGAGTTTAATTAATATCGTCTGAACTTAAATCGGTGTCGACATGAAACAAGCAGGGGTTGTGATTAAAATCTTCACTTTTGTTGTTTGACAACACGATTTAAGTTTAGATCACAATGTTCGTATTTCCTTAATTTTAGGGAATCAAGATCCTCCCCAAAGACGGATACAACACCATGTATAAGGATAGGGGAATCAAGATCCTCCCCAAAGCGAACTTTCATTTATCTCTAAACTTAGTTATCTTCTCCCCTTTGTCAAATACCGAAAATGTGCGAATTAGGTAAGAAAGCGTTAAAGGACTCCCCCTTAACCCATACTGTCTTTTTCTTAATCCACCTAGAATGCCCTCTAAGTGTATTATAAGGCGGTGATAAAGAAATAAGAGACATACAAGACATGACATATGAACAACATATTAATAGCCAATAGGAAGTGAAACATAAAAAAATAAGAAAATGAGCGGCGTAAATTTATGAAATCAGTGATTATCCAGGTCGGACATAAGTATCCAACAAACAACATCTAAAACATAGATAATCAAAATGACAGTAAAACAATGTGTATCAATCAACCTCCTCGTCGAGGAGCATCAACATCATCAATTTGGAGGTGGGTCCACGAGGTGGCATGTCCGGCGCTGGATGGATGGCAGGAAATATTGCGGAGGTGGGTATCGGCCATCCATCGCATATCGCTGATGTGTTAACCGTTGCGTAGATCGTCGTGGCGTTGGTCGATCGACGCGGCCCGTGGAGCTCGGACAGAACGACTTCGTCGTCGATCAATGCGGCTCTCCGGCTCGGCGATCTGCCGGTAGATCGGGATCGCCTCTCCGTCGTCAGCGGCGGCAGGGAGGGGCGCATGACTTGTGCGTGGAGGTGCCGTGATAACTCACCTAGTGCTCTCCCGTCCTTCCACCGAACCTCCCATTCTGTCCTATGATGCTAGACTTGGAAAATGCTCGTTTCCCAAGTCTCAGTCCTGCCTGAACATCTTGACTATTCTACCCTTGGAGACATCAATGAAGGGTCTCGAGCGATCGTAATTATATGCCCATAAGGCGTATAAGCGATGAAGTTGTTTGGCTCACTATGGAGATGATCGAAGAATAGATGCTAGACATGATGTCAAAGTCGAGGCAGCCTTGATCCATAAAGCATCAGAGACGATGATGATATGGTGGATCTCGGACAAGGGTTTAGATCGATTGTGACGGCAGGTTGTACAATCTTAAAGAGAATGTAATCTAGGCGGATAATCTCGAAAGGCAAAGTAGGAAAATCAACATCTAATTCATTTAGCCCACGGTCTAGAATATCCAAGAAAATACTCATGCGGAGTCGGATGAGACATGAAGGGTGAAGATAAAGTGCAGTAAGTCGGGATATATGGAAAGACATTTCACGAACACTCTATGAACTAGATAATCGAAGAAGGGCGAAATCAAGAGTATGCTTAGCAACTTTTGTTTTATAACTTACATCATTAGTTTGATGAAGATTGTTATAAAACTCAGATACTAAGTCATAATTGATATCTCGTTCTAAATAGACAATGATTTCTGACACAGATGGATAAAATTCGTCCATGAATTTTCGATCCACAGACCTACAAGGGAGCAATTTGAAGTTCCGTTGTTTAAAGGATTGTTCAAAATGATGATTTGGGAATCTCCCGGAGACAGATGGTTGAGGTCGGGAGGGAGCCTTAGTCTTAGACTTCTCAGGCGACTTAGAGGTTCATTCACCCACTTGTTTCTTCCTAAGGTTTAACAATGTGATACAATGTGACAAATATGTAAAATACCGAAAATAGGCGAATATTGGTAAGAAAATTTTTCGGAATTTTTGAAAATTTTCTGGGAATTTTTCGGAGATCGTATGGATGAGTTTACGGGGATAAAACTGGGCCCCGGAAAAACATGTTTAAGGTACCCCATTTAAGTGAGGAAAAGTTATTTTTCTTTTCCTTTTTATTTGCTTTTTCTTTTACTCTTATTTCTTTCCTCCTCCGTGCGTGCCCTAATCCTTGACGCCGTCTCCTCCTAGCCGGCGCCGCACTTCCCCTCCTCCTCCATTTCTCTCTTCCTCTGCCGGTTCTCCCATTCCTCTTCCTCTCCTGGCCGACGCCGTTTGAGCCCTAGCCATCTTCTCGGTCGCGGCTTCTCCACTCGACAGGCGTCGCCGCAAGACATGCCGCTTTGCCTCCTCCGGTGCCCTAGATTTTTTCTTCTTACCTGTGAGACTTCTTCTGCGATCCGGTGGCGGGCAGCGATTAAGGCCGCCTCCTGCTGCTCGTGCCTTTGCTAGTCACCGGCGCTGTTGCCCCTCTGTGGAGACTACCACGGTCGACGATCACCGACCACGGGGCTCGGTAGCCACTGCGTGCCTAGCTTCCTCTCCTCTCGCCCCTCTTCTTGTTCTCTGCATCACCGCCACGGTTGACTCGGTTGCCCTAGATCATTTGGAAAACAGTGGAGAAGATGACAACAAAGCCGATAGATTCAGGGATTGAAGGTGAGAGTTAGGATTTGGTTTTGATTTTTGCTTGTTTTGTCTTCGCTGTAGCATAGTGGATGGAATTGTTGTGCTAATTGAGAATGTGGTCTCGGTTGTAGAGTCTTGGTCACTGGTAGGTACTCCTTTTCACACTATCCCTAATCATGATCAGCAGTGGTTGGTGAGGTATAGTGTAGTAAATTTTGATACATAATTAATTAGGGTTATGTATTGAATTAGGGATAATTGAATTTGGAGTGGATTGCTAATTTAGGGATATGGATTTGGTGGACAGCAGCCGTTGGAGTTCATATGAGTGGAATATATGGATCAGGACTGATTCTTGGAGGTAATTTGATCATGGTAATTCCGGCCTTGGATCAGTGGTGGTTTATCCCAATTTGGGTAAGTTATTATGGTTGATTATGCTCATGGCAAGTCCTAATTCGAATGTATTAGTTAGAATCGATTGAGGAGTTAAATGATCCAATTAGGGTTTATAATTGGATCTGAATTTTCGTTAGCTTCTCGAGGATTTGATTTAGCTAATTTATTTATATGTAATTAGCTAAATCTGGATACTATGTGTCACAGGACTTTGACGCGAGACGAGCATCTCGACGTTGGATTTGATTAGATTGGACCTGCTATTTGGAGGCGGGTACCTCTTGACTTATCTTTTATGATATTGTCTTTGGATATGCATAATATTTTATAACTACAAGCAATGAACATGTTTGTCTTTGGTATGCCACTGTTTGATATCCATAGTATGTTAGGTTTATCGCCTGTGACGTATCCGTGCTTATATCATGTGATTTATTGCCATGAGTACTGTATTACCATGAGTATCTTAGTTTCTAGAATAAGTGACATACCATGTTTTACTGAGGTTAGGACTAGATTGTACATCGAGATTATCGATACTTAGGTTTTTATCATGCTTGGATTGTATACCTCTGTTTGTATATCATATATGATTCGTGTACCTAGACCTTGATTCTTGATATATGCGTATTGTTGGTACATATGTTATGGAAGGAGATATGTTTAGGATCTAGGTTGCTATACCATGGGGACCTGTATACCCTAGATCAGTGGATTTGACATACTGATAGTGTGGTACCCATATTATGTATATATGGATTTTTCATGATTGTTATGTTCGGGACCTAGGTTTTGATATCCTATCGACCTGTGTATTTTAGTTCTTCGTATTTGACCATCGATATTACGGTACTCATTTTATATATATGGATATAGTCATGGATCGGTTTATTTCTATGCTTAGTGTCATGCATCGTGATTGCATCTTTATCGGCTCCACTATGGTTGACCTGCGATTCGTGTCTTGCACACCACTCGAGGATTAGTGGTATAGCGAGGCGGTGTGTGGATTACTAGCTCCGTTAGTACGAGGACTCGGCGTGGTAGCCGTGATCGATTCCGCTCTGTTGGCTCAGGCATTTAGTGTATGTAGTGGCCGTGACGGTGGACTCTGTTTGGCTCCGTTGGTCGGTGACTCGGTGGTGGCCGTGATTTCCTCCGTCGTCGAGGAGATGAGTATTGAGCTCCCATTTATGATTTGGGGTCGGAGGACAGGAGTACTCCGACATCTAGTCCACTCGGTCACTCATCGGGAGTAGTGACAGTGCAGTTGTCGCCCTACCCTCGGTCTCGTTTGTGTGTGAGATGGTAGTGGCGTCGGGGGTGACCGCATGTCATTAGCATCGTATGCATTGATGCATTTATATTCTTATGATTTTGTTTCGCGTTTGGTTGTTGCATTTGGTTGGATCGTACTGACTGGGGATTATTGACACTTCGGTTTGTGACCCTTTTATGCGGATAGGGTTCTGGTGAGTCTGACTTCCTCGATTACCTTTCGGTTTGAGTATTCTATATATGATTAGGAAGTTTTATTCCATGTTTATTCTGTTAGATATATTGGTACTTGTTGAGTTGTTGAACTCACCCGTTGATACTATCTTTTCAGTGCAGGTTGGTTTTGGTGTCGCTTGGAGTATCATGTCTGCTGGTCCAAGACTTATCGGTTTCACGTATGTTTTGTTTGTTTTATGTATCGGTTTGTTTAGCTCTGTACTCTGGTTTTATTTTTGGAGAGTTGATGTTGTTATGTGGTGTTTTGTATTTGTTATTGGTTGTGTAAGCCTAGCCAGCTAGCAGTTTTGTGTTTTAGTTTTGATACAGTCGGATATTAACTGCGTGGTGTTTGTTTTCTTTTATTGTTATTATTCCAGTCGCGAGGTATATAGTGCTTGTAGAAAGTTTGGTTGTCGCGTCGGAGATCTTGAAATTTCTTGGACGGAGACTCCTCGGGCGTGACAAAATAAGTGAGCACACAAAGCCAAACAAAATGCAGATCTGGTGAAACTGAAATGCCAAGGTGAGTAGTTCTAGAGAAGTATGGAGTTACCTTGGTGCCATTGAAGTATCTTTTGGCTAGGGCTTCGACGTGCAAAGAGAAGAGAAGAGTTGAGGTGTAGGAAAGTGTCGGCTAGGGCTTCAGCGTGAAAGGATCGGGAAGATTTAAGGTAGATCGGCTAGGGTCCAGGTGTTGAAGTGATCGGACGGTTGTCCGATCAAGAGATATCATAAACTTCCAGATCGGTCACCAGTCCGATCAGGGAACCTCCTGATCGGTCTCTGGACCGATCAGGGAACCTCCGCTTCTCCCGGCGTTTGACGCTGGCGGAACACCCCTCGGCCGAATCACAACCGGATTCTGGCCGAATCGCGGTCGGATTCTGGCCAGATGGCTGCTGGAATCAGGCGGAAATTTTGGATCGATTCGATAGCAGACACTGATCGGTCCAGCCCGATCAGGAGAAGGTTGATCGGTTTGTCGATCGATCCAAAAATCTCTCCGGACCCTCCTGTTTGTAATCGATCGATCCAGGACCGATCAGGTTCGTTATCGCAAGCTTGCGGTCGGTCTGCCGATCGGGATCGGCAGGGGCGATCGGTCCGTCTGTGCGTGAGACTCGATCATTTCGATCGATCTGGGCGATCGAGGGTTCCTGATCGGCGGTGGCCGTCGAAGTTCTGATATCTCCGATCGGACGATCACACGGACCTGGCGATCTCTCTTAAATCTTCCGATCCTTTCTCTTCTGGCCCCTTCCTCGACTCTTCTCTTTGCGCGCAGCAGATGCTTGATGGCACGGTAACTCCGTACTTCCTAGAACTACTCATGATTCATTCTCACCGTATCTGTGCATTTTGTTTTGGCTTTCGATTGTTGGTTACTTGCCCATTGTATCACATTGTTAAAACTTAGGAAGAAACAAGTGGGTGAAGGAACCTCTAAGTCGCCTGAGAAGTCTAAGACTAAGGCTCCCTCTCGACCTCAACCATCTGTCTCCGGGAGATTCCCAAACCACCATTTTGAACAAGCCTTTAAACAACGAACTTTCAAATTGCTCCCTTGTAGGTTTGTGGATCGAAAATTCATGGACGAATTTTGTCCATCTGTGTCAGAAATCATTGCCTATTACAAACTTGATTCACTTGTCTATTTAGAACGAGATATCAATTATGACTTAGTATCTGAGTTTTATAACAATCTTCATCAAACTAATGATGTAAATTATAAAACAAAAGTTGCTAAGCAGACTCTTGATTTCAGTTTCTCAGCCTTTTTTGATTATCTAGCTTGCCGTAGGTGTTCAGGAAATGTCTTTTCTATATATCTTGACTTACCAGAACCCTTATCTTCACCCTTTGATGTCTCATCTGACTCCATTTATGAGTATTTTCTTCGGATATCCTAGACCGGGTGGGCTAAATGAATTAGATGTTGATTTTCTTACTTTTGCAGCCATGAGATTATCTGCCCCAGATTACATTCTCTTTAAGATTGTCACAAACTGCCTTCTGTCAATCACATCTAAACCCTTGTCTGAGATCCGACCATATCATTGTCTGATGCTTTATGGATTGCGTCGGCGTCTCGACTTTGACATCATGTCTAGCATCTATTCTTCGATCATCTCCTATAGTAAGCCAAACAACTTCACTGTTTATATGCCTTATGGGCATATAATTACAGATTGGTTCGAGACCCTTCAGATTGATGTCTCCAATGGTAGAATAGTCAAGATGAACGGGCATTTTCCAAGTCTGGCATCATAGGACAAAATGGGGAGGTTCGGTGGAAGAATGGGAGAGCACTAGGTGAGTTACCACGGGCACCTCCACGACAGGTTGCGGCTGCTCCTGTTGCTGTTCCTCCTGCTACTGCTACTGACGATGGCACGATGAGCTACTGGTTGCTGAGCTCCACGAGCTGCGCGTTCGGATTGACCAACGCTACGATGATCTACGCAGTCAGCAGTTGGCGACACATCAAGCGATTATGGGATGGATGGCCAGATACCCACCTCCGTAGTATTTCCCGGGCTATCCATCCTCGAGCAGCAGCATGCCACCTCAGGGACCTACTCCTCCAGCTGATGATGCTGATGCTCCTCATGATGAGGAGGTTGATTGATACACATTGTTTTATGCTGTCATTTTGATTATCTATGTTTTAGATGTTGTTTGTTGGATACTTATGTCTGACCTGGATAATTGCTGATTTCATAAATTTATGCTGCTCATTTTCTTATTTTTTTTATGTTTCACTTCCTATTGGCTATTAATATGTTGTTCATATGTCATGTCTTGTATGTCTTTTATTTCTTTATCACTGTCTTATAATACACTTAGAGAGCATTCTAGGTAGATTAAGAAAAAGACAGTATGGGTTAAGGGGGAGTCTTTTAACGTTTTCTTACCTAATTCGCACATTTTCGATATTTGACAAAGGGGGAGAAGATAACTAAGTTTAGAGATAAATGAAAGTTTGACTTTAGGGGGAGGATCTTGATTCTCCTAAAATTAGGGAAATATGAACATTTCTGATTTAAACTTAAATCGATGTCAACATCAAAACAACAGCCAAGTCAGATTGTATTAACATTGACAAGAGAAAAAAAAAACAAGTATATTGACTAATGTTAATCAGGCATATTTAGAAAAGCAATATACACGTACTATTGACATAGCATTTACAAACTTACCCACATAATTTAGATATTCTCAAACTTTAATTACGTAATTTAATAAATTAATAAAATTAAAAAGAGTTTTAGAAAATGAATACTTGATTTAGTAAAAATGAGAAATAGAATATGACACTTATGAGAGGTAAATATAAAATTACTAAAATTAATATAAATGAGAAGATATAATTTACTCACTGAATAATATTTTTTCAAAACCTCCCATGCCAACTTGCAAGCAAAAGGGGCAGAATACTTTTCCTCTTCTTTCTTCTCTTATTTCCATGGATAAGTATAATCATGGTAAACTCATCGTCAATTCTTCTAGCAAGTTGGGACATCTCACTCTGTAAGAAAGCTTGCTCGCTGTCAAAAAAAAAAACATTTCTGGGTTTTATTTCCAATTTCTTAACTATCACAAATTGGGAAAAAAAAACCGAAGGAAAAAAAAGAGAGAAAAAGATGAGTACAAAGAGTCGCTACCCGGAATCGCCGGAAGAGCTGCTGTCTAGATCTGATGAAGGCTGTCCAGATCCGATGAGCTTGCTGTCCAGATCTGATGAAGGCTGTCCAGATCCGATGAAGGGCGGTGGAATCGCTGGATGGAGTGGCTGTGGTGCTGGCGGAGTTGCAAAGGAACGGAACTCGGGGAAGATGAAGGTGCTTCTGTGGAAGTGGCTGATCGAAGGAGGATGAAAGTGTGATCCGGATGAGGCTTCTCCAGCAGCAAATCTGTCAACGAAGGAGCTGTGAACGGATGTAGGAGGCTTCCAACCGTGTAGAACGCTGAACTCGTAGCCACGAGATCTCGAGGCTTCGCGAGAAGAGCTCCCTCCTTATAATCGGTTGGAGGAAAATGGCTTTGCCGGCGGTGGGTTACGCAATGCAGGTGGATGAGTGGAGGAGATTCGGATCCGAAGCTCCCAAATGGAGATGGCGTGAGCTGAAGAGGAGGAGGATGATGAGTCTGGCGAGCGGGGGTGGTGAGGAAGCCTTCCTACGGTTCTGTCTCGGGGAAGAGTCGCGCGAGGAGTGACCTGAGAGATGATGGCGGCGCGTGTGATGAGGGGGAACCCTCCTTAGTGAACCCTTTTCTCTTGTAGTTCATCCAACCCTTCATTTAGCCAACTTGATTTTGAACCCTTTGATTAAGGGTTGTCGAATCAAGCTCTCATATGTGCCAACCCCAATTGAACTTGAAGTCTTGAACCAAGCTCCAATTTGAACGGAACAAGATGAACCCTTCAAATTGAATCCCTCTTAATTTTGAATCAACTTCTTTTAAACCTAATCTTGGCCCAAGACTGACTCGGCTCGACTTAAGTCTCATGGCTTTTTTGATTCCTTACACAATCACATTCACAATTTATGAATTAGTGTCATAAAGGTAAAAAAATTACAATGAAACTCAAAAATTCAGTGCATGATATAAAAAATAGATTAAAGATGTAAAAGGATGAAAATCATTAATTAGGGACATAAAATAAACATCAAATTGCTAGTTATCATATACTCTAGTGGTAGGCCTCAGTAGGTAGCCGAGTCACATATTCTAGTTACAGGTCTCAATAGGCAGTCGATCGCCAGAAGCTATTTGTTAAATGATAGAAGTCAGGTAGGGTTGGGATCTGAATGGAAATAATGAAGGGAATAGGATTCAAAAAAGAGCAAGAGAAATAAATGATCGAATCCTCTAGATCGTAAAGTACGATCCAAATAATAGATCATGTCATTCATAGGTGGAATCTTATGAACCCCATTTGTATGGGATCCATGAGATCCCATCTATTAATAATCTCTGGTCCAGGAGCGGACCAAGGGTTATGACCAGAGGATCTTGGACGGAGGAAAAAGAGTGGTGGTGGCATTGAAGTTGCCTTGTGATATCGATTTAGGATAATAAAATAGGATATCGGATCTATATCAAAATGCAAGTTGACAGTGTTAGATCCATCAACCAATATACCAAACTCAACCTTTCACTACAGTACAATCGGAATAAACCACCTAAGGTCAATTGAACCGTATTTATTTATTTTTTATTTAAATTTATTTGTTATAATTTTTATCAGTTCAAATTGGATTTGAATTTTTCATGAAGTTCAAGTTATGATATTATTGTCCTTATAATTTAGATAAATTATTCAGCTAATATAATAAATTTATATTTTTTATTTATGATAATAGATAATTTAAGATAATAAAAAATATATATAATTAATTTTTTGTATGTGGATAAAAATAGATAAATAAAATTATAATTAAAATTTAGACAAGTAGATAAATACAGCTATTTTCCAAACCGCGTAGCACGTTTTGCGTTTTACCAAAATCGCGTAAGGTATTTTGGGATTTTAAAACATACGTTGATGGGGAGGTATTATGGAGAAGGAAGAAGAAAGATTTTTGCTCTAGAAATTTTGGAACTAGACCTTTGATTTAATTTCAGATATGAGTATTTAATTGAATGATCTTGATCTCTTAATTACGCAGTTAACTGTATGTGTTTTTATCAAATTAATATGATAAAACATTACAAAATTTTAAATTGATTTATCACATGTATACAGTATTAATAGTTTTAAGATTAATTAGTTGATACAAATATTAGTATTTGCTTTATATTTTTTTATTGTTATGTCGTCGAGTCCATTTCTTAATGGGCCGGCCCAATTAGGACGTTCCAGTTTTCCAGAGAAGGGAAAACTGACCACGAGTCCACGATTGTGTATTTTATTGAGCGGTTCATCCGGATTTAAACGTGATTTTTCATCTCAATCTAAATAAAGGAAGTAACCGGGAGATGAGAAACGATATATGACGTGGGAAAATAGTAGAGCCTCCGTATGTTTTTCAACATATTTGTCTATTTGGATGGAGAAGTCAAAAATAGATCGGCTCAAAATTTGCTGATCGGAATGAAGCCGGCACAAGGATAGCTCAGTCGATCAGTACAAGGATAGCTCAGCCAACTAAGATGAAAATAACTCAGTCGACTGGAACGAGGATGACTCAGCCGACTGAGATGAATACTTGTCAGGCTCAAACCCTCCTGATCGTGAGGACGATTGTTTAGTAACCCGGACCCTTATCCGTGATGTCCAAATTCTTTTGACTAGCTATGTCTTCGATGTGAACAGTTTCATCATGCTGATAATATATTAATATACGACAATATTCAATAGGTTGAAAAGGAAACGCCGAAGACATTAATAATCATTAGACATTAATGATAAATTATTAATGACCATTAAAATATTATGAAGGTGTAAAGTTAATAAGATAAGTTAAAAGTAACAGCAGTTAATCTATATTTTCCATGTCACCAATAGTTCTCTCTCCCAACGTCTTGGTACAGGATATTTTTAAGTTTAGTATACCGTCTCACACAACTCTATCCATCTCCTCGCCGCTACTTTCATTAAAGTTAATATAAAACAAAATAGAATAACTTAACAAATCTTTAATTGAATTATATGATATAAAACCTGTCATTTTTAATTTTAGCTTTGTTAAATTCATGTTCAATATTGTCAATTTATAAATTGTAGATATATTTTATAGATCGTGTCATTGAACTATAAGAAAAAATCCGTGTAATAGATAATTTGTTGAGTTAATATAATTTATAATTCTTTATCAATTATTAATGATGCGGGAAGGAGCCTACCTGGCCAGGTACGAGTCAATTGTGATACTGTAGATCAAAGTCAAAGCGGTCAACGTCAATACTTAAGTAAGATTTGACTGCACCTGAGCGGGAAGCGGTTCATCGACTGATCGGAGGGATCATTGTCCGATCGGCCGCTTGAGTAAACAGTGTCTAGTCAACCCGGTTGACAAGAGAGTAAGCTAAGCAGGCCAAGACCTCGCCCCAAGCGGGTCACCCATCCAGCTCAAGGTATGGCATTGACATTGTACACATAATGAACCGATAAAATAATAAAAGAGAAAAAGATAGATAATTAAGAAGGGAAAGATAAAACAAAAGAGAATACTCAATCTATCATTAAATAAGAAAAAGTCAAGATAAAGATGTCTTCTGTCGGTAATTAATATCATTAAATAGGAAAAAATAGAGAGTTACTGAGAAAGGTATAAAAAAGTATGTCAGGTGTGAAAAAAGGCAAGCTGAATCTCTATCCCTAGTGCTTTCACTTTCTCTTCTTCTTCTATTCCTAACTTGAGCATCGGAGGGTCAATGTCAAGGACCCCTTCCATGGTTTTAGTTTTGTTTTGCAGAAAGGAACGAAGTCTTCATCTAATCAGTGGAATTGCCATCTCCCTGGATTTCCAGCTTCATGCCTTCAGACAGGATCATTTTGGTGTTGTTTGTGGGAACGTAGCCTGTATCCGAACGAGTGGAAGACATTGGACGACTCACAATAATGACGCTGACGCAAGAGGATCTCAACGTACTAATATAGACTCGAGTGACGAAGATATTGTTGGGACTTTCGGACCGCAAAAACCACTTTTTGCGTTGCGGAAACCCCGAAGTCTTGCCACGGATCCGTGCGAAGATATATATAAAATTATCATGTACATATTTCCTAATCCTATATCTACACTAGATCTACAAGATAGGGGTTTATACCTTTGAAGCGAAGCCCTTCGCAAATCCCGCTCGTCCAGAAGGTTTGTCGGATCTCGAGAGTGTCAAACGTACACTCCTCTATGTGTATCCACACGAACAATAGGTGGAGAAAAACACAACTAAGAGTGTGCTAGCATCCTTAGAAGGTCACAGCAATGGAGGAAGAGAGGGAGAGAAGAGAGGGAGAGAAGAGGAAGAAGAAGACCTCTTGAATGATCGCACAAATGCAATCACTCACACATTCAAGTGGCCGACCACAATAGAGAGGTTATAAACCTCCATGGGATACCAAGAGTCATGGCTCTTGGTCTCCCTCATGAGGTGGCATTTGGTCAAGTCAATCTTGACCAAATGATGTGGCGTTGATGATGTGTAACACCATCATTGGCTGGCCCTATGCCAAGTCACAATGACATGGCATTTGGTCAAGTCAAAGTCAAGTCAAACTTGACTCTTCATCTTCCCTCTTAAGTCAAGTCAAACTTGACCTCTTATCTCCCATGGTTGATTAAATCCAACCATTTGATTTATATCAATTTAATCTAATGAATCTATATTCATTGGATTAAATTGACTTAATGAATCCAAGTCTAAATTAGACTCATTTAACATATGAATCAAATTGAGTCCAACTTAATTAGTTTAATTTGGATTACTCTTAATCCATTTTGGTTCATCACATGAACATAATCCTCTTGATCCATCATATGAACCTAATCTCCATCTAATTACCCTTTGTGTGTGACCCTATAGGTTCTTGTAACGTTGGCAATGCTCCTAAACTCATTTAGAAGCATAAGTAATGAGCGGTATCTAGCAACACATCATTACTACCCAAGTTACAATAATGTTGAGATCCAACATCACTTTTGTGACTACTAATTGTGACTTTCACAATATGTGACAATGTCCTTCTATTCTTGACATCTAGATTGATCAATTTGAGGCATAAACCGTGTCACCCTCTAATCAATCTAAATCTTAAACTCCAAGTAAACTCACTCTAATCAAATGAGTTCAATATCTCACATTGACTCATTTGGGCATGACCATGCACTTGGTGGTCTCACTCTATCAAGAATAATGATGTCGCTCCCGTCATATAGGAGGGATAGATCTCATCTACATCATTCACATCCCTCCGCTTAATTTGTTACATACCCAGTAATCGCCTTTATAGTCCACCCAATTACGGGTGACGTTTGATGAAACCAAAGTATGCAACTCCTTATGTAGGGAACCATGGTGACTTCAAGTCCAAGGACTAATAGTCATACTAATAGCCACATGAGAAAGTATATGACACTCATATAACGATCCATGATACTTTCTCATGGCGGATCATTCAGTATACATTCTCCAATGCATACCCATGTGTCAACTTGATATCTCTATATCCATGACTTGTGAGATCAAGTCATCGAGTTGACCTACATGCTAGTCTCATCGCATTAACATTGTCCCTGAATGTTAATACTTGACTAGGAATGATTAAGAGTAGTGTTCTCTATATCATTTCACTATCGATTTAACCAATCGATTGATATAGATAAGAACCTTCTACTCAAGGACGCTATTATACTTAGTTATTTGACACCAATACAGGTAAGTATAATAACCATAAAGAAATTTCTTTATTTATATACAAGAATATGATACAACGAGTCCATACAATAATCATCACATAATTGGCTCTAGGGCTCTAACTAACAGATATTGGATCAACAACAATAATAGGCGCTGGTCAATCGGCAAGCGCAGGAGCTTGCAGCTTCCACGACAGGATGCCAGGTTGAGCAAGGGGACCAAAGGAATAACTTTCCATTCGGGACCCGAACAAGAGACCGATCGACACATATGAGGAAGCATCTCATGCGTCGGTCCCCTTGCACCGAGAGCCATTATGGACTCCAACAGAAAAGAGGGCCTGAGCGGACAGAGGCGGGGGATCTTCCTCAGATGAGGCACCCACTCAAGATACAAGGAAAAGGAAGGCATCCAGAGAGGATTTCGCCCAAGCGGGTCAATCAATAGTTTTTGAAGGGGATTCTAAATGACTCTCTACCGAAACATTACACCCCACTGGCGATCGGGGAATATAATGGAGCAACTAACCCCGATGACCACTTGACCAAGTTTGATAACGCGGTCATACTTCACCAATACATGGATGAGGTGAAATGTCGAGTCTTCCTCACCACGTTATCTGGATAGACGCAATGCTGGTTTAAGCGGTTGCCGAGCAACTCGATCCACAACTTTAAGGACTTCCGAGCGGCCTTCCTACATCACTTTGCTAGCAATCGTCACCATTAGAAGACGAGTGTAAATCTCTTCTCACTGAAGCAGGGAGCCCGAGAAGCATTAAAGGCCTATATTTAGCGCTTCAATCAGGTGATGATGGACATCCCGACAGTCTCCTCGGACATGCTAGTGAATGCTTTCACCCAAGGGTTCACTGAAGGAGAGTTCTTTCAGTCGCTCATTCGGAGGCCGCCAAGGGACTTTAACCACCTACAAAAGAAGGCTAACGAATACATCAATGTGGAAGAAGTCCAAGCGGCAAGGAAGAAGAACACACAAGCCAAACCCGTAGGAGTATCTGACGGTGGTAGCCGAGCAGCCATCAATCACCCAAAGGACCTCGTTCAGGAGGAGCCCCGCCAAACTAGCCTAAGACACATGCCGTGTAGCATGTGGCGGTCGCTCGTCCAAAGACTATAAAAGGCATGGTGTAGACGTCGATATTTTGCTCCTTCCACCAGTCGACAACGCACAACACTCGGGACTGCTATGACCTGGCAGCCAGCAGGCTAGCCCCGCGGGGAGATAGTCATCGATCACCATCACTTGATCGCCGACAAAGGCACCGATCAACCATCTGAAGAGAGGGAGAGAGGACAACGCCTGAACCATGCCACCATCAATCTCAGCGTGGGAACAATCCAAGTCCCGCCCGATGCTTCATCGAGTAGAATGAATCATCGGCATGGGAGGAAGAGAACCGGAGTAATGTCGCTCGAGGGGAGATAGGTATGATCGCAGACGGTCTGATCGGCAGAGATTCTAACCAAGCAAGGAAGTCGCATGCTCAGCGGCTCGAGGTCCACGCTATTGGCTATAGCAAGGAGAAAGCTGAAGGACTAGAAATCAGTTTTGGCCCTAAAGACCTTGAGGGAATAGAGATCCCTTACGGCGATGCACTGATCATTCGAGCGGTAATTGTCAATTATACAATCCATCGAACTTTTGTTGATACAGGGCGCTCGGTGACCATCATATACAAAAAGGCATTCGACTAGTTGCAAATCGATCGGAGCGAGCTGTTGCCGATGACAATCCTGCTCTACAGTTTCACTGGCAGCGAAGTGTTGCTAATCGGTGAGACCAAGTTATCCATTTCACTTGGCGAGGAGCCCCTGAAGAGGAAAAGAACCAGGAACTTCATTGTGGTAGATGCACCGTCAACATACAACGTTATATTAGGCTGACCGGCCCTAAACGAGTTTCGAGTGGTGGTGTCCACCTACTGTAAAATACCAAAAAAGGACGAATAACCATAAGAGAATTTTTCAGAATTTTTAGAAATTTTCTGGGAATTTTTCGGAGCTCGTATGACTCAGGTTACAAGGATCAATATTGGACTCCAGGAAAACCTGTTTAGACTATCCCATTTTAACGAGAAAAAGTTTATTTATTTTATTTATTTTCCTTTCTTTCTTCTCCCATTGGCATTTTCTCTCCTCTTTCCCTTTTTCTCCTATAATGTCGAGCTGTTACCTCTCCTAGCCAACTCAACGCCGTCTTCTTCTCCAAACCGTCGCCGCATCGGTTCCTCTCTTCCCCTCCAGTGCAAAAGGAGTGGTCAAAGGAAGCCCTAGCCATCTCCTCCACTACCACTTCCCCTCTTCCTCTCTTTTGCCGATGCCGACTTAACTGCCGGTGCCAACTCCGATCGCCCCTCTACCTCTCCTCGAGCCTCCTTCCCTCTCTTTGCGGACACCAGGAGCCGCCGGAAAACGAGCATTTGAGCCCTATTTGGCTGTGCCCTAGCTAGGCCCGACACCACTACTGCTCTCCCTTCTTCCCTCTGTGCCACGGTCGACCACCATATCGGGCGACTCAAGTCTCTGTCGATCTCAAGCATGAAGCGCTGCTACCCTCACCTCTTGTGATTCCACCCGATCGTTGGCTTGACTGTCTTGTGCTCAAGCTTCCGTTTCACACACGGTAAGCATCCCTAGTTGTTTCCATCAGTAAGCTACTAGAGTAGGATTGCTATGTGTTATTTTGGTTGGATTCAGGATCATTTTTCTGGTTCTGGACTAGGAGGAAAGCATCGGATTAGTGGACCTCTTCTTCATTATTGCTGATTGAGGTCTTGGTAGAGGTAAGATTAGGTTGTAAGATAGGTTGTTGCTTGATTTGTGATCCCCACTTATTGATCTCAACTTGATATGATCAGTGGGAAGGATTTCAGCAGGGAAATTCTGTAGGCTGTGAGGGTTGCTTGTTTTTGGGTCCAGCAACTCTCCAACCAGTAGCTCTCCTAGTTTCCCCAATCAACAGCGGCTGTTAATTGAGGGATTCTTGTCCAGTCCAGCAGATCACCTTGCTTTCCAATAGCTTGATTGAGGTATGTGTAGGAGTAATTGATACATGTTCTAGATGAATCAGGTTAAGTGTGATTGATTAGTTGAATGTAGGTAATTGATCTTGATTGTAGATCATATTAAATTTGGAGGATTTCATGATTAGTATGGTTGGAACATGTGGTAGATCATGTGTAGGTTTGATTTGAGGCTGTAATTAGTTGTGATGTGATTAGGGATTTGCCCTAACTTAGTATTAGGGATTTTATTTAGCTATTCTTTTGTTTGACGCAGGACTCTGATTCGAGATGGACATCTCGACTTTGGATTGCTTGGTGCTACCTTTTTTTTTAGGTGGGTACCTTGACCTATCTATTTTGATATGTCTAGTTGATATGTTTAGTAGATTTTAACAAGTTGTACTAAATATGTTATATCTGCATCAACATGTCACTATTTATTTTCCGAGCATGTTTTGTTTGTTACTTATTTAGCATTCATGCCCTGTTTACTACTTATATCATAGAGGTAGTGGCATGTCATGCTCTATGATATACCAGACTGGTTAGATACCATACCTGACCTGTGTACCTAGATCATATTATTTGATCCACGTATTTGATACATGTTTTTATGGAGGTAGAGAGGATCAGGATATTTCTATGCTTAGTGTCATGCATCATTACGCATGATTGCATGCTGAACGATTGACAACTCCATTATTATTGAGCACATCGCCAGTTACATGGATCTGCACACACAACCACTCATGGGTTAGTGATTTTTATTCAAGCAGGGTGTGTTGCAGCAAGTTGCTCTGTTTGGCTGCGTTGATCCGCTCATGGGTAGTGTGACGCAGCGTGGTAGCCGGCAGGGATCCCTCCTTTGGATTGTCTCAGGGAGATGAGAGCATTGCGCTCCCCCACTTATGATTTGGGGTAGGAGGATAGGTGTACTCCAATAGCATCCCATCCACTCAGTCACTCATCAGGAGCAGTGATGACAGAGTTCATGGTTGTCACAGCCCTACCCACTCGGTCTCACCATCGTGTGTGAGATGGTTGACTGGCGTCAGAGGTGACTAGGACATATCATTGGCATCATACACATTGATGTATTTATTGCTTGTATTTGTTGCACTTTGTTTGCTGCATATTGGATGAATGCATTTGATTGACATGCATACAGGATTATTATACTCCTCGATCTGACAACCTTGTTTACCTTATACTTAGGTCCTGGTTAATACAGATTCTCCTTTACCTTACAGTTTTTCATTTTCCATATGATATTTATTCAGGAGACTGTACGCATATTTATTACTGTTGGTTATTATTTACTATGCATGTCAACTAGGTATCCGCTGAGTGTTGGACTCACCCCCGTTATTACCATTTCAGGTTGAGGTTGTCCGGAGGAGTTCCAGTCGCTAATCCCCCACCACTTCGCGTAGCGACGAGTTCACACATTTTGGTTTTTATTATTTTATTATGTTATAGTCTATGTTTTCAGACTTGTATCTTTTGGCACTTGGATCTTGTACGATCCCTTGTTATCGATGAGTTTTCATTTGGATATGTGCTGAAGTTTTGAGTTTTATGGATGAAGTTAAGTAGGATATCAGATTTGTGTTTTATGGGTGTAGTTGAGTAGGATTTTTGAGATGATTTCCTTATCGTTGCTTAGGTTAGGGTTTTACTATTAAACTGCATAGGTGCTTGCTTATTGTACTTATTGTTATTATTCCGGCCATGTTGGCCGAGGTATATATGGCCCTGAGGGCATTGTAGGAAGTTTCATATTGTCACCCGTACAAGGGAGATGCTGCCAAAATTTCTTTTGGCAGGGACTACCTGGGGCATGACACCTACTGTCAGAAGATTAATTTTCTGGTGGACGATAAGATAAGAGAAGTCAAAGGTGACCAATTGGCTGCTCGACGATGTTACATCGAGATGGTCAAATCAGAAGCAAGGACTGCTCGGAAAAACCCACGCCTGGAGGTTAATGCCATCATTGAGAAACCCCCGGTGATGGTTTATGAAGAAAAGGAAGAAGTCTTGATTCACCCAAACTGATCGGATGCGACCACCTTCATTGTTGTCGAGTTGGAGAGAGAGAAAAAGGTGGAACTGTCTGCCTGCCTCAAGCGGAATCATGACGTGTTCGCTTGGTCAACCCACGAGCTCCCCAGAATCTCTTCGAGCGTCATGCAGCACGAGCTTCATTCAGCACGAGCTTCATATCCGATCAGACGTCTGGCCAGTGTAGCAGCGAAAAAAGGATTTCAGCATAGAGCAGAACTTAATCATCCGAGCAAAGAGAGAAATTACTAGAGGCTGGCCACATCTGGGAAGTCCAGTTCCTGAGCTGGCTCACTAATGTCATATTGGTCTCAAAGCTGGACAACAAATGACGAGTATGTATTGACTTTCGTGACTTAAATAAGGCATGCCCAAAGGATTTCTATCCGTTGTCCTGGGTATACTAGATGGTGGACTCTACGGTGGACTGCAAGCTAATCTATATGCTCGACGCATATCAAGGCTACCACCAAGTACCATTTGCCAAAGAAGATCAGGAAAAGGTTAGTTTTATCATGGTCGATGGAACGCTCTGCTACAATGTCATGTCGTTCAGATTGAAAAATATCGGCGCCACCTACTAGAGGCTCATGAACAAGATGTTTTAGAAATCGATCGGTCACAACTTGGAGGTATACATCGATGACATATTAATAAAGTCAGTCCGAGTTGCTGATCTATGTGTAGATATCGAAGAAACATGCCGAACCTTGAGGACATACGGGATGAAGTTGAACCTGAGTAAGTGTCCGTTTGGCGCTAAGAGTGGACACTTCCTCGGATATATCATCACCGAACGGGGTATCGAGGCAAATCTGATCAAGGTAAAGGCATTGCAAAGACATGCCTCCGCCCCATAGCTTGAAGGAGGCCTAACGACTGACCGAACGGATCACAATATTATCCAGATTTATATTCAGGTCATCTGATCGGAGTCTACCGTTCTTCAATGTGTTGTGACGAGCGACAAGATTCCAATGGGACGTGGAGTGCGACCGAGCGTTCGAAGAACTCAAGGAGTTTCTTAACTCCTTACATGTGTTAGTTAAGCTTAGCGTCGAGGAGTCACTTTCGATCTATTTGTCGTCCATCAAATATGTAGTCGGCTCGGCATCAGTCAAGCAGAACGGCCATGAGCAGCAACCCGCGTACTTTTTAAGCTATATATTGAAAGACACTGAATCCCGCTACACTGGTCTGGAAAAATTAGCTTACGCTTTGGTACTTGCCGCTCGAAGACTCCACCCGTACTTCCTCGCTCATCCGATCATCGTCATGACCAACAGTACCCTGGGAAGAGTCCTCCTCAACCCAGAGGCATCCGAGCAGTTAATTAAATAGAAAACTGAATTAAGCGAGTTTGATATCCAATATCAACCCCAAACGGTAATTAAAGCTCAAGCCTTGGCTGATTTTGTTACAGAGGTCCAGAACGTTGAGCTAACAACAACTTGGAGAATATATATTGATAGTTCGTCCACTCGACAAGGCAACAAGGTTGGCATTCTGCTCATTTCGCCATAAGAAGATCGGATGCAACTTTCCGTTCGGCTAGATTATCGAGCCACCAACAACGAAGCTGAGTATGAAGCCTTGATAGCTGGCTTACAGGCAATGCGGTATATCGAAGCCACAAAAGTCCTCATTCACTCGGATTCTCAATTGGCCACCCAACAACTATCAAGGACGTTCGAGATTAGTAGCTCCCGATTCAAGTTATATGTAGAAGCCTTCGAGAAGTTAAAGGAAAATTTTCAAGAGGTCACTATACAGAAGATCTCTCGATCAGACAATCAAGTAGCAGATGAGTTGACTAAGTTAGCCAGTTCGTTATCACCAGTCGTGATCAGCCAGCCGATCGAATAGGTCTCATTGTTGGTGCACATCGACCGGATGGAGGGAGTGGTCTTCTCGAGCTACTGGAGATCGTCACTGATTGAATTCCTCCGATCAAGTAACACACCGGCCGACCGAGAGACAACGTGACTATTAAAGAAGAGGGCCGGATGGTTCACCTTGGTCGAAGATCAGTTGTATAAGAGAGCCTTCTTCAGACCCCTACTCAAGTGCGTTGGACCAAAGGACGTAGAGTACATCCTATAGGAAGTGCACTAAGGCTCCTGCGGAAGCCATCCAGGCGGTCGTTAGCTGGCTTGAAAGATCCTCTTGGCCGAATATTTTTGGCCAACTTTGTAAGAGGATGCCGCTCGAACAGTAGCCACCTGTCTGTCCTACCAAAGGTATCACAACATCCCGTATCGACCAATTGAGGAGATGAAGACATTCAGGTGTCTTGCCCATTCGACCAATGGGGCATGGACATCATGGGATCGTTTCCCATAGCGACCAGTCAATGGAGGTTCCTGCTCATCGCGGTGGACTACTTCTCAAAGTGGGTGGAGGTTGAGCCGTTAGCAAGGATAAGTGAGCAAATAGTAATCAAATTCATCTGGCAAAACATCTTATGTCGGTTCGGCATCCCCCACCAGCTCGTCTCGGATAACAGGAGGCAATTCATGGGTTGGAGGCTCAGGGAGTGGTATGAAGGCTATAACATCCGACAAGTCTTCACCTTAGTAGCATACCCACAGAACAATGGTCAGGTGGAAGTCACAAACCAGGAGATTCTTAAAGGCTTACGAGCTCGGCTCGACCACGTAGGAGGTAGTTGGGTCGACGAGCTCTCAAGTATCTTATGGGCACTTCGCAGAACTCCAAAACAAGTGACCAGCGTAACACCATTCTAGCTAGTGTATAGAGGGGAAGCAGTGGTCCCCGTAGAGGTTGGAGTAGAATCCGACCAGGTGCAACTCTATGATGAGAGAAATATCGAGCGGAGGTTAATGGAGTTTGACTTGGTGGATGAATGACGGAATAAAGTCGTCGTCTGGCTAATGATATATTGATAGCGGATGAGGTAGAACTACAACCGAAGGGTGATCCCGAGATCTTTTCAGGTCAGAGATCTGGTGTGGAAGAAAATCAAGCCGATTGATGATGTCACCAAGCTCAAGGCACCATAAGGAGGACCTTACAAGGTCATACAGAAACTACGCTCGAGAGCCGACTACTTGGAAGATGAAGACGGAAGGCGGCTCGAGCGGCCATAAAGCGCGAATCATCTCCAACCCTATAGGGCCGGATGAGAGGTGCGTAAGTAAATAAAATGTATTTGTGCATATACCTTCTGGATGTAGGACAAACATGAATAAAGAATAAGTTTTCCCGACTCTTGAGTTGATTGACCAAGTTAAAAGTCGAGCGGCGACTATAAACCCTTGTTGCCATCAACGGTCGTGCGATGACCATAAAACCTAGTCTCCATCAAAGGTCTAGTGGCGACCTTAAACCCCAGTCGCCATCAACAGTTGAGTGGCGACCTTAAACCCTTGTCGCCATCAACGACCTTAAACCCTTTTCGCCATCAATGGTCGAGCGACGACCTTAAACTCTAGTCGCCATCAATGGTCGAGCAACGACCTTAAATGCTTGTCTCCATCAACGGTCGAGCGGTGACCTTAAACTCTTATCGTCATCAACTATCGAGCGACGACCTTAAAACCCAGTCTCCATCAACGGTCTAGTGACGACCTTAAACCCTTGTCGCCATCAACGGTCGAGCGACGACCTTAAAACTCAGTCTCTATCAACAATCGAGTAGTGATCTTAAACCCCAGTCACCATCAACAGTCGAGCGGCGACCTTAAACCCTTGTCGCCATCAACGGTCAAACGACGACCTTAAACCCTTGTTGCCATCAACGGTCAAACGATGACCTTAAACTCTTGTCGCCATTAACTGTCGAGCGGTGATCTTAAATCCCAATTGCCATCAACGGTCGAGCGACGACCTTAAACCCTTGTCACCATCAATGGTCGAGCGGTGACCTTAAATCCTTGTTGCCATCAACGGTTGAGCGGCAACCTTAAAACCTAGTCGCCATCAATGGTCGAGTGGCGACCTTGAACCCTAGTAGCTATCAACGGTCGAGCGACAACCTTAAACACTTGTCACCATCAATGATCGAGCGGTGATCTTAAACCCAATCGCCATCGACAGTCGAGTGGCGACCTTAAACTCTAGTCGCCATCGACTTTCGAGCGGTGACCTTAAATCTAGTCTCCATCAATAGTCGAGCGGCGACCTTAAACCCATGTCTACGTCATTAAACGGTCGAGCGATGACCTTAAACCCGAAATTGACCGACCTGCTAAGAAAATAGATATCTTGTTGCCAATTAGAAGAGAACGAGGCCACACTTTGGGGAATAAGCAACTCAATTTCGATCGAGTTTCAGCGACAAACGCGTGAGCTAAATGCAAATCAAAAATCGAAAATGTCGAACAACGAGAAGGGAAATAAGGGTTCGCTGGATGAATGAGCATTCATTGATACTTCAAAAATTACAGAAGCAAAAAAACTCGCACAAATAGGCTCACTCTAAAAAATCCAAAATATCGTCGGGCAACAACTCGGTCAGCTTATCTCGACTGATGACCTTACTTGTTAGAGCAGAGGGGAGGTAGCCGCCTTCCTTCAGTTGAGTGAGCATCCCGTCGATAGCAAGGTCGAACAGACGAAGTGCCCAATCAATGACTTTGTCGTTAAAAGCATTCGAGCGGATGTAGACCTGCTTCACGAGATCGAAACTGCTTGACTCAGCTCTCTGATAAGTCTCTAAGACCGCTTGAGATTCCTTCAACTCTTCCTTCAACTTGGCCAGCTCTACATTTTTGGCATAGATCTGGATCTTCGCTGCGGTCTGCTCGGCTGATCGTCTATCCCGCTCGGCCTTCAAAGTGGCCTCACCCTCCTTTAGGTTTTAGGCCAACACCCGACACTCCTTATTTTTTATCTCCAAGTCCTCAATGGCCCTAAGCTTCCTGGTATTAGCCAAATTGAGTTTGGACTCAAAGGAGCTAACTTGTTTATCAAGCCGAGCTAATTGTACAGCCTGCTCGGTGCCTTTGCTCTTCTCCGCTACAGCTGCTCAGAGCTCTTACTTAGATCGACCCTTAATTGAGTCATCTTAGCACTCATTTACTCCAGTTGCGCATGAGAAGCCGTTGCTTGGTCGCTCGGGGTGCGTAGTTGTTTGACTTCTTGCTCCAAAAAGGTGAGCCGTTGGCACATGGCCAGACTTTCTACCCAATACTGCAAGCAAACAATTTTTAGGCATGAGCGTCAATCAATAGGAACATGCAAGTAAAGAGCTCACACTAATGGACATCTGGGTATGAATGTCGGCGAGCGCCCCTAGAGGCATGACCGTTGCATGGGCTCAGGCATCGACTCATATCTGTGCTAGCGGTCCCTCGATAATTATCTGGTGCTCCGAGGCTCGGGACTCAGCGTTGTTAGAGTCGCACCACTCATCCGTAGGCAGATGGATGATCGCCGTTAGGTGGCGCTAGCCACTAGGGGCGGAAGGGGCAGAGGTTGCTCTTCCAGCCGACTAAGATGTTGACGCCGATCGAATGTGAGACTTCTGAGTCTTTGGCGGTGGAGGCGGTTTGAAAGTGACCGGCGGCACATAGATTGTTCCTTGTGGCAGCCTGGACAAAGACGGTGCCCTATCGAATGAAAGCGAAGTATGTGGGACGGCGTCGCGGGCGCAGGTGTGGAGGTTTCACCCAGCTCAAATGAAAGACATGGGCTGGTCCTGGTTGGAGTATGTGTAGTGGAGGTAGTAGATCGGGTGGCAATCTCTGCGCGGCGCCTCTTTCGGCTTATCAACGGCTCCTCGGAAGTAGCCGATTCTGAGGCCTATGGCGACTGGAATTATCGAAAGACGCTCGGGTGGGAGATTCACTGCGATAATCGCTTCACCACCAACTGTACGCCTGGCTACTCCGTCGCTCCCTTGAGATGGGGCTCCTATACTCTCTTCGAGTGGATCCTCATGAGAGCCGACTGACTACAAGCCGCGACTCTCCAACTTGGCTACGGCCGCAACATTGATCTCTACGTCCGTGAGTTTGGGCTTGTAGGACAGACGTGCGCACAACATGAGTCGAGCTGCAAAAGAAAGAGAGAAATTAGTTAGATTCAAAAGTTAGACTATGAAAGAGCATACCTAGGGTAGACGAAAGCCTTGTGTAGATCAGGCTCAGGCCGAACACGTAGAAGACACCCTCCAACAGTAACTTGTGTCTATGGTATTTTTGACTGGCAAAGCTGGAAGCTGCATGAAGGTAATCCGAGCAGCTCTTGTATTTCTTGAGCTCGAGAGGGTTCGACACCTCCAATTGCCATCTGGTCGGGAAGTCCGACCGCTCGGGAAAGCGAACAAAGAAATAGTAATCATTCCAATGCTTGTTGGAGGACGACATCTTGTCAAAGAAGACTAGGTCCACTTGGACTTGGAAGAGAAACGTCCCTGACTCAGATAATTTGGGTTAATAGAAATAGTGGAAGAGCAGAGTAGTAAGGGGAATGCCGTGCAGGCAGAATAAAACGACGACCCCTCACAGCAGCCGAAAGGAGTTTGGCACTACTTGATAGAGAGAATACGAAATATTTATAAACGACATAGAAGAAAGGTGGATCGGGAATCGCATACCGACAGTAAATTGGTCCATAAAGAAGCATACAAAACCCGGAGGCGACTCATTCGGGCGGTCAAAAGCCGAAGGAAGACCGATTTGATAATTGGAGGGAATTTCAAAGACAGCTCTCAAACTCTCAGCATCGCCTCTGTCGAACCTAGATTCGATGGACGTGTACTAGAGCCCAAGGACGAAGATAGGAGGTTGAGAGGAGCTTGCCATCGAAAATAAACGTAAGAAATAATGAAGAAGTTCGATTGAAAGGGCATTAAGAGCAATGAATAGAGCCGGTTGAAGGGTATAGAAAGCTTACTAGAGAGATCACTATGACCGCCGGAAAATAAGAACACAGTGTCGACGGAAAGTTCGAAGACAGAGATGCAGAGTGAGGGAGACGAAAAACACAGAGTGAGGAAGACGACGACACACGCGAGGTTTATAAATCTCGCGGCCGATTGACCTCAGCCGTCTGATCCAAAGCTACGAAAACCTAGAAGCAGATCCCATCATTGATTTTGAAAAGGCACACCTCGTTACAAGATAATATTCGTCTGTCATGTCGAGCGTGCAGCAGCAATGAGGGACACATGTCTTTCAGTCATCAGGTATCATTTAATGAGCTCAATTAAAAAGGTATGGTCGTGTGCTCGACCATAATTATCAGGGATTTGCATGGTTTTCAAGAAATTTGGATGACGTCAGTCACGATCAAGCTCACCCAAGGACGCGTAGGGAAAAAGAAAAACATGTGCCAAGTGTTGTTGCGCATCATCTCGATCGACGTAAAGAATGGGTCATAGGTCTGAACCTGGCAATAACATAATGAAGCTAAAGTGGTGTGGGCTTGTCGGCTGATCAGCGATTAAAGACCAAGCACAGACCGGTCTGCATATGGGTTGAACGAACCTTGAAATTGCCGAAGACACATCTTCTTGTCCAATCAATCGGACTTGCAACATCCTTCGACTAGACTTAAAGGGGAGGCTTGTGATGCGGCGATAAGGAGGAGCCTACCTAGCACGAGTCAATTGCGACGGTGTAAGTTAAAGTCAAGGCGGTCAACACTAGAGCTTAAGTAAGGCTCGACCGCACCCAAGCGGGAAGTAGTTCATTAGCGATCGGAGGGATCATTGTCCAGTTGACCACCTGAGTAAACCAGTGTCCGGTCAACCTGGTCGACAGGAGAGCAAACTGAGCAAGCTACCCGTCCGGCTCGAGGTATGGCGTTGTCATTGTACACATAATGAATCGATAAAATAATAAAAGATAAAAAGACAGATAATTAATAAGGGAAAGAGAAAACAAAAGAGAACACTCCATCTATCATTAAATGAGAAGAAGCCAAGACAAAGATGTCTTCCGTCGGTAATTAATATCATTAAACGGAGGAAGATGGATGGTCACTGAGAAAAGTATAAAAGAGTATGGTAGGTATGAAGAAAGGCAAGCTGAATCTCTGTCTCTAGTACTTTCACTTTCTCTTCTTCTTCTTCTATTCCTAACTTGAGTGTCGGAGGCCAATGTCAGGGACCTCTTTCCTAGTTTTGGTTTTGTTTTGCATAAAGGAGCGAGGTCTTCATTTAGTCAGCGAAACTACCATCTCCCTAGCTTTCTAGCTTCACACCTTCGGACAAGGAGCGAGATCTTCATTTAATCAGCGAAACTACTATCTCCTCAACTTTCTAGCTTGACGCTTTCGGACCAGACCAACTGATTTATGAGCTAAATACAATGACATCCATGACATCCGTACATTCTTTCAAGAGTTGTCTTCCAATAACAAGGATCTTCATAATATTAATATAATTCCAATTCTTCTAAATAGAACTTAAAAGGACTAAAATACGTAACAGAAATAAATATATATAACAAAGAAACTATGGTCATTCAGTATCCTTTCTAAATATATTAAGCCAAATAATTCAATAAATGTTTAAATCACAATGCGAATTAAGATAATGTTCAGCTTGAAAGCACAAAGCACAAGGCACATTTAAATACCATTTCTCGTTGTTAAACAGATGCTCCAGCTTATGAAACCAATGGGGACTGTGATCTTTGTCAAAACCCTCTTTCAAATTATTCAGAGACGAGCGGAAACTAACTATCAGAATTAAATCACTACCGTTAAACCCCTAGTTAACTATCAGTCCCCTATGATATCTACGCAATTCCATCATGCTTGTACAAGAACAATCCTACATTCCCTGGATGGGATCTTCATGTGTTAGATTGGCCAGGAACCTCTAAGAGCAAAATCAAAAAATGGAAAAGGAAAATAAGCTGATGCAATGGCATGAGCCGAGCTGAGTGAGCTGAATAGAGCCAAATGGAAATGGAAAATAAGGAGTCGGTGAGCATGAGTGCCACTGACATGCCCATTATCAAATCTTTATGAAAAGCTCTTCTTCCTTCTCTAGTTTTGTTGAAGGTCCATGTTCTACCTCCGTGGAAACGAGTTAGTACTCGGGTAGTAGAATTTTATCACAGGAGTAAAGTTTGAATTCCATTCCTCTAGGGGATAAGTGCCTCCTACAAGGAGACCGTTTGATACTAACGGTAATTTATCTCCCTTCCATAAGATTTGGAGCGGATAGTGGAGGGACATCTAGGTGAGCGTTATCACTTTCTTTTCCTTTTTGTTTTCAATCACTGAAGGTCCATGTTCCTATGAACCTTCCAGATGCGGATAGTCTCATCCTCCATTGTATTCATCTGCGTTTTAAAATGGGTTGTTCAACTACTTTGCGTTATCCTTGAGGTCTCGTTCTTCTGTTCTAAACAGTATTTTTTTTACTATTTCTTTTATCTTCTCCCGTAATGTGTTCATCTTGGTGTGTAAAATATCACAATAAAATAATAATTAAATAATAAGATTTAATAAATGAATATCCTTAATGGAATTTTTAAAAAATTTTAAGAATTTTCTAGAAATTTTTCGGAGCTCGTATAATATATTTTACATGGATGAGTTTATTGGACTCGGAGGAATCCTGTTTGGAATACCAAAAAATAAGAGTTGATTAAGGAATTTAACCTAGAGTTTAATTAAAATGCCTAAGTTTATTTTTCTTTTTATTCCTCTCCCTCTTCGCCCGATTCTCCCTCAACCCGACGCCGCCTCCCTCTCGCGGCGCCGACATCCCCTCTTTGTCTCCCCCAACCCGATGACGACGACCTCCTCTTCATCTTCTTCCTGGCGAACAAAACCCATCGACCGAGCCCTCTCCCTTGCGGTTTCCCTCTTTTCTCCCTCGGCCAAGGAAAAGCCCTGTCGCCGAGGTCGTGCCCTAGCCGAATCCCTTCCACCTCTGCCGACTCCTCCCTCTTCCTCATCTTCTCTCTCCCATCTCTAGATCAGCAGAAGCATCGACGTCGTCGGCCGTGCGAGAGTTGCTGACACCCTTCCCTTTTTGCCACGCCGCCCTCTTTTCTTTCCAATCCACTCCACCGCTGGCCGAGCCCTTCATCTTCTCCTCCGGTTATTTGAGATTCTCCAGCAATCTCCACCTGAGTCGTTGCCTTGCTCAGATTGACCGTCAGCCAAGAAGGGGGATTCAAGTCTTCTTGTCATAGCACCTGGGCGTCGCACCTCCGACCACTTGACTACTGTCGGAAAAGGAAGAGAATTGGGGTAAGGCATGTAGGGATCTGATTTCCAATTCTTGTGCTAAGTGGGTTAATTGTTCACAGTTGTTCTGGCCCTGTTCCCGGCAGCAACTTCATTGTAACTTCGGCCACCAATTTTGGCAACGAGTTTCTGCAGTTGTGAAGCATATGCTAGGATATCAACTCGGGTGAGTTTTTGGAACATGATCATGCTTAATCTAGCCCTATATGATGATGTTAATGTTGGTGCAATATTCCTTAGGTCAAGGTTGACCTGTTTTGACTGGGCTTGAAGTGAGTCAAGCTCGAGTCTTGATGATTTGGTTTCGATGTTTGACAATACTTGTAGACAACACATGAACATTGCAGGTGCAATTGTTCATGTGGGGAGATTGTGAAGGAGAGTCAAGTAGGTCAAGGTTGACTGGATACTTGACTGAAAATCCTAGTGAGTGAAGCTAGGTGAAAGTCCTGGTGAGTGAAGCCAGGCAGAAGGAAACCCTAGTGAGTGAAGCTAGGTGAAAGTCCTGGTGAGTGAAGCTAGGCAGATGAGAAGACCTAGTGAGTGAAGCTAGGCAGAAGGGAAATCCTGGTGAGTGAAGCTAGGTGAAAGTCCTAATGAGTAAAGCTAGGCAGAAGGGAAGTCCTGGTGAGTGAAGCCAGGCACGGGGAAATCCAGATGGGTCAAGGTTGACCAGACATCTGGTGAAAGTCCAAGTAGGTCAAAGGGATTGACCGAATACTTGGCAAGAGGAGAAAAGTCCAAGTGGGTCAAATGGATTGACCAGACACTTGGTGAGAGAGTCCTAGCTGGTCAAGGGTGACCGGATGCTAGGTTTTATGTACCAACAAGTCATGGTTGACTGGATGTTGGTTTAGGGAGCTTTGGACTTGCTTTTGGGCAAAAACCAAGATCTGGATTGATCAGCCGATTGATCCAGCAGATCTGGATCGATCAACCGATCGATCCAGTAGATCTGGATCGATCAACCGATCGATTGGATCATGCCCAATCGATCAGCTGATCGATCAGGTGAGTCCCCACAAACAGAACCCCTTTGGATCGATCCGTGGATCGATCCAGAGGTCCCAATCGATCAGTGGATCGATTGGGAGCTGCTGTTTGTGCGCGATAAGCCCTGGATCGATCAGCCGATCGATCCAGGCTATTCCAGAGAGCACAGAGGCACTCTGGATTGATCGGTTGATCGATCCAAAGCCTCCCCGATCGATTGGGAGCAATCCAATCAATCAGGATCCGATCGTTGGCGTCGTATTTAGCTGCTGGTGAGCGTTTCCTTCAATAGTGCTTACACGATTCATCTCCGATCTTCACCAGTGACTCCACAGCTCTATCTCAAGTTCAGATCGCCAGTTCTTGAAGATTCTTGGAGGTTCTTCCAAGTCAAGAGGCAGATCAAAAGCAAGAAGAGAAGTTAGGGTTTATTGTAAGCTTTTGCTTGTATTTCATATCCTTTCCTTTCTTCTTGTATTGAGAGTTTGTAAAGGCTTCTCCGCCTTCGGTAGTTACCGTAGAGGAGTGTGTTTCATAGTGGAGGGTGCATGAGTGTGTGGATCCTTGGATTAGTCACCTCTTGTGAGGTAGATACCAAGTAAAATCTATTTGTTAGCATTGTATTTTGTTTCTTGTACATTTCCGCTGCACATCTTTGAAGAAACAAGCAACGCCAACCACGAAGCACGCGACGAGCTATTCACCCCCCTCTAGCTACTTTTTGGTCCCAACAAGTGGTATCAGAGCGAGATCACTCTTCACCGGAATCATCGCCGGAAGGGGCAAACAAAACAAACAAAGCTAGAGGGTGAAGAAGTTGGAGCAAATTCATTAAAGTCAAAGAATTCAAAAAGCTCAACTTCAAGATGCAATTCCAAGATGGACTTGGATTTGACACACGGGTGCCTCCACCATTCACAATGACAAGCTTCGATCTTTGGAGATCAAGGATCAAAAATTTCTTGATGGTGGAGATAGAGCAATGGTTTGCTCTTATGGAAGGCTTCGAAGCTTCAACGAACTCCAAGGGCCAAGTCCTCAAGAAAAGCAAATGGAGCCCGGAGCAAGTCCAAAGGTGCAAAGCAAATGACAAGGTAACCAAACTATTGGTTAATTTATTGTCTAGCACAATTCTATGCAAAATTGGACAATTCAAAGATGCCAAGGAGCTTTGGAGCAAGTTGGCTAAGCTCCATGAAGAACCCTCCACTGTACCTAATCAAGAGAAATCCAAAGAGGGCGACTCATTAGAGCAAGACCAAGAGGAGGACTCCGAAGTTGAGAGATGCTCAACTTCCAAAGAAGAAGTCCAAGAAGCTTCATCTTCAGAGGAATGCAATGAAAAGGGCAAAGAGGGAGCATACTCCTTGTTCCATATACAAGATGAAGATGAAGAAGCCTCCACCTCTAGGATTGAGGGGGAGCAACTTTTGGTGACACCGGATCAAGAAGAAGGAGAAGCCTCCACGTTCGGGTCAAAAGAAGAAGAGGATGAAGAAGCTTCCACCTCCACAAGTAAAGCAAAATCAAATGGAGGAGTATCATCTTCGGATCAAGAGGAAGCCTCTACTTCCAAGTCAAATGAAGGAGAAAGTGCCACCCCTACACAAGAAGGTATAAATAGTTCATTTAAAAATAAAAATCATATTATATGTTTTGAGTGTAGGGAACACGGGCACTACAAGAGCAAGTGCCCTAAATTGGCCAAGAAAAAGGGCCAAGTGGCACAAAAGGGCAAGGAGAAGCCCAAGGAGACCGTTCCCAGAACAAAGAAGAGCAAGGAGCACATTGCGTGCTTCTCTTGCAATCAAAAGGGACATTATCGGAGTTAATGTCCGACGGGGAAGAAAGCGGTCAAGGCTCAAGGAGGAAGCTCAACTCAAGGGGGAGCCTCCAAGGTAAAAAGGAAGGTAACATTTATTGAGCCTACTCCTTTAGGTAATAGCAAAAAGCATGATAGTTCTAATTTATATCATTTCAATGCTATTTACCATGAAAATAGGAGGCATGATAAGGTTAAGGAAAATCATGTACCTTATCATGCTAAAACCTCTCAACCTAGGCCTAGAAAGGTAGATAGGAATTTAGGCAAGAACCCTAAGGATTCTAGGTATTTGCCTAAGAAGAAGAAAAATCAAGGTTTTAGTGAAAAACCTAAGGTTGAAGAAGTATGGAAGGAAAATCAAGTCTTAAGGTCAAGACTTGACAAATTAGAGAGGACTCTTAGAAAAATCACAAATATGACACAAGGGTCCAAGAGTCAAAACCTAGGTCTAGAAATATCAAAGTCATCCAATGGTCACAAGGGTTTGGGATACAAACCTAAAACCAAGAAGGATGTAATTTCTTACCATAGGGTTCCATATAGCTATGGAACCAACCTTAGGCCTAGTGGGCAAGCCAAAAATACTAGGGAGGTCATCCCTAAGAGTATTTTTACAACAAATGTGACTAAGACTTCTAAGAAGTCTAAGAAAGTCACAAAGAAGGTCACAAGGGAAGCAATCCCTAGGGTTGACCTAGAAAAAGTGATCAAGGCTTCTAAGAAGCCAAACAAGGTCACTAGGAAGGTATCTAGGGAAGTTATCCCTAGTGAATACCTAGAGCATCCAAGGAGCACCAATAAGTTTTGGATTCCTAGGAGTATTTTCTCTATCCCATAAATAGGTTAGAGAGTGTCAACTCTAAGTGGAAGGGTAGTTAACCCAATCATGATGAAGTTGACACTCAAGGAGCATTTTCAAGGTTATTATTAACCTTTGAAAATGAAAAGGATAAAGGGTTTACTCTTCAAAAGAGTAAAATGTGTCATATTTTAAAAAATTGGATGAAATTTTAAATGACACAATTTGAGAAAATCATAAGAACTACCAAGTTGGGATTTTGGTACGTTCTTAGGAAGTTAAAGGTAAATTTAAGCCTTAACTCAATTGATTACTCTTTAAAAGAGTAAATTGTGCCAAAATTTGAGGAATATGTTTAATTTAAATTGGCACAAATTAGGAAAAGCAAAAGAAATGTCAAATTTGGTTTTTGACATTTTCTTGGGAAATAGTGGGCAATCTAGGATTTAAATTTTTAAGTTAGCTAAGGGTTAAGAATACTTGGGTAGGTAATCTAGGTATTTTATCCATGCTAACTTGCCATGCTTTGTTAGCCCATCAAATGTCATGACATCATATTTATTTATTTGTGTTTGCACTCATGCCTTATTATGAAAAACACAAAAATATCATGTCATGTCATCCATACTTCATATAGTTATAAGAAATTTTCTTTTGAAAATTATTTATTTTTTATGTATGTCATAACATCATCATGCATCATTTGAATTCCTTGTTTATTAAGGACTAATGGTATTAATTAACAAGTAACATCCTTGATGGATGTTTAGTATTCAAAAATACCTAGATAGATATACATGATCCCTAGATTAGGGCAAAACCAAACTTTACATCTCATAAAGACCCATAAGGTGACTTGTATGTGGTTTAGTGCACATTAGATACAAGTGAGATGTTAAGATGATGAACAAAAACTCAAGATGTTGATTTAGTGCATTCTTTTGAGTTCTAAGTTCATCAAAACACATATGTATGTGTTTTCCCATCATTGGGAAAGCCAATGTACAAGTAATGTGCATTAAGCCCAAGGAACATGCTGGGATATTGGTTTTGAAAATCATTTTAAAATACTTTTGGCAAACCTTGATGAAGATTATCTTTTGATAGTAATCATCATTGAATAGTTGAGCACAAACTAGAAGAAAACACTAAAATTTTTACAAGTTCTCTAGTTTGTGTCAATCTTGGAAAATATGAAGTATTTTCTTATAAAATTATTTTTCTATGATAATATATGCCCTAAATAATGTCTACACAAATTTTCATAATTTTTGGATTTTTGTAGATTTTTCTAGGGGTTTCTGAAGTTGACTGAAATGGAATTTCAGCAACTATCAGAACTCCAATCGATCACCCGATCGATTGGAGTGTCTCAATCGATCGACCGATCGATTGAGAAGGCTATTCTCGCGAGCAGAAGCTTGTTGGATCGATCAGTCGATCGATCCAGACTGGCTAAATCGATCAGTGGATCGATTCAAAGCAGTTCAATCGATTGGGACCCAACTCCAATCGATTGAGGAAGCTGATTTTGGCTGGGAAAGCCTAATTTCAGCATTCCAAACCAGGTTTAGTCGAGGTAACCATTCCAAACCCATTAAAATATATTTGTATACATAAAAAGGGTGTTTTCATGTTGAAAACAAAGATGGATTGGTTGGGGAAGACTAAATTGAAGTTTAGGTTGAGGTTTGGTTTCAATATTGAATGTTTGAACCTCAAAACTTCTAAATTTAGGTTTCCTAAAGGTTTAGAGATTCCAAGTCATTGTTGGTGCAATGACAGAAGGTATGACCATGTCTTTAGGGGGAGTTACTCTTTAAGGACATGAAAATTATTTTTCATATACCTTGGGAGGTGGTTAACCTTCTTTTAGAGAAAATGCTCAAGGTTGGACATTGAAATTAATGGGGAGTGGATATCCTCATTGTTTAAGTGGAGTTTGCTCATGGATGAACATTTAATAAAAAATGAAGGGTATGAGACCTTCATTTGGGTTATTCAAGTGGTTAATGCTCAAGGGTGAGCATTGATGATAATGAAAGGTATGTGATCTTTATTATCGTGTTGATCACAGCGAGTGAAGTTGTGAACAACGATAAGCAACTCTTCAGGGGGAGAGGTTGTGGTTGACGTGTGCCCAAAGATGGAGGCATGTTTATGATGTGTGCCAATAGGGGGGGAATGCATGGTTAAGTTAGGCCTTCAGTACCTAAAGGGGGAGTTTGCCCTCTAGAAAAGGAGAAAAATGGAGGGAACCATCATTCAGATATTGGCATGAAGGGAGTTGAGGCTATGAGATTAGCCTAATTTCCTAACTTAACAAGTGGTATTGTCAAATATCAAAAAGGGGGAGATTGTTGATGCAATATTCCCTAGGTCAAGGTTGACCTGTTTGACTGGGCTTGAAGTGAGTCAAGCTCGAGTCTTGATGATTTGGTTTCGATGTTTGACAATACTTGTAGACAACACATGAACATTGCAGGTGCAATTGTTCATGTGGGGAGATTGTGAAGGAGAGTCAAGTAGGTCAAGGTTGACTGGATACTTGATTGAAAATCCTAGTGAGTGAAGCTAGGTGAAAGTCCTGGTGAGTGAAGCCAGGCAGAAGGAAACCCTAGTGAGTGAAGCTAGGTGAAAGTCCTGGTGAGTGAAGCTAGGCAGATGAGAAGACCTAGTGAGTGAAGCTAGGCAGAAGGGAAATCCTGGTGAGTGAAGCTAGGTGAAAGTCCTAATGAGTAAAGCTAGGCAGAAGGGAAGTCCTGGTGAGTGAAGCCAGGCACGGGGAAATCCAGATGGGTCAAGCTTGACCAGACATCTGGTGAAAGTCCAAGTAGGTCAAAGGGATTGACTGGATACTTGGCAAGAGGAGAAAAGTCCAAGTGGGTCAAAGGGATTGACCAGACACTTGGTGAGAGAGTCCTAGCTGGTCAAGGGTGACCGAATGCTAGGTTTTATGTACCAACAAGTCATGGTTGACTGGATGTTGATTTAGGGAGCTTTGGACTTGCTTTTGGGCAAAAACCAAATCTGGATTGATCAGCCGATTGATCCAGCAGATCTGTATTGATCAGCCGATTGATCCAGCAGATTTGGATCGATCCAACAGATCTGGATCGATCAGTCGATCGATTGGATCATGCCCAATCGATCAGCTGATCGATCGGGTGAGTCCCCACGAACAGAACCCCTTTGGATCGATCAGTGAATCGATCCAGAGGTCCCAATTGATTAATGGATCGATTGGGAGCTGCTGTTTGTGCGCGATAAGACCTGGATCGATCAGCCGATCGATCCAGGCTATTCCAGAGAGCACAGATGCACTCTGGATCGATCGGTTGATCGATCCAAAGCCTCCCCGATCGATTGGGAGCAATCCAATCGATCGGGATCCGACCGTTGGCGTCGTATTTAGCTGTAGGCGAGCGTTTCCTTCAGTAGTGCTTACACGATTCATCTTCGATCTTCACCAGCGACTCCACAGCTCTCTCTCAAGTTCTGATCGCCAGTTCTTGAAGATTCTTGGAGGTTCTTCCAAGTCAAGAGGCGGATCAAAAACAAGAAGAGAAGTTAAGGTTAGGGTTTATTGTAAGCTTTTGCTTGTATTTCATATCCTTTCCTTTCTTCTTGTATTGAGAGTTTGTAAAGGCTTCTCCGCCTTCGGTAGTTACCGTAGAGGAGTGTGTTTCATAGTGGAGGGTGTGGATCCTTAGATTAGTCACCTCTTGTGAGGTGGATACCAAGTAAAATCTATTTGTTAGCGTTGTATTTTGTTTCTTGTACATTTCCGTTGCACATCTTTGAAGAAACAAGCAACGCCAACCACGAAGCACGCGACGAGCTATTCACCCCCCTCTAGCTACTTTTCGGTCCCAACAGTTAATTGGTGTAATTTGATTGTGATGCTTGGGGATATCCAAATCTGATGTAGTGGTTATTGTTTCTAGAGGAATTAATAAATGAGTATAATGGATCCAATCTGGGTTAGCTAATCTGGTTGGATTATTTAGGACAATCCAAATTGAGGCTCCAATGAAATTAGGATTTAATTTATCTAGTTGCATTTTGACTTTGCTAAAATTATATGCATGTTGTTACAGGACTTTGATTCGAGATGAACATCTCGACGTGGGATCTTTTGGATACGATCTCCACTTTTAAAGCGGGTACCTTTGACTTATCTTTTTGATATTGTCATTTTGATATGCTTAGTAGGTTATAACTAGTAGTAATAGTTATGTTTATATCTGCTTGGTATGTCACTACTTGATACCCATAGTGTGCCCATACTTTTATCTATTACGCCTTTATGATTATGTCCTTCTGTCCTTGCATTGTGTACTTATGTAGTGACATACAATGTATTACCGGATATAGGTCTAGCTACTAGTTATGCTTGACATGTATACCTTGTTTATTACTTGGCATGTGTACCTAGGTTTATACTTGACAGGTGTACCTATGCAAAATACCAAAAATGGGCGAATCACCATAAGGGAATTTTTCAGAATTTTTAGAATTTTTTTGAGAATTTTTCGGAGCTCGTATGACTTAGGTTACGAGGATAATTATGGGGCCACGGAAAAGCATGTTTAGGTTATTCCATTTTAATGAGGAAAAGTTAAAATTTTATTTTATTTTCTTTTTCCTTTTCCTTATTATTTTCTCTCTTCCCCGTTTCCTTCCCCCGATTTTCCCCTTTTGCTCCTGTGACGTCGTTTCCTTTTCTTCCCCGAACTCATCTACTCCAAACCGACGCCGCCAACGACTCTTCCTCTCCTCCCCCGTGTACAAGACCCCTCGGCCAAGCTTGGAAGCCTCGAGCCGATTCCTCCCAATCCCTTTCCTCTAACCTATCTCCTCCTCCTCCCTGAGCTCGCGACACCGCTGACACCCTCTCTGCCCAAGCGCCGGCGACGTGCTAGCCACCGCCGGCTGAGCCGCCCTCCGATCCATTCATCCCCTCACGCCAAGCAGCACCGAGCCGTGCCCTAGATCTATCTCTCGCCGCCACACCTCTGCACGGGACAATCTCCGATCGAGGGCAGAGAGTCGTGCCCTAGCCCCGAACCACGACCGACCCATTTCTCGTCTTTCCGATCAGAGGCACCACCTTTGCAAGAGGAGATCTTTGGCCAAAAGGTGTTGGTGCGGGAAGCATCCGACGATCGAACCTAAGTTTTGATAATGACAAAGGATTCAAAGTTAAGGTGCTTTATTATCTGACAGCTTTTGCTGAGTGTTTCAGGAAAGTCCTAACTGCGGTTAGGCAAGGTAAAACCCTAGGGGGTGGTAACCCTAGGTCATAGGGGGCGGTAACCCTATGCGGAAAGTCTTGGCAGGTCGATGGCTTCAGGCAAAAGTCCTAGGTAACCCTGGTGGAAAGCCCCGTGTCGCGAACGGTGAAAGTCCGAATGATGTTCCAGAAGTCCCAAGCATCGAGTGCCAAGCAAAGTCCATCGATCCGAGGATCGATCGCAATGTAAATCTCCGAGTGGAGTAGGTGAGGACGCGTTCCCGGAACAGAAGGCGTCGGGTCGACCTAGGGTTTCCGGTAGGAAACCTGAAGTCAGACTCGAGTCAAGAGACTGTTAAATATTTCAATAGTTATATCATTGTTTTGTGCTAACTTTGTGCTGCAGGTATTTTTGGGACTAACATATCTTGCAGGGACCAAAAAAGACCTCGGATGAACAGTGCCGAGGCTCCTCGGGTGCGAGCCAGGAAAAGGCCAGCGCAGCAGACTGGAGGCGCCTTGAATGGAGTTCAAGGCGCCTTGGACCGGAGGTTGAAGGCGCCTTGGATAGACTGAAGGCGCCTTGAACCAGATAGAGTTCGACCAGGTCCGTGCTGATCCACGCGGGTGACTCGGCTCGTTCAAGGCGCCTTGGTGAACAGTAGAAGGCGCCTTGAACCCCCTTTATAAGGGGTCTCGACCAGCAGCTTCAAATAATGAACTCCAAGCAATCCTTACGCTACAAGCTGCTCTAGAAACGCCCAGAAGTGCTGTTGCAAGTCCCCGACAACCCGGAGCTTCAGATTCTGCTACTTTATTGTTGTCGGTATAATTTGTTTTAGTTCTTTCAATTGTAACATCTTATTGTACATTTTACGAGTTTATAGTTGTTGCCCACGGAAAGCGATCAAGGATCGCGGGCCTTCGAGTAGGAGTCGCCTTAGGCTCCGAACGAAGTAACTCCTTCGTGTCTGTGTCTCTTTACTTAATTTCCGCTGCTTTAACTCTTACGTTTTACGATTCCGATAATCGAACGATTTTAGCCACGAGCGCTATTCACCCCCCCTCTAGCGCGTCTCGATCCAACAATTGGTATCAGAGAGGGGTCGTTTTGAATTGGTGCAACCACCTTTCAAAATAAATTTTTCATAGTTTTTTTTCATTTTCGGAGTCGAATTAGAATTTAGCCTTATAGCTATATTCTAATTTTTGTTTCCCTCGAATCGACTTTTGCTCGAAGTAGGTGCAACACCACTCGAGTTCGTTTTTATTATTCTTTATTCCAGCACTACTAATCCAAGACTTAGTCTTGGAACATATTCTGTTGTTTTTTTTTGTTACATATTATAAATGGCCCAACAAGAGGGTTTCAGCACTGTACGTCCCCCGCTATTCTCCGGAGAGGATTTTGGCTACTGGAAGGGAAGAATGGAAACGTATCTAAAGATACAATTCGAAACGTGGATGATCATAAAGACGGGACTGAAACTGCCAATCGATGACGACGGCAAAACTACACCCTGCGAGAAGTGGGACGCTTCTCTAATAAAAAAGGTGGAAGCCGACGCCAAAGCTACCTGCACCCTCCAGTGTGGTCTTACCAAGGAAGAACTCAACAGAGTTGGCCCGTTCTCCTCTGCAAAGGAGCTCTAGGAAAAGCTCATTGAACTCCATGAAGGCACTGATGACACCAAGGTAAGTAAAAGAGATCTTTTGCTTAATAAATTATATAATCTAAAAATGCAGGAAGGCGAAACGGCGAGTTCTCTTCACGCGAGAATACAAGACATCCTTAACTCTCTTCACGGAATTGGCCAAAAGATAGAAAATCGGGACGTAATAAGGTATGCCCTAAACTCGTTTCCAAGGAATACATTGTGGGCATCAATGGTAGATGCCTACAAAGTTTCCAAGGATTTATTTTCTTTAAAACTAGATGAACTTTTTAGTGAATTTGAACTTCATGAGCAGACTAATGCACAGCCAACCGAGAAAGGTATTGCGTTGGTTGCAGGTACAAGCCGAACCCGGGAATCGAGACCACGACGGAGAACTGAACCAGCATCAGAAGCTGAACCAGATTCTGACGATGAAGAAGGTGACATTACAACCGAGCTAGTAAACCTCGTGAAGAAGCTCTACAAGACGAAAGGATTCGACAAAAGAGATCTAAAGAAGGCAGTAAAATCAAAGGAAGGCCCACAAAACACAAAGATGAAGTTTGAAGTTACATGCTACGGGTGTAACCAAAAAGGGCACATCAAATCCAACTGCCCTAACCTGAAGGAGGTCAAAAAGCAAAGAAGGAAAAAGGTCCTTAAGGCAACATGGGACGAATCTTCATCGGAGGACGACGACGACGAGCTCGAACAAACGAGTCTACTCGCATTAATGGCCCGGGACCAAGTCGTTGAATATGGATGCGAGAGCGAGTCTGAGGTAGAGTCCGAGCAAAGCCACGGATCCGTATCCGTTTCCGAAGGACCAGACCCCGCTGTAAGTATCTCCCGGTTGAACATTTTAGTTAGCTATTTATTGCGCAAATTAGCTAAGTCAAACCTGAAAGTTAAGTCACTTCTAAAGGAAGTAAGTGTCCTTAAAGAAGTGGCTGACACCAAACCCTCACCTGACCAGAGTCAGACTGAATTTCCAACTCAAGTTCAAAAACTTGAGGAAGAAAATTCAACTCTAACAAATCAGGTTAAAGATTTAGAAAATACCTTAGAACGGTTTACTTTGGGCTCCAAGAATTTGGACTTGATTCTTGGGACACAAAGAGCCGTCTACAACAGAATTGGGCTGGGATACAAAAGTAAATATAGATCTTATTTATCATTAATAAACAAACAAAGTATTAAATCAGTCCAAGCATGGGTCTCCAAGTCTAACTTGGTCAATCAAGTTGGACTTGGCCAATACTGGGTTCCAAAGGATCAAATATACTACCTCGATAGACCATATCGAGGCCATGATCCAGGGGGAGCAAAAAGAAAAACAATCCTAAAAATTTAAAATTCTAAATTCAAAATTAAAATTAAAATTCAAAATTTGAAATTGAAATTAAAATTAAATTCAAAATTCAAAATTAAATTATAAATTCAAAATTAAAATTAAAATTCAAAATTTGAAATTGAAATTAAAATTAACTTCAAAATTTAAAATTAAATTCAAGACTTGAAATTAAAACTCAAAAAAAAAAGATGGAGGATCCAGACTCGCTGGCACCCCCAACTAAACTACCCGGCAGGGTAACTGAACCTAATCTACCCGAAATGGGTAAAACAAGAGTAGATTACTCGGCAGAGTAATTAAGGTTAGATTAAAACGGACTAGGTTTAACTTGACCCACAGTACTGGTGAAGTTTTTGGATGATAGTACGTTAGGGAAGCTTGGGCATCGCATGTCTAGGAAGATATGGCTTCGACCTGGTGCATTTGACCAAGTGGAACTGACCGAAGCTACCCTTAAATGGATCATAACTAGTTAGACCAAGGATTAGTATTAAGTTCAATGGGTAGGACTATTTGGGAAACCTCGAAGGCATGGTTACTTTAATGAGTACCTTGTGACTCACCATAGCCCAGAAGTTTATCCAAAGAATGCTTACTTGTTGAACCCAAAGCTAAACCTGAATCTAACACAAAGTTAAACCAGACCCTTAAATTCAACCATAATTCATCTCACAACAATTATAGGTTCCCTGATTGAAAATTTAGATCGAGTGAGATGACTAGTTAATTCAACTAAATTATTTCAAAATTCTTTTAAACTCAATTTTAAAATTCTTTTAAACTCAATTTTAAAATTCTTTTAAACTCAATTTCAAAATTCTTTTAAACTCAACTTCAAAATTATTTCAAAAATCTTTTGAAAATCAATTTCAAAATTATTTCAAAAATCTTTTGAAAATCAATTTCAAAATTATTTAAAAATCATTTCAAAAATCTTTAAATTATTTAAAAATCATTTCAAAAATCTTTTGAAAATCAATTTCAAAATTATTTAAAAATCATTTCAAAAATCGTTTGAAAATCAATTTCAAAATTATTTCAAAAATCTTTTGAAAATCAATTTCAAAATTATTTCAAAATCATTTCAAAAATCTTTTGAAAATCAATTTCAAAATTATTTCAAAATCATTTCAAAAATCTTTTGAAAATCAAAAATATTTAAAAATCATTTCAAAAATCTTTCAAAAACTTAAATTTCAAAATTATTTTAAAAACTAAATTTCAAAATTATTTTAAAAACTAAATTTCAAAATTATTTTAAAAAACTTAAATTTCAAAATTATTTTAAAAAACTTAATTTTCAAAATTATTTTAAAAACTAAATTTCAAAATTATTTTAAAAATTTCAAAATTATTTTAAAAACTAAATTTCAAAATTATTTAAAAAAAAAACTAAATTTCAAAAAGTATTTTAAAAAAAAACTTAAATTTCAAAATTATTTTAAAAAACTTAAATTTCAAAATTATTTTAAAAACTTAAATTTCAAAATTATTTTAAAAACTTAAATTTCAAAATTATTTTAAAAACTAAACTTCAAAATTATTTTAAAAACTTAATTTTCAAAATTATTTTAAAAACTAAATTTCAAAATTATTTTAAAAAACTTAAATTTCAAAATTATTTTAAAAAACTAAATTTCAAAATTATTTTAAAAAACTTAAATTTCAAAATTATTTTAAAAACTAAATTTCAAAATTATTTTAAAAAACTAAATTTCAAAATTATTTTAAAAACTCAATTTCAAAATTATTTTAAAACTCAATTTCAAAATTATTTTAAAAAACTTAAATTTCAAAATTATTTTAAAAAACTTAAATTTCAAAATTATTTTAAAAACTTAAATTTCAAAATTATTTTAAAAACTAAATTTCAAAATTAATTTTTAAAATTAAATTTCAAAATTAATTTTAAAAACTTAAATTTCAAAATTATTTTAAAAACTAAATTTCAAAATTATTTTAAAAAAAACTTAAAATTTCAAAATTATTTTGAAAACTTAAAATTTCAAAATTATTTTAAAACTTAAATTTCAAAATTATTTTAAACTTAAAATTCAAAATTATTTTAAAAACTTAAAATTTCAAAATTATTTTAAAAAACTTAAAATTCAAAATTATTTTAAAATTATTTTCAAAATTATTTAAAAATCTTTTCAAAATTATTTAAAAATCTTTTCAAAATTATTTAAAATTCAAAATTATTTTAAAATTATTTTCAAAATTATTTAAAAATCTTTTCAAAATTATTTAAAAATCTTTTCAAAATTATTTAAAAAATTATTTCCAAAATTATTTAAAAATCTTTACAAAATTATTTTCAAAATTATTTAAAAATCTTTTCAAAATTATTAATCCTTTCAAAATTATTTAAAAATCCTTTCAAAATTATTTTCAAAACAAGTTAAAAAAAAAAAATTATTATGTTTAAAACCTCTTCAAAATCACGTGGAGCTCATCGGAGGCGCCTCCCATCAAAAGGAGGCGCCCTAGTAAGCGGCGGGAAAATTCCCGCCGCTTCATCTTAAGGCGCCTCGGATCAACCCAAGGCGCCTCCAACGTATATAAGGCGCCTTAAACCTTGTTTTAAGGCGCCTTCAACACCTTATATCAAAACGAACAGAAGCTTTTCTGTTCATTTTCTGCCGACGCCGAGCACGCGATACTCGTGCGTTCTCTTCCCAACCAAGGCACCTTTTACCTGTTTAATCTTCCTCAATACGTGACAATGCCTCCTAGGTATAATCATAATCCCTTCCGATCAAGTTTTACTTAGAATTTGTGCTTATTTCTGTCAATTTTTGGTAAAATCGTTAAAAATAGGAAACGCCGACATGTTGATCTTAATCCAGCTAGAATTCCATCAGCAGATATCAGATTCCCGACTATACATCTTAGGGATACCTTTGCTAATTACATCTTTGAACCTATCAAACCTAGATATGTAAACAAGACTTTTTATACCCAGTATTGTCAACCAACTATTCAAATGATAGAGCACTATCAACTGGATAAATTGGTTTACTGCACCGATACAGAAACTGTGAGCTATGTGCACAGCTTTATCACAACCTTGAGAGGGTTGATGATAATAGGTACAGCACCGAGTTTCTGGCGTGGACATTGAGCTTACTCCCACTTTGCTACGCACCACCCTAGGACTTAGGGTTTCGAGTCTACCTTTCTATGCTACCCCAGTAGGGATCTGCCATTTGGCGATCCTTACTCCCACATTACGTTAGATACTATCTATACGTATTTCTTCGGGGGAGCGAGACCTGCTGACTTGACTGAGTTCAGGTCAGTTACTCTTCGGGTTCAGGACTACGTGATGTATAGGGTCCTGACAGCATGTATTCTGCCGATCTCATCTCGGGATGTCCCGAAGATGAGATCTTCACACTCATTCTTCTTGTACGCCCTGTGTCATCGATTTGATATCGATATTGCCCTGCATATGTTCCAGAACATTATCTGTGCATCTGGGACAGTTACCTCCAAGATAGTCCACATGCCCTATTGTCATATTCTGACACGCTTCTTTTCGACCATAGAGGGTATAGATGTGACCAGAGGAACAGTCATTCCTCTTACTATATATGATGAGCTACGATCCCGTAGTTGTAGACTAGCCAGTGCCGATATCACAGCTGATGGAGTTCTAGCGTGGATAGGACGAGCACAGCAGGCAGCTGCCCCTATCGCTCCAGCAGCCGAGGATATACCGGGCGAGGGAGAGGAGTGGGCCGACTTCTTAGCCGAGGATTTGTTTGCGGATCCTTCCTCCTCTGCCGGACCTTCCACATCAGCCGGGCCCTCGACCTCGGCATCACTCTCTGTCGAGGATAGACTTGCTAGACTCGAGGTCGAGTCTATTCAGACACGACGGATAGTTCTCACCCTTCGATCCGAGATGGCTGCCGGGTTTACCTCCCTCCGAGACGAGATACGACGTCTGGGTTAGCCAGCGCTTACACAGCCCCATGCGCCACCTTCCGTTGATGCTCCGCCAGCTGATACTCCTCGAGTCGATGATCCTACTCTTTGATTCGACTATTTTATGCATTGTATTAAGGACTTTTGACTATGAAACTGTGTATCTGTTGTGTTAGACTTTCTTGATGTGATATCTACTTATTTGCATGCTCCCAATCAACAGTTTACTTAGTTTCAAATGATCTAGAGGTTACTAATTTTTTTAAATTTCTAGGAAAATAATGATTTCAAAACTCCAATTTCTTAGAATTTTCAAAAATTCTGGATTTAGCTTAGGTTTTCCCCTAGATATCATGTACCCCTAGATTAAAGCCAGAGCATCTCACAATCACCTAGCTATACCTTGCTTGTGTTTGACAAACTTAGAATGGCGTGAGGTGCATAGGGTACAACCTGGACTCAGGAATGCTTATATTTGTGCATCAATATGAGTCTGGGCGTTAAACACATCATAAATAATAATCAAGTCAAGTCTTCCAGCTCTAGCCAACTCTAGCTGGACCAAATGGACTTAATTTGACTAACCATGTGAAAGCTACTGCCCTCTAGGCAATCAGCAAGTAGCTAAAGGTTAGACAATTGGGAAAAGTGTGTTTCAATTTTTTTAAGCATGATTGTACTTTAAGGTTCTAATCAAATTACTTTACCTGATTATTTTAAGGCTCTGATACTTAATCAAATTAAATTCAGTAATTTAATTTGACTCATGCTTGGACTAGAAAACAAACTACTGCTACTCCCTGTGTCCTAAAACTAAATATTTTTTATCAAAGTTTCTTGAAAATGCATATTCAAAACTTAATTACAGTTTTTCAAAACTTGTCCATGTAATTGAGTATTCAAATATTTTCAAATCTAGTCAACTTTTTATAACGTTTTAAAGTTTTCAAGTGACCTCATATTTTATAACTTCTAAGCAAATCCCTTTATTGAAAATTCAAATACTCATATTTTCAAACTTAGTTAATTTTAAGACTATTTTAACTAGACTTAGTTAGATTGTACTCTAAACTTAGCTATTTGGCAAAATATTTTCTCAATACAAATCATTTCGAAGCTAAATATATAGCTAAGTATTTTCAAATTTGGCAATCTAAGAAGAAAATTTATTGTTATCCCTCTTTGAAAATTTTCCTTCAGAAAAATACAAATCTACTTTCAAACTGGTTTATTTTTTATATATGGCAAAGGGGGAGAGTAGGTAAATTAAAGTTAAAGGAAAATTCAAAGTATTTAATAAAGGAGGGCTTTTATTAAGGGGGAGTCTAATATTACCAAGTTAAAAGTTTCCAGCTTAACTGTTATTGCATTTGAAGTTTATTTACTTAAGCATGGTTAACTTTATGCATATGTTGTTTTTCTTAACTTTGAATTACGTATTGCCATAATCAAAAAGGGGGAGATTGTTGGTGCGGGAAGCATCCGACGATCGAACCTAAGTTTTGATAATGACAAAGGATTCAAAGTTAAGGTGCTTTGTTATCTGACAGCTTTTGCTGAGTGTTTCAGGAAAGTCCTAACTGCGGTTAGGCAAGGTAAAACCCTAGGGGGTGGTAACCCTAGGTCATAGGGGGCGGTAACCCTATGCGGAAAGTCTTGGCAGGTCGATGGCTTCAGGCAAAAGTCCTAGGGGGTGGTAACCCTAGGTGGAAAGCCCTGGTGTCGTGAACCAGGTGAAAGTCGGTGAAGCGGATGTTCAGCAGAAAGTCCGGAAGCATCGAGTGCCGAGCAAAAGTCCAGTCGATCTGGAGGATCGTACTGGCAATAGGTAAATCTCCTGAGTGGAGTAGGTGAGGACGCGTTCCCCGTAGAGGGAACAGTAGGCGTCGAGTCGACCTAGGGTTTCCGGTAGGAAACCTGAAGTCAGACTCGGACAGTCAAGAGACTGTTAAATATTTCAATAGTTATATCATTGTTTTGTGCTAATTTTGTGCTGCAGGGTATTTTTGGGACTAACATATCTTGCAGGGACCAAAGTACAAAAAAGACCTCGGATGAACAGTGCCGAGGTGCCTCCATGGAGCTTGGAGGCGCCTCGGGTGCGAGCCAGGAAAAGGCCAGCACAGCAGACTGGAGGCGCCTTGAATGGAGTTCAAGGCGCCTTGGATAGACTGAAGGCGCCTTGAACCAGATAGAGTTCGACCAGGTCCGTGCTGATCCACGCGGGTGACTCGGCTCGTTCAAGGCGCCTTGGTGAACAGTAGAAGGCGCCTTGAACCCCCTTTATAAGGGGTCTCGACCAGCAGCTTCAAATAATGAACTCCAAGCAATCCTTACGCTACAAGCTGCTCTAGAAACGCCCAGAAGTGCTGTTGCAAGTCCCCGACAACCCGGAGCTTCAGATTCTGCTACTTTATTGTTGTCGGTATAATTTGTTTTAGTTCTTTCAATTGTAACATCTTATTGTACATTTTACGAGCTTATAGTTGTTGCCCACGGAAAGCGATCAAGGATCGCGGGCCTTCGAGTAGGAGTCGCCTTAGGCTCCGAACGAAGTAACTCCTTCGTGTCTGTGTCTCTTTACTTAATTTCCGCTGCTTTAACTCTTACGTTTTACGATTCCGATAATCGAACGATTTTAGCCACGAGCGCTATTCACCCCCCCTCTAGCGCGTCTCGATCCAACAAAAGGGGAGGGTCCCAGCCCTGGTTTGGTTGGAGTTGATCATGATCTGCTACTTCCTCCTCCCGTGCGCTGGTGGTGAGGTATTACTGTCGATCTCTCCTCGTTGTTTTCTTCTGGCCGATTGTTGACCCCTCAGGTGGTTCTACTGGCATCTTTAGTTGCAGGACCCTAGCAGCAGTGACCCTTCTACTGGATTCTGGCCATTTTAGTAGTTCAGTGAACCTAAAGGCGGTGAACGTTGTTGGGGCCAGGTCTGCGATTCCTGGAGAGGAAGCCAAAGTGCATGTTGTGGAGGTAAGGGAATCGGTGGACAGGGTTTAGGGGTAAGACATGTTTCGTGTTAGGTTATTAGAGGGTTGATTCTCTTTTCCATTGTAGGATATTTGATTAGCTTTTCAACGACCACAGTAGCTGCAGTCGGCAAGTTTCGGTAGTAAGTTCTTCAAGATTGGATCAGCTGCTGAAGCATTGGTTTCAGGTGAGTATTGGAATTTGTTTTAGAACGTGTTATTATGTGGTAGGGTGGTCATTTAAATAGGTGATTGGAGGAATATATAATTAGGGTTAAATGATGGATCTAATCTAAGTTCGGATTAGACTCGTTTTATGTGGCTAACCGAGGTTAATGAATGAATTAGGGTTTCTGGTAAATAAGAATTTTTGGTTTAGCTATTTTGTTTACAATAAAACTTAGCTAAACCGTACGATTTATTACAGGATTCAGATTCGGGATGAGCACATCGACATAGAGGTTGATTAGCTTGATCTACATTGGAGGCGGGTACCTTGACTTATCTTTTAGATAATATCACGTTAATATACTTAGTAGATTTTAACAAGTAGTAATAATTATATTTATATCTGCATCGGTATGTCACTATTTGTTTCCAAGCATATTTTGTTTGTTACCTGTTTAGCATTCATGCCCCTGTTTATTATTTATGTTATAGAGGTAGTGACATACCATGCCATGTGATATACCGGACTAGTCATTTACTATATCTGACCTGTATCTAGATCTGTTTATTTGATCTATTTATTTTTGGTACATATTTTATGGAGGTAGATATGGTCAGGATTTGTATGTTTAGTGTCATGCACCATCTCGCATGATTGCATGCTGTGCGATAGTCGACTCCATTATTGTTGAGCACATCGCCAGTTACATGGATCTGCACATACCACCACTCATGGGTTAGTGGTATATCAGGCAGGGTGTGTGGCAGTTCTGCTCTGTTAGGCTCCGCTAGTCTGGTGACACAGCGTGGTAGCCGATAGACAGTTCTACTATGTTAGGCTCCGCTGGTCTAGTGACACAGCGTGGTAGCTGGCAGACGAGTTTTGCTTTGTTTGGCTTCGTTGGTTCGCTCATAGGACGCAACGTGGTAGCCGACAGGGATCCCTCCTCTGGACTAGCTTAAGGAGATGAGAGCATTGCGCTCCCCCACTTATGATTCGGGGTAGGAGGATAGGTGTACTCCGACAGCATCCAATCTACTCGGTCACTCATCAGGAGCAGTGACGACAGAGTGCACGGTTATCACAACCCTACCCACTCGGTCTCACTATTGTGTGTGAGATGGCTGACTGACATCAGGGGTGACCAGGACATGTCATTGGCATCATATGCATGATGCATTTATTGCTTGTGGTTGATGCACTTTATATGTTGCATTTTTGGTGGATGCATTGTTTGACATGCATACAGGATATGCATTTATTGCTTGTGGTTGATGCACTTTATATGCTGCATATTAGATGGATGCATTGTTTGACATGCATACAGGATTTACGATACTCTGGGTTTGACGACCTTGATATCCCTATACCCAGGTTCTGGTTAGTACAAATACTCCTTATCTTATAGTTTTGCATTTTCTATATGATATATATACAAGAGTCTGTACGCATATTTGTTATTGTTAGTTATTATTTACTATGCATGTTAACTAGGTATTCACTGAGTGTTGGACTCACACCCCGTTATTACTATTTTCAGGATGAGGCCGTCCGGAGGAGTTCCAGTCACTAGATCCCCCTCCAGGTTGCGAGGATTTCCACTTTGGATCCTTGCTTTGGTTTTTCTTTTTATGTTAGACTATGTTTCAGACTTGTGTCTTCTGGTATTTGGATTTTGTACGATACCTTGTTATTGATGGATTTTTGTTTGGATGTATGCTGGATTTGTGTTTTATGGGTGTAGTTGAGTAGGATATCGGATTTGTGTTTTATGGGTGTAGTTGAGTAGGATATCGGATTTAAGTTTTATAGGTGTAGTTGAGTAGGATTTTAGAGATAGTTTTCCTTATCGTTACATTAGTTTAGTTTCACTATTAAACTGCATGGGTGTTTGCTTATATTTGTACTATTATATACTATTATTGTTCCGGTCATGTTGGCCGAGGTATATGGGCCCTGAGGGCATTGTAGGAAGTTTTATATTGTCACCCGTACAGGGGAGATGTTGCTGAAATTTCTTCTGGTAGGGACTACTTGGGGCGTGACAACCTAGGTTTACTATCTAGTATGTGTACCTAGATCATTGATTTGGACTTGGCTTCCTTTTTGGTACACATTATGAGGAGGCTGGTAGTTGTTAGGATTTACATGCTTAGTGTCATGCACCATCTTGCATGATTGCATGTTGAGCGATTGTCGACTCCATTATTGTTGAACACATCACCAGTTACATGGATCTGTACACACAACCACTCATGGGTTAGTGGTATATCAGGCAGGGTGTGTGCAGTTTACTCTGTCAGGGCTCCGTTGGTCCGCTCATAGGTAGTGTGATTGCAGCGTGGTAGCAAGACATGAATTCCTCCTCTTGACTATGACACAGGGAGATGAGAGCATTGCGCTCTCCCACTTATGATTTGGGGTAGGAGGATAGGTGTACTTCGACAGCATCCTGTCCTCTCGGTCACTCAGGAGTAGTGATGGTAGAGTGCACAATTGTCATAGCCCTACCCACTTGGTCTCACCATTGTGTGTGAGATGACTGACTGGTGTCAGGGGTGACCATGTCATTTGCATCATATGCATGGATTGCATTTATTGCTTGTTATTGTTGCATTTTGGTGGTTGCATATGATTGACATGTATACATGAGACATGATGTGTTTGGTCTAACGACCCTTATATCCAGATAGGAGGTCCTGGTGAGTATAGCTTCTTTGCTTGTTCAGTTTTCGCATTTCTTGTTATTGATCAGGAGACTGCACTCCATGATTATTACTGGTAGCTATATCTTACTATGTATGTTAGATCGATACCCGATGAGTTGTTGAACTCACTACTCCCTTATTTTTTTCTGTCATTTTCAAGTTAGCATATAGATATGTCGTGTCGCTTGGAGTTGTTAGAGTGTATACTAAAAGTCTAGCTTTTTGTATAAACATTTATAAGAATCACATTGGTCAAATGTCTACAGTTATGCTAAGTGTAGTTGCCCGCTTAATTTATTTTAAAGATAACATAGTGTGAGGAGACATACAGAAGTTCATGTTATCAGTTCCTTATAAATTATAAACAGTTGTTCACAACCAAGATGGAATGTGATAAACGATTTGAGTGGTTGTAATGTAATTAGGTATTAGTTTATCTTGACTAATAAATTACACTAGTACACTATGAGTATATTGAGCAGGACCATTTGAGGTAGTTTTTTTTATACTGACTATATAAAAGAACAATACCTCTATTATTATGGAAGTGCATACTCTTAATCATGATATAATAACAAGCACGTATATTTAATATTTATTTCTTTGATTTATCAAAGAGTGTGATTTAGCTCGTTAAATCAATAGACCCGATAAGTTGGGAAATGATATTATTTATATGGTGTGTTGTTGATTATAGATTGAAATTGTGTCCTAGTAATCTAGGTTAATGATGTCCCCTTGAGGAGCTCATAAGGATTGTCATGTAAACCCTACAGGTGAACTTAGTCCGGCATGACAATGAAGTTGAGTGGAACTACTCTTGGAGCTAGATATTAATTAAGTGAGTTGTTAATAACTCATTTAATTAGTGGACATTCTATATCTTAAACACAGGAAGACTAATGCACTCATAATAAGAAGGAGCTCATATAGTAATATGAGATTAGTGCGGTAGTGCAATAATAACTCTTTAGTGGTATGAGTTATTATTGACGAACTTGAGTTGGGTGTTCGGGCGAACACGGGAAGCTCAAGCTCATCGGGAGACCAAAACCAATTCCTCCTCTCGGTCCCTATTGTAGCCTCTTATATAAAGCCTTATATACACCCAAAGCCTAGCTTCTTAAGGCCCAAGTTAGGGTCGGCCAAGCAAGGGGCCGACCACATCATGAAGAGAAAGGAAGTTTTATTTTGTAAAATCTTTCCTTTTATAGAAATTCATAAAAAAGATTTAAAAGGATGCTTTTAATATAAAACTTTCCTTTTTTAGATCGGTCATAAAAGGAAATAAAAAGGAAATTTTTATTTTGTTAAAAACTTTCCTTTTATGTTGGTTTAAAAGAGAGTTTTAAATTTTAAAATCTTTTCTTTTATAAATTTCTACAAAGGAATAAAAGAGAGATTTGAAATCTTTCCTTATTTGTAGTTATCTATAATGTGAAAGAAAGATTTTAATTTTTGTTATAAAAACTTTCCTTTATGAAACCATGTTTTATTTTAAATCTTATCTTTTTAGATATCCATAAAAGAACTTAAAAGAGAGAGATTTTAATTTATAAAATATTTCTTTTATAACTATCCACAAAAGGGATTTTAAAAGAGAGATTTTAATTTTGTTTAAAATCTTTCTTACTTGGAGAATAAGCATGTGGTCGGCCATGTCATAGATAAGAAAGGAAGTTTTATTTTTTTGTTATAAAATTTTCCTTATTTGTCAAAGCCAAGGAATATAAAAGAGAGGTAGAGGTGTCTCACCTCATAACAATACATCTTCTATTCCTCTCCTCTCTTCCTTAGTGGTGGCCGGTTCTTACTCTTTCTCTCTTCTCCTTTGTTTTCCCTTTTGGTGGTCGGCGACATATTGGTGTGGAGATCCATTGATGGTCGGTTGCTTGAAGGAGAAGAAGAAGAGAAGGAGGTTCTCTTGTCTAGCATCCCTTGGAGGAAAGTTGGTGGCCGAACTTCATCATCTCTTGGAGAAAGTTGGTGGCCGAAACTTGGAAGGAAGAAGAAGGCTTGGGTGGATTCTCGTCTTGGTAGATCGTCGTCCACACGTCGTCCGAGATAAGAAGAGGAATACAATAGAAGATCAAGAGGTCTATAAGCTACATAAGGTATAACTAGTTATTAGTTTCCGCATCATAACTAGTGCATCTTTTTGTATAGATCTTGTAAAACCAAACACAAGAGGTTATCGATTTTAATTATCGTTTTATGTTATCGATTTTCGTCTCAATTTCATGTTTCGATAATGTGTTTCTATTGAGGTCTCTATTGTTAAACCTTGTTTACTGTGAGAAGTTTAAATATCCGATTTCTTTGAAATGCTTTGTCTAGGCAGTGGTGGATGATCCCATACCCAAGAAGGCCTAGTGCCTTGTCACGTTTGACCTGGAAGCTAATCTTTGAAATAAATATTTGATCAACTTCTATAATATAGTTTAACTTAGGAAGATCACATCGGTTGAACTTGAAGTAAGAATGTTAAGTTTCGTTCCCAATTCAAGTTTAACTTCTAAAGGGAAAATTTGGATTAATAATGTTAAGCATTATTTGCAATCCAAATTTAACTTTAGTAGAACACATGGGTAGCTAGGATAGTTCTATGCTTGTACAAATTTTTGTACAGGGGAACTAGGACGGTATTTCGAGTAGCAACTAACAGGGGTATCCTGTCTGCCGGCTCCACGTCATATCAGAAGACAGTTTACCTCGCTCTTGATTTTTTTTATATATTCTTTATTGATTTAGCATTGTATTGGTGTTTAGTCATGTGACTATTTCGTTGTTTTGGTGTTGTATTTGTGTTTAAGCCGTGCTAGCATGCATTGTGTTGTTTTGGGTTGTATGAGCTTTTCTTTTATTTTTCCGTTGTATTCTTAGTACAACCGTATGAGCTGTTATATATATAACTACATGGTTATGGTTATTTTGTTCCAACCGAATGAACTGAGTATATATATATATATATATTAGCCATGTGAACTGATGTGTTTTATTTATGATGTATTCATGCTTCATATTATTATCAATACAAGAAAAATATTATCAAATTTTCATCTAATAGGGATTTCTCTAGAGTATGACATGATATTCAATTTTTATCAGGATTATCAGTCTTTTCTGTACATGGATTCTGTGGGCAAGAAATATACGTACGACAGTAGCCTGTAAAGCCTAGAGGTAATCACAGGCAACTTGTGACCTTATTATATAAGAGCTTCATTTTCTCATGGAAACAACTCTCATTATCACAAGTGATTTATCCATGCTTACTGGCGATTAATACTCTAACAAAAACATTTTTTTACTCAAACATTTAGATAATTCAAGGATAAAAATACTTTGACTCCCTTCTTTTAAGAGAGCTTGCCCCAATGCTAATTATTTACAAGCAAAAAAAAAAAAATGGAAAAGAAATTAAACAAGAGGCATTTTCATTAACATGTGCGCATGGTCTCGATCAAGCAGCCCCTTGATCACGGCCATCTTCTTGTACTCCTTTGAGTTCAAGTCGATCTCTTCATCTTCTCTTATACCTTTTTCAGTGACGTTTTTCCTTTGTGTTGGAACCTTAAGCCGAGGGAAGAGATAAAGCCAAGCGCACACGCACGTAATCACGGTGATCCTACTAACGACCAACAGCAACGCTTGCACTATGGCGACGAGCATCAGTGACCCAGGCTCAGGCTCACGGACCCCATGGCGGCTCAGCCATGTTTCTTGACAGTCAGATGCTCGCAGAACTATAGCGGAGGCGAAGTCAGAGCGAAGTCCAGGCGAAGTAGGACGAAGCTGATAAACTTGTGAGGGCTCAACTCGTGTCTTGTAGTTGAAAGCCTCTCGGTGCACCTGCGAATTCCGAACCTGAGGCTTCATTGGACTTCCTACGGGTGCTGGTCGAAGACGGTAACGGCTCCGGTTACGTTGATCGAGATTTCGCTTTTATTTTTCTTTTAATGCTGGTAAAATGATGAACAAAAATGTTTCACAATCGATGGCAAGTCTTGTTTGGCTTTTCTTTTGGTTGCATCTAATTACAGTGGATCAAACAAGGCGTTTATTTGTCTAATTCTATTGACCTTAACAAAAACATATCCAAAACATTCAAAAATGCTATCAAAAACACAAACTATACAAATGCTTATTTAATTTGATTGATTTGAAAAAGTATATAATGCAGTACTCTTACCTTGAGGAACCAACAAAGGAAACTTCTTTTCACAGGCTTGAATACCTTCCGTGGAGTTCTCTGGCATGGTCTCACTTTTTGGCCTAAACTTATGCGACTTGGCCGGCGAGGCTGTGAAGCCAAAGCAGGAGAGGGAATTGCAAAGAGAATGGCTTCTCTTCTTTCCATCAATGACTTCCATCGATATAAAAATTGAAAGAATTGTGACAAAAGGTGAACACGACCACTACTAGTTTTTAAAATAATGACTAGCACATAAGATTCCTAATAATAAACCAAAATCCCCTACACGATTAGTTACAAAAGCTTTTTGACAAGCACTTGCTGCAGTCGGTCGTGTGAACCAAAATCCTATTAATAAATAAGAACACATTCCCACTAGTTCCCAAAAAACATAAATTTTTATCAAATTTGAACTGGTAACTAATCCCAACATAGAAGCATTGAAAAAACTCATATAAGCAAAAAATCTTAAATATCCTTGATCATGGGACATATAATTGTGGCAACACCTCATTGTGGCAACACCTCATGCGCTAGCCACTGGACCCATTCGAGGAAACTAAAAATTGGAAGAATGAAAGATATAGTGATGGTTACGGATGAGATCTCTTGGAGAAAATAATTAAGTTCGATTAAATTGAAGTAGGGGTGTAAATAAGTCAAGTCGTTCGTGAACTATTCGAAGCTCGATTCGATAAAACCTCGTTTCAATTCTTTTAATGAGGCTTGTTAAGATAAACAAACCAAGCTCAAGTTTCACAATATTCGGCTCGTTAGTTCGTGAACATATTCGTTAAGCTCATGAATCAACTTTTAAATAAAAATAATAATAATTTTAATATTGAATTTATAAATTTTACACTCTACTTATGAAAAACATAGATAAATATATTAAATTTATTTATTAGAATAAAATTATAAATTTTAAAACAATATTATAGTTTTTTTTAAAATATATAATTTAGTTTTTAATGAATATTTAAATTTATAATTTATATTTATTAAGCTTGTTTAGGCTCGATAAAAGTTCGAATAAACTCGTGAGCCATGAATATATTCGTTAAATAAAATTCGAGCTCGGTTCAATTATAAACGTGTTAAATTTAAACATCCAAAAATTCAGCTCGACTCGACTCGATTACGTCCCTAAATTGAATCATACAAAGAGGGAAACAACTGCTAATTAATGGTTATGCAGTGCCTTCACAAAACGTCACTCTTTTTCGGTGAACATCTGGAAAACTTTGATTTGGGGAAATTTCACTTTTGCCCCTTCACGTGACAAAAAAAGGCGATTCGCTCACCTCCAGCACTCCCGTCAATCCGTCCCTAAGTCAACATGGAGAAGATAAATCACGGATGACTACTAACCATTAGTGACTTTTGCCCCTTCACAAAGATTGCTAACGTTGCATTATGCATGTTAATTGTGATATTTTTTCATTGAAGTTAATAAAATAACTTAACATATCTTTAATTGAATTATATGATATAAAAACGTGTCGTTTTTAATTTAAGATCATGTTTAATATTGCCGATTTATAAATTGTAGATATATTTAAGCTTTGAATTTCATGGAGTCATATCATTTTAGTTACTCACTTGATCCCTTAGATTAATATCATTGGCTCAAGATGATCCGTCAATGTCAAAATTATATCATTTAATTTGAGTGACAATTTGACAGTGACGAGTATCCTAAACTAATGATTAATTTAACATTATAAAATATTAAAATTAACTCGAAGCCAGCAAAGCACCCTCAAATTTGTGATGTGCACACATGAAAAAAAAAATATACTTAAGATTGATTAAATTAAATTTAGTCGTCGTTATCATCGGCTAATATTAATAGACTTTGATGGAAATAGAATTCTTTTGTATTTCATTTACAGAGTGATTTTAAGGTTAATTAGAAAAGAGAAGCGATTAAAAAGTATTAATAATAGGTTAATTAATTATAATTAATTTAGATTTGGTTTAGGTCAATTTGTTTTTGTGATCTCTGTCCAATCAAAATAACTCTTTTGATTTGACTAAGTCGCCTAATCTGACCAATTCACTTTACTCGAGTAGATTATCCAATTTGATTGCTTCTGCTGACTTGAATGATTTATTTAGTTAGATTTGTGATCTATTTAGTTAGATTTGCTTGCATAGTACATTGAAAATCATTCAACATGCTGTCCATGGATCATTGGTTTTACTTGGTTCTACATTGAAAATCATTTTAATGTCCCCGGTCATGATGTCGTGATAGAATATTCAGATTATCTCTCAGGTACTCATGATTTAAATCCTAATCACGATATATTTATAGGATTTTTTTCTTTAAATGAGCGGCATAATCAAAGGATGTTAGAATTCTGGATTGATTGTCATATGCGCTTTCTGATTTATCCTGGTGGCCGATAGAAAACTTTCGTAGAGTCGAACCAAACATCCAGACTCAACGTTATCCAACCTAATTAATCTTTTTTTTTACTTGGACCACTCAATTAATTGATCGGACCACCTCACTTAGTCCATCGATTTGCTTTGGTCTCGTTGGAACAATTTAGACCGTCTTAAATCCATCAATTAACCTCAACCTAACTTGCCCAAATTAATTAAATTGATCAATCCACTTAAAAATAGTCACACTTGATTTGCCTTAATATTCACTACTGATACGGTAATGACGAGGCACCGCCAAGGATAAGTCAGTCAAAGGAGCGGGTTGACAAAGAAGGTAAAATATAATATGGTTCCTGAGACCAATCGGGACAAGAGAACTGTCTAGCGGACAACAAGCCAACATACGCCCGAGCAGACAACAAGCCAGCATACGGCCGAGCGAACAACTGAGCCAGCATACGACCAAGGAACGATCGACATTGGGCACAGGACAGGAAGTCGTTCGGACAAAGATCGCTGACTACCAAACTGATTGGCACAAGGAGGCCCTTCCGAGGCCGACCAGTCGAAGCAGCCTCGACCGAGCGGGTAGACCGAGAAGCGTTAAGGTATTGTGTCAGCAATACTTAGCTTTACTGACAAGTCTTTTTAGGAAAATTTCGAGAAGCGTGCTTGTCTAAGAAAACGTGCACGCGCGCTACAAGAACTCTATATAAAGGGGATCCAAGCATCGACAGAGGTACGCAAGGGACACTATTCGCTCTACAGGGCTCGTTCTCGTCGCTCCATCTACATTGTTGTCGCTGACTGACTTGAGCGTCGGAGGATCAATACCGGGGACCTCTTCCCCGGCTCGACACTGACATTTCTTGTGCTTGCAGGATTAGTAAGAAGCCTCCACCGAGTCAGCCTATGAGTTAGACGCCAACGCACCATCTCCTCAGATTTTAGACAGGATCAACTACCTAGCAAGTCTAAACCAACAAGTCGGTCTACCTCGCTAGCCTTAAGTTAATCAGATATGTTTTGATGGTTTGATATGGTTCGATTAAGTCTGTGGTTTGCATTTGATCATTTGCTTTAAGTGTTAGAGTAAAAATTAATAATAGAGACTTAAGGAACTTTCAACTCTTAAATGATCACTACAACAAATATAGCTTTTCACGGCTCAGCATCAACGGCACACATTTAAAGCACGCCGCCAATGTTAGTATTTACGGCGCGCTCATCGATGTGTGTTGTTAATATTATAACAACTTATACAAATAACGACATGCAAAAAATGCATGCCGTAAATAGTTATTTCAACAGCAAACTATATGTATGCTGTTAAAATTAAATATTTACGGCGTACATTGCACGCTGTTAATAGTGTTACAATAAAATTTTTAATTTATAATAAAATGTAATATTTACAGTGCTCAAATCACGTTGTTATTCCTTAAAGATTACAAATATATTAATATAACAAACTGCCAAATCCCTAAAATACCCAAATCTCTCGCGCCATCCTCTTAGCGCCGATTCTTTTTCTCTTCGTGCACGCCTTTTTTCTCCCCTTCAGCAGCGAAGATTTCTCGTGCTTGTTCTCTCCTTTAGCAGCAACAGGTTTCTGCCGCTCTTGTTCTCTCCTTCGGCGGCAACAAATTTCTTACGCTCACCTTTGTTCTCCCCTCCAGCAGCGACAGATTTCTCGCGCTCTTGTTCTCTCCTTCAGCGACAACAGATTTCTTGCTATTCTCTCCAGCGGCGGTAGATTTCTCTACATCTAAAGCATTCTTTGTTCTTATTTTCCTTTTTCTAGCAAGGAGATTTGTGTCATGGTTTCAGATTTATACTGCGCTTCTCATCTCATGTAAACCCCCTGTTTCAGAATTCTTTCATTCTTATTTTCCTTCTAGGGTTTCTTGAAATAATAACACTCCATAGCTGGAGACCCTATGAAGCCTCAATATTTTTGAACTCTATAGAAAATATGAACGTTTTTATAAGCTTCAAAGAAAACAAGTCATTTAGGGATTTCCAGATATGGATACTTCACAGAAAGAGGCTGATGAGCCATAAGAGGGAGTTAGAGAAGAAACATTAGCCTTGGAGTCCATTTGTTTGCCATTTAATTTTAATTTCCCTTACTAGGCATGTAACTACTGGTTTGAATTGGTCCGATTTTCATTAATGCAGAACTGGTCCAATCCAGATTTTTACCAGATTAGACTAGTTCCATTTTAACCGGCTAGTTACAAAAACAATGCCAATTCATAACAATGCAAGTTAGATTTACTCAATATGTGTTTAGGCTATACAAACTCATTGCTTCATCCCAATCTTGGCTTAAGATTTGTGGTTCATGAATTTATTCAAGTATAGATTTGCATGCTGCTTGATACTCATCTTTGCTACATTTCTCATATATTTAGAGAAGGCAATTTTATGGTAGACATTGTGGCACGTGAAGCTCACTCTCATAGGACTTCTAAATTTTTTAATGCTCATAATGTTACTAAGCAGACTTAAGCTCATGCTTTTTTTTCATATTTTGTTTTTTGCTACTTTGTAACTTTGAAAATGTAACTACTGTTTTAGTTCATTTTAGCTTTTACTTGATTTGATTCTAAAAGATGTAATCAAATTTTTTATTCATACACATTCTTTATTCATCCAATATCTTGTTTCAACTCTATTGTGCTCGGTGGTGTTAATTCTCTTGGATTTGTCTATTAATTACTTTAGATTCTAAAAGGTTTATTATTCATACAATGATCATGTTGTTAATTCTCTTGGATTTGATTCTCTTGGATTTGTCTATTAACCAGACAACGATTATGTTGTTAATTCTCTTGGATTTGATTCTAAAAGGTCTATTATTCATACAAATTTGTCTATTGTGCTCGGTGGTGATCATTTTTAGATTTTAAATATTTGTATAGTTATTGTTTTGAGATTGATTTCAAACATCCATATGTTATTTTTCAATGTTCATGAAAAATAGGTGTTATGTTATCTTTTTTATGTATTCATAAACATAATTAAGATATTGGATGTGAATTTATACTTTGATTTACAACCTTTGGAAGTTGAACACAATTGGTTGATTTAGTATAAAATTTATTTACTAGGTTGCTGATACTTTTATTTATGTTTTTGAGTTGAGTAATATATGTAAGTTGATAATACTCAGATATAATTTTTTTGTTCTATTATATATCATTTTTTTATAAGTCTATCTTTTTCTAAAATTTGATGGATTAAATATTATAACACTAAAATTATTTATAAAAATAGGATAATTTCCTTTTATTTATTTTTTTCAGATTATTTTATTAGTATCAAGGGCCATTTTTTACAAAATGGATAAGGAATGTATCCATCTTCCTTCAAGGCTTGTACCCGAGTATGAAGAAGGGGTTCAAAAATTTCTTACACAAGCTAGGAACTATGCCAAAACATGTGAAGTAATCTTATGTCCTTGCAAACATTGCAAAAATAAGAAGTATATGAAATTTGACCAAGTGTATGATCACTTAATTATTAACGGATTCAATCCTTCTTACACAATTTGGGTCTTCCATGGTGAAACTTATACTCCAAATTTTCAAGGTCAAAGTAGTTCAAGAGGAGTTCAGGAAGAGGAGGATGAAACTAGAGAGGCATATAACTTATATAAAGATGCCTTTGCCTCTGATGAAAGCGTTGACCACACTATGTCTGAGGCAAGAGATTATGAATTTGCTGATTTATTAGTAGATGCAGAAACTCCTCTCTTCCCTGGTTGTACAACTTACACGAAGTTGTCAGCAATCGTTACATTATACAATTTCAAGTCTACAAATGGTCACACTGACAATAGTTTCAATGAGCTCCTTAAGATCTTAGGTGACATGCTTCCAGAAAAAAACACACTTCCAAAGGATGTTTACTCAATGAGAAAGTTGTTAAAACCATTTGATTTAGGATATGAGAAGATTCATGCATGCCCAAATGATTGTTGTCTATTTAGAAAGGAGCTTAAAGATTTGGACTTATGTCCAAAGTGTGGTTCTTCAAGATGGAAGGTAGACAAAGTCACCACCAAAGTTTGTAAAGGAGTTCCTGAAAAGGTGCTACGGTATTTTCCTGTGATACCAAGATTGAAAAGGATGTTTAAATCAGAACAAAAGGCTGAAGACTTGATTTGGCATTCCAACCATAAAAGTCATGATCATATGATGCGTCATCCAGTTGATTCAATAGCTTGGGATACGATAAATCATAAGTGGCCAGCTTTTGCATCAGATCCTAGAAATCTCCGGCTTGGTCTTGCAACAGATGGATTCAACCCTTTTGGTGATCTTAGTTCTAGATATAGTTGTTGGCCAGTTATTTTAGTAAATTACAACCTTCCTCCGTTGATGTGCATGGCGAAGGAAAATCTTATGTTGACATTATTGATTCCAGGCCCGAAGCAACCAGGAAATGATATAGATGTATACTTGGAACCCCTAGTGGAGGATTTGAAGGAGTTATGGGACATTGGTGTGGAGACGTATGATGCATTTAGCAAGTCAGTGTTCAATATGAAAGCTATTTTGATGTGGACAATCAATGATTTTCCAGCTTATGGAAACTTAGCTGGATGTGCCACAAAAGGGAAATTTGGTTGCCCAATATGTGGTGAAGGCATATCTTCTATGTGGCTTAAGTATAGTAGAAAGTTTGCATATTTAGGGCATAGGAGATTTCTTGCTCCTAATCATCCATTCCGTCAGAAGAAGAAGTGGTTTGATGGGAATAAAGAGACAAAAGGAAAACCTAGGCCTCTGAATGGATTAGAAATTCTTAATGTATTGAAAGACATTGAAAATGACTGGGGTAAAAAGAAAATGGGTAAAGATATCAATAATACAAAGAAAAAGAGGAAGGAGCGTGATGGTTCAAAAAAAGTTCAAAAACCAGTTCAAATGTGGAAGAAGAAGTCAATATTTTTCAATTTGCCATACTGGAGTGTAAGTTATTTTGCACTCTATTAATTGTATTTTATAAATTTTTTATATTTTATGCACAATTTATTTTGAATCTTGAACTAATATATGAAATGTGTTGATGGTTAAACTTGTAGGGGCTCCTGCTACGTCATAACTTAGATGTTATGCATGTTGAAAAGAATGTTTGCGAGAATATCATAGGTACAATGTTAAACTTAAAGAAAAAAAATCAAAAGATGGTGTTAACGCTCGCAAAGATTTGAGGCACTTAAATATTAGAAAAGAATTACATCCTCAAGAAAAAGGAGAAAACATGTATCACTTGTCGGCTGCACCTTACACATTGTCTAAAAAAGAAATGGACGTATTTTGTTCTAGGTTGAAGAAAATAAAGTTACTTGATGGTTATAGCTCAAATATTGGTAACTATGTTTCTTTAGAAGAACGAAAGCTTATTGGGTTGAAATCTCATGATTGTCATGTTCTTATGCAACAATTGCTTTCAGTAGCATTGAGAAGTCTTTTACCAAAAGGTCCACGTAATGCTATATTTTTGCTTTGTGCATTTTACAATGAGTTATGTCAAAGAGTGTTAGATAGGAACCGTCTAGAACAACTCGAAGAGAATATTGCTGAAACTTTATGCATGTTGGAGAGGTACTTTCCACCAGCTTTCTTTACCATCTCTGTTCATTTGACAATTCATTTAGCAAGAGAGGCTCGCCTATGTGGGCCAGTTCAATTCCGCTGGATGTATCCATTTGAAAGGTAATAAATAATAATCTATCTTTTTACTACTTTAATATCATACAACAACTTAGATTTTTCTATCAACATTTATTTCATGTGATTTTTAATTATTTAGATTTATGAAAATGCTTAAAGGCTATGTGAAGAACCGAGCAAGGCCAGAGGGTTGCATAGCTGAGTGTTACCTTGCAGAAGAACGAATGCGATTTTGTAGTGCTTATATAAAAAAAGCTGCTTGTATTGGTCTCCGATCTAATCGAAATGACGATTTGGAAAATGGAGTAGTGGAAGGTCACCCCATTTCTCAAGGAAAAGAAATTATTTTAGAAGAACATTTGTTACAAGCAGCACATCGATATGTGTTGTTCAATACTGCAGAAATTGATCCTTACATACAGTGAGTATTAAATTGCAACCCTAATATTCTTGGTGTATTGCATGATTCATATATTTTAACAATCACTTTTCAATGATTTTAAATAGGATGCACATTGAGGAGTTTAAACAAACAGATCGTCGTTTCTCAAGTAATGAAACACTGTTACAAAAACGACATATGGAAACATTTGCTCAATGGTTATCAAAACATGTTCTTGATAACTCTTCAGATCAGATTCAATGGCTAGCACATGGTCCAAGAAAGCATGTTATATCATATACAAGTTATATTATAAATGGACATCGGTTCCACACAATTGATGTTGGAAGGTCGACACAAGATAGTGGTGTTTCAGTTGAAGCTGATACTATTTGGCAATCTAGTTCTACTGATTCACATACAGTAGGAAGACAATCGTACTATGGGGTTATACGAGATATTGTGTTACTAGACTATTATTTTTTCAAAGTACCTATTTTTAGGTGTGATTGGGCTAATCTTGGAACTGGTATCAAAATGGATAATGGTTTTACACTTGTCAACTTACACCAAGGACTAAGGACTTTTGAAAATGATCCTTTCATTTTAGCATCACAAGCAAAGCAAGTTTTCTATTCTAGGGAAAATGATGAATCAAATTGGTATGTGTTGCTAAAAGCACCACCTCGAGGTATTTATAACATGGATTTGCTTGAAGAGGATGCATATACATCATCAAAACCTCTTGATGTGTCTAGACTTGAGATTAACATTACTGAGAAAGAACCATATTCCAGAAATGAGTGTGAGGGAATTGATGTTATTGATATCCCATGACTGAACTTTTCAGATGTAGATTTATAGTTATTTATTTCAACAAATAAATGTTCTTTTCAAACTCCACTTCTCTTTATTTACTTTTGCAATATATTTTTGTTCTAGTTTACAATATTTCAGTGGTGCATCATGTCATATTACATATTTTATCAGGTCATTATTTAGCATTCAAATGATGAAAAAAATGGGCAAAAAATGCAGTAGAGAATCTATAGTTGAAGTTCAGGTGATATATTGTAATCCTTTTTTAATTCTTGGTTTATTTTAATAAGTACACTTTTGCATTTCAACATCTCTTTATGCTATTTTGTAGGAAAAAATTGTTAATCAACTATCGAGAATGGACTCTAACACTGCCTCTGATTCTTCACAACCTTTGCATGGTAAAGAGTCGGTTGATGACAGTAAAATTGATGGGAAAAAGGGACGAGGTCCATCAAAGTTGATGTTGGTTAGTGGCCAACAAAATCCCAAAGTGCTAGAGCGTAATGAGTTCGGACAACCAATTGGAGATAATTCGGTGAAGTATGCATCTTTTCTTGGTTGTAAGGTAAAAGAATTTGTTCCATATACATTGGATGGATGGAATGACGTAGATGAAGATTTGAAAAGTAAAATGTGGAGTTGTCTTCAGGTAATGTCATCTATCACTGAATTATTATTTTCCAATTCTATAACAAACTTTAGTCATATATTCATGCTTTATATTTTACAGCTACATTTTAATGTTGAGGAGTGGGAAAAGAAAACAATCTTTCAAAAGTTAGGTAAGTTGTGGCGTGATAGAAAGTCCAGGCTGCAGATACTTATACGAGAAGTTAATACTGGCCAAGCAGCTTCACGAGATCTTAGCCTTTTGAAGCCCGAATTTATGGACCAAAATCAGTGGGACATTTTTGTAAAGAAGACACTGTCACTTTCCTTTCAAGTAAGTATTAATTCACTGTTGTGGACCAAAATCAGTAAGTAGTATCATATGCTCACTCACTTTAATCATTTGTAGTAATTTTGGTTAACTATATATTCTAACCTCTCTTCCATTTGTAGTAATTCCGTTACGAATTTGATTTTGTCCATCTTTAGCACCAGATTAGATATTGGTAGTCTGATATTATTTGGCAATCGATATTAGCTTTAGTATCAGCTTTAGTGTGACAATCTAATCTGGTATTAGCAATCAGCTTTAGTAATATCCGATTGCCACAGTAGTATGTGTTTTCAATCTAATCTGGTAAAGATATTGGTAGTCTTTAGTAATTCCATTAGTGTGACAATCTAATCTGGTGCCATCTTTAGTGCACGGTGCATATACTGCAAGCATGGTTTATTTCAAGCAATTTGCCTCACTTATACTGCAAGCATGGTTTATTTCAAGCATGGTGTATATATTAGAAGGTTGTAGTCTTCCAATATTAGACCAACTTTCAAATCTTATCCGTCTGTCCGGATGTATTAGCAAATAAACTTGAACAATATAAAACTACAATACTGCAGCAAGCTTACAGCCTAAGAAGATTTGTCTCACTTGTAGCTGCTCAAGCTTTTCTTGGCTTGGTGGTAGCCAGCTGGGCCTCAGGCTGCAGTAGAAAACTGCACGCTTTTTTTTTGGCTTGGTGGTAGCCAGCTGGGCCTCAGTTTTCTGCACGCTTTTTTTTTTCTTGTAAAATAGCATGCAGCAAAATTGAAGAGTGAAATGAAGATAGAGATTTGTCAAGAATTAACAAACAGAATGCTAGAATTTTTTCTTAGATTTTTGAGTATCTTAGAATCTGTATCCTTACTATGAATTTTTTCTTAGATTGTTACTGCTCATGGTTGTATTTTTCCTTGTTGGTTATCTTTTAATTCTCAGGAGAAGAGCGCCAAATTTAGAGAAATGAGGGTAAAACAAGACCATAATCATACAATGAGCCGGAGAGGTTATGCCCGTTTAGCCAACATGATGGTAAATATTATTATTTATACAACTTTATGGATAGTTTGTTTTAAAGCTTTCTTATTTAAGCAATGATACATCTTTTAAATTTCTTTTCTAATGATTTTTTTATATATTCTATATGTTCCATACTTAAGGGAAAAAAAAGTCCTGTAGATACACCAATTACGAGATCAAAAGTTTGGATTGAGGCTCACAAGAAAAAAAATGGGCAACCTAGTAGTGAATCTGTTGGAGAGAAAATGGTAATAACACTATCTTTTTGAATTTTGTAAAACGTTAGAAAAATTTGTTATTTACTAAAAAATTATTTGTTTGTTCTATTTAATAGAGAAAAATAGAAGAATGCCCACCTGAATCTTTAAATACAACTAGCATTGCCGATGACGCAATTAGCATTATATTTGGCAAGGAAGCTCGAGGTAGAGTGCGTGGGTTGGGCTTTGGAATTACACCATCAAAAACTGGAGCTTGCATTCAACAAAATGAAACTATTAAGCAACTTCAAAGTATGATGAATAACTTTCAACAAGAAATGCAAGAAATGAGGTCCATGTTTCTCCAAAGTATAAGGCAATGAAATGATGAAGAACATGTTAGTAAATTAACCATCATTAGATAAAATAAATTAAGTATGTATAGTTAAATTATTGGATTTAATTACATGATGACATTACTTGACATAATTTGTGTGTCAAATTAGGTTGCTAGTGGTGGCATTAGTAGCGGTATTGGGAATGATATTGATATCAATGGTGCAAAACAATTTCAGATAATTATATTCAAATTGTATGCCTTATAAACCAAAAGTTCATTGTTTAAGCATCATGTCATATTAATAATTTTATATTGTTTAATTATATGCAGGCAAAGTTGAAGAATGTGAATAGTGAAGTTGTCCATGATAATCATAAATGTAAGTTACTTCATTGGTGTGGTGAGGGAGTTGTTGCAGAAGGTCGAGTTGCATCCACAGATCCAAAAGCAAAAGTGCATCACATTCCTCTTGGAGGATCTTGTTGGAAGGTTTGGGTTGATAAAGTTCTGGTGGAGAAGGTAGACTTGATACGACCAAATGATGAAATGTTTTATCTCGACGATGCACTAGGAAGCACAGTAGCATGGCTGTCTAAACTTGTAGTTTTGTGTGAGTGAGATAGATTCTACTTATTTGAAAGTCATACATTTTTGTTGGATCCAAATCATGTTACTAAGTGAACTCTTGCTATGTTATGTTAAGTGTGGTGCATTTTATGTTTCTGCAAGTTGTGTTTGTTTCTGCATTTTGTGTGTCGACATTTTATGTTTTTTGCACATTATGTTTCTGTGTTTTGTGTGTATTATTGCATGTTGTTGATAACTCTAACGGCAGCATGCATTGCATGCCGTGAATACTATCTATTGCGGCGTGCATTGCATGTCGTTGATAATCCTAACAACAGCTTGCAATGCAAGCCGTGAATACTTCAATTGTAAATTGATAACACTAATGACAGCATGAATTGCACGCCGCGAATAATTGAATTGCAGCGTTTATTGCACGCCATTTATTACCCTAACAACAGCACGCATTGTCCGGCCCGAATTCTTCAATTGCAGCGTTTATTGTATGCCATTGATGACACTAACAACAGCATGCATTGCACGCCGCGATTACGTCAATTGCAGCGTTTATTGCACGCCGTTGATATCTTTAGACTTTCAACAGTTTATCATTGTACAGGACGCAATGCACGCCGTGGATAGCATATTTGCGCGCCGTAAAAAGCTATATCTGTTGTAGTGGATTATCAAGCTTAAAAGAAGGATTAAAGGGCGTGTGACCCATATATTGTGTTGTTTGTTGTAATTTTTGGTAATACTTAATTAGATTACTTATAAATAAAATTGTAATTTGATTGTCGTGTTATTGTTTATGGTTCAAATTACAGACCTTATGGTAGCTTACAAATCTATAATTAAGTTGATTAAAGGGAGGTTGCCCATCCAGTACCAATAATTAGCCAAATATTAAACTAGTATTCACTGTAAAATTAATTCACTTAACATATGTTTGTTTGAGCAGAGCTATTTTTTTTATCATACCGAAGTCTACTATTATAGTATATTATATATATGTAAATAATTGCACGATAATTAGTGATATTTCCGTTGTGTTTATATATATATATATATATATATATATATATATATATATATATATATATATATATATATATATATATATATATATATATAGAAGACATAAATATATATTTAGAGATATCAAAATTTAATAAAATAAATTTTTATGTATTCGTATTATTCTTCTGATCATGAAAATAATCTCATCCATAATTTTAACCAAAAAAATTGAGTGTGGTATTTTTTTAAATACAAATTAGGTCTTATATAAATAAAAAATTACCACGCTTAATTTATTCTGTCAAAATTATAGATGAGATCGTTTTTATGATCAGAAGAACAATACGAACCAATAGAAACTTGTTTTATGAAATTATGATATCTCTAGCTCCATATTTAGGCCTTCTACTTTTATTTTATTTTATTTTATTTGAATCTAGGACGAATCATGGATTCGTCCTAAAATCTAAGGCAAATCCAGGATTCATTCCAAAATCTGAGACAAATCTAGGATTTGCCCCAAAATTTGAAATGAATCTAGAATTCGTCTCAGATTCAAATAAAATAAAATAAAAAATAGAAGACCTAAATATGGACCTAGAGATATCATAATTTCATGAAACAAGTTACTATGTGTTAATATTAATCTTCTGATCATGAAAATGATGTCATCTATAATTTTGACCCAATAAATTGAGTGTGATATTTTTTTTAACACAAATTAGGTCATATACAAATAAAAAATTACGACACTCAATTTATTTTATCAAAATTATTGATGAAGTTATTTTTATAATTAGGAGAACAATACGAACCAATAGGAACTTGTTTCATAAAATTTCAATATCTCTAGATCTATATTTAGACATTCTAATTTTTGTTCAACTCATAATTTATCTCTAGGTTTTATGAACAATCACTTAGAGTTTTGCTTAACTCATAATGTATATCCAAAATTTTAAATATGATTCTAGATATATCAGAATTTCATGAAACAAGTTTTTATAGATTCATATTGTTCTTCTAATCATAAAAATGACCTCATCCATAATTTTGACATAATAAATTGAGTGTGATAATTTTTTATTTCTATAAGACCTAATTTATATTTTAAAAAAAAATACCAAACTCAATTTATTGGGTTAAAATTATGGATGAGGTTATTTTCATGATCAGGAGAATAATACCAACTAATAGAAACTTGTTTCATAAAATTTTGATATCTCTAAGTCCATATTTAAGACTTCTAATTTTTAAATTTATTTTTTATTTTATTTAAATCTGGCACGAATCCTCTATTCATCTCAGATTTTGGAATGAATACAGGATTCATCCCAGATTCAAATAAAATAAAAAATATATAAAAAAATATAAGACCTAAATATGGACCTAAAGATATCAGAATTTTATGAAACAAGTTTCTATGGATTCATATTGTACTCCGGATTATAAAAATGATCTCATCTAAAATTTTGACATAATAAATTGAGTGTGGTAATTTTTTATTTGTATAAAACCTAATTTGTGTTAAAAAAATACCACACTCAATTTATTGGGTCAGAATTATGGATGAGGTCGTTTTCATGATAGAATAATACGAACCCATAAATTTTTTTTTTGTGAAATTTTGATATCTCTATGTCTATATTTAGGCCTTCTATTTTTTTTTTATTTAAATCTGGGATGAATCTAGGATTCATCCCCAATTCAAATAAAATAAAATAAAAAATTAAATAAAAATTAGAAGGCCTAAATATGGACCTAGAGATATCATAATTTTATGAAACAAGTTTTTATAGGTTCATATTATTCTTCTGATCATAAAAATGACCTCATCCATAATTTTGATATAATAAATTGAGTGTGGTAATTTTTTCACACAAATTATGTCTTATACAAATAAAAAAATTATCACACTCAATTTATTATGTCAAAATTTTAGATGAGGTCATTTTTATAATTAGGAGAATAATATGAATCCATAGAAACTTGTCTCATAAAATTTTGATATCTCTAGATCCGTATTTAGACCTTCTTTTTTTTTTAATTTTTTTTTATTTGAATCTGGGATGAATCCTAGATTCATCCCAAAATTTGTATATTCATCCCAAATTCAAATAAAATAAAAATATATAAAAAAAAATAGAAGGCCTAAATATGGAATTAGAGATATCAAAATTTTATGAAACAAGTTTTTATGGGTTCGTATTGTTGGTGCGGTTAGCACTAACGGTCTAACTCAGGTTTCGATGAATGACAAAGTAGGTTAAGTTAGTTTTATTGTGATCTAACACTTTGACTGAGTGTGAAGGAGAAATCCAGCTACGTCAACGTGCCAAACAGATAGCTGGTACGAAGTCCAGATAGGTCGATGGGCTGACCGAATATCTGGCATGAAATCCATCTAGGTCGACGGGTCGACCGGATAGCTGGCACAAAACCCAGCTAGGTCGACAGACTGACCAGATAGTTGGCACGAAGTCCAAATAGGTCTACGGGCTGACCGGATGTCTGGAAGGTAAGTTTAGGTAAGTCACTGGAGGAGAGTGACTAAGTGAGGACGCGTTCCTAGTTAGGGAAATTAGGCATCGATCTAACTTAGAACCATTTCGGGAATCTAAGTTGAGATCGTGATTAGATTCTGGTCTCAATAAGACAGAATCTAATTACTACTCTGTTTGAATATAATTGTGCTAACACTTTATTTTGTAAGGTAGAATAAATTGTACTTTGCCTCGGACTAACATTTTCTTGCAGGAAAAATGTGTGTTGGAAATGATGGTCCGGACGCCTGGAAGGTAATTTCTATCTTGACAGCTAGGAGCACACCGATTGGTTTGATGATGTCATAGTCTAGGCGTCCGGAAGGAATCTGGGCACCCAAAGCACTCTTATAAAAGAAGGCCTCCACCAGAGCTTCAAAACAACAAATTCTGCTATGACTGCTCTGTTGTGCACTGCTCCTGCGACGCCGCGAGGCTTCTCTGACAACGTACGATTTAATCTTCTATTTCTGTTGTTGATATTCTTTTAATAATTCTTGTACTCATTTTTGTAATCATTTTTGTGAGTTATTGTGATTGTCCAACGAAAGCACTCGACGAGTGTGAGCTTTGAAGTAGGAGTCGACGAAGGCTCCGAACCAAGTAAAATTGGTTGTCTTAGCATTGTCTTTGTAAAATACCGAAAAATGGCGAATAATGATGAGGGAATTTTTCGGAATTTTTAGAAATTTTTCTGGAATTTTTCGGAGACCGTATGGACGAGTTTACGGGGATAAAAACGAGGCCTAGGGAAAGCCTGTTTAGGCTACCCTGATTTAACGAGGAAAAGTTTATTTCCTTTTTCTTTTAATTTTCTTTTAATTTTCTTTTTCCTTGTTTTTTCCCGCGTGCTTCCCTCTTTCTCCCCCTGCCGAACCCGACGTCGTGCCCTAACCTCCTCGCGGCCTTCTTCTCCTCTCACACGATGGTTCCTTCTTCCCTTTGTGCTGCAGCCGACGCCGGTTCACAGCCCTAGCGCCGACGCCGCCGCTTCTCTTCTCCTCTGCGCGTCGACACCAACTCAGCGTGCCCTAATTCCTGGTCTCTTTCTTCCCGCTCGGAGCAGCGCCGCGCCACTCGATTCATCTTCGTCGCCGGCGCAAATCCATCGCCACCTACTGCGGGAAGCCACCCTCGGTTGATGTGGGCCGACACTAGAGCATTGGTGTTGCCCTAGCCTCGATTTCTGACGCCGACCTTCTTCATCGCGACGACGCCAACGAACAGAGCCCCTTCTCCATACCCTAGTTCTGCTGGGTTGGCTGTGGTCGGCCTATCAAACGGGTATTTCCCTTATTCTTATCTTGTACCATGATAATGATCTACAAATGTTGATTTCTTCCATGTCGATTTCAACAGCAGCTTGCATTGTCTTGGATCGGAGGGGAAAATCTGTTGGGGGACAAAGATTAGCTTCCTTGATCCATCGGCAACAAATCTGTGGCAGCAGTACGATCTGGCTAGCACTTTCCGGCCGCCACTCCTCTTGGCAGTGGGTTAATAGGGGCTATCTGGTGTTAGGGTAAGATTGCGGTTAAAGTTGTACTGGATTTAAGGCTAGGACGTGAAGGCAGGGAGGCAGAAATTGTAAACCTTTGTGGCTGGCTTGTACCACCATCCATCAATTGCAAATTTGGGTAAGTTATGCTTTTGATCTCTAAGGTTTCAAAACCCTAATTGCCTACTAGTTGGATGTATAATGAACTCATGGATATGTTTGGTATCAACAAGATTAAACTGTTGTGGAGATGAGGAATCTGATCATTTTTCATACACTTAGGTGAGCATGTTCAGTGATTTTCTTTAGATTCCTATTGAGGATGGTCTGTTCTGTACAGATTCTGTATATGTTATTAGATTACATCTGAGTTGATCCAATTGGAAATCTTCATTGGAACGAGGATTCAGATTCAGGACGAGCACATCGACATAGAGGTTGATTAGCTCGATCTACATTGGAGGCGGGTACCTCTTGACTTATCTTTTATGATATTGTCAATTGGATATGCATAGTATTTTATAGCTACAAGCAATGATCATGTTTGCCTTTGGTATGCCATTGTTTGTTACCTGTAGCATGTTTTGTTAGGTGTTTGTTATGTATCCATGTTTACGTTTCGTGATTATTGCCATGAGTACCTTAGTTCCTAGAGTAAGTGACATACCATGCTTTACTGAGTTTAGGACTAGATTCTAGATTTTTTATTATCTGACATGTGTATCTATAATTTTATATCATACCTGATCTGTGTACCTAGACCTTTGGCTTTGATCCATGTACATTGTTGGTACATATTTTATGGAGGTGGATATGTTCAGGACCTAGGTTGTTATACCATAGAGGACCTGTATACCCTAGATCTGTGGATTTGACTTACTTGTACTAGGGTACACATTTTTATATATATATGTGGATTTGGTTTAGGATATTATCATGCTTAGTTTCATGCACCATTTGCATGATTGCATGCTGCGTGATAGGCTGCTCCATTATTGTAGAGCATATCACCAGTTTCATCACTGTTCGGTGCTCCGTTGGTTCGCTCATGGGTAGCGTGACGCAGCGTGGTAGCACGACAGTTTGCTCTGTTCGGTGCTCCGTTGGTCCGCTCATGGGTAGTGTGACGCAATGTGGTAGCACGTTAGGGATCCCTCCCCGTCATGGTGTACCGGGAGATGAGAGCATTACGCTCCCCCATTTATGATTTGGGGTAGGAGTATGTGTGTACTCCGACAGCATCCCGTCCACTCGGTCACTCATCAGGAGCAGTGACGTCAGAGTGCACGGTTGTCACAGCCCTACCCACTTAGTCTCACCATTGTGTGTGAGATAACTGACTGCCGTCAGGGGTGCCCATGTCATTGGCACCATATGCATTTATTGCATTTATTTGCTTGTGTTTGCTGCACTTATATGCTGCATTTTGGTGGATACATTTGTTTGACATGCATATAGGAGGCATATTGTGTATCTGGTTTGACGACCCTTTTGTTCTGGATAGGAGTTCCCGGTGAGTACAGCTTCCTCAGTTACCTTTCAGTTTTGCATATTTCCTATATATGATTAGGAAGCTATATTCCATGTTTATTGCTGTTAGATATATCTTACTAGGCATGTCTATTGGTATTCGCTGAGCTGTTGAACTCACCCCTGTGGACACTATCTTTTTCAGGTACCAGGTTGTTTATGATGTCGCTTGGAGTATCCTGTCTGCTGGTCCCCACGTCACCTCAGAAGATCTATCGGTTTCATTTATGTTTTGTTTGTTTTATGTGTCAATGTGTTTAGTTTAAGCTCCGGTTTTGTTCTGGAATGTTGAAGTTGTTATGTGATATTTTGTATTGGTTGTTGGTTGTGTAAGCCTAGCCGGCTAGCAGTTTTGTATTTGGTTTCTATCATTTTCTGTTGTGTTTTGGTTTTGGTGCAGCCGAGTGGGCTGCTTTACCTATAACTGCATGGTTGTGTTTTTATTGTATCAGCCGAGTAGGCTGTATCATATAACTGCGTGGTTGTGTGTATATTCTAGCCGCCTGTGGCTGATGTATATTGTGCATGTAGAAATCATTCAGATTGTCAGCCGTACAGGGGAGGTGCTGCTGAAATTTCTTCGGACAAGGACTCCCCCGGGGCGTGACAGTCTTTATTTTTCTTATTTCCACTGCATACTCGAATTGATTTTTGAATTATTAACGATGACTATTCACACCCCTCTAGCGAACTCTATGATCTAACAAGTGGTATCAGAGCAGGTACCGCTCTGATTTGGTGCAAACACCAATTAGGCAAAGAGGGTGGAAAATTTTTTTCTTTTCTCATTTTTTGATTTTAAGTTTTTCAAAATAATCCAGATTGGTATCATTACCTCTTTGAAATTTTTTTTCGGAGCAATTCAAACTGAACTGGTGCAACACCAATTCAGTTTTACAATTTTTACTTTTTCTCCCACATTGCTAAATCCAAGACCAAGTCTTGGGATCCTCTTCTTTGTTTTTTGTGTGTGCAAGAATTATGACCCAAATCGAGGGATTCAGCACCATCCATCCTCCCCTGTTCAACGGTGGTGACTTCCCTTACTAGAAGAAGCGAATGGAGGTCTATCTAAAGACTGACTTCGACTAGTAGTTCAACGTCACCAGAGGATACAAGACTCCTGTCGACAACTCTGAAAATCCGTTGGACCCTGAATAGTGGAATCCGGAGATGAAGAAGAAAGTCCAGACGAACTTCAAAGCCCTCAACACACTACAATGTGGGCTAACAAAGGAGGAGCTGAACAGAGTAGACCCACACGAAAATGCGAAAGAACTGTAGAACAAGCTCATCAAACTGCACGAAAGAACCAGCGACGCTAAGGTAACTAAACGTGATCTTTATTTAAATAAATTATTTAATATAAAAATACAGGAAGGAGAATTTGTTGGATGCTACTCGGAATTCCATTCTGTTTCCCCTTACAAAAATTTGTACAAGTACAGAACTTTTCCTAGCAACCCATGTGTTTTTCAAAAGTTAAACTTGGATTGCAAACGAAATTTAACATTATTAATCCAAGTTCAACTCATGTGTTATTCAGAAGTTAAACCATATTACAGAAGTTGATTAAATATCTATTTCAAGGATTGACTTCCAGGTCGTTGGCGAGGCACTCAGCCTTCTTGGTTATGGGATCATCCACCACTTCCTAGACAAATTCTTACAAAGAAATTGAATATTTAATCTCCTTACAGTAAACCCTAGGTTTAACTACAAAGAACTCAATTGAAGCACAAAATTGATAGCCTCTTGTGTTGGTATTTCAGGATCCATACAAAGAAAAACTAAACTAATTTCACTGTGAAATAAAAACTAGTTGTACCTTTCTTCGTAGACAAAGACCTCCTAATCTTCTGTTGTATTTCTCTCCTCTTCTTAGACGTCATGTGGGCGACGATCTACTAAGATAACACCACCCGAACCACTTCTATACCTCTAAGACTTTCGGCTACCAAGGGATGCTAGAATAGGGAGCCTCTTTCTCTTCTTCTTCTTTTCCAAGAAACTGACCACAAGGAGGTGAATCCTTGATGTGCCGCCGACCTTAAGGGAAGAAAGCAAAGGGAGAAGAGGAGAAAGGGGGCCGACCACCAAGGAAAATAGAAGAGGGAACTTTAGGTTGTGTTCTACCATAAGACACCATCTACCTCTCTTTTATAATCCTTGGTGAATGCTAAAAAGGAAAGTTTTAAACAAAATTAAAACTTCCTTTTAATTCCAATCATGGCTGGCCATAGCTTGGGCAACAAAAAAAGAAAAAACTTTAAAATTAAAATCTCTCTTTTAAATCCCTTTGTGGATAACTATAAAAGGAAATATTTTAAAATTAAAATTTCTCTTTTAAATCCCTTTGTGGATGACTATAAAAGGAAAGTTTTAAAATTAAAATATCTCTTTTAAACAATTGTAGATGACTACAAAAAAGAAAAGATTTTAAAATTAAAATCTCTCTTTTAATTCCTTGTGGATGGCTATAAAATGAAAGTTTTAAAATTAAAATCTCTCTTTTAAACCATCGTAGATGATTACAAAATAGAAAAGATTTTAAAATTAAAACTCTCTTTTAATTCCGTGTGGATGGCTATAAAAGGAAAGTTTTAAAATTAAAATCTCTCTTTTAAACAATTGTAGATGACTACAAAAAAGGAAAGATTTTAAAATTAAAACTCTCTTTTAATTCCTTGTGGCCGGCCCCTTACTTGGGCATCAAGCAAGGCTTGGTCGACCACCCCTTGGACTCCAAGCAAAGCTTGGCCGGCCCCTTGCTTGGGCACCAAGCAAGGATGTGGCCGACCCATTACTTGGATAAGAAGTGAGGCTTGGGTGGATGTGAGGCTTTATACATATAGGCTACAACAGGGACTTAGAGGAGGAATTGGTTATGGTCTCCTAATGAGCTTGAGCTTCCTGTGTTCGACCCGAACACCCAACTCAAGTTCATCAATAATAACTCATACCACTAAAGAGTTATTATTGAACTACCGCACCAATCCCATATTACATTATGAGCTCCTTCTTATCATGAGTGTGTTAATCTCTCTATGTTTAAGATATCTAATGTCCATTAATTAAATGAGTTACTGACAACTCACTTAATTAACATCTAGCTCCAAGAGTAGTACCACTCAACTTCAATGTCATGTCGAACTAAGTCCACCTGTAGTGTTTACATGACAAACCTTATGAGCTTCTCAAGGGGACATCATCAACCTAGATAACTAGGACATAGTTTCCTTCTATAATCAACAACACACCATATAAATAATATTATTTCCCAACTTATCGGGTCTGTTGATTTAACGAATAAATCTCACCCATTGATAAATTAAAGAAATAAATATTAAGTATATGTGATTGTTATTATATCGGGATTAAGAGTACGCACATCCATAATAACAGAGGTTCTGTTATTTTATGCAGTCAGTATAAAAAGAACAACCTTAAATGGTCCTATTCAATACACACATAGTGTACTAGTGTAATTTTATAGTCAAGATAAACTAATACCAAATTACACTACAACCATTCCAATGGTTTGCCCCAATCTATTTTGGTTGTGAGCTACTATTTATAATTTATAAGGAACTGATAACATGATCTTCTGTGTGACACCACACACCATATTATCTACAATATAAATTAAATAAACAATTGCATTTAACTAAATGTAGACATTTGACCAATGTGATTCTCATTTCAAAATAAATATTTATACAAAAAACTAAGCTTTTAGTATACATCCTAACAGAATCGGCGAGTCAACTCCATGCGAGGATAAAGGATATCCTCAACGGGCTTCACACCATCGACCACCAAATGGAGAACCGCGATTTAATAAGGTATGCCCTGAATGTGTTTCCTTGAAATGCATTGTGGGCATCCATTGTGGATGCCTATAAGATTTCGAAGAACCTTCAAAATTAAAATTAGACAAATTATTTTATGAACTTGAACTACACGAACAAACTAACGCCAGAACCGAGAAAGGTGTTGCTCTTTTTGCATGTTCCTCCAAAGAAAAGTCAAGAACCAAGCCTGAATCTGAAGGTGAGTCTGACCAAGACTCAGAAGACGAAGAACACCTGGTGAACTTGGTAAGGAAAATGTTCACCAGGAGAAAGAAAAACTTCAATAGAAAATACCTACAGAAGATCAACTCCACTATTGAACCAAAGAATGTAACCTACTTTAGATGTAACAAGAAGGGTCACTACAAGAACAAGTGTCCGAAGCTGAAGAACGACAAAACCAAGGCAACCAAAAAGAAGACACTCAAAACAACGTGGGACGAATCATCTTTAGATGAATCAGATGCTAAAGATCAGAAGCACCGAAGCCACCTCGTACTGATGGCCCACGAATCAAAATCGGAGGATGAATCAGAAGATGGGTCCGAACTCGAATCGAGCCACGAGTCCGCACTCATATCCGAAGGTTCCGAGGAGGTATACTATAGTTTAAACAAAAAGTTTTTTAAAGTTATTGCATGCCTAGATAGAAAATTAACTGCAACTAAAAATCAAATAAAATACTCCTTGAGGAGAACCAACACCTCAAGGAACAAATTACAAAATCTAATCCAAATCAAGTTGTAAAACTTGAGGAGGAAAATTCAATACTAAAAGTTGAAATCAACAAACTTAAAGGGTTTTTATAAAATTTTACAGCCAGATCTAAAAACTTGGACTTAATTCTAAAATGTCAAAAAGGTGTATACAATAAATCTGGTCTTGGATACATGTTCAGTTCAACAAATAAATCATTTATATCACTCGTAACCCAAAAGAAAAACCAAATTAAAGCTTGGGTTCCAAAAGCGTGCTTAACCACACAAGTAGGAATCAATCAATACTATATACCTAAAAACAAAATATATTATGTACACTCAAATAATCTAAATCAAAAGCCAAAATATAAACCAAAATCAACTAAACTAAAACTAAACCATAGAAATTGTTGGACCCCATGGTTGTTTTAATGTGATCAACCAAGTTTAAGTTAGATTCTGTTTGTTTTTTATCCCTAAGTGTGCAGGAGCTTAGGAGCGCAGGAAGTCGAGAGGAAGATGCAGCTAGCGAGAAGGACGGCACGGGAAGGGAGCCGATGGGCTCAGTGCGTTCGAAGGACGAGAGAGCTGCGGAAGAGTACACCGATGGGTGAGAAGAACGTGCGCAACGTTTGAGGGATGTAAAGCTGGGACGAAAGACTGCTCGAGGAGAAGGCCGGAAATTGAGTTCGGGTGAGCCCTATTTCGGTTGGCCGGAATCACCCAAATGTGTGAAGCTTTGGAAGTCAAAACAAAGGAGAAAGCAAGCTGAAAATGAAGCTCAAGGCGCCTTTATTAAGTATTGGAGGCGCCTCCATCTTGGAGGCGCCTTCATGCTTGTTTGAGGTGCCTCAGCCCTGGTCAAAATGACCATTGTCAACCAGATAGAGTTCTATCCATTCACCTGAGCTGAGGCACCTTGGACCTCAGTTGGAGGTGCCTTCGACTTATGGGATAGACTTTCCAGGGGCTATAAAAGGACCCCTGGACCTAGGAATGAGACATCAATCAAGCGTTCAACTCTGTATTCATTTCTAGCAATAGTTCTGAGCTTTTAGTGTGTAAAAGACTTCTCCGCCTTTAGAGAAGGAGATCTTTCAGAGCTTTTTCTACTACTTTGGATTAACAACCTTCTTGGTTGTAACAAAGCAATTCACCCCTTCTTGTCGGCCTCGCTGCACCAACAAGTGGTATCAGAGCAAGACCGCCTCAAAAGGACTAACCGCCGATTGAAGCACAAAAATCAAGACGATGTTCGAAACAAACATTCATCCCCCTGTTGGTTGGTCCTAGGAAGATCGTACCGGTTCCACTGTACAAAAATTTTGTACAAGTGTTGAACCTTTCCTTAACAACCTATTGTGTTCTTTAGAAATTAAATTAGGAATCACAAACGGAACTTAACATTATTGATTCTAAATTTAACTTATCTATTCTTGATGGTTTAGATTTGGGTCGCAAGCGGAACTTAACACTATTGATCCAAATCCACCTATGTTATAAAGTTAATTAAATATTTATTTCTAAAATTGGCTTCCAGGTCAAACATAGCGAGGCACTAGGCCTTCTTGGGTATGAGATCATCCACCACTGCCTTGACAAAGCCTTTAATATAAATTCAATATTTAATTTCCTAAAATAACATTAGGTTTAACGAAAAGAACAATCGAATCAAAAATTCGAAAAACAAAAAAAAACACAACTTCGAAACAAATCCGAAATTCTAGAATCATATGCCTCTTGTGTTTGTAATTCTAACAAAGAAGAACTAGTATGATACAGAAAATAATTACTAGTTATACCTCTTCTTTGTATACTAATAACCTCAAGATCTTCTGTAGTATTCCTCGCCTCCTCTTGGACGTCGTGTGGGCGACGATCCTTCAAGATGAACACCACCCAAAGCTCCTCCTCCTCCTCTAGTATTCGGCCACCACCACCACCAAGGAACAAAAGAGAGCAAGGGGAAAAGAAAGGGAGAGAGGGTCGGCCACAATAGAGAGCTCCAACAAGAGAATAAGAATTGATAAATCATGAGGCTCCCCTCCCATTCTTTTATATTACTTGCCCAAGGCAAATAAGGAAAGACTTTTTACAAAAATTAAAATCTTCCTCTTGTTTTTCCTTTTCCCCTTTTATTTTTCCTTTTCTTTCCTCTTGATTGATTCAATCATCAATCATTGATTGGTTTAATTGATTGGCCGACCCCTTGCTTGGGCACCAAGCAAGGGTGGCCGACCACTTAAAAGAGGAAAAAAAAACTTTGTAAAAATTTTGTAAGCAAAGAAGGAAAGCTCTTATAAAATTTTACAAGCTCTCTTTTAATTTCCTAATGTGGATGTTAAAAAAGGAAAAGTTTTAAAAATTAAAACCAAGTTTTAAAATTTAAAACTTCTCTTCTAAAATTTCCTTTTTTAACATGATTACAAAAATAGAAAATTTCAAATTGAAAACTTCTCTTCCTTTTTTCTAAAACCATGAGGATAGTTAAAAAAGGAAAGTTTTTAAAACTTTTAAACTCTCTTTTAAACCATGTGGCCTAATTCAAATAAGGAAAGTTTTATATTTTAAAATCTCTATTTTAAAACTTATAGATATCTACAAAGAGAAGATTTTAAAAATTCAAAACACCCCTCCTAGTTTGAATTATGTGGCCGGCCCCCTTAATTATGCTAGTGGCCGACCCCCTTTGAGAAGGTAGTGGTCGACCCTTGGCTTGGTCACCAAACCTTGTGTGAGATCTCGAAAAATTTAAAGAAATAGGGTTATTTCAGAAATAGCCTTATAGAATTTTTCCGGAATTTTTAGAAATTTTCTGGGAATTTTTCCGAGCTCGTAAGACGGGTTTTGAGGGGATCAATTTCAGGTTCGGATTAAAGCCTGTTGGGGATACCCATTTAAGTGAGGAAATGTTTTATTATTAATTCCATTTCTTTTCACTTTATTTCCCAAACGCCGAACCTGAGCCCTCCTTCCCCGATCTCCCCTCTCTTCCCTACTCTCTGTCTCTCTCGCGGACAAACCGACGCCGACGGAAATCTCCATCTGGGGGCGTCCACATCGCATCGCCGGAGGACCACGTCGCCGGAGCTCGACGAAGCCGGCAGAGTCCAGTCTATCTTTGGTTCCGTGACTGCTGTTCTGGTGAGTTCTGTGCCGATCCTCGACATCTAGGGCACGGTGGAGGCTTGGTTCGCCTCGTCTCCCAACCTACTGACTTCCTCGTTCCTCTTCCTCGAGTTGTCCCCGGAGCGATCCGTGTCTTCTCTAGCCGGAGCGCCATCGGGAGGTGATCCAGAGAGGTAAGGTTTCATCGGATCTATGTGCTTAACTAGATTAGGGTTCTTCCCTGTTCTTACCCTCGCTCTCTCGGATCTATGCTCTAGAACCATCGTCGGAGAGGGATCTTGGCCGTCGGCTATAGGTTCTTGGCCGAGATCACCAAGTGCTCACTGAGAGCAAAGCCGAGCATCTGGTTTCCATTCTGTGGTGTTGAATTCTTGATCCGAATTGTGTAGTGGATCCAGCAAGGTGTTGTTCAGTGGGTTGTCAAGCTCCAGCAACAACTACCCTTCCTGGCAGCACCACTTCTTCGTGTGGATCAACAGATCAGAGCTAGGAATTAAGGTAAGATGAATTAGATTGTTGTTGGAATACTTGGTTGAATCCATGATCTCCTTGTGTTTGATCCGAACAGAGGAGTGAATTCCAAATAGGTTCTGTTCTGTCCTGTTTTGTGGATTGGTTGGCTTCAGCAGTAACTCATCTTGGTCTCGGCAGCAACAATCCTCTTGTCCCAACAGCCACAGTAGCTGTGGAATTGAGGTATGGTTTTTGATCTTGCTGTAGGTTAGTTAATTTAGGTTTATGATTTGGATTAGGGTAATTGTTTCATGTGTTGATGAATTAGTCTATGTATTGAATAGGGTGTGATTTGAATTCTAGATGATCTTGTTCTAGATTGGAATTAGGGTTTTACTTAGTTGTTTATGTGGAGGGATTTTGATACATGTTGTAATTAGTTGTTAAATTGTGTAGATTTAATTGTGTTGAGTAAATCTAATGGAATGGTTAGGGTTAGGGTAATTAACCCTAGTCAACCGTTGGATTTCTAATCTAATTGGTGATTAGGGATTAGGTAACTAACCCCAATCGACCATTAGATTTAAATTGGTAAGTTGTGATTATGGTGATTAGGGTTTTGCCCTAATTTAGTTTTGGGAATTTTATTTAGCTATTTCATTTGGATTTAGCTAAATAAAATATATATGTTGATTGATGCAGGATTCTGATTCGAGACAGGCGTCTCGAAGTTGACATTGGATTAGGACTGGATTGTACCTTTTATTTGAGGCGGGTACCCTTTGACTTATTGTTAGTTAGAGCCCTAGAGCCAATCATTTGATGATTGTATGGACTCATGTATAACATATTCATGTATATATATTAAGGCATTTGGTTTTTGGTTATTATGCTTATTTGTATTAGTGCCAGATAAAATAAGTATAGTAACGTCCTAGAGTACAAGGTTCTTACCTATATCAATCGATTGGTTGAATCGATAGTGAGATGATATAGGGAACACTACTCTAAATCATTCATAGTCGAGTATTAACATTCAGGGACAATGTTAATACAATAAAACTAGCATGTAGGTCAGCTCGATGACTTGATCTCACAAGTCATGGATATAGAGATATCAAGCTGACACATGGGTATGCATTAGAGAATGTATACTGAATGACCCGCCATGAGAAAGTATCATGGATCATTATATGAGTGTCATATACTTTCTCATGTGGCTATTAGTATGACTATTAGTCCTTTGACCTGAAGTCACCATGGATCCCTACATAAGGAGTTATGTACTTTGGTTTCGTCAAACGTCACCCGTAACTGGGTGGACTATAAAGGCGATTACTGGGTATATAATGAATTATGTAGAGGGATGTGAGTGATGTAGATGGGATCTATCCCTCCCATATGACGGGAGCGACATCGGTATTCTTGATAGAGTGAGACCACTAAGTGCATGGCCATGCCCAAATGAGTCAACATGAGATGTTGAGCTCATTTGATCAAGTGAGTCTACTTGGAGTTCTAGATTTAGATTGATTAGAGGATGACACGGTTTATGTCTCATATTGATCAATCTAGATGTCTAGGATAGAAGGACAATGTCACATATTTTGTGAGGAGTCACAATTGGTAGTCACAAGGTGATGTCGGATCTCGACATTCTTGTAACTTGGGTAGTAATGATGTGTTGCTAGATACCGGTCATTACTTATGCTCCTAAATGGGTTTAGGGCATTGCCAACGTTACAAGAACCTATAGGGTCACACATTAAGGACAATTAGATGGAGATTTGGTTCATATGATGAACCAAGAGGATTAGATTCATTTGATGAATCATATTGGATTAAGAGTAATCCAAATTGGGCTAATTGAGTTGGACTCAAGTTGATTCATGTATTCAATGAGTCTAATTTAGATTATGACTCATTAAATCAACTTAATTTAATGAATTAGATTCATTATATTAAGTTGGCTTGAATCATATGGTTGGATTAGATCAACCATGAGAGAGATTTGATCAAGTTTGACTTGATTTGAGAGGAAGAGAAAAAGTCATGTTTGACTTGACTTTTTGCCACATCACTAGTGAGTTGGCAAGATGTGGACCAATAGGATTGCTCCACATCATCAATGTGTGCCACCTCATGGAGGTTACAAGCCTCCATAGCATTTAATGTGGCCGGCCCACATTAAATGAGGAGGTTACACTTGTTGCCATGTCATTTAGTGAGGTGGCAAGATGTGGACCAATAGTGTTGATCCACATCATCCTAGAGTGCCACCTCATGGGGGTTACAACTCTTAATGGTCTCCACATTAATTGGAATTAATGTGGGGGTTACACCTCCTAGAGTGGTCGGCCACTTGATGGCTAAGGGGTTGTTTGAATTTCCTCTCATTGATTTGATTCACTCTTCTTCTCCCTTGGGTGCTCTCTCTTCTCCTTCTCCCATTCCTTGGCCGAACACTCCATTGGTGCTAGCACACCTTGTGTTTTGGTCATCTCCTTCTACTTGTGTCCGTGTGGATACATATAGAGGTTGTCTACTTTGACAACTAGAGATCCGGCGACATCTTGGACAAGCGGGAACGCGAAGGGCTTCGCTATAAGGGTAATGATCTTAACTTTAGTGTAGATTTAAAGTTTTTACAAACTCGTACAAGAAAAAGGTTTTTCGATAATTTTGTTTACGAATCTTTGCACGAGATCCATGGCTTTGGGTGACTCGGGGTTTCCGCGACGCGAAAAAACGGTTTTCGCGGCCCGAAGAACCCAACACTTATCTTTTGATAATGTCTTATGATATGTGTAGCTTATATATATTTACTAGTGGTAGATAGTAGATTATTTCTTCCCTGGTCTTAGCTAGTTGATACCTATCACATGCTTCATCTGCTAGTTGCTTTACTTCAGGATTGGATATTTTATCTCTTGCCATGTGTATATATGTTCATAGAGATGCCTATCTATAGTGCTCTACTCTACTAGATTAGTTGCCTTACATGTGTGATACATGCTCTTGGATTCATGATACTTACATCATTGTTATATGTGATGTCTTTGGATTTATGCTGTTTATATCATGGTTATATATATGCGTTTACCTTTTGGGCACACACATATATGGAGGAGGCTATGTTCAGGTATGACATACTGTAGCATCATGCACCATCCTGCATGATTGCATGCTGGGCGATTGACGACTCCATTATTGTTGAGCTCGTCGGTCGACTGCATGGGTAGTGGCACAGCACAGTAGGGTGTGTATGGCAGTAGCTCTGTAGTGCTCCGCTGGTCCGCTCATGGGTAGTGTGACTGCAGCGTGGTAGCAGACAGGGATCCCTCCCCGTCATTGCGTACCGGGAGTTGAGAGCGTTACGCTCCCTCACTATTTTTGAGGTAGGAGGATAGGTGTACTCCGACAGCATCCCGTCCATTCGGTCACTCATCAGGGGTAGTGACGGCAGAGTGCACGGTGTCACAGCCCTACCTACTCGGTCTCGCCATCGCGTGTGAGACGGCTGACTAGCGTCAGGGGTGACCATGTCATATTGCATCATATACACATATTGCATTTATTGTGATTGTTGCATATTGGATGATGCACTTGGGTGACTGCATATGATTGACATGCATACAGGATACATACTTATTTGCTCTGACTATCTTTGTCTGTGTATGTCCACAGTCATTGCCCAAGCCTCGCAGGTGAGTACAGTTTATTACAGTTATGCATTTTCTTATTATTCGTGCTATAGATTGTGCTTTATGCCTATTGTTGGTTATTACAGTTTATTTCAGCTCTGCATATCTGTTGAACTGTTAGGAGACTATACCGTAGGTTGTATGGTTAGAGAACTGTACTATTGATCTTATGGTTTAGGAGACTGTACCTTAGGTTTTTACTGGTGGATATATATTGTTGTACATGTCTATTGGTTTACCTACTGAGTTCTTGAACTCACCCCGTTGTTACTATTTTTCAGGTTGAGGCCGTCAGGAGAGATTCCAGTCGCTAGCCCCTTGGTCGCGAGGATTTCTAGATATCGTTTTCTGTGTTCGCTTTTATACGTATACTTGTGATGTGGGTTTGTATTGTGGACTTTATGACGCACATTGGGTTTACTACTTTTGTTTTCCGCTGCGAATATTTCATTACTTCGTGGATTTCGTTTCTTCGTTGCAGTGGAGTAGGATGTGTACATATATCTTCGTTGATTTCTATATCATCTTTTCTTTATACAACTGCGTGGATTGTTCATATTATATCTGTGTAGAAATGTTGAATATAACTGTGTAGATTGTTTACTATTTGTGTGTATTGTTCCGGCCGAGTGTGGCTGAGGTATAGATATATATATATACTGAGATTCATATTGTCACCCGTACAGGGGAGATGCTGCCGAAATTTCTTCGGACAGGGACTACCTGGGGCGTGACACCTTGGGTCGGCCCCCTCTTAGACACCAAGATGGACTTTATATGGATGGACTCGAGGCTTTAATGAGGCTATGAAAGGGACCTAGAGGAGAAATTGGTTTTGGCCTTTTGACGAGCTTGAGTATCCCGTGTTCGCCCCGAACACACAACTCAAGTTCATCAATAATAACTCATTCCACTAGAGAGTTATTATTGCACTACCGCACTAATCCCAAATTACATTATGGGCTCCTTCTTATCATGAGTATGTTAGTCTCCCTGTGTTTAAGATATCGAATGTTCATTAATTTAATTGAGTTACTAACAACTCACTTTAATTAATGTTTTAGTCCAAAAGTAGTACCACTCAATCTCATTGTCATGTCGGACTAAGTCCACCTGCAGGGTTTAACATGATAATCTTTATGAGCTCCTCTTGGGGACATTCTCAACTTAGATTACTAGGACACAGTTTCCTTCTATAATCAACAACACACACACTATAAGTAATATCATTTCCCAACTTATCGGGCCTATTGATTTATTGAGCTAAATCTCACCCTTTGATAAGTTAAAGAAATAAATACTAAATATATATGCTTGTTATTATATTAGGATTAAGAGCACACACTTCCATAATAACTAAGGTCTAGTTCTTTTATTAAGTCAGTATAAAAAGAACTTACCTAAAATGGTCCTACGTAATATACTTAGAGTGTACTAGTGTAATTTATTAGTCAAGATAAACTAATACCTAATTACACTACAACTATTCCAATGGTTTGCTCCTTTCCATCTTAGTCGTGATCAACTGTTTGTAATTTATAAAGAACTGATAACATGATCTTCTGTGTGTGACACCACACACCATGTTATCTACAATATAAATTAATTGAACAACTATACTTAACAAATAAATGTAGACATTTGACCAATGTGATTCTTATATGTTTATACAAAAGCTAGACTTTTAGTATACACTCTAACAATCTCCCACTTATACTAAAAGACAATGCTGCCATATATCATGTCATACATCTGATTCCCTACCCTTCAACATGACCATCAAAAGCTCTTGCCTTAAGGGCCTTAGTGAAAAGATCTTTCAGGTTATCACTTGATGCAATCTAGGCAGCAACAACTTCTCCTCATTATACGATGTCTCGTATTGGGTGGTACTTGTGCTCTATTGTGTTTACTTGCCTTATGGACTTATGGTTTCTTCAAGTTTGCTACTGCACCACTATTATTACAATAAATTGTAATAATCTTTGGGCAAACCAGAAATCATGTCTAAGCCCATCATGAAGTTTCTGAGTCATCCAGCTTCTATGGCTACCTCAGAGGCTGCCATATTCTCAGCTTCTATGGCGGATTCCAAAAAACACCTATGCTTAACACTCCTCCATAGTTATGACTTCACCTCCTAAAGTAAACACAAAACCCCGAGGCTGACTTACTATTGTCCCTTCTAATTTAAAGTCAAAATCTGTGTAATCCACAGGGATCAAATTATCTATCTTGTAAACTAGCATAAAATCTCTAGTCCCTCTAAGGTACTTTAATATATGCTTTACGGCAGTCGAGTATCCCGGTCCTGGGTTACTTTGATATCTGCTAACTATGCCCTGAGCAAAACAGATATCCAGTCTCATTCACAACATAGTATACATTAGGCTTCTGACAGCCGAAGTATAAGGAACTGCCTTCATGTCCTCTATCTCCTTTGATGTCTTCGGAGACATCTCTTTAGATAAAGCTACTCCATGTCTAAAAGGTAGAAAACCTTTCTTGGAGTTTTGCATGCTAAAATGAGATAGAATTGTATTGATATATGAAGCTTGGGATAAGCACAACATCCTTTTCTTGTGATCCCTTTGATCTTGAGAATATGTGCGCATTCTCCCAAGTCCTTCATATCGAATTACTTGGACAACCATACCCTTACTTCCGACAACACTTTGATATTGTTTCCAACTACCAAAAATGTCATCTACGTATAGTACAAGAAATACCACCACATTTCCATCACACTTCTTGTATACATAAGACTTATTTGGACACTGAATAAATCCATGCGGCTGGATTACTTCATTAAACCGAATGTTCCAAGACCTTGAAGCTTTGCTTTAGTCCATACACTGATTGAGCTTGCACACAAGATGCTCTTTGCCCTTTGCAATGAACCCTTCTGGTTTCTTTATATGGATGTTTTCTTCAAGACTTCCATAAAGGAAAGTTGTCTTGACATCCACTTGCCAAATCTCATAGTCCAATAGATAAAAGAATCTGGATAGACTTGAGCATGGCTACCGATGAGAAAGTTTCCTTTTTCAACAAACCTTTCTTTGAAAGTTTCCACCTTCCCGTCCATCCCTCTTTTCCTATTGTAGACTCAATGGTTTTTACACCATCTGGTGGCTCTACAAGCTCCCAGACTTTATTAGAATATATATATTCTAATTCTGTATTCATTGCTCTTTGCCAAGATGCTGTATCCTTATCTTGGAGCGCTTCATCATATGTCCGGGGATCAAGTTCATGTTCGCTAGGGATCAAGTCCAAAGACTTTCCTAAAACATGAATCTTTCAGGTTGCCTAACAACCCTCCCACTACGATGAGGCACTGTCTGTAATTGTATATCATTTGTGATATATGTTGCAGTTTCTTGTGATATTTCATCTTGTACAGTTGGTACTAGATTAGACGTGTCTTTTATTATTTCTTTAAGAGCAAATTTTCTTATGGGCTTATGGTTCATTACATAGTCCTCTTCTGAAAAATCGGGCATTGGTGCTAGACCTTCTGATTTTTAGGACTATAAACCTCCTTTCGTTTCTCTAGGATAACCCTCAAACAAGTGAACTCCTGTCCAGCTTATCAGTTTCTCCCTTCAGTACATGTGCTGGACAACCCTAAATCTGAATATGCTTCAAATTAGGCTTACGCCTATTATGCAATTCTATGTGAGTAGAGAGTTCTGACTTAGGAGGTACTATGTTCACTTCCGTTTCCAGAATATATACTTAAAATAAATTTGGTAATTTTTTGAATGACTCATCGATCTAATCATTTCCATAAGAGTCCTATACCTTCTTACTACACCATTCTGTTGGGGTGTACCAGGTGCAGTTAGTTGGGATTGAATCCCGACTTCTGATAAGTAACTCCTAAACTCTCCCAAGAGGTACTTGCTACTACGATCTCAGCGTAGTGTCTTGATACTTTTACCTTGACGTTACTCCACATCAGCCTAATACTCTTTGCACTTATCAAAGCACTTAGACTTGCTGCGCATCAAGTAAATGTACCCATATTTTGAATAGTTGTCTATAAAATAGATGAAATATTTGAAACCACCTCTTTCCTGGATAGTCATAGATCCACACAAATAAGAATGAACCAATTCCAACACATCTTTGGCTCTATACCCCTTAGCCTTAAAAGCTTCTTTGTTATTCTTCCTTCCAAGTGAGACTCGCAGGTTGGAAAGGTTTCCACTACCAATGAACCCAAAAGTTCATCGGCTATTATCCTTTGAATCCTACTTAAGTTAATATAGCCTAGCCTTAGATGCCAAAGATATGATTGGTTCATTTCCGAAGGTTGCTTTCTCTTATTAGAGTTAGAAGATGTGTTATTAATTTCCAATTTGTTGCATCGTGGAAGTTATAAATTGCCAACCAACGTACCAGAACAGATAACTTCCCTCTTTTTTTGATAACAACTTTGTTATTAAAAGAGACAGTATATCAATCCTTAAATAGTTTTAGAAACTGAAATCAAGTTCTTTCTAAAACTTAGTATGTCAAGGCAATCAATGTTTTATTCCTTTCAAAGGATAAACATCTCCCACTAGAACAACTGCTACTTTTGCAGCGATGCCCATGTAGACGATTTTTTCCCTTTCATATAGTTGTCAGGTTTCCTAGAACCCCTGTAATGAATTGCAAACACGATCAGTGGCTCCCGTATCTACACATCAGGTACCGGTAGATAACACCACTAAACATGTTTCAACAACTAATGAATAAAATACACTTATGTTGTTCTCATTTCTGAGAGGATAGTCCACCTTAGAGTCCAAGTTTTGTTTCCAATCCTAATTGGGACTACTAAGTCTATTCTATAGTATAACAACTAGGGGATTGACAAACATTTGAAATCCTAAGAATCACAAAAATATTTGGTCAAGACCAACAACTTAAAATCCCTGTGAATTTTGTATGCCACGATAGTGTAGATGTATACAAATTCAAAGATTTTATCCATTAATTTTATTATCTTGTCAACCTAACTTTATGACAAATAAAATTAATAGTTGGTCTATCTTTGATCAAATATTTGATCAAAATTTTAAATTTAAAATAATATTGATTTCTCAAAACAATATCATTTAAATTCACCAACACCTCAAACATCATGAATTTTGCATGCCACGATAGTGTGGACGTATACAAAATTGAACATTTGTAAGAGGAGGGTTATACCCATTAATAGCCTTGTTAACCTATCTTTATGACAAATGAAATTACCTCAAACACCATGAATATTGTATGCCATGATAGTGTGGACGTATACAAATTCAAACATTTGTAAGAGGGGGTTTACCCATTAATTTTATTATCTTGTCAGTCTGACAAATAAAATTACCTCAAACACCGTGAATTTTGTATGCCACGATAGTGTAGACGTATACAAAATCTCAACATTTGTAAGAGAAGGTTTTAATTTTATTATCTTGTCAACCTATCTTTGTGACAAATTAATAGTTGATTTTTCCTTCGGTCACACAAATAATAGCAGTGACTCCAATGGGGAGGATACTATTAAATGTGCCTAAGTGTATACAATTACTTGTTACTTAGTCCATTAAATAAGATTATGCCCCTTCCGATGGGGAAGATCACACGCTCTTAATTAATTTCTTATAACCATCCAAAATGGAAGTTTGATCTAGTGATCCGCAAACAAACTCATCCGATATGGAGGAAGGCACTCAGAGCCAACGCGCAAGTTTGTTTACATCACTTACAAACCAGTAATGGAGATTGTAGAATTTATTTAAAAATCTCTCTCTCACTTAGTTATTTAAGGTGAGGAATTTTAACTTATGCAAGCATACATCACATGCACACACACACACACATCACAGTAAATAAAAGCAATAAATTTGGGAATTAATTTTCCAACAATTATGACCTTTTCCATCACTGTCCTCCGTGTGCTTCAACCCTAGCTATTGCCATCTTTAGCCACCGCCATCGGGTCCAGTTGTCACATCTATCTTACTTCTTATTCCGCTGTGCCTCTGGTCCTCCAATAGCACCACGCCTCGCAAGAATACAATCCACGACAAAAATAGAATTTTACATATATCGATCCTATATTCCACGAAGGAATATACATGTAATCTAGATCGAAAATAAAATTCTAAAATCCTAGGGCTAATACAGTTCCTGCTGTATTAGTTACATACAATCATGTACACACAAAAATAATGCCCTTGACATGTCTAAGGGTCCAATCACACACAACATCTATAAGCCATAATAATTGGAGCCTGCAACCAAAGAGTTAACATATCCTACTATTATCCTGCCTAAATTATGGATGACATGTACATAATTAAATTGAAAACCAAACACACAGAGGCAAACCCTAGCTCTGATACCAATTGTTGGTTGGTCCTAGGAAGATCATACCGGTTCCACTGTACAAAAATTTTGTACAAGTGTCGAACCTTTTCTAAACAACCTATTGTGTTCTTTAGAAATTAAATTAGGAATTACAAACACAACTTAACATTATTGATTCCAAATTTAACTTATCTGTTCTTGATGGTTTAGATTTGGATCGCAAGCGGAACTTAACACTATTGATCCAAATTCACCTATGTTATAAAGTTAATTAAATATTTATTTCTAAAATCGGCTCCCAGGTCAAACATGGCGAGGCACTAGACCTTCTTGGGTATGGGATCATCCACCACTACCTCGACAAAGCCTTTAATAGAAATTCAATATTTAATTTCCTAAAATAACATTAGGTTTAACCGAAAAGAATAATCGAATCACAAATTCGAAAAATAAAAAAAAATACAACTTCAAAACAAATTCGAAATTTTTGAATCATATGCCTCTTGTGTTTGGAATTCTAATAAAGAAGAACTAGTATAATGCGGAAAATAATTACTAGTTATACCTCTTCTTTGTATGCTAATAACCTCGAGATCTTCTGCCGTATTCCTCGCCTCCTCTTGGACGTCGTGTGGGCGACGATCCTCCAAGATGAACACCACCCAAAGCTCCTCCTCCTCTAGTACTCGGCCACCACCACCACCCAGGAACAAAAGAGAGCAAGGGGAAAAGAAAAGGAGAGAGGGCCGACCACAATAGAGAGCTCCAACAAGAGAATAAGAATTGATAAATCATGAGGCCTCCCCTCCCCTTCTTTTATATTACTTGCCCAAGGCAAATAAGGAAAGACTTTTTACAAAAATTAAAATCTTCTTCTTGTTTTTCCTTTTCCCCTTTTATTTTTCTTTTTCTTTCCTCTTGATTGATTCAATCATCAATCTTTGATTGGTTTAATTGATTGGCCGACCCCTTGCTTGGGCACCAAGCAAGGGTGGCCGGCCACTTAAAAGAGGAAAAAAAAACTTTGTAAAAATTTTATAAGCAAAGAAGGAAAGCTCTTATAAAATTTTACAAGCTCTCTTTTAATTTCCTAATGTGGATGTTAAAAAAGGAAAGTTTTTTAAATTAAAACCAAGTTTTAAAATTTAAAACTTCTCTTCTAAAATTTCCTTTTTTAACATGATTACAAAAATAGAAAGTTTCAAATTTAAAACTTCTCTTCCTTTTTTCTAAAACCATGAGGATAGTTAAAAAGGAAAGTTTTTAAAACTTTTAAACTTTCTTTTAAACCATGTGACCTAATTCAAATAATGGATGTTTTATATATTAAAATTTCTCTTTTAAAACTTGTAGATATCTATAAAGAGAAGATTTTAAAAATTTAAAACACCCCTCCTAGTTTGAATTATGTGGCCGTCCCCCTTAATTATGCTAGTGGCCGACCCCCTTTGAGAAGGTAGTGGCCGGCCCTTGGCTTGGTCACCAAGCCTTGGGCTGGCCCCCTCTTGGACACCAAGATGGGCATTATATGGATGAACTTGAGGCTTTAATGAGGCTACGACAAGGACCTAGAGGAGAAATTGATTTTGACCTTCTGACGAGCTTGAGTATCCCGTGTTCACCCCGAACACACAACTCAAGTTCATCAATAATAACTCATTCCACTAGAGAGTTATTATTGTACTACCGCACCAATCCCAAATTACATTATGAGCTCCTTCTTATCATGAGTGTGTTAGTCTCCCTGTGTTTAAGATATCGAATGTCCATTAATTTAATTGAGTTACTGACAACTTACTTTAATTAATGTCTTAGTGCAAAAGTAGTACCACTTAACCTCATTGTTATGTCAGACTAAGTCCACCTGTAGGGTTTAACATGACAATTCTTATGAGCTCCTCTTGGAGACATTCTCAACCTAGATTACTGGACACAGTTTCCTTCTGTAATCAACAACACACACTATAATTAATATCATTTCCCAACTTATCGGACCTATTGATTTATCGAGCTAAATCTCACCCTTTGATAAGTTAAAGAAATAAATACTAAATATATATGCTTGTTATTATATTAGGATTAAGAGCACACACTTCCATAATAACTAAGGTCTAGTTCTTTTATTAAGTCAGTATAAAAAGAACTTACCTAAAATGATCATACTCAATAGACTTAGAGTGTACTAGTGCAATTTATTAGTTAAGATAAACTAATACCTAATTACACTACGACTATTCCAATGGTTTGCTCCTTTCTATCTTAGTCGTGATCAACTGTTTGTAATTTATAAAGAACTGATAACATAATCTTCTGTGTGTGACACCACACACCATGTTATCTACAATATAAATTAATTGAACAACTACACTTAACAAATAAATATAGAAATTTGACCAATGCGATTCTTATATGTTTATACAAAAAGCTAGACTTTTTGTATACACTCTAACACCCTTGAACTTCGACGGAGACTTCGCTACGTGGAAATGCCGAATGGAGGTATTCTTCAAAACAGAGTTTGATATTCTTCTTATTATGAAATATGGTTTTGCAGCACCTAAAGATAAGGAAGAATACAACTGAACGAAGAAGGAGCAAGCCGATTTCGTGGCTAACGGAAAGGCGGAGTTCCACCGGCTCAGCGTCCTACCGCCCCAGGAGATAAGTCGGATCGAAAGCTACGACTCCGCTAAAGACCTCTGGGAAAAATTCCTGGAGCTCCACGAAGGCACCTCAGAAGCGAAATTAGTAAGGCGAGACATCCTCCGGACCCAGTTGACAAATATTCGGATGAACAACGGTGAGAAGGTAGTGCAACTCCAGGAGAGAATCAAAGATCTGATAACGCAACTGACCAATCTCAGAGAATCGGTAACGACTCAAGATTCTATCCAGTATGCGCTCAACGCCTTCCCAAGAACTCCAGAGTGGGCGCCCTTAGTAGATGCTTACTACATCTCTAAGGACTTTGAGGTAATTACCTTAGAAAGTTTATTCTCTACATTTGAACTTCACGAGTCTCAAATTGCAGAGCCTAAACAAGTAGAGAAGCCCAATCTCAATATTGCCCTACAAGCCGAAAAGGACGATCCCGACTCTAAAGCATCGATCGACGAATCTGAAGCGGCTCTTTTGGTAAGAAAGTTAAATAAATTTATTAAAACTAATAAATTTAGATCGCAGTCGAAAAAGCATCAACGCAATAAAAAGACGGTTCGATGCTACAACTGCAACGAGGAAGGGCACATCAAGGATGACTGCCCCAAATTAAAGAAAAGGGACAAGGAGCAGTCTCAAAGACTAAAGTCCTCCAAACGCAAGAGTCTGAAGGCTACATGGGATGATTCTTCATCCTCCGAGTCAGAAGTTGAAGCCTTCTCAGGAGTAGCACCGATGGCCAACCATCTCTTTGAAGATGACTCAGACTCAGAGATGAGCATAGATCAAGGGGGAGAATCAGAAGAGGAAGGCTATGATGAAGGGGGAGTATCACCAAGTGAGGTAAGTAAGGTACGTGCTTTCACCCCTACTTAGTCTTTTCAATTTATCAAAGTGCTTACGCAAGATCTAGCAAAATTAGAAAAAGAAAATGTTGAATTGAAAGTAAAATTAGCAAAAGCATGCCCCCTAGAAATGTATGATAATTTAAAATTAGAAAATGAGAAATTGAAAATTGAAAAGTTGAAAAATGATCATGCATGCTTAAATAAATTTTCAAAATCAAAACTTAGAATTTATGGGAAATTAAATTGGTATATTAGAAAACATCAGGGACAACTTAGAAAAGTTCCTAGAAACTATGTACCCCCTAAGTTTCTGGTTAATCCAGTAGGAAGGAACCTTTACTGGGTTCCAAAATCTTTTCTAGACTATTTTTTTTAAAATAAATAAATAAATAAATAATAATTAAAGCTTTTAGCGAGAAAATTAAAAACTAAAATTTCTTTATGATGCTTTGTCTAAGAAAGTGATTGTTGCTCCAATAACCAAGAAAGTCTAGTGCCTCGCCACGATCTGGAAGTCAAAATATTACAATAAAAATGTTTAATTAATTTTCTAATAAAGCATCAAAATTAGAATTAAAATAATGCTTTAGAAAGTTTTTTAAAAAATATTTTTTTTGGAAATTCTTCAAAAATATTTTTGAACTTAGAATTTTTTTTTTCTGGGATAAAATTTCTATTTCAGAAATATTCTCAAATAATATTTTTTGCCTAAGTTATGATTTCTTTTGAAATTAGAAATTTTTATTGGAAATTGTCTTAACTAAGTTTTTCTGAAAATGATTTCAATATTAAATTTTTACTTAGAAAATTTTTTTCCGAAGAACATTTTTTTCTAGTTAAAATTTCTTCTAAATTTACACTTTTTTTTTTTCAGAAAATTGTCTTCCTTAGAGAACTTAGAAATTGTTTTTAGCTGGAAATGTTTTGTACCCCATTTTTTGCTGTGATCAAAGGGGGAGAAATAGATATAAGTTAAGTTTAGGGGAAATTAAAATAACCTTTGGTTAATTTATTTTGCTTTTCAACAATTGGTATTATAACTAAATTTTATGTTGCAATTTAGTTTAATTGTAAATTTAGACTTTAAATGTTAGTTTTGTAATTTCTTTAAATTACTATTTGTCTGTTTTTACCCTAACTTAAACTTGGGTTGATGCACATCAAAAAGAGGGAGATTGTTGGACCCCGTGGTTGTTTTGATGTGATCAACCAAGTTTAAGTTAGGTCCTGTTTATTTTTTATCCATGTGTCTAAGTGTGTAGGAGCTTAGGAGCGCAGGAAGTCGAGTGGAAGATGCAGGTAGCGAGAAGAATGACACAGGAAGGGAGCCGACGGGCTCAGTGCGTCCGAAGGACGAGAGAACTGCAGAAGAGTACACCGGTAGGCGAGAAGAACGTGTGCGACGTTCGAGGGACGTAAAGCCGGGATGGAAGACTGCTCGAGGAGAAGGCCAGAAATTGGGTTCGGGTGAGCCCTATTTCAGTTGACCAGAATCACCCAAACGTGTGAAGCTTCGGAAGTCAAAACAAAGGAGAAAACAAGCTGGAAATGAAGTTCAAGGTGCTTTCATCAAGTATTGGAGGTGCCTCCATCTTGGAGGCGTCTTCATGCTTGTTTGAGGCGCCTCAGCCCTGGTCAAAACGATCGTTGTCAACCGGATAAATTTCTATCCATTCACCCGAGCTGAGGCGCCTTGGACCTCAGTTGGAGGCGCCTTCGACCTACGGGATAGATTTTCCAAGGGCTATAAAAGGGCCCCTGGACCTAGGAATGAGACATCAATCAAGCGTTCAACTCTGTATTCATTTCTAGCAATAGTTCTGAGCTTCTAGTGTGTAAAAGGCTTCTCCGCCTTCAGAGAAGGAGATCTTTCAGCGTTTTTTCTACTGCCTTGGATTTGTTAGTTAGAGCCCTAGAGCCAATCATTTGATGATTGTATGGACTCATGTATATCATATTCTTGTATATTAATAAAGGCATTTGTTTGGTTATTATACTTATTTATATTAGTGCCAAATAGACTAAGTATAATAGCGTCCTTGAGTAGAAGGTTCATACCTATATCAATCGATTAGTTGAATCGATAGTGAGATGATATAGAGAACACTACTCTAAATCATTCCTAGTCGAGTATTAGCATTCAGGGACAATGTTAATACAATAAGACTAGCATGTAGGTCAGCTCGATGACTTGATCTCACAAGTCATGGATATAGAGATATCAAGCTGACACATGGGTATGCATTAGAGAATGTATACTGAATGACCCGCCATGAGAAAGTATCATGGATCGTTATATGAGTGTCATATACTTTCTCATGTGGCTATTAGTATGACTATTAGTCCTTAGACCTGAAGTCACCATGGATCCCTACATAAGGAGTTATGTACTTTAGTTTCGTCAAACGTCACCCATAACTGGGTGGACTATAAAGGCGATTACTGGGTATGTAACAAATTATGCGGAGGAATGTGAGTGACGTAGATGGAATCTATCCCTCCCATATGACGGGAGCGACATCGGTATTCTTGATAGAGTGAGACCACTAAGTGCATGACCATGCCCAAATGAGTCAACATTAGATGTTGAGCTCATTTGATCGAGTGAGTCTACTTGGAGTTCAAGATTTAGATTGATTAGAGGATGACATGGTTTATGCCTCACATTGATCAATCTAGATGTTTTGGATAGAAGGACAATGTCATATATTTTGTGAGGAGTCACAATTAGTAGTCACAAGGTGATGTCGGATCTCGACATTCTGGTAACTTGGGTAGTAATGATGTGTTGCTAGATACCGCTCATTACTTATGCTCCTAAATGGGTTTAGGGCATTGCCAACGTTACAAGAACCTATAGGGTCACACACTAAGGACAATTAGATGGAGATTTGGTTCATATGATGAACCAAGAGGATTAGATTCATTTGATGAATCATATTGGATTAAGAGTAATCCAAATTGGGCTAATTGAGTTGGACTCAAGTTGATTCATGTATTTAATGAGTCTAATTTAGATTATGACTCATTAAATCAACTTAATTTAATGAATTAGATTCATTATATTAAGTTGGCTTAAATTATATGGTTGGATTAGATCAACCATGAGAAGATTTGATCAAATTTGACTTGATTTGAGAGGAAGAGAAAAAGTCATGTTTGACTTGACTTTTTGCCACATCACTAGTGAGTTGGCAAGATGTGGACCAATAGGATTGCTCCACATCATCAATGTGTGCCACCTCATGGAGGTTACAAGCCTCCATAACATTTAATGTGGCCGGCCCACATTAAATGAGAAGGTTACACTTGTTGCCATGTCATTGAGTGAGGTGGCAAGATGTGGACCAATAGTGTTGATCCACATCATCCTAGAGTGCCACCTCATGGGGGTTACAACTCTTAATGGTCTCCACATTAATTGGAATTAATGTGGGGAGTTACACCTCCAAGATGTGGCCGGCCACTCTAGTGGGGAATGAAAATATTCATTTTTCATTCAAGTGTGATTAAGTCATCTTCTTCCTCTAGAGCTCTCTCTTCTCCCTCTCCTCCTCTCTTGGCCGAACAAGACAAGGTGCTATCACACCTTTGTTTGGTCTTCTCCATCAAGGATTGTTCGTGTGGATACTTCTAGAGGACCGTACACTTGACGGTCTAGAGATCCGGCACCTTGGACGAGCGGGAACGCGAAAGGCACGCTTCGAAGGTATAACCCTTATCTAGTGTAGATCTAAAGGTTTTACAAACTCGTACAAGAAAATGTTTTTTGGAAAGTTTTTGTTTACGAATCTTTGCACGGATCTACGGCTTTGGGTGACTCGGGGTTTCCGCGACGCGAAAAAGCGTTTTCGCGGCCCGAAGAATCCAACAGTGGTATCAGAGCCACGTGCAAAGACTTGTACGAGTTCGTTTGTATTTTTATGAAAAATATACCTTCTGTGATTTTCTGTAAAAATTGAGTTTTTAGAGTTTTTATGATTAAATTTTCCGTAGAAGCGAAGCACAAGTGTCTCGGCACTTGTAGGCTTCGGCTACCGGAAAGTTTTCTTTTAAACGACTTCGTTTTGCCCCAAACCCGTTTGGGACAGTGGGGTCGGGTGCCATTAGATCGCAAAGGAGCAACTCACGATGGTTAGATCGTGGGTAGGGGCATTGCCCCTAACCCTGCAAGGGAATTTGCTCCGCGATTGCACCCGAAATCGCTAAAAACGAATCCGCCGGGAAGATTTTTCCGAAACGGCAATGTCTCGACCCAAATCGTTTTGGGACAGCGGGTTTAGGCACTGTTGGATCGCAAAGGAACCCTCGCGATGGTTAGATCGCGGGTAGGGGTGCTGCCCTTGGGCCCCGCAAGGGGATCCGTTCCGCGATTGCGCCCGAAACCGCTAAACGGGACCGCCGGGAAATTTTACTCATAAAAATTTTAAAAATTAATTTTAAAATTATAGAAAATTATGAAAATATATAATTTTGAATTATATATAAATTTTGTGATAGTCATGGCCCAAAAACCCAATATGATTGGTTGTGTTGTAATTCATAATACGGCTTGCGTGCCGTTATGTGTTTGCATGTGTTGTATTTATTCGCGACCTGCACGTCATGCCTTCTCTTATATTCTTGTTGTAAATTAGATTTAGACTCGAATGTAACTCGAGTTTCAAATTGTAATGTACAAATTGGAGCGGTGGAGGGTCCACACGAGACGGAGTTCCGAGGCGGGCACGAGCAACACAAGGTGGTCAAAGGGAGGAGCTTGGAGAAGCTGTTGACCCTAGGTTGACCATTCGATCTTCTCATTGGCTTGAGAAGATCGTAGTAGGGCCATAACTAAATCACAAATAGATTAATTAATTAATTGTTATGTATTTGATGCATGTTTAATAATTAATTAATTAATTAGTGCCTTAACGATTAGATTAGATCTAAGTCGTGCACATGATGCACCCTTGCGATTAGATTAGATCTAAGTCGTGCACAAGATGCATCCTTCTCGATTAGATTAGATCTAGATCAAACCAACTCTAAAATTCCTAACCATGCCGTGATACCTATCACTACCTCGATCACATGTATTGTTGAATCTGCCAAAGCAAAGCAATACATATTATCTTGGTAGGGTACGGAGGGACAATCTTGGTCCCGCCTATCAACGCATGGGTGAATACAAACTCAATTAGATTGAGTATTCCTAGTTACTCGGTTGGATCGAGTCAACTATAGGCATTATTCCAATAGTTGGAAAGGTAGGACAAAATCATGTTTATATTAACACTCGGGCGTATTAGCCAAAGCTAACTCGAGTTTTAATATAAATGCGGATATTGATTCTATAAACAAGAGTTGCATAGAGATGTAATTGGTAATCGTTACCTACCGATCATACTAAGCCTTGGGCGTATTAGCCAAAGCTAACTCAAGGGTTAGTATGATGTGGATCTTGTCCCACATGAATTATAGTATTCAGTGGGAGCATCATTTAGTTAAAGGTCTAATTAAATGATTTTTAAAGGAATATGATATTTATTTCTGCAAATTTTCTATTGTAGATAACCATGACGTTGAACACGAATTCCTTCTCCCTGCGATCTGTCCTTGAGAAGGACAAGCTCAACGGAGCGAATTTCCTGGACTGGTACAGGAACTTGAGAATAGTTCTCACCCAGGAGCGTAAGCTGTACGTTTTGGAGCAGCCCATTCCGGAGGCTCCTCCTGCCAATGCCCCGTGAGCCGACAAAGATGCTTACAAGAAGCATCAAGACGACGCATTAGATGTGTCCTGTCTAATGCTCGCGACCATGAACTCAGAGCTTCAGAAGCAACATGAGTTGATGGGCGCTTTTGATATGGTTGAGCATCTTCGCCAACTATATCAGGGACAAGCGAGGCATGAGAGATTTGAGATCTCGAAGGCACTGTTTCAGTGCAAGATGTCAGACGGGGCTCCTGTAGGTCCTTATGTACTCAAGATGATTGGGTACATAGAGAACCTACAAAGACTAGGGTTCCCACTTGGCCAAGAGCTGGCCACTGACTTGATCTTGTAGTCCTTGCCAGATAGCTATAGTCAATTCGTTCTCAACTATAACATGAACGAGATTGACAAGCCACTGCCCGAGCTACTTAGTATGTTACGAACTGCTGAGATTAACCTTGAGAAGGTTAAGCCCATTCTGATGGTCCAGAATCACAAGGGCAAGGGCAAGCCCAAAGGTAAGGGAAAGTCCCAAACGAAGGGCAAAGGCAAGGCACTGAAGCCTAAAGGAGGGGTCACCAAGGATGCTACCTGCTTCCACTGCGGTCAGACCGGGCACTGGAAGAGGAAATGCAAGGTATACTTGGAGGATCTTAAGAAGAAGCGAAGTGAGACTTCCACTTCAGGTATATATGTTATAGAAGTCAATCTATCTATTTCTACATCATGGGTATTAGATACTGGATGTGCTTCTCACATTTGTACTGATGTGCCGGAGAATAGCAGAGCATTGGCAAAGGGCGAGGTGGACCTACGAGTAGGCAATGGAGCACGTGTTGCTACTGTTGCTGTAGGAACTTACTTCATCTCTGCCCGCTGGGCTTGTACTAGATTTAGATGATTGTTGTTATGTGCCTGCTCTTACTAAGAATATAGTTTCAGTTTCTTGTTTAGACAAGAAAGGATACTCTTTTATAATAAAAGACAAATGTTGTTCTGTTTAATTGAAAGATATGTTCTATTGTAGTGCACCACTAATAAACGGACTCTATATTCTAGACCTTGAGAGCCCTATCTATAACATTAGTACCAAGAGGTTCAAGTCAAATGACATGAACCAAACATACCTCTGGCACTGTCGCTTAGGTCATATAAATGACAAGCGCTTATCCCAGCTCCATAAGGATGGTTTGCTGGACTCATTTGATTTAGAATCATATGAGATATGCGAGTCATGCCTACGAGGCAAGATGACCAAGACCCCCTTTAGTGGGCATAGCGAGAGAGCAACTGATTTGTTAGGACTCATACATAGTGATGTATGTGGCCCTTTCAATGTTGCGGCTAGAGGCGGTTATAGTTACTTCATCACATTTACTGATGACTTCAGTAGATATGGTTATGTGTACTTGATGACACATAAGTCTGAATCCTTTGAAAAGTTCAAAGAATTCAAGAATGAAGTACAGAACCAGCTTGGCAAGAGTATTAAGATACTTCGATATTAGATATGGTACGATCTATGATGAGTCACACAGATCTTCCGACATATCTATGGGGATATGCTCTAGACACGGCAGCTTTCATACTCAACCGAGTTCCATCAAAGGCCGTGATAAAGACACCATATAGGATATGGACTGGGAGAGATGCCCAGGTGTCTTTCATGAGGATTTGGGGTTGTGAGGCTTACGTACGACGTCAAGTCTCAGACAAATTAGGACCCAAATCCGACAAGTGCTATTTCATTGGATATCCCAAGGAAACTAAGGGATATTACTTCTACATTCCCAGTCAGCACAAGGTAGTTGTGGCAAAGACTGGGGTCTTTCTAGAAAGGGACTTTGTTTCTAGAAAGACTAGTGGGAGCGCGTTCGATCTTGAAGAAGTTCAAGATGCGAACAATAGCACTGATGCCTCGATGGAAATTGAACTGGAACCACAAAGTGTTGTGGATGATGTTATTCTACAAGGAGTTGAGGAACAACAACCAGTTCAAGTAGACATACCTCTTCGCAGGTCTGATAGGGTACGTCGTCAGCCTGAGAGATACTCATTTCTCTTGTCTGACCATGATGACATTGTGCTCATAGAGGATGAGCCTACCACCTATCAGGAAGCTGTGATGAGACCAGATTCTGAGAAATGACTAGAAGCCATGAGATCCGAAATGGAATCCATGTACACCAACCAAGTATGGACTTTGGTTGATCCACCTGAAGGGGTAAAACCCATTGGGTGTAAGTGGGTCTTTAAGAGAAAGACTGACATGGATGGACTTATTTATAAGGGTCGCTTGGTAGCTAAAGGTTTCAAGCAGATTCATGGTATTGACTATGATGAAACTTTTTCTCCAGTAGCGATGTTTAAGTCCATTCGGATCATGCTTGCTATTGCAGCCTACCATGACTATGAGATATGACAGATGGATGTCAAAACCGCGTTTCTGAATGGAAACCTACTCGAGGATGTGTACATGACACAACCTGAGGGTTTTGTAGATCCGAGCATACTGCAAGGTATGTAAGTCGCATAAGTCCATTTATGGATTAAAGCAAGCTTCTCGGAACTGGAATCTTCGTTTTGATGATGCAATCAAACAGTTTGGTTTCATCAAGAACGAAGATGAACCTTGTGTCTACAAGAAGGTTGTAGGGGATATAGTTGTCTTCCTCATATTGTATGTGGATGACATACTACTCATTGGGAAGGACATCCCTATGCTTCAGTCTGTCAAGACCTGGCTAGGGAGTTGCTTCTCAATGAAGGACTTAGGTGAGGCATCCCACATTCTTGGGATTCAGATCTATAGAGATAGATCTAAGAGATTGCTTGGCCTAAGTCAGAGTACATATATTGACAAGGTACTCCTTCGGTTTGCCATGCAGAACTTCAAGAAGGGATTTCTGCCGATGTCACATGGCGTGAGTCTTTCGAAGACTCAAGGTCCCTCTTCTAGAGAGGAGAGAGACCGCATGGATCAGATCCCTTATGCCTCAGCCATAGGATCGATCATGTACGCCATGCTGTGTACTCGACCTGATGTCTCGTATGCTTTGAGCATGACGAGCAGATACCAGTCAGATCCAGGTGAAAGTCACTGGATAGCGGTCAAGAATATTCTTAAGTACTTACGAAGGACTAAAGAATATTTCTTGATATATGGAGGCAATGATGAGCTAACTGTAAAGGGTTACAGTGATGCCAGCTTTCAGACCGATCAGGATGATTACCGATCGCAGTCAGGGTTCGTATTTTGCATTAATGGTGGTGCTGTCAGCTGGAAGAGTTCGAAGCAGGATACAGTAGCTGATTCTACAACAGAAGCCGAGTATATTGCTGCTTCAGAGGCAGCAAAGGAGGCGGTTTGGATTCGCAAGTTCATTACTGAACTTGGGGTGGTTCCTAGCATTGCTGACCCAGTTGAGCTCTATTGTGACAACAATGGAGCTATAGCACAGGCGAAGGAACCTCGCTCACATCAGCGGACCAAGCATATACTACGGCGCTTCCATCTCATTCGAGAGATTATCGATAGAGGAGATGTGAAGATTTGTAGAGTACCTACAGAGGCTAACATCGCAGATCCCTTGACCAAGGCTTTGGCACAGAGGAAGCATGATGGTCACACTAGGTCTTTAGGCCTTAGAGCCTATACTGATTGGCACTAGTGCTAGTGGGAGATTGTTAGTTAGAGCCCTAGAGCCAATCATTTGATGATTGTATGGACTCATGTATATCATATTCTTGTATATTAATAAAGGCATTTGTTTGGTTATTATACTTATTTATATTAGTGCCAAATAGACTAAGTATAATAGTATCCTTGAGTAGAAGGTTCATACCTATATCAATCGCTTAGTTGAATCGATAGTGAGATGATATAGGGAACACTACTCTAAATCATTCCTAGTCGAGTATTAGCATTCAGGGACAATGTTAATACAATAAGACTAGCATGTAGGTCAGCTCGATGACTTGATCTCACAAGTCATGGATATAGAGATATCAAGCTGACACGTGGGTATGCATTAGAGAATGTATACTGAATGACCCGCCATGAGAAAGTATCATGGATCGTTATATGAGTGTCATATACTTTCTCATGTGGCTATTAGTATGACTATTAGTCCTTAGACCTGAAGTCACAATGGATCCCTACATAAGGAGTTATGCACTTTAGTTTCGTCAAACGTCACCCGTAACTGGGTGGACTATAAAGGCGATTACTGGGTATGTAACAAATTATGCGGAGGGATGTGAGTGACGTAGATGGAATCTATCCCTCCCATATGATGGGAGCGACATCGATATTCTTGATAGAGTGAGACCACTAAGTGCATGGCCATGCCCAAATGAGTCAACATTAGATGTTGAGCTCATTTGATCGAGTGAGTCTACTTGGAGTTCAAGATTTAGATTGATTAGAGGATGACACGGTCTATGCCTCACATTGATCAATCTAGATGTTTAGGATAGAAGGACAATGTCATATATTTTGTGAGGAGTCACAATTGGTAGTCACAAGGTGATGTCGGATCTCGACATTCTTGTAACTTGGGTAGTAATGATGTGTTGCTAGATACCGCTCATTACTTATGCTCCTAAATGGGTTTAGGGCATTGCCAACGTTACAAGAACCTATAGGGTCACACACTAAGGACAATTAGATGGAGATTTGGTTCATATGATGAATCAAGAGGATTAGATTCATTTGATGAATCATATTGGATTAAGAGTAATCCAAATTGGGCTAATTGAGTTGGACTCAAGTTGATTCATGTATTTAATGAGTCTAATTTAGATTATGACTCATTAAATCAACTTAATTTAATGAATTAGATTCATTATATTAAGTTGGCTTGAATTATATGGTTGGATTAGATCAACCATGAGAAGATTTGATCAAGTTTGACTTGATTTGAGAGGAAGAGAAAAGTCATGTTTGACTTGACTTTTGCCACATCACTAGTGAGTTGGCAAGATGTGGACCAATAGGATTGCTCCACATCATCAATGTGTGCCACCTCATGGAGGTTACAAGCCTCCATAGCATTTAATGTGGCCGGCCCACATTAAATGAGAAGGTTACACTTGTTGCCATGTCATTGAGTGAGGTGGCAAGATGTGGACCAATAGTGTTGATCCACATCATCCTAGAGTGCCACCTCATGGGGGTTACAACTCTTAATGGTCTCCACATTAATTGGAATTAATGTGGGGAGTTACACCTCCAAGATGTGGCCGGCCACTCTAGTGGGGAATGAAAATATTCATTTTTCATTCAAGTGTGATTAAGTCATCTTCTTCCTCTAGAGCTCTCTCTTCTCCCTCTCCTCCTCTCTTGGCCGAACAAGACAAGGTGCTAGCACACCTTTGTTTGGTCTTCTCCATCAAGGATTGTTCGTGTGGATACTTCTAGAGGACCGTACACTTGACGGTCTAGAGATCCGACACCTTGGACGAGCGGGAACGCGAAAGGCACGCTTCGAAGGTATAACCCTTATCTAGTGTAGATCTAAAGGTTTTACAAACTCGTACAAGAAAATGTTTTTTGAAAAGTTTTTGTTTACGAATCTTTGCACGGATCTACGACTTTGGGTGACTCGGGGTTTTCGCGGCCCGAAGAACCCAACAGGATTAACAACCTTCTCGGTTATAACCAAGCAATTCACCCATTCTTGCCGACCCCGCTGCATCAACAAAAATAACCATAAAACCAACTTAAACCAAGATTATAATCAAGTATATTATAATTATAAAAGTAATCGACATAAACACAAAACTAAAACCTAAATCAGACCATTAATTCAGGGGGAGGTTCCAGAATAGCTAGCACCTTCAAAAATAACCTACCCGACAGGGTAATTAGGATTAGCTTAAAAAGGGACAAAGTTTAACATGACCTATGGTACTGGTGAAGTTTTGAATGATAGTAGGTTAGGGAAGCTCTGTCTATGCATGTTTAGGAAGATAAGGCTTCGACCTGGTGCATTTGGCTGAGTGGAACTAACTGAAACTATCCCTTATGGATCATAACTAGTTAGACCAATGTTTTGTACTAAGTTCAGTCGATGAGACTATTTGGAAAACCTCGAAGGCATGGTTACTCTAATGATGTCCAGGTGACTCACCATAGCCCAGAAGTTTATCCAAAAAATGTCTGTTTATTGAGCTCAAAGCTAAATCTGAATCTAACACAAAGTTAAATCAAACCCTGAAATTGAACTTAACTCATCTCATAAAAATTATAGGATTCCCTTATTGAAAACATAGATCAGATGAGATGACTAAGGACTTCAAAATTAAAATTAAATAAAAATTAAAATTAAATTTAAATAAATTAAATCAACATTAAAATTAAATTAACATTAAAATTAAATTAAATTAGCATTAAAATTAAATTAAATTAGCATTAAAATTAAATTAAATTAGCATTAAAATTAAATTAAATTTAAAATTAATTAAATTAGCATTAAAATTAAATTAAATTTAAAATTAAATTAAATTAAACTAAATTAAATTTAGCTTAAAATTAAATTAAAAATTCAATTTCAAATTATTTTAACTTAAAAATTAATTTAACTTAATTTTTTTTAAAAAAACTTTTTAAAAATTAATTTAACTTAATTTTTTTTATTTTAACTTAAAAATTAATTTAACAATTAAGTTAACTTTAAAATCTTTTTAAAAATTAATTTAAATTATTTTTTTAAAATTTATTTTAACTTAAAAATTAATTTAACTTAAAAATTAAGTTAACTTAATAATCTTTTTAAAAATTAATTTAACTTATTCAGTTAACTTAAAAATCTTATTAAAAATTAACTTAATTTAGTTTTTTTTAACTTAAAAAACTTTTTAAAAATTAATTTAACTTAAAAATTAAGTTAACTTAAAAATTAAACTTAAAAAATATTTATGAAAATTAATTTTACTTAATTTTTTTAACTTAATATTTATTTTTAAAGATTAACTTAACTTAAAAAAATTAATTTAACTTAATTTTTTTTACTTAAAAATCTTTTTAAAAATTAATTTAACTTAATTTCTTTTTAACTTAAAAATCTTCCTAAAAATTAATTTAACTTAAAAATTAATTTAACTTAATTTTTTTTAACTTAAAAATCTTCTTAAAAATTAATTTAACTTAAAAATTAATTGAACTTAAATTTTTTTAACTTAGAAATCTTTTTAAAAAATTAAATTTAAATTCAAATTCAAATTTTAATTAATCTTCACTCCTACATGTTGTAGGAAACCAAGTGGATCTTGGACAGTGGCTGCTCCAAACATATGACTGGGAATCACACCAAATTCACTCAACTAACCTACAAAAGCTTAGGAACAGTTACTTTTGGGAACAATGACAAACTCAAGGTAATTGGGATAGGTAATATTAAACTTAAAACTAATTTTACTATTACGAAAGTATTACTTGTTGATAATTTCAAGTACAACCTTCTTGGCATTAGTCAATTGTGTAACTCTGGATATAATGTTAGGTTCCTATCTTCTGAATGCCTAATCAAGCACTTAAATAACCCTACCATAAGTCTAAAAGGATTTATAAAAGACAATATCTATGTAATTAACCTAACCATTTCTTCACTTAAGTGTTACTTAACACAAAAAGAAGAAATCTAGTTATGACATAAAAGAATGTCACACAAAACTTCAGAAATATAAGAAAATTAAATGGATTAGTTAGAGGATTACCAAAATTACCTAACTTAGACTCAACAATCTGTAATGCTTGTCAATAAGGAAAATAAACAAAATCTACTCACAAACCAACTAATCAACTTCAAACAAATTTAATATTAGAACTATTGCACTTAGACTTATTTGATTTCTATGGGGTTAAATCAATAAATAGAAGCTTATATTGTCTAGTAATAATAGATGACTATTCTAGATTCACTTGGATAAAATTTTTAAGAAATAAAGATGAAACATTTGAAATCTTTACTAATTTTTACAAATAAGTTGAAAATTAAAAGACCTAAAAATTAAAAGAATTAGAAGTGATAATGGAAGTGAATTTAAAAATCACAACTTTAACCAATTTTGTCTTGAAAATGGTTACCATCACAAATTGTCATGTCCTAAAATACCTCAACAAAATAGAATCGTAGAACGAAAAAATAGAACTCTACTTGAAGCTTCTAGAATAATGCTAAATGAATATAACTTATCAAAATACTTTTAGGCAGAAGCTGATAGTACAACCTGTTATGTACAAAACCGAACTATAATCAATAAAACTCACAATAAAACCTTATTTGAAGTATATTATAATAAACAACCTAACATTAAATACTTTAAAGTATTTGGATGCCCAACCTACGTACTAAATACAAGAGAACACTTAGGAAAATTTACCTCAAAAATAGAAAATGAGATATTTGTAGGATACTCTTTAAACAGTAGAGGTTATAGAATATATAATAAAGTCACACTGAGAATTGAAGAAATCTCAAATGTGAAATTTAAAGAGTTCAACCAAAACTTAGAACAAACCCAAATCCAACCAATTGATTTTGTTCAAGGTAACACTAGCCAAGGGGGAACAAACAAAAATCTAATTCATGAAGAAGAAGATCAACTTTAAGGGAACGAACCTCCTAGAACCATAAGAGTCAACCCAAATCACCCAATTGGCCAAATAATTGGCGATCTAGACCTAAGAGTTCAAACCAGGTCATCCTTCAGAAACCTAAGTCAAATATCCCTAATCTCAAAACTTGAACCCAAAACTATAGCTAAATCCTTACTTGACCCAGACTGGATCATAGCTATGCAAGAAGAACTAGCCCAATTTGAGTAAAACCAAGTTTAGGACTTAGTACCACCACCTAAAAATAAAAAGGTAATAGAAACAAAATGGGTATTCAGAAATAAATTAAGTGAAACTGGGGAAATTACTAGAAACAAAGCTAAGCTAGTTGCTAAAGAGTTTAGTCAAGTAGAGGGACTTGACTATGATGAAACATATGCTCCAGTAACCAGACTTAAGTCCATTAGAATGCTACTTAGCTATCAACCCATAAAGGGTTCAAACTTTATCAAATGAATGTCAAATTTGCCTTTCTAAATGGACTAATAAAAGAAGTCTATGTAGGTCAGCCACCAGAGTTTGAACATTTAGACCATCCTGACTATGTCTTTAAATTAAAGAAAGTCTTATATAGACTTAAGCAAGCACCTAGAGCATGGTATGAAAGGTTAACCTCTTACCTAATCTCCAAATGATTCAACCAAGGATAAATTGATCCAACCCTATTTGTCAAATCAATCAAAGAAGATATCTTTATAACCCAAATTTATGTAGATGACATAATCTTTGGATCAACCAACTCAAAATTTTTATAAGAATTTATAACCCTAATGGAACAAGAATTTGAAATGAGCTTAGTAGGTAAATTAACTTACTTTTTAGAATTATAAATTAAACAAACAAATAAAGGTAATTACATTTATCAACAAAAATATATTAAAGAATTACTTAAAAAATTCGGAATGAAAAATACTAAAGAAATAAAGATACCTAAGGCAATTAACACAACCCTATATGATGACCCTAATGGAAAATCAGTTGACTTAAAATATTATAGGAGTGTCATTGGTAGCCTACTGTAATTAACTGCAAGTCGACTTGATATTTTATTTGCAGTTAGTATGTGTGTTAGATACCAAATTTGTACTAAAGAATCACATTTGACTCAAGTCAAAAGAATTTTTATATATCTTAAAGGAACATCGAATATAGGAATTTGGTATCCTAGAACAACAAATTTTGAACTCATAGGTTATTCTGACTCAGATTATGCTGGATTTAAACTGGATCATAAAAGTACAATTGGTGGATGTCAGCTACTTGGCTCATCACATGTCAGCTGGTTTAGTAGAAAACAACATTGTGTTGTCTTATTTATTATTGAGTCAGCATGTATAGCTATAGGAGAATGTGTCGTACAATTATTATGGATGATGCATATTTTAAAAGAATTTAATTTAAACCTTACCAAAATAAAAGTACTCATTGATAATGTTAGTTCAATCAATTTAACAAAAAACCCTCTGTATCATTCAAGAACTAAACACAACTCTACCATCATAAGTTCATTTTTCCCTAACCCTAAAGTTCCACCGATTCACCCTCTCCCTCTTGAGTCACTCTCCCGTTGTGTTTTCGGCCAACGTCATCGCTATCACCACGTCGCCCTTTGCCATCCTGAGAGAGGCGCTATGGTCAGCTATTGTGGCCATCGTCTAAGAGATAGGACGCTGCTAAATAATAGCTACTGCCATTGCGAGTGCCGCCACCAATTGTCTTCAACCTTGACACAATTGCTCTGTCTGTCGTTGTGAGTTGTTGCTAAAGAAGTGAACAACCGCTAGAGAAGAAGCCGTAGGGTAATGAATTCCTTTACTTAACTAGTTTTGTTTATTCAATTTGGTTAATACAACTTGTTAGCGATCATCAACAGTAGGGTCAACCTCACCACATTAATTCAAAATTTGGTTGTTGATTTGGGTTGATAAAATTTCTAATAACACTAATGAGGTTGATGAATGCAATTTCATTCAATTACTTATCCCATGCTAACTGTAACTATGAGACTCATGATTAAGTTACCTTCAATTTGCTTCTACATGCTAATTGTATGTTAGCCCCATTATTAACTCGGTTTATGAGTTAATTATAGATCTATTAACTAAAGAACTAGAAATCAATTAAGAAATTCATAAAACTAATACCAAAGAATGAGGGATTAAATTGGATATATGAAGTTTGCTATTGGGATTAGCTTAATACTTAAATAGTCTTTCATATTTTCTTATCTTTAGGATTTGAGCTCGAGAGAGAGCATCGGATTTAAAGACTACTAGAATGTTCTATACTAGAGGTGGGTAGTTCCCTATTATTTCTCTTTTAGACCTTTGTATTTGGTGCATGATTTATTTTATTGTTATGGTAGTATACATTTCTTACCTTGACTTTACTTTTGATCAATTCCTAAGATTGATACTTATCCTGCTTGCCCTTAAGTTTAGTCCATTTGATATCTATGCAATTTCATTGTTTTCATGTTTGATTGCTTATACACGTACAGTATCTTTAGACAGTGATGTAACTAGTGGAGTGTACTATGGTATGTGGTGGTGAATATTTTCTTATCTTTATTTGTTGTGTACTTGTATATCTTGACTGCCCACTGAACCATCCATGGTAGCGTGTTTTGTCGATAGTCTGTAGCTAGATAGCTACGTTTATACCCTACCTGTCCATAGGACCATCTGTGATAGAGCGTTTCTCCCGCAGCTAGTGGATACTAATATATCCTGTCTGTTCACGGGATCATCTATAATAGAATGATTCTCCTATGGACAGTGATAACTTACATACCTTGACTTACAGTTCGACTATAGTTAATAATTATTGTAAACTTATTATATGTTTATGCTATGCAGGGATTGAATATGTGTTATATTTAGTTATTCAGGTTTGTAGATGCCTAGGTTAATGTTTTTACTCTTACTTTTGCTAGTAAATGATATTACTTGAGACAACTCCTTTTGACTCATTACACTTTAGTATCATGTATTATTTATCTTATGTCTACTAAATATTTTATACTCACTGCTTCGTTTCCTTTGACTTCCAGGTTATCAGGTAGAAAAAGGAGTCATGCCACTCTGAGATTCTGATTGTCGGTCCGTGTCATCTTGAGATATTTCTTATTCTTTGTTTTGCCATTATGACAGTTTAACTTTCTAGTATTTGAAATTTGATTTAAAAATTATTTTGAAACTTGTTTTTATAGTTTACTTTACTTGAACATTTTCGAATAAAATACGTTATTTGATAAACATGCGTGCATGCAAATTCTTCTTTAATTATATATTTTAGTGGCGTGCTTTTACTCATGTGCCAGCAATATATAGTTTCATATTGTCTTTATGTGGGTACCTTGTCATCGAATGATGATTTATACCGAGGTGCGACACTTTAGCTTATCCTTTCATATGATTCAAGCATTGTTCCTGCATATTACATAGACTCAAAGTAAACTTTATAGTTAGACTTTACATTTTATAACTTGTTAGTAGCACATTGAGCCTACATATCGGGATCTTTTGTTGATTAGGTTCGGTGGCCATTATAAATCAAATTAAATTAGGGTCATCTTGATTTGCTCAGGATCTCCTCTATTTTATTCAAGGTTTCATCCACATAGTTCAACCTTGAATCATGACTCTGATATCAATTGTTAGGATCGAAAAAAATTTAGATATCTCTATAATTATATGATATTGTCCACTTTAGCCCTAAGTTCTCATGATTTTACTTTTGAGCTCTACCCAAAAGGTCTCATGTCAATAGAGATATCTTTTTCTTATAAACCCATGATCTTTTCCATATGTTTTCAATGTGGGACTATGTTTATAACCTTGCAACTCCAACATACATCACTAGGAAGACAATAATGTAATTAAATTTTGTCCCTTTAGGATAGTCTAATGGTTAACGCATGAGGTGCTGTCATCATAAGATCTGGAGTTCGAATCAATATCTCCTTATGTGCCAGTTACTATTCCAAAGACTAGTGACTATTTGTGATTTACCTTTTCTATGTTGACCCTATGACGGATTGACGGAGACGCTGGAGGTGAGCATAGTCATTTTTTTTTGCCACTAGGAAGACAATGATGTCACGATGTGTGAAGACATTATAATTAAGTAATTTCCTTATTTAGTTTAAGTGGCACAATTAGTATGTCAGCTTTCTTGTAACTTAAAGGGATGTTAGGTCTAAAAGTTGGCTAAATGTATTAGTGTACAATAAAAATATGAGAATACTTTAACTGAGACACAGACTTCTATTATTCTTGTGAAATCTTTAACAAAAATAATGACTAATTTTGATTGATTATAGTTAAATTTCTCTAAAACTTTCTCAACAAAGTGAGACTGAAAATTAATATTTTCATTAGTTCTGTCAACGATGTGAATGCTAAGTTGGAGGTGTAATCTGACCAGCGCGATGGGATTTGACCAAGACACAAGATTAAATCTTGCAAAAATGACTGGGTGTTTAATATCTTCTATGTAAATAACTAGGGCAAATATTTTCCATAATGTGTGGCACTGAGATGATCACTTCACCTTAAAAATAAAAGGCACTAAAGTTATTTCCCACAAGGTGTCTCTCATGCTTAGAGTGGTAGTAAATAAAGTGCACAATAAAGTATAAAGCTAGAAAAGCTTACCCTCCTTTAAATAAAGTGCACAATATAGTATTTATAGGTATAAGCTTAAAGGTACCTGTAGAATCAGGGAAGTTAGAGATCACTGAAAAAACATTTTTTTGCGATAAATTTATCGACGAATTTGGGAAAACAAATTGTTGCAAAAATAATTTGTGACAAAATTTATAACGAAAAATATTTATCGTAAAAAACTTGTCCCCAAATATTTGCGATGAAAATATGAAATTTGTCGCAATTTTTTGTTGTAGAAAATTTGTCCCCAAATATTTACGACGAAAATATGAAATTCGTCGTAAAATTTGCGATGAATTTTATTTTCATCACAAAATTAGTTGAAAATATCATAAAATTTAGAAATGCAGTTTTGCGATAAATTTTTTTTCATCTCAAATTTTGTAATAAATTTTTAAATTCATTGCTAATTTTTGTGACGAAAATAAGAATTCGTCGCAAAATTCATAACGAATTATATTTTCATCACAAAATAAGTTGGAACATCATAAAATTTAGAAACTTAGATTTGCAATGAATTTTGATTTTAGCGACGAATCTGGAAATTCGTCGCAGATTCTGCGATGAATATGGAAATTCATCATAGATTCTGCAATAAATATGGAAATTCATAGCAGATATTTACAAAGAATCTGGAACTGCGTCACAAATTTTTTGACGAATTTCTAGATTCGTCGCAAAATCTGTGTTGAATTTCCAAATTCATTGCAGAATCAGCTATGAATTTTTAGATTTGTCACAGAATCTGCGACAAATTTTCGATTCGTCGTAGAATCTATGACGAATTTTCAAATTCATTGCAGAAAACTACGACGAATCTAAAAATTCATCGCAGAATCTAGAACTATTTTTTCGATACATTACGATAGATTTGCGATAAAAAAATTTTTGTCACAAAACTTAATAAAAAGTATCCAGAATTAATTAATTTTTGCATTTAATCTAATTAATACAAAAATATCTATCAATTATACATCAAATTCATACACATCGGAGAAATACGTTGTAGAATCTATGACTAATTTTCAGATTCGTTACAGAAAACTACGACGAATCTGAAAATTCATGGCAGAATCTAGCACTATTTTTTCTATATACAATAGATTTGCAATAAGAAAATTTTTGTTAATAAAAAGTATCCAGAATTAATTAATTTTTGCATTTAATCTAATTAATACAAAAATATCTATCAATTATACATCAAATTCATACACATCGTATCTAACACATTATATCTAACTAAATAAAACTATACATTAAATCAAATCACAATTGTACATCAAATCTAAACATCACAAAATATCCATACAATCCAAATATTTCATACATCAAAATTCAAATATCACAAAAGATCTAATATTCATACAATCCAAATATCATAAGAAGTTCTAAATCATCTATACATCAACAAATATTTAAACATCACTAAATCTTCTCCATCTTCTTCTAATATCCTTTTTCTTGCATCAAAATGACAATGCAAACAATATCAATGATTACAATAAAGAAATTACTATATATGAACACAAAAAATAATTTTTACTTACTCCAACATTGATTTTCATTGTGTCTAACCAATTCTATTTCAAACAAATTAACAGTATTAACAAAAAAAAGAAACGTTCACAATCAAATAATTAATGTTCAAAATACTAATTATGAGATAAATAATATTCATACAAGAAGATCAATCACTATCATCGTCGCCATCATCGCCATCACCACCATTATCACCAAAACCGAAAGGAGCGGAACTTAACTAAAGATATCTCATAATTAAATATTGTTGTTGGTGCATAGCTCTAATTTTTTCATCTCTAGCTCTCATTTCTGCATCTCTAGCTCTTCTTTCTTCATCTCTTTCTAATATTATATCCTTTAAATATGAGACATCTTCAATCAAGGTATTGATCTGAGTTGTGACTGCTATTGGGGTGGAAAAGGATTTACGGGAAACTCTATGATTTTTTCTTAAAGAACTCATTCTCAATATCCTTCCTCACTTTTGTCCTCCAATATCCTTTAACCATAAATCTAAATTATTATCAACAGATGACTTAGTTTCCTCACTAGCACATGAACTTCTATGTGCTATCTCGAGCTCATCATATTTTTTTGTATTGTAATGATAAAATTAAAATAAATTTATTGTAACAATAATTTAGAAACACATATATTTTATTAATCCAAACCTTATTGTTTTTGCTCTAGTCCCGCTCTAAGACTTGTCCTTTTTTGTAAAATTTTTGGTGAAAGCTTCTATGAATGAAGGTTCCTTCCCCATATCTTTGGACTAAAAAAACATGATTAGAAATAATAAAATAGTCACAAATTAAAAAATTATTGAGAAAGTTAAACAAAATATTAGGAGAGTTAAAAGTTTACCATTCTACGTCTATGCTTATCAATAATAATTGAACCTCCTGCATATATCGTAGATAAGTCTCCAGAATTATAAGATTGATTTAATCTACTCTATCGACTCTGTTGTTTACTTTCATTGGTTGTCCAAAAATTATTGATCTTAGTCTAATTATCCTCTAAGATACAAAGTGGCTTTTTACCCCTTTGTTTAGTATGATTGAGAATATGATGAATGTGATCGCCACATTTTTTCTTGAAAATCTTTTTAACTTCCAATTTATAGGTAGGGTCCCAATTATATGTCCACTGAATAGAAAATAAAATAATTGAGTATATATATTTAATTTTATTTTAGATATAAAATGAATCATTTTTACCTTAAACTTGCTCCACCATAACTCTTTCATTGATGATGGAGTTTTTGAAGAAGATATTGAATCCCCTATCTAATGATTATTCATGATTTGATTAATTTCATGAATAATACGTACTGAATTTTGAACCTATGGTGAATATTAAATACAATAGTAACAAGAAAAGTCTAAAAATATAAGATAGGGGTAAGCATATTTTCAAGATACCTAAACTAGCAGTTATAATTGACCACGTCTTGTAACTACTGTAAGTACCCCAAGGTAGTTTTGATGTGGTCAACCGAGTTAAGTTAGGTCATATTATGTTTTGTTCCTTATGTATAAGTGTGCAGGAACTTAAGAGCATAAGAAGTCGAGCGAAAGGCGCAGTTAGCGAGAAGGATGACACGAGAAAGAGTCGATAGTCTCTGTGCATCCGAGGGATGAGGTACTGTAGAAGAGTATGCTAGCGGATGAGAAGGAAGCATGTGTCATTCCCAAAGGGTGAGAAGCCTAAGCGAAAGATTACTTGAGGATGAAGGAGCTGATCTACTGCAGGAAAGACACCTTCAATGGCTTAGAAGGCACCTTTCAGCCTATTGAAGGCGCTTTCCAATGACCATTAGATGAAGATAAAGTTTTATCTTTGGCAATAAAACTTCTTTGATTGAAGGCACCTTGAACCCTATTAAAGGATCCTTCCAGCTTTGGATAGAATTTTTCAAGGGCTATAAAAAGACCCCTAGAGCTAGAAAATCGACAACAACTTCTGTATTCTATTCCTAGCAACTTTTTGAGCTCCTTCAACAAAGGAGATATTTTTAGTGGAGCTTTGCAACCACCTTAGATTAACAACCATCTACGTTGTAACTAAGTAAAAATCCTAGTCTCTTATTTATTTCTTTTTAAGTTATTATTTTAATGTTGTATTTGGTTAACTAATATTGTATCCCTACTAAAACAAGATCGAGATTATTCTAACTTATTCTTAGGGCAATTCACCCCCTCTTGTCGGCCTCCCTAGGACTAAGAATTGGTATCAGAGCTCAATCATCTCAGAAGGATTAACCGCAAACTAAAACACAAAGATAATGGCTGGATCCAGCATCTACCCACCGAAATTTGAGGGAGAGTTCGCAATGTAGAAAAAGCACATGGAGGTATTCTTCAAGACCAATTTTAATTTTTTTTAATTATTAAATATGGTTTTGTAGCACCTAAGGATCAACAAGGTGTCAACAAAGAAGAGTGAATGTGGACAAAAAAAGGAATAAGTTGACTTTATGGCTAACGATAAAGTAAAATTCCATCTACTTAGTGCCCTTCTGTCCCAGGAGTTTAGCCAGATTGGAAGCTATGACTCCGTAAAAGGTCTCAGGGATAAATTCTTAAAACTTCACGAGGGAACTTCAGAAGCAAAATTAGCGAGATAGGACATCCTCCAAAGTAAACTAACGAATCTCAGGAGAACAAGGGAGAGAAGGTAGCTCAACTCTATGCTAAGATCAAATATCTGATCACCCAGCTCAAAAACCTTAGAGAAAAGGTAATAAATCATGACTCTTTAAGGTACACACTTAATGTCTTTCCAAGAACTCCAGAGTGGTCAGCCTTAGTAGATACTTACTACATTTATAAGGACCTTGAGGTAAGTTCGCTTGAAAGTTTATTTTCTACATTTGAACTTCACGAGTCTTGTTGTGTAGATCCGCAAGACGTAGAAAAATCAAACAACATTACCCTAAAAGCTAAGAAGGACGAATTAGACGCTGATACTTCCCTTAACAATGATGAAATGACATATAAGGTAAGAAATTTAAGAAAATTTTTAGATCTAATAATGTAACAACCCGCCTTCTACTACTAAGCTGTAAGGCCGATCGCTACATTATGCTGTGCTAAATTACTATTGCGGAAATCTGGATTGATTAAAATTTTACTAAACTAATTACTGTAAAATCTGAACTTAATACTCTAGGTGTACCTAGGAGTTGTACACATGCTAGGGAAGATAATCTATGCCTCTCGGATGTCCTGCTAGCTGTAATAAGGCATTTCAATCGATCCATAAATCGATTGGGCTATCGGATCGATCCAGTGATCGATCCAGCTTAATACTGGCACGGAGAAAGCTCTGGATCGGTCGGCTGACCGATCCACAACCCATCTCGCTTCTGTATGCGGCTGGATCGGTCTACCGACCGATCCAGGAGTACACTGATCGGTCGGTAGACCGATCCAGTGGCTCACTGATCGGTCGGCCGACCGATCAGTGAGCTTCTGCACTCACTGTTCGCATCTGGATCGGTCGGCTGACCGATCCATAAACCTTCTGTTTGCGACTGGATCGGTCAGCTGACCGATCCAGCGGCACAACCCAACTCTGATCGATCTGTAGATCGATCTGGGTTTCTGATTTTGAATCAGAACCCTGATTTCAGCACTAGTTCGTGCCAAAATCTCATATAAGAGTTCTATAAGGAATTGAAATAAGTTCTAACATCTATTAACTAGCATTCCAACATAATTACTAACAACTTAAACAAATCTTCCATGGTTTAAACATTCTAAGGTCTAAAAGTGCATAAAGGTACTTGAGAAAAGAAACTAAGTTCTCAATTTGCTAAACTCCCTAAGGATCTTCATTCCAGGTTCTTGCCACACACACCATCACTGCATTGACCTCCAACTTCCTCTGCTAGTCCATCTTTCCTTTACCCTTATATGCAGTATAAGGAAAAATAGTATCTGTAAGCTTTAAGCTTAGTAAGAAACCATCTACCTCACTAAAACATGCAACGATGTAAACATGTTTTTAAAGAATGCTATTTGAAAACATGCACTGAATTTGTTAAAGCATGGCATACTGGAGTTACATGGCATAAACACTGAAACATGGCATGCATAATAAAATCTAAGCATGGAGCTATCTTATGATATCAACTAGGAGAAAATAAGCTGAAACTGTAACTGAAACTGAGCTAAAACTGAGCTAGTGCTGATCTTAAACTATAATCACATAACTAGATTATGAGTTTGAAAGCTATTATCGTAATAAGTGAAAATAGTAATCATGCTGCTGTTTGGGCCCAGTAACTGTACTTGCTGTGCGCGCATCCCTAACTAGACCCGGGGTTGTAAATTTCGAATCTAGTAGGGTTTACTAGGTTAGCTAAACCTAGGGACGACTGTGAGAGTCCAACCCAATGGATATCTAATCCAGTACAGTGCCACTGAAAATAAAATACTGAATATAGCTACTAATTGCTTATTTTGCTGTTTCTAGGTTATCTGAACCTAGAGCTAGGTTATCTAAACCTAGAGGCGACTGTGGGAGCCCACCCATTGGACCGTAGTCCCATGTAAGCTGAAACTAGACTAATATACTGATTTAAATGCTACTAATGCATTTAACTGAGCTGTTAAAAATATATGAGGTAATATTTAGCTACACTAGTCATTTTGTCGGAACACTTGGTGTGCTCCAACTCTCCCCTCTAATAGGGAGACCACCTCTAGGCACCCGATAACGTCTAGAGCCTCCAACTGAAGGAGAACAACGTGTCTGGCCCATCTAGAGGTGCTCAACTAGATCCCTAATCTGCGAGGAGGGTTTAAACACACCCTATGTGTCGGAACAATCTGCATATAACTAACTGATGCATAGAAAACTAAACGGAAGCTACTTATACTGCAGGTGAGGGGTTTCTTACCTCGTACGCTAATTTCCTTACAATTCTATTCGCTAAAATTCCGATGGAGACGACCCCTTCGACAATCTTCTCGCGTCTATGCGTTCCTCTCGCGAAGAAGAGCGTCCTCGTGCCGGAGTTGTCGCCGGAAGATGACCTTGGGGCCCTAGGGAGGGAACCCTAGGATTTTGGTGGTTGGCGCCGAGAGAAGGAAGAGGGAAGGAGGGGCGGCGGTGAGGGTTTGAGGGAGAGGCAAAGTCACGATCCAAAGAAAATAATCCCTCACTTACTTAATTTCCTATTTATATTTAGGAATTAATTCACCCAACTCTAATATAAATTTTATTGGTTCCCTTTCCTTTCAGCACGGCCCTGCTGGGTTCAACTGGTTACTAACATTATCCGTAAACCGTAGGTCTCGGGTTCAATTCCCGCTTAGGCTATTTTCGTTTTCTATTTATTTTTGCTACTTCTGCTATCCTAAAAATTCCGGAAAAATATCTAAAAATTCCAGAATAATTATAGAATATTTCTAATATAATTTTGAGAATTTTCGGGCATTACAATCCCCCATACCTTATAAAAAGTTCGTCCTCGAAGTTAGAATAATTCTGGGTACTTCTGTCTCATGCTGGCTTCTGTCTCCCATGTTGCCTCTTCTGCTGTGTGACTGTGCCAAATGACTTTGACTAATGGTACTTCCTTGTTCCGCAATTTCTTAACTGCTCGGTCTATTATCTGAATAGGCCGATTGTCATAGCTGAGGTCTTCGCGGATCTGTACCGACTGGGGCTCAATCACCTGGGTGACATTTGGGGTATGCTTCTTCAGCATAGAGACATGAAATACATTATGGATAACTGACATTTCCTGAGGTAGCTCTAGCTCATATGCTACCTTGCCCACTCTTCTGCTGATAAGGTATGGTCCCACATATCTGGGACTTAGTTTGCCCTTCTTCCCAAAACGCATTACTCCCTTCATGGGAGCTACTCTGAGGAATACTGAATTCCCAACTGAAAACTCTAAAGGTCTGCACCGTGTATCAGCATAGCTTTTCTGGCGGCTCTGAGCTGTCTCTATCCTCTGGCGGATCTGTTGTATAGCTGCTGTGGTATCTGCCACTAGATCTGTCTGAAGTTCTAGCTCTTTTTGTTCACCACTCTCATACCAGCAGATTGGAGATCTACACCTCCGCCCATAGAGAGCCTCATAAGGTGCCATACCGATAGTGGCCTGATAGCTGTTGTTGTATGCAAATTCTGCTAGACTCAGATATTTGCACCAACTTCCTTTGAAATCTAGGGCACATGCTCGGAGCATATCCTCGAGTACCACGATTTACCCGCCCATCATCCGTCCCGAGGATGGAAGGTCATGCTAAACTTCAACCGTGCCCAAAGTCGACTGTACACCCCCGGATGTGATGTGAATCGCTATCTCATCGATATAATGGTTCTTGGGACTCCATGTAATCTAATAATCTCCTTGAGATACAACCGAGCTAGCTGCTCCATGGAGTAGGATATCCCGATAGCTAAGAAGTTGGTTGATTTAGTCAACTGCGACTATTACCCGGATGGTATCAAAACCATTCATGGTTCGGGTAATCCCACTATAAAATTCATAGAAATGTCTTCCCACTTCCATTCTGTATCTGTATGGGCAAAACTCCCTGGTCTCGATGTTCGCCTTAACCCTCCGGCAGTTAGGCAGGTATATATCGAGCGATATCTCTTCATCCTGTGCCACCAAAATGTTTCTTCAAGTCCTGGTACATTTTGGTGGAGCCAGGATGCATCGCATAGGGAGTCTTGTGAGCCTCATCTAAAATCTTCTTTTTGAGTTCCTCCTGATCTAGAACACATAGCCTGTCACCAAAATACAACACCCCGCTATCTGATATTCTGAACTCTCCACCTTCTGATTCTGCTAAGCCTTGCTTGATCCTCTGAATTTCAGGATCCTGCTCCTGAGCTGTCTAGATGTCACCGAGCAAGGTAGACTCTAATGTCATAGTAGAGAGCTGTCCAACTATGAGCTTGAGACCGAAATCTGAGATCTCCTTCTGTAGGGGCGGTGACATGGCTGCTAGAAATAATAGGGTAGCGCTAGACTTTCTGCTGAGGGCGTCTGCTACCCTATTCGCTTTTCCTGGGTGGTAGAGGATATCTATGTCGTAGTCTTTGACCAGTTCTAGCCATCTGCGCTGTCGCATATTCAGATCCTTCTGAGTGAAGAAGTACTTCAGACTCTGATGATCTGTATACACTCTGCACTGAGCTCCATACAAATAATGTCTCCAAATCTTGAGAGCGAACACCACTGCTGCAAGCTCAAGGTCATGAGTAGGATAGTTCTTCTCATAATCCTTAAGTTGTCTGGAGGCATAGGCAATCACCTTGCCATCTTGCATCAGCACTGCTCCTAGTCCCAACTTCGAGGCATCACTATATATGTCAAAACTATCTGCGTTCTCTGGTAGAGTCAGAATAGGTGCACTGGTCAATCTTCTTTTCAGCTCGTTGAAACTGTTCTCACAGTCCTCTGTCCACTGAAATTTTCTGTTCTTTCTGGTAAGAGCTGTCAGTGGGGAGGCTATCCTGGAGAAGTCCTCTACGAATTTCCTGTAGTAACCTGCTAATCCCAGAAAGCTTCTGATCTCACTGGCATTCTTGGGTCTTTTCCAGTTGCTCACAACTTCTATCTTACTGGGGTCTACCATGATACCATCCTTTGAGATGATGTGACCCAGGAAGGACACCTGATCTAACCAAAATTCACATTTTGTGAACTTGGCGTACAACTGGTTCTGCTGAAGGGTCTGCAGTACTATTTTCAGGTGTTCTGCGTGTTCTTCCTGAGTTCTCGAATCGATAAGGATGTCATCAATGAATACGATGACAAACTTATCTAAGTATTATCTGAATACTCTATTCATAAGGTCCATGAAAGTAGCTGGAGCATTTGTCACACCGAAGGGCATGACTATGAACTCGTAGTGTCCGTATCTGGTCCTGAAAGCTGTCTTAGGTATATCCCCTTCCTTGACCTTCACCTGATGATAACCTGATCTGAGATCTATTTTAGAGAACACTGCTGCTCCCTTTAATTGATCAAACAGGTCATCTATTCTGGGGAGAGGATACCTGTTCTTGATTGTGACCTGGTTTAGCGCTCTGTAATCTATGCACAGACGCATGCTCCCGTCCTTCTTATTCACGAACAATACAGGCACTCCCCATGGTGAGTGACTGGGGCGTATAAAGCCTTTGTCGAGCAGCTCCTGTAATTGCTGCTATGCGATAAGACGCTTTGGAAATAGGATTGGTACCGGGAATGAGCTCTATCTCAAATTCGATCTCCATGTCTGGTGCTAGGCCTGGTAACTCTTCAGGGAAGACTGCTGGGTAGTCTGCTAGCTGTTGGTCCTTGTCCTGACTGGTCTTGACTACGTGTGCTAAGAACCCCGTACATCCTGAATCCATCAACCTCTGTGCCTTCATAGCTGAGAGAAACTTCTTGCCCTTTCTCCTGGGTTCTCCGACGAATTCGAACTGTGCTTCCGCTTCAGGTTGGAATATGACTTTCTTCTTACGGCACTCGATGGAGGCACCGTATTTGATCAAGAAGTCCATCCCGAAGATGACGTCGTAGTCGGTCATATTAATCACTATCAGATCGCAAAAGAGCTCTCTGTCTGCTATAGTGACTGGCACTGCTCTGAGCCAGTGCGTGGATGCCATAATTTCTCCTGAAGACAGTGTCGTCAGAAACTGATTACTGAGTACCTCTGGAGGTATTGCTAACTTCTCGGCAAATGCCCTGGATATATATGAATGAGTTGCCCCAGTATCGAATAAGACAGTTGCACTTTGCTGTAAAATACTAATCTGACCTGTAACAACTGTCGAGGCATTTGCTACGTCCTCTCTGGTGAGTGAGTAGATTCTCGCATTGGTCGTAGCTGGAGGGGCTTCTAATCTGCCCTGGCTGATATGTGGACCATCTAAAGCGGCCTGCATCTGATGTAACTGAGCTGGCTGGCCTCCATACTGAATCGGCTGTGGCTGAGGAAGACTGATCTTGTTTGGACACTGCTTGGCCATATGCCCTTCCTGTCCGCATTCAAAGCATCCTCGTGTACCCTTACGACAAACTCCAGGATGGAATTTCCCACAAGTAGCACACTTTGGATAACTGGGCTGCTTGCTGGCTGGTCCTCCTTTTGGGTAACTCCCTGGTTTGCGCTTGTTGCTGGAGTTCCCTTTCCAGTTAGAGCCATGGGAGCTGTGGCCCTGCTGTTTCTGAGTGCCTGAGCCTCCTTGGCCTTTAGCTTCTGAGAGGACTTGCTTTTGCTGCTTGATGCTATTCTGGTAATGCTCAGTGATTAGAGCACTGCTCACTAATTCTTCTGTGGTTTGTGGCCTATGAACGCCACCAGCCACATTCATTGCTATTTCCGGCCTCAGCATCGATTCGTTCCCTTTCTGTGCTGACTAGTTCAGGGCATAAACGAGCCAACCTGTTGAATTTCTTCACGGCTTCCTCAACTGATAGGTTGCCCTGATGAAACTCAGTGAACTCGTCGTAGTGGCGGTTGGTGACCCGCATGTGAAAGAACTCCTCAAAGAATTCTTTCTCGAAGTCAGCCCATGTCATCTGGTTCACTAGGCCCTTCGCACTGATTCTCTCCCACCTCATGCGTGCATCTCCTGTCAGACAGAAGGAGGCGCACTTCACCTTCTCATGTTCTGGCCAGTCCAGAAGCTCCATCGTACTCTCCAGTGTTTTGAACCATGCCTGAGCATCCCATGGTTCACTGCTGCCTGAGAAGTTCTCTGGTTTGACTCTTTGCCACTGGATTAGATAGGCTTCTCTCTGCGCTCCTGCTGCTGGGGCTACTGGTGCCATAGGCTGGACTGGTGGAACCTCTAAGACCACTGGGGTCGCTAAGTTAGGCTCCGGGGTGACAGTGGGAGTGTTCTGCTGACTAGCCTTCAAGGTGGCTATCTGCTGTTGCTGTTCAGCTAGCTGCTGCTGTAACTGAGCCACTAGTGCTGTAAGGTCTGGGGGAGGCACTGAACTGCCTGCCTCATGCTGGGGCTAAGTGGCTGCTGCCCTTCTAACTGGGCGTCCTCGTGCCATTTCTAAAGACATGAAGGACATACATGACTAACACAAGCATAATAGAGTAACTATTGTTATCATGTTAACTACTATCATAAACAAGCATGCTTCAGTTATATCTAAACATGAAAACAAGAAACATAAAGAAAGTGAGAGATGTTCTTACTTGGAAGCTGCAGGTTCAATGCTGATGTGTGCGTAGGAAGTATGAAACACTGCTCTGATACCACTCTGTAACGACCCGCCTTCTATTACTAAGCTGTAAGACCGATCGCTACATTATGCTGTGCTAAATTACTATTGCGGAAATCTGGATTGATTAAAATTTTACAAAACTGATTACTGTAAAATCTGAACTTAATACTCTAGGTGTACCTAGGAGTTGTACACATGCTAGGGAAGATAATCTATGCCTCTCGGATGTCCTGCTAGCTGTAATCAGGCATTTCAATAGATCCATGAATCGATTGGGCTATCGGATCGATCCAGTGATCGATCCAGCTTAATACTGGCACGGAGAAAGCTCTGGATCGAACGGCTGACCGATCCACAACCCATCTCGCTTCTGTATGCGGCTGGATCGGTCTACCGACCGATCCAGGAGTACACTGATCTCGCTTCTGTATGTGGCTGGATCGGTCTACCGACTGATCCAGGAGTACACTGATCGGTCGGTAGACCGATCCAGTGGCTCACTGATCGGTCGGCCGACCGATCAGTGAGCTTCTGCACTCACTGTTCGCATCTGGATCGGTCGGCTGACCGATCCATAAACCTTCTGTTCGCGACTGGATCGGTCAGCTGACCGATCCAGCGGCACAACCCAACTCTGATCGATCTATAGATCGATCTGGGTTTCTGATTTCGAATCAGAACCCTGATTTCAGCACTAGTTCGTGCCAAAATCTCATATAAGAGTTCTAAAAGGAATTGAAATAAGTTCTAACATCTATTAACTAGCATTCCAACATAATTACTAACAACTTAAACAAATCTTCCATGGTTTAAACATTCTAAGGTCTAAAAGTGCATAAAGGTACTTGAGAAAAGAAACTAAGTTCTCAATTTGCTAAACTCCCTAAGGATCTTCATTCCAGGTTCCTGCCACACACACCATCACTGCATTGACCTCCAACTTCCTCTGCTAGTCCATCTTTCCTTTACCCTTATCTGCAATATAAGGAAAAATAGTATCTGTAAGCTTTAAGCTTAGTAAGAAACCATCTACCTCACTAAAACATGCAACGATGTAAACATGTTTTTAAAGAATGCTATTTGAAAACATGCACTGAATTTGTTAAAGCATGGCATACTGGAGTTACATGGCATAAACACTGAAACATGGCATGCATAATAAAATCTAAGCATGGAGCTATCTCATGATATCAACTAGGAGAAAAAAAGCTGAAACTGTAACTGAAACTGAGCTAGTGCTGATCTTAAACTATAATCACATAACTAGATTATGAGTTTGAAAGCTATTATCATAATAAGTGAAAATAGTAATCATGCTGCTGTTTGGGCCCGGCAACTGTACTTGCTGTGCGCGCATCCCTAACTAGACCCGGGGTTGCAAATTCTGAATCTAGTAGGGTTTACTAGGTTAGCTAAACCTAGGGACGACTGTGGGAGTCCAACCCAATGGATATCTAATCCAGTACAGTGCCACTGAAAATAAAATACTGAATATAGCTACTAATTGCTTATTTTGCTGTTTCTAGGTTATCTGAACCTAGAGCTAGGTTATCTAAACCTAGAGGCGACTGTGGGAGCCCACCCATTGGTGTAAGCTGAAACTAGACTAATATACTGATTTAAATGCTACTAATGTATTTAACTGAGCTGTTAAAAATATCTGAGGTAATATTTAGCTACACTAGTCATTTTTTCGGAACACTTGGTGTGCTCCAACTCTCCCCTCTAATAGGGAGACCACCTCTAGGCACACGACAACGTCTAGAGCCTCCAACTGAAGGAGAACAACGTGTCTGGCCCATCTAGAGGTGCTCAACTAGATCCCTAATCCGCGAGGAGGGTTTAAACACACCCTATGTGTCGGAACAATTTGCATATAACTAACTGATGCAAAGAAAACCAAACGGAAGCTACTTAACTGCAGGTGAAGGGTTTCTTACCTCGTACGCTAATTTCCTTACAATTCTATTCGCTAAAATTCCAGTGGAGACGACCCCTTCGACAATCTTCTCGCGTCTATGCGTTCCTCTCGCGAAGAAGAGCGTCCTCATGCCGGAGTTGTCGCCAGAAGATGACCTTGGGGCCCTAGGGAGGGAACCCTAGGATTCTGGTGGTTGGCGCCGAGAGAAGGAACAGGGAAGGAGGGGCGGCGGTGAGGGTTTGAGGGAGAGGCAAAGTCACGATCCAAAGAAAATAATCCCTCACTTACTTAATTTCCTATTTATATTTAGGAATTAATTCACCCAACTCTAATATAAATTTTATTGGTTCCCTTTCCTTTCAGCACGGCCCTGCTGGGTTCAACTTGTTACTAACATTATCCGTAAACCGTAGGTCTCGGGTTCCATTCCTGCTTAGGCTATTTTCATTTTCTATTTATTTTTGCTACTTCCGCTATTCTAAAAATTCCGGAAAAATATCTAAAAATTCCAGAATAATTATAGAATATTTCTAATATAGTTTTGAGAATTTTCGGGCATTACAAATAAATTCAATGAAGTACAGGTCAAGAAAAGAAGAAAAAGAAAGGTGAGATGCTATCACTGTAATGAAGAAGGACACATCAAGGATGACTGCCCAAGACTGAAGAAGAAGGACAATAAGAAAGAACCACAATGCACAAAATCCTGAAGGTGACTTGGGACGAGTCGTCATCAAAATATGATTTGAAGGAGTACGCCGGACTTGCACTGATGGCAAGTCACCAGGAGAATGAAGGGGGAGGCTTCTCATAAGAAACCTACAACGAGGAGGAAGAAACAAACTTTAGAACGGATCTGGTAAGTGAGGTATGCCCACTACTATACCTTAACTCATTATATTCAAGTATTAAATCTATGACTAGATCGTTATATAAGCTTAAGTCTAAAAATACTAATTTGAAAAAGGAAGTTTTAGAATTGAAAGCAATCTTAGCGAATACATGTCCTTTAAAAATATATGATAAACTAAAGGATGAAAATGATAAATTGAAGGACCAAATTAAAAAATTAAAAGATTCTTCATGTGTTAATCCTAATTATTGAAGCCTAAATTGGTACCTTAAATATTGTAATGGTCAAATTAAAAAAGTATCGTAAAAATATGTACCTAAACAATTTCTTGTCAACCCAGCAGGTAAAAATTTATTTTGGGTCCCCAAATCTTGCCTAGTATAAATACATGATTATACATGTTTTAAATTTAAGAATGTTAATTTTATTATTGAATTTTTTTCTCTTGTTGCTAAAATGAATAAACTCTTAGAATAATTTTTTTTTGGAAATTTTCATTTATTAAATAATTTTCATGTATTTTTATTGAAAAATCATAATTTGAAATTAAAAAATTATTTTGGAGATGTATTTTGAAAATCCTAATTCTTCAAAAAATTACAGTTATATTTTGAACACTTAAAAAAATCAGCCCAATTTTTAGGGTAGTAAAACTATTTTTAAAATATTTATTTTTGATAATAATTATGTCTATTTAAAATATTTTGTTTTATTTTTTGTTATAAATTATTATCCAAATTTTTTTATAGTGATAGAACCATTGAATTTTGATTTGGAAATATTTTTATTTAATATTTTCAAATAAATAATAAATTTTCTATAGATTATTTACTAAAAACCTTATTTTTAAAACTAAACAATCACAAAAACTTATTTTTGACAATTTTAATTTTTCATTAGTTATACATTATTTTCTTAATACGCAAAAAAATTTGGGAGATCAGTTTGCTTGAATAAAAATCTATTTTTAAAATTTATCTCGCAAAAACTATATTTTTGTATAAAATAATATATTTATGCTAAAATACTTAAAAAGCAATTTTTAAAATTCTTTTATATATTCATATATTACTATTGAACTTTAATAAAAAATTTCAAAAGTTTTCGAAGTGTTAAACTTATTTTTAAATTAAATTTGATAAGTGTGATTATTAAATCTTGAAAATTCAGATTTTTGGAAAAATATTTTGTAAAAATCTTTTTCACTTTGAATTCTGTTTCCTTAACCCTTAGAAAAAGTTTTCAAATTTTTATCTAACTATTTTTTTCCTAACTTTATTTTGATGTGATCAAAGGGGAAAATGAGAGATGAGAGCTTAAGCCAAAGGGGAAGTTATACTTGTAATTTTGTAGTTTGAAAAATTTCAATTATAATTATCGTTTTATTAATTCTATGTTTTTACCTAACTCTAACTCAGGTTGATGCACATTAAAAAGGGAGAGATTGTAAGTATTCTAAGGTAGTTTTGATGTGGTTAATCGAGTTAAGTTAGGTCATGTTGTGCTTTAATCCTTGTGTCTAAGTGTGCAAGACCTTAGGAGTACAAGAAGTTGAGTGAAAAATGCAGCTAGCGAGAAAGATGACACGAGAAAGAGTCGATGGGCTTGGTGCATCTGAGGGACGAGGTGCAGTGGAAGAGTAGGCTAGCGGACAAGAAGGAAGCGTGTGACGTTTCTGAGGGGCGAGAAGCCAGAGCGGAAGATTTCTCAAGGATGAAGGAGTTGATCTGCTATAGGGAAGGCACCTTCAATAGCTTGAAAGGTGCCTTCCATGAATAGTGTTGAAGGCGGCTTCCAGCCTATTGAAGGCATTTTCCATTGTCCGTTAGCCGAAGATTAAGTTTTATTTTTAGCAATAAAACTTCTTTGATTGAAGGTGTCTTTAACCCAACTGAAGGTGCCTTTCAACTTCGGATAAGATTTTCCAAGGGCTATAAAAGGACCCCTGGAGCTAGGAAATAGACAACAACTTCTATATTATATTTCTAGCAACTTTCTGAGATATCAAACAGTGTAAAAGGTTTCTTTGCCTTCAATAAAAGAGATAATTTTAGTATAGTTTTACAACCTCCTTAGATTAACAACCATCTAGGTTGTAACCAAGTAAATATCCTAATCTCTTATTTCTTTTTAAGTTGTTATTTTTATGTTGTATTTGGTTAATTAATATTGTATCCCTGCTAAAACTAGCTCGAAATTATTATTACTTATTCCTTATAACTACCACAATCCAATCAAATCCAATGCCTAAATTGTCCAATTATTTAATATATTAAACACATGAAGAGTATTATTGGATGCTAATTAAAGATTGTTCAGAGTTTTTCATAAATAAGAGTAAGAATAATGATCATACACTAATATAAAGGTCTAGTTGATAAAAAAAGATACAACATCAAACCACTCTTAGAGATTTTCATTATTGAGAATAAAGATGCCTAGTTGAAAATAAAGTAGCACATCAAAATATTTTCAGAGTTTATGATAAAATGAGAGGATGAATAAAGATAAAATAAAGTAATCTCATGATCTAGTTAAAAATAAGGTAAGTAAATTAGACTATTAGAGCATGGAATAGAATGAAGTACGTAATTGATGCATATCAGAACTCAATTATTAAAATAAAATAAACATGATAAAAGATGACAATTGAAGTGATCAAACCAAGTTTTAATCCTACTTTACAATAATACTTATAAAATATAGGATAAAAAATTAAAATATTATTTTTATACTTATGAATCTCCACAGAGGACTATAAATTCTCGAACATCTTGGACCTTAGAAAATGAGTATCTAGTAGGAACTGGATTTGCCAATTGGTGTGGTGAAGGTACTAGCGAAGGCAAATATGATGGTCCTGCATGTACTGGTGAAGGCAAATGTGATGGTCCTACCTATATTGGAGAAGGTGAATGTGATGGTCCTGTAGCCTGATTTAGGGATGAGCATAGGTACACTGCTAGGTGTTGTCTGGCCATGAGAACTCCGTTTAGGTCCACCTTGTCTAAAAATGTTCTAAAAATTCAAAAATAGGATAAAGTTAAAAATATAATGATGCATAATAAATAACATGAAAAAAACTTACCATATTTGTTGAGTGTGTGTGTGAGAATCCTACGATGATAGATATCACCTCTAATGACCTCTAATATATAGCAAGAAATACAGACTATTAACAGATAATATATAAAGTTTATAAATGAGTTATTATGTAAACGCCCACCCTTCTTACCCAACCAAAGGTGGCGCTACGTTCTTATACTACTTACGTACATGCTTTAGTTATAACAGCGGAAGAATAAAAACTTTAAAGAATTTAATTTATTAAGCATAATATCACATATTCTGATTTGTTCAAATATGCATATATTGAACTTATAACTAAAAATATTAATTTGTCCGAATCGTCCTAGCCGAGCCACCACCACACACATCACTATCTGCTCCTCCTGCTGCTCCGTTGTACATCCAGCTTTCTCTTTTATCTGCGGTACAAGGAAAGTAAGCTATGAGCACTCATGGCTCAGTAAGTTCCTTTCCTACTCACTAAAACCGAGAATCATCGTATATCAAGAATGAATCAACATATCATCGTCTCAACTAATCATAACATAACATATCATTCTATTCAAACATATCATGCATATTTCTTATTCACATATCATTTCATAGAAGCATGAATATCATATCATAAAATAAATAAATCACAAGCATGAGACATACAAGGGCATCATATTCATATCATAATATCACATGACATTATATCATATCATCATATAATTCAAGCACATATGAATGTAGGAAATGCATCGTGAATTTGAAAACTTATACTTAATAGTACTTGAAATTAATATCATCATTAGAGGGGATCCCGGTTTGTACCACATACATAATGCGCGCGCTTCATAGGTAGGTCCAAGGTAGCAAGTCTTGAACCCTACCATGCATACATACTAGGCCCGAGTCTTACTCCATCGACCTAGGGCATTCAGAGGCCCATTACTGACGAGGCCCGAGTCTTACTCCATCGACCCCGGGGCGTTTACGGAGCCCACCCTTGGTACAAACCATACAAAAAAAATAACTTATCATGCATAACTATCATATCGTGTCCCTAACAATCTTTCATGCATTTCCTTTTTCATTTCTTTTCATTATGTATAGCATTTCCTATGCTATAACATATCATTACGTAACATAATTTCATTTCTTCTCATTATGTATAGCATTTCCTATGCTATAACATATCATGGCATATTACGTAACATAATTTCATTTCTTTTCATTATGTATAGCATTTCCTATGCTATAACATATCATGGCATATTACGTAACATAATTTCATTTCTTCTCATTATGTATAGCATTTCCTATGCTATAACATATCATGGCATATTACATAACATAATTTCATTTCTTCTCATTATGTATAGCATTTCCTATGCTATAACATATCATAGCATATTACATAACATAATTTCATTTCTTCTCATTATGTATAGCATTTCCTATGCTATAACATATCATGGCATATTACATAACATAATTTCATTTCTTCTCATTATGTATAGCATTTCCTAGGTTTCTTTCCCTTTTTCTTTTATTTTCCTTCATGGCCGAAACCTACCAGTCCTTAAGCTAGGTTTCTTAAGTGGCCTAAAGCATGGAAAGCCTAAGTAAATATCATGGCAAAAGTTACTAAGAACATCATACACAAAATTGGATCATAAACAAGCTAGGACTCTTGTGATCTTACATGTCTTATATCATGTAACTAATTTTCTACATTCCAATTAAACATGAGAGCATTAATCAACTTTCATATCATAATATCACAGAGGTCTTGAGCATATTAATATTTTTGTTTAGGCTAATCTAAGCTATCCCTTTTATCATAGCCGAAAAACCCTAAAAAGAGTTCATGAGTTTCTAGCAATGTGAACACCCTTTAAGAAACTTTATATCCTATCATAGGAGCATGTTTAGTCTTTCTAACCCTTAACCTTTCTGGTCCGAAGCATACAAGTGAGTTTTCTTTTGGTTCCAATTAATTTCCAAGCAAGAAAACCATAGAAAGGTCCTTAGCATTTCATAGAAGGAACCTTGCACTAGTTTGGTTAGACTATAATCTTCCTAGCCTCTTTAAAATATTTTTGGTTAAATCCTAGGGTTAGATACTCCTCTGATCATACATCATATCAGTATAAAATCATGGAAAAGAATCCTTCTACATAGCATAGAAAATCTTATCATGAAATGAGGTCTTGTTTAAATCATCTTAGATTTGAAAACCTTTTCTTTAGCCGAATTTTCTTAAATTCTTTCCTAGGTTTTCTAATCCTTATAAATCTGAAAATCACATAAAAGCCTTGTACCACAGGTGAGGGGAAGCTTACCTTCTTTGCTTAAGTTTCCTAGAGTTGAGAACTTGCTTGTGGACCTTTCTTCCTTGCTTGCTTTGCTCGGCACCAATGGAGGAAGCTAGGTCTTTTGGTGGAGAGGGGGAGGAAGAAGAGACTTCTTCCTCTTGTGTTGCTCGGCAACAACAAGAAAGAAAAGAGGGAGAGAGTGAGGAGGAAGAAGAGGTTTCTTCCTCTTGTGTTGCTCGGCAACAAGAAGAAGAAAAGAGGGAGAGAGTGAGTTCTCGGCACTAATGGAGGAGAGGAGGAGAATGAGTTGAGGATGAAGTTGAAGTCACCCCTCCATGCCTATTTATACTAAAATGAGGGGAGGAAAACTTGACTTGATTCATCCTCCTCATTTACTTCTCCTCTTAATGAGAAAGAATATGCTAGAGAAATGCTTCTTGAGTTTCTCTCTTTTGTTTCTCTTAATTTCTCTCCTTTCTTTCCTTTAATTATAATTCCCATCTCTCCTTTTACAATATTCACTCCTATCACACTTGGTTAACACATGCATGCATCCACAAGAGAACCAAGGATCAAATCCTTCTCCTAACATATTTTTGTACAAAATAATTCATGTATATGCATTATGCATAAATATTTCATACATGCATATATAATATCTCATATCTCTTTTGTTTACATTAATTCCTTGCATTATAAATCATGTATAGAACTTTATATTCTCAACTTTATTTTCTTTCATAAAGTTTTTAATCATCTAAATCCTTCCCATCGTAACATTCAACGTAGACTATCTACACATTCTTTTCATTACATTCGTACTCTCATTGCCCTTACTTTATCTAGGCTTTCTAGGGGTGTTACAATCTCCCCTACTTATTGAAAGTTCATCCCCGAACTTAGAATGACAATTTCTGCTCAGATTCCTTAGACGTTGGTGGAGCTTCTAATCTCCCTTGACTTATTGAAGGTCCCTCAATAGAAGTCTGCAGTTGGTGTAACCTTGCGGGACCACCTTGATTCATGCTTAAATTGATACCATTTCTACTCTTTTTATTCATCAAAATCTTTTATTACATTTTTTTGTTCATAACTTCTTCTCTTAAAAGGCCAGGTAGGTTGTGACTACTCCTGCCATAAAGGACATGAGAGAAGTAGTCATCATCAACCCAACCTGTATCGACTTGCCCAGATCATTCTGGGGTGGATCAGGCATTATCGGAGATTGAATCTCTGATGCCTCTTCCGGGTCAATTATTGTCTCTTCATCCATTCCCTCGTCTTCTTCAACATGTTCGTCCGGTTCCATCGGGTCTTCGTTTAGTTCCCCCTCGAGATTGTTCAGTCCCCACTCGAAGTCTATTACATCGTTGGGGTTGAAACCCATTTCCATGTATTCAGCAAGGTTAAATTCATCCTCGCCTGTCTCAGGAAACTCGTTCTCTCCTTCATAATATTCCATAATTTCTGAATCTTCATCTTCATTATCGTCCGAATTCCCTTCCTCGATTTCCTCGAGATCTTCCTCTCCGAACTCGCCGTGTTCCGGAGATTCCGAGTCGCTCACATAGTTGTCGAAGTATTCCAGCATATCGGGTTCATCCGCGAACTCGAGGTATTCGCCAAAATATTCTACATCCTCGGGATCGTATTCGAACGGGATATAGTCCATTTCTACAAGATTTTAAAGATTCATTATTCCTCTTATGTTATAGCCTAAGGTTCTTGTATCTAGGCTACCATTCATGCATCCTAGAATATCACCTACTTATCATCATGCACCATTCTCTAGGGTATAACTTAAGGTATCCTTCCTAGGCTACCATTCATGCATCCTAGAGTATCATACTAATTTTTTGCATATAAATAAATTAAGCAACTGTACTTACTTGGAGCGACAGGAAGGAGCTTGATGTGTGTGTAGTGAAATTCACCCCACCTGTAACGCCCACCCTTCTTACCCAACCAAAGGTGGCGCTACGTTCTTATACTACTTACGTACATGCTTTAGTTATAACAGTGGAAGAATAAAAACTTTAAAGAATTTAATTTATTAAGCATAATATCACATATTCTGATTTGTTCAAATGTGCATATATTGAACTTATAACTAAAAATATTAATTTGTCCGAATCGTCCTAGCCGAGCCACCACCACACACATCACTATCTGCTCCTCCTACTGCTCCGTTGTTCATCCAGCTTTCTCTTTTATCTGCGGTACAAGGAAAGTAAGCTATGAGCACTCATGGCTCAGTAAGTTCCTTTCCTACTCACTAAAACCGAGAATCATCGTATATCAAGAATGGATCAACATATCATCGTCTCAACTAATCATAACATAACATATCATTCTATTCAAACATATCATGCATATTTCTTATTCACATATCATTTCATAGAAGCATGAATATCATATCATAAAACAAATAAATCACAAGCATGAGACATACAAGGGCATCATATTCATATCATAATATCACATGACATTATATCATATCATCATATAATTCAAGCACATATGAATGTAGGCAATGCATCGTGAATTTGAAAACTTATACTTAATAGTACTTGAAATTAATATCATCATTAGAGGGGATCCCGGTTTGTACCACATACATAATGCGCGCGCTTCATAGGTAGGTCCAAGGTAGCAAGTCTTGAACCCTACCATGCATATATACTAGGCCCGAGTCTTACTCCATCGACCTAGGGCATTCAGAGGCCCATTACTGACGAGGCCCGAGTCTTACTCCATCGACCCCGGGGCGTTTACGGAGCCCACCCTTGGTACAAACCATACAAAAATAACTTATCATGCATAACTATCATATCATGTCCCTAACAATCTTTCATGCATTTCCTTTTTCATTTCTTTTCATTATGTATAGCATTTCCTATGCTATAACATATCATTACGTAACATAATTTCATTTCTTCTCATTATGTATAGCATTTCCTATGCTATAACATATCATGGCATATTACGTAACATAATTTCATTTCTTTTCATTATGTATAGCATTTCCTATGCTATAACATATCATGGCATATTACGTAACATAATTTCATTTCTTCTCATTATGTATAGCATTTCCTATGCTATAACATATCATGGCATATTACATAACATAATTTCATTTCTTCTCATTATGTATAGCATTTCCTATGCTATAACATATCATAGCATATTACATAACATAATTTCATTTCTTCTCATTATGTATAGCATTTCCTATGCTATAACATATCATGGCATATTACATAACATAATTTCATTTCTTCTCATTATGTATAGCATTTCCTAGGTTTCTTTCCCTTTTTCTTTTATTTTCCTTCATGGCCGAAACCTACCAGTCCTTAAGCTAGGTTTCTTAAGTGGCCTAAAGCATGGAAAGCCTAAGTAAATATCATGGCAAAAGTTACTAAGAACATCATACACAAAATTGGATCATAAACAAGCTAGGACTCTTGTGATCTTACATGTCTTATATCATGTAACTAATTTTCTACATTCCAATTAAACATGAGAGCATTAATCAACTTTCATATCATAATATCACAGAGGTCTTGAGCATATTAATATTTTTGTTTAGGCTAATCTAAGCTATCCCTTTTATCATGGCCGAAAAACCCTAAAAAGAGTTCATGAGTTTCTAGCAATGTGAACACCCTTTAAGAAACTTTATATCCTATCATAGGAGCATGTTTAGTCTTTCTAACCCTTAACCTTTCTGGTCCGAAGCATACAAGTGAGTTTTCTTTTGGTTCCAATTAATTTCCAAGCAAGAAAACCATAGAAAGGTCCTTAGCATTTCATAGAAGGAACCTTGCACTAGTTTGGTTAGACTATAATCTTCCTAGCCTCTTTAAAATATTTTTGGTTAAATCCTAGGGTTAGATACTCCTCTGATCATACATCATATCAGTATAAAATCATGGAAAAGAATCCTTCTACATAGCATAGAAAATCTTATCATGAAATGAGGTCTTGTTTAAATCATCTTAGATTTGAAAACCTTTTCTTTAGCCGAATTTTCTTAAATTCTTTCCTAGGTTTTCTAATCCTTATAAATCTGAAAATCACATAAAAGCCTTGTACCACAGGTGAGGGGAAGCTTACCTTCTTTGCTTAAGTTTCCTAGAGTTGAGAACTTGCTTGTGGACCTTTCTTCCTTGCTTGCTTTGCTCGGCACCAATGGAGGAAGCTAGGTCTTTTGGTGGAGAGGGGGAGGAAGAAGAGACTTCTTCCTCTTGTGTTGCTCGGCAACAACAAGAAAGAAAAGAGGGAGAGAGTGAGGAGGAAGAAGAGGTTTCTTCCTCTTGTGTTGCTCGGCAACAAGAAGAAGAAAAGAGGGAGAGAGTGAGTTCTCGGCACCAATGGAGGAGAGGAGGAGAATGAGTTGAGGATGAAGTTGAAGTTACCCCTCCATGCCTATTTATACTAAAATGAGGGGAGGAAAACTTGACTTGATTCATCCTCCTCATTTACTTCTCCTCTTAATGAGAAAGAATATGCTAGAGAAATGCTTCTTGAGTTTCTCTCTTTTCTTTCTCTTAATTTCTCTCCTTTCTTTCCTTTAATTATAATTCCCATCTCTCCTTTTACAATATTCACTCCTATCACACTTGGTTAACACATGCATGCATCCACAAGAGAACCAAGGATCAAATCCTTCTCCTAACATATTTTTGTACAAAATAATTCATGTATATGCATTATGCATAAATATTTCATACATGCATATATAATATCTCATATCTCTTTTGTTTACATTAATTCCTTGCATTATAAATCATGTATAGAACTTTATATTCTCAACTTTATTTTCTTTCATAAAGTTTTTAATCATCTAAATCCTTCCCATCGTAACATTCAACGTAGACTATCTACACATTCTTTTCATTACATTCGTACTCTCATTGCCCTTACTTTATCTAGGCTTTCTAGGGGTGTTACATATTAGATATACAAACAATTGAGCTACGTTTTTTTAAAAAAAATTTATAGATTAAAAAAAAATTTAATCAAAACAAAAAAAGTAGTACCTTATATGAAAATTAGATCATAATATTTTTATATTAAAATAACAAAACTTACCGATCATCAAAAGTCGAAGTCCTCATTATCATTGCCATCCTCATCCACGCCATCCTCCTCCTCTTCCTCCTCCTCCTTATCATCATGATCAATTCAATTTACATCCACGTTTATCAATACTCCGCTAAGATCTCATAATATTGGAATAATATATTGGTGGTGCAGTTGGCATCAATGGTCAAACTTGAGTTTTGATGAATGACAAATAGGTTAAAGTTAGACGTGTTGTGATCTAACCTTGTTACCGAGTGTGTAGGGTTGACTAATCCTAGTCAGGTTATTTGATTCCTGATTGGTTGAAGACCGGATATGTGATTATGGTAAGTTGGGATGTTCAATTTCTGACGGGTTGAAGTTCAGATGTGGGATTCTAGCAAGGGTTGGGATGTGCAATTCTCAATTGGAGAAGACTAGATGTGCAATTCCGATAGGTCAGGATGTGCGATTCCCTATTGGAGAAGACTAGATGTGTGATTCAAGTAGGTCAGGATGTTTGATACTCGAAGTCTGGATATGTGATTCCGGAGGTAACTCTACACCTTATAAGTAGAGGTAAGTCACTAGAAGAGAGTGACTAAGTAAAGATGCATCCCCCTTCGAAGGAACAGTAGGCATTAGTCTAATTTAGGTCTATTTCAGAAACCTAAATTGAGACACTGACTAGATCCTGTTCTTGAGGAGATAGGGTCTAATTACTATTCCTTATTATTACCGTGCTAACATTTGTCTTGCAGGTTATTAGACTAATACTTTTTGTAAGACAAAAGGAGAAAAAAGACCTTGGGTAAACAATACCTGAGGCACCTTCAAGCTTTGGAAGACACCTTCGTACTGTTCACATAAGGCACCTTTAGTGTTGTGGAAGGTGCCTTCTACAGTATAAACTTTAGACTTCATCGTAGATAAGGAGCAAGAAGTTTGGGATCAAACTTTGCAGGTTTGAGGTGCATTCAAGGCTATGGAAGGCGCCTTCCACACCCTTTATAAGGGTATTTCGACCAAGCTTCAAGAATCAACTTCCATATGAGCTCCTATACACCCGGTTTGGCTTTTTGACTGCTCTGGCTTCCTGCTACTGCCTTACAGCGACTCTACTAAGCTCGACTGTCACCAAGAAGCCGTCCAAACAGCGAGCTCAAGCAGACCATCTACAAAAGTGTTTGTTAACATAATATAATTTCTATTTCTACAAACGAAAAGTGTAGTCTATTACACTTCTTCAATTCTTTTATACTCGACCTCCTCTTTCAGTGGTTCCGGAAGAGGTTTTTAATGAATTACTCATTGATAGGTTCCAAGGACATGGGTCTTGGTGTAGAAGTCACCGAAGACTCCAAACCAAGTAAATACTTGTGTTCATGTCCTTTTTCATTTCTTCCTATTTCTTTTTTCATTGTATACTCTTGTTTTTTTTTTTAAAAAAAAGATAAACTTTTGAAAACCATGTGATTCACCCCCCCTTCTCACGTGTGTCTCAATCCAATATATATTCCTTGGTCTGAAATGTATTCGTAACTTTCTCTTCCCAAAGTGCTTCATTTTTTTTCATTCTTTCATTTTACAAATAACCCACCAATCAATTTTGTCACATTTCAAACTAGGATATGAAGCATAGAATACTTGAATTACTTATTATGCCAACACAAATGGTTCATATTTCTTATACCATCTCTTCTAATGTATTTCAACCAAATCATACTATGGATGCACCTTCATCCCTCTAACAAGGTCAAACCAGTGACACATAAATAATATAACTCACATTTCTAGCCCGAGATATTCTACCTTTATAATTTCATCAAGCAAAGCATAAAAATCATTACTTGCATCTCTATCATTGGATGACTGAACACAAATCCCATTATTCATTATACTCTTCCCCATTCCATACTCTTAAGTATGAAAATTATAACCATTTATAAAATAAGCTGGTCAAGTGTGTACCAATGCTTTTAGACCCCATGAAAGATGGAATACCATTTTTTTTCAAGGTGAGCTCGATTATCATAAATCTAAAGTCAAATACGGTAATTATTAAAATTCTGCATATGTATTAACAAAATTTAAATTGTTTACATACATATGATATGAACCATGGTGCAAATTCTTCTTGACATAAGCGATCAAACTCATGTGTTGACAATTTAGAATATAAGTTTTCAAAAATCCTACCATAAAAAAATAAATTATAACACTAAAAGTTACGACATAAGAAATATAATTAAAAAATAAAAAATATATACTTACTCTTAATATGATGATACTTTTAGACAATTAAGTAAAATATATGTATGAGCTGCTCGCCATTCTTATCGAATTAAGTATCTTTGCTTAAATGGTCCACTTGGTCGACCAAGGTAGTTAAAAATTGAGAATGAGTTCAAATGTGGATCAATAGGACCCTCATCATTTCTTCTTGACCTTCTTCTTTTACTTTGAACGTGAGGCTCAAAATAATATGATGCAAAAGTTGTTACTTCCTCCACAATGTATGCATTAATAATAGAGGCTTCAACTTGTGCCTTATTTTTCACTTTTTTATTAAAATAAAATAGGAATCTAATGACAATAAAATTAATTTATTAGATATTAATATATAATAAATAGTGTGAATTTTTTCTAGATTTAGCTTTTCGAATTATAAAAGAAAAAACTTTTACCTTTCAAATGGATACATCCATAAAAAATGGGCAGGTCCTCCAACTTTGGCCTTGTTTGGCAAGGCAATCAAAAGATGTTCCATATAATCAAAAAATGAGAGTGGAAATACCTTTTCCAAATTACACAAAATGATTGGAATGTCTCTTTTTAACTTCTCCATGTGTGAATATCTCAAAACTGTGGAGCAAATATCATATAGAAAAATGCTTAACTCTGTAATGACACTCATACAAAATTTAGTAAGAGTTCCTTAAAAGTAATAGGAATGAGTCTTTGCATGATTATATGACAGTCATGACTTTTCAAACCAATCAATTTGCATTCCTTCATATCGACACATCGTACAAGATTAGAGACATATCTATCTAGAAATTTCAATAATTTTAACCATTCGCAAACAACATGTCTCTGATCCTTATTCAATATATAAACTACCTTTGGCTTTGGTCCTTTGCTATTTTCATTGACATCAAGAGTGGGTCGTTTATAAAGGAGTCACATATCTTTTCTTGCATTCAGGTTGTCTTTGGTTTTTTCCATTAATATCTATCACTATATTTATCAAATTATCAAAAATATTCTTCTCAATATGTTTTACATCAAGATTATGATGAATCAAATAACTAAACCAATATGGTAAATTCCAAAATCTACTCTGTTTAGTCCATTTATGTGTACTTCCATATTCATATGTTGTACCATGTGAGTTTTCAATAATAGATGGAAAGTTAACCACTCACCATGAAATCTATTTACTAGTTAATCTCAATGGAGGAGGGGTTCTTTCAATTCTATTTTTAGTGAATTCATCTTTATTTCTTTTGAAAATATGATTTGGTGGTAAAAAATTATCTATGCCAATCAAAATAACTCGTATTCTTCCCATGTTTCAATCTGATTGACTTTGATATCTCCAAACATATTGGTCATCCTAAGATTCCAGCGATACTCGAACCCAATAACATACCATAAGTTGGAAAGTCATTTATGGTCCAAAAAAGAGCGTTCATTACAAAATCTGATTAGTTTGAATATCTGATGTAGGAAAACCTTCATCCCATAATTGTTTTAGTTCTGCAATCAGTGGTTGCATATAAATATCTATTAATTTTTTTGAATTTTACAGACTGGGCACAATCAAAGTTAAAAACATATATGGTGTTTTCATGTATATCCCAGGTCGAAGATTATACGGAGTTACGATAAAGCCAACATGAATAATTTCTTATTAATTTGCCAAATGGAGCAAAACCATCAGCACACAAACCTAATCTAATGTTTTGAATCACCTTTGCAAATTTTGGATATGTTCTATCAAAATTTTTCCATGCCTCTTCATCTAATGAATGACACATTGGCCCCTCTTGTCACACCCCGGGGATGTCCCTTTCTGAAGAAATTTCGGCAACACCTCCCCTGTATGGGTGACAATCTGAAACATTTCTACAGACACAATATACATCAGCCACAAGCGGTTGGAACATACACACAACCACGCAGTTTATATGCAGCCTACTCGGCTGATACGACAAAAATACAACCACGCAGTTATATGTAAATCTAACAACCCACTCGGCTGTACCAAAACCAATCACAGTGGAAATCCAATAGACAACACATACAACTATAAACGAAGACTGCTAGCCGGCTAGGCTTACACCACACAACAACACAACGCTCCGGAAACAAAACCGGAACACAAGGCCAAATACGCACATATCATATACCAAGATAAAAATAAACAAAAAAATACGGAGACTAGTCTTCTAATGTGACGTGGGGACCGGTAGGTAGGATACTCCAAGCGACTCCATAAACAACCTGGTACCTGAAAAAAAATAGTGTCCACGGGGGTGAGTTCAACAACTCAGCAGATACCAGTTGACATGTATAGTAAGATATAACAGACAATAATAACTATGGAGTACAGTCTCCTGGAAAAAAAGCTGGAAATGCACAATAGAAAAGGCTGAAGAGAACTATACTCACCAGAGCCTCCTATCAGAATAGTCAGGTCGTCAGACCGAGAGTATCATAAATCCTGTATGCATGTCAAACATATGCATCCATCCAAATGCAGCATATAAGTGCAACAAACACAATCAGTATATGCATCAATGCATATGATGCCAATGACATGGTCACCCCTGACGACAGTCAGCCATCTCACACACAATGGTGAGACCGAGTGGGTAGGGCTGTGACAACCGTGCACTCTGCCATCACTGCTCCTGATGAGTGACCGAGTGGACGGGATGTTGTCGGAGTACACCTATCCTCCTACCCCAAATCATAAATGGGGGAGCTCAATGCTCTCATCTCCCAGTACACAATGACGGAGAGGGATCCCTGACGTGATATCACACTGTGTCACACTACCCATGAGCGGACCAACGGAGCACCGACAGAGCCAAACTGACGTGCTACCATGCTGCGTCACGCTACCCATGAGCGGACCAACGGAGCACCGACAGAGATGAAACTGACGTGCTACCACGCTGCGTCACGCTACCCATGAGCGGACCAACGGAGCACCGACAGAGATGAAACTGGCGATGTGCTCAACAATAACGGAGCAGACTATCGCGCAACATGCAATCATACGAATGGTGCATGACACTAAGCATGACAATATCTTGAACAGCATAGCAATATCCATGTATAAATATAAAATGTGTACCATAGGACAATGAGTCAAATCAAAGGTACACATATCAGATAAGGTATCAAAAACCCTAGGTCCTGAACATAATATATAACATGATTGTGTCACTACCCCTATAAGCATGTATGATCAGACAAGTACTAACATGATGTGCATAACAAATAAACAAAAAAGCATGTAACAGATCGGGTAGTGATTAACCGAAGCAAATAAGAAACACAATCATTGCTATTTGTTAAAAACATTACTATGTATATCAAATGACATAAAGTTAAATTACCCGCCTCCAATCGAAAGGTCCAATCTGGTCCAACTCAGACGTCGAGATGCTCGTCTCTCATCAAAACCCTAAGTCACGAATATATATACATTTTATTTAGCTAAAATTCAAAGGAATGGCTAAATAAAATCCTTAAGGCTAAATTAGGGTAAAACCCTAATCGACCTAACCATCGAATATAATTCATCTACAACAAAAATGAGCATACCTAACTAATATCAAATTCGAAACGTGACTATAATTTACCATGTATCAAAACGTACCTAAATCACTCCATAACCAATGATGTATGTAACAATTCATACCTAAAACAACATGTATCAAGAGCGTGCCAACTCAATCCATACACCAAACCCTTACCTTACTGCTAGAGGAGGTTGTTGCCGGAAGAAGTAGCTGCTGGAAACCCTCCTTGCTGCCCAAATCTATTTTGGTTAGCCACTTAACCAGAACACACAAAAAAAACTAAATCCAGATTCAGGAGAGGAGCCCACCTCAATACTGGCCGCCGGAACCCTAGGTCAACGATGGCATAGAAGGCTGTGGAGAAGGCGTCGGCTGTAGCAATCAGCTCCGGCGCTATGGTGGCTCTGTACTGGCACGAAAGAAACCCCTTCGGATTAGAAGAGGGTAGAGAGGAGGTGGCCGACGTTAGGGCAGAAGGGGCGGCTGTGCTGCTCGGATCGAGAGTCGGCGGTGGTGGCGGTGCTAGGTCGGAGGCGCACTATGGTTGCGGTCGACTGTCGTCGCTAGGGAAGAGGGAGAACTAGGGCTCAACGTTGGTGTGGAGAAAAGGGCTTCGGCGCTGCTAGGCGTCGGGAGAAGGAGAGGAAGGGAAAGCGACAATGGCGTTGGTTGTGCGGCTCGGGAAGGAAGGAGATGCACAGATCCGAAGAGGAAGAGGGGATCGGCTGGGGGAAGAAGAAGGGAAGGTTTTTAAATCGCTAAGGAGAAAAACCGTCGCCGGTTAGGGCTTCGGCGTCGGACGCGCAGAGAGGAAGAAGGAAAAACACAGTAACGGGGAGGAAAAGAAAACAAATAAATAAATCTTTTCCTCGCTTAAATGGGTAGCCAAATAGGCTTTCCTGGGGCCTACTTTTATCCCCGTAAACTCGTCCATACGAGCTCTGAAAAATTCCCAAAAAATTTCCAAAAATTCTAGAAAATTCCCTTATCATTATTTGCCATTTTTCGGTATTTTACATTCTCCCCCCACTAATAAAAATTTGGTCCCCAAATTTCGTTATCTACCATGAGCAAATACTTACAACAAGTAAAGAGTAAAAAATGCTGAACGGTAAATAAAATCACATACCTCAAGTGAAAAGATGGGGATATCAAGCTCGGATAGTATCCTCAAGCTCCCAAGTAGCCTCCTCGTCCATATGATGCTGCCATCCGACTTTTATCAGTCGGATAGTCTTGTTCCGCAACTGACGCTCTTTTCGGTCCAGAATCCTGTTAGGATGTATACTAAAAGCCTAGCTTTTGGTATAAACATTTATCTAGAAATAAGAATCACATTGGTCAAATATCTACATTTATGATAAATGTAGTTGTTCAATTAATTTATATTATAGATAACATGGTGTGTGGTGTCACACACAGAGCATCATGTGATCAGTACCTTATAAATTATAAATAGTAGCTCACGACCAAGATGGAAAGGAACAAACCATTGGAAGGTCGTAGTGTAATTAGGTATTAGTTTATCTTAATTATATAATTACACTAGTACACTTAGAGTGTATTGAGTAGGACCATTAGAGGTCGTTTCTTTTATACTGACTTTATAAAGGAACAAAGACCTCAGTTATTATGGAAGTGTGTGCTCTTAATCCTAATATAATAACAAGCACATATATTTGATATTTATTTCTTTAATTTATCAATGGGTGAGATTTAGTTCGATAAATCAATAAGCCCGATAAGTTGGGAAATGATATCACTTATAGTGTGTGTTGTTGATTATAGAAGGAAACTGTGTCCTAGTAATCTAGGTTGAGAATGTCCCCAAGAGGAGCTTATAAGGATTGTCATGTTAAACCCTGCAAGTGGACTTAGTCCGACATGACGATAAAATTGAGTGGTACTACTCTTGGAGCTAGATATTAATTAAGTGAGTTGTCAGTAACTTACTTAATTAGTAGGCATTTGTTATCTTAAACACAGTGAGACTAACACACTCATAATAAGAAGGAGCCCAAAATGTAATTTGGGATTGGTGCGGTAGTTCAATAATAGTTCTTTAGTGGAATGAATTATTATTGATAAAATTAAGTTGTGTGTTCGGGGCAAACACGGGAAGCTTAATTTTATCAGGAGACCAAAACCAATTCCTCATCTTGGTCCTTATCGTAGCCTCTTGTATATAGAGATTTATACCCACCACATACCCACCTTCTTACCCATCCAATGGGGTCGGCCAAGCTAGCTTAGAACCCAAGCTAGGGCCGGCCAAGACCAAGTGGATGAGCCAAGTTGGTGGCCGGCCAAAGCTTGGGTCCCAAGCTTAGGTGGCCGACCACTAAAATATTAAAAAGGATTTTTTATTAAAATTATTTCTTATGTGGATATCATGGTTTTAAAAGAGTTTAAAATTAAAAATTTCCTTTTATAGCTTTCTACAAAAGATTAAGAGAAGAGATTTATCTCTTTCCTTATTTGCAGATTAAAAGGATGGTTTTAATTTTTGGTAAAAACTTTCCTTATTTGTAAATCATCTACATGTTTAAAAGAGAGTTTAAAATTTGAAATCTTTCCTTATTTGTTGATTAAAAGGTGGATTTTAAATTTTAAGAAAACTTTCCTTTTTAAACATGTTTATGATTTAAAAGATATTTTAAAAATTAAATATTCTCTTTTATAAGTTTCTACACAAGATTAATAAAAGATTTGATATCTTTCCTTATTTGTAGATTAAAAGAGATTTTAATTTTTAGAGATAACTTTCTTTTTATCCACATGTTTAAAGAAAGTTTTAATTTATAAAATTTTCTTTTTATTAACCAATCATGAAGGGATAAAAATTATTGGAGAAATTTTTATAAATTTCCGGAAACAAATTATGAAGTTTTAATTCTTGTTTTAATTAAAACTCTCCTTGTTTTGGGGAGAAGAGTGGCCGGCCAAATAAATTGGAGAAGAGGAAATTATTTTTAATTAAATAAATTTTCTTTTTCATGGCAAAAGAATTAAGGAAATTTTTTATTTAAATTTCCTTATTTGCCAAGACCAAGGATTATAAAAGAGGGGGTAGAGGTGCCTTCATGACGAACGACTCTATTATTCTTTTCCTCCCTCTCTTCCTTGGTGGCCGGCCTCTTCCTCTTCTCTCTTCTCCTTCTTGTGGTCGAACCATCTTGTTCTCTTGGAGTCCTTGTGGTGGCCGGATCTAGCTTGGAGAAAAGGAGAGAAAGGAGGCTTCGCTCTTGCATCCCTTGGAGCTTGGTGGTGGTGGCCGAATCTCATCCTTTCCTGGAGTCATGTGGTGGCCGAACCTTGCAAAGAAGAAGAAGGTGCCTTGGTGGTTCTCGTCTCGGAAAATCTTTGCCCACACAACGTCCAGGATTAGAAGAGGAATACGGTAGAAGATCAAGAGGTCATTATCTACTAAGTAAGGTATAACTAATATAGTTTTCCGCATCATGTTAGTTTTATCTCCATGTAAAAATACCAAATACAAGAGGCATGCAATTCTAGTATTTCGAATTAGTTTTCGATGTTGTGTTCTTTTATTTTTCTTTTCCTTGTGATTTGGTTGTTCCTTTTGGTTAACCTAAAGTTATTTAAGGAAATTAAATATTAGCTTTCCTTAAAAGGCTTTGTCTAGGCGGTGGTGGTTGTTCCCATATCCAAGAAGGCCATGTGCCTCGCCATGCAGTCCTGGAAGTCAATTTTGGAAATTAATATTTAATGGAATTAATAACCTAGGTGATTTGGATCGAACATGTTAAGTTCCGCAGGAGATCCAAGTCTAAACCTAAAAGAACAAATAAATTAAACTTAGGATCAAACGTGTTAAGTTCCGCAGGCGATCCGAGTTTAATTTAAAAGAACATATGGTAGCTAGGAAAAGGTTCAGACCTTTGTACAAAATTTTTGTACAGTGGAACCATTAGGTTTTCCGAGTAGCAACCAACAATTGGTATCAGAGCTAGAGTTTTGCCTCTGTCTATTTGGTATTAGTTTAATTATGCACATGTCATACATAATTTAGGCAGGATAATAGTAGGATGTGCTAACTTTGTGGATGCAGGATCCAACTATTATGGCTTATAGATATTGTATGTGTGATTGGACCCTTGTACATGTCAAGGGAATTTTATTGTGTGTGCATGATTGTATTATAAAATACAGCAAGAGCTGTATTTAGTTTTATAAGGATTTTATTTTTTGATCTAGATACATGTACATTCCTTCGAGGAATATAGGATCGAAAAATATAAAATTCTATTTATGTCGTGGATCGAATCATGCAAGGCGTGACACCTTTTAAGGATCAGAGGTGCAGCGGAATAAGGAGCAAGATGGATGCGATAACTAGACCCGGTGGCGGTGGCCAAAGATGGCAGCAGCTAGGGATGGCGACACACGGAGGATAACAATAGATAAAAACCATAATAGTTGAAAATTAGTTTTTCTATTTTATTGATTTTTATGCTGTGTTGTGTGTGCTTGTTAGTATGCATGCTAAGTAGGCTAGCATAGTCAAAATTCCTCACTTTAAATAACTGAGTGGAAGAGGGATTTATTTTTAAAATAAATTCCACGGTCTCCATTACGGGTTTATAAGTGATGCAACAAGCTTGCGCGTTGGCTCTGAGTGCCTTCCTCCATATCGGATGAGCTTGTTTGCGGATCACTAGATTAAACTTCCATTTTAGATGACTATAGGAAGTTAATTAAGAGCGTGTGATCTTCCCCATCGGAAGGGGCACAATCTTATTAATGGACTTAGTGTCAAGTAATGTGTAACAACCTAATTTTCCCTATTTCGAGTTCCAAATGTCCATAAAAAATATTTGGAAATGATTTTAAAATATTCTAGAGAGTTTTAGAAATCTTTAGAGTATTTTTACGCAATTTTTGGAGGTCGTTTAGTATGTTTACAAAAAGGAAGAAATTTTGACAAAAACTGTTGAAGACGAGGTTCGAACCCACGACCTCGAGTCGGACTGACCCAAGCAAAACCGGCCCAACCAGCTGAGCTACACGGTATTATTAACCTTATATGGAGAGAATTAAGTTTATAGCATAGTTTTGATTAAACCCAAATATAAGAAAGGGAATTAGGTTTTTGATTTTCCGAAAACCAAAACAATTCCTCTCAAAAATCCATCTCCTCCCCCGACGCGAGCGGCGACTCTTCTCGTCTCTCGCGGCAGAAATGAAGAAGAAACCATGTTTGGTCTCCGGCGCCCGCGAGCTCTCTCCTCCACGGATCCTTCACCAAGCCGAACTTCTCTCGGCAAGGTCAGCGCGGGCACAAGAAGAAGCCGCAAGTTTTCAAGCTTTGAAACCCTAGACCTTCCTCTCCTTCGGTTGTAAGTCCAAGACTTATCGGTAAGTACTACTGTAACGACCCAATTTTTCCTATTTCGAGTTCCAAAAGTCCTTATAAAAATCTAGAAATGCTTTAGAAAAATTATAGAGATTTTTAGAAATTTTTAGAGTATTTTTATGGAAATTTTGGAGTTCGTTTGGTATTTTTACTGAACGAAAGAAGTTTCGACAAAAAAATGTCAAAGCCGAGATTCGAACCGTGGACCTTGGGTTAAACCAAGCCTTAAGCGAACCAAGTCAACCAACTGTTCCGCGGCTGTTTTGTGAATAAATAGAGATCGAAATAAATTTAAGTAGTGGTTATAGATAATAGAAATAAAAGGTTGCAGAAAAAGGGCCGAGCCAAGGCTCGACCCGAGGACCTCCGACCGCAGCAAAGCTTTAAGCGGAGCGGCCAACCAACTGGTCTGCGAGTGTTTTCTTAATCATATATGGAGTGATATACATTTAAGCAGAAGTTGGAACATTTAAAATAAATTGGAAAAAGGTGCGCGGCGAAGGGATTCGAAACCCAGACCTTTGATTTGGTCAAAACCTGGCTAACCAAGTGTGCTGCGGGCGGTTTTGTTTAAGAATAGATAGTAAATTTATTTAAGGTATAGTTAATAACAGAAATAACCCTAGGTTATAAAAAGGGATAAGTTAAGAGAGAAATTAATTTTTCTCCCGAAACTCTTTCTCTCCTCGCGACGGCGTTGCGGGCGAAAACGCAGAAGTCGAGCTCAGGGCTCAACTCCGACGCCGGCTTGAGGTTTCTCCGAGGGGTTTCTTCACCTCCTTAAGCTTTTCTCGTCGAGGAGAAACGGAGAGCACGAAGAGGAGCCGGAAATTTCAATCTTCCGAGCCTTAGAAGCACTAGAAGGTTTCCCCTTCGGCTGTGAGTCAAGGGAACGAAGGTGAGTTGCTACTCACCTGCAGTAGGAGTAGTTCCGCGATTTTGTCTTTCTTCTTTGCTTTGCTTTCGGATTCTTGTTTCCTTCTTTGTTTTCGGAGCACGCATGAAACCCTAGAAGTTTAGTTTCAGCAAGTTTTGGTTTTAGAACACCCTCAGAGATTCGGCTTAGATCTTTCTTTTGCTAATCATGGGGCAAGATCAGCCCTAACATTAAGTACTTTAGGTTCTTTAGCTTCAGTTTGAGTCCCTTGCTAATTACCATAACTTGTCAACTTTCACCTTTGTTTTGTAGTTCATTACAGTAGGTCTTTAGTTGATGATTAGTTGCCATGATTTGTCAGAGTTCACCTTTGATTCGTAGTTCATATCAGTAGGAATTAGTTGATGTTAATTGCCATGTATTGATTCTTATTTCTATTTCTTAGCTATTGAATATGCATGAGCAGACTTAATTCCTAGATTTATTTGCTATTAATTGGGCACGCACAGTTCTCATTGCTATTAGTTAAGCACCAGTAGCTTTTATTTGCAAATTTTATTTGCTGTTCCTTAGGTCTTGTTTTGCTGGAAACAATTCGTAATGTTAGGTTCCATTAAGTGCAGATTTTATTTGCTGCAGAATTTATTTTTCTTCCATACTATCGAATGAGTATGAGCAGTTTTATTTATGAGCATGCACAATTTGGAACGCTAGTATGTTTGGATAGATCTTTTGTGCATATTCATGGGCAAGAACAGCCACCAATTCATAGTGGTTTAGATCCTTTTGTGTTGATTTAGTAAGCATGATATTTTCCATGCAGCAATGATTCCTTTATTTTCTAAGATTCCTTTGTTATTAGAATAACGTGAGCAGATTTTCTAGATTCTATTGCATGCCTAGTAGTTGAATTTGTTTTACTTTAACAACATGCTTAAGTTGTTCTAGTTCCCTATTTGCTATTGGAATAACATGAGCAGTTCCATTTTTATAGCATGCAGATTTTTATAAGTAAAATATGCAGATTTTTAATAAGCAGATTTTCATAAGTATTGCATGCAGATTTTAGATAAGCTTAGTATGCAGATTTTGATAAACTTAATATGCAGATTTTTGTTAAGCTTTACATGCAGATTTATGTTAAGCTTTGTATACAGATTTTCAGTACGTAGAGTGTGTTCTAGTGCACCCCAAGTGCTTGATAAAATGCTTAGCTCAATATAATGCTACAGTAGACATTTTAATAGCTCAGTAAATGCAGTAGAAGCATTTAAAATAACTTATTTAGTCTTGCTTCAGCTTATATGGGACTACGGTCCAATGGGTGGGCTCCCACAGTCGCCTCTAGGTTCAGATAACCTAGTTCCAGGCTTAGATAACCTAGTTAAAGCAAGGTAAGAAAATTAGCTATGAAATCAGTATTTTATTTTCAGCAGTGGCACTGTACTGGATTAGATATCCATTGGGTTGGGCTCCCACAGTCGTCCCTAGGTTTAGATAACCTAGTAAACCCTACTAGACTCGGAACTTGCAATCCCGGGTTTAGTTAGGGATGCGCACACAACAAGTACAGTTGCCGGGCCCATCAACAGCATGATTATTATTTTAATCTATTATGTAAATAGTTTTCAAAACTTCACAAATTAGTTATGTGAATACAAGTTAGACTCAGTTTAGCATTAATTAGTTTAACTAGATATCAATTCAGTTTCTTATTGATACACATGATAGTTCTATGATTAGCTATACATGTTTAGTATTTCAGTTAGTATGATTCCTTTATTGTTTTATGAGCATGATTAGCTATACATGTTTAGTATTTCAGTTAGTTAGATTTCTTTGCTATTTATGAGCATGATTATCTTTACATGTTAGCTTTTCAGTTAGTTTCTTTGCTATTTATGAGCATGAGTAGCTTTACATGTTAGCATTCAGTTTTAGCATGTTTTTATTTATATACATGCATATCGAGTTTTTGTGAGTAGGATAGCGCTCACTAAGCTTTTAGCTTATAGATACTATTTTCCTCCTACTGCAGATAAAGGAAAAGCTAAAGTATAAGGAAGAAGGCGACAAGGAGATGCTGTGACGGTGTGTGATGTGTGGACTATGGAGATCCTTGAGACTTAGCTAAAGAACTCACTTAGTTTAAGAATTTGTTTAGCTTAATTTCTTATTAAGTTGATAAGAAAATTTTGTAGTAGGAAGTTATGTTTCCGCTTTTCATTACTTACATGATTTGATTTATTAAACTGCGTGGTTGTGAAAATATATGTTCCAGCCGCCTGTGGCTGAGTATACTCTGTATGTATTTACGGATATGGTCACCGGTACAGGGGAGACTCTGCCGAAATTTTTCGGTAGGGTTTCCATGTGATATTTTTATCATACCGGTTAAGTAGAGTTAGTAGTCAAGTAACGATCATCCTTAGAGTGTAGTAGTAGTAAGAAAGGTGGTCGTTTACAGTTGGTATCAGAGCAGTTCCCATTCTCCAGCATCACACACATCAGCATCAGCCTTGCCGTCTTCCAAGTAAGAATACCTCTACTTAATTTATGCTTCTTGTTTTGTTATTACAGTTCATGTTTATATGCCTACTGCTTGTTAGTATGTGATAGTTTTTAAACATGATATCAGTAGTTGTATAACTGTGATTACATTAGTTATGTTATGTTCTCTATGTCTTTAGAAATGGCACGAGGACGCCCAGCTAGAAGGGCACTAGCTACTGAGCCCCAGCAAGAGGCAGGCAGTTCAGTGCCTCCTCCAGACCTTACAGCATTAGTGGCTCAGTTACAGCAGCAGCTAGCTGAACAGCAACAGGAAATAGCCACCTTAAAGGCTAATCAGCAGAGTACCCCCACAGTCACCCCGGAACCGAACTTGATGACTCACCAACTCAGCCTACAGCACCAGCACCAGCAGCCCCAGCAGCTGAGCCAAGAAAGGAAGCCTATCTGATCCAGTGGCAGCGGGTCAAGCCAGAGAACTTCTCAGGCACTAGTGAACCATGGGATGCACAAGCCTGGTTCAAAACACTGGAGAGCACGATGGAGCTTCTGGACTGGCCAGAACACGAGAAGGTGAAGTGTGCCTCCTTCTGCCTGACAGGAGACGCACGCATGTGGTGGGAAAGAATCAGAACGAAGCGCCCAGTGAACCAGATGTCATGGGCTGACTTCGAGAAGGAATTCTTCGAGGAGTTCTTTCACATACGGGTTACAAACCGCCACTATGACGAGTTCACTGAGTTTCGTCAGGGCAACCTATCAGTTGAGGAAGCCGTGAAGAAATTCAACAGACTGACTCGTCTATGTCCCGAATTAGTCAGCACAGAAAAGGAACGAGTTCGGCTGATGCTCAAAATGTTGAGGCCGGAAATAGCGATGAATGTGGCCGGTGGCATCCATAGGCCACAAACCACAGAAGAACTAGTGAGTAGTGCTCTGATCACCGAGCACTACCAGAACAGCATTAAGCAGCAGAAGCAAACCTCCTCAGATTCCAAAGGCCAAGGAAGTGCAGATACTCAGAAATCTCAAGGCCACAGCTCTAACTGGAAAGGGAACTCCAACAACAAGCGCAAACCAGGGAATTACCCAAAAGGAGGACCGGCTAGCAAGCAGCCAAGTTATCCCAAGTGTGCTACTTGTGGGAAATTTCACCCAGGAGTTTGTCGCAAGGGCACACGAGGATGCTTCGAATGTGGACAGGAAGGGCATATGGCTAAGCAATGCCCGAACAAGACCAGCTTTCCTCCCCCACAGCCGATTCAGCATGGAGGCCAGTCAGCACAGTTACACCAGATGCAGGCCGTTCTAGATGGTCCACACATCAGTCAGGGCAGACTAGAAGCCCCCTCAGCTACGACGAACGCGAGGATTTACTCACTTACCAGAGAGGACGTAGCAAATGCCTCGACAGTTGTTACAGGTCAGATTAGTATTTTACAGCAAAGTACAACTGTCTTATTTGATACTGGAGCAACCCATTCTTATATAGCCAGGGCATTCGCCGAAAAGTTAGCAATACCCTCAGAGGTACTCAGTAGTCAGTTTCTGACAACATTACCTTCGGGAGAAGTTATGGCATCCACGCACTGGTTCAGAACAGTGCCAGTCATGATAGCAGGCAGAGAACTCTTTTGTGATCTGATAGTGCTAGACATGACTGACTACGATGTCATATTTGGAATGAACTTCCTGATCAGATACGGTGCCTCCATAGAGTGCCGTAAACAGAAAGTCGTATTCCAACCTGAAGCAGAAGCACAGTTTGAGTACATCGGAGAACCCAAGAGAAAAAGAGCAAGTTAAGTCCTCGATACGTAGGACCCTACCTCGATCACAGAGAGAATTGGGAAGGTAGCTTACAAGCTAGACTTACCTCAAGATATGTCAGCAATACACAATGTATTTCATGTCTCCATGCTAAAGAAGTGTATTCATGACCTTAGCCAAGCGATTCAGCCTCAGACAGTGTAGATCCAAGAGGATCTTAGCTATGAGAGCAGACACAGATAGTGGACAGAGCAGACAAGAGACTAGGAAACAGAGAAGTGTCATTAGTAAAAGTCATCTGGTAGAACCAGAAGCACGAGAAAGTTACTAGGGGAGCGTGGAGACAGCATGAGACAGAAATATATCCAGAATTATTCTAAGTTCGAGGACGAACTTTTTATAAGGGAGGGAGAATTGTAACGACCCAATTTTTCCTATTTCGAGTTCTAAAAGTCCTTATAAAAATCTAGAAATGCTTTAGAAAAATTCTAGAGATTTTTAGAAATTTTTAGAGTATTTTTATGGAATTTTTGGAGTTCGTTTAGTATTTTTACTGAACGAAAGAAGTTTCGACAAAAAAATGTCCAAGCCGAGATTCGAACCATGGACCTTGGGTTAAGCCAAGCCTTAAGCGAACCAGGTCAACCAACTGTTCCGCGGCTGTTTTGTGAATAAATAGAGAACGAAATAAATTTAAGTAGTGGTTATAGATAATAGAAATAAAAGGTTGCAGAAAAAGGGCCGAGCCGAGGCTCGACCCGAGGACCTCCGACCGCAGCAAAGCTTTAAGCGGAGCGGCCAACCAACTGGTCTGCGAGTGTTTTGTTAATCATATATGGAGTGATATACATTTAAGCAGAAGTTGGAACATTTAAAATAAATTGGAAAAAGGTGCGCGGCGAAGGGATTCGAAACCTAGACCTTTGATTTGGTCAAAACCTGGCTAACCAAGTGTGCTGTGGGCGGTTTTGTTTAAGAATAGATAGTAAATTTATTTAAGGTATAGTTAATAACAGAAATAACCCTAGGTTATAAAAAGGGATAAGTTAAGAGAGAAATTAATTTTTCTCCCGAAACTCTTTCTCTCCTCGCGACGGCGTTGCGGGCAAAAACGCAGAAGTCGAGCTCAGGGCTCAACTCCGACGCCAGCTTGAGGTTTCTCCGAGGGGTTTCTTCACCTCCTTAAGCTTTTCTCGTCGAGGAGAAATGGAGAGCACGAAGAGGAGCCGGAAATTTCAATCTTCCGAGCCTTAGAAGCACTAGAAGGTTTCCCCTTCGGCTGTGAGTCAAGGGAACGAAGGTGAGTTGCTACTCACCTGCAGTAGGAGTAGTTCCGCGATTTTGTCTTTCTTCTTTGCTTTGCTTTCGGATTCTTGTTTCCTTCTTTGTTTCCGGAGCACGCATGAAACCCTAGAAGTTTAGTTTCAGCAAGTTTTGGTTTTAGAACACCCTCAGAGATTCGACTTAGATCTTTCTTTTGCTAATCATGGGGCAAGATCAGCCCTAACATTAAGTACTTTAGGTTCTTTAGCTTCAGTTTGAGTCCCTTGCTAATTACCATAACTTGTCAACTTTCACCTTTGTTTTGTAGTTCATTACAGTAGGTCTTTAGTTGATGATTAATTGCCATGATTTGTCAGAGTTCACCTTTGATTCGTAGTTCATATCAGTAGGAATTAGTTGATGTTAATTGCCATGTATTGATTCTTATTTCTATTTCTTAGCTATTGAATATGCATGAGCAGACTTAATTCCTAGATTTATTTGCTATTAATTGGGCACGCACAGTTCTCATTGCTATTAGTTAAGCACCAGTAGCTTTTATTTGCAGATTTTATTTGTTGTTCCTTAGGTCTTGTTTTGCTGGAAACAATTCGTAATGTTAGGTTCCATTAAGTGCAGATTTTATTTGCTGCAGAATTTATTTTTCTTCCATACTATCCAATGAGTATGAGCAGTTTTATTTATGAGCATGCACAATTTGGAACGCTAGTATGTTTGGATAGATCTTTTGTGCATATTCATGGGCAAGAACAGCCACCAATTCATAGTGGTTTAGATCCTTTTGTGTTGATTTAGTAAGCATGATATTTTCCATGCAGCAATGATTCCTTTATTTTCTAAGATTCCTTTGTTATTAGAATAACATGAGCAGATTTTCTAGATTCTATTGCATGCCTAGTAGTTGAATTTGTTTTACTTTCACAGCATGCTTAAGTTGTTCTAGGTCCCTATTTGCTATTGGAATAACATGAGCAGTTCCATTTTTATAGCATGCAGATTTTTATAAGTAAAGTATGCAGATTTTTAATAAGCAGATTTTCATAAGTATTGCATGCAGATTTTAGATAAGCTTAGTATGCAGATTTTAATAAACTTAATATGCAGATTTTTGTTAAGCTTTACATGCAGATTTATGTTAAGCTTTGTATACAGATTTTCAGTACGTAGAGTGTGTTCTAGTGCACCCCAAGTGCTTGATAAAATGCTTAGCTCAATATAATGCTACAGTCGGCATTTTAATAGCTCAGTAAATGCAGTAGAAGCATTTAAAATAACTTATTTAGTCTTGCTTCAGCTTATATGGGACTACGGTCCAATGGGTGGGCTCCCACAGTCGCCTCTAGGTTCAGATAACCTAGTTCTAGGCTCAGATAACCTAGTTAAAGCAAGATAAGAAAATTAGCTATGAAATCAGTATTTTATTTTCAGCAGTGGCACTGTACTGGATTAGATATCCATTGGGTTGGGCTCCCACAGTCGTCCCTAGGTTTAGATAACCTAGTAAACCCTACTAGACTCAGAACTTGCAATCCCGGGTTTAGTTAGGGATGCGCGCACCTAGTTCTAGGCTCAGATAACCTAGTTAAAGCAAGATAAGAAAATTAGCTATGAAATCAGTATTTTATTTTCAGCAGTGGCACTGTACTGGATTAGATATCCATTGGGTTGGGCTCCCACAGTCGTCCCTAGGTTTAGATAACCTAGTAAACCCTACTAGACTCAGAACTTGCAATCCCGGGTTTAGTTAGGGATGCGCGCACAGCAAGTACAGTTGCCGGGCCCATCAACAGCATGATTATTATTTTAATCTATTATGTAAATAGTTTTCAAAACTTCACAAATTAGTTATGTGAATACAAGTTAGACTCAGTTTAGCATTAATTAGTTTAGCTAGATATCAATTCAGTTTCTTATTGATACACATGATAGTTCTATGATTAGCTATACATGTTTAGTATTTCAGTTAGTATGATTCCTTTATTGGTTTATGAGCATGATTAGCTATACATGTTTAGTATTTCAGTTAGTTAGATTTCTTTGCTATTTATGAGCATGATTATCTTTACATGTTAGCTTTTCAGTTAGTTTCTTTGCTATTTATGAGCATGAGTAGCTTTACATGTTAGCATTCAGTTTTAGCATGTTTTTATTTATATACATGCATATCGAGTTTTTGTGAGTAGGATAGTGCTCACTAAGCTTTTAGCTTATAGATACTATTTTCCTCCTACTGCAGATAAAGGAAAAGCTAAAGTATAAGGAAGAAGGCGACAAGGAGATGCTGTGACGGTGTGTGATGTGTGGACTATGGAGATCCTTGAGACTTAGCTAAAGAACTCACTTAGTTTAAGAATTTGTTTAGCTTAATTTCTTATTAAGTTGATAAGAAAATTTTGTAGTAGGAAGTTATGTTTCCGCTTTTCATTACTTACATGATTTGATTTATTAAACTGCGTGGTTGTGAAAATATATGTTCCAGCCGCCTGTGGCTGAGTATACTCTGTATGTATTTACGGATATGGTCACCGGTACAGGGGAGACTCTGCCGAAATTTTTCGGTAGGGTTTCCATGTGATATTTTTATCATACCGGTTAAGTAGAGTTAGTAGTCAAGTAACGGTCATCCTTAGAGTGTAGTAGTAGTAAGAAGGGTGGTCGTTTACAACTACTCACCTGTGGTAGGAGTTTCTCCAAATTTTCGGGTTTCGTTTCCTTGCTTCCGGATCTTGTTGTGCCGAGTAGAAGAATATGCTAGGGTTTTCTTCCTTGCTTTGTTGAGATGCCATTCTCGGATTATATATGTAGCCTTGGAATTTAGTTTTGTTGCCAAGCAATGAGAATGAAATAGTTTAGATATTTTTGTGGCTTAATTTAGCATTTCAGCTGCAGATTTCCTGTTAATATCCGAACAAGAACAGCCCATAGTTTTCATATCAGCTTTAGACTCTTCTTCTTGCTGGTTTACTAAGTATGAATGGTATTCTTTTTAACATGCAACCCTAAACTTGTTTGTTTCCAGTAACCGGGCATGAAAGTTTCTTTTCATAGAAGTATAGTTTTGTTTCAATGAGCATATTTCTAATTTTACTATTAGTAAAACTTGAGAAGTATTTTCTATTTTTTCCCTTTGCTATTGAACAGGACTATGAGTTAGGGTTTTTCCCTTTTATTCCTTACCTTGTGTAGCCTACCTATTGAGCATGCTATTTATTGTCTGAGTTTAATTGTATAGAGGAAGTTTAGCTGTTGATTGTAGTATCCGTGTATGTCCACTTGCTGCCATAAATTCCAGCAAGTTCATTTTCTTGTTTTGGCCGAGCAAATGGGCATAAACAACCCTTAGTTAATAGTAGGTAGTTCTGGGTTTTGTTTGCTACCTCCATGAACGTGAACAGCCCTGCACGGTTAGTTTCCCTTGCCACTAAATGAGCATGCACAACTTAGTATACTAGTAAGTTTGGATAGATTATTTGAGTTGCTTTATTTGCTCTATTTTATAGCATGATTAGTAAGCTTAAAGTTGCTTTCATTTGCTCTATTTTATAGCATGATTAGTAAGTTCAGATTTACTTTCCTTTGCCTTGTTTTATAACGTGCTTAGAGAGTTCAGATCTGCTTCCCTTGTGTTATTTTCATGTAGCATGCTTGGTTAGTTGTAATCCTACACTTGTTAGATATATCTACAGGATTCTAATAAGCTCTAATAAAGGATTATGAGAAGTGTGAGTAAAGAAAAAGACCAAGGTCTAATTAAAAAGAGATAACAAGTAAACTAAAGTAAGAGGCTAGTACCCGACTTCCAAGGTTGTCGTTAAACAAATCCAGGTGACCAATTCCAAGGTCTTGGCCCTAGTAAGACCAAGGTCTTTATCTCATAGGACTAGAGGCTCGCTACCTCAGTCACTATTAGAGAGCGCGCAAAATAAAGATGGAACCAAGCCTGGGCCCAAAGAAGAAAAGAAAAGAAAAGAAGAACAAGAAGAAGAAAGTGAAAGAGAAATTAAAAGATTAATTTCTAGTATAAGAAAAGTAAGAAGAACAAGAAGAAGAAAGTGAAAGAGAAATTAAAAGATTAATTTCTAGTATAAGGATATAAGAAAATGAAACAAGTTTATGCTTAGAATCAATAAAAGTTTAGTTCTTTAATTCTAAGCCTACAGTAGTAGTTTCATTACTTTCCTGTCAGTTAGTGAGCATGTTTAGTATTCAGTTTTATTTCTGTATACCATGAGTATATGCAGCTTTGCTTTAGCATTTCAGTTTCAGTATTATTGCATTACTTTTATGCACTTCGAGTTTTGTGAGATAGATTAGTACTTACTAAGCATTTTCGCTTATTGTTTTGTTTTCTTTCCTCCTACTGCAGATAAAGGAAAAGCTAAGATATGAAAGGGAGGCGACAGGGTGGTGGTGGTGATGAAGGTGTGTGATGACTGGACTGTGGAGAGATCCAGAAGTAGCTGGCAGAATTGTGAAGACTTTCTTTTAGTTCTCTTCTAATGTTATATTAAATTTGGGATTGTAGTTGAGTTTATTTCCGCATGTCTAATTAGTCTCTTTTATTATTTGTGGAGTGTTGTAGTCGTTGCTATTGCTAGAGTAGTTTCTTTGTTTTTACTGTTGTTTTTTATAACTACGTGGTTGTGAAAAATGTGTTCCAGCCGCCTGTGGCTGCGTATATATCTTATGTACTATGGATTTGGTCACCGATACAGGGGAGACTCTGCCAAAATTTTTCGGTAGGAATTCCTCTGAACCGTGATAAATCTAACTGATTTTAATAATAGCGTCAGTGACACTAGTAAGTAGAGTAGTAGTTAGGTAACGGTCGCCCTTAGAGAGTAGTAGTAAGAAGGGTGGGTTGTTACAGTTGGTATCAGAGCCAAGTTCCATTCTCCAGCATCACACACACATCAGCATCATCCTCGCCGTCTCCAAGTAAGAAAGTATTTAAATCCTTTCTTTATTCTGCTTTCCTTATTATTAACTGCAGTATAGAGTACTTGTTTTTTTTTTTTTTTGAGTACTAAAGTAAGATAGAAGATTTAGTTTCCCTTTTCTTTATTCATACATATATATATATGATTAGAAGGGTTAGAGAAGCTATTTAGTCTTTTTCCTCTGCATAATTAGATGTCAAGAAGAGGACGTCCCCGTACCGTTCGTACTGAGGACCGAGTTCAGGAGAACGAAGAGCCCAGAACCCCTGGGCCTATTCTCTCTGAAGTTGTTACTCAACTTCAGAGACAAGTAGCGAGCAGCAGCAAGTGATTGCCAATTTAATGGCCAATCAGAAGCCAGCTCCTCCCACTCCCCCAACTATTAATGTGGAGACCCCAGTGGTGACTGAAGTCCCATCAGTTGCCCTGGAAGTCGCCACAACACCTAGAAGACAAGAAGCATACCTCATCCAGTGGCTGAAGCTGAAACCAGAAAGCTTCTAAGGCACGACTGAGCCCTGGGATGCCCAGGCTTGGTTCAAGACACTTGAGAGCACAATGGATCTTCTTGACTGGCCAAAAGTCGAGAAAGTTAAGTGCGCCTCTTCCTGCCTATCTGGAGATGCTTGTATGTGGTGGGAGTGAGTTAAGAGTAAGAGAGCAGTCAACTAGATGAGCTGGGTTGACTTCGAGATAGAGTTTTACGAGGAAGTCTTCCGTCAACGGATCACCAATAAACAGTATGAGGAGCTTATAGAATTCAGACAAGGTGACCTACCAGTAGAAGAAGCGGTCAAAAGATTCGACAAGCTAGCTTATCTTTGCCTAGAGTTAGTAAGTACAGAGAAAGAACGAGTCAGACGAATGCTGAGACCAGAAATAACACTTAATGTGAGTAATGAAACTCACCGACCACAGATTGGTGAAGAGCTGGTCAACAGGGTATTAGTGAGCACTATCTGAACAACATCAAAGCACAACGAGCGCTGCATAAGCCAGTGAAGATAGAGGACAAGTCAGCAGGAAGTCAGAAATCCCAGGCAAGTAAGTAGAACAGAAGAAAGAACAAGAAAGACCCAAGCAGGAAGACGTTCGGGTAGTCTGTGAATATCCAGAGGTATTTTTAGAAGAGTTACCTGGACTACCTCTCAACAGGGAAGTGGAGCTTGAAATTGAATTGGTTCCCGACGCCAGCCAATTTCAAAAGCTTCGTACCGAATTTCTCTAGCAGAGTTAAAAGAGTTACAAGAACAATTTCAGGAGCTACTTGACAAGGATTTCATCCGCCCTAGTCATTCACCCCGGGAAGCTCCAGAGTTGTTCGTTAAGAAGAAAGACAGATCCATGCTAATGTGCATAGATTTTAGAGCGCTGAGCAAAGTAGCAGTTAAGGACAAGTACCCTCATTCCAGAATAGATAATCTATATGATAAGCTAAAAAGGACAATAGTGTTCTCTAAAATAGACCTACGCTATGGGTATCATCAGTTGGAAGTGAAAGAAAGTGATACACCCAGAACAGTTTCCAAGACCAGATATGGACACTCCAAATTTATAGTCATGCCTTTTGGAGTGACTAATGTACCTGCAGTCTTCATGGAATTAATGAACAGAGTGTTCAGAGAATACCTTGACAAGTTTGTCATTGTGTTCATCGACGACAATCTAGTTTATTCCAGAACCCCAGAGAAGCATTACACGCACTTGAGAATAGTATTGCAGACCCTTCAGCAAAAGCAGCTGTATGTTAAATTCTCAAAGTACGAGTTCTGGTTAGAGCAGGTGGCATTTCTAGGTCACATAATTTCTAAAGAAGGTATTCAAGTGGACTCTGCCAAAATAGAAGCGGTCAACAACTGGAGTAGACCCAAAAATGTCAGGGAGATCAGAAGCTTCCTTGGTTTAGTTGGGTACTACAGGAAGCTTGTGGAGGACTTTTCCAGGATAGCATCCCCACTAACAGCTCTCACCAGGAAGAACGAGAAGTTTGAGTGGTCAGACAAATGTGAGCAGAGTTTCCAAGAGCTGAAGAGGAGACTGACCACTGCTCTCATTCTGACTGTTCCAGCTAGTGACAAGAGTTTTGACATCTACAGTGATGCCGCCATGATGGGTCTAGAAGTTGTACTCATGCAAGAAGGAAAAGTTATAGCTTATGCTTCCAGACAACTCAAAGACTATGAGAAGAACTACCCCACTCATGATCTTGAGCTGGCAGCAGTGGTCTTTGCACTAAAGCTCTGGCGACATTACTTGTATGGAGTCCAGTACAGAATCTTCACAGACCATCCGAGTCTTAAGTACTTCTTCACTCATAAGGACTTAAACATAAGACAACGCAGGTGGCTAGAGTTGGTCAAAGACTAAGACTGGGAAATCCTCTACCACCCAGGCAAAGCTGACAAAGTGGCAGATGCACTTAGCAGAAAATCCAATGCATCCCTGATGTCTTTGTCATCATTAGCCCTACCACTGCAGAAGGAGTTGTCAGACTTTGGTATGGAAATTATTTATGGGCAACTCTCTGCATTGACCTTAAAGTCTACCTTGCTTGAGGACATACAGAGAAAGCAAAGTGAAGATCCAGACATTCAAAAGATCAAGCAAGGGATACAGAAAGAAGATAAATCAGAGTTTCGAGTAACAGATAGCGAGATTCTTTATCAGGGAAGTCGCATTTGTGTGCCCAATGATGAAGAAATGAGAAAGAAGATTTTAGAAGAAGCTCATAGCACCCCATACTCCATGCATCTTGGTTTTACCAAGATGTACCAAGATGTGAAACAGAGGTTCTGGTGGTCAGGACTCAAAAGAGACGTTGCTAAATATGTCGGTACCTGCTTGACATGCCAGAGAGTCAAAGCAGAACACCAGAGACCAGGAGGAGTTTTTCAGCCTCTTCCAATACCAGAATGGAAATGGGAAGACATATCCATGGACTTCATAACTGGTCTTCCAAGAACTACAAATGGGTACGACATAATATGGGTAGTAGTGGACAGATTGACTAAGTCTGCCCATTTCCTAGCCATCAAGGTATCCCACTCCATAGAGCAGTTGGCACAACTATACTTTAAGGAGGTGATCAGACTTCATGGAGTTCCTAAATCTATCGTTTCTGATAGAGATGGGCGCTTCACCTCACACTTTTGGGAGTGCGTTCAGAATGCACTAGGCACCAAACTCAAGTTCAGCACAGCTTTCCATCCACAGACTGATGGACAAACAGAGCGAGTGAATCAGATTTTAGAAGATATGCTCAGAGCTTGTGCGCTGGATTTCAAAGGAAGTTGGTGCAAGTATTTGTGCTTAGCTGAATTCGCCTACAACAATAGCTATCAGGCCACCATCAAGATGGCACCTTATGAGGCACTATATGGCAGGAAATGCAGATCACCCATATGCTGGCAAGAAGCAGGAGAGAGAAAAGAAATGGAAGTAGAGCTGGGTATTCAGACAGAACTGATAGATGAGACTATTCAGGCGATTCAGAAAATCAGACAGAGAATTGAGACTGCCCAAAGTAGACAGAAGAGTTATGCTGACACACGTCGTAGGCCATTGGAATTCCAAGTAGGAGATTCAGTTTTCCTCAAGGTCGCTCTTATAAAGGGAGTGATGAGATTTGGCAAGAAGGGCAAATTAAGTCCTCGCTATGTAGGACCTTACCTGATTATAGAGAGGATTGTGAAAGTAGCTTACATGCTGGACTTACCACAAGACATGTCAGCAATACACAATGTATTTCATGTCTCCATGCTAAAGAAGTGTCTCCATGACCCGAGCCAAGTGATTCAGCCTCAGTCAGTCCAGATCCAAGAGGATCTTAGTTATGAGAGCAGACCTACACAGATAGTGGACAGAGCAGTCAAGAGATTGAGAAACAAAGAAGTAACACTAGTGAAGGTCATCTGGCAGAACCAGAAGCATGTGGAAATCACTTGGGAGCAGGAGGGCAGTATGAGACAGAAGTATCCAGAGCTATTCTAAGTTCGAGGACGAACTTTTTATAAGGTATGGGGGATTGTAACGACCCAATTTTCCCTATTTCGAGTTCCAAATGTCCATAAAAAATATTTGGAAATGCTTTTAAAATATTCTAGAGATTTTTAGAAATTTTTAGAATAATTTTACGTAATTTTTGGAGGTCGTTTAGTATGTTTACGAAAAGGAAGAAATTTTGACAAAAACTGTTGAAGACGAGGTTCGAACCCACGACCTCGGGTCGGACTGACCCAAGAAAAACCGGCCCAACCAGCTGAGCTACACGGTTTTGTTAACCTTATATGGAGAGAATTAAGTTTATAGCATAGTTTTGATTAAACCCAAATATAAGAAAGGGAATTAGGTTTTTGATTTTCCGAAAACCAAAACAATTCCTCTCAAAAATCCCTCTCCTCCCCCAACGCGAGCGGCGACTCTTCTCCTCTCTCGCGGCGGAAACGAAGAAGAAACCAGGTTTGGTCTCCGGCGCCGGCAAGCTCTCTCCTCCACGGATCCTTCACCAAGCCGAACTTCTCTCGGCAAGGTCAGCGCGGGCACAAGAAGAAGCCGCAAGTTTTCAAGCTTTGAAACCCTAGACCTTCCTCTCCTTCGGTTGTAAGTCCAAGAATCGTCGGTAAGTACTACTCACCTGTGGTAGGAGTTGCTCTGAATTTTCAGGTTTCGTTTCCTTGCTTCCGGATCTTGTTGTGCCGAGTAGAAGAATATGCTAGGGTTTTCTTCCTTGCTTTGTTGAGATGCCATTCTCGGATTATATATGTAGCCTTGGAATTTAGTTTTGTTGCCAAGCAATGAGCATGAAATAGTTTAGATATTTTTATGGCTTAGTTTAGCATTTCAGCTGCAGATTTCCTGTTAAGATCCGAACAAGAACAGCCCATAGATTTCATATCAGCTTTAGACTGTTCTTCTTGCTGGTTTACTAAGTATGAATGGTATTCTTTTTAACATGCAGCCCTAAACTTGTTTGTTTCCAGTAACCGGGCATGAAAGTTTCTTTTCATAGCAGTATAATTTTGTTTCAATGAGCAGATTTCTAATTTTACTATTAGTAAAACTTGAGCAGTATTTTCTAGTTTTTCCCTTTGCTATTGAACAGGACTATGAGTTAGGGTTTTTCCCTTTTATTCCTTACCTTCTGTAGCCTACCTATTGAGCATGCTATTTATTGTTTGAGTTTAATTGTATAGAGGAAGTTTAGCTCTTGATTGTAGTATCCGTGTATGTCCACCTGCTGCCATAAATTCTAGCAAGTTCATTTTCTTGTTTTGGCCGAGCAAATGGGCATAAACAGCCCTTAGTTAATAGTAGGTAGTTCTGGGTTTTGTTTGCTACCTCCATGAACGTGAACAGCCCTGCACGGTTAGTTTCCCTTGCCACTAAATGAGCATGCACAACTTAGTATACTAGTAAGTTTAGATAGATTATTTATTACTGTTTTAAGGGCAAGAATAACCTTGTTATAACAGTTCAGAGTTAGTTTATTTTGCCCTACTTTACAGCATGTTTAGAAAGCTCAAAGTTGCATTCTTTTGCCCTATTTTACAGCATGTTTAGAAAGCTCAAAGTTGCATTCTTTTGCCCTATTTTACAACATGTTTAGAAAGCTCAAAGTTGCATTCTTTTGCCCTATTTTACAGCATGTATAGAAAACTCAAAGTTGCATTCTTTTGCCCTATTTTACAACATGTTTAGAAAGCTTAAAGTTACTTTCTTTTGCTCTATTTTATAGCATGATTAGTAAGCTTAAAGTTGCATTCTTAGCTCTATTTTATAGCATGATTAGTAAGCTAAAAGTTGCTTTCTTTGCTCTATTTTATAGCATGATTAGTAAGCTTAAAGTTGCTTTCTTTTGCTATATTTTATAGCATGATTAGTAAGTTCAGATTTGCTTTCCTTTGCCTTGTTTTATAACGTGCTTAGAGAGTTCAGATCTGCTTCCCTTGTGTTATTTTCATGTAGCATGCTTGGTTAGTTGTAATCCTACACTTGTTAGATATATCTACAGGATTCTAATAAGCTCTAATAAAGGATTATGAGAAGTGTGAGTAAATAAAAAGACCAAGGTCTAGTTAAAAAGAGATAACAAGTAAACTAAAGTAAAAGGCTAGTACCCGACTTCCAAGGTTGTCGTTAAACAAATCCAGGTGACCAATTCCAAGGTCTTGGCCCTGGTAAGACCAAGGTCTTTACCTCATAGGACTAGAGGCTCGCTACCTCAGTCACTATTAGAGAGCGCGCAAAATAAAGATGGTACCAAGCCTGGGCCCAAAGAAGAAAAGAAAAGAAAAAAAGAACAAGAAGAAGAAAGTGAAAGAGAAATTAAAAGATTAATTTCTAGTATAAGAAAAGTAAGAAGAACAAGAAGAAGAAAGTGAAAGAGAAATTAAAAGATTAATTTCTAGTATAAGGATATAAGAAAATGAAACAAGTTTATGCTTAGAATCAATAAAAGTTTAGTTCTTTAATTCTAAGCCTACAGTAGTAGTTTCATTACTTTCCTGTCAGTTAGTGAGCATGTTTAGTATTCAGTTTTATTTCTGTATACCATGAGTACATGCAGCTTTGCTTTAGTATTTCAATTTCAGTATTATTGCATTACTTTTATGCACTTCGAGTTTTGTGAGATAGATTAGTACTTACTAAGCGTTTTCGCTTATAGTTTTGTTTTCTTTCCTCCTACTGCAGATAAAGGAAAAGCTAAGATATGAAAGGGAGGCGACAGGGTGGTGGTGGTGATGAAGGTGTGTGATGACTGGACTGTGGAGAGATCCAGAAGTAGCTGACAGAATTGTGAAGACTTTCTTTTAGTTCTCTTCTAATGTTATATTAAATTTGGGATTGTAGTTGAGTTTATTTCCGCATGTCTAATTAGTCTCTTTTATTATTTGTGGAGTGCTGTAGTCGTTGCTATTGCTAGAGTAGTTTCTTTGTTTTTATTATTGTTTTTTTATAACTGTGTGGTTGTAAAAAATGTGTTCCAGCCGCCTGTGGCTGCGTATATATCTTATGTACTATGTATTTGGTCACCGATACAGGGGAGACTCTGCCAAAATTTTTCAGTAGGAATTCCTCCGAACCGTGATAAATCTAACTGATTCTAATAATAGCGTCAGTGACACTAGTAAGTAGAGTAGTAGTTAGGTAACGGTCGCCCTTAGAGAGTAGTAGTAAGAAGGGTGGGTTGTTACATAATGGTATACACTTAGGCACATCTAATAGTATCCTCCCCATCGGAGTCACTGCTATTATTTGTGTGATCGAAGAAAACCAACTATTAATTTGTCAAATAAATAGGTTGACAACATAATAAAATTTAAAAAAACTCCTCTTGCAAATGTTTGATTTTGTATACGTCCACACTATTGTGGCATACAAAATTCACGATATTTGAGGTAATTTTATTTTTTCATAAAGATTTATTGACAAGATAATTAATGGGTAAAACCCTCCTCTTACAAATGTTTAAATTTTGTATACATCCACACTATCGTGGCATGCAAAATTCACGGTGTTTGAGGTGTTGGTGAATTTAAATAATATTGTTTGAGGAATCAATGTTATTTTAAATTCAAAAGTTTTGACCAAATATTTGATCAAAGACAGATCAACTATTAATTTTATTTGTCATAAAGTAAAGTTGACAAGATAATAAAATGGATAAAATCTCCTCTTTAATTTTGTATGCGTCCACACTATCGTGGCATACAAAATTCATGGGGATTTTAAGGAGTTGATCTTGACCAAATTTTTTTTTTATGACTCTTAGGATTCAAAATGTTTGTCAATCTCATAGTTGTTATACTATAGAAAAGACTTAGTAGTCCCAATTGTAATGATTGAAAATAGGACTTGGACATTAAGGTAGATTGTCTTCTTAGAACTAAGAACAATATAGGTGTATTTAATTCATTAGTTGAAACATGTCTAGTGGTGTTATCTACCAGAACCTGGAGTGTAGATACAGATGCCATTAATCATGTCTGCAATTCATTGCAGGGTTCCAGGAAACCCGACAACTAAATGAAAATAAAAACACCGTCCACATGGACACTACTGCAAAAGTAGCAGCTGTTGCAGTGGGAGAGGTTTATTCTCTAATAATAATAAAATATGGATTATTAGAAATTGTCTTTCCATACTAAGTTTAGAAAGAACCTGATTTCAGTTTCTAAACTATTATAGAATAGATATTGTGTCTATTTTGATAACAAAGTTGTTGTCAAGAAAAATAGGGAAGTTATCTATTCTGGTACGTTGGTTGGAAATTTATAAATCCAATAACTCCCACAATGCAACAAATAGAAATTAGTAACACATCTTCTAACTATAAGAGAAAGCAACCTTCGGAAATGAACCATTTATATCTTTGGCATCTAAGGCTAGGTTATATTAACTTTAGTAGGATTCATTGGTAGCTGATGAACTTTTGGGTTCATTAGTAGTGGAAATCTTTCTAACCTGCGAGTCTTACTTGGGAGGAAAAATAACCAAGAAGCTTTTAAGTCTAAGGGGTATGGAGCCAAAGATATGTTGGAATTGGTTCATTCTGATTTGTGTGATCCTATGACTATCCAGACAAGAGGTAGTATCGAATATTTTGTCTATTTTATAGACAACTATTCAAGATACAAATACATTTACTTGATGTGCCGCAAGACTAAGTGCTTTGATTAGTTCAAAGAGTACAAGGCTGATGCGAAAAAAATGTTAAAGTAAAAGTATCAAATCACTATAGTAAGATCGTAGTGGCAAGTACCTCTTGGGACAATTTAGGAGTCACTTATCAGAAGTCGGGACTCAATCCCAACTAACTGCACCTAGTACACCCCAACAGAATGGTGTAGTAGAAAGAAGGTATAGGACTCTTATGGAAATAATTAGATTGATGATGAGTTATTCAGAAAATTACCAAGTTCGTTTTAAGGATATACTCTGAAAAAGAAAGTGAACATAGTACCTTCCAAAGTCAGAACTCTCTACTCATATAGAATTGCTGAATAGGCGTAAGCCTATTTTGAAGCATATTCAGATTCGGGTAGTCCAACACATATGATGAAGAGAGACAATGATAAGTTGGATAGGAATTCACTTATTTATGGGTTATCCTAGAGAAACGAAAGTAGGTTTATAGTCTTAAAAATAAGAAAGTCATTGTTAGCATCAATGACTGATTTTTAGAAGAGGACTATATATAATGAACCACAAGACCATAAGTAAATTTGTTCTTAATAAAAGACACGTCTAATCTAGTACCAACTGTACAAGATGAAATATCACAAGAAATTGCAACATGTATCACAATTGATACACAATAATAGATAGTGCATCATCGTAGTGGGAGGGTTGTCAAACAACCTAAAAGATTCATGTTTTGGAAAAATCTTTGGACTTGATCCCAAATGAACATGAGCCTGATCCCGGACATATGATGAATCACTCCAAGACAAAAATGCAGCATCTTGGCAAAGAGCAATGAATACAGAATTAGAATATATGTATTCTAATCAAATCTGGAAGCTTGTAGAACCACCAGATGGAGTAAAAGCCATTGGGTGAAACTAGGTCTATAATAGGAAAAAATGGATAGACAGGAAGGTGGAAACTTTCAAAGCAAGGCTTGATGAAAAAGGAAACTTTTTCACTAGTAGCCATGCTTAAGTCTATCCAGATTCTTTTATCTATTTGGCAAGTGGATGTCAAGGCAGCATTCCTTAATGAAAGTCTTGAAGAAAGCATCCTTATAAAGCAACCAGAAGGGTTCATTGCAAAGGGCAAAGAGCATCTTGTGTGCAAGCTCAATCAGTCTATGGACTGAGGCAAAGCTTCAAGGTCTTGGAACATCTGGTTTATCAAAGTAATCCAGACCTATGGATTTATTTAGTAACCGGATAAGTCTTGTGTATACAAAAAGTGTGATGGAAACGTGGTGGTATTTCTTGTACTATACGTAGATAACATTTTTAGTAGTTGGAAACAATATCAAAGTGTTGTCAGAAGTAAGGGTATGGTTGTCCAAACAATTCGATATGAAGGACTTGGGAGAATGTATATATTCTTGGGATCAAAGTAATAAGGGATCATAAGAAAAGAATATTTTACTTATCCCAAGCTTCATATATCGAAAAAAATCCTTGCTCGTTTTAAGCATGCAGAACTCCAAGAAAGGTTTCTTACCTTTTGGGCTTGGAGTAGCTTTATCTAAAGAGATGTCTCCGAAGACATCAAAGGAGATAGAGGAAATGAAGGCAGTTCTTTATGCTTCAGCTATCGGAAGCCTAATGTATGTTATGCACAAGATCAGAAATCTATTTTGCCAAGGGTATAGTTAGCAGATATCAAAGTAATCCTGGACAAGGACATTGGACTGCAGTAAAGCATATATTGAAGTACCTTAGAGGCACTAGAGATTATATGCTAGCTTACAAGGCAGTTAATTTGGTCCCTGTAGGTTGCACAGATTTTGACTTCTAGTCGGATAGGGACAATAGTAAGTCAACCTCGGGGTTTTGTGTTTACTTTAGGAGGTAAAGTCATAACTATGGAAGAGTGATAAGCATAGGTGTTTTTCTGGACTCCACCATAGAAGTTGAGTATATGGCAAACCTCTGAGGTAGTCATAAAAGCTGAATGACTCAATAACCTCAAGATAGACTTAGATATAATTTCTGGTTTGTCCAAAGATTATTACAATTTATTGTAATAATAGTGGTGCAGTAGCAAACTCGAAGAAACCATGAGTCTATAAGGCAAGTAAACACAATAGAGCGCAAGTACCACCCAATACGAGAAATCGTATAAACGAGAAGAAGTTGTTGCTGCCTAGATTGCATCAGATGATGACCTATAGATCTTTTCACTAAGACCCTTAAGGCAAGAGCTTTTGATGGGCATGTTGAAGGGTTGGGAATCAGATGTATGGCAGCAGATATGACAGCTTAGTCTTTTAGTATAAGTGGGAGATTGTTAGGATGTATACTAAAAGCCTAGCTTTTGGTATAAACATTTATCTAGAAATAAGAATCACATTGGTCAAATGTCTACATTTATGATAAATGTAGTTGTTCAATTAATTTATATTGTAGATAACATGGTGTGTGGTGTTACACACAGAGGATCATGTTATCAGTACCTTATAAATTATAAACAGTAGCTCACGACCAAGATGGAAAGGAACAAACCATTGGAAGGTCGTAGTGTAATTAGGTATTAGTTTATCTTAATTATATAATTACACTAGTACACTTAGAGTGTATTGAGTAGGACCATTAGAGGTCGTTTCTTTTATACTGACTTTATAAAGGAACAAAGACCTCAGTTATTATGAAAGTGTGTGCTCTTAATCCTAATATAATAACAAGCACATATATTTGATATTTATTTCTTTAATTTATCAATGGGTGAGATTTAGTTCGATAAATTAATAAGCCCGATAAGTTGGGAAATGATATCACTTATAGTGTGTATTGTTGATTATAGAAGGAAACTGTGTCCTAGTAATCTAGGTTGAGAATGTCCCCAAGAGGAGCTTATAAGGATTGTCATGTTAAACCCTGCAGGTGGACTTAGTCCGACATGACGATAAAGTTGAGTGGTACTACTCTTGGAGGTAGATATTAATTAAGTGAGTTGTCAGTAACTTACTTAATTAGTGGACATTTGTTATCTTAAACACAGTGAGACAACCACACTCATAATAAGAAGGAGCCCAAAATGTAATTTGGGATTGGTGCGGTAGTTCAATAATAGTTCTTTAGTGGAATGAATTATTATTGATAAAATTAAGTTATGTGTTCGGGGTGAACACGGGAAGCTTAATTTTATCAAGAGACCAAAACCAATTCCTCCTCTCGATCCCTATCGTAGCCTCTTGTATATAGAGATTTATACCCACCACATACCCACCTTCTTACCCATCCAATGAGGCCGACCAAGCTAGGGCCGGCCAAGACCAAGTGGATGAGCCAAGTTGGTGGCCGGCCAAAGCTTGGGTCCCAAGCTTAGGTGGCCGACCACTAAAATATTAAAAAGGATTTTTTATTAAAATTATTTCTTATGTGGATATCATGGTTTTAAAAGAGTTTAAAATTAAAAATTTCCTTTTATAGCTTTCTACAAAAGATTAAGAGAAGAGATTAATCTCTTTCCTTATTTGTAGATTAAAAGGATGGTTTTAATTTTTGGTAAAAACTTTCCTTATTTGTAAATCATCTACATGTTTAAAAGAGAGTTTAAAATTTGAAATCTTTCCTTATTTGTTGATTAAAAGGTGGATTTTAAATTTTAAGAAAACTTTCCTTTTTAAACATGTTCATGATTTAAAAGAGAGTTTAAAAATTAAATGTTCTCTTTTATAAGTTTCTACAAAAGATTAAGAAAAGATTTGATATCTTTCCTTATTTGTAGATTGAAAGAGATTTTAATTTTTAGAGATAACTTTCTTTTTATCCACATGTTTAAAAGAAATATTTTAATTTATAAAATTTCCTTTTTATTAACCAATCATGAAGGGATAAAAACTATTGGAAAAATTTTTATAAATTTCCGGAAACAAATTAGGAAGTTTTAATTCTTGTTTTAATTAAAACTCTCCTTGTTTTGGGGAGAAGAGTGGCCGGCCAAATAAATTGGAGAAGAGGAAATTATTTTTAATTAAATAAATTTTATTTTTCATGGCAAAAGAATTAAGGAAATTTTTTATTTAAATTTCCTTATTTGCCAAGACTAAGGATTATAAAAGAGGGGGTAGAGGTGCCTTCATGACGAACGACTCTATTATTCTTTTCCTCCCTCTCTTCCTTGGTGGCCGACCTCTTCCTCTTCTCTCTTCTCCTTCTTGTGGCCGAACCATCTTGTTCTCTTGGAGTCCTTGTGGTGGCAGGATCTAGCTTGGAGAAAAGGAGAGAAAGGAGGCTTCGCTCTTGCATCCCTCGGAGCTTGGTGGTGGTGGCCGAACCTCATCCTTTCTTGGAGTCATGTGGTGGCCGAACCTTGCAAAGAAGAAGAAGGTGCCTTGGTGGTTCTCGTCTCGGAAGATCGTTGTAACACCCCAGCCCGGGCGGCCCCACCCAGACCGAACCGGGAACACTACCTATAATTGTCCATCGGGTTGACGACTAGCTCCACAAATCACCGAAGGTCCTTTCAGCGTGCTTTGTCCTCACTCGCACACACCCTAGGAAACTTCCCAAGAGGTCACCCATCCTAAGATTTCTCCAAGCCAAGCACACTTAACTTTGGAGTTCTTAAGTTTGGGCTTCCGAAAAGAAAGGTGTACCTTGGTGATATGGATAGTACCATCTAACATTTTAAGTCATACTTAACCAGAATCTCAGAACCGGGGTATTACAATCACCCCCACTTAAAGACACAATGTCCTCGTTGTGTAACCACAAATCACACCACAAACAAATCCCAGAATCTCCCTCGTGTTGATTGCTACTCGGAAAACCTAGAGGTTCCACTGTACAAAAATTTTGTACAAAGGTCTGAACCTTTTCCTAGCTACCATGTGTTCCTTTAAATTAAATTTTGGATCGCCTGCGGAACTTAACACGTTTGATCCAAAACTTAATCTATTTGTTCTTTTAGGTTTTGACTTGGATCTCCTGCGGAACTTAACACGTTCGACCCAAATCACCTTAAGTTATTAATTCCATTAAATATTAATTTCCATAATTGGTTCCCAGTACTGACGTGGCGAGGCACACGACCTTCTTGGATATGGGAGCAACCACCACCGACTAGACAAAACCTTTTATAGAAAACTAATATTTAATTTCCTAAAATAACTTTAGGTTAACCGAAAAGAACAATCAAATCACAAGGAAAAGAAAAAACAAAAGAACACAACATCGAATAACATATTCGAAATTCTAGAATCGTAAGCCTCTTGTATTTGGTATTATTTCCATAAATAACTAGTATGATGCGGAAAGAAAAATTACTAGTTATACCTTATAGAAAAACTTCTTGATCTTCTACCGTATTCCTCTTCTAACCTCGGACGTTGTGTGGGCAACGATCTTCCGAGATGAGAACCACCTAGCACCTTCTTCTTCCTTACAAGTTTCGGCCATCAAAACTTCTCCTAGGATGAAGAGGTTCGGCCACCACCACCATGCTCCAAGGGATGCTAGAAACAAAGCTTTCTTTCTATCCTTCTTCTTCTTCTTCTCTAAACTTGATCCGGCCACCATATGAGTCTCCACAAGAAAGATGAGGTTCGGCCATCAAAGAGAAGAAAGGAGGAGAGGATGGCCGACCACATCAAGGAAGAAAAAGAGAGAGGAAAAATAATAGAGTTGTTTACCATGAAGGCACCTCTACCCTCTCTTTTATAATCCTTAGCCTTGGCAAATAAGGAAATTTAAATAAAAATTTCCTTAATTCTTTTGCCATTGATAAGGAAAATTTATTTAATTAAAAATAATTTATTCTCATCAACAATGTGGCCGACCACTTTAAACCAAGCAAAGGAAATTTAATTCAATCAAGAATTAAAACTTTCCTAATTTGTTTCCGGAAATTTTATAAAAAATTTCTCTAATAATTTTTCCCTTCATGATGGTCAATAAAAAGAAAATTTTATAAATTAAAATATTTCTTTTAAACATGTGGATAAAAAGAAAGTTATCTTTAAAAATTAAAATCTCTTCCAATCTACAAATAAGGAAAGATATCTAATCTTTTCTTAATCTTTGTAGAAGCTTTATAAAAGAGATATTTAATTTTTAAACTCTCTTTTAAATTATGAACATGATTAAAAGGAAAGTTTTTACCAAAATTAAAATCAACCTTTTAATTTACAAATAAGGAAAGAAATTTAACTCTTCTCTTAATCTTTTGTAGAATCTTATAAAAGGAAAGATTTAAATTTTTAAACTCTCTTTTAAATCATGTTATCCACATAAGAAAAAATTTTAAAATAAAATTCCTTTTATTTTAATAGGGCCGGCCACCTAAGCTTGAGTTCAAGCTAGGGCCGGCCACATGAATTCACCCATGAACCAAAACATGGCCGGCCCTAGCTTCGTCTCCAAGCTAGCCTGGCCGGCCCCTATAGGATGGGTAAGAAGGTGGGTATAGGTGGGTATAATACTCTATAATTAAGAGGCTACGATAGGGACCGAGAGGAGGAATTGGTTTTGGTCTCCCGATAAAATTAAGCATCCCGTGTTCGCCCCGAACACACAACTTAATTTTATCAATAATAATTCATTCCACTAGAGAATTATTATTGAACTACCGCACCAATCCCAAATTACATTTTGGGCTCCTTCTTATTATGAGTGTGTTAGTCTCCCTGTGTTTAAGATAACAAATGTCCACTAATTAAGTAAGTTACTGACAACTCACTTAATTAATATCTAGCTCCAAGAGTAGTACCACTCAACTTCATCGTCATGTCGGACTAAGTCCACCTGCAGGGTTTAACATGACAATCCTTTTGAGCTCCTCTTGGGGACATTCTCAACCTAGTATCTCTAGGACACAGTTTCCTTCTATAATCAACAACACACAAGTGATACCATTTCCCAACTTATCGGGCTTATTGATTCATCGAACTAAATCTCACCCATTGATAAATTAAAGAAATAAATATCAAATATATGTGCTTGTTATTATATCAGGATTAAGAGCACACACTTCCATAATAACCGAGGTCTTTGTTTCTTTATAAAATCAGTATAAAAGAAACGACCTCAAATGGTCCTACTCAATACACTCTAAGTGTACTAGTGTAATTATACAGTCAAGATAAACTGATACCTAATTACACTACGACCTTCTAATGGTTTGTTCCTTTCCATTTTGGTCGTGAGCTACTGTTTATAATTTATAAGGTACTGATAACATCATCTTCTGCATGTGGCACCACATACTATGTTATCTACAGTATAAATTAATTGAACAACTACAACTAAATGTAGACAATTTGACCAAATGTAATTCTTTATTCATAATGAATATTTACAAAGCTTAGGCTTTCAGTATACACTCCAACAATCTCCCACTTATACTAAAAGACTAAGCTGTCGTATCTGCTGCCATACATCTGATTCTCAACCCTTCAACATGCCCATCAAAAGCTCTTGCATTAAGGACCTTAGTGAAAGGATCTATAGGTCATTACCTGATGCAATCTAGACGGCAACAACTTCTCCTCGTTTATACGATTTCTCGTATTGAGTGGTACTTGCGCTCTATTGTGTTTACTTGCCTTATAGACTTATGGTTTCTTTGAGTTTGCTACTGCACCAACATTATTACAATAAATTGTAATAATCTTTGGACAAACCAGAAATCATATCTAAGTCTATCTTGAGGTTATTGAGTCATTCAGCTTTTATGGCTACCTCAGAGGCTTGCCATATACTAAGCTTCTATGGTGGAGTCCAGAAAAACACCTATGCTTATCACTTTTCCATAGTTATGACTTTACCTCCTAAAGTAAACACAAAACCCCGAGGTTGACTTATTATTGTCCCTATCCGATTGGAAGTCAAAATCCGTGTAACCCACAGGGACCAAATTAACTGCCTTGTAAGCTAGCATATAATCTCTAGCGCCTCTAAGGTACTTTAATATATGCTTTACTGCAGTCCAATGTCCTTGTCTAGGGTTACTTTGATATCTGCTAACTATGCCCTTGGCAAAACAGATTTCTGATCTCGTGCATAGCATACATTAGGTTGTCTAACTGCCGAAGCATAAAGAACTGCCTACATGTCCTCAATCTCCTTTGATGTCATCGGAGACATCTCTTTAGATAAAGACACTCCATGCTTAAAAGGTAAGAAACCTGTCGAGGAGTTTTGCATGCTTAAAACGAGCAAGGATTTTCCGATGTATCAAGCTTGGGATAAGTAAAATATATTTTTTCTTTCGATCCCTTATTACTTTGATCTCAAAAATATATACATTCTCCCAAGTCCTTTATATCGAATTATTAGGACAATCATACCCTAACTTCTGACAACATTTTGATATTGTTTCCAACTACCAAACATGTTATCTACGTATGGTACAAGAAATACCACCACGTTTCCATCACACCTTTTGTATACACAAAACTTATCCCTTTACTCAATAAATCCATAGGTCTAGATTACTTTGATAAACCGGATGTTCCAAGACCTTGAAGCATTGCCTCAGTCCATAGACTGATTGAGCCTGCACACAAGATGCTCTTAGCCCTTTGCAATGAACCCTTCCGGTTGCTTTATATGGATGCTTTCATCAAGACTTCCATTAAGGAATGATGTCTTGACATCCACTTGCCAAATAGATAAAAGAATCCGGATAGACTTAAGCATGACTACCAGTGAAAAAGTTTCCTTTTCCATCAAGCCTTGCTTTGAAAGTTACTACCTTCCTTTCTATCCCTCTTTTCCTATTATTGACCTTTTTACACCCAAAGGCTTTTACACCATTTGGTGGTTCTACAAGCTTCCAGATTTTATTAGAATACATATATTCTAATTCTATTATTCATTACTCTTTGCCAAGATGCTTGTATCTTTATCTTGGAGTACTTTATCATATGACCGGAGATCAGGTTCATGTCCTCCAGGGATCGAATCCAAAACCTCTCCCAAAACATGAACCTATTTAGGTTGCCTAACAACCCTCCCACTACGACAAGACACTTTCTGCAATTGTGTATCATTTGTGATACGTGTTGCAGTTTTCTTGTGGTATCTCATCTTGTACAGTTGGTACTAGGTTAGACATGTCCTTTATTATTTCCTTAAGAACAAATTTACTTATGAGCACGTGGTTCATTATATAGTCCTTTTCTAAAAATCAGTCATTGATGCTAACAACGACCTTCTGATTTTTAAGACTATAAACCTACTTTTGTTTATCTAGGATAACTTACAAACAAGTGAACTCCTATCCAACTTATCATTGTCTCTCTATAACATATGTGCTGGATTTCCTGAATCCGAATATGCTTCAAAATAGGTTTTCACCTATTCAGAATTCTATATGAGTAGAGAGTTCTAACTTGGAAGGTACTATGTTCACTTTCGTTTTCGAGTTTATCCTTAAAACAAATTTGGTAATTTTCTGAATAACTCATCATCTATCTAATTATTCCATAAGAGTCCTTTACCTTCTTTCTACTACACCATTCATTGGGGTGTACCAGATGCAGTTAGTTGAAAACCAACTACCGATAAGTGACTCCTAAAATCTCTCAAGAGGTACTTGCCACTACGATCTTCCATAGTGACTTTTTACTTTAACATTTCTCCGCATCAACCTTGTACTCTTTGAACTAATCAAAGTACTTAGTCTTGCGGTACATTAAGTAAATTTATTTGTATCTTGAATAGTTGTCTATAAAATAGACAAAATATTCAATACTACCTCTTGTCTGGATAGTCATAGGATCACACAAATCAGAATGAACCGATTTCAACATATCTTTGACTCCATACCCCTTGGACTTAAAAGCTTCTTGGTTATTTTCCTTCCAAGTAAGACTCGCAGGTTGGAAAGATTTCCACTACTAATGAACCCAAAAGTTCATCAGCTACCAATGAATCCTACTCAAGTATAACCTAGCTTTAGATGCCAAAGATATAATTGGTTCATTTCTAAAGGTTGCTTTCTCTTAAAATTAGAAGATGTGTTACTAATTTTCATTTGTTGCATCGTGGGAGTTATTGGATTATAAATTGTCAACCATCATACCAGAATAGATAACTTCCCTATTTTTCTTGATAACAACTTTGTTATCAAAATAGACACAATATCTATAATAGTTTAGAAACTGAAATCAGGTTCTTTCTAAACTTGGTACGTAAAGACAATTACTTAAAATCCATATTTTATTCTTATCAAAAGATAAACATCTCCCACTGCAACAGCTACCACTTTTACAGTAGTGCCTATGTGGACGGTGATTTACCTTTCATTTAGTTGTCGGATTTCCTGGAACCCTGCAATGAATTGCAGATGTAACGACCCAATTTTCCTTATTTCAAGTTCCAAATGTCCATAAAAATATTTGGAAATACTTTTAAAATATTCTAGAGATTTTTAGGAATTTTTAGAGTATTTTTATGTAATTTTTGGAGGTCGTTTAATAGGGTTACAAAAAGAAAGAAGTTTTGATAAAAAACGTTGAAGGTGAGATTCGAACCCACGACTTCGGGTCGGACTGACCCAAGCAAAACCGGCCCAACCAGCTGAGCTACGCTCATTTTGTTAATTATATATGGAGCGATATATATTTAAGTAATAGTTAGGAACAGTAAAATAATAGGAAATAAAATGGTTGCAGCTGGGATTCGATCCCTCGTGTTGGGCTTTAAGCAGAACGCAGCCCACCAACAGACCAGCCGCGGGTTTGTTAATAAAACCCGAATCAAGTTGTATTTAAGCAATAGTTAGTTAACAGAATATTAAAGTTATAAGAAGAGAACTTAGGTTTTCCCCGTGAGAAAATCTTCTCCTCTCCTCCTCTCGCGACGGCGTTTTTCTCTCGCGGCGGAAACGAAGAAACAGGCGGTAGGGCTCGATCTCCGGTGCCGGCGAAGGGTTTTTCCGGCCGGTCTCCACCCGTGCATGACCACCTCGACGAGGGGAGCTCGGAAACACCAAGAAGCTGCCGAGATCTTCACCGTCTCCGAACCCTAGAACCCCTTTTCCTCGGTTTGAATCCAAGAACACGCGGTGAGTTGCTTCTCACCTGCAGTAGGAGTAGTTCCGCGACATTGATCTCCTTTTCCTTTTGATTTCGGAATTTGATTTCATTCCTTATCATTCACAGCATGTTTGTTTGTTTAGCTGGTGGTTGTCGGTTTCAAATTCTTGTTAGCTTCTTGATGTTTATTTTGAAACATGCTGTAAGGAATAAGTTGTTCTAGTTTCCTTCTTTGATTCGGATTGATCCGTATATTCTTTGCTGCCGTGAGTTTTAAGAAGATGAGGAGAGATTCGGAATAACATGGATAGCTAGTTCAGGAAGGTTTTGGATTTCGGTTTTGCTCCATTAGTTGTGTTGTAGCTTCAATTTCAGAAGTTCGTTTGTTAAATCAGAGCATGAGTTTCTTTGCCTTGGATTATACTGTACAGAATTGAAGAATTGATAGAGATTTAGTTTCCTTTCATGTTTTGGATCATGCTATATAGAATTGTTGCTAGGGATTTAGTCTTCCTTTCATGACTTCGGAACAGTTTTGGATTGGTTTCAAGATTGTTTTTATTTCCTAAAGATTCTTTAGACTTATGATTTAGCATGTTGTTGGACTTTTCTATTTGTTATTAGTTAAGCATGTGTAGTTTCTTTATTACTAGAAGAGCACGAGCAGTATTGAATTATAATGTTTCTCCTTACTATTAGAATAACATGAACAGCAGTGTAGTTTCCTTGATGAGCATGCACAACTTGGTACCTTAGTATGTTTGGATAGATCTTTTGTGCATATTCATGGGCAAGAACAGCCACCAATTCATAGTAGTTTAGATCCTTTTGTGATGATTTAGTGAGCATGATATTCTGTTAATTCCATGCAGCAATGATTCCTTTATTTTCTAAGATTCCTTTATTATTAGAATAACATGAGCAGATTTTCTAGATTTTATTGCATGCCTAGTAGTTGAATTTGTTTTACTTTCACAGCATGCTTAAGTTGTTCTAGTTTCCTATTTGCTATTGGAATAACATGAGCAGTTCTATTTTTATAGCATGCGGATTTTTATAAGTAAGGTATGCAGATTTTGATAGGCTTAATATGCAGATTTTTGTTAAGCTTTGCATGCGGATTTATGTTAAGCTTTGTATACAGATTTTCAGTACGTAGGGTGTGTTCTAGTGCACACCAAGTGCTTGATAAAATGCTTAGCTCAATATAATGCCACAGTAGGCATTTTAATAGCTCAGTTAATGCAGAAGAAGCATTTAATTCAGCTTATATAGTCTTGCTACAGCTTTTATGGACTAGATGTCCAATGGGTGGGCTCCCACAGTCGCCTCTAGGTTCAGATAACCTAGTTCTAGGTTCAGATAACCTAATTAAAGCAAGGTAAGAAAATTAGCTATGAAATCAGTATTTTATTTTCAGCAGTGGCACTGTACTGGATTAGATATCCATTGGGTTGGGCTCCCACAGTCGTCCCTAGGTTTAGATAACCTAGTAAACCCTACTAGACTCGGAACTTGCAATCCCGGGTTTAGTTAGGGATGCGCGCACCATCGGCAGCATGATTATTATTTTAATCTATTATGTAAATAGTTTTCAAAACTTCACAAATTAGTTATGTGAATACAAGTTAGACTCAGTTTAGCATTAATTAGTTTAGCTTAGGTATCAATTCGGTTTCTTATTGATACACATGATAGTTCCATGATTAGCTACACATGTTTAGCTTTTCAGTTAGTATTCTTCGCTACTTATGAGCATGATTAGTTGTACATGTTTATTATTTCAGTTAGTATGATTCCTTTGCTATTTATGAACATGATTAGCTATACATGTTAGCTTTTCAGTTAGTTGTTTCTTTGCTATTTATGAGCATGAGTAGCTTTACATGTTAGTATTCAGTTTTAGCATGTTTTATTTATATACATGCATATCGAGTTTTGTGAGTAGATAGCGCACTAAGCTTTATGCTTATAGACTGATTCTACCGCAGATAAAGGAAAAGCTAAAATATAAGGAAGAAGGCGACAAGGAGATGCTTTGTGATGTGTGGACTATGGAGATCCTTGAGACTTAGCTAAAGAACTCACTTAGTTTAAGATTTGTTATGTTTCATTTTCTTTTCTCCTTAATGCTATGATGAAGTTGAGATTGTAATTGAGTTTATTTCCGCATTTGTAGTTTGATACCTCCTATTGTTGGAGTGATATGGTTGTTTGCCATTGCTAGAGTAGTTTCATATTTTTATTGTGCTATTATACTGCGTGGTTGTGAAAATATCTGTTCCAGCCGCCTGTGGCTGAGTATACATGTTATGTATCCCAGTTTGGGGTCACCGGTACAGGGGAGACTCTGCCGAAATTTTTCGGTAGGGTTTTCCTAAAGATTTTTATCATACCGGTTAAGTAGAGTTAGTAGTCAAGTAGCGTCCACCTTTAGAGAATAGTAGTAGTGTAGAAAGGTGGGTCGTTACAGTTGGTATCAGAGCAGTTCCCATTCTCCAGCATCACACACATCAGCATCAGCCTTGCCGTCTTCCAAGTAAGAATACCTTTACTCTATTTATGTTTCTTGCTTTCATGTTTAGGAATAATTATAGCATGCTTATGTGAGATAGCCTCTAACATGTTTATAGTAGCTAGTTAAACGTGATTAGATTAGTTATGTACATCCTCTATGTCTTTAGAAATGGCACGAGGACGCCCACCAAGGTGCACCACCATCGAGCCCCAAAGAAGAGGCGGGAAGTTGGTGCCCTCCTGGACATCTTACGATTAGTGGCTCATTCTGATGGCACTAGGCGAAGAACAAGAGATAGCCACCTTAAAGGCTAGTCTGAGAATACTCCCACCACCTGAACCCAACCTAGCGACCCCAAGATTTGTAGAGTTCCACCATCCGACCCGGCAGCACGGTAGCTCGAATGAAGCAAAGAGAGAGGCTTACGATCCGTGGCGGGAATCAAGCCCGAGAACTTCTCTGGCACCAGCGAACCATGGGATGCTCAAGCCTGGTTCAAAACACTGGAGAGCACGATGGAGCTTCTGGACTGGCCAGAACAGGAGAAGGTGAAGTGTGCCTCCTTCTGCCTGACAGGAGACGCACGTATGTGGTGGGAGAGAGTCAGAGCGAAGCGCCCAGTGAACCAGATGACATGGGCTGACTTCGAGAAAGAATTCTTCGAGGAGTTCTTTCACATGCGGGTCACAAACCGCCACTACGACGAGTTCACGGAGTTTCGTCAGGGCAACCTATCAGTTGAGGAAGCCATGAAGAAATTCAACAGACTGGCTCGTCTATGTCCCGAATTAGTCAGCACAGAAAAGGAACGAGTTCGGCTGATGCTCAAAATGTTGAGGCCGGAAATAGCGATGAATGTGGCCGGTGGCATCCATAGGCCACAAACTACAGAAGAACTAGTGAGTAGTGCTCTGATCACCGAGCACTACCAGAACAGCATCAAGCAGCAGAAGCAAGTCTCCTCAGAGTCCAAAGGCCAAGGAAACTCTCACACTCAAAAACAGCAAGGCCACAGCTCTAATTGGAAAGGGAACTCCAACAGCAAGCGTAAATCGGGAGTGACCCGAAGGAGGACCATCTAGCAAGTGACCCAGGTTATCCAAAGTGTGCTACTTGGGGGAAATTCCACCCGGGGTTTGTCGCAAGGGCATACGAGGATGCTTGAATGTGGACAAAAAGGCATGGCTAAGCTGCGAACAAGACCGGTCTTCCTCACGAGATTCAAGATGCAGCCGGCCACCTTTTATATCGGATCGCAGGTCCATCTATCGCCAGGCGATTAAAGCCCTCCAGGCTATGGCGAACGCGGATCTACTCACTCACGAGAGGACGAGCAAATGCCTCGGCGGTTGTCACAGGTCGATTAACATTTTACAGATATAGTGCTCTATTCGACATCGGGCAACCCATTCTTATATAGCTGTGGCATTCACCGAAAAGTTAGCAATACCCCGAGGTACTCAAGAGTCGGTTCGACGACATTACCTTCGGAGAAGATGGCATCCACGCACTTTGGTTTAGAAGCTACCATGATAGCAGCATGAGAACTCTTTTGTGATCCGATAAAGCATGGTATCGAATGATGTCATATTTGGAATGAACTTCCGATCGGATACGGTGCCTCCATAGAGTCCGAAATGAAAGTCGATTCCAACCTGGCGGAAAGCTTTGAGTACATCGGAGAACCCAAGAGAAAAAGGGCAAGTTAAGTCCTCAATACGTAGGACCCTACCCCGATCACAGAGAGAATTGGGAAGGTAGCTTACAAGCTAGACTTATCTCAAGATATGTCAGCAATACACAATGTATTTCATGTCTCCATGCTAAAGAAGTGTATTCACGACCTTAGCCAAGTGATTCAGCCTCAGACAGTGCAGATCCAAGAGGATCTTAGCTATAAGAGCAGACACAGATAGTGGACAGAGCAGACAAGAGACTAGGAAACAGAGAAGTGTCATTAGTAAAAGTCATCTGGTAGAACTAGAAGCACGAGAAAGTTACTAGGGGAGCGTGGAGACAGCATGAGACAGAAATGTCCAGAATTAGTCTAAGTTCGAGGACGAACTTTTTATAAGGGAGGGAGAATTGTAACGACCCAATTTTCCTTATTTCAAGTTCCAAATATCCATAAAAATATTTGGAAATACTTTTAAAATATTCTAGAGATTTTTAGGAATTTTTAGAGTATTTTTATGTAATTTTTGGAGGTCGTTTAATAGGGTTACAAAAAGAAAGAAGTTTTGATAAAAAACGTTGAAGGTGAGATTCGAACCCACGACTTCGGGTCGGACTGACCCAAGCAAAACCGGCCCAACCAGCTGAGCTACGCTCATTTTGTTAATTATATATGGAGCGATATATATTTAAGTAATAGTTAGGAACAGTAAAATAATAGGAAATAAAATGGTTGCAGCTGGGATTCGATCCCTCGTGTTGGGCTTTAAGCAGAACGCAGCCCACCAACAGACCAGCCGCGGGTTTGTTAATAAAACCCGAATCAAGTTGTATTTAAGCAATAGTTAGTTAACAGAATATTAAAGTTATAAGAAGAGAACTTAGGTTTTCCCCGTGAGAAAATCTTCTCCTCTCCTCCTCTCGCGACGGCGTTTTTCTCTCGCGGCGGAAACGAAGAAACAGGCGGTAGGGCTCGATCTCCGGTGCCGGCGAAGGGTTTTTCCGGCCGGTCTCCACCCGTGCATGACCACCTCAACGAGGGGAGCTCGGAAACACCAAGAAGCCGCCGAGATCTTCACCGTCTCCGAACCCTAGAACCCCTTTTCCTCGGTTTGAATCCAAGAACACGCGGTGAGTTGCTTCTCACCTGCAGTAGGAGTAGTTCCGCGACTTTGATCTCCTTTTCCTTTTGATTTCGGAATTTGATTTCATTCCTTATCATTCACAGCATGTTTGTTTGTTTAGCTGGTGGTTGTCGGTTTCAAATTCTTGTTAGCTTCTTGATGTTTATTTTGAAACATGCTGTAAGGAATAAGTTGTTCTAGTTTCCTTCTTTGATTCGGATTGATCCGTATATTCTTTGCTGCCGTGAGTTTTAAGAAGATGAGGAGAGATTCGGAATAACATGGATAGCTAGTTCAGGAAGGTTTTGGATTTCGGTTTTGCTCCATTAGTTGTGTTGTAGCTTCAATTTCAGAAGTTCGTTTGTTAAATCAGAGCATGAGTTTCTTTGCCTTGGATTATACTGTACAGAATTGAGGAAATTGATAGAGCTTTAGTTTCCTTTCATGTTTTGGATCATGCTATATAGAATTGTTGCTAGGGATTTAGTCTTCCTTTCATGACTTCGGAACAGTTTTGGATTGGTTTCAAGATTGTTTTTATTTCCTAAAGATTCTTTAGACTTATGATTTAGCATGTTGTTGGACTTTTCTATTTGTTATTAGTTAAGCATGTGTAGTTTCTTTATTACTAGAAGAGCACGAGCAGTATTGAATTATAATGTTTCTCCTTACTATTAGAATAACATGAACAGCAGTGTAGTTTCCTTGATGAGCATGCACAACTTGGTACCTTAGTATGTTTGGATAGATCTTTTGTGCATATTCATGGGCAAGAACAGCCACCAATTCATAGTAGTTTAGATCCTTTTGTGATGATTTAGTGAGCATGATATTCTGTTAATTCCATGCAGCAATGATTCCTTTATTTTCTAAGATTCCTTTATTATTAGAATAACATGAGCAGATTTTCTAGATTTTATTGCATGCCTAGTAGTTGAATTTGTTTTACTTTCACAGCATGCTTAAGTTGTTCTAGTTTCCTATTTGCTATTGGAATAACATGAGCAGTTCTATTTTTATAGCATGCAGATTTTTATAAGTAAGGTATGCAGATTTTGATAGGCTTAATATGCAGATTTTTGTTAAGCTTTGCATGCGGATTTATGTTAAGCTTTGTATACAGATTTTCAGTACGTAGGGTGTGTTCTAGTGCACACCAAGTGCTTGATAAAATGCTTAGCTCAATATAATGCCACAGTAGGCATTTTAATAGCTCAGTTAATGCAGAAGAAGCATTTAATTCAGCTTATATAGTCTTGCTACAGCTTTTATGGACTAGATGTCCAATGGGTGGGCTCCCACAGTCGCCTCTAGGTTCAGATAACCTAGTTCTAGGTTCAGATAACCTAATTAAAGCAAGGTAAGAAAATTAGCTATGAAATCAGTATTTTATTTTCAGTCTGGATTAGATATCCATTGGGTTGGGCTCCCACAGTCGTCCCTAGGTTTAGATAACCTAGTAAACCCTACTAGACTCGGAACTTGCAATCCCGGGTTTAGTTAGGGATGCGCGCACAGCAAGTACAGTTGCCGGGCCCATCAGCAGCATGATTATTATTTTAATCTATTATGTAAATAGTTTTCAAAACTTCACAAATTAGTTATGTGAATACAAGTTAGACTCAGTTTAGCATTAATTAGTTTAGCTTAGGTATCAATTCAGTTTCTTATTGATACACATGATAGTTCTATGATTAGATTTACATGTTAGCTTTTCAGTTAGTTTCTTCGCTACTTATGAGCATGATTAGTTGTACATGTTTAGTATTTCAGTTAGTATGATTCCTTTATGAACATGATTAGCTATACATGTTAGCTTTTCAGTTAGTTGTTTCTTTGCTATTTATGAGCATGAGTAGCTTTACATGTTAGTATTCAGTTTTAGCATGTTTTTATTTATATACATGCATATCGAGTTTTGTGAGTAGATAGCGCTCACTAAGCTTTATGCTTATAGACTGCATTTCCTCCTACTGCAGATAAAGGAAAAGCTAAAATATAAGGAAGAAGGCGACAAGGAGATGCTGTGACGGTGTGTGATGTGTGGACTATGGAGATCCTTGAGACTTAGCTAAAGAACTCACTTAGTTTAAGATTTGTTATGTTTCATTTTCTTTTCTCCTTAATGCTATGATGAAGTTGAGATTGTAATTGAGTTTATTTCCGCATTTGTAGTTTGATACCTCCTATTGTTGGAGTGATATGGTTGTTTGCCATTGCTAGAGTAGTTTCATATTTTTATTGTGCTATTATACTGCGTGGTTGTGAAAATATCTGTTCCAGCCGCCTGTGGCTGAGTATACATGTTATGTATCCCAGTTTGGGGTCACCGGTACAGGGGAGACTCTGCCGAAATTTTTCGGTAGGGTTTTCCTAAAGATTTTTAATCATACCGGTTAAGTAGAGTTAGCAGTCAAGTAGCGTCCACCTTTAGAGAATAGTAGTAGTGTAGAAAGGTGGGTCGTTACAGCAGACATGATTAATGGCATCTTGTATCTACACTCCAGGTTCTGGTAGATAACACCACTAGACATGTTTCAACTAATGAATTAAATACACCTAAATTGTTCTTAGTTCTAAGAAGACAGTCTACCTTAATGTCCAAGTCCTATTTCCAATCATTACAATTGGGACTACTAAGTCTTTTTCTATAGTATGACTACTAGGGATTGACAAACATCCTAAGAGTCACAAAAATATTTGGTCAAGATCAACTCCTTAAAATCTCCATGAATTTTGTGTATACAAAATCGAAGAGGAGATTTTATTCATTAATTTTATTATCTCGTCAACTTTACTTTATGACGAATCAAATTAATAGTTGATCTGTCTTTGATCAAATATTTGGTCAAAACTCTTTGAATTTAAAATAACATTGATTCCTCAAACAATATTATTTAAATTCACCAACACCTCAAACACCGTGAATTTTGCATGCCACGTTAGTGTGGACGTATACAAATTCATCATTTGTAAGAGGAGGGTTTTACCCATTGACTATCTTGTCAATATAACTTTTTGACAAATAAAATTACCTCAAATACCATGAATCTTGTATGCCACGTTAGTGTGGACGTATACAAATTCAAACATTTGTAAGAGGGGTTTATTAATTTTATTATATTGCCAATCTAGTTTTATGACAAATCAATAGTTGGTTTCCCTTTGGTCACACAAGTGATAGTAGTGACTCCGTTGGGGAGGATACTATTAAATGTGTCTAAGTGTATACCATTACTTGATACTAAGTCCATTAAATAGAATTGTGCCCCTTCAGTTGGAGAAGATCACACACATCCTAATTAACTTCCTATAGTCATCCATTAAGGAAGTTTGATCTAGTGATCCACAAACAAGCTCATCCGTTATGGAGAAAGGCACTCAGAGCCAACACGCAAGCTTGTTGCATCACTTACAAACCAGTAATGGAGACCATGGGATTTACTTAAAATCCCTCTCCCACTTAGTTATTTATAAATGAGGAATTTTAACTATGCTAGCCTACTAAATATGTAAACAAACATGCACACACAGACAATATAAAAGCAATAAATAGAAAATCTAATTTTCAACTATTATGGCTTTTATCTCTAGTTATCCTCAGTGTGTTGTCATCCCAAGTCTGCCGCCATATTTGGCCACCGCCATCGGGTCACGCATCCATCTTGCTCCTAGTTCCACTGTGCCTCCGGTCCTTAGAAGGTTCCACGCTTTGCAAGATTCGATCCATGACATAAATAATTTTACATTTTGATCCTATATTCCATAAAAGGAATGTACATGTATCTAGATCAAAAATAAAATCCTAATAAAACTAAATACATCCTGCTGTATTTTATAATACAATCATGCACACACATATAAATGCCCTTGACATGTCCAAGGGTCCAATCACACACATAATAACTAAAAGCCATAATAGTTGGATCCTGCATCCACAAAGTTAGCACATCCTACTATTATCCTACCTAAATTATGTATGACATGTGCATAATTAAACTAATACCAAATACACAGAGGCAAAACCCTAGCTCTGATACCAATTGTTGGTTGCTACTCGGAAAACCTAGAGGTTCCACTGTACAAAAATTTTGTACAAAGGTCTGAACCTTTTCCTAGCTACCATGTGTTCTTTTAAATTAAATTTTGGATCGCCTGCGGAACTTAACACGTTTGATCCAAAACTTAATCTATTTGTTCTTTTAGGTTTTGACTTGGATATCCTGCGGAACTTAACACGTTCGACCCAAATCACCTTAAGTTATTAATTCCATTAAATATTAATTTCCATAATTGGTTCCCAGTACTGACGTGGCGAGACACACGACCTTCTTGGATATGGGAGCAACCACCACCGACTAGACAAAACCTTTTATAGAAAGCTAATATTTAATTTCCTAAAATAACTTTAGGTTAACCGAAAAGAACAATCAAATCACAAGGAAAAGAAAAAACAAAAGAACACAACATCGAAAAACATATTCAAAATTCTAGAATCGTAAGCCTCTTGTATTTGGTATTATTTCCATAAATAACTAGTATGATGCGGAAAGAAAAATTACTAGTTATACCTTATAGAAAAACCTCTTGATCTTCTACCGTATTCCTCTTCTAACCTCGGACGTTGTGTGGGCAACGATCTTCCGAGATGAGAACCACCTAGCACCTTCTTCTTCCTTACAAGTTTCGGCCATCAAAACTTCTCCTAGGATGAAGAGGTTCGGCCACCACCACCATGCTCCAAGGGATGCTAGAAACAAAGCTTTCTTTCTATCCTTCTTCTTCTTCTTCTCTAAACTTGATCCGGCCACCATATGAGTCTCCATAAGAAGGATGAGGTTCGGCCATCAAAGAGAAGAAAGGAGGAGAGGATGGCCGGCCACATCAAGGAAGAAAAAGAGAGAGTAAAAATAATAGAGTTGTTTACCATGAAGGCACCTCTACCCTCTCTTTTATAATCCTTGGCCTTGGTAAATAAGGAAATTTAAATAAAAATTTCCTTAATTCTTTTGCCATTGATAAGGAAAATTTATTTAATTAAAAATAATTTGTTCTCATCAACAATGTGGCCGGCCACTTTAAACCAAGCAAAGGAAATTTAATTCAATCAAGAATTAAAACTTTCCTAATTTGTTTCCGGAAATTTTATAAAAAATTTCTCTAATAATTTTTCCCTTCATGATGGTCAATAAAAAAAAAATTTATAAATTAAAATATTTCTTTTAAACATGTGGATAAAAAGAAAGTTATCTTTAAAAATTAAAATCTCTTCCAATCTACAAATAAGGAAAGATATCTAATCTTTTCTTAATCTTTGTAGAAGCTTTATAAAAGAGATATTTAATTTTTAAACTCTCTTTTAAATTATGAAAATGATTAAAAGGAAAGTTTTTACCAAAATTAAAATCAACCTTTTAATTTACAAATAAGGAAAGAAATTTAACTCTTCTCTTAATCTTTTGTAGAATCTTATAAAAGGAAATATTTTAATTTTTAAACTCTCTTTTAAATCATGTATTCCACATAAGAAAAAATTTAAAATTAAAATTCCTTTTCTATTTTTAATGGCCGGCCACACATAGGTTGAACCCATGCTTGGGCCGGCCACAATCAATCCCATCTAAACATGGTTTAGCCGGCCCTTGCTTGGGCTCCAAGAAAAGCTTGGCCGAACCCTTTTAGATGGGTACGAAGGTGGGTATAGGTGGGTATAATACTCTATAATTAAGAGGCTACGATAGGGACCGAGAGGAGGAATTGGTTTTGGTCTCTTGATAAAATTAAGCATCCCGTGTTCGCCCCGAACACACAACTTAATTTTATCAATAATAATTCATTCCACTAAAGTACTATTATTGAACTACCGTACCAATCCCAAATTACATTTTGGGCTCCTTCTTATTATGAGTGTATTAGTCTCCCTGTGTTTAAGAAATGAATGTCCACTAATTAAATGAGTTTTGACAACTCACTTAATTAATATCTAGCTCCAAGAGTAGTACCACTCAACTTCATCGTCATGTCGGACTAAGTCCACCTGCAGGGTTTAACATGACAATCCTTTTGAGCTCCTCTTGGGGACATTCTCAACCTAGTATCTCTAGGACACAGTTTCCTTCTATAATCAACAACACACACTATAAGTGATACCATTTCCCAACTTATCGGGCTTATTGATTCATCGAACTAAATCTCACCCATTGATAAATTAAAGAAATAAATATCAAATATATGTGCTTGTTATTATATCAGGATTAAGAGCACACACTTCCATAATAACCGAGGTCTTTGTTTCTTTATAAAATCAGTATAAAAGAAACGACCTCAAATGGTCCTACTCAATACACTCTAAGTGTACTAGTGTAATTATACAGTCAAGATAAACTGATACCTAATTACACTACGACCTTCTAATGGTTTGTTCCTTTCCATTTTGGTCGTGAGCTACTGTTTATAATTTATAAGGTACTGATAACATCATCTTCTGCATGTGGCACCACATACTATGTTATCTACAGTATAAATTCATTGAACAACTACAACTAAATGTAGACAATTTGACCAAATGTGATTCTTTATTCATAATGAATATTTACAAAGCTTAGGCTTTCAGTATACACTCCAACACCTCGCTAGGTGGTGCCCTGGGTGCTCCTACCACAGGCGCACTCACGGTCGCAAGGTCGCTTTGATACCATCTGTAACGCCCCAGCCCTGGCGGCCCCACCCAGACCGAACCGGGAACGCTACCCATAATTGTCCATCGGGTTGACGACTAGCTCCACAAATCACCGAAGGTCCTTTCAGCGTGCTTTGTCCTCACTCGCACACATCCTGGGAAACTTCCCAGGAGGTCACCCATCCTAAGATTTCTCCAAGCCAAGCACGCTTAACTTTGGAGTTCTTAAGTTTGGGCTTCCGAAAAGAAAGGTGTACCTTGGTGATATGGATAGTACCATCTAACCTTTTAAGTCATACTTAACCAGAATCTCAGAACCGGGGTATTACAATCATTGTCCACACAACGTCCAGGATTAGAAGAGGAATACGGTAGAAGATCAAGAGGTCATTATCTACTAAGTAAGGTATAACTAATATAGTTTTCCGCATCATGTTAGTTTTATCTCCATGTAAAAATACCAAATACAAGAGGCATGCGATTCTAGTATTTCGAATTAGTTTTCGATGTTGTGTTCTTTTATTTTTCTTTTCCTTGTGATTTGATTGTTCCTTTTGGTTGACCTAAAGTTATTTAAGGAAATTAAATATTAGCTTTCCTTAAAAGGCTTTGTCTAGGTGGTGGTGGTTGTTCCCATATCCAAGAAGGTCATGTGCCTCACCATGCAGTCCTGGAAGCCAATTTTGGAAATTAATATTTAATGGAATTAATAACCTAGGTGATTTGGATCGAACGTGTTAAGTTCCGCAGGAGATCCAAGTCTAAACCTAAAAGAACAAATAAATTAAACTTAGGATCAAACGTGTTAAGTTCCACAGGCGATCCGAGTTTAATTTAAAAGAACACATGATAGCTAGGAAAATGTTCAGACCTTTGTACAAAATTTTTATACAGTGGAACCATTAGGTTTTCCGAGTAGCAACCAACAAATCCGTACCGGAACCTCCTCATAAGTGACGTCAGGCTGAATAGGAACTGAGATATCTATCAGCACATGTGCCGGGTCGAATATATACCTCCTTAGCATAGACACATGGAATACGTCGTGCACACCTACCTGGAACGGTGGTAGTGCCAAACGATAAGCTATCACTCCAACCCTTGATCTGGAAAGGTCCAATGTATCGCGGAGCTAGCTTACCCCTGTGGCCGAATTTCTTCACCCCTTTTGTGGTGAAACTCGCAGTAAAATATGGTCGCCAATAGAGAACTCCAAGGGTCTGTGTCTCTGATCAGCATAACCCTTCTGGCGGTCCTGCGCCTCTGACATCCTCCATCTAATAGTACGGACCAACTCTGCCTCAGACTGAGTTCTATGAGGTCCCAACAACTGGGCCTCCCCAACCTCATCCCAGAGGGTGGGTGTCCGACAAGGCCTACCATACCACGCTTCAAACGGTGCCATCTGGATAGCCAAATGAAAGTTGTTGTTGTAGGCGAACTCTACCAATGGCAAGTGGTCCTCCCAACTACCTCCAAAATCCAATACACATGACCTTAGCAAGTCCTCTAGAGTCTGTATAGTCTGCTCTGACTATCCATCTATCTGCGGATGGAAAGCTGTACTGAAATGGAGCTGCGTGCCCAAGGCTTGCTGCAAACTCTGCCAGAATCGAGACGTGAACCGGGGGTCTTTGTCCGAAATAATACTCAAAGGGACACCATGTAATCTGATGATCTCCCGACAGTACAGATCTACCAATCGATCCAGGGGATCAGCCCTCCGAATCACTAAGAAATGCGTGGATTTGGTTAATCGATCAACGATTACCCAAATCGCGTCATGGCCTCATCGTGTCCTTGGCAAACCCACCATAAATTCCATGGTAATGTGTTCCCATTTCCACTCAGGAATAGGAATCTGCTGAAGTAAACCGACAGGTCTCTGGTGTTCAGCCTTCACCTGCTGACAAACAAGACATCTAGCTACAAATTCCGCGATGTCTTTCTTCATACCGTTCCACCAGTAGGAACACCTCAAATCTCGATACATGCGGGTCCCGCCTGGATGGATCACAAATCGAGAGCGATGAGCCTCCTGAAGTAGCTCTTGTAAGACCGGGTGAGACTGAGGTACGCATAATCTGCCTCGGAAATATATAATACCCTCCTCGTCTCGTGTGAACTCGATCTGCTGCCCGGAAGCTATCTGGCTGCCAATGAACTGCAAATGCTGATCACCAGCCTGGGCCTCTCGGATTCTCGTCCTGATCGACAACTGAGCAACCATGGTAAGCCAATGTACCTTGCTCTGTATGTCCCTGCTCCTCAAGGTCTAACTCGGAGAAACCCTGAACCAAGTCTGTAACTGAAACTCGATGGCAAGCCAAAGTCCCTCTGGACTTCCTGCTGAGTGCAGCGGCAACCACATTAGCTTTCCCCGGGTGATAGCTAATGGTACAATCATAATCCTTCAAGAACTCCATCCATCTCCTCTATCGGAGATTAAATTCCTTCTGGGTGAAAATATATTTGAGACTCTTATGATCAGTGAAAATCTCAAATGTAAACCGTACAAATGATGCCGCCAAAGCTTCAGAGCAAAGATGATGGCAACTAACTCCAGATCATGAACTGGGTAGTTCTTCTCATGCTCCTTCAACTGTCGAGAAGCATAAGAGACTACTCTACCGTGCTGCATCAGAACATCGCCTAAACCCTGAAGAGACGCGTCGGTGTAGAGTACAAATCCATCCTCTCCAGAAGATAAAACCAAAACTAGAGCCGACACTAATCTCCGCTTCAGCTCCTGTAATATCCTGCTAGTCCCAGAAAATTACGGATCTCCTGTACTGATTTCAGCTGCTCCCAATTGGTGGCAGCCTCGATCTTCTGAGGGTCTACTGAAATACCTCTACTCGAGACCACATTGTTGGAAGATCGGTGGCCGGCTTGAAGGGGGGTTGGATAGACGGCGCCCCCAAATCACTCGCTTCCTACACTAGTTAGCTTGCACAGCGGAAATACAAACTAATACAAACAAGCTAAACTAAATACAAGACAAGAAATGAAATGCAAACCGCTGACACGTTGTTTAACGTGGTTCGGAGATAAAGCTCCTACTCCATGGCTATTCATAAGGTGGACGATCCCGATCCGTCAGTGGATGATTCCCCGGCTAGCTCAAACCTCCTTGTGGGTGGAGAAACCTCACCACAACCCTCACAAGAGCTCCTTTGACGCTAGGGCACAGGTAGACTACTAATAGAGATTAACCACCTCTATTTCGTCAACCTCAACCAAGCTCCCAAGGCTTGGTTATATAGGCCACAGGTTGGAAAACCCCGCTTACCAATCGACGGCTAAAACATGCAGTCGACTGTCCTCTGTGAAAATTCGACCGTTACATCCCAACGGCTCGATTTCACACTAACCGATCGAACAGAGACATTCTGTTCACTGCCAGTCGACGGCCCCAGTCGACTACACCAGTCGACTACACCAGTCGACTGCTAAAACATGCAGTCGACTGCTACAGTACTGCTACAGTAGCGCTACAGTACTGCTACAGTAAAACCTCAAAACTAGAATTTTACTCTGAGTACAATCTCTCATGCACTCGTACCCTCACCCTTATGACTCATTTGATGCTTCATTTGCAGCTTTGACCTCTTGCCTTCAAGCCTACTTCCTTTGGCTCTCGTCCCTCGGATGCATTCAAGCCCGCGGCTTGTCCCCAATGTCATCCTTCGCGTATGCCTCGAAGTCGCTTCCCTCGACCCTTGTCATCGCTGCCTTGTCCACGGTCCCTCGGATGCTCTATCCTTCACCGAACCCGAAGCCATCAACCTGAGTCACATGTGTATCCTGCAGTCCTGCACAACTCAACTACACATATCAAATACAAGGGTGAACCTAACTTAAACCTTTTTCCCAAACACCAAAACACATGGTCTCGCGGACCATTGGGATTGCTCCAACACACATGTCCCAGAAAATCGACTGAGGATAACCAGAATGCACACTTGCTAAACTTCGCGTACAGGTGATGTCGTCGAAGAGTCTCCAAGACTATGCGAAGATGCTGTGCATGCTCCTCCTCGGAATGCGAGTAGACCAATATATCATCGATGAAAATGATAACAAACTGATCAAGATACTCCAGAAAGACGCGGTTCATCAGATCCATAAATATCACTGGAGCGTTGGTAAGCCCAAATGACATTACCAAAAACTCATAATGACCGTACCTGGTACGGAAAGCTGTCTTCTGAATATCAGATTCTCTGACTCTCAACTGATGATATCCAGATCGCAGATCAATCTTAGAATACACTGATGTACCTCTGAGGTGATCAAACAAATCCTCGATCCGTGGTAGGGGTACTTATTTCTGACGGTCACTACATTCAGCTGTCTATAGTCAATGCATAATCTCAGTGTACCATCCTTCTTCTTGACAAATAACACCGGAGAACCCATGTAGAAGCACTAGGGTGAATAAATCCCCTGTCTAAAAGCTCTTGGAGTTGAACCTTCAGCTCGTTCAACTCTTTTGGTGTCATACGATAAGGAGCTTTTGATGTCGGCGCGGTCCCCGGAATCAGCTCAATAACGAACTTCACTTGCCTTCTGGTAGGCAAACCTAGTAGCTCCTCTGGAAATATATCTGGGTACTCTCGGACTACCGGAACGTCGGAGAGCTGCGAACTTCTACTGCCGTCAGTACTAATCAAAGATAGCAGAAAACCCTGACAACCATATGACAGCAGCTTCTGAGCCTGAATCGCTAAAATGATCGATATGTCGTCGTCTCTGATGCCAATGAAATCCCACGAGGGTTGGTTCGGAGGCCGGAATGTGACCACCCTCGTCTTGAAATTAACAGTGGCATGATATGCTGACAAACAGTCCATGCCAAGAATAATATCAAAATCGACCATTTCCAATACTAAAAGATCTACCGTAAGTATCATGTTGCCAAAGTCTAACGGGCAACCTCTGACCTCCTAAGTGACATCCAATGTATCACCGGACGGTAGAGAGACGGTTAGTCGCTGTAGTCTAATAGTGGGTAATCTACCAATCTCCCGCATAAAGGTACAGGATATAAATGAATGCGAGCTACCAGTATCTATCAGCATATCAGCAGATAATGCATAAATAGAAATCGTACCGCGGAAAACGGATCCGTTGGTTCGCTGCGCATCCTCTCGGGTGACTGCATCTGGGCAAGAGCCTGCGACTAAGGCGGTACTGGATACTATGCTAGAGAAGTTTGAGAGGGCGGCGATTGATACTGTACCGATGGCTGGGACTGCGTCTGATACTGAGCCTGTGGCTGCAGCTGATACTGCCCGCCCCTGAGTCAGATAATGAGATTCTAGAATGGAGCTCTAGGGTACTATGGGAGTTCTGGACCCACATCTGAAACAGCGAATGTCGCTGGCGGGTTGTTTTCGGTTATGCTGTGGAGACCGAAAACGTTCTGAGGAACACTGCCCTGACTTCTGAGGCCTACGAAATACCCCAGAAGTACCCTGATCTGGCCTACTACGCCCGCTCTGCTACTGTGTAGCTTGTGGCTGCTGGATCTGTCCAGATGTCTGACCCGACTATTTCCTTTTTCTGTCCAGAAATGCTCTCTGCTGAGCTGACTCAATCATAAGGGCTCTATCCAAAGTCTCCAGGTAAGATGCGTTCCCAAAACCGGCAAGCCTTACTTGCAAATGTCCATCCAGCCCCTGAATGAACTGATGCATACGTGAACTGTCCTCAGCAACTAGCTCTGGACAAAATCTGGCCAATCTGTCAAACTCTGCATTATACTTTATCATCGACCGGTTGTTCTATCGCAGACTCAGGAAATCCGCGAGCCATCTTATAAGCTCGTAGAAAGAAGCGGCTCTCAAAAGCCTCTCTGAATCTGGCCCAAGTGATGTTCTGCTTGCCGATGATGGAACGCTGAGTAACCCACCAAGTGTCATCCTCGTCCCGTAAGTGAAAAGTAGCCAGCTCTATATTCTCCCACTCGGAGCAAGCCATCTAGAAGAAAGTGTGCTCCATAGTCTCTATCCATGATAGGGCCACACTCGGATCAAGGTCTCCTCGGAAGAGGGTGAATCGACTCTTCATCGACTTTACCAATGCTGGAATCCTGGCTTGTGCCGCAACAATGCCAGTGAGATGTATCGGAACGGCTGCCTGAACTGGCGGAACCACTGGAGCTGGCGCTACAGGTGGTACCGCTGAATAGACTGGGGGAAGTACTCCCGGTGCTGCTGCATAGACTGGAGCATATGTCGCCGATGGCACTGCAGGGTCAGCATAGGTGGCCTCGGCTGGATGTACAGTAGGTAGTGGTATCGAATGGTGAGCAACCGGTATTGCTGGTGTAGGTACTGCTGGGTACACTGGTACTAGGGGCACAGGTGCCACTGGTGTCGGGTACACAGTAGGTCCAGGTGGCAGTGGTGCCGGGTACGCCGTAGGCTGGACCGGAGCAGGTGTGGGGTATGCCGGTAATACCCCTGGTGGTACCGAAAATACAGTAGGGATGGGTACACTCGGTACAGCCGAGGTAGGTACCTCTATAGGAGCCATCGGGGTTTGAGAGCCCGACGCTCGCAGCAATACATGTAGATCTCCTCATATCTGTTAATTTTTATAACAGATATTACTACAACTATAACAATTATAAAATAAACATCATACCTATTTGTTGTCTGGAGATGTTCCGTCGCTGTCCAGTCCCCATTTTACCTCAAAATTCCAAACGAGAAAATCACCGAAAATCCATATAAATTCGAAACGGAAGTCCGAAACATAACATAATGGGAATCCGTGCTAATCCGAAATAAATACCCAAGTTTACTAGTAAACTCGGGCTAACTCCAAAAATCCAGAACACTATAAGCAGGTATCATAACCCGCTCTGATACCAATAAATTAGTATCAAATAATCTCAAAAATTTGTAACATAAAAAAAATCAACAAGTATCGCCAACCTGGCTCTGATATCTCTTCTGTTTGATGATTTGCATGTCAGGCCATGTGTTCAACAGTTGTCTTTGATGCATAAAGCCTTTGTAACATAGGAGTTAAAGGCAAATAAAACATCTGACTGTATGATTTATGTCGTTGCTGATTCCTTTGGGTGGTCTTGCACCTATCTTGATTGTAAAATTTACAAACAACTACATCTGCATCATCTCCCCAATATAGCATACAACAATATCTGTAAACATCAATTCTTTCACCAGTTTTTTCATACTATAAAAATCAGGAGGTAATATATGATCACTTGGTAATGTCTCTTCAAAAGCTTGAACAAAATCATTAAAATAATCTTGTGATACATCATGCTTTGCCTTTACATTCAATAGTCTTGTAGTGATAGATAAATTAGTGTGAGTGTCACAATCAATCCAAAATGGTTCATCAGTAGCACTAAACACTTCTTGAAATTTAAGATATGACTCATCAACACCTGGTACTTCTACGTCCTCCAAGGGTGATATATAACTAGTAAATATTTGTATTGATGGATGATAAAGAAAAATAAAACCTTTCTCAAACTTATAACTTAATTAAAACACTTGAATAAACATAGAAAGAAATAATAAATCAGAAAGTCGAGGCTCAGCGGATTTACTTGGTTACAACCGGGGAGATTATTAATCCAAGACAGATAAAAAAGTGCACTAACAATCTCCTCTGGGTGGAGAAACCTCTTACAACAATGAACGCACAGAATTAGAAAATTAAATAGAAAACTAAAAGCGTATAAGTGTTGTTTCACAGTTTCTTATTCGTGTTAGGTTCTGGGAGAAAGGCTGCTTATATAGCCCTGCTTAGGGTGCCTGGAAGCATTCTAGGCACTTGGAATGGGATAAAACTTTATCCCTAATGCAACGTTCAAATGCCACGTCAATTGGCTAAGAATTGGGTTCCGGACGGCCGGAGTCTAGGCACCCCGGATTGGTCTGGGCGTCCGAGCCCCAAAAGTCAGCCTTTTGATGACTTTTGGTCATGACCTCCTTCTTCGGATCTACTCACCTCGGTCTGGGTCTTTCGCTCCAGTTCCACTCGCTTGGGTGATCTCAGCCATCTAGAATAGGGCTCACCCAAACCCAACTTCCGGCCATCTCGAGCAAGCTTCCGCTCCGACTTCCCTTGAAATCATCGTGTGCTTCCTTCTCGTCTGCCAGCGTACTCTTCCATAGCTCTTCATCCCTCGAACAGCTGTGTCTTTTACTCCTCGAGCAATCTTCCGCTCTGGATTCTCGTCCCTCGAAAATAGTGCACGCTCCCTTCTCGTTCGCCGATGTACTCTTCCGCAACACCTCGTCCCTTAGACGCACCGAGCTCGTTGGCTCTCTCCCGTGACGTCCTTCTCATTAGCTGCATCTTTTACTCGACTTCCTATGCTACTAAGTTCCTGCACACTTAGACACAGGGTTAAAGACAATAGGACCTAACCTAACTTGTTTGATCACATCAAAACTACTTTGGGGTACCAACAATCTCCCCCTTTTTGATGTGAACAACCCAAGTTAAGTTAGGGTAAACCAACATAAAGTCAAAGCAATAATTTTGCAATTAGAGTGCGAAAAAATTACGCTACCTCCCCCTAGATTTAATCTTCCCTTCCCCCCTTTAGTCACATAAAAAATGGGGTATAAAAAAAAATCTAAGGGTAACTTTTCAAAAATTTTAAGTCGTTTAACAACCAAAATTCTAAAATTAAAATGACTTAAAAAATTTGGTGAATCTTAAACACACTCCAAAAAAAAAAATCAAAAGTGAAAGTCTTAAGATAATTTTAGAAATCTTGAAATATTTTCTGAAAGAAAGAGCATGCATTTTGACAGGAGAAAATACATTGTCAAGATTTATAATTTTAAAAATTCTTTAAAAAATTATATTTAGATATATAACCAAAAAACATTTCAGAAAAGTTTTCTTAGTTAGTAGGGATAATTCTTGCGAAATAATTGAAAATTTTGAATAACAAAATTCAAATGTTACAAAAAAAATTGAGATTTTTCTATAGATGAATATTGAAGTCCTCTTTCTCAAAAAAATTGAGATCAAATTAATTTTGAACAATAATTAAACTTAAAAGGAATTTTGTAATTAAAAAAATTCAATTGTATAAAAAAATAGAAGCATGATTTTGGAATCCAAAATAGATTCCTTTCTACCGGATTAACAAGAAAATTTTTAGGGTTTTGACAATTTTCTAATCTACCCATTGTGATATTTAAATTTCCATTTTAGTCTATAATAATTTCTAAAATATGAAGCAGAGAATTTTGAACATGTAGAGATTTTTAAGGTTTGTATATGTTCTTTTAACATTTCATTTTCTATTTTTAGTTTGTCGAAATCCTCTAATCGACAAGTTGTTACTAGAGTTCCTTTTAACTCATTTTTCTTTGTTAATAATTTTCTATTCTCAATTTCTAATTTGCATGAACTTTTTGATAACATTTTTATAAATTTAAATAATTTATCTGGAGGCCGAGATCGTACCTGACTTACCTTGTAAATCTCAGAATCTGTTGCTCCCCCTATGGAGTTGCTTTCTTCCGAGGTTCTTCTGCCTTCATCAATGCTTTCTGCTGAAGACTCTCCCTCTTCATCGATGCCCATCTCTGATGAGCTTTTACTGTCTTCAGGTAGGTATTTGGCTATAAGAGTTGTTCCGGCCATTTCCTTGGTTTCAAATTCTTTTGACGACTCGGTGTCCATCGAAGAGTTAGATTCAACTTCTTTAGGTTCTTCATAGATTTTCAAGAACTTTTTTTAGAGTTCTTTTGCACTCTTGTATTTTCCAACTCTATCGAGGTCCTGGGCAGGTAGCACGCTTAGAAGGCGAGACTCAGCCTTACCATTTGCCATAAAATCATTGCGTTGTTCCTCAGTCCATTGATGCTCCTCAAGTTCTTCTCCTTCTTTGCTTTTGGGCATTTCAAAAACATACTCAATTGTTAGATAAATATTAAAATTGATTTTAAAATAAACTTCCATTCAACGTCTCCAAAACATGAACTCCCCCTCGAATGCTGGTGGATAGATACTCAGTCCGGCCATCTCGTGTGCTTTATTCGACGGTTAGTCCTCCTGAAGTATCCTTACTCTGATATTACTTATTAGGACCCTTAGCGGCTGGCTATAGGGGGGAGGGGTGAATAGCCCCTGCATAAATTAAGCAAACAAACCTTTCTAAAACTTATGACTTAATTAAAACACTTGCATAAATATAGAAAGAAATAATGAATCAGAAAGTCGAGGCTTAGTGGATTTACTTGGTTATAACCGGGGAGGTTGTTAAGTCAAGACAGATGAAAAAACACATTAACAGTCTCCTCTAGGTGGAGAAGCTTCTTACAGCAATGAACGTGTAGAATTAGAAGGCTAAACAGAAAACTAAAAGAATACAAGAGTTATTTCATAGTTTCTTGTTCTTGTTAGCTTCTGGGAGCATGGATGCTTATTTAGCCCTGCTCAGGGCACCTGGAAGCGTTCCAGACGCCTGGAATGGGATAAAACTTTATCCCTGATGCAACATTCAAATTCCACATCAATTGGCTAAGAATTGGGTTCAAGGCACCCCGAATTGGCTCCAGGCACCCCGGACTGGCTCTGGGCACCTCAGACTGGCTCTGGGCGCTCCGGACTAGCTCCGGGCACCCCGACCTGGTCCGGGTGCCTCGAGCCCCAAAAGTCAGCCTTTGTTGACTTTTGGTCCAGGGCTCTTCTTCGGATCCGCTCGCCTCATTCCGGGTCTTCCGCTCCGGCTCTGCTCACTTGGGCGATATTTGCCATACAAAATAGGGCTCACCTGAACCCACTTCCGGCCTTCTCGAGCAAACTTCCCCTCTGACTTCTCATCCCTCGGAATTGTCACATGCTTCCTTCTCGTCCGCCAGTGTACTCTTCCGTAGCTCTTCGTCCCTTGGATAGCTACGTCTTTTGCTACTCGAGGAATCTTTCGCTCTGGTTTCTCATCCCTTAGAAACATCGCACGCTCCCTTCTCATCGGTCGGTGTACTCTTCCGCAACACCTCATCCCTCAGACACACCGAGCCTGTCGGCTCTCTCCCGTGCCGTCCTTCTCGCTAGCTGCGTCTTTTGCTCGACTTCCTGTGCTCCTAAGTTCCTGCACACTTAGACACAGGGTTAAATACAACATGACATAACCTAACTTGTTTGATCATATCAAAACTACCTTGGGTTACCAACAATTTGTTCAACTATTGGTGGATAACTAGAACTTATACCACGTGTGTCGGGATTAAAATTTTGACCTGTTGCATCAAATACCATCATCTGATATGGATTTAGTTAACTATAATAGCTCTGATCACCACTAACTGAGACTTGTATATTTCATTCATAATCCTCATCAGATATGAATGGTTCACTATGAGATGTCCAATTATAGTAATTTGAAGTAAAATCAATCTATAAAAATGTTTTCCAGCTTTATCGGAGGGTAAAATTTACCATTGTGACACTTTCTACATGAACACCTTCTCTTATTACCATCCATATACTCAACTTGTCAAGATGCAAAAAAATAAAAATTACCTCAAACCAGTAATAAACTCATCAGTTAAACCCCCGATGGTCAAGAAAATTCTTGTTATACATCAACATCTTTCATTCTATATCTTTTCTATTTCTAATAAATTACATTAATAAAAACTCCTAGATAACACACTAATGATCAATATGTAACAAGTGCACATACAAATGAAAATAAATAACATAAAATAGTATACTAATGCTATAATTATTAATTAAAATCGAGAGTGTAGGTATACCAAACAGAGGTCGACAAAGATGTCGAGTGTCTCTCAAACACGTCTAATATAGACCTACAGAAACAATATTACACAATCAATTATACAGGTTAAGAAACACAAATAAGCTCACTACAAATAAGATTACAAGGTTGGGTTCAACCAAAAAGTCTCGGTCGGCTTAGCCATACTAAGGGCGGAGAGGGCTAGGCAAGGGCAGTCGGTCAAGGGAAACGACGGCCGACTAGGGGCAGCCATGGCCGGCCAGGGGCAGCCGCTGTCGGCCAGGGGCAGCCGCGACCGACCAGGGGTAACCGTGGTCGGCCAAGGGCAGTCGCTACCGGCCAGGGGTAACCGCAGACGGCCAGGGGCAGTCGCTATCGGTCAGGGGTAGCTGCGGCTGGCCAGGAGCAGCCGCGGCTAGCCACGGGCAACCGTGGCCGGCCAGGGCAAGCCTCGGCTAGCCAGGGGCATCCACGGCTGGCCATGGGCAGCCAAGGGCATACGCAGTCGGCCAAAACCAACTGCGACCAGCCAGGGCTAGTCACGACCTACCAAGGTCTACTGCCTACTCCCACAGTCGGCTAGGGCCAGTCGCGGGCTCCCGCGGCAGGCAAGTGTTGGTCGCCGCCGGCCGAGTGCCGGTAGACTTGTCGGAGTTGGAAGAGAGGGGGTGAATGTAACACCCCAAATTTCATGATTTGGAGTCCTAAAAGACCTTATTAAAATCTAGAAATGCTTTAGAAAAATTCTAGAGATTTTTAGGAATTTATAGAATATTTTTATGCAATTTTTGGAGGTCGTTTGGTATTTTTACTAAACGAAGGAAGTTTCAACAAAAATGTCCAAGCCGAGGTTTGAATCGGAAACCTTGGGTTAAGCAGAGATTCGCTTAACCAACAGACCAGCCGAATATTTCTTAGAAAAACTCGAACTGAATAATATTTGAGTTATAATTTGAAACCCTAGTTATAAGAAAAAGAGAACTTAGGTATTTGCGGAACCCGAACCTTTCTCTCCTTTCCTCACCTCACGCGAGCGTCGGCGATTCTCCTCTCGGGCGAAGACGCGGCTAGAAGCTAGGGTTCCTTCAGCGGCCAGCGAGGGTTTCTCCGAGGGGCTCTTCACGCAGTGGTGATCTTCTCGTCGAGGAGGGTCGGTGAGCACAAGAGGAGGCTAGAAATCTCAAGCTGCCCGAACCCTAGAAGCACTAGAAGGTTCCTCCTTCGGCTGTGAGTCAAGGAAACGAAGGTAAGTCGCTACTCACCTGCGGTAAGAGTTGTTTGAGTTCGGTTTGGTGTTTTCTTGTTTCTTCCTTGTGTGTTTTTTTTGGGTATGTCGTGAAGAGGAATGGTTTTATGGAGAAATCTGCCGTGAGCTTCCTTGTTTTGGATGATTGCTGCTGTGAAGTTGCTTGTGAAGCTTGCTGCCATGTTTTCTACTATGAATTGTCATTTTAGATAATTGTTGTCCATTTGTTTTCTGTGGGCAGACAGTGAGCACGAAGAAGTGCATAACTAGTACGTAGTTTCTTTGTGGACATTACAATGGATAGCTATATGAGCAACTTGTCTTTATGCTATGCTTAGTTGGGAAGAATTAGATTGTGTAGATCCATTGGGTGCATGTTTTAGCACATCACGCGTTAACTTTTATGATAACAGCAGCAATTTTCCTTATGCTCGGCTTGGTAAGGATTAATTTAGAATGGGTAAGTGTATCAAGTGTATGCTATTGGTTTCATGGATTAGGGCTATGAGCAGTATGCTGTTAGAGACAATTTAGATCTCTTCTACTCTATAAAAGTGTAAGCTTTGCTTAGGTTTTACATGGGTATCAAACTTAGATTTCCTTGTTATCTTAATTAGCATCACAGTTTTGTTAGCATTTACTGCATCCTTTCCCTACGTTTTGCTTGATTGGAATTAATGTAGAAGATACAGATTCTTGTCCATTAAGTTCAAGATTAGTATATCCTGTATCAATTTTTGGTAGCAGCGGTACCTTGTCCATGTGCTTTGCTTTGTTGGAAGTAAATTAGAATGGGTAGATCTATTAAGTACAGAATTTTATTTCATTAAGCACATACTTCTTTGATTATGCAGTAGGTGTGAATCACATAGAAGTTTAATCCATGTAACAGTGCAGTTTTTTATCACATAGAAGTTTAATCCAGCATTCCATATTTTTCATTTCTATTATTGAGCACGTGCAGTTTTTATATGTCATAAGTTGAGCATGGCCAGTTTTCTTTACTACTAGATATACATGAGCAGTTTCTTTAGTTTTCATTTGTTATTTTAACAAATATGAGCAGCCATGTATTTTAGTGAAATGTTAATAAGCATTTTAGTGCAGTTTTGTATGAGATATTTCTTTATTAGAGGTATTAACAAGTATAAGAAAGATAAAGAGAAGAAAGAAAAAGGCCAAGGCCTTAAGTAGATCCCAAAGTCAAGACTTTAGGGATTTTGGCACACAAGGTGCTAAAGAAAATGTCGAGGCATTATATAGAAATATTAAAAGATAACAAGTATTTTACTTTTATCAGTGGCACTGTGCTGGACTCTCAGTTGTCCTTGGGTTGGGCTCCCATAGTCGTCCCTAGGTTTAGATAACCTAGTAGTAACGGCACGGCCGACGGTCGACGGCCCAAGGGTCGCCAAATGGGTCGCCAAATGGGTCGGGTCATTACAAAAGTAAAAGCACAGTTGCCGGGCCCAAGAAGAAGTTGATTATTATTTTGAAGTATTATAAGTATAATTTTTTGAGCAAGTAAAATGAGTTTTACATAAACATAAAGTATTAAAGATTAAGTTGGAACAAATGAAATAAGTTTCATATAGTTCTAAAAATCAATAAGTTTAGTTCTTTATTCTACCATGTATATCTAGTAGATGAGTAGTTTTTCATGTTTACCTATTAGATGAGCAGCTTTCATATGTTTAGCTTTATTCCTGGCATGCAGTTTTATCGTTGCATATCATGAGTATACAGTTTATAATGCTTTGCTATTGATTATGCATGAGCAGTTTTATTTCTAGTTTCAGTACTTTTGACATGAGCAGCTTTATATGTCTTCTTTTAAGACATTCAGTTTCTAGTTCTTTTCGTATACATGCACATTCGTGTTTTGTGAGTTAGATAGCGCTTACTAAGCATTTTGCTTATAGTTTACATTTCCTCTTACTGCAGATACAGGAAAGGAAAAGATATAGAAAGGAAGGCGACAAGGAGGTGTTCGAAGGATGTGTGATGCAGGACTATGGAAGCCTTGGGACTAGGAAAGAAGTTTTATTTTAGTTTCCATTGTCTTTTGCTATGTTAGGAGTATTTGAGATAGTATTTGTTATTTTGATATAATTAGGACATAGTAGAAGAATTGTAATCTTGTGTGATGATTTCTGGTGTTGTTTTCTTTATTTTGGATTTATTATACTGCGTGGTTGATTGATATGTGTTTCAGCCGCTTGTGGCTGAGTATATATTGCATGTATTGTTGAATATGGTCACCGGTACATGGGAGATTCTGCCGAAATTTTTCGGTAGGGTTTCCATGTGATTTTTAATCATACCGGTTAAGTAGAGTTAGTAGCTAAGTAACGGTCGCTCTTAGAGAGTAGTATAGTATTAAGAAGGGTGGTCGTTACAGTGAAGACATTATCTTGCTTGAAATCGCTACAACAAAATCTCCTACACGTGCCGCCGCCGCCAAGCAAAATTAGGGCAAAGGGATTAGGTGGGGTTAAAAAATTAGGTTTTTGTGAAAAAAAAATTCATTGCTAACTTCGTCACAAATTTATGACAAATCCAAAAGTTAGTCGCAATATTTTTATTTTTAGTTTTTAAAAAATAAATTTTTTGAAGCCGATTGAGGTACCTATAAAGCTCAGAATGATATGAAACAAGTTTCTATTGGTTTCTATAAATCCTATGATTTTATAAATCTTCTCAAATACTAATTTTATCTAACTGATGATTTTTTTTTTGCATGAAGGTATCAAAAAATATTAATCGCCTTCAAAAAATCATCAATCTCAATATATTGTGTAAAATTAATATTTAAGGGCATCTATATGATCAAGAGATTTATAGGAACCCATAGGAATTTGATCATCTCATTCTTAGTTCTCTAAGTACCTCAACTGTCTTCGAATATTTTAAAATAATTGTAACCTATTAAATTACAACTTCTTATAAAAATTTAACTAAGTCTTATATACACGTAATTGATTTAGAAAATGGAGAAAAAATATGGTTGGTCAAATTATTTTTTAAGGACATTTTTATGATTAGGGGATATAGAAGCCTATAGGAACTTGTTTTACATCATTCTGAGCCCTTTATGTACCTCAACCACTTCAGAAAGTTATTTTTTAAAAAATAAATTAACATTCTGTGATTAATTTAGAAATTTGTCACAGAATATGTGATGAATTTCAAAATTCATCACAGATTTGATAAATATTTTTATATATAAATTTAAACATTCTGAAGCCAATTGAGGTACTTAGAGAGCTTAGAATGATATAAAATGAGTTCCTATGGGTTCTTATAAATCTCATGATTTTATAAATCTCCTCAAACACTAATTTTATGCAACCGGTGATTTTTTTGGCATGAAGGTGTTTGAAAAATGTTAATCTCCTTTAAAAAATCACTAATCTCAATATAATAGGTAAAATTATTATTTAAGGGCATTTATATGATCATCAAATTTATAGTAACCCATAGGAACTAATTTCATCTCATTTCGAGTTCTCTAGATACCTCAACCGACTTTGAAAATTTTATTTTTTAAAATAAAAATAACATTATGTGACGAATTTCAAATTTCGTCACAGATTATATGATGAATTTTAAATTTAGTCGCAGATTCTATGACTAATTTCTAAATTCAACGCAAATCTGCAACAAATTTAGAAATTTATCGCAGATTTGCCAAATATTTTTATATATAATTTTAAAGTTTCCAAATCCAGCTAAGATATTTAGAGAGCTCGAAATAAAATGAAACTAGTTTCTATGGGTTCCTATAAATCCGTTGATTTTATAAATCTTCTCAAACACTAATTTTATCTAACCAGTGATTTTTTGATATGAAGGTGTCTGAAAAATATTAATTCCTTTAAAAAATTATTGATCTCAATTATTTGGTAAAATTAATATTTGAGTGCATTTATATGATTAAGTGATTTATAGTAACTCATAGGAACTAATTTTATCTCATTCTGAACTCTTTAAATACCTTAATCTACTTCGAATATTTCAAAATAAGTGTAACCTGATAAATTCATAATTTCTTATAGAAAATTTACTAAGTCTTAAGTGCAGAAAGTTTATTTTTAAAATATTAATCACCTTCAAAAAATTATCAATCTCAATAAATTAGGTAAAATTAATATTTGAGGGTATCTATATGATCAAGAGATTTATAGAAATTCTTAAGAATTGATTTCATCTCATTCTGAGCTGTCTAAGCACCTCAACTGGCTTTGGAAAGTTTACTTTTTTAAAAAAATAATTAATTCTACGATGAATTTATAATTCATCATAGATTCTACGACAAATTTAGAACTCGTCATAGATTCTACGACAAATTTAGAATTCATTGTAGATTCTGAGACAAATTTCTAAATTTGTCGCAAATCTACGACAAATTCTAACTTCATCTCAGATTTGCCAAATATTTTTATATATAATTTTAAATTTTCCAAAGTTAGTTGAGACATTTAAAGAGCTCAGAATGACATGAAACAAATTCCTATAAGTTTCAATAAATTCCCTGATTTTATAAATCTCCTCAAATACTAATTTTTCCAAACTAGTTATTTTTTTACCATAAAGGTGTTCAAAAATATTAATTGCCTTCAAAAATTCACCGATCTCAATATATTATATAAAATTAACATTTGAGTGCATTTATATGATCCAAAAATTTATAAGAACCCATAGAAACTAGTTTCCAAGCTCTTTAGGTACCTCAAACGACTTTGGAAAGTTTATTTTTAAAAAAAAATTAATATTCTGCAATGAATTTAGAATTCATCACAGATTCTGTGACAAATTTCTAAATTTGTCACAAATCTGCAACAAATTTAGAAATTCATCGTAGATTTACAAAATATTCATATATATAATTTTAAAATTTCCGAAGTTGATTGAGATACTTAGAAAGTTTAGAATGACATGAAACAAGTTTCTATAGGTTCCTATAAATCCCTTTATTTTATAAATCTCCTCAAATACTAATTTTATAATGATATTTTTGATGTGAAGGTGTTAGAAAAATATTAAAACCCTTCAAAAAATCATCGATCTCAATATATTAGGTAAAATTAATATTAGAGTATATTTATATGATTAGGAAATTTATATTAACCCAAATAGGCATGTTCAACCGGTCGGTTAACCGGTTTACCGGTTTATCAGTTCCGGTTAATTCCGATTTACTATGATTTATTTAAAACCGATTAACCGACCGGTATCTTACTGGTTCTACCGGTTCCGGTTGAACCGGTTCCGGTAGGTTAACCAGTTCCAACCGAGAACCGGTAAAGACTATTGAGCTTGGGTATGTGTACTTAGTGAAGTGGGAACCAACCGGTAAACCGGTAAAAAAAAATAGCTGGTAAACTTGGCCATGAGCGGAAATATTCGGCAGGTGAACATTTATGTGGCAAAAGAAGCTCAGTCAGTGGAATCTTGTAAGGCTGGCACCTTAAACTCACTGGTGCCTGAAGTTCTGGTTTCAAGTATTGCTTTTGTCGGATAATTTGAGAATCCTCTTCCGCATAGTTTCCTTCATAATTTCCAGAAATGCCACTTCCATAAAAAGGGTAATACAAAACTTGAACCCAAAGGGCACATCTCTCAAAGTGTGAAACTCCAGTAGTCACACTGCTAAGAACTGGATCCTACAAGCAATGGTTTTCAAATCATGCCACAAGGCACGTAAAAATATCTCATGCACTAAAAAAATGACCTTCTTCACATTCATACTAACCCATAAACTATTCCTATATTGAAATCAAGCATTGGGAGTATTATTGAAGAGGCTGGAATTACTCAAAAACTAAATCTAAATGCACATGATACACACCCTTGTATGACAATTGAAATTAATGGCTTAAATAAACCTTAGTGTATAAATTAAGCCATTCATCCTCTGATATCTCACACCACTAAGTTATTATGGTTCTTCATTTTTAATAGCTCTTTGCAATTTATACTATGAATGAGAAAACCAACTCGTCTCATGCAATTGAATTTATCTAAACCCAATTTTATAGAAGATACTTAAAGAGTGAAGCAATAGTGCAGACCAAATAGTCATTACTTTCTAGCCATTAATATCTATGGAATAAATATATCTTCTGCAACCTAAACTCTCCTGCATATTTAAAGAGAAACACATCTTATAGAGGAAAATGACCAGGCCAGTCTGATCAAGCACAGTTACTATGATATGAAATGAGAAATATAAATGCAGATGACTCCTGTATAATGAAATAATGAACTAGTAAATCTATGAGTTTAAAGGCCTTGCTTTTCAACGTATTTCCCTTTTCTTAAGTTCAAATAGTCAACTACAGAGCACTGACAAGATTTTGTTTTAAGTTTTAACCATTTAATATCATGCAAGAACAAATAACAACTTTCTCAGGACTTCACAGCTACACACGTCAAAACTTAAAACTTGGACAAACAAGTTTTACCGGTTTACCAGTTAAACCAGTAAAAAAAAATCAAAACCGGGAATAAACTGGTAAACCGATTAAAACTGATTAACCGGAACTGGTTAAAACCGGTTAACCGGTTAACCGGTAAATCAGAACTGGTAAGCTACCGGTTCCGGTCCAATTTTCGGTTTGTCGGTTTTTTTGCACAACCCTAAACCCAAAGGAACTGATTTAATCTCATTTTGTGTAACACCCCAAATTTCATTGTTTGGAGTTCTAAAAGTGCTTATAAATATTTAGAAATGCTTTAGGAATATTCTAGAGATTTTTATGAATTTTTAGAGTATTTTTATGAAATTTTCGGAGTTCGTTTAGTATTTTTACCAAAAGAAAGAAGTTGCAAAAAATAAAGAGGTTCGGCCGAGGTTCGAATCCGCGACCTCCGACCCGATCCAAGGCTTAAGCGAAGCGCGCGATAGCCAAGCGCTCAAGCAGGTGTTTCGTGATCAAAGTAATGGTGAAATAAATTTAAGTAATAACTGAAACCGAGAATACCCATTGGTATAAAAAGGAATCGGGTTATTTCCTCACGATCAAAACCCTCTCATCCTCTCCTCTCTCGCGTGTGACGGCGAAGCTAGGGCTTCGTCTCCGGCGGCCGGCCAAGGGGTAATTCCGTGAGCTCTTCACATATTCAAGACCCTCTCGTCGAGGAGAACCCGTAGGCACGAAGAAGAGGTTGAGATTTCAAGCCTCTGAAACCGTAGAAGCTTCTCTTCTCGACTGTAAGTTCAAGAACACATAGGTAAGTGCTCTCGCCTGCAGTAGGAGTAGTTTTCGGATCTTTGTTTCCTTCTTTAGTTTGAGTTTTTCAACAGACAATTAATACAAGTCTAATTCCAGCAAGTTTAGATTTTCTTTTGCTATTTATGGGGTACGAACAACCCCTTACCCTTAGCACGTTAGTTGAGTTTTCTTGCTTCTTGATTGTGCATGTTAGTATTTCAGTTTTTAGTTTTATTACTGATTTAGGGAGCATGAACAACCTGTGTTTTAAGTATACCATGTTGGTTTGCTCTGTTACTGCAATGAATAAGAACAACTTTATTTAAACCATGCCGTTTAGACCTTTTCTGCTTTCCAATTAGCACGGACGACCTTACCTACGCTCCAGCATGCAGTTTTAGATGTTCCTTTAGCATCCCAGTTTGCTTGTTTTTAGTTCGTGTTGAGTTATTGAGCATGAACAGATCACATATTTGAGTAGTTATAAGTAAGAAAAGACCAAGGATTTAATTTAATCCCAAATTTCAGAATTTGAGATCAAACATACACCAAGTGTTTGAAGAAATGCCGAGGCACTTCATTTTAGGAGTATTTAAAGATAATATGTATTTTATTTGAAAAGGATAGTACCCGACTTCCGAAGTTGTCGTTAAATAAATCCAGGTGACCAATTCCGATGTCTTGGCCCTGGTAAGACCAAGGTCTTTACCCTCATAGGATTAGTGGCTCTCTACCTCAGTTTCTATTAAGGAGCGCGTAATGGTACTAAGCCTGGGCCCAAGAGATTATTATTTTGAAGTATAAGAGTATAAGTTTGGGAATAAATGAAATAAGCTTCACATAGGTTTAAAAACCAACAAGTTTAGCTCAATTATTCTAGCATGCTGTTTAGACTTTCTTACTGCTATTTGCAAGCATGAGCAGCCTTACATGTTTAGCATTTCATTCTGTTTTGATTCCTCTGTTAGCTTGACAGATATGGTCCTTTAGCTTTGCAGTATTGATTTCTTTGATTTCGGTTCCTTTGCTATTAGATGAGCATGAGCAGCTTTTCTTTTAAAGCATTCAGTTTCTAGATTCCTTTTTGTACACATGCATATCCGAGTTTTTGCGAGTTAGATAGCGCTTACTAAGCATCCGCTTATAGTTGCATTTCCTCTTACTGTAGATAAAGGAAAAGGAAAGCTACAGTGAAGGAAGGCGACAAGGAGGTGTGAGATGGATGTGTGATGTCTGGACTATGGAAGCCTTGAGACCTTGCTAAAGAATTTATTAAGATTAATTCCTTATTTAAGTTGATAAGAAAATTTTGGAATCTGATTTTCTATTTCGTGCTGCTAGGGGATTCATTGATGGGTTAACTATTTTCCTTATTGTTAGCTAAGGTTGCCTGGAAATTTTAATATGATACAGTCATTACACTTGAATTGCATGCATTAGTTGCTGTAAGTTACATGTTCTGTTCTTATTTTCCGGAGCAGTTAAAGGGGATTAAGTGTTACTATCTTTAGAGTAAGCAATATCAGTTAAGTAGAATGAGTAGCTAAGTAGCGTCCACCCTTAGAGAGTAGTAGTAAGGAGGGTGGTCGTTACAGGTTGGTATCAGAGCAGTCCCCATTCTCCAGCATCACACACAAGTAAGAAAGTACTTAATTTTTTTTTATTTATTATGCCTTTCCTTATTAATTACAGTATAGAGAAATCTTTATAAGTATTTGCTTATATGTGTTTAAGTAAGATAAAAGTTCTTGTTTTTGTTTTCTTTCTATGTTTTTATATAGATATGTCTAGAGAGTATAGGGACGATTTCAAGTTTTCTCTCTCTGCATGACTAGATGGCAAGAAGAGGGCGTCCCCGTACCGCTCGTACTGAGGACCGAGCTCAGGAGAACGAAAATCCCAGAACAACTGAGCCTAATCTCTCTGAAGTTGTTGCTCAACTCCAGAGACAAGTAGCAGAGCAGCAACATGTAATCGCCAATCTGATGGCAAATCAACAGCCAGTTCCTCCCCCTCCCACAACTATCAATGTGGAGACCCCAGTGGTGGCTGAGGTTCCACCAGCTGTCCTGGAACGCGCCACAGCACCTAAACGACAAGAAGCATACCTGATACAGTGGCTGAAGTTGAAGCCAGAAAGTTTCTCAGGCACGATTGAGCCCTGGGATGCCCAGGCTTGGTTCAAGACACTGGAGAGCACAATGGAGCTTCTTGACTAGCCAGAAGTCGAGAAAGTCAAGTGTGCCTCCTTCTGCCTATCTGGAGATGCTCGTATGTGGTGGGAAAGAGTTAAGAGCAAGAGAGCAGCCAACCAGATGAGTTGGGCTGACTTTGAGACAGAGTTTTACGAAGAATTCTTCTGCCAACGGATCACCAATAAACATTCTGAAGAGTTTATAGAATTCAGACAAGGTGACCTGCCAGTAGAAGAAGCAGTCAAAAGATTCAACAGGTTAGCTCGGCTCTGCCCAGAGTTAGTGAGTGCAGAGAAGGAATGAGTCAGACTGATGCTCTGAATGCTGAGACCAGGAATAGCACTTAATGTGAGTAATGGAACTCACCGGCCATAGACTGGTGAAGAGCTGGTCAGCAGGGCATTAGTCCTGAGCACTATCTGAACAGCATCAAGGCACAACAAACGCAACTCAAGCCAGTCAAGATAGAGGACAAGACAGCAGGGAGTCAGAAACCCCAGGCATGTAAGCAGAACTGGAAGGGCAAGGATAACAAGAGGAAACGATGGAATACAGGAGTCAACCAAAAGGGAGGTCCAGTAGACAAGCAGGCCAAGTTCCCTCCCTGCCCTAAATGTGGGAGACTACATCCAGGAGCCTGTCTTTTGGGTATGACTGGATGTTATTCGTAAACTAATAATTAAGTCAATCACCTTATGCGTAAATTAGCTAAATCGAATGTCCGGGTCAAATCACTTCAAAAGGATGTAACAACCCTTAAAGAAGTGACTCACCCTAGCTCCTTGGCTGACTCAGTAACGACCCGGCCCTCTTGGCCCATTTGGCGGCCCATTTGGCGACCTCTCATGTCGTCGATCGTCGGCCCTTATGTCGTCGGCCCATTTGGCGACACTAGGACTTTCCACCCCTGGCAGAGGATTTTTGCCTCCCCCAGGATTCGAACTCTAAACCTCCAGGCTTAAGTATTAGAGTTTATGAATCCTGGTAACCAAGTGAGATCATCTGGTAAATGGGAGGTCAAATGGGCCAAGAGGGCCGTGTCGTTACAATAAAAAGGCGCCTTTTTATTGTAACGACCCGACCCTTTTGGCCTCTTGGGCAAAAATCCACTGACCAGGGGTGGAAAGTCCGAATGAGTAACGACACGGCCAAAGGGTCGTCGGTCGACGACATGAGAGGTCGCCAAATGGGCCGACGACATAAGGGTCGCCAGTTGGGCCGTCACAAGGGCCGCCCAAGAGGCCAAAAGGGTCGGGTCATTACAGTAACAGGTCAAGTAGTTATTTTTCAGCATTTAGCTACCGTACTATTTGATACTGGGGCGACCCATTCTTTTATATCAGTGCCCTTTGCCAAGGAATTTCAGGCACCTACAGAGAGCATGAACTCCAAGTTCTTAACAACCCTACCTTCTGGGGAAGTCATGGAGTCCAACCAGTGGCTTCAGGCTGTACTAGTCAAAATTTCAGACTAAGAGCTATATGTTAATTTAGTAGTCCTTGCGATGCAGGATTTTGATGTTATTCTGGGTATGGATTTCCTCAGCAAGTACAGTGCTTCGGTAGACTATCACAGAAGGAAGGTGATTTTCAGCCCAGAAGGTGAACCATCCTTTGAGTTCACGGGAGTGCCAAAGAGGAAGACCCAGAAATTCCTCTCTTCCCTAACAACCCACCAAATGTTAGCAAAAGGGTGTGCTGGTCTTCTTGCATACATTGTGAATACAGAAGAACAAAAAGGACCCGAGCAGGAAGACGTTCGGGTAGTCTGTGAGTATCCAGACGTATTTCAAGAAGAGCTACCTGGACTACCTCCCAACAGAGAAGTGGAGTTTGAAATTGAGTTGGTTCCTACCACCAGTCCAATTTCAAAAGCTCCGTACTAGATGTCTTCAGCAGAGCTGAAAGAGCTACAAGAACAACTCCAGGAGCTGCTTGACAAAGGTTTCATCCGTCCCAGTCATTCACCATGGGGAGCTCCAGTGTTGTTCGTTAAGAAGAAAGATAGATCTATACGAATGTGCATAGATTATAGAGCACTGAATAAAGTAACAGTTAAGAACAAGTACCCTCTTCCCATAATAGATGATCTCTTTGATCAGCTAAGAGGGGTCACAATTTTCTCGAAGATAGATTTATGCTCGGGATATCACCAGTTGAAAGTAAAAGAAAGTGATATATTCAGAACAGCTTTCAGGACCAGATATGGACACTACGAGTTTGTGGTCATGCCGTTTGGTGTGACTAATGCACCTGCAGTCTTCATGGACTTAATGAATAGAGTGTTCAGAGAATACCTTGACAAATTTGTTATCGTGTTCATCGACGACATTCTGATCTATTCAAGAACCCCAGAGGAGCATGATACGCACTTGAGAATCGTACTGCAGACCCTACAGTAAAAATAGGTTTATGCCAAATTCTCAAAGTGCGAGTTCTGGTTAGAGAAGGTGGCGTTTCTAGGTCACATCATTTCTAAAGAAGGTATCCATGTGGATCCTGTCAAAATAGAGGCGGTCAACAACTGGTGTAGACCCAAGAATGCCAGGGAGATCAGAAGCTTCCTTGGGTTAGCTGGATATTACAGAAAATTCATGGAGGACTTTTCCAGGATAGCCTCTCCACTAACAGCCCTAACTAGGAAGAACAAGAAGTTTGAATGGTCAAACAAATGTGAGCAAAGTCTCCAAACATTGAAGAAAATACTGACCAGTGCTCCCATTCTGACTGTTCCAGAGAGTTACAAGAGTTTTGACATATACAGTGATGCTTCCAAGATGGGCCTTAGAGTTGTTCTCATGCAAGAGGGGAAGGTTATAGCTTATGCTTCCAGACAACTCAAAGACTATGAGAAGAACTACCCCACTCTTGATCTTCAGCTGGCAGCTGTGGTCTTTGCACTAAAACTCTGGCGATATTATTTGTATGGAGTTCAGTGCAAAATCTTCACCGACCATCAGAGCTTGAAGTATTTCTTTACCCAGAAAGACTTAAACATGAGACAGCACAGGTGGCTAGAGTTGGTTAAAGATTATGACTGTGAAATCCTCTACCACCCAGGTAAAGCTAACAAAGTGGCGGATGCACTAAGCTGAAAATCTAGTGCAACACTGATGCCCTTGTCATCATTAGCACTACCACTGCAGAAGGAATTGTCAGACTTTGGAGTTGAAATTATTTATGGGCAACTCTCGGCATTGACCTTAGAGTCAACTCTGCTTGAGGATATACAGAGAAAGCAAAGTGAAGATCCAGATATCCAAAAGATCAAGCAAGGGATACAAAAAGAAGAAAATTCAGAGTTTCGAGTATCTAACAGTGGAATCCTCTATCAGGGGAGCCGCCTTTGTGTCCCCAACGATGAGGAATTGAGAAGGAAGATTCTAGAAGAAGCTCATAGTACACCGTACTCCATGCATCCTAGTTCCACCAAGATGTATCAAGATTTGAAACAGAGATTCTGGTGGTCTGGACTCAAGAGAGATATTTCAAAATATATCAGTACCTGCCTGACATGCTAGAGAGTCAAAGCAGAGCACCAGAGACCAGGAGGAGTCCTACAGCCTCTCCCAATACCAGAGTGGAAGTGGGAAGAAATATACATGAACTTTATAACAGTTCTTCCAAGGACCATTAATGGGTACGATGCGATATGGGTGATAGTGGACAAGTTGACAAAGTCTTCCCATTTTCTAGCCATCAAGTTGTCCCACTCTATAGAGTAGTTAGCACAGCTATATGTTAAGGAAGTGATCAAACTTCATGGAGTTCTGAAGTCGATTGTTTCTGATAGGGATGGGCGCTTTACCTTCCATTTTTAGGAGTGTGTTCAGAATGCATTAGGCACCAAACTCAAGTTCAGCACAGCCTTCCATCCCCAAATGATGGGCAGACAGAGCGAGTAAATTAGATTTTAGAAGACATGCTCCGGGCTTGTGCATTAGATTTTAAGGGCAGTTGGTGCAAGTATCTGTATTTACCTGAATTCACCTACAACAATAGCTACTAGGCCACTATCAAGATGACACCTTATGAGGCATTGTATGGCCGAAAGTGCAGATCACCCATTTACTGGCAAGAAGTAGGTGAAAGGAAAGAGATGGAATCAGAACTAGGCAGACAAACTGAGATGATAGATGAAACCACTCAGGCTATCCAGAAGATCAGACAGAGAATTGAGACTACCCAGAGTAGGCAGAAAAGTTATGCTTGTTAGGACCTTCGGATGCGGATAGAGAGGGGGGGTGTGAATAGCCGACCCCAAATTCTCGTTTATTCCTATAATTTGAGTTAGCGCAGCGGAAATAAAAGATAGAAATGAAACGGGAGAATATCAAACCTCAAACGCGATGATATAACGAGGTTCGGAGATGATACTCCTACTCCTCGGCGTGTCCGTAAGGTGGACGAATCCTATCAATCCGTCGGTGGATGAGACCCCGGAAAACAGGCTAATAAAAAAAAATCCTTCTGGGTGGAAAAACCTCGCCACAATCTCTCTTGCAACAGCAAGATCAGAGTACAAGAAATACAACAAGAAGCCAAGAACAATATGAATGTAAAAACACTAGTTTTCTTGCCTTCTCGTCGAATGTTGATGAAGCAGCAACTTCACGGATGCCAACCACAGCAGCAACTGATCAGTTAGAGACCTAGCCGAGGGAAGCTCACACGAAGCTTCAGTAATGGAGAGCTCAGCAAAGCTCAGATCGCAGGAGCAAGAAGAACTCCACTTCACTGCCTTCAACCTCAATTTATAACCTGAACCTGCGAAGAAGACAAAGAAGACACAGAAATCTAGCTGTTGAGACTCAACGGCTAGACCTGGACCGATCAGGCTATGGCCTGATCGGTCCAGGAAATCCCTGATCGGTCTGTGGACCGATCAGGCCCTAGGCTGATCGGTCCCCAGACCGATCCCAACTCTTCACAGTGAGTTGGTTATAGAGCCCTGATCGGTCTGTGGACCGATTAGGCCATAGGTGGATCGGTCCACCGACCGATCTCTCCTATTCCTTCTCCCAATCTGTTTGGTTACTGATCGGTCACCAGACCGATCAGATGACCATAGTATCACTGGATCGGTCAGCAGACCGATCCAATTTCCCAGCCTTAAACCTAAAGCCTTCCTGATCTAGAGAACGAGCTACCGAGCCCTCTCTGACCTAGTCCGGAGAACGAGCTACCGAGCCCTCTCCGACTTCCACGTCCGGTCCAGAGAACGAGCTACCGAGCCCTCTCTGACCTAGTCCAGAGAACGAGCTACCGAGCCCTCTCCGACTCTATCCAGTCCAGAGAACGAGCTACCTAGCTCTCTCTGACCTAGTCCGGAGAACGAGCTACCGAGCCCTCTCCGACTCTATCCAGTCCAGAGAACGAGCTACCGAGCCCTCTCCGACTCTATCCAGTCCAGAGAACGAGCTACCGATCCCTCTCTGACCTCCCATGCCAAGCTTCCATACTTGGACTTTTCCCCATGCCCAGCTCCCTGCTTGGACTTTTCCGTGCCAAGTCTCCATACTTGGACTTTTCCCGTGTCAAGCTCCCTGCTTGGACTTTTCCGTGCCAAGTCTCCATACTTGGACTTTTCCCGTGCCAAGCTCCCTGCTTGGACTTTTCCGTGCCAAGTCTCCATACTTGGACTTTTCCCGTGCCAAGATCCCTGCTTGGACCTTTCTGTACCAAGTCTACATACTTGGACTTTTCCCGAATCAGGTCAACTCAAGTCGGGTCAACCAGGTCAACCTTGACCAAAGGTTGTACCCACAATCCCCCAAGTTCCTATTCTTGTCAAAATCAAAATATAACTTCTCCATTCTTGTCAAAATCAAAATATAACTTCTCCATTCTTGTCAAACATCAAAATATACCTCGAGTCATTTCAACTCGAGTCGGGTCACCCAGGTCAACATTGACCTAAGGTTGCACCAACAATCTTCCCCTTTTTGATGTTTGACAAAAACAATAATCAAGTTAGGTTAACCCGATAACCTAACTTAGGTTTTCCAATAGTTCTCCAATGTTCTTCCTTGAACATTCTCTGAACATTCTCCCCAAACTCCAATGTTCTTCCTTGAACATTCTCTGGACATTCTCCCCCTTTTTGACACACATCAAAAGAAGTGAATCAAGGTCAAGAGTTTTTTCCTAATGAAAGTCCCATACCTTTCATTGAAACCCTTAATTTCCCCCTTGATACTAAAGTCAACAATCAACTTAGTGATAATCCCATATCACTCATCCTCAGAAATCTTGACGAGTAAAAACTCCCCCTTGACCAATAGGTAAAACTCCCCCTAAAGGTCAACTCCTCATTGACCATTGCACCAACAATGTCTTGGAGAGTTTTAACCCTTTAGAAATCTAAAACACCAACTTCCACAGCTGAAATTTCAGACAACAGTCGAAAATCAGCATTTTGGTACGCTCTAATCGGTCACCAGACCGATCAGGACTCCACTGGATCGGTCACCAGACCGATCCACACTTCCCTGGATCGATCAGGATCTTCCCCGATCGGTCCACAACTCTCTGATAAGGATTTCTGATTTTTCTCCCGAAATTCAGAAACCCCTAAAAAATTACAGAAAATTCCAAAAATTGTAAAATTTTGAGGATACATTCCTCATAACATATATTATCATGGAAAAATAGTTTTTTAATGAAAATAACTCCCATTTTTTAATCTTGATACAAAGTTCGAAAGACTTTGAAATAGCTCAAGGTTAATCCATCTTTGTATCAACTTGCTCAATGATGAATGCTATCACTAGAAAAGCTTCATCAAGGTTTTTCAAATCAATTTTGAAATGATCTTAAACCATTTAATTTAGGACCACAATCTTAGGGCTAAATGTACATGACTTGTATACAAGTTTTCCCTATGATCCTCAAATTCGAATTAGGCTCATCTAGGTACAAGAACTATGCACCTTGATCCTAACTCATAATCCTAATATCTCACACACATCTAAGGTGTATCAAACACATCCAAGTCAATTTTGATGTGAGATATGGGTTTAGGTCATCTTAAGCTAAGTTCTCATGCATTTTCTAAACAACAATTTGATCTCCATATCAAATTGTGTTTCTATCCTTAAATCAAATTAATTGATCATAAATGCAAGAGATGATGGCATGGCATAAAATAATATCATAAGTGGAAACATGTGCCAATGTCATGATGTCATGGCATAAAGTATGAAACTTAAATAAGGCATGACATATAACTAACCTAAGCATTATCATGACATTTCAAATGATAATAAAATAAATATGATGTCATGACATGGCATATGACAAACAATGTATGGCAAATAAAGGTATAGAAAATACCTAATTCTAGCCTTAGTTGCCATTTTTGATAATTTTGATCATTTTACCATAAATTCTATATTCCTAAGTGTAATAGACCTAAAATCATATACTAAAAATTTTTAGATCACTATGTGCCAATTAGATTGATCCTAGGAAACTCCTCAAATGTGGTTGGCACATCCTAATCACCTTAGGAATATTTTTTAATTTCATTTTCAAGGCTTGATTACACCTTGAAAATTCCTAAAATGCCACCTTTTGCCATGAGTAGGTTAACTACCTATCCAATTAAGGTTGGCACACCCTAAACCATCTAGCGTGAAGGAATCACGCTCCTAGGAACCCAATACATATTTGAGCTCATTGGGTTCACTAAATATTCACTAGGGATGACTTCCCTAGCAACCCTCCTAATGACCCTCCTAGGCTTTAAAGCCTTGGTCATTTGGGACTCATCAAGATCAACTCTAGGGGTGACTCCCCTTGTTCTTGGTGATGGTCTTCTTAGCCCTAGGTCTTGTTCCATAATCGAATGAAACATTATGATAAGCGGGCTTGACCACTTGAGACTTAGGTTTGTGACCCAAACCTCTCATGTCCTTGGGCTTTGATTTTTGACCCTTAGACCCTAGAGTTGACTTCTCCAAATTCTTAAGAGCCTTTTCTAAAGTGTCAAGTCTTGACCTCAAGACTTGATTTTCCTTCTTTAATACCTCAAGCTTTAATTTTCTATTTTTCTTTGAGGTATTCCTAGGCATATGTCTAGTTGTTTTGGGATTCCTATCTAGGTTTTCCTTAACCTTAGATGAGTTAACTCTAGGGTTGACATTTCTAGTATTGTCCTTATCTAGACTAACATGTTTGGCACCTAAGCACATGTATTGGTTTCTATGGTTATCATGCTTATCATTATTGACAATTGCAATAAAACTACTAGAATGTGTCTTATTAGAATTGCAAGAATGTGCCTTAAAGGATACCTTAGGGTTTGTCTTAGCTCCCCCCATAGATGTGCTTGGTCTCTTGTCCTTGTGAGGTTGCCTCCCCCTTGGACATTGACTCCTATAATGTCCCCTTTGCTTGCATTGGAAGCACACCACGTGCTCCTTGCCCTTGTGTATCGGGACTCCGGCTTCCTTGACTTTTGGTGCCGGTGGAGTCTTCCTAATCCTCTTTGGACATTTACTTTTGTAATGCCCATATTCCCTACACTCAAAGCACATTATATGTAATTTACTTGAAATTAAGTTGCTTGAGTTACCTAGGGTTGAGGATGGATATAAGCTCTCTCCTTCATCCCTTCCGGAGGTAGAGGCTTCTTCTTCTTGCTCTAGTCTTGAAGAAGAACTCTCCTCCTCTTCTTCCTTAGATATTGAGTAGCCCTCAACTTCTAATTCCATACCTCCATGATGTGAGCTACTTGGCTCACTTGACTCCTCTTCATGACTTGAATTGGAGCTCTCCTCATGGAACTTAGCCAAGTTGTTCCACAACTCCTTGGCATTGTTGTATCCACCTATCTTACACAAGATATCATTAGGTAATGAAAATTCAAAGATTTTCGTTACCTCGTCGTTGATTATGGATTGGTGGATTTGTTCCTTCGTCCACTTCTTCTTCTCGAGAGGTTCTCCTTCTTTATCCACCGGAGGAATAAAACCTACTTGTACACAATTACAATTTACTAGGTTAGTCATAAGAAAATACTTCATTCTTACCTTCCAATACGCGAAGTCGTCGCGATCGTAGAAGGGTGGAATCGTGACGTCTTCTCCAAGTTGATCCATTCTCTAGCTCGTGCTCCCCCGGGTGTTAATCCGACGAAGAGCAACCTTGCTCTGATACCACTTGTTAGGACCTTCGGATGCGGCTAGAGAGGGGGGTTGTGAATAGCCGACCCCAAATTCTCGTTTCTTCCTACAATTTGAGTTAGCGCAGCGGAAATAAAAGATAGAAACGAAACGGGAGAATATCAAACCTCAAACGCGACGATATAACGAGGTTCGGAGATGATACTCCTACTCCTCGGCGTCTCCGTAAGGTAGACGAATCCTATCAATCCGTCGGTGGATGAGACCCCGAAAAACCGGCTAATAAAAAAAAACTCCTTCTGGGTGGAGAAACCTCGCCACAATCTCTCTTGCAACAGCAAGATCAGAGTACAAGAAATACAGCAAGAAGCCAAGAACAATATGAATGTAAAAACACTAGTTTGCTTGCCTTCTCGTCGAAAGTTGATGAAGCAGCAACTTCACGGATGCCAACCACAGCAGCAACTGATCAGTTGGAGACCCAGCCGAGAGAAGCTCACACGAAGCTTCAGTAATGGAGAGCTCAGCAAAGCTCAGATCGCAGGAGCAAGAAGAACTCCACTTCACTGCCTTCAACCTCGATTTATAACCTGAACCTGCGAAGAAGACAAAGAATGTTAGGATCGACGGTCTCGGCTAGAGAGGGGGGGTGTGAATAGCCGCCCCAAATCGTTCGTTTCTTTCTACAAATCAAGGTTAGCGCAGCGGAAATAAACAATAGAAATGACAACGGAGAATAGCAAACCTCAAACTCGTCGATGTAACGAGGTTCGGAGATGAAACTCCTACTCCTCGGCGTGTCCGTAAGGTGGACAAAGCCTATCAATCCGTCGGTGGATGAGTCCCCGGAAAATCGGCTAATAAGAACACTCTTTCTGGGTGGAGAAACCTCGCCACAGAAACTTCTTGCAACAGCAAGAAAGGTGTACAAAAATACAACACAAAACAGAAGACAATATGAATGTGCAAAACAAAGCTTGCCTACTGTTCTTGTCGACTGGAACCCGAAGCAGCAACTTCAGGAAACTCACAGCAACAGCTGATCAGTCGAGGAAAGCTCACCCGAAGCTTCAAGAAGGAGCTCACACGAAGCTCAGTAAGCTAAGAGCTCAAGAGCACGGTCAGGAGTAGGAAGAAGAAGAGCAACCAAAACTTCTCGAACTCCTTTTATAATGAGATTCAACCTATACCAAGAATGAAGAGCGAAGACTAGCTGGAGCCAACGGGGACCGATCGTAACATCTCCGATCGGTCTAGGAAGACCTCGATCGGTTCGGGACCGATCGAGCTTCGATCGGTCCAGACCGATCAGCATGCATGTCCCTTCCTTTTCTCCCGAACTTCTTGCCTTCGATCAGCTCGACGACCGATAACACCGAAGCTACTGCTTTGTTACCGATCGGTCACCGCACCGATCCAGATACTCATATCTGGATCGATCCATCGATCGATCCGAGCTTGGTTTTGCCCAAACCAAGTCCCAAACCTTCCAAACCAACATCCGTCAACCTTGACTGTTGGTACATCATGCTTAGCATCCGGTCACTCCCTTGACCCGCTAAGACTCCCCACCAAGTGTCCGGTCAACCTTTGACCCACTTGGACTTTTCGTATCCGGTCACCCCCTTGACCTACTTGACCTTCTCAACACCGATGTCCGATCACCCTTGATCCATCCGGATTTTCCCTTGCCCGGCTTCACTCACCGAACTTTCACCCAGCTTCACTCACTAGGGTTTCACTTGGCTTCACTCACCAGATTTCCAACCGGGCCCACTCACCAGACTTTCCAACCGCCTCGGCTTCACTTACTGTGACTTTCCCACCGCCGGCTTCACTCACTGTGTCTTCCCAAACGCCTAGCTTCACTCACCGGACTTTCTCCACCTGGCTTCACTCACCAGACTTTCACTTTCACCTAGCTTCACTCACTAGGATTTTCACCGCTTCACTCACTCACCAGAACTTTCACTAGCTTCACTCACTAGGATTTTCACCGCTTCACTCACCAGATTTCAGCGGCTTCACCACGTGGACTTTCCGAACTGCCTGCTTCACTCACCAGGACTTTACGAACCGCCTAACATCCCAGCTTAGGACTTCCATCAAGTATCCGGTCAACCTTGACCTACTTGATTCTTCTTCATCCAACCCGATCGGACTCCGATCAGATCTCCGCATGGACAACTGCACCTGCATTGTCCATGTCTACATGTCTTACGTATTGTCAAACATCGAAACCATGACCAAGGTTTACGCTGGTCAACTAGGTCAACCTTGACCTACTGGAAATTGCACCAACAATCTCCCCTTTTGATGTTTGACAATACCTTTAAGTTAGGCTAATCCAATAGCCTCAACTTTCTTCATGCCACTAGGTAATGAAACATAAGTTACAACCTTACATTCTCCTTCTAAGAAGGCAACCTAATTCTTAGATAATGAAGGCCTAACTTAAACCCTTCATTCTCCCCCTATTGGCACACATCAACAAACTCTCCCCCTGAAGAGTAAGTTATTGTTGTTCACAACTTCACTCGTCGTGATCAACAAACTCTCCCACTAACTCCAATGTTCTTCCTTGAACATTCTCTAGACATTCTTCCCCTTTTTGACACACATCAAAAGGAGTGAATCAAGGTCAAGAGTTTCTCCCTATTGAAAGTCCCATACCTTTCATTGAAACCCTTAATTTCCCCCTTGATACTAAATACAACAATCAACTTAGTGATAATCCCATATCACTCATCCTCAAAAATTTCGACGAGTAAAAACTCCCCCTAAAAGTCAACTCCCCCTTGACCATTGCACCAACAATGTCTTGGAGAGTTTCAAACCTTTAGAACTCTAAAACACCGCTTCCATAGCTGTAATTTCAGACAAACAGCAGATATTCAGCAGGTTGGCACGCCCTGATCGGTCACCAGACCGATCAGGCTCCCTCTGGATCAGGGAACCTCCTGATCGGTCCACGACCTCTGATTTCTGATTTCTGAATTTTTTTTCTCCTGAAATTTAGAAACTTCTAGAAAATCACAAAAAATTTCAAAAATTGTAAAATTTTGAGGATACATTCCTCATAACATATACTATCATGGAAAAATAGTTTTCTATGAAAATAACTTCCATTTTCAAATCTTGATACAAAGTTCAAAAGTCTTTGAAATAGCTCAAAGTTAATCACTCTTTGTATCACTTTGCTCAATGATGAATGATATCACTAGAAAAGCTTCATCAAGGTTTTTCAAATCAATTTTAAAATAATTTTAAACCCTTCAATTTAGGACCATAATCTTAGGGCTAAATGTACATGACTTGTACACAAGCTTCCCTATGATCCCCAATTAGAATTAGGCTCATCTAGGTACAAGAACTATGCACCTTGATCCTAACTCACAATCCTAATATCTCACACACATCTAAGGTGTATCAAACACATCCAAGTCAATTTTGATGTGAGATATGGGTTTAGGTTAGCTTAATCTAAGTTCTCATGCATTTTTCTAAATAACAATTTGATCTCCATATCAAATTGTGTTTTTGTCCTTAAATCAAATTAATTGATTATAAATACAAAAGATGATGACATGGCATAAAAGAATATCATAAATGAAAACATGTGCCATTGTCATGATGTCATGGCATAAAGTGTGAAACTTAACTAGAGCATGACATATGAATAACTTAAGCATTATCATGACATTTCAAATGATGATAAATTAAGTATGATGTCATGACATGCATATGGCAAGCAATATATGGCAAATAGCACATAGAGGTATAGAAAATACCTAATTCTAGCCTTAGTTGCCATTTTTGATAATTTTGATCATTTTGCCATAGGTTCTATATTCCTAAGTGTAATAGACCTAGCATCTTATACCAAAGATTTTTAGATCACTATGTGCCAATTAGATTGACTTTAGAAAACTCCTCAAATTTGATTGGCACATTCTAATCACCTTAGGAATAATTCTTAATTTCAAGGCTTGATTATACCTTGAAAAATCCTAAAGTGCCACCTTTTGCCATGATTAGGTTAACTACCTATTCAAGTAAGGTTGGCACACCCTAACTAATCTAGCGTGATGAAATCACGCTCCTAGGAACCCAATACCTATTGGAGCTCATTGGGTTCACTAAATATTCACTAGGGATGACTTCCCTAGCAACCCTTCTAATGACCCTCCTAGGCTTTGAAGCCTTGGTCATTTAGGACTCATCAAGATCAACTCTAGGGGTGACTCCCCTTGTGACCTTGGTGATGGTCTTCCTAGTCCTAGGTTTTGTTCCATAATCGAATGGAACATCATGGTAAGTGGGCTTGACTACTTGGGACTTAGGTTTGTGACCCAAACCTTTCTTGTCCTTGGACTTGGGTTTTTGACCCCTAGACTCTAGAGTCAAATCCTTAAGAGCCTTTTCTAGAGAGTCAAGTCTTGACCTCAAGACTAGATTCTCTTTCTCTAATACCTCAAGCTTTAATTTATCCTTTTTCTTTGAGGTATTTCTAGGCATATGTCTAGATGATTTGGGATTTCTACCTAGATTTTCCTTAGCCTTAGATGGGTTAATTCTAGGGTTGACTTTTCTAGTGTTATCCTTATCTAGGCTCACATGTTTGGCACCTAAGCATGTATATTGATTCCTATAATTAACATGCTTATCATTCTTGACAATAGCAATAAGGCTACTAGCATGCATCCTACTAGAATTGCAAGAATGTGCCTTAGAGATTACCTTAGGGTTTGCCCTAGCTCCCCCTATACATGTGCTCGATCTCTTGTCCTTGTGAGGTTGCCTCCCCCTCGGACATTGGCTCCTATAGTGTCCCCTTCGCTTGCATTGGAAGCATACCACGTGCTCCTTACCCTTGCATATCGGGACTCCGGCTTCCTTGACTTTTGATGCCGGTGGAGTCTTCCTAATCCTCCTTGGACACTTACTCTTGTAATGTCCATACTCCCTACACTCAAAGCACATTATGTGTAATTTATTTGAAATTGAAATGCTTGAGTTACCTAGGGTTGAGGATGGATGAAGACTTTCTTCTTCATTCCTTCCGGAGGTAGAAGCTTCTTCTTCTTGCTCCGAACTTGAAGAAGAACTCTCCTCTTCTTCTTCTTTAGATGTTGAGTGGCCCTCAACTTCTAAATCCATTCCTCCATGAAGTGAGCTACTTGGCTCACTTGACTCCTCTTCATGACTTGAAGTGTAGTCCTCCTCATGAAACTTTGCCAAGTTGTTCCACAACTCCTTGGAATCGTTATATCCACCTATCCTACACAAAACATCATTAGGTAAAGAAAATTCAAAAATTTTCAATACCTCATCGTTGACTAGGGATTGGTGGACTTGTTCCTTGGTCCACTCCTTCTTCTCTAGGGTTTCTCCTTTCTTGTCCATCGGAGGCTTGAAACCTAATTGAACACAACTCCAATTTTCAAGGTTAGTCATAAGAAAGTACTTCATTCTTACCTTCCAAAACGCGAAGTCGTCGTGATCGTAGAAAGGTGGAATTGTGACGTCTTCTCCAAATAACTCCATTCTCTAGCTCGTGCTCCCCCGGGTGTTGATCCAACGAAGAGCGACCTCGCTCTGATACCACTTGTTAGGATCGACGGTCTCGGCTAGAGAGGGGGGTGTGAATAGCCGCCCCAAATCATTCGTTTCTTTCTACAAATCAAGGTTAGCGCAGCGGAAATAAAAAATAGAAATGACAACGGAGAATAGCAAACCTCAAACTCGTCGATGTAACGAGGTTCGGAGATGAAACTCCTACTCCTCGGCGTGTCCGTAAGGTGGACGAAGCCTATCAATCCGTCGGTGGATGAGTCCCCGGAAAACCGGCTAATAAGAACACTCCTTCTGGGTGGAGAAACCACGCCACAGAAACTTCTTGCAACAGCAAGAAAGGTGTACAAAAATACAGCACAAAACAGAAGACAATATGAATGTGCAAAACAAAGCTTGCCTACTATTCTTATCGACTGGAACCCGAAGCAGCAACTTCAGGAAACTCACAGCAGCAGTTGATCAGTCAAGGAAAGCTTACCCGAAGCTTCAAGAAGGAGCTCACATGAAGCTCAGTAAGCTAAGAGCTCAGCAAAGCTCGATCACAGTCAGGAGTAGGAAGAAGAAGAGCAACCAAAACTTTACTGTAGAAGCCCTCGAACTCCTTTTATAATCTGCATTCAACCTGTACTGTACCTGCGAAGAACAGAAGACAGAAGACTGACCGTTGTGAGCCAACGGCTAGGGCTGGACCGATCAGAACATCTCCTGATCGGTCCAGGAAGACCCTGATCGGTCCTGGGGACCAATCAGAGCTTCCTCTGATCGGTCCAGGGACTGATCAGCATGCATGTCCCTTCCTTTTCTCCAGAACTTCTTGCCTTCTGATCGTTGTTTCATGATCGGTCTGCAGACCGATCAGATAACACTCAGTAGGCTACTGTTTGGTTACTGATCGGTCACCAGTGTCGATGGATCGATCCACTGATCGATCCAGAGCTTGGTTTTTGCCCAAACCAAGTCCCAAACCTTCCAAACCAACATCCGGTCAACCTTGACCTATTGGTACATCATGCTTAGCATCCGGTCACTCCCTTGACCTGCTAAGACTCCCCACCAAGTGTCCGGTCAACCTTTGACCCACTTGACTTTTCTTCGTGCCAAGTATCCGGTCACCCTTGACCTACTTGACCTTCTCAACACCGATGTCCGATCACCCTTGATCCATCCGGATTTTCCCTTGCCCGGCTCACTCACCAACTTTCACCTAGCTTCACTCACTAGGGTTTTCACCGGCTTCACTCACCAAGATTTCCAATCTTCACCATCGTGACTTTCCAACCACCGGCTCACTTGACTTTCCCACGGCTTCACTCACTGTGTCTTCCCAAACGCCTAGCTTCACTCACCAGGACTTTCTCCAACTGCCCTACTTCACTCACCAGGACTTTCACTTTCACCTAGCTTCACTCACTAGGATTTTCACCTGGCTTCACTCACCAGGAACTTTCACTTTCACCTAGCTTCACTCACTAGGATTTTCACCTGGCTTCACTCACCAGGATTTCCAGACTGCCTGGCTTCACTCACCAAGACTTTCCGAACTGCCTGGCTTCACTCACCAGGACTTTACGAACTGCCTAACATCCCAGTTAGGACTTCCCAGTCAAGTATCCGGTCAACCTTGACCTACTTGATTCTTCTTCATCCAACCTGATCAGACCCTGATCAGTATCTCTCCGCATGGACAGCTGCACCTGCATTGTCCATGTCTACATGTCTTTCTGTATTGTCAAACACCGAAACCATGACCAAGGTTTACGCTTGGTCAACTAGGTCAACCTTGACCTACTGGAAATTGCACCAACAAAGAAGACACAGAAATCTAGCCGTTGTGACTCAACGGCTAGACCTGGACCGATTAGGCTATGGCTTGATCGGTCCAGGAAATCCCTGATCGGCCCTAGGCTGATCGGTCCCCAGACCGATCCCAACTCTTCACAGTGAGTTGGTTGCAGAGCTCTGATCGGTCTGTGGACCGATCAGGCCATAGGTGGATCGGTCCACCGACCGATCCCTCCTATTCCTTCTCCCAATCTGTTTGGTTACTGATCGGTCACCAGACCGATCTGATGACCCACAGTGAGAATCAGTGAATCACTGGATCGGTCAGCAGACCGATCCAATTTCCCAGCCTTAAACCTAAAGCCTTCCTGATCTAGAGAACGAGCTACCGAGCCCTCTCTGACCTAGTCCGGAGAACGAGCTACCGAGCCCTCTCCGACTTCCACGTCCGGTCCAGAGAACGAGCTACCGAGCCCTCTCCAACTTCGTCCAGTCCAGAGATCGAGCTACCGAGCCCTCTCTGACCTAGTCCAGAGAACGAGCTACCGAGCCCTCTCCGACTCTATCCAGTCCAGAGAACGAGCTACCGAGCTCTCTCTGACCTAGTCCGGAGAACGAGCTACCGAGCCCTCTCCGACTCTATCCAGTCCAGAGAACGAGCTACCGAGCCCTCTCCGACCTCCCATGCCAAGCTTCCATACTTGGACTTTTCCCCGTGCCCAGCTCCCTGCTTGGACTTTTCCGTGCCAAGTCTCCATACTTGGACTTTTCCCGTGTCAAGCTCCCTGCTTGGACTTTTCCGTGCCAAGTCTCCATACTTGGACTTTTCCCGTGCCAAGCTCCCTGCTTGGACTTTTCCGTGCCAAGTCTCCATACTTGGACTTTTTCCGTGCCAAGCTCCCTGCTTGGACTTTTCCCGAATCAGGTCAACACAAGTCGGGTCAACCAGGTCAACCTTGACCAAAGGTTGTACCCACAATCCCCCAAGTTCCTATTCTTGTCAAAATCAAAATATAACTTCTCCATTCTTATCAAACATCAAAATATACCTCGAGTCAGATCAACTCGAGTCGGGTCACCCAGGTCAACCTTGACCTAAGGTTGCACCAACAATACTGACACACGCCGTAGGCCACTTGAGTTCCAAGTAGGGGATTCAGTCTTCCTTAAAGTTGCTCCTAAGAAGGGAGTGATGAGATTTGGCAAAAAAGGCAAGTTATGTCCTCGCTACGTAGGACCCTACCTGATCACAAAGAGGATTGGGAAGGTAGCTTACAAGCTGGACTTACCTCAAGACATGTCAGCAATACACAATGTATTTCATGTCTCCATGCTAAAGAAGTGCCTCCACGACCCTAGCCAAGTGATTCAGCCTCAGTCAGTGCAGATCCAGGAGGATCTTAGCTATGAGAGCAGACCTACACAGATAGTGGACAGAGGAGTTAAGAGACTAAGAAATAGAGAAGTGCCACTAGTGAAAGTCATCTGGCAGAACTAGAAGCACGAGGAAGTTACTTGGGAGCGTGAGGACAGCATGAGACAGAAATATCCAGAATTATTCAAAGTTCGAGGACGAACTTTTTATAAGGTACGGAGAATTGTAACACCCCAAATTTCATTGTTTGGAGTTCTAAAAGTGCTTATAAATATTTAGAAATGCTTTAGGAATATTCTAGAGATTTTTAGGAATTTTAAGAGTATTTTTATGAAATTTTCGGAGTTCGTTTAGTATTTTTACCAAAAGAAAGAAGTTGCAAAAAATAAAGAGGTTCGGCCGAGGTTCGAATCCGCGACCTCCGACCCGATCCAAGACTTAAGCGAATCGCGTGATAGCCAAGCGCTCAAGCAGGTGTTTCGTGATCAAAGTAATGGTGAAATAAATTTAAGTAATAACTGAAACCGAGAATACCCATTGGTATAAAAAGGAATTGGGTTATTTCCTCACGATCAAAACCCTCTCATCCTCTCCTCTCTCGCGTGTGATGGCGCTGCTCGGGCGAAAATGAAGCCGAAGCTAGGGCTTCGTCTCCGGCGGCCGGCCAAGGGGTAATTCCGTGAGCTCTTCACAGATTCAAGACCCTCTCGTCGAGGAGAACCCGTAGGCACGAAGAAGAGGTTGAGATTTCAAGCCTCTGAAACCGTAGAAGCTTCTCTTCTCGACTGTAAGTTCAAGAACACATAGGTAAGTGCTCTCGCCTGCAGTAGGAGTAGTTTTCGGATCTTTGTTTCCTTCTTTAGTTTGAGTTTTTCAACAGACAATTAATACAAGTCTAATTCCAGCAAGTTTAGATTTTCTTTTGCTATTTATGGGGTACGAACAACCCCTTACCCTTAGCACGTTAGTTGAGTTTTCTTGCTTCTTGATTGTGCATGTTAGTATTTCAGTTTTTAGTTTTATTACTAATTTAGGGAGCATGAACAGCCTGTGTTTTAAGTATACCATGTTGGTTTGCTCTGTTACTGCAATGAATAAGAACAACTTTATTTAAACCATGTCGTTTAGACCTTTTCTGCTTTCCAATTAGCACGGACGACCTTACCTACGCTCCAGCATGCAGTTTTAGATGTTCCTTTAGCATCCCAGTTTGCTTGTTTTTAGTTCGTGTTGAGTTATTGAGCATGAACAGATCACATATTTGAGTAGTTATAAGTAAGAAAAGACCAAGGATTTAATTTAATCCTAAATTCCAGAATTTGAGATCAAGTGTTTGAAGAAATGCCGAGGCACTTCATTTTAGGTGTATTTAAAGATAATATGTATTTTATTTGAAAAGGCTAGTACCCAACTTCCGAGGTTGTCATTAAATAAATCCAGGTGACCAATTCCGAGGTCCTGGCCCTGGTAAGACCAAGGTGTTTACCCTCGTAGGACTGGTGGCTCGCTACCTCAGTTTCTATTAGGGAGCGCGCAATGATACTAAGCCTGGGCCCAAGAGATTATTATTTTGAAGTATAAGAGTATAAGTTTAGGAATAAATGAAATAAGCATCACATAGGTTTAAAAACCAGCAAGTTTAGCTCTTTTATTCTAGCATGTTGTTTAGACTTTCTTACTGCTATTTGCAAGCATGAGCAGCCTTACATGTTTAGCATTTCAGTCTGTTTTGATTCCTCTGTTAGCTTGACAGGTATGACCAGCCGGTCCTTTAGCTTTGCAGTATTGATTTTTTTTATTTCGGTTCCTTTGTTATTAGATCAGAATGAGCAGCTTTTCTTTTAAAGCATTCAGTTTCTAGATTCCTTTTTGTACACATGCATATCCGAGTTTTTACGAGTTAGATAGCGCTTACTAAGCATCCGCTTATAGTTGCATTTCCTCTTACTGCAGATAAAGGAAAAGGAAAGCTACAGTGAAGGAAGGCGACAAGGAGGTGTGGGATGGATGTGTGATGTCTGGACTATGGAAGCCTTGGGACCTTGCTAAAGAATTTATTAAGATTAATTCCTTATTTAAGTTGATAAGAAAATTTTGGAATCGGATTTTCTATTTCGTGCTGCTAGGGGATTCATTGATGGGTTAACTATTTTCCTTATTGTTAGTTAAGGTTGCCTGGAAATTTTAATATGATACAGTCATTACACTTGAATTGCATGCATTAGTTGCTGTAAGTTACATGTTTTGTTCTTATTTTCCGGAGCAGTTAAAGGGGGTTAAGTGTTACTATCTTTAGAGTAAGCAATATCAGTTAAGTAGAATGAGTAGTTACATAGCGTCCACCCTTAGAGAGTAGTAGTAAGGAGGATGGTCGTTGCATTTTGAGCTCTCTAGGTACCTCAACCGGTTTTGGAAAGTTTAATTTTTAAACAAATTAACATTCTACGACGAATTTCAAATTTCATCATAGGTTCTGTGATGAATTTCTAATTTCATCGCAAATATGCAACGAATTTAGAAATTCATAGTAGATTTGTCAAATATTTTTATATAAAATGTTTAAACTTTCCAAAGCCGGTTGAGGTATTTAGAGAACTCAAAATGACATGAAACTAGTTTCTATAGGTTCATATAAATCTCCTAATTTTATGAATCTCCTCAAACACTAATTTTACCTAACCGGTAATTTTTTGATGTGAAGGTGTTCAAAAAATATTAATTGCCTTCAAAAAATTACTGATCTCAATATATTGGGTAAAATTAATATTTAAGTACATTTATATGATCACATCATTTATAAGAACCCATAAGAACTAATTTTATCTTATTCCGAGCTCTTTATATACCCTAACCTGCTTTAGATATTTCAAAATAAGTGTAACATGTTAAATTCATAACTTCTTATAAAATTTTTACTAAGTCTTAAATCCACTTAATTGATTTAGCAATGGAAGAAAAAATATATTTGGTGAAATTATTTTTTAAGGGTATTAATATAATCAAGGGATTTATAGGAATCCATAAAAACTTGTTTCATGTCATTCCAAGCTCTCTAGTTACCTCAACCTGCTTGATTTTTTTTTTTTAAAAAAAATAGCATTCTACCACGAATTTATAATTCATCATAGATTCTGCGATAAATTTTCAAATTCATTACAAATATGTGACGAATTTAGAAATTGGTTGTAGATTTACCTAATATTTTATATATAAATTTAAATTGTAAAATATTACAATAAAATAATAATTAAATAATAAGGTTTAATAGACAAATAACCTTAATGGAATTTTTGGAAATTTTTAAGAATTTTCTGAGAATTTTTCGAAGCTCATATGATGAGTTTAAGGGAATGAATTTATAGCCATGGGAAAAGCCTATTTGGAATACCTAAAAATGGGAGTTGATTGAGGAATAAACTTAGGTTTTGATTTTTCTAAACCTAAGTTCAAATTTTATAAATACCTAATCTTTTCCTTTCCCTCATCCTCTCCCTTCCCCTCCCGATTCTCTTCCTCGCGTTGATCCCCCTTCTCTACCTCCTTTGCCCATGCACCGCCAACCTTGACGTCGCCTCCTCTCTTGCGATGCCGACTCGCCCTTCTTCTCCATCGCGACACCCACTACTGCCAATACCACGCCCTCCCTTGATCATCTTCCTCGCATCGTCGCCGACCACCATGGCCTGACGTTGGACACCGACCGCTGAACACTGCCTCATCTCCTGGTCCGATTCATCACTGTTGATTTCCCCCTTTTCCCTTCTCGCGATCTAGATCCTCCGTCGGCCTTCCGCGATTTCACTGGGCCACCCCGATCGACCGGTTTTGTAATGCCCCGACCCGGGCGGGCCCCACCCGGACCGAACCAGGAACGACACCAGAATTACCTATCGGTTTGATGACTAGCTCCACAGACCACCGGAGGTCCTTTCAGCGTGCTTTGTCCTCACTCGCATGCACCCTGGAAAACTTCCCAGGAGGTCACCCATCCTCAGATTTCTCCAAGCCAAGCACGCTTAACTTTGGAGTTCTTAAGTTTGGGCTTCCGAAAAGGAAGGTACACCTTGGTGATATGGATAGTACCATCTAACCTTTTAAGTCATATTTAACCGGAGTATTACAATCACCCCCACTTAAAGACACAACGTCCTCGTTGTGTAACCACAAATCACACCACAAACAAATCCCAGAATCTCCCTCGCTAGGTGGTGCCCTAGGTGCTCCTACCACAGGTGCACTCACGGTCGCAAGGTCGCCGATACCCATAATTACCTATCGGTTTGATGACTAGCTCCACAGACCACCGGAGGTCCTTTTAGCGTGCTTTGTCCTCACTCGCATGCACCCTGGAAAACTTCCCAGGAGGTCACCTATCCTCAGATTTCTCCAAGCCAACCACGCTTAACTTTGGAGTTCTTAAGTTTGGGCTTCCGAAAAGGAAGGTGCACCTTGGTGATATGGATAGTACCATCTAACCTTTTAAGTCATATTTAACCAGAATCTCAGAACCGGGATATTACAGGTTTCCCCTTTCTTCCTCGGCCATCTCCACACGGACGCACCCCGATAGCAAGTTTTATCATTACTATAACTTCTCTATTACTGGTGAAGTTCGAGCTCTAGTTTTGCCGGAGGTAAATCGTGGGTTCCAATGCAAGATTTTGGTTGTAGTAGGCGTTGCTGATGGATATCTCTATCTTCCATGCCCTAATAGGGAGTTTTCCCTCCTGTCAATTCCTCCTTCGCCAATCGCTACAGCCGGTTGTTGTGGTCTCCGTTGGAGAAGAAATTGCTCGATCGGAGAAGGAACTGGTGACACTAAGATTGGATAAGGCATTTCGATTTTGAATTCTATGTTCATGAATAAATGTAAAACGAGTAGGGTTGGTGACATAGCTGGAATTAGCTCAATTCGTATTGAGGTTGGTATTGTTAGGGATAGCTAATTATGTGGGTTCAGAACAATTGAGGTTATATGTTGGATTCAATCTAGGCTTTGGATTGGATTCAATTTATTTAGTTAACCGAGATCAATGAATAAATTAAGGTTGGTTGTTAATTAGGGTTTCCTAATTAAATTAGGAATTTGATTTAGTTATTTGGTACGTGTTAGAGAAGCTACATTGTACGTTTGATTTACAAGACTTTGATTCGAGACGAGAGTCTCGACGTGGGATCTATCTGATACGATCTTCATTTTGAGACGGGTACCTTTGACTTATCTCTTTTGATATTATCATGTTGATATGCGTAGTAGGTTATATCTAGTAGTAATGATTATGTTTATATATCCCTTGGTATGTCACTACTTGATACTCATAGTATGCCCTTATTGTTGTCTGTTATGCATTATTGTTTATGTTCTCTTGATTCTTGCATTGTGTACTTACGTAGTGACATACAATGCATTACCGGATATAGGTCTAGCTACTAGATATACTTGGCATGTGTACCTAGTGTTATTACTTGGCATGTGTACCTAGGTTTATTACTTGGTATGTATACCTAGGTTTAGTATCTGGCATGTGTACCAAGATCATTGTTATGGACTCGATTTTCCTTTTGGTACACATTATGAGGAGGCTGGTATTTTCAGGAGTTACATGCTTTAGTGTCATGCACCATTTTTGCATGATTGCATGTTGAGCGATTGTTGGCTCAATTGTTGTTGAACACATCGCCAGTTACATGATCTGCACACACAACCACTCATGGGTTAATGGTATATCAGGTAGGGTGTGTGCAGTTGTTGCTCTGTCAGGGCTTCGCTGGTCTGCTCATGGGTAGCGATGACTGCAGTGTGGTAGCGGACAGGGATCCCTCTTCTTGACTTTGACCCAGGGAGATAAGAGCTTAGACTCCTCCACTATGTTTGGGGTAGGAGGATAGGTATACTCCGACAACATTTTGTCCACTTGGTCACTCAGGAGTAGTGATGGCAGAGTGCACAGTTGTCATAACCTACCCACTTGGTCTCACCATCGCATGTGAGATGGCTGATTGGCGTCAGGGGTGACCATGTCATTTGCATCATATGCATGGATTGCATTTATTGCTTGTGATTGTTGTATTTTTGTATGCTACATTTTGATAGTTGCATATGATTGACATGCATACAGGAGACAAGATGTATTTAGTCTGACGACCATACACCGGTTGGTATGGTTCATACCCTTATGTTCGAATAGGAGGTTTTGGTGAGTATAGTTTTTTCTGTTGTTCAGTTTTGCATTACCTGTTATTGATCAGGAGACTGTACTGCATGATTATTACTGATAGTTATATTTTCCTGTGCATATCTTCTCGATACCCGCTGGGTATGTTATACTCACTACCCCCTATTTCTTTTCTTGTTGTGTTCAAGTTAGCACATTGATATGTCGTGTCGCTTAGAGTATCCTATCTACCGATTCCACGTCACATTCGAGGACTGTTTCCGGTGTTAGCTCTCCTTTACTTGTCTTGCGTTTTGGTTGGACTTGGTGTTGTATAAATTCGACTTTATTCTTTTGAGTTTGCTATGTGGAGTTGTATTTGTTTTGTTGTGGTTGTGTAAGCCTAGCCGGCTAGCAGTATTTGTTGTTTTAGTTTGTATGGGCTTTCTTTCGATTTTCGCTGTGTTTTAGTACAGCCGTGTGGGTTATTTGATATATATAACTGCGTGGTTGTATATATATTCCAGCCCTGTGGGCTGATGTATTCTTGTGGATGTATATATGATTTAGATTGTCACCGGTACAGGGGAGATGCTGCCGGATTTTCCTCTGGTAGGGACTCCTCTGGGCGTGACATAAACTGCCGAAGCTGGTTGAGGTACATAGAGAGCTCGGAATGACATGAAACTAGTTCCTATATATTCCTATAAATCCTTTGATTTTATAAATCTCCTCAAATATTAATTTCACCCAACCGGTGATTTTTTAAACGTAAAGGTGTCTGAAAATGTTAATCACCTTAAAAAAAAATCACCAATCTCAATATATTAGATAAAATTAATATTTGAGTGCATTTATATGATTAGGGGATTTATTAGAACTCATAAGAACTAGTTTCATCTCACTCCGAGTTCTCTAGATATGCTTAACAAGTTTAAATTTATATAAAAAAATTTTGAATTCTGTAACGAATCCCGAGTTGGTAAGCAAAATTTATGACGAATCTATTATTCATCGCAAAAATTATGATGAATCTATTATTCATCGTAGAATGTGAGACAAATCCATTTTTTTGTAGTTGAAATTGCAATGAATTTAGGATTAGTCGCAAGATCTACGATGAATATAAAAGTTCGTCGCTAATTTCCAATGAGTTTTGTGACAAATTATATTTTGTTGCTAATTTGCAATGAAAATATGTTTGTCACAAAATTAGTTGTTAAATTATGACAATTTATATTTTTGTCACAAATTAGCTATGAATATTTTTTTGTCCCAAATATTCGCCACTAAATTATAGTTTTTTTTTAGTGGATCATTCAGTCGTTCAACCATTAATTTCATATATAAGAGTGGTATATCATACTATATAGAAAATTTTATATTATACCGTATTAAAAATTTTGATATTTAAAAAATACATTTTGAAAACGTATTGAAACTTTGATATACTAAATTTTTGATATAGTTAAATTTCATTATATTCATACCAAAAATGTTCGGTATTTTAATATTTTTAGTATATCAAAATCATATATATTATATATACACCAATGGAAATTATTTGATATCAAATTTATTATAAATCATAGTGTTGGATTTCAAAATAATAATTTATAAAAGAATCATTTGATATTTGGCTATATTTTGAAATATTAAAAAATAGTAAATTTCATACCAATACTATAAAAATATATATATATATATATATATATATATTGGTATGATTGGTATATCTATCGATATGGTATGTATGATATATCAAAATTTTCAAATGAATTTTAGAAATACTAATCTAAAAATTTGCAAAGATTATTATCAAAATCATCAAAATATCATGAATTATGGAGGGAGCATTCGTAGACCATGTTTGCTTATAGCCGACAACCACATGGGTTGTAATGGTCACCTGTCTTGAGAAGATTTGTAAATATGCCACGGATATAAAATCTATTGTAGCAAAAGATAGATTGTTCAACGAAGTGAGCTCGTGTTAGCACATTATCGATGATATTTACTTAAAAACATCCAAGTGAGGACCTCCAAGTGTCGATCTATCCCGAGGGATTATTAACCAATAGTAGAGTCAATCTAGAGTAACATCGCGATACAGGAGGGATTCATAAGTTTCGAAAGCTCATAATTTTTTATGCGGATGTAATATATAAATTAAAATTTGTTTAAAAATCTATATTTATTATCAGATTTAATCCGTAATAGACATATCTTAGACTCAGACAAATATCATTTAAAATCGTTATTTATTTATTCTTTGCGCTTGATGATTTCTTATAGCTTCTCTGAAAATTCTAAGCTAAAATTAGCTTACAAAATAATTACGGTCGGGTGTCTAAGTCCTAAAATTACACAATAATTAGGATATTATATTATTTTCAGTAAAGCTACATGAATGCAAATTATAAAAGACCTTAATTTATTTAGCTCCCCCACCCCGACACCATGTGTTCGTTTGAGGACTACTACAACATGGAGTACATAAAAGGTTTGGACCACTTGAAGAATTTCCCGGTGAGCAGCTTACGAGGGTGAATCAACGCCAGCCTGGCGGCGACCTCAGCCGCCTCCTCGGCAGAGTGCTGGCCCTGGCCTCCCGTCATGGCCGTCCTGGTGAACCCCGGGCAGAAGCAGTTCACGCTCAGACCTCGTCCCTCCTCCTGCCTCGCCAAAACACTCGAGTACGCGTTCAGCGCGAGCTTAGACACGGCGTAGTCCGTCCACACCTTCGGCCACCCTTCTTCTTCCCACGTCCCCATTTTAACATGCCGGAGAAACTGCGACACCACGCCGTCGATCGCCGCCACTGTCAATGCTCCTTCGTCCTCGAGTAATTTCTTCACACCCAAATTCCTCACCTTCTGCAACACAATTAATCAAACAAATCATGTCAAGAAAAGAGCTTGTTGTTGTACGTGGATGCTTACATTTAGAAGGCCGAGTTGAGAGCTAATGTTGAGTATTCGGCTAACGGTGGCTGATCGCCGGAACACCGGCAACAGCGCTTCTGTCAGCCGCTTAGCTCCGTAAAAGTTGGTGTCGATTACAGTTTGGGCATGCTCAATCGAGTTGCTATACACATCATTGAATGAAACTCCCGCATTGTTTACCTAAACAACATGTTAATAACAATTAATTCAACATGTTAATTAGAATTAACGAGAGAAGAGAGAACTCACAAGAATGTCCAAGCCTCCAAATCTGCACTTCAACCAAGCAACAAAGGCGTGGATAGAAGAGGGGTCACTGACATCCAGTTGAGAGAACTCCACGAGCATTCCCTGGGCTCGGAGCGACTCAGCTGCCGCCTTTCCTCGACCGACGTCTCTCGAGGTGAGCACCACCGTGAGTCCCAACTCTGCTAGTCTCTTGACGAGCGCCAAGCCGATGCCCTTGTTCGCGCCGGTCACCACCACCACCGTATTCTCTGACCACCACCTAGGAGGGCAGGATGAACTACTACTTCCAGAAACCTTCATGTCCATGTCCACGACCATGAAGCCGGTCTGTTTAAGAATTTGTAGCCAGCCTTCAAAGAGAGATGATGATATATACATATATATAATACATAGAAGAGGAGCTTATAGGTGAAGATGGAAGCGCACTGTTCCTAGATGGCAAATGAGCTGCCTCTAGGGATATTTGAATAATAAGTGAAGGCATGCAATTTTCACATGGAGCTGGTAGATCAGTCTTATAAAATTATTCATGCAAATGATCACACGGGATGCATGCAAACGATGCTCCTTTTAAATACGGTAAGAAAACAAGCGCCGCCGGCCTTATTTTTCTAAATTGTCAAAAACAGACCATTCATTTTGATTTTTTTTATTATAAAAAATGTCTCACCTCACTTAAAATGACATAATTATTCCATTATCATCCCGTCTAAATTCTGAACAAGTTGGATACAATATAACAGTTATGAAATTATATTTGGTATATATATTATGCTACAACTATAATAATTATAATTTGTAATTATAATAACTAATAGTTGCTATAATTAACTATAACAGTTCTGGTTTATAGTTATAATAGTTATAGTATCATAGCTGCTACAACATAAAAAATAATCTTAATAAACATGATAAATTCTTCAGAGCTTTTGAAAATATTTTAAAATTAGGTTATTATAGGTTACACACGGTAATAAATATAGATTTTCGAATGAACTTCGATTTGATATATTATGCATCCCATAGTTCAACCTAAGTCAAAGTTATAACTTTTAGAATTTACCTAACATTCATATGTCGTTAAAAGAAATCTAAGGTGTATAAAAGGAACTCAAAATGTAGAATTATTGTACCAAAGAATAAATAACTTTGATTTAGTAGGGTTTATTGATTTAGACTATGCTGAATGCAAGTTAGATAGGAAATTTCATGGATCCCCAAGAAAATATATGAGCCCTTTTAATAAATAAAAAGTGTATCATGCATAAGTCTAACCAAAGTTCACAGTGGTGGAGGTGGGGAAGCGGATCAGGAAAAAAAAATAAGGCTTCTAGTTATTACATATCTAATGAAATAGTAACAAAAACTTGACCTCTCATTCGAAGAGAAAGATAACAAATATTTATATCAAAGATCATCTCGTTTTAATATCCAAGTTAAAAATTATGATCTGTTAAATCTCAGCTCCTTCTTCAGTTTTGCATCAATTTTGATCCCTCTATTGATTTTCACAAAAACTCACAAAATTTGTTGCTTTCAATCACTCAAATTTTTGTGAATTTTGATTCCCAGACCAATTCTTTTCAGTATACAAAGTTTCGGGGCAATCGGTGATCAAATTTTTTTTATGAATTTTGATCAATACGTTATAGCAACTATAATTTTATAGTTATTACAACTGTGTAATAATTATGAAATTGTATATGTTATAATTGTATAAAAGTTACATAAACGTAGCTATTATAATAGGTTTATGATTCAACATTTAAGATGAAAAAATAATAATGAGAGAGTATAATGGATGATAATTGAGTAATTATATATGGGGTGAAATATCTTTTGATAAAAAAATCAAATGCGACGTCATCACCACGATGATTCTAGATATAAGTGATTCCTTTTGATTTTTGCCCTTTAAATATAGCATTAGGCATGGGCATTGGCAATGGCAAGGTTGAGCAAACAAGCAACAACATGCATAGATTGTTGACTGTAGCATAAAGAATGGCTCGAAGTAAATGCACGCTTGATTAGTAAATGCATGTTTGATTAGTTTTTAAACAAAAGCACTGTCAGTTTGAGTATTTGGTGGAGAAGCGCAAATGAGAAAAACACGGTCGGTATCAACAGGGAACTTTCTATAATGGCACGCCAAAGACGAGCTTAATTCTTTAACTTCAAGTGCCAATAGATAAATAGTTCAATCTCAAACGAGAAATGATATGAGGTGCCAATTTGTTAGAAAATAAATGAAGTTACTTTGATGTAGATATTTAAATTTTATCTATATCCGCTCCACCTAGAATAAAAGTACTATTGATTTTAGAACTCTACGATCCTAATTAAATGCCTCAAAACTATAGGCTTGATAAGATAAAAAACTCTAAAGATTTTATAACTCTATGATCCGCCTTAAAACTATACGCTTGAGAAGAGAAGAATGAGGCTAGAACTCAAGAGAAATGTAAGAGGTGGTAAAAATTTTTTTTTTAATGGAGAAGCACAACTAACATGCACCATATATATGGACACATTTTTTTAGTTGGTATTTAATCTTTAATTTAAGCCGATTAATTTTAAAGACGATCAATTTAATCCGATAAAAATTTTTTATAGATCATTAAAATAAATCAAAAAAATGCTTATAGACAGCTAGCCTATCAGTCCAATATCTTAAATTAATCATCCATTACAAAAATATATCTCTTAATTCACTAAAATTGAGAATTAATTTGTAGACACCTTGTTTATCCCCAAGACTGTGTATACTTCTTAGTTCATAGACAAAAGAGTAGGGGCACTCTTGAAAAGCCGCACTATTAATGTGGTCAAAGAACATGCAGAGAGCTCCCTTTAAATTGAGGTAAATAGTGTAGCATCGATGTGGCAACCAAAGAGGAGCGGATCCTCTAATCCGTAACATTTGAATTAATTAATGATCCAATTTTTATATTGATAGGGACAATAAGCTCCCATCTATTAATAGATGGCGGTTATTGTCTCCCACCAATTTCTTTATCTCGATCCAAGACAAGGGGATCAGAGGATTCGATCTCCAATCGAGGACGGATCCTCTGGTCCACAAAAGTTGGATCAATTCATGATACAACCTTTGTATTTGTGGGGGATAATAAACCTTTATCTATTAACAAGTGGAGATTATTACCTCTCACCAATCCTCTTATCCTAATCCAAAAGTGGACCAGGATAAAAGGATCAAAAAATCTAATCTCCAATCGAGGATGAATCCTCTAGTCTACAAAGACTGAACCAGAGGACAAACTTATTAAATATCATTATCCTCTTTGGCGGATCCGGTCCCCAACCAAAGAGGGTACATTATCATTATCTAAAATGAGCATTCTAAAACTCAAGAACAAGCTTGTTAAAAATGAGTTGCACAGGAGAAGTAAACACTAAAAAAAAACACAGATTATTATTTTATTGTCAAGGATTTCGTTGCTAAATTTACGTTAAATTTATAATTCACCAAATTTAAAGTAAAATTTGAATTCAATTATTAAATTTAGCAACAAATTTCAAATTCATCGCCAGTGACAAATTTAAAATTCGTTGCTGAATTTAGAATCTAAAATATGAATTAGTGATGAATTTGGAATTAGTCGTTGAATCAACAACAAATTCAAAATTTGTCGTTGGATTTAGGATCTAAAATCCCTCCCTCTAACCTAAAATCCCTATTTCTCCCTTATGCAACAATGGCCTGATCTCTCCAACACATGAAGCACGCGATTGTGGCGAGGATGGCCTTGACCTCAGTCACCACCATCTCAGCCTGATGGCTAGGCTAGTCGTGACCTCCCTCCCTGGCCGTGAACTCAGCCCGCCAGCGAGATTTCAAAGCAAGCTAATTCGCTCTCTCTTATTTCTGTAAAATACCGAAAAGGACGAATAACCATAATGAAATTTTTAGGAATTTTTAAAAATTTTCTAAAAATTTATCGAAGTTCATATGACGTATTTAGAGGGGATGCATTTATAAGCTTGGGAAAAGCCTGTTTGGAATATCCAAAGATGGGAGTTGATTGAGGAATTTAACCTTAGGTTTAATTAAAATACCTAAGTTATAAATTCCTTTTCTTTCTCTCCTCTTGATTCCTTCCCTTCTCATTCTCGCCGTGTCCTAGATCCTCACCCGCACCATCTCCTCCCGATCCACTTCATCTTCCCCAACCAGCGCCGCTTCGTTTCCTCTTCTCCCTCGCGACAAAACCCTCGGCTAAGGAGAAACCGGGGCACTTCTCTTCCCCGACTCCTTTGTCTCTCTGTCCCCATTGCGCCGACTTCATTGCCCTCCTCTCCTAACTCCTCTTCATCACCCAACGACGTCGCCCGACGCCGCGCCACCCACTGCAGTCGTCGATGTAGGCCAGCGTCGCAGCTACCCGAGGGTAAGCCTACCACGATCTCCTTCTTCGATTGCCGCTTGTGCCTAGCCCCGTCGCATCTCTCTCGACCGAGCCCTCTTCCTCTTCTCCAGCGTTGGCCCCTTTCCCTCTGCCCTATCCCTCCACCTCGCGACAAATCGCCGACGCTCGATCATTTGGTACCACTCAGCATCGGCTGACCACCGTCCTTGGCGCAACACCTGGGTGCCGCACCTCCGACTACAGTAGATCCAGTCACAGTTACCGACAACAGCTTCTCCTAGCTCCGGCAACAATTTTCCAGCAGCAAGGTTTTCAGCCGTGTGTCAACAAGGAAGTCTCCAACTTGGGTGAGTTTTTGGATTGGTTTATGCATGAATGTAGATCCAGATTAGATGATGATCGAATGCTAAGGTTGGCTGTGTTTAGGGTACTTGGGTGGAGATTAGCGACTCCACCTTGCTACAGCCACTAGATCCGACAGCAACCATCCCTGGCCCTGGATCAATAAGAGTGGCTGTGAGATTGAGGTAAGGTATAGAAAATTGGACCATCCCTGACTGTGGATCAATAAGAGTGACTGTGAGATTGAGGTAAGGTATAGAGAATTGGACCTTTACTGTAGATTATGGATTGAGTTGGATATTGTAGTTGGTTGTTCATATGTGAAAAAGTTTATGTGGATTGAGGATTATTAGAGTGGTTAGATGATTATATCGATTAGGGTTTTCCCTAACTTGTTTTGGTATATTATTTTGCTATTTAATTCATTTGAATTTAGCTAAATAATATATATATATATATATATATATATAGATTGATGCAGGACTTTGATTCGAGACGGACGTCTCGACGTAGGATTTCTGGATACAATCTTCCTTTGAGACGAGTACCTTGACTTATCTTTTTAATATTGTCATTTGATATGCGTAGTAAATTATAATGAGTAGTAATGGTTATGTCTATATCTGCATTAGTAGGTCAGGCCTTTACTTGATACTTGTAACATGTTTTATTTGTTGTTTGCTATACATCCATGCTTATACCCTCTTGATTATTGCCATGTGTATTTTATGTTCATAGATGTAGTGATCTACCATGCCTTATTGTATACAAGACTAGTTATTTGTTATACCTGTCAGGTGTACCTAGATCATTTGTTTGGATCCATTTACCTTTTGGTACATATTTTATGGAGGTGGATATGTTCAGGATTTACATGCTTAGTGACATGCACCATCTTGCACTATTGCATGCTGAGCGATTGTCGACTCCATTATTGTTAAACACATCACCAGTTACATGGATCTGCACACATAACCACTCATGGGTTAGTGGTATATTACGCAGGGTGTGTTGAAGTCGGGCATATCCATGAAGTATAATTCTCGGGCTAGTTAGCAAATGTGGTTTAGTGTCTAAGCCCAAGAGCAAATGGCGAGTGTGCATGGATTTTAGAGATTAAATCATGGCATGCCCGAAGGATTACTACCCTCTATCACACATTGATCAAGTGGTAGGCTCAACTATTGGCTGCGAGTTAATATGCATGTTGGATGTATATCAGGGCTAAAATATGGTCCCTTTGACTAAAGTTGACCAAGAAAAGGTTAGCTTCATCACTGCCAAAGGAACATACTGTTATAATGTTATACCATTCAAACTAAAAAATATAGGAGCAACAAACCAATGGCTTATGAACAAGATATTCTGAAGTAGATCGATATAAACATGGAGGTATATGTGAATGATATACTAATCAAGTCCCTTTGAATTACTGATTTATATATAGATATAGAGGAGACGTATCGAACCCTAAGGAGGTACAGACTTAAGCTAAACCCCAATGAATACTTATTTTGGGCTAGGAACGAACGCTTCCTCTGCTACATCATGACAAAGAGGGGAATTGAAACCAACCCAAGCAATGTGAAGGCTCTGTTAGTGAGAGCCCTAGAGAAAATCATATGATGATTGTTGTATGGACTCGATGTATCATATTCCTATATTTATAAAGGCATTTCTTTATGGTTATTATGTTGGGGATCGGACGGCCGGCTTGAAGGGGGGTTGAATAGACGGCGCCCCCAAATCACTTGCTTCCTACACTAGTTAGCTTGCGCAGCGGAAATACAAACTAATACAAACAAGCTAAACTAAATACAAGACAAGAAATGAAATGCAAACCGCTGACACGTTGTTTAACGTGGTTCGGAGATAAAGCTCCTACTCCACGGCTATCCGTAAGGTGGACGATCCCGATCCGTTGGTGGATGATTCCCCGGTAAAATCCAGCTAGCTCAAACCTCCTTGTGGGTGGAGAAACCTCACCACAACCCTCACAAGAGCTCCTTTGACGCTAGGGCACAGGTAGACTACTAATAGAGATTAACAACCTCTATTTCGTCAACCTCAACCAAGCTTCCAAGGCTTGGTTATATAGGCCACGGGTTGGAAAACCCCGCCTACCAGTCGATTGCTAAAACATATGCCGTCCTGAAAATTAGATCCCGTTACATCCCAACGGCTCGATTCCACACTAACCGAGCTTAACAGAGACATTCTGTTCACGCACATGATGCACTCACTCGATCCGCTAAAACATACTGATCGTTACAAGATCGTCTCATGAGCGCCATACATCACTGCTACAAGAAACCCTAAAACTAGGATTTTACTCCGAGTACAATCTCTCATGCACTCGTACCCTCATCCTTATGACTCATTTGACGCTTCATTTGCAGCTTTGACCTCTTGCCTTCAAGCCTACTTCCTTTGGCTCTCATCCCTCGGATGCATTTAAGCCCGCGGCTCATCCCCAATGCCATCCTTCGTGTATGCCTCGAAGTCGCTTCCCTCGACCCTTGTCCTTGCTGCCTTGTCCACGGTCTCTCAGATGCTCCATCCTTCACCGGACTCGAAGCCATCAACCTGAGTCACATGTGTATCCTGTAAATCTGCACAACTCAAATACACATATCAAATACAAGGGTGAACCTAACTTAAACCCTTTGCCCAAACACCAAAACACATGGTCCCGCGGACCATCGGGATTGCTCCAACAATCTCCCCCTTTTTGGTGTTTGGCAATAGTTTAAGTTAGGGAAAACATATAGCAAATATATATGCTAAAACAAATGGACTTACGTTACCAAGGCTACACACTTGGACTTACACCGCCGAATGGACTTACGTTGCCAAGGTTACACACTTGGCAACCGCCGTAACAATGCATCATGCATTTGAACCTATCCCAAGGCTCTCCCTACACCTACGCTCCCCATGAGCTAGGATTTTTACAACGGGCTTTTTAAGAACCTATCCCAAGGCTCCCCCTACACAAAGGTACTTTCAGGTTTTCCCAACTAAATCTTACTTCTCCCCCTTTGCCTAACATCCAAAAAGTTCTCCAATAATATCCCAATTATTGAAAACTTGTCATCCAAATGACCCTAAACTCATCTATGTATCCCCCATGGATCCCATACATCTATATGAGCTGATCCGGTCAAAATCCAGTGCTGAAAACACTTTCAGACTGGTATCAGTCGACTGCAAGAAGTACCAGTCGACTGCCCCCATGAAAACGAGCTTACAGAGACATTCTATGCTCGTGAACAGTGTTACCAGTCAACTGGTAACTATACCAGTTGACTGGTACACTATTCATGAAAAAATCAACCTTTTCTGGCTAACTTCAGAAATGCGTCAGAAATTCCACAGACCTTCAAAAATCCCTAAATTTTGTGGAGAGGTCTATTATATCAATATCTACTTGGGAAAAATATATATAAAAATATATTTATCACCAATCCTAAGATTGACACAAAACATAAAACTAGCTAAAAAGTTCAATTGAACCTTGACCTAAAGTCCTAGTTTTGGCTTCCTCTTGATGTATTTGCCCATACTAACCCACAATGCATCCCTAGCATTGGTTTATATGACATCTATACATCCAAAACCAATTATCATACTATGTGACCCAAATGTCATATTTTCAAGCATGAAACACAACCCATGTGTGCCAATTCCCTAGGTTTGAGACTCAAGTCCGTCTCCAAACCACTTGGCACATTCCATGACTTAACCTAGACTCCCAAGTAAAACCCACTTGAGATCCATTGGCCATGGGTCCCAAATTGACTTTTTGAGCTCCCCCTAGAGCTCTTAACCTTAGTCACCTCCCTAGGTGACTCATCCACAATGACTAGGCCACATCGGTGCACCTCTGGTGACACTTGGCCTACAAACCTAACTTTCTTAACCTTAGACACTTTATCCTTGGTTAACTTTTCCTTACCTTTAAATGACTTTCCCTTGCCATTTATTGGCTTCTCCTTCATATGCATATCATATGCTAGCATAAGACTTTCCAGCTTTGTCCTTGCCACATTTCGCCACCCTAACACATAATCTCTTATTAGGCTTGGAGGGACTAGATCGGTATCCCAATCCCGATCTATCATGGTTGGGTCTTTGGCTATCCAACATCATATTTAATTCCTTAGATCCAACATTGAATCTCTTAAGGAATTGTTCTAACTTATCAAGCTTTCCCCTTAAGGATTGATTCTCCTTCTCTAGGTTCCTAACCCTAGAGTTAATTTGTCCAAATTGGACATTCCTAGACCTACCCTTTCTAGGAATATGTCTCCCCTTCTTGGGATTAATGCCTTGGGTCTCCTTAGGTCTACCATTTCTAGATTTTTCATGAATGAGTCTCCTAGGGTTTTGATCTACAATTACTCTACTCCTATCATGATATTTGAAACCAAAATTTTGCATGGGCATATAATGATTAACATTATTTTTCCTAACATGCATAGGAACATAAGAATTTGAATTTGAATTACACTTCAAATTAGGGTATACCTCCCTTACCCTTGAAGCTCCCCCTTGACTTGAGCTTTTCTTCTTCTTCTCTTTCTCCCATTTCTTTAATTGCGCAAGCTTCTTGATCTCCCTCTTCTTGGGGCATTTTGTGTGGTAATGTCCCTTCTCCCCACACGTGAAGCATATGATACACATCCTTTTTCCTTGGGTTTCGTTATTCCTACAACCCTTGTTAGTGTTTAAATTAACTTAAACGGGTTTAGGATTTACCTTCTTCTTACCCAATGGACATCTACTCTTTTAGTGTCCTTTTTCATTGCAACCGAAGCAAATTATATTGTTCTTTGACTTCACTTCGGTGGAGGTGCTTGCTATGTTGACTTCCAAGACTTTTTCTCCTTCACTTGTCTTGGAATCTTTTTCAATTCTTGAGGATGTAGATGATGCCTCATCTTCCTTTTCCTCCTCGGATGTTGAGGGTGACTCAACTTCCGTTTGCTCCACCTCCTCTTCTTGAGCAACTAAGTCCATCTCCTTGGGCTCCACATCCGATTGGTCTTTCTTCTCCTCTTAGACCACTTCATCACTTTCTTCGGATTTTTCTTCTTCTTCTTGTGTAGGCAAAAATTCCTCCCATGGTAATTTCTTCACTTTGCTCCATAATTCATGGGCATTCTCATATTTACCTAGACCACTTATCGCATTAGGAGGCAATAAATCAATTAAAATTGCTATTACCTTTGAGTTTGCCTCCGATCGTGAGGTTTGCTCCTCCGTCCAATGTCGTGTTCGGAGCTTCTTTCCTTTCTTGTCCTTTGGGACTTTGAATGGCTCCTTTACCAGCATCTTGGTGTCCCAATCCGTGTTGAAGAAGATCTCCATCTTCATCATCCAATAGGTGATGTCCCCAAGGCTTCCTCCTTCAAACTTTGGAGGTTCGATCAAGTCGGTCATCTTTTGCATCCTTGGCGGTTAGTCCAATCGTGAGCGTCCTCGCTCTGATACCACTTGTTGGGGATCGGACGGCCGGAAGAGGGGCTTGGATGACGCCCCCAAATCACTCGCCTCTACACTAGTTAGCTCAGCATGGAAATACAAACTACAAACAAGCTAAACTAAATACAAGACAAGAAATGAAATGCAAACCGACCGACTTGTTTAACGTGGTTCGAGATAAAGCTCCTACCCACTGGCTATCCGGTGGACGATCGATCCTGGTGGATGATTCCCGGTAAAATCATAGCCAAACCTCCGTGTGGAGAAACCTCACCACAACCCTCACAAGAGCTCTTTTGACGCTAGGGCACAGGTAGACTACTAATAGAGATTAACAACCTCATTTCGTCAACCTCAACCAAGCTTCCAAGGCTTGGTTATATAGGCCAGTTGGAAAACCCCTACCACGATCGATTACAAACATGACGCCCTCCACGAATTCAACCGCTACATCCGGCTCGATTCCATTACAACCGAGCGGAGATTCACTGTCAATTTGCCCGACCGCTAAAACGCAATGACTGCCACATCGTTATAGTAGCATAGATGAAAACCTAAAACTAGGATTGACCCAGTACACTCATGCACTCGTTTTCATCCTTATGACTCATTTGACGCCCATTGGCGGCTTTGACCTCTTGCCTTCAAGCCCCTTGGCTTCGTCCCCTGGATGCATCTTCAAGCCTCGTCAATGCCATCCTTGTGTATGCCTCGAGTCGCCTCGACTCCCTTGTCCCTTGCCTTGCGTCCCCTGATGCTCCATCCTCACTTCACCAAGCCATCAACCCGAGTCACATGTGTATCTCGAACTGCACAACTCAAATACATATCAAATACAAGGTGAACTTAACTTAAACCCTTGCCCAAACACCAAAAACATGGTCCGCGGACTATCGGGATGCTGACATATTATGTTGGTGCGGGAAGCATCCGATCCAACCGGGTTTGATAATGGCAAAGGATTCAAAGTTGTGTTCTAACATTTTGAATGAGTGGTTTCAGTGAAAGTCCTTAATGGTTACAGAAAACCCCAAGGGGTGGTAACCTTGGTCCCAGGGGCTAACCCTAGGTGGAGGAAACCCCAGAGGCCTAGGTCCTGGGGGGCGTAACCCTAGGGGAGAAACTCCCTGGGGGCGAACCCTAGGTCCTAGTGGAACCAGTCCTAGCGAAATGTCATCGATCCGTCACACGAAGGCGAGTAGAGTACTCCCGAGTGGAGGAAGACGACCCTAGGGCGGTTGATCCGGCTCGGACGGTGACTTTATGAATTGATTCTAACATTGTCTTGCGGTATGCAATTCTAACTTTGCGGGAGAGAGCGGGCCCGGGGAGGTGGATCGGGCCCGGGACCGACTTTATCCCTCAGCGACGACTGAAAACTAACGGGCGCTGGCCGTCCACACCAGCGTCAGGTCTGTGCGCACTCTCATATAAAAGGAGGTCTGACGCTTTTATACAATCTTTTAAGCATTCTCCGTGCTCGCTAAACGCCTCGACCGCGACAACCCGAGCTTCAGCCATCTTTTATTGTACAATATTTTTACGCTTAAATTGTACTTAGCTTGTAATAGCTTTTACGAATTATAATTGTTGCCCACCGAAGCGATCAAGGATCGCGGGCCTCGAGTAGGAGTCGTCACAGCTACGAAGTAAATCCTTTGTGTCCACTTTATTTACTTTTCACGCATTATTTATGAACAAGATTCGAACGAAATAGCCACGAGCGCTATTCACCCCTCTAGCGCTTTCGATCCATCAATTGGTATTAGAGCCATTTGAATTGCAACCACCATTCAAAATATTTTTTCGTGGTATTTTTTAGATTTTCGGAGTCGATTAGAATTTAGCCTCATAGCTATATTCTAATTCTTTTTCCCCAGAATCGGTTTTTCTCGGAATTGGTGCAACACCACCCGAGTTCGTGATCCATTTTTTTCCTTCCGCAGTACTAAGCCAGGACCAAGTCCTGGGACATTTTGTTGGTTGTTTTTCATTTTAGGTTAATCTAAAATGACCCTTCAAGAAGGCTACAGTACAGCCCGCCCTCCGCTATTCACCGGAGACGACTTCGGGTAATGGAAGGGTCGGATGGAGGCATATCTCCAGACTCACTTTGAAGTCTAGATGATTGTCATGTTGGTTGCTACTCGGAAAGCCTAGAGGTTCCACTGTACAAAATTTTGTACAAAGGTCTGAACCTTTTCCTAGCTACCATGTGTTCTTTTAAATTAAATTTTGGATCGCCTGCGGAACTTAACACGTTTGATCCAAAATTTAATCTATTTGTTCTTTTAGGTTTTGACTTGGATCTCCTGCGGAACTTAACACGTTCGATCCAAATCACCTTAAGTTATTAATTCCATTAAATATTAATTTCCATAATTGGTTCCGAGTACTGACATGGCGAGACACATGGCCTTCTTGGATATGGGAGCAACCACCACCGACTAGACAAAACCTTTTATAGAAATCTAATATTTAATTTCCTAAAATAACTTTAGGTTAACTGAAAAGAACAATCAAATCACAAGGAAAAATAAAACAAAAGAACACAAGTTCGAAAAACATATTCGAAATACTAGAACGTAAGCCTCTTGTATTTGGTATTATTTCCATAAATAACTAGTATGATGCGGAAAAGGAAAAACTACTAGTTATACCTTTTAGAAAGACCTCTTGATCTTCTACCGTATTCCTCTTCTAACCTCGGACGTTGTGTGGGCAACGATCTTCCGAGATGAGAAACCACCAACCACCTTCTTCTCCTCCTAGCTAGGTTCGGCCACAAAAAGCTTTACCAAGGATGAAGAACAAAACACCAACCAAATTCCAAGAGATGCTAGCTTTCTCTCCTTCTTCTTCTTCTTCTTCTCCAAGTAGTATCCGGCCGCCACAAGAGCTCCAAGCCTTTGAGAGTTTCGGCCACCACAAAGAGGAAGAGAGGAAGAGGATGGCCGGCCACTCCAAGGAATAAAAGAGGGAGAGAAAATAATAGAGGTTATGTCTCATGAAGGCACCCTCACCCCTTCTTTTATATTCCTTGGCCTAGGCAAATTAGGAAATTTAATTACAATAAAATTTCCTTAATTCCCTTGACATGATTTAATTGAGAAAAATAAAATAAAATTTTCCCAATTAATCCCTAATGGCCGGCCACATCAAAAGAGATAAATTAGACAAGTTTTAATCAACAATTAAAACTTCCTAATTTGTTTCCGGAAATTTTTAAAAAATTAAAATTTCTATTTAAAAATCTCTTCATGGTTGATAAAAAGAAATTTCTATAATTTTAATTTTATCAACATGTGGATAATTTTAAAGTGAAAATAAAATATCTCACCAATCTACAAATAAGGAAAGAGATCTAATCTCTTTCTTTAATCTTTTGTAAATCTTTTACAAGAGAGATATTTTAATTTTAATTCTCTTTAATAAATTATTTCTTCCACATAATAAAAATTAAAATTAAAATTCTTTTTAAATTTGGCTGGCCCCCACTAGCTTGGGTTCAAGCTAGGGCCAATTAAACTTGGCCGACCCTAGCTTGGTTCCCAAGCTAGCTTGGCCGACCCCTTTATGTGGGTATAGAAGGTGGGTATAGGTGGAATACTCTATAAATAAGAGGCTACGATAGGGACCGAGAGGAGGAATTGGTTTTGTCTCCGATAAAATTAAACACACAACTTAATTTTATCGATAATAATTCATTCCACTAGAGAACTATTATTGAACTACCGCACCAATCCCAAATTACATTTTTGGGCTCCTTCTTATTATGAGTGTGTTAGTCTCCCTGTGTTTAAGATATCGAATGCCCACTAATTAAGTGAGTTACTAACAACTCATTTAATTAATATCTTAGTCCAAGAGTAGTACCACTCAACCTTATCATCATGTCGGACTAAGTCCACCTGCAGGGTTTAACATGACAATCCTTATAAGCTCCTCTTGAGGACATTATCAACCTAGTATCTCTAGAACACAGTTTCCTTCTATAATCAACAACACACACTATAAGTGATACCATTTCCCAACTTATCGGGCTTATTGATTCATCGAACTAAATCTCATCCATTGATAAATTAAAAAAATAAATATCAAATATATGTGCTTGTTATTATATTAGGATTAAGAGCACACACTTCCATAACAACTGAGGTCTTTGCTCCTTTATAAAGTCAGTATAAAAGAAACGACCTCAAATGGTCCTACTCAATATACTCTGAGTGTACTAGTGTAATTATACAGTCAAGATAAACTGATACCTAATTACACTACGACCTTCTAATTGTTTGTTCCTTTCCATTTTAGTCGTGAGCTACTGTTTATAATTTATAAGGTACTGATAACATCATCTTCTGCATGTGGCACCACATATTATGTTATCTACAGTATAAATTAATTGAACAACTATAACTAAATGTAGACAATTTGACCAAATGTGATTCTTTATTCATAATGAATGTTTACAAAGCTTAGGCTTTCAGTATACACTCCAACAATCTCCCACTTATACTAAAAGACTAAGCTGCTATATCTGCTGCCATACATCTGATTCTCAACCCTTGAACATGCCCATCAAAAGCTCTTGCCTTAAGGACCTTAGTGAAAGGATCTATAGGTCATCACCTGATGCAATCTAGGCGGCAACAACTTCTCCTCGTTTATACGATTTCTCGTATTGGGAGGTACTTGCGCTCTATTGTGTTTACTTGCCTTATAGACTTATGGTTTCTTTGAGTTTGCTACTGCACCAACATTATTATAATAAATTGTAATAATCTTTGGACAAACCAGAAATCATATCTAAGTCTATCTTGAGGTTATTGAGTCATTCAGCTTTTATGGCTACCTCAGAGGCTTGCCATATACTAAGCTTCTATGGTGGAGTCCAAAAAAACACCTATGCTTATCATTTTTCCATAGTTATGACTTTACCTCCTAAAGTAAACACAAAACCCCGAGGTTGACTTATTATTGTCCCTATCCGATTGGAAGTCAAAATCCGTGTAACCCACAGGGACCAAATTAACTGCCTTGTAAGCTAGCATATAATCTCTAGCGCCTCTAAGGTACTTTAATATATGCTTTACTGCAGTCCAATGTCCTTGTCTAGGGTTACTTTGATATCTGCTAACTATGCCCTTGGCAAAACAGATTTCTGATCTCGTGCATAACATACATTAGGTTGTCTAACTGCCGAAGCATAAAGAACTGCCTACATGTCCTCAATCTCCTTTGATGTCATCGGAGACATCTCTTTAGATAAAGACACTCCATGCTTAAAAGGTAAGAAACCTGTCGAGGAGTTTTGCATGCTTAAAACGAGCAAGGATTTTCCGATGTATCAAGCTTGGGATAAGTAAAATATATTTTTTCTTTCGATCCCTTATTACTTTGATCTCAAAAATATATACATTCTCCCAAGTCCTTTATATCAAATTATTTGGACAACCATACCCTTATTTCTGACAATATTTTGATATTGTTTCCAACTACCAAAAATGTTATCTACGTATAGTACAAGAAATACCACCACGTTTCCATCACACCTTTTGTATACACAAGACTTATCCGTTTACTCAATAAATCCATAGGTCTAGATTACTTTGATAAACCGGATGTTCCAAGACCTTGAAGCTTTACTTCAGTCCATAGACTGATTGAGCTTGCACACAAGATGCTCTTAGCCCTTTGCAATGAACTCTTCTAGTTGCTTTATATGGATGCTTTCATCAAGACTTCCATTAAAAAATGTTGTCTTGACATCCACTTGCCAAATAGATAAAAGAATCCGGATAGACTTAAGCATGGCTACCAGTGAAAAATTTTCCTTTTTATCAAGCCTTGCTTTGAAAGTTACTACCTTCCTTTCTATCCCTCTTTTCCTATTATTGACCTTTTTTACACCCAAAGGCTTTCACACCATTTGGTGGTTCTACAAGTTTTCAGATTTTATTAGAATACATATATTCTAATTCTGTTATTCATTACTCTTTGCCAAGATGTTGCATCTTTATCTTGGAGTGTTTCGTCATATGTCCGGAGATCAGGTTCATGTCCTCCAGGGATCGAGTCCAAAAACTCTCCCAAAACATGAATCTTTTTAGGTTGCCTAACAACCCTCCCACTATGACAAGGCATTTTCTGCAATTGTGTATCATTTGTAATACGTGTTGCAGTTTCCTTGTGGTATCTCATCTTGTACAGTTGGTACTAGATTAGACATGCCTTTTATTACTTCCTTAAGAACAAATTTTCTTATGGGCACATGGTTTATTACATAGTCCTTTTCTAAAAATCGGTCATTGATGCTAACAATGACCTTCTGATTTTTAAGACTATAAACCTACTTTCATTTCACTAGGATAACCCACAAACAAGTGAATTCCTGTCTAACTTATCATTGTCTCTCTTCTGCATATGTGCTGGACTACCCGAATCCGAATATGCTTCGAAATAGGCTTACGCCTATTCAGCAATTCTATATGAGTAGAGAATTCTGACTTTAGAAGGTACTATATTCACTCCTGTTTCCAGAGTATATCTTTAAAATGATTTTGATAATATTCTTAATAACTCATCAATCTACTTATTTCCATAAGAGTCCTATACCTTCCTTTTCCTACACCATTCTGTTGGGGTGTAACAGGTGCAGTTAGTTGGGATTGAATCCCTACTTCTGATAAATGACTCCTAAATTCTCCCAAGAGGTACTTGCCACTACGATCTTACCATAGTGTCTTGATACTTTTACTTTGTCGTTTCTCCACATCAGCCTCGTATTCTTTGAACTAATCAAAGCACTTAGACTTGCGGCACATCAAGTAAATATATCCGTATCTCAAATAGTTGTCTATAAAATAGATGAAATATTTGAAACAACCTCTTGCCTGGATGCTCATAGGATCACACAAATCAGAATGAACCAATTCCAATATATCTTTGACTCCTTACCCCTTAGACTTAAAAGCTTCTTGGTTATTTTTCCTTCCAAGTAAGACTCGTAGGTTGGAAAGATTTCCACTACTAATGAACCCAAAAGTTCATCAGCTACCAATGAATCATACTCAAGTTAATATAACCTAGCCTTAGAAGCCAAAGATATAATTGGTTCATTTTCGAAGGTTACTTTCTCTTAAAGTTAGAAGATGTGTTACTAATTTCCATTTGTTGCATCGTGAGAGTTATTGGATTTATAAATTGCCAACCAACGTACCAGAATAGATAACTTCCCTCTTTTTCTTAATAACAACTTTTTTATTTAAAAGAGGCAGAATATCAAGTTCTTTGAATAGTTTAAAAACTGAAAACTAGTTCTTTCTAAACTTGGTGCGTAAAGATAATTACTCAAAAATCCATATTTTATTCTTATCAAAAGATAAACATCTCCCACTGCAACAGCTACTATTTTTACAGTAGTGCCCAAGTAGACGGTGTTTTAATTTTCATTTAGTTGTCGGGTTTCCTGGAACCCTGCAATGAATTGCGAACATGATTAATGACATCTGTATCTACACTCTAGGTTCTGGTAGATAACACCACTAAACATGTTTCAACTAATGAATTAAATACACCTATATTGTTCTTAGTTCTAAGAAGACAGTCTACCTTAATGTCAAAGTCCTATTTCCAATCATTACAATTGGGATTATTAAGTCTTTCTTATAGTATGACTACTAGGGGATTGACAAACATTTTAAATCCTAAGAATCACAGAAAATACTTGGTCAAGATCAACTCCTTAAAAATCCCCATGAATTTTGTATGCCACGATAGTGTGGACGTATACAAAATCGAAGAGAAGATTTTATTCATTAATTTTATTATCTCGTCAACTTTACTTTATGATGAATAAAATTAATAGTTGATCTATCTTTGATCAAATATTTGGTCAAAAACTTTTGAATTTAAAAAAAATATTGATTCCTTAAACAATATTATTTAAATTCACCAACACCTCAAACACCGTGAATTTTGCATGCCACGTTAGTGTGGACGTATACAAATTCAACATTTGTAAAAGGAGGGTTTTAGCCCATTAATTTTATTATCTTGTCAACCTAACTTTTTGACAAATAAAATTAATAGTTGGTATCATTTGGTCACACAAGTAATAGCAGTGACTCCGATGGGGAGGATACTATTAGATGTGTCTAAGTGTATACCATTACTTGACACTAAGTCCATTAATAAGATTATGCCCCTTCCGTTGGGGAAGATCACACGCTCTTAATTAACTTCCTATAGTCATCCAAAATGGAAGTCTGCTCTAGTGATCCACAAACAAGCTCATCCGTTATAGAGGAAGGCACTCGAGCCAACGCCAAGCTTGTTTGCATCACTTACAAACCAAGAATGGAGACCATGGGATTTACTTAAAATCCCTCTCCCACTTAGTTATTTATAAATGAGGAATTTTAACTATGCTAGCCTACTAAATATGTAAACTAACATGCACATAAGTCAATATAAAAGCAATAAATAGAAAATCTAATTTTCAACTATTATGGCTTTTATCTCTTGTTGTCCTCTGTGTGTTGTCATCCCAAGCTGCTGCCATATTTGGCCACTGCCACCGGGTCTAGCTGTCGCATCCATCTTGCTCCTAGTTCCACTGCGCCTCTGGTCCTTAGAAGGTTCCACGCTTTGCAAGATTCGATCCGCGACATAAATAGAATTTTACATTTTGATCCTATATTCCTCGAAGGAATGTACATGTAAACTAGATCGAACATAAAATAAAATTTACATCCATCGATCCTATATTCCATAAAAGGAATGTACATGTAACTAGATCAAAAATAAAATGCTAATAAAACTAAATACAGCTCCTGCTGTATTTTATAATACAATCATGCACACACAATAAAATGCCCTTGACATGTCCAAGGGTACAATCACACACATAATAACTATAAGCCATAATAGTTGAATCCTGCATCCACAAAGTTAGCACATCCTACTATTAACCTGCCTAAATTATGTATGACATGTGCATAATTAAACTAATACCAAATACACAGAGGCAAAACCCTAGCTCTGATACCAATTGTTGGTTGCTACTCGGAAAGCCCAGAGGTTCCACTGTACAAAATTTTGTACAAAGGTCTGAACCTTTTCCTAGCTACCATGTGTTCTTTTAAATTAAATTTTGGATCGCCTGCGGAACTTAACACGTTTGATCCAAAACTTAATCTATTTGTTCTTTTAGGTTTTGACTTGGATCTCCTGCGGAACTTAACACGTTCGATCCAAATCACCTTAAGTTATTAATTCCATTAAATATTAATTTCCATAATTGGTTCCCAGTACTGACGTGGCGAGGCACATGGCCTTCTTGGATATGGGAGCAACCACCACCGACTAGACAAAACCTTTTATAGAAATCTAATATTTAATTTCCTAAAATAACTTTAGGTTAACCGAAAAGAACAATCAAATCACAAGGAAAAATAAAACCTAAGAACACAAGTTCGAAAAACATATTCGAAATACTAGAACGTAAGCCTCTTGTATTTGGTATTATTTCCATAAATAACTAGTATGATGCGGAAAAGGAAAAACTACTAGTTATACCTTTTAGAAAGACCTCTTGATCTTCTACCGTATTCCTCCTCGGACGTTGTGTGGGCAACGATCTTCCGAGATGAGAAACCACCAACCACCTTCTTCTCCTCCTAGCTAGGTTTGGCCACAAAAAGCTTTACCAAGGATGAAAAACAAAACACCAACCAAGCTCCAAGAGATACTAGCTTTCTCTTCTTCTTCTTCTTCTTCTTCTCCAAGTAGTATCCGGCCGCCACAAGAGCTCCAAGCCTTTGAGAGTTTCAGCCACCACAAAGAGGAAGAGAGGAAGAGGATGGCCGGCCACCCCAAGGATAAAAGAGGAGAGAAAATAATAGAGGTTATGTCTCATGAAGGCACCTCACCCTTCTTTTATATTCCTTGTCGATAAATTAGGAAATTTAATTACAATAAAATTTCCTTAATTCCTCGACATGATTTAATTGAGAAAATAAAATAAAATTTTCCCAATTAATCTCTAATGGCCGGCCACATCAAAAGAGATAATTAGACAAGTTTTAATCAACAATTAAAACTTCCTAATTTGTTTCCAAATTTTAAAATTAAAATTTCTCTTAAAATCTCTTCATGGTTGATAAAAGAAATTTCTATAATTTTAATTTTATCAACATGTGGATAATTTTAAAGAGAAAATAAAATATCTCACCAATCTATAAATAAGGAAAGAGATCTAATCTCTTTCTTTAATCTTTGTAAATCTTTACAAGAGAGATATTTTAATTTTAATTCTCTTTAATAAATTATTTCTTCCACATAATTAAAATTAAAATTAAAATTTTTTTAAATTTAATGCCCCACTAGATTGGGTTCAAGCTAGGGCCGACCCCAATTTATACTTAGGCCGACCCTAGCTGGTTCCCAAGTTAGCTTGGCCGACCCCTATGTGGGTATGAAGGTGGGTATAGGTGGGTATAGTACTTTATAAATAAGAGGCTAGGATAGGGACCGAGAGGAGGAATTGGTTTTGGTCTCCCGATAAAATTAAGCATCGTGTTCACCCCCAACACACAACTTAATTTTATCAATAATAATTCATTCCACTAGAGAACTATTATTGAACTACCGCACCAATCCCAAATTACATTTTGGGCTCCTTCTTATTATGAGTGTGTTAGTCTCCCTGTGTTTAAGATATCGAATGCCCACTAATTAAGTGAGTTACTAACAACTCATTTAATTAATATCTTAGTCCAAGAGTAGTACCACTCAACCTTATCATCATGTCGGACTAAGTCCACCTGCAGGGTTTAACATGACAATCCTTATGAGCTCCTCTTGAGGACATTATCAACCTAGTATCTCTAGAACACAGTTTCCTTCTATAATCAACAACACACACTATAAGTGATACCATTTCCCAACTTATCGGGCTTATTGATTCATCGAACTAAATCTCATCCATTGATAAATTAAAAAAATAAATATCAAATATATGTGCTTGTTATTATATTAGGATTAAGAGCACACACTTCCATAACAACTGAGGTCTTTGCTCCTTTATAAAGTCAGTATAAAAGAAACGACCTCAAATGGTCCTACTCAATACACTCTGAGTGTACTAGTGTAATTATACAGTCAAGATAAACTGATACCTAATTACACTACGACCTTATAATGGTTTGTTCCTTTCCATTTTAGTCGTGAGCTACTGTTTATAATTTATAAGATACTGATAACATCATCTTCTGCATGTGGCACCACATACTATGTTATCTACAGTATAAATTAATTGAACAACTACAACTAAATGTAGACAATTTGACTAAATGTGATTCTTTATTCATAATGAATATTTACAAAGCTTAGGCTTTCAGTATACACTCCAACATGTCAAAACCGGATTCCAACTACCATCTGATACCGCCGGCAAACCACTACCGTACGAGGACTGGGATGCATCTTTTATTAAGAAGGTGGAAGCAAATGCCAAGGCAACCTGCACCCTCCAGTGTGGCCTATCAAAAGAAGAACTCAACCGCATCGACCCCTTCAATAGTGCCAAAGAGTTGTGGGAGAAGCTAATTGAACTTCACAAAGGGACATCCGACACCAAAGTAAGTAAAAGAGACCTAATTTTTAATAAATTATTTAACATCAAATTGCAGGAAGGTGAAACAGCTGCCCAACTCCATGCCCGGATTCAAGATCTGCTCAATGGTCTTCATGCAATTGGACAGAAGGTAGACAACCGGGACATCATAAGGTATTCTCTAAACGCCTTTCCAAGGAACACCTTATGGGCATCCATGGTAGATGCCTACAAGGTCTCCAAGGACTTATCTACCATTAAACTAGATGAACTTTTTGCAGAACTCGAACTTCACGAATAGACTAATGCACGCCCGACCGAGAAAGGGTTGGCTTTGGTTGCAGGAACAGGGAGATCGCGTGAGTCAAAAATCAAGCGGAGAACCGAACCTGAGTCAGAAGAAGAACCAGATTCGGAAGACGACGATGAACTTACAACCGAGATAGTCAACTTAGTAAAGAAGCTCTGCAAAAAGAAGGGCTTCAACAAAAAGGATCTCAGAAAGGCCATCCAGTTTAAAGAAGCCCAACCAAGCTCGAAGGTTAAATTTGAAGTGACCTGCTACGGGTGCAATCAGAAGGGTCACATCAAGGCAAATTGCCCGAATCAGAAGGATCCAAAGGAACCCCAAAGAAAGAAGGCATTGAAGGCAACATGGGACGAGTCTTCTTCCGAGGAATCCGACGACGAAGAACTAGAACAGACGAACTTTCTCGCCTTGACAGCCCGGGATTACACCAACGGATCCGGAAGTGAGGACGAATCGGAAGCCGATCCGCATCTGTTTCTGAAGGACCGAACCCCTCTGTAAGTAAAAAATCGTTTATATAGCTTAATTAATTATTTAATGCATAAAGTAGCTAAGTCCAAGATTCGAATCAAATCGCTTCTAAAGGAGGTAACACTCCTTAAAGAAACGCCTAACAACGAATCCTTAACTGATCAAGTTCAGACTGGAACCTCAACTCAAGTTCAAAAACTTGAGGAAGAAAATTCCAATCTGAAAAGTCAGGTGAAGGATTTGAAAACAACCCTAGAACAATTTTCCTTGGGATCCAAGAATCTTGACTTGATTCTTGGAACACAAAGGGTAATCTATAATCGAACTGGACTAGGATATAAAAAGAAATATAAATCTTACCTATCCTTAATAAACAAACCAAATAGTAAATCGGTCCAAGCTTGGGTTGCCAAGTCCAACCTGATCAATCAAGTAGGACTTGGGCATTATTGGGTTCCTAAGGATCAAATACATTACCTCGATAGGTCATATCGAGGCTATGATCCAGGGGGAGCTAGCAGAAAAACAATTAAAATTAATAATTAAATTTAAATATCAAAATTCGTAATTTAAATTCAAAATTCAAAATTCAAAATTAATTTAAAACTCAAAATTCAAAATTCGAAATTAATTCAAACTCAAAATTCAAAATTCGAAATTAATTCAAACTCAAAATTCAAAATTCAAAATTCAAAATTCAAAATTAATTACTAAAACTCAAAATTCAAAATTCGAAATTAATTCAAACTCAAAATTTAAAATTCAAAATTAATTTAAAACTTAAAATTCAAAATTCAAAATTAATTTAAAACTCAAAATTCAAAATTTGAAATTAATTACTAAAACACAAAATTCAAAATTCGAAATTAATTCAAAATTCAAAATTCAAAATTTGAAATTAATTTAAAACTCAAAATTCGAAATTAATTCAAAATTCAAAATTTAAAATTCGAAATTAATTTAAAACTCAAAATTCAAAATTCGAAATTAATTTAAAACTCAAAATTCTAAATCAATTATTCAAAATTAATTCAAAATAGGAGGGTCCAGAATAGCTGGCAATTCCGAAACCTATCTACCCGAAATGGGTAAACAAGAGTAAATTACCCGACAGGGTAAGTAAGGATAGATTAAAAGGGAGAGGTTTAACTTGACCCACAGTACTGGTGAAGTCTTTGGATGATAGTACGTTAGGGAAGCTTGGACATCGCATGTCTAGGAAGATATGACTTCGACCTGGTGCATTTGGCCAAGTGGAACTAACCGAATCTACCTTTAAATGGATCCTAACTAGTTAGACCAAGGTTTAGTATTAAGTTCAATGGGTAGGACTATTTGGAAAACCTCAAAGGCTTGGTTACTTTAATGAGCTCCTTGTGACTCACCATAGCCCAGAAGTTTATCCAAAGAATGCTTACTTGTTTAACTCAAAGCTAAACTCGAATCTAACATAAAGTTAAACCAAGCCCTAAAAAATTGAACTAATTCATCTCACAGAATAATAGGATCCCCTGATTGAAAACATAGATCGGGTGAGATGACTAAGCAAACTAAATTTTAAATGTTACTTAAGTTAAGTTAAATATTTTCAAAATTAAATTAACTTAAACATTTTTTTTAATCAAATCAACTTAAACATTGTTTAATAAATTAACTTAAACATTTTTAAAATAAAATTAAATTAAACATCTTCAAATTAAATTAACTTAAACATTTTCAAAATTGAATTAATTTAAATATTTCTCAATTAAACATCAAATCACCAAACAAACCTCCATAGAATTAATTCAAATTAGGTAAAATGCTAAATTAGGGACTTACTTCAATCAAACTGTCTTTTGATCCATTAACTACTTTATGTGTAGGAATTGGATCAATGGATGTTGGACAGTGGATGCTCCAAACATATGACTGGAGATAGGTTGAAGTTCACTAAGCTAAAACTAAAGAACCTAGGATCAGTTGCATTCGGCAACGATGGAAAACTGAAAGTAATCGGAAAAGGTAATATCGAACTTAATTCTGATTTTATTATTCGAAAAGTACTGTTAGTTGAAAATTTTAATTTTAATTTATTAAGTATAAGTCAACTATGCGATACTGGTTATTCAGTCAATTTTACCAAGTCTGAATGTATAGTCAAACATGTTGATAATCCAAAAATCATACTTAAGGGCACTAGGAAAGATAATGTCTACACCATTTATCTAGCATCATCCTCAATAAAGTGTTTTCTAACACAACAAGAGGAAACTGAGTTATGGCACAGAAGACTCGGTCACACTCACACTGTAGCGACCCACCTTTCTACACTACTACTATTCTCTAAAGGTGGACGCTACTTGACTACTAACTCTACTTAACCGGTATGATTAAAAATCACATAGAAACTCTACCGAAAAATTTCGGCAGAATCTCCCCTGTACCGGTGACCCCAAACTGGGATACATAACATGTATACTCAGCCACAGGCGGCTGGAATATATAATTTCACAACCACGCAGTATAATAGCACAATAAAAATATGAAACTACTCTAGCAATGGCAAACAACCATATCACTCCAACAATAGGAGGTATCAAACTACAAATGCGGAAATAAACTCAATTTCAATATAACATTAAAAGAGAACTAAAAGAAAAGTCTTGATCAATTGGATCTCCATAGTCCACACATCACACACCGTCACAACCTCCTTGTCGCCTTCTTCCTTATACTTTAGCTTTTCCTTTATCTGCAGTAGGAGGAAAATAGTATCTATAAGCTAAAAGCTTAGTGAGCACTATCCTACTCACAAAACTCGATATGCATGTATATAAATAAAAACATGCTAAAACCGAATGCTAACATGTAAAGCTACTCATGCTCATAAATAGCCAAGAAATCAACTAACTGAAAACTAACATGGATATGCTCATGAATAGCAAAGAAATCATATCATGCTAACTGAATACTAAACATGTATAGCTAATCATGCTCATAAATAGAAAGGAACTAACGAAATACTAAACACGTATAACTAATCATGCCATAAATAATAAGAAACTAATCAAATACTAAACATGTACAACTAATCATGCTCATAAATAGCGAAGAAACTAACTAAAAAGCTAACATGTAAAGCTAATCATAAACTATCATGTTGTAAGAAACTGAATTGATACCTAAGCTAAACTAATTAATGCTAAACCGAGTCTAACTTATATTCACATAACTAATTTGTGAAGTTTTGAAAACTATTTACATAATAGATTAAAATAATAATCATGCTGCTGATGGGCCCGGCAACTGTACTTGCTGTGCGCGCATCCCTAACTAAACCCGGGATTACAAGTTCCGAGTCTAGTAGGGTTTACTAGGTTATCTAAACCTAGGGACGACTGTGGGAGCCCAACCCAATGGATATCTAATCCAGTACAGTGCCACTGCTGAAAATAAAATACTGATTTCATAGCTAATTTTCTTATCTTGCTTTTACTAGGTTATCTGAACCTAGAGGCGACTGTGGGAGCCCACCCATTGGATCGTAGTCCCATATAAGCTGAAGCAAGACTAAATAAGTTATTTTAAATGCTTCTACTGCATTTACTGAGCTATTAAAATGCCTACTGTAGCATTATATTGAGCTAAGCATTTTATCAAGCACTTGGTGTGCACTAGAACACACCCTACGTATTGAAAATCTGTATACAAAGCTTAACATAAAATCTGCATATTAAGCTTATCAAAATCTGCATACTAAACTTATCTAAAATCTGCATGCTATAAAAATAGGACTGCTCATGTTATTCCAATAGCAAATAGGAAACTAGAACAACTTAAGCATGCTGTGATAATAAAACAAATTCAACTACTAGGCATGCAATAGAATCTAGAAAATAAAGGAATCGTTGCTGCATGGAATTAATAGAATATCATGCTTCATCAGGAAATACTAAACAGTAATGAAAACTAAAACTGCTTATGTTAAACTGATACTTTAAAATGGCAGGGCTGCTCATGCTACTAAATCAACAATAAGTACTAAATCTGAAATGCTACAAGGTGCTGTTCGTACTTGTAAAATGCTCAAGAAATAGATATTGAATTGCTAAAAAAAAGAATTAACTATGCATACTTTAAGCTTAAGCTGTTCATGTTCGTTGAGCATAGGGATCCAAGACTAAAAATGCTAAACATACTAAGGATCCAAATATGATTACCCATTTCATGCTTACTGGAAATAGCAAGGAACAAAACTAAAATCTGCATTTGCTTAAAAAGAAAACAAAACAATTCTGTTTGTTAAAGCAAGGAAGTCTAAAACTAGAAACTTGAACTCCAAGGAACATCTAACTAAAATGTTATTCATACCAACATAATAAGAGTCTATTCATGCTTGTTAAACTAACAAACTTCTAAAACCATCTACTCAAAATAAAGGGATGTTTAGTGCTTATTAATATGCAAGGAAACTAAATCCGCAAGGCTAATTTTAAGGCTGTTCATGCTTACTAAATGCTAGGTTGTTCATATTCTTTGAATAAGGAAGGTTCTACACATGCATGTTGTTAATAAGAACCTATTCAACACATAATTGCAATTGAACCTCCTTAACTAAACTTAATGGAATTCGGTTTCCATAGAGCAACCAAAATCTCTATAGCAAACTACTACAGTAAAGAAGGAGAATCAAAATCTCAAAACTGCTCTTAAGCCTCAACAAGTTTTAACAGAATACCTAGGTTTCACATGCACACAGATTTTAGGATTTACTTAGGGTAATAAAATCCTTTAAAGAAAACTTGCTACTATAGATGAAGACCACTTCATGCTCACAGCAGTAACCAAGAATCTAAGAATCGTATGCCTCAACAAAAAGGGTAAACATGACCTGGAATCAAAAGCTCCTTAAAACATGTTGTTCTAAGCTCTAAACACACTTCAACAGGTTAGCAACAAAGCAATCAAAAATCTTAAATCTATCCACTTCCCTTCAAGCTTCCAATTCCTAAAAACATGCTTCAACCATCACTTCCCACATCTTGTGCCACGGCAAGAAAACAATAAAAGAATGCAAAGCTTCGGCAACAACATGAATGCCATAAAATACAATCCGAAAACACGGAATCAACTTAAAACTCGGAACAACTCCTACTGCAGGTGAGAAGCAACTCACCTTCGGTTCTTGGACTTACAACCGAGCAAGATAGCTTCTAGGGCTTCGGAGAAACTCACGATCTCGGCCTCTTCCTCGCGTCTTCGAGTTCTCCTTGTCGAGAGGATCGAGAGGGCGAAGAAATCTCTTGGAATCGAGCCTTGGTCGGCCGCCGGAGACGCCCTCAAGCTCGCTGCGTTTTTCACCCGAGAGAAAACGCCGTCGCCGAGAGAAAGGGGAGGAAGAATTTAGGTTTTGTGATTAATCCCTAAGTTCTTCCTTTTAATACCCTAAAGTTTCTGTTAACTAGTACTACTTAAATATATTTTGTTCCTTTCTAAATTGACAAAGTCTGCTGGCGCAGTTGGTTCGTTGGAAAAGAAACATTCTCGAAGGTCTCGGGTTCGAATCCCTTAGCCGCGCACCTTTTTTTCCAATTTATTTTAAATATTCCAACTCATGCTTAAATATAATTGTTCTCCTATCTAGTTAACAAATCGAGCACAGCTCGGTTGGTCGGGCCGAATTTTGCTCGGGCCGAGGAGCTCGGTTCGAAACCCAGCTTCTTCAACTTATTTTCCTTCTTATTATTCTCCATTACCATGTTCTACATCATATACATTTCATCTCATTTATTATTAACAAAACGTTTCCAGACCAGTTGGTTGGCTAAGTCCGGATTCGGGTCCGGGGTCTTGGGTTCAAAACCCGGCTTCAACATTTTTTTGTCACAACTTCTTTCTTTTGGTAAAAATACCAAACGACCTCCAAAAATTCCATAAAAATACTCTAAAAATTTCTAAAAATCTCTAGAATTTTTCTAAAGCATTTCCAAATTTTAATAAGGTCTTTTAGGACTCGAAATAGGGAAAATTGGGTCGTTACACACACAAGACTCATTTCAAAAATGAGTCAAAATGGACTAGTTAGAGGGTTGCCCAAATTAAAAGTTATTGAAAACTCAATCTGTAATGCATGTCAACAAGGAAAACAAAACAAGTCCACCCACAAGTCAACCAATACGGTTAGAACTACCTATCTACTTGAGCTCCTTCACCTAGATCTATTTGATTCACATGGAGCCAAGTCACTAAGCAAGAACCAGTATTGCTTAGTTATAATTGATGACTACTCCAGGTTCACCTGGGTAAAATTTCTAAAAACAAAATATGAAACCTTTGAAAAATTTAGTAATTTTTGCAAATTAACAGAAAATGAAAAAGATACTAAAATTAAAACGATAAGGAGTGATCATGGAGGAGAATTTGAGAATCACAACTTCACTAAATTTTGTGAGATAAATAGGTACAAACATGAATACTCCTGCCCTAGAACCCCCCAACAAAATGGTTTAGTAGAACGTAAAAACAAAACCTTACAAGATACTGCTAGAACCATGTTAAACGAATATAATCTATCTAATTAATTCTGGGCTGAAGCAGTTAGTACAGCATGCTACATTCAAAATAGGATCTTAATTAACAAATTTCAAAATAAAACCCCCTATGAAATTTATTATAATAAAATTCCTAACTTAAACTATTTAAAAGTATTTGGGTGTAAAGTTTTTATTTAGGAAAATTTACATCAAAAATAACCCCAGGAATATTTTTAGGATACTCAACCACTAGTAGAGCATATGGAGTATATAACAAGGATACCCTAAAAGTAGAAGAAACAACAAATATAAAATTTGATGAAGACACTATAGATGAAACTGAAGATACAGAAAATGCTAATCCAATAAATAGAGAAGATGATGAAATTCAATCTGAACCTATTGAATTTGAAGAACAAATCACTAATTCAAATGACATACGACCAACCAGAATAAGCACAAATCACCCATCTGACCAAATCTTGGGTGATCCAACTGTAGGAGTAAGAACTAGGTCATCCTATAGAAACCAGAGTCAAATAGCCCTAATTTCAAAAATTGAACCCAAAACCATAGAAGAAGCCCTACCAGACCCAGATTGGACTATAGCTATGCAAGAAGAATTGGCCCAATTTGAAAGAAATCAGGTATGAGAATTAGTGCCTAAACCCATTAACAAAACCATAATTGGCACTAAATGGGTTTTTAGAAACAAATTAAATGATCAAGGTGAAATAGTAAGAAATAAAGCCAGATTAGTAGCCAAAGGGTTCAATCAAATAGAAGGGTTAGATTATGATGAGACATATGCTCCTGTAGCAAGACTTGAATCCATCAGGATGCTGTTGGCCTATGCAGCACACAAAGGATTCAAGCTATTCAAATGGATGTAAAATCCGCATTCTTAAACGGATTTATAAAAGAAGAAGTATACGTAGGCCAACCCCCAAGATTTAAGGACATAGAACATCCAAATTATGTCTTCAGATTAAAAAAAGCCCTGTACAGACTAAAACAAGCACCTAGGGCTTGGTATGAATGACTATCCAACTATCTAATATCAAAAGGGTTCAACCAAGGTAAAATAGACCCAACCCTCTTTGTAAAAACCTTTGAAAACGACATCTTTATAGCCCAAATTTATGTCGACGATATTATTTTTGGATCAACCAACTCAAAGTTTCTAAAAGAATTTACCAAACTAATGGAAAATGAATTTGAAATGAGTCTAGTAAGTGAACTCAATTTCTTTTTAGGTTTACAAATTAAGCAAACCAAAGATGGAATTTATATTTATCAAACCAAATATACTAAGGAATTAATTAGTAAATTTGGAATGGAAAATTCAAAAATCATTAATACACCAATGGCAACTAATGTTAAAATTGACTCAGACTTAGAAGGAAAACCAGTAGACTTGAAATACTATCGAAGTATGATAGGAAGTCTACTGTACCTAACTGCAAGTTGACCAGACATCATCTTCGCAGTAGGTATGTGTGCAAGATATCAATCTTGTGCAAAAGAGTCTCACTTAACACTAGTAAAAAGAATCCTTAGGTATGTTAAGGGAACCCTAAACGTAGGACTTTGGTACTCTAGATCCTGCACCCTTGATCTAACTGGCTACTCTAACTCTGACTATGCCAGGTGCAAGCTAGATAGAAAAAGCACAAGTGGCAGTTGTCAATTATTAGGGCACTGCCTAGTAAGTTGGTCAAGTAGAAAGCAACACTGTGTTGCCTTATCTACCACTGAAACTGAATATATAGCACTAGGTGAATGCACATCTCAATTACTATGGATGATGCATACCCTTAAAGACTATCAACTTGAATATCAAAAAACAAAAATCTCAATTGATAACATAAGTACAATAAATCTAACAAAAAATTCAATTCATCACTCAAGGACTAAACATATAGAAGTGAAACACCACTTTGTAAGGGATCATGTAGCTAAGGGTGATATTGTACTCAACTATGTTGAGTCCAAATAAAACCTAGCTGACATCTTTACAAAACCCTTACCTGAACTTGAGTTCAGTACACTTAGAAGACAAATAGGAATGTGCTGGGTAGAATAGATACTTTCAATTCAGTCCTTTTAATGTTTTTTTTTACATTTTTATAACTTCTAGGCAAACTTTTGATTTTTCAAAATCCCTACTTTACTAGACTTTCTAAATTTGGACTTAGCCTAGGCTTTTCCCCTAGAAATCATGTTCCCCCAGGACTCAGCCAGAGCATCTCACAAACACCTAGGTCTACCTTGATTGTGTTTGTAAAACATAGAATGGTGTGAGATGCATAGGGTACAGCCTAGACTCAAGAATGTTTATTTCTGTGCATCAATATGAGTCTGTGCGTTAAATACGTGATTAACAGTAATCAAATCAAGTCTTCCAGCCTTAGTCAAATCTAACTAGATCAATTGACTTGACTTGACTAAACAAGTGAACACTGTTGCCCTCTAGGCAATCAGCAAGTAGCTAAACGGTTAGACAGTTGGTGAAGGAAATAATAAGTTTAAGCATGTCTGTACTTAAGGGATCTGATACCTGATCAAAACAAATCTTAACTCATACTTGGACCTTAGGGCTTTGATACCTTACTAAAACAAAATTTGTAAACTATTAAACACTAAGGTTAACACTTCTCCTTTGCCTTATGTATTCTTGAAATTCATTTCAAAAATATGCCTTAAACAACTTTTCAAAAACTTCTCCAAATTTAAAACTCTCAAGTGTCCTCTATTTTGAAAATTCTTTTTTGGAATTTTGTTAGAAAATTATTTAAGCTGAAACTTTTTCAAAAATTCGTTAAGTTAAAAAAATTTTAAGTTAGAAAATTCTTTAAAGTTTGAAAAATTTTGTTAAGCTGTAATTAACTTCTTTAAGTTGAAAATTTTCCTTGGAAATTTTCTTTAAAAAACCTGAATATTTTTCCGGAAAATTTCTGAAGTTGAAAATTGTGTCTTGAAAATTTTTTTGTGAAAAATTTTGGAAACTCCTCAAAATACACTAAGTTAAAAAGAGCTCCTTTTTGCTATATCTCTTTAAGCAAAATCAATTCTAAGGTGTTGCCTTTCACTTGCTCCTTGCCTAAGTTAAAATGTTTTCTGCTAAATTCTGTCTTGAAAATTTAAGTTTTTCAAAACTAGCTCATTTTTGATATATGGCAAAGGGGGAGAGTAGAGAAATTCAAAGATTCAAAGAAAATATTTTAAAGGGAGCTTGTATTAAGGGGGAGCTATGGCTATTAGTAAAAAATTCAAAGAGAATAACTTATATTAAGGGGGAGCTATGTTTATCTTGCTATCACGCTTATCTTGTTTCTTGTGGTTATACATAACTGCATATTTTTTACTTAACATTGAATTTCGATTGCCATTATCAAAAAGGGGGAGATTGTTGGTGCGGGAAGCATCCGACGATTGAACCTTAGTTTTGATAATGGCAAAGGATTCAAAGTTAAGTTAGTGTGTGATCTAACATGTTTGAATGAGTGTTTCAGGAAAGTCCTAGCTGCGGTTAGGCAGGTGAAAAACCCTAAGGGGTGGTAACCTTAGGTCCTAGGGGGCGGTAACCCTAGGTGGAGGAAAACCCTAAGGGGCGGTAACCTTAAGTCCTAGGGGGCGGTAACCCTAGGTGGACAAAAACCTTAGGGGGCGGTAACCCTAGGTCCTAGGGGGTAACCCTAGGCGAAAAGTCCAGTCGGTCTGGAGGACCGGACTGGCATCAGGTAAATCACCTGAGTGGAGTAGGTGAGGACGTGTTCCCCGTAGAGGGAACAGTAGGCGTCGGGTCGACCTAGGGTTTCCGGTTGGAAATCCGAAGTCAGACTCGGACAGTCCGAAGACTGTCAGCTCTTTTTCACTTATGAATTATCAGATTCTAACATTGCTCCTGGAAAAAGGAGGTCCGGGCGCCCGGAGGTCCGGGCGCCCAGGACTAACTTTTATCCCCTGTGCGACTTCACGACGTGGAGCAACCTGGTTGGCTGGCCACGTCACACTCCAGGCCCCCGGAAAGGTCTCAGGCGCCCGGAACCTCATATAAAAGGAGGGTTGAGGTGCAGCTTTAAATATACAATCTTCGAAGCATTCTCCGTGCAACAAGCTGCTAAACGTCTCGACTCAGAAGTGCTGCAACGACAACCCGGAGCTTCAGTTTTCATCTTTTTATTGTCGGCACAATATTTTTTTCTGCTTAAATTGTACTTAACTTGTAATAGCTTTTACGAATTATAGTTGTTGCCCACCGGAAGCGATCAAGGATCGCGGGCCTTCGAGTAGGAGTCGTCACAGGCTCCGAACGAAGTAAATCCTTCGTGTCCACTTTATTTACTTTCCGCTGCGTTATTTCTGAACAAGCTTTTACGATTTCGAAAAACGAAATAGCCACGAGCGCTATTCACCCCCCCCTCTAGCACTTTCGATCCATCATATTATACTCACTTGTATTGGTGGTGCCAAATAACTGAGTATAATAGCGTCCTTGAGTAGAAGGTTCTTATCTATATCAATCAATTGGTTAAATTAATAGTGAGATGATATATAGAACACTACTCTTAATCATTCCTAGTCAAGTATTAACATTCATGGGCAATGTTAATGCAATGAGACTAGCATGTAGGTCAACTCGATAACTTAATCTCACAAGTCATGGATATTAGATATCAAGTTGACACATGGGTATGTATTGGAGAATGTATACTGAATGACCCGTCATGAGAAAGTATCATAGATCGTTATATGAGTGTCATATATTTTTTCATGTGACTATTAGTATGACTATCAGTCTTTGGACCTGAAGTCACCATGGTTCCCTACAAAAGGAGTTGCATACTTTGGTTTCGTCAAACGTCACCCGTAAATGGGTGGACTATAAAGGCAACTACTGGGTATGTAACAAATTATGCGGAGGGATGTGAGTGATGTAGAAGAGATCTATCCCTCCTATATGACGGGAGTGATATCATGATTCTTGATAGAGTGAAACCACTAAGTGCATGGTCATGCCCAAATGAGTCAATATGAGATATTGATCTCATTTGATTAGAGTGAGTTTACTTGGAGTTCAAGACATAGATTGATTAGAGGATGACATGTTCTATGCCTCAATTGATCAATATAGATGTCTAGGATAGAAGGACATTATCATATATTGTGATAATCACAATTAGTAGTCACAATGGTGATGTTGGATCTCAACATTCTTGTAACTTGGGTAGTAATAATGTGTTGCTAGATACCACTCATTACTTATGTTTCTAAATGAGTTTAGGAGCATTGCCAACGTTACAAGAACCTATAGGGTCACACACAAAGGGCAGTTAGATTGAGATTAGGTTCATATGATGGACTAAGAGGATTAGGTTCATGTGATGAACCAAATTGGGTTAAGAGTAATCCAAATTAAACTAATTGAGTTGAACTCAATTTGATTCATGTGTCGAATGAGTCTAATTTAGACTATGATTCATTCAGTCAATTTAAACTAATGAATAGAGATTCATTAAATTAAATTGATTTGAATCAAAGGTTAGATTTGATCAACCATGGGAGATAAGAGGTCAAATTTGACTTGACTTGAGAGGGAAGATGAAGGGTCAAGTTTGACTTGACTAAATGCCACTTCATTGTGACTTGGTATGGGTCGGCCAATGATGGTGTTCCACATCATCAAGGCTACATCATTATGTGTCACCTCATGAGGAAGACCAAGAGTCATGACTCTTGGTATTACATGGAGGTATAAAACCTTCATTAAGTGGCCGACCACATTAGTGGTGAGTGAATTCTCATTCAAGGCTTCTTCTTCTTCCTCTCATCTCTTCTCTCCTTCTCCTCCATTGCCGAGACCTCTCAAGGGTGCTAGAACACTCTAAGTGGTTCTCTCCACCTTTTATCCGTGTGGATACGTATAGAGGAGTATACACTTGACACTCTACGAGATCCGACAACCATTTGGACGAGCGTGATATGCTAAGGGCTTCGCTACAAGGGTAACCTTCTTTTTCATGTAGATCTAAGATAAATCTAGTATAGACAAACATATTATTTATCTTCGCACGGATCCGTGGCTAGCTTCAAGGTTTCCGCAACGCAAAAAGCGGGTTTTGCGACTCAAAAATGCTAACAGTGGTATCAGAGCCACGTGCGAAGCTTGTACATGTTTGTATTTGCTTTTATGAAAAGGTTTCTAATCTGTAAGTTTCTGTAATTTTTCTACTTTTATGGATTTTGTGAGTATTTTTCTTGTAGAGGCGAAGCAACAAGTGCTTGGACACTTATAGGCTTCAAATACCGAGAAAAACCTTCCAAAATGGCAAGGTCTCACCCAAACAAAATTAGTTTTTTTTGGGACAGCGACTTAATGCGTTGTTAGATCAGTTTGGGACACTCGCGATATTCATTTCGCGAGAAGAGGCACTGCCCCTAACCCCGCAAGGGGCATTGTCTCGCGATCATGCCCGAAAATCGCTAAATAGGACCACCGGGAAGTTGTGACTCATAAAATTGATAAAATAGTAGTAAAATTATAAAAATTTACGTAAAATACATAATTTAGAATTATGTATGATATTGTGATGGTCGTGATCCAAAAATTCCAATATGATTGGTTAAAATTGTATTGTAATTCTTAATATGGCCTGCACACCATTTTTTGTATTGTACATGTTGTATATGATATGCGACCTGTGCGTCGTCCTCCCTTATTTTGTTCCTGTTGTAAATAGATTTTAGACTCGAATGTAACTCGAGTTTCATATTTGTAATGTACAAAATGAGGTGGTGGAAGGTCCACTCAAGAAGGAGCTACGAGGAGGGTGCTGTCAACACATGGCGGTCAAAAGGAGGCGCTTGAAGAAGCTGTTAACCATAGGTTGACCATCCGATCTTTTCATTGGGTTGAGAGGATCGTAGTAGGGCCATGACCTCATCACAATTTAATTAATCAGTATATATATATATATATATATATATATATATATATATATATATATATATATCTTTCATTGCTTGTGTGCTTGTGTGTATGTGATGCATGCTAATGTAGGGTAATTAGTGCCTTAATGCGTATATGATACACATTCATGATTAGATTAGATCTTAATCAAGTCAACCCAAAATACCTACCAAGTTTTGATACCCATCACTACCTCGATCATTTGTTGTTGTTGAATCTACCAAAGCAGAGCAACGCACATTATCTTGGTAGGGTGCGGAAGAATAATCTTGGTCCCGCTTATCAAAGCTTGGGTGAGAACAAACTCAATTAGATTGAGTATAACTAGTTAACACAATTGAATCAGGTAAAACTATAGGCATTTTCCAATGGTTGGGAAGATAGGATAAATATCACATTTATCTTGATCCTATAAACAAGAGTTGCATAGAGATGTAATTGATAATTAGTTATCTACCGATCATACTAAGTTTTGGGTGATTTAGCCAAAGCTAACTCAAGGCATAGTATGATGTGGATCTTGTCCCGTGAGAATTATAGCTAATTGGTGGAATCTAGTAGTGTGGTTTGACTACATCCATGACTTGATTCTACAAAAGCCCTATAATTCAGTGGAAGTATCATTTAGTTAAAGGCCTAATTAAATGATTAGTGGAATATGATATTTACTTTCTGCTTTATTTATGTTGTAGATTGTCATGTCGACAAACACGAACATTTTCTCCCTGCGTTCTGTCCTTGACAAGGACAAGCTCAATGGAGCTAATTTCCTGGACTGGTATATGAATCTGAGAATCGTTCTCACATAAGAAAGAAAATTGTACGTCCTGGAGCAGCCCATTCCAGAGGCACCTCCTGCCACTGCCACGCGAGCCGACCGAGATGCTTATAAGAAGCATCAAGATGATGCATTAGATGTGTCATGCCTCATGCCCGCAACCATGAACTCTGAGCTTCAGAAGTAACACGAGTTGATGACTGCTTATGATAAGGTTGAACATCTTCGTCAACTATATCAAGGACAAGCAAGGCAAGAGAGATTCGAGATCTCTAAGGCACTGTTTCAGTGCAAGATGCAAGATGGGACTCCCGTAGGTCCATATGTACTCAAGATGATTGGGTGCATAGAGAACCTACAGAGGTTGGGATTCCCACTTGGCCAAGAACTGGCCACTGACTTGATCTTACAATCCTTGCTAGAAAGTTACAGTCAATTTGTCATAAATTACAACATGAACGAAATTGATAAGTCACTGCCTGAGCTGCTAAGCATGTTGCAAACTGCTGAGCTCAACCTTAAGAAGGTAAAGCCCAACTCCATTTTGATGGTGCAAAAGCATAAAGGCAAGGGCAAGCCTAAAAGTAAGGGAAAGTCCCAAGCCAAGGGCAAAGGCAAGGTAATGAAACCTAAAGGAGGGGTTGCCAAGGATGCTACCTACTTCCACTGCGGTCAGACCGGGCACTGGAAGAGGAACTGCAAAGGATACCTAGAAGATCTTAAGAAGAAGAGAAATGAGATTTCTATTTCAGGTATATATGTTATAGAAGTCAATCTCTCTATTTCTTCATCGTGGGTATTAGATACCGGATGTACTTCTCACATTTATACTAATGTGCAGGTGCTGAGAAATAGCAGGACATTGACGAAGGGCGAGGTGGACCTACGAGTAGGCAATGGAGCACAGGTTGTTATTGTTGCTGTAGTAACTTACTTTCTATCTCTGCCCTCTAGGCTTGTACTAGAATTAGATGAATGTTGTTATGTGCTTGCTCTCACAAAGAACATCATTTCAGTTTCTTATTTAGACAAGAAAGGCTTTTCATTTATAATAAAGAACAAATGTTGTTCCGTTTATTTGAAAGATATGTTCTATTGTAGTGCACCTTTGATGAACGAACTCTGCATTCTAGACTTAGAGAACCCCGTCTATAACATAAGTACCAAAAGGTTCAAGTCAAATGAAATGAACCGAACCTATCTCTGGCATTGTCACTTAGGTCATATAAATGAGAATCGCTTATCCCAGCTCCATAAAGATGGTTTGCTGGACTCATTTGATTTTGAATCATATGAGACATGCGAGTCATGCCTACTGGGCAAGATGACCAAGACTCCCTTTAGTGGACACAGCAAAAGAGCAATTAACTTGTTAGGACTTATACATAGTGATGTTTGTGGCCCTTTCAATGTCACTGCATAGGTGGTTATAGGTACTTCATTACATTTACTGATGACTTCAGTAGATATGGTTATGTGTATCTGATGACACATAAGTCACAATCCTTTGAAAAGTTCAAAGAATTCAAGAATGAAGTACAAAACCAGCTAGGCAAGAGTATTAAAATACTTCGATCAGATCGAGGTGGTGAATACCTTAGCCATGAGTTTCGTGACTATCTAGCCGAGTGTGGGATTCTATCCCAACTCACTACTCCTGGAATACCACAGTGGAATGGTGTATCCGAAAGGAGGAATCGTACCATATTAGATATGGTATGATCTATGATGAGTCACACAAATCTTCCTATATCTTTTTGGGGATATGCTCTAGACACAACAGCCTTCACACTTAACCGTGTTCCATCTAAAGCTGTGATAAAGACACCATATAGGATCTGGACTGGGAGAGATGCCTAGATATCTTTTATGAGGATTTGAGGTTGTGAGGCTTACGTTCGACGTCAAGTCTCGGACAAACTGGGACCCAAATCCGATAAGTGCTATTTTATAGGATATCTCAAGGAAACGAAGGGATATTACTTCTACATTTCTAGTCACCACAAAGTGTTTGTGGCTAAGACTAGGGTATTTCTAGAAAATGACTTTGTTTATAGAAAAACTAGTGGGAGTACGTTCGATCTTGAAGAAGTTCAAGATATGGACCATAGCACTGAAGCCTTGATGGAAGTTGAACTGGAACCACAAAATGTTGTGGATGATGAGATTATTGCACAAGGAGTTGAGGAACAACAACCAGTTCAAGTAGACCTACCTTCTCGCAGGTCTGACAGGGTACGTCGTCAGCCTAAGAGATACTCTTTTCTCTTGTCTGATCATGACGATGTTATGCTCATTGAGAATGAGCCTACCTCCTATCAGGAAGCTGTTATGAGATCAGATTCTGAGAAATAACTAAAGGTCATGAGATCCGAGATGGAATCCATGTACACCAACCAAGTATGGACTTTGGTTGATCCACCTGAAGGCGTCAAACCCATTGGGTGTAAGTGGGTCTTTAAGAGAAAGATTGACATGGATGGACTTATGAATACCTATAAGGGTTGTTTGGTAGCTAAAGTTTTCAAGCAAATTCATGGTATTGACTATGATGAAACTTTTTCTCCAGTAGTGATGTTTAAGTCCATTCGGATCATGTTTACTATTGCAGCATACCACGATTATGAGATCTGGCAGATGGATGTCAAAATCGCGTTTCTTAATGGAAACTTGCTCGAGGATGTGTACAAGACACAACCTGAGGGTTTTGTAGATCCACTGCATACTGGCAGAGTATGCAAGCTGTATAAGTCCATTTATAGACCAAAGCAAGCTTCTCGGAGCTGGAATCTTCGATTCAATGATGCGATCAAACAGTTTGATTTCATCAAGAATGAAGATGAACCCTTTGTCTACAAGAAGGTTGTTGGGAACACGGTTGTCTTCCTTGTGTTGTATGTGGATGACATAGTACTCATTGGAAATGACATCCCTTTGCTGCAGTCTGTAAAGATTTGGCTGGAGAATTATTTCTCAATGAAGTACTTAGGTGAAGCAGCCTATATTCTAGGCATAAAGATCTATAGAGATAGATCTAAGAGATTGTTTGGCCTAAGTCAAAGTACATATATTGATACGGTATTACTACGGTTTGCCATGCAGAATTCCAAGAAAGGATTTCTGCCGATGTCACAGGTGTGAGTCTTTCGAAGACTCAAAGTCCCTCTTCTAGAGAGGAGAGAGATTGCATAGATAAGATTCCTTATGCTTCAGCCATAGGATCTATCATGTACGCCATGCCATGTACTCGTCCTGATGTTTAGTATGCTTTGAGCATGACGAGCAAATACCAGTCAGATCCAGGTGAGTGTCACTGGATAGCGGTCAAGAATATTCTTAAGTACTTGAGAAGGAATAAAGATTATTTTTTGATATATGGAGACGATGGCGAGCTAGCTGTAAAGGGTTACAGTGATGCTAGCTTCCAAACTGACCAGGATGATTATAGATCGCAGTCTGGGTTCGTGTTTTGCTTGAATGGTGGTGTTGTGAGTTGGAAGAGTTCGAAGTAGGACACAGTTGCTGATTCTACAACAGAGGCCGAGTATAGTGCTGCATCAGAAGCAGCAAAGGAGGCAGTTTGTATCCGCAAGTTCATTATTGAGCTTGGGGTGGTTCCTAGCATAGCTGATCCTATAGAGTTCTATTGTGACAACAATGGAGCAATTGCGCAGGCTAAGGAACCTCACTCACACCAGCGGACCAAACATATACTACGGTGCTTCCATCTCATTCGAGAGATCATCGATAGAGGAGATGTGAAAATTTGCAGAGTACCCACAGAGGCTAACGTCATTGATCCCGTGACCAAGGCTTTGGCATAGAGAAAGCATGATGGCCACACTAGGTCATTGGGTGTTAGAGCTTACACTGATTGACACTAGTGCTAGTGGGAGATTGTTAGTGAGAGTCCTAGAGCCGATCATGTGATGATTGTTGTATGGACTCGATGTATTATATTCCTATATTTATAAAGGCATTTCTTTATGGTTATTATACTCACATGTATTGGTGCCAAATAACTGAGTATAATAGCGTCCTTGAGTAGAAGGTTCTTATCTATATCAATCGATTGGTTGAATTGATAGTGAGATGATATAGAGAACACTACTCTTAATCATTCCTAGTCAAGTATTAACATTCAGGGACAATGTTAATGCAATGAAACTAGCATGTAGGTCAACTCAATAACTTGATCTCACAAGTCATGGATATTAGATATCAAGTTGACACATGGGTATGCATTGGAGAATATATACTGAATGACCCGCCATGAGAAAGTATCATGGATCGTTATATGAGTGTCATATACTTTCTCATGTGACTATTAGTATAACTATCTGTCCTTGGACCTGAAGTCACCATGGTTCCTTACATAAGGAGTTGCATATTTTGGCTTTGTCAAACGTCACCCGTAAATGGGTGACTATAAAGGCGACTACTAGGTATATAACAAATTATGCGGAGGGATGTGAGTGATGTAGAAGGGATCTATCCCTCCTATATGACGAGAGTGATATCATGATTCTTGATAGAGTGAGACCACTAAGTGCATGGCCATGCCCAAATGAGTCAATATGAGATATTGAGCTCATTTGATTAGAGTGAGTCTACTTGGAGTTCAAGACATAGATTGATTAGAGGATGACATGGTCTATACCTCAATTGATCAATCTAGATGTCTAGGATAGAAGGAAATTGTCATATATTGTGAGAGTCACAATTAGTAGTCATAATGGTAATGTTGGATCTCAACATTCTTGTAACTTGGGTAGTAATGATGTGTTTCTAGATACCACTCATTACTTATGTTTCTAAATGGATTTAGGAGTATTGCCAACGTTACAAGAACCTATAGGGTCACACACAAAGGGAAGTTAGATGGAGATTAGGTTCATATGATGGACCAAGAGGATTAGGTTCATGTGATGAACCAAATTGGGTTAAGAGTAATCCAAATTAGACTAATTGAGTTGGACTCAATTTGATTCATGTGTCGAATGAGTCTAATTTAGACTATGATTCATTCAGTCAATTTAAACTAATGAATAGAGAGATTCATTAAATTAAATTGATTTAAATCAAAGGTTAGATTTGATCAACCATGGGAGATAAGAGGTCAAGTTTGACTTGACTTGAGAGGGAAGATGAAGGGTCAGTTTGACTTGACCAAATGCCACTTCATTGTGACTTGGCATGGGTCGGCCAATGATGGTGTTCCACATCATCAAGGCTACATCATTATGTGTCACCTCATGAGGAAGACCAAGAGTCATGACTCTTGGTATTACATGGAGGTATAAAACCTACATTAAGTGGCCGGCCACATTAGTGGTGAGTGAATTCTCATTCAAGGCTTCTTCTTCTTCCTCTCATCTCTTCTCTCCTTCTCCTCCATTGTCGAGACCTCTCAAGGGTGCTAGAACACTCTAAGTGGTTCTCTCCACCTTTTATCCGTGTGGATACGTATAGAGGAGTATACACTTGACACTCTACGAGATCCGACAACCATTTGGACGAGCGGGATAAGCGAAGGGCTTCGCTACAAGGGTAACCTTCTTTTTCATGTAGATCTAAGGTAGATATAGTGTAGACAAACATGTACATGAATATTTTATTTATCTTCGCACGGATCCGTGGCTAGCTTCAAGGTTTTCGCAACGTAAAAAGTGATTTTTGCGGCTCGAAAATGCTAACAGGCTCTCCAAGACATGCTCACTGCATAATTTGAAGGAAGCACAACACCTGATTGGAAGAATCACAGATTTATCCCATTTCATCTCACGGTTGCCCGATTAGAGTCTACCATTTTTCAAAATACTTCGCCGAGCTATAAAATTCCAGTGGGATGTCGAGTGTGACATAGCGTTATAAGAGTTTAAAGATTATTTATCCTCTTTACCTGTACTTGTAAAACTCACAGCTGGCGAGTCATTGTGGATATACTTGTCTACCACTTGAAAGGATGTTGGATTGGTGTTGGTACGATAAGACGGTAATGAATAGAAACTTGTATATTTCTTAATCCATTTATTAAAAGACATTGAATATCGCTACACTGCACTCGAGAAGTTGGCGTATAGGTTGGTCCTAGCAGCTCGAAGGTTATGCCCTTATTTTATTTTTCATCCTATAATTGTATTGACTAATAGTACCTTGGGCCAGGTTCTTATCAAGCCAGAGGCATAGGAGAGACTGATCAAGTGGACCATGAAACTAAGTGAATACAACATATAGTACCAACCCCGATCAACCATCAAAGCTCAAGTCATAGCCAATTTTATGACGGAGATACAAAGCCCTGAGCCAGAGGAGACTTGGAGAATTTATATGGACGGATCGTTCACTTGGCAGGGTAGTGGGGTTAGGATCCTTATGATATCCCCACTCAAGGATAGAATGTAACTATTTGTTCGGCTAAAGTATTGAGCCACCAATAATGAAGTGGAGTGTGAGACACTAAAAGTTGGTCTGCAAGCAACAAAGCATGTGGGAGCTTTTCGAGTCCTGATCTACTCGGATTCTCAGCTAATAGCTCAAAAATTAGCAAACAATTTTGAAATAAATAATGAACGGTTGAGGTTGTATGTAGAAGTATTCGAGAAGTTAAAAGTGGGATTTCAAGAGGCGGTGCTATAGAAAATTCTCTGCTCGAAAAATCAGAGTTCAGATGAGCTAGCCAAGTTGGCTAGTTCCTTAAGTTCTTGGGCATTGGATAAACTAGTCGAGCAAACATTAGTGATAGACCGCATTGAACGACAAGCTGAAGTAGAGATGCAAGGTGATTGACGAGCACCTCTGATTTTGTTTCTCCAACAAAGAATTTTACCGTTCGAGCAAGAGCAAGCACATATGATAAAAAAGTGAGTTATTTGGTTCACATTGGTAGGAGATCACTTATACAAGAGAGCCTTTTCTCATCCACTATACAAGTGTGTCAGGTCGGATGACTGATAATGGGTATTTTTGTGTATTATTTTGGCTCTTATACTTAGCATTTTATACCTTTTCGCATACTTAATATTGTGTTTATATCATGATTTGCGAATAGGGATTCATTTTGAACTTAATTGTAAATTCTCTACAAATTATGGAATTTAATTTCATGTTTTTATGTGGTTTTGTAGGAAATCTAAAGAGCCATGGATTATGGTCTGATTGGATCAAATTTGACTTGATTTGGAGATCAAATAAGTGAGATTTAGCATAATCAGTATCAACCGTTGATCCGGATATGGAACAATCTGAACCTTTGCTTCATTAAGTAGAAGATCCAGCTGCCCATCATCTTTATCATCAAATCTGAACCTTACATCCACTCCTATTGAATGGACGGCCTAGATCAGATGAGAGGAAATCCTCTCTTAAGCACTTCACGCAGCGCTACAGTGGAAAACACCTTTTCTGTTCGCGTCTCTTCCTCGCGCAAAGGCTAGGGCATCAACTTCTCCACAGCTTCCTCCTTTCTTTCTCAACTCCGGCCGGCGGCTTCTCTTCTTCTCTTCACCGCCGCCGGCCGGCCAGCCAGCCACAGCCCACATTCCTCTGCTTGATTCCAGCGGCAACGGCAGAAAACACTCAACGGCGGCAGCAGGCTTCGGCAGCAACGATCTCCACCTCACCGGAGGGGTTCTCCGGTGAGATCTCCACATTCCGGCAACCTTCTGGCAGCTTCTCAGTCTGGGGTTCAGACGGCAGCAAGAAGAAGGCAGAGGGAGGTCCTGCTGTGTTTCCATCTCCATTTCCGATCAGCTTCCAGCAGAGGGGTTCTCCGTTGGAAGATTGGCTTCTTCGTTGTCGTAGCTAGCAGCAACCGGAGAGAGCTACTGTTCATCGATTTTGGGGGTTCCGAGCCGGGTCCTTGTGTGACGGCAAGGGTAATCATTGGATCAGAAGAAGAACTGTGAATGTGGTTGGATTAGTTTAGATTTTCTTAGTTTAATTCTGTTAATTTTGTTAATTTGTTTGTGTTGAAGTTCTATTGTTGAATGCTTGTAGCTAATTTGACCTTTCATGTTAAATTGCACTTACAATGCTTAATTAGTTACATGCATACAGTGTGTTCGATGAAATGCTTCAACCAATAGTTAGGTTCAATTTAATGCATTTTAGTTTGTTTAATACTTGCTTTGTCTTGTTCTTGCAATTTAGTTGAGTTCTAGTTTCGATTGAATGCAATTAGGATAGATTAGTTTAGGTTTTGTTTCATGTTTTAGACTTCATTATATTCTTAGTTTCGTTAATGCTTTATTTCATGTTATGCCCATTGATAGATAATCTTGTATCGTAGCGTGACAATGCGATGTAGGAAAATCTTCAATGGTTAGTTATGATAGATATAGTTTTCTTTACTTGCATTGTCTTTCATTATTTAGGTTAGATTTCATTTGATGCTTTGCTATTTCGATCCTTAGTTTAGTTGTGTTGATAGTTAATCCATAACGTAGAGTGACAATGCGTTGTGGATTAATTATTCACACATAGTTAGATTTCATTCCAGCATTAGATTAGTTTTCTATACTTGTTCTGCTTTTCATTTCTTAGATTTAGAATTAAAATCCAAAACCCCATTTCCATATTGAAAATCTCAAAAATAGAAATAACATTCGATCCTAAGTTTACTATCCTATCGTTGCTTTCGTTGGCGGATGACCCGAGTCATTCCTATGCTACATTAGCTTAGGAGGGGTTTGGTATTTCATTGTTTAATGCCCAATTCGCGACAAATTGGGACCTAATCAATGACATACGGTACATTCTATAATAAGTGCATCAAGGTTTATGTGGAAGTCATCTGGGTGGTTGGTTGATGTGTATAATCCCAAGTGCACGATTGTCGTCAAGTAATAAAATATCGATCCCACAAAGATTGTTGATTAAACATTAGTTAACTTCGCATGATGAATTATCTAGACAATCAAAATGTGGTTCACAAATGTAAGGAAGAGAGAGATTAAGAGAAGAGAGAGAGAGAGAAGAAAGTAGAGAGAGGGAGCGTAAGTGAGTGAAGGTAAAGATGGATTTGAGAGAATGATTCTAGGAGTTCGGTTTCACTATGATGCTAGTTAATGTTCCAATACATTGTTTATCTCCTTACCTCTATCCTTATGTACATATAGGAAGTCTAACTAAATACTGACACTACCTCGCGACGGTCATGTTGGAGTGCTACCGCTATTGGTATCAGATGCCACTAAGTAGAAGAAGTAACCTAGCAAGTTTGGTTAAAGGGATTCCCTTGTCACTATGGCCCCCTAGTCATACAATCACTAGATTACATAAGACACTTATTAATATAGGATTAGAGATAACACATTAAGCCTAATTAGATGCTTCCTTATGGAGAATTATCCTCCCTTTCAAGGTGATACTCTAGATGTCTGATTAAAGGGATACCTTATTACTAGGGCACCCCGATCATACAATCTAGCGTATTTCCTCTACGAGGTGAACAAGCAATTCACATCTATATGTTTACACCATTCACACATTTCATCAAACACATAGAAGACACAACACATATAGAAAATAGCATAAATACTTCATTGAATAAGAAAATAAGCAAGTATATAGTTCATACATTGACATTACATCAAAAATACTCCCTATATCCTAAGAATCGGAGGATCTACTCCATAGAGATGGAAATACAACTAAGAGACAAGAAGTAAAACAATATACAACTCAATACACAAGATAAAGAGAGGAGAATGCTTATCTATGCGTAACCAGTTTTCTTAGATGCAATCCTTGCTCCGGAGGTGGATGGATCGATGAAGATGAAGCTTTTAGGGTTTCACAAGGGAAAGAACCCTTCTCCAATGAATGGAGCAGAGCCCTAAGCTAAAGATGATTGAAAAGAGGAGAACGGGCACAATCCCTTGTTTTCTTCGTCACGGACGTGCCTTTTGGCATGGCTAGAGCTTGAAGCAGCTTTGGTGAAGTAGGATGGCCATGATTTTTGGCATGGTCGAGGTGTGAAGCTATTCTACTAATTTAACATAGTCATATGAATCCACATGGTTTGAGTTTGCTTCGACTATGCTAAAGAGGCACGACCGTGTGAAACCACAAGACCTGACTTTGCTTCAGCTGTGCTAAAGAGGCACGACCGTGTAAAATCACATGGCCTGACTTTGCTTTGGCTCTACTAAAGAAGCACGACCTTGTGAAACCACATAACCTCCATTTGAATAGGCTCTATATGGGAGGCACAGTCGTGTAATTTCACATGGCCATGTCCCATGGTCTTGGGAAAAAACTTGGCCCTTACATGGCCCTAGCATGACTCTAGCATGGCTCTGACATGCTCTAGTATGACTCTGGTATGGCTTTGGCATGGCTCTAGCATGACTATTGCATGATCTAGCATGGCTTTGGCATGGCTCTAGCATGGCCCTAGCATGGCTCTTACATGGCCCTAGCATAGTCGTGTCTCATGGAAACATCTTTTAAACCATCTAGACCTGGTTTTCTCAAGTTTATGTCTTCATCAAAGTTGTATATCTTGAAGTTATCTCCATTTTGGTATCTGAAACAATTCATAACTCTAATCAAGTAAAACATTATGCTCATTTTAATTTCAATCTATAGTGCAAAAAATTCCACATGATTGTGCCTTCTTTCAGACACAGTCGTGTCTAAGAGGCACAACCAGAGCTTGGGAAAAACTTAATTGTCACATAGTCGTGCCTCAAAGGCATAACCCTGACCTTTTGGAGGCTCTAGACTCCATTTAAGCTCCGATTTCTATCAAATTTCTTCCATAGGATTATGCACGTGTAAAAAAATGGCTAAATTGTATTCCTTAATTAAATCTCTAATTTGAAGGTCATTTGAAAGCCTTTTCCTTCATATATATTTCATGTGAGTGTGCTCCTTCCTCTGACTTCACATTTTAAGACTTATTACTCCATTTTTGAGCCAAAATGTGTCCTATCAATCAAAATATACAAAGAGTAGATCTACAAACAAAATGAGTGTAAATATAATATTATAATAAAATAGAGTGTAATAAACATAGATTTTACTTATGAAATATAAGTAAATGTGTATTAAATTATGCCAAAAAAACCTATATAATCTACACACTTCACACCCCCAGATTTAAATCTTTGTTTGTGCTCAAGTAAAAACTACAATCTAGACTCAATGGCTAAATAGTGCATCATAATCTCAAACAAGTCGATCTAATCCTATCAAATGATTTCATTGATGAGCAAGATACAAAAATAGTTTGAGTATGACCTAAGAAGTAGTTCTCTATGCTCAGTGCAATAATGACCCAAGCTTTTCAAGTTTCAATCTCTAAGCCTTGTCAAGTCATCATAAAGTTATGTTCCTTATGATTCTAGCAATAGACACTTAGCTGCCACACGCTTGGTTTATATCTCTAAAACTACACAAGGACTCAAAGGACTATTTGGAAACAAGAGAAACATAATATTTATTTCCTCAGTAACCTAACTTGGTCTTAAAAGGGTAAATTGTTAGTTTTCACTCACGACAACTATTTTTTATCCCTTATTCATATAATTTTTTTTTGTGCTTTAAAAGTGTAGCACTAATACAAATGCAAATGCAGGGATTTTAATTTTTTCAGTAACCAAAATGTAATTAAGAGCTCACCTTAGAAACACAAGTACTAGTCCAGTTCTATGAATCATGACTATTTTCAGAGTTATCTACCATCAAAATTAGGCATAATGTATAGAAATTCTAAAATAAGGCTAATACTTAAACTCATATAGTAAAAATATTGCTCACTTTATAGTAACATAGATAGGAAAAGATAGATCACTAAATATACTATAACCATAAGTAACCAATAAACTACATGAAATCTAGAACAAGCGTGCTAGTATTTTACATTAAGGAATAAACAATTATGATGTGATGAATGATGCAACTAGAAAAAATTTTATTATGAAAAAAGAAATGTGTAAAAACTAAACTACAATCCAACACATCCCCCCAGACTTAAACTTTTTATTGTCATAATAAAAACTAGAAATGTAATATGGAGGAGGTTTTTGAAGGTAGAGAAGTTATCAAGTGATGAGGTCTAAATGGTTGAGGCATTCATGTGCTTTAAAATACTCCTCTATCTGATATTCACATTCCTCCATAGCTTTGAAACATATAAAACAAAGATATACAAGAAAAATTAAGTAGAGGATATGAGTTATTAGGAATAAAGAAAATGACCTAGAAGGAAACTAAAACTAAAATGAAAACTAGATTGAAATTGGATTGCCTCCCAAGAAGTGCTTGTTTAAAATCATTAGCTTGACCCCTTATTTAATTCACTTAAATCATGATCTTGCCAGAGTGAGATACGTACGAACTTTCTGGCTAATGGCCCAAAATACGGAGGGAGCTTTCATCGTGGGAATCACATCTTGCGGAATTTCCCTCTCCTTCTTCTTCTCCTTAAAGATTGTTCTTGACAGTTGGAGAAGGTTCACTTGAAGTACTCGAGCCAAGAGTGCAGTGATCACAATTAATGTTGAGACCTTATTTTGATGAAAGTGAAGTATAGGTAAAAGTGGGAGTGTCCAACCTTAGGGTCTCTGGCTCTCCACCACTTCCCATTTGGAGGGTTGCATATTAATGTCAACATCTGCCTCATCTAAGATCCCATCATCTATCAAGCATGTATTATCAAATGTTGAAAAAAGAAAAAAAATAGCAACACTGGTTGAAGATGCATCAATTGTCCTATCAGTGTCTAAAGTATCATCAAGTACATTATTACCACGCAAAGCAATAGACAAGTCCTGTAGAGATGAAGAATCATGATCACAGTTGCCTTTAGCTTTATATTCTATCCCCTCCAAATCATCATTCAACTAAGTCTCTGAATTTGGACTTGACATATCAACTTGCTGTAGGGATCGGAGAAACAATATCTCCTCTTGCACCAAGAGCTCTTCTCATTCTTAAAATTTGTCTTCATTTGACTAGGAGTAGGAATATCTGAGTCTTGGAAGTTCTCCAAGTTAATCAGCTCATCAAGTCGCAACTATTGTGGTTTATCTGACAGTGAGTCATCTTGAAATTTTGATGGACTCTGATTTGTTTGAGAAGACTGCTTAACACTTTAAATGCAGTTATAGTCCAAATTTTGATGGTTCATCATTCTTGATTGTAGTGTTGAGGTGAGTCAGAGAAGTGCTGCTGCAGTAGTAACAGCTCATCCTCCTTAGAAGTGTGCTAGGGTTGAAAGTTTTGAGTTTAATGATCTTCCCAATCATAACTAGAATACTAGGAACTAAATCATATATATCTTGATGTATAGGTTGGAATAGATTCTGAAGTTCTGTGAAAGAGGTAGCAGCCTTTTGGAAGAAGTGATATATAGCAAATAGATGGAATGTGCTACCATAAAATGTGTAGATATAATCAATTGGTTCTATGAAAGGGACAACTTCATTTTAGAAAAGGTGGCATATGGCAATCGGGTGGGTTAGACTACCACATACCCTACAGATGTTCAGCATTTGCTCATCATCCAAATTATACCTTACATTTAAGTCTTTAGGTTACCAAGAAAGGTACTTATCCATGGCTAAAGAAAATTTTTGGTCTCACCTAAAACAATAGCATTGAACTTACAAGACACGGTGAGTAATCATTATATAGAACATGGATATAAGAGATATGAAATATCAAGACACTCAACCAATTTTTGTATTGATTTAAAAAAATATATAGAATCTAAAAACAAGAAGAAAAGTGCATAATGAAAACAAGAAAGAGAATACAAAAAGTAAAAGAAAAAGAAAAATATCTAGAGTAACTCATATGCTAATCAACTAATGTTAATCGAAAATAGTTCCTGGTAACGACGCTACAAACTTGATGTGTACAATCCGCAAGTGCATGATTATTGTCAAATAATAAAATATCAATCCCACAAAGATTGTTGATTAAGCACTAGTTAACTTCACATGATGAATTATCTAGACAATCAAAATGTGGTTCACAAACACTAGGAAGAGAGAGAGATTAAGAGAAAATAAATAGAGGAAAAAAGAGAGTAGAGAGAGAGCATAAGTGAGTGAAGGTGAAGTTAGATTTGAGGGAATGATTCTAGGAGTTCAGTTTCACTATAATACTAGTTAATGTCCCTATGTATTATTCATCTTCTTACCTCCATCGTTATTCACATATAGGAAGTATAACTAAATACTGACACTATCCCGCGATTGTCATGTCAGAATATTATCCCTATTGGTATCCGATGCCACTAAGTAGAAGAGATAACCTAGCAAGTTTCGATACTCACTAGGACTCCCTGGTCATACAATCGCTAGATTACACGAGACACTTATTAACATAGCAATAGAGATAACATATTAAGCCTAATTAGATGCTTCCTTATGGCGAATTATCCTCCCTTTCAAGATGATACTCTAGATGTCTAGTTAAAGGGATACCCTTGTCACTAGAGCACCCCGGTCATACAATCTAGAGTATCCCCTATATGGGGCGAACAATCAATTTATATCTACATATCTAGACCATTCGCACATTTCATCAAACACATAGAAGGTGTAACATATATAGAACATGGCAGGAACACTTTATTGAATAGGAAACCAAGCAAGTACATAGTTCATACATTAATATCACATCACAAATACTCCTTACATCCTAAGAATTGGAGGATCAACTCCATACAGAAGGAAATACAACCATGAGATAAGAAGTAAAGCAATCTACAACTCAATACATAAGATAAAGAGAGGAGAACGCTTATCTATGTGTAATCGGTCTTTTTGGATTCAATCCTTACTCTGGAGGTGGAAGGATCGACGAACATGAAGCTTCTAGGGTTCTACCAAGGGGGTGGAACCCTTCTCCAAGGAATGGGATGGAGCCCTAAGCCAAAGATGATTGGAAAGGGGAGATAAAAATCCCTTTTTATAGCAAGGGGCACAGTCCCTTGTTTTCTCCACCACGACCATGCCTTTTGGCACGGTCAGAGCTTGAAGCAGCTCTGCAAAGTGACATGTCCATGATTTTTGGCACGATCGGGGTGTGAAGTCATTTGGCTAATTCGGCACAGCCGTGTGAATCTACACGACCTGACTTTGCTTTGGCTTTGCTAAAGAGGCACGACTGTGCGAAACCGCATGTCCTAATTTTTTTTTTTTTGGCTTTGATAAAGAGGCATGGTCGTGTGAAACCACATGACCTCCTTTTGAATAGGTTGTAGATGGAAGGCATGGGCATATAATTTCATACGACCATGTCTCATGGTCCTAAAAAAAAACTTGACCCTAGCATGACTCTAGAATGGCTCTAGCATAGTTTTGGCATGACTCTGGCATGACTCTAGCATGGCTCTGGCAGGGCTCCAGCATGGCTCTGGCATTGTCTTGCATGGCTCTGGCATAGCCCTAGCATGGCTATATCTCATGGAAACATCTTTTATACCATTTATTCGTGGTTTTCTTAGGTTTTTGTCTTCATCAAAGTTGCAGATTTTGAAGTTATGTATATTTTGATATCTGGAACAACCCATAACTCCAACCAAGAAAAAAAGTTATGGTCATTTTAATTTAAGTCTATAGTGTAAAAAATTTAACATGGTTGTGCCTTTTTTTAGACACAGTCGTGTCTAAGAGACACGGCTAGAGCTTGAGGAAAACTTGATTGTTATATGGTTGTGCCTCATAGGCACGGTCCGAACCTTTTAGAGGCTCTAGACTCTATTTAAGCTCTGTTTTTCATCAAATTTTTTTCATAAGATCATGCATGTATCAAGGAACATGGCTAGAGCGTATTCCTTAATTAAATCTCCAATTTGAAGGTCTTTTAAAAGCCTTTTCCTTTGTATATATTTTTTATGAGCGTGCTCCTTCCTCCGACTTCACGTTTTAAGACTTTTTAATCCATTTTTGCTCTGAAATGTGTCCTATCAATAAAAATATGTAAAGAATAGATCTCCAAATAAAAGAAGTGGAAATATAACATTATAATGAAATAGAGTGCAATAAATATAGATTATGCTCATAAAATATAAGTAGATGTACGTTAAAGTTTGCCAAAAAATTGGCCACTCACTCAAAAGATTTACTAGCTGAGTATTTCTGGCCCACTCTGCAAGAGGACTAGGCTTGGCTAGTAGCCACTCATTTATCATGTCAAAAAGACCAAAACATTTCGTATTGAAGACCTCTATTGTCTCCCACCCATTCGACCAATAGCGTATGGATATTGTAGGGTCATTTCTACTAGTGTCCGGTCAGAGAAAAATTCTCCTAGCTGCAGTGAATTATTTTTTCAAATGGGTGAAAGCCAAGGAGCTAGCCAAGATAACTGAGCAGATGATCATCAAGTTCCTATGGGAAAATATCATGTGTCAATTTGGTATTCCTCATAAGCTTGTCTCAAATAATGGAATATAGTTCTAAGAAAGAAAAATCTAGGAATGGTGCTCCAGTTATGGCATTCTACAAGCTTTTACTTCCATGGCTTATCCTCAAAGCAACGGCTAGTCAGAGGTCACCGACAGGGAAATCATCAGGAGGCTCAAAACCATATTCAATCAACTTAGGAGAAGTTGGGTTGAGGAACTATCTAGTGTTTAGGGAATGTAGGAATTAAAATAAACTAGATAGTTCAATACTATTGGATCGAAAGCTCTAGAGGGGGGTTGAATAGCGCTCGTGGCTTTCACTTTCGTTTTGGAAGACTTTCGAGTAAACGCAGCGGAAAAGTAAACAACACAAACACAAACACCAAGGATTTTTTACTTAGTTCGAAGCTCAGGGCGACTCCTACTCCAAGGCCCACGCTCATTGAGTGTTTACTTTGGGCAATCACTATAAGTTCGCAAGAGTACAATTTTAGAGTACAACAATTAAGTATAGTAAGAAAATATACCAACAACTTTAAGAATAGGAAATTCGAGGATTTAGGTTGTCGGTGTCTTGCTACAGCTTTATTAGGTGGTTCTTTGAGCAGTGCACGGAAGATAAATCACATTTTTGTTGTTCTATTTTGCTACTACTCAAAGATGCCTTATAAAGCCCATTGAGGGTGCCTCCAACACCATGGAGGGCGCCCTCATCAGCATCGAATCTGCAGTGTGGATGAGCTCTTACCACTTTACAGCTTATCCGCCTGAGGGCGCCTCCAACCGTATGGAGGGTGTCCTTCACCTGTTGAAATGTATACTAAAAGCCTAGCTTTTTGTAGAATCACATTGGTCAAATATCTACATTTATATGTAGTTGTTCAATTAATTTATATTGTAGATAACATGGTATGTGATGTCACACACAGAAGATCATGTTATCAGTTCCTTCTAAATTATAAACAGTTGCTCACAACCAAGATGGAATGGAGCAAACCATTGGAGTGGTTGTAGTATAATTATGTATTAGTTTATCTTGACTAATAAATTACACTAGTACACTATGAGTATATTGAGCAGGATCATTTGGGGTAGTTTCTTTTTATACTGACTATATAAAAGAATAAAACCTCTGTTATTATGGAAGTGTGTACTCTTAATCATGATATAATAACAAGCACGTATATTTAATATTTATTTCTTTAATTTATCAAAGGGTGTGATTTAGCTCGTTAAATCAATAGGCCTGATAAGTTGGGAAATGATATTATTTATATGGTTTGTTGTTGATTATAAAATGAAATTGTGTCCTAGTAATCTAGATTGATGATGTCCCCTTGAGGAGCTCATAAGGATTGTCATGTAAACCTTACAGTTGGACCTAGTCCGGTATGACAATAAGGTTGAGTGGTACTACTCTTGGAGCTAGATATTAATTAAAGTGAGTTGTCAGTAACTCATTTAATTAGTGAGCATTCAATATCTTAAACACAGGGAGACTAACACACTCATAATAAGAAGGAGCCCATATAGTAATATGAGATTGATGCGGTAATGCAATAATAACTCTTTAGTGGAATGAGATATTATTGATGAACTCGAGTTGGGTGTTCGGGGCGAACACGGGAAGCTCAAGCTCATCGAAAGACCAAAACCAATTCCTCCTCTCGGTCCCTATTGTAGCCTCTTATATAAAGCCTTATATTCACCCAAAGTCTAGCTTCTTAAGGCCCAAGCTAGGGTCGACCTAGCCTTGCTTGGTGACCAAGCAAGGGGTCGGCCAAGCTAAGCTTGTAGCCCAAGCTAAGGTCGGCCAAGCCTTTCTTGGTGCCCAAGCAAGGGACCGGCCACACCATGATTAAGAAGGAAGTTTTATTTTTTGTAAAATTTTTCCTCTTATAGAGATCCATAAAAAGGATTTAAAGGGATGATTTTAATATAAAACTTTCCTTATTTAGATCGGTCATAAAAGAAAATAAAAGGGAGTTTTTATTTTGTTAAAAACTTTCCTTTTATGTTGGTTTTAAAAGAGAGTTTTAAATTTTAAAATCTTTCCTTTTATAAATTTCTACAAAGGAATAAAAGAGAGATTTGAAATCTTTCCTTATTTGTAGTTATCTATAATGTGAAAGAAAGATTTTAATTTTTGTTATAAAATTTTCCTTTATGAAATCATGGTTTTATTTTAAATCTTATCTTTTATAGATATCCATAAAATGATTTAAAAGAGAGAGATTTTAATTTATAAACCATTCCTTTTATAACTATCCACAAAAAGGATTTTAAAAGAGAGATTTTAATTTTATTTAAAATCTTTCCTTGCTTGGAGAATAAGCATGTGGCCGACCATGTCATAGATAAGAAAGGAAGTTTTATTTTTTGTTACAAAACTTTTCTTTTTTACCAATACCAAGGAATATAAAAGAGAAGGAGAGGGTGCCTCACTAAAAAGATATATACATCTTCTACTCCTCTCCTCTCTTCCTTGGTGGTGGCCGACCCTTACTCTTTCTCTATACTCCTTTGTTTTCCCTCTTGGTGGCCGGCGGCATATTGGTGTAGAGATCCATTGATGGCCGGTTGCTTGAAGGAGAAGAAGAAGAAAAGGAGGTTCTCTTGTCTAGCATCCCTTGGAGGAAAGTTGGTGGCCGAACTTCATCGTCTCTTGGAGAAAGTTGGTGGCCGAAACTTGGAAGGAAGAAGAAGGCTTGGGTGGATTCTTGTCTTGGTAGATCGTCGCACACACAACGTCCGAGATAAGAAGAGGAATACAATAGAAGATCGTGAGGTCTATAAGCTACAAAGAAAGGTATAACTAGTTGTCTTATTCCACATCATACTAGTGTTCTTTGTATGGATTTTGAAATACCAAACACAAGAGGCTAATGATTCTAGGTTTTGAATTTATGATTTGATTTTGTGTTTCTTTTATTTTTTCGATCTTGTGATTCGATTGTTCTTAATAGTTAAACCTAGGGTTACTATAAGGAGATTAAATATTGAATTTCCTTGAAAGGCTTTGTCTAGGAAGTGGTGGATGCTCTCATAACCAAGAAGGTCTAGTGCCTCGCCATGTTTAACCTGGAAGGTAATATCTGAAATAAATATTTAATCAAATTTATAACATGGGTGGATTTGGATTAATAATGTTAAGCATCGTTTGCGATCCAAGTCTAAACCTCTAAGAACAGATAAGTTGAATTTGGAATCAATAATGTTAAGTTTTATTTGCGATTCTAAATTTAATTTCTAAAGAGCACAATAGGTTGTTAGGGAAGGTTCGGAACTTATACAAAATTTTGTACAAGGGAACTAGTACGATATTTCGAGTAGCAACCAACACCACCTACATCCAAGGCACCCTCTGTTTAGCGTCCAGGGCGCCCTCAAGCTCCATGAGGGTGCCCTCTGCCCTGTTGCATGGAGGTCTTCAACCAGTGACTTGAGGCGCCTCCAAGCTCCATGGAGGGTGTCTCAGGACTGTTCATATGAGGCTTTTGCTGCTTTTTCACCCCCTACAAGATGGGTTAGTCCAAAATACAAAACACATCCTGCAAGACAGAGTTTAGCACAAAAAATAAGTTAAACCTAATAATTTGACAGTCACCAGACTGTCTGATTATGACTTCGGATTTTCAATCGGAAAGCCTAGGTCGAAACGACACCTACTGTTCCCTCACCGGGGAACATGTCCTCACCTACTCCACTCAGAAGAATTTACCTGTTGTCAGTTGAACCTCCAGACCAACTGGACTTTTGCTCAGCGCGCGAGGCTCCAGGAGTTTCTGTTGGACGTCCGCTCCACGACCCACCCAGTCATTCACATGGTTCGCGACACCAGGATTTTTCACCTAGAGTCCTCGACCCTAGTGTTAGGATGTATACTAAAAGCCTAACTTTTTGTATAAACATTTATTGAATGAACATTTATTTTGTAATAAGAATCACATTGGTCGAATATTTGCATTTAGTTAAATGCAACTGTCCATTTAATTTATATTGTAGATAACATGGTTGTGGTGTCACACAGAAGATTATGTTATCAGTTCCTTATAAATTATAAATAGTAGCTCACAACCAAGATGGATTGGGACAAACCATTGGAATTATTGTAGTGTAATTTGGTACTAATTTATCTTGACTATAAAATTACACTAGTACACTATGTGTGTATTGAGTAGGACCATTTGAGGTTGTTCCTTTTATACTGATTGCATAAAAGAACATAACCTCCGTTATTATGAATGTGCGTACTCTTAATCCCGATATAATAACAAACATATATATTTAGTATTTATTTCTTTAATTTATTAATGGGTGAGATTTATTCGTTAAATCAATAGACCCGATAAGTTAGGAAATAATATTATTTATACGGTGTGTTGTTGTTATAGAAGGAAACTGTGTCCTAGTAATCTAGGTTGATGATGTCCCCTTGAGGAGCTCATAAGGATTGTCATGTAAACCCTACAGGTAGACCTAGTCCGGCATGACAATGAAGTTGAGTGGTACTACTCTTAGAGCTAGATGTCAATTAAGTGAGTGTTAGTAACTCATTTAATTAATGGACATTCGATATTTTAAACACAGGGAGATCAATGCACTCATAATAAGAAGGAGCCCATAAATGTAATATGGGATTGGTGCGGTAGTTCAATAATAACTCTTTAGTGGTATGAGTTATTATTAATGAACTTGAGTTGGGTGTTCGGGGTGAACACAAGAAGCTCAAGCTCATCGGGAGACCAAAACCAATTCCTCCACTCGGTCCCTGTTGTAGCCTATATAAAACCTTATATCCACCAAATCTACTTCTTACCCAAGTAATGGGTTGGACACATCCTTGCTTGGTGCAAAGGGGTCGGCCAAGTATTAGCTTGGAGCCCAAGAAGTGGTCGGCCAAAGCATGGTTTGGTGCCCAAGCTAGGCGCCGACCACTAGTATTAAAAGGGGATTTTATTTTTATTAAAATCTTTCCTTTTATAGCCATTCACATGGTTTTAAAAGAGAGTTTTAAATTTTAAAATATTTCCTTTTATAGCTATCTACAAAGGATTAAAAGAGAGATTTTAATTTTGTTAAAATATTTCCTTATTTGTAGTGTTTAAAAGAGATATTTTAATTTTGATAGAACTTTCTTTTTTTGTAACCATGATTTAATAGAAAAGTTTTAATTTTAATCTTTCCTTTTTTGTAGTCATCTACAATGTTTAAAAGAAAGAGATTAATTTTAAAACTTTCCTTTTGTAACCATCACAATAGAAAATTTAAAAGAGAGAGATTTTAATTGTTATTAAAATTTCCTTTTTTGCCATGACCAAGGATTATAAAAGAGAGGTAGAGGGTGCCTTATGGTAGATAGACACATCTCCATAATTCTCTTGCTCCATTAGGGCCGGCACCTCTTCCTCTTCTTCTCCTTGTGTGGCCGGCTCTCTCATCTTCTCCCCTTCACCTTGTTTTCTTCCCTAAGGTCGGCGGTACACATCTTCTTCTCTCCCTTTCTTCTTTCTAAGGTCGGCACTCATCTCTTCTTGGTAGCCGAAACTTGAAAGAAAAGAAGAAGCACTTGGTGGCCGGTTGCTTGGAGAAGAAGGAGAAGAGAAGAAAGTTTCCTATTTTGGCATTCTTTGGGTGGCCGAAACTTGTAGGCAAAGAAGAAGGTTTGGGTGGATTTCATCTTGGTAGATCGTCGCCCACACGACGTCCAAGAGGAGGAGAGGAATACAGAAGAAGATCAAGAGGTCTCTGTTTTCAAAGAAAGATATAACTAGTTCTTAATTCTGCAGCGAAACTAGTTTTTCTTTGTATGGATCCTGAAATACCAACACAAGAGGCTAGCGATTTCGTGTTTCATTTTTTTGTGTTTCGATTTAGTGTTTTGATCTTTTGCTTCTATTGAGGTCTCTGTAGTTAAACTTAGGGTTATTGTAAGAAGTTTAAATATCCAATTTCTTTGAAAGGCTTTGTCTAGGAAGTAGTGGATGATCTCATACCCAAGAAGGCCGAGTACCTCGCCATGTTTAACCTAGAAGTCAATCCTTGAAATAGATGTTTAATCAACCTCTGTAACATGGGATAAACTTGGATTAATAATGTTAAGTATCATTTGCAATCCAAGTTTTAACTACTAAAAAATACATGAATTGAACTTGAAGTAAAAATGTTAAGTTCTGTTTCCAATTCAAGTTTAACTCATGAGGAACACATAGGTTGTTAGGAAAGTTCTATGCTTGTACAAATTTTGTATAGGGGAAGCAGAACAGAATTCCGAGTAGCACCCAACAAGTGGTATCAGAGTTAGTTTACTACCTCTGTGTGTTTGGTTTTTAGTTAAATTGTGCACTGTTCATACATAAATTTAGGCAGGATAATAGTAGGATGTGCAAATAGATTAACTCTATGGTTGCAGGAATCCTAGTTCAACTATTATGGCCCTATTGTGTTTGTGTATGATTGGACCCTCGGGCATGTCGAGGGAATTTTATGTGTGTGCATGATTATAATTATTAAATACAGCAAGAGCTGTATTAGTTTTAGGATTTTACATTCTGTTCGATCTAGATTACATGTACATTTCCTTGTGGAATATAGGATCGATAAATGTAAAATTTTATTTTTGTCGCGGATCATATCCTTGCGAGGCGTGGTGCTATTTAAGGACCATAGGCGTAGCGAAAATGGAAGCAAGAAAGACGCGATGACATGACCCGTTGGCGGCGGCTAAGGTTGGTGCCACATGGAGGACAACTATGGATGAGGCCATAATAGTTGGAAAATTATTTTTCATATTTATTGCCTTTTATGCTGTTTATATGTGCTGTGTGTGTGCATGTTAAAATTCCTCGTTTTAAATAACTAAGTGGGAGAGGAATTATTTAAATTTCACGGTCTCCATTACTGGTTTGTAAGTGATGCATTCAAACTTGCGTGTTGGCTCTAAGTGCCTTCCTCCACATCGGATGAGTTTGTTTGCGGATCACTAGATTAAACTTCCTTTATGGATGATTATAGGAAATTATTTAGGTTTGTGTGATCTTCTCCATCTGAAGGGGCACAATCCTATTTAATGGACTAAGTATCAAGTAATGATATACACTTAGGTGCATTTAATAGTATCCTCCCCATCGGAGTCACTGCTATTATTTGTGTGAGCGAAGAAATACCAATTTTTAATTTTATTTGTCATAAAGTTAGGATGACAAGATAATAAAATTAATGGGTAAAAACCCTTCTTACAAATGTTTGAATTTGTATACGTCCACACTATCGTGGCATACAAAATTCATAGTATTTTGAGGTGTTGGTGAATTTAAATTATATTATTTGAGGAATCAATATTATTTAAAATTCTTAAGTTTTGACCAAATATTTTGTGATTCTTAGGATTTCAAATGGCTTTCAATCCTCTTGCTGTTATATTGAAAGAGAACAAACTTACTGGATCCAATTATATAGATTGGAAGAGAAACTTGGATATTGTCTTAACTACTGAAGGCTACAAGTTCATACTTTTTGAGATCTGTCCAAGCTTGCCTAATAGTGATTCTAGTGAAGAGGAGATTGAGTGTCATAAGAAATGGGTCAGGGCAGATGAGATGGCGCGGTGTTACATTTTACCTTATATATCAAATGTACTGCAACGTCAACATCAGACCATGCCTACTGCTTATGACATGATGTGCAATCTCAAGTAACTCTTCGGACACCAAAATCGGGCTGCTAGGCAAAAGGCTATGAGAAACTTGATGACGACCACCATGACTAAGGGGGCACCCGTAAGGGATCATATCCTCAAAATGATGGCTCATTTAAGTGAGATAGAAATCCTTGGGGCTGAAATCGATGGGGAAACCTAGGTCGATATCATTCTCCAAACATTGCCTAAAAGTTTTGAGCAGTTTCGCTTGAACTACAATACGAACAAAAGAGTTTATTCGTTGGCAGAACTTCTGACAGAACTTCAAGCAGCAAAAGGGTTATTTCATCAAAACTCTCAAATTCACATTGTTGAAAACGTTTCTGTTTCTAAACCGAAAGGTAGAAAGTGTAGGACCGTTGGGCCGGCTAGAAGGGGGGGTTGAATAGCCCTGAATAAAACACAACCCTTTCTCGAACAATTAAGCTAACACTTGAAAAATAGATTAAGCAGAAAATAAAGCATAAAAACGAGGCACCGGATTTGACTTGGTTACAACCGGGGAGGTTATTAATCCAAGGAAGATGGTTGCACTAAGAACTCCTTCAGGCGGAGAAGCCTCGTTTACAGCAGTGTATGCACAAAAAGAAAGAAGCTAATCAAAGCAGTGGAAGCACACAAGTGTTGTTACAATTTCTGAACTGATGAAAAGCTTCTGGACCAAGGCTATATTTATAGCCTTGGTCGGGGCGCCTGGAAGGGTTCTGGGCGCCCTGGGGGGATAAAACTTTATCCCCCAACATTCAGATCGCGTAAATCATGATATTGGTCAAAATCAGGGTCCGGGCGGGCGCCCCGGAGGGCTCCGGGCACCCCGGACTGTTCCGGGCGCCCCGGAGCCCAAAGTCAACAGCCGTTGACTTTTTCATCCGGGACCTCTCATCTGGTTCAGTCCCGCCTCGGTCCGGTTCTTCTCCTCCGGATCCGCTCACTTGGGTGATCTCTGCCATCCGGAAAAGGGCTCACCCGAACCCAACTTCCGGTCTTCTCGAGCGGGCTTCCCTCCGGCTTCTCGTCCCTCGGAATTGCCGCGTGTTTCCTTCTCGTCCGCCAGCGTACTCATCCGCAGTTTTCGTCCCTCGGTGGTCGACCTTCTCTCTAGCTGCGTCTCTTGCTCCCCGAGCAATCTTCCGCTCTGGCTTTCGTCCCTCGGAACCACCGCGCGCTTCCTTCTCGTCCGTCGGTGTACTCTTCCGCAGCACCTCGTCCCTCGGACTGCCGTCCTTCTCGCTAGCTGCATCTTTCGCTTGACTACCTGTGTTCCTAAGCTCCTGCACACTTAGACACAAGGTTAGAAACAAACAGGACCTAACTTAACTTGTTGATCACACCAAAACAACCTTGGGGTTCCAACAATCTCCCCCTTTTTTGTGTGATCAACCCAAGTTAAGATAGGGTTCAAATAGACATTAAATAACATTAAGTAAATTAACTTAATTTTCAATTTTAGTGCAAAAATATAGAAAAGATAGAATCAAATTAAATCTATCTACCTCCCCCTAGACTTATACTTTCCCTTCTCCCCCTTTGATCACAAAAAAATGGGGTTCTAAGAAAAACAATCTAAGGGTTAAAGACTTAGAAAAAATAATTTTTGAGAATATTTCAAAAAAAAATCCAAAAAAAAATTGACTTAGGCAAAAAAAATTTCTAAGCAAGTAAATTTCTAATTTGAAATAAAATGTTTTGAATAACCTTTTTCAAGCACTAATTAATTCTTGTATTAATGCTTCATTAGTAAGTTAATTAAATATTTATTTCAATATTTTGTCTTCTAGGTCGTGGCGAGGCACTAGGCCTTCTTGGTTATTGGAGCAACAACCACTTCCTTAGACAAAGCCTCATAAAGAAATTCTTTGTTTAATTTTCTCACTTAAGGCGCTAATTTTAATTTTAAAATTAATTTAAGCATGACTTCGGAACCCAATATAGGTTCCAGCCTACTGGATTAACTAAAAAGTTTTTAGGAACATATTTTCTTGAAATGTTTCTATTTTGTCCAGGGTGATATTTAAAGTACCAATTTAAATTATTAAATCTTCTAACATTGGTTTTAGATGAACATGCATGGTTTCTCAAGTTATCTACTTGCATTTTCAATTCATCATTTTCAAGTCTCAATTTTTCATTTGCTAGTTTTAATTTATCTAATTCTTCTAAGGGACAAGACTTAGCTAGAATTACTTTTAAATTTTTATTTTCACTTTCTAATTTGCAGCAATCTTTTGTTAAAAGTTTAACGAACTTAAACATTTTATCGGGAGGAAGAGATCGTACCTGACTTACCTTGTCGATTTGTCCCCCTGAGCTGCTGCTTTCTTCCGACGTGTCTCCCCCTTCATCGATGCTCTCGATGCTCATTTCGGAAGAGCTTGAATCACAGTCGTCGTCTTGATGACTTGCCATCAGTGCGAGTCCGGAGAAAGCTTCGACTTCCGATTCGGACGATGTATCGTCCCACGTCGCCTTTAGGGCCTTTCGCTTTTGGATAGGCTTCTTACCCTTCTCCTTGTCCTTGTTCTTCAGCTTGGGGCAGTTGTCCTTGATGTGCCCTTCTTCGTCGCAATGGTAACAGCAGATCGTTCTTCTCCTCTTTCCCTGCGGATGGTTAGTAGATTTGGATTTACAAAGTTTCTTGAATCTTCTTACCATCATTATCATTTCCTCGTCGTCGAGAGAGGATTCCGATTCTAGTTCGTCTCTCGAGGCTTTGAGGGCGACGTTGTTTTTAGGCTCCTTCATTCCTGCACATCTTGACTCATGCACTTCAAATGTTGAAAAGAATTCTTCTAATGAAATCTTTTCTAAATCTTTAGAAATGTAAAATGCATCTACTAATGATGCCCATTTGGTATTTCTAAGAAAGGAATTTAAAGCATACCTGAGCGAATCTCGGTTACTTACCTTTTCTCCGAGATTCGAAAGACCGATGATAATTTCTTTTATTCTCGAGTGTAGATGCGCGACTGACTCGTCTTCCCCAAGTCGCAGGCTGTTGAGCTGATTGCGAAGCAGATCTCTTCTGGCGAGCTTAGCTTCGGACGTTCCTTCGTGCAGCTCGAGGAACTTCTCCCAAAGTTCCTTTGCAGAGTTGTATTTACCGATCCTGTTGATTTCTTGAGGCGGAAGAACGCTTAGCAGATGGTATTATGCTTTGCCGTTCACTACGAAGTTGGCCTGCTCCTTTTTTGTCCATTTATCTATCTCCTTGTCCTCTGAATCTTGAAAGCCAAGTTTCATTGTTAAAAATAATTCAATATCTGTTGTAAGAAATACCTGCATATGTTTTTTCCAAGTGGCGAAATCCCCTTCGAATTTCGGCGGGTGAATGCTTGGTCCGACCATCTCGTTGCTTCGTTTGGCGGTTAGTCCTCCTGAAGCGCCTCGGCTCTGATACCACTTGTAGGACCGTTGGGCCGGCTAGAAGGGGGGGGGGGGGGTTGAATAGCCCTGAATAAAACACAACCCTTTCTCGAACAATTAAGCTAACACTTGAAAAATAGATTAAGCAGAAAATAAAGCATAAAAACGAGGCACCGGATTTGACTTGGTTACAACCGGGGAGGTTGTTAATCCAAGGAAGATGGTTGCACTAAGAACTCCTTCAGGCGGAGAAGCCTCGTTTACAGCAGTGTATGCACAAAAAGAAAGAAGCTAATCAAAGCAGTGGAAGCACACAAGTGTTGTTACAATTTCTGAACTGATGAAAAGCTTCTGGACCAAGGCTATATTTATAGCCTTGGTCGGGACATCTGGAAGGGTTCCGGGTGCCCTGGGGGCATAAAACTTTATCCCCCAACGTTCAGATCGCGTAAATCGCGATCTTCGTCAAAATCACGGTCCGGGCGCCCGGAAGGGTTCCGGGCGTCCCGGACTGTTCCGGGCGCCCCGGATCCCAAAGTCAACAGTCGTTGACTTTTTCATCCGGGACCTCTCATCTGGTTCAGTCCCGCCTCGGTCCGGTTCTTCTCCTCCGGATCCGCTCACTTGGGTGATCTCTGCCATCCGGAAAATGGCTCACCCGAACCCAACTTCCGATCTTCTCGAGCGGGCTTCCCTCCGGCTTCTCGTCCCTCGGAATTGCCGCGTGTTTCCTTCTCGTCCGCCAGCGTACTCATCCGCAGTCTTCGTCCCTCGGTCGTCGACCTTCTCGCTAGCTGCGTCTCTTGCTCCCCGAGCAATCTTCCGCTCCAGCTTTCGTCCCTCGGAACCACCGCGCGCTTCCTTCTCGTCCGCCGGTGTACTCTTCCGCAGCACCTCATCCCTCGGACTGCCGTCCTTCTCGCTAGCTGCGTCTTCCGCTTGACTACCTGTGTTCCTAAGCTCCTGCACACTTAGACACAAGGTTAGAAACAAACAGGACCTAACTTAACTTGTTGATCACACCAAAACAACCTTGGGGTTCCAACAGAAAGAAGAAAAAGAAACAAGTTGGTTCAACAAAGAAAGTGAATTGATCTCTAGGGACTAGACTGAAAGCAGGTGTGAAGAAGCCGAAAGGCAAGTGCTTCACATGCAAGCAGTCTGGACATTAGAAGGTGGACTGTCCTCGTAGAAAGGAGAACAATAAAGGTATATCTTATTCTCTAGTAGTTGAAATATGTTTAGTGGTGTTATCTACTGATACCTGGTGTATAGATACATGAGCCACTGATCATATCTGCAATTCATTGCAGGGGTTCCAGGAAACTCGACGACTGCATGAAGGGGAGATTACCGTCTATATGGGCAATGCTACAAAAGTGGTGGTTGTTGCAGTGGGAGATGTTTATTTATCTTTTGATAGGAATAAAACATTGATTTTGAGAAATTGTCTTTATGTACCAAGTTTTAGAAAGAACTTGATTTCAGTTTCTAAACTTTTATGGATGGATATTCTGTTTCTTTTGATGACAAAGTAGTTGTCAAGAAAAATAGGGAAGTTATCTGTTCTGGTACATTGGTTGGTAATTTGTATACTCTAAATCCAATAACTCCCATGATGTAACAAATGAAAATTAATAACACATCTTCTAATTCTAATAAGAGAAAGCAACCTTCAGAAATAAACCAAAGATATCTTTGGCATCTAAGGCTAGGTCATATTAACTTAAGTAGGATTCTAAGGTTAATAGATGATGGACTTTTGGGTTCATTAGTGGTGGAAAATTTTCCAACCTGCGAATCTTGCTTGGAAAGAAAAGTGACCAAGAGACCTTTTAAGGCCAAGGGCTATAGAGCCAAAGATGTGTTGGAATTGGTTCATTCTGATTTGTGTGAACCTATCACTATCCAGGCAAGAGGTGGTTTTGAATATTTTATCTCTTTTATAGATGACTATTCGAGATACGGGTACATTTACTTGATGCGCCGCAAGTCTGAGTGCTTTGATAAGTTCAAAGAGTACAAGGCTGATGTGGAGAAACGTCATGGTAAAAGTATCAAGACAATATGGTCTGATCGTGGTGGTGAGTACCTCTTAGGAGAGTTTAGGAGTTACTTATCAGAGGTCGGGATTCAATCCCAATTATCTGCACCTAGTACACCCCAACAGAATAGTGTGGCAGAACGAAAGAATATGACTCTTATGGAAATGGTTAGATCAATGATGAGTTATTCAGAATTATCAAATTCATTTTGGGGATATGCTCTAGAAACGGTAGTGTACATTCTAAACTTGGTACCTTCTAAGTCAGTACCGTCTACTCCCACAGAATTATAGAATAGGCGTAAGCCTAGTATGAAGCATATTCGGATTTGGGGTAGTCCAGCACATGTGCTGAAGGGAGACACTGATAAGTTGGAATCACATACAGAAGTTTGTTTATTTGTGGGTTATCCTAAAGGAACGAAAGGCAGTTTATTTTATAGTCTTAATGATAAGAAGGTCATTGTTAGCACCAATGCCCGATTTTTAGAAGAGGATTATGTAATGAACCACAAGCTCATGAGTAAAATTGTTCTTGAAGAAATAAGAGAAGACACGTCTACCTTAGTACCAACGGTACAAGATGAGATACCACAAGAAACTACAACACGTGTTACAAATGATGCACAATTACAAGTAGTGTCATGTCGTAGTGGGAGGGTTGTTCGGAAACCTGATAGACTCATGTTTTTGGGAGAGTTTTCGGACTTCATCCCTGGTAAACATGAACCTGATCCCTGCACATATGATGAAGCACTCCAAGATAAAGATGCAGCATCTTGGCAAAGTGCAATGAACTCTGAAATAGAATCTATGCATTCTAATCAGGTCTGGGAGCTTGTAGAACCACCAAATAGTGTAAAAGACATTGGATGTAAATGGGTTTACAAAAGGAAAAGAGGAATGGATGGGAAGGTGGAAACCTTTAAAGTAAGGCTTGTTGCAAAAGGGTATACTCAGAAAGAGGGAATCGATTATGAGGAAACTTTTTCACCGGTAGTCATGCTTAAGTCTATCCGGATTCTTTTATCTATTGTTGCTCATATGGATTATGAGGTTTGGCAAATGGATGTCAAGACAACTTTCCTTAATGGAAGTCTTGAAGAAAACATCTATATGAAGAAACCAAAGGGATTCATTGCGAAGGGCAAAGAGCATCTTGTATGTAAGCTCAATTGGTCTATTTATGGATTGAAGCAAGCTTCAAGATCTTGGAACATCCGGTTTAATGAAGTGATCCAGTCTTATGGATTCATTCAGTGTCCGGATGAGTCTTGTGTATACAAGAAGAGTGACGGAAACATGGTGATATTTCTTGTACTTTACGTAGATGATATTTTACTTATTGGCAACAATATCAAAGTCTTATCAGACGTAAGGGTATGGTTGTCCAAACAGTTTGATATGAAAGACTTGGGAGAATGTGGACATATTCTTGGGATCAAAGTAATAAGGGATCGCAAGAAAAAGATGTTATGCTTATCCCAAGCTTCATACATCAATACTATCCTTGCTCGTTTTAGTATCCAGAACTCCAAGAAAGGTTTCTTACCTTTTCGGCATGGAGTACCTTTATCTAAAGAGATGTCTCCTAAGACACTAAATGAAATAGAGGAGATGAAGGCAGTTCCTTATGCTTCGGCTGTAGGAAGCCTAATGTATGCAATGCTATGTACGAGACCAGATATCTATTTTGCCGTAGGCATGGTTAGCATATATCAAAGTAATCCAGGATAGGGACATTGGAATGTTGTAAAGCATATATTAAAATACCTGAGAAGAAGTAGAGATTATATGCTGGTTTACCAGGTAGATGACGTGCTCCCTATAGGATACACGGATTCTGACTTCCAATCAGATAGGGATAATAGTAAGTCAACCTCAGGGTATGTGTTTACTTTGGGAGGTGGAGCCATAACATAGAGGAGTGTTAAGCAGAAATGTGTTTCGGACTCCACCATGGAAGCTGAGTATGTGGCAGCCTCTAAGGCAGCCAAAGAAGTTGTATGGCTCAGAAACTTTTTAATGGACTTAGTGTTGGTTAGTCCTAGGAAAATAGTACCGGCTCCACTGTATAAAATTTTTTGTACAAGTGTCGAACCTTTCCTTAAATAACCTATTGTGTTTTTTAGAAATTAAATTAGGAATCATAGACGGAACTTAACATCATTAATTCCAAATTTAACTTATCTGTTCTTAATGGTTTAGATTTGAATTGCAAGTGGAACTTAACACTATTTATTCAAATCCACTTATGTTATTAATTTCATTAAATATTAATTTTCAAAATTGGCTTCCAGGACTGCATGCCAAGGCACATGGCCTCCTTGGATATGGAAGCAACCACCACCGCCTAGACAAAGCCTTTTAAGGAAAGCTAATATTTAATTTCCATAAATAACTCTAGGTTTAACCAAAAAGAACAATCGAATCACAAATTTGAAAAATAAAACAAAAGAAACACAAATTCAAAACAAATCCGAAAACTCTAGAATCATATGCCTCTTGTGTTTGGTATTTCCAAAAGTAACTATACAAAGAAAAACTAGTATGATGCGGAAAATAATTACTAGTTATACTTTTCTTTGTAAGCAAATAACCTCTTAATCTTCTATCGTATTCCTCTTTTTATCCCGAGCGTTGTGTGGGCAATGATCTACGGAGATGAGAATCCACCTAAGCCAGCTCTTCTCCAAGCAAGATTCGGCCACCATAATTCTCCAAGAGAAGTAGAGGTCCGGCCACCACCACCAAGCTCCAAGGGATGCAAGAAACAAAATCTCCTTTCTCTCCTTCTTCTCCTAGCTAGAACCAGCCACCATCAAGAGCTCCAAGAGGGGATAAAATTAGCCACTAAAGAAGAAGAGGAGAGGAGAGGGAGAACCTCTAGGGCCGGCCACACCAAGGAGAAAAAGAGAGGAAGAAAAGAATAGAGTCGTTAGCCATGAAGGCACCTCTACCCCCTCTTTTATATTCCTTGGTCTTGGCAAATAAGGAAATTTTAATAAAAACTTCCTTAATTCCTTTGCCACGAAAAGGAAAATTAATTTTAATTAAAAATCAATTCCCTTTTCATTATTATAATGGCCGGCCACAACCAAATCTCCAAGCAAATAAAATTTTAAACACAAATTAAAACTTCCTTAGTTGCTTTCGGAAATTTTATAAAAAATTTCTCCAATAATTTTTCCCTTCATGGTGGATTAAAAAAAGGAAATTTTATAAATTAAAATCATTCTTTTAAACATGTGGATAATTTCCAAAAAGGAAAGTTATCTTTAAAAAATTAAAATCTCCTTTCAATCTACAAATAAGGAAAGATATCAAATCTTTTCTTAATCTCTTGTAGAAACTTATAAAAGAGATATTTAATTTTTAAACTCTCTTTTAAATCATGAACATGGTTAAAAAAGGAAAGTTTTCTCAAAATTAAAATCTACCTTTCAATTTACAAATAAGAAAAGATTTCAAATCTTTTCTTAATCTTTTGTAGAAAGCTATAAAGGGAAAGATTTAAATTTCAAACTCTCTTTTAAAACCATGATATCCACATAAGAAATAATTTTAATAAAAATTCTTTTTTAATATGATGTGGTCGATCACCTAAGCTTGGGCTCCAAGCAATTGGCCGGCCACCTTAAGGCTCAACCTTTAGGCTTGGCCGGCCCTACGCTTGAGCTTCAAGCTTGGCTTGACCGACCCCTATAGGTTGGGTAAGAAGGTGGATATAGGTGGGTATAATTCTCTATATACAAGAGGCTATAATAGGGACCGAGAGGAGGAATTGGTTTTGGTCTCCCGATGAAATTAAGCTTCCCGTGTTCACCCCGAACACACAACATAATTTCATCAATAATAATTCATTCCACTAAAGAACTATTATTGAACTACCGCACCAATCCCAAATTACATTTTGGGATCCTTCTTATTATGAGTGTGATAGTCTCCCTGTGTTTAAGATAATGAATGTCCACTAATTAAATGAGTTACTGACAACTCACTTAATTAATATCTTAGTCCAAGAGTAGTACCACTCAACCTTATCATCATGTCGGACTAAGTCCACCTGCAGGGTTTAACATGACAAACCTTATGAGCTCCTCTTGGGGTCATTCTCAACCTAGATTACTAGGACACAATTTCCTTCTATAATCAATAACACATACTATAAATAATATCATTTCCCAACTTATCAGGCTTATTGATTTATCGAACTAAATCTCACCCATTGATAAATTAAAGAAATAAATATCAAATATATGTACTTGTTATTATATTAGGATTAAGAGCTCACACTTCCATAATAACTGAGGTCTTTGTTCCTTTATAAAGTCAGTATAAAAAGAAACGACCTCTAATGGTCCTACTCAATACACTCTAAGTGTACTAGTGTAATTATATAGTTAAGATAAACTAATACCTAATTATACTACGACCTTCCAATGGTTTGTTCCTTTCCATCTTGGTCGTGAGCTACTGTTTATAATTTATAAGGTACTGATAACATGATCCTCTATGTGTGACTCCACACACCATGTTATCTACAGTATAAATTAATTGAACAACTATATTTATCATAAATGTAGACATTTGACCAATGTGATTCTTATTTCTAGATAAATGTTTATACCAAAAGCTAGGCTTTTAGTATACACTCTAACACTTAGATATGATTCCTGGTTTGTCCAAAATTATCACAATTTATTGTGATAATAGTGGCACAGTAGCAAACTCGAAGAAACCACGAGCCCATAAGGCTAGTAAACACATTGAGTGCAAGTACCACCTGATACGAGATATCGTAAAGCGAGGAGAAGTTGTTTCGCCAAGATTGCATCAGAAGATAACCTGACAGATCCTTTCACTAAGGCCCTTTGGGCAAGAGCTTTTGATAGGCATGTTGAGGGGATGGGAATCAGATGTATGGCAACATAGTCTTTTAGTATAAGTGGTAGATTGTTAGGATGTATACTAAAATACTAGCCTTTGTATGAGCATTTATTGAATGAACATTTATTTTGTAATAAAAATCACATTGGTCGAATGTCTGCATTTAGTTAAATGCAGTTGTCCATTTAATTTATATTATAGATAACATGGTGTGTGGTGTCACATAGAATATCATGTTATCAGTTCCTTATAAATTATAAATAGTAGCTCACAACCAAGATGGATTGGGACAAATCATTGGAATGGTTGTAGTGTAATTTGGTACTAGTTTATCTTGACTATAAAATTACACTAGTACACTATGTGTGTATTGAGCAGGACCATTTGAGGTTGTTCCTTTTATACTGATTGCATAAAAGACATAACATCCGTTATTATGGATGTGCATACTCTTAATCCTGATATAATAACAAGCATATATACTTAGTATTTGTTTCTTTAATTTATCAATGGGTGAGATTTATTCGTTAAATCATAGGCTCGATAAGTTGGAAAATAATATTATTTATATGGTGTGTTATTGATTATAGAAGGAAACTGTGTCCTAGTAATCTAGGTTGATGATGTCTCCTTGAGGAGCTCATAAGGATTGTCATGTAAACCCTACAGGTGGACCTAGTCCGGCATGACAATGAAGTTGAGTGGTACTACTCTTGGAGCTAGATGTTAATTAAGTCAGTGTCAGTAACTCATTTAATTAATGGGCATTTGATATCTTAAACACAGGGAGATCAATGCACTCATAATAAGAAGGAGCTCATAAATGTAATATGGGATTGGTGCGGTAGTTCAATAATAACTCTTTAGTGGTATGAGTTATTATTGATGAACTTGAGTTGGGTGTTCGGGGCGAACATAAGAAGCTCAAGCTCATCGGGAGACCAAAACTAATTCCTCATCTCGGTCCCTGTTGTAGCCTCTATAAAACCTTATATCCACCAAGTCTACTTCTTACCCATGTAATGGGTTGGACACATCCTTGCTTGGTACAAAGGGGTCGACCAAGCATTAGCTGGGAGCCCAAGAAGTGGCCAGCCAAAGCATGGCTTGGTGCCCAAGCTAGGGGTCGACCACTAGGATTAAAAGGGGATTTTATTTTTATTAAAATCTTTTTTTTTATAGTCATCCACATGGTTTTAAAAGAGAGTTTTAAATTTTAAAATCTTTCCTTTTATAGCTATCTACAAAGGATTAAAAGAGATATTTTAATTTTTATTAAAATCTTTCCTTATTTGTAGTGTTTAAAAGAGAGATTTTAATTTTGGTAAAACTTTCCTTTTTTATAACCATGATTTAATAGAAAAGTTTTAATTTTAATCTTTCCTTTTTTGTAGTCATTTACAATGTTTAAAAGAGAGAGATTAATTTTAAAATTTTCCTTTTGTAGCTATCACAATAGAAAATTTAAAAGAGAGATTTTAATTGTTCTTAAAATTTTCTTTTTTGCCCTGACCAAGGATTATAAAAGAGAGGTAGAGGGTGCCTTATGGTAGATAGGCACATCTCCATAATCCTCTTGCTCCCTTAGGGCTGGCACCTCTTCCTCTTCTTCTCCTTGTGTGGCTGGCTCTCTCATCTTCTTCGCTTCATCTTGTATTCTTCCCTAAGGCCGGCGGCACACATCTTCTTCTCTCCCTTTCTTCTTTCTAAGGTCGGCACTTATCTCTTCTTGGTGGCCGGTTGCTTGGAGAAGAAGGAGAAGAGAAGGAAGTTTCCTATTTTGACATTCTTTGGGTGGCCGAAACTTGTAGGCAAAGAAGAAGGTTTGGGTGGATTTCATCTTGGTAGATCGTCGCCCACACGACGTCCAAGAGGAGGAGAGGAATACAGCAGAAGATCAAGAGCTCTTTGTTTTCAAAGAAAGGTATAACTAGTTCTTAATTCCACAACGAAACTAGTTTTTCTTTGTATGGATCCTGAAATACCAACACAAGAGGCTAGCGATTTCGTATTTCATTTTTTTGTGTTTCGATTTAGTGTTTTGATCTTGTGCTTCTATTGAGGTCTCTGTAGTTAAACCTAGGGTTACTGTAAGAAGTTTAAATATCTAATTTTTTTGAAAGACTTTGTCTAAGAAATGGTGGATGATCTCATACCCAAGAAGGTCGAGTGCCTCACCATGTTTAACTTGGAAGTCAATCCTTGAAATAGATGTTTAATCAACTTCTGTAACATGGGATGAACTTGGATTAATAATGTTAAGTATCGTTTGTAATCCAAGTTTTAACTACTAAAGAACACATAAGTTGAACTTGAAGTAAAAATGTTTAGTTCCATTTCCAATTCAAGTTTAACTCATGAGGAACACATAGGTTGTTAGAAAAGTTCTGTGCTTGTACAAATTTTGTACAGGGGAAGTAGAACAGAATTCCAAATAGCACCCAACACCTAGGACTTTTTCCTGAAGCTCTCGACCTGCCAAGACTTCTCGCCTAGGATTACCACCCTCTAGGACTTAGGGTTACCACACACTAGGGTTTTCCACCTGCCTAACCGTAGCTAGAACTTTTGCCTAAGTACACTTAGGACTTTCCTGCAAGCTCATTCAAACACGTTTTATAACAAATAACCTTAACTTTGAATCCTTTGTCATTATCAAAACTTATGTTCGATCGTCGGATGTTTCCCGCACCAACAATCTCCCCCTTTTTGATTATGACAACAAAATTCAAAGTTAAGTAAAACAAAAAGTACTCAGTAAGTATAAATGCAATATTAAGAATCAAGCAATTTGCAATGTTAAGAAAATGTAACAAAATTCAAAGTTAAGTATAAATGCAATATTAAGAATCAAACAATTTACAATGTTAAGTAAATGGAAAAAATGTTTCTAGTATTCGTTTTTATTCATTTTTACTTTAACTTTCTTATTTTCACTTTCCTCTCCCCCTTTGCCATAAATCAAAAATACATAGAGTAGAGAAAGGGATGGAAAGAAAAGATAATCTTCTCCCCTTGAAAGATAGCTTGGAAAAATATTCCCCTGTTTGAATTTTTGAAAATGATTTAGTAAATAATATCTAGTCAAAATAATAGGTTTGCAAGTTAATTAATAAATTAAATTCAAGTATTAAAACCAAACTAATTTTCATAAAACTTTAAAAATTGAACACAGTTAAAAACTTTGAAAAAAAAATACTAGGCTTAATCTTTTAACTTTAGTTCAAAATAATTTAATCCAACCTTAAGCATAACAAATCAAAAATCTTTTATATTTCAAGGCCAAGCTTTTTTTAAAAAAAAACTAATTTTATCTCCAAGTCAAAAATAATTTTTAATCCAAGTCAAAAATTCCTTTTCAAGTCAAAAAAAAATTTTAAATTTAAGTCAAAAATACTTTAAAAATAAGTCAAAAAAATACTTTTCAAGTCAAAAAATATTTTTCAAGCCAAAAAATAATTTTAAATTCAAGTCAAAAATAACTTGGTTAAAAGAATTTTTTTCACTCCCCCTTGATTCATGCCAGGCAATATAAAGCCCTAGAGTTCAAGCATGAGTAACAAGAGACAAAAATTATACTTTCAAACAAATGTTTAACCTTTAGTTACTAGCTGTTTACCAGGAGGTAGTAGCTCTCACTTGGTTAGTCAAATTAGGTAAATGTTCCAGTTAGTTTTGACTAAACATGGATTACTTAATTTGAGTAATATGAATTTTGTATTTATTACTCAGACTTATGTCGATACACAGACATAAGCATTCTGAAGTTCAGGCAGTACCCTATGCATCTCACACCATTCTAAGTGTTTTTCATTCACAAGCAAGGTAATCCTAGTGTGCTTGTGAGATGCTCTGGCTAAGAACTAGGGGTACATGCTTTCTAGGGGATAAATTCCTAGGTTAAATCTAATATTTTGAAAAAAAATTATAAAATTGGGATTTTTGAAAATATTTTTCCTAGAATTTTTAAAACTAAATAACAAGCTGAAATAGCAATAAAACAAATCCAAGTCTATAAAAGATGTTTATCAAACAAACTAGAACAAATTGTAGAATGTCAAACATATACAAAGCATAGAGAAATATAAGGACTGATCAAGTCGGAGCATCATCAGTAGGTGGCGGTAATGGTCGCTCAGGGCCCTAGAGAGTCTGGAGAATCTTATCAAGTCTGGAAGTCACGTCATCCCGGAGAGCAGTCATCTCTCCCTAGAGTGTGCTGAAGCCATCCGAGACTGACTACTGTAAATGCGCAGAGGACTCCTCGAGATGAGTGAGGTGATCCTCGATGGACAGTGAAGTCGAGGGTCGGGTTGAAGTCGAGGGTCGGGTCGAAGTCAAGGGGCAGGTCGAAGTCGAGGGCTGTGCTAGAGGAGGATCCTTAAAGATATCTGTCTCTGTAAACTCTAACCACTCCTCTCCCTCGGCAGGGGCATAAAAGTCATCTCCTACTATAGCAGCTGGCTCTAGCCCACCTCTCCAGGCTAGGATCCCCTGAGCGGTAATATCTACATGCACTAGGGCTAACTGACGTTGTCCGAACTCATCGTAAGGACCAAGAGAAGTAACCCTCCCCTAGGTCGTGTCTATCTCCAGGGTCGAAAACATATATGTCAAGACATGACAATAGGGCATATGGATCTCAAACCTAGTGACGAGACTGGCGGCACGTATAATGTTATGGAACATATGTAAAGCTATATCTATCTCTAACCGCTGACACAGGGCATATAAAAAGAAAGAATGAGAAGAGCGCATCTTCGGAACGTTCCAAGATGTGATCGGCAAAATGCAAGAATTCAGGACTCGGTATATAATATAGTCTTAGACCCTAAGGGAGAGTGACCTGAAGTCAGTCACTACAGGTGGTCTCTCCTCCCAAAAAGATACATATAGATAGTATCTAGGGTGATATGGGAGTAGGGCTCACCAAATGGCAAGTCTCTACTAGGGTAGCACAAAAAGGAACATGTAGATGGCCTAAGTCCTAGACTAGTGCATAAAAGGGTGGGAGAAAATTGAATATCCCTTCCACCAATTCTGGAGGAGTAAGTCAAATCATCTACTCTATCTAGATTATTATAAAACTGTAAACATAGGTCATGATTAACTGCATGGCTGCAGTAAACCAGCTTATCTAGCTGGTAGTGCTCAAACATCTGGATGATAGATGGACAATATCTAGTAAAAAAAGATCTTCTTAGATAACAACATTTTAAAGCAGTAAATTTTATGCCTAAAGAACTCTATCCTATGTCGCTAAGAGGGAAACCTAGGATCCCTAGATGGTGTGCTACTAGAAGCAACGTCTACATTTCTTCTCTTCCTATTTTTACACAAGCAAACATATAACAAAAAGTACAAAGGAAATACATATCGATGTGATAAACGAAGTAGGGTATACCTAGGAGGCATGTTGGGGTCGAAAGGAAGAAAATCTGGTGTTGGAGGGTGCCTCGGTGTGAGATATTTCGTGCTTGAGCCATGAAGAACACGAACAGAGTCCTCTCTGTTCGCTGGGAAAAACAGTGTTGAGGGCACCCTCAACAGCATGGAAGGTTCCCTCAACGGGTTATGGGGGCGCCTCCGACTGGTGGGAGACGCCCTCCATGGTTTCGGCGGAAATTTTCCCGCCGCTCATGAGGACACCTCCTTTTATTCGGAGGCGCCTTCGTGATGTGCCCTAAGTGGGTAAAAATATTTTATTAATTTTTTATTTTTATTTATTTAATATTTGATTTATTACTTAAGCTTAATTTAAGTTAAATTGATTTTATTAATTTTATTTATTAAGTTAATCTTGATTAACTTAAAATTGATTAATTGATTTTATTTGTTAAGTTAATATTAATTAATTAAGTTAAATTGATTAATTGATTTTATTTGTTAAGTTAATATTAATTAATTAAGTTAAATTGATTAATTGATTTTATTTGTTAAGTTAGTTAAATTATTTTAAGTTGATTTATTAATTTAGTTAAATTATTTAATTTAATTCTAAATTTTACCTAGGTTCATCTCACTCATTTCTAAGTTATCAATCAGGAAACCTTATGGGTTTTGTGAGATGGTTAATTTTATTTTTGATTTAAATTATATCTAAGGATTAATTTACATTTAGGTTAGACTCAGGTTTTTCAATTGGTCAATTAAATATACATTTCAAAGATTAGCTTCTAGGCTGTGGCGAGACACTAGACCTTCTTGGGTATGGGATCATCCACCACTTCTAGACAAAGCCTTTCAAAGAAATTGGATATTTAATTTTCCTTTTAAACTCCCTAGGTCTAACTAGTCAAGTGTAAATTACACTTAGGTCCTTATCTAGCCTAATCTAAGCATGCATAGCGAAAGCAATAAAGGCAATCATCAAACAATTCTAAAAATGGCCTTTCTATTGGCTCCCCTGGATCATAGCCTTGATATGATTTATCAAGGTAATGAATTTGATCCTTGGGGACCTAATATTGTCCAAATCCAACTTGATTAACCAAGTTCAACATAGGGACCCATGCTTGGACTAATTTGCTATTTGTTCTGTAACAAGAGATAAATAAGACTAGTATTTGCGATTAGTTTTAAATCCAAGTACGGATCTGTTGTAAACGACTCGTTGTTTTCTAAGAATCAGATCAAGATTCTTGGAACCCAGAGTGAACCATTCCAACGTGTCCTTTAGTTCCTTGACTTGATTTTTCAGGCTAGAATTCTCTTCCTCGAGCTTTTGGACTTGAGTTGAGGTTCTAGTCTGATCAAGATCAGTCAAGGAGATAGGGTTAGTCACTTCTTTAAGGGTTGTTACCTCCTTTTGAAGTTACTTGACCCGGACACTAGATTTAGCTAACTTACGCAATAAATAATTAACTAAATTGTATAATTTATCTATTTAACAAGCACTTACAGTGGGTTTAGGCCCTTCGAAAACGGATACGGATCTGTGGCTTCGCTCGGACTCAGCTTCCAATTCGCTCTCAGTCTCTGATTCGTCGATGTGTTCCCGGGTCGTTAGTGCAAGGAAGCTCATCTGCTCGAGCTCTTCATCGGAATCTTCTGAAGAAGACTCGTCCCATGTGGCTTGTAGTGCTTTCTTCTTCCTCTGCTTCTTTGCTTCTTTGCTTCTTTTAGGTTCGGACAATTGGCCTTGACGTGTTCCTTTTGATTGCACCCATATATAGCAGGTTACTTCAAACTTTACATTTGGACTTGTCTGTACCTTTTTGGATTGAACCACCTTCTTGATATCCTTCTTTGTGAACCCCTTCTTCTTTCTGTAGAGCTTGTGTACTAGGTTGACGAGTTCGATCGCTATCTTCTCATCGTCGTCATCGTCGTCTGAGTTCGGTTCTTCTTCGGACTCAGGTTCGATCTGAAACTTTTTTCTTGCCTCCTTTGTCTTGCTTGTACCTGCAATACCTTTCTCGGCTAGACATGCATTAGTCTGTTCATATAATTCAAATTCGGAAAATAACTCATCTAATTTAATTAAAGACAAATCCTTAGAAACTTTGTAGACATCTATCATTGATGCCCACAATGTATTCCTTGGAAAAGCGTTGAGTGCGTACCTTATGACGTCGCGGTTCTCCACTTTCTGTCCGATCGCATGGAGTCTGTTTAACAGGTCTTGAATTCGCGCGTGAAGTTGGCTTGCTGTTTCTCCTTCTTGCATTTTGATGTTACATAATTTGTTAAAGAGTAGATCATGCTTACTTACCTTTGTGTCAGACGTGCCCTTGTGCAGCTCGATCAGTTTTTCCCATAGCTCTTTCGCGCTTGAGAATGGGCTGACTCGGTTCAGCTCCTCCTTTGTTAGTCCGCATTGGAGGGTGCAGGTTGCTTTGGCGTTGGCCTCGACCTTCTTGATTATTCTTGATTATGCTTGTGTCCCAGTTCTTGCATGGCATCAGTTTTCCCGAGCCGTCAAGTGGAAGTGTGATCCCCGTCTTGATGATCATCCACATCTCGAACTGAGTTTAGAGGTATGACTCCATTTGGCCCTTCCAGTAGCTGAAGTCCTCACCGGTGAAGAGCAGAGAGCGAGCTGTGTTGTAGCCTTCTTGATGGGCCATTATAGCAAAGGAAATCTCGCACACACAAAAAAAAATAAAAAACTTGTTCCAAGACTTAGTCTTGGATTAGTAGTGCGGGATTAAGAAATTAAAACACGAACTCGAGTGGTGTTGCACCAGCTTCGAGCAAAAACTTCGATTGCGAAAAAAAAATGGATCAGAAGACGACAACTATACCGATTCCGATCGACTCTGAAAAATCAGAAAATTACCACGAAAGAAAGGAAAAAGATTTCTTGAATGGTGGTTTCACCAATTCGAAGTGACCCTGCTCTGATACCAATTGTTGGATCGAAAGCACTAGAGTGGGGGTGAATAGCGCTCGTGACTTTCACTTTCGTTTCGGAAGACTTCCGAGTAAACGCAGCAGAAAAGTAAACAATACAAACACAAATACTAAGGATTTTTTACTTGGTTCGGAGCCTGAGCCGACTCCTACTCCGAGACCTACGCTCGTTGAGTGTTTACTTTGGGCAATCACTATAAATTTATAAGAGTACAATTATATTCTAGAGTACAGCAATTAAGTACAGTAAAAAAATATACCAACAACTTTAAGAATAGGAAATTCGAGATTTCAGGTTATCAGTATCTTACTATAGCTTTATCGGATGATACTTTGAATAGTGCATGAAAGATAATGCATCACGTTTTTATTGTTCTATTTTGCTACTGCTCGAAGATGTCTGCGTGCATTGTGCAGATGGGAAGGAGTTCATTCACTAGACAGAGGCGAAGCAATAATGTGGCGGTGTGCATTTATGTTCTTTACTTGAGAAAGTGAAATTTATATATGCCAGAAAAATAAGTGTTCTTTGTATTTAGGGGGAAAAAAAACGAACAAGAGAGTGTGTTAGAGGCAAGAGTGGAATTGCTTTTTTGAGTGCATTACTTGTAACGATAATCGAGATATATATGTGTATATATGTTTCACATTTCGTGAAATATGTTTAACATTATTTTGTGGAATTTCTTGGCCATATATATTGTTTAATATGTTTTCAGAAAACAATTGGTCTTGCTACTGTTAGTTAGTTACTTATACTACAAGACAAGAAAAAAGTTTTATTGTGATATTTTCTTTATGACACTTTATTAAAAATGTATCATTAGAAATATTTAATAATGGCATACTTACAACTGATTAACTTTTTATAAAAATTATCATATATTAGACCACTTACTTTTTTATAAAAATTATCATATTAGACCACTTACGATGACATATTTTATAAACGATCAATTTCTTCCCTCTCTCATTTCTTTTTCGTTCCTTTCCTTTCCTTTATCGCTGATGGGTTTCTTCTGTCTCCTACCATTTCTTTTCTTCCCTCTCTGCACTGCAGCCAGGTTCTTCCCTCTCCGCAACACAGCGAGGTTCTTCCCTCTCCGTAGCAAGCAAGGAGTGTCTCAAAGGTAACCGTTGAGGGTGCCTCCAACACCATGAAGGGCACACTCATCCGCACCGAATCCGTAGCATGGATGTGCTTTGACCACTTCGCAGCTTATCCGTCTGAGGACGCCTCTAACCGCATGAAGGGCACCCTCCACCGGCGTCCAGGGCGCCCTCAAGCTCCATGAGGGTGCCCTCTACTCTGCTGCGTGGAGGTCATCAACCAGTGACCTGAGGCGCCTCCAAGCTCCATGGAGGGCGCCTCAGGACTGTTCATCTGAGGCTTTTGTTGCTTTTTCATCCCCTGCAGGATGAGTTAGTACAAAATACAAAATACATCCTGTAAGACAGAGTTTAGCACAACAAAATAAGTTAAACATAATAATTTGACAGTCACCGAACTGTCCAGTTCTGACTTCGGATTTTGAACCAGAAGTCCTAGGTCGAGCCGACATCTACTGTTCCCTACTGGGGAACGCGCCCTTACCTACTCCACTCAGGAGAATTTACTTGTTGTCAGTTGATCCTCCAGACCAACTGGACTTTTGCTCAACGCGCGAGGCTTCAAGACTTTTCGCTGGACGTCCGCTCCACGACCCGCCCAGTCTTTCACCTAGTTCGCGACACCAGAACTTTCCACCTTGAGTCCTCGACCCTAGAAGTTTTGCCCGAAGCCCTCGACCCGCCAAAATTTCCCACCTAGGGTTACCATCCCCTAGGACCTAGGGTTACCACCCCTAGGGTTTTCCAACTGCCTAACCGCAGCTAGGACTTTTGCCTAAGTACACTTAGGACTTTCCTGCAAGGTCATTCAAACACGTTAGATAAGAAATAACCTTAACTTTGAATCCTTTGCCATTATCAAAACTTAGATTCGATCATCGGATGCTTCCCGCATCAACAAACACCACTCCCACTAGGACAAACACCAGTACAGTAGTCAACTCAATCCCCTTCAATGTAGACTCATTTGAGGCAATCTCAGATACACTAACTTTAGGATTTTTAATTTGGTCTAACATCAAACCTTCTTCAGAATCCTCTTCAAATTTTTCAAGATCCTCCTCAAATTCTTTAGGATCTTCCTCAGATTATTTAGGGTCCTGTTCAGACTCTTCAGGATCCTCTTTATCTATATGATGAAGCAGCTCCTCACGTAACTCTGAATATGTGACGCATCATTCATGACACCCCCATACATAGTCTATTAACAGCTTGGGATATGCCGACAATGAACGTATGCTCAGATCCAATAATTGTCCAAGATTAGAAACTCTTCCCGCTCGAGTTTCCAGGATAATTTATCAAGTCATCCAATATGTCCGCCGACTCCATAAATATGATTCTACTCATTCTTCTGAATTTCCTCCCTCAACTGATTCCATCGCAGTTCATGATGAGTCAAGGTGATAATTATCCGTGTCATCTGTAAATTGAAATTAAATAAGTATAAAACCAACTAACCAATACAAAACTGGCTTAATTCACTTTATACAAGCATAGAACTAACATTATTAATCAAGAAAAATAATTCTTCTCAATTTGCAGGTGTCTAAGTCGAATGACCCATTGGACCGGGCAATTGGGAATCCAGATCCTAAATTTGGCTCATTGTCCTCGTTAGAACTAATCTAATTGAACAACGATCATCTGTACCTATGTTTTGTTATTATTTAATCTAAGCTCATTTAAGCGAATCTCAAACGTATTGATCAAATTAAGGTTTGTTTGATCAAACCAATGTCCAATGAATTAAGTCTGATTAATTAAAATAAATCTAATCCATTAGATCAAATTTGATCTAATAAAATAAATCTGGTCATTTAATTATATCTGGTCCAAGCCTAGTTAATCAAATCAATCCAAATTGATTTTGATTTGGATCAAACTGGTTCGATTAAATCAACTAATGATTTGAACAAGATTAAAGTCTAATTAAATTAAAATGGTCTGATTTGAATTAAACTTGTTCAAACTAATTTGATTTGAAATTAGATTGATAAAAATGGAATAAAAACAACTTTAATTTTTTTTCTCTGTTTCATGAGAGAAGAGAAAAAAATTAACTTGATATTTTCTCTTTTTTTTTTCATTCTCTCGTTCACGAGAGAATATTTTCTTTTGTTTTTGTTTTTATTTTTTTTTTTATTTTTTGTTTGATTTATAAAAATCAAACTTTCTCTCAAACGCTGCTTTGTCATATTTTTTGTAGCACATTTTTTTTTTGGCCACTTACTTTGCCACGATCCCACGCTGCCTCTGCCACGTCAACTGCAAAAGATGCGATTGCCAGCCACAACGACGAGCCGTGGATGCCTATGTCGGCCACGAACGCATCTAACGCATCGCGCCCCAGACTGATGCATCGCCGGCCGTTGCGAGAGGAAATTTTTAGTTCTTTTCAGCGCACCCTGACCATTAACACTTCGCCAGCTAAAACAGATGCCTTTGTCGTCTCCGGAATGCTATCGTCGGCATAACTCCATGACGCAAGCCTGGCTCTCGTGGAAATTAAGACGTTGTCATGATTTCCCTGCCTGACACAACACGAGCAGCACTGTCACCAACGAGCGACTCAGTCGCAGCCCTATGACCCTATCACTGGTCTATCTGCAACTATTCCACAAGTGGTCTGACGATCATTATATTCGAATAGGAGGTTTTGATGAATATAATTTTTTTCTTTGTTCAATTTTCATATTTTCTATTATAGATCAAGAGATTATACTACATGATTATTATTAGTAGTTATATTTTACTATACATATCTATCGATACCCGCTGAGTATGTTATACTCACTACCCTTTCTTTTTCCTGTTATTTTAAGGTTAGCACATAGATCTGTCATGTCACTTGGAGTATCTTGTCTGTCGATCCCATGTCACATCCGATGACTGTTTCCGGTTTTACCTCTGCTTTACTTGTCTTATGTTTTTGGTGGACTTGGTGTTGTATAAATTCGACCTTGTTTTTTTGGAGTTTGCTATGTGGAGTTGTAATTGTTTTGTTGTGGTTGTGTAAGCCTAGCCGGCTAGCAATCTTTCCTTTTAGTTTATGTGGGCTTTCTTTCGTTTTCCGCTGTGTTTGTTTTTTTTTGTACAACCGAGAGGACTGTTTAATATATATAACTGTGTGGCTGTGATAATTTGTTCCAGCCGAGTAGGCTGAGTATATAACTACGTGGTTATATATATTCCAGCCATGTGGGCTGATGTATTCTTGTGAATATATGTATAATTCAAATTGTCACTGGTACAGGGGAGATGTACATCACTAGTTCTTCATGAGTAATGAAGTATCGGTAATTTAACGTGTAAAGTAATAAATTCTACTTGTCTTACCTAAAATTTATGTTGAAACAACCCGGCCCCTTAGGCGACCCAACTAACGGCCCATTTGGCGGCCCCTTGTGTTGTCAACCAACGACCCTCGGTCGTGCCGTTACTCACTAGGTCTTCCTACCCCTGACCAGTGGATTTTTGTCTTCCCCAGGATTCGAACTCTAGACCTCCAGGCTAAGTACTAGAGTTTATGAATCCCAAGTGAGCTAGTGAACTTGGCTACCAGGATTCATAAACTCTAGTACTTAGCCTGGAGGTCTAGAGTTCGAATCCTGGGGAAGACAAAAATCCACTTGCCAGGGGTGGGAAGACTTAGTGAGTAACAGCACGACCGAGGGTCGTCGGTCGACGATACAAAGGGTCGCTAGTTGGGCCGCCCAAGGTGCCGAGGGGTCGGGTCATTACATATGTAATTTTTAAAAAGTCTATCTATTTCATATGTGAATTAACATTTTATTTTTTATTTTTTGAGTTTTTCCTGTATTGATTACAAGAACACACAACACATATTACATCAATAAAAAATTATGTAGACAAATATAGAAATAAAATATTATGAATAATCCTTTTGAAGATCCACAACAATAAGTCATGCTTGTGATTTTATTGGCTAGGAAGAGTAAAGATCTCCATATCATCTAGTAAAAAATCAAGTTTTCTAGTATTTTCAAATATCCTAGATGATTTTTTGTAGTAAGATAGCTCAAGTAATCCTCTTTAATATGACTCTTGCTTCAAATCCTTTTATTATTCTTAGTCTTTTACAAGAATATTTTGTAAATAATAATTAAAGAGATTCTTATTACTTCAGAAGAAAAAAAGAATAAAATACTATTATAATTATAAGAATAAATAATCTCTTAATACTAAAGTTTTAAATCTAGTACAAGATCATGATATTTCATAACATAATTTATTCTATAACCATGTCATTCATTCACCACATTGTTAATAAGGCCTTTGCATATTTTAAGAAAATCATTCCAGTCCTAGTAATTAGTTATAAAGCCAAAGATCAGACACTAAAATATCTGATCAAAAGTGACAACAAAAATCCAGCAAACTAATTGTTATATGAAAATGGTTAAAACTATACTCTTGAACAAATAAATTAGGAGGTCATCTACAATTTTAAGTCAACCTTAAGAGAATCATAAAATAAATAATTAAAGTTATCTACAATGAAATCTAAGATTCAATTAGACAAAAATACAAAGTATTTTTAACTCATCAAATTTTAATGCATTACCTTAAATAGGAATTACTATTACCACCTATAGCATGAGATTAGACCATAATTATCTCATTATTTTTCTCACTTGGATGGTGTGGCGGTGGTGTAGAGAGGCATCAAGGTGTTGGAGACGAGGAGGAGAGTTGACTGTTACATCTCCAACTCATTCAGCTACGACTCACTGTCCATCTCGATGATAAGGGAACTACGAGGATGAGAAATATTCTGCCAGCAATCCATGCGTCCTTTCCGAAGATTCTTAGTCATAGTGGTAACCTCGGCGGTGTTAGCCCTACCTCGTGCGATAATCGTAGACTCTGAGATGAAGGTCAATATGCGGGAAGCAAACTATTAGCCCATTCTGCAAGTGAACTCTTCGATGAAAACGAAAGGAGATCTAGTGTTTTTTGTAAAAAATAAATAAATAAATAAAGTGATTGAGAGTTTTTTTTAGATGAATAGTAAAATGAAAAAGGGGCTATTATAGGAAAGAAAATGTGAAGAGATATGTGATTTGGTTAATTCCAAAATGGGTACAGTTTTTGGGTAATATATGCAAAACTAGCTAGCTACGTTGTTTGATAAATCGTCGATGTTTCGATATTTTCATTGTGTATTAATAAAATTGTAGACATAGCAATTGGTCATTCAGCTCCCTTGCCTCAGGATGAACCAGTGGCTAGCGCATAAGGTGTTGCTAGCATGAGATATGAGGTTTGAATCTCGGCATAGCCAAGGTAAATGTCTCACTTATGTGTTAGTCACGTACTATTCAAAGGCTAGTAGCCGTCCGTGATTTACCTCCTCCGTGTTGACCCTGAGACGGGTTGGTGAGGACACTGAGGACGAGCATATTTACATTTTGCCATCATCTAATGATCAATAATTTTTTCCCCCTTGGCATATAACAAAAATATACAAGAATACAACTATGGAAATAATTGATCATACAAATTAGATCACGTTATGATACCAAATGTAAATGAAAAACATATGCAAATTAGCGTATAATTGATCGGAGCAAATAAATGAGAAACAAAATTCAAACTTGAATTTGCCTCCCCTTAAGCTAGTTACTCTCCTCCTGAATCCATATTTCTCCCAATTAAAATTATTATTTTTAAACCAAGATTTTTCCATTAAATAAAAAATAATTAAGTTCAAATATTTTAGAATACTATCCCATTGTTAGGGAGGTAAAACTATGGAAAAATTATAAAAACAAACTATTCTCAGGTTTCAACTAATTTCAACCTAAATGTCAATGTTATCAACAACACGAGAAAAAATAATTCTTCATGAAAATACTTCATATTTTAACAAATTAGTAAAAGGTTGAAAACTTTAGTGTTCGAATCAAACTTTGTATTTAGTATTATAAGCAAGTAAGTTTCAAAAAATATATATCCTATTAGTAAATAGATTCATTTGACATTTTAGAAACATTTTTGATTGAATATTTAAAAAAAAATCAATCATGATCATGTGAACGACATCTTCCTAGGTTGCACATAATTAGTCTTCTCAATAATTGATCATTTAATAATGTATGTATATTGATAATATTTGATACAACTAGATGCATCATAACAAGCATTTTTGACCAAAACTCATAATTCTATCATTTCGGCTCAATACAAGAATCATGTGATGTTAGGTTTGAAGTGAGATAAGATATCTAAAAGATTAAACAATTAAGTAAGCTTGAGATGTAAATAAGTGTGAATGATCAAATAGGATAGTCATAATTGAACTTCAAGTAACATGCCAAATAGTGAAATGTGAATCTAACCAAATTGAGCACTTAAAACTTAGGGAGAGATATGGAGAACATTGAAAGAGAAATATTAAAAAAAACTAATAACAAAATTGTGGTTTAATTAAATTTTTATTGGTCAAATTTTAATATATATATTACCAACCAAAAATTTTCTAGCTAGACTGTATTTATGAATATTTTACGGGTTAAAAATTAAGTATGATCAGTAAAATACCAAAAAAAATTCATATTGGTAATCCCTTCTTTTTTTTCATAGTGACAAAACATTTGCAAGATTTACCAAGGATGAAAATAGATAATAAGGTTATCCATACTTACGCACGATATGTGTTGTCTCTTAATTTGAGGTTACCCATGTTTGTCGCCCAATATGTGTTGTCTCTTAACTCTCTCCTTGATTTTCTCTTCACATTTCTTTCCTTTAAATTTCACAATTCAACTTCCTATATGTTTTTTTTTCTCTTTCTTTGATTCTTTTAATTTCTTTGTTAATTCAATCAAAGATCATTTCTTAGAGATCTCTAGTTTTGAGGATTTGTCTGAAAAGAATAGTGTTGATGGGGAGAGTAAAGTTGCAAATAAAGAGAATCGAGAATACAACAAATAGACATGTGACCTTCTCAAAACGTCGAAATGGACTGATCAAAAAGGCATATGAGCTCTCCGTTTTGTGTGATATCCCGATCGCTCTCATCATGTTCTCACCCTCCGGCAAACTCAGTTATTTCTCAGGGAGAAGAAGGTACAATACTGTTTTATCACATGTAAATTCTTTCTTCATAACATGTGGATATCAAAATGCTTAGGTTAAATTATTAAAAGATCATTTATAAAATTCAAAACATCCTTTAAAAAAATTCTCTTTTTTTTTTTTTTAACAAATTGTATAGTTTTTGAGAATACAACTAATTGCGTCTTTCGATTACTTTAGGATTGAAGATGTGCTCACCAGATACATAAACCTCCCCGAGAACGATAGAGGAGGGTGAGCTTTCTATTTATTCTACCATAATTAATTCGTTTCATTTGAATGCTCATGATAATAATCCCAAATTAAAACATGCAGGATCGTCCAAGATCGAGAGGTAAGAACCCTGAAAAAAACATCGATCCATTCCTTCTATAGTTTGTCTTTTTAGACAATGCATAAATATAGCATTCATACAGTTCTTGATGAGGATCTTGGAAAAACTCAGGTGTGAGAATGACATGGCAGCCCTAGCTAAGTACGTGTATATGTATATATATTTATACACATAAATATTGATAAATTATTGCCTAATCTTCTAACTAATTAATATATCTTACTTATTTGCATCTTAATTATATGGTAATTTGGATTAGTCCTGGGGTGGTCAACTCCAACATTGACGTGAGTAAATCTTAATATCATCGTATTATGAAAATATACAGATTTAATTATTAATTCAGTCATTTGCTTAATTATAATTTGATATAAATGTTTTTAGGAGCTTCAACAAGAGATCGGTCGATATCAGCAACAGTTGCAGCTCTCAAAACAACGATTAAGGTTTGTAAGAAAATCATGATCATTAAACATGATCCAGATCGGTGAACATGAATAATATGATTTTCAGATACATTTAAATGCAGATTCTTTGAGCCCGATCCTCTCGCCATGACAAACACGACTGAGCTCGAATCCTGCGAGAAGTTTATCATGGAAGCCTTGCAGCGTGTCACGGCTAGAAAGGTCTTACGCGACACTTTATTATTCATGAAGGTCTAACTATCGTCTTGTAAATCCTTCGTTTAAGTTTACAATAATGACAACAAGGATCAAATCTTATCTCACTAGGTGAAGTCAGTTATATGGATTCTTTATGTCATTGGGCTCTATCCTTGTTATATTATCTTTTATATTTAAATAAATTTAGTTTAATTTATTTTATTATTGCTAACATAGTATTTTTTTTATTTTCCTCTTCCTCATTTGATGTGCACATTTGTCATAGTTTTATATATCGCCTAAATGAGTATTTATTGGTCATCCAAGTTTTTTACCATTTTAAATGCGTCGTCTTCAGAGTTTTTTCTTAATAGGTAAAATTCTAACTTCTCTCTAATATTTTTATTTTTTTATCTTATTGATCATGTATATTCGCACATCTACCTTAATATTCTCATCTCTGCAATTCTAATCTTTTATTCATGTGCTCAAGTTATAGCTCAAGATTCATCTCCATATAATATAACTAATTTAACCATCATTTTATAAAATTTTCCTTTAACTCTTAGAGGTCCTTTATGATTATTAAAAAAATATGACAAACTCCTCCATTTCAGTCGGTTGAGAATACAATTAAAGTCTCGCATTAGAAATAAATAGAAATGTTCATAGGTTTATAAGATGGAAGATATCTTTATTGGGATGAGATCTTTTGGGTAGAACCCAAAAATAAATTCATGAGGGCTTAGACACAAAGTGGATAATATTATACCATTGTGCAGATATATGAATTCTTTTGGTCCTAACAAATAATATCATAGTTATGATCTAAATCGAGCTATGTAGATAGAATAGTGGCCTTCAATAAACAAGGTGAGGGCTTCCAAAGAAGTGAACTCTTAGGTGAAAAATCCAAGAAGATCAAGGGTGACTAGATACTTGGTGAAAATCCTAGAGGAGTGAACCCTAGGTAGTGAAAAGTCTAATCAAGTCATGGGCAACCGGATGTTTGGCGGAAATCGTGGAGAGTAAATGCTAGGTAGTGAAAATGTCTTAGAGGAAAGAAGTGACTTCGATTGAACATATGCTTAAAGGGAGGTCTGAAGCAAGTCAATAATGAGCAGATGCTTTAGAAAGGAGGTCCAGATCATGAGAATAATGATGATTCTTCGTTTGAAAAAATGATTGTTAGAGATATAATCAAAGTCTCACATTAGAAATACATTGAAAATATCATGGGTTTATTGGAGCAAAGGTGAAGTCGTCACCTTAGCGACTCCTCTAAGACGACCCTACACTCTCTAGAAGGGGATAAATCATGAGTGTCATTTGCCCTAACAAAGCAGCCCTTTGTCTAGGGAGATAAGGCTCCTAGCGAGGTATTTGCACCTATTGAGAATTGACCACAAGACCTATTGAAGTAACAACCTAGAATATAATGAAAAATATCTCTATTAGTATGTGGTCTTTTGGGTAAAACTTAAAAATAAATTTATGAGGACTTAGATCCAAAGTGAATAATATTATATTATTATAGAGATATATGAATTCTTTTGGTTTTAACATAATCATAGTACATGTGTTTTATATAAGATATCTCTTAGTCCTTTAATTAGTTTAAAAAATAATTTAAATATTTAAAACTCTCAATTACAGATAATTATCATATGACTTAAATTTTATACATTTTATCTTTACTCTACTAAATATAAGATCATTCATTTCTAATAATTTTTACTCAGATTTAAGTTTAACATTTATATCTAATCTATCAAAATAATATCATCGATAAATAATATATATCACGGTGGCATATCTTGAATATGCCCAATGAGAATTCGTCCAAGATTAATATTAAAAGAAAGGGACGGACATTTATAACTAATTTGTAATGTAACCCTACTTTTATAAAAATTACTTCGATTAAGTCGGCATGTGAAATCTTCACTCTTGTCAATATAATTTGTGTTCATTCTCTCTAATTTCAGTTATATGCAGGAATATTTGCTCGGCAACCAATTGCCTTCCTACGATCCCTCCACGTCAAGCATGCAAGTAATTACTGATTACTGAAATATATATAACACGATAATTTTCTTTACAGAGAGTTTAATTAATGAAGTAAACTGAATATTATATTGATTCTTCAGATGTACCTCCAGTCGCAGCAGGAGAGACTGGCCAACCCGTACGCCAACGAGATGGCCGTGCAGTGGGTGCCCGACGCCGTCTCAAATCACAGTCACCAGATCTTCGTAGGATCCGATCCCTTGATCGACATGAGGTGGGTATATATTCTTACCAAATCACAGTTTAAACATCTTAAAGAATATTTTAGGAGTATATTATTTTTGAGTATTATAAAAGTTTGTTAGAACAATATGAAAAGTTAGTTTAGTAAAATACGGTTGAATAAACGTTGAATGAATTGTGAGTGTGATGAGCAGGGAGCACGGGATGTACGAGGCAATCCCCCACCAAAACATGGGTCTGCAGGTGGATCCTTGCTCGACCGGCTGCCATGTCAGCGATCAGCAGGAGGCGTCATGGCACCAGGCTTACAACTCCACGGAGCTCCTGTCTGCCCTCATCCCATCGCCTCCATACCCCCTCATGCAGGCACGTAACTATCGATTATCATTATCATTATTATTGTTGATGATGATGCTGATGATGCTGATGATGTTATATATTGTGATATATATATAGAACTCGATGGGGACGAGTGAGATGCCGGGGATGGTGCTGCATGAGCAGGTGGATGCAGCAATGGCGGCGAGCTGCTCGCACGCGCAGATGGAGGCTGTGGACTCTGTGCACGCTGGCGCGTACGATGGCAGCTCGACTCAGAGCCATGTGAGTTGATTTCTGTTCGAATGATTGCGGTTTAATTTGTGCAGTGCGGGTCGTGTGGCTGCTCGATCGGTTGACGCACGCATGTCTGCGTGCATTGTGCAGGTGGGGAAGGAGTTCATTCACTAGACAGAGGCGAAGCAATAATGTGGCGGTGTGCATTTATGTTCTTTACTTGAGAAAGTGAAATTTATATATGCCAGAAAAATAAGTGTTCTTTGTATTTAGAAAAAAAAAAGAACGAGAGTAGTGTGTGTTAGAGGCAAGAGTGGAATTGCTTTTTTTGAGTGCATTACCTGTAACGATAATCGAGATACATATGTGTATATATGTTTCACATTTCGTGAAATATGTTTAACATTTTGTGGAATTTCTTGCCCATATATATTGTTTAATATGTTTTCAGAAATCAATTGGTCTTGCTACTGTTAGTTACTTATACTAAGAAGAGAAGAAAAAAGTTTTATTGTTATAACATTTTCTTTATGACATTTATAACTATGTCATTAGAAATATTTAATAACGACACATTTTACAACTGATTACTTTTTTATAAAAATTATCATATTAGACCTCTTACGATAACATATTTAATAAGTGATCATGTCCTTCCCTCTCGCATTTCCTTCCCTCTCTCATATTTTACACTCGAGGGGGCCGCAATCTCTTTAGGTCGTCGAGCGCTAGCGGTCAATTCACGAACGAGTACACGCGAGGGGTTGATGCCTCGCTAGGTAGCCCGTTCACAAATGGGTGCACACGAGGGGGCTGATGTCGAGCAGTGGCCTGTAGCGAGGCAGAGACATAATTGCTATCTTCTTCTGAAACTCTCGCCCTTTTCCATCTCCATATACTAGTAGGAAGCTTGCCATTTTCTTCACGCAGCACCTAGCCGAAGCGATCGACCTTTCCTTTCCCAACATTCATCTTTGTTCGAACTAATAAATGAAGAAAAAAATAAAATAGAGAATAATTCTTTCATTGATATTTACTAAAATCAATAGGTTTATTTATACAAGTTGTCTAAACAATAATGGAAAGATTAAATATGACATACAAAATACAATTTATAAGCATAGTAATAAATATAATAGATTTGGAAGTATTTTTTTTTTTTCTATTTGATTCATATCGATCTTGATTGTGATGTCGATCTTGATTGTGATGTCAAATATAATAAATCTCAATTGATTGAAATCAATTCAAAATTATTTTTCATTATCGTCATTACCCCCGATAAACTCAACGGGAGTGCCTGAACGTTGAGTTTGAGTGCTAACTTAGTGAAACGTTGTCTGGGTAATGACTTGATAAATATATCAATAATTTGATCTTCAGTAGAGATGTAAAAAACTGAAAGGTGTCGAGTCGCCACATGCTCACGAACAAAATAAAAATCAATCTCTACATATTTGGTACGAGCATGAAAAATAGGATTTGTCACCAGATAAGTTGCTCCAATATTATCACACCAGATTTTAGGCATAACAGTTAGGGAAAAGTGTAATTCAGAAAGAATAGATTGTAACCAAATAATTTCTCACACCGCGTTAACTATAACTTTATATTCAACTTCAATACTTGAGCGAGAGACTGTAGGTTGCTTCTTTGAAAGCTAGGAAATAAGATTTCGCCCAAGAAACATGGCATATCCACTAGTAGAACATCTATCTTTGGGAGATCCAACCCAATCTACATCACTGTAGGCAATTAATTCTTGTGAGGACTGAAGATATAAAAGAAGATCATATAGAATAGTGTCTTTGAGATATCGAAGAATTCTCTAAACACCTTCCCAATGGTGTTCAGTAAGAGCATGCATAAATTGGTAGGCACGATTTACAGCGAAAACAATATCAGGTCATATAATTGTGACATATTGTAGGGAACCAACAATGCTTCGGTAGATTTGAAGGTCATACATTGAAGAGGATGATGAAAGTGAAGTGAAACCACCTTCAATGATTGGTCCTCAATATGATAGCTTTGTTCCTAGTGTGACAACTCGCATGGATCAAGTATCACTCGAAACTCTTCATGGTATGCTATCCTCTCATGAAAGACTTCTACAAATACAATCTCAAAGAATGTCAGATTCTATGTCTTTATCGGCACACATGATTAGCAAAACTCCACAATCTGATCAACATAGTCAATCTCCTCCCCAATATGGTATTAGAGCCCAGATGTCAAATTGCAGCTAGGTTGTTGGCAATGATATTGACTGATTGTATATAGTCACTGATAGAGGCATCTCCTTGTTGCACAGACTATAATTGTAGACGAAGTTGGAGAACCTGTGCTTGAGAGTGGGATGCAAAAGAATGATCAAGAGCTTTCTAAACCTAGCGAGAGGTGTTGAGGCCAACGAGCATTGGAAGTATAGACTCAGTAATTAATGAAATTAACCAAGACAAGACTAATTGATCCTTTTAAAACCAATTAGCATAAGATGGATCATCTTTTTGAGGTGAGGATGAAGTACCATCAACGTGATCAAGTAAATCATGAACATAAAGTAAAAGAAGAAATTGTAATTTCCAAAGTAAATAGTTATCATGGTCAAGTTTAATGGAAAAAGAAGGAATCATATGAAAAGGAAAAGATATATTTTGTGATGGCGTAGGGATCTCAATATAATTGATAGAAAACATTTCTTTTTCCTGAATTTTTTGTCTATGTTTTTTTTCCTTTTTTTTCCCTCATTTTTCCCCTCCTCTTTGTTTTTTTGTTTGCTCTTTTTTTTTCTTTCTCTATTTTTTCCTTTTTTTTTTTTTGTTTTTTTTTCTAACAAGAGCGAAAGAAAAATGGACAAGGAAAAAAAATAAAGAGAAAAAAATAAAACGAACGAATAACAGCTTTACTTTGTTACGATTGACGTTGTCGAAATTATTATCGTTGATGGAAAAGAGTTGCTGATGAAAGGAGAAGAAAAGTTGCTGCTACCGAAGTTACCATTGTCGAAGTTACCGAGGTTGACATACTGTAGACTATGATATCAAACCTCCATGTAAAAACTCTTGTAGCTGCTATAACAAAAATTCAGAAGAGGAAAAGAAGATGACTCTGATACCATATTAGAACTAATAGACGAAGAAAAGAAATAGAATATAGAATAATTCTTTCATTGATATTTACTAAAGGCAATAGGCTTATTTATACAAGTTGTCTAAACAATAATGGAAAGATTAAATATAACATGTAATTTATAAGTATAGCAATAAATATAATAGATTTGAAAATATTATTTTTTACTATTTGATTCATATCGATCTTGATTGTGATGCCGATCTTGATTGTGATGCCAAATATAATAAATCTCAATTAATTGAAATCAATTCGAGATTATTTTCCATTATCATCATTAATCTTTTCTCAGGTTTCTGTCCTAATCCTCGATTGCCCCTCCCCCCTTTTCAATTCTTCCCCTCATGGCACAGTCTTATGATGCTCTTGTTGGAGCAAGTTCAAAGGATTTGTTTCGAGCACTGCATCCTTCTCTTTTTCTAACTATTTTTCGTGTTTGTTGGTTGGCACCTATTCCCCTCCCCTTTTAAATTTCTCCTCTCATGGCATAGTTATGATGGCGGGTGTTTGTCTTAATGCTTGTTGTCGCGGTGCTCATACTGGTGCACGTCTGAAGGATCAGTTTTCTTCTTCGGACGTGTTCTTCGAAGATATGTAATCCTTGAAGAAGGTATGATCCTTAGTTTTGTTTTGTTTTTTTTATCTCCTTGGCTTTGGAAATGTTTGAGTAATTAAATTGTGCTATAGAATACATGAATTGAATAATGGGAACAAAATAAATCAATCTGCATGCAATACTAATAGATTTACCACCAAAAAGCACATCTCCCATGTTAAACTGCCAATTTAATTTTGTATAAAGGAGTGTGAAGAGGCATTGGTTTTGGATCCTACATTCAGGCGCACACACCAGAGGTTGGCATCGTTTCTTATAAGGTTATAACACTTTAAAAATGTCTCATTCTTTCATATTCAAGTTTGCAAATTGATTGCTACTGGTCCTAATGTTATGCTGAGATATTGATATTGCTTAATTGTAGATGATTCATTTTCTTGGAGCTAGTCACTCATTATTGTTATTAACTATGATGTATAATTTTTTTTATGAATACTTCTATTACATAATTAGTAGATATAATGGAAGAACTATCTCAATTTTATCAAATTCTATTTAGATTGATGAAGTTGCATCTTTTTTTATGGTAGAGTTGTCTTATGATTTTTACGTTGTTTATATTTGTTATTCTGAGTTGCAACATCAATCCCTGGTCCTTACTACAATCATTCCTAGCAACTTCCCTTTAAACCATTCCTAATGATGATGTCAATTTTGATGATGAGGACGGTGCATGCAAAATTTCTAATGAAGTTGTTAATGTTGCAGATTCTGATTATATGGATGTTGCATGCAACACTCTTGATAAAACTATTGATGTGGCAGAGATGGATGATGATGTTGGTGAGTTGTCTACTGATCCTGTGATTTTGTTTAGATGAAAGTGCATTTGTATAATGGAGCCAATGCCTACAAAATTGCTTCATTCAATTGTGCAACCACCTAAACTAGAGCTACAACTCCTTCCTAATCACTTGAAGGAGGCATACTTATAGGAGGACGAATAGTTTCAAGATATCATTGCTCAGAATCCTCAATCTGATCCGGAGAAGAACCTGTTGGGTGATTTTAGGCAATGCAATGAAACTATTTAATGAACACTTGCAAGCGTACCTGGGGAGCAAACAAAAACAACAATTTACCAAAAGATGTACTTAGATTTTTGAATTTATCAAAAGAAGTATACTACTTTCGCATTTATCAAATGGCACACCTTTTTACAGTGGTTTCCTATTCTACCCTTCTGACAAATTTAATTGATTTCCTTTTTCTTTTCTTTGTCATTTCTCTCTCTTCTCTTTCCTACTATGCATGCAACGTATCTTCTCTTTCCTTCTTTTTTATCTTCTCTTTGTTTTTTTTCTCAATTTTTTTCTCAAACATGTTATAAGAGATCAAACCCACGTTGGGCCTGATATCTCTCCATATCAGGTACAATGTGGGCATGATATGGAGAGATATCAAGCCAACAAGGAAAAAAAAAAGGAAAAAAAAAAGAAAGAGAGATTTAGATTTTTCAACACCTTTGGTCCACTACTAGAAATGTCGAAAATAACAATGGAGAGCATATTCTGACTCCTTGCAATTTCAGAAATCTACAGGATCTAAAATGATTGCAATCTGATGTCTCTAAATTGATCAGTGGGTTTTGGTCGAAACTCACTAATGGACCTAGAGAGCTCCGATTGCACCCATTTCAGTTCATGTGGATTTTTAAAATTACAAGGAGTCCAAATAATAATGAAGAGCATATTTGTGTTGGAACCCCAAGGTTGTTTTAGTGTGATCAACAAGTTAAGTTAGGTCCTGTTTGTTTCTAATCTTGTGTCTAAGTGTGCAGGAGCTTAGGAACACATGTAGTCGAGCGGAAGACGCAGCTAGCGAGAAGGACGGTAGTCCAAGAGACGAGGTGCTGCGGAAGAGTACCCCGGTGGACGAGAAGGAAGCGTGCGGTGGTTCCGAGGGACGAAAGCCGGAGCGGAAGATTGCTCGAGGAGCAAGAGACACAGCTAGCGAGAAGGTCGGCACGCGGTGCGATCGAGGGACGAAGACTGCGGATGAGTACGCTAGTGGACGAGAAGGAAACACGCAATGATTCCGAGGGACGAGAAGCCGGAGTGGAAGGTTGCTCGAGAAGACCGGAAGTTGGGTTCGGGTGAGCCCTTTTCCGGATGGCAGAGATCACCCAAGCGAGCGGATCCAGAGGAGAAGAACCGGACCGAGGCGGGACTGAACCAGAGAATAAGTCCTGGACGAAAAAGTCAACAACTATTGACTTTGGGCTCCGGGGCGCCCGGAGCCCTCCGGGGCGCCCTAAGCAGTAAAATTGACCAGATCGAGTTTTGACTCGATCTGAACGTTGGGGGATAAGTTTTATCCCCCCCAGGGCGCCCGGAACCCTTCCAGGTGCCCCGACCAAGGCTATAAATATAGCCTTGGTCCAGAAGCTTTTTAATGAACTCAAAATTGTAATTCCAAACACTTGTGCGCTTCTGTTCTAGTTTAGCTTCTATTTTCTGCGCTACATTGCTGTACGAGGCTTCTCCGCCTGAAGGAGATTTTTAGTGAGCTTAATCTTCCTTGGATTAACAACCACATCGGTTGTAACCAAGTAAACCTTTTGTGCCTCGTTTTTTCTTTATGCTTTTAATTTATCAACTTACTTTATTATTTATGCAGTGTTAGTTTAAAGAGTTCGAGGAGGGTTTGTCTTTTTGTGTTTGCAGGATATCCAACCCCCTCCTAACCGGCCGCAACGGTCCTACAATTTGGACTCCTTACAATTTTAGAAATCCACAGGAACTGAAATGGGTGCAATCAAAGCTCTTTAGGTCCATTAGTGGATTTCGGTCAAAACCCACTGATGGACTTAGAGAGCTCCGATTGCACGCATTTCAGTTTCTGTGGAATTCTAATGTTGCAAGGAGTTAAAATATGCTATCTATTATTTATTTTAACTTCTAAAAGATGTTAAAATATAATAAGAAAAAAATTATCAAAACAATCCCTATACGTTTTAGGTTTTTCAAAACCTCTGGTCCACCACTAGGAATGCTGAAAATAATAATGAAGAGTATATTTGGACTCCTTGCAATTTTAGAAATCCATAGAAACTGAAATGAGTACAATCGGAGCTCTCTAGGTCCTTTAGTGGATTTCGGTCAAAACCCACTAATTGACCTAAAGAGCTCCGATTGTACCCATTTCAGTTCCTGTGGATTTCTAAAATTGCAAGGAGTCCAAATATGCTCTTCATTATTATTTTTGGTATTCCTAGTAGTGGACCAGAGGTTTTGAAAAACTTAAAACGTATGGGGAATGCTTTGCTGATTATTTCTTATTATATATTAACATCTTTTAGAAGTTAAAATAAATAATATATAACATATTTTAATTCCTTGCAGCATTAGAATTTCACAAAAACTGAAATGGGTACAATCAGAGCTCTCTAGGTCCATCAGTAGGTTTTGACCGAAATCCACTAATGGACCTAGAGAGCTCCGATTGTATCCATTTCAGTTCCTGTGGATTTCTAAAATTGCAAGGAGTCCAAATATGCTCTTCATTATTATTTTCAGTATTCCTAGTGGTGGACCAGAGGTTTTGAAAAACCTAAATCTCTCTTTCTTTCTTTTTTTATTTTTTTAATTTTTTTTTTTTGTTATTAGGCCTGATATCTCTTCATATCAGGCCTAATAACAAATAAAAAATAAAAAAATAAAAAAAAAGATATTTACACCTAAAGAGCTTCGATTATACCAATTTCAATTTCTGTGCTCCGATTACACCCATTTCAATTTCTGTGGATTTCTAATTTTGCAAAGAGTTCAAATATGCTCTGCATTGTTATTTTTGACAATCCTAGTGGTAGACCAGAGGTTTTGAAAAATCTAAAATGTATAGGGATTGTTTTACTGATTCTTTCTTATTATATTTTAACATCTTTTAGAAGTTGAAATAAATAATAGATAGCATATTTTAACTCCTTGCATTACTAAAAATCCACAGAAACTGAAATGGGTGCAATCGGAGTTCTCTAGATCCATCAGTGGGTTTTGACCGAAACCCACTGATGGACCTAGAGAGCTCCGATTGCACCCATTTCAGTTCCTATGGATTTCTAAAATTGCAAGGAGTCCAAATATGCTCTTCATTATTATTTTCGACATTTCTAGTGGTGGACCAGAGGTTTTGAAAAACCTAAATCTCTCTCTCTCTCTTTCTTTCTTTCTTTCTTTATTTATTTTTTATTTTTGTTATTAGGCCTGATATCTCCCATATCAGGCCCACGTTGGGCCTGATATGGGGAGATATCAGGCCTAATAAAAAAAATGGCAGATTTAGATTTTTCAAAATCTCTGGTCCACCACTAGGAATGTCAAAAATAATAATGGAGAGCATATTTAGACTCCTTGCAATTTTAGAAATCCACAGGAACTGAAATGAGTGCAATCGGAGCTCTCTAGGTCCATCAGTGAGTTTCGGTTAAAACTCACTCATCGACTTAGAGACCTCATATTGCAATCATTTCAGATCCTGTAGATTTCTAAAATTGCAAGGAGTCTAAATATGCTCTCCATTGTTATTTTCGGCATTTCTAGTAGTGGACCAGAGGTGTTGAAAAATCTAAATCTCTCTTTTTTTTTCTTTTTTATTTTTTCCCCTGTTATTAGGTCTGATATCTTTTCATATTAGGCCCACATTGGGCTTGATATGGAGAGATATCAGGCCCAACGTGGGTTTGATATCTTATAACATGTTTGAGAAAAAAATTAAAAAAAAGAAAAACAAAGAGAAGATAAAAAAGAAGAAGGAAAGAGAAGATACATTGCATGTATAGTAGTAAATAGAAGAGAGAGAAATGACATAGAAAAGAAAAAAAAAATCAATTAAATTTGTCAAGAGGGCAAAATAGGAAGACCAGTATTGTAAAAAGGTGTGACATTTGGTAAATGCTAAAGTAGTATACTTCTTTGGTAAATTCAAAAACCTAAGTACGCCTTTTGGTAAATTGTCGAAACAAAAATGATGAGTTAATCCTCATGCAAGTGATGAATAGCTAGAGCCCCAGATTAAACATTTCAATTGGATCTATTTTGTGATCCTCCTATGCAGTAGGAGTGGTTATTGCTTCGTGGATTGGGATAACACTTCGCATCATATATTATGCCTCAACTCTAAGATCCATGCTAAAGGAGGCCCTAATTTCCATTGCAATAATCATCCCCCGAAGTGGATTCTCCAATTAAACTATCTCCAACTGCAGAACTTTATGGAAAAACTGGTGGACAGAGCAATCTTGACCTCATATATAATCATCCCAACTCCATGTTGAATAAGTGAATAGAGAAGAAATGGAAGAAGAAAGAGACTCCATTGTGAATGGGACTTTAGTCCCACATTGGAAGTTTTAAGGTATTTTTGTTGGTTTATATTGATTCACATACATTGAGGATGTGAACAAATGCATGGGGAGAGACTCTCTCTTACGCGTGGATGCGCAGGGGGGGTACAAATCCAGGGCACGGATTGCACTGAACCAAGTTGACTCGTGTGCGAGCGCGACTTGCGCACACGAATGTCGGATCGGTCGAGGTAAAATTTGCCCAAGTGGAACAACCAATATTTTGCTATGTAGATCTTTTGCTGCTATGAATCGAATGCATTAAATTCAAGATTAATGCAGAATAAATCTGGTCGAGTAATAATGAGTGAAACAGTGGTCATTTCACTTTTCTTCCTCCTCCTCTGTCGTGCATCTCCTGCTCAGCGGAGTGCCTGTGATAGCATTCGGGTACCACCAGTGCTTGGTCGGATTCACGGTCAGCCGTTGTATCCTGGGAAACAGATGACTCTTGCAAGCCTCGAAGCACATCCGGAGGTGGGCGAATCTATTTCAAGGAAACTACGACTCGCAGGCCTCAGTCAGCTCGCCCGGTCGGTCTCTTTGTTAGGCCGATAGAATTCTCTGCCCGCTCGGGATCTTAGCCCGACATGTCAGCTCACCCGGTCAGCCAGTCTCTTTGACAACCCGACCTGTCTGCTTCACTCGGCCTATCTGCTCGACCCGGCCGACCTCTCTGACAGCCCGACCTGTCTGCTTCACTCGGCCTGTCTGCTCGACCCGGCCGACCTCTCTGACAGGCCGACTTGTCTGCTTCACTCGACGTGTCTGCTCGACCTGTCCAACCTCTCTAACAGCCCAACCTGTCTATCATCCAGTCTGTCTGCTCGACCCGATCAGCCTCTCTTGCTGGCCTATCTGCCTCGTTCGATCGACCTCTTCTGTTAGGCCTGTCTGCCTCGTCCGACCGACCTCTTTGCTCGGACGCTCTGCTCACTCAGTCACTCTGAGGTTGACACTTGGATAAAAACCAACCCCTGTTGGCAGCCTGAGATCATCTGCTCAGGTCAGCTCAACTGTAAGTTGAATTTAAACTCTGTGAAATTTTTCAATTCAACTAAGTCTCCTAAAATCTTCGGCAACAAATTGTTTGTATTCCAACACTCCAAAGAGGATACTCCAACTAAACTGCCTCCAACCTCCCAGAAGAAATTTCAAAGGGTATATACTAGAATGAGTGGTCCTACTTATACCATAATTATTCCTCCTCCGGAGTGGATGCTACAACTGAATCGTTGTCAACCACCGACAGAACTTTCAAGGAGGCAATGTTGGAGGGAGCAAAACTTAACGAAGTTATCTACCATTTGAAGAAGGCCCTCACCTCCACTTGTATCATTTCACTCCCTTCCTGGCTACTACTACTAAATTTCCTTCAATCGTAAGGAAATAAGGGGGTTCGTTCCTTCCTTTCTCTTTCTTGTTTTTCTTTACCTTTTTTCTTGTGTGCTTTGCTTTTATTTCTTTCATTACTTTGCTTTCTTTCTTTGCACTTTGTTTAGTTTTGGTTGCATTTCCCTTGTGTGTTCTCTTGTAATACTTTGAGAATCGTAACAACTTTTTAAGTTTAACCGTCAAGCTTTTAGATCATTTGACATGATTGAATATTTTGTTTGCATATTGTCGGTTAGTGTGATGATAGATTCTACCTTGATAGAATAAGCTTGATAGTTCATATGTACCTAGTGAGAATTTTAGCAATGCTTATTCTTTATCCTCTTTGTATATCAGTTGCACTCATGATAATTGACACTCTAGAACTTTGCTTCTTTTCAAGATTATAGTAACATAAGCATGCATGAATATTATGAAGGTTATTTTTCTTATTCACTCTTTGGTTTCCTTTCTTACATAGAATATAACCGGATGGTTGAAATTGAGGAGAGTATCGGGTATTTTATGTGATCGTAATATACCTCTAAAACTTAAAGGAAAATTCTACAAAATTGCTGTAATGTCGAAAACTCAATTGTTCAATTAAGAAGGTTTATTTAATTAAAAATTTATTTAATTAATTCAGCTAACCCATAATTATGAAATTTAGATTAATCAATTTTATTAAGAAAAATAATGGGATATACATATGTATAAAATTTATTATCCAAATATGTGTATCGAAAAAATATATATGTCTTAGTAAGTTTATGAAAATTTATAGGGATTAGTAAATAAAATATTTATAGGACTTAGCATGTATAGAATTTATAAAACTTAGTATAAAAATTTATATAACATATGAATATAAATTTTTATGACTTAGTACAATAAAGTTTATATAACTTAGTTGAAAGAATTTAGACAAAGTCCTAAGCTTCCATCTCTTTAAAACTCCTACCTTCAAAAGCTCCATATTCATATTCATCCGTCAACCCTATGAAGCTCCGCCCTCCCCATTGTTCTCCACCAGTTCTAGAACTCTAAGGGAAGACAAGAAGAGGGAGTTAGTAGCTAAAGATTTGAAGGCATGCTCTCTACCTTGTTAAGACTTTAATTAGTTTCTATGTCTTGTGAAATTCGGAACCTATATCTTCTAATGTTTGTTTGGTTTTGAGAAAGATGCCCCCATGGTTTAGTTTCTTTCCTTGTGCTCCCAAATTGTTGGTATGAATGTAAGTTTCAGATCTTTCTTGGGGATGGTTTCCTCACTAAATTTTAAGGGTTGTTCATCATGATTTTGCTTCACAAGTTTGTGCATGTTCCTTACTTGAATTATGTTCTAGTTGGTTCTATAATTAGCGAATTTCGGATTCTAAAAGTTTGATGTTCTTGGTTGTTTTTCTTGGAGTATGATGCTCTAGTTAAGTTCTTTTCTTAAACTCCAAAGGGTTTGTATAGATGGAGGATTTCAGCTTTCATGGGGGGTAGTCCCTCACTAAATTGTTAAGGGTTGTTTATCATGATTTTACTTCACAAGTTTGTACATGTTCTCTACTTGTGTTTACTTTAGTTAGTTCTATAATTTGGTGTGGATTTCATATTCTAAATGGTTGGTTTTATTCACTAATTTTAAAGGTTAGGCATCTTGATGACAACTTCACAATTGCTTCATGCTTCCTATGTGTTTACCCTTAGATGATAGAGAACTTTGCATACTCAAGTTGTAGTGTAAGAATTCTAAGTTTTGGATTTATTTAAGAGGGTTTTTCTTTACTAATTTTAGAGGCTATTCATCTTGATAATAACTCTACAATTGCTTCATGTTCTTCTATTTGTTTACCATTAGAAGATAGAGAACTTTGCATGCTCAAATTGTAATGTAGGAACTCTAAGTTTTGGATTTATAGATTCTTAAGCTCTTTTGCTTTAGAAGATGATACCATATTAGTTCCTATAATTTGTAGATTTAAAATTGTATAGATCCTTATGCTCTTTTATTTTTTAAGAAGGTGATATCATGTTAGCTCCTATAAATTTGTAGGTTTTGGATTTTATAAGTTCTTAAGCTCTTAGTTTTAGAAGATAATACCATGTTAGTTCCTACCATTTGCAAGGTTCAGATTTCATAAATTCCTATGCTCTTTTGTTTATCTAGAGGATGATACCATGTTAGCTTCTAGACCTTGTAAGTTTCAGAATTTGCATAGTGTGCTTGTGCTTACTCTTGTTTCACATCATGATAGTTTAGTAGGCTATATGTATAATATGAATTTGCATGCTTATGTTTATGTTTACGATTATGCCCTGTTTAAATTGCTATGCATGCTTATGCTATCTTGAAACACAAGTCTATGCTTAAGCTTATGATATGAATTTGCATGCTTACGTTTAGGTTTACGATTATGTCATGTCTAAGTTGTTATGCATGCTCATTCTATGTTGATGTACAAGTCTATGCTTAAGCTTATGTTATGAATTTGCAAGCTTATGTTAAGATTTACGATTACATTCATGTTTAAGTAGTGATCAAGTTTATGTTAAGTGCATGATTATGCTTATGTCCATGTTTATGTAAAGAACGTGGTTGAGTGTGACTAGTTACCTTAGCCTAGAAGCTCACCAAAAATCTACGTGATAGAGTGTGACCGGTGTCCTTAGTCAGGGAACTCACTAAATCTACATGGTCGAGTGCAACCGGTGTACTTAGCCCAGGAGCTCACCAAATCTACGTGGTTGAGTGTGACCGATGTCCTTAGCTTGGGAGCTCACCAAATCTACATGGTTAAGTGTAACTGATGTCCTTAGCCCTGGAGCTCATGAAATTCTAGGTGGTCGAGTGTGACCGATGACCTTAGTTAGGAGCTCAACAAACCTTGCGTAGTTGAGTGTGACTGGTGACCTTAGTCCGAAAGCTCACCAACCCAACATGGTTATGTTTGTGGCTATATATGTTCATGCTCATAATTATGTTTATTCCCATGCGTAGCTTATTTACATGTTGATGCTTATACTCTTATGCTTATGTACATGTCCATAATTAAGTCTATTCGTATGTGTATATATATGTCATGCAAGTATGCTTATGTCTATGCTTATATACATGCTCATGATTATGTCTATTTCATCTTTAGTTTATTTACATACTTATGCTTATGTTTATGCTCGTATGCCTATGTAAACACTTATGCTCATGTCCATAATATGCTAGTGGGTAAGTCCTAAGTCACTGTCTATCCCTTAATACACTAGATTATAGGCGCTAACTATTGTATAACATGGTTCTGAATATACTGAGTCTTTCAACTCACAAATTATAATTTTTTTTTCAGAAAATGAGATGAATGAGGCAGGAGGCAATGACAAGTGAGCCAGCTCGAGATAATGGCAGTACAACCCGAAAACCTTCCAGTTTAATTTTTGCATAGCTAAATATTTCCTTTCGTAGAATAAGTTATGAGACCATATGACCAGTGCCAAATATTACTAGTAGTTATTTATTTTAAGTAATTCAGATAAATTGAGAATATGTATGGGTGTAAACATAATTATGATTCGGACGTCCGCATGCTTGGACATATACATGAATAATAATAATAATAATAATAATAATAATAATAATAATAAGAGACTAGGAATGTTTCAACCGTAGTTAGACCTGTTATGTTATATTGAGCTAAATATTGGGCTATGACTTGAGCACATGAGCAGAAGATGAGAGTTGCAGAGATAAAGATTTTAAGGTGGATGTGTGGACATACGAGAATGGACATAATAAGAAATGAGAGTATTAGAGAGAAAGTCATAGTTGCATCTATTGAGAAAAAACTTCGAGAGACATGTTTAAGATAGTATGAGTTTGTACTTAGATGACTAATAAATACTCCAGTTAGACGATGTGAAACTATGACAAACATGCATATCAAACAAGGAAGAGGAATACCAAAAAAAAACTTGGTTAACAATAATAAAATAAGATAAAATTTATTTAAGTATAGATGATGATATAGTAGGAGATAGAGCTCAATGGCGTAAAAAGATCCATATAGTCGACCCCACTTAATGTGATAAGGCTTTGTTGTTGTTGTACTCTATGGCAAGGTTTAAAATCTCGAACCATACAGAGGTTTCAATCGTAGACCGGAATGATACAGTTTCAGTATCGTATCGTACTGTGTCGATACAATTTCGATATATATATATATATATATATATATATATATATATATATAATCTCTTATTCTAAGATAAAAAAATATTATCTATAATAATTATATTAATTAACAGAAAAATACTAACTTATATAAATAATTATATAAATTTTTAATTTATTTAATTATTAATTTATATAATATATATTTATATAGTTATAGTTTATAAATATTCTAAACTATATATATATATATATATATATATATATATATATATATATATATATATATATAATTGCATTCTAAAATTAATTTATTTAAAAATTTTATATTTTTTTTGACAATTAAAATTTTAGAATTATTTAAAAAAATTAAAATTAGTTATCGATTTTTAAAATTATTTTAAATATTTTTATAAAATTTTAATCTATTTTTAATTTATAAAAATAATTTAAAGTTTGATTTTTAAATTATTTTAAATTATATAACTATATATTATATAAATTATCTATTTTTTACTTTAATTTTTTTATATTTTTAATAAAAAAATTATATATTTTATTTATATCAATTAATTAACCATTTATTTAATTATTTAATAGTTTATATAATATATAATTATAATATTATAATATATAAATTAACCACTTTAATTAATATCTTAGTCCAAGAGTAGTACCACTCAACCTCATTATCATGTTAGACTAAGTCCACCTGCAGGGTTTAACATGACAATCCTTATGAACTCCTCTTGGGGACATTCTCAACCTAGATGACTAGGACATAGTTTCCTTTTATAATCAACAACACACTATAAGTAATATCATTTCCCAACTTATCGGGTCTATTGATTTATCGAGCTAAATCTCACCCTTTGATAGGTTAAAAAAATAAATACTAAATATATATAGTTGTATTATATTAGGATTAAGAGCACACACTTCCATAATAACTAAGGTCTAGTTCTTTTATTAAGTCAGTATAAAAAGAACTTACCTAAATGGTCCTACTCAATACACTCAAAGTGTACTAGAGTAATTTATTAGTCAAAATAAACGAATACCTAATTACACTACGACTATTCCAATGGTTTGTTCCTTTCCATCTTAGTCGTGAGCTACTGTTTATAATTTATAAGGAATTGATAACATGATTTCCTATGTGTGACACCACACACCATGTTATCTACAATATAAATCAATTGAACAACTACACTTAGCATATAAATGTAGATATTGACCAATGTGATTCATTTTATTTTAAATATAAATGTTTACAAAAAAACTAGACTTTTAGTATACACTCTAACACATGTTCCATTCTAGGAGTTTTCATGGCAAGAAGAAAATGTCTACAAAACATAACAAGGGCAGGTCGTGTTGAGGAGCACAGTCATGCCACATTTTGTTCAAAAAAAAAATTAAAAATGAAACACAATTAGGTCATGTTTAACACCACGGCCAAGTTGTGCCTCATTAAAAAAATGATAGAAAAGAAGAGATATAAGTGGCTTTCGTCATTGCATTCATTACATTTTTCTTATCGTACTTTCATTGGTCTATTCTTGTCCCTATCCTGTGATGAGAGTGTCAGTTGATTTCTTGATGATTAATTGTCCAAGATGGCCAAGTTTTAAGAGTTAGGGGAGGAGATAAGTGTAAAAGGTGTGAAAGGGAGAATTCTTTAAGAAACAAATTTTCAAGCATGTTGTATTGTTGTGATAGATGAACAAAGAGGAATAAAGGTAGCTTTGGCAGTATAGATCACTCAAGTATGTTTTGTAACGTGAGTAGAGACCTCTTGGTTTTCATAAGAGGCTTGTAAATATTTCAGGACATTGTATTCATCATCTTTATCAGTCTAATACTCTCACGTTCTCTTTGGGTTCTCTTCTTGTATTTATCATGCTTGTTCTTTTGGTGCATTTTTGTCACATTACAACTCTGATAAGTCCTTATTTATGCATGTGTATGTTTACAGTATTTATGCATGCACATTATAGTGTTTTTAAGTATTTAGAATTATTTTTATAAAATGATGAAAAAATTGAGAGAGATGTCTTACATAAAATACAAGAAAGATGGTTGAAATAGAGGAGAGTATCGAAAATTTTATGTGATCATAAAATACCTCTAAAACTTAAAAAGAAGTTCTATAAAACGACGGTTATACCCGCTATATGGAGCTGAATGTTTGACTATGATTTGAACATATGAACAGAAAGTGAGAGTTGATATATCAGTTAGGTCAGGCCCGGCTGAAGGCATAGGCCAATAAGGCCTATGCCTAGGGCCTCAATATAATTGGGGCCCATTAATATTAGATTTTTTAAAAATATATTTAATAAATACAATTTAATTTTAATTAAAAGTGAGCGTTTCATTTCAAACTGCTTCGGCGCTTCGATTTCTGTGCAGGCGTGCACAGTAATCTTTAATGTACTGCCGCCGCATCTATTTTTTTGCTGTGCACATTGCAAAGCCGCTTCGATTTCCATGCAATATCCACTGTACAACCTGCAGCCACCTATTCAAATTTCAAACTTCAATTAATTATCTAAACTTTTCAGCCTGCAGCCACCTAATTAATTATCTAAACTTTTCAGCATGCAGCCACCTAACTTCGGCCTTCTCATATAATTCTATAATCTATATAAAACCACTTGTCCACTACAGAACGTTTTTAAAACTCGTACTCTCAAGTCTCATCTTGTTCATATTTTCATCCTTTAAATTTCATCCTCTCTAATTTGTATTTTCTGTCTCTTATCATCTCGACGGTGATTCGATACTGATTCCTGAATACAACAAAACACCCTTCGCATTCCTTAATCGTCAGGTAATATTTTTTTAATTTGTTCTTCATTCTTGAAATATTTTTTATTGTTCTGTATGAATAATAAATTATTGATGTCTTGATGAAATAGATCCAAATATGAAATATGGTTGGAAAAATAGATTATTAGTAGTTGTATGAAAATTTTTCTTCTCTCGCAAACAAATTACTATTTATGCACTTATCTCATTTATTATATATTTGTTAAGTATAATTTATTATAAAATATAAACTGCTTAAATTAACCGATTCAAATCAAATTTAATATTTTTTATTTTTTATTATATTTGTGCAGGTATTAAAACTACATGGCGTAAATCAGATTTTATTGTTCATTTAATTCTAAGTAATTTTATTTTGATAAAATAATAGAGATTTATATTTTCTTTTCTAATATTATTTTAATATCAATATGTCTATGAAAAAATATGATTCTGGATATATGAAACGTATGAAAAAAAGAAAAATAGAAGAATTTATTCAATCTCAAAAAGGCGCACTCGATAGATTTATTATTAATAATCAAAATCAAAACTCAGAAAATAATATAATTGAAAATTTAAATGAAAAACTAATTGAATTTTTACCGGAAGATAATACTTTAGGACAAAAAGAAATCTATCAAGAACTTTCTAATGATCATACAACAAATTCATCAAATATTAATATTAATATTAATAAAGAAAATAATTATAATTTAGAAGAAGAAAAAGACGACTTAATAAATCATGAAAATAATTTTTTTAATAATATTGATGAAACTATTATTCAAAATATATATGATCCAGCACAATGGAAAAATATAAATACAAATTTAATAGATTTATTAGTTGAAAAGGGTCCAATTAGAGAAAGTAATATTTCTTTTCCAAATGATGAAAATTCTAGACATTTTTCTATGATTCATTACATTCGAAAATTACCCAATGGAGAAAAACATGATAGAAAATGGTTAATATATTCAAAAGAATTAGATAAAGTATTTTGTTTTTGTTGTAAATTATTTAGTCAAAAATCAATTACAATTCAATTAGCAAACGAAGGGTGTTGTGATTGAAAAAATCTTAGTGCCAAGCTTAAAAGTCATGAAACAAGCAGTGAACATATTATAAATATGAATATTTGGTTTGATATTGAAATGAGATTGCTTAAAAATAAAACCATTGATCAAAATTTACAAGAAAAAATAAATAAGGAAAAAGAACATTGGAAAAATGTATTAATAAGAATTATTGCTATAGTTAAAAATCTTGCAAAAAATAATTTGGCATTCCGTGGCACAAATGAGAAAATTTATCAAGATAACAATGGAAATTTTTTAGGTTTAATTGAAATGATAGCAGAATTTGATCCTATAATACAAGAACACCTTAAACGTATTCAAAATGGTAAAATTCATAATCATTATCTTGGTCATAATATACAAAATGAGTTAATAAATATATTAGGAAAAGAAGTAAATAATATTATAATTAAAAAAATAAAAGAAGCAAAATACTTTTCAGTTATACTTGATTGTACTCCTGATGTAAGTCATCAAGAACAAATGTCTCTTATATTAAGATGTGTAGATATTTCAACAAGTCCAATCAAAATAGAAGAATATTTTATAGAATTTTTAAAAGTAGATGATACATCAGGAAAAGGTCTTTTTGATACGCTTATTAATATAATAAAGAAAATTGAACTGGATGTGAATGACATAAGAGGACAAGGATATGATAATGGAGCTAATATGAAAGGTAAACAACAAGGTGTACAAAAGAGATTGTTAGATATAAATTCTAGGGCTTTTTATACACCATGTGGTTGTCATAGTCTTAATTTAGTACTATGTGATATGGCTAATTCTTGTCCTAGTGCTATAACATTTTTTGGTGTGATACAACGTATTTACTCATTATTGTCTTCTTCTACAAAAAGATGGAAAATTTTACAAGACCATGTTTCTAATTTAACTCTTAAACCATTATCACAAACACGCTGGGAAAGTCATCTTGAAAGCGTTAAAGCAATAAAATATCAAGCTCCACAGATAAAAGAAGATTTATATAAACTTGCAGAAACTAGTGATGATCCTAAAACAAAAAGTGAAGCAAATTCTTTAGCAACATATGAGTTTGAAAATTTTGAATTTCTATTAGGTATGGTTATTTGGTATGATATATTATTTGCAGTTAACACTGTTAGTAAATTTTTACAATATAAAGATATGAACATTGCTATTGCATTAGATCAGTTAAAAGGTCTTGTTTCTTTTTTTAATGATTATAGAGAAAATGGATTTATATCTGCTATGATTTCTGCTAAAGAGATTGCAAATGAAATGAATATAGAACCAAAATTTCGTGAAAAACGTGTAATTAGAAGAAATAAACGATTTGATGAGAATAAAATTAATGAAGTGAAGCTTTCACCTGAAGAATCTTTTAAAATTAATTACTTTCATTATATTATTGACCATGCCATTTCTTCACTTCAAAGTAGATTTGAACAATTTAAAATATATGAAGATAATTTTAATTTTTTATATGATGTAGAAAAGTTAAAATTACTTGATGATGAATTTTTAAAAATAAAGTGTTTAAATCTTGAAAACTTTTTAAAACATGACATGTTATCTGATATTGATGGTTTAGATTTATTTTTAGAATTAAAAGTTTTAAGAGAAATAATAAATCCAGAATTAAAAACCGCACTTGAGGTATTGAACCTTATAAAAAAATTAAATTCTTTTCCAAATGCATGGATAGCTTATAGAATATTATTAACTATACCTGTTAGTGTAGCTTCGGCAGAAAGAAGTTTTTCAAAATTAAAATTAATAAAGTCTTATTTACGTTCAACAATGTCTCAAGAAAGATTAAATAATCTAGCAATTTTATCAATTGAAAAAAAAATATTATCAAAACTCGAATATAAAGATTTAATTACTAATTTTGCATCTCAAAAAGTTAGAAAACTAAATTTTACATAAAAAATTATTTTAAATTAATAGTTTATTTTTTTAAAAAAAAAATTTTAAACCCACCATTGTCGGTCCCAAGTCCGAATGAAAAAGGGTGAGGGAAAATTTTTTAAAAAAAAAATATTAAAGGACTAAATATTTATTTTTGGCCTAGGGCCTCATAGAACCTTGAGACGGCCCTGAGTTAGGTGATGTGGAACTAGAACAAATACGCATATCAAACGAGAAAAAGAATACCAAAAAAGACTTGGTTAGTAATAATAAAATAAGATAAAATTTATTTAAATATAGATGATGATATAGTAGAGGATAAAATCAAATAAGCATATGGTAGTGCAATGGCATGAGTAATATTTAGCGGAAACTCCCATCTCAAAAATGTTTTCTTGAGCGAGAATGGAAGCACTTATCTTGTGAGGCTCCATCATGCTTAGTTTATTCAAGTTGATTGAAATCACCATTCTTATTGACTTGTGTAAGAATTAGGTTGATGAATATTTTGACTTGAAAACTTGATGGTTCTAACCTTTTATGATCTTCAAAATATTAATAGAGAGTTGATAAGGAGATGAGTTTTGGTTCTTTTCTAGTTTTGTTTACTTGCCTGAGATGTGCAAGAAATAAAGTGTGGGAGTATGATAATCAACATTTTAACGCATTATTTTGGAAGGGTTAATTTGGAGTTGCATTTCAATTTCTCTACATTTATGAGATTATTTCTTAAGGTATGAATGTGGCTTTGTAGGGAATAAAAAAGGGTGTCAACCGAAATCAAAAGAGAAGCCATAAGCTCCCCACAGCAGGGAACATGGCATGGTTGTGTCCGTCTCTACAACCTAATCGAAGTTGATTTTAGTGGCCCACAACAAGAAGCAAGGTATGGTCGTGCTCTAGGGCACTGTCGTGTTGCATACTCAGCTATAAAGGGCCTCAAGTAGATCTAGGGCATGATCTTATCATCTATCATGGAAGCTTCTTCCTCCTATCCACCATATGCCACCCATGAAGGAGGAGAAACGAAAGAGGATTTCCTCCATCATCTCCTCCATTCCATTCCACCGACCATGAGAATAATGATGATCTTGTAATTCTGAATGGTGCACTGTTGATGCTGTAATTCTTGTTGTTTCCCTGTTTCATGTGCACTATCAACTTTGTGCTATTGGGAGCTATAAATCAGAGGTTCCCTCATTGGCGTTGCTGTCCACTGGGACTGGTGGTTCCAAATTCAGGTGTTCCATGTGACGGCAAAGGGTATTTGATTGTGGAAAAGTGGTTTGATTAGTTTAGTTTACTTTCTTGTTGATTGTTTCTATTTAGTTGCTAGTTTACTTTTGTGTTTGATCTATAGTTATGTTATGATGCATGATAGATTGTTTGTTATTGTACTTTGTTAGTTTCATTTATGTTTGATTATTGATCTTGTATCATAAGGTGACAATGTGGTACAAATTTAGCTTTTATGCATAATTAGGTTGTGTTTACTACTGTTAAGTTTGTTTAGTCAATTACTTTTGTTTGATTATTGCTTTCCTTATGCATTTTCATGTTAATTGTGTTTGTTTCATGTTATGCTTATTGATGACTAATCTTGTGTCGTAGTGTGACAATACGGTGCAAGGGTAGTCTTTGATAGTTAGCTAGGTTTGATAGTCAATTTCATTTATGCATGTTTATGGTGTTATCAGTAGTGTAGAGTGACACTGCGCTATGAGTTCATCGTTTCTTGTTAGTTAAGATTTCCTTTATTACATTAGGTATAGAAATCCCCAAAAACAAACCCCTGGTTCGATTTGATCTGGAAACAAACATCCGCCATTAGTTCTGTGAGAGATGACTACCCAGTCCTCTACTATATTACCTAGTGTAGGTTAAGAGGTTCGGTAAATTAGAAATTAATTAATTTGATGTGAGCAAGTGATAGTTGCACACGTACCAGTAGTCCTTCCAATTCATTGTGGATGGGTTGCTTGTCAAGGTAATGGATTGAATTAGCTCCTCTTGAGCTATGAGCAATGGGTTCAAACGAGAGCACCTCTCCAATAGTGGTTTTTTCTAGCCTCGCTTCTCCTTCAGAATGAGGAGTAAAACCGTGTCACAGGGTCATTTCCAATATAGTAGCTACCATTCGTGAAAACTCCTCTGATGGAATCTAACCTATAGGAGTTTCCACCATGACTAGCATGGGAGGTTGACACTACTCACTCGACTCCTCGAGTTGTGGTTGCATTGTCATTCTCTTGTCATTCACCATTCGGATTCTCTAATACTTTTTATCATAGCATTTTTAACTATTCCTATAGACGACGCCAATTAGATAGTGTCTCTTTTCACTCGCTCAAGCCCTTTTCTTCTTTACTCTTTAGTTGGTAGTTGTAGAGTATCTTCTGATATATGAGACTTGCATGATCAACGAGCATTAGTCGAGGGATTGCATTACTCCTTTGATAGTCAAGTTAGTAAAGGGACAAAGAGGAGCATGAGTAAAGTGTTAGTTTGGGTGGGTCGAGTCGTGTTGGGTCAAATTGAATTTTTTTTTTAACCCAACCTAAATTCGACCCGAACCCGAATTCAATCCGAAATCTCTAAACTCGAACCCAAACCTAACCAACCCAAACCTGACCCGGATAACTCAAAAATCCAATTCAAAATAATAATTTTTTTACTATTTTCCTTATAATTCTTCACTTTTATCCCAATACTCCATCATTGTCATACTAACATTAATATTAATATATATAAAAACATCTTAATTTTTAAAATCAAAATTGATTTAACCCTAAAAAAGTGAATAAACTCTATATTTGGGTCAACCCAGGTCAACCCGAACCGACCCAACCCGAAAACCCTCCAACCCAAATCCGACCCAAATCCGAAAATGCCCAACTCAAACCGGACTTTTTTCAAGTCGACTCAGGTTGGATCGTTGGATCGGATTCATTTTTGACACCCCTAAGCGTGAGGAGCTCCAAAGAGGAAGAAGATAGAAAAAAATAATTTTTACAAGTGTCAAGAAAATCATACCTTCACTTACTTGCCTCAAGGTTTATAAAACCTCGGCTGAAGAGGATCCAAGTCGGTTGCCACACCAGCCCAGGATGGGCTACAGGATGACCACACGCTTGAGACGCCACTCATTGACCAACCACACGAGCGAGTCTTCTCACCCGTGGTGATGGCCATTGATATATACCATCGGTTTTGTCCGGTTGTCAATCCAATGTCACTTTCTCTACGAGATCACTAGCGGATATTGACTCCACATCAGAGGTGGTGAGTGGTGAACCCTAGAGGAGCCAGCTCAATCGGCCTCTCTGTAGCAGGCTCCTGACATGGCCATTCGGCCTAAAGCTACCTGGACTTCTTTTGTCAGGAGAGGCCTTTGATCCCAAGAGGAGCAGGTTTACCCAAGCGGCATCAATCATCGTCAGCAACAGCCAACTGTTATTCATGGACATAGGAAAAGCAAAGACCTGAATTCAGAATTTGCAAATCTCTCCCTGAAAGGAAAGGATTCAAACTCCGGTTCAGCTCAGCTCCATTTTTAATTCGAAGCAAAACTTGTTAAGCAGACTAATTCAAATTGAATACCATTTAAAATATTAAAATACCAGTCAACTATTTTTTTCGATCGAATCGATCATTGACTATCTGTCTGCCGAGACGATTGGAAATTGAAATACTCAATAATTTATTTTTTAAAATTCATAAATGTCGGTGGAAATTCTGGTCAATTCTGCTTCCCAGAAAATTATTATTACTGCGATGGATAGTTGTAAAATTTTACTTTTTCAATTATGTTCTTGTCAGAAAATTTCCGTTGTCGAGGAACTCCGAAAATTTATAACTCCATAAATTTATCAATAAACCAAGAACAAATCCAAGGAGGTAGGTTTTATTGGATCATTTTTTATGATTCAGGAGATGCACCACTTGTATTTACGGTCGGATCATGATCATAATCCGGCCGTAAATGGTTGAGATTCCTTCTTGGATCATCGTCCCAATCAGGTTATAATTTTTGTTCGGAGCGGACGACCGGAGACCGTCCAGAGGACACCCTCGCTTGGCGCCCAATAACTTGACCACTTATCCACTATCGGAGGCCTTCGGGCGGTCTCCGATCGCCCGCTCCGAACAAAAACTATAACCTAGTGGGGACGGTGAACTCAGAAAAAAATCATAATCATTTATAGTCGGATCGCGACCGTAATCCGATCGCAAATATAAATAATATATCTTCTAAATCATAAAAAAGTGATCCAAAAAAATATGTGTTCCAAATCCAAGATATATATATTCACTTTCCTTGATAAATTATTTACTTTCACCATAATAATACATTCGGACTAAGCAAATATTTCTTCTAGATATAATGGATTTCATAATAATATTATTTCCCAAGTGCACATTTGAAAATAACCTCAAATGTATTCAGACTTGACGATTGAAAGTTTATATAGTATTACAACAGTGTTACAATATCCAAACAATATTTTGAAAAACAAATAACTTTGAGTACGTGGAAAGGTTTCTATTACGAAGATGATGAATTGTTTATGCATAATGATATTTTATAGTATTTGAAATATTGTCTTTGAAAGAATATATTTTTTGGATCATAATTTTTCATTTAAACATCAAAAACATACATAAAGTAACACAATTGAACAGACACAACTATTTAAGTTTCTTATTCCTTCCATTATTTTCTATTTTATGAAAATCACCCTCAATAAATAATTATATGAAATTCATTAAATTTTACGTGCACATTTAATCCCTCTAAATTTAGGGGAAATAGCTTTTATGTAAAAATATTATAATTTTTGTTTTTGTCGCAACTCTAAAATGTGTTAAAAAGATTAATTATTTTCATTCCAATCAAGTATTATATAATTATATAATCATGATGGTAAAAAATGAATACGTTCATCCCTAGCGTCCCCATCAACCCATCTCAGGATCAACATGGATGAGATAAATCACAGATAACTACTAATCTTTAGAATAATGACTAACACATAAAAGAGATATTTACCTCGACTTTACTAAAATTCAAATCTTAAATCTCATGATGATAAAATTTTATAGATTATCATCCACTAGACTCATCAGACATGTACGTACATTTATGTAATCATAAATTGTCTAACCGATTTGATAGCATGTATATTACATATTTACATCTTTATCATCAATAGATAATTTTGGTTATTTTATTATTATAATGATACTTGGTCCTAAATTTACCTTAAACATATCACTTATCTACCAAGTGTGTGACTAGTGTGCCTAACATATATATGATTTATATGAATTCTTTGTCTCTCTGTATTTTTTTCTTCCTCGGATGGATCTGGTGACTAACATATAAGATGTTATCATCATAAGGTTTGAGATTTGAATATCGACAAAATCGAGGTAAATGTCTCCCTTACGTGCTTATCACTATTCCAAAGGCTAATAGCCGTCCGTGATTTACCTCCTCCGTGTTGGCCCTAGGACGGGTTGGCAGGGGCGCTGAGGGCGAGCGTATTCGTCTTTTGCCACCATGACGTATCAATTTCACATAATCTTAGACCACTTATCCTAATTTCTCATTTATGCAATTATATGATCCCCTTGAGACGATCTAGTGGCTAGCACATAAGCTATTGCCATAATGAAATATAGGGTTCAAATCTCAGTAAAGTTGAGGTAAATGCCTCCCTTATATACTAGTTACTATTTCACCTTTTGACATGTTCCCAGGGCATGGTATCACGATAGAACATCTAAATTATCACCCAAGTATCCACGATTTGAACTCCAGTTACAGTGTATTTACAGGATTTTTTCCTCCAAATGAGGGGCGTAATCAAATAATGTTGGGCTTTTGGACTAGTTGTCGCGTTCACTTTCTGATTTACATAGGACCGATAAAAAATTTTCGTAGAACCAGACTGATTATTTCAGAGATAGTCAATAAAATTAATTGAATTATGAGTTACCTAAAAAACATTCACTGAGATCGGATCAATCATCTCAGGTTAAACGTTTTTTTTTACTTGATTAATCATCATTTATGCGATTACAAACTTAAATTATGAGTAGCACATACACTTGGTGAACTAATCATTCTTCCTAATTTATTGGAAACCCCTAATTCATTTAATATGGTTGGTTAAGTGATGTTCTTTTTGGATCCAAAGTTTATTGGTCTCAATTAGATTTACAAGATATTCAATAGAAATAACTTCCCCAGTCTTAGGTCCATTTATAGTTCATGTGATTTAGCATTGTACTTAAATGGAGTCCAATTATATGATATTATTTCAACCTTCTTCTTATAAGACATCGGTTTGTACCCTAAATTTTTAGTGATCCGGTAATAAGAGCCCACCCCTCAGAGGGTCATGACAACGATGAAAGTCAAGGTCTAGGCGGTCAACGCCCATGTGTCGTTGGTCGGTCGGACAATTCACTCGCCCAATCGGGACAAAGAAGTACCGATCATATATCACCACAGCTCGACCAAGCACCGAGCTTCTGATGCTCAAAACAAGACATATGCCGAGCGACCAGCTCACTCAGACTTACATTGAACCTCGGAACCGGTGAAAAGGAATCGTAGCACAACAACAAAACTCGGACAGTAGAATGTTGGCCGAGCGACCGTTTCGCTCGGCCAAAGGGCTAGACCACCCGAAAGGCTAAGAGCTGGCCAAGCGACTGTCCCGCTCAGCCCACTAACAGACAAAAGGAGGATCAGTCGATATCCTCGTAGGAATTCATGCCACCGACAGATGGCATGATTGGCGCCATGGATGAGCAGAGGATCGTATGGTAGAAGCTTCCACTGTCATGTCAGAGATATGCTCGGGTCATTGAAGTATGGTGTTAGAGACACTTTCCTGACACGTCTTTTCAGAAGAAACTTTGAGAAGCATGCACGCCTCGAGGAATGTGCATGCACTCCCCCGTAGCCCTATATAAAGGGCCCCAAGCTTCAACGGAGGTATGCATAATCTTTACTGTGGCTACTGTTACTCTGCTACTTGGTTTCCTCGCTTCTTCTACATCGCCGATAACTGATTTGAGCGTCAGAGGGTCATCGCCAGGGAACCCTCCCTGGCTCGGCACTGGCGCTGCTGTGATTGCAGGTCTCTCTGACTCGGAGTCCAATAGTTAACAGGAGCGCCACACCCCCCGTTATCCATCGCCTTGACTCTCGGACAAGATCAAATTTGGTGTCGTCTGTAGGAACGCACCTTCATCCGAGCCGAGAAGATGGAAGAGGCTAGACAACTTCACACTGTGACGCTCACTCAAGAAGAGCTCGATATGCTCGTGCAAGCTCGAGCAACCAAAATAGTCGAGCAGCAACAGCAAAAAGCGCTAGCCGATCAACTGGTGCAACAAGCAACATCGGCATCCGGAGGCCGAGCAACACAGGAGAACCGACCGGAGCAACTCTCCATCTAGGGACAAAATAGAGGGCCGACCAGCATGCAAGGAGAAGCACCCCCCGCGCCGATACCGTTCCATCGGGCTCTATTCCAGACGCCCTCGGATAGGCAAATCAAGAGCATGGGTCTTCTTTGGACGAAGCGCCCGTTCATGATGCCCGGAAGGGCAAAGCGCCACAAGGCGACGTGCCCCCCGAGCAGATCAACCGCCAGTTCTCCGAAGCAATCTTGCAAGACCCGTTGCCGAGGCACTATGCTCCATTGGCGATCGGAGAATACAATGGATCGACCAATCCAGACGATCATTTGGGCAAGCTCGACAACGCAACTACACTTCACCAATACATAGACGGGGTGAAGTGTCGAGTCTTCCTCACCACGCTCTCCGGCTTGGCGCAACGCTAGTTCAGAAGACTGCCGGATGGATCAATATGAAGCTTCAAGGATTTCCGAACAACCTTCCTACACCACTTCGCGAGCAGTAGGCGCTACCAAAAAATGAGCGTCAGCTTATTTTCTTTGAAGCAAGGACCGAGAGAAGCTCTCCGGGCGTACATCCAGCGATTTAACCAAGTAGCTATGGATATCCCCTTGGTCTCATCTGAGACTATGATGAATGTCTTCACCCAAGGGCTCGTCAAGGGAGACTTCTTCCAATCGCTCATCAGGAAGCCACCTCGTGACTATGACCACATTCTCAAGAAGGCTAATGAGTATATAAATGTGGAGGAGGCCCAGGCTACAAGAAGGAAGGAGGCACCAGCCGAACCCTCGGTGCCAACCAAACGCCGACCGCTAAGCATCCACTAACCGTTGAGAGGGACAAAAATCGAATGCCGACCTCACCAGGAAACGAGGCATGTCGTGCAGCATGTGGCCTCCGACCGGCTAAAGATCTCGAAAGGCAAGGTATGAATGCCCATGTTTTGCTCCTTCCACCAGTAGGCGTCTCACAACACCCGTGATTGTCACGGCCTAATGCCGATCGCCCGACCAGCCCCACGGGGATATCATCGTCGATCGCCCTCTCCTAACCGGCGGCACATGCATCAATCTGCCGAACGACGGGAAGATACAAGAAGATCACCCAAGCGACAACGCCACCAGCCGCAGCCCAATATCAGCCATCCCATAGCCTCCCGCGAATGAAGCATGCCATCTTCTCGGGAGGAGAAAAACAGAAGCAATACCGCTTGGGGAGAAATAAACATCACCGCCGGTGGACCAACCAGCGGTGATTCTAACCGAGCCCGGAAGTTATACGCACGGCGGTTGGAAATTCATGTCGTGGGTTGTAGCCGAGAGAAGGTGAACGTACCCGAAATCAGCTTCAGGTCCCGGGACCTAGAGGGCGTGGAAGTCCCTCATGATGACGTCCTCATCATCCGAGCGGTAATCGCTAACTATACTATCCACCGAGTTTTTGTTGACACAGGGAGCTCGGTGAATATAATCTTCTAGACGACTTTCGATCAGCTCTCGATCGATCGAGACGAGCTACTGCCAATGACGACTCCATTATATGGGTTCACTGGCAATGAGGTGCAGCCGATTAGCCAACCTAAGTTGGCAATATCGCTGGGAGAAGAGTCATTCAAGAGAACAAGAGCCACGACCTTCATTGTGGTAGACGCCCCCTCGGCCTACAACTTCATCCTGGGTCAACCGACCCTAAATGAGTTCCGGGCAGTAGTTTCAACCTACTGCCAAAAGATTAAGTTCCCGATGGATGACCAAGTCGGGGAAGTCGGGGGTGACCAACTGGTCACTCGGAGATGCTATGTCAAGATGGTCAAAACTGAGGCCAGGTCCGCTCAGAAGACCCCGTGGTTAGAGGTTAGTGCTATTACTGAAAAACCTCCTACCTTAGTCTATGAAGAAAAGGAGGAAGTCCAAATCCATCCTAGTCGAGCGGAAGCAACAATTTTCATAGCGTCCGATCTAGAAGCTGAACAGAAGGCAGAGCTGATCTCCTGTCTCCAGCAAAACCACGATGTATTAGCGTGGTCGACGCATGAGCTCCTTGGAATTTCCCCGAGCGTGGCGCAACACGAACTTCATGTCTGACCAGATGCTCGGCCAGTAAAGCAAAAGAAGAGAGACTTCAGCGCTGAGCAAAATTTGATCATCCAGGCAGAAATAGATAAGCTGCTAGAGGGCGACCACATAGGGGAAGTCCAATTCCCGAGCTGACTCGCAAATATAGTGCTGGTCTCCAAGCCGGACAACAAGTGACAAGTCCGCATCGACTTCCGGGATCTCAACAAAGCTTGCCCAAAGGACTTCTACTCGCTACCTCGGATTGATCAGATGGTAGACTCCACTATTGGGTGCGAGCTGATATGAATGCTAGACGCCTATCAAGGGTACCACCAGGTGCCGCTCGCTGGGAAGATCAGGAAAAAGTCAGCTTCATTACAGCCAACGGGACATATTGTTACAATGTCATGCCGTTCGGATTGAAGAACGTCGGAGCTACCTATCAGAGGCTGATGAATAGAGTATTATTCTGACGGCAAATCGGCTGTAACATGGAGGTATACGTCGACGACATATTAATCAAATCCCTCCGAGAGGCTGACCTATGTGCAGATATCGAGGAAACCTGCCAGACACTCCGGGCGTACGGGATCAAGCTAAATCCGAACAAGTGCTTGTTTGGCGCGAAGAGTGGGAGCTTCCTGGGTTACATCGTCACCGAGCGGGGCATCGAGGCAAATCCCAGCAAAGTAAAAGCACTGCAAGATATGTCGCCACCCAAAAATTTGAAGGAAGCTCAATGTCTCACCGGTCGGATAACATCACTATCTCAGTTCATCTCCAAATCATCCGACCGAAACTTACCATTCTTCAAGATATTGTGACGAGCCACCAAGTTTCAATGGGACCACGAGTGCGATCGGGTGTTCGAAGAGCTTAAGGAATACCTTAATTCATTACCTGTACTAGCTAAGCCAATTGTCGACGAACCACTCCGAATTTATCTGTCCTCGATCGAGCACGCGGTTGGCTCGGCACTGGTTCGGCAGAACGACGAAGAACATCCAGTGTATTTTCTGAGTCATATATTGAAAGATGTTGAGTCTCGCTACACCAGTCTCGAGAAGTTAGAATATGCGTTGGTACTGGTCGCTCGGAGGCTTCGCCCGTACTTTCTCTCTCACTCCATCGTCGTAATGACCAACAACCCCTTGGGTAGAGTTCTCCTCAACCCAGAGGCGTCCGGTCGGCTTATCAAATGGACGATGGAACTCAGCGAGTTCAACATCCAATATCAGCCACGAACGGTCATCAAAGCGTAATCCTTGGTGGATTTCGTTACTGAGGTGCAGAATCCTAAGCCGGAAGTCGTTTGGAGGATATATGTGGATAACTCATCCACTCGGCAAGGTAGCAGGGTAGGCATATTGCTCATCTCGCCCGAAGAGGAGCAGATGCAGTTGTCCGTTCAACTGGATTACAAAGCAACGAATAATGAAGCCGAGTATGAGACGCTCATAGCCAGCTTGCAAGCCGCTCGGCACGTTGGAGCTATCAAGGTCCTCATTCACTCAAACTCTCAATTAGTCGCTCAGCAGCTGACCGAGACATTCGAGATAAGTAATGCACAACTTAAGCTCTACGCCGAAGCCTTCGAAAAACTAAAGGCCAACTTTCGAGAGGTCGTCATACATAAAATCCCCCGATCAGAGAACCAAGCTGTGGACAAGTTGGCCAAACTAGCTAATTCGCTATCGTCGATTGTCATACCACATCCGATTGAGCAAGTATCTTTAGTGGCTCATGTCGACTGAATGGAGGGACTCTCCTTTCCAAATGATTGGAGAACGACTCTAGTGGAATTCTTGCGGTCAGGAGACACACCGCCCGATCAGGAGGAGGCTCGCATATTGAGGAGGAGAGCTGGTCGGTTCACCTTGATCGGGGATCAGTTTTACAAGAAGGCCTTCTCTAGGCGTCTGCTTAAGTGCGTCGGATCGGAGGATGCCGATTACATACTGCGGGAGGTACATCAAGGGTCCTACGGAGGACATCCGGACGGCCGCTCGCTGGCAAGAAAGATTCTTTTGGCTGGATACTTCTGGCCGACCCTCCAAGAGGATGCCGCCGCCGGAACGGTGGCCACCTGTCTGTCTTGCCAGAAGTATTATAGCCTATCATACCGGCGGACCGAGAAGATGAAGGCATCCACGGTCTCTTGCCCATTCGACCAGTGGGACATGGACATTGTTAGGTCATTCCCCATGGTGACAGGACAGCGCAAGTTCCTGCTCGTCACAGTAGATTACTTCTCCAAATGGGTCGAAGCCGAGCCGCTAGCGAGAATAACTGAACAGATGGTCATGAAGTTCTTCTGGCAACATATCATCTGTCAGTTCGGCATCTCGCGTCGACTCATCTTAGATAACGGAAGCCAGTTTGTCGGTCAGGGACTAAAAGAATGGTGCGGAAGATATGGCATTCAGCAAGCCTTCACCTCAGTGGCCTACCATCAGAGCAACGGGCAAGCAGAGGTCGCCAATCCGTAAATCCTCCGAATTCTGTACACTCGACTCAATCATATGGGAGGTAGTTGGGTAGATGAGCTCCCCAGCGTACTATGGGTGCTCTGCATGACTCCTAAGGAAGGGACCGGGGTGGCTCCTTTCCACCTGGTGTATGGCAGTAAAGCAGTCGTTCCCGTCAAAGTTGGAGTTGAGTCCGATCGGCTATGGCATTACAATGAAGATAACACCGAGTGGAGGCTGCTAAAACTGGACTTGGTATATGAGTCGCGTGCTAAGGCCGCCGTACGGTTGATGGCCTACCGCTAGAGGATGAAGCAAAACTACAATCGGAGGGTGATCCCGAAGTTGTTCCAGGTCGACGACTTGGTATGGAAGAAAGTAAAGCCGGTCGGCGACGTCACCAAGCAAGAAGCCCTGTGGGCTGGACCCTTCAAGATCGTAGAAAAGCTTCGGTCGAGCGCCTATTACTTAGAAGATGAGGACGAACGACAACTGGAACGACCATGGAGCGCGAACCATCTCCAGCCTTACCAAGCCGGGTGAGAGGTGCGCCGATGTAATAATCAATGTATCTTTATGTCCCTATGCTCCTTGCACGCAGGGCAAAAATAAAGGGCTCAAATTCTGAGCTCTGTGCCAAACAACCTAACAAATCGTCGAGCGGCGATGTTAAACGCGGGATCATCATCAAATTGTCGAGTGGTGATGTTAAACTCATGTCTCCATCGATGGTCGAGTGGTAACCTTAAACCCATGACTTTGGCAAATCGTTGAGCGACAACGTTAAACCCATGTCTCCATCGACGGTCGAGCGGCGACCTTAAACCCACGATTTCGGCAAATCGTCGAGCGGCAACGTTAAACCCCTATCTCTATCGACAGTCGAGTGACAACCTTAAACCCAAGTCTTCGTCAAATCGTCGAGTGGCGATGTTAAACCCTTGTCTCCATCGACGGTCGAGTGGCGACCTTAAACCCAAGTCTTGGGCAAATCGTCGAGCGGTGACGTTAAACCCCTGTCTCCATCGACGGCCGAGCGACGACCTTAAATCCAGGAGGAGATAAATCGTAGGTAGATGATGACTATAGTCGAATGGGAAGACGTACAAACAAATGACATTTTTAAGAGAAAGTCCGCCGAGTGGGTAGATAACTTCATTAATCAAAAGGAAAGATCACCGACTAGCGGAAATACAATAAGACTTCAAAGACTTTTACAAAATAGACGCTCGACCTCACTCTATATAATCATAAACATCGTCAGGTATCGAGTCATTCAGTTTGCTACGACTGACGATGTTGTCCGACGTCTCGGGAGGAAGGTGGTCGTCCGCCTTGAGCTACTGGAGTGTCCCGCCAATCGCTAGCTCGAAGACACGGGCAATCCACTGGATTACTTTGTCGGTAAACTGGTCTGACCGAAGGTACGCCTACTTCATCGCTTCGAACCTAGTCGGCTCAGCTCCCTGGTAGGTCACCAGAGCTGAGCGGGAGGCCCCCAGAGCATCCTCAGCCTCCTTGAGCTTCCCCTTCAGAGAGGCTTCTTCGATCGAGCGGCAGCCCCGCTCGGTAATCAGGAAGTCCTCAGCTTCTGATAGCTTCTGGGAGAGCCGCCGAAACTCTTGGTTCTTGAGCTCCAGATCGGTGATGGCTCGTTTCTTCCTTGCCGTGGCCAACTTGATCTTCTTATCATAAGTCTTCACCTGCACCTCGAGCTGGCCCGATCGGACTTTCTGGTCGGTAGACTTCTTCTGTTCGGCTTCAAGAAGCTTCTGGGCCTTCTCCAGATCGGCCTATAACATGGCAATCGAGGGCCCCTGGGAGGAAGAGGCGCCACTCGAGATCTTGAGCTTCTTCAGCTCGTCCTCTACAAGAGCGAGTCGTTGGCACATGGTCACGCTCTCCACCCAGTACTGCAAATAGACAAGCAAATGTTAAGCATCGACCAGAGGTAAATTATGAATTAATGAAATACTTACCCCAGTGGACATTTGCAGGTGATTGTTCCCAAGTGCTCCTGGCGACATCGTTGCCTCTCGGGCCCTCGCTTCTTCCCAAATACCGGCAAGTGGCCCACGGATCAGAATCTTATGCTCGAGGATTGTCGGACGGGCACACTGCTCAAGGTAGTCCTCTCTTGGAAAGTTGAGGGTCGCTGTCACCGATCGCCGGCCGCTGGGGTCTGACGAGGAGGAGACCACTGGACCGGAAGGAGCGGCAGCAGACGCAGGATGGATCCTAAACAGTAGTGGTCTCCGTTGGGATCGGGTCGGTGGCAAAGAGGCGACTGGCTGGGCAACAAGGGCCTCCGGTGGCAACTCGGACAACGACGGGGTCTGGTCAGACGAAGTAACCTCCGTCGTGGTCAGAAGGGTTGCAAGAGAAGAGGTGCCGACCCGCTTGGCGACCCCCACAGCCGAGGTGGTGGAGAGGGATGGATTGTCCGTTCGGCGCCTCTTACGCCTAAGGAGGGGCACTCTATTGGAAGACTCGGACCCTCCGGTCCGATCATCAGATTGTGCTTAGGGGGTTGGGAATGGATCACCAGCCACTTCAATGTTGGTCATTTGGTCAGTGGTGCCCTCACCCACAGCGGGCATCTCCCCGCTCCCAGCAGCTGTGCCCTCTTGGGAGCCGACCGACACTAAGCCAAGGCCCGCCAACTCCTTTGGCGCAACCGCCTCGATCTCAACATCTTTTAGCTTGCTATAGTCGGCCACCCGTGCTCGCATCATGATGTGGGCTGCAAGAGGAAAAAAGAAAATCAGTTAGACTCAAAGGAAAGAACCAAGAAATTTCTTACCTAAGCCGCGCGGGAGTCAGGATTGGATCGGACTTAGGCCGAAGATGTACATAACTCCTTCCTGCAACAATTTATGAATGTTGTATTTCTGGCCAGCTAGCATGGTCGCGACGCGAAGATAGTCCAACCGGCTCTTGTACTTCTTCAGATCGGGCTGGGGAGAGGGGCGGGGGGGAACCGACCTGCCAATGCGTTCGGTAGCAGGGTCGCTCGGGGAGGCGTAGAAAGAAGAAGTGTTGGGACCGAAAAGTAGCTAGAGGGGGGGGGGGGTGAATAGCTCGTCGTTGGCTCGTTGCTCGGCGTTGCTTGTTTCTTCAAAGATGCGCAGCGAAAAATACAGAAACAAACCACACAACGCTAACAAGGTTGGTTTACTTGGTATCCACCTCACAAGAGGTGACTAGTCCAAGGATCCACACCTACACACACACCCTCCACTAATAAAACTCTCCTTTATGGTAACTACCAAGGGCGGAGAAGCCCTACAAGACTCAATACAAGAAGAAAGGGAAAGGTAATGAAATACAAGCTTACAAGCTTACAATGAGAGCAAAAACCCTAACCCTAGTTTCTTCTTCTTGCTTTGATCCACCTCTTGACTTGGAAGAACCTCCAAGAGCCTTCAAGAACTGGCGATCTCGAGCTTAGAGAGTGCTGGGGAGGAGCTGTGATGAATCTTGAATGAATCAGTGACGAGATGCCGCAGCCATCGCACGCCTGCAGCTCAAATACGACGCAACGGTCAGATCCCGATTGATTCGAAAACTCCCAATCAATCGGGGAGGCTTTGAATCGATCCACGGATCGATCCAGAGCGCCTCTGTGCTCTGGAGAAAACGCCTGGATCGATCCACAAATCGATCCAGTGCTTATCGCGCGAACCAGCAGCGTCCCAATCGATCGGCTGATCGATTGGGACCTCTGGATCGATCCACTGATCGATCCAGAGGCTCTCTGTTCGCTGGGAAAGGCCTGGATCGATCCACTGATCGATCCAGCTCTTGGTTTTTGCCCAAAACCAAGTCCCAAGCCTCTCAAACCAACATTCGGTCAGCCTTGACCTGTTGGTATATCATGCCTAGCATCTGGTCACTCCCTTGACCTGCCAAGACTCCCCACCAAGTATCCGGTCAATCCCTTTGACCCACTTGGACTTTTCTCTTTGTGCCAACTATCCGGTCACTCCCTTGACCTACTTGGACTTCCACCAGATGTCTGGTCAGTCTTGACCCATCTGGATTTTCTCGTGCCTGGCTTCACTCACCAGGTCTTTCACCTAGCTTCACTCACTAGGATTTGTACCTGACTTCACTCACCAGGACTTTCTTCTGCCTGGCTTCACTCACCAGGACTTCCAATCTGCCTAGCTTCACTCACTAGGACTTCTCTTCTGCCTGGCTTCACTCACCAGGACTTTCTTCTGCCTGGCTTCACTCACCAGGACTTCCAATTTGCCTAGCTTCACTCACTAGGACTTCTCTTCTGCCTGGCTTCACTCACCAGGACTTTCTTCTGCCTGGCTTCACTCACCAGGACTTCCAATTTGCCTAGCTTCACTCACTAGGACTTCTCAGTCAAGTATCCGGTCATCCTTGACCTACTTGACTCTTCTTCAATCAACCTTGCATTGTCAAACATCGAAACCCAAACCAAGACTCAGACTTGGTCAACCAGGTCAACCTTGACCTGAGGGATGTTGCACCAACAATCTCCCAATTTTTGATGTTTGACAATACCAACACTATCACTTACAATACCACATGTAAGTTAGGCTAATCCCATAGCCTAAACCTTCTTCATGCCACTAGGTAATGAATACATAAGTTAAGCCCTTCATTCTCCCCCTAAGAGGGCAAACTCCCTCTAGGTAATAAAAGCCTAACTTACTCCCTTTCATTCTCCCCCTATTGGCACACATCAAACCATGCCCCATTTTTGGCACACATCAACAAATTCACTTGTTGAAAACTCTCCCCCTGAAGAGTTGTTCATCGTTGTTCACAACTTCACTTGTTGTGATCAACACGATAATGAAGATCCCATACCCTTCATTATCCTTAACCCTACATTCTCCCCCAATGTAGGCAAATTCCCATCCTTGAGCATTATCCACTTGAACAATGAGAATATCCACTCCCCATTAAAGTTCAAACACTCAACCTTGAGCATGTTCTTAACGGAAGGTTAACCACCTTCCAAGGTTCATGAAAAATAATTTTCATGTCTTTAAAGAGTCCCTCCCCCTAAAGACATGGTGGTAACTTCTGTCATTGCACCAACAATGACTTGGAATCCCCAAAACTTTAGGAAACTCAATTTTAAAAGTTTTGAGGTTCAAATATTCAAAATTTGACACAAACCTCAACCTAAACTTCAACTTAGCCTTCCTTAACCAATCCATCCTTGTTTTCCACACGAAAACACCCTTTTTATGTATACACATGTATTTTTAGAGATTTGGAATGGTTACCTAGACTAAAATAGGTTCAAAATGCTGAAAATAAGCTTTCCCAGCCAAAATAAGCATCTTCAATCGATTGGAGTTGGGTTCCAATCGATTGAACCCTGCTGAATCGATCCACTTATCGATTCAGTCTTCTTGGATCGATCGGCTGATCGATCCAACGAGCTTCTGCTCGCGAGAAATGCCTTCTCAATCGATCGACTGATCGATTGAGGCACTCCAATCGATCCACTGATCGATTGAAGGCCTGAAATTGCTGAAATTCAATTTCAGCCAATTTCAGAAACCCCTAGAAAATTCTACAAAATTCCAAAAATCGTAAAAAATTGTGTAGAAATTATTTAGGGTATAATTTATTATGGAAAAATAGTTTTCTATGAAAATACATCATATTTTCAAAGATTGACACAAACTTGAGAACTTGCAAAAACTTTAGTGTTTTCTTCAAGTTTGTGTCTAACTATTCAATGGTGATTACTATCAAAAGATAGCCTTCACCAAGGTTTTCCAAAATCATTTTAAACAACATTTTCAAAACCAATATCCCACCATGTTCCTTGGGCTTAATGCACATGACTTATACATTAGCTTTCCCAATAATGGAAAAACACATAACTATGTGTTTTGATGAACCTAAAACTCTAAAGAATGCACTAAATCAACATCTTGAGTTTTGTTCATCATCCTAACATCTCACTTGTATCTAATGTGCACTAAAACACATACAAGTCATCTTATAGGCCTTTGTGAGATGTAAATTTGGTTTTGCCCTAATCTAGGGATCATGCATCTCTATTTAAGCATTTTGAGTGGTGAACATCCACCAAGGATGTTACTTGTTGATTCCACTTGTGTATACCACTTGTGTATAAATACCACTTGTTGGTATGCCACTTGTTGATATACCACTTATTGGTATAACTTGTATATAAATGCCATTTGTTTATACCATTTGTTAGTAAAAATCATTTGTCCTTAATTTTAAGGAAATCAAACTAAATGCATGATTAATGTTATGGCATACATCAATATAACATATCTTTCAAAAGAAAGAGTCCTATAACTACATGATGTATGTATGACATGACATGGTATTTTTGTATTTTTCATAATAAAGGAATGAATGCAAAATACAGAACTAAATATGATGTCATGGCATATCATGGGCAAACAATCATGGCAATGTTTAACATAAACAGAATATACCTAGATTACCTATCTAAGTATCCTTAACCACTTAGCTAACTCAAAATATATCACTTGTTTTAACTTAAAATGGTAAACCTAGATTGCCATAAATGCTTCAAGAAAATGCCAAAACCCAAATTGACATTTCTATTTCTCTTGATTTGTTTATGCCACTTATAAAATTAAGCATATCCTCAAATGTTGGCATATTCCATTTTTCCTCAAGAGTAATCACATAAATCAAGGCCCGAATTGCCTTAAATTTCTAAGAGAATACCAAAATCCCAACTTGGTATTTCTCTAGGTTTTCCCAATTTATGCCATTTTTAAAATAAAATCAATTTTCCACCATTAGGCACATTTTACTCTTTCAAGGAGTAAATAAATAATTCCATTTCATTTTCAAAGGTTAACAAAAACCTTGAAAATGCTCCTTGAGTGTCAATTTCCTCAAAGTTGGGTTAACTACCCTCCTAATCGGAGTTGACACTCTCTAACCCATCTATGGGGTAGAGAAGATGCTCCTAGGAACCCAACACCTATTGGTGCTCCTTGGATGCTCTAGGTATTTACTAGGGATAACTTCCCTAGATACCTTCCTAGTGACATTGTTTGGCTTCTTGGAAACCTTGGTCACATTTTCTAGGTCAACTCTAGGGATAGTCTCTCTTGTGACCTTGTTTGTGACTTTCTTAGACTTCTTAGAAGCCTTAGTCACATTTATTGCAAAAATACTCTTAGGGATGACTTCCCTAGTATTCTTGACTTGACCACTAGATCTAGGGTTAGTTCCATAACTATATGGAACCTTATGGTACGAAATTTCATCCTTCTTAGCCTTAGGTTTGTATCCCAAACCTCTATGGCCATTGGATGACTTTGATACTCCTAGACCTAGATTTTTACCCTTAGACCCTTGTATCATATTTGTGATTTTTCTAAGGGTCTTCTCTAATTTATCAAGTCTTGACCTCAAGACTTGATTTTCCTTCCATAATCCCTCAACCATAGATTTTTCACTAAAATCATGATTTTTCTTCTTCTTAGGTACATACCTAGAATCCTTAGGGTTCTTACCTAAGTTTCTATCTACCTTTCTAACCCTAGATTGAGAGGTTTTGGCATGATAAGCTACATGATTTTCCTTAACGCTATCATGCTTCCTATTTTCATGGTAAATAGCATTAAAATGATATAAATTTGACCTAGCATGCTTTTTACCATTTTGCAAGGAAATAGGCTCAATAAAAGATACCTTCTTTTTTACCTTGGAGGCTCCTCCTTGAGTTGAGCTTCCTCCATGAGCCTTGACCACCTTCTTCCCATTAGGGCATTGACTTCGATAATGCCCCTTTTGATTGCAAGAGAAGCACACAATGTGCTCCTGCTCTTCTTTGTTCCGGGGATGGTCTCCTTGGGCTTCTCCTTGCCCTTTAATGCCACTTGGCCCTTCTTCTTGGCCAATTTAGGGCATTTGCTCTTATAATGCCCATGTTCCCTACATTCAAAGCATATAATATGATTTTTATTATTAATTGAAATGTTTATACCTTTTTGTGTAGGGATGACACTTTCTCCTTTGGATCCGGAGGTAGAAGCTTCCTCTTGATCCGAAGATGATATTCCTCCATTTGATTTTGCTTGACTTATGGAGGTGGAAACTTCTTCATCCTCTTCTTCTCTTGACCCGGATGTGGAGGATTCTTCTTGCTCTTGTTCCGGTGTCAATGAAGATTGCTCCCCTTCAATCCTAGAGGTGGAGGCTTCACCTTCTTCTTCATCTTCATCCTCTTGTACATGAAACAAGGAATATACTCCTTCCTTGCTCTTTTGATTTCTCTCCTTTGAGGATGAAGCTTCTTGGACCTCCTCTTCGGAGGTTGAGCATCTCTCAACCTCGGAGTCCTCCTCTTCTTGGTTTTGATCCATTGAGTCGCCCTCTTTGGATTCTCCTTGATTTGGTACAGTGGAGGGGATCTCATGAATCCTTTCCAATTTGCTCCAAAGCTCCTTGGCATCTTCAAACTCTCCAATTTGCTCCAGGATGTTGCTTGGCAATAAATTGACCAAAAGCTTGGTCACTTTGTCATTGGCCTCACATCTTTGGATTTGGTCTTGGCTCCACTTGCTCCTCTTGAGTACTTTACCCTTGGAATTTGTGGGAGCTTCAAAACCTTCCATGAGAGCAAACCATTGCTCTATCTCCACCATTAAGAAGTTTTCGATCCTTGATTTCCAAAGATCGAAGCTTGTAGATGTGTATGGTGGAGGCACCCTCGTGTCGAATCCGAGTCCATTTCGGAATTCCATTTGAAGTTGAGCTTCTTGTAATGAAGTCTTCGACTTGTAGAATCGCTCCAACTTCTTCACCCTCTAGCTTTGCATGTTTTGTTTGCCCCTTCCGGTGATGATTCCAGTGAAAAGCGGCCTCGCTCTGATACCACTTGTTGGGACCGAAAAGTAGCTAGAGGGGGGGTGAATAGCTCGTCATTGGCTCGTTGCTCGGCGTTGCTTGTTTCTTCAAAGATGCGCAGCGGAAAATATAGAAACAAACCACACAACGCTAACAAGGTTGATTTACTTGGTATCCACCTCACAAGAGGTGACTAGTCCAAGGATCCACACCTACACACACACCCTCCACTAATAAAACTCTCCTTATGGTAACTACCAAGGGCGGAGAAGCCCTACAAGACTCAATACAAGAAGGAAGGGAAAGGTAATGAAATACAAGCTTACAAGCTTACAATGAGAGCAAAAACCCTAACCCTAGTTTCTTCTTCTTGCTTTGATCCGCCTCTTGACTTGGAAGAACCTCCAAGAGCCTTCAAGAACTGGCGATCTCGAGCTTAGAGAGTGCTGGGGAGGAGCTGTGATGAATCTTGAATGAATCGGTGAAGAGATGCCGCAGCCATCGCACGCCTGCAGCTCAAATACGACGCAACGGTCGGATCCCGATCGATTCGAAAACTCCCAATCGATCGGGGAGGCTTTGAATCGATCCACGGATAGATCCAGAGCGCCTCTGTGCTCTGGAGAAAACGCCTGGATCGATCCACGGATCGATCCAGTGCTTATCGCGCGAACCAACAGCGTCCCAATCGATCGGCTGATCGATTGGGACCTCTGGATCGATCCACTGATCGATCCAGAGGCTCTCTATTCGCTGGGAAAGGCCTGGATCGATCCACTGATCGATCCAGCTCTTGGTTTTTGCCCAAAACCAAGTCCCAAGCCTCTCAAACCAACATTCGGTCAGCCTTGACCTGTTGGTATATCATGCCTAGCATCTGGTCACTCCCTTGACCTGCCAAGACTCCCCACCAAGTATCCGGTCAATCCCTTTGACTCACTTGGACTTTTCTCTTTGTGCCAACTATCCGGTCACTCCCTTGACCTACTTGGACTTCCACCAGATGTCTGGTCAGTCTTGACCCATTTGGATTTCCTCGTGCCTGGCTTCACTCACCAGGTCTTTCACCTAGCTTCACTCACTAGGATTTTCACCTGGCTTCACTCACCAGGACTTTCTTCTGCCTGGCTTCACTCACCAGGACTTCCAATCTGCCTAGCTTCACTCACTAGGATTTCTCTTCTTCCTGGCTTCACTCACCAAGACTTTCTTCTGCCTGGCTTCACTCACCAGGACTTCCAATTTGCCTAGCTTCACTCACTAGGACTTCTCTTCTGCATGACTTCACTCACCAGGACTTTCTTCTGCCTGGCTTCACTCACCAGGACTTCCAATTTGCCTAGCTTCACTCACTAGGACTTCTCAGTCAAGTATCCGGTCATCCTTGACCTACTTGACTCTTCTTCAATCAACCTTGCATTGTCAAACATCGAAACCCAAACCAAGACTCAGACTTGGTCAACCAGGTCAACATTGACCTGAGGGATGTTGCACCAACAAGAAGTACTCCTTCCAGTGTTTGTTGGAGGTTGACATTTTATTGAAAAACACTAGTCCGACCCGAGATTGAAAGAGGAAGGTTCCTAGTTCGGACTGCTTGGGGTAGTAAAAGTAATGGAAGGCTTGAGGGGTCAAGGGAATGTCGTGTAGCCGAAACAGCACGACGCCGCCGCATAACAAGCGAAAAGAATTGGGTACGAGCTACGGAAGGGGAACACGAAAATAGTTACAGACTTCGATGATGAAAGGGTGGATCGGAAATCGAAGACTGACCACAAATTGGTCTTGAAAAAGATAAATAGTGTCGGTCGGTGGGTCATTAGGGCGATCAGACGGAGAGGCCAGGATTATGTCATGGTTAGAGGGGATCTCAAAGATATTCTTAAGGTTCTCGACGTCACCCACGTCAAATCTGGTCTCCATGGTACTATACCAGAGACCAGGAGCGGGGTCAAACGGCCAATAAGAGCTAGCCATTGTCGGGGAACAAGAAAACAGGCTCCGATAGAAATAGAGAGGGATATAAAGCACGATGAACATAAAAAAGAAGGGGGCGAGGATTCGAAAGGACAACAATGAGATCGAAGAGAGCTTACAGAGAGCAGGAAAGGCTGCCACGGGAAAAGAAGGGAAGTCGGGAAGTCACCGGAGCAACTAATCACACGGGAACTGTTGGAGCAACTGAGTGCACGGGAATCATCGGAACACTGATTGCAGAACGCAAAGGTAAGGGAGAAGGCGACGCTGCGACGTTATAAACCCTCGGCTCGACCAAGCAGAGCCGTCGGATCTAGGGTGTGAAATCCAAGACACAAATCCAGCCATGGAATTCAAACTGCCAGACGTCGCATTAGAGCCCGTCGCTTCGGGCAGACGACGACTGCGGCATTGACGCATGGAATTCCCTCACTTTCTCTCATTTAAGGGGTGTGTGCTCGGCCTTAACGAGGTGATTTGCATGAATTCCGAGGAGATATCGGTGACATCAGCATTGACCGCACATGTCTGAGGACATTGAAGGAGAAAACCCAAGTGCAAATACTTGGACCGCCGATCGGCTACAAAGATCGGTCTCAGGGTCGAATGATGCTCTTCAACGAACCGGTTGGAATTCTACCAATGTGAGGGTCAATCGGTCAACCGATCTCCATGCTTCTTTTTGTCCAGTCTGTCGGACTTACAGCCTCCTTCAACTAGCCTTGAAGGGGCGGCATGTGATCCGGTAATAAGGGCCCACTCCTCAAAGGGTCATGGCCACGGTGAAAGTCAAGGTCTAGGCGGTCAACGTCCATGTGTCCTAGCTAGTCGGACAATTCACTCGCCCCGACCGGGATAAAGAAGTACCGATCAGATATCACCACATCTCGACCAAGCACCGAGCTTTCGACGCTCAAAATAAGGCATACGTCGAGCAGCCAGCTCGCTCGGACTTACATTGAACCTCGGAACAACCCGAAAGGCTAAGAGCTGGCCGAGCGACTGTCCCGCTCGGGCCACTAACAGACAAAAGGAGGATCAGTCGATATCCTCGTAGGAATTCGTGCCACCGACAGATGGCATGGTTGGTGGCATGGACGAGCAGAGGATCGTACGGCAGAAGCTTCCACTGTTATGTTAGAGATATGCTCGGGTCATTGAGGTATGGTGTCAGAGACGCTTTCTTGACACGTCTTTTCAGGAAAAACTTTGAGAAGCGTGCATGATTCGAGGAACGTGCACGCGCTCCCCCGAGGCCTTATATAAAGGGCCCTAAGCTTCAACGGAGGTATGCATAATCTTTACTATGGCTACTATTACTCTGCTACTTGGTTTCCTCGCTTCTTCTACATCGCCGATAACTGACTTGAGCGTCGGAGGACCATCATCGGGAAACCCCTCCCTGGCTTGACATTGACGCTGCTGTGATTGCAGATCTCTCTGACTCGGAGTCTAATAGTCAACAGGAGCACCATGCTCCTAATATCCATCGCCTTGATTCTCGGACAGAATCATCTAGTATGATGTTTAATTCTCAAGGTCATTTGAAGATTTCTTTAAGATTCCCTCATGCCATCAAATTTTGACCTCAATGCTTAATTCTTCAATTTCTTATGCCTACCTAGCATGTGGAATGAATTAGACATGTACTTAATTTTTGTTTTTTCTTTTAAAGCTCAAACTTTCTCTTTTATTCATTTAATTGCAAAAAAATATCTTATTTTAAATTATGCAATTTAGAGTTAGGTGAGGAATTTATTACTCGCTTTGATGGGAGATTAGGGAGATTCCATGATGTTGAATAATAAAGTCTAGAGTTTTAAAATTATTTTGATTATAAATTTTAAGAGATCATAATTCTTGATTCGGATTATATAATAGGATCTATAATATATTAAATCAAAATCCGTTTAAAGATTTATCATTATTATTAAATGTAACCTATAACGACTCAATATTGGACCCAAAAGATATCGTTTAAGGTATTTTTAGACCATTCAAAAAAATTTAGTCCTTCTTATAAAAATTATTTTCATTTTTTACATCGTTAAATTTTTTTAACTATTTAAATATTTGTTTTCGATATGAGAACATTATCTATATTTGAGTTAATATTATTCAATTAAATCAAAAGAAAAATTTTTTACACTTGACGATTTTCTGTCTTTTTTAAAAAATTAATAGGAACTAGTCTACAAAATAATCATTATTACGTCCAACAGTCACGCATGAAGCTTTAGTTTCCCACTTTGAATTTGACTCTATGAGCTTAATGAGGATCTGGTATTGGAATTTCTTTCCTCTTCTTGTTCTTCAAATATTGACTCTTGTAATGTCTAGTCATGCACCCAAAACACTTGATTCTTGTATTCGTTGCTTTATTGGTTTCTTCCATCTTCTTGTTCTTGTTTTTTTTTTTCTTGACTTTCGGGCAATCTACCTTGAAGTATCCAATTTCATTACACTTGAAATGTTTCTTTTTCCCTTGGCTTTCTTCACCTTTGTTATTTTTTTCACTTTTATTTTCTCCTTGTCTATATGTGGGCACTTTATTTAGTAGGGAGGAAAATACTCTATGGTGCATCGTATCTAAGAATCGAATCATGAATGCTTAAAGACTACACCACTGCACCGTAGCCTAGGGGACACATTAAAACTTCATTTTTCAAGATTTTGAATAATAAAGATGATTTTTTATCTTCAGTATCAACCATCCTATCCATAATTGAGTTGTGATGATTTTATCTTCCTCAAGTTGTGCCTTTCTGCAAATAAGAACATGCTTCTCTTAAACTTGTATTTTTTTTTCTTCAACCAATTCAAGAGTTTGAGCTTCTTATACTTGCAAGAACTTCCCATGAAGGTTGACCTCCTTCTAAAAAACCTTTTATCCATGTAGTCTTCGATTTTACTCAGCTTCCTTGATGATTTTTGTTGCTTTTTCATTACTTCAAACCCTTCAACTTGTTTTATAGGTATCTCCTTTCCTCCATTGGAATATTAAATCCCAATGTTATGATCCAAAATAGCTTAAAGTTAAGAAACACTACATTCTCATTTTCTAATAGTCAAATTACACAATATAATATTCTAGAGGTATTTGTGGAAATCTGACCATCGCTCGCTGCAAGATGTTAACGTTATCGACTTGAGAAACCTACATTAACATCGCTTGTCAAAATAGAAGCGCAGGTGTTTTAAGTATTTTTATCCTTTAGGTAGGTGGTTCAACTCCATAAAAATTTCCTATCAGCTATTAGATAAATCCAGAAAGTTCAAATGTACCAGGGGGTGACTTAGCACTATGAGTGGTTCAAGCACTACAAACGTTCATTTGCGCTGTGTTGAAATTGAACCCTCCTTGCTTGGGAAACTCACCCATCTATTTACCGTCGCACCAAGCCCCGGGAGTAAAATTTTATTGATACCACTACTCAATTATTTTTACACCAAGCTCCTGACATGTTACCTCAACTTCACTAGTAATTCAATCGTCATACGTGTACCCTGCATGGAAATTAAACCATGGTTGCTTAAGAAACACACCATGCCCCCACCACATCAAGCCCTAGGGGGCATCGATATCGTTTTTCAAAAAAAAAAAATCTATTACCTTAACAACCCCTTTCGTATCGGCCCCATGAATATAGAGGAAGATAAATACTGAACGCATAATGGGATAAATCCTTAATCGTCAGTTCTTTAAAATTAACCCCTAACTATTACGTCAGAGATGACATACGCCCACCGTCTGCACTATATAGGCATATTGATACAACTTAAAATCCAATGAATGGTGGTTCAAATATGAATTACCCCAACTAGAGAGGAGTGAATGGAGTACAAATAAAAATTCTTTCTCCGACAAAGATGAGAACAAATCAAATGTTAATTCTTGTGAAATACTTTTGTATTTTTGTTTATGTCGAATATGTACTTAGTGAAAATATAATAACAAATACAAACAAAATAATGCTAACAAATTCAATGTACATGATTTAGAAACTTTGATAATTCTTCACAGCCTATGAAGCATTTGATACATCATCCTTGAATGTTTCCACTAAACTGCCCTGTATAAGAGATTTTGAAGTAAACCTCTTACATCACTTCACTTCTAGAATGTTTACAATGACAACTTTTCTCTTAATACAATAAATGAAATTTATAATGATCACTCATCTCTCAATATAATAAATGAAATTAAAAGCACAAGAGAGATTACCAAGAGTTAATGTCTTCAACCTTGGTCAAGCCCTTAGAGACCTTAGAACATCGTAGGCGCAACAATAGAAGGTTTGAGAACTCATTTAACTTGTTCTACCTCAAATGGATTCAACTCTACCCCTGACAATTCTAATTTTTCCACCTCTAATGGTTTAGACCAACTTCTGAGTTCCTCCATTCCAACAAAATGTGTAAACTAATGAGAAAAAGAGCAAACCCATCTCTATTCCTGACATTTTCGCTCATTTTTCTCACGTTTATAAGCCTTGTAGAGGTCGAGGCCTAGAATGATGTTAAGCAAATTCATACCAACCATTCCAAACAGAGCTAGTGGGAGTTCGATGCCCTTCCTGAACTTAGCGGCATCAGCTACTAGCTTGTATGTTATAAGTATGTGGGATCCAAATCTTGCAATGAAGAAAGTGGTCCAGTTGAGCACCCATTCAACTTTCACCATTCTACTTTTTGCATCTCCAAACCCAGCGATCCTCCTCACTTTTCTCATATGCAGAAAGATTGAATGGAGCTGAAAACAATCACATGTTACTAGGGAAAAATTAAGGAGAACAAATTAAGCTTCAAATGTCACGGTGTGAGAGGTGTTCACAAGTGAAATGAAGAGAAAGGAGGCATTTGCTTACCTCGCATATGAGAGTGAGTATGAGATAGTTGATTGTGACATTCCTGTGCAGAGCCAGTGTAAAGCAAACCAGAAGAATCAAATGGTGAACAAGAATACCAGGAATCCAACCACTATAGAGGCGATACAGAAGCATGTCCAATTGGTCGTACGCAAAGTAACCACAGGAGAAACACAATGAAGCATATGCACCAAGCCATGCACCGCCGAACAGTTGTTCATGTTCAAACATATTGCTGAATCCCTTGATGTGACACTGATTAATCAGAATCAGGACAACTGCAGGATACACAAATTTGGTAATAGTTAGTGTCTAAGGTTAATCTGGAAGTAAGATGATAACATGGTGAAAGTTCTAGAAAAAGATACAAAAACAAAGCATTTAATAAATAAGAAGCCAGACCAATAAAGAAAAGGATAAAGAGAACTGACTGACAGTATGAAACAAAAATATAAAAACTGGGAAAGAAAAACATTTACATGATACCATTTGTCATTTCATTCCAGCTAAACTAACAATAAAGATAATAGTTTCTTCACACTGTCAAGATACTCAATAGCATATTATCTGTCAGGGAGATTTGTATCGTTTAGAGAGAGAAACTCTCCCTTCTCTCTGAGAAGGAGCCAGCAAATCATCCCAGAGTTCTTGTCGCGAAAAGTGCTCTTGTTCAATGGGTTCTAATCAAGAGTGTGGGTTCGTGGTAAACTTATTTTGTGCCACACCTTGGTGGTGCTCTCAAGAGGTCCCCTGGATGAGATCTTCTCACGTGGGGAGGAGGTTTTCCTTGGTAGTTTGGGTATTTTACAGAATTGGTTCTTTGAAATTTTGTAAAAATGTAGGAAGAAATCTTTTCTTGTGGCTAGTGAAGCAGAGGGAATCAAGCTCTTCAACGCCAGTAGCAATTCCTGCCGGTGCTGGTTTGGGGAAGAAGGCTGACGTGGAGAATAGATACATGGAAGTTATGCTGCCATGTCTGTGTAACCCAATCAGTGGCTACGCAGTGGATCCTTGTGGCTGGATTTCGCACAAGGAAACTCTTTTATTTGGAAGGCTTGCAGTTTCTCTCACCTTTTATTTCTGGATTTGGGTGGCAGATTAATCGTCTTCGGAAACAATTAATTCTCTCCTTAAAGGCTATCTGATTTAATTCTGATTCTCATTCACTTGGACGGCAAGTTTCAGAACTAATTGGCAACTCCAGCTGGATTGGAAGCTTGCCGAATTGGCCACAATATTCCAAGTTACCAGCTTACCAAATCTGATGCGTGACAAGGGGCGGCGGTCATCCAGGAACCACACTTAGGTGGCTCCTTCGTTGAGGACAGCAGTTCCTCAACCTAGTGTTCAGGCCAATAGAGAATTGCGACGGTAGGTTAGATAACAACCTCAAAAGACGACCCAAGCGGAAGTGAAACAACTGGATGAGGGTTACCAAAAGCTGAAGACACAGCGGTTCCTACAGCTACAAGTGAAACAACATGATAACCAAGGGGTAGGAGTTGAATACTACTTATTTGGGATGAGTTGATTTGGAGGTGCTGGGAGTGGCATGAGCAATTCGTTCATTGTCAGATCTGTTGCAAGATGTCTCGAAAGCTCATTGTGGTTACGTTTGTCTCTGGTCAGATTTTTATGGTGAGGAGGAAGGCATTGTGGGAAAGGCTTCAACAGATTTCCACATATATGGGGATGTCATGGTTGGTCCTTAGGGATTTTAATTCTTACTTATTGGCCAAGGACAAGTGTGGAGGGTTATCGATTACTCAGAATTGCATAGTAGATTATCATAATTTTGTGAGTCTTGCCAGAATAGAGGATCTATCATATACAGGCTGCATATTCACATAGACGAATGGTAATATATGTTGCAAACTGGATCGAGAACTCATTAATAGAAATGGTTAGAAGCCAAGTTACAAAGCTTTGCAAAGTTCACACCTCCAAGTTGTTTATCAGATCACTCAGCATGTTTAATCTCTATCATCGGTGGAGGAATTCGCATTTAGAAATCATTCAAATTCTTCAATGTGGGTCCAACATGACTCGTTCTCACAACTAGTGGAGACAAAATGGGTGGAATACAAGCAACGAGTGGTCCAAAGCAACAAACAATATGGGCTCTCGCATTATCCAAAAGACATTGAAATCAGATTTGAGGAGATTAAACGCGGAGCATTATCAACATATATATGTCAAAGTTGTTGTTGCCCGAGCACGCCTAGAAGAGGCCCAAGGTGATGGATTGCTGCATGGTCATATTACAGAGGATTACAAGGAGTTGCAGCAAACTGCAACCCTTCTAAATGCTACAGAACATTCTTTTTCCATGCAATGTGCAAAAATTGGCTACTTCAAGAATGTCGGAACACTCCCTTTTTCATGCACTAGTAAAACGTAATAATAAGCATAATGAGATCATTGTAGTGGAGAAGCTTAGTCTTATAGAATCATTTGAGAATGTGGTAAGGTTTTTATGGAACACTTCCATTGCCAACTTGGGGAGACTATAGGCCGCACGACTGACTTTCCTCACTCTTGCATGACATTCGACCAACATGTCCATGTTGATCAGCATGATGCTTTAGAGCGACTCCCTGAGGAGATAAAGCACTATTTGACATTGGTGATCAGAGGACTCCCGGCTCAGATGGGTATAGCTCAAAGTTCTTCAAACATGCTTGGGACATTGTGGGACTAGACTTCACTAGTGCAGTTTTGGAATTTTTCACCGATGAAAAATTATTGCGGAGATAGAATCATACTTTGATTGCGCTTGTTCCAAAATCAGCCCACGCTAGCGGGGTGACAAATTATAGATCGATCTCCTGCTGTACAAGATTCTACAAAGTCATCTCTAAGTTATTGGCTTCGAGATTATTAGAGGTAGTAGGAGGAATTCTTCATCAATCCTATGCAGCTTTTGTACAAGGACCTTTCATTACAGATAATATTCATCTGGCACAGGAGCTCTTCCAGAGATATCATAGGAAGTACATCTCCCCTAGATGCATTATGAAGGTTGACCTTCAAAAGGTCTTTGACTCAGTTCATTGGGAATTTTTGCGTGAGACGCTTGTTCTTTGAGTGCCCTCCTGTTACGATCTTATGGCAGAGGATCTGAGAGTGGCTACATCTGGGGCAAGTGATGTCTATCACCGGTGGATGCTGCGAGTCTTCGGGAATTTCTTCAAAGGAGGTCGTCTCTTGACTACCGCCAAACACCTTGCGATATTTGCTTTGATACATTTTGTTTGGAGAGCTAGAATAGTTGTATCTTTGATGAGGGACAATTGGATAGTGAGAGGATCTTTAGAAATGTACAAACCTATGTTCACCGGTCATTACGAGTGTTTTCTGATTTGATATTATATTAGACATGGAGCGTTGCTGATTACCAAGTATTGTATTCTGAACTTGCATTAATATAAACATTTTACTTATCAACAAAAAATACTCAACAGCATAAAATGTTCCTGTTTTACTTAATTCAAAATATATTAATTTCAAGGGCTCACAAGAGAGTGGTGTGATAAACATTGTAAACCCAGTTCCTCTAGTATCAGATTGCAGGGAAAGATAACAGAACTTGGAGAGGTTTTTTTTCTTCTTTTCGTTTTGGCTGTAATCTGATATCAACTGAAAAAAAAACCCAAAATTATCCATCAGCATGTAAAATGTGACCCCAGAAAAAAGTTTATTACCAGGGATCCTTCGGCAAGCAATTACAGGATATGCCTTTATGTTGAAGACATCCAGATTTAGAATGTACATGGGAACAAATTACATTATAGCTGTTCTTGTTATAATATGATTGGTTTTTGTGAATGAGAAAGCTCTATACATTGTTAATTATCCCATCCTAAAACGATACCAATCACAGAGTTCATAATGAGTTCCTAGAAGAACCATATAGACTAAGCTTCAGTACTGTCACTAATGAATCATTGGGATTGACGCCTCTAAAAGGAATTTCCCAATTTGATAGGAATTGCAAGCTACAGAGGAGAGTGATATCACCTTCTATTTTGATGTGGGAAATTTTCTATTGATCATAGATGGATTATGTAAGGTAGGAGTCTTAAAATGCTTATTAATATGACTTTTCTACACCAAATCAAAGTTATTATTGTTAGGACCCGTACGAGCTAGAAAGGAGGTGAATGACTCTTGTGCATCGAATGAGAGATTTTGCAGTGGAAAGACTTCGGCACACGGGAATCAACACAACACAACACAACACTAACATGATCGGTTTACTTGGTTCATATGTCCAACCTAGCATTCTACACCACTAACAATTTTCCTCCGTGGATGAAATACGGAGGTGGGGAAACCTCTTACAGGAGTACTACAACCATGATTACAGCAATGATTGGATGAAACAATGAAATTGGAAGAGACAAGAACGGAAAACCTTAAACACAAGACATCTACTTCCTTTCACTTGTAGAATGTTGAAAGTTGAAGTTTTTATCACTTGAGTCGTGCAGGAGAAAATAAGAGCCAAGGGTGCTCTAGAAATAAGTCAAAACCCCCTTTTAAAGAGCCTTCAATCGAGCTAGTTGCATCTTTTTGCCACCGTTAGTCGATTGTTGTTACCTAGCAATCGACTATTGTTGAAGTTTAACCTTGACTTGATCATTGAACAGTCACTGACTCCGATTTACGATTGATATCATCCATATTTCTAAATAGCAATCGATTGCCAAAGGCTACCATTCGACTACTAGCTAACAGTCAAATTAATCAGTCAAATTGAAAACATGTTCACTAAAAATAGTCCATCAATTGATTGCTCCATCATAGTAATCGACTGATGCCACTTAGTCAAATTGATTAGTTGAATTGAAAACATTTTGTTTGTTTAAATTGGTCAAACAGTTGATTGCTATATGACAGCAATTGACTGTTAGGGTTTCTGTGGAAAACCTCGATTCAAGGAGTTTACGCATCAGTCAATTGATCATCCTTATTAATCAATTGGTGCACAAGCCCCAACCGGTTTAGGGTTTTGCTCAGCAGTCGATTACTCATCCATATCAATCGACTAAGCAATTGATTGCTCATTGATAACAATTGACTACTAAACCCAATTTAGGATTTTGCACACTTAAACCCTTAACCGTAAACTCCGTTCAAGTTTACAATGTATCAATCGATTGTTATATATTACCAATAGACTAATACACTATTTTCATCCATTCTAATGATCAAAACATGCCCAACTTCACTACCCTTATCCCACAAGTATTATGAATCTCCTATTACCTATACTGTAGTGTTTGGAGCTTCCTTATCTCCGGGTCTTCATCCACCCTTGCATCTGATCTCCTGATTTGCTCGGGCTTTTTTTTTTCTAAGAATCCGATCTTGAACTTGCATGTCTTGCATCCGGTCTTCCAATCTGTGAGGACTTCTCCTTACCAAAAATCCAACCTCCAATCTTCTTGGACTTCTCCTGCCTTGCGGTCTCCGGACCTACAAGGACTTTTCCTGGACACTTGTCACACAAATGAGATTCACAATTCCAAACTTAAATACTCGTTAAACATCGAAACTCCACATCCATAGCATGATTAAACTAACAATTATATTAAGCAATCCTAGAGAGAAATTACTCTTAGCTTTTATTGCAGTCCAACGGTTTAAACACATAACAAGTACCACCATACAAGCCTTAGATCTTAATGAATAAAAGGGATTAAACCATTCAGAGATATGACAAGTTTGACACTATCATACTTTGAAGTCTGAATTAAAGCTCAGAGAAATCACAACATCTACATTTAATATTATTAGTAAGAATACAATAATACACAAGTACGTGTAAGTCTATGGAAGGGTCATAAATTCTCCTCCGAGATTGAGTCAACAAGATAGAGATACGGGTGTTTATTTAAGCTATGAAGTAAATGAGTTACATTTTATTTGGCTTTTGGCGCAAATAGGGAATAAGATGGCAATATATATGAAAATTTAGATATTTTATGTTGGTGGAGAGAAAAATATTGTACGTCATTACATGATATAGTAATTGTTCGCATGCCTGCTATAGCATTAGAGTCTTCTTTTCTTACAGACAATTGAATGCTAAAGAAGAAAAAAAAGTCAACCGAACTAGAAGAATTTGGAAATAGAAGTTGGATTTCTATATGCCTAAGGGATTAGTTAGATGAACAAGATCATTTTAAGAGAAAGGACACTCGATATCCCCCCAACACAAAGGGAAAAATGTCCTTTTACATGGTCATCCTAATGATTCCATGCCTAAAGTACGCTAGAAATAGAATTATATGAGTCTTGCTCCTTCCAAGGGAAGATACATAAGGACGCCTATAATAGGACAAAAGTTCAAATCCATACCTATATTTTTCCCAATTTTATACTTTTAGTTTTAAAATGTATAATGCATAGTAGTTTACACTAGGGTTTGTTGGCTTGGTTTGAGACAACCCAACCTAAGACAGTGCTAGATTGGCACACTCAACTTCAATCCTAAGACTCATGTCGTAGCTAGTAACCCTTTTAGTCTGTAATCTAATGGAAACAAAACCAACATTGAAGATTATCAAGTAATTTAGTAAGTTTACTCAGACATAATTGAATAAAAATTAGATATAGAGAATATTGAAAAAACCCAAAATAGTTAGGGGTTGTTAGATCGCATGACACAGCTATAGGATGGGGGGTGAATAGATGCTTATTGTCTTTTGCTCGATTTCATTCATGTTTACCTATGATCAGATTAGTACCTAGCAGAAAACATAAATAATATAAGCAACATGTAAATCGAGTTAACATAGTTTGAAATTCTCGGTTCCTACTTTAAGGTTTATAATTTGTCGGTGGATCACTCTCAAAATCATCGCTATCTTTTCTCCTCTTGGGATGCTTGATAACCAACATTTTGACGTATTATTTTGGCTCTTGTACTTGACGTTTTAATCCTCTCGTATGCTTAAATGTTGATTATTATCGTATTTTATGTTCAAGGGTTAATTTGGAGCTTCATTTCAATATCTCTACATTTATGACATTCTTTCTTAAAATATGAATGTGGCCTTGTAAGGAATCAAAAGATGGCGTCAACCAGAATCATAAGATAAGTCATAAGCTCACTATAGCAGGGAACACGGCCTGGTCATGTCCCCTGACACAACGTGATCGTGTCCCTCTCTGCAACCTGATCCAAGTCAATTCCAACAGCCCACAATAAGAAGCATGGCCTGGTCGTGCTCTAGGGCACGATCGTGTTGTGTACTCAAATATAAAGGGTCTCACTAAAATCTAGGGCATGATCTCATCATCTATCATGGAAGCTTCTTCCTCCTATCCAACGCACACCACTCCCAGAGGAGAGACGAGAGAGGGTTCCCTCCATCATCTCCATCTTCGGCAACCATCTCCATCCTCCAAAGAGAAGAGATAAAAGGGGTTTCCCTCCATCATCTCCATCTCTGATGGCCATCTCCACCATCATCCAACCGTACGAAGAGGAAAGGGGATTCCCTTGCTCATCAGATGTTAACCTTCATCCATCAAGGTGAAGAGACAAAAGGGGATTTCCATCGTCATCTCTAACCTCCGACCATCATCTCCACCGCCGACAAGCCATCTTCACCGAAGCTTTGGGATTCCTAGCTCTGCATCCATCTCCATCCTCGAGCTCTTGGGATTCCTAGGCTCATTCCACATGATCCACTTGTAGAGGAGAGGAAGGCATGGGGATTCTCTACTTCTCATCTGCAAGCATCGATTTGCACCATCCACCACAATTGGAGGGAGAGCTCCTTTATCTTCAGTGCTTAGTTTTGTTCTTTGTGTTTGCAATGTGTTCGGTTAAATTCCCCTTGCGCTTTTACATTATTTTTTTTTATCAATGCATTTCAATTCATTTACTTCTTGTAATGCTTTAGTTCATTTGAATATTAGTGATGTTTGTTCTTCATTTGGATGCAAGTAGGTTAGGTTAAATTAAGATGTTTTTCATTTGTTAGTCTTAGCATCTAAAACTCAAACTCATTTACAACACCAAAACTTAAAACCCAAAATAAAATCATTTAATCCTGAAATTGTCATTCGCCGGGCATATTCCTTGATAGAGACAATCTGAGTCATCCCTATACTATACTAGTGTAGAAGGTTCGGTAATTTAAATTTGAATTATAACCGTCGTATAACATATTATCAATTTTGGCACTGTTGTCGGGAGTTTTTGCAGTATTTAATAATCTTGGGATTTTTTTTGCTTTGTTTTCAGTCAAAAATTTTAGTATCCCCCTTTGCCCTCAAACTTTTAAGGTAGGAGAAATTGGGTGTGGGAATCAATACTCAACTTCTCCGTGAATAACAACAGCCTATTTTGGCCAAATTTCAACGTTTAGATCACTTTTCCAATTTTTCAAAAAATTTAATTTCATTCTTCAGTTCCATTTTCACCTACTTTTACCCCTGTAGTGGTCTCAAAATATTTTAAAATTGTTTAGGGCTTTAATTCTCTTATATCCATGCGTTTTGTTTTGTGTGTTTCTGGTATCTTTTGATCTTGTTTGTCAATGTTTCAGTATAAGACAAGAAACTTTCCTTTGTGAGCAAACATGGATGCTTATTTTCAGCAGTTTGGATGCATTAATAAGGCTTGTATTTGAGTACCGAGCAACATAGAAGTGAAAATAGGTTGGATGAGATATCTTCTATTGTCTCACAGCTCCAAGCTATGAACCAATAGCAAACCGTGCAACCAGAAAAATCAATGAGAGCCTACGATATTTATGTTATTTGTGTCAGTCCATTCCATCCATTTGATGTATATCCCATCATGCAACAAACTGATACTTTTCCCATAGAACCTCAATACCATCAACCCCAACAACCCTATATTTTTGATTGGACACAACAAGATGATAGTTTTATCTTCACTAATTAGACAACAGCTGCAGCCAATGTGTTTCCCATCCAATCTCAGTACTACCAGCTCCAACAACATGATAGGTATGATTCATTGTATAATACCTATAATTATGGTTGGATAGACTAAAATTTTAAATATGGGAACACGCAACAACAAATTCTTGAGCAATCTCAGTACAACCAATCCTAACGACAAAATATGTATGATCCATTGGCAGTACCTATGTCCCTGATCCGAGAGATCAACCAAATTTCAGTTATAAGAACGCAACAGATTAATGAGCAACATCAAAGTAAGAGCAGGTCGGATGAGATAGCTTCTCTTGTCAAACAGCTCACAGCAATGAACCAATCTCGACAACCGACCAGCATACCAAAGTTCACTTGAATTTCAAAATGATCCGATGCTTAATTGGTCACGGTCGTTCCAACAGGTAGAGCCAACTCCTTGGGGAGCATTCTAAGACCTCAATGCAGAATCTTCTACTTCTAGTCAACCACAACCATCAGTGCAGAAACTAGAAGATCACGTACATTAGATGCCAACCAATAATCTTCAATTCGTACAAAATTTGAAGAAATGGGTAAACCAAATTGCATCATCCATCAACCAGCTACATGCACCAATTTCTACCAACTTCCCTCATAAACCATTCCTAATGATGATGCCAATTTTGATGGTGAGGATGGTGCATGCAAAATTTCTGATGAAGTTGTTAATGTTGTAGATTCTGATTATATGGATGTTGCATGCAAAACTCTTGATAAAACTATTGATGTGGCAGAGATGGATGATGATGGTGGTGAGTTGTCTACTAATCCTGTGATTTTGTTGTAGATGAAAGTGCATTTGCATAGTGGAGACAATGCCTACAAAATTTCTTTATTCAATTGTGCAACTACCTAAACTAGAGCTACAACTCTTTCCTGATCACTTGAAGGAGGGATACTTATAGGAGGATGAACAGTTTCTAGCTATCATTGCTCAGAAACCTCAATCTGATCCGGAGAAGAACCTGTTGGGTGTTTTTAGGCAACGCAATGAAACTATTGGATAGACACTTGCAAGCGTACTTGGGGTAGCAAACAAAAATGATGAGTTAATCCTCATGCGAGTGATGAATAGCTAGAGGCCCCAGATTAGACATTTCAATTGGATCTATTTTGTGATCCCTCCTACTATGCAGTAGGAGTGGTTATTGCTTCGTGGATTGGAATAGCACTTCGCATCATATATTATGCCTCATCTCTAAGATCCATGCTAAAGAAGGCCCTAATTTCCACTACAATAATCAGCCCCCGAAGTGGATTCTCTACCGCCAAACACTATGGAAAAAATGGTGGACGGAGCAGTCTTGGCCTCATCTACAATCATCCCAACTCCGGAGGGGATACTCCAACTGAACAGCCTCCAACCTCCCCGAAGAACTTTCAAAGGGTATATAGTGGAAGGAGCGGTCTATACTTATACCGTAACCTGAGAGAACTTTCAAGGAGGCAATGTTAGAGGGAGCGAAACTTAATGAAGTTATCTACCATTTGAAGAAGGCCCTCACCTCCACTCATATCATTTCACTCCCGACCTGGCTACTACTACTGAATTGCCTTCAATTGTCATGAAATAAGGGAGATCTGTTCCTTCCTTTCTCTTTCTTGTTTTTCTTTATCTTTTTGCTTGTGTGCTTTGCTTTGGTTTCTTTCATTACTTTGCTTTCTTGCTTTGTACTTTGTTTAGTTTTGGTTGCATTTCCCTTATGTGTTCTCTTTTAATACTTTGAGAATCGTAAAAGCTTTTTAAGTTTGATTGTCGAGTTTTTAGATCATTTGACATGATTGAATACTTTGTTTGCATATTGTCAGTTAATGTGGTGATGGATTCTACCTTGATAGAATAAGCTTGACAGTTCGTATGTACCTAGTGAGGATTTTAGCAATGCTTATTCTTTATCCTCTTTGTAACAAGATAAATTTGAAAGAATACTATCAAGATATGATTTGCAGTAGCAAAACATTTAAAACTCACAAAATAGTTGAAAGCACTCACAATCTAGACCTTGCAAACTTTCCAGAACCATAAATGTCAAAGACAAACAAAATGTTGAAGTTTGAGGATAAGAAAACATTATATCACATTCCATGTTGTAAAGGGACTGACTATATGTGACACAATGTAAAAATCTTAAACCTAAATATCAATGGAAGACTAAACACACTAGACCAAATATCCTCTTATCTAATGCTATTGACACTCCATCTTAAGAAAGAGTATAGATATTGTTTATGATATGCCCGACTTCTAACACAAAGTAGAAAAGCTCTCAAAATCAAAGATGTAGTATTAATGAGATAATGACTATGGAAATGGAAAACATAACTATGAAAATTTTATAAATTTTGAGGGGGCACGCAACCAATTATCACTTCAACCTCACATCCATACAGAGCCAATAATTTCTTTGACTTCCATCCAACACATTGAGAAGATTAAATGAAACAAGAACAAAGAGAAATTCCAAGAACAAATAGCTCAAGTGAACTTTTCCTTGAAGCTCGACCCTTAATTAGTAAAAAGAGAAAGGAAGGAACAGAATGCTTATTCAAATATATGCAGTAAGGAACACAATCCTTAACTAGTAGTAAACTGAGAATAGAATGCTTTCTTATATATACTAGTTAAGGGTCGAGCTATTATATGCATCTTTCCTTCAGAAGCCTTTATACTTCTTCTTTAGTCTATTGCATAAATCTATTCTTGGGCATACCTAAGTCATATCCCAAACCCTGAACATTTAGTCAATTCTGACCGGAGTCAAAAGTGAGTAATGTTTAAAGATCACTAAACACGTGTATTTGTATCTTCATAGGATCTATCTCTATATGTTCATTATAAAAAAGGCATCTATGCCTAGCCAACCATATATGGTGAACCACACAAGGCATAGCTAGTCAAAATCTATAAGCCTCTATATTGTTGCTTGCAAATTCGTACCATCCGTCAATATATGCTCCTTTCCTGCTGCATCCCAAGCCAAGTACGGACCTTCCGCCAAAACCTACCACTTATAAGACACCGAAAGAATAGGTGTTCCAAAGTTTCCTCCATAGTTTCACATAGCACACAAGCCTTGTCAAACATACTGTTGCTAATCACGTGTCAACAGTCTCCTATGTGCCAGAAAGCTATATTGTAAACGTATGTCTGGATTGAACATATAGCTTCTTTAGTTCATGCTTTCATGGTTCCTTCTGAAAAAATCCATACACTCTGGATACCCCCTGTCGGCTTGTGCAAACCATCCTCTAAGGTGATCTGCTGCTAGCTCCTATGTAGTCAATTGTTTAATCTCGGATAAATAATAGCTTTTTAATCAGCGAAAAATCTTCATTTGATCCAGCGGGTGTCCTACTTTTTCTGTATATTCCATAAGACCAGACAAAGTCATTCTTTGTTCCATACCCACAAGTCCCTTAAGCCATATCCCCCTTCATCTTTCGGTGAGCAAATGTGGTGGGTGTTTTGATGTACAGACGAATGATTTGCTTAGTGAATAGATCTTATCTATGATACCACATGGGATCAATAGAATGGATAATCAAAAAACACTCCACGCCTTGTAGTATTAATCCGATTAACTCTATCTTGCCTCTATATGACAGACTGTAACGCAGCTAGGAATTAATCTTACTAATAATTGCATCAATTAGAACACCATAATTTAGAGGCCGCAATTTTTTAAAGGCTAGGAGTATTCCAATTACTGGAATGGCTAGGCATTAATCTTACTAATAATTACATCAATTAGAACACCATAATTTAAAGGCTGCAATTTTTTAGAGGCTAGGAGCATTCCAATTACCGGAATGGAAGCGAACCTTCTTGAAAGCCCGAGACATCTAGCAAATTGTTCTTGGTACACTCATTCAACCCATACTCAGTCATGTATATTCTGGACTTTAGTTGGTTGGCACACAATCTTGCCATTCTTCCGAAGAGTTCAAGGCATTCTACAAGAATTGAGACTAATGAAACCTCCCCTTGTGAATAATAGCATGTCATCTGCATATGCTAGATGAGTAATCCCCATTGTTGCACATTTAGGATGATATTGAAAGTCCAATCTAGTCGCTGACCACTGAAAAGCATGTGAAAGTATTTCCAAGCATAGACCAAATGGATTTGTGAAAAACTCAAACCAAATAGAGCATCATAGTGGAAACCCCCATGAACTAAATCAAATGTCTTCTGAAGGTGGACCTTGAGGATGCATCTTTTGCATATTCGTTTTCGAGCAAACTTCCTTAATATTGAGCAATATTGGACTGACCATAAATAAAAGTTGGCTGCGCCTGGTGCAATATGTTCCCTACAAGATTACCTAGCCTCCCTGCGAGCACCTTGGCAATAACTTCATAAAATATTGAACAGTAGAAATCGGTCTATAATCTGTTACCCTTGCAGAATGAGCTGATTTTGGCACAAGTGCAACATGGGTGTGATTCCTAAAATGAAAAATTCTACAACTGCTGTGGTAAAGTTGTGCAAACCATTGACCATGTGTGTCTATAGAACTTGGCCCCATAGCTGTTCGATCCTAGTGCCTCTTCAACTCCAATACTAAATTATGTATGCCGGATCTCTTTGATGGCTACAGGTTTAATTAGTTGCTACTCTTGTTCCTGTGAGACCAATGCCCCATATCTGAACAGATCTGCATCCATCTCTGATCTTGGAGCTAAGGTGCCCGGCAGCTTTTGAAAATATTCAGAAAACTCTGATGCTACTTTTTGGATGTTGGTGGTACTTTCTTCTGACTTTCAATTTAGTGCCACAATTGTGCTTCTTTTGTTCCATTTCATCAGATCATAAAAAAAAATTTGTATTTCGGTCATTGTTGCTTAGGTAGGTGCATTTGGCTCACTGCGAATAAAATATAACTCTACTTCAACTAACCAGGATGCCTTATGCAAGATATTTTGATACTCTCATCTTATGATACCTATGTCTAGTGCAACCTTTTGAACCACCTTCAGCTCATGCTTGTCCCTCTTAACTTTTTACAATATGTGCTCATAGTGTAGTTGATTGTTCTTTAAGTCAGGTCAACTTGTGTTTCAAACTATATTGAGTTGTTCCTTCAGGTTCTGTCCTCAGCATCCTTCGCAATATGCATGAAATCCTTATGCAATATTCACATGTTGTCAAATTGGAATGGCTTTGTCACCCTATGCCTATCTATGAGAATGGAGACTACACGGAAAGAGTGATTGGATATACATCCTGTGGAGGAAAGAACTCTGCATATCCATAAAAGCCAACTGCTAGTCATTCATTGTTTATCAATTCATGGTCCAACTTGTAAAATATTGAGCAGTTAGTCCAAGTGAATCAACAACCCACTGAGTGCAGATCTACTCAAAATTTATAAAATTATGTGTATCATAATTGGTGAGTGTTAACCACCTTCTTCTCCTTTGCAGTCAACATTGTGTTAGTAGTCAGCGAGACTAGTCAGATCTGCTGGTGGCAAGATCTTGAGAGGTTCACATTCATTTTTTGGGTGGAAGATTGGAGCATTAACACCAGTGGATAGGCAACCTTACTCTCTCAGTAGTCAGAGATACTGTAACTTCTTCCTCAACAATGGTACTAGGATCTAGGATTTGTTTTGGCTACATAAGGGGTTGGCTGTGTGGATTGAGCTGTGACATAACTTCGAGATGACAGTCACCCCTACCCATACTCACTTGGGAAAGAAAGTGCTCTTAGCAGCTCACCTTGTCCCATGGCGACAAGTAAGAGGCTGGAATTGGGTGCTCTGAGCAAAACTAAGGAGGTTCTTAGATTACTCTGTTTGCAACAGAGGGAAAATTCACACAGTTGGTTCTCTATTGTGAGAAGGGTACATACCAATTCGCCGCTGAAACACTTGCAATCCCAGTGTCCCTAACCTCTCAGATCACTGGGTCCCTAGTCTACCATCACTAGTGCAGAGTGGTGGTGGGCATACAACTTGTTGGGTAATCACTGCTGCTCACAAGAGTAGCAAGTGAATACAATTTTTCCCTTTCACACTGAAGGTATGTTTAAGGGCCCAGAGCAGTGACCTTGAAGATTACACAATACTTGGATGCTCGAGTTGATCAGGGGAAAGCCTAGGCTGCTCTACTAGCATCAGGGGAAGATTTGAAACTAGCACCGTTGTGCCATAGTGAAAGCTGCTTGGGAAAACAATCATGGGGGACAACAAGTCTATTGCCTCGACTTTCAGTCTACAAAGATGATACACGTATTGGCGTTTAACTAGTGGACCTAAGAAGCGGCAGCAACAGTGGAGTTTGAAATTTGAAACTTAAAATTTAAAATTGTGTTGGGATAAATGGTGAAACAAAAGAAAAGGGCACCTAATCCCTCAACGACAAAGGAAGAAAAGCTCAAGTGACATCCAACTCTTCAACTGCTCCATCAGATGAGGCTTCCAGTGCAACCATCAGGCAGTTTAGGGTTCCCAACAGTGATGAAGGAGTTGAAGCCGTAGTCGAAAGTGACTCACAACCTCTGGCTATTTTTCCTCTAGAGGTGCAAGTAGTTCCTAAGCAACCCCATCCTAAGGTTCTCATCCAATAGAGCCCTAAACCTGTGGCAATAAACAACAATGATGCAGGGACATCAGCCACAAAACCATGTCAGGTTGTTGGGTCAAGCTGCTACTGGGTCAACTATATGCGCAACAAGGGAGGTGAATTTAGGACTAAGCATTCGGTTGAAAATCGAACTGACCAAACCGAAACAGAATAAATCAAAAAAATTTTGAATCAATCGAACCGACTGAATTTCTCAACAAAAAACCGATAAAACCACACCAATAAAATATCAGTTTTTGACCGAATTAACCGAACTTCAAAAAATAATCGGTATTACCTGTTGCAAGTGGCCCGATCGTCGTTCTCCCACTGCGCTCATTGATTAACTCTCTGGAACCCTAGAAATCAAGCAAGCACAAGCTCATCTTCTAGATTCGTGATCAATGAGAATCTTCTAATATTGTTGGTCGCTCCCACTCGTTCAAGAGGGTGTGCTTGTCACCGCCAACGACATCTCCGCCTCGATGGTTGCCGAGGCCGAGCGTCAAGCGTAGGACGCCTTAGCTGGCCATTTCAGCGCCCGGATGCCCAAATTTGAGGCCCCTAGAGGACATATTCCACATGGCTACCCTCAAGAGAAGGCCGAAGCCATGATCACCCACTTGGTGTCGTTGGACGAGAGCAAGCTGGTACTCAACTTTGCTCCCAAGACCATGTACTACAACCTCCTGAAGAGGGTGGGTGAGTTGTTCCCCGACCTGAGCAATACCATCAGGGCCTACCTGCACACCGAGGGCAACGTCGAGCAGGCTCTGCACAAGGTTGGATGGAAGGTGAACAAGAGGGACTTATAGGGTTGCCGGCAGCAAGAGCGACAAAAGGGAGGAGGCGAGAGTGCCAAAAGAAGAGGCAACAGCAGGAGTTGGGAGAAGAGGCGAGACAAGTGGGATTGGGAATTTGGGAATTGGGATTTTAATTTTTAAACTTCCTCAGTTCAGTTTAATCGATTTAACCGATTTTGGATTTTTAAAACCGGAATCGAACTAATTAAACTGAGATGACCAATATTTTTAATAAAAAAATGAATTTCCGAATTTATCGAACCGAATTTTAAATTTTGATCGGTTCAGTCGATCAATTGGGTTTAATCTATCTTTTGCTCACCCCTAGAGGTAATGGGCAGATTCTTTTCAGACCAATCGAACATGCACAGAGGATGTGACCCTGCAACATTTTCAAGACATCAAAGGAAGAGTGACTTTATGGTTTGAAGATATAGATACGATGGAGAGTTCATAAAGTTTCTACCTAGTTGGGCGGTTCATGCAAAAGTTCCTAGGCTGGGAGGTCATTTAAGATGTGGTTAGTAGATGGAAAGTGTCATATAAATTCAATAGCCATTGAAGTCATTGGATTGTCTTCAAGTTCAAAACTGCATGAGCCAAAGACAGAGTTTTGCATGGAGGGCCCTACATCATATACAATTGCCCTATCGATCTCAAAATCCTACCATCTTACTTCCTCTTCGAAGAGGAAGAACAATGTTGAATGCCAGTATGGGTTCAAATTCATGGTATGCCTATGGATTGTTAGTCTACCAAGGCGTTGAACATGATTACCTCATGTATTGGTAAACTACTTTATTCTGATCAATTAACACATAGTCGAGCCCGAATTGCCTATGTCAGGGTCCTGGTGAAAGTAGATGCCTCAAAGCCCTTAGTTCGAAGTGTTCCAATTGCCCTTTTGACCATGAGGACCTATGAATCTTTTTTTAATACACCCCACAATACTACAAAGCTACAAATAGGCATTGGATAGATTTTTGTAAACTAGAGACGGGAGTTAGCCATCAGACAATTGAGCAAACCACTCGAGAGAGATGGAATTCCACGTGATCCAATCAAGGATTATGGGGGAGATTCAGAAGGAGGCTCAATATGACCAACACACATGCCAGCCAAAGTCAGCCAATGAATCCACATACAGATGTTGCAGGGGATCAAGGCACTGAGCAAATGACTCTGACTGTTGTTGCTTCACACCTAAACACATCGATGAGGTTGCAAGCTCACACAAGGCAAGTAGGGGAAACTATTACGATACAAACCAAAGCTAGAGTAGCAGCACGGAAAGCACCAGCATCCAAGCCAATGCAAACGGAACAGAGGCTACAAGTGCTACAGAAGAAAGTGGTCCACAAACTGAATGTTCATTGGCACACAACTGAATGATGATCAACCTTATGAGGCAACTAAGTATATCCTAGTTGACTCTCAAGGCAAAAGATGAACAATCCTATTGTCTACTAAGATGGTTGTGGCTAGGCAAGATTGTCGGGTTGCCTACTCAATCCTATAAAGATCTCAACATGGAACATAAGGGGTTTTAACAAACCCCTTAAGTAGAAGGGGGTGCAACACTTCCTTCACCAACTCAATATTGGTATCCTTGCGTCGCTAGAAACAAAACTGTCTCAGGTAGCTCTTCGGAAGATAAAGCAAATTCAATTTTGCACATGGCGTGGCTAATAACTTGGATTTTTCTTCAACGGCATGAATATTGCTGTTATGGGCAACTAAAAGGTGAAGGTGGAAGACACATGGGAACACCTGATCCATTGTAAAATCAAATGTGTCTCCAATTACATTGTTTTAATCACTTTCGTATATGGGTTGCATGCCATCATCAATCGACGACCCCTTTAGAGTGCCCTGCATCTATTGAGCATACACATCAATGAACCAAGGTTGATCATCAAAGATTTCAATGTCATGTTGTCCACTCAGGATAAACAGGGAGGGCATCCACTTACTAGCTGATGGTACCCGGGTCATTTCCCGAGTGACTAGTCGAGAAATCGGACTTCCCCAACTACCTTGAGCAACCAGGCTCAATTCTCAAATAAACATCCCCGAGCATCTAGGGAGCGCCGAGAGATAATCAGCCCCGAGCACTAAATATGGTCTTCGGATTAACATCCTTGAACACTCCCAAGATTGACATTCCTGAGCACTCATGATGGACGTTCCTAAGCCTCATGAGGGACGTGCCTGAGCACTCATGATGGACGTTCCCGAGCATTCGTGATTAATATCGCCAAAAACCAAATATGGCCTTCAGATAAATATTCCCGAACATTAGGGGTTGATGTTCCCAAATATTAGGGATTAGTATTCTCGTACGCTAAAGTACTCAGTTCAGCAACACGTCAAGGGGGTTTATAGAAGACATGCTGGATTCAATTCCCAAGGACTTAACGTTCATCCAATAACTAAGGCACATTCGAAGACTAAGTGCTTGGGTGAGGTGGTGTTCGGGTTTCAGCTCCCTGTAATGGAGATTTCATATGTCAGATCTGGTTCCTGATCGCCTTCAAAGGAATATGTGGCGTCTTATTAATAGAGAAGCATTTAATGGTTGTCGGATATGGTCCCTGATTGCCTTCAGAGGAATATGTGGCGTCTTGTGAGTGGAGAAGCCTCTAACGGCTGTCAAATTTGGTTCCCTTACCGACCTTTATGAGGAGGACGGAGGAGTGTGCAGCATCTGACATGGAGATGTTCTTCTGCCGATTATATAATCTCAGAGAATAAGGTAGAGATATGGTTTTCTTCTCGTGCATAGAGGCATCTCTTCTCCACTAAGCTCTTGTTTCTTTCGAGTTCTTCTTTTGTGCTTTACCTCGCACCTTTGCACGACGATCTTCTTATTCCACTCGACGCTGACTTGAGCGTCGGAGTGGCCATGCCGGTAGAGCCATCTAAGCCTAACGCTCTTTACATCCCAAACCATCGGATCTCAAACTTCCAGTAGATGATCGTAGCTATGGGGAGAGGAGGAGCCTGAGCAAGCAAAAATGACACCATCACTAACTATGACACTCATGATTTCTCCTTCATTTCCCAGACTTTGTGAATAGAGCTGGGATGGAGGACCTACATGCTACCGGCTGTCAGTTTACATGGACAAATGGACGAGTGGTTTGCAAGTTAGATAGAGCAATGGTGAACAAGATCTGGTTAGAACAGGACAGAAGCAGTGTGGCAGAGTTCAGACCTCCCGGGATTTTCTCAGATCATGCATCTTGCATTGTATCCATTTTAGAACCTCAGAGGCCAATTGTCAAGCCTTTCAAATTCTACAACATGTGGACCACCCATGATGACTACTTAAGGCTACTTGAGGAGAGCTGGACTGATCAACAAAAAGGCGCAACTCACTACATCCTCAACCAGAAATTAATATGCCCCAAGTTTCGATTAAAGGCCCTAAACAAGGAGCACTACCAACATATTTCCAAAAAAGCTAGATGTGCTAAACAGGAGTTGGAGGAGGTGCAACAAGCGACATTGCAATATGGAATTACAATGGCAGATTACTGGAGGAAGCAGAGCAAATGTTCTACTCCTAGAGGGCCAAGTGTGCTTATCAAAGGAATGTCGATCGGAATACAAAGTCTTTCCATGGTCTTGTAAAGTGAAACAATAGGCAAAACACTATTGTGGCATTGCAATGTGAATCAGGGGAAAGTACCACAAGGTTGCAAGAAGTAGCTTCAGATTTTGTAGCTCATTTTAGACAATTGTTGGGCACTTCAATTCCAAGAACAGAACCTAATATAGATTGGTCGAACAAGGGGAGAAATTGGCAGCACCTGTAACTTCTGACGGGATACCTCATACAAGGGGCCTTATTTAACATTAGAGATGAAAAGGCTCCAAGGCTAGATGACTATAGAGCCAAATTCTATGAGCATGCATGGCCAGTTGTTGGCTCAGATTTTACTACTGCAGTTACAAAATTCTTCTCCTCTAGAAGGTGCGAAAGCAATGGAACCACACACTTATTGCACTTGTTCTGAAGTCAACTCATCCAACAAAAGTCACAAATCACAGGCCAATTTTCTGCTGCTCGGTGTTCTACAAGGTTATAGGTCTTTCTCCATGGGATCTCCGTTAGGGGTTGATTTCCTTCTACAACTGGATTGCTAGTGGCCTGATGCTTTGTATCAGTTGTCACTCTAGATTCAGCTTCTCCATCCCGTGTAGGTTGTTGCTGGTTAGTTGCACTGGAATCTTCCTCTGAAATATCAACTGCATCTGAACCAGCAATTGCAACCTAAAGTTTTTCCCCTTTGCCACCATAGAGCTAGGAGGTTTCTTTGCCAATTGTCATCTAAACCAGCTGTGAATTCGAGTGGTGCTTTTAAATTTTCAAATTCGAATTTCACCAAACACTTTCCCACCCTTAAGCTAGGTGATTGGTTGCTTGTCTCTGCACCACGGTTTAAGAATTTGAATTTCAAATTCCACAGCCCAATCCAACCATGTTCGCCTTTTATTGACTAAGAGTCAAGGGACTTTGGGCACTGGTCAAAAACGTTTGAGCTTCCAATCCCTGGAGGTGGTCATCCCTGTCAGCAATGTTGATCGCTGCTGTGGCAGGGGAAACAGACCACCCGAAATTTCCCCTGTTGCAAACAGAGCAATCCTATGAGTGTATTTCGTGGCCCAAGAGGGTATAAGGATTAAGATAGGAATTATCTTCTCAGTAGATGATGGCTTAGCACAATCCCACAACGATCTCTAAACCAAATCTACCGGCACAGCCAGTTGCATGCCCAATCAACAACACCTTCAAAGGGGAGGGAGGGTATCTTCCACCACCAGGAGAATAGCCACAACCTATCCTCTAGGGTTGGTGTCCACCTCTAGAGCCATCAATTTAGGTTGGACCCGTCGAATTGGTCCGCCCCACCAAACAATTTAAGCGGGTTGGGTTGGAATTTTATCAACCCAAGCCTACTTTGGGCCAACCTGCCTAGGCTCGCGACCCTCGCGGGTCGGCCCGCAACGAGCTTGGGTTGGCCCGCGGATTGAGAAACACATGTAAGCTAAGTTTTATGTCAATTTATTATCTTTTTTTATTATAATTTTGAAATAAAAATAGTACTTTTCATCCCACATAAGTACTCGTTTGTGTTTATTTATATTTAAAATACATGTTTATGTCCGAAGTAAAACGTTGAAGATATGAAATATTTTTTTTATTTTTTTAAAAAAAAATTGATGGGCACATGGGTTAGCCCGCCAAACCGCAACCCACCTTGGATTGGATTGGGTTGAAATTTCCCAACCCGCCAAGTTGACGGGTTAGCCCTCACATGTTGTTCCTGCATTCCTTAGAGGAAGCGGCTCTAGAAATGCTACAAAAACTTGCTTCACCTTAAACAACAAAAAGAATTAGGGCTGCAAATCAAAAGAGCAATATGAACATCCGATAATTTAGCATATGCTTTAAGATAAAGCAGAGAACAAATTACAAATTGCTTTAAAGGAATCTCAAGAAGAAAAAATAGAAGTAAACTAGAATTGTTGGATAAATCCAAAAGGCCAACAAGGTGAGGATACATGACCACTAAAGGAGTCATGATTATCTCAGGAACAAAGGAATTTCGAAAAATGTAGTATAAAAGATTACTTAAGATCTAGTAGATGAATATAGATTTACTTTTGTGCTCTTGTAGTGCAATAGATCTTTTTAGTGAAGAAGGTCTCATTTCTTTGAATCTGGTCGTGAGTTTTTACAAGGGCATGAATCAATAATAAATATTCTAAAAGATGTCACAAAGAAGCTCAATGGTTTTCAGTTTCACTTCTATTGGATCAGGATGCAAGTGTGGTAGAGGGAGTGAATACCACAATTCACCTACATTGTTGGTGTTCCACAGAAAAATAGTGTGCAATGAAAATTTAGAACACAACAAATAGACCAAGCCAAAGAGACATCTTCGATTTACTTGATTCACACCCCAGGTTGCTATGTCCAAGGCCTATACACACACAAGGTCTACTATTTTTTTACTAGTTAACAACGGGAGGTGGAGAAACCTCTTACAATCAGCGAAAAACAAATAAGAAAATATAAGTGGAATCAAGAAAAATGAAAGATTGAAAAAGATTGTGTTGGCATGTTTTGCAGAGCGAAACTTATCCTTATCGCAGCCCCCCGAATCATATTTATAGCCTTTAGCTCGAATCTTCCAATTGATTGATTTGGCGACCATCAATCGACTCCTTATTGCACACCAGACGACTGAATTCTTATACGCATTGTGTCGTTGATCTTTCCATCTTCGACACAATTTGAATTGGTCACAGCTGCATCAATGACTATTGTAAACCATTAGTCGACTAGTTGTATCGAGTCGATTCCTAAACCTTCTATCTTTTTTTGTAGACTCCAGCCGACTGCACCAGTCAACTCAAACCTTTTATGAACATTCTATTAATCCTTATTCATCAATCGATTAATCAACCATAATACCCCAAAATGACCTAAACTTGAGTTATTAGAATACCAGGGTCACCAACTAGATCTATCCATCAATCAACTAATGTTATGACTTCGACTAGTTCTAAGATCGAGTCGGTCGAAGTCGTTTGTCTACCCTTCGACTCATATATACAAATCACTCCACTCATATTACTTAGAGTATGTTCAACGTTTGAGGTCTTCTATTGTCAAGCTACGTCCCTCGAATACATTGAACCAGCAGCTCCTCCTTAACAATCCTTATCGCCTTTGCTTACATAGATCTCCTCCTCGATTTGTCATGCTCATCCTACCATCCCTCAAATGTGTCATCCTTCACCGATCTTATGGACCTTGAGTCATCAAGCCATCAAGCCCTAATAACCTATATACTTGGTGGACCCTGCACAAAGCTAACTAAGTTTACCAATATCATCAAAGCCATTATGATCAAGAATGGGAGTCCTAACAATCTCATCCTTTTTTATGATTGATAATCTCTTCAAGTTAGGGCAAAATTATAGACAAATGCAAATAAGGAAAGTCATGCTCCCCCTTCACCTAAGCTCCCCTAAAGTTATAATTTTTGAAAATTGTAAATGATTACTTAAACACTAAAATCTCCCCCTTTGCCACTCATCACAAACTTAGAATGTGATTTAGACAGCAAGGTTCTAAACCCTTATCAGTTTCGACCATATGTGCTAATCGATTGAGAAACATGTATCAGTCGACTCATGGACTACAATCGACTGATATACCTGGCCAGCCAACTACCACCTGGACTGTGCCAAGTTTATGAAGAAAATCATGCCATGTTAAAATTATGGTATAACTTTAGAAACAACGAAAGACTATTATGAATATCTAACATTCGTTTCATACTTATGTCATGTCAACCAGATGCGCATACTTCTTAGAGGTTTTAGCATGATGTGTATCTTGTCCCATTTTTATATGCATATATTTCACAATTTCATCTCTTTGTGCTTCATTTTGATATTTTCCTAGTTCGGAGAACTGCTCTCATGTTTTCCATTTGATAGGGCACGAAAAGGAGCAAAAAAAATAGTACTAAAAGCCAACTTCCAAGACTTCCCAGGATGAACCACAGATCCAGCACGAGCGATCGTGCCAGTCGGCACGGGCAGTCATGCTGTGCCAACAAGCACAGACGGCTGTGTCATGCTAGTCGGCACGAGCGGTCGTGCCGTGCTAGCCAACACGAACGGTCGTGTCGTGCCAGCCGACATGGTCCATGCCGGAAGTTAGAGGAATTCATGGAGCCCGACACGGGCACCTGTGCTCGCCGGAAGTCCAAATGAGCTCACAGCACTCGACACGGTCCGTGTCAGGCGCTTAAGAAACAACTATTTAAGCAGATTTCTTGGGGTTTTAAAGAGATCCCGATTTGGAGTCGTCGGTGACCTCGGAGGACAATCTAGAGAAGATTCGACGCCATCAATGAGGGGAATTCAGATCGGCAGCATTTGAAGTTGCATTCACGCAACAACTAAGATTTCTTCCTCCTTTTCTGAATTGGATCTTGATTGTAATCGTTTGAACTTTGACTTCTGACTGTAACTCCATTTCTATGGAGTAGATTCTTAATTCTAGGATTAGAGAATAGCTCTTTGATATATGAACATCTTTTGTTGAATCTATTGAGTTTGAATGTTTCCTATTTAATGATATCTGTGTTTGTGGTCCGGATCTACTGTGTAAATAATCTTGATGTCAAAAGCACGAGATTTGTATCCCCCGAGGATTCAAAAATGAACCGAAAGAAGAACCCAATCCTTCGACCTGTAGAAACTCGAGACGTGGAGAGTTGGCTATGAAAGTAGATCAGTATGTCATGAGGAGCAACAAGTTGTCATTGATCTTAATGGATCTATTATAATTCATTGTCACACAGTAAAAGAAGATAACTAGGGGTTGTGGAATCATGTGACAGGGTCTCCTTAGGAAAATGATCTCTTAATATTGTTGCTCTGAAAGTAGACAACGAATTGGAATTGGTACGTCGGTGTAATTCCAAATGTTCACATCGGATACCATAAGATAGTCTAGCTACATAAACCACCATTAAGGATAGAAAATCATACATTAGGAGTGCATAATCATTGTGGTGAAACTGAAATTCTAGAATTGGCTTCACCAATCAAATTCTCTTGGATTATTCTCCTCTTTCTCTCTTCTTGATCAATTTCCTTCTCACACTCTTCTTCACTCTACTTTTCAGATTTCTAGTTCAGATATTCTAAACTTCATGATTAGTCTAGATAATTGTATTTACTTAGTAAGCTAGTACTTGACCACCAATCCTTATGGGATCGATATCCTTTTATTACTTAATGACATTTCGTGCACTTGCGGATTTATCACATCAAGTTTTTAGCATCATTGTCGGGACTGATTTTGGTTGATATTAGTTGAATAGCAAATTGATTGGATTAAACTGTTTCTTTTCATAGTTTTGCTTTGCATTTGTTTACACTCGTCTTAATTTTGTTACTTTGTCTTTTTTCAGGGAATCAATTCATGCACAAAACCACAAGGTTAGGGGAATTATGTCATTTGATTCAGAGATAGATCGGATATTTCATCGTAAACTTACTGAACAAAGAGTAATGGATCCAGATCAAACACCCCAAAACTTGGTTGTGGTGAACGATAACAACTGGCCACTTGGTGATTATGCAGCATCAAGTTTGAGAGCACTGAGATCTAGCATTGCTTGACCAACAATTGAGGCAAATAACTTTGAGATCAAGCCGACTTTGATACGCATGGTTCAACAATGCCAATTCAGTAGAGCACCTATTGAAGACTCGAATTTGCATTTGGAGAATTTATTAGAAATTTATAGAACTTTGAAGCGAAATAGGGCTTCTACGGATGCTATCCAACTCATGCTCTTTCCTTTCCCATTGAGGGACAAAGCCAAAATGTGGCTTTCATCGCTTCCTCAAGAATGTATAGTAACATGGGATCAATGCGAGTTGAGATTCTGAACAAATATTACCCCTAAGACGGCTCACATGCGATACTTTATCACAAATTTCATGCAAAAAGAAGGGAAATTGTCGTTTGAATCTTGGGATAGATACAAGAGCCTATTGCAACAATGCTCACATCATAGGCTTGAAAGATGGTTAATTATTCACACATTCTATAATGGAATTTCTTATGCTGCTAAAGTGTCTCTTGACTCAACTGCTGGAGGAGCTGTCATGAACAAAACACTTGAGAAGTTAAGGACATCATTGAGAGTGTAGTATTTAACCACCATCAGTGGGCCAATTAAAGTATCCCTATGCAAGCCCTAGGAAAGCATATTGTAAATTCAGTGGATGGCGGCAAGGGTGGATGCAATGATCAAACGCTTGGACTCACTTAATGATGTCAGCACTTTCGGTGAGATTTGTGGCATTTCAAGAAATGTTGGGCAGAACTATTCAATTTTGACATCCGTGCAAGGAGATCAAGTGGAACATGTGAATGCGATTAACAATTTCAACTCAAGGCTAAACAATCCATACTCTAGCACCTACAATCCGGGATGGAAGAACTATCCAAACATTTCGTATCGATCAAATCAAGAACAATTCTAAAATCAAGGGAGTTATGGGCAAAGTTATGAACCACAACCGCAAAAGTCAAGCATGGGCTAAACAATCCATACTCTAGCACCTACAATCCGGGATGGAAGAACTATCCAAACATTTCGTATCGATCAAATCAAGAACAATTCTAAAATCAAGGGAGTTATGGGCAAAGTTATGAACCACAACTGCAAAAGTCAAGCATGGAGAAAATGATAGAACAAATGAAAAGTTTTGCCAACAACATTCTAACCACAAAGTCATGATTAAGAGTTGAAGACTTCAGTTGATTCTCTTATCAATCATACAATGTTGGAAAATCAAGTAGCAATTTTGATTTCAAGAACTCCTGGGAAATTTAGAATCAGAGATAAACCAGGTGGAACATTATAACGTCATAAACTTAAGAAGTGGAAAGATGTTACATGATTTGACAAAAGTATGAAAGAGGTACCAAATGATCTTGCTCAAGGGCTTGATATACTAAAAATGCCCATGGTGGTAGAGAAGGAGTCAATCAAATCAAAGGAAACAAAACCTCCGGTTCAGACTTATCAACCACCCATCCCATTCCCACAACGCTTAGTGAATACTAAGAAAGATGACGAGTTTGGAAAATTCTTAAAGATGAAGGAAATTTACATGGAGGTGTTGTTACTTGATGTCATACACCAAATGTAGCAGTTTGCTAAATTCATGAAAGAGATCATCTCTCACAAAAGAAAGAAAGAGAATCATGTGATTATTGCACTTACTGAAGAGTGTAGTACTATAATTCAAAATGAGCATCCTCAGAAGCTATAAGATCCAGAAAACTTTTATATTCCGTGCTTTATCAAAGATAAAAAGGTAAACAAAGTTTTCTGTGACCTAGGAGCTAGTGTAAGTCTAATGTCATTTTCCATATGCAAAAAGTTAGGTCGGGGACCTTAAACTCACAACCATGTGGCAAAAGACGATTCCCTTAAACTCACAACCATGACTCTACAATTGGTTGATCACACTTGCCAATATCCTCTGGGAATTTTGGAGGATATTTCGGTAAAAATTGGAAATATTATCGTGAAATGGAAGATGATCCCCGCGTACCTATCATCCTAGGAAGATCTTTCTTAACCACTGCTGGAGTAATTATTGATGTGAAAAATCATAAGCTTTCATTTGTGGTGGGAAGACAATTTGAAATTTGACCTCTCTAAATTATCCAATGATTTCCATAAAGAGGGCCAAGGGGAGGAAGGCGATTCTAATCACTGGAGGATCATCTTGAAAGACCTCCAGACACTAAACCAAATATAGAACCTTTGAAACATAATAAATATATAATACCCGCCAGAGCCCAGTCAAGAGAAAGAAGTATTCCAATTTAGATCGCTCGAAGGAGGGGAGAGGAACCCCCTCAAAGCCAAGGCCCCAAGTTGATTTAAAAAAGGGATCGAGAACCATAAATAAGCGTTTCTTGGAAGGCAACCCAAGCATTTTGTTTTTTAGATTAATGAAGTTTTCGTCCATTAATCTTTGCTATTGAGAGTTTTTGATCAAGTCATTTTATTTTGTAGATCATTAAACAATACCAAAGAGACACCCAATTTCCAGAGTCGGGCACGGGCGCCCGTACCATCGCCACCGCCCGTGCCAGCTTTGAAACCCCTCAAAATCCTTCATCTTCTTTCTCTAAATCTCCACATCAAACTTCCCTTACCCTAAAACCCTCACCTCCTCCCATTTTCTTACGGGAGTAAACCTTTCTCTATCCCAAAACCTTAACCTCCATTTTAGATTTTGAAGCAAAGATGAAAAGAACAAGGAGAGGAGAAGCTTCCACTTCCAAAGGGAAAGGTAAGGAGAAGGTAAAAGAAAAGGCACATGACAAGGGCAATAATCCTTTCGGAATTATTTTTCGTGATGAAAATCATAGAGCACGTTTTGATATTATTGTGACACGTAGGATTATACCCACCAGATATATAGATAATCAAGTTATGGAAGTCCTAAGCATGAAGGATGACATATCGTGGTTGATTAATAAAGTGAATTGGGACAAATTGGTAAATATTTGTTGTCCCAATTACCTGTGTTGTATAGATACAGATACAAATATCATATCAGATACGACAGAAATACAGTGATACAAAAAATTTTGAAAATATAAGACATGATATAGCTAGGATACAACGATTATTAAAAAATAAAAAATAGTATATATATATATATATATATATATATAGTATTAAAAATTAAAAATCTGATAATAGAAAGCATGTCCATATTACATCAACCATAATATCCATTACAAACAAAATGTAAACATAGTAAAATGCAACACACCAAATACATCTTAAACAAGTAAAAAAAATCAAACATCTATATCGGTCTAATCACTAACACCGCCTTCGTCAGTAAATAAGACCGACTCCAATTCAAGTTCATCAAAGACAAATTGGCAATTTCAAGAATAGCAACATCCTCCGAAAAGTAAACTTGCCAAAAAGAGGGCAGAGGCGGAGAGCGAAGGCGAGCAGCGGAAAGCGCAGACGAGCAGCGGAAAGTGCAGTCGACGACGGCAAGTGCAAGTGACGGCGGCAAGTAGCTTTTAGTCGCATCGCGATGAAGAAAGAATCGGGAGCAGGGAATAATTTAGGATTTTTTTCATTTTAATAAGTTATCCTTAAACTCCATCCGTGACAACCTAGTCATAGCCAGTCACAAGCTCGGATAAAGGAGGGTTGCGTTAGGTTGTCAGTCAACGTTAAAACTATAACAAATATTCAATGAATTGATCCATTAAATTATTGTGTTAATGCTAGATTGTTCCCCAAAAGGAACACGTTGCAAGGTCCGACTATAACGTCTCGGTAAGAACCGTTACATCTCTAGAACTCAGGTGTAGTGCTAAATATGCAAAAGTTCGCGTTGCAGAGTCCCACTGTAACGTATCAGTACCGCTATACCTCCATGAGAATTTAGATGTAATGTTAAATAAGCAAGAGTTCTCACATCATAGGTTGGATAAAAACAAATATGATAGGAAAAGTAATAATCTAAGATTTTGAACATGGAATATAGGAACACTCACTAGTAAATCAATGGAAATAGTAGATACAATGATTAGGAAAAGAATTAGTATTTTATGTGTACAGGAGATAAAATGGATAGGCGAGAAAGCAAAACTAATAGAGAACTTGGGTTTTAAGTTATGGTACACTGGAAAGAGTAAAGCATAGTGTGGGTATTGTTGTAAATAGTTTGTTAAAGGATGAAGTTGTAGAAGCAGTTAAAAAAGGAGATAGAATTATAATTCTTAAGATAATAGTAATGAAAGAAACTATTAACATAATTAGCGTATATGCACCGCAAGTAGGATTAGATGAAGCTACCAAATCAAGGTTTTGGGATGACTTAGATAAAATATTACAAAACATTCCGGCAAATGAATTGATTTTAATAAGAGGTGATCTAAATAGGCATGTCAGAGTGAAAAAAATGAGGAATATGAGAGGATACATGAGGGTTATGAGTTTGGAACGAGAAATGAGGAAAGAAAAACTATTTTAGATTTTGTGATAGCATATGACTTTATATTAGCTAATACGTTTTTTAAGAAAAGAAAGAAACACTTAGTCACGTTCAAAAGTGTGAATAATAAATCGCAAATTGACTTTCTTATAATTAGGAAGAATGATAAAAAGATTTGTAAAGATTACAAGGTCATTCCCGGAGAAAGCTTAACTACCCAACATAGGTTAATAGTGTTGGATATACGCCTCAAGCATAATATCAATAAAAAATATATATATATACGACTCCTAAAATCAATTGGTGGAAGTTAAAGGATAGGAAACAAAATATATTCAAGAGGAAGGTAGGAGTCCAAGCATTAGGTGAAATATACGGTGATTCTAATACAACATGGGATAAGATGGTTTCAAAGTTGAAAATAGTAGTAAAGAGTGTACTCGATGAGTCAAAAGGACATGCACCACTAAATAAAGAATCTTGGTGGTGGAATGAAAAAGTTACAAGAGAAAGTAAAGGAAAAACAAATAGCTTATAAGGAATTATATATTTATAAGAATGAGGAAAATCTAAAAAAATATACAATAACCAAGAAAGAAGCTAAGAGAGTAGTGAATGAAGCAAAAAATAAAACTTTTGAACGATTATATCAAAAATTGGATACAAAAGAAGAGGAAAGAGACATTTATAGAATAGCTAAAGTAAGAGAAATTAAGACAATAGATCTTATCCAAATAAAATGTATTAAAGATGAATATAATAAGATACTAGTAAACGATGGAGAAATAAAAGAGTGGTGAAAGAGGTATTTTCATCAACTTTTTAATGAAGGTTTAAGTGATCAAGTTAATTTAGGTAATTTAAGTAGATCAGTATAAAAATTTTAATTTTTATCGTAGAGTTCAAACTTCAGAAGTAGAACAAGCTAAATGTATGATCAATGTATGCACAATAGAAACGCCATTAAACCAGATGATATTTCGATAGAGGTATGGAAGTACCTAGGGAAACAAGGCATTAAATGTCTTATAAAATTATTTAACATGATATTGAAAACGAAAAAAATATCTGATCAATGGATGATAAGTACTCTAATTCCCTTATATAAGAACAAGAGAGACATACACAATTGTGCAAACTATAGGGATATTAAACTAATGAGTCAAAGTAATAGAAAAAAGATTAAAGAAAGAGACCACAATAACCGAAAATCAATTTAGATTCATGCCTAGAAGATCAAAAATAGAAGCTATACATCTCCTTAAACAATTAATTGAAAAATATCGGGAGCAAAAACAAGATCTGCACAGGGTATTCATTGACTTAAAAAAAGTTTATGATAGAGTCCCAGAAAAATTATACGGAGAATTCTAGAAAAAAGAGATGTTAGCGTAACATATATTGAACTAATTAAGGATATGTACGAACATGTAACGATTAGAATAAAGACTTCAAGTAGAGTAACTAAAACATTTCCAATAAAGATAGAGTTACATATCAGCTCTAAGTCTCTATCTTTTTACACTAATTATGAACGAACTCACTGCACATATTTAAGATACAGTATCGTAATACATGTTGTTTGCAGATAATATTAATTTGGTAGATGAAACACGTGAAAGAGTAAATGCTAAACTAGAATCTTGGCAGGAAACACTAAAAGGGAAAGGTTTTAGGCTTAGTAGAATAAACACAGAATATATAGACTTTAAGCTTAGCAATATTAGATATAATGAGACAATTGTTAAGATAGGAGACGACGAATTGTCCGGAACCGAGAAATTTAGATATTTAGGATCATTTTTACAAAATGATGGAGGAATTAAGAGAGATGTCATACATAGAATTCAAGCAGGATGGTTGAACTGGAGGAAAACGTCAGGTATTTTATGTGACTGTGAGATACCTCTAAAACTTAAAGGAAAATTCTACAAAATCACAGTTAGACCCGTTATGTTATATGGAACTGAATGTTGGGCTATGACTCGAGCACATGTGCAGAAGATGAGTTGTAGAGATGAGAATATTAAGGTGGATGTATGGACATACGAGAATAGACAGAATCAGAAATGAGAGCATTAGAGAGAAAGTCGGAGTTGCATCTATTGAGGAAAAACTCCGAGAGACAAGTTTAAGATGGTATGGGTGACCAATAAATGCTCCAGTAAGGCGATGTGAAACTATGACAAATACGCATATCAAACAAGGAAGAGGAAGACCAAAAAAATCTTGGCTAGCAACGATAAAATAAGATAAATTTTATTTAAATATAGATGATATAGTTAGAGATAGAGCTTAATGACGTAAAAGGATCCATACAACCAACCTCACCTAGTGGGATAAGGCTTGGTCGTTATTGTAATAAGTTGTCCTCAGAATTTTTTTTCAATTTTACCCTCGAAATTTTAACTTTTTTACAATTGAGCCCAAACGTGTTCGAAAACATATCCCATCCATGTCCTAACCATATCTGACTAGTCAAACCTTTAAAAAGTCAATGACACGTTTTTTGCAATGTCCGACATGTATATTTGCATGTTGTGTCCGTGCCCGACACTTCCAAAAAAATATTTTTTAGAGTGTCCATGCTACACTGCCAATTACACTAGGACAACTCTTGAATTCTTAAATTCCGTAGAAGTTGAAGTTTTTAACTGGAAGTCAGTGTGAGAAGGGTAAAATCACGTTCCGATTGTTTAATGACGATTATATTTAGACATTGAAACAATTCAATTATTATTTTGGACTTCCTATTGGAGGGGAGAAGTGAATGCCTAGGGAGTTTGATGCCACCTCCTTTTGGAAGGAATTAACTAGGAGAGTGTATATGAACCCTGACAAAAGCTTCGCAACTTAAAAATCTTGTATTTCGATACCTCCATAGGGTGATGGCTAATTCCATTTTTGAGAGAGGAGATAGTGAAGGGCTAGCAAGACTTAGTGAACTTTTATGTCTTTGGTGTATGGTGAATGGAGTGGGTATTGATTTTGGTTCCCACTTTACTAGGCATTTGGTCGAGGTTGGAATAGCCCTTCTGGAACTAGAATGGTTGGTAGGTTTATTACCCATATTGCTATAAGCCTTGAGTACGACTTGAGTGAGTTGGAGATCGTAGAGGGTAAATATCGGAGCTTGTCTAGCGGCTAGGATGATCGTTCACAATATAAATTCCTTTGGCTTAGTAAGGAAAGATCAAGCACCCTTTAAGTTTCCCAATATTGAATACACCACTATCACCAACCCTGAGAATTAGAGGTTAGAACAAGTCTCACCTATCCCTCGATCAAGAGAGTCATACTTATCTCCTTATGAGATGCCCCATGCACCAACAGTTCACCCCGACATTGAGAGATTCCCTATAGACAACAATATTTAGGGATAAGCCATGGGTATTTAGGAATGAGCCACCCACTGTAAACATTGAATCGGATGGACCGTTTTTTTCTCGTTTTGAGCATCCTACAGGGCCCTCTATGTATGATTTTGCCGACTTCCGTTCTAACCTTGAAAATATCCATATGGAACAAGTTGCTATGAGAATATATAGAACAAGGGGAAACTAGAGTAGTGGGTTTGAAGGCCTCACGTGTCATTTCTAGTGGGCAGAAGCACATTATGATGAAGCCGAATTGTATTTTCAAGCTGAGGTAAGAAGAGGCAACCTTCGTGCAAGAGTTGAGGTAGTTCTGGGGAGATGTGAGAGGATTCATGCATGGTCAACGGTAGCAATGGAGAAGGGAAGAAGACCACTAGGGAGTAGAGGAGGTTACAGCTTCTGAGATTGAACATATGTATCTATGGCATCGTCGCCTCAGCTCTGATCTTTTCGATAAAAATACCGGCTTACCTCGCCTTCCTTATTTTCCCCCTTGTCCTCCATGTTGATTGATCTTATGGAGGAGTGCTTCATTTTCAATGTGAGTTTTTCTTTTATAAATATTGTTTGATAATGCCTATTTTAGATGTTTTTCTGATAGTTGTTTGGTTTGAGGTAGTTGTTAGTTTTATTTCGTTTCATGTTTAGTTCTTGTTGATCTTTTGGATTTGAATTGAAGCACCCATGCAAGCTTTGTCCTTTAAGCAATGTTTTGATATGTTTAGTATTGGTGAAACCATGGTTTAAAATTTCGACCCGTGCCGAGGTTTCGGTCTCAGGCCGAAACGATACGGTTTCGGTATCGTATCGTGCCGTGCCGATATAGTTTCGGTATTTTTTTATTTATCTATAATAATGATAAGATAAATATGTTTATTGTGTATATAAAAATAAGTTATATATTGATTTATTATAAGTTCTCAATTATTGAATAATTTAATATTGTTAGAAAAAATAATTAAAAATAATTTTATTTAAATAGAATTGATATATCAATAATTTAAATTAAAATGGAAGTATCTATAATAATAATAATAATAATAATTAATACAAGATATTATTTTATATTAATAATAATTATATAAATTAACTATTTATTCATTTAATTAATTATTAATTAAATAATATATATTTTAAATAGTAAAAAATATCAAGTAAAAAAATTTTTAAAAAAATCAGAATATAAATATAATTTTTTAGAATTTTTTAGAATTTTTTTACATTTTTTAAAAAATTTAAATGAAATTTAAAATAATAAAAATATATTAGAATATAAATAAGAATTATTATATATTTTTAAAAATTTTTGAAATTTAAAATATTATTTTTTCAGTATATTAATTAATTTATTTAATTTATTTTAATTTTAAATATATTTTTTATATATTTTATTAGGATAATTTAACTAGGTTTATAAAAGCCTCTTCGAAATATCACACATGCTCTACCCATCCTCCTTAGGAATCCTCCTTAGGAATTGTTTAAATTAATAAAATAAAATAAATAATTATTAAAAATAGAAAAAAAAAAAAACGCAGTAGCGTACGCGAGATCGCGTCCGCGCGCTATCGATCTCGCGGGGGCGTCCGGCGAAGCTGGAAGCGTCGCCGGACGCCTCCGGCGGCGCTGGAAGGGTCGCCGGAAGCGTTCGGCGCCGCCAAAGGCGTCGCGCGCGACGCTTTGGTGCCGAAGGTGTCGCGGGACGCCACCGGAGGCGTCCCTCGTCTCCTCCGGCGCCGCCGAGACGGGGACGCCTCCCGTGCCGGTTTCGGCCGCCCGGCGGAACGGTAAAAACCGTCTGTGTCGGGCGGCACGGAACGGCACTTCAAACATTGGGTGAAACCATGTGAATGCATTCTCTTAATTTTGGTGATTCATATTTTTCTATCTTATAGTAAAATTATGCAGAAGCGTTGTTGAGTTGGTTTTATTTCACCATATGTTTACTTGATAGTTAACGATTACACTTCACTTATAGTTTGTTTCCGAAAGGTAAATTTAGTACAACATAGTTATGATTCATTTTGTTGGACTAGTACCATGGTAACTGTAGGTGACTTTTTCCCAATATTTTTGTTACTGGATCATGCTCGATTTGTGTCAACCCATTTGGAAAAATAGCAAAAGGAAAATAATGGAAGAAAATTCGAAATGCAATAAAACATTTGAGTAAAAAAATAAATAAATATAAGAGAAAAAAATTTGAATGGTAATAATGGGATAAAAAACAATTGTAGTAGGTAGAAATGATAAGATGTCCCTTTGAGACCTGGTTAGGTTACTAGGGAAATACTTATGCATTTCTCTCAATACCGAGCATACCTTTGAAACTTTGTGTTGAGGGAGAGGGGATGAACCTCGCATATGGTAGGTAAGTGTCTAACGTTGGAAACCTTAGGAACACAATGGAATGACAACTTGACTTAGGGAGGAACTTGAAATCTTATGAACAAATTATCTACTGTGCACTTAAACTATTTCATTAGGCTTGGTGAAACTAATTGAATGTCTTCGCTTAATGATGATACTATCTGATAGGATTAAATGAACTTATTAAAGTTTGAGAGATAGGTATTCACATGCATTCTTGATATTGATGTTTCCTTAAGGACAAGCAAAGGATTGGTCGAGGGATTTTGATGCACATATTTCATATAGGTTTTATCATGTATTGATGTATATCTTATCACATTTTTATATGCATATATTTCACATTTGCATCTCTTTATGCTTCATTTCAATATTTTCCTAGTTTAGAGAATTGCTCTCGTGTTTTTCTTTTGATAGGGCGTGAAAATAAGCAAAAAAAAAAAAATGGTACTAAAAGACTTCCTAGGATGAACCACAGATCCAAGCACCGGGGGTCGTGCCAGCCGACACGGCCCATGCCGAAAGTTCAAAGGAATTCACAAAGCCCGACACGGGCACCCGTGCCCGGCGGCACGCCCATGCCGAAAGTCTAGAGGAGCTCACAATGTCCAACACTAGCATGGCTATGCCGAGCGCTTGGGAAACAACTATTTTAGCAGATTTATTAGGGTTTTGAGGGGATCCCGACTTGGAGTCGCCCAAGGCTCCAAGGTGACCTCGAAGGACAAACTAGAGGAGATTTGACGCCATCAACACAGGGAATTCAGATCGGGAGCATCCAAAAATGCATTCACGCAACAAGACTAAGATTTCTTTCTCTTTTCTGAATTAGATCTTGATTGTAATCGTTTGAACTTTGATTTCGGGCTGTAACTTCATTTCTATGAAGTAGATTCTTAATTCTAGGATAAGGGAATAGCCCTTTGATATATGAACATTTTTTGTTGAATCTATTGAGTTTGAATGTTTCCTATTCAATGATATGTGTGTTTGTAGTCCGGATCTACTGCGTAAATACAATCTCAATGTCAAAAGCACGAGATTCGTATCCCACGAGGATTCGGGGATAAATCGAAAGAAAAACTCAATCCTCCGACCCGTAGAAACCAGAGATGAGGAGAGTCAACTACGAAAATATACTGGTATGCCACGAGGAGTAATAGGTTGTCATTGATCTTAATGGAGCTATTCTAATTTGTTGCCACACAATAAGAGAAGATAACAAGGGGTTATGGAATCACGTGACAAGGTCTCCTTAGAAAAACAATCTCTTAGTGTCGTCACTCTGAAAGTAGACAACGAATTGGAATTAATATGCCGGTGTAGTTCCAAATGTTTACATCGAATACCATAGAATAGTCTACCTACATAAACCACCATTGAGGATAGGAAACCAAACATAGATTAGGAGTTCATGACCATTGTGGTGAAACGAAATCCTAGGATTGCCTTCACCAATCAAATTCTCTTGGATCATTCTACTTCTCTTTCTCTCTTCTTGTCTCTTCCACACTCTTCTTCACTCTGCTTTTCCAGATTTCCAGTTCTTAGACATTCTAAACCCCATGATTAGTCTAGACAGCTGTATTTACTTAGTAAGCTAGTACTTGACCACCAGTTCTTGTGGGATCAATATCTTTTTATTACTTAACATTCCGTGCACTTGAGGATTTATCACATCACAACCATATCATGATTATAGCATATGTTTCAATATGGTTGACCCTAGAGGTGATCTAGTGACAAAGTGGAGATTTTGGTACCCAATTGGATCCAATCAAATTAACCAAGTACTATCTAGGTATTCATTTCTTTGCAACTGTCCTTATACTGCCTTGTCCTCTAGTTAATAGCCTAAAGCATGTCTTTTCTTTCTTATATTCCTTAATTCTTAAGCAATTTTTACAAAAATTTCCTCTTTGACGGCCAATTAGCATATTTAATGAATGTGATCTAATAGTAAATTTTTCTAGTGCTATTTTCAAAGAGTCACTTTGTTTTCTTAGGGAGTCATTCTCTAGCACTAGTTCTTCATGCAATTTATAACAAGGTACTACTGAGCTTAGTTTTTCTTCTACCATGGCATTTTCCATTTCTAAAATTTTAATTTTCTTTTCATATTTATCTAATTGTTCATTCAAGGAATTTACTAAATCTACTAATTTAGATTCAAAAGAAAAAGAGTTTACCTCACTTACCACATCATCTCCCCCTTGATCCGATTTCTCTTCTTCACTTTCTTATGATGACGAGCTATCATTTGTTGCCTTGAATGCTTTGTCAGTCTTATAGAAGGTTGGAAGTGCTAATAAGGTTTTGTTTACCTCCTCTGATGAACTTAAATCGTCCTAAGTAGCTTTCAAGTTTTTCTTATGGGGATGTTTTTTCTTTGACTTTTTGGATTGATTTGTTTCCTTCTCCTTTTCTTTCCTCAATTTCGGACTTGAGTCTCTTATGTGTCCTTCCTTGTAGTTGTTGTAGCAATGTACGGTCGTCTTCTTTCTTCCTTCTTCTTTTTGTTCTTTAGATATTCCTTCAAGTCTTCCCCATTTAATTTAAATTTATTCTTAAATTTACATCTTACCTTACTTACCAAACATGCATTTCCATCACTATCTTCATCCATGGTGAACTTCTCAGAATCTAAAGATGACCATCATCCTCTTTAGCTCTTTTTCTTTTCCAATCAGAGCTATGCTTTTATGTTCAATAGCTTATTTCCTTCGTTGTCTGGATCCCTAGAAGCATGCAAAAGTTTAATTCAGAAATTAATGATTCTAAACTACTTACATTTAGATCTCGGGCGATCAAATAACTATTGACGAGGAGCTCAAATATTGAGTTATCAGTAGGATGTTTAACATTGTTCGAATAAGATCCCTATTTGACAAATTTTCACGAACATGGGTTCAAATCTTGAAAACAGGCTCTTACAAAAAGCAGGGTAAGGCTATGTACAATAGATCCTTCCTCGAGACCCCACATGGTGGGAGCTTCGTGCACCGGGCTGTCCTTACTAGTTAGTTCAAAAATAAGTTGTTTATACCTTGAGTGCAATTCTAGGATTTGCTCCCACTTCAACATTGAGAAGTGTTGAGCTTTTATCACAGCAGATCTCTCCGTGCAATCTTTGCCTCTGTTGATCTTTTATGCATGTCAATGATTTTTTCCCATAGCTCATTTGTTGTTGCGTATTTTCCAATTTTGCTCATCTCTAAATCTAGTATTGCATATTCTAATGCTAGCTTGGCCTTGTTGTCGGCTATCACTTTTCTTTTTGCTTTAACTTGGAAAGAGGAAACAAGTTATCATTTTTATCAACTAGAAGATTACAACCTTCTTCAATTATGATTGTTGTGTCCAAATCAATGTCTAAAGTAGAGCGTCATCTTCTACTTCCATGATGCAAAATTTCTCTTGAGCTTTGGAATTTAAAATCACTCTCCAGCCATATGCTTCATCGGCTTATAGTCATTCAATAACATACCCGCTCTAATATCACATGTTGAATCGGGATGTCGGCATGGTAGAGAGGAGTGAATACCACAATTCACCTACAGTACTAGTGTTCTACAAAAAAAATAGTGCACAATGAAAATTTAAAACACAACAAATGCCAAAGAAACGCCTTCGATTTATTTGGTTCACAAGCCCCAAGTTTACGTCCAAGGCATATGCACACGATGTCAACTATTTTTCTCCTATTCGATTAATAATTGAAGGTGGAGAAACTTTTTACAATCAGCTAAAAATAAATAAGAAAATAAGTGGAATCAATAACAATGAAGGCTTGAAAAACACTGAGCATTGTGTGTATTTCAAAGCGAAGCTTATCTTTCTCACAGCCCCTCGAATCTTATTTACAACCTTCAACTCAAATCTATCTTCCCCTAGTTAATCTAGCGACCATCAGCCAACTCCTTGTTGCACACGAATCGACTGATCTTCAAGTCTTATTACATTGTGTCGTTGATCTTTCCATCTGTCGACTCCATTTGAATTGGTCATTGTAGCATCAATCGACTGATTTGTATTCAACCGACTGATCTAGTTGATTCCTCAACCCGAATAGTGGACTCATCCTTACTCAACAGTCGATTGATTCCCTAATACCCCCAAACTATCCTAAACTTAGGGTATTCAAATACTAGGGTCATTAGTCAACTAGATCTATCCATCAGTCAACTAATATCATGACTTCGACCAGTTGTAAGGTCGAGTCCGCTTAAGTCGCTTGCCAAGATTGAAATATTGTTCTGTACCGCCTGAAACGATCGATTTTTACCATTCCGACACGGGAGCGACAACGGCATAGCATGTGCAACAATTTCGCATGCATCATCACATGCGTCACGCATACGCGATAGAAGGAATCTAGCACATGACACGCGCGACAGAAGGAATTGCAACACATGCTCTGGAGGCGTACCGGAGGCGTCACGAAGGCGTCACGGAGGCATAGCCGAATGCCTCCAGCGTCGCCGAAGTGTCGGGGGACCAAGGCATCCTGGAGGCATCTTCGCAAAAGCCCAAGGTGTCCTGGAGACGTCTTGGAGGCATCCCGGACGCCTTTGACCACTCTTCCCAAAACCACAATGTCCCAGAGGCATCGCAAGACACCTCCGGCATCGCCTGAAGCATCGTAAGACGCCTCCAGCGTCGCCTGAAGCATCACAAGAGCCCAAGGTGTCCCGGAGACGTCTTGGAGGCATCCCGGACGCCTTTGACCACTCTTCCCAAAACCACAATGTCCCAGAGGCATCGCAAGACGCCTCCGGCGTCGCCTCCGGCGTCGCCTGAAGCATCACAAGACACCTCCGGCGCCACCGAACACGTGTGATGCCCGCGGTTCCGGGTGGTTTAACGAAGTCAAAAATTAGGTCTACGGATTTAATTAATATTTAAGTTATATTTCGAATAGGTTTTTATAAGTCCTAGTTAAATTATTCTAATAAAATATATATAAATATATTTAAAATTAAAATTTTTTTAATAAATTTTATTAATTGATATTCTGAAAATTCTTTTTACTGTTTTAAATTATGATAATTTAATAAATCATATTTATATTATGATAATTTTTTTATTATTTTGTATTTTTTATTGTTTTACTGTTTAATTGATATTATGATATTTTTTTACTATTTTAAATATATATTATTTAAATTAATAATTAATCAAATGAATAAATAATTAATTTATATAATTATTATGTATAAAGTAGCATCTGTGTGTTAATTTATATTTTGATTATAGATAATATTTTTGTGTTAATTTATATACTGATTATTCACATCACTCATTTTAGTATTAGTAAGGTAACATATTATGATATATCAATTTTAATTCGAGTTATTAACAGGTCAATTTTCTTTAAAGATAACTATATTTAATTATTTTTTCTAACATTAAGTTGTTTAATAATTGAGAACTTATATAAATCAATAATTAACTTATTTTTAAATTATACACAATAAACACATTTATCTAATAATTACTATATATAAATAAAAAATACTGAAATCGTATCAGCACGGCACGATATCAAAATTGTATCGTTGTGGTATAGAACTAAAACATTGGCACGAGTCGAAATTTTAAACCTTGGTCACTTGTCTACCCTTCGACCCATGTATATAGATCACTCCACTCATCTTATTTTGAGTATCTTCAAGTCTTGAGGCCTTCTAGCGTCGACTTGCATCCCTCGGATACTCTGAGACCGTGGCTCCTCCTTAGCTATCTTTCTCACATTTGCTTACGGAGATCTCCTCAATGACTTGCCAAGCTCTAATGCTCCTCGTCCTGCAGTCTATCAAATGTGCTATCCTTCTTTGTCTTACGGACCTTGAGCCTTCGAGCTCTCATAATCTATATATTTAGTAGACCATATATAACTTAGCGCACACATCAGATAACCACAAAGGCCAGAGCTAACTTAAACTCTTTGCCAAGATCGGGGATGGGAGTCCTAACATCTTCGTGCATGTTTAAGCATTGTCATAGCTCTAGTAGACTTCTTGAGTTTAAAGTGACTTAAAGACTAGGCCAAAGTAGCAAAAAAATTTATATAAAAAAAAAGGTTTTAATGTGTTGTCATCATCATCGGACAACTAGGCCACGTGTAGTGGATTGTTCTAGGCCATATTTGTGTTTTCTCACTTGAATTGTGGTGTTGGTTCCAATCTCACATAAACTGAAATAAAGTAATATCTTGTTTCCCCAAAGAATAAAAAAAATAAATTATAATTCTCTTGATTCAAATTAATTTGGATGCACTATCACAATCTGATTCTTCATCAGCAACTTCAGAAAATGTCTACTTAAAGTTTGAAAGCCTATGTTGTATATATGATTTGGCTGCAAACCTGCAACATCACTTCTAACTCCCAATAGGCTGAAGCAGGGCAAATCAGATGGGAGAGTAAACTTCTCATAGCTTGATGAAGTAAATTGTATACCAGATGGATAAATGTGAAACAAGTAGAGTGCTCTAAAAAAAAAGAGGAAAGGGGAGTCTCCAATATAATCTAGAACACTATAGTAACAAGCTAGCTAGCTTGTCCTGGTCCAATAAGCAATCCCATCTCCACAAATTGTCAACTAGTTTCGGATAAATATATTATTTTTAATGAATAATCACCTGCCAACCACAAATTGTTTGTCTGATGATGATATCAATTTGTGCCTCTTTTAGGGTTACAACACAGATTTTAACTGCGGTGGGTTTCGGCAATTAATCGATGTGGGAAACAAAAAAAAGAAAGAAAAAAAACAATTGGCGAAAGCAAGCGCTAATTTTACAGGAAGCTATTATGAAAAGAGAGAGAAACAAACCGGAGGCAGAGGTGATGGTGGAGTGGAGAAGCGAGGCGGCGGTGTTGACGAAGAGCGGGTCGCGGGAGACAGCCAAGCGCATGGCCCAGTTCGCGGCCTGAAAGAAGAAGAAGCCGGCGACGACGAGCACGAGCTCGGACCTCCTGTTGACGCTCATTTCGAAGGCTACCCACACGCCCCATATCGCCAGCGTCGCCGCGAAGAACACCGCTGTCTCGCCGCCGGCTCTCACCCTCGGCGGCGCCATTTCATCCCGTCTCCGTCTTTTCTTTCTTTTCTCTATTTTTATACCATCGCAGTGTTTATTATTTTCTACCGATTACTTCTCCGATTTTCATCGGACACCGCGATAAATTGAAAAGTCCCGACGGACGGCAAAAGAAATTCTTTGTTTTTATCCGATTGCATGTCGGCAGGTTAAGAGTACAAGAGACTTATAAAATAAAAAAAATAAAATAAAAAAGCTAAATAAAACATTTTGAATCAAGTGAAATTTGTAGTTTGTAATTTAACGATAGTAGTGAATATTTAAATCAATCTTTTTTTTTCAAAATTGATATAATATATATGAAAGTTAAAATAAATTACATGCTATAAATTAGATTATAAAAAATTTATTTAAAATTATAACCATTAAAGATATATTGAAATTATTGACCTTAGATTATAAAATTATTCCATAAGTCTTTATATTATTGACATGATATATTGAAATTATAAAAAAAAAAATTATTTAGAATTCTAACTATTTAAAGATATCCTAACAGTTCTATGTTGACTCAAATGAATTAAAGTTTATGAAGTTGATTAATATTTGACTTAGGATATCTCTAATGATTAAATCTCTAAATGAGATTTTTTTTTAACCCCTAATATGTCACACCAATGCCATATTAAAAATAAAAAATCTACTATTATTTTTATAATGAAAAAACCTCTCTACAACTTTTTTATGGACCTTACATTACAAATCATATAACTCTCTATATTACAAATCACAAATCACAATATAACACTAATTTATCATTAATTATGAGCTTCATCTTCAAGAGAAAAAAGTATATTTAGTTTTTAATATTGCTCTTTAACTACAAATCTCAAATCTCACCTCTATAATAGCTCAAGCTTTTTTATTGAGGCTTTTTTTGATTTTATAAACCTCTCACAAAACTTGCATTAGAGATGCTTTTATGAATCAACTTTTTACGATTGTAGCAGTTAATTAGAATTGGGACAAAAATGATTTTAATAATTTTAAAATTAGGATACGTAATTTAAATACCTACATAATTTGGTAAAAAAAACTAATGAATTTATTTCTATTTTTTAAATAATTAAATTCTAAAAAATTATTAAATCAAATAAACAAATTTGAACATTCATATAGCTAGTTGAGGGCTTCAAATTAGTCTTGAAAAAACCTAAGCTTTCACGAGAGGACAATCGGGCATTTAAATGGGATGTTACCCCCCCCCCCCCCCTTTCACCCCTCTCGGGGGGACTATATTATCCATGATGCGCACATACATACATGCACACAAAGAAAATCCTAAAGTTAGGAATGTCATTCAAGACCAAAAAAAAAGATGATGAAAAAGCCAACCAAAAAATCATCATATTAAGATTGTTGAAAGTTCTGATCAATTTGAAAAACTGGAAGGTCTATTCAATTTATTAATATTCATAAATAATTAAATGTTTAGAAGATATATGTCCTCACATGAGTGCTCAGTTAGTTAGAGGGTGACAAATTTACTATAATAGAATAGGGATTAATTTTCGACGAGTGCATACCCTCAGGAAAAAACTCCTCTCACCCCTTAGTTGTTTAGCAGTCGACTATAAGTTGATCCTGTAATTTACTTCCCTTCACATAATTTGGTGATAGGCTATGGAGGGCATCTAGGATGAGCATAATCATATTTTACTACAATGAATAATATTCACAAACAATATTTATAAATTATATTAATCAACAAATCTCTTATTAATATGATAAATAAATTTTTTTATAAAAAAACTCAAAATAAACAAATAAATTTATATATTAAACTTACTAACCAACTAAATAAGCTTTAAAATATAAAAAATATAGACAAGTTTAAATTAAAAACTTGATAGCATCTAAATGAACTAAAATAAGCTTGAACAAATGCTTCAATGACCATTTATTTTAGCCTTGGTTTAGTTTGACTTGGTTGGCTTATCAAATAAGTTTGGGTAATACAAAGCTTAGCTCAGCTTAACTCATTTATTGCCCTAGCTCTCTATCCAATTTGGACTCTCGCTTAAATTGGTCCTTGCAACCAAGCATCACAATTTGATCCACGAGAGCTAAAAATGATAGGGTTCAAAAGATCCTTTTTTATTCATATTTTATATCTGAAATATTCCTTTGTTCAATGGGCAACCTAACTGCAAGGATATGAACTAGCATATTTTTAAGCCAACCCTTAACCTAAAGCTATTGAAGCCTTTTTCTTCACAACATTAAAAAAATCATTTTAGGTTATTTCCACTGAGCTCTTTCAAAAGTCTTTGAGAGTTTCGATCACCTTATATTGAAATGTTGCTCCATAGGTCGTTATATCTCTTTGTTCACTGGTGATGAGGGACGGAGTAGCCAGGGCTCCACATAGAAGATGAATGATAACCCAATAAGGGGTCGCCTTCATACTAGCTTGGTAAAACCCGTTAGTATGGGGACTTGGGAGACTATAGATGACCCTCGGGGTTATGGTGGAGCTGAAGGATGTCAAGTTGTTACCTAGGCATCGGTGATTTGATCCCCAGCTATGACATATTTGTAGCAATTGTTTTTCTCCAAATGGGGTCGCAACCACGAGATACTGAGCTTCTGGGTCATCCGTAGTGAGCGTTTCCTGATTTACCCTAGCAGCTGATAGAAAACTTCTATAGAACAGGGTCGATCACACCAGGTTCGGTGTTATCTAGTTCATCATAGTTTTTAGTAGACTATAGATGGGTTTCTTAGCTAAAGGGTCGGCCTGCATAGTCAAGCCTATGAAACTAGAATTCTCTATACTCGATAACATAAGATAACAAGTGGGACACGATCCAAGGACATGGGGATGTGTGATAGATCGAAAACTTGCGATAGAGAGGGGGGGGTGAATATCGCTTTTTAAAACTATTCTTTTCGTATTTTAAAACTCAAAGTTAAGCAGTGGAAATTAGACAAAGAGACACATTCTTTTACTTCGTTCGGAGCCTAACTCGACTCCTACTCGAAGGCCCGCGGTCCTTGACCGCACCGATGGGCAAATCACTATAACTCTTCTCTCCGAAATCCTCGGAGAGAAGCAGATCGTACAAGTACAAATAGAATAAGATAGTAACAATCCTACTATCTTATTGAAATTAAGTGCAATATGAAAATATACCGACAATTATGTGTGTAGGTTGAAGCTCGGTCGGTACTTCCAGACGGAGTAGACTTGCGGAGTTGATGACTTATAGCACAATCCGTACGCAGAGAGAAGACTTAAAGATGATCAGAAAGTTCTGTATGACCTCTGTCTTAAGCCTATTTTTATAGGTGTACTAGAGGTTCAGTTGACCGATCCCATTGTTCGGTCGACCGAACCCGCTCCCTTCCTTCCTGGCTGAAGTTCGAAGCTGGCTTGATCTTTTGCATTTACTGGTCTTTAATGGTTCGGTCGACTGATCATACCTTTCGGTCGACCGAACAACTTCCTTCCCTGTTCGTCGTGATTTTGTCGAGATCATCCTTTAATGCTGAATAAATGCTGATTGGATCGGTCGACCGATCCCCAGGTTCGATCGACCGATTAACTTATTTCCTTTGCTGTTGATCAGTGCTGATGATATGTCCTGTGCTGAGTCACTATGGTTCGGTCGACCGATCTTACGGTTCGGTCGATCGATCAGGCTTTGATTCGACTTGGACTCAGTTCTGATCTGACCTGATTTTTGTGCTGATTCTGCTTGGTTCGGTCGACCGATCCTACTATTCGGTCGACCGATCAGCTCAGATCTGCAAAACAGTATTAGACAAAATTCTCCTGCAAAACAGATGTTAGAAGAATAATATAAAGCATGAATAATATGTAATACAGTAGGATTGTCTTGATCTCAACTTTTGAAACCTTCCCAGTTTCTTCAGTTGGATCAACAAACTAAGGTTGTTCCCTTCGGGAACTCGACCTCACTGTCGCTCCTCCAGTTATTTACCTCAACCTACCTGCCAAACTTAGATCCTCCAGATCTAGTTTCGACTTTTCACTCAGCCTTGATCGGCTCCCCAGGACTTTTCCTTTGATCTTCGGTCCTCCAGACCTCTCGATCACACCGCCAAGCATCTGGTTCCCTCGATCCACTTGGACTTGCACCTGGGTTCCACGATCTGTTAAGATTTCTCCTACCTAGCCTCCAACTAGGTCTTTCCCGATTGAGTAAACATCCTGCACACTTAGTCAACTTGTTAGATCACAACAAGACTTAACTTGAACCTTTGACAACATCAAAACTCAGGTTTGATTCTGGTGCAACTTGCACCAACAATGTGCTGCGAGGAGTGTGAGGTAGGTATTCTCCCCACCTTTCTCCCTCTTTACAAAGGTCACCCTCTAGTTAAAATGAGGTACACAATCTACTCTAAGCGCGTATTTCCTCCAACTTTTGTGAGATATCTAACTTGAGCATCAAAGGAATTTTACCAAGGTCCCCCTCGGGCCCCTTCGGACCCCTTCTAACATGTGTGCATGCAGATCTATTGTAGCATCCTTCTCTCCCCCTTCCCAACATCGGAGATTCATTGGTGCCTACCCAATGTAAGCTGACCTTATAATAAGCTAACCTAATAGGATTTCTACCTGACAACCCTACAAACTCGCGAAGAATATAATGTCAACCAGACCCCATATCTCAACTTAGATTATTTTAGCATCGTCTGTGGGTGCTTGAGAATATAATGTCAACCAGACCCCATATCTCAACTTAGATTATTTTAGTATCGTCTGTGGGTGCTTGAGTTAATACATTGAGATGGAAGATGTATGTTGAATCCATTGAGATCAAAGGTCTTCCTGTGAAGGAAGGGGCCCACCGAATGGCCCTAGAGACATTGATTCCTCTAATGATAATAGAAAATCTGTCCATCATAGTCAAGGAATGCTTACTGTGATAAGCTCACTTGAACTCTCCAATACTAGGGGATCAAGACAAGGTATCCATGTTCCTAGAGGAGTAGTCCCTAGAATTAACTGCCTATGAACCACCTATGGGACTTCTAGAAAAGTGAGAGTCGCTAGCTCGATCGAGCCGAGGCGAAAGAATGGAACTCGTCATGATACTCCTTTTTTAGATATCATACTAGCAGAGGATTTGCCAGGTAATTTTCGATCATTGAAGATTGGTAAGTATAGCAGGTCAACAAACTTAGAAGACCATTTATGCCGATTCGAGAATGCATCCCTCCTACATCAATACTCAAATGGAGTCAAATGATGCAAGACCAAGTTAGCAATGGTTAAACCAAATAAAACTAGGAGTTATCCGCTCCTTTGAAGATTTCCACACTGTCTTCTTGTATCACTTAGCAACAAGTAGGATTATCAAAACATCCCTCAACCTCTTCTTCCTTAAGTAATCTATAGTGACATCATGCTTTTTTGTTTCGATACCTTATGCATATGTGATCACATTTTTGGCCACATTTTGATATGATTTTGATGGTGCGTTTTGATATAGAGGATACATGTATCTCAAAAAAAAATACAAAGACGTAATATGGATTCACTTACACACCTATATCAGAGCTTCAATTAGCGGCTTACACACATCACATGAGGCGACTTTATCATATGTCTTATTGACTTATTGACTTGATAGTAGTAGTTGACTAGATCAGACCCAACACTGAGATACGACGAGCCACGATGAGATACAACTCCCTAAACTAAATATGAGATTGGTTAGATGTTTGGATGTTGTTTGTTTTACATATTGTGAGTGTGTTACACATGATGATATAAACTCATGTCTATGATCTCATATACCTTAAATATCTAGTTAGATCTGATACATCTTAAAAAATGAGAGGCTATCTTTGAACACATGTTAGTTTGTAGGTTTAATGAAATACATTTACCTTTTAATGTCGAGTGACCTTGAGGGAGGATATCCAAGCTTCACTCTAGTTGTTCTAGTATATGGTGTCAAAATGAATCCGACCCAATGACTCGACCCGAGTCAACCTAAAAATATCATATTCGAGTTGAGAATTTCTAGGTTCAGTTCGAGTTCGGATTAGAGGGATTTCAGGTTAGTGATTTTCGGGATAGATTCAGGTTGAGCTAGGTTGACCCGAATTTAGGTTTTTTTGGGTTAATCAAATTTTATTTTGAAAGTTAAGATGCTTTATGTATATCAATATTAATATTAGTATGAGAATGATGGACTATTGAGTTAAAAGTTAAAATTTATAGGGAAAATAGTATAAAAAAATATTTTTAATCAAGTTATTTGGGTTATTCGGGTCGGGTTCGAGTTTAGTGATTTTAGGTTGTATTCGGGTTCAGGTTGGATATGAGTTAGAATTTTTTTTTTAAAAAAAAATCAACTTGATCTGAATCTGATCCGACTCACCTGAATTGATACTTCTACTCTAGTAGTAAAAGAAATAAAATAAAAAATATATATATATTAACCAAATTATAAATAAGATTAATATCAACAAAATATAATCCTCAATAATGACATCAAAAATTTGGCGTTTTGTGAAACTGGAAGTGCACGGTCATCGTTAAAAAATAAAAATATCATCCTCTAGGACTATGTTGTTAAATATCAGCTATGTACAAAAATGATTATTGATGCGCATAGATTAAATATCTTTTTATATATTATTTGACACATCTACTTATATTTCACGAGTATAATCTATGTTTATTACACTCTAATTCATTATTATGTCATAATCTCATTCGATTTGTTTGGATATCTGCTCTTTATTTGTTTTTATTAATAAGACTCAATATGTTAAAAATGAATAAAGAATGCAAGGTGTAACCCTTTTCAAATTTTAGCACTGGCAGGCGCCATGCTAGGAGGCACAACCGTGCCCCTCCCTAATGAGATACACCAGGCATGGTCGTGCCTCTCCTCCAAAGCATCACATGGTAGGACCGTGCCAGGAGGCACGATCGTGCTTATCTTCTAAAGAGCAACACGGAAAGGTCATACCAAGAGGCACGGTTGTGCCTCCCTATCATAGGGATGTACACGGCCTGACCATGTCTTCAGGCATGATCATTCCACCTTTTTTCACCAGCTGTACGCCCCGGTCGTGCCTTCAAGCACGATCGTGTGCATAGACAGGCAGGAGGTCATGCCCTTGCCTATAAAAGTGGCCCTTCTCCCCGTTTGGACCTATCTTGGGATTGGAATTTCTTTCCCTTTTCTTGGGGAACGGTTCTCTCCCTTGGGGGAATCCTAAGGCTTCTATCTTCGTCGATCTAGATGATCCATCCACCTCCAGAGCCAGGATTTCATCCGAGGAGATCGACAACTCATTGATAAGCATTCCTCCCTTCTTTATCTTGTATTTTGATTGTGGGATGCTTTATTCTCATCTCTCATTGTATTTCTAACACAATTGCGTAGATTCTTTGAATTTTAGGAGTAGGGAGTAGTTATAATATGATGTTTATGTATGAACTATGTATTTGGTCATTTACTTGTTCAATGATATATTTTATAGCCTTGTTCTTGTAGGTCCCTTGAGGCCAGTTAGAGGGTATAAATAATCATGCAATGAAATTTATACTTTCTTTTGCTTTCCATTTAACAAAAATAAACACACATTAGTTAATAAAAAATAACAACATAAAAGTAAGAGAAGACTCTGAGTTTTACTTGGTTTGCAACCAGGAAGATTGCTAATCCAAGATAGTTAAAACTCTAGTAGAAAGCTCTCCTTTTGTAAAGGTGGAGAAACCTCTTACAACGTTGACAATATAGAAATTCGAAACAAGAAAGAATACAGAGTGTGTTGTACAAAATGGAAAAGACCAAATCTTTATTTATAGCCCACTGGTTGAAACTAATCGTTTGCTGACATGGCACGGTCCGAGTGCCCGGACCCTCTCCGGGCGCCCCCAGCATGGTAAATCTCATCTTCTCAAAAATGGCTACGCAACGAACGCGAGATAAATTTTATCCCTCTCTGAGCACTTGGACCCACTCTAGGCTCCCGGACCCTTGCTGATCCTGATCCACACCGTCGAGAAGTCGAGGCGCCCTGACTGGCACCAAAGTGGTCTGGGCACCCAGAGTAGCCCCGAGTGCTTGGATAAGAGTCAACTCCCAGTTTACTTTTTGTCTAGGCTTCTATTCCGACTCCGCTCACTTGGGTGATTTCGGTCATCTAGAATTAGGCTCATCCGAACCCATATTCCGGCATTCTCAAGCAATATTCTGCTTTGACTTCTCATCCCACAGAAACGTCGCATACTTCCTTCTCGCCTACTAACATACTCTTCCGCAGTACTTTGTCCCTAGGATGCACCGAGCCTGTCAACTCTTTCCCGTGTCATCCTTCTCACTAGTTGTGTCTCTTGCTCGACTTCTTATGCTCCTAAGTTCCTGTACACTTAAACAAAAGGATCAAAACATAATAGAACTTAACTTGACTTAGTTGATCACATCAAAATTATCAGGGGTACTTACAATCTCTCCCTTTTTGATGTGAGTAATCTAAGTTAAGTTAGGGTAAATTAAACAAAAAAATAGTAAAATAATAAATAGGTACATAATTTGCAATGAATAACATTTAATCCAAAATCAAAAATGTATCCCCCCTTTAAACTTAATCTCTAATTTTTGTCCTTGGATCACATAAAAAATTGAAGACATCTTTGAAAATAATTTTGAAATCAATCTGAAATAATCTCTAAGGGAAAAAAATGACTTACATTCAGAAAAATAATAAAGTTTAAATTTCAAAAATCTAAACTTTTGTTATTTATAAAGTAGTTTTAGAACAATAATTTTAAAATTATTTTTAATTTATGAAAAAATCTAAAAAAAAATTATACTGGTTAAACAGACATACCTAAAGTAGTGATAAAATTTTCAAAAAAAATAAAAAATAAAAACAATTTAAGTAGTAATAAATTATTTTCTACAACAAGATGTAGTTTCTTTAAAAAATCCTTAAAAATAATTTCTAAGCTCAAAAAATCTCGAAACATTTTGTGAGAATAAAATAGAGCAAGTATTTTTGTAGAAAAATAAAAAATTGAATGTTTGAAAATTTTTAATATTAAAAATTATTATTTTTATAAAAAATTCACATAAAACTCAATAACGGTTAAAATATTTTGAAATTTTTTCTACAGATAAGAAATGAAATCATCTTTCTTGAAAAAATTAATATCTAATGAATTTTGAACATAAATTATATGAAAATTTTCTTTAAAAATGTTAAGCAATTTTAAGCAAAAAAAAATATTGAATCAATTCTTCTGATGATGACTCGGTGTCCATCGAGGAGTTGAATTCGACTTCTTTTGATTCTTTATAGAGCTCCAAGAACTTTTCCCAAAGTTCTTTTGCACAGTGATAGTTGCTAATTTTGTTGAGTTTCGATCAGAAGGTGGAACTTGACCTTACCATTTGCCATGAATTTATCGTTCTACTTCTTAGTCCAAAGATGCTCCTTGAGCTCTTTTCTATCTTTGCTTTTGGGGACTTCAAAACTAAATTTCATAGAAAGTATTATATGTAACAACCCAAATTTCTCCATTTCAAGTCCTAAAAGTAATTTAAAAATATTTAAAAATGCTATAGAAATATTCTAGAGATTTTTAGAAAATTTTAAAGTATTTTTATGTAATTTTTGGAGGTCGTTTGGTATTTCTACTAAACGAAGGAAGTTTTGACAAAAAAATATTTGTCGATATTCGAACCGTGGACCTCGGACCTGAACCGAGCCTTAACCGAATCTAGCTAGCCAACTATTCCAGCGGGTGTTTCTAATTAAAGAAGGAGAAATATTCTATTTAAGCAGTAGTTAATGAATAGGAAATAAATAGGAAGAAAAAATGGTTGCAGCCGAGATTCAAACTCGCGAGCCACGCCTTAAGCAAAACGCAACCAACCAACTGTGCCAGCGGGTTTTGCTAATTAAGGAAGGAGAGGAATATATTTAAGGTATAGTTGATAATAAAAACCCTAGTATAAGAAAAAGGAACTTAGGTATTATTCCGAACCTTTCTCCTCACCTCTCGCGTGCGCCGTTTCTGCCCGAACGAGAACGAAAACGAAGACCTAGCTTTGTCTCCGGCCAAAGGGGATCCTTTCGTGAGCTCTTCTAGAATCCAAGCTCCCCTCGTTAAGAAGAAGGCTGTGAGCACGAAGAGGAAGCCAAAAATCGCAAGCCACCGAAACCCTAGAGGCATTAAAGTCCTTCTTCGGTTGTAAGTCCAAGAACGATGTAAGTTGCTACTCACCTGTGGTAAGAGTAGCTCCGATTTTGCTTTGGTGTTTCCTTGTTTTCTTGAGTTTTGCCGTGAAGAAACTTGTTTTTGTTTGCTGCTGTGAACCCTAAAGAAAGAAGAGAAGAATTAGTTCAGTTTAGGCATGAAGGACATATTTGATTTAGGTTTTAGTTTCCTTCTTTGATTCGGATTAACCTGTACATTCTTTGCTGCTGTGAGTTTCAAAGGAAGGAAGTGATTAGGTTAAGAATTATAGTTTTAGAATTTGTTTAAGCATACAGATTTGAGTTTATTTGCTACTTTAATACGCATGATTGTGTGTTACCTAGTTGATTTCACTTATAGATGCATATGAAAAAAAAATACCCTAACAGTATTTGGGTTTAAGAAAAGTATAAGGAAGATAAAGAAAAGAAAGAAAAGGCCAAGGCCTTAAGTAGATCTCAAGGTCAAGACTTTAGAGATTTTGGCACACAAGGTGCCTATTAAAATGCCAAGGCATTTAAAGGAGAAGTAATTAAGATTATAAGTATTTTACTTTTAAGAAGAGGCTAGTACCCGACATCGCAAGGTTGTAGTTAAACAAATCCAGGTGTCCAATTCCAAGGTCTTGGCCCTGGTACACCAAGGTCTGCTCTTTTAGGATTGGTGGCTCACTACCCCAACCTATTAGGGAACGCGCATAAGATGGTACTAAGCCTGAGCCCAAGAGAAGTTGATTATTATTTTGAAGTATTATAAGTATAAGTTTTTGAACAAGTAAAATAAGTTTCACTTAAGTATAAAAGTATTAAAGTATAAGTTTTAAACAAGTGAAATAAAAGAATAAGTTTTTTTTTAGTAAGTGAAATAAGATTCAGAAAGTGTTTAAAATTCAGTAAGTTTAGTTCTCTATGCTAGCATGATTGTATAGATTTGCTTTACATATTTAGCCCTTCAGTATGTTACTTTTACTAGTAGATGAGCATGAGTAGTTTTCCTTTTGAGCATTCAGTTTTGGTTTTCAGTATATTCACATGCATATCGAGATTTTGTGAGTTAGATAGCGCTTACTAAGCATTTTGCTTATAGTTTGCATTTCCTCTTACTGCAGATAAAGGAAGATGACGAGGAGGTGCGGATGGTGTGTGATGCAGGACTATGGGAGAGACTTGGGATGTTGTTGAGTTTTTCGCATTGTAGTGATTAATAAACATTGAGAATGTATTTTGAGTTCCATGTCATTTGGATTGTTTTATTGTGTTTTGCGAAAGTTGGTTATTTTGATTATATATGAACTGCGTGGGTGTTTAATATATGTTCCAGTCACCTGTGGCTGTGTATACTGTGTATGTATCGATGTTTATGGTCACCAATACAGGGGAGACTCTGTCGAAATTTTTTGATAGGGATTCCTTATGGTTTCGATCAAACCGGTTAAGTAGAGTTAATAGTTAAGTAACGGTCACCTTAAAGAGTAGTAGAGTTGTAAGAAGGGTGGTCGTTAGAGTTGGTATCAGAGCAGTTTCCATTCTCCAGCATCACACATCAGCACCATCTTTACCGTCTTCAAGTAAGAAAGTATTTAAGTATTCCTTTTATGCTTTCTTTATTATTTGCAGTATAGAGTAACTGCTTATATGCGCTTTAGTAAGATAGAAGTTTTGTTTCTCTTATATTTATAATATACATAAGTATGTTTAGAAAGGATAGAGAAAATATCAAGTCTTTTTCTTGGCATAACTAGATGTCAAGATAGAGGACAAGACAGTGGGGAGTCAGAAACCCCAGTTAAGTAATTAGAACTAGAAGGACAATGATAACAAGAAAGACCCAAGCAGAAAGACGTTCGGGTAGTCTGTGAATATCCAGAGGTATTTCTAGAAGAGTTACCTGAACTACCTCCCAACAGAGAAGTGGAGTTTGAAATTGAATTGGTTCTTGACACCAACCCAATTTCAAAAGCTCCATACTGAATATCTTCAGCAGAGTTAAAAGAGTTACAAGAACAACTTCAGGAGCTACTTGACAAGGGTTTCATCCGCCCTAGTCATTCACCCCGGGGAGCTCCAGTGTTGTTTGTTAAGAAGAAGGACGATCTATGTGGATGAGCATAGATTTTAGAGCGTTGAGTAAAGTAACAGTTAAGGACAAGTGCCCTCTTCCCAGAATAGATGATCTATTTGATCAGCTAAAAGGGGGCCACAGTGTTCTCTAAAACAGACCTGCGCTTTGGGTACCATCAGTTGGAAGTGAAAGGAAGTGATACACCCAGAACAATTTTCAGGATTAGATATGGACACTACGAATTTATAGTCACGACAATTGGTGTGACTAATGCACCTATGGTCTCTAGGGACTTTATAACAAGTCTTCCAAGGACCATTAATGGGTATAATGCGATATAGGAGATGATGGACAGAGAAGTTAAGAGACTAAGAAGCAAAGAAGTATCACTAGTAAAGGACAGTATAAGACAGAGATATTCAGAATTATTCTAAGTTCGAGGACGAACTTTTTATAAGGTATGGGGAATTGTAACAACCCAAATTTTTCCATTTCGAGTCCTAAAAGTAATTTAAAAATATTTAAAAATGCTATAGAAATATTTTAGAGATTTTTAGAGTATTTTTATGTAATTTTTGGAGGTCGTTTGGTATTTTTACTAAACGAAGGAAGTTTTGACAAAAAAATGTTCAAGTCGAGATTCGAACCATGGACCTCGGACCTGAACCGAGCCTTAACCGAATCCAGCTAGCCAACTGTTCCAACGAGTGTTTCTTATTAAAGAAGGAGAAATATTCTATTTAAGCAGAAGTTAATGAATAGGAAATAAATAGGAAGAAAAAAATGGTTGCAGCCGAGATTCGAACTCATGAGCCACGCCTTAAGCAAAACGCAGCCAACCAACTGTGCCAGCGGGTTTTGCTAATTAAGGAAGGAGCGGAATATATTTAAGGTATAGTTGATAATAAAAACCCTAGTATAAGAAAAATGAACTTAGGTATTATTCCGAACCTTTCTCCTCACCTCTCGCGTGCGCCGTTTCTGCCCGAACGAGAACGAAAATGAAGACCTAGCTTTGTCTCCGGCCAAATGTAACGCCCGCCCTCCCCGCTAACCCTAAGGGACGGGGCTACGATACTCTACGTACATATTACAGCGGAAGACTTAAAATAATTTTCTTAGTTTAATAAAACTTTTCTTTTGTTTTCAAATCCGAACTACACTAATATGGTTTCCATAACATGATAACAAGATAAATAGAAACATAACATCAAGTCACCCATATAGTACTATAATTTACGAAACCAAAGCGTAATTCTTAAAAAAAAGTTCTTAAAGCAGGTTCTTATTTGGTTGCCTAGCCACCGCCACACACATCTCCTTGCCTCTCCTGCTGCTCCTTTAGCTCATCCAGCTTTTTCCTTTATCTGTGGTACAAGGAAAGTAAGCTATGAGCACTCATGGCTCAGTAAGTTCCTTTCCTACTCACTAAAACCGAAAATCATCACATGATCAAAGAATATCTTAACATAACATGATCTCAACTAGTCATGGCATAACATATCATACTCTTTAAGCATATCATGCAACATAGCAAAATCATAACTAGTCATGGCATATCATCTCTTAAAGCATAGCGTGATACATAACATAATCATATCTAATCATGACATATCATAGCATCATCATAAGGTAGCATGGCATATCAAGCTCTTAAATCATGGCATGAAACATAACATAATCATATCTAATCATGACATATCATAAATCATAGCATCATCACAATATGATCATAAGGTATATGCAATATGATTTTGAAAACATGTATCCGAAAAATATGTGTATGTCTCATGATCTTTAAAACCATTTCTTCTTACATATATACTTGAACATAATCTCAACTTAAAGGGGATCCCGGCTATGTACCACTTACATATTGCGCGCAACCTATGTAGGTCCAAGGTAGCAAGTCCTGAACCCTACAAGGCAAACATACTAGGCCCGAGTCTTACTCCATCGACCTAGGGGCACTTAGGAGCCCATCCCTAACGAGGCCCGAGTCTTATTCCATCGACCCCGGGGCACTTATGGAGCCCACCCTTGGTACAAGCCACATAAAGTAAAGTACATGTCATACTTATACATATCACACATCACAAAAGCATGCATCACTTAGGCACACATCATATGATAAAAGTATGCATCACTTAGGCATACATCATATCATAAAAGTATGCATCACTTAGGCATACATCATATCATAAAAGTATGCATCACTTAGGCAAACATCATGTCATAAAAGTATGCATCACTTAGGCATACATCATATCATAAAGGTATGCATCACTTACGCATACATTATATCATAAAAGTATGCATCACTTAGGCATACATCATATCATAAAAGTATGCATCACTTAGGCATACATCATGTCATAAAAGTATGCATCACTTAGGCATACATCATATCATAAAGGTATGCATCACTTAGACATACATCATATCATAAAAGTATGCATCACTTAGGCATACATCATATCATAAAGGTATGCATCACTTAGGCATACATCATGTCATAAAAGCATGCATATTTTCACCATATAGCATATCATAAAAGCATGCATATTTCTATCCACATAGCATATCATAAAAACATGCATATTTCTAGCACATATCATATCATGAAAAGTATGAATCACAAGCATACATGTTTAAGCATAAGGGTGTATCATGTGATTATACTATCATAAGAAACATGGTAACATAGTTAACTTGGGTTCTAAGCTTCCTAATATCTTGGGTTCTTATCATGGCCGAACCCCCTTAGATCTCAATTTAGGTAAAAATAAACTCCAAGCATGTGGAACCTAAATTATCATCACATCAATTTCATAGGAAGCATTATAAGCATGATTAACTTGGTTTCTAAGTTCTCCAAGTCCCTAAACTTCATGTGGCCGAACCTTATCAGGTGTGAAACAAGGTCCCAAATGTCATGAAAGCATGGAAACCTTAAACCATATTTATAGCATTTTTTTTCCAAGTAACATAGTAAGCATATTTGAGCTAGTTCCTAAGTTCTTCAAGCCCTTAACATATGTCATGGCCAAAATTTAACAAGTATTCATTAGGGCTAAAAACAAGCATACAAGCATGTGAACTTGAACTAACATCATGTATAAATTTATAATGAGGCATCATACAAAGGGTATGGCCGAAACTTACCCTAGCCTCATTCTAGGTCATTAAACAACATATAGCATGAGAACTTTGGCTTTCTACTTATTATATTTCATGTAGAGTGACATGAGCATATTTAATTTTTGTTCTCGGGTTTCTAGGGCATCTATCCCTTCATGGCCGAGACCTACAATGGTCCATTTAGGTCATGGAAAAATTATACAAACATGTGACACAATCAACACATTATCATATTTCCATAAGAAGCATTTTTAACACAATTGGTTTAAATTCTAAGGCCTCTAGGTCATTTAAACCCTACTTGGCCGAGACCCATCAGTGGTTAACTTTGCTTCAAATAGCCTAAATGCATAGAAAGTCATACAAGTTTCATAGCATGTATAAAGACAAGCATAATAAACATACATGTGCATTGTGTCTTAGGCTTCCTAGGTTTCTTTCTTTTTTTTTTCTTTTATTTTTCCTCATGGCCGAAACCTACCATTCTCTAAACTAGGTTTTAAGTAGCCTAAAGCATGGAAAACCTAAGTAAGTTTCATGGCAAAAATTACTAAGAACATCATATACAAATTTGGTTCATAAACATGCTAGGACCCTTGTGACCTTACAAGTCATATATCATGTAACTAAATTCTCTATACCCTAATTAAGCATGAGAGCATTAAACCACTTTCATATCTTAATATCACAGAGGTCTTGAGCATGTTAAAATTTTGTTTAAGCTTTCCTAAGCTATCCATCTTAACATGGCCGAAAATCTTAATGAAGAGTTCATGAATTTCTAGCAATATTCAACATGCAAATTCTTTAAGAGAACTCTATATTCTATCATATAAACATGGTTACTTAAATTTAAAGGTCTTCCTAACCCTAAGCTCTTTTCTTGGCCGAAACATATGAGGGGATTTCCTTTGGTTCCAAGTAACTTTCAAGCAAGAAAACCAATAAAAGATCCTTAGTAATTCATGGAGGGAATCTTGTACTAGTTTGGTTAAACAATGATTTCCCTAACCTCTTTAAAATATTTTTGGCCAAAATTATAGGGTTAGGTACTCCTCTGACCAAGCATCATATAGGTATAAAAACATGGAGGAAAACCTTCCTACATAGCATAGAAAAATATCACGAAATGAGGACTTGTTCAAACCTTCCTAGACTTGAAAACTCTTCTTTGGCCGAATTTTCTTAAATTCTATTCTAGGTTTTCTAATCCTCATAAAATCCGAAAATCACATAAAAAGCCTTGTACCACAGGTGAGGGGAAGCTTACATCCTTTTCGCTTGTGGATCTAAGGTATGGTGATGGAAGAAGTAGCCTCTTCTTCTAGTTCCCTTCCCTTGTTTCTCTTGCTAAGTCCTCCTTGTATCTTAGGCTTTCTTAGGAGAAAACCTTGGCTTGGGGCCGAAGATGGAGGAGAGGGGACTGAGGTTCTCGGTGAGGGAGAGGGAAGAATGAGAGAAATGAGAGAAAAATTAGAATTCTTCTCTTTACTTGCTCCCTTTTATGTTAAGGAGGAAGAAGTAGCAAAATTAGTTTTTGCTTTCCTTCTCCCTTAGCCCTTTTTTTCTATTTTCTTTTTATTTTTATTTATTTATTTATCCTCATCATTCATGGTGAAATAAGGGGGAATGAATCCCCTTAATTAGCCTCTTTTATTTTCGGCAAGAGAAGAGAGAAAGAGGGAGAGAAGGAAGGAAGGCAAGTTGCCTTTCTCTTGCTCTTTTCTTGTTTTCTTTTGGCTAGCTTTTACTCTCACCCTTATCATGAGTTTCTCTTCTTTGCTATCAATATCTTTTCTCTATCCCAATTGGTTTCCACTAATTAATTCTATAAATTATAATATAAGAGGTTCAAGGTTGAATCCTTGACCTCCTCTTCTTTTTATTTCATTTCTTTTCTTTTTGCTTCAACCCACTTCCTTTTATTTTTCTAAGGCAAAATCCTACATTCATATGCTTATCTTAAAAGCTTAGTGGGTGTTACAGTACCCCGTACCTCATAAAAAGTTCGTCCTCGAACTTTAAAATAGCTCCGGGTACTTTTGTTTCATATCGTCCTCGCGTTCCCAGGTGGCTTCTTCGAATCGTTGATTCCGCCACAGGACCTTTACTAAGGGTATTTCTTTGTTCCTTAACCTCTTGACTTCTCGGTCCAGGATCTGGATGGGTTTACTTTCGTAACTTAGGTCCTCTTGAACCTGTACCGACTGTGGCTCAATTACTTGATCTGTGCTGGGAGTACACTTCTTGAGCATCGATACATGGAACACATTGTGAATGGCTGCCATGTCTGGAGGTAGTTCTAGTCTGTATGCAACTTGGCCCACTCTTTCTAAAATCCGGTACGGTCCTATGTATCGTGGGCTTAACTTGCTTCTCTTTCCGAACCTCATTATCCCTTTCATGGGGGATACCTTAAGGAATACCAAATCTCCGATGTTGAATTCTAGCGGCCTGCGCCGTTTATCGGCATAATTCTTTTGCCGACTCTGCGTTGGTGGATCTTCTGTATAGCTCGGGTGGTGTCATCAATAAGTTCCGTTCGGAACCCCATTTCCTTCTTTTCACCGCTCTCATACCAGCATATAGGGGACCTACACTTCCTCCCATATAGAGCTTCGTAAGGTGCCATTCCAATAGTAGCTTGGTAGCTATTATTGTAAGCGAATTCTGCCAAGTATAAATATCGGCACCAGCTCCCCTTGAAGTCCAGGGCACAAGCTCTTAACATATCCTCCAATATTTGATTTACTCTTTCAGTCTGCCCATCAGTCTGTGGGTGGAAGGCTGTGCTAAACAACAACTTCGTGCCGAGGGCCTTCTGAACACACTCCCAAAAGTGCGAGACAAAACGTCCGTCTCTATCAGAAATAATGGTTTTCGGGATACCATGTAATCTGACGATTTCCTTAACATATAACTGAGCTAGTTGTTCAGTTGAATAAGTCATCTTGATCGCCAAAAAGTGTGCAGACTTCGTCAATCTGTCCACGATCACCCATATAGCATCATATCCATTTGTCGTCTTGGGTAGACCTGAAATGAAATCCATGGAGATTTCTTCCCATTTCCATTCTGGAATTTGGACAGGTTGTAATAATCCGCCGGGTCTCTGATGTTCAGCTTTTACCCTTTGGCACGTCAGACAAGTACTGACGTACTGAGCCACTTCTCTTTTCATACCGGACCACCAAAATTTCTTTTTCAGGTCCTGATACATCTTTGTGGAACCCGGGTGCATTGCATAAGGCGTTGTATGGGCTTCTTCCAGTATCTTCTTTTGCAACTCTGGATCCTCTGGAATACATAATCGATCCCTGAGGTATAATATTCCATCGTCTGCGATACGGAACCTGTCATTCTTTCCTCCTGCGGTCTCTTGTTTAATTCTTTGAAGGCTCGGGTCCCTGGTTTGCTTCTCTAACATGTTCTCAAATAACGTTGGTGTTATGGTGAGGGTAGAGAGTCGTCCGGACATGGTTTCAACTAACGGATACGAAACATGTTTTAGTTTCTCGATGGATTCCCTCATCAGTTCGCTTTCAGCATTGAATAAAAATTCTAGCATACTGACTAAAATTATATAGCTGACTTGTGACGACAGTAGAGGCGTTCGCCACGTTATCCTGAGCGAGAGAGTAGACTCTGGCGTTCGTCATAGCGGGAGGGGCTTCCAATCTTCCTTGGCTGATTGAAGTCCCTTCTATGGCAGCTTGCATCTGGTGAAGTTGTGCGGGGGCACTCCTGTTCTGAAAGTTCTGCGGAGGTGGTGCCTGAGGTTAAGTTGGGCAATTTCTCGCTAGATGGCCTTCCTTTCCGCAGTTATAGCACTTTCTGGTACTTAGGAGACATACTCCAGGATGCATCTTCCCACATGTGGTACACTGAGGGTACTTGGTCTGCTTATTGGCCGGACCACCTTTTGTTTTATTCCACTGTTTCCTCTTTCCACTTGAGTTTCCTTTCCAGTCGGTTCTGGTATTGTGCGATTTTTGTCCTCCGGTCAGTGCTTGGTTCATGGCCTTGTTCATTGCTTTCTGGTAGTGCTCGGTAATTAGGGCACTGCTGACTAGCTCCTCTGCAGTCTGCGGTCTATTAACTCCGCCGGCTACGTTCAGGGCTATCTCGGGTCAGAGCATCTTTAACATTAATCGGACCCTTTCTTTTTCAGTACGGATCAGTTCTGGGCACAGTCGTGCTAGGCGGTTGAACCTCTTAACGGCTTCGTTAACTGACAGATCACCTTGGCGGAACTCAGTGAACTCATCATAGTGCTTGTTAGTCACTTGCATGTGGAAGAATTCCTCTAAGAACTCTGTCTCAAAATTCGTCCACTGCATCTGATTTATTTGTCTTTTCGCCTTTACTCGGTCCCACCACATCCGGGCATCTCCGGTAAGGCAGAACGACGCGCATTTGACCTTCTCGTGTTCAGGCCAGTCCAGTAGTTCCATTATGCTCTCCACGGTCTTGAGCCAGGCTTGCGCATCCCATGGTTCGCAGTTTCCCGAGAATGCTTCCGGCTTAAGCCTTTGCCACTGAATCAGATAGGCCTCTTGTCGGACCATCGGAGTAGGGGCTGCCGGGGGCACTGGCGCGGCTGTAGGTATAACCGGTAGTGCATTCTGATTTGCCGGTGGGGTAACTGGGTTGCCTTGCTGACCCATTAAGGTAGTGATCAGCTGTTGTTGCTCCGTGATTTGATGCTGGAGGTCTGCGACTACCTGCGTCAGGTCTGGTGGAGTCACTGTCCCTCCGGTTCGGGCATTGCGTGTCCTAACCATGTTTATCTAAATAAGGAGTACTAGTGTAAGTGGTTATCGTTTTTAGCCCATCTAACGTACTGTTTTGTTTCTATCTATTTGTTCTGGTATTATTCCTAAGCTACCAATACGTAATCCTAATCTAAATTATAACTAAAAGCATGGAATAAAGTATCAAACATAAACAAGCAAGACATGAAACTAAAGCATAAGCAGCATAAGGAAAATAAGGAATAGAGTGACAACAATATAACATAAGGAAATAAAGCATAAGCAATGTAGCAAAGAAAATAAAGCATAGACAATATAACAAGGAAGGGAAAAAATAAATAAAGCATAAGTCATATAACAAGTAAATTAAGCATAAACATATAACAAGAAAATTAAACATAAGCATTCTTACTTGGAGCGGCAGGTCGGAGGCTTGATGTGTGTGTAGTGAGCTGGCAAAAACTTTGGCTCTGATACCAACCTGTAACGCCCGCCCTCCCTGCTAACCCTAAGGGACGGGGCTACGATATTCTACGTACATATTACAGCGGAAGACTTAAAATAATTTTCTTAGTTTAATAAAACTTTTCTTTTGTTTTCAAATCCGAACTACATTAATATGGTTTCCATAACATGATAACAAGATAAATAGAAACATAACATCAAGTCACCCATATAGTACTATAATTTACGAAACCAAAGCGTAATTCTTAAAAAAAAGTTCTTAAAGCAGGTTCTTATTTGGTTGCCTAGCCACCGCCACACACATCTCCTTGCCTCTCCTGCTGCTCCTTTAGCTCATCCAACTTTTTCCTTTATCTGTGGTATAAGGAAAGTAAGCTATGAGCACTCATGGCTCAGTAAGTTCCTTTCCTACTCACTAAAACCGAAAATCATCACATGATCAAAGAATATCTTAAAATAACATGATCTCAACTAGTCATGGCATAACATATCAAACTCTTTAAGCATATCATGCAACATAGCAAAATCATAACTAGTCATGGCATATCATCTCTTAAAGCATAGCATGATACATAACATAATCATATCTAATCATGGCATATCATAGCATCATCATAAGGTAGCATGGCATATCAAGCTCTTAAAGCATAACATGAAACATAACATAATCATATCTAATCATGGCATATCATAAATCATAGCATCATCACAATATGATCATAAGGTATATGCAATATGATTTTGAAAACATGTATCCGAAAAACATGTGTATGTCTCATGATCTTTAAAACCATTTCTTCTTACATATATACTTGAACATAATCTCAACTTAAAGGGGATCCCAGCTATGTACCACTTACATATTGCGCGCAACCTATGTAGGTCCAAGGTAGCAAGTCCTGAACCCTACAAGGCAAACATACTAGGCCCGAGTCTTACTCCATCGACCTAGGGGCACTTAGGAGCCCATCCCTAACGAGGCCCGAGTCTTATTCCATCGACCCCGGGACGCTTATGGAGCCCACCCTTGGTACAAGCCACATAAAGTAAAGTACATGTCATACTTATACATATCACACATCATAAAAGCATGCATCACTTAGGCACACATCATATCATAAAAGTATGCATCACTTAGGCATACATCATATCATAAAAGTATGCATCACTTAGACATACATCATATCATAAAAGTATGCATCACTTAGGCATACATCATGTCATAAAAGTATGCATCACTTAGGCATACATCATATCATAAAGGTATGTATCACTTACGCATACATCATATCATAAAAGTATGCATCACTTAGGCATACATCATGTCATAAAAGTATACATCACTTAGGCATACATCATATCATAAAGGTATGCATCACTTAGGCATACATCATATCATAAAAGTATGCATCACTTAGGCATACATCATATCATAAAGGTATGCATCACTTAGGCATACATCATGTCATAAAAGCATGCATATTTTCACCATATAGCATATCATAAAAGCATGCATATTTCTATCCACATAGCATATCATAAAAGCATGCATATTTCTAGCACATATCATATCATGAAAAGTATGAATCACAAGCATACATGTTTAAGCATAAGGGTGTATCATGTGATTATACTATCATAAGAAACATGGTAACATAGTTAACTTGGGTTCTAAGCTTCCTAATATCTTGGGTTCTTATCATGGCCGAACCCCCTTAGATCTCAATTTAGGTAAAAATGACCTCCAAGCATGTGGAACCTAAATTATCATCACATCAATTTCATAGGAAGCATTATAAGCATGATTAACTTGGTTTCTAATTTCTCCAAGTCCCTAAACTTCATGTGGCCGAACCTTATCAAGTGTGAAACAAGGTCCCAAATGTCATGAAAGCATGGAAACCTTAAACCATATTTACAGCATTTTTTTCCAAGTAACATAGTAAGCATATTTGAGCTAGTTCCTAAGTTCTTCAAGCCCTTAACATATGTCATGGCCAAAATTTAACAAGTATTCATTAGGGCTAAAAACAAGCATACAAGCATGTGAACTTGAACTAACATCATGTATAAATTTATAATGAGGCATCATACAAAGGGTATGGCCGAAACTTACCCTAGCATCATTCTAGGTCATTAAACAACATATAGCATGAGAACTTTGACTTTCTACTTATCATATTTCATGTAGAGTGACATGAGCATATTTAATTTTTGTTCTAGGATTTCTAGGGCATCTATCCCTTCATGGAAGAGACCTACAATGGTCCATTTAGGTCATGGAAAAATTATACAAACATGTGACACAATCAACACATTATCATATTTCCATAAGAAGCATTTTTAACACAATTGGTTTAAATTCTAAGGCCTCTAGGTCATTTAAACCCTACTTGGCCGAGACCCATCAGTGGTTAACTTTGCTTCAAATAGCCTAAAAGCATAGGAAGTCATACAAGTTTCATAGCATGTATAAAGACAAGCATAATAAACATACATGTGCATTGTGACTTAGGCTTCCTAGGTTTCTTTCTTTTTTTTTTCTTTTATTTTTCCTCATGGCCGAAAACTACCATTCTCTAAACTAGGTTTTAAGTAGCCTAAAGCATGGAAAACCTAAGTAAGTTTCATGGCAAAAATTACTAAGAACATCATATACAAATTTGGTTCATAAACAAGCTAGGACCCTTGTGACCTTACAAGTCATATATCATGTAACTAAATTCTCTATACCCTAATTAAGCATGAGAGCATTAAACCACTTTCATATCTTAATATCACAGAGGTCTTGAGCATGTTAAAATTTTGTTTAAGCTTTCCTAAGCTATCCATCTTAACATGGCCGAAAATCTTAATGAAGAGTTCATGAATTTCTAGCAATATTCAACATGCAAATTCTTTAAGAGAACTCTATATTCTATCATATAAACATGGTTACTTAAATTTAAAGGTCTTCCTAACCCTAAGCTCTTTTCTTGGCCGAAACATATGAGGGGATTTCCTTTGGTTCCAAGTAACTTTCAAGCAAGAAAACCAATAAAAGATCCTTAGTAATTCATGGAGGGAATCTTGTACTAGTTTGGTTAAACAATGATTTCCCTAACCTCTTTAAAATATTTTTGGCCGAAATTCTAGGGTTAGGTACTCCTCTGACCAAGCATCATATAGGTATAAAAACATGGAGGAAAACCTTCCTACATAGCATAGAAAAATATCACGAAATGAGGACTTGTTCAAACCTTCCTAGACTTGAAAACTCTTCTTTGGCCGAATTTTCTTAAATTCTATTCTAGGTTTTCTAATCCTCATAAAATTCGAAAATCACATAAAAAGCCTTGTACCACAGGTGAGGGGAAGCTTACATCCTTTTCGCTTGTGGATCTAAGGTATGGTGATGGAAGAAGTAGCCTCTTCTTCTAGTTCCCTTCCCTTGTTTCTCTTGCTAAGTCCTCCTTGTATCTTAGGCTTTCTTAGGAGAAAACCTTGGCTTGGGGCCGAAGATGGAGGAGAGGGGACTGAGGTTCTCGGTGAGGGAGAGGGAAGAATGAGAGAAATGAGAGAAAAATTAGAATTCTTCTCTTTACTTGCTCCCTTTTATGTTAAGGAGGAAGAAGTAGCAAAATTAGTTTTTGCTTTCCTTCTCCCTTAGCCCTTTTTTTTCTATTTTATTTTTATTTTTATTTATTTATTTATCCTCATCATTCATGGTGAAATAAGGGGGAATGAATCCCCTTAATTAGCCTCTTTTATTTTCGGCAAGAGAAGAGAGAAAGAGGGAGAGAAGGAAGGAAGGCAAGTTGCCTTTCTCTTGCTCTTTTCTTGTTTTCTTTTGGCTAGCTTTTACTCTCACCCTTATCATGAGTTTCTCTTCTTTGCTATCAATATCTTTTCTCTATCCCAATTGGTTTCCACTAATTAATTCTATAAATTATAATATAAGAGGTTCAAGGTTGAATCCTTGACCTCCTCTTCTTTTTATTTCATTTCTTTTCTTTTTGCTTCAACCCACTTCCTTTTATTTTTCTAAGGCAAAATCCTACATTTATATGCTTATCTTAAAAGCTTAGTGGGTGTTACACCAAAGGGGATCCTTCCGCGAGCTCTTCTCGGATCCAAGCTCCCCTCGTCAAGAAGAAGGCTGTGAGCACGAAGAGGAAGCCAAAAATCGCAAGCCACCGAAACCCTAGAGGCATTAGAGTCCTTCTTCGGTTGTAAGTCCAAGAACCATGTAAGTTGCTACTCACCTGTGGTAAGAGTAGCTCCGATTTTGCTTTGGTGTTTCCTTGTTTTCTTGAGTTTTGCCGTGAAGAAACTTGTTTTTGTTTGCTGCCGTGAACCCTAAAGAAAGAAGAGAAGAATTAGTTCAGTTTAGGCATGATGGATAGATTTGATTTAGGTTTTAGTTTCCTTCTTTGATTCGGATAAACCTGTACATTCTTTGTTGTCATGAGTTTCAAAGGAAGGAAGTGATTAGGTTAAGCATGTAGGGTTGCTGCCATGTAATTACTTCTGTGGCTTCAGATTTTAGTTGGTTAGTTAGGTATATGGCTTGGGTTTCTACAGATTTTGGATTTATGCTGTAAAGTTCTTTTAGCACAGCAATCACTTCTTTGGTTTTTGAAGCATTCTGTAAAGAAGGTTTTCTCTTGAAGCATGCTATCATTTTTGTAGAGCAAGCATGTTGTAGATCAAGCATGTTATGTAGATTCTACAGCCCCTTGTCATTAACATTTCATTCCACAGCTCTTATGATTAGTATTTCATTTACAGCCCTATGATCAGCATCTCAAATTTAGGTTTTCTTTGCTACCCTAATGGACATGATCGGATTATATGTAACCCTGCAGATTTGGGTTTTTGTTGCTAGACAATGGGCAGGAAATGGTTCAGATTTTAGATTTCTCTTGCATAGTAGTTATAGATCTTTTGTATGGGATTTTTAGTTCCTGATTGAATTTGATTCTGTGGCTAGTTAAGCTATAGTTATGGAAAATATAGTTAGCCTGAGGTATGAGTATCGATTCCTTGCTAGCAACCTTGTTGAGACAGAATTTGGGGAAGTTCTTTTTCTGAATTAGAGCTATATGGGTTTTCCCTCGCGTACATGGGTTCATAGACAGATTTGGTAGCAGATTTTTAGTTTAGTTCTTGAAAGTGGATTGACATTTAGTTGCTTGCCTCCTGGTAACCCATTAATCTCAATCTTATAAGCATAGTTGCTACTGATCTTGTTATTAGAGACCTAGATAAAGCTAAGGAGGCTTTGCTTGTCCTATGAAATAAAGAAATAAATTGGTAGGATTATATGTAATCTAGTAAGTTTTGTCTAATAGGAATTGGTCAATTTATATGGATAATTTGGGATGTTTATAGAACCTTATGTCCTTTGTGTTTTTAAGAAGATGATACCATGATTTACGTTCCTTCCTCACCTCTACATGGAAGTTAGATAATTATTTATGTTCCCATTAAATTTAGAACTTGTAGGTTTCATATCCATAAGGGTAGCCCTAAAATTCTATTTTAGAAGTTATGTAGTTATCACAATGTGCACTACAAGTTGTTTCATGTTTACCCTTAGAAGTTAGAGAAATTTGCAATCTCAATATATAGAGTAGAACTTCCAAGTTTTGGATTCTTTAAGGCTTGGTTTAAATTCTATTATAGAGGTTTAGTTGTCATGATGATGCACGAATGAGGTTTATGAAAGTTTTCTCTTATAGCAGTGTAGTTTTATTTCAATGAGCATTCACTTCTTTTGTTTGGCAGTAGGATTAGTAGAAGTGCAAAATTTTTGATTCCCTATGGAATTCTATGTGGGAGTAACTTGTGTTAACCATGTTGTTAGATCTGTTGTTGTTTTCTTGTGTTAACCTGCATTTTTAGGTCTCCTTATCGTGTAATTTAAGCAATTCAGATTTAGATTTTTCAGTGGGTTTCAGTTCCAGAATTTTCAGTAAACTATCAGTTCTGATTTTTGTTATTTATACATGTATCATGAACAGATAGCCTTAGTTTCTGAGGATTATGAGTAGCTATAAGTAAGAAAAGACCAAGGTCTTGATAGGATCTCTAAATTTCAGAATTTGGGATCAGCAACACGCCAAGTGCTTGAAGAAATGCAGAGACATTCTATATTAAAAGAATTAGAAGATAAGAAACATTTTAGTTCTTTCCTTGCTTGTGGAAATTTCTGGTGTAAATTAAGAGGTTTCAAGTATATTCCTTTGTAGATTTGTGAGGTTCTGTTGGGTTAAAGATGTTCTTTACATGATATGATAAGTTTTGAGGAAGTCTTTAATGAAGATCTCATCACAGTAGCTTAGATTTTAGCCTTGTAGTTTAGAATTGAGTAGCTAGGGATTTAGCCCTCCTTTCTTGCTTTCTGATAGTGTTTGTACAGAATTGAGGAAGTCTTGCAGTTTAGAATTGAGGAAGTCTTTAGGCATGCTTTCTGGATTGATCTTCAAAAGAATAGACAACTATATTTGATGAAGATTCAAGTTGGTTTGTTCTTTAAAGGATGACATTCTTCTTGATTAATATCTTCATCCTTAATTCTCTTTCAAACTGGACAATTGAGAAAATGGATAGAATTGGATTCCAATATTCATATTTTGACAAGCAATTAATTAGAAGAGAGATTCAATATCTAAAATTACGTTACAGACAATGAGAAGATATCATACGTTAGATTGAGGGATGATTTGGTATTTACTTGAGAAAAAGAAATGAGCTTATCTAGACCTTGCGTTATTAATTGATTAACCTACTGTTAGACCCATTTTGTTATTAATTCTTTAACATGCAGTGTTAAGCTGTTTAGTGGTGTAGATTAGTAATTTAGTACAGATTTCTGTTAAGCATTAGTGCAGATTTCTGTTAAGTATCATAGTATAGATTTTGGTTAAGAATTATAGTTTTAGAATTTGTTTAAGCATACAGATTTGAGTTTATTTGCTACTTTAATATGCATGATTGTGTGTTACCTAGTTGATTTCACTTATAGATGCATATGAAAAAAAAATACCCTAATAGTATTTGGGTTTAAGAAAAGTATAAGGAAGATAAAGAAAAGAAAGAAAAGGCCAAGGCCTTAAGTAGATCTCAAGATCAAGACTTTAGGGATTTTGGCACACAAGGTGCCTATTAAAATGCCAAGGCATTTAAAGGAGAAGTAATTAAGATTATAAGTATTTTACTTTTAAGAAGAGGCTAGTACCCGACTTCGCAAGGTTGTCGTTAAACAAATCCAGGTGTCCAATTCCAAGGTCTTGGCCCTGGTACACCAAGGTCTGCTCTTTTAGGATTGGTGGCTCGTTACCCCAACCTATTAGGGAACGCGCATAAGATGGTACTAAGCATGTGCCCAAGAGAAGTTGATTATTATTTTGAAGTATTATAAGTATAAGTTTTTGAACAAGTAAAATAAGTTTCACTTAAGTATAAAAGTATTAAAGTATAAGTTTTAAACAAGTGAAATAAAAGAATAAGTTTTTTTAGCAAGTGAAATAAGATTCAGAAAGTGTTTAAAATTCAGTAAGTTTAGTTCTCTATGCTAGCATGATTGTATAGATTTGCTTTACATGTTTAGCCCTTCAGTATGTTACTTTTACTAGTAGATGAGCATGAGTAGTTTTCCTTTTGAGCATTCAGTTTTGCTTTTCAGTATATTCACATGCATATCAAGATTTTGTGAGTTAGATAGCGCTTACTAAGCATTTTACTTATAGTTTACATTTCCTCTTACTGCAGATAAAGGAAGATGACGAGGAGGTGCGGATGGTGTGTGATGCAGGACTATGGGAGAGACTTGGGATGTTGTTGAGTTTTCTGCATTGTAGTGATTAATAAACATTAAGAATGTATTTTGAGTTCCATGTCATTTAGATTGTTTTATCGTGTTTTGCGAAAGTTGGTTATTTTGATTATATATGAACTGCGTGGGTGTTTGATATATATTCCAGCCACTTGTGGCTGTGTATACTGTGTATGTATCGATGTTTATGGTCACCGGTACAGGGGAAACTCTGTCAAAATTTTTTGGTAGGGATTCCTCGTGGTTTTGATCACACCGGTTAAGTAGAGTTAATAGTTAAGTAATGGTTACCTTAGAGAGTAGTAGAGTTGTAAGAAGGGTGATCGTTACATTATATCAAAGTCAGTTCAGAAAAATACCTCTATTCTTCATTTCCAGAATGTGAACTCCCCCTTGAACACTGGTGGGTAGATACTAGCTCTTGCCATTTCTTGTGTTTCGGTCGACGGTTAATCCTTCTGAAGCGTCCTTACTTTAATACCAATTGTAGGTTCCTTGAGGCTAGCCAAATGAGGGTGAATAGCTCTATAATGAAATTTATACTCTCTTTTGCTTTCCATTTAGCAAAGACAAACACATATTAGTTAATAAAAAATAATTACATAAAAAGTAATAGAAGACTCTGAGTTTTACTTGGTTTGCAACTGGGAAGGTTGTTAATCCAAGGTAGTTAAAGCTCTAGTAGAAAGTTCTTCTTTTGTAAAGGTGGATAAGCTTCTTACAACGTTGATAGTACAAAAATTTGAAACAAGAAAGAATACAGAGTGTGTTATACGAAATGGAGAAGACCAAGGCTTTATTTATAGTCCACTGGTTGAAACTGACTGTTTGCTGATATGGCATGGTTCCGGTGCCCCCAACATGGTAAATCTCATCTTCTCGTAAACGGATATACAACGAACGTGGGATAAAATTTTATCCCACTCCGAGCGCCTGGATCCCCTTCGGGCGCTTAGACCCGTTCCGGGCATCCGGACCCTTGCTGATCCTGATCCACAGCACCGAGAAGTCGAGGTGCCCAGGCTAGCACCAAAGTGGTCGGGGCACCCGAAGTAGCTCAGGGCGCACGAACTCAGGATGCCTGGAATAGCTCTAGGTGCTCGAACAAGAGTCAACTCCTAATTGACTTTTTGTCTAGCTTCCACTGTAGCTCCACTAGCTTGGGTGATTTCGGCCATCCGAAATTAAGCTCACTTGAACCTATCTTCCGACTTTCTTGATCAATCTCCTACTCTAACTTCTCATCCCTCAGAAATGATGCGCGCTTCCTTCTCATCTATCAGCGTACTCTTCCTTAGCTTCTTGTCCCTCAAATGCCCCATGCTCGTTGACTCATTCTCATGTCATCCTTCTCGCTAGCAGTGTCTCTCGCTTGCCTTCTTGTGCTTCTAAGTTCCTACACACTTAGACACAAGGATCAAAATACAACAGGACCTAACTTGACTTGGTTGATCATATTAAAACTATCACAGGGTACTTACAGTTCTTATGTGTTGTGTCTTGTATGTGTTTGACAAAATGTATGTGAGGTCAATACATTTAGATGTAGAGCTTTGGTCATTATATAAAGGAGGTACTTTGGTTTGTTTGATTAGGAGCCCTATGATAAAGGGTATCCCTACTTTCTATAGTATTTCCTTGAAATGTGAATCAAATCTCTACAAGGAAAGCCAATTAGAGTTTAAGGAGTTTTTCCTAAATTAATATTAAGAAGTGACTTGCGTTATCTAGTATTTGTATGATTAGGAGACTCTATGACAGAGGCTTTCCCTTTAATCAGACTTTCTAGATTATCTCTTTTACTTAATTGCATTAATCTACCATTAATAAATATATCAGATAACTCTAGCGATTGTATGACCTAGGAGCCTTGTGACAAAGGGTATCCCTTTAACAGGACTTTCTAGAGTTACTTATTTATTTAATGACATTAGAACTTGAGTAAACTTTTCGGTGTGATTTTCATGAGATTGTGCCAGACTTTTGTAAGAATCCTTACAAGAGTATGAGCATGGAGTTTAGGAGATAAATAATTCATAGGGACATTAACTAGTATTATAATGAAACTAAAATCCTAGAATCTATCATCCACGAATCCAACTTCACTTCCCTATGTGCTCACTTATGCTCACTTTCTCCTCCTCCTCCTCTCTCTCTCTCTCTCTCTTTCTCTCTCTCTCTCTCTCGCGTGCGTGTGCTCACTCTCCTTCTCTTCTTTCTTTTATCTTACATTCATAACCAAAACAACCCTCGATTGTCTAGATAATTTACCACGTGAAATCAACTAATACTTAATGAACAACCCCTGTGGTTTGATATCTTTTTATTATTGATGACATGGTCGTGCACTTGTGACTTCATAATAATTATCTAGATGAATTCAATACGAGAAAATAGCTATAATAGAAAACTAATTTGAACTAAAAAACTAAATAAAAGGTTGATGGGAAATCAAATTTTAAGATAATTCTAGAATTTTGATTTCATCATGATGAGTATCAATAATTCAACTATAAGCAATTTGATGTGAGAAAACCTCAAACCATGGAGAAAATTCATGGGAGATATGAGTGGAGTGACTTATAAGTAAGAGTCGAGAGTAGATGACAACTTAGGGGGACTCGACCACAGATGTGGTCAAAGTCAAGAGTGTTAATGGATTCAACCTCTAGTCAAGGTTGACTGATATAGAAGGATTTGTTGAATTATTTTTATTATTTTTAGGAAATTATTATTTTTTTTATAATTTTTGGGTTTTTATCTTTAGGGTATTTTTGGTAATTTTTATATTTTAGATTTTTAGATTTTGAGTCTGTTTAGAATTTTTAGTACTATGGGTCTGTTAAAAAAAATTCCTTTCTATTATGATCACTTTCCTTTGTTTATAAGTTAGAAATTGGGTTCTATAAGTTAGGATTTCTTTTCTTTTATGTCTTAGAGTTTGGAGTCTATATAAGCATTTGTTTAACTGTTTAAGGAATACTTCTCTATTATTAAATAATTTTTTTTTGGAAAATCTAGAGGATTGCGCTTTTCTTTTCTTGTTTTCTCCTCAATTTCCACTTCTAGTCAATCCATAGGATAATCGCTATCCCACTTGGTGTCAGTTGATATTAGAATTGCCAAGTTCCGATTAAGGAAGTCAAGCATTAGATTCAATGAAAGGTCGTTATGGTCGTGCCAGGCAGGTTCGGTTGAGGAAGCCTCACACCATGGTCATAATACCCAAGTCATGATTGAGGATTTATAGAAGTAAGTTGTGGATTTAATTCAGCATGTGAAGATTGTGGATTTAGAGAAGTAGGTCACCAATTTAACCTAACATGTAGTAGTGGCGATGCAAAATCTCAAAGATCGTGAGATACGTGGTTGAGAGGATCAACATGGAGACCTCGGATATCGAGTTGATCTACCCAAATATTTTGATACGTCACAGACAAAGAATTTTGTTGATTTGATCAACAAAGTAGAGCGGATCTTCGACTATAAGCAAGTTTCAGATCGAATAAAAGTGAAGCTAATTGCCATCAGACTTAAGGGTCAAGCATTAATATAGTGGGAGCACTTGTGATACTCACAAAACAAATAAGACAAAATCAAGATCAAGGATTAAGAGAAGATGAAGAAAAAAAATGAAAGATCACTTTCTTCCTTTTTGAGTACCCTTAAATTTTGTTCCAAGGATGATTAAATTTTTCCATGGAGAATGATAAATTTGATGCCAAAGATGACCTTGATGGATTCGAAGATGTTTTAGAAGAAGAAGCTAACTGTTGATGCAATTTACATTAACGGTCTAACTCAGCTTTTGATGAATGACAAGTGAGTTGAGTTAGATATTTTTGTTATCTAATGCATTTACCGAGCATGCAGGGATTTACGGATCTAGAGTACCTCACACTAGGATGAAATCCAACTAGGTCTAAGGACTCGATAGTTGGTGTGAAGCCCAGATAGGTCAAAGAGTCGACTAGATATCTGGCGGAAAGTCCTACTAGGTCCACGGGGCTTGACAGCTAGTTGAAGTCTAGTTGGGTCTGCGAACTTGACAACTGGCAAGAAGACCTGGTGGGTCAAGAGGCTAGTCAATAGACTACAAGTTGGTAAGTGAAGGTAAGTCACTAGAGGAGAGAGTTCTGGTGAGGGCGAGTCCAAGTTTGGACTTTAGGCGTTGGTCCAGTTAGTGTTAGAATTTTTCGGGCCACGAAAACCGCTTTTCGCGTCGCGGAAACCCCGAAACACCCTAGCCAAGGATCTCGTGCAAAGAAAAATCCGATTCGAAAAATTCCACGTATTTATATCATGCTTAATACCCGAATATGTTAGATCTACTCCTAGATCTATAGTTTAAAGAAAAACTACCTTTGATGCGTGCCCTTCGCTTATCCCGCTCGACTAAGGTTGAAGTTGGATCTAGAGGGCACAAAGTAGAGCCCCTCTATATGTGTCCACACAAGCAATTAGGTGGAGAAGATGACCGAAACAAGGTGTGCTAGCACCTATGTGGTTTTCGGCCAAGAAGAGGAGGAAGAGAGGGAGAAGTTGCCGAGAGCACCAAGGAAGAAGAAGAATAAAAAAATTGAATTCAAAAATTCAATCAATCCACCATATCATGTGGCCGGCCACATAAATGTCATTAAGTGGGCAATTAATGCTCTTAATTGCCCCCTTAATGTGGCCGGCCACTCATGGGTAACCTCCCATGAGGTGGCAAGCATGAGGTGGCATGGTGATGTGTAGCATCCCCATTGGTTCTCCCATGCCACCTCATCAAATGTGGTGGCATCCAAGTCAAGTCAATATTGACTTTCAACCTTCCTAATTTGGCCAAAGTCAAACATGACCAAATTAACTCCCTTAATTGATTTATCCAACATTTGGATCATACTTGAGTCTAACTCATAGTCAAGTCAAACTTGTGGATTTAGGTCAAGTCAAACTTGCCTTTTATAGACTTTCCATATTTAGCCAAGTCAAACTTGACTTCATCTTTCCTCTTGGTTCATCATATGAACTAGTCTCCATCTATTGCTCTATGTGTGTGACCCTATAGGTTCTTGTCAACGTTGGCAATGTCCCTAAATCCAATTAGGGACATAAGCAATGAGAGGTATCTAGCAACACATCATTGCTACCCAAGTTACAAGAATGTTGAGATCCAACATCACCAATATGACTAATAATTGTGACTCTCACAATATGTGACATTGTCCTTCTATCCTTGATATCTAGATTGATCTTATATGAGGCATAGACCGTGTCATCCTCCAATCAATCTAAGTGTCTTGAACTCCAAGTAGACTCACTATAATCAAATAAGCACAATATCACATATTGCCTTATTTGGGCATGGCCATGCACTTAGTGATCTCACTCTATCAAGACTATGATATCACTCCTGTAATATAGGAGGATAGATCCCATCTACATCACTCACATCCCTCCGCATAATTTGTTACATACCCAGAATCGCCTTTATAGTCCACCCAGTTACGGGTGACGCTTGACGAAACCAAAGTACATAACTCCTTATGTAGGGAACCATGGTGACTTGGTCTAAGGACTAAAGTCATACTAATAGTCACTTGAGAAAGTATATGACACTCATATAACGATCCATGATACTTTCTCATGGCAGGTCATTCAGTATACATTCTCCAATGTATACCCATGTGTCAACTTGATATCTCATATCCATGACTTGTGAGATCAAGTCATCATGTTGACCTACATGCTAGTCTCAATGCATTAACATTGTCCTTCTATGTTAATACTTGACTAGGAATAATTAAGTGTAGTGTTCTCTATATCATCTCACTATCGATTTAACTAATCGATTGATATAGATATGAACCTACTACCCTAGGACATTATTATACTTATTTATATAGCACAAATACACACAAGTATAATAATCACAATGCCTTTATTTATATATCAGAAATATATGTACAAGAATATGATACAAAGAGTCCAAAAAGTAACCATCACATGATTGGCTCTAGGGCTCTCACTAACAATCTCCCACTAGCACTAGTGCCAATCGTTGTAGTATCTAATACCCAATGACCTAGTGTGACCATCATGCTTAGTCTGTGCCAAAGCCTTGGTCAAGGGATCTGCGACGTTAGCCTCTGTGGGTACTCTGCAAATCTTCACATCTCCTCGATCGATGATCTCTCGAATGAGATGGAAGCGCCGTAGTATATGCTTTGTCCGCTGGTGTGAGCGAGGTTCCTTAGCCTGCGCAATAGCTCCATTGTTGTCGCAGTAGAGCTCTACGGGATCAGATATGCTAGGAACCACCCCAAGCTCAGAAATGAACTTGCGGATCCAAACTGCCTCCTTTGCTGCCTCTGATGCAACAATATACTCAGCCTCCGTTGTAGAATCTGCAACTGTGTCCTGCTTCGAACTCTTCCAGCTCACAGCTCCACCATTCAAGCAGAACACGAACCCTGACTGCGATCTGTAATCATCCTGGTCAGTTTGGAAGCTAGCATCAGTGTAACCCTTTACAACTAGATGTTCATCACCTCCAAATATCAAGAAATAATCCTTAGTCCTTCTCAAGTACTTAAGGATATTCTTGACCGCAATCCAGTGATGCTCACCTGGATCTGACTGGTATCTGCTCGTCATGCTCAAAGCATACGAGACATCAGGACGAGTACATAACATGGCGTACATGATAGATCCTATGGCCGAGGCATAGGGGATCTTATCCATGCGGTCCCTCTCCTCTCTAGAAGAGGGACTTTGAGTCTTCGAAAGACTCACACCATGTGACATCGGCAGATTTCCCTTCTTGGAATTCTGCATGGCAAACCGAAGTAATACCGTGTCAATGTATGTATTCTGACTTAGGCCAAGCAATCTCTTAGATCTATCTCTATAGATCTTAATGCCTAGAATGCAGGCTACTTCACCTAAGTCTTTCATTGAGAAACAATTCCCTAGCCAAGTCTTCACAGACTGTAGCGAGGAAATGTCGTTCCCAATGAGAAGTATGTCATCCACATACAATACGAGGAAGACAACTGTGCTCCCACTAACCCTCTTGTAGACACAGGGTTCATCTTCGTTCTTGATGAAACCAAACTGTTTGATTGCATCATCGAATCGAAGATTCCAGCTCCGAGAGGCTTGCTTCAGACCATAAATGGCCCTATGCAGCTTGCATACTCTGCTAGTATGCTGTGGATCTACAAAACCCTCAGGCTGTGTCATGTACACATCCTCGAGGAGGTTTCCATTCAGAAACGCTGTCTTGACATCCATCTGCCAGATCTCATAATCATGGTAGGCTGCAATAGCAAGCATAATCCGAATGGACTTAAACATCGCTACTGGAGAGAAGGTTTCATCATAGTCAATACCATGAATCTGCTTGAAACCTTTAGCTACCAGTCTACCTTTATAGGTATGAGTAAGTCCGTCCATGTTAGTCTTTCTCTTAAAGACCCACTTACACCCAATAGGTTTGACCCCTTCAGGTGGATCAACCAAGGTCCAAACTTGGTTGGTGTACATGGAATCCATTTCAGATCTCATGGCTTCTAGCCATGACTCAGAATCTGGGCTCATCACAGCTTCCTGATAGGTGGTAGGCTCATTCTCAATGAGCATAACGTCATCCTGGTCAGGCAAGAGAAATGAGTATCTCTCAGGCTGACGACGTACCCTATCAGACCTGCGAAGAGGTAGGTCTACATGAACAGGTTGTTGTTCCACAACTTCTTGTGCAACAATCTCATCATCCACAACTCTTTGTGGTTCCTGTTCAGTATCCATCAATGGCTCAGTGTTTTGGTCGTTGTCTTGAACTTCTTCAAGATCAAACGAACTTCAACTAGCTGTTCTAGAAACAAAGCCCCTTTCTAAAAAGACCCCATCTTAGCAACAAACACTTTGTGTTGACTAGGAATGTAGAAGTAATATCCCTTAGTTTCCTTGGGATATCCTATAAAATAACACTTATCGATTTGGGTCCCAGTTTGTCCGAGACTTGACGTCTAACGTAAGCCTCACAACCCCAAACCCTCATGAAAGACATCTGGGACTCTCTCCCAGTCCATATCGTATATGGTGTCTTCATGACCGCCTTTGATGGAACACGGTTAAGTGTGAACGCTGCCGTGTCCGAGCATATCCCCAAAAGGATATAGGAAGATCTGCGTGACTCATCATAGATCGTACCATATCTAATAAGGTACGATTCCTCCTTTCGGATACACCATTCCACTGTGGTGTTCCAGAGGAGTGAGTTGGGATAGAATCCCACACTCGCTAGATAGTCACTAAACTCATGGCTTAAGTATTCTCCACCTCGATCCGATCAAGTATCTTAATACTTTTGCCAAGTGGTTTTGTACTTCATTCTGAATTCCTTGAACTTTTCAAAGGATTCAGACTTATGTGTCATCAAGTACACATAACCATATCTACTGAAGTCGTCAGTAAATGTGATAAAGTACCTATAACCACCCCGAGCAGCGATATTGAAAGGGCCACATACATCACTATGTATGAGTCCTAGCAAGTCTGTCGCTCTCTCGCTATGTCCACTAAAGGGAGTCTTGGTCATCTTGCCTAGAAGGCATGACTCACATGTCTCATATGATTCAAAATCAAATGAGTCCAGCAAACCATCCTTATGGAGCTGGGACAAGCGACTCTCGTTTATGTGGCCTAGGCGGCAATGCCAGAGATAGGTTGGGTTCAACTCATTTGATCTCAACCTCTTGGTACTCACGTTATAGATAGGGCTCTCTAAATCTAGAATATAGAGGCCATTCATCAGATGTGCACTACAATAGAACATATCTTTCAAATAAACAGAACAACATTTGTCCTTTATTATGAATGAAAAACCTTTATTATCTAAACAGGAAACTGAAATAATATTCTTTGTTAGTGCAGGGACATAACAACAATTATCTAGTTCCAATACAAGCCCAGCGGGCAGAGATAGAAAATATGTTCCTACAACAACAGCAGCAACCCTTGCTCCATTGCCTACTCGTAGGTCCACCTCGCCCTTTGCCAATGCCCTACTTCTCAGCGCCTGCACATTAGTACAAATGTGAGATGCACATCCAGTATCTAATACCCATGATGTAGAAATAGAAAGGTTGACTTCTATAACATTTATACCTGAAGTAGAAGCCTCGCTTCTTTTCTTCTTAAGATCCTCCAGGTAGATCTTGCAGTTCCTCTTCCAGTGCCCTGTCTGACCACAGTGGAAGCAGGTAGCATCCTTTTGCACCCCGCCCTTGGGTTTGAGTGCTGAAGAGCTGGCTTTGCCCTTGGTCTGGGTCTTACCCTTACCCTTGGGCTTCCACTTGCCCTTACCCTTGCCCTTTTGTACCATCAGGACGGTACTGGTCTTGGTAGTGGTGAGATTGGGCTCAGCAGTTCTCAACATGTTGAGCATCTCGGGCAGTGGTTTGTCTAATTCGTTCATGTTATAGTTCATGACGAATTGACGGTAACTTGCCGGCAACGATTGCAGGATCAAGTCAGTGGCCAGCTCTTGGCCCAATGGGAACCCCAACCTCTCTAGGTTCTCGACGTACCCAATCATCTTGAGTACGTGAGTTCCTACAGGGGTTCCCTCTTTCATCTTACATGAAAAGAGGGCCTGAGTCACTTCAAACCTCTCATGCCTGGCTTGCCCTTGATATAATTGCTTAAGATGGCCAATCATATCAAAGGCATTCATGTTCTCGTGTTGCTTCTGAAGCTCAGAGGACATGCAGCATAGCATTAGGCACGACACGTCTAACGCATCGTCTTGATGCTTCTGATGAGCATCCTTAATGCTACGAGCGGCAGAGGCTGGTGGTGCTTCAGGAACTGCTTGCTCCAGAACGTACAGCTTACGTTCCTGCATGAGGACTATCCTCAGGTTCCTGTACCAGTCCAGGAAGTTAGCTCCTGTGAGCTTGTCCTTCTCAAGGACAGATCGTAGGGAGAGAGTGTTCGCGTTTGGTGACATGGCAATCTACAACATATTAAACATGCAGAAAATCAATATCATATTCTATCATCTAATTAGGCCTTTAATTAAATGATGCTCCCACTAAATTTTGTGGGACAAGATCCACATCATACTACATCTTGAGTCAGCTTTGGCTGAATCGCCCAAGACCTAGTATGATCGGTAGGTAGCTAATTACCAATTACATCTCCATGCAACTCTTGTTTATAGGATCAAGATTTAACTTTTACAAATAATCTTGAGTTAGCTTTGGCTAAATCGCCCAAGATTATTTATAAACGTGATCTTGTCCTACCTTTCCAACTATTGGAATACGCCTATAGCTTCACTCGATCCAATTGAGCTTTGCTAGCTACTCAATCTAATTGAGCTCAATCTAACCCGAGCGTGATAGGCGGGACCAAGGTTGTCCCTCCGCATCCTACCAAGATTAAATGCGTTGCTCTGCTTTGGCAGATACGACAATCGCATATGATCGAGGTAGTGATGGGTATCATGGCCCGGTAGGCGTTTACGAGTTGATTTCGATTTAGATCTAATCTAATCGACGATGTGCATCATATTTAGGCGTAAATTAAATCTAATTTAAATCCTAAATGTGTATTGTGCACATCAAGATGTGGTTCCCACATCACATGTGCATCACATACACTCATGCATATTCTATTCTACACAAACATGCATCACATACACATAAGCAAAAATAAAATATATACATTTAAATTATGTGATTGGTCATGGCCCTACTAGGATCCTCTCTAGCCAAAGAGAAGATCCAATGGTCATCCTAGGGTCTAGGTGGCAGCTTCTCCAAGCTCCTCCTTCCGATCCCCATGTGTTGCCGGCATGCTCCCGCGAGTCCGTCTTCTCCGGAATTTCGTCATCTTCAAATTTTGTACATTACAAAATTTATACTCGAGTTACATTCGAGTCTTAAAACTAATTTTTACAGAAATAAAATAATGGAAAAAGGCAACACGCAGGTCGCATCCACAATACAGCACACACAACACATGACGGCACGCAGGCCGTATTATGAATTACACGCATAATTTTTCATAAAAATTCTGGGACTTGGGCCATGACCAACACATACTGTACATAATTCAGAATTGTGTATTTTTTTTTATTTAAAATTTTTCTACTGATTTTTCTGAATTTTTGAGTCCCTTCTCCACGGCGGTCCCGCTAAGCGGGTTTCGGGCGTAATCGCGGCACAAGGCCCCTTGCGGGGTTAGGGGCAGCGCCCCTATTCGCGAAATAACCTTCGCGAGTGTCCTCTTGCGATTATACAGCGCCCTTTTTCGCTGTCCCAAAATCTATTTGGGTGAAACTTGCCGTTTCGGAGAAATTTTTCTCGGTGACAAAAGTGTACAAGTGCTTCGCACTCGTTCTTTCGCCTCTACGAGAAAAATACCCAAAAATTCCTAAAATTTAGAAAAATCACAGAAACTTAAAAGCATCTAAATTTTGTATCTAATACAAAAAAAAAAAAATAAATAAATACGTGCTTCGCACGATGGCTCTGATACCACTGTTAGAATTTTTCGGACCACGAAAACCGCTTTTCGCGTCGCGGAAACCCCGAAACACCCTAGCCAAGGATCTCGTGCAAAGAAAAATCCGATTCGAAAAATTCCACATATTTATATCATGCTTAATACCCGAATATGTTAGATCTACTCCTAGATCTATAGTTTAAAGAAAAACTACCTTTGATGCGTGCCCTTCGCTTATCCCGCTCGACTAAGGTTGAAGTTGGATCTAGAGGGCACAAAGTAGAGCCCCTCTATATGTGTCCACACAAGCAATTAGGTGGAGAAGATGACCGAAACAAGGTGTGCTAGCACCTATGTGGTTTTCGGCCAAGAAGAGGAGGAAGAGAGGGAGAGGTTGCCAAGAGCACCAAGGAAGAAGAAGAATCAAAAAAATTGAATTCAAAATTCAATCAATCCACCATATCATGTGGCCGGCCACATAAATGTCATTAAGTGGGCAATTAATGCTCTTAATTGCCCCCTTAATGTGGCCGGCCACTCATGGGTAACCTCCCATGAGGTGGCAAGCATGAGGTGGCATGGTGATGTGTAGCATCCCCATTGGTTCTCCCATGCCACCTCATCAAATGTGGTGGCATCCAAGTCAAGTCAATATTGACTTTCAACCTTCCTAATTTGGCCAAAGTCAAACATGACCAAATTAACTCCCTTAATTGATTTATCCAACATTTGGATCATACTTGAGTCTAACTCATAGTCAAGTCAAACTTGTGGATTTAGGTCAAGTCAAACTTGCCTTTTATAGACTTTCCATATTTAGCCAAGTCAAACTTGACTTCATCTTTCCTCTTGGTTCATCATATGAACTAGTCTCCATCTATTGCTCTATGTGTGTGACCCTATAGGTTCTTGTCAACGTTGGCAATGTCCCTAAATCCAATTAGGGACATAAGCAATGAGAGGTATCTAGCAACACATCATTGCTACCCAAGTTACAAGAATGTTGAGATCCAACATCACCAATATGACTAATAATTGTGACTCTCACAATATGTGACATTGTCCTTCTATCCTTGATATCTAGATTGATCTTATATGAGGCATAGACCGTGTCATCCTCCAATCAATCTAAGTGTCTTGAACTCAAGTAGACTCACTATAATCAAATAAGCACAATATCACATATTGCCTTATTTGGGCATGGCCATGCACTTAGTGATCTCACTCTATCAAGACTATGATATCACTCCTGTAATATAGGAGGATAGATCCCATCTACATCACTCACATCCCTCCGCATAATTTGTTACATACCCGAGAATCGCCTTTATAGTCCACCCAGTTACGGTGACGTTTGACGAAACCAAAGTACATAACTCCTTATGTAGGGAACCATGGTGACTTCAGGTCTAAGGACTAAAGTCATACTAATAGTCACTTGAGAAAGTATATGACACTCATATAACGATCCATGATACTTTCTCATGGCGGGTCATTCAGTATACATTCTCCAATGTATACCCATGTGTCAACTTGATATCTCATATCCATGACTTGTGAGATCAAGTCATCATGTTGACCTACATGCTAGTCTCAATGCATTAACATTGTCCTTCTATGTTAATACTTGACTAGGAATAATTAAGTGTAGTGTTCTCTATATCATCTCACTATCGATTTAACTAATCGATTGATATAGATATGAACCTACTACCCTAGGACATTATTATACTTATTTATATAGCACAAATACACACAAGTATAATAATCACAATGCCTTTATTTATATATCAGAAATATATGTACAAGAATATGATACAAAGAGTCCAAAAAGTAACCATCACATGATTGGCTCTAGGGCTCTCACTAACAGTTAGGTCCATTTGGAACACCTAAACTAAGACCATAATTAGTTTCTGGTTTTAGAAAGATAGAAACTAACTAATACTCTTATTTTATGTTTGTGCTAACCTCATTCTGCAGAGTATACTTTATTTCTGAACTAATGCATTTTGTAGGGGTGAAAAAGTACAAAAAGTCTCGGATGAACAGTGCTCGAGGCGCCTCTTGGCGATTAGAGGTGTCCCGAAGTAATAGGTGCTAAGGCACCTCCTAGCAATTAGAGGCGCCCTAGAGCGAGGGTTAGAGGTGCCTCAGAGGTGTTAGAGGCGCCCTCGTGCAGGATAAGAGCAAAGCTTGCAAAGACCATCCAGTCTGTTGTGGTCGGAGGTTGGAGGCGCCTCCAAGTTTGATGAAGGTGCCCTTAGAAGGATAAAACCACCAAAAGTGGAGTTTATTGACTCTGAAGCAAAGGGGATGATAGCTGATGTTGAGGCGCCTTGGAGGCTATTGGAGGCACCCTCAACAACTTATAAAAGGAGAATTGAAGTAGCTCTTTGAACAACAATTGATATTTATTCGATCCAAGTGTCTTCCTGAGCTTTACTGTTGTTTCAAAGAAGTTGTTATACCGCCAAGCTGCTCCTTCGAGTCATCTGATCATCTCTAATAGACCGACATCAGCACACGAGCATATACAACTATAAAGTTGGTAAAATTTAAATTAAGTGTTGCTTTCTTTGTTACTGCTTTTAAAAGGGAAATGTAGGCTATTACACCATCCCTATCTTTGTATTCGATTATCTCTTCTAGCAATTCCGGAATAGGCATTTAATAGATTACCTATCGATAGGTATGCGGGACCTAGATTTTAGAGTAAGAGTCGTCAAAGACTCCGAACCAAGTAAAACTGACTAAGTTTTTCCTTGTGTTCTTTTCAGTTTAAACTTTCCGCTGTAATTTTATTTTAAATTTATAAAATAATTATATTTTTAAAAACATGTGATTCAAGCCCTCCTCTCAGGTGCTCATGATCTAACAAGTAGTATTAGAGCTTAGTTAACTCTGAATTGGTGCAACCATCGATCAAGGAAGGGGATCATCATTTTTCAATTTTCTAATTTTATGTCGCATAATTATAACTGCAATCTCTTTCTTTTTCCCACACTACTTAGCCCAATACACAATCTTGGTATCTATCTTAAGCTCTCCTTTTAGTAAATTAATGACCCAAATCAAGGGATCCAGCATAGTTCATCCCCCTCTATTCAAAGGAGACGATGCCCCCTATTGGAAGAGTCGAATGAAAGTATACCTAAAGACCGACTTCGACCAATGGTTCAGTGTTACCAAAGAATACAAGGTGTTAGTTGACTGTTGGTCCCTTTGGCTACTGGCTAGAGGGGGGTGAATAGTTTGTACAATAAAACACAAAAATACTTTTCTCGACTTTATAGTTTAACAATAATCAACACTTGCATAAAAGAAATAAGAAACTAAAAAGGAAGAGGCACAACAGAGTTTACTTGGTTACAACTAGGAAGGTTGTTAATCCAAATAAGTTAAAAGCACACTAAACTCTCCTTCAGGTTGAGAAGCTTCTTTACAACAATTAACGCACTAGATCAGAAAGCTAAACGAAAGATAAATGATTACAAGTATTCTTTTTTTACTTCTGGGACTAGGGCTATATTTATAGCCCTGGTCGGGATGCCTGGAAGGGTTCCAAGTGCCTAGGGGGGATAAACTTTTATCCCCGTCACAATGGAATGTGCCACGTCGCGTTCCGGATAAAAACCTGCTCCGAGCACTGGAAGGGTTCCGAGCGCTCGGATCAAAGTTAACCTTATGTTAACTTGTTTGGTCCGGGTTCTAGCTCTGGCTCCGCTCACTTGGGTCTGGATCTTCCACTCCGGCTCCGACTCCGCTTGGGTGATCTCAGCCATCCAGAATAAGGCTCACCTGAACCCAACTTCTGACCTTCGAGCAGTCTTTCGCTCCAGCTTCTCGGCCCTTGGAAATGTCATGCGCCTCCTTCTTGTCCGCCAGCATACTCTTCCGCAGTACCTCGTCCATCGAATGCACCGAGTCCGTCAGCTCTCTCCCGTGTCTTCCTTCTCACTAGTTGCGTCTTTTGCTCGACTTTCTATGCTCCTAAGTTCCTGCATATTTAGACACAGGGGTTAAATACCAATAGGACTTAACTTAACTTGGTTGATCACATTAAAACTACCACGAGGTACTTACAATCTCTCCATTTTTGATGTGAGCAAACCCCAAGTTAAGTTAGGGTAAAACTATAAAAAAATAACAGTTATAAAATAAGATTTTTGTAAGTACAAAAATTAAAAATTGTACTACTCTCCCCTAAACTTAATCTTTACTACTGCCCTTTTGATTATATGAAAACTAGGGTACATTAAAAAAATTCTACTTAACAATAATAAAAAGTCTAAGGGATAATTAAAAAACATTAAAGTTTAAGCTTTAAATTTTTTTAACATATTTAAGACAGAAAAAAATTTCATATAAAGTTGAAATTATCATTAAAAACAAATTCTAACATTCATAAAATTTTGACATTTGAAAATTTTCTTACAGTTAAGTGATAAAGTTCTTAGAAAAATTAACTTTAAATAATTTCTAATAAAAATTATGATAAACATTTGAAAGTATTTTTATAACAACTAATTGCTTAACAGTTAGTCAATTAAATACTTATTTCAATAATTGGCTTCCAGGCTGTGGTGAGACAGTAGGACTTCTTGGATATTAGAGCAACAACCACTTTCTAGACAAAGTCTTTTAAAGAAATTAAATATTTAACTTTCTGTTTGAAAGTTAAAAAAATAATTAATTTAAATATGATTTTGAAACCCAAAATAGGTTCCTTCCGACAGAATTAATCAAAAATTTCTTAAGAATGCATTTTTGTGATATTTTCCTTATTTAGCCCTTATGGTATTTAAAATACCAGTTTAAACTATTATATCTCCTAATATTTTCATTATTTGTGTAATGACCCATTTTCCCTATTTCGAGCTCCAAATGTCCATAAAAATATTTGAAAATGTTTTTAAAATATTCTAGAGATTTTTAGAAATTTTTAGAGTATTTTTACGCAATTTTTGGAGGTCGTTTAGTATGTTTACAAAAAGAAAGAAATTTTGACAAAAACTGTTGAAGGTGAGACTCGAACCCAAGACCTCCGGTCGAACCCGACCTAACCGGACGCATCCGACCAGCCGAGCTACGCTCGTTTTGTTAACCTAATAGGAAGAGAAACATATTTAAGGAGTAGTTAATAATAAAGCCGGGGTTTTAAAAGAAAACCTAGGTTTTCCTCCTCTGCGACCGAACCCTTTCTTCCCCTCTCCTTCGCGTGCAGCAGCTGTGCGGGTGGAAAACACACCGAGGCGACGGCGCTAGGTTTCCTTTCTCTGGCGGCCGGTGAGCTCTCTCCTCCACGGATCCTTCACCAAGCCGAACTTCTCTCGGCAAGGTCAGCGCGGGAACAAGAAGAAGTCGCAAGTCTTCAAGCTTTGAAACCCTAGACCTTCCTCTCCTTCGGTTGTAAGTCCAAGAACGCTAGGTAAGTACTACTCACCTGCGGTAGGAGTTGTTTCGGGTTTTCTGTTTTGATTTTTCCTTGCTTCCGAGGCCTAGCATGAACCCTAGATTCTTAGTATTTGGGCTGCACAGCAAGTTTGACCTTTCCTTTTCATGAGCATAGCATGTTAAGGTCAAGAAATTATGTTCTTTGTTCATTTTGAATTCAAAGCATGTTGTAAAGATTTTTGGTTTCTTCTAGTTTTCTGCCGTGAGTCTTATAGGAAGAAGATGAATGATTTAGGTTAAGCATGTAGGATTGTTTTCCTTCTTTAGGTTCTGTGCTTACTGAATTTCCAGCATTTCAGTAGCAATTTCTGTTTTCCTATTTTCAGTTGTAGAGAATTAGGAGGTTAGGGACCTTAGAACAGATTCATAATGCTGCTCATTTTTCCTGCCAATCCGATGAAGCATAATTGGAAATTAGGGTTGTTTTCCAAAAAGGGATTAAGCTGTGAATTTGATGTATATGGTTGTTTTAACTTTATAGTAAGTTGATTTTGATCTTATGCAAAGAAAATAAAAAACACGAGTATCTTCCTTTGGGTTGCTGTGCAATTCGGCTACTTAGCTGAACATAAGAAGGCCTAGAATTTCTGATAGCATGTAGTCTCCTTTAAGTTGTGCCCTTACTATTAGTTTCGGTTATGCTTTGCATTGGGCAAGAACAACCCTATATTTAACATATCTAGTTAGACCCTTTTGTGCTGTATAGTGGCACGAACAACTCTTAACCTAAATACAAAGTGTTAGTTTCTTTGCTATTTAATAAATAGGAACAACCCTGTTTAATAGCGTTGCAAATTCAGTCCTTTGTTAATTTGTAAGCATGATACTCTATTGGGTGTGTGCAGCATTGATCTCTTCATTCCTAGGTTTCATTGCTATTAGTTATACCTGGGCAGATTTTCTAGTTTCCCATTGCTATTGGAATATCATGAGCAGAATTTTAGTGCAGAATTTTAGTGTAGTTAAATCCCGTGGTATGCAGAATTTTGCATTGTAGCTTAGTTCTTCCTTGCTAACTCCATGCACATGATTAGTAAGCTTAAAGTTACTTTCTTTTGCTCTATTTTATAGTATGGTTAGTAAGCTTAAAGTTGCTTCCTTTGCTCTATTTTATAGCATGATTAGTAAGATTAGATTAGTTTTTTTGCTCTTATCACAGCATGTTTTAAAAGTTCAAACTAGCTCTGTTTTGCTCTATTCTATAGCATGATTAGTAAGTTCAGATGTACTTTCTTTTCCTTTGTTTTACAGCAGGTTTAGAAAGTTCAGATTTGCTTTTCTGTTGCTTTATTTTATAGCATGCCTAGAGAGTTCAGATTTGCTTTCCTTTGCTTTATTTTATAACATGTTTAGAAAGTTCAAATTAGCTTTCTTTTGCTTTCTTTTATAGCATGTTTAGAAAGTTCAGATCTGCTAGTGTTATTTTTATATAGCATGTTCGGTTAGTGTAATCTTATACTTGTTAGAAATATCTACAAGATTATAATAAGTTCTAATAAAGGAGTATGAGAAGTATGGGTAAAGAAAAGACTAGAGTCTAGTTAAAAAGAGATAACTAGTAAATTAAAGTAAGAGGCTAGTACTCAACTTCCGAGGTTGTCGTTAAACAAATCTAGGTGACCAATTCCGAGGTCTTGGCCCTGGTAAGACCGAGGTCTTTATCCTTATAGGGCTGGAGGCTCGCTACCCCAGTCACTATTAGAGAGCGCGCAAAACAAAGATGGTACTAAGCCTAGGCCCAAAGAAGAAAAGAAAAGTAAGAAGAAAAAGAAGAAGAAAGTGAAAGAGAAATTAAAAGATTAATTTCTATTATAAGGATATAAGAAAATGAAACAAGTTTATGCTTAGAATCAATAAAAGTTTAGTTCTTTAATTCTAAGCCTACAGTAGTAGTTTCATTACTTTCCTGTCAGTTAGTGAGCATGTTTAGTATTCAGTTTTATTTCTGTATACCATGAGTACATGCAGCTTTGCTTTAGCATTACAGTTTCAGTATTATTGCATTACTTTTATGCACTTCGAAGTTTTTGTGAGATAGATTAGTACTTACTAAGCGTTTTCGCTTATAGTTTTGTTTTCTTTCCTCCTATTGCAGATAAAGGAAAAGCTAAGATATGAAGGGAGACGACAGGGTGGTGGTGGTGATGAAGGTGTGTGGTGACTGGACTGTGGAGAGATCCAGAAGTAGCTGGCAAAATTGTCAAGACTTCCTTATAGTTCTCTTTTAATGTTATATTAAATTTGGGATTGTAGTTGAGTTTATTTCCGCATGTCTAATTAGTCTCTTTTATTATTTGTGGAGTGCTGTAGTCGTTGCTATTGCTATAGTAGTTTCTTGGGTTTTATTGTGATTTATTATACTGCGTGGTTGATTAATATGTGTTCCAGCCGCTTGTGGCTGAGTATATATTGCATGTATTATCGAATATGGTCACCGGTACAGGGGAGACTCTGCCGAAATTTTTCGGTAGGGTTTTCATCTAATTTTTTATCATACCGGTTAAGTAGAGTTAGTAGTTAAGTAATGGTCATCCTTAGAGAGTAGTATAGTATAGTAAGAAGGGTGGTCGTTACAGTTGGTATCAGAGCAGTGTTCCATCCTCCAGCATCACACACACATCAGCATTATCCTCGCCGTCTCCAAGTAAGAAAGTATTTAAATCCTTTCTTTATTCTGCTTTCCTTATTATTAGCTTCAGTATAGAGTACTTGTTTTTTTTGAGTACTAAAGTAAGATAGAAGATTTAGTTTTCCTTTTCTTTATTCATATTTAAGTATGATTAGAAGGGTTAGAGAGAGGATACCAAGTCTTTTTCTTTGCATAATTAGATGTTAAGAAAAAGGATGTCCCCGTACCGTTCGTACTGAGAACCAAGATCAGGAGAACAAAGAGCTTAGATCAACTGAGCCCAATCTCTCTGAAGTTGTTGCTTAACTCTAGAGACAAGTAGCAGAACAGCAGCAAGTGATTGTCACTCTGATGGCAAACCAGCCAGCAGTTCCTCCCCCTCCTTCAGCTATCACTGCAGAGGCTCCAGTGGTAATTGAGACTCCACCAGCTACCCAGGGAGCCGTCACAGCACCCCAGAGACCAGAAGCTTATCTTATACAGTGGCTGAAGCTGAAACCAGAGAGTTTCTCAGGCACGACTGAGCCCTGGGATGCCCAGGCTTGGTTTGAAACACTAGAGAGCACTATGGAGCTTCTTGACTGGCTAGAAGTCGAGAAGGTCAAGTGCGCCTCTTTCTGCCTATCTGGAGATGCTCGTATGTGGTGGGAGAGGATAAAGACCAAGAGAGCAGCCGATCAGATGAGCTAGGCAGATTTTCAGTTAGAGTTCTATCACCAACAAGCACTATGAGGAGTTTATAGAGTTCAAGCCAACCAAGATAGAAGACAAGACAGTAGGGAGCCCGGAGCTCCAGTCAAGTAAGTGCAGAAGAACAGAAAGAAGGTAAGAAAGAGGGGGTTCGGGTGGTCTGTGAATATCCCAAGGTATTCCCAGTAAATCTACCTGGACTACCTCCCAATAAATGAGTGGATTTGAGATTGAATTGGTTCATGGAACCGGTCCAATTTCAAAAGCTCCGTATCGCATATCTCCAGCAGAGCTGAAGGAGTTACAAGAACAACTACAGGAGTTACTTGACAAAGACTTCATTCGCCCTAGTCATTCACCCCGGGGAGCTCCAGAGTTGTTCATTAAGAAGAAAGACGGATCCGTGCTAATGTGCATAGATTTCAGAACGCTGAGCAAAGTAGCAGTTAAGGACAAGTACCCCCTTCCCAGGATCGATGACTTATTTGATCAGTAAAGAGGAGCAACAGTGTTCTCAAAGATAGACCTACGCTTTGGGTACCATCAGCCGAAGGTGAAAGAAAGAGATATACCTAGAACGACATTCAGGACCAGATACGAGCACTATGAGTTTGTAGTCATGCCTTTTGGAGTGACTAATGCACCTGCGGTCTTCATGGACTTAATGAACAGAGTGTTCAGAGAATATCTTGACAAATTTGTCGTATTCATCGATGACACTCTGGTCTATTCAAGGACCCCAGAGGAGCATGACATACACTTGAGGATAGTACTGCAGACTCTTCAGCAAAAGCAGCTTTATGCTAAATTCTCAAAGTGCGAGTTCTGGTTAGATCAGGTGGCATTTCTAGGTCACATAATTTCTAAAGAAGGCATCCAAGTGGATCTAACCAAAATAGAAGCAGTCAACAACTGGAGCAGACCCAAGAACGTCAGAGAGATCAGAAGCTTCCTTGGTTTAGCTGGGTATTACAAGAAGTTCGTGGAGGACTTTTCCAGGATAGTCTCTCCACTAACAGCCCCCACCAGAAAGAACAAGAGATTCGAATGTTCAGATAAATGTGAGCAGAGTTTCCAAGAGCTAAAGAAGAGATTGATCAGTGCTCTCATTCTGACTGTTCCACAGAGCGACAAGAGTTTCGACATCTACAGTGATGCTTCCAAGATGGGCTTAGGAGCTGTACTCATGCAAGAAGGAAAAGTCATAACCTATGCCTCCAGACAACTCAAAGATTATGAGAAGAACTACCCTACTCATGATCTTGAGCTGACAGCTGTGGTTTTTGCACTTAAACTCTGGCGACATTATTTGTATAGAGTTCAGTGTAGAATCTTCACAGATCATCAGAGTCTTAAGTACTTCTTCACTCAGAAGGACTTAAACATGAGACAATGCAGGTGGCTGGAGTTGGTCAAAGATTACGACTGTGAAATCCTCTACCACCCAGGCAAAGCTAATAAAGTGGTAGATGTACTCAGCAGAAAATCCAGTGCATCCCTGATGTCTTTGTCATCATTAGTCCTGCCACTGCAGAAGGAGTTGTCGGATTTTGGACTTGAAATTTTTGAAGGGCAACTCTCTGCATTGACCTTAGAGTCCACATTACTTGAGGAGATACAGAGAAAGCAAAGTGAAGATCCAGACATCTAGAAAATCAAGCAAGGGTTATAGAAAGAAGACAAATCAGAGTTTCGAGTAACAGATAGTGGGATTCTTTATCAGGGGAGTCGCATTTGCGTGGCCAATGATGAAGAACTGAGGAAGAAGATCTTAGAAGAAGCTCACAACACACCATACTCCATGCATCCTGGTTCTTCTAAGATGTACCAAGATGTGAAACAGAGGTTCTGGTGGTCAGGACTCAAAAGAGACGTTGCTAAATATGTCAGTACCTGCTTGACATGCCAGAGAGTCAAAGCATAGCACCAGAGACCATGAGGAGTTCTTCAGCCTCTTCCAATACCAGAATGGGAATGGGAAGATATATCCATGGACTTCATAACAGGTCTTCCAAGAACCACCGCATGGATATGACGCGATAAGGGTAATAGTAGACCGATTGACCAAGTCTGCTCACTTCCTAGCCATCAAGGTGTCCCACTCTATAGAACAGTTAGCCCAGCTATATGTTAAAGAGGTAGTCAGACTTCACGGAGTTCCTAAATCTATTATTTCTGATAGAGATGGGCGCTTCACCTCACACTTTTGGGAGTGTGTTCAGAATGCACTAGGCACCAAACTCAAGTTCAGCACAGCTTTCCATCCTTAGACTGATGGACAGACAGAGCGAGTAAATCAGATTTTAGAAGATATGCTCAGAGTTTGTGCGCTGAATTTCAAGGGAAGTTGGTGCAAATATCTATACTTAGCTGAGTTTACCTACAACAACAGTTATCAGGCGACCATCAAGATGGCACCTTATGAGGCACTGTATGGCAGGAAATGCAAATCACCCATATGCTGGCAAGAACTAGGAGAGAGAAAAGAAATGGAAGTAGAGCTGGGTATTCAGATAGAGCTGATAGACGAGACCACTCAGGCGATCCAGAAAATCAGACAGAGAATTGAGACTGCCCAGAGTAGACAGAAGAGTTATACTGACACACGCCGTAGGCCATTGGAATTCCAAGTAGGAGATTCAGTTTTCCTCAAGGTCGCTCCTATGAAGGGAGTGATGAGATTTGGCAAGAAAGGCAAATTAAGTCCTCGCTATGTAGGACCTTACCTGATCATAGAGAGGATTGAGAAAGTAGCTTACAAGCTAGACTTACCACAAGACATGTCAGCAATACATAATGTATTTCATGTCTCCATGCTAAAGAAGTGTCTCCACGACCCGAGCCAAGTGATTCAGCCTCAGTCAGTGCAGATCCAAGAGGATCTTAGTTATGAGAGCAGACCTACACAGATAGTGGACAGAGCAGTTAAGAGATTAAGAAATAAAGAAGTACCACTAGTGAAGGTCATCTGGCAGAACCATAAGCACGAGGAAGTCACTTGGGAGCGGGAGGACAGTATGAGACAGAAGTATCCAGAGCTATTCTAAGTTCAAGGATGAACTTTTTATAAGGTATGGGGGATTGTAACGACCCAATTTTCCCTATTTCGAGTTCCAAATGTCCATAAAAATATTTGGAAATGTTTTTAAAATATTCTATAGATTTTTAGAGTATTTTTACGCAATTTTTGGTGGTCGTTTAGTATGTTTACAAAAAGAAAGAAATTTTGACAAAAACTGTTGAAGGTGAGACTCAAACCCAAGACCTCCGGTCGAACCCGACCTAACCGGACGCATCCGACCAGCCGAGCTACGCTCGTTTTGTTAACCTAATAGGAAGAGAAACATATTTAAGGAGTAGTTAATAATAAAGCCAGGGTTTTAAAAGAAAACCTAGGTTTTCCTCCTCTGCGGCCGAACCCTTTCTTCCCCTCTCCTTCGCGTACGGCAGCTGTGCGGGCGGAAAACACACCGAGGCGACGACGCTAGGTTTCCTTTCTCCGGCGGCCGGCGAGCTCTCTCCTCCACGGATCCTTCACCAAGCCGAACTTCTCTCGGCAAGGTCAGCACGGGCACAAGAAGAAGCCGCAAGTCTTCAAGCTTTGAAACCCTAGACCTTCCTCTCCTTCGGTTGTAAGTCCAAGAACGCTAGGTAAGTACTACTCACCTGCGGTAGGAGTTGTTTCGGGTTTTCTGTTTTGATTTTTCCTTGCTTCCGAGGCCTAGCATGAACCCTAGATTCTTAGTATTTGGGCTACACAACAAGTTTGACCTTTCCTTTTCATGAGCATAGCATGTTAAGGTCAAGAAATTGTGTTCTTTGTTCATTTTGAATTCAAAGCATGTTGTAAAGATTTTTGGTTTCTTCTAGTTTTCTGCCGTGAGTCTTATAGGAAGAAGATGAATGATTTAGGTTAAGCATGTAGGATTGTTTTCCTTCTTTAGGTTCTGTGCTTACTGAATTTCTAGCATTTCAGTAGCAATTTCTATTTTCCTATTTTCAGTTGTAGAGAATTAGGAGGTTAGGGACCTTAGAACAGATTCATAATGCTGCTCATTTTTCCTGCTAATCCGATGAAGCATAATTGGAAATTAGGGTTGTTTTCCAAAAAGGGATTAAGCTGTGAATTTGATGTATATGGTTGTTTTAACTTTACAGTAAGTTGATTTTGATCTTATGCAAAGAAAATAAAAAACACGAGTATCTTCCTTTGGGTTGCTGTGCAATTCGGCTACTTAGCTGAACATAAGAAGGCCTAGAATTTCTGAATAGCATGTAGTCTCCTTTAAGTTGTGCCCTTACTATTAGTTTCGGTTATGCTTTGCATTGGGCAAGAACAACCCTATATTTAACATATCTGGTTAGACCCTTTTGTGCTGTATAGTGGCACGAACAGCTCTTAACCTAAATACAAAGTGTTAGTTTCTTTGCTATTTAATAAATAGGAACAACCCTGTTTAATAGAGTTGCAAATTCAGTCCTTTGTTAATTTGTAAGCATGATACTCTATTGGGTGTGTGCAGCATTGATCTCTTCATTCCTAGGTTTCATTGCTATTAGTTATACCTGGGCAGATTTTCTAGTTTCCCATTGCTATTGGAATATCATGAGCAGAATTTTAGTGCAGAATTTTAGTGTAGTTAAATCTCGTGGTATGCAGAATTTTGCATTGTAGCTTAGTTCTTCCTTGCTAACTCCATGCACATGATTAGTAAGCTTAAAGTTACTTTCTTTTGCTCTATTTTATAGTATAGTTAGTAAGCTTAAAGTTGCTTCCTTTGCTCTATTTTATAGCATGATTAGTAAGATTAGATTAGTTTTCTTTGCTCTTATCACAGCATGTTTTAAAAGTTCAAACTAGCTCTCTTTTGCTCTATTCTATAGCATGATTAGTAAGTTCAGATGTACTTTCTTTTCCTTTGTTTTACAGCAGGTTTAGAAAGTTTAGATTTGCTTTTCTGTTGCTTTATTTTATAGCATGCCTAGAGAGTTAAGATTTGCTTTTCTGTTGCTTTATTTTATAGCATGCCTAGAGAGTTCAGATTTGCTTTTCTTTGCTTTATTTTATAACATGTTTAGAAAGTTCAAATTAGCTTTCTTTTGCTTTCTTTTATAGCATGTTTAGAAAGTTCAGATCTGCTTCCCTTGTGTTATTTTTATATACCATGTTCGGTTAGTGTAATCTTATACTTGTTAGAAATATCTACAGGATTATAATAAGTTCTAATAAAGGAGTATGAGAAGTATGGGTAAAGAAAAGACTAGAGTCTAGTTAAAAAGAGATAACTAGTAAATTAAAGTAAGAGACTAGTACCCGACTTCCGAGGTTGTCGTTAAACAAATCCAGGTGACCAATTCCGAGGTCTTGGCCCTGGTAAGACCGAGGTCTTTATCCTCATAGGGCTGGAGGCTCGCTACCCCAGTCACTATTAGAGAGCGCGCAAAACAAAGATGGTACTAAGCCTGGGCTTAAAGAAGAAAAGAAAAGTAAGAAGAAAAAGAAGAAGAAAGTGAAAGAGAAATTAAAAGATTAATTTCTATTATAAGGATATAAGAAAATGAAACAAGTTTATGCTTAGAATCAATAAAAGTTTAGTTCTTTAATTCTAAGCCTACAGTAGTAGTTTCATTACTTTCCTGTCAGTTAGTGAGCATGTTTAGTATTCAGTTTTATTTCTGTATACCATGAGTACATGCAGCTTTGCTTTAGCATTACAGTTTCAGTATTATTGCATTACTTTTATGCACTTCGAAGTTTTTGTGAGATAGATTAGTACTTACTAAGCGTTTTCACTTATAGTTTTGTTTTCTTTCCTCCTACTGCAGATAAAGGAAAAGCTAAGATATGAAGGGAGACGACAGAGTAGTGGTGGTGATGAAGGTGTGTGGTGACTGGACTGTGGAGAGATCCAGAAGTAGCTGGCAAAATTATCAAGACTTCCTTTTAGTTGTCTTTTAATGTTATATTAAATTTGGGATTGTAGTTGAGTTTATTTCCACATGTCTAATTAGTCTCTTTTATTATTTGTGGAGTGCTGTAGTCGTTGCTATTGCTAGAGTAGTTTCTTGGGTTTTATTGTGATTTATTATACTGCGTGGTTGATTGATATGTGTTCCAGCCGCTTGTGGCTGAATATATATTGCTCGTCGGGTGATAAAGAGGAGTCGGGAGAGGAGGGCAGTGAAGTCGGCACGATGGGGACCGAGATCCGGAGGAAGAAGGCAGTGGTGGCTCGGCGTTGCGAGAGGAGAAGAGGCAGAGAGGAAGGGGATTCAACGAAATCGGGGAAGAGGAAAAGGAGTGAGGGTTATGCGACGGTGAGAGGAGAGAAAAAGAAAATACTTATATAAATATATACTTAGGTTTTGCTTAATCAAACCCTAGGTACATTCCTCAATCAACTCCTACTTATTGGTATTCCAAACAGGCTTTTCCTAATCTCATAAATGCATCCCCTCCAAATACGTCATACGAGCTCCGATTAAATCCCAAAAAATTCTTAAAAATTCCTAAAAATGGCAATAAGATTATTTTCTTAAATAACCTTATTATTTAATTATTATTTTATTGTCATATTTTACAACTAGATCTAAGTACCTTGATATGATACTTGAATCACAAAGAGTTATGTTCAATATGTCTAGACTTGGATACAAGTCTAGCTCGATTAACAAGACTTTTATATCTCTAGTCATCCAAAATAAAGATTAAACCAAAGCTTGAATTCCAAAAGAATGTCTAACCACGCAAATAGGACCAAATCAATATTATGTACTTAAGAATGAAATAAATATATAAAACAAGTAAAATCAAATAATCTAAACCCAAACTATAAATTAACTAAACCAAACTTAGGCCACAAGTCTAAAATAAAACCAAAAACTAGCTACAATCAAGTATTTTATAATTATAAAACAAATAAACATAAACCAAATATCAAAACAAAATACAAAAGCAACAATTTAATGGGAGGCACCAGAATAGTTGGCACCTCACGAACCTAGTCTACTTGTTCGAGTAGTTAAGGACTAGATAATTTGATCTTTGACCAACATAGTATCAGGGTGGGGCAAGATGATAAATAGGAACGTTAGGGAAGGTCGATCTAGGAAGTCAAATAGAGTAAGGCGTATCCTACTTGGTCTACTTAGCTGAATGAAACTGACTGAAGCTATCTCGACAGATCTTAAACTAGTTAGACCAAGAATTCTCAATAGGAACCTTAAATATACAATTTCTTAAAATGCTTTGTCTAGGAAAGGGTCGTTATTCTGATACTCAAGAAGGCCCCTATACCTCGCTACAACCTGAAATCCAAATTTTGGAAATGTATTTAACTAATCAACAATTAAATCTGAATCTAATACAAAGATCAAATTATCTTCAAACAATCAATTAATTTAATTTAAAATCAAATTCAAATTAAATTAAAATCAATTAATTCAGTCAAATTAAATCAATTTAAACTAAAAATTGAAATTAAAATTGAATTAAACAGATAATTAACATAAAAATATTTTTAAAAAAACTTTTAAAAATATTTACAACTATTTTTAAAAATCTTTAAAAAATGATTTTAATTTTTTAAAAAATCTTTTAAACTATTATTAAAAAATATTTTTTAAAAAAGCATTCAAAAATTATTTTAAAAATCTTTTAAAAAAATCGTTTAAAAATTATTTTAAAAACTACTTTAAAAATCTTTTTTTAAAAAATATTTTAAAAACTATTTTAATAATCATTTTAAGTTTTTTAAAAACTATTTTAAAAATCTCTTTAAAATCTTTTTTTAAATTATTTTAAAAATCTCTTTAAAATTTTTTTAAAAACTATTTTAAAAATCTTTTTAAAAACTATTTTTAAAAATCATTTTAAAAAACTATTTTTAAAAATCATTTAAAAAATATTTTAAAAATATTTTTTTTAAAAACTATTTTTAAAATCATTTTAAAAATCTTTTAAAAGCTATTTTAAAATCTTTTAAAAACTATTTTAAAAATATCTTTAAAATCTTTTAAAAAGTATTTTAAAAATCATTTTAAAAATATTTTAAAAATCATTTTAAAAATATTTTAAAAATCATTTAGAAAATTAGGTTAACAATCTTTCAAAATATTATTTAAAACTTAAACACTTAACCTAAACTTAAAATTTATTTAAATTAAAGGAAATTAATTAATTTAAAACTTAATTCTTAATTCAACAAATAATTAAATGAATTAAAATTTATTTAACTTAAAACTTAATTTAATAATCAATAAGTAAATAATTAAAACTTATTTGACATAAACTTAAAACATTATACTAAATTCAACTCAATTAAATTAAAATTTAACATAAACCTAACCATAATTAATAATCTAACCTTGATTGATAATTTAGGGAAACCTTAATTGAAACTTAAGGTTAATTAATACCTCAATTTAAACACCTAATTACAACTTTTAAACTTAACTAAAATTTAAACACTTAGTTAAAATTTAAAACTTAATTGACTTTCAATTAAGACTTAAAATTAAATTAATTAAAATTAATCCTAATTGAATTACTAAGTCAATTATTTGAAAACTAGAATGTTAGGTTAAGGAGGAGGAAATGTTTGGAAAATATATTGATAAGAGTTAACTAACACATCCAAATCTTAGTTAATTAGAGAGAGCGTCAAATTCAAGGAGAGGATTTATTTTCAAGAATCTTGAAAAATAAAGCCTTAAAATTTTTTTTAAAAGTTTTCTTCGAAATATAGTTTTACTTAAGAAGACCTAATTTTGGTTCATTAAAAACTATTTTTAATTTTGTTTTTCACTTAAAAAAATATTTACTTAAAAATTTTTACAAATCTTTACTTAATTTATTTTTCTTACTTAAGAAACATGTTTACCGCAAATTGTTGAAAAATGCACACTTGTACCACAATTTTGAAAATTATTTACTTAGTAACTCTTTGAAAAATCAAATAAAAGGTTGAAATTTACTTTCCAACTATTTTTTATTTTTTTTGGAAAATTATGTTTTGGGAATTATTTTTATTACTTAACCAATCTTTGAAAGAAAAATCTATACTTAAAAATCTTTTGAAATCTTCACTTCAAATCGTTTTACTTAAAAACACTTTGAAAATATCTCAAAAAAAATATTTGCTTTGAAAAATTACTTTATTTACTTTCCCAAAATTTTCCTTGAAAATTCTTTTCAAATATCTTTGACATATTTTTTGGAAAATGTGTTAGAAAACTTTTGAAAAATTAGAACTTATAATTTTTTTTAAACTACTTCTCCCTAAGTTTGATTCCTATTCTGCTTATATATCTATTTCACACAATTTTTTTTTGATGAATGCCAAAGTGGGAGAGTAGAGGGTTAAGTTAGAAAAGAATAGGGGAGGACCAAAACTCTTAGACTTATGTATATTAAGTTATTCAATGTATTATTTTTTTTCTAACTATATTTTTATGCACTTGCTTTTACTAACTTTAATTCAGGTTATCATTGCATTAAAAAGGAGAAGATTGTGGTACAATTTACACTAATGGTCTAACTCAGATTTTGATGAATGACAAGTGAGTTAAGTTAGGTATTTTTATTATCTAATACATTTACCGAGCATGCAGGGATTGACGGGTCCAGATGACCTAATACCAGAATAAAATTCAACTAGGTCTGAGAATCTAATAATTGATGTGAAGCCTAGATAGGTCAAAGGGCCAACCTGCTATTTGGAGGGATGTCCAATTAGGTCTGTGGGGCTTGACAGTTGGCCGAAATCTAGTTGGGTCTGCGGACCTGACAATTGGCAAGAAGACCTGATGGATCGAGAGGCTAGTCAATAGACTGTAAGTTGGTAAGTGAAGGTAAGTTACTGGAGGAGAGAGTTCTGATGAGGATGAGTCCAAGTTTAGACTTTAGGAGGTAGTCCAGTCTAAGTCCATTTGGGACACCTAAAATGAGACCAAGACTAGTTTCTGGTATTGGAAAGATAGAAATTAACTAATACTCTTATTTTATGTTTTTGCTAACCCCATTTTATAGGGTATACTTTATTTCTAAACTAACACATATTGTAGGGATGAAAAAGCACAAAAAGCCTCGGATGAACAGTGCTCGAGGCACCTCCTAGCGATTGGAGGTGCCCCAGAGAAAAAGGCGCTGAGACACCTCCTAGCGATTGGAGGCGCCCTAGAGCGAGGGTTGGAAGCATCTCAGAGGTGTTAGAGGCACCTTCACACAGGATAAGAGCAGGGCTTGCAAAGACCATCTAGTCTATTGCGGTCGGAGGTTGGAGACACCTCCAAGGTCAATGAAGGTGTCCTAAAAAGGATAAAAATCACCGAAAGTGGAGCTTATTGAATCTAAAGTGGAGGGGATGATAACTGATGTTTGAAGCACCCTGGAGGCTATTGGAGGCGCCCTTAACAGCTGATAAAAGGAGGATTGAAGTAGATCTTTAAATAACAACTGATATTCATTCGATCCAAGTGTCTTCTTAAGCTCTACTATTATTTCAAAGAAGTCGTTCTACTACCAAGCTGCTCGTTTGAGTCATCCAACCATCTCCAAGAAACCGACAGCAACACACGAGCACGTACAACCATAAAGTTGGTAAAATTTAAATTAAGTGTTGCTTTTTTTATTACTTCATTTAAAAGGGAAATGTAGGCTATTACACTATCCCTATCTTTGTATTCGATTATCTCTTCCGGCAGTACCGAAAGAGGTGTTTTGTGGATTACCCATCAATAGGTTCACGGGACCTGCGTCTTGGAATAGGTGAAGACTTTGAATCTGTAACGACCACCCTTCTTACTACTACTCTCTAAGGGCGACCGTTGCCTAACTACTACTCTACTTACTAGTGTCACTGACGCTATTACTAGCAATACTTAGATTTATCACGGTCCAGAGGAATTCCTACCGAAAAATTTGGGCAAAGTCTCCCCTGTACCGGTGACCAAATCCATAGTACATAAGATATATACGCAGCCACAGGCGGCTGGAACTCATTTTTCACAACCACGCAGTTATAAAAACAACAGTAAAAACAACCAACTATATCACTCCACAATTAATTAAAGTGACTAAATGCATATGTGGAAATAAACTCAACTACAATCTCACAAACTTCATAATAGTGTTAAAGAAAAGAACTAAAGCATAAACTCTAATCAAATAGGTCCTGCAGGTTTGATAACACTCTCTGGATCTCTCCATAGTCGCAGTCATCACACACCTTCATCACCACCACCATCCTGTCGTCGCCCTTCATATCTTAGCTTTTCCTTTATCTGCAGTAGGAGGAAAGAAAATAGATCTATAAGCGAAACGCTTAGTAAGTACTAATCTATCTCACAAAAACTCGAAGTGCATAAAAAGTAATGCAATAATACTGAAACTGAAATACTAAAGCAAATCTGCATGTGCTCATGGTATACAGAAAATGAAACTGGATACTAAACATGCTCACTATCTAACAGGATAATAAGAAATTAACACTGTAAGCTTAGAATTAAAGAAACTAACTTTTTATTTAATCTAAGCATAAAACTTGTTTCAATTTCCTATATCCTTGTAATAGAAATTAATCTTTTAATTTCTATCTTTTACTTTCTTCTTCTATCTTTCTTCTTTTTAACTTTTCTTTTCTTCTTCTTCTTTTGGGTCATACTTAGTACCATCTTTGTTTTGCGCGCTCTCTAATAGTGACTGAGGTAGCGAGCCTCCAGTCCTATGAGGTAAAGACCTTGGTCTTACCAGGGCTAAGACCTTGGAATTGGTCACCTGGATTTATTTAACGACAACCTTGGAAGTCGGGTACTAGCCTCTTACTTTAGTTTACTTGTTATCTCTTTTTAACTAGACTTTAGTCTTTTTCTTTACTCATGCTTCTTATAATCCTTTATTGGGGCCTATTAGAATCCTTTAGATGTATCTAACAAGTATAGCATTACAACTAACCAAGCATGCTATATAAAAATAACACAAAGGAAAGCAAACCTAAACTCTCTAAGCATGATATAAAATAAAGCAAAGGAAAGCAAATATGAACTTATTAATCATGCTATAAAATAGAGCAAAGGAAAGCTAATTCAAACTTGCTAATCATGCTATAAAATAGAGCAAAAGAGAGCTAATTTGGACTTTCTAAACATGCTGTAAAATAGAGCAAAAGAAAGCTAACTTGGACTTTCTAAACATGCTGTAAAATAGGGCAAAAGATAGCTAACTTGGACTTTCTAAACATGCTATAAAATAGGGCAAAAGATAGCTAACTTGGACTTTCTAAACATGCTGTGATAAAAGTAAAAGAAAGATAATCTAACCTTACTAATCATGCTACAAAATAGAGCAAAAAGAAAGCTAACTTTAAGCTTTCTATACATGGTGTAAAGTAGGGCAAAATAAACTAACTCTGAACTGTTATAACAAGGTTATTCTTGCCCTTAAAACAGTAACAAATAATCTATCCAAACTTACTAGTATACTAAGTTGTGCATGCTCATTTAGTGGCAAGGGAAACTCAATCAGCATGACTAATAAAAATCTACACATATGGCTAATAGAAATCTGCACATAAAACTACTAAAAATCTGCACTTAAGCTCAATAAAATACTTAAACCATTCTAACTAAATGAAGGGCTGTTCTTGCCCTTTGAGTAGCAAGAAAAACTAACCGCATGCTTCAAACTAAAAAGAAAACCAGCTGAACTAAAACCCCTTGCAACATATTCACAGCATAAGGCGATAAAAACTACTGCTGCTAACAATTTCTACACGTGGTGAACCAAAGCATGCATCACTAGATCTACACATGTTGACTCCTTTCCAACAAAGTAAAGCAACAAGAAAAGCTACTGCCGCTATCAACTTCTATCTGATAAAGAAATCTGTTCATCTATTTGCAATAGAATGATCAACTAATAGAAACCGAAACCACATGTTAACCCTAAACAATTTATTCATTTATCTCAGATTTCAAACGGAACTGAATCCCTAACAAGCATAGATTTGGCTTAACACAATTCTACATGCTCAATCACACTAAACAATTTATTACACCTTCTTTGAAACCCACGGCAGTCATCCTAAACCCCTAAATTCAATCACTTTCAAAGCATGATTCGGAAACAAGGAAAGCCACTTATCCAAGGTTCACCGCCAAATTCATCCAACCAGGGAACTCACGGCAGATTCACATCAAGGGGAACTACAAATCCGAAAACAAGGAAACGAATCAAAGATTGAGCAACTCCTACCGCAGGTGAGTAGTACTTACTTGCTTTCTTGGACTTACAACCGAGAAGAAGAAAGGGGAAGACTTTTAGGGCTCAGCGGCTTGCAAAATTTTGGCTTCCTCTTGTACCCGTGAGCTCCTCTCCGTCGGGATCACCACCCACGGTGAAGGATGACTGGAATAAGGCTTCACCGGCGCCGGAGACCCAAAACCTAGCTTCCTCTTGGTTTCCGCCGAGAGAGAAGGCGCCGTCGCGAGGGAGAAGGAGAAGAAAGATTTCGGGAGAAAATGTTGGGTTTTTTGGAAAATCCAAAACCTAATTCCCTTTTATATATAAGGGTTTTATTCCAAACTTTACTATATCCTTAATTCTTTCTATATAGGGTTAACAGAAATCTCCTAGCTTAGTTGGTCAGGCCGGTTTTGGCTTGGGTCAGTCTGACCCGAGGTCCTGGGTTCAAACCTCGCTTCCAACGCTTTTTGCCTAAACTTCTTTGGTTTTATAAAAATGCTAAACGACCTCCAAAAATTACACAAAAATACTCTAAAAATTTCTAAAAATCTCTAGAATATTTTAAAAGCATTTTCAAATATCTTTATAGACATTTGAAACTCAGAATAGGGAAAATTGGGTTGTTACAATCCCCCATACCTTATAAAAAGTTCGTCCTCGAACTTAGAATAGTTCTGGATACTTTTGTCTCATACTGTCCTCCCGCTCCCAAGTGATTTCCTCGTGCTTCTAGTTCTGCCAGATGACCTTCACTAGTGGTACTTCTTTGTTTCTCAATCTCTTGACTGCTCTGTCCACTATCTGTGTAGGTCTGCTCTCATAACTAAGATCCTCTTGGATCTGCACTGACTAAGGCTGAACCACTTGGCTCGGGTCGTGGAGACACTTCTTTAGCATGGAGACATGAAATACATTATGTATTGCTGACATGTCTTGTGGTAAGTCCAACTTGTAAGCTACTTTCCCAATCCTTTCTATGATTAGGTAAGGTCCTACATAGCGAGGACTTAATTTGCCCTTCTTGCCAAATCTCATCACTCCCTTCATAGGAGCGACCTTGAGGAAAACTGAATCTCCTACTTGGAATTCCAATGGCCTATGGCGTGTGTCAGCATGACTCTTCTGTCTGCTCTGGGCGGTCTCAATTCTCTGTCTGATTTTCTGGATTGCTTGAATAGTCTCGTCTATCACCTCTGTCTGAATGCCCAACTCTGCTTCCATCTCTTTTCTCTCTCCTGCTTCTTGCCAGCATATGGGTGATCTGCATTTCCTGCCATATAGTGCTTCATAAGGTGCCATCTTGATGGTGGCCTGATAGCTATTGTTGTAGGCGAATTCAGCTAAGCACAAATACTTGCACCAACTTCCTTTGAAATCTAGCGCACAAGCTCTGAGCATATCTTCTAAAATCTGATTCACTCGCTCTGTCTGTCCATCAGTCTGTGGATGGAAAGCTGTGCTGAACTTGAGTTTGGTGCCTAGTGCATTCTGAACGCACTCCCAAAAGTGTGAGGTGAAGCGCCCATCTCTATCAGAAACGATAGATTTAGGAACTCCATGAAGTCTGACTACCTCTTTAACATATAGCTGGGCCAACTGCTCTATGGAGTGGGACACCTTGATGGCTAGGAAGTGAGCAGACTTGGTCAATCGGTCTACTATTACCCATATCGCATCATATCCATTGGTGGTTCTTGGAAGACCTGTTATGAAGTCCATGGATATGTCTTCCCATTTCCATTCTGGTATTGGAAGAGGCTGAAGAACTCTTCCGGGTCTCTGGTGTTCTGCTTTGACTCTCTGGCATGTCAAGCAGGTACTGACATATTTAGCAACATCTCCCTTGAGTCCTGCCCACCAGAACCTCTGTTTCACATCTTGGTACATCTTAGAAGAACCAGGATGTATGGAATATGGTGTACTGTGAGCTTCCTCTAAGATCTTCTTTCTCAGTTCTTCATTATTGGGCACGCAAATGCGACTCCCCTGATAAAGAATCTCGCTGTCTGTTACTCGAAACTCTGATTTGTCTTCTTTCTGTATCCCCTGCTTGATCTTCTAGATGTCTAGATCTTCACTTTGCTTTCTCTGTATCTCCTCAAGCAATGTGGACTCTAAGGTCAATGCGGAGAGCTATCCGTAAATAATTTCAAGTCCAAAATTTGACAACTCCTTCTGCAGTGGCAGGGCTAATGATGACAAAGACATCAGGGATGCACTAGATTTTCTGCTGAGTGCATCTGCCACTTTGTTAGCTTTGCCTGGGTGGTAGAGGATTTCACAGTCGTAATCTTTGACCAACTCCAGCCACCTGCGCTGTCTCATGTTTAAGTCCTTCTGAGTGAAGAAGTACTTAAGACTCTGATGATCTGTGAAGATTCTACACTGAACTCCATACAAATAATGTCGCCAGAGTTTAAGTGCAAAACCACAGCTGCCAGCTCAAGATCATGAGTAGGGTAGTTCTTCTCATAATCTTTGAGTTGTCTGGAAGCATAAGCTATGACTTTTCCATCTTGCATGAGTACAACTCCTAAGCCCATCTTGGAAGCATCACTGTAGATGTCGAAACTCTTGTCGCTCTGTGAAACAGTCAGAATGGGAGCACTGATCAATCTCTTCTTTAGCTCTTGGAAACTCTGCTCATATTTATCTGACCATTCGAATCTCTTGTTCTTTCTGTTGAGGGCTGTTAGTGGAGAGGCTATCCTGGAAAAGTCCTCCACGAACTTCCTGTAGTACCCAGCTAAACCAAGAAAGCTTCTGATCTCTCTGGCGTTCTTGGGTCTACTCCAGTTGTACACCGCTTCCACTTTGGCTGGATCTACTTGAATGCCTTCTTTAGAAATTATGTGACCTAAAAACGCCACCTGATTTAACCAGAACTCACACTTGGAGAATTTAGCATAAAGCTGCTTCTGCTGAAGAGTCTGCAGTACTATTCTCAAGTGCGTGTCATGCTCCTCTGGGGTCCTTGAATAGGCCAGAATGTCATCGATGAATACAATGACAAATTTGTCAAGATATTCTCTGAACACTCTGTTCATTAAGTCCATGAAGACCGCAGGTGCATTGGTCACTCCAAAAGGCATAACTACAAACTCGTAATGTCCATATCTAGTCCTGCACGTCATTCTAGGTATATCTCTTTCTTTCACCTTCCGCTGATGGTACCCAGAGCGCAGGTCTATCTTCGAGAACACTATTGTTTCTCTTCATTGATCAAATAAGTCATCGATCCTGGGAAGGGGGTACTTGTCCTTAACTGCTACTTTGCTCAGCGTTCTGAAATCTATGCACATTAGCACGGATCCGTCTTTCTTCTTAACGAACAACTCTGGAGCTCCCCGGGGTGAATGACTAGGGCGAATGAAGCCTTTGTCAAGTAACTCCTGTAGTTGTTCTTGTAACTCCTTCAGCTCTGCTGGAGACATGCAATACGGAGCTTTTGAAATTGGACCGGTTCCAGGAACCAATTCAATCTCAAATCCACTCATTTATTGGGAGGTAGTCTAGGTAGATCTACTGGGAATACCTCAGAATATTCATAGACCACCCGAACCCCCCTCTTTCTTACCTTCTTTCTGTTCTTCTGCACTTACTTGACTGGGGCTCCGGGCTCCCTACTGTCTTGTCTTCTATCTTGGCTAGCTTGAACTCTATAAACTCCTCATAGTGCTTGTTGGTGATAGAACTCTAACTGAAAATCTGCTCAGCTCATTTGATCGGCTGCTCTCTTGGTCTTTATCCTCTCCCACTACATACGAGCATCTCCAGACAGGCAGAAAGAGGCGCACTTGACCTTCTCGACTTCTGGCCAATCAAGAAGCTCCATAGTGCTCTCCAGTGTTTAAACCAAGCTTGGGCATCCCAGGGCTCAGTCGTGCCTGAGAAGCTCTCTGGTTTCAGCTTCAGCCACTGTATAAGGTATGCTTCTGGTCTCTGGGATGCTGTGACGGCTCCCTGAGTAGCTGGTGGAGTCTCAATTACCACTAGAGCCTCTGTAGTGATGGCTGGAGGAGGGGGAGGAACTGCTTGCTGGTTTGCCATCAGATTGGCAATCACTTGCCGTTGTTCTGCTACTTGTCTCTGGAGTTAGGCAACAACTTCAGAGAGATTAGGCCCAGGGGTTCTGGGCTCTTCGTTCTCCTGATCTTGGTTCTCAGTACGAACGGTACGGGAACATCCTTTTCTTAACATCTAATTATGCAAGGTAAAGTCTTGATATCTTACTTTAACCCTTCTAATCATACATAAATACGAATAGAGACAAGGGAAACTAAATCTTCTATCTTACTTTAGTACTAAAAAAAAAAACAAGTACTCTATACTGCAGTTAATAATAAGGAAAGCAGAATAAAGAAAGGATTTAAATACTTTCTTACTTGGAGACGGCGAGGATGATGCTGATGTGTGTGTGATGCTGGAGAATGGAACACTGCTCTGATACCAACTGTAACGACCACCCTTCTTACTACTACTATCTCAGGGCGACCGTTACCTAACTACTACTCTACTTACTAGTGTCACTGACGCTATTACTAGCAATACTTAGATTTATCACGGTCCAGAGGAATTCCTACCGAAAAATTTGGGCAAAGTCTCCCCTGTATCGGTGACCAAATCCATAGTACATAAGATATATACGCAGCCACAGGCGGCTGGAACTCATTTTTCACAACCACGCAGTTATAAAAACAACAGTAAAAACAACCAACTATATCACTCCACAATTAATTAAAGTGACTAAATGCATATGTGGAAATAAACTCAACTACAATCTCACAAACTTCATAATAGTGTTAAAGAAAAGAACTAAAGCATAAACTCTAATCAAATAGGTCCTGCAGGTTTGATAACACTCTCTGGATCTCTCCATAGTCGCAGTCATCACACACCTTCATCACCACCACCATCCTGTCGTCGCCCTTCATATCTTAGCTTTTCCTTGATCTGCAGTAGGAGGAAAGAAAATAGATCTATAAGCGAAATGCTTAGTAAGTACTAATCTATCTCACAAAAACTCGAAGTGCATAAAAAGTAATGCAATAATACTGAAACTGAAATGCTAAAGCAAATCTGCATGTGCTCATGGTATACAGAAAATGAAACTGGATACTAAACATGCTCACTATCTAACAGGATAATAAGAAATTAACACTGTAAGCTTAGAATTAAAGAAACTAACTTTTTATTTAATCTAAGCATAAAACTTGTTTCAATTTCCTATATCCTTGTAACAGAAATTAATCTTTTACTTTCTTCTTCTTTCTTTCTTCTTTTTAACTTTTCTTTTCTTCTTCTTCTTTTGGGCCCAGGCTTAGTACCATCTTTGTTTTGCGCGCTCTCTAATAGTGACTGAGGTAGCGAGCCTCCAGTCCTATGAGGTAAAGACCTTGGTCTTACCAGGGCTAAGACCTTGGAATTGGTCACCTGGATTTATTTAACGACAACCTTGGAAGTCGGGTACTAGCCTCTTACTTTAATTTACTTGTTATCTCTTTTTAACTAGACTTTAGTCTTTTTCTTTACTCATGCTTCTTATAATCCTTTATTGGGGCCTATTAGAATCCTTTAGATGTATCTAACAAGTATAGCATTACAACTAACCAAGCATGCTATATAAAAATAACACAAAGGAAAGCAAACCTAAACTCTCTAAGCATGATATAAAATAAAGCAAAGGAAAGCAAATCTGAACTTATTAATCATGCTATAAAATAGAGCAAAGGAAAGCTAATTCAAACTTGCTAATCATGATATAAAATAGAGCAAAAGAGAGCTAATTTGGACTTTCTAAACATGTTGTAAAATAGAGCAAAAGAAAGCTAACTTGGACTTTCTAAACATGCTGTAAAATAGGGCAAAAGATAGCTAACTTGGACTTTCTAAACATGCTATAAAATAGGGCAAAAGATAGCTAACTTAGACTTTCTAAACATGCTGTGATAAAAGCAAAAGAAAGCTAATCTAACCTTACTAATCATGCTACAAAATAAGCAAAAAGAAAGCTAACTTTAAGCTTTCTATACATGGTGTAAAGTAGGGCAAAATAAACTAACTCTGAACTATTATAACAAGGTTATTCTTGCCCTTAAAGCAGTAACAAATAATCTATCCAAACTTACTAGTATACTAAGTTGTGCATGCTCATTTAGTGGCAAGGGAAACTCAATCAGCATGACTAATAAAAATCTGCACATATGGCTAATAGAAATCTGCACATAAAACTACTAAAAATCTGCACTTAAGCTCAATAAAATGCTTAAACCATTCTAACTAAATGAAGGGCTGTTCTTGCCCTTTGAGTAGCAAGAAAAACTAACCGCATGCTTCAAACTAAAAAGAAAACCTGCTGAACTAAAACCCCTTGCAACATATTCACAGCATAAGGCGATAAAAACTACTGCTGCTAACAATTTCTACACGTGGTGTACCAAAGCATGCATCACTAGATCTACACATGTTGACTCCTTTCCAACAAAGTAAAGCAACAAGAAAAGCTACTGCCGCTATCAACTTCTATCTGATAAAGAAATCTGTTCATCTATTTGCAATAGAATGATCAACTAATAGAAACCGAAATCACATGTTAACCCTAAACAATTTATTCATTTATCTCAGATTTCAAACGGAACTGAATCCCTAACAAGCATAGATTTGGCTTAACACAATTCTACATGCTCAATCACACTAAACAATTTATTACACCTTCTTTGAAACCCACGGCAGTCATCCTAAACCCCTAAATTCAATCACTTTCAAAGCATGATTCGGAAACAAGGAAAGCCACTTATCCAAGGTTCACCGCCGAATTCATCCAACCAGGGAACTCACGGCAGATTCACATCAAGGGGAACTACAAATCCGAAAACAAGGAAACGAAATCCAAAGATTCGGAGCAACTCCTACCGCAGGTGAGTAGTACTTACTTGCTTTCTTGGACTTACAACCGAGAAGAAGAAAGGGGAAGACTTTTAGGGCTCAGCGGCTTGCAAAATTTTGGCTTCCTCTTGTACCCACGAGCTCCTCTCCGTCGGGATCACCACCCACGGTGAAGGATGACTGGAATAAGGCTTCGCCGGCGCCGGAGACCCAAAACCTAGCTTCCTCTTGGTTTTAGCCGAGAGAGAAGGCGCCGTCGCGAGGGAGAAGGAGAAGAAAGATTTCGGGAGAAAATGTTGGGTTTTTTGGAAAATCCAAAACCTAATTCCCTTTTATATATAAGGGTTTTATTCCAAACTATACTATATCCTTAATTCTTTCTATATAGGGTTAACAGAAATCTCCTAGCTTAGTTGGTCAGGCCGGTTTTGGCTTGGGTCAGTCTGACCCGAGGTCCCGGGTTCAAACCTCGCTTCCAACGCTTTTTGCCTAAACTTCTTTGGTTTTGTAAAAATGCTAAACGACCTCCAAAAATTACGAAAAAATACTCTAAAAATTTCTAAAAATCTCTAGAATATTTTAAAAGCATTTTCAAATATCTTTATGGACATTTGAAACTCAGAGTAGGGAAAATTGGGTTGTTACAGAATCAAGTAAAACCGACCGAGTTTTTCCTTGTGTTCTTTTTAGTTTTAAATTTCCACTGTGATTTTATTTTCAATTTATAAAATAACTCTATTTAAAAAAAACACATGATTCAGCCCCCTCCCCCTCTTACGTGCTCACGATCCAATACTAATGAGATACTTTATGGTGATAGCCTTGAGACTTTAATCGTTCATGAGAGTTATTAAATTATAAGAATACACTGATAGAATCAAATAAATCTATTGATAAAAATATGATAGGGGATAAGGAAGTTGAGTTATATGATTTGTAGGAGGATGATTATTTTCATAGTGGTGATCAAAATATTGAAATCTTAGCGTTAAATTGATGATTTGGCATCAACTTGTAGGAATCTCAATAGAGCCATCAATGAACCAAAGAGCATGGGTGTTATTGGCAATAGAGGGGTTTTTTAGAGAAACTTCTTCTCATACAGACTGGACTCGAAATGTCACACCCCGAGGGTATACTTGTCCTCCAAATTGGATGGTACCGCCTAGTGACAATATAAGAAATAATTGATATCAAACCAATAAAAAAAACCCAACACAAGCATCAATGCAATATAAAATCACAACTCATAATAAACATATGTGTATATGTATGCATGTACATGAGAACGTATTAAGATTACCAAAAGAATAACCTCCGTTATAAACATCCGATACACAATGAAAACCAAAACTATAAGTAACAGAAATGAAACCCAACAATTCATGTAGAAATCCAACTCGAGTGGGATTGACAGCCAGGACCTCTGAGCAACCTACGCCCTTTATCTGCTAACCTGGAGGATCAAAGAAGAATAACGGGTAGTGAGTATAAGAAAATATACTCAGTGTATAGAAGAAATAGTGCATAATAATATACTGACAGGAGATCAAGGATATAGTCTCAGGTAAAATACATATTGACCAATGTAGGTGTTCCAACATAGCCATCAGCTAACCAAAGTATAATTAATAACAAGTTGGGAGTACATACAATACATCCAAACCTGTTAGTTAGAGCCCTAGAGTCAATCATATGATGATTATTTTGGTTATTATACTTATTTGTATTGGTGCCAAATAACTAAGTATAATGACGTCCTTGAGTAGAAGGTTCTTATCTATATCAATCGATTGGTTGAATCGATAGTGAGATGATATAGAGAACACTACTCTTAATCATTCCTAGTCAAGTATTAACATTCAGGGACAATGTTAATGCGACGAGACTAGCATGTAGGTCAACTCGATGACTTGATCTCACAAGTCATGGATATAGAGATATCAAGTTGACACATGGGTATGCATTGGAGAATGTATACTGAATGACCTGCCATGGGAAAGTATCATGGATCGTTATATGAGTGTCATATACTTTCTCATGTGGCTATTAGCATGACTATTAGTCCTTGGACCTGAAGTCACCATGGTTCCCTACATAAGGAGTTGCATACTTTGGCTTTATCAAACGTCACCCGTAACTGGGTGGACTATAAAGGCGATTACTGGGTATGTAGCAAATTATGTGGAAGGATGTGAGTGATGTAGATGGGATCTATCCCTCCTATATGATGGGAGTGACATCGATATTCTTGATAGAGTGAGACCACTGAGTGCATGACCATGCCCAAATGAGTCAATATGAGATATTGACCTCATTTGATTGAGTGAGTCTACTTGGAGTTCAAGATTTAGATTGATTAGAGGATGACACGGTCTATGCCTTATATTGATCAATCTAGATGTCTAGGATAGAAGGATAATGTCATATATTGTGAGGAGTCACAATTAATAGTCACAAGGTGATGTTGGATCTCAACATTCTTATAACTTGGGTAGTAATGATGTGTTGCTAGATACCGCTCATTACTTATGCTTCTAAATGGGTTTAGGAGCATTGCCAACGTTATAAGAACCTATAGGGTCACACACATTGGGCAATTATATGGAGATTAGGTTCATTTGATGAACTTAAAGAATTAGGCTCATGTGATGAACCAAATTGGATTAAGAGTAATCCAAATTGAGCTAATTGAGTTGGACTCAATTTGGTTCATGTGTTAAGTGAGTCTAATTTAGACTTAGACTCATTTAATTAATTTAATTCAATGAATAGAGATTCATTAAATTAAAATTGACTTGAACCAATGGTTAGATTAGATCAACCAAGTGAGAGAAGTGGTCAAGTTTGACTTGACTTGAGAGGAAGATGAAACGTCAAGTTTGACTTGACCATTTGCCACCTCATTGGTGAGTTGGCATTAAGTGGGCTTATGATGATGTGCTACATCATCAAGACCACTTCATGGTGTGCCACCTCATGAGGGAGATCAAGAGTTTTTGACTCTTGAAATTCCATGGAGTATATAACCACTCACTTGAAGGTGGCCAACCACTTTGTGTGGAGTTACAAGCTTGAATTGATTTTTCATTCAAGTCATCTTCTTCCTCAAGCTCTTCTCTTCTCTCCCTCTCCTCCCTTGGCCGAACCCTAAAAAGGTGCTAGCACACCTTTTGTTTGGTCTCTCCATCTCTTGCTTGTGTGGATGCATATAGAGGAGTGTCTACGTTGACACTCTCGAGATTCGGCGAACTTTGGACAAGCGGGATTAAGCGAAGGGCTTCGCATCAAGGGTAAAGCTCTTCTCCTTTGTAGATCTAGTTTAGATCTAGGTTAGAAAACTCATACTCGAAGTTTTACGAAATTTTAATCTTTGCACGGATCCGTGGCATGGGAATTTCGGGGTTTCCGCAACGCAAAAAGCGATTTTTGCGGCCCGAAAAATCCAACAAAACCTACACGAACCAATACATGACTGACATATAGCAAGTATATAATAAACACCGACTACAGGAGAACGCTCTATCACGGATGGTCCTGTGGACAGTCAGGGTAAATGATTAGTAATCTCTAAGTCAGTAATCTCTACTCCCACAGAATTATGGAATGAGATTAAGCCTAGTCTGAAACATATTCGGATTTGGGGTAGTCCAGCACATGTGCTGAAGGGAGATGCTGATAAGTTGGAATCACATACAGAAGTTCGCTTGTTCGTGGGATATCCTAAAAGAACGAAAGGTGGTTTATTTTATAGTCCTAAAGATCAGAAGGTCATTGTTAGTACCAATGTCCGATTTTTAGAAGAGGACTATGTAATGAACCACAAGCCCATGAGTAAAATTGTTCTTAAAGAAATCATAGAAGACACGTCTACCTTAGTACCAATGGTACAAGATGAGATATCATAAGAAACTGCAACATGTGTCACAAATGATACACAAGTAATGCCTCGTCGTAGTGGGAGGGTTGTTAGGCAACCTGATAGATTCATGTTTTTGGGAGAATCTTTAGACTTGATCCCTGGTGAACATGAACCTAATCCCTGGATATATGATGAAGCACTCTAAGATAAAGATGCAATATCGGTCTATCTATGGACTGAAGCAAGCTTTGAGATCTTGGAACATTCAGTTTAATCTTATGGATTTATTTAGTGTCCGGATGAGTCTTGTTTATACAAGAAGAGTGATGGAAACGTGGTCGTATTTCTTGTACTATACGTAGATGACATTTTGCTTATTGGCAACAATGTCAAAGTGTAAGGTATGGTTGTCCAAGCAGTTTGATATGAAGGATTTGGGAGAATGTGGACATATTCTTTGGATTAAAAGAATCGCAAGAAAAGAATGTTGTGCTTATCTCAAGCTTCATACATCGATACTATCCTAGCTCGTTTAAGCATGCAAAACTCCAAGAAAGGTTTTCTACTTTTTTGGCATGGATTACCTTTATCTAAAGAGATGTGTCATAAATGTTAGAGTGTATACTAAAAGTCTAGTTTTTGTAAACATTTATTTTTTGAAATAAAAGAATTACATTGGTCAAATGTCTACATTTATTTGTTAACTGTAGTTATTCAATTAATTTATATTGTAGATAACATGATGTGTGGTGTCACACACAGAAGATCATGTTATTAGTTCTTTATAAATTATAAACAGTTACTCACGACTAAGATGGAAAGGAACAAAACTATTGGAATAGTCATAGTATAATTAGGTATTAGTTTATCTTGACTAATAAATTACACTAGTACACTCTAAATGTATTGAGTAGGACCATTTTAGGTAAGTTCTTTTTATACTGAGTTAATAAAAGAACTAGACCTTAGTTATTATGGAAATGTGTACTCTTAATCCTAATATAATAATAAGCACATATATTTAGTATTTATTTCTTTAACTTATCAAAGGGTGAGATTTAGTTCGATAAATCAAAAGGCCCGATAAGTTGGGAAATGATATTATTTATAGTGTGTGTTGTTAATTATAGAAGGAAACTGTGTCCTAGTTATCTAGGTTGAGAATGCCCCCAAGAGGAGCTTATAAGGATTGTCATGTTAAACCCTGCAGGTGGACTGAGTCCGACATGACAATGAGGTTGAGTGGTACTACTCTTGGACTAAGACATTAATTAAAGTGAGTTCTCAGTAACTCAATTAAATTAATAGGCATTCGATATCTTAAACATAGGGAGACTAACACATTCATGATAAGAAGGAGCCCATAATGTAATTTGGGATTATTGCGGTAGTGCAATAATAACTCTCTAGTGTAATGAGTTATTATTGATTAACTTGAGTTGTGTGTTTGGGGCGAACACGGGATACTCGAGCTCATCGGAAGGCCAAAACCAATTTCTCCTCTAGGTCCCTGTCGTAGCCTCAATGAAGCCTTAAATTCACTCATGAAAAGCCCATCTTGGTGTCCAAGAGGGGGCTGGCCCATGGCTTGGTAACCAAGCCATAGGGGTCGACCACTTACTTCTTAAAGGTGTCGACCTTTTGCTTGGTTCCCAAGCAAGAAGGGGCCGACCAATAAAATTCAAACTAGGAGGGGTGTTTTAAATTTTTAAAATTTTCTCTTTGTAGATATCTACAAGTTTTAAAAGAGAGATTTTAAAATATAAAACTTTCCTTATTTGAATTAGGCCACATGGTTTAAAAGAAAGTTTAAAAGTTTTAAAACTTTCCTTTTTTAACCATCCTCATGGTTTTAGAAAAAAGGAAGGGAGTTTTAAATTTGAAACTTTCTATTTTTGTAACCATGTTAAAAAAAGAAATTTTAGAAGAAAAGTTTTAAATTTTAAAACTTTCCTTTTTTAACACCCACATTAGGAAATTAAAAGAGAGCTTGTAAAATTTTATAAGAGCTTTCATTCTTTGCTTATAAAATTTTTACAAAACTATTTTTCCTTCTTTTGAGGGTCGGCCACCCTTGCTTGGTGCCCAAGCAAGGGGCCAGCCAAATCATTCAATCAATGATTGAATCAATCAAGAGAAAAAAAGGAAAAATAAAAGGGGAAAAGGAAAAACAAGAGAAAGATTTTAATTTTTTGTAAAAATCTTTCCTTATTTGCCTTGGGCAAGCAATATAAAAGAAGGAGAGGGGAGACCTCATGAGATATCAATTCTTATTCTCTTGTTGAAGCTCCCTCTAGTGGCCGGCCCTCTCCTCTTCTCTTTCCCCTTGCTCTCTTTTGCTCCATGGTGGTGGTGGTGGCCGAATGCTAGAAGGAGGAAGAGCTTTTGGGTGGTGTTCATCTTGGAGGATCATCACCCACACGACGTCCAAGGCGAGGTGAGGAAAATGACATAAGATCTCGAGGTTATTAGCATACAAAGAAAAGGTATAACTAGTAATTGTTTTCTGCATCATGCTAGTTATTTTTCTTTGTATGAATTCCAAACACAAGAGGCATTAGATTCTAGTTTTTCGAATTTGTAATTCGAGTTTGTGTTTTTTTTTTATTTTTTGAATTTGTGATTCGATTATTCTTTTTGGTTAACCTAGATTTATATAAGGAAATTAAATATTAGCTTTTCTTAAAAGACTTTGTCTAGGCGGTGGTGGATTATCCCATACCCAAGAAGGACTAGTCTCTCGCCATGCAGTCTTGAAAGCCAATTTTTGAAATTAATATTTAATTGAATTTATAACATAGGTGGATTTGAATCAATAATGTTAAGCATCGTTTATGATCTAAATCTAAACCATTAAGAATAGATAAGTTAAATTTGGAATCAATAATATTAAGTTTCGTTTGCGATTCATAATTTAATTTCTAAAGAACATAATAGGTTGTTTAGGAAAGGTTCGACACTTGTACAAAATTTTTGTACAGTGGAGCCGGTACGATCTTCTTAGGACCAACCAACAATTGGTATCAGAGCTAGGGTTTGCCTCTGTGTGTTTGGTTTTCAATTTAATTATGCACATGTCATACATAATTTAGGATATGCTAACTCTTTGGTTGCAGACCTCAACTATTATGGCTTATAGATGTTATGTGTGATTGGACCCTTGGACATGTCAAGGGCATTATTTTTGTGTGTGCATGATTATATGTAACTAATACAGCAGGAGCTGTATTAGCCCTAGGATTTTAGAATTTTATTTTTGATCTAGATTACATGTACATTCCTTCGTGGAATATAGGATCGATATATGTAAAATTCTATTTTTGTCGCGAATCGTATCCTTGCGAGGCGTGGTGCTATTGGAGGACCAGAGGTGTAGCAGAATAAGAAGCAAGATAGATGCGACGACTGGACCTGATGGCGGTGGCTAAAGATGACAGCAGCTAGGGTTGGAGCACACAGAGGACAGTGATGGAAAAGGCCATAATAGTTGGAAAATTAATTTCCAAATTTATTGCTTTTATTTACTGTAATGTGTTAGTTAGAGCCCTAGAGCCAATCATATGATGATTGTTGTATGGACTCATTGTATCATATTCCTATGTATATAAAGACATTTGTTTTGGTTATTATACTTACTTGCATTGGTGCCAAATAACTAAGTATAATAGCGTCCTTGAGTAGAAAGTTCTTATCTATATCAATCGATTGGTTGAATCGATAGTGAGATGATATAGAGAACACTACTCTTAATCATTCCTAGTCAAGTATTAACATTCAGGGGCAATGTTAATGCGACAAGACTAGCATGTAGGTCAACTCGATGACTTGATCTCACAAGTCATGGATATAGAGATATCAAGTTGACACATGGGTATGCATTAGAGAATGTATACTGAATGATCCGCCATGGGAAAGTATCATGGATCATTATATGAGTGTCATATACTTTCTCATGTGGCTATTAGTATGACTATTAGTCCTTGGACCTGAAGTCACCATGGTTCCCTACATAAGGAGTTGCATACTTTGGCTTCGTCAAACGTCACCCATAACTGGGTGAACTATAAAGGCAATTACTGGGTATGTAACAAATTATGCGGAGGGATGTGAGTAATGTAGATGAGATCTATCCCTCATATATAACGGGAGTGACATCGTTATTCTTAATAGAGTGAGACCACTAAGTGCATGGCCATGTCCAAGTGAGTCAATATGAGATATTGAGCTCATTTGATTAGAGTGAGTCTACTTGGAGTTCAAGATTTAGATTGATCAGAGGATGACACCGTCTATGCCTCAAATTGATCAATCTAGATGTCAAGGATAGAAGGACACTTGTCATATATTGTGAAGAGTCACAATTAGTAGTCACAAGGTGATGTTGTATCTCAACATTCTTATAACTTGGGTAGTAATGATGTGTTGTTAGATACCGCTCATTACTTATACTTCTAAATGGGTTTAGGAGCATTGTCAACGTTACAAGAACCTATAGGGTCACACACAAAGGGCAATTAGATGGAGATTAGGTTCATTTGATGTACCTAGAGGATTAGGTTCATGTGATGAATCAAATTAGATTAAGAGTAATCCAAATTAAAATAATTGAGTTGGACTCAATTTGATTCATGTGTTCAATGAGTCTAATTTGGGCTTGGATTCATTGAATTAATTTAATTCAATGAATATATATTCATTAAATTAAATTGGTTTGAATCAAATGGTTAGATTTGATCAACCATGGGAGAGAAGAGGTCAAGTTTGACATGACTTGAGAAGGGAAGATGAAAGGTCAAGTTTGACTTGACCAATGCCACCTCATTTGTGAGTTGGCATAGTGTTGGCCAATGATGATGTTCCACATCATCAAGGTTAGCACATGTGTGTGCCACCTCATGAGGGAGATCAAGAGTTGTGACTCTTGATATCCCATGGAGGTATATAACCTCTTTCTAAGGTGGCCGACCACTTTTTTCCATGAGTTACAATTGTGAAAACTCATTCAAGTCATCTTCTTCCTCCTTGCTTCTTCTTCTCTCCCTCTCGTCTACCTTGGCCAAAACCTTCAAGGGTGCTAGCATACTCTGAAGGTTTCTTCTCCACCTTTTGTTCGTGTGGATACACATAGAGGGGTGTTCACTTGACACCCTTGAGATCCGACGAGCCTTGGACGAGCGGGATAAGCGAAGGGCTTTGCATCAAAGGTATAAACTCCTAAACATGTAGATCTAAAGTAGATCTAGGATTAGAAAACTTGTACATGTAAAATTTTAATATTTGCATGGATTCGGTGGCATGGGATTTCGGGATTTCCGCAACGCAAAAGCGGTTTTTGCGGCTCGAAAATTCCAACAGTGGTATCAGAGCCACGTGCGAACATGTACTTGTTTTTATTTTAATTTTTATGAAAAATTAAATTTCTGTAAGTTTATGTGATTTTGTTAATTTTATGGTTTTTAAGAGTATTTTTCTCGTAGAAGCGAAGCAATAAGTGTTTGAATACTTGTAGGCTTTGACTACCGAGAAACACCTTCCATAACGGTAAGGTCTCGTCCAAAATATTTTGGGACAGCAGCTAAAGGCGTTGTAAGATCATCGTGGGACACTCGTGAGATTCATTTCGCAAGAAGGGGTGCTGCCCCTAACCCCGCAAGGGGCATTGTCCTGCGATCGCGCCCGAAAATCACTAAACGGGACCGTCGGGAAGTTGGACTCATAAAATCGTAAAAACAGTAATAAAATTACATAAATTTATATAAAATACATAATTTAGAATTATTTATGATTTTTGATGGTCATGGCCCAAAAAAAACCCAATTGGATTGGTTACATGTGTTGTAATTCATAATATGGCCTGCGTGCCATTTTTGTGTGATTGTGTGTGTTGTATATTTGATACGCGACCTGCGCGTCGTGCCTATCTATTTTATTTCCTGTTGTAAAATAATTTAGACTCGAATGTAACTCGAGTTTCATCTTTGTAATGTACAAAATGGAGCTGTAGAAGGTCCACTCGAGGAGGAGTTACGAGGAGGGTGCGATCAACAAGTGGCGGTCAAAGGAAGGAGCTTGGAGAAGCTGTTGACCTTAGGTTGACCGTCCGATCTTCTCATTGGCTTGAGAAGATCGTAGTAGGGTCATGACTAATCACAATTTAATTAATTTCTTGTGTGTGTGTATGTGATTCATGCTAGAGTAGAGTATTTAAGTAGTGCTTTAACGATTAGATTAGATCTAAATCGCGCATATGATGCACCACGATTAGATTAGATCTAAATCGAGTATATGATACACATCAACGATTAGATTAGATCTAAATCGCGTCAACTCGAAATGCCTACCATGCCGTGATACCCATCACTATCTTGATCACATGTTGTTGTTGAATCTGCCAAAGTAGAGCAACACATATTATCTTGGGAGGGTGCGGAGGGACAATCTTGGTCCCGCCTATAAATGCATGGGTGAGTACAAACTCAATTAGATTGAGTAAAACTAGTTAAACTCAATTGGATCGGGTTTAACTATAAGCATTTTCCAATGGTTGGTAGATAGGTCAAAATCACATTTATATTAACTCTTGGGCGATTTAGCCAAAGCTAACTCAAGTTTTAATATACATGCGGATCTTGATCCTATAAACAAGAGTTGCATAGAGATGTAATTGGTAATTAGTTACCTACCGATTATACTAAGTCTTGGGCGATTTAGCCAAAGCTAACTCAAGGCGTAGTATGATGTGGATCTTATCCCGCAAGAATTATAGCTAGTTGGTTAGAATCTAGTAGGTGTGGTTTAACCACATCCATGACTTTATTCTACAAAAGTTCTATAATTCAGTGGAAGCATTATTTAGTTAAAGGCCTAATTAAATGATTGGAATATGATTATTTATTTTCTGCATTTTCTGCATTTTCTGCATTTTTTGCATTTTCTGTTGTAGATTGTAATGTCGTCAAACACGAACACCTTCTCCCTACGTTCTGTCCTTGATAAGGACAAGTTCAATGGAGCTAACTTCCTGGACTAGTACAGGAACCTGAGAATTGTTCTCACACAGGAACGAAAACTGTACGTCCTGGAGCAGCCCATTCCCGAGGCACCTCCTGCCATTGCCACGCGAGCTGACCGTGATGCTTATAAGAAGCATCAAGATGACGCATTAGATGTGTCATGTCTCATGCTCGCGACCATGAACTCTGAGCTTCAGAAGCAACATGAGTTGATGGGTGCTTATGATATGGTTGAACATCTTCGTCAACTATATCAAGGACAAGCTAGGCACGAGAGATTCGAGATCTCTAAGGCACTGTTTCAGTGCAAGATGCAAGACGGGACTCCCGTAGGTCCATATGTACTCAAGATGATTGGGTACATAGAAAACCTACAGAGGTTGGGATTCCCCCTTGGCCAAGAGTTGCCACTGATTTGGTCTTGTAATCCTTGGCAGAGAGCTACAGTCAATTCGTCATGAACTACAACATGAATAAAATTGACAAGTCAGTGCTTAAGCTTCTGAGTATGTTGAGAACTGCTGAGATCAACCTTAAGAAGTTTAAGCCCAACTCCATTTTGATGGTGCAAAGGCACAAAGGCAAGGGCAAGCCTAAAGGTAAGGGAAAGTCCCAAGCCAAGGGAAAAGGCAAGACACTGAAACCCAAAGGAGGGGTCGCGAAGGATGCTACTTGCTTCCAATGCGGTCAGACCAGGCACTGGAAGAGGAACTACAAAGTCTACCTGGAAGATCTTAAGAAGAAGAGAAGTAAGACTTCTACTTCAGGTATGTAACGACCCAACCCTCTTGGCCCATTTGGCGGCCCATTTGGTGACCTCTAATGTCGTCGACCGTCGGCCTTTATGTCGTCGGCCCATTTGGTGACCTCTCATGTCGTCGACCATCTCACTTGGTTACCAGGATTCATAAACTCTAATACTTAAGCCTGGAGGTTTAGAGTTCGAATCCTGGGGGAGGCAAAAATCCACTGGCCAGGGGTGGAAAGTCCTAGTGAGTAACGACACGGCCAAAGGGTCGTCGGTCGACGACATGAGAGGTCGCCAAATGGGACGACGACATAAGGGCTGTTGGTGCGGGAAGCATCCGACGATCGAACCTGAGTTTTGATAATGGCAAAGGATTCAAAGTTAAGGGTTGTTGTTTTCTAATATGTTGAACAAGTTTGCAGGAAAGTCCTAAGTGGTACTTAGGCATAAGTCCTAGCTGTAGTTAGGCAAATGGAAAACCCTAGGGGGTGGTAACCCTAGGTAGAGGAAAACCCTAGGGGGTGGTAACCCTAGGTCATAGGGGGTGGTAACCCTATGCGTAAAGTCTTGGTAGGTTGATGACTTCAGGCAAAAGTCCTAGGGGGTGGTAACCCTAGGTGGAAAGTCCTGGTGTCGCGAACCAGGTGAAAGTCTGGACTAGCCGGGAAGCGGATGTCCAGCAGAAAGTCCGGAAGCATCGAGTGCTGAGCAAAAGTCCAGTAGATCTGGAGTATCGACTGACAACAGGTAAATCTCTTGAGTGGAGTAGGTGAGGATGCGTTCCTCGTAGAGGGAACAGTAGGTGTCGGGTCGACCTAGGATTTCCGGTTGGAAATCCGAAGTCAGACTCGGACAGTCCGAAGACTGTCAATTCTTCTTTACAATGTTTTATCTTATTCTAACACTGTCTTGCAGGGGATTTTGCTCGGACTAACCTTTGTTTGCAAGTGAGGAACCTGATGGAAAAAGGCTGTCCGGGCGCCCGGGACCAAATTCTATCCCCTGCGCGACTTCGCCACGTGGAGCATCCTGGTTGGTTGGCCACGTCACACTCCAGGCGCTCGGAACCGCATATAAAAGGAGGGTTGAGGTGCAGCTTCAGAAATACAACGAATTCTAAGTGATCTTTCATCTACACGCTGCTCCAAAAGACGCTCCCAAGTGCTACTACAAGTGCCCGACGACCCGAAGCTTTAGAATTAGCATTTCTTGTTGTCGGTATAATTTTTGATAGCTTTTATTTGTACTCATAATTGTAATCTTTTAACGAGCTTATAGTTGTTGCCCACCGGAAGCGATCAAGGATCGCGGGCCTTCGAGTAGGAGTCGACTTAGGCTCCGAACGAAGTAAAATCGACCTGTCTCTTTGTGTTGTCTCTTTATTTTATTTCCGCTTATTCCGCTGCATGTTTTAACTCCGATAGTTTTCCGATAATCGAACGAAATAGCCACGAGCGCTATTCACTCCCCCTCTAGCGCTTCTCAATCCAACAATTTGTATCAGAGCGGGGTCGCTTTGAACTGGTGCAACCACCATTCAAGCCACGAGCGCCTTTCGTTTTTTTTCCCTCTAAAATTATTTTCGAAAAATATATTTTCATCCTTTCACGATTTATTAGTATTGATAAAATATTGAATTTGACAAAATTTGAAATAATATTTTTAAATATTTTTTTAATAATATATTATTATTATTTTATTATTTTTTTTCTTGAAACTCGTAAATTTCTATTTCTATCCTTCTACCACACTACTAATCCAGGATTAAGTCCTGGGACAAGTTTTTTGCTCATTTTTTCGTGCAAGATTCAATGGCTCTCCATGTAACGACCCGACTCCTGGGAACTAAGCTGTGAGCCGGATCGCTACCCTAGCTACTGATGCTACTGTGCGGAAACTGGGTAAAATAAAATTTCACTAGTTGACTCTATTAAACTGACAGCTGGTACACCCATGCTGTTATAAGGAAGGGTTCAAGACCTTTCCGGTTGGGGTATATGTGCTGAGGAGGATACTTGACCTCCCATCTGAGCTAGAACTCGAATCTAACTTCCCAGCTAGCTGCTGTTCGATCCACAGATCGATCAACCTTGCCACGCCCAGGGTTCGGTCGCATACCGATCTGCATGGATCGGTCGGCGGACCGATCCGGTGTCTGGATCGATGCGGGCCGATCCGAGCACCGAGATCTTGGGATACCTTCGACCGATCTTTGGATCGGTCGGTGGCCGATCGAGAGATCTGATGAGCAATCAGCGTATCCATCTGGATCGGTCGGTTGACCGATCCGGAGAAAAATAACCTGGATCGGCTGACCGGTCCAGGTTCTGATAGTCTGAAACGAAATCAGAATTTCTGATTTCCAGCACTGATTCGTGCCAAAACCTCACACTACCACTATCTAATGCATAACAAACATTCTAGCAACATGTAATAACAATTCTAAACTTAAGCTAAAGCAAGGTTTACTAGTTCATGGCATTTTAACAACTTAAAGTGCATGAAGGTATGAATTTCTAAAAGTTCTAATTACTTAAAACATGAAACTGAACTAATAAACTGAAAAGTGCTAAAGTAAATGCTAAATCCCCAGAGGGTCTTTTATTCCAGTTCCTTCCACACACATCCTCATCTGCATTGACCTCCAGCCTCCACTGCTAATCCATTTTCCTTTTTCCTGTATCTGCGGTATAAGGAAAATAGTATCTGTAAGCTTTAAGATTAGTAAGAAACCATCTACCTCACAAAAGCATGCAACGATGCATTTCATGACTTTTAAAACATGCTATTTGAAAACCGAGCTGAGCATGACAACATGGCATGGTATATAAAAGCATAAACTGGAACTGAAACATGGCATAGCATATAAATTAAACATGCTTTAAACTGAACATGGCATACTTATAAACTGAGCATGAAACTGAACTAGTCATGCATATATCTAAATCTGTACATGAACTCAAATCATGAAAACTGAACCTGAACTGAACTGAAAGCTAAATTAGTGTTCTCATCACTGGTTTCAAATTTGAAAACTATACATATAATAGATGAAAATACTAAACATGCTGCTGGGGCCCTGACAACTGTACCTACTGTGCGCGCATCCCTACGAGACCCGAATCCAGCAGGGTTACTAGGTTATCTGAACCTAGGGACGACTGTGGGAGTCCAGCCCATGGATATCTGATCCAAGTAAAGTGCCAACTGAATAAAAGTAAAATACTGAATACTGTTTTATTTTACTTTGCTGTTCTAGGTTATCTGAACCTAGAGCTAGGTTATCTGAACCTAGAGGCTACTGTGGGAGCCCACCCAATGGATATCTGATCCATTTAGCTGTAATAACTGATAATAAGCTGAATAAAATGTTTCTAATACATTTTACATGCTGTTAGGACGCCTACTGGTGCATCCTTCTGAACTGGGCATTCTACCGAATGCTTGGTGTGCACTAAAAGCACACCCTAAAACTGAAAACTGTAGAACTACTGAACTAATGCCAAAACTAACAAGCGAGAGCAATTGTACTGCAGGTGAGGGGTTTCTTACCTCAATCGCAAGATTTTCTTACGATTCTATCCGCTAGGTTTTCCGAAAAACTGCTCCGTTCGACGAACCGCTTACGTCCTCGCGTTCCTCTCGCGGAGAAGAACCTTTTCCGTCTTGGAGTCGTCGCTGGAAGATGTTCCCTTGCCCCTTGGCTTGGTGTGTCGTGCGTGAGGAAGAGGAGAAGAAGAGAGGTGCGGCGGTTTTAGGTTTCGGGTGAGGAAAAACTACGGTGAGAAATAATCTAAAACTTCTCACTTAAATCCTTATTTATATTTACTAATTAATTCATCCAAAAATCAATTATAAATATAATTGATTCCCTCTTCTTTCAGCACGGCCCTGCTGGGTTCAACTGGTTACTAGCATTATCCCTTACACCATAGGTCTCGGGTTCGATTCCCGCCTAAGCTATTTTGCGGTTCTAATTATTTTTGCTACTTCCGCTACTCGGAAAAATTCCGGAAAAATATCTAAAAATTCCAGAAAAATCATAGAATAATTCTAATGCAAGTTTGAGAATTTTTGGGCGTTACAATCCCCCATACCTTATAAAAAGTTCGTCCCCGAACTTAAAACAATTCTGGGTACTTCTGTCTCATGCTGGCCTCTGTCTCCCAAGTCGCCTCTGCTGCTGTGTGATTTTGCCAGCTGACTTTGACTAATGGTACTTCCTTGTTCCGTAATTTCTTTACTGCTCGGTCTATTATCTGAATAGGCCGACTGTCATAGCTGAGATCATCACGGACCTGTACCAACTGGGGCTCAATCACCTGGGTGGCGTCTGGAATATGCTTCTTCAGCATGGAGACATGAAATACGTTGTGGACAGCTGACATCTCCTGAGGTAGCTCTAGCTCATATGCTACCTTGCCCACTCTTTTCATGATAAGGTATGGTCCCACATATCTGGGAGCTAGCTTGCCCTTCTTCCCAAAGCGCATGACTCCCTTCATGGGAGCTACACTGAGGAAAACTGTATCCCCAACTGAAAACTCTAGGGGTCTGCGTCGTGTATCAGCATAGCTCTTCTGACGGCTCTGTGCTGTCTCTATCCTCTGGCGAATCTGCTGTATGGCTGCTGTGGTATCTGCTACTAGATCTGTCTGAAGCTCTAGTTCCTTCTGTTCACCACTCTCATACCAGCAGATTGGTGATCTGCACCTCCGCCCATAGAGTGCCTCATAAGGTGCCATGCCGATAGTGGCTCGATAATCTGTTGTATGCAAATTCTGCTAGACTCGGATATTTGCACCAACTTCCTTGAAATCTAGGGCCTGGCCGGAGCATATCTTGAGTACACGATTTACTCGCTCGTCGACCATCCGTCGAGGATGGAAGGGCATCTTGAATTTTAGCGGGTGCCCATAGGTATGCATACACTTCGAAGTGTGATGTAATTCTGTCTCATCGATATAATGGTTCGTGGGACTCCATGCGGCTGACAATCTCCTTGAGATACAACTGAGCTAGCTGCTCCATGGAATAGGATATTCTGATAGCTAAGAAGTGGGCTGATTTAGTCAACCTGTCGACTATTACCCAGATGGCATCAAAACCATTCGTGGTTCTGGGTAATCCCACTATGAAATCCATAGAGATATCCTCCCACTTCCATTCTGGAATCTGGATCGGCTGCAGAACTCCTCCTGGTCGCTGATGTTCTGCCTTAACCCTCTGACAGGTTAGACAGATGCTGATGTATCTGGCGATATCTCGCTTCATCCCAGGCCACCAAAATCGTTTCTTTAGATCCTGATACATTTTGGTGGAACCAGGATGCATCGCATAGAGTCCTGTGAGCCTCGTCTAGAATCTGTTTTCGTAGTTCCTCCTGATCTGGAACACAAAGTCTGTCACCACAATACATTACCCCACTGGCGGACACTCTGAACTCTCCACTTTCTGATTCTGCTAACCCTTGCTTGATTTCGGGATCCCGCTCCTGAGCTGTCTGGATATCATCAAGCAAGGTAGATGCTAAGGACATAGCGGAAAGCTGCCCGACTATAAGCTCGAGACTAAAAGCTGTAATCTCCTTCCTTAGGGGTGGTGACATAGCACTGGACTTCCTGCTGAGTGCGTCTGCTACCTTATTAGCTTTCCCTGGATGGTAGAGGATATCTATGTCATAATCCTTGACCAGCTCTAACCATCTGTACTGTCGCATATTCGGATCCTTCGAGTAAAGAAATACTTTAATGATCTGTATACACTCTGACCGAGCTCCGTACAAATAATATCTCCAAATCTTGAGAGCGAACACCACTGCTGCAAGCTCAAGGTCGTGTGTAGGATAGTTCCTCTCATAATCCTTGGTCTGGAGGCATAGGCGATCACCTTGCCCTGCTGCATCAGTACTGCTCCTAATCCCAATTTAGAGGCGTCACTGTAGATGTCGAAGCTGTATGTGTTTTCTGGTATAGCTAAAATAGGAGCATTGGTCAATCTCCGTTTTAGTTCGCTGAAAGTTCTGATCCTCTGTCCTGAAATTTCTTATTCTTCCGTGAGAGGTGGGGAGGCTATCTGGAGAAGTCCTCTCGAATTTCTGTAGTAGCACGCTAATCCCGAGCTTCGATTTCACTTTGGCGTTCTGGGTCTCTTCGATTACTACGCTTCTATCTTCTGGGATCTACCATAACACCATCCTTGGAGATGATGTGACCTAGAAAGGCTACATTGGCGTACAGCTGGTTCTGCTGAAGGATCTGCAAAACTGTCTTTAGATGCTCTGCATGGTCCTCCTGAGTGCCTGAATAGATAAGAATGTCATCAATGAATACAATGACAAACTTGTCTAAGTATTCTCTGAATACTCTGTTCATGAGGTCCATGAAAGTAGTTGGAGCATTTGTCACGCCGAAAGGCATGACTACGAACTCATAATGTCCGTATCTGGTCCTGAAAGCTGTTTTAGGTATATCACCTTTCTTGACTCTAACCTGGTGATATCCTGATCTGAGGTCAATTTTAGAGAACACCGTGGCTCCCTTTAGCTGGTCAAACAGGTCATCTATCCTGGGGAGAGGGTACCTGTTTTTAATTGTGACCTGGTTCAAGGCACGGTAGTCTATGCAAAGGCGCATGCTTCCATCCTTCTTCTTCACGAACAACACAGGTGCTCCCCATGGTGAGTGACTGGGGCGTATAAAACCCTTGTCAAGAAGCTCCTGCAATTGCTCCTGAAGTTCCTTCAGTTCAGCTGGAGCCATACGGTACGGTGCCTTGGAAATTGGATTTGTGCCGGGAATGAGCTCTATCTCAAATTCAATCTCACATGCGGTGCTAAGCACCGGTAGCTCTTGAGGAAGGCTGGGTAGTCACAAACGTCTCGAACCTCGATAGTGTTGGTTCTTGTCTGGTGGTGTTGACTACATTTGCTAAAAATCCCATGCATCCTGAATCCATTAGCTGCTGTGCTTTCAATGCTGAGAGAAACTTCCTGGCTTTTCTCTTTGGTTTTCCCATGTACTCAAACTGTACTCCTGCTTCAGGTTAGAATATGACCTTCTATTTACGGCACTCTATAGAAGCGCCCTATCTGATCAGAAAATCCATTCCAAAGATGACATCGTAGTCAGTCATTTCTAGCAATCTGCTATAATGACTGGCACTGCTCTGAGCCAGTGTGTAGATGCCATAATGTCTCCTGAGGGTAGTGTTGTCAGAAACTGACTATTGAGTACCTCTGGAGGTGTTGCTAATTTCTCGGCAAATGCCCTGGATACATAAGAGTGGGTTGCCCCAGTATCGAATAAGACAGTTGCATTATGCTGTAAAATATTGATCTGACCTGTGACAACTGCCGAGGCATTTGCTACGTCCTCTCTGGGTGAGAAAATCACGGCATTCGTGTTGGGTGGGGCTTCTAATGCCGATCGATGGACCATCTAAAGATACATCGGTGTAGAGCTCCATACTGTATCGGCTGAGGTTGAGGAAGACTATTCTTGTTCGGGCACTGCTTAGCCATGTGCCCTTCCTGTCCACATTCAAAACAACCTCGCGTACCCTTGCGGCAAACTCCTGGATGATGTTTCCCACAAATAGCACACTTGGGATGTCTGGAATGTTTTCCAGCCGGCCCCCTTTTGGGTCACTGCTTCGTTGGAGCTATGTCCCTGTTGTTTCTGCTGAGTACCTGAGCCAGCTTGTCCCTTGGCCTCTGTGGAAACCTGCTTTTGCTGGGTGATGCTATGCTAATAGTGCTCAGTGATCAAAGCACTACTCACTAGCTCCTCTGTGGTTTGTGGCCTATGAATGCCACCAGCCACATTCATTGCGATCTCTGGTCTGAGCATCTTCAGCATCAACCATACTCGTTCCTTCTCTATGCTGACTAGTTCTGGACCCAGACGGGCCAACCTGTTGAATTTCTTAGGTTGCCCTGACGAAATTCTGTAAACTCGTCATAGTGTCGGTTCGTGACTTGCATGTGAAAGAATTCCTCGAAGAATTCTTTCTCGAAGTTGGCCCATGTCATCTGGTTTACTGGCCACTTCGATTTAATCCGCTCCCACCACATGCGTGCGTCTCCTGTTAAACAGAAGGAGGCACACTTCACCTTTTCGTGCTCTGGCCAGTCTAGAAGCTCCATCGTGCTTTCCAGTGTTTTAAACCATGCCTGAGCATCCCATGGTTCGCTGGTGCCTGAGAAGTTCTCGGGCTTAATTCTCTGCCACTGGATAAGGTAAGCTTCTCTCTTAGCCCCTGCTACTGGGGCTACTGGGACTGGTACTGCAGGCTGACCTCTGTGATTACTGGAGTCGTGAGGTTCGGTACTGGAGTGACTGGGGGAGTAGTCTTTTGGTTAGCCTTTAAGGAGGCTATCTCCTGCTGCTGTTCAGCTAACTGCTGCTGTAGCTGAGCCACTAGTGCTGTAAGATCTGGGGGAGGCACTGAACTGCCTGCCTTTTGCTGGAGCTCAGCCGCTGATGCTCTCTTACCATTTTTTAAATAGCAGAGAATATATATATATATATAACTAGGCTATCATGTTATAGTTAACTACTGGTAACATGTTAAATACTATTACTGTAAACATGAATAAATTAACTACCAACATGAGAGCAAACATGAAAGCACATATAACTGATATGAAAGCTGAAAACAAAACTGAGTGAGAGATGTTCTTACTTGGAAGCTGTAGGCACAATGCTGATGTGTGTGTAGGAAGTGAGGAACTTGCTCTGATACCACTCTGTAACGACTCGACTCCTGGGAACTAAGCTGTGAGCCGAATCGCTACCCTAGCTACTGATGCTACTGTGCGGAAACTGGGTAAAATAAAATTTCACTAGTTGACTCTATTAAACTGACAGCTGGTACACCCATGCTGTTATAAGGAAGGGTTCAAGACCTTTCCGGTTGGGGTATATGTGCTGAGGAGGATACTTGACCTCCCATCTGAGCTAGAACTCGAATCTAACTTCCCAGCTAGCTGCTGTTCGATCCACAGATCGATCAAACTTGCCCCCTGATCGGTCTACGGACCGATCCAGCTGTCACTGATCGGTCGGCGGACCGATCCAGGTGTCTGAATCGGTCTGCGGACCGATCGAGCACTTGAGACGCTGGATACCTTCGATCTTTGGATCGGTCGGTGGCCGATCGAGGCTCTGATGAGCAATCAGTATCCATCTGGATCGGTTGGTGGCCGATCCAGAGAAGGAATGGCCGGATCGGTCTGCGGCGATCGAGTTGATAATCAAACGAAATCGAATTTCGATTTCCGGCCGATCGTGCCAAAACCTCACACTACCACTATCTAATGCATAACAAACATTCTAGCAACATGTAATAACAATTCTAAACTTAAGCTAAAGCAAGGTTTACTAGTTCATGGCATTTTAACAACTTAAAGTGCATGAAGGTATGAATTTCTAAAAGTTCTAATTACTTAAAACATGAAACTGAACTAATAAACTGAAAAGTGCTAAAGTAAATGCTAAATCCCCAGAGGGTCTTTTATTCCAGTTCCTTCCACACACATCCTCATCTGCATTGACCTCCAGCCTCCACTGCTAATCCATTTTCCTTTTTCCTGTATCTGCGGTATAAGGAAAATAGTATCTGTAAGCTTTAAGCTTAGTAAGATACCATCTACCTCACAAAAGCATGCAACGATGCATTTCATGACTTTTAAAACATGCTATTTGAAAACCGAGCTGAGCATGACAACATGGCATGGTATATAAAAGCATAAACTGGAACTGAAACATGGCATAGCATATAAATTAAACATGCTTTAAACTGAACATGACATACTTATAAACTGAGCATGAAACTGAACTAGTCATGCATATATCTAAATCTGTACATGAACTCAAATCATGAAAACTGAACCTGAACTGGACTGAAAGCTAAATTAGTGTTCTCATCACTGGTTTCAAATTTGAAAACTATACATATAATAGATGAAAATACTAAACATGCTGCTGGGGCCCTGACAACTGTACCTACTGTGCGCGCATCCCTACGAGACCCGGGATTGCAAGTTCCGAATCCAGCAGGGTTACTAGGTTATCTGAACCTAGGGACGACTGTGGGAGTCCAGCCCATGGATATCTGATCCAAGTACAGTGCCAACTGAATAAAAGTAAAATACTGAATACTGTTTTATTTTACTTTGCTGTTCTAGGTTATCTGAACCTAGAGCTAGGTTATCTGAACCTAGAGGCTACTGTGGGAGCCCACCCAATGGATATCTGATCCATATAGCTGTAATAACTGATAATAAGCTGAATAAAATGTTTCTAATACATTTTACATGCTGTTAGGACGCCTACTGGTGCATCCTTCTGAACTGGGCATTCTACCGAATGCTTGGTGTGCACTAAAAGCACACCCTAAAACTGAAAACTGTAGAACTACTGAACTAATGCCAAAACTAACAAGCGAGAGCAATTGTACTGCAGGTGAGGGGTTTCTTACCTCAATCGCAAGGTTTTCTTACGATTCTATCCGCTAGGTTTTCCGGAAAACTGCTCCGTTCGACGAACCGCTTACGTCCTCGCGTTCCTCTCGCGGAGAAGAACCTTTTTCGTCTTGGAGTCGTCGCTGGAAGATGTTCCCTTGCCCCTTGGCTTGGTGTGCCGTGCGTGAGGAAGAGGAGAAGAAGAGAGGTGCGGCGGTTTTAGGTTTCGGGTGAGGAAAAACTACGGTGAGAAATAATCTAAAACTTCTCACTTAAATCCTTATTTATATTTACTAATTAATTCATCCAAAAATCAATTATAAATATAATTGATTCCCTCTTCTTTCAGCATGGCCCTGCTGGGTTCAACTGGTTACTAGCATTATCCCTTACACCATAGGTCTCGGGTTCGATTCCCGCTTAAGCTATTTTGCGGTTCTAATTATTTTTGCTACTTCCGCTACTCGGAAAAATTCCGGAAAAATATCTAAAAATTCCAGAAAATCATAGAATAATTCTAATGCAAGTTTGAGAATTTTCGGGCGTTACACTCCAAGAAGGCTATTGCACCGCTCGACCACCGCTCTTCTCCGGCGAAGACTTCGGCTACTGGAAAGACCGAATGGAGTCGTACCTACAAACCGAGTTCGATGTCTGGATGATCACCAAGACCGGGCTCGAAATACCAACTGACGGCGCCAGCATGCCACTACCGTTCGAGAACTGAGCAAACGCAAAAGCAACGTATACACTTCAGTGCGGCTTAACGAATAAGGAACTGAATCGCGCCGGCCCATTCTCAAGCGCCAGGGAGCTGTGGGAGAATCTGATTCAGTTACACGAAGGTACCCAAGTAAGTAAGCATAATTTAATAGACGATTTATTTGAATTAGATGAACAGTATGATACTACTTCGGTCGAGGAAGGTATTACATTGGTTGCAGGTACAAGCAAAACAGAGGAAGCTAGAAAGAAAAAGACAAAGAAAGTGTTAAAGGCAACATGGTCCGAGTCATCAGACAAATCTGAATCCGATGAAGAAGAACAAGCAAGCCTCCTCGCTCTACTAGTACTAGCACATGTTGTTGAAACAGAGTCCGAGTTCGAGTCCGATTCAGAAATCGAGAGCGAATCAGACACCGAGTCCGAGCGAAGCCACGGATCCGTATCCGTTTCAGAAGGACCCAAAACCACTGTAAGTGCTTTAATGTCTAGTATTAACTTAGATGACTCGCAAAATTTAATTCCATACTTGCTTAAAAAATTGGCTAAATCCAACGTCCGGGTTAAGTCACTCCAAAAGGAGGTAACAACCCTTAAGGAAGCGACTGACTCGAGTTCTTTAACTGAGTCAGTTCAAATTGGAAGTTCAACTCAAGTCCAACAACTTGAGGAAGAAAATTCCAATCTGAAAGCTCAAATTAAAGAACTCAAGAACACGTTGGAACGGTTCACCTTGGGCTCCAAGAATCTGGATCTGATTCTTGGAAAACAGCGAGCCGTTTACAACAAAACTGGACTTGGATTTAAAACTAAAATAAAATACAAATCATATTTATCACTAGTCAATAGAAATAATAGAAAAATTGTCTAAGCATGGGTGCCAAAATCCAACTTGGTTAATCAAGTTGGAAATGGTCACTATTGGGTCCCCAAGGATCAAATACATTACCTCAATAGACCTTATCGAGGCTATGATCCAGGGGGAGCCAAAACAATTAAAATTCAAAAATAAAATTCAAAATTCAAATTCAAATTTAAATTCAAAATTAACAATTCAAATTCAAAATTAATTATTCAAAATTCAATTCAAAATTAATTCACGATTCAAAATTAATTATTCAAAATTCAAATTCGAAATCAATTATTAAAAATTTGAAATTAATTCAAAAATTCAAAAATCAAAGTAGAGGGAGGGTCCAGAATAACTGGCAACTCCAAAATCTATTTACCCGAATGGGTAACTGAACCTAATCTACCCGAAATGGGTAAAACAAGAGTAGATTACCCGGCTGGGTAAGTAAGGATAGATTAAAAGGGTCAGATTTAACTTGACCCACAGTACTGGTGAAGTTTTTGGATGATAGTACGTTAGGGAAGCTTGGGCATCGCATGTCTAGGAAGATATGACTTCGACCTGGTGCATTTGGCCAAGTGGAACTGACCGAAGCTACCCTTAAATGGATCCTAACTAGTTAGACCAAGGTTTAGTATTAAGTTCAGTGGGTAGGACTATTTGGAAAACCTCGAAGGCATGGTTACTTTAATGAGTTCCTTGTGACTCACCATAGCCCAGAAGGTTATCCAAAGAATGCTTACTTGTTGAACCCAAAACTAAATCTGAATCTAACACAAAGTTAAACCAAACCCTTAAATTGAACCTCAATTCATCTCACAAAAATTATAGGATTCCTTGATTGAAAATTCAGATCGGGTGAGATGACTAAGTAATTAAAAACAAACTGATAATTAATCCAAATTCAAATTAATTTCAAAATCTTTTCAAAATTTAATTTCAAAAATCATTTTAAAAATCTTTTCAAAACTTAATTTCAAAATTATTTGAAAAATCTTTTAAAAATCATTTCAAAATCATTTTAAAACTTAATTTCAAAAATTATTTGAAAAATCTTTTCAAAATCTTTTCAAAATCATTTCAAAATCATTTTAAAACTTAATTTCAAAATTCTTTTAAAAATTATTTGAAAAATCTTTTCAAAATCATTTTAAAACTTAATTTCAAAATTCTTTTAAAAATTATTTGAAAAATCATTTGAAATATCCTCTGAAAAATTAATTTCAAAACCCTTCTCAGAAGTTATTAAATTCTTTGAAATTCTAAACTCAATTAAGTTTTAAATCTTCAAAATAATGGTCACTTATTTGGAATTATAACTGATATTTTCAATGTTGTAAATTAAAGTAAACTCTATCTCACACTCACTCATATGCTAAACATGCTTGTTAATCTAGAATGAGTGAGGTGGAAAATTAGGAAAATAATTTTTTAACCTCTCATGCTTGAACTCCTGAACTCAAAAATTTATTAAGGCATTAATTAAGGGGGAGTGATTTTGAGTCGGTTTTAAAATTAATTTTTCTTTAAATTAAAATTTTAACTTGACCTCAAAATTAAAAACTAATTTTTACTTATCTTCAAAAATTCAGGGTATTTTTAACTTAACTTTAAAGTTAAAATTATCTCAGCTAAAAGTATCTCTCAAACTAAAGGAAATGCAAATATTCAGGTTAAGCATGTTTGATCTTTAGGGCTCTGATACCTGATCAACACCAATCAGATAATTTAATTGCTATATAACTTGACTTATGCTTGGACTTAAGGACCAATTGAATAAATAACCTAAATTAAAATTTTAGCCACTCTCTCTCTTCAACTTAAAAATTAACAAGTTCTTTTTCAAAAATAAGTATTATTAAGCTAAGTCCCTTTTTCACTTAAGCTACATTTTCAAAATTTAATGTTTGCAAAAGGCTTAGCTAAGTGACTCATATAGCAACTTTCAAACTTAGTTACATATTTTTTTCTCTTTTTCTCTAAAAACCAACTAAGTTTACAAAGAGGCTAAAGCCATCCTTCAAGTCATCCATAAATTAGCCTTTTTAACTTAGGAGAAAAATAACTAACAAATTTTTCAGTTAATAGCTAAGTGTTTCACAAGCATTTTTCCAAAGTCTAAAACTACTTTTTCTAAAAAGCTTAAAACATGCTTTCCAACTAGCTTATTTTTTGATATATGGCAAAGGGGGAGAGTAGGAAATTCAAAATCAAAAGTAAAAATCAAAAGTAAAAAGTATTTTATTAAGGGGGAGAGTAGGTAATTCAAAAGTAAAACTTTATTCAAAAAGGAAACCCTGTGTTAAGGGGGAGCTTCACAAAAGTAAGTGTCAGCTTAAGTTAGGCGTTCATTTGAATTTATATACTTAAGCTTGCTCACTTAAAACTTTTTGACATACTTATGCATTTGTTTTTACTTAACTTTGAATTTGGGTTGCCATAATCAAAAAGGGGGAGATTGTTGGTGCGGGAAGCATCCGACGATCGAACCTGAGTTTTGATAATGGCAAAGGATTCAAAGTTAAGGGTTGTTGTTTTCTAATATGTTGAACAAGTTTGCAGGAAAGTCCTAAGTGGTACTTAGGCATAAGTCCTAGCTGCGGTTAGGCAAATGGAAAACCCTAGGGGGTGGTAACCCTAGGTCCTAGGGGGTGGTAACCCTAGGTAGAGGAAAACCCTAGGGGGTGGTAACTCTAGGTCATAGGGGGTGGTAACCCTATGCGTAAAGTCTTGGCAGGTTGATGGCTTCAGGCAAAAGTCCTAGGGGGTGGTAACCCTAGGTGGAAAGTCCTGGTGTCGCGAACCAGTGAAAGTCTGAACTGGCCGGTGAAGCGGATGTTCAGCAGAAAGTCCGGAAGCATTGAGTGCCGAGCAAAAGTCCAGTCGATCTGGAGGATCGTACTGGCAACAGGTAAATCTCCTGAGTGGAGTAGGTGAGGACGCGTTCCCGTAGCGTCGGGTCGACCTAGGATTTCGGTTGGAAATCCGAAGTCAGACTCAGACGGTCCGAAGACTGTCAATTCTTCTTTACAATGTTTTATCTTATTCTAACACTGTCTGGGGATTTTGCTCGGACTAACCTTTGTTTGCGGTGAGGAACCCGCTGGAAAAAATGGTCCGGCGCCGAGATGGATCCGGCGCCGGAGCAGTCCGGCGCCGGACAAATTCATTGCGACCACCACGTGGAGCATCCTGGTTGGTTGGCCACGTCACACTCCAGGCGCCCGGAAGGGATCCAGGCGCCCGGAACCGCATATAAAAGGAGGGTTGAGGTGTAGCTTCAGAAATACAACGAATTCTAAGTGATCTTTCATCTACACGCTGCTCCAAAAGACGCTCCGAAGTGCTACTACAAGTGCCCGACGACCCGAAGCTTCAGAATTAGCATTTCTTATTGTCGGTATAATTTTTGATAGCTTTTATTTGTACTCATAATTGTAATCTTTTAACGAGCTTATAGTTGTTGCCCACCGGAAGCGATCAAGGATCGCAAGCCTTCGAGTAGGAGTCGACTTAGGCTCCGAACGAAGTAAAATCGTCCTGTCTCTTTGTGTTGTCTCTTTATTTTATTTTCGCTTATTCCGCTGCACGTTTTAACTCCGATAGTTTTCCGATAATCGAACGAAATAGCCACGAGCGCTATTCACCCCCCCTCTAGCACTTCTCGATCCAACAAGGGCCGCTAGTTGGGCCGCCACAAGGGCCGCCCAAGAGGCCAAAGGGCCGGGTTGTTACAAGGTATATATGTTATAGAAGTTAATCTCTCTATTTCTTCATCATGGGTATTAGATACCGGATGTGCTTCTCACATTTGTACTAATGTGCAGGCGTTGAGAAATAGCAGGGCATTGACGAAGGGCGAGGTGGACCTACGAGTAGGCAATGGAGCACGGGTTGCTATTGTTGCTATAGGGACTTACTATCTATCTCTGCCCTCTGGGCTTGTACTAGAACTAGATAAATGTTGTTATGTGTCTGCTCTTACTAAGAACATAATTTCAATTTCTTGTTTGGACAAGAAAGGTTTTTCATTTATAATAAAGAACAAATGTTGTTCAGTTTATTTAAATGATATATATTCTATTGTAGTGCACCTCTGATTAACGAACTCTATATTCTGGACTTAGAGAACATAACATAAATACCAAAAGGTTCAAATCAAATGAAATGAACCAAACCTATTTCTGGCACTGTCGCTTAGGTCATATAAATGACAAATGCTTATCTCAGCTCCATAAAGATGGTTTGCTAGACTCATTTGATTTTGAATCATATGAGACATGTGAGTCATGCCTACTAGGCAAGATGACCAAGACTCCCTTTAGTGGACACAGCAAGAGAGCGACTGACTTGTTAGGACTTATACATAGTGATGTATGTGGACCTTTCAATGTCGCTGCTAGAGGTGGTTATAGGTACTTCATTACATTTACTAATGACTTCAGTAGATATGGTTATGTGTATTTGATGACACATAAGTCAGAATCCTTTGAAAAGTTTAAAGAATTCAAGAATGAAGTACAAAACCAACTTGGCAGGAGTATTAAGAAACTTCGATCAGATTGAGGTGGAGAATATCTTAGCCATGAGTTTTGTGACTATATAGCTGAGTGTGAGATTCTATCCCAACTCACTCCTCCTGGAACACCACAGTGGAATAGTGTATCCGAAAGGAGGAATCGTACCCTATTAGATATGGTACGATCTATGATGAGTCACACAGATCTTCCTATATCTCTTTGGGGCTATGCTCTGGACACAGCAGCCTTCATACTCAACCGTGTTCCATCCAAGGCTATGATACGGACACCATATAGGATATGGACTAAGAGAGATGCCCAGGTGTCTTTTATGAGAATTTGGGGGTGTGAGACTTACATTTGACGTCAAGTCTCAGACAAACTGGGACCAAAATCTGATAAGTGTTATTTTATAGGATATCCCAAGGAAACAAAGGAATATTACTTCTACATTCCCAGTCAGCACAAAGTAGTTGTGGCTAAGACTGGGGTTTTTCTAGAAAGGGACTTTGTTTCTATAAAAACTAGTGGGAGTACGTTCAATCTTGAAGAAGTTCAAGATATGGACCATAGCACTGAAGCCTTGATGGAAGTTGAACTGGAACCACAAAGTGTTGTGGATGATGAGATTGTTCCATAAGGAGTTGAGGAACAACAACCAGTTCAAGTAGGCATACCTCTTCACAGGTCTGATAGGGTACGTCGTTAGCCTGAGAGATACTCATTTCTATTGTCTGACCATGATGATGCTATTCTCATTGAGAATGAGCCTACCTCTTATCAGGAAGCTGTGATGAGACCAGATTCTGAGAAATGGCTAGAGGCCATGAGATCCGAAATGAAATCCATGTACACCAACCATGTATGGACTTTGGTTGATCCACCTGAAGGGGTTAAACCCATTGGGTGTAAGTGGGTCTTTAAGAGAAAGACTGACATGGATAGACTTATATATAAGGGTCGTCTGGTAGCTAAAGGTTTCAAGCAAATTCATGGTATTGACTATGATGAAACCTTTTTCTCCAGTAGCGATGTTTAAGTCCATTCGGATCATGCTTGCTATTGCAGCATACCACGATTATGAGATCTGGCAGATGGACGTCAAAATCATGTTTCTGAATGGAAACCTGCTGGAGGATGTGTACATGACACAACCTGACGGTTTTGTAGATCCACAGCATACTGGCAGAGTATGCAACTTGCATAAGTCCATTTATGGACTAAAGCAAGCTTCTCGGAGCTGGAATCTTCGATTCGATGATGCGATCAAACAGTTTGATTTCATCAAGAATGAAGATAAACCATGTGTCTACAAGAAGGTTGTAGGGAACACAGTTGTTTTCCTTGTATTATATGTGGATGACATACTATTCATTGGTAATGACATCCCTTTGCTGCAGTCTGTAAAGACTTGGCTAAGGAATTGTTTCTCAATAAAGGACTTAGGTGAAGCAACCCGTATTCTAGGCATACAGATCTATAGAGATAGATCTAAGAGATTGCTTGGCCTAAGTCAGAGTACATATATTGACAAGGTATTACTACAGTTTGCCATGCAGAACTCAAAGAAGGGATTTTTGCCGATGTCATATGGTGTGACTCTTTCAAAAACTCAAAGTCCCTCTTCTAGAGAGGAGAGAGATCGCATAGATACGATCCCTTATGCCTCAGCTATAGGATCTATCATGTAAGCCATGCTATGTAGTCTTCCTGATGTTTCGTATGCTTTGAGCATGACGAGCAGATACCAGTCAGATCCAGGTGAAAGTCACTGGATAAAAGTCAAAAATATTCTTAAGTACTTAAGAAGGACTAAAGAATATTTCTTGATATATGGAGGCGATGATGAGCTAGTTGTAAAGGGTTATAGTGATGCCAGCTTCCAAATTGACCAAGATGATTATAGATTGCAGTCTGGCTTCGTGTTTTGCTTGAATAGTGGTTCTGTGAGCTGGAAGAGTTCAAAGCAGGACACAATTGCTGATTCTACAACAGAGGGCGAGTATATTGCTGCATCAGAGGCAGCAAAGGAGGCAGTTTGGATCCGCAAGTTCATTACTGAGCTTGGGGTGGTTCCTAGCATAGCCGATCTGATAGAGCTCTATTGTGACAACAATGGAGCAATTGCACAGGCTAAGGAACCTCACTCACACCAGCGGACCAAACACATACTACGGCGCTTCCATCTCATTCGAGAAATCATCGATAGAGGAGATGTGAAGATTTACAGAGTACCCACAGAGGCTAACATCGCTGATCCCTTGACCAAGGCTTTGGCACAGAGAAAGCATGAAGGTCACACTAGGTCATTGGGCCTTAGAGCCTACACTGATTGACACTAGTGCCAGTGGGAGATTGTTAGTTAGAGACCTAGAGCCAATCATATGATGATTGTTTTATGGACTCATTGTATCATATTCCTACGTATATAAAGACATTTGTTTTGGTTATTATACTTACTTGTATTGGTGCCAAATAACTAAGTATAATAGCGTCCTTGAGTAGAAGGTTCTTATCTATATCAATCGATTGGTTGAATCGATAGTGAGATGATATAGAGAACACTACTCTTAATCATTCCTAGTCAAGTATTAACATTCAGGGACAATGTTTATGCGACGAGACTAGCATGTAGGTCAACTCGATGACTTGATCTCACAAGTCATAGATATAGAGATATCAAGTTGACACATGGGTATGCATTGGAGAATGTATACTGAATGACCCGCCATTGGAAAGTATCATGGATCGTTATATGAGTGTCATATACTTTCACATGTGGCTATTAGTATGACTATTAGTCCTTGGACCTGAAGTCACCATGGTTCCCTACATAAGGAGTTGCATACTTTGGCTTCATCAAACGTCACCCGTAACTGGGTGGACTATAAAGGCGATTACTGGGTATATAACAAATTATGTGGAGGGATGTGAGTGATGTAGATGGGATCTATCCCTCCTATATAACGAGAGTGACATCGTTAGTCTTGATAGAGTGTAACCACTAAGTGTATGACCATGCCCAAATGAGTCAATATGAGATATTGAGCTCATTTGATTAGAGTGAGTCTACTTGGAGTTCAAGATTTAGATTGATCAGAGGATGACACCGTCTATGCCTCAAATTGATCAATCTAGATGTCAAGGATAGAAGAACACTTGTCATATATTGTGAAGAGTCACAATTAGTAGTCACAAGGTGATGTTGGATCTCAACATTCTTGTAACTTGGGTAGTAATGATGTGTTGCTAGATACCGCTCATTACTTATGCTTCTAAATAGCTTTAGGAGCATTGCCAACGTTACAAGAACTTATAGGGTCATACAAAAAGGGCAATTAGATGGAGATTAGGTTCATTTGATGTACCTAGAGGATTAGGTTCATGTGATGAACCAAATTGGATTAAGATAATCCAAATTGAACTAATTGAGTTGGACTTAATTTGATTCATGTGTTCAATGAGTCTAATTTGGACTTGGATTCATTGAATCAATTTAATTCAATGAATATAGATTCATTAAATTAAATTGGTTTGAATCAAATGGTTAGATTTGATCAACCATGGGAGAGAAAAGGTCAAGTTTGACTTGACTTGAGAAGGGAAGATGAAAGGTCAAGTTTGACTTGACCAATGCCACCTCATTTGTGAGTTGGCATAGTGTTGGCCAATGATGATGTTCCACATCATCAAGGTTAGCACATGTGTGTGCCACCTCATGAGAGAGATCAAGAGTTGTGACTCTTGATATCCCATGGAGGTATATAACCTTTTTCTAAGGTGGCCGACCACTTTATTCCATGAGTTACAATTGTGAAAACCCATTCAAGTCATCTTCTTCCTCCTTGCTCCTTCTTCTCTCCCTCTCCTCCACCTTGGCCGAAACCTTCAAGGGTGCTAGCACACTCTAAAGGTTTCTTCTCCACCTTTTGTTCGTGTGGATACACATAAAGGGGTGTTCACTTGACACCCTTGAGATCCGGCGAACCTTGGACGAGCGGGATAAGCGAAGGGTTTTGCATCAAAGATATAAACTCCTAAACATGTAAATCTAAAGTAGATCTAAGATTAGAAAACTTGTACATGTAAAATTTTAATATTCGCACAGATCTGGTGGCATGGGATTTCGGGGTTTCCGTAACGCAAAAGCGATTTTTGCGGCTCGAAAATCCTAACATGATGTGTGTGTGTGCATGTGATGTATGCTTGCATAGGTTAAAATTTCTCAACTTAAATAACTAAGTGGGAGAGGGATTTTTAAAATAAATTCCACGGTCTCCATTACTGGTTTGTAATTGATGCAAACAAACTTGCGTGTTGGCTCTGAGTGCCTTCGTCCATATTGGATGAGTTTGTTTGCGGATCACTAGATCAAACTTCCATTTTGGATGACTATAGAAAACTAATTAAGAGCGTGTGATCTTCCCCATCGAAAGGGGCACAATCTTATTAATGGACTAAGTGTCAAGTAATGGTATACATTTAGGCACGTCTAATAGTATCCTCCCCATCAGAGTCACTGCTATTATTTGTGTGACCGAAGGAAAACCAACTATTAATTTTATTTGTCATAAAGTTAGGTTGACAAGAATAAAATTAATGGGTAAGACCTCCTCTTACAAATGTTTGATTTTGTATATGTCCACACTATCATGACATGCAAAATTCACGGTGATTTGAGGTGTTGGTTAATTTAAAATAGTATTGTTTGAGGAATCAATATTATTCTAAATTTAGAGTCTTGACCAAAGTTTATTTTTGTGATTCTTAGGATGACTTTCAACCCTCTGGCCATCATACTGAAAGAGAATAAACTTACTGGTCTCAATTATATAGACTGGAAAAGAAACCTGGACATTGTCCTAATTGCTGAGGGCTCTAAGTTTGTACTGTCTGAGGAGTGCCCTAATGCGCCTAATGGTGAGTCTACCCAAGAGGAGATTGAGAATCATAGGAAATGGGTAAAAGCAGATGAGATGGCGCGGTGTTACATTCTAGCTTCAATGTCAAATGTGCTGCAACATCAGCATCAGGATTTACCAACAACTTATGATATATTGAACAATCTCAAGGATCTCTTTGGTCACCAGGATCGGGCCGCTAGGCAAGAAGCTATGAGAAAGTTAATGACAGCCACCATGACAGAGGGGACTCTCGTTAGGGATCATATCCTAAAGATAATGGCTTATTTGAACGAAATATAAATCCTTGGAGGAGAAATCGATGAGGAAACCCAGATCGATATCATTCTCCAAATGTTACCCAGAAGTTTTGAGTATTTCCGCCTGAACTATAATATGAATAAAAGGATGTATTCATTAGCGGAACTGCTGACAGAACTTCAGGCAGCAGAAGGGTTATTTCGTCACAATTCTCAGATTCACTATGCTGAAAATGATTCTACTTCTAAGTCGAAAGGCAAGAAGAAGAAGAAACAGGTTGTTTCAGCAAAGAAGGTGAATAACCTCAAGGTACAGGACCAAGAGCAGGAATGAAGAAGTCGAAGGGCAAGTGCTTCATCTGTAAGCAGTCAGGATATTGGAAGGCAGACTGTCCTCACAGGAAAGTGAACAATAAAGGTATATCTCATACTCTAGTAGTTGAAACATGTTTAGCGGTGTTATCTACCAGAACCTGGTGTGTAGATACGTGAGCCACTGATCATGTTTGTAACTCTTTGCAGGGGTTCTAGAAAACCCGACGACTATTTGAAGGAGAGATAACCGTCTACATGGGCAATGCTACTAAGGTGGCGACTGTTGCAGTGGGAGACGTCTACTTATCTTTTGATAGGAATAGAAGTTTGATTTTAAGAAATTATCTTTATGTACCCAGTTTTAGAAAGAATTTAATTTCAGATTCTAAACTATATTTGGATGGATATTCTGTTTCTTTTAATAGCAATGTGGTTATAAAGAGAAATATGGTTACTATCTGTTCTGGTACATTGGTTGGCAATTTATATACTTTAAATCCAATTTCTTCCACAAAGCAACAAATGGAAATTAATAACACATCTTCTAATTCCAATAAGAGAAAAGAACCTTCGGAAATGAACCAAACATATCTTTGACATCTGAGGCTTGGTCATATTAACTTAAGTAGGATTCAAAGGCTTATAGTTGTTGGACTCTTGGGTTCATTAGAGTTAGAAAACTTTCCAACCTGTGAATCTTGCCTAGAAGGTAAAATGACCAAGAGGCCTTTTAAGGCCAAGGGGTATAGAGCCAAAGAAGCGTTAGAATTGGTTCATTCTGATTTGTGTGATCCTATGTCTATCCAGGCAAGAAGTGGTTTTGAATATTTTGTCTCTTTTATAGACGATTATTCAAGATACGGATACATTTACTTGATCCACCGCAAGTCTGAGTGCTTTAATAAGTTCAAAGAGTACAAGGTTGATGTGGAGAAACATCTTGGTAAAAGTATCAAAACACTACGGTCTAATCGTGGTGGCGAATACCTCTTAGGAGAGTTTAGGAATTACTTACCAGAGGCCGGGATTCAATCCCAGTTGTCCGCACCTGGTACACCCCAACAGAATGGTGTGACAGAACGAAGGAATAAGACTCTTATGGAGATGGTTAGATCGATGATGTGTTATTCAGAATTACCAAATTTGTTTTGGGGATACGCTATGGAAACAGCAGCGCACATTCTGAATTTAGTACCTTCTAAATCAGTACCCTCTACTCCCACAGAATTGTGGAATGGGTGAAAGCCCAGTCTAAGACATATTCGGATTTGGGGTAGTCCAACACATATGCTGAAAGCAAATGCTGATAAGTTAGAATCTTGTACAGAAGTTCGCGTGTTTGTGGGTTATCCTAGAGGAACGAAAGGTGGTTTATTTTATAGTTCTAAAGACCAGAAGGTCATTGTTAGCACTAATGCCCAATTTTTAGAAGAAGACTATATAATGCACCACAAGCCCAAAAGTAAAATTGTTCTAGAAGAAATTAGAGAGGACACGTCTACTTCAGTACCAACAGTACAAGATAAAGTACCACAAGAGACTGCAACACGTGTCACACATGATACACAACCGCAGACACGATCTTCCTAGGACCAACCAACACTAAAACATCAAAGGAGAGAGAGGACATGAAGGCAGTTCCTTATGCTTCGGCTGTAGGAAGCCTAATGTATGTAATGTTATGTACGAGACCAGATATCTATTTTACCGTGGGCATGGTTAGCAGATATCAAAGTAATCCAGGATAGGAACATTGGACTGCCGTAAAACATATATTAAAGTACCTGGGAAGGACTAGAGATTATATGCTGGTTTACCAGGTAGATGATTTGCTCCCTGTGGGTTACACAGATTCTAACTTCCAATCAGATAGAAACAATAGTAAGTCGACCTCAGGGTATGTGTTTACTTTGGGAGGTGGAGCCATAGCATGGAGGAGTGTTAAGTAGAAATACGTTTCAGACTCTACCATGAAAGCTGAGTATGTGGCAGCCTCTAAGGAAGCCAAAGAAGCTGTATGGCTCAGAAACTTCTTGATGAACTTAGATGTGATTCTTGATTTGCCCAAAATTATCATAATTTATTGGGATAATAGTGGTGCAATAGCAAACTCGAAGGAACCACGAGCCTATAAGGCAAGTAAACCCATTGAGCTCAAGTACCACCTAATACGAGACATCGTAAAACGAGGAGAAGTTGTTATCGCTAAGATTGCATCAGTAGATAACCTGGATCCTTTCACTTAGGCCCTTCAGGTGAGAGCTTTTGATGGGCATGTTGAGGAGATGTGAATCAGATGTATGGCAGCATATATGACAACATAGTCTTTTAGTATAAGTGGGAGATTATTAGGATGTATACTAAAAGCCTAGCTTTTTATATGAATATTTATTTTGAAATGAGAATCACATTGGTCAAATATCTACATTTAGTAAAATGCAGTTGTCCATTTAATTTAAATTGTAAATAACATAGTGTGTGGTGTCACACAAAAGATCATATTATCAGTTCTTTATAAATTATAAATAGTAGCTCACAACCAAGATGGATTGGCACAAACCATTGTAATGGTTGTATTGTAATTTAGTACGAGTTTATGTTGACTATAAAATTACACTAGTAAACTATGTGTGTATTGAGCATGACTATTTAAGATTGTTCTTTTTATACTGACTGCATAAAAGAACATAACCTCTGTTATTATGGATGTACGTACTCTTAATCTCGATATAATAACAAGCACATATACTTAGTATTTATTTCTTTAATTTATTAATGGGTGAGATTTATTCGTTAAATCAATAGGCCCGATAAGTTAGAAAATAATATTATTTATATGGTGTGTTGTTGATTATAGAAGGAAATTGTGTCCTAGTTATCTAGGTTGAAGATGTTTCCTTGAGGAGCTCATAAGGATTGTCATGTAAACCCTGTAGGTGGACTTAGTCTGACATGACAATGAAGTTGAGTGGTACTACTCTTGGAGCTAGATATTAATTAAGTGAGTTATCAGTAACTCATTTAATTAATGGGCATTCAATATCTTAAACACAGGGAGATTAATGCACTCATGATAAGAAGGAGCCCATAATGTAATATGGGATTGGTGCGTTAGTTCAATAATAACTCTTTAGTGGTATGAGTTATTATTGATGAACTTGAGTTGGGTGTTTAGGTCGAACACAGGAAGCTCAAGCTCATCGGGAGGCCAAAACCAATTCCTCCTCTCGATCCCTGCTGTAGCCTCTATAAAGCCTCGCCTTCATCCGTTTTAATTTTCCTTCTTACCCAAATGAGGGTTCGGCCACATCCTTGTTTGGTGCCAAAGCAAGGGGTTGGCCAAGCCCTCTTGGTGCCCAAGATGTGGGTCGGCCAAGCCATGCTTGGTGCCCAAGCATGGGGTCGGCCATACAAGAAGAGAAAAAGAAGTTTTATTGAAAATAAAATTTTGTTAAAATCTTTCCTTTTATAGCTTTCTACAATGGATTAAAAGAGAGATTTTAATTTTGTTAAAATCTTTCCTTTTTTTGTAGTTATCTACAATGGTTAAAAGAGTGATTTTAATTTTGTTAAAATCTTTCCTTTTTTGTAACCAACCATTATAGGAATAAAAGGAAGATTTTGTTTAAAATAAAATTTTGTTATAATATTTCCTTTTATAGCTATTTACAATGGTTTAAAAGAGAGATTTTAATTTTGTTAAAATTTTTCCTTTTTTGTAACCATCTACAATAGTAAATAAAAGGAAATTTTATTAAAAACTTTCCTTATTAGCCGCTAGCAAAGATTATAAAAGAGGAGGAGGGGATGTTCTCTAAACACAACCCTAAGGCTCCTCTTCTAATTTCTTGTGGCCGACTCTTCCCTCTTTTCCCTTTCCTCTTCATAAGGGCCAGCGACACTTGGAGAAAGACCTTCACCTTGTGGTCGGTTGCTTGGAGGAGAAGAAGAAGAAGAAGGAGGCCTCTTCACTTTGTATTCTTTGGTGGCCGAAAACTTGGAAAAGAAGGAGAAGGTCAGGTGTCTTTGTCTTGGTAGATCGTCGCCCACACGACGTCCAAGAAGATGAGAGGAATACAACAGAAGATCAAGAGGTCTTTAGCTGCAAAGAAAGGTATAACTAATTATTTGTTTCCGCTAGATAATTAGTTTGTGTTCTTTGTATGGATCCTAAAATACCAACACAAGAGGCTATCGATTTTATGTTTTGATTTTGTGGTTCTATTGTGATCTCTATAGTTAAACCTAAGGTTACTGTAAGAAGTTTAAATATTCAATTTCTTTGAAAGGTTTTGTCTAGGAAGTGGTGGATGATCCCATACCCAAGAAGGTTGAGTGTCTCGCCATGTTTAACCTGGAAGCTAATCTTTGAAATAGATATTTAATCAACTTCTGTAATATGGTTTAACTTCTGAAGAATACATGGGTTGAACTTGGAGTAAAAATGTTAAGTTCCGTTTCCAATCCAAGTTTAACTTCTGAAGAACAACTTGAATTAAAAATATTAAGTTTTGTTTGCAATCCAAGTTTAACTTCTGTAGAGCACATGGGCTGCTAGGAAAAGTTATGTTCTTGTACAAATTTTGAGTAAGGGAAACAAAACGGAATTCCAAGTAGCACCCAACATGATTGACTGATTCCTCCATTCAATCGACCGATCCATAGATAATCCCTTGCTTATCTGATCTGATCAACCTGGTTCGATCAGTCCACTGCTTATCCATAGATAATCCCTTGCTTATCTGATCCGATCAACCCAGTCCGATCAGTCCACTGCTTATCCACTGTTCGGTCAACTGAACCCGACCTTCAGTGATCGATCCCTTGGTTGGGCTGGTCGTGAAGTGATCTGATCATTGGGTTCGGTCGACTGATCCCAATGGTCAGTTGACCGATCAAGGTAAGATCCTAACCTACAAAATATCAGTATTCCTATAAATAGAGTTAGAATAATAGGAAAACAGTATAAAAATTAACTTTTGATAGCCTCCAGACTATCCATTTCTGACTTTGAGTTTCGCATGAAACTCTATGTCGAACCGACGCCTACTATTTCCTTTTCGGGGAATGCATCCTCACCTACTCCTCTCAGTAGAAAATACCTTTTGCCAGACCGGTCCTCCGGACCGTCTGGACTTTTTCTCAATGTCCAAGAGTTTAGGACTTTATGCTGAACGTCCGATCCATGACCTGTCTAGTCTTCTATATGGTGTCCATGACCCCTAGGGTTTTCACCTAGCATCCTCGACTCTAGGATTTAATCCAAAGTTCTCGACCCACCAAGACTTTGCCCAGTCCCTGGACTAGAACTTCATTGCCTAATCGCAGTTAGAACTTTCGATCTGCCTAGCCTCAACTAGGACTTTTCTTTTACCTAAGATGACTTAGGACTTTCCTACAAACTTTGTAACAACCCAAATTTCCTCATTACAAGTCATAATAGTGCTTAAAAATATTTATAAATGCTTTAAAAATATTCTAGAGATTTTTAGGAATTTTTAGAGTATTTTTATGCAATTTTCGGAGTTCGTTTGATATTTTAACCAAAAGAAAGAAGTTTCAAAAAATAGAGAGGTTCGACCGAGTTCGAACCTGCGACCTTCGACCCGATCTGAGACTTAAGCAAAGCGTGATGACCAAGAACCCAGCAGGGCCATGCTGATCAAATAGAGGGCAAAAATATATTTAAGTAGTAGTTAATAACAGAATTATTTAGGTATTAAAAGGGATAAGTTAAGAGAGGAATGAGATTTGCCGTAACCTAAATCCTTGCCTCTCTTCTCTCTCGCGTGCGATGGCTGCTCGGGCAAAAACGCAAAGGAGGAGGCTAGGGTTTCATCTCCGACAGCCGGCCAAGGGTTCAATTCGAGAGTTCTTCTCCACCATCACGATCCTCTCGTCGAGGAGAACCTGTAGGCACGAAGGAGAGGCTGAAAACTTGCAAATCTCTGAAACCCTAGAAGCCTTCTTCTTCGGTGGTGAGTCCAAGAACGTAAGGTAAGTGCTTCTCACCTGCAGTAGGAGTAGTTTCGGGTTTTGTTTCTCCTTGATTTCAAAGTATGCTGTAAAGTTTGTGGTCTTGTAACCTGCTGCCGTGAGTTTCATAAAGGAAACGAAAGGGGAATTGTTTAAGTTTGACATATGGTTATCTTTTGATATTAGTCTCCTTATACATACGGTTTTGGATTCACTGTATGTGGTGTAGCATTCGGTCCCTTTTGGTTTCCTTGCTGTGGTACTGAATAGGAGGAATAGTTGTGGTTCGGTTTGTTTTTGAAGCTTGCTGCCATGAACTTAATTCAGATTATTTAGATTTGGAATTGAACATGGAAGGGTTTAGTCTGTTTGAGCATGTAGCATTTTCAGTCCCTTTTGTTTCCTTGCCATGGCACTGAACATGAGTTTTGGCAAGTTTCAGTTTGTGTTGCAATGGGCACGAATAGTTTTAGTGTTGGGAGTTTCAGTGGATTGCAGTGACTTATTTAGACCTGGTGTTATAAAATGGTTAATTTGTTGTTAGAGCTCTTGTTATCAATTCTATACATGCAATTAGATTCTTTATAGATTCGGTTAAGTATTGCAGATTGATTTTGTTCAAGCATTTCAGATTTTAATTCGTTTAAGCACTGCAAATTTAGATTTTGTTCAGAACTGCAGTTTTAGAATTGTTTAAGCATATCAGGTTTAGAATTGTTTAAGCATTTCAATTTGGTATGAGGCATTCTGTTATTAGAAGTATTAATAAGAACAAGTATTTTACTTGAAGAGGCTAGTACCCGACTTTCGAGGTTGTCGTTAAACAAATCCAGGTGACCAATTCCGAGGTCTTGGCCCTGGTAAGACCAAGGTCTTTACCCTCATAAGACTGGTGGCTCGCTACCTCAGTTTCTATTAGGGAGCGCGCATTGGTACTAAGCCTGGGCCAAAAAGATTATTATTTTGAAGTATAAAAGTATAAATTTTAAACAAGTGAAATAAACTTCACATAAGTTTAAAATCAGCAGGTTTAGTTTCCTTTTATGCTAGCATGTTGTTAGAACTTTCTTATTATTATTTGTTATTAGATGAGCATGAGTAGTATTTCTTTTAAGTATTCAGTTTTTAGTTTTCTTCTAGTTTACATGCATATTCGAGTTTTGTGAGTTAGATAGCGCTTACTAAGCATTTTGCTTATAGTTGCATTTTCCTCTTACTGCAGATAAGGGAAAGGAAAGGCTATAGCGAAGGAAGGCCACAAGGAGGTGTGGATGGATGTGTGATGTTTGGACTATGGAAGCCTTGGGACTTAGTTTAGAAATTCATTAAGATTTTCTATTCAGAATGTTGGAACTATTCTTTCATGTTGCTGGATTTGCTTATTGAATATTTTGTGTTTTAGAACTCTTCCTTTTAATTGCTGTGCCATTAGTTCCATTATTTGAGTTGTATTATTGTTGCATGCAAGTTCTGATATATATATATATATATAGTTTCTAGCATGTTCAGATTGATGTATAGTTTTAGTTGTGAACATATGCTTGAGTAGTATGTATAGATGAGTCATATATGTTTGCAGCTACTACTAATTGTATCTCTTGGGTTTTTGAAAATTTTAAATACTGATATTTACATGTGAGCAGCATTAGTTAAGATAAGTTAATAGTCCAGTAGCGCTTCACCTTCACAGACTAGTAGGGAGGAGGGTGGGGTGTTACAAGTTGGTATCAGAGCAGTTCTCATTCTCCAGCATCACACACACATCAGCATCAACCTTGCCGTCTTCAAGTAAGAATGTATTTATACTTTCTATAAATGTTTTCCTTTATTATTTATGTGCAGTATAGAGAAATGTTTAGAAGTACTGCTCACCTGCAGTAAGAGGTGTTTTTCGTTGATTTCTCGTCGTAGAAATATTGTATGTGCAGATTTCTTTTGTGTTCTATGCATGATTGTGTGTTACCTAGTTAGTTTCACTTATAGATGCATATGGGAAAAAAAAATACCCTATCAGTATTTTGAGTTTAAGAAAAGTATAAGAAAGATAAAGAAAAGAAAGAAAAAGGCCAAGGCCTTAAATAGATCCCAAAGTCAAGACTTTAGGGATTTTTGCATACAAGGTGTTTGTTAAAATGCCAAGGCATTTAAAGAAGAAGTAATTAAGATATTTTACTTTGAAAGGCCAGAAATAGCACTTAATGTGAGTAGTGGAACTCACCGGCCACAGAATGGTGAAGAGCTGGTCCACAGGGCATTAGTCGCTGAGCATTATCTGAACAGCATCAAGGCACAACAAATGCAACTCAAGTCAGTTAAGATAGAGGACAAGACAGCAGGGAGTCAGAAGCCCCAGGCAAGTAAGCAGAACTGGAAGGGCAAAGATAACAAAAGAAAACAATGGAATACAGGAGGCAGCCAAAAGGGAGGTCTAGTAGACAAGCAGGCCAAGTTCCCTCCCTACCCTAAATGTGGGAGACTACATCCAGGAGCCTGTCTTGTGGGTATGACTGGATGTTATTCGTGTGGTCAAGAAGGACACCTGGCTAAGGCGTGTCTTAACAAGCTCAAAGCGCCTCAGCAATAGGTAGCGCAATACGGGAACAAGCCTCAGTTACATTACATGCCTGCAACTCTGGATGGACCTCAGCTCAGTCAAGGAAGGTTGGAAGCCCCACCAGTTCCAGCCAGTGCCAGAGTATTCTCCCTCACTAAAGAGGAAGCTGCTAGTGCCTCCACGGTCGTAACAGAGAGCATGAACTTCGAGTTCTTGACAACCCTACCTTCTGGGGAAGTCATGGAGTCCAACTAGTGGCTTCGAGCTGTACCAGTAAAAATTTCAGACCGAGAGCTATATGTTAATTTAGTAGTTCTAACAATGCAGGATTTTGACGTTATTCTGGGTATGGATTTCCTCAGTAAGTACAGTACTTCAGTGGACTGTCGCAGAAGGAAAGTGATTTTCAGCCCAGAAGGTGAACCATCCTTTGAGTTTACAGGAGCATCGAAGAGGAAGACTCAGAAATTCCTCTCTTCCCTAGCAGCCCATCAGATGTTAGCTAAAGGGTGTACTGGTTTTTTTACATACATTGTGAATACAGAAGAATGAGAAGGACCTATCAGGAAGATGTTTGGGTAGTCTGTGAGTATCCAGAGGTATTTCCAAAAGAGCTACCTGCACTACCTCCCAACAGAGAAGTAGAGTTTGAAATTGAGTTAGTGTCTGGCACCAGTCCAATTTCAAAAGCTTCATACTGAATGTCTCCAGCAGAGCTAAAAGAGTTACAAGAACAACTTCAGGAGCTGCTTGACAAAGGTTTCATCCGCCCTAGTCATTCACCATGGGGAACTCCGGTGTTATTCATTAAGAAGAAAGACGGATCTATGCGGATGTGCATAAATTATAGAGCGCTGAACAAAGTGACAATTAAGAACAAGTCCCCTCTTCCCAGAATAGATGATCTATTTGATCAGTTAAAGGGGGCAACAGTGTTCTCTAAGATAGACCTGCGCTCTGGATACCATCAGTTGAAAGTGAAAGAAAGTGATATATTCAGAACAGCTTTCAGGACCAGATATGGACACTATGAGTTTGTAGTCATGCCTTTTGGAGTGACTAATGCACCTGCGGACTTAATGAACAGAGTGTTCAGAGAATACCTTGACAAGTTTGTCATCGTGTTCATCGACGACATTCTGATTTATTCAAGAACCCCAGAGGAGCATGACACGCACTTGAGAATAGTACTGTAGACCCTTCAGCAAAAGCAGCTTTATGCCAAATTCTCAAAGTGCGAGTTCTGGTTAGAGCAGGTGGCATTTCTAGGTCACATCATTTCTAAAGAAGGTATCCAGGTGGATCCTGCCAAAATAGAAGCGGTCAACAACTGGTGTAGACCCAAGAACGCCAGGGAGATCAGAAGCTTCCTTAGTTTAGCTGGGTATTACAGAAAGTTCGTGGAGGACTTTTCCAGGATAGCCTCTCCACTAACAGCCCTCACTAGGAAGAACAAGAAGTTTGAATGGTCAGACAAATGTGAGCAAAGTTTCCAAGCATTGAAGAAAAGACTAACCAGTGCTCCCATTCTGACTGTTCCAGAGAGTGACAAGAGTTTTGACATATACAGTGATGCTTCCAAGATGTGCCTTGGAGCTGTCCTCATGCAATAGGGGAAGGTAATAGCTTATGCCTCCAGACAACTCAAAGACTACGAGAAGAACTACCCCACTCATGACCTTGAGCTGGCAGCTGTGGTCTTTGCACTAAAACTCGGGCGACATTATTTGTATGGAGTTCAGTGCAGAATCTTCACAGACCATCAGAGCTTGAAGTATTTCTTTACTCAGAAAGACTTAAACATGAGATAGCGTAGGTGGCTAGAGTTGGTTAAAGATTATGACTGTGAAATCCTCTACCACCCAAGTAAAGCTAACAAAGTGGCGGACGAACTAAGTCGAAAATCCAGTGCAACCCTGATGCACTTGGCATTATTAGCACTACCACTGCAGAAGGAATTGTCAGACTTTGGAGTTGAAATTATTGATGGGCAACTCTCTGCATTGACCTTAGAGTCAACCCTGCTTAAGGATATACAGAGAAAGTAAAGTGAAGATCCAGATATCCAGAAGATCAAGAAAGGGATACAAAAAGAAGAAAATTCAGAGTTTCGGGTATCAGACAGTGGAATCCTCTATCAGGGGAGCCGCCTTTGTGTTCCCAATGATGAGGAATTGAGAAAGAAGATTCTAGAAGAGGCTCATAGTACACCATACTCCATGCATCCTGGTTCCACCAAGATGTATCAAGATTTGAAACAGAGATTCTGGTGGTCTAGACTCAAGAGAGATGTTGCAAAATATGTCAGTACCTGCCTGACATGTCAGAGAGTCAAAGCAGAGCACCAGAAACCAGGAGGAGTCCTATAACCTCTTCCAATACCAGAGTGGAAGTGGGAAGAAATATCCATGGACTTTATAACATGTCTTCTAAGAACCACTAATGGATATGATGCGATATGGGTGATAGTGGACAGATTGACCAAGTCTGCCCACTTTCTAGCCATCAAGGTGTCCCACTTTATAGAGCAGTTGGCACAGCTATATGTTAAGGAAGTGATCAGACTTCATGGAGTTCCGAAGTCGATTGTTTCTAATAGGGATGGGTGTTTCACCTCTCATTTTTGGGAGTGTGTTTAGAATGCACTAGGCACCAAACTCAAGTTCAGCACAGCCTTCCATCCCCAGACTGATGGACAGACAAAACGAGTAAATCAGATTTTAGAAGACATGCTCAGGGCTTATGCATTAGATTTTAAGGGCAGTTGGTGCAAGTATCTATACTTAGCTGAATCGCCTACAACAATAGCTACCAGGCCACTATCAAGATGGCACCTTACGAGGAACTGTATGGCCGAAAGTGTAGATCACCTATATGCTGGTTGGAGATTGGAGAAAGAAAAGGGATGGAATCAGAATTGGGCAGGCAAACTGAAATGATAGACGAAACCAGTCAGGCTATTCAAAAGATCAAACAGAGAATTGAGACTGCCCAGAGTAGATAGAAAAGTTATGCTGATGCACGCCGTAGGCCACTTGAATTCCAAGTAGGGGATTCAGTCTTTCTCAAAGTTGCTCCGATGAAGGGAGTGATGAGATTTGGCAAGAAGGGCAAGTTAAGTCCCCGCTACGTAGGACCCTACCTGATCACAGAAAGAATTGGGAAAGTAGCTTACAAGCTGGACTTACCTCAAGACATGTCAGCAATACATAATGTATTTCATGTCTCCATGCTAAAGAATTGTCTCCACGACCCTAGCCAAGTGATTCAGCCACAGTCAGTGAAGATCTAGGAGGATCTTAGCTATGAGAGCAGACCTACACAGATAGTGGACAGAGAAGTTAAGAGACTAAGGAACAAAGAGGTACCACTAGTGAAGGTCATCTGGCAGAACCAGAAGCACGAGGAAGCTACTTGGGAGCGTGAGGACAGTATGAGACAGAAATATCCAGAATTATTCTACATTCGAGGACGAACTTTTTATAAGGTATGGGGAATTATAACAACCCAAATTTCCTCATTACGAGTCATAATAGTACTTAAAAATATTTAGAAATACTTTAGAAATATTCTAGAGATTTTTAGGAATTTTTATGCAATTTTCGGAGTTCGTTTGGTATTTTTACCAAAAGAAAGAAGTTTCAAAAAATAGAGAGGTTCGGTCAAGGTTCGAACCCGCGACCTCCGACCCGATCCGAGACTTAATCGAAGCGTGATGACCAAGAACCCAGCAGGGCCGTGCTAATCAAATAGTGGGCGAAAATATATTTAAGTAGTAGTTAATAACAGAATTATTTAGGTATTAAAAGGGATAAGTTAAGAGAGGAATGGGATTTGCCGTAACCTAAATCCTTGCCTCTCTTCTCTCTCGCGTGCGACGGTTGCTCGGGCGAAAACGCAAAGGAGGAGCACTACAAGAAAAATGTCATTCAACAACACTCAAACGACAACGGTTTTATACCAAACCGTTGTCTTTTTGCCTTTTAACAACGGTTTTAACAAAAACTGTTGTCTTTTAGTATTTTTTTTGGCCTATGACAACGGTTTTTAAAAACCGTTGTCTATTTATATTTTTTTTGGGATACGACAACGGTTTTTAAAGGGTACGACAACAGTTTTTTAAAACTGTTGTCTATGTGCACTTTTTTGGGATTACGACAACGGTTTTTAAAAACCGTTGTCTATTAAGTGTTGTTGAATGCTATTGTTTTTTCTTTCGTCACTTTTTCTCCTTCGTCATTTTTCTGTCTATTAAGTGTTGTTTACGCCTTGTTTTTTTCTGTCTCTTTCCCAAACCCTACTCTTCGCCGCCTCCTCCTCACCGCCCTCTTCGTCGCCTCCCTCCTCACCACCCTCTTCATCGCCTTCTTCGCCGCCTCCCTCCTCACCGCCCTCTTCGCCGCCTCCCTCTTCGCCGCCTCCCTCCTCACCACCCTCTTCGCTGCCTCCTTCCTCGCCGCCCTCTTCGTCGCCTCAACTTTCGGCCTCGCCACCTCCTCCTCGCGGCCTCTACTTTCAGCCATCTTCACCGCATCCTCCTCGTCGCCTCAACTTTCAGCCATCTTTGTTGCCTCCTTCTCACCAGCACCTCCTCCTCGCCACCTCGACATTTCTTTCTGAAACCTGATATTTCTAATGCTGAAACCTGATATTTCTTTCTGTATAGGGAGACTGCTGATGCATGGGAAAGCAAAAGGTTATGACCAGCTACATATGGTTCAACAGATGAATTCCCTTTGCTGCAATTGAGGCCAAGGGAAGAGGCCAAGGAGGAAGAGCAGTGATTTGGTGGAAATATTCCCAGATCATGGCCAAGGATGGGTTCAATGTTTGGCTCATTGACAGTGATCCAGTATTTCACTCTATCCCCAAACTCTCTAAAGCACACATCAGCATAAGCAGTGAAGTCCTCTCTGCATCACAATGGGCACTATCTTAGACATTATTCGAGGAGATGCAAATGAAAGGGCTGTAGTAGAAATGTACACAATCTTTGGGCTCAAGAGTCCAAAATATTCATCTTCCAAAGATTGGGGGAGGTCAAAGTGAAGAAGAGTGACATAAGGTTCAATTCCTGCCAGCCAAACATAGTTTGGTAAAATTGTGACTGAAAATTGTTAAGGTATGACCACTATTCTAATTGTACCATATTTCTTGAGTTCATTGATCAAGTTATTATAATACTGCACCCCTTCTGGATTAACTGGCCCTCTACCATCTGCAACATGGCACCAATTAGAATCATGTAATGCTTAAACTGAATAAGAACTCATATAAAAAAATAAATAAATCTGTACTTGGTAGTGGTTTGAACATTCTATAGGGATTTGATTGGTCATTCAGGGTTTTATAATTTCTATTTTTTTTCCTCTTCTATGTTTCTATTAATGTTAATACATTTTTTTTGAGGAATAGCTCCAACAGGTATGCATATGTACATATTCGATTCCCTTTTGATATCATAGTCCTATTTCGAAACTTCAAAGTGGTTCTAACTTTATAGTGAGCGCATGTACATATTGGATTCCTTTTAGATTTGATAGTCCTATTCAAGTGGTTCTAACTTCATAGTATCTGCAACTGCATATTTTTGTTTTTGTTTTTATGTCTCCTGCTGCCAAAGAAATAAACATATTTTAAGCTTAGTAGAGCAGTCTTTTAATTAATCTTTAACATTTATCTTAATCTGCTCCCAGTGGTTTGCCTAACACGATGGGTTGAAAACTAGAATCCTTATTTATCAAGCATCGTTTTTTCTGTTTTGTTCTTCTAACAATCCCATATCCACAGATACTACAAAATAAACCATTGGCTTATAACTTTTCTTTCCTAATACTCATTTGTTTGGACAACGCTTATACTTTTTTTCCCCATTCATAGTTTATCGCTACTTAGCCATGATCATTTGATTCTAATTTGCCTTTTCAATTATTCGTGTAGTATCGTTGGCGGGAGGATCTTAACGTGTTGCAGCATGAAAATATTATTCACTGGAGGATTTTATTTTGGTTTTGTCTTTTTACTCTTTCATCATGAAATTCAAACTTGGGTTGTGGTTGAAAAATGTACTGAGAAATAGTTTGTTTTAATTGCATACATTTCATACCCCTTTAATCAGGCTAAAAGAGTATGAAAATCCAATAATTTCTAGATGTATTTATAAAATTGCTTGATGTATATATTCATGAAAAGATAAAATGGTATATTGGTATTTGAAACAACAATATGCATTATTTCTTTCTCAAGACCAGAAAGATTAACAATCTAACACGCCAAGCACGACCATTAATTAAACAATTCATTCTTATTAGACAGCAAAGACCGTGAAGACAATAATATCTAAATGTAAAACCACAAAAACACACCAATTAGAATCATGTAATGTTCAAGTTTATGATTGCTTCCAGGGTCATTTTGATGACGTTGAAAGAGCACCTATCTTGCCATCTAAACCCCCAAAGGAGACCAAAGAGATGGTAATTTTCTTGTTCTGTCTAACTTTGGCAACATTAAGATATATAAATTGAACACTTCTAAGTGAGAACAATGTCATAATGGACTTTTTAACAGGATGAAAATAAAATTAAGAAGGGTCTTGCAGAGATATATGAGGTTCGCTGCTTCATTCATGCAAATCATTTTTATTAATCAACTAATGTGTGATACATAGATTATGCTCACTTCTCTCTCTCTCTCTCTCCTTTTTTTTGTAATTTAGGTATCTCTTTATCATTTTGGGAAACTTAATAGTGATAGGTGGGCATCTTGGCTAGAAAGAGTAGGAACTAGGAACACTAGCACTAACTCATCTTCTACTTTTACAAACTTTTTTACAGGAGAGCTGTCTTGCATACAAAATCATCATTTTTGCAATCTTGACCACAAACTATTATTCTCATGCTTCAATTATATATATACATATATATAATTTTTTTCATCATTATGAGCCTTGTTTCATGAATATGATACTATATTACGGTGGATTTTGTTGCCTGAGCATTGTGTGCAAATTTCTCTACTGCATTCTATATTTGAATCTCTCATTTAGTTAGTACAAAAACATTTGGAATGTAGGCGTTCTGAACCAACGGAGTTAGTGTTGCTAGTGTTGCTTATTTTATTTCCATTGAGTAACGAACATTTAATTAAGCTTTGCACTCAAGATTTTGATTTGTGTATTTCAGACATCGGCTATTCACTACCCCCTCCTCTAGCTGTTGTGTCAATCCTACATATCATACATGAACAAATATACACCTATATGAGATTCTCTTGTGGTGCAGGATCTCCCTACTAACTCAATCTTTGTTTTCTATCAAGCTTTTAATTGATACTCCTCTTCATTTGGTTTAAGCATTATGTAATATTGATTGCACTTACTTTTACGTCTATGTTTTAATTGCTTTTTTCAGGTTGAAAAATTTTTTGGGCCAGGAAATCAATATGTTACTGCTGCAAAAATGATTCTTCAGGTATGATAATAATTCTGTAGCCTCACATTTCTATGAATATTGCTCTTATCATTTGATTACATCTACTTACCTTGTTTTAGTCCTATGCACAAATGATTTTTTCCTTGTCATGAGGTACTGGAAATGTAGTGATCAATCAAATCAAATATGTAGTATTAATTATCTTGTTTTGTGGTGATTTTTGGAAGAAGATAATATGTTAAATAAGAAGATCAAAATGTAACAGATAATATGGCCATTCCTTTCTAGATCTTTCAGGAATGAAATGACAGATCAGTTGGCTCTTCTATAAACTATTAGCTCTTTTCCCTTTGTAGTTAATCAGAAACTTGGAGCTATAGGTCAGATAAGATTTGTTAGGAACAATCATTCAGCTAAATCCCTGCCTTAAGAATAAAATTGAATCCTGTACCTCAGGTACTGTTATTTCCTGGAAAAGTGATTAACAGAAACACAGGAACCAAATTTTATCAAGAAAGTTTCATAGCCAGTGGGAACTATAATAATGTTTATGTTCTTAGCTTAAAAAATTGTGACATTGATAGCCTCTAAATAGTGAATGCAAATATAATTTTTGAGCTGTTAAAACTAGACTCAGGATTGGAGTGGAAACAACTACATCATTGCCCAAGTAATACACAAATCATCTACCATCAATTTTCTTACACTTAAAAAGATAAATCTGCTTTGACCTATCAACTTGGGTGTTATTTATTTGTTTCTCCCTAATTCCGATAACCTTTGCCAGTGTCGTGGCTTCATTTTTGATTCCCAGTAAGGTGTTCAATTGGTATGGATATATCTCATAGATATTGTATTAGAGATATGTCTCTACAGTAGTTAAATTTCTGTTCAATCCTCATAGCTGTTCATTTTGTTGATCACGAAGAGAATGATCCTTGGTGAATACTTTGGCTGATTTGCAGAATAGTGAAGCCATGGTTTCCATTGATATGCCTGCTGGCCCTTCAGAGGTGCTGGTCATCGCCGACAGACATGCCAATCCAGTTCACATAGCTGCAGATCTACTCTCTCAGGTGTAGAGTCTTCTGTTCTATTGTGCCTGTGTTATTAATGTTTTTTGTTGTAATTTTTAGTAGCTGGAATTTATTACCTGAAGACTTGATAAAAATCCACAATGAAACCTTTCAAATTGATATAAGGATAGTTGTTCCATGGGTTTGGTGCTCTTCTTTTATAAAATCGCTAATTTTACAGACAGAACATGGTCCTGACAGTCAGGTAGTTCTTGTCATTGCTGGAGATGGTGTCAATGTTGATGCAATTTTAGCTGAAGTGAGCAAACAATGTGATAGCCTTCCTAGGGGAGAATTTGCTTCAAAAGCACTTGGTTATAGCTTTGTTGTATTTTGTTGGTTGCTTATGAAATTTTGTTGGTTGCTTATGAAATTTCTTCGGAATGTTATAGATATTATTTTTTAATGTTAGAAAATTGTATATTAAATTTTATTTTGAAATTTAATATTTTGAATGATTTATAATATTGGAAAATTGTGCATTAATTTTTTTTATTTTTTATCTAAAAAAGACAACGGTTTTTCACCGTTGTCGTAGATAGTTTAAAACTGTTGTTGAAGACCCTGTTATTAAAGGTAGACGCTCAAAGACAACGGTGAAAAACTGTTGTCTTTGAAGGAAAAGACAACGGTTTTTCACCGTTGTAAAACTGTTGTCTTTGCCTTCAAAGACAATGGTTAAAAACTGTTATCTTTGGGTACCCCTTTTAACAACACGGCCTTTAACAACAGTCCGAAAGGGGCTACGACAACGGTGAAAAACCGTTGTTGTTAGGCTTTTTTCTTGTAGTGGAGGCTAGGGTTTCGTCTCCAGCGGTCGGCCAAGGGTTCAATTCGAGAGTTCTTCTCCACCATCATGATCCTCTCGTCGAGGAGAACCTGTAGGCACGAAGGAGAGGCTGAAAACTTGCAAATCTCCGAAACCCTAGAAGCCTTCTTCTTCGGTGGTGAGTCTAAGAACGCAAGGTAAGTGCTTCTCACTTGTAGTAGGAGTAGTTTCGAGTTTTGTTTCTCCTTGATTTCAAAGTATGCTGTAAAGTTTGTGGTCTTGTAACCTGTTGCCGTGAGTTTCATAAAGGAAACGAAAGGGGAATTGTTTAGGTTTGACATATGGTTATCTTTTGATATTAGTCTCCTTATACATGCAGTTTTGGATTCACTGTATGTGGTGTAGCATTCGGTCCCTTTTGGTTTCCTTGCCGTGGTACTGAACAGGAGGAATAGTTATGGTTCGACTTGTTTTTGAAGCTTGCTGCCATGAACTTAATTCAGATTATTTATATTTGGAATTGAACATGGAAGGGTTTAGTCTGTTTGAGCATGTAGCATTTTCAGTCCCTTTTGTTTCCTTGTCGTGGCACTGAACAGGAGTTTTGGCAAGTTTCGGTTTGTGTTGCAATGGGCACGAATAGTTTTAGTGTTGGGAGTTTCAGTGGATTGCAGTGACTTATTTAGACCTGGTGTTATTAAATGGTTAATTCACTACAAAAAAAAAGGCATTCTGGGACAAAATTGGGGACGAATTTTTAAAAAAAATTCGTTGCAAAAATTTTTGGGACAAAATCAGGGACGAAAAATTTTCCGTCCCAAAATGGTTGATGCCAACTTTTGGAACGAATTATCGATTGTTGAAAATTTGGGAACGAATTTGGGGATGAATTTGGCGACGAAAAAAATTTTCGTCCCCAAATTCGTTGCAAAAAAGTATAGAAATTTGCAACGAAAATTGTTTTTGTTGCAAACTTAGGAACGAATTTGGGGACGAATTCACATAATTTTTCTGGCAAATTTGTCTCTATTTTTGCAACAAATTTGGGGACAAATTCGGTGACAAATTATTTTTTGTTGCCAAGTTTTTCCCTAATATTGCAACAAATTCGGGGACAAATTCGGTGACAAAATTTGTTTTGTTGCCATTTTTGTCCCTAAGTTTGCAACGAATAATAAATTTGTTGCAAAACTGACAATGAATTTGGCAACAAAAACTTGCCCAGGAGTTTGATAATCATAAGATAAATTTTCGTCCCAAATTCTGGGACGAATTTTGGGACGAATCCACAAAATTTGTCCCAGAATTCGTCGCAGATTCTGGGACGAATTTTGGGACGAATTTTGTGGATTCGTCCCAGATTCTTGGACGAATTCTGGGACGAATTTTGTGGGTTCGTCCCAAAATTCGTCCCAGATTCTGGGACGAATTCTGGGACGAAAATAATTTTGTCTCAAATTACGATAGAATTGGGACAAATCATTTTCGTTGCCAAATTCGTCCCTATATCAAATATTTTTTCCAGGTTCAATTTATTTCTTCAATACAATCCATAAATACATAAACAAATTCAAATAACAAATAATATGCATTCAACACATCCTAATTTAACATTCAACACATCCTAATTTAACATTCAACACATCAACTCATAATTCAAGAAATATAAAGATTCCAACAAAGTTTACAAGATCCATCATCCATCCAAGCTGCTAGAAAATATGATACAAAGTTTACATGATCCATCATCCATCCAAGCTGCTACAAAATATGATACAAAGTTCAACAACCCAATGTTTTATAAATCCATCATCCATCCAAGAACACTAAGAATACTATAGTCATCTTCGTGTGCCACAAAATCTTTGATCCCCATCAAATCTCCTTTGCCTACATAACAACAAACAAATAAACCAGATCAAGTGTAACAAGAAAGATTGTAAAAATTATACGATATGGCCATGTAACAAGAATAATTGGAAACAAGACATAAATGTGAAATTCCTTAAACATTCTAATAAAAGCCCTATTTAGCAACGATATGAATCATCCATGTCATAGCAACGGTAAACAAAATTATAAGAATTATTTTGAAGCTAAGTACATGTATCGTAACTATGATACAACCTAATATAATTGGCACATCATATAGAGAGAAAGAGAGAGAGATCTTGTGTATGGTATTAGGGTTCAAATTTCTCACTTAGTTAACTTTATTTTTCATTTTAATTTGCTAAATTTATAGTTTTGTCTTTGGTTGGTATTTAATGTAAACTAAAGGATGTTTAAAATAATTGTTCATTTCATTGTGTTAATTAGTTGACAATTTCATATGAATAACTTTAGCACATTTTTAACAACTCTTTGCAAAATATAATGGTAGGAGGATGCATCGATATCTAGTAAAGAATTTTAGAATAGTGTGATGTAATTCTAGATGAAATATAGAACTTTTATGTATCTATATAGTTTTGAGACTGTACATAGATTAAATTCAGAACTTTTATGCATCGTTATCATTGAAGACAAAACAAGAAAGAGCAGCTTATCAAAAAGAAGGCACACAATTAAACAACTATTTTAAGTTAACTTTATATAATTAAACAACTATAACATAATTATTTAAAGTTAACTTTATATATAGATCAGTAAATGCATATTAATGAACTTAGGAATACCGAAAAGAGGTGAACAAATACAGCTGTCTTCAACTACACTGAGATCACACCAAATTGAGACCTGCACAAACAACTTTATCAAATCAGGACAAAAATAAAGTCAAAGTATTAGAGACTCCATTCATATTGCCTAGTTATGCTTTAATTTTGTTACTGGTACACAACTAAGAATCATATAGATTAGTCTATGTCAAAGATAAGTCATCTCATACATTAACAGTGGAACAGTGCAAGAAGACAACAGACTTAACCTACAAATGGCAGAGTTGAAAAGTTAAAAAACCATTGATTAATGTGTAAAGCAGTAAACATGAGAAAAAAATTCATCATACATTATTAAAATCATCAAAAATCATCACCGCCATTATCGTTATCATCATAGGCATCATCATCGTCGTCATTGGGAGGATTCTAACTTTGAGCAGAGCTCAACTGAAGGTGTTGCATTATTAATTCTTGTTGTCGGCGCATATCTCTAATATCTTTCTCCAAATTAGCCCGTTCTATGTCTCTGTGCACCCTTTCTTGGTCTCTTTGCGATATTATTTCCTTCAGATGGCTAACCTCATCAGTCAAGGTATTTATTTGGGTCGTAAGTGCTGATGTAGAGGAAGAAGTTCCAACTAATCTTTGGGTTCTACTCAAGGAACCCATCCCCAATATCCTTCCCCCTTTTGGTCCTCCACTGGCCTCTAACCATAAACTCAAATTATTGCCAATAGACTCCTCAGACCCCTGACTATTGATACCAGCTTGTGAGCATGTTTGGGCTAGCTCGAGTTGATCATATTTTTCTTGTTTTGTAAAACACATAAGATATTAATTAGATATAATAGAAACACATATAATATTAAGACAATAATGGTAGGTAACTAATTAAATTTAAATCATATATTAAGGTAAAATAAATATTAAATCCAACCTTGACTGCTTTTGTGTAACAACCACCCTTCTTACTTAACTTTTCTTTTCTTTCTTACTTCTTACTTAACTTTTCTTTTCTTAGGTTTTCTTTTCTTGGGCCCAGGCCTAGTACCAACTCATGCGCGTTCCCTAATAGGTTGGGGTTGCGAGCCACCAATCCTAAAAGAGCAGACCTCGGTCTACCAGGGCCAAGACCTCGGAAATGGTCACCTGGATTTGTTTAACGACAAGCTCTTGGATGTCGGGTACTAGCCTCTTACTTTAATTTACTTGTTATCTCTTTTTAATTAGACCTTGGTCTTTTTCTTTACTCATACTTCTCATAATCCTTTATTAGAGCTTATTAGAATCCTTTAGATATATATCTAACAAGTATATGATTACAACTAACCAAGCATGCTGTATAAAAATAACACAAAGGAAAACAAATCTGAACTCCCTAAGCCTGTTATAAAATAGAGCAAAGGAAAGCAAATCTGGACTTTCTAAATATGCTGTAAAATAGGGCAAAAATGCTACTTTAGGGATTCTAATCATGTTATAAAACATAGACAAAGAATACTACTTTAGGGTTTCTTAAGCATGTTGTAAAATAGACAAAGGATGCTACCTTTAGTGATCCTAATCATGCTGTAAAAACAAACAGACATAGAATGCTACTCAACTTCTTAAACATGCTGTAAAAACAAATCTCTAATCAACTTTAACTATGTACAACATGACCTTAAAGCAAGGAAATTCATGTACAACATACAACTCAAAGCATTCAACAGCAAGCCAAGACAATGCATCCTTAAGTGAACTCATGGCAGCGACATGGGATAACTATAATGATCTGTTCGGTATGATCCTAAACAGGGCAGCAAGGAATCAACCGAAACTCCACTGTGCACGGCCAAAATCCCTAGCAATAATTAAGGATAGAATGCATACAATTCTACTTGGCACTAGAATCATACTACATGCTCAACTAACCTAAACGAAACCTTGATTTCCCTGTGAAGCTCACGGCAGAATACCCAAAAGCCAAAATCCTTATAGCATGTTTCGGATTCAAGAAACTCAGGAAAACAAGGAAACGAAAACCGAAAGATCGGAGCAACTCCTACCGCAGGTGAGTAGTACTTACCCCTTGTTCTTGCACTTACAACCGAGAAGGAGGAAGGGGCGATTAGGGTTCCGGGTGGAGCTCGAAATCTCGGTCTCCTCTTGTGCTCGCGGGCTCTCTTCGACGGGAGGAACTCGGGTCCACAAGGTTCGCCGGAAGAAGCCTTCGCCGGCCGCCGGAAAGAAGCTCCAAAGTGGCTGCGTTTCCGCCCGAGCACAGCGCCGTCGCGTCGGGAGAGGAGGAAAGTTAGGTTTTGGGGAAAAGAAAACTTAAACCTTCTCTTATAATTCGGGTTTTTCCATTATAACTATACTTTATATCCAATTCTCTCCATATTAAGTTGACAAAGTCCGTGTAGCTCAGCTGGTTTGGGCCGGTTTTGCTTAAAGCCCAGCTCATGGGTTCGAATCCCAGCCGCGCACTTTTATTCCCCTTTTATTCAAAACGCTCTAACTATAGCTTAAATATATTCCACCTCCTATATAATTAACAAAGCTTTTGTAGACCGGTTGGTTTGCTGCGCTTTGACTAAGTCAAGGGTCGCGGATTCGAGTCTTGGCTGCCACTATTTTCCTTCTTATTTATTCTTATTCCTAACTACTACTTATATACATATTGCTCCATATACAACTAACAAAAACTCGCTGGCTTAGTTGGTCAGGCCGGTTTTGGCTTGGGTCAGTCTGACCCGAGGTCCCGGGTTCAAACCTCACTTCCAACGCTTTTTGCCTAAACTTCTTTGGTTTTGTAAAAATGCTAAACGACCTCCAAAAATTACGCAAAAATACTCTAAAAATTTCTAAAAATCTCTAGAATATTTTAAAAGCATTTTCAAATATCTTTATGGACATTTGAAACTCAGAATAGGGAAAATTGGGTCGTTACAATCCCCCATACCTTATAAAAAGTTCGTCCTCGAACTTAGAATAGCTCTGGATACTTCTGTCTCATACTGTCCTCCCGCTCCCAAGTGATTTCCTCGTGCTTCTGGTTCTGCCAGACGACCTTCACTAGTGGTACTTCTTTGTTTCTCAATCTCTTGACTGCTCTGTCCACTATCTGTGTAGGTCTGCTCTCATAACTAAGATCCTCTTGGATCTGCACTGACTGAGGCTGAATCACTTGGCTCGGGTCATGGAGACACTTCTTTAGCATGGAGACATGAAATACGTTGTGTATTGCTGACATGTCTTGTGGTAAGTCCAGCCTGTAAGCTACTTTCCCAATCCTATCTATGATTAGGTAAGGTCCTACGTAGCGAGGACTTAATTTGCCCTTCTTGCCAAATCTCATCACTCCCTTCATAGGAGCGACCTTGAGGAAAACCGAATCTCCTACTTGGAATTCCAATGGCCTACGGCGCGTGTCCGCATAACTCTTCTGTCTGCTCTGGGCAGTCTCAATTCTCTGTCTGATTTTCTGGATTGCTTGAGTAGTCTCGTCTATCACCTCTGTCTGAATGCCCAGCTCTGCTTCCATCTCTTTTCTCTCTCCTACTTCTTGCCAGCATATGGGTGATCTGCATTTCCTACCATAAAGTGCTTCATAAGGTGCCATCTTGATGGTGGCCTGATAGCTATTGTTGTAAGCGAATTCAGCTAAGCACAAATACTTGCACCAACTTCCTTTGAAATCTAGCGCACAAGCTCTGAGCATGTCTTCTAAAATCTGATTCCTTGCTTGATCTTCTGGATGTCCGGATCTTCACTTTGCTTTCTCTGTATCTCCACAAGCAGTGTAGACTCTAAGGTCAATGTAGAGAGCTGTCCTTCGATAATTTCAAGCCCAAAATCTGACAACTCCTTCTGCAGTGGCAGGGCTAGTGATGACAAAGACATCAGCGATGCACTAGATTTTCAACTGAGTGCATCTGCCACTTTGTTAGCTTTGCCTGGGTGGTAGAGAATTTCATAGTCGTAATCTTTGACCAATTCCAGCCACCTACGCTGTCTCATGTTTAAGTCCTTCTGAGTGAAAAAGTACTTAAGACTCTGGTGATCTGTGAAAATTCTACACTGGACTCCATACAAATAATGTCGCCAGAGTTTAAGTGCAAAAACTACAGCTGCCAGCTCGAGATCATGAGTAGGGTAGTTCTTCTCATAGTCTTTGAGTTGTCTGGAAGCATAAGCTATGACCTTTCCTTCTTGCATGAGTACAGCTCCTAAACCCATCTTGGAAGCATCGCTGTAGATGTCGAAACTCTTGTCGCTCTGTGGAACAGTCAGAATGGGAGCACTGATCAGTCTCTTCTTTAGCTCTTGGAAGCTCTGCTCACATTTATCTGACCATTCGAATCTCTTGTTCTTTCTGGTGAGGGCTGTTAGCGGAGAAGCTATCCTGGAAAAATCCTCCACGAACTTCCTGTAGTATCCTGCTAGACCAAGGAAGCTTCTGATCTCTCTGATGTTCTTGGGTCTACTCCAGTTATTGACCGCTTCCACTTTGGCTGGATCCACTTGAATACCTTCTTTAGAGATAATGTGACCTAAAAACGCCACCTGATTTAACCAGAACTCGCACTTTGAGAATTTAGCATAAAGCTGCTTCTGCTGAAGAGTCTGCAGTACTATCCTCAAGTGCGTGTCATGCTCCTCTGGGGTCCTTGAATAGACCAGAATGTCATCGATGAATATAATGACAAATTTGTCAAGATATTCTCTGAACACTCTGTTCATTAGGTCCATGAAGACAGCAGGTGCATTGGTCACTCCAAATGGCATAACTACAAACTCGTATTGTCCATATCTGGTTCTGAATGCCGTTCTGGGTATATCTCTTTCTTTCACTTTCAGCTGATGGTACCCAGAGCGCAAGTCTATCTTTGAGAACACCGTCGCTCCTCTTAACTGATCAAATAAGTCATCGATCCTGGGAAGGGGGTACTTGTTCTTGATTGTCACTTGATTCAAAGCTCTGTAGTCTATGCACATCCGCATTGTCCCATCTTTCTTCTTGACAAACAACACAGGAGCTCCCCAAGGTGAGTGACTAGGGCGAATGAAGCCTTTGTCCAGTAACTCCTGTAGTTGCTCTTGTAACTCCTTCAGCTCTGCTGGAGACATGCGATACGGAGCTTTTGAAATTGGACCGGTTCCAGGAACCAATTCAATCTCAAATTCCACCTCTCTGTTGGGAGGTAGTCCAGGTAGCTCTTCTGGAAATACTTCTGGATACTCGCATACTACCCGGACCTCCTCCTGCTTGAGTCCCTTCTCCTCTTCTGCCTTTACTATGTATGCAAGAAAACCTGCACACCCTTTAGCTAACATCTGGTGTGCTGCTAGGGATGAGAGGAGCTTCTGGGTCTTCCTCCTTGGCACTCCGGTGAACTCAAAAGTTGACTCACCTTCTGGACTAAAAATTACTTTCTTTCTGCGGCAGTCCACTGAGGCACTGTACTTGCTGAGGAAATCCATACCAAAAATGATATTGAAATCCTGCATGGCGAGGACTATTAGATTTACATATAGCTCTCGGTCTGCAATTCTAACCAGTACAGCCCGAAGCCACTGATTGGATTCCATGACTTCCCCAGAAGGTAGGGTTGTCAGGAACTTGGAGTTCATACTTTCTGTAGGCACCTGTAAACTACTGGCAAAAGGTATCGATACAAAAGAATGGGTCGCCCCAGTGTCAAATAGTACAGTAGCTATGTGCTGGAAAATAACTACTTGACTTGTTACGACCGTGGAGACACTAGCAGCTTCTTCTTTGGTGAGGGAGAATACTCTGGCACCATCAAAGGCTGGAACTGGTGGGGCTTCTAACCTTCCTTGACTGATGTAGGGTCCCTCCAATGCCGCTCCCATGTGGTGCAACTGTGCAGGCTGGCCTCCATATTGCAATGGCTGTGGTTGAGGTGCTTTGAATTTGTTAGGACACTCTTTAGCCATGTGTCCCTCCTGACCACAGGAGTAACATCCAGTTTTACCCAAAAGGCAGGCTCCTGGGTGTGTTCTCCCACATTTGGGACAGGGAGGGAACTTGGTCTGCTTGTTTGCTGGTCCTCCCTTCTGGCCACTTCCTGTGTTCCACTGCTTCCTTTTACCTTTGCCCTTCCAGTTCTGCTTGCTTGACTGTGACTTCTGGCTTCCTGCTGTCTTGTCCTCTGTTTTCACTGACTGATGTTGTGTTCGCTGTGCCTTGATGTTGTTCATGTAATGTTCAGCAATTAATGCTCTACTGATCAATTCTTCGCCAGTCTGGGGCCGATGAGCTCCACTGCTCACATTCAGTGCTATCTGTGGTCTCAGCATTCTGAGCATCAGCCTGACTCGCTCCTTCTCTGTACTCACTAGCTCTGGACAGAGACGAGCTAACCTGTTGAACTTCTTGGCTGCTTCTTCCACTGACAAGTCACCTTGTTTGAACTCTATAAACTCCTCGTAGTGCTTGTTGGTAATCTGCAGGTGGAAGAACTCTTCATAGAACTCTGACTGGAAATCTGCCCAGGTCATCTGATCAGCTGCTCTCTTGGTCTTTATCCTCTCCCACCACATACGAGCATCTCCAGACAGACAGAAAGAGGCGCACTTGACCTTCTCGACTTCTGGCCAGTCAAGAAGCTCCATAGTGCTCTCTAGTGTTTTAAACCAAGCCTGGGCATCCCAGGGCTCAGTCGTGCCTGAGAAGCTCTCTGGTTTCAGCTTTAGCCACTGTATAAGGTAAGCTTCTGGTCTCTGGGGTGCTGTGACGGTTCCCTGAGTAGCTGGTGGAGTCTCAGTTACCACTGGGGTCTCTGCAGTGACAACTGGAGGAGGGGGAGGAACTGCTTGCTGGTTTGCCATCAGATTGGCAATCACTTGCTGTTGCTCTGCTACTTGTCTCTGGAGCTGAGCAACCACTTCAGAAAGGTTGGGCTCAGTTGCTCTAGGCACTTCGTTCCCTTGAGCTGGTTCCTCAGTGTGAGTAGCACGGGGACGTCCTCTTCTTGCCATCTATTTATTCAAGGTAAAGGCTTGATGTCTTACTTTAACCCTTCTAATCATACATAAATATGAATAAAGAAAAGGGAAACTAAATCTTTGATCTTACTTAAGTAATAAAAAAAACAAGTACTCTATACTGCAGTTAATAATAAGGAAAGCAGAATAAAGAAAGGATTTAAATACTTTCTTACTTGGAGACGGCGAGGATGATGCTGATGTGTGTGTGATGCTGGAGAATGGAACACTGCTCTGATACCAACTGTAACAACCACCCTTCTTACTTAACTTTTCTTTTCTTTCTAACTTCTTACTTAACTTTTCTTTTCTTAGGTTTTCTTTTCTTGGGCCCAGGCCTAGTACTAACTCATGCGCGTTCCCTAATAGGTTGGGGTTGCGAGCCACCAATCCTAAAAGAGCAGACCTCGGTCTACCCGGGCCAAGAACTCGGAAATGGTCACCTGGATTTGTATAACGACAAGCTCTTGGATGTCGGGTACTAGCCTCTTACTTTAATTTACTTGTTATCTCTTTTTAATTAGACCTTGGTCTTTTTCTTTACTCATACTTCTCATAATCCTTTATTAGAGCTTATTAGAATCCTTTAGATATATATCTAACAAGTATATGATTACAACTAACCAAGCATGCTGTATAAAAATAACACAAAGGAAAACAAATCTGAACTCCCTAAGCCTGTTATAAAGTAGAGCAAAGGAAAGCAAATCTGGACTTTCTAAACATGCTGTAAAATAGGGCAAAAATGCTACTTTAGGGATTCTAATCATGTTATAAAACATAGACAAAGAATACTACTTTAGGGTTTCTTAAGCATGCTGTAAAATAGACAAAGGATGCTACCTTTAGTGATCCTAATCATGCTGTAAAAACAAACAGACACAGAATGCTACTCAACTTCTTAAACATGCTGTAAAAACAAATCTCTAATCAACTTTAACTATGTACAACATGACCTTAAAGCAAGGAAATTCATGTACAACATACAACTCAAAGCATTCAACAGCAAGCCAAGACAATGCATCCTTAAGTGAACTCATGGCAGCGACATGGGATAACTATAATGATCTGTTCGGTATGATCCTAAACAGGGCAGCAAGGAATCAACCGAAACTCCACTGTGCACGGCCAAAATCCCTAGCAATAATTAAGGATAGAATGCATACAATTCTACTTGGCACTAGAATCATACTACATGCTCAACTAACCTAAACGAAACCTTGATTTCCCTGTGAAGCTCACGGCAGAATACCCAAAAGCCAAAATCCTTATAGCATGTTTCGGATTCAAGAAACTCAGGAAAACAAGGAAACGAAAACCGAAAGATCGGAGCAACTCCTACCGCAGGTGAGTAGTACTTACCCCTTGTTCTTGCACTTACAACCGAGAAGGAGGAAGGGGCGATTAGGGTTCCGGGTGGAGCTCGAAATCTCGGTCTCCTCTTGTGCTCGCGGGCTCTCTTCGACGGGAGGAACTCGGGTCCGCAAGGTTCGCCGGAAGAAGCCTTCGCCGGCCGCCGGAAAGAAGCTCCAAAGTGGCTGCGTTTCCGCCCGAGCACAGCGCCGTCGCGTCGAGAGAGGAGGAAAGTTAGGTTTTGGGGAAAAGAAAACTTAAACCTTCTCTTATAATTCGGGTTTTTCCATTATAACTATACTTTATATCCAATTCTCTCCATATTAAGTTGACAAAGTCCGTGTAGCTCAGCTGGTTTGGGCCGGTTTTGCTTAAAGCCCAGCTCATGGGTTCAAATCCCAGCCGCGCACTTTTATTCCCCTTTTATTCAAAACGCTCTAACTATAGCTTAAATATATTCCACCTCCTATATAATTAACAAAGCTTTTGTAGACCGGTTGGTTTGCTGCGCTTTGACTAAGTCAAGGCTCGCGGATTCGAGTCTCGGCTGCCACTATTTTCCTTCTTATTTATTCTTATTCCTAACTACTACTTATATACATATTGCTCCATATACAACTAACAAAAACTCGCTGGCTTAGTTGGTCAGGCCGGTTTTGGCTTGGGTCAGTCTGACCCGAGGTCCCGGGTTCAAACCTCACTTCCAACGCTTTTTGCCTAAACTTCTTTGGTTTTGTAAAAATGCTAAACGACCTCCAAAAATTACGCAAAAATACTCTAAAAATTTCTAAAAATCTCTAGAATATTTTAAAAGCATTTTCAAATATCTTTATGGACATTTGAAACTCAGAATAGGGAAAATTGGGTCGTTACAATCCCCCATACCTTATAAAAAGTTCGTCCTCGAACTTAGAATAGCTCTGGATACTCATACTGTCCTCCCGCTCCCAAGTGATTTCCTCGTGCTTCGGTTCCGCCAGACGACCTTCACTAGTGGTACTTCTTTGTTTCTCAATCTCTTGACCGCTCTGTCCACTATTTGTGTAGGTCTGCTCTCATAACTAAGATCCTCTTGGATCTGCACTGACCGAGGCTGAATCACTTGGCTCGGGTCATGGAGACACTTCTTTAGCATGGAGACATGAAATGTATTACTGACATGTCTTGTGATAAGTCCAGCCTGTAAGCTACTTTCCCAATCCTCTCTATGATTAGGTAAGGTCCTACGTAGCGAGGACTTAATTTGCCCTTCTTGCCAAATCTCATCACTCCCTTCATAGGAGCGACCTTGAGGAAAACCGAATCTCCTACTTGGAATTCCAATGGCCTACGGCGCGTGTCCGCATAACTCTTCTGTCTGCTCTGGGCAGTCTCAATTCTCTGTCTGATTTTCTGGATTGCTTGAGTAGTCTCGTCTATCACCTCTGTCTGAATGCCCAACTCTGCTTCCATCTCTTTTCTCTCTCCTACTTCTTGCCAGCATATGGGTGATCTGCATTTCCTGCCATAAAGTGCTTCATAAGGTGCCATCTTGATGGTGGCCTGATAGCTATTGTTGTAAGCGAATTCAGCTAAGCACAAATACTTGCACCAACTTCCTTTGAAATCTAGCGCACAAGCTCTGAGCATGTCTTCTAAAATCTGATTCCTTGCTTGATCTTCTGGATGTCCGGATCTTCACTTTGCTTTCTCTGTATCTCCACAAGCATTGTAGACTCTAAGGTCAATGTAGAGAGCTGTCCTTCGATAATTTCAAGCCCAAAATCTGACAACTCCTTCTGCAGTGGCAGGGCTAGTGATGACAAAGACATCAGTGATGCACTAGATTTTCTACTGAGTGCATCTGCCACTTTGTTAGCTTTGCCTGGGTGGTAGAGAATTTCACAGTCGTAATCTTTGACCAATTCCAGCCACCTACGCTGTCTCATGTTTAAGTCCTTCTGAGTGAAAAAGTACTTAAGACTCTGGTGATCTGTGAAAATTCTACACTGGACTCCATACAAATAATGTCGCCAGAGTTTAAGTGTAAAAACTACAGCTGCCAGCTCGAGATCATGAGTAGGGTAGTTCTTCTCATAGTCTTTGAGTTGTCTGGAAGCATAAGCTATGACCTTTCCTTCTTGCATGAGTACAGCTCCTAAACCCATCTTGGAAGCATCGCTGTAGATGTCGAAACTCTTGTCGCTCTGTGGAACAGTCGAATGGGAGCACTGGTCGCCTCTTCTTTAGCTCTTGGAAGCTCGCTCACATTTATCTGACCATTCGAATCTCTTGTTCTTTCTGGTGAGGGTTGTTAGTGGAGAAGCTATCCTGGAAAAATCCTCCACGAACTTCCTGTAGTACCCTGCTAGACCAAGGAAGCTTCTGATCTCTCTGACGTTCTTGGGTCTACTCCAGTTGTTGACCGCTTCCACTTTGGCTGGATCCACTTGAATACCTTCTTTAGAGATAATGTGACCTAAAAACGCCACCTGATTTAACCAGAACTCGCACTTTGAGAATTTAGCATAAAGCCGCTTTTGCTGAAGAGTCTGCAGTACTATCCTCAAGTGCGTGTCATGCTCCTCTGGGGTCCTTGAATAGACCAGAATGTCATCGATGAATACAATGACAAATTTGTCAAGATATTCTCTGAACACTCTGTTCATTAGGTCCATGAAGACCGCAGGTGCATTGGTCACTCCAAATGGCATAACTACAAACTCGTAGTGTCCATATCTGGTTCTGAATGCCGTTCTGGGTATATCTCTTTCTTTCACTTTCAGCTGATGGTACCCAGAGCGCAAGTCTATCTTTGAGAACACCGTCGCTCCTCTTAACTGATCAAATAAGTCATCGATCCTGGGAAGGGGGTACTTGTTCTTGATTGTCACTTGATTCAAAGCTCTGTAGTCTATGCACATCCGCATTGTCCCATCTTTCTTCTTGACAAACAACACAGGAGCTCCCCAAGGTGAGTGACTAGGGCGAATGAAGCCTTTGTCCAGTAACTCCTGTAGTTGCTCTTGTAACTCCTTCAGCTCTGCTGGAGACATGCGATACGGAGCTTTCGAAATTGGACCGGTTCCAGGAACCAATTCAATCTCAAATTCCACCTCTCTGTTGGGAGGTAGTCCAGGTAGCTCTTCTGGAAATACTTCTGGATACTCGCATACTACCCGGACCTCCTCCTGCTTGAGTCCCTTCTCCTCTTCTGCCTTTACTATGTATGCAAGAAAACCTGCACACCCTTTAGCTAACATCTGGTGTGCTGCTAGGGATGAGAGGAGCTTCTGGGTCTTCCTCCTTGGCACTCCGGTGAACTCAAAAGTTGACTCACCTTCTGGACTAAAAATTACTTTCTTTCTGCGGCAGTCCACTGAGGCACTGTACTTGCTGAGGAAATCCATACCAAAAATGATATTGAAATCCTGCATGGCGAGGACTATTAGATTTACATATAGCTCTCGGTCTGCAATTCTAACCAGTACAGCTCGAAGCCACTGATTGGATTCCATGACTTCCCCAGAAGGTAGGGTTGTCAGGAACTTGGAGTTCATACTTTCTGTAGGCACCTGTAAACTACTGGCAAAAGGTATCGATACAAAAGAATGGGTCGCCCCAGTGTCAAATAGTACAGTAGCTATGTGCTGGAAAATAACTACTTGACCTGTTACGACCGTGGAGGCACTAGCAGCTTCTTCTTTGGTGAGGGAGAATACTCTGGCACCATCAAAGGCTGGAACTGGTGGGGCTTCTAACCTTCCTTGACTGATGTAGGGTCCCTCCAATGCTGCTCCCATGTGGTGCAACTGTGCAGGCTGGCCTCCATATTGCAATGGCTGTGGTTGAGGTGCTTTGAATTTGTTAGGACACTCTTTAGCCATGTGTCCCTCCTGACCACAGGAGTAACATCCAGTTTTACCCAAAAGGCAGGCTCCTGGGTGTGTTCTCCCACATTTGGGATAGGGAGGGAACTTGGTCTGCTTGTTTGCTGGTCCTCCCTTCTGGCCACCTCCTGTGTTCCACTGCTTCCTTTTACCTTTGCCCTTCCAGTTCTGCTTGCTTGGCTGTGACTTCTGGCTTCCTGCTGTCTTGTCCTCTGTCTTTACTGACTGATGTTGTGTTCGCTGTGCTTTGATGTTGTTCATGTAATGTTCAGCGATTAATGCTCTACTGATCAATTCTTCGCCAGTCTGGGGCCGATGAGCTCCACTGCTCACATTCAGTGCTATCTGTGGTCTCAGCATTCTGAGCATCAGCTTGACTCGCTCCTTCTCTGTACTCACTAGCTCTGGACAGAGACGAGCTAACCTGTTGAACTTCTTGGCTGCTTCTTCCACTGATAAGTCACCTTGTTTGAACTCTATAAACTCCTCGTAGTGCTTGTTGGTAATCTGCAGGTGGAAGAACTCTTCATAGAACTCTGACTGGAAATCTGCCCAGGTCATCTGATCAGCTGCTCTCTTGGTCTTTATCCTCTCCCACCACATACGAGCATCTCCAGACAGACAGAAAGAGGCGCACTTGACCTTCTCGACTTCTGGCCAGTCAAGAAGCTCCATAGTGCTCTCTAGTGTTTTAAACCAAGTCTGGGCATCCCAGGGCTCAGTCGTGCCTGAGAAGCTCTCTGGTTTCAGCTTTAGCCACTGTATAAGGTAAGCTTCTAGTCTCTGGGGTGCTGTGAGGGTTCCCTGAGTAGCTGGTGGAGTCTCAGTTACCACTGGGGTCTCTGCAGTGACAACTGGAGGAGGGGGAGGAACTGCTTGCTGGTTTGCCATCAGATTGGCAATCACTTGCTGTTGCTCTGCTACTTGTCTCTGGAGCTGAGCAACCACTTCAGAAAGGTTGGGCTCAGTTGCTCTAGGCACTTCGTTCCCTTGAGCTGGTTCCTCAGTGTGAGTAGCACGGGGACGTCCTCTTCTTACCATCTATTTATTCAAGGTAAAGGCTTGATGTCTTACTTTAACCCTTCTAATCATACATAAATATGAATAAAGAAAAGGGAAACTAAATCTTTGATCTTACTTAAGTAATAAAAAAAACAAGTACTCTATACTGCAGTTAATAATAAGGAAAGCAGAATAAAGAAAGGATTTAAATACTTTCTTACTTGGAGACGGCGAGGATGATGCTGATGTGTGTGTGATGTTGGAGAATGGAACACTGCTCTGATACCAACTGTAACAACCACCCTTCTTACTTAACTTTTCTTTTCTTTCTTACTTCTTACTTAACTTTTCTTTTCTTAGGTTTTCTTTTCTTGGGCCCAGGCCTAGTACCAACTCATGCGCGTTCCCTAATAGGTTGGGGTTGCGAGCCACCAATCCTAAAAGAGCAGACCTCGGTCTACCAGGGCCAAGACCTCGGAAATGGTCACCTGGATTTGTTTAACGACAAGCTCTTGGATGTCGGGTACTAGCCTCTTACTTTAATTTACTTGTTATCTCTTTTTAATTAGACCTTGGTCTTTTTCTTTACTCATACTTCTCATAATCTTTTATTAGAGCTTATTAGAATCCTTTAGATATATATCTAACAAGTATATGATTACAACTAACCAAGCATGCTGTATAAAAATAACACAAAGGAAAACAAATCTGAACTCCCTAAGCCTGTTATAAAATAGAGCAAAGGAAAGCAAATCTGGACTTTCTAAACATGCTGTAAAATAGGGCAAAAATGCTACTTTAGGGATTCTAATCATGTTATAAAACATAGACAAAGAATACTACTTTAGGGTTTCTTAAGCATGCTGTAAAATAGACAAAGGATGCTACCTTTAGTGATCCTAATCATGCTGTAAAAACAAACAGACATAGAATGCTACTCAACTTCTTAAACATGCTGTAAAAACAAATCTCTAATCAACTTTAACTATGTACAACATGACCTTAAAGCAAGGAAATTCATGTACAACATACAACTCAAAGCATTCAACAGCAAGCCAAGACAATGCATCCTTAAGTGAACTCATGGCAGCGACATGGGATAACTATAATGATCTATTCGGTATGATCCTAAACAGGGCAGCAAGGAATCAACCGAAACTCCACTGTGCACGGCCAAAATCCCTAGCAATAATTAAGGATAGAATGCATACAATTCTACTTGGCACTAGAATCATACTACATGCTCAACTAACCTAAACGAAACCTTGATTTCCCTGTGAAGCTCACGGCAGAATACCCAAAAGCCAAAATCCTTATAGCATGTTTCGGATTCAAGAAACTCAGGAAAACAAGGAAACGAAAACCGAAAGATCGGAGCAACTCCTACCGCAGGTGAGTAGTACTTACCCCTTGTTCTTGCACTTACAACCGAGAAGGAGGAAGGGGCGATTAGGGTTCCGGGTGGAGCTCGAAATCTCGGTCTCCTCTTGTGCTCGCGGGCTCTCTTCGACGGGAGGAACTCGGGTCCGCAAGGTTCGCCGGAAGAAGCCTTCGCCGGCCGCCGGAAAGAAGCTCCAAAGTGGCTGCGTTTCCGCCCGAGCACAGCGCCGTCGCGTCGGGAGAGGAGGAAAGTTAGGTTTTGGGGAAAAGAAAACTTAAACCTTCTCTTATAATTCGGGTTTTTCCATTATAACTATACTTTATATCCAATTCTCTCCATTTTAAGTTGACAAAGTCCGTGTAGCTCAGCTGGTTTGGGCCGGTTTTGCTTAAAGCCCAGCTCATGGGTTCGAATCCCAGCCGCGCACTTTTATTCCCCTTTTATTCAAAACGCTCTAACTATAGCTTAAATATATTCCACCTCCTATATAATTAACAAAGCTTTTGTAGACCGGTTGGTTTGCTGCGCTTTGACTAAGTCAAGGCTCGCGGATTCGAGTCTCGGCTGCCACTATTTTCCTTCTTATTTATTCTTATTCCTAACTACTACTTATATACATATTGCTCCATATACAACTAACAAAAACTCGCTGGCTTAGTTGGTCAGGCCGGTTTTGGCTTGGGTCAGTCTGACCCGAGGTCTCGGGTTCAAACCTCACTTCCAACGCTTTTTGCCTAAACTTCTTTGGTTTTGTAAAAATGCTAAACGACCTCCAAAAATTACGCAAAAATACTCTAAAAATTTCTAAAAATCTCTAGAATATTTTAAAAGCATTTTCAAATATCTTTATGGACATTTGAAACTCAGAATAGGGAAAATTGGGTCGTTACATTTTGCTCTCGCCCCACTCCATGTGTTATCTTTTTTTTTAAAAGTTCGAGTGAAAGTATCAATGAAAGAAGGCTCCTTCCCTCTCTCCTTGGTCTAAAAAAATATTATTTCAAATAATGAAATAATTTGATATATATTAAAAATTTGTGAAAGAGTGAAACAATTACCATTCTCCGTCTATGCTCATCTATGTTAATGGAGCCTCCCGCATATATAGCACTTGAGTCACCAGAATTGTGAAATTGATTCATTCTATTCAGGTCACTCCTTTGTTTACTTTCCTTCGTTGCCCAAAATATATTGATCCTCTCCCAATTTTCTTCAGTGATGAAGTTTGGCTTTTTCCCCCGACTCTTTGCGTGACTTAATACATGTCTAATGTGATCGCCACATTTCTTTTTAAATATTCTTCGTATCTCCATTTCGTCATTCGGGTCCCAATTATTTAAGCGTTGAAATAGAAATTTATTTTATTATATAAAAACTGTAAAATTGAAGTAAATTCAAGAAAATATACTTTGAACTCGCTCCACCAAAGTTGTTTTGTGGCCTGTGGAGTGCTTGAATATGTCATAGAATCCCCTCCCCAATGGTTGTTCACGATTCTATTTATTTCTCGAACAACTTGTATCGCATTTTCAAAGCTGCATTAAATTACAAAATAACGATGTTAAATAATTAAGATATGTCTAACAAATAAAATATTTTATAGTACTTACGAATCACCGATGGGGACTAAAGGAGCTCTATCATTCCTAAACTCAGCAAATGAGTTTCTTGCTGAGTCAGGAGGATCTGAGTGGACAGGTAACTGCTCTGGGTAAGGTACTTGTGGCAGTGAATATGAAACCAGTGCAGAAGGTACATGAGATGGGCCCGGCTGATGAAGGGGTGGCATAGGTACACTGGCAGGGGAATATGATACCGGTGGAGAAGACACATGGGATGGGCCTGCCTGAGTAGGGGGTGGAATAGGTTCACTAGCAGGTGATGGATGTGTCTGGTCCTGTGGTTGCCGTCTACGTCCACCACGTCGAAATATATGCTGGAAATTTCAATAATTTAATAAAGTTAATTACAGATCTGATACATAACAAAGGATAATTTAAAACTTACCATTATTATGTAAAGATTATGGAAAAGGGTGGAGGGGAAATTTATGAAATGTGACCTCTGATGACCTGTAGGAACAAATACAATGTGTTAACAGATAAAGTAAATCAAATTATAAAAGAGACAGTATATACAATAAAATATGTGAAATTTCTTTAAATAAGCTAACAAAACTTATCCATCATCAAAAATCAAAGTCATCATTGTCATTATCCTCCTCCTCCTCCTCTTCCTCTTCCTCTTCCTCCTCCTCCTCCTCCTCATCATCATCAATTTCACTTCTATCCACGTTGATTACTACAGCGTTGGGATCTCGTAAAGTTGGAATAATATATTCCTCAATCTGAAAGGTGTTTGAAACTTCCTCTTGTTGATATGCAATGTTTTCCCAACGTGCCTCAATTTTTTTCGTGCTTTAGTTTTAAAAACAACCCACCAATCAATCTTATTGCATTTCAAACTCGGATATGAAGAATAGAATACTTGAATTGCTTGTTGTGCCAACACAAATGGTTCATATCTCTTATAAAATCTCTTATGATTTATTTCAACTAAATTATAATGTGGATGGACTTTCATCCCTCTAACAGGGTCAAACCAGCGACACATAAATAATATAACTTGCATTTGTGGTCCTGGATATTCTACTTCTATAATTTCATCCAACAAACCATAAAAATCATTGCTTGCACCTCCTTCATTGGATGACGATACGCACACCCCACTATTCATGGTATTTTTGCCCATTCCATAGTCTTGAGTATGAAAATTATATCCATTTATGAAATATGCTGGCCAAGTGCGTACGCATGAATTTGGACCCCATGACAGATGGATTAGCCATTCTTGCTCAAGGTGAGCTTGATTAGCTTGAACCTAAGGTCAAAACACAAATTGTTAAAAGTATGCATATGTATCAACAAAATATAGATTTTTTACTTACATATGATTTGAACCATGCAACAAATTCTTCTTCACAAAATCGATCGAACTCTTGTGTCGATAATTCAGAATATAAGTTGGTAAATATCCTACTCAAAAAAACATATTGTTACACAAACAATTGAAAAAATAAAAAAATAAAAATATATACTTACTCGTAATATGATGATACTTCTGGACAATTTAGTAAAATATATGTTTGGGCTGCCCGCCATTCTTTACTAGTTAAGTATCTTTGTTTACATGGTCCACTTGGTCGACCAAGGTAGTTAAAAATTGAAAATGAGATAACATTTGGATCAATAGGACCCTCATCATTTCTGCCCGCTCTTCGCCTTTTGCATTGAACATGAGGTTCAAAATAATATGATGCAAAAGTGGTGACTTCCTCCACAATGTATGCATTAACAATAGAGGCTTCAACTCGTGCTTTATTTTTCACCTTTTTCTTCAAATGATATAAGAATCTGTTGAAGATATATAAAATTATATTAAATATATATATATATATATATATATATATATATATATATATATATATATATATATATATAAATGATCCAAGAGTAGAAGTATTTTTTTTTTTGCATTCAAACAGTCGAATTATACAAATAAGACACTCTACCTTTCAAATGGATACATCCACCGAAAATGGACGGGTCCTCCAACTTTGGCCTCATATGGCAAGTGAACCAAAAGATGCTCCATGGAGTAAAAAAAAGAGGGTGGAAATATCCTTTCCAAATTGCACAAAATGATTGTAATATCTCTCTCTAACTTCTCCATATGTGAACGTCTCAAAACTGTTGAGAAAATATCATGTAGGAAAATACTTAACTCCGTAATCGCTCCCCATACAAATTGTGGTAAGAGTTCCTTAAAAGCAATAGGAATCAGTCTTTGCATTATGATATGACAATCATGACTTTTCATACCAATTAACTTCCATTCTTTCATATCGACACATCTTCCAAGATTAGAGACATACCCATCTGGAAATTTCAAAGATTTCAACCATTCACATAGGACACGTCTTTGATCCTTATTTAATGTATAAATTGCCTTTGGCTTTGGTCCCCTACTATTTTCATCGACATCAAGAGTGGGTCTTTTACATATGAGTCGCATATCTTTTCTTGCATTGATATTGTCTTTTGTTTTTCCGGTGATATCCATCACAGTATTTATCAGATTATCAAAAACATTCTTCTCAATATGCATTACATCGAGATTATGATGTATCAAATGACTAAACCAATACGGTAAATCCCAAAATATACTTCGTTTAGTCCATTTATGTGTACTCCCATATTCATATGTTGTACCATATGGTTGTTCAATAACAGAGGGAAAGTGATGCACTCTGTACCAAATATCTTGACCTATCAATCTCAATGGCGGAAGTGTTCTTTCGATCCTATTTTTAGTGAATTCATCTTTATTCTTTTTGAACTTATGATTTGTTGGTAAGAATTGCCTATGACAATCAAACTAACTTGGTTTCTTTTCGTGTTTCAATCTGAATGACTTTGATCTCTCCATACATATTGGGCATCCCAAGATCCCAGCAATACTCCAACCTGATAGCATACCATAAGCTGGAAAGTCATTTATGGTCCAAAGAAGAGCAGCCTTCAGTATAAACATCTGGTTAGAATGAACATCGTATGTAGGAACACCTTCATCCCATAGTTGTTTAAGTTCTGCTATCAGAGGTTGCATATAAATATCTATTAACTTCTTTGGATTTTGCGGACCTGGTACAACCAATGTTAAAAACATATAAGGTGTTTTCATGCACATCCCAGGTGGAAGATTATACGACGTTAAGATAACTGGCCAACAAGAATAATTTCTTCCTGATTTACCAAACGGAGCAAATCCATCAGCACATAGACATAATCTAATATTTCTAGTCTCCTTTGTAAAATCTGGATATGTTCTATCAAAATTTTTCCACGCATCTGCATCTGATGGATGACACATTAAACCCTCTTCTGTTTGATGAGTTGCATGCCAAGTCATGTGTTCCACAGTTGCCTTTGATGCATACAATCTTTGTAACCTAGGAGTTAAAGGTAAATAAAACAACTGGCTATGTGCTTTACGTCATTGTTGACTCCTTCTGGTTGTCTTATACCTATCTTGATTATAGAATTTACAAACCTCTACATCTGCATCATCTCCCCAATATAACATACAACCATCTCTGCAAACATCAATTCTTTCAACTGGAAGACCTAAATCTTTCACCAGTTTTTTCATACTGTAAAAATCAATAGGCAAATTGTGATCACGTGGCAATGTATCATCAAACGCTTGAACAATATCATTAAAATAATCTTGCGACATATTATGATCTGCCTTTATATTTAATAATCTGGATGTGAGAGATAATTTAGTCTGACTGTCACAACCGGAATATAATGGTTCATTTGCAGCACTTAATACTTCTTGAAGTTTGTAATATATTTCATCCAGACCTGGTACATCAGGCTCCTCCAACGGCAATGTATATTAGTGGCAAACATTTGTTCACTTGTTGGAGGAAAACTAGAACTTGCACCAAGCGTCTCGGGAATATAATTCTGACAACTTGCATCAATTACCATCCTCTGATATGGATTGAATTGTTCATAATAACTCTAATCCCCACTAGCAGAGGCTTGAAAATTCCGTCCATATGTAACGACCCAATTTTTCCTATTTCGAGTTCCAAATGTTCATAAAAATATTTGGAAATGCTTTTAAAATATTCTAGAGATTTTTAGAAATTTTTAGAGTATTTTTGCGTAATTTTTGGAGGTCGTTTAGCATTTTTACAAAACCAAAGAAGTTTAGGCAAAAAGCGAGGTTTGAACCCGAGACCTCGGGTCAGACTGACCCAAGCCAAAACCGGCCTGACCAACTAAGCTAGGAGATTTCTGTTAACCCTATATAGAAAGAATTAAGGATATAGTATAGTTTGGAATAAAACCCTTATATATAAAAGGGAATTAGGTTTTGGATTTTCCAAAACCCCAACATTTTCTCCCGAAATTTGTTTCTCCCCTTCTCCCTCGCGACAGCGCCGTCTCTCTCGGCGGAAACCAAGAGGAAGCTAGGTCTTGGGTCTCCGGCGCCGGCGAAGCCTTATTCCAGCCATCCTTCACCGTGGGTGGTCATTCCGACGGAGAAGAACTTGCGGGCACAAGAGGAAGCCGAAGATTTTGCAAGCCGCCGAGCCCTAAAAGTCTTCCCCTTTCTTCTTCTCGGTTGTAAGCGCAAGAACGAGGTAAGTACTACTCACCTGCGGTAGGAGTTTCTCCGAGCTTCGATTTTCTTCCTTGCTCCGAATTTAGGGTTTCCGTTTCCTTTTGTTGCGGATTTTGCTGTGCCGAGTGGATTTATAAGCTAGGGCTTTTATTCTATGCTCTGTTTATCTAGCCGAATTGCTAAGGTTGGTTTGAGTTGTACAGGGTGCTTGCTAAGACCTGTTGATTTCGGTATGAATTGTAGGTTGTTTATTCTGTTTGGATCTTCTTCATATGGTTTCCGGATCATGCTTTACAGAATAGGGTAGCTAGGGAATCAGCTTTCTTGTTTCTGTTTTGGATTAAGCTGTGTAGAAAAGAGAAGTTGCCTGCTTAAGTTTGGTTATAGCATGCTTAAGGGATTTATTGGCTAGCTGGTTGTGTTCTGTTATAGCATGCATGTCCTGAATTTAGTCCTGTACATGTGCAGATTGATATATCGTTTATATCATTGAAACAAGCAGGTATTAGGGTTTTAATTTCAGCAAGTATTAGTCTTGTTTGTGTTAATTTGCTGGTTATGAATAAGCATGTTCTTAGCAAATGCAGAATTTAGTTTGAGTACCTTTCATTACCGTTTAGTATTTTCTGATGAAGCATGATTAAAGAGATTAGTTAGCTTCTATGTAGTCCTGTTATAGCATGATTAAGGGAATTAGCTGGTTGCTATGCATTTCTGTTGTAACAGGTGTAGAGTTTATAGAAATATGTTCAGAACCATAGAAGCTTGGGACCTTGTTAGAGGATTTAAATGGATTCTTGTTAAGAATTTGTTAAGAGTTTATTAGGAGTCTTTCTTTTAATTGCTAGAGAAATTAGAGATTTCACATGCTATTTATATTGCTAGGTTTGAGTTAGTTGCCTTTTCTTTAAGCATGTGCAGAATTTCACAGCTTTTCTTTAGGTAGGAAAGTTCTTAAATAAGCATGAGTAGCTCCTTATTCAAGAACATCCCTTTTATTTAGTTAGAATAGGGGTAGCATTGTCCTTTGCTACTCAAAAGAAGGCAAGAACAACCCTTTAATTAGTTAGAATGGTTTAGCATGAATAGTTTTCTTTGTTTTGCTATTTACAAGCATGAGAAATTAGTAGTTTTATAATCTCCCTTTGTTGTTTCCTCTTCCTTGCCGTTTACCAGCATGAGAAATCCATAAGCAGTATTGAATTATAGTTCAGTTTCTAGTTCCTTATTTTGATACACATGCATATATGTGTTAGTTAGCTTTTAACAACCCCTTTATTTTACAGCATGTTTAGAAAGTTTGAATTAGCTTTCTTTTGCTCTATTTTACAGCATGTTTAGAAAGCTTAAAGTTGCTTTCTTAGCTCTATTTTATAGCATGATTAGTAAGCTTAAAGTTGCTTTCTTAATTCTATTTTATTGCATGATTAGTAAGATTAGATTAGCTTTCTTTGCTCTTATCACAGCATGCTTTAAAAGTTCAAACTAGCTCTCTTTTGCTCTATTCTATAGCATGATTAGTAAGTTCAGATGTGCTTTCTTTTCCTTTGTTTTACAGCATGTTTAGAAAGTTCAGATTTGCTTTTCTGTTGCTTTGTTTTATAACATGCTTAGAGAGAGTCTAGATTTGTTTCCCTTGTATTGTTTTTATATAGCATGCTTAGTTAATTGTAATCCTACACTTGTTAGGTATATCTAAAGGATTCCAATAAACTCTAATAAAGGATTATGAGAAAACTGACTAAAAAGAAAGAGACCAAGGTTTAGTTAAAAAGAGATAACAAGTAAACTAAAATAAGAGGCTAGTACCCGACTTCCAAGGTTGTCGTTAAACAAATCCAAGTGACCAATTCCAAGGTCTTGGCCCTGGTAAGACCAAGGTCTTTACCTCATAGGACTAGAGGCTCGCTACCTCAGTCACTATTAGAGAGCGCGCAAAACAAAGTTGGTACTAAGCCGGGGCCCAAAGAAGAAAAGAAAAGAAAAGTAAGAAGAAAAGAAAAGAAAGAAGAAAAGAAAAGAAAAGTAAGAAGAAAAGAAAAGAAAGAAGAAAAGAAAAGAAAAGTAAGAAGAAAAGAAAAGTTAAGTAAAAGAAAGAAAGAAGAAGAAAGTAAAAGATAGAAATTAAAAGATTAATTTCTATTACAAGGATATAAGAAAATATAATAAGTTTTATGCTTAGAATAAATAAAAAGTTAGTTTCTTTAATTCTAAGCTTACAGTGTTCATTTCTTATTATCCTATTAGATAGTGAGCATGTTTAGTATTCAGTTTCATTTTCTGTATACCATGAGCACATGCAGATTTGCTTTAGCATTTCAGTTTCAGTATTATTGCATTTCTTTTATGCGCTTCGAGTTTTTGTGAGATAGATTAGTACTTACTAAGCGTTTTTGCTTATAGATCTTTTATTTTTTTTTCCTCCTACCGCAGATAAAGGAAAAGCTAAGATATGAAGGGAGACGACAGGATGGTGGTGGTGATGAAGGTGTGTGATGTTTGGACTGTGGAGAGATCCAGGATTAGCTGGCAAACCTGTTAAGACCTTCTATTTAATTCTTTTAGATTACCTTAAGTGTTATTTTGAGTTGAGATTGTATTTAAGTTATTCCGCACTTGTATGTAGTTCACTTGTATTATTCATGGAGTGATGTAGTTGGTTGCTTACTAGAGTAGTTTCTTTCTTTTACTGTTGATTTATTACTGCGTGGTTATGAATAAAATGTGTTCCAGCCGCCTGTGGTTGCGTATATATTGTTTGTATTATGGATTTGGTCACCGGTACAGGGGAAACTCTGTCGAAATTTTTCGGTAGGGTTTCCATGTGATTTTTAATCATACCGGTTAAGTAGAGTTAGTAGTTAAGTAACGGTCATCCTTAGAGTGTAGTAGTAGTAAGAAGGGTGGTCGTTACAGTTGGTATCAGAGCAGTGTTCCATTCTCCAGCATCACACACATATCAGCATCATCCTCGCCGTCTCCAAGTAAGAAAGTATTTAAATCCTTTCTTTATTCTGCTTTCCTTATTATTAACTGCAGTATAGAGTATTTGTTTTTGAATGCTTAAGTAAGATAGAAGTTTTGTTTCTCTTTTATTCATATACATATGTATGTTTAGAAAGGATAGAGAAATGTTTAGAAGTACCTACTCATAGGTGTTGAAAGTCAAGTATAATGTATAAGTAAGATATATCTAGAAAGTATAGTGATAATTTTAAGTTTTCTTTTCCTCTGCCTGACTTGATGTCAAGAAGAGGACGTCCTCGTACCGCTGGTACTGAGGACCGAGGTCAGGAAAACGAAGAGCCCAGAACAACTGGGCCTAATCTCTCTGAAGTTGTTGCTCAACTTCAGAGACAAGTAGCTAAGTAGCAATAAGTGATTGCCAATCTGATGGTAAATCAGCAACCAGTTCCTCCCACTCCTCCAACAGTAACTGTGGAGACTCCAGGGGTAACCGATGTTCCACCAGCTACCCTGGGAGTCGTCACAGTACCTCAGAGACAAAAAGTCTACTTGATACAGTGGCTGAAACTGAAATCAGAGAGCTTCTCAGGCACGACTGAGCCCTTGGATGCCCAGGCTTGGTTTAAAACACTAGAGAGCACTATGGAGCTTCTTGACTGGCCAGAAGTCGAGAAGGTCAAGTGCGCCTCTTTCTGCCTGTCTAGAGATGCTCGTATGTGATAGGAGAGGATAAAGACCAAGAGAGCAGCCGATCAGATGAGCTGGGCAGATTTTCAGTTAGAGTTCTATGAAGAGTTCTATCACCAACAAGCACTATGAGGAGTTTATAGAGTTCAAGCCAGCCAAGATAGAAGACAAGATAGTAGGGAGCCCGGAGCCCCAGTCAAGTAAGTGCAGAAGAACAGAAAGAAGGTAAGAAAGAGGGGGTTCGGGTGGTCTGCGAATATCCCGAAGTATTCTCAGCAGATCTACCTGGACTACCTCCCAATAAATGAGTGGATTTGAGATTGAATTAGTCCCTGGAACCGATCCAATTTCAAAAGCTCCGTATCGCATGTCTCCAGCAGAGCTGAAGGAGTTACAAGAACAACTACAGGAGTTACTTGACAAAGGCTTCATTCGCCCTAGTTATTCACCCCGGGGAGCTCCAGAGTTGTTCGTTAAGAAGAAAGACGGATCCGTGCTAATGTGCATAGATTTCAGAACGTTAAGGACAAGTACCCCCTTCCTAGGATCGATGACTTATTTGATCAATGAAGGGGAACAACAGTGTTCTCGAAGATAGACCTGCGCTCTGGGTACCATCAGCTGAAGGTGAAAGAAAGAGACATACCCAGAACAGCTTTCAGAACCAGATACGGACACTATAAGTTTGTAGTCATGTATTTTGGAGTGACCAATGCACCTGCGGTCTTCATGGACTTAATGAACAGAGTGTTCAGGGAATATCTTGACAAATTTGTCATTGTATTCATTGACGACATTCTGGTCTATTCAAGGACCCCAGAGGAGCATGACACGCACTTGAGGACGGTACTGCAGACTCTGCAACAAAAGCAGCTTTATGCTAAATTCTCAAAGTGCGAGTTCTGGTTAAATCAGGTGGCGTTTTTAGGTCACATTATTTCTAAAGAAGGTATTCAAGTGGATCCAGCCAAAGTAGAAGCGGTCAATAACTGGAGTAGATTCAAGAACGTCTGAGAGATTAGAAGCTTCCTTGGTTTAGCTGGGTACTACAGGAAGTTCGTGGAGGACTTTTCCAGGATAGTCTCTCCACTAACAGCCCTCACCAGAAAGAACAAGAGATTCGAATGGTCAGATAAATGTGAGCAGTGTTTCCAAGAGCTAAAGAAGAGATTGATCAGTGCTCCCATTCTGACTGTACCACAGAGCGACAAGAGTTTCGACATCTACAGTGATGCTTCCAAGATAGGCTTAGGAGCTGTACTCATGCAAGAAGGAAAAGTCATAGCTTATACTTCTAGACAACTCAAAGATTATGAGAAGAACTACCCTACTCATGATCTTGAGTTGGCAGCTGTGGTTTTTGCACTGAAACTCTGGTGACATTATTTGTATGGAGTTCAGTGTAGAATCTTCACAGATCATCAGAGTCTTAAGTACTTCTTCACTCAGAAGGACTTAAACGTGAGACAGCGCAGGTGACTGGAGTTGGTCAGAGATTACGATTGTGAGAATCTCTACCACCCAGGCAAATCTAACAAAGTGGCAGATGCACTAAGCAGAAAGTCCAGTGCATCCCTGATATCTCTGTCATCATTAGCCCTGCCACTGCAAAAGGAGTTGTCAAATTTTGGACTTGAAATTATTTACGGACAGCTCTCCGAATTGACCTTAGAGTCTACCTTGCTTGAGGACATACAGAGAGAGCAAAGTGAAGAGCAGACAGAGGATTGAGACTGCCCAGAGTAGACAGAAGAGTTATGTTGACACACGTCGTAGGCCATTGGAATTCCAAGTAGGAGATTCAGTTTTCCCCAAGGTCGCTCCTATGAAGGGAGTGATGAGATTTGGCAAGAAGGGCAAATTAAGTCCTCGCTATGTAGGACCTTACCTGATCATAGAGAGGATTGGGAAAGTAGCTTACAAGCTGGACTTACCATAAGACATGTCAGCAATATACAATGTATTTCATGTCTCCATGCTAAAGAAGTGCCTCTATGACCCGAGCCAAGTGATTCAGCCTCAGTCCGTGCAGATCCAAGAGGATCTTAGTTATGATAGCAGACCTACACAGATAGGGGACAGAGCAGTCAAGAGATTGAGAAACAAAGAAGTACCACTAGTGAAGGTCGTCTGGCAGAGCCAGAAGCACGAGGAAATCACTTGGGAGCGGGAGGACAGTATGAGACAGAAGTATTCAGAGCTATTCTAAGTTCGAGGACAAACTTTTTATAAGGTATGGGGGATTGTAACGACCCAATTTTTCCTATTTCGAGTTCCAAATGTCCATAAAAATATTTGGAAATGCTTTTAAAATATTCTAGAGATTTTTAGAAATTTTTAGAGTATTTTTGCGTAATTTTTGGAGGTCGTTTAACATTTTTACAAAACCAAAGAAGTTTAGGCAAAAAGCGTTGGAAGCGAGGTTTGAACCTGAGACCTCGGGTCAGACTGACCCAAGCCAAAACCGGCCTGACCAACTAAGCTAGGAGATTTCTGTTAACCCTATATAGAAAGAATTAAGGATATAGTATAGTTTGGAATAAAACCCTTATATATAAAAGGGAATTAGGTTTTGGATTTTCCAAAACCCCAACATTTTCTCCCGAAATTTGTTTCTCCCCTTCTCCCTCGCGACAGCGCCGTCTCTCTCGGCGGAAACCAAGAGGAAGCTAGGTCTTGGGTCTCCGGCGCCGGCGAAGCCTTATTCCAGCCATCCTTCACCGTGGGTGGTCATTCCGACGGAGAAGAACTTGCGGGCACAAGAGGAAGCCGAAGATTTTGCAAGCCGCCGAGCCCTAAAAGTCTTCCCCTTTCTTCTTCTCGGTTGTAAGCGCAAGAACGAGGTAAGTACTACTCACCTGCGGTAGGAGTTTCTCCGAGCTTCGATTTTCTTCCTTGCTCCGAATTTAGGGTTTCCGTTTCCTTTTGTTGCGGATTTTGCTGTGCCGAGTGGATTTATAAGCTAGGGCTTTTATTCTATGCTCTGTTTATCTAGCCGAATTGCTAAGGTTGGTTTGAGTTGTACAGGGTGCTTGCTAAGACCTGTTGATTTCGGTATGAATTGTAGGTTGTTTATTCTGTTTGGATCTTCTTCATATGGTTTCCGGATCATGCTTTACAGAATAGGGTAGCTAGGGAATCAGCTTTCTTGTTTCTGTTTTGGATTAAGCTGTGTAGAAAAGAGAAGTTGCCTGCTTAAGTTTGGTTATAGCATGCTTAAGGGATTTATTGGCTAGCTGGTTGTGTTCTGTTATAGCATGCATGTCCTGAATTTAGTCCTGTACATGTGCAGATTGATATATCGTTTATATCATTGAAACAAGCAGGTATTAGGGTTTTAATTTCAGCAAGTATTAGTCTTGTTTGTGTTAATTTGCTGGTTATGAATAAGCATGTTCTTAGCAAATGCAGAATTTAGTTTGAGTACCTTTCATTACCGTTTAGTATTTTCTGATGAAGCATGATTAAAGAGATTAGTTAGCTTCTATGTAGTCCTGTTATAGCATGATTAAGGGAATTAGCTGGTTGCTATGTATTTCTGTTGTAACAGGTGTAGAGTTTATAGAAATATGTTCGGAACCATAGAAGCTTGGGACCTTGTTAGAGGATTTAAATGGATTCTTGTTAAGAATTTGTTAAGAGTTTATTAGGAGTCTTTCTTTTAATTGCTAGAGAAATTAGAGATTTCACATGCTATTTATATTGCTAGGTTTGAGTTAGTTGCCTTTTCTTTAAGCATGTGCAGAATTTCACAGCTTTTCTTTAGGTAGGAAAGTTCTTAAATAAGCATGAGTAGCTCCTTATTCAAGAACATCCCTTTTATTTAGTTAGAATAGGGGTAGCATTGTCCTTTGCTACTCAAAAGAAGGCAAGAACAACCCTTTAATTAGTTAGAATGGTTTAGCATGAATAGTTTTCTTTGTTTTGCTATTTACAAGCATGAGAAATTAGTAGTTTTATAATCTCCCTTTGTTGTTTCCTCTTCCTTGCCGTTTACCAGCATGAGAAATCCATAAGCAGTATTGAATTATAGTTCAGTTTCTAGTTCCTTATTTTGATACACATGCATATATGTGTTAGTTAGCTTTTAACAACCCCTTTATTTTACAGCATGTTTAGAAAGTTTGAATTAGCTTTCTTTTGCTCTATTTTACAGCATGTTTAGAAAGCTTAAAGTTGCTTTCTTAGCTCTATTTTATAGCATGATTAGTAAGCTTAAAGTTGCTTTCTTAATTCTATTTTATTGCATGATTAGTAAGATTAGATTAGCTTTCTTTGCTCTTATCACAGCATGCTTTAAAAGTTCAAACTAGCTCTCTTTTGCTCTATTCTATAGCATGATTAGTAAGTTCAGATGTGCTTTCTTTTCCTTTGTTTTACAGCATGTTTAGAAAGTTCAGATTTGCTTTTCTGTTGCTTTGTTTTATAACATGCTTAGAGAGAGTCTAGATTTGTTTCCCTTGTATTGTTTTTATATAGCATGCTTAGTTAATTGTAATCCTACACTTGTTAGGTATATCTAAAGGATTCCAATAAACTCTAATAAAGGATTATGAGAAAACTGACTAAAAAGAAAGAGACCAAGGTTTAGTTAAAAAGAGATAACAAGTAAACTAAAATAAGAGGCTAGTACCCGACTTCCAAGGTTGTCGTTAAACAAATCCAGGTGACCAATTCCAAGGTCTTGGCCCTGGTAAGACCAAGGTCTTTACCTCATAGGACTAGAGGCTTGCTTCCTCAGTCACTATTAGAGAGCGCGCAAAACAAAGATGGTACTAAGCCGGGGCCCAAAGAAGAAAAGAAAAGAAAAGTAAGAAGAAAAGAAAAGAAAGAAGAAAAGAAAAGAAAAGTAAGAAGAAAAGAAAAGTTAAGTAAAAGAAAGAAAGAAGAAGAAAGTAAAAGATAGAAATTAAAAGATTAATTTCTATTACAAGGATATAAGAAAATATAATAAGTTTTATGCTTAGAATAAATAAAAAGTTAGTTTCTTTAATTCTAAGCTTACAGTGTTCATTTCTTATTATCCTATTAGATAGTGAGCATGTTTAGTATTCAGTTTCATTTTCTGTATACCATGAGCACATGCAGATTTGCTTTAGCATTTCAGTTTCAGTATTATTGCATTTCTTTTATGCGCTTCGAGTTTTTGTGAGATAGATTAGTACTTACTAAGCGTTTTCGCTTATAGATCTTTTGTTTTTTTTTCCTCCTACCGCAGATAAAGGAAAAGCTAAGATATGAAGGGAGACGACAGGATGGTGGTGGTGATGAAGGTGTGTGATGTTTGGACTGTGGAGAGATCCAGGATTAGCTGACAAACCTGTTAAGACCTTCTATTTAATTCTTTTAGATTGCCTTAAGTGTTATTTTGAGTTGAGATTGTATTTAAGTTATTCCGCACTTGTATGTAGTTCACTTGTATTATTCGTGGAGTGATGTAGTTGGTTGCTTACTAGAGTAGTTTCTTTCTTTTACTGTTGATTTATTACTGCGTGGTTATGAATAAAATGTGTTCCAGCCGCCTGTGGCTGTGTATATATTGTTTGTATTATGGATTTAGTCACCGGTACAGGGGAAACTCTATCGAAATTTTTCGGTAGGGTTTCCATGTGATTTTTAATCATACTGGTTAAGTAGAGTTAGTAGTTAAGTAACGGTCATCCTTAGAGAGTAGTAGTAGTAAGAAGGGTGGTCGTTACACCATAATCCTCATCAGATATGAACGGTTCGCCATGACTTGTCCAATTATAATAATTCGGAGTAAAACCAAATCTACAAAGATGTTCTTCAACTTTATTGGTGGGTAAAAATTTTCCATTGTGACATTTTCTACACGCGCATCTTATCTTCTTGCCATCCATATACATAACTTGACTAGATGCAAAATTTAAAGATTACCTCAATCCAGTGATAAACTCAGGAGTTAACCCCTAACGATTAGGCAAATTTTTTTTATACATCCAACTTCGCTCATTCTGCATTTTACCTGAATTCAACTATTCATGTTAAACATTATTAAAAGTTACTATAAATAAATCTTATCATTGAAGACAAAACAAAAAAACAGCTAATAAAAAAGAAGGAACGCAATTAATCAACTATAATATAATTATTTAAAGCTAACTTTATATACAAATTAGTAAATGCATAATAATGAACTTAAGAATACCGAAAAGAGGTCAACAAATACAGCTATCTTCAACTACACTGAGATCACGCCAAAATGAGGCCTGCACAAACAACATTATCAATTAAGACAGTAATTTTTGAATATTAACTTAAATTTCAGAAGGTCCACGGCGGCAGCCATACGCCGTCCAGCCATCGCCTGGCAGCGGCCAGCCACACGCCGGCCAGGCAGTGGCCTGCCGACGTCCAGACAGGGACTGCCGGAGGCGGCAGTCCAGGCAAGGCCTGCCGGAGGCATGCAGGGCCTGCCGGAGGCATGCAGGGCCTGCCGGAGGCATGCAAGGCCTGCCGGAGGCCAGGTAGGGCTTAGCGCCGGCGGCCAGGCAGCGCATGCCGCCGCCGACCATGCACGCGCCCGCGGCCAGGCAGCGCCGGCAGGCATCCCCGCGACGCCGAGAGAGAGAGATCCGAGGGCAGAGTGCTTACCAAACAAAAACCTTCCACCGCCGGAGATCAAGCGATCGTCGTAGATCACGCCGTCGTCGGTTGGAGATGTGGCCGAAACCCTGGAAATAGCAGCTGGGAAGAGGGAACGGGGGAGAGAGAGAGGAAAGAAATGAGGGAAGGGAAAAAGAATCGGGCTGAGATCTAGATCTAGGGTTTATTAGGAACAAATATTTTTTGTTCCCAATTTCGTCCCTAAATTTGGGACGAATCTATGGATTCGTCCCAAAATCTGGGACGAATTCAGAAATTTGTCCCAGAATATAAATTTTTTTAAATAAAAAAGGAATAAATATGGACCTAGAGACATCGGATTTTGATGAAACAAGTTTCTATATGTTCGTATCATTGTCCTCATTGTAAATACATAAATAAAAATATTTTTGACCAAATATATTTATATTTGGAATATTTTAATCCCAATTTGACCTAATTTGGTGTTAAAAATTTAAATCACTGAAAATATTAATTAAAAATTATGGATGATGACGTATGTACGATCAGCTCAGGGATACGGACGCATAGAAACTTGTTTCATCAAATTCTGATGTCTCTAGGTCCATATTTAAGCCTTAGGTGTTTGATATTATTTATTTAAAAATATTTTCAGTTTTGGGATGAATCCTGGATTCGTCCCAAAATTTGGGACGAATCTAGGAATTCGTCCCAAAGTTTGGGACGAATCTCTGGATTCGTCCCAAATTTTGGGACGAATCCAGAGATTCGTCCCAAAAATTTAATTATTTAAAAAAAAAACAAAACAAAATTGGACGCCTTAAATACGGACCTAGAGACATCGGAATTTGATGAAACAAGTTTCTATGTGCTCGTATCGTTGTTGTAACGACCACCTTCTTACTACTACTACTCTCTAAGAGTGACCGTTACTTAGCTACTAACTTTACTTAATCGGTATGATTAAAAACCACATGGAAACCCTACCGAAAATTTTTGACAAAATCACCCCTGTACCGGTGACCTTAAACTGATATACAAACACTATATACACAGCCACAGGCGGCTGGAACAGATAACAAACTCTCATGCTGTTTTATAAGTGTCAAAATCAAAAGAAAACAATACCACAAATCATCACACAAGAACACAATTTTTCTACTATGTCCTAATCACATCAAAATAACAAATACTATCTCAAATACTCCTAACATAGCAAAAGACAATGGAAACTAAAATAAAACTTCTTTCCTAGTCTCAAGGCTTCCATAGTCCTGGCATCACACATCCTTCGAACACCTCTTTGTCGCCTTCCTTTCTATATCTTTTCCTTTCCTGTATCTGCAGTAAGAGGAAGTGCAATCTATAAGAAAAATTTGCTTAGTAAGCGCTATCTAACTCACAAAAACATGAATATGCATGTATACAGAAAGAACTAGAAACTATATGCTCTAAAAGAAAATAAAGCATAAACATAACTACTCATGTCAAACTAATAGCAAAGAAAAGCTAAGGAAACTACTCATGTAATTCCAATAACTAATCATGCTATACAAGGATAAAACTGCATGCTAGTAGATAAAGCTAATCATGCTAAATATCAAATCAGGAAACAAACAAAACTAATACTGCATGCTAGAATTCAAAAGAACTAAACTTACTGATTTTAAGCATAAATGAAGCTTGTTTCATTTGTTTCAAAACTTATACTTTATTACTTTAAAATAATAATCAACTTCTCTTGGGCTCGGCATTGTACCAATTTGCGCGCATCCTTAATATGAGTCGAGGTAGCTAATCCAGAAACTACTAAGGTACTTCTAGGCGATCTTGTGCCTAGGGGCGATCTAGGAGCCCACCCAATGGACCTTGTGTCCGGTACATGCCATTAAAAAGTAAAATACTTATTTTCTTTTTAACTATAACTTCCTTATACTTGTTATTCTTTAATACTTTGAATATATAATGCCTTGGCATTTTAATAAGTACCTTGTGTGCCAAAATCCCTAAAGTCTTGACTTTGAGATCTATTTAAGCCTTGGCCTTTTACTTTCTTTTCTTTATCTTTCTTATACTTTTTTTAAACTCAAAATACTGTTAGGATATTTTTAAATATGCATCTATAAGTGAAATCAACTAGGTAACACACAATCATGCATATTTAAAAGAAATCTAAAGCCTTGTTCTACAATGCTTTCTATAAACTATCTGTATTTTAAAAATAAAGACTACAACTTTAGTTGTTCCATAATTCCAACCTCCTAAGCAGTTAGGTGAAGCAACTACATTAAACCTCAATAGTGCAGTAACATCCAAATATCATAAAATTGATGGATCACAACTATACAAATTTAGCTAACATGAGGTAAACTTCAACTCTACTCATTCTACAATCTTGCTCCTTTAGTCATGATAAAGAGTTATCTGAACTAACCATTACACTATCTAGAAGAAAGGTTTGTCATTAAACAAATATTATACCAACATTTAGGGTCATCTAAAAAGAGTAGAAATCATGCTCAGAATTGATCTAACATTTAACTCTCTTTTCTCATCTTCTAAACTAAACTTCTACTCTAAAGTTACTACTTGCATTGTAACGACCCAATTTTCCCTATTTTGAGTTCTAAATGTCCTCAAAAATATCTGGAAATGCTTTTAAAATGTTCTAGAGATTTTTAGAAATTTTTAGAGTATTTTTACGTAATTTTTGGAGGTTGTTTGGTATTTTTACAAAACGAAGAAGTTTAGACAAAAATTGTGTAAGTTGAGATTCGACCCGTAGACCTCGGACAAGTCCTAAGCCTTAAGCGAAGCGAGGCAACCAAGTGAGCCGCGGGTCTTTTGTGAATATATATTGAATGAAATGTATATATGCAGTAGTTGGAACACTTAAAATAAATTGGAAAAAAAAGTGCGCGGCTGAGGGATCGAAGCTGCGATTTGTGGCTTCGGTTAAAAGCCGGTTGACAGCTGAGCCAGCGAGTTTTGTTAATTAAGGAAAGAACGGAAGTAATTTAAAGGATAGTTGATAATAGAAATATTGGAGTTATAAAGGGAGAACTTAGGGCATGATTTCCCGTGACCTAATTTCTACCTCTCTTCTTCCTCACGCGTGCGCGACGCCGGCTCTTCTCGGACGAAAACGCAGCGAGGCTAGGGCATTCTGGTGGCCGGCGATCACTCGTCTCCGAGGGGACATTACACCATTGAACTCCTCTCGTCAAGAAGAGACGCGGACACAAAGGAAACGCTGAGATTTAGAGCTTCGCCCGAACCCTAGAAGTCTCCTTCCTCTCTCGGTTGTAAGTCCAAGCAATCAAGGGTAAGTACTACTCACCTGTGGTAGGAGTTGCTCCGATCTTTCGGTTTTCGTTTCCTTGTTTTTTTCTGAGTTTCTTGAATCCGAAACATGCTATAAAGATTTTGGCTTTGGGTGTTCTGCCGTGGGTTCCCTTTGTGTTATTTTCGGTTGTAACATGCCTAAAGGTTTCTGTGATTCTGTGAAGGTATAGTTTTGAATAAGTTACGTGAGTTTTGTTTGTAACATTTCAGCAAGTAGAATTATGCTAGGAAAGGGGCACGATCAGCCTTGTTACTTGGTTCCAGTAGTAGATTCTATGTTATCTGTAAAGCGTACACATTGCTATGTGTTTATTGAGTTATTTAGATTTGGATTTCTTAAGTTTCAATTCAGCAAGTTGGATTCTTGCTTTTGGGTGGCTGCTGTGAGTTGATAAAAGGGAGAAGAGGGGATTTGAATGGTTTTAAGTCTGTTCTAGTTTAAAGCATGTGGTGTTAGCTTTAGATACTTGCTGTTTTAGATTTCTTTTGAATTTAGTTCATTCCTGTGGACTGAACAGTAGCAATTCTTCAGCTTTCTTTTGGCTGCCGTGAGTTTTATAGGAAGTTGAGAAGAGGTTTTAGGTAAATGGAGTAGTTTCCATTAGAAATTAGTTGGGCAGGTGTAATTTCCCCTTGCTGCCATGAAACTTAATTTAAACTGTGTAGTATTGAACAGCTTATTTGTAGCTTAGTTTTACCTTGTTATATTAAGCACAAACAACATACATTTAGAGCACCTTGTAGTTCAGTTTTCCTGGCCAAAATAGGGCACGAACAGCTATATATAAAGTGTGTTTGTAGCATGATTAATAAGATCAAATTAGTCTTCCCTTGCCCTATTTCACAGCATGTTTAGTAAGCTCAAAGTTGCATTCTTTTATCTATTTTACGGCATGTTTAGAAAGTCCAAGTTAGCTTTCTTTTGTTCTATTTTACGACATGTTTAGAAAGTCCAAGTTAGCTTTCTTTTGCTCTATTTTACAGCATGATTAGTAAGTTCAGATTTGCTTTCCTTTGCTTTATTTTATATCATGCTTAGAGAGTTCAGGTTTGCTTTCCTTTGTGTTATTTTCATGTAGCATGCTTGGTTAGTTATAATCCTATACTTGTTAGATATATCTATAGGATTCTAATAGGCTCTAATAAAGGATTATAAGAAGCATGAATAAAGAAAAAGACTAAAGTCTAGTTAAAAAGAGATAACAAGTAAATTAAAGTAAGAGGCTAGTACCCGACTTCCGAGGTTGTCGTTAAACAAATCCAGGTGACCAATTCCGAGGTCTTGGCCCTGGTAAGACCGAGGTCTTTATCCTCATAGGGCTGGAGGCTCGCTACCCCAGTCACTATTAGAGAGCGCGCAAAACAAAGATGGTACTAAGCCTGGGCCCAAAGAAGAAAAGAAAAGAAAAGAAGAACAAGAAGAAGAAAGTGAAAGAGAAATTAAAAGATTAATTTCTAGTATAAGAAAAGTAAGAAGAAAAAGAAGAAGAAAGTAAAAGAGAAATTAAAAGATTAATTTCTAGTATAAGGATATAAGAAGATGAAACAAGTTTATGCTTAGAATCAATAAATGTTTAGTTCTTTAATTCTAAGCCTACAGTAGTAGTTTCATTTCTTTCATGTCAGATAGTGAGCATGTTTAGGATTCAGTTTTATTTCTGTATACCATGAGTACATGCAGCTTTGCTTTAGCATTTCAGTTTCAGTATTATTGCATTGCTTTTATGCACTTCGAGTTTTTGTGAGATAGATTAGTACTTACTAAGCGTTTTCGCTTATAGATCTTTTTTCCTTTCCTCCTACTGCAGATAAAGGAAAAGCTAAGATATGAAGGGAGATGACAGGATGGTGGTGGTGATGAAGGTGTGTGATGACTGCGACTATGGAGAGATCCAGAGTGTTATCAAACCTGCAGGACCTATTTGATTAGAGTTTATGTTTTAGTTCTTTTCTTTAACACTATTATGAAGTTTGTGAGATTGTAGTTGAGTTTATTTCCGCATATGCATTTAGTCACTTTAATTATTTGTGGAGTGATATAGTTGGTTGTCTTTACTGTTGTTTTTATAACTGCGTGGTTGTGAAAAATGAGTTCTAGCCGCCTGTGGCTGCGTATATATCTTATGTACTATGGATTTGGTCACCGGTACAGGGGAGACTCTGCCGAAATTTTTCGGTAGGAATTCCTCTGAACCGTGATAAATCTAAGTATTGCTAATAATAGCGTCAGTGACACTAGTAAGTAGAGTAGTAGTTAGGTAACGGTCGCCCTTAGCGAGTAGTAGTAAGAAGGGTGGGTTGTTACAGAGCATGTTTAGTATTCAGTTTTATTTCTGTATACCATGAGTACATGCAGCTTTGCTTTAGCATTTCAGTTTCAGTATTATTGCATTGCTTTTATGCACTTCGAGTTTTTGTGAGATAGATTAGTATTTACTAAGCGTTTTCACTTATAGATATTTTTTCCTTTCCTCCTACTGCAGATAAAGGAAAAGCTAAGATATGAAGGGAGACGACAGGATGGTGGTGGTGATGAAGGTGTGTGATGACTGCGACTATGGAGAGATCCAGAGAGTGTTATCAAACCTGCAGGACCTATTTGATTAGAGTTTATGCTTTAGTTCTTTTCTTTAACACTATTATGAAGTTTGTGAGATTGTAGTTGAGTTTATTTCCGCATATACATTTTGTCACTTTAATTATTTGTGGAGTGATATAGTTGGTTGTCTTTACTGTTGTTTTTATAACTGCGTGGTTGTGAAAAATGAGTTCCAGCCGCCTGTGGCTGCGTATATATCTTATGTACTATGGATTTGGTCACCGGTACAGGGGAGACTCTGCCGAAATTTTTCAGTAGGAATTCCTCTGAACCGTGATAAATCTAAGTATTGTTAGTAATAGCGTCAGTGACACTAGTAAGTAGAGTAGTAGTTAGGTAACGGTCGCCCTTAGCGAGTAAAGTAAGAAGGGTGGGTTGTTACAGTTGGTATCAGAGCAGTGTTCCATTCTCCAGCATCACACACACATCAGCATCATCCTCGCCGTCTCCAAGTAAGAAAGTATTTAAATCCTTTCTTTATTCTGCTTTCCTTATTATTAACTGCAGTATAGAGTACTTGTTTTTTTTTAGTACTAAAGTAAGATAGAAGATTTAGTTTCCCTTTTCTTTATTCATATCTATGTATGATTAGAAGGGTTAGAGAGAGGATACCAAGTCTTTTTATTTGCATAATTAGATGTTAAGAAAAAGGATGTCCCCGTACCGTCCGTACTGAGGACCAAGATCATGAGAACGAAGGGCTTAGATCAACTGAGCCCAATCTCTCTGAAGTTGTTGCCTAACTCCAGAGACAAGTAGCAGAACAGCAGCAAGTGATTGCCAATCTGATGGCAAACCAGCAAGCAGTTCCTCCCCCTCCTCCAGCCATCACTACAGAGGCTCCAGTGGTAATTGAGACTCCACCAGCTACCCAGGGAGCCGTCACAGCACCTCAGAGACCAGAAGCTTGCCTTATACAGTGACTGAAGCTGAAACCAGAGAGTTTCTCAGGCACGACTGAGCCCTGGGATGCCCAGGCTTGGTTTAAAACACTAGAGAGCACTATGGAGCTTCTTGACTGGCCAGAAGTCGAGAAGGTCAAGTGCGCCTCTTTCTGCCTGTCTGGAGATGCTCGTATGTGGTGGGAGAGGATAAAGATCAAGAGAGCAGCCGATCAGATGAGCTGGGCAGATTTTCAGTTAGAGTTCTATGAAGAGTTCTATCACCAACAAGCACTATGAGGAGTTTATAGAGTTCAAGCCAGTCAAGATAGAAGACAAGACAGTAGGGAGCCCGGAGCCCCAGTCAAGTAAGTGCAGAAGAACAGAAAGAAGGTAAGAAAGAGGGGGGTTCGGGTGGTCTGAGAATATCCTAAAGTATTCTCAGTAGATCTACCTGGACTACCTCTCAATAAATGAGTGGATTTGAGATTGAATTGGTTCCTGGAACCGGTCCGATTTCAAAAGCTCCGTATCGCATGTCTCCAGCAGAGCTGAAGGAGTTACAAGAACAACTACAGGAGTTACTTGACAAAGGCTTCATCCGCCCTAGTCATTCACCCCGGGGAGCTCCAGAGTTGTTCGTTAAGAAAAAGACGGATCTGTGCTAAGGTGCATAGATTTTAGAGCGCTGAGCAAAGTAGTAATTAAGGACAAGTACCCGCATTCCAGAATAGATGATCTATATGATCAGCTAAAAAGGGCAATAGTGTTCTCTAAAATAAACCTATGCTATGGGTATCATCAATTGGAAGTGAAAGACAGTGATACACCTAGAACAGTTTCCAGGACCAGATATGGACACTACAAATTTGTAGTTATGCCTTTTGGAGTGACTAATGCAGCTGCAGTCTTCAGGGACTTAATGAACAGAGTGTTCAAAGAATACCTTGATAAATTTGTCATCGGATTCATCGACGACATTCTAGTCTATTCAAGGACCCTAGAGGAGCATGACATGTACTTGAGAATAGTACTGCAGACCCTACAGTAGAAGCAGCTTTATGCTAAATTCTCAAAGTGCGAGTTCTGTTTAGATCAAGCGGCATTTCTAGGTCACATAATTTCTAAAGAAGGTATTCAAGTGGACCCAACCAAAATAGAGGCGGTCAACAAATGGCATAGACCCAAGAACCACAAATGGATGTGATGCGATATGGGTAATAGTAGACTGATTGACCAAGTCTGCTCATTTCCTAGCCATCAAGATGTTCCACTCAATAGAGCAGTTGACACAACTATACGTTAAGGAGGTGATCAAACTTCATGGAGTCCCTAAATCTATTGTTTCTGATAGAGATGGGCGCTTCACCTCACACTTTTGGGAGTGCGTTCAGAATGCACTAGGCACCAAACTCAAGTTCAGCACAGCTTTCCATCCTCAGACTGATGGACAGACAGAGCGAGTAAATCAGATTTTAGAAGTGCTGGATTTCGAGGGAAGTTGGTGCAAGTATCTATGCTTAGCTGAGTTTGTCTGCAACGATAGCTATCAAGCCACCATCAAGATGACACCTTATGAGGCGTTGTATGGTAGGAAGTGCAGATCACCCATTTGCTGGCAAGAAGCAGGTGAAAGAAGAGAGATGGAAGTGGAACTGGGCATACAGACAGAGCTGATAGATGAGACTACTCAGGCTATCTAGAAGATCAAACAGAGAATTGAGATTGCCAGAGTAGACAGAAGAGTTATGCTGACACACGCCATAAGCCACTTGAATTCCAAGTAGGGGATTCAGTCTTTCTCAAGGTCGCTCCTATGAAGGGAGTGATGAGATTTGGCAAGAAGGGCAAATTAAGTCCTCGTTATGTAGGACCTTACCTGATCACAGAAAGGATTGGGAAAGTAGCTTACAAGCTGGACTTACCACAAGACATGTCAGTAATACATAATGTATTTCATGTTTTCATGCTAAAGAAGTGTCTCCACGACCCGAGCTAAGTGATTCAGCCTCAGTCAGTGCAGATCCAAGAGGATCAGACCTACACAGATAGTGGACAAAATAGTTAAGAGACTACGAAATAAAGAAGTACCACTAGTGAAGGTCATCTGGCAGAACCAGAAGCACGAGGAAGTCACTTGGGAGCAGGAGGACAGTATGAGACAGAAGTATCTATAGCTATTCTAAGTTCGAGGATGAACTTTTTATAAGGTATGGGGGATTGTAACGACCCAATTTTCCCTATTTCGAGTTCTAAATGTCCTCAAAAATATCTGGAAATGCTTTTAAAATGTTCTAGAGATTTTTAAAATTTTTTAGAGTATTTTTACGTAATTTTTGGAGGTTGTTTGGTATTTTTACAAAACGAAGAAGTTTAGACAAAAATTGTGTAAGTTGAGATTCGACCCGTAGACCTCGGACAAGTCCTAAGCCTTAAGCGAAGCGAGGCAACCAAGTGAGCCGCGGGTCTTTTGTGAATATATATTGAACGAAATGTATATATGCAGTAGTTGGAACACTTAAAATAAATTGGAAAAAAAAGTGCGCGGCTGAGGGATCGAAGCTGCGATCTGTGGCTTCGGTTAAAAGCCGGTTGACAGCTGAGCCAGCGAGTTTTGTTAATTAAGGAAAGAACGGAAGTAATTTAAAGGATAGTTGATAATAGAAATATTGGAGTTATAAAGGGAGAACTTAGGGCTTGATTTCCCGTGACCTAATTTCTACCTCTCTTCTTCCTCACGCGTGCGCGGCGCCGGCTCTTCTCGGACGAAAATGCTGCGAGGCTAGGGCATTCTGGTGGCCGGCGAGCACTCGTCTCCGAGGGGACATTACACCATTGAACTTCTCTCGTCAAGAAGAGACGCGGGCACAAAGGAAACGCTGAGATTTAGAGCTTCGCCCAAACCCTAGAAGTCTCCTTCCTCTCTCGGTTGTAAGTCCAAGCAATCAAGGGTAAGTACTACTCACCTGTGGTAGGAGTTGCTCCGATCTTTCGGTTTTCGTTTCCTTGTTTTTTTCTGAGTTTCTTGAATCCGAAACATGCTATAAAGATTATGGCTTTGGGTGTTCTGCCGTGGGTTCCCTTTGTGTTATTTTCGGTTGTAACATGCCTAAAGGTTTCTGTGATTCTGTGAAGGTATAGTTTTGAATAAGTTACGTGGGTTTTGTTTGTAACATTTCAGCAAGCAGAATTATGCTAGGACAGGGGCACGATCAGCCTTGTTACTTGGTTCCAGTTGTAGATTCTATGTTATCTGTAAAGCGTACACATTGCTATGTGTTTATTGAGTCTTTAGATTTGGATTTGGATTTCTTAAGTTTCAATTCAGCAAGTTGGATTCTTGCTTTTGGGTGGCTGCTGTGAGTTGATAAAAGGGAGAAGAAGGGATTTGAATGGTTTTAAGTCTGTTCTAGTTTAAAGCATGTGGTGTTAGCTTTAGATACTTGCTGTTTTAGATTTCTTTTGAATTTAGTTCATTCCTGTGGACTGAACAGTAGCAATTCTTCAGCTTTCTTTTGGCTGCCGTGAGTTTTATAGGAAGTTGAGAAGAGGTTTTAGGTAAATGGAGTAGTTTCCATTAGAAATTAGTTGGGCAGGTGTAATTTCCCCTTGCTGCCATGAAACTTAATTTAAACTATGTAGTATTGAACAGCTTATTTGTAGCTTAGTTTTACCTTGTTATATTAAGCACAAACAACATACATTTAGAGCACCTTGTAGTTCAATTTTCCTGGCTAAAACAGGGCACGAACAGCTATATATAAAGTGTGTTTGTAGCATGATTAATAAGATCAAATTAGTCTTCCCTTGCCCTATTTCACAGCATGTTTAGTAAGCTCAAAGTTGTATTCTTTTGTCTATTTTACGGCATGTTTAGAAAGTCCAAGTTAGCTTTCTTTTGCTCTATTTTACAGCATGATTAGTAAGTTCAGATTTGCTTTCCTTTGCTTTATTTTATATCATGCTTAGAGAGTTCAGGTTTGCTTTCCTTTGTGTTATTTTCATGTAGCATGCTTGGTTAGTTGTAATCCTATACTTGTTAGATATATCTATAGGATTCTAATAGGCTCTAATAAAGGATTATAAGAAACATGAGTAAAGAAAAAGACTAAAGTCTAGTTAAAAAGAGGTAACAAGTAAATTAATGTAAGAGGCTAGTACCCGACTTCCGAGGTTGTCGTTAAACAAATCCAGGTGACCAATTTCGAGGTCTTGGCCCTGGTAAGACCGAGGTCTTTATCCTCATAGGGCTGGAGGCTCGCTACCCCAGTCACTATTAGAGAGCGCGCAAAACAAAGATGGTACTAAGCCTGGGCCCAAAGAAGAAAAGAAAAGAAAAGAAGAACAAGAAGAAGAAAGTGAAAGAGAAATTAAAAGATTAATTTCTAGTATAAGAAAAGTAAGAAGAAAAAGAAGAAGAAAGTAAAAGAGAAATTAAAAGATTAATTTCTAGTATAAGGATATAAGAAGATGAAACAAGTTTATGCTTAGAATCAATAAATGTTTAGTTCTTTAATTCTAAGCCTACAGTAGTAGTTTCATTTCTTTCCTGTCAGATAGTGAGCATGTTTAGTATTTAGTTTTATTTCTGTATACCATGAGTACATGCAGCTTTGCTTTAGCATTTCAGTTTCAGTATTATTGCATTGCTTTTATGCACTTCGAGTTTTTGTGAGATATATTAGTACTTACTAAGCGTTTTCGCTTATAGATCTTTTTTCCTTTCCTCCTACTGCAGATAAAGGAAAAGCTAAGATATGAAGGGAGACGACAGGATGGTGGTGGTGATGAAGGTGTGTGATGACTGCGACTATGGAGAGATCCAGAGAGTGTTATCAAACCTGCAGGACCTATTTGATTAGAGTTTATGCTTTAGTTCTTTTCTTTAACACTATTATGAAGTTTGTGAGATTGTAGTTGAGTTTATTTTCGCATATGCATTTAGTCACTTTAATTATTTGTGGAGTGATATAGTTGGTTGTCTTTACTGTTGTTTTTATAACTGCGTGGTTGTGAAAAATGAGTTCCAGCCGCCTGTGGCTGCGTATATATCTTATGTACTATGGATTTGGTCACCGGTACAGGGGAGACTCTGCCGAAATTTTTCGGTAGGAATTCCTCTGAACCGTGATAAATCTAAGTATTGCTAGTAATAGCGTCAGTGACACTAGTAAGTAGAGTAGTAGTTAGGTAACGGTCGCCCTTAGCGAGTAGTAGTAAGAAGGGTGGGTTGTTACATGCATATCTAAAACACTCACATACTTCTCACCTGCTAAATTCATTACATCACTTCAAATCATCTTTTAGTTTTAATACATGATACTCACCAAAACAACATATTACATATGCTCATCTTCACTCCTTCATCCACACTTCTGTACTAAAGAGATTACACTACCTACTTCATCATAAAATAAACTAAAATCACTGCCGGATCAACCTCCAATTAGCCTAATAAACCAATACTTAATCCAAATCATTCTGTGTTCATTGCCTATTAGCAGAACAAAGGAAAACTAAAAGCTTAAAGATAAATCTAACTTTATATATACTTGAAATAAAAGGCAGTTCATTGCATATATATATATAGATTAAAACTAAAAATCTACAACTAAAATGTTTTCATGAAATCTGAAACTAACATGCTACAAATTAATCTAACTCGTTCTAAACTGCAAGACCTCCTCAATTCTGTACAATCACAATCAGAAAGCGTGCCTAAAGACTTCCTCAAAACTTATCATATCATGTAAAGAACATCTTTAACCCAACAGAACCTCACAAATCTACAAAGGAATATACTTGAAACCTCTTAATCTACACCGAAAATTTCTACAAGCAAGGAAAGAACAAAAATGTTTCTTATCTTCTAATTCTTTTATTATAGAATACCTCGGCATTTCTTCGAGCACTTGGCGTGCTGCTGATCCCAAATTCTGAAATTTAGAGATCCTATCAAGACCTTGGCCCTTTCTTTACTTATGACTACTTATAATCTTCTAAAAAGATTTAATGAAACACATGCTTTAAATTAAAAAGTTATTCTTGCTCGTTAAGGAAGTAGTAAACTTCAAATCTGCACTCTAAAGAAACTAAACCATATACTCGTGCATATCTAATAGCAAAGAAAACTGGTCATGCTCAACTCATAGCAAACATAACTAGAAAATATACTCTTATTGAAAAATCTGCATTTGCTAAAGAAACAAAGAATCTAACTTGCTGAAAGAAACTAGATACTTAAAGGAAAAGTCTCTATCAACAAGAAATCTAACTACCTACTTCTGCTAACAACCTCCACAACCTGCACCGAGCAAGACTGCATTCCAGAATCAACACCACACATGCACTAAGCCACATAATCATTCCCTTCAGCCTTCAAGCTCACACATGGAGTACTATGTAACTCAGCCAAGCAACCACTCCAATTCAACCTTCAACCATACTAGGATCACACCCACTCATATTTCTAAAAGAATACACTTGCTAGATGAAATCAGATTACCCTGAAACACCCAAATCTATTTTGGGAAATCAGAAAAACTTCTCAAAAGAAGGCAGGACATCACGAGAACTCAAATCAAGACCCGTCCAAACGTGCATCTTAGGCAAGCATTCAAAAAAAGGATCCGGAGCTACTCTACTGCAGGTGAGGAAGCACTTACAGCAAGCTTCAAAAAAACTGTTTGTGCATGGTAGAAGATAGGCTACAATTCTAATTATTCATGATACATACAACATGGTTGCTGGACAAAAAGATGAAACTCCAAACCTAGCATTCTTCACATGAACAACACAATTGGTTTCGTACTCATTACTGATTGGAATGCCTTTGAAACAGCTGATGATATACTAAAATTGTATGCTTTCTTAGTGTGTATACTGATCTAGATGCATAAAGCAATCCTAGGTATTAGTTAATTCTAGTTTCTTCATTAACCATCTTATAACTCACACATCAATTCCAATTGTCCAGAAAACTGAAACCAACTCAGAAAACAACCACCCATCACCACTAAAACCTCAAATCCAAATCAAAACTGAAATCCATAGCCCTCCCAAGAAGCATGAACCACATTGTACTCATGATACAAGCTCCTAGATTTGTCCCCCAATTCACCACGAGCTTACAAAAACAAATACCACAAATGAACAGGTTACAATCTACTAAGTCCATCCTAGAAATTTTCAGCACCTTCACCAAGAGCAAGATCGCATTAAAGAAACAAATCTAAACTATTCTCAACCAAAAACATCTAGTAGGAGTAGTGCAAGGAAGGCAAATCGGGTTCAAAGACTTCTCAAATCTGTCAAAAGCACAAAGCACCTACAATCTGACCCAAAGCTTTCGGGAAAAAGGAAAGGAACAATCGGAGCTATCCTACTGCAGGTGAGTAGCGACTTACTCCTTGTATCCTTGAACTCACAGCCGGAAAGGGAGATCTAGGGTTTTGGATAGATGAGAATGCTACGGCGTTAAGAAGGGAGTGAAGAAGGGGACAGGATGAACCGGCCGGAAGCTCCTAGTCGTGGAGATTGCGAGTCGCTAAGGATTGCATGAGAGAAGAAAGGGAATTTCGGGAGAAATTTTAGGTTTAGGGAAAAGAATTTAAATCTTATACTTAAGGTTATCTTCGTTTCCAACTATACCTTATATACATTTTATTCCCTTCTTGATTAACAAAATTCCCGCAGACCAGTTGGTTGGCTGAGTTTGGTTAAGGTCTGGTTCGGGTCCGAGGTCTTGGGTTCAAAACCCGGCTTTAATATATTTTTTTTTGAAACTTCTCCCTCTTGGTAAAAATACCAAACGAACTCCAAAAATTACATAAAAATACTCTAAAAATTTCTAAAAATCTCTAGAATTTTTCTATAGCATTTCTAAATATTTTTGAATTATTTTTGGGGCTCAAAATGAGGAAATTCAGGTTGTTACAGTTGTCCTGATCGTAAATCTATTAATAAAAATATTTTTTACCAAATATATATATTTTTGGAATTTTTGTATCCCAATTTGACCTAATTTAGTGTTAAAAATTTAAATCACTGAAAATATTAATTAAAAATTATAGATGATGACGTATTTACAATCAGCTCAGTGATACGGACGAATAGAAACTTGTTTCATCAAATTCCTATGTCTCTAGGTCCATATTTAAGCCTTAGGTGTTTAATTTTATTTATTTAAAAATATTTTCAGTTTTGGGATGAATCTAGGAATTCGTTCCAAAGTTTGGGACGAATCTAGAGATTCGTACCAAAAATTTAATTATTAAAAAAAAACAAAACAAAATTGGACGCCTTAAATACGGACCTAGAGATATCGGAATTTGATGAAACAAGTTTCTATGCACTCGTATCATTGTCCTGATCATAAATCTATCAATAAAAATATTTTTTACCAAATATATATATTTTTGGAATTTTTTAATCCCAATTTGACCTAATTTGGTGTTAAAAATTCAAATCACTGAAAATAATAATTAAAAATTATGGATGATGACGTATTTACGATCAGCTCAACGATACGGATGTATAGAAACTATATTTATCAAATTTCGATGTCTCTAGGTCCATATTTAAGCTTTCGGACACTAATTTACAACCGTTCAGTACACAATACCTTTTTAATTAGTATCAACCTATATATGTTTTAAAAAATATCTACCTAGAGACATCGGAATTTGATGAAACAAGTTTCTATGCATTCGTATCGTTGTCCTGATCGTGAATCTATCAATAAAAATATTTTTTACCAAATATATATAATTTTTGGAATTTTTTAATCCCAATTTGACCTAATTTGGTGTTAAAAATTTAAATCATTGAAAATATTAATTGAAAAGTATGGATGATGACGTATTTACGATCAGCTCAGTGATACGGATGCATAGAAACTTGTTTCATCAAATTTCGATGTCTTTAGATCCATATTTAAGCCTTAGGTGTTTGATTTTATTTATTTAAAAATATTTTTAGTTTTGGGATGAATCCTGGATTCGTCCCAAATTTTGGGACGAATCCAGGAATTCGTCCAAAAGTTTGGGATGAATCTCTGGATTCGTCCCAAATTTTGGGACGAATTCAGAGATTCGCCCCAAAAATTTAATTATTTAAAAAAAAAAAACAAAATTGGACGCCTTAAATATGGACCTAGAGATATCGGAATTTGATGAAACAAGTTTCTTTGTGCTCGTATCATTGTTCTGATCGTAAATCTATCAATAAAAATATTTTTTTACAAAATATATATATTTTTGGAATTTTTGTATCCCAATTTGACCTAATTTGGTGTTAAAAATTTAAATCAGTGAAAATATTAATTAAAAATTATGGATGATGACGTATTTACGATCAGCTCAGCGATACGGACGAATTGAAACTTGTTTCATCAAATTTCGATGTCTCTAGATCCATATTTAAGGCTTAGGTGTTTGATTTTATTTATTTAAAAATATTTTCAATTTTGGGACGAATCCAGAGATTCGTCCCAAAAATTTAATTATTTAAAAAAAACAAAATTGGACGTCTTAAATATGGACCTAGAGATTTCGGAATTTGATGAAACAAGTTTCTATGCACTCGTATCATTGTCCTGATCATAAATCTATCAATAAAATTTTTTTTTTACCAAATATATATATTTTTGGATTTTTTTAATCCCAATTTGACCTAATTTGGTGTTAAAAATACAAATCACTGAAAATAATAATTAAAAATTATGGATGATGATGTATTTATGATCATCTCAATGATACGGATGCATAGAAACTTGTTTTATCAAATTCTGATATCTCTAGGTCCATATTTAAGATTTCGGACACTAATTTACAACCGTTCAGTACACAACACCTTTTTAATTAGTATCAACCTATATATGTTTTAAAAAATATCTACCTAGAGACATCGGAATTTGATGAAACAAGTTTCTATGCATTCATATCATTGTCCTGATCGTGAATCTATCAATAAAAATATTTTTTTACCAAATATGTATATTTTTAGAATATTTTAATCCCAATTTGACCTAATTTGGTGGTAAAAATTTAAATCACTAAAAATATTAATTAAAAGTTATGGATGATGACTTATTTACGATTAGCTCAATGATACGGACGTATAGAAACTTGTTTCATTAAATTCCGATGTCTCTAGGTCCATATTTAGCCTTAGGTGTTTGATTTTATTTATTTAAAAATATTTTTAGTTTTGGGATGAATCTCTGGATTTGTTCCAAATTTTGGGACGAATCCAGAGATTCGTTCCAAATTTTGGGACGAATCCAGAGATTCGTCCCAAAAAGTCAATTATTTAAAATAAAATAAAATAAAATTGGACGCCTTAAATACGGACCTAGAGATATCGGAATTTGATGAAACAAGTTTCTATGTGCTCGTATCATTGTCCTGATCGTAAATCTATCAATAAAAATATTTTTTTACCAAATATATATATTTTTGGAATTTTTTAATCCCAATTTGACCTAATTTGGTGTTAAAATATCTAATCACTGAAAATAATAATTAAAAATTATGGGTGATGACGTATTTACGACCAGCTCAACGATCCGGATGCATAGAAACTTGTTTCATCAAATTCCTATGTCTCTAGGTCCATATTTAAGCCTTAGGTGTTTGATTTTATTTATTTAGAAATATTTTCAGTTTTGGGATGAATCCTGGATTCGTCCCAAATTTTGGGACGAATCCAGGAATTCATCCCAAAGTTTGGGACAAATCTATGGATTCGTCCCAAAAATTTAATTATTTAAAAAAAACAAAACAAAATTGGACGCCTTAAATACGGACCTAGAGATATCGGAATTTGATGAAACAAGTTCTATGCGCTAGTATCATTGTCCTGATCATAAATCTATCAAGAAAAATATTTTTTACCAAATATATATATTTTTGGAATTTTTTAATCCCTATTTTACCTAATTTGGTGTTAAAAATTCAAATCACTAAAAATAATAATTAAAAATTATGGATGATGATGTATTTACGATCAGCTCAACGATACAGATGCATAGAAACTTGTTTTATCAAATTCCGATGTCTCTAGGTCCATATTTGAGGTTTCGGACACTAATTTACAACCGTTCAATACACAACACCTTTTTAATTAGTATCAACCTATATGTGTTTTAAAAAATATCTACCTAGAGACATCGGAATTTGATGAAACAAGTTTCTATGCTTTCGTATAGTTGTCCTGATTGTGAATCTATCAATAAAAATATTTTTTACCAAATATATATATATTTGGAATATTTTAATCCCAATTTGACCTAATTTGGTGTTAAAAATTTAAATCACTAAAAATATTAATTAAAAATTATGGTTGATGACATATTTACGATCAGCTTAGTGATACGGATGCATAAAAACTTGTTTCATCAAATTCTGATGTCTCTAGGTCCATATTTAAGCCTTAGGTGTTTGATTTTATTTATTTAAAAAATATTTTTAGTTTTGGGACGAATCCAGGAATTCGTCCCAAGGTTTGGGACGAATCTCTAGATTCGTCCCAAAGTTTGGGACGAATCCAGAGATTCGTCCCAAAAATTTAATTATTAAAAAAAACAAAACAAAATTGGACGCCTTAAATACGGACCTAGAGATATCGGAATTTGATGAAACAAGTTTCTATGTGCTCGTATCATTGTCCTGATCGTAAATCTATCAATAAAAATATTTTTTACCAAATATATATATTTTTGTAATTTTTTAATCCCAATTTGACCTAATTTGATGTTAAAAAATCAAATCACTGAAAATATTAATTAAAAAGTATGGATGATGATGTATTTATGATCAGCTTAATGATACGAATGCATAGAAACTTGTTTTATCAAATTCCGATGTCTCTAGGTCCATATTTAAGCCTTAGGTGTTTGATTTTATTTATTTAAAAATATTTTCAGATTTGGGACGAATCCTGGATTCGTCCCAAATTTTGGGACAAATCCTGGAATTCTTCCCAAAGTTTGGGACAAATCTCTGGATTCGTCCCAAATTTTGGGATGAATCCAGAGATTCGTCCCAAAAATTTAATTATTTAAAAAAAATAAAACAAAATTGGACGCCTTAAATACGGACCTAGAGATATTGGAATTTGATGAAATAGGTTTCTATGCGCTCGTATCATTGTCCTGATCGTAAATCTATCTATAAAAATATTTTTTACCAAATATATATATTTTTGGAATTTTTTAATCCCAATTTGACCTAATTTGGTGTTAAAAATTCAAATCACTGAAATAATAATTAAAAATTATGGATGATGATGTATGTAACGAGCACCCTCCTTTCTACTACTCTGAGGGTGACCCCTACATGACTACTAACTATGCTGAGGTTGCTCAAACCAATAAAAGCGCTACTTAAAATTTCCGGAAAGAAATTCTGAATTTAAAATAACTTCCTACTAAACATGTAAGGTATACAAATAAAGCATGGCATATTACTAAATTTAAACATTGTTAACCGTAACTGCATGCTAAGGACTTGTGTAGGAATTTTCAACTTAGTAATAAACACGGGCATGCTACGGCTTCTATGGAAACTAAACCATAACAAAAGCATATAAGCAAGAAGCAATTCTAGCAACATGATTTGCACAAGTTTATGGCAGCTGATTAAATTCGCAATCAAGATTGGAGGCTAACATAATTTGCACAGGTTTACTCACGGCAACAGCAAACTGAAAGCTAAGAATAAACTAACATGCATGGCAGTATAGCACCCAAGCTACTTCATCACAACAGCTAATCAAAATCAAATCCAGTAGCAAGTGACAAGAATTATTCCAGCAAAATCCAAAAAATCACAGATTCCAGCCGAATACAAGGTGCTTATCTATCCAAGGAATACTAATGTACGTTTCCAGCATGTCAATTCTAGCAAGATAAAAACTTTCCAGCAGTAAAGGGAAACTTCCGCAAGAATTTCAGCAAGCAACATAAATAGCAAAGGCAAGTAACCAATTCAGCAGTACTAAGAGGCGTTATCAGGTTCAAGCAATGCAATTAAGCTAATAACAGGTCTCTAATTTCTTTAACAATTTGAAATAGAAAATCTAATTAAACTCTTAGTTAGGTCCCAAGCTTCCATGGTTCAGCAACACACACTTCTTTCATCACCACCACCATCCTGTCGCCTCCCTTTCATATCTTAGCTTTTCCCTTATCTGCAGTAGGAGGAAAAAAAAGAAGATCTATAAGCGAAAACGCTTAGTAAGTACTAATCTATCTCACAAAACTCGCAATGCACAAATGTAATGCAAAAGTGCTGAAACTGAAATACCAAAGCAATCTGCATGTGCTCATGATATACAGAAAATAAACTGGATACATGTCAAACTCACTAACTAGCAGGATAACAAGGAATCAATACGATAAGCTTAGAATTTCAGAAACTAACTTTTATTTATTCTAAGCATGTAACTCGTTTCATTTCTTATATCCTGGTGTTAGAAATTAATCTTTTAATTCCTATCTTTTTCTCTCTTCCTCTTTCTTTCTTTCTTCTTCTTTACTTCTATCTTAACTTTTCTTTTCTTTGGGCCCAGGCTTAGTACCATCTCATGCGCGTTCCCTAATAGGTTGGGGTTGCGAGCCACCAATCCTAAAAGAGCAGACCTCGGTCTACCAGGGCCAAGACCTCAGAAATGGTCACCTGGATTTGTTTAACGACAAGCTCTTGGATGTCGGGTACTAGCCTCTTGCTTTACTTACTTGTTATCTTTCTTATTCTGATATTAAAAATGCCCTGGCATTTAATTAAGCTTTAGTGTTCTTTTAATCCTAAACTACTTCCAGAAAAATGGTTTCAGGAATTCTAAAACATGGTAGTAGCATGGGAGTAAACTAATTCCAATCATACTGTAAATATAGGCAAAGAATACTACTTTAGTGATTCCAATCATGCTGTAAATATAAGCAAAGAATGCTACTTTAGTGATTCCAATCATGCTGTAAATATAGGCAAAGAATGCTACTTTAGTGATTCCAATCATGCTGTAAATAAAGCAAAAAGGAAGCTAATTCTAGACTTTTTAGCATGCTGCAATAAAAGTAAAAGAATGCAACTTTATGCTTCTTATCATGTTGTAAAAACCCTAAATCCATTTGCTGGAATTTATGGCAGCAATTAGGCCTACACGAATACTACATTTAAGGCTGTAGGCATGCTAAAGAGACAACTATAAGCTGAAATTAAGGCTGTCCAGTTTAACCAGGAGTTCGAAATAGAGTTTCTATGTAAGAAATGCTCAAAATCTACTTGGTATAAGGAGCTAGCGGCTTAGGTAGCACAAGAAACTACTTAACTGTATAACGAAACCAATGGTAAAGCCACTTGGCACAAATCATACCACAAGTTTAATTAATCTAAACAAAATTCGGATCTCCCTGTAAAGCTCACGGCAGGACTCGATTGACATCAAGAACCCACACAACTTCAATCCCGCGAGCTCAAATCATGCTTTATTAGATTGTCAAAAGACAATCAAAATCCAATCCTTCCTCAAAAACTCACGGCAGAAATCCATAGGTCTCAAAATCCATACTTTTTCCATTCCGAAAGCCAACAAATCGAAGCAAAACTCGAAACAACTCCTACCGCAGGTGAGTAGTACTTACTTGCTTTCTTGGACTTACAATCGGAGAAGAGGTCTCTAGGGTTTCGGCTAGCTTCAAATCTCGGCGTTCCTTTATGTCCGCGTGCTCCCTTCGACGAGGGAAGCTCGGGTCCAGGAGGAGCTCACGGCAGTGTCCTTGTCCGACCGCCGGAGGCGAAGCCCGAGCGTCGGCTGCGATTTCGCCCGAGAGGAGGCCGACGCCGCGGGAGAGGAAGGGATCGCGAGATTAGGTCACGGGAAAATCATTCCCTTCTCCCCTTAACTTATCCCTTTTATAACCTAGGTTTAACTTTGCCCTTTACTATGACTCATATATATCCGCTTCATACTTATTAACAAACCACGCGTAGCCCAGTTGGTTGGCTGCGTCCGATTAGGTCGGGTTCGGCCGGAGGTCTTGGGTTCGAGTCTCACCTTCAACGGTTTTTGTTAAAACTTCTTTTCTTTTTGTAAACCTACTAAACGACCTCCAAAAATTACGTAAAAATACTCTAAAAATTCCTAAAAATCTCTAGAATATTTTTAAAGCATTTCCGAATATTTTTATGGACCTTTAGGACTTGAAATGGGAAAAATTGGGTCATTACAATGTATTTACGATTAGCTCAACGATACGGATGCATAGAAACTTGTTTTATCAAATTTCGATGTCTCTAGGTCCATATTTAAGATTTTGGACACTAATTTACAACCGTTCAGTACACAATACCTTTTTAATTAGTATCAACCTATATGTGTTTTAAAAAATATCTACCTAGAGACATCGAAATTTGATGAAAGAAGTTTCTATGCATTCATATCGTTGTCTTGATCATGAATCTATCAATAAAAATATTTTTTACCAAATACATATATTTTTGGAATTTTTAATCCCAATTTGACCTAATTTGGTGTTAAAAATTTAAATCACTGAAAATATTAATTAAAAATTATGGATGATGACGTATTTACGATCAGCTCAGCGATATGGACGCATATAAACTTGTTTCATCAAATTCTGATGTCTTTAGGTCCATATTTAAGCCTTAGGTGTTAGATTTTATTTATTTAAAAATATTTTCAGTTTTGGGGCGTATCCTGGATTCGTCCCAAATTTTGGGACGAATCCAGGAATTCATCCCAAATTTTCGGACGAATCCAGGAATTCATCCTAAAGTTTGTGACGAATCCAGAGATTCGTCCCAAAAATTTAATTATTTAAAAAAAACAAAACAAAATTGGACGCCTTAAATACGGACCTAGAGATATCCGAATTTGATGAAATAAGTTTCTATGCACTCGTATCATTGTCCTGATCATAAATCTATCAAAAAAATATTTTTGACCAAATGTATTTATTTTTGGATTTTTTTAATCCCAATTTGACCTAATTTGGTGTTAAAAATTTAAATCACTGAAAATATTATTTAAAAATTATGGATGATGACGTATTTACGACCAGCTCAATGATACGGACGCATAGAAACTTGTTTCATCAAATTCTGATGTCTCTAGATTCATATTTAAGCCTTAGTTGTTTGATATTATTTATTTAAAAATATTTTCAGTTTTGGGACGAATCCTGGATTCGTCCCAAAAATTTAATTATTTAAAAAAAAATAAAACAAAATTGGACGCCTTAAATATGAACCTAGAGACATTAGAATTTGATGAAATAAATTTCTATGTGCTCGTATCATTGTCCTGATCGTAAATCTATCAATAAAAATATTTTTTACCAAATATATATATTTTTGGAATTTTTGTATCCCAATTTGACCTAATTTGGTGTTAAAAATTTAAATCAATGAAAATATTAATTAAAAATTATGGATGATGACGTATTTATGATCAGCTCAGCGATACGGACGCATAGAAATATGTTTCATCAAATTCCTATGTCTCTAGGTCCATATTTAAGCCCTAGGTGTTTGATTTTATTTATTTAAAAATATTTTCTGTTTTGGGACAAATCCTGGATTCGTCCCAAATTTTGGGATGAATCCAGGAATTCGTCCCAAAGTTTGGGACGAATCTCTGGATTCGTCCCAAATTTTGGGAAGAATCCAAAGATTCATCCCAAAAATTTAATTATTTAAAAAAAAATAAAACAAAATTGGACGCCTTAAATACGGACCTAGAGACATTGGAATTTGATGAAACAAGTTTCTATGTGCTCGTATCGTTGTCCTGATCGTAAATCTATCAATAAAAATATTTTTAACCAAATATATATATTTTTGGAATTTTTGTATCCCAATTTGACCTAATTTGGTGTTAAAAATTTAAATCACTGAAAATATTAATTAAAAATTATGGATGATGACGTGTTTACGATCAGCTCAACGATACACACGCAAAGAAACTTGTTTCATCAAATTCCGATGTCTCTAGGTGCATTTTTAAGCCTTAGGTGTTTGATTTTATTTATTTAAAAATATTTTCAGTTTTGGGACAAATCCTGGATTCGTCCCAAATTTTGGGACGAATCCAGAGATTCGTTCCAAAAATTTAATTATTTAAAAAAAACAAAACAAAATTGGACGCCTTAAATACGGACCTAGAGATATCAGAATTTAATGAAATAAGTTTCTATGCGCTTGTATCATTGTCCTGATCATAAATCTATCAATAAAAATATTTTTTACCAAATATATATATTTTTGGAATTTTTTAATCCCAATTTGACCTAATTTGGTGTTAAAAATTCAAATCACTGAAAATAATAATTAAAAATTATGGATGATGACGTATTTAGGATCAGCTCAACAATACGGATGCATAGAAACTTGTTTCATCAAATTTCGATGTCTCTAGGTCCATATTTAAGCTTTCGGACACTAATTTACAACCGTTCAGTACACAATACCTTTTTAGTTAGTATCAACCTATATATGTTTTAAAAAATATCTACCTAGAGACATCAGAATTTGATGAAACAAGTTTCTATGCATTCATATCGTTATCCTGATCGTAAATCTATCAATAAAAATGTTTTTTACCAAATATATATATTTTTGTAATATTTTAATCCCAATTTGACCTAATTTGGTGTTAAAAATTTTAATCACTGAAAATATTATTTAAAAATTATGGATGATGACGTATTTACGATTAGCTCAACGATACAAACACATAGAAACTTGTTTCATCAAATTCTGATGTCTCTAGGTCCATATTTAAGCCTTAGGTGTTTGATATTATTTATTTAAAAATATTTTTAGTTTTGGGACGAATTCTGGATTCGCCCCAAATTTTGGGACGAATCCAGAGATTTGTCCCAAAAATTTAATTATTTAAAAAAAAAATAAAACAAAATTGGACGCCTTAAATACAGACCTAGAGACATCAAAATTTGATGAAACAAATTTCTATGCACTCGTATCATTGTCCTGATCATAAATCTATCAATAAAATTATTTTTTACCAAATATATATATTTTTGGAAGTTTTTTAATCCCAATTTGACCTAATTTGCTGTTAAAAATTTAAATCACTGGAAATATTAATTAAAAATTATGGATGATGATGTATTTATGATCAGCTTAATGATATGAATGCATAGAAACTTGTTTTATCAAATTCCGATGTCTCTAGGTCCATATTTAAGCCTTAGGTGTTTGATTTTATTTATTTAAAAATATTTTCAGTTTTGGGAAGAATCCTGGATTCGTCCCAGAATTTGGGACAAATCCTAGATTCGTCCCAGAATTTGGGACGAATCCTCGATTTGTTCCCAAATCTGGGATGAATCTAGGATTTATCCCTAAATTTGGGACAAATTCTTAATTCGTTCCAGATTTGGGGACGAATTTTGTCACGCCCCAGGTAATCCCTGTCTGAAGAAATTTCGACAGCATCTCCCCTGTACGGCGGACAATATGAAGCTCAGTATACATATATCTCTATACCTCGGCCACACACGGCCGGAATAATACAATACAATTAAGAAACAAACCACGCAGTTTATATCAACATTCCACACAGATATAATATATGATCAATCCACGCAGTTTAATAAGGAAAGAAGATATAGAACCCCGAAGATATATGTAAACCGCCTACTCCACTACAACGAAGAAAACAAATCCACGAAGTAATGAAAATACAACCGCAGCGGAAAACAAAAGTAGCAAACCCGAATGTTCAATGTAAAGTCCACAATACAAACCCACAATACAAGTATATAAGATGCAAAAGCAAAATATAATCCGACAAGAAAATCCTCGCGATAATGGGGCTAGCGACTGGAATCTCTCCTGACGGCCTCAACCTGAAAAATAGTAACAACGGGGTGAGTTCAAAGAACTCAACAGGTAATCCAATAGATATGTACAACAACATATAACTACCAGTAATATCCTAAGGTACAGTCTCCTAAACCATAGGACCTACAGTACAGTCTCCTAACAATATAACAGGTATGCATAGCTGAATAAACTGTAATAAGTAACCAGAAGCATGTAATACAATTTACAGCAAGAATAATACGAAATGCATAACTGAAATAAACTGTACTCACCTGCGAGGCTTGGGCGAATGACTGTGGACATACACAGATAAAGATAGTCAGAACAAATACGCATGTATCCTGTATGCATGTCAATCATATGCAGTCACCCAAGTGCATCATCCAATATGCAACAATCACAATAAATGCAATCTGTGCATATGATGCAATATGACATGGTCACCCCTGACGCTAGTCAGGTCTCACACACAATGGTGAGACCGCGTGGGTAGGGTGTGACACCGTGCACTCTACCGTCACTACCCCTGAAGAGTGACCTATCCTCCTACCTCAAACATAGTGAGGGAGCGCAATGCTCTCAACTCCCGGTACGCGATGACGGGGAGGGATCCCGGCTGCAACCCCGCTGTATCGTGCTACCCATGAGCACCCCGGCGGTGCACCACCGAGCAACCTGCCATACACACCCTGAGTGCTGTGCCACTACCCATGCAGTAGACACGTTGTGTGCAGGCCCTCATGTAGCCGGCCGACGAGCTCAACAATAATGGAGTCGTCCATCGCCCAGCATGCAATCATGCGGTATGGTGCATGCGGCTACAGAATGTCATACCTGAACGTATCCTCCTCCATATACGTAGGTGCCAAAAAGGTAAACGCAGATATATAACAGAGATATAAACAACATGAATCCAACAATATATAACAAGTATCTCCAGCCTCTAATCATGGGTAGATAAGCACTATAAGTAATCATAACCGCGAACACATATACACATGGTAAGAGATAAAAGTAAACCAGACCAATGTAAAGCATCTAACAGTAGAAGCATGTGATAGGTATCAACTAAGCTAAGACCAGGGAAGAAATAAATCTACCATCTATCACTAGTAACTATATATAAACTATACATATCATAAGACAGTATCAAAAGATAAGTCAAAGGGTACCCGCCTCAAATAGAAGGTACAATCCAAATCCGAAGTCGAGACGCCCGTCTCAAACAACATATATATTTTATTTAGCTAAATCCACATGAATAGCTAAATAAAATCTCTAACACTAAATTAGGGTAAAACCCTAATCCACAATCTCAACTTACCAATTTAAATCTAATGGTCGATTAGGGTTAGTTACCTAATCCCTAATCACCAATTAGATTAGAAATCCAACAGTTGATTAGGGTTAATTACCCTAACCCTAACCATTTCATTAGATTTCTTATACACAATTAAATCTACACACATGCATTAACTAATCATGGATTAATCCAATGCATTTCTAATCCAGTACATGAATCAAATTCATCTAGAACAAGATCATCAAACAAATATCCAATTTCAATACATGATCTACAATAAGATCAATTATCCTATTCCTTACCTCGAATCCAAGGTGATCACCAATAGATCACAACCAAAGGTGTAGCTGCCGGTTAGGGTAGCTGCTGTTGGAACCTAAGATCACATCCACAAGATAGTACCTCTAGCTCACAACCATGCATACTAATCCACAGCACTCAATCAAAAGGAACAGAGCCTCCTCGCTGCCCGGATCGAGCTGCTGTCCACCACCAGAACAGCACAACCTACTGGAAACCATCTTACGGCTTGAATCAAGAACAGAAGATCCAAATTCATCAAGGCAACCTAAAGAAAAACCTAATTGAGAAGCTTACCGTGTGCGAAATGGAAGCTAGAACACAAGACAGTAGATCCAAGCCGGCGTCGAAGAGGAAAGGTAGAGGCTAGGGCTAAGACCTCCCTTCTTGATCAGCGATCTGCTCTCACGAAGCAACGATCCAAAGGGAAAAGCACCGGCGATGGACCTAGGGCATGGTTCGGCGAACATCAAGAGAAGAAGAAGAATTATCGACTGTGCTAGGGCACGAGTCGGAGGAAACCCAAAGAAGAGGAAGATCCGGTTAAAGCTAGCTTACCTATGCCGGGGATCGAGCGGATCTGGATCGATCTAGGGGCGTGGGCAGTCGATTAGAAGAGACGTCGGAGATTGAAGGAGGCGACAGACCTCCCACCTCGCTCCAAGACCCGATCTCCGCCTGCGACGCCGAGAAGATGAGAGAGATAGCCGAGAGCAGAGACGCGAAGGAACCGGGGAGAACAGAAAATCAGCTGCTAGCGATGTGCTCCTTCGGCGACTCGATGAGAACGATCGCTGAAGATGAAGGGTTTCCGCCGGCGTCGATTTCTCCGCGAGAGAGGCAGAGAAGAGTCGGGGAAAGGAGAGGGTTCGGGCAATCGGCGTTTTAGGAGAGGAAATAAGGAAAAAGAATTTATATAATAAAAAACATTTCCTCACTTAAACGGGTATCCCAAATAGGCTTTATCCGAACCCGAAATTGATCCCCTCAAAACTCGTCGTACGAGCTCCGAAAAATTCCTAGAAAATTCCTAAAAATTCCGGAAAAATTCTATAAGGCTATTTTTGAAATAACCCTATTTATTTAAATTTCTGAGATCTCACATCCTCCCCTACAAATAAAAATTTGGTCCCCAAATTTCGCTATAACCAACAGCCAACACTATAACATAACCAAATAGTATAAATGCTGAAAGAAACTCTGACCCACATACCTCAAGTAAAAAGATGGGGGTATCGAGCTCGGATCGTATCCTCCAGCTCCCATGTAGCCTCCTCGTCAGAATGATACTGCCATCCGACTTTAACCAGTCGGACAGTCTTGTTCCGTAGCTGACGCTCCCTGTGGTCCAGAATCCGCACCGGAACCTCCTCGTAAGTAACATCAGGCTGAATAGGAACAGATATATCTGACAGAACATGTGCCGGATCGGATACGTATCTCCTCAGCATAGATACATGGAATACATCGTGAATGCCAGCTAGAGATGGTGGTAGCACCAGACGGTAAGCTACTGCTCCAATCCTCTCTAAGATCTGGAAAGGCCCGATATATCGCGGAGCTAACTTACCTCAAAGACCAAATCTCTTCACCCCTTTCGTGGGTGAAACCCTCAGAAATACATGATCACCAATAGAGAACTCCAGGGGTCTCCGTCTCTGATAAGCATAACTCTTCTGACGGTCCTGAGCCTCTGACATCCTCCGTCTGATAGTGCGAACTAACTCTGCATCCTGCTGAGCTCTCTGAGGTCCTACCAACTGGGCCTCCCTAACCTCTACCCAGAGGACGGGTGTCCGACAAGACCTACCATACAATGCCTCAAACGGTGCCATCTGGATAGCCGAATGATAGCTGTTGTTGTAGGCGAACTCCACTAATGGCAGGTGGTCCTCCCAACTACCTCCGAAATCCATAACGCAAGACCTCAGCAAGTCCTCCAAAGTCTGAATAGTCTGCTCTGACTGCCCATCTGTCTGCGGATGGAATGTCGTACTGAAACGGAGTTGTGTGCCCAAGGCCTGCTGCAGACTCTGCCAGAACCGGGACGTGAACCGCGGGTCTCTATCAGATATAATACTCAACGGAACTCCATGCAATCTGATAATCTCTCGACAATATAACTCTGCTAATCGATCCAGAGAATCAGTCTTCCGGATCGCTAATGACGATTTGGTTAATCGATCAACGACACCCAAATCGCATCATGGCCTCGCCGAGTCCTAGGCAGTCCTACCACAAAATCCATAGTAATATGCTCCCACTTCCACTGGAATAGGGATCCTCCAAGTAAACTAGCGGTCTCTCGTGCTCACCTTCACCGACAAACAAGACATCTAGCTACAAAATCGTGATGTCTTTCTTCGTGCTGTTCCACCAATAAGAACGTCTCAAATCGCGATACATACGAGTCCCACCGGTGGATAGAAAATCTAGAACGATGAGCCTCCGAAGTAACTCCTCCATGACCGGTGAGGCGAGACACACAATCCGCCTCGAAATAAACAATACCTCGCTATCTCGTAAACTGGTCCCGTCCGAAGCTATCCGTCGCTAATGAATCAGAATGTTGATCTCCGCCGGGCCTCTCGAATCCTCATCCCGATCGACGATCGAGCAACCATGGTAACAAGAATACCTGCTCAGTCTGTCCCTGCTCCTCAAGGCCCAACTCGGAGAATGAATCAAGTCCGTGACTAAAACTCGGTGACAAGCTAAAGTCCCTCTGGACTTCCCGCTGAATCAGCAACCACATTAGCTTTACCGGATGGTAGCTAATAGTACAATCATAATCCTTCAGGAACTCCATCCATCTCCTCTGTCGGAGATTGAGTTCCTTCTGGTGAAAATATATTTGAGACTCTTATGATCGGTAAGAATCTCAAAAGTAATACCATAAAGATGATGTCGCCAAATCTTCAAAGCAAAGATAATAGCTGCTAATCATGTCTGGTAGTTCTTCTCATGCTCCTTCAACCGACGAGGAGCATAAGAGACTACCCTACCGTGTCTGCATCAATACCCAAGCCACAAGAGATGCGTCAGATAAAGTATGAATCCATCACCGAAGGTAAAACCAAGATCCGGTGCGATACTAATCTCCGCTTGACTCCTGAAAGGTCTCGCAAGCCTCCGACCACGTGAACTTCACGCCTTTCCTAGTCGGACATGTCAACGAGCAATGCTGGAGAAACCCTCAACGAATCGTCGGTAATATCCACCAAGCCCAAGAAACTACGGATCTCCGAATCGACTTCTAGCCTCTTAGTGATAGCCTCGATCTTCCGAGGATCTACTGAAATACCTCGGCTAGACACCACATGTCCTAGAAACCAACCGAGGAAGCTAAAATGCACACTTGCTAAACTTGACATGTGTGATGTCGTCAAGAGTCTCCAAGACTATGGAAGTGTCGCGATGTTCCTCCTCGGAACGTGAATAGATCAATATGTCATCGATAAATACCATCACAACGATCCGGATACTCCAAAAGATCCGGTTCATCAAATCCATAAATACCGCGGAGAATTGGTAAGCCCAAATGACATTACCAAAACTCGTAATGTCCGTATCTGGTGTCCTTCTGAATATCGGAATCTCTAACTCTCACTGATGATATCCGGATCGCAGATCAATCTTAGAATACATCGATGTATCTCTAAACCGATCAAATAAATCCTCAACTGGTAAGGGATACTTATTCTCGATAGTCACCGATTCACCGCCTAAAATCAATGCACAACCTCAGTACCATCCTTCTTGACGAATAGTACTGGAGAACACTAAGGTGGAATACGGGTTCTCCACAAGGACACCTAATGCCCCGCCTGCATGCCATATGCAAATGCAGGGAGCTATCCTCCACGACGATGCGAAAATTGGGCTTTACCAACCTCACTGAGTCCCGGACTGACCAAACTGTCCTCTTGAACAATCCTGGATACATCGAGCCTTCAGGAACAGCTGCTCAAGTGCCCAGGCGGTTTGCAATAATAGCAACTGACGTCCTAGAGTACACGCAGAGGTGATGTGATCTCGGATCCACATCGTGCGTGAGGGTCATCGGTGATCGGTTTCCTGCTCACGAGCGGGAATGTCTGACGAAGATCGCCTCAACTGGGTCGGCCAAATGACCCGTAAGTACACCCATCCGAGTGTGACCGCCGCAAGAGTCTGGCTACTAGATCCGTCCGAAGTCCGATCCGCTTCCTCTTCTTGTCCGCATTTACTCTCGATGAGCTAACTCAATCATAAGAGTTCTACCAGTGCCTCTATGTATGATGAACTACCAAAACCGCAATCTTCACCAAGATGCTCGTCTAGTCCTGGACAAACAAGCATACGAGATCTATCTCGACAACTAACTCGGGACAAAATCCGCCAACCGATTAAATTCGCATTATACTCCATCATCGAGCGATTATTCCGCAAGACTCAAAATCCTACCGTCGTGTCATCCGACACGGGAAAACACCGACTCTCGAATGCCTCTAAATCAGATATATAACATGTCGCCGCCTATAATCGAGTGTGTCCCACCGATCTCTACCCGTATCGTAAGTGGTAAGCTTTTCTCCCACCGTGAGCCATGTAAAAGAATGTCCGCTCCATAGACTCTACCCAAGATTGAGCCATGCTCGGATCAGTCTCCCCGTGAAATAACGTGAATTGGCTTTTCACCAACTCCGCCAAGGCTGGGATCCATGCTCGTGCCACAACCATATCCGTAGATATCGCTGCGGTACTGGGCAGAATCACTGGAGTTGATCTTATGGGTGGTACTGATGGATAGGTTGGAAGAGGTACCACTGGTGCTGCCACATAAACAGGGTAGGAACCACTAGTGGAACTACAGAGTAGGCATAAGTAGGGACGACTAAAGGTACGATGGGCGGTACCGAGTATGTAGTAACCAGCACAGATGTCTGTGGTGGTACCGAGTACGCAGTAGGCACGGCTAGAGAAGGTGCCGAGTACCCTGTAGGTACTACTGGCGGTACAGGCGATGTAGGTACCTCTGAAGTCGGAACCGTCAGGATCTGACAGTCTAACGTGGTCACAATACCCTAAGGAGTCTATTCTTGACGGACAGGCTCAACCCTAACAGAACTCTCTGGAGACTCGATCGCCCTCATACATGTGCGACCACGTTTAAGTACTAGAACACGTATCATATATGAAAAACAATGTTATCCAGATATCACTACAGGTATGAAAACTATAAAATTACCTGATTTACCTATTGCCATCTGGAGATGTCCTGTCGCTGCATAGCCCCCAAATAGATCCAATAAAACATCATCAAAATACCTCGGAATTCCGAAACGAGAAAATCGACGGAAATCCGTACAATCCGAAAATATCCAGATAAAGGCTCACGAAGTAAGCATCGTAAATCTGAAACCCGACAAGTAGGTATCGCAAAACTTTGCTCTGATACCAAATAAATTGTCACGCCCCAGGTAATCCCTGTCCGAAGAAATTTCGGCAGCATCTCCCCTGTACGGCGGACAATATGAAGCTCAGTATACATATATCTCTATACCTCGGCCACACACGGCCGGAATAATACAATACAATTAAGAAACAAACCACGCAGTTTATATCAACATTCCACACAGATATAATATATGATCAATCCACGCAGTTTAATAAGGAAAGACGATATAGAACCCCGAAGATATATGTAAACCGCCTACTCCACTACAACGAAGAAAACAAATCCACGAAGTAATGAAAATACAACCGCAGCGGAAAACAAAAGTAGCAAACCCGAATGTTCAATGTAAAGTCCACAATACAAACCCACAATACAAGTATATAAGATGCAAAAGCAAAATATAATCCGACAAGAAAATCCTCGCGATAATGGGGCTAGCGACTGGAATCTCTCCTGACGGCCTCAACCTGAAAAATAGTAACAACGAGGTGAGTTCAAAGAACTCAGCAGGTAATCCAATAGATATGTACAGCAACATATAACTACCAGTAATATCCTAAGGTACAGTCTCCTAAACCATAGGACCTACAGTACAGTCTCCTAACAATATAACAGATATGCATAGCTGAATAAACTGTAATAAGTAACTAGAAGCATGTAATACAGTTTACAGCAAGAATAATACGAAATGCATAACTGAAATAAACTGTACTCACCTGCGAGGCTTGGGCGAATGACTGTGGACATACACAGATAAAGATAGTCAGAACAAATACGCATGTATCCTGTATGCATGTCAATCATATGCAGTCACCCAAGTGCATCATCCAATATGCAACAATCACAATAAATGCAATCTGTGCATATGATGCAATATGACATGGTCACCCCTGACGCCAGTCTGTATCTCACACACAATGGTGAGACCGCGTGGGTAGGGCTGTCACTACTCCTGAAGAGTGACCGAGTGGACGGATGTTTGAGTACACCTATCCTCCTACCTCAAACATAGTGAGGGAGCGTAATGCTCTCAACTCCCGGGGGATCCCGGCTGCAACCCCACTGTATCGTGCTACCCATGAGCACCCCGGCGGTGCACCACCGAGCAACCTGCCATACACACCCTGAGTGTTGTGCCACTACCCATGCAGTAGACACGTTGTGTGCAGGCCCTCATGTAGCCGGCCGACGAGCTCAACAATAATGGAGTCGTCCATCGCCCAGCATGCAATCATGCGGTATGGTGCATGCGGCTACAGAATGTCATACCTGAACGTATCCTCCTCCATATACGTAGGTGCCAAAAAGGTAAACGCAGATATATAACAGAGATATAAACAACATGAATCCAACAATATATAACAAGTATCTCCAGCATCTAATCATGGGTAGATAAGCACTATAAGTAATCATAACCGCGAACACATATACACATGGTAAGAGATAAAAGTAAACCAGACCAATGTAAAGCATCTAACAGTAGAAGCATGTGATAGGTATCAACTAAGCTAAGACCAGGGAAGAAATAAATCTACCATCTATCACTAGTAACTATATATAAACTATACATATCATAAGACAGTATCAAAAGATAAGTCAAAGGGTACCCGCCTCAAATAGAAGGTACAATCCCAAATCCGAAATCAGACTCCTGCGTCAAACAACATATATATTTTATTTAGCTAAATCCACATGAATAGCTAAATAAAATCTCTAACACTAAATTAGGGTAAAACCCTAATCCACAATCTCAACTTACCAATTTAAATCTAATGGTCGATTAGGGTTAGTTACCTAATCCCTAATCACCAATTAGATTAGAAATCCAACAGTTGATTAGGGTTAATTACCCTAACCCTAACCATTTCATTAGATTTCTTCTACACAATTAAATCTACACACATGCATTAACTAATCATGGATTAATCCAATGCATTTCTAATCCAATACATGAATCAAATTCATCTAGAACAAGATCATCAAACAAATATCCAATTTCAATACATGATCTACAATAAGATCAATTATCCTATTCCTTACCTCGAATCCAAGGTGATCACCAATAGATCACAACCAAAGGTGTAGCTGCCGGTTAGGGTAGCTGCTGTTGGAACCTAAGATCACATCCACAAGATAGTACCTCTAGCTCACAACCATGCATACTAATCCACAGCACTCAATCAAAAGGAACAGAGCCTCCTCGCTGCCCGGATCGAGCTGCTGTCCACCACCAGAACAGCACAGCCTACTGGAAACCATCTTACGGCTTGAATCAAGAACAGAAGATCCAAATTCATCAAGGCAACCTAAAGAAAATCCTAATTGAGAAGCTTACCGTGTGCAAAATGGAAGCTAGAACACAAGACAGTAGATCCAAGCCAGCGTCGAAGAGGAAAGGTCGAGGCTAGGGCTAAGACCTCCCTTCTTGATCAGCGATCTGCTCTCACGAAGCAACGATCCAAAGGGAAAAGCACCGGCGATGGACCTAGGGCATGGTTCGGCGAACATCAAGAGAAGAAGAAGAATTATCGACTGTGCTAGGGCACGAGTCGGAGGAAACCCAAAGAAGAGGAAGATCCGGTTAAAGCTAGCTTACCTATGCCGGGGATCGAGCAGATCTGGATCGATCCAGGGGCGTGGGCAGTCGATTAGAAGAGACGTCGGAGATTGAAGGAGGCGACAGACCTCCCACCTCGCTCCAAGACCCGATCTCCGCCTGTGACGCCGAGAAGATGAGAGAGATAGCCGAGAGCAGAGACGCGAAGGAACCGGGGAGAACAGAAAATCAGCTGCTAGCGATGTGCTCCTCCGGCGACTCGATGAGAACGATCGCTGAAGATGAAGGGTTTCCGCCGGCGTCGATTTCTCCGCGAGAGAGGCAGAGAAGAGTCGGGGAAAGGAGAGGGTTCGGGCAATCGGCGTTTTAGGAGAGGAAATAAGGAAAAAGAATTTATATAATAAAAAACATTTCCTCACTTAAACGGGTATCCCAAATAGGCTTTATCCGAACCCGAAATCGATCCCCTCAAAACTCGTCGTACGAGCTCCGAAAAATTCCTAGAAAATTCCTAAAAATTCCGGAAAAATTCTATAAGGCTATTTTTGAAATAACCCTATTTATTTAAATTTCTGAGATCTCACAAATTTAGCAACGATTTTTTTTTATGTTGCAAACTTGAAACGAAATTTTTTTCTTGCAAGTTTTGTTGGTTATTTGGGTCAAAATTTATTTTCGTCCCTAAATTTGTCCCAATTTTGGGACGAATTTTTTTCGTTCCAAACTTTTGTCCCCAAAGTTGTGTTTTTTTGTAGTGATTTGTTGTTAGAGCTCTTGTTATCAATTCTGTACATGCAATTAGATTCTTTATAGATTCGGTTAAGTATTGCAGATTGATTTTGTTTAAGCATTTCAGATTTTAATTCGTTTAAGCACTGCAAATTAAGATTTTGTTCAGAACTGTAGTTTTAGAATTGTTTAAGCATAACAGGTTTAGAATTGTTTAAACATTTCAATTTGGTATGAGGCATTCTGTTATTAGAAGTATTAATAAGAACAAGTATTTTACTTGAAGAGGCTAGTACCCGACTTTCGAGGTTGTCGTTAAACAAATCCAGGTGACCAATTCCAATGTCTTGGCCCTGGTAAGACCAAGGTCTTTACCCTCATAGGACTGGTGGCTCGCTACCTCAGTTTCTATTAGGGAGCACGCATTGGTACTAAGCCTGGGCCCAAAAGATTATTATGTTGAAGTATAAAAGTATAAATTTTAAACAAGTGAAATAAGCTTCACATAAGTTTAAAATCAACAAGTTTAGTTTCCTTTTATGCTAGCATGTTGTTAGAACTTTCTTATTATTATTTGTTATTAGATGAGCATGAGTAGTATTTCTTTTAAGTATTCAGTTTTTAGTTTTCTTCTAGTTTACATGCATATTCGAGTTTTGTGAGTTAGATAGCGCTTACTAAGCATTTTGCTTATAGTTGCATTTTCCTCTTACTGCAGATAAGGGAAAGGAAAAGCTATAGCGAAGGAACGCGACAAGGAGGTGTGGATGGATGTGTGATGTTTGGACTATGGAAGCCTTGGGACTTAGTTTAGAAATTCATTAAGATTTTGTATTCAGAATGTTGGAACTATTCTTTCATGTTGCTGGATTTGCTTATTGAATATTTTGTGTTTTAGAACTCTTCTTTTTAATTGTTGTGCCATTAGTTCCATTATTTGAGTTGTATTATTGTTGCATGCAAGTACTGATATATATATATATATATATATATGTCACGCCCTAGAGGAGTCCCCGTCCGAAGAAATTTCGGCAGCATCTCCCCTGTACGGCGGACAATCTGAAACTTTCTACATATCTCCATACCTCAGCCACATGCGGCTGGAATAATAACAATAAATATACACAACCACACAAACATCCACGCAGTTATATATAATCAAAACAAAGCAATAATACTCTGACTCGAAAACCACCCTACTCAACTACACTCGTAAAACACAAGTCCGACGAACTCACCTCTTCTGCCATCCAGGCAGGCATGTAGTAGAATAAAACCAAATCATACCAAAACCATTAACGATAAGAATCCATACAAAATCCACAAGTAAAACCAACACAAGACTAAGTTCAAACATAGTCAAATAAGAAACAAAACAAAACCAAAAGACAACTACAGTTGGGGGTCTGCATGGGACTAGCAACTGGAACTCTCTCCTGACAGCATCATCCTGAAATATAACAACAATGGAGGCGGGGTGAGTCCAACACTCAGCAGGTACAATTGATATGCAAAGTAAAGAAACAACACCTAGCACTAATCATGCGTACAGTCTCCTGATAAGAAAGATAAAAATGCATCGGAAGTAAACAGGAGAATGCTGTACTAACCAGGTCCTGAATATAAGGTCAAACAGTCCGAGTGGTATAGGAATCCTGTATGCATGTCAAACATAGGTATCCAAACAATATGCAGCATATAAATGCAGCAACCACAAACACAAGCAATAAATGCATCATGCATATGATGCCAATGATGCGTCCTGGTCACCCCTGACTCCAGTCGATCATCTCACACACATAGTGAGGCCGAGTGGGTAGGGCTGTGACAACCGTGCACTCTGTCGTCACTACTCCTGATGAGTGACCGAGTGGACGGGATGCTGTCGGAGTACACCTATCCTCCTACTCCAAATCATAGATGAGAGAGCGCAATGCTCTCAACTCCCGGTACTCAAAGACGGGGAGGAATCCCTGCCGGATAACACGTTGTGTCACACTACCCATGAGCGGACCAACGGTGCCTAACAGAAACACACTCAGCCTGAATCGACCACTAACCCATGAGTGGTGGTGTGTGCAGATGAATGTAATTGGCGATGTGCTCAACAATAATGGAGCGGACTATCGCACAGCATGCAATCATGCAAATGATGCATGGCAATAACCATATAAACATCCTGACCTAATCCATATATATAGAAAAGTGCACCATAGGTCAATGAATCATATCGAATCAAAGGTACACAGAAGGTATAAAAACCTAGGTCCTGAACATGGTGAAGCATGGTATATCACTACCCCCTATAAGCATGTATAAACAAATAAAGTATACATGGGATGCAAATCAAGCAATCAATCAATCATGTATCAGATATTGGGTAGTGACTAACCGAAACAAATAAAGGACATAATTAATGCAATATGTTAATTTCATTACTAAGCATATCAAAGACAAAAAGTCAAAAGTACCCGCCTCCAAAAGAAATGGTCCAATCAATCCAGATCCGGACGTCGAGATACTCGTCTCGCGTCAAAGTCCTGTGAGATCAATGTGTATATTTTTATTTAGCTACAATTCTCATAAATAGCTAAATGAACTCTCTAACCCTAAATTAGGACAAACCCTAATCAATATACACAACCTCAATCTACTCATAATCATCCATTCTAAACAATCAATTCAAAACCATATTCTATAGCATGTATAAAATGCTCTACACCTTACCTCAAATCAACCGGATCAAGAAGAAGGAAGTGGTGATCGACAACAGCAACTTTCCACAGCAAACAACCTACTGTTGATGCTGGAACCAAGCAAATCCACAGATCTCAACAGAATGGAACAGAACCTACTCTCTGCTGAATTCTTCCCTACCATTCGGATCAAGGTGAGACCAAGAACACCACAGAACATCATAGTAACCAAAACTCACCTTACTGATCTCAAGCATACATACCCAATCAACCAAAATTATTGAAATCCAGAAATTTCTCGTCCCTGCTTACCTTGAGGATCGCTGCTAGGACACGGGAACCCTAGCGAGATGGTCAGCGTCGGCGCTGTGCCGAAATGCGACAGAGAGGAAGAAGGGCACAGAGAATGTCGACGGTAGCGCCGGCACTGGGGCACAGACGCGCTTGCGGTGGATCGGCAGTGGCGTCGGTGTGCTCGGCTAGAGCACCAAAGGGCGCGGCTCAGTGGCTCGGGTGTCACCGAAAAGAAGGCGTCGACGGGAGATCTAGGGCACGGGCGACTCGGGAAGGAGGTGAAGGTGAGGTCGGCTTCACAGGAAGAAGGCTGGCGCTAGGGCTGGGCTCCGGGTCGGAGTGGTAGCGACGCTACTCAGCGCGATTCGGGGATCTCCACGGCAAGGAAAACGACCAGGGCAGTAGCGTGGGATTCTGGCGGAGAAGCGTCGGAGGGGTAAAAGAGGAGGAGAAGAACCGCTACAGCCGGTGGTTAGGGCTTTTCGCCGCGAGGGGAAGCAGGCGCAGTGAAGGAGTCGGGAGAAGCACGGGTTCGGCGTGAGAAGAAGAGAGTAAATAAAAACAACGAAAAAAGAAAATAGAAAAAAGGAATTTAGAAAAATCAACTTTTCCTTATTTAAATAGGGTAGCCAAAACAGGTATTTCCGGACCCCGTTCTTGTCCCCGTTAACTCGTCCATACGAGCTCCGAAAAATTCCCAAAAAATTTCTAAAAATTCCGGAAAAATTCCCTTATTAATATTCGCCTATTTTCGGTATTTTACATTCTCCCCTACTAATAAAAATTTGGTCCCCAAATTTCATTATCTACCATCAGCAAGTACTAACAACAGCTATAGAGTATAAATGTTGAACGGTGAATAAATCACATACCTCAAGTGAAAAGGTGAGGATATCGAACTCGGATCGTATCCTCGAGCTCCCAAGTAGCCTCCTCGTCCAAATGATGCTGCCATCCGACTTTAACCAGCCGAACAGTCTTGTTCCTCAACTGACGCTCTTTCCGGTCCAGAATCCGTACCGGAATCTCCTCATAAGTGACGTCAGGCTGAACTGGAACTAAGACATCTGTCAGCACATGTGTCGGGTCAGGTACGTATCTACTCAGCATAGATACGTGGAATACTTCGTGCACGCCTACCAAGGACAGTGGTAGTGCTAGCCAGTATGCTACCGCTCCAATCCTCTCCAAGATCTAGAAAGGTCTAATGCATCGCGGAGCTGGCTTACCTCTGAGGCCAATCTCTTCACCCCTTTCGTGGGCGAAACTCGCAGAAATACATGGTCGCAAATGGAGAACTCTAAGAGTCTCCGACTCCGGTCAGCATAACTCTTTTGGCAGTCTTATACCTCTGACATCCTTTGTCTAATAGTACGGACCAACTCTACCTCATGCTAGGCTCTATGAGGTCCCAACAACTGGCCTTCCCAACCTCATCCAGAGGGTGGGTGTCCGACAAGGCCTACCATACAACTCTTCAACGGTGGCATTTGGATAGTCGAATGCAAACCGTTGTTGTAGGCGAACTCTACCAATGGCAAATGGTTCTCCCAACTGCTTCCAAAATCCAATACACATGATCTCAGCATGTCCTCTAGAGTCTGATTGGTCCGCTTTGACTATCCATCTGTCTGAGGATGGAAAACTATACTAAACAGAGCTGCGTGCCCAAGGCCTGCTGCAGACTCTGTCAAAAATGAGACATGAACCGGGGTCTCTATCCGAAATAATAGTCAACAGAATACCACGTGATCTGATAATCTCCCGGCAAAATAGATCTACCAATCGATCCAGGAAATCAGTCTTCCGTATCGCTAACGAGTACGCGGATTTGGTTAATCGATCAACGATTACCCAAATCGCGCCATGGTCTCGTCGTGTCCTCGGCAAACCTACCACAAAGTCCATAGTAATGTGTTCTCATTTCCACTCAGGATTAGGAATCTGCTGAAGTAAGTCGGCAGGTCTCTGATGATCGGCCTTCACTTGCTGACAGACAAGACATCTCGCTACAAATTATGCGATGTCTTTCTTCATGTCGTCCTTCATGTCGTTCCACCAATAGAAACACCTCAAATCTTGGTACATACGGGTACCGCCTGGGTGGACAACAAATCATGAACGATGAGCCTCCGGAAGTAACTCCTATAAGACCGGATGAGACTGAAGCACGTAAAATCTGCCTCGGTAGTGTATAACACCCTCCTCGTCTCGTGTGAACTCGGTCTGCTGCCCGGAAGCTATCTGGCTGTAATTAAACTGCAAATACTGATCAGCAGTCTATGGCTCTCGTATCCTCATCCTGATCAACGACTGAGCACCCATGGTAACCAGAGTACCCTGCTCTGTCTGTCCTTATCCCTCAAGGCCCAAATTGGAGAAACCTTAAATCAAGTCTGTGACCACAACTCGGTGGCAAGCTAAAGTCCCTCCGAACTTCCTGCTAAGCGCATCGACAACCACATTAGCTCAGGAACTCCATCCATCTCCTTTGTCGGAAATTAAGTTCCTTCTAAGTAAACAGATATTTGAGACTCTTATGGTCAGTGAGAATCTCAAATGTAACGCCATATAAATAATGTCGCCAAATCTTCATGGCAAAAATAATGGCGACTTGCTCCAGATCATGTACAGGGTAGTTCTTCTCGTGTTCCTTCAACCGACGAGAAGCATAGGAGACTACCATATCGTGTTGCATCAAAACAACGCTCAAAACCCTGAATAGATGCGTCGGTGTAGAGGACATATCCGTCCTCTCCAGAAGGTAAAACCAAAATCGGAGCCGACACTAGCCTCCGCTTCAGCTCCTAGAAGCTGGTCTTGCCATCCTCAGTCCAAGTGAACTTCACGCCTTTCCTGGTCAGGCGTGTAAGTAGTATAGCAATCCGTGAGAAACCCTCAACGTATCTCCGAAAATATCGAGCCAAACAAAGAAAGTTGCGAGCCTCTTCTATAAACTCCGTCTACTCCCAACGGTAACAACCTCGATCTCCTGTCGAACCACGGTATACTCCTACTGGTGACCGTGTGTCTCAAACATCTCACAGAAGACAATCAAAATACGCACTACTGGTCTGCGCATATAGATGTTCCCATCGAAACATCTCTAGAACTATGCAAAGATAGTGTACGTGATACACCTTAGATCAGGAATAAAACACCACATCATCAATAACGATAACGAATTCTGATCCAATATCCTAGGGATACCCAAATCATCTAGTCCATGAAAACATCTAAGGCTCCGCAAGCCCTAATGGTAAAACCAATACATATAATGTCCGTATCACAGACATTCCCAATCCATAAGATCCTCGACAATAAATCTGAAATATGATCACCAACGATATAAAACATCTAAGCATAGATCCTCCAGTGTGAGAGCAACGCTCCATCACAGAAAATACCACATATGTGGGAGCAACACTCTACCACAAGAAATCCTCAATATGTAGGAGTAACACTCCACTACAAATAATCTGAAATATGTATCGCAATAAATATAGGGCAATGCTTCGCTACAAGCAATCCGAAATATATGGGAGCAACGCTCCACCTAAAACAGTCCATAATATGTGGGAGCTACACTCCACCACAACCATCTGAAATATGTGGGAGCTACGCTCTACCACAAACAAACATAAGTGCCTAAAGCACCCTACTATCTAGCCAGAGACTGCATGAGGTCCCTCTACCACAGACAATCCATAAATGACCAAGACATCTAACTATCCAACTAGAGTCTGTACAAGATCACTTTACTACATATCACTGTGGCAGCCAAAGGTATAACAATCCAGCAATCACATCAAACTCATCGTCAAATCTATCAACATCGTAGTGAGTCACCCACTGATAAGAATATGGGTTGACAGGGTAATCCAACAAATGACATAATGCAGACACTCCACACCCTGCATTCAACATAAGCAGAATTATCATGCTGCTACCAACAATACACCTGGCACACTTGTCACACAACATATGTATGATCGACATAATCCTCCAATTTGTACACACCAAACACACTCATAGCACAGGTATAAATCGGTGTGATACCTCCAACAATATCTATCAAACTCGTGTGCATATATCAACATAGGTATAATCGACAATACACCTCAAACAACCTCACATGGCATATATACACCTATGTCAAGAATATAATCAACGTAATACTTCCAACAAATCATAATCGACACGAGTATACTCTCAGAACCATCATATAATATACAAGATACCTCAATATTACACCGAACACATCTGTACATATCACAACTCAGACTGAATCGATAAGATACATCCAATAAAACACTCAAACATATGTGCACATTCCACAACATAGTTTTTAATTGACAAATACCTCCAATAAACAATCAGACATGTATGTCTATCCACTCGGGTATAATCAACTAGAAACCCATAATAATCACATGTATAAATGTGTACGACCCAAAAGAAAAAATCAGAATTCAAGAACATCAAGACACTCTCATTTTTATCCTCAAAAATATCAGCCCACATAATATCAGATGAATCAGTCTCTACTCCCATGAGGGCAAATTAGCATTCAAAACATCGATCAATATTTATCCACATAGTTCAATATCAGATGAAGTAGACATCAATTTTATCATCCTGTTAACTAACCACAACTAATCAGATTTATTAAAATCTCATAGGCACTCTAAACCATAAACTCTCTAGCACCCAATTTATAATCTGATCACGAATTATAATCATCAAACCTGTGAATATCATACATGACACTCACTATGTTACCATCAACGACAACCCAAATAATACATCATCAAAACAAATATCTAGTAATAGATCATCAGACAACCACATAATATTTACTCTCATAAATCATTAGAAATCAACACATCACAATATCTGATCTCTCAATATTCCTCAACCTCAAATCATTCTCAACAATGATCAAACATGATAACTCTCCAATGACCAATTTTCATCGTATCGGATACCCTAATATCCAAAAGATATGAGTATAAAAAAACTCTACTGGCTAAGTCCACAGGAATATATAGGTATCTTCCACTACCCAGCTAACAATAGCAGAGGCTGATATGTGCCTCCATCTCCTATCCAACTAGTAGTAACAAAAGCTAAAACTACTGATAGTAAAATATATAAAATCACCAGAGACTATAATCCTTGATCTCTATTAGGGTCGAGCAAGATCAGTGGCTAACCCATCACATGTAATATGGGCTACAGCAACCACACAGGTACTAAAGATAAAGTGCTAATACATGTCATAACTATCATAAAATAAACATCATACTTATTTGCTGTCTGGAGATGTTCCGTTGCTGTCCAGTCTCCAACTTTTGACCTCAAAATTCCGAACAAAAATATCACCAGAAATCCAAATCAATCCGAAACGGAAATCCGAAACATAACCATATCGAAAATCCGAAAATGCCCAGTTTGACTCGCAAACCTGGCTAACCCAAATATCCAGAATACCAACAACAAGTATCCGATAAATCTCCAGAACACCAAAAGCAGATATCATAACCCGCTCTGATACCAATAAATTGGTATCAGATAAATCTCGAAAATCCATAATACAAAAATCCAACAAGTATCGCCAAACTTGGCGCTCTGATACCAAGTAAATAAATTGGTATCAGGTTCTCCCAAACATCCAAAATACGAAAACAGAAGATCGTAAAACTTGGCTCTGAAGAAATTTCGGCAGCATCTCCCCTGTACGGCGGACAATATGAAACTTTCTACATATCTCCATACCTCAGCCACATGCGGCTGGAATAATAACAATAAATATACACAACCACACAAACATCCACGAAGTTATATATAATCAAAACAAAGCAATAATACTCTGACTCGAAAATCACCCTACTCAACTACACTCGTAAAACACAAGTCCGACGAACTCACCTCTTCTGCCATCCAGGCAGGCATGTAGTAGAATAAAACCAAATCATACCAAAACCATTAACGATAAGAATCCATACAAAATCCACAAGTAAAACCAACACAAGACTAAGTTCAAACATAGTCAAATAAGAAACAAAACAAAACCAAAAGACAACTACAGCTGGGGGTCTGCATGGGACTAGCAACTGGAACTCTCTCCTGACAGCATCATCCTGAAATATAACAACAATGGAGGCGGGGTGAGTCCAACACTCAGCAGGTACAATTGATATGCAAAGTAAAGAAACAACACCTAGCACTAATCATGCGTACAGTCTCCTGATAAGAAAGATAAAAATGCATCGGAAGTAAACAGGAGAATGCTGTACTAACCAGGTCCTGAATATAAGGTCAAACAGTCCGAGTGGTATAGGAATCCTGTATGCATGTCAAACATAGGTATCCAAACAATATGCAGCATATAAATGCAGCAACCACAAACACAAGCAATAAATGCATCATGCATATGATGCCAATGATGCGTCCTGGTCACCCCTGACGCCAGTCGATCATCTCACACACAATAGTGAGGCCGAGTGGGTAGGGCTGTGACAACTGTGCACTCTGTCGTCACTACTCCTGATGAGTGACCGAGTGGACGGGATGCTGTCGGAGTACACCTATCCTCCTACCCCAAATCATAAATGGGGGAGCGCAATGCTCTCATCTCCCGGTACTCAAAGACGGGGAGGAATCCCTGCCGGATAACACGTTGTGTCACACTACCCATGAGCGGACCAACGGTGCCTAACAGAGTCCCTGCTGCAACACACTTAGCCTGAATCGACCACTAACCCATGAGTGGTGGTGTGTGCAGATGCATGTAATTGGCGATGTGCTCAACAATAATGGAGCGGACTATCGCACAGCATGCAATCATGCAAATGATGCATGGCAATAACCATATAAACATCCTGACCTAATCCATATATATAGAAAAGTGCACCATAGGTCAATGAATCATATCGAATCAAAGGTACACAGAAGGTATAAAAACCTAGGTCCTGAACATGGTGAAGCATGGTATATCACTACCCCCTATAAGCATGTATAAACAAATAAAGTATACATGGGATGAAAATCAAGCAATCAATCAATCATGTATCAGATATTGGGTAGTGACTAACCGAAACAAATAAAGGACATAATTAATGCAATATGTTAATTTCATTACTAAGCATATCAAAGACAAAAAGTCAAAAGTACCCGCCTCCAAAAGAAATGGTCCAATCAATCCAGATCCGGACGTCGAGATACTCGTCTCGCGTCAAAGTCCTGTGAGATCAATGTGTATATTTTTATTTAGCTACAATTCTCATAAATAGCTAAATGAACTCTCTAACCCTAAATTAGGACAAACACTAATCAATATACACAACCTCAATCTACTCATAATCATCCATTCTAAATAATCAATTCAAAACCATATTCTATAGCATGTATAAAATGCTCTACACCTTACCTCAAATCAACCGGATCAAGAAGAAGGAAGTGGTGATCGACAACAGCAACTTTCCACAGCAAACAACCTACTGTTGATGCTGGAACCAGGCAAATCCGCAGATCTCAACAGAATGGAACAGAACCTCCTCTCTGCTGAATTCTTCCCTACCATTCGGATCAAGGTGAGACCAAGAACACCACAGAACATCATAGTAACCAAAACTCACCTTACTGATCTCAAGCATACATACCCAATCAACCAAAATTATTGAAATCCAGAAATTTCTCGTCCCTGCTTACCTTGAGGATCGCTGCTAGGACACGGGAACCCTAGCGAGATGGTCAGCGTCGGCGCTGTGCCGAAACGCGACAGAGAGGAAGAAGGGCACAGAGAATGTCGGCTGCACCTCCGTGCGACAGCGGCACGGCTAGAGCACTAGTGGCCAGCGCTAGGAACTCCACGGCAAAGGCTAGGGCTCCGGGTGGTCGACGGTAGCGCCGGCACTGGGGCACAGACGCGCTTGCGGTGGATCGGCAGTGGCGTCGGTGTGCTCGGCTAGAGCACCAAAGGGCGCGGCTCAGTGGCTCGGGTGTCACCGAAAAGAAGGCGTCGACGGGAGATCTAGGGCATGGGCGACTCGGGAAGGAGGTGAAGGTGAGGTCGGCTTCACAGGCAGAAGGCTGGCGCTAGGGCTGGGCTCCGGGTCGGAGTGGCAGCGACGCTACTCGGCGCGATTCGGGGATCTCCACGGCAAGGAAAACGACTAGGGCAGTAGCGTGGGATTCTGGCGGAGAAGCGTCGGAGGGGTAAAAGAGGAGGAGAAGAACCGCTACAGCCGGTGGTTAGGGCTTTTCGCCGCGAGGGGAAGCAGGCGCAGTGAAGGAGTCGGGAGAAGCACGGGTTCGGCGTGAGAAGAAGAGAGTAAATAAAAACAAGGAAAAAAGAAAATAGAAAAAAGGAATTTAGAAAAATCAACTTTTCCTTATTTAAATAGGGTAGCCAAAACAGGCATTTCCGGACCCCGTTCTTGTCCCCGTTAACTCGTCCATACGAGCTCCGAAAAATTCCCGAAAAATTTCTAAAAATTCTGGAAAAATTTCCTTATTAATATTTGCCTATTTTCGGTATTTTACAATATATATAGTTTCTAGCATGTTCAGATTGATATATAGTTTTAGTTGTGAACATATGCTTGAGTAGTATGTATAGATGAGTCATATATGTTTGCAGCTACTACTAATTGTCTCTCTTGGGTTTTTGAAAATTTTAAGTACTAATATTTACATGTGAGTAACATTAGTTAAGATAAGTTAATAGTCCAGTAGCGCTCCACCCTCACAGACTAGTAAGGAGGAGGGTGGGGTGTTACAAACTTAGTCACACTTGTTAGATAATAAGACAACTTAACATTGAACTCTTTACCATTATCAAAATACAGGTTTAATCGTCCTTTGCTCTCTGCACCAATAATTTATTATTATAATTTCTTAATTAATTCATAATCTTTCAAGTTTGAAATTTTATAAATTATTTTAGAAACTTTCTAAAATTAGAATTTTTCTAACAAATTAGGAAACTTTCTAAAAATAAAATTTCTTAATAAATTTAGAATATTTATAAATTAAAATTTATAAATAATTAAAGAATATTTCCATATTGAAATTTCTAAATTGTTTTATAACTTTCTAAAATTAGAATTTCCTAACAAATTAAGAAACTTTCTAAAATAAAAATTCTTAATAAAATAGAAAAAATTCCAAAAATTAATCTATGACCAAATATGACTTATAAAATAATTTTACGATCATGTCGAAGCACGATTAGACTTTGATACCACTGTTATGTCTAAAAGGAATTTACATATCTCTATAATGGTATGATATTGTCCACTTTGAGCGTCAACCCTCATAACTTTATTTTTGGGCTCTACTTAAAAGGTCTCTTAGTAATGTAGATATCTTACACCCTTTTAAACCCATGATATTTTTCATATATTTTCAATGTCAGACTTTGATTGTTTCTTGATATGATCCCACAAGTGCACGGGCTCGTCAAGTAATAAAATTTATATATGTCGATCCCACGAGAACTAAGGATCAAATGCTAATTAGTTCTACACTTTGAATTTAACTAGATAAAATTGATAATTGTTTGATTTAAGATTATCAACTAAAATGTGAAAATTGAAGAAAGAAATTTGAGGAAGCTCTTAATTTAAGAAGATGTTCTAGACTTTTGGTTTCATTGCAATGGTGAATATTATCCTATGAATTTACCCAATCCTAGTTCTCCACTTCTAATGTTGCATGATGGTCTACATTACTATCGAATATCATCCCATGACAGTGTATCTGAGTATTTCCCCTGCTAGTAACTAGTATGCCATCAAGTGAAGAAATAACTTAGAGAGTCTAGGTTTTTAGTAGAGTACCTCCTATTACAAGTCCTCCCCCGAATTTACATCTCTAGATTACGTAGGTCACTTGCTATAGCATGTGATTAGGAAAACCCATTAGGTCAAGTGATAGACTCATCCATATATAGAATTGTTCTCCCTTAGAAGGTTATGTTCTATATAGAAGGATAGTTACCTTAGATACTCAACGTTAAACAAGTATCTTAAAGTCATGCCAAGCTATATCGGAACATACACTCAAAAGAGGTAACAATATATATATATATATATATATATATATATATATATATATATATATATATATAATGAAACTATAATGCATCTAGGATATAAAAATTAGATCTCGTATAGAAATACAATCTATGTAGATAAAATTAGGTCCATAGGAAATGTCTTCTTACAAGCATTTCATTAAATAGAACAAGTGTCATAGAAGTTTCATTAAATAAGAAAATTGACAATTCCATAGAGTTTTACATCATCCACACATTATAATTACTCCCTACATCCTAGAATAAAGAAAATCTACTCCATAATAGAGAGCAATACAAACAAAAGACACAAAATGATAGAAACTTCGAAAACCAAAGAAAGGGGAGAAGAAGCTTAACCTTTGATGTCAAGTGAAGTCCTTGGATGTATATCTTAGAGTGTCAACAAGGATGGAGCAATATAACAGTCTCAAATCATCCAGATGATGACTCCTGGTGTAAAGATTCGACCTAGGAGGTCTCCTCCAGTCTTGGAACTTCCAGCCGGTGCAAAGGGGGTGAAGTGCCCCTTATATAGAGGTGGGGGCATGGGGTAGCCATGCCCAAGGGCATGTCCCATGCCATTCAGCATGGGCCAAACCACTCTCTGGCTATCTGGCCATGCCATTTGTACGGCTAGAGCCAAGTTGGCTATGGCCAGATAGTCTGGTCGTGCCATTTGGCATGGCTAGAGCCATCTCTAACTTCTTGGTCGTGCCAATTGGCATGGCTAGAGCGGAGACTGCTCTGTTTTAGCATTCTAGACTATGCTATCTAGTACGACTTGTGTAACGACCACCCTTCTTACTACTACTACTACCTAAGAGTGGTCATTACTTAACTACTAACTCTACTTAACCGGTGTGATTACAAACCACATGAAAACCCTACCGAAAAATTTTGACAGAATCTCCCCTGTAGCGGTGACCTTAAACTGATATACAAACACTATATACACAGCCACAGGCGGTTGGAACAGATAACAAACTCTCATGCAGTTATATAAGTGTCAAAACCAAAAGAAAATAATATCACGAATCATCACACAAGAACATAATCCATCTACTATGTCCTAATCACATCAAAATAACATATACTGTCCCAAATACTTCTAACATAGCAAAAGAAAAAGAAAACTAAAGGAAACTCCTTCCTAGTCCCAAGGCTTCCATAGTCCTGGCATCACACATCCTTCGACCAACTCCTTGTCACCTTCCTTTCTATATCTTTTCCTTTCCTGTATCTGCAGTAAGAGGAAGTGTAGTCTATAAGCAAAATTTGCTTAGTAAGCGCTATCTAACTCACAAAATCTCGATATGCATGAGGATATACTGAAATCTAAAATTGAATGCTCAAAAGGAAATCTACTCATGCTCATCTACTAGTGAAAGAAACATACTAAAAGGCTAAACATGTAAAGTAAATCTATACAATCATGCAAGCGTAAAGAACTAAACTTGTTGATTTTAGAACTATATGAAACTTATTTCATTTGTTCTAAACTTAATCTTTAATACTTTATGTTTATGTAAAACTCGTTTTACTTGTTCAAAAACTTATACTTATAATACTTCAAAATAATAATCAACTTCTTCTTGGGCCCAGGCATAGTACCATCTTATGCGCGTTCCCTAATAGGTTGGGGTAGCGAGCCACCAATCCTAAAAGAGCATACCTCGGTCTACCAGGGCCAAGACCTCGGAATTGGACACCTGGATTTGTTTAACGACAACCTCGGAAGTCGGGTACTAGCCTCTTCTAAGTAAAATACTTATAATCTTAATTACTTCTTTTTTAAATGCCTTGGCATTTTAATAGGCGCTTTGTGTGCCAAAAATCCCTAAAGTCTTGACTTTGAGATCTACTTAAGGCCTCGGCCTTTTCTTTCTTTTCTTTATCTTTCTTATACTTGTTCAAGTAAAATACTTGTTCTCGTTAATACTTCTAGTAAAAGATTGCTTCTTACAAACCGAAATGTAAATGCTTAAACAACCTAGAATTGAATGCTTAAACAATCTGAAATTGAACACTTAAATAAACTAAATGTAACACCCCAAATTTCATGATTTGGAGTCCTAAAAGACCTTATTAAAATCTAGAAATATTTTAGAAAAATTCTAGAGATTTTTAGGAATTTATAGAACATTTTTATGCAATTTTTGGAGGTCGTTTAGTATTTTTACCAAAAGAAAGAAGTTTTGACAAAAAAATGTCCAAGCCGAGGCTCGAACCGGCAACCCTTGGCCCGAGCAAAACCCGACTAACCAACTGGGCTAGCAGTTGTTACTTGATCAAGTAAGGAAGAATTTTATTTAAGTAATAGAAGTTAATAGCAAGAAATAATAAGAACAAAATAGGTTGCAGCCGGGATTCGAACCCACGAGCCGGGCCTTAAGCAGAACGCAGCCCACCAACAGACCAGCCGCGAGTTTCTCAGTAAAACCTGAACCCAATAGTATTTAAGTCGTAAGAGAACCCAAAGTTAGATTTAGTTATAAAGGATTAGGTTTTCTTTCTCCCGAAACCTATTCCCTTCCTCTTCTTTTCTCTCACGCGGCGTCCACGACTCCTTCTCGGGCGAAATCGCAGCCGCCGCCAGGATTCCTTCCTCCGGTGGCCAGCGAAGGTTTCCTTCCGGCAGATCTTCACCAATTGAGACCACCTCGGAAGGAGGGCCCGTAGGCACGGGGAAGCCGCCGGGGAAACTCAAGCTTCGCCGCAAACCCTAGATCTCTCTCTTCTTCGGTTGTAAGCCCAAGAACACGAAGGTAAGTCGCTACTCACCTGCGGTAAGAGTTGTTTGAGTTCAGTTTGGTGTTTTCTTGTGTCTTCCTTGTGTGTTTTTTGGGTATGTCGTGAAGAGGAATGGTTTTAAGGAGAAATCTGCCGTGAGCTTCCTTGTTTTGGACGATTGCTGCTGTGAAGTTGCTTGTGAAGCTTGCTGCCATGTTTTCTACTGTGAATTGTCATTTTAGATAATTGCTGTCAATTTGTTTTCTGTGGGCAGACAGTGAGCACGAAGAAGTGCATAACTAGTACATAGTTTCTTTGTGGACACTACAATGGATAGCTATATGAGCAACTTTTCTTTATGCTATGCTTAGTTGGGAAGAATTAGATTGTGTAGATCCATTGGGTGCATGTTTTAGCACATCACGTGTTAACTTTTGTGATAACAGCAGCAATTTTCCTTATGCTCGGCTTGGTAAGGATTAATTTAGAATGGGTAAGTGTATCAAGTGTATGCTATTGGTTTCATGGATTAGGGCTATGAGCAGTATGCTGTTAGAGACAATTTAGATCTCTTCTACTCTATAAAAGTGTAAGCTTTGCTTAGGTTTTACATGGGAATCAAACTTAGATTTCCTTGTTATCTTAATTAGCATCACAGTTTTGTTAGCATTTACTGTATCCTTTCCCTACGTTTTGCTTGATTGGAATTAATGTAGAAGATACAGATTCTTGTCCATTAAGTTCAAGATTAGTATGTCCTATATCAATTTTTGGCAGCAGCGGTACCTTGTCCATGTGCTTTGCTTTGTTGGAAGTAAATTAGAATGGGTAGATCTATTAAGTATAGAATTTTATTTCATTAAGCACATACTTCTTTGATTATGCAGTAGGTGTGAATCACATAGAAGTTTAATCCATGTAACAGTGCAGTTTTTTTTATCACATAGAAGTTTAATCCAACATTCCAGATTTTTCATTTCTATTATTGAGCACGTGCAGTTTTTATATGTCATAAGTTGAGCATGGCCAGTTTTCTTTACTACTAGATATACATGAGCAGTTTCTTTAGTTTTCATTTGTTATTTTAACAAACATGAGCAGCCATGTATTTTAGTGAAATGTTAATAAGCATTTTAGTGCAGTTTTGTATGAGATATTTCTTTATTAGAGGTGTTAACAAGTATAAGAAAGATAAAGAGAAGAAAGAAAAAGGTCAAGGCCTTAAGTAGATCCCAAAGTCAAGACTTTAGGGATTTTGGCACACAAGGTGCTAAAGAAAATGCCGAGGCATTATATAGAAATATTAAAAGATAACAAGTATTTTACTTTTATCAGTGGCATTGTGCTGGACTCTCAGTTGTCCTTGGGTTGGGCTCCCATAGTCGACCCTAGGTTTAGATAACCTAGTAGTAACGGTACGGCCGACGGTCGACAGTCGATGACCAGAGGGTCACCAAATGGGCCGCCAAATGGGTCGGGTCGTTACAAATGTAAAAGCACAGTTATCGGGCCTAAGAGAAGTTGATTATTATTTTGAAGTATTATAAGTATAAGTTTTTGAACAAGTAAAACGAGTTTTACATAAGTATAAAAGTATTAAAGAAGAAGTTTTTAAACAAGTGATAAAATTAAGTTTAGAACAAATGAAATAAGTTTCATATAGTTCTAAAAATCAGTAAGTTTAGTTCTTTATTCTACCATGTTTATCTAGTGGATGAGTAGTTTTCATGTTTATCTATTAGATGAGTAGCATGATTAGCTATTAGAATTACATGAGTAGATTCCTTAGCTTTTCTTTGCTATTAGTTTGACATGAGCAGTTATGTTTATGCTTTATTTCTTTTTAGAGCATATAGTTTCTAGTTCTTTTCGTATACATACACATTCGTGATTTTGTGAGTTAGATAGCGCTTACTAAGCAAATTTTGCTTATAGATTGCACTTCCTCTTACTGCAGATACAGGAAAGGAAAAGATATAGAAAGGAAGGCGACAAGGAGGTGTCCGAAGGATGTGTGTGCCAGGACTATGAAAGCCTTGGGACTAGGAAAGAAGTTTTAATTTTAGTTTCCGCATTTTAGTTATTGTAAACATTTGAGTTGTATTTTAAGTTCATGTCATTTGAGATTATTCTGTTTAGATTGCATGTAGGATGAGTTCAGTTTAGTAAGTAGATATTTGTGTGTTTGATACTTATTTAACTGCGTGGTTGATTGATATGTGTTCCAGCCACTTGTGACTGAGTATATATTGCATGCATTGTTGAATATGGTCACCGGTACAGGGGAGACTCTGCCAAAATTTTTCGGTAGGGTTTCCATGTGATTTTTAATCATACCGGTTAAGTAGATTTAGTAGTTAAGTAACGGTCATCCTTAGAGAGTAGTAGTAGTAAGAAGGGTGATCGTTACAGTTGGTATCAGAGCAGTCCCATTCTTCAGCATCACACATCAACACCATCCTTGCCGTCTTCAAGTAAGAAAGTATTTAAGTTTCCTTTTATATTTTCTTTATTATTTGCAGTATGGAGTAATTGCTTATATGTGCTTTAGTAAGATAGAAGCTTTGTTTCTCTTATATTCATATACATAAGTATGTTTAGAAAGGATAGAGAAGATATCAAGTCTTCCAAAGACCACTAATGGGTACGATGCGAGATAAATGATAGAGGACCGAGAAGTTAAGAGACTAAGGAACAAAGAGTACCATTAGTGAAAGTCATTTAGAACCAGAAGCACGAGGAAGTTACTTAGGAGCGTGAGGACAGTATGACACAGAAATATACAGAATTATTCTAAGTTCGAGGATGAACTTTTTATAAGGTAGGGAGGATTGTAACACCCCAAATTTCATGATTTGGAGTCCTAAAAGACCTTATTAAAATCTAGAAATGCTTTAGAAAAATTCTAGAGATTTTTAGGAATTTATAGAACATTTTTATGCAATTTTTGGAGGTCGTTTGGTATTTTTACCAAAAGAAAGAAGTTTTGACAAAAAAATGTCCAAGCCAAGGCTCAAACTGGCAACCCTTGACCCGAGCAAAACCCGACTAACCAACTGGGCTAGCAGTTGTTACTTGATCAAGTAAGGAAGAATTTTATTTAAGTAATAGAAGTTAATAACAAGAAATAATAAGAAGGGAAAATAGGTTGCAGCCGAGATTCGAACCCACAAGCCGGGCCTTAAGCAGAACGCAGCCCACCAACAGACCAGCCGCGAGTTTCTCAGTAAAACCTGAACCTAATAGTATTTAAGTCGTAAGAGAACCCAAAGTTAGATTTAGTTATAAAGGATTAGGTTTTCTTTCTCCCGAAACCTATTCCCTTCCTCTTCTTTTCTCTCACGCGGCGTCCACGACTCCTTCTCGGGCGAAATCGCAGCCGCCGCCAGGATTCCTTCCTCCGGTGGCCGGCGAAGGTTTCCTTCCGGCGGATCTTCACCAATTGAGACCACCTCGGCAGGAGGGCCCGTAGGCACGAGGAAGCCGCCGGGGAAACTCAAGCTTCGCCGCAAACCCTAGATCTCTCTCTTCTTCGGTTGTAAGCCCAAGAACACGAAGGTAAGTCGCTACTCACCTGCGGTAAGAGTTGTTTGAGTTCGGTTTGGTGTTTTCTTGTGTCTTCCTTGTGTGTTTTTTGGGTATGTCGTGAAGAGGAATGGTTTTAAGGAGAAATCTGTTGGTACAGAAGCATCCGACGATCGAACCTTAGTTTTGATAATGGCAAAGGATTCAAAGTTAAGTTAGTGTGTAATCTAACATGTTTGAATGAGTATTTCAGGAAAGTCCTAGCTGCGGTTAGGCAGGCGGAAAACCCTAGGGGGTGGTAACCCTAGGTCATAGGGGGTGGTAACCCTATGCGGAAAGTCTTGGCAGGTCGATGGCTTCAGGCAAAAATCCTAGGGGGTGGTAACCCTAGGTGGAAAGTCCTGGTGTCGCGAACCAGGTGAAAGTCTGGACTAGTCGGGAAGCGGATGTCCAGCAGAAAGTCCGGAAGCATCGAGTGCTGAGCAAAAGTCCAGTAGATCTGGAGGATCGACTGGCAACAGGTAAATCTCCTGAGTGGAGTAGGTGAGGACGCGTTCCCCGTAGAGGAAACAGTAGACGTCGGGTCGACCTAGGTTTCCGGTTGGAAATCCGAAGTCAGACTCGGACAGTCCGAAGACTGTCAATTCTTCTTTACAATGTTTTATCTTATTCTAACATTGTCTTGCAGGGGATTTTGCTCGGACTAACCTTTGTTTGCAGGTGAGGAACCTGCTGGAAAAAGGCTGTCCGGGCGCCCGGAACAGGTCCAGGCGCCCGGGACCAAACTTTATCCCTGCCGCGACTTCGCCACGTGGAGCATCCTGGTTGGTTGGCCACGTCACACTCCAGGCGCCCGGAAGGGGTCCAGGCGCCCGGAACTTCATATAAAAGAAGGGTCGAGGTGCAGCTTCAAAGACAACAATCTTCTAAGCAATCTCTCTGCAACAAGCTGCTAACGACTCGATCCAGAAAGTGCTGCAACGACACCCCGACAACCCGGAGCTTCAGATTTAGTTTTTGTTGTCGGTATAATCTGCTTACTGCTTTGAATTGTAATTAGTCTGTAATATTTTTATCATGATTATAGTTGTTGCCCACGGAAAGCGATCAAGGATCGCGGGCCTTCGAGTAGGAGTCGCCTTAGGCTCCGAACGAAGTAAATCTCCTTGTCTCTCTGTGTTTGTTATTTCTTCATTCCGCTGCGCTTTTACTCATTTGTTTTACAAATCGAAAGAAATAGCCACGAACGCTATTCACCCCCCCCCCCTCTAGCGTGGTCTCGATCCAACAATTGGTATCAGAGCGGGGTTGTTTTGAATTGGTGCAACCACCTTTCAAAACAAATTTTTCGTGGTATTTTATATTTTTCGGAGTCAATTAGAATCTAGCCTTATAGCTTTATTCTAATTCTTTTATCGATCGGCTTTTGCTCGAAGTTGGTACAACACCACTCGAGCTCGTTATTATTACTATTCCCGCACTACTAATCCAAGACTTAGTCTTGGAACATATATTTTTGTTGTTCTTGTTGCATATTACAAATGGCTCAACAAGAGGGGTTCAGTACTGTTCGTCCCCCACTGTTCTCCGGAGATGATTTCGGCTACTGGAAGGGAAGAATGGAGACGTATCTGAAGATCCAGTTCGAAACATGGATGATCATTAAGACGGGACTTCAGCTACCTTCCGATGACGACGGCAAACCAACTCCCTGCGAGAAGTGGGACGCCCCTCTAATCAAAAAGGTGGAAGCCGACGCCAAAGCTACCTGCACCCTCCAGTGCGGCCTTTCCAAAGAAGAACTCAACAGGGTCGGTCCGTTCTCTTCCACAAAGGAGCTCTGGGAAAAGCTAGTCAAACTCCACGAAGGCACTAACGACGCCAAGGTAAGTAAAAGAGATCTTTTACTTAATAAATTATATAATCTAAAGATGCAGGAAGGCGAGACGGCGAATTCCCTACATGCGAGAATCCAAGACATCCTCAATTCTCTTCACGGAATCGGGCAGAAGATAGAGAATCGGGACGTCATAAGGTATGCTTTAAACTCATTTCCAAGGAACACATTGTGGGCATCAATGGTAGATGCCTACAAAGTTTCCAAGGACTTGTCTTCATTAAAATTAGACGAACTATTTTGTGAATTTGAACTTCATGAGCAGACTAATACACAGCCAACCGAGAAAGGTATTGCGTTGGTTGCAGGTACAAGTCAAACACGGGAACCGAGATCACGACGAAGAACGGAACCGGAGTCGGAAGATGAACCAGACTCAGACGATGAAGACATTGAAATTACAACCGAGCTGATAAACCTCGTAAAGAAGCTCTACAAGACGAAGGGCTTCAACAAAAGAGATCTAAAGAAGGCAGTGAAAACGAAGGAAGGGTCACAGAACTCAAAGATGAAGTTTGAAGTTACATGCTACGGGTGCAACCAAAAATGTAACGCCCGCCCTCCCTGCTAACCCTAAGGGACGGGGCTACGATACTCTACGTACGTACTACAGAGGAAGACTTAAAATTTATTTTTCTTAACTTAATTAAAATCGAACTACACTAACATGGTTTCATAACATGATAACGAAATAAATAAAAACTTAGTATCAAGTCACTCATATTGTATTACATTTCACAAAACCAAAGCATAGTTCTTAAAGGTTTTAAAGCAGGTTCTTAATTAGTTGCCTAGCCACCGCCACACACATCTTTGTTGCCCCTCCTGCTGCTCCTTTAACTCATCCAGCTTTTTCCTTTATCTGTGGTACAAGGAAAGTAAGCTAAGAGCACTCATGACTCAGTAAGTTCCTTTCCTACTCACTAAAGCCAACAATCAACACATAATCAAGAATGTATCAACAAGTCATAATCTCAGCTAATCATGGCATAACATAGCATTCTATTCAAGCTTATCATGCATCATAATATAATCACAACTAGTCATGGCATATCAAACATCATCATGGCCGAACCATATACATAGTGCATTGCTTAAAACATAGCTAGACATAGCATAACAAACAAGTATCATGGTATATCAAAGCATGGCCGAAACATGTATATCAAAGCATCATAACTATGGCCGAATATGTACATCAAGGCATCATCAAATCCATGGCCGAAATCTATATATATCAAGCATCAACATATCCATGGCCGAAACATGTCTATAAGGTATAGCATGAACATAACATAAACATACCTTATCATGGCATATCATAATCAAGAGCATAGCATGAAACATAGCATAATCAAAAGGTGTATGCAATATGATTTTGGAAAACATGTATCCGAAAAACATGTGTATGTCTCATGATCTTTAAAACCATTCTCTTTTATATGTATATATACTTGAAAATAATCTCAACATAAGGGGGATCCTGGCTATATACCACTTACATATTGCGCGCAACCTTGTAGGTCCAAGGTAGCAAGTCTTGAACCCTACGAGGCAAACATACTAGGCCCTTAGTCCTAGGGGCACTTAGGAGCCCATCCCTAACGAGGTCCTTAGTCCCCGGGGCGCTTATGGAGCCCACCCTTGGTACAAGCCACTCACACTTAAAGTAAAGTACATGTCATACATATCATGTATCATAAAAGCATGCATCACTTAGGCACACATCATAAAAGTATGCATCACTTAGGCATACATCATGTCATAAAAGTATGCATCACTTAGGCATACATCATATCATAAAGGTATGCATCACATAGGCATACATCATGTCATAAAGGTATGCATCACTTAGGCATACATCATATCATAAAGGTATGCATCACTTAGGCATACATCATGTCATAACAATATGCATCACTTAGGCATAGATCATAAAAACATGCATATCTTAAGCATAAAGCATATCATCAAGCATGCATATTTTATCCACATAGCTTATTATAAAAGCATGCATATTTTAAGCCCAAAGCATATCATATCATAAAAGCATGCATATCATATCATAAGTCATAAATCACAAGCATACATATTAAGCATAAGGGTGTATCTTGTGATTATCCTATCATAGGAAACATGGTATCATATTTATCTTGGTTCTAAGCTTCCTAAACCCTTGTGGCCGAAACCCCTTTAGAGCTCAATTTAGGCTAAACACAACATCCAAGCATGTGGTACCTAAATTATCATCATAACATTTTCATAGGAAGCATTATAAACATGATTAACTTAGTTTCTAAGTTCTTCAAGTCCCTAATTTCATGTGGCCGAAACCTTAAGGTGTGAAACAAGGTTCCATATGACATAAAAACATAGACAACCTGAAATCATATTTATAACATTTTTACCAAGAAATAAGGTAAGCACATTTGACATATTTGAATTAGTTCCTAAGTTCTTTAAGCCCTTAACATATGTCATGGCCGAAATTTAACAAGTTCTCATTAGGGCTACAAACAAGCATACAAGCATGTGAACTTGGACTAACATTATGTATAAATTCATACAAAGCATCATACAATAGTTATGGCCGAAACATACCCTAGCATTATTTTAGGTCATAAAACAACATATAGCAATTGAACCTTGGCTTTCTATTTATCACATTTCATGTAGGGTGACATGAGCATATTTAATTTAAGTCCTAGGGTCCCTAGGGCGTCTAACCCTCCATGGCCGAGACTTACAATAGTCCTTTTAGATCATGGAAAAAATTATACAAGTATGTGACACAATCAATAGGTTATCATATTTTCATAAAAAGCATTTTAACACCTTTGGTTTAAATTCTAAGGCCTCTAGGTCATTTAAACCCTACTTGGCCGAAACTCATTAGTGTTTAAACTTGCTTCAATAACATAAAAACATGTGAAGTCATACGAGTTTCATAGCATGTGTAAAGACAAGCCTAATGAGTATACATATGAATTGTGTCTTAGGCTTTCTAGGTTTCTTTTTCTCTTTTTCTTTTATTTTTTTTTTCCATGGCCGAAACCTACCATTCTTTAGCTAGGTTTTTAAGTGGCCTAAATCATGAAAAATTTAAGTAAGTTTCATGGCAAAAGTTACTAAGAAACATATATACAAATTGGTTCATGAGTAAACTAGGACCCCTTGTGGTCATACATGATATATGTTATGCTACTAATTTTTCTACACCCTAATTAAGCATGAGGGCATTAAACAACTTTCATATCTAAACAGCACAGAGGTCTTGAGCATTTTAAAATTTTGTTTAAGCTTTCTAAGCTATCCATCTCATCATGGCCGAAAAACCCTAAGAAGGAGTTCATGAAATTCTAGCAATATTCAAGCATACAAATCCTTTAAGATCTTTGTATTCTATAGCATGAGCATGGTTATTTAAATTTAAAGGCCTTCCTAATCCTAAACCCTTCCTTGGCCGAAACATATGAGTGGGTTTTCTTTTAGTTTCAAATATCTTCTAAGGAAGAAAAACCAATACATAATCCTTAATATTTCATAGGGAGAACCTTGTACTAGTTGGGTAAAACAATAAATTTCCCTAGCCTCTTAAGAATATTTTTGGCCAAAATTCTAGGGTTCAGTACTCCTCTGATCAAGCATCATATAGGTATAAAAGCATGAAGAAAAATCCCTCTACATAGCATAGAAAAATCTATCATATAGTGAAGACTAGTTAAACATCATTAGATTTTGAAAGCTCTTCTTGGCCGAATTTTCTCAAACTTGTTTCTAGGTTTTAAAATCCTCATAAAATCTGAAAAGTACATAAAACACCTTGTACAACAGGTGAGGGGAAGCTTACATCCTTTTCGCTTGTGGATCTAAGGTATGGTGAAGAAGAAATAGTCTCTTCTTCTAGTTCCTTTCCCTTGATTCCTTTGCTAAGTCCTCATTGTATCTTAGGCTTTCTTAGGGACAAACTTGGCTTTAGGGCTGAAGATGGAGGAGAGGGAACTGTGGTGTTCTCAGTGAGGGAGAGGATGAGTGAAAGAAAATGAGAGAAAAATAATTTTCTCTTTTCTTGCTCCCTTTTATGTTAAGGGGGACGAGGTAGCAAACTTGATTTTTGCTTTCCTTCTCCCTTAGCCTTTTTCTCTATTTTTATTTTATTTATCTTATTTTCCATTTATTCTCACCATTCATGATAAAATAAGGGGGAATGAATCCCCTTAACTCCTCTTTAAAATTTTGGCAAGATCAAAGAGGAAGAGGGAGAGAAAGGGAGGAAGGCAAGTTGCCTTTCTCTTGCTCTTTTCTTGTTTTCTTTTGGCTATCTTTTATTCTCACCTTTATCATGAGTTTCCCTCCTTTGCTATCAATATCTTCTCTCTATCCCAATTGGTTTCTACTAATTAATTCTATGAATTATAATATAAGAGGTTCAAGGTTCAATCCTCGACCATCACTTCTTTTTATTTCATTTTATTTCTTTTTACTTCAACTCACTTCTTATTATTTTTGTAAGGAAAATTCATCATTCTCATATTTATTCTTAAAAGCTTAGTGGGTGTTACAGTACCCCGTACCTCATAAAAAGTTCATCCTCGAACTTTAAAATAGTTCTGGGTACTTTTGTTTCATATCGTCCTCGCGTTCCCAGGTGGCTTCTTCCAATCGTTGATTCCGCCACAAGACCTTTACTAAGGGTATTTCTTTGTTCCTTAACCTCTTGATTTCTCGGTCCAGAATCTGGATGGGTTTACTTTCATAACTCAGGTCTTCCTGCACTTGTACCGACTGAGGCTCAACCACTTGATCTGTGCTGGGAGTACATTTCTTGAGCATCAACACATGGAACACGTTGTGAATGGCCGCCATGTCTAAAGGTAGTTCTAGTCTGTATGCGACTTGGCCCACTCTTTCTAAAATCCGGTATGGTCCTACGTATCGTGGGCTTAACTTGCTCCTCCTTCCGAACCTCATTATCCCTTTCATGGGGGATACTTTAAGGAATACCAAATCTCCGATGTTGAATTCCAGCGGTCTGCGTCGTTTATCGGCATAATTCTTCTGCCGGCTCTGAGCAGTTTCTATTCGTTGACGGATCTTTTGTATAGCCCGGGTAGTGTCATCAATAAGTTCCGTTCGAAACCCCATTTCTTTCTTTTCACCAATTTCATACCAGCATATAGGAGATCTACACTTCCTCCCATATAGAGCTTCGTAAGGTGCCATTCCAATTGTAGCTTGGTAGCTATTATTGTAGGCGAATTCTGCCAGGTATAAATATCGTCACCAGCTCCCCTTGAAGTCCAGGGCACAAGCTCTTAACATATCCTCCAATATTTGATTTACTCTTTCAGTTTGCCCATCAGTCTGTGGGTGAAAGGCTGTGCTAAACAACAACTTCGTGCCGAGAGCCTTCTGAACGCACTCCCAAAAGTGCGAGACAAAATGTCCGTCTCTATCGGAAATAATGGTCTTAGGGATACCGTGTAATCTGACGATTTCCTTAACATATAGCTGAGCTAGTTGTTCAGTTGAATAAGTCATCTTGATCTCCAAAAAGTGTGCAGACTTTGTCAATCTATCCACGATCACCCATATAGCATCATACCCGTTTGTTGTCTTGGGTAGACCTGAAATGAAATCCATGGAGATTTCTTCCCATTTCCATTCTGGAATTTGGACAGGTTGTAATAATCCACCGGGTCTCTGGTGTTCAGCTTTTACCCTTTGGCATGTCAGACAAGTACTGACGTACTGAGCCACTTCTCTTTTCATACCGGACCACCAAAATTTCTTTTTCAGGTCCTGGTACATCTTAGTGGAACCCGGGTGTATTGCATAAGGCGTTGTATGGGCTTCCTCCAGTATCTTCTTCCGCAACTCTGGATCCTCTGGAATACATAGTCGATCCCTGAGGTATAGTATTCCATCGTCTGCGATACGAAACCCGTCATTCTTTCCTTCTACGGTCTCTTGTTTAATTCTTTGAAGGCTTGGGTTCTTGGTTTGCTTCTCTAACATGTTCTCGAATAACGTTGGTGTTATGGTGAGGGTAGAGAGTCGTCCGGACATGGTTTCAACTAATGGATACGAAACATGTTTCAGTTTTTTTTTTTTCGATGGATTCCCCCTTCAGTTTGTTTTCAGCATCGAATAAAAATTCTAGCATACTGACTGAAATTAAATAACTGACCTGTGGCGATAGTAGAGGCGTTCGCCACGTCGTCCTGAGTGAGAGAGTAGACTCTGGCATTGGTCATAGTGGGAGGGGCCTCCAATCTTCCTTGGCTGATTGAAGTCCCTTCTATGGCAGCTTGCATCTGGTAGAGCTGTGCAGGGGTACTCATATTCTGGTTGTTCTGCGGAGGTAGTGCCTGAGACTGAGTAGGGCAATTTCTTGCCAAATGACCTTCCCTTCCGCAGTTGTAGCACTTTTTGGTGCTCAGAAGACATATACCAGAATGCATCTTTCCACATGTGGCACACTGAGGGTACTTGGTCTGCTTATTGGCTGGACCACCTTTTGTTTTATTCCACTGCTTCCTCTTTCCACTTGAGTTTCCTTTCCAGTCAGTTCTGGTACTGTGCGATTTTTGTCCTCCGGTCAGTGCTTGGTTCTTGCCCTTATTCATTGCTTCCTGATAGTGCTCGGTAATCAGGGCGCTGCTGACTAGCTCCTCTGCAGCTACGTTCAGAGCTATCTCGGGTCGGAGCATCTTTAACATCAACCGGACCCTTTCTTTTTCAGTTCGGACCAGTTCTGGGCACAATCGAGCTAGGCGGTTGAACCTCTTGACGGCTTCATTGACTGACAGATCACCTTGCCGGAACTCAGTGAACTCGTCATAGTGCTTGTTGGTCACTTGCATATGGAAAAATTCCTCTAAGAACTCTGTCTCAAAATCTACCCACTGCATTTGGTTGATTTGCCTTTTCGCCTTTACTCTTTCCCACCACATCCGGGCATCTCCGGTAAGACAAAACGACGCGCACTTGACCTTCTCGTGTTCAGGCCAATCCAATAGTTCCATTATGTTCTCCACGGTTTTGAGCCAGGCTTGTGCGTCCCATGGTTCGCAGTTTCCCGAGAATGCTTCTGGCTCAAGCCTTTGCCATTGCATCAGGTAGGCCTCTTGTCGGACCATCGGAGTAGGGGCTGTTGCCGGTGGGGTAACTGGGTTGCCTTGCTGACCCATTAAGGTAGTGATTAGCTGTTGTTGTTCTGCGATCTGATGCTGGAGTGCGTCAGATCTGGTGGAGTCACTGTTCCTCCGGTTCGGGCATTGCGTGTCCTAACCATGTTTATCTAAAAGAAATAGACTAGTGTAAGTGGTTATCGATTTTAGCCATTCTAACGTACTGGTTTGTTCCTATCTATTTGTTATGGTATTATTTCTAACCTACCAATATGTACTCCTAATCTAATTTATAACTAAAAGCATAGAATAAAGCATCAAATATAAGCAAGTAAAACATGAATCTAAAGCATAAACAACATAAGGAAAAATAAGGAATATAATGACAACCAATGTAACATAAGGAAATAAAGCATAAGCAATGTAGTAAAGAAATAAAACATAGGCAATATAACAAGAAAGAAAAAAAATAAAGCATAAGTTATATAACATGAAACTGAACATAAGCATATGACAAGAAATTAAGCATAAACATATGACAAGAAAATTAAACTTAAGCATATAACAAGTAAATTTAGCATACACATTCTTACTTGGAGCGGCAGGTAGGAGGCTTGATGTGTGTGTAGTGAGCTGGCAATAACTTGGCTCTGATACCAACCTGTAACGCCTGCCCTCCCTGCTAACCCTAAGGGACGGGGCTACGATACTCTACGTACGTACTATAGCGGAAGACTTAAAATTTATTTTTCTTAACTTAATTAAAACCGAACTACACTAACATGGTTTCATAACATGATACCGAAATAAATAAAAACTTAGTATCAAGTCACTCATATTGTATTACATTTCACAAAACCAAAGCATAGTTCTTAAAGGTTTTAAAGCAGGTTCTTAATTAGTTGCCTAGCCACCGCCACACACATCTTTGTTGCCCCTCCTGCTGCTCCTTTAACTCATCCAGCTTTTCCTTTATCTGTGGTACAAGGAAAGTAAGCTATGAGCACTCATGGCTCAGTAAGTTCCTTTCCTACTCACTAAAGCCAACAATCAACACATAATCAAGAATGTATCAACAAGTCATAATCTCAGCTAATCATGGCATAACATAGCATTCTATTCAAGCTTATCACGCATCATAATATAATCACAACTAGTCATGGCATATCAAACATCATCATGGCCGAACCATATACATAGTGCATTGCATAAAACATAGCTAGACATAGCATAACAAACAAGTATCATGCTATATCAAAGCATGGCGGAAACATGTATATCAAAGCATCATAACTATGGCCGAATATGTACATCAAGGCATCATCAAATCCATGGCCGAAATCTATATATATCAAGCATCAACATATCCATGGCCGAAACATGTCTATAAGGTATAGCATGAACATAACATAAACATACCTTATCATGGCATATCATAATCAAGAGCATAGCATGAAACATAGCATAATCAAAAGGTGTATGCAATATGATTTTGGAAAACATGTATCCGAAAAACATGTGTATGTCTCATGATCTTTAAAACCATTCTCTTTTATATGTATATATACTTGAAAATAATCTAAACATAAGGGGGATCCCGGCTATGTACCACTTACATATTGCGCGCAACCTTGTAGGTCCAAGGTAGCAAGTCTTGAACCCTACGAGGCAAACATACTAGGCCCTTAGTCCTAGGGGCACTTAGGAGCCCATCCCTAACGAGGTCCTTAGTCCCCGGGGCGCTTATGGAGCCCACCCTTGGTACAAGCCACTCACACATAAAGTAAAGTACATGTCATACATATCATGTATCATAAAAGCATGCATCACTTAGGCACACATCATAAAAGTATGCATCACTTAGGCATACATCATGTCATAAAAGTATGCATCACTTAGGCATACATCATATCATAAAGGTATGCATCACTTAGGCATACATCATGTCATAAAGATATGCATCACTTAGGCATACATCATATCATAAAGGTATGCATCACTTAGGCATACATCATGTCATAACAATATGCATCACTTAGGCATAGATCATAAAAACATGCATATCTTAAGAATAAAGCATATCATCAAGCATGCATATTTTATCCACATAGCTTATCATAAAAGCATGCATATTTTAAGCACAAAGCATATCATATCATAAAAGCATGCATATCATATCATAAGTCATAAATCACAAGCATACATATTAAGCATAAGGGTGTATCTTGTGATTATCCTATAATAAAACATGGTATCATATTTATCTTGGTTCTAAGCTTCCTAAACCCTTGTGGCCGAAACCCCTTTAGAGCTCAATTTAGGCTAAACACAACATCCAAGCATGTGGTACCTAAATTATCATCATAACATTTTCATAGGAAGCATTATAAACATGATTAACTTAGTTTCTAAGTTCTTCAAGTCCCTAATTTCATGTGGCCGAAACCTTAAGGTGTGAAACAAGGTTCCATATGACATAAAAACATAGACAACTTGAAATCATATTTATAACATTTTTACCAAGAAATAAGGTAAGCACATTTGACATATTTGAATTAGTTCCTAAGTTCTTTAAGCCCTTAACATATGTCATGGCCGAAATTTAACAAGTTCTCATTAGGGCTACAAACAAGCATACAAGCATGTGAACTTGGACTAACATTATGTATAAATTCATACAAAGCATCATACAATAGTTATGGCCGAAACATACCCTAGCATCATTTTAGGTCATAAAACAACATATAGCAATTGAACCTTGGCTTTCTACTTATCACATTTCATGTAGGGTGACATGAGCATATTTAATTTAAGTCCTAGGGTCCCTAGGGCGTCTAACCCTCCATGGCCGAGACTTACAATAGTCCTTTTAGATCATGGAAAAAATTATACAAGCATGTGACACAATCAATAGGTTATCATATTTTCATAAGAAGCATTTTAACACCTTTGGTTTAAATTCTAAGGCCTCTAGGTCATTTAAACCCTACTTGGCTGAAACTCATCAGTGTTTAAACTTGCTTCAATAACATAAAAACATGTGAAGTCATACGAGTTTCATAGCATGTGTAAAGACAAGCCTAATGAGTATACATATGAATTGCGTCTTAGGCTTTCTAGGTTTCTTTTTCTCTTTTTCTTTTATTTTTTTTTTCCATTGCCGAAACCTACCATTCTTTAGCTAGGTTTTTAAGTGGCCTAAAGCATGAAAAATCTAAGTAAGTTTCATGGCAAAAGTTACTAAGAAACATATATACAAATTGGTTCATGAGTAAACTAGGACCCCTTGTGGTCATACATGATATATGTTATGCTACTAATTTTTCTACACCCTAATTAAGCATGAGGGCATTAAACAACTTTCATATCTAAACAGCACAGAGGTCTTGAGCATTTTAAAATTTTGTTTAAGCTTTCTAAGCTATCCATCTCATCATGGCCGAAAAACCCTAAGAAGGAGTTCATGAAATTCTAGCAATATTCAAGCATACAAATCCTTTAAGATCTTTGTATTCTATAGCATGAGCATGGTTATTTAAATTTAAAGGCCTTCCTAATCCTAAACCCTTCCTTGGCCGAAACATATGAGTGGGTTTTCTTTTAGTTTCAAATATCTTCTAAGGAAGAAAAACCAATACATAATCCTTAATATTTCATATGGAGAACCTTGTACTAGTTGGGTAAAACAATAAATTTCCCTAGCCTCTTAAGAATATTTTTGGCTGAAATTCTAGGGTTCAGTACTCCTCTGATCAAGCATCATATAGGTATAAAAGCATGAAGAAAAACCCCTCTACATAGCATAGAAAAATCTATCATATAGTGAAGACTAGTTAAACATCATTAGATTTTGAAAGCTCTTCTTGGCCGAATTTTCTCAAACTTGTTTCTAGGTTTTAAAATCCTCATAAAATCTGAAAAGTACATAAAATGCCTTGTACCACAGGTGAGGGGAAGTTTACATCCTTTTCTCTTGTGGATCTAAGGTATGGTGAAGAAGAAATAGTCTCTTCTTCTAGTTCCTTTCCCTTGATTCCTTTGCTAAGTCCTCCTTGTATCTTAGGCTTTCTTAGGGACAAACTTGGCTTTGGGGCGAAGATGGAGGAGCGGGAACTGTGGTGTTCTCGGTGAGGGAGAGGATGAGTGAAAGAAAATGAGAGAAAAATAATTTTCTCTTTTTTTGCTCCCTTTTATGTTAAGGGGGAAGAGGTAGCAAACTTGATTTTTGCTTTCCTTCTCCCTTAGCCTTTTTCTCTATTTTTATTTTATTTATCTTATTTTCCATTTATTCTCACCATTCATGATAAAATAAGGGGGAATGAATCCCCTTAACTCCTCTTTAAAATTTCGGCAAGATCAAAGAGGAAGAGGGAGAGAAAGGGAGGAAGGCAAGTTGCCTTTCTCTTGCTCTTTTCTTGTTTTCTTTTGGCTATCTTTTATTCTCACCTTTATCATGAGTTTCCCTCCTTTGCTATCAATATCTTCTCTCTATCCCAATTGGTTTCTACTAATTAATTCTATGAATTATAATATAAGAGGTTCAAGGTTCAATCCTCGATCATCACTTCTTTTTATTTCATTTTATTTCTTTTTACTTCAACTCACTTCTTATTATTTTTCTAAGGCAAATTCATCATTCTCATATTTATTCTTAAAAGCTTAGTGGGTGTTACAAAAAAGGGCACATCAAATCCAACTGCCCTAACCTGAAGGAGGTCAAAAAGCAAAGAAATAAAAAGGTCCTTAAGGCAACATGGGACGAATCTTCATCGGAGGACGACGACGACGAGCTCGAACAGACGAATCTACTCGCATTTATGGCCCGGGACCAAATCGTCGAATCCGGAAGCGAGAGCGAGTCTGAGGCGGAGTCCGAGCAAAGCCACGGATCCATATCCGTTTCCGAAGGACAAGACCCCGCTGTAAGTATCTCCCGGTTAAACATTTTAGTTAGTTATTTATTGCGCAAATTAGCTAAGTCAAACCTGAAAGTTAAGTCACTTCTAAAGGAAATAACTGTCCTTAAAGAAGTGGCTGACACTAAACCTTTACCTGACCAGAGTCAGACTGAATTTCCAACTCAAGTTCAAAAACTTGAGGAAGAAAATTCAAGTCTAAAAAATCAGGTTAAAGATTTAAAAACTACCTTAGAACGGTTTTCTTTGGGCTCCAAGAACTTGGACTTAATTCTTGGGACACAAAGGGCCATTTACAATAGAACTGGGCTGGGATATAAAAGTAAATATAAATCTTACTTATCCTTAATATACAAACAAAGTAGTAACTCAGTCCAAGCATGGGTCCCCAAGTCCAAATTGATCAATCAAGTTGGACTTAGTCAATACTGGGTCCCGAAGGATCAAATACACTACCTCGATAGACCATATCGAGGCCATGATCCAGGGGGAGCAAAAATAAAAACGATATTAAAAATTTAAATTAAAAAAAAAATTATTCAAAATTAACCTTCAAAATTCGAAATTAAATATTAAATTCAGAAATTCAAAATTCGAAATTAAATATTAAATTCAGAAATTCAAAATTCGAAATTAAATAATAAATTCAAAAATTCAAAATTTGAAAATAAATTCAGAAATTCAAAATTCAAAATTAAATTTTAAATTTAAAATTCGAAAATAAATTCAAAAATTCAAAAATCGAAATTAAATATTAAATTCAGAAATTCAAAATTCGAAATTAAATTTTAAATTCAAAAATTAAATTCAAAATTCGAAATTAAATTATAAATTCGAAAATTAAATTCAAAATTCAAGATTAAAATATCGAAATTAAATTAAAATCAAGTTAAAATCGAATTTAATTAAATCAAAAATCCAAAGGAAGGCTCCAGATTATCTGGCACCTCCAAATTTAATCCACCCGATAAGGGTAACCAAGAACAGACTACCCGGCAGGGTAATTAAGGTTAGATAAAATGTGCTAGGTTTAACTTGACCCACGGTACTGGTGAAGTTTTTGGATGATAGTACGTTAGGGAAGCTTGGGCTTCGCATGTCTAGGAAGATATGGCTTCGACCTGGTGCATTTGGCCAAGTGGAACTGACCGAAGCTACCCTTAAATGGATCCTAACTAGTTAGACCAAGGTTAAGTATTAAGCTCAATGGGTAGGACTATTTGGAAAACCTCGAAGGCATGGTTACTTTAATGAGTTCCTTGTGACTCACCATAGCCCAGAAGTTTATCCAAAGAATGCTTACTTGTTAAACCCAAAGCTAAACCTGAATCTAACACAAAGTTAAACCAACTCCTTAAACTGAACCTCAATTCATCTCACAACAATTATAGGGTTCCCTGATTGAAAATTTAGATCGGGTGAGATGACTAAATTAAAATTGACTTAAATCAAGTTAATTCAACAAAATTATTTCAAAATTATTTTAAACTCAATTTCAAAATTATTTTAAATTTCAAAATTATTTTAAACTCAATTTCAAAATTAATTTTAAACTCAATTTCAAAAATTATTTTAAAACTCAATTTCAAAATTATTTTAAAACTCAAAATTATTTTAAACTCAAAATTATTTTAAACTCTATTTTAAACCCAATTTCAAAATTATTTTAAACCCAATTTCAAAATTATTTTAAACTCAATTTCAAAATTATTTTAAACCCAATTTCAAAATTATTTTAAAACTCATCTTTCAAAAATCTTTTAAATTAAACTTTAAAACACTTTTCAAAACAATTATAACAATATGACTAATTATTGTTAACTTAGCCTGGGTAAGATAAAATTCTAAGGAGTCTACTTCAGTCAAACTATCTTTCTATCCATTAACAAGAAACCAATTCATTCACTTTATGTGTAGGAGTTGGATCAATGGATGTTGGATAGTGGATGTTCCAGACATATGACTGGAGATAAATTGAAGTTTTCAAAGCTCAAACTAAAAAATTTAGGATCAGTTGCATTCGGCAACAATGGTCAACTTAAGGTAATCGGAAGAGGTAATATCGAACTCAACTCCGATTTTATTATTAGAAAAGTTTTGTTAGTTGAAAATTTCAATTTCAACTTACTAAGTATAAGTCAATTGTGTGATAGCGGATACTTAGTCACTTTTGACAAAGCTAGGTGTTTAGTCAAAAATATTGAAAATCCTGAAATCACACTTAAGGGACTTAGGAAAAACAATATGTACTCAATTAATCTACCCACATCCTCAATAAAGTGTTTTATAACACAGGAAGAGGAAACTAACTTATGGCACAGAAGACTGGGTCACACTCACACTGTAATACCCCGGTTTTGAGATTCTGGTTAAATATGACTTAAAAGGTTAGATGGTACTATCCATATCACCAAGGTGCACCTTCCTTTTCGGAAGCCCAAACTCAAAGAACTCCAAAAGTTAAGCGTGCTTGGCTTGGAGAAATCTGAGGATGGGTGACCTCCTGGGAAGTTTTCCAGGGTGCGTGCGAGTGAGGACAAAGCACGCTGAAAGGACTTCCGGTGGTTTGTGGAGCTAGTCGTCAACCCGATGGGCAATTCAGATAGCGTTCCCGGTTCGGTTCGGGTGGGGCCCGCCCGGGCCGGGGCGTTACAGATGGTATCAGAGCGACCTTGCGACCGTGAGTGCGCCTGTGGTAGGAGCACCCAGGGCACCACCTAACGAGGGAGATTCTGGGATTTGTTTGTGGTGTGATTTATGGTTACACAACGAGGACGTTGTGTCTTTAAGTGGGGGTGATTGTAATACCCCGGTTTTGAGATTCTGGTTAAATATGACTTAAAAGGTTAGATGGTACTATCCATATCACCAAGGTGCACCTTCCTTTTCGGAAGCCCAAACTCAAAGAACTCCAAAAGTTAAGCGTGCTTGGCTTGGAGAAATCTGAGGATGGGTGACCTCCTGGGAAGTTTTCCAGGGTGCGTGCGAGTGAGGACAAAGCACGCTGAAAGGACTTCCGGTGGTTTGTGGAGCTAGTCGTCAACCCGATGGGCAATTCAGATAGCGTTCCCGGTTCGGTTCGGGTGGGGCCCGCCCGGGCCGGGGCGTTACACACACTAGACTCATTTCAAAAATGAGTCATAATGGTCTAGTTAGAGGTTTGCCCAAACTAAAATTCATTGAAAACTCAATCTGTAATGCTTGTCAACAAGGAAAACAAACTAAGTCAACACACAGATCAACAAATCTAGAAAGAACCAACTCGTTACTTGAGCTCCTTCACCTTGACCTATTTGATTCACATGGAGCCAGGTCACTAAGCAAGAACCAGTATTGCTTAGTAATAATTGATGACTACTCTAGGTTTACATGGGTAAGATTCCTAAAAACAAAAGATGAAACCTATGAAATATTTAGTAATTTTTGCAAATTAATAAAAAATGAAAAAGATACTAAAATTAAAAGAATAAGAAGTGATCACGGGGGAGAATTTGAAAATCATAGATTTACTCAATTTTGTAAAATAAATGGATACCTACATGAATTTTCATGTCCTAGAACCCCTCAGCAAAATGGTCTAGTGGAACGTAAAAATAGAACACTACAAGAAGCCGCTAGAACTATGTTAAATGAATATAATTTAAATCACCAATTTTGGGCTGAAGCAATAAATACTGCAAATCATATTCAAAACAGAATTTTAATCAACAAATTTCACAAGAAAACCCCTTATGAACTATATTATCATAAAATTCCTAACTTAAATTATTTAAAAATATTTGGGTGTAAAGTTCACATTTTAAACACTAAAGATTATTTAGGAAAATTCACACCCAAATCTAACCCAGGAATATTTTTAGGATACTCCTCAAATAGTAGAGCCTATAGAGTCTACAATCAAAACACTCTAAAAGTTGAAGAAACAACTAATATAATATTTGATGAAGAAAATAATTTACCAAATATAAATGAGAATGTTGATCCAAGAAATATAGAAGATGATGAAATTCAACCAAATCTTAATAAACCAGAGGAACCAGCCCCTGACCCAATTATAAGACCAACTAGGGCCAGTACTTCTCACCCACCTGACCAAATTTTGGGTGATCCAAACCTAGGAGTCAGAACTAGATCTTCCTATAGAATCCATAGTCAGATTGCCCTAATTTCTAAAATTGAACCTAAAACAATAGAAGAAGCACTACCTGACCCGGACTGGATCATAGCTATGTAGGAGGAATTAGCCCAATTTGAGAGAAACCAAGTCTGGGACCTTGTACCTAAACCCATAGATAAATCAATAATAGACACCAAATGGGTTTTTAGAAATAAGTTGGATGATCAGGGTGATATCATAAGAAACAAAGCCAGACTAGTAGCCAAAGGGTTTAGTCAAGTTGAAGGATTAGACTATGATGAAACCTATGCACCAGTAGCTAGACTCGAATCCATTCGAATGTTATTAGCTTATGCAGCAAATAAAGGGTTTAAATTATACCAAATGGATGTTAAGTCAGCCTTTTTAAATGGTTTCATCAAAGAAGAGGTCTATGTAAGCCAACCCCCAGGATTTGAAGACTTAAACAATCCTAATCATGTATTTAAGTTAAAAAAGGCCTTGTATGGACTTAAACAAGCCCCTAGGGCATGGTATGAACGGTTATCCAATCACTTAATATCCAAAGGCTTCAACCAAGGTCAAATGGATCCAACTCTATTTGTAAAAACTGTAGAAAAAGACATCTTCATAGCCCAAATCTATGTTGATGATATAATTTTTGGATCCACTAACTCTAAATTTCTAAAAGAATTTGTTAGATTAATGGAAAATGAATATGAAATGAGTATGGTTGGTGAACTTAATTTTTTCTTAGGCTTACAAATAAAACAAACTAAAGATGGAATTTACATTTATCAAACTAAATATGCTAAGGAATTAATTAAAAAATTCTGCATGGAAAATTCAAAAATAATAAATATTCCAATGGCAACCAACATCAACATTGACTCTAACCCAGTAGGAAAACCAGTAGACCCAAAATATTATAGAAGTGTAATAGGTAGTTTACTGTACCTAACTGCAAGCCGACCTGATATATTGTTTGCTGTAGGTATGTGCGCAAGATACCAATCCTGTGCAAAAGAGTCACACTTAACCTATGTTAAAAGAATACTTAGGTACATTAAAGGTACTCTAAATATAGGACTCTAGTACCCTAGAACTTGCACCCTTGACCTTCTTGGCTATTCTGACTCAGATTACGCTGGATGCAAGTTAGATAGAAAAAGCACAAGTGGAAGTTGTCAATTTCTAGGGCAATGTCTTGTAAGTTGGTCAAGTAGAAAGCAACATTGTATTGCTTTATCTACCACTGAAGCTGAATATATAGCCTTAGGTGAATGCGCATCTCAATTGCTATGGATGATGCACACTCTTAAAGACTATCAACTAGAATATAATAAAACAAAATTTTCAATTGATAATATAAGTTCAATAAATCTAACAAAAAACCCAATTCATCACTCAAGGACTAAACATATAGAGGTGAAGCATCATTTTGTAAGGGATCATGTAGCTAAGGGTGCTATTATACTCAACTATGTTGAGTCAAAATCAAACCTAGCTGACATTTTCACAAAACCCTTACCTGAACTTGAGTTCAGCTCACTTAGAAGACAAATAGGTATGTGTTGGGTAGAATAGATACTATAACTTTATATTCTTACTTATTTTTTTATAACTACTAGGCAAAACTGATTTTCCAAAATCCCCACTTTGCTAGACTTTCGAAAGTTGGATTTAGTCTAGGATTTCACCCTAGAAATCATGTTCCCCCAGGACTCAGCCAGAGCATCTCACAAACACCTAGGTTTACCTTGATTGTGTTTGTAAAACATAGAACGTTGTGAGATGCATAGGGTACAACCTGGACTCAAGAATGCTTATTTCTGTGCATCAATATGAGTCTGGGCGTTAAATACATAATTAACAGTAATCAAATAAAGTCTTCCAGCCTTAGTACAATCTAACTAGATCAATTGACTTGACTTGACTAACCAAGTGAACACTGTTGCCCTCTAGGCAATCAGCAAGTAGCTAAACGGTTAGACAATTGGTGAATGAAATAATAAGTTTTAGCATGTCTGTACTTAAGGGATATGATACCTGATCAAAACAAATCTTTACTCATGCTGGGACTGTAGGGCTCTGATACCTTACTAAAACAAAATGACATTCTATCAAGGTTATCCCTTCTCCTTTGCCTTAAATATTCTTGAAATTCATTTCAAAGCAGCTTTCTCAAAAACTTTCTCCAAATTTAAAACTTTCAAGTGTCCTCTATTCTGAAAATCCTTTTTAAATCTTCTTAAAAAGTTATTTAAGCTGAAACCTCTTCGAAAAACCGTCAAGTTTTTAAAACTTTGAAAAATGTTTTTTCCTTGGGATATTTTCTTTAAAAAACCTGAATATTTTCTTTCAAGAAATTTTTTTTTCTGAAAATGTTGCTTAAAATTTCTGAAGTGGAAAACTTTGTTAAATTTCTGAAGTTAAATTTTTATTTGAAAATTTTTTCTCCTCAAAACACACTAAGTTAAAAAGAGTTCCTCTTTACAAATCTCTTCAAGCAAAATCAATTGATAAAATTTTAAAAAATATTGCTATTCTAAGGTGTTGCCTTACACTTGCTCCTTGCCTAAGTCAAAATGTTTTCTACTAAATTCTGTCTTGAAAAATTAAGTTTTTCAAAACTAGCTCATTTTTGATATATGGCAAAGGGGGAGAGTAGAGAAATTCAAAGAAAGAAATAAATTCAAAGAAAATGTTTTAAAGGGAGCCTGTATTAAGGGGGAGCTATGTTTATGCTTATTTTTTATATCACGCTTCTTATGCTTATATATAACTGCATAATTTTTACTTAACATTGAATTTCGGTTGCCATTATCAAAAAGGGGGAGATTGTTGGTGCAGAAGCATCCGACGATCGAACCTTAGTTTTGATAATGACAAAGGATTCAAAGTTAAGTTAGTGTGTGATCTAACATGTTTGAATGAGTATTTCAGGAAAGTCCTAGCTGCGGTTAGGCAGGCGGAAAACCCTAGGGGGTGGTAACCCTAGGTCATAGGGGGTGGTAACCCTATGCGGAAAGTCTTGGCAGGTCGATGGCTTCAGGCAAAAATCCTAGGGGGTGGTAACCCTAGGTGGAAAGTCCTGGAGTCGCGAACCAGGTGAAAGTCTGGACTAGCCGGGAAGCGGATGTCCAGCAGAAAGTCCGGAAGCATCGAGTGCTGAGCAAAAGTCCAGTAGATCTGGAGGATCGACTGACAACAGGTAAATCTCCTGAGTGGAGTAGGTGAGGCGTCGGGTCGACCTAGGATTTCCGGTTGGAAATCCGAAGTCAGACTCGGACAGTCCGAAGACTGTCAATTCTTATTTACAATGTTTTATCTTATTCTAACACTATCTTGCAGGGGATTTTGCTCGGATTAACCTTTGTTTGCAGGTGAGGAACCTGATGGAAAAAGGCTATCCGGGCGCCCGGGATGGATCCGGGCGCCCGGAACAGGTCCAGGCGCCCAGGACCAAACTTTATCCCTGCCGCGACTTCGCCACGTGGAGCATCCTGGTTGGTTGGCCAAGTCACACTCCAGGCGCTCGGAAGGGATCCAGGCACCCGGAACTTCATATAAAAGAAGGGTCGAGGTGCAACTTCAAAGACAACAATCTTCTAAGCAATCTCTCTGCAACAAGCTGCTAACGACTCGATCCAGAAAGTGCTGCAACGACACCCCGACAACCCGGAGCTTCAGATTTAGTTTTTGTTGTCGGTATAATCTGCTTACTGCTTTGAATTGTAATTAGTCTGTAATATTTTTATCGTGATTATAGTTGTTGCCCACGGAAAGCGATCAAGGATCGCGGGCCTTCGAGTAGGAGTCGCCTTAGGCTCCGAACGAAGTAAATCTCCTTGTCTCTCTGTGTTTGTTATTTCTTCATTCCGCTGCGCTTTTACTCATTTGTTTTACGAATCGAAAGAAATAGCCACGAACGCTATTCACCCCCCCTCTAGCGTGGTCTCGATCCAACAAAATCTGCCATGAGCTTCCTTGTTTTGGATGATTGTCGTTGTGAAGTTTCTTGTGAAGCTTGTTGCCATGTTTTCTACTGTGAATTTTCATTTTAGATAATTGCTGTCGATTTGTTTTCTATGGGCAGACAGTGAGCACGAAGAAGTGCATAAGTAGTACGTAGTTTCTTTGTGGACACTACAATGGATAGCTATATGAGCAACTTTTCTTTATGCTAAGCTTAGTTGGGAAGAATTAGATTGTGTAGATCCATTGGGTGCATGTTTTAGCACATCACGTGTTAACTTTTGTGATAACAGCAGCAATTTTCCTTATGCTCGGCTTGGTAAGGATTAATTTAGAATGGGTAAGTGTATCAAGTGTATGCTATTGGTTTCATGGATTAGGGCTATGAGCAGTATGCTGTTAGAGACAATTTAGATCTCTTCTACTCTATAAAAGTGTAAGCTTTGCTTAGGTTTTACATGGGAATCAAACTTAGATTTCCTTGTTATCTTAATTAGCATCACAGTTTTGTTAGCATTTACTGTATCCTTTCCCTACGTTTTGCTTGATTGGAATTAATGTAGAAGATACAGATTCTTGTCCATTAAGTTCAAGATTAGTATGTCCTGTATCAATTTTTGGCAGCAGCGGTACCTTGTCCATGTGCTTTGCTTTGTTGGAAGTAAATTAGAATGGGTAGATCTATTAAGTACAGAATTTTATTTCATTAAGCACATACTTCTTTGATTATGCAGTAGGTGTGAATCACATAGAAGTTTAATCCATGTAACAGTGCAGTTTTTTTTATCACATAGAAGTTTAATCCAACATTCCAGATTTTTCATTTCTATTATTGAGCACGTGCAGTTTTTATATGTCCTAAGTTGAGCATGGCCAGTTTTCTTTACTACTAGATATACATGAGCAGTTTCTTTAGTTTTCATTTGTTATTTTAACAAACATGAGCATCCATGTATTTTAGTGAAATGTTAATAAGCATTTTAGTGCAGTTTTGTATAAGATATTTCTTTATTAGAGGTGTTAACAAGTATAAGAAAGATAAAGAGAAGAAAGAAAATGGCCAAGGCCTTAAGTAGATCCCAAAGTCAAGACTTTAGGGATTTTGGCACACAAAGTGCTAAAGAAAATGCCGAGGCATTATATAGAAATATTAAAAGATAACAAGTATTTTATGATGGATCGAAAGCGCTAGAGGGGGGGGGGGGTGAATAGCGCTCGTGGCTATTTCGTTTTTCGAAATCGTAAATCGTACGTGAAACTAATAGAGTAATAATCAGCGGAATAAAGACAGTCAAACACAGAGACACAGGGAATTACTTTGTTCGGAGCCTAAGGCGACTCCTACTCGAAGGCCCGCGATCCTTGATCGCTTCCGGTGGGCAACAACTATAATATCGTGAATAAGTACACGGAAATAAGTACAACTGGAATTGAAATAATACCGACAACAAAATAATAACTGAAGCTTTAAGTCGTCGGCGACTGTAACAGCACTTTAGAGTCGTTTCTTGTGCAACACACAGCAGAAGGAAGGCTTGTTCAATCGTTGTTCTTTGGCTGCACCCTCGACCCTCTTTTTATATGAGGTTCCGGGCGCCTGGGACCTTTCCGGGCGCCTGGAGTGTGACGTGGCTAGCCAACTAGGTTGCTCCACGTGGTGAAGTCGCGCAGGGGATAAAGTTTGGTCCCGGGCACCCGGACCTCCGAGCGCCTGGATCCATCCCGGGCGCCCGGGCCACCTTTTTCCAGCAGGCTCCTCACCTGCAAACAAAGGTTAGTCCGAGCAAAATACCCTGCAAGACAGTGTTAGAATCTGATAAAACAAAGTAAGGAATAACTGATAGTCTTCGGACTGTCCGAGTCTGACTTCGGATTTCCAACCGGAAACCCTAGGTCGACCCAACGCATCCTCACCTACTCCCCTCAGGAGAGATTACCTGATGTCAGTCCGATCCTCCAGACCAACTAGACTTACCGCCTAGGGTTACCACCCCCTAGGACCTAGGGTTACCACCCCCTAGGGTTTTTCTCCACCTAGGGTTACCGCCCCCTAGGACCTAAGGTTACCGCCCCTTAGGATTTTCCTCCACCTAGGGTTACCGCCCCTTAGGACCTAAGGTTACCACCCCTTAGGGTTTTCCTCCACCTAGGGTTACCGCCCCCTAGGACCTAAGGTTACCGCCCGTTAGGGTTTTTCACCTGCCTAATCGCAGCTAGGACTTTCCTGAAACACTCATTCAAACATGTTAGATCACACACTAACTTAACTTTGAATCCTTTGTCATTATCAAAACCAAGGTTCGATCGTCGGATGCTTCCCGCACCAACAATCTCCCCCTTTTTGATAATGGCAACCGAAATTCAATGTTAAGTAAAAGATATGTATAAGCACAAGAAACAGGATAAGCGTGATAGCAAGATAAACATCGCTCCCCCTTAATACAGGCTTCCTTTTAAAATATTTTCTTTCAATTTCTCTACTCTTTCTTTGAATTGAATTTCTCTACTCTCCCCCTTTGCCATATATCAAAAATGAGTTAGTTTTTGAAAAATTTTCAAACCACAATTTTCAACTTCAGAAATTGTCAAACAAAATTTTTCAACTTTAGAAATTTTCAAACAAGATTTTCAATTTCAGAGATTTTCTAACAAAATTTTCAACTTTAGAAATTTTCAAACAAGATTTTCAACTTCAGAAATTTTCAAACAAGATTTTCAACTTCAAAAATTTTCAAACAAAATTCTCAACTTCAGAAAAAAAAATTTAACTTAAAAAAAATTCAAAGTTTTAAATAATTTTAACTTAACGAATTTTTGAAAAAGTTTCAGCTTAAATGCCTTTCTAACAAAAATTTTTAAAGTAGAGGACACTTGAAAGTTTTAAATTTGGAGAAGGTTTTTGAGAAAGCTGCTTAAGGCATGTTTTTGAAATGAATTTCAAGAATACTTAAGGCAAAGGAGAAGCGATAACCTTATTTATTTATATATATATATATATATATTTTTAATAGCTTGCCATTTGTTTTAGTAAGGTATCAGAGCCCTAAAGTCCAAGCATGAGTCAAGATTTGTTTTGATCAGGTATTATATCCCTTAAGTACAGAGGTGCTTAAACTTATTATCTCCTCCACCAACTGTCTAACCGTTTAGCTACTTGCTGATTGCCTAGAGGGCAACAGTGTTCACTTGGTTAGTCAAGTCAAGTCAATTGATCCAGTTAGATTTGACTAAGGCTGGAAGACTTGATTTGATTACTTTTAGTGACGTATTTAACGCCCAGACTCATATTGATGCACAGAAATAAGCATTCTCGAGTCCAGGCTGTACCCTATGTATCTCACACCGTTCTATGTTTTACAAACACAATCAAGGTATACCTAGGTGTTTGTGAGATGCTCTGGCTGAGTCCTGGGGGAACATGATTTCTAGGGGAAATCCTAGGCTAAACCCAACTTTTGAAAGTCTAGTAAAGTGGGGATTTTGAAAAATCAGTTTTGCCTAGAAGTTATAAAAACAAAACATTAAAAGGACTGAATTGAAAGTATCTATTCTATCCAGCACATTCCTATTTGTCTTCTAAGTGTACTGAACTCAAGTTCAGGTAAGGGTTTTGTAAAGATGTCAGCTAAGTTTGATTTTGACTCAACATAGTTGAGTACAATGTCACCCTTAGCTACATGATCCCTTACAAAGTGGTGTTTTACTTCTATATGTTTAGTCCTTGAGTGATGAATTGGGTTTTTTGTTAGATTTATTGTACTTATGTTATCGATTGAAATTTTTGTTTTTTGATATTCAAGTTGATAGTCTTTAAGGGTATGCATCATCCATAGTAATTGAGATGTGCATTCACCTAGTGCTATATATTCAGCTTCAGTGGTAGATAAGGCAACACAGTGTTGCTTTCTACTTGACCAACTTACTAGGCAGTGCCCTAAAAATTGACAACTGCCGCTTGTGCTTTTTCTATCTAGCTTGCACCCGGCATAGTCAGAGTCAGAGTAGCCGGTTAGATCAAGGGTGCAAGATCTAGGGTACCAAAGTCCTACGTTTAGGGTTCCCTTAACATACCTAAGGATTCTTTTTACTAGGGTTAAGTGAGACTCTTTTGCACAAGATTGGTATCTTGCACACATACCTACTGCAAAGATGATGTCTGGTCGACTTGCAGTTAGGTACAGTAGACTTCCTATCGCACTTCGATAGTATTTCAAGTCTACTGGTTTACCTTCTAAGTCTGAGTCAATTTTAACATTAGTAGCCATTGGTGTATTAATGATTTTTGAGTTTTCCATTCCAAATTTACTAATTAATTCCTTAGCATATTTGGTTTGATAAATATAAATTCCATCTTTGGTTTGCTTAATTTGTAACCCTAAAAAGAAATTAAGTTCACCCACTAGACTCATTTCGAATTCATTTTCCATTAGTTTGGTAAACTTTTTTAAAAATTTTGAGTTGGTTGATCCAAAAATGATATCGTCGACGTAAATTTGTGCTATAAAGATGTCATTTTCAAAGGTTTTTACAAAAAGGGTTGGGTCTGTTTGACCTTGGTTGAACTCTTTTGATATTAGATAGTTGGACAGTCGTTCATACCAAGCCCTAGGTGCTTGTTTTAGTCCGTACAGGGCCTTTTTTAATTTGAAGACATAATTTGGATGTTCTATGTCCTCAAATCCTGGAGGTTGACCTACGTATACTTCTTCTTTAATAAATCCATTTAAGAACGCGGATTTTACATCCATTTGAAATAGCTTGAATCCTTTGTGTGCTGCATAGGCTAGCAGCATCCTAATGGATTCAAGTCTTGCTAAAGGAGCATAGGTCTCATCATAGTCTAGCCCTTCTACTTGATTGAACCCTTTGGCTACTAACCTGGCTTATTTCTTACTATTTCACCTTGATCATTTAATTTGTTTCTAAAAACCCATTTAGTCTCAATTATGGTTTTGTTAATGGGTTTAGGCATTAATTCCCATACCTGATTTCTTTCAAATTGGGCCAATTCTTCTTGCATTGCTATAGTCCAATCTGGGTCTGGTAGGGCTTCTTCTATGGTTTTGGGTTCAATTTTTGAGATTAAAGCTATTTGACTCTGGTTTCTATAGGATGACCTAGTTCTTACTCCTACAGTTGGATCACCCAAGATTTGGTCAGATGGGTGATTTGTGCTTGTTCTGGTTGGTCGTATGTCATTTAAATTAGTTATTTGTTCTTCAGATTCAATAGGTCCAGGTTGAGTTTCGTCATCTTCTCTGTTTATTGGATTAGCACTTTCTATATCCTCAGTTTCAACTATAGTGTCTTCATCAAATTTTATATTTGTTGTTTCTTCTACTTTTAGGGTATTCTTGTTATATACTCTATATGCTCTACTAGTGGTTGAGTACCCTAAAAATATTCCTGGGGTTGTTTTTGATGTAAATTTTCCTAAGTAATCTTTAGTGTTTAAAATAAAGACTTTACACCCAAATACTTTTAAATAGTTTAAGTTAGGAATTTTATTATAATAAATTTCATAGGGGGTTTTATTTTGAAATTTATTAATTAAGATCCTATTTTGAATGTAGCATGCTGTACTAACTGCTTCAGCCCAGAATTGATTAGATAGATTATATTCGTTTAACATGGTTCTAGCAGCTTCTTGTAAGGTTCTATTTTTACGTTCTACTAAACCATTTTGTTGGGGGGTTCTAGGGCAGGAGTATTCATGTTTGTACCCATTTATCTCACAAAATTCAGTGAAGTTGTGATTCTCAAATTCTCCTCCATGATCACTCCTTATCCTTTTAATTTTAGTATCTTTTTCATTTTCTGTTAATTTGCAAAAATTACTAAATATTTCAAAGGTTTCATCTTTTATTTTTAGAAATTTTACCCAGGTGAACCTGGAGTAGTCATCAATTATAACTAAGCAATATTGGTTCTTGCTTAGTGACTTGGCTCCATGTGAATCAAATAGATCTAGGTGAAGGAGCTCAGGTAGATGGGTAGTTCTAACCGTATTGGTTGCTTGTGGGTGGACTTGGTTTGTTTTCCTTGTTGACATGCATTACAGATTGAGTTTTCAATAACTTTTAATTTGGGCAACCCTCTAACTAGTCCATTTTGACTCATTTTTGAAATGAGTCTTGTGTGCGTGTGACCGAATCTTCTATGCCATAACTCAGTTTCCTCTTGTTGTGTTAGAAAACACTTTATTGAGGATGATGGTAGATAGACGGTGTAGACATTATCTTTTCTAGTGCCCTTAAGTATGATTTTTGGATTATCGACATGTTTGACTATACATTCAGACTTGGTAAAATTGACTGAATAACCAGTATCGCATAGTTGACTTATACTTAATAAATTGAAATTAAAATTTTTAACTAAGAGTACTTTTCGAATAATAAAATCATAATTAAGTTCGATATTACCTTTTCCGATTACTTTCAGTTTTCCATCATTGTCGAATGCAACTGATCCTAGGTTCTTTAGTTTTAACTTAGTGAACTTCAACCGATCTCCAGTCATATGTCTGGAACATCCACTGTCCAACATCCATTGATCCAATTCCTACACATAAAGTAGTTGATGGATCAAAAGACAGTTTGATTGAGGTAAGTTCCTAATTTTGCATCTTACCTAATCTGAGTTGATTCTATGGGGGTTTGTTTGGTGATTTGATGTTTAATTTAATTTTGAAAAATGTTTAACTTAACTTAAGTAAGATTTAAAATTGAGTTTGCTTAGTCATCTCACCCGATCTATGTTTTTCAATCAGGGGCTCCTATTATTCTGTGAGATGAATTAGTTCAATTTATAGGGTTTTGTTTAACTTTATGTTAGATTCGGGTTTAGCTTTGGGTTCAACAAGTAAGCATTCTTTGGATAAACTTCTGGGCTATGGTGAGTCACAAGGAGCTCATTAAAGTAACCATGCCTTCGAGGTTTCCCAAATAGTCCTACCCATTGAGCTTAATACTAAACGTTGGTCTAACTAGTTAGGATCCATTTAAGGGTAGCTTCGGTTAGTTCCACTTGGCCAAATGCACCAGGTCGAAGCCATATTTTCCTAGACATGCGATGCCCAAGTTTTCCCAACGTACTAACATCCAAAAACTTCACCAGTACTGTGCTTCAAGTTAAAATTTAACCCTTTTTAATCTATCCTTATTTACCTATCCAGGTAATCTACTCTTATTTACCCATTTCAGGTAGATTAAGTTCGGTTACCCTGTCGGGTAAATAGATTTCGGAGTTGCCAGCTATTCTGGACCCTCCTTCTATTTGATTAAAAATTAATTTCGAATTTTTGAATTTTGAATGATTAATTTCGAATTTTGATTTTTGAATTTTAATAATTAATTTGGAATATGAATTTTAAATTTTAATAATTAATTTCAAATTTGAATTTTAAATTTTAATAATTAATTTCGAATTTGAATGAATACTTAATTTCGAATTTGAATTTTGAATTTCAATAATTAATTTTGAATTTTGAATTTTAAATTTTAATGATTAATTTCGAATTTAAATGAATAATTTTTCTAATTTGAATTTTGAAATTTTAATAATTAATTTCAAATTTTTAAATTTGAGTTTAGTTCGAATTTTTAACTTTGAGTTTTTAGATTAATTTTGAATTTTTAATTTTGAGTTTTTGATTAATTTCGAATTTGAATTTTGAATTTTAAGTTTTAATTATGAATTTTTCAATTTTGAGTTTTTAGATTAATTTCGAATTTTTATTGTTTTAGCTCCCCCTGGATCATAGCCTCGATAAGGTTTATTGAGGTAATATATTTGATCCTTAGGAACCCAATAATATCCAAGTCCAACTTGATTGATCAGGTTGGACTTGGCAACCCATGCTTGGACCATTTTTCTATTTGGTTTTATTAAGGATAGGTAAGATTTATACTTCTTTTTATATCCTAGTCCAGTTCGATTGTAGATTGCCCTTTGAGTTCCAAGAATTAAGTCAAGATTCTTGGATCCCAAGGAAAATCGCTCTAGAGTTGTTTTCAAATCCTTGACTTGACTTTTTAGATTGGAATTCTCTTCCTCAAGTTTTTGAACTTGAGTTGAGGTTCCAGTCTGAACTTGATCAGTTAAGGATTCGTTATTAGGCGTTTCTTTAAGGAGTGTTACCTCCTTTAGAAGCGCTTTAATTCGAATCTTAGACTTAGCTACTTTATGCATTAAATAATTAATTAAACTATATAACCGACTTTTACTTACAGAGGGGTTCGGCCCTTCGGAAACGGATGCGGATCCGTGGCTTCTCTCGGACTCGGCTTCTGATTCGTCCTCACTTCCGGATCCGTTGGTGAAGTCCCGGGCTGTCAAGGCAAGAAAGTTCGTCTGTTTTTGTTCTTCGTCGTCGGATTCCTCAGAAGAAGACTCGTCCCATGTTGCCTTCAATGCCTTCTTTCTTTTAGGTTTCTTTGGATCCTTCTGGTTCGGGCAATTCGCCTTGATGTGACCCTTCTAATTGCACCCGTAGCATGTCACTTCGAATTTGACCTTCGAGCTTGGTTGGGCTTCTTTAAACTGAATGGCCTTTCTGAGATCCTTTTTGTTGAAGCCCTTCTTTTTGCAGAGCTTCTTTACTAAGCTGACTATTTCGATTGTGAGTTCATCGTCGTCTTCTGAGTCTGGTTCTTCTTCTGACTCAGGTTCGGTTCTTCGCTTGACCTTTGACTCACGCGAAGTTCGAATTCTGCAAACAGTTCATCTAATTTAATGGTAGACAAGTCCTTGGAGACCTTGTAGGCATCTACCATGGATGCCCACAAGGTGTTCCTTGGAAAGGCATTTAGAGAATACCTTATGATGTCCCGGTTGTCTACCTTCTGTCCAATCGCATGAAGACCATTGAGCAGATCTTGAATCCGGGCATGGAGTTGGGCGGCTGTTTCACCTTCCTGCAATTTGATGTTAAATAATTTATTAAAAATTAAGTCTCTTTTACTTACTTTGGTGTCGGATGTCCCTTCGTGAAGTTCAATTAGCTTCTCCCACAATTCTTTGGCGCTGTTGAAGGGGCCGACGCGGTTGAGTTCTTCTTTTGATAGGCCACACTGGAGGGTGCAGGTTGCCTTGGCATTAGCTTCCACTTTCTTGATTAAGGATGCATCCCAGTCCTCGTATGGTAGTGGTTTGCCGGTGGTGTCAGATGGTAGTTCGAATCCGGTTTTGACAATCATCCAGACTTCAAAGTGAGTCTGGAGATATGCCTCCATCCGACCTTTCCAGTACCCGAAGTCATCTCCGGTGAATAGCGGCGGGCGGGCAGTACTATAGCCTTCTTGAAGGGCCATTTCAGTTTTACCTAAAGCGAAAAACAACCACAAAAAAATGTCCCAGGACTTGGTCCTGGCTTAGTAGTGCAGAAGGAAAAAAATGAATCACGAACTCCGGTGGTGTTGCACTAATTCCGAGAAAAACCGATTCGACGGAAAAATAATTAGAATATAGCTATGAGGCTAAATTCTAATCGACTCTGAAAAAAATACCACGACAAAAATATTTTGAATGGTGGTTGCACCGATTCAAAATGACCCCGCTCTGATACCAATTGATGGATCGAAAGCACTAGAGGGGGGGGGGGTGAATAGCGCTCGTGGCTATTTCATTTTTCGAAATCGTAAATCGTACGTGAAACTAATAGAGTAATAAGCAGTGGAATAAAGACAGTCAAACACAGAGACACAGGGAATTACTTCGTTCGGAGCCTAAGGCGACTCCTACTCGAAGGCCCGCGATCCTTGATCGCTTCTGGTGGGTAACAACTATAATATCGTGAATAAGTACATGGAAATAAGTACAACTGGAATTGAAATAATACCGACAACAAAATAATAACTGAAGCTTTAAGTCGTCGGCGACTGTAACAGCACTTTAGAGTCGTTTCTTGAGCAGCACACAGCAGAAGGAAGGCTTGTTCAATTGTTGTTCTTTGGCTGTGTAACGACCCAATTTTCCTTATTTCGAGTTCTAAAAGTCCATAAAAATGTTTAGAAATACTTTTAAAATATTCTAGAGATTTTTAGGAATTTTTAGAGTATTTTTACGTAATTTTTGGAGGTCATTTAGTATGTTTTCAAAAAAGAAAGAAGTTTTGACCAAAATGTAGAAGGTGAGATTCAAACCCACGACCTCGGCTCGGACTGACCCAAGCGAAACCGGCCCAACCAGCTGAGCTGCGCGTGATTTGTTAACCAAGTATGTAGCAAAATATATTTAAGCTATAATTGGAACGTTTAAAATAATTTGGAATTAAAAGTGCGTGACTGAGGATTTGAAACCCAAACCTGTGGCTTCAAGCAAAACTCAACTGACCAGCTGCGCCAGCAGGCTGTGTTAACCTAAGAGGGAGAGAAATATATTTAAGGTATAGTATTTTATAAAATAACCTAGGTTGTAAAAGAGGTTAAGTTAAGAGAGGAAAACCTAAAATTTTCTCTCAAAATTTCCCTTCTCCTCACGCACGCGGCGCCGTTCCTTCTCTCGGGCGAAACCGCAGCCAAGGCTAGGGTTCCTCCCTCCGACGTCGGCGACGTATTTTTCCGGCCGGTCTCCAACCGTGGGTGACCATTCCGACAAGGAGAACTTGGGAAATACAAGGAACCGGTGGAATCGAAGCTCCACCGAAACCCTAGAGCATTTTCCTTCGGTTGTAAGTCCAAGAACCCGAAGTAAGTGCTTCTCACCTGTGGTAGGAGTAGCTCTCGGGTTTTTTTTATCTTGCGTTTTGTTGAAAAATGATAACAGTAGCCTTTCATCTTAGCATATGGTTTCGGATTTGACCCTTGCTCTAGCCAATTCGGTTTAAGCTGATTTCAATCCCTTGATGTGTTTTATTTAGGGCACGAACAGAAGTTTTGAGGGTTTCCCTTGATTACCACAGCATGCTAGTTAGGTGTATTTACCTTACACTTCAAGCATGTTTAAGTAGATATAAATTTCTTCAAGCCATTGTATGATTGAATGATTGTTAGGAGTCAAGAATAAGATAGTTTTTTTTTACAAGTTTGAAATGTGGAAAACTCTTATTGCCGTGAGCTGCTTAAAAGTTGTTCCTTATGACCATGTATTCTCCTTTTAGTGGCTGAGGAATTCTATTGGAGTCGGTTTGAATATATATCCTGTTACATTTCAGTGATATAGTTGTTCTTTCTTTAATTATTGTGGAGTTTGTTTGAATATGTACTGGATAATATTTTATATCAGTGCCATGTAGTTTAAAATCTCTTGTTTGCTGAATAAATGAGAGAAGTACAAGTAAAGCAATACTAAGATACAATCTGATCCTAAGTTTCAGAATTTAGAATCAAGGCACACAGAGTGCTTAAATAAATGCCAAGGCATTTATTTAGAAGAAGTAATTAAAGAAGGATATAAAGAAAAGTATTTTACTTTTAAAGGGCATGTACCGGACACAAGGTCCAAGGGATGGGCTCCAAGTTGCCCCTAGACATAAGGTCTAGAAGTGTCTTAATGGTTTTGGGATTAGCTACCTCAATTCTCATTAAGAAAGGCGCGCAAAGTGGTACAATGCCGGGCCCAAGTAAAGTTGAATATTATTTTAAAGTATAAAAGTATTAATTTGGAAACAAACAGAACAAGTTCTTTTATCTAAGTTGCAAATTTTAGCAAATTAAATTGTTGTTTCCTTTAGAGATGCATGATGTAGTTCTATTTGCTATTTTCATGTTGAGCATGTATTCCCTGCTTTCTTTTATGCTTATGCATTCCTTATCGAATTTTGTGAGTAGAAAGCACTTACTAAGCTTTTAGCTTATAGATACTACTTTTTCCTCCTACTGCAGATATAGATAAAAATAAAGGAAAAGTTAAAGTGGTGTAGAAGAAGGCGACAAGGAGACGTTGATGATATGTGTGTGTGAGGCTGTTTATGGAAGCTTGGGATTGTTGCTGAATTATTATTTCTGCTAATGTTCTTTTAGTTTCTGCAAAAAAAAAAATAAAATAAAATAAAAAAAATAATAAAAAGTGAATTATTTTGAAATGCTAAGTTGTGTTTTAAATTGCTTCATTTATGCGTTAGTATCAATAAATTGGTAAGTGCTTATGCTCATTACCTCTTCTTACTCTGTTGGAATGTTAAACTGCTGGAATTTTATATGGGATGATTTGGTTGATACAAGCTCAGTAAATATTTTCATGTGTATGATAGTATCCAATATGAATTTAGCTTGAATGGAAATCTGCCATTATTAATATCCTGTTGGGGAATTTACTTTTGCTATCCAGTATTTATTTCTACTGCAGTGAGTAGAAAATATGAATAGCTAGTGAATTTCTATGCTCAGTTTTCCTTTTGTTACTGCTGGAAATTTTAATCGGCGGTGAAATGCTAGAAATGTTTGCCTATGCTCGGTATCACTATTGCTGTCAGTTTACTGCCGTGGAATTACATAGCTCGGTCTCCCTTTTATTACATTGCTCGGTATTCATGTGCTATAGCTGGAGTTTTATTCTGCCGTGGGAATTAAATCTGCAGAGTTCTTTTTTTTTAGCTTGATTGCATTGCTTGAACCTGGAAAATGCCTCTTAGTACTGCCGAAATATTTAATTGCAAGCAGAATAATTACTACTTCCCTGCATGTATGCTAGCTGTTGACAAGTAGAGGCATTAATCTCCTATGATTCTTCTTGATAGCAATTGCCATGTATGCTTGCAGTAAAGTGTAGTAAGAACGAAAATAAATGATGGAGTTTTATGCTCAGATTTCTTCTCCGTAGATTTTAAATATTTCTGATATTAGAGTAAGTAACTCCAGTTAAGTAGAGTTTAAGTAAGTAACAGTCACCCTCAGAGTAGTAGTAGGAAGGGTGGCCGTTACAGGCTACACCCTCGACCCTCTTTTTATATGAGGTTCCGGGCGCCTGGGACCTTTCCGGGCGCCTGGAGTGTGACGTGGCCAGCCAACTAGGTTGCTCCACGTGGTGAAGTCGCGCAAGGGATAAAGTTTGGTCCCGGGCGCCCGGACCTGTTCCGGGCGCCCGGACCACCTTTTTCCAGCAGGCTCCTCACCTGCAAACAAAGGTTAGACCGAGCAAAATACCCTGCAAGACAGTGTTAGAATCTGATAAAACAAAGTAAGGAATAACTGACAGTCTTCGGACTGTCCGAGTCTGACTTCGGATTTCCAACCGGAAACCCTAGGTCGACCCGACGCCTACTGTTCCCTCTACGGGGAACGCGTCCTCACCTACTCCCCTCAGGAGAGATTACCTGATGCCAGTCCGATCCTCCAGACCAACTGGACTTACCGCCTAGGGTTACCACCCTCTAGGACCTAGGGCTACCACCCCCTAGGACCTAGGGTTACCACCCCCTAGGGTTTTTCTCCACCTAGGGTTACTGCCCCCTAGGACCTAAGGTTACTGCCCCTTAGGGTTTTCCTCCACCTAGGGTTACCGCCCCCTAGGATCTAAGGTTACCGCCCCTTAGGGTTTTTCACCTGCCTAACCGCAGCTAGGACTTTCCTGAAACACTCATTCAAACATGTTAGATCACACACTAACTTAACTTTGAATCCTTTGCCATTATCAAAACCAAGGTTCGATCGTCGGATGCTTCCCGCACCAACATTTTACTTTTATCAGTGGCATTGTGCTGGACTCTCAGTTGTCCTTGGGTTGGGCTCCCATAGTCGTCCCTAGGTTTAGATAACCTAGTAGTAATGGCACGGCCGACGGTCGACGGTCGACGACCCGAGGGTCGCCAAATGGGCCGCCAAATGGACCGCCAAATGGGTCGGGTCGTTACAAAAGTAAAAGCACAATTGCCGGGCCCAAGAGAAGTTGATTATTATTTTGAAGTATTATAAGTATAAGTTTTTGAACAAGTAAAACGAGTTTTACATAAGTATAAAAGTATTAAAGAAGAAGTTTTTAAACAAGTGATAAAATTAAGTTTAGAACAAATGAAATAAGTTTCATATAGTTCTAAAAATCAGTAAGTTTAGTTCTTTATTCTACCATGTTTATCTAGTGGATGAGTAGTTTTCATGTTTACCTATTAGATGAGTAGCATGATTAGCTATTAGAATTACATGAGTAGATTCCTTAGCTTTTCTTTGCTATTAGTTTGACATGAGCAGTTATGTTTATGCTTTATTTCTTTTTAGAGTATATAGTTTCTAGTTCTTTTCGTATACATGCACATTCATGATTTTGTGAGTTAGATAGCGCTTACTAAGCAAATTTTGCTTATAGATTGCACTTCCTCTTACTGCAGATACAGGAAAGGAAAAGATATAGAAAGGAAGGCGACAAGGAGGTGTCCGAAGGATGTGTGATGCCAGGACTATGGAAGCCTTGGGACTAGGAAAGAAGTTTTAATTTTAGTTTCCGCATTTTAGTTATTGTAAACATTTGAGCTGTATTTTAAGTTCATGTCATTTGAGATTATTCTGTTTAGATTGCATGTAGGATGAGTTCAGTTTAGTAAGTAGATATTTGTGTGTTTGATACTTATTTAACTGCGTGGTTGATTGATATGTGTTCCAGCCACTTGTGGCTGAGTATATATTGCATGTATTGTTGAATATGGTCACCGGTACAAGGGAGACTCTGTCGAAAATTTTCGGTAGGGTTTCCATGTGATTTTTAATCATACCGGTTAAGTAGAGTTAGTAGTTAAGTAACGGTCATCCTTAGAGAGTAGTAGTAGTAAGAAGGGTGGTCGTTACACTAAATCTGCTGTGCTTGAGAAGTTCCAAAACTGCAGTTTAAACAAAAACAAATCTGCATACTATACTAATTAAAATTCTGCATACCAATGCTCAACAGAAATCTGTATACTGGGCTAACAAAACTGCATTATAAGCTTAAAACAAGGAATGCTACTGCTATAAAAGAAAATTGATGCACGTGTTAACTTGAGAGATCAGAACCTATTACACGTGTTAAGCTTAAGGTTGTTCTTGAAACGTGGATTTACTAGAACAGAACCTGAGAGATACTACTCATTCTAAATTAATTCCTTCCAAGCAAAGCATAAAGGAAAATTACTGTTGCCATCACAAATTGAAACGTGCTGGAGTTTTAAAACCCACATAAAACTTGTTTTCATTTCAAATACCTAGCGCAAACAAAACCAGAACCTGCCGAAACTAAAGATCCCTGTAACTTGTTCATAGCTATACTTTTATCAAGCAACATAACCCTTTAAACTAGTTACAGCAGAATTAAACAAAAGGAACCCGAAAACTCAAAATTCCTCATCGAGCAACAGATCTTTAAACTGTAAAATTCCACAAGAACAGAGCAGGGTATACCTTCGTAATAAGCATGGTAAAAAGAATAAGGATCCGAAATGTTTCAAGAAAATGAAACAACCTATGAAAACTTATTCCCAGCTTATGTTTATATAGAGTAAAGGAAACCTTTTAAACATGCTACAATGCTTTCAACTACTGAAAACTAAGACATCAATTATTCTTTATCCTATGTGCCACGAAAACAAAAGGAACTGAAGGTTGCTACTGTTCAGTCCACGGCAAAGAACCAAAAGAGGAACCAAAAGAGGAATTAGGTATAAGATCCTTTACCACATGCTATGAAATCAAGAAGAAATCAAATCCGAAACAAGCAACTCATGGCAGAGACCCTTTTTAAACCTTTCATCATCACGGCATGCTCAAAAATACAAGGAAAAACACCAAATTAAAATCGGAACAACTCTTACCGCAGGTGAGTAGCAACTTACCTATCCTTGGACTCAAAACCGAAGAAGAAATTCCTAGGGCTTCGAAGATGCTTGCGTTTCTGACTCTTCCTTGTGCCCACGATCCTCTTCGGCAAGGAGGTCCCCTCTCCGAGAAGAACTCACGGAATCAACCCTTCGCCAACCGCCGGAGACGAAACTAGGGCTTCGTTCTTCTCTTCTGCCTAAACCAAATCGCTGTCGCTGTTCGTGAACGAGGGAGATGAGAATAATTTAGGTTTTAGGTCACCGAAAATATAACCTCAACTTGTCCCTTAATAACTCCATTATTTCTGTTAACTTGTCAAATAAATTTTCCTACCTTTTCTAAACAAAACCGACGGCTGGATCACTTGGTCAGCCGGATTTTGACCAACTCTAAGGTCACGACTTCGATTCCTCAGACGCGCACTTTTCGTTTCGATTTATTTTCAATGTTCCTAACTATACCTTATATACATTTTATTCCATATATAATTAACAAAACGTTTGTAGACCAGTTGGTTGGCTGAGTTCGTTAAGTTCCTTATCGGGTCCGAGGTCCTGGGTTCAAAACCCGGCTTCAACATATGTTATTTCTTTTTTTTTTAAACTTATTTCTCTTGGTAAAAATACCAAACGAACTCCAAAAATTACATAAAAATACTCTAAAAATTCCTAAAAATCTCTAGAATTTTTCTATAGTATTTTTAAATATTTTTAAATTATTTTTGGGGCTCAAAAGGAGGAAATTTGGGTCGTTACAACTTGATCTTCAAACTATTAGTGCCTTGCGACCGACTAGAGGGGGAGGTGAATAGCATACACAATAATTTAAACAAAACACCTTCCTCAGAACTTATAACTCAATTACAATAAACACTCGCATAACAGAATTAAGAACCTAATTAAAAGGAAGAGAGGCACATAATGAGTTACTTGGTTTGTAATCAGCTAATTGCTAATCCAAGGAAATTAAAGCTCACTAAAAATCTCCTTTAGGTGGAGTAGCCTCTTGCAACATTCAAAGCTCACAATTACAAAGCTAAACTCAAATGGAATCATATACAAGTGTTGTCTTTAGTTTTTGGGATCAGGGATGTATTTATAGCACTAATCAGGGTACCTGGAAGGGTTCTAGGTGTCTAGAGGGGGATAAAATTTTATCCCTGTCATAACAAATCACGACAGCTAGCAACGTGATAAACATTCTGGTCTGGGCACCTGGACCAGGTCTGGGTGCTCAGATCGAGTTGTTCTAGCTCGACTAGGGCGAGCGCCTGGGTCACCCTGGGGTTGGGCGGTTCGAGCGCTCGGAGCACAGTCAACATCTAGTTGACTTTTCTTCTGGGTCTTTAGTTCCGGATCTACTCGCTTGGGTGATTTCAATCATCTGGAATAGGGTTCACCCAAACCCATTTTTTGGCCTTCTTAAATAACTTCCACTCTGGCTTCTCATCCCTTGGAACTATCGCGTGCTTTCTTCTCATCCGCTAGTGTATTTTTCCACAACACCTCGTCCCTCGAACGCACCGAGCCATCAACTCTCTCCCGTGCCGTCCTTCTCGCTAGCTGCATCTTTCGCTAAACCTCCTGTGCTCATATATTCCTGCACACTTACACACAATGATATCAAAATATAATAGGACCTAACTTGACTTGGTTGATCATATCAAAACTACCATGGGGTACTTACAATCTCCTCTTTTTTGATGTGAGCAACCCCATGTTAAGTTAGGGTAAACCATAAACAAGTAACAATAAAAAAATTGCAAGTACATGATTTTAAAAAAATTCAAAAAAATGTACTCTCCCCCTAGACTTAATTTTTAATTTTCCTCCTTTGATCACATTAAAAATGGGGTATTCCCTGAAAATAACATTAAGTAGTAATAAATTCTTTTCCGCGTAAATACATATTTTAAAAAAAAAACTACTTAAAAATAGTTATTAATCTCAAAAAATCTTGAAATATTTTCTAAGAATGCATTATAGCAAGTAACTTTGCAAAAAAAAGAAATCAATAATTGAATTTTTGAGAATTTTTAATATTAAAAATTTCTATTTGGATAACTAATTTATATAAAATTTAATAATAGTCAGAAAATTTCAAAAATATTTTCATGGACTGATAACATGATGAGCTTTCACAGAAAAATAAATTTTTGCAACAATTAATTTTGGAAAAATAATTCTAAATTAAAAAATATAATTTAAAAATCATAGAAAAATAAAAAATGGTCAAATTTTTTAAAATTTTTTTGAACCCAGAATATGATGATCTTTCACAGAAAAATAAAGTTTTAAATAATAACACTGTGAAATAATTTTAAATGGAAAAATATGATTTTTGTTAAATAATTCATAAAAAATAATTTAATGGTCAGAGAAATTTAAAAATTTTCCTAGAGATAAGTGATGTATTCTTTTTTTCTTGAAAAAAATAGGATCAAATTTATTTCAAACCAAAATTATATGAAAAATTTATTTATCCAATTCTAAGTAATAAAAATATTAAATTAATTCAAATGTAAGACATGCATAAAAATTCAATCCAAGCATGATTTTAGAATCCAAAATAGATTCCTTCCTACCGAATTAATAAGAAATTTTTTTAGAATATTTTTTGGTGATAGTTTTCTGATTTGGTTCTTATGATATCTATAATACTAATTAAGTCATGAATAATTTCAAACTGATTGAACATCTGAGCATGTAAAATTTTTTAAATTTTCTATTTCTATTTTTAGATTTTTATTTTCAATTTTTTCCTTGTCGAAATCTTCTAGTTGACAGGATGTTGCTAAGGTTAGTATTAATTCATCATTTTCCTTTTTATATTTTCTATTTTTAATTTCTAATTTATAAGTATTTTTTGACAATATTTTTATGAATTTGAATAACTGGTCAGGAGTAGAGACCGTACCTAACTTACCTTGTAAATTTCTGATGCTCTGCTTTCTTCTGATGTTGCTCCCCCTTCATCGATGCTCATTGCGGAAGAGCTTGCTTCATCATCTTCTTGGTGACTTGCCATCAATGCAAGTTCGGCTTGGGCTTCAATCTCCAACTTTGATGATGTTTTGTCCCACGTCACTTTTAGAATTTTATATTTTGACTGATCGACTTCTTGTTCTTCTCCTTGTTTTTTAATTTGGGGCAATTGTCTTTGACGTACCCTTCTTCATTACAGTGGTAACATCTTATCTTTCTTCTTCTTTTATCCTACAATTGACTAAACTTATTAGTTTTAAATAACTTTGTGAATTTTCTTACCATGAATGTCGTTTCATTATCGTCGAGGGACATTTCGGATTCTAGTTCATCCATTTTTGCCTTTAAGGCAATGTTGTGCTTGGACTCCTTCTTTAGATCTGCACATCTAGTTTCATGAACTTCAAATATAGAAAATAATTCTTCTAAAGTACTTACCTCTAGATCCTTGGAGATGTAATATGCATCTACTAAAGATACCCATTCAGAAGTCCTAGGAAAGGTGTTAAGCATGCACCTTAGCGAAATCTTGATTAGTTACCTTTTCTTTGAGATTTGTGAGTCCAGTGATGAGTTCCTTGATTCTCGAGTGGAGGTGTGCAATGTTTTCACCTTCTTCCAATCGGAGGTTGCTAATCTGGTTCCGGAGAAGATCCCGTCTTGCTAGTTTTGCCTCCAAGGTCCCTTCGTGTAGTTCCATGAATTTCTCCCAGAGCTCCTTGGCTGACTCATAGGCTTTGCTTCAGTTGACTTCTTGAGGTGGTAAAATGCTAAGCAAATGAAACTCCGCTTTGTCGTTTGCCACGAAGTCGACTTATTCCTTTTTTGTCCATTGGTATTCTTCTTTGCCCTCTAGTGCTACAAAATTAAATTTCATAATTAGTAATAAATAAAAATATGTCTTAAAGAATAGCTTCATCTTTTTCTTCCAGTTAGCGAATTTCCCCTCGAAATTCGATGGGTAGATGCTCAGTCCAACCATCTCTTATGCTTTGATTGATGATTATTCTCTTGAAGTGTCCTGGCTCTGATACCACTTGTTGGTGCCTTACGGCTGGCTAGAGGGGGTGAATAGCCTGCATAATAATTTAAACAAAACACCTTTCTCGGAACTTATAACTTGATTAAAATAAACACTTTCATAAAAGAATTAAGAAGTTAATTAAAAGGAAGAGGCACAAAATGGGTTACCTGGTTTATAATCAGCAGATTGCTAATCCAAGGAAATTAAAGCTCACTAAAAATCTCCTTTGGGTAGAGTAGGCTCTTATAGTAGTCAAAGCTCATAATAACAAAGCTAAACTCAAATGGAATCATTTACAAGTGTTGTCTTTAGCTTTTGGGATTAGGGTTGTATTTATAGCCCTAATCAGGGTGCTTGAAAGGATTCCAAATGCCTAGAGGGGGATAAAATTTTATCCCCGATGTAACAAATCGTGACAGCTGGCAACACAATAAACTTTCTGGTCCGAGCGCTTGGACCAGGTTCAGGCGCCTAGAATAGTTCTAGGCTCCGAGAGTATAGTCAACCTTTGGGTTACTTTTCTTTCGGGTCTTCTACTCTGGCTCTGCTCGCTTGGGTGATTTCAGCTATCCGGAATAGGGATCACCCGAACCCATTTTTTGACTTTCTCGAGCAACATTTCACTCTGACTTCTCATCCCTCGGAACCTCCGTGCACTTCATTCTTGTCTACTAGCGTACTCTTCCATATCACCTCGTTCCTCGGACGCACCAAACCCGTCGACTCTCTCCTGTGCCGTCCTTCTCGCTAGCTGCGTCTTTTGCTGGATTTCCTATGCTTCTAAATTTTTGCATACTTAAACACAAGGATGTCAAAACATAACAGGACCTAACTTAACTTCATTGATCATATCAAAACTACCATGGGGTACTTACATAAACTTGTATTTTTCTAACATTTGGAGGCATGGTTGTGCCTTAGGGCATGACCAAGTTTATTTCTGCTCTGGAAATCCACATGGGTTGGCTCCTGGCCATGCTATTTGGCACGACCAATACTTTTCTTGTGTTGATTCACCTTTATGGCCAGGTCCAATTTAACTCTGAAGTTTGTTACTACTTGTGCCCCAAGACTTAGTGTAACGACCACTCTTCTTACTACTACTCTCTAAGGGCGACCGTTACCTAACTACTACTCTACTTACTAGTGTCACTGACGTTATTACTAGCAATACTTAGATTTATCACGGTTCAGAGGAATTCCTATCGAAAAATTTCGGCAGAGTCTCCCCTGTACCGGTGACCAAATCCATAGTACATAAGATATATACGCAGCCACAGGCGGCTGGAACTCATTTTTCACAACCACGCAGTTATAAAAACAACAGTAAAAACAACCAACTATATCACTCCACAATTAATTAAAGTGACTAAATGCATATGCGGAAATAAACTCAACTACAATCTCACAAACTTCATAATAGTGTTAAAGAAAAGAACTAAAGCATAAACTCTAATCAAATAGGTCCTACAGGTTTGATAACACTCTCTGGATCTCTCCATAGTCGCAGTCATCACACACCTTCATCACCACCACCATCCTGTCGTCTCCCTTCATATCTTAGCTTTTCCTTTATCTGCAGTAGGAGGAAAGAAAATAGATCTATAAGCGAAACGCTTAGTAAGTACTAATCTATCTCACAAAAACTCGAAGTGCATAAAAAGTAATGCAATAATACTGAAACTGAAATGCTAAAGCAAATCTGCATGTGCTCATGGTATACAGAAAATGAAACTGGATACTAAACATGCTCACTATCTAACAGGATAATAAGAAATTAACACTGTAAGCTTAGAATTAAAGAAACTAACTTTTTATTTAATCTAAGCATAAAACTTGTTTTAATTTCCTATATCCTTGTAACAGAAATTAATCTTTTAATTTCTATCTTTTACTTTCTTCTTCTTTCTTTCTTCTTTTTAACTTTTCTTTTCTTCTTCTTTCTTTCTTCTTTTTAACTTTTCTTTTCTTCTTCTTCTTTTGGTTTTCTTTTCTTTGGGCCCAGGCTTAGTACCATCTTTATTTTGCGCGCTTTCTAATAGTGACCGAGGTAGCGAGCCTCTAGTCCTATGAGGTAAAGACCTTGGTCTTACCAGGGCCAAGACCTTGGAATTGGTCACCTGGATTTGTTTAACGACAACTTTGGAAGTCGAGTACTAGCCTCTTACTTTAGTTTACTTGTTATCTCTTTTTAACTAGACTTTAGTCTTTTTCTTGCTTATAGCTGCTTATCACAGCAAGGAAGGTCCAAACTAAATGCTATGTGTGAATATATAGATGCTAAAATCTGTTCATGTACATTTTGAAGCAAGAGAACCCAAAAATCAGCATACCTGACTAATAAAAATCTGCACATATGGCTAATAGAAATATGCACATAAAACTACTGAAAATCTGCACTTAAGCTCAATAAAATGCTTAAACCATTCTAACTAAATGAAGGGTTGTTCTTGCCCTTTGAGTAGCAAGAAAAACTAACCGCATGCTTCAAACTAAAAAGAAAACCTGCTGAACTAAAACCCCTTGCAACATATTCACAGCATAAGGCGATAAAAACTACTGCTGCTAACAATTTCTACACGTGGTGTACCAAAGCATGCATCACTAGATCTACACATGTTGATTCCTTTCCAACGAAATAAGGCAACAAGAAAAGCTACTGCTGCTATCAACTTCTATCTGATAAAGAAATCTGTTCATCTATTTGCAATAGAATGATCAACTAATAGAAACCGAAAACACATATTAACCCTAAACAATTTATTCATTTATCTTAGATTTCAAACAGAACTGAATCCCTAACAAGCATAGATTTGGCTTAACACAATTCTACATGCTCAATCACACTAAACAATTTATTAAACCTTCTTTGAAACCCACAGCAATCATCCTAAACCCCTAAATTCAATCCCTTTCAAAGCATGATTCGGAAACAAGGAAAACCACTTATCCAAGGTTCACCGCCAAATTCATCCCACTAGGGAACTCACGGCAGATTCACATCAAGGGGAACTACAAATCCGAAAACAAGGAAACGAAATCCAAAGATTCGGAGCAACTCCTACCGCAGGTGAGTAGTACTTACTTGCTTTCTTGGACTTACAACCGAGAAGAAGAAAGGGGATGACTTTTAGGGCTCAGCGGCTTGCAAAATTTGGCTTCCTCTTGTACCCGCGAGCTCCTCTCCGTCGGGATCACCACCCACGGTGAAGGATGACTGGAATAAGGCTTCGCCGGCGCCGGAGACCCAAAACCTAGCTTCCTCTTGGTTTCCGCCGAGAGAGAAGGCGCCGTCGCGAGGGAGAAGGAGAAGAAAGATTTCGGGAGAAAATGTTGGGTTTTTGGAAAATCCAAAACCTAATTCCCTTTTATATATAAGGGTTATATTCCAAACTATACTATATCCTTAATTCTTTCTATATAGGGTTAACAGAAATCTCCTAGCTTAGTTGGTCAGGTCGGTTTTGGCTTGGGTCAGTCTGACCTGAGGTCCCGGGTTCAAACCTCGCTTCCAACGCTTTTTGCCTAAACTTCTTTGGTTTTGTAAAAATGCTAAACGACCTCCAAAAATTACGCAAAAATACTCTAAAAATTTCTAAAAATCTCTAGAATATTTTAAAAGCATTTTCAAATATCTTTATAGACATTTGAAACTCAGAATAGGGAAAATTGGGTTGTTACAATCCTCCATACCTTATAAAAAGTTCATCCTCGAACTTAGAATAGTTCTGGATACTTTTGTCTCATACTGTCCTCCCGCTCCCAAGTGATTTCCTCGTGCTTCTGGTTCTACCAGATGACCTTCACTAGTGATACTTCTTTGTTTCTCAATCTCTTGACTGCTCTGTCCACTATCTGTGTAGGTCTGCTCTCATAACTAAGATCCTCTTGGATCTGTACTGACTGAGGCTGAACCACTTGGCTCGGGTCGTGGAGACACTTCTTTAGCATGGAGACATGAAATACATTATGTATTGCTGACATGTCTTGTGGTAAGTCCAACTTGTAAGCTACTTTTCCAATCCTTTCTATGATTAGGTAAGGTCCTACATAGCGAGGACTTAATTTTCCCTTTTTGCCAAATCTCATCACTCCCTTCATAGGAGCGACCTTGAGGAAAACTGAATCTCCTACTTGGAATTCCAATGGCCTACGGCGTGTGTCAGCATAACTCTTCTGTCTGCTCTGGGCGGTCTCAATTCTCTGTCTGATTTTCTGGATTGCTTGAGTAGTCTCGTCTATCACCTCTGTCTGAATGCCCAACTCTGCTTCCATCTCTTTTCTCTCTCCTACTTCTTGCCATCATATGGGTGATCTGCATTTCCTGCCATATAGTGCTTCATAAGGTGCCATCTTGATGGTGGCCTGATAGCTATTGTTGTAAGCGAATTCAGCTAAGCACAAATACTTGCACCAACTTCCTTTGAAATCTAGCGCACAAGCTCTGATCATGTCTTCTAAAATCTGATTCACTAGCTCTGTCTGTCCATCAGTCTGTGGATGGAAAGCTGTGCTGAACTTGAGTTTGGTGCCTAGTGCATTCTGAACGCACTCCCAAAAGTGTGAGGTGAAGCGCCCATCTCTATCAGAAACGATAGATTTAGGGACTCCATGAAGTCTGACTACCTCTTTAACATATAGCTGGGCCAACTGCTCTATGGAGTGGGACACCTTGATGGCTAGGAAGTGAGCAGACTTGGTCAATCGGTCTACTATTACCCATATCGCATCATATCCATTGGTGGTTCTTGGAAGACCTGTTATAAAGTCCATGGATATGTCTTCCCATTTCCATTCTGGTATTGGAAGAGGCTGAAGAACTCCTCCTGGTCTCTGGTGTTCTGCTTTGACTCTCTGGCATGTCAAGCAGGTACTGACATATTTAGCAACGTCTCTCTTGAGTCCTGCCCACCAGAACCTCTGTTTCACATCTTGATATATCTTAGAAGAACCAGGATGTATGGAATATGGTGTACTGTGAGCTTCCTCTAAGATCTTCTTTCTCAGTTCTTCATCATTGGGCACGCAAATGTGACTCCCCTGATAAAGAATCCCGCTGTCTGTTACTCGAAACTCTGATTTGTCTTCTTTCTGTATCCCCTGCTTGATCTTCTGGATGTCTAGATCTTCACTTTGCTTTCTCTGTATCTCCTCAAGCAATGTGGACTCTAAGGTCAATGCGGAGAGCTGTCCGTAAATAATTTCAAGTCCAAAATTTGACAACTCCTTCTGCAGTGGCAGGGCTAATGATGACAAAGACATCAGGGATGCACTAGATTTTCTGCTGAGTGCATCTGCCACTTTGTTAGCTTTGCCTAGGTGGTAGAGGATTTCACAGTCGTAATCTTTGACCAACTCCAGCCACCTGCGCTGTCTCATGTTTAAGTCCTTCTGAGTGAAGAAGTACTTAAGACTCTGATGATCTGTGAAGATTCTACACTGAACTCCATACAAATAATGTCGCCAGAGTTTAAGTGCAAAAACCACAACTGCCAGCTCAAGATCATGAGTAGGGTAGTTCTTCTCATAATCTTTGAGTTGTCTGGAAGCATAGGCTATGACTTTTCCTTCTTGCATGAGGACAGCTCCTAAGCCCATCTTGGAAGCATCACTGTAGATGTCGAAACTCTTGTCGCTCTGTGGAACAGTCAGAATGGGAGCACTGATCAATCTCTTCTTTAGCTCTTGGAAACTCTGCTCACATTTATCTGATCATTCGAATCTCTTGTTCTTTCTTGTGAGGGTTGTTAGTGGAGAGGTTATCCTGGAAAAGTCCTCCATGAACTTCCTGTAGTACCCAGCTAAACCAAGGAAGCTTCTGATCTCTCTGACGTTCTTGGGTCTACTCCAGTTGTTGACCGCTTCCACTTTGGCTGGATCCACTTGAATACCTTCTTTAGAAATAATGTGACCTAAAAACGCCACTTGATTTAACCAGAACTCGCACTTTGAGAATTTAGCATAAAGCTGCTTCTGCTGAAGAGTCTGCAGTACTATCTTCAAGTGCGTGTCATGCTCCTCTGGTGTAAAATATCGAAAAAATGGCGAATAATGATAAGGGAATTTTCTGGAATTTTTAGAAATTTTTCGGGAATTTTTCGGAGCTCGTATAAGCGACTTTAAGGGGATAAAAAGGGGCCCATGAAAGCCTGTTTGGGCTACCCCATTTAAGTGAGGGAAAGTCTATTTATTTTTATTCTTTTCCTTTTCTTTTCTTTCTCCCCAACGCCGTTTCCTTTTCCCCTCCGCACGCCCGATGCGATTTCTTGGCCCTAACCACACACGGCGGTTCTCTACTTCTTCCTCGCCGAGCCTCTTTCCCTTCTTCTCTTTCCCTTCTTTTGTGCCCAAGCCGCCGCCACTGTGAGGTCTGAGCCCCATTTTCCCTGCAGCCGGTGAAGCTAAGCATCTCTGCACCGTGCCGCCGGCCTCCCTTGTAATCCAGCGCCGCCGAGCTCAGGTGACCTAGCCATCTTCTTTGCCGTGTGCTCAAGGTCTTCTCTCCCTCTCCCTGCTTAAGTCGAGATCGCGGCAACGAGACGAGGTCAAGCTTACCGGCGTCGCCCACCTCCGGTTCCCTTACCTGGAGAGGAAACTGTGCTGAATTTCCTGTGCCCTAGCGCGGTCGTCGGATTCTTATCACCTCCGACCAGTGGAGAGGAAGAGCAACTAGTTGAGGGCTGTGGAGCAACAAACACGGCTGTGAGGTACAGGTATCGTGTCCTGTGGATTTGGAATTTTATGCGCTGTGGATTTCTTTTGATCCAGCAGCTCACTGTGGGTTCAGACAGGAGCAAGGAAATCAAGCCTAGTCTTTCCCTCTGTTAAATCTCCGGTAGAGAGGAAGAACTTGACACCGTTGCAGTGTTGGCAATAGACCGTTGGTCGCAACGTTCTTTGGGAAGCAAGTTTTGGCAGCAACTTCTCCGGCAGTGAGTTATCGGCTGAGGCATTCAACTCAGGTGAGTTTTGGTTTGAGGTTGCTCACGGATTTAAATCCAGATATAAATGGGGAATGGTTGGGATTACCTAACCTAAATGAATTAAATGAATTGGTTAGTTAGATTTGGATTAGAACTTGTGATGGATTATGCTTATTGCCAGACCTAATTTGAATGGATTAGATAAGAAACGATTGAGGAGTTAGATGATCCAATTAGGATTTATAATTGGATCTAGATTTATGTTAGCTTCTCGAGGATTTAATTTAGCTAATTTATTTATATGTAATTAGCTAAATCTGGATACCAAGTATTACAGGACTCTGGTTCGAGACGAGCACTTCGACGTGGAGATTGTTTAGCTCGGTCTACATTTAAGGCGGGTACCTCTTGACTTATCATTTATGATATTGTCTTTGGATATGCATAGTACTTTATAACTACAAGCAATGAACATGTTTGTCTTTGGTATGTCACTATTTGATATCCATAGCATGTTAGGTTTGTCGCCTGTGATGTATTCATGCTTATATCACATGATTTGTTGCCATGAGTACTTTATTACCTTATGTATCTTAGTTTCTAGAGTAAGTGACATACCATGTTTTACTGAGGTTAGGACTAGGTTCTGGATTTTTTTGGATTTAGTCATGTGTATCTAGATTATCTGATACTTAGGTTTTTATGCCATGACTGGCTTGTGTACCTCTGTTTGTTTGTCATATATGGTTCGTGTACCTAGACCTTGTTCTTTGATCTGTGCATATTGTTGGTACATAGATTATGGAAGGGGGATATATTTAGGATCTAGGTTGTTATACCAGAGAGGACCTGTATATCCTGGATCCGTGGATTTGACCTACTGATACTGTGGTACCCATATTATATATATATGGATTTTTCTATGCCGATCAGGATATACCATACTTGTTATGTTCGGGACATATGTTTTGATATTCTATCTGACCTGTGTACTCTAGATTTTGGTATGTGACCATCGCTTTTACAGTACCCATTTTGTATATATGGATATGGTTATGTGGATCAGTTTTTGCTATGCATAGTGACATGCATCATGATTGCATGCTGTGCGATTGTCGACTCCCCTATGGTTGAGCCCATCGCCAGTTACATGTACTGCACACACCCCCAATCATGGTTTAGTGGTATATCAGGCAGGTGTGTGGCGGTTCTGCTGTTTGGCTCCATTGGTCATATGACTCAACGTGGTAGCCGGCAGTCAGTTCTGCTCTGTTTGGCTCCGCTGGCATTTAGTGTAGCAGCGTGGTAGCCGGCAGATGGTGGACTCTGTTTGGCTCCGTTGGTCAGGTGACTCAGCGTGGAAGCCGGCTCATCGTGTACCGGGAGATGAGAGCATTGAGCTCCCCCATTTATGATTTGGGGTCAGAGGACAGGAGTACTCCGATAGCATTCCGTCCACTCGGTCACTGTTCAGGAGCAATGATGTTAGAGTGCACGGTCATCACATGCATTGATTGCATTTATTTGTTTGTGTTTGCTGCACTTATATGCTGCATTTTGGTGGATGCATTTGTTTGACATGCATACAGGAGACATACTGCGTATCGGTTTGATGACCCTTTAGATCAGGGTAGGAGTTCCTGGTGAGTACAGCTTCCTTGGTTACTTATCAATTTTGTATATTTCCTATATATTATTCGGAAGCTGTATTCCATGTTTATTGCTGTTAGATATATCTTACTAGGCATGTCTATTGGTATTCGCTGAGTTGTTGAACTCACCCCCGTGGACACTATCTTTTCAGGTACCAGGTTATTTATGGTGTCGCTTGGAGCATCCTGTCTGCTGGTCCCCACGTCACATCAGATGCCTTTCTGTTGTTTTATCTTAGTATATGAAATTTCTGTATTTCGATTTGTGTTCTGATTTTGTTTCCGGGTGTTATGTTGTTGGTTGTGTAAGCCTAGCCGGCTAGCAGTTTTGTGTTTAGTTGTATTTGGTTTCTGTCAGTTTTTATTGTGTTTTGATTTTGGTATAGCCGAGTGGGCTGCTTTACTTTTAACTGCGTGGTTGTGTCAGCCATAGGCTGAATTTGATGTTAACTGCGTGGTGTTTGTTTTCTTTTATTGTTATGATTCCATCCGCATGTGGCTGAGGTATATTATGTCTGTAGAATTGCTTCAGATTGTCACCCGTACAGGGGAGGTACTGTCGAAATTTCTTCAGACAGAGACTCCCTCGGGGCGTGACAATTTAGTGGTATCAGAGCAGGTATACGATACTTGCTATGTGTTTTGGATTTTCGAGATTTATCTGATATCAATTTATTTGGTATCAGAGATCGGCTTACGAGTCTTATTTTCCCGGTGTTTCGGATTTTGTGTTTTGGTCTTTTCGATGTGACTTTTCAGGTTTTGGGACCTGGCAGCAGCAGGACATCTCCAAGCTTCTGGAGGTATGTTGGTTTACTGTTATCATATACTTCTGTTAGTGTATGCATAGTTGACCATGATAGTTATGACATGTATTAGCACTTTTTATTTAGTACCTGTCTGGTTGTTGTAACACATATTATATGTGATGGGTTAGCCACTGATCTTGATTGACCTTAATAGAGATTAAGGATTATAGGCTTTGGTGATTTTACATGTCATACACCAGTAGTTTTTAGCTTATGTTATTACTAGTTGGTTAGCAGATTGAGGCACATACCAGTCTCTGCTTTTATTAGCTGGGTAGTGGATAGTATTTATATCTTTATGTTGACCTAGCCAGTAGCATACCATGTTATCTTAGTTAATTTCATCCGTAGATAATTGATTTACTCTTGTTAAATCGGTCAGTAGAAGATAGATTGACGTTTGTTGACTTGGGTAGTCATGATCGATTTACATTAGATGCTTGTAGAGGCTTTATTTATTCTTGATTAGTTAGTAGATGACCGATTAGTTTTGTTGATCCGATCAGTAGGGGATTGACCTACTTTACTTTTAGATGTTTGAATCTTGGGTTATTCGTGCTTAGTTGGATATCTTGAGCACATCGAGTACCTAGCTTATACTGACGTGGGAAAGGATTGAATTAGCCATATACTATTGACGATTTGGTCAGTCGACAGAGGATCGATGTATCATATTCCATGAGTACTTTAATTTTAGACTGTATGCACCTAATTAGATAACTTAGAAGGTGGTATAAGGTTTGTGTGGTTGATTGGATTAAATATGCTGATTATGCATAACTATGAAGTGTACATATGATTGTTATGAGTTGAAGGAGTTTTATGATGGATAGTTCATTAGTAGATAGTGTGGGTATTCCCATCTAGATATGGTTATTGTAGGTTCCTTGTGGATTATAGCTATTTAGTTAGCTGTACGTGTCTGATTGACATATTGGAGGTATCTTATCGATTTAAATCTGTGTCGTGGTATGTGCACATGGGTGTGAGTGTCATGTTGGAAGTATCTTGTCGACTACATCAGTGTTGTGATATGTACATATGTGTTTGGTGTAGTATCTGAGGTATCTTGTTGATTATGTGCGATTTGTGAATGCACCTGGGTTTTAGTATGCCTTATTGGAAGTATATATTGATTATACTCTTGGCATATGTGTATATTTGTCATGTGAGTGTTGTTTGGGGGTATTGTTGATTTTACCTACGATGTTATATGCACACGGGTTCGGTATACATTGTTGGAGGTATCATGGTGAATTATACCTATGATGTGAGTATTTTTGGTGTGTACTAATTGGAGGATTATGTCGATCATACATATCTTGTGTGTGCACGTGTGTCAGATGTATGGTTGGTAGCATCATGATGATTCTACCTATGTTAAATGTAGAATGTTAAATATCTACATTATGTTATTGGTTGTTTTACGCTGTCAACTAATTCTCCCATTAGTGGGTGACCGACCCACTAGGAGGATGATAGAGTTGACTATGGATTTGATTTGCCTACTGGGTGGTTATACCCTAGGCTACCCACAGTGATCTGTGGTAGAGAGATCTCGTGCAGTCTCTAGTGTGATAGTTAGGTGCCTTGGACATTTATGTATTGTTTGTGGTGGAGCGTAACTCCCACATATTTTTGTTTATTTGTGGTAGAGCGTAGCTCCCACATATTTTAGATGGTTGTGGTGGAGCGTAGCTCCCACATATTCCGGATTATCTCCCACATATGTAGTATTTCGTGTGATGGAGCATTGCTCTCACACTGGAGGAGCTATTCTTTGGTGATTATATATCGTTGGTGATTAGATCTGTTTATTGTTGTGGATCTTATGGTTAGGAATGTCTGTGATACGGACATTATGTGTCTTGGTTTTACCATTATGGCTTGCGGTGCCCTAGATGTTAGCATGGACTCGATGATTTGGGTATTCCTAGGATGTTTGGATTGGTTTCCATTGTCTTTGTTGACGATGTGGTAATATATTTCTGATCCGAGGTGGGTCACGTACACCACCTTCGCATAGTTCTAGAGATGTTTCGACGAGAACATCTATATGTGAAGATCAGTAGTGCGTATTTTGGTTGTCTTCTGTGAGATGTTTGAGACACACGGTCACCAGTAGGAGTATACCGTGGTTACACAGGAGATAGAGGATGTTACCGTTGGGAGTAGACGGAGTCTATAGAAGAGGATCGCAACTTCCTTTGTTTGGCCGATATTTCCGGAGATGCGTTGAGGATTTCTCATGGATTGCTATGCTATTTACACGCCTGACCAGGAAAGGTGTGAAGTTCACTTGGACTGAGGATTGCAAGACCAGATTCCAGGAGCTGAAGCGGAGACTAGTGTCGATTTTGATTTTTGGTTTTTACCTTCTGGAGAGGATGAATTTGTCCTCTATACCAACGCGTCTCTATAGGGTATGGGTGCTATTCAGATGCAGCACGGTAGAGTATTCTCATATGCTTCTCGATAGTTGAAGGAGCATGAGAAGAACTACCCAGTTCATGATCTGGAGCTAGCCGCCATCATCTTTGCTTTGAAGATTTGGCGACATCGTTAGTACGACATTACATTTGAATTCTCATTGACCATAAGAGTCTCAAGTATCTGTTCACTCAGAAGGAACTCAATCTCCGACAGAGGAGATGGATGGAGTTCTCGAAGGATTACGATTGTAAGATTAGCTACCACTTTGGGAAAGCTAATATGGTTGCCGATGCACTCAGCAGGAAGTCCAGAGGGATTTTAGCTTGCCACCGCGTTGTGGTAACAAACTTGATTTAGGGATTCTCTGAATTGAGCCTTGAGGAGCAGTGATGGACAGAGCAGGGTATTCTGGATACCATGGTTGCTCAGTCGTCGATCAGGACGAGGATCCGAGAGCCCTAGGCTACTGATCAGTATTTGCAGTTTATTTGCAGCCAGATAGCTTCCGGCAGCAGACCGAGTTCACCCGAGACAAGGAGGGTATTATATACTCCCGAGGCAGATTATGCGTACCTCAGTCTCATCCGGTCTTACAGGAGCTACTTCAGGAGACTCATCGCTCTCGATTTACGATCCACCCAGGCGGTAATCGTATATACCGAGATTTGAGACGTTCTTATTGGTGGAACGGTATGAAGAAAGACATCGCGGAATTTGTAGCGAGATGTCTGGTCTGTTAGCAAGTGAAGTATGAGTACCAGATACTGCCGGATTATTTTAGCGGATTCCTATTCCTAAGTGCAAACGGGAACATATTACCATGGACTTTGTGGTGAGTCTGCCTAGGACATGACGAGGCTATGACGCGATTTGGGTAATTGTTGATTTATTTAACCCAAATCAGCGCACTTCTTAGCGATCCTGAGGACTGATTCCCTGGATCGATTGACAGATCTGTATTGTCGGGAGATCATCAGATTACATAGTGTTCCTTTGACTATCATTTCGGATAGAGACCCCCAGTTCACGTCTCGTTTCTGGTAGAGTCTGCAGCAGGCCTTGGGCACACAGCTCCGATTCAGTACAGTTTTTCCATCCTCAGACAGATGGATAGTCACAGCGGACCCTTCAGACTCTAGAGGACTTGCTGAAGTCTTGTGTACTAGATTTTGGAGGCAGTTGGGAGGATCATTTGCCGTTGGTAGAGTTCGTCTACAACAACTGTTTGCATTCGGCTATCCAAATGCCACCGTTGAAGCGTTGTAAGGTAGGCCTTGGCGGACACCCATCCTCTGGGATGAGGTTAGAGAAGCCTAGTTATTAGGACCTCATAGAGCTTAGCTTGAGACAGAGTTGGTCCATACTATCGGACGGAGGATGTTAGAGGCATAAGACTGCCAGAAGAGTTATGCTGACCGGAGTCAGAGACTTTTAAAGTTCTCCATTTGTGACCAGGTATTTCTGTGAATTTCACCCACGAAAGGGGTGAAGAAATTGTCCGCAGAGGTAAGTTAGCCTGCGATACATTGGACCTTTCCAGATCTTGGAAAGGGTTGGAGCGGTAGCTTATCGTTTAGTGCTACCACCAGCGTTGACGGGCGATCAAGACGTATTCCAGGTGTCTATGCTGATGAGGTATATATCCGACTCGACACATGTGCAGACAGATATTTCAGTTTCTATTCAACCTGATGTCACCTATGAGGAGATTCCGGTACGGTTTCTAGACCGGAAAGAGCATTAGTTATGGAACAAGACTATCCGACTGGTTAAAGTCGGATGACAGTATCATTTGGACGAGAAGGTTATTTGGGAGCTCGAGGATACTATCCGAGCTCGATACCCAATTTTTCATTTGAGATATGTGATTTTATTTACCGTTCAGCATTTATACGCGTTACCTGTTGTTGGTATTTGCTGATGGTAGATAACGAAATTTGGGGACCAAATTTTTATTAGTGGGGGAGAATGTAAAATATCGAAAAAATGACGAATAATGATAAGGGAATTTTCTGGAATTTTTAGAAATTTTTCAGGAATTTTTCGGAGCTCGTATGAGCGACTTTAAGGGGATAAAAAGGGGCCCATGAAAGCCTGTTTGGGCTACCCCATTTAAGCGAGGGAAAGTCTATTTATTTTTATTCTTTTCCTTTTCTTTTCTTTCTCCCCAACGTCGTTTCCTTTTCCCCTCCGCACGCCCGATGCGATTTCTTGGCCCTAACCGCACACGGCGGTTCTCTACTTCTTCCTCGCCGAGCCTCTTTCCCTTCTTCTCTTTCCCTTCTTTTGTGCCCAAGCCGTCGCCACTGTGAGGTCTGAGCCCCATTTTCCCTGCAGCCGGTGAAGCTAAGCATCTCTGCACCGTGCCGCCGGCCTCCCTTGTGATCCAGCGCCGCCGAGCTCAGGTGACCTAGCCATCTTCTTTGTCGTGTGCTCAAGGTCTTCTCTCCCTCTCCCTGCTTAAGTCGAGATCGCGGCAACGAGACGAGGTCAAGCTTACCGGCGTCGCCCACCTCCGGTTCCCTTACCTGGAGAGGAAACTGTGCTGAATTTCCTGTGCCCTAGCGCGGTCGTCGGATTCTTATCACCTCCGACCAGTGGAGAGGAAGAGCAACTAGTTGAGGGCTGTGGAGCAACAAACACGGCTGTGAGGTACAGGTATCGTGTCCTGTGGATTTGGAATTTTATGCGCTGTGGATTTCTTTTGATCCAGCAGCTCACTGTGGGTTCGGACAGGAGCAAGGAAATCAAGCCTAGTCTTTCCCTCTGTTAAATCTCCGGTAGAGAGGAAGAACTTGACACCGTTGCAGTGTTGGCAATAGACCGTTGGTCGCAACGTTCTTTGGGAAGCAAGCTTTGGCAGCAACTTCTCCGGCAGTGAGTTATCGGCTGAGGCATTCAACTCAGGTGAGTTTTGGTTTGAGGTTGCTCACGGATTTAAATCCAGATATAAATGGGGAATGGTTGGGATTACCTAACCTAAATGAATTAAATGAATTGGTTAGTTAGATTTGGATTAGAACTTGTGATGGATTATGCTTATTGCCAGACCTAATTTGAATGGATTAGATAAGAAACGATTGAGGAGTTAGATGATCCAATTAGGATTTATAATTGGATCTAGATTTATGTTAGCTTCTCAAGGATTTAATTTAGCTAATTTATTTATATGTAATTAGCTAAATCTGGATACCAAGTATTACAGGACTCTGGTTCGAGACGAGCACTTCGACGTGGAGATTGTTTAGCTCGGTCTACATTTAAGGCGGGTACCTCTTGACTTATCATTTATGATATTGTCTTTGGATATGCATAGTACTTTATAACTACAAGCAATGAACATGTTTGTCTTTGGTATATCACTGTTTGATATCCATAGCTTGTTAGGTTTGTCGCCTGTGATGTATTCGTGCTTATATCACATGATTTGTTGCCATGAGTATTTTATTGCCATGAGTACTTTATTACCTTATGTATCTTAGTTTCTAGAGTAAGTGACATACCATGTTTTACTGAGGTTAGGACTAGGTTCTGGATTTTTTTGGTTTTAGTCATGTATATCTAGATTATCTGATACTTAGGTTTTTATGCCATGACTGGCTTGTGTACCTCTATTTGTTTGTCATATATGGTTCGTGTACCTAGACCTTGTTCTTTGATCTGTGCATATTGTTGGTACATAGGTTATGGAAGGGGGATATATTTAGGATCTAGGTTGTTATACCAGAGAGGACCTGTATATCCTGGATCCGTGGATTTGACCTACTGATACTGTGGTACCCATATTATATATATATGGATTTTTCTATGCCGATCAGGATATACCATACTTGTTATGTTCGGGACATATGTTTTGATATTCTATCTGACCTGTGTACTCTAGATTTTGGTATGTGACCATCGCTTTTACAGTACCCATTTTGTATATATGGATATGGTTATGTGGATCAGTTTTTGCTATGCATAGTGACATGCATCATGATTGCATGCTGTGCAATTGTCGACTCCACTATGGTTGAGCCCATCGCCAGTTACATGTACTGCACACACCCCCACTCATGGTTTAGTGGTATATCAGGCAGGTGTGTGGCGGTTCTGCTGTTTGGCTCCATTGGTCATATGACTCAACGTGGTAGCTCCGCTGCCATTTAGTGTAGCAGCGTGGTAGCCGGCAGATGGTGGACTCTGTTTGGCTCCGTTGGTCAGGTGACTCAGCGTGGTAGCCGGCAGAGATTTCCTCCCCGTCATCGTGTACCGGGAGATGAGAGCATTGAGCTCCCCCATTTATGATTTGGGGTCAGAGGACAGGAGTACTCTGATAGCATTCCGTCCACTCGGTCATTGTTCAGGAGCAGTGATGTTAGAGTGCACGGTCATCACATGCATTGATTGCATTTATTTGTTTGTGTTTACTGCACTTATATGCTGCATTTTGGTGGATGCATTTGTTTGACATGCATATAGGAGACATACTGCGTATCGGTTTGATGACCCTTTAGATCAGGGTAGGAGTTCCTGGTGAGTACAGCTTCCTTGGTTACTTATCAGTTTTGTATATTTCCTATATATTATTCGGAAGCTGTATTCCATGTTTATTGCTGTTAGATATATCTTACTAGGCATGTCTATTGGTATTCGCTGAGTTGTTGAACTCACCCCCGTGGACACTATCTTTTCAGGTACCAGGTTATTTATGGTGTCGCTTGGAGCATCCTGTCTGCTGGTCCCCGCATCACATCAGAAGACATATCACTGCCTTTCTGTTGTTTTATCTTGGTATATGAAATTTCTGTATTTCGATTTGTGTTCTGATTTTGTTTCCGGGTGTTATGTTGTTGGTTGTGTAAGCCTAGCCGGCTAGCAGTTTTGTGTTTGGTTGTATTTGGTTTTTGTAAGTTTTTGTTGTGTTTTGATTTTGGTACAGCCGAGTGGGCTGCTTTACTTTTAACTGCGTGGTTGTGTCAGCCATAGGCTGAATTTGATATTAACTGCGTGGTGTTTGTTTTCTTTTATTGTTATGATTCCAACCGCATGTGGCTGAGGTATATTATGCCTGTAGAAGTGCTTCAGATTGTCACCCGTACAGGGGAGGTGCTGTCGAAATTTCTTCGGGCAGAGACTCCCTCGGGGCGTGACATCTGGGGTACTTGAATAGACCAGAATGTCATCGATGAATACAATGACAAATTTGTCAAGATATTCTCTGAACACTCTGTTCATTAAGTCCATGAAGACCGCAGGTGCATTGGTCACTCCAAAAGGCATAACTACAAACTCGTAGTGTCCATATCTGGTTCTGAATGTCGTTCTGGGTATATCTCTTTCTTTCACCTTCAGCTAATGGTACCCAGAGCGCAGGTCTATCTTTGAGAACACTGTTGCTCCTCTTAACTGATCAAATAAGTCATCGATCCTGGGAAGGGGGTACTTGTTCTTGATTGTCACTTGATTCAAAGCTCTGTAGTCTATGCACATTCGCATTGATCCATCTTTCTTCTTGATAAACAACACAGGAGCTCCCCAGGGTGAGTGACTAGGGCGAATGAAGCCTTTGTCAAGTAACTCCTGTAGTTGCTCTTGTAACTCCTTCAGCTCTGCTGGAGACATGCGATACGGAGCTTTTGAAATTGGACCGGTTCCAGGAACCAATTCAATCTCAAATTCCACCTCTCTGTTGGGAGGTAATCCAGGTAGCTCTTCTGGAAATACTTCTGGATACTCGCATACTACCCGGACCTCCTCCTACTTGAGTCCCTTCTGCTCTTCTGCCTTTACTATGTATGCAAGAAAACCTGCACACCCTTTAGCTAACATCTGGTGAGCTGCTAGAGATGAGAGAAGTTTCTGGGTCTTCTTCCTTGGCACTCCTGTGAACTCAAAAGTTGGTTCACCTTCTGGACTAAAAATCACCTTCCTTCTGTGGCAGTCCATCGAAGCACTGTACTTGCTGAGGAAATCCATACCAAAAATGATATCGAAATCCTGCATGGCGAGAACTATCAGATTCACATATAGCTCTCGGTCTGCAATTCTGACTAGTATGGCTCGGAGCCATTGATTGGATTCCATGACTTCCCCAGAAGGTAGGGTCGTCAAGAACTTGGAGTTCGTACTCTCTGTAGGTACCTGTAAACTACTGGCAAAAGGCATCGATACAAAAGAATGGGTCGCCCCAGTGTCAAATAGTACAGTAGCTATGTGCTGGAAAATAACTACTTGACCTGTTACGACCGTGGAGGCACTAGCAGCTTCTTCTTTGGTGAGGGAGAATACTCTGGCACCATCAAAGGCTAGAACCGGTGGAGCTTCTAACCTTCCTTGACTGATATAGGGTCCCTCCAATGCTGCTTCCATGTGGTGCAACTGTGCAGGCTGGCCTCCATATTGCAATGGCTGTGGCTGAGGTGCTTTGAATTTGTTAGGACACTCTTTAGCCATGTGTCCTTCCTAACCATAGGAGTAACATCCAGTCTTACCCAAAAGATAGGCTCCTGGAATTGTTCTCCCACATTTGGGACAGGGAGGAAACTTGGTCTGCTTGTTTGCTGGTCCTCCCTTCTGACTACCTCCTGTGTTCCACTACTTCCTTTTACCTTTGCCTTTCCAGTTCTGTTTACTTGACTGTGATTTCTGGCTTCCTGCTGTCTTGTCCTCTGTCTTCACTGGCTTATGTTGCGCTCGTTGTACCTTGATGTTGTTCAGGTAGTGTTCAGCAATTAATGCTCTACTGATTAACTCTTCACCAGTCTGGGGCCGATGAGCTCCACTGCTCACATTCAGTGCTATCTGGGGTCTCAGCATTCTGAGCATCAGCCTGACTCGCTCCTTCTCTGTACCTACTAGCTCTGGGCAGAGACGAACTAGTCTGTTGAACTTCTTGGCTGCTTCCTCCACTGACAGGTCACCTTGCTTGAACTCTATAAACTCCTCGTAGTGCTTGTTGGTGATCTGCAGGTGGAAGAACTCTTCATAAAACTCTGACTGAAAATCAGCCCAGCTCATCTGATCAGCCGCTCTCTTGGTCTTAATCCTCTCCCACCACATACGAGCATCTCCAAACAGGCAGAAAGAGGCGCACTTGACCTTCTCGACTTCTGGCCAGTCAAGAAGCTCCATAGTGCTCTCTAGTGTTTTAAACCAAGCCTGGGCATCCCAGGGCTCAGTCGTGCCTGAGAAGCTCTCTGGTTTCAGCTTCAGCCACTGTATAAGATAAGCTTCTGGTCTCTGAGGTGCTGTGACGGCTCCCAGGGCAGCTAGTGGAGTCTCAGTTACCACTGGATTCTCTACAGTGACAGCTGGAGGAGGGGGGGGGGGACTGCTTGCTGGTTGGCCATCAGGTTGGCAATCACTTGCTGCTGCTCTGCTACTTGTCTCTGGAGCTGAGCAACCACTTCAGAAAGATTGGACTCAGTTGCCCTAGGCACTTCGTTCCCTTGAGCTGGTTCCTCAGTGTGAGTAGCACGGGGGCGTCCTCTTCTTGCCATCTAATTATGCAAGGTAAATGCTTGATATCTTACTTTAACCCTTCTAATCATACATAAATATGAATAAAGAAAAGGAAAACTAAATCTTTGATCTTACTTAAGTACTAAAAAAAATAAGTACTCTATACTGTAGTTAATAATAAGGAAAGCAGAATAAAGAAAGAATTTAAATACTTTCTTACTTGGAGACGGCGAGGATGATGCTGATGTGTGTGTGATGCTGGAGAATGGAACGCTGCTCTGATACCAACTGTAACGACCACCCTTCTTTCTACTACTCTCTAAGGGTGACCGTTACCTAACTACTACTCTACTTACTAGTGTCACTGACGCTATTACTAGCAATACTTAGATTTATCACGGTTCATAGGAATTCCTACCGAAAAATTTCGGCAGAGTCTCCCCTGTACCGGTGACCAAATCCATAGTACATAAGATATATACGCAGCCACAGGCGGCTGGAACTCATTTTTCACAACCACGCAGTTATAAAAACAACAGTAAAAACAACCAACTATATCACTCCACAATTAATTAAAGTGACTAAATGCATATGCGGAAATAAACTCAACTACAATCTCACAAACTTCATAATAGTGTTAAAGAAAAGAACTAAAGCATAAACTCTAATCAAATAGGTCCTACAGGTTTGATAACACTCTCTGGATCTCTCCATAGTCGCAGTCATCACACACCTTCATCACCACCACCATCCTGTCGTCTCCCTTCATATCTTAGCTTTTCCTTTATCTGCAGTAGGAGGAAAGAAAATAGATCTATAAGCGAAACGCTTAGTAAGTACTAATCTATCTCACAAAAACTTGAAGTTCATAAAAAGTAATGCAATAATACTGAAACTGAAATGCTAAAGCAAATCTGCATGTGCTCATGGTATACAGAAAATGAAACTGGATACTAAACATGCTCACTATCTAACAGGATAATAAGAAATTAACACTGTAAGCTTAGAATTAAAGAAACTAACTTTTTATTTAATCTAAGCATAAAACTTGTTTCAATTTCCTATATCCTTGTAACAGAAATTAATCTTTTAATTTCTATCTTTTACTTTCTTCTTCTTTCTTTCTTCTTTTTAACTTTTCTTTTCTTCTTCTTTCTTTCTTCTTTTTAACTTTTCTTTTCTTCTTCTTCTTTTGGTTTTCTTTTCTTTGGGCCCAGGCTTAGTACCATCTTTATTTTGCGCGCTCTCTAATAGTGACCGAGGTAGCGAGCCTCTAGTCCTATGAGGTAAAGACCTTGGTCTTACCAGGGCCAAGACCTTGGAATTGGTCACCTGGATTTGTTTAACGACAACTTTGGAAGTCGGGTACTAGCCTCTTACTTTAGTTTACTTGTTATCTCTTTTTAACTAGACTTTAGTCTTTTTCTTGCTTATAGCTGCTTATCACAGCAAGGAAGGTCCAAAGTAAATGCTATGTGTGAATATATAGATGCTAAAATCTGTTCATGTACATTTTGAAGCAAGAGAACCCAAAAATCAGCATACCTGACTAATAAAAATCTGCACATATGGCTAATAGAAATCTGCACATAAAACTACTAAAAATCTGCACTTAAGCTCAATAAAATGCTTAAACCATTCTAACTAAATGAAGGGCTGCTCTTGCCCTTTGAGTAGCAAGAAAAACTAACCGCATGCTTCAAACTAAAAAGAAAACCTGCTGAACTAATACCCCTTGCAACATATTCACAGCATAAGGCGATAAAAACTACTGCTGCTAACAATTTCTACACGTGGTGTACCAAAGCATGCATCACTAGATCTACACATGTTGATTCCTTTCCAACGAAATAAGGCAACAAGAAAAGCTACTGCTGCTATCAACTTCTATCTGATAAAGAAATCTGTTCATCTATTTGCAATAGAATGATCAACTAATAGAAACCGAAAACACATATTAACCCTAAACAATTTATTCATTTATCTCAGATTTCAAACAGAACTGAATCCCTAACAAGCATAGATTTGGCTTAACACAATTCTACATGCTCAATCACACTAAACAATTTATTAAACCTTCTTTGAAACCCACGGCAATCATCCTAAACCCCTAAATTCAATCCCTTTCAAAGCATGATTCGGAAACAAGGAAAACCACTTATCCAAGGTTCACCGCCGAATTCATCCCACCAGGGAACTCACGGCAGATTCACATCAAGGGGAACTACAAATCCGAAAACAAGGAAACGAAATCCAAAGATTCGGAGACCGCAGTTGAGTAATACTTACTTGCTTTCTTGGACTTACAACCGAGAAGAAGAAAGGGGAAGACTTTTAGGGCTCAGCGGCTTGCAAAATTTTGGCTTCCTCTTGTACCCGCGAGCTCCTCTCCGTCGGGATCACCACCCACGGTGAAGGATGACTGGAATAAGGCTTCGCCGGCGCCGGAGACCCAAAACCTAGCTTCCTCTTGGTTTCCGCCGAGAGAGAAGGCACCGTCGCGAGGGAGAAGGAGAAGAAAGATTTCGGGAGAAAATGTTGGGTTTTTGGAAAATCCAAAACCTAATTCCCTTTTATATATAAGGGTTTTATTCCAAACTATACTATATCCTTAATTCTTTCTATATAGGGTTAACAGAAATCTCCTAGCTTAGTTGGTCAAGCCGGTTTTGGCTTGGGTCAGTCTGACCCGAGGTCCCGGGTTCAAACCTCGCTTTCAACGCTTTTTGCCTAAACTTCTTTGGTTTTGTAAAAATGCTAAACGACCTCCAAAAATTACGCAAAAATACTCTAAAAATTTCTAAAAATCTCTAGAATATTTTAAAAGCATTTTCAAATATCTTTATGAACATTTGAAACTCAGAATAGGGAAAATTGGGTTGTTACACTTAGGCACTCCAATCCTTTGCTTTCCCACCATGGGGGAGACATGGCTAAGTCATAGTCTTCTTCAAATGATCTTCTTTTGCATGTTTTGAATCCTTTTCTACTCCAAACTGCTCTTAAAAATAAAAACAGACACCAAGCAGATCTCTAAATGTAAATAGTAATTATGCTAAAATTAAGATGATAAAGGATGTAAAAGCATAGATCATAGGCAATGAATATAGAAAGATGTGAGATAAATAGTATAAAATAACATATATAATCTACGCACATCATATTCCCAACAATGTTCTCCTCAAACGAAAGATTACCATTACTCTCATAGTCCAGGCCTCCCAGCGAGTATCAAGTTACCTTGACCTACTTAGGCCTTCCTGCAGGCATTTGGTCACCTAACCTGCTTCGAGCCTCCCCATAACTTAGTTCAAGGCCATACCACATGGCATCTGGTCTGGACCATGACTCTGATATCACTATTGGGGAGCCCGATATGGTGCGCGCTGAAATATATTTCAAAAAACATGCGTAGCAAAAATAAAAATTATAATAATTCCTTATTATTACACCACAAACACACCACATGTATGCAAGGATATAATATGATAAGACATGATCATAAAATAAAATTTCCTAAAATAACTTTTACTCTAGTGATACCTAAAGGATGATGCGAAGTGGAAAGGGCATCAACTAGTAAACCCAACGGATTTTATCTCTACTCGTATCCATGTCGAGTTTTCATTGAGATAGCTTTATGAAGCCATGAGTCATTTGTCTCCGATCAGTACTAGCTAAGTGTGAAGATGAAACAATCTGAGAGAACTTCCATGGCACAATTAGGTGGGCAACATGATATTAAAATTGTCGACATTGAATTTATCGGTACTAAAATCATCAACACTGAATTTGTTGATACTAGAATCATTAGCATTGAATTCATCGACACTAAATTTGTCGATACTAAATTTATTGAAATTGAAATCTTCGGTACCGAATTTGTTGGCACCAAATTAGTCGATATCGAATTCGTCGGCATTGAAATTCGGTGGCTAAGATGGATGATAGTAACTCTTGGGTGACAAGAGCTTGGGAGGTGGCTGATATGCGTATATTATATATGTTATTTTATAATTTTTAATGTACATCTTTTGTATTTATTTCCTATGATTTATGCTTCTGCACCCTTTATCATATTAATTTTAGCATAATTACTATTTTACGTGCAAAGATCTGTTAGGTATCTATTTTCATTTTTAGGAGCAGTTTAGAGCAAAAAAGGAGTCAAAAAATGTAAAAGAACATCATTTGAAGAAGACTATGACCTAGTCATGTCTTCCCATGGCGAGGAAAGTAAAGGATTGGAGCGCCCAAGTATTGGGGCAAAAGTGGCAACAAACTTCCAAAGTCAAATTGGACCTGGCCATGCCTTGAGGCATGGCCAGGAGAAGCTACAAAAGGAGGGTCGTGCCTAAAGGCACGACCAAGGAACTAGTAAAGACATTGGCCTTGCCAAATGGCATAACCAGGAAGGAGAACTAGCACAAAAGCTGCATTGGCCATGCCAAATGTCATGGCCAGGAGCCAACCCATGCAGATTTATAGAGCAAAAATGAAGTTGGTCATGCCTTGAGGCACGACCATGCCTCCAAAAGCCAGAAAAATATAGGTTTGAAGATCAGGCCGTGCCATTTGGCATGACCCAAAAGGTTAAATCATAACAGTCTTTGCTCTAACTGTGCCAATTAGCACAGCAAGAAGCCAAAGATAGCTCTGGCCGTGCCAAATGGCATAGACAGGCTATCTGGCCAAAGCTAACTTGGCTCTGGCTGTGCCAAATGTCACGGCCAAATAGCCAGACAGTGGCTTGGCCTGTGCCAAATGACAACATATTTCATACCCGTTGCCACATCAAAAGACAAGGTATGTAGTATGATTATAGATGGGGAAAGTTGCACTAATGTTGTTAGTACTATCTTGGTTGAGAAATTGTGCTTACCTACCACTAAACATCCTAGACCTTATAAACTACAATGGTTGAATGATTGCAGGGAAGTTAAGGTCACTAAGCAAGTATTGGTTTCATTATCCATTGTTAGGTATCATGATGATGTTCTTTGTGATGTAGTACCAATGCATGAAAGTCATTTGCTTTTAGGTAGACCATGGCAATTTGATAGGAGGGTCATGCACGATGGCTTCACAAATAAATATTCTTTTAAGATGCATGGTAAACTTATAACTCTTGTACCATTAACTCCTAAGCAAGTATATGAAGATCAATTGAGGATAAAAAAAGAGAGTGAAAAAAGAAAATATTGTGAGAGAAAAAAAATGAAAAAGACAAGGAGTGTGAGAAAAGAAAAAGTGAGGATGAGAGTATTGAAAAAAAAGAATGAAAAAGAAACAAAAAATCTAGAGCAAGAGAGTAAAAAAGGGAGCTTTTATGCAAAAGAAAGAGAGATTAAGAGAGCTTTTTATTCTCAACAGTCGATGATTGTACTTTTGTACAAGGAGGTTTATTTCAACACTAAGAATCTTAACTCTTCTTTGCCTAGTGTTGTTAAATCTCTTTTGCAGGAATTTGATGATGTCTTTCCTAAAGAAGTTCCTAATGGATTGCCACCACATAGGGGAATAGAGCACCAAATTGACTTCATTCCAGGAGTAGCCGTTCCTAATCGACCAGCCTATAGGAGCAATTCTATGGAGATGAAGGAGCTTCAAAAGTAAGTTGAAGAGTTGATGAGAAAAGGGTATGTCCGAGAAAGTTTGGGTCCTTGTTCAGTTCCTGTTTTGCTTGTACCTAAGAGGGATGGAACTTGGAGAATGTGCGTTGATTACAAGGCTATCAACAAAATTACGATAAAGTATCGTCATCCTATTCCAAGATAAGATGATATGCTAGATGAACTATACGGTTCTTGTATTTTTTCTAAAATTGATTTGAAGTCTGGCTATCATCAAATTCGCATGTGTGAGAGAGATGAATGGAAAACTTCTTTTAAGACTAGGTATCGTTTGTATGAATGCTTAGTCATGCCATTTGGGCTAACTAATGCACCTAGTACTTTCATGAGATTAATGAACCATATTCTGCGTGTTTATATTGGGAACTTTGTTGTAGTATATTTTGATAGCATCTTGATTTATAGTAAGAATTTAGATGAGCATGTCAATCATTTACAAAAAGTTCTACTTGTTTTGCGAAATGAAAAATTGTATGCTAACCTTCAAAAATATTCTTTTTGCACTAGTCAAATAGAGTTTCTTGGTTATATTGTTAGTGCTAAGGGAATAGCAGTTGATGAAGAAAAGGTTAAGGCAATTCATGAGTGACCAACACCAAAAACAATAACTGAGGTACGTAGCTTTCACAGGTTGGCAAGTTTCTATAAGAGGTTTGTTAAAAATTTTAGTTCTATAGCTGCACCCTTAACTGAAGTTGTTAAAAAGAATATTAGGTTTCATTGGGATAGTGAACAAGTTTCAGCTTTCAATTTACTTAAGGAGAAGCTAAGTTCTGCACCATTACTTGCATTACCTAACTTTGCTAAAACTTTCGAAATTGAGTGTGATGCATCAGGAATAGGTATTGGAGTTGTGTTAATACAAGAAGGTCAACCTCTTGCTTATTTTAGTGAGAAACTCAATGGAGCAGCTTTGAACTATCCAACTTATGACAAGGAGATGTATGCATTAGTGAGGGCTTTAGAGACTTGGCAGCATTATTTGTGGCCCAAAGAGTTTGTCATTCAAACTAATCATGAATTGTTGAAGCATTTGAAGAGCCAAAGTAAGTTGAATAGATGTCATGCAAAATGGGTGGAGTTTATTGAATCATTCCCTTATGTTATCAAATATAAACAAGGTATGGAAAACATTGTTGCAGATGCTTTGTCTCGAAGGTATACCTTGATCTCTACTTTGAACACTAAATTGTTAAGATTTAAATACATTCAAGATATATAGTCTAATAATCCTGACTTTGGAAATATATTTGATGTTTGTGAACATGCTGCATTTGGGAAGTTTTATAGGCATGAGGGATTTCTTTTTAGAGTAAATAGGTTGTGTATCCCTAATTGTTCATTAAGGGAATTATTAATCCAAGAAGCTCATGGTGGGGGACTAATGAGACATTTTAGAGTATGAAAAACTTTAGAAGTGTTGGTAGAGCATTTCTTTTGGCCACACATGAAACAGGATGTAGTCAAGTTTTGTGAGAAGTGTATTATATGCAGTCAAGCAAAATCTAGATCTTTACCTCATGGATTATATACACCTTTACCAATTCCTAGTGAATCTTGGGTTGATATTTCCATGGACTTTGTTGTAGGACTACCAAGGTCTAAACAAGGTATGGATTCTATTTTTATCGTTGTGGACAAATTTTCTAAAATGACTCATTTTATTCCTTGTAGGAAAACAAATGATGCTAACCATATTGTTGATTTATTTTTTAGGGAGATTATGCGGCTCCATGGAGTACCAAGGAGCATAGTTTTAGATCGTGATGCAAAGTTCCAAAGCTACTTTTGGAAGACACTATGGGGAAAATTGGGAACAAAACTTTTGTTTTCTACAACTTGTCATCCACAAACAGATGGACAAACTGAGGTAGTAAATCAAACTTATCTACTTTATTGAGAGCTATCATTCAAAAGAATTTAAAAGGTTGGGAAGATTGTTTACCACATGTTGAATTTGCTTATAATAGATCTGTGCATTCTACTACTAATTTTTCACCTTTTGAAGTGGTATATGGGTTTAACCCTTTAACTCCTTTAGATTTGTCACCTTTGCCTGTCTCTGAGCATGCCAGTTTAGATGGTATCAGAAAAGCTAAGTTTGTGAGACAACTGCATGAAAAAGTTCGATTGCAAATTAAAAATAGGACTGAACAATATGCTACGCAAGCTAACAGGGGACGAAAGAAAGTGATCTTTGAACTCGGAGATTGGGTTTGGGTTCATATGAGGAAGGAAAGATTCCCTACTAAACGTCATACTAAGTTGCATCCACAAGGAGATGGTTCATTTCAAGTCATTGCTAGAATCAATGATAATGCATACAAGCTTGACTTACCAGGTGAGTATAATGTGAGTGCTACATTTAATGTTTCTGATCTTTCTCCCTTTGATGTAGGTGATCAAGATTCGAGGATGAATCCTTTTGGGGAAAGGGGGAATGATGAAGTCAAATAAAGAGAGCAACAAGCTAACGATATGGATCATGATCAACCCACTCTAGATATTAATGATGATCCATTATTCATCAATGGAGGCCCAATTTCAAGGGCTAAGGCTAGAAAGTGAAGGAAGCACTTAATGTACAAATTGAAGATGTGAAGGCCAAAGCTACCATTGAAGAAGGTTTGACCAAGAGCAAGTCATTCGACATAGTCAACCTAATTCAAGCCTTAGATGAGCTTAATTAGTACTTAAGTCTCATGTCTATGTAGTAGGGATATGTAGGCTCAATTTAGACTCAATTTCTATTTTTATTTGGGTTGTAATAAAGCCATAAGCTTAAAATGGCTAAGTAGTCTACATAAGCCTTTATTAAATGGACTTTCTTTTGGCCTTTTAGGGGTTTTGGTCACCTTATAGCTATAAATAACGGGGGAGACGACCATACATGTATCTTTGATATATTTTTCAATCTAAAGCACGACGAGGCTCTCACTTATTGGTTCTTCATTGAATTAGAACTTATCAAGCCATTTCCTTGTGACGTTCGAAGACTTATCAACCTCCATCCTAAGGTTATGGCGTCTACCATCTTCTATGCCAAGGTTCATGCTTTCCTAAGTATTGGGTCGAGGTTCTTTTCATCAATCTTATCGATTTAGTTCTTTCTTTCTTTCTTCTTCCATTTGTTGTGGGTTCTTGAGATATCTTTCTCTTTGGATTCACATCACGTAAATATGAAGTTTCATTAAATAGATACATAGATTGTTACCTCTTTTAAGTGTATGTTCTGATATAACTCAGCATGGCTTTAGGATGCTTGCTTAACGTTGAGTATCTAAGGTAACATCCTTCTATATGGAACATAACCTCCTAAGGGAGAATAATTCTATGTATAGATTAGTTTATCACTTAACTTAATGGACTTTCCCTAATTATATGCTACAGTAACTGACCTACGTAATCTAGAGACGTAAACCTGGGGAGGCATTGTGACAGGAGGTACTCTACTGAAACCCCGGACTTTCTAAGTTACTTCTTCACTTGATAGCATATTGGTTACTGGCAGGGGAAGTACTCTGATACACCGTCGTGGGGTGGGATTTGGTAGTAATTTAGACCATCCTGCAACCTTAAAAGTATAGAACTAGGATTGGACAAATTCATAGCATAACATTCACCATTACAATGAGATTAAAAGTCTAGAACATCTTCTTGAATTAAGAGGCTCCTCAATTTTCTTTCTTCTATTTTCACATTTTAGTTGATAATCTCAAATCAAACAATTATCAATTCTATCTAGTTAAATTTAAAGTGTAGAACTAATTAGCATTTGATCCTCAGTCCTCATGAGATCAACTTATATAAATTTTATTACTTGATGATACCCATGTACTTGTAGAATCACATCAAATTTTTTGGCACCATTGTTGGGGAAATTAGTGCTTTAAATCCAGTTAGTTTACATTAGAATTTGTCTAAACAATTATTTCATTCTTTATTCTTAATTCTTTATCTTTCATCACTACATTTATATTCTTGCTTTTCTATTTCTGCAAAGACAATTTTACAATTTGCTTTCATAAAAAGAAAATCTGAAAACAACAAATTCTAGTTTGTCTCTTATTTGTGTATGCAAAGACATACTACAGATTTTTTGCTTGTTGATCCTGAGATCGACCAGACATATCATCAAAGACTAAATCTGCAAAAGAACCAACAAGAGCTAGAATAAAGAACCAAGGCAAACAAACCTTTGAAGGATTATGTCGCGCCTTATGCAAAAGGGCCAAGATTCAGTATTTCTAGACCTACAGTTGAGTCTAATCACTTTGAATTAAAGTTGCTTTCATTTCCATGGTTCAACAACACCAATATAATGGTGGCCCGATGGAAAATCTAAATCATCATCTTGATAATTTCAATGAATTATGTAGCATAATGCATATTAATGGAGTTCATCCAGAGGCCATCAGATTATTACTATTTCGGTTTTCTATGAGAGATCGAGCAAAAACCTAGCTAAATTCTTTTCCTCCAAACAATATCACTTCCTGGGCTCAATGTGAGCAAGTCTTTTTAGATAAATTCTTTTCACCAAGTAAGACAGCACATCGCCGTAATCTCATTGCGAGCTTCAAGCAAACAGACTCTGAATATCTCTTTGAAGCTTGGGATAGATTTAAGGGAATGCTCAGAGACTGTCCACATCATGGATTGAAAAAGTGGCTTGTGATTCACACTTTCTACAATGATATTAATTATTAAACAAAGGTTTCCTTAGATTCTGTTGTTGGCGGCGCATTAATGAACAAGGGCCTTGATGAGGCGGAAGATATTATTGCGAGTGTGGCTCAAAACCATCATCAATGAGATTCAGAAAGAAGTATGGAGCAATAAAAATACCAGGAAAATACAATATGGATGCCCTTGACTTAATAACTACAAAGCTTGATTTGCTATTAAAGCAATTTGAGAATTTGAATTCACGCTCGATAAATGCAATTTTTATATCTTGTGAAGTATGTGGAGTTCAGAACATATAAAAGATTCTTGTCCTCTTGGAGCTATCAATATGCAAGTATCTCAAGTGGAACAATGTGATGCTATTGGCAAATATAATTAGAGATAAAATAATCCTTACTCCAATACTTACAACCAGGATGGAAAAATCATCCTAACTTCTCGTATAGGAATAATCAAGACTTTAAGAAACAATTTGGATAACAGTCAAGTCCATAACCAAGCTGATTTGAAAAGCTACTTGAGAAGATACTAGATAATCAGAATGAAGTGAAATCTGACATCAAGAAAATGAATATCCAGTTGGACAACTCAGAAAAGAAAATGAATGTAAGAATGGACAACCAGGACAAACACATCAAAATGCTTGAAAATTAGATTGCTTAAATTGCTAATTCTTCTTCTTCAAGAGTACAAGGAAATTTTCCTTGTAAACCTAAACTTAATCCCATGGAGCATTGCAAAGCAAATGAGCTAAGAAGTAGATAGACCTTGGATAGTCCCCAAGTGACTACTACAATTGAAGATGAAATTGATATTAGTGAAGAGTCATCTTCTTCTTCCTCATATCTAAAGCATGATAAAAAGGAAGAAGAGATTATCGCTGAGGTTGGAGAGTTCTCACCTGCAATCAAAATTCAAACAGTTCCATTCCTTTAAAGATTGCTCAGAGCATAGAAAGATGTAGAGTTTGAGAAATTTTTAGAAAAGATTAAAAAGATTTGTATTGATATTCCATTATTGGATGTTCTGCATCAAATGCCTAAATTTGCCAAATTTATGAAGGATATAATTTTAAACAAAATAAAGAAGGATAAGTTTAAGGCAGTGGCTTTAACTAAGGAGGTTAGTGCATTACTTCTAAATGCATTACCTCTCAAACTCCAAGATCCAGATAGTTTTTTAATACCATGTAAAATTAAAGAAACTATTATTGATAAAGTTTTTTGTGATTTAGGAGATAGTGTTAGTCTCATGCCCTACTCCACTTATAAGAAGCTGGATTTAAGTGATCTAAAGCTAACTACTATCACACTTCAATTAACGGACTCTATATGCATATATCCAATGGGCATAGTTGAAGATGTGAAGGTAGAGATAGGGAGTTTTATCATCCCTACTGATCCTGTCCGAAAGCTGAATCAACGGATGCTAGGCACGTGACGCTCTCCAAGCGGCTGGCGTAGATCTCCTGACTATCCGCACGGGCCTCCAGCGAACCTGTACAGAAGTCGGGCCGGGAAGAGGTTCCCAGCGACGACCCTCCGACGCTCAAGTTAGGTAAGTGGACAAGAAAGTGGCATCAAATATATGAGATCGCGTACCTCCGGTGAAGTGCGAGGCTCCTTATATAGAGCTGGGAAGGAGCTCATGCACATATACCGAGGCGAATAAGTGTCCCCAGCCCATACCTCAGTAAGGGCTTGTCAGAAGGCTTACTTGACACCATACTGCCACAGTCCAAGCATGTTTTCGTGGGACAACGGAACCCCTTGTCGCAAGATTTGGAGTATGACCTGGTCATAGAGCATGCCCGCTGTCAGAAGATGTTCCTTGTCCTTTTCTCCTTACTCCATGTCGGGCGTCTGGCCGGCCGGCACTCACCTCACGTCCTGCCGGTCATATGTACTGGTATACTTAGGAGATTCTCGGTAATGTGCTCAGTGGAGACTGTTCGCAGTATGCTACCTTATATCTTCGACCGAGCGTACCATACGCTCAGCCTTACGATCCTGTTCAGCGAGCGAGCGTGCCATCCGCTCGGCCCTATGATCCTGTTCAGCGAGCGCCGGAACCCCGACTCCTGCCGGGGCGCCTTTTGCCATCAGTTAGAGACCGGTCGGCCGGCCGGGCGGTCGGCCCACCCTTCCCCGGTCGGTCCACGTATCCAACTTTTTCTCGGTCGTCCGGTCGGTCCATCCTTGTCCGGTCGACCACCTGGCCCTTTGACTTCCACGTGGCATTGACTCCCCGGCACGGGGGTCCCCTGTTCTTACCGCCGGATCACCTACAGATTTTGTGGTCTTGGGCATGGAAGAGGACCCAAAGATCACTATAATACTTCGAAGGCCTTTCCTTGCCATAGTTAGAGCTAATATTGATGTGAAGAATCACAAATTATCACTAAAAGTTGACAAGGAAGAGCTTATATTCAATTTATCCCTAGCTTCACTGTATCCTTTTTTTGAAAAAGTTTCAAAATCTTCTCCAAGTACTTTGTGTTGGTCCCTTGTTGACCGGTAAAAGGGGATGAATTGTCTTGAAAATAAAAATCAACCCTTTCTCAACTTTTCAAACTTAGTTAAGAAACATTTGTTAAATAAGAAACTAATTAACAAGAAAGAAAGAAGAGGCAGATCTTTTTTCTTGGTTTGCAATCAGGAGATTGCTAGTCCAAGACGTTGAAAGCTCACTATCAAATTTCCTTCTATGAAGAAACCTTTTATAGCAGTTTAAGCACTAGATTACAAAATCGAACAAAAAGAAGATAATTTTCAAGTGTGTGTTGAACTACTGAGACCAGAGCTCTATTTATAGCCTCCTGATCGGATCTGATCGTTTGCTTACGTGGTAGCTTCGGGCGCTTGGGCGTGGATAAAACTTTATCCATGATGCAACGATGCGCAACAGATAAAACTTAAATGGTCCAGACGCCTGGAACAGCTCCGGGTGCTTGGACCATGTTGACCAGTCGCCGAACAGGGAGCGTCGAGGAGGCACCCTGGGCTGTGCCCAGGGGGTCCGGGCGCCCGCACAGTCAACATCTCATTGACTGTCAAGTTCTCCCATGTTCTAGCTCTATTTACTTGGGTGATTTTGGCCATCCGGAATAGGGCTCACCGAACCCATTTTCTGGCCTTCTCCTTGAGCAAGCTTCAACTCTAGCTTCTCGTACCTTGGAAAATGTCGTGCACTTCCTTCTCATCCACCAACTTATTCTTCAATAGCACCTCATCCATTAGACACACTAAGCCCGTCGAATCTCTCCCGTGTCGTCTTTCTCGCTAGCTGTGTCTTTCGCTCGACTTCTTGTGCTCTTATGTTCCTGCACACTTAGACACAAGGCATCAAACAAATACAAAACCTAGCTTAACTTGGTTGATCACACCAAAATTATCACGAGATACCAACAATCTCCCCCTTCTTAATGTGGATCAACCCAAATTAAGTTAGCATTAAATATGTAAATTAAAGAATTAAAAAAATAACATGGAAATAATTTCAATTAATAGACATGTTATGCAATTCATAAATATGCAAAAATATACCTCCTCCTAAACTTAACTTCTAATTCTCCACCTTTGATCACATTAAAAATAGGAGTATGCTCTAAAAATAAATTGAAATTAAATACTAAGAGATACACAAATTGAATTTGGTGATTGACACATAGAAAAATTTGAAAACTGAATTTTGTGATTTATAAAACAATTTAACCAAAATAATTTTAAAAATTATTTTTATTTATTGAAAATTTTTAAAAAAATTTATAACAGTTAAATAGATATATCTAAAGTAGTAATAAAATTTTCACATATAATATAGAATAATTTAAGTAGTAATAAATTATTTCCTATAACAAGATGTAATTTCTTAAAAAAATATTTAAAAATAGTTTCTAAACTCGAACAATCTTGAAAACTTTTCTAAGACTGTAATATAGCAAGTATTTTTGCATAAAAAATAAAATTTCAAAAATTAAACTTTTGAGAACTTTTAATATTAAAAATTAGTAATTTTATAAAAAATTTACAAAAAAAATTCAATAATTGTACAAAAATTTTGAATATTTTTTCCTTGGATAGATAACACAATAAGTGTTTAAAAAAATAAAGTTTACCAAAAAATAACTCTACGAAATATTTTAAATTGAAAAATATAATTTTTATTAAAAAATTAATAAACAATGATTCAATAATCAAAAAGAATTTTGAAATTTTTCTATAGATTAGAAATAAAATCCTATTTCTCAGAAAAATTAATATCTAATTAATTTCAAAAAGAAATTATATGAAACAATTTATTTGAAAATATTAGACAATTTAAAAATATTAAATCAAATTAAAATTAGAAATATGCATAAAGAATTTAATCTAAATATGATTTTGGAACCCAATATAAGTTCCTTCCTACCGGTTTATCAAGTACTTTCTAGGAATATACTTTTTGTTACTCTTCTGATTTGACCCTTGTAAAATCTATAATACCAATTTAGTTCTTGATAATTTCTAACATAAAATTTGAACATTCAAAATTTTTTAATTTTTCTATTTGTTCTTTCAATTTAGCATTTTTAATTTTTAATTTATTAAAATATTCTATTAAACATGATTTTGCTAAAATTATTTTTATTTCTAAATTCTTATTTTTAATTTTTTTTATTATTTTTTTATTTATACATTGACTTAGACATGGATTTTATACCAAAATACAGTTGATTCGGAGGTAAGAGACATACCTCACTTATCATGTCAGATCTGAAGCTAGATTCTCTCCCTACATCACTGCATTCATCTGATGTCATTCCTCCTTCATCGATGCTAGCTTCTGAGTTGCTTTATTTTTCATGACTAGCCATCAGTACTAGTCCAGCATATGCTTCTATTTTTGACTTGGATGATGAACTCTCATCCTAAGTGGCCTTGAGATTTTTGTGCTTATTTCGCTTTGGCCCTTTTTCTTTCTCTTTCTTGAGATCTGAATAGTCTTCCTTTATATGTCCTTCTTTTTGGCAATAATAACATCGAACCTTTCTCTTATTTCTTGGAGTTTTTCTAGTCTACATTTCTTTAAACTTGTTAGATTTAAAAAACTTTTTAAATTTCCTTACCATATAAGCTCCTTGGTCCACATCAATATCTGAGTCTGATTCAGGTTCATCCTTCTTGATGGCTCTCAGTATCAGGTTCTAGCTTAACTCTTTACTTGTCCTTGCATATCTGGATTCATGCAATTCTAAAGTAGAAAATAGTTCTTCTAAGGTACTTACCTCCAAATCCTTCAAGATGTAGTAGGCGTCTATAATCGAAGTCCATTATGGGGTTCTGGGAAAGGCGTTGAGCGCATAACATACCAAATCTTGGTTGATTACCTTTTTATCGAGGTTGACCAGTCAAGTGATCAGTGTTGGTTAGTCCTAGGAAAACATACCGGTTCCACTGTACAAAAAATTTTTGTACAAGTGTCGAACCTTTCCTTAAATAACCTATTGTGTTCTTTAGAAGTTAAATTAGGAATCGCAGACGGAACTTAACAACATTGATTCCAAATTTAACTTATCTGTCCTTAATGGTTTAAATTGAATCACAAACGGAACTTAATACTATTGATTCAAATCTACCTAAGTTATTAATTCCATAAATATTAATTTCCTAAATTGGCTTCCAGGACTGCATGGCGAGGCACACGGCCTTCTTGGATATGGGAGCAACCACCACCACCTAGGCAAAGCCTTTTAAGGAAAGCTAATATTTATTTCCTTAAATAACTCTAGGTTAACCAAAAAGAACAATCGAATCACAAATTTGAAAAAGAAGAAAACACAAAATCGAAAAATAAATTCGATAAACTAGATCTAATTGCCTCTTGTATTTAGAATTCTTACAAAGAAAATAACTAGTATGATACGGAAGAAAATTACTAGTTATACCTTCTCTTTGTAAGCTAATGACCTCGAGATCTTCTGCCATATTCCTCATCTCGCCTTGGACGTCGTGTGGGCGACGATCCTCCAAGATGAACACCACCCAAAAGAGTCCTTCCTCTTCCTCTAGAATTCGGCCACCACCACCACCAAGGAGAAGACAGCAAAGGGAAAGGGAGAAGGGAGAGGGCCGACCACCAAGAGATCTCCAAGCAAGAGAATAAGAGTTGTGTCTCATGAAGCCCCCTCACCCCTTCTTTTATATTACTTGCCCAAGGCAAATAAGGAAAAACTTTTTACAAAAAATAAAATCATCCAAGAGTTTTTCCTTTTTCCTTTTAATTTTTCCTTTTCTTTCCTCTTGATTGAATCAATCACTAATTTTAATTTTGTGATGATTTTAATTAAATTAATATGGTCGGCCACTTGCTTGGGCACCAAGCAAGGTGGCCGACCACCTCATCAAGGGGAAAAAGGAATTTTATTTTTTATAAAATTTTACAAGAAAAACTCTTATAAAATTTTACAAGCTCTCTTTCCTAAAGCAAGAGTTAAAAAAGGAAAGTTCTAAAAATTAAAACCATGTTTTAAAATTTAAAACTTCTCTTACAAAATTTCCTTTTTTAACATAATGATAGAAAATTTTAATTTTAAAACTTATCTTCCTTTTTTCTTAAACCATGAGGATGGTTAAAAAAGGAAAGTTTTAAAACTTTTAAAACTCTCTATTAAAACATGTGGCCAAATTCAAATAAGGAAAGTTTTTAAAATTAAAATCTCTCTTTTAAAACTTATAGTTTTCTACAAAGAGAAGATTTTAAAAACTCAAAAACAACCCTCCTTGTTTGAATATTATGGCCGGCACCTTTATGCTTGGTCACCAAGCAAAGGGCCGGCCCCTATAGGAGAGGATGTGGCCGGCCCTTGCTTGGTCACCAAGCATTGGACCGGCCCACTTCTTGGACACCAAGAAGAGCCTTACATTTGGATGGACTTGAGGCTATAATGAGGCTACGACAGGGACCTAGAGGATAAATTGGTTTTGGCCTTCCGATGAGCTTGAGTATCCCGTGCTCGCCCCGAACACACAACTCAAGTTCATCGATAATAACTCATTCCACTAGAGAGTTATTACCGCACTACCGCACCAATCCCAAATTACATTATGGGCTCCTTCTTATCATGAGTGTGTTAGTCTCCCTGTGTTTAAGATTACGAATGTCCACTAATTAAGTAAGTTACTGACAACTCACTTAATTAATATCTAGCTCCAAGAGTAGTACCACTCAACTTTATTGTCATGTCGGACTAGGTCCACCTGCAGGGTTTAACATGACAATCCTTATGATCTCCTCTTGGGGACATTCTGAACATAGATAACTAGGACACAGATTCCTTCTATAATCAACAACACACACTATAAGTAATATCATTTCCCAACTTATTGGGCATATTGATTTATCGAGCTAAACCTCACCCTTTGAAAAGTCAAAGAAATAAATATTAAATATATGTGCTTGTTATTATATTAGGATTAAGAGCACACACTTCCATAATAACTAAGGTCTAGTTCTTTTACTAGGTCAGTACAAAAAGAATGTACCTAAATGGTCCTACTCAATACACTTAAAGTGTATCAGTATAATTTATTAGTTAAGATAAACTAATACTTAATTACACTACGACTATACTGATAGTTTGTTCCTTTCTATCTTAGTCATGAGCAACTATTTATAATTTATAGAGAACCAACAACATGATCTTCTGAGTGTGACACCACACTCCATGTTGTCTACTATATAAATTAATTGAATAATTACATTTAATAAATAAATGCAGATATTGACCAATGTGATTCTTTTATTTCAACAAATAAATGTTTACAAAAGCTAGGCTTTTAGTATACACTCTAACAATCAGCTCCTTGATGTTCGCTTGTAGTTGGGCTACATTCTCACCTTTTTCTAGATGAACGTTTGTTAGTTGATTTTGAAGGAGGTCTCATCATGCGAGCTTCACCTTGGATGTGCCTTCATGGAGCTCTAGGAATTTTTCACAGAGTTGTTTGGCTGATGAGTAGCTTCCAATACGGTTGACTCCTTAAGGCGGCAATACACTCAGCAAATGGTATTATGCCCTGCTATTTGCTACGAAATCACTTTGTTTCTTCTTTGTCTATTAACTTTATTCTTTCTCTTCTCCTTGATGATTCTTAGGAACTACAAAACTATATTTTATAATTAATATAATTTCAAAATCAGTTCGTAGGAATACCCCCATTCGGTGTTTTCAGTGCACGAACCCCCCTTCAAACTTTGCCGGGTAGAGGCTTGGTCCAGCCATTGATTTCTTTGCTTTGGTCGGCAATTAGTCCTTCTAAAGTGTCTTTGCTCTGTTACCACTTATTGGTCCCTTATTGTCCAGCAAGAGGGAATTGAATTACCCTGAAAAAGAAAATTAACCCTTCCTCAACTTTTCAAACTTAGTTAAGAAACACTTGTTAAATAAGAAACTAATTAATAAGAAAGAAAGAAGAGACAGATCTTTTTACTTGGTTTGCAGTCAGGAGATTGCTAGTCCAAGATGTTAAAAGCTCACTATCAAATCTTCTTCTAGCGGAGAAGCCTCTTATAGCAGTTTAAGCACTAGATTACAAAATTGAACAAAAAGAAGATCATTTTGAAGTGTTGTGTTGAACTACTAAGACTAGGGCTCTATTTATAGCTTGCTGGTCAGATTTGACCGTTTGCTGATGTGGTTGTTTCGGGTGCCTAGAATGGGTCCGGGCGCTTGGGCATAGATAAAACTTTACAACGCAATTGTGTGCAACAGATAAAACTTAAGTGGTCTAGATTACATGTGCATTCCTTCGTGGAATATAGGATCGATAAATGTAAAATTTTATTTTTGTCACGGATTATATCCTTACGAGGTGTGGTGCTATTTGAGGACTAGAGGCGCAGGGGAAAAAGGAAGCATGATGGACATGACGACGTAAACTGTAAAATACCGGAAAATAGGCGAATCTTAATAAAGGAATTTTCTAGAATTTTTGGAAATTTTTCAAGAATTTTTCAGAGCTCGTATGGACGAGTTAACGGGGACAAGAACGGGGCCGGGAAAAAAAGCCTGTTTTGGCGACCCATTTAAGCGAGGAATTGTTTCTTTTATAAATTCCTTATTCCTTTTCTTTTTCATTTTTTTTTTTCCCCCGTGTTTAAACTTCCTTCTCTCCCAAGCCTCTCTCGGCGCCGACACCATCTTCTCCTCCGAGCCCTAACCGCTGGCCACGGCGGTTTCCTTCTTCCCCGAGTGCACAAAGTCGTGCCGACACTTCTTCTTCATCTTCTCCTTCTTCCTCCCGAGCCGCACACCGACGCCATTGCCGTTCCTACTCAGCCCTAGCGCCGGTTCTTCCTTTCCTCTGTTGTCGCCTCCCGCCGTGGAGGACTCAAATCGCCGCCCCTTTCGTCAGCAAGCTTTGGCCGGAAAAGGGAGTACCGAGCTCTCTCCTGATCTGCCATAGTTCTACCCACCGCAGCCACCTAGCCTCCTTGTGCTGCCTCCCCTTTTTCTGGTGCCCAAGCCCTCTTCCAGCGGTGCCCTAGACCTGATCCGCCGGCCACTTCTGAGCGAGAATCTTGATTTCCTCTTCCTCATGATCTTCTTCATAGTTTGATCGTACTGATGCCACCGGATCGTGCTTCCATCACCAGATCTAGACGTTGGCCGTGTGGTTGATGCCATTGTTATTGTCTCCAACCGATCACTATTGGCAACAGCAAGACATTTCTAGAGAGGAAGAGGACCGAGTTAGGTAAGGCAAATTTGGGGATTTGGATTTTTGATTAGAATGTGTGTGCTGAATTTGTGGGGCTGATCACTGTGTTACTGTTATTATTTTGTCCAGCAGTTGTTTACCTTGAATTGCAGTAGCTGGCAGTCCTATTCTGGCAGCAACAAACCGTGTGTGGATCAACAATTAAGGCTGAGGAATAAGGTAAGGAGTTAAGCATTTTATACATGCTATGGATCATGGGTTGATTCAATTACGTTAGATAGTTGTTTATGTGTAGATGGATTTAGGTTTATGTGTTGATTAGAGTTTTCGCTCTAATTTAGGGTTGGAGAGTTTGTTTAATTAATTATAAGAATTTAGTTAAGTAAAAGTATGTCTATTGGTATTACAGGACCTTGACGCGAGACGAGCATCTCGGAGTCAGAATTTGACCTTTCTTTTGTCGGAGGCGGGTACTTTGACTTATGTCTTTTGATATGCATAATAAAGTGTTTAACATATAGCAAGAATTGTGTTTTCCATTTGATTCGGTTGGTCACTACATGATCTGTTACATGTTGTTTGTTTATTTATTATGCACTGCATGTTATTATTGACCTGACCATACATGCTTTCGGTAGTGACCCAACCATGTGATACATCATGTTCAGGACTTAGGATTTATATGATACCCTATCTGTTTGTGTACCTTCCATCTGATACATTGACTTGTGGTACACCTTTTATTTATGTATGGATCTTGCTATGCTATTCATGATATTTCCATGTTTAGAGTCATGCATCATCTAGCATGATTGCATGCTGTGCGGTTGTCTGCTCTATTATTGTGAGCGCATCGCCAGTTACATGTACTGCACACACCACCACCCATGGATTAGTGGTATATCAGACAGGTGTGTGGCGGTTCTGCTGTTTGGCTCCGTTGGTCTTAGGACTCAGCGTGGTAGCCGGCAGTCAGTTCCGCTCTATTTGGCTCCGTTGGCATTTAGTGTAGCAGCGTGGTAGCCGGCAGATGGTGGACTCTGTTTGGCTCCGTTGGTCAGATGACTCAGCGTGGTAGCCGGCAGAGATATCCTCCCCGTCATTGTGTACCGGGAGATGAGAGCATTGAGCTCCCCCATTTATGATTTGGGGGCAGAGGACAGGAGTACTCCGACAGCATCCCGTCCACTCGGTCACTATCAGGAGCAGTGATGTCCGAGTGCACGGTCACCATATGCATTTATTGCATTTTATTGTTGTGATTGCTGCACTTATATGCTGCATTTGTATGGATGCATTTGATTGACATGCATACAGGATTATGATTTTCTTCGGTCTGACGACCTGTTACCTTTGTACCTTGATCCCGGTTAGTACAGTTATCTCCTGATTTCGTTCCAGTTGCATTTATTCCTTCTCGTATTCAGGAGACTGTACGCATGATTAGTGTTGTCTGTTATTTGTTTTATTATGCATATCAGTTGTACCTGCTGAGTGTTGGACTCACCCCGCCTCCATTGTTGATATTTTCAGGTTGAGGCTGTCCGGAGCAGTTCCAGTCGCTGGCCCCCCATCTGCACGTAGAGCTAGTTCTCTACTAGTTCGTTATTTGTTTTATTTTGGTCTTTTTCTATATCAGACTTTGTTTTAGTATTGTCTTTGGATTTTTCCTATGGATATTGTATGGAGTGATACTTTTTGATGGATTTTTGATATGATATTGGATTTCATTCTACTACGTGCCTGCCTGGACGGCAGAAGAGGTGAGTTCGTTGGATTTGAGCTTTACGAGTGTAGTGGAGTAGGGTGGATTTCGAGTCAGAGTCCTATCGTTATTGATTACTATTATTAACTGCGTGGTTGTGACAGCCAAAGGCTGAATATCTTTATAAACTGCGTGGTGTTTGTTTTTATTTGTTGTTATTATTCCAGCCGCCTGTGGCTGAGGTATATGAGATGTAGAAAAGTTTCAGATTGTCCGCCGTATAGGGGAGATGCTGCCGAAATTTCTTCGAACAGGGACTCCTCCGGGGCATGACATAAACCCTTTGGCGACAGCTAGGGTTGGTGGCATACGGAGGACAGCATTGGATGAGGCCATAATAGTCGGAAAATTAGTTTTCATGTTTATTGCCTTTTATGCTGTGATGTGTGTGCTTGTGTGTATGTTAAAATTCCTCGTTTCTAAATAACTAAGTGGGAGAGGAATTAATTAAATTCCATGGTCTCCATTACTGGTTTGTAAGTAATGCATTCAAACTTGCGCGTTGGCTCTGAGTGCCTTCCTCCACATTGGATGAGTTTGTTTGCGGATCACTAGATCAAACTTCCTTAATGGATGATTATAGGAAATTATTTAGGAGCGTGTGATCTTCTCCATCTGAAGGGGCACAATCCTATTTAATGGACTTAGTATCAAGTAATGGTATATACTTAGGCGCATTTAATAGTATCCTCCCCCTCGGAGTCACTGCTATTATTTGTGTGACCAAAGAAAAACCAACTATTAATTTTATTTGTCAGAAAGTTAGGTTGACAAGATAATAAAATTAATGGGTAAAACCCCCTCTTACAAATGTTTGAATTTGTATACGTCCACACTATCGTGGCATACAAAATCCATGGTGTTTGAGGTGTTGGTGAATTTAAATGATATTGTTTAAGGAATCAATATTATTTTAAATTCTAAAGTATTGACCAAATATTTTGTGATTCTTAAGATTTCAAATGGCCTCTAAACCTCCTACTGTTATATTAGATAATAGACTTACTAGTCCCAATTATAATGATTGGAAACAAAACTTGGACACTAAGGTGGGATGTTCTCTAAAAAATGAGAACAATAAAGGTGTATCTTATTCATTAGTTGTTGAAACATGTTTAGTGGTATTATCTACCGGTATCTGGTGTGTAGATACAGGAGCCACTAATCTTGTCTACAATTCATTGCAAGGGTTCCAGGAAACTCGACGACTGCATGAAGGGGAAATCACCATTTACATGGGCAATGCTACGAAAGTAGCGACTGTTGCAGTGGGAGATGTTTATTTATCCTTTGATAGGAATAAAACATTGATTTTAAGAAATTGCCTTTATGTACCAAGTTTTAGAAAGAATTTGATTTCAGTTGCTAAACTAATTGAGGATGGATATTCTATTTCTTTTGATGATAAAGTAGTTGTCAAGAAAAATAGAGTAGCTATCTGTTCTGGTACATTGATTGGCAATTTGTATACTCTAAATCCAATAACTCACACGATGCAACAAATAGAAATTAATAACACATCTTCTAATTCTAATAAGAGAAAGCATCCTTCGGAAATAAACCAAATATATCTTTGGCATCTAAGGCTAGGTCATATTAACTTTAGTAGGATTTAAAGGTTAATAGCCGATGGACCTATGGATTCATTGGTGGTGGAAAACTTTCCAACCTACGAATCTTGCTTGGAAGGAAAAATGACCAAGAGACCTTTTAAGGCCAAGGGGTATAGAGCCAAAGATGTGTTGGAATTGGTTCATTTTGATTTGTGTGGACCTATGGTTATCCAGACAAGAGGTGATTTCGAATATTTTGTCTCTTTTATAGATGACTATTCGAGATACGGGTACATTTACTTGATGCGCCACAAGTCTGAGTGCTTTGATAAGTTCAAAGAGTACAAGGATGATGTACAGAAACGTCATGGTAAAAGTATCAAGACACTACGGTCTGATCGTGGTGGCGAGTACCTCTTGGGAGAGTTTAGGAATTACTTATCAGAGGCTGGGATTCAATCCCAACTATCTGCACCTGGTACACCCCAACAGAATGGTGTGGCAGAATGAAGAAATAGGACTCTTATGGAAATAGTTAGATCAATGATGAATTATTCAGAATTACCAAGTTTGTTTTAGGGATATGCCCTGGAAACGGCAATGCACATTCTGAACTTGGTACCTTCTAAATTAGTACCCTTTACTCCCACAAAATTGTGAAATGGGCGTAAGCCTAGTCTGAAACATATTCAAATTTGGGGTATTCTAGTACATATACTGAAGTGAGACACTGATAAGTTGGAATCACGCATAGAAGTTTCCTTGTTTGTGGGTTATCCTAAAGAAATGAAAGGTGGTTTATTTTATAGTCCTAAAGATTAGAAGGTCATTGTTAGCGCCAATGCCCGATTTTTAAAAGAAGACTATGTAATGAACCACAAGCCCATGAGTAAAATTGTCCTTAAGGAAATTAGAGAAGATACGTCTAATTTAGTACCAACTGTACAAGATGAGATATCATAAGAAACTGCAACACGTGTCACAAATGATGCACAATTACAAGTAGTGCCTCGTCGTAGTGGGAGAGTTGTTAAGCAACCTGATAGATTCATGTTTTTGGGAGAGTCTTCGGATTTGATCCTTGGTGAACATGAACCTGATCCTCGGACATATGATGAGGCACTCCAAGATAAAGATGCAACATCTTGGCAAAGTGCAATGGACTCTGAAATAGAATCTATGTATTCTAATCAGGTCTGGGAGCTTGTAGAGCCATCAAATGGTGTAAAAGCCATTGGATGTAAATGGATCTACAAAAGAAAAAGAGGGACAGACGGGAAGGTGGAAACCTTCAAAGCAAGGCTTGTTGCAAAAGGGTATACTCAGAAAGAGAGAATCGATTATGAGGAAACCTTTTCACTGGTAGTCATGCTTAAGTCTATCCAGATTCTTTTATCTATTGCTGCTCATATGGATTATGAGATTTGACAGATGGATGTCAAGACAGCTTTCCTTAACGGAAGTCTTGGAGAAAACACCCATATGAAGCAACTAGAGGGGTTATTGCAAAGGACAAAGAGCATCTTGTTTGTAAGCTTAAACGGTCCATTTATAGACTGAAGCAAGCTTTAAGATCTTGGAACATCCGATTTAATAAAGTAATATGGTCTTATGGATTCATTCAGTGTCTGGATGAGTCTTGTGTATACAAAAAGAGTGACGGAAACGTGGTGATATTTCTTATACTATATGTAGATAATATTTTGCTCATTAGCAACAATGTCAAAGTATTGTTAGACGTAAGGGTATGGTTGTCCAAGTAGTTTGATATGAAGGACTTGGGAGAATGTGGACATATTCTTGGGATCAAAGTAATAAGGGATCGCAAGAAAAGAATGTTGTGCTTATCCCAAACTTCATACATCGACACTATCCTAGCTCGTTTTAGCATGCAAAACTCCAAGAAAGGATTTCTACCTTGTCGGCACGGAGTACCTTTATCTAAAGTGATGTGTCCTAAGATATCAAAGGAGATAGAGGACATGAAGGCAGTACCTTATGCTTCGACTGTAGGAAGCCTAATGTATGCAATGCTATGTACGAGACCGGATATCTGTTTTGCCATGGGCATGGTTAGTAGATATCAAAGTAACACAGGACAGGGACATTGGACTGTTGTAAAGTATATATTAAAGTACTTGAGAATGACTAGAGATTATATGCTAGTTTACCAGATAGATGATTTTCTCCCTGTGAGTTACACAGATTCGGATTTCCAATCAGATAGAGACAATAGTAAGTCGACCTTAGGGTATGTGTTTACTTTAGGAGGTGGAGTCATAACATAGAGGAGTGTTAAGCAGAAATGTGTTTCAGACTCCACCATGGAAGCTGAGTATGTGGCAGCCTCTGAGGCAGCCATAGAAGTTGTATGGCTCAGAAACTTCATGATGGACTTAGATGTGATCCTGGTTTGCCCAAAATTATTACAGTTTATTGTGATAATAGTGGTGCAGTAGCAAACTTGAAAGAACCATGAGCCCATAAGACAAGTAAACACATAGAGCACAAGTACCACCTAATACAAGGAGAGGTTGTTGTCGCCAAGATTACATCAGTAGATAACCTGACAGATCTTTTCTCTAAGGCCTCTTCAGGCAAGAGCTTTTGATGGGCATATTGAGGGGATGAAAATCAGATGTATGGAAGCATTTATGGCAGTATAGTCTTTTAGTATAAGTGGGGCATTGTTAGTATGTATACTAAAAGCCTAGCTTTTGTAAACATTTATTTAAGAATCACATTGGTAAAATGTCTACATTTATGTTAAATGTACTTGTCCATTTAATTTATATTGTATATAACATGGTGTGTGGTGCCACATAGAAGATCATATTTTCAGTTCCTTATAAATTATAAATAGTAGCTCACAACTAAGATGGAATGGGACAAACCATTGGAATCGTTGTAGTAGTGTAATTTGGTATTAGTTTATCTTAACTATAAAATTACACTAGTACACTATGTGTGTATTTAGCAGGACCATTTGAGGAAGTTTCTTTTTATACTGACTACATAAAAGAACAAAACCTCTATTATTATGGATGTGCGTACTCTTAATCCTGATATAATAACAAGCACATATACTTAGTATGTATTTCTTTAATTTATCAATGGATGAGATTTAGTTCGTTAAATCAATAGGCCAGATAAGTTGGGAAATAATATTATTTATATGGTGTGTTGTTGATTATAGAAGGAAACTGTGTCCTAATAATCTAGGTTGATGATGTCCCCTTGAGGAGCTCATAAGGATTGTCATGTAAACCCTGCAAGTGGACCTAGTCCGGCATGACAATGAAGTTGAGTGGTACTACTCTTGGAGCTAGATATTAATTAAGTGAGTTGTCAGTAACTTATTTAATTAGTGGACATTCGATATCTTAAATACAGGGAGATTAATGCACTCATGATAAGAAGGAGCCCATAATAAAATTTGGGATTAGTGTGGTAGTTTAATAATAACTCTTTAGTGGTATGAGTTATTATTGATGAACTTGAGTTGGGTGTTCAGGGCGAACACGGGAAGCTCAAGCTCATCGGGAGACCAAAATCAATTTCTCCTCTCGGTCCCTGTTGTAGCCTCTATAAAGTCTTGTATCCACCAAGTCCACTTTGTACCCAAGTAATGGGTCGGACACATCCTTGCTTGGAGCAAGGGGCCGACCAAGCATTTGCTTGGAGCCCAAGAGGTGGCCGGCCAAGCCATGCTTGGTGTCCAAGCATGGGGCCGACCACACCATTAGAACTAAAGGGAGATTTTATTTTTTATTAAAATCTTTCCTTTTGTAGCTATTTATGAAGGGATTTAAAAGAAAATTTTTAATTTTAAAATTTCCTTTTATAGCCATCCTCATGATTTTAAAAGAGAGTTTTAAAATTTTAAAATCTTTCCTTTTATAACTATTTACAAAAGATTAAAAAAATATTTTAATTTTGTTAAAATCCTTCCTTATTTGTAGTTATCTATAATGTTTAAAAGAGAGATTTTAATTTTTGATAAAACTTTCCTTTTTTGCAACCATGATTTAAAAAGAGAAGTTTTAATTATTCTTTCCTTTTTGTAGTTGTCTACATGTTTTAAAAGAGAGAGATTAATTTTAAAACTTTCCTTTATTGTCATGTACAATAGGAAATTTAGAAAAGAGAGATTTTAATTGTTGTTAAAATTTCTTTTTTAAGGGGAGGCCACAAATAAGGAAGTTTTAATTATGTTTAAAACTTTCCTTTTTTTGCCATGACCAAGGATTATAAAAGAGAAGGAGAGGGTGCCTCATGAGATACACAACCTAAGCCTTGCCCCCTCTCCTCTCTTCCTTGTGGTCGGCCCTCTCCCTTCATCTTCTTTCTTTGTTTTCTTTCTCATAAGGGTCGGCAACACCTTTCTTCTTGTCTCCTCTTTTGCTTCCTTAGGGCCGGCGGCATCAAGGATTGGAAAATCCTTGTGGCCGGTTGCTTGGAGAGGAAGAAGAAGAAGAGGAGAAGCACTTGGTGGCCGGTTGCTTGGAGGAGAAGAAGAAGAAGGAAATTTCCTATTTTGGCATCCCTTGGTGGCTCAAGAGTCTTGGAGGAGAAGAAGTGGTTCGAGGGGATTTCATCTTGGTAGATCGTCACCCACACGACGTCCAAGAGGAGGAGAGGAATACAATAGAAGATCAATAGGTCTTTTGTCTACAAAGAAAGGTACAACTAGTCTATTATCCCACTGCATACTAGTTTGTTTTCTTTGTGTGGATCTTGAAATACCAACACAAGAGGCTATCATTTTTAGGTTTTCAATTTTGTGTTTCAATTTCGTGTTTCGATCTTGTGCTTCTATTGAGGTCTTTTTAGTTAAACCTAGGATTACTGTAAGAAGTTAAATATCCAATTTCTTTGAAAGGCTTTGTCTAGGAAGTGGTGAATCCCATAACCAAGAAAGCTTAGTGTCTTGCTATGTTTAACCTGGAAGTCAATCTTTGAAATAGATATTTAATTAACTTCTGTAATATGGTTTAACTTCTGAAGAACACATAGGTTAAACTTGGAGTAAAAATATTAAGTATCGTTTTCAATCCAAGTTTAACTTCTGAAGAAAAACTTGGATTAATAATGTTAAGCATCATTTGCAATCCAAGTCTAACTTCAGTAGAGCACATGGGTAGCTAGGTTAAGTTCTGTGCTTGTACAAATTTTTGTACAGGGGAAACAGAACGGTGTTCTGAGTAGCAACCAACAGCTGGGTTGATGGAGGGGGCTGACACGGCTGGCCGTGGAGGGGAGTACCTCCCTTTCAAGGCCAAGGTTCCTAGTTGAGCCATGTCTAAGTTCGATCTTATGACTTTAAATGAGCGCTCCTTGGGAGGCACCCCAAGAGTTTTCTTTTCTTGCTTTATTTACTTATTTTTCATTTTGTGGAGTCTAATACTTTCACTTTTATATTTTTTTCAAATTATGGATGAACACATGATGAAGGCCGAGAACTTGTTGGAAGGGCAGATGCCTTAGGGAATGGTCATGACAATGCCCCTATGAATCCGCACGGTCACAGTAGAGATTTGGCCTTTCCCGTGCCATTTGGCATAGGTAGCAATAATGGCCAGAGAGGAATTAGCACTGGTCGTGCTATTTGGCACGGGCAGAGAAGGGATAATAAGGTAGCCCGTGACTTATGGCACGATCTTGGATAGCATAACAAAGCCATTTTGGCTCTGCCCATGCCAAAAGGCACAGGCACAGGTGGAGATACTGAAATTGACAGTGCCAATTTGGCACAGCCCGTACCATTTGGCACAGGCTAGGCAAATGACACATAACTGAGATATAAACCCAATCGTGGTCATGTCCTTGGGCACGACAGCCACCCTACACCACCTCCCAAGCTCTAAAACTCCTTTCTTCTTCTCCTATTCACCTCTCTTCTTTTTCTAAACTCTCTCTTTTTCTCAAAGTCCTTTTTTATTACATAAGATCTACTCCTCCAACTCTCAAATCTCCTCTTCCATCCCAAATAAACATAGATCTCAAATAAACCCTTCTTCTCTTCTCTTCTCTTCTCTTTAGATCTAGATCTAAATAACCTTCAAGATCTAGATCTAGGTCTAGATCAAGAAATTTTCTCTTCCTTAAGATCTAGATCTCTTCTCTCTTCATTTAACTCTCTTCAAGAGAGTTTTTCCTCTTCTTCTTTCTTTTCTTATTTAGATCCAATTTCCCTAATTGCAAATAAACCTTCCTAATTTGGATATATTTTAGTATGTCTAATGTCATGAAAAAACTTCGCAAGTTGGCTGGATCTAGCTGAGGGGAAGATCCAAACAAGGATAAAAGGAAAGGTAAAGCACCCATGAAGGAAAAGGTGTCAATGAAAGGAAAAGAAAAGTGTCCTACTCTAGATGAAGGTAAAACTAATGAATTCGGCGTTGTAGTTAAAAATGAAGATTAGAAATCTAAATTTGATAATTTGCTTAGTCATAAGTTAGTTTGCATGCGTTATATTAATAGTACACCCATGGAGTATCTGGGAATAAAGGATTACGTGGATTGGTTAATTTGCAATCTAGCCTGGAATGATATGATATACTCTAGTGAACTAACCATCCACGTCTTGTCCTAGAATTTTTGACTTCTTTAGAGACTAATTTCATTTCTGTCGATGATCATAATGGACAAATTAGTTTTAGATTAATGAATCATGATTACCTTTGGACTCTTTATGAATTTAATAATTATTTTAGATTACCCACAGGGGCACCTCGCAAATTTAATTTTAGATACAATGTTAATTCTTTTTGGAACTTAATCTCTGGTCTAAGTGAGCCCCATGACCCATCTAGATCTGAAGTTTCCTATATGCAGAACCCCGTCTTTCAATACCTCCATCGTGTTATGAGCAAGACTATTTTTGGTAGGGGTGAGAGTGACAGGGTGATAAGAAAAGTGGAGCATTACTCTATATGAGCCATGATTCACAAAATTGAATTTGATGGAGGGTTCTACTTTTTACAAACTATATAGAGGGCGGGGAAAGCAAACTCGAGAACAATCGTGTTTGGTGGGTTCATTACGACCATTGCTAGGAAACATGAACTAGACCTCTCGGATTTAGAGGCTATACATGGGAATATCAAAATAGATATAGATACATGTCTAGCAATAAAGATGGTATGTCAGGATGAAAATGGATTCAGTTTTCCTAGAAGGGATGATTTCCCTATTCCTTTACCCAATCTTGACTGTATGACAGTTCGTAACCCAAATAATTGGATTATTAAATATCTAATTTTCAGTTCCTCCACATTCGATCCCCTAGAGAGCATCACCAAGATCCCTCACCTGGAAACCCATCGTTGGTTTGATTTTCCGACCTAGCTAGACATTCATTTGCTTATGGTAGTGTGGGCCCTTCTAGTTTTGATTTCTCTGCTTTCCATACATCATTGGATTCTCTTCATGAGAAGTCAGATATTTCTCATAAGATGTTGGAGGACCATTGTGACTTCACTCATGATTAGTTCCAATATATACATAATCACTTTCAAAAGAGGAATGATTTTTATGGTAGGGTATCCAATTTTGTGGAAGACTACTACACTAGCCAAGGGAGGATGGATGAGTTTATGGACTCTATGGAACTCACTAGACAGCAGGTGACCACATTATACCAGTACCATAAAAATATTGGCCATCTCCCTAGAGTCCCTAGATTTCTCCCTGGGCCACACTCTCCATTGGAGAGTAGACCTCCTTCAGGTGGTCAATCTTCTACGAGTGATAGACCTATCAGTTTCCCTCCCCCTTTCTCTCACCCACCCCTATAATTTTAGTTTCATTGAGTATAATAAAGTGTCCAAGTGTGGGGATTGTACATATGTACAGTTGTAATTTATTTTTATACTTTGTTTTCTTAGATTAATTTTCTCTCAAGTTTTGAGGCATTTTGAGTTACATTATCCATACTATTACTGTTGACTTATCCAAGAGTAAACTTCTAGCACAATTATTACCTAGAGATCATGAGTTACACTTTTTAGTGCTAGTATATTTAGTGATTTATTATTTTTTCTATCTCTAGTGAAACAAAATGAGCATAACATTTTTTTGATAACAAAAATTTTCTCACGTTTATCGTTTAGATTCATATTGTTAGGTTATTAGTGCTAGTATGTTTGGTGATCTGCTTTTCTCTATCTTCAATAGCAGGATATGAGCATTGTATTTTATTGAAAGGATTTGATTTTAGTCTAGCTTAAGGATCTCTTTAAACTTTGCCTTATTTTGATAGTTGAAGGTTTTGAAAATAGTCATGATTCTTTAGACTTGATGAGTACTTGAATTCCCATGGTGATTTTTTAACTACATCTTGGTCACTAGATTGATGCTCGAATCATTAAAGCTCATTTGGAAAAATGAAAATCCCACCAATTGCATCGTTACAAATGTGCAATGAAAAAAAAAGTTTATGAAATAAGGGATTGAAAAATTTATTGTCGTGAGTAGAAATTAGTTATTTGCCCCTTTGAAATTGAGTTAGGTTACTAGGAAAATAAACACTAAATTTCTCTTGATATCGAGCACATTCCTTAGACCTTGGATATATTTAAGATAGATAAACCAAGTAGTATTTACTATTGGGAATAAAAAGAAAAGATGGTTAATGACGACTTGACTAGGACTAGGAATTGATACTTGAGAAATTTAAGCCACTATTTGCACTTAGCTTAGAGAACTCATTCTTAGGCTAAGTCAAATCCATTTATGATTATACTCATTATTGAAATTGTTCGATAAAGAAATTGATTCACCGAGATTCTAGACTACAAAATTTTATTTGATAACAATCGAATGCTTTCTTGTAGATCATTCTTGATTATGCTCATTAGTTTCATTAATTTGATAGACTGAATAAAATCACTAGGAATACACATTATTAGCTCATGAATCTAGATTGCAGAGTTTGATTAAGGACAAGCAAAAGTTTAAGTCTGGGGGTGTGATGTGCGTAGATTATATATATTATTTTATACTATTTAACGCACATCTTTCTGTATTCATTGCCTATGATCTATGCTTATGCACCCTTTATCATGTTAATTTTAGCATAATTACTATTTTTTGTCTAGAGATTTACTCGATATCTATTTTCATTTTTAGGAGTAGTTCAGAGCAGAAAAGGATTCAAAAGACGCAAAAGAATATCATTTGAAGAAGATTATGGCCTAGCCATGTCTCCCCCGTGGTGAGGAAAGCAAAGGATTGGAGCACCCAAGTATTAGGGCACAAGCGACAACAAACTTCCAGAGTTAAATTAGACCTGGCCATGCCTTGAGGCATGGCTAGGAGAAGCTATAGAAGGAGGGTCGGGAACCAGTAAAGACACTGGTCATGCCAAATGGCATGGCCAGGAAGGAGAACCAACACAGAAGATACACTGGCAATGCTAAATGGCACAGCCAGGAGCCAATCCATGTAGATTTCTAGAGAAGAAATGAACTTGGTTGTGCCTTGGGGCATGACCATGCCTCCAAAAGTCTGAAAAATATAGGTTTGAAGATCAGGTCATGCCAATTGGCAGGGCCCAGAAGGCTAAAACAAAGCAGTCTTTTCTTTGGCCGTGCCTTTGGCATGGACAAGAAGCCAGACATAGCTCTGGTCGTGCCAAATGGCATGGCCAAGAAGCCAGACAGTGGCTTAGCCTGTGGTAAATGGCATGGGTCGTACCCCTAGGCACAGCTACCCCATGCCCTCACCTCTATATAAGGGGTACTTTATCCCCTTTGCAAAGGAGGAAGTTCCAAGGCCTGAGGAGACACTCTAGGTTGAATCTTTACACCATGAGTCGTCATCTGGATGATCCAAGGCCATTCTATTACTCTATCCTCGTCGACACTCTAAGATCTGCATTCAAGGGCTTCACTTGACATCAAAGGATAAGTTTCTTCTCTCGTTTCTTTAGGTTTTCGAAGTTTCTATCATTTTGAGTCTTTGGATTGTATTTCTCTCTATTATGGAGTAGATTTGCTTTGTTCTAGGATATAGGGAGGAATTATAATGTCTGGATGATGTAAAACTCTATGGAATTATCAATTTCCTTATTTAATGAAGCTTCTATAGCACTTGTTCTGTTTGATGCAATGCTTGCAAGAAGACTTTTTCTATGGACATATTTTTATCTATCTAGATTACATTTCTGTATGCATAGATCTAATTTTTGACTAGATGCATTGCTGTGTATCTAAATCTGAGCGTGAATATGAAGTTTCATTAAATAGATACATAGATTGTTACCTCTTTTGAGTGTATAATTTGATATAGCTCGGCATGACTTTAGGATGCTTGTTTAACATTGAGTATCTAAGATAACTATCCTTCTATATGGAATATAACTTCCTAAGGGAGAATAATTTTTTGTATGGATGAGTCTATCACTTGACCTAATGGGCTTTCCCTAATCATATGCTACAGCAAGTGACCTACGTAATCTAGAGACGTAAACCCGGGGGAGGCCTTGTGATAGGAGGTACTCTACTGAAACCCCGGCTCTTTAAGTTACTTCTTCACTTGATGATATATTGATTACTGGTACGGGAAGTACTCTGATACACCATCACGGGATGTTATTTGGTAGTAATTTAGACCATCCTGTAACCTTAGAAGTGGAGAACTAGGATTGGGCAAATTCATAACACAACATTCACCATTACAATGAGACTGAAAGCCTAGAGCATCTTCTTGAATTAAGGGCTTCCTCAATTTCCTTTCTTCTATTTTCACATTTTAGTTGATAATCTCAAATCAAATAATTATTGATTCTGTCTAGTTAAATTTGAAGTGTAGTACTAATTACCATTTGATCCTCAGTCCTCGTGGTATCAACTTATACAAATTTTATTACTTGACAACACCCGTGTGTTTGCGGGATCATATCATCGACTACAGAGAGGGAGAGGGAGAAGAGTATAAGAACAAACCCTAATCAAATTAGATCTTTCTCTTAAAGAATAAAATCACTCCTCTATTCTCCTCATAAAGGTGTATTTATACACCTCTACATGACTTAGTGAGTAAGTCATCTCCCAAACCCAATAAGCAAAGTCAATGCAATCCATTATCTTTAAGATTAAGTTTGGTTCAAAACCAAACCATCTTGGTTCATAATTAAACCAAACTCTTTTGGTTTATTATTAAACCAAACCCCTTTTAGTTTATTATTTGTCGTTTCCGTTTAGTCTAACCTAACTCTATCTCTCTTGATTTAAGAATCCAATTCTCAAACTTGTTTTAAATCTTTAAGATAAACTTGTGGTGTATGTGACCCAATAGGTTCTCGATTATGTTGGTCATCCATAATTAACCATTAATTTATGAAATGATCATAACTGATACCTAGTAGCGCATCATGATCCCCAATTGATCGAAAAATCATAATTGATTACATAATCACTTCTGAACCCTTTAGCAGCTATAATGAGTCATGCCTCATTCCTTTCACTCATCTTATAACAACTTGGTTTAGGACATGGTCTGTGTGTCAGTCTCTACTAGACTGACTATATCACACCTAGCCTAAGTAATACTTCATTGTCTTGTAGATTCAAATTACTCGTACATGTGTCCAAGAGTACAATACTCTTAACATGTGATGCTTTGGCGAAAGATTTTGAGTAACAATCCCGACAAGTGGCTATAGAGTATATATCTCCTTGTAAGGAGTAGTGAATCCTTTGTTGGCTATTCAAACAACTTTGGACACTTTGACTTATATCCAATTATCTCGGGTCCACACCTACACTAAGATGCTTGATTAGAATGTTAAAGTATAAGTCTTCATGGACAAGATGACTAGAATATCTTAAGTCGATTGAAATTTACACTCGAGCTATAATAATAGCTTCATTTAAATATCCATATATGTAGAGAACTATATGAAGTCTTACAGCAGGTCATTCCATGAACTAGTTATCATAATTGACACCCACATTTAACTCATGACATCCCAATATCTCTGGCCAATAAGAAATAAATACTTGGTTAGACTAAGGATTATAATCTGTGCTAGTCTCACAGAATCGATAATGTCCAAACACATCAATTCGTCGACTAGAGAAGATTTCAATACATTCATAATTACACATGTAGAGATACTCACTAGTTGTAATTCAATCATAAGTTCTCTCATGCTATGAATCGTATTATGAACATTTAGTAAATGAGTTTAAAATCCGATCAAACACATATAAAATGTACACTCAAATAGTAAATATTTATTTATCTAATAAATAATATAAATTAGAAGGCGATTGTCTTAGAACACCTCTCAAATATAACACAACCTTGTTAACTATCATAATGTAATAGTTGTAGAACATGCTTCTGTTTGCCAAACAAGAATTGCATAAGCATTTTCATCTTTCCTTAACAAACTAGACGAACTATGTAATCACATATTGCTTGCACAAGTAGTGAGACTGATTTCTCTCAGCAATTTAGAAGGGCAAGTCTTGCTTAGTAATTCTATATATACGAGATTAATTTGTCTTCTTTCAACCTGCGCTAGTGGATCTCCTCTAGCAACTAAGAGCCTTCATCTTTTAGGAATTAGTGGAACTCTTAAAGATAGTCTTTACATTTGTTTCTGGTTCTTCTTATTGGTGCAATAAGCACCAATGATCAAACTTAAATTTTGATGAATGATAAATGATTAAAGTTAGATTCTGTATGATCTTATATTTTTATGAAGTGTGTAGGAATTGATGGGTCTAGAAGACCTGACACCAAGCTGAAATTCAGTTGGTCTATGGACCTGATAACCAGTGGGAAGTCTAGATAGGTCAGAGATTGACCTGATATCTTGCGAAAAGTTTAGCTAGGTTCATAGGGCTTAACAGTTGGCTGAAGTTTAGTTGGGTCTGTGGACTTGACAATTGGCGGGAAGACCTGGTGAGTCAAAAGATAAGTTAAGGATGGTAATGTTAGAGTGTATACTAAAATCCTATCTTTTGTAAACATTTATTTTTGAAATAAAAGAATCACATTGGTCAATATCTACATTTATTTGTAAATGTAATTGTTCAATTAATTTATATAGTAGATAACATGGAGTGTGGTGTCACACTCAGAAGATCATGTTGTCGGTTCTTTATAAATTATAAACAGCTGCTCACGACTAAGATGGAAAGGAACAAACCATCAGAATAGTCGTAGTGTTATTAAGTATTAGTTTCTCTTGACTAATAAATTACACTGATACACTTTAAGTGTATTGAGTATGATCATTTAGATAAGTTCTTTTTGTACTAACCTAGTAAAAGAACTAGACCTTAGTTATTATGGAAGTGTGTGCTCTTAATCCTAATATAATAACAAGCACATATATTTAATATTTATTTTTTTGACTTATCAAAGGGTGAGGTTTAGCTCGATAAATCAATATGCCCGATAAGTTGGGAAATGATATTACTTATAGTGTGTGTTGTTGATTATAGAAGAAATTTGTGTCCTAGTTATCTAGGTTGAGAATGTCCCCAAGAGGAGCTCATAAGTATTGCCATGTTATACCCTGCAGGAGGACTTAGTCCGACATGACAATGAAGTTGAGTGGTATTACTCTTGGAGCTAGATATTAATTAAGTGAGTTATCAGTAACTTACTTAATTAGTGGACATTCGTAATCTTAAACACAGGGAGACTAACACACTCATGATAAGAAGGAGCCTATAATGTAATTTGGGATTGGTGCGGTAGTACGGTAATAACTCTCTAGTGGAATGAGTTATTATCGATGAACTTGAGTTGTATGTTCGGGGCGAACACGGGATACTCAAGCTTATCGGAAGGCCAAAACCAATTTTCTCCTCTAGGTCCCTGTCGTAGCCTCATTATAGCCTTAAGTCCATCCAAAGAAAGGCCCATCTTGGTTTCCAAGAAGGGGGTCGGTCTATTGCTTGGTGACCAAGCAATGGTCGGCCACATCTCCTCTTAAAGGGCTGGCCCTATTGCTTTGTGACCAAGCTAGTAGGGGCCGGCCACAATATTCAAACAAGGAGAGTTGTTTTTAAATTTTTAAAATCTTCTCTTTGTAGAAAACTATAAGTTTTAAAAGAGAGATTTTAATTTTAAAATCTTTCCTTATTTGAATTTGGTCACATGTTTAATAGAGAGTTTTAAAAGTTTTAAAACTTTCCTTTTTTAACCATCCTCATGGTTTAAGAAAAAAAAGGAGGAAGATAAGTTTTAAAATTAAAATTTTCTATCATCATGTTAAAAAAGGAAATTTTATAAGAGAACTTTTAAATTTTAAAACATGGTTTTATTTTTTTAAAACTTTCCTTTTTTAACTCTAGGAAAGAGAGCTTGTAAAATTTTATAAGAGTTTTTCTTCTTGTAAGATTTTATTAAAAATTATTTTTTTCTTTCCTAAATATGGTGGTCGGCCACCTTGCTTGGTGCCCAAGTAAGGGGCCGGCCAAACTCAATCTTAAACCAAATAGGATTGATCACAACCATTGATTTGGTGATTGATTCAATCAAGAGGAAATAAAAGGAAAAATTAAAAGGGAAAAGGAAAACTCTTAGATGATTTTATTTTTTAAAAAGTTTTTCCGTATTTGCCTTGGGCAAGTAATATAAAAGAAGGGGTGAGGGGGCTTCATGAGACACAACTCTTATTCTTTGGCTTGGAGACTCTCTTGGTAGCCGGCCCCTCTCTCCCTCTCTTCTCCCTTTGATCTCTTTTCTATTGTTGTGGTGGTGGCCGAGTATTACAAGGTGGAGAAGCTCTTTTGGGTGGTGTTCATCTTGGAGGATCATCTCCCACACGACGTCCAAGGTGAGGCAAGGAATACGGCAGAAGATCTCGAGGTCATTAGCTTACAAAAAGAAGGTATAACTAGTAATTTTCTTCTGCATCATACTAGTTATTTTCTTTGTAAGAATTCTAAATACAAGAGGCAATTAGATCTAGTTTTTCAAATTTATTTTTCGAGTTTGTGTTTTCTTCTTTTTCGAATTTGTGATTCGATTGTTCTTTTTAGTTAACCTAGAGTTATTTAAGGAAATTAAATATTATCTTTCCTTAAAAGGCTTTACCTAGGCGGTGGTGGTTGCTCCCATATCCAAGAAGACCATGTGCCTCGCCATGCAGTCCTAGAAGCCAATTTTGGAAATTAATATTTAATGGAATTAATAACTTAGGTAGATTTGAATCAATAATGTTAAGTTCCGCTTGTGATTCAAATCTAAACCATTAAGAACAGATAAGTTAAATTTGGAATCAATGATGTTAAGTTTCGTCTGTGATTCCTAATTTAACTTCTAAAGAACACAATAGGTTATTTAAGGAAAGGTTCGACACTTGTACAAAAAAAATTTTGTACAGTGGAACTGGTTCATTTTCCTAGGATTAACCATCAGTTGGTATCAGAGCTAGGGTTGCCTCTGTGTATTTAGAATTCAAATAGGTTATGCACATGTCATACATAATTTAGGCAGGATAATAGTAGGATGTGCTAACTCTTTGGTTGTAGGCACCAACTATTATGGCTTATTGATATTGTGTGTGATTTGACCCTTGGACATGTCAAGGGTATTATTTGTGTGCATGATTGTATGTATCAAATACAGCAGGAGTTGTATTATTTTTAGAATTTTATTTTTTGTTCGATCTAGAATACATGTACATTCCCTCGTGGAATATAGGATCGATATATGTAAAATTCTATTTTTGTCACGGATCGGATTCTTGCGAGGCGTGGTACTTTTGGAGCACCAGAGGCGCAGCGGAATAAGAAGCAAGATGGATGCGACGACTTGACCCGATGTCGGTGGCTATAGATGGCAACAGCTAGGGTTGAAGCATACTGAAGACAGTGAAGGAAAAGGTCATAATAGTTGGAAAATTAATTTCCAAATTTATTGCTTTTATTTACTATGATGTTTATGTGCATGTGATGTATGCTAGCATAGGTTAAAATCCTCATTTTTAAATAACTAAGTGGGAGAGGGATTTTAATAAATCTCATGGTCTCCATTATTGGTTTGTAAGTGATGCAACAAGCTTGCGTGTTGGCTTTGAGTGCCTTCCTCTACAACGGATGGGTTTGTTGTAGATCACTAGATCAAACTTCCTTTTATGGATGGTTATAGGAAATTATTTAGGAGCGTGTGATCTTCTCCAACTGAAGGGGCACAATCCTATTTAATGGACTCAGTATCAAGTAATGGTATGCACTTAGACACATTCAATAGTATCCTCCCCAACGGAGTCACTACTATTGTTTTGTGTGACCAAAGTGAAACCAACTATTAATTTTATTTGTCATAAAGTTAGGATGACAAGATAATAAAATTAATGGGTCACATCCTCCTTTTACAAATGTTGAATTTGTATACGTCCACACTAACATGGCATGTAATATTCACGGTGATTTGAGGTGTTGGTTAATTTAAAATAGTATTGTTTGAGGAATCAATATTTTTCTAAATTTAGAGTCTTGACCAAAGTTTATTTTTGTGATTCTTAGGATGACTTTCAACCCACTAGCCATTATACTGAAAGAGAACAAACTTACTGGTCCCAACTATATTGATTGGAAAAGAAACCTGGACATTGTTCTTACTGCTGAAAGCTATACATTTGTACTAACTGAGGCATGCCCTGATGCACCTGACAGTGACTCTACCCCAGAGGAGATTGAGTATCATAAGAAATGGGTAAAAGCTGATGAGATGGCATTACATTTTGGCATCAATGTCAAATGTATTGCAACATCAGCATCAAGATTTACCAACAGCTTATGATATAATGAACAATCTCAAAGAACTCTTTGGGCACTAGAGTCGGACTGCAAGGCAAGAGGCAATGAGAAAGCTAATGACAGCCACCATGTCTGAGGGGACACCCGTAAGGGACCATATCCTCAAAATGATGGCTTATCTAAATGAAATACAAGTCCTTGGAGGAGGAATCGATAGGGAAACCCAGGTCGATATAATTCTCCAAACGCTACCCAAAAGTTTTGAGCAGTTCTGCCTGAACTATAACATGAACAAAAGAGAGTATACGTTGGCGGAACTTCTGATAGAACTACAAGCAGTAGAAGGAATATTTCATCACAGTTCTCAGATTCACTATGCTGAAAATGGTTCTACTTCTAAGTCAAAAGGCAAGAAGAACAAGAAACAGGTCTTTTCAGCAAAGAAGGTGAATAAACCTCAGGGTACAGGACAGAAAGCTGGAATGAAGAAGCCGAAGGGCAAGTGCTTTATCTGCAAGCAGTCTGGACATTGGAAAGCGGACTGTCCTAGTAGGAATCAGAACAATAAAGGTATATCTCATACTCTAGTAGTTGAAACATGTTTAGCGGTGTTATCTACCAGCACCTGGTGTGTAGATACAGGAGCCACTGATCATGTCTACAATTCTTTGTAAGGGTTTCAGGAAACCCGATGACTATTTGATGGAGAGATAACCGTCTACATGGGTAATGCTACTAAGGTGGCGGCTGTTGCAGTGGGAGACGTCTACTTATCTTTTGATAGGAATAGAAATTTGATTTTAAGAAATTATCTTTATGTACCCAGTTTTAGAAAGAATTTAATTTCACTTTCTAAACTATATTTAGATGGATATTCTGTTTCCTTTAGTAATAATGTCGTTATAAAGAGAAATAAGGTGATTATCTGTTCTGGTGCATTGGTTGGCAATTTATACACTTTAAATCCAATTTCTCCCACAAAGCAAAATATGGAAATTAATAACACATCTTCTAAATCTAATAAGAGAAAAGAACCTTCGGAAATGAACCAAACGTATCTTTGGCATCTAAGGCTTGGTCATATTAACTTAAGTAGGATTCAAAGGCTTATAGCCGATGGACTCTTGGGTTCATTAGAGTTGGAAAACTTTCCAACATGTGAATCTTGCTTGGAAGGTAAAATGACCAAGAGACCTTTTAAGGCCAAGGGGTATAGAGCCAAAGATGCGTTAGAACTGGTTCATTCTGATTTGTGTGGTCCTATGTCTATCCAGGCAAGAGGTGGTTATGAATACTTCGTCTCCTTTATAGACGATTATTCAAGATACGGATACATTTACCTGGTGCGCGACAAGTCTGAATGCTTTGACAAGTTCAAAGAATATAGGGCTGATGTGGAGAAATGTCTTGGTAAAAGTATCAAGACACTACGGTCTGACCGTGGTGGCGAATACCTCTTTGGAGAGTTTAGGAATTACTTATCAGAAGTTGGGATTCAATCCCAATTGTCTGCACCTAGTATACCCCAACAGAATGGTGTGGCAAAACGAAGGAATAGGACTCTTATGGAAATGGTTAGATCGATGATGAGTTATTCAGAATTACCAAATTTGTTTTGGGGATATGCTCTGGAAATAATAGTGTACATTCTGAATATTGTACCTTCTAAAACAGTTCCTTCTACTCCCATGGAATTATGAAATGGGCGAAAGCCTAGTCTGAATCATATCCGGATATGGGGTAGTCCAACACATGTGTTGAAGGGAGATACTGACAAGTAGGAATCACGTACAGAAGTTTGTCTGTTTGTGGGATATCCTAAGGGAACGAAAGGTGGTTTGTTTTATAATCCTAAAAATTAGAAGATCATTGTTAGCACCAATGCTCGATTTTTAGAAGAAGATTATGTAATGAACCATAAGTCCATGAGTGAAATAGTTCTAGAAGAAATTAGAGAGGACACATCTACTTTAGTACCAGTAGTACAAGATGAAGTACCACAAGAAACTGCAACATGAGTCACACATGACACACAGCCAGAGACAGTGCCTCGTCGTAGTGGGAGGGTTGTAAGGCAACCTGAGAGATTCATGTTTTTGGGAGAGTCTTCGGACTTGATCCCAGGTAAACATGAACCTGATCCCCGAACATATGACGAAGCACTCCAAGATATAGATGCAATATCTTGGCAAAAGGCAATGAATTCCAAAATAGAATCTATGTATTCTAATAAAGTCTAGGAACTTGTAGAACCACATGATGGTGTAAAAGCCATTGGATGCAAATGGATCTACAAAAGGAAAAGAGGGATAGATGGGAAGGTAGAAACCTTCAAAGCAAGGCTTGTTGCGAAAGGGTATACTCAGAAAGAGGGAATCGATTATGAGAAGACTTTTTCACCAGTAGCCATGCTTAAGTCTATCCGGATACTCTTATCCATTGCCGCTCATATGGATTATGAGATTTGGCAAATGGATGTCAAGACAGCCTTCCTTAATGGAAGTCTTGAAGAAAACATCCATATGAAGCAACCAGAAGGGTTCATTAAAATGGGCAAAGAGCATCTAGTGTGTAAGCTCAATCGGTCCATTTATGGACTGAAGCAAGCTTCAAGATCTTGGAACATCCGATTTAATGAAGTAATCCAATCATATGGATTTATTCAGTTTCCGAATGAGTCTTGTGTATACAAGAAGTGTAACGGAAAGGTGGTGATATTTCTTGTACTATACATAGATGATATTTTGTTAATTGGCAACAATGTCAAGGTATTATCAGATGTAAGGGTATGGTTATCCAAACAATTTGATATGAAGGACTTAGGAGAATGTGCACACATTCTTGGGATCAAAGTTATAAGGGATCGCAAGAAAAGAATGTTGTGTCTATCCCAAGCTTTATATATAGATACAATCCTTGCTCGTTTTAGCATGCAAAACTCCAAGAAAGGTTTCTTACCTTTTAGGCATGGAGTAGCTTTATCTAAAGAGATGTCTCCGAAGACATCAAAGGAGATAGAGGACATGAAGACAATTCCTTATGCCTCGGCTGTAGGAAGCCTTATGTATGCAATGCTATGTACGAGACCTGATATCTATTTTGCCGTGGGCATGGTTAGCAGATATCAGAGTAACCCTGGACAAGGATATTGGACTGCGGTAAAGCATATATTAAAGTACCTGAGAAGGACTAGAGACTATAGCTAGTTTACCAAGCAGACGATTTGCTCCCTGTGGGTTACACGGATTCAGATTTCCAATCAAATAGGGACAATAGTAAGTCTACGTCAGGCTATGTGTTTACTCTAGGAGGTGGAGCCGTTGCATGGAGGAGTGTTAAGCAGAAATGCGTCTCGGACTCAACCATGGAAGCTGAATATGTGGCAGCCTCTGACGTAGCCAAAGAAGCTGTATGGCTCAGGAACTTTCTAATGGACTTAGATGTGATTCCTGGTTTGCCCAAGATCATCACAATTTATTGTGATAATAGCGGTGCAGTTGCAAACTCGAAGGAATCACGAGCCCATAAAGCAAGTAAACATATAGAGCTCAAGTATCACCTGATACGAGACATTGTCAAGCGAGGAGAAGTTATCGTCGCCAAGATTGCATCAGCCGATAACCTGGCAGATCCTTTCACTAAGGCCCTTCTGGCGAAAGCTTTTGATCGGCATATGGAGGGGATGGGAATCAGATGTATGGCAAAAGATATGGCAGCTTAGTCTTTTAGTATAAGTGGAAGATTGTTGGAGTGTATACTAAAAGCCTAGCTTTTGTAAACATTTATTTTTGAAATAAAAAAATCATATTGGTCAATATCTGCATTTATTTGTTAAATGTAATTGTTCAATTAATTTATATAGTAGATAACATGGAGTGTGGTGTCACACTCAGAAGATCATGTTGTCGGTTCTCTATAAATTATAAACAGTTGCTCATGACTAAGATGGAAAGGAACAAACCATCAGAATAGTCATAGTGTTATTAAGTATTAGTTTATCTTGACTAATAAATTACACTGATACACTTTAAGTGTATTGAGTAGTATTATTTAGGTAAGTTCTTTTTGTACTAACCTAGTAAAAGAACTAGACCTTAGTTATTATGGAAGTGTGTGCTCTTAATCCTAATATAATAATAAGCACATATATTTAATATTTATTTCTTTGACTTATCAAAGGGTGAGGTTTAGCTCGATAAATCAGTATGCCCGATAAGTTGGAAAATGATATTACTTATAGTGTGTGTTGTTGATTATAGAAGGAACCTGTGTCCTAGTTATCTAGGTTGTGAATGTCCCCAAGAGGAGCTCATAAGGATTGCCATGTTAAACCCTGCAGGTGGACTTAGTCCGACATGACAATGAAGTTGAGTGGTACTACTCTTGGAGCTAGATATTAATTAAGTGAGTTATCAGTAACTTACTTAATTAGTGGGCATTCGTAATCTTAAACATAGGTAGACTAACACACTCATGATAAGAAGGAGTCCATAATGTAATTTGGGATTGGTGCGGTAGTACGGTAATAACTCTCTAGTGGAATAAGTTATTATCGATGAACTTGAGTTGTATGTTCGGGGCGAACACGGGATACTCAAGCTCATCGGAAGGCCAAAACTAATTTTCTCTCTAGGTCCCTGTCGTAGCCTCATTATAGCCTTAAGTCCATCCAAAGAAATGCCCATCTTGGTTTCCAAGAAGGGGGTCGGTCCATTGCTTGGTGACCAAGCAATGGTCGGCCACATCTCCTCTTAAAGGGTCGGCCCTATTGCTTGGTGACCAAGCTAGTAGGGGTCGGCCACAATATTCAAACAAGGAGGGTTGTTTTTGAATTTTTAAAATCTTCTCTTTGTAGAAAACTATAAGTTTTAAAAGAGAGATATTAATTTTAAAAACTTTCCTTATTTGAATTTGGCCACATGTTTAATAGAGAGTTTTAAAAGTTTTAAAACTTTCCTTTTTTAATCATCCTCATGGTTTAAGAAAAAAAGGAGGAAGATAAGTTTTAAAATTAAAATTTTCTATCATCATGTTAAAAAAGGAAATTTTATAAGAGAAGTTTTAAATTTTAAAACATGGTTTTATTTTTTAAAAACTTTCCTTTTTTAACTCTAGGAAAGAGAACTTGTAAAATTTTATAAGAGTTTTTTCTTCTTGTAAAATTTTATTAAAAATTATTTTTTCTTTCCTAAATATGGTGGCCGACCAACTTGCTTGGTGGCCAATCAAGGGGTCGGCCAAACTCAATCCTAAACTAAATAGGATTGATCACAACCATTGATTTGGTGATTGATTCAATAAGAGGAAAGAAAAGGAAAAATTAAAAAGGAAAAGGAAAACTCTTAGATGATTTTATTTTTATAAAAAGTTTTTCCTTATTTGCCTTGGGCAAGTAATATAAAAGAAGTGGTGAGGGGGCTTCATGAGACACAACTCTTATTGTTTGGCTTGGAGATTCTCTTGGTGGTCGGCCCCTCTCTCCCTCTCTTCTCCCTTTGCTGTCTTTTCTATTGTGGTGGTTGTGGCCGAATATTACAAGGAGGAGAAGCTCTTTTGGGTGGTGTTCATCTTAGAGGATCATCGCCCACACGACATCCAAGGCGAGGCGAGGAATACGGCAGAAGATCTCGAGGTCATTATCTTACAAAGAGAAGGTATAACTAGTAATTTTCTTCCGCATCATACTAGTTATTTTCTTTGTAAGAATTCTAAATACAAGAGGCAATTAGATCTAGTTTTTCGAATTTATTTTTCGAGTTTGTGTTTTCTTCTTTTTCAAATTTGTGATTTGATTGTTCTTTTTAGTTAACCTAGAGTTATTTAAGGAAATTAAATATTAGCTTTCCTTAAAAGGCTTTGCCTAGGCGGTGGTGGTTGCTCCCATATCCAAGAAGGCCATGTGCCTTGCCATGCAGTCCTGGAAGCCAATTTTGGAAATTAATATTTAATGGAATTAATAACTTAGGTAGATTTGAATCAATAATGTTAAGTTCCGCTTTCGATTCAAATCTAAACCATTAAGAACAGATAAGTTAAATTTGGAATCAATGATGTTAAGTTTCGTCTGCGATTCCTAATTTAACTTCTAAAGAACACAATAGGTTATTTAAGGAAAGGTTCGACACTTGTACAAAAAAAATTTTGTACAGTGGAACTGGTTCGTTTTCCTAGGATTAACCATCAGGTAAATAGTAAGTGAGGTAAGTCACTAGAAGAGAGTGATCCAGTGAGGATGAGTCCTGATGGGACGTTAGACATTGGTCCAATTTAAGTCCATTTTGGAAACCTAAACTAAGATCATGACTAGATCTTAGTCTTGGTGAGATAGGATCTAATTAATAATGTTATTTTTATATTATGCTAACTCTATTTTACAGGTTATACTTTATTTTTGGACTAATGCATTTTTGCAGGATTAAATGGCAAAAAATAATTTTGGATGAACAGTGTCAGAGGTGCCTCGGATCCATGTGGAAGGTACCTTGGATAGGGTGGAGGTGCCCTCGAAGAGATAAGGTTTGCGGATAAGGTTTCATGGTGGAGGCTCGCTGGAGGTGTTGGAGTCACCTCGGAGATGCATTGGAGGCGCCTCAGAAGAGCTTGGAGGAGCTCTTGCGTAGATCAGAATTGAAGCTCACGGAGTTGATCAAGTCCAAAATTCTTGAGATGAGATTTCAGTTTGGAGGCGCCTCCAAGTAGGATTTGAGGTGCCTCCAAGTAGGATTTGAGGTGCCCTCAACAACCAATAAAAGAGCTTTTTGACCAGTAATGGAGAATCATCTCTTTTACAAGCTTCAATGACTCTTCTACTGCTTCGACTATGCTCTATTACTGCACTACTATTTTGAGACATCTGACCGCTTCCAATGGACCAACACTGACACACGAGCACTCCCACCTCTACATCTTTCATGTTGGTAATTTTAATTAAAGTCATTTACTATATTGTCTAAAAGTAAAGTGTAGGTTGTTACACTTTCTCATTTTTTATATTTGTATTCGATTATCTCTTTAGCGGTTCTAGAAGAGGTTTATAGTCGATTACCCATCAATACGATTTGAGGGATTGTGGGTCTTGGAGTAAGAGTCGTCGAAGGCTCTGAACCAAATAAATCGCTCGTGTTCGAGTTTGCTTCTTTCTTTCTATTTATCTTTTCCGCTGCGTACTTAGTTTTAAAAAGTGAAAAAGATTATTTTTAAAATACACATGATTCACTCCTTCCCCTCTCATGTGCATTAATCCTACACTTTTATTCCACCTGCCATGACTAGGCCGCCTGAACAGGTTTATGCAACAATGAACCTTGTAAATGAACTTCTGCCTTCCTTGTCCATTGGAATAGTTTCTTTGCCAATGCTCTCTAATGTACTTGTGAAAGGAACAACTACCAAAAATTTTCTTACTAGCACTTCCTGCAAGCATGATGGACCTAGAGAAACTACTACATAAGTATCAGCTTATTGGAAATTATTGTAAGAGCAACCTAAAGTTCTGTAGCAATTCAATAGGGATCTACTTCCTATTATCATACAAGTGTATTCTTCTAGCATAAGCAATCCTGTTTGTCATAAATGTTCATCTAATATTGCAAAGTTGATGTATTTCAACTTAGTGGATATGATCTAGATAGTGCTTACTAAACCAACAACCAAGCCTTATCCCATCAAGTGAGGGTTGACTATATAGATCCTTTTATGTCATTGAGCTTTATCTCCTACTATATTTGTAATGACCCGGCCCTTTTGGCCTCTTGGGCGGCCCTTGTGGCGGCCCAACTGGCGGCCCTTATGTCGTCGGCCCATTTGGCGACCGACGACCCTTTGGCCGTGCCGTTACTCACTAGGATTTTCCACCCCTGGTAGTGGATTTTTGCCTCCCACAGGATTCAAACTCTAAACCTCCAGGCGATCTCACTTGGTTACCAGGATTCATAAACTCTAATACTTAAGACTGGAGGTTTAGAGTTCGAATCCTGGGGGAGGCAAAAATCCACTGCCAGGGGTGGAAAGTCCTAGTGAGTAACGGCACGGCCAAAGGGTCGTCGGTCGACGACATGAGAGGTTGCTAAATGGGCCGACGACATAAGGGCCGCCAGTTGGGCCACCACAAGGGCCGCCCAAGAGGCTAAAAGGGTCGGGTCGTTACAATAAAAAGGTGCCTTTTATTGTAACGACCCGACCCTCTTGGCCCATTTGGCGACCTCTCATATCGTCGACCGTCGGCCCTTATGTCGTCGGCCCATTTGGCGACCGACGACCTGGCCCTTTGGCCTCATGGGCGACCCTTGTGGCGGTCCAACTGGCGACCCTCGGGTCGTCGACCGTCGGCCCTTATGTCGTCGGCCCATTTGGCGACCTCTCATGTCGTCGACCGACGACCCTTGGCTGTGCCGTTACTCACTAGGACTTTCCACCCCTGGCAGTGGATTTTTGCCTCCCCCAGGATTCGAACTCTAAACCTCTAGGCTTAAGTATTAGAGTTTATGAATCCTGGTAACCTTAGAGTTCGAATCCTAGGGGAGGCAAAAATCCACTGCCAGGGGTGGAAAGTCCTAGTGAGTAACGGCATGGCCAAAGGGTCGTCGGTCGACGACATGAGAGGTCGCCAAATGGGCCGACGAGATAAAAATGGGCCAAGAGAACAAGGGTCGTTACAATAAAAAGGCTCCTTTTTATTCTCTGGCCTCTTGGGCGGCCCTTGTGGTGGCCCAACTGGCGGCACCCTTTGGCCGTGCTGTTACTCACTAGGTCTTCCACCACGGCGGTGGATTTTGCCTCCCCGAGTTGAACTCTAAACCTCCAGGGCTTAAGTATTAGAATCACAACCAAGTGAGATCATCTCACTTGGTTCCGAGATTCATAAACTCTAATACTTAAGCCCGGAGGTTTAGAGTTCGAATCTGGGAGGCAAAAATCTACTGCCAGCGGCACGGCCAAAGGGTCATCGATCGACGACATAAGGGCCGCCAGTTGGGCCGCCACAAGGGCCGCCCAAGAGGCCAAAGGGTCAGGTCGTTATAATATTATCATCTATACTTAAATAACTTTTATCTTATTTTATTGTTACTAACATTTTGGTCTTTCTCTTCATTTGATATATGTATTTTTCATAATTTTACATTGCCTAACTAGAGAATTTATTGGTTGTCTAAGTATATGTTCATACCATATTAAATGTGTCTCTCAGAGTTTTCCCTCAATAGATGTAACTCCGACTTTTTTTCTAATACTCTCATTTCTTATTTTATCTATCCTCATATGTCCACACATCTACCTTAACATCCCCAACTCTTCAACTCTTATCTTTTATTCATGTGCTTAAGTCATAGTTCAACATTCAGCTCCATATAAATAGCAAGTTTAACTATGATTTTGTAGAATTTTTCTTTAAGTTTTAGAGGTACTTTATGGTCACAAAAAACACCCGACACTCTCCTCTATTTCAATTATCCTGCTTGTATTCTATGTAAGACATCTCTCTCAATCCTTCCATCATTTTACAAAAATGATCCTAAATATCTAAAGCCCTCGATTCCGAGCAACTCATTATCTCCTATCTTAACAATTATTTCATTACGTCTAATATTGCTAAACTTAAATTCTATATATTATGTCTTTATTCTACTAAGTCTAAAACATTTTTCTTCTAGTTTTTTCCACCAAGATTGTAGTTTAGCATTTACTTCTTCACGTGTTTCATCTATCAAAATAATATCATCTACAAAAAACATGCACCACGGTATTGTTGGTTAGTCCTAGGAAAACGTACCAGTTCCACTGTACAAAAATTTTTTTTTACAAGTGTCGAACCTTTCCTTAAATAACCTATTGTGTTCTTTAGAAGTTAAATTAGGAATCACAGACAGAACTTAACATCATTGATTCCAAATTTAACTTATCTGTTCTTAATGGTTTAGATTTGAATCGCAAGCGGAGCTATTGATTCAAATCCACCTATGTCATTAATTTCATTAAATATTAATTTACAAAATTGGCTTCCAGGACTGCATGGCGAGACACATGGCCTTCTTGGATATGGGAGCAACCACCACCGCCTAGACAAATCCTTTTAAGGAAAGCTAATATTTAATTTCCTTAAATAACTCTAGGTTAACCAAAAAGAACAATCGAATCACAAATTTGAAAAAGAAGAAAATACAAACTCGAAACTAATCCGAAAACTCTAGAATCATATACCTCTTGTGTTTGGTATTTCCAAAAATAACTATACAAAGAAAATGAGTATGATGCGGAAAACAATTACTAGTTATACCTTTCTTTGTAAGCAAATAACCTCTTGATTTTCTACCGTATTCCTCTTCTTATCCCGGACTTTGTGTGGGCAACGATCTACCGAGATGAGAATCCACCTAAGTCACCTTCTTCTCCCAGCAAAATTCGGCCACCATAATTCTCCAAGAGAAGTAGAGGTCCGGCCACCACCACCAAGCTCCAAGGGATGCTAGAAACAAAAACTCCTTTCTCTCCTTCTTCTCCTAGCTAGAACCGGCCACCATTGATTGCTCTTGTGTTGATGCCGCCGGCCACAAAGGAGGAAGAGAAGAGAAGAGAAGAAGAAGAGACCCTAGGGCCGGCCACACCAAGGAGGAAAAGAGAAGAAGAAAAAGAATAGAGTCGTTCACCATGAAGTCACCTCTACCCCCCTCTTTTATAATCCTAGGTCTTGGCAAATAAGAAAATTTAAATAAAAAATTTCCTTAATTCTTTTGCCATGAAAAGGAAAATTTATTTAATTAAAAACAATTTTCTCTTCTCAATTGTAATGGTCGGCCACTTTAATCCCCAAAACAAGGAGAGTTTTAATCAACACAAGAATTAAAACTTCCTAATTTGTTTCCAGAAATTTATAAAAAAATTCTCCAATAATTTTTCCCTTCATGGTGGATTATAAAAAGGAATTTTTATAAATTAAAATCATTCTTTTAAACATGTGGATAATTTCTAAAAAGGAAAGTTATCTTTAAAAAATTAAAATCTCTTTTCAATCTACAAATAAGGAAAGATATCAAATCTTTTCTTAATCTCTTGTAGAAACTTATAAAAGAGATATTTAATTTTTTAAACTCTCTTTTAAATTATGAACATGGTTAAAAAAGGAAAGTTTTCTTAAAATTAAAATCCACCTTTCAATCTACAAATAAGGAAAGATTTCAAATCTTTTCTTAATCTTTTTTAGAAAGCTATAAAAGGAAAGATTTAAATTTCAAACTCTCTTTTAAAACCATGATATCCACATAAGAAATAATTTTAATAAAAATCCCTTTTTATTTTCTAGTGGCCGGCCACCTAAGCTTGGGACCCAAGCTTTGGCCAGCCACCTAAATTTAGCTTCACCATTAGCTTTGACCGGCCCTAGCTTGGGCTCCAAGCTAGCTTGGCCGGCCACCTTAAGGTGGGTAGAAAGGTGGGTATAGGTGGGTATAATTCTCTATATATAAGAGGCTACGATAGGGACCGAGAGGAGGAATTGGTTTTGGTCTCCTGATGAAATTAAGCTTCCCGTGTTCGCCCTGAACACACAACTTAACTTCATCAATAATAATTTATACCACACTAAAGAATTATTATTGAACTACCGCACCAATCCCAAATTATATTTTGGGCTCCTTCTTATTATGAGTGTGTTAATCTCCCTGTGCTTAAGATGTCGAATGTCCACTAATTAAATGAATTACTGATAACTCACTTAATTAATATCTTAGTTCCAAGAGTAGTACCACTCATCCTTATCATCATGTCGGACTAAGTCCACCTACAGGGTTTAACATGGCAATCCTTATGAGCTCCTCTTGGGGACATTATCAACCTAGATCATTAGGACACAGTTTCCTTCTATAATCAACAACACACACTATAAGTGATATCATTTCTCAACTTATCAGGCTTATTGATTTATCGAACTAAATCTCACCCATTGATAAATTAAAGAAATAAATATCAAATATATGTGCTTGTTATTATATTAGGATTAAGAACACACACTTCCATAATAACTGAGGTCTTTGTTCCTTTCTAAAGTCAGTATAAAAAGAAACGACCTCTAATGGTCCTACTCAATACACTCTAAGTGTACTAGTGTAATTATATAGTTAAGATAAACTAATACCTAATTACACTACGACCTTCCAATGGTTTGTTCCATTCCATCTTGGTCGTGAGCTACTATTTATAATTTATAAAGAACTGATAACATAATCTTCTGTGTGTGACACCACACACTATGTTATCTACAATATAAATTAATTGAACATCTACATTTGGTATATATAAATGTAGACACTTGACCAATGTGATTCTTACAAAAGCTAGACTTTTAGTATACACTCTAACAGGTATTGTGTCTTGAATATGTCCGGTGAGTTCATGTAACGACCCAATTTTCCTGATTTCGAGTTCCAAATGTCCATAAAAATATTTGGAAATGCTTTTAAAATATTCTAGAGATTTTTATAAATTTTTAGAGTATTTTTATGTAATTTTTGGAGGTCGTTTAGTATGGTTACAAAAAGAAAGAAGTTTTGACCAAAAATTTGTGGAAGGTGAGACTCGAACCCACGACCTCGACCCGAGCCGAACCTCAGCCAAACCTAGCCAACCAATTGAGCTGCGGTTGATTTGTGATTAAGAAGGGGAACGAAGTATATTTAAGTTGTAATTGGAACAGAATTTAAATCGAGTTATAAAGGGATTAAGTTTTCCCTTTCTCACCGGAAAAAAACCCTATCTGCCTTTTCTTTCCTCTCTCGACGGCGGTTTCGCCTTCTCGTCTCGGTCGAGAAGCGCAGCAGCAAGTGAAGGTCCCTCCGGCGCCGGCGAAGGCTTTTTTCGGCCGATCTTCACCTGCGGTGGTGATTCCCTCGTCGAGGAAGGTCTGTGGGCGCAAGGGAGGTTGAAGATCCAAGCTAACCGAAACCTTAAAGCTTCCTCCTTCGGTTGTAAGTCAAAGAAAGCATTGTAAGTACTACTCACCTGCGGTAGGAGTTGCTCCGATCTTTCGGTTTTGTTTCCTTGTTTTCTTGAATTTTGCCGTGAAGAAGTTTAGTTTTCGGTTTGCTGTCGTGAACCCTAAAGGAAGAAGAGAAGAGTTAGTTCAGTTTAGGCATGAAGGACAGGTTTGATTTAGGGTTTAGTTTCCTTTTTGATTCGGATTAACCTGCACATCTTTTGCTGCCATGAGTTGCTTGTTTCGGTTTTGTTCCCTGTTTTCTGGAGCTTGTTGGAAACCCTAGAGTGGTTCCGAGATTTGGTTGCTTCTCTTTGTTTGTGAGCATGATGCTTAGATTGGGTGGTGTTGGTTTGATGTAGCTGCCGTGTACCTCAAATGGGCAACAAGTTCAACTTGAAATTTTGCAAAAATGGGGTTATGAACAGCTTCATTTGGAGCTTAGAACAGCCCCATGCCATTTGCATTTCTGCGGGCATGAACCAAGCCATTTGGAGCTTACGGATTGGGTTTGTTTTTGGTAATTGCAGTAGATAGTTAGAAGGGAACAATACATTTAGCACTGTTGTTTGTTGTTCATTAAGTGCAGAATTCTTTAAGCATGACATATGTTTTATTTTAATAGCAATCTATTCCTTCTGGTAATTGCTTCAAGTATTGCTTCCGGTATGCATCAAGGCAAGATCAAATTAGTTTTCTTTTGCTCTATTTGGTAGCATGATTAGTAAGATCATATTAGTCTTCTTTTGCTCTATTTTATAGCATGTTTAGTAAGTCCAAGTTATCTTTCTTTTGTTCTATTTTATAGCATGTTTAGTAAGTCCAAATTAGCTTTCTTTTGCTCTATTTTATAGCATGATTAGCAAGTTTGAATTAGCTTTCTTTTGCTTTATTTATAGCATGATTAGAATCATTCCATACTTGATTTTACAGCATGTTTAGAAGCACTAAAATAGCATCCTTTGCCATGTTTTCACCGTATGATTCAAAGGCTTTAAATTGCTTTCTTTAGTTTAGCTTATAGCATGATCAGTAAGCTTTAAGTTACTTGTTTTATTCTGTTATATAGCATGGTTAGTTGATTATACACCCATACTTGTTAAGTATATTTAAAGGACTCCCACAATCTTTAATAAAAGATAATAAGGAAGACAAAAGAATAAGAAAGATAACAAGTAAGTCAAGCAAGAGGCTAGTACCCGACATCCAAGAGCTTGTCGTTAAACAAATGCAGGTGACCATTTCCGAGGTCTTGGCCCTGGTAGACCGAGGTCTGCTCTTTTAGGATTGGTGGCTCACAACCTCAACCTATTAGGGAACGCGCATGAGATGGTACTAGGCCTGGGCCCAAGAAAAGAAAACCCAAAGAAAAGAAAACCAAAGAAAAGAAAACCCAAGAAAAGAAAACCTAAGAAAAGAAAAGTTGAGTAAGAAGGAAGAAAGAAAGAAGAAGAAAGTAAAAGATAGAAATTAAAAGATTAATTTCTAACACAAGGATACAAGAAATGAAATAAGTTCCAAGCTTAGAATAAATAAGAATGGTTAGTTTTCTTTGATTCTAACTTTACATTGTTAGTTTCTTGTTATCCTGTTTGATACTGAGTATGATTTGTATTCTGTTCATTTTCTGTATACCATGAGCACCTGCAGATAGCTTTATTATTTCAGTTTCAGCACTTATGCATTTCGTTTATGCATTTCGAGTTTTGTGAGATAGATTAGTACTTACTAAGCGTTTTCGCTTATAGATCTTGTATTCTTTCCTCCCACTGCAGATAAAGGAAAAGCTAAGATATGAAGGGAGGCGACAGGGTGGTGGTGATGATGGATGTGTGTGGTGACTGAACTATGGAGAGGTCTAGAGGGGACTAGCAAGACTTATTTATTTAGAGTTTATGTCTAGTTCATTTTCCTTATTTCTGTTATGAAATTATGAGTTTATGATTGAGTTTGATGTGCATTGTAGCTTATTATGTTTCATTCTGGGAGCTTGAGTTTAGTTCATGTTGCTAGATTAGTTTTTGATTATGATATGATTTATTACTGCGTGGTTGTGAATAAATTGTGATCCAGCCGCATGTGGCTGTGTATATATCTTATGTATTATAGATTTGGTCATCGGTACAGGGGAGACTTTGTCAAAATTTTTCAGTAGGAATTTCTCTGAACCGTGATAAATCTAAGTGTCGCTAATAATAGCATAAGTGACACTAGTAAGTAGAGTAGGAGTTAGGTAACGGTACCCTTAGAGAGTAGTAGTAAGAAGGGTGGTTGTTACAGTTGGTATCAGAGCAGTGTTCCATTCTCCAGCATCACACACACATCAGCATCATCGTTGCCGTCTCCAAGTAAGAAAGTATTTAAATCCTTTCTTTGTTCTGCTTTCCTTATTATTAACTGCAGTATAGAGTACTTGTTTTTTTTTATTACTTAAGTAAGATCAAAGATTTAGTTTCCCTTTTCTTTATTCATATTTATGTATGATTAGAAGGGTTAAAGTAAGACATCAAGCCTTTACCTTGAATAAATAGATGGCAAGAAGAGGACGTCCCCGTGCTACTCACACTGAGGAACCAGCTCAAGGGAACGAAGTGCCTAGAGCAACTGAGCCCAACCTTTCTGAAGTGGTTGCTCAGCTCCAGAGACAAGTAGCAGAGCAACAGCAAGTGATTGCCAATCTGATGGCAAACCAGCAAGCAGTTCCTCCCCCTCCTCCAGTTGTCACTGCAGAGACCCCAGTGGTAACTGAAACTCCACCAGCTACTCAGGGAACCGTCACAGCACCCCAGAGACCAGAAGCTTACCTTATACAGTGGCTAAAGCTGAAACCAGAGAGCTTCTCAGGCACGACTGAGCCCTGGGATGCCCAGGCTTGGTTTAAAACACTAGAGAGCACTATGGAGCTTCTTGACTGGCCAGAAGTCGAGAAGGTCAAGTGCGCCTCTTTCTGTCTGTCTGGAGATGCTCGTATGTGGTAGGAGAGGATAAAAACCAAGAGAGCAGCCGATCAGATGAGCTGGGCAGATTTTTAGTTAGAGTTCTATGAAGAGTTCTATCACCAACAATCACTATGAGGAGTTTATAGAGTTCAAGCCAGCCAAGATAGAAGACAAGACCGTAGGGAGCCCGGAGCCCTAGTCAAGTAAGTGCAGAAGAATAGAAAGAAGGTAAGAAAGAGGGGGTTCGGGTGGTCTGTGAATATCCCGAAGTATTCCCAGCAGATCTACCTGGACTACCTCCCAATAAATGAGTGGATTTGAGATTGAATTGGTTCCTGGAACCGGTCCAATTTCAAAAGCTCCGTATCGCATGTCTCCAGCAGAGCTGAAGGAGTTACAAGAACAACTACAGGAGTTACTTGACAAAGGCTTCATTCGCTCTAGTCATTCACCCCAGGGAGCTCCAGAGTTGTTCGTTAAGAAGAAAGACGGATCCGTGCTAATGTGCATAAATTTCAGAACGCTGAGCAAAGTAGCAGTTAAGGACAAGTACTCCCTTCCCAGGATCGATGACTTATTTGATCAGTTAAGAGGAGCGACGGTGTTCTCAAAGATAGACTTGCGCTCTGGGTACCATCAGCTGAAAGTGAAAGAAAGAGATATACCCAGAACGACATTCAAAACCAGATATGGACACTACGAGTTTGTAGTTATGCCTTTTGGAGTGACCAATGCGCCTGCGGTCTTCATGGACTTAATGAGCAGGGTGTTCAGAGAATATCTTGACAAATTTGTCATTGTTTCATCGATGACATTCTCGTCTATTCAAGGACCCCAGAGGAGCATGACACGCACTTGTACTGCAGACTCTTCAGCAAAAGCAGTTTTATGCTAAATTCTCAAAGTGCGAGTTCTGGTTAAATCAGGTGGCGTTTTTAGGTCACATTAGTTCTAGAGAAGGTATTCAAGTGGATCCAGCCAAAGTGGAAGCGGTCAACAACTGGAGTAGACCCAAGAACGTCAGAGAGATCAGAAGCTTCCTTGGTTTAGCAGGGTACTACAGGAAGCTCGTGGAGGATTTTTCCAGGATAGCCTCTCCACTAACAGCCCTCACCAGAAAGAACAAGAGATTCGAATGGTCAGACAAATGTGAGCAGAGCTTCCAAGAGCTAAAGAAGAGATTGATCAGTGCTCCCATTCTGACTGTTCCACAGAGCGACAAGAGTTTCGACATCTACAGCGATGCTTCCAAGATGGGTTTAGGAGCTGTACTCATGCAAGAAGGAAAGGTCATAGCTTATGCTTCCAGACAACTCAAAGATTATGAGAAGAACTACCCTACTCATGATCTTGAGCTGGCAGTTGTGGTTTTTGCACTTAAACTCTGGCGACATTATTTGTATGGAGTTCAGTGTATAATCTTCACAGATCATCAGAGTCTTAAGTACTTCTTCACTCAGAAGGACTTAAACATGAGACAGCGTAGGTGGCTGGAGTTGGTCAAAGATTACGACTGTGAAATTCTCTACCACCCAGGCAAAGCTAACAAAGTGGCAGATGCACTCAGCAGAAAATCTAGTGCATCACTGATGTCTTTGTCATCACTAGCCCTGCCACTGCAGAAGGAGTTGTCAGATTTTGGGCTTGAAATTATCGAAGGACAGCTCTCTACATTGACCTTAGAGTCTACACTGCTTGTGGAGATACAGAGAAAGCAAAGTGAAGATCCGGACATCCAGAAGATCAAGCAGGGGATACAGAAAGAAGATAACTCAGAGTTTAGAGTGACAGATAGCGGGATTCTTTATCAGGGGAGTCACATTTGCGTGCCCAATGATGAGGAACTGAGAAGAAGATCTTAGAGGAAGCTCACAGTACACCATATTCCATGCATCCTGGTTCTTCCAAGATGTACCAAGATGTGAAACAGAGGTTTTGGTGGTCAGGACTCAAAAGAGATGTAGCTAAGTATGTCAGTACCTGCTTGACATGCCAGAGAGTCAAAGCAGAACACCAGAGACCAGGAGGAGTTCTTCAGCCTCTTCCAATACCAGAATGGAAATGGGAAGACATTTCCATGGACTTCATAACAGGTCTTCCAAGGACCACCAATGGATATGATGCGATATGGGTAATAGTAGACCGATTGACCAAGTCTGCTCATTTCCTAGCCATCAAGGTGTACCACTCCATAGAGCAGTTGGCCCGGCTATATGTTAAAGAGGTAATCAGACTTCATGGAGTTCCTAAATCTATCGTTTCTGATAGAGATGGGCGCTTCACCTCACACTTTTGGGAGTGCGTTCAGAATGCACTAGGCACCAAACTCAAGTTCAGCACAGCTTCCCATCCGCAGACTGATGGACAGATAGAGCGAGTGAATCAGATTTTAGAGGACATACTCAGAGCTTGTGCGCTAGATTTCAAAGGAAGTTGGTGCAAGTATTTGTGCTTAGCTGAATTCGCTTACAACAATAATTATCAGGCCACCATCAAGATGGCACCATATGAAGCACTATATGGCAGGAAATGCAAATCACCCATATGCTGGCAAGAAGCAGGAGAGAGAAAAGAGATAGAAGCAGAGTTGGGCATTCAGACAGAGGTGATAGATGAGACTACTCAAGCAATCCAGAAAATCAGACAGAGAATTGAGACTGCCCAGAGCAGACAGAAGAGTTATGCTGACACACGCCGTAGGCCATTGGAATTCCAAGTAGGAGATTCAGTTTTCCTCAAGGTCGCTCCTATGAAGGGAGTGATGAGATTTGGCAAGAAGGGCAAATTAAGTCCTCGCTATGTAGGACCTTACCTGATCATAGAGAGGATTGGGAAAGTAGCTTACAGGCTGGACTTACCACAAGACATGTCAGCAATACACAATGTGTTTCATGTCTCTATGCTAAAGAAGTGTCTCCATGACCCGAGCCAAGTGATTCAGCCTCAGTCAGTGCAGATCCAAGAGGATCTTAGTTATGAGAGCAGACCTACACAGATAGTGGACAGAGCAGTCAAGAGATTGAGAAATAAAGAAGTACCACTAGTGAAGGTCGTCTGGCAGAACCAGAAGCACGAGGAAATCACTTGGGAGCGGGAGGACAGTATGAGACAGAAGTATCCAGAGCTATTCTAAGTTCGAGGACGAACTTTTTATAAGGTATGGGGGATTGTAACGACCCAATTTTCCTGATTTCGAGTTCCAAATGTCCATAAAAATATTTGGAAATGCTTTTAAAATATTCTAGAGATTTTTAGAAATTTTTAGAGTATTTTTATGCAATTTTTGGAGGTCGTTTAGTATGGTTACAAAAAGAAAGAAGTTTTGACCAAAAATTTGTGGAAGGTGAGACTCGAACCCACGACCTCGACCCGAGCCGAACCTCAGCCAAACCTAGCCAACCAATTGAGCTGCGGTTGATTTGTGATTAAGAAGGGGAACGAAGTATATTTAAGTTGTAATTGGAACAGAATTCAAATCGAGTTATAAAGTGATTAAGTTTTCCCTTTCTCACCGGAAAAATACCCTATCTGCCTTTTCTTTCCTCTCTCGACGGCGGTTTCGCCTTCTCGTCTCGGTCGAGAAGCGCAGCAGCAAGTGAAGGTCCCTCCGGCGCCGGCAAAGGCTTTTTCCGGCCGATCTTCACCTGCGGTGGTGATTCCCTCGTCGAGGAAGGTCTGTGGGCGCAAGGGAGGTTGAAGATCCAAGCTAACCGAAACCTTAAAGCTTCCTCCTTCGGTTGTAAGTCCAAGAAAGCATTGTAAGTACTACTCACCTGCGGTAGGAGTTGCTCCGATCTTTCGGTTTTGTTTCCTTGTTTTCTTGAATTTTGCCGTGAAGAAGTTTAGTTTTCGGTTTGCTGTCGTGAACCCTAAAGGAAGAAGAGAAGAGTTAGTTCAGTTTAGGCATGAAGGACAGGTTTGATTTAGGGTTTAGTTTCCTTTTTGATTCGGATTAACCTGCACATCTTTTGCTGCCATGAGTTGCTTGTTTCGGTTTTGTTCCCTGTTTTCTGGAGCTTGTTGGAAACCCTAGAGTGGTTCCGAGATTTGGTTGCTTCTCTTTGTTTGTGAGCATGATGCTTAGATTGGGCGGTGTTGGTTTGATGTAGCTGCCGTGTACCTCAAATGGGCAGCAAGTTCAACTTGAAATTTTGCAAAAATGGGGTTATGAACAGCTTCATTTGGAGCTTAGAACAGCCCCATGCCATTTGCATTTCTGCGGGCATGAACCAAGCCATCTGGAGCTTACGGATTGGGTCTGTTTTTGGTAATTGCAGTAGATAGTTAGAAGGGAACAATACATTTAGCACTGTTGTTTGTTGTTCATTAAGTGCAGAATTCTTTAAGCATGACATATGTTTTATTTTAATAGCAATCTATTCCTTCTGGTAATTGCTTCAAGTATTGCTTCCGGTATGCATCAAGGCAAGATCAAATTAGTTTTCTTTTGCTCTATTTGGTAGCATGATTAGTAAGATCATATTAGTCTTTTTTTGCTCTATTTTATAGCATGTTTAGTAAGTCCAAGTTAGCTTTCTTTTGTTCTATTTTATAGCATGTTTAGTAAGTCCGAATTAGCTTTCTTTTGCTCTATTTTATAGCATGATTAGCAAGTTTGAATTAGCTTTCTTTTGCTTTATTTATAGCATGATTAGAATCATTCCATACTTGATTTTACAGCATGTTTAGAAGCACTAAAATAGCATCCTTTGCCATGTTTTCACCGTATGATTCAAAGGCTTTAAATTGCTTTCTTTAGTTTAGCTTATAGCATGATCAGTAAGCTTTAAGTTACTTGTTTTATTCTGTTATATAGCATGGTTAGTTGATTATACACCCATACTTGTTAAGTATATTTAAAGGACTCCCATAATCTTTAATAAAAGATAATAAGGAAGACAAAAGAATAAGAAAGATAACAAGTAAGTCAAGCAAGAGGCTAGTACCCGACATCCAAGAGCTTGTCGTTAAACAAATCCAGGTGACCATTTCCGAGGTCTTGGCCCTGGTAGACCGAGGTCTGCTCTTTTAGGATTGGTGGCTCGCAACCCCAACCTATTAGGGAACGCGCATGAGATGGTACTAGGCCTGGGCCCAAGAAAAGAAAACCCAAAGAAAAGAAAACCAAAGAAAAGAAAACCCAAGAAAAGAAAAGTTGAGTAAGAAGGAAGAAAGAAAGAAGAAGAAAGTAAAAGATAGAAATTAAAAGATTAATTTCTAACACAAGGATACAAGAAATGAAATATTTCCAAGCTTAGAATAAATAAGAATGGTTAGTTTTCTTTGATTCTAAGTTTACATTGTTAGTTTCTTATTATCCTGTTTGATACTGAGTATGATTTGTATTCTGTTCATTTTCTGTATACCATGAGCACATGCAGATAGCTTTATTATTTCAGTTTCAGCACTTATGCATTTCGTTTATGCATTTCGAGTTTTGTGAGATAGATTAGTACTTACTAAGCATTTTCGCTTATAGATCTTGTATTCTTTCCTCCCACTGCAGATAAAGGAAAAGCTAAGATATGAAGGGAGGCGACAGGGTGGTGGTGATGATGGATGTGTGTGGTGACTGAACTATGGAGAGGTCCAGAGGGGACTAGCAAGACTTATTTATTTAGAGTTTATGTCTAGTTCATTTTCCTTATTTCTGTTATGAAATTATGAGTTTATGATTGAGTTTGATGTGCATTGTAGCTTATTATGTTTCATTCTGGGAGCTTGAGTTTAGTTCATGTTGCTAGATTAGTTTTTGATTATGATATGATTTATTACTACGTGGTTGTGAATAAATTGTGATCCAGTCGCATGTGGCTGTGTATATATCTTGTGTATTATAGATTTGGTCACCGGTACAGGGGAGACTTTGCCGAAATTTTTCGGTAGGAATTTCTCTGAACCGTGATAAATCTAAGTGTCGCTAATAATAGCATAAGTGACACTAGTAAGTAGAGTAGGAGTTAGGTAACGGTCGCCCTTAGAGAGTAGTAGTAAGAAGGGTGGTTGTTACAGTTCATCTATAATTAGTATAAAATATAGAGACATAGAGTTAATTCTTGATATAACTCTATCTTTATTAGAAATGCTTCGGTTACTTCATTTGAAGTCTTTACTTTGGTCATTATATTCTCATACATATCCTTAAATAGTTCAATATATGTCACACTAACACCTCTCTTTTCTAGAATTCTCCATATAATTTCTCTTAGAACTCTATTATAAGCTTTTTCTAAGTCACTGAATATCATGTGTAGAGCTTATTTTTGCTCCTAATATTTTTTAATTAATTATCTAAAAAGATGTATAGCTTTTATTGTCAGCCTTCCGGGCATAAACACAAATTAATTTTTGGTTACTGTGGTCTTCTTCCTTATTTTTTTCTATTACTTTTTCCTAAAGTTTTATAGTATGAGTCATTAGTTTAATACCCTTATAGTATGTACAATTTTATGCATCTCCCTTATTCTTATATAAAGGAACTAAAGTATTTATCTTCCATTGATCAGACATTTTTCATTTTCAATATTATGTTAAATAATTTTGTAAGTCATTCAATATTGCTTTGTTTCCCTAGGCTCTTCCATACCTCTATCAGAATATCATCTGGTCCAACGACTTTTCCATTATGCATCTCATTTAAAGCTTGTTTTACTTCTAAAGTTTGAATTCTACAATAAAAAATTAAATTTCTATGCTTATTATACCTACTTAAATTACTTAAGTTAAGTTAGTCACTCAAATCTTCATTAAAAAGTTAATGAAAATACCTTTTCCATCGCTCTTTTATTTCTCCATTGTTTACTATTATCCTATTGCATTTATCTTTAATATATTTTATTTGGATAAGATCTCTTATCTTCCTTTCTCTCACTTTAGCTATTCTATAAATATCTCTTTCTTCTTTTGTATTTAATTTTTGATATAATTGTTCAAAATTTTTATTCTTTACTTCATTCACTACTCTCTTAGCTTCTTTTTTGACTATTATATATTTTTTTTTAAGTTTTCTTCATTCTTACAAATATATAATTCCTTATAAACTATTCATTTTTCCTTCACTTTCTCTTGTACTTTCTCATTCCACCACCAAGATTCTTTATATAGTGGTGCATATCCTTTTGACTTACTAAGTACACTTTTAGCTACTATTTTCAAAGATATCTAGTTTAACTTACCCAGTACTTACTATTGTAAACATATCTAGTTTTATAGCTGACATTTTAGCATATAAAGACCCATAACTTTTGATGCTCATGGATAAGCTCCCAGGAACATTTTTGAAGATATTTGTAAGGGAGGGAGTTATTCATGCTATTAATGCACTAATACTATTTTAATCTTCAAGTGTTGTTCTTTCTCTTCGGTTAATCTCTAAAAACGACCATGATCCTTCTTCAGGAATACCTTGGCATTCTTGTAGTAATCAACGAAGGAAAATATCTCACCTATGACTCAAAAGGATCTGTATCAAAAGTTTCTAATTCTCCAACTACAAACGAAGCGCCATTGCCAAATTTTAATCATGGGCTACCACTTGACACTATTTTGAACTTGAGGATGAGTTCTTTTTAACCTGAGTTGACTGATACAGGAGGATTCATTAAATTCTTTTTATTATTTTTAGGAAATTATTTTTTTTGCAATTTTTGAGTTTTTTGGTCTTCAGGGTATTTTTAGATTTTTTTAAATATTTTTAGATTTTGAGTCTATTTAGAAATTTTAGGATTGTGAGTCTATTAAGAATTTTTTTCCTTTCTATTAGGATCTCTTTCCTTTTTTATAAGTAAGGAATTAGAGTTTATAAGTTAGGATTTCTTTTCTTTCTTTATGGCTTAGGGTTTAAAGTCTATATAAGCGTTTATTTAGCAGTTTGAGGAATAATCCTCAATTATTAAATAAAATTTCATTTTTTTGTAAAAAATCTGGAGGACAACGATTTTCTCTTTTGTCTTCTCCTAAATTTCTACTTCTCGTTAGCCCGTAGATAATTGCTATCTCGCAAGGTGTCATTGGCCAATCTTGAATTGAGTTTTGATGTTTAATTAATATGTTTGATAGTTGAGTGAGTGATGCGCAGGTTATATGTGTTTCTAGATACTATTTGACGCATATTCACTTGCATTTCCTATGTATGACTTACATTATTTCACCTCTTTACATTATTTATCATCATAATTACTCTTGTTTGTTTGGAGATATGCTTTTTCTTAGTTTTCACTTTTAGGGCACAACTGGGAGCTTAAATGGACAAAAAAAAAATCCATCAAAGAGGCTTGGGACAAGAAGAAAGACAAAAATTCTAGAGCCCACTATTTTGAGGCACGACCCATGTGTACCAGACACGGTCGTGCCTTGTATCTTACACAGAGGGAACACACGACCCACTATTTTGAGGTACAATCCGTGTGTACTAGACATGGTCGTGTTGTGTATCCTGCACCTAGGGAGCACACGGTCATGTCGTGCCCCTATGGCACGGCCCATGCCTCCTTCTAGATATTTGCATGGCCGTGTCGTGCCTATATGACATGACCCGTGTGATGGGTCGTGCCAGGCCTTATAAAAGGGGGTCTTCTTCCCCAATTCAAGGGGGGAGGGTCCTTCCTTTGGAAGAGACCTAAGAGGTCTTGATCTACCACTTTTCCAGCTATCCGTCAACGATCCGAAGTCGTGCTCCATATCACCATCCTCTCCAAAGCAAGGGATTGGATCTTGAAGACTCGGATTTCTCTCAATGATTAAGTTTTCTTTTCCCTTCTCGTATTGAATTAGAAACTTACCTACCTTTATGTCTTTTGAATCCATTCTCATGTTTATGAAGTAGTTCTCTGAACTCTAGGTCGTAGGGAGTAGTGTGATGTGATTGTTGATGTAAACACTATGTATTTAGTAATTTCCTATTCCATGATGTGAATGCCTTGTTCATGTTTGATTAAATGCTTATGTGAACTTTAATTATATATATATGTGTTGTTTGATGAATGTGTTGTATTGATTGGTCGTCATGTAGAAGCAACCTTTAAGATCGTATGACTGGGAGCCTTTTGTGACAAAGGGTATCCCTTTAATCAGACATCTTGAGCATTACTTTGAAATGGAGGTCAATTCTTTATAAGGAATTGTCAATATGCTTAATGAGCTTCTCCCTATCTAGTGTTAGAAGGGATTTGTGTAATCTAGAGACGTATAACCGTGGGGTCCTCATGTGACAAGGAGTATCCCTTTAATCGGACTCTCTAAGTTACCTTCTCTACTTCGACCTTTGATACTCATGGGGAGAGGCACTCCAGAGAATCTGCACAAGAGGATTGCATCGGTACATAGTAGGAAATTCCTACAAGTCATACACATAGAGGGTAGGAGACTGGGCACATCAACTAGCATTGCAATGAAATAGAAGTCCTAAAGTTGCCTTCCTAAACCAACCACAATAACCTACACCTCTAGACTTCTACTTCTCTCTCTCTCTCTTTCTCTCTCTCTCTCATTCTTCAGTACTTAAGGCTTATAATCAACTTTTGTGAGTCTAGATAACATTCTTCACTTACTCGACTAGTGCTTAACCACGATCCCTATGGATCGATATTTTTATTACCGACGACATAGTTGTGCACTTGCAGTGGCGTAACAACAAGATATCAAATAGGTTAAGGGTGACCAGATACTTAATAGTGGAGAAGTTTAAGTAGGTCATGATTGACTGGACATTTGACAGTTGGAAGTCCAATAGAGAGTTGACAAGGCTAAAGTCCGCGTGGATCACATTTGATTGGACACTTTGCAATGATAAAAGTCTTAATAGGTCAAGAAGGACCGAATGTTAGTCATGTGAGAGGAAGTCTTGAGAGGTTATAGAGGATCAGATGTTGGGCATGTGGTTGAAGTCCTAATCGGTCATAAAAGATCTGATGGGGTATGTGAATGGAAGCCCTAACATGTTAAGATTGACCGGATTCTAGGCAAATGTAGAAGTCTTGACCACGAGGCTAGGTAAGAAAAGTCTTAGTAGGTTGAAGTCAGAATATTAGGCAAGGTGAGGGCTTAACCTTTGTAAGTCTAGAACCAAGGTATAGTGGACTAATATTGGATAACTAGTCGACAAATGAACCTAAAACTATGAATTTAGAGTTTAAATAGGTTCATGTCATGATAAATCAATTGATAAAAGTTATTTAGTCGACTAAATATGTAGTCGACTATAGCAGTCGATTAGGACTAATATGAAGTACAAAGTAGAATATTCTAAGACAATAGTCAGTTGATGATAGCCAATCTATTATGAAGTGTAGAACATTCAACTGGTGACATGGATGCTGAGTTGGAAAGAGTCGTTGAGTGAATAAAGCTTGAATAATGTTTGAATTCTTATAAAGTAGTCAATTGGTGGCCTAGATGCTGAGCTGGAAAGAGTCGTTGAGTGAATAAAGTGTAACGCCCGCCCTCCCTGCTACCCTAAGGGACGGGGCTACGATACTCTACGTATAAATTTTTCTTTTTAAAACAGCGGAAGACTTAAAATAATTTTCATAGTTTTAATAAAACTTTTCTTTTAAATTTCTTTTGAACTATACTATCACATGGCATCAAAATCATAACATCAAATCCAGTGGAACCATAATGTCAAGCCACACATGTTTAGGTATCACAAGTTATAAAATACCAATGCATAGTTCTTTAAAGAAACTTTAAGCAGGTTCTTATTTATTTGGTTGCCTAGCCACTGCCACACACATCTTCGTTGCCCCTCCTGCTGCTCCTCTAACTCATCCAGCTTTTTTCCTTTATCTGTGGTACAAGGAAAGTAAGCTATGAGCACTCATGGCTCAGTAAGTTCCTTTCCTACTCACTAAAACCAACAATCAGCACATAATCAAGAATGCATCAACAAGTCATAATCTAAACTAATCATGGCATAACATAGCATTCTATTCAAACATATCATGCATCATAATATAATCTCAACTAGTCATAGCATATCAAGCATCACCATGGCCGAAACATATACATAGTACATTGCATAAAACATAGCTAGACATGGCATAACAACAAGTATCATGGTATATCAAAGCATGGCCGAAACATGTATATCAAAGCATCATACTATGGCCGAAACATGTACATCAAGGCATCATCATATCCATGGCCGAAATCTATATATCAAGCATCAACAAATCAATGGCCGAAACATGTCTATAAGGTATAGCATGAACATAACGTAATCATACCTTATCATGGCATATCATAATCAAGAGCATAACATGAAACATAGCATAATCATAAGGTGTATGCAATATGATTTTGGAAAACATGTATCCGAAAAACATGTGTATGTCTCATGATCTTTTAAACCATTTTCTTTTACATATATACTTGAAAATAATATCAACATATTTAGGGCCCCGGCTTGTACCATACATACATAACATAGATGCGCGCGTCTTAAGTATATCCAAGGTAGCAAGTCTTGAATCATACTAGGAACTAGGTCAAGATCACAAAGCATGGCCTAGGGGCGTATTTAAAGAGTTCATCCCTTATTAGCCCAGATCACAAAGCAAGGCTTAGCCTAGATCACACAGCAAGGCTTAGGGGTGTACTAAGGAGCCCATCCCTTATTAGCCCAGATCACAAAGCAAGGCTTGGCCTAGATCACAAAGCAAGGCCTAGGGACTGATTAGGAGTCCACCCTTGGTACAAGCCACTCACATATAAAGTAAAATACATGTCATACATATCATGTATCATAAAAGCATGCATCACTTAGGCACACATCATATCATAAAAGTATGCATCACTTAGGCATACATCATGTCATAAAAGTATGCATCACTTAGGCATACATCATATCATAAAGGTATGCATCACTTAGGCATACATCATGTCATAAAGGTATGCATCACTTAGGCATACATCATATCATAAAGGTATGCATCACTTAGGCATACATCCTGTCATATCAATATGCATCACTTAGGCATAGATCATTAAAAACATGCATAACTTAAGCATAAAGCATATCATCAAGCATGCATGATTTAACCACATATCATATCATGAAAGCATGCATATTTTAAGCACTAAACATAGCATCAAGCATGCATAATTTAACCACATATCATAACATAAGCATGCATAATTTAAGCACAAAGCATATCATATCATAAAAGCATGCATATCATATCATAAGTCATAAATCACAAGCATACATATTAAGCATAAGGGTGTATCTTGTGATTATCCTATCATAGGAAACATGGTATCATATTTATCTTGGTTTTAAGCTTCCTAAACCCTTGTGGCCGAAACCCTTTAGAGCTCAATTTAGGTTAAACACAACATCCAAGCATGTGGCACCTAAATTATCATCATAGCATTTTCATAGGAAGCATTATAAACATGATTAACTTAGTTTCTAAGTTCCTCAAGTCCCTAATTTCATATGGCTGAAACCTTAAGGTGTGGAACAAGGTTCCATATGACATAAAAGCATGGACAACTTTAAATCATATTTATAACATTTTTACCAAGGAACAAGGTAAACACATTTGACACATTTGAATTAGTTCCTAAGTTCTTTAAGCCCTTAACATATGTCATGGCCGAAATCTAACAAGTTCTCATTAGGGGTACAAACAAGCATACAAGCATGTGAACTTGGACTAACATTATGTATAAATTCATACAAGGCATCATCCAATAGTTATGGCCTAAACATACCCTAGCATCATTTTAGGTCATAAAACAACATATAGCAATTGGACCTTGGCTTTCTACTTATCATATTTCATGTAGAGTGACATGAGCATATTTAATTTAAGTCCTAGGGTTTCTAGGGCATCTAAACCTTCATGGCCGAGACTTACAATGGTCCACTTAGGTCATGGAAAAATCATACAAGCATGTGACACAATCAATAGGTTATCATATTTTCATAAGAAGCATTTTAACACCTTTGGTTTAAATTCTAGGGCCTCTAGGTCATTTAAATCCCATTTGGCAGAAACTCATCAGTGTTTAAACTTGCTTCAAGTAACATAAAAACATATGAAGTCATACAAGTTTCATAGCATGTGTAAAGACAAGCATAATGAGCATACATATGAATTGTGTCTTAGGCTTTCTAGGTTTCTTTTTCTCTTTTTCTTTTATTTTTTTCTCATGGCCGAAACCTACCATTCTTTAGCTAGGTTTTTAAGTGGCCTAAAGCATGAAAAACCTAAGTAAATTTCATGGTAAAATTTACTAAGAAATATATATATAAATTGGGTTCATGAACAAACTTGGACTCTTGTGATCATACATGTCATATGTCATATAACTAATTTTTCTACACCCTAATTAAGCATGAGGGCATTAGACAACTTTCATATCTAAACATCACAGAGGTCTTGAGCATATTAAAATTTTGTTTAAACTTTTCTAAGCTATCCATCTCATCATGGCCGAAAACCCTAAGAAAGAGTTCATGAAGTTCTAGCAATATTCAAACATACAACTCTTTTAAGATATTTGTATTCTATCACATGAGCATGTTTATTTAAATTTAAGGGTCTTCCTAACCCTAAACCCTTTCTTGGCCGAAACATATGAGTGGGTTTTCTTTTAGTTCAAATATCTTCTAAGCAAGAAAACTAATACATGATCCTTAATATTTCATAGGAAGAACCTTGTACTAGTTGGGTAAAACAATAAATTTCCCTAGCCTCTTAAAAATATTTTTGGCCAAAATTCTAGGGTTAAGTACTTCTCTGATCAAGCATCATATAGGTATAAAAACATGAAGAAGAACCCTTTTCCATGGAATAGAAAATCTATCATGTAGTGAAGACTAGTTAAACATCACTAGATTTTTGAAAGCTCTTCTTAGCCGAATTTTCTCAAACTTGTTTCTAGGTTTTAAAATCTTCATAAAATCCGAAAAACACATAAAAGCCTTGTACCACAGGTGAGGGGAAGCTTACATCCTTTTTTGCTTGTGGATCTAAGGTATGGTGAAGAAGAAGTAGCCTCTTCTTCTAGTTCCTTTCCCTTGGTTCCTTTGCTAAGTTCTCCTTGTATCTTAGGTTTTCTTAGGAGAAAACCTTGGCTTGGGGCCGAAGATGGAGGAGAGGGGAACTGAGGTTTCGGTGAGGGAGAGGAGAGAATGAGAAAAATGAGAGAAAATAGAATTTTCCCTTTACATATTCTCTTTTATGTTAAGGGGGAAGAGGTAGCAAACTTAGTTTTTGCTTTCCTTCTCCCTTAGCCCTTTTTTTTCTATTTTATTTTTATTTTTTATTTGTTCATTTATCCCCATCATTCATGGTGAAATAAGGGGGAATGAATCCCCTTAATGGTCTCTTTTATTTTCGGCAAGAGAAGAGAGAAAGAGGGAGAGGAAGGGAGGAAGGCAAATTGCCTTTCTCTTGTTCTTTACTTGTTTTCTTTTGGCTATCTTTTATTCTCACATTTATCATGAGTTTCCCTCCTTTGCTATCAATATCTTCTCTCTATCCCAACTGGTTATTACCCATTAACTCTATGAAATATAATATAAGAGGTTCAAGGTTCAATCCTTGACCATCACTTCTTTTTATTTCATTTTATTTCTTTTTACTTCAACTCACTTCTTATTATTTTTCTAAGGCAAAATTCATCATTCTCATATTTATTCTTAAAAGCTTAGTGGGTGTTACATAAAGCTCGGACAATGTTTGAATTATAATCGAGCAATGAATTGATGAAGATAAGGCAGTCGATTGATGGTGATCAATCGATTGGGAAGGTTCAAGAGATCGATTGATAGGCATACTTTAGTCATGAATAGCAACCCTATAAAAAAGGGTTTGATGAAGATTTTGTGTAACCAATTGTTGAGGGTTTGTGGGCGAATATTACTGCATTCTAGAGCCTTCAGGAAGCAATCAAAAGTAACAAGAAAATGAGCAAAGTATAGATCCATTTTGTAAAGTTGTTTCATTTGCATTATATTTTTTTTGTTATGTCTTTGCATTTTTTTTGCTTGTGTTGCTTGTAAGAATAAGTTTTACAAGAGGTTTCTCCACCTCTAGAAGGTATCTGACAAGGAGGAAGAATAATGGTGTTACCACTAAGACTATAGGTCGTGAAGTAGGAACTTAAGGAGTTCTAAACTAAGTAGAATATCTAATTTGTGATTGTTTGTATTATTGTATTGTCATTTATGTTTTTTCTGGGTATTAATAATTTATAAATGAGCATGCGATCAACAATCAAATTGAAAGTCACTATTCACTATCCTCAACGATCACAACAATCTAACAAAGAGATATAGTTGTTGGTTAATACTTGGAATATCATACCGGTTACCCTGTACAAAAATTTTGTATAAGTCCTGAATCATTCCTAACAACCTATTGTGTTCTTTAGAAATTAAATTTGGAATCGCAAACGGAACTTAACATTATTGATTCCAAATGTAATTTATCTGTTCTTAGAGGTTTAGACTTGGATCGCAAACGATGCTTAACATTATTGATCCAAATCCACCCATGTTACAAATTTAATTAAATATTAATTTCGAAAATTGGTTCCCAAGTCAAACATGGCAAGGCACTTGGCCTTCTTGGGTATGGAAACATCCACCACTGCCTCGACAAAACCTCTTAACGAAATTCAATATTTAATTTCCTTATAGTAACCCTAGGTTTAACCAAAAAGAACAATCGAATCACAAGATCGAAAAACAAAGAAACACAAATTCGAAACAAATCTGAAACCTAGAATCACTAGCCTCTTGTGTTTGGTATTTCAAAATTCTTACAAAGGAAAAACTAGTATGATGCGGAATAGAATTACTAGTTATACCTTTCTTTGTAAGCAACAACCTCTTGATCTTCTACCGTATTTCTCTTCTTATCTCGGACGTTGTGTGGGCAATGATTTACCGAGATGAGAACCACCAAGACAACTTCCTTCTTGCAAGTTTCGGCCACCAACCTTCAAGCTCCAAGGGATACAAGAGCAAAGTCTCCTTTCTCTCCTTCTCCAAGCAAAATACGGCCACCACAAGAACTCCTAGAGATGATATGGTTCGGCCACAAGAAGAAGAGAGGAGAGGATGATTAGGGTCAACCACACGAAGGAAGAAAAGAGAAAGGAATAATAGAAGAGATGTTGTAAGGTGAGGCACCTCTACCCCCTCTTTTATATTCCTTGTTCTTGGCATATAAGGAAATTTAATTATAATTAAAATTCCCTTGTTCTCTTTGCCATTGGTTAATAAGGAAAATTTAATTAAAATCTCCTTATTAAACCTCTAATGGTCAGCCCCTTCAATTGCTCCAAATAAAGCAAGTTTTAAACACAAGATTAAAATTTCCTTATTTGTTTCCAAAAATTTTTAAAATAAAAATTTCTCTAATAATTTTTTCCTTCATGGTTGGTTATAAAAGGAAATTTTATAAATTAAAATCTCTCTATTAAAACATATGGATGATTTCCAAAAAGGAAAGTTTTCTTTAAAATTAAAATCATCCTTTTAACTATAAATAAGGAAAGATATCAAATCTTTTCTTAATATTTTGCAGAAACTATAAAAGGAAAGATTTAATTTTAAAACTCTCTTTTAAATCATGAGGATGGTTACAAAAAAGGAAAGTTTTATCAAAAATTAAAATCTTTCTTTTAACTACAAATAAGGAAAGATATCAAACCTTTCACTTAATCTCTTGTAGAAAGCTATAAAAGGAAAGATTTAAATTTTAAACTGTAGGTGCAGCGAAGGCCGGCAAGAGGGGGGTGAATTGCTTCTGAAATAAAAAATAACTATACCCTCCTCGGATTTCAACTCAGAAATAAAATCAGCAGTAAAAATAACTAGCAACTATATAAAATTAAAGACAGAAATAAAACAGGAGATCGAGGTTTAACCTGGTTACAACCAAGGAGGTTGTTAATCCAGGACAATCGAAAGTCACACTAGCAGAGTCTCCTTCACTGTAGGCGGAGAAGCCTTTTTACACACTTAATGAAATCACAAGTTGCTAGGAATTGAAAGCTTGAATGAATGATTAATTCCTAGGTCCAGGGGTCCTTTTATAGCCCCTGGAAAGTCTATCCCGAAGCTCCAAGGCGCCTCCAACAATGGTCCAAGGCGCCTTCAAGCAGGTGATCGGATAGAACTCTATCCGAAGGCAAACGGTCGGATTGACTGGGTTGAAGGCGCCTTCAACCTGGCTGAAGGCGCCTTCAAGCTGGAGGCGCCTTCAACCTGGCTGAAGGCACCTTCAAGCTGGAGGCGCCTTCAACCTGGCAGCTCAGCTTCTTGGCTTCAATTTCAGCTTGCTTTGACTTCCAATGCTCCTATCTTTTGGGTGATTGCGGCCAATCGGAATAGGACTCACCCGAACCCAATTCCCTGCCTTCTCCTTGAGCAGGCTTCCTTCCGGCTTCTCGTCCCTCGAACGCCGCGCACATTCTTCTCGCTCCATCGGAGTACTCTTCCGCAACTCTCTCATCCTTCGGACGCACTGAGCCCGTCGGCTCCCTTCCCGTGTCGTCCTTCTCGCAAGCTGCGTCTTCCGCTCGACTTCCTGCGCTCTTAAGCTCCTGCACACTTGACACAGGGATCAGACAAAACGCAGGATCTAACCAACTTGGTTGATCACATCAAAACACCCACGGGGATCAACATAAACTCCTTTTTAAAACCATGGCTTCCACATATGGAAAGATTTTAAATAAAATCCCTTTTATTCTTTACATGGCCGACCACACCAAGCTTGGGCTCCAAGCTAGGGCCGACCACCTTTACTTGGCTCAACCTATGGCTTGGCTGGCCCAAGCTTAGACTCCAAGCTTGCTTGGCCGGCCACCTATGGTTGGGTAGGAAGGTGGGTATAGGTGGGTATAACACTTTATAATTAAGTGGCTACGATATGGACCGAGAGGAGGAATTGGTTTTGGTCTCTCGATGAAATTAAGCTTCCTGTGTTCGCCCCGAACACCCAACTTAATTTCATCAATAATAATTCATACCACTAAAGAATTATTATTGAACTACCGCACCAATCCCAAATTACATTTTGGGCTCCTTCTTATTATGAGTGTGTTAATCTCCCTGTGTTTAAGATGTCAAATGTCCACTAATTAAATGAGTTACTAACAACTCTCTTTAATTAATATCTTAGTCCAAGAGTAGTACCACTCAACCTTATCATCATGCTGGACTAAGTCCACGTGCAGGGTTTACATGACAATCCTTATGAGCTCCCCTTGGGGACATTATCAACCTAGATTACTATGACACAGTTTCCTTCTATAATCAACAACACACACTATAAATAATATCATTTCTCAACTTATCGGGCCTCTTGATTTATTGAGCTAAATCTCACCCTTTGATAAATCAAAGAAATAAATATTAAGTGCAGGTGCTTGTTATTATATCGGGATTAAGAGCACACACTTCCATAATAACAAAGGTCTTGTTCTTTTATGTAGTCAGTATAAAAAGAACTTACCTTAAATGGTCATGCTCAATACACTCAGAGTGTACTAGTATAATTTATCAGTCAAGATAAACTAATACCTAATTACACTACAACTATTCCAATGGTTTATTCCTTTCCATCTCAGTCGTGAGCTACTGTTTATAATTTATAAGGAATTGATAACATTATCTTCTGTGTGTGACACCACACACCATGTTATTTACAATATAAATTAATTGAACAACTACACTTAGCATAAATATAGATAATTTGACCAATGTGATTCTTATTTCTAAGTAAATATTTATACAAAAAGCTAGGCTTTTAGTATACATTCCAATAATAGTCGACTGGTGTATGAGATCTAGTTGATTAGTGATTAAAAAAAATCACACCCCAAGTGTTTTAGGGTTTTGTAGTTTGGTCAATCAACCAATAGTTGTGCATTAATTGATTGGTGGCTAGAAATTCTGTTGGTACCCCAAGATTATTTTGATGTGATCAAACAAGGTAGGTTAGGTCCTGTTGTATTTTAATCTTGTGTCTAAGTGTGCAGGAACTTAGAAGCACAGGATGATGAGCAAAAGACGCAGCTAGCGAGAAGGACCGCACAGGAGAGAGTCGACGGGCTTTGTGCGTTTGAGGGATGAGGTGCTACAGAAGAGTAAGTGGGTGGACAAGAAGGAGGCGTGTGACGTTTCTAAAAGACAAGAAGCAAGGAGCGAAAGCTTGCTTGAGAAGGTTGGAAGTTGGGTTCGGGTGAGCCCTATTCTGGATGGCCGAGATCACTTAAGAAAGAGGAACCGGAGTGGAAGACCCGGATCGAGACGAGTGAAACCGGAGCAGAAGGCTTGGACTGGAAAAAGTTAACTTGGTTGACTTTATTGGTCCGAGCGCCCAGAACTAGATTTTATCCAGATCACGTTTGACCATGATCCATTGTGAAGGGGATAAAGTTTTATCCCCCTCCAGATGCCTGGAACCCTTCTAGGCGCCCCGAGCAGGGCTATATAAGTAGCCTTGCTCCCAAAGCTAAAGAATAACAAGAAATTATGAAACAACACTTGTACACATCCACTGTTCTATTTTAGCTTTCTATTTCTGCGCTTCTATTGCTGTAAAAAGGCTTCTCCGCCTGAAGGAGAATTTTAGTGCGCTTTAACTTCATTGGATTAACAACCTATCCGATTGTAACCAAATAAATCTGTGAGCCTTGTCTTTTTAGTTTATCTCTTATTTTGTTTATGCAAATGTTTAGTTTAATTAAGTTATAAGTCTGAGAAAGGTTTGTTTTGCTTGATTTATGAGGGGGTTATTCATCCCCCTCTAGCTAGCCTCCGAGGGCCTTAACAAGAGTAAGACGTTTCAGGAGGACTAACCGTCGAACGAAGCACACGAGATGGTCGGACCGAGCATCTATTCACCGAAGTTCGAGGGGGAATTCGCGAGCTAAAAAAAGAAAATGGAGGTTGTAACGACCCAATTTTCCCTATTTCAAGTTCTAAAAGTCCATAAAAATATTTGGAAATACTTTTAAAATATTCTAGAGATTTTTAGGAATTTTTAGAGTATTTTTACGTAATTTTTGGAGGTCGTTTAGTAGGGTTATAAAAAGCAAGAAGTTTTAAAGAAAAATGTTGAAGGTGAGATTTGAACCCACGATCTCGGGTTGGACTGACCCAAGCAAAACCGACCCCAACCAGCTGAGCTACACGATTTTTGTTAACCTTATATGGAGCGAAATATATATATGCAGTAGCTGGAACGTTTGAAATAAATTGAAGAAAAAGGGGCGCGACTGAGAATCGAAGCACATACCTCTGGCTTCGAGCAAAGCCCAACGGACCAACTGGGCTAGCGATCGTTGCTAATTAAATAGGCTGCGGCAAATATATAAGCTATGTTTGGAACCAAAAATAACTCAAGTTATAAGGAGAGGACTTAAGTTATTTCCCGTGACCTAATTCCTTCTCACCTCTTCTCCTCTCACGCACGCGCGGCGCGGCGAGGCGATTTTCTGCTCTCGGCGGAAGAAAGGGCGACGGAGCTAGGTTTCCTCCTTCCGGCGCCGACGAAGCTATTTTCCGGCCAACCTCATCCGTGGTGGTCGTCCCGACAGAGAGGAGCACGCGTGAGCACAAGAGGAAGCCGAGGACTTCATCTTTCCGAAGCCCTAGTGTTCGTCCCGATTGGTTGTAAGTCCAAGTAAATCACGGTGAGTCGCTACTCACCTGCAGTAGGATAGTTCCGGGTTCTTTTCCTTTTGTTTCAAATTTTTTTGTGATGACTGTCGGTTTAGGGTTTTTGCCGTGAGTTGCTTGTTTCAGATTTGATCAGGATGTATAGTTAAGCATGTGGGTTTAATATCTCAAGTTTTATAGTTTGAATTCGGATTTTGTTATACTAGGCAATGAGAAATCTTTTGTTTTGGTTCTTTGCCGTGGACTGAGCAGTAGCAACCTTCAATTCTTTTTGTTGCCGTGGCACATAGGATAGAGAACAATTGATGTTTTAGTTTCAGTAGTTGGAAGCATTGTGGCATGTTTTAAAGGTTTCCTTTACTCTATATAAACATAAGCTGGGAATAAGTTTTCATAGGTTGTTTCATTTTCTTGAAACATTTCAGATCCTTATTCTTTTCACCATGCTTCTTACGAAGGAATACCCTGCTCTGTTCATGTGGAATTTTACAGTTTAAAGATTTGTTGCTCGATGAGGAATTTTGAGTTTTGGGTTTCTTTTGTTTAATTCTGCTGTAATTAGTTTAAAGGGTTATGTTGCTTGATAAAAACATGGTTATGAACAAGTTACAGGAATCTTTAGTTTTGGCAGGTTCTGGTTTTGTATGTGCTGGGTATTTGAAATGAAAACAAGTTTTATGTGGGTTTTAAAACTCCAGCACGTGTCAATTTGTGATGGCAACAGTAGTGTTCCTTTATGCTTTGCTTGGAAGGAATTAAATTAGAATGAGTAGTACCTCTCAGGTTCTGTTCTAGTAAATCCACGTTTCAAGGACAACCTTAAGCTTAACACGTGTAATAGGTTTAGATAACTAGCATTCCTTACTTTAAGCTTGCTGTGGGGATTTTTGGAATATATGCATATATGTTTTCATTTGCTATTATTGAGCATGTGTAGTTTTTAATTGCTATAAGTTGAGCATGATCAATTTTCTTTATTACTAGATACACATGAGCAGTTTCTTTGGTTTTTATTTGCTATTTTAATAAGCATGAACAACCATGTATTCTAGTGGGAAATAAGAGTTCTATCGAATTCTTTTAGAAGCATTAACAAGTAAAAAGAAAGAAGAAGAAAAGAAAGAAAAGGCCAAGGCCTTAAGTAAATCCCAAAGTCAAGATTTTAGGGATTTTAGCACACAAGGTGCTTATTAATATGCCAAGGCATTTAAAGAAGTAATTAAGATAATAAGTATTTTACTTTTAAGTAGAGGCTAGTACCCGACTTCCAAGGTTGTCGTTAAACAAATCCAGGTGTCCAATTCCAAGGTCTTGGCCCTGGTAGACCAAGGTCTGCTCTTTTAGGATTGGCGGCTCGCTACCCCAACCTATTAGGGAACGCGCATAAATGGTACTAAGCCTGGGCCCAAGAGAAGTTGATTATTATTTTCAAGTATTAAAGTATAAATTTTAAACAAGTGAAATAAAAGAATAAGATTAGAGTAAAAGAAGTAAGTTTCACTTTGTTTTAAAGATTAGCAAGTTTAGCTTTCTTTTATGCTAGCAGCTATTACATGTTTAGTTTCTTACATGTTATCTATTTGCTAGTTGATGAGCATGTTTTGCTTTATATGTTGGCATTCCAGTTAGTTGCTTTCTTTATTAGTTTATGAGCATGAGTAGTTATACATGTTATCTTTTCTGTTAGTTGATTTCTTTGCTATTTATGAGCATGAGTAGCTTTACATATTAGCATTCAGTTTTAGCATGTTTTTATTTGTATACATGCATATCGAGTTTTTGTGAGTTAGATAGCGCTCACTAAGCTTTATGCTTATAGACTGCACTTTCTCCTACTGCAGATAAAGAAAAAGGAAAGCTAATATGAAGGAAGGCGACAAGGAGATGCAAGAGGGGTGTGTGATGTCTGCACTATGGAAGTTCTAGGGATCCTTGCAAATAAGATGAATTATGATTTGTTCTTGGAGTTAATTAAGTTTTTATGTGTTAAGGAAATTTGATAACTGTTTATAAGGACACTTGATACTGTGTTTGCTATTCAGTTGTGGTTGTGGATTAGTTTTCCTTTAATGTTGCTGAGTTAGATTTATTATACTGCGTGGTTGTTAGTTATGTGTTCCAGCCGCTTGTGGCTGAGTATATATACTGCGTGTATTGTTGAATATGGTCACCGGTACAGGGGAGACTCTGTCAAAATTTTTCGGTAGAGTTTCCATGTGGTTTTTTAATCACACCGGTTAAGTAGAGTTAGTAGATAAGTAACGGTCATCTTTAGAGAATAGTAGTAGTAAGAAGGGTGGACGTTACAGTTGGTATCAGAGCAGTGTTCCATTCTCCAGCATCACACACACATCAGCATCATTCTTGCCGTCTTCAAGTAAGAAAGTATTTAAGTTTTCTTTCTTATGCTTTCCTTATTATTTGCAGTATAGAGTATTTGCTTGTATGCACTTTAGTAAGATAAAAGTTTGATTTTCTTTATTCATACATATGTATGTTTAGAAAGGATTATGTTTAGAAGGGATAAAGAATATATCAAGTTTTTCTTTTCTTTGCATAATTAGATGTCAAGAAGAGGACGCCCCCGTACCGCTCGTACTGAGGACCAGGCTCAGGAGAACGAAGAGCCCAGAGCAGCTGAACCAAATCTCGCTGATGTTGTTGCTCAACTCCAGAGACAGGTAGCAGAGCAGCAGCAAGTGATCGTCAATCTGATGGCGACTCAGCAGCCAGTTCCTCCCACTCCTCCAACAATCACTGTGGAGACTCCAGTGGTGACTGAGGTTCCACCAGCCGTCCTGGAAGTCCCCACAGCACCTAGAAGACAAGAAGCATATCTGATACAGTGGCTGAAACTGAAACCAGAGAGCTTCTCAGGCACGACTGAGCCCTGGGATGCCCAGGCTTGGTTCAAGACACTGGAGAGCACCATGGAGATTCTTGACTGGCCAGAAGTTGAGAAGGTCAAGTGTGCCTCATTCTGCCTATCTGGAGATGTTCGTATGTGGTGGGAAAGAGTTAAAAGCAAGAGAGCAGTTAATCATATGAGCTGGGCTGACTTTGAAGCAGAGTTTTATGAGGAATTCTTCCGTCAGCGGATCACCAATAAGCATTATGAGGAGTTCATAGAATTCAGACAAGGTGAACTGTCGGTGGAAGAAGCAGTAAAGAAATTCAATAGGCTAGCTCGTCTCTGCCCAGAGCTAGTAAGCACGGAAAAGGAACGAGTCAGACTGATGCTCAGGATGCTGAGGCCAGTGATAGCACTTAACGTGAGTGGTGGAGCTCATCAGGCTCAGACTGGCGAAGAGCTGGTCAGTAGAGCATTAGTTGCTGAGCACTATCTAGACAACATCAGAGCACAACGAGCGCAGCAAAAGTCAGTCAAGATCGAAGATAAGACAGCTGGGAGTCAGAAACCTCAGGCAAATAAGCAGAACTGGAAAGGCAAGGGTAACAAAAGAAAGCAGTGGAACTCAGGAGGTAACCAGAAAGGAGGACCAGCAAATAAGCAGACCAAGATTCCTCTCTGTTCTAAATGTGGAAGAACACATCCAGGAGCCTGTCTTTTGGGTAAGACTGGATGCTATGCATGTGGGCAGGAAGGACACATGGCTAGAGAATGTCCTAACAAGCTCAAAGCACCTCAGCCACAGCCAATACAATATGGAGGCAAACCTCAGCTACATTATATGTCTGCAACTTTGGAAGGACCTCAGATCAGTCAAGGAAGGTTGGAAGCCCCACCAGTTCCAGCCAGTGCCAGAGTATTCTCCCTCACCAAAGAAGAAGCTGCTAGTGCCTCGACGGTCAAGTCAAGTAGTTATTTTTCAGCATATAGCTACTGCACTATTTGATACTGGGGCGACCCATTCTTTTGTATCCATACCTTTTGCCAAAGAATTACAGGTACCTACAGAAAACATGAACTCCAAGTTCCTGACGACCCTACCTTCTGGGGAAGTCATGGAATCCGACCAGTGGCTTCGGGCTGTACCAGTCAGAATTTCAGACCGTGAGCTATGTATAAATCTGGTGGTCCTCGCCATGCAGGATTTCGATATCATTTTGGGTATGGATTTCCTCAGCAAGTACAGTGCTTCAGTGGACTGCCGCAAAAGGAAAGCGATCTTTAGTCCAGAAGGTGAATCATCCTTTGAGTTCACAGGGGTGCCAAGGAAGAAGACCCAGAAGTTCCTTTCTTCTCTCACAGCTCACCAGATGTTAGCTAAAGGGTGTGCTGGTTTTCTTGCGCACATTGTGAGTACAGAAGAACAAGAAAGACCCAAGCAGGAGAAAGTTCGGGTAGTCTGTGAGTATCCAGAGGTATTCCCAGAAGAACTACCTGGACTACCTCCCAACAGAGAAGTGGAGTTTGAGATTGAACTGGTTCCTGGTACCGGTCCAATTTCAAAAGCTCCATACCGCATGTCTCCAGCAGAGCTGAAAGAACTACAGGAACAACTTCAGGAGCTGCTTGACAAAGGCTTCATCCGCCCTAGTCATTCACCATGGGGAGCTCCCGTGTTGTTCGTCAAGAAGAAAGACGGATCTATGCGGATGTGCATAGATTATAGAGCTCTAAATCAAGTGACAATCAAGAATAAGTACCCCTCCCCAGGATCGATGACCTATTTGATCAGTTGAGAGGGGCGACAGTATTCTCAAAGATAGACCTGCGCTCTGGGTACCATCAGCTAAAAGTGAAGGAAAGAGACATACCCAGAACGGCTTTCAGGACCAGATACGGACACTACGAGTTCGTAGTCATGCCTTTTGGTGTGACTAATGCGCCTTCAGTTTTCATGGACCTGATGAACAGAGTGTTCAGAGAATACCTTGACAAATTTGTCATTGTGTTCATCGACGACATTCTAATCTATTCCAGAACCCCAGAGGAGCATGACACGCATTTGAGGATAGTACTGCAGACTCTTCAGCAAAAGCAACTTTACGCTAAGTTCTCGAAGTGCGAGTTCTGGTTAGATCAGGTGGCATTTCTAGGTCACATAATTTCTAAAGAAGGCATTCAAGTGGATCCAGCAAAAATAGAAGCAGTCAACAACTGGAGTAGACCCAAGAACGCCAGGGAGATCAGAAGCTTCCTGGGTTTAGCTGGGTACTACAGGAAATTTGTGGAGAACTTTTCCAGGATAGCCTCTCCACTAACAGCCCTCACCAGAAAGAATAAGAAGTTTGAATGGTCAGATAAATGTGAGCAGAGTTTCCAAGAGCTCAAGAAGAGACTGACCAGTGCTCCTATTCTGACTGTTCCAGAGAGTGACAGGAGTTTTGACATCTACAGTGATGCTTCCAAGATGGGCTTAGGGGCTGTACTCATGCAGGAAGGAAAAGTGATAGCATATGCTTCCAGACAACTCAAAGATTATGAAAAGAACTACCCCACTCATGATCTTGAGTTGGCAGCTGTGGTCTTTGCACTAAAACTCTGGCGACATTATTTGTATGGCGTTCAGTGCAGAATTTTCACAGACCATCAGAGTCTTAAGTACTTTTTCACTCAGAAGGACTTAAACATGAGACAGCGTAGGTGGCTAGAGTTGGTCAAAGATTATGACTGTGAAATCCTCTACCATCCAGGCAAAGCTAATAAAGTGGCAGATGCACTAAGCAGAAAATCCAGTGCATCCCTAATGTCTTTGTCATCATTAGCCCTACCACTGCAGAAGGAGTTGTCAGATTTCGGAATGGAAATTATTTGTGGGCAACTCTCTACATTGACCTTAGAGTCAACCCTGCTTGAGGATATACAGAGAAAGCAAAGTGAAGATCCAGATATCCAAAAGATCAAGCAAGGGATACAAGAAGAAGGAAATTCAGAATTTCGAGTATCAGACAGTGGAATTCTTTATCAAGGAAGTCGCCTGTGTGTTCCCAATGATGAAGAGCTGAGAAAGAAAATTTTAGAAGAAGCTCATAGTACACCTTACTCCATGCATCCTGGTTCTACCAAGATGTATCAAGACGTGAAACAGAGATTCTGGTGGTCTGGACTCAAAAGAGATATAGCTAAATATGTCAGTACCTGCCTGACATGTCAGAGGGTCAAAGCAGAACACCAGAGACCAGGAGGAGTTCTACAGCCTCTTCCTATACCAGAGTGGAAGTGGGAAGACATATCCATGGACTTCATAACAGGTCTCCCAAGAACCACAAATGGATATGATGCGATATGGGTAATAGTGGACAGATTGACCAAGTCTGCTCATTTTCTAGCCATCAAGGTGTCTCACTCTATAGAGCAGTTGGCACAGTTGTATGTTAAAGAGGTGATCAGACTTCACGGAGTTCCTAAATCTATTGTTTCTGATAGAGATGGGCGCTTCACCTCTCACTTTTGGGAGTGTGTTCAGACTGCACTAGGCACCAAACTCAAGTTCAGCACAGCCTTCCATCCTCAGACTGATGGACAGACAGAGCGAGTAAATCAGATTCTAGAAGATATGCTCAGAGCTTGTGCACTAGATTTCAAGGGAAGTTGGTGCAAGTATCTATGCTTAGCTGAATTTGCCTACAACAACAGCTATCAAGCCACCATCAAGATGGCACCTTATGAGGCATTGTATGGTAGGAAGTGCAGATCACCCATTTGCTGGCAAGAAGCGGTGAAAGAAGAGAGATGGAAGTGGAACTGGGCATTCAGATGAGCTGATAGATGAGACTACTCAGGCTATCCGGAAGATCAGACAGAGGATTGAGACCGCCTAGAGTAGAGTAGGCCACTTGAATTTCAAGTAGGGGATTCAGTCTTCCTCAAGGTCGCTCCTATGAAGGGAGTGATGAGATTTGGCAAGAAGGGCAAATTAAGTCCTCGTTATGTAGGACCTTACCGATCACAGAAAGAATTGGGAAAGTAGCTTACAAGTTGGATTTACCACAAGACATGTCAGCAATACACAATGTATTTCATGTCTCCATGCTAAAGAAGTGTCTCCATGACCCGAGCCAAGTGATTCAGCCTCAGTCAGTGCAGATCCAAGAGGATCTTAGTTATGAGAGCAGACCTACACAGATAGTGGACAGAGCAGTCAAGAGACTAAGAAATAAAGAAGTGCCACTAGAGAAGGTTATCTGGCAGAACCAGAAGCATGAGGAAGTCACTTGGGAGCAGGAGGACAGTATGAGACAGAAGTATCCAGAGCTATTCTAAGTTCGAGGACGAACTTTTTATAAGGTATGGGGAATTGTAACGACCCAATTTTCCCTATTTCAAGTTCTAAAAGTCCATAAAAATATTTGGAAATACTTTTAAAATATTCTAGAGATTTTTAGGAATTTTTAGAGTATTTTTACGTAATTTTTGGAGGTCGTTTAGTAGGGTTATAAAAAGCAAGAAGTTTTAAAGAAAAATGTTGAAGGTGAGATTTGAACCCACGATCTCGGGTTGGACTGACCCAAGCAAAACCGACCCCAACCAGCTGAGCTACACGATTTTTGTTAACCTTATATGGAGCGAAATATATATATGCAGTAGCTGGAACGTTTGAAATAAATTGAAGAAAAAGGGGGGCGACTGAGAATCGAAGCACAAACCTCTGGCTTCGAGCAAAGCCCAACGGACCAACTGGGCTAGCGATCGTTGCTAATTAAATAGGCTGCGGCAAATATATAAGCTATGGTTGGAACCAAAAATAACTCAAGTTATAAGGAGAGGACTTAAGTTATTTCCCGTGACCTAATTCCTTCTCACCTCTTCTCCTCTCACGCACGCGCGGCGCGGCGAGGCGATTTTCTGCTCTCGGCGGAAGAAAGGGCGACGGAGCTAGGTTTCCTCCTTCCGGCGCCGACGAAGCTATTTTCCGGCCAACCTCATCCGTGGTGGTCGTCCCGACAGAGAGGAGCACGCGTGAGCACAAGAGGAAGCCGAGGACTTCATCTTTCCGAAGCCCTAGTGTTCGTCCCGATTGGTTGTAAGTCCAAGTAAATCACGGTGAGTCGCTACTCACCTGCAGTAGGATAGTTCCGGGTTCTTTTCCTTTTGTTTCAAATTTTTTTGTGATGACTGTCGGTTTAGGGTTTTTGCCGTGAGTTGCTTGTTTCAGATTTGATCAGGATGTATAGTTAAGCATGTGGGTTTAATATCTCAAGTTTTATAGTTTGAATTCGGATTTTGTTATACTAGGCAATGAGAAATCTTTTGTTTTGGTTCTTTGCCGTGGACTGAGCAGTAGCAACCTTCAATTCTTTTTGTTGCCGTGGCACATAGGATAGAGAACAATTGATGTTTTAGTTTCAGTAGTTGGAAGCATTGTGGCATGTTTTAAAGGTTTCCTTTACTCTATATAAACATAAGCTGGGAATAAGTTTTCATAGGTTGTTTCATTTTCTTGAAACATTTCAGATCCTTATTCTTTTCACCATGCTTCTTACGAAGGAATACCCTGCTCTGTTCATGTGGAATTTTACAGTTTAAAGATTTGTTGCTCGATGAGGAATTTTGAGTTTTGGGTTTCTTTTGTTTAATTCTGCTGTAATTAGTTTAAAGGGTTATGTTGCTTGATAAAAACATGGTTATGAACAAGTTACAGGAATCTTTAGTTTTGGCAGGTTCTGGTTTTGTATGTGCTGGGTATTTGAAATGAAAACAAGTTTTATGTGGGTTTTAAAACTCCAGCACGTGTCAATTTGTGATGGCAACAGTAGTGTTCCTTTATGCTTTGCTTGGAAGGAATTAAATTAGAATGAGTAGTACCTCTCAGGTTCTGTTCTAGTAAATCCACGTTTCAAGGACAACCTTAAGCTTAACACGTGTAATAGGTTTAGATAACTAGCATTCCTTACTTTAAGCTTGCTGTGGGGATTTTTGGAATATATGCATATATGTTTTCATTTGCTATTATTGAGCATGTGTAGTTTTTAATTGTTATAAGTTGAGCATGATCAATTTTCTTTATTACTAGATACACATGAGCAGTTTCTTTGGTTTTTATTTGCTATTTTAATAAGCATGAACAACCATGTATTCTAGTGGGAAATAAGAGTTCTATCGAATTCTTTTAGAAGCATTAACAAGTAAAAAGAAAGAAGAAGAAAAGAAAGAAAAGGCCAAGGCCTTAAGTAAATCCCAAAGTCAAGATTTTAGGGATTTTAGCACACAAGGTGCTTATTAATATGCCAAGGCATTTAAAGAAGTAATTAAGATAATAAGTATTTTACTTTTAAGTAGAGGCTAGTACCCGACTTCCAAGGTTGTCGTTAAACAAATCCAGGTGTCCAATTCCAAGGTCTTGGCCCTGGTAGACCAAGGTCTGCTCTTTTAGGATTGGCGGCTCGCTACCCCAACCTATTAGGGAACGCGCATAAATGATACTAAGCCTGGGCCCAAGAGAAGTTGATTATTATTTTCAAGTATTAAAGTATAAATTTTAAACAAGTGAAATAAAAGAATAAGATTAGAGTAAAAGAAGTAAGTTTCACTTTGTTTTAAAGATTAGCAAGTTTAGCTTTCTTTTATGCTAGCAGCTATTACATGTTTAGTTTCTTACATGTTATCTATTTGCTAGTTGATGAGCATGTTTTGCTTTATATGTTGGCATTCCAGTTAGTTGCTTTCTTTATTAGTTTATGAGCATGAGTAGTTATACATGTTATCTTTTCTGTTAGTTGATTTCTTTGCTATTTATGAGCATGAGTAGCTTTACATATTAGCATTCAGTTTTAGCATGTTTTATTTGTATACATGCATATCGAGTTTTTGTGAGTTAGATAGCGCTCACTAAGCTTTATGCTTATAGACTGCACTTTCTCCTACTGCAGATAAAGAAAAAGGAAAGCTAATATGAAGGAAGGCGACAAGGAGATGCAAGAGGGGTGTGTGATGTCTGCACTATGGAAGTTCTAGGGATCCTTGCAAATAAGATGAATTATGATTTGTTCTTGGAGTTAATTAAGTTTTTATGTGTTAAGGAAATTTGATAACTGTTTATAAGGATACTTGATACTGTGTTTGCTATTCAGTTGTGGTTGTGGATTAGTTTTCCTTTAATGTTGCTGAGTTAGATTTATTATACTGCGTGGTTGTTAGTTATGTGTTCCAGCCGCTTGTGGCTGAGTATATATACTGCGTGTATTGTTGAATATGGTCACCGGTACAGGGGAGACTCTGTCGAAATTTTTCGGTAGAGTTTTCATGTGGTTTTTTAATCACACCGGTTAAGTAGAGTTAGTAGATAAGTAACGGTCATCTTTAGAGAATAGTAGTAGTAAGAAGGGTGGACGTTACAGAGGTATTCTTTAAAACCGATTTTGAATTACTTTTAATAATGAAATTCAGTTTTGTAGCACCCGAAGGTAAGGAAGAATACTAGTGGATGAAGGAACAGGCCGACTTTATGGCAAACGACAAAGTAGAATTCCATCTGCTAAGCGTCCTACCGCCATAAAAAGTCAACCGGATCGGCGCCTACAACTCAGTAAAGGAGCTTTGGAAGAAGTTCCTTAAGCTACACAAAGAGACATCCGAAGCTAAACTCCCGAGACGGGATCTGCTAAGGAATCAGTTAAGCAACATAAAACTGGAAGCAGAAGAAATTGTTGCACATCTTCACTCAAGAATGAAGGAACTAATCACCAAACTCACAAATCTCGGAGAAAAGGTAAGCAACCGAGATTCGCTAAGGTACACACTTAATGCATTTACTAGATCTACTGAGTGGGCATCATTAGTAGATGTTTACTATATTTCTAAAGATTTAGAAGTTGTCACCTTAGAAGAAATGTTTTCAACATTTGAAGTCCATGAAAAGAGATGGTGCAGATTCGAAGAAGGTGCTGTTGCACAATATTGCCCTCGAGGCTAAGATGGACGAACAAAATTCAGAATCCTCTCTGGACGACTATGAAATGGTAATGATGGTAAGACAATTTAAAAAATTATTCAAATCTAGAAAAACTAACTATTTGCACGGTAGAAAGAAAAGAAAAATCAAATGCTACCACTGTAATGAAGAAGGGCATGTTAAAGATAACTGTCCTAAACTGAAGAACAAGGGAAAGAACCAGAAGCCCATCCAAATGAACAAGCACAAAAACCTGAAGGCAACGCGGGACGAACGTCGTCCGAATCAGAGATTGAGGCCTTCTCTGGATTTGCGTTAATGGCAAGTCATCAAGAAGATGAAAATGAAGCAAGCTCGTCTGAAATGAGCATCGAGAGCATCGATGAAGGGGCAGTGACATCGGAATAAAGTAGCAGTTTAGGAGGAGCTACGGATTACGAGATCGACAAGGTAAGTCAGGTATGATCTCTTCCTCCCGGTAAGTTATTTAAATTTGTTAAATTATTATCTAAACATTGTTGCAAACTAGAAAAAGAAAATAAAAAATTAAAGTAAATTCTAGCCAAATCTTCTCTATTAGAATATTTTAAAAAATTAAAATTGAAAAATGATAAATTGAAAATACAATAGAAGACTCGAAAAATCGTGCATGCTTAAATGTTAACAATCAAAATATTAGAAAATATAATTTAAACTGATATTTTAATTACCACAAGGGACAAATTAGAAAATTTTCTTAGAAATATATTCCTAATAGATTTTTAATTAATCTAGTTGGAAAAGAACCTATATTGGATTCCAAAATCTTATATAAGTTAAAATCATAATTGGACTTAGGGCTTTCAGAGAGTAGATTAAATATTTGATTTCCTTAGGAGGCTTTGTTTAGAAAGTGGTTGTTGTTCCAATAACCAAGAAGGCCTAGTGCCTCGCCACAGTCTGGAAGTCAATTAATGAAATAAAATATTTAATTGACTAACTGACAAAGCATTTAATTATAATTAATGCTTTAAAATAGTTACTCAAATATTTTTTTACTTAAATTAAAAAAATAATAATAATAAAATTTTCTAAAATTATTGTAATTTTTTAAGTGCTATCAAAATTATTTTCAAAGTTTTTTAAAAAAAAATTGTTGGGAAATCAGAGCTTTTTGTTTTTAAAATTACCCTTAGATTTCTTTTGGTACCCTATTTTTTATGTGATCAAAGGGGAAGAAGGGAAGATTAAGTCTAGGAGAAGTCGTTTAAAATGTTTTAAATTTTTGCACTTTAAATTACAAATTTATTTCTTTTACTTTATGTTAGTTTACTCTAACAAGTGGTATCAGAGCAAAGACGTTTTAGAAGGACTAACCGTTGAACGAAGCACACGAGATAGTCGGACCGAGCATCTGCCCACCAAAGTTCAAGGGGGAGTTCACGAGCTGGAAAAAGAAAATGGAGGTATTCTTTAAAATCGACTTTGAATTACTTTTAATAATGAAATTCAGTTTTGTAACACCCGAAGGTAAGAAAGAATACTAGTGGACGAAGAAGGAGCAAACCGACTTCGTGGCAAACGACAAAGCAGAGTTCCATCTGCTATGCATCCTACTGCCACAAGAAGTCAACCGGATCGGCGCCTACGACTTAGTAAAGGAGCTTTGGAAAAAGTTCCTTGAGCTACACGAATAGACATCCGAAGCAAAGCTCGCGAGACGGGATCTGCTAAGGAATCAATTGAGCAACATAACACTGAAAGCAGAAGAAATTGTTGCACATCTTCAGTCGATAATGAAGGAACTAATCACCGGACCCACGAATCTCAGAGAAAAGGTAAGCAACTGAGATTCGCTAAGGTATGCGCTTAATGCATTTCCTAGATCTACTGAGTAGGCATCATTAGTAGATTCTTACTATATTTCTAAGGATTTAGAAGCTGTCACCTTAGAAGAAATATTTTCCAACATTTGAAGTCCATAAAATGAGATGTGCAGATTCGAAAAAGGAGCCGAAGCACAATATTGCCCTCGAGGCTAAGATGGACGAACAAGATTTAGAATCCTCTCTGGACGACTACGAAATGGTAATGATGGTAAGACAATTTAAAAAATTATTTAAATCTAGAAAAACTAACTATTTGCAAGGTAGAAAGAAAAGAAAAATTAAATGCCACCACTGCAATGAAGAAGGGCATGTTAAAGATAACTGCTCTAAATTAAAGAACAAGGACAAGGGTAAGAACAAGAAGCCCGTCCAAACGAACAAACATAAAAACCTGAAGGCAACGTGGGATGAAACGTCATCCGAATCAGAGATTGAGGCTTTCTCCGGACTTGTGTTAATGGCAAATCATCAAGACGATGAAAATGAAGCAAGCTCGTTCGAAATGAGCATCAAGAGCATCGATGAAGGGGAGCAACATCGAAAGAAAGTAGTAGTTCAAGGGGAGCTACGGATAACGAAATCGACAAGGTAAGTCAGGTACGATCTCTTCCTCCCGATAAGTTATTTAAATTTATTAAGTTATTATCTAAAGACTGTTACAAATTAGAAAAAGAAAATAAAGAATTAAAGTTAATTCTAACCAAATCCTTCTTATTAGAAGATTTTGAAAAATTAAAATTGTAAAATGATAAATTGAAGACACAAGTAGAAAACTTGAAAAACCATACATGTTTAACTGTTCAAAATTTTAAAAGACTAAGCTAATGTAACGACCCAATTTTCCCTATTTCAAGTTCTAAAAGTCCATAAAAATATTTGGAGATACTTTTAAAATATTCTAGAGATTTTTAGGAATTTTTAGAGTATTTTTACGTAATTTTTGGAGGTCGTTTAGTAGGGTTACAAAAGAAAGAAGTTTTAAAAAAAAAATGTTGAAGGTGAGATTCGAACCCACGATCTCGGGTTGGACTGACCCAAGCAAAACCGGCCCAACCAGCTGAGCTACACGGTTTTGTTAACCTTATATGGTGAGAATTAAGTTTATAGCATAGTTAATGATTAGTGAATTAATTGGAAAAAATGCGCGGCTGAGGGATTGAAGCCGAGACCTCTAGTTTCGGTTAAAAACCGATTAACCAACTGTGCCGGTTAGTTTTGTTAATTAAGGAAAGAACGGATTATATTTAAGGTATAGTTTTGATTAAACCGAATATAAGAAAGGGGATTAGGTTTTGGATTTTCAGAAAATCAACAATTTCTCTCAAAATCCTTTCTCTTCCTCACGCTGCGCGGCGCCGACTCCTCTCGGGCGGAATTGAAGAACGAAGCTAGGGTTTCGTCTCGGTGGCCGGTCAAGGGTTTGATCCAAGAGGTTCTTCCCGTCTTCACGAACCCTCGTCGAAGGGAGCACGGAGGATGCAAGGAGCCGCTAGAATTTGAGTTACCCGAACCCTAGATCCCTCCTTCTCCGGTTGTAAGTCCAAGAATCGTCGGTGAGTTGCTACTCACCTGCAGTAGGATAGCTCCGAGGTTTTATTCCTTGTTCTTTTCTTGTTTCCGAAGCTTTGCATGAATTTTCTTGTGGTTTCAGTTTTTGGATCTTTTTGTGTTCATGATTTCCGAAGCTTGCTGCTGTGTTGATTCTTGAAGCTTGTCGCTAGGGATTTTAATTCCTGTTTGTTGATTCTTTCTTTGGATTGCAAAGGAGGAAAGTGGTTAGGTTAAGCATGTAGTTTTGTGTTGAATTATTGACCTTAAATAAACTGCCAGATTTACATGCTTATTAGCCTAAACAGATTTTAGTTTGTTATCATGTCTAGCAAGCACGAACAGATTTAGTTGCCATGAACCCTAAAGAAAGAAGATAGGGATTTTAAGCATGAAGAACAGTTATAAAATTTAGGTTTCCAGTAGCAATCTTCCTTATTAGCAGCACGTTGGTATCTTTTGGGTTCCTGCCGTGCCATTGAACAGAGTAGTGATTATAGTAAGGATTGTTTCCGATGTTAGATCCACTCTCTGAAAAAATAGAGTACAATAACAATCACATATGTAAAATATAGCATTTATTATTCCTACATGAACGAGTAGCATCTACAGAAGATCACATATAGAATTTACATGATAAACATAGCACACAGATTTAGGATTTTAGTCTACAGCTGTAAAACAAATAAGAGAGGTAGTCGTGTACTTTGGAACAATGAGTTTAATTTATGATAAACCTAAGTGTAGGATAACATTAAGCAGTATCTTGATGTGCGCCAAATCTGAGAGTTTAGGGAGAGTGGCACCTTTTAAAATTTAAGTCACAAGGAAAAGATAGAAAAACAAAGTATAAATTGTAATTGTTTGGACCAGATTTTTGGAAACTTTTGCATGGATTGCTATGGCACAGTGTATGAGGAATGGTTTTTCCAGTATAGAGTAAGGAGGTTAAGAAATGATTGAGTACAGTTTACATGTATTGAAATCTTCAGGTTTGGGAGATAGTGCAAAATTTTAAGGTAGTTTAGATCTCCTCGTAGTGCAGTTTTAAAAGATTATAGTAAAGTTTGATTAAGTCTTTAGAGTATACAGATTTGAGGTTCTTTAATCTGAACATGAGGTTTAGATAATTTGCTTACATTAAATCTGAGCATGAGGTTTAGATAAATTGCTTATGTTGAATCTGAGCTTGAGGTTTAGTTATGCTTCTTCCATTCAAGTATATGGATAACATCTGTGCTTGGCTGATTCTGAAATTTTAAATGGAATACGAGTTATAATATCTTTATTAAGTGAATTCCAGATAAGTTGTGTATTAGTCATATTATGGAAAGGAAGTTTGAGAGACGATGAAAATCTGTACTAGCCAGAATATGTTTTCTTTTGTTAAGTTTCTTTGCAGAATTTCTGTTAAGCAAGTGCAGAATTTTATTAAGCTTACAAGTGTAGAAGTTAGTTAGCGTAGTAAGCAGATTTTGTTAAGCTTAGTATGCAGATTTTAGATAAGCTTAGTATGCAGATTTTAGATAAGCTTAATATGCAGATTTTAGTTAAGCTTAATATGCAGATTTCTGTTTAAACTTGTATGCAGATTTTGTTTAAGCATTGTAGTATTAGAATTTGTTTAAACATTTCAGTTTTGTAAGAAGCATTCTTTTATAAGAAAAGTATAAGAAAGATTAAGAAAAGAAAGAAAAGGCCAAGGCCTTAAGTAAATCCCAAAGTCAAGATTTTAGGGATTTTAGCACACAAGGTGCTTATTAATATGCCAAGGCATTTAAAGAAGAAGTAAATAAGATAATAAGTATTTTACTTTTAAAGGGCATGTACCGGACACAAGGTCCAAGGGATGGGCTCCAAGTTGCCCCTAGGCACAAGGCCTAGAAGTATCTTAGTAGTTTCGGGATTAGCTACCTCGATTCTTATTAAGAATGCGCGCAAAGTGGTACAATGCCGGGCCCAAGAGAAGTTGATTATTATTTTCAAGTATTAAAGTATAAGTTTTAAACAAGTGAAATAAAAGAATAAGATTAGAGTAAAAGAAGTAAGTTTCACTTTGTTTTAAAGATCAGCAAGTTTAGCTTTCTTTTGTGCTAGCAGCTTTTACATGTTTAGTTTCTTACATGTTATTTATTTGCTAGTTGATGAGCATGTTTTGCTTTATATGTTAGCATTCCAGTTAGTTTGCTTTCTTTATTAGTTTATGAGCATGAGTAGTTATACATGTTATCTTTTCTGTTAGTTGATTTCTTTGCTATTTATGAGCATGAGTAGCTTTACATATTAGCATTCAGTTTTAGCATGTTTTTATTTGTATACATGCATATCGAGTTTTTGTGAGTTAGATAGCGCTCACTAAGCTTTATGCTTATAGACTGCACTTTCTCCTACTGCAGATAAAGAAAAAGGAAAGCTAGTATGAAGGAAGGCGACAAGGAGATGCAAGAGGGGTGTGTGATGTCTGCACTATGGAAGTCCTAGGGATCCTTGCGAATAAAATAAATTATGATTTGTTCTTTGAGTTAATTAAGTCTTTATGTGTTAAGGAAATTTGATAACTGTTTATAAGGACACTTGATACTGTGTTTGCTATTCAGTTGTGAGTATGGATTAGTTTCCCTTTATTGTTGCTGAGTTAGAATTTTTATACTGCGTGGTTGATTGTTATGTGTTCCAGCCGCTTGTGGCTGAGTATATATACTGCATGTATTGTTGAATATGGTCACCGGTACAAGGGAGACTCTGCCGAAATTTTTTCAGTAGGGTTTCCATGTGGTTTTTAATCACACCGGTTAAGTAGAGTTAGTAGTTAAGTAACGGTCATCCTTAGAGAGTAGTAGTAGTAAGAAGGGTGGTTGTTACAGCTAGTATCTTAGATTTTGCAAGGGTCAAATTAGAAAAATTTTCAAAAGTTATGTGCCCCAAAAATTTCTGATTAATCCTATAGGAAGGAACCTATATTGGGTTCCAAAAACTTGTATAAATTAAAAGTTTAATTAGACTTAGGGCTTTCAGAGAGTAGATTAAATGTTTAATTTCCTTAAGAGCATTTGTCTAAAAAGTTGTTGTTGTTCCAATAACCAAAAAGGCCTAGTACCTCGCCACAACCTAGAAGCCAATTAATGAAATAAAATATTTAATTGACTAACTGACAAAGCATTTAATTATAATTAATGCTTTAAAATAGTTATTCAAATATTTTTTTTATTTAGAATATTTTTTGCAAAAATTAAAATTTTCTAAAATTATTGTAAATTTTTTTAAGTGCTATCAAATTATTTTCAAGTTTTCAAAAAAACTTGATAAGTTTTTTTTAAAAAATTGTTGAAAAATTAGAGTTTTTTTAAATTATCCTTAGATTTCTTTTGGTACTCCATTTTTTATGTGATCAAAAGGGAGAAGGGAAGATTAAGTCTTGGGGGAGGTAGTTTAAACTGTTTTAAATTTTTGCACTTTAAATTACAAATTTATTTCTTTTACTTTATGTTAGTTTACCCTAACTTAGCTTGGGTTGCTCATATCAAAAAGGGAGAGATTGTTGGTACTCTAATATTATTTTGATGTGATTAAACAAGTTAGGTTAGATCCTGTTGTGTTTAATCCTATGTCTAAGTGTGCAGGAACTTAGGAGCACAGGATGTCGAGCAAAAGATGCAACTAGCGAGAAGGACCGCACGGGAGAGAGCTGACGTGCTCGGTGCGTCTGAGGGATGAGGTGTTGCAGAAGATACGCGGGCGGACGAGAAGGAGGCGCACGACGTTTTCAAGGGATGAGAAGTCAGGAGCGGAAGCTTGCTCGAGAAGGCCGGAAGTTGGGTTCGGGTGAGCCCTATTCTGGATGACCGAGATCACTCAAGCAAGAGGAACCAGAGTGGAAGACCCAGACCGAGGTGAGCGAAACCGGAGCGGAAGGCCCGGACTAGAAAAAGTCAATTATGTTGACTTTCCTGGTCGGGGTGCCCAGAATAGGATTTTATCCGGATCACATTTGACCATGATCCGTTGCGAAGAGGATAAAGTTTTATCCCTCTCCAGGCGTCTCGAGCAGGGCTATATAAACATCCCTATTTCCAAAGCTAAAGAATAATAAGAAATTGTAAAACAATACTTGTACACATCCACTGTTCTATTTTAGCTTTATATTTCTACGCTTCCATTGTTGTAAAGAGACTTCTCCGCCTGAAGGAGAATTTTAGTATGCTTTATCTTCCTTGGATTAACAACCTCCCCGGTTGTAACCAAGTAAATCTGTGAGTCTCGTCTTTTTAGTTTATCTCTTGTTTTGTTTATGCAAGTGTTTAGTTTAATTAAGTTATAAGTCCGATGAAGATTTGTTTTGTTTGATTTGTACTGAGTTGGATCTATTTGGGGGTACTATGGAGTGGAGCAGTCGATCCATGGGTAAGGATTAGTCTACTAATGGTTTAGAGTCATAAGGTTTGCTAATCTACTGGCCTAGTTGACTAAGCTTTGTTTGACTGAGAACATATATTTTCTAGTTGTTTGGAACAATCTACTTAGAGTCGATTAGTCGACTAATGCTATAGTGGCTGATTCAAACCTAGTTGAAGATGGAAGTTTCAACAATAGGATTTAGATAAATTATCGTGGATCACTTGATTGATGTTTGCCACATCAGCATAATAGCAAAATTTGAAAAAACAAAAGACTATAAAAAGAACTGGGGTCCATTAAATGCATTATTTATATAGTGCAAACGATGCCTACACTCTACCACATTAAAGAACTTCTTTTTATTCATCTTTCTTCTATTTTGCAAATTTGTGTCTATTGATTTGTAAGAGGTTTCTTACTTATAGGGATGACAATGAGTACACTTGATTCCATATCCTTCCTTCTCTTATTCATTAAATATTACATATCTATCCTCATATTCATACCTACTAAAAGATTGAATATTTTCTATATTAATATTTTCTTTCTTTTTCCCATCCAACGATCATCATTAAACAAAGTAGATTAGAATTAACATTATATATATATATATATATATATATATATATATATATATATATATATATCGGGTATTCAAGTTGGATGTTAAATATTGGTAGTCCTTTCATATCTTCCTCCATTCAAATTGGATATCAGATTCTTCATCAGATTTGGAGGATTTGGAGGAAATTATCATCTCTACTCACTTATAGTACTATTGAGAAGTTCCCGGGGTCATGGTGTCGCGGTAGGACATCCAGGCTATCTCCCAGGCACCCACGGTTTAAACCCCAGCTACGGCGTATTTGTAGGAATTTTTTCTCCAAATGGGGAGCGTAATCAAAGGATACTGGGCTTCTGAGTTGACCGCCGCGTGCGCTTCCCGATTTACCTTGGTGACCGGTGAAAAATTTTCGTAAGATCGGACTGATCATCCCAGAGATAATTAATGAGGTTAACTGAAATTATTATTTTTTTTATAGTACTATTGAGAAGGTGAAAAGATAGAGGCTCTTGAGACTGATCCGAATCATAGGCTATGGACTATAAGAGGATAGAGCTGATTCCAATCAGAGACATTTAAAATTATGAAAGATCTATCTTTACGTTAGCCATTCACGACGGCTGCTAAGGTAACAATAGAGATGATTTATGAAAGGTTTCCGGCCGAGTTGGTATTTTCCCCGCTACCACTGACAACTTGATCTAATAGATTAATTATGCATTAGTTGACTAAATTGTTATCCAATTGACTAATCCAAATTAGTACCTTTCTATTTGTGAGCAATCTATCATGAGTAACTTGCTACCTAATCGACTAATCATGCATTAATTGACTAAATTATCATTTAGTCTATTCAAACCAAAATAAAAGCTTTTTATTTGTGAGTAATCGATCGTGAGTTGACTAACCACCTTGGTTGACTACATGTTGATAGATCGTGATAGATGAGAGAAGGGGGCAGTGAATCACGTTTGTTAAACATCTTTTCTATAATGCTAATGTAAAATCAAATTAGAGTAAGAATTGTAGTGAAAAAAAAAAGTAAAACCAAAGATTTGATTATATTTACTTAGTTTGGAGTTTTGCCGATTCCTACTTCAAAATCTGCATTTCTTAATTCCTTTCATTGGGCACTACTAATATTAGTTCTTTCAAAAAAGTAAAATCGTACAAGTATGATATAATGATAATAACGATCCTACTATCTTTAAAGAATAAGTGCAAGATAATAGTAAAGTTATCAACAATAATTAAGTAGAGATGTAGCACAGTTGTTGGAGAACTTCTCAGAGTAGAGTTGTCGAAGCTTGCAAGGACCGTCACAAGAAGAGTAGAGCATATCGGATGAGAGAGTTATTGCTGGCTTGATGCTCGAGGGCTTCTTTTATAGGCAGCATTTGGTCGACTGAAAAATTGTCTGGTTGATTGGTCCTTTAGGTCGACTGATCCTTCTATCGGTCGACTGCACTCTACGCCTTCCTTCTTTACGTTGATCTGAATTGGCTAATCCCATGATTTTCATTGTTCGGTCGACTGAAACTCTGAATTAGCCTTTTAGCGAAGATTCGATCTGATCATCTATAACTTCGTTTTTGGGTTCAATTGACTGATCTCTATTATCGATGGATTGATCCGCCTATTTACCAAGTTCGTGAGTTCTGTCATTTTTGTTTGATTAGCCGATCGATCGTATGGTTTGGTCGACCGAACCTTGATCAACCCAGAACTCAGTTTTATATGTAAAATAGAGTTAGTACAAATACAATAATAGTATCCTGATTTCAACTTAGAAATCTCCGTCAATTTCTTCAGTTGGATTAGTGCCTAAGATTTGTCTCTTCTTGGACACGACCTCCCCATACTACCTCTAGTAGCTTACCTCAACTCACATGCCAAATATCGGATCCTCCAAACTTATTTGGACTGTACTTTAAGCATCAGATTGACTGCCAGAGCTTCCACTTGACTAGATATCGGGTCCTCCACATCTACCGAGTCCACCTGCCAGATGTCAGGTCCACTTGACTCATTTAGACTTCTTGTCTGATTTCACGATTTGCTAAGACTTTTCTTACCTAGTATCGGGTCCAACTGACCTATTAAGACTTTCTGAGTTGAGCATCCTGTATACTAGATCAGTTCATCATATAATAACATAACTTAACTTGAACCTTTAACAACATAAAAATATAAATTTAATTATGGTACTTCTTATATAACACATGTGACCATTGATTAATTGAGTCCTCAACTTTGATTCTGAAATACTTATTTCTTAGTCGAGTCTTTACCTAAAAGATCTATCTAACATCCAAAATACATGACACTGATATTTTCTCACAACTCACATGCCAAAAAAATTTCCCGGATTTCTCATGTGTCTAGCATTCGACCGACTTTGACAACTTCTCATTTGTGAGAAGTCTCATATTCTAGTTTTTTTTTTATTGGGCAATATTTATTGGACTTCCTTATCAATCAGTGGCTATTGGACTTTTAACACTCTATTGTCATCAAACAATTATGATTAAAGATGTTTAATGGCTTAAAAAGTTGAAAATAATAGATAAAAATAGATAGAGACAAACAAGAACCCAATGTAGAGAAGATGCCTATTGTTAGACGAAAGGAACAAAGAAGTATCTCTTACTGGATATCACTTACTTTCAATCGAGCAAGTGATCAGAGGCGAGCAGAGGAGCAGCGAAGGTGATCTGAGAGAATAAAAGGAGAGCATCCAGAGGTTGAGATTTGGCTCGTGAACCTTGAAGCGCTTTCCGGTTGCTCCGTGATCGTGCTTCCGATAGCGACAATCTCTTCATCGATCGGCGTCTTCGGTTGCGGTTCTTCGGGAGATCAATGTGAGTGGTTATCGCATTATTTTAATTGTTTCGTTTTAATCTTTCATGCTCTCAAAACTACCAACATTGGTATCACAGCGTGCTAGATTTGAAAGCATGAAAATCGACACGAAAAAACTCGTGTTTTTCTTCTTATATCGCGAAGAAGACGATGAACAGTGAATATTGTTCATCAATTGAATCGATTGAAATGTAATTCAATCGATTCAAAATCGCGCATAGTATTGAGTCGATTCATTAATCGATTGAAAATTTTAATCGATTCTTCAATCGATTGAAGAGAGAAGAAAAAGTGAGATGAACAGTGCTTTTGACGAAGCACAGTGAAAAAACTTGCATTTGAATCGATTCACGAATCGATTAAAAAAAAACGCATGAACAGTGCCATTTTACGAAGCACAGTGAGTTGCGTTTTTTATTTTTTGCATGCACTTGAATCGATTCAAGAGCAGGCATGAATCGATTCAAGAGTGAAAAAGGTATGAACAGTACTTTTGATGAAGACTGTGAAAAAAAAAACAAAAAACGTGAAGAAAAAAATTGCATGCATAATTTTAATTTTTTTTCTTCATCACGAACTGTGCCTAAAATTTAATTAAATATTTATTTATTAATTAATAATACATATCTATATGTATTTAATTAATAAATAAAAATATTTAATTAATTTATGGTTCAATTTATCGAAAATAGAATACTACCAACTTGATCAATCAAATCCAGGTCTGGTTTAAATTATTAATTGATTTAGGCAGACCAATTTGATTCAATGATACCTAAAGCTGGTTTAAATTATTTGTTGGTTTAACCAGTTCGATTTATTATTGAATTAATTAGGGTGATCTTGATTACAGAAGTTGAGTTGATCAAATATGACCGGATTAGTTCTGGTGTATCAGATTTGATCAAAAAAATTAGATTTGTTCTAATGGGTCAGACATAATCCAATGGGCAATGGATGAATCAAACGGACCTAAGTTTGATCAATAAGTCTGAGGTTGACTCAAATGGGCTTAAACGATAACAGAACAAAGGTCCAATTAGATTAATTCTAATAAGGAAATTAGACTAAGTTTAACATCCGGACTCCTGATTGACCGGTCTAATGGGTCAGTCGACTTAAACTCCTGAAAATCGAGAAGATTTGTTTTTCTTGATTTATAATGATGGTATGTCTGTATAAATTGAATTAAACTGGTTTTGTACTGGTTAGTCAGTTTTGTACTAACTTATTTAAATTCAATTTTTCAGATGGCACGGACGATTATCACATTGACTCGTCGCGAAGTGCGGCGAAACCAGCTCTTAGAGGAGATTCAGGAGATAGAGTATAAGTCTTCTTATGGAATCGACGGACATGTTAGATGGTTGGATAGACTATTTTGGAAACTTGAGCAAGAAGAGTTTCCAGTCTTGGACAGTTATAGGATCTGGGCATCGATGCATTCATTGCCAGAGTATCCCAAGATAATAGCAGACTATGTATGGGGGCGTCATGAAGGGCGTGTCACATATTCAGTACTGTGTGAGGAACTACTTCATCATATGGGTGAAGAAGAGCTTAAAGAGTCTGAAGATGACCAGGAGATGCTCGAGGAAGATCCAGAAATGAATCTGATAGAGAATCCTGAAGCTGCCCCATCTGAGATTATCCTAAATAAGTCCAGGTTAATAGGGACAGTGTTGGCTACTACACTAGTGTTTGTCCTAGTGGGAGCAGTGCTGACCTATCTAGTTTATTAGTGTTCTATTTACTGTCGTTATGTACGAACAGTGTCAGCTCGTCTGGTTTTTGAGTCATGTAATAATTTCTGTCGTTTTGTACGAACAGAATTAAATAATGAAAAGTTATGTTATATGTTAACTAACTTGAAAATGATTAGTTCATTTCATGATATGATTAGTTCATATAAATATGATTTGTTCATATTAAATGATTCATTCATTAGTTGGGATATGTGTAATATAATTGATCAGTGTTGATTAGATTAGAACATACAAATGATGAGTGGAAACAATGTTATCACTTGATTTTGTAAACTAACTCTAATTTACACTGAGTCAATAAATAGTTGCATATATATGAATTACATTGAAATAATAAATAATTTGTTTATTTATGTAGATCATGGTAACTAAAAACATCATAGCTGAACTCAATAAGGGTGAGAAATTATATGGGGATAACTACAAAATCTAACACCTCAAGATACAATATGTTCTTGAGGAACAAGAAGTTCTAGAGGCTGTAAACCAAATTATGGAGGAACCGGTTGATGGTTCTTCAGCACAGCACAGACGTGACCTTGATGCCTATAAGGCATGGAAAAGGAAGGACTCCATTGCTTAGGGAATATTGATTAGTTCAATGGTGGATGACCTGGTGTTTGAATATGAGCCATTACCATCGGCTCATGCTGTCTGGGTAGCCCTTAGAGAGAAGTACAGTGGAGTCAGTCTGAGTAAGCTCCGTCAGCTAACTATCAAATTTGATAGTTGTAAAAATCGCTCGAATGTTACCATGGCACAACATCTCAGGGAGATGGGTAACATTATTCAAGAGCTTAAGACTGTTGGTTATACGTTGACCGATGAACAACAGGTTCAGACAGTTATCCATTCCCTTCCTGATTCTTGGGAAATGATGAAACAGAACCTGACCCATAGTGAGAGTATCAAGACTTTCACTGATGTCTCACGCTATGTGGAACTTGAGGCGGAGAGGATTGAATCTGTAAGGATTTCGGGTCAAGCTTTTGTAGTTGAAGGTTCTGGTTCCAAGAATAAGAACAAGTAGTTCAAGAAAGGAAAGGGGAAAGGAAAGGAGGCTAATGCTGTTGCTGCGAAAAACCAAATCAAGAAGAAAGGAAAGAAATATGGACAAAAACCTAAGAGCAGGTTGACTTGCTTCAACTATGGCAAGAAGGGCCATTTTGCTCTGGATTGTACTGAGCCTAAAAAGGTAAATCCATTTTTGTCTTCTTTTCACGAGTAATATGTTGCAAGTATAGTGTTGTTAGCTGATTCGTATCCTTTATGGATTGTAGATTCAGGAGCAATGAACCACATAACTCGTGATCGAGCTACACATGTGGAGTACCGTCGGGTACTAGCTGGCAACAAATGGATATATGTAGGAAACAATGCAAAAATTGAAGTCAAAGGAATTGGCACTTGCAAGCTCAACCTACGTGGTGGAGGCACATTGTTTCTACATGATGTCCTGTACGCTCCTGAGATTCGACGAAATCTGATTTCCGTCATTTGTCTTCTTGATTTAGGTTACAATGTAAATTTTTATAGCCGTTGTGTGGAACTTCGAATTAACTCTGTGTTAATTGGGTATGGTTTTGTAACAAGTGGTTTTATAGTTCTTGATGTGGAACCAAATAATAATGATGATTGTTTTTCAAACATTGCTCTTACTAGTAATGTTGATGTTAATGATGAAATTTGGCATGCTAGATTAGGACATATAAGACAAGAACGAATGAATAGATTAGCTAAGGAGGGCCTATTAGACACTTATGCTAAGATTAACTTGTCTATATGTGAGCATTGTCTTGCGGGAAAGACGACTAGAAAATCATTTGGTAAGGCTATTAGGGCTGAATCACCATTGCAATTAATTCATTCGGATATTTATGGTCCAATGAATGTGAAGGCTAGAAATGGGAGTTCTTATTTCATTACATTTATCGATGACTTCACACGTTTTGGTCATGTGTATTTGATTTCTCATAAATCTGAAGCATTGGATTGCTTTATTCGTTACTTGAACGAAGTTGAGAATCAATTGGAATGCAAGGTTAAAACCTTGTGCACTGACTGTGGAGGAGAATATTTGTCTGATCAATTCAAGACAATATGTAATGAGAAAGGGATTATTAGACAGCTAACTATCCCTGGAACTCCACAGTAAAATAGGGTTGCTGAAAGAAGAAATAGGACTCTTCTTGAAATGGTTATGTCTAAGATAGTGCAGGCTAATTTGCCAATCTCCTATTGGGGAGATGCATTATTAGTTACGACCTATATACTTAACAAAGTGTTTTCAAAGTCAATTCCATCTACCCCACATGAACGTTGGACAGGCAGAAAGCCAGATTTGAGTAATCTGAGATCTTGGGGGTCAGCTGCCTACGTTCATGATAAGACTCATGAATATGGAAAATTAGGACCCAGAGGTAAGAAGTGTATCTTTATAAGGTACTCTGAGACTTCTAAGGGTTATCTTTTTATTGGTGAGAGACAAGATGGAACCATCTCTGAAATAGAGTCAAGAGATGCTACTTTTCTAGAAACTGAGTTCCCAACACGAGGTGAAGTTGATAAGACAATTCCTCTATATGAGTTAGAGGAGGAGGATAATGTTCTTTTATCAACGAATCAGGAGATGCCTGAACCTAGTCAACTGAGTGGGAGTAATTTGCCACTGAATGAGTCAGTTTCTCAACAGTCTAACCTTCGAAGAAGTAGTCATCCGATTATTCCTCGGAGAAGGTTTGATATTGAGAATGAGGCATTGATGGTTCTCCCAGTTGATGATGAGGAACCTCAAACAATTGAGGAAGCTTTGAGCAGCTCAGTTAGAAAAGAATGAAAAATTACAATGGATGAAGAAATGGAGTCGATGAGAAAGAATCAAGTTTGGAATTTAGTCGATCTTCCTCCAGGCCGAAGGGCTATTGGGAATAAGTGGATTCTCAAAGTAAAGAGGAAAGTAGATAGATCGATTAACCGATACAAAACTCGATTAGTTGCAAAAGGATATACCCAAATGGAGGGTATTGATTTTGAAGAAACATTCTCCCCAGTTGTGAAGTTTGTGTCAATACGTGTCATCCTAGCTATAGTAGCACAATATGACATGGAATTACATCAGATGGATGTAAAAACGGCTTTCCTTAATGGTAATCTTGACGAAGAAATCTATATGGTACAACCAGAAGGTTATGTTGCTGAAGGTCAAGAGAAAAGAGTATGTAGACTTCGGAAGTCTATATATGGGCTAAAGCAAGCATTAAGACAATGGAACATAAGATTTAATGAAGTAATATTATCTTATGGTTTCAAAATGATCAATGAGGATCATTGTGTTTACCTAAGAAAGGAAAAAGGAAAGCTTGTCATTTTATCATTATATGTTGATGATATGCTAATAGCTGGAAGTGACATAAAGTGTGTGATAGAAGTCAAAAGTTGGCTTTCATCACAATTTGACATAATAGATATGGGAGAAGCAGAGTACATCTTAGGAGTGAAGATCGTTAGAGACCGATCAAAAAGGCTTTTGGGTTTGTCCCAAGAAGCTTATATCACTAAGATGCTACAACACTTCAATATGTCAGATTGTAATATTGAACAGACGCCTATTGCGAAAGGTACTGTCTTGAGCAAAAGTATGTATCCCAAGACTCCTGAGGAAATAGCCGAAATGAAAAAAAACCATATGCTAGTGCTATTGGTAGTTTGATGTACACTATGTTATGTACTCGTCCTGATATAAGCTATGATGTTGGCTTAGTTAGTCGTTTCCAGTCAAACCCAGGATCGAGATACTGGAAAGCGGTGAAGAGGATATTCAGATATCTTAAAGGAACAGCTGATTATTACCTCTATTTCCAAGGATTAGATATGAGCCTAAGTGGCTACTCAGATGTAGATTGGGCAGGGGACCTTGATGACAGGAAATCCACATCTGGCTATATCTTCTTGCTGAATGGTGGCGCCATCTCATGGAACAGCAAGAAGCAGGCTTGTGTAGCCTTGTCGACAATGGAAGCTGAGTATGTGGCTTGTGCAGCAGCTGTGCAAGAGGCTTTCTGGCTAAGAAGGTTCCTGAAGCATCTGAGGATTGCTGAGGATAGTGGGAGTCCTGTTACTATGTACTGTGACAGTCAAGCTGCGATAACTTTTTCCAAGGATCCCAAATACCACAGCAAAGGCAAGCATATAGAAATTAAGTATAATTTTGTAAGGGATATTGTTGACAAGAAAAAGATTATTCTTAAGTACATCCCTACACGAAATATGCTTGCTGATCCTTTTACTAAGCCATTGACTAAAGAGTTATTTCATGGGCATATGAAGTCTTTGGGACTTCGAAAAATGTAACAATTGTAAAGACATTTTGATAAATGAAAAATGTCATGATCTATTCAGTGTATATGTCTTGGTTACATTCGAATAAAAGTCTCGATAAGCATGTTGGCAGATTGGGATTGGTTCACTCATATGGACAAGCATCTCTATTTGTTAAGTACGAATAGAGGTAAGACCGTTGCTTATGAGACAGCTTATGTAGCTGTGAATAGAGACATACCCATAAGTTAAGGTCGCCTTGATATTTGTGTCAAGATGAGATCATTTGTGTAATTATTGAAGTAAATGCACCCACCATTTACTAAATCTGCTTGAGGCCAGATTAGAATTCATATGTTGAATTCAGGATTAGACATTGGGAATGTCTAGATCAAAATCTGTACGATGTTAAATTTTGGGAAAAAACATGCGCTCTTTTTGGAAAAGAGAATAACATCATAGCATGTAATTCATACCACATGTGTTATGGCGACAAGAAGGGTAGTAGGAGAATGGATCCCTGCTTCTCTACTATGTGAGACCCTTGAGATTATAAGTTAATCTCAATCTTACCCTAAGTGACTATTTAACTGTCTACTTGAAGTTCTTATCAGTGTCTGCTACTTTAGCATATTTCCTATTGGCTATGGATGATTCGATCTATGGAGCATAACTAGGAAAGCGACTGATTAGAATGAATAGATTCTAGCTGAAAAGGAAGATTAAGATTGATTTACATCTGCGACATTTATTCACTGGTACCGGTTACATTTTTAGTTCAGTACATAAAATGTAATTGTGAATAATTTGTTTGATTGGAGAAATTGAACATGCTCTCGACATATGGTCAATATGAGGGATTAGAGATGTTCATGATGATGTAAATAATTTAATCTAGGGTAAAGGCAAGCCATTTATGTCTTTGATTCGTTCTATGGGCATTTATGTCTTTGATTTGTTCTATGGAGCAGCTAAGTAAGGTGTGACAATCTTCTTAGCAATTGAATGCTCACTGTGCTTGCTATCGCACGAACCATTTTCCCTAATGTATGGAATGGATATTCTTATTTGGTCTTTATGACTGGATCCTCATAAAGTCTACGTGACTTATTTGGTCTTTGTGACTAAATTTTGCTCTGGTCTTCGTGACTTGATCCTCATAAAGTCTTCGTGACTTATTTGGTCTTTGTGACTAAATTTTGCTCTGGTCTTCGTGACTTGATCCTCATAAAGTCTTCGTGACTTATTTTGTCTTTGTGACTAAATTTTGCTCTGGTCTTCGTGACTTGATCCTCATAAAGTCTACGTGACTTATTTAGTCTTTGTGACTAATTTTGCTCTGGTCTTCGTGACATGATCACCTTGAAGTCTATGTGACTGACATGGTCTATGTGACCATATGGATTGACTTGGACGAGTGGGAGATGTTAGACGTTGCATCAGTTGCAACGTTGGGAAGATGAAGGGGTGTCGATCCTTCATCTTCCTCCATTGAAAGCTAGCCATCAAAGCATCGGTTGGTAACTGATGTTTTGCTAGCTATATTAGATGGCGTCCAAGAGCAATCGTGATTGAGGGGGTGAACAGCGAGCAAGTGATCAGAGGCGAGCAGAGGAGCAGCAAAGGTGATCTGAGAGAGCAAAAGGAGAGCATCCAGAGGCTGGGATTTGGCTCGTGAACCTTGAAGCGCTTTCCAGTTACTCCGTGATCGTACTTCCGACAGCGGTAATCTCTTCATCGATCGGCGTCTTCGGTTGCGGTTCTTCGGGAGATCAATGTGAGTGGTTACCGCATTATTTTAATTGTTTCGTTTTAGTTTTTCATGCTCTCAAAACTACCAACACCTATAGTCACATTCATTGGTGGGAGGAAGAAATCATAATGATAATCTGAAAAGAAATTTTTAGAAAATTGATTTTTAAATAGCATCTTCTTTCAAAATTTTTGAGTTCTATACGTGGCTTGGGATAAAAGAATAATGAGAGTTAAGCCGATACAAAATTCAAAGGGGGTTTATGGCTAAGGGTAAGGATGTAAGAGTTATAGTTATTTTAGAATGTATCGGTTGTGCCCAAAATGATGTCAATAAGGAATCGCCAAGTATTTCTAGATATATTACTCAAAAGAATCGACACAATACGCCTGGTCGATTAGAATTGAGAAAATTTTGTCGCTATTGTCACAAGCATATGATTCATGGGGAAATCAAGAAATAGATTGAACGGAACACATGTGTTCTTTTCAAGTCAAAGAAGAAAAAGAGCTTAACATATATTTAATTTTAATTTTTAATATAGAATATGAATCTAGATGTATATGATGATATCTATACAGATGGATCTTATATAAATCGTATGATGAAGTACCACATGAGTGGATATATAGGAATCCAAATCTACTGAATCACTCATGTTATGATCTTCTACATCCTAGGTCTCCCCGTTCCCTCATCTGGCTTATGTTCTTCATGTAACATTCAAACCGAATGACTCTATGAAATTACGTCGATACTTCTACATATTATGGGTAACGTAGGAGATATCTATTTTTTAATTCAGATATCTATTTTTTGTTTGAACTGATTAATTTTAAAAGTTATCGAGCTGATATTAATCATCAGGATAAATTAAAAAATATTAATGATTGCCATCAATGTTTTTAGATTTTTTAGATTTATCATTGAAAAAAAAAATTTAACACTTCAAGTGAATAATGAGTGAAAGTGAGTTGGATGAACTTCTCTGGCCAGATTATCAATTAGTTAACCTTCAACGTGGCTTTGTTAGATGCTTGACTCATTAAAGAACAAAAACAAAATATATGATTACTAATGGCTAAGGTTCATAAACAAGTTGAGCTGCACTTAGTCGTATTTAAACTTATTTATTTAGTTATCTTATCGAGTCGAACCTGACTCTAATTTTTATCGATCCCAACTAATAATATTGTTATCCTTATTAATTAGATTAAACTTAGCTATGTAATACATCAAACTTAAATTATTTTTTATTTTTACTATATTATAAATAATTTAAAATTATAAAAAATTTATATATTTAAAAATAAATTTATTTAAATTAATAAATAAAATTATTCATAAATTATTTATAAATTTTATCTATGAATATTATTAATCAAATTTATTATAATAAATTACTAAACCATGTAACTGAAATTCAAGAATACCCAAATATCCAAATTTCAAAATTGACAAATCATATACCCAATATCCATTTTACCCCTCTTAGTATTCCTAATTGCTATTGTATAGCAATTGAATAATGGAATTTAACTCGAAAAGAATCGAGTTGAAAAAAATACTCTTAGGATAGTGTGTCAAATTGATATTTAGAGGTATGAATATAATTAGAAGAACTAGACGAACATATAAAACTTGATTTTATGTCATTCTAAACTCTCTAGGTTCATTAGCCGATTGTATCTAAAACTCGACCAAAATTGATTGATAGACCTAGAGAATTTGAAATGATATAAAATTATATCCTATGTGGTCTTCTGATTATATTCATGCTTTCAAAAATCATTACTATATACCATATTGAAAGTAGTAATTTTTTTGAACATAAGTTAGATTTTTTTTTTAATCGATTGATTCGGGACATTATTGTGCTAATGAATACTATCTGAATCGATTGCTACATTATATCAATCGATTTGAAGGGCAAAAATGAAATTGAGTATATGATTTGGTAATTTTGAAACTTGAGTACATGATTTGGATATTCTAGAACTTCAAGTACGTGGTTCAGTAATTTACCATTATCGTACACACACATGTTGCATGTTGTTACGAATTCGCAAGTGCACGATTATTGTCAAGTAATAAAAATATACATCCCACAAGGACTGTTGATTAAACACTAATTGACTTCATATAGTGAGTTAGCTAGAAAATCGAAGGTGGTTTATGGTCACGTATGCAAGAGAGAGGTTGAGAAGAGAGAGAGAAGGAAAGAGAGAATAGAGAGAGAGAAGGAGCGTAAGTGAGTGAAATGTGATAGATTTTAGGATTTTAGTTCTGTTATGATGCTAGATAATGTCCCTATGCATTGTTCATCTACCTAACTCCATGTTTACACTCGTGTAGGAATTCTAACTAAAGTCTAGAACAACCCCGTGCAGATCACTAGAGAGTTTACTCAAGTTCTAATGTCATTAAGTAAAATAGCAACTCTAGAAATTCCGGTTAAAAAATACCCTAGGGCCCTGGTTATACAACCGCTAGAGTTAACCGATTTACTTCCTAACTGTAGATTAATGTAATTAGTATAAGAGGTAACCTAGAAAGTTTGGTTAAAAGAATACCCCCTATCACCCCCCCGGTCATACAATCGCTAGATTACACAAATTATTTCTAACATTAATTTGGAAAAATCCCTCTAAACTCTAATTAACTTCCTTTATAGAGAATTGCCTCTCGTTTCAAGGGCGATACCCTAGAAAGTAAGGGATACCCTTTCTCATAGGGTCCCCAGTTAAACAAACTAAAGTATCTCCTCTATACGGTGAATAAAACTCTACATCTACATGAATTGACCTCACATATATTTCGTCAAATATATATAAGACACAACACACATAGAACATGACATAAACATTTCATAACATAAGAAAATGTCTAAATACATAATTCAACTATTAGTGAGAGCCATAGAGTTAATCATATGATGATTGTTGTATGGACTCGATGTATCATATTCCTATATATATATATAAAGACATTTCTTTATGGTTATTATACTTACTTGTATTGGTGTCAAATAACTGAGTATAATAGCGTCCTTGAGTAGAAGGTTCTTATCTATATCAATCGATTGGTTGAATTGATGATGAGATGATATAGAGAACACTACTCTTAATCATTCCTAGTCAAGTATTAACATTCAGGGACAATGTTAATGCGATGAGACTAGCATGTAGGTCAACTCGATGACTTGATCTCACAAGTCATGGATATTAGATATCAAGTTAACACATGGGTATGCATTGGAGAATGTATACTGAATGACCCGTCATGAGAAAGTATCATGGATCGTTATATAAGTGTCATATACTTTCTCATATGACTATTAGTATGAGTATCAGTTCTTGGACCTGAAGTCACCATGGTTCCCTACATAAGGAGTTGCATACTTTGGCTTCGTCAAACGTCACCCGTAAATGGGTGGACTATAAAGGCGACTACTGGGTATGTAACAAATTATGAGGAGGGATGTGAGTGATGTAGATGGGATCTATCCCTTCTATATGACGGGAATGATATCATGATTCTTAATAGAGTGAGACCACTAAGTGCATGGTCATGTCCAAATATGTCAATATGAGATATTGAGCTCATTTGATTAGAGTGAGTCTACTTGGAGTTCAAGACATAAATTGATTAGAGGATGACACGGTCTATGCCTCAATTGATCAATTTAGATGTCAAGAATAGAAGGACATTGTCATATATTGTGAGAGTCACAATTAGTAGTCACAATGATAATGTTGGATCTCAACATTCTCGTAACTTGGGTAGTAATGATGTGTTGCTAGATACCGCTCATTACTTATGTTTCTAAATGGGTTTAGGAGAATTGCCAACATTACAAGAACCTATAGGGCCACACACAAAGGGCAATTAGATGGAGATTAGGTTCATATGATGGACCAAAAGGATTAGGTTCATGTGATGAACCAAATTGGATTAAGAGTCATCCAAATTAGACTAATTGAGTTGGACTCAATTTGATTCACGTGTCGAATGAGTCTAGTTTAGACTATGATTCATTGAGTCAATTTAAACCAATGAATAGAGATTCATTAAATTAAATTGATTTGAATTAAAGGTTAGATTTGATCAACCATGGGAGATAAAAGGTCAAGTTTGACTTGACTTGAGAGGGAAGATGAAGGGTCAAGTTTGACTTGACCAAATGCCACCTCATTGTGACTTGGCATGGGCCGACAAATGATGATGTTCCACATCATCAAGGCTACATCATTATATGCCACCTCATGAGTAAGACCAAGAGCCATGATTCTTGGTATTACATGGAGGTTTAAAACACTCCATTAAGTGTCCAGCCACATTAAGGTGAAGCAATTGTGTGCTCATTCAAGTCTTCTTCTTCCTCCTCTCTTCATCTTTCTCTCCTTCTCCTCCATTGTCAAGACCTCTCAAGGGTGCTAGCACACTCTAAGTGGTTCTCTCCACCTTTTGTCCGTGTAGATACGTGTAGAGGAGAGTGCACTTGATACTCTACGAGATCCGGCAACCATTTGGACGAGCAGGATAAGCGAAGGGCATCACTACAAGGGTAATACTTCTTTTCATGTAGATGTAAGGTAGATCTAGTATAGACAAACATGTACATGGATATTTTTATTTATCTTCGCACGGATCTGTGGCTAGCTTTGGGATTTTCGCAACGCAAAAAGGGATTTTTACGGCTCGAAAGTCTAACAGTGGTATTAGAGCCACGTGCGAAGCTTGTACATGTTTGTATTTGTTATTATGAAAAGATTTCAGATCTGTAAGTTTCTGTAATTTTTCTACTTTTATAGATTTTGTGAATATTTTTCTTGTAGAGGCGAAGCAACAAGTGTTTGGATACTTGTAGGCTTCAAATACCAAGAAAAACCTTCCGAAACGGCAAGGTTTCGCCCAAATAATTTTTTTTTTTTGGACAGCGACTTAAGGCACTATTAGATCAGTTTGGGATACTCGCGATATTCATTTCGCGAGAAGGGGCGTTGCCCCTAACCCCACAAGGGGCATTGTCTCGCGATCGAGCCCGAAAATTGCTAAATGGGACTGCCGAGAAGTTATGACTCATAAAATTGATAAAACAGTAGTAAATTTATAGAAATTTATGTAAAATACATAATTTAGAATTATGTATGATATTGTGATGGTCATGGCCCAAAAACATCTCAATGTGATTGGTTAAAATTGTGTTGTAATTCATAATATGGTCTGCGTGCCATTTTTTTGTATTGTGCGTGTTGTATATGATATGCGACCTGCGCGTCGTGCCTCCCTTATTATGTTCCTATTGTAAATAGATTTTAGACTCGAATGTAACTCGAGTTTCATATTTGTAATGTACAAAATGAGGCGATGGAAGGTCCACTCAAGAAGGAGTTACGAGGAGGGTGCTGTCAACACATGGCGGTTAAAAGGAGGCGCTTGAAGAAGTCGTTGACCCTAGGTTGACCATCCGATCTTTTCATTGGCTTGAGAAGATCGTAGTAGGGTCATGACCTCATCACAAATTGATTAATCAATATATATATATATATATATATATATATATATATATATATATGTATGTATCTATCATTACTTATGTGGATGTGATGCATGCTAATGTAGGGTAATTAGTGCCTTAATGCATATATGATACACATTCATGATTAGATTAGATCTTAACCAAGTCAACTCGAAATGCCTACCAAGTTTTGATACCCATCACTACCTCGATCATTTGTTATTGTTGTAAAATACCGGAAAAATAGGGAATATTAATAAGGGAATTTTCTGAAATTTTTGGATATTTTTTGGGAATTTTTCGGAGCTCGTATGGATAAGTTCACGGGGATAAAAATGGGGTCCGGAAAAGCCTGTTTAGGCTACCCTGTTTTAATGAGGAAAAGATTTATTTTCTTTTCCTTTTTCTTTTCTTTTTTCTTTTTCTCTTATTCTTTCCCCGCGAGCCCTAATTTCCTCCCCCGATCCCGAGCGGTTCCCCCTCCTCTTTATCCTCGCCGAATCTGTCTCCTTCTTCGCGACGCCCATCTCCACTGCCACAGCCGACGCCGCCCGGAGAAGTGCTGACGGTCGCCTCCTCTGTGCCGAGCCCTAGCGCCGACCGCACACCGCCGGCCGCCTGTCCTCAGCAAAGGAGCGCCGGCCACTGCCGCCAGCGACGCACGGAGCAGCGCCGGTCATCTTCCTCTGTGCTTGTGCCTAGCTAGTCACCGGCGCCTATCACCCCTTGCCGTGGAGATTTCAGCGCCGCCGCAGTTACCACTGCTTAGTTCTTTGCTGTTGGGCAGAGCCCTTCTGATCTGCCCTAGATCTGTCGAAGCCCTTCAAGCCGTGTCTGAGACCTCTCTATCGGGTCATCCTTCTTCGTCATCAGATGCCGGCAGGAAGAAAGCTACCGACACAAGTTTAGGGTAAACATTGATTTAATCTTATTTAGTTGAGAATTTATTGTGGATTTAGGCATTTAACTATGTTAGGTGCTTGATTTTAGAAATGTTGATTTGTTGGGCAGCAACTTGACCTAATGTCACCACCCAGCATTTGATTGGATCTGCTGCCATCGTTGAAAAGAGGAAAATTAGGAATCTGTTGAGGTGAGTTTGGGAAGATGAATTTGATGATTTAGATGGTTTGAGCTATTGGTATTATTTTTGTTATGTAAGCATAGGGTTAATTATATTAAATCCTGGGTAGACCTTATATGGTGATTTCCTTTGCAGACATTGTTGGAGAGAGAGCACTAACCGCTGTGATCTTCCTTTTGTTTGATCCAGAGGTAAGGCTTAATGAATACAATCAAATATGTTAGTTGATTTTGATTGATGGTGTAAATAGGGTTAATGAAACCAACCCTAGATGTTCGATGGTGGTGTTGATTTGGGTTAAGGAACTAACCCTAGTGGACCCACTGATTTTATTTAATTAGGGTTCATTAATTGTGTTGTGCTGATTAGTTGGATCCAATTTAGAATTTCTTAATTGGATTTGGAATTTAATTGACTAATTGTTGTATGATAGAATTAGCTAAACTAGACTTTTGTTGATAACACAGGACTCTGATTCGAGACGGTATCTCAACAAGTATCTTGATTACCGGATTAGATCATTTTATCGGAGGCGGATACTTTTGACTTATGTCATTTGATATACATAGTAGTGAATATAACAAGTTGCATTAATTATGTTTCTTATTTGTTCCGGTTAATCACTACCCGATAATTGTTACATGATTGATTGATTGTTTGTTTTGCATCTCATGTATTCCTTACCTGTTGATACATGCTTATAGGGGTAGTGATATACCATGCTTCACCATGTTCAGGACCTAGGTTTTATACCTTGTGTACCTTTGATTTGATTTGATTCGTTGACCTATGATGCACTTATATATATATATGGATTAGGTCAGGATATCTTGTGGTTATTGCCATGCACCATTTGCATGATTGCATGCTGTGCGATAGTTTGCTCCATTATTATTGAGCACATCACCAGTTACATGGATCTGCACACACCACCACTCATGGGTTAGTGGTCGATTCAGGCAGAGTGTGTTGCAGCAGGGACTCTGTTAGGCACCGTTGGTCCGCTCATGGGTAGTGTGACACAATGTGTTATTCGGCAGAGATTCCTCCCCGTCATCGTGTACCGGGAGATGAGAGCATTGCGCTCCCCCATTTATGATTTGGGGTAGGAGGATAGGTGTACTCCGACAGCATCCCGTCCACTCGGTCACTCATCCGGAGTAGTGACGACAGAGTGCACGGTTGTCACATCCCTCCCCACTCGGCCTCTCTATTGTGTGAGATGATCGACTGGCGTCAGGGGTGACCAGGACGCATCATTGGCATCATATGCATGATGCATATTGCTTGTGTTTGTGTTTGTTGCATTTATATGCTGCATATTGTTTGGATACCTATGTTTGACATGCATACAGGATTTCCATATCACTCGGACTGTTTGTTCTTATACCCAGGTCCTAGTTAGTACAGTTTCTCTCCTGTTTACTTCAGATGCATTTTTATCTTTCTTACATCAGGAGAGTGTACGCATGATTAGTGCTAGGTGTTATTTCCTTACTTTGTATATCAGTTGTACCTGCTGAGTGTTGGACTCACCCCGCCTCTATTGTTGTATTTTTTTTTCAGGTTGATGTTGTCGGGAGAGAGTTCCAGTTCCTAGTCCCCTGCAGACCACAAGCTATTTTTATCTTTTGGTTTGTTATTTAGACTGTGTTAGACTTATTCTGTTTGAGGATTTGGATATTGTATGGACTCTTATGATCGATGGATTTTCGTATAGTTTAGATTTGTTCTACTACATGCCTGCCTGGACGGCAGAAGAGGTAAGTTTGTCGGATTTGTGTTTTACGAGTATAGTTGAGTAGGGTGGTTTTCGAGTCAGAGTATTACTGCTTTGTTTGATTATATATAACTGCGTGGATGTTTGTGTGATTGTGTTTTATTTACTGTTATTATTCCAGCCGCATGTGGCTGAGGTATATGGATATGTAGAAAGTTTCAGATTGTCCGTCGTACAGGGGAGATGCTGCCGAAATTTCTTCGGACAGGGACTCCTCCGGGGCATGATAATTTAGTGGTATCAGAGCTTAAGTTTTACGGTCGTTGTTTTTGTATTTTGGATATTTGGGATAACCTGATACCAATTTATATGGTATCAGAGCGCCAAGGTTTAGCGATACTTGTTTGATTTTCGTGTGTAGGATTTTCGAGATTTATCTGATACCAATTTATTGGTATCAGAGCAGGGTGTGATACCTGCTTTTAGTATTCTTGATATGTTGTGCTAGCCCTAGTTTGCGAGTCAAACTGGGTAGTTATTTTGGTTGCACGAGTTTTCCATTATGTATATGTTTTAGACTTCCGTTTCGGATTTATATGGATTTCCGGTGATTTTCTCATTTGAAATTTTTAGGTTAATTTAGGGACTGGACAGCGACGGAACATCTCCGGACGGCATATAGGTATGATGTTTATTTTATGATAGTTATGACATGTATTAGCACTTTATCTTTAGTACTTGTTTGGTTGTTGTAACAAACATTACGTGTGATAGGTTAGCTATTGAGCATGATTGACCTTAATAGAGATCAAGGATTATAGTCTCTGGTGATTTTTCATATCATACCATCAGTAGTTTTAGCTTCTATTACTACTAGTAGGAGATGGAGGCACATACCAACCTCTGATATTGTTTGATGGGTAGTGGATGATACCTATATATTCCTGTTGACTTAGCCAGCAGAGTTTTTATACTCATATCTTTTGGATATTAGGATACCTGATACTATGAAAATTGTTCATTTGGGAGTTACCATGTTTGATCATTGTTGAGAATGGTTTGAGGTTGAGGGATATTATGAGATCAGATATTGTGATATGTTGATTTCTAATGATTTATGAGAGTAAATGTTATGTGGTTGTCTGATGATCTATTACTAGATATTTGTTTTGATGATCTATTAGTGGATAACTGTTTTGATGATCTAGTATTTGGGTTGTCGTTGATGGTGACATAGTGAGTGTCATGTATGATGTTCATAGGTTTGCTGATTATAGTTGGTGATCAGATTATAAATTGGGTGCTAGAGAGTTTACGGTTGAGTGTGCTTATGAGATTTTAATAAATCTGGTTAGTTGTGGTTAGTTAACAGGATGATAAAATTGATATTTGCTTCCTCTGATATTGGACTATGTGGATAAATAACGATTTGATGTTTTGAATGTCAACTTGCTCTCATGGGAAGTAGAGACTTATTCATCTGATATTATGTGGGCTGATATTTTTGAGGATAAAAATGAGAGTGTCTTGATGTTCTTGAATTCTGACTTTATCTTTTGGGTTGTACACATTTATACATATGATATTATGTGGGCTGGAATTTTTTTAGTTTGAGTTGAGGTAATTAGTGTTGAATTGACCCATGAACTGATTTAGTTATTTGACAATTTATTTGGGGGTCAAGTTGTTACTTGCTCTGGTGTCTATAAAGATGGATCCCTTCGGATAGTTTTATATGGATTATGGATCAATGAACTAGTAGGATTTTTGTTGTGCTGCCTTTGGTGATTATGATTGGATTGATTTGTGAATCCTGGCAAAATTTTTGATCATATAACTCCATATGAATGATTAGTAATGGTTTCAGATATTGAGGATATAAATTTGATTGAAGTGTTAAATGTAACCAATTTTTCATCAATGTCAAGGCTGGATGAAAATGATTGAGTATTATGTCGGATTTGGATAACATAGAAGGTAAAATAGGGGATGTCAGGTTGATTGGATTAAATATGCTGATTAGGTATATCTATGTGGTGTATACTTGTCCAGTTATGATTATTGTGAGTGTCTAGTAGATTATACCCTAGTGGTTAGACATACATGTCTGATTGTTTAATTGAAAGTATCTTGTCGATTTAATTTATGTTGTGGGATGTGCACATGAGTTTAGGTATTTTTCTTGATGTATCTTGTCGATTTAATCTGTGTCATAGTATGTGCGCATGTGTTTGAGTGTCTTAATTGGAAGTATTTTGTCGATTACATCGGTGTTATGATATGTACATATGGGTTTGATGTGGTATATGAGGTATTTTTTTTTATTATGTTTGATTTTGAGTGCACCTGGGTTTAGTATGCTTTGTTGGAAGTATTACGTTGATTATACTCTTGGCATAGGTGTATATATGCCATGTGAGGTTGTTTAAGGTGTATTGTCGATTATACCTATGTTGATATATGCACACGGGTTCGGTAGGTATTGTTGGAGGTATCATACTGAATATACCTGATTTGTGTGTGTGTTTGGTGTATAATAATTGGAGGATTATGTTGATCATACATATGTTGTGTGAGCAAGTGTGTCAGGTGTATTGTTGGTAGCAGCATGATTCTACTTATGTTGAATGCAGGATGTAGAGTGTTTGCATTATGTCATTTGTTGGATTACCCTGTCAACCCATATTTTTATCAGTGGGTGACTCACTACGATATTGATAGATTTGACGATGAGTTTGATTTGATTGCTGGATTGTTATACCTTTGGCTACCCACAGTGATATGTGGTTGAGTGATCTCGTGCAGCCTCTAGTTGGATAGTTAGGTGCCTTGGACACTTAAGGATCATTTGTGGTGGAGCGGAGCTCCCACATATTATTGTTGGTTTGTGATAGAGCATTGCCCTTACATATTTTGGATTGTTGTGGTGGAGCGTTGCTCTCACATTTTACGGATTGTTTGTGGTAGAGCGTTGCTCCCACGTATGTGGTATTTCTTGTGATGGAGCGTTGCTCTCACACTGGTGGATATATTCTTTGGTGATTTGTATTGTTGGTGATTATATTTCAAACTTATTGTCAGGGATCTTATGATTAGAAATGTCTGTGATACGGACATTATGGGTCATGATTTTACCATTAGGGTTTAGGAAGCCTTAGATGTTTTTAGAGACTGGATGATTTTGGTATTCCCAGGATGTTTGGATCAGTTTCCATTGTCTTTGTTGACGATGTTGTGATTTATTTCGGATCCACGGTGAGTCACGCACATCATCTTTGCATAGTTCTAGAGATGTTTAGATGGAAACGTCTAGATGTGAAGATCAGTAGTACGTATTTTGGTTGTCTTTTGTGAGATGTTTGAGACACACGGTCACCAGTAGGAGTATACCGTGGTTCCACAGGAGATCGAGGTTATTACCGTTGGGAGTAGATGGAGTCTATAGAAGAGGCTCGCAACTTCCTTTGTTTGGCTCGATATTTCCAGAGATACGTTGAGTGTTTCTCTCGGATAGCTATGTCACTGACACGCCTGACCTGGAAAGGCGTGAAGTTCACTTGGACTGAGGATGACAAGACCAGCTTCTAGGAGCTGAAGCGGAGACTAGTGTCGGCTCCGATTTTGAATTTTTACCTTCTGGAGAGGACGGATATGTCCTCTGCACCGGCGCATCTATTCAGGGTTTGAGCGCTGTTCTGATGCAGCACGATATGGTAGTCTCTTATGCTTCTCGTCGGTTGAAGGAGCATGAGAAGGTCTACCCTGTACATGATCTGTAGTTGGCCGCTATTATTTTTGCCCTAAAGATTTGGCGGCATTACCTTTATGATATTACATTAAGATTCTCACTGACCATCAGAGTCTCAAATATCTGTTCACTCAGAAGGAACTTAATCTTCGATAGAGGAGATGGATGGAGTTCCTGAAGGATTATGATTGTACCATTAGCTATCACCCGGGAAAGTTAATGTGGTTGCTGATGCACTTAGCCGGAAGTCCAAAGGACTTTAGCTTGTCACCGAGTTGTAGTCACAGACTTGATTCAGGGTTTCTCCGAGTTAGACCTTGAGGAGCATGGACAAACAGAGCAGGGTATTCTTGTTACCCTAGTTGCTCGGTCGTCAATCAGGACGAGAATCCGAGAGGCCAAATTGTTGGGACCTCATAGAGCTCAGCGTGAGGCAGAGTGGTCCACACTATCAGACGGAGGATGTCAAAGGCATAAGACTGCCAGAAGAGTTATGCTGACCCGAGTCAGAGACTCTTAGAGTTCTCCATTTGCGACCATGTGTTTCTGCGAGTTTCGCCCACGAAAGGGGTGAAAAGATTTGACCTCAGAGGTAAGCCAGCTCCGCGGTACATTGGACCTTTCCAGATCTCGGAAAGGATTGGAGCAGTAGCTTACTAGTTGGCACTATCACCATCCTTGGTAGGCGTTCACGATGTATTCCACGTATCTATGCTGAGGAGATACGTACCTGATCCGATGCATGTGCTGACAGGTGTCTCAGTTCCAGTTCAGCCTGACGTCACTTATGAGGAGATTCCTGTACGGATTCTCGACCGAAAAGAGCGTCAGTTGCGGAACAAGACTATCCGACTGATTAAAGTCGGATGGCAGAATCATTCAGACGAGAAGGCTACTTGGGAGCTCGAGGATACTATTCGAGCTCGATATCCCCATCTTTTCACTTGAGGTATGTAATTTTATTTACCGTTCAGCATTTATTATTGTTACCTGTTATTAGTACTTGCTGATGGTAGATACTGAAATTTGGGGACCAAATTTTTATTAGTGAGGGAGAATGTAAAATACCGGAAAAATAGGGAATATTAATAAGGGAATTTTCCGGAATTTTTGAAAATTTTTCGGGAATTTTTCGGAGCTCGTATGGATAAGTTCACGGGGATAAAAAGAGGTCCGGAAAAGCCTGTTTAGGCTACCCTGTTTTAATGAGGAAAAGATTTATTTTCTTTTCTTTTTTCTTTTTCTCTTATTCTTTCCCCGCGAGCCCTAATTTCCTCCCCCGATCCTGAGCAGTTCCCCCTCCTCTTCATCCTCGCCGAATCTGTCTCCTTCTTCGCGACGCCCATCTCCACTGCCACAGCCGACGCCGCCCGGAGAAGTGCTGACGGTCACCTCCTCTGTGCTGAGCCCTAGCGCTGACCGCACACTGCCGGCCGCCTGTCCTCAACAAAGGAGCGCCGGCCACCAGGTCCGTCACCAGTCGCGGCTGTGCCCTAGGCATCTCTTCTATTGCCGCCACCACAGCGACACCATCTCGGTGCCCTAGCCGCCGGCGACGCACGGAGCCAGCGCCGCCGTCCGCCTACTTTTCCTCGGCCGAGACTTTCTTCACCTCTGCACTAGCGTCGGGCCGCACTGTTGGGCAGAGCCCTTCTGATCTGCCCTAGATCTGTCGAAGCCCTTCAAGCCGTGTCTGAGACCTCTCTATCGGGTCATCCTTCTTCGTCATCAGATGCCGGCAGGAAGAAAGCTACCGACACAAGTTTAGGGTAAACATTGATTTAATCTTATTTAGTTGAGGAATTTATTGTGGATTTAGGCATTTAACTATGTTAGGTGCCTGATTTTAGAAATGTTGATTTGTTGGGCAGCAACTTGACCTAATGTCACCACCCAGCATTTGATTGGATCTGCTACCATCATTGAAAAGAGGAAAATTAGGAATCTGTTGAGGTGAGTTTGGGAAGATGAATTTGATGATTTAAATGGTTTGAGCTATTGGTATTATTTTTGTTATGTAAGCATAGGGTTAATTATATTAAATCCTGGGTAGACCTTATATGGTGATTTCCTTTGCAGACATTGTTGGAGAGAGAGCACTAACCGCTGTGATCTTCCTTTTGTTTGATCCAGAGGTAAGGCTTAATGAATACAATCAAATATGTTAGTTGATTTTGATTGATGGTATAAATAGGGTTAATGAAACCAACCCTAGATGTTCGATGGTGGTGTTGATTTGGGTTAAGGAACTAACCCTAGTGGACCCACTGATTTTATTTAATTAGGGTTCGTTAATTGTGTTGTGTTGATTAGTTGGATCCAATTTAGAATTTCTTAATTGGATTTGGAATTTAATTGGCTAATTGTTGTATGATAGAATTAGCTAAACTAGACTTTTGTTGATGACACAGACTCTGATTCGAGACGGTATCTCGATGAGTATCTTGATTACCAGATTGGACCATTTTATCGGAGGCGGGTACTTTTGACTTATGTCATTTGATATACATAGTAGTGAATATAACAAGTTGCATTATTATGTTTCATATTTGTTCCGATTAATCACTACCCGATAATTGTTACATGATTTATTGATTGTTTGTTTTGCATCTCATGTATTCCTTACCTGTTGATACATGCTTATAGGGGTAGTGATATACCATGCTTCACCATGTTCAGGACCTAGGTTTTATACCTTGTGTACCTTTGATTTGATTTGATTCGTTGACCTATGATGCACTTATATATATATATGGATTAGGTCAGGATATCTTGTGGTTAGTGCCATGCACCATTTGCATGATTGCATGCTGTGCGATAGTTCGCTCCTTTATTGTTGAGCACATCGCCAGTTACATGGATCTGCACACACCACCACTCATGGGTTGGTGGTCGATTCAGGCAGAGTGTGTTGCAGCAGGGACTCTGTTAGGCACCGTTGGTATGGGTAGTGTGACACAACGTGTTATTCGGCAGAGATTCCTCCCCGTCATCGTGTACCGGGAGATGAGAGCATTGTGCTCCCCCATTTATGATTTGGGGTAGGAGGATAGGTGTACTCCGACAGCATCCCGTCCACTCGGTCACTCATCAAGAGTAGTGACGACAGAGTGCACGGTTGTCATAGCCCTACCCACTCGGCCTCTCTATTGTGTGAGATGATCGACTGGCGTCAGGGGTGACCAGGACGCATCATTGGCATCATATGCATGATGCATTTATTGCTTGTGTTTGTGTTTATTGCATTTATATGCTGCATATTGTTTGGATACCTATGTTTGACATGCATACAGGATTTCCATATCACTCGGATTGTTTGTTCTTATACCCAGGTCCTGGTTAGTACAGTTTCTCTCCTGTTTACTTCAGATGCCTTTTTATCTTTCTTACATCAGGAGAGTGTACGCATGATTAGTGCTAGGTGTTATTTCCTTACTTTGTATATCAGTTGTACCTGCTGAGTGTTGGACTCACCCCGCCTCCATTGTTGTATTTTTTTTTTCAGGTTGATGCTGTCGGGAGAGAGTTCCAGTTGCTAGTCCCCTGCAGACCACAAGCTGTTTTTATCTTTTGCTTTGTTATTTAGACTGTGTTAGACTTATTCTGTTTGAGGATTTGGATATTGTATGGACTCTTATGATCAATGGATTTTCGTATGGTTTACATTTGTTCTACTACATGCCTGCCTAGACGGCAGAAGAGGTAAGTTTGTCAAATTTGTGTTTTACGAGTATAGTTGAGTAGGGTGGTTTTCGAGTCAGAGTATTACTGCTTTGTTTGATTATATATAACTGCGTGGATGTTTGTGTGGTTGTGTTTTATTTACTGTTATTATTCCAGCCGCATGTGGCTGAGGTATATGGATATGTAGAAAGTTTCAAATTGTCCGCCGTACAGGGGAGATGCTGCCGAAATTTCTTCGGACAGGGACTCCTCCGGGGCGTGACAATTGTTGAATCTGCCAAAGAAGAGCAACGCATATTATCTTGGTAGGGTGCGAAGGGACAATCTTGGTCCCGCCTATCAAAGCTTGGGTGAGAACAAACTCAATTAGATTGAGTATAACTAGTTAACTCAATTGGATCGGGTAAAACTATAGGTATTTTCCAACGGTTGGGAAGGTAGGATAAAGATCATATTTATCTTAATCCTATAAACAAGAGTTGCATAAAGATATAATTGATAATTAGTTATCTACCGATCATACTAAGTCTTGGGCGATTTAGCCAAAGCTAACTCAAGGCGTAGTATGATGTGGATCTTGTCCCGCGAGAATTATAGCTAATTGGTATGAATCTAGTAGTGTGGTTTGACCACATCCATAACTTGATTCTACAAAAGCTCTATAATTGAGTGGGAGCATTATTTAGTTAAAAGCCTAATTAAATGATAAGTGGAATATGATATTTACTTTCTACTTTATTTATGTTGTAGATTGCCATGTCGACGAACACGAATATTTTCTCCCTGCGTTCTGTCCTTGACAAGGACAAGCTCAATGGAGCTAATTTCCTGGACTGATACAAGAATCTGAGAATCGTTCTCATACAAGAAAGAAAACTGTACGTCCTGGAGCAGCTCATTCCGGAGGCACCTCCTGCTACTGCCACGCGAGCCGACCGAGATGCTTATAAGAAGTATCAAGATGATGCATTAGATGTGTCATGCCTCATGCTCGCAACCATGAACTCTGAGCTTCAGAAGTAACACGAGTTGATGACTGCTTATGATATGGTTGAACATCTTCGTCAACTATATCAAGGACAAGCAAGACACAAGAGATTCGAGATCTCTAAGGCACTGTTTCAGTGTAAGATGCAAGATGGAACTCCCGTAGGTTTATATGTACTCAAGATGATTGGGTACATAGAGAACCTACAGAGGTTGGGATTCCCACTTAGCCAAGAACTGGCCACTGACTTGATCTTGCAATCCTTGCCAGAAAGTTACAGTCAATTTGTCATAAATTACAATATGAGCGAAATTGATAAGCCACTGCCTGAGCTGCTAAGCATGTTGTGAACTGCTGAGGTCAACCTTAAGAAGATAAAAGCTCAACTCCATTTTGATGGTGCAAAAGCATAAAGGCAAGGGAAAGCCTAAAGGTAAGGGAAAGTCCCAAGCCAAGGGCAAAGGCAAGGTAATGAAACCTAAAGGAGGGGTTGCTAAGGATGCTACCTGCTTCCACTGCGGTCAGACCGGGTACTGGAAGAGGAACTGCAAAGGATACCTGGAAGATCTTAAGAAGAAGAGAAATGAGATTTCTACTTCAGGTATATATGTTATAGAAGTCATTCTTTCTATTTCTTCATCATGGGTATTAGATACCGGATGTGCTTCTCACATTTGTACTAATGTGCAGGCGCTGAAAAATAGCAGGGCATTGACGAAGGGCGAGGTGGACCTACGAGTAGGCAATGGAGCACGGGTTGCTGCTGTTGCTGTAGGAACTTACTTTCTATCTCTGCTCTCTAGGCTTGTACTAGAATTAGATGAATGTTGTTATGTGCTTGCTCTCACAAAGAACATCATTTTAGTTTTTTATTTAGACAAGAAAGGCTTTTCGTTTATAATAAAGAACAAATGTTGTTCCGTTTATATAAACGATATATTCTATTGTAGTGCAGCTCTGATGAACGGACTCTACATTCTAGACTTAGAGAACCCCATCTATAACATAAGTACCAAAAGGTTCAAGTCGAATGAAATGAACCAAACCTATCTCTGGCATTGTTGCTTAGGTTATATAAATGAGAATCGCTTATCCTAGCTCCATAAAGATGGTTTGCTGGACTCATTTGATTTTGAATCATATGAGACATGCGAGTCATGCCTACTGGGCAAGATAACCAAGACTCCCTTTAGTGGACACAGCGAAAGAGCAACTGACTTGTTAGGACTTATACATAGTGATGTATGTGGCCCTTTCAATGTCACTGTCAGAGGTGGTTATAGGTACTTCATTACATTTACTGATGACTTCAGTAGATATGGTTATGTGTATCTGATGACACATAAGTCACAATTCTTTGAAAAGTTCAAAGAATTTAAAAATGAAGTACAAAACCAGCTAGGTAAGAGTATTAAAATACTTCGATCAGATCGAGGTGGTGAATACCTTAGCCATGAGTTTCGTGACTATCTAGCTGAATGTGGGATTCTATCCCAGCTCACTCTGTTGGTTGCTACTCGGAAAACCCAATGGCTCCACTGTATAAAAATTTTGTACGTGATCTGAACCTTTCCTAGCTACCATGTGTTCTTTTAAGTTAAACTTGTATCTCCTGCGGAACTTAACACGTTTGATTCCAAATTTAACTTATATGTTCTTTTAGGTTTAGATTTGGATCTCCTGCAGACCTTAACACGTTTGATCCAAATCATCTAGGTTATAAATTCAATTAAATATTAGTTTCCAAAATTGACTTCCAGTGCTGCATGGCGAGGCACTTGGCCTTCTTGGATATGGGAGCAACCACCACCGATTAGACAAAGCCTTTTAAGGAAAGTTAATATTTAATTTCCTTATATAACTCTAGGTTAACCAAAAGGAACAATCAAATCACAAGGAAAAAAAAACACAACATCGAAATTAAATTCGAAAACAAGAATCGAATGTCTCTTGTATTTGGTATTTATACAAAAAAAATTAACTAGTATAATGCGGAAATTAAATACTAGTTATACCTCTTCCTTGTATGCTAAAAACCTCGAGATCTTCTGCCGTATCCCTCGCCTCCTCTTAGACGTCGTGTGGGCGACGATCCTCCAAGACGAACACCACCCGGAAAGCTTCTCCTCCTTCTCTAGAATTCGGCCACCACCACCACAAAGGAGCAAAAGAGAGCAAAGGGAAGAGAGGGAGAGGGGTCGGCCACTTGATGATCTCCAACAACACAATATCAATTGTTATGTTATCAAGGCCTCCCCTTCCCCCCTTTTTATATTAGTTTCCCAACGGAAAATTATGGAAAGAGTTTTATAAATATTAGACTCATTCCTATTTCCTTTTAATTTTTTCTTTTTCTTTCCTTTTAATTAATCAATCCTAGATTGATTTATTAATTAAACAACTATTTACTGATGTTTAATTATTTGACCGGCCCCTTGCTTGGGCACCAAGCAAGGTGGCCGGCCATTTATTAAAAGGGAAAGAAAGAAAAAAATTTTATAAAATTTTGAAAGAAGAAAACTTCTAATAAAATTTTACAAACTCTTTTTTTTTTCTAATGTGGATATTAAAAGGAAAGTTTTAAAATTTAAAAGCAAGTTTTAAAATTTAAAACATCTCTAATAATATTTCTTTTTAAAAGAAAGTTTTATAAATTTTACAACTCTCTTTTAAAACCTTGTGGCCTAATTTAAATTAAGAAAATTTTATAAATTTTTAAAATCTCTCTTTTTACAAATTGTAAATATCTGAGGAAATTTAAAAATTCAAAAATAACCTTCCTAATTTAAATATTGCGGTCGGCCCCCTTGCCCAAGGCAAGGGCCGGCCACTTCTAGAGAATATGTGGCCGGCCATTGCTTGGTCACCAAGCAATAAACCGGCCCCTTTTTGGACACCAAGATAGGCTTTTCTTTGGATGGACTTAAGGCTTTATTGAGGCTACAACAGGGACCTAGAGAAGAAATTGGTTTTGGTCTTCCGATGAGCTTGAGTATCCCGTGCTCGCCCCGAACACACAACTCAAGTTCATCGATAATAACTCATTCCACTAGAGAGTTATTACCGCACTACCACACCAATCCCAAATTACATTATGGGCTCCTTCTTATCATGAGTGTGTTAGTCTCCCTGTGTTTAAGATTACGAATGTCCACTAATTAAGTGAGTTACTGACAACTCATTTAATTAATATCTAGCTCCAAGAGTAGTACCACTCAACTTTATTGTCATGTTGGACTAGGTCCACCTGCAGGGTTTAACATGGCAATCCTTATGAGCTCCTCTTTGGGACATTCTCAACCTAGATAACTAGGACACAGATTCCTTCTATAATCAACAATACACACTATAAGTAGTATTATTTCCCAACTTATCGGGCATATTGATTTATCGAGCTAAACCTCACCCTTTGATAAGTCAAAGAAATAAATATTAAATATACATGCTTGTTATATATTAGGATTAAGAGCACACACTTCCATAATAACTAAGGTCTAGTTCTTTTACTAAGTCAGTACAAAAAGAACTTATCTAAATGATCCTACTCAATACACTTAAAGTGTATCAGTGTAATTTATTAGTCAAGATAAACTAATACTTAATTACACTACGTCTATTCTGATGGTTTGTTCCTTTCCATCTTAATCGTGAGCAACTGTTTATAATTTATAGAGAACCGACAACATGATCTTCTAAGTGTGACTCCACACTCCATGTTATCTACTATATAAATTAATTGAACAATTACATTTAACAAATAAATGTAAACATTTGACCAATGTGATTCTTTATTTCAAAATAAATGTGTACAAAAGCTAAACTTTTAAGTATACACCCCAACAATCTCCCACTTATACTAAAAGTCTAAGCTGCCATATCTGTTGCCATACATCTGATTCCCATCCCCTCCACATGCCGATCAAAAGCTTTCGCCGGAAGGGCCTTAGTGAAAGGATCTGCCAGGTTATCTGATGATGCTATCTCGGTGACGACAACTTCTCCTCGCTTGACGATGTCTCGTATCAGGTGGTACTTGCGCTCTATATGTTTACTTGCCTTATGGGCTCGTGGTTCCTTCAAGTTTGCAACTGCTCCACTATTATCACAATAAATTGTGACGATCTTGGGCAAACCAGGAATCGCATCTAAGTCCATTAGAAAGTTCCTGAGCCATACAGCTTCTTTGGCTACCTCAGAGGCTGCCACATACTCAGCTTCCATGGTTGAGTCTGAGACGCATTTCTTCTTAACACTCCTCCATGCAATGGTTTCACCTCCTAAAGTAAACGCATAGTCTGATGTAGACTTACTGTTGTCCCTATCTGATTGGAAGTCCGAATCCGTGTAACCCACAGGGAGTAAATCGTCTGCTTGGTAAACTAGCATATAATCTCTAGTCCTTCTCAGGTACTTTAATATATGCTTTACTGCAGTCCAATGTCCTTGTCTAGGGTTACTTTGATATCTGCTAACCATGCCCACGGTAAAATAGATATCAGGTCTCGTACACAACATTGCATACATGAGGCTTCCTACAGCCGAAGCATAAGGAACTGCCTTCATGTCCTCAATCTCCTTTGATGTTTTTGGAGACATCTCTTTAGATAAGGCTACTCCATGCCTAAAAGGTAAGAAACCTTTCTTGGAGTTTTGCATGCTAAAACGAGCAAGGATTGTATCTATATATAAAGCTTGGGATAGGCACAACATTCTTTTCTTGCGATCCCTTATAACTTTGATCCCAAGGATGTGTGCACATTCTCCTAAGTCCTTCATATCAAATTGTTTGGACAACCATACCCTTACGTCTGATAATACCTTGACATTGTTGCCAATTAACAAAATATCATCTACGTATAGTACAAGAAATACCACCATGTTTCCGTTACACTTCTTGTATACACAAGACTCATCCGGACACCGAATAAATCCATATGACTGGATTACTTCATTAAACCGGATGTTCCAAGATCTTGAAGCTTGCTTCAGTCCATAAATGGACCGATTAAGCTTGCACACTAGATGCTCTTTGCCCTTTTCAATGAACCCTTCTGGTTGCTTCATATGGATGTTTTCTTCAAGACTTCCATTAAGGAAAGCTGTCTTGACATCCATTTGCCAAATCTCATAATCCATATGAGCGGCAATGGATAAGAGTATCCGGATAGACTTAAGCATAGCTACCGGCGAAAAGGTCTCCTCATAATCGATTCCCTCTTTCTGAGTGTACCCCTTCGCAACAAGCCTTGCTTTGAAGGTTTCTACCTTCCCATCTGTCCCTCTTTTCCTTTTATAGATCCACTTGCATCCAATGGCTTTTACACCATCAGGTGGTTCTACAAGCTCCCAGACCTTATTAGAATACATAGATTCTATTTCGAAATTCATTGCCTTTTGCCAAGATACTGCATCTATATCTTGGAGTGCTTCATCATATGTCCGGGGATCTGGTTCATGTTTGCCTGGGATCAAGTCCGAAGACTCACCCAAAAACATGAATCTCTCGGGCTGCCTTACAACCCTCCCACTACGACGAGGCACCGTTTGTGGTTGTGTATCATGTGTGACACGTGTTGCAGTCTCTTGTGGTACTTCATCTTGTACTGTTGGTACTGAAGTAGACGTGTCCTCTCTAAGTTCTTCTAGAACAATTTTACTACTGGGCTTGTGATCCATTATATAGTCTTCTTCTAAAAACTGGGCATTGGTGCTAACAATGACCTTCTGGTCTTTAGGACTATAAAATAAATCGCCTTTCGTTCCTCTGGGATACCCCACAAACATACGAACTTCTGTACGAGATTCTAACTTATCAGCATCTTGTTTTAGCACATGTGCTAGACTACCTCAAATCTGAATATGTCTTAGACTGGGCTTCCGCCCATTCCATAATTCTGTGGGAGTAGAAGATACTGATTTAGAAGGTACTAAGTTCAGAATGTGCGCTGCTGTTTCCAGAGCGTATCCCCAAAACGAATTTGGTAATTCTGAATAACTCATCATCGATCTAACCATCTCCATAAGAGTCATATTCCTTCGTTCTGCCACACCATTCTGCTGGGGTGTACCAGGTGCGGATAATTGGGATTGAATCCTGTCCTCTGATAAGTAATTCCTAAACTCTCCTAAGAGGTATTCGCCACCACGATCAAACCGTAGTGTCTTGATACTTTTACCTAGACGTTTCTCCACATCAGCCTTGTACTCTTTGAACTTATCAAAACACTCAGACTTGCGGCGCATTAAGTAAATGTATCCATATCTTGAATAATCGTCTATAAAAGAGACAAAATATTCAAAGCCACCTCTAGCCTGGATAGACATAGGACCATACAAATCAGAATGAACCAATTATAACGCTTCTTTGGCTCTATACCCCTTAGCCTTAAAAGGTCTCTTGGTCATCTTACCTTCTAAGCAGGATTCACACGTTGGAAAGTTTTCCAACTCTAATGGACCTAAGAGTCCATCGGCTACAAGCCTTTGAATCCTAGTTAAGTTAATATGACCAAGCATTAGATGCCAAAGATGTGTTTGGTTCATTTCCGAAGGTTCTTTTCTCTTATTAGAGTTAGAAGATGTGTTATTAATTTCCATGTTTTGCTTTGTGGGAGAAATTAGATTTAAAGTATATAAATTGCCAACCAATGCACCAGAACAGATAATCACTTTATTTCTCTTTATAACCACATTGTTACTAAAGGAAACTGAATATCCATCCATATACAGTTTAGAAACTGAAATTAAATTCTTTCTAAAACTAGGTACATAAAGACAATTCCTTAAAACCAATTTCCTATTCCTATCAAATAATGAGTAGACGTCTCCCACTTCAACAGCCGCCACCTTAGTAGCATTACCCATGTAGACAGTTATCTCTCTATCAAATAGTCGCTGGGTTTCCTGGAACCCCTGCAAAGAATTGCAGACATGATCAGTGGCTCCCGTATCTACACACCAGGTGCTGGTAGATAACACCGCTAAACATGTTTCAACTACTAGAGTATGAGATATACCTTTATTATTCTGTTTCCTACGAGGACAGTCCGCCTTCCAATGTCCAGTCTGCTTACAAATAAAGCACTTGCCCTTTCTGAGCCATTTTGTTTCTTCTTCTTCTTGCCTTTCGGCTTAGAAGTAGAACCATTTTCAACATAGTGAATTTGAGAATGTTGACGAAACAACCCTTCGGCTGTCAGAAGTCCCGCCAATGAATACATCCTTTTATTCATATTATAGTTCAGGCGAAAATGCTCAAAACTTCTGGGCAGCATTTGGAGGATGATATCGACCTAGGTTTCCCCATCAATTTCTCCTCCAAGAACTTGTATTTCGTTTAAGTAAGCCATCATCTTGAGAATATGATCCCTCATGGGAGTCCCCTCAGTCATGGTGGCTGTCATCAATTTTCTCATTGCCTCTTGCCTAACAGCCCGATTCTGATGTCCGAAGAGTTCCTTGAGATTGTTCATTATATCATAGGCTGTTGGTAAGTCCTGATGCTGATGTTGTAATACATTTGACATCGAAGCCAAAATGTAACACCGCGCCATCTCATCAGCTTTTACCCATTTACTATGATGCTGAATCTCCTCTGGGGTAGAATCATTGCTAGGTGTTTCTGGGCCTTCCTCTGAAAGTACAAACTTATAACCCTCAGCAGTCAAAACAATGTCCAGGTTTCTTTTCCAATCTATATAGTTGAGACCAGTAAGTCTGTTTTCTTTTAGAATAATAGCCAGTGGATTGAAAGTCATCCTAAGAATCACAAAATAAATTTTGGTCAGAACTCTAAATTTAGAATAATATTGATTCCTCAAACAATACTATTTTAAATTAACCAACACCTTAAAACACCGTGAATTTTGTATGCCACGATAGTGTAGACGTATACAAATTCAACATTTGTAAAAGGAGGGTATATCCCATTAATTTTATATCTTGTCAACCTAACTTTTTGACAAATAAAATTAATAGTTGGTTTCCTTCGGTCACACAAATAATAGCAGTGACTCCGATGGGGAGGATACTATTAGACGTGCCTAAGTGTATACTATTACTTGACACTAAGTCCATTAATAAGATTGTGCCCCTTCCGATGGGGAAGATCACACGCTCTTAATTAATTTCCTATAGTCATCCGAAATGGAAGTTTGGTCTAGTGATCCGCAAACAAACTCATCCGATATGGAGGAAGGCACTCAGAGCCAACGCGCAAGTTTGTTTGCATCACTTACAAACCAGTAATGGAGACCGTGGAATTCACTAAAATATATTCCTCTCCCACTTAGTTATTTAAAGTGAGGAATTTTGATGATGCTAAACATGTACACTAACATTCACACACAGCACAATACAAAAGTAATAAATAGAAAAACTAATTTTCAACTATTATGACTTTTATCTATTGTTGTCCTCTGTGTGTCGTCATCCCTAGCTGCTGCCATCTTTGGCCACCGCCACCGGGTCTAGTTGTCGCATCCATCTTGCTCCTTGTTCCGCTGCGCCACTCTAATCCTCAAAAGGTTCCACGCCTTGCAAGATTCGATCCGCGACATAAATAGAATTTTACATTTTTCGATCCTATATTCCTCGAAGAAATGTACATGTAAACTAGATTGAACATAAAATAAAATTTACATCCATCGATCCTATATTCCATAAAAGGAATGTACATGTATCTAGATTAAAAAATAAAATCCTAATAAAACTAAATACAGCTCCTGCTGTATTTTATAATACAATCATGCACACATAATAAATGCCCTTGACATGTCCAAGGGTCCAATCACACACATAATAACTATAAGTCATAATAGTTGGATCCTGCATCCACAAAGTTAGCACATCCTACGATTAACCTGCCTAAATTATGTATGACATGTGCATAATTAAACTAATACCAAATTCACAGAGGCAAAACCCTAGCTCTGATACCAATTGTTGGTTGCTACTCGGAAAATCCAATGGCTCCACTGTACAAAAATTTTGTACGTGATATGAACCTTTCCTAGCTACCATGTGTTCTTTTAAGTTAAACTTGTATCTCCTGCGGAACTTAACACGTTTGATTCCAAGTTTAACTTATATGTTCTTTTAGGTTTAGATTTGGATCTCCTGCGGAACTTAACACGTTTGATCCAAATCACCTACGTTATAAATTCAATTAAATATTAGTTTCCAAAATTGACTTCCAGTGCTACATGGCGAGGCACTTGGCCTTCTTGGATATGGGAGCAACCACCACCGACTAGACAAAGCCTTTTAAGGAAAGCTAATATTTAATTTCCTTATATAACTCTAGGTTAACCAAAAGGAACAATCAAATTACAAGGAAAAAAGAAAAAAAAACACAACATCGAAATTAAATTCGAAAAACAAGAATCAAATGTCTCTTGTATTTGGTATTTATACAAAGAAAAATTAACTAGTATGATGTAGAAATTAAATACTAGTTATACCTCTTCCTTGTATGCTAAAAACCTCGAGATCTTCTGTCGTATCCCTCGCCTCCTCTTAGACGTCGTGTGGGCGACGATCCTCCAAGACGAACACCACCCGGAAAGCTTCTCCTCCTTCTCTAGAATTCGGCCACCACCACCACAAAGGAGCAAAAGAGAGCAAAGGGAAGAGAGGGAGAGGGGCCGGCCACTTGATGATCTCCAACAACATAATATCAATTGTTATGTTATCAAGGCCTCCCCTTCCCCCCTTTTTATATTAGTTTCCCAATGGAAAATTATGGAAAGAGTTTTATAAATATTAGACTCATTCCTATTTCCTTTTAATTTTTTCTTTTTCTTTCCTTTTAATTAATCAATCCTAGATTGATTTATTAATTAAACAACTATTTGTTGATGTTTAATTATTTGACCGGCCCCTTGCTTGGGCACCAAGCAAGGTGGCCGGTCACTTATTAAAAGGGAAAGAAAGAAAATTTTTTTATAAAATTTTAAAAGAAGAAAACTTCTAATAAAATTTTAAAAACTCTTTTTTTTTCTAATGTGGATATTAAAAGGAAAGTTTTAAAATTTAAAACCAAGTTTTAAAATTTAAAACATCTCTAATAATATTTCTTTTTAAAAGAAAGTTTTATAAATTTTACAACTCTCTTTTAAAACCTTGTGGCCTAATTTAAATTAGGAAAATTTTATAAATTTTTAAAATCTCTCTTTTTACAAATTGTAAATATCTGAGGAAATTTAAAAATTCAAAAACAACCTTCCTAATTTAAATATTGCGGTCGGCCCCCTTGCCCAAGGCAAGGGCCGACCACTTCTAGAGAATATGTGGTCGGCCATTGCTTGGTCACCAAGCAATGAACCGGCCCCTTCTTGGACACCAAGATAGGCTTTTCTTTGGATAGACTTAAGGCTTTATTGAGGCTACAATAGGGACCTAGAGGAGAAATTAGTTTTGGTCTTCCGATGAGCTTGAGTATCCCGTGCTCGCCCCGAACACACAACTCATGTTCATCGATAATAACTCATTCCACTAGAGAGTTATTACCGCACTACCGCACCAATCCCAAATTATATTATGGGCTCCTTCTTATCATGAGTGTGTTAGTCTCCCTGTGTTTAAGATTATGAATGTCCACTAATTAAGTGAGTTACTGACAACTCATTTAATTAATATCTAGCTCCAAGAGTAGTACCACTCAACTTTATTATCATGTTGGACTAGGTCCACCTGCAGGGTTTAACATGGCAATCCTTATGAGCTCCTCTTGGGAACATTCTCAACCTAGATAACTAGGACACAGATTCCTTCTATAATCAACAACACATACTATAAGTAGTATCATTTTCTAACTTATCGGGTATATTGATTTATTGAGCTAACCCTCACCCTTTGATAAGTCAAAGAAATAAATATTAAATATACATGCTTGTTATTATATTAGGATTAAGAGCTCACACTTCCATAATAACTTAGGTCTAGTTCTTTTACTAAGTCAGTACAAAAAGAACTTACCTAAATGATCATACTCAATACACTTAAAGTGTATCAGTGTAATTTATTAGTCAAGATAAACTAATACTTAATTACACTACGTCTATTCTGATGGTTTGTTCCTTTCCATCTTAGTCGTGAGCAACTGTTTATAATTTATAGAGAACCGACAACATGATCTTCTAATTGTGACTCCACACTCCATGTTATCTACTATATAAATTAATTGAACAATTACATTTAATAAATAAATGTAAATATTTGACCAATGTGATTCTTTATTTCAAAATAAATGTGTACAAAAGCTAAACTTTTAAGTATACACTCCAACACACTCCTCCTGGAACACCACAGTGGAATGGTGTATCCGAAAGGAGGAATCGTACCCTATTAGATATGGTACGATCTATGATGAGTCACACAGATCTTCCTATATCTTTTTGGGGATATGCTCTAGATACAGCAACCTTCACACTTAACCGTGTTCCATCCAAAGCTGTGATAAAGACACCATATAGGATATGGACTAGGAGAGATGCCCAGATATCTTTTATGAGGATTTGGGGTTGTGAGGCTTACGTTCGACGTCAAGTCTCGGACAAACTGGGATCCATATCCGATAAGTGCTATTTTATAGGATATCCCAAGGAAACGAAGGGATATTACTTCTACATTCCCAGTCACCATAAAGTGTTTGTGGCTAAGACTGGGGTATTTCTAGAAAAGGACTTTGTTTCAAGAAAAACTAGTGGGAGTACGTTCGATCTTGAAGAAGTTCAAGATATGGACCATAGCACTGAAGCCTTGATGGAAGTTGAACTGGAATCACAAAATTTTGTTGCACAAGGAGTTGAGGAACAACAACCAGTTCAAGTAGACCTACCTCTTCACAGGTCTGACTGGATACGTCGTCAGCCTGAGAGATACTCATTTCTCTTGTCTGACCATAACGACGTTATGCTCATTGAGAATGAGCCTACCTCCTATCAGGAAGCTGTGATGAGACCAAAATCTGAGAAATGGCTAGAGGTCATAAGATCCGAGATGGAATCCATGTACACCAACCAAGTATGGACTTTGGTTGATCCACCTGAAGGCGTCAAACTCGTTAGGTGTAAGTGGGTCTTTAAGAGAAAGACTGACATGGATGAACTTATTACCTATAAGGGTCGTTTGGTAGCTGAAGGGTTCAAGCAAATTCATGGTATTGACTATGATGAAACTTTTTCTCTAGTTGCGATGTTTAAGTCCATTCGGATCATGCTTGCTATTGCAGCATACCACGATTATGAGATCTGGCAAATGGATGTCAAAACCGTGTTTCTGAATGGAAACTTGCTTGAGGATGTGTACATGACACAACCTGAGGGTTTTGTAGATCCACTACATACTGGCAGAGTATGCAAGTTGCATAAGTCCATTTATGGACTAAAGCAAGCTTCTCGGAGCTGGAATCTTCGATTCGATGATGCGATCAAACAGTTTAGTTTTATCAAGAATGAAGATGAATCCTGTGTCTACAAGAAGGTTGTTGGGAACATAGTTGTCTTCCTTGTATTGCATGTGGATGACATACTACTCATTGAAAATGACATCCCTTTGTTGCAGTTTGTAAAGATTTGGCTGGGGAATTGTTTCTCAATGAAGGACTTAGGTGAAGCAGCTTGTATTCTAGGCATAAAGATCTATAGAGAGAGATCTAAAAGATTGCTTGGTCTAAGTCAAAGTACATATATTGACATGGTATTACTATGATTTGCCATGCAGAATTCCAAGAAAGGATTTCTGTCGATGTCACATGATGTGAGTCTTTCGAAGACTCAAAGTCCCTCTTCTAGAGAGGAGAGAGACCGCATGAATTAGATCCCTTATGCTTCAGCCATAGGATCTATCATGTATGTCATGCTATGTACTCGTCCTGATGTTTCGTATGCTTTGAGCATGACAAGCAGATACCAGTCAGATCCAGGTGAACGTCACTGGATAGCAGTCAAGAATATTTTTAAGTACTTAAAAAGGACTAAAGAATATTTCTTGATATTTGGAGGCGATGGCGAGCTAGCTGTAAAGGGTTACAGTGATGCCAGCTTCCAAACTGACCAGGATGATTATAGATCGCAGTCTGAGTTCGTGTTTTGCTTGAATGGTGGTACTGTGAGCTGGAAGAGTTCGAAGCAGGACACAATTGCTGATTCCACAACAGAGGCCGAGTATATTGCTACATCAGAAGCAACAAAGGAGGCAGTTTGGATCCGCAAGTTCATTATTGAGCTTGGGGTGGTTCCTAGCATAGCAGATCCTATAGAGCTCTATTGTGACAACAATGGAGCAATTGCGCAAGCTAAGGAACCTTGCTCCCACTAGTGGACCAAACACATACTACGGCGCTTCCATCTCATTCGAGAGATCATCGATAGAGGAGATGTGAAAATTTGCAGAGTACCCACAGAGGCTAACATCGCTGATCTCTTGACCAAGGCTTTGACACAGAGAAAGCATGATGGTCACACTAAGTCATTGGGTGTTAGAGCCTACCCTGATTGGCACTAGTGCTAGTGGGAGATTGTTAGTGAGAGCTCTAGAGCCAATCATATGATGATTGTTGTATGGACTCGATGTATCATATTCCTATATATATAAAGACATTTCTTTATGGTTATTATACTTACTTGTATTGGTGCCAAATAACTGAGTATAATAGCGTTCTTGAGTAGAAGGTTCTTATATATATATCAATTAATTGATTGAATTGATGATGAGATGATATAGAGAACACTACTCTTAATCATTCCTAGTCAAGTATCAACATTCAGGGACAATGTTAATACGATGAGACTAACATGTAGGTCAACTCGATGACTTGATCTCACAAGTCATGGATATTAGATATCAAGTTAACACATGAGTATGCATTGGAGAATGTATACTGAATGATCCGTCATGAGAAAGTATCATGGATCGTTATATGAGTGTCATATACTTTCTCATGTGACTATTAGTATGAGTATCAGTCCTTGGACCTAAAGTCACCATGGTCCCCTACATAAGGAGTTGCATACTTTGGCTTCGTCAAACGTCACCTGTAAATGGGTGGACTATAAAGGCGACTACTGGGTATGTAACAAATTAGATGAGATCTATCCCTCCTATATGACGGGAGTGACATCATGATTCTTAATAGAGTGAGACCACTAAGTGCATGGCCATGCCCATGCCCAAATAGGTCAATATGAGATATTGAGCTCATTTGATTAGAGTGAGTCTACTTGGAGTTCAAGACATAAATTGATTAGAGGATGACACGGTCTATGCCTCAATTGATTAATTTAGATGTCAAGGATAGAAGGATATTGTCATATATTGTGAGAGTCACAATTAGTAGTCACAATGGTGATGTTGGATCTCAACATTCTCGTAACTTAGGTAGTAATGATGTGTTGCTAGATACCGCTCATTACTTATGTTTCTAAATGGGTTTAGGAGCATTGCCAACATTACAAGAACCTATAGGGTCACACACAAAGGGTAGTTAGATGGAGATTAGGTTCATATGATGGACCAAAAGGATTAGGTTCATGCGATGAACCAAATTGGATTAAGAGTAATCCAAATTAGACTAATTGAGTTAGACTCAATTTGATTCATGTGTCGAATGAGTCTAGTTTAGACTATGATTCATTGAGTCAATTCAAACCAATGAATAGAGATTCATTAAATTAAATTGATTTGAATCAAAGGTTAGATTTGATCAACCATGGGAGATAAGAGGTCAAGTTTGACTTGACTTGAGAGGGAAGATGAAGGGTCAAGTTTGACTTGACCAAATGTCACCTCATTGTGACTTGGCATGGGCCGGCCAATGATGATGTTCCACATCATCAAGGCTACATTATTGTATGCCACCTCATGAGGAAGACCAAGAGCCATGACTCTTGGTATTACATGGAGGTTTAAAACACTCCATTAAGTGGCCGACCACATTAATGTGAAGCAATTGTGTGCTCATTCAAGTCTTCTTCTTCCTCCTCTCTTCATCTTTCTCTCCTTCTCCTCCATTGCTGAGACCTCTCAAGGGTGCTAGCACATTCTAAGTGGTTTTCTCCACCTTTTGTCCGTGTGGATACATGTAGAGGAGTGTACACTTGACACTCTACGAGATCCGGCAACCATTTGGACGAGCGGGATAAGCGAAGGGCATCACTACAAGGGTAATGCTTCTTTTCATGTAGATCTAAGGTAGATCTAGTGTAGACAAACATGTACATGAATATTTTTATTTATCTTCGCACGGATCCGTGGCTAGCTTCGGGGTTCCGTAACGCAAAAAATGATTTTTGCGACTCGAAAGTCTAACTTACATCACAATTATTTCCTCCATCCTAGATCTGAAGATCTACTCCATTGCAAAGGATTTACAACTAAGAGAGAAGAAATTAAGTATCCTACAATCCAAAACATAAGATAGGAAAAAGAGGAGTGCTTATCTATGTGTCACCTATCTTCTTGCTTGTAATCCTTACTCTGGAGGTGGACAAATCATCAAAGATGAAGTGTCTAACTTCCCCTAAGGGGAAGAACCTTTTCCCAAGAAATGGGGCAGAGCCCCAACCCAAAGATCTTTGAAAAGGGGGGGGGGGGGGGGGAATTCCCTTTTATAGCAAGGGGACACGATTCCTGTGTTTTCTCCACCACGATTGTACCTTTTGGCATGGCCAGGGTGTGAATAGCCTCGGACGGAGAGGCACAGTCGTGCCTTTTGGAACAGCTAGGCCATGTTCCCTATGGAAATTTGGGAGCACGATCGTGTGGTTTCACATGACCACGCCTCGAATGCTTGCTAGTGGGAGGCACAACTGTATGGTTTCACACGACGATACCCTGAATGCTTGCTGGTGGGAGGCATGACCGTGTGATTTCACATGACCTCCCTTTGAATAGTATTTGGATAGGAAGCACGATCGTGTGATTTCACACTGTCGTGTCTCATGGCCTTGGGAAAAAACTTGACCCTAGCATGGCCCTGGGATGGTTGTGTCTCATGGAAATATCTTTTAGACCATCTAGATATAGTTTTCTATGGTTGGAGTCTGAATAAAAGTTATAAATCTTGAAATTATCTATATTTTGATATCTAGTACAACCCGTAACTCCAATTGAGTAAAAAGTTATGGTCATTTTACTTTCTGTCTGCAGTACAGAAAATTCTACACGACCATGACTTTTTTCAGACACGACCGTGGCTTTTTTCAAACACGGCCATGGGAAAAACTTGATTGTCACTTGGCCATGCCTCATAGGCATGACATTGACCTTTTGGAGGCTCTAGACTCCATTTAAGCTCCATTTTCCATTAAATTTCTTCCGTAAGATCATGCACATGTCAAGGAACATGACTAGAGTGTATTCCTTAATTAAATCTCCAATTGGAAAGTCTTTTACAAGTTTTTTCCTTCGTGTATGCTTTGTGTGAGCGTGCTCCTTCCTCTGACTTCACATTCTACGGCTTTTTTACTCTATTTTTGCTCCGAACACACATCCTATCAATCAAAATAAATAAAGAATAGATCTTCGAATAAATAGAATGAAAGTATGACATAATAATAAAATATGGTGTAATAAATATATATTATATGCATGAAATACAAATAGATGGGTGTCAAAGAATGTAATATATATATATATATATATATATAGCTGAGAAAAGTATGTTTTCTAACGTCGCCGACCTAAGATATTTATAGAAGCTTCTCCGCTCATGGTGTTGCCAATATTAAGATATAAGACTAAAGAGAATCATGACAATACATATTTTTTATATAAAATAACTAGAGGAAATTATTAATAAATTTTAAAATTATTTTCAGTATGAAAAGAAAAAAAATATTAACATAATTTAATTTTGAATTTCATCAAAATTAATTATTAAAGGTTGATATTCTTAATAAACTAGTTAAATTTTAAATTTATTATATATATATATATATATATATATTAATATATAAATATAAACAAGTTTTAGGAAGGACAGTAAACTTATTCACTAAACTTTAATTCATTTAATCCTACATGCTCAGACAACAAATTTAATTTATTGCGCTTGCAGCTTTAATTATATATATTTATTTATTTTCTGGTTTTAAGTATAAATAGTAAAACCGAATTAAGAAATGTCTTTTATTCTTTTGTTTGGTCGAGTGGAGCGTAAGAAGGCGACATTTGTGCCCTTTTTTTCTCTCTTGCATATCAGGAAGCGCAGCGGTGAGCGGGAGAGCTCCTCCTCTTCCGCTGCTTCTGCGAGAGTCGATACCCCGGAGAGAAGCCGCGATTTGGGCGAGGAAAAGAGCTAAGTGGAGGAGAACAACGATGAAGTCGCCAGAGACGAGGAAGAGGAAGCCGTCGCCGCTGCGGCTCGCCGCTGATTCCTCTTAAGGATCAGCTCGAGAAGGAGAAGGTTGGATTTGTTTTCCTTCACATGTTGATGCTTTCTAGGGAAGTTTGAGATCCATTTTCTACAAAGGAGGGATTTATTTCCCTTTTTCTCTTTTCCCGTCTCATTCCTTAATCTCCTCAGTTCTGTGTGGTCATCGATCTACTCGTGTTTTTAAAACATGGCTACTTGAGTGTTAATAGCCTCTTTGTCTGCCTTCAGAATGGGATTGCTTCTGCCATTTGGCATTATTGGAAACCACTATGGCTCGTCTTCACTCTGTTGTGGTCCATAGCATTGGGTTCTTTCGCATTAATTTTAGTTGTTTGGGAAATAAGCCCTGAAAATTTCTACAAGCAAGCATCTTAAGATGTTGTTGCCAAAAACTTTGGCAAACAAATGCCGCATGCAGGGTAATAACCGTTGTCTGTTTTGAGCTAACTAGATGGTGAACATTACTGTGTGAGAAACTTTTATCATCATAGTTTGGCTCTTTTGGGATGTGATACTCATCCTATTCCATATCTATTGCCTGTTTTTCCTTATGCCATATAAACTAATCTTCGTGCGATCCGTGCTCAATAAGTATTCTCCTACTAGGTTCAGCAGGAAGAGTTGCTGTACAAAATGGTACAAGGATTTCCATCAAATGAGACCACCATAGAGAATAGAGCACATGATGTAAAATCAAATATCAAATTATTGATAGTACAAATCATAACTAATAAATATAAGAATTGACAAAATTAAGTTATCCAAGCATAATATATTATCCATTTCAATAATATCATATTATTTCAATAATATCATATTATTGGCTATAGAAAAACTAGGAATATGTAATTTTGAAACATGTGGGTGTGTCAAAAAATGATTCAAAATTATGACTTTATTCATGGTAGTTGAATAAACTTATGACCCTTCACAAAATGATTCTTGTAATTGAAGTCATCCTTTTTTCATTTTCTTTTAGAACTAATGTCATTACTACATAGTGGCTCTTGCATATTTACATAGTTGATCTTATATGTCCACAATCATGTAGCTTGCATGTCTATATAGTGGGTCTTGCATTATGTTATCTTATGATAAGAGTGGAATATTATAGAAATAGGAGTTCATTCATTGCAAAAGATAGAAAATTTTATGCAATCTTGATTTTTTTTTAAAGCAAAAGATCCTGAATTTGTGCAATTTTGATTTTTTTTTAAATAAAAAATCTTTCTAGACTATATTTCTATCTTTTTTCCTTTTAAATTTCCCAATATAGTCTTAGCACTAATGAAGTATTTATAGTCCATGAGGTGTTATCTCTGTTTCCTTTCAGTCAACTTGATAAATGGTTTCACTAGCAAGTGAAATGTATCACTTGGATTCTTTTCTAAGATGCACGGGAAGAATGATTAACATGTTTGATGATGGTACGAATATTATGTTGGATTGTGAAGCCGGGGGAGAGGGGGGGGGGGTGTGGAATAGTCTTGGTCGCTTCATCTTGCTTGTTTCCTACAAAAGTAATTCTCAACTAAAACACAAATTTAACTAAATTCAAAAAAAATGACACAATGATGTAACGTGGTTCGACCATTCTCACAAATATCTCTACTCCATGGCTACCATCTAGGTGGACCACTCTTCGAAGATCCCCACTTTGTCTTCTCCTTCTTAGCAACACCCATGGCAGAGAAACCTCTTATAGCTTTTCTTCTTACAATGATTTGAGAATTCAAGTACAAAGTAGAAGGGAACAAGAAAGAACGCTAAAAACAGATTTTTTGCAGCTTTAGAATTGAGCTTGTTAAAGTCAATAGCACAACTTCTTATCTGGTGGATCCCCAATTTGAACATATATGTGTTGCAGCAATATTTGCCCCTTTCCCTATTCCTCATCCAACCATTAGTCAAATGTTATGCTAAATCCATCAAGTATTCGAACGTTACAGCTCTTATTAATCTTCACAATGACTCCTTTTAGTCAACTGTTCTGTTCATTGCAATCGATTGTTCAACAAAGATGTTTCTAGTTGCTTGCTGCTTGATCCATAGTCGAGTCAGTGTTCATAGTTGACTCTTCATATCATCTATCTATTGGTCAATCAGAAACATATCCTACGCTCAGTTTTGTTTGAGTATTAGTCAACTGTTCAAAAGAGATGTATTATGCATTCACCTCTAGTTAAGTGCCATTAGACTGATAACTGAACTGACCATACTAATCTATTGGCATTCAAGCATTTGCTAGAGTCAAAGACACAAACTTTAATTCAAACTTTATGGTATGGTGTGTCCATCAATCAATTGGTCTGAACCACAAATCTAGAACTACGTGAAGATTTGAGGTTTTCCAATCGACTAATTGAATCCATCATTCAATTTATGTACTAGTCAACTAGAACTTATTCTAGTTGACTATATCTCGTTCTTGCTGACCATTGCTTAGACTTGATCATTCTAATGATTGAGTTTTGCCAAGTGTTGAGTTCTACCCACGCGCCATGAGTACAATTTACTCAACTCTCATAGCTCACTGGAGCTTACCATTTGCCAAAGAGCTTACGAGCTATCGCAACTTCCATGCCTAGAGATTCACCACCTTCATGTCTTTATTGCCTAACATCTAGTCTTCTGATTTGTTGGAACTTTAAGCCGCTAAGAATTTGATCCCTAACCTTTGTGGACTTTGTTGCTTAGCCTTCGGTCTCCCTGACTTGTGAGGACTTCAAACTGCTAAGGATCTAATCTCCGACCTTCGTCAATTTCTTTGCCTGATCCGATTTACCTAACTTGTTGAGACTTTATCTCACCATGTCTGAGTCAAGCCGAGTTTTGGGGTATTCAAGCTTGTTGGATTGTTTGATTGATTACTGGGCTTGATAATTCAAACTTATTTGTTTATTTTATTTTATTTTGTTTATTTAGCATATTGATAAGAGTTTTATTAATGAACATGGTGTTCACGAACGTTGTTCACGAACGTTAACGAGCTGAACACATGTGTGCTCAAGCTTGTTTGTTTAGTTTAATGAGCTATTCAAGCTTGTTTGTTTAATTGATCTTGTGTATATTAAACGAACATAAATAAGCTCTTACCAAGCTGAACATTTGGTTTATTTACAACCTAAGTATCCGATCCTTGTTGGCTTATTTGGATTTCCACCAATTTCACTTGCAATACTTGTCAAGTTTCTAGCACTTACATACTTGACACACAAAAGGGGAGATTGTTGGTGCAATCATGCCCTAAGCATGTGTTCGCATATGGTTTTTATGTTTGGGCAGTGTTTAAGTTAGGCAATATTGATAATGCCATATATATGTGTTTAAGTGTGCCAGTGCAGGAATACTTGAAATGTTTTACAAGTGCAACAATGGAGGTCCAAGGGAGGATAATCGGACCATGTTAAAATACCATGCACCATTTGGTTTGCTTTCTTGCCCGTTTGTTTTTCCACTGCATAACTTGCTTTGTAGAGAATAATTGTGAATTAGTCTATTCGCCCCTTCAAGCCTCTCCAATGAATCCTACACGAATGGTGTTATAAAACTTCTGAAACAATAGACACAACCTAAGTCATTCGAGCTCAATCTTCTATGAAGGTAACAAATCAATATGACCCTCCCATTGTTGGAAATTTGGATTGTGCCCAAACATTAGACTAAATAATCATAAAAGGAACTACACTTTTATTTAAAATCAAAGGAAATGAAGCACAATGACTTTTTGCAAGTTCACACGCATCACATTTTGAAAATAAACATATCCAAATTTGTAAATAAATTAGGAAATAATCTTTTTAAATAACTAAATGAGGTTTGCCTAAACGTCAATGCCATAACCAAATTTCAATTATATATTTTTTTTTTGTAAAGTAGTGGTCTATCATGCTAAAGCCTGTTGTAGTCTATCAGAAGTTTTTGACTTCAAGTCCAAGTAATACAACTTCCTCTCCTAACACCATAACCAATTGTTTGTCGCGTCTGAATGTCTTAAAACACACAATAATCAAGCCAAAAAATAATAACACAAGATAAGGTAGTATTGATTTGAGAGACTAACAAAAGGTTATAGTTTAAGAAGGAAACTAACACAGAATCAAAATGTAAATTATTAGTAAAATGTGATGGCCTGTCCCTAATAACCTGGGCAGTGTTATTGTAGATGTGGAAACACAATTTTGGGAGGATGAGTTAAGGGTTGTGACTTGTCTAACATCAAATGCCATATGATAAGAAGCACCTGAATTAATTTTCAAGGTACTATTCGAATCAAGTGAGTGTAGAAGTGTTCAAGACCTTTCTTTTAATATTTGTAGTGGCTACCAATGTTTATAATGTAGGAGTGACATCGTCTCTCTTCGTTTAAGCAATTGCTATAGTAAGTGACCACCTAGTTTGCTTGGCTCCACCAATCTAGATATCCAGTAAGTTCAAAACAATAATTTTCTGAATAGTCGCAGTTAGTGCACTTATATATAGGTGATCCCGTTTGAAATCGGTGAAAGTTGGACCACCGATGAGATGACTTTAATGTTGACCGCAAGAATACCTTGAACGAGAAAAACCTCGAAGGGGGTCACCTGCAACATGACAAGGTGGAGGAGGAAGGAGCGTTTCTAAGCAGACCAAGGAGTCCCTGGTGCAGCCACTCCAATACTTAAGTCAGTGAAGCGGAGAAAAATGTGGAAGATGGAGAAGAGTATGAGATGCGTGCGAAACAAAAGACGTACTTGCGCATGCGGGGGCAGGACCCTTTTATAACACCTTTGTAATTCCCATATTAATTAAATATCACATCAGAATAATAGATATGTCAAATTCGTGTATCTTTATTGTATTGTGCAGTCCCATCACTCATATGTTACTTGTATCCCACGTGCCTATGACAAGTTCACGCGCAACATTAATTATGGAATGAGCTTATGGCTTGAAAAGCCCATTCAACCTTCTGGGTTTGGCTCAAATAGTGGGATAATGGGTTAAAGGGGGGCTCAATCTCTGGTTATGGGCTGTTTGCTTATATGCCTGCCCATCTTATAGGGAGTTGAAGGGTGCTGAGCCTTAGGAGTCGGAAATCCGATCAGGACGATGTAGGGAGCATGTCCTGTGATCCTAGGAGTCGATCAGGAGGATGTAGGAGAGCAAGGCCCCGTGAGTCGAAGATCTGATTGGGAGGATGTAGGGGAGCAAGATCCCGTGAGTCGAAGATCCAATCGGGAACCAAGTGGGAGGATATAGGGGAGCAGGGCCCATGATCTTGTGAGCCGATAAGGAGGATGTAGGGGAGCAGGGTTCGTGAGTTAGAAATCATGATTTAAAATCTCGACTTGTGCTAAGGTTTCGGTTTCAAACTGAAATAATACAACTTTAGTATTGAATTAAGTAGTACCGATATAAACTATATCTTTTAAATATGAAATATATTAACTAAAAATAAAAATTTAATCTAAATATTTTAAAAATAAAAAATAATTTTTTAATATATATATATAATTAATAAGATAATTTTATTAGGATTTAATTAAATCTATTTAAATTATCCTTATTATAGCTAGAATTGATTGAAATTATTAACTAAGTTATTTAATTAAACCAAAAGTTAAACCCTTTATTGATCGCGGATTCGTGCGATGCCTTCGTTTCAACCATGGGGTCCGCGCGAAGCCTCCATGGGGCCTCAGGCACATTGACACCAGGTGGAACGAAATATTTCGCCTGTATTGGATGGTATGACACGAGATTTTAATCTATATTCCAAATTGATACAATTAATACAATATGACATGAATTGTCACCCTATAGAAATGGGACTAATTAGTATATTATTTTAAAGGCATGGAAAGAATACAGATAAGATCATTTTAGTAGCTTTTTAGCACTTTTTAAAAGCTTTTATTTCAAAAAAAAAAGCTTTAGAGCTTTATCTTGTTGGTCCAATGTGACTTCCATTAAGCTATTGCCAATCCTTTCTCATTCAACTTTTTTGAAATATTTGAGCAAATTTAGCAAAATTAAATGTTGAAATTAAATATCATCCCGTGCAGTGTTTGAAAATTCACTTGAAGATATTTACTATTAGATAGTCATCAATCTTTATAACAATGTTTTGTCTTTCCCCTTGAAAATTTACTAGAAGGGTATTGGGGTTGTGTTCTTCGTTCTACCATCTCTCTTTGGAATTTTATTAACCAATGTGCTTAAAACCATAAGACTTATTCATTCTTGATGTGTTGGTTAACTAGTCTAAACTGGCAGGGCTTTATCTGGTGGGATTTGTTTGTTGCCGAGTTGCTTGAATGTGCAGATGATCACATGCTTGGGATTAGTTGATCAAATTATAAATAAAAATTAGGATTTATATGCCATGAGCTCGAGTTGCCATACAATTTTAATTTAGTTTAGTTACATTTTGACTATTCTGTGGTACTCATTAACACTACGGGCTATTATTTCTTTATCCATAGTTAATACAAGCAGCATGGAGTCATGTATGACTGCAAAATTGCCAAAATTTGCATTTTTAGTAAAATCAGTGTCTTGTGATTAGATGTCTGGCTCATGTTGTTGCTATTGAAAACTAAATAAATGAACTTAGGGATTCACTGAGAGATTCATTGAATGAAATGACCAGGGTTAAGAAGGACAAGGATTCAATGTCACAATTTAAAGAGCTGAGTAGCTTGAGAAAAATGAGACTTTTGTAAAGAACATAACCAAAATATCTTAAAAGTTAGATAAGTAGTAATGGAGCAGGAATTTACAAGGCCAACACAAGATTTTCTTTTCCATTTTCCCTCATGATACTTTTGTAGATTGAATTGGGTTATGGACTTATACCTAGGAATGAGATTGTGAAAGGAATTCCATACATGCACTCTAGGAATGAAAGACTTTGTTTTTGAAGTGTATGAAAGAAAACATTGGTTTCATGGCAAGGTGTTGAAGGCTTATTTCTTGTACTGTCTTCATACAGAATGTTGTTTATTATGTCAGATGGGAATTTTATTTATTGTTTCTTTTGATTTTCTAGTATTTATTGCAGGCGGTCATTAAAGGATGCTATCCTCTTGCCCTTTTTGTCATATAATCCTTCCTTCGAGTCAGTTGGAATGGTAATAACTATCGTGGAAAACTGCAGAGTTTCTCAATAACTCTATAGACAAATTCACAAATAGAATATATTTAGCCCACATAAAACAAACTCACATTGATTATTCACACTTGTAGGCATGCAAACACTCATTTTGCTAGGGATGAACTGGAAAGAGACATGGAATTGGCTATGCAAATTTCTCTGCTACCACAGAGTCTTGAGGCTATGGTAGGCCCTTGTTTAAGTTCTGCAAAAGGTCATTGTATTTCTATGCATATGCATTTTAACTTAAGCACAAGAGTTCTCATGTTTTTTTTATAATGTAAATAAGTGTTATGTGATCCACTTAACTATAAAAAAAAGAGAGACATAACAACATGACAACAACCAAGGCTTTATCTTACTATTTGGGGTCAACTATATAGATCCTCTTATGTCATTGGACTCGATCCCCTACTATTTTATCATCTATATTTAAATGAATTTTATTTTATCATTGTTAATCAAGTTTTCTTTGATCTCCCTCTTCTGAGTAATGAGCATATTTATCAATAAATGGTCTCCCTTTTCTATGGTGTCCCGCTCCCTAACTATAAAAAGAAAGATATATTACAATAATGTTTGCCTGTTTGCACTCTTTATTTTGTGACATGTGATACCATTTGCTATTGCATTCATATGCCAAGCAAACTCACTTCCCTGTCAGTTAAAATCATGGTGACTTGGGTAAGAATCTCAAATGCCAAAGACAACAGAAGTAGAGTAGAAGTACATATTTTATTTTCTCTGAATAATATGTGTTACTAGATCATTGATTAGATTTTTGCATCAAGTCTTTTTTGTTTGTGTAAAGCTTGTTGTTACATCTCTTGGAATATTTTCTTGATTCCTGATTGCCTGCTACCCTGAATATGGATACTTGATCCTGAGTTATATAGGAGCTACTCTTACATTGCTTAATGGATGGATCTTTATATTTTCCAAAAGCATAAATATGGAGTAATGTTGTGTACTATGGCGCATCACAGGATAATCCAACAGACTGTTTAAAGCCAGTCGGTCACTTAGGAAGATATCCTTGTAATTCAGACTTCAATAACGATGAGCTGAATTCTAAGGATGGTCTTGAACAAGAAATATCTTTGTCGGTCAGTTTACAAAGTAAAAGTACCTTATACAATGTTGAAGGTGATCTTATGTCCTTGCTTAAGAAGTGCTTGGAATCAGAAAATGGAAACTCAGTAAGTATCATTTCAGGCTATATCGATCACTATCAGACTATTGAGTCTGAAGATATTGGATGGGGCTGTGGGTGGAGAAATATTCAAATGTTAAGTTCTCATTTATTGGCAGAAAGATCAGATGCAAGAGATGTCATGTTTGGTCATTCAGGATTTGTTCCTGATATTCCATCACTTCAGAGGTGGTTAGAAATTGCTTGGAAAAGAGGTTTTGATTTTTATGGGTCTAACTTCTTCAATCAAAAGATATATGGCTCCAGAAAATGGATAGGGGCAACTGAATGTGCTACAATTTTACGTTCTTTTGGACTTAAAGCAAGGATTGTGGATTTTGATGGTGTAAATTCTAGGAAGCAACAAAATACTGGGAATTCTAAATGCAAAATGGATGTAAATCAGGTATATGGACCAATGGATAAGTTTTTGAAAGGCCCAAAACATGAAGCAGGTCCTTCATCTTCTAGTAAATATTCAGAACCGAAAATACATGGTCCTGAAGTCCTTCTTGTTTGGGTGTGGAAGTATTTCAACTGTGAATTTGGCAGTAGATTGGGAAGTTCTAATTCTGTACTCGTCAGTAAGAAAACGTTAGTGTTCTTCACATATACACAATGTTTCCTGTGTTTCCATCATGATACACTAGAGCTTCTTTTGAAGAGTGTAATGTTGCATCATTTTTCTTTACAAGCAGGCCCCTGTACTTCCAGCATGATGGACATTCAAGAACCATAGTAGGAATTCAAATGCAGAAAGCAAAATCTTCATCAGCACGCTCTTACTCGTTGTTGATCCTAGATCCTGCCCATGTAAGCATTATTGTTATCTTTTTCTTGATGCGATATTTTAGCTTGTGATTCTTTAGATGAGAAAAAAGAAGGGAAAAAGAGGGGAGGGTTGTCGGGGTGGAGGGAAGAAAAGGACAAAAGAGGGAGGGGAGGAGAGAGAACCAAATAAACCTTGTGTTCTTCCTCCTTTGACACCAATTCACATTCCACACCACCTCATGCTATGCTTATGCCAACAGTCCATGCTTAGACACTGCTGCAGAGGCTCCTTGGCCTTTTGCATCTTCAACTGGTTCCCATCCTCAATCTCTTTGAGCTAGCAAAGAAGCGAACATCGTAGGCAAAGAAAGAGAGGTGCATTGAGGATCTCTTTGTGCAAGAAGATTTTGGCTTGACAATGTTGATGCATTACTCCTGGTGGTGGCCACAACTGACTAATGCCCTGCAACCTTTTCTGCAGTAGTAGCAGTCTTCTTCGGGTCCCTTTCATTTCGGGAGCCACTGCGACGCCTGAAGGTATAGACCTTTTATTGCTCCTTCAGCAAAAATGGCCTTCTCTCTTGCTACGGATTCATCTAGTAACTCTTCCACACGCAATCCATCTAGGGGAGCATATGGTCTTCTGCCTTCCTGTGAAATCAAATTTTCTCCTTTCAAATAATCACAACCTTAATCCTGTAAACCTGGGACAATTGCTGGTTGGTTTGACTTTGTCTAGGACCAGAGAGGCGACTCCACCTATTGCTTGACAAGTTGGGTGCAGTTTTAGAAACATAATGCACAATTGTTTCCTTGCAATCCCTTTGTTTGACTTTGAGGTTTCAGTTAATTTTCTTCCACTTTTTTCACCAAGCTCAATTATTATCTTTGTTTCTTTCAGAGAACGGCTGCCCTTAAAGGGTCCCTTAACAGTAACAATGGCTGGCAAAGGATGATCAAAAGAGGAGCCCACACACTTAAAAAATCACAGTATCAGGTTGGACTCATAATCTTGTTCTTCGATTTTCCCCAACAGTACAATCTTCTAAAATTCTCTGTGGATCTAGTTGTGTTATGTTGATCCGGGTATCGCTGCTGTTGGAGAGGAGATGGAACAACTGAAGTACATTGACAGCATATTGGTTGAACTATAGAAACCAGCAAGTAACGCTTTACTTGTTTGCAAGCCCCTCTTGACAATTATCAGAGAACTAATTGTAAGTTTTATTTAGCCATGTTGGTTTCATAACTAAGAAATTTCTTGGCAATCTGCATATATTCATATTATGTGCTTAACTTATACTTTTAGATAGAGATGAAAATAGGGGCCTGAACGGATTGAGTCTCTTTGCGAGCTTTTCAAACTAGCTCAAAAAATAATCAATTCATATTTAAAATTATCGAATTTGAGTGAACTCAAATATGTTTCAAATATGTTTGATAATTTTTTGAGTTGAATTTAAATTGATAGTTCTGTTGTTCATGAGCTGCTTGCAAGTCAAATATGAATTGAATTTTGATTATAGTTACATTATTTTAATTTAAATATGTTTAAATAAAGATATGAATAATTCGAATTTAAATTTAAGTCATAATTTGATTTGCTTGAATTAGGGTAATTTGAGTTTGAATTTTCTTTCGAACTATTATTTATATTTTTGAGCTTCAAATTAAATTTGAATATTGTATATATTTTTAAACTTGAATTTATACTATTAAGTCAATGTTGTGAATGTAGAAAGCAAAAGTGTATGGAGCGGTAGAATATGTGGAATGGGAAGAAAAGCAACACCGTGAATATATGCACATTTATTAATACATAGTATTTATTTAATAGCGAATGAATTTGAGTGAACATGTGATGACTTCTTCACCTACTTAATAGATATTGATTGTTAACTTCTTCATATCTGATGTCACATGGTCAATTTCTACCTTAGAAAATGCCCTTGCGACGGCTACCAAAATCCTGCATTTGATTCACCCACTAATGCATTACAAATGCATAAGAGAATGTCTTCCATAATATGATAGACAATAGGCACACGCGAACAATACATGCACAAAAAATAAGAAATTTAACAATTCAAAAAATTATTGACTTGACGGTTATATGGGTTTTGCCAACTACCATTTCCAGGTACAAAACTCTTTTTACGTCATTTTGTTGATTTGGCACCGTGTCAATGTCAATCTGTATGCTTTACTTAAGTTTGACACCGCAAACTTAGATAAATAGCTCCATTGCTCTATTGCATGCCATATATTGCTCTCATTTCCTATAACCCTACTTAGCTAAATGCTTATACTTAACATGTCCAATCCTCGCATCTATTCATCATATCTAAGTCTGCCTCTGGCTTAACTTATGCTTGGATAGCCCTAACACGTTGCCAAAATTTTTGTCGTTGTTTGGCATGCTCTGCTTGCATGAACAAAGGAGCAACGCCCCAAAATCCAAGACGGTCTCCTACACAACTTGTGCATGAATAGTCCCCTGTGCTACCATAACTCTTGTTGCTATTTGGTATGCCCTACTTGCATCCCCGATAGCTCGATCGGAAGAGCAACGTCCTAATCTCCTTCTATCTAATCATGGTGGTAAAGGTGAATACGTTCGCCCTTAACGTCTCCGTCAATCCGTCCTAATATCAATACGGAGGAGATAAATCACGGACGATTATTAACCTTTGGAATAATGACTAACACATAAGTGAGACATTTATCTTGAATTTGCCGAGATTTGAATTTCAGATATCATGATGATAACACTTCATATACTAGCCACTAGACTGTCCTGAAAAGACTCCTTATGTCGTTATGTTTAGGAGACTAACAACCGACCAGTTAAGAATATGAGATGATATATATTACAAAACTTCATGAAAGGGACCTTAGTTAATTATATATTAGCTATGCATGCTATTCTATTAATTATAATAAAAGTTGATAATTCTTATCCCGGGATTCTTTTAGAAATACCCTATACGATTTAGAAGGGGATGAATTACGAAGGATTTCATTTAATACAGTAATCTTTTACATGGAGGCAAATGATTCGTGATATATTTCACCGGCCCCCTAATTTGTCCGCGTGTGGAGGAACATTAGCTTCGATTAATAAAACATATAGAACTGACAACTTGTTATTTCATGGATTCTCGATATAAAGTGCACCTTACTTGCACTAGCAGCTAGCTGATGGCCTACCTCGTATCCTGACTCTCCTATAACTAGCGGCAATTATATTTAGGGCTGAGCATTCCACGCAAATCGAATTAAAGAAATTGAAAACGGAACAAATTTATTTATTTTTAAATCGAACTGACTATATTTTTCGAAAAATCAAATAAATCAAACTAATTAAATATCGGTCGCTTCGATTTTTAATTGAATTAATCGAATTAATTAAAATTTAAAATTAATTAAATTAATCATAATTTTTAAAAAGTATTCACTGATACATATTTATTATTTTGATAGACTATTAGAATTCTTTGATCATGTTGTCGGCTAAATATATTTCGATCGGACTATAAGGTCGGCCGTCTCTGCATATGTCCTTACATTAAGATGCTGTTATATATTGAAGTTCATATAGAAATCCATTCATGTAGAAATTCGTTCAGAAAATAATATGGTACCCCGGGCACACTAGAAATCCATTTGGGAAACAATATAATAATCCATGTGTTCTAAAAATCCATCTGAGAACCTGAGCTTGTTATAGATCCACCCAGGCAGTAATATGGAGATAGGCGTCTTAGGCCCGGTCGCTCTTTTGTCCGTCCGAGCATATAATGACACTCTGGAGAAATAAAACTATGTTTTAAGATGTTCGGTCAGTGTTTTGAGCCAAGGTGCCTTAGGCCCAGACACCCCTTTGTCCGACCGGTGTATAATAATTTGTAGGTAAAGTGCACTCGGCATTTTAACCGGATTTATAAAGCTATCTTACCCTTATGCATGTAAGAAATGGGTATGAAGTTATATAAGTCCGTTTGGTTATATTATTGAACGGATACCCATAAAATTGACTAGTAAACGGGTCGGCCGGACATATGTATAGGGACTTATACAGAGTAAGGAGTTTGATCCTTCCTTCGACTAGGTCTAGGGCTGGTTAAATGTGAGGTGGGTCGATCATTTCGGCGGGCCTACAAGGACGACCAACCCTAAACTTGATCGGCTATCTAGTGACTAGGTACATTGTCTCCTCAGTTCAAGAGTAAAGCACTGAACCCCTTATATTTGACTGGCCCAAGGGTCGATCGACTTTTTTCTACCTAGCTCGGAATCCGACCAGGCCTATTCGGTGAACTTTAGCGCTGGGCAGCCAATTAAAGCCAAGTGGGGAGATGCTTTCCTCCATTGACTTTGACTGTCGCATCACCTTGAATTTGACCACCACATCATCTCCTGGGTCCACTCATTATAACTTGTATCACTAATCTCCCTTTCAAGTCTAGCCGAAGAAGGTGTAGCTGATCAGACCTAAGCTTAATTTCCACCCGCTCATCCCTTTTACTAGGGTCGTCCAGAAAATCACGTGCTCCTTCGCACCTTAAGTACTTAGTGATTTTTTTTTTCAAAAACTGTTGGTCAGAAGCGCATTGTTCAGAAAGAAGTACTGCGAATGCGCGGAGAGGTGCTTTTGATTTGTCTGGAGGTGATTTGATTGTCATCTCTATCATAAATTACCATTTATAGGTGGATGCCACGTGGCCTCCCTCTCATTTTCTGAAACGGCTTCTGATGCACGCATCCTTGTACAACTCAATTGCCCCTCTCTTTGTGCAGATCAACGATCTATTGCATACCATTTCGATCCAATAGCTGCAATTGAATTATACTTTATAAAAACCCTAACCAGTCTCTATTCTCATCACTTTACCTTTCATCTTCTCCGATTTTCTTTTCGACAACCTCTTGTCCACGGTCTTCTTCTTTCTTGCACCTTAGGAAATTAGTAAGTCGCTCGTCTTTCACTTTCTTTGCATCTTCTCATGGTTGAGGAGTCTTTTGCCCCTGGTATACTCTAACTTATTCGAATTTTGATGATGCAGATAGAGCTCACATCTATTCCCAATATGAAATTCCTAAGAACTATCAGATCGTTATTCCTTCCTTCGACACTCACCCTCATCACCCGCCTGCTAACCATATCACTTTCTTTAAGGACTAGTTAGTAGCCGGTCTTCATTTTCCTATCCACCCATTCTTGTCAGAGGTGAGTCAATACTTTCGCATTCCTTTGCAACATTTCATGCCAAATGCCATCCATGCCCTATGCGACACTTTCATGTTCGCCTATACGACATTCCTTCGACACCTTGAAATTTCTTTCTATTTTCTTACCCCCAAAAATCAGAACTTGGAGTCTTCCTTTTTCAATCCCGTCCAAAGTCAATTTTCTTTGAAGATATGCCCTATTCGAACAAGGGCTGGAAGTCGCATTTCTTTTCCTTGAAATGTCTGAGCCCACCACTTGGCCAACCGAATGACAATCTTCCCTTCATCCCCTTGGAAATTATAAGCATGACCCTTTTCATGTCTCATACTTCACCATGCTAAGCGGCCGACAGTTTAAAATCCACCAGTGGTTACGCGAAAGTCTTCTGTATTTGTTTGGCTTGAGCCCTATTCAAAAGGGGCTTCTTGACTCTTTTGGTAAGTTTCAGTAACTTGTTCATTGCATTGTTACTAACCAAGATATTTTTTATTTTATGTAGTGCACACTATTTTTACATCTTTAGTTGATAAAGAGATTGATTTGGAAGAGAAGCAGCTCCATGCTAAGGAGTGAGAACTATTGGCCGAGCGAGGTTTGCAACTGATCACCCCTTCTAGTGAGGCATCCGACAGTCCTACGGTCGAGTCCAGCGTGGCCGCTGCTTTTGGAGAGTTGCCTCCGGATCTGCTCCCAGTGTTCTCCCTTGGCAGGGGAGGCCTCCCTCAAAAGAAATGCAAAAGACACAAACTCGTCCATGCCTAAGTTCCCAAAGGATGAGTACCCTTTGCTAAAGTACCTTCCTTGCGTTTATCTCCCTCCCGAGAAGAGTCCGTCCGGGAGGAGGCACTAGAATAATCTTTTGAGTGGACCTTGTCCGTCCTTCTTTCCGCTAGCCTAATTCTGGAGCCCACTCGAACACAGCAGGTCGTCTCTTTACTGGACGAGTGAGTAGACCTGGCTTTCTTTGTATCTCCCCGTGTGAAGATCCCTTTGGCTTTTGCTGTGCTAAGATGACCGCATCAATTTTTGGCCACCTTCAATGTGTCGTTCGTCCGTGCCATAATTTCTCCATCAACTACTGGTCAAATACTTCTAAGGAGTTGCTTAACAAAGGTCTGGGAGGATGCTGGAAACTAGCTAAGCCAGTTGACGTTTGTAGAGTTAGTAGACAAATACTCTTACGAATAGACAAGGTAATGTAATTTTAATTTACTATTTCCCATCGTTGAATATTTCTAACACTGTTTTCCTTCTCTTCTAGCATTGGGCGACCTGGATGAATGTTGCCCAACAATTGTATGTTCTATCATAGGAAAATGAAACATTGAAGTAGTAAATTTTTGAGGCCACTTCTGTACCTGTAGGGTTTTTCGGGCCACGAAAACCACTTTTTCACGTCACGGAAACCCCGAAACCCCCATGTCACCGGATCCGTGCGAAGTAAAATAAAACAAAATTTATGAGTACGAGTTTCTTACATCTAGATCTACATTAAGAGAAGATCTTTACCCTTGGTGCGAAGCCCTTCGCGTATCCCGCTCTTCCAAGTGATGCCGGATCTCGAGGTTGTCAAATGTACAACCCTCTAGAAGTATCCACATGAACAAATAGGTGGAGAAACCTAACACAAAGGTGTGTTAGCACGTTGGTAAGGTTCGGCCAAGAGAGGAGAGGGAGAGCAAGAAGAGAGAGCAAGGAAGAAGATGAGTTCAATGAGCCTTGAATAAAAATCAAATTTTCATTCACTACAAAAGTGGCCGGCCATATTAAGGAGTGTAACTCCTTTTCATTAAATGTGGAGGCCATTAAAGAGGGGACTTGTAACCCCCATGATGTGGCACACACATGTGCCAACTATGATGATGTGGCACATCATCATTAGTCCTCCTAATGCCAACTCACAAATGAGGTGGCAAATAGTCAAGTCAAACTTGACTCTTCCTCTTCCTCTCAACTCAAGTCAAACTTGACTTAATCTCTCTCATGGTTGATCTAATCCAACCATTTAATTCAAGCCAATTTAATATAATGAATCTAATTCATTTAATTAAATTGATTCAATGAGTCATAATCTAAATTAGACTCATTGAACACATGAATCAACTTGAGTCCAACTCAATTAGCCCAATTAGGATTACTCTTAATCCAATTTGATTCATCACATGAATCTAATCCTCTTGGTTCATCATATGAACCTAATCTCCATCTAATTGTCCTTAGTGTGTGACCCTATAGGTTCTTGTAACGTTGGCAATGCCCCTAAACCCTTTTAGGAGCATAAGTAATGAGCGGTATCTAGCAACACATCATTACTACCCAAGTTACAAGAATGTTGAGATCCAACATCACCTTGCGACTACTAATTGTGACTCCTCACAATTTATGACAAGTGTCCTTCTATCATAGACATCTAGATTGATCAATGTGAGGCATAGACCATATCATCCTCTGACTAATCTAAATCTTAAACTCCAAGTAGACTCACTAAATCAAATGAGCTCAATATCTCATATTGACTCATTTGGGCATGGTCTTGCACTTCATGGTCTCACTCTATCAAGAATATCGATGTCTCTCCTGTCATATAGGAGGGATAGATCCCATCTACATCACTCACATCCCTCTGCATAATTCGTTACATACCCAGCAATCGCCTTTATAGTCCACCCCGTTACGGGTGACGTTTGATGAAATCAAAGTACATAACTCCTTATGTAGGGAACCATGGTGACTTCAGGTCTAAGAACTAGTAGTCATACTAATAGTCACATGAGAAAGTATATGACACTCATATAACGATCCATGATACTTTCTCATGGTGGGTCATTCAGTATACATTTTCCAATACATACCCATGTGTCAATTTGATATCTCTATATCCATGACTTGTGAGATCAAGTCATCGAGTTGACCTACATGCTAGTCTTATTGCATTAACATTGTCCCTGAATGTTAATACTCGACTAGGAATGATTAAGAGTAGTGTTCCCGATATCATCTCACTATCGATTCAACCAATTGATTGATATAGGTAAGAACCTTCTACTCAAGGATGCTATTATACTTAGTTTATTTGGCACCAATACAAGTAAGTATAATAACCAAAAAATAAATGCCTTTATTTATATAAGAATATGATACAACAAGTCCATAATACAATCATCAAATGATTGGCTCTAGGGCTCTAACTAATAGTACCTTCCTCTGAGTGGCTGAATGGGCTAGAAACTTAGCTTCAAGAGGCTCAATGACTGGTGAAGATAGAGCTTGAAAAGGCGACCAACTTAAAGGCTACCCTGGAGACTTCTGAAGCTAAGCTCTAGTTAGAGACAATTCTCTGGGTGAACTTGAAGGCTGAGCTGAATGAGACAACTGTAGAAGTTGATCGCCTTTTTGCTCAGTTAAGGGAGCAAAAGGCTACATATGACACCGAGCTAAAGGCCAACGTTTTTGAGTTGGCGACTTTAGATGCTTAGTGGGACGCCCTACACTTGAACTTAGTGACTACTCAGATTGTCTTGTGCACCAAGTAATCTAAGCTAGCAGCTGCCAGAGCGGATTTAGCGGCTTATTAAACGGGAGAAGATGAGCGCTTCGAAACGAGGAAGATAGCTCTTCTCCAAATATATGAGTTCAATGTTCCTATCACTCGCTCCATCAGTAGAGCACTTCTTCTTGGAGTGGAGGGTGCGATGGAGCAATTAAAAGAGGGTGACTATTTAACTTCTGATCCCTCGTCCACTTTCTTGACCACAAAATGATAAATCGTAATGCTCTGCTCGACTTATTTTCCAACTTGTTATGATTTACTTTGTATTCCTCTTCAATGCATCAAAACTCCTTGTTTGCATTTACAACATATGAAATTAAGTTTCTATTAAATTTGTTATGTGTTTTCACTTTAATGCTTGATTGCTTAATACTTGATGTTTTTTGTTTTTCTCAAGCATATGTGATATACTAAGGATAATGTAAATATGTTTGGGCCAAAATCCGACCAACTATGTTAAAATACGAATTATCTAAGCAAAGGGTATCTTTCAAGATAGGAACCATCCATTCGAACTTTAAGGCCCTGCGAACTATAGCGATTGGGGTCTTTAGTTTTAGCGTAATCACATTAAAAATCATCCAGGACTAAAAATACTTTATACTTATTTCCACTCAGGATTACACTTGTCTGTACTTTAGGTATGGACCGACTATGACACATAATACCTACCAGTTAAGGGAAACAATATTTGGGACAGGTCGAGACAAAACCCGTTCAGTATTAACTTCACTCAGAATGAAATAAGTTCAGCACAAACTGGGCCAGCCTTTCCCTTATTATTTTATCTGTTATCCTCTCGGGTAGTTTCTAAAAAAAACTCGTTTGAGTGTAGGCCTAGCCTGGTTCTCTCTTTTTAAAAGAGTTGCACAAAAAATAAAGTTTGCCTCGATAAAAATGCTGACACTTCGAGGTGATTACCTGTCTAATCAGTTATCAATGCAGACTTTTCATTGGTGACATGTGTGTGTATGTTCTTATAGGTATACACATTTTCCTATACCCATCATTTCGTCCCATCATCTAACGATCCAAAATTTAGCCCACCTATTTATTGTTATGATCTGACAGGTCTGCTTGAAAAGTGACTTTTAGGGATTTCCATAAGAAAGGCTTCGAGAATTTTAACTCCTTCATTCCTTCTCCTTCTTTGTTGCTCTTCTTCTCCGCTCCCTTATTTTCTATTCTCGTCTCCTTCTCTAGCAAAAATGGTTGAGAATAGCGCATGGTACACACTTTGTTCCTCAGAATTTACCATCATGGATGTGCATGACCTCAATTTTAACTACGGACTTCCTTCCTACATAGTTATACCAACCGATAAATATATCCCCCATCTCCCCCGAACAGAAAACATCGTTGTCTTTAGGGAGCAGGTCATAGAAATGCTTCATTCCCCCCTTTACCCTTTCTTTGTTGTCATCAACCACTATTTTTGCATTCCACTTCATTAACTCCTCCCCAACTCCATTCGGATCATAAGTGGTGTTACTATTGTTTTCCATCTATTCAGTATCCCTCTATCTCCTCACTTATTTCATTATTACTTCTACCCTTAACAAGTGACGGATGACCTATTTCATTTTCGCGTCGGCCCTAAGACACCTTTGTTTAACAGGATTCCATCCCAGGATGAGTGGAGAGATAAATTTTCTTCATTCGACTCCTGCCCTCTCTGCCTTGTCCCACAACCTGGCAATAACATCTTCCTCCTATCCTCGATTTGGGCAATATTAGCTCAGGGGCCTAGAGTTCAGCTTACTCGAGTTGACCATAGAAGGCTTGTTATATATTTTTGGGCTTACCTTGATTAACCTTGGACTAAGCGCCACCTTTGGTAATAAATCTTCATCTTGTCCTTAGCTATTTGTAAGGGCCTCTAATATTCACTTATTTTTGCAGCGGAGGTTATTACCCTGGTCTTCCTTTTTTATGAATACTCGGCTAAAAAAAGATGTTTTAAACTAACAGGGGGATGCCCTCCTACAGGACTATGAGGTTCGGTGAGCTTTATCCTCTGCCTGCTATCTCCCTCCCTTAGATCCTCTTGAAGAAGCCTCTTCTGATTCCTCTAATTCGGATGCTCCCCTTATATTCAAGTGCAAAAGGCCTCGATCAGAGACTTTAGCTTTACTTGCGCAACTTACGGCTGAACAGGCTTCCTTCGATGTAACTGAGGTCTTTTCTATGCCGCCCAAGCATCATTGATCTAAATTTGGTGTGAGATCTGTAGGACTATTGGGCCGGCTAGAAGGGGGGTTGAATAGCCCTGAATAAAACACAACCCTTTCTCGAACAATTAAGCTAACACTTGAAAAATAGATTAAGCAGAAAATAAAGCATAAAAACGAGGCACCGGATTTAACTTGGTTACAACCGGGGAGGTTGTTAATCCAAGGAAGATGATTGCACTAAGAACTCCTTCAGGCGGAGAAGCCTCGTTTACAGCAGTGTAGGCACAAAAAGAAAGAAACTAATCAAAGCAGTGGAAGCACACAAGTGTTGTTATAATTTCTGAACTAATGATTAGCTTCTGGACCAAGGCTATATTTATAGCCTTGGTCGGGGTGCCTGGAAGGGTTCCGGGCGCCCTGGGGGAGAAAACTTTATCCCCCAAACGTTCAGATCACGTAAATCGCGATCTTGGTCAAAATCAGGGTCCGGGCGCCCCGGACTGTTCCGGGCGCCCCGGAGCCCAAAGTCAACAGCAGTTGACTTTTTCGTCCGGGACCTCTTCTCTGGTTCAGTCTCGCCTCGGTCCGGTTCTTCTCCTCCGGATCCGCTCACTTGGGTGATCTCTGCCATCCGGAAAGGGTTCACCCGAACCCAACTTCCGGTCTTCTCGAGCGGGCTTCCCTCCGGCTTCTCGTCCCTCGGAATTACCGCGTGTTTCCTTCTCGTCCGCCAGCGTACTCATCCACAGTCTTCGTCCCTCGGTCGTCGACTTTCTCGCTAGCTGCGTCTCTTGCTCCCCGAGCAATCTTCCGCTCCAGCTTTCGTCCCTCGGAACCACCGCGCGCTTCCTTCTCGTCCTCCGGTGTACTCTTCCGCAGCACCTCGTCCCTCAGACTACAGTCTTTCTCGCTAGCTGCGTCTTCCGCTCGACTACCTGTGTTTCTAAGCTCCTGCACACTTAGACACAAGGTTAGAAACAAACAGGACCTAACTTAACTTGTTGATCACACCAAAACAACCTTGGGGTTCCAACAATCTCCCCCTTTTTGGTGTGATCAACCCAAGTTAAGTTAGGGTTAAAATAGACATTAAATAACATTAAGTAAATTAACTTAATTTTCAATTTAAGTGCAAAAAGATAGATAAGATAAAATCAGATTAAATCTATCTACCTCCCCCTAGACTTATACTTTCCCTTCTCCCCCTTTGATCACAAAAAAATGGGGTTCCAAGAAAAATAATCTAAGGGTTAAAGACTTAGAAAAAATATTTCTAAAAAAATTCCTAAGTTTTTAAGAGATTTAGAAATTTTTTCTAAATAATTTAAGCTGAGATTTCTAGTTTCAAGAAAAAGTTTTTAACTTAGGAAAAAATAATTTTGAGAATATTTCTAAGTAAAAAAAAATCTTAACTTACATTTTTAAGTATATATATATTTTTTTAAATTGACTTAGGCAAAAAAAAATAAAATTCTAAGCAAGTAAATTTCTAATTTGAAATAAAATGTTTTGAATAACCTTTTTCAAGCACTAATTAATTCTTGTATTAATGCTTCATTAGTAAGTTAATTAAACATTTATTTCAATATTTTGGCTTCCAGGTTGTGGCGAGACACTAGACCTTCTTGGTTATTGGAGCAACAACCACTTCCTTAGACAAAGTCTCATAAAGAAATTCTTTGTTTAATTTTCTCACTTAAAGTGCTAATTTTAATTTTAAAATTAATTTAAGCATGACCTCGGAACCCAATATAGGTTCCAACCTACTGGATTAACTAAAAAGTTTTTAGGAACATATTTTCTTGAAATGTTTCTAATTTGTCCAGGGTGATATTTAAAGTACCAATTTAAATTATTAAATCTTCTAACATTGGTTTTAGATGAACATGCATGGTTTCTCAAGTTATCTACTTGCATTTTCAAATCATCATTTTCAAGTTTCAATTTTTCATTTGCTAGTTTTAATTTATCTAATTCTTCTAAGGGACAAGACTTAGCTAGAATTACTTTTAAATTTTTATTTTCACTTTCTAATTTGCAGCAATCTTTTGTTAAAAGTTTAACGAACTTAAACATTTTATCGGGAGGAAGAGATCATACCTGACTTACCTTGTCGATCTCGTTGTCCGTTTCTCCCCCTGAGCTGCTGCTTTCTTCTGACGTGTCTCCCCCTTCATCGATGCTCTCGATGCTCATTTCGGAAGAGCTTGAATCGCAGTCGTCGTCTTGATGACTCGCCATCAGTGCGAGTCCGGAGAAAGCTTCGACTTCCGATTCGGACGATGTATCGTCCCACGTCGCCTTTAGGGCCTTTCGCTTTTGGATAGGCTTCTTACCCTTCTCCTTGTCCTTGTTCTTCAGCTTCGGGCAGTTGTCCTTGACGTGCCCTTCTTCGTCGCAGTGGTAGCAGCGGATCGTTCTTCTCCTCTTTCCCTGCGGATGGTTAGTAGATTTGGATTTACAAAGTTTCTTGAATCTTCTTACCATCATTACCATTTCCTTGTTGTCGAGAGAGGATTCCGATTCTGGTTCGTCTCTCGAGGCTTTGAGGGCGACGTTGTTTTTAGGCTCCTTTATTCCTGCACATCTTGACTCATGCACTTCAAATGTTGAAAAGAATTCTTCTAATGAAATCTTTTCTAAATCTTTAGAAATGTAAAATGCATCTACTAATGATGCCCATTTGGTATTTCTAGGAAAGGAATTTAAAGCGTACCTGAGCGAATCTCGGTTACTTACCTTTTCTCCGAGATTCGAAAGACTGATGATAATTTCTTTTATTCTCGAGTGTAGATGCGCGACTGACTCGTCTTCCCCAAGTCGCAGGCTGGTGAGCTGATTGCGAAGCAGATCTCTTCTGGCGAGCTTAGCTTCGGACGTTCCTTCGTGCAGCTCGAGGAACTTCTCCCAAAGTTCCTTTGCAGAGTTGTATTTACCGATCCTGTTGACTTCTTGAGATGGAAGAATGCTTAGCAGATGGTATTCTGCTTTGCCGTTCGCTACGAAGTCGGCCTGCTCTTTTTTTGTCCATTTATCTATTTCCTTGTCCTCTGGAGCTTGAAAGCCAAGTTTCATTGTTAAAAATAATTCAATATCTGTTGTAAGAAATACCTGCATATGTTTTTTCTAAGTGGCGAAATCCCCTTCGAATTTCGGCGGGTGAATGCTTGGTCCGGCCATCTCATTGCTTCATTCGGCGGTTAGTCCTCCTGAAGCACCTCGGCTCTAATACCACTTGTAGGACCGTTGGGCCGGCTAGAAGGGGGGTTGAATAGCCCTGAATAAAACACAACCCTTTCTCGAACAATTAATGTAACACTTGAAAAATAGATTAAGCAGAAAATAAAGCATAAAAACGAGGCACCGGATTTAACTTGGTTACAACCGGGGAGGTTGTTAATCCAAGGAAGATGATTGCACTAAGAACTCCTTCAGGCGGAGAAGCCTCGTTTACAGCAGTGTAGGCACAAAAAGAAAGAAACTAATCAAAGCAGTGGAAGCACACAAGTGTTGTTACAATTTCTGAACTAATGATTAGCTTCTGGACCAAGGCTATATTTATAGCCTTGGTCGGGGTGCCTGGAAGGGTTCCGGGCCCCCTGTGGGGATAAAACTTTATCCCCCAACGTTCAGATCGCGTAAATCGCGATCTTGGTCAAAATCAGGGTCCGGGCGCCCGGAAGGGTTCCAGGCGCCCCGGAGGGCTTCGGGCGCCCCGGAGGGCTCCGGGCGCCCCGGACTGTTCCGGGCGCCCCGGAGCCCAAAGTCAACAATCGTTGACTTTTTCGTCCTGGACCTCTTCTCTAGTTCAGTCCCGCCTCGGTCCGGTTCTTCTCCTCCGGATCCGCTCACTTGGGTGATCTCTACCATCCGGAAAAGGGCTCACCCGAACCCAACTTCCGGTCTTCTCGAGCGGGCTTCCCTCCGGCTTCTCGTCCCTCGGAATTGCCGCGTGTTTCCTTCTCGTCCGCCAGCGTACTCATCCGCAGTCTTCGTCCCTCGGTCGTCAACCTTCTCGCTAGCTGCGTCTCTTGCTCCCCGAGCAATCTTTCGCTCTGGCTTTCGTCCCTCAGAACCACCGCGCGCTTCCTTCTCGTCTGTCGGTGTACTCTTCCGCAACACCTCATCCCTCGGACTACCGTCCTTCTCGCTAGCTGCGTCTTCCGCTCGACTACCTGTGTTCCTAAGCTCTTGCACACTTAGACACAAGGTTAGAACAAACAGGACCTAACTTAACTTGTTGATCACACCAAAACAACCTTGGGGTTCCAACAAGATCGACCAATTCTATACTTGCATCCTCTGAGGCTATGTGGGCTTTTGAGTTCGTCGAGATAATACCAGAGCCTATGTTTGCCCGCTCGGCCTCATCGCTATAGGTTATGGGCACACCTTCTATTACCTTGGGAAGTTTGAAGTCAGCACCTGCCCAGGGGTTAGCTGACCCACTTCTTATGCCTTCCAGATTGTACAAGATGTTGAGCTAGTCGAGACGCTACCAGACCCTCCCCCCGTCCATTCGTTTAACATCACCAAAGGTTTTAGGTGCTCGTTCTTCAAGGCCCAGCTCTCTGACTAGTTCTCATTGCTGTTTCATACAGTCAACAAGGCTCGTGAACAAGGGATGGAGGCTACTGCCTCATCCTCGTATGAGATATTAAAGTTAAATGGTCCCTTAGCCAAATACTGGTTGAAGGCTCGTGAAAAATCAAAAGGATCTACCATATGAACATGCATGAATGAACACGCTCTAATGCTATCGCAGTAAGCTTCTAACTTAGCTTTTCTTATGATTGTCCTGCCTCACAAATTAAGTCCCCCTTATTGTTGTTCTTTTCAAATTTATGCTTTGGGGTTGTATTTAAGCCAACTGGTTGTCGATTTGGAGTGTGCTAGCAAAGTTTTGAGAGAATGAGTAAAGGAGTTAGAGGTTGCCATCTCTACTCCAAGCATTGAAACAGCTAACTTACAAAAAGAGGTTGAAGCTCAGGCTGAGCTTCTCTCAAGTTTGAGACAAACTCTGAAGGACTCACAACTACTGGCAGAGTCTCACTACACCGACAAGAAGAGATTGTTGGTACGGGAAGCATCCGACGATCGAATCTTAGTTTTGATAATGGCAAAAGGGATTCAAAGTTAAAGTTAATTGTTATCTAACAAGCTTAAATGAGGTTTCAGGAAAGTCCTAACTACGGTTAGGCAGGTGGAAAATCCTAAGGGGTGGTAACTTTAGGTCCTAGGGGGTGGTAAACCTAGGTGGAGGAAAACCCTAAGGGGCGGCGACCTTAGGTCTTAGGGGGTGGTAACCTTAGCTGGAGGAAAACCCTAAGGGGCAGCAACCTTAGGTCATAGGGGATGGTAACCCTAGGTGGTGTAAAATCCTAAGGGGGGGGTAACCTTACGTCCTAGGGGGAGATAACCCTAGGTGGTGTAAAATCCTAAGGGGGGGTAACCTTACGTCCTAGGGGGAGGTAACCCTAGGTGGCGAAAAATCCTAGGGGGTGGTAATCCTAAGTCCTAGGGGGTGGTAACCCTAGGCGGAAAGTCCAGTCGATCCGGAGGACCGGACTGACAATAGGTATGCTCTCCTGAGTGGAGTAGGTGAGGACGTATTCCCCGGAAGAGGGAATAGTAGGTGTCAGTTCGACCTAGGGTTTTCGGTTGGAAATCCGAGGTCAGAACCGGACAGTCCGGAGACTGTCAGATACTTCATTTATTGTATTTATATCGTGCTAACCTTTGTCTTGCAGGATATGTGTTTGTTTTTGGGACTAACATGTCTTGCAGGGTCAAAAGAACAATTTTACCTCGGATAAATAGTACCCAAGGTGTCCCCCATGGAGCTTGGAGGCACCTCGGGTGCAAAGGTGAGCTGGCTGCGCAGAGGAGCTGAAGGCGCCTCCATGAGACTTGGAGGCGCCCTGGACCGCAACTTTGAGGTGCCTTGGACTGTTGATGGATGTGCCTCAAGGTGGATAACGAGCAACCAACGGAGGCTTATCGCAATGCAGGATCCAAGATAAGTTTTCGTGCTTAAGGCACCTTAGTGAGTCCATAGAGGTGCCCTCAACGTCCAATAAAAGGACATCTCGACCAGCAGCTCAAATGATCAATACTAGAGTGTTTTGTTTCCTGTGTGATGCTAATAAGACGATCCAGAAGTGCTGTTATGAGTTCCCGACGACCCTGAGCTTCGAGAGTTCCATTTCATGTTGTCGGTATATTTTTTTATTGCACTTATTGTAATATATATTTGTACTCTTTACGATATTATAGTTGTTGCCCACCGAAAGCAATCGACGATCGCGGGCCTTAGAGCAGGAGTCGCCCAAGGCTCCGAATCAAGTAAATACTTGGGTTCTTCTGTGTTGTGCTTATTATAATTTCCGCTGTGTTACTTGTTGTGTTTTTCGAATCCGAAATGCGTGAAAGCCATGAGCGTTAGTCACCCCCTCTAGCGCGGTCTCGATCCAACAATTGGTATCAGAGCGGGGTAGCTTCAATTTGGTGCAACCACCAATCAGGCACGTTTTTTATTGTGTTTTTAAAGTTTTTTTGGAGTCGATTGGAATCAGTATTCTTGCCGTCTTCCGATCTAGTTTTTTTCATAATCATACTCTTTTCTCGAAGTTGGTGCAACACCACTCGAGAACGTAATTTATTCTTAGTTTTATACCGCACTGCTAATCCAGGATCAAGTCATGGGACATTCTTTTGTTTGTTTTCTTTGTGCTAGATCTAAAATGGCTTTCCAAGAAGGTTTCAGCACTACTCACCCACCTCTCTTCTCCGGAGATGATTTCAGGTAGTGGAAGGGCTGGATGGAGGCGTATCTCCAGACTCACTTTGAAGTCTAGGTGATCGTCAAAACCAGGCTGGAAATACCAACTGACGGTGTTGGCAAGCCACTATCGTACGAAAACTGGGACGCAACCCTTATCAAAAAGGTAGAAGCCAACACTAAGAGACCTGCACCACCCTCCAATGCGGACTAACGAAGGAGGAGCTAAACCGCGTTGACCCGTTCACGAGCGCCAAAGAACTTTGGGAGAAGCTGATCGAGCTTCATGAAGGAACGCCCAACATCAAGGTAAGTAAGAGGGATTTATTATTTAATAAATTATATAATATTAAAATGCAGGAAGGTGAGACGGCTAGCCAACTCCACGCCCGGATACAGGATCTACTCAACGGTCTACATGCAATCGGACAAAAAGTAGAGAAGCGGGACATCTTGAGGTATGCCTTAAACGCTTTTCCAAGGAATACCTTGTGGGCATCCATGGTAGATGTTTACAAGGTTTCCAAGGATCTCTCTTCCATTAAGTTAGATGAATTATTTGCATACTTTGAATTACATGAACAGGTAAACTCACGTCAGGCCGAGAAAGTTGTTGCTTTGGTTGCAGGTACAAGCAGAACCAGGGAAGCAAAAACAAAACACACAATCGAACCAGAATCAGAAGAAGAACCGGACTCAGACGACGATGAGAAACTCACGACCGAACTTGTCAACCTGGTGAAGAAGCTCTACAGAAAGAAGAAGGGCTTCAACAAGAAAGATGTTAAAAAGGTAATTCAGTCCAAGGAGGCCCAACCAAAGGTAAAGTTTGAGGTGACATGCTACAGATGCAATCAGAAGGGGCACATCAAGGCGAACTACCTAAACCAAAAGGATGCGAAGAAGCCAAGAAGGAAGAAAGCTTTGAAGGCAACCTGGGGTGAGTCATTCTCGGAAGAGTCCAACGACGAAGAACTCGAATAGACGAGTTTTCTCGCGATGACGACCCGGGACTGCATCAACGAATCCCGACGTGAGGACAAATCAAAAACTGAGTCCGAGAGAAGCCATGAATCTGCATCCGTTTTCGAAGGGCTAAACCCCTCTGTAAGTACAAATCGTCTATATAATTTAATTAATTATTTAATGCATAAGTTAGCAAAATACAATGTTCAAATCAAGTCGCTTCTAAAGGAGGTAACATCCCTTAAAGAAGTGACTAATACCAAATCCTTGGCTGATCCTGTTTATACTGGAACCTTAACTCAAGTCCAAAGACTTGAGGAAGAGAATTCCAGCCTGAAAAGTCAAGTCAAGGATTTGAAGACTACATTGGAACGATTTACACTGGATTCCAAGAATCTTAACTTGATTCTTGGAAAACAAAAAGTCGTATACAATCGATCCAGAAAAGGATTTAAGGCTAAAAAGAAACATCGGTCTTATTTATCACTTATTAACAGACCAAATAGAAAGATAGTCCAAGTATGAGTACCTAAGTCCAACTTGGTCAATCAAGTTAGACTTGGTCAATATTGGGTCCCCAAGGATCAAGTACACTACCTTGATAGACCATATCGAGGTCATGATTCAAGGGGAGCCAATAGAAAAATTATCTTAATAAATAGATAAAATTGATTGATACATGTTTATTTATTTTCCTTATGTTAAGCATGTTTAGATTTATGATAGTTTAAGGATCAAGGCATAATTTACACTTGTTCAGTTAAACCTAGGGGTTTCAAAAAGATGATTAAATATATAATTTCTTTGAGCGGCTCTATCTAGAAAGTGGTAGATAATCCTAAACCCAAGAAGGCCTAGTGTCTCACCACTGCCTAGGAACCAATCTTTGAAATGTGTATTTAGTTGATTGATTGGTAAACCTAAGTTTAATTCAAAATGTAAATTAATCCTTAGAGATAATCCAAATCAAAGATAACCATCTCACAAACTACTTAAAATTCCCTGATTGATAACTTAGAATCGGGTGAGATGGAACTAGGTTGAACTTAATCAATTTAAATCTAATTAATCAATTTAATAATCTAATCCAATTTAATAATTTAATCTAATTGATAATTCAAAACTAATTATTCGACTTAATAATTTACTGGATCAACTTAATCCAATTTAAAACCTAATAATTAACCACTTAATAATTAACTAATAATAACTTAATTAATTTGATTAACTTAAACCCACCAAAAACTTATTTAATTTTTTTTTAAAAACTTATTTAAAAATCTTTTAAAAAATTCTTTTAAAAACTTATTTAAAATCCATTTAAAACTTATTTACAAAATCTTTTAAAAACTTATTTAAAATTATTTTAAAAACTTATTTAAAATTCTTTTAAAAACTTATTTAAAAAACTTCTTTTAAACTTATTTTAAAAAAAAAACCTCAGGCGCCTCTCGGAGGCGCCTCCCACACAAGGGAGGCGCCCTCGAGAATGGCGGGAAAACTCCCGGCTACCCACTTTAGGTTGCCTCGGATCATCTCTAAGGCACCTCAAACAACACCTCCAAGGTGCCTTCAACAACGTTGAAGACGCCTTCAACCGCAAAATTTACAACAAACAGAACTCATTCTGTTCATTTCCAACTCGCGATTTCCACGCACCAACTCTCGGCGATTTCTTCCTTCCAAGGTGCCTTCAACCCAAGTTTTCCTCACCTAAACCCAACAATGCCTCCTAGGTATACCCTAATCTATTTTAAATCATCCTATACATGTTTGTTATACTTGTTTTTCTATTTTATGTGTTTGCGGTTGAAATTAGGAAACGACGCAATATTGCATCCACATCGGGCACTGCCCCTTCTACCGATGCTAGGTTCCCCACTGAGCAGCATAGGCTTAGCTTCATTGAGCATTCATACTCTATAATTAAATGTAGGCATTTAAGTAGGATATTTTTCACTAGTTATTGTTAGTCTATCATTCAGATGATTGCACACTATTGACTGGATAGACTGGTTTACTGTAGTAAAGCGATAAACTAAGATTTGTGTACCCAGTTTTTCAACAACCTTGAGAGGGTTGATGATTTGATTTATTGCACCAGAGTTGGTGGAAAGGACCTCCAGTTCACTCCTTCCTTATTACGTACCAGTTTAGAGCTTAGACAGTCAGCATGCCCTTTCCTATGTTACCCGAGTAGGGATCTGCCATTTGGCGAGCCCTACTCCCACATTACTCTAGATACACTATGGGTATTTTTTTGGGGAGGGAGAGACCACTTGGAGTCTCCGACTTCAGGTCGATGTCTCTTAGGGTACAGGACTACATCATGTATAGAGTCCTGACTGCATGCATTCTACCCATCACATCTTGGGGCGCCCCAAAGATGCGTCCATCACACTCTTTCTTTTTATATGCATTATGTCATCATCTAGATATAGACATTGCATTGCATATGTTTTATAACATTATTCATGTGGCCAGTCTTGTCACATCACGAGTAGTTCACATGCCCTATTGCCATGTGCTGACTTACATCTTCTCGACGATAGAGGGCATAGATGTGACTAGGGGTACGATTATTCCCCTTATACCTTATGATGAGTTTGGCCAGCGTCATCTTAGATTAGCACATATAGATGTCACTGCTCAGGGGGTCCTAGCATGGAGAGGTGGGCCTCCGCCAACCGATCCAATTGAGGATGAGCTGGTTGCTCCAGCCGAGGGAGGTGGCCTAGCCCTAGATGAGTTCTTTCAGCCACCTAAGGGGCAAGAGGAGTTATTTGAGTTTACTCATGATCAGATATTTGAAGAGCCTCTCGATCCTTCATAGCCATCGACGTCAGCTCGACCTTCCTTATCCGTTGAGGATAGACTCGCTTGTCTCGAGCAGTCCTCCGCGCTGACACGACAGCTGGTACTGGATGGATTATGTACTCTACGGGCTGACTTCACTACTCTCCAAGAGGAGATTCATCGAGCATTGCATATACCGGAGCAACCCCCATCACCTCCTCCAGCTGACGACCCTCCGATTTGATCCTACTTGACCCATATTGTACTTATTATACTTACTTTCTGTATGGATAACTGTCTGTTGCTTTATTTAGGCTATTAGCACTTATTTCTACTTATACTAAGTTTATTAAATTAATCTGTTGTTTATTTTGGTTTTCAAAATCCTAAGAAAAATATTTTTCAAAATTTCCCTTTTGTTAGTGTTTAAAAAATCTGGTTTAGCCTAGGAACATCCCCCTAGAAATCATGTACCCCTAGTTTCAGCCAGAGTATCTCACAAGCACACTAGGCTTACCTTGTTTGTGTTTGAAAAACTTAGAATGGGGTAAGATGTATAGGGTACAGTCTAGACTTCAGAATTCTTATTTCTGTACATCGCAGTAAGTTTGGACAAACCAAAATACATTAATCAAGTTAAGTTATCCAGTCTTAGTTAAATCTAACTGGAATTCTAAGCTTAACTTGACTAACCAAGTGAAAGTTGTTGTCCTCTAGGTAATCAACTAGTAACTAATGGTTAGACATGTAGCCAAGGAATTTAAGTATTTACCTTTTCAGTTACTCTTGCTTGGACTTTAAGAATATTTTTTTATTCTCCAAAGTGAATATGACCTTAGTTAAAATTTTACAAGTTTTTCAAGTTAAGCATTTTTCAAAATTATTTTAAAATTTAATTAAGTACAATTTTCTAAATTTTTTTTCAAATTTGACTAATTTTTTTTTAAAATTTAGTTAAGTGTTTAAAAGCTTCTCAAAATTAGCTAAGTTACTTTTCAAAGTTAAAATAATTCACTTAGCTAAAAATGTTTCAAACTTAGCGTTTAAAGTGATTTCTAAAAAGAAAAGAAAAATTTTATGCTAAGTGTCTTTCAAAAACTTGTTAAAGTACTTCTAAAAGTAGCTAAGTTACTTTTCAAAGTCAAAATAATTCACTTAGCTAAATGTTTTACAAGAGCATTAAATCTAAGTGTTTCTCAAAGTATGTTTAAACTTTTATTTAAAATCCTTATGTTTCTATTTTTTTTTTCATTCCCTCTTTAAAAGCTAAATGTCTATTTAACGCTCTATTTTTCTATCTTTTTGAATGACAAGGTAAACATTATTTCTAAAAAATTAAGGGTTCTCAAATCTAGCTAAGGCCATTTTTAGCTTTCTTTTTTTACTCTCTTGATTATTTTGATATATGGCAAAGGGGGAGAGTATAAGAAAAATTCAAAGAAAACACAAAGAAAATTTAAAATTTTTATAGTCTAAAGGGGGAGCTGTTATTAAGGGGGAGTTTTGTATGTGCTAAATTTGTGCTTGTGCTATCTTTATGCTATCTTTTCATTATTATCCTTTTGCTTAACTTTGAATTTCACTTGTCATAATCAAAAAGGGAGAGATTGTTGGTGCGGGAAGCATCCGACGATCGAACCTTAGTTTTGATAATGGAAAAAGGGGTTCAAAGTTAAGGTTAATTGTTATCTAACGAGCTTAAATATGGTTTTAGGAAAGTCCTAACTGCGGTTAGACAGGTGGAAAATCCTAAGGGGCGGTAACCTTAGGTCCTAGGGGGTGGTAAACCTAGGTGGAGGAAAACCCTAAGGGGTGGCGACCTTAGGTCCTAGGGGGTGGTAACCCTAGGTGGAGGAAAATCCTAAGGGGTAGTAACCTTAGGTCATAGGGGATGGTAACCCTAGGTGGAGGAAAACCCTAAGGGGCGGTAACTTTACGTCATAGGGGGAGGTAACCCTAGGTGGTAAAAAATCCTAGGGGTTGGTAACCCTAGGTTTTAGGGGGTGGTAACCCTAGGCGAAAAGTCAAGTCAGTTTGGAGGATCGGAGTGGCAACAGGTATGCTCTCCTGAGTAGAGTAGGTGAGGACACATTCCCTGGAAGAGGGAACAGTAGGCGTCGGTTTGACCTAGGGTTTTCGGTTGGAAATCCAAAGTCAGAATCGGACAGTCCAGAGACTGTCAGATACTTCATTTATTGTATTTATATCGTGCTAACCTTTGTCTTGCAGGATATGTGTTTGTTTTTGGGACTAACATGTCTTGCAGGGTGAAAAGAACAAGGTTTGCCTCGGATGAACAATACCCGAGGCGTCCTCCATGGAGCTTAGAGGCACCTCGGATGCAAAGGTGAGCTGGCTACGTAGAGGAGCTGAAGGCGCCTCCATGGGACTTAGAGGCGCCCTGGACGGCAGCTTTAAGGCGCCTTGGACTGTTGATGGAGGCGCCTCAAGGTGGATAATTGTTAGAGTGTATACTAAAAGCCTAGCTTTTTTTAAACATTTATTTTGAAATAAAAAATCACATTGGTCAAATGTCTACATTTATATGCTAAGTGTAGTTGTCCAATTAATTTATATTGTAGATAATATGGTGTGTGGTGTCACACACAGAAGATCATGTTATCAGTTCCTTATAAATTATAAATAGTAGCTCACGACTAAGATAGATAGGAACACACCATTGGAATAAGTCGTAGTATAATTTGGTATTAGTTTATCTTGACCATAAAATTACACTAGTACACTCTGAGTGTATTGAGCAGGACCATTTGAGGTAGTATCTTTTTATACTGACTATATAAAAGAACAATACCTCTATTATTATGGAAGTGTGCACTCTTAATCATAATATAATAACAAGCACATATACTTAATATTTATTTCTTTAATTTATCAAAGGGTGCGATTTAGCTCGTTAAATCAATATGCCTGATAAGTTGGGAAATGATATTATTTATATGGTGTGTTGTTGATCATAGAATGAAACTGTGTCCTAGTAATCTAGGTTGATGATGCCTCCTTGAGGAGCTCATAAGGATTGTCATGTAAACCCTGTAGGTGGACTTAGTCCGACATGACGATAAGGTTGAGTGGTACTACTCTTAGAGCTAGATATTAATTAAGTGAGTTGTCAATAACTCATTTAATTAGTGGACATTCGATATATTAAATGCAGGGAGACTAACACACTCATGATAAGAAGGATCCCATATAGTAATATGAGATTGGTGCGGTAGTTCAATAATAACTTTTTATTGGTATGAGTTATTATTGATGAACTCGAATTGGTGTTCGGGGCGAACACGGGAAGCTCAAGCTCATCGGGAGACCAAAACCAACTCCTCCTCTCGGTCCTTGTTGTAGTCTCTTAATTATGAAGTCTTATACCCACCTAAACCCAACTTCTTACCCACCTTAAGGTGGCCGCCCAAGCCTAGCTTGGAGCCCAAGCTAGGGCCGACTAAACCAAGGTTAGATGGGATCAAGTGGTGGCTGGCCCTAGCATGGAACCCAAGCTAAGGTGGCCGACCACAATTAAAATAAAAGGGATCAAAATCATTCTTTATGTGGAAGCCATGATTTAAAAGAGAGTTTTAAAATTAAAATTTTCTTTTATAATTTCTACAAAGGATTAAGAGAAAGGTTTGATATCTTTCCTTATTTATAGTTAAAAGGAGGATTTTAATTTTGGAGAAAACTTTCCTTTTTGAAATCATCCACATGTTTTAATAAAGAGATTTTAATTTATAAAAGTTTCCTTTTATAACCAACCATGAAGGGAATTTTTAAAAGAGAAATTTTTATTTTAAAAAATTTCTGGAAACAAATTAGGTAGTTTTAAATTTGTGTTTAAAACTTTCCTTATTTGGAGGACTTGTAGGGGCCGACCACAAGATGGATAAAGAGGAAGTTTTAATTAAATTTTCCTTATTACCCATAGCAAGGAACATAAGGAAGTTTTAATTATGTCTAAAACTTTCCTTATTTGCCAAGACCAAGGAATATAAAAGAGAGGGTAGAGGTGTCTCACCAGACAACACATCTATTATTTCTCTCCTCTCTTCCTTGGTGGTGGTCGGCCGTCATCCTTCCTCTCCTCCTTTTCTTCTTCTTTGGTGTCCGGCGGCATCAATCCCTTGGAGCTTGGTTGGTGGCCGAATTTAGCTTGGAGAAAAAGTAGAGAAAGGTAACTTTGTTTCTTAGCATCCCTTGGAGCTTGGTTGGTGGCCAAAGTTCTTCATCTCAAGGAGATTGTTGGTGGTCTAAACTTGCAAGGAGAAGAAGGAGGCTTGGGTGGATTCTCGTCTCGATAGATCGTCGCCACAAGACGTTCGAGATAAGAAGAGGAATACGATAGAAGATCGTGAGGTCTATAAGCTACAAAGAAAGGTATAACTAGTTGTCTTGTTCCGCATCATACTAGTTTTCTTTGTATGGATTTTGAAATACCAAACACAAGAGGCTAACGATTCTAGGTTTCGAATTTATGATTCGATTTTGTGTTTCTTTTGTTTTTTCGATCTTGTGATTCGATTGTTCTTAATGGTTAAACCTAGGGTTACTATAAGGAGATTAAATATTGAATTTCGTTGAAATGTTTTGTCTAGGAAGTGGTGGATGATTCCATACCCAAGAAGGCCTAGTGCCTCGCCATGTTTAACCTGGAAGCTGATATATGAAATAAATATTTAATCGAATTTGTAACATGGGTGGATTTGGATTAATAATGTTAAGCATCGTTTGCGATCCAAGTCTAAACCTCTAAGAACAGATATGTTGAATTTGGAATCAATAATGTTAAGTTCTGTTTGTGATTCCAAATTTAATTTTTAAAGAATACAATAGGTTGTTAGGAATGGTTCAGGACTTGTACAAAATTTTTGTACAGGGGAACCGGTACGATATTCCGAGTAGCAACCAACAATTGGTATCAGAGCTAGGGTTTGCCTCTGTGTGTTCGGTTTTCAGTTTAATTATGCACATGTCATACATATTTTAGGCAGGATAATAGTAGGATGTGCAAATAGATTTAACTCTGTGATTGCAGGCATCCTAGATCTAACTATTATGACCCTAATGTGATTGTGTGTGATTGGACCCTCGGACATGTCGAGGGCATTTTATGTGCGTGCATGATTGTATGTATTAAATACAGCAGGAGCTCTATTAGTTTTAGGATTTTACATTTTTGTTTCGATCTAGATTACATGTACATTCTTTCGTGGAATATATGATCGATAAATGTAAAATTTTATTTTTGTCGTGGATTGTATCCTTGCGAGGCGTGGTGCTGTTTAAGGACCAGAGACGTAGCAGAAAAAGAAGCAAGATAGATGCGACGACTAGACCCGATTGCGGTGGCTAAAGATGTCAGCAGCTAGGGTTGGCAGCACATGGAGGACAGTGATGGAAAAGGCCATAAAAGTTGAAAAATTATTTTTTCATATTTATTACTTTTATTTGCTGAGATGTGTGTGTGCATGATAAAATCCTCATATTAAATAACTAAGTGGGAGAGGGATTAGTAAATAAATTCCACGGTCTCCATTACTGATTTGTAAGTGATGCAACAAACTTGCATGTTGGCTTTGAGTGCCTCCCTCCACAACGGATGAGTTTGTTTGCTGATTACTAGATCAAACTTCCTTTATGGATGGTTATAGGAATTATTTAGGAGCGTGTGATCTTCTCCAACTGAAGGGGCACAATCCTATTTAATGGACTAAGTATCAAGTAATGGTACACACTTAGGAACATTTAATAGTATCCTCTCTAACGGAATCACTGCTATTATTTGTGTGACCAAAGGAATACCAACTATTCATTTTATTTGTCATAAAGTTAGGATGACAAGAATAAAATTAATGGGTAAAACCTCCTCTTACAAATGTTTGATTTTGTATACGTCCACACTAACGTGACATGCAAAATTCATAATGTTTTGAGGTGTTGGTAAATTTAAATAATATTATTTAAGGAATCAATATTATTCTAAATTTAGACTTTTGACCAAAAGTTTTTTTTGTAATTCTTAGGATGACTTTCAACCCACTGGCTATTATACTGAAAGAGAACAAACTTACTGGTCCCAATTACATAGATTGGAAAAGAAACCTGGACATTGTCCTAACTGTTGAAGGCTATAAGTTTGTACTGTTAGAGGTCTGCCCTAATGTGCCTAATAGTGATTCTAGTGAAGAGGAGATTGAGTATCATAAGAAATGAGTAAAGGCAGATGAGATGGCGCGGTGTTATATTTTGACTTCAATGTCAAACGTGCTGCAACATTAGCATCAGGACTTACCAACTGCTTATGACATGATGAACAATCTCAAGGAACTCTTCGGACACCAGAATCGGGCTGCTAGGCAAGAGGCAATGAGAAAATTAATGAAAGCCACCATGTTAGAGGGGACACCCGTACGGGATCATATCCTAAAGATGATGACTTATTTAAATGAAATACAAATCCTTGGAGCTGAAATCGATGGGGAAACCAGATCGATATTATTCTCCAAACGCTATCCAAAAGTTTTGAGCAGTTCCGCCTGAACTATAACATAAACAAAAGGGCTTATACGTTGGTTGAACTTCTGACAGAACTTCAGGCAACAGAAGGTATATTTCGTCATAGTTCTCAGATTCACTTTGCTGAAAATGTTTCTACTTCTAAGTCGAAAGGAAAGAAGAAGAAGAAACAGGCTGGCTCAGCAAAGAAGGTGAATAGATCTTTAGGTAGTGGACCAAAAGTTGGAGTGAAGAAGCCAAAGGGCAAGTGCTTCATCTGCAAGCAGTCGGGACATTGGAAGGCGGGCTGTCCTCGTAGGAGAGAGAACAATAAAGATATATCTTATTCTCTAGTAGTTGAAACATGTTTAGCGGTGTTATTTACTAGCACCTGGTGTGTAGATACGAGAACCACTGATCATGTCTACAATACATTGCAGGGGTTCCAGGAAACCCGATGACTATATGAGGGAGAGATAACCATCTACATGGGCAATGCTACGAAAGTGGCGGCTATTGCAGTGAGAGACGTTTACTTATTATTCGATAGGAATAGAACTTTGATTTTGAGAAATTTTCTTTATATACCAATTTTTAAAAAGAATTTAATTTCAGTTTCTAAACTGTTTGTGGATGGATATACTGTTTCTTTTGATGAAAAAGTGGTTGTCAAGAAAAATAGGGTAATTACCTGTTTTGGTACATTAGTTGGCAATTCATATACTCTAAATCCAATAACTCCCATAAAGCAACAAATGGAAATTAATAAAACATCTTCTAATTCTAATAAGAGAAAGGAACCTTTGGAAATGAATCAAACATATCTTTGATATCTAAGGCTTGGCCATATTAACTTGAGTAGGATTCAAAGGCTAATAGCCGATGGACTCTTGGGTTCATTAGTGTTGGAAAACTTTCCAACTTGTGAATCTTGCTTACAAGGTAAAATAACCAAGAGACCTTTTAAGGACAAGGGGTATAGAGCTAAAGATGTGTTAGAATTGGTTCATTCTGATTTGTATGGTCCTATGTCTATCCAGGCAAGAGGTGGTTTCGAATATTTTATCTCTTTTATAGATGACTATTTGAGATATGAGTACATTTACTTGATGCGCTATAAGTCTGAATGCTTTGATAAGTTCAAAGAGTACAAGGCTGATGTGGAGAAATGTCATGGTAAAAGGATCAAGACACTAGGGTCTGATCGTGGTGGCGAATACCTCTTTGGAGAGTTTAGGAATTACTTATTAAAGGCTGGGATTCACTCCCAATTATCTGCACCTAGTACACCCCAACATAATGGTGTGACAGAATGAAGGAATAGGACTCTTATGGAAATGGTTAGATCAATGATTAGTTATTCAGAATTACTAAATACGTTTTGGGGATATGCATTGGAAACAGCAGTGTACATTCTGAATATGGTACCTTCTAAATCAGTACCCTTTACTCCCATAGAATTGTGGAATGGGCGTAAGCCTAGACTGAAACATATTCGGATTTGGGGTAGTCCAGCACATGTGCTGAAGGGAGACACTGACAAGTTGGAATCACGTACAGAAATTTGTCTGTTTGTGGCATATCCTAGAGGAACGAAAGGTGATATGTTTTATAATCCTAAAAATCAGAAGATCATTGTTAACACCAATGCTCAATTTTTAGAGGAAGATTATATAATGAACCATAAGCCCATGAGTGAAATTGTTCTAGAAGAAATGTGAGAGGACATGCCTACTTTAGTACCAACAGTGCAAGATGAAATATCACAAGAAACTACAACATGTATCACAAATGATACACAACAACAGACAGTGCCTTGTCGTAGTGGGAGGGTTGTTAGGCAACCTAAAAGATTCATATTTTTGGTAGAGTCGTCGAATTTGATCCCGGGTAAACATGAACCTGATCCCCGAACATATGATGAAGCACTCCAAGATAAAGATGCAGCATCTTGACAAAGAGCAATGAATTCAAAAATAGAATCTATGTATTCTAACAAAGTCTGAGAGCTAGTAGAACCATCAAATAGTGTAAAAGCTATTGGATGTAAATGGATCTATAAAAGAAAAAGAGGGATAGACGGGAAGGTGGAAACCTTCAAAGCAAGGCTTGTTGCGAAGGGGTATACTCAGAAAGAGGGAATCGATTATGAGGAAACCTTTTCGCCAGTACCTATGCTTAAGTCTATCCGGATACTCTTATCTATTGCTGCTCATATGGATTAAGAGATTTGGCAAATAGATGTCAAGACAACTTTCCTTAACGGAAGTCTTGAAGAAAACATCCATATGAAGCAACCAGAAGGGTTTATTGCAAAGGGCAAAGAGTATCTAGTATGTAAGCTCAATCGGTCTATTTATGGACTGAAGCAAGCTTCAAGGTCTTAGAACATCCGGTTTAATGAAGTAATCCAGTCGTTTGGATTTATTCAGTGTCCGGATGAGTCTTGTCTATACAAGAAGTGTGATGGAAACGTGGTGGTATTTCTTGTACTATACGTAGATGACATTTTGTTAGTTGGAAACAATATCAAAGTGTTGTCGGAAGTAAGGGTATGGTTGTCCAAGTAATTTAATATGAAGGACTTGGGAGAATGTGCAATTTAATATGGTTGTCCAAGCAAAGTAATAAGGGATCGCAAGAAAAGAATGTTATTCTTATCCTAAGCTTCATATATCGATACAATCCTAGCTCGTTTTAGCATGCAAGATTCCAAGAAAGGTTTTCTACTTTTCAGACATGGAGTATCTTTATCTCAAGAGATGCCTCCGAAGACATCAAAAGAGATAGAAGAGATGAAGACAGTTCCTTATGCTTTAGCTGTAGGAAGCCTAATGTATGCTATGTTGTGCATGAGACCATATATCTGTTTTGCCGTGGGCATGGTTAGCAGATATCAAAGTAACCCTGGACAAGGACATTGGACTGCTGTAAAACATATATTGAAGTACCTGAGAAGTAGTAGAGATTATATGCTGGTTTACCAAGCAGATGATTTGCTCCCTGTGGGTTACACGGATTCTGACTTCTAATCAGATAAGGACAATAGTAAGTCTACATCAGGCTATATATTTACTTTAGGAGGTGGAGTCATAGCATGGAGGAGTGTTAAGAAAAAATGCGTTTCAGACTCAACCATGGAAGCTGAGTATGTGGCAGCTTCTGAGGCAGCCAAAGAAGTTGTATGACTTAGGAACTTCCTAATGGACTTAGATGTGATTCCTGGTTTGCCCAAAATCATCACAATTTATTGTGATAATAGTGGTGCAGTAGCAAACTCGAAGGAACCATAAGCCCATAAGGTGAGTAAACACATAGAGCGTAAGTACCACCTGATACGAGACATCATAAAGCGAGGAGAAGTTATTGTCGCCAAGATTACATCAATAGATAACCTGGCAGATCCTTTCACTAAGGCCCTTCCAGCGAAAGCTTTTGATCGACATGTTGAATGTAACGACCCAATTTTCCTCATTAGGAGTCCTAAAAGTTCTTTAAAATATTTAGAAATATTTTAGAAAAATTCTAGAGATTTTTAGAAATTTTTAGAGTATTTTTATGTAATTTTTGGAGTTCTTTTGGTATTTTTACCAAGAAGAAGAAGTAATAAAAAGAAAATAATAATATATGTTGAAGCCGAGTTTTGAACCCAAGATCACGGACCTTGAACCCGAGTAAAACCCGACTAACCAACTGGGCTAGCAGGTGTTATTTAATCAAATAAAGGGAGAATTTTATTTAAGTAGTAGAAGTTAATAACAAGAAATAATAGGGAGAAAAATGGTTGTAGTCGGGATTCGAACCCGCGACTCCAACCATGAGCCAAGCCGCGGTTGACCAAGTGCTCCAGCCGTCGGTTCTGCTTAGAAAAGGTAGGAGATTTATTTAAAGCAGTTAACAGAATATTAAGGTTATAAGAGGAGAACTTAGGGCTTGATTATTTTCCCGTGACCTAATTTTCTCTCCTCTCCCTCACGAACGGCGTCGGCGCCGATTCTGTTGAGCGAAGGAAAACGAAGCCCTAGCTTCGTCTCCGGCGGTCGGCCGAAGGGGATTTCCGCGAGCTCTTCTCGGATTCGAGCTCCTCGCGTCAAGAAGGACCCGTGAACACGAAGAGAGGCCACGATTTCAAGAGACCCGAAAGCCCTAGAAGCCTCCTTCTGGTTGTAAGTCCAAGAAACCCAAGGTAAGTAGCTTCCTCACCTACAGTAAGATAGCTCCGAAGCATATTTTGCATTCCTCTCCTGGTTTCCGAAGCTTTGCTTGAATTTTCTTACGTTTCAGCTTTTGGATCTGTTTGTTGCCGTGTGCTTCAAATAAAAGGGAAAAGGGTTTTCGTTGTTTAGCTTGTGCCTAATTTCTTTGGACCTTGTTGCTTAATTTAGGGATTTTGTTTGCTGCCATGTTGTTGCCGAGAGTTTTGATGTATTCTTGAGTTATGTTCTTAAATTCGTTATGCATGTATTGGGACAGATTTTGGAGGTTTTCGATTGCTGCACTTATTGCTCATGATATGATCCTTGCTTCTTGTTGTTGTATTTGTATTTGTGGCTTATGGATTATGTTGTAAAGAATTGTGGATTGTTAGGGAATTAGTTTTCTTCTTGGCTTTGGAATTATTACAGCTTGGTATAGATTCAATTACTGTGGTTTGGCCACTGAATTGCTATGAACATGGATTCTTACTAGTTGCTGTTAGATGATTTAGGATTGCTGCAGATTTCAGGTTCTGCCGTGATTCTTAGAGAGGGAAAAGAAGTTGTAAGGATTAAGTATATTGATATTCAGAATTAGGAATAAGTTGTAAATCAATTTTCATTGATGTTGAGGTTTATGTTAGTGGATTGTTATGTAATTCTTAGTAGTGCAGATTTGTGTTAAAGAATTTAGGATGCTGGAAGGTTTTTGTTGCTTAGTAAACGTATGGGCTGTGAATAAGTTACATAGTTGAACTATGCGTTGAGTATGAACAAGTTTAGTTGTGGAAGGATTCAGTTGGATCTTTAGTAGCATTTCAGATTTAGATTTCTGTGTTATGCTGCCATGAACCTCAATTTTAGATTTTTCCTTGCTGTAATAGAAAAGATCAAGCCTGTTTTCCAGAAGGTACTGATTTAAGTAAATGGACTTTTCATATATTAGATAAAGCAAAATGGATAAGATTCAATGAAGAAATTGTGGTTGATCAGGACAGAGGTGAGTCTCACAGATGGAGGTACAATTTTTATAAGAAGCCCAAATTTCTATCATGTTATTGGTTACAGACAGGGCTTCCCATTAGGCCAGCTAAAGATATCTTAGAGAAATTGTTATTTCCAGAGGGGATCCCGGAGACAAAAGAAGACTATGAGATTTACATGTTGATCAATGTAGATTCTATAAAGTGTTAATAAGCAGAATTTTAGTAGCATAGTATGCAGATCTTAGATAAGCTTACTATGCAGATTTTGATTAAGCTTGTATGCAGAATTTCGATTGAGTTAGTATGCAGATTTTGTTAAGCTTAGTATGCAGATTTTAGATAAGCTTAATATGCAGATTTTAGTTAAGCTTAATATGCAGATTTATGTTTAAACTTGTATGCAGATTTTGTTTAAGCATTTGAGTGTTAGAACTTGGTTAAACATTTCAGTTTTGTAAGAAGCATTCTTTTATAAGAAAAGTATAAGAAAGATAAAGAAAAGAAAGAAAAGGCCGAGGCCTTAAGTAGATCCCAAAGTCAAGACTTTAGGGATTTTGGCACACAAGGTGTCTATTAAAATGCCAAGGCATTTAAAGAAGAAGTAATTAAGATTATAAGTATTTTACTTTTAAGAAGAGGCTAGTACCCGACTTCCGAGGTTGTCGTTAAACAAATCCAGGTATCCAATTCCGAGGTCTTGGCCCTGGTAGACCGAGGTTTGCTCTTTTAGGATTGGTAGTTCGCTACCCCAAATTATTAGGGAACGCGCATAAGATGGTACTAAGCTTGGGCCCAAGAAGAAGTTGATTATTATTTTGAAGTATTATAAGTATAAGTTTTTGAACAAGTAAAACGAGTTTTACATAAACATAAAGTATTAAAGATCAAGTTAGAACAAATGAAATAAAGTTTCATATAGTTCTAAAAATCAGTAAGTTTAGTTCTTTATTCTACCATGTTTATCTAGTGGATGAGTAGTTTTCATGTTTACCTATTAGGTGAGCAGCATGATTAGCTATTAGAATTACAAGAATAGATTCCTTAGCTTTTCTTTGCTATTAGTTTGACATGAGCAGTTATGTTTATGCTTTATTTCTTTTTAGAGCATATAGTTTCTAGTTCTTTTCGTATACATGCACATTCGTGATTTTGTGAGTTAGATAGCGCTTACCAAGCAAATTTTGCTTATAGATTGCACTTCCTCTTACTGCAGATAAAGGAAAAGAAAAGATTTAGCAAGGAAGGCTACAAGGTGGTGCAGATGGTGTGAGATGCCAGGACTATGGAAGCCTTGGGACTTAGTTTAAGGATTTATGAAGATTGCCATTTATTAAGAATGTATTAGATGAGTCATTTAGTCTTCCGCTGTTAGTTAATTGTATGTTATTATTTTGTTTCCGCTATTCATTACTTGCATGATTTGATTTCATTAAACTACGTGGTGATGTTATTCCTTTTGTGTGTTTGATATGTGTTCCAGCCGTCTGTGGCTGTGTATATTATGTTATGTATGTCAGTTTAAGGTCACCGGTACAGGGGAGACTCTGTCGAAATTTTTCGGTAGGGTTTCCATGTGATTTTTAATCATACCGGTTGAGTAGAGTTAGTAGATAAGTAACGGTCATCATTAGAGAGTAGTAGTAGTAAGAAGGGTGGTCGTTACAGTTGAAGGAATGAGAATCAGATGTATAACAGCATAGTCTTTTAGTATAAGTGGGAGATTGTTAGAGTGTATACTAAAAGTCTACCTTTTTGTAAACATTTATTTTAAAATAAAGAATCACATTGGTCAAATATCTACATTTATATGCTAAGTGTAGCTTTTCAATTAATTTATATTATAGATAACATGGTGTGTGGTGTCATACACAGAAGATGATGTTATCAGTTCCTTATAAATTATAAATAGTAGCTCACGACTAAGATGGATAGGAACAAACCATTAGAATAAGTCGTAGTGTAATTTAGTATTAGTTTATCTTGACTATAAAATTATACTAGTACACTCTGAGTGAATTGAGCAGGACCATTTGAGGTTGTATCTTTTTATACTGACTATATAAAAGAACAATACCTCTGTTATTATGGAAGTATGTACTTTTAATCATGATATAATAATAAGCACATATACTTAATATTTATTTCTTTAATTTATCAAAGGGTGCGATTTAGCTCGTTAAATCAATATGTCCGATAAGTTGGGAAATGATATTATTTATATGGTGTGTTGTTGATTATAGAATGAAACTGTGTCCTAGTAATCTAGGTTGATGATGCTCCCTTGAGAAGCTCATAAGGATTGTCATGTAAACCTTGCAGGTGGACTTAGTCCGACATGACGATAAGGTTGAGTGGTACTACTCTTGGAGCTAGATATTAATTAAGTGAGTTGTTAGTAACTTATTTAATTAGTGGACATTCGATATATTAAATGCAAGGAGACTAACACACTCATGATAATAAGGAGCCTATATAGTAATATGGGATTGGTGCGGTAGTTCAATAATAACTCTTTAGTGGTATGAATTATTATTGATGAACTCGAGTTGGGTGTTCGGGGCAAACACGGGAAGCTCAAGCTCATCGGGAGACCAAAATCAATTCCTCCTCTCGGTCTCTGTCGTAGCCTCTTAATTATAAAGTCTTATACGCACCTAAACCCAACTTCTTACCCACCTTATGTAACACCCATAGGATCCCTAGAAATTTTACATGAAATTATGTATGATTAAATAGGTTTCATATGGATTCTTCTTTAAAAAAAATAAATAAAATAAAAAGAACAAAAAAAAAGAGGCATGACCAAGGATTGAACCTTGGACCTCTTAGTAAATGGTTCCATGTTATAACCAATAGCCCCAGCAGGGGTGTGCTGATATGAAAAGAGGGAAATTATGGTTAAAGGTAAGGAAAATTGAAGACTCTCTTCACTAAAGAGGAGAAGTCCAAGTTTCTTTCCTCTTCTTACAATGAAAAGAGAGTTTTACTTCCTCCCTTCATTTAGGAAGAGTAAAAGAAAAGGGAAGGAAAAATTCATTTTTCCTTCTTCCTTTCATTTGGAATAAAAGGAGAAAAGAAAGAGAAATTTTCATTTTTCTTCTCTTCCTCCTCCCTCCTCCTCCTCTCCACCGAAACTAAGCTTCATCTTCCTCACCATTGCCGAACCAAGCAAGAAGTTTTTTTCTCTAGGAAAAGCTTCACAACCAAGGGTACTTCTCTTAGAGGATTATGTGAGAGATGTAAGTATCCCCTCACCTGTAGTACAATAGTTTTCGTACGCTTTATGTTTAAAGGTTGTTAAAAAAAAAGACTTAGGGATTTCCTTGCAAGTTTCGGCCAAGATGAGGAGTTGTGGTCACTTAGGGTTGTCAAGTTTACAATTTATGCTTCATGTTGTAACAAAAGGGCTAGAACCTCACCTTAGGTTTTGGCCAAGATGGAACATGAGGTTTAGATCAAAGTGTTGAAACCTAAACATGCTTGTTTATGCTCCTTCATGATACATGATTTATTACATGTTGTTAGTTAAGTTTTCATGCTACATGTTGTACAAATAAAACCTAGAACCTCACCTTAGGTTTCGGCCAAGATGGAACATAAGGTTTAGAGCAAAGTATTGAAACCTAAACATGCTTGTTTATGCTCCTTCATGATACATGATTTACTACATGTTGTTAGTTAAGTTTTCATGCTATATGTTATATAAATAAAACCTAGAACTTTACTTTAGGTTTCGGCTAAGATGAAACATAAGGTTTAGATCAAAGTGTTGAAACCTAAACATGCTTGTTTATGCTCCTTCATGATACATGATTTATTACATGTTGTTAGTTAAGTTTTCATGCTACATGTTGTATAAATAAAACCTAAAACTTTACTTTAGGTTTCGGTCAAGATGAAACATAAGGTTTAGATCAAAGTGTTGAAATCTAAACATGCTTGTTTATGCTCCTTCATGATACATGATCTATTACATGTGGTTAGTTAAGTTTTCATGCTATATGATGTATAAACAAAACCTAGAGTCTTACCTTAGGTTTCGGCCAAGGATGAACACAAGGTCTAGGGCAAGGTTTTGGAATCTAACCATGCTTATTTTATGCTTCCTTATGATGTATGATTTCCTATGCAATGTTAGGTTAAATTTTCATGGCTTATGTTGCATGAAAAACCTAGAAACACCACCTTGAGGTTTCGGCCAAGGTTGAATATTAGAGTTAGAACCTCACTTATGGTTACCAAAGGACTCACTTGCTATGCTATGTAAGTTGCAAAAGTTTTATGCTTTAAATTGATTAAAGGAAAATTTAAAACATGCCTTCATGTTTCGGCCTAGATAAGAAGAATGAGGTTAAGAAGCTACCTAGGGTTCCTAAGGTCTTACATGCTATGATTAATGATTATGAAGACTTAGGTAGTTGATTTCATATATCCATGTTGTTTGAAAATCTATGATGTATGTTTATATGTTTTGGCCAAGCATGATTTAGGGCTTGTAGGAAGTTTCAAAAACCTTAATCATGTATGATGTTGACTCTTATGATATGAGATGGATTTTTATGTCACCATGTTAATTGACATGTGCACTTTATGTTATCATGTTATGTTTTTATGAGATGCTATATAATGTGCACTTCTTGTTATTATGTTATGTTTTTATGATATGCTATATGTTATGTGCACTTGGTGCCATCATGCTATGTTTATGCAAGGCTTACGTAAGATGAAAAGCCTAAGAGATGCTTCCCTTAAGTTGGGATCAAGAGCACTCTTCATGATATGACAAGAATATGAAATGTTATGAAATGACAAGAACATGATATGTTATGATATGACATGATATGACATGCTATTTTACTTTGTATGGCTTGTACCAAGGGTGGGCTCCACAAGCACCCCTAGGTTGATGGTCTATGAAATGGGCCTAGTAAAAGGGATGGGCTCCTAAGTGCCCCTAGGTCGATGGTCTATGAAACGGACCTAGTTCCTAGTATGTTCAAGATTAGCTACCTTGGATCTATTTAGGATGCGCACATTTATGTATGTATGTGGTACAAGCCGGACCCTCATGTTGAGATTATGTTTAAGTATGTATATGATATATGTTTTCAAAAGGACATCTTGCATATACTCATTTCATGATACATGTTTTCAAAAGATCATCTTGCATTTACAAGTTCATGTTATATGTTTTCTTTATGCTTCTTAAAGATGCTCTTGAAATATGTCCATGATGTTTAGATGATCATGTTACTACTTTATGTTTATGTCCTCACATGATATGATATGACTTTATGTTTATGCTCTCACATGATATGATATGACTTTATGTTATGCTCTCATATGTTATGTTATGATTTACCAAATGAACATGCTATCACTTTATGTTCATGCATGAATCATGATTTTTGTGAGTAGGAAAGGGACTTACTAAGCCTATGGGCTTATAGTTTTATGTTTCCTTGTACTGCAAAAAAAGGAAAGGAATGGCTAAACTAAGAGGAGCAGCAGGAAGGGCAAGTGTGCGTGTGGCAGTGACACGGTGGAAGAAAACTGCTATATGTTTTTAAGTTCTAAGTTGCTTATGAACCATGTGTTATCTTTATGTTTTGATAGTACTTTAACTAGTATGGATAGTTATGCACTTATGTTCTTTATGTTTCATGCTAGTATGCTTATGATAACATGAAATATGCTTCAAGTAGTTGGTATTAATTAAGTTGTATGCATGAATACTAGTAAGTCTACATGTTCAGTATGATAAGCATAATGATTAGTATAGATTTAAAAATTAAATAACTGCTTCTGCTGCCATGATTTTATATGTATGCACGTATGTAAGTAAGTAACCCCGTCCCTCCTTAAGAAGTGGGAGGGCGGGCGTTACACCTTAAGGTGGCTGCCCAAGCCTAGCTTGGAGCCCAAGCTAGGGCCGACCAAACCAAGGTTAGATGGGATCAAGTGGTGGCCGACCCTAGCTTGGAACCCAAGCTAAGGTGGCCTACCACAATTAAAATAAAAGAGATTTTAATTTTTTAAAATCTTTTCTTATGTGGAGGCCATGATTTAAAAGAGAATTTTAAAATTAAAATTTTCCTTTTATAGTTTCTACAAAGGATTAAGAGAAAGGTTTGATATTTTTCCTTATTTGTAGTTAAAAGGAGGATTTTAATTTTGGAGAAAACTTTCCTTTTTGAAATCATCCACATGTTTTAATAGAGATATTTTAATTTATAAAAGTTTCCTTTTATAACCAACCATGAAGGGAATTTTTAAAAGATAAATTTTTATTTTAAAAAATTTCCGGAAACAAATTAGGAAGTTTTAATTTTGTGTTTAAAACTTTCCTTGTTTGGAGGACTTGTAGGGACCGACCATAAGATGGATAAAGAGGAAATTTTAATTAAATTTTCCTTATTACCCATAGGCAAGGAACATAAGGAAGTTTTAATTATGTCTAAAACTTTACTTATTTACCAAGACCAAGGAATATAAAAGAGAGGGTAGAGGTGTCTCACCAGACAACACATCTATTATTCCTCTCCTCTCTTCCTTGGTGGTGGTCGACCCTCATCCTTCCTCTCCTCCTTTTCTTCTTCTTTGGTGGCCGGCGGCATTAATCCCTTGGATCTTGGTTGGTGGCCAGATTTAGCTTGGAGAAGAAGTAGAGAAAGGAGACTTTGTTTCTTAGCATCCCTTGGAGCTTGGTTGGTGGCCGGATTTAGCTTGGAGAAGAAGTAGAGAAAGGAGACTTTGTTTCTTAGCATCCCTTGGAGCTTGGTTGGTGGCCAAAGTTCTTCATCTCAAGGAGATTGTTGGTGGTCGAAACTTGCAAGGAGAAGAAGGAGGCTTGGGTGGATTCTCGTCTCGATAGAACGTCGCCCACACGACGTCCGAGATAAGAAGAGGAATACAATAGAAGATCGTGAGGTCTATATGCTACAAAGAAAGGTATAACTAGTTGTCTTATTCCGCATCATACTAGTTTTCTTTGTATGGATTTTGAAATACCAAACACAAGAGGCTAACGATTCTAGGTTTCGAATTTATGATTCAATTTTGTGTTTCTTTTGTTTTTTCGATTGTTCTTAATGGTTAAACCTAGGGTTACTATAAGGAGATTAAATATTGAATTTCGTTGAAAGGCTTTGTCTAGGAAGTGGTGGATGATTCCATACCCAAGAAGGCCCAGTGCCTCGTCATGTTTAGCCTGAAAGCCGATCTATGAAATAAATATTTAATCGAATTTGTAACATGGGTGGATTTGGATTAATAATGTTAAGCATCGTTTGCAATTCAAGTCTAAATCTCTAAGAATAGATAAGTTGAATTTGGAATCAATAATGTTAAGTTCTATTTGTGATTCCAAATTTAATTTCTAAAGAACACAATAGGTTGTTAGGAAAGGTTCAGGACTTGTACAAAATTTTTGTACAAGGGAACCGGTACGATATTCCGAGTAGCAACCAACAATAACGAGCAGCCAGCGGAGGCTTATCATAATGCAGGATCCGGGATAAGTTTTCGTGCTTAAGGCGCCTCAGCGAGTCCATGGTGGCACCCTCAATGTCTAATAAAAGGACATCTCGACCAACAACTTAAATAATCAATACTAGAGTGTTCTGTCTCCTGTGTGCTGCTAACAAGATGATCCAGAAGTGCTGTTACGAGTTCCCAACGACCCTGAGCTTCGAGAGTTCCATTTCATGTTGTCGGTATATTTTTTATTGCACTTATTGTAATACACAGTTGTACTCTTTACAATATTATAGTTATTGCCCACCGATAGCGATCAACGATCGCGGGCCTTGAAGTAGGAGTCACCCAAGGCTCCAAACCAAGTAAATACTTGGGTTCTTCTGTGTTGTGCTTTTTTTAATTTCCGCTGCGTTACTTGTTGAGTTTTTCGAATCCGAAATGCGTGAAAGCCACGAGCGCTATTCACCCCCCTCTAGCGCGGTCTCGATCCAACAAATATTAGAAATCTTATTGCAGACTAGTGAATCTAAGATTCGAGCAGAAAGCGCTATGCGGGCCAGGGTTGTTTTTGACCTGGCTCAAAAAATGGCCCTGCTAGAGGAGCTAAGATTTTCTCGCTTATCTGGATCCCCTGAACGGGCCGACGAAACATCCACCTTAGATTTAGTAATACTAGAACCGCATAGAAAATTGGACACACAAGTAGCCCTGCTTGGATCACTACAAGCTGAGTTAGACTCAGCCAAGGTTGAGTTGGAGACGTATAAGGTCGGGGAGGACAAACATTTTGAGGCTAGACAAATGGCTTATCTCGATTCTCCCAATTTCAACACAACATTCACCAAGAGTATCTCCAGGACACTCACCCATGCGGCCGAAGGAGCTACCAGATAATTAAGGGAGGGTGACTATCTGTCAACAGAACCTCCTCCACGATTCATAGTTCGTCATTGTCTCAATAGAGAGCTCCCAGAAGACATCTTAAGTACGTTTGACTAGTGCATGCCAATATTTTTCATGTCATACTTTCATGGCCTATAATTGGTCGTAAAGCACAAATCAAATGTCAAAGTGCGTGTTAAACATGGTTAAATCACACCTATTTTCTTGAACATCTCCAGAACCATCAGTACTTCAAGCTATTTATTAATCCACATAATAGACTGAGCATGGTAATAATGCTAATCTGAGTAACCAATTTGAATAAATAAAATATATCATAAGGACTGAATAATATGCAGAATGATATATTGGCATCGAGTGAAATAATCATACCAAATGATTATAACCTCTTAATACAGTTGTGAGATAATTCTTGAGTGAACTCTTCATAATTGTCGACCGGATTGAATAATAACCTGGGTGAGATAATGATGCCGAGCATAATAATCAAGCCAAATAATTATAAGCATTTAATAATAGATTTGTGAATGGATCCTTTATAATAAATTTTCGATCTGAACAATAAACTAGGCAGGATAATGCTGCCGAGCATGATAATCAGGCTGGACAATATAATCATAATACCTTTATAATTGGAATCCGTTTGAAGACCTAAGAATCTAGGATTTGAAGACGCGAGGGCATGCTCGCTTATAACCTGGTTGGTGGCTTGGGAGTCTGGGATAGACCCGGTCAGAGTATCGAGGGCTTATAACTTTGAAGCGCGAGAACATGCTCATTTATAACCCGACCGACAACTCGAGAGTTTGGGATGGACCCGATCAGAGACCCGGGGTCTTATAATTTTTAAGTGCAAGAATATGCTAGCTTATAACTCGATCGGTGACTCAGAAATTTGGGATGGACTTGATCGGATACCCGAGGGCTTATAGTTTTAAAATACGAGAGCATGCTCGCTTATAATCCAACCAGTGACTCAGAAGTATGGGACAGACTCGGTCTGAAATATGAGGGTTTATAATTTTGAAAAGTAAGAGCATGCTCGCTTATAATCCGGTCGGTGCTAGGGAGCCTGGGACAAACCTGGTTGAAGACCCGGGGGCTTATAACTTTGAGACGCGAGAGTATGCTCCCTTATAACCTAGCCGATGGCTCAGGAGTCTTGGACAGGTCCGGTCTGAAATCCGAGGGCTTATAATTTTGTGGCAAGAGAGCATGCTCACTTATAACTCAACCGGTGGCTCAAGAGTCTGGGATAGGCCCGGTCTAAAATTCGGAGGCTTATAACTTTGAGGCATGAGATCATGCTCATTTATAATTCGGCCGATGGCTCAGGAGTCTGGAACAGGCCTGGTCTAAAATCTAGGAGATTATTATTTAAAACGTGAGAGCATGCTCACTTATAACCCAGTAGGTGGCTCGAGAGTTTAGGATGGACCCGGTCAGAGACCCAGGGGCTTATAATTTTAAAGTGAGAGAGCATGCTCGCTTATAACCTTGCTGGTGGCTTGAGAGTTTGGGTCAGACCCGGTCTAAAACCCAGGGGCTTATAATTTTAAAACGCGAGAGTATGCTCGCTTATAACCAGGCTGGTGGCTCGAGAGTCTGGGACATACTCAGTTGGAGACCCAGGGGCTTATAACTTTGAGGCGCGAGAGCATGCTCACTTATAACCCAGCTAGTGGCTTGGGAGTCTGAGACAGATCCAGTCTGAAACCCGGGGGCTTATAATTTTGAAACGTGAGAGTATGCTCGCTTATAACCTGGCCGGTTGCTCGGGAGTCTAGGACAGACCCGGTCGGAGACCAGGGGGCTTATAATTTTAAAGCACAAGATCATGCACATTTGTAACCCAATTGGTAGCTTAAGAGTCTGGCACAAACCCGGTCTAAAACCCAAGAGCTTATAATTTTGAAACACGAGAGCATGCTCGCTTATAACCCAGCCGGTGGCTCAAGAGTCTGGGACACACCCGGTCGGAGACTTGGGGGCTTATAACTTTGAGACGCGAGAGCATGCTCACTTTTAACCTGGTTGGTGGCGGCACAGTCTGAAACCTGGGGGCTTATAATTTTGAGGCACAAGAGCATACTTGCTTATAACTCAACTGGTGGCTCAAGAGTCTAGGACAGACCCGGTTGGAGACCCGAGGGCTTATAACTTTGTGGCACAAGAGCATGCTCACTTATAGCCCGATTGGTGGCTTGGGAGTCTGGGACAGGCCCGGTCTGAAACTCAGGGGCTTATAATTTATAGGAATTCTCATATAAATTTACCTACATTCTCATTAAGTGTAAAAAATATCACATAATATACGAGTAAATTACAGGCGTACTTTTCAAGCCCTATAAGATTGTAGATGATTCGCGCTCCAGGGTTACTCCAACCTTTTGCCTTCTGCATCTTCGAGGTAGTAGGAGCCCGATGCGAGATTTTGCACTACTTTATATGGCCCTCCCCACTGTGGGTCTAGCTTGTTAACATTTCTGACCGGTTTGACCCGCCCCTAGACTAGATCGCCTACCTAAAAAAATCGGGGAATAACTCTTCATTTATAATTTTACCTCATTCTTTGACAATATGTTATTAGTTGCGCTGCCGCCCTATCTCTAATTTCTTTTATCGGGTTAAGCTCCATGAGGTGCCGGTTGACATTATCTTTGTCATACAGTTACCTTCGATCGGACTCCATGCCCATCTCGACCGAGACTACTGCTTCACCACGGTACATCAGGTAGAAAGGAGTTATACTTGTCGCTTCATGAGGGTTAGTTAGTTCAATATGCCCATAGTACACTGGGTAGCTTGTCGACCCAGCTTCTCCCGACATGGTCTAACTTGGTCTTAAGCCCTCTGATGATTTCTCTATTTGTTACATTTGCCTACCCATTTCTCTAGGGATAAGCTACAGAAGTGAAGGCTTGTGTGATGCCATAGGTTGAACACCACTCTCAGATTTTCCTACCTAGAATTGCCTTCCATTATCTGACACCAGTTTGTGTGGGTTTTCGAAATTGCAAATGATATGCTGGCATAAGAATTTGATAACCATTTGTTCAATTATCTTGGCTAGTAGTTCAACCTCCACCCATTTTGAAAAATAATCCACTGCCACTAGTAAGAATTTTTTCTGGACAGATGCCAAGGGAAATGCCCTACTATGTCCATACCTCATTGATTAAAGGGGTAAGAGATAATGGAAGTTTTTAGTAACTCCTTGGGGTGATGTTGAATATTCTAGTGCTTTTGATAGGGTAAGCAGGTTCTCACTAGCTCAGCCACATCAGCTTGTAAAGTAGGCTAAAAATACTCGGCCAATAAAATTTTTCGAGCAGGAGATCGGCCACCCGCATGACTTCCATATGAACCCTAATGTACTTCTTATAAAATATATTGCACATCATCCGGTCCGATGCATTTGAGTAGAGGACATGAGAAAACCTTTTTATAAAGATGGCCTCCAATCATAGTGAACCAACCGACTCTTTTCTTAATCATGCGTGCCCGCTCTTCGTCTCCTGATAAAATGCCTTACTGCAGAAACAAAATGATGGGTGTTCTCCAATCACTTTGCAACTCAAGGGTGACCTATCTTTCAATGAAAGCTACTAGTAGTGTTTGCTCCACTTGCCTATCTATGGTCTAGGGAACTATAGCAGAAGCCAACTTAGCCAGGTCATCTGCCATTTGATTTTTTGCTTGAGGAACCTTTTGTATGATTACTTCTTGGAAGCTATATTTGAGTTTTTCGAATGCCTCTGCATAAAGTCTTAGCCGCTCATTGTTGATCTCAAATTTTCCTGATAACTGATGGGCGATCAACTGAGAATTTGAATAAATCAAAACCTGAGAGGCCCCTACATGTCGTGTGACTCGCAAGTCGGTTATTAGTGCTTCATACTCTGCCTCATTGTTGGTAGCCCAATTATTAAGCCAAACAGATAGCTACATTCTGTCTTGTCTGGGTGATATTAGAAGAATACCTATTCTACTGCTCTATTGAGTGGATGCTCCATCCATATTTATTTTCTAGGCTTTAGCAAGCTCAGGATTTTATATCTTGGTGATAAAATCAGCTAGGGCTTTGGTGTTAATGGCCTCTCAAGGTTTATATTGTATATCATATTCACTGAGTTCCATGGTCCATTTAATTAACCTCCCGGAAGCTTCTAGATTGACAAGTACTCAACCCAAAGTACTATTGGTAAGTACCATAATTAGATGCGAGAGGAAATAAGGATGTAACTTCCGAGCAGTTAAGACCAATCCATACGCTAATTTCTTGAGTACAGTGTAATGACACTCGACTCCTTTTAATAAATAACTTAACAAGACACAGGCTGTTACTCTTTTTGCTCCCACCTCACTGACATTGATCCGACTGTATGCTTATTGGCTGATAAATACACCAACAAAGGTTTGCCCGCCATTGGCTTAGCAAGTATAGGCAGGGCGGACAAATAATCTTTTAACTCCTCAAAAGCTTTGTCATAGTCATCATCCCACTGGAATTTGATTGCCTGATGAAGATCTTGAAAAAAAAGGAAAACTTCAATCAACCAACCGAGAGATGAAGCAAGATAGGACGATGTGATGATCCAACCGGTCAGTCTTTGCACCTCCTTCAGATTACGTGGGGGCGCTATGTCTCAGAGGGCTTGAACTTTGCTCGGGTTGGCATCTATCCCTCGCTCGGTCACAATGTATCCTAGGAACCGCTCGCTCTTTGCTCTAAACAGACATTTGCTTGGGTTAAGCTTTAGTCTGTATTGCCTTAGCATTTGACAAGTTTCTTCCATGTCGACACATAGGTCGGTCACTCGGAGGGACTTAATGAGGATGTTGTCCACATAAACCTCCATATTTCACCTGATCTGCTTTCGGAATGCCTTGTTCATAAGCCATTGGTAGGTAGCACCTGCATTGTTAAGTTTGAATTGCATAACATTGTAACAGTAAGTGCCCTCAGCAGTTATAAAGCTAACCTTCTCCTGGTCGTCCTTGGCGAGCGGTACTTGATAGTAACCTTGATAGGCATCTAGTATGCAAATTAACTCATGTCCAGAAGTTGAGTCTACAACTTGGTCGATCCTTGGTAAGGGATAGTAATCCATGGAGCATGCTTTGTTGAGGTCTCAAAAGTTGATGCAGACTCTCTATTTATCTCCTGGCTTGGACACTAGGACCACGTTAGCTAACCAGCTTGGAACTATACCTCTCAGATATAGCTAGCCTCCAACAACTTATCTACTTCTGCTTGAATAATCTTGTTCTAATATGTTCCAAAGTCTTTTTTTCTTTGCTTGACCAGTCGAGCTTCCGGAAAGACGTGAAGCACGTGCTCCATAATCGTGGGGGAGATGCATGTGATCTCTTTGGGCTCTCAAGAGAAAACATTGTTATTATGTGTTAGATAGGCAACAAACTCTTCTTTAAGTTTTTGAGGTAGGTCAGCAACTACTTGAGTAGTAGCTTCTTGCTGGTCTGGTCGAATCTGAACTTCTTCCTTTTCTTGGTAGATCAGGGTGGGTGGTATCTCCTGGATGAAATTGAATTCCATCCGTTGCATCTTCCGAGCGGCATTAGCCACGGTCTTGACAATTTCTACATAGCACTTGCACGCTACTAGCTTATCCCTCTTGACTTCCCCTACCCGATCGTCCACAGGGAATTTGATTTTTTGGCAGAAGGTTGAGATGGCTGCCCAAAATTCATTTAAGGCTAGCTGACCTAAAATGACATTATAGGTCGAGGGTGCGTCCACAATTATGAAAATCGAGCGATGCGTCCTTATTAGGGGCTCCTCCTCTAGGGATATTGCTAACTTTATTTGGCTGAGCGACTGGACTTCATTACTTGTGAACCTGTACAGAGAAGTTGCCATAAGTTGAAGATTGCTCAGGTCTATTTGCAGTTGCTCAAACACTCGCTTAAAGATAATGTTGATTGAGTTGCTTGTATCAACAAAGGTATGATGAATGCTAAAATTGGGTATAACAACCTTAATTATTAGAGCATCATCATGGGGGGCTTTCACCCACTCTAGGTCTCTAGGCCCAAAGTTGATTTTAGGCCCGACTGTTTATTGTGTACTGCAACCTACCGCGTGAATCTTCAATCAGTGAGCGTATGACTTTCTCACTCGGTTGAAGTCTTTATCAATCAGACTTTCGACGATCATGCCAATATCACCCGGAGCGGTGTTATTGCGATTCTCCTCCTACCTGGTTGGGAGCTTGAGCTGGATCGGACAGGAGCTTGCGCCTAATCTCTGGTGGTGGGGGCGTTCTTTGGCGCCGCTCAGCCTCTCGCCGGTTTCTCCTGGGCAAGCCATTTGACCTTTGATAAGGGTGGTGATTGGGTGATGGTGAATGTCTACTTAACCTTTGGTTGTTGTTCTGGCAATTTGCTAGACTATAATAATCCTCTGTGTTGTCAGTATCTGACCGATGGTATGTGCACCACCATCGCGAGGCTCCCTGAGGGGGCTCAGGATATCTTTCCCGCTCGGCCTCCACATGCTAGATGACCTAGGGGTTGTGGTTCTTAATGCCGAGGCGAGGACCCATCTGGGGTCCTCTATATAGAAGAGCAGGTAATATTTGGCGCTCGGGCGCTGGAGCCGCAGCTGGTCCGGTGACTTTCTTTTTTCGTATAGCCCGTGCCTCCTCAACATTGATAAATTTAGTCGCCTGATCCAACAGATGGTCAAAGTTACTCTGAGGTCTCCTCACCAAGGAATGGAAGAAATCATTATCAGCGAGGCCCTGGGAGAAGACACTCACCAGAATTTTAGTGGCGGCTGTCGGAACATCTATGGTCACTTGATTGAATTTTTTGATATAAGCCTTGAGCGTCTCTTTGGGCCCTTGCTTGAGCGAAAAAAAGGCTCAAGGGTGTTTTTAGGTAACAACGACAATTAGCGAAGTGATGGAGGAAAACTTTGCAAAAAACCTTAAAATTGTAGATGGATTCAGTTGATAATCGCTTAAACCATCTCTATGCCGAGCCGGAGAGTGTGGTGAGAAACACTCGACACTTCACACCATCAGTATATTGATATAGGAGGATATCATGCTCAAATTTGAGGAGATGATCCTCAGGTTAGTTGACCCTGATTATTCCCCTATCGCCAAGGTTTGGTAATGTTTTGATAGTTTATCTTCTAGCACCCTCTAAGAGAATGGGATGCTAATATGCTCCGGAGAACTGTAAGTTGTTAAAGCTTTTCCTTTGTGCTTGTCTCAGACAGGTGCCTCTCCTGAGGATTCTTGATGTAATCCCTCTTGGTCCTGTGCTCGGGCGGTGTGCGAAAGAGTTCCCAATGGCGTAGAACTGGTGAGTGAGATGCTGGCGGTAAATGAGTCAGGCCCTCCTCCCTAGCCCCTCTCTCCCTCTAATGGGCTGTTGTTGAGGCGGCGGGATTAGGCGACGACAGAGTGCTATTGGTGGCTACTTGTTGTTTCAATAATTTTTGTGCTCGGGCGTTGATGAGTAGATCCAGATTTTCTTGTGTTAAGGTAACGGTGGTGAGTCATCCAGCTTATTCCATCTCTGATCTTCATATTCAAGCGAAAATTTCTACAGACGATGTTAAATTTGATTATGTTTGAAAACTACAGAGATGGTGCATCGGGCATGATGGCTTGATGATTGACCAGTAGAAGACTTTTACTCTCTGGAAAAGCATCCCTTTGATCCTGCGCACATATAGACGAGCCAACAAAACGTAAACGCCTAGAAACTTGGGAGAGTTCTTGCCGAAGACTCTTCGACGCTCAAGTTAGTACAGATTCAGACTGGTGAATGAAGAACATTAAGGAATGTGCATGCGAGCATAGAGTTCAAATGTTTAGAGAATGTACCTTTACCTCAGAGACGACTCCCCCTTTATATACCACCTCACATATCTTTCGCAATTATGAGGTAACAAAGTGTGTTAGAGTGTGTTAGGTAAAGGAAAGTGTACAACTTAGGCAATGTGCAATAATTATCCTAGGAATCTTCCCTTTGCCCATATGTATACCTCTTTTATCATTTATAGCTTCTGTTAGTACTGAGGTTGATGAAAGAATATGCTGTTATAAATGGTTTGCTAATGAGAGACACAATAGTCCTTGAAGAAGTTTCCAAAAGTTATAAATGATTCTCTGATCATACTATCAGTTAAGTATATCTCGACCGGATTATAAGGCCGACCATCTCTATACATGTCCATCTGGGAAACAATATAATAACCCATGTGTTATGGAAATCCTTATGAGAACTTGTGTTTGCTATAGATCCGCCCGGGCAATAATATAGATATAGGCGTCTTAGGCTCGGTCGGTCTTTTGTCTGTCCGGGAGTATAATGAGACTCTAGAGAAATGAAACTATGTTCTAAGAGGTTCAGTTGGTATTTTGAGCCAAGGTGTCTTAGGCCCAGGCGACCCTTTGTCCGATCGGTGTATAATAATTTGTAGGTAAAGTGCACTCGGTGTTTTGACCAAATTTATAAGGCTATCTTACCCTTATGCATATAAGAAACGGGTATGGAGTCATATCAGCCTGTTTGGTTCTATTATTGAACGGATACCCATAAGGCTGACCAGTAATCGAGTTAGTCGGGCATATGTATAGGGGTTTATACAGAGTAAGGAGTTTGATCTTTCCTTCGACCAGGTCTAGGCCTGGTGGAATGTGAGGTGGGTCAGTCATTCCGACCGATTTACAAGGATGGCCAACCCTAAACTCGATCGGCTATCGAGTGATCGAGTACACTATCTCCTCAGTTCAAGGGTAAAACACTGAACTTCTTATATTCAACTGGCCCAAGGGTTGGTCAATTTTTTTCTGCCCATCTTGGAATCTGACCAGGCCGATTCGGTGAACCTTAGCGAACAGCCAATCAGAGCCAGGCGGGGAGATGCTTTCCTCCATTGACTTTGACTGCCACGTCACCTTGACTTTGACCACCACATCATTTCCTGAATCTACTCATTATAACCTGTATTATTCAATTTACCCAAATTATGAATTTTAAAATCAAAATGTAACCAAATTAACCGAAAAATAAATTGAATTTAAAAAAAAATGAACTAAATTAATTGAACCTAATTTTTAAATTTAATACGTTTAGTTCTGTTAATTCGGTTTTACCAAATTTTTCTCACCTCTTCATATTGACCTACTAAGAATATATAGTTATTACTAATGAATTTAATTGATTAATCAACAAAACTTCTTATTTTACCTAATTTTAATGAGTTAAGTGAAGTGTTTTAGGCGGCGTCTGGAGGAAGGATACGACATGATCCACTTGGTCATGCAAGCACAATTATACGCTACAAGAAAACATGGCTTCAGAGATGAAAAATTCTGTCTCTGATAGTCATTTTTCCGTCTCTAAAGAATATTTGAGATGGAATATTCTATTTCAAATATCTGTTAGTGAAACCCCCGTGGCTAAAATTTGAGACGGAAATATTCCGTCTCAAATTTCAAAAACAAATTAAAAAATTGTTTGTGAATTTGTTTATATTTGACCAAATGAAATTAATTGAAAATATAAATTCTATTTCTAATTTTGTTTTAAATCCGTCATTAGTCTGTCTCAAATTACATAAAAAAAATATAATTTTAATTTGTTTATAAATTCATTTATAATTCGATTTATAAATCCTGTCTAGAATTTTGTTTTAAACCCATCATTAATTTGTCTCAAATAACATATTAAATATGATTTTAATCTGTTTATAAATCCGTCTATAATTTTATTTATAAATCTATATATAGATTCATTTTTAAATTTATCACTAAATTTATATTATTATTTATATTTATCATCTACATGATACTTTTAATAAGCACACATTTCAAACAAATTTAAAAATTTTAAAACAATTAATTTCTAATGCGAAAGTATCATAAAACTAATATTGAAATAAATAAATATTCACATCATCTAAATACATTTAACCATTAATCAAAGATAAAGTAATTTAATCTTTATTTCGCTTATCACGATGCTCACGGGGACCAGATCCTCTTGGATATAAATGATTTGTATATCCCACCTCTTGAATCATTTTACGAACCATCTCTTTTAGATTTTCTTCTCTTTGCCTACCTTCCTCAATAAGTTGTTCTTCCCTCTGTCTATTTTCTTTGATAACGAGTTCCAATTTATTTTTGCTTTCAGTAATTTCTTCCTCCATCCTCTTGCTAATAGCACACATGTCTTCAATTTCTTGAGATAATTCCTTGTTCTTCTCATGAGACCACATTTCATTGGAACTTCCATTGTATGATCTTCTAAAATGTTGATTACGTCCAAATCCGTACACCCTCCCCTTACATGGGTCGCCCACCACATCACACCATGATTTGAGATTGAATGAAGGTCGGGTAGACTAATCATCAACATTTTGTCTCTCTTTATATTGTTCCTGTCCATATTACAAGAGCTTATATTAGTTTAACAAATATAAAAACTAATAAGAATTAATATAAGCTAATAGAAAATTAATGAATAATTAATTATGTTGACTTACACTAACTCGAGCCGATTTGTTATCCACAAACTCTCCAGTACCTTGCTTTCTTTTATACATTCGTTCAAAAACCTCAAATTCATCCACATCTCGTCCCAAATATTTTTTCTACAATCATACATTATACATGTCAATATAAAATAAAACAAATGAGATACATTGAATTTATATCTAAATGTCAAATATATAATAAATTTATCAAATGTGTAAATTATTGGAATAAACATGTTAGAAAAGGAGGTTTACCATTCTCTCACGGTGTGCTCCAAAAGAAATTGAATCCCCAGTATGTTTGGTAGTAGACCCATCCTTCGTTGTCATTTTATTCTTCCGTGCAATTTCACATTTGATCTTGTGATCTTCTTTATTCCAATGAATTTTAACCAAGTCATTCCATATATTAGCTTCCATCCAATCAGGTCCTCTACCAATCATATCTAATATGTCTGATTTCCTTCCTAAATCTTATTGTGCAGATGATAATGCTGCTTTCTTAGCCAAATGAATGGATGCCCTGTATCTCTCACTTGAATTTTCATTCCATACCTTTTTCATTTCTTTGTCAGTAAAATTATCCCAATTATATCTCAACTGCATCAAAACAAATAAATAATCAATGATTATATATAATAACATATGTGAATAAATAATCAATGGTTGCTCTAATTAAAAAATGTATTACTTACCTTAAAATTTTCCCAAAGTAAATCTTTAATATCATTAGACACCTTTTTCCACGTTGGCCATACTCCTTTAATCACTCCTTTGATATCATTTGTAATTTCACGAGGAACCTCATTTTCGACAAATCTAAAGATAACAAAATTAAGAATATTATAACAACAAAATTAATTTAATACAAAAGTATCAAAACTTAATAAATTTAAAAGGTCATATGACTTACTTATTCATAGCCACATTTATTTTAGTCCGTTCATCAATATTGGTTGGAATTTGAGACCCGTGATTAGGTCCTCTTCGTCGAACTACTAATGAACTATCTTCTTCACATCTTGCATCATTAATCACGTTATCATCTGAAATTTGTCTTCCCACCTCATCCTATGACAAATAAATAAGAAAATTTAGCTCAATGTTTAACCATGGATATTAACCTTACCATTGTGATTTTCAAATAAATAAGAAAATTTACATTTAAATCATTCTCATCAAGGTGCTAATGCAATATCGAGATAAAATTTTAGCTAATTGAGCAGCATTGAAGTAGCAATACAAGAGCATAAATTTTAGCTAATTGAGCAACAATACAAGAGCTTAAATTTTAGCTAATTGAGCAGCAATAATAGAGCTTAAATTTTAGAAAATTGAGCAGTAATACAACAGCTTAAAGTTTAGCTAATTGTGTAGTATTGAAGTTGCAGTACTAGACTAATGTTATTGTAGTTCAGCTTTGACACAAAATTTTAGCACACAAAAATTTGACTACAATTGTACAATTGTAGTTCAGCTTTGAAGTTTGACTACAAAGTTCTCCATGAAGGGTCTTCATAGGCACCTACTTTACCGTTGCTATCCATAGCAATATAATAAGGAATATTGTCTAAGATGCTTCCTTAAAAAGGATTATCTAAGAACTTTATTCCTGAAACAAGCACATTAGCCAATTTTAGTTTTATTAGTATTGAGATCAAAATGTCACTGCTATATTGTATAAGTATTCAATTTTCAAATTACAATAACTTCAACGTGGAACCTGCCTAGTGCTATATTATATAAGTATTCAATTTTAAAATGTAACTGGTAGCTCATCCATTTGTCTTCAACGTGTGAGAAAACCCATTACAATAACTTCTTTAACATAGTAGCTCTAGCAATGTTGACTAAAATTAAATTAGAATGCTACCCGTATCATGTAGCTCTAGCAACCAACAATGCATCATATTCTAGCAACCTACTTTAACTGGTAGCACTCAGACTTGTTAATAACATGATGCAGCACTCAAGTTGCTCTAGTAACCTAGTAACTAATTAGTGCTGCAACCAATAACATGATGCAGCACTCAGACTTGTTAATAACTTAGTGCTGCAACCAATAATATTTTTAACCTACTTTAACCACGTAGCAAGTCTGAGTGCTGCATCATGGTTTAACTTAGATATTCCGATCGCAAGTCTGAGTGTTGCATGTCGAGATAAAATTAGCATACCTGTATTTTATCTGGTATATTATCAAGTCCATGCATTATATCATGTTGCCTACATGCATCATCATTAAAGTAAATATTATGTAACTAATCAATAGTGTGATCAAATTATATTCCATTCATAAGAATTAAATATACATACTCATCTTGTATCGTCAGGGATTGTCATTTCTGTCGCCCTCTCCCTCTTGATTTTTTTTTGTTAGAACCAATATCCTTTCCTTTACTTGACATCCTGCAGCATTGTTAAAATATAATCAATATATTTAATTAAAAAATTGTATGCTGTAGAGAATTTGCCACGTTACATAAAAAAAAAGAAATGTCATGATATGGAGAACCTTATACCTATTTAAGTTTCAAAACCATTTCGGAGAACAACTTGTCAACTTGGTACAATCTCAACTAAATTAAAATAACTAGATATATACTCAAGGAATGCAATGTAGGAACAACATTTATTATCCAAAAGCTACAATATTACTCTCAGTACACTTTGCTCCAAAGGGAAAAAAATAGCACAATAAACTACATTAATTCACTATCACTATTATTAGAGTCATAATCTATTTCATCTTGTGTTTCTTCATCTTCATCAAAATATTCAAGTTCTTCCTCTAGCTCTTCACTATCTACAATAACTTGCTTTCCATTCATAACACGTCAAAGCTCCTCAATTTCCATTTCATTTAATTCCTCTTTATCAACATTAAAAATAATGTTAACATCATCAATATCTATATCTGTGAGAACATTATTTGGAGTAGATATCTCCTCCTCTTGATAAGCAACTTCAATAGTTGGTGAAACATTTTCATCTTGTTTTTCAAGGAATGGTATGTCAAATTTTCCTCTAGCTTTCACTTTGCATGTCGTGACCCAATCATTCCTCTCTTGTTTGACGGTAGGAGATCTGGTATAGTACACTTGTTGGGCTTGAGCAGCTAATATGAAAGGGTCATTTGTGTTTAACTTTGATTTATGATTAATTTCTACAAGACCCAACCTATGCACTTTCATCCCTTTATCTGATGTATCATACCAATGACACTTAAACAATACAATAACATCCTTGAGACCGTAATAGTTCAATTCCAAAAATTCTTCTAACACCCCATAGTAGTCCACTTCATACTCATTGATGGTGCTCCCTAAGACACAAACACCATAATTTGATGTTGCTTTGAAACGCCCATGTTCCATGGTCTTGAATTTAAATCCATTGACAAAGTATCTTTTGTGACTTGAAACCCGTCGATTTGGACCATGTGCCAGCTTCTTTATGTCATCATCAACCTCAAAAGGATGTTCTTGAATCTAACATTAAAATAAAATTAAAATTAAATGGATTAAAAATATTGTGATGAACTATTAGAAATTGATGTATAAATTAAGATTATAATTTACATACTTACATAAGTGAGTAACCATTGAGAAAATTCTTGATCACATAATATTTGAAGTTTCTTGTCATTGATCCCTGGATATTGTTGTTTCTGTACTTCAAAAAATTTCCTACATTTATAAAGTGATTATTTATGATTTTAATTTGTCAATTGCCAAAATAATGAAAATATAATGTATGATTAAAGAAATTATGTCACAAATGGAATGATCTGGTCACAATTCATCAATATGTATCTATGGGCAGCTTTTAACTCATCATCTTTAAGATATCTAACTGAAATTCGAGAGCCAAGTGCTCGTCCTGGGTGAGTGAAAATTGGTAGCCCGCTAGAAGAATCTACTGCTCCTCCATCGTCATTTAGTGGAATTCAATTTAGTCGTGATTGTATGTGTGGTTCAAAGTACGATGAACAAAATGTTGAAACTTCCTCAATCATATAAGCTTCAACAATAGAAGCTTCAACTCGAGCTCTATTACCCACTTTTTTCTTCAAATGGTACAAAAACCTGAATAAATTTTACATTTTTATTAAATATATATAACTAGCATCAACATGAATTAGTAAATTGATTTAAAATAATACCTCTCAAAAGGATACATCCATCTATAGTGTATAGGTCCACCAACTTTTGCTTCATATACAAGATGAATTGTCATATGCTCCATGAAATCGAAGAAAGCCGGGGGAAAAATCATTTCAAGCTTGCATATTATCTCAATAATATTTAGTCCAATTTGTTCCATGTGCTCTGCTTGCAACACAGTTGCACATATATCTCGAAAAAAATTGCTTAATTCTGTTAATGCTTCCCATATTAATTTTGGAAGTAGATCACGAAATGCAATAGGCAATAATTTTTGCATAAATACATGACAATCATGGCTCTTAATTCCAATAAACTTGCATTCACTCTCATTTACACAACGAGATATGTTCGAAGAATATCCATCTGGGAATTTTAATGATTTAGTCCAGATACATACTTCTTTCATTTGTAATTTGCTCAAAATGTATGATGCTTTTGATTTGTAAACTTTACCATTTGCATGTTCAATCAAATGCAACTCAGGACGGCTATAAAGTTGCTCTAAGTCTTTTCTAGCTTTAGCATTATCCTTCGTCTTATCTTTGACATCCATGATAGTGTTGAAAACATTATCAAAGACATTTTTCTCAATATGCATCACATCTAAATTGTGTCGAATAAGATTTGTTTGCCAATAAGGTAGCTCCCAAAATATACTTCTTTTAACCCAATTATGTGTTTTTCCAAATCCATCAATCGGTTGGGTGGCACTTGGTGGTTTCCCAAATGTTACATGTGGAAGTCTATTTACTCTTTGATAGATGTCTTTGCCACTTAAACGAAGAGGTGAAGAATCTATTTCGACTTTACCCTTTCGAAATTTATAAGCTTGTCTTCTAAAAGGATGATCACGAGATAAGAATTGATGATGACAGTCAAACCAAGAAGCCTTTCTCCCACACTTAAGTTGGAATGATTTTGTATGTTCCATACAGTAAGGACATGCCAACCAACCGTGAGTACTCCAACCAGACAACATTGCATATGCAGGAAAATCACTAATTGTCCATAAAAGTGCAGCCTTCATTTGAAAATTTTGTTTAGAACACATATCATAAGTCTTTACTCCAGTAGTCCATAATTCTCTTAACTCATCTATTAGAGGATGTAAGAAAACATCAATATTTTTTCTTGGACTCTTTGGTCCGGGAATAACCATGTTAAGGAACATGAAAGGCTTCTGCATGCACATCCATGGAGGAAGATTATAAACTGTAATAATAACAGGCCAACATGAATAAGGGGTACTTTGATGACCAAATGAGCTAAATCCATTTGTACATAATCCAAGTCGCACATTCCGTGGATCTGAGGTGAATGAAGAATAAGTGTGATCAAAATGTTTCCAAGCTTCACCATGAGATGGGTGTGCCATTTTCCATCTATGCAGTGATTTTTTGCATGCCAAGTTATGTGCTCACAAGTATATGTAGATGCATAAAGTCTCTTGAGTCTAGGTATTAACGGCAAGTACCGCAAGACATGAAAAGACACCTCTTTTCACACTCTAGGCTTCCTCGGTTTGTATCTGGGATGAAAGCAAATGGGGCATTCTTTATAGTCCTTATATTCTTCATAATATAGAATACAATTATTCACACATGCATCAATTTTCTTATAGCCAAGTCCAAGATTGGAAAGTTGCTTCTTTGTTTTATATAAATTTGGCGATAAATTATCACTTTCTGGTAACATACTTTTTATTATTGACATTAGTCTATCATAGCATGCCACTGGTAGATTATACTCAAACTTAAGATTTAATAACTGCGTCACTGCTGAGAGTTTAGTGTGATTTTTGCAACCATTCCATAATGGCTCATCTGCATCCTTTAACAAGTCAAAGAACTTCTGCACTTCAGAATTCGATGGTTGTTCATTACTTATTGTAATCCAATCAAAACTTTGATCCACGCCATCAATCACCATATTTCTATAACGAGATCCTTCTTCATTATTATGAACTCTTTCACAATCATTAGTTTTCTTTAATGGTTCACCATGTGCATACCATTGCTCGTAGCCACGAGTGAATCCATGTTTGACAAAGTGATAACGCACATCATTTTTATGTAAAATTTTTTTATTACGACACTTGCTGCATGGACTGTTAGTTAGAGCCCTACAGCCAATCATTTGATGATTGTATGGACTCATGTATATCATATTCTTAATAAAGGCATTGGTTTTTGGTTATTATGCTTATTTGTATTAGTGTCAGATAAAATAAGTATAGTAACGTACTTGAGTAGAACGTTCATACCTATATCAATCGATTAGTTGAATCGATAGTGAGATGATATAGGGAACACTACTCTAAATCATTCCTAGTCGAGTATTAACATTCAGGGACAATGTTAATGCAATAAGACTAGCATGTAGGTCAGCTCGATGACTTGATCTCACAAGTCATGGATATAGAGATATCAAGCTGACACATGGGTATGCATTAGAGAATGTATACTGAATGACCCGCCATGAGAAAGTATCATGGATCGTTATATGAGTGTCATATACTTTCTCATGTGGCTATTAGTATGACTATTAGTCCTTAGACCTGAGGTCACCATGGATCCCTACATAAGGAGTTATGTACTTTAGTTTCGTCAATCATCACCCGTAATCGGGTGGACTATAAAGGCGATTATTGGGTATGTAACGAATTATGCAGAGGATGTGAGTGATGTAGAAGGATCTATCCCTCCCATATGACGGAGTGACATCGCTATTCTTGATAGAGTGAGACCACTAAGCATGGTCATGCCCAAATGAGTCAACATTAGATGTTGAGCTCATTTGATCGAGTGAGTCTACTTGGAGTTCAAGATTTAGATTGATTGGAGGATGACACGGTCTATGCCTCACATTTATCAATCTAGATGTCTAGGATAGAAGGACAATGTCACATATTGTGAGGAGTCACAATTAGTAGTCACAAGGTGATGTCGGATCTCGACATTCTTGTAACTTGGGTAGTAATGATATGTTGCTAGATACCGCTCATTACTTATGCTCCTAAATGGGTTTAGGGGCATTGTCAACGTTACAAGAACCTATAGGGTCACACACTAAGGGCAAATAGATGGAGACTAGGTTCATTTGATGAACCTAAATGATTAGGTTCATATGATGAACCAAATTGGATTAAGAGTAATCCAAAGTAGGATAATTGAGTTGGACTCAAGTTGGTTCATGTGTTAAGTGAGTCTAATTTGGAGTTAGACTCATTTAATTAATTTAATTCAATGAATAGAGATTCATTAAATTAAAATTGGCTTGAACTAATGATTAGATTAGATCAACCAAGGGATAGAAGTGGTCAAGTTTGACTTGACTTAAGTAGGAAGATGAAGAGTCATGTTTTTGACTTGACTTTGACTTGACCAATGCCACATCATCAAGGCCTCTTCATTTGGTCAAGTTTGACTTGACCAAATGCCACCTCATGGGAGTTACCAAGAGTTGTGACTCTTGATATTCCATGGGGGTTACAAGGTTTAATGTGGCCTGCCACTTTGAGTGTAAAAATGAATGTTTTATTTTTCATTCAAGGCTAATTGATTTCATCTTCTTCCTCTTGCTCACAATTTTTCTCTCCCTCTTCTCCTTCTTGCCAAGACCTTGCTTGAGTGCTAGCACACTCTAAGGTTTCTTCTCCATCTCTTGCTTGTGTGGATACAAATAGAGAAGTGTCTACTTTGACACTTTTGAGATCCAGCGAACCAAGGACAAGCGGGATTGCGAAGGGCTTCGCTACAAAGGTATAAATGGTTTATCCTTATGTAGATCTACTGTAGATTAAAGTTTTCAAACTCGTACTCGTATTTTCGTTCGGTTTTACCTTGCACGAGATCCGTGGCTTGGGCGATTCGGGGTTTCCGCGACACGAAAAGCGGTTTTCGTGGCCCGAAGAACCCAACAGTGGTATCAGAGCCACGTGCAAGGCTTGTACGAGTTTGTTTTTATTTTTATGAAAAATAAAACCTTCTGTGATTTTCTGTAAAAATTAGTTTTTTATGATTTTATGGGTAATTTTTCCGTAGAAGCGAAGCACAAGTGTCTCGGCACTTGTAGGCTTCGGCTACCGGAAAGATCTTTCAAAACCGGCTTCGTTTTGCCCCAAATCCATTTGGGACAGCGGGCTTGGGTGCCATTAGATCGCAAAGGAGCAACTCACGATGGTTAGATCGTGGGTAGGGGTACTGCCCCTAACCCCGCAAGGGGATTTGCTCCGCGATCGCACCCGAAATCGCTAAAAACGAACCCGCCGGGAAGATTTTTCTGAAACGGCAATGTCTCGACCCAAATCGTTTTGGGACAGCGGGTTTAGGCGCTGTTGGATCACAAAAGAACTCTCGCGATGGTTAGATCGCGGGTAGGGGCGATGCCCCTAGGCCCCGCAAGGGGATCCGTTCCGCGATTGCGCCCGAAACCGCTAAACGGGACCGCCGGGAAATTTTATTCGTAAAATTGTAAAAATTAATTTTAAAATTATAGAAAATTATGAAAAATATATAATTTTGAATTATATATTAATTTGTGATAGTCATGGCCCAAAGCCCAATATGATTGGTTGTGTTGTAATTCTTAATACGGCCTGCGTGCCGTTATGTGTTTGCGAGTGTTGTATTATATTCGCGACCTGCGCGTCGTGCCTTCTCTTATTTTCTTGTTGTAAATTAGATTTAGACTCGAATGTAACTCGAGTTTCAAATTGTAATGTACAAATTGGAGCGGTGGAGGGTCCACACGAGACGGAGTTCCGAGGCGGGCACGAGCAACACAAGGTGGTCAAAGGGAGGAGCTTGGAGAAGCTGTTGACCCTAGGTTGACCATTCGATCTTCTCATTGGCTTGAGAAGATCGTAGTAGGGCCATGACTAAATCACAAATAGATTAATTAATTGCTTGCGTGTGTGATGCATATTTAATAAGTAGTTAATTAATTAGTGCCTAACGATTAGATTAGATCTAAGTCGTGCACATGATGCACCCTTGCGATTAGATTAGATCTAAGTCGTGCACAAGATGCATCCCTTCTCGATTAGATTAGATCTTAATCGACTCAACTCTAATGCCTAACCGTGCCGTGATACCTATCACTACCTCGATCACATGTATTGTTGAATCTGCCAAAGCAGAGCAATACATATTATCTTGGTAGGGTACGGAGGGACAATCTTGGTCCCGTCTATCAACGCATGGGTGAATACAAACTCAATTAGATTGAGTATTTATAGTTACTCGGTTGGGTCGAGTCAACTATAGGCATTCTTCCAATAGTTGGAAAGATAGGTCAATATCACATCTATATTAACTCTCGGGCGTATTAGCCAAAGCTAACTCGAGTTCTAATATAAATGCGGATATTGATTCTATAAACAAGAGTTGCATAGAGATGTAATTGGTAATCGTTACCTACCGATCATACTAAGCCTTGGGCGTATTAGCCAAAGCTAACTCAAGGGTTAGTATGATGTGGATCTTGTCCCACAAGAATTATAGAATTCAGTGGGAGCATCATTTAATTAAAAGGCCTAATTAAATGATTTTTAAAAGAATATGATATTTATTTCTGTAAATTTTTCTGTTGTAGATAACCATGACGTCGAACACGAATTCCTTCTCCCTGCGATCTGTCCTTGAGAAGGACAAGCTCAACGGAGCGAATTTCCTGGACTGGTACAGGAACTTGAGAATAGTTCTAAGCTGTACGTTCTGGAGCAGCCCATTCCGGAGGCTCCTCCTGCCAATGCCCCGCGAGCCGACAAAGATGCTTACAAGAAGCATCAAGACGACGCATTAGATGTGTCCTGTCTAATGCTCGCGACCATGAACTCAGAGCTTCAGAAGCAACATGAGTTGATGGGCGCTTTTGATATGGTTGAGCATCTTCGCCAACTATATCAGGGACAAGCGAGGCATGACAGATTTGAGATCTCGAAGGCACTGTTTCAGTGCAAGATGTCAGACGGGTCTCCTGTAGGTCCTTATGTACTCAAGATGATTGGGTACATAGAGAACCTACAAAGACTGGGGTTCCCACTTGGCCAAGAGCTGGCCACTGACTTGATCTTGCAGTCCTTGCCAGATAGCTATAGTCAATTCGTTCTCAACTATAACATGAACGAGATTGACAAGCCACTGCCCGAGCTACTTAGTATGTTACGAACTACTGAGATTAACCTTAAGAAGGTTAAGCCCATTCTGATTGTCCAGAAGCACAAGGGCAAGGGCAATCCCAAAGGTAAGGGAAAGTCCCAAACCAAGGGCAAAGGCAAGGCACTGAAGCCTAAAGGAGGGGTCGCCAAGGATGCTACCTGCTTCCACTGCGGTCAGACCGAGCATTGGAAGAGGAACTGCAAGGTATACTTGGAGGATCTTAAGAAGAAGCGAAGTGAGACTTCCACTTCAGGTATATATGTTATAGAAGTCAATCTATCTATTTCTACATCATGGGTATTAGATACTGGATGTGCTTCTCACATTTGTACTGATGCGCTGAGAAATAGCAGAGCATTGGCAAAGGGCGAGGTGGACCTACGAGTAGGCAATGGAGCACGGGTTGTTGCTGTTGCTGTAGGAACTTATCAGCTATCTCTGCCCTCTGGGCTTGTACTAGATTTAGATGATTGTTGTTATGTGCCTGCTCTTACTAAGAACATAGTTTCAGTTTCTTGTTTAGACAAGAAAGGATACTCTTTTATAATAAAAGACAAATGTTGTTCTGTATATTTAAAAGATATGTTCTATTGTAGTGCACCTCTAATAAACGGACTCTATATTCTAGACCTTGAGAGCCCTATCTATAACATTAGTACCAAGAGGTTCAAGTCAAATGACATGAACCAAACCTACCTCTGGCACTGTCGCTTAGGTCATATAAATGACAAGCGCTTATCCCAGCTCCATAAGGATGGTTTGCTGGACTCATTTGATTTAGAATCATATGAGATATGCGAGTCATGCCTACGAGGCAAGATGACCAAAACCCCCTTTAGTGGGCATAGCGAGAGAGCAACTGATTTGTTAGGACTCATACATAGTGATGTATGTGGCCCTTTCAATGTTGCGGCTAGAGGCGGTTATAGGTACTTCATCACATTTACTGATGATTTCAGTAGATACGGTTATGTGTACTTGATGACACATAAGTCTAAATCCTTTGAAAAGTTCAAAGAATTCAAGAATGAAGTACAGAATCAGCTTGGCAAGAGTATTAAGGTACTTCGATCAGATCGAGGTGGTGAATACTTAAGTCATGAGTTTCGTGACTACTTAGCTGAGTGTGGGATTTTATCTCAACTCACTCCTCCTGGAACACCACAGTGGAATGGTGTATCCGAAAGGAGGAATCGTACCTTATTAGATATGGTACGATCTATGATGAGTCACACAGATCTTCCGACATATCTATGGGGATATGCTCTAGACACGGCAGCTTTCATACTCAACTGAGTTCCATCAAAGGCCGTGATAAAGACACCATATAGGATATGGACTGGGAGAGATGCCCAGGTGTCTTTCATGAGAATTTGGGGTTGTGAGGCTTACGTACGACGTCAAGTCTCAGACAAATTAGGACCCAAATCCGACAAGTGCTATTTCATTGGATATCCCAAGGAAACTAAGGGATATTACTTCTACATTCCCAGTCAGCACAAGATAGTTGTGGCAAAGACTGGGGTCTTTCTAGAAAGGGACTTTGTTTCTAGAAAGACTAGTGGGAGCGCGTTCGATCTTGAAGAAGTTCAAGATGCGAACAATAGCACTGATGCCTCGATGGAAATTGAACTGGAACCACAAAGTGTTGTGGATGATGTTCCACAAGGAGTTCAGGAACAACAACCAGTTCAAGTAGACATACCTCTTCGCAGGTCTGATAGGGTACGTCGTCAGCCTGAGAGATATTCATTTCTCTTGTCTGACCATGATGACATTATGCTCATAGAGGATGAGCCTACCACCTATCAGGAAACTGTGATGAGACCAGATTCCGATAAATGGCTAGAGGCCATGAGATCCGAAATGGAGTCCATGTACACCAACCAAGTATGGACTTTGGTTGATCCACCTGAAGGGGTAAAACCCATTGGGTGTAAGTGGGTCTTTAAGAGAAAGACTGACATGGATGGACTTATTTATAAGGGTCGCTTGGTAGCTAAAGGTTTTAAGCAGATTCATGGTATTGACTATGATGAAACTTTTTCTCCAGTAGCGATGTTTAAGTCTATTCGGATCATGCTTGCTATTGCAGCCTACCATGACTATGAGATATGGCAGATGGATGTCAAAACTGCGTTTCTGAATGGAAACCTACTCGAGGATGTGTACATGACACAACCTGAGGGTTTTGTAGATCCACAGCATACTAGTAGAGTATGCAAGCTGCATAGGTCCATTTATGGACTAAAGCAAGCTTCTCGGAGCTGGAATCTTTGATTTGATGATGCGATCAAACAGTTTGGTTTCATCAAGAACAAAGATGAACCTTGTGTCTATAAGAAGGTTGTAGGGGATATAGTTGTCTTCCTCATATTGTATGTGGATGACATACTACTCATTGGGAAGGACATCCCTATGCTTCAGTCTGTCAAGACCTGCTAGGGAGTTGCTTCTCAATGAAGGACTTAGGTGAGGCATCCCGCATTCTAGGGATACAGATCTATAGAGATAGATCTAAGAGATTACTTGGCCTAAGTCAGAGTACATATATTGACAAGGTACTCCTTCGGTTTGCCATGCAGAACTCCAAGAAGGGATTTCTGCCGATGTCACATGGCGTGAGTCTTTCGAAGACTCAAAGTCCCTCTTCTAGAGAGGAGAGAGACCGCATGGATCAGATCCCTTATGCCTCAGCCATAGGATCGATCATGTACGCCATGCTATGTACTCGACCTGATCTCGTATGCTTTGAGCATGACGAGCAGATACCAGTCGATCCGGTGAAAGTCATGGATAGCGGTCAAAATATTCTTAAGTACTTAAGAAGGACTAAAGAATATTTCTTGATATATGGAGGCAATGATGAGCTAACCGTAAAGGGTTACGCTAGCTTCTAGACCGACCAGGATGACTATAGATCGCAATCGGGGTTCGTATTTTGCATTAATGGTGGCGCTGTCAGCTGGTAGCTGATTCTACAACAAAAGCCGAGTACATTGCTGCATCAGAGGCAGCAAAGGAGGCAGTTTGGATCCGCAAGTTCATCATTGAACTTGGGGTGGTTCCCAGCATTGCTGACCCCATTGAGCTCTATTGTGACAACAATGGAGCTATAGCACAGGCGAAGGAACCTCGCTCACACCAGCGGACCAAGCATATACTACGGCGCTTCCATCTCATTCGAGAGATTATCGATAGAGGAGATGTGAAGATTTGCAGAGTACCTACAGAGGCTAACATCACAGATCCCTTGACCAAGGCTTTGGCACAGAGGAAGCATGATGGTCACACTAGGTCTTTAGGCCTTAGAGCCTATACTGATTGGCACTAGTGCTAGTGGGAGATTGTTAGTTAGAGCCCTAGAGCCAATCATTTGATGATTGTATGGACTCATGTATATCATATTCTTAATAAAGGCATTGGTTTTTGGTTATTATGCTTATTTGTATTAGTGTCAGATAAAATAAGTATAGTAACGTCCTTGAGTAGAACGTTCATACCTATATCAATCGATTAGTTGAATCGATAGTGAGATGATATAGGGAACACTACTCTAAATCATTCCTAGTCGAGTATTAACATTCAGGGACAATGTTAATGCAATAAGACTAGCATGTAGGTCAGCTCGATGACTTGATCTCACAAGTCATGGATATAGAGATATCAAGCTGACACATGGGTATGCATTAGAGAATGTATACTGAATGACCCGCCATGAGAAAGTATCATGGATCGTTATATGAGTGTCATATACTTTCTCATGTGGCTATTAGTATGACTATTAGTCCTTAGACCTGAAGTCACCATGGATCCCTACATAAGGAGTTATGTACTTTAGTTTCGTCAAACGTCACCCGTAACTGGGTGGACTATAAAGGCGATTACTGGATATGTAACGAATTATGCAGAGGGATGTGAGTGATGTAGAAGGGATCTATCCCTCCCATATGACGGGAGCGACATCGCTATTCTTGATAGAGTGAGACCACTAAGCGCATGACCATGCCCAAATGAGTCAACATTAGATGTTGAGCTCATTTGATCGAGTGAGTCTACTTGGAGTTCAAGATTTAGATTAATTGGAGGATGACACGGTCTATGCCTCACATTTATCAATCTAGATGTCTAGGATAGAAGGACAATGTCACATATTGTGAGGAGTCACAATTAGTAGTCACAAGGTGATGTCGGATCTCAACATTCTTGTAACTTGGGTAGTAATGATGTGTTGCTAGATACCGCTCATTACTTATGCTCCTAAATGGGTTTAGGGGCATTGCCAACGTTACAAGAACCTATAGGGTCACACACTAAGGGCAAATAGATGGAGACTAGGTTCATTTGATGAACCTAAATGATTAGGTTCATATGATGAACCAAATTGGATTAAGAGTAATCCAAAGTAGGATAATTGAGTTGGACTCAAGTTGGTTCATGTGTTAAGTGAGTCTAATTTGGAGTTAGACTCATTTAATTAATTTAATTCAATGAATAGAGATTCATTAAATTAAAATTGGCTTGAACCAATGGTTAGATTAGATCAACCAAGGGATAGAAGTGGTCAAGTTTGACTTGACTTAAGTAGGAAGATGAAGAGTCATGTTTTTGACTTGACTTTGACTTGACCAATGCCACATCATCAATGCCTCTTCATTTGGTCAAGTTTGACTTGACCAAATGCCACCTCATGGGAGTTACCAAGAGTTGTGACTCTTGATATTCCATGGGGGTTACAAGGTTTAATGTGGCCGGCCACTTTGAGTGTAAAAATGAATGTTTTATTTTTCATTCAAGGCTAATCGATTTCATCTTCTTCCTCTTGCTCACAATTTTTCTCTCCCTCTTCTCCTTCTTGCCGAGACCTTGCTTGAGTGCTAGCATACTCTAAGGTTTCTTCTCCATCTCTTGCTTGTGTGGATACAAATAGAGAAGTGTCTACTTTGACACTTTTGAGATCTAGCGAACCAAGGACAAGCGGGATTGCGAAGGGCTTCGCTACAAAGGTATAAATGGTTTATCCTTATGTAGATCTACTGTAGATTAAAGTTTTCAAACTCGTACTCGTATTTTCGTTCAGTTTTACCTTGCACGAGATCCGTGGCTTGGGCGATTCGTGGTTTCTGCGACGCGAAAAGCGGTTTTCGTGGCCCGAAGAACCCAACATGGACATCTTATTTTGTTATCACTAACACATGTTGGATGTTCCTAGGCAAACTCCAAGAATCCTTTGACTCCTTCAATAAACTCATGATGAAGATAACCTTTATCATCTTTTTGATGCCACATCCAATTACGATTTGTAGACATTTCCTACATTTTTAAAAAATATACATACAATTTTCAAAAACAAAATAAGCTAGAGCTAATCATTCTCTAAAGGCAGATATTATATTAAGACTAATTGAGTAGTAATTAAGCTAAACATGAACATAAAAAATCAAGTTTTGTTACTGCTTCAATTGGATGACAACTTGTATGCACAACAAGAAAACAACAATATTAAAACATTGCTATAATAATATCTTGTTGAAAAAATAATTTTATTAATAAAACAATAAATAAAAAAAACATGACCAAGGCCACGGCAGGGGAAAGACAGCAGCCAAGACGACCAAGGCAACCAATGTGGTGGTTGCGGTAGTGGCAAGGTAGCTGCCCAATTAGGTTGTGCAAGCTACTAGCGTCGTGTGCAACAACCACCGCGCGATTAAGTCACACGAATGACCTCGATCGCATGAGTAGGACACAATTGGTGTTGCGCGTTCTAGAACAGAGAAGAAGGCTAGAAAAGAAGCAAATGAGATACCTGAGCCTAAGCTTGTTCGGACGTGGATCGTGGAAAGAACGTCGGAGAAGAAGATCGCGTGCGCCTTAAGTCGGAGGGTTGCGCGCCTTAGAGTCTGACCGGAGAAGAAGATCGCGTGCAAGTCGGAGGAGAAATCGCGTGCATGCAGCTGAGAAGAAATCGTGTTGTGCGCCGACGAAGAAGAAAACGTGAGTGCGGGATTTGGGAGAGAAACACTCAAATAGGGTTTAGGCTTTTTTATTATTTAAAATAAAATATATTTATAATTACTTAATAATTTATTTCTCATATTATATACCTTATAAACAGATTTATTTTCTGTTTATAAAAACTTTAAACAGATTTACAAACAAAAAAATAGTTTTGTATCAAATTTCGTTGCTAATTCGTATTTATTTTTATTTATAAAAATTAATTTATAAATTTTGTTTCTAATTTATTTTAAAATCCATTTTAAATATTTTTTTCTATATTATTTTTTGAAATTAAACGAAATAATATTTCCATAGCAAATCCGTTTATAATTTATTAAAATTTAAAACGAATTTTTGTTCCGTTTTAAAATTCTGTTTCTGATACCCTATTTTCTTGTAGTACGTGGAATGTCTGATTGTATCATGTCGGAGGGTGTACACTTGCTGCTTGGTGTTCAGGACGATACATATCTGTCACTTTGTCAGAGGCTGAAGTATATGGAGAAGAGATGTTGTATGTTTTTAGGTGAGGAGGAGTTACAAGAGCACCATCATCTTCAGATGACTATACATCAATTAGCTCTGGATGCGGATCACATGATGAATACAGATGACACAGGATTACATATGGGAGGATGTTGCGGGTCGATCTTCAGAAGACACTGCCGTAGCACTAATAGATTGTTGTAGGCTCGGCACCTTCAGGTCATCCATGATTTACCATGTATAGCAGGCCAGAAACCGTAGTATGCTTGATGGTGTTGGTATTTAAGAAAATATAAACACATGTATATCATACCTCCTCAAATACGATACTTCATCAAATATGACATGAGCAAGTATCTTTGGTCACTTGTGTGTTTTTATATGTTTTGATGACAATATATATATATATATATCTTTCATAAAAATCAAAGAAAAAATCACAAAGAAAAAAACCCCACCTTCAAAATATTCATCCCTATTAGAATTTAAATTTTGATTCTATTCAAATTATAAATATTTTACCTTGTTATTTTAGAACAGAGGTAGATCGACTTTTAAAAATATTTTAAGCTACCAAACACTTAAATCTTAGCAGCAGAATATGAAAAAGCTAATTAAATAATTGAAAATTCAACTCGACGTGAATCAAACACGCAACCTTCTGATCTAGAGTCAGACGCGCTACCATTGCGCCACGGATCCACAAATGTGTTTAGCTAGAGATAACATAACTATAGGAAACCACTTTACAAAACTTGTAATAGATAAGAAATGATATAGGAAAACAATATCATCAAATATGGAGGTAAACTATCTTAAACCCAAATGAAAATAAAGACGATAACAATAAAAAATTACTGTGGAGAAGTAGGAGATGAGAGTTTTGTTGTCAAAGAACTTTTATTATTTTCGTGCTCCCCATGCACTCATTTTTATAGCTAGTAGCTGTTTTAACCCAGTCTATTGGAGATTGATCTTTGCATTACTTGTCTTGCTAATTGCCGTCCTTAGTCGAATTAAAACTCTTCCAATTGATTGTTGTCCATGATAGTGTACATCAACACTTGTCGATTAACGTAACTCTTCTGGATAAGCACGTTGATTTCACTTTCAAGCACTTTTAATGCAGGCTGAATCATTTTTTTTTTTTTTTTTAAATCTAGATATATGAGCCTTGGACTCAATTAATTCTTGAGAGGAATGATCTTCCTCTATTCGTCAACCGAATAAATTCGGAAAAGCGAGTGACCCCTCATCCAACAACTAATGCCTTAAATTTTTTATCCCAATTGAAAACAAATCCTACTTTATAAATTGTTATAATGGACTCCAATTCAAATAGTTGACTCACTCTAGATAATTTCTTATTCAACAATATAATATTTCAAATTCAAAATTAATCTAGCTTACTAGTCAGTTGACTGCTTTGGTTTTAATCAAGTGCATAAGTGAATAGTTGATTTATACTATCGAAAAGAGGGATACATCGAAAAGAGCGCTAGAGGAGGAAGGTGGAGTGAGTAAATAGCATGGTTCATTTTATCATTTTAAAAACTTGTTTTCTTTTTAAAGTACAACACAATGGAATAAACCATAAAAACTTATTTTCTTTTTAATGACACATCTTAATCGTGCATTGTTGATGACGCGCTGCAGAAAGTGATTTTTATTATAGTGAAAGACAAGTTTATTTTACTTGATTTACAAGCTCCGACTGCTAGTCCAAGGACGTGATCATTGATCGTTTTTCTTAGACAATTCACTAATGATCTTTTTCCAAACAACGGTCCAAAGATAAGATTCACCTTTTGCAAAAGATAAGGAATGATAACAGATTTATTGGTCCTTAGAATTGAAAACACGAAGAAAGATGCGTTAAAAAAAACAATACTAACAAAGTAGATCTCGAAGGGTCGCTTCATTGTCGAAGTACTATAGCGGCGTAGCGTCGAAGTTTTTTGCATAGGACGAGAGCAAAAGGGCTTATCAGAGCTGAAGTTTGAATCCTCTAGTTGAGCCTTCTTCTAAATGCTAAGTTTGATCTACCGATCAGCCCGATTGATCTACTAATCACCTTAATAATCGAATCCAAATATATAGTCTATCAGTCGACCTATCTACAAAATCAATCTATCGATCCTTCATCCTGCTAATACTGTTTTTGCCACCTCAGCACCTTGAATCATTCACCACGTTAGAGCATCCACAGTGGGAGCTCTTTCCGAGCTCCCACTGTGACGTGGACTTGGCGAAAAACCTCCCTCCCATAGTGGAGGGAGGTTTTTTTGATTAAAACGAAGAAGCGGCTCCGCCGCTGCGAAGCCGCTTCTTCGTCTTTTTCATTTTTTTTTTTATTTTTTTAATAATTAAAAAAAAAATCAAAAAGCCGGGTAATTAAAGCTTGCTTCTCATTTCAGTGAGAACAACCGTTGTATGCCGTTAGTAACGGCTAATTTATAACCGTTGTTCAACGATTATAATTTAATTTTTTAATATATAAAAAATCTATAAATATGAGATCTATTTCATTCATTCCATTCATTCCATTGCTATCTTTGCTCTCAACTCAATTCTTCCTTTCATTCCCTATTTGCATTCGAGATGGATGAAAATCTCAATACTTCCTTTACGAATCTTTTGAATTCTTCAAATACGGAAGGAAATACATCTTCTCAAAATACTTGCATTCCTCCAAATATCCAATATCCTCATTTTTTCTCTCAACCACAATATCCTCCAAATTTTCAAAATATTTCATATGTTCCACAATATTTTCCTCTCAAAATTTTTTACAGCCGTGGAATCCAAGTAACACCGCCTCAGCTCCATTTGGTATGTATCAATCCCAAGACTGGTCAACAATGGGTAGCCAACTTGGGATGCCTTATCCTTACGGGGTTTCTCCTACTCAACCACCTGTCATACTTTCGAATGAATCTAGAAGGGCGACTATTGATCCATCTATCAGCGACAAAGAATCTCTAATGCCATCATCTGTTCCAGCAACTCAGGTGCCACCACACTCATCACAAGAAGAGCGTGAAGTTGAGCTGGAGGAAAATGAATCGAAAAGAAGATTTTGGTCTCCCGATGAAGATGTGGTCCTTGCGAAGTCATGGGCAACTATAAGCACTGATGCAATCATTGGTAATGACCAGAAGGATCAAGCTTTTTGGAAACGTATTGCTGATTACTACAACAAACATCGCCCCACTGGATCTATGATGAGAAGTTATCAGCGTCTGAAATCACATTATTACAGGTTTGCACTGATGGTAAATGAATTTTCTGCAACTTATAATAATTTCTATACTCATCGGCAAAGTGGTTGGAGTGACGAGAATGTGTTGGAGAATGCACTGAATATGTGGAAAGCCAACAATAATAACAAGGATTTTAAGTATATGCATGTGTGGAGAGTTCTCAAAGACTACGAGAAATATACTCCACAATCAGTTGCTCATTACTCTAACAAGAAGGCAAGGACATCCGAGTCAGGAGGAAACACTTCAACATCAAATCCAGATACAAGTGTTGATTTAGATGACTCTGAAATCCGCATTCGTCTGATAGAGCAAAAGGCAGCGAAGAGGAAGGACAAATCTAAAGCCAGAGAGGGCGACACAATGGAACATAACATCAACAAAGAATGACAAGATATTAAAGAATATCAAATGCAAAAAATGGCTCTGCGGGAAGCCGAGATCTTTCATAAGGATTATGAAATTCTTATGAAGGATATCAGTGAGATGACACCAGGACAACTTTATTTACATGAGAAAATGTTGGAAAAAATTAAACAGAGACATGGCCTGGTGTAGATGAGTTTACGTTTATTTTTATATATTATTATAATGTATGTCTTTTCATTTGATGCACTATAATATTTATGTTTTTTTTTTAAATTATTAATGTTATTTCATGTTAGCAAGTGGTAAATTTAAATTTTATAAAAATTTAATGGTGTATAATGTAAAATATGAAGGAGAAATGAGAATTATATATAATGAAAAGTGTGAGACCCATGAAGAAATTGTTGAGAGGTTTTTTGATAGTGGAAAGAGGTGTGAGATTTTTAACTTTTGATGTGCCGCAGATGTGGCAACGAAGGAGCTCACAGTGAATTTTAACCACTATGGATGCTCTTAGTCCATAGTTCTTTATCCTTTACCGAGTCTCATGCCATGTTGACAAGTCAATGCCTATCTTGTGTCACGTCAGCACGTCAAGACTTATCCTCTGCCACGTTAGCACTTTTGGACACCGCTGTCCTTATTCTTATTCGTGTCCGTAAATCTGGTTTAAAGTTAAGGATAATATGCTCAAATATTTTTTATTAAAACTCAATTTTACAAACTCTCCCTCAATTGCGACTCTCCCAGTTAACATTCCTTTAATTTTTTTTAAATACTTTTAAAATGTTTAATACCTAAACACCACTTTAAAAACCTTTAAACATATTTCTTTTCGAGACTTAGGTTAAAGGAAACAATAATTTTTGAAAAAGTTTTCAAAAATATATCTTCCAATATATAATAAATTAAGTGTATGGAAATAGTTTGTGAAAAAACATTTACGGCACATTAGGCATACTTTGGTAAAACACTTGAGTTTTCAAAATCATAGGCCTTCTCTGTTAGTGAGAGCCCTAGAGTCGATCATGTGATGATTGTTATATAGACTCGATATATTATATTCCTATATATATTTATAAATACATTTCTTTATGGTTATTATACTTACTTGTATTTGTGTCAAATAACTGAGTATAATAGCGTCCTTGAGTAGAATGTTCTTATCTATATCAATCGTTGGTTAAATTGATAATGAGATGATATAGAGAACACTACTCTTAATCATTCCTTGTAAAATATCGAAAAATGGCGAATAATGATAAGGGAATTTTTTGAATTTTTTAGAAATTTTTCTGAAATTTTTCGGAGATCGTATGGATGAGTTTACAGGGATAAAACTGGGCTCCGGGAAAGCCTGTTTTGGCTATCCCGTTTTAACGAGGAAAAGTTTTATTTTATTTTCTTTTCCTTATTCTTTTTTTCCTCACCTGACGGTTTCTTTTTCCCCTAAACCATCAACGTCGTTTCCCCTTTCTCCTCCTCCTACTTCTTCTCCCAAAACCCGATCCTCTCCTCTTCTCCCTCGTGCGCACGCCCTCACCCCCTCTGTTGCCGGCGACGAGAGCCACCTCTCCTCTTCCTTGGCCGACACGGATGCTGACTCCTATCCTCTCCCGAGCGCCGACAGCCGGCTAAACCCCTCTGATTTGTGCATTTCCTCGTGTCAAGCAGCATCGACCCGAGCCCTAGATCTTCCTCCTCGTGCCTCTGCCCTAGTGTCGACGCCACCTTCTTCTTCCTCTACTCTCTGCCCCAATGTCCACTGCCGATGCCAAAGTCCAGCAACCATCTATCGTGCCTTAGACTACACTGACGGGTCTTCCTTCTTCGCCACCAGTCGTCGGCAGAGAGGAAACAAGGGGGTATCGAGTAGGTAAGGCATGTTAGGTATTTGGATTGTGATTCGGGGTCTTGTGCTGAATGAATTTGGCTGATCACTGTGGTAGTGAATGTTTTCCCGCAGCACTGTTTGATCTCTGACAGCAGGTAGATTCTAGCAGCAAACTACCCTACTTCCAGCAGCAAGAATGGCTGTGGAATTTGAGGTAAGGTAAGGGTTTGGAGTATGGATTGAGTTGGCACGCTCTGGATGCATGTTGATTTAGGTATGAATTGCTACATACATAATTGGTTATGGAGTGATTTGGGTACGTTTTGATATATGGTAATTATAGTCATGTTTCGAGTTTGATATTAGTTAGGTATGATCATTTTTGTTGTAGATGAATTATACTCGATGGTTAGGTTGATTAGGGTTTTACCCTAATTTAGCCTTAAGGATTTTATTTAGCCATTCCTTTGAATGTTAGCTAAATAAAAGTATATATATTGGTGACATAGCACTTTGACGCGAGACGAGTATCTCGACGTTGGATTTGGACCAGATTGGACTTTTCTATTGGAGGCGGGTACTTTGAGTTTATGTCATTTGATATGCATAGTAATGTTTTTAACAAATAGCAATGATTGTGTTTCTTATTTGCTTCGGTTGATCACTACCCGATCTGTTACATGCTTGTTTGTTTATTTGTTATGCACATCATGTTTGTATTTACATGATTATACATGCTTATAGAGGTAGTGACACAACCATGTTATTTCTTATGTTCAGGACCTAGGGTTTTTGATACCTTATCTGATCTGTGTACCTTTGATTTGGTTTATTATCCTACGGTACACATTTTATATTTATATATGGATATTGCCATGTTGTTCAGGATTTTGTCATGCTTAGTGGCATGCACCATTCGCATGATTGCATGCTGCGTGATTGTCTGCTCCATTATTGTTAAGCACATCGCCAGTTTCATCTCTGTCGGTGCTCCGCTGGTCCACTCATGGGTAGCTTGACGCAGCGTGGTAGCACGTCAGTTTACTCGGTGGTGCTCCTCTAGGACGCTCATGGGTAGTGTACTGCAGCGTGGTAGCACACCGGGATCCCTCCCCGTTATTGTGTATCGGGGGATGAGAGCATTGAGCTCCCCCATTTATGATTTAGGGTAGGAGGATAGGTGTACTCCGACAGCATCCCGTCCACTCGGTCACTCATCAGGAGCAGTGATGGCAGAGTGCACGGTTGTCACAGCCCTACTCACTCGGTCTCACCATTGTGTGTGAGATGGCTGACTGGCGTCAGGGGTGACCAGGACCTGCATTGGCATCATACGCATTGATGCATTTATTGTTTGTGATTGCTGCATTTATTTGCTGCATTTATATGGATGCATATGTTTGACATGCATACAGGATTTATGACACTCTCGGTCTGACGACCCTGTTATACTTATACCCTGGTCCTGGTTAGTATAGTTTTCTCCTGCTTATTTCAGTTGCATTTATCCTTCTTGTATCAGGAGACTATACGCATGATTAGTGCTGATTGTTATATTCTTTATTATGCATATCAGTTGTTACCCGCTGAATTGTTGAACTCACCCCCGTTGACACTATTTTTTTCAGGTACCAGGTTGTTTATGGAGTCGTTTGGAGTATCCTACCTGCCAGTCCCCACGTCACATTAGAAGACTAGTCTCCGTATATTTTGTTTATTTTTATCTTGGTATATGATATGTGTGTATTTGGCTTTGTGTTCCGGTTTTATTTCCGGAGTGTTGTGTGGTTGTGTGGTGTAAGCCTAGCTATCTAGCAGACTTTGTTTATAGTTGTATGTATTGTCTATTGGATTTCCGCTGTATTTGGTTTTGGTACAGCTGAGTGGGCTGTTAGATTTATATATTACTGCGTGGTTGTATTTTTGTGGTATCAGCCGAGTAGGCTGAATATATAACTGCGTGGTTGTGTATATATTCCAGCCGCCTATGGCTGATGTATATTGTGTCTGTAGAAATGTTTCAAATTGTCACCCATACAGGGGAGGTGCTGCCGAAATTTCTTCGGATAGGTACTTCCCCGGTGCCTGACAATTTATTTGGTATCAGAGCCAAGTTATATGATACTTGCTGTGTGTTCTGGATTTTCTAGATTTATCTGATACCAATTTATTGGTATCAGAGCTCGGTTTACGAGTCTTATATCTCGTGTTTCAGATTTCGTGTTTTAGTCTTCTCGATGTGACTTTTCGGGTTTTGGGACCTGACAGCGGCAGGACATATCCAAGCTATAGGAGGTATGTTGGTATACTGTTACCTACCTTTTTGTTAGTATATGCACCCTTGACTATTACAGTTTATGACATGTATTAGCATTCTTTATTAGTACCTGTCTAGTTGATATAGCATATATTTTATGTATTAGGTAAACTACTGATCATGGTCGACCCTAATAGAGATCAAGGATTACTGTATCAGGAGACTTTTCATATCATACCACCAGTAGTTTTAGCTTCTGGTACTACTAGTAGGATATGGAGGCACATACCAGCCTCTGTTATTATTAGCTGTGTAGTGGATATTATCTACATATTCATGTTGACTTAGCCAGTAGAATACCATGTTATCTTAGTTAATTTCATCAGTAAATATTGATTTACTCTTGTTAGATTGATCAGTAGACGACTGATTTATGTTTGTCGACTTGGGTAGTCGTAGATCGATATACCTTAGTGATTGTGGAGGATTAACGTACATTTGTTAGATTTAGATAGTCGATTACCGATTCATTATTTTGGTTGGTCCAATCAGTAGGGGATCGACTTACTCTATTTTATAAAAATGTTAATCTTTGGGTTATTCGTGCTTAGTTGGATATCTTAAGCACATTGGGGACATGGCTTGTATTGACATGGGAAAGGACTGAATTAGCCGTATACCATTGTCGATTTGGTCAGTCTATAGAGGATCGATGTATCCTATTCTATGTGGACTTTCATTTTAGACTGTATGTACCTAGTTGGATAATTTAGAAGGAAGCATAGGGAATGTCGGGTTGATTGGATTAAATATGCTGATTCTGCATATCTATGTGGTGTGTACATATGATTATTATGTGTTGTAGGAGTGTTATGATGTAAAATACCGAAAATAGGCAAATATTAATAAGTGAATTTTTTGAAATTTTTAGAAATTTTTCGGGAATTTTTCGGAGCTCGTCTGGACGAGTTAACGGGGATAAAAATGGGGCCCGGAAAAGCTTGTTTAGGATACCCTGTTTTAATGAGGAAAAGTTTTAATTTTTCCTTTTCCTTTTCTTTTTCTTTTTTTTTCCTTTTCCTCTGGTTTTCCCCGACGCCGAACTCGCGTGCTCTTCTTCCTCGTGCTAACCCAAGCCCTAACCGCACGGTGGTTTTCTTCTTCCCTTCCACTTATACTTCTTCTCCTTTGTCGAACCCTCCTTCCCTCATCTCTCGCGACGCCGGCCTTCTCCACTCGACAGCACCGCCGGTGCTCTTCCTCCTCGCTGAGCGACGCGCCGCCGCCACCCCTAGCCAACGCCGACTGCCACCACTGTGCCTGCCGACGCTGCCGCCTCTCGACCCAGCGCCGAGCGTGGCCTAGTTTTCCTTCTCGTCGGCACTTGAGTACCACCGCCGGTGTTTCCCTTGTGACCGAGCACTGCTGACACCGAGCCTATCCCCTCTTCTGTCCGCTGTGCCCTAGCTAGTATCCGGCGTTGCACGAAACAGTGCCACCAGCCGGTCTCCTCTTCGACACTGCCGCTCTCCTTTTCCTCTGCGCTGCTGCCGACCCTGGATTGGGTAACTTCAGCCGCATACCTTAGTCCCGAAACTGCCGTCGGCCACATCCCGATTGATCCTAAATCCGAGCAGATAAGGTGAGTTGGGTTGTGTAGGATCTGTGATTTCCATTGAATGATCCTTTTTCTGATCAGTATGATTTCAGCAGTGATTCCAGCTTTGAGGTGAAGTTTTGTGCTGTGGTTGGACAGTCACTCCATACAGTGGCTATTGGTTCTTGTAACGACGGTGAATTTGAGGTAAGGTTTAGGATATTGAACTTCGAGTAGATTGATTATGTTTATGTTTGGAATAGGTAGATTTGATTAGGTTTGGATTTAATCTAATGGGTTGATTGGGGATTTAGTTGCTAACCCTAATTAACTATTAGATTTAAAAAGGTAAATTGAGGATATGTGATTAGGGTTTTACCCTAAATTTAGTCCTAGGGATTTTATTTAGCTGTTCTTATGAAGTAGCTAAATAAAATATTTGTATATTGTTTGATACAGGACTTTGACGCGAGACGAGTATCTCGACGTCGTGGACCAGATTGGACTTTTCTATTTTCGGAGGCGGGTACTTTTGACTTTTTTTTCTTTGATATGCTTAGTAATGAAATTAACATGTTGCATTAATTGTGTTTCTTATCTGTTTCGGTTAATCACTACCCAAATCTTGGTACATGCTTGATTGATTGATTGGTTTGCATCTCATGTATATTTTACCTGTTTATACATGCTTATAGGGGTAGTGATATACCATGCTTCACCATGTTCAGGACCTAGGTTTTTATACCTTCTGAGAACCTTTGATTCGATATGATTCGTTGACCTAGGGTGCACTTTTCTATATATATGGATTGGGTCAGGATGTTTATATGGTTATTGCCATGCATCATTTGCATGATTGCATGCTGTGCGATAGTCCGCTTCATTATTGTTGAGCACATCGCCAGTTACATTGATCTGCACACACCACCACTCATGGGTTAGTGGTCGATTCAGGCAGAGTGTGTTGCAGCAGGGACTCTGTTAGGCACCGTTGGTCCGCTCATGGGTAGTGTGACACAACGTGTTATCCGGCAGGGATTCCTCCCCGTCATCGTGTACCGGGAGTTGAGAGCATTGCGCTCCCCCATCTATGATTTGGGGTAGGAGGATAGGTGTACTCCGACAGCATCCCGTCCACTCGGTCACTCATCAGGAGTAGTGACGACAGAGTGCACGGCTGTCACAGCCCTACCCACTCGGCCTCACTATTGTGTGTGAGATGATTGACTGGCGTCAGGGGTGACCAGGACGCATCATTGGCATCATATGCATGATGCATTTATTGCTTGTGTTTGTGTTTGCTGCATTTATATGCTGCATATTGTTTGGATACCTATGTTTGACATGCATACAGGACTTCCCTATCCCTCGGACTGTTTGACCTTACACTCAGGATCTGGTTAGTACAGTATTCTCCTGTTTACTTCAGATGCATTTTTATCTTTCTTATCAGGAGACTGTACGCATGATTAGTGCTAGGTGATATTTCTTTACTTTGCATATCAATTGTACTTGCTGAGTGTTGGACTCACCCCGCCTCCATTGTTGTTAGTTTCAGGTTGATGCTGTCCGGAGGGAGTTCCAGTCGCTAGTCCTCACTGCACGTAGTGCTGGTCCCTGCAGACCTCGAGGATATGTTTGGTTTTCTTTGGTTTCTTTTCTGTTCTAGACTGTTTTGAACATGATATGTTTTGGATTATTCTGCTTATGAATATTGTATGGATTTTATTATTGCGATGGATTTGGATTTGGATTTTATTCTACTACATGCCTGCCTGGATGGCAGAAGAGGTGAGTTCGTCAGATTTGAGCTTTACGAGTGTAGTGGAATAGGGTGGATTTCGAGTCAGAGTATTATTTTACAGTTTAATTATCTTAACTGCGTGGTTGTGACAGCCAGAGGCTGAATAGATTATATATAACTGCGTGGTGATGTTTTATTTTGTTGTTATTATTCCAGCCGCCTGTGGCTGAGGTATTTGTGAGATGTAGAAAAGTTTCAGATTGTCCACCGTACAGGGGAGATGCTGCCGAAATTTTCTTGGACAGGGACTCCTCTGGGGCGTGACAATTTAGTGGTATCAGAGCACAGTTTTACGATCTTTTGTTTTCGTATTTTGGATGTTTGGGATAACCTGACACCAATTTATTTACTTGGTATCAGAGCGCCAAGTTTGGCGATACTTGTTGGATTTTTGTATTATGGATTTTCGAGATTTATCTGATACCAATTTATTTGGTATCAGAGCGGGTTATGATACCTGCTTTTGGTGTTCTGGAGATTTATCGGATACCTGTTGTTGGTATTCTGGATATTTGGTTAGCCAGGTTTGCGAGTCAAACTGGGCATTTTTGGATTTTCGATATGGTTATGTTTCGGATTTCCGTTTCGGATTTATTTGGATTTCCTGCGATATTCTCGTTCGGAATTTGAGGTCAGAAGTTGAGGACTGGACAGCGATGGAACATCTCCAGACGGCAAATAGGTATGTTGTTTATTTTATGATAGTTAGGACATCTATTAGCACTTTATCTTTATTACCTGTCTGGTTGTTGTAGCCATATTACATATGATGGGTTAGCCACTGATCATGGTCGACCCTAATAGAGATCAAGGATTATAGTCTCTGGTGATTTTTCATATCATATCACCAGTAGTTTTAGTTTCTGTTACTACTAGTAGGAGTTGGAGGCACATACCAGCCTCTGCTATTGTTAGCTGGGTAATGGATGATACCTATATATTCCTGTGGACTTAGCCAGTAGAGTTTTTATACTCGTATCTTTTGGATATTAGGGTATCCGTTACGATGAAAATTGGTCATTTGGGGAGTTATCATGTTTGATCATTGTTGAGAATGATTTGAGGTTGAGGAACATTGTGAGATCAGATATTGTGATGTGTTGATTTCTAATGATTTATGAGAGTAAATGTTATGTGGTTGTCTGATGATTTATTACTAGATATTTGTTTTGATGATCTATTAGTGGATAATTATTTCGATGATCTATTATTTGGGTTGTCGTTGATGGTAACATAGTGAGTGTCAAGTATGATATTCACAAGTTTGATGATTATAGTTGGTGATCAGATATAGATCGGGTGCTAGAGAGTTTACGGTTGAGTGTGTCTATGAGATTTTAATAAATCTAGTTAGTTGTGGTTTGTTAACAGGATGATAAAATTGATGTTTACTTCCTCTGATATTGGACTATGTTGATAAATAGTGATTTGATGTTTTGAATGTTAACTTGCTCTCATGGGGAGTAGAGACTTATTCATCTGATATTATGTGGACTGATATTTTTGAGGATAAAAAAAAAAATGAGAGTGTCTTGATGTTCTTGAATTCTGACTTTATCTTTTGGGTCGTATACCTTTATACATATGATTATTGTGGGTTTCTAGTAGATTATACCGAGTGGTTAGACATACATGTCTGATTGTTTATTGGAGGTATTTGTCAATTAAAAACTATGTTGTGGAATGTGCACATATGTTTGAGTGTTTTATTGGATGTATCTTATTGATTTAATTTGAGTTGTGATATGTGCAGATGTGTTCAGTGTAATATTCGAGGTATTTTATTGATTATATTTGATTTGTGGATGCACTTGTGTCTATTAGATTTTGTTGGAAGTATTACGTTGATTATACTCTTGGCATAGGTGTATATATGCCATGTGAGGTTGTTTGAGGTGTATTGTCGATTATACCTATGTTGATATATGCACACGAGTTTGACAGGTATTGTTGGAGGTATCACACTGATTTATACCTGTGCTATGAGTGTGTTTGGTGTGTACAAATTGGAGGATTATGTTGATCATACATATGTTGTGTGAGCAAGTGTGTCAGGTGTATTGTTGGTAGCAGCATGATTCTACTTATGTTGAATGCAGGATGTAGAGTGTCTGCATTATGTCATTTGTTGGATTACCCTGTCAACCCATATTCTTATCAGTGAGTGATTCACTACGATGTTGATAGATTTGAGGATGAGTTTGATTTGTTTACTAGGTTGTTTATACCTTTGGCTGCCACAGTGATATATGGTTGAGTGATCTCGTGCAGCCTCTAGTTGGATAGTTAGGTGCCTTGGACACTTATGGATCGTTTGTGGTGGAGCGGAGTTCCCACATATACATATTTCGGATTGCTTGTAGCGGAGCATTGCTCCTATATCTATTGCAGATACATGATATAGATTATTTGTAGTGGAGTGTTACTTCTGCATATTGAGGATTTCTTGTGGTAGAGCGTTGCTCCCACATATGTGGTATTTCTGTGATGGAGCGTTGCTCTCAGACTGGAGGATCTATGCTTATATGTTTTATATCGTTGGTGATCATATTTCAGATTTATTGTCGAGGATCTTATGCATTGGGAATGTCTGTGATACGGACATTATGTGTATTGGTTTTACCATTAGGGCTTGTGGAGCCTTAGATGTTTTCATGGACTAGATGATTTGGGTATCCCTAGGATATTGGATCAGAATTCGTTATCGTTATTGATGATGTGGTGTTTTATTCCTGATATGAGGTGTATCACGTACACTATCTTTGCATAGTTCTAGAGATGTTTCGATGGAAACGTCTATATGTGAAGTTCAGTAGTGTGTATTTTGGTTGTCTTCTGTGAGATGTTTGAGACACACGGTCACTAGTAGGAGTATACCGTGGTTCCACAGGAGATCGAGGTTATTACCGTTGGAAGTAGACAGAGTCTATAGAAGAGGCTCGCAACTTCCTTTGTTTGGTTCGATATTTCCGGAGATACGTTGAGGGTTTCTCTCGGATAGCTATGTCACTGACACGTCTGACCTGGAAAGGCGTGAAGTTCACTTGGAATGAGGATGACAAGACCAGTTTTCAGGAGCTGAAGCGGAGACTAGTGTCAGCTCTGATTTTGGTTTTAGCCTTTTGAAGAGGACGGATTCGTGCTCTATACCGACGCATCTCTACAGGGTTTGTGCGCTGTTTTGATGCAGCACGGCAGGGTAGTCTCCTACTTCTCGGCAGTTGAAGGAGCATGAGGAGAACTACTCAGTACATGACTTGTGGCTGACTGCCATTATTTTGCCTTGAAGATTTGGCAGCAGCATCTGTTCGGTATTACATTTGAGATTCTCACTGATCATAAGAGTCTCAAATATATATTTTTTCTCATAAGGAATTTAATCTCCGACAGAGGAGATGGATGGAGTTCCTGAAGGATTATGACTGTACGATTGACTATCACCCGGGGAAAACTAATATGGTTACCGACGCACTCAGCTAGAGATCTAGAGAGACTTTAGCTTGCCACCGAGTTGTGGTCACAGATTTGATTCAGGGTTTCTCCGGGTTAGGCCTTGCGAAGCAGGGACAGACAGAGCAGGGTGTTCTGGTTACCATGGTTGCTCAATCCTTGATCAGGATGAGGATTCAGGAGGCCGAGGTTGGAGATCAGTATTTACGGTCCATTGGCAGTCAGATAGCTTCCGGGCAGCAGACCGAGTTTACACGAGACGAGGAGGGTATTATATACTTCCGAGGCAGATTATGCGTACCTCAGTCTCACCCGGTCTTACAGGAGCTACTACAGGAGGCACACCGTTCTCGATTTGCGATCCATCTGGGCGGGACTCGTATGTATCGAGACTTGAGGCATTCCTATTGGTGGAACGACATGAAGAAAGACATCGCGGATTTCGTAGCTAGATGTCTTGTCTGTCAGCAGGTGAAGGCTGAACACCAGAGACCTGCAGGATTACTTCAGCGGATTCCTATTCCTGAGTGGAAGTGGGATCACATTACCATGGACTTTGTGGTGGGTTTGCCGAGGACACGACGAGGCCATGACGCGATTTGGGTAATCGTTGATCGATTAACCAAATCCGCGCACTTTTTAGCGATTCGGAGGACTGATTCCCTGGATCGATTGGCAGATCTGTATTGCCGGGAGATCATCAGGCTACATGGTGTTCCGTTGAGTATTATTTCGGATAGAGATCCACGATTTACGTCTCGGTTCTGGCAGAGTCTGCAGCAGGCTTTGGGCACACAGCTCCGTTTCAGTACCGCTTTCCATCCACAGACAGATGGACAGTCAGAGCGGACCATTCAGACATTAGAGGACCTGCTGAGGTCATGTGTTATGGATTTTGGAGGCAGTTGGGAGGACCATCTGCCGTTGGTAGAGTTTGCCTACAACAACAGCTTTCATTCGGCTATCCAGATGGCACCGTTTGAGGCGTTGTACGGTATACCTTGTCGGACACCCGTCCTCTGGGATGAGGTTGGAGAGGCCCAGCTGTTGGGACCTCATAGAGTTCAGCAGGATGCAGAGTTGGTCCGTACTATCAGACGGAGGATGTCAGAGGCGCAGGACCGCCAGAAGAGTTACGCTGATCGGAGACGTAGACCACTAGAGTTCTCTGTGGGCGACCATGTATTTCTGCGAGTTTCACCCACGAAAGGGGTGAAGAGATTTGGCCTCAGAGGTAAGCTAGCTCCGCGGTACATTGGTCCTTTCGAGATCTTGGAGAGGATCGGAGCGGTAGCTTACCGATTGGCACTACCACCGTCCCTGTCAGGCGTTCACGATGTATTTCACGTATCGATGCTGAGGAGATACGTGCCTGATCCGACACATGTGCTGGCAGATATTCCGGTTCCAGTTCAGCCTGACATTACATATGAGGAGGTTCCGGTACGGATTCTCGACCGGAAAGAGCGTCAGTTGCGGAACAAGACTATCCGACTGGTTAAAGTCGGATGGCAGCATCATTCGGACGAGGAGGCTACTTGGGAGCTCGAGGACACTATCCGAGCTCGATATCCCCATCTTTTCACTTGAGGTATGTGATTTAGTTTACCGTTCAGCATTTATACTTTATATCTGTTGTTAGTACTTGCTGATGGTAGATAACGAAATTTGGGGACCAAATTTTTATTAGTGGGGGAGAATGTAAAATACCGAAAATAGGAAAATATTAATAAGGGAATTTTCCGAAATTTTTAGAAATTTTTCGGGAATTTTTCGGAGCTCGTATGGACGAGTTAACGGGGATAAAAACGGGGTCCGGAAAAGCCTGTTTAGGATACCCTGTTTTAATGAGGAAAAGTTTTAATTTTTCCTTTTCCTTTTCTTTTTCTTTTTTTTCCTTTTCCTCTGGTTTTCCCCAACGCCGAACTCGCGTGCTCTTCTTCCTCGTACGAACCCAAGCCCTAACCGCACGGTGGTTTTCTTCTTCCCTTCCACTTATACTTCTTCTCCTTTGCCGAACCCTCCTTCCCTCATCTCTCGCGACGCCGGCCATCTCCACCCGACAACACCGCCGGTGCTCTTCCTCCTCGCTGAGCGACGCGCCGCCGCCACCCCTAGCCAACGCCGACTGCCACCACTGTGCCTGCCGACGCTGCCGCCTCTCGACCCAGCGCCGACCGTGGCCTAGTTTTCCTTCTCGCCGGCACTTGAGTACCACCGCCGGTGTTTCCCTTGTGACCGAGCACTGCCGACACCTAGCCTATCCCCTCTTCTGTCCGTTGTGCCCTAGCTAGTATCCGGCGTCGCACTAAACAGTGCCACCAGCCGGTCTCCTCTTCGACACTGCCGCTCTCCTTTTCCTCTGCGCTGCTGCCGACCCTGGATTGGGTAACTTCAGTCGCGTACCTTAGTCCCGAAACCGCCGTCGGCCACATCCCGATTGATCCTAAATCCGAGCAGATAAGGTGAGTTGGGTTGTGTAGGATCTGTGATTTCCATTGATTGATCCTTTTTCTGATCAATCTGATTTCAGCAGTGATTCCAGCTTTGAGGTGAAGTTTTGTGCTGTGGTTGGACAGTCACTCCATATAGTGCCTATTGGTTCTTGTAACGATGGTGAATTTGAGGTAAGGTTTAGGATATTGAACTTCGAGTAGATTGATTATGTTTATGTTTGGAATAGGTAGATTTGATTAGGTTTGGATTTAATCTAATGGGTTGATTGGGGATTTAGTTGCTAACCCTAATTAACTATTAGACTTAAAAAGGTAAATTGAGGATATATGATTAGGGTTTTACCCTAAATTTAGTCCTAGGGATTTTATTTAGCTGTTCTTATGAAGTAGCTAAATAAAATATTTGTATATTGTTTGATACAGGACTTTGACGCGAGACGAGTATCTCGACGTCGTGGACCAGATTGGACTTTTCTATTTTCGGAGGCGGGTACTTTTGACTTTTTTTGTCTTTGATATGCTTAGTAATGAAATTAACATGTTGCATTAATTGTGTTTCTTATCTGTTTCGGTTAATCACTACCCAAATCTTGGTACATGCTTGATTGATTGATTGGTTTGCATCTCATGTATATTTTACCTGTTTATACATGCTTATAGGGGTAGTGATATACCATGCTTCACCATGTTCAGGACCTAGGTTTTTATACCTTCTGAGTACCTTTGATTCGATATGATTCGTTGACCTAGGGTGCACTTTTCTATATATATGGATTGGGTCAGGATGTTTATATGGTTATTGCCATGTATCATTTGCATGATTGCATGCTGTGCGATAGTCCGCTTCATTATTATTGAGCACATCGCCAGTTACATGGATCTGCACACACCACCACTCATGGGTTAGTGGTCGATTCAGGCAGAGTGTGTTGCAGCAGGGACTCTGTTAGGCACCGTTGGTCCGCTCATGGGTAGTGTGACACAACATGTTATCCGGCAGGGATTCCTCCCCGTCATCGTGTACCGGGAGTTGAGAGCATTGCGCTCCCCCATCTATGATTTGGGGTAGGAGGATAGGTGTACTCCGACAGCATCCCGTCCACTCGGTCACTCATCAGGAGTAGTGACGACAGAGTGCACGGCTATCACAGCCCTACCCACTCGGCCTCACTATTGTGTGTGAGATGATCGACTGGCGTCAGGGGTGACCAGGACACATCATTGGCATCATATGCATGATGCATTTATTGCTTGTGTTTGTGTTTGCTGCATTTATATGCTGCATATTGTTTGGATACCTATGTTTGACATGCATACAGGACTTCCCTATCCCTCGGACTGTTTGACCTTATACTCAGGATCTGGTTAGTACAGTATTCTCCTATTTACTTCAGATGCATTTTTATCTTTCTTATCAGGAGACTGTACGCATGATTAGTGCTAGGTGATATTTCTTTACTTTGCATATCAATTGTACCTGCTGAGTGTTGGACTCACCCCGCCTCCATTGTTGTTATTTTCAGGTTGATGCTGTCCGGAGGGAGTTCCAGTCGCTAGTCCTCACTGCACGTAGTGCTGGTCCCTGCAGACCTCGAGGATATGTTTGGTTTTCTTTGGTTTCTTTTCTGTTCTAGACTGTTTTGAACATGATATGTTTTGGATTATTCTGCTTATGAATATTGTATGGATTTTATTATTGCGATGGATTTGGATTTGGATTTTATTCTACTACATGCCTGCCTGGATGGCAGAAGAGGTGAGTTCGTCGGATTTGAGCTTTACGAGTGTAGTGGAGTAGGGTGGATTTCGAGTCAGAGTATTATTTTACAGTTTAATTATCTTAACTGCGTGGTTGTGACAGCCAGAGGCTGAATAGATTATATATAACTGCGTGGTGATGTTTTATTTTGTTGTTATTATTCCAGCCGCCTGTGGCTGAGGTATTTGTGAGATGTAGAAAAGTTTTAGATTGTCCACCGTACAGGGGAGATGCTGCCGAAATTTTCTCGGACAGGGACTCCTCTGGGGCGTGACATATGATGGATGGTCTAATTGCATGTAGTGGGTGTATACTTTTCCAGTTATGATTGTTGTGGGTTTCTAGTAGATTATACCCGAGTGGTCTGATTGGTTTATTGGAGGTATTTTGTCGATTAAATCTATGTTGTGAAATGTGCATATGTGTTTGAGTGTTTTATTGGAGGTATCTTATCGATTTAATCTGAGTTGTGATATGTACAGATGTGTTCGGTGTAATATTTGAGGTATCTTGTTGATTATGTTTGATTTGTGAGTGCACCTGGATTTAGTATGCTTTATTGGAAGTATATGTTGATTATACTCTTGGCATAGGTGTATATATGTCATGTGAGTGTTGTTTGAGGTGTATTGTCGATTATACCTACGTTGATTTATGCACACGGGTTCGGTATGCATTGTTGGAGGTATCACGATGATTTATACCTATGTTGTGAGTATGTTTGGTGTGTACTAATTGGAGGATTATGTCGATCATACATATGTTGTGTGTGCACGTGTGCCACGTGTATGGTTGGTAGCATCATGATGATTCTACCTATGTTGAATGTAGAATGTTGAGTGTCTACATTATGTTATTGGTTGTATTACCCTGTCAACTAATTCTCCTATTAATGGGTGACCGACCCACTAGGGTGATGATAGAGTTGACTATGGATTTGATTTGCTTACTAGGTTGTTATACCCTAGGCTACCCACAGTGATCTGTGGTAGAGAGATCTTGTGTAGTCTCTAGCTGGATAGTTAGGTGCCTTGGGCACTTATGTATTGTTTGTGGTGGAGCGTAGCTCCCACATATTATTGTTGGTTTGTGGTAGAGCGTTGCTCCCACACATTTTTGATTGTCTGTGGTGGAGCGTTGCTCCCACATATTGTGGATTGATTGTGGTAGAGTGTTACTCCCACATTTTAGATGGTTGTGGTGGAGCGTTGCTCCCACATGTTATAGATTGTTTGTGGTGGAGCGTTACTCCCACGTATTATGGGTTGTTGGTAGTAGAGGGTTGCTCCCACATATGTAGTATTTCTTGTGATGGAGCGTAGCTCTCACATTAGATGATCTATTCTTTAGTGATTAGTAGTTAGTGATCAGGTTTCAGACTTGTTATCGGGGATCTCTGGTTGAGAATGTTTATTGTACAGACATTATGAGTTTTTAGTAAAGCCATTTGGGCTTACTGATGCTCCAGCGATATTTATGGATTTGGTGAACCACATATTTATGGAGTATCTAGATCAGTTCGTTGTCGTTTCCGTTGACGACATATTGATCTACTCGCGTTCCGAGGAGGAACATGCACAGCATCTTCGCATAGTCTTGGAGACTTTTCGACGACATCAGCTATATGAGAAGTTCAGCAAGAGTACCTTCTGGCTATCTTCAGTCGGTTTTCTAGGTCATGTGGTCTCTACCCGAGGTATTTCAGTAGACCCTCAGAAGATCGAGGCTATCACCAGTTGGGAGCAGCCGAAATCAGTGTAGGAGATCCGTAGTTCTTGGGACTGGCAGGATATTACAGACCTTTCGTCGAGAGTTTTCTTCCGTCTAGCTATGCCACTGACACACCTGATCAGGAAAGGCGTGAAGTTCACTTGGACAGAAGACTGCGAGACCAGCTTCTAGGAGTTGAAGAAGAGATTAGTGTCGACTCCAGTTTTGGCTTTATCTTCTGGAGAGGACGGATTTGTACTCTACACCGACGCATCTCTTTAGGGTTTGGGCGCTGTTCTGATGCAGCACGGCAGGGTAGTCTCCTATGCTTCTCGACAGTTGAAGGAGCATGAGAAGAACTATCCAGTTCATGACCTGGAGCTAGCTGCCATCATCTATGCTTGGAAGATTTGGCGACATCATTTATACGACATTACATTTGAGATTCTCTCTGATCATAAGAGTCTCAAATATATTTTTACACGGAAGGAGCTTAATCTCCGACAGAGGAGATGGATGGAATTCCTGAAGGATTATGACTGTACCATTAGCTACCAACCGGGGAAAGTTATTGTGGTTGCCGATGTACTCAGCAGGAAGTCCCGAGGGACTTTAGCTTGCCACCGAGTAGTGGTCACAGACTTAGTTCAGGGTTTTGCTAAGTTAGGCCTTCAAGAACAGGGACAAACAGAGCAAGGTATTCTGGTTACCATGGTTGCTCAGTTGTCGATCAGGACGAGGATCCGAGAGGCCCATGCTGGTGATCAACATTTACAGTCCATTGGCAGCTGGATAGCTTCCGGGTAGCAGATTGAGTTTCCCCGAGATGAAGCGGGTATTATATACTTCTGAGGCAGATTATGCGTACCTCAGTCTCACTCAGTTTTGTCGGAGCTACTTCAGGAGGCTCATCGCTCTCGATTTGCGATCCGCCCAGGCGGTACCCGTATGTACCAAGATTTGAGACGTTCTTATTGGAAGAACGACATGAAGAAAGACATCGCGGAATACGTAGCTAGATGTTTTGTCTGTCAACAGGTGAAGGCTGAGCATCAGAGACCTGCCGGATTACTTCAGCGGATTCCTATTCCTGAGTGGAAATGGGAACATATCACCATGGACTTTGTGGTGGGTTTGCCTAGGACACGATGAGGTCATGACGTGATTTGGGTAATCGTTGATCGATTAACCAAATCCGCACACTCCTTAGCGATCCGGAAGACTAATTTCCTGGATCGATTGGTAGATCTGTATTGCCGGGGGATCATCAGATCACGTGGTGTTCCGTTGACTATTATTTCGGATAGAGACCCCCGGTTCACGTCTCATTTTTGGATAGAGTCTGCAGCAGGCTTTGGGCACTCAACTTCGATTCAGTACAGCTTTCCATCCGCAGACATGTTGGGTTTTTCGGGCCGTGAAAACCGCTTTTCGCGTTGCGGAAACCCTGAATCACCCAAGGCCAACGGATCCGTGCAAGGAAAACTAAAAATAAATACGAGTACGAGTTTGAAAAACCTTTTAGATCTACTCCTAGATCTACATGTTAAGAACTTTACCCTTGTTACGTGCCTTCACAAAATCCCGCTCGTCCAAGGTACGTGTCGGATCTCCAAAGTATCAAGGCAGATACTTCTCTAGTGATATCCACACGAACAAGGAGTGTCTCTCACACTCAAGGATGGAGAAAAGAGCCACAAGTGTGCTAGCACTTTCTCTAGGGCTCTCGGATGGGAAATGGAAAGGAAGAAAAGAGAGGAGATGCAAAAGAATCTCTTACACTCAAGTAGTAGTATCCTCCTTTGTGACCTTCACCCTTCCTTTTTGTTGGAACCCACTCAACCACCTTCTCCTCACTATGGAAGTCACGACAACCACCAGCCAAGAGAGGGAAGAAGCAAGGAAGAAGAAGAAAGAATGAATGCCCACATCAATTCCACAAAATCAAAACTCCTCACCACATTAGTGTGGCCGGCCACACAATGTAACCCCCTTCATTAATGTGGCCGGCCACATTAAAACCAAGGGGAGAGTGTAACCCCCATGAGGTGGCATACCTCATGAGGTGGAGGTGATGTGGCAAGGATGAGTCATCCTTATGATGTGGCAATACATCAAGTCAAACTTGATGTTTCAAATTCCATTTGGTCAAGTCAAAATTGACCAATTTCTTCCTTGTTGAGTTAAATCCAACCTTTTGATTCAAGTCAATTTCAATTTAATGAATCTCAATTCATTAATATAAATTGACTCAATGAATCAAATTTAAATTAGACTCATTCAACAATTGAATCTAATTGAGTCTAACTCAATAAGTCTAATCCGAATCCAATCTTTGGTGCATCATATGAACCTAATCCAATTGGTTCATCATATGAACCTAATCTCCATCCACTTGTTCTTTGTGTGTGACCCAATAGGTTCTTGTAACGTTGGCAATGTTTCTAAACTCCTTTAGATACATAAACAATGAGCGGCATCTAGTAATACATCATTGCTACCCAAGTTACAAGAAATGTCGAGATCCAACATCACCTTGTGACTACTAATTGTGACTCCTCACAATATATGACATTGTCCTTCTATCCTAGACATCTAGATTGATCAATGTGAGGCATAGACCGTGTCATCCTCTAATCAATCTAAATCTTGAACTCCAAGTAGACTCACTCGATCAAATGAGCTTAACATCTAATGTTGACTCATTTGGGCATGGCCATGCACTTCGTGGTCTAACTCTATCAAGAATATTGATGTTGCTCCCATCATATGGGAGGGATAGATCTCATCTACATCACTCACATCCCTCTGCATAATTTGTTACATACCCAGTAATCGCCTTTATAGTCCACCCTGTTACGGGTGATGTTTGACGAAACCAAAGTACATAACTCCTTATGTAGGGATCCATGGTGACTTCAGGTCAAAGGACTAATAGTCACACTAATAGCCACATGAGAAAGTATATGACACTCATATAACGATCCATGATACTTTCTCATGGCGGGTCATTCAGTATACATTCTCCAATGTATACCCATGTGTCAGCTTGATATCTCTATATCCATGACTTGTGAGATCAAGTCATCGAGCTGACCTACATGCTAGTCTTATTGCATTAACATTGTCCCTGAATGTTAATACTCGACTAGGAATGATTTAGAGTAGTGTTCCCTATATCATCTCACTATCGATTCAACTAATCGATTGATATAGGTATGAACCTTCTACTCAAGGACGCTATTATACTTAGTCTATTTGGCACTAATACAAATAAGTATAATAACCAAAAACCAAATGCCTTAATATATATACAAGAATATGATATACATGAGACCATACAATCATCAAATGATTGGCTCTAGGGCTCTAACTAACAAGACAGATGGACAATCAGAGCGGACCATTCAGACTCTAGAGGACTTACTAAGATCTTGTGTACTAGATTTTGGAGGCAGTTGGGAGGACCATTTTCCATTGGTAGAGTTTGTCTACAACAATAGCTTTCATTCGGTTATCCAGAGGGCACCGTTTGAAGTGTTGTATGGTAGGCCTTATCGGACACCCATCCTCTGGGATGAGGTTGGGGAGGCCCTGTTGTTGGGACCTCATAGGGCTCAACATGACGCAGAGTTGGTCCATACTATCATACGGAGGATGTCAGAGGCGTAGGAGCGCCAGAAGAGTTATGCAGATCGGAGATGCATACTCCTGGAGTTCTTTACAGGCGATCATGTATTTCTGCGAGTTTCACCCATGAAAGGGGTGAAGAGATTTGACCTCAGAGGTAAGCTAGCTCCGCGATACATTGGTCCTTTCCAGATGTTGGAGAGGATTGGAGCGGTAGCTTACCGGCTGGCATTACCCCCGTCCCTGGCAGGCGTCCACGACGTATTCCATGTGTGTTGAGGAGATACTTACCTGATCCAGCACGTGTTCTGACAGATATCTCAGTTCCTTTTCAGCCCGACGTTACATATGAGGAGGTTCCGGTACGGATTTTAGACCGGAAAGAGCGTCAGTTGCGAAACAAGACTATCCGACTAGTTAAAGTCGGATGACAACATCATTCCGATGAAGAGGCTACCTGGGAGCTCGAGGATACGATCTGAACTCGATACCCCACCTTGTTACTTGAGGTATGTAAGTTATGGTTCTGTTCAGCATTTATACTGTTTAGCATTTGCTAGTACTTACTAATGGTAGATAACGAAATTTGGGTACCAATTTTTTATTAGTGGGGGAGAATGTAAAATACTGAAAAATGGCGAATAATGATAAGGGAATTTTTCAAAATTTTTGGAAATTTTTGAAATTTTTCTGAGATCGTATGGATGAGTTTACGGGGATAAAACTGGGCCCCAAGAAAGCCTGTTTTGGCTATCCCGTTTTAACGAGGAAAAGTTTTATTTTATTTTCTTTTCCTTATTCTTTTTTTTCCTCACCCGACGGTTTCTTTTCCCCCTAAACCATCAACGTCGCTTCCCCTTTCTCCTCCTACTTCTTCTCCCAAAACCCGATCCTCTCCTCTTCTCCCTCGTGCGCACGCCCTCACCCCCTCTACCGCCGGCGACGAGAGCCACCTCTCCTCTTCCTTGGCCGACGCAAACACCGACTCCTATCCTCTCACGAGCGCCGACAGCCGGATAAACCCCTCTAATTTGTACATTTCCTCGCGTCAAGCAGCATCGACCCGAGCCCTAGATCTTCCTCCTCGTGCCTCTGCCCTAGTGTCGACGCCACCTTCTTCTTCCTCTACTCTCTGCCCCAATGTCCACTGTGTTGGGATCGTTCGTATGGAGGCTAGAGAGGGGGGTGTGAATAGCCGCCCCAAATCGCTCGTTTCTTCCTACAATTCGTTAGCGCAGCGGAAAAATAAACTAGAAATGAAAGGAAGAATATCAAACCTTAACACAGCGATGTACGAGGTTCGGAGATGATGCTCCTACTCCTCGGCGTGTCCGTAAGGTGGACGAACCCAATCAATCCGTCGGTGGATGAGTCCCCGGAAAACCGGCTAATAAAAACTCCTTCTGGGTGGAGAAACCTCGCCACACTTGTTTGCAACAGCAAACAGGAGTACAAGTACAAAGAATAAGCAAGAAATACAATAAGAATACACAAGCACTCTACCAATCTTGCTTTCTCGTCGACTGGATTTCGTTGAAGCAACAGCTCCTCAGAACACCTACAACAGCAGGATATCCCAGTCGAGAAGCTCACGCGAAGCTTGCGAAGAAGAGCTCAACAAAGCTCAAGCACCAGAACAGCAGCTCTGTAGCAGAAGAGAAGAGGAAGAAGTTGTCGCGCAGCAGCAGCCCTCGACCCCTTTATACCTGCGAAGAAGACAGCGAAGAAACTAGCCGTTGCGTCACAACGGAACCCTGATCGGTCTACGGACCGATCGGGCCTGATCGGTCCCGGACGATCGGTTATGCATGAACCTTCATGCGTGCTCGATCGATGCGTGGACCGATCGATTGACTGGATCGGTCCACGACCGATCCCAACTCTGTGCTTCGCGACGCCGTCTCTGATCGGTCCCGGGCCGATCAGGGACCTGATCGATGCGTGGACCGATCGACTGCCTTCTTTCGCCTCTGTTCGCTGGCGATCGGTCACGCCGATTAGTAACCAGAGTTCTGACCGATCGATCGGTCACGGACCGTCGGAGCAACAAGTATCCTGGATCGATGCGGTGACCGATCCGAGCTTGTTGCCCAAACCAAGTCCCAAGACTTCCAAACCAATATCCGGTCAACCTTGACCTATTGGTACTTCATCCCTAGCATCTGGTCACTCCCTTGACTGCTAGAACTCCCCGCCAAGTGTCAGGTCAATCCTTTGACCTACTTGGACTTTCACCAATGTAAGTCCGATCATCCACGATCCATCTGGATTTTCCTTGCCGGCTTTACTCACGGGACTTTCCACGGCTTCACTCACCAGATTTCCACCGCCTAACATCCAGTTAGGACTTTCCCACTACACCGGCTTCACTCACGGGACTTTCCAACCGCAACATCCCGCTTAGGACTTTCCCACCGCTGGCTTCACTCACTGGGACTTTCCCGTGCCAAGTCTCCATACTTGGACTTTTCATGCAAGTCTCCATACTTGGACTTTTCCATGCAAGTCTCCATACTTGGACTTTTCGCGTGCCAAGCTCCTGCTTGGACTTTTTCTGCCAAGTCTCCATACTTGGACTTTTCCAGTGCCAAGCTCCCTACTTGGACTTTTTGTGCCAAGTCTCCATACTTGGACTTTTCCCGAATCAGGTCAACCAGGTCAACCTTGACCTACGGTTGCACCAATAATCTCCCAAACATCTATTCTTGTCCCACATCAAGAATAGAACTCTCTCACGAGTGTCAAACATCAACATGCAACACAACTAGGTCAACCTTGACCTAAGGTTGCACCGACAATCTCCCCAAGTCAAACATCAAAATACAACTCGAGTCACGTCAACTCGAGTCGGGTCAACCAGGTCAACCTTGACCTAAGGTTGCACCAACAATCTCCCCCTTTTTGATGTTTGACAAAACCATAATCAAGTTAGGTTAACCCGATAACCTAACTTAGGTTTTCAATCATCTTCCAATGTCCAATGTTCTTTCCTTGAACATTCTCTGGACATTCTCCCCTTAGGTTAACCCAATAACCTAACTTGGGCTCTCCAATAATTCTCAAGTTAACTTGGACAAAACCATAATCAAGTTAGGTTAACCCGATAACCTAACTTAGGTTTTCAATCATCTTCCAATGTCCAATGTTCTTTCCTTGAACATTCTCTGGACATTCTCCCCTTAGGTTAACCCAATAACCTAACTTGGGCTCTCCAATAATTCTCCCCCTTTTTGACACACATCAAAAAGAATTCCAATGTTCTTCCTTGAACATTCCTTGACATTCTTTCCCTAGCTTAGGTTAACCCGATAACCTAACTTGGGTTCTCCAATAATTCTCCAATGAATACTCTCCCCTTTTTGACACACATCAAAAAGACAAAGGAGAGTATCAAGGTCAAGAGTTTCTTCCTAATGAAAGTCCCATACCTTTCATTGAAACTCTTAATTTCCCCCCTTGATACTAAACTCAACAATCAACTTAGTGATAATCCCATATCACTAATCCTCAAGAGTCTTAAGGAGTACAAACTCCCCCTAAAAGTCAACTCCTCTTGACAATTAGGTAAGACTCCCCCTAGAGGTCAACTCCCCCTTGACCATTGCACCAACAATGTCTTTGAGAGTTCCAAACCTTAGAAATCCACAAAACCCAACTTCCAGCTGAAATTTCAGACCAACAGCTGAAAAATCAGAAACTGGCACGCACTGATCGGTCCCCAGATCGATCAGAATCCCCCTGGATCGGTCCCCAGACCGATCCACGCTTCACTGATCGCACTGGATCGTCACTGATCGGTCACCAGACCGATCAGAACTTCCCTGGATCGGTCCGGTGACCGATCCACACTCTGAAATCAGAGATTTCTGATTTCCCTTCCCGGAAATTCAGAAACTCCTAAAAAATTCCAGAAAATTCAAAAAAATGTGAAATTTTGAGGATACATTCCTCATAACATATACTATCATGGAAAAATAGTTTTCTATGAAAATAACTTCCATTTTTCAATCTTGATACAAAGTTCAAAAACTTTGAAATAGTTCAAGTTTAGCTCAACTTTGTATCACTTTGGTCAATGATGAATGCTATCACTAGGAAAGCTTCATCAAGGTTTTCCAAATCAATTTCAAAATGATTTTAAACCTTTTAATTTAGGACCATAATCTTAGGGCTAAATGTACATGACTTGTACACTAGCTTTCCCTATGATCCTCCATTTCTTGAATTAGGCTCATCTAGGTACAAAAACTATGCACCTTGATCCTAACTCATGATCCTAATATCTCACATACATCTAAAGTGTATCAAACACATCCAAATCAATGTTGATGTGAGATATGGGTTTAGGTATCTTAGACTAAGGTCTCATGCATTTTCTAAACACAAATTTGATCTCAATATCAAAATGTGTTTTTCATCCTTAAATCAATTTCATTGATTATTAATGCAAGAGATGATGACATGGCATAAAATGATATCATAAGTAAAAACATGTGTCAATGTCATGATGTCATGGCATAAAGTTTGAAAACTTAAATAAACATGACATATAGATAACCTAAGCATTATCATGACATTTCAAATGATAATAAAATAAATATGATGTCATGGCATGGCATATGGCAACCAATCATGGCAAGTTAGCACAAATAAAATACCTAAATTCCCTATCTAAGTATCCTTAGCCTTTGCTAACTTAAAATCTAACCCTAGATTGCCCATATATCCCTAAGAGAAAACCAAAATCCCAATTATGGTATTTCTCTAGGTTTTCTTAAATTGTGCCAAATAAGATTAAAAATGAAATTTCCAATCTTTAGGCACATTTAACTCTTCAAAGGTGTAAATGATAATTCCATTTCATTTTCAAAAGTTCTCAAAACCTTGAAAATGCTCCTTGAGTGTCAATTTCCTCAAAGTTGGGTTAACTACCCTTCTTATTGGAGTTGACACTCTCTAACCCATTTATGGGGTAGAGAAGATGCTCCTAGGAACCCAATACCTATTTGAGCTCATTGGGTTCACTAAATATTCACTAGGGATGACTTCCCTAGCAACCCTCCTAATGACCCTCTTAGGCTTTGAAGCCTTGGTCATTTGGGTCTCGTCAAGGTCAACTATAGGGGTGACTCCCCTAGTAACCTTGGTAATGGTCTTCCTAGCCCTAGGTTTTGTTCCAAAATTGAATGGAACATTGTGGTAAGTGGGCTCGACCATTTGGGACTTAGGTTTGTGACCCAAACCTTTCTTGTCCTTGGACTTGAGTTTTTGACTCTTAAACCCTAGAGATGACTTCTCCATGTTTTTAAGAGCCTTTTCTAAATTATCAAGTCTTGACCTCAAGACTTGATTTTCTCTCTCTAATACCTCAAGTTTTAATTTGTCATTTTCTCTTGAGATATTCCTAGGCATGTGTCTAGTCTTCTTGGGATTTCTACCTAGGTTTTCCTTAACTTTAGAAGCGTTAATCCTAGGGTTGGTATTTCTAGTGTTATCCTTACCTAGGCTAACATGTTTAGCTCCTAAGCACATGTATTGGTTCCTAAAGTTAACATGCTTATCATTATTAACAATTGCAACAAAACTACTAGCATGAGTTTTATTAGAATTGCAATAATGAACCTTAGAGGTTACCTTAGGGTTTGCCTTAGCTCCCCCTATCGTTGTGCCCGGTCTCTTGCCCTTGTGAGGTTGCCTCCCCCTCGGACAATGGCTCCTATAGTGTCCCCTTTGCTTGCATTGGAAGCACACGATGTGCTCCTTGCCCTTGCGTTTCGGGACTCCGGCTTCCTTGACCTTTGGCGCCGGTGGAGTCTTTCTTACCCTCTTTGGACACTTACTCTTGTAATGTCCGTGTTCCCTACACTCAAAGCACATAATGTGTAATTTAATTGAACTTAAATTGCTTGAGTTACCTAGGGTTGAGGGTGGAGATGAGCTTTCTTCTTCAACCCTTCCGGAGATGGAAACTTCTTCTTCTTGCTCCGAACTTGAACAAGAGGAACTCTCCTCCTCTTCTTCCTTGGATGTTGAGTAGCCCTCAACTCTCAATTCGCTCCCTCCATGATGTGAGCTACTTGGCTCACTAGACTCCTCTTCATGGCTTGAAGTGGAGCTCTCCTCATGAAACTTGGCCAAGTTGTTCCACAATTCCTTGGCGTTGTTGTACCTATCTATCTTGCACAAAACGTTATTAGGTAACGCAAATTCAATAATTTTTGTTACCTCGTCATTGATTTCGGATTGTCGGATTTGCTCTTTCGTCCACTCCTTCTTCTTGATAGGTTTTCCTTCCTCATCCATCGGAGGGGAAAACCCTTCTTGTACACAAAACCAATTTAACATATTAGTCCTAAGAAAATACATCATCCTTACCCTCCAATACGTGAAGTTGTCGTGAGACTCGTAGAAGGGTTGAATCGTGATATCTTCTCCATAGAGATCCATCTCTAGCCCGTGCTCCCCCGGGTGTTGATCCGTCGAAGAGCGGCCTCGCTCTGATACCACTTGTTGGGATCGTTCGTATGGAGGCTAGAGAGGGGGGTGTGAATAGCCGTCCCAAATGGCTCGTTTCTTCCTACAATTCGTTAGCGCAGCGGAAAAATAAACTAGAAACGAAAGGAAGAATATCAAACCTTAACACAGCGATGTACGAGGTTCGGAGATGATGCTCCTACTCCTCGGCGTGTCCGTAAGGTGGACGAACCCAATCAATCCGTCGGTGGATGAGTCCCCGGAAAACCGGCTAATAAAAACTCCTTCTGGGTGGAGAAACCTCGCCACACTTGTTTGCAACAGCAAACAGGAGTACAAGTACAAAGAATAAGCAAGAAATACAATAAGAATACACAAGCACTCTACCAATCTTGCTTTCTCGTCGACTGGATTTCGTTGAAGCAGCAGCTCCTCAGAACACCTACAACAGCAGGATATCCCAGTCGAGAAGCTCACGCGAAGCTTGCGAAGAAGAGCTCAACAAAGCTCAAGCACCAGAACAGCAGCTCTGTAGCAGAAGAGAAGAGGAAGAAGTTGTCGCGCAGCAGCAGCCCTCGACCCCTTTATACCTGCGAAGAAGACAGCGAAGAAACTAGCCGTTGCGTCGCAACGGCTAGAACCCTGATCGGTCTACGGACCGATCAGGCCCTGTGCTGATCGGTCCCCAGACCGATCAGTTAGTGCACAGAACCTTCTGTGCGTACTCTGATCGGTCTGTGGACCGATCTCTGACTGGATCGGTCCACGACCGATCCCAACTCTGGCCGTGCTTCCGCGACATCGTCTCGATCGGTCCCGGCCGATCGGGACATAACTGATCGGTGCGTGGACGATCGGCTTTCTTTTCGCCTCTGTTGCTGCGATCGGTCACGGGCCGATCGATCGCAACCGAAGAGTTCTATTCGATGTCGATCGGTCACGGACCGTCGAGCAAACAAATATCACTAGATCGGTGCGGTGATCGATCGAGCTTGGTTTTGCCCAAACCAAGTCCCAAGACTTCAAACCAATATCCGGTCAACCTTGACCTATTGGTACTTCATCCCTAGCATCGGTCACTCCTTGACTGTACTACTCCGCCAAGTGTCCGGTCAATCCTTTGACCTACTTGGACTTTCAACACCGAAGTCCGATCATCCCCGATCCATCTGGATTTTCCTTGCCCGCTTTACTCACGGGACTTTCCACGGCTTCACTCACCGATTTCCACCGCCTAACATCCCGTTAGGACTTTCCCACTACAGCTTCACTCACGGGACTTTCCAACCGCCTAACATCCAGTTAGGACTTTCCCACTGCTTCACTCTGGGACTTTCCGTGCCAAGTCTCCATACTTGGACTTTTCCAAGTCTCCATACTTGGACTTTTCCAGTGCCAAGTCTCCATACTTGGACTTTTCGCGTGCCAAGCTCCCTGCTTGGACTTTTCCGTGCCAAGTCTCCATACTTGGACTTTTCCAGTGCCAAGCTCCCTACTTGGACTTTTCCGTGCCAAGTCTCCATACTTGGACTTTTCCCGAATCAGGTCAACCAGGTCCACCCTGACCTACGGTTGCACCAATAATCTCCCAAACATCTATTCTTGTCCCACATCAAGAATAGAACTCTCTCACGAGTGTCAAACATCAACATGCAACACAACTAGGTCAACCTTGACCTAAGGTTGCACCGACAATCTCCCCAAGTCAAACATCAAAATAAAACTCGAGTCACTTCAACTCGAGTCGGGTCAACCAGGTCAACCTTGACCTAAGGTTGCACCAACACACTGCCGATGCCAAAGTCCAGCAACCATCTACCGTGCCTTAGACTACACTGACGGGTCTTCCTTCTTCGCCACCAGTCGTCGGCAGAGAGGAAACAAGGGGGTATCGAGTAGGTAAGGCATGTTAGGTATTTGGATTGTGATTCGGGGTCTTGTGCTGAATGAATTTGGCTGATCACTGTGGTAGTGAATGTTTTCCCGCAGCACTGTTTGATCTACGACAGTAGGTAGATTCCAGCAGCAAACTACCCTACTTCCAGCAGCAAGAACGACTATGAAATTTGAGGTAAGGTAAGGGTTTGGAGTATGGATTGAGTTGACATGCTCTGGATATATGTTGATTTAGGTATGAATTGTTACATACATAATTGGTTATGGAGTGATTTAGGTACGTTTTGATACATGGTAATTATAGTCATGTTTCAAGTTTGATATTAGTTAGGTATGATCATTTTTGTTGTAGATGAATTATACTCGATGGTTAGGTTGATTAGGGTTTTACCCTAATTTAGCCTTAAGGATTTTATTTAGCTATTCCTTTGAATGTTAGCTAAATAAAAGTATATATATTGGTGATATAGGACTTTGACGCGAGACGAGTATCTCGACGTTGGATTTGGACCAGATTGGACTTTTCTATTGGAGGCGGGTACTTTGAGTTTATGTCATTTGATATGCATAGTAATGTTTTTAACAAATAGCAATGATTGTGTTTCTTATTTGCTTCGGTTGATCACTACCTGATCTGTTACATGCTTGTTTGTTTATTTGTTATGCACATCATGTTTGTATTTACCTGATTATACATGCTTATAGAGGTAGTGACACAACCATGTTATTTCTTATGTTCAGGACCTAGGATTTTTGATACCTTATCTGATCTGTGTACCTTTGATTTGGTTCATTATCCTACGGTACACATTTTATATTTATATATGGATATTGCCATGTTGTTCAGGATTTTGCCATGCTTAGTGGCATGCACCATTCGCATGATTGCATGCTGCGCGATTGTCTGCTCCATTATTGTTGAGCACATTGCCAGTTTCATCTCTGTCGGTGCTCCGCTGGTCCGCTCATGGGTAGCGTGACGCAGCGTGGTAGCATGTCAGTTTACTCGGTGGTGCTCGGCTGGGACACTCGTGGGTAGTGTACTGCAGTGTGGTAACACGCCGGGATCCCTCCCCGTCATTGTGTACCGGGAGATGAGAGCATTGAGCTCCCCCATTTATGATTTGGGGTAAGAGGATAGGTGTACTCCGACAGCATCCCGTCCACTCGGTCACTCATCAGGAGCAATGATGGCAGAGTGCACGGTTGTCACAGCCCTACCCACTCGGTCTCACCATTGTGTGTGAGATGGCTGACTGTCGTCAGGGGTGACCAGGACCTGCATTGACATCATACGCATTGATGCATTTATTGTTTGTGATTACTTCATTTATTTGCTGCATTTATATGGATGCATATGATTGACATGCATACAAAATTTATGACACTTTCGGTCTGACGACCCTGTTGTACTTATACCCTGGTCCTGGTTAGTACAGTTTTCTCCTGCTTATTTCAGTTGCATTTACCCTTCTTGTATCAGAAGACTGTATGCATGATTAGTGTTGATTGTTATATTCTTTATTATGCATATCAGTTGTTACCCGCTGAGTTGTTGAACTCACCCCCGTGGACACTATTTTTTTCGGGTACCAGGTTGTTTATGGAGTCGCTTGGAGTATCCTACCTGCCGGTACTCACGTCACATTAGAAGACTAGTCTCCTTATTTTTTGTTTATTTTTATCTTGGTATATGATATGTGTGTATTTGACTTTGTGTTCCGGTTTTGTTTCCGGAGTGTTGTGTGGTTGTGTGGTGTAAGCCTAGCTGGCTAGCAGTCTTTGTTTATAGTTGTATGTGTTGTCTATTGGATTTCCGCTGTGTTTGGTTTTGGTACAGCCGAGTGGGCTGTTAGATTTATATATAACTGCGTGGTTGTATTTTTGTGGTATCAGCCGAGTAGGCTACATATATAACTGCGTGGTTGTGTATATATTCTAGCCGTCTGTGGCTAATGTATATTGTGTCTGTAGAAATGTTTCAGATTATCATCCGTACAGGGGAGGTGCTGCCGAAATTTTTTCGGACAGGGACTTCCCCAGGGCGTGACATTCCTAGTCAAGTATTAACATTCAGGGACAATGTTAATGCGATGAGACTAGCATATATGTCAACTCGATGACTTGATCTTACAAGTCATAGATTTTAGATATCAAGTTGACACATGAGTTTGCATTGGAGAATATATATTGAATGACCTGCCATGAGAAAGTATCATGGATCGTTATATAAGTGTCATATACTTTCTCATGTGACTATTAGTATGACTATCATCCCTTGGACCTGAAGTCACCATGGTTCCCTACATAAGGAGTTGCATACTTTGGCTTCGTCAAACGTCACCCGTAAATAGGTGGACTATAAAGACGACTACTGGGTATGTAACAAATTATACGGAGGGATGTGAGTGATGTAGATGAGATCTATCCCTCCTATATGATGGGAGTGATATCATGATTTTTGATAGAGTGAGACCACTAAGTGCATGACCATGCCCAAATAAGTGAATATGAGATATTGACTCATTTGATTAGAGTGAGTCTACTTGGAGTTCAAGGCATAGATTGATTAATGGATGACACGGTCTATGCCTTAATTGATTAATCTAGATGTCATGGATAGAAGGACATTGCCACATATTGTGAGAGTCACAATTAGTAGTCACAATGGTGATGTTGGATCTCAACATTCTTGTAACTTGGGTAGTAATGATGTGTTGCTAGATACCGCTCATTACTTATGTTTCTAAATGGGTTTAGGAGCATTGCCAACATTACAAGAACCTATAGGGTCACACACAAAGGGCAGATAGATGGAGATTAGGTTCATATGATGGACCAAGAGGATTAGGTTCATATGATGAACCAAATTGGATTAAGAGTAATCCAAATTAGACTAATTGAGTTGGACTCAATTTGATTCATGTGTCAAATGAGTCTAATTTAGACTATGATTTATTGAGTCAATTTAAACCAATAAATAGAGATTCATTAAATTAAATTGATTTGAATCAAAGGGTAGATTTGATCAACCATGGGAGATAAGAGGTCAAGTTTGACTTGACTTGAGAGGGAAGATGAAGGGTCAAATTTGACTTGACCAAATGCCACTTCATTGTGACTTGGCATGGGTTGGCCAATGATGATGTTCCACATCATCAAGGCTACATCATTGTGTGCCACCTCATGAGAAAGATCAAGAGCCATGACTCTTGGTATTACATGGAGGTATAAGATGCTCTAATAAGTGGCCGGCCACATGATTGGCATTCAAGGACTCTTCTTCTTCTTCTCTCCCTCTCCTCCATTGCCGAGAACTCTCAAGAGTGCTAGCACACTCTAAGTGGTTTTCTCCACCTTTTGTCCGTGTGGATACGTGTAGAGGAGTGTACACTTGACACTCTACGAGATCTGACAACCATTTGGACGAGCGGGATAAGCGAAGGGCATCGCTACAAGGGTATACTTCTTTTCATGTAGATCTAAGGTAGATCTAGTATAGACAAACATGTATATGAATATTTTTATTTATCTTCGCACGGATCCATGGCTAGCTTCGAGGTTTTCTCAACGTAAAAAGTAGTTTTTACGGCTCGAAAGTCTAACAGTAGTATCAGAGTCACGTGCGAAGCTTGTACATGTTTGTATTTGTTATTATGAAAAAGTTTCAGATATGTAAGTTTCTGTAATTTTTCTACTTTTATGGATTTTGTGAGTATATTTCTTGTAGAGGCAAAGCAACAAGTGCTTGGACACTTGTAGGCTTCAAATACCGAGAAAAATCTTTCGAAACGGCAAGGTCTCGCCCAAACAAAATTATTTTTTTCGGACACCGACTTAAGGCGCTATTAGATCAATTTGGAACACTCGCGATATTCATTTCGCGAGAAGGGGCATTGCCCCTAACCCCTCAAGGGGCATTGTCTCTTAATCGCGCCAGAAAATCGCTAAATGGGACCGCCGAGGAGTTGTGACTCATAGAATTGATAAAATAGTAGTATAATTATAGAAATTTATGTAAAATACATAATTTAGAATTATGTATGATATTGTGATGGTCATGGCCTAAAAACCCCAATGTGATTGGTTAAAATTGTGTTGTAATTTATAATATGGCATGCGCGACATTTTTTTTTTTTGTATTGTGCGTGTTTTATATGATATGCGACCTGTGCGTCACGTCTCCCTTATTATGTTCCTGTTGTAAATAGACTTTAGACTCGAATGTAACTCGAGTTTCATATTTGTAATGTACAAAATGAAGCGGTGGAAGGTCCACTCAAGAAGGAGTTACGAAGAGGGTGCTGTCAACACATGGCGGTCAAAAGGAGGCGCTTGAAAAAGCCGTTAACACTAGGTTGACCATCCGATCTTTTCATTGGCTTGAGAAGATCGTAGTAGGGCCATGACCTCATCACAAATTAATTAATCAGCATATATATGCATGCTAATATAGGGTAATTAGTGCCTTAATGCGTATATGATACACATTCATGATTAGATTAGATCTTAATAAAGTCAACTCGAAATGCCTACCAAATTTTGATACCCATCACTACATAGATCATTTGTTGTTGTTGAATCTGCCAAAGCAGAGCAACGCATATTATCTTGGTAGGGTGCGGAGGGACAATCTTGGCCCCGCCTATCAAAGCTTGGGTGAGAACAAACTCAATTAGATTGAGTATAACTAGTTAACTCAATTGGATCAGGTAAAACTATAGGCTTTTTCCAACGGTTGAAAAGATACAAGAGTTGCATAGAGATGTAATTGATAATTAGTTATCTACCGATCATACTAAGTCTTGGGCGATTTAGCCAAAGCTAACTCAAGGCGTAGTATGATGTGGATCTTGTCCCACGAGAATTATAGCTAATTGGTATGAATCTAGTAGTGTGGTTTGACCACATCCATGACTTGATTCTACAAAAGCCCTATAATTCAATGGGAGTATCATTTAGTTAAAGGCTAATTAAATGATCAGTGGAATATGATATTTACTTTCTACTTTATTTATGTTGTAGATTGCCATGTCGACGAACACAAACATTTTCTCCCTGCGTTCTTTCCTTGACAAGGACAAGCTCAATGGAGCTAATTTCCTGGACTGGTACAAGAATCTGAGAATCGTTCTCACACAAGAAAGAAAACTGTACGTCTTGGAGCAGCCCATTCCGGAGGCACCTCCTGCCACTGCCACGCGAGCCGACCGAGATGCTTATAAGAAGCATCAAGATGATGCATTAGATGTGTCATGTCTCATGCTCGCAACCATGAACTCTAAGCTTTAGAAGCAACACTAGTTGATGACTGCTTATGATATGGTTGAATATCTTCCTCAACTATATCAAGGACACGCAAGGCACAAGAGGTTCGAGATCTCTAAGGCACTGTTTCAGTGCAAGATGCAAGATGAGATTCCCGTAAGTCCATATGTCCTCAAGATGATTGGGTACATAGAGAGCCTACAGAGGTTGGGATTCCCACTTGGCCAAGGACTGGCCACTAACTTGATCTTGCAATCCTTACCAGAAAGTTACAGTCAATTTGTCATAAATTACAACATGAACGAAATTGATAAGCCATTGCCTGAGCTACTAAGCATGTTGCGAACTACTGAGCTCAACCTTAAGAAGGTAAAGCCCAACTCCATTTTGATGGTGCAAAAGCATAAAGGCAAGGGCAAGCCTAAAAGTAAGGGAAAATCCCAAGCCAAGGGCAAAGGCAAGGTAATGAAACCTAAAGGAGGGGTTGCCAAGGATGCTACATGCTTCCACTGCGGTTAGATTGGGCACTAGAAGAGGAACTACAAAGGATACCTGGAAGATCTTAAGAAGAAGAGAAATGAGATTTCTACTTCAGGTATATATGTTATAAAAGTCAATCTCTCTATTTCTTCATCATGGGTATTAGATACCGGATGTGCTTCTCACATTTGTACTAATGTACAAGCACTAAGAAATAGCAGGACATTGACGAAGGGCGAGATGGACCTACGAGCAGGCAATGGAGCACGGGTTGCTGCTGTTGCTGTAGGAACTTACTATCTATCTCTGCCCTCTGGGCTTGTACTAGAATTAGATGAATGTTGTTATGTGTCTGCTCTTACAAAGGACATCATTTTAGTCTCTTGTTTAGACAAGAAAGGCTTTTCATTTATAATAAAGAACAAATATTATTCCGTTTATTTAAATGATATGTTATATTGTAGTGCACCTCTGATGAACGGACTCTACATTCTAGACTTAGAGAACCCCATCTATAACATAAGTACCAAAAGGTTCAAGTCAAATGAAATGAACCGAACCTATCTCTAGCATTGTCGCTTAGGTCATATAAATGAGAATCGCTTAGCCCAGCTCCATAAATATGGTTTGCTGGACTTATTTGATTTTGAATCATATGAGACATACGAGTCATGCCTACTGGGTAAGATGACCAAGACTCCCTTTAGTGGATACAGTGAAAGAGCAACTGACTTGTTAGGACTTATACATAGTGATGTATGTGGCCCTTTCAATGTCACTGCAGAGGTGGTTATAATTATTTCATTACATTTACTGATGACTTCAGTAGATATGGTTATGTGTATCTAATGACACATAAGTCACAATCCTTTGAAAAGTTCAAAGAATTCAAGAATGAAGTACAAAACCAGTTAGGAAAGAGTATTAAGATATTTCGATCAGATCGAGGTGGTGAATACCTTAGCCATGAGTTTCGTGACTATCTAGCCGAGTGTGGGATTCTATCCCAACTCACTCCTCTTGGAACACCACAATGGGATGGTGTATCCGAAAGGAGGAATCGTACCCTCTTAGATATGGTACGATCTATGATGAGTCACACAGATCTTCCTATATCTTTTTGGGGATATGCTCTAGACACAACAGCCTTCACACTTAACCGTGTTCCATCCAAAGCTGTGATAAAGACATCATATAAGATATGGACTGGGAGAGATGCCCAGATATCTTTTATGAGGATTTGGGGTTGTGAGGCTTACGTTTGGCGTCAAGTCTCGGACAAATTGGGACCCAAATCTGATAAGTGCTATTTTATAGGATATCCCAAGGAAATGAAGGGATATTACTTCTACATTCCCAGTCACCATAAAGTGTTTGTGGCTAAGACTAGGGTATTTCTAGAAAAGGACTTTGTTTCTAGAAAAACTAGTGGGAGTACGTTCGATCTTGAAGAAGTTCAAGATATGGACCATAGCACTGAAGCCTTGATGGAAGTTGAACTGGAACCACAAAATGTTGTGGATGATGAGATTGTTGCACAAGGAGTTGAGGAACAACAACCAGTTCAAGTAGATCTACCTCTTCGCAGATCTAATAAGATACGTCATCAGCCTGAGAGATACTCTTTTCTCTTATCTGACCATGATGATGTTATGCTCGTTGAGAATGAGCCTACCTCCTATCAGGAAGTTGTGATGAGACCAAATTCTGAGAAATGGCTAGAGGCCATGAGATCTAAGATGGAATCCATGTACACCAACTAAGTATGGACTTTGGTTGATCCACCTGAAGGCGTCAAACCCATTGGGTGTAAGTGGATCTTTAAGAGAAAGATTGACATGGATGTACTTATTACCTATAAGGGTTGTTAGGTAGCTAAAGGTTTCAAGCAAATTCATGGTATTGACTATGATGCAACTTTTTCTCCAGTAGCGATGTTGAAGTCCATTTGGATCATGCTTGTTATTGCAGCATACCACGATTATGAGATCTGGTAGATGGATGTCAAAATCATGTTTCTGAATGGAAACTTGCTCGAGGATGTGTACATGACACAACCTGAGGGTTTTGTAGATCCACTACATACTGGCAGAGTATGCAAGCTGCATAAGTCCATTTATGGACTAAAGAAAGCTTCTCGGAGTTGGAATCTTCGATTCGATGATGCGATCAAATAGTTTGGTTTCATCAAGAATGAAGATGAACCCTGTATCTACAAGAAGGTTGTTGGGAATACAATTGTCTTCCTTGTATTGTATGTGGATGACATACTACTCATTGGAAATGATATCCCTTTGCTGCAGTCTGTAAAGACTTGGCTGGGGAATTATTTCTCAATGAAGGACTTAGGTGAAGCAGCCTGTATTCTAAGCATAAAGATCTATAGTGATAGATCTAAGAGATTGCTTGGCCTAAGTAAAAGTACATATATTGACAAGGTATTACTATGGTTTGCCATGCAGAATTCCAAGAAAGGATTTCTGCCGATGTCACATGGTGTGAGTCTTTCGAAGACTCAAAGTCCCTCTTCTAGAGAGGAGAGAGACTGCATGGATAAGATCCCTTATGCTTCAGCCATAGGATCTATCATATATGTCATGCTATGTACTCGTCCTGATGTTTCGTATGCTTTGAGCATGATGAGCAGATACCAGTCAAATCCATGTGAGCGTCACTGGATAATGGTCAAGAATATTCTTAAGTACTTGAGAATGACTAAAGAATATTTCTTGATATATGGAGGTGATGGCGAGCTAGCTGTAAAGGGTTATAGTGATGCCAGCTTCCAAACTGACCAGGATGATTATAGATTGCAGTTTGGGTTCGTGTTTTGCTTGAATGGTGGTGCTGTGAGTTGGAAGGGTTCGAAGCAGGACACAGTTGCTGATTCTACAACAGAGGCCGAATTTATTGCTGCTTCAGAAGCAGTAAAGGAGGTAGTTTGGATCCGTAAGTTCATTATTGAGATTGGGGTGGTTCCTAGCATAACCGATCCTATAGAGCTCTATTGTGACAATAATGGAGCAATTGCACAGGCTAAGGAACCTCGCTCACACCAGCGGACCAAACACATACTACGACGCTTCCATCTCATTCGAGAGATCATCGATAGAGGAGATGTGGAAATTTACAGAGTACCCACAGAGGCTAACGTCGCTGATCCCTTGACCAAGGCTTTGGAACAGAGAAATCATGATGGTCACACTAGGTCATTGGGTGTTAGAGCGTACCCTGATTGACACTAGTACTAGTGGAGATTGTTAGTGAGAGCCCTAGAGCCGATCATGTAATGATTGTTGTATGGACTCGATGTATCATATTCCTATATATATTTATAAAGGCATTTCTTTATGGTTATTATACTTACTTGTATTGGTGTCAAATAACTGAGTATAATAGCGTCCTTGAGTAGAAGGTTCTTATCTATATCAATCGATTGGTTGAATTGATAATGAGATGATATAGAGAACACTACTCTTAATCATTCCTAGTCAAGTATTAACATTCAGGGACAATGTTAATGCGATGAGACTAGTATGTAGGTCAACTCAATGACTTGATCTCACAAGTCATGGATATTAGATATCAAGTTGACACATGGGTATGCATTGGAGAATGTATACTGAATGACCCGCCATGAGAAAGTATCATGGATCGTTATATGAGTGTCATATACTTTCTCATGTGACTATTAGTATGACTATCAGTCCTCAGACCTGAAGTCACCATGGTTCTCTACATAAGGAGTTGCATACTTTGGCTTCGTCAAACGTCACCCGTAAATGGGTGGACTATAAAGGCGACTACTGGGTATGTAACAAATTATACGGAGGGATGTGAGTGACGTAGATGAGATCTATCCCTCCTATATGACGGGAGTGATATCATGATTCTTGATAGAGTGAGACCACTAAGTGCATGACCATGCCCAAATAAGTCAATATGAGATATTGACTCATTTGATTAGAGTGAGTCTACTTGGAGTTCAAGACATAGATTGATTAGAGGATGACACGGTCTATGCCTCAATTGATCAATCTAGATGTCATGGATAGAAGGACATTGTCACATATTGTGAGAGTCACAATTAGTAGCTACAATGGTGATGTTGGATCTAAACATTCTTGTAACTGGGTAGTAATGATGTGTTTCTAGATACTGCTCATTACTTATGTTTCTAAATGGGTTTGGGAGCATTGCCAACGTTACAAGAACCTATTGAGTCACACACAAAGGGCAGTTAGATTGAGATTAGGTTCATATGATGGACCAAGAGGATTAGGTTCATATGATGAACCAAATTGGATTAAGAGTAATCCAAATTAGACTAATTGAGTTGGACTCAATTTGGTTCATATGTCAAATGAGTCTAATTTAGACTATGATTCATTGAGTCAATTTAAACCAATGAATAGAGATTCATTAAATTAAATTGATTTGAATCAAAGGGTAGATTTGATCAACCATGAGAGATAAGAGGTCAAGTTTGACTTGACTTGAGAGGGAAGATGAAGGGTCAAGTTTGACTTGACCAAATGCCACTTCATTGTGACTTAGCATGGGTCGTCCAATGATGATGTTCCACATCATCAAGGCTACATCATTGTGTGCCACCTCATGAGGAAGATGAAGAGCCATGACTCTTGGTATTACATGGAGGTATAAGATGCTCTAATAAGTGGTCGGCCACATGATTGGCATTCAAGGATTCTTCTTCTTCTTCTCTCCCTCTCCTCCATTGCCGAGACCTCTCAAGAGTTCTAGCACACTCTAAGTGGTTTTTTCCACCTTTTTTCCGTGTGGATACGTGTAGAGGAGTGTACACTTGACACTCTACGAGATCCGGCAACCATTTGGACTAGCGGGATAAGCGAAGGGTATCACTACAAGGGTATAATTCTTTTCATGTAGATCTAAGGTAGATCTAGTATAGACAAACATATACATGAATATTTTTATTTATCTTCGCACAGATCCGTGACTACCTTCGAGGTTTCCGCAACGCAAATAGCGGGTTTTGGGGCTTGAAAGTATAACATTCTCAACAAGATTTTTAGGTTTTTGAAAGCAGTTAACAATAGAAATTTCAAAAACACTTTGAACACACTTAGAATATTTTTAAGGCACTAAAAATGTTTTCAAAATGTTTTGAAAGTACTTAAAGGATTTTCATAATTACTTTTGAAAAACCAAATAATATATTTCAAGTACTCAAAATATTTTTTTAAAATTTTGTTAAGTACTTAAATATTTATAAAAAATATTATTTTTCAAAAATACTTTGAAGTTTAAAAAATATTTTTTTCAAAACTATTTTGAAAAATTCAAGTTCTAAATATATTTTCAAAAATATTTTGAAATTCTAAACAAGATTTTTCATGTTCTAAAAATGTTTTGAAATTCTAAATACTTTGAAATATTAAAATACATGAAACTTGAATACTTATTTAAAAGCATATCAATGCTACGAGGCTAAACTTAATTAAAATTAAGAAAGCTAAAGCTATACAATTTTTGTTAGTATTATCCCTAGTATCTATTATGAGATGATTGTAAGGACTCATTTTTGTATCATATATTTTACTATTAATAAAAGGTAAAGTTAGTAATTATATTTATTTCAATTCAGTGCTAATTGAATAAGTATAATAATGTCCGTGGGTAGTAGCTTCTTATCTACAGCATATCAATTGGTTGAATTGATAGCGAGACATTGTAGATATGCATAGAACACTACTCTTAACTGTTTCTAGTCAAGCATTAATATAAAGGACAATATTAATGCGTTGAGACTAGCATGTAGGTCAACGGATGACTTAATCTCACAAGCCATGGATATGATATATCAGGTTGACACATGAGTATATATTAGAGAATATATACTGAATGACCCGGCATAAGAATGTTTCATGGATCGTTATATGAGTGTCATAAACATTCTCATGTGACTATTGGTATGAATAGTCCTTAGACCTGAAGTTACTACAGTTCCCTACATAAGGAGTTGTGTACTTTGGTATCGTCAAACGTCACCTGTAACAGGGTGGACTATAAAGTCGATCACTGGGTATGCAATAAATTATGCCGAGGGATGTGAATGATGTAGATGGAATCTATCCCTTTCATATGACGGAAGCGATATCTGTGGCCCCTTGATTAGTAGGACACAAGAAAGCATGGTCATGCGCAAATGAATCAATATGAGATATTGAGCTTATTTGATTGAGTGTGTCTACTTATAGATCAAGAAACACAAAGGTTGATAAGAGGATGACATGATCTATGCCTTATTGATCAATCTAGATATTAAGGATAGAGAGACCAAGTCATACAAGATAATAGCCACGGAAAGGTTAGGTCGGATCTCTACTTTCTCGTCACTTGGGTAGCAATGATGCCTTGCTAGATGCCACTCATTGCTTATGTATCTAAATGGTGATTTGGATAAATAGACAATGTTACGAGAACCTATTGGGTCACACACAAAGAAGAAGTAGATATAGAGATGGGTTCATCAGATTAAGTCTAATCCAAATTGGACTTATTGAGTAAGACTCAAATGGATCCAATTGTTGGATTGAGTCCAATTCAAACTAGACTCATTGAGGCAATTCGAATAAATGAAATGGTGATTCATTGAATTCGAAATTGCATGAGAATCAATAAGTTAGACTCATTGGATGAACTTGAGTTCACCAAGGATTTAAATGGTCAAATTTGAACCATTGGATTGAATGGTTAATTTTGAGCCATTGGATTGGAAGATGAAAGGGCAAAACCCTTGGTATTCATGAGATGGATATATATATCATTTTTGATGATATTTTTGGTGTGATGAGAAGGTGAAAAGCCTTTTGCATTCTTCGTCTTTCTCCTTCCCTCTCTTGGCCGAAACACCTCCTTGAGGTTGCTAGCACAACTTTAGGTGTTTTCCTCTCCATCTTATGAGTTTGTGAGACAAATGAAGGTAAGGCTTGTTCGTGTGGATACCGTAGAGACGCGAACGTGTGATCATGCTGAGATCCGAGCTATCGGGAGATCGTGTGCACGTATTAAGGGTATAATCCTATCATGTAACTTAGTATAGATTATTTTTTAGCAATGTTTCTTCCCTTCGCATGGATCTGCTGGATAGAGGATCTAGTTAATTTCCACTGTGCTTTTTGCATGTTTAGCACGCTAGATCCCAACAATTTAATGATAAACAATTAGGCATGGTTAAGTGAATCCTTAGAATCCAAGTATGCAATCCCATTTTGAATTTAAGAGGGTTGTTTGACTTTATATTAGATTCAAGTTTAGCCTTCACTAAATTATGTGGACATTTCTAAAATTAATTTCTAGGTCGTGGGAAGATACAAGGTCATTCTTAATCAAATCAACAACCATTTCTTTAGACAAAGTTGTTGGAGCAATCCCAATGGTCCATGCGACCATTTACTTTGGTGTTTGGGCAAAGAGTTTAAGTTAGGTTCACTCTTATATTTGATATGTGTATGTGAGTGTACAGGTTTGTAGGATACACATGTGACTCAGGTTGATGGCTTCGGGTCCGGTGAAGGATGGAGCATCCGAGGGACCGTGGATAAGGCAGCAAGGACAAGGGCCGAGGAAAGCAACTTTAAGGCATACGCGAAGGATGACATTGGGGACGAGCCGTGGGCTTGAATGCATCTGAGGGACGATAGCCAAAGGAAGTAGGCTTGAAGGCAAGAGGTCGAGGCTGCGAAGGAAGCGTCAAATGATTCGTAAGGGTGAGGGTCCGAGTGTTGAGAGATTGTACTCGGGTACCAGTTGACTGCTAGTTTCACCAATCGACTAGGGCAATTGACTGGGAGCGAACAGAATGCTTCTGTTCGCTTAACCAGTGCGGAGCAGTCGACTAGTATCAAGCGGTTGGGATGTAACAGTCGAATTTTTATAGAGGGTAGTCGACTGATGGTTTTGGCAGTCGACTGATAGGCAGAGTTTTCAACTCGTGGCCTATATAACCAAAGCTTGGGTGCTTGGTTATAGTTGATGAAATTAGTGATGGTAAACCCTAATTAGTAGTCTACTAGTCTCAAGAGTCTTGGTTGGTGTTATGGTGAGATTTCTCCACCCACAAGGAGTGACTTGAGATAGCCGGAGTTTGCCGGGGGATAATCCACCGATGGATAGGGATCATCCACCTCAAGGACACGCCGTGGAGTAGGAGCAAGCAATCTCCGAACCACGTTAAATGATCGTGTAGCTTTGTTTGATTTCTTTCTTGTCTTTAGCTTTCTTTGTATTCATATTAGTTCATATTTCCATTGCACAAGCTAACAAGTGTAGGAAGCGAGTAGTTGGGGGTGCCGCCTATCCAACCTCCCTTCAAGCCGGCCACTGATCCCCCTACAAGTTGTATCAGAGCGATGTCGCTCTCCATCGGACTAACTGCCAAGGAAGCTAAGAAGATGACCGGCTTAATAAATCCGCTAAAGTTCAAAGGAGGAAGCTTATGGGAGATCACCTTTTGGATGGTGAAGATGAAGAACTTCTTCGAGATAGATTGGGATACAATGATGGTCGTCGAAGAGCCATTTGAAGTCCCAAAGGACAAAAAAGGGAAGAACCTTCGACCACGACATTGGACGGAATAGCAAACCACACAGTCAAAGGCAAACGATCAGGTAATATCAATTTTGGTAGATATGTTGCCTTCTAATGTGTTAAGTGATGTAGGTGAATACGAGAATGCTCACGAACTGTGGAGCAAGGTGAAGAAAGTTCTAGGGAAAGAAATCATGCCTACACAAGAAGAAGAAGAGCACAAGGAGATGGGTTCAATTGCTCAAGTAGAGGAGGAGCAATCGGAAGGTGACGAGCACTCAACTTCTGAGGAGGAAAAGGATGAAGAAAGACCATCCACAAGTGTGGATAAGGAAGATGAGACATCATCCACATCCTCAAGGATTGAAGAAGAATCCAAGACAAGTGAAGAGGATGAAGAAGAGGTCTTGGAAGTGGTCAACCTAGCAAGCACCTCCACCGAAGTCAAGTCAAAGGATCACACCATTTGCTTCGGTTGCAATGAGAAGGGACACTACAAGAGTAGGTGTCCAATGGGTAAGAAAGAGGTATCTCCTAAACTCAATTCAATTCATTTTGAATCTAATTTGAGTTGTAGGAAGAAGAATGAGAAGAATCACATAGTGTGCTTCACGTGTGGTGAGCGGAGTCATTACCACACCAAATGCCCAAAGAAGAAAGAAATCAAGAAGTTGGCGCATTTGAAGAAGGAGGAGAAGAAGTGGAGGAAGAATGGAGGTTCATGTCAAGGGGGAGCTCCAAAGGTAAAGGGTAAGGTAAACCCTAGTTTAAATTTGAAGTCAAATTTAAATTCCTCCATGCGTGCTAGAAATAAATCTTATTATTTGCCCATGCATAACTTTGGATTTAAATATCATGATAGGAATAGGGTAAATGTAGATTATAACCCTAGGAGACTAATTCATGATAAAGCTAGAAATGATAGATCTAATGAGACCAAAGACATTAATCCCAAGAAGGAGAGACACATGCCTAGAAAGGGTAGGTCTAGGAATGTACATGGTGGACATGTTGATTCTAGGGTTAGAAACCTAGAAAGGGAAAATCAAGCTTTGAAGGCAAAGTTTGATAAATTAGAGAAAACCCTAGAAAGATTCAATGTTGGATCTAAGGGTTTAGGTATGATGTTGGGTAGTCAAAAACCCGATAATGATAGATCGGGTTTGGGATACCGATCTAGTGTCTCCAATACTAAGGGAAAGTCTTATGCTAGGGTTGCATATAACTATAGCAAGGAGAAGCCAATAAATGGCAAGAGAAAGCCATTTAAAGGTAAGGAGAAATTAACTAAGGACAAGGTGTCCAAGGTTAATAAGGTTAGGTTTGTAGACCAAGTGTCACCGGAGGTGCACTGATGTGGCCTAGCAATTGTGGATGAGTCACCTAGGGAGGTGGTTAAGACTAAGAAGAGCTCTAGGGGGAGATCAAAGAGTCAATTTGGAACCCATGGTCAATGGATCTCAAGTGGGTTTTACTTGGGAGTTTAGGGGGTCATGGAATGTGCCAAATGGTTTGGAGACGGATTTGAGTCTCAAACCTATGGATTTAGCACAATTGAGTTGTGTTTCATGCTTAGAAATATGACATTAGGGTCATATAGCATGATAATTTGTTTTGGATGTATAGATACCATATAAGCCAATGCTAGGGATGCATTGTGGGTTAGTATGAGCAAATACATCAAGAGGAAGCCAAAACTAGGACTTTAGGTCAAGGTTCATTTGAACCATTTAGCTAGTTTTGGGTTTTGTGTCAATCTTGGAATTGGTGATAGATATATTTTGTAATGTATTTTTCCCAAGTAGACATGGGTAAAACAAACCTCTCCACAAAATTTGGAGATTTTTGGATGTCTGTGGAATTATTGGCTCATTTCTGAAGTTGGATCAGAAATGTTGAAAAGGGATGAAATAGTGTGCCAGTCAACTAGTACAGTACCAGTCGACTGGTAATGGTGAAAATTGGACACAGAATGGTTCTGTGTATTGTTTTGATAAGGGCAGTCGACTGGGGTAGTCGACTGATGCTAGTCTGAATTTATTTTTAGCATTAGTTTTTGACCATGTCAGCTCGTTTAGGTGTATGAGATCCATGGGGGATGAATACACGAGTTTAGGGTCAATTTGGTGACAAGTTTTCAACAATAGAGATATTGTTGGAGAACTTTTTGGATGTTAGGCAAAGGGAGAGAAGTAAGGTTTAGTTGGGAAAACCTAGAAATACCTTTGCGGTAATGAAAATCCTAGCTCGTTGGGGAGCATAGGTGTAGGGGGAGTCTTGCGATAGGTTCTTAAATAGCCCTGTGGGAAACTCCTAGCTCATTGGGGAGGATAGGTGTAGGGGGAGCCTTGGGATAGGTTCAAATGCATGTTGCATTATTTTGTTGCGGTAGTGTAAGTCCAAGTGTGTAGCCTTGGCAACGTAAGTCCATTCGGCGGTGTAAGTCCAAGTGTGTAGCCTTGGCAACGTAAGTCTATTCGATGGTGTAAGTCCAAGTGTGTAGCCTTGGCTACGTAAGTCCATTTGTTGTTTAGCAAGTTTATTTGCTATTTGTTTTTGTTGGTGCGGTTAGCACTAACAGTCTAACTCAAGTTTTGATGAATGACAAAATAAGTTAAGTTAGTTTTGTTGTTATCTAACACTTTGACCGAGTGTGCAGGAGAAGCCTAGCTAGGTCAACGGGCCGACCGGATAACTAGCACGAAGTCCAAACGGATCGACGGCCTGACAGGACGTTTGGCACGAAGTCCAGCTAGGTCGATGGGCTGACCGAATAGCTGGCACGAAGCCCAGACTGGTTGAAGGGTTGACCGGACGTCTGACAGGTAAGTGAAGGTGAGTCACTGGAGGGGAGTGACTGTGAAGACGCTTTTCCGGGAAGGGAATATTAGGCGTCGATCCAACTTAGACCCATTTCGGATCTCTAAGTTGAGATCGTGACTAGATTCCGGTCTCGAGGAGACAGAATCTAGCTAATACTCTGTTTGTTAGACTCTAAACTGTGCTAATACTTGCAGGAGAAGGATTTTCTGGAGAAGAGTGGTCCGGGCGCCCGGAGGTGAAATTTTATTAGCAACATCATTTCGTCACGTGGAGCGCCCTGGTTGGCTCAGCTACGTCATACTCAAGGCTCCCTGGAGGTTCCAGGCGCCCCGAACCTCCTATATAAGTAGGGTAAAGGCTGAAGCTCAACACAACAACGAAAGATCTACTCCTCTATGCTCCTGCGACGCTGCGAAAGCTCTCCGACAAAAAGTTATATTTCCGTTTCTATTTTTTATTTATTATCAGATTCTTTTTTCGCTAATTAAATTCCTGTACTTAACTTGTAATCAATTATTTCAAATTATTAGTGATTGCCCATCGAAAGCACCCATGCGTGCGGGCCTTGGAGTAGGAGTCGACATAGGTTCCGAACCAAGTAAAACTACTTGTGTCATTCTTTTTGCTTTACTTTTCCGTTGCGTACTTTACTCTTGAATTTTTAAATCGATATTCACCTCCCCTCTATCGAACCCTTCGATCCAACAAGTGGTATCAGAGCGGGTACCGCTCTGATTTGGTGCAACCACCAATCAGACAGGGGGTGAAACTGTTGGTGCGGGAAGCATCCGACAATCGAACCTGAGTTTGGATAATGGCAAAGGATTCAAAGTTAAGGTTTGTGGCGATCTAACATGTTGAATAAGTGTTTCAGGAAAGTCCTAGCTGCGGTTAGGCAAAGGAAAAATCCTAAGGGGTGGTAACCTTAGGTCCTAGGGGGCGGTAACCCTAGGTGAGGGAAAACTCTAAGGGGGCGGCAACCTTAGGTCCTAGGGGGCGGTAACCCTAGGTGAAGGAAAACCCTAAGGGGCGGCAACCTTAGGTCCTAAGGGGTGGCAACCCTAGGTGGAGAAAAACCCTAGGGGACGATAACCCTAGGTCCTAGGGGGTGGTAACCCTAGGTGGAAAGTCCAGTCGGTCTAGAGGACCGGACTGGCATCAGGTAATCTCTCCTGAGGGGAGTAGGTGAGGACGCGTTCCCCGTAGAGGGAACAGTAGGCGTCGGGTCGACCTAGGGTTTCCGGTTGGAAATCCGAAGTCATACTCGGACAGTCCGAAGACTGTCAGTTCTTCTTTACTATGATTTATCAGATTCTAACACTGTCTTGCAGGGTATTATTGCTCGGACTAACCTTGTTTTGCAGGAGAGAAACCTGCTGGAAAAAGGTGGTCCGGGCGCCCGGGATGGATCCGGGCGCCCGGAGGTCCAGGCGCCCGGGACCAAGTTTTATCCCTGCCGCGACTTCGCCACGTGGAGAATCCTGGTTGGTTGGCCACGTCACACTCCAGGCGCCCGGAATGTCATATAAAAAGAGGGTCGAGGGAGCAGCTAAACAAAAAAAAAACAAGATATTTCTAAGCTTTCTTCTGTGAAGTGCTGCCATCGAGACGACCTTGAAGTGCTACGACTCGACGCCGACGACCCGAAGCTCAGACTCTTCGATCTTTCGTTGTCGGTATTAGTTTTCACTTTACATAATTGCAATCTCTACTGTATTCCAGTTGTAATATTTTACGAGCTTATAGTTGTTGCCCACGGAAAGCGATCAAGGATCGCGGGCCTTCGAGTAGGAGTCGTCCCAGGCTCCGAACGAAGTAAACTCCCTGTGTCATTCTGTGCTTGCTTTACTTTTTCTGCTGCGTTACTTAATTTTGCGATTCCGATATTTCGAAAAATGAAATAGCCACGAGCGCTATTCACCCCCCCTCTAGCTCTTTCGATCCATCAATTGGTATCAGAGCGGGGTCATTTTGAATCGGTGCAACCACCATTCAAAATATTTTTCATGGTATTTTCAGATTTTTCGAAGTCGATTAGAATTTAGCTTCATAGCTATATTCTAATTCTTTTTCTCGAATTGGTTTTCTGCTCGGAGTTGGTGCAGCACCACCCGAGTTCGTGATCCATTTTCTTCCTTCCGCACTACTAAGCCAGGACCAAGTCCTGGAACATTTTGTCAGTTGTTTTCTTTTTAGGTTGATCTGAAATGGCCCTTCAAGAAGGCTACAGTACAGCCCGCCCTCCTCTATTCACCGGAGACGACTTCGGGTACTGGAAGGGTCGGATGAAGGCATATATCCAGACTCACTTTGAAGTCTGGATGATTGTCAAAACCGGACTCCAACTACCAACTGATAGCGCCGACAAACCACTACCATACGAGGATTGGGACGCATCTCTTATTAAGAAGGTGGAAGCTAATGCCAAGGCAACCTGCACCCTCCAGTGTGGCCTATCAAAAGAAGAACTCAACCGCGTCGGCCCCTTCAATAGTGCCAAAGAGTTGTGGGAGAAGCTCATTGAACTTCACGAAGGGACATCCGACACCAAAGTAAGTAAAAGAGACTTAATTTTCAATAAATTATTTAACATCAAATTGCAGGAAGGTGAATCAGCTGCCCAACTCCATGCTCAGATTCAAGATCTGCTCAATGGTCTTCATGCAATTGGACAGAAGGTAGACAACCGGGACATCATAATGTATTCTTTAAATGCTTTTCCAAGGAACACCTTGTGGGCATCCATGGCAGATGCCTACAAGGTCTCCAAGGACTTATCTACCATTAAGTTAGATGAACTTTTTACAGAATTTGAACTTCACGAACAGACTAATGCACGCCCGACCGAGAAAGGGTTGGCTTTGGTTGCAGGAACAGGGAGAACGCGCGAATCAAAAATCAAGCGCAGAACCGAACCTGAGTCAGAAGATGAACCAGATTCGGAAGACGACGATGAGCTTACAACCGAAATAGTCAACTTGGTAAAGAAGCTCTGCAAAAAGAAGGGCTTCAACAAAAAGGATGTCAGAAAGGTCATCCAGTCTAAAGAAGCCCAACCAAGCTCGAAGGTTAAATTCGAAGTGACCTGCTACGGGTGCAATCAGAAGGGGCACATCAAGGCAAACTGCCCGAACCAGAAGGATCCAAAGAAACCAAAAAGAAAGAAGACATTGAAGGCAACATGGGACGAGTCTTCTTCCGAGGAATCCGACGACGAAGAACTAGAGCAGACTAACTTTCTCGCATTGACAGCCCGGGACTACACCAACGAATCCGCAAGCGAGGACGAATCGGAAGCCGAGTCCGAGAGAAGCCACGGATCCGCATCCGTTTCCGAAGGGCCAAACCCCTCTGTAAGTCAAAATAGGTTATATTGCATAATTAATTATTTAATGCATAAAGTAGCTAAGTCCAAAATTCGAATCAAGTCGCTTCTAAAGGAGGTAACACTCCTTAAAGAGACGACTAATAATGAATCCTTGACTGATCCAGTTCAGACTGGAACCTCAACTCAAGTTCAAATACTTGAGGAAGAGAATTCCAACCTGAAAAGTCAAGTCAAGGATTTAAAGACAACCTTAGAACGATTTTCCTTGGGATCCAAGAATCTTAACTTGATTCTTGGAACACAAGGGCAATCTACAATCGAATTGGACTAGAATACAAAACGAAAAACAAATATAGGTCATACCTATCTCTCATACAAAGAACAAATAGAAAAATGGTCCAAGCATGGGTTGCCAAGTCTAACCTGATCAATCAAGTTGGACTTGGACAGTATTGGGTCCCTAAGGATCAAATACATTACCTCAATAGACCTTATCGAGGCTATAATCCAGAGGGAGCTAAAACGATAAAAATTTGAAATTAATTATTAATTATTAAAATTCAAAATTCAAATTCAAAATTAATTATTAAAATTCAAAATTCAAATTTGAAATTAATTATCAAAATTCAAAATTCAAATTCAAAATTAATTATTAAAATTCAAAATTCAAATTCGAAATTAATTCAAAATTCGAAATTAATTATTAATTATTAAAATTCAAAATTAAAAATTCGAAATTAATTATTAAAATTCAAAATTCAAATTCAAAATCAATTATTAAAATTCAAAATTCAAAATTAATTATTAAAATTCAAAATTCAAATTCAAAATTAATTATTCAAAATTTAAATTCGAAATCAATTATTCAATTTAAAAAATTTGAAATTAATTCAAAAATTCAAAAATCAAAATAGAGGGAGCGTCCAGAATAGCTGGCAATTCCGAAATCTATTTACCCGATTGGGTAACCGAACTTAATCTACCCGAAATGGGTAAACAAGAGTAGATTACCCGACAGGGTAAGTAAGGATAGATTAAAAGGGTTAGATTTAACTTGAAACACAGTACTGGTGAAGTTTTTGGATGATAGTACGTTGGGGAAGCTTGGGCATCACATGTCTAGGAAGACATGGCTTCGACCTGGTGCATTTGGCCAAGTGGAACTAACCGAAGCTACCCTTAAATGGATCCTAACTAGTTAGACCAAGGTTCAGTATTAAGTTCAATGGGTAGGACTATTTGGAAAACCTCAAAGGCATGGTTACTTTAATGAGCTCCTTGTGACTCACCATAGCCCAGAAGTTATCCAAAGAATGCTTACTTGTTGAACCCAAAACTAAACCCAAATCTAACATAAAGTTAAACAAAACCCTACAAATTGAACTAATTCATCTCACAAAATGATAGGATCCCCTGATTGAAAACATAGATCGGGTGAGATGACTAAGCAAATTAAAAGTTAAATATTTTCAAAATTAATTTAACTTAAATATTTTCTAAATCAAAATCAAACTTAAATATCTCTCAATTAAACATCAAATCACCATACAAACACCAATAGAATTAACTCAGATTGGGTAAGATGCAAAATTAGGGACTTACTTCAATCAAACTGTCTTTTGATCCATCAACTACTTTATGTGTAGGAATTGGATCAATGGATGTTGGACAGTGGATGCTCCAGACATATGATTGGAGATATGTTGAAGTTCACTAAGCTAAAACTAAAGAACCTAGGATCAGTTGCATTCGGCAACGATGGAAAACTGAAAGTAATCGGAAAAGGTAATATCGAACTTAACTCTGATTTCATTATTCAAAAAGTATTATTAGTTGAAGATTTTAATTTCAATTTATTAAGTATAAGTCAATTATGTGATACTGGTTACTTAGTCAATTTTACCAAGTCCAAATGTATAGTCAAACATATTGATAATCTAAAAATCGTACTTAAGGGTACTAGGAAAGATAATGTCTACACCGTTTATCTACCAACATCCTCAATAAAGTGTTTTTTAACACAACAAGAGGAAACTGAGCTATGGCACAGAAGACTCGGTCACACTCACACAAAACTCATTTCAAAAATGAGTCAAAATGGACTAGTTAGAGGGTTGCCCAAATTAAAAGTTATTGAAAACTCAATCTGTAATGCATGTCAACAAGGAAAACAAACCAAGTCCACCCACAAGTCAACCAATTCAGTTAGAACTACCTATCTACTTGAGCTCCTTCACCTAGATCTATTTGATTCACATGGAGCCAAGTCACTAAGCAAGAACCAGTATTGCTTAGTCATAATCGATGACTACTCCAGGTTCACCTGGGTAAAGTTTCTAAAAACAAAAGATGAAACCTTTAAAATATTTAGCAATTTTTGCAAATTAACAGAAAATGAAAAAGATACCAAAATCAAAAGAATAAGGAGTGACCATGGAGGAGAATTTGAGAATCACAACTTCACTAAATTTTGTGAGATAAATGGGTACAAACATGAATACTCCTGCCCTAGAACCCCCCAACAAAATGGTTTAGTAGAACGTAAAAATAGAACCCTACAAGAAGTCGCTAGAACCATGTTAAATGAATATAGTACAGCATGCTACATTCAAAATAGGATTTTAATTAACAAATTTCAAAATAAAACACCCTATGAAATTTATTATAATAAAATTCCTAACTTAAACTATTTAAAGGTATTTGGGTGTAAAGTTTTCATTTTAAACACTAAAGACTACTTAGGAAAATTTACATCAAAAACAACCCCGGGAATATTTTTAGGGTACTCAACCACTAGTAGAGCATATAGAGTATATAACAAAAATACCCTAAAAGTAGAAGAAACAACAAATATAAAATTTGATGAAGACACTATAAATGAAACTGAAAATACAGAAAATGCTAATCCAATAAACAAAGAAGATGATGAAATTCAACTTGAACCTATTGAATCTGAAGAACAAATCACTAATTCAAATGACACACGATCAACCAGAACAAGTACAAATCACCCATCTAACCAAATCTTGGGTGATCCAACTGTAGGACTCAGAACTAGGTCATCCTATAGAAACCAGAGTCAAATAGCCCTAATTTCAAAAATTGAACCCAAAACTATAGAAGAAGCCCTACCAGACCCAGATTGGACTATAGCAATGCAAGAAGAATTGGCCCAATTTGAAAGAAATTAGGTATGGGAATTAGTGCCTAAACCCATTAACAAAACCATAATTGACACTAAATGGGCTTTTAGAAATAAATTAAGTGATCAAGGTGAAATAGTCAGAAATAAAGCCAGGTTAGTAGCCAAAGGATTCAATCAAATAGAAGGGCTAGACTATGATGAGACCTATGCTCCTGTAGCAAGACTTGAATCCATTAGGATGTTGTTGGCCTATGCAGCACACAAAGGATTCAAGCTATTCCAAATGGATGTAAAATCCACATTCTTAAACGGATTTATTAAAGAAGAAGTATACGTAGGTCAACCCCCAGGATATGAGGACATAGAACATCCAAATTATGTCTTTAGATTAAAAAAGGCCCTGTACGGACTAAAACAAGCACCTAGGGCTTGGTATGAACGACTGTCCAACTATCTAATATCAAAAGGGTTCAACCAAGGTCAAATAAACCCAACCCTTTTTGTAAAAACCTTTGAAAATGACATCTTTATTGCCCAAATTTACGTCGACGATATTATTTTTGGATCAACCAACTCAAAATTTCTAAAAGAATTTACCAAACTAATGGAAAATGAATTTGAAATGAGTCTAGTAGGTGAACTTAACTTCTTTTTAGGGTTACAAATTAAGCAAACCAAAGATGGAATTTATATTTATCAAACTAAATATGCTAAGGAATTAATTAGTAAATTTGGAATGGAAAACTCAAAAATCATTAATACACCAATGGCTACTAATGTTAAAATTGACTCAGACTTAGAAGGTAAACCAGTATACTTGAAATACTATCGAAGTGCAATAGGAAGTCTACTGTACCTAACTGCAAGTCGACCAGACATCATCTTTGCAGTAGGTATGTGTGCAAGATACCAATCTTGTGTAAAAGAGTCTCACTTAACCCTAGTAAAAAGAATCCTTAGGTATGTTAAGGGAACCCTAAACGTAGGACTTTGGTACCCTAGATCTTGCACCCTTGATCTAACCGGCTACTCTGACTCTGACTATGCCGGATGCAAGCTAGATAGAAAAAGCACAAGTGGCAGTTGTCAATTTTTAGGGCACTGCCTAGTAAGTTGGTCAAGTAGAAAGCAACACTGTGTTGCCTTATCTACCACTGAAGCTGAATATATAGCACTAGGTGAATGCACATCTCAATTACTATGGATGATGCATACCCTTAAAGACTATCAACTTGAATATCAAAAAACAAAAATCTCAATTGATAACATCAGTTCAATAAATCTAACAAAAAACCCGATTCATCACTCAAGGACTAAACATATAGAAGTGAAGCACCACTTTGTAAGGGATCATGTAGTTAAGGGTGATATTGTACTCAACTACGTTGAGTCCAAATCAAACCTAGCTGACATCTTTACAAAACCTTTACCTGAACTTGAGTTCAGTACACTCAGAAGACAAATAGGAATGTGTTGGGTAGAATAGGTATCTTCAAATCAGTCCTCTTAATGCTTTTTGGTTTAAAATTACATTTCTAAAATTCTAGGCAAAATTCTGATTTTTCAAAATCCCTCCTTTACTAGACTTTCTAAATTTGGACTTAGCCTAGGCTTTTTCCCTAGAAATCATGTTCCCCCAGGACTCAGCCAGAGCATCTCACAAACACCTAGGTTTACCTTGATTGTGTTTGTAAAACATAGACCGGTGTGAGATGCATAGGGTACAGCCTGGACTCAAATATGAGTCTGGGCGTTAAAGACATTATTAACAGTAATCAAATCAAGTCTTCCAGCCCTAGTCAAATCTAACTGGATCAATTGACTTGACTTGACTAACCAAGTGAACACTGTTGCTGTCTAGGCAATAAGCAAGTAACTAAAAGTTAGACAGTTGGTGAAGGAAATAATAAGTTCAAGCATGCTTGTACTTAAGGGATTTGATACCTGATCAAAACAAATCTTAACTCATGCTTGGACCTTAGGTCTCTGATACCTTACTAACACAAAATTTGTAAACTATTAAACACTAAGGTTAATGCTTCTCCTTTACCTTAAGTATCTTTGAAATTCATTTATCTTAAACAGCTTTTCAAAAACTTTTTCAAATTTACGACTTTCAAGTCTCTTCTATTTAAATTTTTTTTAATTCTATTAGAAAATTCACTAAGTTAAAAAGAGCTGAATATATCACAAAGAAAAATATCCTCTAGCAAAATCAATGGTTTAAAGTTCTTTTTGCACTTAAACTATTTTCCTTAGCCAAATTTTCTTTCAAAAATATTGCTATTAAAACCAATTCTAAGATGTTGCTTTTCACTTTTTTTTTGCCTCTTGCCTAAGTTAAGATTTTTAAACAAATTCTGCTAAGTTTTGTCTTGAAAAGATAAGTTTTTCAAAACTAGCTTATTTTTGATATATGGCAAAGGGGGAGAGTAGAGAAATTCAATGAGAACAAAAATCCAAAATTTGAAATTAATTCAAAGAGAACAAAAATCCAAGTAGAGAAATTCAAAGAGAATAAAAATCCAAAGGGGAGGTTATATTAAGGGGGAGTTTGTAATGCCATTTTTTTTTCTTTCTTTCCTTGTACTTAAACCTTACTGCATATTATTACTTAACCTTGAATTTCGGTTGCCATAATCAAAAAGGGGAAGATTGTTGGTGCGGGAAGCATCCGACGATCGAACCTGAGTTTTGATAATGGCAAAGGATTCAAAGTTAAGGTTTGTGGTGATCTAACATGTTGAATAAGTGTTTCAGGAAAGTCCTAGTTGCGGTTAGGCAAAGGGAAAATCCTAAGGGGTGGTAACCTTAGGTCCTAGGGGGCGGTAACCCTAGGTGAGGGAAAACCCTAAGGGGCGGCAATATTAGTTCCTAGGGGGCGGTAACCCTAGGTGAAGGAAAACCCTAAGGGGCAGCAACCTTAGGTCCTAGGGGGTGGCAACCCTAGGTGGAGAAAAACCCTAGGGGGCGGTAACCCTAGGTCCTAGGGGGTGGTAACCCTAGGCGGAAAGTCCAGTCGGTCTGGAGGACCGGACTGGCATCAGGTAATCTCTCCTGAGGGGAGTAGGTGAGGACGCGTTCCCTGTAGAGGGAACAGTAGGCGTCGGGTCGAAGTCAGACTTGGACAGTCCGAAGACTGTCAGTTCTTCTTTACTATGATTTATCATATTCTAACACTGTCTTGCAGGGTATTTACTCGGACTAACCTTGTTTTGCAGGAGAGGAACCTGCTGGAAAAAGGTGGTCTGGGCACCCGGAGGTCCAGGTGCCCGGAACAGGTCCGGGCGCCCGGGACCAAGTTTTATCCCTGCCGCGACTTCGCCACGTTGAGCATCCTGGTTGGTTGGCCACGTCACACTCCAGGTGCCCGGAAGGGATCCAGGCGCCCGGAATGTCATATAAAAAGAGGGTCGAGGGAGCAACTAAATAAAAAAAAAAAAAAGATATTTCAAAGCTTTCTTCTGTTAAGTGCTGCCATCGAGATGACCTTGAAGTGCTACGACTCGACGCCGACGACCCGAAGCTCAGACTCTTCAATCTTTCGTTGTCGGTATTAGTTTTCGCTTTACATAATTACAATCTCTACTGTATTCCAGTTGTAATATTTTACGAGCTTATAGTTGTTGCTCACGGAAAGCGATCAAGGATCGCGGGCCTTCGAGTAGGAGTCGTCCCAGGCTCCGAACGAAGTAAACTCCCTGTGTCATTCTGTGCTTGCTTTACTTTTTCCGCTGCGTTACTTAATTTTGTGATTCCGATATTTCGAAAAACGAAATAGCCACGAGCGCTATTCACCCCCCCTCTAGTGCTTTCGATCCATCAGAAACTAGTTTCTTTTCCTTTTTCTTTGATTTTCAGATTTTCATAATTTTCTAAACTGGTACAATTACCTTTTTGGAAATTTTTTCGTCGCAATCAATCTAAATTGGTGCAACACTAATTCAGTTCTTAAATTATTTCTGTCTTATCCCGTACTACTAATCCAAGACCTAGTCTTGGGTTTTTTTTTTCTATTTCTTTACTTATGTGCAGGATGTCTCAAATTGAAGGCTTCAGCATAGTACATCCTCCTCTCTTCAACGGGGATGATTTTTCGTATTGAAAGAAGCGGATGGAGGTTTATCTAAAGACGAATTTCGAACAATGGTTTAGCGTCACCAGAGGCTACAAGGTGCCGGTCGACAACTCCGGAATCCCACTTGAACCAGAACAGTGGACTCCGGACATGAAGAAAAAAACGTCAACAGACTTCAAGGCCCTAAATACACTACAATGCGGATTGACTAAGGAAGAACTGAACCGGGTAGGACTTCATCAGAACACGAAGGAATTATGGGACAAACTGATTGAACTACACGAAGGGATAAGCGATGCCAAGGTAACGAAGCACGATCTCTTGCTAAATTAATTATTTAACATTAAAATGCAGGAAGGAGAAATGGCGAGTCAGCTTCACGCGAGGACCATCTCAACGGACTCCACGCAATAGGCCATCAAATAGAGAACCGAGATTTAATAAGGTATGCTTTAAACGCTTTTCCACGCAATAATTCATGGGCATCTATCGTGGATGCCTACAAAATTTCTAAAAATTTATCTAAATTAAAATTAGATGAGCTATTTTGTGAATTAGAAGTGCACGAGCAAACTAATGTTGGGACCGAGAAAAGTGTAGCTTTATTTGCAGGTTCATCCAAGGAAAGGACGAAAAACAAGCCTGAGGTTGAGGATGAGTTTGACTAGGACTTTGAAGACGAAGAATAACTGGTGAACCTGGTAAGGAAAATGTTCACCAGGAGAAAGAAAAGCTTCAGCAAGAAGGACCTGCAAAAGATTAACTCTCCAAATGAACCGAGGAACGTGATCTGCTTTGGATGCAACAAAAAAGGCCACTACAAGAATGAGTTCCCAAAACTGAAGAGCGACAAGACAAAGACATCCAAGAAGAAGGCTCTCAAAGTGACTTGGGACGACTCTTCCTCGGACAAATCAGAGGCCAAAGATCAGAAGCACCCGAGCCACCTCACGTTGATGGCCCTCGAAGAAGATTCGGACGAAGAATCGGAAGACGGGTCGGAACCCAAATTGAGCCACGAGTCCGTACTCGTTTCCGAAGGTCCCGACGAGGTAAATTTTAATTTAAATAGAAAATTCTTTAAAATTATTGCATGTCTAAATAGTAAATTAATTACATTAGAAAAAGAAAATAAATTGCTCCTTGAGGAAAATCAAAATCTCAAGGAACATATCAAAAATTCAAATCCAACTCAAGACCCAACACTTGAGGAGGAAAGTTTAAAAATAGAAGTTGATAAATTAAAAGATCTCTTAGAAAAATTTATAATAAGATCTAAGAATTTAGATCTAATTTTAAATAATCAAAAGGACTTGACTACAAGATCTACAACAAAACCGGACTTGACTACAAGTCAAGTTCGAATAAAACATTTAAATCGTTAATAACTCAACACAAACAATCAAGTAAAGTTTGGGTTCCAAAAGCATGATTAACCACGTAAGTAGGACTTAACCAATACTACATATCCAAAGAAAAAAATATATTATGTAAAATCAAATAAATCAACTCAAAAACCAAAATACAAACCTAGACCAACAAATTCAAAATCTAAATATTTTAAACCTCACCAAGACTTAGAATATCACCAAGTCAATTATAACTATAAAAAGAACAGACATAAACCAAGAACTAAAAATAAAAAATAAAGGCCAATAATTCAAGGGGAGACTCCAGAATAGCTGGCACCTCCAAAACTAACCTACCCGACAGGGTAACCCAAACTAACCTACCTAGTAGGGTAATTAGGACTAATTAGAAAGGGACCAAGTTTAACTTGACCTATGATACCAGTGAAGTTTTGGATGATAGTACGTTAGGGAAGCTTAGTCTATGCATGCCTAGGAAGATATGACTTCGACATGATGCATTTGGCTAAGTGAAACTAACTGAAGCTACCTTTTATGGATCCTAACCAGTTAGACCAAGGTTTTGTATTAAGTTCAGTGGATAGAACTATTTGAAAAATCTCGAAGGCATGGTTACTCTAATGATGTCCAAGTGACTCACCATAGCCCAGAAGTTTATCCGAAGAATGCCTATTTGTTGAGCCCAAAGCTAAACCTGAATCTAAGATAAAGTTAAACCAAACCCTAAAACTAGACCTAATTCATCTCACAAAATTATAGGATTCCCTGATTGAAAATGTAGATCGGGTGAGATGACTAAGGACTCAATTAAAATTAAATTAAAACAAATTAAAATTAAATTAAAATTAAAATTAAAATTAAAATTAAATAAAATTTCTTTTAACTTTAAAAATCATTTTAAAAATTCCCTTTTTTAAAAAAAATTTAAAAATTATTTTAAAAATTCTTTTAAAAACTTTAAAAATTATTTTAAAAATTCTTTTAAAAAATTACTTTAAAAATTCTTTTAAAAACTTTAAAAATTATTTTAAAAAAATTTAAAAATTCTTTTAAAAGCTTTAAAAATAATTAAAAAAAATTCTTTAATTCTTTTTACTTGAATAATCATATGTAAAAATGATTATTTTTACCTAAACAAAACATAGACTAACCCTTAATTCCTACCTATTGTAGGAAACCAAGTGGATCTTGGACAGTGGTTGCTCCAAACATATGACTGGAGATCACACCAAATTCACTCAACTTACCTATAAAAGTTTAGGAATAGTTTCCTTTGGAGACAATAACAAACTCTAGGTAATTGGTATAGGTAATATTGAGCTTAAAATTGACTTCATTATTACAAACGTTTTACTTGTTGAAAATTTCAAGTATAATCTCCTAAGTATTAGTCAATTGTATGACACTAGGTATAAGGTTAGGTTCTTATCTTCAGAATGTCTAATCAAGCACCTAGATAACCCTACAATAAGTCTAAAAGGGTTTAGAAAAGATAACATCTATGCTATTAACTTAACCACTTCTTCAATTAAGTATTATTTAACACAAAAAGAAGAAACTTAGTTATGACATAGAAGAATGTCACACACTAATTTCAGAAATATAAGTAAATTAAATGGATTAGTTAAAGGTTTACCAAAATTACTAAACTTAGACTCAACAATATGTAATGTTTGTCAACAAGGTAAACAAACAAAGTCTACTCACAAACCAATTAATCAAACTCAAACCAATTCAATTCTAGAACTTTTACACCTACACTTATTTGACTCTCATGGGGTCAAATCAATAAATGGCAGTCTATATTGCCTAGTAATAATAGACGACTATTCTAGGTTCACTTAGGTATAATTCTTAAAAAATAAGGATGAAACTTTTGAAATCTTTACAAACTTTTGCAAACAAGTTGAAAATGAAAAAGACCTTAAAATTAAAAGAATTAGGAGTGACAATGGGGGAGAATTTAAAAATCATAACTTTAATAAATTTTGTCTTGAAAACGGATATCATCACAAATTCTCGTGTTCTAAAACTCCCCAATAAAATGAAATAGTAGAAAAAAATAGAACCTTACTTGAAGCTTCTAGAACTATGCTAAATGAATACAATTTACCCAAGTACTTTTGGGCAGAAGTTGTCAGTACAGCCTGCTATGTGCAAAATAGAACAACACTAAACAAAACACACAATAAAACCTTTTTCGAAATTTATTATAATAAACAGCCAAATATAAAATATTTTAAAGTATTTGGGTGTCCAACCTTCATCTTAAACACAAGAGAGCACTTAGGAAAATTCACCTCTAAAATAGAAGATGGAATTTTTGTAGGATACTCCCTAAACAGTAGGGGGTACAGAATATATAATAAGGTTACATTTGTTGGGTTTTTCGGGCCGCGAAAACCGCTTTTCGCGTCGCGGAAACCCCGAATCACCCAAAGCCGTAGATCCGTGCAAGGAAAACCGAACGAAAATTACGAGTACGAGTTTCAAAATTTTAGATCTACTCCTAGATCTACATGTTAAGAATTTTACCCTTGAAGCGTGCCCTCGCAAATCCCGCTCGTCCAACGGTACGCCGGATCTCGAGAGTGTCAACGTAGACACTCCTCTAATGATATCCACACGAACAAGGAGTGCTCTCTAGCACTCAAGGATGGAGAAGAGAGACCCCAAGTGTGCTAGCACTTTCTAGGGCTCTTGGATGGAATGGAAGAAGAAAGGAGATCAAAGAAGAGAGGATAAAAACCAAGAACACTCTTCTATGTGACCTTCACTTACCCTTTCTACTTTTGGGAACTCAAATCACCCTCTCCACTCTTGGAACCTCATGGCAACAGCACCATGGAGAGAAGAGAGACCACCCAAGGAGGAAGAAGAAGGAGTTAATCACAATTAAAATGAAAAAACATCAATTCCCTTCATTTTGAGTGGCCGGCCACAATGAGAGTAATTACTCTCATTAATGTGGCTGGCCACATTAAAACAAAGAAGGAAGTGTAACTTCCATTAGGTGGCATAATCATGTATTAACTATGATGATGTGGCACATCATCATTGGCCACTTAATGCCAAGTCACACATATGATGTGGCAAAGTCAAGTCAAACTTGACTCTTCCTCTTCCTCTCAAGTCAAGTCAAACTTGACTTAATCTCTCTCTCATGGTTGATCTAATCAAACCATTTAATTCAAGCCAATTTAATATAATGAATCTAATTCATTTAATTAAATTGATTCAATGAATCATAATCTAAATTAGACTCATTGAACACATGAATCAACTTGAGTCTAACTCAAGCTAGCCCAATTTGGATTACTCTTAATCCAATTTAATTCATCAAATGAATCTAATCCTCTTGGTTCATCATATGAACCTAATCTCCATCCACTTGTTCTTTGTGTGTGACCCAATAGGTTCTTGTAACGTTGGCAATGTTCCTAAACTCCTTTAGAAACATAAGCAATGAGCGGCATCTAGCAATACATCATTGCTACCCAAGTTACAAGAAATGTCGAGATCCAACATCACCTTGTGACTACTAATTGTGACTCCTCACAATATGTGACATTGTCCTTCTATCCTTGACATCTAGATTGATCAATGTGAGGCATAGACCGTGTCATCCTCTAATCAATCTAAATCCTGAACTCCAAGTAGACTCACTCGATCAAATGAGCTCAACATCTAATGTTGACTCATTTGGGCATGGCCATGCACTTAGTGGTCTCACTTTATCAAGAATACCGATGTCGCTTCCGTCATATGGGAGGGATAGATCACATCTACATCACTCACATCCCTCTGCATAATTCGTTATATACCCAGTAATCGCCTTTATAGTCCACCCAGTTACGGGTGATGTTTGACGAAACCAAAGTACATAACTCCTTATGTAGGGATCCATGGTGACTTCAGGTCTAAGGACTAATAGTCATACTAATAGCCACATGAGAAAGTATATGACACTCATATAACGATCCATGATACTTTCTCATGGCGGGTCATTCAGTATAGATTCTCCAATGTATACCCATGTGTCAGCTTGATATCTCTATATCCATGACTTGTGAGATCAAGTCATCGAGCTGACCTACATGCTAGTCTTATTGCATTAACATTGTCCCTGAATGTTAATACTCGACTAGGAATGATTTAGAGTAGTGTTCCCTATATCATCTCACTATCGATTCAACTAATCGATTGATATAGGTATGAACCTTCTACTCAAGGACGCTATTATACTTAGTCTATTTGGCACTAATACAAATAAGTATAATAACCAAACAAATGCCTTTATTAATATACAAGAATATGATACAATGAGTCCATACAATCATCAAATGATTAGCTCTAGGGCTCTAACTAACAATATTAAGAATTGAAGAAACTACTAATGTAAAATTTGAGGAATCCAAACAATAAACCCAACCTCAACCAATTGAATTTATTCAAGAAAATAGTAATCAAGAAGGAACCAATGATTACGAAGAAGAAGAACCTTTAGAAAATCAACCGCCTAGAACTATAAGAGTCAATCCAAATCATCCAATTGACCAAATAATTGGTGATCCAGACTTAAAGGTTCAGATTAGGTCATCTTTTAGGAACCTAAGTCAAATTTCTTTGATTTCAAAAATTGAACATAAAATCGTAGCTGAATCATTACTCGACCCAGACTGGGTCATAACTATGCAAGAAGAACTAGCTCAATTTGAATGTAATGAAGTGTGGGACTTAGTACCACCACCCAAAAATAAGAAAATAATAGAAACAAAATGGGTGTTTAGAAATAAACTACGCGAAACTGGAGAAATTACCAGGAATAAGGCTAGGCTAGTCGCTAAGGGGTTTAGTCAAGTTGAAGGACTTGACTATGATGAAACTTATTCCCCAGTAGTTAGACTAGAGTCCATTAGAATGTTACTCAATTATGCAGCCCATAAAGGGTTTAGACTGTATCAAATAGACGTTAAATCTGCCTTCCTAAATGAGATGATCAAAGAGGAGGTCTATGTAGGCCATCCACCTGGGTTTGCATGTCTAGAGCACCCTGACTATGTCTTTAAATTAAGAAAGCCTTATACGGACTTAAGCAAGCACCCAGGGCCTAGTATGAAAGGTTAACCTCTTACCTTATATCCAAAGGGTTTAACTAGGGTCAAATTTGTTGGGATCGATGGTCCTCGGCTAGAGAGGGGGGTGTGAATAGCCGCCCCAAATCGTTCGCGTTTCTTTCTACAAACTAGGGTTAGCGCAGCGGAAATAAGAACAAGAAACGAAAACAAGAAGATCAAACCTCAACGCTTCGATGTAACGAGGTTCGGAGATAAACTCCTACTCCTCGGCGTGTCCGTAAGGTGGACGAGCCCTATCAATCCGTCGGTGGATGAGTCCCCGGAGAACCGGCTAATAATCACTCCTTCTGGGTGGAGAAACCTCGCCACAAAGTTTTGCAAAAGCAATACAAGAAGGAGTATACAGCAAGAAGCAAAATACAATACAACTGTAAAACCTTCACATACTTGCCTTCTCTTCGACTGGATGAAGCAGCAGCTTCACCAGGAAACCAGTCGTAGAAGCTCACACGAAGCTTGAACTCAACAAAGCTCAAGAGCACAACAGCAGCAGAAAGAAGAGGAAGAAGTTGTCGCGCAGCAGCAGCCCTCGACCCCTTTATACCGCGAAGAAGACAAGAAACTAGTCGCGTCGCGGCTAGAACCTCGATCGGTCTACGGACCGATCAGCGATCGGTCCCGGACCGCATCGGTTAGTGCACGTAACCTTCGCACTCGATCGGCGTGGACCGATCGAGGGATCGGTCCACGACCGATCCCAACTCTGGCCGTGCTTCCGCGACATCGTCTCTGATCGGTCCCCGCATCGATCAGATCTTTGATCGATGCCGTGGACCGATCACCTGCCGCCTCTGTTGCTGATCGGTCACCGACCGATCCGCATGTAACGTAGAGTTTCTATTCGGTATCGATCGGTCACCGCACCGATCGAGCAAACAGTATCACGGATCGGTCCGGTGACCGATCCGAGCTTGGTTTTGCCCAAACCAAGTCCCAAGACTTCCAAACTAATATCCGGTCAACCTTGACCTATTGGTACTTCATCCCTAGCATCCGGTCACCCTTGACTGCTAGAACTCCCTCACAAGTGTCCGGTCAATCCTTTGACCTACTTGGACTTTCCAACACCAAGTCCGATCATCCCGATCCTTCGGATTTTCCCTGCCGCTTTACTCACGGGACTTTCCACCCGGCTTCACTCACCAGATTTCCACACCGCCTAACATCCCAGTTAGGACTTTCCCACTACGGCTTCACTCACCAGGACTTTCCAACCGCCTAACATCCCAGTTAGGACTTTCCCACCGCCTCGCTCACCAGGACTTTCCCGTGCCAAGTCTCCATACTTAGACTTTTCCAGCCAAGTCTCCATACTTGGACTTTTCCAAGTCTCCATACTTGGACTTTTCGCCTGCCCCCTGCTTGGACTTTTCCGTGTCAAGTCTCCATACTTGGACTTTTCGGATGCTCCCTACTTGGACTTTTCCGTGCCAAGCCTCCATACTTGGACTTTTCCCGAATCAGTCAACCAGGTCAACCTCGACCTACGGTTGCACCAATAATCTCCCAAACATCTATTCTTGTCCCACATCAAGAATAGAACTCTCTCACGAGTGTCAAACATCAACATGCAACACAACTAGGTCAACCTTGACCTAAGGTTGCACCGACAATCTCCCCAAGTCAAACATCAAAATACAACTCGAGTCACGTCAACTCGAGTCGGGTCAACCAGGTCAACCTTGACCTAAGGTTGCACCAACAATCTCCCCCTTTTTGATGTTTGACAAAACCATAATCAAGTTAGGTTAACCCGATAACCTAACTTAGGTTTTCAATCATCTTCCAATGTCCAATGTTCTTTCCTTGAACATTCTCTGGACATTCTCCCCTTAGGTTAACCCAATAACCTAACTTGGGCTCTCCAATAATTCTCCCCCTTTTTGACACACATCAAAAAGAATTCCAATGTTCTTCCTTGAACATTCCTTGACATTCTTTCCCTAGCTTAGGTTAACCCGATAACCTAACTTGGGTTCTCCAATAATTCTCCAATGAATACTCTCCCTTTTTGACAAACATCAAAAAGACAAAGGAGAGTATCAAGGTCAAGAGTTTCTTCCTAATGAAAGTCCCATACCTTTCATTGAAACTCTTAATTTCCCCCTTGATACTAAACTCAACAATCAACTTAGTGATAATCCCATATCACTAATCCTCAAGAGTCTTAAGGAGTACAAACTCCCCCTAAAAGTCAACTCCTCTTGACAATTAGGTAAGACTCCCCCTAGAGGTCAACTCCCCCTTGACCATTGCACCAACAATGTCTTTGAGAGTTCCAAACCTTAGAAATCCACAAAACCCAACTTCCAGCTGAAATTTCAGACCAACAGCTGAAAAATCAGAAACTGGCACGCACTGATCGGTCCCCAGACCGATCAGAATCCCCCTGGATCGGTCCCCAGACCGATCCACGCTTCACTGATCGCACTGGATCGTCACTGATCGGTCACCAGACCGATCAGAACTTCCCTGGATCGGTCCGGTGACCGATCCACACTCTGAAATCAGAGATTTCTGATTTCCCTTCCCGGAAATTCAGAAACTCCTAAAAAATTCCAGAAAATTCGAAAAAATGTGAAATTTTGAGGATACATTCCTCATAACATATACTATCATGGAAAAATAGTTTTCTATGAGAATAACTTCCATTTTCAAATCTTGATACAAAATTCAAAAACTTTGAAATAATTCAAAGTTAAGTCAACTTTGTATCACAATGTTCAATGATGAATGCTATCACTAGGAAAGCTTCATCAAGGTTTTTCAAAACAATTTTGAAATAATTTCAAACCCTTTAATTTGGGACCACAATCTTAGGGCTATATGTACATGACTTGTACACAAGCTTTCCCTATGATCCTCCTTTTCTTGAATTAGGCTCATCTAGGTACAAAAACTATGCACCTTGATCCTAACTCATGATCCTAATATCTCACACACATCTAAGGTGTATCAAACCACATTCAAGTCAATTTGATGTGAGATATGGGTTAAGGTCAACTTAGGCTAAGTTCTCATGCATTTTCTAAACTACACTTTGATCTCAATACCAAAATGTGTTTTTATCCTTAAATCAATTTCATTGATTCTTAATGCAAGAGATGATGACATGGAATAAATTAATAACATAAATGAAAACATGTGCCAATGTCATGATGTCATGGCATAAAGTTTGAAACGAAACTAACACATGACATATAGATAACCTAAGCATTATCATGACATTTCAAATGATAATAAAATAAGTATGATGTCATGGCATGGCATATGGCAACCAATCATGGGAAGATAGCACAAATAAAATGCCTAAATTCCCTATCTAAGTATCCTTAGCCTTAGCTAACTTAGAATCTAACCCTAGATTGCCCATATATCCCTTAGAGAAAACCAAAATCCCAATTATGATATTTCTCTAGGTTTTCTTAAATTGTGCCAAATAAGATTGAAATCGATATTTTTCAAATATGGCACAATTTACTCTTTAAGGAGTAAATAATAATTCTTTTTCATTTTCAAAGGTTATCAAAACCTTGAAAATGCTCATTGAGTGTCAATTTCCTCAAAGTTGGGTTAACTACCCTTCTTATTGGAGTTGACACTCTCTAACCCATTTATGGGGTAGAGAAAATGCTCCTAGGAACCCAATACCTACTTGAGCTCATTGGGTTCACTAAATATTCACTAGGGATAACTTCCCTAGCAACCCTCCTAATGACCCTCTTAGGCTTTAAAGCCTTGGCCATTTGGGACTCATCAAGATCAACTCGAGGGTGTACTCCCCTTATGACCTTGGTGTTGGTCTTCCTAGCCCTAGGTTTTGTTCCATAATCGAATGGAACATCATGATATGTGGGCTTGACCATTTGGGACTTAGGTTTGTGACTCAAACCTTTCTTGTCCTTGGACTTTTGACCCTTAGGCCCTAGAGTTGACTTCTCTAAACTTTTAAGGGCCTTTTCTAGGGTATCAAGCCTTGACCTCAAGACTTGATTCTCCTTTTCTAATACCTCAATTTTTGATTTATCACTCTTCCTTGAGGTATTCCTAGGCATATGTCTAGTTGATTTAGGGTTTCTACCTAGGGTTTTCTTAACCTTAGAAGTGTTAATCCTAGGGTTAGCATTCCTAGCAGTATCCCTATCTAGGCTAACATGTTTAGCTCCTAAGCACATGTATTGGTTCCTAAAGTTAACATGCTTATCATTATTAACAATTGCAACAAAACTACTAGCATGAGTTTTATTAGAATTGCAATAATGAACCTTAGAGGTTACCTTAGGGTTTACCTTAGCTCCCCCTATCGATGTGCATCCCTTGTCCTTGTGAGGTTTCCTCCTCTTCGGACATTGGCTCCTATAGTGTCCCCGTTGCTTGCATTGAAAGCACACCATGTGCTTCTTGCCTTTGCGTTGTTGGGACTTTGGCTTCCTTGACCTTTGGTGCCGGTGGAGTCTTCCTAACTCTCTTTGGACATTTGCTCTTGTAATGTCCACACTCCCTACACTCAAAGCATATTATATGTAACTTATTTGAAATTGAGATGCTTGAGTTACCTAGGTTTGGGGATGGGTGTGAGCTTTCTTCTTCAACCCTTCCGGAGGTGGAAACTTCTTCTTCTTGCTCCGAACTTGAACAAGAGGAACTCTCCTCCTCTTCTTCCTTGGATATTGAGTAGCCCTCAACTTCCAATTCGCTCCCTCCATGATGTGAGCTACTTGGCTCACTAGGCTCCTCTTCATGGCTTGAGGTGGAGCTCTCCTCATGGTACTTGGCCAAGTTGTTCCACAACTCCTTGGCATTGTTGTATCCTATCTTACACAAAATGTTAGTAGGCAATGAAAATTCAATTATTCTCGTTACCTCTTCGTTGATTTCGGATTTGTGAATTTGTTCTCTTGTCCACTCCTTCTTCTCAAGTGGTTTTCCTTCTTCATCCACCGGAGGAGTAAAACCTTCTTGTACACAAAACCAATTCATTATGTTAGTCATAAGAAAATACTTCATCCTTACCTTCCAATACGCGAAGTCGCCGCATTCGTAGAAAGGTGGAATGGTGACATCTTCTCCATAGAGATCCATTCTCTAGCTTTGCTCCCACGGGTGTTGATCCGTCGAAGAGCGGCCTCGCTCTGATACCACTTGTTGGGATCGATGGTCCTCGGCTAGAGAGGGGGGTGTGAATAGCCGCCCCAAATCGTTCGCGTTTCTTTCTACAAACTAGGGTTAGCGCAGCGGAAATAAGAACAAGAAACGAAAACAAGAAGATCAAACCTCAACGCGTCGATGTAACGAGGTTCGGAGATAAACTCCTACTCCTCGGCGTGTCCGTAAGGTGGACGAGCCCTATCAATCCGTCGGTGGATGAGTCCCCGGAGAACCGGCTAATAATCACTCCTTCTGGGTGGAGAAACCTCGCCACAAAGTTTTGCAAAAGCAATACAAGAAGGAGTATACAGCAAGAAGCAAAATACAATACAACTGTAAAACCTTCGCTTACTTGCCTTCTCTTCGACTGGATGAAGCAGCAGCTTCAAGCGACGCCTACAACAGCAGGAAACCAGTCGTAGAAGCTCACACGAAGCTTCGGAACTCAACAAAGCTCAAGAGCACAACAGCAGCTCAGTAGAAAGAAGAGGAAGAAGTTGTCGCGCAGCAGCAGCCCTCGACCCCTTTATACCTGCGAAGAAGACAGCGAAGAAACTAGCCGTTGACCTGGACCGATCAGGCTTCAGCCTGATCGGTCCACAGAGCTCTTGGACCGATCAGGCATGCTCCTGATCGGTCCATCTTCATCCTGATCGGTCCTGGGGACCGATCAGAGCTTTCTCTGATCGGTCCAGGGATCGATCCCCTTCCTTTTCTCCCGAGCTTCTTGCCTTCTGATCGTTGTTTCCTGATCGGTCTGCAGACCGATCAGATAACACTCGGTCACCGCACGATCGTAGCAAACAGATCACCGATCGGTCCGGTGACCGATCCAGAGCTTGGTTTTGCCCAAACCAAGTCCCAAGACTTCAAACCAATATCCGGTCAACCTTGACCTATTGGTACTTCATCCCTAGCATCTGGTCACTCCCTTGACCTGCTAGAACTCCCCGCCAAGTGTCCGGTTAATCCTTTGACCTACTTGGACTTTCCAACACCAAGTCCGATCATCCTCGATCCATCTGGATTTTCCTTGCCCGGCTTTACTCACCAGACTTTCCACACGCTTACTCACCAGGATTTCCACACCGCCTAACATCCCGCTTAGGACTTTCCCACTACAGCTTCACTCACGGGACTTTCCAACCGCCTAACATCCCAGTTAGGACTTCCCAACCTCCCACTCAGGACTTTCCGTGCCAAGTCTCCATACTTGGACTTTTCCGATGTCAAGTCTCCATACTTGGACTTTTCCAGTGCCAAGTCTCCATACTTGGACTTTTCGCGTGCCAAGCTCCCTGCTTGGACTTTTCCGTGCCAAGTCTCCATACTTGGACTTTTCCAGTGCAAGCTCCCTACTTGGACTTTTCCGTGCCAAGTCTCCATACTTGGACTTTTCCCGAATCAGGTCAACCAGGTCAACCCTGACCTACGGTTGCACCAATAATCTCCCAAACATCTATTCTTGTCCCACATCAAGAATAGAACTCTCTCACGAGTGTCAAACATCAACATGCAACACAACTAGGTCAACCTTGACCTAAGGTTGCACCGACAATCTCCCCAAGTCAAACATCAAAATACAACTCGAGTCACGTCAACTCGAGTCGGGTCAACCAGGTCAACCTTGACCTAAGGTTGCACCAACAAAATTGACCCGACCCTATTCGTTAAAATAATAAAAGAAGACATATTTATAGCCCAAATCTATGTAGATGATATAATTTTTTGCTCAACTAATTTAGAATTTTTTGAAGAATTCACAAACTTAATGGAACAAGAATTTGAAATGAGTTTAGTAGGAAAATTAGCTTACTTTTTAGGATTGCAGATCAAACAAACAAATGAGAGAAATTATATTTATCAACAATAATATACCAAAGAATTACTTAAAAAATTTGGAATGGAAAATACTAAAGAAATAAAATGTAACGACCCGACCCTTTGGCCTCTTGGGCGACCTCTCATGTCGTTGACCGACGACCCTTGGCCGTGTCGTTACTCACTAGGACTTCCCACCCCTAGTAGTGGATTTTTGCCTTCCCCAGGATTTGAACTCTAGACCTCCAAGCTAAGTACTAGAGTTTATGAATCCTGGTAGCCAAGTGAGAGGCACTCACTTGGCTACCAGGATTGCCTCTCACTTGGCTATCAGGATTCATAAACTCTAGTACTTAGCCTGGAGGTCTAGAGTTCGAATCCTGGGGAAGGTAAAAATCCACTACCAGGGGTGGGAAGTCCTAGTGAGTAATGGCACGGCCAAGGGTCGTCGGTCGACGACATGAGAGGTCGCCAAATGGGCCGACATAGAAGAGGCCAAAGGGTCGGTCATAATAAAGCGCTTTTATTGTAACGACCGCCCTTTGGCCTCTTGGGCGGCCCTTGCGGTCATCGACCGTCGACCGTCGGTCGTGCCGTTACTCTCTAGGACTTTCCACCACTAGCAGTGGATTTTTGCCTCCCCCAGGATTCGAACTCTAAACCTCCAGGCTTAAGTACTAGAGTTTATGAATCCTGGTAGCCAAGTGAGCTCTCACTTGGCTACCAGGATTCATAAATTCTAGTACTTAAGCCTGGAGGTTTAGAGTTCGAATCTTGGGGGAGGCAAAAATCCACTGCCAGGGGTGGAAAGTCCTAGTGAGTAACGGCACGGCCAAGGGTCGTCGGTTGACGACATTAGAGATCGTCAAATGGGCCGACGACATAAGGGGTTGTCAGTGGACCGCCGCAAGGGCTGCCCAAGAGGCCAAAGGGTCGGGTCGTTACATAAAAGCACCCATGGCAGTTAACACTATTCTAGATGATGACCCAAATGGAAAACTAGTTAACTTAAAATACTATAGGAGTACCATAGGTAGCCTACTGTACTTAACTACAAGTCGACCCAATATTTTATTTGCAGTGAGTATGTGTGCTAGATACCAATTCTGTGCTAAAGAATCTCATTTGACTCAAGTCAAAAGAATCTTTAGATACCTTAAAGGAACAACAAATGTAGGGATTTGGTATCCTAGGACTAACAATTTTGAATTAATAGGGTATTTTGACTCAGATTATGCTGGATGCCAATTAGACCGCAAGAGCACAAGTGGTGGATGTCAACTACTAGGTCCATCACTTGTCGGTTGGTTTAATAGAAAGCAACACTGTGTTGCTCTGTCTACAACTGACTTAGAATACATAGCCATAGGTAAATGCGTTGCCCAACTACTATGGATGATGCACACTTTAAAAGACTTTAACTTAAACATTACAAATGTACAAGTATTAATTGATAATATTAGCTCAATTAATTTAACAAAAAATCCTGTGCATCATTCTAGAACCAAACACATTGAAATTAGGCGCCACTTTATCAGGGATCATGTCACTAAAGGAGACATTGAACTCAAGTACATTGAGTCCAAATCTAACTTAGCTGACATATTTACCAAACCCCTCTTTGAAAGTGAGTTCTGTAATCTATGCAAAAAACTAGGAATGCGTTTAATAGACAAGGATGCTAAAATTACAAAAACTATTTTCAAAAATAGTATTTTCAAATTCAAGGATAAAATCTTTATATATATATATATATTTAAAAATCTTCCATTTCTAGAATTTTAAATTAGTTTTAGCCTTAGACTAGAATAATCCCTTAGAAAGCATGTTCCCCTAGGGCTAGTACTTGAGTATCTCACCAACATCCTAGGATTCCCTTGTTTGTGATTGCCAAACATAGAAAAGGGTAAGATGCATAGGCAAATTTCCTTGACTTAAGATGCTTATTTCAGTGCATCGACATAAGTCTAGGCATTTAATACCAAACATATATTAATCAGGTTGAGTCATTCAGTTTAGTCAAATACTAGCTGATTACACTTAAACTTAACTTGACTAACCAAGTGAAAGCTATTATCCTCTGATAGTCAGTAAGTAGCTAACTGGTTAGACAGATTTTGTAATGTCAGGTTCAGGGGGAGGATTAATTAATTTTATATACTTAGTCTAAAATTAATTTTTGAAAAATACCTCTCTTTCAAAACTAAGTGTTTTAAAAATTTCTTTGGATTTTTCAAAATTAGTTTTGACAGTTAAAATTGTTTAAAACTTAGATTTGAAAATTAATTTTCAAATTTTAAATCTTTCAAATTTAATTTTGAAAATTATACCTTCTAAACTTAGTTTTGAAAATTTTCAAACTTAGTTAAAAAAAAAAGTTGGTTTTGAAAATTAGACTCTTCATCTTAAAAATTATATTCTACTTGGGTTTCATAACATATTTTTGGAAATTTATCTAAAAAGTTAGAAAGTCAGATTTAAAAATAAATTTTACTTCATTAAGTTTTACAAATTAAACTTTACTTAGTTTTAAAAACTTGACTTGTAAATTGAACTTAACCCTAATATTTTTTTTAATACTATCTTTGCAAATTATGTTTTCAAATTGCAAAACTCTTTTCGAAAGATTAAGATAAAATTATAATTATCTTTCTAAAGTTAAACGTAGCTACCTTTTGAAAAAGATAAAAGTTAAAAGCTAAGTTATCTTTCTAAGTTTTCAGCTTAAACTCCCCCAAGATAATCTGACTTACATTTCTAGATTTTTTTACCTTGCATTTTTTTTATTACAAATTGTTCTATGTCAATTTTCTTTTGATGAATGTCTAAGGGGGAGGATTAGGTGGTTTAAGTTAGTTAAACAAACAAAAATAACAAAAGCTAAAAGCTAACTTAACAACCTTATGCTAGTTTTTACTTGCATATTTTTTACTAACTTAACCAGGTTGTCATTGCATCAAAAAGGGGGAAATTGTTGGTGCGGTTAACACTAATGGTCTAACTCAAGTTTTGATGAATGACAAAATAGGTTAAGTTAATTTTGTTGTTATCTAACACTCTGACCGAATGTGTAGGAGAAGCCCGGCTAGGTCAACGGGCCGACCGGATAGTTGGCACGAAGTCCAAACGGGTTGACGGGTTGACGGGTTGACCGGACGTTTGACATGAAGTCCAGCTAGGTCGACGGGCTGACCAGATAGCTGGCACGAACCCCAAATGAGTCGAAGGGCTGACCGGACGTCTGACAAGTAAGTGAAAGTAAGTCACTGGAGGGGAGTGACTGTGAGGACGCATTCCCGGGAAGGGAACATTAGGCATTGATCCGACTTAGACCTATTTTGGATCTCTAAGTCGAGATCGTGACTAGATTCCGGTCTCGAGGAGACGGAATCTAGCTAATACTCTGTTTGTTAGACTCTAAACTGTGCTAACACTTTGTTTTGCAGGATAATATTATTTACATTTTGCCTTGGACTAACTCTTTCTTACAGGAGAAGGATTTTTTGGAGAAGAGTGGTTCAGGCGCCCGGAGGTCTGGTTGCCCGGAGGTGAAATTTTATCAGCAACGTCATTTTGCCGCATGGAGCGCCCTGGTTGGCTCGGCTACATCATATTCAGGGCCCCCTGGAGGTTCCAGGTGCCCCAAACCTCTTATATAAGGAGGGTAAAGGCTGAAGCTCAACACAACAACGAAAGATCTACTCCTATGTGCTCCTGCGATGCTGCGAAAGCTCTCCGACAAAAAGTTATATTTCTGTTTCTATTTTTTATTTATTGTTAGATTCTTTTTTTGCTAATTAAATTCCTGTACTTAACTTGTAATCAATTATTTCGAATTATTAGTGATTTCCCATCGAAAGCACCCTTATGTGCGGGTCTTGGAGTAGGAGTCGACATAGGCTCCAAGCCAAGTAAAACTACTTGTGTCATTCTTTTTGCTTTACTTTTTCCACTACGTACTTTACTCTCGAATTTTAAAATCGATATTCACCCCCCCTCTGTTGAACCCTTCGATCCAATAGTTTTTCCTAACTTAAACGTATTGTCAAACATCAAAAAGGGGGAGATTGTTGGAGCAATCCCAATGGTTCGTGCGACCATGTGTTTTGGTGTTTCGACAAAGGGTTTAAGTTAGGTTCACCCTTGTATTTGATATGTGTATGTGAGTGTGCAGGTTTGTAGGATATACATGTGACTCAGGTTGACGGCTTCGGGTCCGGTGAAGGATGGAGCATCTGAGGGACCGTGGACAAGACAACAAGGACAAGGGCTGAGGGAAGCAACTTCGAGGCATACGCAAAGGATGGCATTGGGGATGAGCCGCGGGCTTGAATGAATATGAGGGACAAGAGCCAAAGGAAGTAGGCTTGAATGCAAGAGGTTGAGATTGTGAAGGAAGTGTTAAATGAGTCATAAGGGTGAGGGTTAGAGTGCTGAGAGATTGTACTCGAGTACCAGTCGATTGCTAGTTTCACCAGTCGAATGGTGTAGTCGACTGGGGTAGTCGACTAGGAGTGAACAGAATACTTCTGTTCGCTCAACCAGTGTGGAGTAGTCAACTGCTAGTTTTAATAGTTGACTGGTATCGAGCGGTTGAGATATAATGGTTAAATTTCCACAGAGGACAGTCGACTGATGGATTTGGAAGTCGACTGATAGGTGGGGTTTTCAACCCGCGACCTATATAACTAAAGCTTGGGAGCTTGGTTATAGTTGATGAAATTAGTGGTGGTAACCCCTAATTAGTAGTCTACTAGTCTCAAGAGTCTTGGTTGGTGTTGTGGTGAGGTTTCTCCACCCACAAGGAGTGACTTGAGATAGCTGGAGTTTGTCGGGGGCTAATCCACCGACGGATAGGGATCATCCACCTCAAGGACATGCCATGGAGTTGGAGCAAGCAATCTCTGAACCACGTTAAATGATCATGTAGCTTGGTTTGATTTCTTTCTTGTCTTTAGCTTTCTTTGTATTCATATTAGTTTGTATTTCCATTGTGCAAGCTAACAAGTGTAGGAAGTGAGTATTTGGGGGTGCCGCCTATCCAACCTCCCTTTAAGCCGACCACTGATCCCCCTACAAAAGTTACTCCAGAAATTATACACTTAGTCAACTTAATAAAAAGCCATAGTCTAATTAGTTTAGAATGTGGTGAGGTAACTTCGATTAGTGCCTTTTAGTTGAGTGCATCAAGCAGAATACTTCCTATCCAACCTGGATACACTTAGACTAAGTCTCCCTAACATACTACCATTTCATTGTGTCTTGATACTATGTTGTCAAGAATCAAATAACCCTTTTCCTATCTAGCCATTTTAAATTAAATAGAAAATTAAACTAACATGCATAAAACAGAAAACTAAGTCAATCAAGCATGTAATTTATCTAATAGAGAAAATAATTTTTCTATTGGCTCCCCTTGATCACATCTTTGATAAGGTTTATCCAAGTAGTGAATTTGACTCTTAGAGATCCAATATTAGACTTGATTTTGGAACTCATGCTTGAACTCATTTTCTAACATTCCGATTAACTAACAACATATAGGACTTGTATCGAGTCTTAACTTTGAATCTGAGTCTGGATCTATTGTATACAACTCTTTAAGTTCCAAGTATTATGTTTAGGTATTTGGAGCGCGATGTGAACCATTCCAACGATACCTTAAGTTCTTTAACTTGGCTTTTTAGAAGGGAATTCTATTTCTTAATTTTTTTAAACTTGAGTTGAGGTTCTATCCTGAACTTGGTCAATTGAAGGACTAGGGTTAATCTTTTCCTCAAAGGTTTTTATCTCCTTAAGGAGTGACTTTACATTGGATTTAGCTAATATTTTAATTAAGCATGAAATCATGGAATAAACTTGTTCTACTAAGGGATGTTTTACCTTGTGGTTTGACTCATCTGAATTGAATACAGATCCGTGGCTTAACTTGGACTTAGGCTTAAACTAGGACTCAAGCTCGGACTCAGATTTGACCACTTGTTCTTTCGCCATTAGCGTTAAGAAGCTAGCTTGAGTTTGTTCCTCCTTGTCCGATTCTTCTGATGAAGACTCATCCTATGTTGACTTTAGGGCTTTCTTCTTTCTTTATTTTTTGGCTTCTTTTGAATTCAGAGACTGGGCCTTGTAGTGACCTTTTTAATTACACCTATAGCAGGTCACTGCCAACTTAGGCTTTGTGGTTCGATTTAAACCCGATTGCTTTCCTTTTGATTGGATCACCTTCTTGATTCTATGCTTGGTGAACCCTTTCTTTTTCTTGAACATTTTCTGAACTAGGTTGACTAATTTGAAGGTATTTTCTTTGTCATCTTCTTCTAACTTCGATTCATCTTTGGATTCAAGTTTGGGTCAGGACTTGGGTTTGGACTACTTGTTCTTGATTTGACCTGCAAGCAAAGTCACACCTTTTTCGACTTGACTCAAGTTAGTTTGTTTATGCAATTTAAATTCAGAAAATAACTCATCTAAATTAATTTTTGAAAGGTCTCTTGAAATCTTGTAAGCATCTACCATAGATGCCTACAAAGTGTTCCTAGGGAATCCTTTTAGTGTGTACCTGATTATGTCATGGTTATCCACTTGTTGTCCGATCGAGTATAGCCCATTGAGAATATCTTGAATCCAATTGTGTAGCTGACTCGCAAATTCACCTTCTTGCATTTTGATATTATATAATTCATTGAAATAGAGATCTAGTTTACATGCCTTAGTATTGGAGGTTCCTTTGTGGAGCTCGACCAACTTGTCCTAGAGGTCCTTTACTATGATAAAGGGTCTGAATTGGTTAATCTCTTCTTTGGGCAAACCACATTGGAAGGTCTATGTTTCTTTGGCGTTAGCTTCAATCTTTGATTTAATGTTGATGGTCCATTTTTCATGCCCTAGTGGTTGTCCTTCTTCATTGGTGGATAAAGTGAATCATGTTTGGATCACGATCCACATTTCCACCTGAGTTTTCAGATGATGCTCTCTTTGGCCCTTCTAGTAGTCAAATTTGTTGTCGATGAAGAGTGGGGGATGCACTGTACTGAAACCTTCCTGATGGTCCATGTAGAGTTCTTGCAAAAAAAATTTAAACAAAATGTACTAATATTTGGTCTTGGATTAGTAGTGCGGGAGAAAAATAAAAAATTAAAAAATTAAAAGCTTGTTCAAATGGTGGTTGTATCGATTCAGAGTGACACGCTCTGATATGAATTATAGGATCGAAAAGAGCACTAGAAGGGAAGGGGGTTAATAGAACGGTTGGTTTTATCATTTTTAAAACTTGTTTTATTTTCAAAGTAAAATGCAGCAAAATAAATCATAAAAACCCAAGCACAAAGACAAATTTGGTTTTATTTGGTTCACAACCACCAGCTATTAGTCTAAGACCCACGTGTTGGTTGCTACTCGGAATATCGTACTGGTTCCCCTGTACAAAAATTTTGTACAAGTCCTGAACCTTTACTAACAACCTATTGTGTTCTTTAGAAATTAAATTTGGAATCGCAAACAGAACTTAAAATTATTGATTCCAAATTCAACTTATCTGTTCTTAGAGGTTTAGACTTGGATCGTAAACAATGCTTAACATTATTAATCCAATCCACCCATGCTACAAATTAGATTAAATATTTATTTCAGAGATCGACTTCCAGGTTAAACATGGCGATGCACTAGGCTTTCTTGGGTATGAGATCATCCATCGCTTTCTAGACAAAGCCTTTCAACGAAATTCAATATTTAATCTACTTATAGTAACCCTAGGTTTAACCATTAAGAACAATTGAATCACAAGATCGAAAAACAAAAGAAACACAAAATCGAAACATAAATTCGATAGTCTAGAATCGTTAGCCTCTTGTGTTTGGTATTTCAAGATCTAAACAAAAGGATGAACTAGTTATGATGCAGAAACTAATAACTAGTTATACCTTTTGTAGCTTATAGACCTCATGATCTTCTATCGTATTCCTCTTCTTATCTTGGACGTCGTGTGGGTGACGATCTACCGAGATGAGAATCCACCCAAGCCTCCTTCTTCTCCTTGCAAGTTTCGGCCACCAACAATCTCCTAGAGATGAAGAACTTCAGCCACTAACCAAGCTCCAAGGGATGCTAAGAAACAAAGCCTCCTTTCTCTACTTCTTCTCTAAGCTAAATCCGGCCACCAAAGAAGAAGAAAAGGAGAAGGGGAAGGATAAGGGCCGGCCACCACCAAGGAAGAGAGGAGAGGAATAATAGATGTGTTGTAAGGTGAAACACCTTTATCTTCTCTTTTATATTCCTTGGTCTTAGCAAATAAGGAAAGTTTTAATATAATTAAAACTTCCTTATTTTCCTTGCCAATAGGTAATAAGGAAAATTTAATTAAAATTTCCTCTTAACCCACCTTATGGCCGACCCCTACAGGTCCTCCAAATAAGGAAAGTTTTAAACATAAAATTAAAACTTCCTAATTTGTTTCTGAAAATTTTAAAAATAAAAATTTCTCTTTTAAAATTCTCTTCATGGTTGATTATAAAAGGAAACTTTTATAAATTAAAATCTCCCTATTAAAACATGTGGATGATTACAATTAAGGAAAGTTTTCTCAAAATTAAAATCTTCCTTTTAACTACAAATAAAGAAAGGTATCAAACCTTTCTCTTAATCCTTTGTAGAAACTATAAAAGGAAAGATTTAATTTTAAAATTCTCTTTTAAATCAAGGCTTCCACATAAGGAAAGATTTTAAAATTAAAATCCCTTTTATTTTAATTATGGCCGCCCGCCTAAGATTGGGTTTCAATCAAGGGTCAGCCACCACTTGACCCATCTAGCCTTGGTTTGGTCGGCCCTAGCTTGGGCTCCAAGCTAAGCTTGGTCGGCCACCTTAAGGTGGGTAAGAAGTTGGGTTTGGGTGGATATAAGACTTAATAAATAAGAGGCTATGACATGGACCGAGAGGAGGAATTGGTTTTGGTCTCCCGATGAACTTGAGCTTTCCGTGTTCGCCCTAAACACCCAACTCAAGTTCATCAATAATAACTCATACCACTAAAGAGTTATTATTGAACTACCGCACCAATCTTATATTACTATATGGGCTCCTTCTTATTATGAGTGTGTTAATCTCCCTGTGTTTAAGATATCGAATACTCACTAATTAAATGAGTTACTGACAACTCACTTAATTAATATCTAACTCCAAGAGTAGTACCACTGAACCTTATTGTCATGTCGGACTAAGTTTACCTGTAGGGTTTACATGACAATCCTTATGGGCTCCTTTTGGGGACATCATCAACCTAGATTGCTAGGACATAGTTTGCTTCTATAATCAACAATACACACTATAAATAATATTATTTCCAAACTTATCGGGCCTATTGATTTATCGAACTAAATCTCACCCACTAATAAATTAAAGAAATAAATACTAAATATATGCGCTTGTTATTATATCAGGATTAAGAGCACACACTTCCATAATAACAAAGGTCTTGTTCTTTTATGCAGTCAGTATAAAAAGAAACTACCTTAAATGGTCTTGCTTAATACACTCAGAGTGTACTAGTGTAATTTTATAGTCAAGATAAACTAATATCAAATTACACTACGTCTATTCCAATGGTTTGTTCCTATCCATCTTAGTCGTGAGCTACTATTTATAACTTATAAGAAACTGATAACATGATCTTCTGTGTGTGACACCACACAGCATGTTATCTACAATATAAATTAATTGAACAACTACACTTAGCATATAAATGTAGATATTTGACCAATGTGATTCTTTATTTCAAAATAAATGTTTACAAAAAACTAGGCTTTTAGTATATACTCTAACAATCTCCCACTTATACTAAACGACTATGTTGTCATAAACGTTGCCATACATTTGATTCCTATTCCTTCAACATGGCGATCGAAAGCTTTCGCTAGAAGAGCCTTAGTGAAAGGATCTGCCAGGTTATCTGCTAATGCAATCTTGGCGACAACAACTTCTCCTCGCTTTACAATGTCTCGTATCAGGTGGTACTTGCGCTCTATGTGTTTACTCATCTTATGGGCTTGTGGTTCCTTCAAGTTTGCTACTGCACCGCTATTATCACAATAAATTGTGATGATTTTGGGTAAACCAGATGTCACGCCCCGGGGGAGTCACTGTCCGAATAAATTTCGGCAGCATCTCCCCTGTACGGTGGACAATCTGAAACTTTCTACATCACCATATACCTCAGCCACATGCAGCTGGAATAATAACAATAATAAACAAACAATAACACAAACATCCACGTAGTTTAATAGTAAACAAACTGAACAGTGATAAGCAGACTCGAAAACAACCCTACTCAACTACACCCATAAAGCTCAAAACCAATTCCTACTCCACTACACTCATAAAGCTCAAATCCGACGATAAGATCAACTTACCTCTTTTGCCGTCTAGGAAGGTATATAGTAAAACATATCGAATAAAAATTCATCGACAAGTACAATCCATACAAGCTCCAAGTATCAAAACAAAACAAGTCTAAACATGGTCCAATAAAGAAGAAAAACCAAAAGATCAATAATGTTCTTGTGGTCTGCAGGGGACTAGCGACTTAAACTCTCTCCTGACAGCATCAACCTGAAATAGCAACGGAGGAGGGTGTGAGTCCAACACTCAGTGGGTAACAACTGATATGCATAATAAAGAATATAACCACTAGCAATAATCATGCGTACAGTCTCCTCATACTAAGAAAGGTAAATGCAACTGAGGAATGCAGGAGAAAAGCTGTACTAATCCGGACCAAGGTATAAGGATAACAGGTCGTTAGACTGAGAGTGTCATAATCCTATATGCATGTCAATCATATGCATCCATATTAATGCAGCAAATAAATGCAGCAAACACAAACAATAAATGCATCATGCATATGATGCCAATGTCATGGTCACCCCTGACGCCAGTCAGCCAACTCACACACAATGGTGAATCCGAGTGGGTAGGGCTGTGACAACCGTGCACTCTGACATCACTACCCCTGATGAGTGACCGAGTGGACGGGATGCTGTCGGAGTACACACATACTCCTACCCCAAATCATAAATGGGGGAGCGCAATGCTCTCATCTCCCGGTACATGATGACGGGGAGAAAATCTTTGCCGGCTACGACACTGCGTCACACTACCCATGAGCGAACCAACGGAGCCAAACAAAGTCCAACCGTCTGCCGGGTACCACGCTGCTACACTAAACCAGCGGAGCCAAACAGAGCAGAACTGTCTAACGGAGCCAAACAGCAGAACTGTCACACACCTGTCTGATCTACCACTAACCCATGAGTGGTGGTGTGTACGGATACATGTAACTGGTGATGTGCTCAACAATAATAGAGCAGGCAATCGTACAGCATGCAATCATGCAAGATGATGCATGACACTAAACATGGCAATATCATGAATAGTATAACAATAACCATATAAATAAATACAAAGTGTGTACCACAGGACAATGTATCAAATGGAAGGCACACAGATCAGATAGGGTATCAAATAAACCCTAGGTCCTGAACATAATATATAATATGGTTGTGTCACTACCTCTAAAGCATGTATGATCACGTAAATAATAACATGCAGTGCATAATAAGTAAACAAGTAAACATGTAATAGATCATGTAGTGACCAACCGAAACAAATGACAAACACAATCATTGCTATATGTTAGAAAAACATTATTATGCATATCCAAAGACATAAGTCAAAGTACCCGCCTCCAATAAGAAATGGTCCAATCAGATAATCGAGATACTCGTCTCGCGTCAAGGTCCTGTGTCACCAATATAAACATATTCTATTTAGCTACAATTCTTATAAATAGCTAAATAAAAATCCCTAACCCTAATTTATTCAAATTTTCATTTTCAGGTGTAACTACAACAAGAATAAAATTTCTTCTCTAGTCAAATCCAAATAATTATCCCTTCTAAAACTCATCAAGATATAAGAATTCCTCGGTTAGTCAATGTCAGAGGTACACGCTGCGATGCCGCTGTCCAACATGGTTAAATGCCCGAAAATTAACAATCCATCACTGTATTACCTATTTTAGAGGCTATGGTTAACGCTTACCTCAACTCACAGCTCAAGCTGGTTGTTGCCGAAGAAAAGTAGTCGCTGAAAGGTAACTGCTGGACCCAAGACAATCCACAGCAAGTCTTCTTCCCCTTACGATCACACTTACAGCACCATAGCAAGTCCTGTTGGAAATTCTTCCTCATTGTCGGTTCAAGATGAGATCACAAATCAAAAGTACCAAATTGATAACCTCCTCCAAAAATCACCTACACTGGACCTCCTCATAAGTGAGGTCAGGCTGAACTAGAACTGAGACCTCTGTCAGCACATGCGTCGGGTCGGGTACGTATCTCCTTAGCATAGATACGTGGAATACATCATGCACGCCTGCCAGGGATGGTGGTAGTGCCAACCGGTAAGCTACTGCTCCAATCCTCTCCAGGATCTGGAAAGGGCCAATGTATTACGGAGCTAGCTTACCTTTGAGGCCAAATCTCTTCACCCCTTTCGTGGGTGAAACTCTCAAAAAAACATGATCACCAATAGAGAACTCCAAGGGTCTGCGTCTCCGATCAGCATAACTCTTCTGGCGATCCTGTGCCTCTGACATCCTCCGTCTGATACTACGGACCAACTCTGCCTCCTGCTGAGCTCTATGAGGTCCCAACAGCTGGGCCTCTCCAACCTCATCCCAAAGGGTGGGTGTCCGACACGGCCTACCATACAACGCCTCAAACGTTGCCATCTGGATAGCCGAATGAAAACTGTTGTTGTAGGCGAACTCTACCAATGGCAAGTGGTCCTCCCAACTGCCTCCGAAATCCATAACACACGACCTCAGCAGGTCCTCTAGAGTCTGAATGGTCCGCTCTGACTGTCCATCTGTCTGCGGATGGAAAGCTGTACTGAATCGGAGCTGAGTGCCCTCTGCCAGAAACGAGACGTGAACCGGGGGTCTCTATCCGAAATAATAGTCAAAGGGACACCATGTAATCTGATGATCTCCCGACAATACAAATCTGCCAATCGATCCAGGGAATCAGTCCTCCGGATCGCTAAGAAGTGCGCGGATTTGGTTAATCGATCAACGATTACCCAAATCGCGTCATGGCCTCATCGTGTCCTCGGTAAACCCACCACAAAGTCCATAGTAATATGTTCCCATTTCCACTCAGCAATAGGAATCCTCTGAAGTAATCTGGCAGGTCTCTGGTGCTCAGCCTTCACCTGCTGACAGACAAGACATCTAGCTACAAATTTCGCGATGTCTTTCTTCATACCATTCCACCAGTAGGAATGCCTCAAATCTCGATACATGCGAGTCCCGCCTGGGTGGATCGTAAATCGAAAGCGATGAGCCTCCTGAAGTAGCTCCTACAAGACCGAATGAGACTGAGGTACGCATAATCTGCCTCGGAAGTATATAACACCCTCCTCGTCTCGTGTGAACTCGATCTGCTGCCCGGAAGCTATCTGGCTGCCAATAAACTGCAAATGCTGATCACCAGCCTGGGCCTCTCGGATCCTCATCCTGATCGACGACTGAGCAACCATGGTAACAATAATACCCTGCTCTGTAGGTCCCTGCTCCTCAAGGTCTAACTCAGAGAAACCCTGAACCAAGTTTGTAACTAAAACTCAGTGGCAAGCCAAAGTCCCTCTGGACTTCCTGCTGAGTGCATCGGCAACCACATTAGCTTTCCCCGGGTGGTAGCTAATGGTACAATCGTAACCCTTCAGGAACTCCATCCATCTCCTCTGTCGGAGATTAAGCTCCTTCTGAGTAAAAATATATTTGAGACTCTTATGATCAGTGAGAATCATAAATGTAATACCGTATAAATGATGCCACCAAAGCTTCAGAGCAAAAATGATGGCAGCTAACTCCAGATCATGAACTAGGTAGTTCTTCTCATGCTCCTTCAACTGTCGAGAAGCATAGGAGACTACCCTGCTGTGCTGCATCATAACAGCGCCCAAACCCTGAAGAGACGCGTCGGTGTAGAGTACAAATCCATCCTCTCCAGAAGGTAAAACCAAAACTGGAGCCGAGACTAATCTCCGCTTCAGCTCCTGAAAGCTGGTCTCGCAATCCTCGGACCACGTAAACTTCACACCTTTCCTGGTAAGGCGTGTCAGCGGCATAGCAATATGCGAGAAACCCTCGACAAAATGTCGGTAATATCCTGCTAGTCCCAAAAAACTGCGAATCTCCTGAACTGATTTCGGCTGCTCCCAACTGGTGACAGCCTCGATCTTCTGAGGGTCTATTGAAATACCTCTACTCGAGACCACATCTCCCAGAAAACTGACTGAAGATAACCAGAATGCACACTTGCTGAACTTCGCGTATAGCTGATGTCGTCTAAGAGTCTCCAAGACTATGTGAAGATGTTGTGCATGCTCCTCCTCGGAATGCGAGTAGACCAATATGTCATCAATGAAAATGATAACAAATTGATCCAGATACTCCAGAAATATGCGGTTCATCAAGTCCATAAACACCGTTGGAGCATTGGTAAGCCCAAATGGCATTACCAAAAACTCATAATGACCATATCTGGTACGGAAAGCTGCCTTCTGAATATCTGAGTCTCTGACTCTCAGTGATGATACCCGGACCGCAGATCAATCTTAGAATACACTGATGTACCTCTGAGCTGATCAAACAAATCCTCAATCCGTGGTAAAGGATATTTATTTCTGACGGTCATTGTATTCAGCTGTCTATAGTCAATACATAGCCTCATAGTGCCGTCCTTTTTCTTGACAAATAATACCGGAGAACCCCATGGAGAAACACTAGGATGAATAAATCCCCTGTCTAAAAGCTCCTGGAATTGAACCTTCAACTCATTCAACTCTTTTGGTGCCATACGATAAGGAGCTTTTGATGCCGGTGCGGTCCCCGGAATCAGCTCAATAGCGAACTCCACTTGCCTTCTGGGAGGCAGACCTGGTAGATATTCTGGGAATACATCTGGGTACTCTCGGACCACCGGAACGTCGGAGAGCTATGAACTACTGCTGTCCTCAGTACTAATCAAAGATAACAAAAAACCCTTACAACCATGTGACAGCAGCTTCTGAGCCTGAATCGTCGAAATGATCGATATGTCGTTATCTCTGATGCTAGTGAAATCCCACGAGAGTTGGTTCGGAGGCCGGAATGTGACCACCCTCGTCTGGCAATCAACAGTGGCATGATATGCTGACAAAGAGTCCATGCCAAGTATAATATCAAAATTGACCATTTCCAATACTAAAAGATCCATCGTAAGTATTAGGTTGCCAAAATCTAACGGGCAACCTCTGACCTCTTGGGTGATGCCCAAAGTATTACCGGACGGTAGAGAGACAGTCAATTGCTGGGGTTTGTAAGTGGGTAATCTACCAATCTCCCGCATAAAATTACGAGATATAAAAGAATGCGATCTACCAGTATCTATCAGTATATCTGCAGATAAAGCATAAATGGAAATTGTACCGCAGAAAATAGATCCGTCGGCTCGCTGCGCATCCTCTCTAGTAATCGCATGAATACGTCCAGTCTCTGGCAGAGGAGGAGGTGGTAACGCTGCCAGCGGCTGCTGCGGCTGGGCAGAAGTCTGCCACTGAGGCGGTATTGGATACTACGCCAGAGAAGTCTGAGACTATGGGAGTACTGGAGTACTCTTGTCCGAACATGCCAAATGCAGCTGCTGCAGGGGGAGCACTTCGCTGTTGGCCATGCGAAGGTTGGGCTCTTCGCCCTCCTCGATAAGTTCCGGACTGACTGGACTATCCTCCATGACTAGACCCTCCGGAAGTCATATGCTGAGTCTTCTGCGGACAATCTCGACTCTGGTGCCCAGGCAGTTTGCAATGAAAGCAAACTGACTGTCCCAGAGTTGTTTCCGGTTCTGCTGTGGAGACCGGAAACATCCTGAAGAAGACTGCCCTGATTTCTGAGGCCTACGTGATATCCCAGATGTACCCTGATCTGACCGACTGCGCCTGCTCTGCTGTGGTGTAGCCTGAGGCTGGTGGATCTGCCTAGATGTCTGACCCGGCTATTTCCTTTTTCTGTCTGGAAACGCTCTCTGCTGAGCTGACTCAATCATGAGGGCTCTGTCTAAAGTCTCAAAATAAGATGTGGTACCAAGACCGGCAAGCCTTACTTGCAAATGTCCATCCAGCCCCTGAATGAACTGCTGCATACGTGAACTGTCCTCAACAACAAGATCTAGACAAAATCTGGCCAATCTGTCAAACTCTGCATTATACTCTGTCACCGTCCAGTTGTTCTGTCGTAGACTCAGGAAATCCTGACGGCGAGCCATCTAATAAGCTCGTGGGAAGAAGCGGCGCTCAAAAGCCTCTCTGAATCTGGCCCAAGTAGTATTCTGCTCGCCGATAATAGAATGTTGAGTAACCCAACAAGTGTCGGCCTCGTCCCGTAAGTGAAAAGCAGCCAGCTCTGCTTTCTCCCACTCGGAGCAAGCCATATAGAAGAAGGTCCGCTCCATAGTCTCAATCCAAGACAGGGCCACACTCGGATCACGGTCTCCTCAGAAGAGTGTAAATCGACTCTTCATCGACTCTCACAACACTGGAATCCTGGCCCATGCCGCAACAATGTCAGTGAGGTGCGTCGGAACGGCTGCAGGAACTGGCGGAACCACTGGAGCTGGTGCTACAGGTGGTATCCCTGAATAGACCGAAGGAGGAACTCCCGGTGGAGGAACTCCCGGTGCTGCTGTATAAACTGGAGCATATGTCGTCGGTGGCACTGCAGGGTGAGAATAGGTGGCAGCGGCTAGATGTACGGTAGGTAGTGGTACCGGATGTGGAGCAACCGGTATCGCTGATGCAGGTATTGCTGGGTACACCGTAGGTACTAGGGGCACAGGTGCCACTAGTGTCGGGTACACTGTAGGTCCACGTGGCGGTGGTGCCGAATACGCCGTAGTCTGAACCGAAGCAGGTGCGGGGTATGCTGGTAGTACCCCTGGTGGTACCAGAAATACCGTAGGGAAAGGTACACTCGGCATAGCTGAGGTAGGTACCTCTAAGGGGGCCATCGGAGTCTAAGAGCCCGACACGCCCGCAATATGCTGAGTCTGTCCCTGACTGACAGGCTCAGCCCCAGTAAGCATCTCTGGGGAATCCAGAGATCCCAAAGTCCTCGTACGTGGTCGTCCAGCACCACGTCTCGCAGCAATACGTGTAGATCTCCTCATATCTGTTAAATTATATCACAGATATTACTACAAGTATAAACAATTTCAAAATAACATCATACCTAATTACTGTCTGGAGATATTCCGTCGCTGTCCAGTCCCCATTTTACCTCAAAATTCCATACAAGAAAATCACCGAAAATTAATATTAAAATCCGAAACAAATACCCAGTTTGACTCGCAAACCTAGGCTAACACAAAATATCCAGAATACCAAAAGCAGGTATCACACCTTGCTCTGATACCAATTCCAATAAATTGGTATCAGATAAATCTCAAGATCCATAACACGAAAATCAAAACAAGTATCGCCAAACCTTGGCGCTCTGATACCAAATAAATTGGTATCAGGTTATCCCAAATATCCAAAATACGAAAACAAAGATCATAAAACTTAAGCTCTGATACCACTAAATTGTCACGCCCCGGGGGAGTCACTGTCCGAAGAAATTTCGGCAGCATCTCCCCTGTACGGTGGACAATCTGAAACTTTCTACATCACCATATACCTCAGCCACATGCGGCTGGAATAATAACAATAATAAACAAACAATAACACAGGCATCCACGCAGTTTAATAGTAAACAAACTGAACAGTGATAAGCAGACTCGAAAACAACCCTACTCAACTACACCCATAAAACTCAAAACCAATTCCTACTCCACTACACTCATAAAGCTCAAATCCGACGATAAGATCAACTTACCTCTTCTGCCGTCTAGGCAGGTATATAGTAAAACATATCGAATAAAAATCCATCAACAAGTACAATCCATACAAGCTCCAAGTATCAAAACAAAACAAGTCTAAACATGGTCCAATAAAGAAGAAAAACCAAAAGATCAATAATGCCCTCGTGGTCTGCAGGGGACTAGCGACTGGAACTCTCTCCTGACAGCATCAACCTGAAATAGCAACGGAGGAGGGTGTGAGTCCAACACTCAGCGGGTAACAACTGATATGCATAATAAAGAATATAACAACTAGAAATAATCATGCGTACAGTATCCTCATACAAGAAAGGTAAATGCAACTGAGGAATGCAGGAGAAAAGCTGTACTAACCCGGACCAAGGTATAAGGATAACAGGTCGTCAGACTGAGAGTGTCATAATCTTGTATGCATGTCAATCATATGCATCCATATAAATGCAGCAAATAAATGCAGCAAACATAAACAATAAATGCATCATGCATATGATGCCAATATCATGGTCACCCCCTGACACTAGTCAGCCAACTCACACTCAATGGTGAATCCGAGTGGGTAGGGCTGTGACAACCGTGCACTCTGACATCACTACCTATGATGAGTGACCGAGTGGACGGGATGCTGTCGGAGTACACACATACTCCTACCCCAAATCATAAATGGGGGAGCGCAATGCTCTCATCTCCCGGTACACAATGACGGGGAGGAAATCTCTGTCGGCTACCACGCTGCATCACACTACCCATGAGCGGACCAACAGAGCCAAAAAAAGTCCAACCGCCTGCCGACTACCACGCTGCTACACTAAACCAGCGGAGCCAAACAGAGCAGAACTATCTGCCGACTACCACGCTGAGTCACCAGACCAACGGAGCCAAACAGTAGAACTGTCACACACCTGTCTGATCTACCACTAACCCATGAGTGATGGTGTGTACGGATACATGTAACTGGCGATGTGCTCAACAATAATGGAGCAGACAATCGCACAGCATGCAATCATGCAAGATGATGCATGACACTAAACATGGCAATATCATGAACAGTATAACAATAACCATATAAATAAATACAAAGTGTGTACCACAGGACAATGTATCAAATGGAAGGTACACAAATCAGATAGGGTATCAAATAAATCCTAGGTCCTGAACATAATATATAATATGGTTGTGTCACTACCTCTAAAGCCTGTATGATCAGGTAAATAATGACATGTAGTGCATAATAAGTAAACAAGTAAACATGTAATAGATCATGTAGTGACCAACCGAAACAAATAAAAAACACAATCATTGCTATATATTAAAAAAACATTATTATGCATATCAAAAGACATAAGTCAAAGTACCCGCCTCCAATAAGAAATGGTCCAATCAGATAATCGAGATACTCGTCTCGCGTCAAGGTCCTGTGTTACCAATATAAACATATTCTATTTAGCTACAATTCTTATAAATAGCTAAATAAAAATCCCTTACCCTAATTTATTCAAATTTTCATTTTCAGGTGTAACTACAACAAGAATAAAATTCCTTCTCTAGTCAAATCCAAATATTTATCCCTTCTAAAACTCATCAAGATATAAGAATTCCTTGGTTAGTCAATGTCGGAGGTACACGCTGCGATACCGCTGTCCAACATGGTTAAATGCTCGAAAATTAATAATCCATCACTGTATTACCTATTTTAGAGGCTATGGTTAACGCTTACCTCAACTCACAGCTCAAGCTGGTTGCTGCCGAAGAAAAGTAGTCGCTGAAAGGTAATTGTCGGACCCAAGACAATCCACAACAAGTCTTATTTCACGTTACGATCACACTTACAGCACTATAGCAAGTCCTGTTGGAAATTCTTCCTCACTGTCGGTTCAAGATGAGATCACAAATCAAAAATACCAAATTAACAACCTACCTCCAAAAATCACTGCTAGGGCACGGGTTGGAGGGCTTCAACAGTAGGAAACTAGGCACAGGTGAGCCAGCAATGATCTAAGGATTCGGCTAGCCGGCACTAGGGCAAACGACGGCGACACTGTGCAGAGGAGCAGCGGCGGCTGTACACCCAAACTAGGGCACAGGGGAAATCGACGATGCTCTGCCAGAAGAGAGGAAAGGACTCGGCCGACGGGGCTCGCGCGTCGTCGGCGTTTGGGCAGGGAAGAAGAAGAAAGGCGACATCACTGCTCCCTATGTCAGCTGCGGCAGAAGGAAGGCCGGCGGTGTCTCGTCGGACCAGAGGAAGGGATGGAAGTCGCCGGTCGGCCGGGGCTAAGACAGAGGAAGCCGCGGCACCCGAGTTCCTGGGGTCGGTGATCGGCGTTGGCACTGCTCCGTGCGGCGGACTCCAGGGAGGTTAGGGCAGAGACGAGAAAAGGAAAGAAAGAAAATGAGATGGAGTGGTCAAGGGATTAAATCGCAAGGGAGAGGGGAGAAACTGTCGTGGCGCCAGTTAGGGCATGGCGTCGGCCGCGCGGGAGAGAAGAAAAAGAAACGGAGGAGAAAAAAAATAAAACAAAAACAAAAATAAAAAGAAAAGCAAATGAATAAACAAATTCAACTTTTCCTCGCTTAAATGGGCATCCTAAACAGGCTCTCCCGGGTCTCGTTTTTACCCCCGTTAACTCGTCCATACGAGCCCCAAAAAATTCCGAAAAAATTTCTAAAAATTCCGAAAAATTCTCTAATCATTATTCGCCATTTTTTTGTTATTTTACACCAGAAATCACATCTAAGTCCATTAGGAAGTTCCTAAGTCATACAACTTCTTTGGCTGCCTTAGAGGCTGCCACATACTCAGCTTCTATGGTTAAGTCTGAAACGCATTTCTGCTTAACACTCCTCCATGCAATGGCTCCACCTCCTAAAGTAAACACATAGCCTGATGTAGACTTACTATTGTCCCTATCTGATTGGAAGTCAGAATCCGTGTAACCTAGAGGGAGCAAATCATTTGACTGGTAAACTAGCATATAATTTCTAGTCCTTCTCAGGTACTTCAATATATGCTTTACAACAATCCAATGTCCTTGTCCAGGGTTACTTTAATATCTACTAACCATGCCCATGGAAACATAGATATTCAGTCTCGTGTACAACATAACATACATTAGGCTTCCGACTGCTGAAGCATAAGGAACTGCCTTCATGTCCTCTATCTCCTTTGATGTTTTTGGAGACATCTCTTTAGATAAAGCTACTCCATGCCTGAAAGGTAGAAAACCTTTATTGGAGTTTTGCATGCTAAAACGAGCTAGGATTATATCGATATATGAAGCTTGGGATAAGCACAAAATACTTTTCTTGAGATTCCTTATTACTTTGATCCCGAGAATATGTGCGCATTCTCCCTAGTCCTTCATATCGAATTGCTTGGACAACCATACCCTTACTTCCGATAACACTTTGATATTGTTTCCAACTAACAAAATGTCATCTACGTATAGTACAGGAAATATCACCACATTTCCGTCACACTTCTTGTATATACAAGACTCATCCGAACACTAAATAAATCCATATGACTGGATTACTTTATTAAATTGGATGTTCCAAGATCTTGAAGCTTGTTTCAGTCTATAAATTGACCGATTTATCTTGCACATTAGATGCTCTTTGCCCTTTGCAATAAACCCCTCTAGTTGCTCCATATGGATGTTTTCTTCAAGACTTCCGTTAAGGAAAGCTGTCTTGACATTCATTTGCCAAACCTCATAATCCATATGAGCAGCAATAAATAAGTGTATCTAGATAGACTTAAGCATGACTACTAGTGAAAAAGTTTCCTCATAATGGATCCCCTTTTTCTGAGTATACCCCTTCGCAGCAAGTCTTGCTTTGAAGGTTTCCACCTTCCCATCTATCCCTCTTTTCCTTTTGTAGATCCACTTACATCCAACGGCTTTTACACCATTTGGTGGTTCTTCAAGCTCCCAAACTTTATTAGAATACATAAATTCTATTTTTGAATTCATTGCTCTTTGCCAAGATACTACATCTTTATCTTGGAGTGCTTCGTCATATGTTCGTGGTTCAGGTTCATTTTTACCTGGGATCAAGTCCGAAGACTCTCCTAAAAACATGAATCTTTCAGGTTGTCTCACAACCCTCCCACTACGACGAGGCACTGTTTGTGGTTGTGTATCATTTGTGATACATGTTGCAGTTTCTTGTGATATCTCATCTTGTACTGTTGGTACTAGACTAGACGTGTCCTCTCTAATTTCTTCTAGAACAATTTCACTCATGGGCTTATGGTTCATTACATAATCTTCCTCTAAAAATCGAGCATTGGTGCTAACAATGATCTTTTGATTTTTAGGATTATAAAACAAACCACCTTTCGTTCCCTTAGAATATCCCACAAACAAACAAACTTCTGTATGTGATTCCAACTTTTTAGTGTCTCCCTTCAGCACATGTGTTGGACTACCCCAAATCCGAATATGTTTCAGACTAGGCTTATGCTCATTCCATAATTCTATGGGAGTAAAGGGTACTAATTTAGAAGGTACCATATTCAGAATGTATACTACTGTTTCCAGAGCATATCCCCAAAACGAATTTGGTAATTCTGAATAACTCATCATCAATCTAACTATTTCCATAAGAGTCTTATTCCTTTGTTCTGCCACACCATTCTGTTGAGGTGTACCAGGTGCAGACAATTAGGATTGAATCCCGGCCTCTGATAAGTAATTCCTAAACTCTCCAAAGAGGTATTCGCCACCACGATCAAACCGTAGTGTCTTGATACTTTTACCATGACATTTCTCCACATCAGCCTTGTACTCTTTGAACATATCAAAGCATTCAGACTTGTGGCGCATCAAGTAAATATACTCATATCTTGAATAGTCGTCTCTAAAAGAGACAAAATATTCAAAACCACCTCTTGCCTGGATAGACATAGGACCACACAAATCAAAATGAACCAGTTCTAACACATCTTTGGCTCTATACCCCTTGTCCGTAAAAGGTCTCTTGGTTATTTTACCTTCCAAGCAAGATTCGCAAGTTGAAAAGTTTTCCAACACTAATGAACCCAAGAGTCCATCGGCTATTAGCCTTTGAATCCTACTCAAATTAATATGACCAAGCCTTAGATGCCAAAGATATGTTTGGTTCATTTCTGAAGGTTCCTTTCTCTTATTAGAATTAGAAGATATGTTATTAATTTTCATTTGTTGCTTTGTGGGAGTAATTAGATTTAGAGTATACAAATTGTCTACTAATGTACCAGAACAGATAATAACCCTATTTTTCTTGATAACTACTTTGCCATCAAAAGAAACAGAATATCCATCCATAAACAGTTTAGAAACTGAAATTAAATTTTTTAAAAAAGTTGGTACATAAAAACAATTTCTCAAAATCAAAGTTTTAATCCTATCGAATGATAAGTAGACGTCTCCCACTGTAACAGTCGTCACTTTCGTAGCATTGTCCATGCAGACGGTTATCTCTCCTTCATATAGTCGACGGGTTTCCTGGAACTCCTGCAATGAATTACAGACATGATCAGTGACTCCTGTATCTACACACCAGGTGCATGTAGATAACACCGCTAAACATGTTTCAACTACTAGAGAATAAGATATACCTTTATTGTTCTCTTTCCTATGAGGACAGTCCACCTTTCAATGTCCAGACTGCTTGCAGATGAAGCACTTTCCCTTTGGCTTCTTCACTCCAGCTTTTGGTCCAGTACCTAGAGATCTATTCACCTTCTTTGCTGAGCCAGCCTATTTCTTCTTCTTGTCTTTCGACTTAGAAGTAGAAACATTTTCAGCAAAGTGAATTTGAGAATTATGACGAAATAGCCCTTCTGCTGCCTAAAGTTCTGTCAGTAGTTCTACCAATGAATAAATCCTTTTATTCATATTGTAGTTCAGGCGGAACTACTCAAAACTTTTGGCTAGCGTTTGGAGAATAATATCGACCTGGGTTTCCCCATCGATTTCAGCTCTAAAGATTTGTATTTCGTTCAAGTAAGCCATCATCTTTAGGATATGATCCCTTACGGGTGTCTCCTCAAACATAGTGGATGTCATTAATTTTCTTATTGCCTCTTGCCTAGCAGCCTGATTCTAGTCCGAAGAGTTCCTTGAGATTGTTCATCATGTCATAGGCAGTTGGCAAGTCCTGATGCTGATGTTGCAGCACATTTGACATTGAAGCCATAATGTAACACCGGCCATCTCATCTGTCTTTAATCATTTCTTATGATACTCAATCTCCTCTTCACTAGAATCATTATTAGGCACATTAGGGCAGACATCTAACAGTACAAACTTATAGCCTTCACCAGTAAGAACAATGTCCAAGTTTCTTGTTGGTGCGGTTAGCACTAACGATTTAACTCAAGTTTTGATGAATGACAAATCAGGTTAAGTTAGTCTGTTGTTGTCTAACACTCTGATCGAGTGTGCAGGAGAAGTCCAGACAGGTCGACGGGCTGACCGGATGTCTGGTACAAAGCCCAGCTAGGTCGACGGGCTGACCGGATAGCTTGCGAGAAGTCCAAGCTAGGTCAACGGGCTGACCGGATAGCTGGCGAGAAGTCCAGACGGGTCGAAGGGCTGACTGGACGTCTGGCAGGTAAGTAAGGTAAGTCACTGGAGTGGAGTGACTGCGAGGACGCGTTCTCGGGAAGGGAACATTAGGCGTCGATCCGGCTTAAATCCATTTCGGATATCTAAGTTGAGATCGTGACTAGATTCTGGTCTCAGAAAGACGGAATCTAAGTCATACTCTTTTCTATTACTTTGTTGAACTTTAATTGTGCTAAACAATATGTTTTACAGGATATATATTTGCCTCGGACTAAGTCTATTTTACAGGAGAAGGAGTTCCTGGAAATAGGAGGTCCGGGCGCCCGGAGGTCCAGGCGCCCGGAAGGGATCCGGGCGCCCGGAGGTAAGTTTTATCCAAACTCGCGCGTCGCCACATGGAGCTTGCTGGTTGGACCTGCCACGTCCCACCAGGGCGCCCGGAAGGGATCCGGGGCGCCCCGAGCCTCATATAAAAGGAGGGTCAAAGAGGAGCTTCAGAACAACAACGAAAAGAAAGTCTTCTACTGCTTGCTCTACTGCTCTGCACTCCTGCGACGCTAACAAAGCTCCGACAATACGCTCCCTTCCTTTTTATTAAATTCTTGTCGGTATTTTCTTTATTTTCATTAGCATTCCTGTACTTTAATTTGTAATAATTTTCGAACTGCTAGTGATTGCCCACCGAAAGCACCCTTGTGTGTGGGCCTTGGAGTAGGAGTCGACACAGGCTCCAAACCAAGTAAAACCAGCTTGTGTTAGCATTGTCCTTTTATTTCCGCTGTGTTTATACTCGAACGATTTTGTTTATCGATATTCACCCCCTCCCCCTCTATCGAATCTCACGGTCCAACAAGTGGTATCAGAGCAGATACCGCTCTGATTTGGTGCAACCACCAATCAAGCAAAGGGGGGTCGTTTTAAGAAAAAAAATTAGATATTGTTTGTCTTTTAAATAAAACCTTACGCCTTTCGTTTTTTCCCTCCAAAACGGTTTTTGAAAAATACATCGTCATCTTTTCACCATTGTTTAGTATTTAAAAAATATTACATTTTCAAAATTTTGAAATAATATTTTTTTCAAATATTTTATTAATATTTTATTAATATAATATTTTATTATTTTTTTCCGAAAATAGTGAAATATTATATTTTTTCAGCACTGCTAATCCAAGACCAAGTCTTAGGATTTTTTTTTTCTGTTTCTCTGTGTGCAAGAAGAATGACTCTTCAAGAAGGACGGAACCCCCACGAACCACCACCATACGATCAAGATTTCAACTATTGGAAGCGATTAATGGAATGCTTCTTAGGAAGCGTAGACATCGATTATATGCTAATTTTGAGGAAACCTTCTCAAAACTCGGAACTGAACAAAAAGGTAAGTAACATTATTTGTAATGTTTTACCTAACAATATTTTATGCAGATTAGAAAAGTACAAGAATGCATATGAGCTGTGGACCCAGTTGATCAAGCTTCATGAGACGCCGATGGAGCTAGAAGATCAAGTTAAAGTCAAATATGGACTCGAGTCAAATCCAACAGAGAAGCCTACTGAATTAGGGGTTGCGCTCAAGGTTAGTAATATTTACCAAAATACCCCTGCTAATAGTAGTTTAAATAATCAGCATGATGATAAGTATAAAATTAGTCCAAGTATGGTGCATGATAATCTAGATTTAAATGATTTAAATTCAAAATCACAAAATAATCTAGACTCTGATCAAGTCAATCAAGACTCTGATCAATTTGGCATCAACCTTGACTTGGTCAAATAGAACAATGACCAAATCAATTCAAATAATTTAATTAATTCAGAAAATTTAAAATTAGGTGAGCATTTAGACATAAATAAGTCAAACATTAAAATAAATTTGAATTTAAATGCTAAAAATGAGAAAATGGATAAAATCAATAAAAATATTTAATAATCAAGATAAAATCAGTCTAGAAAATGCTATCCAAAACCAAGATAATTTAATTAATAAAAAATTAAACTTTAAAGATAAAACTAATCTAATAAATTCAATTAACCATATCAATTTAAAAGGCAAAGAAAAAATAAGGATAAAATTAAACACTTTGATAAAATCAAAACGGAATTTAACAAACTTAAAATTAAACATTAAAGATAACATATTAAACAAAAATAATCTAGAAAATTCAAAATTAACAATTAATAAAAAGCTAAAAGATAAACCGTTAAGAAAATATAATTCAAACAGTTTACTTAATTCAAATTTAAAAATAAATAAAAACTTAAACTTTAAAAATAAGCTATTAAAGAAAGATAATTCAATTAACCCAATAAAATTGAAATTGAAAGAAAATTCAAATATTAAATACACTCTCTTAAAGAAAGATAATTTGACCAATTTAATTAATTCAAAATTAAAAACTTAAATTTAAATTACAAATTAAACATTAAAACTTAACAAAAACCAACTCTAATTATACAAAAATATTAAATTAAAGACCAATAAATCAGTGGAGGCTCCAGAATAGCTGGCACCTCCAAAATTAATCTACCCGACAAGGGTAAAATAAGAGTAGACTACCTGGCAGGGTAGTTAGGAATAGAATAAATAGAGACAAAAGTTTAACTTGACAAGTAGTACTGGTGAAGTTTTGGATGATAGTACGTTGGGAAGCTTGGGCATCACATGTCTAGAAAGATATGGCTTTGATCTGGTGCATTTGGCCAAGTGGAACTGACCGAAGCTACCCCTTACGGATCCTAACTAGATAGACCAAGGTTTAGTACTAAGCTCCGTGTCCTCTATTCGGAAAACCTCGAAAGGTTGGTTACTTCTAATGATGTCCAGGTGACTCACCAAACTTAGAAGTTTATCCGAAGAATATCTATTTGTTGAGACCAAAGCTATACCTGAATCTAACACAAGTTAAACCAAACTCTGTAATTAAATCTAATTCATCTCACAAAATTATAAGATTCCCTGATTGATAATCTAGATCAGGTGAGATGAATAAGGATTAAATTAATTAATTTTCAAATAAAATTAAAATTAATTAAAATTAAATTTCAAATTTCAAATTGAATTTTAAATTAAAATTAAATTTCGAATTTCAAATTGAATATCAAATTAAAATTAAATTTCGAATTAATTAAAAATTAAATTTCGAATTAAAACTAAATTAATTTTTTTTAAAAAAAATTATTTTAAAAAATTAAATTAACTTTAAAAATTATTTTAAAATTAAATTAACTTTAAAAATTATTTTAATTAAATTAACTTTAAAAATTATTTTAAAATTAAATTAACTTTAAAAATTATTTTAATATTAAATTAACTTTAAAAATTATTTTAATTAAATTAACTTTAAAAATTATTTTAAAATTAAATTATTTTAATTAAATTAACTTTAAAAATTATTTTCCAATATAACTTTAAAAATTATTTTAAAATTAAAAATTATTTTAAAAAATTTAACTGAAAAACTTAACCTTAAAAAATTTATATTTAACTTTAAAAATTTTATTCTAAACTTAAAAATTATTTTAAAATTATTTTCAAAATTCTTTAAAAATTATTTTAAGAACTCTTTTAAAAATCATTTTAAAATATTCTTTTAAAAATTATTTTAAAAACTATTTTAAAAACTCTTTTAAAATTATAGAAAATTTATTTTAAAATTTATTTTAGTTTTTTTTATTCTATTAAAAATTCTTTTAAAAATCATTTTAAAAACTTTAAAAATTCTTTTAAAACCTTTTAAAAATTATTTTGAAAACTCTTTTAAAAAGCATTTTAAAAAAAAATCTTTTAAAAATTATCTTAAAACTTTTTAAAAATTGTTTTAAAAACTCTTTTAAAAATCTTTTTAAAAACTTTAAAAATTCTTTTAAAACCTTTTAAAAATTATTTTAAAAACTCTTTTAAAAAGCATTTTAAAAAATTCTTTTAAAATTTATTTTAAAAACTCTTTTAAAATTATTGGAAAATTATTTTAAAAATTATTTTATTTTTTTTAAAAATTATTTTAATTTTTTTTTAAATTATTTTAATTTTTTTTAAAAATTATTTTAAAACTCTATTAAAAATTATTTTTAAAACTATTTAAAAATTCTTTTAAAATCCATTTTAAAATTTTTTAAAAAATTACTTTTAAACTCTTTCAAAAATCAGTTTTTAAAAAAAAATCTTTTAAAAATTAAATCTTTTAGAAATCATTTTGAAAAATTCTTCTTAATATTATTTTCACTTTAATAAAATTTTGTTAACTTAAAAAAATATTCTTATTGATTATTTAAACTTTAAAAAGTATTATTTAGATTTTAAATTTTTTTTACCTTAAACATTAGTTTAATCTTAAAATTTTAACTTAATTTAACCTAACTGAAAATTAAAACTTAATATTAAAATTACAATTAAAATTTAAAAATTTAACTTAAAACTTAAAACTTAAACCTAAATTAATCACTGATATTAATTTAAATCTAAAATCAAAACTAAATTGAACGTATGGTTATTGCCATTAAATCATTTTAAAAAATTATTTTAAAATCCTTTTAAATACTATTTTAGAAATCCTGATAGAAATCTCTTAAAAATAATAATAATAATAATAATAATAATTCTTTTAAATTCATTAAAAACTTAGACACCTAACTTAAAAACTTAAATTCCGGTAACTTTAACTTTAAACTTAATTATGTAATTAATAAGTAGAACTTAACTGTTTAAGTTTAACTTCATTTGAGAACTAAAATTGACTTGAATTAAACCTTACTTTAGTGTGTCTAATAATTTTAACTTGATGCTAACTTCAAACTAAATTAATCCCACTTAAAAGGAAGTAAAACAAAAATAATTATAACTAACACTTTCATTGACCAACTCAATCAATTAATATGAAATTTAAATTATTTTATTAAGTATTAAATTATTAAATCAAGTAAAAAATTAATCAATAAATTATTGATAATGGCCAACTATTTTGATTCAATAAAGATTATCTTATTAAACCTTCAAGTGAAGCGTAAGCACCTGAATCTAATATTAATTATTGATTAATCAAACTCAAATAAATAATTATATCAAAGATACAGAGATAAATATGTAAATAATATAAGTGTTACCAAATCCCCTAGACCACTTAGGTAGACAAATGTGTCAGGGTTTGAAATTTAACACACTCAAACTTTAGCATTATATTAAGGGGGAGTAATAAATAATGAGGATTAATAAATTAAAGGAGTATCAAATTCAGGGGAGGTTTATTTTTTTTCATCTCCTTAAGTGTTATTTTTTAATCTTCTCTTTAAAATCTCTCTAGAAAATTCTACCTCAATTTTTATTCTACTTTGAATATTTTTAGCAAATATTTTCAAAATTTTATGCCAGGTTCAGGGGGAGGAATTAATTAAAATTTTCCCTTTATTTAAAATATTTTAAAATTTGTGCTTGAAAAATGTTTTCTTAAAAATTTCATAAACCTATTTTTGAAAACTAACTCTTATAAAACTAAGTTGTTTTTAAGAATTGGGTTTTACTTTTTATTGAAAATTGATTTTGAAAATTAGATTTAACTTAGTTTTGAAAATTGAATTTAAAAATCTAGTTCTTATAATTTGATTTTACTGAATTTTGACAATTTGATTTGAAAGTTAAATTTTACAAAAATTAGTTTTAAAAATTACGTTGTTATTGAAAATTATGGAAATTAGATTTTTCAAAACTTAAGTTTACAAACTAAGCTTCTCAAAATCATTTTCCTTAATTTTGAAAATTGAATCTTTTACAAACTTAGTGTTGAAAAATAAATTTCAATCAGTTTTGAAATTTTGATTTTTCAAACTTAATTTTGGAATTTTGGTTTTGAAAACTTATGTTTGAAAAGCGTTTCAAAGTTGAAACTTATTTTGAAAATTTAAAACTTGATCTTGAAATTTAGAACTTATACACTTATGTTTGAAAATTAGACTATCTAAACTTACCTATTTTTCTAAAAGCTAAAAGCTAAAAGCTAATGCTTTAAACAAGTTTTCAAAAGTTTAAACTCCCCCAAGTTAACTTGACATCATTTCTTACAATTTCTTATTTTGTCTGAAGTCTATATTTATGCTTACTTGACATTAGTTCTTTTCATGAATGACAAAGGGGGAGGGTTAGGTGGTTAAGTTAGCTAAACCAAAATTGAAAATACAAACTAACTTAAAAACCCTTTAAATGCTTATTTTTTCTTGCATATGTTTTCACTAACTTAACCAGGTTGTCATTCCATCAAAAAGGGGGAGATTGTTGGTGCGGTTAGCACTAACGATTTAACCCAGGTTTTGATGAATGACAAATCAGGTTAAGTTAGTCTGTTGTTGTCTAACACTCTGATCGAGTGTGCAGGAGAAGTCCAGACAGATCGGAGTGTGCAGGAGAAGCCCAGCTAGGTCGACGGGCTGACCGGATAGCTGGCGAGAAGTCCAAGCGAGTCGACGGGCTGACCGGACGCTTGGCGAGAAGTCCAGCTAGGTCGACGGGCTGACCGGATAGCTGGCGAGAAGTCCAGACGGGTCAAAGGGCTGACCGGACGTCTGACAGGTAAGTAAGGTAAGTCACTGGAGGGGAGTGACTGCGAGGACGCGTTCCCGGGAAGGGAACATTAGGCGTCGATCCGGCTTAGATCCATTTCGGATATCTAAGTCGAGATCGTGACTAGATTTTGGTCTCGGAAAGACGGAATATAAGTCATACTCTCTTCTATTACTTTGTTGAACTTTAATTGTGCTAAACAATCTATTTTACAGGATATATATTTGCCTCGGACTAACTCTATTTTGCAGGAGAAGGAGTTCCTGGAAATAGGAGGTCCGGGCGCTCGGAAGGGATCTGGGCGCCCGGAGGTAAGTTTTATCCAAACTCGTGCATCGCCACGTGGAGCTTGCTTGTTGGACCTGCCACGTCCCACCAGGGCGCCCGGAAGGGATCCGGGACGCCCCGAGCCTCATATAAAAGGAGGGTCAGAGAGGAGCTTCAGAACAACAACGAAAAGAAAGTCTTCTACTGCTTGCTCTACTGCTCTGCACTCATGCGACGCTAACAAAGCTCCGACAATACGCTCCCTTCCTTTTTATTAAATTCTTGTCGGTATTTGCTTTATTTTCATTAGCATTCTTGTACTTTAATTTGTAATAATTTTCGAACTGCTAGTGATTGCCCACTGAAAGCACCCTTGTATGCGGGCCTTGGAGTAGGAGTCGACACAGGCTCCGAACCAAGTAAAACCAGCTTGTGTTAGCATTGTCCTTTTATTTCCGCTGTGTTTATACTCGAACAATTTTGTTTATCGATATTCACCCCCCCCCTCTATCGAATCTCACGGTCCAACATTTCTTTTCTAATCTATGTAAATTGGGACCAGTAAATTTGTTCTCTTTCAGTATAATAGTTAGTGGGTTGAAAGTCATCCTAAGAATCACAAAATAAGTTTTGGTCAATACTCTAAATTTAGAATAATATTGATTCCTCAAACAATACTATTTAAATTTACCAACACCTCTAAACACCGTGAATTTTGTATGTCATGTTAGTGTGGACGTATACAAATTCAAACATTTGTAAGAGGAGGTTTTACCATTAATTTTATTGTTGTCATCCTAACTTTATGACAAATAAAATTAATAGTTAGTATTCCTTTGGTCACACAAATAATAGCAGTGACTCCGTTGGGGAGGATACTATTAAATGCATCTAAGTGTATACTATTACTTGATACTTAGTCCATTAAATAGGATTGTGCCCATTCAGTTGGAGAAGATCACACGCTCCTAAATAATTTCCTATAACCATCCATAAAGGAAAGTTTGAACTAGTGATCCGCAAACAAACTCATCCGTTATGGAGGAAGGCACTCAGAGCCTACACACAAGTTTGTTTGCATCACTTTCAAACTAGTAATGGAGACCGTGGAATTTAATTAAAATCCTTCTCCCACTTAGTTATTTAAGGTGAGGAATTTTATCATGCAAGCACACATCACATGCACACACACATCACAATAAATAAAAGCAATAAATATGAAAATTAATTTTCTAACTATTATGGCTTCTTCCATCACTATCCTCCATGTGCTGCCAACCCTAGGGTTCATGTCGTCGGGTCCATCGAGCTTCCTTTTCTGCTACGCCTCAGGTCCTCCAATAGTACCACGCCTTGCAAGGATACGATCTACGATAAAAATAGAATTTACATATATCGATCCTATATTTCACAAGGGAATGTACATAAAGTCTAGATAAAAAATGTCAAATCCTAGGGCTAATACAACACCTGTTGTATTTAATAAATACAATCATGCACACATATAAAATGCCCTTGACATGTCCAAGGGTTCAATTACACACAATCACAATAAGCCATAATAGTTAAAGCCTACAACCACAGAGTTAGTATATCCTACTATTATCCTGTCTAAATTATGTATGACATGTGCATAATTAAACTGAAAACCAAATACACAGAGGCAAACCCTAGCTCTGATACCAATTGTTGGTTGCTACACGGAATATCGTACTGGTTCCCCTGTATAAAAATTTTGTACAAGTTCTGAACCTTTCCTAACAACCTTTTGTATTCTTTAGAAATTAAATTTGGAATCATAAACAGAACTTAACATTATTGATTCCAAATTCAACTTATCTGTTCTTAGAGGTTTAAACTTGGATCGCAAACGATGCTTAACATTATTAATCCAAATCCACCCATGTTACAAATTTGATTAAATATTTATTTCAGAGATCAACTTTCAAGTTAAACATGGCGATGCACTAGGCTTTCTTGGGTATGGGATCATCCACCGCTTCCTAGACAAAGCCTTTCAACGAAATTCAATATTTAATCTCCTTATAGTAACTCTAGATTTAACCATTAAGAACAATCGAATCACAAGATCGAAAAATAAAAGAAACACAAAATCGAAACATAAATTCGATAGCCTAGAATCGTTAGTCTCTTGTGTTTGGTATTTCAAGATCTAAACAAAAGGATGAACTAGTTATGATGCAGAAACTAATAACTAGTTATACCTTTTGTATCTTATAGACCTCATGATCTTCTGTCGTATTCCTCTTCTTATCTCGGACGTCGTGTGGGTGACGATCTACTGAGATGAGAATCCACCCAAGCCTCCTTCTTCTCCTTGCAAGTTTCGGCCACCAACAATCTCCTAGAGATGAAGAACTTCGGCCACCAACCAAGCTCCAAAGGATGCTAAGAAACAAAGCCTCCTTTTTCTACTTCTTCTCCAAGATAAATTCGGCCACCAAAATCTCCCCAAGAGTTGATGCCGCCGGCCACCAAAGAAGAAGAAAAGGAGAAGAGAAAGGATGAGGGCCGACCACCACCAAGGAAGAGAGGAGAGGAATAATAGATGTGTTGTAAGGTGAAACCCCTCTACCCTCTCTTTTATATTCCTTGGTCTTGACAAATAAGGAAAGTTTTAAACATAATTAAAACTTCCTTATTTTCCTTGCCAATGGCTAATAAGGAAAATTTAATTAAAATTTCCTCTTAACCCATCTTGTGGCCGACCCCTACAAGTCTTCCAAATAAGGAAAATTTTAAACACAAAATTAAAACTTCCTAATTTGTTTCCGGAAATTTTAAAAATAAAAATTTCTCTTTTAAAATTCTCTTCATGGTTGGTTATAAAAGGAAACTTTTATAAATTAAAATCTGTCTATTAAAACATGTGGATGATTACAATTAAGGAAAGTTTTCTCAAAATTAAAATCTTCCTTTTAACTACAAATAAGGAAAGATATCAAACCTTTCTCTTAATCCTTTGTAGAAACTATAAAAGGAAAGATTTAATTTTAAAATTCTCTTTTAAATCATGACTTTCACATAAGGAAAAATTTTAAAATTAAAATCCCTTTCATTTTAATTGTGGACGACCACCTAAGTTTGGGTTCCAAGCTAGAGTCAGCCACCACTTGACCCATCTAACCTTGGTTTGGCTGGCCCTAGCTTGGGCTCCAAGCTAGGCTTGGCCAACCACCTTAAGGTGGGTAAGAAGTTGGGTTTGGGTGGATATAAGACTTAATAAATAAGAGGCTACGACAGGAACCGAGAGGAGGAATTGGTTTTGGTCTCCCGATGAACTTGAGCTTTCCCTGTTCGCCCCGAACACCCAACTCAAGTTCATCAATAATAACTCATATTACTAAAGCGTTGTTATTGAACTACCGCACCAATCTCATATTACTATATGAGCTCCTTCTTATTATGTGTGTGTTAATTTCCCTGTGTTTAAGATATCGAATGTCCACTAATTAAATGAGTTACTGACAACTCACTTAATTAATATCTAACTTTAAGAGTAGTACCACTCAACCTTATAGTCATGTCGGACTAAGTCCACCTGCAGGATTTACATGACAATCTTTATGAGCTCCTCTTGGGGACATTCGATCAAACTTAGTATATGATTTTCCTTCGCATGGATCTTCTGAAGAGAATCTAATTTGTTTTTCCCTACGCTTTTCGTGTGTTTAGCGCCCTATATCCTTACACTAACAACTAGTTCTTATGTATTCATCTATCTCTTCTGATTATATCCATGCCCTTAAATACCAATTTAACCTAATATATTGAGAGCAATAAATTTTTAAACATGAATTAAAATTTTCAAACATATTTATGTTAAAAAAAAATCATTGCTCTTAATATGTTGAGTCAAATTGAAGTTTAAAGGTATGAATATAATCAGGAGAGAGGACATGAATATAATCAGGAGAGGTTAATGAACATATATGAATTAGTTTCATATCAATCTGAAGTTATGTGGTTTATCAGCCGATTTTGCTCAAAACCGACAGATTTTCCATTAGTCGATTTTGGACAAAATCGGCTAATGGACCAAATAACCTTGACTTGATATGAAACTAGTTTCTATATGTTCATCTATCTCTCCTGATTATATTCATGCCCTTAAATACCAATTTGACCAAATATATTGAGAGTAATAATTTTTTGAACATGAATTAAAATTTTCAAATATATTCGTGTTCAAAAAATTATTGCTTTCAATATATAGAGTCAAATTGACATTAAGGGGCATGAATATAATCAAGAAAGGTAGACGAATATATAAAAACTAGTTTTATGTCAATTCAAGATAATTTGGTCTATCAGCTAATTTTACTCAAAATCGGTTGATTTTTCATTGGTCAGTTTTGGGCAAAATCGGCTAATGGACCAAATCACCTTAGATTACATAAAAATAATTCATATATGCTCATCTACTTTTCCTAATTATATCCATATTCTCAGATACCAATTTGACCTAATATATTAAGAGTAATGATTTTTTGAATATGAATTAATTTTTTCAAATATTTCATGTTAAAAAATCATTGCTCTTAATATATTTGAGTCAAATTGATGTTTGAGAACTTGAATATAATTAAGTGAGATAAACGAATATATTAAAACTAATTTATATCAATATGAAGTCGTTTCATCCATTAATCAATTTTACTTAAAATTAACTTTGATTAAAAAAAAAAAGTAAATCAATAAATTGATTTGATAAAAAAATTTAGTGTTTTACATCGAACAAAATCAATATAAAAAAATTAGTCTACTAACAAGAATAAAATAAAAAATAGGTACATAATTTACTAATTTTAAAACTGCCCTACATGATTTAATAATTTCGGAAACTTACTACATGGTTCCAATTTTTAAACCATATTTATCTCATCAAACATATAAATAATTATTTAGAAACATAAAAATATATTTATAATATTAGACTCACTAATAAATCAAATAAGCCTAACAATATAAAATTTTTAATACCATCAAATAAGACTAAACTTAAATTTGAAACGATACAAGTTAAACTCAAACCACCATTTCAGTAACTTAGATTATATTTAGACTCCACATAACTCAAATAACCTTTCACAACCCTAGAATTTTATTTGTTTTTACATAAAAGAGAAAAAGGATTAGCCTTGGCTTTCAGTGTATAACCATGTATTGATTGCATCATTGCACCATTTGATTTTTGTCTTCCTGCGCCTCAACCGGCGGCATGATTCTCCTCCAGAACCAGTGCTTCCTCCACAGGAATATCATCTCCTCTATCGGCACCCCCTTCGTCTCTGGGAGGAAGAAGTAGACGAAGATGGTCATAACGATGATCCACCCGGCGAAGAACAGGAAAATCCCGAACTTGAAGGCGCACAAGAGGCTCAGGAAGGCCTGAGCGATTGCGAAGGTGAACAGAAGGTTGACGGCCACCGTGATGCTCTGTCCAGCTGACCGCGTCTCCAATGGGAAGATCTCACTCGGCACCGTCCACCCTAACGGCCCCCAAGACCACCCGAAGGCAGCGACGAAGAGGCAAATCACCACCACCACGGTAACCGAGAATTCTTTCGAGAGCTGCTTGTCGTCTCCGAACTTGAGTCCGAGAATAATGGCGACGACGACCTGTTCGATCATGTCGGATTAATGAAGCATGTGAGCTTGTTTGATTTATCATCTATATGCTGCCGACCGTCAATTAGTCGATGTTTACCTGGCAAATGATCATCTGTATGCCGCCGCCGATTAGCAGAGCCCTCCTCCCCCACCGGTCCACGGTGGCAATGGAGACGAACGTGGAGGAGGCGAGCACTGCTCCGGTCAATACCGACGAGTACAGCGCCGCGTTCCCGCCGAAGCCCATGCTCTGGAACAGCACCGGCGCGTAGAACAGTATGGCGTTGATGCCCGTCAGGATCTGGAACGCGGGCATGCAGACGGCCATCACCAGCTGCGGCCGGTTCCTCCGCTGCATGATGTTGCGGAAGGGGTGTTCGACGGCGCGCGCCAGTTCGCTGGCGTCGACTATGTCCTGGAACTCCGCGTCGACTTCGTGCGTGCCGCGGATCCGCTCCAGGACGCGGCGGCCGGCCTCGTACCGCCCTTGCTCGATCAGACTGTTGGGAGTCTCCGGAAGGAACGCGCCGCCGACGGTCATCAGGAGCGCGGGGACGGCCGCTAGCCCGAGGGAGAGCCGCCATCCCCATGGCTTGATCTTCTCGGTGCCGTAGTTGATCATGTTGGCGGAGAAGATCCCGAGGGTGGTGGCGAGCTGGAACATCATGTTGAGTCCGCCGCGGAGGTGCGCCGGAGCCATCTCCGAGAGGTACAGAGGAACCGCCTGCAGCAAAAATAAACCCAATCTTCAGTGCCGGAGATTCCACCAGGAGCATATCGGCCAAGTAATTACTAAACCTGATCCCCGAAGCCGATTCCGACGCCGAGCATGAGGCGGCCGAGGAGAAGCATGGCGAGGTTCTGTGCGGCGGCGTTGAGGGTGGCGCCGACTAGGAAGCTGATGCCGCCGCAAACGATGCTGGCGCGCCGGCCATAGATCCTGGTGACAGGGGAAGCAGCGATGGAGGCGACGAGTCCGGCGAGGTAGAGGGAGGAGGTGAAGGCGGCGAGGCCCTGGTTGTCGTACTTGCAGTAATTGTTGTGCGATTTGAAGTTCTTGTTGCGGTAAACAACAGGGAAGAACTTCTCCAAAAACGGGTCCATGCTCGTAACTCCCCCTGCCTCATTTCAAGTGGAAGAAAAGAAAAAACACTCTGAGCTAAACTAGAAACCGCCATCACGAAATCGATAATCCAGAACTCAAACAATTGCAGCAAATTAACACTTCTGTTCGAGATCGTTTGAATGAAGAACAAGAAGGATGATTCCAGATGTAAGAAAAAAAACAAATTTTGAATCTTCACAAAAAGTAATCCCGATTTCTACAGTTGTTAGGGTTGCAGAATTCCACGTGTCGGAAAATCCCCTTTTCAACAGAAATTACCAATTATTCAAAGATCCTTCCGATAGAAAGGACGGACCTGAGATTCCGATATCGTAGCCGAAGATGGAGCCTCCGACGGCGGCAACCAAGCAGGCCATCACGACAAAGGGGGTGAGTCTTCCCCTGTACTGCTCCACCCTCTCCTTCGCCACCCCAGGCGGCGGCCGCCCGATTCCTTCTCCGCCAGCCATGATTTGGCCACCGGATCGATCGATCGACCACCCTGCTCCGCGCTACTGGTTAGAGTGCAAGATCGACTTGCCTTGGTAAAATCCTTCTAATCTCTTCCGTCAGGGGCCATGGCGGAAGGGGACCAGTCCGGCGAGGGAGATGAACATGGCAAAGGTGTGGGGTTTTGTTTTTTTTTACAAGAAATGGGAGTCGTGCTCGGCGATATTTGTAATGCTTCTAACTTATTTCCATTTTGCCGAAAGAAAAAAAAAAAAAAGAAAGAAATAATAGGAAATGAGAAATTAAAACTTTGCCAAAACAACTGGGAGTTCCGTTTCCATCTTCACCGACTACGCGCTCCGCTACCAAGTAAAGGGTAAAATAATTAGGAGTAAAGGGTAAAAAAATTAGGGTCGCTTGGTTTATATTTTTCATTTTTAATTTCTGAAAAATATATGTTTTTGGAAAATAATGTTTGGTTTGTACTTTTTATGTTTGTTTTTTAAAAAAAAATTGTTAATAATTTTTAGAAAAATATAAAATGATAAAAAGTCATTTTCTATTTTATAGAAAACATATATTTTTCAGAAAATAAAAATGAAAAACGTGTAAATCAAACGTACCTCTATGATAAAATATCCATAATTACAATCGAATCATGGTGGATGATTAATTGCAATTTTTTTAGATTTATCATCCCTTTCAATTATAATTTCGTTTAGAATGGATGATTGGAGATCGTCCGAAAATTATCTGACTTGGCGCCCGACAACCTGATCACTTATCCACCATTGATGGCTCCGGACGATCTCCGATTGTCCATTCCGAATCAAACTATAATTTGAAGGAGACGGTGAATCCAAAAAAGAATATGACTAGATTATGATCATGATCCGACTACAATTATAAGAGTTTTATGTGCTCCAAAAATCAAAGGATATCCCTTTTATTTGATTTTTGTTTTTAACAAAATGACACGTCATCTCATCTCATCGCATCCGTATCTACGGTAAAATTATACGGCTATCTTCAAAACATACTAGCCCATTTTAATTTTTTATAGTCGAATTAGACTAATTATGTGAACAAGATATATTCATGTTGTTAAATGAAACAAGTTAAGTCCACATTACAGCACTTTAATATTATTGAATAAATAAATCCTTGTTATATTAATTATAAAATCATAATTATTATAATATAAATATTAAATAAATAAATAAATAAAATCCATGTTATTACAGTTGAATGTTATTGAGTAGGACAACTATAAAATTATACGTTTTTTTATAGAAATATTGCTGAATAGATCAAGTGATCAAGTCTTGATCGATTCAAAATTTAAATTTGAAATCGTTCAGTCAAATCATCAAAATCGATTCAAGAATATGTGTTTGAGGATATCTTTCTAATTTTATAAGAAAGACGATGGAGCGAAGCACACTTTGATAAAATTAAAAAATAAAAATAAGAGCGTCCTGTGATGATTCTATTAAAAAAAGTGCCTTTTTCTTTTATATTTTTCTCAATTATAAATGATATTTTTATCAAAGGGTGCATTTAAATTTTAAAATTTTTACCATGTTTTAAGTTTTATCAAAGGCCCCTCTTCCTTTAAAAAATACTTATACTCCAAAACTATGATTATGACAAGTCAAGTGTATCCTCAGAATCATATTTAAAATGGAAAACAGTTTATTGATTCGGATGTGCTTAATCTTCAATCTCACTTCTCTTGATTCTATAAGTTACATTGGTGTCGAAAGTTAAATATTCGATATGTGAAAATCTTATTGGCCGCTTATCTTTTTTGTCGCTCATACTTAAAAATGCAAAAATCCTAATATGAACTAGGCTATCTGGAAGTCGACGATCTATCAATGAGGATCCATCGACGTCTCATTCCTCTAGTCTATTGCTTCTTCTCTTTTTGAGGTTCACTTTTATTTCAGGTAAAGCTGTATTTCAAACTTTTCATCATTTACAAAAGTAAGTTTAACATTTTGTGTGTAATTTGAAATTTAGAGTTTTCAATACACCAAAGCCATAAATCTCTTTTCTTCATTATCGACACGGAGATTTTCTATTAGCAATTGTTTGCATTAACATCACCATTTCATATTCAGAATCTTAGGCCTATTGGTCAAGACTTGATGATGAACCTTAAGACAGGGATTCATGGGACTTGGAAAAAGATAAAAGGTTGCAATTATTTGAGATGGAAAGCCATACAAAGTACACTAGACAATCAACCTGTCCTTTTCAACAACAATATGTGTCAGCTTTTTCTGTGCTTTGCTTGATTATCAATTCTTAGCTTTTGTTTTCTTTATCATTCATGCTTTTGACTAAAATTTGCCTTTGGCTTGTTTTTTATCAGTGGTCCCTTCTTGAGACTGTGTTGAGTTTGGTTATATCTTATTTAAATCAGTAGGCAGTTGGATGGGCATTTATAAAATCATTTTACAAATGTTCTTGATCTAGTTGACTTAGACAGGATCTCCAAACCATGTGATGAAGGATAGTTTTAGTGATTTGTAAATGTTCTTGATCTAGTTGACTTAGATAGGATCCCCAAATTATGTGATGAAGGATAGTTTTAGTTTTGAATCTCGAGGATGAATGCATGATTAACTTAAATCTTATAGTAAGTCAAAATGAAGCACATTTTTTTAGTAGACCTAATTGTCAATAGATGCAAAATCAAATAAGAGATGTCAAAAATAAACTATATAGGTCTTCAAAATGCATAATACCTTGAGAATGAATGATAACGTTATTAAAAAAGACTTGGCTAAAAAATAGAAGTGTATTTTTTAAATCATCATAATGATATTCAGTGGCGTAGCTAGCGACGTTAGGACGGGTGCGATCACCTCTTGAGATTAAAAAAAAAATAATACCAAACTCCATCATTACTTTAACATAAAATTAAAATTGATCTAATCTATAGTACCACTTTTATGAGAAAATATCACGACTTAGAATATTAAATATTAACTTTTAAAAATAAAATATATAATAATAAATGGATGAACTAAATCGTAAAATATGAAGTAAGGACGTTAAATTAAAATCAGATCGGGTTTGAACTAAATTCAACGAGCAGGTGCGAATATAAGAATTATGTTGGTTTAAATTAAGATTGATTTAGAATTGATTTAGCCAAATTATAGTTGAGCTAAGTGTTGGGTGCTACTTGGAATTCCATTCTGCTTTCCCTGTACAAAAATTTGTACAAACACAGAACTTTTCCTAGCAGCCCATGTGCTCTACAGAAGTTAAACTTGAATTGCAAACGAAACTTAACATTATTAATCCAAGTTGTTCTTCAGAAGTTAAATTTGGATTGGAAACGGAACTTAACATTTTTACTCCAAGTTCAACCTATGTGTTCTTCAGAAGTTAAACCATATTATAGAAATTAATTAAATATCTATTTCAAAAATTGGCTTTCAGGTTAAACATGACAAGACACTCGGCCTTCTTGGATATGAGATCATCCACCGCTTCTTAGACAAAGCCTTTCAGAGAAATTGAATATTTAAACTTCTTACAGTAACCTTAGGGTTAACTATAGAGACCACAATAGAAACACAAAATCGAAACATAAAATCAATACACAAAATCGATACACAAAATCGCTAGTCTCTTGTGTTGGTATTTCAGGATCCATACAAAGAACACAAACTAATTATGCAGCGGAAACAAATAATTAGTTATACCTTTTTTTGTATCTTAAAGACCTCTTGATCTTCTGTTGTATTCCTCTCCTCCTCTTGGACGTCGTGTGGGCGACGATCTATCAAGATGAAATCCACCCGAGCCTTTCTTCTTTGCCTACAAGTTTTGGCCACCCAAGGAATGCCAAAATAGGAAACTTCCTTCTCTTCTTCTTCCCCTCCAAGCAAACTGGCCACAAGAAGATGGAGCTTGATGTGCCGCCGACCTCAAGAGAAGAAAAAAAAGGGAGAGGAGAAAGAGAAGGGCCGACCACCAAGGAAAAGAGAAGAGGGAACCTTTTGTTGTGTTGTTGTACCATAAGGCACCATCTACCTCTCTTTTATAATCCTTGGTGAATGCAAAAAATAAAAGTTTTAAACATAATTAAAACTTCCTTTTAATTCCAATCATGGGAAAAAGGAAATTTTAATAATAATTAAAATCTCTCTCTTTTAAATTTCCTTTTGTGATGGCTACAAAAGGAAAGTTTAAAAATTAAACTTCTCTTTTAAATCATGTTTACAAAAAAATAAAGTTTTATCAAAAATTAAAATATCTCTTTTTAAACCAATATAGATGGCAACAAAAAAGGAAAGATTTTAAAATTTAAAACTCTCTTTTAAAATCATGTGGATGACTTCAAAAAAGGAAAGATTTTAAAATTAAAATATCTCTTTTAATCCTTTATAGATTGCTATAAAAGGAAAGATTTTAACAAAAATTAAAATCTCTCCTTTATTTCTTTAGTGGCCGACCCCTTGCTTGGTCACCAAGCAAGGCTTGACCAGCCACATCTTGGACACCAAGATGGGCTTGGCCGACCCCTTGCTTGGGCACGAAGCAAGGATGTGGCCGACCCCTAGCTTGAGTAAGAAGCTGGGCTTTGGGTGGATAAAAAGGCTTTTAATAAGAGGCTTCAACAAAGACCTAGAGGAGGAATTTGTTATGATCTCCTGATGAGCTTGAGCTTCCTGTGTTCGACCCGAACACCCAACTCAAGTTCATCAATAATACATACCACTAAAGAGTTATTATTGAACTACCGCACCAATCCCATATTACATTATGGGCTCCTTCTTATCATGAGTGCATTAATCTCCCTGTGTTTAAGATATTGAATGTCCATTAATTAAACGAGTTATTGACAACTCACTTAAATAATATCTACTTCCAAGAGTAGTACCACTCAACTTCATTGTCATGTCAGACTAAGTCCACCTACAGGGTTTACATGACAATCCTTATGAGCTCCTCAAGGGGACATCATCAACCTAGATAACTAGGACACAATTTCCTTCTATAATCAACAACACACCATGTAAATAATATTATTTACCAACTTATCGGGCCTATTGATTTAACAAATAAATCTCACTCATTGATAAATTAAAGAAATAAATACTAAGTATATGTGTTTGTTATTATATTGGGATTAAAAGTACATACATCCATAATAACAGAGGTTATGTTCTTTTATGCAGTTAGTATAAAAGGAACAACCTCAAATGGTCCTACTAAATACACACATAGTGTACTATTGTAATTTTATAGTCAAGATAAACTAGTATCAAATTACACTACAACCATTCCAATGGTTTGTCCTAATCAATCTTGGTTGTGAGCTACTATTTATAATTTATAAGGAACTGATAACATGATCTTCTGTGTGACATCACACACCATGTTATCTACAATATAAATTAAATGGACAACTGCATTTAACTAAATGCAGACATTTGGCCAATGTGATTCTTATTACAAAATAAATGTTTATACAAAAAGCTAGGCTTCTAGTATATATCCTAGCAATCTCCCACTTATACTAAAAGACTATGCTGCCATATATGCTGCCATATATCTGATTTTCATCCCTTCAACATGCCTATCAAAAGCTCTTGCAGGAAGGGCCTTAGTGAAAGTATCTGTCAGGTTATCTTTTGATGCAATCTTGGCGACAACAACTTCTCCTCGCTTTACGATGTCTCGTATTAGGTGGTACATGTGCTCAATGTGTTTACTAGCCTTATGGGCTCGTGGTTCCTTTGAGTTTGCTACTGCACCACTATTATCACAATAAATTGTGATAATTTTGGGCAAACCAAAAATCACATCTAAGTCCATTAAAAAGTTTCTGAGCCATACAACTTCTTTGGCTGTCTAATAGGTTGTCATATACTCAGCTTCCATGGTGGAGTCCGAAACGTATTTCTGCTTAACATTCCTCCATGTAATGGCTCCACCTCCCAAAGTAAACACATATCTTGAGGTTGACTTACTATTGTCCCTATCTGATTGGAAGTCCAAATCCGTGTAATCCACAGGGATCAAATCATCTGTCTGTTAAATTAGCATATAATCTCTAGTCCTTCTCAGGTACTTTAATATATGCTTTACAGCAGTTCAATATCCCTGTCCTAGATTTCTTTGATATCTGCTAACTATGCCCATGGCAAAACAGATATTTGGTCTCGCACATAGCATTGCATACATTAGACTTCCTACAGCCGAAGAATAAGGAACTGTCTTCATGTCCTCTATCTCCTTTGATGTTTTCGGACACATCTCTTTAGATAAAGGTACTCTATGCCGAAAAGGTAGAAAACCTTTCTTGGAGTTTTGCATGCTAAAATGAGCTAGGATAGTATCGATATATGAAGCTTGGTATAAGCACAACATTCTTTTCTTGTGATCCCTTATTACTTTGATCCCAAGAATATGTCCACATTCTCCCAAGTTCTACATATCAAACTGTTTGGACAACCATACCCTTATGTCTGACAACATTTTGACATTATTGCCAATGAGCAAAACGTCATCTACGTATAGTATAAGAAATACTACCACGTTTCCATCACTCTTTTTGTATACACAAGACTCATCCGGACACTAAATGAATCCATAAGACTGGATCACTTTATTAAACCGGATGTTCAAAGATCTTGAAGCTTGCTTCAGTCCATAAATACACCGATTGAGCTTACATACAAGATGCTCTTTGCCCTTCGCAATTAATCCCTCTGGATGCTTTATATGGATGTTTTTTTCAAGATTTCCATTAAGGAAAGTTGTCTTAACATTCATTTGCCAAATCTCATAATCCATATGAGCGGTAATAGATAAAAGAATCCGGATAGACTTAAGCATGACTACCGGCGAAAATGTTTCCTCATAATCGATTCCCTCTTTCTGAGTATACCCTTTTGCAACAAGCCTTGCTTTGAAGATTTCCACCTTCCTGTCTGTCTCTCTTTTTATTTTGTAGACCCATTTACACCCAATGGATTTTACACCATTTGGTGGTTCTACAAGCTTCCAGACCTGATTAGAATACATAGATTCTATTTCAAAGTTCATTGCACTTTGCTAAGATGTTGTATCTTTATCTTGGAGTGCTTCATCAAATATGCAGAGATCAAGTTCATGTTTACCAGGGATCAAGTCTAAAGACTCCCAAAATATGAATATATCAGGTTAACGAACAACCCTCCTACTACGACGTGACACTGCTTGTAATTGTGCATCATTTGTGACACGTGTTGCAGTTTCTCATGGTATCTCATACCGTTGGTACTAAAGTAGACGTGTCTTCTCTTATTTCTTTAAGAACAATTTTACTCATGGTCTTGTGGTTCATTACATATTCCTTTTCTAAAAATCGGGCATTGGTGCTAACAATGATCTTCTAATCTTTAGGACTATAAAATAAACCACCTTTCGTTCCTTTAGGATAACCCACAAACAAGCGAACTTCTGTACGTGATTCCAACTTATCAGTGTCTCCCTTCAGCACATGTGCTGGACTACCCCAAATCTAAATATGCTTCAGACTAGGCTTACCCCATTCCACAATTCTAAGGGAGTAGAGGGTATTGACTTAGAAGGTACCAAGTTCAGAATGTACACTACCATTTCCAGAGTATATCCCCAAAACTAATTTGGTAATTTTGAATAACTCATCATTGATCTAACCATTTCCATAAGAGTCATATTCCTTCATTTTGTCACATCATTCTGTTGGGGTGTACCAGGTGCAGACAGTTGGGATTGAATCCCGGCCTCTGATAAGTAACTCCTAAACTCTCCTAAGAGGTACTCGCCACCACGATCAGACCATAGTGTCTTGATACTTTAACCATGCCATTTCTCCACATCAGCCTTGTGTAGGGGATCGGTGGCCGGCTTGAAGGGGGTTGGATAGACGACGTCCCCAAATCGATTGCTTCCTACATATTCATTAGTGCGCAAGCGAAAAAATAATAACAAATACAAATACAAACATAAACAAGAAAGAAATGCAAACCAATACACATCTATGTAACATGGTTCGGAGATAACTTGCTCCTACTCCACGGCTGTCCGTAAGGTGGACGATCCCTCAATCCATCGGTGGATTAGTCTCCAAAAACTTCGGCTAGCTCAAACCTCCTTGTGGGTGGAGAAACCTCACCATAACACTCACCAAAACACTTGGACACAAGGGGAACCTTGAGCACTTAGTGACTACTAATTAGGCTTTAACCAAGTTTAATTTCGTCACCTTGGTCGGCCATCCCAAGCTCCTTCTTATAGAGCTTGGAAGAAAATAGCCCTGCTGTTTTACCGTTATCAGTTGACTGGTGCTAGCCCAATAGCTCGCTCAACGGCTCTCTACTAGTTGACTGCTACAGTGCACCAGTCGACTGCTATAGTGCACCAGTCGACTGCTATAGTATCTGTTGACTGCTACAATACCCCCCCCCTCATTGACTGCTACAGTGCCCACCGAAATTTTTTTCCCGAGTATAATCTCTCATGCATTCATACCCTCACGACTCACCTGACTTTTCTTTGCAGCCTTGACCTCTTGCCTTCAAGCCTACTTCTTTTAGCTCTCGTCCCTCGGATGTATCCAAGCCCGCGGCTCGGCCCCAATGCCATCCTTCGCGTATGCCTCGAAGTCGCTTCCCTCGACCCTTGTCCTTGTTGCCTTGTCCACGTTCACTCGGATGCTCCATCCTTCACCGGACCTGAAGCCATCAAGCTGAGTCATATGTGTATCCTACAAACCTGCACACTCACATACACATATCAAATAACAAGGGTAAACCTAACTTAAATCCTTTGCCCAAACACCAAAACACATGGCCACACGGACCATTAGGATTGCTCCTACAATCTCTCCCTTTTTTATGTTTGGCAAAACGTTTAAGTTAGGGAAAATATAATAGCAAATAATTAAACATGCTAACAACGAATGGACTTACATTGCCAAGGCTACACACTTGGACTTACACCGCCGAATGGACTTACGTTGCCAAGGCTACACACTTGGACTTACACCGCCGAAACAAAATGCAAACATGCATTGGAACCTATCACAAGGCTCCCCCTATACCTTAGCTCTCCAATGAGGTAGGATTTTCCTACAGGGATATTTAAGAATCTATCACAAGGCTCCTCCTATACAAAGACACTTAAGGTTTTCCCAACTAAATCTTACTTCTCCCCCTTTGCTTAACATTCAAAAAGCTCTCCAACAATATCTCAATTGTTGAAAACTTATTGTCCAAACTGACCCTACACTCATGTATTTATCTCCCATGGATTTCATACATCTAAACGAGTTGACATGGTCAAGAACAACATTGAAAAATAATATCAGGCTGGTATCAATTGACTACCCCTTGGTACCAGTCAACTGCCCCTATTGAAATCAACACACAGAAGCATTTTGTGTTCGAAATCTATTGTTACCAGTCGATTGGTATCGACACCAGTCGGCTGCCCTCATCAAAATGAGCTTACAAAGACATTCTATGCTCAAAAACATCGTTACCAGTCGACTGGTATATGTACTAGTCGACTTGTACCCTATTTCTGAAAAAAATCAATCTTTTCTGACCAACTTCAGAAATGCATCAGAAATTTCACAAACATCCAAAATTCTAAAATTTTGTGGAGAGGTCTATTTTACTAGTGTCTACTTGGGAAAAATACATTACAAAATATATCTATCACCAATCCTAAAATTGACACAAAATCTAAAACTAGCTAAATGGTTTAATTGAACCTTGACCTAAAGTCCTAGTTTTGGCTTCCTCTTGATGTATTTGCCCATACCAACCCATAATGCATCCCTAGCATTGGTTTATATGCCATCTATACATATAAAACCATTTATCATGCTATATGACCCCAAATGCCATATTTCTTGCATGAAACACAAACCATGTGTGCCAAATCCCTAGGTTTGAGACTCAAGTCCGTCTCCAAACCATTTGGTACACTCCATGGCTCCTCTAGACTCCCAAGTAGTACCCACCTGAGATCCATTTGCCATGGGTCCCAAATTGACTCTTTGACTTCCCCCTAGAGCCCTTAGTCTTAGCCACCTCTCTAGGTGACTCATCCACAATCGCTAGGCCACATTAATGTACCTCTGGTGACACTTGGCCTACAAATCTAACCTTCTTAACCTTGGACACCTTGTCCTTGGTTAACTTCTCCTTACTTTTAAATGACTTTCCCTTGCCATTTCTTGACTTCTCCTTACTATAGTTATATGCAACCCTAGTATACGACTTTCCCTTAGCATTAGAGAACTCTCCCTTGCCATGATCATTTTCCACCCTAGCATATGATCTCTCCTTGGCCTTGGAGGGACTAGATCGGTATCCCAAGTCTAATCTATTATTGTTGGGTCATTGACTACCCAACATCATATTTAATTCCTTAGATCCAACATTGAATCTCTTAAGGAATTGTTCTAACTTATCAAGCTTTTCCCTTAAGGCTTGATTCTCCTTCTCTAGGTTCCTAACCCTAGAGTTAATTTGTCCACCTTGGACATTCCTGGACCTACCCAATTTTCTAGGTATATGTCTTCCTTTCTTTGGATTTTTGCCTAGATTCTCCTTAGATCTATCATGCCTAGATTTGTCATGAATGGTTCTCCTAGGGTTATGATCTACAATTACCCTATTCCTATCATGATATTTAAATCCAAAATTTTGCATGGGCATACTATGATTAACAAAATCATTTCTCCTAGCATGCATGGAAGAATGAAAGTTTGACTTCAAATTTAAACTAGGGGTTACCTTACCTTGTACCTTTGGAGCTCCCCCTTGACATGCGCCTCCATTCTTCCTCCACTTCTTTTCCTGCATCTTCAAATGCGCCAACTTCTTGAGCTCTCTCTTCCATGGGCATTTGGTGTGGTAGTGCCCCATTTCACCACACGTGAAGCATCTAATGTGCTTTTTCTCCTTCTTCTTATTGACACCATCATTCCTACAACCTACAATAGTATCTAAAATAATTTGAGTAGGTTTAGGAGTTACCTCTTCCTTACCCAATGGACACCTACTCTTGTAGTGTCCTTTCTCATGGCACCCGAAGCATATGATATGGTCCTTTGACTTGACTTCGGTGGAGACACTCACTAAGTTGACCTCCAAGACCTCTTCTTCATCCGTCTTGGATTCTTCTTCAATCCTTAAGAATGTCGATGATGCTTCCTCATCCTCCTCCTCCTCGGATGTTGAGCATGACTCAACTTTCGGTTGCTCCACCTCCTCTCCTTGAGCAATCAAACCCATCTCCTTGGGCTCTTCTTCTTCTTATATAGGCATAGGTTCTTCCCATTGAACCTTCTTTATCTTTATCCATAATTCATGGACATTTTTGTATTCACCTACATCACTTAACACGTTAGAAGGCAAAATATCTACCAAAATTGATATTACCTTATCGTTTACCTTTGACCGTGTGGTTTGCTCTTCCGTCCAATGTCGTGGTCAGAGCTTCTTCCCTTTTTGTCTTTCAGGACTTCGAATGGTTCCTTGATCACCATCATGGTATCCCAATTCGTGTAGAAGAAGACCTCCATCTTCATCATTCAATAGGTGATGTCCCATAAGCCTCCGCCTTCAAACTTTGGCGGTTCAATCAAGCCGGTCATCTTCTTGTATTTGCTCTTCTTGGCGATTAGTCCGGTGAAGTGCGACCTCGGCTCTGATACCACTTGTAGGGGATTGGTGGCCGACTTGAAGGGGGTAGGATAGATGGCGCCCCCAAATCGATTGCTTCCTACGTATTCGTTAGTGCGCAAGCGGAAATACAATAACAAATACAAATACGAATACTAAACAAGAAAGAAATGCAAACCAATACACGTCCATGTAACGTGGTTCGGAGATAACTTGCTCCTACTCAACGGTTGTCCCTAAGGTGGACGATCCCTCAATTCATCAGTGGATTAGTCCTCAAAAACTCCGTCTAGCTCAAACCTCCTTGTGGGTGGAGAAACCTCACCACAACACTCACCAAAAGACTTGGATTTAAGGAAACCTTGAGTACTTAGTGACTACTAATTAGGCTTTAACCAAGTCTAATTTCGTCACCTTGGTCGACCATCCCAAGCTCCTTCTTATAGAGCTTGGAAGAAAACAACCCTGCTGTTTTACCGTTACCAGTCAACTGGTCCTTGCACCAGTTGACTGGTGCTACCCCAACGACTCTCTACCAGTCCACTGCCACAGTAATTGCTATAGTGCCATTGACTGCTACAATCCCTCCCCCCTCCCCTCCGTCCCCCCCGTTGACTGCTACAGTGCCCATTGGGATTTTTTTCCCGAGTACAATCTGTTGGTGTGGGAAGCATCCGACGATCGGACCTGTGTTTTGATAATGACAAAGGGTTCAAAGTTAAGTTGGTTTGTGATTTAATAGTTTGAATGGGCTTGCAGGAAAGTCCTAAGTGTACTTAGGTAAAAGTCCTAGTTACGGTTAGACAAGTGGAAAACCCTAGGGGGTGGTAACCCTATGTGGAAAGTCTTGGTGGGTCGAGGGCTTCAGGCAAAAGTCCTAGGGAGTGGTAACCCCAGGTGAAAAGTCCTGGTATCGCGAACCAGGTGGAAGACTAGACAGGTCGGGGAGCAGGTGCCCAGCAGAAAGTCCGAAAGCATCGAGTGCCAAGCAAAGTCTAGTAGATCAGGAGGATAGTGCTGACATCAGGTAAATCTCCCGAGTGGAGTAAGTGAGGACGCGTTCCCCGCAGAGGGAACATTAGGCGTCGGGTCGACCTAGGGTTTCCGGTAGGAAATCCGAAGTTAGACTCGGATAGTCCGGAGACTATCAATATCTTATTTATAACTATTATGTGCTAACTTTGTTTTGCAGGGTATGTATTTGGGACTAACACATGTTGCAGGAACAAAGAAGTAACCTTAAGCCTCGGATGAACAGTGCCCAAGGCGCCTCCATGGAGCTTGGAGGCGCCTCAGGTACAAGGCTGAAGGTAGCTATGCAATAGGCTTGGAGGCACCTCAGATGGATCTGGAGGCGCCTTGGAATAAGGCTTGGAGGCACCTTGGACTAGCATGGAGGCGCCTCCAAGTGGATCAGAGGAGAATTTTTCAGTGCTGATCCACGCAGCTGACTCGGGGTGTTGGAGGCGCCTTGGGTGGTGTTTGAGGCGCCTTCAACACTGTTTAAAAGGGGCATTCGAGCAGCAGGTTAATACAACAAGTGAAAAGCTTTCCTTCTCCTGTGTTCTGCTCAAGAATTGCTTCTGAAGTGCTGTAGCGACATCCCGACGACCCAGAGCTTCAGTTTCGATTTTATTATTGTCGGTATAAAGTTTATTTCAGTTCATAATTGTATTTAGTTTGTAATACTTTTCGAGATTATAGTTGTTGCCCAACGTAAACGTTCAACGAGAGTGGGCCTTGGAGTAGAAGTCGTCATAGGCTCCGAACCAAGTAAATAGCTTGTGTTTGTTTGTTGCTTTCTTTACTATTTTCGCTGAGTTTATCTACTCGATACATTTTAAATTGAACGAAATAGCCACGAGCGCTATTCACCCCCCTCTAGCCATGACCTAGTCTTGGGACATCTTGTTCTACTCTGTACTTGCATATTAACTAAATGGCCCAGCAAGAGGGATACAACACCGTTCGTCCCCCACTCTTCACCGGAGAAGATTTTGGGTACTGGAAGGGACGAATGGAAAATTTCCTAAAGATCCAATTCGAGATATGGATGATCATCAAGACTGGATTCCAACTGCCAACCGACGAAGACGGCAAGCCTACACCCTGCGAGAACTGGGAACCTGCTCTAATCAAGAAGGTGGAAGCCAATGCCAGATCGACCTGCACCCTCTAGTGTGGACTGACCAAGGAGGAGCTCAACAGAGTTGGTCCGTTTTCAACCGCAAAAGAGCTATTGGAGAAGCTGATCGAACTGTACGAGGGCACCTCTGACACTAAGGTAAGCAAGAGAGATTTATTGTTTAATAAATTATATAATCTCAAAATACAGGAAGGAGAGACAATAAGTCAACTCCACGCATGTATTCAAGATATTCTCAACTCCCTCCATGCGATCAGGCAAAAGGTTGAGAATAGAGATATAATAAGGTACACTCTCAATGCGTTTCCGAGGAGTTCATTGGGGGCATCAATGGTAGATGCCTACAAAGTCTCCAAGGATTTATCTTCTATAAAATTAGATGAGTTATTCTCTGAGTTTGAATTACATGAGCAGACTAATGCACAGCCAACCGAGAAGGGCATTGCTTTAGTTGCAGGTACAAGCAAAACACGCGAACCAAGACCAAGGCGTAGAATCGAACTAGAATCGGATGAAGAACCTGACTCAGACGATGAAGAAGACGAGCTAATAGCTGAACTCGTCAACCTTGTAAAGAAGCTCTACAAGAAGAAGAAGGGGTTCAACAAGAAGGCAGTTCAGTCCAAGGAAGCCCAATCAAGCTCGAAGGTGGCTGCAACTAGAAGGGACACATCAAGGCCAACTGTCCCAACCAAAAGGAGGTAAAGAAACAAAGAAAGAAAAAGATCTTGAAGGCAACATTCGAAGAATCTTCCTCAGAAGACGACGACGACGAACTCGATCAGACGAGTCTCCTTGCACTGATGGTCCGGGACCAGACCAATGCGTCCGAGAGCGAGAGCGAATCAGAAGCTGAATCGAAAAGAAGCCACGGATCCATATCCGTTTCTGAAGGGCCTGACCCCACTGTATGTATTCCGAGTTTAAACAATTTGATTAATTATTTATTACGTAAATTAGCAAAATCCAATATTCGGATCAAGTCACTTCTGAAAGAGGTAACAACCCTTAAAGAAGTGACCAACCCCAAATCCTTGTCTGAATCCATTCAGACTGGAACCTCGACTCAAGTCCAAGAGCTTGAGGAAGAGAATTCCAACTTGAAAATTCAAGTCAAGGATTTGAAGACCGTGTTGGAACGATTCACTTTGGGTTCCAAGAATCTTGACTTGATTCTTGGAAAACAAAAGGCCGTATACAACAGATCCAGAATTGAATTCATGCCTAAAAAGAAGTATAGATCATATTTATCACTTGTACACAAAACAAATAGAAAAGTGGTCCAATCATGGGTACCCAAGTCCAACTTGGTCAATCAAGTTGGACTTGGTCAATATTGGGTCCCCAAGGATCAAGTACATTATCTTGATATACCTTATCGAGGCTATGATCCAGGGGGAGCAAAAAGAAAAAGTATCTTAATAAATAAATAAATAAATAAAGGAAAATTATCTTAATAAATAAATAAACAAAGAAAAATTATCTTAATAAATAAATAATTAAATAAATAAAATTAAAAGAACATAATTAAAATATAATTAAAAACTTAAATCTAAACTATAAATTAAATAAAAATATAAAAAATTATCAATAATTTAGGTGGAGGCTCCAGAATAGCTGGCACCTCCAAAACTAACCTACCCGACAGGGTAACCCAAACAAAGCTACCCGGTAGGGTAATTATAACTAATTAAAAAGGGAACAAGTTTAACTTGATCAATGGTATTGGTGAAGTTTTGGATGATAGTACGTTAGGGAAGCTTAGTCTATGCATGTCTAGGAAGATATGACTTCGACTTGGTGCATTTAGCTAAGTGGAACTAACCGAAGCTACCCTTTATGGATCCTAACTTGTTAGACCAAGGTTTCGTACTAAATTCAATGGATAGGACTATTTGGAAAATCTCGAAGACATGGTTACTTTAATGATCTCCATGTGACTCACCATAGCCCAGAAGTTTATCCAAAGAATGCCTATTTGCTGAGCCCAAAGCTAAACCTGAATCTAACACAAAGTTAAATCAAACCCCAAAATTAAACCTAATTCATCTCACAAAATCATAGGATTCCCTGATTAGAAATTTAGATCGGGTGAGATGACTAAGAACTAAAAATTAAATAAAATTAAATTAAATTAAAATTAAATTAAATTAAATTAAATGAAATGAAAATTAAATTAAAATTAAATTAAATTTCAATTAAATAAAATTTAAATTAAATTAAATTAAATTAAAGTAAAATTAAATAAAATTAGAATTAAATTAAAGTTAAATTAAATTAAATTAAATTTAAATTAAATTAAATTAAAATAAAAATAAAAATAAAATAAAATAAAATTCAATTAAATTAAAATTAAATTAAATTAAAATTAAATAAAATTCAATAAAATAAAATAAAATAAATTAAAATTAAATTAAAATTAAATTAAAATTAAATTAAAATTCCAAAAATTAATTAACTTAAAATTTCTCAAAATTAATTACCTTAATTATTCTTCTAAAGGTACTTAACTTAAAACAAACTCAACCATCTCACAATCACCCATAGAAATAACTAAGTGTTAACCTAAAATGGTTGAGATGGAAAATTAGGGAGTTTATTTCAATCAAACTATCTTTTGATCCATCAAAAAGAATCCAATTCAAATACTTTATGTGTAGGAATTGGATTAATGGATGTTGGATAGTGGATGCTCCAGACATATGACTGGAGATAGGTTGAAGTTCACCAAGCTCAAATGCAAGAACCTAGGATCAGTTGCATTTGGCAACGACAGTAAACTTAAGGTAATTGGAAAGGGTAGTATCAAACTTAGTTCCGATTTCATTATTCGAAACGTTTTATTAGTTAAAAATTTTAACTTTAATTTACTGAGTATAAGTCAATTGTGTGATAGTGACTAATTAGTTACTTTTGATAATTCTGGGTGCTTAGTTAAAAATATTCATAACCCCGAAATCATACTTAAGAGGCTTAGGAAAAATAACATCTACACAATTGACCTACCCATATCCTCAACAAAGTGTCTCTTGACACAACAAGAGGAAACCAACTTGTGGCACAGAAGACTGGGTCACATTCATGTCAAACTCATTTAAAAAATCAGTCAAAATGACTTAGTTAGAGGGCTACCCAAATTAAGGAAGTTAGAAAATACAATTTGCCAAGCTTGCCAACAAGGTAAACAAACCAAATCAACCCACAAATCAACCAATCTAGAAAGAACTGACTCCTTACTTGAGCTCCTACATTTAGATCTATTTGATTCACATAGAGCCAAGTCACTAAGCAAGAACCAGTATTGCTTAGTCATAATTGATGATTACTCTAGGTTCACTTGGGTAAAGTTTCTAAAAACAAAAGATGAAACCTTTGAAGCTTTTAATAATTTTTGCAAGTTAACAAAAAATGAAAAAGATACCAAAAATAAAAGAATAAGAAGTGATCATGGGGTGAATTTGAAAATCATAGGTTTACCCAATTTTATAAAATCAATGGATACAAACATGAATTTTTCATGCCCTAGAACCCCCCAACAGAACAGTTTAGTGGAACGAAAAAATAAAACTCTACAAGAGGCCGCTAGAACCATGTTAAATGAGTATAACTTAAATCATCAATTCTGGGCCGAAGCAATAAATATAGCAAACTACATTCAAAATAGAATTCTTATTAACAAATTACACAATAAAATCCCCTATGAAAGATACTATAATAAAATTCCCAACCTGAACTATTTAAAAGTATTTGGATGTAAAGTTCACATTTTAAACACTAAAGATTACTTAGGAAAATTTACACCCAAATCAGTTCAAGGAATATTTTTAGGGTACTCCTCAACCAGTAGGGCCTATAGAGTCTATAACCAAAATACCCTAAAAGTTGAAGAAATTGTAGGGACCTTTGTGCCCGCTAGAGGGGGGGGGGGGTGAATAGCGGTTCTTGCTCACGTCTTGCGTCGTTTGCTTCGTCTTGATGATTTGCAGCGGAATACAACTCGAAGACAAACTATACAATGCTAACAAGTAGATTTACTTGGTATCCACCTCAAGAAGAGATGACTAGTCCAAGGATCCACACACTCACGCACCCTCCACTATGAAAACACTCCTTTACGGTAACTATCGAAGGCGGAGAAGCCTTACAAGCTCACAATACAACAAGAATACAAAGAGAAGCAAATACAAGGGAGATCTTACAAGATTAGTACAATAAACCCTAACCCTAGCTTCTTTCTCTTGTTGTAACTCGCCTCTTGACTTAGATGTACCTCCAAGAACCTTCAAGAACTAGCGGTGAGAATCAAGGAATTGCTGTGGAGCTTTGCTGTGAGCACTCGTAGAGAAGAAACGAAGAAGTGCCGAAGGAATCGCACGCCAACGGCTAAAACCTGCGCCAACGGTCGAATCCTAATCAATTGGATTGCTCCCAATCGATTAGGGAGGCTTTGGATTGATCGACCAATCGATCCAGAGCACCTCTGTGCTCTCTGGAATCGCCCTGAATTGATTGCCCGATCGATTCAAGGCTTCTTGAGTGATTTCCAGTGCTCCAATCGATCGACCGATCTATTGTAGGTTTCAATGGATCAACTGATCGATTCAAAAGCTTACCATTCGCTCAAAAACTCTCCCAATCGATTGACCAATCGATTGGGGAAGTTTTGATCGATTACCCAATCGATCCACAGCTTTTCTGCATAAACTTACGTCAACCAATCGATTGACCAATCAATTGAACCCCCCAATTTATTTCCCAATCGATTAAAACCCATAAAACTATGTAGAGCTTGAAATTAGCTTCGTTTTTCATCTGAGATCACCTCATTCTGATATCCGAGTCAAAAGTTATGGCCTTCAGAAGTTTACTATGTCTGAACTTCCTAGTTCCATGCCAACTCCCTATTGGACTTACGACCGCTAAGAGTTCGGTCAACTTTTGACCCATCTAGACTTTTTCTTTGCCAACTTCTCGTTGGACTTCTAATCACCAAGTATGGTCCTCCATGACCGACTTAGACTTTCACCAGATGTCCATTCATCCTTGAACCATCTGGATTTTCCGTGCCTGGCTTCTCACCATGACTTCCCAATTGCCTGGCTCCTCACCAGGACTTTCTCCTTTGCCAAAATCATACTTGGACTTTCAGTTGTCTGTCTCCTCACCAGGACTTCCCAAATGCCTGGCTCCTCACCAGGACTTTCTCCTTTGCCAAGATCATACTTGGACTTTCTAATTTGCCTAACCTCCAGTTAGGACTTCCATACGCCTAACCTCCAGTTAGGACTTCCATACGCCTAACCTCCAGTTAGGACTTTCATACGCCTAACCTCCAGTTAAGACTTCTACCACTGCCTAAACTTTAGTTAGAACTTCACCACTGCCTAACCTCCCGTTAGGACTTCCCCAATCAAGTCTCCTATCATCCCTGACCTACTTGACTTGTCTTTATCAACCTGGTCAACCATTTTACCATCTCCACAACCGGACGATTGCCCTAGCAATCTCCATATATTGTCAAACATCAAAACTCAAATCCCGACTCAAGCTTGACTCGACTCAAGCTTAGTCAAACTGGTCAACCTTGACCAAGGGAAATTGTCCCAACAATCTCCCCCTTTTTGATGTTTGACAATACTCTAAGTTAGGCTAAATCCCATAGCCTTAACTCCAACTTCCTTAACTCCAACTTCATATCAAGGCTAAATCCCATAGCCTTAACTCTAACTTCATATCAAGGCTAAATCCCATAGCCTTAACACCATTCTTCATAACAAGGCTAAATCCCATAGCCTTAACTCCATGACAAAGCATAATTGAAGGTTTCCTTCGTTCTCTCCCTTTCCTGGAGGGCAAACTCCCCCTGCTTGGGATGAAGGCCTAACTTAACCTTACATTCTCCCCCTTTGTCACACATCAAAAACTGAAAACAAACTCTTCTCCATAAGAGTGAACCCCACAATGAAGATCACATACCCTTCATTGTCTCCAAAGTTCCCCCTTGAGCTCTACTTCACTTCACAATGCTCATCCTAGAGCAGTCCTTCATTTCACCAATGAAAGTCTCATTCATTGTATCCAACGTTCCCCCTTGAGCAGTACTCTTCGTTTCAATGCTCATCCAAGAGCATTTTTCACTTTACCAATGAAGATCCGATCCCCTTCATTAACCCAATGCTCCCCCTTGAGCAGTAATCTACTCCACAATGCTCATCCGAGAGCATTTATCATCCTAGCAATGAAGATAACCAATCTTTCATTACTCCCCAATACTCGACCCTGAGTATTAACTCATCACGAAGGTTTAACCCCCTTCCAAGGTCTTTGAAAAGATTTTTATATTTTCAAAGAGTAACTCCTCCTAAAAACATGGTCAAACTTCTATCATTGCACCAACAATGACTTGGGGTTCCTAAATAATTAGGAAAATCAAAATTTGAAGTTTTGAGGTTCAAAATGTAATAATGAAACTAAACCTCAACTTAAACTTCACCTAAATCTACATTAACCAAACCATGCTTGCTTTCATCATGAAAACTCCCCCTAAGTGTATGCAAATATACTCCAAAGGGTTAGGAATGGTTAATGACCCTTGAAAACCAAAACTTGAAGTTTTAAGGTTCCAAAAGTCAGAATTGAAACTAAACCTTATCCTAAACTTCACTTTGATTTCTCTTAACCAATCCATACTTATTTTCAACAAGAAAACTCCCCTTAAGTGTCTACAAATATATTCCAAGGGGTTTGGAATGGTTATTGGGACTCGAAGTGACTTAAAGTGCTGAAATCAGGCTTTTCAGGCCAAAATTAGACTTCCCAATCAATTGAAGTTGGGACTCAATCGATTAAAATCACTTCAATAGGTCCATTGATCGATTCCGCAAGCTATTGCTCGTAGAAGTGCCCTTTGAATTAATCCACTGATCGATCCAGCCTGGGTCAATCGATCGGTTGATCGATTCACTACCCTTCTGTTCACGGGAAATGACTTCCCAATCGATCGATTGATTAATCGATTGGGTTTCTGATTTCTTGAAATTCAATTTCAGCGAAATTCAGAAACTCTCCAAAAATTCTACAAAATTCTAAAAATCATGAAAATTCATGTAGACATTATTTAGGGTATACTTTATCAAGTAAAAATAGTTTTCTATGAAAATACTTCCTATTTTCAAAGATTGATACAACTTTGAAAACCCTTGAAAACTTCAACATTTTCTCTTAGTTTGTGTTTAACTTTTCAATGATGATTACTATCAAAAGATAGTCTTCACCAAGGTTTTCCAAAAGTATTTTAAAATCATTTTCACAACCAATATCCAACCATTTTCTTTGGGCTCAATGCACATGACTTGTACATAAGCTTTCCCAATGATTGGAAGTCACATGACTATGTTCTTTGATGAACCTAAAACTCAACAAGATGCACTAGATCAACATCTTGAGTTTTGTTCACCATCCTAGCATCTCACTTGTATCTAATGTGTACTAAAATACATACAAGTCACCTTATGATTCTTTGTGAGATGTACATTTGGTTTTGCCCTAAACTAAGGGATCATGCATATCTATCTAGGCATTAAGAAATTTATGATCATCCACCTAGGATGTCACTTGGTATCATCCCACTTGTATGGATATTTACCATTCTTAGTAAATGCCTTTTGTCCTTAATTACAAGGAAATTAACATAATACATGAAGTGTTATGGCATACATCAAAATAAGTAATTTTCAAAATGAAAAGCAAGCTATAGTTACATGATGTATGTATGGCATGACATAGTATTTTTGTATTTTTCATAATAAAATATGAATGCTAAATATAAATATGATGTCATGACATATGATGGGCAAACAAAGCATGACAAATTAGTATAAATAAAATACCTAGATTACCTATCTAAGTGTCCTTAAATCTTAGCTAATCTTAAAATTAAATCCTAAATTGCCCATTTCTTGAAGAAATGTCAAAACCCAACTTGACATTTCTTTTATCCCTTTTTATATGTGCCAATTGGGATTAAGAATTCAATCCTCAATTTTTTTTTTGACACAAATTACTCCTCTTAAGGATTAAATGTTGAGACTTAAGATTTAGATTTGCCTTTAACCTTCTAAGAAAATGCCAGAACCCCAACTTGGCATTTCTTTTCCTTTTCTAAATGTGTCAATTTAAATTAACTTCAAATCCTCAAAGCTTGACACATATTACTCTTCAAGGCTTAATCACATTTGATTAAAGCATGAGTTTTCTTTTAATTCCTTAAGAAAGTATCAAAATTCTAAATTGATTTTTTTTATACTTTTCTTAAGTGTGCCAATTTAGATTAAGTTCAACTCTTCAAATTTTGACACATATATTACTCTTTCAAAGAGTAACCCCCATAATCCTTTTCATTTTCAAGGTTAACAATAACCTTGAAAATGCTCTCAAGTGTCAACTTTAACAAGGTTGGGTTAACTACCCTTCCAATTTGAGTTGACATTCTCTAAACCCATCTAGGGTATAGAGAATATACTCTTAGGAACCTAAAACCTATTGGTGCTCCTTGGATACTCTAGGTACTAACTAGGGATGACTTCGCTAGATACCTTCCTAAGGACCTTTCTAGGCTTCTTAGAAGCCTTGATCACTTCTACTAGGTCACTCCTAGGGAGAACTTCCCTTGTAACCTTCTTTGTGACTTTATTTGGCCTTTTTGGGGCCTTAGTCACCTTTACTAGGTCAACTCTAGGAATGACCTCCTTTGTGACCTTCTTTGTGACTTTGTTAAACTTCTTAGAACTCTTAGTCATATTGATCTTGTCAAAAGAGCCTTTAGGGATTCTTTCCCTAGTATCTTTGACTTAACCTCTAAACCTAGGGTTGGTCCCATAGCTATATGGAACTCTATGAAAGGAAGTAACATCCTTCTTGGCTTTAGGTTTGTATCTCAAACCTCTATAGCCATTGGATGACTCTTGTCTAGTTCTCCCTAGATTTTGCTCATTTTGACCCTTAAGCATGTTTTCCATTCTTGCTAGGGTCCTTTCTAAATTATCAAGTCTTGTCCTCAAGACTTGATTTTCCGTCATTAAATCCATAGACTTGGATTTTTCTTGACCCCTATGAGCATTTCTATATCTAGGCATATATCTATAATCCTTAGAGTTATTGCCTAAATTGTTATCTACCTTCCTAGCCTTAGGTGTGGTAGTTCTAGCATGAGGCGGAATGTATTTACTCTTAACACTATCATGCTTCCTATTTTCATGATAATTTGCATTAAAATGATAAGGATTATTTCTAACATGCATTTTATCATGATTAGGAGGAATTTCACTATTAAAGGTTATCTTGGGTTTGCTCTTAAAAGCTCCCCCTTGATTTGTGCTTCCTCCTTTGACCTTGACCGACCTCTTTCCCTTTGGACATTGACTTCGATAATGTCCATTTTGATTACATAAGAAACACACAATGTATTCCTTGCTCTTCTTTGTTGTGGGGATTGTCTCCTTGGGCTTCTCCTTCCCCTTGGGTACTACTCGGCTCTTCTTTTTGGCCAACTTGGGACACTTGCTCTTGTAGTGCCCATGCTCCCTACACTTAAAGCAAATGATATGATTTTTATTATTTACAATTGAATTTTCTATACCTTTGCTTGTAGGGATGATGCTTGATTCTCCATTTGATTTTTCTTGCAATATAGAGATGGCATCATCTCCTATTTCTTCCTCTTCACTTGAGGATGTGGACTCTTCCACTTCTTCATCTCTTGAGGATGTGGAAGATCTCTCTTCTTCCACCTCTTCCTTCTCTTTCTCTTCCTCCTCTTCCTTTTCCTCCTCGAATGTTGACCTCTTGTCAACATCGGATTGGTCCTTCTCTTCTTGGACCAATGAGCCCTTCTCCTTGGCCTCTTCCACTCCTTGGATTTGTGTAGGGTCTTCATGATAGGCAATGATCTTTTTCCAAAGATCACTTGCATTTGTGGTTTCACCTACACTAAACAAAATATTCGAAGGTAGTAAATTATGCAAAATTCTCATTACCTCCTTGTCCGCCTCCGATTGCTCTCGTTGCTCTTCGGTCTAATGCCGAGGTCGGAGGCATTTACCCTTCCTGTTTGTAGGAGCTTCAAATGGGTCACTCAAGACAACCCATTGGTTCCAATCCATTTGGAACCATGTCTCCAATCGGTTCCTCCAATAATTGAAGTCTTCTTTGTCGTATGGAGGTGGAATTCGGATATCCCATCCGAGTGATCCTTCGGACTCTATCTTTCTCTTCCTCTAGCTTCTTGCTCTCTTGGCGGTCAGTCCGTAGAAGAGCGACCTCGCTCTTATACCAATTGTAGGGACCTTTGTGCCCGCTAGAGGGGGGGGGGGGGTGAATAGCGGTTCTCGCTCACGTCTTGCGTCGTTTGCTTCATCTTGATGATTTGCAGCGGAATACAACTCGAAGACAAACTATACAATGCTAACAAGTAGATTTACTTGGTATCCACCTCAAGAAGAGGTGACTAGTCCAAGGATTCACACACTAACGCACTCTCTGCTATGAAAACACTCCTTTACAATAACTACCGAAGGCGGAGAAGCCTTACAAGCTCACAATACAACAAGAATACAAAGAGAAGCAAATACAAGGGAGATCATACAAGATTAGTACAATAAACCCTAACCCAAGCTTCTTCCTCTTATTGTAACTCACCTCTTGACTTGGATGTGCCTCCAAGAACCTTCAAGAACTGGCGGTGAGAATCAAGGAATCGTTGTGGAGCTTTGCTGTGAGCACTCGTAGAGAAGAAACGAAGAAGTGCCGAAGGAATCACACGCCAACAGTTAAAACGTGTGCCAACGGTCGAATCCCAATCGATTAGGGAGGCTTTGGATCGATCGGTTGATCGATCCAGAGCGCCTCTATGCTCTCTGGAATAGCCCTGAATCGATTGCCCAATCGATTCAAGGCTTCTCGAGCGATTTCCAGCGCTCCAATCGATCGATCGATCGATTGGAGGTTTCAATTGATCAACTGATCGATTCAAAAGCTTACTGTTTGCTCAGAAACTCTTCCAATCGATTGACCAATCGATTGAGGAAGTTTTGATTGATTACCCAATCGATCCAGAGCTTTTCTGCATAAACTCGCATCAACCAATCAATTGAACCCCCAAACGATTTGCCAATCGATTGAAACATAGAAAACTATGTAGGTCTTGAAATTAGCTTGTTTTTGCATCTAAGATCACCTCATTCTGATAACCGAGTCAAAAGTTATGGCCTTCGAAAGTTTACTATGTCCGAACTTCCTAGTTCCATGCCAACTCCCTATTGGACTTACGATCGCTAAGAGTTCGGTCAACTTTTGACCCATCTGGACTTTCTCTTTGCCAACTTCTCATTGGACTTCTAATCACCAATTATGGTCCTCCATGACTCACTTAGACTTTCACTAGATGTCCTGTCATCCTTGAGCCATCTGGATTTACCGTGCCTGGCTTCTCACCAAGACTTCCCAATTGCCTGACTCCTCACCAGGACTTTCTCCTTTGCCAAGATCACACTTGGACTTTCAGTTGCCTGGCTCCTCACCAGGACTTCCCAAATGTCTGGCTCCTCACCAGGACTTTTTCCTTTGCCAAGATCACACTTGGACTTTCCAATTTGCCTAACCTCTAGTTAGGACTTCCATACGCCTAACCTCCTGTTAGGACTTTCATACGCCTAACCTCCAGTTAAGACTTCCACCACTGCCTAAACTTCAGTTAGGACTTCACCATTGCCTAACCTCCAGTTAGGACTTCCCTAGTCAAGTCTCCTGTCATCCCTGACCTACTTGACTTGTCTTCTTATCAACCTGATCAACCCTTTGACCATCTCCACAACCGGACGATTGCCCTAGCAATCTCCATATATTGTCAAACATCAAAACTCAAATCCTGACTCAAGCTTGACTCGACTCAAGCTTAGTCAAACTGGTCAACCTTGACCAAGGGAAATTGCTCCAACAGAAACAACTAATGTAATCTTTGATGAAGAAAATAACCTACATAATATAAATGAAAATGTTGACATTATCCCAAGAATTATAGAAGATGATGAAATTCAACCTAACACTAGTAAACCAGAGGAACTAATTACTGACCCAAGTATAAGATCAACAAGAATAAGTACTTCTCATCCACTTGACCAAATTTTGGGTGACCCAAACCTAGGATTTAGAACTAGATCTTCTTATAGAAACTTGAGTCAGATTGCCCTTATTTCTAAGATTGAGCCAAAGACTATAGAAGAAGTCCTTCCTGAACCAGACTGGGTCATTACTATGCAGGAAGTGTTAGCCTAATTTAATAGAAACCAAGTCTGGGAACTTGTACCTAAACCCATAGATAAGTCCATAATTGCCACCAAATGGGTATTTAGGAACAAATTGGATGATCAGGGTGATATAGTAAGAAATAAGGCCAGATTAGTAGCCAAAGGGTTTAGCCAGGTTGAAGGGTTAGATTATGACGAAACCTATGCCCCAGTAGCTAGACTCGAATCCATTAGGATGCTGCTGGCCTATGCAGCACATAAAGGATTCAGGTTATACCAAATGTATGTCAAGTCAGCCTTCTTAAATGAGTTTATTAAAGAAGAGGTATATGTAAGCCAACCGCTAGGATTTGAGGACCTAGATAACCCAAACCATGTATTTAAACTGAAAAAGGCCTTATATGGACTAAATCAAGCACCAAGGGCATGGTATGAACGGTTATCTAATTACCTAATATTCAAGGGCTTTAACCAAGGTCAAATAGATCAGACCCTATTTGTCAAAACCTTAGAAAAAGACATTTTTATACCCCAAATCTACGTTGATGATATAATTTTTAGCACAACCAACACTAAACTCTTAAAAGAATTTGTTAAATTAATGGAAAATGAATTTGAAATGAGTTTGGTGGGGGAACTTAATTTTTTCTTAGGCTTACAAATTAAACAAACCAGAGATGGAATCTATATTTATCAAACTAAATATGCTAAGGAACTGATTAAAAAATTTGGCATGAAAAATTCAAAAATTATAAATAGCCCAATGGCAACTAATATAACAATTGATTCTGACCCAGAAGGAAAACCAGTAGACCCAAAGTACTATAGAAGTCTAATAGGTAGCTTACTCTACTTAACTACAAGTTGACCAGATATATTATTTGCAGTAGGTATGTGCGCAAGATACCAATCTTGTGCAAAAAAATCACACCTAATATATGTTAAAAGAATACTTAGGTACACTAAGGGCACCCTGAATGTAGGCCTATGGTATCCTAGGACTTGCACCCTTGAACTAACTGGCTATTCTAACTCAGACTATGCTGGGTGCAAACTAGATAGAAAAAACACAAGTGGCAGTTGTCAATTTCTAGGTCAGTGCCTAGTAAGTTGGTAAAGTAGAAAGCAACACTGTGTTGCCCTATCTACCACTGAAGCTGAATACATAGCTCTAGGAGAATGTGAATCTCAATTATTATGAATGATCCATACCCTAAAAGACTACCAATTAGAATATCAAAATACTAAAATCTCAATTGACAACATAAGTTCAATTAATTTAACCAAAAACCCAATTCACCATTCAAGGACTAAACACATAGATGTAAAACATCATTTTGTAAGGGATCACGTAGTTAGGGGAGATATTGTATTTAACTATGTTGAGTCCAAATCAAACCTAGCTGGCATATTCACAAAATCCTTACCTGAATTTGAGTTCAGTGCACTTAGAAGACAAATAGGAATATGTTTAGTAGAATAGAACATATTCAGCTTGTTTTTTTTTGTATTTTTTCAAAACCTCTAGGAAAAATGTCTTCAAAATCCCAATTTTGTTAGACTTTCAAAATTATGGACTTAGCCTAGGCATTTACCCTAGAAATCATGTTCCCCTAGTTTCAGCCAGAGCATCTCACAAGCACACTAGACATAACTTGTTTGTGTTTGAAAAACTTAGAACGGCGTGAGATGCATAGGGTATAGCCTAGACTTCAGAATGCTTATTTTTCTGCATCGCAGAAAGGTTGGGCATTAAATACCAAAAATACAGTAATTAAGTTAAGTGATCCTGACTTGGTCAAATCTAACTGGATTTTCAACTTAACTTGACTAACCAAGTGAAAGCTGTTACCTTCTAAGTAAGCAGTTAGTAGCTAATGGTTAGACATTTGTCCCAGGAGATTAAATGATTAATTTTAAAAAATTACTCATGATTGGACTGTATGACTACTTGAATTTGAATGAATGACCTTAATTCAAATTTTTACAAGTTAAGCTCCTCCCTCTTTGCAGCTAAAATTTAACTAAGTTTTTCAAACTAAATATCTTTCAAAACTTATCTTTTCTTAAGAACTTTTTAAAATTCAATATTTTTCAGTTCAAAGTCAAGCTAAGTACTTTTTCAACTTTAGTTATAACTGCTAATAACATTTTCAAAGCTATTTTTCAAAAAACTTTTTAAAATTTTAGCCAAGTGACTTCTATAGCCGTTTTTAAATATTTTTTACAAATGCCTTCAAACTTAGCCAATTTTGAGAAAAATTCTATTTCAAAATATAAAGTCTTTCGAATCTAACTAACTTTTCTCAAAAAGGCTTTTCAAAAGTTACCTATGTACTTTTTTGAATTTTGCAAAGTTACTTTTCAAACTTAATCCTTTAAAGCTATCTTAAAAGATCTTCTCTGAATCCTTAACATTTACTTAGCTAAAAGTCTCACAAAGAAAATTTCTTCTAAGTGATTGTGATTAAGTACTTCTAAACTTGACTAAGTATTTTTTTTTAAAAAAAAGCAAAAAGCTTTTTCAAATGTCTTGATACCACAAAATTAGGTAAGTTATTTCAAGGTTGAAATAATTTATGACTTAGCTAAAAATCTTACAAGAACATTTCTTCTAAAAAGCTAAGTATTTTTCATCTCTTTCAAAATCTTTTTCAAACATACCTAAGTACTATGGTTTTTCTTTTATTTTTATATATGGAAAAGGGGGAGAGTAGCATAAAATTCAAAAGAAAGCTCTAATTAAGGGGGAGCCTTACACTTTAAAGTTTTAGCGTAAGCTTTGTTTGTGTCTAAAATTGTTTACTTATGCTTGCTTACACTAAAACTTTAAAAATTGTTACTTATGCATCTGTTTACTTATACCTGTTTTTACTTAACTTTGAATTTGAGTTGCCATAATCAAAAAGGGGGAGATTGTTGGTGCGGGAAGCATCCGACGATTGAACCCGTGTTTTGATAATGACAAAGGGTTCAAAGTTAAGTTGGTTTGTGATCTAACAGTTTGAATGAGCTTGCAGAAAAGTCCTAAGTGTACTTAGGTAAAAGTCCTAGCTACGGTTAGGTAGGTGGAAAACCCTAGGGGGTGGTAACCCTAGGTCATAGGGGGAGGTAACCCTATGCGGAAAGTCTTGGTGGGTCGAGTGCTTCAGGCAAAAGTCCTAGGGGGTGGTAACCCTAGGTGGAAAGTCCTGGTGTCATAAACCAGGTGGAAGATTGGACGGGTCGGGGAGCGGGCGTCCAGCAGAAAATCCGGAAGCATCAAGCGCCAAGCAAAGTCCAGTCGATCTGAAGGATCGTGCTGACATTAGGTAAATCTCCCGAGTGGAGTAGGTGAGGACGCGCTCCTCGTAGAGGGAACAGTAGGTATTGGGTCGACCTAGGGTTTTTGGTAAAAAAATCTGAAGTCAGACCCGGATAGTCCGGAGACTGTCAATATCTTATTTATAACTATTATGTGCTAACTTTGTTTTTCAGGGTATGTGTTTGGGACTAATACATGTTGCAGGAACAAAGAAGCAACCTTAAGCCTCGGATGAACAGTACCTGAGGCGCCTCCATGGAGCTTGGAGGTGCCTCAGGTACAAAGCTAAAGGTAGCTGCGTAGCAGGCTTGGAGGCACCTTAGATGGATCTGGAGGCACCTTGGACCAGTGCTTGGAGGCACCTTAGACTAGCATGGAGGCGACTCCAAGTGGATCAGAGGAGAGTTTTTCAGTGCTTATCCACGCAGCTCACTCGGGGTGTTGGAGGTGCCTTGGGTGGTGTTTGAGGCGCCTTCAGCACAGTTTAAAAGGGGCATTCGAGCAGCAGGTTAATACAACAAGTGAAAAGTTTTCCTTCTCCTATGTTCTGCTCAAGAATTGCTTTCGAAGTGCTATAGCGACATCCCGACGACCCGGAGATTCAGTTTCGATTTTATTGTTGTCGGTATAAAGTTTATTTCAGTTCATAATTTTATTTAGTTTGTAATACTTTTTGAGATTATAGTTGTTTCCCAACGTAAACGCTCAATGAGTGTGGGCCTTAGAGTAGGAGTCGTCACAGGTTCTGAACCAAGTAAACAACTTGTGTTTGTGTGTTTCTTTCTTTACTATTTCCGCTGCGTTTATATACTCGATACGTTTTAAATCAAACGAAATAGCCACGAGCGCTATTAACCCCCCCTCTAGCGCATCTCGATCCAACACAATCTCTCATGCACTCGTACCCTCACGAGTCACTTGACTCTTCTTTGCAGCCTTAACCTCTTGCCTTCAAGCCTACTTCCTTTAGCTCTCATCCCTAGGATGCATCCAAGCCCGTGGCTCGCCCCCAATGCTATCCTTCGCGTATGCCTCAAAGTCGCTTCCCTTGGCCCTTGTCCTTGCAGCCTTGTCCATGGTCCCTCGGATGCTCCATCCTTCACCCGACCCGAAGCCATCAAGCTGAGTCATATGTGTATCATGTAAACCTGCACACTCACATACACATATTAAATAACAAGGGTAATCCTAACTTAAACCCTTTGCCCAAACACCAAAACACATGGTCACACGGACCATTGGGATTGCTCCAACACCTTGTACACTTTAAACTTATCAAAGCACTTAGACTTGCGGTGCATCAAGTAAATGTACCCGTATCTCGAATAGTCGTTTATAAAAGAGACAAAATATTCAAAACCACCTCTTTCCTGGATAGTCATAGGTCCACACAAATTAGAATGAACCAATTCCAACACATCTTTGGCTCTATACCCCTTGGCCTTAAAAGGTCTCTTGGTCATTTTTCCATCCAAGCAAGATTCGCAGGTTGGAAAATTTTCCACCACCAATGAACCCAAAGGTCCATTAGCTATTAACCTTTGAATCCTACTCAAGTTAATATGACATAGCCTTAGATGCCAAAGATATGTTTGGTTCATTTCCAAAGATTGCTTTCTCTTATTAGAATTAGAAGATGTGTTATTAATTTCTATTTGTTGCATCATGGGAGTTATTGGATTTAGAGTATATAAATTGCCAACCAATGTACCAGAACAATTAACTTCCCTATTTTTCTTAACAACTACTTTGTCATCAAAAGAAACAGAATATCCATCCACAAAGAGTTTGGAAACTGAAATCAAGTTCTTTTTAAAACTTGGTAAATAAAGATAATTTCTCAAAATCAATGTTTTATTCCTATCAAAAGATAAATAAACATCTCCCACTGCAACAACCACCACTTTTGTAGTATTGCCCATGTAGACGGTAATCTCCCCTTCATGTAGTCGTCGAGTTTCCTAGAACCCCTGCAATGAATTGCAGACATGATCAGTAGCTCCCGTATTTACACACCAGGTACTGGTAGATAACACTACTAAACATGTTTCAACTACTAGAGAATAAGATATACCTTTATTGTTCTCCTTTCTATGAGGATAGTCCACCATCTAATGTCCAGACTGCTTGCATGTAAAGCACTTGCCCTTCGGCTTCTTTACACCTTCTTTCAGTCCAGTCCCTAGAGATCGATTCTCTTTCTTTTGTTGAACCAACTTGTTTCTTTTTCTTCTTTCTACCTTTCGGTTTAGAAGCAGAAACATTTTCAGCAATGTGAATTTGAGAGCTTTGACGAAATAACCCTTCTGTTGCTTCAAGTTCTGTTAGAAGTTCTGCCAACGAATACACCCTTTTGTTCATGTTGTAGTTCAAGGGAACTGCTCAAAAGTTTTAGGCAATGTTTGGAGAATGATATCGACATGGGGTTCCCCATCGATTTTTGCCCCAAGGATTTCTATCTCATTTAAATGAGCCATCATTTTGAGAATATGATCCCTTACGGGTGTCCCCTCAGTCATGGTGGTCATCATCAAGTTTCTCATAGCTTCTTGCATAGCAGCCCGATTCTGATGTCCAAAGAGTTCCTTGAGATTACGCATCATGTCATAAGCAGTAGGCATGGCCTGATGTTGATGTTGCAGTACATTTGACATAGAAGCCAAAATGCAACACCTCTCTATCTCATCTGCCCTGACCCATTTCTTATGACACTCAATCTCTTCTTCACTAGAATCACTATTAGGCAAGCTTGGACAGATATCAAAAAGTATGAACTTGTAGCCTTTAGCAGTTAAGACAATGTCCAAGTTTCTCTTACAATCAATATAATTGGGTCCAGTAAGTTTGTTCTCTTTCAATATAACAACAAGAAGATTGAAGGCCATTTGAAATCCTAAGAATCATAAAATATTTGGTCAAAACTTTAGAATTTAAAATAATATTGATTCCTCAAATAATATCATTTAAATTCACCAACACCTTAAAACATCATGAATTTTGTATGCCACGATAGTGTGAACGTATACAAATTTAAACATTTGTAAGAGGAGGTTTTACCCATTAATTTTATTATCTTGTTAACCTAACTTTATTCAATATAAAAATAATAGTTGGTTTTTCTTCGGTCACACAAATAATAGCAGTGACTCCGATGGAGAGGATACTATTAAATGCTCATAAATATATACCATTACTTGATACTTAGTGCATTAAATAGGATTGTGCCCCTTCAGATGGAGAAGATCACATAAACCTAAACAATTTCCTATAATCATCCATAGAGGAAGTTTGATCTAGTAATCCACAAACAAGCTCATCCAATGTGGAGGAAGGCACTTAAAGCCAACGCGCAAGCTTGAATGCATCACTTATAAATCAGTAATGGAGACCGTGGAATTTAAGTAATTACTCTCCCACTTAGTTATTTAAAACGAGGAATTTTAACATGTACACACACACAACACATATAAACAACATAAAAGACAATAAACATGAAAAAAAATTCCAACTATAATGTCCTCATCCATCGCTGTCCTCCGTGTGCCACAAACCCTAGCCACCGCCAACGGGTCATGTCGTCACGTCTATCTTACTTCCTTTTCCGCTGCGCCTCTGGTCCTCAAATAAAACTATGCCTCGCAAGGATACGATCCGCGACAAAAATAAAATTTTACCTTTATTGATCCTATATTCCACAAGGGAATGTACATTTAATCTAGATCAAACAGAATGTAAAATCCTAAAACTAATACAGCTCCTGCTGTATTTAATAATTACAATCATGCACACACATAAAATACCCTCGACATGCCCGAGGGTCTAATCACACACAAACACAATAGGGCCATAATAGTTAGAACTAGGATGCCTGCAACCACAGAGTTAAATTATTTGCACATCCTACTATTATCCTGCCTAAATTTATGTATGAAAAGTGCATAATTTAACTAAAAATCAAACACACAAAGGCATAAAACTATGCTCTGATACCAATTGTTGGGTGCTACTTGGATTCCATTCTGTTTCCCCTGTACAAAAATTTGTACAAGAATAGAACTTTTCCTAGCAGCCCATGTGCTCTACAGAAGTTAAACATGGATTACAAATGGAACTTAACATTATTAATCCAAGTTGTTCTTCAGAAGTTAAATTTGGATTGGAAACGGAAGTTAATATTTTTACTCCAAGTTCAATCCATGTGTTCTTCAGAAGTTAAACCATATTACAGAAGTTGATTAAATATCTATTTCAAAGATTGGCTTCTAGGTTAAACATGGCGAGGTACTCGACCTTCTTGGGTATGGGATCATCCACCACTTCCTAGACAAAGCCTTTTAAAGAAATTGAATATTTAAAATTCTTATAGTAACCTTAGGTTTAACTATAGAGACCACAACAGAAACACAAAATTGAAACATAATATTGATACACAAAATTGAAATATAAAATCGCTAGCCTCTTGTGTTGGTATTTCATGAACCATACAAAGAACACAAACTAATTATGCAGTGGAAACAAATAATTAGTTATACCTTTCTTTGTATCTTAAAGACCTCTTAATCTTCTGTTGTATTCCTCTCCTCCTCTTGGGCGTCGTGTGGGCGACGATCTACCAAGATGAAATCCACCCAAGCCTTTCTTCTTTGCCTACAAGTTTCGGCCACCCAAGGAATGCCAAAATAGGAAACTTCCTTCTCTTCTTCTACCCCTCCAAGCAAACCGGCTACAAGAAGATGGAGCTTGATGTGCCACCGGCCTCAAGAGAAGAAAACAAAGGGAGAGGAGAAAGAGAAGGGATGGCCACCAAGGAAAAGAGAAGAGGGAACCTTTTGTTGTGTTGTTGTACCATAAGACATCATCTACCTCTCTTTTATAATCCTTGGTGAATGCAAAAAAGGAAAGTTTTAAACATAATTAAAACTTTCTTTTAATTCCAATCATGGCAAAAAAGGAAATTTTAATAATAATTAAAATCTCTCTCTTTTAAATTTTCTATTGTGATGGCTACGAAAGGAAAATTTAAAAATTAAACTTCTCTTTTAAATCATGGTTACAAAAAGGAAAGTTTTATCAAAAATTAAAATCTCTCATTTTAAACCAATATATATGGCAACAAAAAAGGAAAAATTTTAAAACTTAAAACTCTATTTTGAAACCATGTGGATGACTTCAAAAAAGAAAAGATTTTAAAATTAAAATATCTCTTTTAAACCTTTGTAGATTGCTATAAAAGGAAAGATTTTAACAAAAATTAAAATATCTTTTTTATTTCATTAGTGGTCGGCCCCTTGCTTGGCCACCAAGCAAGGCTTGGCCGGCCACATCCTAGACACCAAGATGGGCTTGACCGACCCCTTGCTTGGGCACGAAGCAAGGATGTAGCCGACCCCTAGCTTGGGTAAGAAGCTGGGCTTTGGGTGGATAAAAAGGCTTTTAATAAGAGGCTACAATAAAGACCTAGAGGAGGAATTGGTTATGATCTCCTGATGAGCATGAGCTTCCTGTGTTCGACCCGAACACCCAACTCAAGTTCATCAATAATAACTCATACCACTAAAGAGTTATTATTGAACTACCGCACCAATCCCATATTACATTATGAGCTCCTTCTTATCATGAGTGCATTAATCTCCCTGTGTTTAAGATATCGAATGCCCATTAATTAAACGAGTTACTGACAACTCACTTAATTAATATCTAGTTCCAAGAGTAGTACCACTCAACTTCATTATCATGTCGGACTAAGTCTACCTGCAGGGTTTACATGATAATCCTTATGAGCTCCTCAAAGGGACATCATCAACCTAGATAACTAGGGCACAGTTTCCTTCTATAGTCAACAACACACCATATAAATAATATGATTTTTCAACTTATCGGGCCTATTGATTTAACAAATAAATCTCACTCATTGATAAATTAAAGAAATAAATACTAAGTATATGTGCTTGTTATTATATTGGGATTAAGAGTACGTACATCCATAATAACAGAGGTTATGTTCTTTTATGCAGTCAGTATAAAAGGAACAACCTCAAATGGTCCTGCTCAATACACACATAATATACTAGTGTAATTTTATAGTCAAGATAAACTAGTACCAAATTACACTACAATCATTCCAATAATTTGTCCTAACCCATCTTGGTTGTGAGCTACTATTTATAATTTATAAGGAACTGATAACATGATCTTCTGTGTGACACCACACATCATGTTATCTACATTATAAATTAAATGGATAACTGCATTTAACTAAATACAGACATTTGATCAATGTGATTCTTATTATAAAATAAATATTCATACAAAAAGCTAGAGTTTTAGTATACATCCTAACACTAAGTTTAAGATTTAAATGAATTTGATCAGTTTAAAATAAATTAGGGTAGTTTTGAAGAAATTGTTGAATTGTGATAACATGAAGAGAGGGAGAGGTGAATCACGTGATTTTGAAAGTAGAATTATTTTATAAATTTAAAATAAAATCGCAACAGAATGTTTAAATCGAAAAGAATACAAGGAAAAATTTGATCGATTTTACTTGGTTCAGAGCCTTAGGTGACTCCTACTCTAAGACCTAGGTCCCACGGACCTATTGATGGGTAATCCACTAAATGCCTCTTGGAGAGCCGCTGGAAGAGGTAATCAAATACAAAGATAGGGATAATGTAACAACTTATACTTCCCTTTTAAAAGCAATAATAAAGAAAATAACGCCTAATTAAATTTTACAAACTTTATGGTCATGCACGCTCATGCATTCATGTCGGTCTGCCAAAGATAGTCAGATGACTTGGAGAAATAGCTTGGTGGCAAAATGACTTTTTGAAATAGTAGTAGAGCTCAGGAAAACACTTAGATTGAATGAATATTAGTTATTGTTCAAAGAGCTACTTCAATCCTCCTTTTATAAGCAGTTGAGGGCGCCTCTAATAGCCTCCAAGGCGCCTCCAACATCAACTCTCATCCCCTTCACTTCAGAGTCAATAAACTCCACTTCCGGTGGTTTTTATCCTTTTGAGGGTGCCTTCATCGACCTTGAAGATGCCTCCAACCTCCGACTACAACTGACTGGATGGTCTTTGCGAGCTCTGCTCTTATCCTGCATGAGGGCACCTCTAACACCTCTGAGGCACTTCCAACCCTCTCTCCAGGGTGCCTCCAATTGCTAAGAGGCACCTCAATGCCTTTTGCTCTGGGGCGCCTCTAATCGCCAGGAGGTGCCTTGAGCACTGTTCATCTAAGGCTTTTTGTACTTTTCACCCCTACAAACTATGTTAGTCCAAAAATAAAGTATACCCTGTAGAATGGGGTTAGCACAAACATAAAATAAGAGTATTAATTAGTTTCTATCTTTATAAGACCAGAAACTAACCATGGCCACAGTTTAGGTGTCTCAAATGGGCTGACATTGGACCAACGCCTAACTTCCAAAGTTGGACACATCCAAACTTGGACTCGTCTTCATCGAAACTCTCTCCTCCAATCACTTACTTCACTTACCAACTTGTAGTCTATCGACTAGCTTCTTGACGCATCAGGCTTTCTTGTTCGCTGTCAGGTCTGCAGACCCAACTTGACTTTGGGCAGCTGTCAGGCTCCGTGGACCCAGACAGACTTCTTGCCAGATATCAGGTTGGCCCTTTGACCTATCTGGGCTTTGTACCAACTATCGAGTTCTCAGACCTAGTTGAGTTTCATCCTAGTATTAGGTCCTCTAGATTCGTCAATCCCTGTACGCTCGGTAAATACATTAGATCACAAAAATACCTACCTTAACTTGCTTGTCATTCATCAAAATCTGAGTTAGATAGTTAGTACAAATTGCACCAACAAGTTTTCCCTTTTTGATGCAATGGAATCTAGGTTAAAGTTAGGAAAAATATGTTGGACCGCGTTGGCTAGCTAGAAGGGGGGTTGAATAGCCCTGTAAAAACAAAACACAACCCTTCTCAATCTTTCAAAATAACACTTACATAAAATAGATTAAATAAATAGAAAGAAACTAAAAGAAGAGGCACAAGTATTTTTACTTGGTTACAACCGGGGAGGTTGTTAATTCAAGCAATGAATCGCGCACTAGAATATCTCCTTCAGGCGGAGAAGCCTCTTATAGCAGAGAAGCACAGAAAATGAAGAAGCTAAAATAGAAATAAAGCTCACAAGTGTTGAGTACACAATTCTTGAATTGATTAAAAGCTTCTGGATTAAGACAATATTTATAGCCTTGGTCGGAGTGCCTGAAAGGATTCTAGGTGCCTAAGAGGGGATAAAATTTTATCCCCTTCGCAATGGATCATGTTTAACCATGATCCGATCAAAATTCAATCCCGGGTGCCCGGAATGGTTCCGAGCGCCCAGATCACTAAAGTCAATAAGGTTGACTTTTAGTCCTGGCCCTTTGCTCTGGTGCTGGTCGCCTCCGTCTGGGTCTTCCGCTCCGGCTCCGCTCGCTTGAGTGATTTCAACCAACTAAAATAAGGCTTACCTGAATCCAATTTCGACCTTCTCGAGAAACCTTCTACTCCGGCTCCTCGTCCCTCGGAAACGCCGCGCGCCTCTTTCTCGTCAACCCACATACTCTTTCGCAGCTCCTCATACCTCAGACGCACCGAGCTCGCCAGCTCCCTCTGTTGGAATGTATACTAAAAGCCTAGATTTTGTAAATATTTATTTTAAAATAAAGAATCACATTGGTAAAAAATGTCTACATTTATATGCTAAGTGTAGTTGTTCAATTAATTTATATTGTAGATAACATGGTGTGTGGTGTCACACATAGAAGATCATGTTATCGGTTCTTTATAAATTATAAACAGTAGCTCACAACTAAGATGGATAGGAACAAACCATTGGAATAGTCGTAGTGTAATTTGGTATTGGTTTATCTTAACTATAAAATTATACTAATACACTTTAAGTATATTGAGCAGGACCATTTAAGGTAAGCTCTTTTTATACTGACTTAATAGAAGAACAAGACTTTAGTTATTATGGAAGTGTGTGCTCTTAATCCTAATATAATAACAAGCACATATATTTAGTATTTATTTCTTTGACTTATCAAAGGGTGAGATTTAGCTCGATAAATCAATAGGCCCGATAAGTTGGGAAATGATATTACTTATAGTGTGTGTTGTTGATTATAGAAGCAAACTGTGTCCTAGTAATCTAGGTCGATAATGTCCCCAAGAGGAGCTCATAAGGATTGTCATGTTAAACCCTGTAGGTGGACTTAGTCCGACATGACAATAAGGTTGAGTGAAACTACTCTTGGACTAAGATATTAATTAAAAAGAGTTGTCAGTAACTAATTTAATTAGTCGACATTCGACATCTTAAACACAAGGAGACTAACACACTCATAATAAGAAGGAGCCCAAAATGTAATTTGGGATTGATGCGGTAGTTCAATAATAATTCTTTAGTGGTATGAATTATTATTGATGAAATTAAGTTGGGTGTTCGGGGCGAACACGGGAAGCTTAATTTCATCGGGAGACCAAAACCAATTCCTCCTCTTGGTCCCTATCGTAACCTCTTGCATATAGAGAATTATACCCACCACATACCCACTTCTTACCCACCCTTAGGTGGCCGACCAAGCAAGCTTGGAGCCCATGCTTGTTGTGGCCGACCCTAGTTAAATTAAAAGGATTTTTATTTTAAAATTTTTCTTATGTGGATTCCATGGTTTTAAAAGAGAGTTTAAAATTTAAATCATTCCTTTTATATTTTCTACAAATGATTAAGTGAAAGATTTGATATCTTTCCTTATTTGTAGTTAAAAGGAAGATTTTAATTTTTGATAAAACTTTCCTTTTTTGTAACCATGTTCATGATTTAAAAAAGAGTTTTAAAATTAAATCTTTCCTATTATAAACTCTACAAAAGATTAAGAAAAGATTTGATATCTTTCCTTATTTGTAGATAGATAGGAAGATTTTAATTTTAAAGATAACTTTCCTTTTTGGAAATCATCCACATGTTTTAATAGAGAGATTTTAATTTATAAAATTTTCTTTTATATCCAACCATGAAGGGAAAATTATTAGAGAAATTTTTATTTTAAAAATTTTCGGAAACAAATTAGGAAGTTTTAATTTTTGTGATTAAAACTTTCCTTGCTAGGAAGAATTATAGGGGTGGGCCACATGAATAAATAAAAGGAATTTTAATTAAAATTTCCTTTTCATTAGCAAGGGAATTAAGGAAGTTTTTATTAAAATTTTCCTTATTTGCCAAGACTAAGGATTATAAAAGAGAGGGAGGGGGTGCCTTCACATGGTGAACTCTCTTCTATTTCTCCTCCCTCTTCTACTTGGTGGTGGCCGACCCTCTTATTCTCTCTTCTCCTTTTTCTTTCTTCTCCTTGGCCGAACCTCATCATCTCTTGGAGCTTGGAAGGTGGCCGGATCTTGCTTGGAGAAGAAGGAGAAAAAGGAGGCATTGTTTTTAGCATCCCTTGGATCTTAGTGGTGGTGGCCGGCACTTACTTTCTCTTGGAGAAATTAGCTTGGCCGAAACTTGGAAGAAGGAAGGAGGCTTGGTGTATTCTCATCTCGGTAGATCATTGCCCACACAACATCCGAGATAAGTAGAGGAATAGGTAGAAGATCAAGAGGTTGTTTACATACAAAGAAAGGTATAACTAGTAATTCTATTCCGCATCATACTAGTTTTCTTTGTATAGATTTGAAATACTAAACACAAGAGGCTAGAGATTCTAGATTTTCGGATTTGTAATTCAAAGTTGTGTTTCTTTTATTTTACTTTTTTGATTTTGTGATTCGATTGTTCCTTTTGGTTAAACCTAATGTTATTATAGGAAATTAAATATTGAATTTCGTTAAGAGGCTTTGTCGAGGTAGTGGTGGATGTTCCTATACCCAAGAAGGCCATGTACCTTTCCATGTTTGACTTGGGAGCCAATTTCCGAAATAAATATTTAATTGAATTTGTTACATAGGTAGATTTGGATCTATAATGTTAAGTATTGTTTGCGATCCAAGTCTAAACCACTAAGAACAGATAAGTTAAATTTGGAATCAATAATGTTAAGTTCCATTTGCGATTCCAAATTTAATTTCTAAAGAACACAATAGGTTGTTAGGAAAGGCTCGACAATTGTACAAAATTTTGTACAGTGGAACAGGTACGATCTTCCTAGGACCAACCAACAATTGGTATCAGAGTTAGGGTTTGCCTCTGTGTGTTTGGTTTCCAATTTAATTATGCACATGTCATATATAATTTAGGCAGAATAATAGTAGGATATGCTAACTCTGTGGTTGTAGGCTCCAACTATTATGGCTTATGATTATTGTGTGTGATTGAACCCTTGGACAAGTCAAGGGCATTTTATTGTGTGTGAATGATAGTATTTAACTAATACAACAGGAGCTGTATTAGCCCAAGGATTTTACATTTATGTTCGATCTAGACTTGATGTACATTCCCTTATGGAATATAGGATTGATGTATGTAAAATTTTATTTTTTCCGTCACGGATCGTATCCTTGCGAGGCATGGTGCTATTGGAGGACCATAGGCACAGCGAAAAAGGAATCTCGATGGACCCAACGGCATGAACCCTAGGGCTGGTAGCACGTGAAGGACTGTGATGGAAAAGGCCATAATAGTTGGAAAATTAATTCTATATTTATTGCTTTTATTTACTGTGATGTATGTGATGTGTGCTTGCATAGTTAAAATTCCTCACCTTAAACAACTAAGTGGGAGAGGGATTAGTAGATAAATTCCACGGTCTCTATTACTGGTTTGTAAGAGATGCGACAAACTTGCGTGTTGGCTCTGAGTGCCTCCCTCCCTATCGGATGAGTTTGTTTGCGGATCACTAGATCAAACTTCCACTTTGGATGATTATAGGAAATTAATTAGGAGCGTGTGATCTTCCCCATCGGAATGGGCACAATCTTATTTAATGGACTAAGTATCAAGTAATGGTATACACTTAGGCACATTTAATAGTATCCTCCCCATCAGAGTCACTGCTATTATTTGTGTGACCGAAGGAAAACCAACTATTAATTTGTCATAAAGATAGGTTGACAAGATAATAAATTTAAAACCCCCTCTTACAAATGTTGAGATTTTGTATAGGTCCACACTATCGTGGCATACAAAATTCACGGTGTTTGAGGTAATTTTATTTGTCAAGTTGACAAGATAATAAAATTAATGGGTAAAACCCCTCTTACAAATGTTTGGATTTGTATATGTCCACACTATCGTGGCATACAAAATTCATGATGTTTGAGGTAATTTTATTTATCATAAGGATAGGTTGACAAGGTTATTAATGGGTAAAACCCTCCTCTTACAAATGTTTGATTTTGTATACGTCCATACTATCATGGCATGCAAAATTCACGGTGTTTGAGGTGTTGGTGAATTTAAATGATATTTTTTTGAGGAATCAATATTATTTTAAATTCAAAGTTTTGACCAAATATTTGATCAAAGATAGACCAACTATTAATTTTATTTGTCATAAAGTTAGGTTGACGAGATAATAAAATTAATGGATAAAATCTGCTCTTTGATTTTATACGTGTCCACACTATCGTGACATACAAAATTCATGGGGATTTTAAGGTGTTGGTCTTGACCAAATATTTTTGTGATTCTTAGGATATCAAATGTTTGTCAATCCCCTAGCTGTTATACTATAGAATAGACTTAGTAGCCCAATTATGATTGGAAATAAAACTTGGACTCTAAGGTGGACTGCCCTCTCAAAAATGAGAACAATAAAAGAGTATTTTATTCATTAGTTGTTGAAACATGTTTAGTGGTGTTATCTACCGGTACGTGGTGTGTAGATATAAGAGCCACTGATCATGTCTATAATTCATTGCAGGGGTTCCAGGAAACCTGACAACTATATGAAAGGGAAAACACCGTCTATATGGGCACTGCTGCAAAAGTAGCAGCTGTTGTAGTGGGAGATGTTTATCCTCTGATAGGAATAAAACATGGATTTTGAGAAATTGTCTTTACATACCAAGTTTAGAAAGAACTTGAATTTAGTTTCTAAACTATTCAAAGAACTTGATATTCTTTCTCTTTTGATAACAAAGTTGTTATCAAGAAAAAGAGGGAACTTATCTGTTTTGATACGTTGGTTGGCAATTTATAAATCCAATAAACTCCCACGATGCAACATATCTTCTAACTCTAATAAGAGAAAGTAACCTTCGGAAATAAACCAATCATATCTTTGGCATATCTTTGGCATCTAAGGCTAAGTTATATTAACTTAAGTAGGATTCAAAGGATAATAGCCGATGAACTTTTGGGTTCATTGGTAGTGAAAATCTTTCCAACCTGCGAGTCGTACTGGGAAGGAAAAATAACTAAGAATCTTTTTAAGTCTAAGGGGTATAGAGCTAAAGATGTGTTGGAATTGGTTCATTCTGATTTGTGTGGATCTATGACTATCCAGGCAAGAGGTGATTTCGAATATTTCATCTATTTTAGAGACAACTATTCAAGATACAGGTACATTTACTTGATGCGCCGTAAGTCTAAGTGCTTTGATAAGTTCAAAGAGTACTAAGTTGATGTGGAGTAACGTCAAGGTAAAAGTATCAAGACACTACGGTGAGATCGTAGTGGCGAGTACCTCTTGGGAGAGTTTAAGAGTCACTTATCAGAAGTCGGGATTCAATCCCAACTAACTGCACCTGGTACACTCCAACAGAATGGCGTAGTAGAAAGAAGGTATAGGACTCTTATGGAAATAATTAAATTGATGATGAGTTATTCATAAAATTACCAAATTCGTTTTGAGGATATACTCTGGAAATAGAAGTGAACATAGTACCTTCTAAGTCAGAACTCTCTACTCCCATAGTATTACAGAATAGGCGTAAGCCTAGTCTAAAGCATATTCGGATTTAGAGTAGTCCAACACATATGATAAAAGGAGACACTGATAAGTCAGAATTAAGAACAGAAGTTCACTTGTTTGTGGGTTATCCTAGAGAAATGAAAGGAGGTTTATAGTCCTAAAAATCAGAAGGTCATTATTAGCACCAATGTCCGATTTTTAGAAGATGACTATGTAATGAACCATAAGCCCATAAGTAAATTTGTTCTTAAGGAAATAATAAAGGACACGTCTAATCTAGTACCAACTGTACAAGATGAAATATCACAAGAAACTGCAACATGTATCACAAATGATACACAATTATAGACAGTGCCTCGTCATAGTGGGAGGGTTGTTAGGCAACCTAAAAAAAAAATTCATGTTTTGGGAGAGTCTTTGGACTTGATCCCTGGTGAACATGAACCTGATCCCAGACATATGACGAAGCACTCCAAGATAAAGATGCAATATCTTGACAAAGAGCGATGAATACAGAAATAGAATCTATGTATTCTGTTAAAGTCTGGGAGCTTGTAGAACTACTAAATGGTGTAAAAGCCATTGGGTTTAAATAGGTCTACAGTAGAAAAAGAAGGACAGATGGGAAGGTGAAGACTTTCAAAGTAAGGCTTGTTGAAAAAGGGTATCAATAATGAGGAAACCTTTTCACCGGTAGCCATGCTTAAGTCTATCCAGATTCTTTTATCTTTTGCTACTCATATGGATTATGAGATTTGGCAAGTGGATGTCAAGACATCCTTCCTTAAAGGAAGTCTTGAAGAAAGTATCTATATGAAGCAACCAGAGGGGTTCATTGCAACGGGCAACGGGCAAAGAGCATCTAGTATACAAGCTCCATCAGTCTATTTATGGACTGAAGCAAAGCTTCAAGGTCTTGGAGCATCCGGTTTAATGAAGTAATCCAGACCTATAGATTTATTCAGTGTCAGGATGAGTCTTGTGTATACAAGAAGTGTGATGGAAACGTGGTGGTATTTCTTGTACTATATGTAGATGACATTTTTGATAGTTGGAAACAATATCAAAGTGTTGTCGGAAGTAAGAGTATGGTTGTCCAAGCAATTCAATATGAAGGACTTGGGAGAATGCGCACATATTCTCGCGATCAAAGTAATAAGGGATCACAAAAAAAGAATGTTGTGCTTATCCCGAGCTTCATTATCGATATAATCCTAGCTCATTTGAGCATACTAGACTCCAAGAAAGGTTTTCAACCTTTTAGGCATAAAGTATCTTTATCTAAAGAGATGTCTCCGAAAACATCAAAGGAGATAGAGAACATAAAGGCAGTTCCTTATGCTTCGGCTGTCGGAAGCCTAATGTATGTTATGTTATGCACGAGACCAGATATCTATTTTGCGCAGGGCATAGTTAGCAGATATCAAAGTAACCTAGGACCGGGACACTAGACTGCCGTAACGCATATATTAAAGTACCTTAGAGGGACTAGAGATTATATGCTAGTTTACAATATAGATAATTTGATCCCTATGGGTTACACGGATTTTGACTTCTAATTAGATAGGGACAATAGTAAGTCGACCTCGGAGTTTTATGTTTACTTTAGGAGGTGAAGCCATAACTACGGAGGAGTGTTAAGCATAGGTGCTTTTCCGGACTCCACCATAGAAGCTGAGTATGTGGCAGCCTCTAAGGCAGTCATAGAAGTTATATAGCTCAGAAACTTCATGATAGACTTAGACATGATTTCTGGTTTGTCCAAAATTATTACAAATTTTGTAATAAAAGTGGTGTAGTAGCCAACTAGAAGAAACCATAAGTCCATAAGGCAGGTAAACACAATAGAGCGCAAGTACCACCCAATATGAGATATCGTATAACGAGAAAAAGTTGTTATCGCCTAGATTGCATCAGATGATAACTTGGATCTTTTCACTAAGGCCCTTAAGGCAAGAGCTTTTGATGGGCATGTTGAAGGGTTGGGAATCAGATGTATGGCAGGATAATTGGCAGCATAGTCTTTTAGTATAAGTGGGAGATTGTTGGAATGTATACTAAAAGCCTAGCTTTTGTAAACATTTATTTTGAAATAAAGAATTATATTGGTCAAAAATGTCTACATTTATATGCTAAGTATAGTTGTACAATTAATTTATATTGTAGATAACATGGTGTGTGGTGTCACACACAGAAGATCATGTTATCGGTTCTTTGTAAATTATAAATAGTAGCTCACAACTAAGATGAATAGGAACAAACCATTGGAATAGTCATAGTGTAATTTAGTATTAGTTTATCTTAACTATAAAATTACACTAATACACTCTGAGTGTATTAAGCAGGACCATTTAAGGCAAGTTCTTTTTATACTGACTTAATAAAAGAATAAGACTTTAGTTATTATGGAGGTGTGCTCTTAATCCTAATATAATAACAAGCACATATATTTAGTATTTATTTCTTTGACTTATCAAAGGGTGAGATTTAGCTCGATAAATCAATATGCCCAATAAGTTGGGAAATGATATTACTTATTGTAACACCCATAGGATCTCTAATAATTCATGTAGATTTATGCATGATTAATATAGATTTATGCATGAATAAAATGAGCCTTAATAATTCAAATAGATTTATACATGATATAGTATGGGCCTTATGTGGATTTTCAAAAATATAAAAGAGAAAGAACCAAAAAGAGTCATGACCAAGGATTGAACCTTGGATCTCTTGGTAAGTGGTTCCATGTCATAACCAGTATCCCCAACAGGGGTGTGCTGATATGAAAAGAGGGAAATTATTGTTAAAGGTAAGGAAAGTGGAGGCTCCCTTCACTAAGGAGGAGAAGTCCAAGTTCCCTTTCTCTTCTCACAATGAAAAGAGAGTTTTTTACTTTCTCCATTCATTAAGGATGAGTAAAAGAAGAGGGAAGGAAAAATTCATGTTTCCTTCTTCCTCTCAATTGGAATAAAAGGGGAAAGGAATGAAAATCTTCATTTTTGCTCTCTCTTTCTCCTTCCTCCTTCTCTCCACCGAAACCACTCTCCTCTCCCTCACCATTGCTGAACCAAGCAAGAAGGTTTGCCCTCTAAGAAAAAAACTTCACAACCAAGGATTCTTCTCTTAGAGAATTAAGCAAGAGATGTAAGTATCCACCTGCAGTACAATAGTTATCGTACGTTTTACGTTTTGTAAAAAAAAAAAAAAGAACTTAGGGATCTCCTTGCAAGTTTCGGCCATGATAAGAGGTTGTAGTCACTTATGGTTGTCAAGTTACAAATTATGCTTCATGTTGTAACAAAAAAATCTAGAACCCCACTTTTGAGGTTTCGACCAAGATAGAATACAAGGCTTAGAGTAAAACTTTGAAACCTAAACATGATTGTTTATGCTCCTTCATGACATATGATATAGTACATGTTGTTAGTTAAGTTTTTATGCTACATGTTGTATAAATGAAACCTAGATCCTTACTTTAGGTTTCGGCCAAGATGGAGTACAAGGAGTAGAGTAAAATTTTGAAGCCTAAACATGATTATCTATGCTCCTTCATGATACATGATCTATTATATGTTGTTAGATAAGTTTTCATGCTACATGATGTATGAATAAAACCTAGGATCCTACCTTAGGTTTCGGCCAAGAGAGAATATAAGGTGTAGAGTAAGATTTTGAAATCTAAACATGCCTATTTATGCTCCTTCATGATACATGATCTATTATATGTTGCTAGATAAGTTTTCATGCTACATGATGTATAAATAAAACCTAGAACCTTTCCTTAGGTTTCGGCCAAATATGAACACAAGGTCTAGGGCAAGATTTTGAGACCTAACTATACTTGTTTATGCTTCCTCATGATGCATGATTTTCTATGCAATGTTAGATTGAAATTCCATGTCTAATGTTGCATGAAAACCCTAGAAACCCTACCCTTAAGTTTCGGCCAAGGTTGAATTAAAGGTTTAGAGAAAAGTTGTTGACATAACTATACTTGTTTGATGCTTCCTCATGATGTATGCTTTCTTATGCTATGATAGGCTAAATATCCATGGCTTATGTTACATAAAAAAAAAAAACCTAGAAACCCTACCTTAAAGTTTCGGCCATGTTAAGATACAAGGTCTAGTGCAAAATTTTGAAATGAAAACATGCTTGTTTATACTCCTTCATGATACATGATCTCTTATATGTTGTTAGTTAAGAGTTTTATGCTCCATGTGGTGTTAAAAGTTTAGAAACCCTACATTGATGTTTCGGCCAAGTTAGGATATATGGTCTAGGGCAAGGTTTTGAGATCTAATCATGCTTGTATATGCTTCCTTATGATGTATGATCATTATTATATGGTTGGTTTAAGTTTCATGCTTCATGTTGTATTTAAAAGTTTAAATACCTCACATTTAGGTTTCGGCCAATGTTGAAATTGAGACTTAGAGCAAAGTTTTGAAATCTAACCATGCTTATTTATGCTTCTTTATGATACATGGTTTCTTATATGTTGTTAAGTTTCATGCTATATGTTGTATTAAAAGTTGGAACCTCACCTTTAGGTTTCGGCCAAAAATGAATTAGGGTTTGTAGGAAGATCAAAACCCCAACCATGAATGATAATGACTTCTTATGATGTGCTATGAAATTTAGGTCACCATGTTGTATGTTATATGCTTTATGTTATATGCACTTATGACATCATGTTATGATTTCTTATGATATGCTTTATGTATATGCATTTATGACATCATGATATGATTCCTTATGATATGCTTTATGTATGTGCACTTATGACATCATGATATGATTCCTTATGATATGTTTTATGTTATGTGCACTCATGCTATGATTCCTTATGATACGTTTTATGTTATGTGCACCTCATGCCATCATGTTATGTTTATGAAAGGCTTATGTAAGATGAAAAGCCTAAGAGATGATTCCCTTGAGATGGGATCAGGAGCTCTCTTCATGATATGACAAGAACATGAAATGTTATGATAATACAAGAACATAATATGTTATGATATGACATGATGTGACATGCTATTTTACTTTGTATGGCTTGTACCAAGGGTGGGCTCCATAAGCACCCCTAGTTCGATGGTTTATGAAACGGGCCTAGTAAAAGGGATGGGCTCCTAAGTTGCCCCTAGGTCGATGGTCTATGAAATGGGCCTAGTTCCTAGTAGGTTCAAGATTAGCTACCTTGGATCTATTTAGGATGCGCGCACTCATGTATGTATGTGGTACAAGACGGGCCCTCATGTTGAGATTATGTTTAAGTATGTATATGATATATGTTTTCAAAAGAACATCTTGCATATACTCATCCCATGTCACATGTTTTCAAAAGAACATCTTGCATCTACAAGTTCATGTTATATGTTTTCCTTTATGCTTCTTTAAGATGCTCTTGAGATATGTCCATGATGTTCACATGATATGATATGATTTTATGTTTATGCTCTCACATGATATGATATGACTTTATGTTTATGCTCTCACATGATATGATATGATTCTATGTTTATGCTCTCATATGATATGATATGATTTTATGCTCTCACATGATATGATATGATTTTATGTTTATGCTCTCACATGATATGATATGATTTTATGTTTATGCTCTCACATGATATGATATGATTTTATGTTTATGCTCTCACATGATATGATATGACTTTATGTTATGCTCTCACATGTTATGTTATGAATTACCAAATGAACATGTTATCACTTTATGTCATGTATGAATCATGGTTTTTGTGAGTAGGAAAGGAACTTACTAAGCCCATGGGCTTATAGTCTTTTTATGTTTCCTTGTACTGCAGAGAAAGGAAAGGAATGGCTAAATTAAGAGGAGCAGTAGGAAGGGCAAGTGTGTGTGTGGCAGTGGCATGGTGGAAGAAAACAAAACTACTTTATGTTTATATGTTTTAAGTTTGCATATGAACCATGTGTTATCATTATGCTTTGATGGTACTTGCACTAGTATGGATAGTATGCACTTATGTTCTGCTTATTTCATGTTAGTATGCTTATGATATCAGGAAGCATATTTCAAGTAGTATGATACTAATTAAGTTATATGCATGAACATTAGCATGTCTACATGTTCAATATGATAAGCATGATGTTTAGTGTAGTTAGTGTAGAAAAAAAATTTTATAACCGTTTCTGCTGCCATGATTTTATATGTATGCACGTATGTAAGTAAGTAACCCCGCCCCTCCTTGAGCAGTGGGAGGGCGGGCGTTACAGTTTTGGTATCAGAGCAGGTCCGCCTTTCCACTACACACACATCAAGCCTACATCCTGCCGCTCCAAGTAAGAATTTCTATGCCTACGCTATTATTTCATTTTTTTTATGTATGATAAGGAATGCTTTAATTTAAGTATGCATGTCTACTCCATTTTTTATTATTTGATAAGTTACAGTTTTAGTTTAAGTATGCATGATGGTAGTTTAGGAATAATAATAACTTATGCTAGCCTTGTTTTCATTCATAGAGATAAGCATGGCTAGAAGACGCAATATTAGAGCCGACGAGACAGTACCTCCACCCGATATGATGCATGTAGTCATTGAGCTTCAGCGTCAGGTCACGGAACAGTAACAAATAATAAATACTTTGATGAATCAGCAAGGGAACCCTGCTACCCCAATAGGAAATCGGAATACGATGCCAGTTATACCTGTATCTGATTTAATGGCAGAGACTGAAGCCGAAAGCTTTCTCCGGTAACTGTGAGCCATGGGACGCCCAAGCCTGGTTCAAGACCGTGGAGAGCATAGTGGAGCTATTGGATTGGCCCGAACATGAAAAAGTCAAATGTGCATCGTTCTGCCTTACGGGTGATGCCAGAATGTGGTGGGACTGAGTCAAAGCAAAGAGACAAGTGAATCAAATGAGATGGACAGACTTCGAGATTGAATTCTTTGAGGAATTCTTCCACATGCGTGTGACAAACAAGCATATGACGAGTTCACCGAGTTCCGACAAGGTGACCTCTCAGTTAATGAAGCTGTGAAGAAATTCAACCGTTTAGCGCGCCTATGTCCAGAGTTGGTCAACACAGAAAGAGAAAGGGTCAGACTTATGCTGAAGATGCTCAGACCCGAGATAGCTCTGAATGTGACCGGCGGAGTTAATAGACCGTAGACTGCCGAAGAGCTAATCAGTAGTGCCTTGATCACCGAACACTACTTGAAGGCGCTGAACGAGGGCAAAAGTCAAGCCCAGCCGGGAGGACAGAAATCTCACAGCACCAAAGCCAACTGGAAAGGAAACCACAGTGGTAAGAGAAAGCAATGGAATGACACTAAAGGTGGTCCAATAAGCAAGCAACCTACGTTTCCCCAGTGTACCACATGTGGGAAGAAACATCCAGGAAAATGTCGTGTAGGCACAAATAAGTGCTACAACTGTGGATTGGAAGGACATATGGCCAGAAACTGTCCTACTCAGAGTAAGACACCTCCTCAGCAGTATGTCCAGAACAGAGGTGCTCCCCCACAGCTACACCTGATGCAAGCTGCAATAGAGGGTCCTCAGATAAGCCAAGGGAGATTGGAGGCCCCGCTAGTTACGACGAATGCCAAAATTTTCTCCCTCACCAAGGAAGATGTGGCGAATGCTTCTACTGTTGTCATAGGTCAGATATTTATTTTCAGTCAGCATTCTACTGTATTATTTGATACTGGGGCAACACACTCATTCGTCTCTACCCTATTCACAAGAAAGATAGACATGCCACCCCAAGTCTTAGATTACAAGTTCTTAACAACCCTACCATCGGGAGAAGTAATGCCATCTACTCATATGTTGTGAGCCGCTCTCATCAGAATCGTAGACAGAGAACTCTACTGTGACCTGATAGTGCTTGACATGCAGGATTATGATATTATATTGGGCATGGACTTCCTGAGCAAGTACGATGCTTCGATAGAGTGCAGTAAGAGGAAAGTGATTTTCCGGCCTGAAGCAGAACCGACTTTCGAATTTATCGGAGAGACAAGGAAAGAAATTAAGAAAATCTTATCAGCCTTAAAGGCACGGAAGATGTTGGACAACTGATGCACTGGGTTTCTAGCACATGTGGTTGATACAAGTCAGGCAGAGGAACTGAAGCTGGAAGATGTTGTTGGTTGCTACTCGGAAAACCTAATGGTTTCACTGTACAAAAATTTTGTACAAAGGTCTGAACCTTTTCCTAGCTACCATGTGTTTTTTTAAATTAAACTCGGATCGCCTGCGGAACTTAACACGTTTGATCCGAAGTTTAATTTATTTGTTCTTTTAGGTTTAGACTTGGATCTCCTGCGGAACTTAACACGTTCAAACCAAATCACCTAGGTTATTAATTCCATTAAATATTAATTTCCAAAATTGGTCTCCAGGACTGCATGGTGAGGCACATGGCCTTCTTGGATAGGGGAACAACCACCACGGCCTAGACAAAGCCTTTTAAGGAAAGCTAATATTTAATTTCCTTAAATAACTTTAGGTCAACCAAAAGGAACAATCAAATCACAAGGAAAAGAATAATAAAAGAACACAACATCGAAAACTAATTCGAAATACTAGAATCGCATGCCTCTTGTATTTGGTATTTTTACATGGAGATAAAACTAACATGATGCGGAAAACTATATTAGTTATACCTTACTTAGTAGATAATGACCTCTTGATCTTCTACCGTATTCCTCTTCTAATCCCAGATGTTGTGTGGGCAACGATCTTCCGAGACGAGAACCACCAAGGCACCTTCTTCTTCCTTCCTTCAAGTTTCGGCCAAGCATATCTTCTAAAGGATGAAGAACTTTTTTCACCAACCAAGCTCCAAGGGATGCAAGCTTCCTCTCCTTCTTCCTCAAGCTAGATCTGGCCACCTCCTCCAAGCTCCAAGAGATAAAGGATTTCGGCCACACAAGAGGAAGAGAGAAAAGGAGAAGGGCCGGCCACACCAAGGAAGAAAAGAGGGAGAAAATAGAATAGAGTTGTTCACCATGAATCCTCCTCTACCTCCTCTTTTATAATCCTTGGTCTTGGCAAATAAGGAAAATTTAATAAAAACTTCCTTAATTCTTTTGCCATTGAAAAAGAAAATTTATTTAATTAAAAATAATTTTCTTCTCATCAATTATAATGGTCGGCCATATTAAAGCTACAAACAAGGAGAGTTTTAATTAATTAAAACTTCCTAATTTATCTCCAGAAATTTATAAAAAATTTCTCCAATAATTTTCATCCCTTCATGATTGGTTAATAAAAAGGAAAATTTATAAATTAAAATCTTTTTTTAAACATGTGGATATAAAGAAAGTTATCTCTAAAAATTAAAATCTCTTTTAATCTACAAATAAGGAAAGATATCAAATCTTTTCTTAATCTCTTGTAGAAACTTATAAAAGAGAATATTTAATTTTTAAACTCTCTTTTAAATCATGAACATGGTTAAAAAGGAAAGTTTTCTTAAAATTTAAAATCCACCTTTAAATCAACAAATAAGGAAAGATTTCAAATTTTAAACTCTCTTTTAAACATGTAGATGATTTACAAATAAGGAAAGTTTTTACCAAAAAATTAAATCCATCCTTTTAATCTACGAATAAGGAAAGAGATTAATCTCTTCTCTTAATCTTTTGTAGAAAGTTATAAAAGGAAATTTTTAATTTTTAAACTTTCTTTTAAAACCATGGTATCCACATAAGAAATAATTTTAATAAAAATCCTTTTTAATATTTTAGTGGCCGGCCACCTAAGCTTGGGACTCATCCACTTGGTCTTCGCCGGCCCTAGCTTGGGTTCCAAGCTACCTTGGCCGGCCCCATTGGATGGGTAAGAAGGTGAGTATGTGGTGGGTATAAATCTCTATACACAAGAGGCTACAATAGGGACCGAGAGGAGGAATTGTTTTGGTCTCCCGATAAAATTAAGCTTCCCGTGTTCGCCCCGAACACACAACTTAATTTTATCAATAATAATTAATTCCACTAAAGAACTATAATTGAACTACCGCACAAATCCAAAATTACATTTTGGGCTTCTTCTTATTATGAGTGTGTTAGTCTCCCTGTGTTTAAGATGTCGAATGCCCACTAATTAAATGAGTTACTGACAACTCACTTAATTAATATCTTAGTCCAAGAGTAGTACCACTCAACCTTATCGTCATGTCGGACTAAGTCCACCTACAGGGTTTAACATGACAATCCTTATGCGCTCCTCTTGGGGACATTGTCAACCTAGATCACTAGGACATAGTTTCCTTCTATAATCAACAACACACACTATAAGTGATATCATTTCCCAACTTATCGGGCTAATTGATTCATCGAACTAAATCTCACCCATTGATAAATTAAAGAAATAAATATCAAATATATGTGCTTGTTATTATATTAGGATTAAGAGCACACACTTCCATAATAACTGAGGTCTTTGTTTCTTTATAAAAAGAAACGACCTCTAATGGTCCTACTCAATACACTCTAAGGGTACTAGTGTAATTATATAGTTAAGATAAACTAATACCTAATTACACTACGACCTTCCAATAGTTTGTTCCTTTCCATTATGGTAGTGAGCTACTGTTTATAATTTATAAGGTACTGATAATATGATCCTCTGTGTGTGACACCACACACCATGTTATCTACAATATAAATTAATTGAACGACTACATTTATCATAAATGTAGATATTTGACAAATGTGATTCTTATTTCTAGATAAATGTTTATACCAAAAGCTTAGGCTTTTAGTATACATCCTAACAATCTCCCACTTATACTAAAAGACTAAGTTGCCTTATCTACTGCCATACATCTGATTCCCAACCCTTCAACATGCCCATCAAAAGCTCTTGCCTTAAGGGCCTTAGTGAAAAGATCTATAGGTCATCATCTGATGCAATCTAGGCGGCAACAACTTCTCCTTGTTTATACGATTTCTCGTATTGGGTGGTACTTGCGCTCAATTGTGTTTTACTTGCCTTATGAACTCATGGTTTCTTCGAGTTTGCAACTGCACCACTATTAATAAATTGTAATAATCTTTGGACAAACCAGAAATCATATCTAAGTCCATCTTGAGGTTATTGAGTCATTCAACTTCTATGACTGCCTTAGAGGCTGCCACTTACTTAACTTCTATAGTGGAGTCCGAAAAAGTACCTATGCTTATCACTCTTCCATAGTTATGACTTCACCTCCTAAAGTAAACACAAAATCCTGAGGTCGACTTACTATTGTCCCTATCTGATTGGAGGTCAAAATCCATGCAACCCACAGGGACTAAATTATCTGCCTTGTAAGCTAGCATATAATCTCCAGTGCCTCTAAGGTACTTTAATATATGCTTTACCGCAGTTCAATGTCCTTGTCCAGGGTTACTTAGATATCTACTAACTATGCCCTTGACAAAATAGATTTCTGATCTCGTGCATAGCATACATTAGGCTTCCGACAGGCGAAGCATAAGGAACTGCCTTTATTTCCTCTATCTACTTTGATGTCTTCGGAGACATCTCTTTAGATAAAGCTACTCCATGCCTAAAAGGTAAGAAACCTTTTCTTGGAGTTTTGCATGCTTAAAACGAGCAAGGATTTTTTCGATATATGAAGCTTGGGATAAGTAAAATATTCTTTTCTTACGATCCCTTATTACTTTGATCCCAAGAATATATACATTCTCCCAAGTCCTTCATATCGAATTGTTTGGACAACTATACCCTTACTTCTGACAACACTTTGATATTGTTTCCAACTATAAAAAATGTCATCTACAAATAGTACAAGAAATACCACCACGTTTCCATCACACTTCTTGTATTACACAAGACTTATCAGGTCACTGAATAAATCCATAGGTCTGGATTACTTCATTAGACCAGATATCCAAGACCTTGAAGCTTTGCCTCAGTTCATAGACTGATTGAGCTTGCACACAAGATGCTCTTTGCCCTTTGCAATGAACCCTTCTGGTTACTTTATATGGATGCTTTCTTCAAGACTTCCATTAAGGAATGCTGTCTTGACATCCACTTGCCAAATAGATAAAAGAATCCGGATAGACTTAAGCATGGCTACCAGTGAAAAAGTTTCTTTTTCATCAAGCCTTGCTTTGAAAGTTTCCACCTTCCTGTCTATCCATCTTTTCCTATTGTAGACCTATTTTCACCCAATGACTTTTACACCATCTGGTGGTTCTATAAGCTTCCAGATTTTATAAGAATACATATATTCTAATTTTGTATTCATTGCACTTTGCCAAGATGCTGCATCTTTATCTTAGAGTGCTTCATCATATGTCCGGGATCAGGCTCATGTTCATTTGGGATCAAGTCCAAAAACTCTCCTAAAACATGAATCTTTTAGGTTTGCTTGACAACCCTCCCACTACGATGAACTACTATCTGTAATTGTGTATCATTTATGATACGTGTTGCAGTTTCTTGTGATATTTCATCTTGTACAGTTGGTACTAGATTAGACATATCCTTTATAATTTCTTTAAGAACAAATTTACTTATGGGCTTGTGGTTTATTACATAGTCCTTTTCTAAAAATCGGTCATTGATGCTAACAATGACCTTCTGATTTTTAAGACTATAAACCTACTTTCGTTTCTCTAGGATAACCCACAAACAAGTGAATTCCTATCCAACTTTATCAGTGTCTCTCATGTGCTAGACCACCCAAATCCGAATATGCTTCAGACTAGACTTACTCCCAATCTGCAATTCTATGAGAGTAGAGAGTTCTGACTTAGAAGGTACTATGTTCACTTCCGTTTCCAGTGTATATCCTTAAAAAAAATTTGGTAATAACTCATCATCGATCTAATTATTCCATAAGAGCCTTATACCTTCTTTCTACTACACCATTCTGTTGGGGTCTACCAGGTGCAGTTAGTTGGGATTGAATTCCTACTTTTGATAAGTAACTCCTAAATTGTCCCAAGAGGTACTTGCCACTATGATCTTACCATAGTGACTTGATACTTTTACTTTAACGTTTCTCCGCATCAGCCTTATACTCTTTGAACTAATCAAAGCACTTAGTCTTGTGCACATTAAGTAAATGTATTTGTATCTTGAATAGTTGTCTATAAAATAGATGAAATATTCGATACTACCTCTTGTCTCGATAGTCATAGGATCACACAAATCAGAATGAACCAATTCCAATGTATCTTTGGCTCCATACCCCTTATACTTAAAAGCTTCTCGGTTATTTTTCCTTCCAAGTAAGACTCACAGGTTGGAATGATTTCCACTACCAATGAACCCAAAAGTTCATCAGCTACCAATGAATCCTACTCAAGTTAATATAACCTAGCCTTAGATGCCAAAGATATAATTGGTTCATTTCCGAAGGTTGCTTTCTCTTAAAGTTAGAAGATGTGTTACTAATTTCCATTTGTTGCATTGTGGGAGTTATTGGATTTATAAATTGCCAACCAACGTACCAGAACAGATAGCTTCCCTCTTTTTCTTAATAACAACTTTGTTATTAAAAGAGGCAGAATATCAAGTTTTTTGAATAGTTTAGAAACTGAAAACTAGTTCTTTCTAAACTTGGTACGTGAAGACAATTACTTAAAATCCATATTTTATTCTTATCAAAGGATAAACATCTCCCACTGCAACGGCTGCCATTTTTATAGCAGTGCCCATGTGGACGGTGTTTTTATTTTCATTTAGTTGTCGGGTTTCCTGGAACCTTGCAATGAATTGCGGACATGATTAATGACATCTGTATCTACACTCTAGGTTCTGGTAGATAACACCACTAATCATGTTGCAACTAATGAATTAAATACACCTATATTGTTCTTAGTTCTAAGAAGACAGACTACCATAATGTCCAAGTCCTATTTCCAATCATTACAATTGTGACTACTAAGTTTTTTCTATAGTATAACAACTAGGGAATTGACAAACATTTTAAATCCTAAGAATCACAAAAATATTTGGTCAAGATCAATTCCTTAAAATCCCCATGAATTTTGTATGCCACGATAGTGTGGACGTATACAAAATCAAAGAAGAGATTTTATCCATTAATTTTATTATCTCGTCAACTTTACTTTATGACGAATAAAATTAATAGTTGATCTTTCTTTGATCAAATATTTGGTCAAAATTTTTGAATTTAAAATAACATTGATTCCTCAAACAATATTATTTAAATTCACCAACACCTCAAACACCGTGAATTTTGCATGCCATGATAGTGTGGACGTATACAAAATTAAACATTTGTAAGAGGAGGGGTTTACCAATTAATTATCTTGTCAATATCTTTATGACAAATAAAATTACCTCAAACACCGTGAATTTTGTATGCCACGATAGTGTGGATGTATACAAAATCAAACATTTGTAAGAGGGGTTTTTAATTTTATTATCTTGTCAACCTATTTATTTGACAAATTAATAGTTGGTTTTCTTCGGTCACACAAATAATAGCAGTGACTCGGATGGGGAGGATACTATTAGACGTGCCTAAGTGTATACCATTACTTGACACTAAGTCCATTAATAAGATTGTGCCCCTTCCGATGGGGAAGATCACACGCTCTTAATTAACTTCCTATAGTCATCCAAAATGGAAGTTTAATCTAGTGATCCGCAAACATGCTCATCCGATATGGAGGAAGGCACTCAGAGCCAACGCGCAAGCCTGTTGCATCACTTATAAACTAGTAATGGAGACCGTGGAATTTATTTAAAAATAAATCCCTCTCCCACTTAGTTATTTAAAGTGAGAAATTTTGACTATGCTAGCCTACTTAACATGCATACTAACAAGCACACACAGCACAGCATAAAAAGCAATAAATAGAAAAACTAATTTTCAACTATTATGGCTTTTATCTATTGCTGTCCTCCGTGTGTCGCCAACCCTAGTTGCTGCCATCTTTGGCCACCGCCACCGGGTCTAGTTGTCGCATCCATCTTGCTCCTTGTTCCGCTGTGCCTCTGATCCTCAAAAGGTTTCACACCTTGCAAGATTTGATCCGCGATATAAATAGAATTTTATATTTTTCGATCCTATATTCCTCGAAGGAATGTATGTTGGTTGCTACTTGAAAAACCTAGAGGTTCCACTGTACAAAAATTTTGTACAAAGATCTGAACCTTTTCCTAGTTACCATGTGTTCTTTTAAATTAAATTTTGGATCGCCTGCGGAACTTAACACGTTTGATCCAAAACTTAATCTATTTGTTCTTTTAGGTTTTGACTTGGGTCTCCTGCGGAACTTAACACATTCGACCCAAATCACCTTAAGTTATTAATTCCATTAAATATTAATTTCCATAATTGGTTCCCAGTACTGACGTGGCGAGGCACACGGCCTTCTTGGATATGGAAGCAACCACCATCGACTAGACAAAACCTTTTATGGAAAGATAATATTTAATTTCCTAAAATAACTTTAGGTTAATCGAAAAGAACAATCAAATCACAAGGGAAAGAAAAACAAAAGAACACTATATCGAAAACAAATTCGAAACTCTAGAATCGTATGCCTCTTGTATTTGGCATTATTTCCAAAAATAACTAGTATGATGCGGAAAGAAAAAATACTAGTTATACCTTTTAGAAAGACCTCTTGATCTTCTACCATATTCCTCTTCTAACCTCGGACGTTGTGCGGGCAACGATCTTCCGAGATGAGAACCACCAAGCACCTTCTTCTTCCTTGCAAGTTTCAGCCATCAAAACTTCTCCTAGGATGAAGAGGTTCGGCCACCACCACCATGCTCCAAGGGATGCTAGAAAAGAGGCTTCTTTTCTCTCCTTCTTCTCCTTCTTAGATCCGGCCACCAAAGCTATCTCCACCATGAGAAGATTTCGGCCACACAAAGGAGAGGAGAGGAAAGAAAGGGCCGGCCACACCCAAGGAAGAAAAGAGGGAGAAAAATAATAAAGACATTCACCATGAAGCCTCCTCTACCTCCTCTTTTATAATCCTTGGTCTTGGCAAATAAGGAAAATTTAATATAAACTTCCTTAATTCTTTTGCCATTGAAAAGGAAAATTTATTTAATTAAAAATAATTTTCTTTTCATCATGTTAATGGCCGGCCACCTTAATCCCTTTAATCAAGGAAATTTTAATTCACACAATAATTAAAACTTCCTAATTTGCTTCCAAAAATTTATAAAAATTTCTCAAATAATTTTTCCCTTCATGGTGGTTAAATAAAAAGGAAATTTTATAAATTAAAATATTTCTTTTAAACATGTGGATAAAAAGAAAGTTATCTCTAAAAAATTAAAATCTCTTTTAATCTACAAATAAGGAAAGATATCAAATCTTTTCTTAATTTTTTGTAGAAACTTATAAAAGAGAATATTTAATTTTAAACTCTCTTTTAAATCATGAACATGATTAAAAATGAAAGTTTTCTTAAAATTTAAAATCCTCCTTTAATCAACAAATAAGGAAAGATTTCAAATTTTAAACTCTCTTTAAACATGTAGATGATTTACAAATAAGGAAAGTTTTACCAAAATTAAAACCATCCTTTTAAACTACAAATAAGGAAAGAGATTAATCCTTTCTCTTAATCTTTTGTAGAAAGTTATAAAAGGAAATTTTAATTTTAAACTCTCTTTAAAATCATGATATCCACATAAGAAATAATTTTTTTAAAAAAAATCTTTTAATATTCTAGTGGCCACCCAAGCTTGGGACCCAAGCTTTGGCGGCCACCTACATGACTCATCCCTTTGTCTTGGCCGGCCCTAGCTTGGGTTCCAAGCTAGCTTGGCCGGCCACCTATTGGATGGGTAAGAAGGTGGGTATGCGGTGGGCATAAATCTCTATATACTAGAGGCTACGATAGGGACCGAGAGGAGGAATTAGTTTTGGCCTCCCGATGAAATTAAGCATTCCGTGTTCGCCCCGAACACACAACTTAATTTCATCAATAATAATTCATTCCACTAAAGAACTATTATTGAACTACCGCACAAATCCCAAATTACATTTTGGGCTCCTTCTTACTATGAGTGTGTTAGTCTCCCTGTGTTTAAGATAACAAATGTCCACTAATTAAGTAAGTTACTGACAACTCACTTAATTAATATCTAGCTCCAAGAGTAGTACCACTCAACTTCATTGTCATGTCGGACTAAGTCCACCTGCAGGGTTTAACATGACAATCCTTATGAGCTCCTCTTGGGGACATTCTCAACCTAGATCACTAGGACACAGTTTCCTTCTATAATCAACAACACACACTATAAGTGATATCATTTCCCAACTTATCGAGCTTATTGATTCATCGAACTAAATCTCACCCATTGATAAATTAAAGAAATAAATATCAAATATATGTGCTTGTTATTATATTAGGATTAAGAGCACACACTTCCATAATAACTGAGGTCTTTGTTTCTTTATAAAGTCATTATAAAAGAAACAACCTCTAATGGTCCTACTCAATACACTCTAAGGGTACTAGTGTAATTATATAGTTAAGATAAACTAATACCTAATTACACTATGACCTTCCAATAGTTTGTTCCTTTCCATTATGGTCGTGAGCTACTGTTTATAATTTATAACGTACTGATAACATGATCCTCTGTGTGTGACACCACACACCATGTTATCTACAATATAAATTATTTGAATAACTACATTTATCATAAATGTAGATATTTGACTAATGTGATTCTTATTTCTAGATAAATGTTTATACCAAAAGCTAGGCTTTTAGTATGCACTCTAACAATGTACATGTATCTAGATCAAAAAATAAAATCCTAATAAAACTAAATATAGCTTCTGCTGTATTTTATAATACAATCATGCACACACAATAAAATGCCCTTGACATGTCCAAGGGTCCAATCACACACACAATATCTATAAGTCATAATAGTTGGATCCTGCATCCACAAAGTTAGCACATCCTACTATTTTCCTGCCTAAATTATGTATGCCATGTGCATAATTAAACTAATACCAAATACACATAGGCAAAACCCTAGCTCTGATACCAATTGTTGGCTGCTACTCGGAAAACCTAATGGTTCCACTATACAAAAATTTTGTACAAAGGTCTGAACCTTTTCCTAGCTACCATGTGTTCTTTTAAATTAAACTCGGATCACCAGCGGAACTTAACACATTTGATCCTAAGTTTAATTTATTTGTTCTTTTAGGTTTAGATTTGGATCTCCTGCGGAACTTAACACGTTCAATCCAAATCACCTAGGTTATTAATTTCATTAAATATTAATTTCTAAAATTAGCTTCCAGGACTGCATGGCGAGGCACATGACCTTCTTGGATATGGGAACAACCACCACCGCCTAGACAAAGCCTTTTAAGGAAAGCTAATATTTAATTTCCTTAAATAACTTTAGGTCAACCAAAAGGAACAATCAAATCACAAGGAAAAGAAAAATAAAAGAACATAACATCGAAAACTAATTCGAAATACTAGAATCGCATGCCTCTTGTATTTGGTATTTTTACATGGAGATAAAACTAACATGATGCGGAAAACTATATTAGTTATACCTTACTTAGTAGATAATGACCTCTTGATCTTCTACCGTATTCCTCTTCTAATCCCGGACGTTGTGTGGGCAACGATCTTCCGAGACGAGAACCACCAAGGCACCTTCTTCTTCCTTCCTTCAAGTTTCGGCCAAGCATATCTTCTAAAGGATGAAGAACTTTTTTCACCAACCAAGCTCCAAGGGATGCAAGCTTCCTCTCTTTCTTCCTCAAGCTAGATCCGGCCACCTCCTCCAAGCTCCAAGAGATAAAGGATTTTGGCCACACAAGAGGAAGAGAGAAAAGGAGAAGGGCCGACCACACCAAGGAAGAAAAGAGGGAGAAAATAGAATAGAGTTGTTCACCATGAAGCCTCCTCTACCCCCTCTTTTATAATCCTTGGTCTTGGCAAATAAGAAAAATTTAATAAAAACTTCCTTAATTCTTTTGCCATTGAAAAAGAAAATTTATTTAATTAAAAACAATTTTCTTCTCATCAATTATAATGGCCGGCCATATTAAAGCTACAAACAAGGAGAGTTTTAATTAATTAAAACTTCCTAATTTGTCTCCAGAAATTTATAAAAAATTTCTCCAGTAATTTTCATCCCTTCATGATTGGTTAATAAAAAGGAAAATTTATAAATTAAAATCTTTTTTTAAACATGTGGATAAAAAGAAAGTTATCTCTAAAAATTAAAATCTCTTTTAATCTACAAATAAGGAAAAATATCAAATCTTTTCTTAATCTCTTGTAGAAACTTATAAAAGAGAATATTTAATTTTTAAACTCTCTTTTAAATCATGAACACGGTTAAAAAGGAAAGTTTTCTTAAAATTTAAAATCCACCTTTAAATCAACAAATAAGGAAAGATTTCAAATTTTAAACTCTCTTTTAAACATGTAGATGATTTACAAATAAGGAAAGTTTTTACCAAAAAATTAAAACCATCCTTTTAATCTACAAATAAGGAAAGAGATTAATCTCTTCTCTTAATCTTTTGTAGAAAGCTATAAAAGGAAATTTTTAATTTTTAAACTTTCTTTTAAAACCATGGTATTCACATAAGAAATAATTTTAATAAAAATTCTTTTTAATATTTTAGTGGCCGACCACCTAAGCTTGGGACCCAAGCTTTGGCCGACCACCAACTTGGCTCAGCCACTTGGTCTTGGCCGGCCCTAGCTTGGGTTCCAAGCTAGCTTGGCCGACCCCATTGGATGGGTTAGAAGGTGGGTATGTGGTGGGTATAAGTCTCTATATACAAGAGGCTACGATAGGGACCCAGAGGAGGAATTGGTTTTGGTCTCCCGATAAAATTAAGCTTCCCGTGTTCGCCCCGAACACACAATTTAATTTTATCAATAATAATTCATTCCACTAAAGAACTATTATTGAACTACCGCACCAATCCCAAATTACATTTTGGGCTCCTTCTTATTATGAGTGTGTTAGTCTTCCTGTGTTTAAGATGTCGAATGTCCACTAATTAAATGAGTTACTGACAACTCGCTTAATTAATATCTTAGTCCAAGAGTAGTACCACTTAACCTTATCGTCATGTCGGACTAAGTCTACCTGTAGGGTTTAACATGACAATCCTTATGAGCTCCTCTTGGGGACATTATCAACCTAGATCACTAGGACACAGTTTCCTTCTATAATCAACAACACACACTATAATTGATATCATTTCCTAACTTATCGGGCTTATTGATTTATCGAACTAAATCTCACCCATTGATAAATTAAAGAAATAAATATCAAATATATGTGCTTGTTATTATATTAGGATTAAGAGCACACACTTCCATAATAACTGAGGTCTTTGTCCCTTTATAAAGTCAGTATAAAAGAGACAACCTCTAATGGTCCTACTCAATACACTCTAAGTGTACTAATGTAATTATATAGTTAAGACAAGCTAATACCTAATTACACTACGATCTTCCCATGGTTTGTTCCTTTCCATCTTGATCATGAGCTACTGTTTATAATTTATAAGGTACTGATAACATGATCCTCTGTGTGTGACACCACACACCATGTTATCTACAATATAAATTAATTGAACAACTTCATTTATCATAAATGTAGATATTTGACCAATGTGATTCTTATTTCTAGATAAATGTTTATACGAAAAGCTTAGGCTTTTAGTATACATCCTAACAGATGTCAGAGTTGTATGCAATTACCCAGAAGTATTCTCCGATGAACTACCAAGGTTGGCCCCCAATAGAGAAATTGAATTTGAGATCGAGGTGATTCCTGGTACTAAACCGATCTCTAAAGCACCATACCGTATGTCACCAGTTGAATTGAATGAACTTTAGGAATAGCTACGGGAGTTACTCAACAAGGGACTTATTCGCCCTAGTCACTTTCCATGGGGAGCTCCGGTACTGTTCGTGAAAAAGAAGGATAGGTCTATGCGAATGTGCATAGACTACCGAGCACTAAACAAAATGACGATCAAGAACTGGTACCCTCTACCACGGATTGACGACCTGTTTGACCAGTTGAAGGGTGCCACCATCTTTTCTAAGATTGACCTAAGGTCTGGCTATCATCAAGTAAAAGTGAAACAGGATGATATACTGAAGACGTCTTTCCGAACAAGATACGGACATTTTGAGTTCGTAGTAATGCCCTTTGGAGTGACGAATGCTCCTACCTTGTTTATGGACCTGATGAATCAGGTATTCTCAACATTACTCGACAAATTTGTGATCGTCTTCATCGACGATATCCTCATCTATTCGAGAAACCAAGCGGAGCATGCCGAACACCTGAACATAGTTTTTCGGATTCTTCAGGAGAAGCAGCTATATGCGAAATTTTCCAAATGCGAGTTCTGGCTCGATCGAGTATCATTTTTGGGTCATGTTATCTCCAAGGATGGAGTGATGGTAGACCCAATCAAAATTGAAGCTGTGAGTAACTGGAACAGGCCAAAGAATGCCAGTGAGATCAGAAGTTTTCTCGGGCTAGCAAGCTATTACCGGAAGTTCGTAGAGGGTTTCTCCAGAATTACAACCCCTATGACAGCCCTCACCCGGAAAAATAAGAAGTACGAATGGACAGACGATTGCGAGAAGAGTTTCACAGAATTGAAAAGGAGACTGACCAGTGCTCCAATTCTCACTCTTTCGGAAGGCAACGAAGAATTCAATATATACAGTGACGCTTCCAGATTAGGACTCGGAGATGTACTCATGCAGAATGACAAGGTCATTGCCTATGCCTCTAGGCAATTCAAAGAACATGAAAGAAATTACCCTACTCATGATTTAGAGCTAGCAACTGTGGTCTTTGCTCTCAAGATATGGAGACATTATCTATATGGAGCACAGTGTAAGATTTATACAGATCACCAAAGCCTAAAATATTTCTTCACACAGAAGGACCTAAACATGAGACAACGTAGATGGCTTGAGCTAGTCAAGGACTATGACTGCGAGATCTTCAACCATCCGGGAAAAGTGAACAAAGTGGCTGACGCACTCAGCAGGAAGTTCTAGGCCACCTTAATTACCCGGAGTTATTTTAAGTTTGAGGATGAACTTTTATGAGGTATGGGGGACTGTAACACCCATAGGATCTCTAATAATTCATGTAGATTTATGCATGATTAATATAGATTTATGCATGAATAAAATGGGCCTTAATAATTCAAATAGATTTATACATGATATAGTATGGGTCTTATGTGGATTTTCAAAAATATAAAAGAAAAAGAAGCAAAAAGAGGCATGACTAAGGATTGAACCTTGGACCTCTTGGTAAGTGGTTCCATGTCATAACCAGTAGCCCCAGCAGGGGTGTGCTGATATGAAAAGAGGGAAATTATTGTTAAAGGTAAGGAAAGTGGAGGCTCTCTTCACTAAGGAGGAGAAGTCCAAGTTTTCTTTCTCTTCTCACAATGAAAAGAGAGTTTTTACTTTCTCCCTTCATTAAGGATGAGTAAAAGAAGAGGGAAGGAAAAATTCATGTTTCCTTCTTCCTCTCAATTGGAATAAAAGGGGAAAGGAATGAGAATCTTCATTTTTGCTCTCTCTTTCTCCTTCCTCCTTCTCTCCACCGAAACCACTCTCCTCTCCTTCACCATTGCCGAACCAAGCAAGAAGGTTTGCCCTCTAGGAAAAAAACATCACAACCAAGGATTCTTCCCTTAGAGAATTAAGCAAGAGATGTAAGTATCCTCTCACCTACAGTACAATAGTTATCGTACGCTTTATGTTTTGTAAAAAAAAAAAAAGAACTTAGGGATCTCCTTGCAAGTTTCGACCAAGATAAGAGGTTGTAGTCGCTTATGGTTGTCAAGTTACAAATTATGCTTCATGTTGTAACAAAAAAATCTAGAACCCCAATTTTGAGGTTTCGGCCAAGATAGAATACAGGGCTTAGAGTAAAACTTTGAAACCTAAACATGATTGTTTATGCTCCTTCATGACATATGATATAGTACATGTTGTTAGTTAAGTTTTTATGCTACATGTTGTATAAATGAAACCTAGATCCTTACTTTAGGTTTCGGCCAAGATGGAGTACAAGGAGTAGAATAAAATTTTGAAGCCTAAACATGCTTATCTATGCTCCTTCATGATACATGATCTATTATATGTTGTTAGATAAGTTTTCATGCTACATGATGTATGAATAAAACCTAGGATCCTACCTTAGGTTTTGGCCAAGAGAGAATATAAGGTGTAGAGTAAGATTTTGAAATCTAAACATGCCTATTTATGCTCCTTCATGATACATGATCTATTATATATTGCTAGATAAGTTTTCATGCTACATGATGTATAAATAAAACCTAGAACCTTTCCTTAGGTTTCGGCCAAATATGAACACAAGGTCTAGGGCAAGATTTTGAGACCTAACTATACTTGTTTATGCTTCCTCATGATGCATGATTTTCTATGCAATGTTAGATTGAAATTCCATGTCTTATGTTGCATGAAAACCCTAGAAACCCTCCCCTTAAGTTTCGGCCAAGGTTGAATTAAAGGTTTAGAGAAAAGTTGTTGACCTAACTATACTTGTTTGATGCTTCCTCATGATGTATGCTTTCTTATGCTATGATAGGCTAAATATCCATGGCTTATGTTACATAAAAAAAAACCTAGAAACCCTACCTTAAAGTTTTGGCCAAGTTAAGATACAAGGTCTAGGGCAAAATTTTGAAATGAAAATTTGCTTGTTTATACTCCTTCATGAGACATGATCTCTTATATGTTGTTAGTTAAGAGTTTTATGCTCCATGTGGTGTTAAAAGTTTAGAAACCCTACCTTGATGTTTCGGCCAAGTTAGGATATAAGGTCTAGGGCAAGGTTTTGAGATCTAATCATGCTTGTATATGCTTCCTTATGATGTATGATCATTATTATATGGTTGGTTTAAGTTTCATGCTTCATGTTGTATTTAAAAGTTTAAATACCTCACATTTAGGTTTCAGCCAAGGTTGACAATGAGACTTAGAGCAAAGTTTTGAAATCTAACCATGCTTATTTATGCTTCTTTATGATACATGGTTTCTTATATGTTGTTAAGTTTCATGCTATATGTTGTATTAAAAGTTGGAACCTCACCTTTAGGTTTCGGCCAAAAATGAATTAGGATTTGTAGGAAGATCAAAACCCCAACCATGAATGATAATGACTTCTTATGATATGCTATGAAATTGAGGTCACCATGTTGTATGTTATATGCTTTATGTTATATTCACTTATGACATCATGTTATGATTTCTTATGATATGCTTTATGTATGTGCACTTATGACATCATGTTATGATTCCTTATGATATGCTTTATGTATGTGCACTTATGACATCATGATATGATTCCTTATGATATGCTTTATGTTATGTGCACTCATGCTATGATTCCTTATGATACGTTTTATGTTATGTGCACCTCATGCCATCATGATATGTTTATGAAAGGCTTATGTAAGATGAAAAGCCTAAGAGATGCTTCCCTTGAGATGAGATCAAGAGCTCTCTTCATGATATGACAAGAACATGAAATGTTATGATATGACAAGAACATGATATGTTATGATATGACATGATATGACATGCTATTTTACTTTGTATGGCTTGTACCAAGGGTGGGCTCCATAAGCGCCCCTAGGTCGATGGTCTATGAAACGGGCCTAGTTCTTAGTAGGTTCAAGATTAGCTACCTTGGAATTATTTAGGATGCGCGCACTCATGTATGTATGTGGTACATGTCGGGCCCTCATGTTGAGATTATGTTTAAGTATGTATATGATATATGTTTTCAAAAGAATATCTTGCATATACTCATCCCATGTCACATGTTTTCAAAAGAACATCTTGCATCTACAAGTTCATGTTATATGTTTTCCTTTATGCTTCTTTAAGATGCTCTTGAGATATGTCCATGATGTTCACATGATATGATATGATTTTATGTTTATGCTCTCACATGATATGATATGACTTTATGTTTATGCTCTCACATGATATGATATGATTCTATGTTTATACTCTCACATGATATGATATGATTTTATGCTCTCACATGATATGATATGATTTTATGTTTATGCTCTCACATGATATGATATGACTTTATGATATGCTCTCACATGTTATGATATGAATTACCAAATGAAAATGTTATCACTTTATGTCATGTATGAATCATGATTTTTGTGAGTAGGAAAGGAACTTACTAAGCCCATGGGCTTATAGTCTTTTTATGTTTACTTGTACTGCAGAGAAAGGAAAGGAATGGCTAAATTAAGAGGAGTAGTAGGAAGGGCAAGTGTATTTGTGGCAGTGGCATGGTGGAAGAAAACAAAACTGCTTTATGTTTATATGTTTTAAGTTTGCATATGAACCATGTGTTATCATTATGCTTTGATGGTACTTGCACTAGTATGGATAGTATGCACTTATGTTCTCCTTATTTCATGTTAGTATGCTTATTGATCCTGTCCGAAAGCTGAGTCGGACGGAGGCTGGTCGCGACGGCCTGGTTGTTGACGGAAAGTCGTGGGCGATTTGGCTCCCACGGGCGGCTGACGATGTTGCAGGACCCTGCACACAATCAGACGATCTCTCCCTCACGTTAGAGACCGGAACCCAGGGAAAAAGTCCCCGGATTAGGCCCTCCGACGCTCAAGTTAGGTCCTTTTTCCCCAGAAAAAAGCAGAGAGACCGAAAAATGAAAAGTTGTGGAAAAAGTGACGAGAGAGCGCGTACCCGCGTACGAGGAAATCCTCCTCTTTTATGCACCCGCCCCGCTTCTAGAACCTGCAACCTTGTCAGAAAACGTTAGACGCTGGGCTTTGTCGTGTAGTCCTGGACACCTGTCGTGCTGCTATTGGTTGTTGAAGCATCTTCTTGTTTTGGAACCTCCGCCTTTACACATGGGTTTTGTCTTGTAGTGAGGGACACCTGTCAGGCCACTATTGGTCATGAGAGCATCTTCTCCTTTAGAAACCTCCGCCTTCGCACATCTCACTGGTATGTAATGATTACCCTTGACGGACAATTGTGATCCTTCAACTCCTGCACAGCTTGGCTCATCCTATTTATCGCGGTCGGCATCTACCTCACACCCCTCGACCAGATCTCACCTCTAAGCGTTACTTGTTAGTCGGGCTAACCCTGCACAGCCCTGTCGATCACGATCTGTGTTCTGTACCCTGTATTTGCTGGCCCTCGACTGTAAGCCCGTAGATCGGGCTATCTTTACACAGCTCTGTCGCTTCCGACCTATGAGTTGTGGCTTGCACTTCCGTGTTAGTTAGAGCCCTAGAGCCAATCATTTGATGATTGTATGGACTCATGTATATCATATTCTTGTATATTAATAAAGACATTTGTTTGGTTATTATACTTATTTGTATTAGTGCCAAATAGACTAGGTATAATAGCGTCCTTGAGTAGAAGGTTCATACCTATATCAATCGATTAGTTGAATCGATAGTGAGATGATATAGGGAACACTACTCTAAATCATTCCTAGTCGAGTATTAACATTCAGGGACAATGTTAATGCAATAAGACTAGCATGTAGGTCAGTTCGATGACTTGATCTCACAAGTCATGGATATAGAGATATCAAGCTGACACATGGGTATACAGTGGAGAATGTATACTGAATGACCCGCCATGAGAAATTATCATGGATCGTTATATGAGTGTCATATACTTTCTCATGTGGCTATTAGTATGACTATTAGTCGTTAGACCTGAAGTCACCATGGATCCCTACATAAGGAGTTATGTACTTTGGTTTCGTCAAACGTCACCCGTAACAGGGTGGACTATAAAGGCGATTACTGGGTATATAACGAATTATGCAGAGGGATGTGAGTGATGTAGATGGGATCTATCCCTCCCATATGACGGGAGCGACATCGCTATTCTTGATAGAGTGAGACCACTAAGTGCATGGCCATGCCCAAATGAGTCAACATTAGATGTTGAGCTCATTTGATCGAGTGAGTCTACTTGGAGTTCAAGATTTAGATTGATTAGAGGATGACACGGTCTATGCCTCATATTGATCAATCTAGATGTCTAGGATAGAAGGACACTTGTCATATATTGTGAGGAGTCACAATTAGTAGTCACAAGGTGATGTTGGATCTCGACATTTCTTGTAACTTGGGTAGCAATGATGTATTGCTAGATGCCGCTCATTGCTTATGTTTCTAAAGGAGTTTAGAAACATTGCCAACGTTACAAGAACCTATTGGGTCACACACAAAGAACAAGTGAATGGAGATTAGGTTCATATGATGAACCAATTGGATTAGGTTCATATGATGCACCAAAGATTGGATTCAAATTAGACTTATTGAGTTAGACTCAATTAGTTTCAATTGTTGAATGAGTCTAATTTAAATTTGATTCATTGAGTCAATTTATATTAATGAATTGAGATTCATTAAATTGAAATTGACTTGAATCAAAGGTTGGATTTAACTCAACAAGGAAGACAATTGGTCAAGTTTGACTTGACCAAGTAGAAGTTGAAACATCAAGTTTGACTTGATGTGTTGCCACATCATAAGGATGACTCATCCTTGCCACATCACATGCCACCTCATGGAGGTTACAACACTTCCCATTCCATTTAATGTGGCCGGCCACATTAAATGAGGGAGTTATGTGTGTGGCCGGCCACACTAATGCAAAGGAGTTTTTAGTTTTGTGGAAATTGATGTGTGGTAATTGTCTCATCTTCTTCCTAGCTTTCTTCCTCCTCCTTGCTGCTGTTGCCGTGAACTTCCAAGAGAGGAGAAGGTGGTTGAGTGAATTCCAAGAGCAAAGGAAGAGTGAAGGTCACAAAGGAGGGATACTACTACTTGAGTGTATGAGTTTCTTTTGTACTCTCTCTTTTTCTTCCTTTCCAATCCCATCCGAGAGCTCTAGAAAGTGCTAGCACACTTGGGGCTCTCTTCTCCATTATTTGAGTGTGAGAGACACTCCTTGTTCGTGTGGATATCATTAGAGGAGTGTCTACGTTGACACTCTCGAGATCCGGCAACTCCTTGGACGAGCGGGAACGCGAAAGGGCTCGCATCAAAGGTATAAAGTATTTTCCTTTGTAGATCTACTGTAGATCGTTGTTTATAACTCGTACTTGTGTTTTTCGAAATTTTTCCTTGCACGGATCCTACGGCTTTGGGTGATTCGGGGTTTCCGCGACGTGAAAAGTGGTTTCCGCGGCCTGAAAAACCCATCATTCCGGGCCTTCGAGTCGCAGACCTACAGACCGAGCCGTCTCTACACAGCCCTGCCGCTTCCGACCTTTGATTGTTTCCTGTCCCTCGACCATAGGCCTCCAGCTCGAGCTGCCTCTGCCCAGCTCTGCCGATCCTGACCTGTACCCCATGTTCTGCCTGCCGACTTCCTTTGTTTTCCCACGGCCTCGCCTGCTTGAACAACAAGTTTGCCTGACCTCTGCCTATTCCATAGGCTAGCCTTTTGACTGCCTAGTCTGCTTGACTATTGACCGCCACGTCCTCTTAACTTTTGACCGCTATATGGCCTTGACCTTTCTCACCCTTTCCTCTTGGGCCCCTCCACTGCCAACCGTATCACAAGCCTCCCTCACAAGTCTAGTCGAAGGAGGACGAAAGTCTGACTGACTAGACCTCAGCACATCTCTGAGATCTCATCATATCTCTGTGACCTCATCCTATCTCTGTGTCTCTACCTCAGCATATCTCCGTGCACTCTGCTTCTTGCCTTACGCATCGACCTTTGTGTCGCATCGCTTGGGATACCATGCCTCCTTAATTGCTTTGCCAGTCGCTTGGGGTACCATGCCCACGTAGTTGCTTTGACTTGGCCACCCATCCTCTTTATAAAGAGCCTTACGGTCGTTTCTTTATTCTATCTTCTCCTGCCACGCCTTCCCACTTTCTTTTGCTAACCCGCGTTACACCACCTTCTTCCCCGCGATGCATTATCCTTTTTCTGAGGAGGTTGATCAACCACCTTCCCAAACACGAATAGATCAGCTCACCTTACAACTTGCCTAGAAAGAACGTGAGCTGGAGCGCGTATCCAAGGATCGAGCTCGTCAGCTAGCTGCCCTGCGCTCCATGCAGGCTAGCCTGCAGCGCCAACTCAGCCTTCAGGAACGCTTGAAACAAGAGCATGAAACGGAGCTATCTCTCCTCCGTGCGTATCTCGACGACAAGCAAGACACGATCGCCTGGCAACAAACAGTCATCAACTCCCTACCTGCGCAGCTGGCTCGAGCCTTGAACGCCCCAGGGGTTCCTGAGTCCCCAGACATTTCTTCACGCGGCAGTTCTCATTCTCCATGACCAATCCTTTCCCCGAGTTAAAATTAGTTCAGACCATAGTTGTCTCAGTGGCTCCTTTGCCGCAAAGCGCTCCCTCTTGTGGCCTTAGCCGTATCGCCTGCTTATTGAACTGTGCTGCTGTACTTGTATATTTGTCCTTTTCCGGCATAGTCTTTCCTACTCAATTTTCATCTAGCAAGCATTTTTAGAAACTGGTCCGTATGTAAGAGCTAAGAGTTGCATCATGGCTCCTTTTTATGTATGAATTTTGGGTAATAAAACCAACATAGTGCTTGAAAATTAAAACTGTACTGAACGTGCAAAACCTGATTCCGCAGTTAGTATTGATGCTTAAGGGATAGGATGGATGGCCTCCCGTACTCCGTACCCTGCTTGTTCGCTGCATATTTGCAATTTGCATAAAGGAGCTAAAATGAAGCCAGATGTAGCTGACCTGATTATTTAAAAACGCTCCGCACAATGTGAGGCATATCCTTCTGAGAGGTAGTCAGGCGTGGGCGCCGAGTTCGCTTATGATTTTCGCAGGGGGGTTGATTTTTGATTCCCGCATGGGGGCCGACCTGAAAGGTCGTTGGGCATAAGAACAGAGCTCACTTATAACTCGCACTGGGCGAGAGTCTGGGACTACCGACCTAAAAGGTTGTTGGGCGTGAGCACAAGGCTCACTTATGATTCTCGCATGGGAGTCGACCTGAAAGGTCGTTGGGTGTGAGAACAGAGCTCACTTATAACTAACACTGGGGCAAGAGTCTGGGACTACCGACCTAAAATGTCGTTGGCCGTGAGCACAAGGCTCACTTTTAATTCTCGCATGGGAGCCGACCTGAAAGGTCGTTGGGTGTGAGAACAGAGCTCACTTATAACTCGCACTAGGGCGAGAGTCTGGGACTACCGACCTAAAAGGTCGTTGGGCGTGAGCACAAGGCTCACTTATGATTCTCGCATGGGAGCCGACCTGAAAGGTGATTGGGCGTGAGAATAGAGCTCATTTATAACTCGCACTGGGGCGAGAGTCTGGGACTACGGACCTAAAAGGTCGTTGGGCGTGAGCACAAGGCTCACTTATGATTCTCGCATGGGAGCCGACCTGAAAGGTCGTTGGGCGTGAGAACAGAGCTCACTTATAACTCGCACTGGGGCGAGAGTCTGGGACTACCGACCTAAAAGGTCGTTGGGCGTGAGCACAAGGCTCACTTATAATTCTCGCATGGGAGCCGACCTGAAAGGTCATTGGGCGTGAGAACAGAGCTCACTTATAACTCGTACTGGGGCGAGAGTACACCGACCTAAAGGTCATTGGGCGTGAGCACAAGGCTCGCTTTTAATTCTCGCATGGGAAGGTCGTTGGGCGTGAGCAGAGCTCACTTATAACTCGCCCTGGGAGAGTCTAGGACTATCGACCTAAAGGTCGTTGGGCGTGAGCACAAGGCTCACTTTTAATTCTCGCATGGGAGCCGACCTGAAAGATAGCTCGCACTGGGGTGAGAGTCTTGGACTACCGACCTAAAAGGTCGTTGGGCGTGAGCACAAGGCTCACTTATGATTCTCGCATGGGAGCCGACCTGAAAGGTCGTTGGGCGTGAGAACAGAGCTCACTTATAACTCGCACTGGGGCGAGAGTCTGGAGATTCTCCGATCCGAGACCGGTGGCGATGGCGCTGGTCTGAGACCAGTAATGATACTCCGGTCCGAGACCGGTGGCGATGGCGCTGGTCTGAGACCAGTAATGATACTCCGGTCCGAGACTGGTAGCGATGGTGCTGGTCTGAGACCAGTAATGATACTCCAAACGACGAAGGCATAGATGTATCGCTCTTCTCCGCCTTCATCCGTCCCGCCTATGCCGACCTCATTGCTTTAGTTGATCTGGTCGTTATTGCTAGCTTTGGGCTTACTCATTCGCGTCACGTTTCTTCCTGCAATTGCATCATGTACGGTATAGAATTAAGAATAGAGGAGGGAGCGTAAAAACCTTACTCAACCCCTGGGCCACAGTGCCCTTGCAGCTTATGATGACCCCACAGTTCTCGCGATGCGCCTGGTTAGCTGCTCAGATCAAGGGTTGTCTAGGCAGAGCTACTTGCCTGGCTGGTCCGAGCAAGCAACACCCCACAGGCCTGCTTGCTACTTTTCTGATCTGGCAATCACTCCCGCTGACCTGCCCTGTCTTATTTACGACCTTTTTGAATTGCCTGGATTCTGCGGCTTCATGAAATTTCCCGCCTAGCCTTGAGCCTTTCACGAAGAATGCTTCTTTTTTGAGGCCACGCCCCTTCATGATTACCTTGTGTAAAATATCGTAAAATTAAATAATAAATAGTATTGGATGAAAAATCTTATGGGATTTTTCAGAAATTTTTAGAAATTTTTCGGGATTTAAACGGAGTCCGTATGACCCGTTTTGAGGGGATGGATTCGGGGTACAGAGGAAGCCTGTTTTGGGTACCCAATAAAGTAGGGAGTTGATTGAGAAACTAACTTAGGGCTTAATTAAATCTAACCTAAGTATTTAATTAAAAACCTAACCCCTAAATTCCCGATTTCCTCTCCCCTATTCCCGATTCTTCTCCCTTCTCGGTTCTTTGCATCTCCTCCTCTCACACCAGCGATCGGCAATATTACTCTTCCTCTCTCGACGTCGCCGGCGCAGGCAACCACCGGAGCTTTGAGGGGAAAATAAGTGGCCGATTCTTCTTCCTCACCTCTCGGTTTCCTCTCTGCCATTGCTCTCTCTCGCGGAGGACTCGATGTCGACGGAGGACAACTCTTTCCGATGGTCTCAGCCTCCTTATGCCGCTTGAGGATCATCACTGGAATCTTGAAGGAGCTAAATTTGTCCAAGTTCTCTCCAGTGGGCCGATCACTTCTTCGATAATTTCTTGTGGGCGATCGACGGTGATCCGGCGGAGCTAGGGCACAGCGAGATTGTGATTGCATCGCCCCCTAGCCGATTGACCTCGTTCAGTCCTCTTGGATCTGATCACGGGTGCATGCCCTGTGTTCTTCCCTTAGATGGATTGAATCAGGAGATCGGGTTAGGTAAGTTTCCTTTGGACTCTAATGGATTCAAAGGTTATATTGTTGTGTGATGTTCTTCCTGTTCTGGATTGGATGAAGGCATCAGATCGAAATATTGGAGGATTGCACTGTTGCCGATCACTGCCACTCCAACTCTTGAAGCTGTGGAGGTCACGGGTAAGAAGGTAAGGGGCTGTTGAGGTGAGAAAGGTTTTGTTTGTTAGGATTTCAGTAATTCTTTGTTGTACAATTGAGTTCTAGATTGATTCTTGGAAGAATGGTGGTGTAGGTATTCTGTGGTAGCTCCCGGATAGTGGATGGCTAGAGGTTAGCTACTGGATTGCTGCCCTACGTCAAGGTAAATGCCTTACAGTGATGTATTGCTGGGTTACTCATTTGTAGGTTGCTAAATTAAGTTTTTCTAATGGGTTGTAGGGTTTTGTGCTTGCTTAGTTTATGAGTGGTGTGATGTGGATTGGTTGATATTGTGGATTAAGGATTAAGGTTTTGCCTCTAGTGGTAAGTATTGTTTTGGTTGATATAGATTATTATGTGATCATTTTTAGGAGCATTGGATTAGTTGTTGATTGGATTATCAGATGAGGTAGGTTGATGATTGGGTTGTTCAGTTGATGTGGATTTATGATGGAGATTTGAGCTTATGATAGGTTTTATGGTTGATATCATTATGTGGTGGGTTGGTAATTAAGAGAATAGATTTATTATTGGATTAAATGTGTTGTTTTGGGGGAGTTTTGGAGGTGTATCATCTATGACCTAATCTAATTAGGTTATATTATGATTAAGGTTAGTTGGAGGATTAATCCATAATCATGTTTGATTAGGGTTATCCTAATTGGGTGGGGGAAAGTTGTTTAGTTATTTACTTCATATGTAACTGGCTAAATACATTATACGATTGCAGGACTTTGGTTTGAGACGAGTGTCTCGACATGGGATTTCCGGATCACGATCGACAGATTTAAGGCGGGTATTTCTTCCTTGGCCTCTATGTAGATTTTCTTGTACTTAGTGCATGGTTATTATTGGATGAATTAGGCTGCTTTATCTTATATCATGATCAGTTGCTGTTTTTCCTGCATGACACTTATGCTTGACCTTTGTGATGATCTATTTTAATTCATATACAGTCTCCACTCTTGATATCTACTCTGTTGTGATTACACGTGTAGAGTATGGCTTGTAGGGATTGTCGGGTTGTTGGTATTCCCATGCTGATTGGGTATATGATGTGGACTGTACATAGATGGGTATGTGTTATAGGAGTCATCTAGTTGACCGTGCATTTACATGTGGTGTGTACATGCGTATTTGTCATGTACTTTTGGAGGAGTTGTGTTGATTGTATGTTTAGAGTATATACACATGTCTGTTGTATTGTTATTGGAGGATACATGTTGATTGTACTTATCTTTTGTGTACATGTGTCTGGTCGGATTATTGGAGATTTTTGGTTGATTATACATGTGTAGTGTGTACATATGTTTGGTGGGATACGTGGAGGTATCATGATGATTATACTCATGTTGGAGGTATTTATGAGGTTTGGAGTTATTGCATGGATGATGATATTTATATATATATATCATGTTCATCATTCATTGCATCTGATGACCATTGTCTCCCTTGTGGTGAGAGAGTCGTCAGTTGGTTTGGTTTAGCGCCGCACACTCGGCCACTCATGGGTAGTGGTAGCTGGAGCAGTTGCTGCTCGTCCTGTCGTGCCACCCGGTCACGAGGTTTAGTGAGATCCGGCGTTGTGAGCAGTCAGGGACCCTGATGCTATTTAGCTAGATAGCTATTAGCGGACTGTCCGCCTCGACCACTATATAGTGGGCTGGAGGGTAGTACAGTCATCACAGACCCAAGCCTCTCGGCCATACAGGGGTCGTGGTGTTCGGAGAGGTGGCGGGGGTGACCATGGAGCATGCATGCACTTTTGCATATGATGCACGGTGCATCTGGGGGTTATATTTGCATACATGCCTACTAGATACTAGTTGCATGTGTTTGTGGTATGTTGCATTTGTTTGCGATATGATTGTTGCATATGGTTGTCATGCTGCCTACATGTCATTTATTTTACATGTATATGTAGTCGTATTTATATTGCACAGGTGTCACGGGTATATCTGTTGCAGATCCAGTGAGTTTACTGATCTTTGTACCTTGCGTCGATTCCAGATTGGGTATGTATCTGTCATTGTGTTAGTTATGGTTTGTACAGTTTATATGTCAGGTGATTATGTCAGATATGTTTAGGTGCATTGATTATGATGGTATGATCATGTTCTTTATTCCCTACTGAGACTGTATACTTGTGATCTCCATGTTTATTTATGGACCATGCACTATCTTGTCTATTACCCGCTGAGTTACCTATACTCACCACCGCATGTATACATTTATGTTTTCAGGTAGCTTGTAGATGGTTGGTGTCGCTCGGAGTATCCTGTCTGCCGAGTCCTACGTCACATCCGAAGATCGCGCTTGCTTTCTTTGTATATTCTTTTCTTATTTTTGGCATTGTATTTGTGTATAGCCATGTGACTATCTTATAGTTTTGGTGTTGTATTTGTGTTTAAGTCGTGCCGGGATGCATTGTATCTATTTGTCTTGTTTGGGCTTTCCGTTTTCATTTTTCCGCTGTGTTGGTTTTTAGTACAGCCGTGTAGGCTGTTTTATATATAACTGTGTGGTTGTGATTGTTTCATTCCAGCCATGTGGGCTGTTATTATAACTGCGTGGTTGTGTATATAAATATTCCAGCCGCATGTGGCTGATGTATTTTGCTTGTAGTGATGCTTCAGATTGTCAGCCGTACAGAGGAGGTGCTGTCGGATTTTTGTCTGGCAGAGACTCCTTTGGGGCGTGACACCTTGCCTTATCGATCTTTAATGCGTTTCTTCTCGCGATGACACCTGTCCGACGCCTTTACTGCGCACGCCTCCTGACGCCAGCCTCTGACCCTTTTTTGTACCCTTCGGCGCTTATTTCCCATCAGACGGCGCTGGGGCGCGTTACCCCAAAAGATACTCAGCTCGACCCTCAATGTTTCCTAGGAATGAATGGGCTTCATAAACCCTAAAGGCAGTCCGCTTTCCTTACTTCGACGCTTCGCTATCCTCCTCCCTTCGTTCGCGGCCGTTTCTGGCAGTGCAACTCCTCGTTCTCCTACTTGCGCCCGACTTGTGACCCCTCTTGTCTTCATCCCCCTCGCCTGCTTGCTCCTCATAATCATGGATGGTAAGGAACTCTTCTGGTATTCACGTTACATCTCTGATTTAGACCATCACGACCTGTCTTCACTGCAATCCAACTTGGGGCTAGTCGCCGTATATGAGTTTCGTCTTCCCTCACCAGATGAACATCCTTCTTCTCCTCCCAAAGGGTTTATCACTGTTTTTAGGGATCAAATCTTAGGCGGTCTTCGCTTTCCTTTGCATCCTTTTTTCTCCGAGTTGAGTCAGTATTGCGGTATTGGTATCTCTTAGTTTGCCCCCAATGTATTCTGAGCGGTCTGTGGAACCATCATCTTGTGCCGCATTTATCAAATTCCCTTGACTGCTAGACTATTCCATCACTTCTATTCCTTCCGGCGAGCCGAAGCAGGGGTATTCAACGTTCAGGCGAAGCCGGGCCATAAGTTTTTTGAGGACTTACCTTCTTCCAATAAAGGCTGGAGATCTCGCTTTTTCTTCCTTAAGCCCCCTGCCCCCTTCACCGGGCCTTCTCAATGGCGTTCCCTCCTCGCTTCGGACTTCCCTTCGCATGTCCATGAACCTGCCTGCTCCGCGGCTGCGGACAAGCTGAGAGGTGTTGTTGTTCGCCTGTCTGTGCTGATGCTAGAAGGCATTCTGCACGCTTTTGGTCTTAGCCCTGTTTCCACGAAAATCGGAGCTCCTTTTGGTAAGTTGTTATTTTTTCGTATACCGCTCTTCGCTAACTGAGATGCTTTTTCTTCTTATTTTTGTAGTGGCTGCCATCCTCCGTTCCTTCGCCTGTCAAGAGACACCCTCGGTGGTCGTTCTGCAAGCTCTGAACGAAGAGCTGACGCAAGGTCTACCTTCTGATCCCGCCGCTGCCGCCGGTCCACAGCTTTCGGAACCCCGGACCTTTGATGCGGGGGCCACCCTGACGCTTATTGAGCCACCTGCTCTCAGCCCTGCAGACTCAGCCCTACCCTGCATCTCCGCTCAACCTGCGACTGAGCCGTCGCCCGCAGGACAAGTGCCTTCTCTCCCTCCAACTATGAAGCTGCGCCTTACGCGCAAGGGCAAGAGAACGGCCCCAGTCACCGCAACTTCTCCTCCACCTCCTCGCCGTCAACGCGTAGTGAGCATCTCTTCCCCCACCAGGTCCTCAGATACGAGCTCGACCCAGGAGACAAGCTTGGCCCGGGAGAAGGCCTCTGATCTGGAGGTGGCAGACCCGCCATTGGACTTGACCGCTCCGGTGCCAATCCAGAGTGTATTAGCTGCCCCGCCTTCGTCCTCTGGCGATCAGCCCCCGGACTCGCTGGCTCCCTTCGCCTCTCCTCTTCTCGTGCCTATGAGCTCGGCCATGCCGACTCTGAACCTGCCCTCTACAGACCTGGCCTTTAAAGCTTCCTGGAGGCTCCCTTCAGAGACCGACCGGCCTACGTGCCCACTGCCGACCTATCGCCTATCTTTGGTAGGGTCGACTTCTATGGGGACTTGGCCATCTCCTGGCAATCAGCCAATCGGCAGTTCTGGGAGAGCAGTTCCCCTCTGGAGGGGTTTGATCAAATTGCTCGCTCCCTGGTAGCGGTAAGCTCTTTCTCTTCTTCTTCCCGGTATCCGTGTGTTTCTGTAACCCCCTTTCTCTTCTTCCGGCCACTTGCAGACCTGCTCCGCGAGTCTGAGCGCCGTGCAACGAGCGGCCGAGCTTCAGCGAGAGAAAGCGGCGCTCAAGGCGCGTCTTCAGGAACTAGAGCCCCCTGCGGCTTCCTCAACTCCTCCTGAGCCTTCTCTTGGAAGCTTGGATGCTTATCTGCGTGCCGCCGGGGAATCTGCGGCCTCTGCTCTGGCCATTTCCCATGCCGCCTTCGATAAACTTCAACAGTTGGAGGCGGCTTTGAAGATAAGTGAGTCTTCCTTGGCTTCTGAAGCGGATCGTCATCAAGCGACAGTTTCTGAGCTGAAAGCCAAAGAGGCAGAGCTGCTCTCCCGATCGGCGGATTTGAGTTCGCCACAGCAAAGTCAGGAGCTCCTGCAAACGGGGTTGGCCGATGCCCAGGCCCTGGCTAGTGCTGCCGCTAGCCGGGAAGCAACCATGCGGACTTAGTGGGAAGCTTGCCAAGCAACTCTCCAATCCTTACTAGCGGAGTTATCGAAGGCCCAGGAAGCAGTGTCTCAGGGCCAGAGCGATTTATCCGCGGCCCGCGCCGAGGTTGCCGAGAACTAGAACAATTTGGAAGCGTACCGAGCTGGCGAATCAGAGCGGCTAAAGGCGTACAGACTGGCCTACGTCCGCTCTTCCTTCTTCCTCCAAAAGCTAGGACGCTGGATGGTCTTGTTGCTCTGTCACGGGGCCGTCAGCGGGGTTAGGCAGGCCTTCGAGCAAGGTTTCCTACGCTCGGCACCTCCTGCCACCTTTCTGGACACAGCTCGCCTATCCAGGGAATTGCCGCAGGAAACTTTCCCTTCCTTCGAAGCTGATGACGGACTTTTCCTCCTGGAGGCTCCTCATCATGCTGCCGATCCAGCTCCCGGGGATATTTCTGCCCAGGCCCTTCCTGCTGCTGCTCCTGAAACGTCTGTTGACCCTGCGTCTTCCGCCATAGTGCTGGCTGACCCCGGGCTCCTTCCGTTGGCTTCCAGTGACCCTGCCCCCTCTTCTTCAGATGTTGTGTAGTCAGGACTATGTTGTAATGTTTACCTTTTATGTGTTGATGCTGAACCTTCCCTGATTGTACTTATTCGTATGGTCGTATTGAACTCTGGATGACTGTACTTATCTTCTCTTACATCCAGATAATCGCATCGCTTCCCCTTCGCGTATCCTTAGCTTGTTTCTTTTCTTAGTAGGCCATCCATGACTTTGGTTGAGCTCTGCCAGTCTGCCCGCCCTTGCTCATTTTGCCCTGCTACATCGCTCTTCCTTCAATAATTGCTTTTATACCGAGCTCGGCGAGGGCTAGACTCATGCTCTCTATTCCTGATGCATGCCCATGAAGCCCGCTGATCTGATCTGCACACCTTTCTAACGGCCCCTCCGTACATTCTTGTCCTGCTTGGGGCAATCTCCTTAGGAGGCGCTTCGTATCTCGGACCCCTGCCTTTCCTATAATGCCCCCTGGTTATATTCCTGAGGATCATCACAGGGCGTTCCCTGTTTATCTCAGATGCTGCATCAACCGTCCGTTGTCAACTTTACGAAAATGTCCTCCATCCGCCATACCTATAAGTATCTTCTTGCTTCTTGCCTTCCCTTATGATTCGCCGCCACCACGGAGCACCCAAGAGTCGCTGCTGCCGACTGACTTCCTCCGAGACTTTACCGCGATCCTTCCTCTTCTCCAAGCCTCTTCTTTTTGTTTGTTCTTTCTATCACCTGAGATAATCTCTTTCGCAATGACTTCTCCTTCTTGGATCTCCTTATTGACGGAGCACTTCCCAGACGCTTCGACTTTTGCTGAGTTGGATTGGGATGACTTACGGTACACTTATGAAATCCCTACTAGCTTCCACCCCATCATCCCTGCTGGTGTGAACCTGTACTTCGATCCTTCGCCTGATTATTGTACTTTCTTTACTGAACAATTTGTATCTGGCCTCCATTTACCCCCACATCCTTTTTTGTCTGGAGTGTGCCGCTACTTCAAGATCCCCCTAGGTTAGCTAACTCCCAATTCCATAAAGATTTTATGTGGCTTCGTAATACTCTGCGAAGTTTGTGAGGTTTCCTAGTCAGCTCCCCTTTTTCACTGCTTCTTTGCTCTGGCTCGGCACGCCGACGGTCTTTTTTATTTCCAAGCTCGTAGTCACACTGCTTTCTTCTCTCCTCTCCCTCCTCCCAGTGCTAACTGGAGGAAAAAGTTCTTTTTTCTCCGGTTTCCAGAGGAAACAGACTGGCCCATGCGCTGGCAACCTGCTCTGCCTCTACCCCCGGCATTGGAAGAGTTCCATATGGATTTCCACTTTAGTATGGCTGCAATCCAGATGGAGGATTGGCGCCTGAATCTGACAAGACTGCTGTCTGGTGACCTACTTTCTTATTTCAGGCTGAGCCCTCCTTCTCCTGAAACACCGCACTCCTTAGGTAAGTTTGTGCTGAGCTCCCCCTTTTGCTCATTTTTTATTAGACTGATCCTTCGCGTTGGTGCCTACAGTTGAGGTTTTGCTCCGCGCATCAGAGGTTCTGCCTTTGCCCCTCAGTGATCTGGAAATAATGCGGCGCGATCGAGTGATCTTGGAGAGGAGGCTACTCCCTCATTTTGGATCCACCTCATCTGGGGCAGCGCCTCAGTCTACTTCGAACCCAGCCTCACACAACGCTTCTCCTTCACCTGCTGCCCCGAGCCGAGGTCGGGGTCGTGATCCAACCGGCCGTCTGGCCATACGCATCTTCCGAGGAGCCCCCTGGGCCTCCAGACGTGGTCGCGCAGCCCTTCATCGCACAGGTCTAAGCTCATCCGGTCGGGGCGCCATAGACAGGGGTGCTGCAGCCTCTTCACAGGGTCAGCCTCGCTCTGAGGATTCTGACTCCGATAACCAGCCCCTGCTTCACAGGCGTCGCCGAAGACCAGGTCTGACTTCACAAACGCTTGATTCTATTTCTTCTACTACCCAATTGTCCCCCGCTGCCACCGTGGCTAGCCCCAACACCATTCCCCTTGTCATTCTTGCTTTGTCTATCTGGCAGCCTCCCCCAACCCTTATAGGGGAAGACCAGCTGCATTCCTCTCTGCCCCCACTATTGCTGAGGAAGATAGCCCAGGCGATTGTCATGACCCCGTGCCAACTGAACCCGTTCCGGAGCCACCTCCCGCTCCTCCTGGTGCTGGCGCCGGCCCTTCTCAACCTTCCTCCTCCGCCCGCCATCATTACAGGACCACTATTCCCTCTGAAGCTGCTCTAGCTCGGCGACATGACACCCCCACGAGTCTTCTGATGATGAAAGGCTGTCTTGGCAGCTTGTGGGCAGAGAGCATGAGTCAAATGGGTAGTTTGTCACCATTAGCCCAAATGGATAGGTTCTCAAAGTCCTGGGCTAAAGTAAGTACTTCTCACCTCGCACTTGCCATTAATTTACCTCAGCTGAAGGTTGTTTCTTCCATCTAGACTCATGCAGAATCTTTGGTGCTGAACTAATCCTTCCACACCCTCCATCATGAAAGCAAAGAACTCCAGGAGAGAGTCTCCGCATTAGAGCTGCAACTGAACGACCCTGCCCAAGCCAGTTATGCTTTGCGAGCGGAGATTCAAGCCTTAACCAATCAGACCGACCGGCATAGACGGTCCATGATACAGGCGAAGGATGAGCTCCGAGCTATGAGGGGGGAAAGAGCTGCCTCCGAGGCGGGGTATCAGCAACAACTAGCCCACCAAGCTCAGGAAATGCAGTCCAAAGATACTATTCTGCAGGAGAAGAACAATAAACTGGAGGTTCAGGCGGCACAATTGGAGACTCAAGGGGCTGAGCTGGAGGCCCTGAGAGCGGAACTATCCCAGTCTCGGGCGGCTTTGACAGGAGTATCCACTACCCTGGCGGCCTATCAAGAAGGAGAGGATGATCGTTGCCTGCGAAGTCGAAGGTCCTATCTGAGCTCTCCTGAATTTTTATCCCAGGCTGGGGCACGCTTTGCTGCGACCGTACCATACACGGCGGCTGGAGTTATCAGACAACTGCATGCACAGGACTTCTTGAGCTCCATCCCTCCCGCAAACTTCTTGGATCAAGGCCAGATCATTCAAGGCTTTCCGGATGAGATCTTTGCTCCTTTCAAATGATTTGTTCCAACTGCTTAAAACTGATGAGATTTTTACATGTACATGAGTATCTTCGAATTTTTGCTTGACTATCCTACCGTCTCCGGAACCCTCGGCCGACCTGGCTTATACCCATAGAGTTGGCACCCTTCAAACTCGATAGGGCCATAGGTAGTTAGCACTCCAAGGTCGATCTAGATTCCTTCCTTGAGCATCCTGCAAATAATTGGCCCCTGATGCCAGTTTTTTGATGACTTTGTATGGTCCGTCCCATTGTGGCGCCAGCTTTGTCACTTCCCCTAAGGGCTTCACCTGCTTCCAGACTAGGTCTCCTTCTCCGAAGAAATGAGGGATCACCCTTCTGTTATAATTCTGTCTCATCCTCTATCTATAGGCTTCCAGCCTGGCAGTTGTTTGCTCGCGGATTTCGCTGATGAAATCCAGTTCGACCAGCCGTCGCTCTGTGTTTTCTTGGTCGTACATCATTCCTCTTACGGATGGTATCCCGACCTCCAGAGGTACTACTGCTTCATTACCATACACTAAATGGAAGGGTGTCAGACCTGTACTCTCTCGGGGTGTCGTACGATAGACCCATAAAATGCTCGGCAGCTCGTCCACCCAACTGCCTCCTGTGTGATCCAGCTTGACCTTGAGCCCTCGCACTATTTCTCGATTGACTACCTCTGTTTGGCCATTACTCTGGGGATGCTCCACCGAAGTAAAGGCCTGATTTATGCCGAACCCCTTGCACCAATTCTGTATCTTGCGTCCTTGAAATTGTCTGCCGTTATCCGACACTAACTTATGAGGTAAACCAAATCTGCAAAAGATATTCTTCCACAAGAACTGGATCACCGCATCTTCAGTGATTTTGGCCAGGGCTTTCGCTTCCACCCACTTGGAGAAGTAATCCACTGCTACCAGCAAGAAACATCTTTGCCCTGTAGCCATCGGGAAAGGTCCTACGATATCCATACCCCATTGGTCAAATGGGCAAGACACTATAGAAGTCCTCAGCAACTCTGTGGGTCGGTGCGTCAGGATCTGATACCTCTGGCACGACAAACAAGTATTCACCAGCTTCTGTGCGTCCTTCTACAGGGTAGGCCAGAAATACCCGGCCAATAGCACTTTCCGGGCCAGCGTTCTTCCACCTGCGTGGTTGCCACAGCATCCCAAATGTATCTCCCGCAAGGCCTGATCCGCTTCTTCCATATTCAAGCACTTGAGCAGAGGTCTGGAGAAAGACTTTTTGTACAACTGATCTCCGATCATAACATAAGAATGGGCCTGTCTCCTGAGCATGCACGCTTCTTCTAAGTTGGTGGGTACAACTCCTTGTTGGAGGAAGCTTATTATGGGTGCCCTCCAATCAATTACTTCTTCCAGGTTATTTTGTAGATTTATTTGAGCTACAAGGAAGATCTGTGCTATAGATCTGTCAAACGTCCAAGTGGTCAGGGAGCTGGCCATTTTAGCTAACTCATCCGCTCTTTCATTTTCAGCCCTGGGAATCTTAGTGACTGTGACCTCTTTAAAATCTTTCCTCATCTTCTCATAGGCTTCCTTGTAAACTTGCATCTTTTCGTTGTTTGCTTCAAAATGTCCGGTCACCTGCTGAGTTACTAGCTGCGAATCCGAGTATATTACGACTCAGCTTGCCCCCACATGTCGAGCTGCTTGCAAACCTGCTAATAGGGCTTCATACTCTGCCTCATTGTTGGTAGCTCTGAAATTTAGCTTACAGCCAGCTGCATGATGTCTCCATACGGAGATATTAGAAGTGCACCTACACCACTTCCCCGATGAGTAGCTGATCCGTCTACATAAATTTTCCAGACCTCCTCCGAGTCTGTTTGATAAACTTCTGTCAAGAAATCCGCCAGAGCCTGTGCTTTGATCGCGGTTCGGGGCTGATACTGTATATCATATTCCCCTAGCTCGGTTGCCCATTTGATAAGCCGACCTGCTACCTCCACCTTGGTGAGAGCTCGACCCATTGTACTATTTGTCAGGACGGTGACGGGATGCGCCAAAAAATATGATCGGAGGCGCTGAGCCATGAGAACAAATCCGTAAACCAACTTTTCCAGGGCCGAATACCGAGACTCAGCCCCCTTCAATAGATGGCTGAAAAAATACACTGGCCGTTGTACATTGTCATGCTCTTTAACCAGCACGGCCCCCACGGCCTCGGGGGTGGCTGACAAGTAGACCCAAAGGGGCTCTCCCACAACAGGCTTGAACTGCGATGGCAAGGACTCCAGGTATTGCTTTAGCTCCTCAAAGGCCTGTGTGCATTCTCCCGTCCACTGAAACTTGGCCGCTTTCCTGAGCACTTTGAAGAAGGGCGCAGCTCGATCTGCAGATCTGGAGATAAATCGGGACAGTGCTGTTATCCTGCCGACCAGCTTCTGCGTTTCCTTCAGATTTTGAGGGATCTGCATGTCCCGAAGTGCTTGAACCTTCTCAGGGTTGGCTTCTATCCCTCGTTCAGTCACCAGATACCCCAAAAACTTCCCTCCTTTGGCCCCGAACAAGTATTTCAGGGGATTCAGCTTTACCCCATATTGCCTCAGAGTCCCACAGGTTTCTTCTACATCTTTTATTAGACTGGACGCCAGGGGGGACTTGATCAGGATGTCATCAACATAGACCTCTACGTTCCGCCCGATCTGACTCTGAAAGACTTTGTCCATCATCCTTTGGTAGGTAGCCCCAGCATTTCTGAGTCCAAATGGCATGACCGTATAGAAAAAAGTACCGTCGGCCGTTATGAAGCTGACTTTCTCCTGATCCTCCCTAGCCAAGGGTATCTGATGATATCCTTGATAAGCGTCCATCATGCATATCCTTTCACAGCCAGCAGTTGAATCCACCACCTGATCGATCCGCGGGATAGGATAACAGTCTTTGGGGGTGGCTTTGTTGAGGTCGCGAAAGTCTATACACACCCTCCACTTGTTGTTAGGCTTTTTTACCAATACAACGTTGGAGAGCCAGGACGGGAACTGTACCTCTCGAACATGTCCTGCCTTCCTGAGCTGATCCACTTCAACTCGGATAATCTTATTCTGGTCGGCAGAGAAGTTTCTCTTCTTCTGCTTGACTGGCTTGGCCTCGGGTATAATATGCAGCTTGTGTTCAGCTACCTCTGGTTTGACCCCGGGCAACTCTTCCGGTGACCAAGCAAAAACGTCCCTATTGCGGATCGGGCACTGTATCAGCTCCGACTTAAGCTCCTGTGGCAAGTCACTGGCAATGCGAGTGATGCTCTCTGCTCTGTCAGCATGCAGCCGAATTTCTTCCCAAGGGATAAGCTCCTCGGCAATAGGCAGAGGCTCCTCCTGGATAGCGTGCACTCCCCCATCTTGCGTCCTCCGGCTCTTGCGTGCCTCCACCCGAACCATATCAATGTAGCAGCTGTGGGACACCTTCTGCTCTCCCTTGACTTCCCCGACCTGCTCGCCGATCGGAAACTTAATCTTTTGGTGAAAAGTGGAGACGGCAGCCCAGAACTCATGTAGAGCTGGCCTTCCCAGGATGATGTTGTAGGAGGAAGGCGAATCCACCACTATAAAGGTACTCATCCGGGTGCGCACCAGTGGCTCAGTGCCCATGGAGATGGCCAGCTTGATCTGACCCATGGGCTTGACTTCATTGCCTGTGAACCCGTATAAAGAAGTGGTTACGGGTTGGAGCTCAGCGGCGTCAATCTGCATTTCCTCGAACGCAGCTCAGAATAAAATGTTGACCGAGCTCCCGGTATCCACAAAGACCCGAGCCACTCGGCTGTTAGCGATAACGGCCTTGATTATGAGGGCATCATCGTGGGGCAGTTCCAGACCCTCCAAATCTTGTGGCCCAAAGCTAATGACAGGGCCAGACGCCTGCTCGTGGCTGCACCCCACAACTCCCACATACAATCGCCGACCGTGTGACTTACGGGCTCAGCCTGAGTCCCCGTCAGTGGGCCCTCCTGAAATCATACCAATCTCTCGCACAACAGCGTTGCCCCAGTTCTCCAGTTCTCCGGCATCTCTTCGGTCTTCCCCGAGGCCAGCTTGGTTAGATGGGCCAGCTAGGTCGGGTCGGGTCTGACGAGCACGTCCAACCACGGCCCGTTCTTCGTCCATTCTCTGTATTTGGGGTGCTAACTCCCGGGGGGGGGGGGGGGGCAGACCCTGCTCGGCGGCTCGCCTGGAATCACGAGAGAATTGGAAGCAATTACTGAGATCATGCGTCCTGGACCGATGATATGTGCAATATGGTGCTCCCCTTGGTCCAGGCCTGGGTGCGTGTATGGCAGCAACTCGTGGGGCTGGTCTGACTCCCTGAGCGGGCTGAGGGGCAGGCCTGGGTTGAACGCGCTGAAAGGGCTGAGCTGGTTGGGGTGTTCTCCTCTCAGGTCGGTTTCCAGGAGTCACCGTCTTTTCAGCCTTCCTCCTAACGGCCTGAGCTTCCTCCACCTTGATGTAGCAAGAAGCTTTCTCCACTATATCGTCAAAACTCCGGGTGGGGTTTTTGATGAGGTCCCTGAAGAATTCCCCTTCTTGCAATCTGTGGGAGAAGGCACTCATCAGTATTTCTGAGGTGGCGGAGGGGACGTCATTAGCCACCTGACTGAACCGATTGATGTAGCTCCGCAGTGACTCGGTCGGATCCTATTTAAGAGCGAAAAGGCAGTGATCGGTTTTTTGATACTTACGACTGCTGGCGAAATGACGTAGAAAAGCCGTTTTGAAATCCATGAAGCGATTGATGGACTCTGGGGTCAATCCATCGAACCACTTCTACGCCGACCTGGACAGGGTGTGTAGGAATACTCGGCATTTGATAGCATCGCTGTATTTATACAAGATAGCTGCGTTCTTGAACTTTCGCAGGTGCTCTTCCGGGTTATTGCTCCCATCATATTCTCCAATGTTTGGGGCTCGATAACCCCTGGGCAGGCTTTCCCTCAGGATCTGAGCCGAGAAGGGTACCTTGTCATCCGGATCTTCAGGCAGATCTCTGGCGGAGGCTATAGCTTTTCCCTTTCCTGCCTCCCGGGGTGGATGTAGAGAGCTCTCCGCCACCGACGCCTGCGGCTCTTCTTTCTTCAGACTATGCTTGTGAGGTCCGGGTTGCTGATAGTTGCGGTGAGGCTCTCGGAATGAAGTACGAGGGAGTTCTTCCTGCTGCTTCCTCTTTGAGCCCCTGTCGGAGGCAGGAGCTAGTTCTTTAGACGCTTCGGGCACCAGGCGAGGTCGTGAAACTATTCCTTGTTTTTCAGAGGTGGCTTGCTTCCTGATCTCCTTGAAGAGCTCGTACTCCCCCGCGGTCATAGTGACATTAATCCTCCGGATGAAACTTCGACCGGAGTCCTCCATCTTCACGCTTCGGATCAGGCTGTTGTGTTTCCCACAGACGGCGCCAAATTTGATCCTGTCTGAAAGCTGAGTCGGACGGAGGCTGGTCGCGACGGTCTGGTTGTTGACGGAAATTCGTGGGCGATTCGGCTCCCACGGGCGGCTGACGATGCTGCAGGACCCTGCACACAATCAGACGATCTCTCCCTAACGTTAGAGACCGGAACCCAGGGAAAAAGTCCCCGGATCAGGCCCTCCGACGCTCAAGTCAGGTCCTTTTTCCCCAGAAAAAAGCAGAGAGACCGAAAAATGAAAAGTTGTGGAAAAAGTGACGAGAGAGCGCGTACCCGCGTACGAGGAAATCCTCCTCTTTTATGCACCCGCCCCCGCTTCTAGAACCTGCAACCTTGTCAGAAAACGTTAGACGCTGGGCTTTGTCGTGTAGTCCTGGACACCTGTCGTGCTGCTATTGGTTGTGAAAGCATCTTCTTGTTTTGGAACCTCCGCCTTTGCACATGGGTTTTTTCTTGTAGTGAGGGACACCTGTCAGGCCGCTATTGGTCATGAGAGCATCTTCTTCTTTAGAAACCTCCGCCTTCGCACATCTCACTGGTATGTAATGATTACCCTTGATGGACAATTGTGATCCTTCAACTCCTGCACAGCTTGGCTCATCCTATTTATCGCGGTCGGCATCTACCTCACACCCCTCGACCAGATCTCGCCTCTAAGCGTTACTTATTAGTCGGGCTAACCCTGCACAGCCCTATCGATCACGATCTGTGTTCTGTACCCTGTATTTGCTGGCCCTCGACTGTAAGCCTGTAGATCGGGCTGTATTTACATAGCCCTGTCGCTTCTGACCTATAAGTTGTGGCTTGCACTTCCGGGCATTCGAGTCGCAGACCTGCAGACCGAGCCGTCTCTACACAGCCCTGCCACTTCCGACCTTTGATTATTTCCTATCCCTCGACCATAGGCCTACAGCTCGAGCTGCCTCTGCCCAGCTCTGCCGATCCCGACCTGTACCCCATGTTCCGCCTGCCGACTTCCTTTGTTTTCCCACGGCCTCGCTTGCTTGAACAACAAGTCTGCCTGACCTCTGCCTATTCCATAGGCTAGCCTTTTGACTGCCTAGTCAGCTTGACTATTGACCGCCACGTCCTCTTGACTTTTGACCGCTATATGGCCTTGACCTTTCTCACCCTTTCCTCTTGGGCCCCTCCACTGCCAACCGTATCACTTATGACATCAGGAATCATATTTCAAGTAGTATGATACTAATTAAGTTATATGCATGAACATTAGCATGTCTACATGTTCAATATGTATGCACGTATGTAAGTAAGTAATCCCGCCCCTCCTTGAGCAGTGGGAGGGTGGGCATTACACTTATAGTGTATGTTGTTGATTATAGATGGAAACTATGTCCTAGTAATCTAGGTTGATAATGCCCCCAAGAGGAGCTCATAAGGATTGCCATGTTAAACCCTGCAGGTGGACTTAATTCGACACGACAATAAGGTTGAGTGGTACTACTCTTGGACTAAGAAATTAATTAAAAAGAGTTGTTAGTAACTTATTTAATTAGTGGACATTCGACATCTTAAACACAGGGAGACTAACACACTCATAATAAGAAGGAGCCCAAAATATAATTTAAGATTGGTGTGGTAGTTTAATAATAATTCTTTAGTGGTATGAATTATTATTGATGAAATTAAGTTGGGTGTTCGGGGCGAACACGAGAAGCTTAATTTCATCGGGAGACCAAAACCAATTCCTCTTCTCAGTCCCCTATCGTAGCCTCTTGTATATAGAGAATTATACCCACCACATACCCACTTCTTACCCACCCTTAGGTGGATGGCCAAGCAAGCTTGGAGCCCAAGCTTGGGCCGGCCAAGCCAAGGGTTGAGCCAAGTTGAGGGGGCCGGCCATAGCTTGGAGCCCAAGCTTGTTGTGGCCGACCCTAGTTAAATTAAAAGGATTTTTATTTTAAAATTTTTCTTATGTGGATTCCATGGTTTTAAAAGAGAGTTTAAAATTTAAATCATTCCTTTTATAGTTTCTACAAAAGATTAAGTGAAAGATTTGATATCTTTCCTTATTTGTAATTAAAAGAAAGATTTTAATTTTTGATAAAACTTTCCTTTTTTGTAACCATGTTCATGATTTAAAAGAGAGTTTTAAAATTAAATCTTTCCTATTATAAACTCTACAAAAGATTAAGAAAAGATTTGATATTTTTACTTATTTATAGATTGATAGGAAGATTTTAATTTTAAAGATAACTTTTCTTTTTGGAAATCATCCACATATTTTAAAAGAGAGATTTTAATTTATAAAGTTTCCTTTTATATCCAACCATGAAGGGAAAATTAATAGAGAAATTTTTATTTTAAAAATTTTCGGAAACAAATTAGGAAGTTTTAATTTTTGTCATTAAAGCTTTCCTTGCTTGGAAGAATTATAGGGGCCGACCACATGAATAAATAAAAGGAATTTTAATTAAAATTTCTTTTTCATTGGCAAGGGAATTAAGGAAGTTTTTATTAAAACTTTCCTTATTTGCTAAGACCAAGGATTATAAAAGAGAGGGAGGGGGTGCCTTCACAAGGTGAACTCTCTTCTATTTCTCCTCCCTCTTCTCCTTGGTGGTGTCCGACCCTCTTATTCTCTCTTCTCCTTTTTCTTTCTTGTCCTTGGCCGAACCTCATCATCTCTTGGAGCTTGGAAGGTGGCCGGATCTTGCTTGAAGAAGAAGGAGAAAAAGGAGGCTTTGTTTCTAGCATCCCTTGGAGCTTGGTGGTGGTGGCCGGGACATGCTTTCTCTTGGAGAAATTAGCTTGGCCGAAACTTGGAAGAAGGAAGAAGGACGCTTGGTGGATTCTCATCTTGGTAGATCGTTGCCCACACAACATCTGAGATAAGTAGAGGAATACGGTAGAAGATCAAGAGGTTGTTTGCATACAAAGAAAGGTATAACTAGTAATTCTATTCCACATCATACTAGTTTTCTTTGTATAGATTTGAAATACCAAACACAAGAGGCTAGAGATTCTAGATTTTCGGATTTGTAATTTGAAGTTGTGTTTCTTTTATTTTGCTTTTTTGATCTTGTGATTCGATTGTTCCTTTTGGTTAAACTTAATGTTATTATAGGAAATTAAATATTGAATTTCGTTAAGAGACTTTGTCGAGGCAGTGGTGGATGTTCTCATACCCAATAAGGCTATGTGCCTCACCATGTTTGACCTGGGAGCCGATTTCCGAAATAAATATTTAATTGAATTTGTAACATAGGTGGATTTGGATCTATAATGTTAATTATCGTTTGCGATCCAAGTCTAAACCACTAAGAACGGATAAGTTAAATCTGGAATCAATAATGTTAAGTTCCGTTTGTGATTCCGAATTTAATTTCTAAAGAACACAATAGGTTGTTAGGAAAGACTCGATACTTGTACAAAATTTTGTATAGTGGAACCAGTACGATCTTCTAGGACCAACCAACAGCCTCCCGTGCCGTGCTTCTGGCTAGCTACGTCTTTTGCTCGACTTCCTGTGCTCCTAAGCTCCTACACACTTAGACACAAGGTTAAAATACCACAGGACCTAACTTAACTTGTTGATCACATCAAAATAACATTGGGGGATAGAAAAAATTGGTCTACCTCCTCCTAGACTTATACTTTTTCTTCTTCCCCTTTGATCACAGAAAATGGGGTTCCAAGAAAATCTAAGGGTTAAAAATTAGAAAATTATTTCAATTCTTTTTAGAAAATATTTCTAAGTTAAAGAAAATCTCAAAGTTAGAAACAAAATCTAAGTTAAACAATTTTGCTTGAAAAAATATTTTAAAAAATTTCTAAGTTTTTGCAATCAAAATTACTTTTGAGAATTTTCTAAAAAAACTTAAACCAAAAAATTTTTCTAAGCAAAATAATTTATTTATTTATTTATATTTTTTTAATTTCCAAAAAATTTTTTTGAAAGACTTTCTAAGGTATTATTTAATTTTAACTTTAATGTTTTATCAGAACATTAATTAAACATTTCATTTCAATATTTTGGCTTCCAGACAGTGGAGAGGTACTATGCCTTCTTGGTTATTGGAACAACTACCACTTTCTTAGACAAAGCATTATAAAGAAATTAACTATTTAATTTTCTCACTGAAAGCGCTAAATCTAATTAATAGTTCAAGTTAAACAAGACTTTGGAATCCAATATAGGTTCCAGCCTACTGAATTAACTAAAAATTTCTTAGGGAAATACCTTTTTGAAATATTTCAAATTTATCCCTAGTGATATCTAAATACCAATTTAAATTGTTGTATTTTCTAAAATTTGTATTATGGGAACATACATGATTTTTTAAAGAATTTATTTGTCTTTTCAAATTTTCATTTTCTAACTTTAATTTGTCTAACTCTTCTAATGGGCAGACTTTGCTAGAATTACTTTTAATGTTTTATTTTCTTTTTCTAATTTACAGTAATCTTTTGTTAACAATTTAACAAACTTAAATAATTTATCGAGAGGAAGAGATCATACCTGACTTACCTTATCAATCTCGTTATCCGTGTCTCCCCCTAAACTACTGTTTTCTTCTGACGTAGCTCCCCCTTCATCGATGCTCTCGATGTTCATTTCGGAAGAGCTTGAATCGTAGTTGCCATCTTGATGATTTGCCATTAATGCAAGTTCGAAGAAGTCCCCGACTTCCGATTCGGACGATGTATCATCCCACGTTGCCTTTAAGACCTTGCGCTTTTGGACAAGCTTCTTACCTTTGTCTTTGTCCTTGTTCCTTAGCTTGGGGGTAGTTGTCTAGTGGATTGTCCTTTTCTTTCTACCCTGTGGATGGCTAGTATTTCTAGACTTACATAGTTTCATAAAATGTCTTACCATCATAACCATTTCCTCATCGTCAAGAGAAGACTCTGACTTAGGTTCATCTCTTGATGCTTTGAGGGCGACGTTGTGCTTGGACTACTTCGTACCTGCACATCCTGATTCATGCACTTCAAATATCGACAATAATTCTTCCAAAGTAATTTTTTCTAAGTATTTAGAAATATAAAAGGCATCTACTAGTGATACCCATTTCATATTTCTAGGAAAAAAATTTAGTGTGTACCTTAGCAAATCTCGGTTACATACCTTTTATTCGAGATTCGAAAGTTTGGTGATAAGCTCTTTAACTCTCGAATGCAGATGCGTAGTTGTTTCATCTTCTCCAAGTCATAGGTTGGTGAGCTGGTTGCGAAGTAGATCCCGTCTTGTGAGCTTGGCTTTGGACGCCCCTTCATGTAGCTCAAAAAACTTCTCCCAAAGTTCATTCACAAATTCGTAGTTGCTGATTCGGTTGACTTCTTGTGGCGGAAGAACGCTCAGCAGATGGTACTTTGCTTTACCTTTTGCCACGTAGTCGGCCTGCTCATTTTTTATCCATTGATATTTCTCTTTACCTTCTGGTGCTGTAAAACAGAATTCCATAATTAAAATAACTCAAAATCCATTTAAAAAAATACCTGCATTCACTCTTTCTAGGTAACGAATTCCCCTTCAAATTTTAGCGGGTATATGCTCGGTCCGGCCATCGTCTTTGCTTCGATCGACGGTCAATCCTCCTGAAGCGTCCTCACTCTGATACCACTTGTTGGACCATATTGGCCGGCTAGAAGGGGGGTTGAATAGCCCTGTAAAAACAAAACACAACCCTTCTCAATCTTTCAAAATAATACTTGCATAAAATAGATTAAATAAATAGACAAAAACTAAAAGAAGAGGCATAAGTATTTTTACTTGGTTACAACCGGGAAGGTTGTTAATCTAAGGAATGAATCACGCACTAGAATATCTTTTTCAGGCAGAGAAGTCTCTTACAACAGTGAAGCGCAGAAAATGAAGAAGCTAAACTTCGCTTCTTCATTGTTCATCCGGAGATTTGTCAGCTGAGTCTGAAAGATATTGCACCTTGCTAATTTCGCTTCTAAGGTGCCTTCACGGAGCTCTAGGAATTTTTCCCAGACATCTTTGGCGGAGTCATAGCTTCCGATCTGACTTACCTCTTGGGGTGGCAGGACGCTAAGCAGATTGAACTCTGCCTTTCCATTGGCCACTAAATCTGCTTGCTCCTTTTTCATCCACTTGTATTCTTCCTTGTCTTTAGGGGTTGCAAAACCATATTTCATAATTATAAGAATATCAAATTTTGCTTTAAAAAAATACCTCCATTCGGCGTTTCCATGTCGCCAAGTCTCCGTCAAATTTCGGGGGATGAATACTTGCACCGGCCATCATCTTGATCTTGATGCTTTAGACAGCGGTCAGTCCTTCTGAGGCAGTCTGGCTCTGATACCACTTGTTGGTGCAACGGGGCCGACAAGAAGGGAGGGGTGAATTGCCTGCCAAATAAAATATACCCTCCTCGTGCTTTCAACTCTTAAAATAGCAACAGTAAGATAATAACAAAATAAAAGAAACAGAAAATAGGAAGACTCAGCAATTTTGACTTGGTTACAACCTAGATGGTTGTTAATCTAAGGTAGTTGAAAAAGTGCACTACGAATCTCCTTCGTTGAAGGCGGAGAAGCCTTTTACACACTGAAAGCGCTTAAGCGTTGCTAGGAAGTTAGTACAAGAGTTGAATTGATAATTTCCTAGCTCCAGGGGCCTTTATATAGCTCCTGGAAATCCTATCTCGAGTCTTGAGGGTGCCTCCAAAGGGGCTTGAGGGCGCCTCCAAGGGGATAAGTGGATAAAACTTTATCCGCTCACAAACGGTCTGGTTGACCCAGTTGAGAGCACCTCCAAGGGCATTGGGGCGCCCTCAATGTAGTTGAGGGTGCCCTCACTCTGGTGAGGGCGGAGGCACCTCAACAGTTGTTGAGGGCGCCTCCAGCTGCTTTTCCAGCACTTCTTCGTCTTCTTTTCAGCTTCCGATGTTTCGTTTGATTGGGTGATTGCGGCCAATCGAAATAGGGCTCACCCGAACCCAGTTTCCGGCCTTCTCCTTGAGTAGTCTTTCACCCTGATTTCTCATCCCTCGAATGTCGTGCATGTTCTTCTCGTCCACCGGTGTACTCTTCTACAGCTCTTTTATCCTTCGGATGCACCGAGCCCATCGGCTCCCTTCCCGTGTCATCCTTCTCGCTAGCTGAGTCTTCTGCTCGACTTCCTGCGCTCCTAAGCTCCTTCACACTTAGACACAGGGATCAAAACCAAATAGGACCTAACCTAACATGATTGATCACATTAAAACAACTATGGGGACAACAATCTCCCCCTTTTTGATGTGCATGAACCAAAGTTTAAGTTAGGAAAAAAATAGACAAGTAGTAATTTAAATAAATTACTAAACTAACATTTTCTGCATAAAGATTGTAATAATAGAATTTGTAATTTTCTAAGAAAAAATATTAACTTGTTCCTATCCAAAAAATTTTAAGTACCAATTTTAAAAATATTAAATCCCCCTAAACTTGTTTTTATCTCTCCCCCTTTGATCACTGCAAAAAATGGGGTAGAAATTTTTTAAAATAAATTCTAAGTTAACAAAGAACTCTAACTTTTAGGCAATTTAAAATATTTTTGAGAAATTTTCAAAATATGTTTTAAAAAAAAACTTGTTAAAGTATTATTTAATTTCTATATTCATGCTTTATCAGTAAGTTAATTAAATATTTTATTTTAATATTTTGACTTCTATGTAGTGGCGAGGCACTAGACCATCTTGGTTATTGGAGCAACAACCACTTTCTTAGACAAAGCCTCAAAAAGAAATTAACTGTTTAATTTTTCTTGCTGAAAGCGCTAACTTATAAAAATTTTAATCTAGAAAAGATTTTGGAACCCAATATAAGTTCCTTCCTACTGGATTAATCAAAAACTTAGGGGGTACATAAATTCTCGGAACTTTTCTAAGTTTCCCTTGATGTTTTTTAATATACCAATTTAATTTACCATAAATTCTAAGTTTTTATTTTTGAAATTTATTTAAGCATGCATGATCATTTTTCAATTTTTCAATTTTTCAATTTTTCAATTTCCAATTTTAACTTTTCATTTTCTGAGTTCAAATTATCTAACAGTGTTTTTAAATCAGCAATTGTTTTTTGATTTGACTAAATCTTTAGTAAGTACTTTGATAAAGTAAAAAGACTGTTTAAGGGTTAGTGCACGTACCTGACTTACCTCTATCTCTGATGCTCCCCTTCATCGTACTTTCTTATTCTGATCCTCCCCCTTCATCTATGCTCATTTCTGAGTTGGTTGTTAGGATGTATACTAAAAGCCTGACTTTTTGTATGAACATTTATTTTGAAATGAGAATCACATTGGTTAAATGTCTACATTTAGTAAAATACAGTTGTCCATTTAATTTATATTGTAGATAATATGGTGTGTGGTGTCACATAGAAGATTATGTTATCAATTCCTTATATATTATAAATAGTAGCACAAAACCAAGATGAATTGGGACAAACCATTGGAATGATTGTATTGTAATTTGGTATTAGTTTATCTTGACTATGTAATTATACTAGTACACTATGTGTATATTGAGTATGACCATTTGAGGTTATTCCTTTTATACTGATTGTATAAAAGAACATAACCTCTGTTATTATAGATGTGCGTACTATTAATCCCGATATAATAACAAGCACATATACTTAGTATTTATTTCTTTAATTTATCAATGGGTGAGATTTATTCATTAAATCAATAGGCCCGATAAGTTGGGAAATAATATTATTTATATGGTGTGTTATTGATTATAGAAGGAACTGTGTCCTAGTTATCTAGGTTGATGATATCCTCTTGAGAAGCTCATAAGGATTGTCATTTAAACCCTGCAGGTGGACTTAGATCAACATGACAATGAAGTTGAGCGGTACTACTCTTGGAGCTAGATATTAATTAAGTGAGTTGTTAGCAACTCATTTAATTAATGAACATTCAATATCTAAAACACCGAGAGATTAATTCACTTATGATAAGAAGGAGCCCATAATGTAATATGGGATTGGTGCGGTAGTTCAATAATAACTCTTTAGTGGTATGACTTATTATTGATGAACTTGAGTTGGGTGTTCGGGTCGAACACTGGAAGCTCAAGTTCATCGGGAGGTCAAAACTAATTCCTCCTCTCGGTCTCTGCTGTAGCCTCTATAAAGTCTCGCGTTCATCCGTTATGATTTTCCTTACCTAAATGAGGGGCCGGCCACATCCTTGCATGGTTCCCAAGCAAGGGGCCGACCAAGCCCTCTTGGTGCCCAAGATGTGGGCAGGCCAAGCCATTCTTGGTGCCTAAGCATGGGGCCGACCATACAAGAAGAGAAAAGGAAGTTTTGTTGAAAACAAAATTTTGTTAAAATATTTCCTTTTATAGATTTCTACAATGGATTAAAAGAAAGATTTTAATTTTGTTAAAATCTTTCCTTTTTGTAGTTATCTATATTGGTTAAAAGAGATATTTTAATTTTATTAAAATCTTTCCTTTTTGTAGTTATCTACAATGGTTAAAAGAGATATTTTAATTTTGTTCAACTCTTTCCTTTTTTTGTAGTTATCTACAAAGTTTAAAAAAAAGATTAATTTTGTTAAAATATTTCTTTTTTTGTAACCAACCATTATAAGAATAAAAGGAAGATTTTGTTTAAAACAAAATTTTGTTATAATCTTTCCTTTTATTGCTATTTACAATGGTTTAAAAGAGAGATTTTAATTTTGTTAAAATCTTTCCTTTTTTTGTAACCATCTACAAAAGCAAATAAAAGGAAATTTTATTAAAAACTTTACTTATTAGCCTCTAGCAAAGATCTTAAAGAGGAGGAGGGGATGCTCTCTAATAACACAACCAAGGCTCCTCTTCTAATTTCTTGTGGCAGACTCTTCTCTCTTTTCCCTTTCCTCTTCATTAGGGACGGCGGCATTTAAAGAAGGACCTTCACCTTGTGGCTAGTTGCTTGGAGGAGAAGAAGAAGAAGAAGGATGTCTCTTCACTTTGTATTCTTTGGTGGCCAAAAGCTTGGAAAAGAAGGAGAAGGGCGGGTGTCTTCGTCTTAGTAGATCGTCGCCCACATGACGTCCAAGAAGAGGAGAGGAATATAGCAGAAGATCAAGAGGTCTTTAAGATACAAAGATTGGTATAACTAGTTAATTATTTCTACGATGAACTAGTTTGTGTTCTTTGTATGGATCTTGAAATACCAACACAACAGGCTATCGACTTTGTGTTTCTATTGTGGTCTCTATATTTAAACCAAAGGTTACTGTAAGAAGTTTAAATATTCAATTTCTTTGAAAGGATTTGTCTAGGAAGTGGTGGATCATCCCATATCCAAGAAGGCCGAGTGTCTCGCCATGTTTAACCTGGAAGCTAATCTTTGAAATAGATATTTAATCAACTTCTGTAATATGGTTTAACTTATGAAGAACACATGGGTTGAACTTGGAGTAAAAATGTTAAGTTCCGTTTCCAATCCAAGTTTAACTTCTAAAGAACAACTTGGATTAAAAATGTTAAGTTTCATTTGCAATCCAAGTTTAACTTCTGTAGAGCACATGGGCTGCTAGGAAAAGTTCTATTCTTGTATAAATTTTTGAACAAGGGAAACAGAACGGAATTCCAAGTAGCACCCAACAATTGATATCAGAGCTAGTTTTCTGCCTCTATGTGTTTGGTTTTCAGTTAAATTGTGCACTTTTCATACATAAATTTAGGCAAGATAATAGTAGGATGTGCAAATAGATTAACTCTATGATTGTAGGGATCCTATTTCCAACTATTATGGCCCTATTGTGTTTGTGTGTGATTGGACCCTCGGGCATGTCGAGGGCATTTTATGTGTGTGCATGATTGTAATTATTAAATACAGCAGGAGCTATATTAGTTTTAAGATTTTACATTCTGTTTAATCTAGATTACATGTACATTCCCTTGTGGAATATATGATCCATAAATGTAAAATTTTATTTTTGTCGCGGATCGTATCCTTGCGAGGCGTGGTGCTATTTGAGGACCAGAGGCGCAGTGGAAAAGGAAGCAAGATAGACTCTATGACATGACTCGTTGGTGGCGGCTAGGGTTAGTGGCACACGGAGGATAGCTATGGATGAGGTCATAATAGTTGGAAAATTATTTTTTATATTTATTTCCTTTTATGCTGTTTATATGTGCTGTGTGTATACATGTTAAAATTTCTCGCTTTAAATAACTAAGTGGGAGAGGAATTATTTAAATTCGATGGTCTCCATTACTGATTTATAAGTGATGCATTAAAACTTGCACATTGGCTTTGAGTGTCTTCCTCCACATCGAATGAGTTTGTTTGTGGATCACTAGACCAAACTTCCTTTATGGATGATTATAGGAAATTATTTAGGTTTGTGTGATCTTCTCCATCTGAAGGGGCACAATCCTATTTAATGGACTAAGTATCAAATAATGGTATACACTTAGGCGCATTTAATAATATTCTCCCCATCTGAGTCACTGCTATTATTTGTGTGACCAATAAAAAACCAACTATTAATTTTATTTATCATAAAGTTAGGTTGACAAGATAATAAAATTAATGGGTAAAATCCCCTCATATAAATGTTTGAATTTGTATACATCCACACTATCATGGCATATAAAATTCACGATGTTTTGAGGTGTTGGTGAATTTAAATGATATTGTTTGAGGAATCAATATTATTTTAGATTCTAAAGTTTTGACCAAATATTTTATGATTATTAGGATTGCAAATGGCTTTCAATACTCTTGCTGTTATATTAAAAGAAAGCAAACTTACTGGTCTCAATTACATTGATTGAAAACAAACTTGGGTTGTCCTCGCAAAAGGGAGAACAATAAAGGTGTATCTTATTCATTAGTTGTTGAAACATGTTTAGCGGTGTTATCTACCGGTACCTGTTGTATAGATACGGGAGTCACTGATCATGTATGCAATCCATTGTAGGGGTTCCAGGAAACTCGACAACTATATGAAGGGGAAATCACCGTCAACATGGGCAATGCCACAAAAGTGGTGGCTATTGCAGTGGAAGATGTTTATTTATCCTTTGATAGAAATAAACCATTGATTTTGAAAAATTGTCTTTATGTACTAAGTTTTAGAAAGAACTTGATTTCAGTTTCTAAACTATTTATGGATGGATATTCCATTTCTTTTGATGACAAATTAGTTGTCAAGAAAAATAGAATAGTTATCTGTTCTGGTACATTGATTAATAATTTGTATAATCTAAATCCAATAACACCCACGATACAACAATAGGAAATTTAAAAGAAAGAGATTTTAATTTTTCCTTTTTAGAATTACTAAATTTGTTTTGGGAATATGCTCTGGAAATAACAGTGTACATTCTGAACTTGGTACCTTCTAAGTCAGTACCCTCTACTCCCACAAAATTATGGAATGGGCGTAAGCCTAGTCTGAGACATATTCGAATTTGGGGTAGTCCAGCACATGTGTTGAAGGGAGACACTGATAAGTTCAAATCACGTACAGAAGTTCGCTTGTTTGCGGGTTATCCTAAAGGAACGAAAGGTGGTTTGTTTTATAGTCCTAAAGATCAAAAGGTCATTGTTAGCATCAATGCCCGATTTTTAAAAGAGGACTATGTAATGAACCACAAGCCCATGAGTAAAATTATTCTTGAAGAAATAAGAGAAGATACGTCTACCTTAGTACCGATGGTACAAGATGAGATACCATAAGAAACTGCAACACGTGTCACAAATGATGCACAATTACAAGTAATACCTCGTCGTAGTGGGAGGGTTGTTAGGAAATCTGATAGATTCATGTTTTTGGGAGAATCTTCAAATTTGATCCCTGGTGAACATGAACCTGATCCCTGAACATATGATGAAACACTCTAAGATAAAGATGCAACATTGGTCTATCTATGGACTGAAGCAAGCTTTGAGATCTTGGAACATCTGGTTTAATCTTATGGATTTATTCAGTGTCCAGATGAGTCTTGTGTATACAAGAAGAGTGACGGAAATGTGATGGTATTTCTTATACTATACGTAGATGACATTTTGCTCATCGAAAATAATGTCAAAGTGTTGTCAGACGTAAGGGTATGATTGTCCAAGCAGTTTGATATGAAGGATTTGGGAGAATGTGGACATAATCTTGGGATCAAAGTAATAAGGGATCGCAAGAAAAGAATGTTGTGCTTATCCCAAGCTTCATACATTGATACTATCCTAGGTCATTTTAGCATGCAAAACTCCAAGAAAGGTTTTCTACCTTTTCGGCATGGAGTACCTTTATCTAAAGATATGTGTCCTAAAACATCAAAGGATATAGAGGACATGAAGGCAGCTCCTTATGCTTCAACTGTAGGAAGCCTAATGTATGTAATGCTATGTACGAGACCAAATATCTGTATTACTATGGGCATGGTTAGCAGATATCAAAGTAATCCAGGACAAGGACATTGGACTGCAGTAAAACATACATAAAAGTACCTGAGAAGGACTAGAGATTATATGCTGGTTTACCAAGAAGATGATTTGCTTTCTGTGGGTTACAAGGATTCTGACTTCCAATCTGATAGGGACAATAGTAAATCGACCTCTGGGTATGTGTTTACATTGGGAGGTGGAGCCATAGCATGGAGGAGTGTTAAGCATAAATGTATTTCAGACTCTACCATGAAAACTGAGTATGTGGCAATCTCTGAGGCAGCCAAAGAAGCTGTATGGCTCAGAAACTTCTTGATGGACTTAGATGTGATTCCTGGTTTGCCCAAAATTATCATAATTTATTGTGATAATAGTGGTGCAGTAGAAAACTTGAAGGAACCACGAGCTCATAAGGCAAGTAAACCCATTGAGCACAAGTACCACCTAATACGAGACATCGTAAAATGAGGAGAAGTTGTTGTCACCAAGATTGCATTAGCAGATAACCTGGATCCTTTCACTTAGGCCCTTCAGGCGAGAGCTTTTAATGGGCATGTTGAGGGGATGAGAATCAGATGTATGGCAGCATATATGACACAATAGTCTTTCAGTATAAGTGGGAGATTGTTAGGATGTATACTAAAAGCTGGCTTTTTGTATGAACATTTATTTTGAAATGAGAATCATATTGGTCAAATGTCTGTATTTAGTAAAATGTAGTTGTCCATTTAATTTATATTGTAGATAACATGGTGTGTGGTGTCACACAGAAGATTGAGACAAACCATTAGAATGGTTGTAGTGTAATTTGGTACTAGCTTATCTTGACTATAAAATTATACTAGTATACTATGTGTGTATTGAGCAAGACCATTTGAGGTTGTTCCTTTTTTATTGACTGCATAAAAGAACATAACCTCTGTTATTATGGATGTGCGTACTCTTAATCCCGATATAATAACAAGCACATATACTTAGTATTTATTTCTTTAATTTATCAATGAGTGATATTTATTCGTTAAATCAAGAGACCCGATAAGTTGGGAAATAATATTATTTATATGGTGTGTTGTTGAGTATAGAAGGAAACTGTGTCCTAGTTATCTAGGTTGATGATGTCCCTTTGAGGAGCTCATAAGGATTGTCGTGTAAACCCTGTAGGTGGACTTAGACCGACATGATAATGAAGTTGAGTGGTACTGCTCTTGGAGCTAGATATTAATTAAGTGAGTTATCAGTAACTCATTTAATTAATAGACATTCGATATCTTAAACACAGGGAGATTAATACACTCATGATAATGAGCCCATAATGTAATATGGGATTGGTGCGATAGTTCAATAACTTTTTAGTGGTATGAGTTATTATTGATGAACTTGAGTTGGGTGTTCGGGTCGAACACTTGAAGCTCAAGCTCATCAGGAGGCCAAAACCAATTCCTCCTCTCGGTCCCTACTGTAGCCTCTATAAAGCCTCGCGTTCACCCGTTTTGATTTTCCTTCGTACCCAAATGAGGGGCCGACCACATCCTTGCTTGGGCAGCCAAGCCCTTTTGGTGCCCAAGATGTGGGTAGGCCAAGCCATGCTTGGTGCCCAAGCATGGGGCCGACCATACAAGAAGAGAAAAGAAAGTTTTGTTGAAAACAAAATTTTGTTAAAATCTTTCCTTTTATAGCTTTCTACAATGGATTAAAAGATAGATTTTAATTTTGTTTAAATTGTTCCTTTTTTGTAGTTATCTACAATGGTTAAAAGAGAGATTTTAATTTTGTTAAAATCTTTCCTTTTTTGGTAGTTATCTATAATGGTTAAAAGATAGATTTTAATTTTGTTAAAATCTTTTCTTTTTTTGTAGTTATCTACAATGATTAAAAGAGAGATTAATTTTGTTAAAATCTTTCGTTTTTTGTAACCAACCATTATAGGAATAAAAGGAAGATTTGTTTAAAACAAAATTTTGTTATAATCTTTCCTTTTATAGCTGTTTACAATGGTTTAAAAGAGAGATTTTAATTTTATTAAAATCTTTCCTTTTTTGTAACCTTCTACAATAGCAAATAAAAAGAAATTTTATTAAAAACTTTCCTTATTAGCCGCTAGCAAAGATTATAAAAGAGGAGGGGATGCTCTCTAATAACACAACCAAGGCTCCTATTCTAATTTCTTGTGGCCGGCTCTTCCCTCTTTTCCCTTTCCTCTCCATAAGGGCCGGCAACACTTGAAGAAGGACCTTCACCTTGTGACCGATTGCTTGGAGGAGAAGGAGAAGGTCAGGTGTCTTCGTCTTGGTAGATCATCGCCCATATGATGTCCAAGAAGAGGAGGGAATACAACAGAAGATCAAGAGGTCTTTAAGATATAAAGAAAGATATTACTAGTTAATTGTTTCCACAGTGAATTAGTTTTGAGTTCTTTGTATGGATCCTGTGTTTTGATAACACAAGAGGCTATCGATTTTGTGTTTCAATTTTGTGTTTTGATTTTGTGTTTCTATTATGGTCTCTATAGTTAAACCTAAGGTTACTGTAAGAAGTTTAAATATTCAATTTCTTTGAAAGACTTTGTATAGGAAATGGTGGATGATCTCATACCCAAGAAGGGCGTGTGCCTCGCCATGTTTAACCAGGAAGTCAATATTTGAAATAAATATTTAATCAACTTCTATAATATGGTTTAACTTCTAAATAACACATGGTTGAACTTGGAGTAAAAATGTTAAGTTCCGTTTCCAATCCAAGTTTAACTTCTGAAGACCAACTTAAATTAAAAATGTTAAGTTTCGTTTGCAATCCAAGTTTAACTTCTGTAGAGCACATGGGATGCTAGAAAAAGTTCTGTTCTTGTACAAATTTTGGAACAAGGGAAATAGAACAGAATTTCAAGTAGCACCCAACACTGGTCTCATCTTCTTCTTGATGAATTGTCGTTAGAGCTACTCCAGCGTGTTAGTTAGAGCCCTAGAGCCAATCATTTGATGATTATATTTTGGACTTGTTGTATCATATTCTATCTATATAAATAAAGGCATTTGGTTTTTGGTTATTATACTTACTTGTATTGGTGCCAAATAAACTAAGTATAATAACGTCCTTGATTAGAAGGTTCTCACCTATATCAATCAGTTAGTTGAACCGATAGTGAGATGATATAGGGAACACTACTCTTAACCATTCCTAGTCGAGTATTAACATTCAGGGACAATGTTAATGCAATAAGACTAGCATGTGGTCAACTCGATGACTTGATCTCACAAGTCATGGATATAGAGATATCAAGTTGACACATGGGTATGCATCGGAGAATGTATATTGAATGACCTGCCATGAGAAAGTATCATGGATCGTTATATGAGTGTCATATACTTTCTCATGTGGCTATTAGTATGACTACTAGTCCTTAGACCTGAAGTCACCATGGTTGCCTACATAAGGAGTTATGTACTTTGGTTTCGTCAAACGTCACCCGTAACTGGGTGGACTATAAAGGCGATTATTGGGTATGTAACAAATTATGCGGAGGGATGTGAGTGATGTAGATGGGATCTATCCCTCCTATATGACGGGAGAGACATCAGTATTCTTGATAGAGTGAGACCACGAAGTGCATGGTCATGCCCAAATGAGTCAACATGAGATGTTGAGCTCATTTGATCGAGTGAGTCTACTTGGAGTTCAAGATTTAGATTGATTAGAGGATGAAACGGTCTGTACCTCACATTGATCAATCTAGATGTCTAGGATAGAAGGACACTTGTCATATATTGTGAGGAGTCACAATTAGTAGTCACAAGGTGATGTTGGATCTCAATATTCTTGTAACTTGGGTAGTAATGATGTGTTGCTAGATACCGCTCATTACTTATGCTCCTAAATGAGTTTAGGACATTGCCAATATTACAAGAACCTATAAGGTCACACACTAAGGACAATTAGATGGAGATTAGGTTCATATGATGAACCAAGAGGATTAGATTCATTTGATGAATCAAATTGGATTAAGAGTAATCCTAATTGGGCTAACTTGAGTTGGACTCAAGTTGATTCATGTGTTCAATGAGTCTAATTTAGATTATGACTCATTGAATCAATTTAATTAAATGAATTAGATTCATTATATTAAATTGGCTTGAATTAAATGGTTGTATTAGATCAACCATGAGAGAGATTAAGTCAAGTTTGACTTGACTTGTGAGAAAGAGGAAGAGTCAAGTTTGACTTGACTTTATGCCACATCATTTGTGACTTGGCATTAAGTGGCCAATGATGATGTGCCACATCATCAAGGCACATGTGTGTGCCACCTCATGGAGGTTACATATTCCCTCTTTGATGGCCACTTAATGCATTAATGAGGGGAGTTACACAAATGATGGTGGCCGACCACTTGATGGCATGATGAGGAGTTTTTCATTTGGTGAGTAATTCACATTCACTCCTTCTTCCTTGAGTTCTTCTTGCTCTCTCCCTCTCCTCTTCTTGCCGTGACCTATCAAGGTGCTAGCACACCTTTGTTTAGGCCTTCTCCACCTAAGTTGTCCGTGTGGATACTTCTAGAGGACCGTACGCTTGACGGTCTAGAGATCCGGCATTTTGGACGAGCGGGATACGAGTAAGGCACGCTTCAAAGGTATAAAAATGTTTTCTTCCTTTGTAGATCTACTGTAGATTGAAGCTTTAAACTCGTACTCATATTTTCGAAAGTTTTCTTCGCACGAGATCCAGTGGCACGGGTGATTCGGGGTTTCCGCGACGCGAAAAAGCAATTTTCGCGGCCCGAAAAACCCAACAGTGGTATCAGAGCTACGTGCGAAGCAAGTACTAGTTTCAATTAGTATTTTTGTGAAAAATATGCATACTGTAACATTCTATGAATTTCCTAATTTTTATGATTTTATGGGTATTTTTCTCGTAGAAGCGAAGCACAAGTGTTTCGGCACTTGTAGTCTTCGACTACCGAGAAGAATTTTCCAAAACGGTAATGTTTCGACCCAAAATCTTTTGGGACAGCGGGCTAAGGCGCTCTTGGATCGCTTAGGAGCAACTCGCGATGGTTAGATCGTGGGTAGGGGTACTGCCCCTAACCCCGCAAGGGGATTTGCTCCACGATTGCGCCCGAAATCACTAATCGGGACCGCCGGGAAAAATTTACTCATAGAATCTGTAAAATTATGAAAAATTACAGAAAAATTATGAAAAATATATAATTTTGAATTATATATTATTTTTGTGATAGTCATGGCCCAAAGACCCAATTCGATTGGACAATTGTGTTGTAATTCATAATACGGCCTGCGTGCCGTTATGTGATGTGCGTGCTATATTTATCTTATTTTTATTTATTTTATTTTTCGCGACCTGCGCGTCGTGCCTTCCTTTTATTCTGGTTGTAAATTAGATTTAGACTCGAATGTAACTCGAGTTTCAAAATTGTAATGTAATTTTGAAGCGGTGGAAGGTCCACACAAGACGGAGTTACGAGGAGGGCGCGAGCAACACAAGGTGGTCAAAGGAAGAAGCTTGAGAAGCTGTTGACCTTAGCTTGACCATCTGATCTTCTCATTGGCTTGAGAAGATCATAGTAGGGCCATGACACAATCACAAAATAATTTAATTAATTGCTTATATGTATGTGATGCATATTTAATTAAGTAGTTAATTAGTGCCTATCGATTAGATAAGATCTAAATCGTGCACATGATGCACCCCACGATTAGATTAGATCTAAATCAAGTATTTGATACGCATCATCATTTAGATTAGATCTAAATCACGTCAACTCTAATGCCTACCGTGCCGTGATACCTACTACTACCTAGATCGCATGTAGTTGTTGAATCTGCCAAAACAGAGCAACACATACTATCTTGGGAGGGTACAGAGGGACAATCTTGGTCCCGCCTATCAACGCATGGGTGAGTACAACTCAATTAGATTGAGTATTCCTAGTTAACTCGGTTGGATCGAGTATAACTATAGACATTCTTCCAACGGTTGGAAAGTTAGGTCAAAATCACATATATATTAACTCTCGGGCGTATTAGCCAAAGCTAACTCGAGTTTTAATATAAATGCGGATTTTTGATTCTATAAACAAGAGTTGCATAGTGATGTAATTAGTAATCGTTACCTACCGATCATACTAAGTCTTGGGCGTATTAGCCAAAGCTAACTCAAGGGTTAGTATGATGTGGATCTTGTCCCACATGAATTATAGAATTCAGTGGGAGCATCATTTAGTTAAAGGCCTAATTAAATGATTAAGAATATGATATTTATTTCTGCATTTATTTCTGTTGTAGATTACCATGACGTCGAATACGAACACCTTCTCTCTGCGATCTATCCTTAAGAAGGACAAGCTCAACGGAGCAAATTTCCTGGACTGGTACAAGAACCTGAGAATAGTTCTCACCCAAGAACGTAAATTGTACGTTCTGGAGCAGCCCATTCCGGAGGCTCCTCCTGCCACTGCCACGCGAGCAGACCGAGATGCTTACAAGAAGCATCAAGATGACGCATTAGATGTGTCCTGTCTTATGTTCGCGACCATGAACTCTGAGGTTCAGAAGCAACATGAGTTGATGGGCGCTTATGATATGGTTGAACATCTTTGTCACCTATATCAAGGACAAGCAAGGCACTGGAAGAGGAACTCCAAAGAATACCTGGAAGATCTTACGAAGAAGAGAAATAAGATTTCTACTTCAGGTATACATATTATAGAAGTCAACCTCTCTATTTCTTCATCGTGGGTATTAGATACCGGATGTGCTTCGCACATTTGTACTAATGTACAAGCGCTGAGAAATAGCAGGGCATTGACGAAGGGTGAGATAGACCTACAAGTAGGCAATGGAGCACGAGTTGCTGCTATTGTTGTAGGAACTTACCATCTATCTTTGCCCTCCGGGCTTGTACTAGAATTAGATGATTGTTGTTATGTGCCTGTTTTAACTAAGAACATAATTTCAGTTTCTTGTTTGGACAAGAAAAGATTTTCGTTTACAATAAAGAACAAATGTTGTTTTGTCTATTTAAACAATATGTTCTATTGTAGTGCACCTCTGATAAACGGACTCTATATTATAGACCTTGAGAGCCCTATCTATAACATAAATACCAAGAGGTTCAAGTCAAATGACCTGAACCAAACCTACCTCTGGCACTGTCGCTTAGGTCATATAAATGACAAGCGCTTATCCCAACTCCATAAGGATGGTTTGCTGGACTCATTTGATTTAGAATCATATGAGATATGCGAGTCATGCCTACGAGGCAAGATGACCAAGACTCCCTTTAGTGGGCACAGCGAGAGAGCGATTGATTTGTTAGGACTCATACATAGTGATGTATGTGGCCCTTTCAATGTCGCTGCTAGAGGTGGTTATAGGTACTTCATCACATTTACTGATGACTTCAGTAGATATGGTTATGTGTACTTGATAACACATAAGTCAGAATCCTTTGAAAAGTTCAAAGAATTCAAGAATGAAGTACAGAACCAGCATGGCAAGAGTATTAAGATACTTCGATCCGATCGAGGTGGAGAATACCTTAGCCATGAGTTTCGTGACTACCTAGCTGAGTGTGAGATTCTATCCCAACTCACTCCTCCTGGAACACCACAGTGGAATGGTGTATCCGAAAGGAGGAATCGTACCCTATTAGATATGGTGCGATCTATGATGAGTCACACAGATCTTCCGACATACCTTTGGGGCTATGCTCTAGACACGGCAGCTTTTATACTCAACCGAGTTCCATCCAAGGCCGTGATAAAGACACCATATAGGATATGGACTGGGAGAGATGCCCAGGTGTCTTTCATGAGAATTTGGGGTTGTGAGGCTTACGTTAGACGTCAAGTCTCAGACAAATTAGGACCCAAATCTGACAAGTGCTACTTTATTGGATATCCCAAGGAAACTAAGGGATATTACTTCTACATTCCCAGTCAGCACAAGATAGTCGTGGCAAAGACTGGGGTCTTTCTAGAAAGGGACTTTGTTTCTAGGAAGATTAGTGGGAGCGCGTTCGATCTTGAAGAAGTTCAAGATGCAAACAATAGCACTGAAGCCTCGATGGAAGTTGAACTGGAACCACAAAGTGTTGTGGATGATGTTGTTCCACAAGGAGTTGAGGGACAACAACCAGTTCAAGTAGACATACCTCTTCGCAGGTCTGATAGGGTACGTCGTCAGCCTGAGAGATATTCATTTCTCTTGTCTGACCATGATGGCATTGTGCTCATAGAGGATGAGCCTACCACCTATCAGGAAGCTGTGATGAGAAATGGCTAGAAGCCATGAGATCCGAAATGGAATCCATGTACACCAACCAAGTATGGACTTTGGTTGATCCACCTGAAGGGGTAAAATCCATTGGGTGTAAGTGGGTCTTTAAGAGAAAGATTGACATGATGGACTTATCTATAAGGGTCGCTTGGTAGCTAAAGGTTTTAAGCAGATTCATGGTATTGACTATGATGAAACTTTTTCTCCAGTAGCGATGTTTAAGTCCATTCGGATCATGCTTGCTATTGCAGCCTACCATGATTATGAGATATGATAGATGGATGTCAAAACCGCGTTTCTGAATGAAAACCTGCTCGAGGATGTGTACATGACACAACCTGAGGGTTTTGTAGATCCACAGCATACTAGCAGAGTATGCAAGCTGCATAGGTCCATTTATGGACTAAAGCAAGCTTCTCGGATCTGGAATCTTCGATTCGATGATGCAATCAAACAATTTGGTTTCATCAAGAACGAAGATGAGCCTTGTGTCTACAAGAAGGTTGTAGGGGATATAGTAGTTTTCCTCATATTGTATGTGGATGACATACTACTCATTGGAAAGGACATCCCTTTGCTACAGTCTGTCAAGACTTGGCTAGGGACTTGTTTCTCAATGAAGGACTTAGGTGAAGCATCCCGCATTCTAGGGATACAGATCTATAGAGATAGATCTAAGAGATTGCTTGGCCTAAGTCAAAGTACATACATTGACAAGGTACTCCTTCGGTTTGCCATGCAGAACTCCAAGAAGGGATTTCTGCCGATGTCACATGGCGTGAGTCTTTTGAAGACTCAAGGTCTCTCTTCTGGAGAGAAGAGAGACCGCATGGATCAGATCCCTTATGCCTCAGCTATAGGATCGATCATGTACACCATGCTATGTACTCGACCTGATGTCTCGTATGCTTTGAGATACCAGTCAGATCCAGGTGAAAGTCACTGGATAGCGGTCAAGAATATTCTTAAGTACTTAAGAAGGACTAAAGAATATTTCTTGATATATGGAGGCAATGATGAGCTAGTTGTAAAGGGTTACAGTGATGCTAGCTTCCAGACTGACCAGGATGACTATCGTGTTTTGCATTAATGGTGGTGTTGTGAGCTGGAAGAGTTCAAAGCAGGACACAGTAGCTGATTCTACGACAGAGGCCGAGTATATTGCTGCATCAGAGGCAGCAAAGGAGGTAGTTTGGATTCGCAAGTTCATCACTGAATTTGGGGTGGTTCTGACCCTATTGAGATCTATTGTGACAACAATGGAGCTATAGCACAGACGAAGGAACCTCGCTCACACCAGCGGACCAAATACATACTACGACGCTTCCATCTCATTCGAGAGATCATCGAGAGAGGAGATGTGAAGATTTGTAGAGTACCTACAGAGGCTAACATCACAGATCCCTTGACTAAGGCTTTGGCACAGAGGAAGCATGATGGTCACACTAGGTCATTTGAGCTTAGAGCCTACACTGATTGGCACTAGTGCTAGTGGGAGATTGTTAGCTAGAGCCCTAGAGCCAATCATTTGATGATTGTATTATGGACTTGTTGTATCATATTCTATCTATATAAATAAAGGCATTTGGTTTTTGGTTATTATACTTACTTGTATTGGTGCCAAATAAACTAAGTATAATAACGTCCTTGAGTAGAAGGTTCTCACCTGTATCAATCGGTTAGTTGAACCGATAGTGAGATGATATAGGGAACACTACTCTTAACCATTCCTAGTCGAGTATTAACATTCAGAGACAATGTTAATGCAATAAGACTAGCATGTAGGTCAACTCGATGACTTGATCTCACAAGTCATGGATATAGAGATATCAAGTTGACACATGGGTATGCATTGGAGAATGTATACTGAATGACCCGCCATGAGAAAGTATCATGGATCGTTATATGAGTGTCATATAATTTCTCATGTGGCTATTAGTATGACTACTAGTCCTTAGACCTGAAGTCACCATGGTTGCCTACATAAGGAGTTATGTACTTTGGTTTCGTGAAACGTCACCCGTAACTGGGTGGACTATAAAGGCGATTACTTGGTATGTAACAAATTATGCGGAGGGATGTGAGTGATATAGATGGGATCTATCCCTGCTATATGACGGGAGAGACATCGATATTCTTGATAGAGTGAGACCACGAAGTGTTGGAGTGTATACTGAAAGCCTAAGCTTTGTAAACATTCATTATGAATAAAGAATCAAATTTGGTCAAATTGTCTACATTTAGGTGTAATTGTTCAATTAATTTATACTGTAGATAACATAGTATGTGGTGCCACATGCAGAAGATGATGTTATCAGTACCTTATAAATTATAAACAGTAGCTCACGACCAAAATAGAAAGGAACAAACCATTAGAAGGTCGTAGTGTAATTAGGTATCAGTTTATGTTGACTGTATAATTACACAAGTACACCTAGAGTGTATTGAGTAGGACCATTTGAGGTCATTTCTTTTATACTGACTTTATAAAGGAACAAAGACCTCAGTTATTATGGAAGTGTGTGCTCTTAATCCTAATATAATAACAAGCATATATATTTGATATTTATTTCTTTAATTTATCAATGGGTGAGATTTAGTTCGATGAATCAATAAGCCCGATAAGTTGGGAAATGGTATCACTTATAGTGTGTGTTGTTGATTATAGAAGGAAACTGTGTCCTAGAGATACTAGGTTGATAATGTCCTCAAGAGGAGGTCATAAGGATTGTCATGTTAAACCCTGCAGGTGGACTTAGTCCGACATGACAATAAGGTTGAGTGGTACTACTCTTGGACTTAGATATTAATTAAATGAGTTGTCAGAACTCACTTAATTAGTGGACATTCGATATCTTAAACACAGGGAGACTAACATACTCATAATAAGAAGGAGCCCAAAAATGTAATTTGGGATTGGTGCGGTAGTTCAATAATAGTTCTCTAGTGGAATGAATTATTATTGATAAAATTAAGTTGTGTGTTAGGGGCGGATGCTTAATTTTATCGGGAGACCAAAACCAATTCTTCCTCTCGGTCCCTATCGTAGCCTCTTATTTATAGAGTACTATACCCACCTATACCCACCTTCTATACCCACCAATAGGGGGCCGGCCAAGCTAGCTTGGGAACCAAGCTAGGGCCGGCCTAGGTATAAGATTGGGTGGCCGGCCCTAGCTTGAACCCAAGCTAGTGGGGGCCGGCCAAATTAAATTAAAGAAGGGATTTTAATTTTAATTTTTATTATGTGGGAGATATAATTTATTAAAGAGAATTAAAATTAAAATATCTCTCTTGTAAAAGATCTACAAAAGATTAAAGAAAGAGATTAGATCTCTTTCCTTATTTGTAGATTGGTTAGATATTTTATTTTCTCTTTAAAAATTATTCACATGTTCTAAAATTAAAATTATAGAAATTTCCTTATATCAACCATGAAGAGATTTTGAAGAGAAATTTTATTTTTTAAAATTTCCGGAAACAAATTAGGAAGTTTTAATTGTTGATTGAAACTTGTCTAATTTGATTTCATTGATGTGGCTGGCCATAAGATTTTAATTGGGGAAATTTTATTTTATTTTTCTTAATTAAATCATGTCAAGGAAATTGAGGAAATTTTATTGTAATTAAATTTCCTAATTTGCCTAGGCCATGGAATATAAAAGAAGGGGTGAGGGTGCCTTCATGGGTGACAACCTCTATTATTTCTCTCCCTCTTTTGTTCCTTGGTGTGGCCGGCCATCCTCTCCCTCTCTTCCTCTTGTGGTGGCCGAACCTCTCTCTCTCCCTTGGAGCTCTTGTGGTGGCCGGATACTACTTGGAGAAGAAGAACAAGAAGGAGAGAAAGCTAGCATCTCTTGGAGCTTGGTTAGTATTTTGATTTTCTTCCTTGGTGAAGCTTCTTCTTTTGTGGCCGAACCTAGCTAGGAGGAGAAGAAGGTGGTTGGTGGTTTCTCATCTCGGAAGATCGTTGCCCACACAACATCCGAGGTTAGAAGAGGAATACGATAGAAGATCAAAAAGTCTTTCTAGAAGGTATAACTAGTAGTTTTTCCTTTTTCCGCATCATACTAGTTATTTATGGAAATAATACCAAATACAAGAGGCTTACGTTCTAGTATTTCGAATATATTTTTTCGATGTTGTGTTCTTTTGTTTTATTTTTCCTTGTGATTTGATTGTTCTTTTCGGTTAACCTAAAGTTATTTTAGGAAATTAAATATTAGCTTTCTATAAAAGGTTTTGTCTAGTCGGTGGTGGTTGCTCCCATATCCAAGAAGGCCATGTGCCTCGCCACGTCAGTACTGGGAACCAATTATGGAAATTAATATTTAATGGAATTAATAACTTAAGGTGATTTGGGTCAAACGTGTTAAGTTCCGCAGGAGAGCCAAGTCAAAACCTAAAAGAACGAATAGATTAAGTTTTGGATCAAACGTGTTAAGTTCCGCAGGCGATCTAAAATTTAATTTAAAAGAACACATGGTAGCTAGGAAAAGGTTCAGACCTTTGTACAAAATTTTTGTACAGTGGAACCTCTAGGTTTTTCGAGTAGCAACCAACAATTGGTATCAGAGCTAGGGTTTTGCCTCTGTGTATTTGGGATTAGTTTAATTATGCACATGTCATACATAATTTAGGTAGGATAATAGTAGGATATACTAACTTTGTGGATGCAGGATCCAACTATTATGGCTTTTAGATATTATGTGTGTGATTGGATCCTTGGACATGTCAAGGGCATTTATATGTGTGTCCATGATTGTATTAAAAATACAGCAGGAGTTGTATTTAGTTTTATTAGGATTTTATTTTTTGATCTAGATACATGTACATTCCTTTTATGAAATATAGGATCAAAATTGTAAAATTCTATTTATGTCGCGGATCAAATCTTGCAAAGCGTGGAACCTTCTGAGGACCAGAGGCGCAGTGGAACAAGGAACAAGATGGATGCGACAATTAGACCCGGTGGCGGTGGCCAAATATGGCAGCAGCTTGGGATGACAACACACGGAGGACAACTATAAAAGCCATAATAGTTGAAAATTAGATTTTCTATTTATTGCTTTTATATTATGCTGTGTGTGCATGTTAGTATACATGACTAGTAGGCTAGCATAGTTAAAATTCCTCGTTTTTAAATAACTAAGTGGGAGAGGGATTTTTAAATAAATCCCATGGTCTCCATTACTGGTTTGTAAGTGATGTAAACAAGCTTGCGCGTTGGCTCTGAGTGCCTTCCTCCATAACGGATGAGCTTGTTTGTGGATCACTAGAACAGACTTCCATTTTTGGATGACTATAGGAAGTTAATTAAGAGCGTGTGATCTTCCCCAACGGAAGGGGCATAATCTTATTAATGGACTTAGTGTCAAGTAATGGTATACACTTAGACACACCTAATAGTATCCTCCCCATCGGAGTCACTGCTATTATTTGTGTGACCAAAAGATACCAACTATTAATTTTATTTGTCAAAAAGTTAGGTTGACAAGATAGAAAAATTAATGGGTTAAAACCCTCCTTTTACAAATGTTGAATTTGTATACGTCTACACTAACGTGGCATACAAAATTCACGGTGTTTTGAGGTGTTGGTTAATTTAAAATAGTATTGTTTGAGGAATCAATATTATTATAAATTTAAGAGTTCTGACCAAAAGTTATTTGTGATTCTTAGGATGACTTTCAACCCACTGTCCATCATACTTCAACAGAATAGACTTACTGGACCAAACTACATAGATTGGAAAAGAAACCTAGATATTGTTCTTACTGCTGAAAGCTATAAATTTGTACTGACTGAGCAGTGCCCTGAAGCACCTACTGGTGAATCTACTCAAGAGGAGATTGAATATCATAGGAAATGGGTAAAAGCTGATGAGATGGCGCAGTGTTACATTTTGACTTCAATGTCAAATGGATTGTAACATCAGCATCAGGATTTACCAACAGCTTATGATATTATGAACAATCTCAAGGAACTCTTTGGTCATCAGGATAGGGCTTCTAGGCAAGAAGCCATGAGAAAGATAATGACAACCACCATGCAAGAGGGTACTCCATATCCTAAACATGATGGCTTATCTAAACGAGATACAGATCCTTGGAGGAGAAATTAATGGGGAAACCCAGATCGATATAATCCTCCAAACGCTACCAAGAAGTTTTGAGCAGTTTTGCCTGAACTATAATATGAATAAGAGGGTTTATTCATTAGAGGAACTGTTGGGTTCGTCGGGCCGCGAAAACCGCTTTTTCGCGTCGCGGAAACCCCGAGTCACCCAAAGCCATGGATCTCGTGCAAAGATTCGTAAACAAAACTTTTCGAAAAACCTTTTCTTGTACGAGTTTGTAAAAACTTTAGATCTACACTAAAGTTAAGATCATTACCCTTGATGCGCGCCCCACGCAAATCCCGCTCGTCCAAATGGTGCCGGATCTCAAGACCGTCAAGCGCACGGTCCTCTAGAAGTATCCACACGGACCCACTAGATGGAGGTGACCAAAAACCAAGGTGTGCTAGCACCTATGTGGTTCGGCCAAGGAAGGAGGAGAGGGAGAGTGCAAGAAGAACTCTAGGAGGAAGAAGAAGGAATGAATGATGGAATAATTTCAAAATGAAAATCATTCTACACATTCAAGTGGCCGGCCACCATCTCATGTCTAACTCCCATTTCCACATTAAATGCAATTAATGTGGAGCCATTAAAGAGTTGTAACCCCCATGAGGTGGCACTCTAGGATGATGTGGATCAACACTATTGGTCCACATCTTGCCACCACACTAAATTACATGGCAACAAGTGTAACCTCCTCATTTAATGTGGGCCGGCCACATTAAATGCTATGGAGGCTTGTAACCTCCATGAGGTGGCACACATTGATGATGTGGAGCAATCCTATTGGTCCACATCTTGCCAACTCACTAGTGATGTGGCAAAAAGTCAAGTCAAACATGACTTTTTCTCTTCCTCTCAAATCAAGTCAAACTTGATCAAATCTCTCTCATGGTTGATCTAATCCAACCATATGATTCAAGCCAACTTAATATAATGAATCTAATTCATTAAATTAAGTTGATTTAATGAGTCATAATCTAAATTAGACTCATTGAATACATGCATCAACTTGAGTCCAACTCAATTAGCCCAATTTGGATTACTCTTAATCCAATATGATTCATCAAATGAATCTAATTCTCTTAGTTCATCATATGAACCAAATCTCCATCTAATTGTCCTTAGTGTGTGACCCTATAGGTTCTTGTAACGTTGGCAATGCCCAAAACCTATTTAGGAGCATAAGTAATGAGCGGTATCCAGCAACACATCATTACTACCCAAGTTACAAGAATGTCAAGATCCGACATCACCTTGTGACTACTAATTGTGACTCCTCACAATATATGTGACATTGTCCTTCTATCCTAGACATCTAGATTGATCAATATGAGGCATAGACCGTGTCATCCTCTAATCAATCTAAATCTTGAACTCCAAGTAGACTCACTCGATCAAATGAGCTCAACATCTAATGTTGACTCATTTGGGCATGGCCATGCACTTAGTGGTCTCACTCTATCAAGAATATTGATGTCGCTCCCGTCATATGGGAGGGATAAATCCCATCTACATCACTCACATCCCTCTGCATAATTTGTTACATACCCAGTAATCGCCTTTATAGTCCACCCTGTTACGGGTGACGTTTGACGAAACCAAAGTACATAACTCCTTATGTATGGATCCATGGTGACTTCAGGTCTAAGAATTAATAGTCATACTAATAGCCACATGAGAAAGTATATGGCACTCATATAACGATCCATGATACTTTCTCATGGCGGGTCATTCAGTATACATTCTCCAATGTATACCCATGTGTCAGCATGATATCTCTATATCCATAACTTGTGAGATCAAGTCATCGAGTTGACCTACATGCTAGTCTTATTGCATTAACATTGTCCCTGAATGTTAATACTCGACTAGGAATGATTTAGAATAGTGTTCCCTATATCATCTCACTATCGATTCAACTAATCGATTGATATAGGTATGAACCTTCTACTCTAGGACGTTACTATACTTATTTTATCTGGCACTAATACAAATAAGCATAATAACCAAAAACCAAATGCCTTAATATATATACAAGAATATGATATACATGAGTCCATACAATCATCAAATGATTGGCTCTAGGGCTCTAACTAACAATCTCCCACTAGCACTAATGCCAATCAGTTTAGGCTCTAAGGCCTAATGACCTAGTGTGACCATCATGCTTTCTCTGTGCCAAAGCCTTGGTCAAGGGATCTGCGATGTTAGCCTCTGTAGGTACTCTGCAAATCTCCACATCTCCTCTATCGTTAATCTCTCGAATGAGATGGAAATGTTATAGAACTGCTGTGAACTCTGCCAACTCATAGCACTACCATTCAAGCAAAACACGAACCTCGACTGTGATCTTTTATCATCCTGATCGGTCTGGAAGCTGGCATCACTGTAACCCTTTACAGTTAGCTCATCATTGCCTCCATATATCAAGAAATATTCTTTAGTCCTTCGTAAGTACTTAAAAATATTCTTGACCGCTATCCAGTGACTTTCACCTGGATCTGACTGGTATCTGCTCGTCATGCTCAAAGCATACGAGACATCAGGTGGAGTACATAACATGACGTACATAATAGATCCTATGGCTGTGGAACTACAAAAACCCTCAGGTTGTGTCATGTACACATCCTCGAGTATGTTTCCATTCAGAAACTCGGTTTTTGACATCCATCCGCCATATCTCAGAATCTGGTCTCATCACAGCTTCCTGATAGGTGTTAGGCTCATCCTCTATGAGCACAATGTCATCATGGTTAGACACGAGAAATGAATATCTCTCAGGCTGACGATGTACCCTATCAGACCTGCGAAGAGGTATGTCTACTTGAACTGGTTGTTGTTCCTCAACTCCTTGTGGAACAATATCATCCACAATACTTTGTGGTTCCAGTTCAACTTCCATCGAGGCTCCAGTGCTATCGTTCGCATCTTGAACTTCTTCAAGATCAAAGGTACTGCCACTAGTCTTTCTAGAAACAAAGTCCCTTTCTAGAAAGACCCCAGTCTTTGCCACAACTACCTTGTGCTGACTGGGAATGTAGAAGTAATATCCCTTAGTTTCCTTGGGATATCCAATGAAATAGCACTTGTCAGATTTGGGTCCTAACTTGTCTGAGACTTGACGTCGTACGTAAGCCTCACAACCCCAAATCCTCATGAAAGACACCTGGGCATCTCTCCCAGTCCATATCCTATATGGTGTCTTTATCACGGCCTTGGATGGAACTCGGTTGAGAATGAAAGCTGCCGTGTCTAGAGCATATCCCCATAGATATGTTGGAAAATCTGTGTGACTCATCATAGATCGTACCATATCTAATAGGGTACGATTCCTCCTTTCGGATACACTATTCCATTGTGGTATTCCAGGAGGAGTGAGTTGGGATAGGATCCCACACTCAGCTAGATAGTCACGAAACTCATGGCTTAAGTATTCACCACCTCGATCCGATCGAAGTATTTTAATACTCTTGCTAAGCTGGTTCTGTACTTCATTCTTGAATTCTTTGAACTTTTCAAAGGATTCCGACTTATGTGTCATCAAGTACACATAACCGTATCTATTGAAATCATCAGTAAATGTGATGAAGTATCTATAACCGCCTCTAGCAGCGACATTGAAAGGGCCACATACATCACTATGTATGAGTCCTAACAGATCAGTCGCTCTCGCTGTGCCCACTAAAGGGAGTCTTGGTCATCTTGCCTCGTAGGCATGACTCGCATATCTCATATGATTCTAAATCAAATGAGTCCAGCAAACCATCCTTATGGAGCTGGAATAAGCGCTTGTCATTTATATGACCTAAGCGAGAGTGCCAGAGATAAGTTTGGTTCATGTCATTTGACTTGAACCTCTTGGTACTAATGTTATAGATAGGGCTCTCAAGGTCTAGAATATAGAGTCCGTTTATTAGTGGTGCACTACAATAGAACATATCTTTTAAATAAACATAATAACATTTGTCTTTTATTATAAAAGAGTATCCTTTCTTGTCTAAACAAGAAACTGAAACTATGTTCTTAGTAAGAGCAGGCACATAACAACAATCATCTAAATCTAGTACAAGCCTAGAGGGCAGAGATAGCTGATAAGTTCCTACAGAAAGCAACCCGTGCTCTATTGCCTACTCGTAGGTCCACCTCGCCTTTGCCAATGCTCTCAGTGCCTGCACATCAGGACAAATGTGAGAAGCACATCCAAGATCTAATACCCATGATGTAGAGATAGATAGATTGACTTCTATAACATATATACCAAGTGGAAGTCTCACTTCGCTTCTTCTTAAGATCCTCCAAGTATACCTTGCGGTTCCTCTTCCAATGCCCGGTCTGACCGCAGGGCTTCAGTGCCTTGCCTTTGCCCTTGGTTTGAGACTTTCCCTTACCTTTAGGCTTGCCCTTGCCCTTGTGCTTCGGACCATCAGCATGGGCTTAACCTTCTTAAGGTTAATCTCAGCAGTTCGTAACATACTAAGTAGCTCGGGCAGTGGCTTGTCAATCTCGTTCATGTTATAGTTGAGAACGAATTGACTATAGCTATCCGACAAGGACTGCAAGATCAAGTCAGCCAGCTCTTGGCCAAGTGGGAACCCCAGTCTTTGTAGGTTCTCTATGTACCCAATCATCTTGAGTACATAAGGACCTACAGGAGCCCTGTCGACATCTTGAAACAATGCCTTAGAGATCTCAAATCTCTCATGCCTCGCTTGTCCCGATATAGTTGGCGAAGATGCTCAACCATATCGTAGCGCCCATCAACTCGTGTTGCTTCAGCTCCGAGTTCATGGTCGCGAGCATTAGACAGACACATCTATGCGTCGCCTTGATGCTTCTTGTAAGCATCTTTGTCCGCTCACGGGCATTGGCGGGAGGAGCCTCCGGAATGGGCTGCTCCGAACGTCAGTTTACGTTCCTGGATGAGAACTATTCTCAAGTTCCTATACCAGTCCAGGAGCTTGTCCTTCTCAAGGACAGATCGTAAGGAGAAGGAATTCGTGTTCGACGTCATGGTTATCTACAACAGAAAATTTGCAGAAATAAATATCATATTCTTTTAAAATCATTTAATTAGGCCTTTAACTAAATGATGCTCCCACTGAATACTATAATTCTTGTGGGACAAGATCCACATCATACTAAGCTTTGGCTAATACGCCCAAGGCTTAGTATGATCGGTACGTAACGATTACCAATTACATTTCTATGCAACTCTTGTTTATAGGATAAAGATCCATATTTATATTAAAACTCGAGTTAGCTTTGGCTAATACGCCCGAGAGTTAATATAAACGTGATTTTGTCCTACCTTTCCAACTATTGGAAGAATGCCTATAGTTGACTCGATCCAACTGAGTAACTAGGAATACTCAATCTAATTGAGTTTGTATTCACCCATGCGTTGATAGGCGGGACCAAGATTGTCCCTCCGTACCCTACCAAGATAATATGTATTGGCTGATTCAACAATACATGTGATCGAGGTAGTGATAGGTATCACGGCACGGTTAGGCATTTTAGAGTTGGTTCGATCTAGATCTAATCTAATCGAGAAGGATGCATCTTGTGCATGACTTAGATCTAATCTAATCGCAAGGGTGCATCATGTGCACGACTTAGATCTAATCTAATCGTTAAGGCACTAATTAATTAATTAATTATTAAACATGCATCAGATACATAACAATTAATTAATTAATCTATTTGTGATTTAGTCATGGCCCTACTACGATCTTCTCAAGCCAATGAGAAGATCGAATGGTCAACCTAGGGTCAACCTCTTCAAGCTCCTCCCTTTGACCACCTTGTGTTGCTCGTGCCCGCCTCGGAACTCCGTCTCGTGTGGACCCTCCACCACTCGAATTTGTACATTACAATTTGAAACTCGAGTTACATTCGAGTCTAAATCTAATTTACAACCAGAATAAGAGAAAGGCACGACGCGCAGGCCGTGGGAAAAAAAATAAAAATACAGCACACACAATCATATGACGGCACGCAGGCCGTATTATGAATTACAACACAAATCCAATCTTATTGGGTATTTTGGGCCATGACTATCACAAATTAATATATAATTCAAAATTATATATTTTCATAATTTTTCTGTAATTTTAAAAATAATTTTTACAATTTTTATGAATAAAATTTTCCGGCGGTCCCGTTTAGCGGTTTCGGGCGCAATCGCGGAACGGGGCCCAGGGGCAGCGCCCCTACCCGCGATCTAACCATCGCAAGGGTTCCTTTGCGATCCAACAGCCCCTAAACCCGCTGTCCCAAAACGATTTGGGTCGAGACATTGCCGTTTCGGAAAAATCTTCCCGGCGGGTTCGTTTTTAGCGATTTCGGGTGCAATCGCGAAGCAAATTCCCTTGCGGGGTTAGGGGCAATGCCCCTACCCACGATCTAATCATCGTGAGTTGCTCCTTTGCGATCTAATGGCACCCGATCCCGCTGTCCCAAACGGATTTGGGGCAAAACGAAGCCGTTTAAAAGAAAACTTTCCAGTAGCCGAAACCTACAAGTGCCGAGACACTTGTGCTTCGCTTCTACAGAAAAATTACTCATAAAAACTCTAAAAACTCAATTTTTACAGAAAATCACAGAAGGTATATTTTTCATAAAAATACAAACGAACTCGTACAAGTCTTTGCACGTGGCTCTGTGAAGATCGCTTTTTCGCGTCGCGGAAACCCCGAGTCACCCAAAGCCATGGATCTCGTGCAAAGATTCGTAAACAAAACTTTTTGAAAAACCTTTTCTTGTACGAGTTTGTAAAAACTTTAGATCTACACTAAAGTTAAGATCATTACCCTTGATGCGCGCCCCACGCGAATCCCGCTCGTCCAAATGGTGCCGGATCTCAAGACCGTCAAGCGCACGGTCCTCTAGAAGTATCCACACGGACACACTAGATGGAGGTGACCAAAAACCAAGGTGTGCTAGCACCTATGTGGTTCGGCCAAGGAAGGAGGAGAGGGAGAGTGTAAGAAGAACTCTAGGAGGAAGAAGAAGGAATGAATGAAGGAATAATTTCAAAATGAAAATCATTCTACACATTCAAGTGGTCGGCCACCATCTCATGTCTAACTCCCATTTCCACATTAAATGCAATTAATGTGGAGCCATTAAAGAGTTGTAACCCCCATGAGGTGGCACTCTAGGATGATGTGGATCAACACTATTAGTCCACATCTTGCTACCTCACTAAATTACATGGCAACAAGTGTAACCTCCTCATTTAATGTGGGCCGGCCACATTAAATGCTATGGAGGCTTGTAACCTCCATGAGGTGGCACACATTGATGATGTGGAGCAATCCTATTGGTCCACATCTTGCCAACTCACTAGTGATGTGGCAAAAAGTCAAGTCAAACATGACTTTTTCTCTTCCTCTCAAATCAAGTCAAACTTGATCAAATCTCTCTCATGGTTGATCTAATCCAACCATATGATTCAAGCCAACTTAATATAATGAATCTAATTCATTAAATTAAGTTGATTTAATGAGTCATAATCTAAATTAGACTCATTGAATACATGAATCAACTTGAGTCCAACTCAATTAGCCCAATTTGGATTACTATTAATCCAATATGATTCATCAAATGAATCTAATCCTCTTAGTTCATCATATGAACCAAATCTCCATCTAATTGTCCTTAGTGTGTGACCCTATAGGTTCTTGTAACGTTGGCAATGCCCTAAACCTATTTAGGAGCATAAGTAATGAGCGGTATCTAGCAACACATCATTACTACCCAAGTTACAAGAATGTCAAGATCCGACATCACCTTGTGACTACTAATTGTGACTCCTCACAATATATGTGACATTGTCCTTCTATCCTAGACATCTAGATTGATCAATATGAGGCATAGACCGTGTCATCCTCTAATCAATCTAAATCTTGAACTCTAAGTAGACTCACTCGATCAAATGAGCTCAACATCTAATGTTGACTCATTTGGGCATGGCCATGCACTTAGTGGTCTCACTCTATCAAGAATATTGATGTCGCACCCATCATATGGGAGGGATAGATCCCATCTACATCACTCACATCCCTCTGCATAATTTGTTACATACCCAGTAATCGCCTTTATAGTCCACCCTGTTACGGGTGACGTTTGACGAAACCAAAGTACATAACTCCTTATGTAGGGATCCATGGTGACTTCAGGTCTAAGGACTAATAGTCATACTAATAGCCACATGAGAAAGTATATGACACTCATATAACGATCCATGATACTTTCTCATGGCGGGTCATTCAGTATACATTCTCCAATGTATACCCATGTGTCAGCATGATATCTCTATATCCATAACTTGTGAGATCAAGTCATCAAGCTGACCTACATGCTAGTCTTACTGCATTAACATTGTCCCTGAATGTTAATACTCGACTAGGAATGATTTAGAATAGTGTTCCCTATATCATCTCACTATCGATTCAACTAATAGATTGATATAGGTATGAATCTTCTACTCTAGGACGTTACTATACTTATTTTATCTGGCACTAATACAAATAAGCATAATAACCAAAAACCAAATGCCTTAATATATATACAAGAATATGATATACATGAGTCCATACAATCATCTAATGATTGGCTCTAGGGCTCTAACTAACAGGAACTACTGACAGAACTTCAAGCAGCAGAAGGATTATTTTGTCACAATGCTCAAATTCACTATGCTGAAAATGGTTCTACTTCTAAACCGAGAGGTAAGAAGAAGAAGAAACAAGCTGGTTCAGCAACGAAAGTGAATAAATCTCAGAGTACGGGATTTAAAGCTGGAATGAAGAAGCCGAAGGGCAAGTGCTTCATCTGCAAGCAGGCAGGACATTGGAAGGCGGACTGTCCTCGTAGGAACAAAAAACAAAGGTATATCTCATACTCTAGTTATTGAAACATGTTTAGCGGTGTTATCTACCAACACCTGGTGTGTAGATACGGGTGTTGGGTTCGTCGGGCCGCGAAAACCGCTTTTCGCGTCGCGGAAACCCCGAATCACACGAAGCCATTGATCTCGTGCAAAGATTCGTAAACAAAACTTTTAGAAAAACCTTTTCTTGTACGAGTTTGTAAAAACTTTAGATCTACACTAAAGTTAAGATCATTACCCTTGATGCGCGCCCCACGCGAATCCCGCTCGTCCAAATGGTGCCGGATCTCAAGACCGTCAAGCGTACGGTCCTCTAGAAGTATCCACACGGACACACTAGATGGAGGTGACCAAAAACCAAGGTGTGCTAGCACCTATGTGGTTCGGCCAAGGAACGAGGAGAGGGAGAAGAGAGAGCACCCAAGGAAGAAGAAGATACACAACTTGAATGAAAATGAATTCTCATTCAAAACCCAAAGTGGCCGGCCACTCTCATCTAGTGTAACTCCCACATTAATTCCAATTAATGTGGAGACCATTAAGAGTTGTAACCCCCATGAGGTGGCACTCTAGGATGATGTGGATCAACACTATTGGTCCACATCTTGCCACCTCACTAAATGACATGGCAACAAGTGTAACCTCCTCATTTAATGTGGGCTGGCCACATTAAATGCTATGGAGGCTTGTAACCTCCATGAGGTGGCACACATTGATGATGTGGAGCAATCCTATTGGTCCACATCTTGCCAACTCACTAGTGATGTGGCAAAAAGTCAAGTCAAACATGACTTTTTCTCTTCCTCTCAAATCAAGTCAAACTTGATCAAATCTCTCTCATGGTTGATCTAATCCAACCATATGATTCAAGCCAACTTAATATAATGAATCTAATTCATTAAATTAAGTTGATTTAATGAGTCATAATCTAAATTAGACTCATTGAATACATGAATCAACTTGAGTCCAACTCAATTAGCCCAATTTGGATTACTCTTAATCCAATATGATTCATCAAATGAATCTAATCCTCTTGGTTCATCATATGAACCAAATCTCCATCTAATTGTCCTTAGTGTGTGACCCTATAGGTTCTTGCAACGTTGGCAATGCCCTAAACCCATTTAGGAGCATAAGTAATGAGCGGTATCTAGCAACACATCATTACTACCCAAGTTACAAGAATGTCGAGATCCGACATCACCTTGTGACTACCAATTGTGACTCCTCACAAAATATGTGACATTGTCCTTCTATCCTAGACATCTAGATTGATCAATATGAGGCATAGACCGTGTCATCCTCTAATCAATCTAAATCTTGAACTCCAAGTAGACTCACTTGATCAAATGAGCTCAACATCTAATGTTGACTCATTTGGGCATGGCCATGCACTTCATGGTCTAACTCTATCAAGAATATTGATGTCGCTCCTGTCATATGGGAGGGATAGATCCCATCTACATCACTCACATCCCTCTGCATAATTTGTTACATACCCAGTAATCGCCTTTATAGTCCACCCTGTTACGGGTGACGTTTGACGAAACCAAAGTACATAACTCCTTATGTAGGGATCCATGGTGACTTCAGTTCTAAGGACTAATAGTCATACTAATAGCCACATGAGAAAGTATATGACACTCATATAACGATCCATGATACTTTCTCATGGCCGGTCATTCAGTATACATTCTCCAATGTATACCCATGTGTCAGCTTGATATCTCTATATCCATGACTTGTGAGATCAAGTCATCAAACTGACCTACATGCTAGTCTTATTGCATTAACATTGTCCCTGAATGTTAATACTCGACTAGGAATGATTTAGAGTAGTGTTCCCTATATCATCTCACTATCGATTCAACTAATCGATTGATATAGGTATGAACCTTCTACTAAAGGACGCTATTATACTTAGTCTATTTGGCACTAATACAAATAAGTATAATAACCAAACAAATGCCTTTATTAATATACAAGAATATGATATACATGAGTCTATACAATCATCAAATGATTGGCTCTAGGGCTCTAACTAACAACGGGAGCCACTGATCATGTCTGCAATTCCTTGCAGGGGTTCCAGGAAACCCGACGACTATCTGAAGGAGAGATTACCGTCTACATGGGCAATGCTACTAAGGTGGCAGCTGTTGCAGTGGGAGATGTCTACTTATCTTTTAGTAGAAATAGAAATTTGATTTTAAGAAATTGTGTTTATGTACCCAGTTTTAGAAAGAATTTAATTTTAGTTTCTAAACTGTTTTTAGATGGATATTCAGTTTCTTTCAGTAACGATGTAGTTATTAAAAGAAATAAAGTGATTATCTGTTCTGGTGCATTAGTTGTCAATTTGTATACTTTAAATCCAATTTCTTCCACAAAGCAAAACATGGAAATTTATAACTCATCTTCTAACTCTAATAAGAGAAAAGAACCTTCGGAAATGAACCAAGCATATCTTTGGCATCTAAGGCTTGGTCATATTAACTTAAGTAGGATTCAGAGGCTTATAGCCGATGGACTTTTGAGTTCATTTGAGTTGAAAAATTTTCCAACTTGTGAATCTTGCTTGGAAGGTAAAATGACCAAGAGACCGTTCAAGGCCAAGGGGTATAGAGCCAAAAAAGTGTTAGAGTTGGTTCATTCTGATTTGTGTGGTCCTATGTCTGTCCAGGCAAGAGGTGGTTTTGAATATTTTGTCTCTTTTATAGATGATTATTCAAGATATGGATACATTTACCTAATGCGCCGCAAGTCCGAGTGCTTTGATAAGTTCAAAGAATACAAGGCTGATGTGGAGAAACGATTAGGTAAAAGTATCAAGACACTATGATCTGATCGTGGTGGCGAATACCTCTTAGGAGAGTTTAGGAATTACTTATCAGAGGCCGGGATTCAATCCCAATTGTCTGCAACTGGAACACCCCAACAGAATGGTGTAGCAGAACGAAGGAATAGGACTCTTATGGAGATGGTTAGATCGATGATGAGTTATTTAGAATTACCAAATTTGTTTTGGGGATATGATCTGGAAACAGCAGTATACGTTCTGAACTTAGTACCTTCTAAATCAGTTTCTTCTACTCCCATAGAATTGTGGAATGGGCGAAAGCCCAGTCTAAGACATATTCGGATTTGGGGTAGTCCAGCACATGTGCTGAAACCAGATGTTGATAAGTTAGAATCCCGTACAGATGTTCGCGTGTTTGTAGGATATCACAAAGGAACGAAAGGTGGTTTATTTTATAGTGCTAAAGACCAGAAGGTCATTGTTAGCACCAATGCCCAATTTTTAGAAGAAGACTATATAATGGATCACAAGCCCAGTAGCAAAGTTGTTTTAGAAGAACTTAGAGAGGATATGTCTACTTCAGTACCAACAGTACAAGATGAAGTACCACAAGAGACTGCAACACGTGTCACACATGATACACAACCACAGACAGTGCCTCGTCGTAGTGGGAGGGTTGTAAGGCAGCCTGAAAGATTCATGTTTTTGGGAGAGTCTTCGGACTTGATCCCGGGTAAACATGAACCTGATCCACGAACATATGACGAAGCACTCCAAGATATAGATGCAGCATCTTGGCAAAAGGCAATGAATTCTGAAATAGAGTCTATGTACTCTAATAAGGTCTGGGAGCTTGTAGAACCACCTGATGGTGTAAAAGCCGTTGGATGCAAGTGGATCTACAAAAGGAAAAGAGGGACAAACGGGAAGGTAGAGACCTTCAAAGCTAGGTTTGTTGCGAAAGGGTACACTCAGAAAGAGGGAATCGATTATGAGGAGACCTTTTCATCGGTAGCCATGCTTAAGTCTATCCGGATACTCTTATCCATTGCTGCTCATATGGATTATGAGATTTGGCAAATGGATGTCAATACAGCTTTCCTTAATGGAAGTCTTGAAGAGAACATCCATATGAAGCAACCAGAAGGGTTCATTGAAAAAGGCAAAGAGCATCTAGTGTGCAAGCTCAATCGGTCCATTTATGGACTGAAGCAAGCTTCAAGGTCTTGGAACATCCGGTTTAATAAAGTAATCCAGTCGTATGGATTTATTCAGTGTCCGGATGAGTCTTGTGTATACAAGAAGTGTAACGGAAACGTGGTGGTATTTCTTGTACTATACGTAGATGATATTTTGTTAATTGGCAACAATGTCAAGGTATTATCAGACGTAAGGGTATGGTTGTCCAAACAATTTGATATGAAGGACTTAGGAGAGTGTGCACACATTCTTGGGATCAAAGTGATAAGGGATCGCAAGAAAAGAATGTTGTGTCTGTCCCAAGCTTCATATATAGATACAATCCTTGCTCGTTTTAGTATGCAAGATTCCAAGAAAGATTTCTTACCTTTTAGGCATGGAATAGCTCTATCTAAAGAGATGTCTCCGAAGACATCAAAGGAGATAGAAGACATGAAAGTAGTTCCTTATGCTTCGGCTGTAGGAAGCCTTATGTATGCAATGTTATGTACGAGACCTGATATTTGTTTTGCCGTGGGCATGGTCAGCAGATATCAGAGTAACCCTGGACAAGGACATTGGACTGCGGTAAAGCATATATTAAAGTACCTGAGAAGGACTAGAGATTATATGCTAATTTACCAAGCAGACGATTTGCTCCTTGTGGGTTACACGAATTCAGATTTCCAATCAGATAGGGACAATAGTAAGTCTACATCAGGCTATGTGTTTACTTTAGGAGGTGGAGCCATTTCATGGAGGAGTGTTAAGCAGAAATGCGTTTCGGACTCAACCATGGAAGCTGAGTATGTAGCAGCCTCTGAGGCAGATAAAGAAGTAGTATGGCTCAGGAACTTTCTAATGGACTTAGATGTGATTCCTGGTTTGCCCAAAATTATCACAATTTATTGTGATAATAGCGGTGCAGTTGCAAACTCGAAGGAACCACGAGCTCATAAGGCAAGTAAACATATAGAGCGCAAGTACCACCTGATACGAGATATCGTGAAGCGAGGAGAAGTTGTCATCGCCAAGATTGCATCAGCGGATAACCTGGCAGATCCTTTCACTAAGGCCCTTCCGGCGAAAGCTTTCGATCGGCATGTGGAGGGAATGAGAATCAGATGTATGGTAGAAGATATGGCAGCTTAGTCATTAGTATAAGTGGGAGATTGTTGGAGTGTATACTGAAAGCCTAAGCTTTGTAAACATTCATTATGAATAAAGAATCACATTTGGTCAAATTGTCTACATTTAGTTGTAGTTGTTCAATTAATTTATACTGTAGATAACATAGTATGTGGTGCCACATGCAGAAGATCAGTACCTTATAAATTATAAACAGTAGCTCACGACCAAAATGGAAAGAAACAAACCATTAGAAGGTCGTAGTGTAATTAGGTATCAGTTTATCTTGACTGTATAATTACACTAGTACACCTAGAGTGTATTGAGTAGGACCATTTGAGGTCGTTTCTTTTATACTGACTTTATAAAGGAACAAAGACCTCAGTTATTATGGAAGTGTGTGCTCTTAATCCTAATATAATAACAAGCACATATATTTGATATTTATTTCTTTAATTTATCAATGGGTGAGATTTAGTTCGATGAATCAATAAGCCCGATAAGTTGGGAAATGGTATCACTTATAGTGTGTGTTGTTGATTATAGAAGGAAACTGTGTCCTAGAGATACTAGGTTGATAATGTCCTCAAGAGGAGCTCATAAGGATTGTCATGTTAAACCCTGCAGGTAGACTTAGTCCGACATGACAATAAGGTTGAGTGGTATTACTCTTGGACTTAGATATTAATTAAATGAGTTGTCAGTAACTCACTTAATTAGTGGACATTCGATATCTTAAACACAGGGAGACTAACATACTCATAATAAGAAGGAGCCCAAAAATGTAATTTGGATTGGTGCGGTAGTTCAATAATAGTTCTCTAGTGGAATGAATTATTATTGATAAAATTAAGTTGTGTGTTCGGGGCGAACACGGGATGCTTAATTTTATCGGGAGACCAAAAATAATTCCTCCTCTCGGTCCCTATCGTAGCCTCTTATTTATAGAGTACTATACCCACCTATACCCACCTTCTATACCCACATAAAGCGGGCCGGCCAAGCTAGCTTGGGAACCAAGCTAGGGTCGGCCTAGGTACAAATTGGGGTGGCCGACTCTAGCTTGAACCCAAGCTAGTGGAGGCCGGCCAAATTAAATTTAAAAAGAATTTTAATTTTAATTTTTATTATGTGGAAGAAATAATTTATTAAAGAGAATTAAAATTAAAATATCTCTCTTGTAAAAGATCTACAAAAGATTAAAGAAAGAGATTAGATCTCTTTCCTTATTTGTAGATTGGTTAGATATTTTATTTTCTCTTTAAAAATTATTCACATGTTGTAAAATTAAAATTATAGAAATTTCCTTATATCAACCAAGAAGAGATTTTGAAGAGAAATTTTATTTTTTAAAATTTCCGGAAACAAATTAGGAAGTTTTAATTGTTGATTGAAACTTGTCCAATTTGATTTCATTGATGTGGCCGGCCATAAGATTTCAATTGGGGAAATTTTATTTTATTTTTCTTAATTAAATCATGTCAAGGAAATTGAGGAAATTTTATTGTAATTAAATTTCCTAATTTGCCTAGGCCAAGGAATATAAAAGAAGGGGTGAGGGTGCCTTCATGGGTGACAACCTCTATTATTTCTCTCCCTCTTTTGTTCCTTGGTGTGGCCGGCCATCCTCTCCCTCTCTTCCTCTTGTGGTGGCCGAACCTCTCTCTCTCCCTTGGAGCTCTTGTGGTGGCCGGATACTACTTGGAGAAGAAGAAGAAGAAGGAGAGAAAGCTAGCATCTCTTGGAGCTTGGTTAGTGTTTTGATTTTCTTCCTTGGTGAAGCTTCTTCTTTTGTGGCCGAACCTATCTAGGAGGAGAAGAAGGTGGTTGGTGGTTTCTCATCTCGGAAGATCGTTGCCCACACAACGTCCGAGGTTAGAAGAGGAATACGATAGAAGATCAAGAGGTCTTTCTAGAAGGTATAACTAGTAGTTTTTCCTTTTTCCGCATCATACTAGTTATTTATGGAAATAATACCAAATACAAGAGGCTTACGTTCTAGTATTTCGAATATATTTTTTCGATGTTGTGTTCTTTTGTTTTATTTTTCCTTGTGATTTGATTGTTCTTTTCGGTTAACCTAAAGTTATTTTAGGAAATTAAATATTAGCTTTCTATAAAAGGTTTTGTCTAGTCGGTGGTGGTTGCTCCCATATCCAAGAAGGCCATGTGCCTCGCCACGTCAGTACTGGGAACCAATTATGGAAATTAATATTTAATGGAATTAATAACTTAAGGTGATTTGGGTCAAACGTGTTAAGTTCCGCAGGAGAGCCAAGTCAAAACCTAAAAGAACGAATAGATTAAGTTTTGGATCAAACGTGTTAAGTTCCGCAGGCGATCCAAAATTTAATTTAAAAAAATACATGGTAGCTATGAAAAGGTTCAGACGTTTGTACAAAATTTTTGTATAGTGGAACCTCTAGGTTTTCCGAGTAGCAACCAACACGAAGTGCATGGCCATGCCCAAATAAGTCAACATGAGATGTTGAGCTCATTTGATCGAGTGGGTCTACTTGGAGTTCAAGATTTAGATTGATTAGAGGATGACACGGTCTGTGCCTCACATTGATCAATCTAGATGTCTAGGATAGAAGGACACTTGTCATATATTGTGAGGAGTCACAATTAGTAGTCACAAGGTGATGTTGGATCTCAACATTCTTGTAACTTGGGTAGTAATGATGTGTTGCTAGATACCGCTCATTACTTATGCTCCTAAATGAGTTTAGGACATTGCCAACGTTACAAGAACCTATAGGGTCACACACTAAGGACAATTAGATGGAGATTTGGTTCATATGATGAACGAAGAGGATTAGATTCATTTGATGAATCAAATTGGATTAAGAGTAATCCTAATTGGGCTAACTTGAGTTGGACTCAAGTTGATTCATGTGTTCAATGAGTCTAATTTAGATTATGACTCATTGAATCAATTTAATTAAATGAATTAGATTCATTATATTAAATTGACTTGAATTAAATGGTTGGATTAGATCAACCATGAGAGAGATTAAGTCAAGTTTGACTTGACTTGTGAGGAAGAGGAAGAGTCAAGTTTGACTTGACTTTATGCCACATCATTTGTGACTTGGCATTAAGTGGCCAATGATGATGTGCCACATCATCAAGGCACATGTGTATGCCACCTCATGGAGGTTACATATTCCCTCTTTGATGGCCACTTAATGCATTAATGAGGGGAGTTACACAAATGATGGTGGCCGACCACTTAATGGCATGATGAGAAGTTTTTCATTTGGTGAGTAATTCACATTCACTCCTTCTTCTTCCTTGAGTTCTTCTTGCTCTCTCCCTCTCCTCTTCTTGCCGTGACCTATCAAGGTGCTAGCACACCTTTGTTTAGGTCTTCTCCACCTAAGTTGTCCGTGTGGATACTTCTAGAGGACCATACGCTTGACAGTCTAGAGATCCGGTATTTTGGACGAGCGGGATACGCGAAAGGCACGCTTCAAAGGTATAAAAATGTTTTCTTCCTTTGTAGATCTACTGTAGATTGAAGCTTTAAACTCGTACTCGTATTTTCGAAAGTTTTCTTCGCATGAGATCCAGTGGCATGGGTGATTCGGGGTTTTCGCGACGCGAAAAAGAGGTTTTCGCGGCCCGAAAAACCTAACACAGCGTATGCTTCGACTTCATATTCAGAGGATGATGACTTGTCCCACGTTGCTTTAAGGCTATGTTTGGATCAATTTGCCTTCTTATTCTTTTCTTTGCCTTTGTTCTTCGGTTTCAGACAGTCATCTTTGATGTACCCTTCTTCATTACAGTTGTAGCATCAGACCGTCTTTTTGTTGCATTGATGCTTTCTCATCTGCGATCTAAATTTATTAGTTTTAATAAACTTATTTAACTTTCTTACCAATAGCACCGCTTTAGCTTCATTGATTGACACTTCAGAGTTGGAATCGTCCATCTCGGCTTGTAGGGCAACATTGTGATTTCACTTCTCTATTTGTTTAGGTTCTGCAACTCGAGATTCGTGAAGTTCAAATGTAGAAAATAAATTTTCTAGCATACTTACCTCAAAGTCCTTAGAGATGTAGTATGCATCTACTAAGGATGCCCATTCTGGAGTTCTTGGGAAGGCGTTGAGCGCATATCGTATCGAGTCTCAGTTTGTTACCGTTTCTTTGAGATTGCTTAGTTGAGTTATCAGCTCCTTAGTTCTTGCTTGGAGTTGCGCTACCTTTTCGCCGTTGTTCATTCGGAGATTTATCAGCTGAGTCCGAAGGATATTACACCTTGCTAACTTCATTTCTAAGGTGCCTTCATGGAGCTCCAGGAATTTTTCGCAGAGGTCTTTGCCAGAGTAGTAGCATCCGATCCGACTTACCTCTTGGGGTGGCAGGACGCTGAGCAGATGGAACTCTGCCTTTCTGTTGGGTACGAAATCTGCTTTCTCCTTTTTCGTCTAGTTTTATTCTTCCTTGTCTTTAGGGGCTGCAAAACCATATTTCATAATTATAAGAATATCAAATTCTGTTTTAAAGAATACCTCCATTCGACGTTTCCATGTCGCGAAGTCTCTGTTGAATTTCGAGGGATGAATACTTGCACCGGCCATCATCTTGATCTTGATGCTTCAGTCGGCAGTTAGTCCTTCTGAGGTGATCTGGCTCTGATACCATTTGTTGGTGCAGCGGGGCCGGTTAGAGGGGAGGGGTGAATTGCCTGCAAAATAAAATATACTCTCTTCGTGCTTTCAACTCTTAAAATAGCAACAGTAAGATAATAACAAAATAAAAGAGAAAATAAGAAGACTCAACAATTTTGACTTGGTTACAACCTAGATGGTTGTTAATCCAAGGTGGTTGAAAAAACGCACTATAAATCTCCTTCGTTGAAGGCGGAGAAGCCTTTTACACACTGAAAGCTCTTAAGCGTTGCTATAAAGTTAGTACAGGAGTTGAATTGATAATTTCCTACCTCCAAGGGCCTTTATATAGCTCCTGGAAATCCTATCTCGAGTCTTGAGGGTGTCTCCAAAGGGGTTGAGGGCACCTCCAAGGGGATAAGTGGATAAAACTTTATTCGCTTGCAAACGGTTTGTTTGTCCTAGCTGAGGGCACCTCCAAGGGCATTTAGGGTGCCCTTACTCTGGTAAAAGTGGAGGCACCTCAACAGTTGTTGAAGGTGCCTCCAACTGCTTTTCCAGTATTTCTTCATCTTCTTTTCATCTTTCAAAGTTTCGTTTGATTAGGTGATTGCGGCCAATCGAAATAGGGCTCACCCGAACCTAATTTTCAGCCTTCTCCTCGAGTAGGCTTCCACCCCGGCTTCTCGTCCCTCGAACGTCGCACACGTTCTTCTCGTCCATCAGTGTACTCTTCCACAACTCTTTCAGCCTTCAGACGCACTGAGCCCATCGGCTCCCTTCCCGTGCAGTCCTTCTCTCTAACTGCGTCTTCCGCTCGACTTCCTGCGCTCCTAAGTTCTTGCACACTTAGACACAGGGATCAAAACCAAATAGGTCCTAACCTAACTTGATTGATCACATCAAAACAACTACGGGGACCAACAATCTCTCCCTTTTTGATGTGCATCAACCAAAGTTCAAGTTAGGAAAAAAAAACAGACAAGTAGTAATTTAAATAAATTACTAAACTAACATTTTCAACATAAAGATTGCAATAATAGAATTTGTAATTTTCTAAGAAAAAATATTAACTTGTTCCTATCCAAAAAATTTTAAGTACCAATTTTAAAAATATTAAATCCCCCTAAACTTGTTCTTATCTCTCCCCCTTTGATCACTGCAAAAACGGGGTAGGAATTTTTCAAAATAAATTCTAAGTTAACAAAGTACTCTAACTTTTAGTCAATTTAAAATATTTTTGAGAAATTTCCAAAAGATGTTAAAAAAAAACTTGTTAAAGCAATATCTAATTTTTATTGGATCGAGATGCGTTAGAAGGGGGGGGGGTGAATAGCGCTCGTGGCTTTCACTTATAGTAATCGAAAAACCTTCGAGAGTTAATCAGCGGAATAAGAAAACAAACACACATAGACCCAAGTATTTTTACTTGGTTCAGAGCCTTGGGCGACTCCTACTCCAAGGCCCGTGATCGTTGATCACTTTCAGTGAACAACAATTATAATATTGCAAAAGAGTACAATTAAATATTATAATTAAATGCACTAGAAATTATACTGACAATTAGAAATCGTAAAACTGAAGCTTTGGGTTGTCAGTGGCTTGTTACAGCACTTCTGGAACATCTCTTGAGTAGCACACGGAAGAAGGATCGCTTGAGAATCATTGAGTACAAGTGTTGGTCGAGACCTCCTTGTATAGCCTGCTGAGGACGCCCTCAATTCCCTTGAGGACACCCTCATCCGCGCTAAATCCACCACGTGGATGAGCTTTGAAGAAGTCCTCGCTGATCCTCTTGATAGCGCCTCCATATTCCTTGGGGGCACATTCAAGGTTATCCGAGGCACCTCAAGCCTCTATGAGGGTGCCTCTAGCCTTGCTATGCACACTACTCCTCCTCTGCACCCGAGGCACCTCCAAGCTCCATGAGGGTGCCTCAGGTACTATTCATCCGAGACATAATGTGCTTTTTTGTCCCTACAAGATAGGTTAGTCCACAAAACAACCATATATCCTGCGAAACCAAAGTTAGCACATAAATAACATAAACAAGAATATCTGACAGCCACCAGACTGTCCAGTTCTGACTTCAAATTTACGATCGAAAACCCTAGGTCGAACCGACGCCTACTGTTCCCTCCACGGGGAACGCGTCCTCACCTACTCCACTCAGGAGAGTATACCTGATGCCAGTTCGATCCTCCAGACTAACTGGACTTTCTGCCTAGGGTTACCACCTTTAGGGTTTTTCGCCACCTAGGGTTACCTCCCCCTAGGACCTAAGGTTACCACCCCCCCCCCCCTTAGGATTTCCACCACCTAGGGTTACCACCCCCTAGGACCTAAGGTTGCCACCCCTTAGGGTTTTCCTCCACCTAGGGTTACCACCCCTAGGATCTAAGGTTACCGACCCTTAGGGTTTTCCTTCACCTAGGGTTACCACCCCCTAAAACCTAGGGTTACCACCTGTAAGGAAATAGGTTGCTAAACATGTAAACGCGCAGCGGAAAAACCTATTTCCTCCTGAAGATCTATGCGAAGGGAGAAGAAAAATATACAAAGCTAACATAGGAACATGATAGAGTATACCTTTGTAGCGTGCACACGATCTCCCGACAGCTCAGATCTCAGCACGATCAAACGCTTGTGCCTCTTTTGGTATCCACACGAACAAGTGTTCCTCCATTTGTCTCACAAACTCACAAAAATGGAGAAGAAAACACTTATGGTTGTGCTAGCAACCAAGAGTGATTTCGGCAAAGAGAGGAAGAAGAAGAGAAAGGATAATGAAAAGTAAGTAAAAATGAGAGTAAAATGGCTTAAGTATTTTTTATCCAATGAAAACACATAATGCCATTAATTCCATTAATGAGCCTTAATGAATATTCACTCTCCATTAAGGGCCATTTTGAAACTCCTCATTTTTCATTCAATTTAAAAAATTGAATATAATGATTCATTGAATTTCAAAAATTCAATGAATGACTTCTCATTTATGCTCACTTATGTCTAACTCAAGTATAACTCACTTGAGTCTAACTCAAGTCTAACTCACTTGAGTCTAACTCAAGTCTAATTCAATCGAGTCTTACTCAATTAATTCTCATGCAATTCAAATTCAATGAATCACCATTTCATTAATTTGAATTGACTTCCTCAAGTCTAGTTTAAATTGGACTTGATCCAATAACTAGATCCAATTGAGTCTAACTCAATAAATCCAATTCGGATTAGACTTAATCCAATGATTCATCATATGAACCCATCTCCAAATCTACTTGTTCTTTATGTGTGACCCAATCGGTTCTCGTAACGTTGGCAATGTACCCAAATCAACATTTAGATACATAAGCAATGAGTGGCATCTAACAGGGCATCATTGCTACCCAAGTGACGAGAACGTCAAGATTCGACCTAACCTGTCCGTGGCTATTATCTTGTATGACTTGGTCCCTCTATCCTTGATATCTAGATTGATCAATGAGGCATAGACCGTGTCATCCTCTTATCAACCTTTGTGTTTCTTGATCTCTAAGTAGACACACTCAATCAAATAAGCTCAATATCTCATATTGACTTATTTGAGCATGACCATACTTTCTTTGTATTCTACTAATCAAGGGGCCCATAGATATCGCTTCCGTCATATGGAAGGGATAGATCCCATCTACATCACTCACATCTCTCTGCATAATTCATTATATACCTAGTGATCGACTTTATTGTCCACCTTGTTACAGGTGACGTTTGGCGATACCAAAGTACACAACTTCTTATGTAGGGAACCGTAGTAACTTCAGGTCTAAGGACTATTCATACCAATAGCCACAGGAGAATATTTATAACACTCATATAATGATCCATGAAACATTCTCATGGCGGGTCATTCAGTATATATTCTCCAATATATACCAATGTGTCAACCTGATATCTCATATTAATGACTTGTGAGATCAAGTCATCCGTTGGCCTACATGCTAGTCTTAACGCATTAATATTGTCCTTGTATATTAATGCTCAACTAGGAATAGTTAAGAGTAGTGTTCTCTACAATATCTTACTATCAATTCAATCAATTGATATACTATAGATAAGAACCTACTACCCAAGGACATTATTATACTTACTCAATTGGCACTGAACTGAAATAAATATAATAACTAATTTTACCTTTTATTAATAATGATATATGATACAAAATGAGCCCTTTACAATCATCTCATAATTGATACTAGGGCTAATACTAACAATCTCCCACTAGCACTAGTGCCAATCACTGAGATATCGAATATCCATTGACCTAGTGTGACCATCATGCTTTCTCTGTGCCAAAGCCTTGGTCAAAGGATCCGCAATGTTAGCATCTGTCGGTACTCTGCATATCTTCACATCTCCTCTATCGATGATCTCTCGAATGAGATGGAATCGTTGTAGTATGTGTTTGGATCTCTGATGAGAGTGAGGTTCCTTAGCCTGTGTAATAGCCCCATTGTTATCACAATAGAGGTCTATTGGACTCACTATATTAGGAACAACATCAAGCTCTGTAATAAACTTCCTTATCCAAACTGCCTCCTTTGCTGCAGCTGAAACAACAATATACTCGGCCTCTGTTGTAGAATCAGTGATTGTGTCCTGCTTCAAACTCTTCCAGCTTATAGCACCACCATTTAACCAAAACACATACCCTGATTATGATCTATAATCATCCTTATCTGTTTGGAAGCTAGCATCTGTGTAACCCTTTACAACAAGCTCTTCATCACCTCCAAAGATCAAGAAATAATCTTGAGTCCTTCTCAAGTACTTAAGAATATTTTTGACTGTTGTCCAGTGACCTTCACCTGGATCTGATTGGTATCTGCTCGTCATGCTTAACGCATATGAGACATCTGGGCGAGTACAAAGCATGAAGTATATGATAGACCCTATATCAGATGTATAAGGAATCTGATCCATGCGGTCCCTTTCTATCTTAGAAGAGGGGCATTGATGTAAGAGTGTATACTAAAAACCTAGCTTTTTGTAAACATCTTTTTTGAAATAAAAGAATCACATTGGTCAAATGTCTACATTTATTTGCTAAGTGTAGTTGTTCAATTAATTTATATTATAGATAACATGGTAAGTGGTGTCACTCACAGAAGATCATGTTATCAGTTCTTTATAAATTATAAATATTTGCTCATGATTAAGATGGAAAGGAACAAACCATTGAAATAGTCTTAGTGTAATTAGGTATTAGTTTATCTTGACTAATAAATTACACTAGTACACTCTAAGTATATTGAGTAGGACCATTTAAGGTAAGTTCTTTTTATACTGAATTAATAAAAGAATAAGACCTTAGTTATTATGGGAGTGTGTGCTCTTAATCCTAATATAATAGCAAGCACATATATTTAGTATTTATTTCATTGACTTATCAAAGGGTGAGATTTAGCTCGATAAATCAATAGGCCCGATAAGTTGGGAAATGATATTACTTATAGTGTGCATTGTTGATTATAGAAGGAAACTATGTCCTAGTAATCTAGGTTGATAATGTCTCCAAGAGGAGCTCATAAGGATTGTCATGTTAAACCCTACAGGTGGACTTAGTCCGACATGACGATAAGGTTGAGTGGTACTACTCTTGGACTAAGACATTAATTAAAATGAGTTGTCAGTAACTCAATTAATTAATGGATATCTAACATCTGAAACACAGGGAGCCTAACACACTCATAATAAGAAGGAGCCCAAAATATAATTTGGGATTGGTGCGGTAGTTCAATAATAATTCTTTAGTGGTATGAATTATTATTGATGAAATTAAGTTGGGTGTTCGGGGCGAACACGGGAAGCTTAATAATTTTATTGGGAGACCAAAACCAATTCCTCCTCTCGGTTCCTATCGTGGCCTCTTATTTATATAGTATTATACCCACCCTTACCCACCTTTATACCCATCCTAATGGGGTCGACCAAGCTAGCTTGGAGCCCAAGCTAGGGGCTGGCCAAGAAAAATAGGATAAGCCAAGTAGGTGGTCGGTCAATGCTTGGAGCCCAAGCATGGTGTGGACGACCCTAAGCAAAATTTAAAGATTTTTATTTTAAAATTTTTCTTATGTGGATTCCATGGTTTTAAAAGAAAGTTTAAAATTTAAATCATTCCTTTTATAACTTTCTACAAAAGCTTAAGAAAAGATTTGATATCTTTCCTTATTTGTAGATTGATAGGAAGATTTTAATTTTGATAAAACTTTCCTTTTTGTAACCATGTTCATGATTTAAAAAGAGAGTTTTAAAATTAAATATTTCCTTTTATAAGTTTCTACAAAAGATTAAGAAAAGATTTGATATCTTTCCTTATTTGTAGATTGAAAGGAGATTTTAATTTTAGAGATAACTTTTCTTTTTGGAAATCATCCAGATGTTTTAAAAGAGCGATTTTAATTTAAAGAAATTTTCTTTTATAGCCAACCATGAAGGGATAAATTATTAGAGAAATTTTATTTTTAAAATTTCCGGAAACAAATAAAGAAGTTTTAATTTTTGTTTAAAACTTGCCTATTTTGGAAGCTCTTATGGTGGTCGGCCATATGATTTAAGAAAAGGAATTTTGTTTTAATTAATTAAATTTTCCTTTTCATGGCAAAGGAATTAAGGAAGTTTTTAATTAAATTTTCTTATTTGCCAAGACCAAGGATTATAAAAGAGGGGGTAGAGGTGCCTTCATGGGTGACAACTCTATTATATTTTCCTCCCTCTCTTCCTTGGTGGTGGCTGGCCCTAGAGCTTCTTCTCCTCCTCTTCTCTTCTTCTTTAATGGCCGGTTTCATCCCTCTCTTGGAGCTCTTGTTGGTGGCCGGTTCAATTTAGGGGAAGAAGGAGAGAAAGGAGATTTTGTTTCTTGCATCCTTTGGAGCTTGGTGGTGGTGGCCGAACCTCTACATCCTTGGAGGAGTCTTGGTGGCCGAAACTTGGTGAAGAAGAAAGAAGGGCTTGGGTGGTTCTTATCTCGGCAGTTCATTGCCCACACAACATCCGAGATAAGAAGAGGAATACGGTAGAAGATCAAGAGGTTGTTGCATACTAAGAAAGGTATAACTAGTAATTATTTTCCGCATCATACTAGTTTTTCTTTGTATGAATTTCAAACACAAGAGGCATATGATTCTAGATTTTCAAATTTATGATTCGAATTTGTGTTTTTTTTGTTTTTCAAATTTGTGATTTGATTGTTCCTTTTGGTTAAACCTAATGTTATTTTAGGAAATTAAATATTGAATTTCGTTAAGAGGCTTTGTCGAGGCAGTGGTGGATGCTCCCATATCCAAAAAGGCCATGTGCCTCGCCGTGTTTGACCTGGGAGCCGATTTCCGAAATAAATATTTAATTGAATTTGTAACATAGGTAGATTTGGATCAATAGTATTAAGTTCCTCTTGCGATCCAAGTCTAAACCATTAAGAACAGATAAGTTAAATTTGGAATCAATAATGTTAAGTTCCGTTTGTGATTCCGAATTTAATTTCTAAAAACACAATAGGTTGTTAGGAAAGGTTCGACACTTGTACAAAATTTTTGTACAGTGGAACCGGTACGATCTTCCTAGGAGCAACCAACAATTGAGTCTTTGGAGGACTCACACCATGTGACATAGGCAAGAATCCCTTCTTGGAATTCTCCATGGAAAAACATTTAAGCACCTTGTTAATGTATGTACTCTGGCTTAGGCCAAGCAATCTTTTAGATCTATCTCTATAGATCTTAAGGCCTAAAATATAGGCTACTTCACCTAAGTCTTTCATTGAAAAATAATTCCCAAGCCAAGTCTTCTCTGACTGAAGAGTAAGGATATCATTTCCAATGAGTAGTATGTCATCTACATACAATATGAGAAAGATGACTGTGCTCCCACTAACCTTCTTGTAGACACAAGGTTCATCTTCATTCTTAATGAAACCAAAAGTTTTGATTGCATCATCGAATCGAAGATTCCAGCTTCTAGAAGCTTACTTTAATCCATAAATGGATCTTTGCAACTTACAAACCTTTCCAGCATGCTTTGGATCTACAAAAACCTCAGGTTGTGTCATGTACACATCCTCGAGTAGATTTCCATTAAGAAATGCAGTTTTGACATCCATCTGCTAGATCTCATAATCATAGTAAGCTACAATAGCAAGTAAAATCTGAATGGACTTAAGTATCACAACTGGTGAAGAAGTTTCATCATAGTCTATACCATGAATTTGTTTGAAACCTTTAGCTACCAATCTACATTTATAGGTATGCTTATGCCCATCCATGTCAGTCTTCACTTTGAAGACCCACTTACACCTAATGGGTTTGATCCCTTCAGGTGGATCAACCAAAGTCCATACTTGGTTAGTGTACATGGATTCCATTTCGGATCTCATGGCCTCTAGCCATTTCTCAAAATCTGGGCCCTGTACAACTTCCTGATAATATGTAAGCTCATCAAGACCAATAAGCTCTACATCACCATGTTCAGACAAGAGAAATGAATATCTCTCAAGTTGACGACGGGTCCTATCAGATCTGCGTAGAGTGTGTGCTACTTGAACAGGTTGTTGCTCCGCAAATTCTTATGGTGCCTGTTCAATTTCCATCAAGGCATCGGTGCTAGTTTGTATATCTTGAATTTCTTCAAGATCAATTTCACTCCCACTAGTCTTTCTAGAAATAAATGCTCTTTCTAGAAAGACACCAGTTCTGGCAATAAACACTTTGCCTTCTGTGGGATCATAGAAATAATATCCCTTTGTTTTCTTGGGATATCCTACAAAATAACACTTGTCTGATTTGGGTCCAAGTTTATCTGAGACTTGTCGTTGAACGTAAGCCTCACAATCCCAAATCTTCATAAAAGACATCTGGGGACTCTTTCCAGTCCATATCATATATGGTGACTTTATGACGACCTTAGATGGAACTCAGTTAAGTGTGAAAGCGGCCGTCTCTAGAGCATGTCCCCAGAAGGAAGTAGGAAGAACTGTATAACTCATCATCGATCGTACCATATCTAATAAGGTACGATTTCTCCTTTCTGATACACCATTCCATTGTGGTGTTCCAGGTGGAGTGAGCTGAGATATGATCCCACACTTAATGAGATGATCATGAAACTCTAGGCTAAGGTATTCCCCACCTCGATCTGATTGAAGCATTTTAATACTCTTACCAAGTTGGTTTCGTACTTCATTCTTGAATTCTTTGAACTTTTCAAAGGATTCTGACTTGTGTCTCATCAGATACACATAGTCGCATCTATTGAAATCATCAGTGAAGGTAATGAAGTAATAATAGCCTCCTCTAGTAGCTATTCTGAAAGGCCCACATACATCTATATGTATGAGTCCTAAAAAATCATTAGCCCTTTCGCCATGTCCACTAAATGGAGTTTTTGTCATCTTGCCTTGAAGACAAGATTCGCATGCCTCATATGATTCAAAATCAAATGAGTCCAAAAGTCCAACCTTATGGACTTGGGATATGCGACTCTCATTTATGTGACCTAGGCGACAATGTCAGAGATATGTTTGGTTCAAATCATTAGACTTGAACCATTTGGTATTTATGTTATAGATTAGGTTTTCAAAGTCTAGAACATAGAGGCCATTCATAAGAGGTGCACTACAATAGAACATGTCATTAAAATAAATGGAACAATATTTGTCATTTATTACAAATGAAAAACCTTTCTTGTCCAAACAAGAAACAGAGATTATGTTCTTTGTCAAAGCGGGCACATAACATCACTCTTCTAGTTCTAAAACAAGGCCAGTGGGCAAAGATAAAGAATATGTTCCTACAGCGACAGCAGCAACTCTTACACCATTGCCTACTCGTAGGTCCACTTCGGCCTTTATCAATGCTCTACTATTTCTCAGCCCCCGCATATTAGTATAAATGTGAGATGCACATTTGGTATCTAATAACCATGAAGAAGAAATAGATAGATTGACTTCTATAACATATATGCCTGAGGCGGAAGTTTCACTTCTCTTCTGTTTTAGTTCCTCTAGGTATACTTTACAGTTCCTCTTCCAGTGTCCGGTCTCACCACAGTGGAAGCAGGCTCCTTCCTTAGCAACCCCACCTTTGGTTTTCAGGTCATGATCCTTGCCCTTGCCTTTGGCTTGGGTCTTACCCTTACCTTTAGGCTTCCACTTGCCTTTGCCCTTAGACACCATTAAAATGGAACTAGGCTTTGCCTTCTTAAGGTTTAGTTCAGCAGTTCTTAACATTCTTAACATCTCAGGCAGTGGTTTGTCAATTTCATTCATGTTTTAGTTCATGACAAATTATATTGACTATAGCTATCGGGCAAAGATTGCAAGATAAGATCAGTGGCCAATTCTTGGCCTAGTGGAAATCCCAACCGCTGTAGGTTTTCTACATACCCAATCATTTTGAGTACATATGGTCCTACGAGACTTCCTTCTTGCATTCTGCAATGAAACAGTGCTTTAGAGATCTCAAATCTCTCATGCCTTGCATGTCCTTGATATAGTTGTCTAAGGTGTTTAACCATACCATAAGCATCCATGTTCTTATATTGCTTCTGAAGCTCAAAGTTTATGGTGGCGAGCATAAGGCATGACACATCTAATGCATCATCTTAATGCTTCTTGTAAGCATCCCTATCAACTCTAGTGGTAGTAGCGGGGGTGCCTTAGGAATGGACTGCTCTAGGACGTACAATTATCGTTCTTGCTTGAGAACTATTCTCAAGTTTCTGTACCAGTCTAGGAAGTTAGCTCCATTGAGCTTGTACTTATCAAGGATAAATCACAGAGAGAGAGTGTTCAATGTATTTGATGGCATGATTATCTACAACAACATAATGCAGAACTTAGTATCATATATCGATCATTTAATTAGGCCTTTAATTAAATGATTCTCCCACAGAATTATAAATCTTGGTAGGAGCGAGTCATGGTTGTGGTTTTACCCACACTACTAGCTCCAATTCCAATCGCGATAACATTCATGTGGGACAAGACCCATATTATACATCATCTTGAGTTAGCTTTGGCTAATCGCCCAAGACTCGTATAATGTAAGTAGGCATCTGATACCAATTGCATCAAATGCAACTCTTGTATAGCTAGATGAACAATACTATTTGTTCATTTGTCCATCTTATGAAATTCATATTATAGCTCATCTTGAGTTAGCTTTGGCTAATCACCCAAGACTAGTTCAATTTAAATTCCATCTTATGGGATATGCCTCTAAGCTCTCATTCTAAATGAGACAACTTAGTTAAGTTGCACCCAAGTTTAATAGTCGGACATCACAATTGTCCTGTCGCACTCTAGAAAGATAAATTGAGTCACTTTGCTTTAGAGAAACCTGACTACAATTGATTGAGCAAGATGTGAGTATTAAACTTTTGGTAGGCATATTCTAAAAGGACCTAATTATATATATTAAACATGTATCTAATACATCATAAAGCACACATCACACATATATGCATAAATCAAAACATGACACGGTTATGGCCCCCATAAACTATGATCTTCTCAAGCCAATGAGAAGAGCGATGAGTCCACCTAGGTCAAAGCAGCTTCTCCAAGCGCTCCCTTTGTCATCATGTGTTGTTGTTCTTCCTTCCTTCCTTTTCACCCGTTGTCCAGTAGACTAATTTCTTTCTAATTTGTACATTACAACAACTAAAGAAACTCAACTTACATTCGAGTGTAGTCTAAATTACAATAGGAATGAAAGGGATAAAGGCACGACACGCAAGCCGTATTATGAATTACAACAACACACACAAACACATAGGGGGTTCAAGGGCCATAACCATGCACCATGTCATATATATTCACAATATACCTACTGTTGGGATTTTCGAGCCACAAAAACCGCTTTTTGCGTTGCGGAAACCTCGAAATTGTTGGGTTTTTCGGGCCGCGAAAACCGCTTTTCGGGTTACGGAAACCCCGAAACCCCTAGCCACGGATTCGTGCGAAGTAAAAACTTTCGAAAGCATACGAGTACGAGTTTCTAAACCTCGATCTACAGTAGATCTACAAAGGGAAACAAAGAATATACCCTTGATGCGTGCCCTACGCGAATCCCGCTCGTCCAATGGTGCCGGATCTCAAGGTTGTCAAAGTAGACAACCCTCTAGAAGTATCCACATGAACACAAGAAGGAGATCACCAAACTAAAGTGTGCTAGCACCTTAGTTGGGTTCGGCAAGATGAGGAGAGGGAGAGAAGAAAATGGAGCAAGGAAGAAGATGAAAGAATCAATGAGAAAATAATTCACAAAATGAAACTTATTCCTCCAATTGATGTGGCCGGCCACATTAAGAGGATGTGTAACCTCCATGGAATGCCAAGAGTCACAACTCTTGGTAACTCCCATGAGGTGGCATCCCACTTAAGCAACCATGATGATGTGGAGCATCATCATTGGCCCACTCAATGCCAACTCACCAATGAGGTGGCATAAAGTCAAGTCAAACTTGACTCTTCATCTACCTCTCAAGTCAAGTCAAACTTGACTTAATCTCTCTCATGGTTAATCTAATCCAACCATTTAATTCAAGCCAATTTAATATAATGAATCTAATTCATTTAATTAAATTGATTCAATGAGTCATAATCTAAATTAGACTCATTGAACACATGAATCAACTTGAGTCCAACTCAATTAGCCCAATTAGAATTACTCTTAATCTAATTTGATTCATCAAATGAATCTAATCCTCTTGGTTCATCATATGAACCAAATCTCCATCTAATTGTCCTTAGTGTGTGACCCAATAGGTTCTTGTAACGTTGGCAATGCCCCTAAACCCATTTAGGGGCATAAGCAATGAGCGATATCTAGCAACACATCATTACTACCCAATGTTACAAGAATGTTGAGATCCAACATCACCTTGTGACTACTAATTGTGACTCCTCACAATATATGACAAGTGTCCTTCTATCCTAGACATCTAGATTGATCAATGTGAGACATAGACTGTGTCATCCTCTGATCAATCTAAATCTTGAACTCCAAGTAGACTCACTAAATCAAATAAGCTCAATATCTCATATTGACTCATTTGGGCATAGCCATGCACTTCGTGGTCTCACTCTATCAAGAATATCGATGTCGCTCCCGTCATATAGGAGCGATAGATCCCATCTACATCACTCACATCCCTCTGCATAATTCGTTATATACCCAGTAATCACCTTTATAGTCCACCTAGTTACGGGTGACATTTGACGAAACTAAAGAACATAACTCCTTATGTAGGGATCCATGGTAACTTCAGGTCTAAGAACTAGTAGTCATACTAATAGCCACATGAGAAAGTATATGTGTCACGCCCCCAAAGGAGTTCCTGTCAGACAAAAATCCGGCAGAACCTCCCCTGTACCGGTGACAATCTAAAGCATCACTACAAGCAAAATACATCAGCCACATGCGGCTGGAATATTTATATACACAACCACGCAGTTATAATAACAGTCCACACGACTGGAATGAAACAATCACAACCACGCAGTTATATATAAAACAGCCCACACGGCTGTACTAAAAACCAACACAGCGGAAAAACGAAAACGGAAAGCCCAATACAACACAATCAACACACTGCTAGCCGGCTAGGCTTATACAACAAATACAACACCAAAACCATAAGATAGCCACACGGCTATACACAAATACAATGCCAAAAATAAGAAAAGAATATACAAAGAAAACAATCACGATCTTCGGATGTGACGTAGGACCCGGCAGACAGGATACTCCGAGCGACACTCCAACCATCTACCTGAAAACATAAATATATACATGCGGTGGTGAGTATAGGTAACTCAGCGGGTAATAGAAAAGACAGTGCACGGTCTACAAATAAAACATGGAGATCACAAGTATACAGTCTCAGTAGGGAATAAGAACATGATCATACCATCATAATCAATGCATCTGAACATACCTGACATAATAACCTGACATAAACTGTACAAACCACAACTAACATAATGACGGATACATACCCAATCTGGAATCGACACATGGTACAATGATCAGTAAACTCACCGGATCTGCAACAGATATACCCGTGACACCTGTGCAATATAGATACGACTGCATATACATGTAAAATAAATGACATGTATGCAGTATGACAACCATATGCAACAATCATATCGCAAACAAATGCAACATACCACAAACACATGCAACTAGTATCTAGTAGGCATGTATGCAAATATAACCCCCAGATGCACCGTGCATCATATGCAAAAGTGCATGCATGCTCCATGGTCACCCCCGCCACCTCTCCAAACACCACGACCCCTGCTTGGGTCTGTGACGACTGTACTACCCTCCAGCCCACTATATAGTGGTCGAGGCGGACAGTCCGCTAGTAGCTATCTAACTACATAGCATCAGGGTCCCTGACTGCTCACAACGCCGGATCTCACTAAACCTCGTGACCGGGTGGCACGACAGGACTAGCAGCAACTGCTCCAACTACCACTACCCATGAGTGGCCGAGTGTGCGGTGCTATTCCCAAACCAACTGACGACTCTCTCACCACAAGGGAGACAATGGTCATCAGATGCAATGAATGATGAACATGATATATATATATAATCATCATCCATGCAACAACCCCAAACCTCATAAATACCACCAACAAGAGTATACTCGTCATGATACCTCCACGTATCCCACCAAACATATGTACACACTACACATGTATAATCAACCAAAAATCTCCAATAATCCCACCAGACACATGTACACAAAAATATAAGTACAATCAACATGTATCCTCCAATAAAAATACAACAGACATGTGTATATACCCCAAACATACAATCAACACAACTCCTCCAAAGGTACATGACAAATACGTATGTACACACCCCATGTAAATGCACGGTCAACAAGATGACTCCTATAACACATCTCCACCTATGTACAGTCAACCTCATATACCCGATCAGCATGGTAATACCAACAACCCGACAATCCCTACAAGACATACTCTACACGTGTAATCACAACAGAGTAGATATCAAGAGTAGAGACTGTATATGTTTTAAATAGATCATCACAAGGGTCAAGCATAAGTATCATGCAGGAAAAACAACAACCGATCATGATATAAGATAAAGCAGCCTAATTCATCCAATAATAACCATGCACTAAGTATAAGAAAATCTACATAGAGGTCAAGGAAGAAATACCCGCCTTAAATCTGTCGATCGTCATCTGAAAATCCCATGTCGAGACACTCGTCCCGAATCCAAGTCCTGCGATCACACGGTATATATATAATGTTTAGCTAATCACATAATCAACAACAAACTAAACCCAATACCTAATCCTACGTCGATTAGGTAACCCTGTTTAGTTTCCACCTAATGATCCAACCCAAAGTAAATCATAGGCACATCCTTAAATTCAACTCTTCCTAAATCCAAACATAATCCAATGATCCTTAATAACAATCATGAACTCATCAAATGCAACCAACCCCTAATTAATCAAACCATAACATAATACAAACTCCAAGATGGACACTACTCTAATTCAGAAAATTATCCATCCATTACATCCCATTATTATCCACCACACATCATACATCAAACATGCATAATCATCCTCATGACCCACCTCTAACCAACAAATCTGATAATCAATCTCATCATATTTAAAACCCAACCAACAATCAATCCAATAATCCAAAGAATGATCACATAACAATCTATATTAACCAATCACTATATCCACAAATACCAACCCAATACAAACCCTAATCACTCCAACACATACCAATAACGATCATGTGTCTATTTACATAAATCATTTACTAAATAACCATCACGAATCGACTTATCACAATCAAATTCCAAATCCTAAACATTTAATCCATTTGATCGACCACCAAACATCATAAATCCAACACACAAAATTCTTCCACATAATTCATCATCAATCAAACACTAATCCAAACTCATCACAAAGCCTTCTAAATCCGCTAACCAGCCCAAGATTCAATCCAAATCAATATATCAAAGCTAAATTCCAATTCCTTAACCATGAATCAATTTCACACTAAGAAGAAAACTAGTGGTAGACACTTACCTTGAGGGATGGCAGCAAACCAGTAGCTAACAACCCTACAACCCACTGCCATAAGCTACAAAGGATACCCATAATCAATTCTTCCAATGATCAATCCATAAAATCAATCATATAGCAAAAGATTTGCTGAAACCCTAATTCACAGCACTAAACTCACCTCAAACAGATCCCTAACTCTTCAGCCGAGACCTCCACAACTCCAAGAAATAGACTTGGCAGTGACCGGCAACTGGGAAGATCCACCACATACTGGTCCAATGCTTCCTCTATTCCAGAACAGAAAGAACATCACCAAGAAGATCAATCAAACAAGATCTTGAAGCCGTATGATTCAAGGTGAAGCATACCTCAATTAAACTCTCCCTGGTGATGTCGCCCACTTCGATCCAGCAATTTTGGAGTTGCAAGTCAAACTCCAGTGAACAGATAGAGGAGAAGAACTGAGAGAGCTCAATCTACCGAGAGAGATGCGAACCAATTCCCCCGCTGCCGTGCCCTAGCTCCGCCGGATCACCTCGATCGCTCGCAAGAAACAACCACCAGGATGCCTACTCTGCCGGAGATGATTGGTACCCTTCGAGCTCCAACGTCCTATCTCCGGTAACTCAGCAAGAACTCAATCGCAGTGGACGAGACCTCTCTGTCGGCGATCTAGGGCAGGAAGAGGAGGGAGAGGAAGGGAGGAGGGATCCACACATCAAGAGGGAGAGGACGGAGAACCCGCCCTGCAAAGCTCCGGTGGTTGCTTGCGCCGGCGACACCGAGAGGCGGAGAGGAGAAATCGCCGGAGAGGGGCTCGGGCAGAGGGAATCGGGGAGGAGGAGATCAGCGTCGGGTTTGGGGAAAACGGCACTTGGGAAGGGAATTAAAGGAAAAGAAAATAACTTATAATTATAAACATTTCCTCACCTAAACAGGTATCCCAAACAGGCCTTATCTGTACTCGAAATTGATCCCCTCAAAACCCATCTTACGAGCTCTGAAAAATTCCCAGAAAATTTCTAAAAATTCCGAAAAATTCTATAAGGCTATTTCCCAAATAACCCTATCTATTTAAATTTTTTGATATCTTACAATATGACACTCATATAACAATCCATGACACTTTCTCATGGCGGGTCATTCAGTATACATTCTCTAATGCATACCCATGTGTCAACTTGATATCTCTATATCCATGACTTGTGAGATCAAGTCATCGAGTTGACCTACATGCTAGTCTTATTGCATTAACATTGTCCCTGAATGTTAATACTCGACTAGGAATGATTAAGAGTAGTGTTCCCTATATCATCTCACTATCGGTTCAACTAACCGATTGATATAGGTGAGAACTGTCTACTCAAGGACGCTATTATACTTAGTTTATTTGGTACCAATACAAGTAAGTATAATAACCAAAACACATGCCTTTATTTATATAAGAATATAATACAACAAGTCCATAATACAATCATCAAATGATTGGCTCTAAGGCTCTAACTAACAGAAATCCCATGCCACCGGATCCGTGCGAAGAAAATAATTTCAAAAAACTTTACGTGCACGTGTTTCTAAACCTAGATCTACTCTAGATCTACATGGTAGAGAGACTACCCTTGATGCGAAGCCCTTCGCTTATCTCGCTCGTCCAAGTTTACCGGATCTCGTGAGTGTTCAAGTGCACACTCCTCTATATGTATCCACACGAACGATTAGGTGGAGAAAAACCAAACAAAAGGTGTGCTACCACCTTTGAAGGTTCGGCCAAGGTGAAGGAGAGGGAGAGAAGAGAAGAGAGGAGGAAGAAGATGGAGTTACTCACACAAAATGAATCTCCCACAATCACATTAAGTGACCGACCACTTTAAAGGAAGAGGTTATATACCTCCATGGGATATCAAGAGTCACAACTCTTGATCTCCCTCATGAGGTGGCACACACATGTGCTAGCCTTGATGATGTGGCACATCATCATTAGTCCACTTAATACCAACTCACAAATTAGGTCGCAATGGTCAAGTCAAACTTGACCTTTTATCTTCTTCTCAAGTCAAATCAAACTTGACCACTTCTCTCCCATAGTTGATCAAATCTAACCATTGGTTCATGTCAATTTTAATTTAATGAATCTCTATTCATTGAATTAAATTGGCTCAATGAGTCTAAGTCCAAATTAGACTCATTTAACACATGAACCAAATTGAGTCCAACTTAATTAGTTTACTTTGGATTACTCTTAATCCATGAACCTAATCCTCTTGGTTCATCAAATGAACCTAATCTCCATCTAATTGCCCTTTGTGTGTGACCCTATAGGTTCTTGTAACGTTGGCAATGCTCCTAAACCCATTTAGAAGCAAAAGTAATGAGCGGTATCTAGCAACACATCATTACTACCCAAGTTACAAGAATGTTGAGATCCAACATCACCTTGTGACTACTAGTTGTGACCCTTCACAATATATGACAAGTGTCCTTCTATCCTTGACATCTAGATTGATTAATATGAGGCATAGACCGTGTCATCCTCTAATCAATCTAAATCTTGAATCCCAAGTAGATTCACTCAATCAAATGAGCTCAACATCTCATATTGACTCATTTGGGCATGACCATGCACTTAGTGGTCTCACTCTATCAAGAATAATGATGTCACTCCTGTCATATATGAGGGATAGATCCCATCTACATCACTCACATCTCTCCGCATAATTTGTTACATACCCAGTAATCACCTTTATAGTCCACCCAGTTATGGGTGATGTTTGACGAAGCCAAAGTATGTAACTCCTTATGTAGGGAACCTTGGTGACTTCAGGTCCAAGGACTAATAGTCAAACTAATAACCACATGAGAAAGTATATGACACTCATATAATGATCCATGATACTTTCTCATGGTGGGTCATTCAGTATACATTCTTCAATGCATACCCATATGTGAACTTGATATCTCCATATCCATGACTTGCGAGATCAAGTCATCGAGTTTACCTACATGCTAGTCTCGTCGCATTAACATTGTCCCTGAATGTTAATACTTGACTAGGAATGATTAAGAGTAGTGTTCCCTATATCATCTCACTATCGATTCAACCAATCGATTGATATCGGTAAGAACTTTCTACTCAAAGACGCTATTATACTTAGTTATTTGGCACCAATCACTATAAGTAAAAAGCCTAACAACAACGATTTTTCACCGTTGTCGTAGCCCATTTTGAACTGTTGTTAAAGGCCGTGTTGTTAAAAGGGGTGCCCAAAGACAACAATTTTTAACCGTTGTCTTTGAAGGTAAAGACAACATTTTTACAATGGTGAAAAACTGTTTTCTTTTCCTTCAAAGACAACAGTTTTTCACCGTTGTCTTTGAGCGTATGCCTAGGCTCTTCAACAACAGTTTTGAACTGTCTACGACAACGGCTAAAAAACATTGTCTTTTTTGCCAATAACATCGGTTTGACAACGGTTAAAAACCGTTGTCTTTTTAGCGAACAATGTTAATTAACATCAGTTTGTCACTGTTGTCTTTTAACGCCATTGACAACAGTTTAACATATTTAAACTGATGTCTTTGGGTACAATATACAACATTTTGACAATAAATAAAAAACATATTAATCTTTTCCTACTCAACGGTGATCCTGTCCGAATCACCGAACCAAAGGACGCTGGGCACGTGGCGCGCTCCTAGTCGAGGACGTAGGCCTCCGTTTGGTCGCACGAATCTCCGGCGAACCTGCACAGAAGTCGGGCCGGGAAGGGTTCCCGGCGTCGACCCTCCGACGCTCAAGTCAGGCAAGCAAATAATGCAAAAGGTGGCTCCAGAGATGATTTTTCGCGTACCTGCGGCGAAGTAAGAGGCTCTATATATAGAGCGAGGAGAGAACTAATGCACGTTCACCGAGGTGCAGACGTGTCAGCAACCCATACCTCGGTATGTACTTGTTAGAGAGCTTACCTGACACCATACTGCTACAGTCCGAGCATGTCTTCGATGGGACAACAGGACACCCCGTTGCCAGACTAGGAGTATGGCGTAGCCATACGACTTGACGGCTGTCAGAGGGTGTTCCCTTCCTTTACCCACCGCCCGGCCGGGACGTCCGTCCGGCCGACCGGGCGAAGAACGTCGTCCGGACGGCCTTAATTCCCTGCGTCGGCCGGGCGGCCCGTCCCTCCGCTCGGTCATTATGTACTGTTTCATTGAGCGTCGGAACCCTGGTCCCTACCAGGGTGCCTTTTACTACCAGATGTCCCTTCCTTTTAAATCCGGTCGGCTCTTCCTTCTCCGGCGGGCCACTGGGCCCTTTAACCTCCCCGGGGTGTTGATCCCTCGTTATGGGGTTCCGGATTCTTACCACCGGATCACTTGCCTCCCCCTCGAGTCTAGTCGAAGGAGGCGAAGTCTGACTGATTGGACTGCCGATCTGACTGAGCAATGATCCTTGCATTAATCCGCTCGGCCAGGCATAAGGATGCTCATCCGTTCGGCAGTATCTTGTCCGTGCCTTGTGCTTCTCTCGGAATCCATGTCCAATGCTCCCCCCCACTGTTTATCACGTGCGCGGCTCTCGATTTTTAACGACGGGGCTCGTCGGCTTTCCGCTCGGACGTTTATAGACGCCAGCTCGTCTCTCGATATTTAACGTCGGTGCTCGACGGCGCGGTTATTTATAGTCGGTCGGCGCGGCTCCTCGGACGTTTATAGACGCCGGCTCCTCTCTCGATATTTAACGTCGGTGCTCGGCGGTATTTCGGTCGGAGGGGCTCTCAATTTTTAACGACGGGCTCGTCGGCGCGGACGTTTATGCCGGCTCGTCTCTCGATATTTAACGTCGGTGCTCGACGGGGCGGTTATAGCGCGGCTCTCGATTTTAACGACGGGGCTCGTCGGCTTTCCGACGCTTACTAGCTCGCCTCTCGATATTTAACGTCGGTGCTCGACGCGCGGTTATTTATAGCCGGCCGGCTCGATTTTAACGACGGGGCTCGTCGGTTATTACCGCTCGGATTTTAACGACGGGGCTCGTCGGCTTTTTGCTCGGACGTTTATAGACGCCGGCTCGTCTCTCGATATTTAACGTCGGTGCTCGACGGCGCGGTTATTTATAGCCGATCGGCGCGGCTCTCGATTTTTAACGACGGGGTCGTCGGCTTTCAAGGCTAACTCCTTACCAGGTCGAGCGGCCTGGTATTATATCCCGCGCCCGAACAATATTTATGCCCGGCCGAACAGCACGGGTCATTCGCTTACGAGTTTAAATATATACCCCTCCCGGCCGATCGGCTCGGGGGCCTTCGCTCTCTGAGCGCTTGGCCCGGATAATTTATATGCCCCTGCCGAACGGCAAGGGGTCTTACGCAGTAATCCTTTCGGCGGAGAATGCTTAATGTGTTTCCATCTCTTTGCTTCCTGCATCACAAGTACATAGGCAGCTAGCATATACAACAGAATAAATTACATCCGTGCACCTTTCATCCAGCCCGATAAGGCTGGAGGTGATTTGCACTCCACGGTCGCTCCAGCTGCCGTCCGTCTTCATCCTCCAAATAATAGGCTCCCGAACAGAGCTTCTCAATAACCTTGAAGGGACCTGCCCATGGGGCTTCAAGCTTGCCGACGTCGCCGACTGGTTTGACTTTCTTCCAAACGAGATCGCCGACCTGAAACGATCTGGGGATTACTCGTCGGTTGTACTTCTGCTTCATCCGCTGCCGGTATGCCATCAGCCGAACGGACGCCTTTGCCCTCTCCTCTTCTACCAAATCCAGCTCCATGTTCCTCCGTTCAGCGTTGTCATCATCGTAGCTCTGGATCCGAGCGGACTCAACGCCGACTTCAACCGGAATGACTGCCTCGCCGCCATATACCAAATGGAACGGTGTGACTCCTGTCCCTTCTTTTGGCGTCGTTCGGACGGCCCACAAGACGCTTGGCACTTCATCCGGCCAACTTCCTCCCAAATGGTCGAGCCGAGCGCGCAGAATACGAAGAATTTCCCGGTTGGCCACTTCAGCTTGACCGTTGCTCTGGGGATAGGCTACGAACGTGAAATGTTGTTCAATGCCGTAGCTCTTGCACCACTCCTCTAACATCTTCCCTGTGAATTCCGTTGTCGGACACTAGTCGGCGAGGGATGCCGAACCGACAAATGATGTGTTGCCGGATGAATTTTTAACCATTTTTAGCTAGTGGCTCGGCCTCCACCCACTTGGAGAAATAGTCGATCGCCACTAGTAAAACTCTGTCCGGCCGCCATCGGAAATGGACCGACAATATCCATTCCCCATTGGTCGAACGGGCATGAAACGCTTGATGCATTCATTGCCGGTCGGTGGGAAAAGTTGTGATACTTCGACATTAAAGGTGTGACTGTCCGAGCGGCGTCTGCTTGTAAAGTTGGCCAAAGTATCCGCCAAGAGGATCTTCGCCAACGAGCGCCCGCCGGATGCCCCACGATGATCCTTGATGTACTTCCGGAGGATGTGTCGAGTCCTCCGAGCTTACGCATTTCAAAGCGAGAAAGCTTTCTTGTAAAGCGATCTCCGATGAGTGTAAACCGACCGGCTCTCCTCCGAGCTGCATATTCATCGGATGGTGTGGCGCCCGAACAGAGGAATTCTATGATGGATGTCCGCCAATTGCTGGGAAATGTGAGACCTTTCATCCGGTCGACGTGCGCTACCAACAGTACTTTTTCGATGGGTTGCTGTATGTCGACCGGCGTGATTGAGCTCGCAAGTTTGGCTAACTCATCGGCTGCTTGATTCTCTGGGTATCTTCCGGACAATAACTTCTCTAAAATCAGCTTTGAGCTTCTCGAAGGCTTCAGCGTAGAGTTTAAGCTGAGCTTTCGAAGGTGCCAGAGAGCTGCTGAGCGGCCAACTGCGAATCCGAGTGAATAGTTACCCGACCGGCTCCCACATGCCTGGCAGCCTGCAAGCCAGCTATGAGGGCCTCATACTCTGCCTCATTGTTGGTAGCTTTGTAATCCAGCCGGACGGATAAGTGCATCTTTTCTTCTTGAGGAGAGAGCAGCAATATTCCGACTCCGCTTCCGAGCCGAGTAGATGATCCATCCACATATATTCTCCACATAGCTTCCGACTCCTGCCTTTGCACCTCAGTCACGAAATTGGCCAAGGATTGAGCTTTGATCGCCGATCTGGGCTGATACTGGATGTCAAATTCACTCAGCTCCGTCGTCCATTTGATGAGCCGTTCGGATGCCTCTGGATTTAGTAGCACTCGTCCGAGCGGGCTATTGGTTTTGACAACGATCGTGTGCACCAGGAAGTATGGACGAAGGCGCCGAGCGGCGAGGACCAGAGCGAATGCTAGTTTCTCGAGCCCAGTGTAGCGAGATTCAGCATCTTTTAGAATGTGACTGAGGAAATACACAGGCTCTTCTCTGCTCGACCTTACTAATGCTGAGCCTACCGCATGCTCGGTTGAAGACAAATACATATAAAGCGGCTCACCCGCCGTTGTTTTGGCCAACACCGAAAGAGAGTTTAGATATGCCTTCAAGTCTTCGAACGCCCGATCGCATTCTTCATCCCAGTGAAACTTTGTGGCTTTGCGCAAGATTTTGAAGAAAGGAAGGCTCCGGTCGGCGGTTTTAGAGATGAATCTAGACAGAGCAGTTATCCGACCGGTCAATCGCTGAACTTCCCTTGTATTTCTGGGAGGCGGCATATCTTGCAGAGCTTTCACCTTGCTGGGATTGGCTTCGATGCCCCGCTCGGTCACTATGTATCCCAAGAAGCGTCCTCCTTTCGCTCCGAACAGGCACTTCTGAGGATTCAGCTTGACTCCATACTTACGCAGCGTTCGGAAGGTTTCTTCCATGTCCTTGAAGAGGCTCGGACGGACTTAATTAGAATGTCGTCCACATAAATTTCTAGGTTCCGCCGCTGCCTGAATACCTTATTCATCAGACGCTGATATGTGGCTCCAGCATTCTTCAATCCAAACGGCATCACATTATAGCAAAAGTGCCGGAAGCTGACTTTTCTTGATCTTCACGGCGGCACTTGGTGATATCCCGTAGGCGCCTAGCATGATTAATTCACAACCTACCGTGGAGTCCACCACTGATCTATCCGGCAGAGGATAAAATCCTTCGCAAGCTTTGTTAAGATCCCGAAATCTATGTCCTCCATTTGTTGCCCGGCTTGCAGACTAATACTACATTTGCAAGCCAGCTCGGGAACTGCACCTCACGTATGGGCTTCCGAAGTTTCTCCACCTCCATCCGGATGATGGCATTCTGCTCAAATCTCTTTTCTTTGTTTTACCGACCGAGCATCCGGTCGGACATGCAACTCATGCCGCGCTGATGCCGAGCAACTCATGTGTCGACCGGACGAAGACATCATGATTTCTCCCGAGGCACTGGATCAGCTCCTCTTTCTGCTTCTCCTCCGGATCGGACGCAATAAAGGTTGTGGCCTCCGATCGGGTTGGATGAATCTGCACTTCTTCTTTTTCCTCATAAATTAAAGTGGGTGGCCTTTCGGTGATGGCGTTTACCTCGATCCGGGGCGCCTTCCGAACCATCTCGATGTAACATCGCCGAGCCGCTAGGTCTCCTCGCACTTCTCCCACATGGTCCTCACGGGAATTTGATCTTCGATGAAAGTTGAGACGACGAGTGTCGGCGTCCTGTAATGACGCTAGGACGAGGAGAGTCAACCACCACGGTTTGTTGTTCTCGCCTCCCGAGCTCTTCTCCCAACGAGGTAGCCAGCCGGATCTGGCCGACCGTTACCCGTGAACCCGTAGAGCGGAGTCGTCATAGGTAGCACTCGGCTCGATCAATTTACAGCTGATCAAACGCCTCTTGAATATGATGTTGACCGAGCTCCCTGTGTCAACAAATACGCGGTGAATAGTGTAGTTGGCTATTACCGCATTGATGAGCAGAGCGTCGTCGTGAGGCACTTCAACTCCTTCCAAGTCCCCGGGTCCGAAACTGATTTCAGGTCCGCTTGCTCTCTCTCTGCTGCCCTTGACAGTCATTCCTATTTCACCTCAGGCGACGTTGCTCCTATTTTTTTTCTCTCGAGCTGAGTGTCGTCTCCGTTTGGCCTGCTCTCGAACAGGACTTGGACTATCCGTCGTTGAGATTGATGGTGACATGGTTCGACCGTTGTCTTTTCGTCTTCCCTTCGACCAGCTGATCGGCGCCTATATCTCTGATTAGGCGACAGTGATTGACGATACGCCTTCTGGGGCAGGATGAGCCAGGAAGACAATCCCTTGTGTTGTGCGTCACCGTCCGGTGGAAGGAGCAAAACATCGGGGTCCATCTTTTCCTGGAGGCTTTTGGGCGTCCGACCCCAATGTGCTGCACGACATGGTCCTAGGCTGATGAGCGGCGTGCTGTTTCCGCTCGGCTGGAGGAGGCCGCTCGGCGGGAGTTTCTTTTTTCCTGGCCGCCTGTGCTTCTTCCACGTTAATGTACTCGTTAGCCCGATGTAGCATGTGATCGTAATCCCAGGGCGGCTTTCAGATGAGCGATCGGAAGAAATTTCCATCCACTAGGCCTTGTGTGAAGGCATTCATCATGGTTTCCGAAGTGGCCGTTGGAATGTCCATCGCCATTTGGTTGAATCGCTGGATGTAAGCTCGAAGCGATTCCCGGGCCTCTTGCTTGATGGTGAACAGACTTACGCTTGTTTTTTGATAACGCCGACTGTGGCGAAGTGGTGGAGGAAGGCCGTTCGGAAGTCCTTGAAGCTTGTGATGGATCCGTCCGGCAGCCTTCGGAACCACCGTTGAGCTGATCCCGAGAGAGTGGTGAGAAAAACTCGGCACTTTACTCCATCTGTGTATTGATGGAGGGTTGCCGTGTTATCAAACTTACCCAGGTGATCATCCGGGTCGGTTGTCCCATTATACTCGCCGATCGTCGGGGCGCATGGGCAGAGGGTCTCTGAGAATGGCCTCTGAAAATTGGTGATTGATCCGCTCGGGCGACGATCCGCCGGGGCTTTCCCTTCTCTCGCCGAGGCATCTCCTCCAAGAAGACCCTTATCTCCGTGAGTTGGTAAGGCTTGTGGGTGCGGAACAGAGCCCATGAAATGCGACGGTGGCGGTGGTGCTTCCGTTTGGCCACCGACGATGTTGCTTCGGGATGCGGCTTTCTGTTTTTGCTCCACGAGCTTAGCGGCCCTTTTCTCGATCAGAGCGTTAAGTTCCTCGTTCGAAAGCGTCACCACGTGTTGTCGTCCAGCCTCGTGCATTGTTTCCGATCGGATGCAGGAGCGTTCCCACAGACGGCGCCAAATTGATCCTGTCTGAATCACCGAACCAAAGGACGCTGGGCACGTGGCGCACTCCTAGTCGAGGACGTAGGCCTCCGTCTGGTCGCACGAATCTCCGGCGAACCTGCACAGAAGTCGGACCGGGAAGGGTTCCCGGCGTCGACCTTCCGACGCTCAAGTCAGGCAAGCAAATAATGCAAAAGGTGGCTCCAGAGATGATTTTTCGCGTACCTGCGGCGAAGTAAGAGGCTCTATATATAGGGTGAGAGAACTAATGCACGTTCACCGAGGTACAGACGTGTCAGCAACCCATACCTCGGTATGTACTTGTCAGAGAGCTTACCTGACACCATACTGCTACAGTCAGAGCATGTCTTCGATGGGACAACAGGACACCCCGTTGCCAGACTAGGAGTATGGCGTAGCCATACGACTTGACGGCTGTCAAAGGTTGTTCCCTTCCTTTACCCACCGCCCGGCCGGGACGTCCGTCCGGCCGACCGGGCGAAGAACGTCGTCCGGACGGCCTTAATTCCCTGCGTCAGCTGGGCGGCCCGTCCCTCCGCTCGGTCATTATGTACTGTTTCATTGAGCGTCGGAACCCTGGTCCCTACCAGGGTGCCTTTTACTACCAGATGTCCCTTTCTTCTAAATCCGGTCGGCTCGTCCTTCTCCGGCGGGCCACTGGGCCCTTTGACCTCCCCGGGGTGTTAACCCCTCATTATGGGGTTCCGGATTCTTACCACCGGATCAAACGGTTTATAAAAAACATCATCATCCAGTGCAAATTTCATCCAGTGCAAATTTCATTGATAAAAAGCCTACATAATAAATATTTACAATGCAAATTTCATTAAAGTACCAAACATCATCATCCAAACATCATTAAAGTACCAAACATCAACATTCAAACATCACAAAAGTTTACACAGCCAAAAGTTTATATATATCACACATATATATAAAGTCCAAAATATCATGTTTTGTTGGAGCACGTCTTCTCTACCTGTGCATCTTCTAAACTGCAGCCTTTTCTGGTTTCTCCTCCCTCCTAGCTTCTCTTTTCTTCTCCTTTCACAGAAACGGGGACATTATCTTTTCCCTGAGGTAAATAGCATATGATTGCAAGTTAAGTCATTTCTCAGGAGTAAATGGCATAAAAAATGGATCTCTTGGAAATTTCACACCTGACCTCCTATTACAGTTTTACAAAAACTCAAAGAGTAGTATGTCTTAAAAGACCAGCTATATGGCTTTACAAGTAACTCTTAAGTATGGTAAACCAAACCTATCAACTTTACATATACCAAAAAAAATTCTATCCAATTTGAAGTCTAGCGAAACTACATCTACTATGGGTTCAACTGCTTTGTTAGCGAGATAATCCGCCAGCAACTTAGTGTTCAAAAACCTCCAAGCAAAAATTGAAATTTTTGGAGACAGTAACTTGCTCCACACAGCTAACCAAATCCCGTCAACTTGATGAGTCTGTCTAATTAACCTCCATTCAGACTTGGATGAGAAAGCTCCATCCAAATATAATTTCCAGATCTGCAAGTCAGGCTCTCCCCTCATAATATAAACATCAAGAGCTTTTACAACCAAATCAGGCGTAAGCACCTCTCTTAATTTGAGAAGAACCCATCCCTGCTCATCCCACATAGAAGACACAGACCTACCAGGATCTCCAACCATATTACAAAGCTTAACAAAGGACCTACATCTAACCATGTATCAAACCAGAAATTAATATGATCTTCACCTAAACGCCATATAATCTGCTCTTCTGCTACGTTTCTCATCTGTAACATCCTTTTCCAACAATGTGATGCTTTGTTTTTGAGTAAAACCACCACAGGAGAGACTGACCCACAGTACATGCTAGACAGAAATTTCGACAAGTGTGTTCTCTGCTCCCGGAATCTGCACCACATCTTCCCTGAAAATGCAACAGCCACCTCAGATAAACTTCTCACTCCCAATCCTCCTTCTAGCTTAGGTTTACAAATATCTTTCCAAGAGATCCAGTGAATCTTCCTATTAGAACTGATAGAACCCCAGAAAAAATTGGCCATAATCATCTCAATTTGATGTAAAATACCCCCTTCGTCACTATTAATAATGGAGGCATCTAAAAAATGGATTCTTCCTTCCAATATTGAATTACTTATGTTACACGGTGATATATGCAATCAAAGTTTGGACCTCAAACATTAAATTTCTCTGTTAGTTACTATACATGGTAAAAGCCCCGTTAGACATACATTATGTTGCAGTTAGGGAATCAACAAAAAAAAAAAACACTTGCGTTGATATTTCTGCTTGCGTATTCTTTTGCAACAATCTTGGTGAGACCAATCACTCCTGCCTTTGCAGGACTATAATTAGCTTGGAATACATTACCGACTAAACCAACAACAGATGCCCCTGCTCAATTGAATGATATTTCAATATCTCGAAAAAAAAACTAAAGCATAAAGATGCTGCAGTAACAAGATTATTACCCTTCTAAACAAAGACATCTACATTATAAAATTGAGATCCAAATTGTTTGTTATGTAAACCAAAATACAGTATAAATATTTGACAAAGGATTAAGGTTAATCATTTTTTATATTTGACAAAGGATTAAGTTATCGGTTTGTATTTGATGTTGGTGCATCAAGTGTGCAGTTTAGTCATGCTAATTGGATTTGGTAAATGGACTTAGAGACAGATATCTCCAAATCAAGTGCAATCAAGTATAAGCAGCATGCATTCAATTTAACTGAATATTATTATTGTCAAATGCAATAAGATGAACTCATGTATATACCTATTCATAAATATGATTTTGTATGCATTTGGCTATCTCAGAGCGCACTTCATCAATTTCTTCTTGAGAGTACTCCGCTTTTGTGAACTGTGAACACACATAAATTATATGATCTTAAAGAACAAAATATAATTAATTGGAAAAAAATAATAACTAAATTACCTCTAATTATTTGAGATGATAAAGATAATATTACTATCGATGGTAGTGTATCCCCCTCGATCATTGCATTTTCTTCAGTAATTTGTCTCATAAATCTCATCACGTAATAACCACATTGTTTCGCATCTGGCTGCCTAAGAGCCTACGTTTAAGGCAATTGATATTGTTAATGATAAATATACACATACCTTGATTGATTGAAATAGAAGTACCCATACCTTGATTACTTCCCATTGTACATGCTTTCTTCCTTTCCTTCCATTGTTCGAATTAAACAATCTTAACGCCCTTCATATATACATTCAACATAGTTGATATATAAGTGTTTTATGACTAAATTAAATACATAATAAAAAACATATATAAACTCACATTTCTACAACATATTTCCAATCTTCATCACAAATGCGATGACTTAAAGAATCCAACAAGTAAACAATCTCCTTATGAGGTTTAATGACAGTCAAATTCCAATGGAAACCACACACAAATACAAAATTAGTGCATACAATTCACTAAAATAGTCAATTGAAAATGATATTAAAAATGTTCATTACCCATTGCAACTTGGCACCAAAACTAATTGATTAATTGATGCACCACTCCTCCTATCTGCTAAAACACTCGCCCTCTGGTTCAACCGTTCAGTTTTACCTATTTTGTCTTGTGTGATTTTTTGAAAGTTTGGGATGCTGTGCGGATTTACAAATCTGAATTTATCAATCTTATTTTCTTTTACCAACTTTTTATAAAGATGTCTGCCATTTGAAATAAAAAAAATCAGAACTACATTAGATATTAAATACTGATCTAATAAAGTATGTGCTTCTTATATACTAAATTTTAAAAAGAACAAACAAAGTTTAAGGTAATTCAAAGACTTACCATATGTAAACAACCACACAATTTCTTGAAATTGGCTCCAAGTGATACAAAGCACTAATGTCCTCAAGATGCAAGTTCAGTTCATAATCATCTTGAAATACCTCATGATCTAAAGCAATTGACAAAAATCCTTCCATTCTCAAGAGCACGTTTACAATAACAATACACCATGCGCAATGATCTTGGCACACTTGATGACAAAGTCTGGTTATTTTCTACATGTGCCGTTTTCTTCATTTGACACTTCTAATAATACTAATTGTAAACTTTTTAGATAGGTGCAATACTAAATAGTTTCACAGATATTTACTTTGAAATATTATCTTAGATGTACCTTTTGTCGTAGCATCAGCAGGTGTTTTGACCAAGCCACATGGGTTCCAACAGCATCACCAATAGTTTCACATTCATTGGGAATCGGAACTGGCAAACATGCTGATTTCTGCATTGCTTCATCGATGGATACACGCATACAATTTTCAAAGCTCTTCTAGCCTAACAACAACAAACAGTGAAAAAATAATCTTAGTAGACACAATATGAAGAATGAAACAAGCATGCTAATACAAGTTGCCTCAATAGGTATATTATATATAGGCATTCAATAACCTAGAAAATAAAAATAAAGAACAAATTCTTAATCACCTTGTCCCATTCCAGTTGGTATGCATCCTTGACATTTTGATTTGCAAGTAGAAAACCAACTACTAGTCCAGGACACACAGTCATAGTAGTAGAGACATCTATGTTCTGTAGGTCCCTTTGGAGGCCGGCAAGAGGGGAGGGGTGAATTGCCCTACAAAATAAAACCAAAGACCCTTCTCGGATATTCAACTAACTTAAAAGAACTTGTAATTAAAAAGGAAGAGACTAATTAAAACAGAAAATAGACACAGAGGAATTACTTGGTTTGCAATCAGAGGATTGCTAATCCAAGGCAAAGAAGGCGCACTAATTAATTCTCCTCTGGACGGAGTAGCCTCTTACAGCGTTGAAAGCACAGAAAGAAATAACACAAATGAAAGCACTGGATTACAAGTAGTTGTTCTTGAATGTATGGATCAGTACTATATTTATAGTACTGGTCCGGGCGCCTGGAAGGGGTTCCGGGCGCCCCCGGGGGGATAAATTTTATCCCCCAATGGTCAGCTCGCGATCAGATTCGATCTGGTCAAATATGAACCCCCGGGCGCCCGGAATGGTTCCGGGCGCCCGGAGGTCCGAGCGCCTGGAATTGATCCGGGCGCCCGGACCTGTCAAGTCAACAAAGTTGACTCTGGTCCAGGCTCTCTGCTTCGGTTCGGCTTGTCTTGGTCCGGGTCTGTTCGCTCCGGCTCCACTAGCTTGGGTGATCTCGGCCTTCCGGAATGGGGCTCACCCGAACCCATGTTCCGGTCTTCTCCTCGAGCAGCCTTCCTTCCCAGTTTCTCATCCCTCGAACACCGCACACGTTCTTCTCGTCCACCGGTGTACTCTTCCACGGTCACCTCATCCCTCAGACTCACCGAGCCCGTCGACTCTCTCCCGTGCCGTCCTTCTCGCTAGCCGCGTCTTCTGCTCGACTTCCTGTGTTCCTAAGCTCCTGCACACTTAGACATAAGGGTTAAACAAACGCAGGACCTAACTTAGCTTGTTTGATCACATCAAAACACCTTGGGGTTCCAACAATCTCCCCCTTTTTGATGTGAGCAACCCACGTTAAGTTAGGGTAAACATATGCAATAAAAATAATTTATATTCAAATAAGTACAAGTATTTTTCAATTGAAAAATTATAGTACCTCGCCCTAGACTTAACATACTTCTCCCCCTTTGATCACATAAAAATTGGAATTGTAAACAAGTCTAAGGTAAATTCAGACAAGAACTTTTAAGTGTAAAATATTTAGTAAAGACACTTTTCAGAATTTTTCGTTTGAAAAAAAATTTTAAGTTTTGAAACTTATCTCTACATTAAAAAAAAAAATTCTAATTTAAAAAAATTCTGAGTTAATATTCATAAGAAACAATTCTAAGTCAATTTTAAGAAAAAGTTATAAGGCAATAAAAAAAAATTCTAAGATATCTTAAAAAAATTCTAAGTCAATTTTCATAAAAATTTCTAAGAAAAAAAATTTTCTAAGTTAAAAAAAATTTAAATTTTTTTTTTAACATAAATTAAATAACTCTCTTTTAAAGCATTAAGTAATTTGAATTAATGCTTTTTCAGTTAGTCAATTAAACTTTTCATTTCGATACTTGGCTTCCAGGTCGTGGCGAGGCACTAGGCCTTCTTGGTTATTGGAGCAACAACCACTTCCTTAGACAAAGCCTCATAAAGAAATTAGTTGTTTAATTTCCTTGCTGAAAATGCTAAGTATAATTTTAATTTTAAATTAAATAGGTTTTTGGAACCCAATAGAGGTTCCTACCTACAGGATTAACCAAGTATTTCCTAGGTATATAGATTTTTGATATATTTCTAATTTGACTTTGATGAAATCTATAATACCAATTTAAATTTCTAAAAGTAGGAATATTTGAACCATTAGATTTTTTCAATCTTTCTATTTCTTCTTTTAGTTTTTCATTTTCAATTTTCAATTTCTCAAAATCCTCTATAAGACATGATTTTGCCAAAATTCTCTTTGTTTCTAAAATTTCATTTTCTAATTTGGCATTTTTATTTTCTAATTTATACATGGATTTAGTCATAGCTTTGATACCAGAGTAAAGCTGATCAGGGGGTAAGAGGCATACCTCACTTACCATGTCGGACTTGAAGCCTGAATCTCCCCCTGTTTCACTGCTTTCATCCGAGGTCGCTCCCCCTTCATCGATGCTAGGTTCTGATATACTTTGTCTATCGTAGCTTGCCATTAGTGCTATTCCGGCATATTCTTGAGCTTCTGATTCGGATGAAGAAGTGTCGTCCCAAGTTGCTTTTAGGTTGTGTTTCTTGGGAGACTTCCTTTTGGCCTTTTTGAGTTCTGGGCAGTCTTCTCTTAGGTGTCCCTCCTTCTGACACTGGTAGCACCGCACCTTTCTTCCACCTTTTTGATTTCTTTTATTCTGCATTTTAAATTTATTAGATCTAAAAAACTTTTTAAAATTTCTTACCATGTATGCTTCTTGATCGTCTTCGGAGTCTGACTCGAGTTCATCCTTCTGGGTTGCGTTCAGTGCCATAGTCTGGGTTGTATCCTTTGTCGTTCCTGCATACCTGGTTTCATGCAATTCAAGAGTAGAAAACAACTCTTCTAAAGTACTTACCTCCAGGTCTTTTGAGATGTAGTAAGCATCGACGATTGATATCCACTCCGGAGTTCATGGAAACGCGTTGAGCGCGTAGCGTATTGTGTCCCGGTTTGTTACCATTTCACCAAGGTTTTCGATACCAGTAACTAGTTCTTTTACCTTTGCATGTAGACCGGCTACTTTCTCACCTTTCTCCAGATGGATGTTCATCAGTTTGTTGCGGAGGATGTCCCTTCTAGCGAGCTTTGCTTCAGACGTTCCTTCGTGGAGTTCCAAGAACTTCCCCCAAAGTTCTTTAGCAGATACATAGTTTCCGATGCGGTTGACCTCTTGAGGCGGTAACACGCTCAGCAGGTGATGTTCCGCATGGCTGTTTGCTACTGACTCATTCTGCTCCTTCTTTGTCCAATCTCTCTCTTCTTTTTCTTTTCCATCTTTATCTATTGGAGCTACAAAACCATATTTCATAATAAACCGAATTTCAAAATCTGTTTTTAGGAATACCTCCATACGACGCTTCCAATCTGCGAAGTTCCCCTCGAATTTTGGTGGAACGATGCTTGGTCCGGCCATCTTGTTGCTTCGATCGGCGGTTAGTCCTCCTGAAGCGCCCTCGCTCTGATAGATTTCATTTTCTAATTTGGCATTTTTATTTTCTAATTTATACATGGATTTAGTCATAGCTTTGATACCACTTGTAGGTCCCTTTGGAGGCCGGCAAGAGGGGAGGGGTGAATTACCCTACAAAATAAAACCAAAGACCCTTCTCGGATATTCAACTAACTTAAAAGAACTTGTAATTAAAAAGGCAGAGACTAATTAAAACAGAAAATAGACACAGAGGAATTACTTGGTTTGCAATCAGAGGATTGCTAATCCAAGGCAAAGAAGGCGCACTAATTGATTCTCCTCTGGGCGGAGTAGCCTCTTACAGCGTTGAAAGCACAGAAAGAAATAACACAAATGAAAGCACTGGATTACAAGTAGTTGTTCTTGAATGTACGGATCAGTACTATATTTATAGTACTGGTCCGGGCGCCTGGAAGGGGTTCCGGGCGCCCCCGGGGGGATGAATTTTATCCCCCAACGGTCAGCTCGCGATCAGATTCGATCTGGTCAAATATGAACCCCCGGGCGCCCGGAGGTCCGGGCGCCTGGAATTGATCCGGGCGCCCGGACCTGTCAAGTCAACAAAGTTGACTCTGGTCCAGGCTCTCTGCTTCGATTCAGCTCGTCTCAGTTCGGCTTGTCTTGGTCCGGGTCTGTTCGCTCCGGCTCCACTAGCTTGGGTGATCTCGGCCTTCCGGAATCCTTCCCGGTTTCTCGTCCCTCGAACGTCGCGCACGTTCTTCTCGTCCACCGGTGTACTCTTCCGCGGTCACCTCGTCCCTCAGACGCACCGAGCCCGTCGGCTCTCTCCTGTGCCGTCCTTCTCGCTAGCCGCGTCTTCTGCTCGACCTCCTGTGTTCCTAAGCTCCTGCACACTTAGACACAAGGGTTAAACAAACGCAGGACCTAACTTAGCTTGTTTGATTACATCAAAACACCTTGGGGTTCCAACATGTTCAACAAATAAGAAAGATAATAATATTTTTAAAATAATAAAGTGATTGAATGACAATGCAAGCAAAAGCAAATAGCAGAAGTGTAGAGACATTGTAAATTCTTACCAATACTCAAAGAAATGCCTCCTTGTTAAGTCCTCAAATTAGAAGGAAACAGAAATTACATATACATAGCTAGGAACAAAAGATTGTAGATAAGTGCAGTGACCAAGCAATCTTCATTACAATTCACCACCTCTAAAGAAATAGGCTGAGGATGCATAACAAGCGGGCACATAATAATTGCCACCATCGGTAAATTCAGACAGAACAGGTGCCGACGAACCCTCTGAAGGAGTCCACATGCTTGAGGATTTAGCATTACTCGATCCAGTATGGGCAACAGAAACCTAAATTTCAGAAGCAACCATTTACTTGCAACAATTATGTTCAAGGTCCAGAGATAGCTTATGCAAGAAAAAAACTACACTGAATAAAAACTATTACCTGCTTGGTGGCTTCAACAGCATCTTTGGACTTCAGCTGAGGATCCAAAGACAGCTTCTGCAATAAATTTGAAGCTTTTGCAGTGTAGCGTTAAGGATAATACCAACCAGACAAAGGGATCTTTTTGGCAAGAAAAGCTAAAAGCTGAGATGACCGAGAAAGTGCGAAACTGAAATGCATAAACTAACCTGATATAAGTTTCTCTATGATTTTAGGTAAGTGCTATAAACCATTAGTTGAACACGTAAACAAAAAATAACAGCATTCTGATCATTCTTAACAAAAAAAGAAGAGCAAACATACCTTTTAGCGTTAACCATTTATGGAAGTTAATGGAAATGTAAGATGCTTAAAACTATGAGTTTCAGAATGAAATGAAGATTCGAAGAGTCTTCATCACCCCTGAATATTTCACCTAGTTAGTGTTGATGAAAAATAGCAAACACTATAAACAATAACTTAGAAATAAAGCTGTATCAAATTAACAAATAAGGCACTCATAGTCCAACTTGCAAAATTGGGAGAGACTTTATGGATCTGAGGAGAAAGAGGGGAATTACCTCCAACCGCAATCCCTCGTTGTCCTTGAAGAGGGCAGCATGATCAGCAAGGAGTGACTCATATGAGGACTTGAGCCGATCAAAATCCTGCTCAAGTTGCTTGTTCTTCCACCTTGCACACTGGTTCTGGAACCACACTACAACTTGCCTCGGTTGCATGCCTAGCTTTCGAGCCAGTTCACTCTTTCGCTCCGGCTCCAACGTGTTCTCCTCCTCAAATCTACGTTCCAATAAATTTACCTTTGTTGGAGAAAGGAAGCCGATCATTCCCGCATCCAAATCAAATATTCAGCGACAGAGCAAATGGAGTAAAACAATGAGAAGTTGGTCGATAAGTATCTTATTATTACATCTTACCACTAGTAAACCCAACGAAAAATTTACTACAACTACGTTGATCTGTCGCCAATTATGCATTCAATGATCTAACGCCCAGATTTGGATACGAACAAAACAAACTTTTTACTCTACCAAAACAAGACAAACCAACAGGCTCTTTCCTCCCAAAGTTGGTGGCATGATCACATGAGAATCGAAATCAATATTTCTTAAAAGAAGAGCATAGCTCTCTCCAAAGTTGCTGGTAAACGATAAGGGGAGCCAAAAAAGGAATATGGAAGTTATCTTTTCTTTACACTGTAAAAATCTGGTAGCTTGATTCTGAAATTTGAGTAAAGGAGTAACCTGATCTGGCGTTAGGCGGCGCTTCTTCTCCGGTAGCTGCTCCTCGTAGTATTCCTCCTCGTAAATCTCATCCGGTGATGTGAAGAATAGCCTCTTGGTGGCGCCATGCTCCTCCGCCGACCTCAACCCTTTAATTCCGCCCCAAATCGAACAGCTTATTATAACTAAAACCAAATCCAAGTCGAAGACAATGAGATAGTAGAAGGAATAGTAACAGTACCTCGGAAGATGGAGTTCCCATCGCCCAACACGAGTAGCCGTGCGCGAGTGGACGACAAAGAGGAATCAAATATCAGATGGGGACTAGAATCCATCCTCTCTTCTTAGATCCTAAATGATCAACAGATCGGATCTGAATTGAACAAATACGACTAGAAAAAAAAAAATACTACGCGTCTGATTTCTCCCTCCCTTGGATCCCAACCTAGTTGGATAGATCGAAGGGGATCTGTCGATCGGCTTAGCAGGAGAAAATGAAGAGGGAGAAGAACTTGTGGCGGAAGAAGCTGGTGCTCCACAGAAGGCGCGTTGATGTCTCCATGGCGTGGTAAACAAAGGTTAGAAGAGAGAGTTTTTACAAACAATCGAGTATGCGTAACGAAAGGTGAGCCATCTCCAACTTACAAACAGCTATAATTGTGTATGTGTAACCAGTAGCTCCTAGATTCGAGTCGTTTGATGATTTAGCAAGTATCCCTAACCAAACTCCTGCAAGACCTAGGATCAAATAGTCAACAGCTTGTCTGTAGTATCTTTGGACTTCAGCTGAGATGACCGGCTAAGAAAGAAACACGAAAAGAGAAAGGAAATGGAACCAAAAGCGATCATTCATGATCGATCGAGGAACCCCCGCATAAACCCTTCCAAGAACCCTTGAAGCTGAGGCGACAAGCAAGGAGAAGAAGGAAGGATACAGTCTGCTGCAGGGGTGATGGGCGCCATGAAGGAAGAACTCAGCTGCATCAAGAGGCGATGGAATGGAGAGCCGCCACTGCCACGGGAGGATTGGAGAAGGAGACGACGAAGACAGTGAGTGAGAGAAGCCTTTAGTTTAGGGCTTCCAAAACAAAGCGGTGATTCAAATACCGCAAGAACCAGCAGCGGCATTTGACACACGATGAAGGGGAAAATAGGGTTCGGGTAGGCTAAGGGGGAAAATAGGATGCCAAAAAATTTTCGGAGAGAGGGAAGCAAACTACTGCTATAACAAAAACGACGAAGGAGAAAAATGGCGAAAGAATAAAGTCAAAGACAACGGTTTATTAAAACTGTTGTCTTTGACCCTAAAAAAGCGGTTAAAAATAACAGTTTTAGAAAACTGTTGTAAAAGGTGTTGTTGATTTTATCAAAAGTCGCTCAACAATAACGGTTTTTACAAAACTGTTGTCTTTTATTTTTTTCAGGTACTCAAAGACAACGGTTTTGTCAAAAACCGTTGTCTTTTACCAAATTAACAACAGTTCCTTCTAAAATTGTTGTCTTTATGGTGTTGTCTTTTAACAATTTTGTTGTAGTGAATATAAGTAAGCATAATAACTATAAACAAATGTATTTATATATATATAAGAATATGATACAATGAGTCCATACAATAATCATCAAATGATTGGCTCTAGAGCTCTAACTAGCAATCTCCCACTAGCACTAGTGCTAATCATTGTAGGCTCTAAGGCCTAATAACCTAGTATGACCATCATGCTTTCTTTGTGCCAAAGCCTTGGTCAAGAGATCTGTGATGTTAGCCTCAGTGGGTACTCTGCAAATCTTCACATCTCCTCTATCGATGATCTCCTGAATGAGATAGAAGCACCTAGTATGTGTTTGGTCCGCTGTTGTGAGCGAGGTTCCTTAGCCTGTGCTATTGCTCTATTGTTGTCACAATAGAGCTTTATGGGATCAGCTATGCTAGAAACCACCCTAAGCTCAATAATGAACTTGTGGATCCAAACTACCTCCTTTGCTGCTTCTGACTCAGCAATATACTCGGCCTCTGTTGTAGAATCAGTGACTGTGTCCTGCTTCGAACTCTTCCAGCTCACAGCACCACCATTTATGCAAAACACGAACCCAGACTGCGATCGATAATCATCCTGGTCAGTTTGGAAGCTAGCATCACTGTAACCCTTTACAGCTAGCTCGTCATCGCCTCCATATATCAAGAAATATTCTTTAGTCCTTCTCAAGTACTTAATTATATTCTTGATCGCTATCCAGTGACTTTCACCTGGATCTGACTGGTATCTGCTCGTCATGCTCAAAGCATACGAGACATCAGGATGAGCACATAGCATGGCGTACATGATAGATCCTATGGCTGAAGCATGAGGGATCTGATCCATGCGGTCTCTCTCCTCTCTAGAAGAGGGACCTTGAGTCTTCGAAAGACTCACACCATGTGACATCGGCAGAAATCCCTTCTTAGAGTTCAGCATGGCAAACCGAAGTAATATCTTGTCAATGTATGTACTCTGACTTAGGCCAAGCAATCTCTTAGATCTATCTCTATAGATCTGTATGCCTAGAATGCGGGATGCTTCACCTAAGTCCTTCATTGAGAAACAAGTCCCTAGCCAAGTCTTGACAGACTGCAGCAAAGGGATGTCCTTCCCAATGAGTAGTATGTCATCCACATACAATATAAGGAAGACAACTGTGTTCCCTACAACCTTCTTGTAGACACAAGGTTCATCTTCATTCTTGATGAAACCAAACTATTTGATCGCATCATCGAATCGATGATTCCAACTCTGAGAAGCTTTCTTTAGTCCATAAATGGACCTATGCACCTTGCATACTCTGCCAATATGCCGTGGATCTACAAAACCCTCAGGTTGTGTCATGTACACATCCTCAAGCAGGTTTCCATTCAGAAACGTGGTTTTGACATCCATCTGCCAGATCTAATAATCGTGGTATGCTGCAATAGCAAGCATGATCCGAATGGACTTAAACATCACTACTGGAGAAAAGGTTTCATCATAGTCAATACCATGAATTTGCTTGAAACCTTTAGCTACCAAGTGACCCTTATAAATAAGTCCATCCATGCCATTCTTTCTCTTAAAGACCCACTTACACCCAATGGGTTTGACCCCTTCAGGTGGATCAACCAAAGTCCATACATGGTTAGAGTACATGGATTCATCTCGGATCTCATGGCCTCTAGCCATTTCTCAGAATCTGGTCTCATCACAGCTTCCTGATAGGAGATAGGCTCATCCTCAATGAGCACAACGTCATCATGGTCAGACAAGAGAAATGAGTATCTCTCAGGCTGACGACGTACCCTATCAGATCTGCGAAGTGGTAGGTCTACTCGAACTGGTTGTGGTTCCTTAACTCCTTGTGGAACAACATCATCCATAACACTTTGTGGTTCCAGTCCAACTTCCATCGAGGCTTCAGTACTATGGTCCACATCTTGAACTTCTTCAAGATCGAACGTACTCCCACTAGTCTTTCTAGAAATAAAATCCCTTTCTAGAAATACCCCAGTCTTAGTCATAACTATCTTGTGTTGACTGGGAATGTAGAAGTAATATCCCTTCGTTTCCTTGGGATATCCAATAAAATAGCACTTATCGGATTTGGGTCCTAATTTATCCGAAACTTGACGTCGAACGTAAGCCTCACAACCCCAAATCCTCATAAAAGACACCTGGACATCTCTCCCAGTCCATATCCTATATGGTGTCTTTATTACAACCTTAGATAGAACTCGGTTGAGAATAAAGGCTGCTGTGTCTAGAGCATAGCCCCAAAGATACATAGGAAGATCTGTGTGAGTCATTATAGACCGTACCATATCTAATAAGGTACGATTCCTCCTTTCGGATACACCATTCCACTGTGGTGTTCCAGGAGGAGTGAGTTGAGATAGAATCCCACGCTCAGCTAGATAGTCACGAAACTCATGGCTAAGGTATTCACCACCTCGATCTGATCGAAGTATCTTAATACTCTTACCAAGCTAGTTTTGTACTTCATTCTTGAATTCTTTGAAATTTTCAAAGGATTTTGACTTATTTGTCATCATATACACGTAACCATATCTACTGAAATCATTAGTAAATGTAATGAAGTACCTATAACCACCCCTAGTAGCGACACTGAAAGGTCCACATACATCACTATGTATAAGCCCTAACAAGTCAGACGCTCTCTCGCTGTGTCCACTAAAGGGAGTCTTGGTCATCTTGCCCAGTATGCATGACTCGCATGTCTCATATGATTCAAAATCAAATGAGTCCAGCAAACCATCTTTATGGAGCTGGGATAAGCGTTTGTCATTTTTATGACCTAAGCGACAGTGCCAGATATAGGTTTGGTTCATGTCATTTGACTTGAACCTCTTGGTACTTATGTTATAGATGGATTTCTCAAGGTCTAGAATATAGAGTCCGTTCATCAGAGGTGCACTACAATAGAACATATCATTTAAATAAACTGAACAATATTTTTTTTATTATAAATGAAAATCCTTTCTTGTCTTAACAAGAAACTGATATAATGTTCTTAGTCAAAGCAGTCATATAACAACAATCATCCAATTCTAGTACAAGCCCAGAAGGCAGAGATAGAGAATAAGTTCCTACAGCAACAAAAACAACCCGTGCTCCATTGCCTACTCGTAGGTCCACCTCGCCCTTCATCAATGCCCTACTATTTCTCAACACCTGCACATTAGTACAAATGTGAGAAGCACATCCGGTATCTAATACCCATGATGAAGAAATAGATAGATTAACTTCTATAATATATATACCTGAAGTGGAAGTCTCACTTCTCTTCTTCTTAAGATCTTCCAGGTACACTTTGCAGTTCCTCTTCCAGTGCCCGGTCTGACCGCAGTGGAAGCAGGTAGCATCCTTGGCAACCCCTCCTTTGGGTTTCAGTGCCTTGCCTTTGCCCTTGGCTTGGAACTTTCCCTTACCTTTGGGCTTGCCTTTGCCCTTATGCTTTTGTACCATCAGAATGGAATTGGGCTTAACCTTCTTAAGGTTGAGCTCAGCAGTTCTTAACATGCTAAGTAGCTCAGGCAGTGGCTTGTCAATTTCATTCATGTTATAATTTAGAACGAATTGACTATAGCTATCTAGCAAGGATTGCAAGATCAGGTCAGTGGCCAGCTCTTGGCCAAGTGGGAATCCCAACCTCTGTAGGTTTCCTATGTATCCAATCATTTTGAGTACATATGGGCCTACGGGAGTCCCATCTTGCATATTTCACTGTAACAATGCCTTATAGATCTCGAATCTCTCGTGCCTCGCTTGTCCTTGATATAGTTGACGAAGATGTTCAACCATATCATAAGCGCTCATCAACTCGTGTTACTTCTAAAGCTCAGAGTTGATGGTCGCGAGAATAAGACATGACACATCTAATGCGTCATCTTGATGCTTCTTGTAAGCATCTCGATCATCTCGCGTGGCAGTGGCAGGAGGTGCCTCGGAATGGGCTGCTTCAGGACATACAGTTTTCTTTGCTGAGTGAGAACTATTCTCAGGTTCCTATACCAGTCCAGGAAGTTAGCTCCATTTAGCTTGTCCTTATCGAGGACATAACGCAGGGAGAAGGAGTTCGTGTTGGACGACATGATAATCTTCAACAGAAAAATGCAGAAAATAAATATAATATTCCAATTAATCATCTAATTACGCCTTTAATTAAATGATGCTCCCACTGAATTATAGAACTTTTGTAGAATCAAGTCATGGACGTGGTCAAACCACACCTACTAGATTCTAACCAAATATAATTCGTGCGGGACAAGATCCACATCATACTACGCCCTGAGTTAACTTTGGTTAAATCGCCCAAGACTTAGTATGATCGGTAGGTAACTAATTACCAATTACATCTCTATGCAACTCTTGTTTATAGGATCAAGATCCGCATATATATTAAAACTTGAGTTAGCTTTGGCTAAATTACCCAAGAATTAATATAAATGTGATTTTGACCTATCTACTAACCATTGGAAAATGCCTATAGTTAAACTCGATCCTATTGAGTTAACTAGTTACTCAATCTAATTGAGTTGTACTCACCCATGCGTTGATAGGTGGGACCAAGATTGTCCCTCCACACCTACCAAGATAATATGCGTTGCTCTGCTTTGACAGATTCAACAACATGTGATCGAGGTAGTGATGGGTATCATGGCATGGTAGGCATTTCGAGTTGGCATGATTGAGATCTAATCTAATCGACGATGTGTATCAGGTACATGATTTAGATCGAATCTAATCGTTAAGGCACTAATTAATTACTAATCTAGCATGCATCACATACACACACACAAGTAATTAATTAAATTTTATGATTAGTCATGACCCTACTACGATCTTCTCAAGCCATGAGAAGATCGGTTGGTCAATCTAGGTTCAATAGCTTTTCCAAGCTCCTCCCTTTGACCGCCATGTGTTGCTCGCACCCTCCTCGTAACTCCTCCACGAGTGGACCTTCCACCGCCTCATTTTGTACATTACAAAAAGCTGAAACTCGAGTTACATTCGAGTCTAAAACTATTTTACAATAGGAATATAAATAGAAGGGCACGACGCGCAGGTCGCGATCAAGTGAAACACGCACAAACACACAAAATGGCGCGCAGGCCATATTATGAATTACAACACATATTTCCAATCAAATTGGGTTCTTTGGGCCATGACCATCACAAAATAATACATAATTCTAAATTATGTGATTTTCATAAATTTCTGTAATTTTTCTAATATTTTTACGATTTTATGAGTCGCAACTTCCCGGCGTTCCCGATTAGCGATTTTCAAGCGCAAACGCGGAACAAAGCCCCTTGCGGGGTTAGGGGCAGCTCCCCTACTTGTGATATAACCATCGCGAGTGTTCCAAAACAATCCTACAGCACCTTAAGTCGCTGTCCCAAACAAAAATAAATTTGTTTGGGCAAGACCTTGCTGTTTCGGAAGGTTTTTCTCGGTCATCGAAGCCTACAAGTGTCCAAATACTTGTTGCTTCGCTTCTACGAGAAAAATACCCATAAAATACAAAAAAATCACAAACTTATAGAAAGTTACAGATCTGTAATTTTTCATAAAAATACAAATGAAACTCATACACGCTTCGCACGTGGCTCTGATACCACTGTTGGGTTTTTCGAGCCGCAAAAATCGCTTTTTGCGTTGCGGAAACCTCGAAATCTCATGCCACCGGATCCGTGCGAAGAAAATAATATCAAAAAACTTTACGTGTACGAGTTTTTAAACCTAGATCTACTCTAGATCTACATGGTAGAGAGATTACCCTTGATGCAAAGCCCTTCGCTTATCCCGCTCATCCAAGTTTACCGAATCTCGAGAGTGTTCAAGTGCACACTCCTCTATACGTATCCACACGAACGATTAGGTGGAGAAAAACCAAACAAAAGGTGTGCTAGCACCTTTGAAGGTTCGGCCAAGGTGGAGGAGAGGGAGAGAAGAGAAGAGAGGAGGAAGAAGATGGAGTTACACACACAAAATGAAACTCCCACAATCACATTAAGTGACCAGCCACTTCAAAGGAAGAGGTTATATACCTCCATGGGATATCAAGAGTCACAACTCTTGATCTCCCTCATGAGGTGGCACACAGATGTGCTAGCCTTGATGATGTGCACATCATCATTAGTCCACTTAATGCCAACTCACAAATGAGGTGGCAATGGTCAAGTCAAACTTGACCTTTCATCTTCTTCTCAAGTTAAGTTAAACTTGACCACTTCTCTCCCATGGTTGATCAAATATAACCATTGGTTCAAGTCAATTTTAATTTAATGAATCTCTATTCATTGAATTAAATTGGCTCAATGAGTCTAAGTCTAAATTAGACTCATTTAACACATGAACCAAATTGAGTCCAACTCAATTAGTTTACTTTGCATTACTCTTAATCCAATTTGGTTAATCACATGAACCTAATCCTCTTGGTTCATCAAATGAACCTAATCTCCATCTAATTGCCCTTTGTGTGTGACCCTATAGGTTCTTGTAACGTTGGCAATGCTCCTAAACCCATTTAGAAGTATAAGTAATGAGCGGTATCTAGCAACATATCATTACTACCCAAGTTACAAGAATGTTGAGATCCAACATCACCTTGTGACTACTAGTTGTGACCCTTCACAATATATGACAAGTGTCCTTCTATCCTTGACATCTCGATTGATCAATATGACGCATAGACTGTGTCATCCTCTAATCAATCTAAATCTTGAATCCTATGTAGACTCACTCAATCAAATGAGCTCAACATCTCATATTGACTCATTTGGACATGACCACGCACTTAGTGGTCTCACTCTATCAAGAATAATAATGTCACTCCCGTCATATAGGAGGGATAGATCCCATCTACATCACTCACATCCCTCCGCATAATTTCTTACATACCCAGTAATCACCTTTATAGTCCACCCAGTTACGGGTGATGTTTGACGAAGCCAAAGTATGTAACTCCTTATGTAGGAAACCTTAGTGACTTCAGGTCCAAGAACTAATAGTCATACTAATAACCACATGAAAAAGTATATGACACTCATGTAATGATCAATGATACTTTCTCATGGCGGGTCATTCAGTATACATTCTCCAATGCATACCCATGTGTTAACTTGATATCTCCATATCCATGACTTGTGAGATCAAGTCATCGAGTTGACCTACATGCTAGTCTTGTCCCATTAACATTGTCCCTGAATGTTAATACTTGACTAGGAATTATTAAGAGTAGTGTTCCCTATATTATCTCACTATCGATTCAACCAATCGATTGATATAGGTAAGAACCTTCTACTCAAGGACGCTATTATACTTAGTTATTTGGCACCAATATAAGTAAGCATAATAACTATAAACAAATGCCTTTATATATACATAAGAAATATGATACAATGAGTCCATACAACAATCATCAAATGATTGGCTCTAGGGCTCTAACTAACACCTACGACATAAATTTTCTATGATTGCAGCTATAAATTATTAACCACAATGCCACGTGAACCCCCGAAACAAAATTAATTTTGCATACTCGTTTATGAGTTGCTTCCATGCCCGAGACCCTACTACCCTTAAGACCGACTATGTTTCGTTCTAAACAAAACACCTTTGGCCGAGACCTTATTGGTCACATACCAACTATGTATCGTTCTCAACAAAATACTAATTTTTGGCCGAAACTTATAATTTTGTGGATCATATTAAACCTATCATGCTTTTCTATATCACATATAAAACTCCAAAACTTAGTATATCCCTTCGCAAGTGGCTTTGATACCACAGTAAGGAAATAGGTTGCTAAACATGCAAATGTGCAACGGAAAAACCTATTTCCTCCAGAACATCCATGCGATGGGAGAAGAAAAATATACTAAGTTTACATAGGAACATGATAGAGTATACCTTTGTAGCGTGCACACGATCTCTCGACAGCTCGGATCTCAGCACGATCAAGCGTTCGTGCCTCTTTCGATATCCACACGAACAAGTGTTCCTCTGTTTGTCTCACAAACTCACAAAAATGGAGAAGAAAACACTTATGGTTGTGCTAGCAACCAAGAGTGATTTCGGCCAAGAGAGGAAGAATAAGAGGAAGGATAATGAAAAGTAAGTAAAAATGAGAGTAAAATGGCTTAAGTATTTTTCATCTAATGAAAACACTTAATGCCATTAATTCTATTAATGAGCCTTAATGAGTATTCACTCTCCATTAAGGGCCATTTTGAAATTCCTCATTTTTCATTCAAATTCAAAAATTGAATATAATGATTCATTAAATTTCAAAAATTCAATTAATGACTTCTCATTTATCCTCACCTAAGTCTAACTTAAGTATAACTCACTTGAGTCTAACTCAAGTCTAATTCAATCGAGTCTTACTCAATTAATTCTCATGCAATTCAAATTCAATGAATCACCATTTCATTAATTCGAATTAACTTCCTCAAGTCTAGTTTGAATTGGACTTGATCCAATAGAGTCTAACTCAATAAATCTAATTCGGATTAGACTTAATCCAATGATTCAACATATGAACCCATCTCCAAATCTACTTGTTCTTTCTGAGTGACCCAATAGGTTCTCGTAGCATTGGCAATGTACCCAAATCAACATTTAGATACATAACCAATGAGTGGCATCTAGCAAGGCATCATTGCTACCCAATTGATGAGAAAGTCAAGATCCGACCTAACCTGTTCATGGATATTATCTTGTATGACTTGGTTCCTCTATCCTTGATATCTAGATTGATCAATGAGGCATAACCCGTGTCATCCTGTTATCAACCTTTGTGTTTCTTGATCTCTAAGTAGACACACTTAATCAAATAAGCACAATATCTCATATTGACTTATTTGAGCATGACCATGCTTTCTTTGTGTCCTACTAATCAAGGGGTCCACAGATATCGCTTCCATCATATAGAAGGGATAGATCTCATCTACATCACTCACATCCCTCTGCATAATTCATTGCATACCCAGTGATCAACTTTATTGTCCACTTTGTTACAGGTGACGTTTGTCGATACCAAAGTACACAACTCCTTATTTAGGGAACCGTAGTGACTTCAGGTCAAAGGACTATTCATACTAATAGTCACATGAGAATGTTTATGACATTCATATAACGATTCATGAAATATTCTCATGGTGGGTCATTTAGTATATATTTTCTAATATATACCCATGTGTCAACCTGATATCTCATATCCATGACTTGTTAGATCAATTTATCCATTGACTTACATGCTAGTCTTAACACATTAATATTGTCCTTGTAGATTAATGCTCGACTACAAATAGTTAAGAGTAGTGTTCTCTACAATATCTCACTATCAATTCAACCAATTGATATACTGTAGTTAAGAACCTACTACCCAAGGATATTATTATACTTATTCAATTGGCACTGAACTGAAATAAATATAATAACCAACTTTGCCTTTTATTAATAATGATATATGATACAAAATGAGCCCTTTACAATCATCTCATAATCGATACTAGGGCTAATACTAACACCACCCCCTAGAATTTTCCACCTACCTAACCGTAGCTTAGACTTTTGCCTAAGAACACTTAGGACTTTCCTGGAAAGCTCATTCAAGCACATTAGATAACAAAACAACTTAACTTGAACCCTTTGACATAATCAAAACATAGGTTCAATCGTTGGATGCTTCCTGCACCAATAATTTTTATTTTCATGCTTTATCAATAAGTTAATTAAATATTTTATTTCAATATTTTGGCTTCTAGGCAGTGGTGAGGCACTAGACCTTCTTGGTTATTGGAGCAACAACCACTTTCTAGGAGAAAATCTCATAAAGAAATTAACTATTTAATTTTTCTTGTTGAAAGTGCTACTTACAAAAATTTTAATATAGAAAAGATTTTAGAACCCAGTATAGGTTCCTTCCTACTGGATTAATCAAAAAATTAGGGGGTACATAAATTCTGAAAATTTTTCTAAGTTGTTCCTAATATTTTTTAATATACCAATTTAATTTACCATAAATTCTAAGTGTTGATTTTTGAAATTTATTTAAGAATGCATGATCATTTTTCAATTTCCAATTTTAAATTTTCATTTTCTGAGTTCAAATTATCTAACAATATTTTTAAATCAGTAATTTCTTTTTCTGATTTGATTAAGTCTTTAGTAAGTACTTTGATAAAGTGAAAACACTATTTAGGGGTTAGTGCATGTACCTGACTTACCCCTATCTCCGATGCTCCCTCTTCATCGTAGCTTTTTTCTTCTGATCCTCCACCTTCATCTATGCTCATTTCTGAGCTAGTCTCATCTTCTTCTTGATGAATTGCCATTAGAGCTAGTCCGGCGTATGCTTCGATTCAGATTCGGAGGATGAAGACTCGTCCCACATTGCTATGAGGCTAGGTTTAGATCGATTTGGCTTCTTATTCTTTTCTTTGCCTTTGTTCTTCGATTTCAGACAGTCATCTTTGATGTGCCCTTCTTCATTACAGTTGTAGCATCAGACCATCCTTTTGTTACATTGATGCTTTCTCATCTGCGATCTAAATTTATTAGTTTTAATAAACTTATTTAACTTTCTTACCAATAGCACCACTTTAACTTCATCGATTGACGCTTCAGAGTCAGAATCGTCCATCTCGGCTTGTAGGGCAACATTGTGATTTGACTTTTCTATTTGTTTAGGTTCTGCAACTCGAGATTCATGAAGTTCAAATGTAGGAAATAAATTTTCTTGCATACTTACCTCAAAGTCCTTAGAGATGTAGTATGCATCTACTAAGGATGCCCATTCTGGAGTTCTTGGGAAGGTGTTGAGTGCATACCGTATCGAGTCTCGATTTGTTACCGTTTCTCCGAGATTGCTTAGTTGAGTTATCAGCTCCTTAGTTCTTGCTTGGAGTTGCGCTATCTTTTCGCCGTTGTTCATCTGGAGATTTGTCAACTGAGTCTGGAGGATATTGCACTTGCTATCTTCACTTCTAAGGTGCCTTCGTGGAACCCAGGAATTTTTCCCAAAGGTCTTTGGCGGAGTCGTAGCTGTCGTAGCTTCCGATCCGACTTACCTCTTGTGGTGGCAAGACGTTGAGCAGATGGAACTCTGCCTTTCCGTTGGCCACAAAATCAGCTTGCTCCTTTTTCATCCAGTTGTATTCTTCCTTGTCTTTAGGGGTTGCAAAACCATATTTCATAATTAGAAGAATATCAAATTCTGTTTTGAAGAATACCTCCATTTGGCGTTACCATGTCGCGAAGTATCCGTTGAATTTCGGGGTATGACGACTTGCACCGACAATCGTCTTGATCTTGAAGCTTCAGTTGGTGGTCTGTCCTTTTGAGACGGTCTGGCTCTGATACCACTTGTTGGTGCAGCGAGACTGGAAAGAGGGGAGGGGTGAATTGCCTGTAAAATAAAATATACTCTCCTCGTACTTTCAACTCTTAAAAGAGCAACAATAAGATAATAACAAAACAAAAGAAATAGAAAATAAGAAGACTCAGCAATTTTGACTTGGTTATAACCTAGATGGTTGTTAATCCAAGGCGGTTAAAAAAGAGCACTACAAATCTCCTTCATTGAAGGCGGAGAAACCTTTTACACACTGAAAGCTCTTAAGCATTGCTAGGAAGTTAGTACAAGAGTTGAATTGATAATTTCCTAGCTCTAGGGGCCTTTATATAGCTCCTGGAAATCCTATCTTGAGTCTTGAGGGCGCCTCCAAAGGGGTTGAGGGTGCCTCCAAGGGGATAAGTGGATAAAATTTTATCCGCTCGCAAACGGTCTGTTTGACCCAGTTGAGAGCACCTCCAAGGGCATTGAGGGCACACTCAATGTAGTTAAGGGCGCCCTCACTCTAGTGAGGGCGGAGGCGCCTCAACAGTTGTTGAGGGTGCCTCCAGCTGCTTTTCCAGCACTTCTTCATCTTCCTTTCAACTTCCGAAGTTTCATTTGATTGGGTGATTGCGGCCAATCGAAATAGAGTCACCCGAACCCAATTTCCTGCCTTCTCCTCAAGCAAGCTTCCGCGCAGTTTCTCATCCCTAGAATGTCACGCACGTTCTTCTCATCCACCGGTGTACTCTTTTGCAGCTCTTTCGTCCTTCGGATGCACCGAGCCCGTCGGCTCCCTTCCCATGTCGTCCTTCTCGCTAGTTGCGTCTTCCACTCGACTTCTTGCGCTCCTAAGCTCCTTCACACTTAGACACAGGGATCAAAATCAAATAGGATCTAACCTAACTTGATTGATCACATCAAAACAACTATGGGGACTGAGACTGTCTGAGAAGCTGACCGCGACGGAGATCCGGAAGAAAGGAACCCAATGTACCGAGGAAGAACAATTCCGATAGAACCTCGATCCGAGAAACTGTTACGCTCCGCAAGTGTACGGAAATGTCGCAAATAATATAAAAGATTATCGTATCCACAGGGACTGGAATAAGCACTAGAAATGTCTCAAGGCGAATTAGCTAAACAACAATCCAATCGTTTCAAATGCAAAGTGAAGGTAAACAAATCTAATATTAAAGATCAACAAACAAGAGTTTAGTGTTTTGGGTTATGATAAAGGGAGATTCTAGGAGTTTCGGTTTCTTTGTAAGGTTTCTTGAATGTAAATGGTTCACCAATTCTTATCCCTCAATTGCCAAATACATGTAGAAAGTTGCCGGTTCTCTCTTGCAATAGATAACCGGCTAAGGACTGAGAAAAGTATCTAAATATGATCAATTAGACGTGAACCTACGTTGTCCTTACACAGAAGCGCACCTATTACTATGCCTTCCTCGGATATCAACATAGAAGCTCACAAATTATTAATCTATCAAGATACAAGAAACTAATCACAAAATCCATCCTACTCTCTTGAATATTCCTATTTCCTCTTCAAGATTATCTCTCAAACGTCCTTACACGGGCTTGCACCTGTCACGTGGATCCCTCGGATGATCGAGTGAGAGTTTATCTTTACAAAGTCCACAAGAAATACAAACAATCAATCAAGAATGAGAATTAAGCACAAATCACCATTAATCATTCAAGATCTAATTGATACAAGCAAGACAATGTCATTGAAACAAGAAAATGGCAAATCCATAAGAGATTACATCAATCCATCATACAAATACTCCCTTAATCCTAGAATACAAGATCTACTCCATGAATCGAGGAAGAATGCCCGAATAAATAAAGATTACAAGCATTTCTTAAATCCCCAATCCAAGAAACCAAGAAAAGGGGAAGGAGAAAACTTATCTACGAAGAAGCCTCGTCTTCGGATCCAATCCTCGCTCCGAAGTCGAAATCGTCAAGAACTCCCTTAGAATCGCCCAGAAATCCTCCCAAGAATGGGAGGAAACCACCAAATCTTGCCTTCTCCCAAAGGGGGAGAGATCCCCTTTCAATTCATGAAGGAAGGTTTAAATAGAGGAGGAAATCGGGCGCCACACGGCCCCACGACACAGCCATGTCCAGTTCCCTCTCTGCCAAAGCTGCACAGCCATGTGACTCCACACGGCCAGGACCCTACTGTTCTCTGGAAGTGCTACACGGCCGTATGGTGCACACGGCCACCACCTGCTTGGTCTCTGGAAACCTCACACGGCCGTGTAGATGCACACGGCCACCACCTGCTTGGCCTCTGGAAACCTCACACGGCCTTGTAGATGCACACGGCCACGTAAGGCATTTGCTCTGATTTCTTCAAATCAAGATACGGCCGTGTGAGATTCACACGGCCATGTCCTCTTCCCTTCCTGTTAAGACTACACGGCCATGTGTGGTACACGGCCTGATGTTCTCTCCCTTCAAGTACTTCCAAGCTTGCCCGAGGACGCATAATCTTCACCAATTTCGACTCCTATGTACAGAAAATGCACAAAAAGCAGATCTCCGAACCAAAAGAGTAAATATGCTAAAAGGAAAGCTGGAAGTATAAAAATGCATAGATCAAACATGCTCAAAGTATGTAAATGTGCGTAAAAACATGCGTAAAAGAGTATATAATCTACGTACATCACACCCCCAGACTTAAACCTTTGCTTGTCCTCAAGCAAAATGCTGCAGTCTAAATTCATATGTTCTACAACACATTCATAAAACCTAGTGCACTTTCCTAATTCTATCAAAAAGTTTCATTAACAAGCATGATCATGGAAACAAGTAAAGTATGGTTCAAACATAAGAATTTTGTGCACAGTGTAAAAGTAACTCAACACCCTTCAAGTTTCAATCCATGTCCTAGTCAAGTCGTCATCAAATTTGAATTCCTAATGTTTCCAGTGAAAGACAAGTAACCAGTGATAGACACTTACTCACCATTCACTTGGTTCATATTTCTCAACTAACCCAAGGTCTCAAAGGTGTGCTCAATCTCAAGGGAAGTTAAGCAGTCATTTCCCCAGTAACCTAACTCGGTCTCAAAGGGGTGACTTGCTAGATTCCACTCATGACAACTGTTTTTTATATCCTTTTTTTTTTTTTAATAAGTGTTTGCATTGTGCAAAACTTATTCACAAATGCACTTTTAGCACACATGTTGGGATATTTTGATTTTTCCAAATGAGCTTTAATGATTTGAGCCTCATCCAGTAACCAAAATGAAAGTTGAGAAATCACCATGGAAACCAAGTACTAAGCAAACAAGATGAATCATGACTATTTCAATGACATCAACTATTCAAGCATCAAGCACAAGTGTAGTGAAGATAAAATCCTTAAGGTTGAACCAAAACTAAAACTCATCACCATAAGATTCTTAGCTTATTAATGTTTCCCAAGATAGAAAAAAGAACTACACAAAGTTTACTACTAGCATCATTCGAACATCATGAATCAAGACAATAATCGTGCTAACATTTCACTTGAATCCAAGAAAGCATATAAGTGAAGATTTGATGTTCTCAAAAAAAAAATTTTTTTTTTTTTGCCATGATTATTTCAAAAACAAGCACAATAAAGCAACAAGTAATGAAAATAAGAACCAACATGAAAAACTAACAAAAACTAAAAACTGAAAACCAAACTAAACAGTACATGACACCCCCCCAGACTTAAACTTTTCATCGTCCCGATGAAATCAATATAGTGGAGGAGGTGGAGGTGGACGAGGAAAAGGGGGTCTACGACGTGGTTGGCCAATAGGAAAACTAGGAAAACCTGGAATCTCACCCAAGGATCTATGATACTCATATAAAGCATCTACTTGTTGGCTAGTAAGTGTCATGCTCTGCATAAAATCTCTCATCCTAGCCTGATCAGTATCATAATCCTGCACAAACTCAGCCACTTGACCTTGAAAATTCCTCATAAACTGAAAATGATTTTGTACCTCCCTAAACTGATCATCAGATAAAGAGAAGCGACCCTCCAACATTTTTCTTTGGGCATCTTACTTCTCATGAAGTGATTCTAGAGACGTACGAAAATCTGAAAAATCAAACCTAGAAGATCCCGTGCCATATGCAAAAGAATGCCTAGCAGGCTCCATAAAACTAGAAGGCTGCGGGTGTCCAAATGACGAGGGCTCATGATGTGGCTCAGTGTCTCCAGGTATAGAAGGGTTATCCTCAAAATCTAACTCAGAAATTACCCAATTAGCCGGGTTACGAATAGTAGTTCGTTCAGGAAAACGAAGGGGTAAAGGAGAACCACTCCTCCTAGGAAACGCGAAACCATTCTCATCCCGAACGATCATTTTCATAGCAAGACATGCATCAATGTCAATCATGTCATTACCATGAATTATTTCCAACCCATCAACATCAAGATTTAAATTATAAGCTATTCGGGTAATCAAACCACCAAAAACAATTGATCCCAATGATGCCCTAGCAGATCTTAATAAGGTTTGAACAAAATGAAAACCAGAATCAAATTCAACCTTATAAAGCATAGCCCATAAAGCATAAAGCTCTATCTTTTTAACTACCCCATCACTCTCTCCCCTACCAAAAATAGTTTTACTCATGACTCTATGTAGATACCTAAAGATGGGGTTTTGCAAATTGGAGGCCTTAGCTCTTGAAGGCTCATAAGGTTGATCTAACCCAGTTATTGCATTCCAAAAATGATTCCAATTAAACCTTGGATCAAACCTACGAGGGCTCCCGGTGGTTAATCCAAAACAAGAATTAAAGTCACTAAATGTCCATAGAAATTCTTGATTCATTAGTCTAAATGAGATTTTTCCAAAATAATCATCTTCATTAGTAACATGGACATCCAATGAACTTAAAAATTCCAAAACAAGACGAGGATATGTAGGCAAATGTGTGTACATAATATCACTCCAATCCAAAAACCCAATCATCAAATCTACATCTTCCCTAATTTCAAGCATATCAAGAATAGTTGGGTCCATATATCTAGTACACACTATCTTTCTATTGACAAGAATTGAAAATCTAGTTACTTGATCATCATTTCTAAACACAATATTGAATTCATTGTCATTACCTTCGTTGCGTGAAGTCCTTTTGCCTTTTCCCTTCACTGGTTGTTTTCCTTTGTCCCTTGATGGCTCCTCCTCTTTGTCCCCACTGGATCCACCACCTCTTTTGCGAAGTTTCTTCAAAATGTTGGACATCTTAATGAGTTTAGATAGGGGAAGAATTATCTAGGGTTGGAAGAATGAAACTCAAAGAACAAAACTTCAAAGAGCAAAGATCTTAGGTTAGGAGAATGAAAAGTCCAAGTCTTAGAGAGGAAGAGAATCCAGATCTAAGAGATCTTGAGAGATTAGAGAGGAGTTTTTAAGAGATTGGGAGAGAAAGAGATGTTTTGGAGAGTTGGGGGTGTGCGGAACATGGCCAAGATCTGGCCGTGTGAGGTAGAAAGAAGACTTTAATAGCTCCCCTACACGGGCCGTGCAGATCCACACGACCTCCCCCTCTTCCTTCTCTGGATTCTAGACACGACCTCTCCATCTTTCCTCTCGGGATTCTTTACATGGCCATGTATGAGACACGGCCTAGACCTTTTTCTCCTCGGGATATCCTACATGGCAGTGTCTGGATGACACGGCCCAAGCACTTCCCTTCTCTGCAACCTTTGCCTGGCCGTGTATAGCACACGGCCGGGCTCTGTTTTGCACCTAACCTGAAAACAAAATCAAAAGAATGCATCAAACTAAAAGAAATTAAAACACAAATCCAAACTAACTAAAAGAACCCTTGGGTTGCCTCCCAAGAAGCGCTTGTTTAAGGTCTTTAGCTTGACCAAACTTGATCATTCACTTCTTTTCCTCGCCCTTGGAGGACAGATATACTTTTCATTTTTGTTGGGAGATCTTCTCCCAACATCTTCCACCACATTGTCTCCTTCATTTGGTGGCCTTCCATGAGGATGGAAATTCCATTCCTCAAGTTTATAAATGCTTGTCCTGCTACAAGCATTTAAAAGAGACGAGACATGGTTAGAGATATTAGATAAATCATATTCCAACCTTTCCTTACCAATTACCAAAGAAAGCTTATGATTTTTGACATCAATTATAGCTCCAACTGTAGCAAGGAAAGGTCTTCCTAATATGATAGGAATCCTAGGGTCCTCTTCCATGTCCAACACGACAAAATCTGTGGGAATAACATTCCCATCCACCTCTACTGGCACATCTTCTATAATACCCAAAGGGTACCTGCAGGAATGATCGGCAAGTTGAAGTGTCATAGTAGTAAGTTTAATGTTTTTGAGACCTAATTTATTACAAATTGAATAGGGAATGAGGCTAACACTTGCCCCCAAATCACAAAATTTTTTTTCAAAAAATTCTTTTCCTATGCTGCAAGGAATATAAAAGCTCCCTGGGTCCTTTAGTTTTGGGGAAGTGTTCTTCTAAAAAATAGCACTACATTCCTCACTAAGCGCAATGGTCTCAACCTCTCCTCTTCTTCTCTTGTTTGACATGAGATCCTTCAGGAATTTGGCAAATCTAGGCATTTGAAGAATAGCATCAATAAGAGGTACCTCTACACAAATTTCCTTAACTTTTTCTAAAAATTTGCCAAATTCTTCATCTTTCTTGAGCATTGTAAGTCTCTGAGGAAAAGGGACAACTTTGCTCTGATGGTTCAGTGGAAGAGTCTCTTCAACCTCAATGGTACTCTCCTCATTAGCTTGAATTCGATTTGGTATAGGAGGAGAGAGCTCTTCTTCTTTTTGTATCCCTTTTGGAGCAGTCACTTGGGAGTCTCCCAAGGTCCGTCCGCTCCTAAGCTCAATCCTATTGCAATGCTCCATAGGATTCACATCAGGTTTTCCTGGAAGTTGTCCTGGTGCTCTGGATGATGAGGAAGCTAGTTGGGCAATTTGACTATCCTAGATCTTTTGATGCTTTTCAGAATTATCCATTCTCTGAATGAGCTTTGCTAAATATTGCTTCATTTCATTCTGACTTGAGATAATTTCTTCAAGCATCTTTTCAATATTTGACTTTGGTAAGCCTTGAGAAGATAGATGTTGAAAATTTTGTTGCCCAGCTTGAAAATTTGGTCTTGCCCCCATAGATGGTCCTTGATCTTGATTATTTCTGTAAGAAAAATTGGGATGGCTCTTCCATCCAGGGTTATAAGTATTTGAGTATGGGTTGTTCTGCCTTTGATTGTAACTCATGATTGCATCACATTGTTCCAGTTGATTGATTTGTGCAGTGATAGCTCCCAATGGACATGAGTCATTTGAATGCTCTGAACTCCCACATACTTCACAAGATGTACTAATAGCATTGACCATATTAGCACTAGTCCCCATATTCTCAAATTTCTTTGTAAGAGCGTCCAATTTTGCAGACAAAAGAGTGACCGCATCTACATCAAACTTCCCTGATGCTTTAATTGTTGGGTTTACAGAAGAATAGCCACCACTTCTTTCATTTGCCCATTGATGATGATTTTGTGCTACACTGTCAATAATTTCTTCAGCTTCATCTAAACTTTTGTTCATAAGTGCCCCTCCAGCAGCTGAATCAAGGGACACTTTGGTATGATAGTTGATACCATTATAAAAAGTGTCCAACACTAACCATCTTTCCAACCCATGATGTGGGCATTGTCTAAGCATACTATTATATCTATCCCATGCTTCAAAAAGAGATTCTGAGTCAGTCTGCTTGAAGCTTGTAATTAAATTCCTCATATGAGCTGTTTTGCTTGGTGGATAGAATTTATCAAGAAACTGTTGCTCACACTGCACCCAAGTGGTGATGCTATTAGGGGCCAAAGAATTCAGCCATTGCTTTGCCCTATCTCTTAGAGAAAACCCAAATAATAATAATCTAACTGCATCTGAAGGAACTCCATTCATTTTCATGGTACCACATATTTCATAAAAGACCTCTAAGTGTTGATTGGGGTCTTCATGAGGTCCTCCACCAAATTGGTTCTGCTGCACCATAGATATAATTGCGGGTTTGATCTCAAAGTTATTAGCTTCCACTGAAGGTCTTGAAATACTAGATCGAAAACCTCTTGCATAAGGTGCTGCATAATCCTTGAGTGGTCTATTCGCCATGTTCAAATGTTCCTGTTCTTCAATTTGCCTTTGCAGGATTCTTCTTTTATGGAAAGTTCTGTCAATCTCAGGGTCAAAAGGAAAGAATTCCCCTGCAAAGTTAGATCTTCGCATACACAAGAACAAGATAGCAAATGACAATTCAACAGAAAAAGAGAAATAAAAGAATCAAAAATGCAGAATTGAATTTGTACAAAAAGAATTAACAAGAAGTAAAAGTTATACAAGAAAGTAAAAATAGAAATCTAATGAATAGTTACAACTATGCAATATGAAAGGAAAACAAATGTTATGTTTAGTTTAACTCAATTGATAATTCCTAATGTTATAGCGCAGTCCCCGGCAACGGTGCCAAAAACTTATTGCAAGTAATATAAAAGATTATCGTATCCACAGGGACTGGAATAAGCAGTAGAAATGTCTCAAGGCGAATTAGCTAAACAACAATCCAATCGTTTCAAATGCAAAGTGAAGGTAAACAAATCTAATATTAAAGATCAACAAACAAGAGTTTAGTGTTTTGGGTTATGATAAAGGGAGATTCTAGGAGTTTCGGTTTCTTTGTAAGGTTTCTTGAATGTAAATGGTTCACCAATTCTTATCCCTCAATTGCCAAACACTTGTAGAAAGTTGCTGGTTCTCTCTTGCAATAGATAACCGGCTAAGGACTGAGAAATGTATCTAAATATGATCAATTAGACGTGAACCTACGTTGTCCTTACACAGAAGCGCACCTATTACTATGCCTTCCTCGGATATCAACATAGAAGCTCACAACTTATTAATCTATCAAGATACAAGAAACTAATCATAAAATCCATCCTACTCTCTTGAATATTCCTATTTCCTCTTCAAGATTATCTCTCAAACGTCCTTACACGGGCTTGCACCTGTCACGTGGATCCCTCGGATGATCGAGTGAGAGTTTATCTTTACAAAGTCCACAAGAAATCCAAACAATCAATCAAGAATGAGAATTAAGCACAAATCACCATTAATCATTCAAGATCTAATTGATACAAGCAAGACAATGTCATTGAAACAAGAAAATGGCAAATCCATAAGAGATTACATCAATCCATCATACAAATACTCCCTTAATCCTAGAATACAAGATCTACTCCATGAATCGAGGAAGAATACCCGAAGAAATAAAGATTACAAGCATTTCTTAAATCCCCAATCCAAGAAACAAAGAAAAGGGGAAGGAGAAAACTTATCTACGAAGAAGCCTCGTCTTCGGATCCAATCCTCACTCCGGAGTCGAAATCGTCAAGAACTCCCTTAGAATCGCCCAGAAATCCTCCCAAGAATGGGAGGAAACCACCAAATCTTGCCTTCTCCCAAAGGGGGAGAGATCCCCTTTCAATTCATGAAGGAAGGTTTAAATAGAGGAGGAAATCGGGCGCCACACGGCCCCACGACACGGCCGTGTGAGCTGCACGGCCATGTGACTCCACACGGCCAGGACCCTACTGTTCTCTGGAAGTGCTACACAGCCGTGTGGTGCACACGGCCACCACCTGCTTGGTCTCTAGAAACCTCACACGACCGTGTAGATGCACACGGCCACCACCTGCTTGGCCTCTGGAAACCTCACATGGCCGTGTAGATGCACACGGCCAATGGAAACCTCACATGTCCTCTTCCCTTCCTGTTAAGACTACACGGTCATGTGTGGTACACGGCCTGATGCTCTCTCCCTTCAATTACTTCCAAGCTTGCCCGAGGATGCATAATCTTCACCAATTTCGACTCCTGTGTACAGAAAATGCACAAAAAGCAGATCTCCGAACCAAAAGAGTAAATATGCTAAAAGGAAAGCTGGAAGTATAAAAATGTATAGATCAAACATGCTCAAAGTATGTAAATGTGCGTAAAAACATGCGTAAAAGAGTATATAATCTACGCACATCAGAAACCCAAAGCGGATCGAAAGAAAACCAGGATCACTGGAAGTAATCTGATAAGCAGGAAGAAATCGTAATCCAAAAGGGGAGAGAAACCAAACTCCCAAGCTTCGAGGCCCCCTGCACACAAGAGACCAACCAACACTATTGTCAGTGACCTAAGACCGGGGTGGGAATCCCTCGCTAGGCCCTCCGACGCTCAAGTTAGTGATCTCTCTTGATGTGAAGAAGGAAGAAAAAAGAAGATGAACAGTAGTCAGAAAATTAGGGTTGTGAAAGTACACGATGATGTGAACTTACCTAGCCAACGGAGAGGATTCCCCCTTTTATACCACTTCATATAACCTCCGCAGTCATGAAGTGGACCCCGGTTTGTTAGAGTTCGTTATGACATCAGCTGCGTGCTTGGGGAAAATGATTTTAAGGAATCTTTTTTGTACCCCAGATGTACCTTCTTTGTCGTTTAGCGCCTGCAAGACAAGATGAAAGCATATTTCCCTCCAAAATATATATTCTCTATCATGAATTATTCTATTCGATATATTCATGTATGATTCTTCTTCATGCAACTTCTATTTGTATCTTTGTCGTGTCAAAAAATAATATTTTATTCAACATGTTTCTAAGGTATTCATTGAAGGAACTGTGTGGGTTCTTTGCTCGAAAGAACCCTCTTGACCGATATTGGCCTATCTTTGCTTTGAAGGTATGTCCCGACCGATATTGGCTTACCTTCATTCGGCAGGCATGTATCGACCGATATTGGTCTATCATTGTTCTGAAGGTATGTCCCGACCAATATTGGCTTACCTTCATACGGCAGGCATGTATCGATCGATATAGGTCTATCTTTGTTCTGAAGGTATGTCCCGACCAATATTGGCTTACCTTCATACGGCAGGCATGTAACGACCGATATTGGCCTATCTTTGCTTTGAAGGTATGTCCCGACCGATATTGGCTTTCCTTCATGCGGCAGGCATGTATCGACCGATATTGGCCTATCTTTGCTCTGAAGGTATGTCCCGACCGATATTGGCTTACCTTCAGTCGGCAGGCATGTATCGATCGATATTGGCCTATCTTTGCTCTAAAGGTATGTCCCGACCGATATTGGCTTACCTTCATTCGGCAGGCATGTATCGACCAATATTGGTTTATCTTTGCTCTGAAGGTATGTCCCGACCAATATTGGCTTACCTTCATACGGCAGGCATGTATCGACCGATATTGGCCTACCTTTGTTCTGAAAGTATGTCTCGGCCGTTATTGGCCTACCTCCTTTGATTCTTTCTTCCTTTTCTTTCCTCATCTGGAGACCCATAAAACCTAACCCATATCACTAGCCTTCCCCTTAAGTCTAGTCGAAGGAGGTGTAGACGACTGACTAGACATAAGTATGGTCTTGTCTTTTCCTACCCGTGACTCTGCTCCTGATTTTGAAATGACCTCACAGATTTAGTGTACCACTGTCTTAATAAATTAAGTATAGCAATCCTGTGAGCCTTTTTCTCCTTTAAATAGGGCTACAACCTTCTCTTCACCCACAACCCCTCTCAGTTCTTTTTCTTCCTTGCCAATTTTTATTGCTAAGGCCATGGTCGTGGATCCTCCTTTTTGGAGACAACTTTTGTTGGACCAGGTGAGATCTATATATGAGTTTATTGGGATTTTTACTCCGGCTACTCCAGGGGTTCAAGGGATCGTCTTAAGAGAGGAAGCTTCACAGTTCAGATCTTCTATCCAAAGATGCAGGTGCTCTGAAGGACCCAAGAAACTTCAGAGAAATTTTTACTACTTATAGAGGGGCATCCAAATGACCCATGGGTGTTGTGTGAAGGGCGCAGCACATGATACCCTTGGGCTAAGATTGGTTGCTCCACTTGCTGAGCTCATACGGCTTGAGAAGGGAAGTGGTTTCTACATTTATTTTTCCTTGATGGAATGAATCAATGTTTCCCCTTCTCATCGCCCTTGAGCTTTTGTCCTTTGTCGCTTTCTTCGTACAGGGCAAAATATTGCCTCTTGTGTGCCTTGGCAAGCTCGGACGAAGTGGGTTGTTTCCATCTCTGCTCCATGGTAAGTTTGAATCCGGTGGGACTAAAATTTTCTGAGTGCCTTAAGAGTTTATGCTTGTAATATTTGTTATCTATTTGAGGTTTGCTGTTCCTGAGGAAATGTGATGCTATGTATTTGATCAGATTCTAAGTGTAAAGACAAATTTTTGTATCTAATCAAAGGCTTTTACTAAATCCCTCTATTATTTATAATGTGGTGTTGTGTTCATCATTTCTTCATGTATCCTATGTATCATTTATCATAGCTAAGGTTATCTTAACTATTAGTATAGTTTGATATTATAACCAATGTTATATCAACTGATGTTGTCTTATTGACTGAAGTCAATATCATACTTATCTAATATAACCACAATTTCCCTCGTTAATATAAAAATATTTTCAATAAATACTAAGTCATATTCTACAAGGACAGATTAAAATTTGTCGCTCCACTAAACTTTTACTCTTAAAATATTTTTGTCTTTAGCTTGGGTATGGTCAAAAAGTTCTGTCCTTTCTATTTTATTATGCCCAGTTGTTCACGTCTTCTTTCGAAACTTTTTAATTAGTGATTGGCTTTCCATCGGGTGAGAGAATGTTCGAGGCACTACCAACCCCCTTGCGATCTGGTCTGTCACATCCGATGTAAATGACCTGACACTTACCTTTTCCGGCCACCACGTCGCGCGAACCACTCGCTCTTTTCCTCTGATCCTTAGCGTCCGTTGGACTAGAAAGCATTTTATTTTATCTATAGTGGTATATTTCTCGAACCCTAAACCCTTCATCTTCCTCTCAATCTCATTTCTCCTCTGGCACCATTCTCTTGTTGCCGTCTGCAACCAAAAAAAAACCTCATATCTGCTACTTCTTGACGTTCCTCTTTATTGCCCCCAGTAAGTAATCTATTGTTTCCCTAGCCTACGCCTTTTTCCATGGCTGAGGAAGCAATTGCTCTTTGGTATGCCCATATGTCTTCTATCTTTGATAAGAATGCTAGATTATCCATCCGTCGTCAATATGAAATTCCTAAGGAATATAGAATCATAATCCCAACACCGAATGATCGACCTCATCATCCTCCTGATAACTGCGTGACTTTTTTCAGGGATCAGTTGATAGGGGGCTTAAGATTCCTCATTCCTCCTTTCTTGATTGAGATAAGTCAGTATTTTGATATTCCTTTGCAGCAGTTTGCCCCTAATGCATTTCGCTATCTATGCGGTACTTACATGTTGTTTCGTCTACGAGATATTCCTCCTACTCCTCAAAATTTCTTCCTGTTTTCCTATCCCAAGTACTTGGAACCTGGTGTCTTCTTATTCCAGTCGTGAATCAAAATGGTCCTTTTTGGGGATATGCCGTCGTCTCTCAAAGCTTGGAAATCTCGTTTTTTCTTTTTAAAGTTTCCGGGACCTATTCCTTAGTCTCATGCTTGGAAGTCCTTCTTGCCTCCCTTGCCCGACGTTAGAGAGTTTCATCTTCTTCCCTCTTTTCCTATTTATTGTGAGAAGTTATTAGGTCACCGACTCTCGATCCCGAAGTGGTTGAAGGTCGAGCTTCTGTACCTATTTGGTTTAAGCCCCGTCAGACCTGATACCCACATTTCCTTAGGTAACGTCTTGTTCCTTTCTTTTTGCTTATAACTGACTAAACTATTTTTCTTTCTATACAGTGGAGAGTTTTTATGATGCTTTGATTGACGAAGAAATACGTGTTGAAGAAGAATTGCTTCGTGCCAAGGAGGTCGAATTTCTGGGCGCTATCGCCCCTCCACCCTCAATTGAAGAGCCGGCTTCCTTAGCCGAAGTACCTAGCTCGTCAGGGGCTCGTGAGGATCCTGCTGTAGAGATCATTCCCCATCCTATACCCACTGTTACCTCTCCAGTGGTTGCTGCTGTCTCCTCATCTACCTCTCTTCCTTTAATTGAGCTCACGTCCCCTGGTAGCTTGGGTAAATTGATAGCTGAAGTCTCCGCAGGCAAGCGTCCAGGACGCAAACTAACCCGGGCTCCTCCCTCAAAAAGGAGGCTCGTTCTACCTACCGATGGGCTAGCTTCAGATGATTTTGTGTCAACTGGCCTTCTTTCCGATGAGCCAACATTAGCAGAACTTTATCCTTCCTTGAATTTTCCTACCCTCCTTTTCCTAAAACTAATACTTCCGGTGACGTCTCTTTTACTTTTCCTTTGTCTATTCCGACTTCAGGATCTTTACCCTCTTCACCTTCTTCTTACTTGGTTTTTGCTCCACCATCTATCCCTACTTCTTCCTTCTCAGCTGGCTCTTCTACCATTCCTGTCCTCCCCATATTACTGGGGGGTTCTTTTGCTAGCTCTTGGGATGAGGTTCATCCTCTTTTTGAGGAGCTTTCCCTTCCTGAGGCAATTGAACGCTTTTCTCATAAAGAGAATAAGGTATGTTTATAGACTCCTGCTTTCTATTTTTGAAGTACTATCTCACAGTTTTGAATATGCTTCCAGCGGTGGCTAGAGAATATGGGTTTCTCCCGACTATTACACAATCTATACACTGAGAACGAAAAATTGAAGTCGGAGAATAAGAGGCTGCAACAACAAGTTACTGAACTATCTTCTGCTGAGTTTTCTACTGCCGCCAAGAAGCAACTTGAAACTCAAATTGAGAGTCTTGGGGCCCGATTCAAATTGGTCACAGACGTCAATCAAGAGCTGACCTCCAAACTTGGCGAATTAAAAGATAATTATGAAGCAGAATTGAGTGAAAAGTTGAAGGCCTTGCAACTGAAAGAAAATGAGGTGGCATCTCTAAACAATTCCCTTGATTTAACCAAAGCCGAGGTTGCTGCTAGGGAAAACGAACTGAAAACCTCTCAGATGGCGATGGTGGTCTATAAAGAGCATGAAGATGTTCGTTACAAAGAACGAGCCACTGCCATGATCGGGTCTACTGAGTTCAACCGACCGATTGTGAGATCCATCTTGTCTGCTTTTACCGTAGGGGCCAAAGGAGCAGTTCGACAATTGGAAGAGGAGGGCTACTTAGCTCGCGTTCCTCCTATTAATTTCCTGAACCGTCGTAGACTCATTGAGGAAAAACCTCCTGAACTGTACCCAAAACTAACTCTAACTTAATTTTCAGTTATTGTGAAGAAGGGGGATCGAGACTTTACAATGATCCTCCCACAAACTTACTTGGTTCTGAATGGTATCTTTTAATTGCTAATCTTACTCTATATCCGGATAATTTATCTGTTTCATGTAAATGTACCAAATGCTACTTGGCTCGTCAATGCTCGATCTTTCCCCTACGACTCATTCTTCAATGACCCGGCCGATATATAAGTATCGCTCGATATTTCGATGGAACTTCCGATATCGGTCAATTTATTTTATTCGACCGATTTACCTCCTTATCAGGTCTCATGGGTATTAATATTACACGTCCTATGTGACCGATTATGATGAGTCTTTAGTCAACAGATCTGGGTTACTTTTGTCCTGGTCGATTTATCAGGATGGCTCGATTTAACCAAGTTTCATCTATTGATCAATATTCGATGCTTGACTCATATTTTACTACACCCATGCTTTGAACCTATACTTACAGTACTAATTTTTGCTTCGTCCTCATCAAGTCTCTTCAAAAATTATTTCTAGGGAAACTTTACACCTTTTTCGAGGTAGTTTATTTGATTTTATCTCTTTCCCTTGATTTTATTCTCTAATATTATTACCTATTTATGACGATTGACATTCTAAGCACCTTTTATTCTCCTTTTCCCTTTCGTCTCTTCTGTTTAGAGGTTTTAGCACAGGACTAGAAGAGAGACAAGGGTTTACGGAGTCTTCTTCTGCTTCCTTCCGTCTATCATTTCGCTTCTCAATTCCTTTTCTTCTGACCACTTCTCTTCATGGCGGTTTCCTCTCCGACGTGGTTCCTCTCGTGTTCTTCCGACCTCACAGATACATAAGAAGTGGATTTACAGGCAACCTATGGTATTCCTGCTTATATTGTCCATCCTACTCCTCATGAGGGTCCTCACCTTCCTCCCTTAGGCTGTATCTCCATCTTCAGGGACTAAGTCTTGCAGGGTTTCAGATTTCCCCTTCACCCTTTCTTTTGTGAGGTTAGCCGTTATTTTGCTATCCCGCTAAACCAGTTCGTCCCTCAATCCTTTTCCATTCTAATGGGCTTCATTGGAGTATCCAAACTGTTAGATTTCCCACTGTCTCCTCGTCTTTTCCATCACTTCTTTATCCCTCGTCGGGTAGATGTTGGTGTTTTTAAGTTTCAGTCTTGTCCCAAAGCCATTCTATTTAATCGCATTCCCCCTCAAGGTGAATGGAATAAAAAAAAATTTTATATGTGTCTTCCCTCTCCTCCTCCATTTCCTATTCAATGGATACATGATCTGCCCCCGCTTCCTGGCACTCACGGTCTTCTCAATGATCCCTCTGTTGTCTCTGTTCTACCTAAACTGCGAGGGGCAAAGTTCAGTTTGCCGCATCTGATTGAAGAGGGTTTGATGTTTCCTTTCGGGATAGGCCCCATCGACACTCCCTTGGACAGTTCCTTTGGTAGGTATAATTATTTTGTCTCGCCTATGCTAATTAGCCTATCCTTTTTGATAATGGTGTTTGCTCTCTGTATTGCAGCTGATGCTCTTCTTCCAGCCTTCATGTACAAAAATTCTGCTATGACTAAGTCCTTTGTCAATAACCTTGGGGAAGAATGGTTACGTACCCGCCGATCCGATCCTAATCCTTCTACTTTGGGATTGCTTTCAGAGGAAGAACGACGAGCAGAGGCTGCCTCACTTGCCGAAGAGGAGGAAGAAGAGTCTTTTGTTACCTTGGTTCAGAAGCCAAACCTTACTAAGACTTCTCCTTTTAGTGATTTCTTCGGTACTTTTGTGCAAGCTCCTCTCGTCCCAGCACCCATCTCTCTTGAGAGAGGTAAGGCCCCGATAGCTCCCACTCATCTTATCTCTAATCCCGCTCTTAGGATGATGAGACCCAGCCTGCTTATCCCTTCTTCTTTTATTGTTTCAGCTCCTCCGATTTCTGCTCCTGGGAAGGATGATATTCCTCCTGCGTTTTCTGCTCCTTTGGCATTGGCCTTGTCCCCCTTGACCTCTAGGTCTCGAGCCAAATGGACGTCTTGTCGGAGATCCTCTCCAAATATTAGTCCTTCAGCTGTTGAATCCCCCTCCCCTGTCTTACCATCGATTCCATCTACTTCTTTTTGTCCTCCTCTTGTTTCTTCTTTTCCTCCTATCGCGTCTTCTTCTTCTTCTTTACCTCCTGTGTCCTCCATTCCCCGACCTTTGTTCAGACAAGCTCTGGGTCTTCCTTCTCAATTGGGACGACCCTCTGAACCGTCTAGCTATGGCTCGTTACAACTACAGGGCTTATTAGCTGAATCTTGGTCACTAGGTCAAGAGCAGCTAAGGGGCCTTAGTCTTCCTCATCGAGCTGATCGTCATAGTCGCCAAGCAATAGCGGTAAGCATTTCTAGTTATATGCTATCAATTTTGTCTACTGATTCCTAATTACCTTGCCTTTTTGTTTAGTTACTTGCCTCAAGTTTACAAATTGACCAGCTGCTCGTAACTAAAGATCAGGAGAACTAGAAGTTAAAAACTCAACTGGAAACATTTAGGGCCGCGTCTCCTTCTTTTAATAGTGACTTGACTCAATTACAAGAGAAGGTGGTCTTACAGGATCAACAGTTGGGGATCCTAAAACAAGAGTTGGAAGAGTGCCAACAACTATTAAAAGATAAAGAGCTGGCTAGGAAAACTTTAGAGTTACAGGTGGATCGACTGCATTCCGGTCTTTGACTAGAGATTGCTTTAAAAGAGAAAGCTCTTTTAGATGCTTCTCAAAAAAGTCTTATTTTAGAGAAAGTAGAGAAGCTTCATAATGCCTATCTTTCTGACCAAGCTCAAGACCTGGCTTCTCATGATTTCGCTATTCTACAGGAACAAGAGCAGAGGAAAGCTCAAGATCACGAGTTATCACTGCTCCAGAAGGAATTGGAACAGCTGAGATCGGAGAAGGATGTTTTAAGAGAACAACACACAAAACTGCAAGCTGACTTCCAGAGCTATAAGGAGCAGGAAAAGAATCGGTGGGAAGAGTGGCGGCAGGCTTACTTAAAATCTTCAGACTTTGCCCAGGAATTTGTTCGCAGGATAGTGGGTGCTCTAAATCATTCCGTATCGGGAGTTATTCAACAACTAGGAGAGGGTGGATATCTACCCAGGGAACCTCCCCTTTCTTTCATAAGTCGCCGCAGGCTTAATGAAGAGCTACCCTCAGATTTGGAAGGCCCTTTTCCGAATGTTTAAGGAACTTATTCATAAAAACTTGTAAAGTAAGAATTGATAATGAGAAAAAAGTGCAGTTGATACTGAGTGATTAAGTACTTGCAAGGTATAAGAAAATTTTAACACTTACTTGCTTCTTCTTTATGCTAGTTTGAGAATACCCCTTTTGGAATGCTCTTGATTTGCTGAATATAAACTTTATTTTAAAAATTCCTTGCTCATCTTTCAAAGCCGAGCCTTATCTTGATGAGTTCTTTTTTTTTTAAGTAACATCCAGCGTGCTTCGTATCTTCCCAAGGATGAATAATCTTAGTTGAAAATATCCGGACTCCCCTATAGAATCCCCTCTTGATTCCTGGTTAACTAGGCTTCGAAGCTGAGAGATTCCCTGCTTAATTATACTTTGCGCGAGTTTAGAATCTCTGACTTCTTCTGTGAAAACCCGCTTGATGTATTTCATAGAATTTCCCAATCGACTCTGATTTATAGTCTCCGGTTCCCCCTATGAAGACCCGACCGAGTAACTTCATAGGATTTCCCGGTCGACTTTGCTCTGGAATAGTTTAGAGTCTTCGGATCCTCCTATGAAGACCCGACCGAGTTACTTCATAGAATTCCCCGATCGACTTTTGCTCTGGAATAGTTTAGAGTCTCCGGTTCCTCCTATGAAGACCCGACCGAGTTACTTCATGGAATTTCCCGATCGACTTTGATTTATCTTGGTTTATAGTCTCCGGTTCCTCCTATGAAGACCCGTCCGGGTTACTTCATAGGATTTGCCCGATCGACTTTTGCTCTGGAATAGTTTAGAGTCTCCGGTTCCTCCTATGAAGACCCGACCGAGTTACTTCATAGAATTTCCCGATCGACTTTTGCTCTGGAATAGTTTAGAGTCTCCGGTTCCTCCTATGAAGACCCGACCGAATTACTTCATAGAATTTTCCGATCGACTTTGCTCTAGAATAGTTTAGAGTCTCCGGTTCCTCCTATGAAGACCCGACCGAGTTACTTCATAGAATTTCCCGATCGACTTTTGCTCTGGGTAGAGCCTCGGGTTGCTCCTATGTAGACCCGACCGAGTTACTTGTTAGAATTTCACGATCGACTTTTGCTCTGGAATAGTTTAGAGTCTCCGGTTCCTCCTATGAAGACCCGACCGAGTTACTTCACAGAATTTCCCGATCGACTTTTGCTCTGGAATAGTTTAGAGTCTCCGGTTCCTCCTATGAAGACCCGACCGAGTTACTTCATAGAATTTCCCGATCGACTTTTGCTCTGGAATAGTTTAGAGTCTCCGGTTCCTCCTATGAAGACCCGACCGAGTTACTTCATAGAATTTCCCGATCGACTTTTGCTCTGGAATAGTTTAGAGTCTCCGGTTCCTCCTATGAAGACCCGACCGAGTTACTTCATAGAATTTCCCGATCGACTTTTGGTTTAGAGTCTCCGGTTTCTCCTATGAAGACCCGTGAGTTACTTCATAGAATTTCCCGATCGACTTTTGCTCTGGAATAGTTTAGAGTCTCCGGTTCCTCCTATGAAGACCCGACCGAGTTACTTCATAGAATTTCCTGATCGACTTTTGCTCTGGAATAGTTTAGAGTCTCCGGTTCCTCCTATGAAGACCCGACCGAGTTACTTCATAGAATTTCCCGATCGACTTTTGCTCTGGAATAGTTTAGAGTCTCCGGTTTCTCCTATGAAGACCCGACCGAGTTACTTCATAGAATTTCCCGATCGACTTTGATTTATCTTGGTTTATAGTCTCCGGTTTCTCCTATGAAGACCCGTCCGGGTTACTTCATAGGATTTTCCCGATCGACTTTGATTTATGGAAATATAATATTTAGGCTAACCTCGTGTTGGCTCACACTTCCTTGAGAGGAGCTGAATAGGACTCTTAGGATTTCCCCTTATTTTACTGCTTGAAAAATAGAAAAAGAAGGATTCTTCTGATGCTTATCAATTTGCATGAACCATATTTATTTCCTGCATCGATATTTATCGTGCTTGGTTTTCATCAAAAGAAGCAAAGTACATAAACTGCAAGTATCTTAATTCACCTGGGATTTCCAATAATTGTGAACACATTTAAAGTAATATGATCAAATCAGGCTCGATAAGGTTGCAAATGATTAACGCTCCAAGGGCGCTCCAAAATTCTTCCTTCAGCATCTTGGAGATAGTACGAGCCTGATGCGAGTTTTTCTATTACTTTATAAGGTCCTCCCCACTGTGGTGCCAACTTGCTGACATCCCCCACAGGCTTAACTCGCTTCCATACCAAATCTCCTACTTGGAAAAATCTGGGGATGACTCTTTTGTTATAGTTTTGTCTCATCCGCTGTCGATATGATATAAGACGAGTAGCCGCTTTATCTCTTATTTCCCCAATCAGGTCCAGCTCCATAAGTCGTCGGTCTCTATTATCCTCATCATACAATTGTCTTCTGTCCGATTCTACTCCTACCTCAATGGGGATTACTACTTCTCCTCCATAGACTAAATGGAAAGGAGTAATTCCTGTAGCTTCACGAGGCGTAGTACGATATGCCGAAAGAACACTGGGTAACTCATCTACCAAGCTACCTCCGACATGATCCAGCTTAGTTTTCAGGCCTCTGATAATCTCCCTATTAGTTACCTCTGCTTGACCATTGCTCTGCGAGTAAGCCACGGAGGTGAAGGCCTGGGTAATCCCATAACTGTTGCACCAGTTTAAAATCCTATCCCTTTGGAATTGTCTTCCATTATCAGAGACCAATTTATGAGGAATGCCAAACCTGCAGATTATATTTTTCCATAAAAATTTAATAACTGTATCTTCAGTAATTCGAGCAAGTGGTTCTGCCTCTACCCATTTAAAAAAATAATCCACTGCTACCAATAAGAATTTTCTCTGTGCAGCTGCCATAGGAAACGGTCCTACTATGTCCATGCCCCACTGATCAAAGGGGCATGCCACTATAGAGGTTCTCAATAACTGTGTAGGATAATGTGAGATATTTTGATGCTTTTGACAAGAAACACAAGTTCTCACCAGCTTGTTGGAATCTTCATGTAAAGTGGGCCAAAAATATCCTGCTAATAGAATTTTACGGGCCAAAGATCTTCCCCCTATATGACTACCACAGGAACCTTGATGCACCTCCTATAAAATAAATTGTGTATCTTCTGTACCCACACACTTGAGCAAAGGTTTGGAAAAAGCTCTTTTATATAATTGCTCTCCTACCATAGTATATTGAGCAGCTCGTTTCTTAAATACCCTGGCTTGTTCTGTATCTTTCGGAAGAAGACCCTGTTGTAAATATAATATGATTTGAGCTCGCCAATCACCCTGAATTTCTATATGGGTTTGTCTTTCAATACAGGAGATTAACAGAGTCTGTTCCACTGGTCGATCAAGATTCCATGGCACTACAGCAGAGGCTAATTTAGATAATTCATCTGCCACCTGATTCTCAGATCGGGGAATTTTTTGTATGCTCACATTTTGAAATTGAGCCTTCAATTTATCAAATGCTTCAGCATATAACTTAAGCCTGTCATTATTGATTTTGAAATTACCTGATAATTTTTGGGCTGCTAGCTGAGAATCAGAATATATAAGGACTCGAGCTGCCCCTACATGCCGAGCAGCTTGCAAGCCGGCTATTAGAGCTTCATATTCAGCCTCATTGTTGGTAGCTCTGTAATTTAACCTGATGGAGAGTTGAAGTCTGTCTTCTTTTGGGGATATAAGGAGGATACCAATTCCGCTGCCTTGTCTAGTTGAAGAGCCATCTACATAAATCTTCCAGATATCTTCTTCTTCTGGGCCTTGAACCTCTATGATGAAATCTGCTAGAGCTTGCGCCTTGATGGCCGAGCGGGGTTGATACTGAATGTCATATTTCCCAAGCTCGGTTGTCTATTTGATCAACCGTCCCGATGCCTCTGGGTTGAGTAACACCCGTCCCAGAGTGCTATTGGTTAAGACAATAATCTCATGTGCTAAGAAATATGGGTGTAACCTCCGAGCAGTTAATACTAGAGAATAAGCTAATTTTTCTAGTGTAGTGTATCTACACTCAGCTCCTTTTAATAAATGACTAGAAAAGTATACAGGTTGTTGCTCTGTTCCTTCTTGCTTGACTAATACAGAGCCCACGGCATTTTCATTAGCCGACAAATATACCCACAGAGTCTCTCCTACTATAGGTTTAGCCAATACAGGGAGGGTAGCCAGATAATCTTTTAATTCTTGGGAAGCCTTATCACATTCTTCATTCCACTGAAACTTATTAGCCTTTCGGAGTATTTTAAAGAAATGGAAACTACGATCGGCTGATCTAGAAATAAATTTAGAAAAGGTTGTGATTCGGCCTGTCAATCTTTGAGCTTCCCTCATGTTACGGGGTGGCTCCATGTTCTGTAGTGCCTTGACTTTGCTCGGGTTGGCCTCTATCCCCCGTTCGGACACCATGTATCCCAGGAACTTTCCTCCCTTCGCGCCGAATAAACATTTGCTGGGATTCAACTTGAGCCCATATTGTCTTAGAGTCTTGCAAGTTTCCTCTATATCCCTGCATAGATCAACAACTTGAAGAGATTTAATTAAGATGTCATCAACATATACTTCCATATTTCTACCAATCTGCTTCTGGAAAACCTTATTCATAAGCCTTGATAAGTTGCTCCTGCATTTTTTAGTCCAAAGGGCATAACATTATAGCAATAAGTACCTTCAGATGTTATAAAACTGACCTTTTCTTGATCCTCTTTGGCCAAAGGAACTTGATGATAACCTTGATAAGCGTCCAACATAGAGATATATTCGCATCCGGCGGTGGAGTCAACAAGCTGATCAATTCTAGGTAACGGATAATAATCCTTCGGGCAAGCTTTGTTGAGATCCCGGAAGTCAATGCAGACTCGCCATTTATTTCCTGGTTTAGAAACTAACACCACATTAGCTAACCAACTTGGGAACTGTACTTCTCTAATGTATCCTACCTCCATAAGTTTGGTAATCTCTTCTTTGATGATTTGATTTTGTTCTACACTAAAACTCCTTTTTCTTTGCATGACCGGGCGGGCATCTGGGAAGACATGCAAGGAATGTTCCATGACAGCAAGAGAAATGCCCGAAACTTCTTTGGGAGTCCAGGCAAATGCATCATTGTTCTTCTTCAGGCATTGCACCAGTGTAGCTTTAAGATCAAGATCAAGATCAGCCGCAACATAGGTGGTAGCTTCTGGCCGTCCGGTTTGGATCTGAACTTCTTCCTTTTCTTCATAAACCAGGACGGGCTGCTTTTCCCGAATGGCATTAACTTCCATTCTTTGAATTTTCCGAGCGGTGTTAGCCTCAGTCTGAATGATTTCTACGTAACATTTGCGGGCTGTCTTCTGATCGCCTAGCACCTCTCTGACTTGGTCCTCCACAGGAAACTTAATCTTCTGACAAAAAGTAGAAACGACCGCCCTAAACTCATTCAAGGAAGGCCGACCCAGTATTACATTATAAGAGGATGGAGCGTCTACCACCATGAAATAAGATCTCCTGGTTCTCATCAAAGGTTCCTCCCCTAGAGAAATGGCCAACTTCATTTGACCTAAAGGTTGTACCTCATTGCCTGTGAATCCATACAGAGGAGTAGCAATCGGTTGAAGCTCACTTGGATCAATTTGCAGCTGATCAAAAGCCTTCTTGAATATAATGTTGACAGAGCTGCCCGTGTCTATGAAGGTACGAGCGATGGCGTAGTTAGCTATCACAGCTTTGATGATCAATGCATCATCATGAGGTATCTCTACCCCCTCCAGATCTTTGGGCCCGAAGCTTATTTCAGGACCGGCCGCTCTTTACATGCTGCACCCTACTGCATGAATCTCCAATCTTCGGGCATGTGCTTTTCTGGCTCTGTTAAAATCCCCATCAGTGGGTCCGCCCGTAATCATGTTAATATTGCCCCAAGCCGCATTGTTTCTATTCTCTTCCTGACGTGTCATTGTGGTTTCCGAAGGTGCTTTCTCTGATACTTGGCTGGTACCCGCCGGGACTGGTATTGCTTCTTGACGGTTTCCCTCTGGGTGGTACTCCGGTTTGGGCGGACTATGCTGCCTGGGGTACTGTTGCCGGTAATAGTTCTGCCTCTGATATCGCTCTTTATTAACTCGTCTATTCCTCAAAACAAAATAATCGTCAGTATGATGACTGCTAATTTTATGATAAGTGCACCATCTTCTTAGTGCCTCTGGCTGCACATCTACATGTTGTACAGCTTGCGGACGATAATCCGGTTGTCGATGAGGTGGATGAGTTATTCTAGGCCCTCTTGGTGGGGGCACGGGGGTCGAAGCCTTCTCCTTAGTATGAGTAGGGGAAGAGGGAACACCTTCTTTCCTATGAGCAGCTTGGGCTTCTTCTACATTGATGAACTCAGTAGCCCGTTCAATTAAGGAATCAAAATTAACAGGAGGATTTCTTACCAAATCTTTAAAGAAATCATTATCATTTAAACCCTGAGAGAAAGCACTTACTAATATTTCAGTAGTAGCATTAGGTACATCTATAGCTACCTAATTGAACCTTTTGATATATGCCCGGATGGATTCTTTAGACGTTTGCTTAATTGAAAATAGACTCCATGGGGTCTTATGATACCTTTTGTTGCTGGAGAAATGATGTAGAAAGACTTTCTTGAAATCCTTGAATTTTCTGATAGACTTCTCAGGTAACCTTTTGAACCAGCGTTGTGCTGCTCCCCCCAGAGTAGTGAGAAACATCTGACACTTCACTCCGTCGGAGAATTGTTGCAACAAGGCTACATTCTCAAATTTCAACAAGTGATCTTCTGGATCTGTCATCCCGTTATATTCTCCAATTTGAAGATTTTGATATCGTTTAGGGAGTGGGTCATCTAATACACTTTGTGAGAATGGGGAGATGACCTTCTCTGGTGAACTAGCACTAGTTATCATCTTGATCTTACGTTTTTCTCTGTCCAGTGCTTCGCCAGAGGACTCTTGGAACACTGGCCTCTTACCCCCTGGATCCAAAGGGGTGCAAAGGAAGGCTCGTGGTCGTCTGGTCGGAGGAACAATAGCTGGAGGAAAATACAAATGCTCTTCTTCTTCTAGCTCCTTCCCTTTCCGGTGCTCAGTGGTTGATATCGCTGGATGGTGAGCCGTTGGCAGAGTAGCCCCTGTATGAGCTTGCAATTATTATTACTTTTGTTGTAGGGCTTTCTGAACATGAGACTTCCCAGCTTCTTCCATCACGTAGTCTCAGATTCAGGTGAAGTTTCCCACAGACGGCGCCAAATTTGACCCTGTCTGAGAAGCTGACCGCGACGGAGATCCGGAAGAAAGGAACCCAATGTACCGAGGAAGAACAATTCTGATAGAACCTCGATCCGAGAAACCCAAAGCGGATCGAAAGAAAACCAGGATCACTGGAAGTAATCTGATAAGCAGGAAGAAATCGTAATCCAAAAGGGGAGAGAAACCAAACTCCCAAGCTTCGAGGCCCCCTGCACACAAGAGACCAACTAACACTATTGTCAGTGACCTAAGACCGGGGTGGGAATCCCTGGCTAGGCCCTCCGACGCTCAAGTTAGTGATCTCTCTTGATGTGAAGAAGGAAGAAGAAAGAAGATGAACAGTAGTCAGAAAATTAGGGTTGTGAAAGTACACAATGATGTGAACTTACCTTGCCAACGGAGAGGATTCCCCCTTTTATACCACTTCATATAACCTCCGCAGTCATGAAATGGACCCCGGTTTGTTAGAGTTCGTTATGACATCAGCTGTGTACTTGGCGAAAATGATTTTTAAGGAATCTTTTTTGTACCTCAGATGTACCTTCTTTGTCGTTTAGCGCCTGCAAGACAAGATGAAAGCATATTTCCCGCCAAAATATATATTCTCTATCATGAATTATTCTATTCGATATATTCATGTATGATTCTTCTTCATGCGACTTCTATTTGTATCTTTGTCGTGTCAAAAAATAATATTTTATTCAACATGTTTCTAAGGTATTCATTGAAGGAACTGTGTGGGTTCTTTGCTCGAAAGAACCCTCTTGATCGATATTGGCCTATCTTTGCTCTGAAGGTATGTCCCGACCGATATTGGCTTACCTTCATTCGGCAGGCATGTATCGACCGATATTGGTCTATCTTTGTTCTGAAGGTATGTCCCGACCAATATTGGTTATCTTCTTCATGTGACTTCTATTTCTATCTTTGTTGTGTCGACCAATATTAGTTTACCTTCATACATGTATCTAAGGTATTCTTTGAAGGTACTGTGTTGGTTTTTCCTCGAATGTACATCTCACCGATATTGGCCTATCTTTGCTCTGAAGGTATGTCCCGACCGATATTGGCTTACCTTTAGTCGGCAGGCATGTATCGACCAATATTGGCCTATCTTTGCTCTAAAGGTATGTCCCGACCGATATTGGCTTATCTTTATTCGGCAAGCATGTATCGACCGATATTGGTCTATCTTTTCTCTGAAGGTATGTCCCGACCAATATTGGCTTACCTTCATACGGCAGGCATGTATCGACCGATATTGGCCTACCTTTGTTCTGAAAGTATGTCTCGGCCGTAATTGGCCTACCTCATTTGATTCTTTCTTCCTTTTCTTTCCTCATCTGGAGACCCATAAAACCTAACCCATATCAGGGACGAACAAGATTGTTGATGTAATTCCCCTCTAGTCAAGGTTTGACTAGTTTGATGTGAAGAAGAGTTAAGTAGGTCAAGGTTGACAGTATACTTAACTGGAAAATCCTAATTGAAGGTTAGGCAAGGGTAAGACCAATGGGAAGGTTGGTAGAAGAAGAAAATATAAGTGTATCAATGTTGATTGGACATTTGGTGTGAAGGACCTAGTGAGTGAAGTTAGACAGTTGAAAAATCCAAGTGAGTGAAGCTAGGCAGATGGAAAATCTTGGTGAGTGAAACCAGGTGAAAAGCCCTAGTAAGTGAAAATAGACAATTGAAAAATTCTAATGAGTCAAGTTAGGTGAAAAGCCCTAGTGAGTGAAGCTAGGTAATGAGGAAGTCGAGACACCTGGTTATTGGAAGTCCAAGTGGGTCATGGCTAACCGGTCACTTGACATAAGGAGAAAAGTCCAAGTGGGTCAAATGATTGATCGTACACTTGAAATGAGGAGAAAAGTCCAAGTGGGTCAAATCAGACACTTAGTAAAGAAGTCCCAGTAAGTCAAAGTTCACAGGATGCTAGGCAAGGAGGAGTCCCAATTGGCCACGGCTGACTAGATGTTGGGTAAAGGAACCCTAGACTTAGGTTTGGAAGTTAGGGTTTGGTAATCCATTAGGCTAATCGATTACCATAGCTTAAGTCATTTGATCATGAGAAACAAAAAACCTCCTAATTGATTAGGCTAATTGATTAGGAATTCTTAATCAATTAGGGTAGTCGATTAAGCTAATTCTGTGGGAAACAGTAGTTACAGTAAGTGATTAAGTAGGGAAGCTTAATCGCTTACAACCAATTCTCGATTAAACAGAAGGGTTCTTAATAGTTTCAAATAATCGATTAAGAATACTTAAGTGATTAGAGTAATTGCTTAAGGTTGAAAATATAGCTATTCTGAGTAGGTTATAGAGGTGCAGTGATTAAGGAGATTCTTGATTAATTAAGGCACTAACGGTAACCCTAGAAAGGGTTTTCGTGACCCTTGCACGTAGATCTCTCGTCCACATTGTGGGTGCGGGAAGCATCCGACGATCAACCGTTGTTTTGATAATGGCAAAGGAATTCAAAGTTAAGTTGTTTTGTGATCTAATGCACTTGATTGAATGTTTCAGAAAAAGTCCTAGCTGCGGTTAGGCAGGTGGAAAACCCTAGGGGGTGGTAACCCTAGGTCATAGGTGGTAGTAACCCAATGCGGAAAGAAAGTCTTGGCGGGACGAGAGCTTCAGGCAAAAGTCCTAGGGGGGGTAACCCTAGGTGGAAAGTCCTGGTGTTGCGAACCAGGTGAAAGACTGGACCATCCGAGAAGCGAAAGTCCAGCAGAAAGTCCGGAAGCTTCGAACGTTGAGTAAAAAAATCCAGTCGATCTAGAGGATCGCACTTCCATCAGGTAAATCTCCTGAGTGGAGTAGGTGAGGACACGTTCCCCATAGAGGGAACAGTAGGCTTCAGGTCGACCTAGGGTTTCCGGTTGGAAATTCGAAGTCAGACCCGGACAGTCCGACGACTGTCAAGATTATCTATCATTTATCATATTTCTATGCCAAATTTATTTTGCAAGGTTTGTGTTTGTTGGGTTTTTTTCGGGCCGCGAAAACCGCTATTCGCGTCGCGGAAACCCCGAATCACCCAAAGCCGTAGATCCGTGCATGGAAAAACCGAATGAAATTACGAGTATGAGTTTAAAATTTTAGATCTACTCCTAGATCTACATGTAAAGAATTTTACACTTGAAGCGTGCCCTTCACAAAATTCCCGCTCGTCCAAGGTACGTGTCGGATCTCCAAAGTATCAAGGTAGATACTTCTCTAGTGATATTCACACGAACAAGGAGTGCTCTCTAGCACTCAAGGATGGAGAAGAGAGACCCCAAGTGTGCTAGCACTCTCTCTAGGGCTCTCGGATGGGAATGGAAGAAGAAATGAAAGCAAAGAAGAGAATACAATACACTCCTCTAAAATATTACCTTTCTTCTTGGACTTCTTGGATTAATTCACTCACCCACCTTCTTCACCATGAAAAAGTACACGGCAACCTCTAGAGAAGGAGAAAGAAGAGACCAAGGAAGAAGAAGAATCAAGCATTCAACACACATAATTACCACAAAATAAAAAAACTCCACTCATAAAGTGTGTGGCCGGCCACACAATGAAAACCTCCCTCATTAATGTGGCCGGCCACATTAATGCAAAGAGGAAGGTGTAACCTCCATGAGGTGGCACACCTCATGAGGTGGAGGTGATGTGGCAACTATGTGTCATGCCATGTAAGATGAGTCAACCTACATGATGTGGCAATGCATCAAGTCAAACTTGATGTTTCAACATCCATTTGGTCAAGTCAAAATTGACCAATTTTCTTCCTTGTTGGTTTAAATCCAACCTTTGATTCAAGTCAATTTCAATTTAATGAATCTCAATTCATTAATATAAATTGACTCAATGAATCAAATTTAAATTAGACTCATTCAACAATTGAATCTAATTGAGTCTAACTCAATAAGTCTAACTTGAATCCAATCTTTGGTGCATCATATGAACCTAATCCAATTGGTTCAACATATGAACCTAATCTCCACCCACTTGTTCTTTGTGTGCGACCCAATAGGTTCTTGTAACGTTGGCAATGTTTCTAAACTCCTTTAGAAACATAAGCAATGAGCAGCATCTAGCAATACATCATTGCTACCAAAGTTACAAGAATGTTGAGATCCAACATCACCTTGTGACTACTAATTGTGACTCCTCACAATATGTGACATTGTCCTTCTATCCTAGACATCTAGATTGATCAATGTGAGGCATAGACCGTGTCATCCTCTAATCAATCTAAATCTTGAACTCCAAGTACACTCACACGATCAAATGAGTTCAACATCTAATGTTGACTCATTTGGGCATGGTCATGCACTTCGTGGTCTAACTCTATCAAGAGTATTGATGTCTCTCCCGTCATATGGGAGGGAAAGATCCCATCTACATCACTCACATCCCTCTGCATAATTTGTTACATACCCAGTAATCGCCTTTATAGTCCACCCTGTTACGGGTGACGTTTGACGAAACCAAAGTACATAACTCCTTATGTAGGGATCCATGGTAACTTCAGGTCAAAGGACTAATAGTCATACTAATAGCCACATGAGAAAGTATATGACACTCATATAACGATCCATGATACTTTCTCATGACGGGTCATTCAGTATACATTCTCTAATGCATACCCATGTGTCAGCTTGATATCTCTATATCCATGACTTGTGAGATCAAGTCATCGAGCTGCCCTACATGCTAGTCTTATTGTATTAACATTGTCCCTGAATGTTAATACTCGACTAGGAATGATTTAGAGTAGTGTTCCCTATATCATCTCACTATCGATTCAACTAATCGATTGATATAGGTAAGAACCTTCTACTCAAGGACGTTACTATACTTATTTTATCTGGCACTAATACAAATAAGCATAATAACCAAAACCAAATGCCTTAATATATATACAAGAATATGATATACATGAGTTCATACAATCATCAAATGATTGGCTCTAGGGCTCTAACTAACAATCTCCCACTAGCACTAGTGCCAATCAGTATAGGCTCTAAGGCCTAATGACCTAGTGTGACCATCATGCTTTCTCTGTGCCAAAGCCTTGGTCAAGGGATCTGTGATGTTAGCCTCTGTAGGTACTCTGCAAATCTTCACATCTCCTCTATCGATAATCTCTCGAATGAGATGAAACGTTGTATAACTGCTGTGAACACTGCCAGCTCATAGCACTACCATTCAAGAAAAACACGAACCTCGATTGTGATCTTTAATCATCCTGATCGGTCTGGAAGCTGGCATCACTGTAACCCTTTACAGTTAGCTCATCATTACCTCCATATATCAAGAAATATTCTTTAGTCCTTCATAAGTACTTAAGAATATTCTTGACCGCTATCCAGTGACTTTCACCTGGATCTGACTGGTATCTGCTCTTCATGCTCAAAGCATACGAGACATCAGGTCGAGTACATAGCATGGCGTACATGATAGACCCTATGGCTGAGGAATAAGGGATCTGATCCATGCGGTCTCTATTCTCTCTAGAAGAGGGACCTTGAGTCTTCGAAAGACTCACGCCATGTGACATCGGCAGAAATCCCTCATAGATAAGTCCATCCATGTCAGTCTTTCTCTAAAAGACCCACTTACACCCAATTGGTTTTACCCCTTCAGGTGGATCAACCAAAGTCCATACTTGGTTGGTGTATATGGATTCCATCTCGGATCTCATGGCTTCTAGCCATTTCTCGGAATTTGGTCTCATCACAGCTTCCTGATAGGTGGTAGGCTCATCCTCTATAAGCATAACGTCATCATGGTCAGACAAGAGAAATGAGTATCTCTCAGGCTGACGACGTACCCTATCAGACCTGCGAAGAGGTATGTCTACTTGAACTGTTGTTGTTCCTCAACTCTTTGTGGAACAACATTATCCACAACACTTTGTGGTTCCAGTTCAATTTCCATCAAGGCATCAGTGTTATTGTTCGCATCTTGAACTTCTTCAAGATCGAATGTGCTCCCACTAGTCTTTCTAGAAACAAAGTTCCTTTCTAGAAAGACCCCAGTCTTTGCCACAACTACCTTGTGCTGATTGGGAATGTAAAAATAATATCCCTTAGTTTTCTTGGGATATCCAATAAAGTAGCACTTGTCGGATTTGGGTCCTAACTTGTCTAAGACTTGACGTCGAACGTAAGCCTCACAACCCCAAATCCTCATGAAAGACACCTGGGAATCTCTCCCAGTCCATATCCTATATGGTGTCTTTATCACGGCCTTGGATGGAACTCGGTTGAGTATAAAAGCTGTCGTGTCTAGAGCATAGCCCCAAAGGTATGTCGGAAGATCAGTGTGACTCATCATAGATCGTACCATATCTAATAGGGTACGATTCCTCCTTTCGGATACACCATTCCACTGTGGTGTTCCAGGAGGAGTGAGTTGGGATAGAATCCCACACTCAGCTAGATGGTCACGGAACTCATGGCTAAGGTATTCTCCACCTCGATCGGATCGAAGTATCTTAATACTCTTGCCAAGCTGGTTCTGTACTTCATTCTTGAATTCTTTGAACTTTTCAAAGGATTCTGACTTATGTGTCATCTGGTACACATAACCGTATCTACTGAAGTCATCAGTAAACGTGATGAAGTACCTATAACCACTTCTAGCAGCGACATTGAAAGGGTCACATACATCACTATGTATGAGTCCTAACAAATCAGTCGCTCTCTCGCTGTGCCCACTAAAGGAAGTCTTGGTCATCTTGCCTCGTAGGCATGACTCACATATCTCATATGATTCAAAATCAAATGAGTCCAACAAATCATCCTTATGGAGTTGGGATAAGCGCTTGTCATTTATATGACCTAAGCGACAGTGCCAAAGGTAGGTTTGGTTCATGTCATTAGACTTGAACCTCTTGGTATTTACGTTATAGATAGGGCTCTCGAGATCTAGAATATAGAGTCCGTTTATCAGAGGTGCACTACAATAGAACATATCGTTTAAGTAGACGGAACAACATTTGTTCTTTATAGTAAACGAGAAACCTTTCTTGCCCAAACAAGAAACTGATATAATGTTCTTAGTTAATGGAGGCACATAACAACAATCGACTAACTCTAGTACAAGCCCAGAGGATAGAGATAAACAGTAAGTCCCTACAGCAACAGCAGCAACCCGTGCTCCATTGCCTTCTCGTAGGTCCACCTCGCCCTTTGTCAATGTCCTGCTATTTCTCAGCGCCTACACATCAGTACAAATGTGAGAAGCACATCCAGTATCTAATACCCATGATGTAGAAATAGATAGATTGACTTCTATAAAATATATACCTGAAGTAGAAGTCTCACTTCGCTTCTTCTTAAGATCTTCCAAGTATACCTTGCAGTTCCTCTTCCAGTGTCCGGTCTGACCGCAGTGGAAGCAGGTAGCATCCTTGGCGACCCCTCCTTTAGGCTTCAGTGCCTTGCCTTTGCCCTTGGCTTGGGACTTTCCCTTGCCTTTGGGCTTGCCTTTGCCCTTATGCTTCTGGACCATCAGAATGGGCTTAACCTTCTTAAGGTTAACTTCAGCAGTTCATAACATACTAAGGAGCTCGGGCAGTGGCTTGTCAATCTCGTTCATGTTATAGTTCAGAACGAATTGACTATAGCTATCCGGCAAGGATTGCAAGATTAAGTCAGTGGCCAGCTCTTGGCCAAGTGGGAACCCCAGTCTTTATAGGTTCTCTATGTACCCAATCATCATGAGTACATAAGGACCTACGGGAGCCCCATCTGACATCTTGCACTGAAACAATGCCTTAGAGATCTCAAATCTCTCATGCCTCACTTGTCCCTGATATAGTTGGCGAAGATGCTCAACCATATCGTATGCGCCCATCAACTCGTGTTGCTTCTGAAGCTCAGAGTTCATGGTCGTGAGCATTAGACAGGACACATCTAATGCGTCGTCTAGATGCTTCTTGTAAGCATCTTTGTCTGCTCGCGGGGCATTGGCAGGAGGAGCCTCCGGAATGAGCTACTCCAGAACGTACAGTTTACGTTCCTGGGTGAGAACTATTCTCAAGTTCCTGTACCAGTCCAGGAAATTCACTCCGTTGAGCTTGTCCTTCTCAAGGACAGATCGTAGGGAGAAGGAATTCATGTTCGACGTCATGGTTATCTACAATAGAAAATTTGCAGAAATAAATATCATATTCTTTTAAAATCATTTAATTAGGCATTTAACTAAATGATGCTCCCACTGAATACTATAATTCTTGTGGGACAAGATCCACATCATACTAACCCTTGAGTTAGCTTTGGCTAATACGCCCAAGGCTTAGTATGATCGGTAGGTAACGATTACCAATTACATCTCTATGCAACTCTTGTTTATAAAATCAATATCCGCATTTATATTAAAACTCGAGTTAGCTTTGGCTAATACGCCCGAGAGTTAATATAGATGTGATTTTGACCTATCTTTTTCAACCGTTGGAAGAATGCCTATAGTTGACTCGATCTAACCGAGCAACTAGGAATACTCAATCTAATTGAGTTTGTATTCACCCATGCGTTGATAGGCGGGACCAAGATTGTCCCTCCGTACCCTACCAAGATAATATGTATTGCTCTGCTTTGGCAGATTCAACAATACATGTGATCGAGGTAGTGATAGGTATCACGGCACGATTAGGCATTAGAGTTGAGTCGATTGAGATCTAATCTAATCGAAAAAGGATGCATCTTGTGCATGACTTAGATTTAATCTAATCGCAAGGGTGCATCATGTGCACGACTTAGATCTAATCTAATCGTATGGCACTAATTAATTAATTACTTATTAAATATGCATCACATACACAAGCAATTAATTAATCTATTTGTGATTTAGTCATGGCCCTACTACGATCTTCCCAAGCCAATGAGAAGATCGATTGGTCAACCTAGGGTCAACAGCTTCTCCAAGCTCCTCCCTTTGACCACCTTGTGTTGCTCGTGCCCGACTCGGAACTCCGTCTCGTGTGGACCCTCCACCGCTCCAATTTGTACATTACAATTTGAAACTCGAGTTACATTCGAGTCTAAATCTAATTTACAACAAGAATATAAGAGAAGGCACGACGCGCAGGTCGCGAATATAATACAACACTCGCAAACACATAACGGCACGTAGACCGTATTATGAATTACAACACAATCCAATCACATTGGGTTTTTGGGACATGACTATCACAAAATTAATATATAATTCAAAATTATATATTTTTCATAATTTTCTGTAATTTTAAAATTAATTTTTACAATTTTACGAGTAAATTTCCCGGCGGACCCGTTTAGCGGTTTCGGGCGCAATCGCGGAACGGATCCCCTTGCGGGGCCAGGGGCAGCACCCCTACCCGTGATCTAACCATCGCGAGGGTTCCTTTGCGATCCAACAGCGCCGAAACCCACTGTCCCAAAACGATTTGGGCCGAGACATTTCCGTTTCGGAAAAATCTTCCTGGCGGGTTCGTTTTTAGCGATTTCGGGTGCAATCGCGGAGCAAATCCCCTTGCGGGGTTAGGGGCAGTACCCCTACCCACGATCTAACCATCGCGAGTTGCTCCTAAGCGATCTAATGGCACCCAAGCCCACTGTCCCAAAAAATTTTGGGGCGAAACGAAGCCGTTTTGGAAAAATCTTTCCGGTAGCCGAAGCCTACAAGCGACTAAACACTTGTGCTTCGATTACTCGAGAAAAATACTCATAAAAACCGAAAAATCATAATTTTATAGAAAATTACAGAAACTTTAGTTTTCATAAAACCAAAAAACAAACTCGTACTCGCCTTGCACGTGGCTCTGATACCACTGTTGGGTTTTTTTCGAGCCGCGAAAATCGCTTTTCACGTCGCGGAAACCCCGAATCACCCAAAGCCGTAGATCCGTGCATGGAAAAACCGAATGAAATTACGAGTACGAGTTTAAAATTTTAGATCTACTCCTAGATCTACATGTAAAGATTCTTACCCTTGAAGCTTGCCCTTCGCAAAATTCCCGCTCGTCGAAGGTACGTGTCGGATCTCCAAAGTATCAAGGTAGATACTTCTCTAGTGATATCTACACGAACAAGGAGTGATCTCTAGCACTCAAGGATGGAGAAGAGAGACCCCAAGTGTTATAGCACTCTCTCTAGGGCTCTCGGATGGGAATGGAAAAAGAAAGGAAAGCAAAGAAGAGAATACAATACACTCCTCTAAAATATTACCTTTCTTCTTGGACTTCTTGGATTAATTCACTCACCCACCTTCTTCACCATGAAAAAGTACACGGCAACCTCTAGAGAAGGAGAAAGAAGAGACCAAGGAAGAAGAAGAATCAAGCATTCAACACACATAATTACCACAAAATAAAAAAAAAACTCCTCTTATAAAGTGTGTGGCCGGCCACACAATGAAAACCTCCCTCATTAATGTGGTCGGCCACAATAATACAAAGAGGAAGGTGTAACCTCCATGAGGTGGCACACCTCATGAGGTGGAGGTGATGTGGCAACTATATGTCATGCCATGTAGGATGAGTCAACCTACATGATGTGGCAATGCATCAAGTCAAACTTGATGTTTCAACATCCATTTGGTCAAGTCAAAATTGACCAATTTTCTTCCTTTTTGAGTGAAATCCAACCTTTAATTCAAGTCAATTTCAATTTAATGAATCTCAATTCATTAATATAAATTGACTCAATGAATCAAATTTAAATTAGACTCATTCAACAATTGAATCTAATTGAGTCTAACTCAATAAGTCTAACTTGAATCCAATCTTTGGTGCATCATATGAACCTAATCCAATTGGTTCAACATATGAACCTAATCGCCACCCACTTGTTCTTTGTGTGTGACCCAATAGGTTCTTGTAATGTTGGCAATGTTTCTAAACTCCTTTAGAAACATAAGTAATGAGCGGCATCTAGCAATACATCATTGCTACCCAAGTTACAAGAATGTTGAGATCCAACATCACCTTGTGACTACTAATTGTGACTCCTCACAATATGTGACATTGTCTTTCTATCCTAGACATCTAGATTGATCAATGTGAGGCATAGACCGTGTCATCCTCTAATCAATCTAAATCTTGAACTCCAAGTAGACTCACACGATGAAATGAGTTCAACATCTAATGTTGACTCATTTGGGCATGACCATGCACTTCGTGGTCTAACTCTATCAAGAGTATTGATGTCGCTCCCGTCATATGGGAGGGATAGATCCCATCTACATCACTCACATCCCTCTGCATAATTTGTTACATACCCAGTAATCGCCTTTATAGTCCACCACGTTACGTTTGACGAAACCAAAGTACATAACTCCTTATGTAGGGATCCATGGTGACTTCAGGTCAAAGGACTAATAGTCATACTAATAGCCACATGAGAAAGTATATGACAATCATATAACGATCCATGATACTTTCTCATGGCGGGTCATTCAGTATACATTCTCTAATGCATATCCATGTGTCAGCTTGATATCTCTATATCCATGACTTGTGAGATCAAGTCATCGAGCTGACCTACATGCTAGTCTTATTGTATTAACATTGTCCCTGAATGTTAATACTCGACTAGGAATGATTTAGAGTAGTGTTCCCTATATCATCTCACTATCGATTCAACCAATCGATTGATATAGGTAAGAACCTTCTACTCAAGGACATTACTATACTTATTTTATCTGGCGCTAATACAAATAAGCATAATAACCAAAACCAAATGCCTTAATATATATACAAGAATATGATATACATGAGTCCATACAATTATCAAATGATTGGCTCTAGGGCTCTAACTAATAGTGTTTGGGACTAACACATCTTGCAGGAACAAAGGAGCATCTTTAACCTCGGATAAACAATGTCCGAGGTGCCTCCATGGGGCTTGGAGGTGCCTCGGGTGCTAGCCGAAGCCAGCTATCCAGAGACGCTGGAGGCGCCTCGGAGGAAGATGAAGGCGCCTTGGACCAGGCTTTGGAGGCGCCCTGGAGCAGCTTGGAGGCGCCTTCAGTGGGATCAGAGCTGATCCACACGTGCGACTCAGTGTCCTGGAGGCGCCTCGGATAGGCTTGGAGGCGCCTCCAGCACTGTATAAAAGGGGCCTTCGAGCAGCAGTGAAAAACAACAATTCCAGAGTGATCCTTCTGCATACAACTGCTAACAAGGTCATCCCGAAGTGATGTAACGACATACCGACGACCCGAAACTCCAGATTTTGATATTATTACTGTCGGTATTATTTTCTTTCATAGTTCTAATTGTAATATTCTTGTAACAATCTTTTCGAGCTTATAGTTGTTGCCCACCGAAAGCGGTCAACGACCGCGGGCCTTGGAGTATGAGTCACCACAAGCTCCGAACCAAGTAAACGACCGTGTTCTTGTGTGTTTGCTTTAGCTTTATTTCTGTTGCGTTACTTGTAAGATTTCTGAATCGAACGAAATAGCCATGAGCGCTATTCACCTCCCCCCCCCCCTCTAGCACTTTCGATCCAACAATTGGTATCAGAGCGGGGTCGCGTTGATCTGGTACAACCACCAATCACGCAATTTTTCATGGTATTTTCAGTTTTACGGAGTCAATTAGAATTAGCTTAATAGCTATATTCTAATTATTTTTTTTCGAATCGATTTTTGCTCGAGACTGGTGCAACACCACTCAAGTTCGCTATTTCTTAACTTTATTTCCCACACTGCTAATCGGATATAATCGAGACGGAGTTACGAGGAGGGTGCGAGCAACACATGACGGTCAAAGGGAGGAGCTTAAGGAAGCTATTGACCCTAGGTTGACCAACCGATCTTCTCATTGGCTTGAGAAGATCGTAGTAGGGCCATGACTAATCACAAAATTTAATTAATTACTTGTGTGTGTATGTGATGCATGCTAGATTAGTAATTAATTAGTGCCTTAACGATTAGATTAGATCTAAATCGCGCACATGATGCACCTCCACAATTAGATTATATCTAAATCGCGTATATAATACATATCGTCGATTAGATTAGATCTCAATCACATCAACTCGAAATGCCTACCATGCCGTGATACCCATCACTACCTCGATAACATGTTGTTATTGAATCTGCCAAAGCAGAGCAACGCATATTATCTTGGTAGAGTGCGGAGGGACAATTTTGTTCCCGCCTATCAACGCATGGGTGAGTACAACTCAATTAGATTAAGTAACTAGTTAACTCAATTGGATCGAGTTTAACTATAGGCATTATCCAATGGTTGGTAGATAGGTCAAAATCACATTTATATTAATTCTTGGGCGATTTAGCCAAAGCTAACTCAAGTTTTAATATATATATGTGGATCTTGATCCTATAAACAAGAGTTGCATTGAGATGTAATTGGTAATTAGTTACCTACCGATCATACTAAGTCTTGGGCGATTTAGACAAAGCTAACTCAATGCGTAGTATGATGTGGATCTTGTCCCACTTGAATTATAGAATTCAGTGGGAGCATCATTTAATTAAAGGCCTAATTAGATGATTAATTGGAATATGATATTTATTTTTCTGTATTTTTCTGTTGTAGATTACCATGTCGTCAAACACAAACTCTTTCTCCCTGCATTCTGTCCTCGATAAGGACAAGCTCAATGGAGCTAACTTCTTGGACTAGTACAGGAACCTGAGAATAGTTCTCACACAGGAACGAAAACTCTACGTCCTGGAACAGCCCATTCCTGAGGCACCTCCTACCACTGCCACGCGAGATGATCATGATGCTTACAAGAAGCATCAAGATGACGCATTAGATGTGTCATGTCTTATGCTCGCGACCATGAACTCTGTGCTTCAGAAGCAACACGAGTTGATGAGCGCTTATGATATGGTTGAACATCTTCGTCAACTATATCAAGGACAAGTGAGGCACGAGAGATTCTAGATCTCTAAGGCACTGTTTCAGTGCAAGATGCATGATGGGACTCCCGTAGGCCCATATGTACTCAAAATGATTGGGTACATAGGAAACCTACAAAGGTTGGGATTCCCACTTAGCCAAGAGCTGGCCACTGACCTGATCTTACAATCCTTGCCAGATAGCTATAGTCAATTCGTTCTAAATTATAACATGAACAAAATTGACAAGCCACTGCCCGAGCTACTTAGCATGTTGAGAACTGCTGAGCTCAACCTTAAGAAGGTTAAGCCCAACTCTATTCTGATGGTTCAGAAACACAAGGGCAAGGGCAAGCCCAAAGGTAAGGGAAAGTCTCAAGCCATGGGTAAAGACAAGGCATTGAAACCCAAAGGAGGGGTTGCCAAGGATGCGTGCGAAGTTATAAAATTTCATAAAAACTTCGTGTACATGTTTTATAGCCTAGATCTACACTAGATCTATGAGGAAGATACTTATACCTTTGTAGCGAAGCCCTTCGTGTATCCCTCTCGTCCAAGGTTCGCCAGATCTCAAGGTTGTCAAGTGTACAACCCACTATGCGTATCCACACGAACAAGTCGATGGAGAGAACCTCTAAAGATGTGCTAGCAACCTTAGAGGATCAACAATGGTGGAGGAGAGGGAGAGAAGAAAGGTAGAGAGGAAGAACAAGATGGAGTTACCAAACCAAAATGAAACTTCCAACCAAAACATAAAGTGGTCGACCACTTCAAAGCCTTTTAAACCTCTATGAGATATCAAGAGTCACAACTCATGATCTCCCTCATGAGGTGGCAAACACATGTGCTAGCCTTGATGATGTGGCACATCATCATTAGTCCACTTAATGCCAACTCACAAAAGAGGTGGCAATGGTCAAGTCAAACTTGACCTTTCATCTTCCTCTCAAGTCAAGTCAAACTTGACCACTTCTCTCCCATGGTTGATCAAATCTAACCATTGGTTCAAGTCAATTTTAATTTAATGAATCTCTATTCATTGAATTAAATAGACTCAGTGAGTCTAAGTCCAAATTAGACTCATTTAACACATGAACCAAATTGAGTCTAACTCAATTAGTTTACTTTGGATTACTCTTAATCCAATTTGGTTAATCACATGAACCTAATCCTCTTGGTTCATCAAATGAACCTAATCTCCATCTAATTGCCCTTTGTGTGTGACCCTATAGGTTCTTGTAATGTTGGCAATGCTCCTAAACCCATTTAGTAGCATAAGTAATGAGCGGTATCAAGCAACACATCATTACTACCCAAGTTACAAGAATGTTGAGATCCAACATCACCTTGTGAATACTAATTGTGACTCTTCACAATATATGACAAGTGTTCTTCTATCCTTGACATCTAGATTGATCAATGTGAGGCATAGACCGTGTCATCCTCTAATCAATCTAAATCTTGAATCCCAAGAAGACTCACTCAATCAAATGAACTCAACATCTCATATTGACTCATTTGGGCATGGCCATGCACTTAGTGGTCTCACTCTATCAAGAATAATGATGTCACTCCCGTCATATAGGAGGGATAGATCCCATCTACATCACTCACATCCCTCCGCATAATTTGTTACATACCAGTAATCACCTTTATAGTCCACCCAGTTACGGGTGACGTTTAACGAAGCCAAAGTATGTAACTCCTTATGTAGGGAACCATGATGACTTCAGGTCCAAGTACTAATAGTCATATTAATAACGACATGAGAAAGTATATGATACTCATATAACGATCCATGATACTTTCTCATGGCGGGTCATTCAGTATACATTCTCTAATACATACCCATGTCTCAACTTGATATCTCCATATCCATGACTTGTGAGATAAAGTAATCGAGTTGACCTACATGTTAGTCTCATCGCATTAACATTGTCCCTGAATGTTAATACTTGACTAGGAATGAATAAGATTAATGTTCCCTATATCATCTCACTATCGATTCAACCAATCGATTGATATAGGTAAGAACCTTCTACTCAAGGATGCTATTATACTTAGTTATTTGGCACCAATACAAGTGAGTATAATAACCATAAACAAATGTCTTTATATATATAAGAAATATGATATAATGAGTCCACACAACAATCATTAAATGATTGGCTCTTGGGCTCTAACTAACAATCTCCCACTAGCACTAGTGCCAATCAGTGTAGGCTCTAAGGCCTAATGACCTAGTGTGACCTCATGCTTTCTCTGTGCCAAAGCCTTGGTCAAGGGATCTGCGATGTTAGCCTCAGTGGGTACTCTGCAAATCTTCACATCTCCTCTATCGATGATCTCTCGATTGAGATCGAAGCGCCGTAGTATGTGTTTGGTCCGCTGATGTGAGCGAGGCTCCTTAGCCTATGCAATTGCTCCATTGTTGTCACAACAGAGCTCAATTGGATCAGCTATGCTAGGAACCACCCCAAGCTCAGTAATGAACTTGCGGATCCAAACTACCTCCTTTGCCGCTTTTGATGCAGCAATATATGCAGCGTCTGTTGTAGAATCAGCAACTGTGTCCTACTTCGAACTCTTCCAGCTCACAGCACCACCATTTATGCAAAACACGAACCCAGACTACGATCGATAATCATCCTAATCAGTTTGGAAGCTGGCATCACTGTAACCCTTTACAGCTAGCTCGTCATCGCCTCCATATATCAAGAAATATTCTTTAGTCCTTATCAAGAACTTAAGAATATCCTTGACCGCTATCCAGTGACTTTCACCTGGATCTGACTGGTATCTGCTCGTCATGCTCAAAGCATACGAGACATCAGGACGAGTACATAGCATGGCGTACATGATAGATCTTATGGTTGAAGCATAAGGGATCTGATCCATACGGTCTCTCTCCTCTCTGGAAGAGGGACCTTGAGTCTTTGAAAGACTCACACCATATGACATCGGCAGAAATCCCTTCTTGGAGTTCTACATTGCAAACAGTAGTAATCCCTTGTCAATGTATGCACTCTGACTTAGGCCAAGCAATCTCTTAGATCTATCTCTATAGATCTATATGCCTAGAATGCGGGATGCTTCACCTAAGTCCTTCATTGAGAAACAAGTCCCTAGCCAAGTCTTGAAGGGATGTCTTTCCCAATGAGTAGTATGTCATCCACATACAATATAAGGAAGACAACTGTGTTTCCTACAACCTTCTTATAGACACAAGGTTCATCTTCATTCTTGATGAAACCAAACTGTTTGATTGCATCATTGAATCGAAGATTCCAGCTCCGAGAAGCTTTCTTTAGTCCATAAATGGACATATGCAGCTTGCTTACTCTGCCAGTATGCTGTGTACAAACAAAACCCACAGGTTGTGTCATGTACACATCCTCGAGCAGGTTTCCATTCAAAAACACGGTTTTGACATCCATCTGCCAGATCTCATAATCGTGGTATGCTGCAATAGCAAGCATGATCCGAATGGTTTAAACATCACTACTGGAGAAAAGGTTTCATCATAGTCAATACCATGAATTTGCTTGAAACCTTTAGCTACCAAGAGACCCTTATACATAAGTCCATCAATGTCAGTCTTTTTCTTAAAGACCCACTTACACCCAATGGGTTTGACCCCTTCAAGTGGATCAGTCAAAGTCCATACTTGGTTAGTGTACATGGATTCCATCTCGGATCTCATGGCTTCTAGCCATTTCTTGGAATCTGGTCTCATCACAGCTTCCTGATAGAAGGTAGGCTCATCCTCAATGAGCACAACGTCAACATGGTCAGACAAGAGAAATGAATATCTCTCAGGCTGACGATGTACCCTATCAGACCTGCGAAGAGGTAGGTCTACTTGAATTGGTTGTGGTTCCTCAACTCCTTGCTGAACAACATCATCCACAACACTTTGTGGTTCCAGTTCAACTTCCATCAAGGCTTCAGTGCTATGGTCCACATCTTGAACTTCTTCAAGATTGAACATACTCCCACTAGTCTTTCTAGAAACAAAATCCCTTTCTAGAAATACCCCAGTCTTAGCCACAACTATCTTGTGTTGACTGAGAATGTAAAAGTAATATCCCTTCGTTTCTTTGGGATATCCAATAAAATAGCACTTATCGGATTTGGGTCCCAATTTGTCCGAGACTTGACGTCGAACGTAAGCCTCGCAACCCCAAATCCTCATAAAAGACACCTAGGCATCTCTCCCAGTCCATATCCTATATGGTGTTTTTATTACAGCCTTAGATGGAACTCGGTTGAGAATGAAGGCTGCTGTGTCTAGAGCATATCCCCAAAGATACATAAGAAGATCTGTGTGACTCATCAGAGACCGTAACATATCTAATAAGGTACAATTTCTCCTTTCGGATACACCATTCCACAGTGGTGTTCCAGGAGGAGTGAGTTGGGATAGGATCCCACACTCAGCTAGATAGTCACGAAACTCATGGCTAAGGTATTCTCCACCTCAATCTGATCGAAGTATCTTAATACACTTGCCAAGCTGATTTTGTACTTAATTCTTGAATTCTTTGAACTTTTCAAAGGATTCTAACTTATGTGTCATCAAATACACATAACCATATCTACTGAAGTCATCAGTAAATGTAATGAAGTACCTATTACCACCTCTGGCAGCGAGAATAAAAGGGCCACATACATCACTATGTATAAGTCCTCACAAGTCTGTCTCTCTCTCACTGTGTCCACTAAAGGGAGTCTTGGTCATCTTGCCCAGTAGGCATGACTCGCATGTCTTATATGATTCAAAATCAAATGAGTCCAGCAAACCATCCTTATGGAGCTGGGATATGCGTTTGTCATTTATATGACCTAAGCGACAGTGCCAGATATAAGTTTGGTTCATGTCATTTGACTTGAACCTCTTGGTACTTATGTTATAGATAGGGTTTTCAAGGTCTAGAATATAAAGTCTGTTCATCAGAGGTGCACTACAATAGAACATATCATTTAAATAAACTGAACAATATTTGTTCTTTATTATAAATAAAAAGTCTTTCTTGTCTAAACAAGAAACTGATATAATGTTTTTAGTCAATGCAGGCACATAACAATAATCATCCAATTCTAGTACAAGCCCAGAGGGAAGAGATAGAGAATATGTTCCTATAGCAATAGTAGCAACCCGTGCTCCATTGCCTACCATAGGTCCACCTCGCCCTTCGTCAATGTCCTGCTATTTCTCTGCGCCCGCACATTAGTACAAATGAGAGAAGCACATCCGTTATCTAATACACATGATGAAGAAATAGATAGATTGACTTCTATAACATATATACCTGAAGTGGAAGTCTCACTTCTCTTCTTCTTAAGATATTCGAGGTACACTTTGCAGTTTCTTTTCCAGTGCCCGGTCTGACCGTAGTGGAAGCAGGTAGCATCCTTGGCAACCCCTCCTTTGGGTTTCAGTGACTTGCCTTTACCCTTGGCTTGGGACTTTCCCTTACCTTTGGGCTTGCCCTTGTCCTTATGTTTCTGAACCATCAGAATAGAGTTGGGCTTAACCTTCTTAAGGTTGAGCTCAGCAGTTCTCAACATGCTAAGTAGCTTGGGCAGTGGCTTGTCAATTTCATTCATGTTATAATTTAGAACGAATTGGCTATAGCTATCTAGCAAGGATTGCAAGATCAGGTCAGTGGCCAGCTCATGGCCAAGTGGGAATCCCAGCCTTTGTAGGTTTTCTATGTACCCAATCATTTTGAGTACATATGGGTCTACGGGAGTCCCATCTTGCATCTGGCACTGAAACAGTGCCTTAGAGATTTCGAATCTCTCGTGCCTCGCTTGTCCTTGATATAGTTGGCGAAGATGTTCAACCATATCATAAGCGCTCATCAACTCATGTTGCTTCTGAAGCTCAGAGATCATGGTCGCGAGCATAAGACATGACACATCTAATGCGTCATCTTGATGCTTCTTATAAGCATCACGATCAGCTCGCATGGCAGTGATAGGAGGTGCCTCAGGAATGGGCTGCTCCAGGACGTACAGTTTTCGTTCCTGTGTGAGAACTATTCTCAGGTTCCTGTACCAGTCAAGGAAGTTAGCTCCATTGAGCTTGTCCTTATCGAGGACAGAATGCAGAGAGAAGCAGTTCGTGTTTGACGACATGGTAATCTACAACAGAAAAATGCAGAAAAATAAATATCATATTCCAATTAATCATCCTTTAATTAAATGATTCTCCCACTGAATTCTATAATTCAAGTGGGACAAGATCCACATCATACTACGCCTTGAGTTAGCTTTGGCTAAATTGCCCAAGACTTAGTATGATCGGTAGGTAGCTAATTACCAATTACATCTCTATGCAACTCTTGTTTCTAGGATCAAGATCTGTATATATATATATATTAAAACTTGAGTTAGCTTTGGCTAAATCGTCCATGAATTAATATAAATATGATTTTGACCTATCTGCCAACCATTGGAAAATGCCTATAGTTAAACTCGATCCAATTGAGTTAACTAGTTACTCAATCTAATTGAGTTGTACTCACCCATGCGTTGATAGGTGGGACCAAAATTGTCCCTCCCACCCTACCAAGATAATATACGTTGCTCTGCTTTGGCAGATTCAACAAAAACATGTGATCGAGGCAGTGATGGGTATCACGGCATGGTAGGCATTTCGAGTTGACGCGATTGAGTTCTAATCTAATCGACGATGTGTATCATATATGCGATTTAGATCTAATCTAATCGTGGAGGTGCATCATGTGCGCGATTTAGATCTAATCTAATCGTTAAGGCACTAATTAATTACTAATCTAGCATGCATCACATACACACACACAAGCAATTAATTAAATTTTGTGATTAGTCATGGACCTACTATAATCTTCTGAAGCCAATGAGAAGATCAGTTGGTCAACCTAGGGTCAATAGCTTCCTCAAGCTCCTCCCTTTGACCGTCATGTGTTGCTCGCACCCTCCTCGTAACTCCATCTCGAGTGGACCTTCCACCGCTTCAATTTTGTACATTACAAAAAGTGAAACTTGAGTTACATTCGAGTCTAAAACTATTTTACAACAGGAATATAAATAGAAGGGCACGACGCGCAGGTCCCGAATAAAGTACAACACGCACAAACACACAAAATGGTGCGCAGACCATATTATGAATTACAACACATATTTCCAATCAAATTGGGTTCTTTGGGCCATGACCATCACAAAATGATACATAATTCTAAATTATGTGATTTCCATAATTTTTTGTAATTTATCTAATATTTTTACGATTTTATGAGTCGCAACTTCCCGGCAGTCCCGATTAGCGATTTTCGGGCGCAATCGCGGAACGAAAACCCCTTGCGGGGTAAGGGGCAGCACCCCTACTCGCGATATAATCATCGCGAGTGTTCCTAAGCAATCCTACAGCGCCTTAGCCCGCTATCTCAAATCATTTTGGGCGAGACCTTGTCGATTCAGAAGGTGTTTCTCAGTAGTCGAAGCCTACAAGTGTTCAAACACTTGTTGCTTCGCTTCTACGAGAAAACACCCATAAAATACATAAAAATCATAATTTACAGAAAGTTACAGAACTGATATTTTTTATAAAAATAAAAATAAAACACGTACATGCTTCACACGTGGCTCTGATACCACTATTGGGTTTTTCGGGCTGCAAAACCATTTTTTTTTGCGTTGCGGAAACCCCGAATCTCAAGCCACCAGATCCGTGCGAAGTTATAAATTATGTAAAAACTTCGTGTGCATGTTTTCTAGCCTAGATCTACACTAGATCTATGAGGAAGAGACTTATACCTTTGTAGTGAAGTCTTCGTGTATCCCGCTCGTCCAAGGTTCGCCGGATCTCAAGGTTGTCAAGTGTACAGCCCTCTATGCGTATCCACACGAACAAGTCGATGGAGAGAACCTCTAAAGATGTTCTAGCAACCTTAAAGGATCATCAATGGTGGAGGAGAGGGAGAGAAGAAAGGTAGAGAGAAAGAAGAAGATGGAGTTACCAAACCAAAATGAAACGCCTAACCAAAACATAATGTGGCCGGCCACTTCAAAGCCTTTTAAACCTCCATGGGATATCAAGAGTCACAACTCATTTTGAACCCAATCCTCTAGGTCCATCAAATGAACCTAATCTCCATCTAATTGCCCTTTGTGTGTGACCCTATAGGTTCTTGTAACGTTTGCAATGCTCCTAAACCCATTTAGAAGCATAAGTAATGAGCGGTATCTAGAAACACATCATTACTACCCAAGTTACAAGAATGTTGAGATCCAACATCACCTTGTGACTACTAATTGTGACTTTTCACAATATATGACAAGTGTCCTTCGATCCTTGACATCTAGATTGATCAATGTGAGGCATAGACCGTGTCATCCTCTAATCAATCTAAATCTTGAATCCCAAGTAGACTCACTCAATCAAATGAGCTCAACATCTCATATTGACTCATTTGGGAATGGTCATGCACTTAGTGGTCTCATTCTATCAAGAATACCGATATCGCTCCCGTCATATGGGAGGGATAGATCCCATCTACATCACTCACATCCCTCTACATAATTCATTATATACCCAGTAATCGCCTTTATAGTCCACCCAGTTACGGGTGACGTTTGACGAAGCCAAAGTATGTAACTCCTTATATAGGGAACAATGATGACTTCAGGTCCAAGGACTAATAGTCATACTAATAGCCACTTTAGAAATTATATGACACTTATACAATGATCCATGATACTTTCTCAAGGCGGGTCATTCAGTATACATTCTCTAATGTATACCCATGTGTCAACTTAATATCTCCATATCCATGACTTGTGAGATTAAGTCATCGAGTTGACTTACATGCTAGTCTCGTCACATTAACATTGTCCCTGAATGTTAATACTTGACTAGGAATGATTAAGAGTAGTGTTCCCTATATCATCTCACTATCGATTCAACCAATCGATTGATATAGGTAAGAACCTTCTACTCAAGGACGCAATTATACTTAGTTATTTGGCACCAATACAAGTAAGTACAATAACCATAAACAAATGCCTTTATATATATAAGAAATATGATACAATGAGTCCATACAACAATCATCAAATGATTGGCTCTAGGGCTCTAATTAACAATCTCCCACTTGCACTAGTGTCAATCAGTGTAGTCTCTAAGGCCTAATGACCTAGTGTGACCATCATGCTTTCTCTATGCCAAAGCCTTGGTCAAAGGATCTGTGATGTTAGCCTCAGTTGGTACTCTGTAAATTTTTACATCTCCTCTATCGATGATCTCTCGAATGAGATGGAAGCACCGTAGTATGTGTTTGATCCGCTGATGTAAGCGAGGTTCCTTAGCCTGTGCAATTGCTCCATTGTTGTCACAATAGAGCTCAATCGAATCAACTATGCTAGGAACCACCCTAACCTCAGTAATGAACTTGCGGATCCAAACTGCCTCCTTTGCCACTTCTGATGCAGCAATTTACTTGTCTTTTGTTGTAGAATCAGCAACTGTGTCCTGCTTCGAACTCTTCCAGCTCACAGCACCACCATTTATGCAAAACACGAACCCAGACTGCGATCGATAATCATCCTGATCAGTTTGGAAGCTGGTATCACTATAACCCTTTACAGCTAGCTCGTCATCGCCTCCATATATCAAGAAATATTCATTGGTCCTTCTCAAGTACTTAAGAATATTCTTGACCGCTATCTAGTGACTTTCACCAGGATCTGACTGGTATCTGCTCATCATGCTCAAAGCATACGAGACATCAGGACGAGTACATAGCATGGCGTACATGATAGATCCTCTGGCTGAAGTATAAGGGATCTGATCCATACGGTCTCTCTCCTCTCTAGAAGAGGGACCTTGAGTCTTTAAAAGACTCACACCATGTGACATCGGCAGAAATTCCTTCTTGGAGTTCTGCATGTAAAAAACCATAGTAATACCTTATCAATGTATGTACTCTGACTTAGGTTAAACAATCTCTTAGATCTATCTCTATAGATCTGTATGCCTAGAATGCGGGATGCTTCAACTATGTCCTTCATTGAGAAACAAGTCCCTAGCCAAGTCTTGACAGACTGCAGCAAAGGGATGTCTTTCCCAATGAGTAGTATGTCATCCACATACAATATAAGGAAGACAACTGTGTTTCCTACAACCTTCTTGTAGACACAAGGTTCATCTTCATTCTTGATGAAACCAAACTGTTTGATTGCATCATCGAATAGAAGATTCCAGCTCCGAGAAGCTTTCTTTAGCCCATAAATGAACCTATGCAGCTTGCATACTCTGCCAGTATGCTGTGGATCTACAAAACCCTGAGGTTGTGTCATGTACACATCCTCGAGTAGGTTTCCATTCAGAAACGTGGTTTTGACATCCATCTTCCAGATCTCATAATCGTGGTATGCTGCAATAGCAAGCATGATCCGAATGGACTTAAGCATCGCTACTGGAGAAAAGATTTCATCATAGTCAATACCAGGAATTTGCTTGAAACCTTTAGCTACCAAGCGACCCTTATAAATAAGTCCATCCGTGCCAGTCTTTTTCTTAAACACCCACTTACACCCAATGGGTTTGACCCCTTCAGGTGGATCAACCAAAGTCCATACTTGGTTAGTGTACATGGATTCCATCTCGGATCTCAAGGCCTCTAGCCATTTCTCGGAATCTGGTCTCATCACAGCTTCCTGATAGGAGGTAGGCTCATCATCAAAGAGCACAATGTCATCATGGTCAGACAAGAGAAATGAATATGTCTCAGCCTGACGACGTACCCTATCAGACCTGCGAAGAGGTAGGTCTACTTGAACTGGTTGTGGTTCCTCAACTCCTTGTGGAACAACATCATCCACAATACTTTGTGGTTTCTGTTCAACTTCCATCGAGACTTCAGTGCTATGGTCCACATCTTGAACTTCTTCAAGATCGAACGTACTCCCACTAGTCTTTCTAGAAACAAAATCCCTTTCTAGAAATACCCCAGTCTTAGCCACAACTATCTTGTGTTGACTGGGAATGTAGAAGTAATATCCCTTCATTTTCTTGGGATATCCAATATTGGATTTGGGTCCCAATTTGTCCGAGACATGACGTCGAACGTAAGTCTCGCAACCCCAAATCCTCATAAAAGACACCTGGACATCTCTCCCAGTCCATATCCTATATGGTGTCTTTATTACAGCCTTAGATGGATCTCGGTTGAGAATGAAGGCTATTATGTCTAAAGCATAGCCCCAAAGATATATAGGAAGATCTGTGTGACTCATCATAGACCGTACCATATCTAATAAGGTACGGTTCCTCCTTTCGGATACACCATTCCATTGTGGTATTCCAGGAGGAGTGAGTTGGGAGAGGATCCCACACTCAGCTAGATAGTTATGAAACTCATGGCTAAGGTATTCTCCACCTCGATCTGATCGAAGTATCTTAATACTCTTGCCAAGCTGGTTTTGTACTTCATTATTGAATTCTTTGAACTTAGGATTCTGACTTATGTGTCATCAAATACACATAAACAAATCTACTGAAGTCATCAGTAAATGTAATGAAGTACCTATAACCACCTCTGGCAGCGACATTGAAAGGGCTACATACATCACTATGTATAAGTCATTACAAGTCTGTTGCTCTCTCACTATGTCCACTAAAGGGAATCTTCGTCATCTTGCCCAGTAGGCATGACTCGCATGTCTCATATGATTAAAAATCAAATGAGTCTAGTAAACCATCCTTATGGAGCTGGGATAAGCGTTTGTCATTTATATGACGTAAGCGACAGTGCCAGATATAGGTTTAGTTCATGTCATTTGACTTGAACCTCTTGGTACTTATATTATAGATAGGGTTTTCAAGGTCTAGAATGTAGAGTCCATTCATCAAAGGTGCACTACAATAGAATATATCATTTAAATAAACTGAACAATATTTGTTCTTTATTAGAAATGAAAAGCTTTTTTTTGTCTAAACAAGAAACTAATATAATGTTCTTATTCAAAGTATGCATATAACAACAATCATCCAATTCTAGTACAAGCCCAGAGGGAAGAGATAGAGAATAAGTTCCTACAGCAACAGCAGCAACCCGTGCTCCCTTACCTACTCGTAGGTCCACCTCGCCCTTCGTCAATGCCCTGCTATTTTTCAACGCCTGCACATTAGTACAAATGTGAGAAACACATCTGGTATCTAATACCCATGATAAAGAAATAGATAGATTGACTTCTATAACATATATACCTAAAGTGGAAGTCTCACTTCTCTTCTTCTTAAGATCTTCCAGGTACACTTTGCAATTCCTCTCCCAGTGCCCGGTCTGACCGTAGTGGAAGTAGGTAGCATCCTTGGCAACCCCTCCTTTGGGTTTTAGTGCCTTGCCTTTACCCTTGGCTTGGGACTTTCCCTTACCTTTGGGCTTGCCCTTGCCCTTGTGTTTATGAACCACCAGAATAGAGTTGGGCTTAACTTTCTTAAGGTTGAGCTCAGCAGTTCTCAACATGCTAAGTAGCTCGGGCAGTGGCTTGCCAATTTCGTTCATGTTATAATTTAGAACGAATTGGCTATAGCTATCTAGCAAGGATTGCAGGATCAGGTCAGTGGCCAGCTCTTGGCCAAGTGGGAATGTTATAAGACATGGCACATCTAATGCATCATCTTGATGCTTCTTGTAAGCATCACGATCAGCTCGCGTGGCAGTGGCAGTGGCACGAGGTGCCTCAGGAATGGGTTGCTCCAGGACGTACAGTTTTCGTTCCTGTGTGAGAACTATTCTCAGGTTCCTGTACCAGTCTAGGAAGTTAGCTCCATTGAGCTTGTCCTTATCGAGGACAGAACGCAGAGAGAAGCAGTTCGTGTTTGACGACATGGTAATCTACAACAGAAAAATACAGAAAAATAAATATCATATTCCAATTAATCATCTAATTAGGCCTTTAATTAAATGATGCTCCCACTGAATTCTATAATTCAAGTGGGACAAGATCCACATCATACTATGCCTTGAGTTAGCTTCGGCTAAATCACCCAAGACTTAGTATGATCGGTAGGTAACTAATTACCAATTACATCTCTTTGCAACTCTTGTTTATAGGATCAAGATCCGCATATATATATATATATATATATATATATATTAAAACTTAAGTTAGCTTTGGCTAAATCACCCATGAATTAATATAAATATGATTTTGACCTATCTACCAACCATTGGAAAATACCTATAGTTAAACTCGATCCAATTGAGTTAATTAGTTTCTCAATCTAATTGAGTTGTACTCACGCATGCGTTGATAGGAGGGACCAAAATTGTCCCTCCGCACCCTACCAAGATAATATACGTTGCTCTGCTTTGGCAGATTCAACAACAACATCTGATCGAGGTAGTGATGGGTATCACGGCATGGTAGGCATTTCGAGTTGACACGATTGAGATCTAATCTAATAGACGATGTGTATCATATACGCGATTTAGATCTAATCTAATCGTGTAGGTGCATCATGTGCGCGATTTAGATCTAATCTAATCATTAAGTCACTAATTAATTACTAATCTAGCATGCATCACATACACACACACAAGCAATTAATTAAATTTTGTGATTAGTCATGGCCCTACTACAATCTTCTCAAGCCAATGAGATTTTGGAGAGACAAGAAATGCCATTCTCATGCCATTACTAAGAGACAAGAAATGCCACAAAATGCTATTTTGGCGGTGGAGCTCTTTAATGTTTGGGGGTAGACTTTAAGGGATCTTTTCCTACATCGGGTGTCAACAAATATATTTTACTTGTTGTGGATTATATCTCAAAGTGGGTTTAAGATGTGGCCTCACCATCATGTGATGCTAAGACTGTCATTAACCTTTTCAGAAAAATTATTTTTCCCCAATTCGGAATTCCATGAGCAGTGATTAATGATGGACAATCACATTTCATTGAAAGGTAGTTCAAAAATATGTTGAAGAAATATGAAGTGAGACATAAGATAGCCACCCCGTATCATCCCGAAATGAGTGGTCAAGTAGAGATATCAAATAGGGAAATTGAAAGTATGAAGACGGTGCAAGCATCTAAAAAGAATTGATCCCTAAAATTAGATGAAGTGGTATGGCCATATCAGATCGCCTACAAAACTCCTATAGGAATGACTCTATTTTGGCTTGCCACTTATCTATGGAACTTGAGCATAAAGCTTCTTGGGCTATTAGACAACTGAACTATGATTTGAAGGCAGCAAACAAAAAAAAGGAAGCTTTAACTAAGCGAGTTGGAAGAAATCCAGCAATATGCATATGAGCATGCTAAGGCATACAAGGAAAGGACCAAAACATGACACAACAAGCACATCATGAGAAGAGAATTCCATGAGGTGGACTGGACATTACTATTTAATCCAAGGCTTAAATTTTTTCCTGAAAAATTAAAATCAAGATGGTCAGGATCCTTCCAAGTGAAAAAGGTATATCCGTTTGGAGCAGTGGACATTTAGGACAAAACAACAGGGGCATTCAAAGTTAATGGGAAAAGGTTGAAAAATTATCATTCTGACATGCAAGTGGAGGAAAGGGGAGCACAATATATTAGTGAGCCTCCTGACCCTAGCTAAGTGACTAGCATTGAGACATGGTAAGCTCTTAGTGTTACTTGTAGCTTGTAGTTAGGCGTTTTACTTTTTCTTCTTATAGCATGTTTGAGTTTTTAGTTATTAAGTGATTTTTATTAGGTTGCTATTCTTAATAATGATCTTGAAGCATGAATGGCATGAAGTGTCCTTGAAAGTCATGATTTATGTGATGGTGTTTTGTTGGTTGCATGTGAACTTTTTCTTTTATTGTTAGTGATTCATATTTTCCTATCACTTGGTAGAACGTTGATAAAGCATGTTGAATTGGTTTGTTTTCACTATAGCCTACTTGATAGTTTGATATTTCATTACACAAATAGTTTTTTTTCCTAGGGAGTTGTTGGGATTTTCGAGCCGCAAAAACCGCTTTTTGCGTTGCGGAAATCCCAAAATCCCATGCCACCGGATCCGTGCGAATATTAAATTTTTCATGTACGTGTTTTCTAAACATGTAGATCTAAAGTAGATCTAGGATTAGAAAACACGTACATGAAAAATTTAATATTCGCACGGATCCGGTGGCATGGGATTTCGGGGTTTTCGCAATGAAAAAAGTGATTTTTGGGGCTAAAAAATCCCAACAGTGGTATCAAAGCCACGTGCGAAGTGTGTACATGTTTTATTTTAATTTTTATGATAAATTACAGATCTGTAACTTTCTGTAAATTTATGATTTTTATGTATTTTATGAGTATTTTTCTTGGAGATGCGAAGCAACAAGTCCTTGGTCACTTGTAGGCTTCGTATACCGAGAAAAACCTTCCGAAACAGTAAGGTTTCGCCCAAATAGTTTCGGGATAGCGGCTTAAGGTGTTGTAAGATCGTCGTGGGACACTCGTGAGATTCATTTCGCTAGAAGGGGCGCTGCCCCTAACCCCGCAAGGGGCCCTGCCCCTAACCCCGCAAGGGGCCCCGCAAGATCGTAGTAGGGCCATGACTTGAGAATATCGTAGGGAACCCCGCAAGGGGCCCTGCCATTACTGCCTATGGCAAGACAGCAAAGCCTGCCATGGGCTATGGCACTGGCGATGGCCGCCCAAGGTAGGGTAGGGCTCCTTGACTTGGTCATTTTGCTCCCCGTATCAATCTAATCTTCGCTCCTATGATTCAAAATAAATGAGAGCAATATCTAGGAACAATAAAATATGAAATTGAAGTATAGAATCAAATTACCTCGAATTATATATGTAAAAGTGGGTCGAGTGTAGTCCGAAAATACGATAAAAATCTTATATACTTCACACTTATCAATTGTACTATTCACGCAACAAAGGTAGTAACTTGATCAAACTTTGTATACTGCATTCACTTGGATCTCTGGAGGAATTGATTTTCTCTACCTTTATGTGTTATGTTATACATAACATCCCTACAAGACACCGATAGCTATAATAACTAGTGCCCTTTCTTGTGGTGGATGCAAACAACCTCCACTTTGTCTTCCTATACATTGTCTCGTGAGGATAATTGTGATGTCTCTTCATGATGAGTCTGCTGCGTCTCATTTCTCGCCACCCACTGAGTGCCTTCATCTAGAGTCGATGGTGGTGCCATCACAACAAGGGCAAGAGCCTCCACAATCACCAAAATTGGTTTATATCCTCCACCACCTCTCTTGTCCTTGCATCTTGGGTCGGTCCTCTCCCCTATTAAGTTCGGTGACAATACCTCAAACGTCAACACCCTCTTCTAGATTAAGAGCACTGCCTCTCATTTTGATTTAGATTTTGATCAGCTGGTACCTCTTGTCTAGTTTGGTTATGATTTTAATGACACACCTTTTTCCAATGCCCTATTCTTCTGCAATCTTCACAAAAATCTGGCACCATCTCATAGACAACCTTTAGATCAAGTTGAACTCTAGTGGGCAATGCGATCAGCATGCTCTCGACTCTTTCCCCATTGATTGAAATTTCCACCATGAGGCACATATACTCCAACCTTTCTGTTGTTCATGTCATTCAATCCATGTAAAATGGTTTTCCAATCTCCAAACCTATCAGGCTTAACACCTCCGGTGACCAACAGTCTAGTGGCAGGCCATGAATCTAAATCCACGCCTGGGGTGAAATGTCTATCTTTGTTGAGAAAATAGTTTAGCATAAGATTCAAAAAGATCAGAATTCTGAACATGAAATGTAACTCTCTAAGCCGTACCTTTTTCCAATCCTCCTTCGTGTCAAACTGATATACAATTAAACCACTCTTGTACATGAAAAATTTGTACAGAACTCTCCATCATGAGGTGATCACCACAACTTTGTCTCATCCGAACTGGTGCCCCATGGAGCACCCCACAACACAAAACCCCAATGCCTCATTCACTGTTTCAATGTTGTCATATTCAAAACACAACCTTCTTCTGATCGTTTCATATTTTTCTAGTGGCGTTGTTAACTTCTTCTTTGATTATCTTGAAAATGTTAGCCCCTGTCCTCCCCTACCGTGAGAATCTTCCTTCTCTAGGAACTTCCTCGTCTTGTTGTTCAACCTCTTCCTGCAACCCATCTCCTTCTGACACTCCTCCCCTCTCTCCCAGTGGTGAGATTCCATCGTAGGGAAGGGGGTGCTGATTGGATTAGGGTTTGTTCCACATGGAGGCTGACATGTCCCCTGATTTGTCTCATCCTCCTATTTCCCTATTATTACCTCATGATTAGCTTGAGGCAGATCCAGAAATTCCTACTCCACATTAACATTTTCGTGATCATTGGATTATGCTAATTGATTCTAAGATATATTTATATTGGTAGCCATCTTTTTCCTTTCCATATCAGTGCAAGGAATAAATGTAAAAGATCTTGGATAGATAGGATTCCAGCTGACCATAGAAAAAAATTTCTTGTGCAACCCTGTTGTAAAACCCTTCCAAAACAAGCACACCTTCCACCTTTGTGCCCACCATCTTCCTCTCGATGCTCCGACGATCACCAGAGTAAATTCTAGTAAGAAGAAAATACCCCTTCCCAAAACTGGTTAGAATACCCCAGCCAGATAAATCCCATCCAGAAACAATGATGCTATAGCAGTCTTCAAACACTGAGCAACCACCTTCCTCCTCCAAAAATTGCAGATTTACCACCAAATACTACAAAAACCAACAACTCCTCCCTAAAGAGAGACGACGCACACCCTTCCCACGTCTCTCACCATCGGTAAGGGGCAAAAAGCCACCAGAGAGCACTTTCAAGTCTCATAACCAACTTCCAACCATCTTATCTCAAGGAAAAACCTAGAGAAAATATAGATCTTCTCTCTCTAAGTAGGAAGGGAGGACACACTTAACAAAAAAATTTCTTCTCTGCCAATATGGTATCATCATATATTCAATTGAAGAGGGGGGAGGGTAGAGGTTTTGAGTTAATTGAGTTTGAATATTATAAAAATTTGATATGAACCAAATGGGACTTGAATTTAAATTTGATACTTCACGAAAAAATGCACTTAAATTTTAAGAAAACTAAACGGTTGAACTATGTTTTAGTATTTACAAAGGGAACACTTGTTCCACAAAACACCCCTCCACCTAAATAGCTTCATTTGACATGCTTCCACCCAACCCACTCTCTTGCTAACCCAAACCACTCGTAGAGCTTTTCAACTCTAATGTAGGAGAATCCGAATATCATTTTACTATTTTTAGTCATTTTTATATATTTTTTAATATATGGTAGCATTGCCGTCATCGACTACATCCTTGCTACACGCCCTGCTAAGGCTGCCCAAAGCGTTGCTTCTGATGACACCACTGCTCTCCACTACGCCGTTGCCAACTGCTCCGTGACATCTCTCAAGGCCGTCAATCTCCTGATCGACACCTCTGCTGACACTATCAATGTCCTCGATGTGAGCGGCAACCGCCCTAGTGACATCATCACCTGATAGTTTTTGAATTGTAAAATACCGAAAAGGGGCAGATAATAATAAGGGGAATTTTTTGAAATTTTTAGAAATTTTTTGGGAATTTTTCAGGGCTCGTATGGACGAGTTTACGGAGATAAAATTTGGGACCGGGAAAGACTGTTGGGACAACCCTATTTTAGCGAGGAAATGTTTATTTTCTTAATTCCTTTTTATTTTCATTTAATTTTATTTTATTTTATTTCTTTCTTTCCTTCCTCGTAGAACCCCGCGTGCCCGACACCCCGCCCGCGCCCGATCCATGCCCTAACCAGCGTCGCTTGGGAGTTTCCTTGCCTCCTCGTGTACAAAAGCTGTCGGCCAGGGAAGTCTTGTTCCTTCCTCTCGCACACAAACCCAAGCCCTAGGTCTTTCCCTTCCTCTCCGATCGACGCCGATCCGCCGCCTATTTTCCCCGATTCTTTACTGCCACCATCGACTTCCTCCTCCTTGGGTTCGCGATACCGTCGGGTGCCTCCTCTATGATGGCCACCAGGTTCAACCCAGTGTTGCCGCCACCGCCGACTCTCGACCCGAGCAGCACTGCCACACCCTATGCCCTAACGTCGGCCGCCTCCTCTCTACCCGCTTCCGATCCGGAGGTTTTCTTTCATGCCGGCACAGAGTCGCCACAGCGCCTAGGCTGATTGCTACAGCCGACGCCCTCTCCACATCCTTCTCTGCCATCGTTGACTTAGAGTTTCAGTTGGTCGGATTGGAGGTAGGTTTTCCTCCTATATTTGGATTTAGTAGTAGGGTGTTATTCTTACTGAATTTGACAACCAAACTGAGTTGCGCAGGGATCTCGTCAAGGGAAAACTGTAGCTTTCTGCTGGAACCAGCACTGTCCCACTGTTTGAGTTCTGTTCCGGCAGTGAGGAAAAACTTTCGAAGCTTGCAAATCAGAGTGGTATCGCAGTGTGTACCTCCGACAACGACCAGCGGAGAAATCCCTCTATTTGGGTGAGTTTTGGATAGAGGTAAGGGCATTGTTATTAGTATAAATATGGATTACATGGTTGGTAGGATTATGTAGATTTCATTAGCTTTAGATTTTTAATCTAATGTTATGATTAGGGTTAAGGAAATTAACCCTAGTTAATCGTTGGATTTAATTTAGGAAGGTTGAGGTTTATGGATTAGGGTTTTGCCCTAATTTAGTGTAAGAGATTTTATTTAGCTATTTTATAGGAATGTATCTAAATAAAATATATTTATGTTGGTGATACAGGACTTTGACGCGAGACGAGTATCTCAACGTCAGATTTGGACTGGATTGGATCCTTTCTTTTGGAGGTGGGTACTTTGACTTTATGTCATTTGATATGCATAGTAATATTTTTAACAAATAGCAATGATTGTGTTTCTTATCTGCTTTGGTTGGTCACTACCTGATCTGTTACATGCTTGTTTGTTTATTTATTATGCACATCATGTTTGTATTTACCTAATTATACATACTTATAGAGGTAGTGACACAACCATGTTATTTATTATGTACAGGACCTAGGGTTTTTGATACCTTATCTGATCTGTGTACCTTTGATTTGATTCATTGTCCTATGGTACACATTTTATATATATTGTAGATACATATTATGGATTTGGTTGTGGTGGAGTGTTGCTCCCACATATTGAGGATTTCTTATGGTGGAGCATTGCTCCCACATATTGAGGATTTCTTGTGGTGGAGCATTGCTCCCACATATTGAGGATTTCTTGTGGTAGAGCGTTGCTCCCACATATGTGTTATTTTTTGTGATGGAGCGTTGCTCTCATACTGGTGGATCTATTCTTTGGTGATTTTTATTGTTGGTGATTGGATTTCAGATTTATTGTCAGGGATCTTATGGTTAGGAATGTCTTTAGCACGAACATTGTGAGTTCTTGATTTTACCATTAGAGCTTGCAGAGCCTTAGATGTTTTCAGGGACTTGATGATTTTGGTATTCGTAGGATGTTTGGATCGGTTTCCATTGTCCTTGTTGACGATGTTGTGATCTATTTTAGATCCAAGTTCGATACCCCCATCTTTTCACTTGAGGTATGTGATTTAATTTTCCGTTTAGCATTTATACTTTCTATCTGTTGTTATACTTGCTGATGGTAGATAATGAAATTTGGGGACCAGATTTTTATTAGTGGGGGAGAATGTAAAATGCCAAAAAAAGGGCAGATAATAATAAGGGGAATTTTCTGGAATTTTTAGAAATTTTTCGGGAATTTCTCGGAGCTCGTATGGACGAGTTTACGGGGATAAAATTTGGGTCCGGGAAAGCCTGTTGGGGAAACCCTATTTTAGCGAGGAAATGTTTATTTTCTTAATTCATTTTTCTTTTCTTTTCTTTAATTTCCTTCTTTCCTTCCTCGCCGAACCCCGCGTGCCCGACACCCCGCCCGCGCCCGATCCGTGCCCTAACCGGCGCCGCTCGGCAGTTTCCATGCCTCCTCGTGGTCAAAAGCTGTCGGCCAGGGAAGTCTTGTTCCTTTCTCTCGCACATGAACCCGAGCCCTAGGTCTTTCCCTTCCTCTCTGATCAACGCTGATCCGCCGCCTGTTTTCCTCGATTCTTTGCTGCCACCATTGACTTCCTCCTCCTTGGTTTCGCGATACCGCTGGTTGCCTCCTCTATGCTGGCCACCAGGTTCAACCCAGTGTCGCTGCCACCACCGACTCTCGACCCGAGGAGCACCGCCGCACCCTCTGCCCTAACATCGGTCGCCTCCTCTCCGCCCTCTTCCGATCCGGAGTTTTCTTTCATGCCGGCACAGGGCCGCCATAGCGCTTGGGCTGATTGCTACAGCCGACGCCCTCTCCATAGCCTTCTCTGCCATCGTTGACTTAGGGTTTCCATTGGCCGGACTGGAGGTAGGTTTTCCTCCTATATTTGGATTTAGTAGTAGGGTGTTATTCTTGCTGAATTTGACAACCAAACTGAGTTGCGCAGGGATCTCGTCACTTCCAGCCAGATTCAAGGGAAAACTGTAGCTTTCTGCTGGAACCAGCACTGTCCCACTGTTTGAGTTCTGTTCCAGCAGTGAGGAAATACTTTCGGAGCTACCAAATCTGAGTGGTATCGTAGCGTGTACCTCTGACAACGACCAGCAAAGAAATCCCTCTATCTGGGTGAGTTTTTGATAGTGGTAAGGGCATTGTTATTAGTATAAATATGGATTACATGGTTTGTAGGATTATGTAGATTTGATTAGCTTTAGATTTTTAATCTAATGTTATGATTTGGGTTAAGGCAATTAACCCTAATTAATTGTTAGATTTAATTTAGGAAGGTCGAGATTTATGGATTAGAGTTTTGCCCTAATTTAATGTAAGAGATTTTATTTAGCTAGTTTATAGGAATGTAGATAAATAAAATATATTTATGTTGGTGATATAGGACTTTGACGCGAGACGAGTATCTCGATGCCAGATTTGGACTGGATTGGATCCTTTCTTTTGGAGACGGGTACTTTGACTTTATGTCATTTGATATGCTTAGTAATGTTTTTAACAAATAGCAATGATTGTGTTTCTTATCTGCTTCGGTTGGTCACTACTTGGTCTGTTACATGCTTGTTTGTTTATTTATTATGCACATCATGTTAGTATTTACTTGATTATACATACTTGTAGAGGTAGTGACACAACCATGTTATTTATTATGTACAGGACCTAGGGTTTTTGATACCTTATCTGATCTGTGTACCTTTGATTTGATTCATTGTCACTACAACTTTTTTTTATTTTTGGCAACGCCTCTCATTGCAACGGCTTAAAAACCGTTCTCTTAAAGTACATTAGGCAACGATTTTTAATAGTGTTGGTTTAATAAATTTTTTTAATATGCAACGATTAAAAACCGTTCTCTAAAATACATTTATTAAAAAAATTATACTAAATAGATTAGGCAACGGTTTTTAATATTTTTTTTAAATATTGTTGCGCTACATTAGGCAACGGGTTAAACTACAATATTCTTTATTTTTTGCAACGCCTCTCATTGCAACAGTTTAAAAAAAAAACGTTCTTTTAAAATACATTAGGCAACGGTTTTTTTTTTAAATTTTTTTGCAACGATTAAAAACCGTTCTCTTAAAATACATTAGGCAATGAGTTTTTTTTAAATTTTTCTCCAATGATTAATAACCTTTCTCTAAAATAAAATTTCTATTTTTATTTTCCTTTTCTAAAATAAACCCTACCCGCACGCGCATTTCCCTACTCATTTTTTTGCCCGACCTTTTCTTTTCCCTACTTTTTTTTTCTTTTCCCTCCTAAAGTTTCCCTACCTGCGCGCGCATTTCCCCCAACCATGCACCACGCACCCTCCAAAAATTGTTGTCTACCCCGCCGGCACAAGCGTCGTCTCCTCCGGTTACACTAGTCCATGTTAATGTGGGCTCGCTTGGAGTAGCTGATTAAAAAATAGCATGTCGGCCGCTTGCACCAGTCCTGAGACCTGATCGCATCCCTTACGAGGGAGTGGACGAAGAGCAGATAGATTTCGGCTTTAGTTCCGATTGAGAAGGCAACGGGTGGCCTTGAAGCAGGTGCGAGGTCCGTAGGTTGTTTCAATTTTACTATTTGTTGATTGCAAATGCTGTGGCAATCTTGCGCCCTTGATCCAACTATAATTTCAGTCTCTGCTTGATTATGCTACTTCATTATCGCCAGATCCTTCATTGTAGTAACGTGCACAATAATTGTTTGATATAATGCTTAGGAGATGTTTTTTGTTCACTGTTTGCATTATTTTTTCTTTTCAAGTAAAAGGGGGAAGGTAGATTCCCTTCCCTGCTATAAGAAAGCTTCCCTGCTATAAGAAAGCATTATTGAGTATGCTTGTGATATTGAGGGAAGTGCCTTCTCGTCATCCCCTAAAGATCAACTTGGACAGAGCAATTGGAACTTGAAGGTTTTGATATGTCTCGCCCTTTTATGTAGACATCTAATCCAATCATGACTTTAACCGAATCTATCATGACAAATTACTTTTTACTAAATATTCTTTATACATCTTAAATGGAGCAGAATACAAGAAATTTATACCTACTCTACCATGAGAGTGAATTAAGGCCAGTCCTAACAAAATGTCTCATGAACTTAATTCTCAGAAAAGGCTTGCTATTCGATGAATGTAATCATCTCGCAGTATCTTCTTGTAACCCACCATGCCCTTGGCTGACCATCAACATATGTAATAAGAGCTCCTTTGACTCTCTACATCCCATGCTCTAGAAAATCCATTCACCTTATTGAGCCAAACAGACTCAATAGATCAGGCTGCCCAATTGTTATTTGTACTATCTTTGGCCAATCATATGAATCTCAGTACTAATGTCTTTCAACTTATATTAATGTTTGTACAGAGGAATCTGTGCTCTTGTTGGTATCTCTATTTTACCTCTTGTACTAACACTTCATTAACTTCCTTATCTCTACTTTCTTTTGTCTTTATGTCTGCAAAACCTTTGGAATCCAGCTACGATATTATTTAACAGGGAAGTTAAGGAAGTAAATTATATTATCTCTTTTGAAGATTGTCGCCAACTTCATCTTTTGAAATAATCTGTCTTGGAATATTGTTACCAACTATGTTTTTGAAGATATCTCCATTAGAAATTGTCAAGTTTAATCCAATTATCATTTCATTTAAAGATTAGTCTAGAGAGTTATGTTTGATATATTAATCATCTTTTCATTATTGCATTTAGGGGCATCTTATATTTTACATAGAAAATTGGACAGGTTGTTTCTATGCTCTAACATGGGAGGTAGTGTTGGGTTCTTCGGGCCGCGAAAACCGCTTTTCGCATCGCGGAAACCACGAATCACCCAAAGCCGTAGATCCGTGCAAGGAAAACCGAACGAAATACAAATACGAGTTTCAAAAACTTTAGATCTACTCCTAGATCTATGTGTTGAGAACTTTACCCTTGTTGCGTGCCCTTTCGCATTCCCGCTCTTCCAAGGAGTTGCCGGATCTCAAGACCGTCAAGCGTCGGTCCTCTAGAAGTATCCACACGGACACGTAGGTGGAGAAAACCTTACACAAAGGTGTGCTAGCACCTTGGTAAGATTCGGCCAAGCAAGGAGGAGAGGGAGAGGGAGAGCTTGAGGAAGAAGAAGGAGTAATCACTTGAATGAGCAAATTGAATTTCTCATTCAATCAAAAGTGGCCGGCCACTCTCTATTGTAACACCCCTCATTAATGCATTAAGTTGTCATCAAGAAGAGAATGTAACCTCCATGAGGTGGCACTCACTAGTAACTCCCATGAGGTGGCACACCATGATGATGTGGAACATCATCATTGGTCCACCTAATGCCAACTCACCAATGAGGTGGCAAAAGGTCAAGTCAAAATTAACCTTTGGTCTTCCTTCTTAAGTCAAGTCAAACTTGACCCAATCTCTTCCATGGTTGATCTAATCTAACCATTTGATTCAAGCCAACTTAATATAATGAATCTAATTCATTTAATTAAATTGATTCAATGAGTCAAAATCTAAATTAGACTCATTGAACACATGAATCAACTTGAGTTGAACTCAAGCTAGCCCAATTAGGATTACTCTTAATCCAATTTGATTCATCAAATGAATCTAATCCTCTTGGTTCATCATATGAACATAATCTCCATCTAATTGTCCTAAGTGTGTGACCCTATAGGTTCTTGTAACATTGGCAATGCCCTAAACCCATTTAGGAGCATAAGTAATGAGCGGTATCTAGAAACACATCATTACTACCCAAGTTACAAGAATGTCGAGATCCGACATCACCTTGTGACTACTAATTGTGACTCCTCACAATATATGACATTGTCCTTCTATCCTAGACATCTAGATTGATCAATATGAGGCATAGACCGTGTCATCCTCTAATCAATCTAAATCTTGAACTCCAAGTACACTCACTCGATCAAATGAGCTCAATATCTAATGTTGACTCTTTTGGGCATGGCCATGCACTTAGTGGTCTCACTCTATCAAGAATACCGATGTCGCTCCCGTCATATGGGAGGGATAGATCCCATCTACATCACTCACATCCCTCTACATAATTCGTTATATACCCAGTAATCGCCTTTATAGTCCACCTAGTTACGGGTGACGTTTGATGAAACCAAAGTACATAACTCCTTATGTAGGGATCCATGGTGACTTCAGGTCTAAGGACTAATAGTCATACTAATAGCCACATGAGAAAGTATATGACACTCATATAACGATCCATGATACTTTCTCATGGCGGGTCATTCAGTATACATTCTCCAATGTATACCCATGTGTCAGCTTGATATCTCTATATCCATGACTTGTGAGATCAAGTCATGGAGCTGACCTACATGCTAGTCTTATTGCATTAACATTGTCCCTGAATGTTAATACTCGACTAGGAATGATTTAGAGTAGTGTTCCCTATATCATCTCACTATCGATTCAACTAATCGATTGATATAGGTATGAACCTTCTACTCAAGGACGCTATTATACTTAGTCTATTTGGCACTAATACAAATAAGTATAATAACCAAACAAATGCCTTTATTAATATACAAGAATATGATACAATGAGTCCATACAATCATCAAATGATTGGCTCTAGGGCTCTAACTAACAATCTTTCACTAGCACTAGTGCCAATCAGTGTAGGCTCTAAGCCCCAATGACCTAGTGTGACCATCATGCTTCCTCTGTGCCAAAGCCTTGGTCAAGGGATCTGCGATGTTAGCCTCTGTAGGTACTCTACAAATCTTCACATCTCCTCTCTCGATGATCTCTCGAATGAGATGTAAGCGCCGTAGTATATGCTTGGTCCGCTGGTGTGAGCGAGGTTCCTTCGCCTGTGCTATAGCTCCATTGTTGTCACAATAGAGCTCAATGGGATCAGCAATGCTAGGAACCAGCCCAAGTTCAGTGATGAACTTGCGGATCCAAACTGCCTCCTTTGCTGCCTTTGATGCAGCAATATACTCGGCTTCTGTTGTAGAATCAGCTACTGTATCCTGCTTCGAACTCTTCCAGCTGACAACACCACCATTAATGCAAAAATACGAACCCCGACTGCGATCTATAGTCATCCTGGTCGGTCTGGAAGCTAGCATCACTGTAACCCTTTGCAGCTAGCTCATCATTGCCTCCATATATCAAGAAATATTCTTTAGTCCTTCTTAAGTACTTAAGAATATTCTTGACCGCTATCCAGTGACTTTCACCTGGATCTGACTGGTATCTGCTCGTCATGCTCAAAGCATACGAGACATCAGGTCGAGTACATAGCATGGCGTACATGATCGATCCTATGGCTGAGGTATAAGGGATCTGATCCATGCGGTCTCTCTCCTCTCTAGAAGAGGGACCTTGAGTCTTCGAAAGACTCACGCCATGTGACATTGGCAGAAATGCCTTCTTGGAGTTCTGCATGGCAAACCGTAGGAGTACCTTGTCAATGTATGTACTCTGACTTAGGCCAAGCAATCTCTTAGATCTATCTATATAGATCTGTATCCCTAGAATGCGGGATGCCTCACCTAAGTCCTTCATTGAGAAGCAACTCCCTAGCCAGGTCTTGACAGACTGAAGCATAGGGATGTCCTTCTCACTGAGTAGTATGTCATCCACATACAATATGAGGAAGACAACTATATCCCCTACAACCTTCTTGTAGACACAAGGCTCATCTTCGTTCTTGATGAAACCAAACTATTTGATTGCATCATCGAATCGAAGATTCCAGCTCCGAGAAGCTTGCTTTAGTCCATAAATGGACCTATGCAGCTTGCATACTCTGCTAGTATGCTGTGGATCTACAAAACCCTCAGGTTGTGTCATGTACACATCCTCGAGTAGGTTTCCATTCAGAAACGCGGTTTTGACATCCATCTTCCATATCTCATAGTCATGGTAGGCTGCAATAGCAAGCATGATCCGAATAGACTTAAACATCGCTACTGGAGAAAAGGTTTCATCATAGTCAATACCATGAATCTGCTTGAAACCTTTAGCTACCAAGCGACCCTTATAGATAAGTCCATCTATGTCAGTCTTTCTCTTAAAGACCCACTTACACCCAATGGGTTTTACCCCTTCAGGTGGATCAACCAAAGTCCATACTTGGTTGGTGTACATGAATTCCATTTCGGATCTCATGACCTCTAGCCATTTCTCGAAATCTGGTCTCATCACAGCTTCTTGATAGGTGGTGGGCTCATCCTCTATGAGCACAATGTCATCATGGTCAGACAAGAGAAATGAGTATCTCTCAGGCTGACGACGTACCCTATCAGACTTGCGAAGAGGTATGTCTACTTGAACCGGTTGTTGTTCCTCAACTCCTTGTAGAACAACATCATCCACAACACTTTGTGGTTCCAGTTCAATTTCCATCGAGGCATCAGTGCTATTGTTCGCATCTTGAACTTCTTCAAGATCGAACGTGCTCCCACTAGTCTTTGTAGAAATAAAGTCCCTTTCTAGAAAGATCCCAGTCTTTGCCACAACTACCTTGTGCTGACTGGGAATGTAGAAATAATATCTCTTAGTTTCCTTGGGATATCCAATAAAGTAGCACTTGTCGGATTTGGGTCCTAACTTATTTGAGACTTGACGTCGAACATAAGCCTCACAACCCCAAATCCTCATGAAAGACACCTAGGCATCTCTCCCAGTCCATATCATATATGGTGTCTTTATCACGGCCTTGGATGGAACTCGGTTGAGTATAAAAACTGCTGTGTCTAGAGCATAACCCCAGAGGTATGTTGGAAGATCTGTGTGACTCATCATAGATCGTACCATATCTAATAGGGTACGATTCCTCCTTTCGGATACACCATTCCACTGTGGTGTTCCAGGAGGAGTGAATTGAGATAGAATCCCACACTCAGCTAGGTAGTCACGAAACTCATGGCTAAGGTATTCTCCACCTCGATCGGATTGAAGTACCTTAATACTCTTGCCAAGCTGGTTCTGTACTTCATTCTTGAATTCTTTAAACTTTTCAAAGGATTCAGATTTATGTGTCATCAAATACACATAACCATATCTACTGAAATCATCAATAAATGTGATGAAGTACCTATAACTGCCTCTAGCCGCAACATTGAAAGGGTCACATACATCACTATGTATGAGTCCAACAAATCAGTTGCTCTCTCGCTGTGCCCACTAAAGGGAGTCTTGGTCATCTTGCCTCGTAGGCATGACTCGCATATCTCATATGATTCAAAATCAAATGAGTCCAATAAACCATCCTTATGGAGTTGGGATAAGCGCTTGTCATTTATATGACATAAGCGACAGTGCCAAAGGTAGGTTTGTTTCATGTCATTAGACTTGAACCTCTTGGTATTTACGTTATAGATAGGGCTTTCAAGGTCTAGAATATAGAGTCCGTTTATCAGAGGTGCACTACAATAGAACATATCGTTTAAGTAAACGGAACAACATTTGTTCTTTATAGTAAACGAGAAACCTTTCTTGTCCAAACAAGAAACTGATATAATGTTCTTAGTTAATGCAGGCACATAACAACAATCGACTAACTCTAGTACAAGCCCAGAGGGCAGAGATAAACAGTAAGTCGCTACAGCAACAGCAGCAACCCGTGCTCCATTGCCTACTCGTAGGTCCACCTCGCCCTTTGTCAATGCCCTGCTACTTCTTAGCGCCTGCACATCAGTACAAATGTGAGAAGCACATCCAGTATCTAATACCCATGATGTAGAAATAGATAGATTGACTTCTATAACATATATACCTAAAGTGGAAGTCTCACTTCGCTTCTTCTTAAGATCCTCCAAGTATACCTTGCAGTTCCTCTTCCAGTGCCCGGTCTGACCGCAGTGGAAGCAGGTAGCATTCTTGGAGACCCCTCCTTTAGGCTTCAGTGCCTTGCCTTTGCCCTTGGCTTGGGACTTTCCCTTGCCTTTGGGCTTGCCTTTGCCTTTATGCTTCTGGACCATCAGAATGGGCTTAACCTTCTTAAGGTTAACCTCAGCAGTTCGTAACATATTAAGGAGCTCGGGCAGTGGCTTGTCAATCTCGTTCATGTTATAGTTCAGAACGAATTGACTATAGCTATCCGGCAAGGATTGCAAGATTAAGTCAGTGGTCAGCTCTTGGCCAAGTGGGAACCCCAGTCTTTGTAGGTTCTCTATGTACCCAATCATCTTGAGTACATAAGGACCTACGGGAGCCCCGTCTGACATCTTGCACTGAAACAATGCCTTAGAGATCTCAAATCTCTCATGCCTCGCTTGTCCCTGATATAGTTGGCGAAGATGCTCAACCATATCATAAGCGCCCATCAACTCGCGTTGCTTCTGAATCTCAGAGTTCATGGTCGTGAGCATTAGACAGGACACATCTAATGCGTCGTCTTGATGCTTCTTGTAAGCATCTTTGTCTGCTCGCGGGGCATTGGCAGGAGGAGCCTCCGGAATGGGCTGCTCCAGAACGTACAGTTTACGTTCCTGGGTGAGAACTATTCTCAAGTTCCTGTACCAGTCCAGGAAATTCGCTCCGTTGAGCTTGTCCTTCTCAAGGACAGATCGCAGGGAGAAGGAATTCGTGTTCGACGTCATGGTTATCTACAACAGAAAATTTGCAGAAATAAATATCATATTCTTTTAAAATCATTTAATTAGGCCTTTAACTAAATGATGCTCCCACTGAATACTATAATTCTTGTGGGACAAGATCTACATCATACTAACCCTGAGTTAGCTTTGGCTAATAAGTCCAAGGCTTAGTATGATCGGTAGGTAACGATTACCAATTACATCTCTATGCAACTCTTGTTTATAAAATCAATATCCGCATTTATATTAAAACTCGAGTTAGCTTTGGCTAATATGCTCGAGAGTTAATATAGATGTGATTTTGACCTATCTTTTCCAACCGTTGGAAGAATGCCTATAGTTGACTCGATCTAACCGAGCAACTAGGAATACTCAATCTAATTGAGTTTGTACTCACCCATGCGTTGATAGGCGGGACCAAGATTGTCCCTCCGTACCCTACCAAGATAATATGTATTGCTCTGCTTTGGCAGATTCAACAATACATGTGATCGAGGTAGTGATAGGTATCACGGCACGATTAGGCATTAGAGTTGAGTCGATTGAGATCTAATCTAATCGAAAAAGGATGCATCTTGTGCACGACTTAGATCTAATCTAATCTTAAGGGTGCATCATGTGCACGACTTAGATCTAATCTAATTGTAAGGCACTAATTAATTAACTACTTATTAAATATGCATCATATACTCAAGCAATTAATTAATCTATTTGTGATTTAGTCATGGCCCTACTACGATCTTCTCAAGCCAATGAGAAGATCGACTGGTCAACCTAGGGTCAATAGCTACTCCAAGCTCCTTTCTTTGACCACCTTATGTTGCTCGTGCCCGCCTCGGAACTCCGTCTCGTGTGGACCCTCCACCACTCCAATTTGTACATTACAATTTGAAACTCGAGTTACATTCGAGTCTAAATCTAATTTACAACCAGAATATATGAGAAAGGCACGACGCGCAGGTCGCAGAAAAATAAAAACATACAACACGCGCAAACACATAATGGCACGCATGTCGTATTATGAATTACAACACAATCCAATCATATTGGGTTTTTGGGCCATGACTATCACAAAATTAATATATAATTCAAAATTATATATTTTCATAATTTTCTATAATTTTAAAATTAATTTTTTACAATTTTTACGAGTAAAATTTTCTGGCGGTCCCGTTTAGCGGTTTCGGGCGCAATCAGGGAACGGATCCCCTTACGGGGCCAGGGGCAGCGCCCCTACCCGCGATCTAACCATCGCGAGGGTTCCTTTGCGATCCAACAGCGCCTAAACTCGCTGTCCCAAAACAATTTGGGATGAAACCTTTGACAAGAATTTTCCCGGCGGTCCCGATTAGCGATTTCGGGCGCAATCACGAAGAAAATCCCCTTGCGGGGTTAGGGGAGTGCCCCTACCCACGATCTAACCCTTGTGAGTTGCTCCTAAGCGATCCTACAGCGCCTTCGCTGGCTGTCCCAAACGGATTTGGGTCGAAACATCACCGTTTTGGAAAAATCTTCCCGGTAGTCGAAGCCTACAAGCGTCTAAACACTTGTGCTTCGATTACTCGAGAAAAATACTCATAAAAACCCAAAAAATACAATTTTACAGTAAATTACAGAAACTTTAGTTTTCATAAAACCAAAAAACAAACTCGTATTCGCCTTGCACGTGGCTCTGATACCACTGTTGGGTTCTTCGGGCCGCGGAAACCCCGAATCACCCAAAGTCGTAGATCTGTGCAAGGAAAATCGAACGAAATACAAATACGAGTTTCAAAAACTTTAGATCTACTCCTAGATCTATGTGTTGAGAACTTTACCCTTGTTGCGTGCCCTTTCGCGTTCCCGCTCTTCCAAGGAGTTGCCGGATCTCAAGACCGTCAAGCGTCGGTCCTCTAGAAGTATCCACACGGACACGTAGGTGGAGAAAACCTTACACAAAGGTGTGCTAGCACCTTGGTAAGATTCGGCCAAGCAAGGAGGAGAGGGAGAGGGAGAGCTTGAGGAAGAAGAAGGAGTAATCACTTGAATGAGCAAATTGAATTTCTCATTCAATCAAAAGTGGCTGGCCACTCTCTATTGTAATACCCCTCATTAATGCATTAAGTTGTCATCAAGAAGAGAATGTAACCTCCATGAGGTGGCACTCACTAGTAACTCCCATGAGGTGGCACACCATGATGATGTGGAACATCATCATTGGTCCACCTAATGCCAACTCACCAATAAGGTGGCAAAAGGTCAAGTCAAAATTAACCTTTGGTCTTCCTTCTTAAGTCAAGTCAAACTTGACCCAATCTCTTCCATGGTTGATCTAATTTAACCATTTGATTCAAGCCAACTTAATATAATGAATCTAATTCATTTAATTAAATTGATTCAATGAGTCAAAACCTAAATTAGACTCATTGAACACATGAATCAACTTGAGTTGAACTCAAGTTGGCCTAATTAGGATTACTCTTAATCCAATTTGATTCATCAAATGAATCTAATTCTCTTAGTTCATCATATGAACCTAATCTCTATCTAATTGTCCTAAGTGTGTGACCCTATAGGTTCTTGTAACGTTGGCAATGCCCTAAACCCATTTAGGAGCATAAGTAATGAGCGGTATCTAGCAACACATCATTACTACCCAAGTTACAAGAATGTCGAGATCCGACATCACCTTGTGACTACTAATTGTGACTCCTCACAATATATGACATTGTCCTTCTATCCTAGACATCTAGATTGATCAATATGAGGCATAGACCGTGTCATCCTCTAATTAATCTAAATCTTGAACTCCAAGTACACTCACTCGATCAAATGAGCTCAACATCTAATGTTGACTCATTTGGGCATGGCCATGCACTTAGTGGTCTCACTCTATCAAGAATACCGATGTCGCTCCCGTCATATGGGAGGGATAGATCCCATCTACATCACTCACATCCCTCTACATAATTCGTTATATACCCAGTAATCGCCTTTATAGTCCACTCAGTTACGGGTGATGTTTGACGAAACCAAAGTACATAACTCCTTATGTAGGGATCCATGGTGACTTCAGGTCTAAGGACTAATAGTCATACTAATAGCCACATGAGAAAGTATATGACACTCATATAACGATCCATGATACTTTCTCATGGCGGGTCATTCAGTATACATTCTCCAATGTATACCCATGTGTCAGCTTGATATCTCCATATCCATGACTTGTGAGATCAAGTCATTGAGCTGACCTACATGCTAGTCTTATTGCATTAACATTGTCCCTGAATGTTAATACTCGACTAGGAATGATTTAGAGTAGTGTTCCCTATATCATCTCACTATCGATTCAACTAATCGATTGATATAGGTATGAACCTTCTACTTAAGGACGCTATTATACTTAGTCTATTTGGCACTAATACAAATAAGTATAATAACCAAACAAATGTCTTTATTAATATACAAGAATATGATACAATGAGTCCATACAATCATCAAATGATTGGCTCTAGGGCTCTAACTAATAGGTAGATTAAGATATAATAGTTTCTATTGTCTATTAATAAGTTAATGGAATTGTTAGAACTACTAGTTATGCTAGACTTTGTTTGATGCCAATATTTTTGAATTGGTTGGTTGGTGTAGAAGCTATATCATTAGTTAGTTCTCCTTTGATTGAATAATAAAAACAACCCATCATTTTTTAATCTATTAATTTTGATTATTTATGTTCATTTTTCCTTATTAAGCTTTGACTAAATGCAGAAGTGTTAAGATGGTCCAAATTCAAAATAATTTATAACACTTTGAGTTTTGGTGGCTTAGACCCACTCAATCACAAGGATTGTAGTTTCCAACCTCAATTTTGAATTGTGTTTCCATAGTGAACAATATATAACCCTTTCACATTAAATTTAGATGTTTGTTATAACAGATGTTTTTCTAGGTTTTAACTGCAACAACACATTTGACTAGGGAACAAGTAAGGTGCCATGACAAAAAATGATTTTGGAAAAGTAAATATAACTCAACATCATATTCATACCTTTTAAGAATGTTTTTATGGACTCTCATTCATGTTATTTTGGTGGGTGAATCTAACTCAACATCATATTCATGCCTTTTAAGAATGTCATAGCTTTTCATTACATATTGGCATACAAGTAAATATTCCTTATCCTTTTATATTTGATGTTATCCTAAGGAAGCCGATGGACAAGGTGTGGATGAAATAACCAAGATATAGCCCAGAATACATTAATGGTGTTGAAGTTTTTCTGAATTATGCGTACACAAAAGGAAACCCCCAAGGAGTAGAGATTTTGTGCCCTTGTGCTAAATGCCACAATGCTTTTTGGAGGACAAGGGCAGTGGTGCTTGATCATTTAATTGGATACGGATTTAAAAAAGGATATGATGTTTGGGTTCGTCATGGTGAGGGGCTAATAAACCCGATGGATCTCAATGGTGATATGGATGATAGAGAGGATGCAATTGATGATATTGATGGACTATTGTATGAACAATTTAGAGATGTGGCACAAGAAGAAAATGGAGTTGGCGAAGGCCCTAATGAAGATGCTAAAAAGTTCTATAATCTACTTGAAGATGCAAAGCAAGAGTTGTACCCAGGTTGCAAAAACTTCACTAAATTGTCATTCACTATTCAACTGTATTTATTGAAGTGCCTTTATGGTTGGAGTAATGCATCTTTCAATGCTTTATTAGTGCTGTTGAGAGAATCTATGTCTCAATTTAATATTCCTGATTCATTAAACAAAACTAGAGTGATAAGGGATTTGGGGCTTGATTATAAAAAGATTGATGCTTGCCCTAATGACTGCATGCTATATTGGAAAGATCACGAGAATGACACCTCTTGCCATGTTTGTGGAGCTCCACGATGGATTGAGAATGTTGAAGGAGATCGCCAACTTGAGGAAAATAAGAAAGCTTACAAAATTTCTGGTAAATTTTTGAGACACTTCCCCTTGATTCCTAGGCTTCAAAGGTTATTTTTGTGTTCAAAGACAGCTGGCTCATTAAGGTGGCATGAAGAGGAGCGTTCAAAGGATGGAAAGTTAAGGCATCCCGTGGATGGAGAGGCATGGAAAGACTTCGATAAATGTCACCCTAACTTTGCCAGTGATTCACGAAACATAAGGCTTGGATTGACCAGTGATGGATTTAATACTTTTAGATCCATGAATGTGTCTCACAGTACTTGGCCTGTGGTTTTGATACCATATAACTTTCCACCTTGGTGGTGTATGAAGGCTGAGTATGCTATGCTATCTTTATTAATCCGTGGCCCGCAATCACCAGGGAATAACATTGATGTGTACCTCCAACCATTGATTGAGGAGTTGAAGTTATTGTGGGATTCAGGAGTAGAAACATATGATTCTTCACTAAATCAAACTTTTCAAATGCGAGCAGCTCTATTGTGGACTATCAGTGATTTTCCTGGGTATGCTATGTTGAGTGGGTGGAGTACAAAAGGGAAATTAGCATGTCCTTGTTGCAATTATAACACTAATTCAACTTATTTGAGGTATAGTCGAAAGATGTGTTATATGGATCATCGTGTTTTTTTGCCTATGGATCATGAATATAGATCAAATACAAGGGCTTTTAATGGGAGAAAAGAATCCAGGCCTCCACCAACTTTGTTGAAAGGGAAAGATACCTTAGAATTATTAGAAAACTTCAATAATGTCTTTGGAAAGATGCAAAAAAAACTTACCAATGGTCCTTGGAAGAAAAAATCAATTTTTTTTGAGTTGTCATATTGGAAGCACAATAGCTTGCGCCATAACCTTGATGTGATGCATATAGAGAAAAATATATTTGATAATATAATTGGGACTTTGTTGGATATCCCAGGGAAGACAAAAGATCATGAAAAAGCTCGTTTTGACTTACAAGACATGGGCATTAGAAAGAAACTTCATCACAAAGAGACAAATGAAGGTAAAAATATAATGTTCTCAAAAGCATGTTTCTCCATGACTCCGAATGAGAAGACTGTTTTCTGTAGTGTTTTAAAGAAATCAAAAATACCGGATGGTTGTGCGTCAAACATCTCAAGATGTGTTCATGTTGTTGAGAAGAAAATTTATGGTTACAAAAGTCATGATGCTCATTTCATTCTACATTACTTGCTACAAGTAGCTGTGAGAAGCACAATGTCCAACCAGGTTTCCCACCCTTTAATTCGTCTTTGTTCATTTTTTTGTTGCTTAAGCCAAAAAGTAATTGACGTGGGGGATCTTAATATCTTGCAATCAGAGATTACTGAAACACTTTGCCAGTTGGAGACAATTTTTCCTCCTAGTTTTTTTTGATATAATGGTTCATTTGCCTATACATCTAGTGGATGAGATAAAATTAGGAGGGTCAGTACAATTTCGATGGATGTACTTTCCAGAAATATATTTAGGTAAATTGAAGAGTTATGTTCGTAACAAGAGTCGACCAGAAGGTTCTATTGCTGAGGGATACTTGGTTGAGGAATGCTTAACATTATGCTCACGATATTTGCATGGTGGTGTAGAAACAAGGCTTAATAGAATGACAAGGAATAGTGATAGATGTGATCCTTGTGAAGTTGGCATTGGTCATTCTATTGGAAGTGCAAAAGTAATTTCTCTGGAATATAAGTTAAGGAGTCAAGCCCACCGTTACATCTTGTTTAATCATGATGAAGTTCAAGAATTCATTAGGTAAGTAAATCTATTGGTTGTTGGCTTTAATTATGTTAAAAGTATTTAACATTCATTTTAACAATGCAATTTCAATTATAGGGAGCATGAAAACGTAATTACAAATGTTAAAAAAAAGAAAGAAGTGGAGCAAAGCAGAGTCAAGGACAAGATTTCGTTGAGTGGTTCAAAAATCGTGCTTTGATGGATGATGCACCTGACCACCTTAAGGAGCTATCTAGAGGACCAAATACAATTGCAAGATGTTTTTCTAGCTATGTCATTAATGGTTACCGGTTTCATACAAAGAAACGTGATGCAAAACGCAAGACACAAAATAGTGGTGTTTCGGTGGTGTCAGTGACCCAAAGCTTTGCTAGCACTAAAGATGAAAATCCAACAACAAAACCAATAGCATACTATGGATCAATTATTGAAATAATTGAACTGGACTACTATGGTAGTTCTAAATTTGTGTTATTTCAATGTGATTGGTATGAAGTTGAGGACGACAAGCATGGGTTGACTTGTGTTTACTTCAATAAGAGATGTTATGTAGATGATCCTTTTGTATTGGCTTCTCAGGTCCACCAATGCTTCTATATTGAAGATCCTTTTGATGCTAATAGAAAATATGTTATGAAGACCGTTCCACGAGACTTTTTTAATATGAAAGATGATATAAATTCAAATGCCCAGGAGTTATATCAAAGCGAGCCGTCAGATCATGTTGTAAATCTAGCTATAGTTGATTCCAATTATGAAGTTGAGTTAGTCAGGGATGATATGCCAGCAACGGTTATTGAAAATCCATTGCTTAAGTCAAATATGGTGGAATCCGAAGATGAATTAGATTTTGATGTCATTTTGTCAGAATCCATGGATTAGTCTATCTGTACTGATTTTATTTTATGGATTCAATAGTAACTAATTAGTCTATCTGTACTGATTTTGTCACTTTTTGCGCCAGACATTTAAACACAATGAGTATCTTTTATTTGTTCCAAATTGCTAATATTTGCTTATCTGCTATTCAAATAGCTTCTTTACTTTATTTGTTCTAAATTTCTAATATCTACTATTCAACTTGGCTGGTTCTAGAGTATTGTGTTGGTGGTGACCTCATGACATTATTGAAGTAGGTGAGTGTGTTTAGTTTTTGCAAACCATGATTTTTTTTCCAGATTACATTTTGATTGGCCAGATGATTGAGTAGTTTCACCTCTCTAGCAAGTTCCCATCCTAAAAACAAAGGTCATGTTCTTAGTGGTTTATTTTTTGCTATAAAAGACGTTAGTGTCCTGACAATTTCGCTACTTCTTGACTTGAGAAACATCAACATTCTTCTACCATGAGAAAAGCAACTTTACAAAAATAGCTCATGGACTTACAACATTTGTAATTTGTTGATTTCGTTTCGTTTCATTTAAATTGACATTAGTTACATATATGTTTTAGTTACAATGATAACCTGCTAGTTGCCAGAAGTTACACCAATCTTCAATCTGCTAGTTGCCAGAAGTTACACCAAGGAACTGAGACTGAGGAAAATAATATACTGAAGGGTCTTATAGTATGTGTGCATCCCTGCCTCCAAGCGGACCTGTTCTCCCCTTTGGTGCATGTTAACACATGTTATGTTCTTGGAAGATTAGTTCTTCCATAGTATTCTTTGTTAATTTGGCTTGCTAAAAGTTGATTGGCATTATGATTCATAGCAATTGCCTTTGTAAACATCAGATGTCGATTCTTATGGTAGAAGCATTTGTATATTCCTCTTTTGTGACAAAAATTGGGAACTAAACCAATCTTGAGAGTTTCTAACTAACGTAAATTGTTGATAAACAGGAATCTTGGCATTGGAATAGTTGCGTAAAGCCCTCTTCAACGTCAGATGTCGATTCTTATTTTTTTTTGCTTAATACTTGATCCTCCGATTTCAGAAATGATTTTAAATCACAAGGGTATGAGGATTTGGTTTCTTTTCAAACTTTTCTTTATTACTTTAAGACATGATCCTTCAATCACAGAGATGATTTATTTTTCCTCGGTACATAAAACATACAAATGCACATGAATTTTGTTTAATATCACAATGACAATATCCATACTGCGTATGAAATGATCAGAAGGATATGACAATTTTGTTTATTCTTATATCGTACTTGTATGCTCAAGGCATGATCCTTCTGTATAAAGACAATTTGATCCTTCAGTATAGAGATGCTTCCTTGGTTGGCTCACTAGTTGTTTTCCTCAGTCTCATTTCCCTAAGTTCTCTGGAGACAATTTGATCCTTCAGTATATTATTTATCTTATAGTATCACCAATCTCTTTGTTTACAGAAATTTGCTCTTAATTCCAGTGCTTTTGTTCATAATTTTTCATACATTGTCTCACTTGTTATGTTATTGTTTTAATCATTTTATGTGCTTTTGGTTTTTTTTTCCTTTTTTAGAAAAATGAACAGGAGAATTGATATTGAACCTCATCAATTTCAAGTTAAGTCCAGTGCTGAATTGCTCAAACTATATAAAGTAAAAGTAGAAGGTGCCAAGAATATGAAGAAAAACAAAGAATCTACTTCAAAGCAAGAGCCAAGGCAAAATTCTACGGCTGGAAGTGCAGTCCAAGAAGCTAGAAATACTCAAATACAACATCAAAAGCAAGACCAAAGGAAGCAGCCATTGACCACTACAAGTGCAATTCAAGAAGGTGCCAAAAATATGAAGAAAAACAAAGAATCTACTTCAAATCAAGAGCCAAGGAAAAATTCTACTGTTGCAAGTGTAGTCCAAGAAGCTAGAAATACTCAAATACAACATCAAAAGAAAGACCAAAGCAAGCAGCCATTAAGCACTACAAGTGCAGTTCAAGAAGTTAGAATGCAGCAAGAAAAGTTAGAAGTAAGATCTACTTTGATGCAACATGGAAAGCAAGAACAGAGGAAGAATTTATTAGCCATTGGAAGTGCAATCCAAGTAGGAAGATCTACTCAAACACACCACAAAAAGCAAGACCAGATGAGGCAATCCTTAGCCACTGGAAGTGAAGTCGAAGTTGGAGGATCTACTTACATTCCAAGTCAAAAAGACCTTGATAACCATGCATTTTTAGTCCAACCTGAATCATCTAAGAAGATTGATGACCAAAATGACAGATTTTGTCCAAATAATTTGAATAGACAACTGAGAAATACAATAGGAGATCATGGTCAAGGATCTACGGAAGAACAACCGGCCTCTAAGAAGCCAAAGGCTACTTCAAAGTGTCCTGCTATATCACTTGAAAAATATATTAATAACCATAGGGATCAACTTGAAGAAGAGGAATTAGAAGATGAAGAGAGTGAAGAAAATGACATAGAACAAGAAGTTGAAGGGGATATCAACTTTGAAAATGAAGAAGATGAGGATACTAATGACAATACAACCGAAGGTAACATTTTTTCTAGTTTAAGGGGATATCAACTTTTGATTTTAACTCATTTGTGTTTTATGTGTCTTTGCTTATTTTAGACATTATGAAAATATGAAATTTCTTGTTTATTCGTAATGTTAATTAGGGGAAACATCGAAGAGAAAACGGGGAAAGACATTGTGTAAAAAGTTCATGAACGATCAATAAATGATAGACAAGAAATCATCTTGAATAAAGAAGGAGAACCCGTTGGACCAGACCAGAAGACAGTTTCTCAACTTAGTAGTTTCTTGGGAACAATAGTAAGAAGTGCAGATTTGTGTCCTCTTACTTACACAAATTGGAAAGCTATACCAAACAAACAACACATATGGAATTATATCAATGTATCAACTTTTTTACTTTTGTGTTTCTACTACATGTGTGTTTTAGTATTTTTATAAATTAGATCTTTATAACTGCATTACTTTTCTTGGCAGCAAAAATACATCATTCCAAAAAAAGGGGAGAAGGTTGTGTATGGTATTATAAATGATGCTTGGAGGTGATATAAATGTTGGATTAAGAAAAATCATTTCACCGAATATACAACCATGCGCGAGCGGCTGAAAAATCATCCTCAAGACATACCAGAAGCAAACTTTAGAGTATTGATGGATTATTGGAGACTTGAAATCATTCAAGTAAGATACATATTTTTATAATTAAGTAATATTTTATATTATATTTTTCATGTTTGATAAAATTCATTTTTCATTGATGAATTTAGGAAATAAGTGATCAAAATGCTAAAAATATTGCTCAGCAAAAATGGAGACACCGTGTAGGGCCTATAAGTTTTGCTTGTATAAAGGAGAGATTGGTATTCTATTCTATTTGTTACAAGCATACATTTAAATTGGCCTAAATTTAGTGCTTAAATCATTGTTTTCTTCATGCAGAGTGCAAGCAAGGAGGATAAAGAGTCTCCAACTCAAGCTGAAATGTTCATTGAAACTCGACAGAGTAAGAAAGGAAAACAACTAGATCAAGAAACAAATAATGCAAATGTAAGTGTTTCTCTACGCTTTACATGTCAAATGTAATTATTCACTACCACAATTAACATTACTTATACAATTGCTAGACAAAACTTCATGACTTGATTGAAAATTCTGGTGTACATTCTACTGAGGCTTTTAAGACTGTATTTGGCAAAGAGAAGCCAGGGAGAGTGCGATGTTATGGAAGAACTACAACACCTACACTATTAAAAAGAAATGAAGAAATAGCAGAAATTGAGAAAAGGCATGCTAATAAAGTCAAACATTTAACTGATAAGGTGCACGAGATAGAAGCAAAATATGAAGAGATGGAGGTGAAACATAGTAAAGAGATGGCGACAATGGAGCAAAAATTTCAACTTCTTCTAAGGACCATGTTAAATCAAAATGACTCAATAGTAGATATGGAGTCTTTGGCAGCTTTGTTATCTCCATGTGATGCTAATAGTGGTCTACGTTCATCCACATCTACTCATGCTCCAAATAATCCCAAGGTAAAAATGAAGGTCATATTAAATAAATATTTTTGGAATTTGTTCAAATATTTATGCACTCAAGGCATAACTTGTGGTAATTCCCTTTTTCAATAGAGTTATTGCATGTAACACCCCACCCTCCTCGCTACTAGACTGTGAGGGCGGAGCGCTACTAGACTACTAACTTTACTTAACTATCCTTGTTCACATGTTGATAGTAATTCCTAAAACTCTCGGAGAACTAAAAACTTACAATTAACTAGCAGCAGAAGACTAAATGACTCATCTAATACATTCTTAATAAATGGAAATCTTAATAAATTCTTATGATAGGTCCCAAGGCTTCTATAGTCAAGGCATCACACATCCATCCACACCTCCTTGTCACCTTCCTTTGCTATAACTTTTCCTTTCCTTTATCTGCAGTAAGAGGAAATGCAACTATAAGCAAAATTGCTTAGTAAACGCTATCTAACTCACAAAACTCGAATATGCATGTGAATATACTGAAATCTAAAAGCTGAATGCTCAAAAGGAAAACTACTCATGCTCATTTACAAGCAAAAGAAACATACTGAAATGCTAAACGTGTAAAACAAATTTATACAATCATGCTAGCATAATCTTGTTGAATTTTAAACACTTTCTGAATTTTATTTTACTTGTTTAAAAACTTATACTTTAATACTTCAAAATAATAATCAACTTTCTTCTTGGGCCCGACAACTGTACATGCTATGCGCGCATCCCTAACTAGACCCAAGGTAGCTAATCCCGAATCTAGTCGGGTTTACTATTGTAACGACCCGACCCATTTGGCGACCCATTTGGTGGCCCATTTGGCGACCCTCGGGTCATCGACCGTCGACCGTCGGCCGTGCCATTACTACTAGGTTATCTAAACCTAGGGACGACTATGGGAGCCCAACCCAAGGACAACTGAGAGTCCAGCACAGTGCCACTGATAAAAGTAAAATACTTGTTATCTTTTAATACTTCTAATATATAATGTCTCGGTATTTTCTTTAAGCACCTTGTGTGCCAAAATCCCTAAAGTTTTGACTTTGGGATCTACTTAAGGCCTTGGCCTTTTTCTTTCTTTTATTATCTTTCTTATACTTGTTAATACTTCTAAAAGAATGCTTCTTTAAAAAGAAATTAAAATGTTTAAGCAAATTCTAACTTTGAAATGTATAAACAAAAAAATATGCATACTATGCTAATCAAAATTCTGCATACTACACTAATCAAGATTCTGCATCTATGCTACACTATTTCTACATACTATGCAAACATAAATTCTGCGCTATAATACTTAACCAAACTGTACTATAATCTTTTTCATTAAAAACTGCACTATAAGTTCCACAAAAAATCTGCACTACAAGTTCCACAAAAAATCTGCACTATAAATTCCACCAAAAATCTGCACTACAAGTTTCACCAAAAATTTGCACTATAAACTTTAAAGAGATCTGCACCATAAGCTCTTAAGAAATCTGCACTACAAACTCTAAAGAAATCTGCATTTTAAGCTCTAAGAAATCCGCACTACAAACTTAATTAAAATCTGCACTATAAGCTTAATTAAAATCTGAACTATAAGCTTAATTAAAATCTGCACTATAAGCGTAATTAAAAATCTGCACTATAGGCTTAATTAAAATCTGCACTATAAGCTTACATAAAAATCTGCATTATAAACTTAATTAAAATCTGCACTCTAAGCCTACATAAAAATCTGCACAATAAGCTTAATTAAAATCTGCACTATATGCTTAATTAAAAATCTGCGCTACAAGCTTAATTAAAATCTGCACTATAAGCTTAAGTAAAAATCTGCACCTATAAACTTAATTAAAATATGCACTATATGCTTAATTAAAATCTACACCTATAAACTTAATTAAAATCTGCACTATAAGCGCTCCTCATGCTTCGAAGTCAAGAAGAACAAAGGTCCGAAACTACTCCTACTGCAAGTGAGAAGCACTTACCTTGCTTCTTGGACTCACAACCGAACAAAAAGGGCTTCTAGGACCTTGGCCGGCCGCCGGAGACGATGCCCTAACTCACTTTCGTTTTCTGCCCGAGCTCCGCCATCGTACATAGAAGAGAAGGAGAGAATAGTTTAAGTCACGGGAAAACAGAGCATCAACTTATCCCTTTTTATAACTTAATATTTCTGTTAACTCCTTAAATAAATTTGCTACCTTTTCTAAACAAACAAATTCAACATCAACTTATTCCTCTTATAATCTAATATTCTGTTAACTATCTTAAATAAATTCACTCATTTTCTAAACAGGCAAATCCAACATCAACTTATCCCTTTTATAATCCAATATTCTGTTAACTATCTTAAATAAATTCGCTACCTTTTCTAAACACACAAATCTAACATCAACTTATCCCTTTTATAATCCAATATTCTGTTAACTATCTTAAACAAATTTTGCTACCTTTTCTAAACAGAACCGCCTGCTTGACCACTTGGTCAGCCGGATTTGCTTAAGGCTTGGTTCGGCCGGAGGTTGCAGGTTCGAATCTCGGCTAATTTTCTTTATTTTTTGCAACTTGTTTCTTTTGGTAAAAATACCAAACGAACTCTAAAAATTGCATAAAAATACTCAAAAAATTTCTAAAAATCTCTAGAATTTTTCTAAAGAATTTCTAAATATTTTTGTACTATTAGGACTCGTAATGAGGAAATTTGGGTTGTTACAATTCCCCATACCTTATAAAAATTTCGTCCTCGAACTTAGAACAATTTTGGATATTTCTGCCTCATGCTGTTCCTCACACAAGAACTTTTATCTAGTTTAAGCACATATAAACAAATACTTCTAAAGATTTCTCTTTACTGCAAAAAAAGAAAAGCATACTAAAAAGAATTTAAGTACTTTCTTACTTGAAGACGGCAAGGTTGGTGCTGATGTGTGATGCTGGAGAATAGGAACTGCTCTGATACCAACTTGTAACACCCCACCCTCCTCGCTACTGGACTGTGAAGGCGGGGCGCTACTGGTCTACTAACTTATCTTAACTAACATTACACACATGTTGATAGTAATTCCTAAAACTCTCGGAGAACTCAAAACTTATAATTAACTAGCAGCGGAAGACTAAATGACTAATCTAATACATTCTTAATAAATGGAAATCTTAATAAATTCTTATGCTAGGTCCCAAGGCTTCTATAGTCCAGGCATCACACATCCATCCGCACCTCCTTGTCGCCTTCATTTGCTATAACTTTTCCTTTCCTTTATCTGCAGTAAGAGGAAATGCAACTATAAGCAAAATTGCTTAGTAAGCGCTATCTAACTCACAGAACTCGAATATGCATGTGAATATACTGAAATCTAAAAGTTGAATGCTCAAAAGGAAAAGTACTCATGCTCATCTACAAGCAAAAGAAACATACTGAAATGCTAAACGTGTAAAATAAATTTATACAATCATGCTAGCATAATCTTGCTGAATTTTAAACACTTTCTTAATCTTATTTCACTTGTTTAAAAACTTATACTTTAATACTTCAAAATAATAATCAACTTTCTTCTTGGGCCCGACAACTGTACTTGCTATGCACGCATCCCTAACTAGACCAAAGGTAGCTAATCCCGAATCTAGTAGGGTTTACTATTGTAACGACCCGACCCATTTGGCGACCCTCGGGTCACCGACCGTCGATCGTCGGCCGTGTCGTTACTACTAATTATCTAAACCTAGAGACGACAAAGGGAGCCCAACCCAAGGACAACTGAGAGTCCAGCACAGTGCCACTGATAAAAGTAAAATACTTGTTATCTTTTAATACTTCTTATATATAATGTCTCTGCATTTTCTTTAAGCACCTTGTGTGCCAAAATCACTAAAGTCTTGACTTTGGGATCTACTTAAGGGCTTGACCTTTTTCTTTCTTTTCTTTATCTTTCTTATACTTGTTAATAATTCTAAAATAATGCTTCTTTAAAAAGAAATTAAAATGTTTAAGCAAATTCTAACTTTGAAATGTATAAACAAAAAAATCTGCATACTATGCTAATCAAAATTCTGCATACTACACTAATCAAGATTCTGCATTCTATGCTACACTATTTCTACATACTATGCAAACATAAATTCTGCACTATAATACTTAACCAAACTGTACTATAATCTTTTTCATTAAAAACTGCACTATAAGTTCCACCAAAAATCTGCACTACAAGTTCCACCAAAAATCTGCACTATAAATTCCACCAAAAATCTGCACTAAAAGTTTCACCAAAAATTTGCACTATAAACTTTAAAGAGATCTGCACCATAAGCTCTTAAGAAATCTGCAGTACAAGCTTAATTAAAATCTGCACTATAAGCTTACATAAAAATCTGCACTATAAGCTTAATTAAAATCTGCACTATAGGCTTAATTAAAATCTGCACTATAAGCTTAATTAAAAATCTGCACTATAAGCTTAATTAAAATCTGCACTATAAGCTTAATTAAAATCTGCACTATAAGTTTACATAAAAATCTACATTATAAGCTTAATTAAAATCTGCACAATAAGCCTACATAAAAATCTGCACTATAAGCTTAATTAAAATCTGCACTATATGCTTAATTAAAAATCTGCACTACAAGCTTAATTAAAATCTGCACTATAAGCTTAAGTAAAAATCTGCACCTATAAACTTAATTAAAATCTGCACTATAGGCTTAATTAAAATATGCACCTATAAGCTTAATTAAAATCTGCACTATAAGCGCTCCTCATGCTTCAAATTCAAGAAGAACAAAGGTCCGAAACTACTCCTACTGCAGGTGAGAAGCACTTACCTTGCTTCTTGGACTAACAACCGAACAAAAAGGGCTTCCAGGACCTTGGCCGACCGCCGGAGACGGTGCCCTAACTCCCTTTCATTTTCTGCCTGAGCTCCACCATCGTACGTAGAAGAGAAGGAGAGAATGGTTTAAGTCACGGGAAAATAGAGCATCGACTTATCCCTTTTTATAACTTTATATTTTTGTTAACTCCTTAAATAAATTCGCTACCTTTTCTAAATAAACAAATTTAACATCAACTTATCTCTTTTATAATCCAATATTCTGTTAACTATCTTAAATAAATTCGCTCCTTTTCTAAATAGGCAAATCCAACATCAACTTATCCCTTTTATAATGCAATATTCTGTTAACTATCTTAAATAAATTCACTACCTTTTCTAAACAGACAAATCCAACATCAACTTATCCCTTTTATAATCCAATATTCTGTTAACTATCTTAAATATATTTTGCTACCTTTTCTAAACAGAACAGCCTGCTTGACCACTTGGTCAGCCGGATTTGCTTAAGGCTTGGCTCGGCCAGAGGTTGCAGGTTCGAATCTCGGCTAATTTTCTTTATTTTTTGCAACTTGTTTCTTTTGGTATAAATACCAAATGAACTCCAAAAATTGCATAAAAATACTCTAAAAATTTCTAAAAATCTCTAGAATTTTTCTAATGCATTTCTAAATATTTTTGTACTATTAGGACTCGAAATGAGGAAATTTGGGTTGTTACAATTCCCCATACCTTATAAAAAGTTCGTCCTCGAACCTAGAACAATTTTCGATATTTCTGCCTCATGCTGTTCCTCACGCAAGAACTTTTATCTAGCTTAAGCACATATAAACAAATACTTCTAAAGATTTCTCTTTACTGCAAAAAAAAGAAAAACATACTAAATAGAATTTAAGTACTTTCTTACTTGAAGACGGCAAGGTTGGTGTTGATGTGTGATGCTGGAGAATAGGAACTTCTCTGATACCAACTTGTAACACCCCACCCTCCTCACTACTGGACTATGAAGGCGGGGTACTACTGGTCTACTAACTTATCTTAATTAACATTGCACACATGTTGATAGTAATTCCTAAAACTCTCGGAGAACTCAAAACTTATAATTAACTAACAGCAGAAGACTAAATGACTCATCTAATACATTCTTAATAAATGGAAATCTCAATAAATTCTTATGCAAGGTCCCAAGGCTTCTACAGTCCAGACATCACACATCCATCCGCATCTCCTTGTCGCCTTCATTTGCTATAACTTTTCCTTTCCTTTATCTGCAGTAAGAGGAAATGCAACTATAAGTAAAATTGCTTAGTAAGCGCTATCTAACTCACAAAACTCGAATATGCATGTGAATATACTGAAATCTAAAAGTTGAATGCTCAAAAGGAAAACTACTCATGCTCATCTACAAGCAAAAGAAACATACTGAAATGCTAAACGTGTAAAACAAATCTATACAATCATGCTAGCATAATCTTACTGAATTTTAAACACTTTCTGAATCTTATTTCACTTGTTTAAAAACTTATACTTTAATACTTCAAAATAATAATCAACTTTCTTCTTGGGCCCGACAACTGTACTTGTTATGCGCGCATCTCTAACTAGACCCAAGGTAGCTAATCCCGAATCTAGTAGGGTTTACTATTGTAACGACCCGACCCATTTGGCGACCCTCGGTTCGTCGACCGTCGGCCGTGTCGTTACTACTGGGTTATCTAAACCTAGGGACGACTATGGGAGCCCAACCCAAGGACATTGGAGAGTCCATCACAATGCCACTAATAAAAGTAAAATACTTGTTATCTTTTAATACTTCTAATATATACTGCCTCGGCATTTTCTTTAAGCACCTTGTGTGCCAAAATCCCTAAAGTCTTGACTTTGGGATCTACTTAAGGCCTTGGCCTTTTTCTTTCTTTTCTTTATCTTTCTTATACTTGTTAATACTTCTAAAAGAATGCTTCTTTAAAAAGAAATTGAAATGTTTAATCAAATTCTAACTTTGAAATGTATAAACAAAAAAATCTGCATACTATGCTAATCAAAATTCTGCATACTACACTAATCAAGATTCTGCATTCTATGTTACACTATTTCTACATACTATTCAAACATAAATTCTGCACTATAATACTTAACCAAACTGTACTATAATCTTTTTCTTTAAAAACTACACTATAAGTTCCACCAAAAATCTGCACTACAAGTTCCACCAAAAATCTGCACTATAAATTCCACCAAAAAACTGCACTACGAGTTCCACCAAAAATCTGCACTATAAACTTTAAAGAAATCTGCACCATGAGCTCTTAAGAAATCTGCACTACAAGGTCTAAAGAAATCTGCTCTAAAGAAATCTACATTTTAAGCTCTAAGAAATCTGTACTATAAGCTTAATTAAAATCTGCACTATAAGCTTACATAAAAATCTGCACTATAAGCTTAATTAAAATCTGCACTATAGGCTTAATTAAAATCTGCACTATAAGCTTAATTAAAAATCTGCACTATATGCTTAATTAAAATCTGCATTATAAGCTTAATTAAAATCTGCACTATAGGCTTAATTAAAATCTGCACTATAAGCTTACATAAAAATCTGCATTATAAGATTAATTAAAATCTGCACTATAAGCCTACATAAAAATCTGCATTATAAGCTTAATTAAAATCTGTACTATATTCTTAATTAAAAATCTACACTACAAGCTTAATTAAAATCTGCACTATAAGCTTAAGTAAAAATCTGCACCTATAAACTTAACTAAAATCTGCACTATATGTAATGCCGGAAAATTCTCAAAATAATTATTAGAAATATGCTAGCATTTTTCTGGAATTTTAGGATATTTTTACAGAATTTTTAGAATAGCAGAAGTAGCAAAAATAAATAGAAAACGGAAATAGCCTATGCGGGAATTGAACCCGAGACCTAGCGAACTCTACGCCTTATGGTGGACTCTAGTAACCAAGTGAACCCAGCAGGGCCGTGCTGAAAGGAAAGGGAAACAATTATATTTATATTTGAGTTGGGTGAATTAACCACTTAATATAAATAGGGAATTAATAAGTGAAGAGTTATTTTTAACGTAACTCTCCTCTCCCTCAAACCCTCACCGCCGCCCACTACCCCTCCTCCTTCTCTCGGCACACCAAGAAAAGGCTAGGGTTCCGCCCCTAGGCTACCCGGAGCACCTTCCGACGACAACTCCGACACGAGGATGCTTCCCTTCGCGAGAGGAACACCTAGACGCAAGAGAATCATAGAGAAGATCGTCTCCACCGGAAATCTAGCGATTAGAATCGTAAGAAAACCAGCACAGGAGGTAAGAAACCCCTCACCTGTAGTATAAGTAGCTTCCGTTTGATGTTTAGGCATTAGTTTAGTTTTATGCAGATTTTTGGCACACAGGGAGTGCATTAGCGCACACCGAGTGCTCGATTAAATGCGTAGCTCAGGTAAATGCCACCTTGGGCATTTTAATAGCCTAGATAAATGCAATAGAAGCATTTTACAGCTCATGTAGTCTTGCTACAACTTTTATGGGAATAGATGTCCAATGGGTGGGCTCCCACAGTCGCCTATAGGTTCAGACAACCTAGTTCTAGGTTTAGATAACCTAGTAAAAGTAAGATAAGAAATATTAGCTATGTCCAGTATTTTACTTTTAGTAATGGCACTGTACTGGATTAGATATCCATCGGGTTGGGCTCCCATAGTCGTCCCTAGGTTCAGATAACCTAGTAACCCTACTAAATTCGGGACTTGCAAACCTGGGTTTAGTTAGGGATGCGCGCATAGCATGTACAGATGTCGGGCCCATCAGCAGCATGATTATTATTTTAATCTATCTATGAAAATAGTTTTCAAACATCACAAAATAGTTATGTGAGTTTAGTACAGCTTTAGCACCCGATTAGTATTAGCCTAGCCTAGCTTTGGTACCAGTTTAGCTTTCTGTTGATACAACATGATAGTTTATAATTAGCTTTATTGCCATGATCAGTTTTGCTTCTATGTGTTGTATGCCATGTCATGCTTGGCATATACAGAATGTGTTTCAAATAGCATGTTTTAAAAACATAATTTGCATCGTATGCATGTTTTAGTGAGGTAGATGGTTTCTTACTAAGCACAAAGCTTACAAAAACTCTTTCCTTATACTGCAGATAAAGGTAAAGGAAAGATGGACTAGCGGAGGCTGGACGACAATACAACGACGGTGTGTGTGGAAAAAGGAACTTGGAATAACAATGTTTGGGAACTAGCCCACTTAGAACATAGCATTCTCTTTATGTCATTACTTTCTTGCACTTTAGTTGTTTAAGTGTTTGGAATTGTGACCGTTATGCATAGAATCTTTGGTTGTCATGATTTTAGTTAGCTAACCATGAGTAGTATTATGCCTAGTAGTTTTATTTGATGTTATAGAATTGATACATGTGATTTCGGCACGAAGCAGTGCTGAAATCAGAGCTCAGCTGCGAAATCAGAAACCCCAATAGATCAGCTGATCGATTGGAGGCTTCCCAATCGATCGGTTGATCGATTGGGTAGCTATTATTCGCAAACAGAAGGTCTCAGGATCGATCAGCCGATCGATTGATTCAGTTCAATCGATCAACTGATCGATCGGGCCTGACACCAGCGAACAGAACCTTGCTGAATCGATCCTCCGATCGATTAGCAAGTCTGGATCGATCAGCCGATCGATCCAGAAATTTCTACCATGCACAGAAGCACGCTGGATCGATCAATGGATCGATCAGGGAATTAGCTCCCGCAAACAGAGAGCTCCCGAATCGATCCTTGGATCAATTGATTAGCCTGGATCGATCGGCCGATCGATCTAGAATTTTACCCTAGTACAGTAATGAGCTGGATCAATCCGCAGATCGATCCAACAGCTTGCAATCGATTGGGTTCCACCTGGATCGATTGGGAAGCTGGGTTTTGACCCAGTGACCTTGTAACTCAGCTCCTTGACCATAGGGGATGTAGGATATGTCATGTATACCTTAGATTGTATCCCTTAGCACATTTAGAACCAAGAACTCGTGTTAGCATAGCAAAGTTTTAAATTGGTACAGCTTTCCGCACTTAGACTTAGTGATGGTTATGGTTATAGCTTAGCACAGCATAATGTGACGGTCCGACCTTACAGCCTAGTCAGTAGAAGGCGGGTCGTTACAGAGTGGTATCAGAGCAGTTTCCATACTTCCTTCACACACATCAGCATTGAACCTGCAGCTTCCAAGTAAGAATACCTCACTTTGTATGTTATTGCTTCCATGTTTGTGGATAACCAAAGTATGCTTATCTGTGATAGTAACTAACATGATAGTATTAGCTATGTGAACGTGATAATTTAGTTATGTATATCCTTTGTTCCTTTAGAAATGGCACGAGGACGCCCAGCTAGAAGGGCACCAGCCACTGAGCCCCAGCATGAGGCAGGCAGTTCAGTGCCTCCTCCAGACCTTACAGCATTAGTGGCTCAGTTACAGCAGCAGCTAGCTGAACAGCAACAGGAGATAGCCACCTTAAAGGCTAATCAGCAGAATACTCCCACAGTCACCCCGGAACCAAACTTAGCAACGCCAGTAGTCTTAGAGGTTCCACCAGTCCAGCCTACAGCACCAGTAGCCCCAGCAACAGAGGTAAGGAGAGAAGCCTATCTTATTCAGTGGCAGAGAGTCAAGCCAGAGAGTTTCTCAGGCACTAGTGAACCATGGGATGCACAGGCCTGGTTCAAAATACTGGAGAGTACGATGGAGCTTCTGGACTGGCCAGAACACGAGAAGGTGAAATGTGCCTCCTTCTGCTTGACAGGACATGCACGCATGTGGTGGGAGAGAATTAGAGCGAAGCGCCCAGTAAACCAGATGACATGGGCTGACTTCGAGAAAGAATTCTTCGAGGAGTTCTTTCACATGCGGGTCACAAACCGCCACTACGACGAGTTCACTGAGTTTCGCCAGGGCAACCTTTCAGTGGAGGAAGCCGTGAAGAAATTCAACAGATTGGCTCGTCTATGTCCCGAATTAGTCAGCACAGAAAAAGAGCGAGTTCGGTTGATGCTCAAGATGCTGAGGCCGGAAATAGCGATGAACGTGGCTGGCGGCATACATAGGCCGCAAACCACCGAAGAACTAGTCAGCAGTGCACTGACCACCGAGCACTACCAGAATAATATCAAGCAGCAGAAGCAAGTCCTCTCAGAGCCTAAAGGGCAAGGAGGCTCGGGTACTCAGAAACAACAGGGCCACAGCTCTAACTGGAAAGGGAACTCCAGCAACAAGCGCAAACCAGGGAGTTACCCGAAAGGAGGACCAGCTAGTAAATAGCCTAGTTATCCCAAATGTGCTACTTGTGGTAAATTTCACCCAGGAGTTTGTCGCAAGGGCACACGAGGATGCTTTGAATGTGGACAGGAAGGGCATATGGCTAAGCAATGCCCGAACAAGACAAGTCTTCCTCAACCACGGTCGATACAGTATGGAGGCCAGCCAGCACAGCTACATCAGATGCAGGCCGCTTTAGATGGTCCATACATCAGCCAGGGCAGACTAGAAACCCCTCCAGCTACGACCAATGTGAGGATCTACTCACTCACCAGAGAGGACGTAGCAAATGCCTCGACAGTTGTTTCAGGGTAGATTAGTATTTTACAGCAAAGTACAACTGTCTTATTCGATACTGGGGCAACCCACTCTTATATATCCAGGACATTTGCCGAGAAATTAGCAATACCTCCAGAGGTACTCAGTAGTCAGTTTCTGACGACGTTACCTTCAGGAGAAATTATGGCATCCACGCACTGGCTCAGAGCAGTGCCAGTCATTATAGCAGACAGAGAACTCTTTTGTGATCTGATAGTGCTAGATATGACTGATTATGAGGTCATCTTTGGAATAGACTTCCTGATCAGATACGGTGCCTCTATAGAGTGCCGTAAACAGAAACTCGTATTCCAACCTGAAGCAGAAGCACAGTTCGAGTTCATCGGAGAACCCAAGAGAAAGGCCAAGAAGTTTCTCTCAGCTATGAAGGCACAGAGATCAATGGATTCAGGATGTACGGGATTTTTAGCACACGTAGTCAGTACCAGTCAGGACAAGGATCAACAGTTAGCAGAGGTCCGAGTCGTATGTGACTATCCAGTAGTCTTCCCTGAAGAGTTACCAGGCTTAGCACCAGACAAGGAGATTGAATTCGAGATAGAGCTCATTTTCGGTACCAATCCTATTTCCAAAGCACCGTATCGCATGGCTCCAGCAGAACTGAAGGAACTTCATGAGCAACTACAGGAGCTGCTTGACAAAGGCTTCATACGCCCTAGTCACTCACCATGGGGAGCGCCTGTATTGTTCGTGAAGAAGAAGGACGGGAGCATGCGCCTGTGTATAGATTACCGGGCACTGAACCAAGTCACAATCAAGAACAGGTATCCTCTTCCCAGAATAGATGACCTGTTCGACCAGCTAAAGGGAGCAGCAGTGTTCTCTAAAATAGACCTCAGATCAGGTTATCATCAGATGAAAGTTAAAGAAGGGGATATACCCAAGACAGCATTCAGGACCAGATACGGACATTACGAGTTCGTAGTCATGCCCTTTGGCGTGACAAATGCTCCAGCTACTTTCATGGACCTTATGAACAGAGTATTCAGAGAATACTTAGATAAGTTCGTTATCGTATTCATCGATGACATCCTTATCTATTCAGGAACTCAGGAAGAACACGCAGAGCACCTGCGAATAGTATTGCAGACCCTTCAGCAGAACCAGCTGTATGCCAAGTTCACGAAATGTGAATTTTGGTTAGATCAGGTGTCCTTCCTGGGTCACATCATCTCAAAGGATGGTATCATGGTAGATCCCAGTAAGATAGAAGCTGTGAGTAACTGGAAAAGACCCAAGAACGCTAGTGAGATCAGAAGCTTTCTGGGATTAGCAGGTTATTACAAAAAATTCGTAGAGGACTTCTCCAGGATAGCCTCCCCACTGATAGCTCTCACCAGGAAGAACAGAAAATTTCAGTGGACAGAGGACTGCGAGAACAGCTTCAACGAGCTAAAAAGAAGATTGACCAATGCACCTATTCTGACTCTACCAGAGAACACAGACAGCCTTGACATTTATAGTGATGCCTCTAAGTTGGGACTAGGAGCAGTGCTGATGCAAGATGGCAAGGTAATCGCCTATGCCTCCAGACAACTCAAGGATTATGAGAGGAATTACCCCACTCATGACCTTGAGCTTGCAGCAGTGGTGTTCGCTCTCAAAATTTGGAGACATTACTTGTATGGAGCTCAGTGCAGAGTGTATACAAATCATCAGAGTCTGAAGTACTTCTTCACTCAGAAGGATCTAAATATGCGACAGTGCAAATCGCTAGAGCTGGTCAAAGACTACGATATAGACATCCTCTACCACCCAGGGAAAGCCAATAAGGTAGCAGACGCACTTAGCAGGAAGTCCAGTGCTACCCTATTATCGCTAGCAGCCATGTCACCGCCCCTACAGAAGGAGATCACAGATTTCAGTCTCGAACTCATAGTTGGGCAGCTCTCTACTATGACATTAGAGTCTACCTTGCTTGGGGATATCCAGACAGCTCGGGAACAGGACCCTGAAATTCAGAAAATCAAGCAAGGGATGGCAGAATCAGAAAGTAGAGAATTCAGAGTGTCCGGTAGTGGGGTATTATACTTCGGTGACAGACTCTGTGTTCCAGATCAGGAGGAACTAAAGAGGAAGATCTTAGATGAGGCTCACAAGACTCCTTACGCGATGCATCCTGGCTCCACCAAGATGTACCAGGACTTGAAGAGACATTTTTGGTGGCCTGGGACGAAGAGAGACATCGCTAGATATGTTAGCACCTGTCTGACCTGTTAGAGGGTCAAGGCAGAACATCAGAGACCAGGAGGAGTTTTGCAGCCTATTTAGACTCCAGAATGGAAGTGGGAGGATATTTCCATGGACTTCATAGTGGGAATTACCCAGAACCATGAATGGTTTTGATACCATCTGGGTAATAGTCGACAGATTGACTAAATCAGCTCACTTCTTAGCTATCAGGATATCCTACTCCATGGAGCAGCTAGCACAGTTGTATCTCAAGGAGATCGTTAGGTTACATGGAGTCCCACGAACCATTATTTCAGACAGGGACAGTAGGTTCACATCACACTTCTGGGAGTGTGTACAGTCAGCTTTGGGCACTAAGTTAAAGTTTAGCACAGCCTTCCATCCTCAGACAGATGGTCAGACGGAGCGGGTAAATCAGGTACTCGAAGATATGCTCCGAGCATGTGCCCTAGATTTCAAAGGAAGTTGGTGCAAATATCTGAGTTTAGCAGAATTTGCATACAACAACAGTTATCAGGCCACTATCGGCATGGCACCTTACGAGGCTCTCTATGGGTGGAGGTGTAGATCTCCAATCTACTGGTATGAGAGTGGTGAACAGAAAGAACTAAAACTTCAGACAGATCTAGTAGCAAACACCACAGCAGCTATACAGCAGATCCGCCAGAGGATAGAGACAGCTCAGAGCCGCCAGAAAAGCTATGCTGATACACGGCGCAAACCCTTAGAGTTTTCAGTTGGGGATTCAGTGTTCCTCAGAGTAGCTCCCATGAAGGGAGCAATGTGTTTTGGGAAGAAGGGTAAACTAAGTCCCAAATATGTGGGACCATACCTTATCACTAGAAGAGTTGGCAAGGTAGCATATGAGCTAGAGCTACCACAGGAGATGTCAGCCATCCACAATGTATTTCATGTCTCTATGCTGAAGAAGCATATCCCAGATGCCACCCAGGTGATTGAGCCACAGTCGGTACCAGTCCGCGAAGACTTCAGCTATGATAGTCGGCCTATTCAGATAATAGACCGAGTACTTAAGAAATTACGGAACAAGGAGGTACCATTAGTAAAAGTCATTTGGCAAAATCACTCAACAGAAGAGGCAACTTGGGAGACAGAAGCTAGTATGAGGCAGAAGTACCCAGAGTTATTTTAAGTTTGAGGATGAACTTTTTATAAGGTATGAGGGATTGTAACGCCCGAAAATTCTCAAAATAATTATTAGAAATATCCTAGTATTTTTCTGGAATTTTAGGATATTTTTACAGAATTTTTAGAATAGCGGAAGTAGTAAAAATAAATAGAAAACGGAAATAGCCTATGCGGGAATTGAACCCGAGACCTAGCGAACTCTACGCCTTATGGTGGACTCTAGTAACCAAGTGAACCCAGCAGGCTGTGCTGAAAGGAAAGGGAAACAATTATATTTATATTTGAGTTGGGTGAATTAACCACTTAATATAAATAGGGAATTAATAAGTGAAGAGTTATTTTTAACGTAACTCTCCTCTCCCTCAAACCCTCACCGCCGCCCACTACCCCTCCTCCTTCTCTCAGCACACAAAGAAAAGGCTAGGGTTCCGCCCCTAGGCTACCCGGAGCACCTTCCGACGACGACTCCGACACGAGGACGCTTCCCTTCGCGAGAGGAACACCTAGACGCAAGAGAATCGTCGAGAAGATCGTCTCCACCAGAAATCTAGCGATTAGAATCGTAATAAAACCAGCACAGGAGGTAAGAAACCCCTCACCTGCAGTATAAGTAGCTTCCGTTTGATGTTTAGGCATTAGTTTAGTTTTATGCAGATTTTTGGCACACAGGGTGTGCATTAGCGCACACCGAGTGCTCGATTAAATGCGTAGCTCAGGTAAATGCCACCTTGGGCATTTTAATAGCCTAGATAAATGCAATAGAAGCATTTTACAGCTCATGTAGTCTTGCTACAACTTTTATGGGACTAGATGTCCAATGGGTGGGCTCCCACAGTCGCCTATAGGTTCAGACAACCTAGTTCTAGGTTTAGATAACCTAGTAAAAGTAAGATAAGAAATATTAGCTATGTCCAGTATTTTACTTTTAGTAATGGCACTGTACTGGATTAGATATCCATCGGGTTGGGCTCCCATAGTCGTCCCTAGGTTCAGATAACCTAGTAACCCTACTAAATTCGGGACTTGCAAACCTGGGTTTAGTTAGGGATGCGCGCATAGCATGTACAGATGTCGGACCCATCAGCAGCATGATTATTATTTTAATCTATCTATGAAAATAGTTTTCAAACATCACAAAATAGTTATGTGAGTTTAGTACAGCTTTAGCACCCGATTAGTATTAGCCTAGCCTAGCTTTGGTACCAGTTTAGCTTTCTGTTGATACAACATGATAGTTTATAATTAGCTTTATTGCCATGATCAGTTTTGCTTCTATGTGTTGTATGTCATGTCATGCTTAGCATATACAGAATGTGTTTCAAATAGCATGTTTTAAAAACATAATTTGCATCGTATGTATGTTTTAGTGAGGTAGATGGTTTCTTACTAAGCACAAAGCTTACAGATACTCTTTCCTTATACTGCAGATAAAGGTAAAGGAAAGATGGACTAGCGGAGGCTGGAGGACAATGCAACGACGGTGTGTGTGGAAAAAGGAACTTGGAATAACAATGTTTGGGAACTAGCCCACTTAGAACATAGCATTCTCTTTATGTCATTACTTTCTTGCACTTTAGTTGTTTAAGTGTTTGGAATTGTGACCGTTATGCATAGAATCTTTGGTCGTCATGATTTTAGTTAGCTAACCATGAGTAGTATTATGCCTAGTAGTTTTATTTGATGTTATAGAATTGATACATGTGATTTCGGCACAAAGCAGTGCTGAAATCAGAGCTCAGCTGCGAAATCAGAAACCCCAATCGATCAGCCGATCGATTGGAGGCTTCCCAATCGATCGGTTGATCGATTGGGTAGCTATTATTCACAAACAGAAGGTCTCAGGATCGATCAGCCGATCGATTGATTCAGTTCAATCGATCAGCCGATCGATCGGGCCTGACACCAGCGAACAGAACCTTGTTGAATCGATCCTCCGATCGATTAGCAAGTCTGGATCGATCAGCTGATCGATCCAGAAATTTCTACCGTGCACAGAAGCACGCTGGATCGATCAATGGATCGATCAGGGAATTAGCTCCCGCGAATAGAGAGCTCCCGAATTGATCCTTGGATCGGTTGATTAGCCTGGATCGATCGGCCGATCGATCTAGAATTTTACCCGAGTACAGTAATGAGCTGGATCGATCCGCAGATCGATCCAACAGCTTGCAATAGATTGGGTTCCACCTGGATCGATTGGGAAGCTAGGTTTTGACCCAGTGACCTTGTAACTCAGCTCCTTGACCATAGAGGATGTAGGATATGCCATGTATACCTTAGATTGCATCCCTTAGCACATTTAGAACCAAGAACTCGTGTTAGCATAGCAAAGTTTTAAATTGGTACAGCTTTCCGCACTTAGACTTAGTGATGGTCATGGTTATAGCTTAGCACAGCATAATGTGACGGTTCGACCTTACAGCCTAGTCAGTAGAAGGCGGGTCGTTACACTATAAGCTTAATTAAAATCTGCACCTATAAGCTTAATTAAATTCTGCACTATAAGCGCTCCTCATGCTTCGAATTCAAGAAGAACAATGGTCTGAAACTACTCCTACTGCAGGTGAGAAGCACTTACCTTGCTTCTTGGACTTACAACCGAACAAAAAGGGCTTCTAGGACCTTGGCCAACCGCCAGAGACTATGCCCTAACTCCCTTTCATTTTCTGCCCGAGCTCTGCCATCGTACATAGAAGAGAAGGAGAGAATGGTTTAAGTCACGGGAAAACAGAGCATCAACTTATCCCTTTTTATAACTTAATATTTCTGTTAACTTCTTAAATAAATTCGCTACCTTTTCTAAACAGACAAAGTCAACATCAACTTATCCCTTTTATAATCCAATATTCTGTTAACTATCTTAAATAAATTCGCTCCTTTTCTAAACAGACAAATCCAACATCAACTTATCCCTTTTATAGTCCAATATTCTGTTAACTATCTTAAATAAATTTTGCTACCTTTTCTAAACAGAACCGCCTGCTTGACCACTTAGTCAGCCGGATTTGCTTAAGGCTTGGTTCGGCCGAAGGTTGCAGGTTCGAATCTTGGCTAATTTTCTTTAGTTTTTGCAACTTGTTTCTTTTGGTATAAATACCAAACGAACTCCAAAAATTACATAAAAATACTCTAAAATTTTATAAAAATATCTAGAATTTTCTAAAGCATTTCTAAATATTTTTGTACTATTAGGACTCGAAAGGAGGAAATTTGGGTTGTTACATTGCATCCTTGGTATACCTGTCTAACTTGACTTATTGCACATAACCTCTTGACTTATTGCATCCTTCAATAGACTCCAAATTTAGTTATTAGTTAGATCTTCATATCTTGTCCTTGGTATACCTGACTAACATGGGGTCTTGACTTTCACTGTGTTTGAAAATTGGAACAGATAGCTGGATCTATTTTGCAAAATGTTGCATCTTTTACCACCCCTACATTTGCGATAATTACTTTGTACTGATTTTAGGTTGTTTTTATACATAATCACGTGATAAATTTCAAATGTAAATAGTCAAATTCAATTGTGGGTATTAACCTATACTGGCACATCTTTTCCTCTAGGAGTCACCTATTCTTGCCTGGTAATTAATGTGTGTAATCAAACAAAGACACCTGCTCAGGGTTTGGCAAATAGAAATTTAGGTTTGGGCTAAGAACTCATTGACGTACTAGAATTTGAGTCTGAATCTTCATGATACAAGGCATCGTCACCGGACCATATTTTGGATGCCCTAGTATGTGTGTGATATTCTACCTCTGACCTTAGGTATCATTTTAGGCTCTAAATTGGTTTAAAGACTCACTTACAGTAGCACAGGCCTAGAAGAAGCAATGCAAGGAGACATGCAAATTATAACCAGTAATATATACACAGATTTGGTTGGTCATGCTATGAGTGTCACATTACAAGCATTAAATATGCACCAAACTAACATCTGTAGTGGGTTAGATAATATCAGTTCTCATTATGCACCTAATGTTTTCTTTGTAACTCTACAATATTCCTTTTTTTTGTGCTATACATATGTTTTTTTAATATTTTCTATAAATAAATGCCTTTTCTTAGACTTGAGCAAGGCTTTGTGGTGTGTGAATGTCTAATGCTTTGCCAAAGACATTGATGCACCCAGAGACTTTAGTAACTTAACAGTGGCCAACTCGAGTTTGAGGAATACAATTTTTTGTGGTAGTCAGCTAATCTAAGGTCTGCAATTGTAGTTTAATATTCTCTATTCTGCTATTTGATTCCAGACTCTATTAACCACTACTTCCCTCTAGGATTGATTTTTTTCCTCCCTGATGATGGCAAGCACCAATCTGTTGTTTCTTATCCAATTTGTCTGTATGCTATTCACTTCGCTACTACCTCCAATGCCTGACCCTTATCCAATGCAGATGATGGTATCAAGAACTCAAATGGACCTAATCTATAACTCGATGTCAAACGAATATTGCTTTTATGATATGATATCACGCCTATTTTTTCTTGTTGACAACACTTCTGTGCTCACTCAACATGAGTCATGTCATCAGTATTTTTCTCAGTTACCCCTGTGATATCGGATTGTTGCTTTTATGCATTTTACTTCTGTGCTCACTCACCCCTGTGATATCAGATTGTTGCTTTTATGCATTTTAGTTTCTGTGTATTTTTCTCAGGTATCAGTGTGCATCCAATTATGTCATTCAACATGAGTCATGTCATCACCATGAGTCAACATTTATCTAATAATTTATTTAACATTTATAACTCTCTAGTAGCTATGATTTTTCAATTATTATTTATGATGATTGGTGAGGTCTTAATATTTTAAATTTTATATATAGGATCCTAATATGGATGGTGATCATGTGGATGAAGATCAAATGTTGGACATAGAAGCGGAAGAAGATGATGCTATATAGCTTGATTTTTTAGTACAAGTACTGATAGTGGATGAAGGTCAAATGTGGATGCAGATCAAATGTTTTGATCAGTAATGATAGATGGCAAATGATGTTATATTTTTTGTGCAAAGATTTAAGTTTAAGGTAGAGAAATATTAAGACAAATGTGGATGAAGATGATGCATACTTTGTTAATTAGTATATTTCTTTGAGTATTATAATATTTTGTTTTGGATAACAACGTAATTAATTTTCTTCAATATGTATGTGGATGATTAATATATTTTGAGCATGTTTTTCTTTAATTGGTATAATTTTCTTCAATTGGTATATTTTCAGTATTAATTTTTTCTATTGCTATCAACGACAACAGCTTTCCTCTGTTGTTATCAATAACAACGGTTTTCCTGTATTGCAATCAAAGGCAACGGTTTTTTGTGTGTTGCAATCAAAGGCAATGGTTTTTTCTGTTGCTATCATAGATAACGGTCATATACCGTTGCCATAGAATGATTAAAAAACCGTTGGCTATATTCATCAAAGGCTGCGGTTTTTTTTATAGTGTTGCGAATTATTAGTAAAACTGTTGCCTAAACAAAAGGCAACGACTGACTATACCACGGTTTAAAAATCGTTGTCTAAAGAAAAGGCAACGGTTTTTATACTTTAGGCCACATTTTTTGGATGTTGCCATTGGTGAAAAATGTTGTAGTGTGCCCTATGGTACACATTTTATATTTATACATGGATATTGCTATGCTGTTCAGGATATTGCCATGCTTAGTATCATGCACCATTCGCATGATTGCATGCTGCACAATAGTCTGCTCCATTATTGTTGAGCACATCACCAGTTTCATCTCTATCGGTGTTCCATTGGTCCGCTCATGGGTAGCGTGACGCAGCATGGTAGCACGTCAATTATGCTCTGTCGGTGCACCGTTGGTCCGCTCATGGGTAGTGTGATGTAGCGTGGTAGCACGTCAGGGATCCCTCCACGTCATCGTGTACCGGGAGATGAGAGCATTAAGCTCCCCCATTTATGATTTGGGGTATGAGGATAGGTGTACTCCGATAGCATCCCATCCACTCGGTCACTCATCAGGAGCAGGGATGGCAAAGTGCACGGTTGTCACAGCCCTACCCACTCAGTCTCATCATTGTGTGTAAGATGGCTGACTGGCGTCAGGGGTGACCATGACATTTGCATCATATGCATGATGCATTTATTGCTTGTGTTTGTTGCATTTGCTTGCTGCATTTATATGGATGCATATGATTGACATGCATACAGGATTTATGACACTCTCGATCTGACGACCCTGTTATACTTATACCCTGGTCCTGGTTAGTACAGTTTTCTCCTACTAGTTTCAGTTGCATTTATCCTTCTTGTATCAGGAGACTATACGCATGATTAGTGCTGGTTGTTATTTTCTTTATTATGCATATTAGTTGTTACCCGCTGAGTGTTGGACTCACACCCTCCTTCGTTGTTATTTTCAGGTTGATGCTATCCGGAGAGTTCCAGTCGCTAGTCCCTTGCAGACCACGAGGACGTTTGTTGGTCTTTTGGTTTTTCTCCTTTATTAGACTTGTGCTGTTTTGATATATCTGGATTTGTATCAGTTTACTATATGGATATTGTCGATGACTTTCATTCGGATTTATTTTACTACATGCCTGCCTAGACGGTAGAAGAGGTGAGTGGATTTATTCCGTCGGATTTGTGCTTTATGGGTGTAGTGGAGTAGGAAATATATTTTGAGCTTTATGGGTATAGTTGAGTAGGGTTGTTTTTGAGTCTTCTTATCATTGCTTTAGTTGTTCACTATTAAACTGCGTGGATGTTTGGATGTGTGTTATGTTTATTTATTATTATTGTTCCAGCCGTGTTGGCCGATGTATATGTGGCCCTGAAGGCAATGTATAAAGTTTCAGATTGTCAGCCGTACAGAGGAGACGCTGCCGAAATTTCTTCGGACAGGGACGCCCCGAATCCTGGGGAAGGCAAAAATCCACTGGCCAGGGGTGGAAAGTCCTTGTGAGTAACGGCACGGCCGAAGGATCGTCGGTTGACGACATAAGGGGTCTCCAGTTGGACCGCCATTGTGGCCGCCCAAGAGACCAAGGTTGGGCCGCCAGTTGGGCCGCTAATGTGGCCACCAAGGGGCCAAGGGGTCGAGTCGTTACATGAATAGCATCGTTAAATTGCTTAAAGTTGTCCTAAAGGCCCCATGTTGCCCTAGGGTTGCATCACCAAATAAGGAAGAGACAGGTAAACAAGGAGAGAAGAAGAAATCCGTTGGATTTGATGCTTCACTACATCAAGATCGGGATTTATGGCATTGACATGTTTCAGATGTATACTTTCAAGATCAATCCTTTTGATCCTAAGACATATGTTGAAGAAGATGTTTTTATAAATTATGAATCAGGTGTGAAGAAAGAGATTCGCTTATTATCAATTTGATGCTAGATGATCTTCCTCGTAGGCTATCACCTGACACTATTCTAAACTTGAGAACAACTTCTTATTAACTCAGGGTGACTTATGTAAGAGGATCTGAACATCTTTTTACTATTTTTTAATAATTTTAATTTTTTTTAATATTTAGGGTATGTTTGGTATTTAGGAAACTTTTGGTAATTTTTGAATTTTTGGTATTTAAAGTATTTTTTGATAATTTTTATCTTTTATAAGTTAGTGTTTTTGATCTATATAAGCATGTATTTAGTTGATGTTAAGAGAAATCTTTTTAGTTTAATAATATTTTTGATAGTATCATTTATTTTTTTATTTTTTGACATTCCTCTTTGAATCAATAGATTATAGAAGATTAATTTTGATATTCATATGTGAATCAACGAATTCAATGGTCCACATAATAATCACTATTTCACCTGACATTACTTTCACTCGAGTACCGCTCTAGTTTGTCAGTTTTTCTCTTGAAAATGCTATTCTTTTGCTTAACCCCACACGTGTTTAATTTGGAACATTTTTTACCTGACAAAACACTTTTGGGTGAAGTGTTTGATGGACAAAACAATTCAAATTAGACATATGAGATCCATAGTGAGTTAAAAATGAAACTTGCAAACTAAAAATGGTCTCAAGTGTCCAACCTCAATTTTTTTTTCCCATCAAACATTTTGATAAAAATTTCTTGATGAACCAAAAAAAAATCAAATTGGGCATCTATCTGATGACACTAGCGAGTTCAGAATATTGCCTACAATCCATAGGTCGTCTAAAATGTCCAACCTTGAGTAATTGATTGTTCAATTTGCAATATTTTTGCCAATCAACCATCAAACACTTTTGGTCAAAAAATTCTAAATTCAATATTTGAGACTATCAATGAGCCTAAAAATATTACCTACAATCCTTATGTTGTCTACACTGGCTAACTTGGATTATCGTTTGTTTGTCAAGCACTTTGTCTTAAAGTGTTTGATGAACCTAAACGCTCTAAGTTGGAGATATTCAGTCACTAGTGAGTCTAGAATGTTTCCTACACATTATAAATCATAGACGTTCAATTTGTTATGTTTTTGCCCATCAAGCACTTTTGCCTAACTGCAAATTAGGCATCTAAGGAACAATCGAACTAGGGATGATCTGATTATGATATTGTTACTCATTGACTGAGCCAGGTTCGAGCCCCCTCCTGCGCATACTCTTATCAATTTAAGTCCCTATTTTGGGCACTGTTGACTGAGGTGCCGATACGTAGTATTGAGGCTTCCCAAAAAATCTCTTCGGGGGTTTCTGGGGTATGGGGCCGCGAAACAGTGGGTCTAGTCACGTTAAAAAGTTTACCCTATCTTAGTTTGTCCCCTCGGATAGGTCTAGTGGTTAGCGCATGAGGTATTGCCACAATGAGGTCTGGGATTTGAAACTCGACAAAACCGAGGTAAATATCTCCCTTATGTGCTAGTCACTATTCTAAAGGTTAGTAGGCATCCGTGATTTACCTCCTCTGTTTTGGCCCTGAGAGGGATTGACGAGGGCGTTGGGGGCGAACGTATTCACCTTTTTACCACAAATTAAACATCTAAGGTCACTAGTGAGTCCAAAATATTAATACAACCTACAAATTGAAGATGTTCACAAGTGTTAATAAACTATGAACAACAATCTATAGGTTTAATTGTTAATAAATAAATTCAAGCTAAAATATTTATTATCTATCCAAAAATAAAAGAAAAAAAACTAAAAAGTGAATTAACATTTAAAAAGTTTGATCGAGAGTACAAAAGATAGGATAAAAACAATACATCTTATGTTTATTTAGAATTCATGATGTGACTTTAAAAATTTTAGAATATATTTTGGCACTCAATTAGTAAAAAATTGGCTGATTATCAAAATATAGTTGACAAGTATACAAGTTAGTCGATGATTCTTCTAAAATTTCATTATTGAGCTAAATATCCGATTTTCCTTTTTAGGATGATTGTAACCATTGACTCGTATTTTTAACACTTTATCTTAAGTTCAATATTGAGTGTGTTTTATTTTTATTTTTGATAATTCTAATATCCGACTCATTTGATATGATTAATTTTATAGTATTGGTTACTAAGATAAATTGAAAATCACATATGTAAATGATCCATGTTTTAAAACTATTACTATTAGTTATATAAGTTATTTATTTTCCTTTAATAATTCCTTACTTTTATTCTTAACATTTATTGTTGATTGGTAAATAAACAAAATATATGTAAGAAGTAAATTTAGGGTTCATGTTCTTAAAAAAAATATTTATATTTATTTAATATATACAACGTCAAGTAAATGAATAAATTTAAATAACTCATTAAATTTAATAAAAAACTTTATATATATATATTCAATTCATTGATATTTATGAATAAACATCATAAATAATATTTATGAATAAAATTTATAAATTATATTTATCTCTTATTAAATTTATAAAAAGATAAATAAACTCTTAAAATAAACAAATAAGTTTGTAATATTGAACTCATTAATGAAATAAATAAATTTAAAATTATAAAATTTACAAACAATTAAATAAATTCGAATTGAAGTGGATAAGATCTAAATAAAATAATCTCAAACTCATAAAAAAATAAATTAAATTAATTTTAAATAATCATTTCAATAATTTAATTGATTTTTATGCTCTATTTGATTTGACTTAATTATTTTATCACATAAATTTGAACAACAACATATTTGGCTTCATTCTTTTACAGTCGCCCCTAACTGCAGCTGATTCATGCAATGAAAATAGTTAAAATTTTGTATAAAGTTAGTAGTTTGTCTTCTCTTGTTTTTGCTGAGCTGGCTTTGGTATTGAACACTCGAAATGCAACGTTGATTGAAAGCAGATAAATCTGAAGTCAGGCACAGTCGATGACATGAGCAGCGGTGGCAGCAAGTAAAGTAGGCACTCAATGCAGGTACCAACTTAACTTTCTCCAACTCACTTTGCTCCCTGCCACTCAGCTGCTCCCTTTGTTTTTACCTTCACTTTCCTCTGTGCTGAGATTCCGCTGCACCACAGCTCATGGCTGCTACTGGAAACCCTGTAGGTTAGTGAGTAGTCAAAATAAATGGACTGTCGAAACTTTGTCGTGAGAATACTCGAACAAGGAGGAGGACCAGTTCATACTAACCCAACTGCTAATTGATTTCTGATATTAAGGTTGAGTCGTCGACTTGGTCAGTCTGGTTAGCTTTAAGAAGGCACTTGGACTTCAAAACCTTTGATTAGAAGTTGTCATATTGCATTTCCTTCCAAGAGGATGAGAACAGATATGGTGTCACTATTTAGCTGGAAACATAGACTACTGTTTTGGGAAGAATTTTCAAAGGGTACCTTAGGATCCTTTGTTCCTGGTCTGGTGGTTGCCACCTACGTTTTTATCTTGCCATTTTAGTGAAGTGAATAGTAGGTTTTGGTATTTTTTTACCATTTGGTTAAGGGGAAAAATATATGAAATATATGTTAGACTCTCCTTAAAACGAGGTCAACTGAATTTTAATCTAAGTTTAAATAGATTATTAAAAATAAAAGGAAGAGATTATTAATGTAATTATGTCACAAGTAGTAGAACCTGACTATATGATTTTGATGTGTTTGACTATGGTTATAAGTTAGATTCATATTGTATTTGTTAATGATACGTGTCTAGTGTGGTGCTGATTACTAGACATTACATAAAAAATGCAATAGATGAAGTTAATTGTGTTGGTTTAATCGTCCTCGGGTCAAAATTGACCAGTTTGACTTAGCTCGGATTGGTCCGACCTTAAGTTTCAATGTTTGACAATATATGAGAAAGAAGTCAAGTAAGTCAAGGAGGACTATATACTTGACTTGGAAAGTCCTAACTGGATGTTAGAGAAGGGAAAGTCTTAATTGGAACTAGGCAATGGAAAGTCCTAGCTAGTTGGGAACTAGACAATAAAAGTCCTAGCAGGGCTAGGCAGTGGTAGACTTAATTGGAAATTAGGTAATGAAAGTACAAGTGGACCAAACAATGACCAGACATTTGATGATTGAAAATTCAATAGAAAGTTGGCAAGGAAAAAGTCTAAGTGGATAACGGAGGACTGAACACTTGGCATGAGATAGTAAGTCCAAGTGGATTATGAAGGACTGAATATTTGGCATGAGATGTAAAGTCTAAGTGGGTCAAATGTTGACCGGACACTTAGTGAAGAAGCTCGGGCAGGTTGACTGAATGCTGGACAACGAGAAGTCTCAATGAGTCACGGATGACTTTAGAGTTGGACAAAGGAACCTTGAACTCAAATTCAGAGTTAAGATTGTTGATGCAATCATGCCCAAGAAATATAGTTTTGGTGTTTGATAACATTTAAGATTGGGCTAATGAAAAGATATCTTATTTGTGGGATAAGTGTGCAGGGGAAATTTCTTGTATGTTGGAGATCGGAAGCAAGAAAATGAAAGTCGGTAAAATGGGGAGACTGTAGGCACGAAAGTCCAGTGAATAAGAGGTTTATTTAGCATTAGGTAACCATTCGGAAAAGGCTAAGATAAGAGAATCAGTTGATTGATATTGGTATCAATCGACTAATACTTTGAAAAATCATTCAAAAAAGAGAATCAGTCCATTGATTGGCTTCATCAATCGACTGATGCCAAATTGAGGGGAGAATAGCGGTTAGTGGGACTCATGTGCTTGATTTGACTGATGAGATTAGTCGATTGATGTGGGACATTAATCGACTGATGTCAAATTGGAGAGCACGACGATGAGTGGAACTCGCGTGCTCCATTCGATTGATGTCAAATTGGAGAGCACAGTGACGAGTGGGATTCATGTGCTCCATTCAACTAATGGAGTCAGTCGATTGATATGGGACATCAATCAACTCATGTCGAATTAGAGAGCATAGTGGCGAGTGAGACTCTTGTTCTCTATTCAATTGATGTTGAATTAAAAGAGCACAGTGGTGAGTGGGACTCACGTGCTCGATTCAACTAATGTTATTAGTCGATTGATGATGGTAATCAGTCAACTAATATTCAAATTAGAGACAAATTTAGATTGATTCCAAAAGCTTCAGCAGTGGTTTAACGACATGAACAATTGTCGGATACCATATCAGTTGACTGATGTAATGTAACAATCAACTAATGTCTGAAATAAAGGCCTTGACACAAGCATTCATATAAAAGGAAAAATGAGAATGTTTTGAAGTAGAGCTCTTATTCTAATCCAAGGTTTCATGCTATCTGATTGTTAGACGTGCTTGAACTCAACTTTCATATTTGATGCAAGATTTGAAGAAGAAGAAGTCAACATTTACTCAAGAAATCATTGTAATCTCTTCTTGCTTCATCTCATTCTTGCATTGTATTGTTAAACTATTGTAGAAGGTTTTTCCACCTTCGGTTGTGATCTGAAAAGGAGAAGTTCATAGTGAAAAATGTTAGTTAGAGCCCTAGAGCCAATCATTTGATGATTGTTGTATAGACTCATTGTATCATATTTCTTATGTATATAAAGGTATTTGTTTATGGTTATTATACTTACTTGTATTGGTGTCAAATAACTATGTATAATAGCGTCCTTGAGTAGAAGGTTCTTACCTATATCAATCAATTGGTTGAATCAATAGTGAGATGATATAGGGAACACTACTCTTAATCATTCATAATCAAGTATTAACATTCAGGGACAATGTTAATGCGACGACACTAGCATGTAGGTCAACTCGATGACTTGATCTCACAAGTCATGGATATCGAGATATCAAGTTGACACATGGGTATGCATTGGAGAATGTATACTGAATGACCCACCATGAGAAAGTATCATGGATCGTTATATGAGTGTCATATACTTTCTCATGTGGCTATTAGTATGACTATTAGTCCTTGGACCTGAAGTCATCATGGTTCCCTACATAATGAGTTACATACTTTGGCTTCGTCAAACGTCACCCGTAATTGGGTGGATTATAAAGGCGATTACTGGGTATGTAACAAATTATGCGGAGGGATGTGAGTGATATAGATGGGATCTATCCCTCCTATATGACGGGAGTGCCATCATTATTCTTGATAGAGTGAGACCACTAAGTGCACGACCATGCCCAAATGAATCAATATGAGATGTTGAACTCATTTGATTGAGTGACTCTACTTGGAGTTCAAGATTTAGATTGATTAGAGGATGACATGGTCTATGCCTCACATTGATCAATCTAGATGTCTAGGATAGAAGGACATTGTCACATATTGTGAAGAGTCACAATTAGTAGTCACAAGGTGATGTTGGATCTCAACATTCTTGTAACTTGGGTAGTAATGATGTGTTGCTAGATACCGCTCATTACTTATACTTCTAAATGAGTTTAGGAGTATTGCCAACGTTACAAGAACCTATAAGGTCACACACAAAAGGCAATTAGATGGAGATTAGGTTCATTTGATGAACCAAGAGGATTAGGTTCATGTGATGAACCAAATTGGATTAAGAGTAATTCAAAGTAAACTAATTGAGTTGGACTCAATTTGGTTCATGTGTTAAATGAGTTTAATTTGGACTTAGACTCATTGAGCCAATTTAATTGAATGAATAGAGATTCATTAAATTAAAATTGACTTGAGCCAATGGTTATATTTGATCAACCATGGGAGAGAAGTGGTCAAGTTTGACTTGACTTGAGAGGAAGATGAAAGGTCAAGTTTGACTTGACCATTGCCTCCTCATTTGTGAATTGGCATTAAGTGGACTAATGATAATGTGCCACATCATCAAGGCTAGCACATGTGTGTGTCATCTCATGAGGGAGATCAAGAGCCTTGACTCTTGATATCCCATGGACGTTTAAAAGCTTTTGAAGTGGTCGGCCACTTTACTCTTATGTGAGTTTCATTTTGGTTTTGTAACCTCCTTCTTCTTCCTCCTCTCATCTTCTTCTCCCTCTCCTCCACCTTGGCCGAACCTTCAAAGGTGCTAGCACACCTTTTGTTTGGTTTTTCTCCACCTAATCATTCGTGTGGAACGTATAGAGGAGTGTCCACTTGAACACTCTCGAGATCTGGCAAACATGGACGAACGGAATAAGCGAAGGGCTTCGCATCAAGGATAATCTCTCTACCATGTAGATCTAGGTTTAGAAAACATGTACATGAAAATTTTATTTTATAACTTCGCTCTGATACCACTGTTGGGATTTTCGAAGCGTGTACATGTTTTATTTTAATTTTTATGAAAAATTAAGGATCTGTAAGTTTCTGTGATTTTATGATTTTTATGTATTTTATGGGTATTTTACTCGTAGAAGCGAAGCAACAAGTGTTTGGACAATTATAGGCTTCAACTACCGAGAAACAGCTTCCGAATCGGCAAGGTCTCGCCCAAAATATTTTTGGACAGCGGGCTAAGGCGCTGTAAGATCATCGTAGGACACTTGTGAGATTCATTTCGTGAGAAGGGGTGCTTCCTCTAACCCCGCAAGGGGCATTGTCCCGCGATCGCGCCCGAAAATCGCTAATCGGGACCGCCGGGAAGTTGCGACTCATAAAATTGTAAAAATATTAGAAAAATTACAGAAATTTATGGAAATTACATAATTTAGAATTATATATCATTTTGTGATGGTCATGGCCCAAAGAACCTAATTTGATTAGAAATATGTATTGTAATTCATAATATGGCCTGCGTGCCATTTTGTGTGTTTGTGCGTGTTGTACTTGATTCGCGACCTACGCGTCGTGCCTTCCTTTATTTTATATTCCTGTTGTAAATAGTTTAGACTCGAATGTAACTCAAGTTTCAAATTTGTAATGTACAAAATTGGAGCGGTAGAAGGTCCACTTGAGACGGAGTTACGAGGAGGGTGCGAGCAACACATGACGGTCAAAGGGAGGAGCTTGAAGAAGCTGTTGACCCTAGGTTGACCATCCAATCTTCTCATTGGCTTGAGAAGATCGTAGTAGGGCCATGACTAATCACAATTAATTAATTGCTTGTGTGTGTATATGTGATGCATGCTAATAGAGTAATTAATTAGTGCCTTAACGATTAGATTAGATCTAAATCGCGGTCATGATGCACCTTAACGATTAGATTAGATCTAAATCGCGTATATGATACACATCATCGATTAGATTAGATCTCAATCGCGTCAACTCGAAATGCCTACCATGTCGTGATACCCATCACTACCTCGATCACATGTTGTTGTTGAATCTGCCAATGCAGAGCAACGCATATTATCTTGGTAGGGTGCGGAGGGACAATCTTGGTCCCGCCTATCAACACATGGGTGAGTACAACTCAATTAGATTGAGTAACTAGTTAACTCAATTGGATCGAGTTTAACTATAGACATTTTCCAATGGTTGGTAGATAGGTCGAAATCACATTTATATTAACTCTTGGGTCATTTAGCCAAAGCTAACTCAAGTTTTAATATAAATGCGGATCTTGATCCTATAAATAAGAGTTGCATAGAGATGTAATTGGTAATTAGTTACCTACCGATCATACTAAGTCTTGGGCGATTTAGCCAAAGCTAACTCGAGGCGTAGCATGATGTGGATCTTGTCCCACACAAATTATAGCTAATTGGTTAGAATCTAGTAAGTGTGGTTTGACCACATCACTGACTTGATTCTACAAAAGTTCTATAATTCAGTGGGAGCATCGTTTAATTAAAGCCCTAATTAAATGATTAATAGAATATGATATTTATTTTCTGCATTTTTCTGTTGTAGATTACCATGTCGTCAAACACGAACTCCTTCTCCTTGCGTTATGTCCTTGATAAGGACAAGCTCAAAGGAGCTAACTTCTTGGACTGGTACAGGAACCTGAGAATCGTTCTCACACAGGAACGAAAACTGTACGTTCTGGAGCAACCCATTCCCGAGGCACCTCCTGCCACTGCCACACGAGCTGACCGAGATGCTTATAAGAAGCATCAAGATGATGCATTAGATGTGTCATGTCTAATGCTTGCGACCATGAACTCTGAGCTTCAAAAGCAACATGAGTTGATGGGTGCTTATGATATGGTTGAACATCTTCGTCAACTATATCAAGGACAAGTGAGGCATGAGAGATTCGAGATCTCTAAGGCACTGTTTCAGTGCAAGATGCAAGACGGGACTCCCGTAGACCCATATGTACTCAAAATGATTGGGTACATAGAAAACCTACAAAAGCTGGGATTCTCACTTGGCCATGAGCTGGCCACTGACCTGATCTTGCAATCCTTGCTAGATAGCTATAGCCAATTCGTTCTAAATTACAACATGAACGAAATTGACAAGGCACTGCCCGAGCTGCTTAGTATGTCAAGAACTGTTGAGCTTAACCTTAAGAAGGTTAAGCCCAACTCTATTATGATAGTTCAGAAACACAAGGGCAAGGGCAAGCCCAAAGGTAAGGAAAAGTCTCAAGCCAAGGGTAAAGGCAAGACACTGAAACCTAAAGGAGGGGTTGCCAAGGATGCTACCTGCTTCCACTGCGGTATGACCGGGCACTGGAAGAGGAACTGCAAAGTGTACCTAGAAGATCTTAAGAAGAAGAGAAGTGAGACTTCCACTTCAGATATATATGTTATAGAAGTCAATCTATCTATTTCTTCATCATGGGTATTAGATACCGGATGTGCTTCTCACATTTGTACTAATGTGCAAGCGCTGAGAAATAGCAGAGCATTGACAAAGGGCGAGGTGGACCTACGCATAGGCAATGGAGCACGGGTTGCTGCTATTGCTATAGGAACTTATTCTCTATCTCTGCCCTCTAGACTTATACTAGAATTGGATAATTGTTGTTATGTGTCTGCTCTGACTAAGAACATTATATCAGTTTCTTGTTTAGACAAGAAAGGCTTTTCATTTATAATAAAGAACAAATGTTGTTTAGTTTATTTAAATGATATGTTCTATTGTAGTGCACCTCTGATGAACGGACTCTATATTCTAGACCTTGAGAACCCTATCTATAACATAAGTACCAAGAGGTTCAAGTCAAATGACATGTACCAAACCTATATCTGGCACTGTCGCTTAGGTCATATAAATGACAAACGCTTATCCCAGCTCCATAAAGATGGTTTGCTGGACTCATTTGATTTTGAACTTATGAGACATGCGAGTCATGCCTACTAGGCAATATGACCAAGACTCCCTTTAGTGGACATAGCGAGAGAGCGACTGACTTGTTAGGACTTATACATAGTGATGTATGTGGCCCTTTCAATGTTGCTGCCAGAGGTGATTATAGGTACTTCATTATATTTACTGATGACATCAGTAGATATGGTTATGTGTATTTAATGACACATAAGTCAGAATCCTTTGAAAAGTTCAAAGAATTCAAGAATGAAGTACAAAACCAACTTGGCAAGAGTATTAAGATACTTCGATCAGATCGAGGTGGAGAATATCTTAGTCATGAGTTTCATGACTATCTAGCTGAGTGTGGGATTCTATCCCAGCTCACTCCTCCTGGAACACCACAGTGGAATGGTGTATCCGAAAGGAGGAATCGTACCCTATTAGATATGGTACGGTCTATGATGAGTCACACAGATCTTCCTATATCTCTTTGGGGCTATGCTCTGGACACAGCAGCCTTCATACTCAACTGTGTTCCATCCAAGGCTGTGATAAAGACACCATATAGGATATGGACTGGGAGAGATGTCCAGGTGTCTTTTATAAGAATTTGGGGTTGTGAGGCTTACGTTCGACGTCAAGTCTCAGACAAATTGGGACCCAAATTCGATAAGTGCTATTTTATTGGATATCCCAAGGAAATGATGGGATATTACTTCTACATTCCCAGTCACCACAAAGTAGTTGTGGCTAAGATTGGGGTATTTCTAGAAAGAGACTGTTTCTAGAAAAACTAGTGGAAGTACATTCAATCTTGAAGAAGTTCAAGATGTGGACCATAACACTAAAACCTCGATGGAAGTTGAACTAGAACCACAAAGTATTGTGGATGATATTGTTCCACAAGGAGTTGAGGAACCACAACCAGTTCAAGTAGACCTAGCTCTTCGCAAGTTTGATAGGGTACGTCATCAGCTTGAGAGATACTTATTTTTCTTGTCTGACCATGATGACGTTGTGCTCATTAAGGATGAGCCTACCTCTTATCAGGAAGCTGTGATGAGCTCAGATTCTGAGAAATGGCTAGAGGCCATGAGATCCGAGATGGAATCTGATGTGCGTAGATTGTATACACTTATTGGCATGTTTTGACGCACATTCACATACTTTGAGCATGCTTGATCTATGCATTTTCATACTTTCAGCTTTCCTTTTTAGCATATTTACTCTCTTTGTTCGAAGATCTACTTTTGTGCAATTTTTGTACACAGGAGTCGAATTTGGTGAAGATTTCATGTTCAAGGCCAAACCTATAAGTAAAGTAAGGGGAGAAAGCACCTGGCCGTGTACCAGACACGGCCATGCCACAGAGGGGTGCTCAAGCCGTGTGGAGATCAAAGGTCGTGTGGCAGCAACAAGAAAGGAAGTAGGCTCGGCCGTGTGAACCTCACACGACCGTGTCAAGATATGAAGCGATCCAGAGTCTAAACCTTACATGGTCGTGTAGATCTACATGGCCGTGTGAGGTTTCCAGAGACCAGGAAGGCTCTGGTCGTGTGCACTACACGGCTGTGCAGGGTTTCCAGTAAACAAGAGAGCTCTGGCCGTGTGCACCACACGGCCATGCCAGGTTTCCAGAGGCAGGAGCAGTTCAGGCCGTGTAGATCTACACAGCCGTGTGAAGGGGATATTAGAGATGTTTGCCACGACCGTGTCTCACACACGGCCGTGCAAGGCTGGCAGAGAGGAGAATGGGCAGGACCGTGTGAATATCACACGGCCGTGCCACGGGGCCATGTGGCGCCCGAACCTCACCTCTATTTAAACCCTTCTTCAAGATTTGAAAGGGGATCTTCTCCCCCTTGGGAGAGAGCAAGATTTGGGGTTTTCCCTCCATTCTTGGGAGGATTTCTTGGCGATCTAAAGGCGGATCTTCAACGGAATCGACTCCGAGAGCATGGATTGGATTCGAAGACCAAGTTTCATCTTAGATAAGTTTTCTTTCTCTCGTCTTCTTGGATTGGGGGATCAAGAAATGCTTGTAATCTCTTTATTTTCGGATTTCTCTCTTCGATTCATGGAGTAGATCTCTTGTTTTAGGATGAGGGAGTATTTGTATGATGAATTGATGTAAACTCTTGTGGATTTTCCATTTCCTTGTTTCTATGATATTGTCTTGTTTGTATCAATTTGATCTTGAATGTATTGTTTTGATATGGACCAAATTCACATTCTTGATTGATTGTTTGAATGTCCTATGGATCTTATAAAGACTATCCCCCACTCGATTTTCCGAGGGAAGCACGCGAAAGGTGCAAGCCCGTGTAAGGACGCTTGAGGGATAAGATTTAGGGAAAAGGTGGATAATTCAAGAGGGTAGGATAGATTTAGGGATTAATCTTTATATCTTATGGGTTGAGGAGTATGATCTTGTGTTGATCATCCGAGGGATCTTCGTGACAAGAACAAGCCCATGTAAGGACAACATAAGTTCATAACTACTTGATCACATTTAGGTATAGATTTCAGTCCTAGGCCGGTTGTCTATTGCAAGAGAGAACCGGCAACCTTCTATAAATGTTGGACAATTGAGAAATAGGATTTGGTAGATCATTTACATTGAGGAATCTTACAAAGAAATCAAAACTCCTAGAACATTCCTTATCATAGCCCATAATCTTGTTTGTTGATCTTTTATTTCTATTTTTACTTTTCATTAGTTACATTTAGCTTTTGGAAACCAATTAATTAGTTGTTTAGATAACTCGTGTTGAAACATTTCTAGTGTTTATTCCAGTCCCTGTGGATATGATAATCTTTTATATTACTTGTGACATTTCCGTACACTTGCGGAGAGCGAACAGAATCCATGTACACCAACCAAGAATGGACTTTGGTTGATCCACCTGAAGGGGTTAAACCCATTGGGTGTAAGTGGGTCTTTAGGAGAAAGACTGACATGGATGGACTTATTTATAAGGGTCTCTTGGTAGCTAAAGGTTTCAAGCAAATTTATGGTATTGACTATGATGAAACCTTTTCTCCAGTAGCGATGTTTAAGTCCATTCGGATCATGCTTGCTATTGCAGCATACCACAATTATGAGATCTGGCAGATGGATGTCAAAACTACGTTTCTGAATGGAAACCTGCTCGAGGATGTGTATATGACACAACCTGAGGGTTTTGTAGATCCACAGCATACTGGCAGAGTATGTAAGCTGCATAGGTCCATTTATGGACTAAAGCAAGTTTCTCAGAGCTGGAATCTTCGATTCGATGATGCAATCAAACAGTTTGGTTTCATCAAAAATGAAGAAGAACCTTGTGTCTACAAGAAGGTTGTAGGGAACACAGTTGTCTTCCTAGTATTGTATGTGGATGACATACTACTCATTGGGAATGACATCCTTTTGCTGCAGTCTGTAAAGACTTGGCTGGGGAATTGTTTCTCAATGAAGGACTTAGGTGAAGCACCCCACATTCTAGGAATAAAGATCTATAGAGATAAATCTAAGAGATTGTTTGGCCTAAGACAGAGCACATACATTGACAAGATATTACTACAGTTTGCCATGCAGAACTCCAAGAAGGGATTTCTGCCGATGTCCCTCTTCTAGAGAGGAGAAAGACCGCATGGATCAGATCCCTTATGCTTCAGCTATAGGATCTATCATGTACGTCATGCTATGTACTCGTCCTGATGTCTCGTATGCTTTGAGCATGACGAGCAGATACCAGTCAGATCTAGGTGAAAGTCACTGGATAACAATCAAGAATATTCTTAAGTAATTAAAAAGGACTAAAGAATATTTCTTGATATATGAAGGCGATCATGAGCTAACTGTAAAGGGTTACAGTGATGCCAGCTTCCAAACTGACCAGGATGATTATCGATCGTAGTCAGGGTTCGTGTTTTGCATAAATGGTTGTGCTGTGAGCTGGAAGAGTTCGAAGCAGGACACAGTTGTTGATTCTACAATAGAAGCCGAGTATATTACTGCATCAGAAGCAGCAAAGGAGACAATTTGGATCCGCAAGTTCATTACTGAGCTTGGGGTGTTTCCTAGCATAGCTGATCCGATTGAGCTCTATTGTGACAACAATGGAGCAATTACACAGGCTAAGGAACCTCGCTCACACCAGCAGACCAAACACATACTACAGCACTTCCATCTCATTCGAGAGATTATCGATAGAGGAGATGTGAAGATTTGCAGAGTACCCACAGAGGCTAACATCGCAGATCCCTTGACCAAGGCTTTGGCACAGAGAAAGCATGATGGTCATATAAGGTCATTAGGCCTTAGAGCCTACACTGATTGGCACTAGTGCTAGAGAGAGATTATTAGTTATAGCCCTAGAGCCAATCATTTGATGATTATTGTATGGACTCATTGTATCATATTTCTTATGTATATAAAGGCATTTGTTTATTGTTATTATACTTACTTGTATTGGTGCCAATTAACTAAGTATAATAGCGTCCTTGAGTAGAAGGTTCTTACCTATATCAATCGATTGGTTGAATCAATAGTGAGATGATATAGGGAACACTACTCTTAATCATTCCTAGTCAAGTATTAACATTCAGGGACAATATTAATGCGACGAGACTAGCATGTAGGTCAACTCGATGACTTGATCTCACAAGTCATGGATATAGAGATATCAAGTTGACACATGGGTATGCATTGGAGAATGTATACTGAATAACCCGCCATGAGAAAGTATCATGGATCGTTATATGAGTGTCATATACTTTCTCATGTGGCTATTAATATGACTATTAATCCTTGGACCTGAAGTTACCACGGTTCCCTATATAATGAGTTGCATACTTTGGCTTCGTCAAACGTCACCCGTAACTGGGTGGACTATAAAGGCGATTACTTGGTATGTAACAAATTATACGGGGGGATGTGAGTGATGTAGATGGGATCTATCCCTCCTATATGACGGGAGTGACATCATTATTCTTGATAGAGTAAGACCACTAAGTGCATGGCCATGCCCAAATGAGTCAATATGAGATGTTGAACTCATTTGATTGAGTGAGTCTACTTGGAGTTCAAGATTTAGATTGATTAGAGGATATCACGGTCTATGCCTCACATTGATCAATCTAGATGTCCAGGATAGAAGGACATTGTCACATATTATGAAGAGTCACAATTAGTAGTCACAAGGTGATGTTGGATCTCAACGTTCTTGTAACTTAGGTAGTAATGATGTGTTGCTAGATACCGCTCATTACTTATGCTTCTAAATGGGTTTAGGAGCATTGCCAACATTACAAGAACCTATAGGGTCACATACAAAGTGCAATTAGATGGAGATTAGGTTCTTTTGATGAACCAAGAGGATTAGGTTCATTTGATGAACCAAATTGGATTAAGAGTAATCCAAAGTAAACTAATTGAGTTGGACTCAATTTGGTTCATGTATTAAATGAGTCTAATTTGGACTTAGACTCATTGATCCAATTTAATTCAATGAATAGAGATTCATTAAATTAAAATTGACTTGAGCCAATGGTTAGATTTGATCAACCATGGGAGAGAAGTGGTCAAGTTTGACTTGACTTGAGAGGAAGATGAAATGTCAAGTTTGACTTGACCATTGCCACCTCATTTGTGAATTGGCATTAAGTGGACTAATGATGATGTGCCACATCATCAAAGCTAGCACATGTGTGTTTCATCTCATGAGGGAGATCAAGAGCCTTGACTCTTGATATCCCATGGAGGTTTAAAAGCTTCTGAAGTGGCCGGCCACTTTACTCTTGTGTGAGTTTCATTTTGGTTTTGTAACCTCCTTCTTCTTCCTCCTCTCATCTTCTTCTCCCTCTCCTCCACCTTGGCTGAACCTTCAAAGGTGCTAGCACACCTTTTGTTTGGTTTTTCTCCACCTAATCGTTCATGTGGATACGTATAGAGAAGTGTCCACTTGAACACTCTCGAGATCCGGCAAACTTGGACGAGCGGGATAAGCGAAGGGCTTCGTATCAAGGGTAATTTCTCTACCATGTAGATTTAGAGTAGATCTAGGTTTAGAAAACATGTACACAAAAATTTTGTTTTATAACTTCGCACGCATCCAGTGGCATGGGATTTCGAGGTTTTCGCAACGCAAAAAGCGGTTTTTGCGGCTCTAAAATCCCAACAAAAAAGAGTATGAAGAATGGACTCTTAGATTAGTCACCTTGAGGAGGTGAATATCAAGTAAAATTTAAGAGTTAGTGTTGTGGTTCTTTTCACAAGAAGATTCCTTTGCCACTCAAGCTTGATTAAGCGAAGCGAGCTATTCAACCCCCCCCCCCCCTCCTTGTAGCTCTCAAGGTTCTTACAAGTGGTATCAGAGTAAGGTCACTTCGGAGGACTCACAACAAAAGAAGTCAAGCTTGGAAAAATAAGATGTCTTTGTAGGAGGGTCAAATCACTACATGACCACTAAATTTTTATTTTTACCCTTAGAGGAAAATAAGAGAAAAACTTAAATGTGAGAGAAAAATATGATGAGAGATAAAGTATGATGAGAGAGAAAATATGATAGAAAAAAATAAAGAGAGGGAATGTGTGATGAAAGAAAATGAGGAAAGAGAGTGTGATAAAAGAAAATGAGAAGATAATAAAGAGAGGGAAAGTGTTATGAGAAAAAATAAGGAGAGAAAGTGTAATGTGAGAGATTTAGGAGAGAGAAAGTATGATGAGAGAAAAAGTATAATGAGAAAAAATAAGGAGAGAGTATGTGATGGAAGAGAAAGTGTGATGAGAAAGAATGAAGAGAAAGTGTGATGAGAGAAAATGAGGAGAGAGTGTGTGTGATAGGAGAGAATACGTGATGAGAGAGAACATGATAGAGAAAGTATGATGAGAGAGAATGAGGAGAGAGAAAGTATGATGAGAGATAATAAGGAGAGAGAAAGTTATATGAAAGAAAATTTTAACAAATATATTAAGAGTATTTTCATCCAAACTTAATTCTCATTCCCATCTAACCCAAAGGAGGAGGTGGATTTCATCAATATCCATGTTTTGGGGTTTCATTCCAAAATCTTGATTTCATTCCTATCAACCAAACACAAGATTTGGGAATGAATCTAATTCCTTATTCCCATACCCATGTACCAAACGTCACTTTAGTTTTAGTTTTGCACATAAATTATTGTTGTTGGAGATGTTGTAGTACTATACTTGTGTTTAGATATTTACACTCAGATGTTATTTTGTATTGTGTTTTTTTAATTATAAATGTATTATATTGTTTAAAAACCATCATATGTGATGGTTTAGATTGATATGAAATGTAAACAAGGATAAATGTAAAAATAAATTTTGGATGTCAAAATTTTCAGTATTTAGTGATGGATATTTAATTTTTTTTCGCTAATTAGTGATGAAAAATTAAATTCCATAGCTAATCTTGGTAATGAGATACCTGGAATCACAATATATTACAACCAACTATTAAATTTCTGTCACTAATTAGAGATAGAATTTTAATATTTCATCGCTACTTAGAGATGAAAAAATAAATATTCATCTCTAAGTAGCAACGGAAGTTAAATATTCTGTCGCTAATCTTGGCACCATAAGATATGGAATCACCATATATTGAGACCAAATATTAAAAGTCATCCCTAGTTAGCGACAGATCATTAAAAAAACATCGTTGTTTAGAGACGGAATATTAAAATTTCGTCTCTAATTAGCGACGAAATATTAAAATTCTATCTCTAATTAAAGATGAAATTTTAATATTCCGTCGCTAATCTTGGCATGAGAATATCTAGAATCGCCATATTTTGTGACCAAATATTAAAAATTCATTTCTAGTTAGGGACAAAATTTTAATATTGCATCGCTAATGCCAACTAATGTCGTTTATATATATAGTGATGGTTATAATATTCTTTCTCTAATTTTAGAGACAAAATTTACGTTCCGTAGCTAATTAGAGACGAAAGTTAAAATTTTGTCTCTAAATACAGGCAGTGACAAAACTCGTTACGATGCAATTTTTCCATCTCTATTCAATTGCTAAGCTTGTCTAGCGATGGAAAAGTTCATCTCTAATGTTGTAGTTTTTTTATAATGTGCCTTCATAAAGATCCAGGAACTTCTCCCAGAGTTCTTTGGCCAAGGTGTAGCTTTCGATGCGGTTGACTTCTTGAGATGATAGTATAGTCAATATATGAAATTCTACTTTTCCATTGGCCACAAAGTCACTCTTCTCTTTCTTGTTCCAGAGGTGTTTTTCCTTCTCCTCTCTATGTTGATCTCTGGGTGTTGCAAAGCCATATTTAATTCTTAGTAAGATTTCAAAATCAGTCTTAAAAAATATCTCCATCTTCTTTTTCCATATAGCAAAATCTCCCTCAAACCTCGATGGATAAATGCTTGCTCTTGCCATCTCCTTGTTACTTCTGTTGGTAGTTAGTCCTTTTGAAGTGCACCTTACTCTAATACCAATTAATGGTACTGGTGAAGTTGGCTAGAGGGGGGTTGAATAGCCTGCAAGTAATACTCTTACTTTTTTCTTAGAAATTGTTACGCCCCATAGGAGTTCCTGCCAGAGGAAAAATCCGACAACATCTTCCCTGTACCGATGACAATCTGAATCATATATACATCCACAAGAATACATCAGCCCACATGGCTGGAATATATATACAACCACGCAGTTATATATATCAAACAACCCACACGGTTGTACTAAAACATAATAGAAATCGAAAGAAAACCCATATAAACTAAAAACGAAGAATGCTAGCCGGCTAGGCTTACACAACCACAACAAAACAAATACAACTCCACATAGCAAACTCCAAAAAAAAAAACAAAGTCGAATTTATACAACACCAAGTCCACCAAAAATATAAGACAAGTAAAGAAAAGATAAAACAAAAAAAAAAAATAGTCCACGGATGTGACATGGAATCGGCAGACAGGATACTCCAAGCGACACGACATATCTATGTGCTAACCTGAAAACAATAAGAAAAATAAGGGGTAGTGAGTAAAACATACTCAGCGGGTATCGAGCAGACATGCATAGTAAAATATAACTATTACTATTAGCTATAACCAACTACACATATCAAAATGACAATATCAAAAGAGATAAGTCAAAGGTAACTGCCTTTATACGTAGATCGTGTCAAACCAATCCCATGTCGAGACGCTCGTCTCGAATCAAAGTCCTGTGATCACATAATGTATTTAGCTAATACATATGTAGTAAATAGCTAAATAAAATCTCTAACCTAATTTGGAAAAACCCTAATCGAAATAATTAACCTAATTCATTAATCCAATTAGGTTTAACTCAATTCACAATTCCTTCACTTTAATCCTACTCATGAGTTAATCAATTTAATCATGGTCATCTTCTAAGATTAATACATACTTAATTCATCCACAATAATTCAATGATCCTAACATCAACCATGCATCCATTTAAATCAATCAACTACCAAATAACCATCATGAATCAAACCAAACTCACCCAAGCTGTATACTTTGTCGTTAATTTGTCGATGGAGCACCCACTGTCAAAAACTGTGGTCGGAGCTAGATAAAACTGATGATCTCCAAATCAAGCATCCTAGATCAAGTTCAACACATCCACATCTAAGCATTAACCTTAAATCCAAATCCACAAATTTTAAACCATAACCCTACCTTCCATTGATCTCTAGGTTCTGTTCATATCGCTAATACTTGCAAGTATTCCAGCCAGAACAAGGATTTTGGTCAGAGCTACATTGATTAGTCAACAACCAATCATCATATCACAAACAGAAGATCATGGCTTACCCTTGATCTAGATCAGTGAACAGGAAGAGATTGTCGACCCCTCTGATGTAGTATCCACAACTCTTCCCGACTCCACGAGCAAAGGGAAAAGGTTGGTCTAATCCCTTTATCGATGCTCCTTCTCCTTACGACGATGGCACTAATCAACAGCATCGGCAAATTGGGACGTTGCAGTGACGTGAGAGGAAGAAAGACTCAGCACCAGAAAACTAGGGCATGACATTAGAAAATATGTGTCGGCGCAGCAACAATGTTGGGAAAATATGTGTCGGCGCAGTAACAATGTTGGGATCAAGAGGGCGGTGGATCGATGAATAGAGCTTTGCCGAAGAAGGATCAAGGCTAGGGCACGAGAGTGGCTGCGGTGGAGATCATCGACGCCTAGCAGTACATCTCGCGGTCAGTCATGATGACTGGCGACCAGCGTCAAACTATGATCAGCAACGACGCAAGGAAATGGATCAGAGAAAGGCTCAGGAAGCCTACCCCTGTCGCTGGTTCGCGTGCTCAGCACCTGAGTGGGTCGGAAGCTAGGGCACGGGGACAGTGGATCTGAGCCGACACAGCCATCACATTAGGGTCGAATGCTTGTCTCACGGTGAGTGCTTGGTGTCCACAGCCAGGAACGGGAAGGTGGTGTCCAGCTTCGACAATCGGAGAGGAGAGGGAGAGAACAGCAGTGGATCAACCGGGCGACGCGACGAAATCACACGAGAGAGAGTAAAGGCAGAGCCACGATGAGGAGTGGAGGTAATGGAAGTCATGACCAGCGGTGAATCAGACAGCGCCGACGCGATCGAGATCTCCATGGTGGGGAGGCGACAGGCAGAGGAGGGGAAGTGGTCGCGGTGGAGAAGAAGGAGATGAGGAGGTGTCGGCATGAGAAGGCAGGAGAAGAGGAGATTAGGTTTTATAATATGAACTTAGGTTTAGGTAAATCAAAACCTAAGTTTATTTCTCAATCAACTTTCATATTTGGGTATTCTAAATAGGCTTACACTTAGCCTATAAATTGATCCCCTTAAACTCGTCATACGAGCTCTGAAAAATTCTCAGAAAATTTTTAAAATCTTTTAAAATTTCCATTAAGGTTATTTATCCATTAAACCCTATTATTTTTATTATTTTTTTATGGTATTTTTCAGCAATAACAACACATGTTAGTTAATAGCAAACAAATGCATAAAAATGAAAGAAGAGACTAGAGATTACTTAGTTTGCAACTAGATAGTTACTAGTCCAAGAACAATGTAAAATCACTAAAAAGATTCCTTCTTCGAGCAAAGCATTGGAGATGAAGTAGCCTCTTATAGAAGTTAAAACACAAATAGAAAAGACAATTACAGAATTCAGAAGTTTAGATCGAGTGTGTTATTTTAACTTTGAGGATCAAGGCTCTATTTATAGTCCACTGGTCGAGTGTAGTCATTGGCTGACGTGGATTCGGTTGCCTCTATCCACTTTGTAATGATTAATCGATAGGTGTTTATTAGTTCTTAAGTGCTTGGACCTAGTGTGGGCTCCTGGAGTCAGCTTATATGGACTCTAAGGCTGATCCTTACTACAATGGCTCATCATCGTGGCCAGCACTGCTCCGAGCGCCTGGACTTGGTCTGGGCACTTGGAGTCCAAGCACCTAAACTAGTCCGGGCACCTAGACCTAGTCCAAGTGCTTAGATAAAGTCAACTCTACATTGACTTGTTTGGTCGCTTGGGTGACCCTCTGGTCGTTCAGAGTTGAGCTCACCGAAACTCAACTCTGACCTTCTCCTCGAGCAGTCTTCCTTCCTTGCTTGTCATCCCTTAGAAATGTCACACACATCCTTCTTGTCCGCTGGTGTACTCTTTCGTAGCTCCTCATCCCTCATATGCACCAAGCCCGTCAACTCGCTTCCTTTGCCATTCTTCTCACTCACTACATCTTTCGCTGGATTTTTTATGTTCCTAAGTCCTTGTAGATACAAGACATTAAATAACATAGAACATAATATAACTTGATTGATAATATCAAAACCAACCTGGGGTACTTATAGAAAATTTTTCATGAATCATTTATTTGACCAGTCATGGGGAAGATCGATACATAATTCATGTGTATTCGATCAGAATATCATGATTGGACATTCCAATACCAAAACACCCAACATGAGATAAATCCTTATGAATTAAGTCTATTCATTTGTGATCCAATACATAGGAAGGAGTTTTGACTATGAAAATTTGCCAAACCCTCTAAAATCGGGCTGAAAAACCACTATCAGGGTCATCAGTTGACTATGTCAGACACACATTTGACTGATACATCAAAACCTTACTATAATGAGTACACCATTCGGCTGATAGTAATATCATTCGACTGTTGGACTTCAAATTATTCGAGAAAGCAAGTCGAAGACTTGACTTCTTGAAATTAGTCGATTGATATAAATATCAATCGATTGATTTAGCCTGGATTGAACATAGTCAAATCAAAGATTTGACTGGTTGACATCAATCGACTGATATTTATATCAATTAACTAATAGCATCAGGATTTAATGCCGACTGATCTTGTCTGAGAAGCTGACCCATATCACCGACCAACCTCCTCATGATTTTTTTTTAAAAAGGGCCTTCGACATTTCTCTTCCCATAAACCCTAAAAATTTTCTTCTTCCCTCAAACTTTATCGGTGCTCCGATAGAGCTCTTGAGAGTCTCCCAAGGGATCAGCTCACTCTACACCGCTATTTTTTCTTCTCAACGTCTGATTCCATGGTGTTGAATCTCTTCAACACTCACCAATTAGAGTGTTTCTTGTTGACATCGATCTTACTTCATCTCCATTTATGAGTGACCATCCATCTCCTTCTAGGGTTTTGGGTGGCCCATCTACCCACATCTAATTGTCGGCCGATCGATCCAAAGCCTCCCCAATCGATTGGGAGCAATCCAATCGATTGGGATTTGACCATTGGCATCGTATTTAGCTATTGGCGAGCGTTTCTCTCAACAGTGCTTCCACGACTTTCTTCTCCAGTGAGCACAGTGATGTGCGTAGATTATATACTCTTTTATGCATGTTTTTACGCACATTTACATATTTTGAGCATGCTTGATCTATGCATTTTTATACTTCCAGCTTTCCTTTTAGCATATTTACTCTTTTGGTTCGGAGATCTACTTTTTGTGCATTTTCTGTACGCAGGAGTCGATTTGGTGAAGAATCTACATCTTTGGGCATGCATTGGAGGAAACAAAGGGAGAAAGCACCGGGCCGTGTACCTCACACGGCCCTGCACTGGTATGGAGCTCGGGCCGTGTGGAGTTTGGCACCAACAGAAGAGGAAGATGACATGGCCGTGTGAACCTCGCACGGCCGTGTCAAGATTTGAAGACAACCAGAGCAGAAGTCTTACATGGCCGTGTGGATCTACACGGCCGTGTGGATCTACACGGCCGTGTGAGATTTCCAGAGACCAAGCAGGCTGCGGTCGTGTGCACCACACGGCCGTGTAGCATTTCTAGAGCCTAAGCAGGCTGTGGCCGTGTAGCATTTCCAGAGAGCAGAAGGGTTCTGGCCGTGTGGAGTCACACGGCCATGCAGCTTTGGCAGAGAGGGAACTGGACATGGCCGTGTGAATCTCACACGACCGTGTCACGGGGCCGTGTGGCACCCGATTCCCTCCTCTATTTAAACCCTTCTTCATGAATTGAAAGGGGATCTCTCCCCCTTTGGGAGAAGGCAAGATTTGGTGGTTTCCTCCCATTCTTGGGAGGATTTCTAGGCGATTCTAAGGGAGATCTCGACGATTTTGACTCCGGAGCGAGGATTGGATCCGAAGACGTGGCTTCTTCGTAGATAAGTTTTCTCTTTCCCCCTCTTCTTGATTTCTTGGATTGGGGATTTAAGAAATGCTTGTAATCTCTATTTCTTCGGGTTTTCTTCCTCGATTCATGGAGTAGATCTTGTATTCTAGGATTAAGGGAGTATTTGTATAGTGGATTGATGTAATCTCTTATGGATTTGCCATTTTCTTGTTTCAATGACATTGTCTTGCTTGTATCAATTAGATCTTGAATGATTAATGGTGATTTGTGCTTAATTCTCATTCTTGATTGATTGTTTGGATTTCTTGTGGACTTTGTAAAGATAAACTCTCACTCGATCATCCGAGGGATCCACGTGACAGGTGCAAGCCCGTGTAAGGACGTTTGAGAGATAATCTTGAAGAGGAAATGGGAATATTCAAGAGAGTAGGATGGATCTTGTGATTAGTTTCTTGTATCTTGATAGTTTAATAAGTTGTGGGCTTCTATGTTGATATCCGAGGAAGGCATAGTAATAGGTGCGCTTCTGTGTAAGGACAACGTAGGTTCATGTCTAATTAATCCTATTTAGATACATTTCTCAGTCCTTAGCCGGTTGTCTATTGCAAGAGAGAACTGGCAACTTTCTACATGTTTGGCAATTGAGGGATAAGAATTGGTGAACCATTTACATTCAAGAAATCTTACAAAGAAACCGAAACTCCTAGAATCTCCCTTTATCATAACCCAAAACACTAGACTCTTGTTTGTTGATCTTTAAGATTAGATTTGTTTACCTTTACTTTGCTTTTGAAACGATTGGATAGTTGTTTAGCTAATTCGCATTGAGACATTTCTAGTGCTTATTCCAGTCCCTGTGGATACGATAATCTTTTATATTACTTGCGACATTTCCGTACACTTGCGGAGCGTAACACACAGATCTTCACAGCAACTTCTCCACAGCTCTCACACCAGATCTTGAAGGTTCTTAGAGGCTTGTGCTGGTGCATGTCCAAGTCAAGAGGCGAGGAAGAAGCTAGGATTAGGGTTTATTTGCTTGTATTGTATTTCCCTTCTCTTTCTTCTTGTACTGTGAGCTTGTAGGTCTTCTCCGCCTTTGGTAGTTACCGTAAAGGAGTGTTTTATTAGTGGAGGGTGCGTGAGTGTGTGGATCCTTGGATTATTCACCTCTTCTTGAGATGGATACCAAGTAAATCCCTAGTGTTAGCGTTGCATGTTGTTTCTTATATTTTCCGCTGCATATCTTTGAAGAAACATGCAATGAAGAGCATGATGAGCGAGAAGAGCTATTCACCCCCTCCCTCTAGCTCCATTTTTGGTCCCAACAAGTGGTATCAGAGCGAGGCCGCTCTTCACCGGAATCATCGCCGGAAGGGGCAAAAAGTTAGAGGGTGAAGAAGTTGAAGCAAATTCATCAAAGTCATAGAATTCAAGAAGCTCAACTTCAAGATGGAATTTCGAGATGGACTCGGATTTGACACGAGGGTGCCTCCACCATTCACAATGATAAGCTTCGATCTTTGGAGATCAAGGATCAAAAATTTCTTGATGGTGGAGATAGAGCAATGGTTTGCTCTTATGGAAGGCTTCGAAGCTCCAACAAGTTCAAAGGGCAAAATTCTCAAGAGAAGCAAGTGGAGGCAAGAACAAATTCAAAGGAGCGAGGCAAATGATAAAGTGACCAAGCTTTTGGTCAATCTATTGCCTAGCCACATTTTGGAGCAAATTGGAGAATTTAAGGATGCCAAGGAGCTTTGGAGCAAATTGGCAACGATTCATGAGATCCCCTCCATTGTACAAGATCAAGAAAAATCCAAAGAGGACGACTCATTGGAGCAAGATCAAAAGAAAGAAGATTCCGAAGTTTAGAGATGCTCAACTTCCGAAGAAGAGGTCCAAGAAGCTTCATCTTCAAAGGAATATAATGAAAAGGGCAAAGAGGGAGCATACTCTTTGTTTCATGTACAAGAGGAAGATGAAGAAGCCTCCACCTCTAGGATTGAGGGGAAACGACCTTTGTTGACATCAGATCAAGAAGAAGGAGAAGCTTCTACATCCGGGTCAAATGGAGAAGAAGACATTGCATCCTCCAAAGATTAAGAAATATCAAATGGAGGATCAAGTGCCATCCCTACATGTGAAGGTATAAATATGTCAATTAAAAATAAAAGTCATATTATATGTTTTGAGTGTAGGGAACATGGGCACTACAAAAGCAAGTACCCTAAATTGGCCAAGAAGAAAGGCCAAGTGGCATCAAAGGGCAAGGAGAAGCCCAAGAAGACCATCCCCACTACAAAGAAGAACAAGGAGCACATTGTATGCTTCTTGTGCAACCAAAAGGGACATTATAGAAGTCAATGTCCCAAAGGGAAAAGGTTGTCAAGCCTAAGGGAGGAAGCATGAGTCAAGGGGGAGCCTCCAAGGTAAAACGAAAGGTATCATTTATTGAGCCTACCCCTTTAAATTTTGGTAAAAAGCATGCTAATTTAAATTTTTATCATTTTAATACTATTTACCATAAAAATAGGGAGCATGATAGCATTAAAGAAAAATATATGGCTCTCCATGCTAAGACTACCACACCTATGTTAGTTAGAGCCCTAGAGCCAATCATTTGATGATTGTATGGACTCATGTATATCATATTCTTGTATATATATTAAGGCATTTGGTTTTGGTTATTATGCTTATTTGTATTAGTGCCAGATAAAATAAGTATAGTAACGTCCTTGAGTAGAAGGTTATTACCTATATCAATCGATTGGTTGAATCGATAGTGAGATGATATAGGGAACACTACTCTAAATCATTCCTAGTCGAGTATTAACATTCAGGGACAATGTTAATACAATAAGACTAGCATGTAGGTCAGCTCGATGACTTGATCTCACAAGTCATGGATATAGAGATATCAAGCTGACACATGGGTATGCATTAGAGAATGTATACTGAATGACCCGCCATGAGAAAGTATCATGGATCGTTATATGAGTGTCATATACTTTCTCATGTGGCTATTAGTATGACTATTAGTCCTTTGACCTGAAGTCATCATGGATCCCTACATAAGGAGTTATGTACTTTGGTTTCGTCAAACGTCACCCGTAACAGGGTGGACTATAAAGGCGATTACTGGGTATGTAACAAATTATGCAGAGGGATGTGAGTGATGTAGATGGGATCTATCCCTCCCATATGACGGGAGCGACATCAATATTCTTGATAGAGTTAGACCACGAAGTGCATGGCCATGCCCAAATGAGTCAACATTAGATGTTGAGCTCATTTGATCGAGTGAGTCTACTTGGAGTTCAAGATTTAGATTAATTAGAGGATGACACGGTCTATGCCTCACATTGATCAATCTAGATGTCTAGGATAGAAGGACACTTGTCACATATTGTGAGGAGTCACAATTAGTAGTCACAAGGTGATGTTGGATCTCAACATTCTTGTAACTTGGGTAGCAATGATGTATTGCTAGATGCCGCTCATTGCTTATGTTTCTAAAGGAGTTTAGAAACATTGCCAACGTTACAAGAACCTATTGGGTCACACACAAAGAACAAGTGGATGGAGATTAGGTTCATGTGATGAACCAATTGGATTAGGTTCATGTGATGAACCAAATTGGATTAAAAGTAATCCAAATTGGGCTAATTGAGTTGGACTCAAGTTGATTCATGTGTTCAATGAGTCTAATTTGGATTATGACTCATTGAATCAATTTAATTAAATGAATTAGATTCATTATATTAAGTTGGCTTGAATCAAATGGTTAGATTAGATCAACCATGAGAGAGATTTGGTCAAGTTTGACTTGATTTGAGAAGGAAGATCAAAGGTCAATTTTGACTTGACCATTTGCCACCTCATTTGTGAGTTGGCATAAGGTGGACCATTGATGATGCTCCACATCATCATGGTTGCACATGTGTGTGACACCTCATGGAGGTTACAAATCCCCTCTTTAATGGCCACATTAAATGGGAAGGGGGTTACACACACATGAAGGAGAGTGAATGCAATTCATTCTCATTCATTCCATCTTCTTCCTCCTTAGCTCTCTCTTGCTTTTTCCTCTCTTTTGGTCGTGGGTTCCATGAAGGGAGAGAAGGTGGTTGAGTTGTATTCCAAGAGAAGAAAGAAAGGGTGAAGGTCACAAAAGAGGAGACTACTTCTTGAGTGTAAGAGTTTCCTTTCTTCTTTCTTTTTCCCTCCATTTAAATCCTATCCGAGAGCTCTAGAAAGTGCTAGCACACTTGGAGTTCTCTTCTCCATCCTTTGAGTGTGAGAGACACTCCTTGTTCGTGTGGATATCACTAGAGAAGTATCTACTTTGATACTTTGGAGATCCAACGCGTACCTTGGACAAGCGGGATAAGTGAAGGGCGCGCTTCGAAGGTATAAGGTTTTTCCTTTGTAGATCTACTGTAGATCAATGTTTTGAAACTCGTACTCGTATTTTTCGTTCGGTTTTCTTTGCACGGATCTACGGCTTTGGGTGATTCGGGGTTTCCGCGACGCGAAAAGCGGTTTTCGCGGCCCGAAAAACCCAACAACCTAGGATTAGGAAGGTAGGTAAAATGTTAGGCAATAACACTAAGAACCATAGTTATAAGCCTAGAAATAAAAATGCTCAAAGATTTAAAGAAAAATCAAAATTTAGGGATTTATGGGAAGAAAATCAAGTCTTGAGGTCAAGGCTTGATAAAATGGAAAAGACCCTAAAAAGGATGGAAAATATCCTAAAAGGGCAAAAAGAGCAAAACCTAGGTTTAGCACAACAAGAGTTGTTCAAGGGCAATAGGGGTTTGGGATACAAACCTAAAACTAAAAAGGATATGCCCTCTTACCATATGGTTCCATATAATTATGGAACCAACTCTAAGTCTAGTGGTCAAGTCAAAAATACTAGGGAGGTTATTCCTAAGAGTATTTTTACCACAAATGTGACTAAGACTTCTAAGAAATCTAAGAAAGTCACAAAGAAGGGTCTAAGGGAAGCAATCCCTAGAGTTGACCTAGAAAAAGTGACCAAGGCTTCTAAGAAGCCTAACAAGGTCATTTGGAAGGTATCTAGGGAAGCTATCCCTAGTGAGTACCTAGAACATCCAAGGAGCTCCAGTATGTTTTGAGTTCCTAAGAGCATTTTCTCTACCCCTTAGATGGGATAGAGAGTGTCAACTCCGATCAGAAGGGTAGTTAACCCAACTTTGATGAAGTTGACACTCTAAGAGCATTTTCAAGGTTATTGTTAACCTTTGAAAATGATAAGGATTAATGGTTTACTCTTGGAACAGTAAATTATACCAAAATTTGAGGAATGTGCTTAATTTTAATTGGCATAAATAAATCATGAGATTAAAGAAATGCCAAGTTAGGTTTTGGCATGTTCTTAATGAAATTGGGCAATCTAGGGTTCAATTTTAAGATTAGCTAAGGTTTAAGGATACTTAGATAGATAACCTAGGTATTTTATTTATACTAATTTGCCATGATTGTTTGCCCTTCATATGCCATGACATCATATTTTGCATTCATGTTTTATTATGAAAAACACAAAAATACCATGTCATGTCATACATACATCATGTAGTCATAAGAAATTTTCTTTTGAAAATTATTTATCTTTGATGTATGCCATAACACTTCATGCATTGTTCTTAATTCCTTGCAAACTAAGGACAAATGACATTCATTAACAAGTAACATCCTTGGTGGATGTTTCTAACCTCAAAATGTCTAGATAGATATACATGATCCCTAGACTAGGGCAAAACCAAAGTTTACATCTCCCTAAGAACCTTAAGGTGACTTGTATGTGGTTTTTGTATACATTAAATACAAGTTAGATGTTAGGATGATGAACAAAACTCAATATGTTGATTTAGTGCATTCTTTTGAGTTTTAAATTCATCAAAACACATAGTTATGTGTTTTCCAATCATTGGGAAAGCTAATGTATAAGTCATGTGCATTGAGCCCAAAAAACATGGTTGGATATTGGTTTTGAAAATGATTTTAAATATGATTTGTAAAACCTTGATGAAGACTATCTTTTGATAGTAATCATCATTGAAAAGCTAGACACAAACTAAAAGAAAATACTAAAGTTTTTACAAGTTTTCAAGTTTGTGTCAATCTTGGAAAATAGAAAGTATTTTAATAGAAAACTATTTTTCCTTGATAAAGTATACCCTAAATAATGTCTACGTGAATTTTCATGATTTTTGGAATTTTGTAGAATTTTAGGGGAGTTTCTGAAATTTACTGAAATAAATTTTCAGTTTTTCAGAGCTGCAATCGATCACCCGATCGATTTGAGTGCCTCAATCGATCGGGCGATCGATTGAGAGAAGTTTTCCCACGAGAAGAAGCTCATTGGATCGATCAGCCAATCGATCCATGCAGTCTGAATCGATCAGTAGATCAATTCAAGATGGGTTCAATCAATTGGAACCCAACTCCAATCGATTGGGGATGCTGATTTTAGTTGGGAAAGCTTATTTTTAGTATTTTGAACCATTTTTAGTCTATAAAATCATTCCTAACCCCTTGGAACACATTTTCACTCATTTAGGGAGAGTTTTTATGATAAAAACTAGGATGGATTGGTTGAGGAAGACTAAGTAGAGGTTTAGGTTGAGGTTTGGTTTCAATATTGACTGTTTAAACATCAAAACTTTTAAATTTGGGTTTCCTAAAGATTTAGGAGTTCCAAGTCATTGTTGGTGCAATGACAGAAGTTATATGCATGTCTTTAGGGGGAGATACTATTTAAGGACATGAAATCTATTTTTTCTTGCACCTTGGAAGGTGGTTAACCTTCTTTAGCGAAAATGCTCAAGGTTGGGCATTTGAATATAATGGAGAATGGATATCTTCATTATTCAAGTGGTGTATGCTCACGGATGAGCATTTGATGACAATGAAGGGTATAGGACCTTCATTTGAATCGTGTGTGAATATACCAAGTGGTATATGCTCAAGGATAAGCGTTAAGAATAATGAAGGGTATGGGACCTTCGTTATTGTGTTGTGAACAACGAGTAAAGTTGTAAACAATATTGGGTAACTCGTCACGGGGAGAGTTTTTGATGTGTGCCAATAGGAGGAGAATGTAGGATTTAAGTTAGGCCTTCATTACCTAAGGGGGAGTTTACCCTCTAGAAAAGGAGGAGAATGAAGGGAATCCTCACTCATATTGGCATGAAGGAGTTTGAGGCTATGGGTTTAGCCTAACTTAAAGGAGGTATTGTCAAACGAAAAAAGGGGGAGATTGTTGGTGCAATATTCCCTACGTCAAGGTTGAGCTGGTTGACTGAGCTTGAATTGGTTCAAGCTCGAGTCTTGATGGTTGAGTTTCGATGTTTGACAATACAGATAATACATGGAGATTGCAGGTGCAATTGTTCATGTGGGGAGATTGTGAAGGAGAGTCAAGTAAGTCAAGGTTGACTAGATACTTGACTGAAAAATACTAGTGAGTGAAGCCAGGTGAAAGTCCTAACTGGGAGGTTAGGTAGACTAGAAAGTCCTGGTGAGTGAAGCCTGGCAGTTGTGGAAAGTCCTAGTGAGTGAAGCTAGGCAGAAGGAAAGTCCTGGCGAGTGAAGCCAAACAGATGAGAAGTCCTGGTGAGTGAAGCCAGGTGAAAGACCTAGTGAGTGAAGCTAGGCAGAAGGAAAGTCCTGGTGAGTGAAGTCAGGCAGATGAGAAGTCCTAGTGAGTGAAGCTAGGCAGAAGGAAAGTCCTGGTAAGTGAAGCCAGGCATGGGAAATCCAGGTGGATCAAGGTTGATCGGACACCTGGTGGAGATAAGTCCAAGTGGGTCTAGGATGACCAGACACTTGGCACGAGGAGAAAAGTCCAAGTGGGTCAAAGGGATTGATCGGACACTTGGTGAGGGAGTCATAGCAGGTCAAGGGTGACCGGATGCTAGGCATGATGTACCAACAGGTCATGATTGACCGGATGTTGGTTTGGGGGACTTTGGACTTGATTTTGGGAAAAAAACCATGAGCTTGATTGATCAGCCGATCGATTGGCTTATGCCCAATTGATCGGCTGATCGATTGGGTGAGTCCTTGCGATAAGCCTCCTCCCAATCGATCAGTGGATCGATTGGGGAGAAGTGTCGCGTGAACAGAAAACCTCCCAATCGATCGGCCGATCGATTGGGAGCCTCCAATCGATTGGCTGATCAATTGGGAGCTACGATTCCAAACGATAAGCCTTGGATCGATCGGCCGATAGATCCAGGCAATTCCCGAGAGCACAGAGGTACTCTGGATCGATCGGCCGATCGATCCAAAGCCTCCCTAATCGATTGGGAGCAATCCAATCGATTGGGATTTGACTGTTGGTGTCATATTTAGCTGTTAGCGAGCGTTTCTCTCAACAGTACTTCCACGGCTTTCTTCTCCATCAAGCACAGATCTTCACAGCAACTTCTCCACAGCTCTCACACCAGATCTTGATGGTTCTTGGAGGCTTGTGCTGGTGTACGTCCAAGTCAAGAGGCGAGGAAGAAGCTAGGGTTAGGGTTTATTGTGCATCTTTTGTAAGCTTTTGCTTGTATTGTATTTCCCTTCCCTTTCTTCTTGTACTGTGAGCTTGTAGGGCTTCTCCGCCTTCGGTAGTTACCGTAAAGGAGTGTTTTATTAGTGGAGGGTGCGTAAGTGTGTGGATCCTTGGATTAGTCACCTCTTCTTGAGGTGGATACCAAGTAAATCCCTAGTGTTAGCGTTGTATGTTGTTTCTTGTATTTTCCGCTGCATATCTTTGAAGAAACAAGCAACGAAGAGCACGATGAGTGCGAAGAGCTATTCACCCCCCCCTTAGCTCCATTTTCGGTCCCAACACTAATGAGCCATTTCTTCCTTGGCATCTTCTCAATGAGGTAGTTAGGATTGTTCTCATCAAGGCTATGTTCTTAACTCAATGTTCTATTGGCACTAGTCAGCTAAGCTTAGTTCTCCTTCTTCCTTGGCTAGCATCTTCATTCGACACATTGGGATGGTGCCTAGGTAACAATTAGTTAAGTTCAATCTAATTTTATTTATTTGTATTGTTTAGATGCTAACCAATTGTTGATGCATCATGCATTATGCATTCATTAGACCTAAGCAAAAGTGTAGGCTTCAAAAGGGTGAGGATATCTTTGGAGACATTGTTCTTAGGGTAGATGCACCTAGAATCGATCCACCTAGGTTAGAAGCATCTAGAGATCAATCATCTAGTGGGCTTAAGTTTCAAATCATTTTGGCATGTTACTTGCATGATAGTGTTGGTCTCGATATGCAAACTAGAGGGGGTTGAATAGCCTCCAAGTTAGAATTAAAAATACTCTTGCTATCGATCTTAGGAAGGTCACATGGTTAATTATAACAAATAAAATAAATGAATAAAAGAAATAGGAGGAATATGAATTTACTTAGTTTGCAACTGAGGAGGTTGCTAATCCAAAATAATGAATGCTCCACTAAAAGAACTCCATGAATGAAGGCATCCTCTTACAATGTAACGACCCGCCTTCTACTGACTAGGCTGTAAGGCGAATCGCTACAATACTGCTGTACTGACTGTGCGGAAAACTGAGCTAATTTAAAATTTGCTAAACTAATTACTGTGAAGTCTTAACTTGACGTTCTAAGAGTACCTAAGTGTTGTACACATGCTAGGAGAGACAATCTATGCCTCTTGGATGTCCTGCTAGTTGTAATCAGATATTTCAACCGATCCGTGAGTCGATTGAGCCATCAGAATGATTCATAGATCGTTCCAGCTGATACTGGCACGAAGGCACCCTCTGGATCGGTCGGAAGACCGATCAGTGAGTCTCCGTGCTTCTGCTGCGTTCTGTACGCAACTGGATCGGTCTACCGACCGATCCAGATAGTCCCTGATGGGTCAAGGAGACCGATCGGTGGCCATCTTTCGCGACCCAGCAATTCTGTATGCCTCTGGACATAGCTGGATCGGTCTACCGACCGATCCAGGAGTACCCTGATCGGTCGGTAGACCGATCAGTGCACTTCCTATGTTTCTGTTCGCATCTGGATCGGTCGGCTGACCGATCCATAACCCTTGTCAACTCTCTGTTCGTGCCTGGGTCGGTCGGCTGACCGATCCAGTGGCACCAACCCATTTCTGATCGGTCGGCTGACCGATCAAGGTTTCTGATTTCGAACCTGACATTCTGAATTCAGAAACTGGGTCATGTCAACTCCACATATAGACTATCTAATGCCTAATAAAAATTCTAACCACTTGCAGTTAACATTCCAACATGGTTACTGACATTTTAAAACATTCTTTCATAGTTCAATGCGTTCCAAATCTAAATTGCATGAAAATGAAAATATCAAAACTAATAAGCTGAAAGTGCTGAACGTAAATGCTAACGAGTTCTAATGCATAAATAAAGCTTGTTAGATCCCTGAGATCTTTCATTCCAGTTCTACACACACATCCTCATCTGCATTGACCTCCAGCCTCCACTGCTAGTCCATTTTCCTTTTTCCTGTATCTGCAGTATAAGGAGAATAGTATCTGTAAGCTTAAAGCTTAGTAAGAAACCATCTACCTCACTAAAACATGCAACGATGCGATTATGTTTTTAAATCATGCTGTTTGAAACATACTGAATATGCAAGCATGGCATGGCATGGTATCATACAAAGCATAAACTGGAACTGAAACATAGCATAGCATATAACTGAACATGAAACTGAACTAATCATGCATATCTCTAAATCTGTACGTGAACTCAATGTTGGAGATCGGACGGCCGGCTTGAAGGGGGGTTGGATAGACGGCGCCCCTAAATACTCGCTTTCTACACTATTGTTAGTATGCGCAGCGGAAATCTAATACTAACTACAAATATGAATACAAAGAAAGCTTAAGACAAGAATAAGAAATGCAAACCAAGCTAACACGTTGTTTAACGTGGTTCGGAGATTAGGGCTCCTACTCCACGGCTGTCCGTAAGGTGGACGATCCCGATCCTTCGGTGGATTACTCCCCGGCAAACTCCGGCTAGCTCACGTAGCTCCTTATGGGTGGAGAAACCTCACCACAACCCTCACAAGAACTCTTTTGACGCTAGGGCACAAGTAGACTACTAATAGAGATTAACCACCTCTATTTCGTCAACTCAAACCAAGCTCCCAAGCTTTGGTTTTATAGGCCACGGGTTGGAAAACCCCGCCTACCAGTCGACTGCTAAAACATGCAGTCGACTGCCCTCTGTGGAAATTCGACCGTTACATCCCAACGGCTCGATTCCACACATTCTGTTCGCTGCCAGTCGACTGCCCCAGTCGACTGCTAAAACATGCAGTCGACTGCTACAGTACTGCTACAGTAGCGCTACAGTACTGCTACAGTAAAACCCTAAAAACTAGGATTTTACTCCGAGTACAATCTCTCGTGCACTCGTACCCTCACCCTTATGACTCACTTGATGCTTCCTTTGCAGCTTTGACCTTTTACCTTCAAGCCTACTTCCTTTGGCTCTCGTCCCTCGGATGCATTCAAGCCCGCGGCTCGTCCCCAATGCCATCCTTCGCGTATGCCTCGAAGTCGCTTCCCTCGGCCCTTGTCCTCGCTGCCTTGTCCATGGTCCCTCAGATGCTCCATCCTTCACCAGACCCGAAGCCATCAACCTGAGTCACATGTGTATCCTGCAAACCTGCACAACTCAAATACACATATCAAATACAAGGGTGAACCTAACTTAAACTCTTTGCCCAAACACCAAAACACATGGTCGCACGGACCATTGGGATTGCTCCAACAATCTCCCCCTTTTTGGTGTTTGGCAATACGTATAAGTTAGGGAAAACAAATAGCAAATAAACATGCTAATACATATAATGGACTTACGATGCCAAGGCTACACACTTGGACTTACTCCGCCGAATGGTCTTACGATGCCAAGGCTACACACTTGGACTTACAACGCCGAATGGTCTTACGATGCCAAGGCTACACACTTGGACTTACAACGCCGAATTGGTCTTACGATGCCAAGGCTACACACTTGGACTTACAACGCCGAATGGTCTTACGATGCCAAGGCTACACACTTGGACTTACAACGCCGAATGGTCTTACGATGCCAAGGCTACACACTTGGACTTACAACGCCGAATGGTCTTACGTTGCCAAGGTTACACACTTGGCAACTGCCGAAACAATGCACAGGGCTTTTTAAGAACCTATCCCAAGGCTCCCCCTACGCAAAGGCACTTTCAGGTTTTCCCAACTAAACCTTACTACTCCCCCTTTGCTAACATCCAAAAGGTCCTTCAACAATATCCCAATTGTTGAAAACTTGTCATCCAAATGTCCCTAAACTCATGTATGTATCACCCATGGATCCCATACATCTATATGAGCTGACCCGGTCAAAATCTAGTGCTGAAAACACTTTCAGACTGGTATCAGTCGACTGCAAGAAGTACCAGTCGACTGCCCCCATGAAAACGAGTTTACAGAGACATTCTGTGCTCGTGAACAGTGTTACCAGTCGACTGGTACACTATTCATGAAAAAATCAGCCTTTTCTGGCCAACTTCATAAATGCGCCAGAAATTCCACAGACCTCCAAAAATCCCCAAATTTTGTGGAGAGGTCTATTATATCAATATCTACTTGGGAAAAATATATATAAAAATATATCTATCACCAATCCTAAGATTGACACAAAAAACAAAACTAGCTAAAAAGTTCAATTGAACATTGACCTAAAGTCCTAGTTTTGGCTTCCTCTTGATGTATTTGTCCATATTAACCCACAATGCATCCCTAGCATTGGTTTATATGGCATTTATACATCCAAAACCAATTTTCATGCTATATGACCCCAATTGTCATATTTCTTGCATGAAACATAAACTAATTGTGCCAAAACCCTAGGTTTGAGACTCAAGTCCGTCTCCAAACCACTTGGCACATTCCATGGCTTGTCTAGACTCCCAAGTAAAACCCCCTTGAGATCCATTGGCCATGGGTCCCAAATTGTCTCTTAGAGCTCCCCCTAGAGCTCTTAGCCTTAGCCACCTCCCTAGGTGACTCATCCACAATGGCTAGGCCACATCGGTCCACCCCTGGTGAAACTTGGCCTACAAATCTAACTTTCTTAACCTTGGACACTTTGTCCTTGGTTAATTTCTCCTTACCATTAAATGGTTTTCCCTTGTCATTTATTGACTTCTCCTTGCTATAGTCATATGCAACCCTAGCATAAGACTTTTCCTTAGCTTTGGAGGACTCTCTCTTGCCATGATCATTTGCCACCCTAGCACATGATCTCTCATTAGCCTTAGAGGAACTAGATCGGTATCCCAAGCCCGATCTATCATTGTTGGGTCTTTGGCTACCCAACACCATATTTAATCCTTTAGATCCAACATTGAATCTCTTAAGGAATTGTTCCAACTTATCAAGCTTTCCCCTTAAAGCTTGATTCTCCTTCTCTAGGTTTCTAACCCTAGAGTTAATTTGTCCAAATTGGACATTCCTAGACCTACCCTTCCTAGGCATGTGTCTCCCCTTCTTGGGATTAATGCCTTGGGTCTCCCTAGGTCTATTGTTTCTAGATTTTTCATGCATAGATTTCCTAGGGTTTTGATCTACATTAACCCTATTCCTATCATGATATTTAAATCCAAAATTTTGCATGGGCATACAATGATAATCACAATCATTTCTCCTAGCATGCATGGGAACATGAAAATTTGAATTGCATTTCAAATTAGGGTATACCTCCCTTACCCTTGAAGCTCCCCCTTGACTTGAGCTCCTCTTCTTCTTCTCCCACTTCTTTAGATGCTCCAACTTCTTGAACTCTCCCTTCCTTGAGCATCTTGTGTGGTAGTGTCCAAGTTCTCCACACGTGAAGCATCTAATGTGCTTCTTCTCCTTCTTCTTCCTACAACTCAAATTAGATTCTAAAGGAATTGAATTGAGTTTAGGAGATACCTTCTTCTTACTCATTAGACACCTACTCTTGTAGTGTCCCTTCTCATTACATCCGAAGCAAATTATGTTGTTCTTTGACTTCACTTCGATAGAGGTGCTTGCTATGTTTACTTCCAAGACTTCATCTTCTTCACTTGTCTTGGAATCTTCTTCAATTCTTGAGGATGTAGATGATACCTCATCTTCCTTCTCCTCCTCGGATATTGAGCGTGACTCAACTTCCGTTTGCTCCACCTCCTCTTCTTGAGCTACTAAACCCAACTCCTTGGGCTCCACATCCGATTGGTCCTTCTTCTCCTCTTGGACCACTTCATCACTTTCTTCGGATTTTTCTTCTTCTTCTTGTGTAGGCAAAAATTCCTCCCATGGAAATTTCTTCACTTTACTCCACAATTCATGGGCGTTCTCATATTTACCTACACCACTTATCACATTAGGAGGCAATAAATCAATTAAAATTGCTATTACCTTTGAGTTTGCCTCCGATCGTGAGGTTTGCTCCTCCGTCCAATGTCGTGTTCGGAGCTTCTTCCCTTTCTTGTCTTTAGGGACTTCAAATGGCTCTTCCACCACCATCATTGTGTCCCAATCCGTCTCGAAGAAGTTCTTCATCTTCACCATCCAAAAGGTGATATCCCATAAGCCTCCGCCTTCAAACTTTGGCGGTTCTATCAAGCCTGTCATCTTTGCTTCCTCGGTGGTTAGTCCGACAGAGAGCGGCCTCGCTCTGATACCACTTGTAAGGAGATCGGTGGCCGGCTTGAAGAGGGGTTGGATAGATGACACCCCCAAATCGATAGCTTCATACACTATTGTTAGCTTGCGCAGAGGAAATCTAATACTAACTACAAATATGAATACAAAGAAAGCTTAAGACAAGAATAAGAAATGCAAACCAATACACGTTCATTTAATGTGGTTTAGAGATTAGGCCTCCTACTCCACGACTGTCCGTAAGGTGGATGATCCCGATCCTTCAGTGGATTAATCCCTGGCAAACTCCGGATAGCTCACGTAACTCCTTATGGGTGGAGAAACCTCACCACAACCCTCACAAGAACTCCTCTGACGCTAGGGCACAGGTAGACTACTAATAGAGATTAACCACATCTATTTCGTCAACCTCAACCAAGCTTCCAAGGCTTGGTTTTATAGGCCGCGGGTTAGAAAACCCCGCCTACCAGTAGACTGTCAAAACATGCAGTCGACTGCCCTCTGTGGAAATTCGATCGTTATATCCCAACGGCTCGATTCCACACATTCTGTTCGCTGCCAGTCGACTGCTACAGTACTGCTACAGTAGCGCTACAGTACTGCTACAGTAACGCTACAGTACTGCTACAGTAAAACCCTAAAAACTAGGATTTTACTCCGAGTACAATCTCTCGTGCACTCGTACCCTCACCCTTATGACTCACTTGATGCTTCCTTTGCAGCTTTGACCTTTTACCTTCAAGCCTACTTCCTTTGGCTCTCGTCCCTCGGATGCATTCAAGCCCGCGGCTCGTCCCCAATGCCATCCTTCGCGTATGCCTCGAAGTCGCTTCCCTCGGCCCTTGTCCTCGCTGCCTTGTCCATGGTCCCTCAGATGCTCCATCCTTCACCAGACCCGAAGCCATCAACCTGAGTCACATGTGTATCCTGCAAACCTGCACAACTCAAATACACATATCAAATACAAGGGTGAACCTAACTTAAACCCTTTGCCCAAACACCAAAACACATGGTCGCACGGACCATTGGGATTGCTCCAACACTCAACTCATGTAAACTGAACCTGAACTGAACTGAAAGCTAAATTAGTGTTCTCATCACAGGTTTCAAATTTGAAAACTATATATATAATAGATGAAAATACTAAACATGCTGCTGGGGCCCTGACATCTGTACTTACTGTGCGCGCATCCCTACGAGACCCGGGATTGCAAGTTCCGAATCCAGCAGGGTTGCTAGGTTATCTGAACCTAGGGACGACTGTGGGAGTCTAGCCCATGGATATCTGATCCAAATACAGTGCCAACTGAAAAAAAAGTAAAATACTGAATACTGTTTTATTTTACCTTGCTGTTCTAAGTTATCTGAACCTAGAGCTAGGTTATCTGAACCTAGAGGCTACTGTGGGAGCCCACCCAATGGATATCTGATCCATATAGCTGTAATAAGTGATAATAAACTGAGTAAAATGTTTCTAATACGTTTTACATGCTGTTAGGACGCCTACTGGTGCATCCTTCTGAACTAGGCATTCTACCGAATGCTTGGTGTGCACTTAGAGCACACCCTATAACTGAAAACTGTAAAACTACTAAACTAACGCCAAAACTAACAAGCGAGAGCAATTATACTGCAGATGAGGGGTTTCTTACCTCGTGTGCAAAGATTCTTACAAATCTAAGCGTTAGGTTTCCGGAGACGAAGACCTTCTCGATGAGCTGCTTGCGTCTACGCGTTCCTCTCGCGGAGGGGAACGTCCTTGTATCGAAGATCTTGCCGGAAGGTGCTCTCGTGACCCTTAGGGAAGGAACCCTTGGTTCCTTTTTGCTTGTGCTTGGGGGCGCCGAGAGAAGAGAGGAACCGAGAGGAAGAGAGGCGTGAGGGCTTCGGTGGAGAGGGATTTTGCCGAACCAAACTTCTCAAATAAACCAAACCCTCTTTAAGTTTTTAATTTATATTAAGTGGTTTAATGAACCCAACTCTAATATAAATATATTTGGTTCTCCTTTCTTTCAGCACGGCCCTGCTGGGTACACCGGTTACTAAACTTATCCGTAAATCATAGGTCTCGGGTTCGATTCCCGCCTAAGCTATTTTACGGTTCCAATTATTTTTGCTACTTCCGCTACTCGGAAAATTCCGGAAAAATATCTAAAAATTCCAGAAAAATCATAGAATAATTCTAAAATAAATTCGGGAATTTTTCGGGCTTTACATACAATCATTGAAAGCGTAGATATTAAAGCATAAAAACAATTCAAGTACAGAATATGTGTTGTGTCTAACTTTGAGGGTTAGGGCTCTATTTATACTTCACTAGCCGAGTGTTGTCATTGGCTGATGTGGCAACTCCAGGGCACTTGTGTTACGCTCTGCAAGTGTACGGAAATGTCGCAAGTAATATAAAAGATTATCGTATCCACAGGGACTGTTGATTAAGCATTAGTTAACTTCGCACGGCGAATTATCTAGACAATCAAAAAGTGGTTTACAAATGTTAGGATATGAAACAGAAGAGAAAAGAAAGAGAGTAAGAAGGGAGAGAATGAGCGTAGTGAATGGAGGGGAATAGATACTAGGACTTTGGTTTCTTTGTGATATTATTCAATGTAAATGGTTCACCAATTCTTATCCCTCAATTGCCAAACACTTGTAGAAAGTTGCCGGTTCTCTCTTGCAATAGATAACCGGCTAAGGACTGAGAAATGTATCTAGATATGATCAATTAGACGTGAACCTACGTTGTCCTTACACAGAAGCGCACCTATTACTATGCCTTCCTCGGATATCAACATAGAAGCTCACAACTTATTAATCTATCAAGATACAAGAAACTAATCACAAGATCCATCCTACTCTCTTGAATTCTTATTTCCTCTTCAAGATTATCTCTCAAACGTCCTTACACGGGCTTGCACCTGTCATGTGGATCTCTCGGATGATCGAGTGAGAGTTTATCTTTACAAATTCCACAAGAAATCCAAACATTCAATCAAGCATGGTCATTAAGCCAAATCACCATATTCCACACAAGATCAAATAGGTACAAACAAGGCAATATCACGGAAACAAGAAAATGACAAATCCACAAAGGTTTGCATACAATCACATTACATCAAACAAGAACAATGCATCAACAAGTCATTGAATAGAATCATGGTGTCTTCATAGTTTTACATCATTCATCTCATCACAAATACTTCCTACATCCTAGATCTAGAGATCTACTCCATTGCAAGATAATTACAATCAAGAGACAAGAAATAAAGCTATCTACAACTCAAAACATAAGGAGAAGAGAAGGGAAAGCTTATCCATGTAGCACCGGTCTTCTTGGATGCAATCTTTGCTCCGGAGGTGGACGGATCGGCGAAGGATCGAAGATCTAGGGTTCCCCCAAGGGGGAGAACCCTTCCCCAAGCAATGGGGAAAAGCCCCAAGCCAAAGACCAGCCCAAGATGTGAGAAAAGGGGAAGAAAACCCCTTTTATAGGCTTGGCACGGGTGCCACACGGCCCCGTGGCACGGCCGTGTGAGGCTCACACGGCCTGCACCACTTCCTTCTCTGCCAACCTCACACGGCCGTGTGCGGAACACGGTCATGTGAGGTTCTGCTTCTGTTTCCTTTGCACAGCCGTGTAGATTTACACGGCCATGTAAGGTTTCAGCACTGGATGCCATACATGGCCGTGTGCAGCTCACACCCCCTTGCATGGCCCTTGCACACCCTTTGTCTTAGCTTTGAATAGTTATGTTTCATTGCAACATCTTTTAGGCCACCAAGATGGGGTTTTCTCCCATTGAAGTCTTCATCAAAGTTGTAGATCTTGAAGTTATCTACAAGTCGGTATAAAGAACAGCCCAAATCTCCAACCGAGCACAAAGTTATGGCCGTTTTAGTTTCAGTCTGCAGTGTAGAAAACCTCACACGGCCTTCACACGGCCTTCACACGGCCGTGTGAGGTTCACACGGCCCCAACATGACCCCTACACGGCCTTAACACGCCCATGTGAGTTTGACACGGCCAGAACATGAAGAAAACATAGTTTTGCATGCCCATGTCACTCTGGAAGCTCTAGACTTCATTTAAACTCTGTTTTTACTCCAAATCACGTCCTGTCAATCAAAATAAGCAAAGAGTAGATCTCCGAACAGAATATAATGAAAGTATGACATTCTAATGAAATAGGGTGCAATAAACATAGATTATGTCAATGAAATACAAGTAGATGTACGTCAAAGTATGCATAAAAGAGTATATAATCTATGCACATCACACCCCCAGACTTAAACTTTTGCTTGTCCTCAAGCAAAACCCACAATCTAGATTCATGTGGTTAAATAGTGCATCATAATCTCTAGCAAGTCAATCTAATCCTTTCAAATGATTTCATTGGTGAGCAAGATACAAAAGTAGTTTGAGTATGACCTAAATAGTAGTCCTCCGTGCTCAGTGCAAAAGTGACATATGTTTATCAAGTTTCAATCCCTAAGCCTAGTCAAGTCGTCATAAAATTGTGTTCCCTATGCTTCCGACGATAGACACTTACCTGCCACACGCTTGGTTCATCCTTCTCAATCTACCCAAGGTCTCAAAGGTGTGCTCGATATCAAGACAAATATAGTAATTATTTCCCCAGTAACCTAACTCGGTCTCAAAGGGGTAACTTGCTAATTTCCACTCACGACAACTGTTTTTTATATCCCTTATTCATTTTTTTTCATCATTTGATTTTTTTTTAAGTGATTGCAAGATGCAACACTTGAACACACATGCATATAAGTGCAAATGTTGGGATATTTTGATTTTTCCAAATGAGTTGACATGATTCGAGCATCATCCAGTAACCAAAATGTAGTTTGAGAAATCACCATGAAAACACTAGTACTAAACAAGTTTTATGAATCATGACTATTTTCAGAGTTATCTACCATCAAAACTAGGCAAAGTGTATAAAGGTCCTAAAACAAGGTCAATACTTAAACTCTTATAGTAAACACATTGCTCACTTCATGCTATCATAGATAGAAAAAGAAAGATCACTAAACATACTAGCACCATAAGTAACCAATAAACCACATAAATCTAGAACAAACGTGCTAGTATTTTACATTAAGGAACAAACAATCATGATATGATGAATGATGCAACTAGCAAAAACAAAAAATTTATTATGCAAAAACTAAACTAAATCAAATGCATCTAATGCATCCCCCCAGACTTAAACTTTTCATTGTCCCAATGAAAACTAAAAACAATGTGGAGAATATTCATGAAATTTAGAGAAGTTACCAAGTGATGAGCTCCAAATGGTTGACATTCATGTTTTAAAAATACTCCTCTCTCCAATGCTCACATTCCTCCACAACTTTGAATTCTACAAAAATAAGATAGACAAGAAAAATTAAGTAGAGGATACATGTTTATTATAAAGAAAGAACTAAAGACATAAAAGAAAACAAGGAAAATGAACTTGGGTTGCCTCCCAAGAAGCGCTTGTTTAAGGTCATTAGCTCGACCACCTCATTAGATTCATCGAAATCTCGCTCTTGGAGGGGTAAGATATTTTAGAACCTTCTTACCAAGGGTTCTCAGTTTTTCAACAAATAAGCTCTCCTTCAAAGGTTCAACACTATCTTTACCTTGTGACTCTTGTGCAACGTATGTCCTGCCACCATCATGCTCAAAAAAGAATTGATTAGTAACGATAGAAAAATTAATTGAAATTTGACTTTTACCAATCACTAATGTAAGAAAGTCATCAAGCATGGTTTGACATTTAGATAAGGAATTTCGTGGCTCAAGTGGTAGTCTTTCTAAAAGATGTGATTCTTGAGACTTAGCTTCTATTGCACAAGTCCCTACACTCTCAACTTCAACTAATTCATGTCCTACATCATCTAAAGTGACTAATGGTTGTGTGATTAAGGGGAGTGATTCTTGGGTCATCCCTACACATCCCTCCACAACATGACTATAAATTGATTCAGATTTAGGAAGGGAAGGTTCTTCTAGATCTTCAATATTAGGAGGTAATGGAGTTAAAGTGATGCACTCCTTTATCAAAGTCTTAGATTCATGATCTTCAAGCTCATCATAACGTTTTCTTATTAAAGACTCTAGATTAGCTGATTTTCTATTATTTATTGAGTCTATACTATCAAGTGTAGCATGCAGTTTCTTGATGGCCTTGCGTGATTCATCTTGAATAGATAGAACCTCCTCTAAACCTTTCAACACTCTATCCATAAATGATGAAAATTGGGGGTCATTCGAGTCAGAGCCATATGTGTGTGAATTTGATGAAGCCATTTCATCTATCTTTCTATCGAGTTCATCTATTGATAATCCCAAATTGTATAGCTTGTAGCAACTCTCAATTGAATGGCCTATTTCATTGCAAGCTTTACAAAAATTTTGCTCTGACCTATGATTAAAGTTAGAGAAAACACCCCTTCTTTCAACATGCATTCTATATGAACGGTCAAGCAATATTGGACAATTATCATATATATGACCAGTTGCACAACAAAATTCACAGAAAAGAGTACTAGAGTTCCCAACAAACATTTGGTCAAACTTTTGAAATAGAGCTTTCAATCTAGTAATCAGTCTATACATGTCCATCTAAATGATTATAGCCAAAACAAGATAGACATGTAGAAGTAACAAAAATAAAATGCAGAATTTAAATTGCAGGAAAAAAAAATGCATAATGAAAACAAGAAAGAAAATACAAAAAGAAAAAGAAAAATGTCTGGAGTAACTCATATGCTAATCAACTAATGTTAATCGAAAACAGTCCCCGGCAACGGCGCCAAAAACTTGTTACGCTCCGCAAGTGTACGGAAATGTCGCAAGTAATATAAAAGATTATCGTATCCACAGGGACTGTTGATTAAGCATTAGTTAACTTCGCACGGCGAATTATCTAGACAATCAAAAAGTGGTTTACAAATGTTAGGATAAGAAACAGAAGAGAAAAGAAAGAGAGTAAGAAGGGAGAGAATGAGCGTAGTGAATGGAGGGGAATAGATACTAGGATTTTGGTTTCTTTGTGATGTTATTCAATGTAAATGGTTCGCCAATTCTTATCCCTCAATTGCCAAACACTTGTAGAAAGTTGCCGGTTCTCTCTTGCAATAGATAACCGGCTAAGGACTGAGAAATATATCTAGATATGATCAATTAGACGTGAACCTACGTTGTCCTTACACAGAAGCGCACCTATTACTATGCCTTCCTCGGATATCAACATAGAAGCCCACAAATTATTAATCTATCAAGATACAAGAAACTAATCACAAGATCCATCCTACTCTCTTGAATTCTTATTTCCTCTTCAAGATTATCTCTCAAACGTCCTTACACGGGCTTGCACCTGTCACGTAGATCCCTCGGATGATCGAGTGAGAGTTTATCTTTACAAAGTCCACAAGAAATCCAAACATTCAATCAAGCATGGTCATTAAGCCAAATCACCATATTCCACACAAGATCAAATAGGTACAAACAAGGCAATATCATGGAAACAAGAAAATGACAAATCCACAAAGGTTTGCATACAATCACATTACATCAAACAAGAACAATGCATCAACAAGTCATTGAATAGAATCATGGTGTCTTCATAGTTTTACATCATTCATCTCATCACAAATACTTCCTACATCCTAGATCTAGAGATCTACTCCATTGCAAGATAATTACAATCAAGAGACAAGAAATAAAGCTATCTACAACTCAAAACATAAGGAGAAGAGAAGGGAAAGCTTATCCATGTAGCACCGGTCTTCTTGGATGCAATCTTTGCTCCGGAGGTGGACGGATCGGCGAAGGATCGAAGATCTAGGGTTCCCCCAAGGGGGAGAACCCTTCCCCAAGCAATGGGGAAAAGCCCCAAGCCAAAGACCAGCCCAAGATGTGAGAAAAGGGGAAGAAAACCCCTTTTATAGGCTTGGCACGGGTGCCACACGGCCCCGTGGCACGGCCGTGTGAGGCTCACACGGCCTGCACCACTTCCTTCTCTGCCAACCTCACACGGCCGTGTGCGGAACACGGTCATGTGAGGTTCTGCTTCTGTTTCCTTTGCACGGCTGTGTAGATTTACACGTCCATGTAAGGTTTCAGCACTGGATGCCATACATGGCCGTGTGCAGCTCACACCCCCTTGCATGGCCCTTGCACACCCTTTGTCTTAGCTTTGAATAGTTATGTTTCATTGCAACATCTTTTAGGCCACCAAGATGGGGTTTTCTCCCATTGAAGTCTTCATCAAAGTTGTAGATCTTGAAGTTATCTACAAGTCGGTATAAAGAACGCCCAAATCTCCAACCGAGCACAAAGTTATGGCCGTTTTAGTTTCAGTCTGCAGTGTAGAAAACCTCACACGGCCTTCACACGGCCGTGTGAGGTTCACACGGCCTTCACACGGCCGTGTGAGGTTCACACGGCTCCAACATGACCCCTACACGGCCTTAACACGCCCATGTGAGTTCTACACGGCCAGAACATGAAGAAAACATAGTTTTGCATGGCCATGTCACTCTGGAAGCTCTAGACTTCATTTAAACTCTGTTTTTACTCCAAATCACGTCCTGTCAATCAAAATAAGCAAAGAGTAGATCTCCGAACAGAATATAATGAAAGTATGACATTCTAATGAAATAGGGTGCAATAAACATAGATTATGTCAATGAAATACAAGTAGATGTACGTCAAAGTATGCATAAAAGAGTATATAATTTACGCACATCAACTTGGACCTAGTTCGGGCACTTGGAATTGGTCGCTTCAATCCACTCCACAATGGCTCTTCATCAACGGCTTATCAATTCCCGGGCGCTTGGACCCGGTCCTGCGCCTGGAGTCTTGCTGACGTGGACTCCAGTCTAATTCTTGCTGCAATGACTCGGTTACCTGGTCGGTACTGATCTTGGAGCTTGGACCTCATCTAGGTGCCTGGACTTAGTCTTGGCACTTGGACCTGGTTCAGGCGTCTGGACTTGGTTCGAGCACCTAGACCTGGTCTGAGCACCTAGACATGGTCAACTTTAAAGTTGACCATCTTCTCTTCTAATCTCTTGGGTGATTCTCTGACCATCTATAGTTGAACTCACCCAAACACAACTCTTACCTTCTCCTTGAACAGTCTTCCTCCTCATCTTATCATCCCTCAGAAGCATCGTGCACATCTTTCTCATCTGTCAATGTACTCTTCCATAGCTCCTCATCCCTTGGATGCACCAAGCCCATCGACTCGCTTCCTGTGTCATCCTTCTCGCTCGTTGCATCTTCCGCTCGACTTCTTGTGCCCCTAAGTCCCTGCACACTTAGACACAAGACATCAAAATCATAGAGCCTAACTTAGTTTAATTGATCATATCAAAATTCACCCGAGGTACTTATAAATAGAACTTTTAGTTCATATTGTTCAGACGTAATTGACATTATTGAACATTATTGGCTAGATAAGTTAGAGTATTGTATTCATTTCATTAACACTAGTCTCCTATCTGAACTTTACGCACATCTGCATCTAGTCAAAAATGGACTCATTTATTAGACTCACATGGCTAAACGGGATCTTGACTTTACCCCTGTGATACTTGAGACATTCCTCGATTGTCAACATTTAGAGAGTTCTTTTATTTGCTATCCTTCCTACCCCAAGTCTCTTCTTGAGCCTCTTGATCAACTCTCTATTAACTCTATGTATGAAGCATTGTATCATCATCCTAGACCTCTTGGCCAGCGACTTTTCTAAGTCAATGGTATGTTTGCTCTTGACAATGTTCTTTATAAAGTGATTATTGGGTGCATACTTCCCATTATTACCCGTGGTCTGGCCAAGGTAAGGCTTAGTAGTCTCTTCATGCTTTATGGATTTAGGCACAGGTTAGATATCAGCATTGCTCTCAATGTGTTTCATTACATTGTATATTTTACCACTCCTATTTAGAAGAAGATTCACATGTCATTCAATCACCTCATTATATCATGGTTAGCATCTTTAGGCATTAATATCAACAAGGGTGACCTATACCCATTGTCTGAGTCCTATTCTCGAATCGATCTCCATACATTATGTAATGTACATCACCTTCTCCCTTGCTCACATGCGATTGAGGGATGGCATCATAGTATGGATGCGCAACCATGGTGATGTTGATGTTGTGGATCCAATTGAGGGTGAGGAGGAAATACCTCAGCTTCTAGTGCTTGAGCTGATGGACCATGATGATCATAGTGATTATCTTGAGGAGGAGCTTGAGGCTTTAGATGTTGGGTTTTTCGGGCCACAAAAACCGTTTTTTGCATTGCGGAAACCTCGAAATTCTTATGCCACGGATCCGTGCGAAGAAATAAAATTTCATATACATGTTTTCTAAGCCTAGATCTACTTTAGATCTACAAGATAAAGAGGTTACCCTTGATGTGAAGCCCTTCACATAATCTCGCTCGTCCAAATGTTCGCCGGATCTCGAGAGTATCAAAGTAGATACTCCTCTATGTGTATCCACACAAGCAAGGAGATGGAGAAAACCAAACAAAAGGTGTGCTAGCACCTTTGATGGTCAAGGCAAGGAGGAGGAGAGGGAAAGAAGAAACCTTGAGAGGAAGAAGAAGAAATGAATTCACTTGAATAAAAAACAACTCATTCCACACTAAAAGTGGTCGGTCACTTCATGGCTTGTAACTCCCATGGAATATCAAGAGTCAAGTCTCTTGATCTCCTCCATGAGGTGGCATTTGGTCAAGTCAAACTTGACCAAATGAAGAAGCCTTGATGATGTGGCATTGGTCAAGTCAAAGTCAAGTCAAAATTTGACTTTTCATCTTCCTACTTAAGTCAAGTCAAACTTGACCACTTCTCTCCCGTTGATCTAATTTAACCATTGGTTCAAGTCAATTTTAATTTAATGAATCTCTATTCATTGAATTAAATTGATTCAATGAGTCTAAGTCCAAATTAGACTCATCTAACACATGAACCAAATTGAGACCAACTCAATTAGCCTAATTTGGATTACTCTTAATCCAATTTGGTTCATCACATGAACCTAATCCTTTAGGTTCATCAAATGAACCTAATCTCCATCTAATTGCCCTTTGTGTGTGACCCTATAGGTTCTTATAACGTTGGTAATGCTCCTAAACCCATTTAGAAGCATAAGTAATGAGCAGTATCTAGCAACACATCATTACTACCCAAGTTATAAGAATGTTGAGATCCAACATCACCTTGTGACTACTAATTGTGACCCCTCACAATATATGACAAGTGTCCTTCTATCCTTGACATCTAGATTGATCAATATGAGGCATAGACCGTGTCATCCTCTAATCAATCTAAATCTTGAATCCCAAGTAGACTCACTCAATCAAATGAGCTCAACATCTCATATTGACTCATTTGGGCATGGCCATGTACTTAGTGGTCTCACTCTATCAAGAATATCGATGTCACTCCCATCATATAGGAGGGATAGATCTCATCTACATCACTCACATCCCTCCGCATAATTTGTTACATATCCAGTAATCGCCTTTATAGTTCACCCAGTTACGGGTGACGTTTGACGAAACCAAAGTACGTAACTTCTTATATAGGGATCCATGGTGACTTCAGGTCCAAGGACTAATAGTCATACTAATAGCCACATGAGAAAGTATATGACACTCATATAACAATACATGATACTTTCTCATGACGGGTCATTCAGTATACATTCTCCAATGCATACCCATGTGTCAACTTGATATCTCTATATCCATGACTTGTAAGATCAAGTCATCGAGTTAACCTACATGCTAGTCTCGTCGCATTAACACTGTCCCTGAATGTTAATACTCGACTAGGAATGATTAAGAGTAGTGTTCCCTATATCATCTCACTATCGATTCAACCAATCGATTGATATAGGTAAGAACCTTCTACTCTAGGACGCTATTATACTTAGTTATTTGGCACCAATACAAGTAAGTATAATAACCAAAAACAAATGTCTTTATTTATATACAAGAATATGATACAACGAGTCTATACAACAATCATCAAATGATTGGCTCTAGGGCTCTAACTAACATTAGATACGCATGTAGAGGAGGTGGTTCTGACTGTCAAGGAGCTATGTTGAATGGTGCATGAGCAACATACTATTGTTATTGACCATCAGCTAACAACTCAATCTGTTGTTGCCTAGCTTCAGTCTTCTGTCACTTCTCTGACCTAGATGTATCAGACACAAATGTCAAGACTGAAGGATCATGTAAGATGATAGCAAGGGGGTGAATATCATCCATTAAAAATCTTTTCTTTTATCGTAAAATGAATCAGAGTAAGCAACAAAATAAGATATCAAAAGAATTGCAATAGACATAGCTGGTTACTTGGTTCAAAGCCTATATTGACTCCTACTCCAAGACCCACGATCCTTGATCTCATCATGGGGTAATCCACTAAAATTCCTTTTTCTAAAACCTTTAGAAAAGAGGTAATTCATACAAAGATGTTTACAAAGGATTATGCAAGCTAAAAAAAATATACCAACAATGAAGGTATGAGATGAAGATTCGTTAGAGCTCATCAGCATCGTAGCTTGTACATAGAGTTGAAGTGTAGAGTAGTAGCATGAATAGAAGGATTAAAGATCATAAGGTTGGACATTAGTATTGCTTCAGCTTAGATCTTGAGGTATTTTTATAATCTACGTTCGATCGATCGAAAAAAGTGTTTAGTAGATTGATCCTTTCAGTAGACTGATCTTTTTAGTCGACTGATCCTTTTAGTCGACCGATCTCCCTATCGATCAATTAATCATGAGTCCTTCTTTCTTCATTGAGATCTGATCTTTGTCTCATTAATTGCATTTAATGTTCAATTGATTGATCACCTTGATCGGTTGACTGGTCCCTCTGTTTTCCTACTTTCTCGAGATCGAATCTGTCATTGTGTGTTACCAAATTAGGTTTGATCAATCGATCTATGGGTTCGGTCAACCAATCCATGGGTTTGGTTGACCAATCTATGGATTTGATCGATTGATCAGCCTGACTTTCCAAGTTTACTTTGCATGATCAGAACCCTACCACATCAACTAAGTTCGGTTGACTTAACCTCCTATTCATTCAACCAATCCCATCAACTTTTACAAAACAGAGTTAGTTCCATAGTATAAAAATATCCCTACAAGATAAAGTTAGCATAATTGTATAATGTTGCATGAGTAAGAAAAGACATTAAGACCTGTCTTGATCTCAACTTGGGAACCTTCCACTTTCTTCAATTGGATCATTAACCTAGGGTTTGTCCATTCCTGGGACATGACCTTCTTATCATTCCACTCCTGTTGCTTACCTTAACCAACCTACCAAATATTTGGTACTCTAGACCTATTTGGACTTTCTTTACTCAGTGTTTGATCATCTATTCCACTAAGACTTTTCTTACAATACTAAATTACCCAACAGTAATAATAGTAATGTAAAATACTATGGTAAAACTAAACTTAGGTTTGCCAAGATCTGCTAGTCTGATCAACCGCGTGTGATCGACCAGAAACCTTTCAATCAACCTTGCTTAGAGTTTACTCCTCCAAAACTTCTCGTTACCTAAGGTTACCTCCCCCTAGAGTTTTTATCACCTGACTTCACTCACCAATGTTGGAGCAATCTTGAGGTTTGGTGTGACCATGAGTTTTTCTGTTTAGGCAAAGGATTTAAGTTAGGTTTATCCTTGAATTTGATATATGTATTTGAGTTGTACAGGTTTGTAGGATACACATATGACTTAGCTTGATGGCTTTGGGTCCGGAGAAGGATGGAGCATCCGATGGACCATGGATAAGGTAGCAAGCCCGTGGTAGTTTTGATGTGATCAATCAAGTCAAGTTAGGTCCTGTGTATTTAAACCTTATGTCTAACTGTGCAGGAGCTTAGGAATACAAGAAGTTGAGCGGAAGACGCAGCTAGCGAGAAAGATGGCACGAGAAGCGAGTCGACGGGCTTGGTGTATCTGAGGGACGAGGTGATGCAGAACAGTATACTAGAAGACGAGAAGGAAGCGCGCGATGTTTCCAAGGGATGAGTAGACAGAGAAAAAGACTGCTTGAGGAGAGAAAGCTAGAGTTGGGTTTGTGTGAGCTCAATTTTGGAAGGTCGGAGGATCACCCAAGCGATCGAGAAGGAGGCAGCGATCAGAGAAGGTGTCGGATGGTCCGCACATGGCTAACTAGTCTAGGCACCCAGACTATCTAGGCGCTCAGACTAATTTGGTACCAACCAGGGCACCTTGTCAAGTGAATCACCGCTGTGTCGTTGTCCGGGCACCCGGAGAGGGTTCGGGCACCCAGGAGTGGATAAAAACTTATCTTCACGCCGTTGCAAATCCCATTACGTGAAGATTGACTTTGTCGTGCTAGGGGCGCCCAGATAGGGTCCAGGCACCCGGATTAAGCCACGTTAGCAAACAATCAAATTCGACCAGCAGGTTATATATAGAGCCCTGGTCTTAGTAGTTTTGAACAATACTTGTAAATGAGTTCTGTACTTCAATTTTTTGTTCTATTCTTTATTGTTTTAAGCTTTTACCATTGTAAGAGGCTACTCCACCTTTGGAAGAAGGAGATTTTAATGAGTTATATTTGTCTTGGATTAATAATCCTCTGATTATAAACCAAGTAAATATTCTTGCCTCTTTCTTTATTTATTCATTTACTTTTTGTTTCTTAACAAGTGTTTGCCTAACTTAGTTCAAAGATCAAAAAAGGATATTCTTATAATTTCAAGCAATTCACCCCCCTCTTGCCAACCACTTAGGGACCTATAATTAGTATCAGAGCGAGGATGCTTTAGAAGAACTAACCACCGATCAAAGAAAAAAAAATCAATGGTCGAACCAAGCCTCAACCCGCCAAAGTTCGAGGCGGAGTTCAGACACTGAAAATGTCAAATGGAAGTATTCCTATCAATTGATTTCAAAATTCTTTTAATAATAAAGTATGATTTTGTAATTCCTAAGGATCAACAAGGAGAAGAGAAAGAAGAAAATCAATGGGCAAAGAAGGAAAAAAGTGATTTTGTAGCCAACAGTAGAGCGGAATACCATTTACTAAGTGTATTACCACCTTAAGAAGTCAACCGCATCGAAAGCTACTCCTCAGCCAAAGAACTCTGGGAAAAATTCCTGGAGTTTTATGAAGGCACATCCGAAGCAAAGCTCACATGACGAGACTTTCTTTGGAATCAACTAACAAACATCCTTATAGAAAAAGGTGAGAAGGTAGCCCAACTACACATGGAGATCAAAGAGTTGATTACCGAACTAGTTAACCTCGGTGAAACAATAACCAATCGGGACTCGGTCTGCTACATGCTCAATGCCTTTCCCAGAACCTTAGAATGGACTTCGATCATAGACGCCTACTACATCTCTAAGGACTTAGAGGTAAGTACCTTAGAAGAATTTTTTTCAACTTTAGAATTGCATGAATCCAGATATACAGGAACAAGTAAAGAGTCAAGCCAACCTGGCACTAAGAGCCACCAATAAGGATGAATTCGAGTCAGACTCAGATATTGATGCAGACAGAGAAGATTATATAGTAAGAAAATTTAAAAAGTTTTTTAAATCTAATAAATTTAAAGAAATGTAGACAACAAAAATCTAAGAACCAAGAGAAAGGTCTGATGCTACCATTGCCAAAAAGAAGGACATATAAAGAAAGACTGCCCAGAGCTCAAGAAGGAGAAAGACAAAGCGCCAAAGCGAAACAAGTAAAAAAATCTCAAGGCCACTTGGGATGAAAGTTCATCATCCGAGTCTAATATAGAAGCACATGCTAGACTAGCACTGATGGCTAGTCACGAAGAACCAAGTTACTCAGAAGCTAGCATCGATGAATGGGAAGTGAAACCATATGAGTGCAGTGATGCAGGGGGAGAATCTAGTAGCAGATCTAACACGGTAAGCGTGGTATGTCTCTTACCTCCTAATCAATTATATTTTGGTATAAAGTTCATGTCTAAGTCAATGTGTAAATTTAAAATTAAAAATGAAAAATTGAAAAAAAAAATAGAAATAAAAATAATCTTAGTAAAATCATGTTTAATAGAGGATTTTGATAAATTAAAAAGTGAAAAATTCTAAGTTGAAAGAACAAATTGAAATTATAAAATATTTTGCATTTTCAAATTTTAATACTTTAAAATTTTGAAATTATCAAGGACAAAATTAGTATTATAGATTTTATAAGAGTCAAATCAGAAAAGTAATAAAAAAATATGTTCCAAGAAAATTTTTGATTAATCTAGTAGCTAGGAACATATATTGGGTTCCAAAATCATGCCTAGATTAAATCTTTATACTTGTTTTATTTTAAATTTGATTTAATATTTTTTCTTTAAATTGTCTAACTTTTCAAATACATTTTTCAAATCCTTTCTATTTGAAATTAAATAGATCTTAATTTTTCCTTAAAAAAGATTTTATTTCTTATCTACTTAAAAAAATTTTAAATGTATGACCTCTGTATTATTTTTTTATGAATTTTTCAAAAAAAAAAATCATATTTTTGAAATTAAAATTATTTCATAGAGTTATTTTTGAGAATTTTATTTTTCTTTATTAAACATCATATTATCTATCAAATAAAATTTTGGCAAAATTTTTTGATTGATATTTAAATTTCTATGATTTTTTTTATCAAAATATGAATTTTTAATATTAAAAATTTTCAAACTTTCAATTCTTGTAACTTTATTTTAATTTGTGCATTTTTACACCTCTTGTCTTACTTTCAACATAATTACTCTTCTTTATCAGAGATTTGCTCTTTGTGTATTTTTCTATTGACAAGAGCCATTTGGGAGCGAAAGCAGTGTTCGTTAACGATCTAAAGAGCATACAAATTCAATTGACATTGGTCGTGTGATCTCACACGCCCGTGTCAAAGGAGCAGAAGGGAGAATGGTCACGACCATATGAATCCACACGACGTATGACCCCAAGCAAAGGAGAAACATAGTCCAGCCATGTGATCCCACACGGGCGTGTAGCTTTCTAGAGTTGATGCAGACACCGGCTGTATGAATCCACACGGCCGTGTAGCTTGACTAGAAGAGAAACAAAACACGCCGTGTGATCCCACACACTCATGTGGCTTAACTAGAAGAGAAGTAGAACACGGTCGTGTGATCCCACATAGCCATGCCACCCATCCAAGAACAAGCAAGACATGGTCGTGTGACTCCACACGGTCGTGTGAACTTAGTCGAGTCAAAGGGGACTTCGACCGTGTGGATGCCACACAACCGTGACAAGGGTCATGTCAGGCCCGTGCCCTGCACTATATAAGGGGCTTTCTTCCCCTTTTAAAGTGAGAAAGGTTCTCCCTTTGGGAGTTCCATGTTAGTGCCGATCTCGATCTTCTCTAGTCTCTGTTCTACGATACAAAGCTGTATCCATCGCCACAATTACTCTGGAAGCTTAGGATTGGATCCAAAGATCACTCTACAACCTTGGATAATCATTTCTTCCCTCTTCTTTCTTATTGGGTTTGAATGCTTGTTGATCCGGCGGTAAAAATCCGGAACCCCATAAGAAGTCAACGCTGAGGGGAGGTCAAAGGGTCCAGTGGCTCGCCGGAAAAGGGCGAGCCGACCGGACTCAGAAGAAAGGGAAATCTGGTAGTAAAAGGCACCCTGGTAGGGACCAGGGGTCCGACGCTCAAATAAAGCGGTGCGCAATAACCGAGCGGAAGGAGGTGCCGCCCGGACGGCGCAAAGAATCAAGGCCGTCCGGACGACGTCCATCGCCCGCTCGGCGGGCCAGGTACCCCAGTCAGACGGTGGGTAAAAGACGGGGACATCTTCTGACAGCCGTCAAGTCGTATGGCTGTGCCATACTTCTAGTCTGACAACGGGTGGTCCTGCCGTCCCATCAAAGAACATGCTCGGACTGTGGCAGCATGGTGTCAGGTAAGCTCTCTGACAAGTGCATACCGTGGTATGGGTTGCTGACACGTACGCACCTCGGTGGGCGTGCATCAGTTCCTTCTCCGTCCTATATAAAGAGGCTATTACTTCGCCAAAGGTACGCGAATACGAATTTGGCAGCCACTTTCTCTACCACTTACCGACTTGAGCGTCGGAGGACCATCGCCGGGAACCCCTTCCCGGCTAGACTTTCGTGCAGGATCGCCGGAGCTTCGTTCGACCATCCGGAGATTCACCCCATCGACTAGGAGCGTGCCGCGTGCCCAGCGTCCTTTGGTTCAGCGATTCGGACAGGATCAAATTGGCGCCGTCTGTGGGAACGCACCTGCATCGGCCGCCAAACTCATGGAGCAAAAACAAAAAGCATCCGCCGAGCGGGCGGAGCAACAAGCAACATCTGCGTCTGGTGGCCGAGCGGAAGCACCTCCAACCACCGTCGCATTCCATCGGGCCTTGTTTCGCACCCCTGAAGCCATACCAGCCCGAAGAGATAGAGGATCTTCCTCAGATGAAATGCCAAGGCGGGATGACAGGAAGGGGAAAGCTCCCCGAGCGGACTCCTCCCCCGAGCGGATCAATCGTCAATTCCCAAGCACTACGTGCCTCCGACGATCGGCGAATACAATGGAACAACGGACCCGGATGATCATCTGGGTAAGTTCGATAATACAGCCACGCTCCATCAGTACACAGATGGAGTAAAGTGTAGAGTTTTCCTTACCACCCTCTCGGGATCGGCTCAACGGTGGTTTCGAAGGTTGCCGGACGGATCCATCACGAGCTTCAAGGAATTCCGAACGGCCTTCCTCCACCACTTCGCCAGTAGTCGGCGTTATCAAAAGACAAGTGTCAGCTTATTCGCCATCAAGCAAGAGCCGAGAGAATCGCTTCGAGGCTATATTCAGCGATTCAACCAAGTGGCGATGGATATCCCAACGGCCACATCGGAGACGATGATGAATGCCTTCACGCAAGGCCTTGTGGATGGGGACTTCTTCCGGTCGCTCATCCGAAAGCCGCCCCGAGATTATGATCACATGCTACATCGGGCCAACGAATATATAAATGTGGAAGAAGCGCAAGCCGCTCGGAAAAACTCGGTGCTCATGCCGGCGACACCGCTGTGACCACCCGAGGACCGAGGGGCAATTCGATCCTCACGTCGGACCGCGTACGCAAGAAGTGGCTGCCATTCAAGCCAAAGAAGAGGTGGACCCCTATGTTCGCAAATTCCACCGCAGACGGATCGCACAACACGAGGATTGCCAAGCTTTCCTTTGTGTCCAATCTGTTCCGGAAAGCCGAACGCAGCGCCTCCCATCGACAGGAGACGTAGGACTCATGAAGCTGACCGGACCCGGACCGAGGGACGACACCAGCAGACACCCGATCGGCACCGATCCCCGAGGCAGGAGAATCGCCGGGCGTCCAGAGAACGGTCACGACCGTCCGCTCGGGAGGAGGAAAATAGGAGCAATACTTCCCGGGGCGAGATCAACGTTATTGCTGGTGGGCCGACCGGAGGAGATTCCAACCGAGCCAGAAAGGCGGGCGTCCGTCAGCTGCAGATCCATGCGGTCGGCTGCAGCCAAGAGCGGGCAAGTGGGCCGGAAATCACTTTCGGACCCAGGGACTTAGAAGGAGTTGAAGTGCCCCACGACGACGCGCTGCTCATTAAAGCGGTAATAGCAAATTACACCATTCACCGCATATTTGTTGACACAAGGAGCTCGGTCAACATCATATTCAAGAAGGCGTTCGATCAGCTGCAAATTGATCGAGCCGAGCTGCTGCCCATGACGACCCCGCTCTACGGGTTTACGGGCAACAAAGTTCAGCCGGTCGGACAAATCCGGCTGGCCACCTCGCTGGGAGAAGAGCCACTCAGGAGGACTAGGACAATAAACTTCGTGGTGGTCGACTCTCCCTCATCCTACAACGTCATTTTGGGACGACCGGCGCTCGGCGAATTCCGAGCGGTTGTCTCAACCTTCCACCAGAAGATAAAGTTCCCCGTGGAGGACAAAGTAGGAGAAGTGCGGGGAGATCAGCTAGCAGCTCGGCGGAGCAGAAGCTTGTTCCGCTCGGAAGGCGCCCCGAATTGAGGTACACGCCATAACCGAGAAACCTCCTGCTTTAATTTATGATGAAAAGGAGGAAGTCCAGATCCATCCGACCCGATCGGAGGCCACGACTTTTATCGCCTCTGATCTGGGGAGAGAACAGAAGGAGAAGCTGATTCAATGCCTCCGACGAAATCATGATGTCTTCGTTTGGTCGACACATGAGTTACCTGGAATTTCGCCGAGCCTAGCGCAGCATGAATTGCATGTCCAACCGGATGCTCAACCAGTGAAGCAGAGAAAAAGGGACTTCAGCGCCGAGTAGAATGCCATTATCCGGGCGGAGGTGGAAAAACTTCTGAAGGCCGACCACATACGCGAGGTGCAGTACCCGAGCTGGCTGGCCAACGTAGTCTTGGTCTCCAAGCCGGGCGGCAAGTGGAGGGTCTTTTAAACAAGGCATGCCCCAAGGATTTTTATCCTCTGCCCCGGATAGATCAGTTGGTGGACTCCACGGCCGGCTGCGAACTAATTTGCATGCTTGATGCTTACCAAGGATATCATCAAGTACCGCTCGCCCGAGAAGACCAAGAAAAAGTAAGCTTCGTAACGGCTGACGGCACATATTGTTACAATGTGATGCCGTTCGGATTGAAGAATGCCGGAGCCACCTATCAACGCTTGATGAACAAGGTTTTCAAGGAGCAGATCGGGCGGAATCTGGAAGTTTATGTGGACGACATTCTTATCAAATCCGTCCGAGCGGCCGATCTTTTCAAGGATATGGAAGAAACCTTCCGAACGCTGCGCAAATATGGAGTCAAACTAAACCCCCAAAAGTGCCTGTTCGGAGCCAAAGGAGGGTTTTGGGGTATATAGTGACCGAGCGGGGAATTGAAGCAAACCCCAGCAAGATTAAAGCACTGCAAGACATGCCGCCCCCAAGAAATACAAGAGAAGTGCAAAGGTTGACCGGTCGGATAACTGCTCTATCGAGATTCATCTCCAGAACCGCCGACCGGAGCCTGCCATTCTTCAAGATCCTGCGCAAGGCTACTAAATTCCAGTGGGATGAAGAATGTGACCGAGCATTTGAAGAGTTGAAGACATATCTTAATTCTCTACCAGTGTTAGCCAAGCCGGTCGGAGGTGAGTCACTTTATATGTATCTGTCGTCAACTGAGCATGCTGTAGGCTCAGCACTTGTGAGGGCGAACGGCGGAGAACAGCCGGTGTATTTTCTAAGCCACATTTTAAAAGATGCTGAATCTCGTTACACTGGGCTCGAGAAGTTGGCCTTTGCTTTAGTTCTAGCCGCTCGGCGCCTGCGACCGTATTTCTTGGCTCATACCATTATTGTCCGGACGAACAGTCCACTTGGAAGAGTGCTGTTGAATCCAGAAGCGTCCGGACGGCTTATCAAGTGGACGACAGAATTAAGTGAATTTGACATCCAATATCAGCCCCGCTCGGCGATTAAAGCCCAATCCTTGGCTGATTTTGTGACCGAAGTGCAAAAGCCAGAGCCGGAAGCTATGTGGAGAATATATGTGGATGGATCCTCCACTCGGCTTGGGAGTGGGATCGGAATATTACTACTCTCACCTCAGGAAGAAAAGATGCACCTATCCGTCCGGCTAGATTACAAAGCTACTAACAATGAAGCAGAGTATGAGGCCCTCATAGCGGATTGCAGGCCAATTCGCAGTTGGCCACTCAGCAACTTTCCGGCACCTTTGAAATCAACGTGTTCGGCTCAAACTCTCGCTGAGGCCTTTGAAAACTCAAAGCTACTTTCCGAGAGGTGCTTATTCAGAAGATCCCCCGAACGGAGAACCAGGCAGCCGATGAGTTAGCCAAACTAGCGAGCTCAATAACGCCGGTCGCCGTTCAGCAACCAATTGAAAAAACGCTACTGGTGGCGCATGTCGACCGGATGCAAGGCCTCGCATTTCCAAGTGACTGGAGGACACCTATTATAGAATTCCTCCGTTCGGGCACCACACCATCCGATGAATATGCAGCCCGGCTCCTCAGAAGAAGAGCCGGTCGGTTTACACTCATCGGAGATCAGCTTTACAAGAAAGCTTTCTCGCGCCCTTTGCTGAAATGTGTAAGCTCGGAGGACTCAGCTTACATCCTCCAGGAAGTACATCAAGGATCATGCGGGGGTCATCCGGGCGGACGCTCATTGGCCAAGAAGATCCTCTTGGCCGGATACTTTTGGCCAACTTTACAAACAGATGCCGCTCGGACAGTATCTACATGCCTTTCATGCCAGAAGTATCACAACTTCTCCCACCGACCGGCAGAGGAGATGAAGGCATCAACCATCTCATGTCCGTTCGATCAATGGGGAATGGATATTGTGGGTCCATTTCCGATGGCGACCGGGCAGAGGAAATTTTTACTAGTGGCGGTAGACTATTTCTCCAAGTGGGTGGAGGCCGAGCCGCTGGCAAAGATCGTTCGGCATCCCTCGCCGACTAGTGTCCGACAACGGGCGGCAGTTCACAGGGAAGATGTTAGAGGATTGGTGCAAAAGCTACGGCATTGAGCAACATTTCACGTCCGTGGCCTATCCTCAGAGCAACGGTCAAGCTGAAGTCGCCAACCGGGAAATTCTTCGTATTCTGCGCGCTCGGCTCGACCATTTGGGAGGGAGTTGGCCGGACGAAGTGCCGAGCGTCTTGTGGGCTATCCGAACGACGCCAAAAGAAGGGACGGGAGTCACACCGTTCCATTTGGTATATGGCGGTGAGGCTGTCATACCGGTCGAAGTCGGCGTTGAGTCAGCCCGGATCCAGAGCTATGATGATGACAACGCCGAACGAAGAAACATGGAGCTGGACTTGGTAGAAGAGGAGAGGGCAAAGGCATCCGTTCGGCTGATGGCATATCGTCAGCGGATGAAGCAAAACTACAACCGGCGACGTCGGCAAGCTTGAAGCTCCCTGGGCAGGCCCTTTCAAAATCATCGAAAAGCTCCGTTCGGGCGCGTATTATCTGGAGGATGAGGACGGACGGCAGCTAGATAGGTGAAAGGTGTATCACTGTAAATCACCCTGTGTATTTCATTTTTCGACTAAATACTTGAAATGCAGAGATGAAAAGTCAAAAGATCGAATATAAGGCATTATCATCGTAAACCGAAGGCCCCTGAGCCGATCGGCCGGGAGGTTTGTATCCGAGCCGGGAGCTCGAACCCGAAGACCCCAGGCCGTTCGGCCGGGCTGCGTATAGAATATAAGCAGCATTCGAAATCGAAGACCCCGAGCAGTTCGGCCGGGCTGCATACTAGTGTGGCAGGAAGGAAACCAAAGCCCTGCGCTGCTCAGGATGATAGAGGGAGGTTATTGCCTGGAGCGAAGGCCTGAGCCGGTCGGCCAGGTATATGGTTTTTCGAGCCAAGTGCTCGACAACGAAGGCCCCGAACCGCTCGGCCGGAGGTATACGGATCAAATTGGCGCCAAACGCTCTAAAAACGGAAGCCCCGTACCATTCGGACCGGATCAAATAGACCCTGAGCCGTTCAGCCAGGAGTACGTTCTTGGGTAAAAGGGGCATAGGGATTATCCGAGCCAAGCACCCGAATAGTGAAAGCCTCCCTGCCGATCAGGTTCGCAAGCGAATGACCCGTGCTGTTCGGCCGGGCATAAATATTGTTCAAGCGCGGGATATGAAGGCCAAGGTCGCTTGACTTGGTAAGGAGTCAATCTCGAAGACCGTCTAGCCCAGACGTTAAACCGTAGAGACGAGCCGGCGTCTATAAACCCTCCGAGCGGAAGACCGACGAGCACCGTCGTTAAAGATCGTGAGCCGCGCCGATCGGCTATAAATATCCACGCCGTCTAGCCCAGACGTTAAACCGTAGAGACGAGCTGGCGTCTATAAACCCTCCGAGCAGAAGACCGACGAGCACTGTCGTTAAAGATCGTGAGCCGCGCCGATCGGCTATAAATATCCGCGCCGTCTAGCCCAGACGTTAAACCGTAGAGACGAGCCGGCGTCTATAAACCCTCGGAGCGGAAGACCGACGAGCACCGTCGTTAAAGATCGAGAGCCGCGCCGATCGGCTATAAATATCCGCGCCGTCTAGCCCAGACGTTAAACCGTAGAGACGAGCCGGCGTCTATAAACCCTCCGAGCGGAAGACCGACGAGCACCGTCGTTAAAGATCGAGAGCCGCGCCGATCGGCTATAAATATCCGTGCCGCCGAGCACAGACGATAACGTCTATAAACCCTCCGAGCGGAAGACCGACGAGCACCGTCGTTAAAGATCGAGAGCCGCGCCGATCGGCTATAAATATCCGCGCCGTCGACCACCGACGATAAATATCAAGAGACGAGCAAAGGATGGTTAATCGGAATTAAAGAGGCAAACAAGTTTGAGCGCTGAGCGGCTGATCAAGCGCGTAATGAGACATTAAAGATAATTCGCTTGTCTGGCATAGCGAGGTGCCGAGCGGAATGGTTATAAAGAATACTTAGTAAGTTCTTGCCACAATAAAAGGTGAAAGGAACAGAAGATCATCTACTACGCAAGCTAAAAAAGTCATTACAGAGATAGTCCGGGCCGAACGGCTGGAATACAAAAAAGTTTATAAAAACGCTCCTCAGACATCAAAATCAAAGAGAGCGTCGGGGATGGTGTCCATCACGCTCGCTATATCTTCGGAGGGGATGGTCAACTCGGCAGATAGGTGATCCCACCGCCGCCTTGATCGCCTCCTCGAACGTGAGGGATATCTTGTCAGTGAACTTCTCTCCGAAGTCCTCCGAACAAAGGAACGCTTTCCTCACCTCGTCAGAGCGGGCCGACTCCCCCTCCTGGTATTCCTTGAGCGCGGCATGGGCGGCATCGCTGGTGGCTTGGAGCGCGGCCAAATCTCCGTCGAATCTTTGGAGATCCGCCGAGCGGCCCTCCTTCTCGGCGGCCAACAGGGCGTCCAAGTCTTTGATGCGTTGTTCCAACCCCCTGATCTCCACCTTCATACGGTCCATATCATTGATGGCCTATTGCTTCCGAGTGGTCGCCGTTTTGAGCTCCTTCTCTCGTTGCTTGATCATCGTTTCGAGCCGAACGACTTTGCTCGCCAAATCGTTAGCCCTTTTCCGTTCGGCGTCCAGTGATTTTTTGGCCTGCGCCAGAGCGGCAGCCGACTGCCCGTTACCCCCAACGGTTTTTTGTTTTTTCAACTCGTCCTCCAGCTCGACCAATCGATTGCTAATAGCGATCTGCTCCACCCAGTTCTACCAACAAATGTCCACAGGTCAGAAACCTAATTCGAATATGCAAATAAAGAAAAGGAGAGCATACCCCGGTGGCCTATTGAAGGTTGCTATCGCCGAGCTGCCCGGGAGTCATCGTGGCTATGCGACGCCGAGCCGGTCTTTCTCAAGTTTTGGCCTCTCGGCTCGCTCTGAGAAGCAGCGACCTTATCGGATGGCCCACCGGCAGAAGAGGAGGGAAGCTCACCCATACGCCTGATACGGCGCAAAGTTCTGGAAGGGCTGGACGGCGGCACCTCCGCGCTGGCCCTCGGAGAGCCCTGAGGAGTTGGGGTACTCTCGAGCGAAACCGTCCCGGATAGCACCGGTGCGCCCGCGCTCCGCTCGGGCAGTGGCTCATCAAGATTAGCGCTCCGCTCGGGCAGTGGCTCATCAAGGTTAGAGGTAGGGGCAGAGGCAGGGGCAGATTCTGGTCTTCGGCGCTTCCGAGTGCGTAGCGGCACATCATCGGCCGAACGGCCCCCTACCTCAGCCTCGGGAGGAGGTTCCAGGTCACCCGCGGCCTCATTGTGAAAGGCAGGGACATCTGAGGCTTCGGGGACAGTGGGCGCCCCCTCACTTTCTCCACCGGTCGGATCGGATGGAGCAAGGCCCCGCTCGGCGGCCTCCTTGTTCGTCACCTCCTCAATCTGAGCAGCTTTCAGTTTGAGCTTCTCGGTAGCCTTGGCACGCCACATGACTTCCGCTGCAGAAACAAAAAATAAATCAGTTAGAATAAAACAAATGAGAAGACAAGGAAACTTACTCATGCTGTAGGGCAGATCGGCGGGGATAGAAGACAAGCCGAATATATACATTACTCCTGGAAGGAGCATCTCGTCAATATGATAGCGCTGACCGACTAGCCGCTCGGCTGCATGGAGATAGTCCGCGTCACCTCTAAACTTGCCGAGCTCCGGTTGCGCAGGCATAGCCGTCTGCCACTTGGTGCGGAAAGTCGGCCGCTCGGGAAAACGTATATAGAAAAAATGCTCCTTCCAATGTTTGTTGGAGCTCGGCATATGATCAAAAAGCACGAAGCCTATCCTAGACTGGAAAACAAAGGTACCCCACTCGGCTTGCTTGGGGTAGTAAAAGTAGTGGAATATTTTTGGGTCCAAGGGGATGTTGTTCAGCTTAAACAAAACTATCACTCCGCTCAGCAGCCTGATAGAGTTGGGAACTACCTGGCCGAGCGGAATGCGGAAATAGTTGCAGACTTCTAAGAAAAATTTGTGAGGTGGAAAACGCAGTCCGGCAAGAAATTGGTCTCGGAAGAAAAGCACTGTGCCGGACGGCGGTTCATGAGGCCGAGCGGCTGGTGTGGCTAACACTACTTGGTGGTCGGTCGGCAGGTCATAAGTCCGGACGAGGCGCAAGGCGTCTTCCTCATCAAAACGGCTCTCCATGGTCGTGTACCACAGACCTGGAGCGCCGCCAGTCGAATGTGAAGTGCTAGTCATGGTCAAGGGACGAGAATATAGGATGCCGGGGGAAGGGATGAGCAAAGAATGGAGCAGAAGCCGATTGAAGGAAACAGGTAACAAAAAGAAGAAAGCGCTGGAAACAAGAGAGAAGGCCTTACAAACAAAGAAGATGATCGACGAAGGGCCGAGGTTTGCCGAAGAGTTGAGGGGCGAGAATGCCGGAGGAGAATGAAGCAGCGAGGCGGCAGCGGAAGCGGAGCCGCAGGCTTTATATTGCCGCCCGGAAGCAACCTCCACCGTCCGATCCAGGTCGTCAATATCGAGGTTGTCATCGGATCGTCCGTTTCAAACGGCGGTTGTCCCATCGGAAGTGACGTAACCTCCATACTCTGACAAATGCACGGTCGCCACGTGTTTGCCGGTTACTAGCCGCATTTAATGAGCTCGCCTTACCGTGCGCAGAGCACGTGCTGGGTAGTGTGGGAGAACAACGTGTTAGAGTGTATACTAAAAGCCTAGCTTTTGGTATAAACATTTATCTAGAAATAAGAATCACATTGGTCAAATGTCTACATTTATTATAAATGTAGTTGTTCAATTAATTTATATTGTAGATAACATGGTGTGTGGTGTCACACACAGAAGATCATGTTATCAGTACCTTATAAATTATAAACAGTAGCTCACGACCATAATGGAAAGGAACAAACCATTGGAAGGTCGTAGTGTAATTAGGTATTAGTTTATCTTAACTATATAATTATACTAGTACACTTAGAGTGTATTGAGTAGGACCATTAGAGGTCGTTTCTTTTATACTGACTTTATAAAGAAACAAAGACCTCAGTTATTATGGAAGTGTGTGCTCTTAATCCTAATATAATAACAAGCACATATATTTGATATTTATTTCTTTAATTTATCAATGGGTGAGATTTAGTTCGATGAATCAATAAGCCCGATAAGTTGGGAAATGATATCACTTATAGTGTGTGTTGTTGATTATAGAAGGAAACTGTGTCCTCGTGATCTAGGTTGAGAATGTCCCCAAGAGGAGCTCATAAGGATTGTCATGTTAAACCCTGCAGGTGGACTTAGTCTGACATGACGATGAAGTTGAGTGGTACTACTCTTGAAGCTAGATATTAATTAAGTGAGTTGTCAGTAACTTACTTAATTAGTGGGCATTTGTTATCTTAAACACAGGGAGACTAACACACTCATAATAAGAAGGAGCCCAAAAATGTAATTTGGGATTGGTGCGGTAGTTCAATAATAGTTCTTTAGTGGAATGAATTATTATTGATGAAATTAAGTTGTGTGTTCGAACACGGGATGCTTAATTTCATCGGAGACCAAAACCAATTCCTCCTCTCGGTCCCTATCGTAGCCTCTAGTATATAGAGATTTATACCCACATACCCACCTTCTTACCCATCAATGGGGCCCAAGCTAGCTTGGAACCCAAGCTAGGGCCGCCAAGTCAAGTGGATGAGCCATGTAGGTGGCCAAAGCTTGGGTCCCAAGCTTAGGTGGCCGCCACTAGAATATTAAAGAGGATTTTATTAAAATTATTTCTTATGTGGATATCATGTTTTAAAGAGAGTTTAAAAATTAAAATTTCCTTTTATAACTTTCTACAAAAGATTAAGAGAAGAGATTAATCTCTTTCCTTATTTGTAGATTAAAAGGATGGTTTTAATTTTGGTAAAACTTTCCTTATTTGTAAATCATCTACATGTTTAAAAGAGAGTTTAAAATTTGAAATCTTTCCTTATTTGTTGATTAAAGGAGGATTTTAAATTTTAAGAAAACTTTCAATTTTAATCATGTTCATGATTTAAAAGAGAGTTTAAAATTAAATATTCTCCTTTATAAGTTTCTACAAAAGATTAAGAAAAGATTTGATATCTTTCCTTATTTATAGATTAAAAGAGATTTTAATTTTTAGAGATAACTTTCTTTTTATCCACATGTTTAAAAGAAATATTTTAATTTATAAAATTTTCTTTTTATTAACCACCATGAAGGGAAAAATTATTTGAGAAATTTTTATAAATTTCCGAAAGCAAATTAGGAAGTTTTAATTCTTGTGTGAATTAAAATTTCCTTGATTTGTGGAATGGTGTGGCCGGCCATTGTATTTGTAAAAAGGAAATTATTTTTAATTAAATAAAATTTTCTTTTTCATGGCAAAATAATTAAGGAAGTTTTTAATTAAATTTCTTTATTTGTCAAGACCAAGGATTATAAAAGAGGGGATAGAGAAGGCTTCATGGTGAACAACTCTATTCTATTCTTCCTCTCTTTTCCTCCTTGGTGGCCGGCCCTAGCTTCTTCCTCTTCTCTTCTTCTTGTGGCCGGCGGCAATCCCTCTTGGAGCTCTTGATGGTGGCCGGTTCTAGCTAGGAGAAGAAAGAGAGAAAGGAGGTTTTATTTCTTGCATCCCTTGGAGCTTGGTGGTGGTGGCCGGACCTCTACTTCTCTTGGAGAATTTTGGTGGCCGAAACCTAGAAGGAAGAAGAAGGTGCTTGGTGGTTCTCATCTCGGAAGATCGTTGCCCACACAACGTCCGAGGTTAGAAGAGGAATACGGTAGAAGATCAAGAGGTCTTTCTAAAAGGTATAACTAGTATTTTTCCTTTCCGCATCATACTAGTTATTTTTGGAAATAATACCAAATACAAGAGGCTTACGATTCTAGTATTTCGAATTTATTTTCGATGTAGTGTTCTTATGTTTTCTTCTTTTCCTTGTGATTTGATTGTTCCTTTTGGTTAACCTAAAGTTATTTTAGGAAATTAAATATTATCTTTCTATAAAAGGTTTTGTCTAGTCGGTGGTGGTTGCTCCCATATCCAAGAAGGCCATGTGCCTCGCCACGTCAGTACTGGGAACCAATTATGGAAATTAATATTTAATGGAATTAATAACTTAGGTGATTTGGATCGAACGTGTTAAGTTTCGTAGGAGATCCAAGTCAAAACCTAAAAGAACAAATAGATTAAGTTTTGGATCAAACGTGTTAAGTTCCGCAGGCGATCCAAAATTTAATTTAAAAGAACACATGGTAGCTAGGAAAAGGTTCAGACCTTTGTACAAAATTTTTGTACAGTGGAACCTCTAGGCTTTCCGAGTAGCAACCAGCAATTGGTATCAGAGCTAGGGTTTTGCCTCTGTGTATTTGGTATTAGTTTAATTATGCACATGTCATACATAATTTAGGCAGGTTAATAGTAGGATGTGCTAACTTTGTGGATGCAGGATCCAACTATTATGGCTTATAGTTATTATGTGTGTGATTGGACCCTTGGACATGTCAAGGGCATTTTATTGTGTGTGCATGATTGTATTATAAAATACAGCAGGAGCTGTATTTAGTTTTATTAGGATTTTATTTTTGATCTAGATACATGTACATTCCTTTTATGGAATATAGGATCAAAATGTAAAATTCTATTTATGTCGCGGATCGAATCTTGCAAAGCGTGGAACCTTCTAAGGACCAGAGGCGCAGCGGAACTAGGAGCAAGATGGATGCGACAGCTAGACCCGGTGGCGGTGGCCAAATATGGCAGCAGCTTGGGATGACAACACACGGAGGACAACTAGAGATAAAAGTCATAATAGTTGAAAATTAGATTTTCTATTTATTGCTTTTATATTATGCTGTGTGTGCATGTTAGTTTACATATTTAGTAGGCTAGCATAGTTAAAATTCCTCATTTATAAATAACTAAGTGGGAGAGGGATTTTTAAGTAAATCCCATGGTCTCCATTACTGGTTTGTAAGTGATGCAAACAAGCTTGCGCGTTGGCTCTGAGTGCCTTCCTCCATAACGGATGAGCTTGTTTGTGGATCACTAGAACAGACTTCCAATTTTGGATGACTATAGAAAGTTAATTAAGAGCGTGTGATCTTCCCCAACGGAAGGGGCATAATCTTATTAATGGACTTAGTGTCAAGTAATGGTATACACTTAGGCACGTCTAATAGTATCCTCCCTAACGGAGTCACTGCTATTATTTGTGTGACCGAAGAAAACCAACTATTAATTTGTCAAATAAATAGGTTGACAAGATAATAAAATTAAAAACCCCTCTTACAAATGTTTGATTTTGTATACGTCCACACTAACGTGGCATACAAAATTCACTGTGTTTGAGGTAATTTTATTTGTCATAAAGATTTATTGACAAGATAATTAATGGGTAAAACCCTCCTCTTACAAATGTTTAAATTTTGTATACGTCCACACTAACGTGGCATGCAAAATTCACGGTGTTTGAGGTGTTGGTGAATTTAAATAATATTGTTTGAGGAATCAATGTTATTTTAAATTCAAAGAGTTTTGACCAAATATTTGATCAAAGACAGATCAACTATTAATTTTATTCATCATAAAGTAAAGTTGACGAGATAATAAAATTAATGAATAAAATCTCCTCTTCGATTTTGTATATACAAAATTCATGGAGATTTTAAGGAGTTGATCTTGACCAAATATTTTTGTGATTCTTAGGATGTTTGTCAATCCCTAGTAGTCATACTATAGAAAAAGACTTAGTAGTCCCAATTGTAATGATTGGAAATAGGACTTGGACATTAAGGTAGACTGTCTTCTTAGAACTAAGAACAATTTAGGTGTATTTAATTCATTAGTTGAAACATGTCTAGTGGTGTTATCTACCAGAACCTAGAGTGTAGATACAAGATGCCATTAATCATGTCTGTCATTGCAGGGTTCCAGGAAACCCGACAACTAAATGAAAGGTAAATCACCATTCACATGGGCACTACTGTAAAAGTGGTAGCTGTTACAGTGGGAGATGTTTATCTTTTGATAAGAATAAAATTTGGATTTTAAGTAATTGTCTTTACGTACCAAGTTTAGAAAGAACCTGATTTCAGTTTCTAAACTATTATAGATATTGTGTCTATTTTGATAACAAAGTTGTTATCAAGAAAAATAGGGAAGTTATCTATTCTGGTATGATGGTTGACAATTTATAATCCAATAACTCCCACGATGCAAACAAATGGAAATTAGTAACACATCTTCTAATTTTAAGAGAAAGCAACCTTCGGAAATGAACCAATTATATCTTTGGCATCTAAAAGCTAGGTTAGGATTCAGTGGTGGCTAATGAACTTTTGGGTTCATTGGTAGTGGAAATATTTCCAACCTGCGAGTCTTACTTGGAAGGAAAATAACCAAGAAGCTTTTAAGTCCAAGGGGTATGGAGTCAAAGATATGTTGAAATTGGTTCATTCTGATTTGTGTGATCCTATAACTATCCAGACAAGAGGTAGTATTGAATATTTTGTCTATTTTATAGACAACTATTCAAGATACAAATAAATTTACTTAATGTACCGCAAGACTAAGTACTTTGATTAGTTCAAAGAGTACAAGGTTGATGCGGAGAAATGTTAAAGTAAAAAGTCACTATGGAAGATAGTAGTGGCAAGTACCTCTTGAGAGATTTTAGGAGTCACTTATCAGTAGTTGGATTTCAATCCCAACTAACTGCATCTGGTACACCCCAACAGAATGGTGTAGTAGAAAGAAGGTAAAGGACTAACTCTTATGGAATAATTAGATAGATGATGAGTTATTCAGAAAATTACCAAATTTGTTTTAAGGATAAAACTCTGAAAACGAAAGTGAACATAGTACCTTCCAAGTTAGAACTCTTTACTCATATAGAATTGCTGAATAGGCATAAGCCTATTTTGAAGCATATTCGGATTCAGGTAATCCAGCACATATGTTAAAGAGAGATAATAATAAGTTGGATAGGAGTTCACTTGTTTGTAAGTTATCCTAGATAAACAAAAGTAGGTTTATAGTTTTAAAAATCAGAAGATCATTGTTAGCATCAATGACTGATTTTAAAAGGACTATATAATGAACCACGTGCTCATAAGTAAATTTGTTCTTAAGGAAATAATAAAAGACATGTCTAATCTAGTACCAACTGTACAAGATGAGATACCACAAGAAAACTGCAACACGTATCACAAATGATACACAATTGCAGAAAATGCCTTGTCATAGTGGGAGGGTTGTTAAGCAACCTTAAAAGATTCATGTTTTGGGAGAGTTTTTGAACTTGATCCCTGAAGAACATGAACCTGATCTCCGGACATATGACGAAGCACTCCAAGATAAATATGCAGCATCTTGGCAAAGAGTAATGAATAATAGAATTAGAATATATGTATTCTAATAAAATCTGGAAGCTTGTAGAACCACCAAGTGGTGTAAAAGCCTTTGGGTGTAAAAGGTCTATAATAGGAAAAAAGAGGGATAGACAGGGAGGTAGAAACCTTCAAAGCAAGGCTTGATGAAAAAGGAAACTTTTTTCACTGGTAGCCATGCTTAAGTCTATCCGGATTCTTTTATCTATTTGGCAAGTGGATGTCAAGACAGCATTCCTTAATGGAAGTCTTGAAGAAAGCATCCATATAAAGCAACCAGAAGGGTTCATTGCAAAGGGCTAAGAGCATCTTGTGTAAAGCTCAATCAGTCTATGGACTGAGGCAAAGCTTCAAGGTCTTGGAACATCCGATTTATCAAAGTAATTCAGACCTATGGATTTATTTAGTAACCGGGTAAGTCTTGTGTATACAAAAGGTGTGATGGAAGCGTGGTGGTATTTCTTGTACTATACGTAGATAACATTTTTGGTAGTTGGAAACAATATCAAAATATTGTCAGAAGTAAGGGTATGGTTGTCCAAACAATTCGATATAAAGGACTTGGGAGAATGAATATATTCTTGAGATCAAAGTAATAAGGGATCGCAAGAAAAGAATATTTTACTTATCCCAAGCTTCATACATCGAAAAAATCCTTGCTCGTTTTAAAGCATGCAAAACTCCAAGAAAGGTTTCTTACCTTTTCAGGATGGAGTAACTTTATCTAAAGATATGTCTCTATAGACATCAAAGGAGATAAAGGAAATAAAGGCAGTTCTTTATGCTTCGGCTGTCGGAAGCCTAATGTATGCTATGCACGAGATCAGAAATCTGTTTTGCCAAGGGCATAGTTAGCAGATATCAAAGTAACCCTGGACAAGGACAGTGGATTGCAGTAAACCATATATTGAAGTACCTTAGAGGCACTAGAGATTATATGCTAGCTTACAAGACAGTTAATTTGGTCCCTGTGGGTTACACGGATTTTGACTTCCAATCGGATAGGGACAATAATAAGTCAACCTCGGGGTTTTGTGTTTACTTTAGGAGAAAAAGTCATAACTATAGAAGAGTGATAAGCATAGGTGTTTTTTCTGGACTCCACCATAGAAGCTGAGTATATGGCAAGCCTCTGAGGTAGCCATAAAAGCTGAATGACTTAATTACCTCAAGATAGACTTAGATATGATTTTTAGTTTGTCCAAAGATTATTACAATTTATTGTAATAATAATGGTGCAGTAACAAACTCGAAGAAACCATGAGTCTATAAGGCAAGAAAACACAATAGAGCGCAAGTACTACCCAATACAAGAAATTGTATAACGAGGAGAAGTTGTTGCCGCCTAGATTGCATCAGATAATAACCTAAGGTCCTTAAGGCAAGAGCTTTTTGAAAGGCTTGGGAATCAGATGTATAGCAGCAGATATGGCAGCTTAGTCTTTTAGTATAAGTGGGAGATTGTTAGAGTGTATACTAAAAGCCTAACTTTTGGTATAAACATTTATCTAGAAATAAGAATCACATTGGTCAAATGTCTACATTTATTATAAATGTAGTTGTTCAATTAATTTATATTGTAGATAACATGGTGTGTGGTGTCACACACAGAAGATCATGTTATCAGTACCTTATAAATTATAAACAGTAGCTCACGACCATAATGGAAAGGAACAAACCATTGAAAGGTCGTAGTGTAATTAGGTATTAGTTTATCTTAACTATATAATTACACTAGTACACTTAGAGTGTATTGAGTAGGACCATTAGAGGTCGTTTCTTTTATACTGACTTTATAAAGAAACAAAGACCTCAGTTATTATGGAAGTGTGTGCTCTTAATCCTAATATAATAACAAGCACATATATTTGATATTTATTTCTTTAATTTATCAATGGGTGAGATTTAGTTCGATGAATCAATAAGCCCGATAAGTTGGGAAATGATATCACTTATAGTGTGTGTTGTTGATTATAGAAGGAAACTGTGTCCTCGTGATCTAGGTTGAGAATGTCCCCAAGAGGAGCTCATAAGGATTGTCATGTTAAACCCTGCAGGTGGACTTAGTCCGACATGACGATGAAGTTGAGTGGTACTACTCTTGGAGCTAGATATTAATTAAGTGAGTTGTCAGTAACTTACTTAATTAGTGGACATTTGTTATCTTAAACACAGGGAGACTAACACACTCATAATAAGAAGGAGCCCAAAATGTAATTTGGGATTGGTGCGGTAGTTCAATAATAGTTCTTTAGTGGAATGAATTATTATTGATGAAATTAAGTTGTGTGTTCGGGGCGAACACGGGATGCTTAATTTCATCGGGAGACCAAAACCAATTCCTCCTCTCGGTCCCTATCGTAGCCTCTAGTATATAGAGATTTATACCCACCGCATACCCACCTTCTTACCCATCCAATGGGGCCGGCCAAGCTAGCTTGGAACCCAAGCTAGGGCCGGCCAAGTCCAAGTGGATGAGCCATGTAGGTGGCCGGCCAAAGCTTGGGTCCCAAGCTTAGGTGGCCGGCCACTAGAATATTAAAGAGGATTTTTATTAAAATTATTTCTTATGTGGATATCATGTTTTTAAAAGAGAGTTTAAAAAATTAAAAATTTCCTTTTATAACTTTCTACAAAAGATTAAGAGAAGAGATTAATCTCTTTCCTTATTTGTAGATTAAAAGGATGGTTTTAATTTTTGGTAAAAACTTTCCTTATTTGTAAATCATCTACATGTTTAAAAGAGAGTTTAAAATTTGAAATCTTTCCTTATTTGTTGATTAAAGGAGGATTTTAAATTTTAAGAAAACTTTCAATTTTAATCATGTTCATGATTTAAAAGAGAGTTTAAAATTAAATATTCTCCTTTATAAGTTTCTACAAAAGATTAAGAAAAGATTTGATATCTTTCCTTATTTATAGATTAAAAGAGATTTTAATTTTTAGAGATAACTTTCTTTTTATCCACATGTTTAAAAGAAATATTTTAATTTATAAAATTTCCTTTTTATTAACCACCATGAAGGGAAAAATTATTTGAGAAATTTTTATAAATTTCCGAAAGCAAATTAGGAAGTTTTAATTCTTGTGTGAATTAAAATTTCCTTGATTTGTGGAATGGTGTGGCCGGCCATTGTATTTGTAAAAAGGAAATTATTTTTAATTAAATAAAATTTTCTTTTTCATGGCAAAATAATTAAGGAAGTTTTTAATTAAATTTCTTTATTTGTCAAGACCAAGGATTATAAAAGAGGGGATAGAGAAGGCTTCATGGTGAACAACTCTATTCTATTCTTCCTCTCTTTTCCTCCTTGGTGGCCGGCCCTAGCTTCTTCCTCTTCTCTTCTTCTTGTGGCCGGCGGCAATCCCTCTTGGAGCTCTTGATGGTGGCCGGTTCTAGCTAGGAGAAGAAAGAGAGAAAGGAGGTTTTATTTCTTGCATCCCTTGGAGCTTGGTGGTGGTGGCCGGACCTCTACTTCTCTTGGAGAATTTTGGTGGCCGAAACCTAGAAGGAAGAAGAAGGTGCTTGGTGGTTCTCATCTCGGAAGATCGTTGCCCACACAACGTCCGAGGTTAGAAGAGGAATACGGTAGAAGATCAAGAGGTCTTTCTAAAAGGTATAACTAGTATTTTTCCTTTCCGCATCATACTAGTTATTTTTGGAAATAATACCAAATACAAGAGGCTTACGATTCTAGTATTTCAAATTTATTTTCGATGTAGTGTTCTTATGTTTTCTTCTTTTCCTTGTGATTTGATTGTTCCTTTTGGTTAACCTAAAGTTATTTTAGGAAATTAAATATTATCTTTCTATAAAAGGTTTTGTCTAGTCGGTGGTGGTTGCTCCCATATCCAAGAAGGCCATGTGCCTCGCCACGTCAGTACTGGGAACCAATTATGGAAATTAATATTTAATGGAATTAATAACTTAGGTGATTTGGATCGAACGTGTTAAGTTTCGTAGAAGATCCAAGTCAAAACCTAAAAGAACAAATAGATTAAGTTTTGGATCAAACGTGTTAAGTTCCGCAGGCGATCCAAAATTTAATTTAAAAGAACACATGGTAGCTAGGAAAAGGTTCAGACCTTTGTACAAAATTTTTGTACAGTGGAACCTCTAGGCTTTCCGAGTAGCAACCAGCACAACGGACATCGATTCCCAGAAAATACAAGGCATGGACAAAGTGTCGCCGGACAGACAGATATCGCCGCACGGAGGAGCATCTTTATGCCTGGCTGAGCGGCCTAAGGCAATGATCATTGTTCGACAGATCGGCAGTCCAGTCAGTCGGACTTTGCCTCCTTCTACTAGACTCGAGAGGAAGGCAAGTGATCCGGCGGTAAAAATCCGAAACCCCATAAGAAGTCAACGCTGAGGGGAGGTCAAAGGGTCCAGTGGCTCGCCGGAAAAGGGCGAGCCGACCGGACTCAGAAGAAAGGGAAATCTGGTAGTAAAAGGCACCCTGGTAGGGACCAGGGGTCCGACGCTCAAATAAAGCAGTGCGCAATAACCGAGCGGAAGGAGGTGCCGCCCGGACGGCGCAAAGAATCAAGGCCGTCCGGACGACGTCCATCGCCCGCTCGGCGGGCCAGGTACCCCAGTCAGACGGTGGGTAAAAGACGGGGACATCTTCTGACAGCCGTCAAGTCGTATGGCTGTGCCATACTTCTAGTCTGACAACGGGTGGTCCTGCCGTCCCATCAAAGAACATGCTCGGACTGTGGCAGCATGGTGTCAGGTAAGCTCTCTGACAAGTGCATACCGTGGTATGGGTTGCTGACACGTACGCACCTCGGTGGGCGTGCATCAGTTCCTTCTCCGTCTTATATAAAGAGGCTATTACTTCGCCGAAGGTACGCAGAATACGAATTTGGCAGCCACTTTCTCTACCACTTACCTGACTTGAGCGTCGGAGGACCATCGCCGGGACACCCCTCCCGGCTCGGTTTTGTTGCAGGTTCGCCGGAGCACTTGAGGATCCAGCAGAGAGCGCCGCGTGCCCAGCGTCCACTGACTCTTGATTCGGACAGGATCACTTGTAATTCATGTCTTTGGATCTCTTTCTTCTTGCTATGGAGTATATCGTTTGTTCTATGATTAAGGGAGTAGTTGTTGTATGGTTTGATGTAAGAACTCATGAATATGCCAATTTTCTATCTAGATGACATTATCATGCATTATATTTATATGATCTTATATGAATGCATGTGCTTGAACTTAATTCTCATGTTTGATTGAATGGTTGTGTAGAGTTGTGATCCTGTAGGGGGAATACCCTAGATTGTATGACCGAGGGACCCTAGTGATAGGGGTAACCCATTAACGGACATCTAGGGTATCACCTTGAAAGAAAAGGTAATTTTCCACATAGAACTAGATAGTTGTGTGTTAATGGTCATCCTCATCTTTGTTGTTATTGAATATGAGTGTGTTCTTATGTTGTATGACCGAGGAGCCCTAGTGATAGGGGTAACCCGTTAATGGATTTCATAGGAATCATCCCCATTTAATGACAAAAGATGTTGATCTAATATCTAGCCGGCTTGTCCACTGCAGGGAAGGGCTGACAACTTCCTACAAGAGCAAGTGAATTGAGGATAGGTAATTGGTAAACCATGTTATGTTGATAAACATCACAATGAAACTGAACCCCTAAAACATTCCCCAAAACCAAGTATCTCATTTTCTCTTTCTCTTTCTCTCTCTCTCTTTCTTATTCTCAGTCTCGCTTCTTCTATTTAGCTCGTAACTAGTTTTCGTCAATTGTTTATCTAATTTTATGTGAGAGGTCATTAGTGATTATAACCAATCCCCATGGTTTCGATATTTTTTGTGTTACTGATGATGTAACCGTGCACTTACGATTCATAACAATGCTTAGATTGAGCAATGTCATCAAACTATCAGATTCGACCAGCAGACTATAAATAGAGCCCTAATCTTAGTAGTTTAGAACAATACTCGTAAACGAGTTCTATACTTCAATTTCTAGTTCTATTTTTTACTATTCTAAGTTTTCAATATTGTAAGAGGCTACTCCACCTTTAGAAGAAGGAGATTTTAGTGAGCTATATTTATCTTGGATTAACAATCCTCTAATACTTTCTATTTCTTAACAAGTGTTTGCATAACTTACTCCAAAGATCGAGAAAGAATATTTTTGTAATTTCAGACAATTCACCCTCTCTTACCGGCTGCCCGGGGACCTACAGCAAGGACGAGCCGAGGGAAGCATACTTTGAGACATACACGAAGGAAGGCATTGGGACAAGCCATGAGCTTGAATGCATCTGAGGGATAAGAGCCAAAGAAAGGAGGCTTGAAAGCAAGAAGTCAAGGCTGTAAAGAAGAGTCAAGTGAGTCGTGAGGGTCCAAGTACGAGATAAATGTTCTCAAGAAGGGAACCCTAGGTTTAGGGTTTTATCAATAGACTAGCATCTAGAGAAGTTGACTAGGGTAGGGCACAAAATACTTTTGTGCCCAACAACTGAAGGGATCAGTCGATTGATGAAGATACCAGTCAACTGGTAAAGAGTCATTGGTAGAATTGCGAGTTCTATAGAGTACTGTTAGCGAGCACCAGTCGACTAGTGCAATCATCAGTCGATTGGTAATGGTAAAATTAGCTTGCTGATTTCCTCAATCTCTATATAATAGAGCTTGGGGTAGCTGGCCTTGGTTGATAAAATTAGTGGTAGTTAATCCTAATTAGTAGTCACTGAGTTCTCAAGTGCCCTTTGTAATCCAAGAGGTCTTGGTTGGTGTTATTTTGAGGTTTCTCCACCCACGAGATTTAAGGTAGCTTGAGTTTGTCAGGGGCTAATCCATAGACGGATAAGGATCGTCCATCTTATGAACAGCCGTGGAGTAGGAGTAAGTTATCTCTGAACCACGTAAACGAGCGGGTCATGTATTGGTTTGCTTTCTTGTTCTTTGTCTTTGTAGTTTAGCTTTCATATTCATATTTGTAATATTTGTATCCTACTATGCGCTAATAAATATGTAGGAAGCGAACGTTTTGGGGTAACGAACTATGCAACCCCCCTTCTAGCCGGTCCAAAGCTCCCTAATAACCAAGACCTAAGGTTACCTCCCCCTAGGGTTTTACCACCTATCTTCACTCACCAAGACCTAAGGTTACATTCCTCTAGAGTTTTCACCACCTGGATTCACTCACCAGGACCTAGGGTTACCTCCCCTAGGCTTTTCACCACCTAGCTTCACTCACCAAGACTCAGCATCAAATCGGCCCACCATGGATTTGATATGGGTTCCTCTAGACCTACTGAATCCTACCTGATTTTAATCCTCTTCTGAGATTTCCCTTGTCTAGTTGCGACTAGGACTTTTCTTGCCTAACCACAGTTAGGACATCCCTTGGTAGACTTCTCGCCCTTGCTAGTAATCTAGTCAACATTGATCTTACTAGACTCCATTAAATATATTTTCAAATAAACATTAAAATCTTGGAGGTCAATTACACCAACAAGGACATCCACCTCTGCTATCGCCTCTAGCCGACGATGATGTACCTACACCCATGTTAGACCCTGAGTAAGAGTTGGATGTTTTGGTTGCGATGTATTTGTGTATTGATATATGGAATGTATCTCACATGACTTATGTTTCCTCACTGCAAGCACATTTTGTATGATTGCTTTTAGTTATATGTCAGCCTTTTATTTAATTATGTCTTGCTTTCGGAGTGTGCCCCATATTTTGATTGTTGTGTTTTGTGATTGTTGATTTTGTGGGGGTGCCCCATGTTTGTTTTCATCTTTGCAATTTTGACTTATAAGGGTGTGCTCTATTTTTTTATGTGATGCATGTATTAAGGGGATTTCTCTATACCTATATAACATTTTGCTTGTTGGAATCTTTTTGATCATTGACAAAGGTGGAGAAATCCTGCATCTTATGATAAAATCATGCATCCTATGCCTGCATTTGTATTGCATATGATATTCATGTGGTGTGGCATAATTTAATTCTCTTTTAAATTACATGAATGATCTCTTATTGTCAAAAGATAGTCTAATCTTAAATGAGTTGTCAAACATAAAAAAGAAGGAGATTGTTGATGCAATTATGACCAAGAAATATAGTTTTGGTGTTTGATAACATTTAAGATTGGGCTAATGAAAAGATATCGTATTTGTGCGATAAGTGTGCATGGAAAATTCCTTGTATGTTGGAGACCAAAAGCAAGAAAATGAAAGTCTGTAAAATAGGGAGACTGTAGGCACAAAAGTCCAATGAGCAAGAGGTTTATCTAGCATTAGGTAACCATCTGGAAAAGATGAGATAAGTGAATCAGTCAATTGATATTTGTATCAATCGATTGATACTCTAAAAAATCATTTATAAAAGAGAATAGTCGATTGATTCGACTGATGTCGAATTGAAGGAGAACAACAGTGAGGGGGACTCACGTGCTCGATGGGACTCGCGTGCTAATTTTGACTGATGTCGAATTAGAGAGCACAACGGCAAGTGAGCCTCATGTGCTCCACTGACTAATGGGATTAGTCAATTGATGTGGGACATCAATTGACTAATATCGAATTGGAGGGAAAAATGGCAAGTGGGACTCATGTACTCCATTTGACTAATGGGAACAGTTTATTGATATAGGACATCAATCGACTGATATTGAATTAGAGAGCACAGTAGTGAGTAGGACTCGCGTGCTATATTCGACTGATGTTATCAGTCGATTGATGCGGGACGTCAATCAACTGATGTTGAATTAAAAGAGAACAGTGGTGAGTGGGACTCAAGTGCTCGATTTGACTAATGTTATTAGTCGATTGATGATAGTAATCAATTGATTGATGATGGTACTTAGTCAACTGATATTCAAATTAGAGAAAAATTCAAACAGGTTCCAAAAGCATCAATGACCATTCAACGGCATGAACAATTATCGAAGACCATATCAATCGACTGATGTAATGTAACAATCGACTAATGTCTGAAATAAAAGCTTTAACTCAAGCATTCATATAAAAGGAAAAAGGAGAACACTTTGAAGTAGAGCTCTCATTCTATGCCAAGGTTTCATGCTATCTAATTACAGAGAAGTGCTTGAACTCAATTACCATCTTTGATGCAAGATTTAAAGAAGAAGAAGTCAACATCTACTCAAGAAGTCATTGTAATGTCTTCTTATTTCATCTCATTCTTGCATTATATTATTAAACTATTGTAGATGGCATCTCCACCTTCGGTTGTGATTTGAGAAGGAGAAGTCCATAGTGAAAAAGAGTGTGAAGAGTGGACCCTTATATTAGTTACCTCATGGAGTTGGATATCAAGTAAAGTCCAAGAGTTAGTGTTGTGGTTGTTTTCGCAAAAAGTTTTTCTTACCACTCAAGCTTGATTAAGTGAAGCGATCTATTCAATCCCCTCACCCTTTAGCTCTCAAGGTCCTAACAAAGATTTGGGCAATTGATTAGTGTAATTGATTGGTGTAATCGATTGAGAATGTTTTCGCGAAAGCACAGAAGACAGTGGAATCGATTGGGGCAATTGTTTTAAGCTCCAACAATCAATTAGGCTAATCAATTGGGAGTTTTTTTTGTGAAAATAGGAAGGTTGGGATCAATTAGGGCAATCAATTAGAGACTTTTCCAAAGAACGCAGAAGGTATTGGAATTGATTGGAGCAATCGATTCAGTAGGGGTGAATTGATTAGGTGTCAATTGATTGAAGTATTTTCATGAAGAACAGAAAGCTTTTGAAATGATTGGGTTAATAAATTAGAAGTTATCAATAGATTGGTATAACTCACCAATCAATGGACTGGTGAAAAGAATCGTTTTGTTGGTTTTGAATGGTCGATCTAACATGACAATCGATTGGGGTTAAATTTAATCGATTGGAATATGTTTTCAGCCCGAAAGGAACCCTAAAAAAAAGGGTTTCGTAGAGTTTCTTTGACGCTTGTTCTTGAGGATTCTGAAGTGAAGTGCTGTTATATTTCAAGTCAACAAAAGACATTTCCAAACAATAAGATAGTAAAATTAGCAAGATCTCATTGTAAAGTGTTTATGTTCATTTTCACTTGTGTATTTTGTTGTGCTTGTTGTGTTCTTGTGAGAACATGTTTTCAAAAAGGAGGCATTTATAATGGACCTATAAGTGTGAGAAGTGAACCTTTGGATTAGTCATCTCAAGGTGGTAAATACCAAGTAAAATCTATTAAATATGTGAATGGAGAAGAGGTGGAAGAAGAGAGAAGCTCCATTGTGAATGGGACTTTAATCCCATATTGGGAGCTTCAAGGATTGTTGGTTGGTTTATACTGATTCACATGTATTGAGGATGTGAACAAATGCATGGGAAGAGGCTCTCTCTCACGCGTGGGTGCGCAGGGGGGGTGCAAATTCAAGGCCCAGATTGCACTGGACCATATTGACTCATGTGCAGGTACGACCTGCGCGCACCGAATGCCAGATCGGTCGAGGCAAAATTCGCCCAAGTGTAACAACCAACGTTTTGCCACATAAACCTTTTGCTGCTATGTAACGGATGCATTAAGTTTTAGATTAATGTAGAATCTAAACGTTCGAGTAATAATGAGTGAAATAGTAGACGTTTCACTGCTCGGCTAGTAATGGTCATTAATCGACCATTAACGCTGTCGTTGATCTGAGCCCCTATATAAGGAGGCTATGATCACAGGCAGAGAACAAACACATAAGAAGCAAGCAGAAGCTCCCTGCCTCATTCCCCTCCTCTTTTGTGCTACTCCTGCTCAGTAGAGTGCCCGTGATAGCGATCGGGTGTCACTCAATTCGTCGTGACCACCAATGCTTGGTGGGGATCATGGTCAAACCATTGTATCCTGGGAAACAGATGACCCGAGTAAGCCTCGAAGCACAGCCGGAGGTGGGGGCGAATCTATTTCAAGGAAACTGTGACTCTCGCAGGCCTCGATCAGCTCGTCCAGTTAGTCTCTCTGCTCTCTGCTTGGCCGACCTGCCCTCTCGGCCGATCCGCCCTCCGCTCGGCCGATCCGTCCTTCGCTCGGTCGATCCGCCCTTCACTCAGCCGATTCGCCCTCCACTCGATCGATCCACCCTCCGCTCGGCCGATTCGCCCTCCACTTGGTTGATCTGCCCTCTGCGTGGTCGACCTGCCCGCTCGGTTGATCCGCCCTCCGCTCGGTCGATCTGCCCTCCGCTCAGCCGATCCACCCTCCACTTGGTAGATCTGCCCTCTTGGTCGACCCTCCCTCTTGGCCGATCTACCCACTCGGCAACACAAATCTATTGCTTGGCCGATCTGTTCTCTACTTGGCCGACCTGCCCTCTCGGTCGATCCACCCGTTCAACAACACAGACTAACGGCTCAGCCGATCTTCTTGCTCGGTAATTCTTTGACTCGTAGCAGAAACCAGCCCCTGCTGGCAGCCTGAGAGTATCCACTCAAGTCATCATGACTATAAGTTGAATTTAATTCAGAGCAGTTTAAATTCATCTAATTCCTTGTATATCTCTGGCAACAGATTATTTGTATCCAACAATCTTGAAACAGAATAGATTCTGTTGAGATGGTCATAGAACGTAATGTTGAGATGCAACCGACTCAACACGTGTAGGCCCCCTCTGCCCCAATTAGAATTGTGCCAATCAACCACAGGGAAAAGCCAGAGAAGTTCAGTGGACTGAACTTCAAGAGGTGGCAGCAGAAGATGCTCTTCTACCTGACCACGCTCAACCTAGCTCGGTTCTTGATCGAGGACCCTCCCAAGCGTACTAAGGATGCTGATGCATAGACTATCAGTACAGTGGAGGCATGGACTCATTCTGAGTTCCTCTGCCGAAACTACATCCTCAACTATCTTGCTGACTCGCTGTATGCTGTGTATAGCATGAAGAGAATGGCAAAGGAGCTATGGGAGTCCCTGGACAAGAAATACAAGATGGAGGATGCAGTGGCAAAGAAGTTCATCGTGGGCCAATTCCTAGACTACAAGATGGTTGACTCCAAGATGGTGATCAGCCAAGTCCAGGAGCTTCAGGTGATCTTGCATGAGATCCACTCAGAAGGGATGGTTCTGAGTGAAACCTTCCAAGCAACTGCTATCATTAAAAAGCTGTCTCCCGGCTGGAAGGACTTCAAGAACTACCTGAAGCACAAGTGGAAGGAGATGAATGTGGAGGAACTCATTATTCAACTTCGCATCGAAGAAGACAACAAGAGTTTAAAGAGAAAACTGTTCTCTCAGGCTACTGTGGAAGCCAACATGGTCGAGCACGGTCAAAGCTCGAAATGGAAGAACCCTAAGTCTTCCAAGATGTGATCTAGAGGAGGCATCAACAGAAGAAGTTCTCTGAGAAGTGCTTCAACTGTGACAACGTGGGTCACAAATCTTCGGAGTGCAGAAAGTCGAAGAAGAAGCAAGAGGCCAACCTGAAAGAGGGACCAAAAATGGAGGCCTCTGCATTGTGGTCTCTGAGTTGAACCTGATCAGTTCAAACCCGCGGCAATGGTGGATCGATACTGGAGCCACCAGACATGTCTGCTGCAATAAGGAGCTGCTCCACAACTTTGAAGAAGTCACCGGAGACAAGCTGTTCATGGGGAACTCGGCAACCTCGGACATCATGGGTCAAGGAAAGGTGGTGCTGAAGATGACCTCGAGCAAGGACCTTACTCTGAACAATGTGTTGTATGTTCCGGAGATTCGGAAGAATCTAGTGTCCGGATCACTGCTAAGCAAACATGGCTTCCACATTATTTTTGAGTCGGACAGAGTTGTATTATCCAAGAATAGAGTGTTTGTAGGAAGGGGCTATGTATCTGATGGGTTGTTCAAGCTCAATGTAATGGTGATTAGGCCTAAGATAAATAAAACTGAAATCTCTTCCACTTATATACTTGAATCTTCGTATTTGTGACATGGTAGACTAGGACATGTTAACTATGATGTGTTACGTAGATTAATAAACATGAAGAACATACCTACATTCCATCTTGACCTGAAACACAAGTGTGAGATTTGTGTTGAAGTGAAACTGACCCGATCATCCTTTCAACGTATTGAAAGAAGTAACGAACCACTTGACCTAATCCACACTGATGTGTTCACCCAAAAAGGTACGCCAACACATGGTGATAATAAATACTTCATCATTTTTGTAAATGATAACACAAAATATTATTATGTGTATCTTCTCAAAAGTAAGGATGAAACTATAGAGAAATCTGCTCTCTATAAGAATGAGATTGAAAACCAACTTAATAGGAAAATTAAGGTGGTTCGAAGTGACCGAGGCGGTGAATATGTATCACCGTTTGCTGAGTTGTGTGCTGAACATGGGATCGGACACGAAACAACAGCTCTTTATGCTCCTCAACAAAATGGAGTTGCTAAGTTAAAGAATCGAATTCTAAAGGAGATGATGAATGCTCTTCTATTGAGCTCTGGATTGTCAGAGTCCATATGGGGGGAAGTTGTGTTAACAGCTAATTTCCTTTTAAATAAGGTGCCCTGGAAGAAAATAGATAAGAGCCCGTATGAGTTGTGAAATGGAAGACAACCGTCCTACAAATATTTATGAATGTGGGGATGTCTTACCAAAGTGTTGGTGCCTGATTCGAAAAGGATTAAGATAGGACCAAAGATTGTTGATTGCTTATTTATTAGATATGGACAAAATAGTACTACGTATAGATTTTGTGTGTATGAGTCACACATACCGAATATACACAAGAACTCGATAATTGAATCGAGAAATGCCTTGTTCTTCGAGCATGTGTTTCCGTATAAGACCTGAGAGGATGCTAGCTCCTCAAAATAGACAAATGAAACACAAGGCGAAGAAGAAGATGATAATGATGAGGAATCTATGGAGGTTGAGCTTAGACGGAGCAAAAGAGTTCGGGTAGAAAAATCCTATGGATCGGATTTTATCACTTTCGTGCTGGAGAGTGAGGCCCAAAGTTACTCAGAAGTTGTAGGCTCTTCTGATGGACCTCACTGGAGAGAGACAATTGCATCTGAGATAGAATCTATCTTGCAAAATTACACTTGGAAACTTGTGGATCTTCCTCCTGGATGTAAACCACTAGGTTACAAGTGGATTTTCAAGAAGAAAATGAAGTCAGATTGCACGATTGATAAGTATAAGGCCAGACTGGTAATCAAAGGATACCGACAACGAGAATGCCTCGATTACTTTGATATGTATTCTCTAGTGTCGAGAATAACTTCCATTAGAGTATTGTTGGTTATCGTCGCTCTATGAAATCTTGAAATACATCAAATGGATGTAAAGACTACCTTTCTAAATGGGGATTTAGAAGAGGAGATCTAAATGGAGCAACCTGAGGGGTTTTTTATGCCAGGACAGGAAAACAAGGTTTGTAGATTGGTGAAGTCATTATATGGCTTGAAACAAGCACCAAAGTAGTGGTATGAAAAATTTGATAATGCCATGAAGGAATATGGATTCAAGATCAATGAATGTGATAAATGTGTCTACGTGAAAGCCACAAAGAGTGACTATGTCATCTTGTGTCTCTATGTAGATGACATACTTATCATTAGAAGTAATGATAAGATAATAAAATCCACAAAAGGTATGTTGAGCTCAAGATTTAATATAAGAGACATGAGCCTAGCTGATGTGATTCTAGGAATCAAAATTCTTATAACAACAGAAGAACTTGTTCTTAGTCAGTCCCATTACGTGGATAAAATTTTTGAGAAATTCACCAAGGGCGATACTGCATTAGCACGAACATCGATAGATACGAATCAACATCTTTCGAAAAATCGAGGTGAAAGTATCTCTCAGATAGAGTACTCTCGAGTAATTGGAAGTCTGATGTACTTGATGAATTGTACACGACCATACTTGGCCTACGCAGTAAGCAAACTGAGTAGATACACGAGTAATCCTGGTGTTGAGTACTGGAAAGGGATAACAAGAGTACTGAGGTACTTGAGGTATACTCATGAATATGAACTACACTATACAAGATATCCTGTTATGATCGAAGGATACAACAATGCAAGTTGGATATCTGATATAAAAGGCTCTAAGTCTGCGAGTGGATATGTCTTCACTCTAGTAGGTGTAGTCATTTCCTGGAAATCTTCTAAGCAAACTGTAATAACTAGATCCATGATGGAATCTGAGTTTGTAGCTCTTGACAAATGTGGTGAAGAGGCTGAATGGTCTTAGAAGATATTCCACGATGGTCGAAACCTGTGCCGGCGATTTGCATACATTGGGATAGTCAATCAGCAATTGGTCGAGCACAGAGCCATCTGTATAATGGTAAGTTTAGACATATACGTCATACACATAATACCATTAGACAACTACTCTCAACGAGAGTTATCACTATTGACTATGTGAAGTCAAAGGATAACCTAGCGGATTCACTAACCAAAGGGTTAAATCGAGAGTTAGTTGCAAGCTCCTCACGAGGAATGAGTTTGATGCCATTGTCAGCGATCAGTGCAGAGAACACCCAACCTATGTTGACTGGAGATCCCAACAACTAGGTTCAAAGGGACAATCAATCTGCACTGACTAGACACACTATGGGGAATAACCCAATGAAATAGTGACTAGACCAAGGTAAGCCGATGGGATTTTAATGATCAAGAAGAGTAGATGACAACTCTTGACGGATCACCTATGTGAAAAAGAAGTGGGGCCGTTTCGAAAAGAATTGGAGACACAATTTTTAGAGCTTCTCACAGAACCAGGCGTGTTCATAGCCAAGAACGAACACACTCATGAGAATTGAGTTGTATCAAGGAGAGTCTTGGGTGGAATTTGTCACTGCTTACATAAATGACAGTATAGTTCAAGGATATCGTGTCTACTTTCAGCTAGTAAGCAACCAAATCTTCACAAGGGAATGTTCAAAGGGTAAAACCTACCTATCCTATACTTGACTCAACTGTTGAGTGCTATCACATACCATATCTCCATTCATGTGGGAGATTGTTAAATATGTGAATGGAGAAGAGGTGGAAGAAGAGAGAAGCTCCATTGTGAATAGGACTTTAGTTCCATATTGGAAGCTTCAAGGCTTATTGGTTGGTTTATATTGATTCACATGTATTGAGAATGTGAACAAATGCATGGAGAGAGACTCTCTCTCTCTCTCACGTATGGGTGCACAGGGGGCTGCAAATTCAGGGCTCAGATTGCACTGAATCATGTTGACTCATGTGCGGGCAAGACTTGCGCCAGCCGAATACCGGACCGGTCGGGGCAAAATTTGCCCAAGTGGAGCAACCAACGTTTTGCCACGTAAACCTTTTGCTGTTGTGTAACGGATGCATTAAGTTTGAGATTAATGCAGAATCTAAATGTTTGAGTAATAATGAGTGAAACAGTAGACGTTTCACTGTTCGGCAAGTAATGGTCATTAATCGACCATTAACGTTGTCGTTGATCTGAGCTCCTATATAAGGAGGTTGCGATCACAAGCAGAGAACACACATGCAAGAAGCAAGCAGAAGCTCCCCGCCTCATTCCCCTCCTCTGTCATGCTACTCCTGCTCGGCAGAGTACCCGTGATAGGGATCGGGTGCCACTCAGTTCGCCATGACCACTAGTGCTTGGTGGGGATCATGGTCAAATCGTTGTATCCTGGGAAACAGATGACCCGAGTAAGCCTCAAAGCACAGCCAGAGGTGGAGCGAATATATTTCAAGGAAACTGTGACTCTCACAGGCCTCGGTCAGCTCGTCCGGTCAATCTCTCTGCTCTCTGCTTAGCCGACCTGCCCGCTCGGCCGATCCGCCCTCCGCTCAGCCGATCCACCCTCCGCTTGGTCGATCTGCCCTCTGCTTGGCCGACCTGCCCGCTCGGCCGATCCGCCCTCTGCTCGACCGATCCACCCTCCTCTTGGCCGATCTGCCCTCTGTGTGGTCGACTTGCCCGTTCGGTCGATCCGCCCTCCACTCAGCCGATCCGCCCTCCGCTTGGTCGATCTGCCCTCTTAGCCAACCCGCCCTCTCGGCCGATCCACCCACTCGACAACATAGATCTGTTGCTTGGCCGATTTGCCCTCTGCTTGGTCGAGCTACCCTCTCGGTCGATCCATCCGCTTGACAACACAGACTAGCGGCTCATCCGATCTTCTTGCTCGGCAATTCTTCGGCTCATAGCAGAAACCATCCCCTGCTGGCAGCCTGAGATTATCCGTTCAGGTCATCACGATTGTAAGTTGAATTTAATTCAGAGCAATTTAAATTCAGCTAATTCCTTGTATATCTCCTGCAACAGATTGTTTGTATCTAACAAAATCCAAATGTTAGCATTGTGGAGTATTTTTACTTCAAGTTTCCTCTGCGCATCAAGAAGAAGAAGCGAATGAAATTATTCACCCCTCTAATTCATATGTGTCCTAATAAAGTGGCTTGAGGTTGACTGAATATTAGATAGAAAAAAAGTCTAACAAGTATGGACAAATGACAAAAGACCACATGGATTGAGATTGATTAGATATTTACCAAAGGCGAAGTCTAACAAATACTAGCAGATATGAAAGTCCAACAGGTTTGATGGACGAGGAAGACCCGAAGGAAAGATCTCATAATAGATGAGGAGTCCTGATAAATTAAAATCAACTAGATACTTGGCATATAAGAAGTCTCAAAGGTAGAACTCTTTGCATGTGAATTGTGAGAGACTATAAAAGACCCATATTTTGGGCTTTGGATAGTTTTTTTAGGCTAAGGTTCAACCAAGAAATGAATTTAACTTAAACTCTTTGTTTAAATCACTAAAATCACGATCGATCCCAATCTCAAGGGCATGATTGTACGAACAGGATGATCCTTCCTGCATTGGAATTAGTATATTACGATTACGCCCTCGTTAACTTGCATCGATCATGGTTTTGACATTTAGAACGAGGTTAAGTTAGGATCATATTTATATTTAATGTGTATATGAAGTACTATGACATTTGGACGGTGATGGATGAGTAGTTCCACTGGGTAAGTAGAAAAAAGAGCTCGGTGCGGGTGCAGTGATAAAGTACAAAAATATGTTGATGATTGATTTCTAAACATGTATTGGTTGCGTTCTAAATTTATCCGATAAATAAATTAAAGAAAAAGCTATCTATCTCTTAAATTAGTCGGACAAAACTTGATTATCAAAATAAAAAAGAAAAGCTTAATCAAGGTGAATTCTACTTTTGTTATATATAATCTAACTGTCTGAGCTGGAGCTCAATTATTAATCGTGTTAGCGGACGGCTTTCTTTTAACTCGTAGTAAATCCGAAAGCATAAACAAATCCATATCTAAAAATCAACTTTTCAAGGTGTTTCATTTCATAGGAGGAAAATATTTTGGACTGTCATTGAGATTAGAATCATTGGTGTTGAATGTTTTTACTACTGCGCCACGTCCGTCCGGGGAATTATCAGAACCAATCATTTGAGGTTTCAAGGTAATTTTTCTTGTCCGAACCCCAGAAGAGTGACTACAGTTCGCCCCAAACTTTTCACGAGAAAAATGATAGATGGCTGTCGGACCATTTTTTATCGCTAACAACACCGATAAGAATACAGAACTATAGATCCCTGCAGCTCAGCAGCAGATTATTTAATTAGAAGCATCCAATTCTCACATGGACTCTATCTAAATCTATGGCTCCAACATCTAAAAACAACAATAATCGAATTCGTTCAATTATTGCACGGCGAAGAAGGATCTGAGCTTTGAACAGGCCACTTTTTCATATACTGCGATTTACATTGATGTTTATTTTCTCCTCGGGCGAGACGCAAACTAAAGAAGCAAACAGGGAAATGGCTGAAATTTTAGCTTTACAATATTCCAATCCACGAAGGAGGGGCAGAAAGATGGAGTCTTTTGGTTCTTCTTCTTCTTCCTGCAACCACAAACACATGGTTTCCATTAGCAGAAGAAATGGGGAGTGCTGTTCTTCTCTAGATAATTTCTTTGTCCGAAGCAAGATGAAATTTGTGTGGAAAGATGTGATCTTTGGAGAGAACGAAGAACGGGAAAAGATGTAATTTTATGGTTGATATTTCATCTGGAAGACCACAAACTCGTGAATGACAGGGAAAGAAACAACGCCTCGAATTGGGAGAAAAGTTCAGAAAAGAAAAAAAGAATCGATTTGGAAGCAGAGAGGATAGTGATGGGACGAGAAGGAATGGGAGTTTTGGGAGAGAAAACGACGAAAGAGAAGCAAAAAATTGAGAACAACAAAATGGCGCTACCCGTCTTCTTCTTCTTCCTAAAATGGCAAGCTTTTGGAGGTGCAGTTGGCGGTGAGCGCGAGGAGACGGTCGGACGGCGCGAAATCTTGTGGAAGATTCGCCCTTCGCACGATCATTCGCATGTTGCTCTGCAGACTCTGCTGCACCAAGACCTTGACCGCTTTTTTCTCCTCGCTCATTCCCTCGTCGGTGTCCAGGTGGGCCGAGACAGCCGCGCACTGCGGCGCCGACACCGACGAGATGCAGGAGCTGCTGACTTCTTCCAACGCCCCCTTCCCTTTGTGGGCGGTCAGGATCTCCAGCAGCCGCGATGCGCGTTTCTGCGCGAGCGGGGTGCCCAAGAGGGTGAGCTCCAGGAGGGCGGATATGGCTCCGGCACCTATCATGGCGGCCCTGCTCACATGCCCTTTGTGCGCCATGACCATGAGCACGTAGGCAGCCTTTTCCTGGCACGCGGCGGCGTCGCTCCACCAGAGGACGTCGACGAGGACCGCAAACGCATCGTTGCAGTGGGCCACGGCTCGCCTCCCCTCACCGGAGAACACGAGGTTGGAGAGCACTGCGAGGGCGCGCTCGCTTACTTCCATGTCGCAGACCGAATCGAGGAGAGCGGGGACGAGACCGTCGTCGATGAGGAATGGTAGGTTGGCGGAGGCAAGGGAGAGGTTGAACAAGGCTCGGAGCGAATCTTGCTTCGCCGTCGAGCTGCTGTCGCGGCTTCGGACTGCGGATATCAAGAACGGGATCGCACCTAAGGCACCAATCAAAGGTTTGTTCGAATCCAACGCGCTGAGGCCGAGAAAATTGGCGACGATTGCTTCGGAGACCGCCTGGGAGGAACCAGAATCGATCAAGCTTAGCATCTTGTGAACAGCCCCTGCCTTCACGATCGCCGCCTTGTTCCTGAAATCGCAACAGCAAGTCAGAAATCCGATGTGATTATGTGAAGGACGGCCTTGACTCACAGCTCGTTTCCGATGCCGAGATTGAGAAGAGCGTAGAGGGCATCGATTAGCGCGTTGGAATCGTCGGAGTCGAGCAACGCGACCAGAGGCGGAATGACCCCCAGCATCGCGAGCGTCTCCCTGGCCTCAGGTTCATCCTTCGCGAGCCTCCGCGCCTCCGCCGCTGCCTCACCCCTCCCATCTCCGCCGGCATTTCTTCCGTCTAGCTGTAGCCGGGCCACCACGCCCTGAAGCTCCTCGAAAGCTTCGATCTTGAGCTGCGCCTCGGCGTCAGCAGCCTCATCTGAGCTCGACTCGGAGGCATCCTCCTGAAGCAGCTCGATGAGGCGGCCTGGCCTACCGGGAAAGGGGCGGAGGGCGAGCGATCCATTGTGGTCCTCCCTGGCGCGGGAGGCGCCGCATGTAACGGCCTCGAGAAGGCGGCGGGGGAGTAGGGCAGGAGAGAAGGAGGAGGGCCAGAGGCGGAAGCCGGCTGGTTGGGAGCATTTGGCCATGATGGTGGGGCGTCACATATAGAGAGAGCGAGAGAGTGTCGGAGAAGGCAGAGAGTGAGAAAAGGCAGGAAGAGGTGGAAGGGAAGCTGGAGATATAGCTCCACTTTTTACACTTTGGGGAAAACAAAAGAACAAGAAACAGAAAACAACCTAGAAGAAGCGGATTTGGTACTCGGTAAATTTAGTGCCGAGCATACGGTTAAAATTAAACTGATCCTTTAAATTAAAAATTAAATAAATTAAAATTCAGATAATTTGAAAATTAAGTAAATTATTATTTTTTTAACCAACTGAATTATTTAAATTTTTATATGAAAACTGAATGATTCGAATCAATTAAATATCAGTTAATTTAATTTTTATCAAATTAATTAAATTTTAAAAATAAATTAATTAAATTTAGATTTTAGTTAATTAATTAAATATTTTATTTAATTAATTATATCTAAAATACCGGAAAATAGGCGAATATTAATAAGGGAATTTTTCGGAATTTTTGGAAATTTTTCGGGAATTTTTCGGAGCTCATACGGATGAGTTGACGAGGATAAAAATGGGGCCAGGGAAAAGCCTGTTTTGGCTACCCTATTTAAAAGAGGAAAAGTTGAATTTCTTAATTCCTTTTTCTTTATTTATTTTCTTTTTTCTTTGTTTTTGGTTGTCGCCGTTCACTCCTCCTTGCCGAACTCGCGCCGACGCCAAGCTTCCTCCCGATCCTTGCCCTAACCGCTCGGCGGTTTCCCTTCACTTTTCCTTCATTTTCTTCCTTCCCGAGCCACACCACCGATTCCTCTACTCCCTAACTCTCTGCGTGCCGGCACCAACCCCAGCACCACTTTTGCTCCGCCATCTCGCCGAGTGACGGCGCCACCACGTCCGCGCGCCGAGCCCTAGCTAGCCATCAGCGCCCCTCGCTGTGGAGTTTCTAGCGCCGGCCACCAGATCCGGGCCCTAGCACCACTATCACCACCACTGATCGAGCAGTCGCCGGTGCCTTAGATCATCGGCCAACTTCCTCCTCTGCCTTAGGTTCTGCCGAGCCTCTTCTTTGTTTCTGGCTTCATCGCGCAGACGCACAGAAGCTCTCTTCCTCCGTTCTGATCAAGAAGGGTTCGGTGAGTGAGGAGGGTCGCCAGATTTACTTCTTCCGGCAGCGATCTGCTTTGGCTGTGGGTTGAGGATTGGACATCGGTATCACTACCTTCGACATTGATCAACTGAGGAATCCCTGTTCTTGGTGAGTTTTTGTGTTCATTTTGATGGTAGAATGCTTAGGGGAATATTGAATTCAATGTAGGAGTTATTGCTAAGAGTGTGTTGATCATTTAGTAGTAATTTATAGGTATGGATTATATTTAGTTTGAGATTCGATTTAGCTAATTAATTTATAGGTAATTGGCTAAATCTGTATATGTATAACAGGACCTTGACGCGAGACGAGTATCTCGATATAGGATTGGATCTTTATTATCGGAGGCGGGTACTTTTGACTTATGTCATTTGATATGCTTAGTAATTAAATTAACATGTTGCATTAATTGTGTTTCTTATCTGTTTCGGTTAATCACTACCCAAATCTTACATGCTTGATTGATTGATTGGTTTTGCATCTCAGGTATATTTTACCTGTTTATACATGCTTATAGGGGTAGTGATATGTCATGCTTGACCATGTTCAGGACCTAGGTTTTATACCTTCTGTATGCCTTTGGATTGTTTTGGATTCGTTGACCTATGATGCATTTTTATATATATGTGGATTAGGTCAGGATATTCTTGTGGTTAGTGCCATGCACCATTTGCATGATTGCATGCTGAGCGATAGTCCGCTCCATTATTGCCAGTTACATGGATCTGCACACCACCACCATGGGTTAGTGGTCGATTCAGCTGAGTGTGTTGCTCTGTCGGTGCACCGTTGGTCCGCTCATGGGTAGTGTGACACAACGTGTTATCCGGCAGGATTCCTCCCCTTCGAGTACCGGGAGTTGAGAGCATTGCGCTCCCCCATCTATGATTTGGGGTAGGAGGATAGGTGTACTCCGACAGCATCCCGTCCACTCGGTCACTCATCAGGAGTAGTGACGACAGAGTGCACGGTTGTCACAACCCTACCCACTCGGCCTCACTTTTGTATAAGATGATCGACTGGCGTCAGGGGTGACCAGGACGCATCATTGGCATCATATGCATGATGCATTTATTATTTGTGTTTGTGTTTGCTGCATTTATATGCTGCATATTGTTTGGATACCTATGTTTGACATGCATATAGGATTTCCTTATCCCTTGGACTGTTTGACCTTATACTCAGAACCTGGTTAGTACAGTATTCTCCTGTTTATTTCAGATGCATTCTTATCTTTCTTATCAGGAGACTGTACGCATGATTAGTACTAGATGTTGTTTCTTTACTTTGCATATCAACTGTACCTGCTGAGTGTTGGACTCACCCCACCTCCATTGTTGATATTTTCAGGTTGATGCTGTCAGGAGGGAGTTCCAGTCGCTAGTCCTCACTGCACGTAGTGCTGGTCCTGCAGACCTCCAGGATATGTTTGGTTTTCTTTGGTTTCTTAATGTTCTAGACTGTTTGAACTCGTTATGTTCTGGATTTATTTGCTTATGGACATGATATAGATTTTATTATATCGATGGATTTGGATTTGGTTTTTATTCTACTACATGCCTGCCTGGTTGGCAGAAGAGGTGAGTTCGTCGGTTTTGAGCTTTACGAGTGTAGTTGAGTAGGGTGGTTTTTGAGTCGGAATATATATATAAACTGCGTGGTGATTGATTTTTATTATTGTTATGATTCCAGCCGCCTGTGGCTGAGTATTTAGTGCTTGTAGAAAATTTTTGATTGTCCGCCGTACAGGGGAAATTTTCTCGAACAGGGACTCCTTTGGGGCGTGATAATTTAGTGGTATCAGAGGTTTTACGATCTTTTGTTTCATATTTTGGATTGAGATTTATCCGATACCAATTTATTTGGTATCGAGCAGTTATACCGCTGGTGTTCGAGATTTATCGAATACCGTTGTTGGTATTCGGATATTTGTTAGCCAGTCAAACCGGCATTTTCGGATTTTCTATATGGTTATGTTTCGGATTTTCGTTTGGTTATTTGGATTTCCACGATATGTACGCTCGAATTTTGAGGTCAAATGGGACCTGGAACATCTCGCAAATAGGTATGTTGTTATTTTATGTTGGTTATATTGGTATTAATATCTAATTTAATTTAATGATATGAGACGATCTACTCAGACAGCGAGACGTGGAACGACCACGCGAGGACCACGGATCTCCGGATATGCCGAGATGCCCACGTTAGTGAGCCCGTCACCGTGATGCACTCAGATGCAGGAGCATCGGGCCTCAAACCCGATAGCTCCAGAGATACCTATTTTGGCCACACCGGTATCCATGCCTACCCCGCTTACGCATCAGTGGGTACCATTGGTACCCGACATCTGCCCAGACCTTACTGGCGTATTCAAAGGCCACCACCACTGGATCTATGGTATCCTATACCGGGCACTCCCAAAGTGCTCATGAGAAAGAAATGCCCACATCCGTACCTTTTCCCACCGCACTCTTGCCACCACTTTTGTTCCCTGAGCAAGACCACCGACGCTTATGCTCCGATATATCAGAAGACCGGAGTTCCTCCTCCGGTTTATTCCGCGGTACCACCCGTAGTATCAGCTCCAGTGTTTCCGCCAGTTCCTGCTGTCGCTGCACGAGCAAGGATTCCAAGATTGGCTGAGTCGATGAAGACTCGTTTCACTCTTTTCCGCGGAGATCTCGATCCGAGTATGGCTCTGTCATGGATAGAGACTATGGAGCAGACTTTCTTCTATATGGCTTGCTCCGAGGGGAGAAAGCAGAGGCCGCTACCATTTACGGATGAAGCTAATGCCAGTGGGTTACTCAGTTCTATTATTGGTGAGCTAACGTCACATGGACCGAGTTCGAGAGGCTTTGAGAGCCGCTTTTCCACCGTCCCTATCGATGGCTCGCCGACAGGATTTTATGAGTCCGAGGCGTAATAATCGCCTGACCGAGTATAATATCAATTCCTCCGGTTGGCTTTTTGTCCGAGTTAGTCATGGAGGATGAACTCGCATGATGCAGCTTTATACAGGATTGGATGGTTATCTGCATGTACAGATTAGGGATCATACTCTGATGCATTGAATCGAGCTTTGATGATAGAGTTAGCTCGATGACAAGATATCCGGACGGAAAAGAAAGCATACGGGTCGACATCCGGGCGGTCCAGCAGATCAAAGCGATGATGCCTCGTAGTAGTCGCAGCATACAGTCCGAGTTCTTCGGGCGCCTCGTAGGTCTCGTAAATCGGCGGTCTTCGACGCGTTCCGGTTTTCTCAAGAACCGCAACCACCTTCCGTGATACTCATTGTTTGATGTGGATCCAGATCACCTCACCCTGCTCGGTTTGCTTTATTGCAACTATCGGCACCAGAGCCGAGATTGTCACCAAGGCTCAAGACACGGCCCGGAGGGTCAGTCAAGGGACAGTCACTGTATATCGAGGAGGGCGAGCCCAATCTTCACAATGTCGCAGGAGCAGCCCTCACGATTTGGCATGCTTGGACAGAGTACTCTTCAGAGCACCCCAGTTTTGCTCCGTGACCATATTATCCGACTCAAAGACGGGCCGCCACCGACAAGATCGGCCACCATCCTCTCGCCTTATCGCATATAGTCCAAGCCAGCCGTTCACCAAAGAATTTGGCAAAGATTACCACCTCCTCCTCCGCCAGAGACTGGGCGTGTTCATGCGATTACCAGAGGGGATGCGCAGCGAGCCGACAGATCCGTTTTCCGCGGTACGATTTCCATTTATGCATTTTCCGCTGATATATTGATTGATACTGGTAGCTCGCACTCTTTTATATCCCGTACCTTTATGCGGGAGATTGGTAGATTACCTACTTTTAGACTGCAGCGATTGACCGTCTCCCTACCGTCCGGTGATACTTTAGACGTCACCCAGGAGATCAGAGGTTGCCCGTTAGACTTTGGCAACATGATACTTACGGTAGATCTTCTAGTATTGGAGATGGTCGAGTTTGATATCATTCTTGGTATGGATTGGCTATCAGTATATCATGCTACCGTTGATTGCCAGACGAGGGTGGTCACCTTTCGGCCTCCGAACCAACCCTCGTGGAGTTTCACTGGCATCATAGATGACGACATCTCGATTATTTCAGCGATTCAGGCGCAGAAGCTGCTGTCTCACGGCTGTCATGGTTTTCTATTGTCATTGATCAGTACTGAGGACAGTAGTAGTTCGCAGCTCTCCGACGTTCCTGTTGTCCGGGAATACCCAGATGTATTTCCAGAGGAGCTGCCAGGTTTGCCTCCCAGAAGGCCAGTGGAGTTCGCTATTGAGCTGATTCCGGGAACCGCGCCGACATCGAAAGCTCCGTATCGTATGGCACCAAATGAGTTGAACGAGCTGAAGGTTCAACTCCAGGAGCTTTTAGACAGAGGATTCATTCGCCCTAGTGTTTCACCATGGGGTTCTCCAGTTCTGTTTGTCAAGAAAAAGGATGGTACGATGAGGTTGTGTATTGACTACAGGCAGCTGAATGCAGTTACTATCAGAAATAAATATCCATTACCATGGATTGAGGATTTGTTTGATCAGCTCAGAGGTACATCAGTGTATTCTAAGATTGATCTGCGATCTGGATATCATCAGCTGAGAGTCAGAGACTCAGATATTCAGAAGATTCCGTACCAGATACGGTCATTATGAGTTTTGGTAATGCCATTTGGGCTTAATGCTCCAGCGGTGTTTATGGACTTGATGAACCGCATATTTCAAGTATCTAGATCGGTTTGTTATCGCTTTTCATTGATGACATATTGGTCTACTCGCTCCGAGGAGGAGCATGCACAAGATCTTCGCACAGCCTTGAGATTCTTCGACGACATCACCAGACGAGGTTAAGCAAGTGTGCATTCGCTATCCTCATCGATTGGGACACGTGGTTTCTAGCGAGGTATTTCTTGATCCTCGAAGATCGAGGTCACCCTTGGGAGCACCAAGTCGCCTGTGAGATCCGCATGCTCGATCACGGATATTACCGACGCTTTGTCGAGGGATTCTCGCGTATGCCGCTGACACGCCTTACCCGGAAAGGCGTGAAGTTCATATGGTCCGAGGATTGCGAGACCAGCTTTCAGTCAAGCGGAGATTAGTGTCGGCTCCAGTTTTGGTTTTACCTTCCGGAGAGGATGGATTTGTACTTTACACCGACGCCTCTACTGGGTTTGGGCGCTGCTCGATGCAAAGACCAGGTAGTCTCTTATGCTTCGTCACCAAGGAGCATGAGAAGAACTACCACCATGACTTGGAATTAGTCATCATCTTTGCTCAAGCTTTGCCATCATTTATCTGTGATCACATTTGAGATTCTCACCGATCATAAGAGTCTCAAATACATTTTCACCCGAAGGAGCTTAATCTTCGACTGAGGAGATGGATGGAGTTCCGAAGGACTACGATTGTACCATTAGCTACCACCCGGGAAAGCTAATGTGGTTGCGAATGACTCGCAGAAGTCGAGGACTTTAGCTCACCGGACTTGATCACGGACTTGATTCGAGTTTCTGGAGTTAGATCTTGAGGAGCGGACCCATGATCAGGTATTCTTGTTACCATGGTTGCTCATCGTCGATCGGACGAGGATCCGAGAGGCATGTGCTAGTGATCAAGATTTGCGGTTATTAGCGATGATAGCTTCCGGCAGAGACCGAGTTTACACGAGACGAGGAGGGTATCATATACTTCGAGGCGATTATGCGCACCTCGCTCCATCCGGTCTTACAGAGCTACTTGAGGCACACCGTTTCGATTGCGATCCATCCAGCGAAACCCGTATGTATCGAGACTTGAGGCGTTCCTACGTGGAACGGGATGAAGAAAGACATCGCGGATTTCATAGCTAGATGTCTTGTTTGTCACAGTGAAGGTGAACACAGACCGCAGGATTACTTCAGATGATTCCTATTCCCGAGTGGAAGTGGGATCACATTACCATGGACTTTGTGGTAGGGTTGCCGAGGACACGACGAGTTATGACGCGATTTGGGTAATCGTTGATCGATTAACCAACCGCCGACTTTAGCGATTCGAGGATTGATTCCGGATCGATTGGCGATCCGAGAGATTATCGCTACATGGTGTTCCATTGAGTATCATTTCGGATAGAGATCCACGGTTCACGCCTCTGCTTCTAGTCTGCAGCAGCCCAGGCACATAGCTCCGCTTCAAGATCGCTTCCATCCATGCATGGATGGACAATGAGCGGACCATTCAGATTTTAGAGGACCTGCTGAGGTCATGTGTTATGGATTTCGGAGGCTGGGATCATCTGCCGTTAGTAGAGTTTGCCTACAACAACTGCCTTCCATTCGGCTATCCATGGCACCGCTTGAGGCGATGGTAGACCTTGTTGGACACCCATCCTTTGGGATGAGGTTGGAGAGGCTCATTGTTGGGACCTCATAGAGTTCAGCAGATGCGAGTTGGTCCGCACTATCGACGGAGGATGTCGAGGCGCAGGATCGCCGGAAGAGTTATGCCGACGGAGACGCACCACTAGAGTTCTCTATTGGCGACCATGTATTTCTCGAGTTTCACCCACTAAAGGGGTGAAGAGATTTAGCCTCGAGGTAAGCTAGCTCCGCGGTATATTGGTCCTTTCGAGATCTTGTAGAGGATCGGAGCCATCCCTGTCAGGCGTTCACGATGTATTTCATGTATCCATGCTGAGGAGATATGTACCCGATCCGACGTATATGCTGGCAGATATCCCAGTTCCTGTCGATTCTCGACCGGAAGGAGCGTCAGTTGCGGAACAAGACCATCCGACTGGTTAAAGTCGGATGGCAGCATCATTCAGACGAGGAGGCCACTTGGGAGCTCGAGGACACTATCCGAGCTCGATATCCCCATCTTTTCACTTGAGGTATGCGATTTATTTACCGTTCAGCATTTATACTCTATATCTGTTGTTAGTACTTGCTGATGGTAGATAACGAAATTTGGGGACCAAATTTTTATAGGTGGGGGAGAATGTAAAATACCGGAAAATAGGCGAATATTAATAAGGGAATTTTTGGAAATTTTTCGGGAATTTTTCGGAGCTCGTACGGATGAGTTGACGGGGATAAAAATGGGGCCAGGGAAAAGCCTGTTTTGGCTACCCTATTTAAAAGAGGAAAAGTTGAATTTCTTAATTCCTTTTTCTTTATTTATTTTCTTTTTTCTTTGTTTTTGGTTGTCGTCGTTCACTCCTCCTTGCCGAACTCGCGCCGACGCCAAGCTTCCTCCCGATCCTTGCCCTAACCGCTCGGCGGTTTCCCTTCACTTTTCCTTCATTTTCTTCCTTCCCGAGCCACACCACCGATTCCTCTACTCCCTAACTCTCTGCGTCCCGGCACCAACCCAGCACCACCTTTGCTCCACCATCTCGCCGAGTGACGGCGCCACCACGGCCGCGCGCCGAGCCCTAGCTAGCCATCGGCGCCCCTCGCTGTGGAGTTTCCAGAGCCGGCCACCAGATCCGGGCCCTAGCGCCACTGTCACCACCACTGATCGAGCCGTCGCCGGTGCCCTAGATCATCGGCCAACTTCCTCCTCTGCCTTAGGTTCTGCCGAGCCTCTGCTTTGTTCTGGCTTCATCGCGCAGACGCACAGAAGCTCTTTGCGGTGCCCTAGCACTGCCGCCGACCTTCTCTTCCTCTGATTTCCGGCGATCAAGAAGGGTTCAGTGAGTGAGGAGGGTCGCCAGCATTTACTTCTTCCGGCAGCGATCTGCTTTGGCTGTGGGTTGAGGATTGGACATCGGTATCACAACGTATACCTTCGACATTGATCAACTGAGGAATCCCTGTTCTTGGTGAGTTTTTGTGTTCATTTTGATGGTAGAATGCTTAGGGGAATATTGAATTCAATGTAGGAGTTATTGCTAAGAGTGTGTTGATCATTTAGTAGTAATTTATAGGTATGGATTATATTTAGTTTGAGATTCGATTTAGCTAATTAATTTATAGGTAATTGGCTAAATCTGTATATGTATTACAGGACCTTGACGCGAGACGAGTATCTCGATATAGGATTGGATCTTTATTATCGGAGGCGGGTACTTTTGACTTATGTCATTTGATATGCTTAGTAATTAAATTAACATGTTGCATTAATTGTGTTTCTTATCTGTTTCGGTTAATCACTACCCAAATCTTACATGCTTGATTGATTGATTGGTTTTGCATCTCAGGTATATTTTACCTGTTTATACATGCTTATAGGGGTAGTGATATGCCATGCTTGACCATGTTCAGGACCTAGGTTTTATACCTTCTGTATGCCTTTGGATTGTTTTGGATTCGTTGACCTATGATGCATTTTTATATATATGTGGATTAGGTCAGGATATTCTTGTGGTTAGTGCTCATTTGCATGATTGCATCTGTGCGATAGTCGACTCCATTATTGTTGAGCACATCGCCAGTTACATCGATTTGCACACACCACTACTCATGGGTTAGTGGTCGATTCAGCCGAGTGTATTGCAGCAGGGACTCTGTTAGGCACCGTTGGTCCGCCCATGGGTAGTGTGACACAACGTGTTATCCGGCAGGATTCCTCCCGTCTTTGAGTACCGGGAGTTGAGAGCATTGTGCTCCCCATCTATGATTTGGGGTAGGAGGATAGGTGTACTCCGACAGCATCCCGTCCACTCGATCACGTAGTGACGACAGAGTGCACGGTTGTCACAGCCCTACCCACTCGGCCTCACTTTTGTATGAGATGATCGACTGGCGTCGGGTGACCGGGACGCATCATTGGCATCATACGCATGATGCATTTATTGCTTGTGTTTGTGTTTGCTGCATTTATATGCCGCATATTGTTTGATACCTATGTTTGGCATGCATGTGATTTTTATCCCTGATCGCTGACCTTATACTCGGACTCGGTTAGTACAAGATTCTCCTATTTATTTCGATGCATTCTTATCTTTCTTATCAGAAGCACGCATGATTAGTGCTAGGTGTTGTTTTTACTTTGCATATCAACTGCATCTGAGTGTTGGACTCACCCCGCCTCCATTGTTGATATTTTCAGGTTGATGCTGTCAGGAGGGAGTTCCAGTCGCTAGTCCTCACTGCACGTAGTGCTAGTCCTGCAGACCTCCAGGATATGTTTGGTTTTCTTTGGTTTCTTTCTGTTCTAGACTGTTTGAACTCGTTATGTTCTAGATTTATTTGCTTATGGACATGATATAGATTTTATTATATCGATGGATTTGGATTTGGTTTTTATTCTACTACATGCCTGCCTGGTTGGCAGAAGAGGTGAGTTCGTCGGTTTTGAGTTTTACGAGTATAGTTGAGTAGGGTGGTTTTTGAGTCGGAATATATATATAAACTGCGTGGTGATTGATTTTTATTATTGTTATGATTCCAGCCGCCTGTGGCTGAGTATTTAGTGCTTGTAGAAAATTTTTGATTGTCCGCCGTACAGGGGAGATGCTGCCGAAATTTTCTCGGACAGGGACTCTTTTGGGGGCGTGACATTATATTTTTAAATTAAAAAATAATTAAATTAATATATTATTTGATTTAACCGAATTATAAATGTTAAAATTGAAAATGAATCGAATTAATCAAAAGTTAAATCAAATTTTTAAAAAATAATACCACCAATGAATCCTTAGAACTCACTCCCCTATTCAAAAAATATAAAAATTTTAAATTCAAACAATTTCATTTGAAACTGAGGATGGATAAGAGGATTTATAATCCTTTCAAATCGAAATCAAAATATTCATGTAAACAACCATGCCCTGGAATCTTATATGTATTTTCATAATTATGAAAATAGATACATCAAATAGATAATAGTTAAATATCCTCACAAAGTTTTTTTAAAAAATATTAAATTAATATTTATTAATATATTTCTATCTAAAATATTCTTTTACTGTGATTTATAAAAGAATAATAAGCTACTTTATATAAAATATTTTAAAGATATTTTTCTTTTTTTAATTAATATTTTTATTTTTTTTCCCTTACTTTTTTCTTACATTTATTTTAATTTTTTTATAATTAGCTATAAAATAAATAAAAAACTAAGTTTTTAATTTTTAATTTAGATTTTATGTTCTATTTTTTCATTTATTATTCTTTTATTAAAAAAATAAAAAAAATCTTCCTTCTTTGCATCAAAGTTGAACTCTAGTCAAAGTAGCTCAAGTAGTAGTATTTTACAAAACAACTTCAAATGGTGTTGTTTAGTGCAAAATAATTTGAAAATGAAACCTAAAAGGTTTTTTAATTAAGTAGAAAAAGATAAGTGAACGTTATTTTGATAATTTAATGAAAAGGGATTTTTTTTAGAGTTGCATAAATTCATATTCTTTTGTTTTAAACTTTTACATTCATAATAACGTGTGTATATTAGGAAATCCGGGGATTGACATAAAAAATAATTGTATGGTAATTTATATGAAAAAATATTACCACAAATAAATTCTTAGAACTCACTCCCTTATTCAAAAAATATAAAAATTTTAAATTCAAACAATTTCATTTGAAGATGATGGATAAGAGAACTTATAATCATTTCAAATTGAAATCAAAGTATTCATGTAAGCCTTAATGTAACCATACCCTAGGAATATGGTATGTGTTTTCCTAATTATGAAAATTAGATACATCAAATAGATAATAGTTAAACATCCTCACAAAGTTTTTTTAAAAATATATTAAATTAATATTTATTAATATCTTTCTATCTAAAATATTATTTTTTTTTTATTTTTTTCCCTTACATTATTTTCTTACATTTATTTTAATTTTTTAAAATAAGCTATTAAATAAATAAAACAAATTAAGTTTTTAATTTAGATTTTATGTTCTCCTTTCATTTTTCATTAATTCTTTTTTTATTAAAACATTAAAAAAAAAAACCTTCCTGCTTTGCATCAAAGTTGAAACTACTCTAGTCAAAATAGCTCCAAGTAGTAGTATTTTACAAAACAACTTCAAATGGTGTTGCTTAGTAAAAAAAAATTCAAATGAACCTAAAAGGTTATTTAATTAACTAGAAAAATATAAGTGAATGTTAGTTTGATAATTTATTAGAAAGGTATGTTTTTTTACAGTTACACAAATTCATATTGTTTTGTTTTAAATTTTTACATTCATATTAACGTGTGTATAATAGGAAATCCTGGGCTTGACACAAATAATAAATGCATGGTAATTTATATGAAAAAATAATACCACCAATCAGGGGCGGAGCCAGAAATTGATTAGAGGGGTGGCTAAAAATGTTCTCAAGCTCTATCCTTACCTCTATGCTCCAACTCCTCAAAACTCTTCGATTTTTTGTGTATCCCTAATGAGTCGTGACTCATATAAAATGAAATAAATGATCAGTCAATTACTTTTAATGTTTGGGAAGAATGAGGGGAATGAAAATTAGATTTTGGACTGGGCTAAATTAAATTTGTACATTGGGCATATTAAATTTTTTTTACTATCCTACTTAATAGTTGAGAGAATAGTCCAAAGCAAGCCTGGACTACAGCCCAGGCCTGCCACCCCTTAAATCCGCCCATGCCACCAATAAATTCTTAGAACTCACTCCCCTATTCAAAAAATATAAAAATTTTAAATTCAAACAATTTCATTTGAAGAGGATGGATAAGAGAACTTATAATTATTTCAAATCAAAATCAAAGTATTCATGTAAGCCTTAATGTAACCATACCCTGGGAATATAATATGTGTTTCCATAATTATGAAAATTAGATACCTCAAATATATAATAGTTAAACATCCTCACAAAGTTTTTAAAAAATATATTAAATTAATATTTATTAATATCTTTCTATCTAAAATATTCTTTTACTGTGATTTGTAAAAGAATAATAAGAAACTTTATATAAAATATTTTAAATATATTTTTGTAATTTTTAAATTAATTTTTTTATGTTTTTCCCTTACTTTTTTTCTAACATTTATTTTGATTTTTTTTATAATTAGCTGTCAAATAAATAAAAAAAATTAAGTTTTTAATTTTTAATTTAGATTTTAAGTTCTATTTTATTTTTTCATTTATTCTTTTTTATTAAAAAAATAAAAAAAATCTTACTACTTTGCATCAAAGTTGAAACTACTCTAGTCAAATTAGCTCCAAGTAGTAGTATTTTACAAAAGAACTTCAAATGATGTTGTTTAGTACAAAATAATTTCAAAATGGAACCTAAAATGTTGTTTAATTAAGTAGAAAAATACAAGTGAATGTTATTTTGATAATTTATTAGAAAAGTATTTGCTTTTTAGAATTGTACAAATTTATATTGTTTTGTTTTAAACTGTTACATTCATATTAGCGTGTGTATATTAGGAAATCCAAGGTTGACATAAATAATAAATGCATTGTAATTTATACCACCAATCAGGGGCGGATGTACCGGTATACGACAATCCCACAAGAACCAAAAAAAAAATCGAGGATAGTTATCTTCCTCTTTACTTAAAACAACCTTATTATGAATAATTCTGATTTCCATTGCTACAAGCTCACTATCTTCTTTCTTCCTTCGCAGCAGCCGGAGTCCGGAGAAAAAACACGGTAAGCACCAGTCTGAGTCGCGGAGAAAACTAAGAGTCGAAGTTTCGAGACGAAGACGCATTCAAGTTTTTAATTGTGGACCACTGTGAACCACGTGTCATCATGCATTCATGTCATGACACGTTTCCATATAAAAGTTTACTTTTTATATTTTTCCAATGCTTTTTTTTCAATTTAATTGTGACTGTCCAATTACTTTTTAAATTGTGAACCAATTTCGTTTCTCTCCTATTTTTGGTTTTCGCCGCTCACAAGTCACAAACTTGCGCTTTGTTTTTTTTCTCTGCCGAGCGCCAACCCAAGCGGCTTGTTTGTGTGGCCTTTGTTTTTTTTCTCTGCCGAGCGCCGATCAAAGGTTTTTTTTTTCTCTTCCGAGTGCAGATCAAAGGGGCAAAGCGGCAAAGCCTAAAGGTGAAGCCTTCAGCCTTCAGGTAAGTGGATTACTAGATTTTATTTTATTTTATTTTTTTAATAATTGTTTTATTATTTCTTGATTATAATATATGATGCAATTAACAATTTAAAATTTGATAGTTTAAATATTTAGTTGTTTTTTTATATTTGATGGTTGGATAATTGAAAATTTAGATTTTGCATATTTAATGATTGGATAATTTGTAATTTAGTTTTTTTTTATAAACTCTGAATATGTAATTAGTTTTTTTAGTAGCGGTTAGTTATGTAATACCCAGGTTCTAAGATTCTGATTAAGTATGACTTAAAAGGTTAGATGGTACTATCCATATCACCAAGGTGCACCTTTCTTTTCGGAAGCCCAAACTCAAAGAACTCCAAAGTTAAGCGTGCTTGGCTTGGAGAAATCTGAGGATGGGTGACCTCCTGGGAAGTTTTCCAGGGTGCGTGCGAGTGAGGACAAAGCACGCTGAAAGGACCTCCGGTGGTCTGTGGAGCTAGTCATCAAACCGATAGACAATTATGGGTAGCGTTCCCGGTTCGATCTGGGTGGGGCCGCCCGGGCCGGGGCGTTACAGATGGTATCAGAGCGACCTTACGACCGTGAGTGCGCCTGTGGTAGGAGCACCCAGGGCACCACCTAGCGAGGGAGATTCTGGGATTTGTTTGTGGTGTGATTTGTGGTTACACAACGAGGACGTTGTGTCTTTAAGTGGGGGTGATTGTAATACCCAGGTTCTAAGATTCTGATTAAGTATGACTTAAAAGGTTAGATGGTACTATCCATATCACCAAGGTGCACCTTCCTTTTCGGAAGCCCAAACTCAAAGAACTCCAAAGTTAAGCGTGCTTGGCTTGGAGAAATCTGAGGATGGGTGACCTCCTGGGAAGTTTTCCAGGGTGCGTGCGAGTGAGGACAAAGCACGCTGAAAGGACCTCCGGTGGTCTGTGGAGCTAGTCATCAAACCGATGGACAATTATGGGTAGCGTTCCCGGTTCGGTCTGGGTGGGGCCGCCCGGGCCGGGGCGTTACAAGTTAATTGTAATTTGTGAATATTGATAATTTATGCTAAATTAATTTTTTTTTATTTTTAAAGAAGTATTGATGAATGATGTTAAATAATTTATTTGTGTTATTGTTAAATTGTTCACATTACTTTATGTTGATAATTTTTTCTCATACTTTATAATTTGTAGAAAATGTTGAAATATTTTGCAAAGAGGCCTAGGAGTTCAATTGAATCGTCTAGTGTTCCAGATGAAGAGTCTACTCATGCACCACAACCACCACCATCTCCTCCTCCTCCTCTGCAAATTTCATCTGAAAATATTGAAAATCTGAGTAGTGAAGTAGAAATTGTTGTTGATCCTGGTTTACGAAAATTGATTGAAGAGTATGATGTTGGTGCTAGAGATCGTATTCGAAAAGAATATGTTGCTATGGGCCCTTGTCAACCTCGAGGCCATAATTTTCCAAGAAAAAAAATGGGTAAAGATAATAGATGTTTCAGAGAGGTTTGGTTTAAAGACCGTGATTGGTTGGAGTATAGTGTTTCAAAGGATGCAACCTTTTGTTTCTGGTGTTATCTTTTTAGACCTAGTAATATAGGGTTTGGAGGAGATGATGTGTTTACGAGATCTGGTTTCATAAATTGGAAAAAAGCAATTGAAAAATTCAATGAGCATGTAGGTGGAGTTGGTAGTGCGCACAATAAGGCAAGAATACAGTTTGAGGGTTTCAAGAATCAAAGACAAAGTGTGGAGTATTCATTTTCATCAGGGAAACATGAGCTTGAAGTTGCTTATCGCAAACGCTTGACTTCCATTTTAAAAGTAATTCGATTTTTGTTGTTACAAGGATTATCTTTTTGGGGACATGATGAGTCTTCGACATCATCCAATAGAGGAAATTTTTTAGAATTGCTCAAATGGTATAGCTTAGAGTGTCCATAAGTTGCGGCAGTTGTTGGAATGAATGCACCTGGAAATAATCAAATGATTGCCCCAAAAATTCAAAAGCAATTGGTGAATGCTTGTGCAGTTGAGACCACAAATGCTATTCTAGCTGATCTTGGAGATAGGTGGCTCACTTTACTACTTGATGAGGCTCGTGACTGTTTAGTGAAAGAGCAAATGACAGTTGTTATTAGATATGTGAACAAACATGGAGAGGTGATTGAACGATTTATGGTTGTAGTTCATGTTGCAACAACTACAGTTGCTTGTTTGAAGGAGGCAATCGACTCTTTATTTGCTAAGTATGGTTTGTCAGTGGCAAGATTGAGAGGTCAAGGATATGATAGTGCTTCAAATATGTCTGGAGAATTTAATGGCTTAAAGTCACTGATAATGAAAGAAAATCCGTATGCATTGTATGTTCATTTTTTTGCTCATCAACTCTAGCTAGTGGTTATAGCTGTTGCTCAAGCAAATCAATATGTTTGTGATTTCATGTGGATTGTTGGTTCAATTGTGAACATATCTGCATCATCTTGCAAAAAGGCCGACAAACTTTGACAACTTGAACATAACAGAAAAGTTAAACTTCTTGAAAGAGGAGAGATTAGTTCTGGTAGAGGACTAAACCAAGAAACTAGTCTAGCTAGACCTGGAGATACACGATGGGGGTCTCATCATTCAACTTTATGTCGTATTGAACAAATGTGGCCATCTGTTATAGAGGTTCTTCAAAATTTGATTGATGATGGTGATCGTTCTTCTAAGGGTTTAAGTAGAACTTTGGTTGAAAGAATGGAGAGGTATGAATTTGTGTTTATTCTACTATTGATGAAACGTATATTGGCAATCACAAATCATTTGTCAACCGTTCTACAAGAGAAAGATCAAAATATTGTGAATGCGATGCATTTGATCAATAATGTGAAATGCAAATTGCAAAAGTTGAGAGATTTTGGATGGGATATTTTACTTGAGGATGTGAAGAAGTTTTGTAACACTCATTCCATTGAAATAATTAATATGACAGATAACATCAACAGCTGTAGTCATTTGAAAAGAGATGGAAAAAATGTTAATTTTTATCACTACTACCATGTTGAAATCTTTTGTGAGGTAACTTTATAATTCTTTTTTTGTTTACCGTCAATTAAATTCTTTTAAACAGTAACATATTTATTAATTTTTACTTTTGTTATTTGATTTTTAAATTGTAGGTTATTGATATTATTCTACAGGAGATGGGTAGTCGTTTCTCTGAAACAACTACAGATTTGTTGATTTATATGTCATGTCTTGATCCTAGGAACTCGTTCTCTAGATTTGATGTACAGAAATTATTGCGTCTGGCTCATTTTTATACGGATGATTTTTCTTGGAGTGAGCGTATGTTGGTTGAACAAGAGCTTGAAACATATATTGATGACGTCAGATCAGATGAACGGTTTGAAGGCATTTCAGATTTGGGAGCTCTTGCAAAGAAAATGATTGAAACAATGAAGAACCGTGTGTTTACTTTGGTTTATCGGATGATTGAGCTAGCCTTACTTCTTCCAGTTGCTACTGCAACCGTTGAAAGAGTGTTTTCGGCAATGAATATTGTCAAAACAGATTTGCAAAACAGGATTGGAGATGAATGGATGAATGATAGTTTGGTAGTCTATATCGAGAAAGATGTTTTTAATACTGTCGACAATGAGCCAATTTTACAGCGTTTTCAGAACATGGAGTCTCGAAGAATGCAATTGTCACGTATTTGTTAGTATATTGCATTAATATTTTAATATTATTGTACGGATTTTTTTCATAATATTGTACTTTTTTCTCCTGTATGCCAAGTTATTTTAAAATATTTTTTAATTACATAGAAGTTATTAACTATTAAAAAAAAAAAAATTCGCCGTGCTTAAATCGTGGCCGCCCCTCCATGATTAAATTCCTGGATCCGCCACTGTATATATAAAAAAATAATACCACCAATAAATTCTTAGAACTCACTCCCTTATTCAAAAAATATAAATTTTTTAAATTCAAACAATTTCATTTGAAGATGATAGATAACAGAACTTATAATCATTTCAAATCGAAATTAAAGTATTCATATAAACCTTAATGTAACCATGCCCTAGATATATGATATGTGTTTAATTATAAAAATTAGGCACATCAAATAGATAATATTTAAACATCCTCACAAAGTTTTTTTTAAAAATATTAAATTAATATTTATTAACATCTTTCTATATAAAATATTCTTGTACTGTGATTCCTAAAAGAATAATAAGCAACTTTATATAAAATATTTTAAAGATATTTTTCTAATTTTTTAATTATTTTTTTTCCTTTACTTTTTTTCTTACATTTATTTTGATTTTTTACAACTATCTATTAAATAAATAAAAAAAGTAAGTTGTTAATTTTTAATTTAGATTTTATGTTCTTTTTTCTTTTTTTTTCATTTATTATTTTTAATTCAAAAATAAAAAAAATCTTCCTACCTTGCATCAAAGTTGAACTACTCTAGTCAAAGTAGCTCCAAGTAGTAGTATTTTACAAAAGAACTTCAAATGGTGTTGTTTAGTACAAAATAATTTCAAAATGGAATCTAAAAGGTTATTTAATTAAGTTGACAAATATAAGTGAATGTTATTTTGATAATTTATTAAAAAGATTTTTTTTAGAATTGCACAAATTCATATTGTTTTGTTTTAAACTTTTATATTCATATTAACGTGTGTATATTAGGAAATCCTGGGTTTGACACAAATAATAAATGCATGGTAATTTATATGAAAAAATAATAACACCAATTTAAAAATTTTAAATTCAAACAATTTCATTTTAAACTGATGATGGATAAGAGAATTTATAATCATTTCAAATCGAAATCAAAGTAATCATGTGAACCATGCCATGGAATCTGATTTGTGTTTTCTTAATTATAAAAATTAGATACATTTGAATAAAATAGATAATAGTTAAACATCCTCACAAAGTTTTTTTAAAAAATATTAAATTAATATTTATTAATATCTTTCTATGTAAAATATTCTTTTACTGTAATTTGTAAAAGAATAATAAGCAACATTATATAAAATATTTTAAACATATTTTCCTATTTTTTAATTAATTTTTTTTATTTTTTTCCCTTACTTATTTTTCTTACATTTATTTTAATATTTTATAATTAGATAATAAATAAATAAAAAAATAAGTTTTAAATTTTTAATTTAGATTTTATGTTCTCTTTTCTTTTATCATTTATTATTTTTTATTAAAAAATAAAAAAATCTTCCTGCTTTGCATCAAAGTTGAAACTATCCTAGTCAAATAGCTCCAAGTAATAGTATTTTACAAAAACAACTTCAAATGATGTTGTTTAGTACAAAATAATTTCAAAATGAACCTAAAAGGTTATTTAATTAAGCAAAACATTATAAGGAATGTTATTTTGAAAATTTATTAGAAATGCATTTTTTCTTAGAGTTGCACAAATTCATATTGTTTTGTTTTAAACTTTTACATTCATATTCGTGTGTATATATATTAGGAAATCTTGGGTTGATACAAATAATAAATGCATGGTAATTTATATGAAAAAATAACACCACCAATAAATTCTTAGAATTCACTCCCCTATTGAAAAAATATAAAAATTTTAAATTCAAACAATTTCATTTGAAGATGATGGATAAGAAAACTCGTAATCATTTCAAATTGAAATCAAAGTACTCATGTAAGCCTTAATGTAACCATGCCTTGGGAATATGATATGTGTTTTAGTAATTATGAAAATTAGATACATCAAATAGATAATAGTTAAAGATCCTCACAAACTTTTTTTAAAAAATATTAAATTAATATTTATTAATATCTTTCTATCAAAAATATTCTTTAATTGTGATTCATAAAAGAATAATAAGAAATTTATATGAAATATGTAAAATACCGAAAAAAATGGCGAATAATGATAAGAGAAATTTTTCGAAATTTCTGAGAATTTTTCCGAAATTTTTCAGAGACCGTATAGACAAGTTTACGGGAATAAAAATGGGGCCCGGGAAAGCCTATTTAGGCTATCCCATTTAAGCGAGGAAAAGTTGAATTTATTTATTTCCTTGCTTTTCTTTTTTTCTTTGTTTTTCGCCGAAACCTTCTTCCTTTCCCCGCGCGCCCAACACCGCCGAACCCAAGCCCTAACCGGTGCCGCGGCGGTTCCTGCTCCCGATCCTTTTCTCCCTTTTTTCTTCTTCTCCTCTCCTTCTTCCTCCCAGGAGCCTGCCCAAGCGCCAGCAAGCGTGAGCCACTGCCGGTCGAGCCGTCGCCTGTGCCCTAGCACCCTCTGCCGATCTTCCTTCTTTTCCGACGACACCACACGAGCGCCGGCCACCTTGCTCCTCATGTGCGCCACCACCGTCCCAGCGCCACTTCCTCTTCCTCTGCCCTAGCCCTAGTTTCCGCTGCCGCTAGTTGCCGGTCGAAGTTTATCTCCTCCTCTCCACTCTGTCCAGTGCCATGACCTAGTTCTGCTAGGTTGGCTGTGGTCGGCCTACCAAATGGTGGCTTGCGTTATCTTGGATCAGAGAGAAAAATTTGTTGGGAGACAAAGATTTAGCTTCCTTGATCCATCGACAGCAAATCTGTGACAGCAAGGTGAGGCTTTAGATTTTTATCTTGTGTTATGTTCTAGTCCTATATCTACCGTGGATCATCACTAAATGTTGTTCTCCATTTATAGAGGGTTGCAGGTTCGATCAGTAGCATTGCTGCTCTACTGATTTCGGGCTGGCAAGTGTTGTGGGGTTGCTCTTGATGCTGGCAGCAACCATTCCGGCTGTGGATCACAAGAGTAGTTTGGTAAAAAGAAGGTAAGGTGCTCAGGTTATCTTGGAAATTTGGTTATCGAATTGATAATGATTTCTTGAGTTCCATTTGGATTTAGTCTTTGGGTTAGAAACATTGATACGGTTGTGATGATATTTTTGATATAGGGCTTTTGGAAATTTCTGTAGCAATCTTTTTGGCTGTGAATTGAGGATTTGGATTCGGGACGAGCACATCGATATAGAGGTTGATTAGCTCAATCTACATTGGAGGCGGGTATGTAAAATACCGAAAATAGGCGAATATTAATAAGGGAATTTTCTGGAATTTTTGGAAATTTTTAGGGAATTTTTCGGATCTCGTATGGACGAGTTAACGGGAACAAGAACGGGGTCCGAAAAAGCCAGTTTAGGCTACCCGATTTAAGCGAGGAAAAGATTATATTTATATATCCTTTTCCTTTTCCTTTTTATTTCTTTATTTCTTTCCCTTTTGCTTTTGTCGCCGAACCCGAGCCGTCCCCGCATCCTTTCCTTCTTCTCCCCGACGCCGCGCACCTTCTCCTTCGGTGCCCTAACCGCCGGCCACGGCGGTTCCTCCCCTTTATCTTCTCCTCTTCTCGGTGAAAGCCGATCGCCACCTCAGCCGACGACCTCAAACGCCGGTGCCTTAGCTTCTGCCCCGACGCCAGCGACGCCGGCCTTCTCCTTCCCGACGCTGTCTTCCCCTGCCCTAACTGCTCGAGGCAGTTCTTCTCTTCTCCTCTCCTCTGCCGCCACCACAGAGCCGACGCCGACCATAGAGCCGACGCCGACCACAGAGGCCGAAGCTTTCCTCAGCCCTAGCAGTTGAGCCTTTGTCGATCTCCTTTGTGTCGGCCTCCTCCACTGTGCTGTGCCCTAGATCGCTGGAATTTAGAGGTTTGAGAAGGATTTTAGTTGGGAGCAGCAACCCTAGCCTTGGTGTGTTCGTCCGTGCCCTAATTCCACTGTTGTGTCTTTCTTCAGCCACCTCCTACAGTGAAGTCTCGGCAGAGGAAGCAACAGGCAGTCACCTTCTAGTGGCGGACAGCCCAATTCGACCACGAGTCTTGATCCAGCAGCAACAAGGTAAGGATTTGGTGATTCTAGGTAGCTGTCAGTGGAAGTTTTTATAAGGTTGTAAGCTTTGCGTAACAATTGTGGGATTGCTTTTGGTTTCCAGCAGTGCTCCTATCCCTGCAGCAACTCCTTCCAGCATCAATGATAGCTAGGAATTGAGGTATTGTGTAGGGATTTGATTACATGATCATGTGTAGATTTGAATAAGAGTAATGGATCCTTGTTGTAGATTGGGTTGGTTTAAAGTTAATCTAATAGAACGATTAGGGTTAAGACAATTAACCCTAGTCAATTGTTAGATTTAATTTAGGTAGACAAATGATTATGTGGATTAGGGTTTTCCCTAATTTAGTCTCGTGAATTTGATTTAGCTATTTAAATTCTTATGAATTTTAGCTAAATAAAAATATATATATATTGATTGGTACAGGACTTTGATTTGAGACGGTGTCTCGACGGGTATCTCGATTACCGTATTGGACCATTTCGATTGGAGGCGGGTACTTTTGACTTATGTCATTTGATATGCTTAGTAATTAAATTAACATGTTGTATTAATTGTGTTTCTTATCTGTTACGGTTAATCACTACCCAAATCTTACATGCTTGATTGATTGATTGGTTTAGCATCTCAGGTATATTTTACCTGTTTATACATGCTTATAGGGGTAGTGATATGCCATGCTTGACCATGTTCAGGACCTAGGTTTTATACCTTCTGTATACCTTTGGATTGTTTTGGATTCGTTGACCTTTGATGCATTTTTATATATATGTGGATTAGGTCAGGATATTCTTGTGGCTAGTGCCATGCACCATTTGCATGATTGCATGCTGTGCGATAGTCCACTCCATTATTGTTGAGCACATTGCCAGTTACATGGATCTGCACACACCACCACTCATGGGTTAGTGGTCGATTCAGGCTGAGTGTGTTGCAGCAGGGACTCTGTTAGGCACCGTTGGTCCGCTCATGGGTAGTGTGACACAACGTGTTATCCGGCAGGGATTCCTCCCCGTCTTTGAGTACCGGAGTTGAGAGCATTCGCGCCCCCATCTATGATTTGGGGTAGGAGGATAGGTGTACTCGACAACATCCGTCCACTCGGTCACTCATGGAGTAGTGACGACAGAGTGCACTTGTCACCCCTACCCACCGGCCTCACTTTGTATGAGATGATCGATGGCGCTGGGTGACCAGGACGATCATTGGCATCATATGCATGATGCATTTATTGCTTGTGTTTGTGTTTGATGCATTTATATGTTGCATATTGTTTGGATACCTATGTTTGACATGCATACAGGATTTCCTTATCCCTCGAACTGTTTGATCTTATACTCGGGACCTGGTTAGTACAATATTCTCCTGTTTATTTCAGATGCATTCTTATCTTTCTTATCGAGACCGTACGCATGATTAGTGCTAGATGTTGTTTCTTTATTTTGCATATCAAGTGTACTGAGTGTTGGACTCACCCGCCTCCATTGTTGTTATTTTCGTGTTGATCTTTGTCAGAGGGAGTTCCAATGCTAGTCCTCATCGCGACGAGTGTCCTGGTCCCGCACTCCAGTGATATGTTTGGTTTTCGTTTCTTTCTGCTCCGCATCGTTTGAACTCGTTATGTTCTGGATTTATTTGCTTATGGACATGATATAGATTTTATTATATCGATGGATTTGGATTTGGTTTTTATTCTACTACATGCCTGTCTGGTTGGCAGAAGAGGTGAGTTCGTCGGTTTTGAGCTTTACGAGTGTAGTTGAGTAGGGTGGTTTTTGAGTCAGAGTATTATTACTGCGTGGTTGTGTCAGCCAGAGGTTGAATATATATATAAACTGCGTGGTGATTGATTTTTATTATTGTTATGATTCCAGCCGCCTGTGGCTGAGTATTTAGTGCTTGTAGAAAATTTTGATTGTCCGCCGTACAGGGGAGATGCTGTCGAAATTTTCTCGGACAGGGACTCTTCTGGGGGCGTGACAATTTAGTGGTATCAGAGCACTGTTTTACAATCTTTTGTTTCGTATTTTGGATTTTCGGGATTTATCTGATACCAATTTATTTGGTATCAGAGCGGGTTATGATACCTGCTTTTGGTGTTCTGGAGATTTATCGGATACCTGTTGTTGGTATTCTGGATATTTGGATTTCCGGCGATATGTACGTTCGGAATTTTGAGGTCAAATTGGGGACTGGACAGCGACGGAACATCTCCAGACGGCAAATAGGTATGTTGTTATTTTATGTTGGTTATATTGGTATTAATATCTGTAATTTAATTTAACAGATATGAGACGATCTACTCGTATTGCTGCGAGACGTGGTGCTGGACGACCACGTGAGAGGACCACGGGATCTCTGGATATGCCAGAGATGCCCACTGTTAGTGAGCCTGTCAGTCAGGGACAGACTCAGGATGCAGCGGGAGCATCGGGCTCTCAAATCCCGATAGCTCCTGTAGAGATACCTACTTTGGCCACACCGACGGTATCCACGCCTACCCTGTTTACAGTACCATCAGGGGTACCATTGGTGTACCCGACATCCGCTCTCAACAACAGCCTTACGCATTCAAAGGCCACCACCACTTGGATCTACAGGTATTCTATACCGGGCACTGTACCCCAAAGGCTCACAGAGAGTGGCACTGCTCCACATCCGTACCTTTCCCACTGCACTCCAGCTTGCCACCACTTTGTTCCCAGTGCAAGACCACCAACGGCTTATGCTCCAGATATACAGTAGCACCGGAGTTTCTCCTCCGGTTTATTCCGCGGTACCACCAGTAGTATCGCCCAAGAGTTTCCCCTACTCTCGCACCGTCCCCGACATACCATCGATATTGTCCGCACGAGCTAGGATTCCAAGACCGGCCGAGTCGATGAAGACTCGTTTCACTCTTTTCCGCGGAGATCTCGATCCGAGTATGGCTCTGTCATGGATAGAGACTATGGAGCAGAACTTCTTCTATATGGCTTGCTCCGAGTGGGAGAAAGCAGAGCTGGCCGCTACCATTTACGGATGAAGCTAATGCCTGGTGGGTTACTTAGCGCTCTATTATTGGTGAGCGCAACGTCACATGGACCGGTTCGAGAGGCTTTTGAGAGCCGCTTTTCCATCGTCTCTATCGATGTCTCACGATGTGATTTTATGAGTCCGAGGCGAATAATCACCCTGACCGAGTATACATCGAATTCCTCCGTTGGCTCGCTTTTGTCCAGAGTTAGTCATGAGGACGTAACTCGCATGATGCAGCTTTATATGTGGATTGGATGGTTATCCGCATGTACCTTTGCGGATTAGGGATTACATCTTACTCGATGCATTGAATCGAGCTTTGATGATAGAGTTAGCTCGATGACATAAGATATCCGACAGAAAAGAAAGCATACGGGTCGACATCCGGCAGTCCAGCACTCAGCGATGTGATGCCTCGTGAGTAGTCGCATACAGTCGAGTTCTTCCGGGTGTCTCGTGAGGTCTCGTAAATCGGGCGGTCTTCTTCAGACGTTCCCGGTTTCTCAAGAACTGCAACCACCTTCCGTGATACTCATTGTTTCGATGTGGATCCAGATCACCTCACCCCGCTTTTCTCGAGATGCCATTGCTTTTATTGCAACCGCCGGGCACCAGAGCCGAGATTGTCACCAAGGCTCAGACACGGCCCGGAGGGTCAGTCCGAAGGGACACCTAGTCACTGTAGGCATATCGAGGAGGGCGAAGCCCAATCTTCACAACGCTAGGAGCAGCCCTCCGCAGCAAAGATTTGGCATGCTTGGACAGAGTACCAGTTGCTTCAGAGCACCCCGCAGTTTTGCTCCGTGACCTTATTATCCGACCAGTGTAGACGATCGACCCGCCCACCACAGACAAGACGCCACCATCCTCTCGCCTTATCCGCACATAGTCCAAAGTCCACAGGCAAGTGTTCACCACCGCAAGCAGCTCACTGGCAAGATTACCACCTCCTCCTCCGCCAGACCGGTCGTGTTCATGCTATTACCAGAGGATGCTCAGCAATGACGGATCCGCTTTCCGCTGACGATTTCCATTTATGCATTTATCATCGATATTTTGATTGATCATCGTAGTTCGCACTTTTATATCCTGCACCTTTATGCGGAGATTGGTAGATTACCTACTGTTAGGTTGCGGCGATTGACTGTCTCCCTACCGTCCGGTGATACTTTAGACGTCACCCAGGAGATCAGAGGTTGCCCGTTAGACTTTGGCAACATGATGCTTACGGTAGATCTTCTAGTATTAGAGATGGTCGAGTTTGATGTCATTCTTGGCATGGATTGGCTGTCAGTGTATCATGCTACCGTTGATTGCCAAACGAGGGTGGTCACCTTCCGGCCTCCGAACCAACCCTCGTGGAGTTTCACTGGCATCAGAGATGACGACATCTCGATTATTTCGGCGATTCAGGAGAGTGCCCTGGGGTTCTGTGCGTCTCTTATCTTAGAGTTTGGAGGTCGAAATGGATTCGCAATTAATCTAGAAACATCAAATCTAGAAACTTTCTTTAACAGAGAGGGCCGATGAGCCTATGATCTAACAAAACCATCTTTGCTCGATTAAACCATCTTAGCTTGCTAGCTACTCTTGATCTAACAAAACCATCTTTGCTCGATGTATTAAATAAAAAGTAAATAAAAGAACAAATCCTATTTGTCAAGAAGAAAGACACCCTATGAGGTTATGTATTGACTACAGCAACTGAATGCAGTGACCGTCAGAAATAAATATCCATTACCACGGATTGAGGATTTGTTTGATCAGCTCAGAGTACATCGGTGTATTCTAAGATTGATCCGCGATCCGGATATCATCACCGAGAGTCGAGACTCGATATTCAGAAGATTTCCGCATTGATACGGTCATTATGAGTTTTGGTAATGCCATTTGGCTTACCAATGCTCCAACGGTGTTTATGGATTTGATGAACCGCATCTTCCGAGTATCTGGATCAGTTTGTTATCATTTTCATTGATGACATATTGGTCTACTCGCTCAGAGGAGGAGCATGCACAAGATCTTCACAGTCTTGGAGATTCTTCGACGACATCACCAGACGCAAGTTCAAGAAGTGTGCATTCGCTATCCTCGCTGGTTTTCCGGGACACGTGGTTTCTAGCAGAGGTATTTCAGATTGATCCTCGAAGATCGAGGTCACACCGTTGGGAGCACCAAGTCGCCTGTGAGATCCGCAGCTCGGGATTGGCCTGATATTACCGACGCTTTGTCGAGGGATTCTCGCGTATTGCTATGCCACCGACACGCTTTACCGTGAAAGGCGTGAAGTTCATATGGTCCGAGGATTGAGACCGCCTGTGAGCGGGCGAAGATTAGTGTCGGCCCGCTTTGGTTTTACCTTCCGAGAGGATGGATTTGTACTTTACACCGACGCATCTCTTCAAGGTTTGGGCGCTGTTCTGATGCAAGACGGCAGAGTAGTCTCTTATACTTCTCGTCGTGAAGGAGCATGAGAAGAACTACCGACCATGACTGGAGTTAGCCGCCATCATCTTTGCTCAAGCTTTGGCGTCATCATTTATACGGCATCACATTTGAGATTCTCACGATCATAAGAGTCTCAAATACATTTTCACTCGAAGGAGCTTAATCTCCGACAGAGGAGATGGATGGAGTTCTGAAGGACTACGATTGTACCATTAGCTACCACCGGGAAAGCTAATGTGGTTGCAGATGCACTCAGCCAGAAGTCCAGAGGACTTTAGCTTGCCACCGGATTCACCACGGACTTGATTCGTAGTTTCTGAGTTAGATCTTGAGGAGCAGGACCGGCAGAGCGTGGTATTCTGGTTACCATGGTTGCTCAGTCGTCGATCAGGACGAGGATCCGAGAGGCACAGGCCAGTGATCAGCATTTGCAGTTTATTAGCAGTCAGATAGCTTCCGGGCAGCAGACCGAGTTTACACGAGACGAGGAGGGTATTATATTCTTCCGAGGCAAATTATGCGTACTTCAGTCTCATCCGGTCTTACAGGAGCTACTTCAGGAGGCACATCGTTCTCGATTTGCGATCCATCCAGGCGGGACCCGTATGTATCGAGACTTGAGACGTTCCTATTGGTGGAATGGTATGAAGAAAGACATCGCGGATTTCGTAGCTAGATGTCTTGTTTGTCAGCAGGTGAAGGCTGAACACCAGAGACCTGCAGGATTACTTCAGAGGATTCCTATTCCTGAGTGGAAGTGGGATCACATTACCATGGACTTTGTGGTAGGGTTGCCGAGGACACGACGAGGCCATGACGCGATTTGGGTAATCGTTGATCGATTAACCAATCCGCACTTTTTGGATCTGAGGACCGATTCCCGGATCGATTGGTAGATCCGTATTCCGAGAGATTATCGTAATACATGGTGTTCCATTGAGTATCATTTCGGATAGAGATCCACGGTTCACGCCTCGCTTCCGCAGTAGTCTACAAGCAGCCTTGGGCACACAGCCCTTTTCAAGATGCTTTCCATCCACTGCATGATGGACAAATGTGAGCGATATCAGACTTTAGAGGACCTCACCGAGGTCATGTGTTATGGATTTTGAGGCGGTTGGGAGGATCTGCCGTTAGTAGAGTTTGCCTACAACAATAGCTTCCATTCGGCTATCCGGATGGCACCGTTTGAGGCGTTGTATGGTAGACCTTGTCTGACACCCGTCCTTTGGGATGAGGTTGGAGAGGCTCATTGTTGGGACCTCATAGAGTTCAGCAGATGCGAGTTGGTCCGCATTATCGCACGGAGGATGTCGAGGCGCAGGATTGCCGAAGAGTTATGTCGACGAGACGCAGAGACCTAGAGTTGTCTGTTGGCGACCATGTATTTCTACGAGTTTCACCCACGAAAGGGGTGAAGAGATTTGGCCTCAGAGGTAAGCTAGCTCCGCGGTACATTGGTCCTTTCGAGATCTTGGAGAGGATCGGAGCAGTAGCTTACCGACTGGCACTACCACCGTCCCTATTAGGCGTGCACGATGTATTTCATGTATCTATGCTGAGGAGATATGTACCCGATCCGACGCATGTGCTGGCAGATATCCCAGTTCCAGTTCAGCCTGACATTACCTATGAGGAGGTTCCGGTGCGGATTCTCGACCGGAAGGAGCGTCAGTTGCGGAACAAGACCATCCGGCTGGTTAAAGTCGGATGGCAGCATCATTCGGACGAGGAGGCTACTTGGGAGCTCGAGGACACTATCCGAGCTCGATATCCCCATCTTTTCACTTGAGGTATGTGATTCGGTTTACCGTTCAGCATTTATACTTTCTATATCTGTTGTTAGTACTTGTTGATGGTAGATAACGAAATTTGGGGACCAAATTTTTATTAGTGGGGGAGAATGTAAAATACTGAAAATAGGCGAATATTAATAAGGGAATTTTCCGGAATTTTTGGAAATTTTTCGGGAATTTTTCGGAGCTCGTATGGACGAGTTAACGGGAACAAGAATGGGGTCCGGAAAAGCCAGTTTAGGCTACCCGATTTAAGCGAGGAAAAGATTATATTTATATATCCTTTTCCTTTTCCTTTTTATTTCTTTATTTCTTTCCCTTTCGCTTTTGTCGCCGAACCCGAGCCGTCCCCGCATCCTTTCCTTCTTCTCCCCGACGCCGCGCACCTTCTCCTTCGGTGCCCTAACCGCCGGCCACGACGGTTCCTCCCCTTTATCTTCTCCTCTTCTCGGTGAAAGCCGATCGCCACCTCAGCTGACGACCTCAAACGCCGGTGCCTTAGCTTCTGCCCCGACGCCAGCGACGCCGGCCTTCTCCTTCCCGACGCTGTCTTCCCCTGCCCTAATTTCTCGAGGCAGTTCTTCTCTTCTCCTCTCCTCTGCCGCCACCACAGAGCCGACGCCGACCATAGAGCTGACGCCGACCACAGAGGCCGAAGCTTTCCTCAGCCCTAGCAGTTGAGCCTTTGCCGATCTCCTTTGTGTCGGCCTCCTCCACTGTGCTGTGCCCTAGATCGCTGGAATTCAGAGGTTTGAGAAGGCTTTTAGTTGGGAGCAGCAACCCTAGCCTTGGTGTGTTCGTCCGTGCCCTAATTCCACTGTTGTGTCTTTCTTCAGCCACCTCCTACAGTGAAGTCTCGGCAGAGGAAGCAACAGGCAGTCACCTTCTAGTGGCGGACAGCCCAATTCGACCACGAGTCTTGATCCAGCAGCAACAAGGTAAGGATTTGGTGATTCTAGGTAGCTGTCAGTGGAAGTTTTTATAAGGTTGTAAGCTTTGCGTAACAATTGTGGGATTGCTTTTGGTTTCTAGCAGTGCTCCTATCCCTGCAGCAACTCCTTCCAGCATCAATGATAGCTAGGAATTGAGGTATTGTGTAGGGATTTGATTACATGATCATGTGTAGATTTGAATAAGAGTAATGGATCCTTGTTGTAGATTAGGTTGGTTTAAAGTTAATCTAATAGAACGATTAGGGTTAAGACAATTAACCCTAGTCAATTGTTAGATTTAATTTAGGTAGACAAATGATTATGTGGATTAGGGTTTTCCCTAATTTAGTCTCGTGGATTTGATTTAGCTATTTAAATTCTTATGAATTTTAGCTAAATAAAAAAATATATATATTGATTGGTACAGGACTTTGATTTGAGACGGTGTCTCGACGGGTATCTCGATTAGCGTATTGGACCATTTCGATTGGAGGCGGGTACTTTTGACTTATGTCATTTGATATACTTAGTAATTAAATTAACATGTTGTATTAATTGTGTTTCTTATCTGTTACGGTTAATCACTACCCAAATCTTACATGCTTGATTGATTGATTGGTTTAGCATCTCAGGTATATTTTACCTGTTTATACATACTTATAGGGGTAGTGATATGCCATGCTTGACCATGTTTAGGACCTAGGTTTTATACCTTCTGTATACCTTTGGATTGTTTTGGATTCGTTGACCTTTGATGCATTTTTATATATATGTGGATTAGGTCAGGATATTCTTGTGGTTAGTGTCATGCACCATTTGCATGATTGCATGCTGTGCGATAGTCCGCTCCATTATTGTTGAGCACATCGCCAGTTACATGGATCTGCACACACCACCACTCATGGGTTAGTGGTCGATTCAGGCTGAGTGTGTTGCAGCAGGGACTCTGTTAGGCACCGTTGGTCTGCCATGGGTAGTGTGACACAACGTGTTATCCGGCAGGGATTCCTCCCCGTCTTTGAGTACCGGGAGTTGAGAGCATTGCGCTCCCCCATCTATGATTTGGGGTAGGAGGATAGGTGTACTCCGACAGCATCCCGTCCACTCGGTCACTCATCAGGAGTAGTGACGACAGAGTGCACGGTTGTCACAGCCCTACCCACTCGGCCTCACTTTTGTATGAGATGATCGACGGCGTCAGGGGTGACCGGGACGCATCATTGGCATCATATGCATGATGCATTTATTGCTTGTGTTTGTGTTTGCTGCATTTATATGCTGCATATTGTTTGGATACCTATGTTTGGCATGCATACAAGATTTCCTTATCCCTGACTGCTTTGATCTTATACTCAGACTGTTAGTACAAGATTCTCCTGCTTATTTCAGATTCATTCTTATCTTTCTTATCGTGAGACCGCACGCATGATTAGTGCTAGATGTTGTTTCTTTACTTTGCATATCAACTACCTGCCGAGTGTTGGACTCACCCCGCCCATTGTTGTTATTTTCAGTTGATGCCGTCAGAGGGAGTTCCAGCCGCTAGTCCTCATCGCACGTAGTGCTGGTCCCGCACCTCCGTGATATGTTTGGTTTTTTTGGTTTCTTTCTGCCTGCATCGCTTGAACTCGTTATGTTCTGGATTTATTTGCTTATAGACATGATATATATTTTATTATATCGATGGATTTGGATTTGGTTTTTATTCTACTACATGCCTGCCTGGTTGGCAGAAGAGGTGAGTTCGTCGGTTTTGAGCTTTACGAGTGTAGTTGAGTAGGGTGGTTTTTGAGTCAGAGTATTATTACTGCGTGGTTGTGTCAGCCAGAGGCTGAATATATATATAAACTGCGTGGTGATTGAATTTTATTATTGATATGATTCCAGCCGCCTGTGGCTGAGTATTTAGTGCTTGTAGAAATTTTTGATTGTCCGCCGTACAGGGGAGATGCTGCCGAAATTTTCTCGGACAGGGACTCTTCTGGGGGCGTGACAGGGTACCTCTTGACTTATCTTTTATGATATTGTCAATTGGATATGCATTGTATTTTATAGCTACAAGCAATGATCATGTTTGCCTTTGGTATGTCACGGTTTGATGCCCATAGCATGATCTGTTTTGTCGCTTGTTATGTATCCATGTTTATACCTTGTGATTATTGCCATGAGTATCTTAGTTCCTAGAGTAAGTGACATACCATGCTTTACTGAGTTTAGGACTAGATTCTGGATTGTTATTATCTGGCATGTGTACCTATATTTTTATATCATATCTAATCTGTGTACCTAGACCATTTTTCTTTGATCCATGTATATTGATGGTACATATTTTATGGAGGTGGATATGTTCAGGATTTAGGGTTTTTGATTCCTTATCTGACCGGTGTACCTAGACCATTGATTAGGTAAATTTATTCTAGGGTACACATTTTATATATATGGATTGGTACAGGATATTGCCATGCTTAGTGTCATGCATCATTCACATGATTGCATGCTGTGCGATTGTCGGCTCCATTATTGTTGAGCACTTCGTCAGTTACATGTATCTGCACACACGACCACTCATGGGTTAGTGGTATATTGAGCAGTGGTGTTGTAGCAGGTGCTCTGTCAAGGGCTCCGTTGGTCCACTCATGGGTTAGTGTGACGCAGCGTTGTAGCAGGACAGGGATCCCTTCCCGTCATCATGTACCGGGAGATGAGAGCATTGAGCTCCCCCATTTATGATTTGGGGTAGGAGGATAGGTGTACTCCGACAGCATCCCATCCACTCGGTTACTCATCAGGAGCAGTGACGTCAGAGTGCACGGTTGTCACAGCCCTACCCACTCGGTCTCACCATCATGTGTGAGACGGCTGACTGGAGAGTAGGGGTGACCAGGACATGTCATTGACATCATATGCATTGATGCATTTATTGCTTGTGCTTGCTGCATTTATTTGCTGCATTTGGTTGGATGTATCTGTTTGACATGCATACAGGTTTTATGACACTCTCGGTTTGATGACCTTTTGTTCTGGATAGGATTTCCTGGTGAGTCAGCTTCCTCAGTTACTTTTCAGTTTTGCATTTTTCCTATATATGATTAGGAAGCTGTATTCCATGTTTATTGCTGTTAGATATATCTTACTAGACATGTCTATTGGTATTTGCTGAGTTGTTGAACTCACCCCCGTGGACACTATCTTTTCTAAGTACCAGGTTGTTTATGGAGTCGCTTGGAGTATCCTGTCTGCTGGTCCCCATGTCACATCAGAAGATCTGTCTTCGCTGTTGTCTATTTGTATTTTGGTAGATGAATTTGTGTATTTGGCTTTGTGTTCCGGTTTTGTTTCCGGAGTGTTATGTTGTTGTGTGGTGTAAGCCTAGCCAGCTAGTAGTGTTTTGTTTTGTTTTATTTTGTATAAGCTTGTATTTATGTTTTTCCACTGTCCTAGTTTTGATTTCAGCCGAGTGGGCTGATAAAAATATATAACTGCGTGGTTGTGTATATATTCCAGCCGCATGTGGCTGATGTATATTATGTCTATAGAAATGTTTCAGATTGTCATCCGTATAGGGGAGGTGCTGCCGAAATTTCTTCGGACAGGGACTCCCCCGGGGCATGACAAAATACTTTAAAGATATTTTTCTATTTTTTTAATTATTTTTTTTATTTTCCGCTTACTTTTTTTCTTTCATTTATTTTAATTTTTTATAATTAGCTATTAAATAAATAAAAAATTAAATGTTTAATTTTTAATTTACATTTTATGTTCTCTTTCCTTTTTTCCTTTATGCTTTTTTTTATTAAAAAAAATCTTCTTGCTTTGCATCAAAGTTGAAACTACTCTAGTCAAAGTAGCTCTAAGTAGTAGTATTTTACAAAACAACTAAAAATGGTGTTGTTTAGTACAAAATTATTTCAAAATGAACTTAAAAAGTTATTTAATTAAGTAGAAAAATATAAGTGAATGTTATTTTGATAATTTATTAGAATGGTATTTTTTAGCCTTGCACAAATTCATATTGTTTTGTTTTAAATTTTTACATTCATATTAGCATGTGCATATTAGGAAATCCTGGGCTTTGACGCAAATAATAAATGCTTGGTAATTTATATGAAAAAATAATATAAATTCTTAGAACTCACTCCCTATTCAAAAAATATAAAAATTTTAAATTCAAACAATTTCATTTGAAAATGATGGATAAGTGAACTTATAATCTTCAGATCAAAATCAAAGTATTCATGTAAGCCTTAATGTAACCATGCCCTAGGAATATGATATGTGTTTTCCTAATTATGAAAATTAGATACATCAAATAAATAATAGTTAAACATCCTCACAAAGTTTTTTTAAAAAAATATTAAATTAATATTTATTAATATCTTTCTATCTAAAATATTCTTTTACTGTGATTCTTAAAAGAATAATAAGAAACTTTATATAAATTATTTTAAAGATATTTTTCTATTTTTAATTATTTTTTTTCCTTTACATATTTTTCTTACATTTATTTTAATATTTTATAATTAACTATTAAATAGATAATAAAATTAAGTTTTTAATTTTTAATTTAGATTTTATGTCCTCTTTTCTTTTTTTATTTAATATTTTTTATTAAAAAATCTTCCTTTACATCAAAGTTGAAACTACTCTAGTCAAAGTAGCTCCAAGTAGTAGTATTTTATAAAACAATTTCAAATGGTGTTGTTTAGTACAAAATAATTTTTAAATGAACCTAAAAGGTTATTTAATTATGTAGAAAATTATAAGTGTATGTTATTTTGATAATTTATTAGAAAGGTATTTTTTTTTAGAGTTGCACAAATTGATATTGTTTTGTTTTAAACTTTTACATTCATATTAGCGTGTGTATATTAGGAAATCCTTGGTTGACACAAATAATAAATGCATGGTAATTTATATGAAAAAATAATACCATCAATAAATTCTTAGAACTCACTCCCCTATAAAAAAATATAAAAATTTTAAATTCAAACAATTTCATTTGAAACTGATTATGGATAAGAGAATTTATAATCATTTCAAATCAAAATCAAAGTATTCACATAAGCCTTAATGTAACCATGCCCTGGGAATATGATATGTGTTTTCATAATTATGAAAATTAAATACATCAAATAGATAATAGTTAAACATCCTCACGAAGTTTTTTTTTAAAAAATATTTAATTAATATTTATCAATATCTTTCTATCTAAAATATTCTTTAACTGTGATTCGTGAAAGAATAAAAAGCAACTTTATATAATATATTTTAAAGATATTTTTCTATTCTTTTAATTAATATTTTTATTTTTTTCCCCTTACTTTTTTTTCTTACATTTATTTTAATTTTTTTATAATTATCTATTTAATAAATAAAAATGTAAGTTTTTAATTTTTAATTTAGATTTTATGTTCTATTTTCTTTTTTCATTTATTATTTTTTTATTAAAAAAATAAAAAAATCATTCTGCTTTGCATCAAAGTTGAAACTACTCTAGTCAAAGTAGCTCCAAGTAGTAGTATTTTACAAAATTGATGTTTAGTACAAAATAATTTCAAAATGAACCTAAAAGGTTATTTAATTAACTAGAAAAATATAAGTGAATGTTATTTTGATATTTTATTAGAAAGCTATTTTTTTTTAGAGTTGTACAAATTCATATTGTTTTGTTTTAAATTTTTTACATTCATATTAGCGTGTGTGTATTAGGAAATCCTGGCCTTGACATAAATAATAAATGCATGGTATTATATATATAAAAATAATACCACCAATAAATTCTTAGAACTCACTCCCTTATTCAAAATATATAAAAATTTTAAATTCAAACAATTTCATTTGAAGATGATAGATAAGAGAACATATAATCATTTCAAATCAAAATCAAAGTATCCATATTAGCCTTAATATAACCATACCCTGGGAATATGATATGTGTTTTCGTAATTATAAAAATTAGGTACATCAAATAGATAATAGTTAAACATCCTCACAAAGTTTTTTAAAAAAATATTAAATTCATATTTATTAATATCTTTCTAACTAAAATATTCTTTTACTATGTTTTGTAAAAAAAATAATAACAACTTTATAAAAAATATTTTAAAGACATCTTTCTAATTTTTTAATTAATTTTTTTATTTTTTCTCTTACTTTTTTTCTTGCATTTATTTTGATTTTTTATAATGAGCTATTAAATAAATAAAAAAATTAAGTTTTTAATTTTTAATTTAGATTTTATGTTCTCTTTTTTTTTTCATTTATTATTTTTTATTAAAAAATTAAAAAATCTTCCTGCTTTGCATCAAAGTTGAAACTACTCTAGTCAAAGTAGCTCTAAGTAGTATTGTTTTACAAAACAACTTCAAATGATGTTGTTTAGTACAAAATAATTTCAAAATCGAACCTAACAGGTTTTTAATTAAGTAGAAAAATATAAGTGAATGCTATTTTGATAATTTATTAAAAATATTTTTTCTTAGAATTGCACAAATTCATATTGTTTTGTTTTAAACTTTTACATTCATATTAGCATGTGTATATTAGGAAATCCCGGGCTTGACACAAATAGTAAATGCATGGCCTATTCTTAGAACTCACTACCCTATTCAAAAAATATAAAAATTTTAAATTTAAGCAATTTCATTTGAAGATGATGGATAAGAGACCTTATAATCATTTTAAATCGAAATCAAAGTATTCATGTAAGCCTTAATGTAACCATACCCTAGGAATATGGTGTTGGAAATGTGAATGGAATAAAGAGATGGAGACGAAGAGACTCTATTGTGCATGAGTTTAGTCCCACATTAGAAGTCTCTTGGCTTTATTGTTGGTTTATATTATGACACATGCATTGACGTTGTAAACATATGCATGGGGAGAGCTCTCTCACGCGTGAGTGCGCAGGGGTGGGTGCAAATCCAGGGCCCGGATTGTACTGAACCAATGTTGACTCGTGCGCGAGCACGACTTGTGCATGTCGAATGCCGGACCGGTTGAGGTAAAATTTACCCAAAAGAATGAACCAACATATAGCCACTTGAATCTTGCTCAAGGATGTAATGGAAGCATTAATGTGAAATTAATGCTGATTCCATAACGTCTCGACATTAATGGCTGCATTAAACTCATTAATGGTGATTTCGTAACGTCTCAGTTTTAATAACGACATTAATCTCATTAATAAAGATTCTGTAACGTCTCGACATTAATGAAGACATTAAACTCATTAATGAAGAAATTAAACTCAGCATTAAATGATCATAATTTGATCATTTATTGCAGGCAAGATGAGAGCTCCTATATAAGGAGGCTGGATCTTAAGAAAAAGGAAAAAAAAAAATGAAAGCAAAGCGAAAGCAAGAGAATTCCTCCACCTTTGTTCCCTGATTCTTTTCTCTCAGTCGTGCATCCGCTGGGCTAAACTATTTGTGATAGCACTCAGGTGCATTCTCAGTTCGCCACGAACAACCAGTGCTTGGTTGCGTTCGTGGTCTTGCCGTTGTATCCTGGGAAACAGACGATCCGAGAAAACCTCGAAGCACAGCCGGAGGTGGGACAAATCTGTTTCAAGGAAACTGCGTCGATCGCAGGCCTCGGTCCGGTGCTCTGTTTGTCCGCTCGGTTGGACTCTTCATTTGCTGGGTCGGCCACTCGCCCTTCTGATCTGCCCGACTGGTCTCCCGCTCTGCCTGCCTACGGACGATTCGATTGCTCAGACTCTGAGGTCGAAAACCAGCCTGCTGGCAGCCTGAGATTATCTGCTCAGTCATCTTAACTGTGAGTTGAATTTAATTCGAGTATTTAGATTCAGCTAATTTCCTGTAAATCTCCGGCTACTGATTGTTTGGTTTCCAACAATATTGAGGCCCATAATCCTCACTGTAATCAAACAATTATTCCAAAACTGTTCATCCAAAACAATTTGCTTGACCTCTTTTCCTTTGTCTAATTTCAAGAACTTTTTGTAATCTCCACTGGTGACAAGAGCTTGCAAACTATCTTTGTGATCATGCAAACTTTTTGATGCATAAAACTAGTACAATGGAGGGATGGACTCATTCTAAGTTCGTCTGCCAAAACTACATCCTCAACTACCTTGCCGACTCACTGTACGTTGTGTATAGCATGAAGAGAACGACTAAGGAGCTGTGGGAGTCCTTGGACAAGAAATACAAGACGGAGGATGCAAGGGTAAAGAAGTTCATCGTGGGCCGATTCCTGGACTACAAGATGGTTGACTCCAAGATGGTGATCAGCCAAGTCCAGGAGCTTCAGGTGATCTTATACGAGATCTACTCAGAAGGGATGGTTCTGAGTGAAACCTTCCAGGTGGATACTATCATTGAAAAACTGTCTCCCAGCTGGAAGGACTTCAAGAACTACTTGAAGCACAAGTGGAAGGAGATGAATGTGGAGGAACTCATTGTCTGACTTCGTATCGAAGAAGACAACAAAAGTTCAGAGAGAAAATTATTCTCTCAGGCTACTGTGAAAGCTAACATGGTCGAGCACGGTCAAAGTTTGAAACAGAAGAACCCTAAGTCTTCCAAGATGGACCTAGAGGAGGCATTAGTAAGAAGAAGTTCGTTGGGAAGAGCTTCAATTGTGACAAAGTGGGTCACAAATCTTCGGAGTACAGAAAGCTGAAGAAGAAGTAAGAGGCCAACTTGAACAAGGAACCAAAAATGGACGACCTCTGCGCTATGGTCTCTGAGTTAAACCTGATGGGTTCAAACCCGTGGTAATGGTGGATCGATACTGGAGCCACCAAACATGTCTGCTGCAATAAGAAGCTGCTCCACAGATTTGAAGAAGTCACTGGAGACAAGCTGTTCATGGGGAACTCGACAACCTCGGACATCACGGGCCAAGGAAAGGTGGTTCTGAAGATGACCTCGGGCAAGGACCTCACTCTGAACAATGTGCTGTATGTTCCGGAGATTCGGAAGAATTTAGTGTCCGGATCACTTCTGAGCAAGCATGGCTTTCGCATTGTTTTTGAGTCAGACAGAGTTGTATTATCCAAGAATAGAGTGTTTGTAGGAAGGGGCTATGTATCTGATGGGTTGTTCAAGCTCAATGTAATGGTGATTAGGCCTAAGATAAATAAAACTGAAATCTCTTCCACTTATATACTTGAATCTTCGTATTTGTGACATGGTAGACTAGGACATGTTAACTATGATGTGTTACGTAGATTAATAAATATGAAGAGCATACCTACATTCCATCTTGACCCGAAACACAAGTGTGAGATTTGTGTTGAAGTCAAACTGACCCGATCATCCTTTCAACGTATTGAAAGAAGTAACGAACCAGTTGACCTAATCCACACTGACGTGTGCGATCTAAAAGGTACGCCAACGCGTGGTGGAAATAAATACTTAATCACTTTTGTAGATGATAACACAAAATACTGTTATGTGTATCTTCTCAAAAGTAAGGATGAAGATATAGAGAAATTTGCTCTCTATAAGAACAAGGTTGAAAACCAGCTTAATAGAAAGATTAAGGTGGTTCGAAGTGACCGAGGCGGTGAATATGTGTCACCGTTCGTTGAGTTGTGTGTTGAACATGGGATCAGACATGAAACAACAGCTCCTTATACTCCTCAGCAAAACGGGATTGCTGAGCGAAAGAATCGAACTCTTAAGGAGATGATGAATACTCTTCTATTAAGCTCTGGATTGCCAGAGTTCATGTGGGGGGAAGCTGTGTTAACAGCTAATTACCTTTTAAATAAGGTGCCTCGGAAGAAAATAGATAAGAGCCCTTATGAGTTGTGGAATGGAAGACAACCGTCCTACAAATATTTACGAATGTGGGGGTGTCTTGCCAAAGTGTTGGTGCCTGATCCAAAAAGGATTAAGATAGGACCAAAGACTGTTGATTGCATATTTATTGGATATGCACATAACAGCAGTGCTTATCGATTTTGTGTGTATGAGTCACACATACCGGAGATACATAAGAACTCGATAATCGAATCGAGAAATGCCTCTTTCTTTGAGCATGTGTTTCCATATAAGACCCGTGAGGATGCTAGCTCCTCAAAACAGGCGAATGAAACACAAGGTGAAGAAGAAAATGATGACAATGAGGAACCAGTGGAGGTTGAGCCTAGACGGAGCAAAAGAGCTAGGGTAGAAAAATCCTATGGATCGGATTTTATCACTTTCATGTTGGAGAGTGAGCCCCGTAGTTACTCAGAAGCTGTAGGCTCTTCTGATGGACCTCACTGGAAAGAGGCAATTGCATCTGAGATAGAATCTATCTTGCAAAATCACACTTGGGAACTTGTGGATCTTCCTCCGGGAAGTAAACCACTAGGTTGCAAATGAATTTTCAAGAAGAAAATGAAGTCAGATGGCACGATCGATAAATACAAGGCCAGATTGGTAATCAAAGGATACCGACAATGAGAAGGCCTTGATTACTTCGATACATACTCTCCGGTATCGAGAATAACTTCCATTAGAGTATTGTTGGCTACTGCCGCTCTATGGAATCTCAAAATACATCAAATGGATGTAAAGATAACTTTTCTAAACGGGGATTTAGAAGAGGAAATCTACATGGACCAACCTGAGGGGTTTTCTGTGCCAGGTCAGAAAAACAAGGTATGTAGATTGGTGAAGTCATTATATGGCTTGAAATAAGCGCTAAAGCAGTGACATGAGAAATTCGATAATGCCATGAAGGAATGTGAATTCAAGATCAATGAATGTGATAAATGTGTCTACATGAGAGTCACAGAGAGTGACTATGTCATCTTGTGCCTCTATGTAGATGACATACTTATCATTGGGAGTAATGATAAGATAATCAAATCCACAAAAGATATGTTGAACTCAAGATTTGACATGAAAGACATGGGCCTAGCTGATGTGATTTTAGGAATCAAAATTCTTAGAACGGCAGAAGGACTTGTTCTTAGTCAGTTCTATTACGTGGACAAGATTCTTGAGAAATTCATCAAGGGTGATACTGCGTTGGCACGAACGCCGATAGATACAAGTCAACATCTATCGAAAAATCGAGGTGAAAGTATCTCGCAAATAGAGTACTCTCGAGTGATTGGAAGTCTGATTACACGACCAGATTTGGCCTACGCAGTAAGCAAACTGAGTAGATACACGAGTAATCCTGGTGTCGAGCACTGGAAAGGGATAACAAGAGTACTGAGGTACTTAAGGTATACTCATGAATATGGACTGCACTATTCGAGATATCCCGCTGTGATCGAAGGATACAGCGATGCAAGTTGGATATCTAATATAAAAGACTCTAAGTCTACGTGTGGATATGTCTTCACTCTAGCAGGTGCAGCCATTTTCTGGAAATCTTCTAAGTAAACCGTAATAACCAGATCCACTATGGAATCTGAGTTTGTAGTTCTTGACAAATGCGGTGAAGAGGCTGAATGGCTACGACAATTCTTAGAAGATATTCCACGATGGCCGAAACCTGTGCCGGCGATTTGCATACATTGCGATAGTCAATCAACAATCGGTCGGGCACAGAGTCATCTGTATAATGGTAAGTCTAGACATATACGTCGTAGACATAATACCATTAGACAACTACTCTCAACTGGAGTTATCACTGTTGACTATGTGAAGTCAAAAGATAACCTATCGGATCCGCTAACCAAGGGGTTAAATCGAGAGTTAGTTGCAAGCTCATCACAGGGAATGGGCTTGATGCCGTTGTCAGCGATCAATGCAGAGGACACCCAACCTATGCTGACTGGAGATCCCAAGAACTAGGTTCAAAGGGACAACTAATCTGCGCTGACAATACACACTGTGGGGGTAGCCCAATGAAACAGTGACTAGACGAGGGTAAGCCGATGGGTTTTTAATGATCAAAAAAGAGTAGTTGGAACTCTTGAGGGATCACCTATGTGAGAAAGAAGTGGGGCCGCTTCGAAGAGAATTGGAGGCATAATTCTTAGAGCTTCTCACAGAACCAGGCGTGTTCATGGCCAAGAACGAACACACTCATGAGAACTGAGTTGTATCAGGGAGAGTCTTGGGTGAGATTTATCATTGCTTACACAGACGACAGTATAGTTCAAAGACATCATGTCTACTATCAGCCAGTAAGCAACCAGATCTTCACAAGGGAGGGTTCAAAGGGCAAAACCTACCTATCCTATACTTGACTCAACTGTTGAATGCTATCACATACCCTGTTTTCCATTCCTGTGGGGGATTGTTGGAAATGTGAATGGAATAAAGAGATGGAGACGAAGAGACTCTATTGTGCATGAGTTTAGTCCCACATTAGAAGTCTCTTGGCTTTATTGTTGGTTTATATTATGACACATGCATTGACGTTGTAAACATATGCATGGGGAGAGCTCTCTCACGTGTGAGTGCACAGGGGTGGGTGCAAATCCAGGGCCCGGATTGTACAGAACCAAGGTTGACTCGTGCGCGAGCACGACTTGTGCATGTCGAATGCCGGACCGGTTGAGGTAAAATTTACCCAAAAGAATGAACCAACATATAGCCACTTGAATCTTGCTCAAGGATGTAATGGAAGCATTAATGTGAAATTAATGCTGATTCCGTAACGTCTCGACATTAATGGCGGCATTAAACTCATTAATGGTGATTTCGTAACGTCTCAGTATTAATGACGACATTAATCTCATTAATAATGATTCTGTAACGTCTCGACATTAATGAAGACATTAAACTCATTAATGACGAAATTAAACTCAGCATTAAATGATCATAATTTGATCATTTATTGCAGGCAAGATGAGAGCTCCTATATAAGGAGGCTGGATCTTGAGCAAAGCGAAGAAGAAAAAAAGCGAAAGCAAGAGAATTCCTCCACCTTCGTTCCCTGATTCTTTTCTCTCAGTCGTGCATCCGCTCGGCTAAACTATTTGTGATAGCACTCAGGTGCATTCTCAGTTCGCCACGAACAACCAGTGCTTGGTTGCGTTCGTGGTCTTGCCATTGTATCCTGGGAAACAGACGATCCGAGAAAACCTCGAAGCACAGCCGGAGGTGGGACGAATCTGTTTCAAGGAAACTGCGTCGATCGCAGGCCTCGATCCGGTGCTCTGTTTGTCTGCTCGGTTGGACTCTTTATTTGCTGAGTCGGCCACTCGCCCTTTTGATCTGCCCGACTGGTCTCCCGCTCTGCCTGTCTATCCTTCAGTCTGCTCGGACGATCTGATTGCTCAGACTCTGAGGTCAGAAAAACCAGCCACTGCTGGCAGCCTGAGATTATCTGCTCAGGTCATCATACCTGTGAGTTGAATTTAATTCGAGTATTTAGATTCAGCTAATTTCCTGTAAATCTCCGGCTACAGATTGTTTGGTTTCCAACATATGGTCTGTGTTTTCGTAATTATGAAAATTAGATACATTTGAATAAAATAGATAATAGTTAAACATCCTCACAAAGTTTTTTTAAAAAATATTAAATTAATATTTATTAATATCTTTCTATGTAAAATATTCTTTTACTGTAATTTGTAAAAGAATAATAAGCAACATTATATAAAATATTTTAAACATATTTTCCTATTTTTTAATTAATTATTTTTATTTTTTTCCCTTACTTATTTTTCTTACATTTATTTTAATATTTTATAATTAGATAATAAATAAATAAAAAAAATTAGTTTTAAAATTTTAATTTAGATTTTATGTTCTCTTTTCTTTTATCATTTATTATTTTTTATTAAAAAATAAAAAAATCTTCCTGCTTTGCATCAAAGTTGAAACTACCCTAGTCAAAGTAGCTCCAAGTAATAGTATTTTACAAAAACAACTTCAAATGATGTTGTTTAGTACAAAATAATTTCAAAATGAACCTAAAAGGTTATTTAATTAAGCAAAACATTATAAGGAATGTTATTTTGAAAATTTATTAGAAATGCATTTTTTCTTAGAGTTGCACAAATTCATATTGTTTTGTTTTAAACTTTTACATTCATATTCGTGTGTATATATATTAGGAAATCTTGGGTTGATACAAATAATAAATGCATGGTAATTTATATGAAAAAATAACACCACCAATAAATTCTTAGAATTCACTCCCCTATTGAAAAAATATAAAAATTTTAAATTCAAACAATTTCATTTGAAGATGATGGATAAGAAAACTCGTAATCATTTCAAATTGAAATCAAAGTACTCATGTATGCCTTAATGTAACCATGCCTTGGGAATATGATATGTGTTTTAGTAATTATGAAAATTAGATACATCAAATAGATAATAGTTAAATATCCTCACAAACTTTTTTTAAAAAATATTAAATTAATATTTATTAATATCTTTCTATCAAAAATATTCTTTAATTGTGATTCATAAAAGAATAATAAGAAACTTTATATGAAATATGTAAAATACCGAAAAAATGGCGAATAATGATAAGAGAAATTTTCTGAAATTTCTGAGAATTTTTCCGGAATGTTTCAGAGACCATATAGAGAAGTTTACGGGGATAAAAATGGGGTCCGGGAAAGCCTATTTAGGCTATCCCATTTAAGCGAGGAAAAGTAAAATTTATTTATTTCCTTGCTTTTCTTTTTTTCTTTGTTTTTCGCCGAAACCTTCTTCCTTTCCCCGCGCGCCCCTTTTCTCCCTTTTTTCTTCTTCTCCTCTCCTTCTTCCTCCCAGGAGCCTGCCCAAGCGCTAGCAATCGCGAGCCACTGTCGGTCGAGCCGTCGCCTGTGCCCTAGCACCCTCTGCCGATCTTCCTTCTTTTCCGACGACACCACACGAGCGCCGGCCACCTTGCTCCTCATGTGCGCCACCACCGTCCCAGCGCCACTTCCTCTTCCTCTGCCCTAGCCCTAGTTTCCGCTGCCGCTAGTTGCCGGCCGAAGTTTATCTCCTCCTCTCCACTCTGTCCGGTGCCATGACCTAGTTCTTCTAGGTTGGCTGTGGTCGGCCTACCAAATGGTGGCTTGCGTTATCTTGGATCAGAGAGAAAAATCTGTTGGGAGACAAAGATTTAGCTTCCTTGATCCATCGACAGCAAATTTGTGACAGCAAGGTGAGGCTTTAGATTTTTATCTTATGTTATGTTCTAGTCCTATATCTACCGTGGATCATCACTAAATGTTGTTCTCCATTTATAGAGGGTTGCAGGTTCGATCAGTAGCATTGCTGCTCTACTGATTTCGGGCTGGCAAGTGTTGTGGGGTTGCTCTTGATGCTGGCAGCAACCATTCTGGCTGTGGATCACAAGAGTAGTTTGGTAAAAAGAAGGTAAGGTGCTTAGGTTATCTTGGAAATTTGGTTATCGAATTGATAATGATTTCTTGAGTTCCATTTGGATTTAGTCTTTGGGTTAGAAACATTGATACGGTTGTGATGATATTTTTGATATAGGTGTAACGACCCGCCTCCTACTAGCTAGGCTGCGAGGCCAATCGTTACGTAATGCTGTGCTGGACTATTAATGCGGAATGAAAACTGGCTAATTTAAAATTCTACTGAACTAAATGCTGTAAAGTTTAACTTAGTGTTCTGGGTGTACCTAAGAGTTGTACACATGCTAGGGAAGGTGTTTACAACTGATATAAACTCCGGATCGATCCACAGACCGATCTACTGATACTGGCACGGTAGGAAACTCCGGATCGTTCAACCGACCGATCCACAAACTACACTGCAATTTTGTACGCTACTGGATCGGTCTGCCGACCGATCCAGCTGTTCCCTGATCGGTCAATGAGACCGACCAGTGGCTTACTGATCGGTCTGTTGACCGATCAATGAGCTATTTTTCACGACCTAGCTCCTGATCGATCCACGGATCGATCTGGGAATGAACAGAAAGCTTCTGTTCGCAGAAACCAGGTCCATGTTCGGTCTACCGACCGATCAGAGACCCCCTGATCGGTCTGCTGACCGATCAGGGGTTTCTGATTTCGTATCAGGCCCCAGATATCAGCACTGATGCGTGCCAAAGTCATTACCCAACACTATAAAAGCTAAGAGAAACATTCTACTCGATAATGACTAACATACTATACATGATTAAGGTATAAAATACAAGTTCATGGCATGTAAACATATGGAAACCAAAACTAACAAGGTTTTAAACTATTCTCTTGCTAACTAACAGAAACATAAGATAACGCTTGCTATAAGTACTAATGCATAGTGAACACGTTCTAATGCATAATAAAATAAAACTTGATCCCTAGGATCTTTATTCCAGTTCCTTCCACACACATCTTAATCTGCATTGACCTCCAGCCTCCACTTCTAGTCCATTTTCCTTTTACCTGTATCTGCAGTATAAGGAAAATAGTATTTGTAAGCTAAAAAGCTTAGTAAGAAACCATCTACCTCACTAAAACATGCATACGATGCAAATATGGTTTGAAATCATGCTGTTTGAAAGGGTATGCTAAGTATACTTAATAAACTAAAAATGGCATGGCATATAAGCATACAATCATGGCATATCTAAAGCTGAACATGATATCAATCACATGGTATTAATGAAGAACTAAGCTGATACTAAAAACTGAGCTAAGCTAATACTGAGCTACTGCTAGGACTGTCCTGAATTCATGAACTAATTTGTGAAAGGTTGAAAACCATATACATATAGTAAGTAAAAATACTAAACATGCTGCTGATGGGCCCTGGCAACTGTACTTGCTGTGCGCGCATCCCTAACTAGACCCGAGATTGCAAGTTCCGAATCTAGTAGGGTTTACTAGGTTAGCTAAACCTAGGGACGACTATGGGAGCCCAACCCAATGGATATCTAATCCAGTACAGTGCCACTGAAAAGTAAAATACTGAAATAGCTAATACTATTTTGCTGAATCTAGGTTATCTGAACCTAGAACTAGGTTGTCTGAACCTAGAGGCGACTGTGGGAGCCCACCCATTTGGACATCTAGTCTCATAAAAGCTGAAATAAAACTGATCATGCTAATTAACATGTTCTATGGTATTTAACTAAATACCCATTGTATCATAAGGCTGTGCTAGGCATTTTGTCGAGCATTTGGCGCTCTCTAACTCTCCTCTCGATCGGGGAGACCACCTCTAGGCACCCAGCAGCGTCTAAACCCCTATCTACAGAGGATACACGTGCTCGGCCCATCTAGAGATGCTCACTAATCCCTAAATCTGTGAGAAGAGTTAAAATACACACTATATGCTGACAAAATTCAATAAAACTAATTTAATGCATAAAAGAAAACACGCGAGAGCTACTTATACTGTAGGTGAGGGGTTTCTTACCTTGTGTGCTAGATTTCTTACAAATCTAATCGCTAGAAATTTCGGTGGAGACGATTTCTCGACGATTTGCTCGCGTCCACGTGTTCTACTCGCGGAGGGGAACGTCCTTGTGCTGAAATCGTCGCCGGAAAGTGTCCTTGGGGCCCTAGGGAGAGAACCCTAGGTCTCCTTGTGGTTTGTTTGGGCGCCGAGAGAAGGAAGAGGAGAAGGAGAGGGTGTTCGGCGATGAGGGTTTTTGAGAAAGAGATGTTGCCGAACCAAACTAAAAATGACCCAAACCAACTTAAGTTTTTTTTAATTTATATTAAGTGGGTAACTAGGCTCAACTCAAATATAAAATAAATGTTTCCCTTCTCTTTCAGCACGGCCCTGCTGGGTTCACCGGTTACTAAGGCTAACTAAAGGTTTAGCGGACCCGAGAGGTCCCGGGTTCGATTCCCGCTTAAACCATTTTACTTTTCTATTTATTTTTGCTACTTCCGATACTCCAAAAATTCCAGAAAAATATCTAATAATTCCAGAAAAATCATAGAATATTCCTAAAATAGTCTTGAGAATTTTCGGGCGTTACAATCCCCCATACCTTATAAAAAGTTCGTCCTCGAACTTAGAATAATTCTGGGTACTTCTGTCTCATGCTGGCTTCTGTCTCCCAAGTTGCCTCTTCTGCTGTGTGACTGTGCCAAATGACTTTGACTAATGGTACTTCCTTGTTCCGCAATTTCTTAACTGCTCGGTCTATTATCTGAATAGGCCGACTATCATAGCTGAGGTCTTCGCGGATCTGTACCGACTGGGGCTCAATCACCTGGGTGGCATCTGGGGTATGCTTCTTCAGCATAGAGACATGAAATACGTTGTGGACAGCTGACATTTCCTGGGGTAGCTCTAGCTCATATGCTACCTTGCCCACTCTTCTGCGATAAGGTATGGTCCCACATATCCGGGACTAAGCTTGCCCTTCTTCCCAAAACGCATCACTCCCTTCATGGAGCCGCCTGAGGAACACCGTATCCCCGATCGAAAACTCTAAGGGTCTGGCTGCATCAAGATAGCTTTTCCGCGGCCTGAGTGCCTCTCTATCCTCCACGGATCCGGCAGATAGCATGCTATGGTATCGCTACTAGATCCGTCTCAAGTTCTAGTTCTTTCTGCTCACCACTCTCATACCAACAGATTGGAGATCTACACCTCCGCCCATAGAGAGCCTCGTAAGGTGCCATGCCGATAGTGGCTCGATAGCTGTTGTTGTATGCAAACTCTGCTAAGCTCAGATATTTGCACCAACTTCCTTCGAAGTCTAGGGCACTCGGAGCATATCTTCGAGCACCGATTTACTCGCTCCGTCTGACCATCCGTCTGAGGATGGAATGTGTGCTGAACTTTAACTTAGTGCCCAACGCTGACTGTATACACTCCCGGAAGTGATGTGAATCACTGTCTCTATCCGAAATGATGGTTCGTGGGACTCCATGTAGTCTGATGATCTCCGGAGATACAACTGAGCTAGCTTCTCCATGGAGTAGGATATCTTGATAGCTAAGAAGTGGGCTGATTTAGTCAACCTGTCGACTATTACCCGGATGGCGTCAAACCATTCGTGGGTAGCCCCACTATGAAATCCATAGAGATATCCTCCCACTTCCATTCTAGAATCAGAATAGGCCGCAGAACTCCTCCTGGTCGCCGATGTTCTCGCCTTGACTCTCCGACAGTGAGGCAGATGCAACATATCCTGGCGATGTCTCGCTCATCCCGGCCACCAAAATGGTTCTTCGTGTCTTGATACATTTGGTGGAACCGGATGCATCGATAGGAGTTTTGTGAGCCTCATCTAAAATCTACCTCCGTAGCTCCTCCCTGGAACACAGAGTCTGCCACCAAAATACAACACCCCGCTATTGGACACTCGAATTCTCTACTTTCTGATTTTGCTAGCCCTTGCTTGATTTTCTGAATTTCGGGTCCTGCCCCGAGCTGATGAATATCACCAAGCAAGGTAGACTCTAAGGTCATAGTAGAGAGCTGTCCAACGATGAGTTCGAGACCGAAATCTACAATCTCCTTCTGTAGGGGCGGTGACACGGCTGTAAGAGATAATAAGGTAGTACTGGATTTTCTGCTAAGTACGTCGGCTACCTTATTGGCTTTCCCTGGATGGTAGAGGATGTCTATATCGTAGTCTTTGACCAGCTCAAGCCATCTGCGCTGTCGCATGTTCAGATCCTTCTGAGTGAAGAAGTACTTCAGACTCTGATGATCTGTATACACTCTGCACTGAGCTCCATATAAGTAATGTCTCCAAATTTTGAGAGCGAACACCACTGCTGCAAGCTTAAGGTCATGAGTAGGGTAATTCTTCTCATAATCCTTGAGTTGTCTAGAGGCATAGGCGATCACCTTACCGTTTTGCATCAGTACTGCTCCTAGTCCCAACATAGAGGCATCACTATAGATGTCAAAGCTGCTGGTGTTGTCTGGTAGAGCCAAAATGGGAGCACTGGTCAATCTCCTTTAGTCACTGTCGCTCTCACATCCTCCGTCCACTAAAATTTCCTGCTCTTCGGTAAGAGCGCTGGGGAGGCTATCCCGAGAAGTCCTCACAAACTTTCTGAATATCCTGCTAATCCCGAGCTCCCGATTTCACTGGCGTTTAGGTCTCTTCCATTACTTCATCGCTTCTATCTTGTGGGATCTACCATAATACCATCCTTTGAGATGATGTGACCCTGGAAGGACACCTGATCTAGCCAAAATTCACATTTCATGAACTTGGCGTATAGCTGGTTCTGCTGAAGGGTCTGCAATACTAGTTTCAGGTGCTCTGAGTGTTCTTCCTGAGTTCCTGAGTAGATAAGGATGTCGTCGATAAACACAATAACAAACTTATCTAAATACCCCCTTAATACTCTGTTCATGAGATCCATGAATGTAGCTGGAGTATTGGTCACGCTAAGGCATGACTACGAACTCGTAGTGTCCAGATCCGTTCTCAATGCCGCCTGTATATCCTCTTTAACCTTCACCGATGATAACCTGATCCGAGATCTATCTTAGAGAACACCGCCGCCCTTCACCGGTCAAACAGTCATCGATTCTGGAAGGATACCGTTTGATCGTGACTTGGTTCGTTGATCTCGTAGTCTATGACAACAGATGCTTTCATCCTTCTTCTTCACGAACAATCACAGCGCCCCATGGTGAGTGACTCGCGATGAAACCCTTGTCGAGCGCCTGAGTTGCTCCCAAGTTCCTTCGCTCTACCGGATCCATGCGATAAGGCGCTGAGATAGGATTTGTACCGGAATGAGCTCTATCTCAAAGTCAATCTCCTCGTCTCGTTAAGCCCGGTAACTCTTCGTGGAAGACCGCAGTAGTCACATACGACTCAACCTCTAATGCTGGTTCTGTCCCGCGGCGTTGACTACGTGTGCTAGGAATCAGACATCCCGAATCCGAGCTTCGTGCTTTACAGCTGAGAGAAACTTCTTGGCCTTCTTGGTTCCCGTCAGATTCAAATTGCATCGCCGCTTCAGTTGGAAGATGACTTTCACATCGCACTCTATGGTAGCACCGTATTCGATCGGAAAGTCCATTCCAAAGATAACGTCATAGTCGGTCATCTCTAGCACTATCGGATCACAAAAGAGCTCTCTGTCTGCTATAATGACCGGCACTGCTCAGTGCGTGGATGCCATGATCTCTCCTGAAGGTAGTGCCGTCAAAAACTGACCACTGAGTACTTTTGAGGGTCTTTCTAATTTTTCGGAGAACATCCTGGCTATATATGAATGGGTTACCCCAAGATCAAATAGAACAGAGCACTATACTCAAAATGCTAATCGACTGTGACAACCGCCGAGGCATTGGCTACGCCCTCTCGGTGAGTGAGTAGATCCTCGATTCGCCATAGCCGAGAGGCTTCTAATATGCCCCGCCGATAAGTGGACCTTCTAGAGTGGCCTGATCCGATATAACCGAAGCTGGCCGGCCTCAGAATGAATCACTGTGGCCGAGGAAGACCGGTCTTGTTCGGGCATTGCTTGGCCATGTGCCCTTCTTGTCCACATTCAAGCATCCTCGTGTGCCCTTGCGACAAACCCCTGGTGGAATTTTCCACAAGTAGCACACTTTGGATAACCGGGTCGCTTGCTAGATGGTCCTCCTTTGGGTCATTCCCTCGATTTGCGCTGCGCTGGAGTTCCCTTCCGCTAGAGTCGTGGCCTTGCTGCTTTTTGAGTGTGAGAGTTTCCTGGCCTTGACTCGAGGAGACTTGCTCACCGCTTTATGCGCTCGTAATGCTCGTGGTCAAGGCACCGCTCACTAACTCCTCCGTGGTTTCGTGGCCTATATGCCACCGACCACGCTCATCTATCTCTGGCCTCAGTATCTTGAGCATCAACCGGATTCGTTCCTTCTCTGTGCTGACTAGCTCTGGGCATAGACGAGCCAACCTGTTGAATTTCTTCACGGCTTCCTCAACTGAAAGGTTGCCCTGACGAAACTCAGTGAACTCGTCGTAGTGGCGGTTTGTAACCTGTATGTGAAAGAACTCCTCGAAGAATTCTTTCTCGAAGTAAGCCCATGGCATCTGGTTCACTGGGCGCTTTGTTCTGATTCTTTCCCACCACATGCGTGCGTCTCCTGTCAGGCAGAAGGAGGCACACTTCACCTTCTCATGTTCTGGCCAGTCCAGAAGCTCCATCGTGCTCTCCAGTGTTTTGAACCAGGCTTATGCATCCCATGGTTCACTAGTGCCTGAGAAGTTCTTTGGCTTGACTCGCTGCCACTGGATCAGATAGGCTTCCTTTCTTGGCTCAGCCGCTGGAACTGCTGGTGCTGGTACTGGTGCTGGCGCTGGCGCTGTAGGCTGGGCTGGTGGAACCTCTAAGACTACTGGTGTTGTCAGATTCGGTTCCGGGGTGACTGGATCAGATAGGCTTCCTTTCTTGGCTCAGCCGCTGGAACTGCTGGTGCTGGTACTGGTGCTGGCGCTGGCGCTGTAGGCTGGGCTGGTGGAACCTCTAAGACTACTGGTGTTGTCAGATTCGGTTCCGGGGTGACTGTGGGGGTGTTCTGCTGATTAGCCCTGAGGGTGGCTATCTCCTGTTGCTATTCAGCTAGCTGCTGCTGTAACTGAGCCACTAACGCTGTAAGGTCTGGGGGAGGCACTGAACTGCCTGCCTCATGCTGGGGCTCAGTAGCTGGTGTCCTTCTAGCTGGGCGTCCTCGTGCCATTTCTAAAGACATAGAGGACAGGACATGCATAACTAATACAATTATAATTGTATAACTATTGCTATCATGTTATATACTATCCCATACTAACATGCATCAGTTATCTATAAACATGAACTATAACAAGAAAGCAAGAAACATAATTAAAGCAGAGGTATTCTTACTTGGAAGCTGCAGGTTCAATGCTGATGCGTGTGTAGGAAGTATGGAACACTGCTCTGATACCACTATGTAACGACCCGCCTCCTACTAGCTAGGCTGCGAGGCCGATCATTACGTAATGCTGTGCTGGACTATTAATGCGGAATGAAAACTGGCTAATTTAAAATTCTACTGAACTAAATGCTGTAAAGTTTAACTTAGTGTTCTGGGTGTACCTAGGAGTTGTACACATGCTAGGGAAGGTGTTTATAATCTATAACTCTCGGATCAATCCACGAACTGTAATCAGGCATTTCATAGGAAACTCCGGATCGCTCAACCGACCGATCCACAAACTACGCCGCATCAGACGCCACGCGGATCGGTTCTCGCGACCGATCCACTGGTCCTCGATCGGTCAATGAGATCGACCGATGGCTTATCGACGGTCCGCCGACCGATCGCTGAGCCATTTTTCGCGATTAGTTTTGATCGATCCACGGATCGATCGTGAACCAACGAAAGCTTCGTCATAGAACCAGGTCCCGATCGGCTCACCGACCGACGAGAGACCGATCGGTCCGGCCGACCGATCGTTTTCGATTTCGTGATCGTCCCGATACGCACCGATGCGTGCCAAAGTCATTACCCAACACTATAAAAGCTAAGAGAAACATTCTACTAGATAATGGCAAACATACTAAACATGATTAAGGCGTAAAATACAAGTTCATGGCATGTAAACATATGGAAACCAAAACTAACAAGGTTTTAAACTATTCTCTTGCTAACTAACAGAAACATAAGATAACGCTTGCTATAAATACTAATGTATAGTGAACACGTTCTAATGCATAATAAAATAAAACTAGATCCCTAGGATCTTTATTCCAGTTCCTTCCACACACATCTTGATCTTCATTGACCTCCAGCCTCCACTTCTAGTCCATTTTCCTTTTACCTGTATCTGCAGTATAAGGAAAATAGTATCTGTAAGCTAAAAAGCTTAGTAAGAAACCATCTACCTCACTAAAACATGCATACGATGCAAATATGGTTTGAAATCATGCTGTTTGAAAGGGCATGCTAAGTATACTTAATAAACTAAACATGATATGGCATATAAGCATACAATCATGGCATATCTAAAGCTGAACATGATATCAATCACATGGTATTAATGAAGAACTAAGCTGATACTAAAAACTGAGCTAAGCTAATACTGAGCTACTGCTAGGACTGTCCTGAATTCACGAACTAATTTGTGAAAGGTTGAAAACCATATACATATAGTAAGTAAAAATACTAAACATGCTGCTGATGGGCCCTGGCAATTGTACTTGCTGTGCGCGCATCCCTAACTAGACCCGGGATTACAAGTTCCGAATCTAGTAGGATTTACTAGGTTAGCTAAACCTAGGGATGACTATGGGAGCCCAACCCAATGGATATCTAATCCAGTACAGTGCCACTGAAAAGTAAAATACTGAAATAGCTAATACTATTTTGCTGAATCTAGGTTATCTGAACCTAGAACTAGGTTGTCTGAACCTAGAACTAGGTTGTCTGAACCTAGAGGCGACTGCGGGAGCCCACCCATTTAGACATCTAGTCTCATAAAAGCTGAAATAAAACTGATCATGCTAATTAACATGTTCTATGGCATTTAACTAAATGCCCATTGTATCATAAGGCTGTGCTAGGCATTTTGTCGAGCATTTGGCGCTCTCTAACTCTCCTCTCGATCGGGGAGACCACCTCTAGGCACCCAGCAGCGTCTAAACCCCTATCTACAGAGGATACACGTGCTCGGCCCATCTAGAGATGCTCACTAATCCCTAAATCTGTGAGAAGAGTTAAAATACACACTATATGCTGACAAAATTCAATAAAACTAATTTAATGCATAAAAGAAAACACACGAGAGCTACTTATACTGCAGGTGAGGGGTTTCTTACCTTGTGTGCTAGATTTCTTACAAATCTAATCGCTAGAAATTCCGGTGGAGACGACTTCTCGACGATTCGCTCGCGTCCACGTGTTCTACTCGCGGAGGGGAACGCCCTTGTGCTGAAATCGTCGCCGGAAAGTGTCCTTGGGGCCCTAGGGAGAGAACCCTAGGTCTCCTTGTGGTTTTTTTGGGCGCCGAGAGAAGGAAGAGGAGAAGGAGAGGGTGTTCGGCGGTGAGGGTTTTTGAGAAAGAGATGTTGCCGAACCAAACTAAAAATGACCCAAACCAACTTAAGTTTTTTTAAATTTATATTAAGTGGGTAACTAGGCCCAACTCAAATATAAATATAAATGTTTCCCTTCTCTTTCAGCACGGCCTTGCTGGGTTCACCGGTTACTAAGGCTAACTAAAGGTTTAGCGGATCCGAGAGGTCCCGGGTTCGATTCCCGCTTAAGCCATTTTACTTTTCTAATAATTTTTGCTTCTTCTGCTACTCAGAAAAATTCCGGAAAAATATCTAATAATTCCAGAAAAAATCATAGAATATTCCTAAAATAGTCTTGAGAATTTTCGGGCGTTACAATAGGGCTTTTGGAAATTTCTGTAGCAATCTTTTTGGCTGTGAATTGAGGATTTGGATTCGGGACGAGCACATCGATATAGAGGTTGATTAGCTCAATCTACATTGGAGGCGGGTACCTCTTGACTTATCTTTTATGATATTGTCAATTGGATATGCATAGTATTTTATAACTACAAGCAATGATCATGTTTGCCTTTGGTATGTCACGGTTTGATGCCCATAGCATGATCTGTTTTGTTGCTTGTTATGTATCCATGTTTATACCTTGTGATTATTGCCATGAGTATCTTAGTTCCTAGAGTAAGTGACATACCATGCTTTACTGAGTTTAGGACTAGATTCTGGATTGTTATTATCTGGCATGTGTACCTATATTTTTATATCATATCTAATCTGTGTACCTAGACCATTTTTCTTTGATCCATGTATATTGATGGTACATATTTTATGGAGGTGGATATGTTCAGGATTTAGGGTTTTTGATTCCTTATCTGACCGGTGTACCTAGACCATTGATTAGGTAAATTTATTCTAGGGTACACATTTTATATATATGGATTGGTACAGGATATTGCCATGCTTAGTGTCATGCATCATTCACATGATTGCATGCTGTGCGATTGTCGGCTCCATTATTGTTGAGCACATCGCCAGTTACATGTATCTGCACACACGACCACTCATGGGTTAGTGGTATATTCAGGCAGGGTGTGTTGTAGCAGGTGCTCTGTCAAGGGCTCCGTTGGTCCACTCATGGGTTAGTGTGACGCAGCGTTGTAGCAGGACAGGGATCCCTTCCTGTCATCGTGTACCGGGAGATGAGAGCATTGAGCTCCCCCATTTATGATTTGGGGTAGGAGGATAGGTGTACTCCGACAGCATCCCATCCACTCGGTTACTCATCAGGAGCAGTGACGTCAGAGTGCATGGTTGTCACAGCCCTGCCCACTCGGTCTTACCATCATGTGTGAGACGGCTGACTGGAGAGTAGGGGTGACCAGGACATGTCATTGACATCATATGCATTTATGCATTTATTGCTTGTGCTTGCTGCATTTATTTGCTGCATTTGGTTGGATGTATCTGTTTGACATGCATACAGGTTTTATGACACTCTCGGTTTGATGACCTTTTGTTCTGGATAGGATTTCCTGGTGAGTACAGCTTCCTCAGTTACCTTTCAGTTTTGCATTTTTCCTATATATGATTAGGAAGCTGTATTCCATATTTATTGCTGTTAGATATATCTTACTAGACATGTCTATTGGTATTCGCTGAGTTGTTGAACTCACCCCCGTGGACACTATCTTTTCTAGGTACCAGGTTGTTTATGGAGTCGCTTGGAGTATCCTATCTGCTGGTCCCCATGTCACATCAGAAGATCTGTGTTCGCTGTTGTCTATTTGTATTTTGGTAGATGAATTTGTGTATTTGGCTTTGTGTTCCGGTTTTGTTTCCGGAGTGTTATGTTGTTGTGTGGTGTAAGCCTAGCCGGCTAGCAGTGTTTTGTTTTGTTTTGTATAAGCTTGTATTTATGTTTTTCCACTGTCCTAGTTTTGATTTCAGCCGAGTGGGCTGATAAAAATATATAACTACGTGGTTGTGTATATATTCCAGCCGCATGTGGCTGATGTATATTATGTCTATAGAAATGTTTCAGATTGTCATCCGTATAGGGGAGGTGCTGCCGAAATTTCTTCGGACAGAGACTCCCCCGGGGCATGACAAAATACTTTAAAGATATTTTTCTATTTTTTTTAATTATTTTTTTTATTTTTTCGCGTACTTTTTTTCTTTCATTTATTTTAATTTTTTATAATTAGCTATTAAATAAATAAAAAATTAAATGTTTAAATTTTAATTTACATTTTATGTTCTCTTTCCTTTTTTCCTTTATTCTTTTTTTTATTAAAAAAAATCTTCTTGCTTTGCATCAAAGTTGAAACTACTCTAGTCAAAGTAGCTCTAAGTAGTAGTATTTTACAAAACAACTAAAAATGGTGTTGTTTAGTACAAAATTATTTCAAAATGAACTTAAAAAGTTATTTAATTAAGTAGAAAAATATAAGTGAATGTTATTTTGATAATTTATTAGAATGGTATTTTTTAGCCTTGCACAAATTCATATTGTTTTGTTTTAAATTTTTACATTCATATTAGCATGTGCATATTAGGAAATCCTGGGCTTGACGCAAATAATAAATGCTTGGTAATTTATATGAAAAAATAATATAAATTCTTAGAACTCACTCCCTATTCAAAAAATATAAAAAATTTAAATTCAAACAATTTCATTTGAAAATGATGGATAAGTGAACTTATAATCTTCAAATCAAAATCAAAGTATTCATGTAAGCCTTAATGTAACCATGCCCTAGGAATATGATATGTGTTTTCCTAATTATGAAAATTAGATACATCAAATAAATAATAGTTAAACATCCTCACAAAGTTTTTTTAAAAAAATATTAAATTAATATTTATTAATATCTTTCTATCTAAAATATTCTTTTACTGTGATTCTTAAAAGAATAATAAGAAACTTTATATAAATTATTTTAAAGATATTTTTCTATTTTTAATTATTTTTTTTCCTTTACATATTTTTCTTACATTTATTTTAATATTTTATAATTAACTATTAAATAGATAATAAAATTAAGTTTTTAATTTTTAATTTAGATTTTATGTCCTCTTTTCTTTTTTTATTTAATATTTTTTTATTAAAAAAAAATCTTCCTTTGCATCAAAGTTGAAACTACTCTAGTCAAAGTAGCTCCAAGTAGTAGTATTTTATAAAACAATTTCAAATGGTGTTGTTTAGTACAAAATAATTTCAAAATGAACCTAAAAGTTTATTTAAATAAGTAGAAAAATATAAGTGAATGTTATTTTGATAATTTATTAGAAAGGTACTTTTTTATAGAGTTGCACAAATTCATATTGTTTTGTTTTAAATTTTTACATTCATATTAGCGTGTGTATATTAGGAAATCCTGGGCTTGACGCAAATAATAAATGTATGGTAATTTTTATAAAAAATAATACCACCAATAAATTCTTAGAACTCACGCCCCTATAAAAAAATATAAAAATTTTAAATTCAAACAATTTCATTTGAAACTGATTATGGATAAGAGAATTTATAATCATTTCAAATCAAAATCAAAGTATTCACATAAGCCTTAATGTAACCATGCCCTGGGAATATGATATTGTTTTCATAATTATGAAAATTAAATACATCAAATAGATAATAGTTAAACATCCTCACAAAGTTTTTTTTTAAAAAATATTTAATTAATATTTATCAATATCTTTCTATCTAAAATATTCTTTTACTGTGATTCGTGAAAGAATAAAAAGCAACCTTATATAATATATTTTAAAGATATTTTTCTATTCTTTTAATTAATATTTTTATTTTTTTCCCCTTACTTTTTTTCTTACATTTATTTTAATTTTTTATAATTATCTATTTAATAAATAAAAATGTAAGTTTTTAATTTTTAATTTAGATTTTATGTTCTATTTTCTTTTTTCATTTATTATTTTTTTTATTAAAAAAATAAAAAAATCATTCTGCTTTGCATCAAAGTTGAAACTACTCTAGTCAAAGTAGCTCCAAGTAGTAGTATTTTACAAAATTGATGTTTAGTACAAAATAATTTCAAAATGAACCTAAAAGGTTATTTAATTAACTAGAAAAATATAAGTGAATGTTATTTTGATATTTTATTAGAAAGCTATTTTTTTTTAGAGTTGTACAAATTCATATTGTTTTGTTTTAAATTTTTTACATTCATATTAGCGTGTGTGTATTAGGAAATCCTGGCCTTGACATAAATAATAAATGCATGGTATTATATATATAAAAATAATACCACCAATAAATTCTTAGAACTCACTCCCTTATTCAAAATATATAAAAATTTTAAATTCAAACAATTTCATTTGAAGATGATAGATAAGAGAACATATAATCATTTCAAATCAAAATCAAAGTATCCATATTAGCCTTAATATAACCATGCCCTGGGAATATGATATGTGTTTTCGTAATTATAAAAATTAGGTACATCAAATAGATAATAGTTAAACATCCTCACAAAGTTTAAAAAAAAAATATTAATTTCATATTTATTAATATCTTTCTAACTAAAATATTCTTTTACTATGTTTTGTAAAAAAAATAATAACAACTTTATAAAAAATATTTTAAAGACATCTTTCTAATTTTTTAATTAATTTTTTTATTTTTTCTCTTACTTTTTTTCTTGCATTTATTTTGATTTTTTATAATGAGCTATTAAATAAATAAAAAAATTAAATTTTTAATTTTTAATTTAGATTTTATGTTCTCTTTTTTTTCCATTTATTATTTTTTATTAAAAAATTAAAAAATCTTCCTGCTTTGCATCAAAGTTGAAACTACTCTAGTCAAAGTAGCTCTAAGTAGTAGTGTTTTACAAAACAACTTCAAATGATGTTGTTTAGTACAAAATAATTTCAAAATCGAACCTAACAGGTTTTTTAATTAAGTAGAAAAATATAAGTGAATGCTATTTTGATAATTTATTAAAAATATTTTTTCTTAGAATTGCACAAATTCATATTGTTTTGTTTTAAACTTTTACACTCATATTAGCATGTGTATATTAGGAAATCCCGGGCTTGACACAAATAGTAAATGCATGGCCTATTCTTAGAACTCACTCCCCTATTCAAAAAATATAAAAATTTTAAATTTAAGCAATTTCATTTGAAGATGATGGATAAGAGACCTTATAATCATTTTAAATCGAAATCAAAGTATTCATGTAAGCCTTAATGTAACCATACCCTAGGAATATGGTGTTGGAAATGTGAATGGAATAAAGAGATGGAGACGAAGAGACTCTATTGTGCATGAGTTTAGTCCCACATTAGAAGTCTCTTGGCTTGATTGTTGGTTTATATTATGACACATGCATTGACGTTGTAAACCTATGCATGGGGAGAGCTCTCTCACGCGTGAGTGCGCAGGGGTGGGTGCAAATCCAGGGCCCGGATTGTACTGAACCAAGGTTGACTCGTGCGCGAGCACGACTTGTGCATGTCGAATGCCGGACCGGTTGAGGTAAAATTTACCCAAAAGAATGAACCAACATATAGCCACTTGAATCTTGCTCAAGGATGTAATGGAAGCATTAATGTGAAATTAATGTTGATTCCATAACGTCTCGACATTAATGGCGGCATTAAACTCATTAATGGTGATTTCGTAACGTCTCTGTATTAATGACGACATTAATCTCATTGATAATGATTCTGTAACGTCTCGACATTAATGAAGACATTAAACTCATTAATGACGAAATTAAACTCAGCATTAAATGATCATAATTTGATCATTTATTGCGGGCAAGATGAGAGCTCCTATATAAGGAGGCTGGATCTTGTGCAAAGCGAAGAAGAAAAAAGAACGAAAGCAAAGCGAAAGCAAGAGAATTCCTCCACCTTCGTTCCCTGATTCTTTTCTCTCAGTCGTGCATCCGCTCGGCTAAACTATTTGTGATAGCACTCAGGTGCATTCTCAGTTCGCCACGAACAACCAGTGCTTGGTTGCATTTGTGGTCTTGCCGTTGTATCCTGGGAAACAGACGATCCGAGAAAACCTCGAAGCACAGCCGGAGGTGGGACGAATCTGTTTCAAGGAAATCTCGATCGCAGCCCTCGTCCGGGCTCGCTTTGTCCGCTTGTTGGACTCTTCATTTGCCGGGTCGGCCACCGCCCTTCTCGATCCGCCTGACCGGTCTCCCCGCACTCGCTCTATCCTTCACCGCCGGACGATCCGATTGCTCGACTGAGGTCGAAAACCACCGGCAACTGAGATTATCTGCTCAGGTCATCTTAACTGTGAGTTGAATTTAATTCGAGTATTTAGATTCAGCTAATTTCCTGTAAATCTCCGGCTACAGATTGTTTGATTTCCAACAATCTTGAAACAGATTCGATTCTGTTGAGATGGCCACGGAACGAAATGTTGAGGTGCGATAGACTCAACATGTTCAGGCCCCCTCCACCCCGATTGGAACTGTGCCAATCAGTCATGGGGAAAGGTCAGAGAAGTTCAGTGGACTGAACTTCAAGAGGTGGCAGCAGAAGATGCTCTTCTACCTGACCACACTCAATCTAGCTTGGTTCTTGACCGAGGACCCTCCCAAAAGCACTGAGGATGCTGATGCGCAAACTATCAGTACAGTGGAGGCATGGACTCATTCCGAGTTCCTTTGCCGAAACTACATCCTCAACTGCCTTGCCGACTCGCTGTATGCCGTGTATAGCATGAAGAGTACGGCTAAGGAACTGTGGGAGTACCTAGACAAGAAATACAAGACAGAGGACGCAGGGGAAAAGAAGTTCATCGTGGGTAGATTCCTGGACTACAAGATGATTGATTCCAAGACGGTGATCAGTCAAGTCCAGGAGCTTCAGGTGATCTTGCACGAGATCCACTCAGAAGGGATGGTTCTGAGTGAAACCTTCCAAGTGGCTGCTATCATCGAGAAGCTGCCTCCCGGCTGGAAGGATTTCAAGAACTACCTGAAGCATAAGCGGAAGGAGATGAATGTGGAGGAACTCATCGTTCGACTTCGCATCGAAGAAGACAACAAGAGTTCAGAGAGAAAGTTATTCTCCCCGGCTATTGTCAAAGCCAACGTGGTCGAGCACGGACAAAGCCCGAAACGGAAGAACCCCAAGTCTTCCAAGATAGGACCCAAAGGAGGCATCAGCAAGAAGAAATTCTCTGGGAAGTGCTTCAACTGTGACAAAGTGGGTCACAAATCTTCGGAGTGCAGAAAGCCGAAGAAGAAGCAGGAGGCCAACCTGAACGAGGGACCAGAAATGGACGACCTCTGCGCTGTGGTCTCTGAGCTGAACCTGATCGGTTCAAACCCGCGACAATGGTGGATCGATACTGGAGCCACTCGACATGTCTGCTGCAACAAGGAGCTGCTCCACAACTTCGAAGAAGTCACTGGAGACAAACTGTTCATGGGGAACTCAGCAACCTCGGACATCACGGGCCAAGGAAAGGTGGTGCTGAAGATGACCTCGGGCAAGGACCTCACTCTGAACAATGTGGTGTATGTTCCGGAGATTCGGAAGAATTTAGTGTCCGGATCACTTCTGAGCAAGCATGGCTTTCGCATTGTTTTTGAGTCAGACAGAGTTGTATTATCCTGCTTGTCCACATAAAAAAATAAAGTTTTTAATTTTTTATTTATATTTTATGTTCTTTTTTCTTTTTTCATTTATTCTTTTTTATTAAAAAATAAAAAAATCTTCCTGCTTTGCATCAAAGTAGAAACTACTCTAGGAAAAGTAGCTCCAAGTAGCATTACTTTACAAAAACAACTTCAAATGTTGTTGTTTAGTAAAAAATAATTTCAAAATGAACTTGAAAGGTTATTTAATTAAGTAGAAACATATAAGTGAATGTTATTTTGATAATTTATTAAAAAGGTTTTTTTAGAGTTGCACAAATTCATATTGCTTTGTTTTAAACTTTTACATTCATATTAGTGTGTGTATGTCATAGAAATTAAGAGAAGAAAAAAACTAACCATATTATTAGATCTTAAAATTGATACAGATTATAAGGTCTTATATAGTTAAGTTAAAAAACCCTAGACTCTATAAAAAAAGAAAAAAAAAAATCCAAATTGCCCTAAAAGATATAAATAAATAAATATATAATCTAACATCCCCCCTTCAAACTCATGATGCTACAGCTAGAAGCATTGAGTGTTTGTCAGATAAGAAATGAAAACGTGAAGCGGAATGTGCCTTGGTAAACATATCAGCAATCTGTAGCTTTGAAGGGGCAAAAGATAATGTGATGGTGCCAATCTGAAGATGTTGACGAGTAATGTGCCAATCAATTTCAATATGTTTCGTCCGCTCATGAAAAACTGAATTGCATGTAATTTGAATAACACTTTGATTATCACAATATAACGGCGGAGTAGGTTGATGAAGAGAGACACCCATATCCGCAAGCAAGCAAGCAACCAACCAAACTATCTCATAAGTAGTTGAGGTCATGACATAATACTTAGCTTTTGTGGACGATCTAGAAATAACATCTTACTTTTTACTCTTCCAAGAAATGAGGGAATCATCAAGAAAAATACAGAAGCTAGTGGTAGATTTGCGATCCGTATGATCACCAGCCCAATTCACATCAGAGTATGCACACAACTTAAGAGATGAAGTAAAAGGAAATAAAAGGCTTTGAAATTGAGTGCCCCGAAGATACCTGAGAATATGAAGAATAATAGCCCAATGAACTATAGTTGGTGTAGTGATAAATTGACTAACCACATGAACAACATACGTAATATCTGGACGAGTCACGGTGAGATAAACTAAGCTTCCAATAATAGTTCTGTACAAACTTGGATCCGGCAAAAGTGAGCCATCAGATGGAGAATATAGAGCATTAGTCTCAATAAGAGTATCAACAACTCTATTATTAGTAAGACGAGCACGCTCAAACAGATTAGATATATACTTTGACTAAGATAAAAGATAACCTTTCAGGGAAAAAGTAACCTCAATGCCCAGAAAGTAGTGTAGTATACCCAAGTCTTTCATAGCAAAACAATGAGCCAACTTAGACTTCAAGAAAGTAATTCCATCATAATCATTACCAGTAATAATCATGTCATCAACATATAATGATAAAGGAATATGATCTACACTCATACATCTGACAAACAATGGTGAATCATGATTACTAGGATAAAAACCAAATGAAGTAATAAATGTAGAGAACTGTTAGTGCAATCGACCTATATTTGATCGGTATGATTATGGTTTTGATGTGTGTATCAAAGAGTTTAAGTTAGACTTTCATATGTGTTTGATATGTGTGCTTAAGCCTTGTAGGACTCGGTGAAACACACATGAGGAGCTTGGTGCAGCTAAGCTTGGGAAGCTCATCCTAGGGCTCGGATCCTTGAGTCGATGAAGGATGGTATGGAAGACATCCGAGGGACCGCCAATGAGGAGCGACAGAGTAGAGCCGAGGGAAGTGGACTTCAAGACAACGTGAAGGATGACACGGAGAGGAGCTGCGGGCTCAGGTGCATCAGAGGACGAAGGTCGAGAAAGAGGGCTTCAAGGGCGACTATAGAGAGGATGAGTGTAAGTGTGTAACCAAGATCAGTCGACTGGTGTAGTTGACTGGGAGAAACATTCTGTTTGCTCAGCCAGCAGTTACCAGTTGACTGGTAGTTTTACCAATCGACTAGTAAATGACCGTTGGCAAATTGTAGGTGTTGCGAACTAGCCGTTGGCTATCTCCAACGGTAGCACCAGTCGACTGATGGTTTTGCCAGTCGACTGGTGCCGAGATGTGAGTTGATATGATAATCAACTATCTCCTCTTATTTATAGAAAGTTTTGGGGCTTGAAGGAGGTTACTCATGCTTATTGAATAACTCCTATTCTTTGCCCAAAGCTTCCAAGTCTACTCTCTTCCTCCCAAACCTAAACTTCATCATTGTAAAGAGGAAGAGATCCTTTGTGAGAGGTTTGCTCCACCGAGAAGGAGAAAGCTCTAGCCGGATATTGCCGGGGATTGATCCACAAAAGGATCAAGGGTTCATCCACCTCAAGGACACGTCGTAGAGTAGGAGCAAGCAATCTCCGAACCATGTTACATCAAGCTTGTTAGCGATTTGGTATTCTTTCTTTATTGTTTTCATTAGTTAGTTGTATTTCCACTTGCGCACTAACTTTGTAGGAGAAGCAATCGATTTAGGGGTGACCTAGCTGTCCAACCCCCCTTCAAGCTGACCACCGATCACCTACAAGTGGTATCAGAGTGAGGACGCCTTCAACTGACTAATCATCGAGAAAAGAACTATTAAAATGGCCGGTTCAAGCATTCATCCACCCAAATTCAAAGAAGACTTCTCTTGGTGGAAGAAGAGAATGGAGGTATTTTTCGAAACCGACTTTGACATTATTCTAATCATAGAAAATGTACTACAAGAAAATTAGGATTCTACAACACTTAAACGACAACGTTTTTTTTAAAAAGCGTTGTCTATTTTTTTTAACAACACTTTTAGTGAAAAGGGTTGTCTATTTCATTATTTTCTTACTAATAGACAACACTTTTCTAAAAATCATTGTCTATTAGTGATTTTTATGGGTCAAAGACAACGCTTCGTAAAAAGCGTTGTCTATTAGCCTTTTTTTTAGTGTCTACGATAACGATTTTTAAAAAGCGTTGTCTACTATCAAGTTATCATCTCAATCTTAAGTGATCTAGACCGCTTATCTCAAGATCTGATGGCTGGATCTTCATCCATCTTTATCACAATATGGACGGCCTAGATTAAAGGAGGAGAAAACTTCGTTTCCTTTTACCCATGCAACGACACAGTGCTGGTGATTCCTTTCTGTTCGCGACATCTCCTCTCACGCGGCTAGGGCACGCGACCTCCCACCGCCAGCCGTCTCTTCTTCCTCACCACCGGCCGGCAGCTCTTTCTTCTCTTCACTGCCGCCGGCCGGACCTCCATATGTAACGCCCGCCCTTCCTCTTGCCCTGGCACAACAAGGGCGGTGCTACGTGAACATACATACATGCATATGAAATCATTACAGCGGAAGAAAAAAATTTCTATTTTAATTTTGAAACTTAATCATATAAACAAAACATGTGAACATGCTAGCATTCAGGCATATAAAATTTGACTTTTACTATCTATTACTTGAAACATGATACATGCTCATTTAACTAGATCATAAAGCTTACTGAATAAGGGGAAAACTAAACATGTATATTGTTCTCTAGAGTTCATGATAACTAACAATTCTCTAATTAAACAAGTACTTAACATTTCAAGGTTTCATGGAACAAAAGAGAGTATAAGTTCACATTAAGAATTCAACCATCCAAACAAGTTCAAGTTAATATCAAGTGGCAACCATCAAAAAGTATCAAATAGGAAAAATAAGTTAACATGCAGAACTTAGAATATGCATAAGTCCTAAAACGCAAAATAGATCTCTTCCACCATGCCACTGCCACACACATCTTTGCCCTTCCTGCTGCTCCCTTTAGTTTAGCCATGCTTTACCCTTTTCTACAGTACAAGAAAAATAAAACCATAAGCACATAGGCTTAGTAAGATCCTTTCCTACTCACAAAAGCCATAAATCATGAATTAAACATGGAGTAGTGATATATTCATTTAACCACATAAGGTAGTGTCATATTCATTTAGGCAAATCGTAACATAGTATAAGAGAGCATAAGCTGCTAACCCCTGTGCCCGGGACCAAAGTTTATCCCCTGCGCGACTTCGCCACATGGAGCAACCTGGTTGGCTGGCCACGTCACACTCCAGGCGCCCGGAAAGGTCCCAGGCGCTCGGAGCCTCATATAAAAGGAGGGTTGAGGTGTAGCTTCAAAAAAAAACAATCATCTAAGCAATCTCCTTGCGACAAGCTGCTAACGACTCAATCCAGAAGTGCTGCAATGACACCCCAACAACCCGGAGCTTCGGATTTAATCTTTTTGTTGTCGGTATAATCTTTTTATAGCTTTGAATTGTAATTAGTTTGTAATACTCTTAACGAACTTATAGTTGTTGCCCACCGAAAGCGATCAAGGATCGCGGGCCTTCGAGTAGGAGTCGTCACAGGCTCCGAACGAAGTAAATTCTCCGTGTTCTCTGTGTCTGTTTTTATTCCGCTGCATTACTCAAGTTCTTACGATTCCGAGATTTCGAAAAACGAAATAGCCACGAGCGCTATTCACCCCTCCTCTAGCGCTTTCGATCCATCAATCTCTTCTTGGCCGAAACTACTAGGCCTGATTCTAGATTCTTAAGCAACATTAAACATGGAAAATACTCGTAAACTACTTGTACTACAGGTGAGGGAGATACTTACATCCTCTCACTTGGTTTACTAAGAAAATACCCTTGGTGGAGAAGAAGATGAAGACCCTTTTCGCTTCTAGAATTCCCTTTCCCTTATTTTTGCTTGTAATAAGAAGTATGTTTCAAGAACTTCCCTTTGTGAAGTTTCCTTAGGAAGAAAACCCTTAGCTTGAATTTGGCAATGGGAGAGAGGAACTTGGGGTTTCGGTGGAGGAAGAAGAAGAAGAAGAAAGGAGAAACCAAATTCCCTTGCCCTTTTCTTCCTTCTTATTCTACATGAAAAGGAAGAAGAAAGAATGAACTTTTTTTTCTCTTACCCTTTTTATTTCTATTTATTTCTAAAAAGGAAGAAGTAAAATGAATTTTTCCACTCTAAGTGGAGGGAGAAAGAAAAGATAAACTTTTCTTCTAAGTGAAAGGTGTCCCTTCACCCTCCCTACCCTTAACTACAACTTCACTTTCCTTCCTAACAATACTTCCTCTTGGGCTATTGGTTATTCCATTCTACTTAAAACTTTGTCACGTACTAAAAGGTTCAAGGTTCGAACCTTGGCCATGCTTCTTTTTTGGTTCTATTTTCTTTTTCTTTTTTTTTTGTAGAAGGAACCTATATAAAACCCATTCTAATCATGCAAAGACTACATAAAATTCACTAGAGACTTTATGGGTGTTACACCATAGCCCACCCTTCTTCTTGATTCCAGCGGGCACAGCAGCAAGCATCGACGACGACTCCAAGCATCCACCTCACCTGTACGCCATGCGCCACCCAAAGCTGCGAAGAATGACACCCTCCGCCGCTTTTAACTTCTTTAGGAGGTTACCTAGTAAAGCGGATATGCTTCTGTAAGTTCTATTGTAAAACTCACCGTTTGAAATATTTTCTTTTCCCTCGTCCCTCCCCCGGTCAAACACTCGTAACACTCGTTTTTGTGGTTGCGGGTCAATCCTCGCATGTGGTTGCGGTCCGATCGCGCTGTTGTCACTTTGTCATCTATCTTTATTTTAATTTATATTTCCTATTTCCATGATTCTACCAATGTGTTCTCGGTTCCTCTCTCGTCTCTCTTTCAAGTAAGCGAACACGGAAAGAGCAGAGAAGGATGAAGAAGAGAACAGAGGAGTTGGATTTTTGGTTAATATGATGCGAGCCTCGGTGTTGACGAATCCCTCACCTTTCATGGAAGCCGCATGCTCTTCTGCTACTGCCTCTTTTGTACCGCTCCATCCTCTCCGCCTCAAGGTTGGTTTTTTCCTGTGTTTTGTTGTTTTGCTTAGAAGATATTCTACACCTACCATAATTCCATGAATTCATGTTAAATATCTTAAGGTTCACCCATTGATCATATTTTCCAAAATGAAAGGATGTTTGTTCTTTCTCTGATTTAGTTGATTTCTGTGATAAAGTTGACAGTCTTTGTTGCCAATGTTTGCTGTAGTGCTTAAATCAGTTGCTGCACCAAATCGATTAGTAGAGTTTCCCCTAACTGCTGAAAATGTTGAGTTAGTATTGGATGAAGTAAGACCATATCTTATTTCTGATGGAGGGAATGTAGTACTTCATAAGATAGATGGAAATGTCGTAAGTTAAATTACTCAAATATATGGTCATATCACTCAAATATGTGTGTTTTTTCCCAAATTATTTTGTATGTTTTGGGTAGTTCTCAACTATTCTAGAAAAAGGGATTTTGTTAAGGTGATTGTAAGCTAAGCTAGAAGCTAGGTTGTTGCTTCCTTGTCCATTTTCTTGTCATCCTTGGCTAATTCTATAAGACTATATAGGTTAGAGTTTGGAATATCATGAATGAAAAGTTAGTAATATCAAGTAGGATGATTAGAAAAGATAAAATAAAGAAATACTACTATCTGGCATCAATTAAGTGTACCTTCAATAAACAAGGAATATGAGAGATACTAGTTCATGTTCAAGGAAGACCATTGATTTTGTAGTTAGACAAACTAAATCAATGAAAATTAGAAGGTGCTAGGTAGAGGAAGAACTATATATGATAGCATAGGACTCATCTTATGATGTTATAGCTATCCGAGGTCTGGTTGAAGATTACTTGTGTCTTAATTTGAAACCTTTTGTCTAATAGTTGCCATGATTGTAAAATACCAGAAAATAGAGAATAATAATAAGGAAATTTTTCGGAATTTTTAGAAATTTTTCGGGAATTTTTCGGAGCTCGTACGGACGAGTTAACGGGGATAAAAACGGGGCCCCGGAAAAGCCTGTTTAGATTATCCCATTTAAGTGAGGAAATGTTTATATTTACATTTCCTTTTTATTTTATTTTCTTTATTCATTTTTCCCTTCTCTGCCTCGCCGAAACCCGTGTGCCGACTCCTCCTCTGCGCGCAACCGAGCCCGTCGGTTTGCCCTAACCGCCGGCCCCGGCGGTTTCTTCCTCGCCAGCGCTTGATCAAGAGCCGAACCCCACTCCTCTCTGCGCCTTCTCCACCTGACAGCACCACCGAGTGCTCTTCCTCCTCGCTGAGCGACGCGCTGCCGCCACCCCAGCCGACAGCTGGTTGGCTGCCTTTCTAGTGCCGACGCCGCTGCCCTCTCTGGACCGAAGCAGCGCCAGCCGAGCCCTGCCGACGACGTGCCCTAGCCGAGCCCTACCGACGTTGTGCCCTAGCTTGAAGCTGACGGCCACGGTTCGATCTCTCCGGCAGCCATTGTGTTGCATTCCTGAGCCCTAGCACCGACGGCCACGGCACCATTTTTCCTCTGCCCTACTTCTGCCTTAGCACCAGCAGCTATCTCCTTCTTCTTACTTTTTTCTGTGAAGTTGAGTCACTGCCTAGTGTTGAGCATCATCGTCGCCGACCTTCTTGGTGCTGAACTCTCACTCTTCCGAGACACCGAAGGCCCTCGGTTGTAAAATTTCTTCTTTGCAGCCAAGTTTGAGGTAATCACCAGTCCTGACTACTGATTTAGGTAAGTTGAGGTGGAATGGTTGATTTGGGTACCTGGTTGGCTGTGGATTGCTAATTTAGCGTATATGGTTTGGTGGACAGCAGCTTGCTCCAACCATTGTTGTTTGCTGTCATCGTCGGAGAAGAAGGTCAGGTAAGGATCCTTTTAACTACAACAGTGATGAAGATGTAGATTTTGGTATATTACTGTAATGATTCCTAATTAGTGGAATTTAGATAATGAATCTTTGTGGTAGGTTATGGATTGCTTGATTAGTTGTCCATGTGTAGATTAATTCTTATGGGAAGGATGATGGTAATATGAAATTAGGGTTTTGCCCTAATTTAGGGATTAAAGAATTTATTTAGCTATTTATAGGAATTTAGCTAAATAATCGTATATCTGTTGGATACAGGACTTTGACGCGAGATGAGTATCTCGGAGTCAGATTTGGACCATTTTATCGGAGGTGGGTACTTTTGACTTATGTTATTTGATATGCAAAGTAATGAATTTAACAAATAGCAAAGATTATGTTTCTTATCTGTTTCAGTTAATCGCTACCCAATACCTGTTACATGCTTGGTTGATTGCTTGTTTTGCATCTCATGCTATTCCTTACCTGCTTATACATGCTTATAGGGGTAGTGATATACCATGCTTCACCATGTTCAGGACCTAGGTGTGATACCTTATCTGATCTATGCACCCTTTATATGATTTACTGACTATAGTGCACATCATATATGTATATAGATTTGGTTCAGTATATTACCATGCTTAGTGTAATGCATCATTCGCATGATTACATGCTGTGTGATAGATTGCTCCATTATTATCGAGCACATCGCCAGTTTCATCACTGTTCGGTGCTCCGTTGTTGACGCTCATGGGTAGCGTGACACATCGTGGTAGCACGTCAGTTTGCTCTTCCGGTGCTCTGTTGGTCATCTCATGGGTAGTGTGACGCATCGTGTAGCACGTTAGGGACCCCTCCCCGTCATCGTGTACCGGGAGATGAGAGCATTGCGCTCCCCCATTTATGATTTGGGGTAGGAGTATGTGTGTACTCCGACAGCATCCCGTCCACTCGGTCACTCATCAGGAGTAGTGATGCAGAGTGCACGGTCATCACAGCCCTACCCACTCGGTCCCACTTTTGTTGTGAGTTGGCTGACTGGCGTCAGGGGTGACCATGACATTGGCATCATATGCATGATGCATTTATTGCTTGTGTTTGTGTTTGCTGCATTTATATGCTGCATATTGTTTGGATACCTATGTTTGACATGCATACAGGATTTCCATATCACTCGGACTGTTTGTCCTTATACCCAGGTCCTGGTTAGTACAGTTTCTCTCCTGTTTACTTCAGATGCATTTTTATCTTCCTTATATCAGGAGACTGTACGCATGATTAGTGCTAGGTGTTATTTCCTTACTTTGCATATCAGTTGTACCTACTGAGTGTTGGACTCACCCCGCCTCCATTGTTGATATTTTCAGGTTGTAGCTGTCCGGAGCAGTTCCAGTCGCTAGTCCCCATCTGCACGTAGTGCTAGTCCTCTGCTGGTCTTGAGTTGTTATTTTATCTTAGTTTCTCTATCAGACTTTGTTTTTAGTCTTGTATTATTTTACTTATGGATATTGTATGGATTCTTATCGTTTGATGAATTTTTGGTATGATTTGGATTTATTCTATTACATGCCTGCCTGGACGGCAGAAGAGGTGAGTTCATCGGATTTGAGCTTTACGAGTGTAGTTGAGTAGGGTTGATTTTGAGTCATGGTATTACTGCTTTGGTTTGCTTATATTTATATAAACTGCGTGGTGATGGTTTATTTACATGTTATTATTCCAGCCGTATGTGGCTGAGGTATATGAGGATGTAGAAAAGTTTCAGATTGTCTGCCGTACAGGGGAGATGCTGTCGAAATTTTCTCGGACAGGGACTCCTCCGAGGCGTGACAATTTATTTGGTATCTGAGCTTAAGTTTTACCATCGTTGTTTTCGTAGTTTGGATATTTGGGATAACCTGATACCAATTTATATGGTATCAGAGTGCCAAAGTTTGGCGATACTTGTTTGATTTTTGTGTTACGGATTTTCGAGATTTATCTGATACCAATTTATTGGTATCAGAGCGGGTTGTGATACCTGCTTTTAGTATTCTGGATATGTCGTGCTAGCCCTAGTTTGCGAGTCAAACTGGGTAGTTATTTTGGTTGCACGGATTTTCCATTACGTATATGTTTTGGACTTTCGTTTCAGATTTATATGGATTTTCGGTGATTTTCATGTTCGGAATTTTGAGGTCAGAAGTTGGGGACTGGACAGCGACGGAACATCTCCAGACGACATATAGGTATGATGTTTAATTTGATAGTTATGACATGTATTAGCACTTTATCTTTAGTACCTGTCTGGTTGTTGTAACACATATTACATGTGGTGGGATAACCATTGAGCACGGTTGACCTTAATAGAGATCAAGGATTATAGTCTCTGGTAATTTTTCATATCATACCATCAGTAGTTTTAACTTCTGTTACTACTAGTAGGAGATGGAGGCACATACCAGCCTCTGCTATTGTTAGCTGGCTAATGGATGATACCTACATATTCCTGTTGACTTAGCCAGTAGAGTTTTTATACTCATGGATATTAAGGTACCCGATACGATGAAAATTGGTCATTGGGGAGTTATCAAGTTTGATCATTGTTGAGAATGGTTTGAGGTTGAGGGATATTGTGAGATCAGATATCGTGATATGTTGATTTTTAATGGTTTGTGAGAGTAAATGTTATGTGGTTGTCTGATGATCTATTACTGGATATTTGTTTTGATGATCTATTAGTGTCAACTATTTTGATATTCTATTATTTGGGTTGTCATTGATGGTGACATAGTGAGTGTCATGTATGATATTCACAGGTTTGATGATTATAGTTGGTGATCAGATTATAAATCGGGTGCTAGAGAGTTTACGGTTTAGTGTGCCTATGAGATTTTAATAAATCTGGTTAGTTGTGGTTAGTTAACAGGATGATAAAATTGATATTTGCTTCCTCTGATATTGGACTATGTGGATAAATAATGATTTGATGTTTTGAATGTTAACTTGCTCTCATGGGGAGTAGAGACTGATTCATCTGATATTATGTAGGCTGATATTTTTGAAGATAAAAATGAGAGTGTCTTGATGTTCTTGAATTCTGACTGTCTTTTGGGTCGTACACATTTATACATATGATTATTGTGGGTTTTTAGTAGATTATACCCGAGTGGTTAGGCATTCATGTCTGATTATTTATTGGAGGTATTTGTCAATTAAAAAAACTATGTTGTGGAATGTGCACATATGTTTGAGTGTTTTATTGGATGTATTTTGTCGATTTAATCTGAGTTGTGATATGTGCAGATGTGTTCGGTGTAATATTTGAGGTATCTTGTTTATTATATGATTGTTTTGAGAGTATACTCGTGTCGATTATGATTTGTTGGAAGTATTACGTTGATTATACTCTTGGCATAGGTGTATATATGTCATGTGAGTGTTGTTGAGGTGTATTGTTGATTATACCTATGTTGATATATGCACACGGGTTCAGTATGTATTGTTGGAGGTATCACGATGAATCATACCTATGTTGTGAGTATGTGTGGTGTGTATAAATTGGAGGATTATGTCGATCATTACATATGTTGTGTGAGCAAGTGTGCCAGGTGTATTGTTGGTAGTAGCATGATGATTCTACTTATGTTGAATGCAGGATGTGGAGTGTCTGCATTATGTTATTTATTGGATTACCCTGTCAGCCCATATTCTTATCAGTGGGTGACTCACTATGATGTTGATAGATTTGACGATGAGTTGATGTGATTACTGGATTGTTATACCTTTGGCTGCCTACAGTGATATGTGGTTGAGTGATCTCGTGCAGCCTCTAGTTGGATAGTAAGGTGCCTTGGACGCTTATGGACCCACATATTATAGTTGGTTTGTGATAGAGCGTTGCTCTTACATATTTTGGATTGTTGTGGTGGGGCGTTACTCCCACCTATTACGGATTGTTTGTGGTAGAGCGTTGCTCCCACATATGTGGTATTTCGTGTGATGGAGCGTTGCTCTCACACTGGAGGATTTATTCTTTGGTGATTTATATCGTTGGTGATCAGATCTGTTTATTGTCGAGGATCTTATGGATTGGGAATGTCTGTGATATGGATATTATGTGTATTGGTTTTACCATTAGGGCTTGCGGAGCCTTAGATGTTTTCATGGACTAGATGATTTGGGTATCCCTAGGATATTGGATCAGAATTCGTTATCATTATTGACGACTTGGTGTTTTATTCCTGATCTGAGGTGTATCACGCACATCATCTTTGCATAGTTCTAGAGATGTTTCGATGGAAACGTCTAGATGTGAAGATCAGGAGTGCGTATTTTGATTGTCTTCTGTGAGATGTTTGAGACACACAGTCACCAGTAGGAGTATACCGTGGTTCCATAGGAGATCGAGGTTGTTACCGTTGGAAGTAGATGGAGTCTATAGAAGAGGCTCGCAACTTCCTTTGTTTGGCTCGATATTTCCGGAGATACGTTGAGGGTTTCTCTCGGATAGCTATGTCACTGACACGCCTGACCTGGAAAGGCGTGAAGTTCCCTTGGACTGAGGATGACAAGACCAACTTCTAGGAGCTGAAGCAGAGACTAGTGTCGGCTTCGATTTTGGATTTTTACTTTCTGGAGAGGACGAATATGTCCTCTGCACCGACGCATCTATTCAGGGTTTGAGCGCTGTTCTGATGCAGCACGATATGGTAGTCTCCTATGCTTCTCGTCGGTTGAAGGAGCATGAGAAGGTCTACCCTGTACATGATCTGGGCAAGTCGCCATTATTTTTGTCATGAAGATTTGACGACATTATTTATATGGCGTTACATTTGAGATTCTTACTGACCATAAGAGTCTCAAAGATCTGTTTACTTAGAAGGAACTTAATCTTCGACAAAGGAGATGGATGGAGTTCCTGAAGGATTATGACTGTACGATTGACTATCACCCGGCGAAAACTAATATGGTTGCCGATGCACTTAGTAGGAAGTCCAGAGGGACTTTAGCTTGCCACCGAGTTTTATTTACAGACTTGGTTTAGAGTTTCTCCGAATTAGACCTTGAGGAACAGGGACAGACAGAGCAAGGTATTTTTGGTTACCATGGTTGCTCAATCCTCGATCAGGATGAGGATTCAAGAGGCTAGGTTGGAGATCAGTATTTACGGTCCATTGGCAACCGGATAGTTTCCGGGCACCAGACTGAGTTTCCGCGAGATGAAGCGGGTATTATATACTTCCGAAGCAGATTGTGCGTATCTCAGTCTCATCTGGTCTTACGGGAGCTACATCAGGAGGCTCATCGCTCTCGATTTGCTATCCATCCAGGCGGGACCCGCATGTATCGAGATTTGAGACATTCCTACTGGTGGAACGGTATGAAGAAGGACATCGCGGAATTTGTAACTAGATGTCTTATCTGTCAGCAGGTAAAGGCTGAGCACCAGAGACCTGCAGGATTACTTCAGCGGATTCCTATTCCTGAGTGGAAATGAGAACATATTACTATGGACTTTGTGGTGGTATTGCCGAGGACACGACGAGGCCATGACGCGATTTGGGTTATCGTTGATCGATTAACTAAATCCGCGCACGTAGCGATCCAGAGGACTGATTCCCTGGATCGATTGGCAGATCTGTATTGCCGGGAGATCATTAGATTACATAGTATCCCTTTGACAATTATTTCGGATAGAGACCCCCGGTTCACGTCTTGTTTCTGACGGAGTCTACAGCAAGCCTTGGCCACACAGCTCCGTTTCAGTACAACTTTCCATCCACAGACAGATGGACAGTAGAGTGGACCATTTAGACTCTAGAGGACTTGTTGAGGTCTTGTGTATTGGATTTTAGTGGCAGTTGGGGGGACCATTTGCCATTGGAGAGTTCGTCTACAGCAACAGTTTGCATTCGGCTATCCAAAGGCCACCGTTGAAGCGTTGTATGGTAGGCCTTGTCGGACACCCTGTAACGCCCCGCCCCTTCCTACTTAAGCTGACGGGGGTTACTTATCTTTTCTTCTTAAAGCAACGGAAGTCTTATCTATAGTATAAATTTTTTTCTTTAAAACTTTTTCTTTACTTTTCAAATCATCATCTCTAACTACTTATCATATGAGTCACATAACATGCTAACATAATTTAAACCATAATACTAAAGAGCATGATGAAATGTCATGGAGTCAAAATAAAGAACGACATGAAACATAATTTTTTTTATTAACTAGAAGCAGGTCTTTCTCTTTAGCTGAGTCACTACTACACACATCCTTCTTGCCCCCTCCTGCTGCTCCCTTAGTACATCCATTCTTTGCCCTTATCTGTGGTACAAGGAAAGTAAGCTGTGAGCACTCAAGGCTCAGTAAGTTCCTTTCCTACTCACAAAACCGTATCGCATAAATAAAACTCCAAGGCATAAAGCATAAAGACAACTCATCATATCACGTATAGAAGTATCATAACATAACATATCATAATCATAAAGTTCATCCTAACTAACCTAACATAATCATAAGCATTATGACATATCATGATAAAATCATAAGGTGCATTCTAACATATCATAATCATGATCATAACATAACATAATCATAAAGTTCATCCTAACATAACATAACATAATCATAAGCATTATGACATATCATAATAAAATCATAAGGTGCATTCTAACATATCATAATCATGATCATAACATAACATAATCATAAAGTTCATCCTAACATAACATAATCATAAGCATCATAGCATATCATGATATAATCATAAAGTGTTATGCGGGATGACTTTCAAAACATGATTCATGCAATAACATATATGTCATGTCCTTTGAAAACTTATTACATACATACTTAAACATAATCATAACATGATTGGGGGCCCCGGCTTGTACCACATACATAAATGCGCGCGTCCTATGTAGGTACAAGGTAGCAAGTCTTGAACCCTACAAGGCATACATACTAGGCCCGTTTCTTAGTCCATCGACCTAGGGGCACTTAGGAGCCCATCCCTAACGAGGCCCGTTTCTTAGTCCATCGACCCCGGGGCGCTTATGGAACCCACCCTTGGTACAAGCCATTTAAAGTAAAGTAGCATGCTATACATATCATGGTTCTTATCATTTCATGCACATCATAATTCTTATCATATCATACCATATAGAATTTTGGGCACACAGCTCATCATAATGATATGTAACGTTTGGGCACACAACACATCATAAATACATGCATAATTTGGGCACACAGCTCCTCATAAATAGCATGCATAACTTGGGCACACATTTCATCATAAATATCATGCATAAATTGGGCACACAGCTCATCATAAATAGCATGCATAACTTGGGTACATAGCATAGCATAAAGGTTACCATCATACATAGATCATAAGTGCACATAATTAAACATAGAAACATAGCAAGTTCTTACCACATTATAAAACATTGCATGTGAGATACATGGAAATCATATTTAGATTTCTAACCCTAATGTCATATAATGGTCGAAACATATAGTTGTGTCTTAGGTTAGAAATCAACATACAAGCATGTGAACCCTAAACCAATATCATATCATATGCCATAAGAAAACATCATAAGCATGTTTAGGTTTGGTTCTAGGTTTCCTAAGCTTCTAAACTTATCATGGCCGAATCTTACCAAGCCTTACATGGGTTAAAATCAATCATTCAAGCATGTGAACCCTAAACCAATTTCATAGCAAATATTACAAGAAACATCATGAGCATAATTAGGTTAAGTTCTAAGTTTCCTATGCCCTTAAACTTGTTGTGGCCGAAACCTTCAAGGCTTGGAATTAGGTTTCAAGTGTCATAAAACATGGAAAACCCTAAACCAATTTCATAGTAATTATTACAAGGAACAACATGAGCATAATTAGGTTAGGTTCCAAGTTTCCTAGGCCCTTAAACATGATTGTGGCCGAAACCTTCAAGGCTTGAATCTAGGGTTTAAGTGTCATAAAAGCATGAGAACCCTAAACAAATTTCATAGCAATTATTTCAAGGAACAACATGAACATAATTAGGTTAGGTTCTATGTTTCCTAAGCCCTTAAACATGATGGTGGCCGAAACTTGTAGGGCTTGCATCTAGGGTTTAAGTGTCATAAAAGCATGAGAACCCTAAACAAATTTCATAGCAATTATTTCAAGGAACAACATGAACATAATTAGGTTAGGTTCTAAGTTTCCTAAGCCCTTAAACATGATGGTGGCCGAAACTTGTAGGGCTTGCATCTAGGGTTTAAGTGTCATAAAAGCATGAGAACCCTAAACAAATTTCATAGCAATTATTTCAAGGAACAACATGAACATAATTAGGTTAGGTTCTAAGTTTTCTAGGCCCTTAAACATGTTGTGGCCGAAAGTTCATGGAGCATGAAAAACAAGTTCTAACCTCACTACAACATGAATATGTCATATTAATTTCATAACTTGTCTTAAGGAGGATCATGTCATGATTAGTTTAGGTTTAACAATTTCTCTAGGCCCCTAATCTTATCATGGCCGAATACTTGGGAGCATGGAATAAAATTTATTCATCATATATACATGAGAATATCATGTTAACCACTTCCTCATTATGAAGTACTTATCATAAACCAAAAAGGAGCATGCTTGGTTTGAGTCTTAATTTTTCCTATCTCCTTGTTCATGTTTGGCTGAGAGTCTAAAGGTATGACTCTAAGTTCCAATCAAACATTCTAGCATAAGAACATTACATAAATCCCTACCTTATGGTACATGTTACAAGAAGCATATTGAGCATGTTAAAATCTAGGTCTTTATATTCCTAGGTCCTTCTTTTTGGTCTTGTCTTGGCCGAATTTTCATGAAGTTAACCAGGGTTTTTATGTAACCAAATCTCATAGAAACCACACAAGCTATTGTACCACAGGTGAGGGAAACTTACATCCTTTCGCTTGTGGTTTTTCTTAAGAAGAAAACTATCCTAAGTGCCAAGGAAGGAGAGAGCTTCTTCTTCTTGTACCTCCTTTTGCTTCTCTTGCTTGGAAGGGATAGACCTTGAAGGTTTCCTCTCTAAATTTAGTTTTCTTGAAGAGGAACTTAGCTTAGCTTTCGGGATAAGGAGAGGGAAGGGGTTCTTGGTTCGGTGAAGAATGAAGAAGAAGAAGGAAGAAGGAAGAAAAGAAATTTAATCTCTTGTTTTTCTTCTCCCAATCTATTTATTCCTTTGCCAATGAAAACATTTCTTCATTCATTCCCTCAACTCCTCTTTTCCCCCACTCCTTTAATTCCCACGAAAATAGAGAGAGGGAGGGAAGTAGGCAACTTACCTTTGGCTTGCTTCTTCTCTTAACCAAGAGGAAGAGGAGGTAAGCCACTTGGTTTTCTCTTGCTCTTTTGTTTAGTTTTCTTTTATTTTCTTCTCACCTTTAACTAAAATTCCATTCTTTTCTATCCATATATTATTCATTATCCTAGTGGTTGTCATACAATTAATTTATCTCTATTATTTATGGGAGGTTCAAGGTTCAATCCTTGACCTCACCTCTTCTTATTTTATTTTTGTTTCTATTTTCCCTTTTCGCTTATTCTTTTTATTTCTATGCTCTAAAGAAAGTAATACTCATATACTTATCTTATAATTTTGTGGGTGTTACACACCCACCTTCTGGGATGAGGTTGGAGAGACCCAGATGTTGGGACCTCATAGAGCTTAGCATGAGGCAGAGTTGGTCCGTACTATTAGACGGAGAGTGTCAGAGGCACAGGACTGCCAGAAGAGTTATGCTGACCGGAGTTGGAGACTCTTAGAGTTCTCCATTTGCGACCATGTATTTCTGCGAGTTTCACCCACGAAAGGGGTGAAGAGGTTGGCCTCAGAGGTAAGCTAGCTCCGCGGTACATTGGCCCTTTCAAGATCTTGGAGAGGATCGGAGCGGTAGCTTACCGACTGGCACTACCACCGTCCCTGGCAGGAGTACACGATGTATTCCACGTGTCTATGCTGAGGAGATACGTACCTGACTCGACGCATGTGCTGACAGATGTCTCAGTTCCAGTTCAGCCTGACGTCACTTATGAGGAGGTTCTGGTACGGATTCTTGACCGGAAAGAGCGTCAGTTGCGGAACAAGACTATCCGGCTGGTTAAAGTCGGTTGGCAGCATCATTTGGATGAGGAGGCTACCTGGGAGCTCGAGGATACTATCCGAGCTCGATATCCCCATCTTTTACTTGAGGTATGTGATTTAAGTTACCGTTCAGCATTTATACTCTTTACCTATTGTTAGTAATGTGCTGATGGTAGATAACGAAATTTGGGGACCAAATTTTTATAAGTGGGGGAGAATGTAAAATACCAGAAAATAGAGAATAATAATAAGGGAATTTTCTGAAATTTTTGGAAATTTTTCAGGAATTTTTCGGAGCTCGTACGGACGAGTTAACGGGGATAAAAACGGGGCCCCGGAAAAGCCTGTTTAGGTTATCCCATTTAAGTGAGGAAATGTTTATATTTACATTTCCTTTTTCTTTTATTTTCTTTATTTTCTTTATTCGTTTTCCCCTTCTCTGCCTCGCCGAAACCCGTGTGCCGACTCCTCCTCTGCGCGCACCCGAGCCCGTCGGGTTGCCCTAACCGCCGGCCCCGGCGGTTTCTTCCTCGCCGGCGCTTGATCAAGAGCCGAACCCCTCTCCTCTCTGCGCCTTCTCCACCCGACAGCACCGCTGGGTGCTCTTCCTCCTGGCTGAGCGACGCGCCGCCGCCACCCCAGCCGACAGCCGACAGCCGGCTGCCTTTCCAGTGGCGACGCCGCTGCCCTAGCCGAGCCCTGCCGACGCCATACCCTAGCTTGAAACTGACGGCCACGGTTCGATCTCTCCGGCAGCCATTGTGTTGCATTCATGAGCCCTAGCACCGACGGCCACGGCACCATTTTTTTTCCTCTGCCCTACTTCTGCCTTAGCACCAGCAACTATCTCCTTCTTCTTACTCTTTTCTGTGAAGTTGAGTCACTGCCTAGTGTTGAGCAGCATCGTCGCCGACCTTCTCTGTGCTGAACCCTCACTCTTCCAAGACACCGAAGGCCCTCGATTGTAAAATTTCTTCTTTGCAGCCAAGTTTGAGGTAATCACCAGTCCTGACTACTGATTTAGGTAAGTTGAGGTGGAATGGTTGATTTGGGGTACCTGGTTAGCTGTGGATTGCTAATTTAGCGTATATGGTTTGGTGGACAGCAGCTTGCTCCAACCATTGTTGTTTGCTGTCATCGCTGGAGAAGAAGATCAGGTAAGGATCCTTTTAACTACAACAGTGATGAAGATGTAGATTTTGGTATATTACTGTAATGATTCCTAATTAGTGGAATTTAGATAATGAATCTTTGTGGTAGGTTATGGATTGCTTAATTAGTTGTCCATGTGTAGATTAATTCTTATGGGAAGGATGATGGTAATATGAAATTAGGGTTTTGCCCTAATTTAGGGATTAAAGAATTTATTTAGCTATTTATAGGAATTTAGCTAAATAATCGTATATCTGTTGGATACAGGACTTTGACGCGAGACGAGTATCTCGGAGTCAGATTTGGACCATTTTATTGGAGGCGGGTACTTTTAACTTATGTCATTTGATATGCATAGTAATGAATTTAACAAATAGCAAAGATTATGTTTCTTATCTGTTTCGGTTAATCACTACCCAATACCTGTTACATGCTTGGTTGATTGCTTGTTTTACATCTCATGCTATTCCTTACCTGCTTATACATGCTTATAGGGGTAGTGATATACCATGCTTCACCATGTTCAGGATCTAGGTGTGATACCTTATCTGATCTATGTACCCTTTATATGATTTACTGACTATAGTGCACATCATATATGTATATAGATTTGGTTCAGTATATTACCATGCTTAGTGTCATGCACCATTCGCATGATTGCATGCTGTGTGATAGATTGCTCCATTATTATCGAGCACATCGCCAGTTTCATCACTGTTTGGTGCTCCGTTGTTGATGCTCATGGGTAGCGTGACGCAGCGTGGTAGCACGTCAGTTTGCTCTTCCGGTGCTCCGTTGGTCCGCTCATGGGTAGTGTGACGCAGCGTGTAGCACGTTAGGGACCCCTCCCCGTCATCGTGTACCGGGAGATGAGAGCATTGCGCTCCCCCATTTATGATTTGGGGTAGGAGTATGTGTGTACTCCGATAGCATCCCATCCACTCGGTCACTCATCAGGAGTAGTGATGCAGAGTGCACGGTCGTCACAGCCCTACCCACTCGGTCCCACTTTTGTTGTGAGTTGGCTGACTGGAGTCAGGGGTGACCATGACATTGGCATCATATGCATGATGCATTTATTGCTTGTGTTTGTGTTTGCTGCATTTATATGCTGCATATTGTTTGGATACCTATGTTTGACATACATACAGGATTTCCATATCACTCGGACTATTTGTCCTTATACCCAGGTCCTGGTTAGTACAGTTTCTCTCCTGTTTACTTCAGATGCATTTTTATCTTCCTTATATCAGGAGACTGTACGCATGATTAGTGCTAGGTGTTATTTCCTTACTTTGCATATCAGTTGTTCCTGCTGAGTGTTGGACTCACCCCTCCTCTATTGTTGATATTTTCAGGTTGTAGCTGTCCGGAGCAGTTCCAGTCGCTAGTCCCCATCTGCACGTAGTGCTAGTCCTCTGCTGGTCTTGAGTTGTTATTTTATCTTAGTTTCTCTATCAGACTTTGTTTTTAGTCTTGTATTGTTTTACTTATGGATATTGTATGGATTCTTATCATTTGATGGATTTTTGGTATGATTTGGATTTATTCTACTACATGCCTGCATGGACGGCAGAAGAGGTGAGTTCATCGGATTTGAGCTTTACGAGTGTAGTTGAGTAGGGTTGATTTTGAGTCATGGTATTACTGCTTTGGTTTGCTTATATTTATATAAACTGCGTGGTGATGGTTTATTTACATGTTATTATTCCTGCAGCATGTAGCTGAGGTATATAAGGATGTAGAAAAGTTTCAGATTGTCCGCCATACAGGGGAGATGCTGCCGAAATTTTCTCGGACAGGGACTCCTCCGAGGCGTGACAATGATATTCATCCATTTCTTTCCTAGATGTCTAACTCAATTATTTTCCTGAGTGAGAAATAAATATAAACCTGTTGTGAATTCTTAACATCTGTCAAGCTCTTTCCATCAAACCACACAATAGTCTATCATGGTAAGGATAGCAGAAAAGTGAAATGCTATCGTTCATAGGAAAACCCTTTGGATGCTGATAGGTTAGCTGATTGAGTCTTTGCTATTTTAGAGCTTCATATAGATTTTGTTGGTGCGGGAAGCATCCGACGATCGAACCTGAGTTTTGATAATGACAAATAATTCAAAGTTAAGATGTGTGGTGATCTAACGTGCTTGACTAAGTGTTTCAGGAAAGTCCTAACTGTGGTTAGGCAGGTAAAAACCCTAGGGGGTGGTAACCCTAGGTCATAGGGGGTGGTAACCCTATGCGGAAAGTCTTGGTGGGTCGAGTGCTTCAGGCAAAAGTCCTAGGGGGGGTAACCCTAGGTGGAAAGTCCTGGTATCGTGAACCAGGTGAAAGACTGGACCAGCTGGGAAGCGGAAGTCCAGCAGAAAGTCCGGAAGCATCGAGCACCGAGCAAAAGTCCAGTCGATCTGGAGGATCGCACTGGCAATAGGTAAATCTCCTGAGTGGAGTAGGTGAGGACACGTTCCCCGTAGAGGGAATAGTAGGCGTCGGGTCGACCTAGGGTTTCCGGTTGGAAATCCGAAGTCAGACCCGGACAGTCCGGAGACTGTCATTATATTCTATTATCATATTTACTATTGTTTTGTGCTAACTTTGTTTTGCAGGGTAAGTGTTTGGGACTAACACTTTTTCAGGACCAAAGGAGCACAAGTTAACCTCGGATAAATATTGTCCGAGGGGCCTCCATGGAGCTTGGAGGCGTCTCGGGTGCGAGCCGAAGCCAGTTGTCCAGAAGGGTTGGAGGCGCCTTGAAGGAAGCTCAAGGTGCCTTGAACAGGTGGTTTAAGGCACCTTGGACACTGATGAAGGCGCCTTAAGCTGGATAAGAGGCAGCGGTCAAAGCTTCATCGCAGAATTATTTACGAGATAATACTTAGGGATTCAAGGCGCCTTGGAGCCTGATGGAGGCGCCTTGAACACCCTTTATAAGAGGGTTTCGACCAGTAGCTCAAAATATCTTTTTCCAAGCGAACTTTTTGCTATAAGCTGCCTACGAGACGATCCCGAAGTGCTGCAACGACACCCCGACAACCTGGAGCTTCAGATTTAGTCTTTTGTTGTCGGTATAATCTTTTTATTGCTTTGAATTGTAATTAGTTTGTAATAGTTTTTACGAGCTTATAGTTGTTGCCCACGGAAAGCGATCAAGGATCGCGGGCCTTCGAGTAGGAGTCGATCTAGGCTCCGAACGAAGTAAATTCTCCTGTGTCTCTGTGTTTACTTTTCTTTTCCGCTGCGTGATTTAAACTCCGATAATTTTACGAATCGAATGAAATAGCCGCGAGCGCTATTCACCCCCCTCTAGCGCATCTCGATCCAACAATTGGTATCAGAGCGGGGTCGCGTTGATTTGGTGCAACCACTAATCACGCAATTTTTTTGCGGTGTTTTAAATTTTTCGGAGTCAACTGAAATTAGTATTATTACTATATTCCAATTTTTTTTCGTTCGTAACGATCTCGCTCGAGGTTGGTGCAACACCACTCGAGTTAGTTCTTTTTCAATTCTTTACTCCCGCACTACTAATCCAAGACTTAGTCTTGGGACATATTTTTTATTTTCTTTTGCATATTCTCTCAATGGCCCAACAAGAGGGTTTCAGCACCGTTCGTCCCCCCTCTTCTCCGGAGAAGATTTCGGGTACTGGAAGGGACAAATGGAAACCTACCTGAAAATCTAATTCGAAACCTGGATGATAATCAAGACCGGTTTGGATCTGCCAACGGATAAAGACGGCAAGCCTACACCCTGCGAGAACTGGGAGCCATCCATAATCAAGAAGGTGGAAGCCGACGCCAAAGCTACCCGCACCCTCTAGTGTGGTCTTACCAAGGAGGAGCTCAACAGAGTCGATCCATTTTCAACCGCAAAGGAGCTATGGGAGAAACTAATAGAACTCCACGAGGGCACCTCCGACACCAAGGTAAGTAAAAGAGATCTTTTACTTAATAAACTATATAATCTGAAAATGCAGGAAGGTGAGACGGCAAGCCAGCTACACGCGCACATTCAAGACATCCTCAATTCTCTCCACGGAATCGGGCAAAAGGTAGAGAATCGGGATGTCATAAGGTACGCACTAAATTCGTTTCTGAGGAACACATTATGGGCATCAATGGTAGATTCCTACAAAGTTTCCAAGGATTTATCTTCAATAAAATTAGATGAATTATTCTGTGAGTTTGAATTACATGAGCAGACTAATACACAGCCAACCGAGAAGGGGGTTGCTTTGGTTGCAGGTACTAGTCGAACGCGTAAACCGAGATCACGACGAAGAACTGAACCAGAGTCAGAAGAAGAACTCGACTCAGATGATGAAGATGAAGAACTAACAACGGAGCTCATGAACCTTGTGAAGAGACTCTACAAGAAGAAGAAAGGTTTCAACAAGAAGGACCTAAAGAAGGCAGTCCAATCCAAGGAAGCCCAACCAAGTTCTAAGGTTAAGTTCGAAGTGATCTACTATGGTTGCAACCAGAAGGGGCACATCAAGGCCAACTGCCCTAATCAAAAGGATGCGAAGAAGCAAAGAAAGAAGAAGGCCCTAAAGGCGACGTGGGACGAATCCTCAGAAGAAGATACCGACGATGAACTCGATCAGACGAGTTTACTCACACTAATGGCCCGGGACCAGATCGACGAATCCGAGAGCGAGACCGAGTCGGAGGTCGAGTCCGAGCGAAGCCACGGATCCGTATCCGTTTCCGAAGGGCCTAATCCCTCTGTAAGTATCCCTCGCCTTAATAATCTAGTTAATTACATATTGCGAAAATTGGCTAAGTCGAACCTTAGAGTTAAGTCCCTTCTAAAGGAAATAGAAGTCCTTAAAGAAGCGACTAACTCCAAATCTCTAATTGAACAAGTTCAGACTGGAAACTAAATTCAAGTCCAAAAACTTGAAAAAGAGAACTCCAGTCTGAAAACTCAAGTCAAGGATCTAGAGAAAACACTAGAACGGTTTTCTTTAGGTTCCAAGAATCTTGACCCAATTCTTGGGACACAAAGAGCCGTTTACAATAGAACTGGTCTAGGATTTAAACCAAAAAGAAAATATAAATCCTACCTATCTCTTATAGAAAGAACAAATGTAAAAACAGTCCAAGCATGGGTCCCCAAGTCCAAATTGATTAATCAAGTTGGACTTGGTCAATATTGGATCATGAAGGATTAAATACACGACCTCGATAGACCATATCGAGGCTATGATCCAAGGCGAGCAAAAAGAAAAACGATACTAATAAAACGAAATTAAAAATTAAATTCAAAATTCGAAATTAAATTCAAAATTTGAAATTAAATTCAAAATTGGAAATTAAATTCAAAATTTAAAATTAAATTCAAAATTCAAAATTAAATTCAAAATTCAAAATTAAATTCAAAATTTGAAATTAAATTAAAATTAAATTCAAAATTCAAAATTTGAAATTAAATTCAAAAAATTAAATTCAAAATTTGAAATTAAATTTAAAAATTCAAAATTCAAAATTAAATTAAAAAATTCAAAATTAAATTAAAAAAATTCGAAATTAAATTCAAAATTTGAAATTAAATAAAAAATTCAAAATTTGAAATTAAATTAAATTCGAAATTAAATTAAAAATTCAAAATTAAATTAAAATTAACTTAAAAATTCAAAATTAAATTCAAAATTCAAAATTAAATTAAAAACTCAAAATTAACTTAAAAATTCAAAATTAACTTAAAAATTTAAAATTAAATTAAAAATTCGAAATTAAATTAAAATTCTAAATTCTAAATTAAATTAAAATTCAAAATTCTAAATTTGAAATTAAAATAAATTCAAAATTCAAAATTTGAAATTAAATTAAAATTAAATTAAAAAATTCTAAATTAAATTAAAATTGAAAATTTAATTTAAACCAAATAAAAATATAGAAGGAGGATCCAGAATAGCTGGCACCCCTATCTAAACTACTCGACTGGGTAACCGAATTTAATCTACCCGAAATGGGTAAACATGTAACACCCGAAAATTCTCAAATTATTTTTAGAAATATTCTATGATTTTTCTGGAATTTTTAGATATTTTTCCGGAATTTTCCGAGTAGCGGAAGCAGCAAAAATAAATAGAACCGCAAAATAGCTTAGGCGGGAATCGAACCCGAGACCTATGGTTTCGGGATAATGTTAATAACCGGTTGAACCCAGCAGGGCCGTGCTGGAAGAAAGAGGAACCAATTACATTTATATTAGAGTTGGGTTTAATAATCAACTTAATATAAATTAAGAACTTAAGTTGGGTTTGGTTTAATTTGGTATTTGGTTCGGCAGCCCTCTCCTCACAAAACCTCACGCCACCTTCTCCTCTCAAACCCTCACCGCCGCCTCTCCCTCTCCTCCTTCTCACGGCACACCAAGCCCCAAGGGCCAAGGGAACATCTTCCGGCGACGACTCCAACACGAAAAAGGTTCTTCTCCGCGAGAGGAACGCGAAGACGTGAGCGGATCGTCGAGAAAATCATCTCCACCGAAATTCTACGAATAGAATCGTAAGAAATTACGAATAGGAGGTAAGAAACCCCTCACCTGCAGTATAAGTAGCTCTCGTTTGATTGCATGCTTATAATTTAGTGTTATGTAGTTCTTATCGATATCTAGAGTGTATTTAATTCTCTTCGCAGACTTAGGGGTTAGTTGAGTATCTCTGGATGGGCCGGACGCGTTTTTCCTCTTCAGATAGAGGTTCTAGACGTCGTCGGGTGCCTAGAGGTGTTCCCCCTATTAGAGAGGAGAGTTGGAGCACACTAGGTGTTCGATAAAATGGTTAGCGCAACATTAGACAGTTTAACAGCATAGTTAAATGCATGGAAGCATTTAAACCAGCATATCAGTTTTATTTCAGCTTTGTGGGACTAGATGTCCAATGGGTGGGCTCCCACAGTCGCCTCTAGGTTCAGACAACCTAGTTCTAGGTTCAGATAACCTATATTCAGCTAATTAGCATTTCAGTATTTTACTTTCAGCAGCGGCACTGTACTGGATTAGATATCCACTGGGTTGGACTCCCGTAGTCGTCCCTAGGTTCATCTAACCTAGTAAACCCTACTAGATTCGGAACAGTAAGTACAGTTGTCAGGGCCCTACAGCAGCATGTTTAGTATTTTTATCTATTATGTATAATAGTTTTCCAAATCAGTTTTAAAACATAATGGAATTCAGTATTAGCTCAGCTTCAGCTTAGCTCACTTTTGTATCAGCTCAGCTTATTTCAGTTGTTAAATATGATAGCTTCATATACAGTTCTAGACATGTTATGATCAGTTTTATTTTATGTTCAGCTTATGTTATGCCATGCTTTGTATAATACCATGCCATGCCATGCTTGCATATTCAGTATGTTTTTCAAACAGCATGATTTAAAAGCATATTTGCATCGTGTGCATGATTTAGTGTGGTAGATGATTTCTTACTAAGCTTTTTAGCTTATAGATACTATTTTCCTTATACTGCAGATACAGGTAAAAGGAAAATGGACTAGCAGAGGAAGCTGGAGGGCAATGCAAAGATGGTGTGTGTGGCAGGAACTGGAATAAAAGACCCTCTGGGGATCTAGCATTTACTTTAGCACTTTGCAATTTATTAGTTCTAGTTTTCATGTTTTATGCACTCTTGAACCTTAGCAAGTTTAAACAATTAGAACTTTTAGGAATTTATACTTCCATGCACTTTAAGTTGTTAAAATGTGTTTTAGTGAGTAAAATACCATGAACCAGTTTAGAATTGTTACTACATGTTATTAGAATAGTTTATTATGCATTAAGTAGTTGTTGTATGAGGTTTTGGCACGAAGCCGTGCTGAAATCAGAGTTTCTGATTCGAAATCAGAAACCCCTGATCGTCGAGATCAGAGTCTCCTGATCGGTCCGCAGACCGATCAGATCTGGTTCGTGTCACTGATCGATCCGTGGATCGATCAGGAGCTGGATCGCGGCTCACTGATCGGTCAGCAGACCGATCAGTAAGCCACTGATCGGTCTCACTGACCGATCAGGGACCAGCTGGATCGGTCGGTAGACCTATCCAGCAGCGTACAGAATTGCAGCCTAGTTATGGATCGGTCGGTTGAACGATCCGGAGGTTCCTACCGTACCAGTATCAGTAGATCGGTCTGTGGATCGATCCGAAGTTTATTATCAGTTGTAAACACCTCCCCTAGCATGTGTACAACTCCTAGGTACACCTAGAACATTCAGATTAGTTTTTTTTAAAGATAATAGTTAGCAAAATTTTAATTAGCCCAGTTTTCCGCACAGTATAGTTTAGCATAATTGTAGCGACCGGCCTTACAGCCAGTACCCAGAAGGTGGGTCGTTTCAAAACAAGAGTAGACTACCCGGCAAGGTAATTAAGGTTAGAAAAAATGTGCTAGGTTTAACTTGACCCACGGTACTGGTGAAGTTTTTTGATGATAACACGTTAGGGAAGCTTGGGCATCGCATGTCTAGGAAGATATGGCTTCGACATGGTGCATTTGGCCAAGTGGAACTGACCGAAGCTACCCTTAAATGGATCCTAACTAGTTAGACCAAGGTTTAGTATTAAGTTCAATGGGTAGGACTATTTGGAAAACCTCGAAGGCATGGTTACTTTAATGAGTTCCTTGTGACTCACTATAGCCCAGAAGTTTATCCAAAGAATGCTTACTTGTTGAACCCAAAGCTAAACCTGAATCTAACACAAAGTTAAACCAAACTCTTAAATTGAACCTCAATTCATCTCACAAAAATTATAGGATTCTCTGATTGAAAATTTAGATCGGGTGAGATGACTAAGGAATTTAAAATTCAAATTCAAAATTAAACTCATAACTATAATTAATTCAAATTCTATAATCAATTAATCAATTTCAAAATTATTTGAAAAATCTTTTAAAAAATTATTCAAAACTCTTTTGTAAACTTAATTTCAAAATTATTTTAACTCTTTTAAAAAATTATTTTAAAAATCCTTTTAAAACTTAATTTCAAAATCATTTAAAAAAATCCTTTTAAAACTTAATTTTAAAATTATTTTAAAAAAAATCTTTTTAAACTTAATTTCAAAATCATTTAAAAAAAATCCTTTTAAAACTTAATTTCAAAATCATTTTAAAAATCCTTTTTAAACTTAATTTCAAAATCATTTTAAAAATCTTTGTAAACTTAATTTCAAAATCATTTTAAAAATATTTTAAAAAACTCAAATTCAAAATTATTTAAAAATTATTTCAAAATTAATTAACTTATTTTTCGAAATTAATTTAATTAAAATTATTTAAAAAAATTAACTTAAAATTATTTTTGACAAAACTTAATTAACCTAAAATATGTGTAAACTTAAAATTAATTAAACTCATATCATAATTAAATTAAATTAAAAAAAACCTGAAACACATGGCGCCTCCCATACACGGGAGGCGCCCTAGAAAGCGGCGGGAAAACTCCCGCCGCCTGAGACTAAGGCGCCTCGGATCATGTCCGAGGCACCTTCAACGACTTTATAAGGCGCCTTAAACTCCTGTTTAAGGCGCCTTCAATTCTTCATATCGCTACGAACAGAAGCTTATTCTGTTCGTGTTCTGCCGAAACACAACCCAAAGCTCGTGTGCGATTTCTTCACCATCTAAGGCGCCTTCAACCTGTTCTTCCCCTTCTACATCCCACAATGCCTCCTAGGTAAACTCTAAACTCTTCTCAATCAATTTTTACATAATCTTTGTGCTTATTTTGTCAATTTTTGTGTAAAAACGTTGAAAATAGGAAACGACGTCAAGTCGATCCTAATCCGGCTAGACTCCCATCAGCCAACCTCAGATTCCCAACCGACCAACTTAGGGCTACATTTGCTAACTTTAAATTTAACCCTATCAAACCTAGATACGTAAATAGGTCTTTTTTTAGTCAGTTCTGTCACCCATCGGTCCATATGATAGAATACTATCAGCTGGACAAATTGGTTTATTGCAGTAATGCAATAAATCATGATTTATGTGCACAGTTCTATCACAACCTTGAAAGGGTTGATGATAGAACATACTCCTCTAGAGTTGGTAGCACTGACATTCAGCTTACCCCCACTTTGTTACGTACCGCTTTAGGGCTTAGAGCGTCTGAGTGTACCTTCCTTTGTTACCCCGGTAGAGATCTGCCATTTGGCGATCCCTACTCTCATATTACGTTAGACACTGTCTATACGTATTTTTTTGCGGGGGAGAGACCACTCGGCTTGACTGAGTTCAGGTCAGTTTCTCTTAGAGTCCAGGACTATGTCATGTATAGGATCCTGACAGCCTGCATATTGCCGATCTCATCTCGGGATGTCCCGAAGATGCGATCTTCACATTCATTTTTTCTATATGCCTTGAGTCATCGGTTGGACATTGATATAGCCTTACACATGTTCCAGAACATCATCTCAGTATCTAGCATAGTCACTTCCCGTATAGTGCATATGCCCTACTGTCATATTTTGACTTCCATCTTTTTGACCATCGAGGGTATAGATGTGACCAGAGGAACAGTTATCCCCTTAACCATATACGACGAACTAGGGTCACGCAGTTGTAGACTAGCCCATGCTGAGGTCAACGCTGAAGGAGTTCTAGTCTGGACAGGTCGACCATAGCCAGCTGCTGCCCGTATCGATCCAGAGGCCGAGTGTCACGCCCCAGAGGAGTACCCGTCTGAAGAAATTTCGGCAACATCTCCCCTGTACGACGGACAATTAAAAATTTCTACATATCACATATACATCAGCCACAGGCGGCTGGAATAATAACAATAAGTAAAAACAAACACCACGCAGTTATTATAATTTATTCAACCTCTGGCTGTCACAACCACGCAGTTAAGATAAGTAACATCACAATAATACTCTGACTCAAAATCCACCCTACTCCACTACACTCGTAAAACTCAAATCCGACGAAACTCACCTCTTCTGCCGTCCAGGCAGGCATGTGGTAAAAACATATCAAATAGAACATCCATCAATATCAAAAGAAAAACATACGATGTCCAAGTATCCAAATAACCTAGTACACACATAATCAAATAAGAACCAAACTAAATGATAAATAAATCATCGAGGTCTGCAGGGATCTAGCATTACGTGCAGTGAGGACTAGCGACTGGAACTCCCTCCTGACAGCATCAACCTGAAAATAACAACAATGGAGGCGGGGTGAGTCCAACACTCAGCAGGTACAATTGATATGCAAAGTAAAGAAATAACACCTAGCACTAATCATGCGTACAGTCTCCTGATAAAAATAAAGATAAATGCAAACCGAAGTAGACAGGAGAGAATCTGTACTAACCAGGACCCGGTATAAGGACAAACAGTCTGAAAGGTATAGAAGACCTGTATGCATGTCAAACATAGGTATCCAAACAATATGCAACATATAAATGCAGCAAACACAATCACAAACAATAAATACATCATGCATATGATGCCAATGTCATGGTCACCCCTAACGCCAGTCAGCCAACTCATAACAAAAGTGGGACCAAGTGGGTAGGGCTGTGATGACCGTGCACTCCGCAACACTACTCCTGATGAGTGATCAAGTGGACGGGATGCTGTCGGAGTACATACATACTCCTACTCCAAATCATAAATGGGGGAGCTCAATGGTCTCATCTCCCGGTACACTATGACGGGGAGGAATCTCTAACGTGCTACACGCTGCGTCACACTACCCATGAGCGGATCAACGGAGCATCGGAAGAGTCAAACTGACGTGCTACCACGCTGTGTCACGCTACCCATGAGCGTCACAACGGAGCACCGAACAGTGATGAAAACTGGCAAAGTGCTCGACAATAATGGAGTAATTTCTCACACAGCATGCAATCATGCAAATGGTGCATGTCACTAAGCATGGTAATATGCTAATCAATCTTTGGACATATGATAATGTGCACCAAAGTAAATAAATCATATCAAGGTATACTGATCAAATAAGGTATCAAACCTAGGTCCTGACATGGTAAAACATGGTTATATCACTACCCATGAGCATGTGAAATCAGATAGGTATCAATACGAAATGCAAACAAACAATCAATCAAGCAGGTAACATGTATCGGGCAGTGATTAACCGAAACAAATAAGAAAACACAATTAATGCAAATTGTTAATTTCATTACTAAGCATATCAAAGACAATAAGTCAAAAGTACCCGCCTCTGAAAATAGAAAGGTCCAATCTGACTCCGAGATACTCATCTCGCGTCAAGGTCCTGTGATACCAACAGAGATATATTATATTTAGCTAAAATTCCAATGAATTGCTAAATAGAATCCTTAAAACTATCTAGGCAAAACCCTAAATCATAAATCATCAACATACCTAATTCAACACATAAACCTAACTCACATCTATCATCATAATAGTCCAACCAACACAGAATCTACCACAAGGATCTGTTACCCTACACCTTACCTAGATTCCCAGCAGAAATGTTGCTACCGAAGAAAAGTAGCCGCTGAAAGATAGCTGCTGGAATTAGTGATTGAAAATCACCACTGTTGCCGGATCCAAGAACAACCCTCAGCACACTATACCCGCTGGAAAACTTCACTGCTAAACATTAGATTAAAATTACTAATGTGTAATCCTCTAAACCAACTACTTACTCTCCAAATCGATACTCTTCTTCTAGCCGGATCAAGCTTGTTTGGCCGGTACAACTTGTCTGGAAACTCCTGGCCGAAACAAAGGATAAGATCTAACACCAGGTGGCGGCACTGCTCCCTGTGGCGGCTGGGAAGTCGTCGGTCGGCCGGGGCTAAGACAAAGGAAGCCGCGGCACTGGGACCTCCACGGCGAGACAGGGAAGAAAAAGAAGAAGGGACCTCGGTTGTGATGTCGGCAGTATGGTGCAGAAGCCGATCTAGGGCAAGGTGAGGAGTGTCTGGCGACCGGCGCCTTCGATAGGCGAGGAGGAAGAGAAGGGGGTCGCAGAGGGCGTCGGTGGCGTCGGCACCTAGGGCTCGGCGCTGCTCAGCGTCGGGAGAAGGAGAGAAATCGACTCAGGGAGGAATAATGAGAAGAGAAGAAGAAATGCCGAGGGGGACTGGTATGCTCGGGGAGAAGGAACCGCCGCGGCGCGTGCGGTCACGCGGTTAGGGCAAGGTCGTGACGGGGAAGGAAGAGGGGCGCGCGGGTTCGGCGAGAGAGAAAATAAAAAGAATTTAAAAAGAAAAAGGAAAATCAACTTTTCCTCACTTAAATGGGGTAGCCTAAACAGGCTTTTCCGGACCCCGTTTTTATCCCTGTTAACTCGTCCGTACGAGCTCCGAAAAATTCCCGAAAAATATCTAAAAATTCCGAAAAATTCCTTTATTAATATTCGCCTATTTTCCGGTATTTTACATTCTCCCCCACTAATAAAAATTTAGTCCCCAAATTTCGTTATCTACCATCAGCAAGTACTAACAACAGATATAGAAAGTATAAATGCTGAACGGTAAACTGAATAACATACCTCACGTAAAAAGATGGGGATATCGAGCTCGGATAGCATCCTCGAGCTCCCAGGTAGCCTCCTCGTCCGAATGATGCTGTCATCCGACTTTAACCAGCCGGACAGTCTTGTTCCTCAACTGACGCTCTTTCCGGTCCAGAATCCATACCGGAATCTCCTCATAAGTGACGTCAGGCTGAACTGGAACTAAGACATCTGTCAGCACATGTGTCGGGTCCGGTACGTATCTACTCAGCATAGATACGTGGAATACATCATGCACGCCTACCAAGGACGGTGGTAGTGCTAGCCAGTATGCTACCGCTCCAATCCTCTCCAAGATCTAGAAAGGTCTAATGCATCGCGGAGCTGGCTTACCTCTGAGGCCAATCTCTTCACCCCTTTCGTGGGCGAAACTAGCAGAAATACATGGTCGCAAATGGAGAACTCTAAGAGTCTCCGACTCCGGTCAGCATAACTCTTTTGGCAGTCTTATACCTCTTACATCCTTTGTCTAATAGTACGGACCAACTCTGCCTCAGGCTAGGCTCTATGAGGTTCCAACAACTGGCCTTCCCAACCTCATCCAGAGGGTGGGTGTCCGACAAGGCCTACCATACAACACTTCAACGGTGGCATTTGGATAGTCGAATGCAAACCGTTGTTGTAGGCGAACTCTACCAATGGCAAATGGTTCTCCCAACTGCTTCCAAAATCCAATACACATGACCTCAGCATGTCCTCTAGAGTCTGAATGATCCTCTTTGACTATCCATCTTTCTGAGGATGGAAAACTATACTAAACAGAGCTGCGTGCCCAAGGCCTGCTGCAGACTCTGTCAAAAACGAGACATGAACCGGGGTCTCTATCCGAAATAATAGTCAACAGAATACCACGTGATCTGATAATCTCCCGGCAAAACAGATCTACCAATCGATCCAGGAAATCAGTCTTCCGGATCGCTAACGAGTACGCGGATTTGGTTAATCGATCAACGATTACCCAAATCGCGTCATGGTCTCGTCGTGTCCTCGGCAAACCTACCACAAAGTCCATAGTAATGTGTTCTCATTTCCACTCAGGATTAGGAATCTGCTGAAGTAATCCAGCAAGTCTCTGGTGCTCGGCCTTCACTTGCTGACAAACAAGACATCTAGCTACAAAATCTGCGATGTCTTCCTTCATGTCGTCATTCATGTCGTTCCACCAATAGAAACACCTCAAATCTTGGCACATACGGGTACTGCCTGGTGGAAAGCAAATCATGAGCGATGAGCCTCCGGAAGTAACTCCTATAAGACCGGATGAGACTGAAGTACGCATAATCTTCCTCGGAAGTGTAACACTCTCCTCGTCTCGTGTGAACTCGGTCTGCTGCCCGGAAGCTATCTGGCTGCAAATAAATTGCAAATACTGATCAGCAGCCTAGGGCTCTCGTATCCTCGTCCTGATCAAGGACTGAGCAACCATGGTAACCAGAGTACCCTGCTCTGTATGTCCTTACCCCTCAAGGCCCAAATCGGAGAAATCTTAAATCACGTCTGTGACCACAACTCGGTGGCAAGCTAAAGTCCCTCCGGACTTCCTGCTAAGCGCATCGACAACCACATTAGCTCTCCCCGAGTGATAGCTAAGGGTACAATCATAATCCTTCAGGAACTCCATCCATCTCCTCTGTCGGAGACTAAGTTCCTTCTAAGTAAACAGATATTTGAAACTCTTATGGTCAGTGAGAATCTCAAATGTAACGCCATATAAATAATGTCGCCAAATCTTCATGGCAAAAATAATGGCGACTTGCTCCAGATCATATACAGGGTAGTTCTTCTCATGCTCCTTCAACCGACGAGAAGCATAGGAGACTACCATATTGTGCTGCATCAGAACAGCGCTCAAACCCTGAATAGATGCGTCGGTGTAGAGGACATATCCGTTCTCTCCAGAAGGTAAAACCAAAATCGGAATCGACACTAATCTCCGCTTCAGCTCCTGGAAGCTGATCTCATAATCCTCAGTCCAAGTGAACTTCACGCCTTTCCTGGTCAGGCGTGTAAATAACATAGCAATCCGTGAGAAACCCTCAATGAATCTCCGGAAATATCGAGCCAAACAAAGGAAGTTGCGAGTTTCTTCTATAGACTCCGTTTACTCCCAACAGTAACAACCTCGATCTCCTGTGGAACCACGGTATATTCCTACTGGTGACCGTGTGTCTCAAACATCTCACAGAAGACAACCAAAATACGCACTACTGATCTTCACATATAGACGTTTCAGTCAAAACATCTCTAGAATTATGCAAAGATAGTGTACGTGATACACCTCAGATCAGGAATAAAACACCACATCATCAATAACGATAACGAATTCTGATCCAATATCCTAGGGATACCCAAATCATCTAGTCCATGAAAACATCTAAGGCTCCGCAAGCCCTAATGGTAAAACCAATACACATAATGTCTGTATCACAGACATTCCCAATCCATAAGATCCTCGACAATAAATCTGAAATATGATCACCAACGATATAAATCATCTAAGCATAGATCCTCCAGTGTGAGAGCAACGCTCCATCATAAAAAATACCACATATGTGGGAGCAATGCTCTACCACAAGAAATCCTCAATATGTAGGAGTAACACTCCACTACAAAGAATCTATAACATGTATCTGCAATAGATATGGGAGCAATGCTCCGCTACAAGCAATCCGAAATATGTATATGTGGGAACTCCGCTCCACCACAAACAATCCATAAGTGTCCAAGGCACCTAACTATCCAACTAGAGGCTGCACGAGATCACTCAACCACATATCATTGTGGGCAGCCAAAGGTATAAACAACCTAGTAAACAAATCAAACTCATCCTCAAATCTATCAACATCGTAGTGAATCACTCACTGATAAGAATATGGGTTGACAGGGTAATCCAACAAATGACATAATGCAGACACTCTACATCCTGCATTCAACATAAGTAGAATCATGCTGCTACCAACAATACACCTGACACACTTGCTCACACAACATATGTGTGATCGACATAATCCTCCTATTTGTACACACCAAACACACTCATAGCACAGGTATAAATCGGTGTGATACCTCCAACAATACCTACCGAACCCATGTGCATATATCAACATAGGTATAATCGACAATACACCTCAAACAACCTCACATGGCATATATACACCTATGCCAAGAGTATAATCAACGTAATACTTCCAACAAAACCTAATAGACACAAGTGCATCCACAAATCAAATATAATCAATAAAATACCTCGAATATTACACCAAACACATCTGCACATATCACAACTCAAATTAAATCAATAAGATACATCCAATAAAACACTCAAACATATGTGCACATTCCACAACATAGTTTTTAATTGACAAATACCTCCAATAAACAATCAGACATGTATGTCTAACCACTCGGGTATAATCTACTAGAAACCCACAATAATCATATGTATAAAGGTGTATACCCAAAAGATAAAGTCAGAATTCAAGAACATCAAGACACTCTCATTTTTTTTATCCTCAAAAATATCAGCCCACATAATATCAGATGAATAAGTCTCTACTCCCCATGAGAGCAAGTTAACATTCAAAACATCAAATCATTATTTATCAACATAGTCCAATATCAGAGGAAGTAAACATCAATTTTATCATCCTGTTAACTAACCACAACTAACCAGATTATTTAAAATCTCATAGGCACTCTATACCATAAACTCTCTAGCACCCGATTTATAATCTGATCACCAACTATAAACATCAAACCTGTGAATATCATACATGACACTCACTATGTCACCATCAACAACAACCCAAATAATAGATCATCAAAATAGTTATCCACTAATAGATCATCAAACAACCACATAACATTTACTCTCATAAATCATTAGAAATCAACACATCACAATATCTGATCTTCCAATATCCCTCAACCTCAAATCATTCTCAACAATGATCAAATATGATAACTCTCCAATGCCCAATTTTCATCGTATCGGATACCCTATTATCCAAAAGATACGAGTATAAAAACTCTACTGGCTAAGTCCACAGGAATATATAGGTATTATCCATTACCCAGCTAACAATAGCAGAGGCTGATATGTGCCTCCATCTCCTAATAGTAGTAACAGAAGCTAAAACTACTGATGATATAATATGAAAAATTACCAGAGACTATAATCCTTGATCTCTATTAGGGTCGACCAAGATCAGTGGCTAACCCATCACATGTAATATGGCTACAACAACCAGACAGGTAATAAAGATAAAGTGCTAATAGATGTCCTAACTATCATAAAATAAACATCATACCTATTTGCCGTCTGAAGATGTTCCATCGCTGTCCACTCCCCAACTTCTGACCTCAAAATTCCGAACGAGAAAATCGCCGGAAATCCATATAAATCCGAAACGAAAGTCCGAAACATAACCATAACGGAAATCCGTACAAACCGAAATAGACATCCAAAAATCTAGAACACCAAAAGCAGGTATCCATAACCTGCTCTGATACCAATAAATTGGTATCAGATAAATCTCGAAAATCCAAAATACAAAAATCCAACAAGTATCGCCAAACTTGGCGCTCTGATACCAAGTAAATAAATTGGTATCAGGTTATCTCAAACATCAAAAATACGAAAACAAAAGATCGTATAACTTGGCTCTGATACCAAATAAATTGTCACGCCCCAGAGGAGTCCTCGTCCGAAGAAATTTCGGCAACATCTCCCCTGTACGGCGGGCAATCAAAAATTTCTACATATCACATATACATCAGCCACAGACGGCTGGAATAATAACAATAAGTAAAAACAAACACCACGCAGTTATTATAATTTATTCAGCCTCTGGCTGTCACAACCACGTAGTTAAGATAAGTAACATCACAAAAATACTCTGACTCAAAATCCACCCTACTCCACTATACTCGTAAAACTCAAATCCAATGAAACTCACCTCTTCTGCCATCCAGGCAGGCATGTGGTAAAAACATATCAAATAGAACATCCATCAATATCAAAAGAAAAACATACGATGTCCAAGTATCCAAATAACCAAGTACACACATAATCAAATAAGAACCAAACTAAATGATAAATAAATCATCGAGGTCTGCAGGGATCTAGCACTACGTGCAGTGAGGACTAGCGACTGGAACTCCCTCCTGACAGCATCAACCTGAAAATAACAACAATGGAGGCGGGGTGAGTCCAACACTCAGCAGGTACAATTGATATGCAAAGTAAAGAAATAACACCTAGCACTAATCATGCGTACAATCTCCTGATAAAAATAAAGATAAATGTAAACCGAAGTAGACAGGAGAGAATCTGTACTAACCAGGACCCGGTATAAGGACAAACAGTCCAAAAGGTATAGAAGACCTGTATGCATGTCAAACATAGGTATCCAAACAATATGCAGCATATAAATGCAGCAAACACAATCACAAACAATAAATACATCATGCATATGATGCCAATGTCATGGTCACCCCTGACGCCAGTCAGCCAACTCAAAACAAAAGTGGGACCAAGTGGGTAGGGCTGTGACGACCGTGCACTCCGCAACACTACTCCTGATGAGTGATCGAGTGGACGGGATGCTGTCGGAGTACATACATACTCCTACCCCAAATCATAAATGGGGGAGCGCAATGCTCTCATCTCCCGGTAAACTATGACGGGGAGGAATCTCTAACGTGCTACACACTGCGTCACACTACCCATGAGCGGATCAACGGAGCATTGGAAGAGTCAAACTGACGTGCTACCACGCTGTGTCACGCTACCCATGAGCATCACAACGGAGCACCGAACAGTGATGAAAACTGGCAAAGTGCTTGACAATAATGGAGTAATCTCTCACACATCATGCAATCATGCGAATGGTGCATGTCACTAAGCATGGTAATATGCTAATCAATCTCTACACATATGATAATGTGCACCAAAGTAAATAATTCATATCAAGGTATACTGATCAAATAAGGTATCAAATCTAGGTCCTGACATGGTAAAACATGGTTATATCACTACCCATGAGCATGTGAAATCAGATAGGTATCAATATGAAATGCAAACAAATAATCAATCAAGCAGGTAACATGTATCGGGCAGTGATTAACCGAAACAAATAAGAAAACACAACTAATGCAAATTGTTAATTTCATTACTAAGCATATCAAAGACAATAAGTCAAAAGTGTCCGCCTCCGAAAATAGAAGGGTCCAATCTGACTTCGAGATACTCGTCTCGCGTCAAGGTCCTGTGATACCAACAGAGATATATTTTATTTAGCTAAAATTCCAATGAATTGCTAAATAGAATCCTTAAAACTATCTAGGCAAAACCCTAAATCATAAATCATCAACATACCTAATTCAACACATAAACCTAACTCACATCTATCATCATAGTAGTCCAACCAACACAGAATCTACCATAAGGATCTGTCACCCTACACCTTACCTAGATTCCCAGCAGAAATGTTGCTACCGAAGAAAAGTAGCCGCTGAAAGATAGCTGCTAGAATTAGTGATTGAAAATCACCACTGTTGCCAGATCCAAGAACAACCCTCAGCACACTATACCCGCTGGAAAACTTCACTGCTAAACATTAGATTAAAATTACTAATGTATAATCCTCTAAACCAACTACTTACCCTCCAAATCGATACTCTTCTTCTAGCCGGATCAAGCTTGTTTGGACGGTACAACTTTTCTGGAAACTCCTGGCCGAAACAAAGGATAAGATCTAACACCAGGTGGCGGCACTGCTCCCTGTGGCGGCTGCGGCAGAAGGAAGGTCGGCGGTGTCTCGTCGGACCAGAGGAATGGAGGGGAAGTCGTCGGTCGGCCGGGGCTAAGACAAAGGAAGCCGCGGCACTGGGACCTCCACGGCGAGACAGGGAAGAAAAAGAAGAAGGGACCTCGGTTGTGATGTCGGCAGTATGGTGCAGAAGTCGATCTAGGGCAAGGTGAGGAGTGTCTGGCGACCGGCGCCTTCGCTAGGCGAGGAGGAAGAGAAGGGGGTCGCAGAGGGCGTCAGTGGCGTCGGCACCTAGGGCTCGGTGCTGCTCGGCATCGAGAGAAGGATAGAAATCGACTCAGGGAGGAAGAATTAGAACAGAAGAAGAAATGCCGAGGGGGACTGGTATGCTCGGGGAGAAGGAACCGCCGCGGCGCGTGCGGTCATGCGGTTAGGGCAAGGTCGCGACGGGGAAGGAAGAGGGGCGCGCGGGTTCGGCGAGAGAGAAAAGAAAAAGAATTTAAAAAGGAAAAGGAAAATCAACTTTTCCTCACTTAAATGGGGTAGCCTAAACAGACTTTTCCGGACCCCGTTTTTATCCACGTTAACTCATCCTTACGAGCTCCGAAAAATTCCCGAAAAATATCCAAAAATTTTGAAAAATTCCTTTATTAATATTCGCCTATTTTCCGGTATTTTACACCGAGGGTATACCAGGCGAGGATGAGGAGTGGTCCGATTTCCTGGCAGAGGACTTTTTCGCAGATCCTTCCACCTCTGCCGGACCCTCCACATCAGCCGGGCTTTCATCTTCGGCATCACTCTCCGTTGAGGATAGGCTCTCCCGACTTGAGGTTCACTCCATTGAGACTCGACGCTCCCTCCGATCTCTCCGATCCGAGATAGCTGTAGGTTTCGAGTCCCTCCGAGGCGAGATACGGCGACAGGGACAGCCTCAGCCGGCACCCGAGCAGCCTCTAGCCGATCCTCCAGCTGACGATCAACCTACTTGACTCTATCTTTTTAGACTATCTGGACATGTCACTCACTTCTTGGATCTGGATATTTTACTCACCTTTTTCTTATATCTTGGATTTGGTTATCTGATGTTTAGCTGACTTATATTTAATTCAGTACTTATGTGTCACTTTTTTAAAATTGTGAGTAAAATTTCAAAATCACTTTTAAATTGGTTTTAAAAATATAGGAAAAATAATGATTTCAAAATTCCCTTTTCTTAGAATTTTCAAAATTTGAATTTAGATTAGGCTTTTACCCTAGAAATCTTGTTCCCCTAGATTTAATCCAGAGCATCTCACAAACACCTAGGTATACCTTGCTTATGTTTGAAAAATATAGAATGGTGTGAGATGCATAGGGTACAGCCTGGACTCAAGAATGCTTATTTCTGTGCATCAATATGAGTCTGGGCGTTAAATACTTTATTAATAGTAATCAAGTCAAGTCTTCCAGCATTAGTCAAATCTAACTGGACTAAATGACTTAACTTGACTAACCAGGTGAAAGCTGCTGCCCTCTAGGTAATCAGTAAGTAGCTAAAGGTTAGATAGTTGGTGAAAGCAATGGAAATATTAAGCTTAAGCATGCTTGTACTTTAGGGCCCTGATACCTGATCAAAACAAACTAATAAGTTAACAACTATTTAATTTGACTCATGCTTGGACTTAAGGACCAACCAATCTAATTAAATTAAATTTTAGTTTCTCCCTCTTCGTCCTAAAAATTTAAAAGTTCTTACTCCTATGTTTTCAACATTAAGTATTGTTTTATTCAAATTAAGCTAAGTGTCTTTTTAACTTAAGCTCTATTTTCAAAATTCATTGTTTGCAAAAGACTAAGCTAAGTAGTTCATATAGAAACCTTCAAACTTTTACAAACTTAGCCAACCTTCAAATCTAACTTTTTATAAATTATTGCTAAGCCATTTTTACTTACCTAAAAGTATTAAGAATCATTGCTTTCAAAATGTTTTTTGCTAAGTAAAAAGAGACTTCAAATTTCTTTAAGATTTTCAAAATTTAGCTAAGTATATTGCAAAAACAACTAAGTTTCAAAAGTGGCTAAAATCGTTCTTAACAGTCTAAATATTAGCCTTTTAAACTTAGGTGATTTTTTTTTTCCAAAGTCAATTTACCATTTACAAGCCTAATCTGTTTTTCAATAAGAAAAAATTAAAAGTTACTTAAACTGGCTTATTTTTTTTGGTAAATGACAAAGGAGGAAAGTAGGAAATTCTAAAGTAAAAATCTACAATTGGCTTATTTTTTGATAAATGACAAAGGGGGAGAGTAGGAAATTTAAAAAGTAAAAATTTATCTAAAGTAAAAGGAAGCCCTGGATTAAGGGGGAGCTTCAGAAAGTTTAAGTGTTAGCTTAAGTTATGCTTTTAGTTGAATTTATATACTTAAGCTTGCTCACTTAAAATCTTTTAATATACTTATGCATTTGTTTTACTTAACTTTGAATTTGGGTTGCCATAATCAAAAAGGGGGAGATTGTTGGTGCGGGAAGCATCCGACGATCGAACCTGAGTTTTGATAATGTCAAAGGATTCAAAGTTAAGATGTGTGGTGATCTAACGTGCTTGACTAAGTGTTTCAGGAAAGTCCTAACTATGGTTAGGCAGGTAAAAACCCTAGGGGGTGGTAACCCTAGGTTATAGGGGGTGGTAACCCTATGCGGAAAGTCTTGGTGGGTCGAGTGCTTCAGGCAAAAGTCCTAGGGGGTGGGGGTAACCCTAGGTGGAAAGTCCTGGTATCGCGAACCAGGTGAAAGACTGGACCAGCCGGGAAGCGGAAGTCCAGCAGAAAGTCTGGAAGCATCGAGCACCGAGCAAAAGTCCAGTCGATCTGGAGGATTGCACTGGCAACATGTAAATCTCCTTAGTGGAGTAGGTGAGGACACGTTCCCCGTAGAGGGAACAGTAGGCGTCGGGTCGACCTAAGGTTTCCAGTTGGAAATCCGAAGTCAGACCCGGACAGTCCGGAGACTGTCATTATATTTTATTATCATATTTACTGTTGTTTTGTGCTAACTTTGTTTTGCAGGGTAAGTGTTTGGGACTAACACTTTTTCAGGACCAAAGGAGCACAAGTTAACCTCGGATAAATAGTGTCCGAGGCGCCTCCATGGAGCTTGGAGGCGCCTCGGGTGCGAGCCGAAGCCAGCTGTCCAGAAGGGTTGGAGGCACCTTAAAGGAAGCTCAAGGCGCCTCGAACAGGTGGTTTAAGGCACCTTGGACACTGATGAAGGCGCCTTAAGCTGGATAAGAGGCAGCGGTCAAAACTTCATCACAGAATTATTTACGGGATAATACATAGGGATTCAAGGCGCCTTGGAGCTTGATGGAGGTGCCTTGAACACCCTTTATAAGAGGGTTTCGACCAGCAGCTCAAAATATCTTCTTCCAAGCGAACTTTCTACTACAACCTGCCTACGAGACAATCCCGAAGTGCTGCAACGACACCCCGACAACTCGGAGCTTCAAATTTAGTCTTTTGTTGTCGGTATAATCTTTTTACTACTTTGAATTGTAATTAGTTTGTAATAGTTTTTACGAACTTATAGTTGTTGCCCACAGAAAGTGATCAAGGATCGCGGGCCTTCGAGTAGGAGTCGATCTAGGCTCCGAACGAAGTAAATTCTCCTATGTCTCTGTGTTTACTTTTCTTTTCCCTGCGTGATTTAAACTTCGATAATTTTACGAATCGAACGAAATAGCCGTGAGAGCTATTCACCCTCCCTCTAGCACGTCTCGATCCAACAAATTTCATTTCATGCTTTAGGCTTCGTTCTATGTTTTTCTTCATGTTGTCTTTCATATTGAGTAATGTTTTATGTGAATGTTAAGTGCTTGTATTAATTTGACCTCCTATGTTTCAATTTGCACACATTATGATTTTATTGACTCATGCCCATCAAGTGTTTGATTAAATGTCTCTTCCATTATATAGATTTTAGTTGATACATTTTCTTTAGTTTAATTCCATGTAATGCTTGTTAGTTTAGTGATTTATGTTCCTATGATGTTTTTTAAAATTTCTTTGTATGCAAGTAATTATGTTTGTTATAGAAGTGTAAGGATGATAATTTCTATATTGATCTTAGTTGTTTATTTAATAATATATTGTTGATTGAAATATATTTATTTTCATTTATCTTTTATTTGTCTTTGGTATTAAAAGACAATAGTTTAAACTTCTTATCTTCTACTAAGAAAACAATGCTTTTTTATGCATTGTGAGACCTTACCATATGTTTAGAACAATTTGTATTGATGGATGCCTAGTGAGCATGGCTGGTGAATGTACTATAATGTGTTTTATGCTATATGATTTGCCAAACAAAGAATGATATGCAATGAATGCCAAATAATATAGTCTATAGATGTATCTTACTGTTGCTTTTTCAATAGACGAGGACTACTTATTATCTTGTCAAACATTTGACAATGAGAAGGAATTTCAGTAATGTGAGAAGAATATATCTATGTGATTTATAGCATTAATATGCATGTTAAAGAAATGTAGCCAGTAAAATATAAAACCAATCCAAGATATCATTCTAGGTTCTATGTATAGAATCATGTGTGGCTTTGGTTGCCTTTTTTCTTGTGCACTAATTTACCTGCCAAAGATCCATTTCTTTCATCTGTCTTTCTCAATCCAAATTTTCTCATTGCTGTATGGTGTGAACTGTGACCTTTGTTTTCAACTTTAAGAGTGAAAATTTCTTTTCCATAATACTGATGGTATTATTTTTTGTGGCAGATACACAGTGGTAAGTGTTTTGTCCCAGTCTCAAGCCGACAATCCTTTTTTATCAGTATATCTAGTAGAAGTAAGCATGCAGATCGTTGTCTTCGAGGTCGACTAGCTATTTTGTGCTTTTTTAGTTTTAAATTCGAATGTCACTATCTACTTTGAAACAGAACTATTTGGTCTTTGTGTATAGTTGAATTATCCTGTAAATACTAATACTTTGTAATTGAATTCTATTGTTTTGGTACGAGTTTGAAATCATTAGCTGAGCTAATTAATGTTATTTTATATGTCAAATTCAAATCTAGACATGGTAAAAGAAAATTAATGGTTTTGTAAATATAAAAAAAATGATTTTGTAAATATGTTTTTTTATTTTTATTTTAAAAAACAACGCTTTTAAAGCGTTGCACAAGTGTTGTCTTTGCCAAAAACAAAACCGCTTTTAAAACATTGCAAAGATGATGTTTTTTGCAAAAAATACACAACGCTTTTAAAGCGTTGTCTTTGCTACAAACGACAACGCTTTAAATGCGTTGTCGTTGAGCAGACTTTTAACAATAGTGCCTTTAACAACGCTTTTTCAGGCACAAAGACAACACTTTAAAAGCGTTGTCTATTAGCTTTTTTCTTGTAGTGATGATTTTAAGATGCCTAGGGATCAAAATAATGAATTAATTGAGAAAGTAATATGGAGCAAGAAGCAAAGAGAAGAGCATGTAGCAAACTCAAGAGCAATGCACCATCTCTTGAGTGTTCTTCCTCAACAATAAGTAACTCAGATTGGGAACTACACAAGTTCCAAGGATTTGTGGGAAAGACTCATAGAGCTTCATGAAGGCACATCGGAGGCAAAGTTAGCAAGAAGAGACCTTCTCCGAACTCAACTCAACAACATTAAACTTGAAAAAGGAGAAAAGGTATCTTCACTTCATGCTAAAATTAAAGAAATTTTAAGTGGACTAACAAGTGTAGGTGAGAAACTCTCCAACAGAGACATTATGATGAAAGCCATCAATGCTTTCCCAAGAAACTCAAGATGGAGCTCAATTGTAGACTCGTTCTACATTTCAAAGGACCTAGAGAGGATCTCTCTAGATGAATTCTTTTCAACTATGGAGCTTCATAAGACACGAGTTGAAGGTCTAGATGGAGAAAGATCAAGAGTAGCCCTTGTGGCAAACAAAGGAAAGGGGAAGAAGAAGAAAGATCCATCTCAATCATCTTCCGATTCCAAGGAGTAAAGTGCCTCAATGGATAGCGATCAAGAGGCATATATGGTAAGGAAGATGAGAAAAGCATTTAAATCTTTTTCTTCTAACAAATCTCATGTTAGGAAAGGCCTAAGAAGTAAAAGTAGGATAAGGAAGATCATTTGCTATAATTGTCAAGGAGAAGGACACAAGAGATGATTGCCCTCTCTTGAAGAAGAAAGAAGAAAACAAGAAGGAAGAGAAGAAGAAGTCAAAAAAAAAAAGGGAAGAAAGTCAAAAACCTAAAAGCAACATGGGACGATCCATCATCATCGGAGGAAGAAGAGCACCATATTTCCCATTTTGCTCTAATGGGAATTGATGATGTAGCCTCCACCTCATTCGAAAGAGAAGAAGGAAGGAGTTCAAGTGAAGATGAAGAAGGGAGCTCAAGTGAAGGGGGAGGTTAAACTTCGGATTCGGACTTCTCGGTAAGTGAGGTACATAATCTTCCTCCCTATATTTCAATTAAAATTATTTTAAGTACAAATGATGATTTGTTTAAGGCAAAAAGAAAGAATAAATCTTTGAAAAATGTTATTTGCATTCTTAAGGAAAAATTAGAATCCATGTCTATTAAGGATAATGATATGCATGCTTCCTCTACTAATTCGAATGATTCATGTTTAGAAGAAGAAAATAGGAAATTAAGGGAAAAGATAGAATACCTTACAAATTCCCTTAGAAAATTTGAAATTGGCTCTAAACCCCTAAACATGATTATTGCGAGCCAAAGAGCAAGTTTTAAGAAAAATGAGTTAGGATACAATGAACCCAACAATGAAAAGACCTACCATTGTCTACTTGCTAGGGGGCAATCAAAAACTAAGACCATAGATATGAAATGGATTCCTAAGGAGTATTTGGTAAACCCAATTAAGAAGAATCTCTATTGGGTACCAAAATCAATCCTCAAGGGTTAGAAGATTTTAGGTCAAGTCAATCATGGAAATCATAATTCAAATCTTTGAAAAATGGTTGACTTGAGATCTTAAGGGGGAGCACTTAGTCATGATAGAAATTCATGATCAAGAGGGCTAAGTAGAGGTTACCTTTATCTCACAATAACTTTCATTATTTTCTAACCATAAATATGAGATGATAGGATGATACAAATAATTCACTAATGCTTATGACATTTTGATGAGTTATGAAATGTATCAATTTTTAGTGATCTTAGGCCAACTATGGGGAAAGCAAATGTCTAATTAATGGACATCTTACCCATAGATCATAGTTGGATATTTTAAATATTTTGAAAATAATTTTATATTTTATTTACTGTAGAAGAGTTATGTTGAAACATATGATTGAAAAACTAAGGCTCAAATTGATACAAACTTTCATGTTTTTAAGGTTTTTGAGATTTGGTCAAAATTTCAAAAATATGTTGAATTTTCATGGAAACATATTTTTTATTGTTAAATAACATTATAAGAAATATGTGTTCAAAATTTCATGATTTTTTAAATTTTTTGAATTTTTTTATGCATTTCTGAAGTTGGCTTCAGAATATTGAAATTTGTGGGTTTGTGCCAGTCGACTACGACACTTAGCAGTCGACTGGTAGCTATTTTCTAGCACCTTCAAGAGCTAATTTTGGATATTTTTAAGTTCACAATGATACCTTGGTATGTGTATTTGTTTAGTGCAATTTTTGATGGTGTCAAAGGGGGAGAAATGAGAAGGTTTAAGTTAAAAACCTAATTATGTGCAAAACTTGAAAATTAAGGGTGAGAGCATATGTTAAGGGGGAGCTTGGGGTATTATGCTTCATGTTTACATATTGCTTCTAATTTTCATGTTGTTATTTATGCCTAACTTAAACATATTGCCACACATCAAAAAGGGGAAGATTGTTGGTGCAATCGACCTAGATTTGATCGGTACGATCATGGTTTTGATGTGTGTGTCAAAGAGTTTAAGTTAGAATTTCATATGTGTTTGATATGTGTGCTTAAGTCTTGTAGGACTTGGTGAAACACACATGAGGAGCTTGGTGCAGCTAAGCTTGGGAAGCTCATCCTAGGGCTCGGATCCTTGAGTCAGTGAAGGATGGTATGGAAGACATCCGAGGGACCGCCGGACGAGGAACAACGGAGTGGAGCCGAGGGAAGCAGACTTCAAGGCAACATGAAGGATGACACAGAGAGGAGCAGTGGGCTCAGGTGCATCTGAGGGACGAAGGCCGAGGAAGAGGGCTTCAAGGGCAACTCTGGAGAGGATGAGTGTGAGTGTGTAACCGAGACCAGTCGAATGGTGCAATCGACTGGGAACGAATAGAAGCATTCTGTTCGCTCAGCCAACATCTACCAGTCGGCTGGTAGTTTTACCAATCGACTAATAAATGGTCATTCGCAAACCGTTGGTGTTGCGAAGTAGTCATTGGCTATTTCCAATGGTAGCACCAGTCGATTGATGGTTTTGCCAGTCGACTGGTGCTGAGATGAGTTGATATGATAATCAATTCTCTCCTCTTATTTATAGGAAGCTTTGGGGCTTGAAGGAGGTTACTCATACTTATTGAATAACTCTTAGTCTTTGCCTAAACCTTCCAAGTCTACCCTTTTCCTCCCAAACCTAAACTTCATCATTGTAAAGAGGAAGAGATCTTTTGTGAGAGGTTTTCTCCACCGAGAAGGAGAAAGCTCTAGCCGGAGATTGATGGGGATTGATCCATCGAAGGATCAAGGATTTGTCCGCCTCAAGGACACGTCGTGACGTAGGAGCAACCAATCTCCGAACCACGTTACATCGAGCTTGTTAGTGATTTGGTATTCTTTCTTTATTGTTTTCATTAGTTAGTTGTATTTCCACTTGCGCACTAACTTTGTAGGAGAAGCAATCGATTTGGGGGTGACCTAGCTATCCAACCCCCCTTCAAGGCGACTACTGATCACCTACAAGAACTTCTCAAACCAAGCACGAGGTGCTTGTTTGAGACCATAAAGTGCTTTACGAAGCCTGTAAACTTCACTAGGTTTGCGTGAAATACTAGGAGGAGGTGTCATATAAACTTCTTCATGAAGATCACCATTTAGAAATGCATTCTTGATATCCATCTGAAATATTCTCTATCAACAAACAGAAGCAACAATAATCAAAGTACGAATAGTTGTCATTTTTGTAACAGGAGCAAATGTTTCTTCATAATCTATGTCATACTTCTGAGAATAACCTTTAGCAACAAGACAAGGTTTGCATCGTTTGATAGATCCATCAGATTTAGTTTTGATCTTATATACCCAATGAGAACCAATAGTACGTTTTCTTGGTGGCAATGGAACCAAATCCTATGTATGACTCTGATGCAAAGCAGTTAGTTCCTCATCCATAGCACTTTGCCAAAGTGGGTTACAAACAACTTCTCTATAGGATTTAGGCTCAGAAAGATAATAAATAGATGCAACAAATGAAGCAAAAGAATGAGAATAACAAGAGTAAGCAAAATCTGGTAGTTTAGTAGACTTACAAACACGAGTGGATTAACGACGATGAAGAGAAGGATCATCTGTAAGCTGAGGAGATAATTGGGTAGTGGCAGAAGGATGAACATGTGGAGAGGATATCTCGGGAACCAAAGTACCAGATTTAGTTGAACTACCAGTAGGATTTGTGGGTGAATCTTCCTCAGTATCGGTATTGAAAGAATCAATGCAATGCAGATGTTGTTGGTGCAATCGACCTCCAAGATTTTAATGTCAGACAAATATGTTTAAGTATGTTTAAGTATGGAGCTTGATCTAGGGAATTCCTAGTTGTAGGCTAGGTAAGGGAAATCTCGGTATATCGTGGAAGCCAGGTGGATAGGTCTAGAGGATCTGATCCCTGGGTAGCCGAATACTGAGGCAAGGGAAATCTCGGTATATCGTGGAAGCCAGGTGGATAGGTTTGGAGGACTTAATCCCTGGGTAGCCGAATACTAAGTCTTGGTGAGTAAAGCCAGGTGGAGAAAACCCTAGGGGGTGGTAACCTTAGGTAACGAGAAGTCTTGGAGAAGTGGACTCCAAGCAAGGTTGATCGGATGGTCGACCAGACCAGTGGATCTCGATAAATCTAGGATTAGGTTTACCATTATATTCTGTATTGCTATTATTATTGTTGGCTAATATAGTATTGCAGGAAAGGTCAGGTGATCAGACACTGAGCAGGCAAAGTCCAAACATGTCTGGAGGATCATGTTTGGCAGGTAAGTTAAGGTAAACAACTGGATGAGAGACAGTGAGGTCGAGTTCTTGAAAGGAACAACCTAAAATCACTGATCCAACTGAAGAAACTGGGAAGGTTTCCAAGTTGAGATCAAGATTATTTTACTGTCTAAATATTACTCATGCATTATATATATTACTGTGCTAACCTTTGTGTTGCAGGGATACTTTGTTTAATTCTGTGTTGCAAGTTCGACCGAATCGGTCAACCGAACGTAGGGATCGGTCGACCGAACCAAGTTGACTCGCCACAGGCCAGCTCATCAGCATCGATCAGAAGCAAAAGGAAACAGAGCTGATCGGTCGACCGAACCCGGGGATTGGTCGACCGATCCAATCAATATTAATGGCGCAGTAAATGCAGGTCACGGTAAATCTCGACGAACAGGGAAGGAGCCTGTTCGGTCGATCGAAAAATGGGATCGGTCGACCGAACCCTTAATGAGCAATTAATGCCAAAAGATCGAGCCAGCGTCAGACTCCAGCCAGGAAGGAAGGGAGCTGGTTCGGTCGACCGAACAGAGGGATCGGTTGAACGAACGGCCATTACACCTATAAAAAGAGGCTCGAGGTTTAAGGCTGGAAAAACACGTAATGATCATTAAAAAGGCTCTCTCTGCGCAAGCTACACGTGCTACAAGTTCTCTACAAGTTACTCCGTCCGGAAGTACCGACCGAGCTACTATTTCTACTTTCTTGTCGGTATATCATTTCTTAAGCTTGCATTGTATTATTTCATTAATAAGATAGTAGGGTGTTACTATCTTGCTCACTTGTACATTCTGCTTCTTTCCGAGGATTTTGGAAAGAAGGGTTATAATGGATTGCCCATCGGTGCGATCAAGGATCGCGGGCCTTCGAGTAGGAGTCGACCTAGACTCCAAACGAAGTAAACAAACTTGTCTATTTACTTTCCGCTGTGCACGAATCTGATTTAAAAAGAAAAAAGAAGTTTTAAAAAAGGCGCGATATTCACCCCCCTCTATTGCACTTAATCGATTTATCAGATCTGACTTTGTCATATTATGCGAACTAGTCGGAATAGAAAAGAATGGAATATGCTCAAGAAATACAACATGACGAGAAACATATATTTTTTGACTAACGGTATTAAAGTAACGATATCTTTTTTAACTAACACCATAACCCAGAAAGACACAAAGAGCAGACCGAGAGACTAACTTATTACGCACTGCATGTGGACGAAGGACAAAGTAAGTACAACCAAAAACACGCAAAGAGGAATAGACAAGAGCATACCCATATAATTTTTTAAAAATGTGACAAACCAGAATTATGTGAGGTTGGAATTTGATTAATGACATGAGTAGCAGTAAGGATTGCTTCCCCCTAAAAGGCACTAGGAACACTGCAAACAATAAAAATGAACGGGTTGTTTCAACAAGATGTCTATATTTCCGTTTAGCCACGCCATTTTATTCAGGAGTCTTTGTACATCAGATTTGATTCGAAGTGTATTCACCCCCTAAATCACAACGAAAACACTTTATGACACTAGAATGTTGAGTTTTCACAAGAGCACTAAAGTTATTGAAAATTGTAAGATAATTAGACTTGTGTTTCATAAGATAGACCCAAGAGTAACGAGTGCAATTATCAATAAATGAAACATAATACCTTGACCCCCCTTTTGTAGGAATAGGAGAGGGTCCCCACACATTAGAATGGATAAGATCAAATGGAGTAGAAGAAAAAAATACTTTTAGAAAATGGTAAGGCAGAAAATTTAGCTAGTTTACAACAACTAAAATAAGAAATATCAAAACTTTTTAAAGGTCCTAATGCTCCTGTAGGGGCTAAAAACTACAAACAAGGCGCTGAAACATGACCTAAGCGAGAGTGCCACAAATAAAAATCAGAAGATGAATGACTCAGATGAAAAGATGATAAATCCACACTCGAAGCTACAACTTCTAGTAATTTAAGTTGATCTAAAACATAGAGCCCTCCTTGCTTATAGCCTGTTCCAATCAACCTATGATATTGTGGGTCCTGAACATAATAATTGGATGAAGAAAAAGAGATTAGATATCTAGACTCACATAATTAACTAACAGAAACAAGATTTAAAGTAAGACTCGGAATATTATAAACATTAGTAAGAGATAAAGAAGATATAACAATTGAACCAACACTTACTAATGACATAGGAGTACCATCAACAGTCACAATAAATATAGATGAACTAGGAAAAATAAACAAAAGATGACAAATTGGATGACATATGATAGGAGACACCAGAGTTCAAAATCCACAAGGATGAAGATATACCTGAAATACCAGACGACGATAAACTTATATGAGAGGAAGCTGACATGGCAGAGGGTTATGAAACAAGGAACTGTTGAAACTGCTCAAACATATATGAATCAGATTTCCATGAAGCATCTGCACGACTATGCATGATGATAGAACAAATAATTCTCAGAATAACCAAACTATAAGGATACACATTTGTTTAATCCGTAAAAATTGATGTCAGGACGAATCGTGGTCACATAAAGAATCTGAGGTAGAAAAGGATGTCAAATGTAGAAATCAGTAGCACAGAGCATCAGTATCGAAATCGATAGAAAATAGCATCGGTACTGAAATCGGTAGGAAATAATGTCGGTGTCGAAATCGTTAGGACAGGATGTCAGCGCCAAAATTGACAAAAAATAGATGTCGACGCCGAAATCAATAGCAGAAGGATAGAAAATAGATTACGATGCCTAAATCAATAGCAACAGTAGGAGACGGTAGTAGCAACAAGAAGCAATAACAGGGGGCGGTAGAAAAAATTAGGTCGGAGAAGAAGAACCACTCTGATATCATATAGAAATTAAGAGAATGAAAAAACTAACCATATTATTAGATCTTAAAATTGATACAGAGTATAAGGTCTTATATAGTTAAGTTAAGAAATTCTAAACTCTATAAAAAAGGAAAAAGTCCAAATTACCCTAAAAGCTATAAACAAATAAATATATAATCTAACATATATTAGGAAATCTCGGGCTTGACACAAATTATAAATGCATGGTAGTTTATCTGTGGTGGATATAATTTGAGTCCCAGAGAATGCATCACCTATGTTCGTCCCATCATACATTTTGTTAGATTATATATATTTATTTATTTATAGTTTTTGGGGTAATTTGATCTTTTTTCGTTTTTTATTTAGGGTTTAAGGTTTCTTAATTTAACTATATAAGGATTTATATTCTGTATTTCTAATGACAATTTTGGATTCAATAATATGGCTAGCTTTTTCTTGTTCTAAACTTCTACATGGTAACAGAACAATTCTTCTTCTCTAACCTAATTTTTATACTCTCCCTATTACTACTTCATGTTGCCACTGCCGTCTCCTACTACTACTGTTGATTTCGACACCGACATCCTTTTCTATCGATTTCAGCGCCGATGTCCTTTTCTGTCGATTTCGACATTGACGTTCTTTTCTACCAATTTTGGCACCGATGCCCTATATTGCCAATTTCTATGCCGATATCCTTTTATGCCTTGGATTCTTCATGTTACCATGAAAGGAAACAAGAAATGATCTTCTATTGATGAAAAGAAAAGAAAAAAATAGACAATAATAAAAAAAGGTCTCCTGGTTATGAAGGCAATCATTCTAATTTCATCTCACACCCAACATTCTACTAATCGCATTTGACATACCCAAGGAGTATTAATGCACCCCTTTGCTAGAACTGTCTTTACATCCTCCACCTTCACTACGAGCATATGGCCATTGGTACCTGGAATGAGTTGATTAACCTTAATGAACTCTGGTTTCCTCATAGTAGGTCTCGTCCTAGCCATTTCCAAGTCAAAGGAGGGAGGGAAACGAATCACGAACTACAAAGACATAATGGGAGGGTATGATACCAGTATTTTTCGGATCGTACAAATGTATATTCGTACAATCTGGTTATTCTGAACATTATTCATTTTGTCACCATGTCTGGTAGTATAAATATTTTATGGAAATTTGATCCGTATATCTTAGAGAAGTTTTAATAGTTCCTTGCTTCACAGCCCTCTACCATGTCAGCTTCCTCTCATATAGGTTTGTCATCGTTTGGTATTTTAGGTATATCTTCATCCTTGTAGATTTTGGATTCTGGTGCCTCCCATCATATGTTATCTAATTTATCATCTTTTATTTTTTTATCTTAGTTTATCTATATCTATTGTGATTGATGATGGTACTCCTATGTCATTAGTAGATATTGGTTCAATTGTTACATCTTGTTTATCTCTTACTGATGTTTATTATATTCTGAGTCTTACTTTAAATCTTATTTTTATTAGTTAATTATGTGAGTCTAGATACCTAGTCTCTTTTTCTTCATCTAATTGTTATGTTTAGGATCCATAATCTTAGAGGCTAATTGGGACAGACCATAAGCAAGGAGGACTCTATGTTTTAGATCAACTTAAAGTACCAGAAATTGTAGCTTCGAGTGTGGATTTATCATCTTTTTGTTTGAGTCATTCATCTTCTGATTTTTATTTATGGCACTCTTATTTAGGTCATGTTTTAGTATCTCGTTTGTAGTTTTTAGCTTCTACAAGAGCATTATGACCTTTAAAAAGTTTTGTTATTTCTAATTGTGGCGGCTATAAACTAGCCAAATTTTTTGCCTTATCATTTTCTAAAAGTCTTTCATTTTCTTTTACTCCATTTGATCTTATCCATTCTAATGTGTGGGGACCCTCTCCTATTCCTACAGAGGGGGGGGGGGATCAAGGTATTATATTTCATTTATTGATGATTGCACTTGTTACTCTTGGATTTATCTTATGAAACACAGATCTGGCACTATGTGAAAATCTGTATTAGACTTCGCCACTGTTTACTTTGCAATAAGTAATTATGAAGTAATATATTACAATTAACTTCGGTACAAACTTTAATATAATAAATACTATTTTAGACTTCATAGATTAAAAAATACGAGCTTTACTTCTAATTTTATCTAATATTTTACTTCGTGATATATATTTGATGAAGTAATAAGTCACAAAATTAAACTATATGTCTAAATGTTGAAGTAATAAGTTATAACTGGTTAAAAATATTTTCCTAGCTAAATCAGTTTACTTTTTTTCCATGCGGGAACCCTAATTACTTTATTTTTTTTCCCCACTGTGGGTCCTCTGTCTTCTTCTATCTTCTTCACATTTTTTCTCCCTATGCCCTCTTCCTATTTTTTCACCCGATGCACATATTCAACTTAACTCGACAACATTCAACTCCCCCAGCGGCCTTCGACTCACCCCTGGCGACCTTCGACTCCCTCGACAACAAATCTACTTCACCTAGCCGGCGGTCTTCTAGTTGTTCCTGTTGGTGCAATATTTCCAGGTCAAGGTTGACCAGGTTGACTGAGCTTGAATTGAGTCAAGCTCGAGTCTTGATGTTGTGGTTTCGATGTTCGACAATACATGTAGTCAATACATAAAGATTGCAGGTGCAATTGTTCATGTGTGAAGGAGAGTCAAGTAGGTCAAGGTTGACTGGATACTTGACTGGAAATCCTAGTGAGTGAAGCTAGGCAGAAGGAAATCCTGGTGAGCGAAGTCAGGTGAAAGTTCTGGTGAGTGAAGCTAGGCAGATGGAAAGACCTAGTGAGTGAAGCTAGGCAGAAGGAAATCCTGGTGAGTGAAGCCAGGCAGATGGAAAGACCTAGTGAGTGAAGCTAGGCAGAAGGAAATCCTGGTAAGTGAAACCAGGTGAAAGACCTAGTGAGTGAAGCTAGGCAGTTGGAAATCCTGGTGAGTGAAGCCAGGTGAAAGACCTAGTGAGTGAAGCTAGGAAGTTGGAAGACCTAGTGAGTGAAGCTAGGCAGTTAGAAGTCCTGTTGAGTGAAGCAAGGCACGAGGAAATCCAGATGGATCAAGGCTGATCGGACATCTGGTGTTGGAAAGACCAAGTAGGTCAAAGGGATTGACCGGATACTTGGCACGAGGAGGAAAGTCCAAGTAGGTCAAAGGGATTGACCGGATACTTGGCACAAGGAGAAAAATCCAAGTGGGTCAAAGGAATTGACCGAACACTTGGTGAGGGAGTCCTAGCAGGTCAAGGGTGACTAGATGCTAGGCACGATGAACCAACAGGTCATGGTTGACCAGATGTTGGTTTAGGAGGCTAGACTTGATTTTATGGAGAAATCGTGAGCTGGATCGATCAGCCGATCGATTGGCTCATGCCCAATCGATCGATCGATCGGGCGAGTCTTCATGACAAGCCTCCTCCCAATCAATCAGTAGATCGATTGGGACAAGTGCGCGATCGTACAGAACAGCGCTGGATTGATTGGTTGATCGATCTAGAGCCCCAATCGATTAGTGGATTAATTGGGATTCGTGATTCTGCGCAATAAGCCCTGGATCGATCAGCCGATCGATCCAGGCAATTCTCGAGTGCACAGAGGTGCTCTGGATCGATCAGCTGATCGATCCAAAGCCTCCCCGATCGATTGGAAGCAATCCAATCAATCGGGATCAGACCGTTGGCGCTGGATAAAGCCGTTGGCGTGCGATTCCTTCTGCAGAACTTGCACTGTTCACTCCCGATCTTCACTGCAGCTCTCCACATATTCTTCTCCACTCTACCACTAGTTCTTGAAGAGTTCTTGGAGCAAGGTTTGCTGGTGATCCAAGATTAAGAGGCGAGCTACAACAAGAAGTTAGGGTTAGGGTTTTTACTGTACATCTTGTAAGTTTTTGCTTATCCTGTATTTCCCTTTCTTCTTCTTGTACTGAGAGTGTTGTAGGGCTTCTCCACCTTTGGTAGTTACCATAAAGGAGTGTTATCCATAGTGGAGGGTGTGTGAGTGCGTGGATCCTTGGATTAGTCACCTCTTGTGAGGTGGATACCAAGTTAATCCTTAGTGTTAGCGTTGTGTTTGTTTTCTTTGTATTTTCCACTGCACATCTTTGAAGAAACAAGCAACGAAGAGCACTACGAGCGCACCGAGCTATTCACCCCCCCTCTATAGCTACATAATCGGTCCCAACAAGTGGTATCAGAGCGAGGCCGCTCTTCACCGGAATCATCGCCGGAAGGGGCAACAAAGCTAGAGGGTGTAGAAGTTGGAGCAAATTCTATCAAGTCAAAGACTTCATCATCAAGCTCAACTTCAAATGGAATTCCAAGATGGTCTTGGATTCGACACAAGGGTACCTCCACCATTCACAATGATGAGCTTCGATCTTTGGAGATCAAGGATCGAGAATTTCTTAATGGTGGAGATAGAGCAATGGTTTGCTCTAATGGAAGGCTTCGAAGCTCCAAAGAATTCAAGGGGCAAAATTCTCAAGAGGAGCAAGTGGAGCCAAGAACAAATTCAAAGATGTGAGGCCAATGACAAAGTGACCAAGCTTTTGGTCAATTTATTGCCAAGCAACATCTTGGAGCAAATTGGAGATTTTGAAGATGCCAAAGAGCTATGGAGCAAATTGGCAAAGATTCATGAGATCCCCTCCACTGTACCAAGCCAAGTAAAATCCAAAGAGGGTGACTCATTAGAGTAAGATCAAGAGGAGGAGAATTCCGAAGGTGAGAGATGCTCATCTTCCGAAGAAGAAGTCCAAGAAGCTTCATCTTCAAAGGAATGTAATGAAAAGGGCAAGGAGAGGGCATACTCTTTGTTTCATGTACAAGATGAAGATAAGAAGTCTCCACCTCTAGGATCGAGGGGGAGCGACCTTCAGCGACACCGGATCAAGAAGAAGGAGAAGTCTCCAAATCCAGATCAGAAGGATAAGAGGATGAAGAAGCTTCCACATCCACGAGTCAAGTAAAATTAATAGGAGGAAAATCGTGTTTGGATCAAGAGGAAGTTTCTACCTCCGGATCAAAAGGAGAAGATGCCATCCCTACACATGAAGGTATAAATATTTCAATTAAAAATAAAAATCATATTATATGTTTTGAGTGTAGGGAACATGGACACTACAAGAGCAAGTGCCCCAAATTGGCTAAGAAGAAGGGCCAAGTGGCATTAAAGGGCAAGGAGAAGCTCAAGGAGACCGCTCCCGGAACAAAGAGGAACAAGGAGTACATCGTGTGCTTCTTGTGCAACCAAAAGGGATATTATAGGAGCCAATGTCCCAAGGGGAAGAAAACGGTCAAGGCTCATGGAGGAAGCATAATTCAAGGGGGAGCCTCCAAGGTAAAAAGAAAGGTATCATTTATTGAACCTACTCCCTTTAATAAAGGTAAAAAGCATGCTAGTTCAAATTTATATTATTTTAATGCTATTTACCATAAACATAGGAAGCATGATGCCATTCAAGAAAAACACATGGCTCTTCATGCTAAAACTACCACACCTAGGGTTAGGAAGGTAGATAAGAGTTTAGGCAATAACTCTAAGGATTTTAGTTATAAGCCTAGAAATAGAAATGCTCATGGACTTAATGAAAAATCAAAAACTAAGGATTTAATGATAGAAAATCAAGTCTTGAGGTCAAGGCTTGATAAAATGGAAAAGACCCTAAAAAGGATGGAAAATATCCTAAAAGGGCAAAATGAGCAAAACCTAGGTTTAGGACAACTAAAGCCATCCAATGACCATAGAGGTTTGGGATACAAACCTAAGGCTAAGAAGGATGTAATTTCTTATCATAGGGTTCCATATAATTATGGAACCAACCATAGGTCAAATGGTCAAGTCAAAAATACAAGGGATGTTATCCCTAGAAGTATTTTTGTAACAAGCGTGACTAAGACTTCTAAGAAGTCTAAGAAAGTCACTAGAAAGGTCACAAGGGAAGAAATCCCTAGGGTTGACCTAGAAAAAGTGACCAAGGCTTCTAAGAAGCCTAACAAGGTCACTAGGAAGGTATCTAGGGAGGTTATTCCTAGTGAGTACCTAGAGCACCCAAGGAGCACCAATAGGTTTTGGGTTCCTAGGAGCATTTTCTCTATCCCTTAGATGGGTTAGAAAGTGTCAATTCCGATTAGAAGGGTAGTTAACCCAACTTTGATGAAGTTGACACTCGGAGAGCATTTTTAAGGTTATTATTAACCTTTGAAAATGATAAGGGGTATATGTTTACTCTTGAGAAGAGTAAAATGTGTCACATTTTGAGAAAGTGGATGATATTCTAAGAGACACAAATTGGGAAAATCATAAGAACTACCAAGTTGGGATTTTGGTATGTTCTTAGGAAATTAAAGGCAACTTATGCCTTAACTAAATTGGTTACTCTTTAAAAGAGTAAATTGTGCTAAAATTTGAGGAATATGTTTAATTTAAATTGGCACAAATTAGGAAAAACAAAAGAAATGTCAAAAATTGGATTATTGGCATTTTCTTGGGAAATAGTAGGCAATCTAAGTTTAAATCTTAATTTAGCTAAATCTTAAAGACACTTAGGTAGACAACCTAGGTATTTTATTTATGCAAAATTGTCATGCTTTACTTGCCCATCATATGCCATAACATCATATTTGCTGTTGCATTCACATTTTATTATGAAAAACACAAAAAAACCATGTCATGCCATACATACATCATGTAGTTATAGAAATTTTCTTTTAAAAATTATTTCTTTTTGATGTATGCCATAACATCATCATGCATTATTTTATTTCCTTGTAAATTAAGGACTAATGTCATTTATTAACAAGTAACATCCTTGGTGGATGTTCATCATCTCAAAATGCCTAGATAGATATGCATGATTCCTATATTAGGGCAAAACCAAAGTTTACATCTCACTAAAGAACTATAAGGTGACTTGTATGTGTTTTAGTACACATTAGATACAAGTGAGATGTTAGAATGATGAACAAAACTCAAAGTGTTGATTTAGTGCATTCTTTCGAGTTTTAGATTCATCAAAACACATAGTTATGTGTTTTCCAATCATTGGGAAAGCTAATGTACAAATCATGTGCATTGAGCCCAAGGAACATGGTTGTATATTGGTTTTGAAAATCATTTTAAAATGCTTTTGGAAAACCTTGGTGAAGGCTATCTTTTGATAGTAATCATCATTGAATAGTTGAGCACAAACTTGGAAGAAAATACTAAACTTTTTACAAATTTTCAAGTTTGTGTCAATCTTTGAAAATAAAATGTATTTTCATAGAAACCTATTTTTCCTTGATAGTATATGCCCTAAATAATGTCTACAATGATTTATATGATTTTTGGAATTTTGTAGAGTTTTCTAGGGGTTTCTGAAATTGACTGAAATGGAATTTCAGCTTTTTTAGAGCTTCAATCGATCACCCGATCGATTGAAGGGTCTCAATCGATCGGGCGATTGATTGAGAGCAACCTTCTCGCGAATAGAAGCTTCCTGGATCGATCCACCGATCGATCCAGCCCTCCTGAATCGATCAGTGGATCGATTCACGTAGGTTCAATCGATTGGAACCCAACTCTAATCGATTGGGAATGCTGATTTTTGCTGGTAAAGTCTGATTTCAGCATTTTGGACCATCTTTAGTCTAGGTAACCATTCCAAACCCCTTGGAGCACATTTACACTCATTTAGGGGGAGTTTTCATGATGAAAACTAGGATGGATTGGTTAAAGAAGACTAAGTAGAAGTTTTGGTTGAGGTTTGGTTTCATTATTGAATTTATGAACCTCAAAACTTCTAAATTTGGGTTTCCTAAAGGTTTAGGGATTCCAAGTCATTGTTGGTGCAATGACAGAAGTCACGACCATGTCTTTAGGGGGAGTTACTCTTTAAGGATATGAAAATTATTTTTCATACACCTTGGAAGGTGGTTAACCTTCTTTCGTAAGAATGCTCAAGGTTGGGCATTTGACTACAATGGAGAGTGAATATCTTCATTGTTTCAAGTGGTATATGCTCAAGGATGAGCATTGAGAATAATGAAGGGTATGAGACCTTCATTATTGTGTTGTGAGCAACGAGTGAAGTTGTAAACAACGAAGGGTAACACTTCAGGAGGAGAGTTTGTGTTTGATGTGTGCCCAAAGATTGGGAATGTTTATGATGTGTGCCAATAGGGGGAGAATGAAGGGTTTATGTTAGGCCTTCATTATCTAAGAGGGAGTTTGCTCTCTTAGGGGCAGAATGTAGGGTTTAACTTACGTCTTCATTACCTAGTGGCATGAAGAAGCTTGAGGCTATGGGATTAACCTAACTTAAAGAAGGTATTGTCAAACATCAAAAAGGGAGAGATTGTTGGTGCAATATTTCCAGGTCAAGGTTGACCCGGTTGACTGAGCTTGAATTGAGTCAAGCTCGAGTCTTGATGTTGTGATTTCGATGTTCGACAATACATGTAGTCAATACATGAAGATTGCAGGTGCAATTGTTCATGTGTGAAGGAGAGTCAAGTAGGTCAAGGTTGACTGGATACTTGACTGGAAATTCTAGTGAGTAAAGCTAGGCAGAAGGAAATCCTGGTGAGTGAAGCCAGGTGAAAGTCCTGGTGAGTGAAGCCAGGCAGATGGAAAGACCTAGTGAGTGAAGCTAGGCAGAAGGAAATCCTGATGAGTGAAGCCAGGCAGATGGAAAGACCTAGTGAGTGAAGCTAGGCAGAAGGAAATCCTGGTGAGTGAAGCCAGGTGAAAGACCTAGTGAGTGAAGCTAGGCAGTTGGAAATCCTGGTGAGTGAAGCCAGGTGAAAGACCTAGTGAGTGAAGCTAGGCAGTTGGAGGACCTAGTGAGTGAAGCTAGGCAGTTGGAAGTCCTGGTGAGTGAAGCCAGGCATGAGGAAATCCAGATGGATCAAGGCTGATCGGACATCTAGTGTTGGAAAGACCAAGTAGGTCAAAGGGATTGACCAGATACTTGACATGAGGAGGAAAGTCCAAGTAGGTCAAAGGGATTGACCGGATACTTGGCACAAGGAAAAAAGTCCAAGTGGGTCAAAGGAATTGACCGGACACTTGGTGAGGGAGTCCTAGCAGGTCAAGGGTGACCAGATGCTAGGCATGATGAACCAACAGGTTATGGTTGACCAGATGTTGGTTTAGGAGGCTTTAGACTTGATTTTAGGGAGAAATCATGAGCTGGATCGATTGGCTCATGCCCAATCGATCGGTCGATCGATCGGGCGAGTCTTTTGACAAGCCTCCTCCCAATCGATCAGTGGATCGATTGGGACAAGTGCGCGATCGCACAGAACAGCGCTGGATCGATCGGTCGATCGATCCAGAGCCCCCAATCGATCAGTGGATCGATTGGGAGTCGCGATTCTGCGCGATAAGCCCTGGATCGATTAGCCGATCGATCCAGGCAATTCCCGAGAGCACAGAGGCGCTCTGGATCGATCAGCCGATCGATCCAAAGCCTCCCCGATCGATTGGGAGCAATCCAATCGATCGGGATCAGACCATTGGCACTGGATAAAGTCATTGGCGTGCGATTCCTTCGGTAGAACTTGCACTGTTCACTCCCGAGCTTCACTGCAGCTCTCCACATATTCTTCTCTACTCTACTGCCAGTTCTTGAAGAGTTCTTGGAGCAAGGTTTGCTGGTGATCCAAGATCAAGAGGCAGGCTACAACAAGAAGTTAGGGTTAGGGTTTTTACTGTACATCTTGTAAGTTTTTGCTTATCCTGTATTTCCCTTTCTTCTTCTTGTACTGAGAGTGTTGCAGGGCTTCTCCGCCTTTGGTAGTTACCATAAAGGAGTGTTATCCATAGTGGAGGGTGTGTGAGTGAGTGGATCCTTGGATTAGTCACCTCTTGTGAGGTGGATTCCAAGTAAATCCTTAGTGTTAGCGTTGTGTTTGTTTTCTTTGTATTTTCCGTTGCACATCTTTGAAGAAACAAGCAACGAAGAGCACTACGAGCGCGCCGAGCTATTCACCCCCCCCCCCCCTCTAGCTACATAATCGGTCCCAACAGTTCCCCCGGATGCACAAAGATCCTTTCCTCTCTATAGAGCTAGGTTTGTTCCCTCTTTGACCTCTTCTTTCCTTTCCTCTCTGCCTCGCAGTTAGGTTTCTTTTCCTTTCCTCTATGTTTCTTTGTCTCTAACCAATCCTAACTATTATTTTTTTGTCGTGCACCCTCTAGGTCTTCTTCATGTTTTTTCGCCTTGCGCCCTTTGCTTGTTTTTTCGCCTAATGCAAATAATCGACTTCACCCGGTGACCTTTGACTCCCCCAGTGACAAATCTACTTTACTTGGCGGTCTCCCTTCAGGTTTTCTACAGCTCTAGGTTTGTTCCCTTTCCGACCCCTTCTTTCCTTTCCTCTCTGCCTTGTCGTTAGATTTCTTTTCCTTTCATCTCTGTTGTGTTGTTTCTAACCAATTGTCTCTAACCGATCCTAAGAGGCAAGTGTTATTCTCTAGTTTATTGGTATTATTTTTTTTTGACATGAATCATGAACTAAAACCTGATGGAGCAAGACAAGAATTATACATATGAACTAAGGCATCTTGCTTGGGGTCTGTAATGATTTCTTGATAGTAGATTATGTTATTTCATGGAAAAACAACCCTTGCGACAGTGATATCTTCATTCAAGGCATCTTGCTATTGTAACATCTCATTTATATGCCAAGCAATTGCCTCGCCTTCACGATTAGGATCAGATGCAAGTATCAGGTTTTCAGCTCTAAAAATCAAAATTAACATAAGAGAAAAAATAATTAAAGCCATGAAAACTTTACCACAAAAGTAGAATAATGATTGTGAAAAAAAAAGAAACTAAACAAACAAATAAAATCTCTTATCTTAAGAACAAGGTTGGATCACTCACAAGGGTTTCCCCCACGGCTTAATCACATTATAAAACTTGCAATGGATTAATCACATAGCAAGTAGATGAGTATTAAGCTTTTAAAGTGAATTGCAAAAGTAGTAGAAGAGATTTAGAAGAATTACATCAACAAATGGATATGATAACATCGAGAAGTAACATAAATAGGGAGACAGGAACTAAACAAACCACAAGTATATGAGAAAAAAAATGAGCTAAGATGAATGAAAACAGATAATATATGGTCAAAAATAGAACCATATATTTCACAAATTAGCAGCCTAATATGAATTGTCTTCTTTCAATTAAATAGACAATCTTATACTTTCATTTGACACCGTATTTTCAACATTCACTATTTACCAGCAATTGTAGTTAATAAATCTTCGGGGATTATGTGTTAATTGAGACGATGTATAATTGGAGCTTTCTACCAAAGCAACATGGGTTTCTATTATTTGTTACTATAAAGTCATGTCAGCTTTAGATAACCAATACAATTGTAGATACAAAATACTTTCATTAATTTCCAAAACATCAAAGTCAGCTTGAATTGAGGAAATGCTACATATCTACAATAAAAAGGAAAACAAAGTAGAATGCATGAAAAAAAAAAGAAGAAATCTGACCTATTTAGTGCTACTTTAATACTCTTAAGATGAGTCCATGCAGCAACGGTACCTCCTAGACCATGCTGAAATCATCATTAGGCCTTACTGATCTGGATCTGGCAGCTAAATCTCTCACATGGTCGTAACTAGGCAACAGTTCGTATGACTCCCTAAGATACTTTTGGATTACTTTTGGCTTAGTGACAGACTCAACAAACACAACTGATTTTCCTGAAGGTGGATAAAGAGGTGTGAAAATTTTTTGACGCTTTGCTTTATTTGAAGATTTCTGATAAGTAGAATTCGTTTCATGAGATCCACCCACTGTACTAAGCACTCTTCCAGTGGCATTCAAACCATTCACAGACATTATTGTAGACTGTCCAGTCTTCTTTTACTACTGTCCTATTTTTTAGTCTCAGGAGCCTTAGAATCCTTGACGGGAGTTTTGGTCACTGCTTGTTTAGTCTTTTTCTTGACAACTTTAGAATCCTTGATGGGAGTTTTGGTGCTTGCTTGTTTAGTCTTTTTCTTGACAACTTTAGAATCCTTGACGGGAGTTTTGGTGTTTGCTTGTTTAGTCTTTTTCTTGACAACTAACAGACTCCTTTTTGCTCTCACCAGCATTGGATGTTTTACTTGTGATTTTGGTGGTAATAACAGATGTCTTTTTAGATGACTTGGATATTGTAGCATTAGAATTTATAACAGGTGCTCTCACCACACACCTACCTCTTTGAACGGTCTCTTCTTACTTCTTGCATTAGAATTTATAAATTAAAGTTCCATGGATTTTACATTTTGAACTACATGTAGTATTTTTTAACTTTTGTTTATTCACTTTAATATCTTTTGATTTTGACCTATTTGTTTGTAGATTTTGCTTGATTGAAATGAATAAATCTTGGATATACTTGGATAGAAGGTCCAAACAGTATGAGGAGGGTGTGAAACAGTTCATTAGCGATTGTTTACAGAATCCCAATATTGACCCCAATGATATTCATTGTCCTTGTTGCAAATGTATCAATCTTAAAAAAGGTCCGGTCAAGTCCATTTCAGAGCATCTTTATTTCCATGATTTTAGTCAAAATTATGTAAATTGGATTTGGCATGTTGAGCCTGCCAAAGATGATAAAGTAAAATGGAGTGTCAACCAGGAGCCAGTTAATAATTATTATGACAATTTTGAAACCGCTCATATGTGTGAGGCAGCGTATGATAATTATACAGAAAACCTTGAATAATTTATGAAATTTTTGGAGGAATCAGAGAAGCCATAGTACAAGGGATGCCAACGTTACACAAAATTGAGTGCACTTGTGAAACTGTACAATACCAAACAAGACATGGAATGAGTGATGCTCTATTTTCAGATCTACTATTAGATTTTGGGGATATGTTGCCAAATAATCACAATTTACCATCCTCAATGTATGATGTAAAAAAGACGTTGAGTTGTTTGGCGTTGACTCATGAAAAGATTCATGCTTGTTCTAATGATTGCATTCTTTATAGAAAGCAATATAAAAACTGCACGTTTCCCTAAATGTGGATTGTCACGGTGGAAGCTAACCAAAAATAAGGTTGAGAAGAAAGGTTTTCCTGCTAAGGTGGTTTGGAATTTCGCTCCCATACTAAGATTTAAACGCATGTTTAAATCTTTAGATACCTCAAGAAATTTAATATGGCATGCAGCCTCTACAAGAGTTGTTGGTCAATTACGTCATTCAGTTGATTCACCATCGTGGAAGTTAGTGGATTATATGTGGCTCAACTTTGAAAGTGAGCCAAGAAATCTTCGCCTAGCGCTTGCAGCTGATGGCATTAATCCTCATAGCAACCTTAGTAGTCGGTATAGCTGTTGGCTAATCATGTTGGTCAACTATAATTTACCTCCAAATATGTGCATGAAGAGGAAATACATCATGCTAACTATGCTCATTTCAGGGCCTAAGCAACCTGGAAACGATATTGATGTCTATTTGGAGGTGTTAGTTGAAGATTTGCAACGATTGTGGGAAGGAGTTGATGGAGTCTATGATGCTTATTGAAGGCAGTTTTTCACTCTTAAAGCAGTCTTATTATAGACCAACAATGATTTTCCTGCCTACGGAAACCTTAGTGGATGTACTATACATGGTTATTATGCATGTCCAGTATGTGGAGAAGATACTTATGCAAGTGTAATACCCCTATTCTGAGATTCTAGTTAAGTATGACTTAAAAGGTTAGATGATACTATCCATATCACCAAGGTGCACTTTCCTTTTCGGAAGTCCAAACTTAAGAACTCCGAAGTTAAGCGTGCTTGGCTTGGAGAAATCTGAGGATGGGTGACCACTTGGGAAGTTTTCCAGGGTGCGTGTGAGTGAAGACAAAACATGCTGAAAGGACCTTCGGTGGTTTGTGGAGCTAGTCGTCAACCTGATGGGCAATTCTAGTGGCGTTCCCGATTCGGTCCGGGTGGTGCCCGCCCGGGGCGGGGCATTACAGCAAGACACTTGGAAAATGGGAAGAAAATGTCATTTACGGGCCATAGACGATTCCTATCACGGTTTCATCCCTATCATAGGCAAATGAAGGAGTTTAATGGCATGGAGTAACTTGGAAAAGCAGCTAGACCATTATCTGGGATTAAGCTGTTTGACAAACTTTTTGACATAAGGTGTGAGTGTGGAAAGAAGATATGTGTATGAGGGAAAAAAAGAATGCAAAGGCAAATAAGTTGGAAGTCAATATAGAAGAAAAAGATTTAGAAGTAATAAATTTTAGAAAATGTTGGAAGAAGAAGTCAATCTTTTTAAATATTCCTTACTAGAAACACTTGCATGTAAGACATTGTCTTGATGTTAGGCACATCGAGAAAAATGTATTTGAATCCCTCATTAATACTTTGATGAATGTTAAAGGAAAAAACCAAGGATAATGTGGCAGTTAGGTGTTGACCTCCGCATGTGTACGGAAATGTCGTAAGTAATAATAAAAGATAATGTATTCACAGGGACTGGAATAAGCATTAAAGATGTCTCAATGCGAATTAGCTAAACAACTAATCAAAAAGTTTTCAAAAGCTAAGTATGACTATGAAATGTAAACAAAGAAATGAAAGAATAAGAAACAAGAATAAGTGCAATGATAAAGGTATGTTCTAGGAGTTTTGGTTTCTTTGTAAGGTTCTTCAATGTAAACGATCTACCAAATCTTATTCCTCAATTGTCCATCATTTGTAGAAGGTTGCTGGTTCCCTTTTGCAATAAACAACCGGCCTAGGACTGATATATATCTAAACATGATCAATTAGAAATGAATCTATGTTGTCCTTACACGGGCTTGCTGTCACGTGCGCCCCTCGGATAATCAATATAGAAATTTTCACTCTTCAACCGCATAAAGATATAATATATAAACACATACAATCTATCCTACCCTTTTGAAATACCTAATTTCTCCTTCAAGATTACCCCTCAAACGTCCTTACACGGGTATGTTCCTGTCACGAACGCCACTCAGAAAATTGAATGAGGAATTACCTCTACAAGATCCACAAGATATCCAAACATTCAATCAAGCATGGTAATTAAGCCCTAATCACAACAATCCACACAAGAAAGAATAGATACAAACAGGTCAAAATCATAGAAATAGAAATTAGGCAAATCCAGAAGAGTTTACATCAAATCTCCATTACAAATACTCCCTCCATCCTAGAACAAAAGATCTAATCCATGGAACAAGGAAAGAAAACCGAAGAAAAGATGATTACAAGCATTCTTAATCCCCTCCAATCCAAGAAAAGAGAGAAAGAAAACTTATCTACAAAGAAAAACGTCTTCGGATCCAATCCTTGCTTTCCTGGAGTCGATTTAGTGAAGATCCACCCATAGATCGCCAAAAATCCCTCCAAGAATGGTAAGGAACACCCCAAATCTTATTTCCCCCCAAAAGGGGAAAAAGATCCCTCTCAAATCAAGAAGGAGGCCTTATATAGAAGAGGGGTTTGGGCACCACACGGCCCCGAGGCATGGTCGTGTGAGGTTCACACGACTAAAGCCATTCCCTTCTCTGCCAACCTTACATGGCCGTGTGTGGTACACGGCCGTGACATGCATCTTCCATGACCCCCCTTGCACGGTCGTGTAGATCTACACGGCCTGAATTGCTTCTGCCTCTGGAAACCTGGCACGACCGTGTGGCGTACACAGCTAGAACCCTCTTCCTCACTGGGAATCCTGCACGCCCGTGTGGTGTACACGGCCAGGGCTTCCCTGGTCTATAGAAATCTTACATGGTCGTGTGGTGTACACGGCCTGGCTCCATTTGGCTTCAAATCTTAGCACGGTCGTGTGAGGTTTACACGGCCGAGCCATCTTCCATTCCTGCTGCAACTACACGGCAAAGGATCTCCACACGGCCTGGGCAACCCCCCATGGCAGGGTCGTGTGAGGTTCAGGAATGTGCCTTCCTCCCTTTGCTTCGCTTGCAGATTTGGCCTTGAACATGAAACCTTCACCAAATTTTACTCCTGTGTACAGAAAATGCACAAAAGCAAATCTTCGAACAAAAAGAGTAAATATGCTAAAAGGAAAGCTGGAACTACGAAAATACGTAGACAAAGCATGTGCAAAGTATGTGAATGTGCATCAAAACATGCTAAACAAAGGTATATCATGTACGCACATCACACCCCCAGACTTAAACCTTTGCTTGTCCTCAAGCAAAATGTTGCAATCTAGATTCATATGTTTTACAATGCTCTCATATCCCTAATGCATTCTCCTAACTCTATCATAAAGTTTCATTAACAAGCATGATCATAGGAACAAGCTAAGTATGGCTCAAGCATAAGTCTCTTGTGCACAGTGCAAAGTAACTCAAAACTCTTCAAGTTTTAATCTATGTCCTAGTCAAGTCATCATCAAGTTTGAATTCCTAATGTTTCCAGTGATAGACAAGTAACCAGTGATAGGCACTTACTTGCCACACACTTGGTTCATCTTTCTCAATCAACCCAAGGTCTCAAAGGCGTACTCAGTCTCAATAGAAGCTAAGCAATCATTTCCCCAATAACCTAACTCGTTCTTAAAGGGGTGACTTGCTAGATTCCACTCACGATAACTATTTTTTTATATCCCTTATTCACTTTTTTTTCACACTCTTTTTTTTCATAAGTATTTGCATTGTGCAACACTTATTCACAAATGTACTTTTAGCACAAATGTTGGGATATTTTGATTTTTCCAAATGAACTTACATGATTTGAGCCTCATCCAGTAACCAAAATGAAGTTTGAGAAATCACCATGGAAATCAAATACTAAACAAACAAGATGAATCATGACTATTTCAATGAAATCAACCATCCAAGCATCAAGTATAGTAAAGTGAAGATAAGATCCTTAAGGTCAAGCCAAAACTAAAACTCATCTCCATAAGATACTTAGCTTATGTCATGTTACCCAAGATAGAAAAAAGAGGTACATTAATCATACTACTAGCATCACTTAAAACATCATGAATCTAGATAATAAACGTGCTAACATTTAATCTTGAAGACAAGAAAACATATAAGTGAGGTTTTGATGTTCTCAAGATATATGACACAAAATTTTCAAAAGATAGTCAAGTGACTATCAAAAATCAAGCAATCAAAGCAAGACAAATGCAAAGCAAAAACTGAAAACTAAAATGTATAAAGAGAAATCAGGTTCGACACCCCCCCAGACTTAAACTTTTCATCGTCCCGATGAAATCAATATGGTGGAGGAGGTGGAGGTGGAGGTGGGTGAGGAAAAGGATGCCTATGACGTGGTTGGCCAATGGGAAAACTAGGAAAACCTGGAGTTTCACTCAGGATTATATGATACTCAAACAAAGCATCTACTTGTTGGCTAGTGACGCTCATGCTTTGCATAAAATCTCCCCTTCTAGCTTGATCCATATCATAATCCTGGACAAATTCAGCCACTTGACCTTGAAAATTCCTCGTGAACTGAAAGTGATTTTGTACCTCACTAAACTGGTCATTTGATAAAGAGAAGTGACCTTCCAACATTTCTCGTTGGACATTTTGCTTCTCATGAAGAGATTCTAGAGATGCACGAAAATCTGAGAAGTCAAATCTGGAGGGACCCGTACCATAGGCAAAAGAATGCCTAGCTGGATCCGGATGACCGGAAGGCTGCGGGTGTCCAAATGACGAGGGCTCAAATTGTGGCCCTGTGTCTCCGGATATGGAAGGGACATATTCGGGGTCTAAATCAACGATTACCCAATTAGCTAGGTTGCGAACTGAAGTTTGAGAAGGACAAGGAAGAGGTAAAGGAAAGCCATTCCTCCTAGGAAATGCAAAACAATTCTCATCCCGAACAATCATTTTCATAGCAAGACATGTATCCATATCGATCATATCGTTGCCATGTATAACTTCCAACCCATCTAAATCAAGTTCCAAGTTAATGGCTACTTGAGTAATCAAACTACCAAGAACTATTGATCCCAAAGATCCTCTCGCAGCTCTCACTAAGGTTTGCAAAAAATGGAAGCTAGAATCAAAATCAACCTTATGTAACATAGCCCATAGAGAATAAAGTTCGGGTTGAGTCACATGGTCATGCCAATTATCACGGCCATATCCTTCTTCTCCTCGGCAATCCTTGCACGACCGTGTTTGGGACACGACTTCACCATTCTCCTTTACTGGAATCAGCACACGGCCTTGTCGGATGACACGACCAGTGCATGCTTCTACACTGGTTCCTTCACACGACCGTGAGTGAGACACGGCCAAGAAATTCTCCTCCTCTGGATTTTTCACACGGCCGTGTCTGGGACACGACCATGCACCTTTTCCTCTTCGGGGACTCAACATGGTCGTGTCATTTAGACATGACCAGAGAATCTCCCTTCTCTGCAGCACATGCATGGCCATGTATAGCACACGACCATGCTCTGTTTTGCTCCAATTGATGATCCTTCTCCTTTCTTGCTTCTCCATTACTTCCATGACCATGAAGAAATCATGGCCAGCTCATGGAAGTGAAATTTCAACCTGAAAACAAAGCAAAAACAAATTAAAAACACTACTAATGAAAAATAGAAACATGGAATGGAATTAACTAAAAAGAACCCTTGGGTTGCCTCCCAAGAAGCGCTTGTTTAAGGTCTTTAGCTCGACCACCTCTTTAGATTTAACGAAATCATGATCTCGGAGGGGTAAGATATTTCAACACCCTCCTACCAAGGGCTCTTATTATGGAGGGAGCTTTCAACATTGGCATTAAAAAGTGAAGTAACGCTCTCTCCATCTTCGCCTTCTTTGAAGTTCTTTCGGGTGGTCGAAGACGGTTCAGATTGAGCTTTCAATCATTAGCCCAAGTGAAATCTGCACATGCAAAGAAAGTACAAATCTCCCACAAGCATATTAGATAAGACAGAGCCATAACCATATTAAGATAAGCAAAATAAGAAATAAAAACTGAATCACATCCAACAAAGTCAATGATAGGTACCTCTATAAAATTTTCCAAAAGATCACAAGAAATACTAACCTTACTTTGCTGAGAAATACCCTATATTTCTAAACATGTGGATGTGACTTCCTCTGAATCAAATAATGGTTCTGGCTCTGGCTCAGGTGTTGATGATATCAAAGATGGTGATTCTTGAGACTCAACCATATCTACATGAGCCCCTACACATTGTTCCACAACATGCTCAAATCTTGCAAACTCTAAGGGCTGTGTGGACAAAGGTGGTGATTCTTGAGATATTGCTTCCATAACACAGCTTCCTACACATTCTTCCATATCATCATCATCAACACATACATCAAAAAATAAACCAACATCTATATCCTCAATAGGAGAATCAATAACAAGAGGATCAATAACATCACTTGCATTTTTAAGTTGATCTACCACATCACATTCATCATCTGAAAATTCAATGTCACTATAACACTCTATAAAATTTGGAGATAGATCTAAAAACTTATTTACCACTGCATTATCAATAAAATCCTCATATGAAGAGTCGTCATCTTCATATACATTTAAAAATTTGCACTCAACCATATTAGTGTCACAGGATTTGCTAAAGTCCTTATTTTCATCATCCCCCACTAACCTTTGTGGAAAAGGAACCCTTAGCGAAGGTCCTGGGAAAGATTTAACTTCCTTTTTCCCAAATTCCCTTTGAGCTTTTGGAGGAGGTCCAACTTGCTTATCTAGTGTTGGTGTGATCAATCATTGATGGAAAGGTACTTGTGGCCTTTGGAAACTTCCTGGAGAAATGAAATTAAGTTCTTGTGATCTTCTATTATTCTTCTCCTCAATTCTAAACATGTCCTTCTTCAGAAGTTCTTCATGATTTTTTCCAATTCTCAACCCAACATCATCACACTATTCACTAGATCTTGTCTGCGAAGGAGGAGGATCTTCTATACACCATTTTGAAACAATACTTTCAATCTTTGCCCCCAAATGTTTGAACTCCCCATTCTGTGACTTGTGATTTTCAAAACTCATAGATGGTTGAGTTACAATTTGTTTGACAGGATCTATAGTATTTATGGCTTGCACTTCTTGAATGTTTGAGGGAGATTTCATCCAACTTATGTTTGACCATTCATGGAGGTTCAATGTCACTTGATCAATTAACATATATGCTCCATCTACACTTTTGTCCATAAAAGAACCTCCAGCTGATGAATCCAATAAACTCTTGTCTGAGAAAGAAATTCCCTCATAGAATATATGCAGAATCAACCATTTTTCAAAACGATGATGAGGGCACCGTCTTTGAAGACTCTTGAATCTATCCCATGCTTCAAATAATGATTCTCCATATACCTGAGCAAAATTTGTAATGCCATTCCTTATATACACTGTTCTGCTTGGAGGGAAAAAATGATTCAGAAATTGCTTCTCCAATTGCTCCCAACTTGTGATACTTTGAGGATGGAGAGAATATAACCAAGTCCTTGCTTTATCCTTGATACTGAAAAGAAATGCCATCAATCGAACTGCATCTGCTGACACTCCTTCACATTTCAGCATATCACAAATCTCCAAAAATGCTTCAAGATGCAGATAAGGACTTTCTGATACTTCTCCTCCAAATTTATGACCTTGTATCATGAAAATTAACTCTGGGTCTAGTTGGAAACTTTTTGCTTCAATTTGAGGTTGCACAATGGGAGATAAAAATCTTGTAGAAAAGGGTGTAGAAACATTTCTCATGGGCATGCTTGACATGTTAGTGCTCATGGATATTCAAGAAAAAAAATTATAAAAGGAATCAAAGGCAAGTAATAAAATGCAATATGAAAAGCAAGAAAGAAAATGTAGAATTTAAATTGTAAGCAAGAATGTGCATAATGAAAACATGTAAGAAAAGACAAAAGGAAAAAGAAAAATATCTAGAATAATTCATATGCTAATCAACTAATGTGTTTATAAGTTCTTGTTATTCTTGAGGCCTTTATGACGTTTGATCTTCACATACATAAGAACAAGATTGCAAGATATGTTTACAAAAGAAAATGAAGAAAGAAACTAAATCAAAAGAAAAACAGAGAAAAGTTAGACTAGAATGTTAGAAATAAAAAATGCAGAATTAGAATTGCAACAAAAAGAATTGACAAGAATTAGAAAGTTATACAAGAAAAAATTATGAAAACAGAATTCTAAAGATTAGTTATAATTATGCTAATGAAAAGAAAAGAAAAAGTCATGTTTAGTCTAACTCAATTGATAATCTCTAATGTTATAGCGCAGTCCTCGGCAACGGCGCTAAAAACTTGTTGACCTCCGCAAGTGTACGGAAATGTCGTAAGTAATAATAAAAGATTTCGTATCCACAGGGGCTGGAATAAGCACTAAAGATGTCTCAATATGAATTAGCTAAGCAACTAATCAATTGGTTTTCAAAAGCTAAGTATGACTATGAAATGTAAACAAAGAAATGAAAGAATAAGAAACAAGAATAAGGGCAATGATAAAGGTATGTTCTAGGAGTTTTGGTTTCAATGTAAACGATCTACCAAATTTTATTCCTCAATTGCCCATCATTTATAGAAGGTTGCCAGTTCCCTCTTGCAATAGACAACCGGCCTAAGACTGAAATATATCTAAACGTGATCAATTAGTAATGAATCTATGTTGTCCTTACACGGGCTTTCCTGTCACGTGCGCCCCTCGGATAATCAACATAGAATTCATCACTCCTCAATCGCATCAAGATATAATATATAAACACATACAATCTATCCTACCCTCTTGAAATACCTAATTTCCCCTTCAAGATTACCCCTCAAACATCCTTACATGAGCATGTTTCTGTCACAAACACCCCTCGGAAAATTGAATGAGGAATTACCTCTACAAGATCCACAAGATATCTAAACATTCAATCAAGCATGGTAATTAAGCCCTAATAACAATAATCCACACAAGAAAAAATAGATACAAATAGGGCAAAATCATAGAAATAGGAATTAGGCAAATCCACAAGAGTTTACATCAAATCTCCATTACAAATACTCCCTCCATCCTAGAACAAGAGATCTAATCCATGGAGCAAGGAAAGAAAACCGAAGAAAAGATGATTACAAGCATTCTTAATCCCCTCCAATCCAAGAAAAGAGAGAAAGAAAACTTATCTACAAAGAAGAACGTGTTCGGATCTAATCCTTGTTTTCCCGGAGTCGATTCGGTGAAGATCCACCCTTAGATTGCCAGAAATCCCTCCAAGAATGGTAAGGAATGCCCCAAATCTTGTTTCCCCTCAAAAGTGAAAAAAGATCCCTCTCAAATCAAGAAGGAGGCCTTATATAGAAGAGGGGTTTGGGCGCCATACGACCCTGAGGCACGACCGTGTGAGGTTCACACTGCCAAAGCCATTCCCTTCTCTGCCAACCTTAGATGACCGTGTGTGGTACACGACCGTGACATGCATCTTCCATGACCCCCCTTGAACGACCGTGTAGATCTACACGGCCTGGACTACTTTTGCCTCTGGAAACCTAGCACCGCCGTGTGGCATACACGGCCAAAACCCTCTTGCTCATTGGAAATCCTGCATGGTCGTGTGGTTTACACGGCCAAGGCTTCCCTGGTCTCTTGAAATCTTACATGGTCATGTGGTGTACACGGCCTGGCTCCATTTAGCTTCAAATCTTGGCACGGCCGTGTGAGGTTTACACTGCCGAGCCATCTTCCTTTCCTGCTATAGCTACATGGCCAAGGATCTCCACACGGCCTGGGCAACCCCCCATGGCAGGGCCGTGTGAGGTTCAGGAATGGTGCTTTCCTCCCTTTGCTTCGCTTGCAGATTTGGCCTTGAACATGAAACCTTCACCAAATTCGACTCCTGTGTACAGAAAATGCACAAAAGCAGATCTCCGAACAAAAAGAGTAAATATGCTAAAAGGAAAGCTGGAAGTACGAAAATACATAGACAAAGCATGTGCAAAGTATGTGAATGTGTGTCAAAACATGCTAAATAAAGGTATATAATCTACGCATATCACTAGGTTGGACATGGTTGAGATGGGAATTAGGCCTGAATTAACACCTATAGTTGGGGAGAAGAGAACATATCTTCCTTTTGCTATGTGCTCATTCACAAAAAAAGAAAAGTTACAAGTGTGCAAGTCATTAAAGGATATAAAAGTTCCAGAAGGTTTCTCTTCAAACATGAACAATATTGTGTGCATGGATCAACTGAAGTTGACTTGCTTGAAATCCCATGATTGCCATGTTTTAATGCAGCATTTCTTGCCAGTAGTTATACGTGATGTGCTGCCAAAACATGTTAGATATTCCATCATAAGATTATGTTTTTTCTTCAAAGATATTTGTTGCAAAGTTATAGATGTAGCCAAGTTAGATAAGCTATAATCTGACTTGGTTTTTACACTATGCTTATTGGAGCAATATTTCCCCCCATCTTTCTTCGATATCATGCTTCACTTAACTGTCCATCTTGTTCGAGAAGTCCTATTATGTGGACTAGTTTACTTTAGATGGATGTATCCATTTGAAAGATGCATGAAGGTGCTTAAGAGTTATGTAAGCAGTCGAAAACATCCTGAAGGTTGCATTGTTCAGAGATATTTAACAGAAGAAGCAATTGAGTTTTGTTCAGATTACCTCAATAACGTTGATCCTATTGGAGTTCCTCAATCAATTTGAGACCCGAAAGCAAATGGTTCTGGCTTGCAAGCATGCAACACACCAATTATAGTGCAACAAGTTGATCTGCAACAAGCACATTTGACTGTGCTAGAAAAGATGGAAGAAGTATCTTCCTATATAATGTAAGTGTATTGTATTATTTATAATTTTGCATACATAATAGAGATTATCTAATGTCTCACTTAAATTTACATATTAATACTTCTACAGTGAACATAAAACTTTTTTGAAATCAATGTTTCCCAAAAAAGAGAAAGATGAAAGGTGGATACAAGATGCTCACAACAAGAGGTTTATTGATTGGTTTCGTTCAAAGGTGAGTACTAGATTCATCAAATTTTTACTATCATTTATACTGAACAACTTATATCTACTATTTTTAATCACCATATTCAAAATTGAATACATGTTAGGTGGCTGTTGAAATTGACAGTTGCAATGGTGGAACAACATCGACATTAACATGGTTGGCCCATGGACCGCATGCACAAATCATTAAGTATAATAGTTACATGATAAATGACAATTTATACTAAACAAAGGTGCGAGATGATGACATAGTTTGCCAAAATAGTGGGGTTTCTTTAGTTGCCAATTCCATGCTTGTATGTAGTGCTAAAGATAAGAATCCCTTGCTAGCTGATGTGTCTTTCTATGGAGTGATTGAAGAAATATGGGAACTAGACTATCATCAATTTCACGTTCCTCTTTTCAAATGCGCGTGGGTTGCAAATGACAAAGGAATAATCAACAATGATGAATGTGGCTTCACCTTAGTCAACTTGATCAAATGAGGATGCAAGAATGATGAATTTATGCATGCAAGTCAAGTCAACCAAGTTTTTTATATTGATGACCCATTAACAAATGGGTGATCAATTGTGCTCCCAGTTCCAAATAGATGTTATGAGGGAGATGCTGATGATGATTAGAGCAGTATTCCTGATTCTAGACCCATTGATGATGTTGATACTCATTGCATTCCTGCTCATGAAAGATATTTTAGATCAAAAATTGAGGGCGTTTGGGCCATAAAAAAGAAAAATGATGTTTTGAATTTTTGTGTAATTTTTAAGTTATGAACATAAAGGAATGTTTTATGCACTTTAAAAAAATTATATTATGCAATTCTATGTTATGTTTATACTTGTGTTGCTATTTATTTATATTTGTGTTATTATAATTATATATGTCATGTTTATGTTATTGTTATTGTATCAATTTTAATATTGGTTTCTTTGATGTTCTTATGTAGACAATACTCGATAGGTCGTAAAAAACAAGTAGAAGCAGTTGAGGAGATACATGGAGTAGTCGATGTAGAGCTACATGGTGTAGCCGATGCAAAGTTACATGAAGTTACTGATAGAGAAGAACGTTCTGTCTATGTGTAGAAGAACAAACGAGGTCCTACATCATTGTGTAAACTCACTACAACTGCAAGATGGGGGAAAAAGTGAAGATTGATTATGATGACATGGGACGACCATTATGTAATGCAAATGGAAAGGCATTGCAATCGTACATTGCCTCAGTTGCTAGAACTATGGTGCCAATCAACATAAAGTCTTGGCCTACTGTTCCAGAAAATATAAAACAAAAATTGTGGAAAGAGATCTCGGTAAGATTAATAAATACATACAATCCCAAATCAAGTTAGATTTCTAACTCTCTACTGCTATTGTTTTATTTAATCCATTCTTGTCATATAGCTATCATTGTTTTATTTAATCAATTCTTGTCATATTAATTGTATAATTATCCAGCTTGTATGTTTATTATTTTCTTATTCCTATTCAACTTCTCTATTAATAGTACCAACTAATTTTTTGTGTTGCAGAATGTGTTCAAATTAGCACCATAAAGTGAGACTGCTATGATGAATTCAACATCTCAAAAGTGGCAAGATTTTAAAAATAAACTCACTAGCAGATTTGTTTGGCCAAATAAAGGCAATCCTAAAAAATTGAGTTCTCCACCTACTCAATATCAAATCCCAAAAGCAGTTTGGAAAACATTTGTAGATGAGAGACTTCATCCATCATGGGAGGTATGCACTCATATGGTGTTAGCTGAAAATCTTTGAAATATCTCATAGGCAAATTTTGCTTATAAAACTTGTTGTCTTTTAAAGTATATACTTTTGCATTTGCAAGTTCCTACATTTATACGTTGTATTATACGGTATGGTGTTTTTCAAGTGCTTACCAAGTATTACTTTACATGTATTACCACAAAACTGTAAGCAGTGTTTTTCAAAAATTGCATTTTGCAGTTTTTCAAGTGCTTACTCTTATAATTATTCAAGTGCTTACACATTGTATTGTTGGATCGAGAAGCGCTAGAGGGGTGGGGGGGGGGGGTGAATAGCGCTCGTGGCTATTTCATTCGATTTACAAAACTCGAGTGATAAACGCAGCGAAAATTAAAAGGACAATCACACACAAAGACATGAGGAGTTACTTGGTTCGGAGCCTGTGGCGACTCCTACTCCAAGGCCCGTGATCGTTGATCACTTCCAGTGGGCAACAATTATAAGCTCAAAAAGTTATTACAAACTAATTACAATTTAAACTTTAAGGAAATCAATACCGACAACAAGAATATCAAATCTGAAGCTCCAGGTCGTCGGGATGTTGCTACAGCACTTCGGGAACTTCTCGTTGGCAGCTTGTCGCAAAAGGGTTGCTTAGAAGGTGATATCTCAATTACTGCCTCGAGGTCCCCCTTTTATACACTGCTGGAGGAGCCTGCAAGCCTGTCCGAGGCGCCTCTAGGCCTCCCGAGTCTCCCGCGTGGATCAACACATAACAGGTCGCACCTCATCCACTCGTAGGCGCCTCCAAGCCACTCCAAGGTGCCTCCAAGCCCTGGTCCAAGGTGTCTCCAGCTCAGTCTGAGGCACCTCCAGGCCTGCTGCGCAGCCAGCTCACCCTCTGCACCCAAGGCGCCTCCAAACTCCATGGAGGCGCCTCGAACACTATTCATCCGAGGTGTGACTTGCTCCTTTGTTCCTGCAAAATGTGTTAATCCCAAACACATACCCTGCAAAGCAAAGTTAGCACATAATAGTCATAGTAACAAAAATATTGATAGTCTTCTGACTGTTCGGGTCTGACTTTGGATTTCCAACCGAAAACCCTAGGTCGACCCGACGCCTACTGTTCCCTCTACAGGGAACGCGTCCTCACCTACTCCACTCAGGAGAGTTACCTGTTGCCAGTGCGATCCTCCAGATCGACTGGAATTTTGCTCAGCGCTCGATGCTTCCGGACTTTCTGTTGGACGCCCGCTCCCCAACCCGTCAAGTCTTCCACCTGGTTCGCGACACCAGGACTTTCCACCTAGGGTTACCACCCCTTAGGACTTTTGCCTGAAGCCCTCGACCCACCAAGACTACCCGCATAGGGTTACCACCCCCTATGACCTAGGGTTACCACCCCCTAGGGTTTTCCACCTATCTAACCGCAGCTAGGACTTTAGCCTAAGTACACTTAGGACTTTCCTGTAAGCTTATTCAGTCTGTTAGATCACACACAATCTTAACTTTGAATTCTTTTGCCATTATCAAAACTTGAGTTCGATCGTCGGATGCTTCCAGCTCCAACAATCTCTCACTTTTTGATTATGGCAACCGAAATTCAAAGTTAAGTATAAAGACAATAAAGAAAGAAAGTGACAGCAAAAGCATAAATAATTTTACAAAGCTCCCCCTTAATAATAGCTCCCCTTTTAAATTTTCAAAATTTTTGATTTTGCTTTCTACTTTGAAGTTCCTTATACTCTTCCCCTTTGCCATTCATCAAAATAAACAAGAGAGTAAGCTAGTTTTGGAAATTTCAACTTTTTATAATGACTTTTTATTTTTCAAAAAGATAAAATAAAGGAATGTTAAATAAACACTTAGCTAAAAAATACTTTGATAAACACTTGGATTTTTAGCTAAGTGAAAGAGACAAATCTTCTTCCCTTAAAAATAAGGTTTTGAAAATTACTTTAGCTAAGAGAAGATGATATTGAAAAAATAACTCAGCTAAAATGTGAAAACCTTTGAAAAAAGGAATACTGTTGTTAAAACCTTGGTTTTAAGGAGGGAGTTTGAAAAAGACTTAACTAATTTTTGAAAAAGCTTCTTGAAAAAAATACTTAGTTAAAATTGGAGAAGGTTTTGAGAAAAATACTTAGTTAGATTTTGAAGTGTTATTTGAAATTCAAAAAAGTACTTAGGTAACTTTTGAAAAAAAAAATTTGAGAAAAGTTAGTTAGATTCGAAGAAACTTTATAGAATTTTTCTCAAGATTGTCTAAGTTTGAAGGCTTTTTCAAGAATATTTGAAAAATGGCTGTGGAGGGCATTTAGCTAAAATTTTAATAGGCCTTTTGAAAAATATCTTTGAGAAGTTATTAGAAAATATAGCTAAAGTTGAGATATTTAGTTTGAAAGACTTAGTTAAATTTAGCTGCAAAGAGGGAGGAGCTTAACTTGTAAAAGTTTAAATTAGGATCGTTCATTTAAGTAGTCCTAAGGTTCAAGCACGAGTAACTTTTAAAATTTTAAAATTAATCATTTAATCCTCTTGGTCAAGTGTCTAACCATTAGCTACTCACTGCTTACCTAGAAGGTAACAGCTTTCACTTAGCTAGTCAAGTTAGGTTGAAAATCCAGTTAGATTTGACTAAGTTAGGATCACTTAACTTGATTACTGTATTTTTTGTTATTTAACGTCCAGACTTGCTACGATGCACAAAAATAAGCATTCTGAAGTCTAGGCTATACCCTATGCATCTCACCCTGTTCTAAGTTTTACAAACACAAACAAGTTATACCTAGTGTGCTTGTGAGATGCTCTGGCTGATACTAGGGGAACATGTGTTAGTTAGAGCCCTAGAGCCAATCATTTGATGATTGTATTATGGACTTGTTGTATCATATTCTTATATAAATAAAGGCATTTATTTTTGGTTATTATACTTACTTGTATTGGTGCCAAATAAACTAAGTATAATAGCATCCTTGAGTAGAACGTTCTCACCTATATCAATCGGTTAGTTGAACTGATAGTGAGATGATATAGGGAACACTACTCTTAATCATTCCTAGTCGAGTGTTAACATTCAGGGATAATGTTAATGCAATAAGACTAGCATGTAGGTCAACTCGATGACTTGATCTCACAAGTCATGGATATAGAGATATCAAGTTGACACATGGGTATGTATTGGAGAATGTATACTGAATGACCCGCCATGAGAAAGTATCATGGATCGTTATATGAGTGTCATATACTTTCTCATGTGGCTATTAGTATGACTACTAGTCCTTAGACCTGAAGTCGCCATGGAGTAAGATTTAGTTTGATCAGAGGATGACATGGTCTATGCCTCACATTGATCAATCTAGATGTCTAGGATAGAAGGACACTTGTCATATATTGTGAGGAGTCACAATTAGTAGTCACAAGGTGATGTTGGATCTCAACATTCTTGTAACTTGGGTAGTAATGATGTGTTTCTAGATACCGCTCATTACTTATGCTCCTAAATGGGTTTAGGGGCATTGCCAACGTTACAAGAACCTATAAGATCAAACACTAAGGACAATTAGATGGAGATTAGGTTCATATGATGAACCAAGAGGATTAGATTCATTTGATGAATCAAATTGGATTAAGAGTAATCCTAATTGGGCTAATTGAGTTGGACTCAAGTTGATTTATATGTTCAATGAGTCTAATTTAGATTATGACTCATTGAATCAATTTAATTAAATGAATTAGATTCATTATATTAAATTGGCTTGAATTAAATGGTTGGATTAGATCAACCATGAGAGAGATTAAGTCAAGTTTGACTTGACTTTATGCCACATCATTTGTGACTTGGCATTAAGTGGCCAATGATGAGGTGCCACATCATCATGTTTAGCACATGTGTGTGCCACCTCATGGAGGTTACAAATTCCCTCTTTAATTGCCACTTAATGCAAAATGGGGGTTACACTTTTGTGAAAGTGGCCGGCCACTTTTGTGAAGGGAATGAATTCATTTTTCATTCAAGTGTCATTTTACATCTTCTTCTTCGTCAAGTTCTCTCCTCAAGCTCTCCCTCTCCTCCTCTCTTGGTCGAACAACCTAGGTGCTAGCACACCTTTGTTTGGTCTTCTCCACCTAGTGTGTTCGTGTGGATACGTATAGAGGAGCATCTATTTTGATACTCTCGAGATCCGGCGAATATTGGATGAGCAGGATACGAAAAAGGGCACGCATCGAAGGTATAAAAGGTTTCCTCTTTGTAAATCTAGTGTATATCTAGATTAGAAACTCGTACTTGTATTTTTGTTTTATTTCTACTTTGCACGGATCCGGTGGCTTGGGGCTTCAGGGTTTCCGCGATGCGAAAAAGCGGTTTTCGCGGCCCGAAAAATCCAACAACATGATATCTAAAGGTAAGTGCCTAGGCTAAGTCCAAATCTTGAAAAATCTAATAACATTGGAATTTTGAAATCAACATTTTTCCTAGAAATTTAAAACACTGAATAAGTTCTATTCTACTATACACATTCCTATTTGTCTTCTAAGTGCACTGAACTCAAGTTCAGGTAAGGGTTTTGTGAATATGTCTGCTAGGTTTGATTTGGACTCAACATAGTTAAGTACAATATCTCCCGTAGCTACGTGGTCCCTTACAAAATGATGTTTTACATCTATATGTTTAGTTCTTGAATGGTGAATTGGGTTTTTAGTTAAATTGATTAAACTTATGTTGTCGATTGAGATTTTAGTATTTTGATATTCTAATTGGTAGTCCTTTAGGGTATGCATCATCCATAATAACTGAGATGCACATTCTCCTAGAGCTATGTATTCATCTTCAGTGGTAGATAGGGCAACACAGTGTTGCTTCCTACTTGACCAACTTACTAGGCATTGACCTAGAAATTGACAGCTGCCACTTGTACCTTTTCTATCTAGTTTGCACCCGGCATAGTCTAAATCAGAATAGCCATATAGGTCAATGGTGCAAGTTCTAGTGTACCAGAGTCCTACATTTAGGGTCCCCTTAATGTACCTAAGTATTCTTTTAACATATGTTAGGTGTGACTCTTTTGCACAAGATTGGTATCTTGCACACATACCTACTGCAAATAATATATCGGGCCGACATGCAGTTAAGTAGAGTAAGCTACCTATTAGACTTCTATAGTACTTTGGGTCTACTAGTTTTCCTTCTGTGTCAGAATCAATGTTGATATTTGTTGCTGATATGGGTTAGGTTTTGTGGGTCCCTGGTGAAAAAGGAAAAGGAGATAGCAAAGTTAAGAAGATAGATCAATATCGGCCAGGATATACCTTTTGAGAGGAATGCCGATTCTGACTGGATAATACCTTGATGAAGGAGGACCAATACTGGCCGAGATATACCTTAGGGGAAGTAAACCAATATCGACTGATATATACCTCAAAGGGGGTAGACCAATATCGATCGATACATACCTCATGGAAAGTAGGCCAACATCGGCCGAGATATACCCTAAGGGAAGTAAGCCAATATCGACCGATATATACTTCAAAGCGGGTAGACCGATATCGATCGATGCATACCTCATGGAAAGTAGGCCAACATCGACCGAGATATACCCTAAGGGAAGTAAGCCAATATCGAGCGATATATACCTCAAAGCGGGTAGACCAATATCGATTGATACATACCTCATGGAAAGTAGGCCAACATCGGCCGAGATATACCTTAGGGGCAGAAAGGTTAATATCGATCGATATATACCTTGAGGACAACAAGCTAATACCGACCGAGAAACACCCTGAGCAGAGTATGCAAATATCGACCGGGTTTTCACGTTTAAGAAAAAAAAAACCAAGATTAGTCAAGATAGCATATCTAGAATCAGTTAAGTATACGTGATCGCCCGAGAACGAAAAGATCTAAGGCTTTATAGAATTGATAGTATAATACTGAACGATTAGTTGAACGATACTAACAAACCGATCGAACATGGTCTGGGTTTAATATTCGGTCAATATGAAATATAGTATAATATCAAGCTGTCTATAACATAATAAAGACAGGACGAACAGGGAGACTCATACTTAATTTAATAAAGATACCTATGTATGATTGTATAACAGGTTTACCTATTTTGGCGGGAAGTATGCTTCTAGACTTTTTTGCAGGTACTAGACGACAAAGAAGGTACATCTGGGGTATAAAAAAGATTCCTTAAAAGCCATTTACCACAAGTACGCATCTGAGGTCATCTCAGAACAAACTCTAACAAACCGGGGTTCACTTCATGACTACGGAGTTTATATGAAGTGGTATAAAAGGGGGAATCCTCTCCGTTGGCCGGGTAAGTTCACATTACTGTTCACATTCACAACCCTAGTTTTTCAACCACTGTTCATCTTCTTCTTCCTTCTTCTTCTTCTATACCAAGAGAGATCACTGACTTGAGCATCGGAGGGCCTAGCCAGGGATTCCCACCCTGGTCTTAGGTCATTGACGATAGTGTTGGTTGGTCTCTTGTGCGTAGGAAACCTTGAAAGCTTCGAATCTTGGTTTTCTTTAGTCAGATTTCTCTCTCGTCATTGGATCTTCACATGACGAGGGTAGTTCATGATTTTATTCTCCCCGATCCGCTTTGGGTTTTTCGGATTGGTATTCAGTCAGGTATTATTCTACATCAGCAGTAGATTTTTGCCCCAGCTTTCCATTTTGTCTAGCTTCTCAGACAGGATCAAATTTGGCAACGTCTGTGGAAACTTTACCTGAATCTGAGACTACAAGATGGAAGAGGCTGAAAAATCAAATCTACTCACTATTAGCCGCGAAGATCTAGATTTTCTTATCAATACTCATGTACAGAAAGCTTTGCAACAACAACAACCATAACTTCAACTCATACTGGGGCTACTCTGCCGGTAGCTCATAATCCGGCAATTTCGACCACTGAGCACCGGAAGGGAAAGGAATTAGAAGAAGAGGAACATGTATATTTCCCTCCGGCTACAACTTCCCTGACTAGGCATCCTCGAGCCTTCCTTCGTACCCCTTTGGAACAGGGAGGATGAAAGCCTATATTTCAAGAATCCTCTGGTGAAGCACCAGACAAAGAAAAGCGCAAAGCTAAGATGATAGCCAGCAATAGCTCGCCAGAAAGAATCATTTCTCCGTTCTCTCAAAATGTATTGGATGATCCGCTTCCTAAGCGATACCAAAATCTTCAAATCGGTGAGTACACTGGGACTACAGATCCGGAAGATCACTTGTTAAAATTTGAGAATGTAGCACTACTACAATAATTTTCTGACGGAGTTAAATGCCGGATGTTCCTCACAACACTCGGAGGAGCTGCCCAGTGATGGTTTAAGAGACTGCCAGAAAAATCTATCCGAAAGTTCAAGGACTTCAAGAAGGTTTTCTTACACCATTTCTCTAGCAACAAGAGTATCATAAGACTCCCTGGAGTCTATTTTCAATTAAACAGGCATCTAAGGAGTCCATCAGAGCCTGTATCAAAAGATTCAATTAGGTAGCTATAGATGTATCCAACGCTACTACTGAAATATTAGTAAGTGCTTTCTCTCAAGGGCTAAATGATAATGATTTCTTTAAAGATCTAGTAAGAAATCCTCCTGCCAATTTTGACTCCTTAATTGAACATGCTACTGAATTCATCAACGTAGAGGAAGCTCAAGCTGCCCGCAGAAAAGAGGGCACTACTTCTTCTCCTACCCCTGTTAAGGAGAAGGTTCCTGCTCCTGTCCCTCCACCAAGAGGACCTAGAGTAGTTCACCCACCTCATCGTCATCCAGAATATCGTCCGCAAGTGGTACAACACGTGGAGATGCAACAAGAAGTACCAAGAAGGTGGTGTACTTATCATAAAACCAACAGTCATCATATAGAGGACTGTTTTGTTCTGAAAAATAAGAAAGCGAACAGGGATCGTTATCAAAGGTAGAACTATTATCGACAACAATATCCCAGATAGCAAAGTCCGCTCAAACTGGAGTATCACCCAGTCGAGCCTCAACAAGGCGTACTGCCAACCTCGGTCGGTACAAGTCAAGCGTCTGAGAAAACTCAGCCTGACGTCATGACCGCTCGACAAGAAGAAAACAGGAGCAATGCCGCCCGGGGCAACATTAATATGATCGCAGGTGGGCCCACTGATGGAGATTCCAACAGGGCCAGGAAAGCACATGCATGGAGACTTGAGATACATGCCGTGGGGTGTAGCATGGAAAGAGCAGCTGGTCCAGAAATCAGTTTTGGGCCTAGAGACCTCGAGGGGGTAGAAATACCCCATGATGATGCATTAATAATCAAGGCTGTGATAGTCAATTATGCTATTTCTCATACCTTCATAGATACGTGAAGTTCTATGAATATTATTTTCAAGAAAGCTTTTGATCAGCTGCAGATTGACCCCGGTGAACTTCATTAGATGGTAACTCCTCTATATGGATTCACTGGTAATGAAGTGCAATTGTTGGGTCAAATAAAATTGGCCATATCCTTAGGAGAAGAGCCTCTTATGAGAACGAGAAGATCCTACTTTATGGTGGTGGATGCCCCCTCCTTTTATAATGTGATATTGGGTCGGCCGACCCTAAATGAGTTTAGGACGGTCGTTTCTCCTTTTTGTCAAAAGATTAAATTTCCTGTTGACGACCAGGTCGGAGAAGTATGGGGTGATCAGAAGACAGCCCAAAAATGTTATGTAGAGATCATTCGAACTGAAGCCAGCGCTACTCGGAAAATCCAAAGAATGGAAGTTAATGCCATTCAAGAAAAGTCGTCTATTCTGGTTTATGAAGAAAAGGAAGAAGTCCAGATACAGACCGGGTGACCTGAAGCTACCACTTACGTCGCGGCCGATCTTGATCCTACATTGAAAGTCGAGCTAGTCCAGTGCTTGAAGAAAAACAATGATGTCTTCACTTGGACGCCTGAAGAAGTCATGGGTGTTTCCCCTTCAGTCATGGAGCATTCTTTGCATGTTTTCCCAGATGCCCGACCGGTCATGCAAAGAAAAGGAAATTTCAGTGCAGAACAAAATCAGATCATCAAGGAAGAAGTGACTAAACTCATGGAAGCCGGTTATATCAGGGAGGTACAGTTTCCCAGCTGGCTAGCCAATGTTGTCTTGGTCTCTAAGCCAGGCAACAAATGGCGGGTATGCATTGATTTCCGTGATCTCAACAAAGCCTACCCCAAAGATTATTATCCGCCGCCCCGAATCGATCAATTGGTAGATTCTACATCTGGGTGTGAATACATTTCTATGCTGGATGCTTATTAGGGTTATCATTAGGTCCCCTTAGCTAAGGAGGACCAAGAGAAGGTCAGTTTCATAACATCTGAAGGTACTTATTGCTATAATGTTATGCCCTTTGGACTAAAAAATGCAGGAGCAACTTATCAAAGGCTTATGAATAAGGTCTTCCAAAAACAGATTGGAAGAAATATGGAAGTATATGTCGATGATATCTTAATTAAGTCTCTTCAAGCTATTGATCTATGCAGGGATGTGGAAGAAACCTGCCAGAGATTGAGGCAATATGGACTCAAGCTAAACCCGGGAAAATGTTTATTTGGAGCAAAGGGTGCAAGGTTCCTAGGCTATATGGTGTCCGAGCGAGGGATAGAGGCCAACTCGAGCAAAGTCAAAGCTCTGCAAAACATGGAGCCACCACGCAACATGAGGGAAGCTCAAAGACTTACAGGCCGGATTACAGCCTTGTCTAGATTTATTTCAAGGTCGGCCAATCGTAGTCTCCATTTCTTCAAGACACTTCGGAAGGCCAACAAATTTCAATGGGATGAAGAATGTGACAAAACTTTTCAAGAGTTGAAAGATTACCTGTCCACCCTATTGGTGCGGGAAGCATCCGACGATCGAACTCATGTTTTGATAATGGCAAAAATTCAAAGTTAAGATGTTTTGTATTCTAACAAGTCTACTTGAGGATTTCAGGAAAGTCCTAACTGCGGTTAGGCAAAGGAATAAAACCCTAGGGGGTGGTAACCCTAGGTCATAGGGGGTGGTAACCCTATGCGAAAAGTCTTGGCAGGTCGATGACTTCAGGCAAAAAGTCCTAGGGGGTGGTAACCCTAGGTGGAAAGTCCTGGTGTCGCGAGCCAGGTGAAAGACTGGACTAGCCGGAAAGCGGATGTCCAGCAGAAAGTCCGGAAGTATCGAGTGCTGAGCAAAAGTCCAGTCGATATGGAGGATCGTACTGGCAACAGGTAAATCTCCTGAGTGGAGTAGGTGAGGACGCGTTCCCCATAGAGGGAACACTAGGTGTCGGGTCGACCTAGGGTTTCCGGTAGGAAATCCGAAGTCAGACTCGGATAGTCCGGAGATTGTCTTAAATATTCTTTATTATTCATGATGTTATCTTGTGCTAACTTTGTGTTGCAGGATGTTGTTTGGGACTAACAAATCTTGCAGGTACAAAATAACGATGATTTTCCTCGGATGAACAGTGTCCGAGGCGCCTCCATGGGGCTTGGAGGCGCCTCGGGTTCAAAATCCTGAGCTGGCGCGAGGAGCAGGCTTAAGGCGCCCCGGAGGGATTTAAGGCGCCTTAGACAGCTTGGAGGCGCCTTGAATGGGTTTAAGGCGCCTTCAGTTCGCGGCAGTCAAAAGATTATCCCAGCGAGCAGATCGGGATAAAATTCAGGTTTAAGGTGCCTTGGAGCTTGTTTAAGGTGCCTTGAACACTGTTTATAAAGGGGGTTTGACCAGCAGCTCAATCCAACGTGTTCCAAGTCTTCTTTACTCAACGTGCTACTCCGAAAGACTCCCGGAAGTGCTGCTACAAGTCTCCGACGACCCAGAGCTCCGAGATTTCTCGTTTTCGTCGTCGGTATAGATTTCTTTTATTGCATCTCTTGTAATACTTAGTTTGTAATAATCGAGCTTATAGTTGTTGCCCACTGGAAGCGATCAAGGATTGCGGGCCTTCGAGTAGGAGTCGCCTTAGGCTCCGAACGAAGTAAAATCGACCTGTGTTCTTGTGTGCTTGCTTATTTTTTCCGTTGCTTTAATTACTCTAACGTTGTTTTTGATTCCGATACATACAAAATAGCCGCGAGCACTATTCACCCCCCCTCTAGCGCGATCTCGATCCAACAATTGGTATCAGAGCGGGGTTGTTTTGAACTGGTGCAACCACCATTCAAAACATTTTTTTTCGTGGTATTTTGTTTAGGAGTCAATTAGAAATTAGCTAATTAGCTAAAGTTCTAATTTTTTAATCAGTATTGCTCAAAGTTGGTCAATACCATTTGAGCTCGTTATCTCTTTTCTCCCGCACTACTAATCCAAGACAGTCTTGGAATAGATCTTTCTGTTTTTGCTTATCTAGGTCTAAAATGACTCAACATGAAGGATATAGCACTGTTCATCCCCCACTATTTTCTGGAGAAGACTTCGGATATTGGAAGGGGCGAATGGAGATATATCTGAAGATCCAATTCGACACCTGGATGATCGTCAAGACAGGACTGCAACTACCAACAGATACGGACGGTAAGCCTACATCCTGTGAGAACTGGGAACCAACCTTCATCAAAAAGGTGGAAGCCGACGCCAAAGCTACCTGCACCATCCAGTGCGGTCTTACCAAGGAGGAACTCAACAGAGTCGGTCCCTTTTCAACCGCAAAGGAACTCTGGGAGAAACTGATCGAACTTCACGAGGGCACCTCGGAAACCAAGGTAAGTAAGCGTGATTTATTATTTAATAAATTATATAATTTAAAAATGCAGGAAGGTGAGACGGCGAGCCAGCTGCACGCACGCATCCAGGACATTCTTAACTCTCTTCATGTAATAGGACAGAAAGTCGAAAATCGGGACGTCATAAGGTACGCATTAAATTCGTTTCCAAGGAGTACATTGTGGGCATCAATGGTAGATGCCTACAAGGTCTCCAAAGACTTATCTTCTTTAAAGTTAGACGAGTTATTTTCTAAATTTGAACTTCATGAACAAACTAATGCATAGCCATCCGAGAAGGGTATTGCTTTGGTTGCAGGTACGAGTCGAACACGGGAATCAAGAGTACGGCGAAAAATTGAATTGGAATCAGAAGACGAATCTGACTCAGAAGATTCAGAGGATGAACTGACCAGCGAACTTGTGAACCTTGTGAAAAAGCTCTACAAGAAGAAGAAGGGCTTCAACAAGAAAGATCTGAAGAAGGCAGTTCAGTCCAGGGAGGCCCAACCGAACTCAAAGGTAAAATTCGAAGTCACTTGTTACGGGTGCAACCAGAAGGGGCATATCAAAGCCAACTGTCCCAACCAAAAGGAGGCCAAAAAGCAAAGAAGAAAGAAGGCCCTAAAAGCAACTTGGGACGAATCTTCTTCAGAGGACGACAACGATGAACTTGATCAAACAAGTCTACTCGCACTGATGGCCCGGGACCAGATCATCGAGAGCGAGTCAGAAGCCGAGTCCGAGCAAAGCCACGGATCCGCATCCGTTTCAGAAGGGCCAGAATCCAATGTAAGTATTCCAAGGCTTAACAATTTAGTTAATTACTTACTTCGCAAACTAGCTAAATCAAACCTTAGGATTAAATCACTTCTAAAGGAAGTAGTCGTCCTTAAAGAAGTGACAAAAACTAACTCTTTACCTAATCAAGTTCAAACTGGAAACTCTACTCAAGTTCAAAAACTTGAGGAAGAAAACTCTAGTTTGAAAAATCAGGTAAAAGATTTAAAAATTACTATAGAAAAGTTTTCTCTGAGCTCCAAGAATTTGGATCTAATTCTTGGGACACAAAGAGCCATTTACAACAAAACTGGACTAGGATATAAAAGTAAAAAGAAATATAGATCTTATCTATCCTTAATTAACAAACAAAATAGTAAATCAGTCCAAGCATGGGTCCCCAAGTCCAAATTGATCAATCAAGATGGACTTGGCCAATACTGGGTTCCGAAGGATCAAATATACTACCTCGATAAATCATACCGAGGATATGATCCAGGGAAAGCTAAAAGAAAAACTATCTTGAAATTCTAAATTCAAAATTAAAAAATTCGAAATTAAAATTCAAAATTCAAAAAGATCTAAATTCAAAATTCAAAAATTCGAAATCAAATTCTAAATTCAAAATTAAAAAATTTGAAATTAAATTATAAATTCAAAATTCAAAAATTCGAAATTAAAATTCAAAATTAAAAAAGATCTAAATTCAAAATTCAAAAATTCGAAATTAAATTCTAAATTCAAAATTCAAAAATTCGAAATTAAATTCAAAATTCAAAATCGAAATTAAAAATTCAAAATTAGATGGTGGATCCAAACTAGCTGGCACCTCCAACTGAACTACCCGACAGGGTAATTGAACCTAATTTACCCGAAATGGATAAAACAAGAATAGATTACCCGGCAGGGTAATTAAGGTTAAATTAAACAGGATAAGTTTAACTTGAATCATAGTACTGGTGAAGTTTTTGGATGATAGTATGTTAGGGAAGCTTGGGCATCGCATGTCTAGGAAGATATGGCTTCGACCTGGTGCATTTGGCCAAGTGGAACTGACCGAAGCTACCCTTAAATGGATCTTAACTAGTTAGACCAAGGATTAGTATTAAGTTCAATGGGTAGGACTATTTGGAAAACCTAGAAGGCATGGTTACTTTAATGAGTTCCTTGTGACTCACCATAGCCCAGAAGTTTATCCAAAGAATGCCTACTTGTTGAACCCAAGCTAAACCTGAATCTAACACAAAGTTAAATCATACCCTAAAATTCAACCAAAATTCATCTCACATAAATTATAGGATTCCCTGATTGAAAATTTAGATCGGGTGAGATGACTAAGTAATTAAAATCAAACTGATAATTAATTCAAATCAAAAGTATTTTTTTTAAAAAAAATATTTTAAACTTAAATTTAAAAATTATTTTAAAAACTTAAATTTCAAAATTATTTTAAAAAAAACTTAAATTTAAAAATTATTTTAAAAACTTAAATTCAAAATTATTTAAAAAAAAAACTTAAATTTCAAAATTATTTTAAAAACTTAAATTTCAAAATTATTTTTAAAAAAAAACTTAAATTTCAAAATTATTTTAAAAACTTAAATTTCAAAATTATTTTAAAAAAAAAAACTTAAATTTCAAAATTATTTTAAAAAAAAACTTAAATTTCAAAATTATTATAAAAAAAACTTAAATTTCAAAATTATTTTAAAAAAACTTAAATTTCAAAATTATTTTAAAAACTTAAATTTCAAAATTACTTTAAAAACTTAAATTTCAAAATTACTTTAAAAACATAAATTTCAAAATTATTTTAAACTTAAATTTCAAAATTATTTTAAACTTAAAATTCAAAAATTATTTTAAAAACTTAAATTTCAAAATTATTTAAAAAAAAACTTACTTAAATTTCAAAATTATTTTAAAAAAAAACTTAAATTTCAAAATTATTTTAAAAACTTAAATTTCAAAATTACTTTAAAAACTTAAATTTCAAAATTATTTTAAACTTAAATTTAAAAATTATTTTAAACTTAAAATTCAAAAATTATTTTAAACTTAAATTTCAAAAATTATTTTAAACTTAAATTTCAAAATTATTTTAAAAATTTAAATTTCAAAATTAATTAAAAAAAAATTAAATTTCAAAATTATTTTAAAAACTTAAATTTCAAAATTATTTTAAACTTAAATTTCAAAATTATTTTTCAAAATTATTTTAAACTTAAATTTCAAAATTATTTTAAAAACTTAAATTTCAAAATTACTTTAAATTTTAACTATCTTATTCCAAAATTAACTAACTTTATCCTGATCAAAATTATATCATAGGCTTAAGTACTTGCTGAATTACTTAGAAAATCTAAGGAGTTTACTTCAATTAAGCTATCTTTAATCCATTAAGAACCAATTCAAACTACTTCATGTGTAGGAATTGGAACAATGGATGTTGGATAGTGGATGCTCTAGACATATGACTGGAGATAAGTTGAAGTTTACTAAGCTCAAGTACAAGAAGTTAGGATCAGTTGCATTCGGCAACGACGGTAAACTTAAAGTAATCGGAAAAGGTAATATTGAACTTAGTTCCGATTTCATTATTCGAAATGTCTTATTGGTTGAAAATTTTAACTTTAATTTATTAAGTATAAGTCAATTATGTGACAGTGGATATCTAGTCAATTTTGACAAATCTGGATGTTTAGTTAAAAACATCGAAAACCCTGAAATTAGGCTTAAAGGACTTAGGAAGAATAACATCTACATAATTGACTTATCATTATCCTCAATAAAGTGTCTATTGACACAACAAGAGGAAACTCAACTGTGGCACAGAAGGCTGGGTTACACTCACACCAGACTCATTTCAAAAATGAGTCACAATGGTCTAGTTAGAGGTTTGCCCAAATTAAAATTCATTGAAAACTCAAACTGTGATGCGTGTCAAAAAGGAAAACAAACCAAATCAATCCACAAATCAACCAATCTAGAAAGAACCAACACCATACTCGAGCTCCTTCATATTGACCTATTTGACTCACATGGAGCCAAGTCACTAAGCAAGAACCAATATTGCTTAGTAATAATTGATGACTACTCTAGGTACACATGGGTAAAATTCCTAAAAACAAAAGATGAAACCTATGAAATATTTGGTAACTTTTGCATATTAACGGAAAATGAAAAAGATACTAAAATTAAAAGAATAAGAAGTGATCACGGAGGAGAATTTGAAAATCATAAGTTTACCAAATTTTGTAAAATAAATGGATACCAACATGAATTTTCATGTCCTAGAACCCCCCAACAAAATGGACTAGTAGAACGTAAAAATAGAATACTACAAGAAGCCGCTAGGACAATGTTAAACGAATATAAGTTAAGTCATCAATTTTTGGGCTGAAGCAATAAATACGGCAAATTATATTCAAAACAAAATTTTAATAAACAAATCTCACAATAAAACACCATATGAACTCTACTATCATAAAATTCCTAACCTAAACTATTTAAAAGTATTTGGTTGCAAAGTTCACATTTTAAATACTAAAGATTACTTAGGAAAATTTACACCCAAGTCTAACCAAGGAATATTTTTAGGATACTCCTCAACCAGTAGAGCCTTTAGAGTTTATAATCAACACACCTTGAAAGTTGAAGAAACAACTAATGTAATATTTGATGAAGAAAACAATTTACCTAATATAACTGACAATGCTGATATTCATCCAAGAGCTGTAGAAGATGATGAAATCCAACCTAACCTTAATGAGGCAGAAGAACCAGTACCTGAACCACAACCAAGACCAACTAGAGTAAGTACTTCTCACCCACCTGACCAAATTCTGGGTGACCCAAACCTAGGAGTCAGAACTAGATCATCCCATAGAAACCTTAGTCAGATTGCCCTCATCTCCAAAATTGAACCTAAAACTATAGATGAAGCTCTTCCTGACCCAGACTGGACCATTGCAATGCAAGAAGAATTAGCACAATTTGAGAGAAACCAAGTCTGGGACCTTGTACCTAAACCTATAGATAAATCAATCATAGACACCAAATGGGTTTTTAGGAACAAGTTGGATGATCACGGTGAAATAATAAGAAACAAAGCTAGGCTAGTAGCCAAAGGGTTTAGTCAAGTCGAAGGCTTAGACTATGAGGAAACCTTGCTCCAGTAGCTAGACTCGAGTCCATTAGGATGTTATTAGCCTATGCAGCAAATAAAGGGTTCAAATTGTACCAAATGGACGTTAAGTCAGCCTTCTTAAATGGCTTTATCAAGGAAGAAGTCTACGTAAGCCAACCTCCAGGGTTTGAAGACATAGACTATCCTAACCATGTATTTAAATTAAAAAAGGTATTATATGGACTAAAACAAGCCCCTAGAGCATGGTATGAAAGATTATCTAATTACTTAATATCCAAAGACTTTAACCAAGGACAAATTGATCCGACCTTGTTCGTAAAAACTATAGAAAAAGACATCTTCATAGCCCAAATCTATGTTGACGACATAATCTTTGGTTCAACTAATTCAAAATTTTTGAAAGAATTTGTTAAATTAATGGAAAGTGAATTTGAAATGAGCATGGTTGGGGAACTCAACTTTTTCTTAGGCTTACAAATAAAACAAACCAAAGATGGAATCTACATTTATTAAACTAAATATGCTAAGGAGTTAATAAAAAATTCAGCATGGAAAATTCAAAAATTATAAATACTCCAATGGCAACCAGCATAAACATTGACTCTGACCCTGAAGGAAAACCTGTAGACCCAAAATACTATAGGAGTGCCATAGGTAGTTTACTTTATCTAACTGCAAGTTGACCTGACAGACTGTTTGCAGTAGGTATGTGTGCAAGATACCAATCCTGTGCAAAAGAGTCACATCTAACATATGTTAAAAGAATACTTAGGTATATTAAAGGAACTCTAAATGTAGGACTTTGGTATCCAAGAACTTGCACCTTTGACCTTTATGGCTATTCTGATTCAGATTATGCTGGGTGCAAGCTAGATAGGAAAAGTACAAGTGGTAGCTGCCAAATTCTAGGTCAGTGCCTAGTAAGTTGGTCAAGCAGAAAGCAACATTGTGTTGCTTTATCCACTACAGAAGCTGAATACATAGCTCTAGGAGAATGTGCATCTCAATTGTTATGGATGATGCATACACTAAAAGACTATCAACTAGACTATAAAAATACTAAAATCTTTATTGATAATATCAGCTCGATTAATCTGACCAAAAATCCTATTCACCATTCTAGGACCAAACACATAGAGGTAAAACACCACTTTGTAAGGGATCATGTAGCTAAAGGTGAAATTGCACTCAACCATGTTGAGTCCAAATCAAACCTAGCTGACATCTTTACAAAACCTTTACCTGAACTTGAGTTCAGTGGACTTAGAAGGCAAATAGGAATGTGTTGGGTAGAGTGTACATCCTACCATAATGTCTTTTATTGTGTTTCAAATTCTAGGAAAAACAGTTTTCAAAATTCCCAAGTTCCTAGATTTTTTAAAATTTTTTTGGAATTAGCCTAGGCTTTTCCCCTAGAAATCATGTTCCCCTAGAATTAAGCCAGAGCATCTTACAAGCACCTAGGTATACCTTGATTGTGATTGAAAAATATAGAACGGCGTGAGATGTATAGGGTAAAGCCTGGACTCAAGAATGCTTATATCTGTGCATCAATATGAGTCTGGGCGTTAAATACGCAATATACATTAATCAAGTTAAGTCCTTCAACTCTAGCCAAGTCTGGACCAAAATAACTTAACTTGACTAACCAAGTGAAAGCTACTGTCCTATAGACAATCAGCAAGTAACTAAAGGTTAGACAGTTGATAAAGGATATTCAATTTTTTAGTTAAGAATGTTTTGAATCTCAGGGCTCTGATACCTAGTAAGTTAAGAACCAACTGAATTTGACTAAGGACCAACTGAATTTGAACCAACTGAATTATAACTCATGCTTGGACTTAATGACCAACTGAATTTGAACCTAAACCAAATTTAAAATATTATCCAAACTTAAGTTTACTATCAATACTTCCATCTATGCATCATTACAATCTTAATACTCACATCCTTACTGAGCCTAGCTAACTGAAAAATCTATCTTTGCACTTAACTAAGAAATATCTAGTCTATTTTTTTTGATATATGGCAAAGGGGGAGAGTAGTAAAATTCAACAGTTAAGAGGGAGCAACAGTTAAGGGGGAGCATAGAGTTTTAGCAAAATTTGTAATTAGCAAATTTGCCTGTATTAAATGGTGATTTATTTTTTGGATTACTTAACTTTGAATTTGAGTTGTCATAATCAAAAAGGGGGAGATTGTTGGTGCGGGAAGCATCCGACGATCGAACTCGTGTTTTGATAATGGCTAAGAATTCAAAGTTAAGATGTTTTGTATTCTAACAAGTCTACTTGAGGATTTCAGGAAAGTCCTAACTGCGGTTAGGCAAAGGAATAAAACCCTAGGGGGTGGTAACCCTAGGTCATAGGGGGTGGTAACCCTATGCAAAAAGTCTTGGCAGGTCGATGACTTCAGGCAAAAAGTCCTAGGGGATGGTAACCCTAGGTGGAAAGTCCTGGTGTCGCGAGCCAGGTGAAAGACTGGACTAGCCGGGAAGCGGATGTCCAGCAGAAAGTCCGAAAGTATCGAGTGCTGAGCAAAAGTCCAGTCGATATGGAGGATCGTACTGGCAACAGGTAAATCTCCTGAGTGGAGTAGGTGAGGACGTGTTCCCCGTAGAGGGAACACTAGGCGTCGGGTCGACCTAGGGTTTCCGGTAGGAAATCCGAAGTCAGACCCGGACAGTCCGGAGACTATCTTAAATATTCTTTATTATTCATGATGTTATCTTGTGCTAACTTTGTGTTGCAGGATGTTGTTTGGGACTAACAAATCTTGCAGGTACAAAATAACGATGATTTTCCTCGGATGAACAGTGTCCGAGGCGCTTCCATGGGGCTTGGAGGCGCCTCGGGTTCAAAATCCTAAGCTGGCACGAGGAGCAGGCTTAAGGCGCCCCGGAGGGATTTAAGGCGCCTTGAATGGGTTTAAGGCGCCTTCAGTTCGCGGCAGTCAAAAGATTATCCCAGCGAGCAGATCTGGATAAAATTCAGGTTTAAGGCGCCTTGGAGCTTGTTTAAGGTGCCTTGAACACTGTTTATAAAGGGGGTTCGACCAGTAGCTCAATCCAACGTGTTCCAAGTCTTCTTTACTCAACGTGCTACTCCGAAAGACTCTCGGAAGTGCTGCTACAAGTCTCCGACGACCCAGAGCTCCGAGATTTCTCGTTTTCGTCGTCGGTATAGATTTCTTTTATTGCATCTCTTGTAATACTTAGTTTGTAATAATCGAGCTTATAGTTGTTGCCCACCGGAAGCGATCAAGGATCGCGGGCCTTCGAGTAGGAGTCGCCTTAGGCTCCAAACGAAGTAAAATTGACCTGTGTTCTTGTGTGCTTGCTTATTTTTTCCGCTGCTTTAATTACTCTAACGTTGTTTTTGATTCCAATACATACGAAATAGCCGCGAGCGCTATTCACCCCCCCCCCCTCCTCTAGTGCGATCTCGATCCAACACACCCTTCCTGTATTGGCTAAGCCTGTAGTAGGAGAGACCTTGTGGGTATATCTTTCGGCTAATGAAAATGTTGTAGGCTCTGTGTTAGTTAGACAGGAAGGGAAAGAGCAACACCCTGTGTATTTTTCTTGCCATTTATTAAAAGGAGCCGAGTGTAGATATACTACACTCGAAAAATTGACTTATGCATTAGTGTTGACTGCTCGGAGGTTGCGCCCATATTTTTTAGCACACACAATTATTGCGTTAACTAACAGTACTCTCGGGCGGGTGTTGCTCAACCCAGAAGCATCGGGTCGATTGATCAAATGGACGACCGAACTTAGTGAGTATGACATACAATATCAACCCCGATCAGCCATCAAGGCTCAAGCTCTAGCAGATTTCATTATAGAGGTTCAAGGCCCTGAAGAGAAAAATACTTGGAAAGTTTATGTGGATGGATCCTCAACCAGACAAGGTAGTGGAATTGGTGTTCTCCTTATATCTCTAAGGGAAGATAGACTTCAACTTTCTATTAGGCTGAATTATAAAGCTACCAATAACGAGGTAGAATATGAAGCATTGATAGCCAGATTACAGGCCGCTCGGCATATAGGAGTAGCTCGAGTTCTCATTTATTCTGATTCTCAGTTAGCAGCTCAACAATTATCAGGTAACTTTGAAATTAATAATGATAGGCTCAAGTTATATGCTGAGGCATTTGATAAATTGAAGTCTCAGTTTCAAGAAGTAAATATACAAAAAGTTCCTCGATCCAAAAATCAAGTAGCAGATGAATTAGCCAAATTGGCCTCTGTTATAACACCATGGCATCTGGATCGGCTAGTTGAGCAGACATTATTAGTATCTTGCATTGAGAGACAGGCTGAAGCAGAAATACAGAGTGATTGGAAGGCACCAATCATATTATATTTGCAATAGGGCATTCTTCCAAATGATGTGGAACAAGCAAGAATATTTAAGAAGAGAGTTGCTCAGTATACTATGATAGGGGAGCAATTATATAAAAGAGCCTTCTCCAGACCTTTGCTTAAGTGTGTTGGCACAGAAGATGTACAATTTATCTTGCACGAAGTTCATCAAGGCTCATGCGGTAGCCATATAGGAGGAAGATCCTTGGCTCGCAGAATTTTACTAGCGGGGTATTTCTGGCCTACTCTACATGAAGACGCTAACAAATTGGTAAGAACTTGTATTTCTTGTCAAAAACATCAGAATATTCTGCATCATCCTATACAATTATTGAGAACCTCTATAGTCTCTTGCCCCTTTGATCAATGGAGTATGGATATAGTAGGCCCGTTTACTATGGCAACTGCACAGAGAAGATTTTTATTAGTAGCAGTGGATTATTTCTCTAAATGGGTAGAAGCATAACCACTTGCTAGGATCACAGAAGATGCAGTTATTAAATTTCTATGGAAAAATATCATATGCAGATTTGGTATTCCTCATAAATTAGTTTCTGATCATGGAAGGCAATTCCAAGGAGATAGAATCTTAGATTGGTGCAAAAGTTATGGTATTACTCAAGCATTCACCTCTGTGGCATATCCACAGAGTAATGGTCAAGCATAGGTAACTAACAGAGAAATTATAAGAGGCTTAAAAACTAAATTAGATCATGTTGGAGGTAGTTGGGTCGATGAATTACATAGCGTTCTTTGGGCCTATCGTACTACACCCTGAGAAGCTACAGGGATCACTCCTTTCCAACTGGTTTATGGGGGAGAAGCAATAATTCCTATCGAAGTGGGAGTAGAATCTGATAGAAAACAGTTATATGATGAAGATAACGCTGGTCGACGACTCATGGAGCTGGATCTGATAGAAGAAATCAGAGACAAGGTTGCAACTCGTCTCACATCATATCGACAACGAATAAGGCAAAACTATAACAGAAGAGTCATCCCCAGATTTTTCCAAGTGGGAGATCTAGTATGGAAACATGTTAAGCATGTTGGGGATGTTAGCAAGTTAGCACCGCAATGGGGAGGACCTTACAAGGTGATAGAAAAACTGGCATCAGGTTCATATTATCTCCCGGACACTGAAGGAAGAATTCTTGAGCATCCCTAGAGTGCAAATCATTTACAGCCCTACCGAACTTGACAAGCTCATATCGTTCAAGAATATGCCTAAAAGAACAAATCAAAATCACTTGAAGCAATTTTCTTATGAACAAATGACAAGTATGCTTATGGTTTATGTACTTTATTCAACTCGATTAATACAATGCAGGCCAAATATCACCCGAGAAATAAATATGGGTCAAATAGCATGATGATTATTAAGCAAACATTTTTTATCTGATCAAGTGGCCATCAAATGGTAGCTTTAAGGAAGGGTCTACCGGGTTTTCCTTAAGAAAATCCTCAAAAAGCACTAAACTATTACAAGGTTAGTACAAGCATTTTTGCTTTACAAAAAAGCACAGTCGATCGGGAAATCTCATGAAGTAACTCGAACAGGTCTTCATGGGAGGAACCGGAGACTATAAACTATTACAAAGCATAGTCGGTCAGGAAATCTTATGAAGTAACTCAGACGGGTTTTCATGGGAAGAACAAGAGACTTTAAACTATTACAAAGCATAGTCGATTGGGAAATCTCATGAAGTAACTCGGACAGGTCTTCATGGGAGGAACTGGAGACTTTAAACTATTACAAAGCATAGTCGATCGGGAAATCTTATGAAATAACTCGGACGAGTCTTCATGGGAGGAACCGGAGACTTTAAACTATTACCAAGCATAGTCGATCGGGAAATCTCATGAAGTAACTCGGACGGGTCTTCATGGGAGGAACCGGAGACTTTAAACTATCACAAAGCACAGTCGATCGAGAAATCTCATGAAGTAACTCGGATAGGTCTTCATGGGAGGAACCGAAGACTTTAAACTATTACAAAGCATAGTCGATCGGGAAATCTCATGAAGTAACTCGGACGGGTCTTAATGCGAGGAACCGGAGACTTTAGACTATCACAAAGCACAGTCGATCGGGAAATCTCATAAAGTAACTCGGACGGGTCTTCATGGGAGGAACCGGAGACTTTAAACTATTACAAAGCATAGTCGATTGGAAAATCTCATGAAGTAACTCGGATGGGTCTTCATGAGAGGAACCAGAGACTTTAAACTATTACAAAGCATAGTCGATCGGGAAATCTCATGAAGTAACTCGGACGGGTCTTCATGGGAGGAACCGGAGACTTTAAAATATTACAAAGCATAGTCGATCGGGAAATCTCATGAAGTAACTCGGGCGGGTCTTCATGGGAGGAACCAGAGACTTTAAACTATCACAAATCACAGTCGATCGGGAAATCTCTTGAAGTAACTCGGACGGGTCTTCATGGGAGGAACCGGAGACTTTAAACTATTACAAAGCATAGTCGATCGGGAAATCCCATGAAGTAACTCGGACGGGTCTTCATGGGAAGAACTGGAGACTTTAAACTATCATAAAAGCATAATCGACTGGGATTATATTGTCAATGTAAATTCAGAGTTATGCAGATTCCTTCACAAAAATCATTTGGTATTACACGCTAAATCAAGAGCCAAGGTTCGAGGGGGATTCCGTATATATATACATATAATTTGTCAAAATTACATTCACTATCTGGAGGCCTGATTACATGGAGATCTTTATTTAAAATCACCCGGAGTATTATATTAGCTAAGAGCTCAGAAATTCCATGAAGTTCCTCATATAAAATCGCTCGGAATTACCTGTTCTTCTGAAGTATGAATGATACTCTACACATGCCTACCTGATTGAAATTTAGGGAGATTATGGGAAATTTTACTGCTCAAAATTATATCGTCAAGGAAGATATTATCAGCGAAGGAATTTATTAAAACAAGATCTAATTCCGAGGAATAAGGAGGGAATTCCTGAATAAAGAATCACTTATGCTTAGTTCTCAGAAGTATTTCAAAGGAATCAATATCAGGCTAATACAAACTGGAAAGAAAACAGGTAAGTATCAAACTTTCTCTTGATATTGCAACCACTTAATTACAGATCTTTCAGTGACAAGTCCTTTCATTACAAGTCTTTTCATTGCAAGTCTTTTCATTACCAATCTTTTTAAATACATAGCCAGGCTTACTCAAAATGACTCGTTAAATCTTCGGGTAATTCTTTGTTTAGTCTGCGATGGTTTATGAAAAGAGAAGGAGGTTCCCTAGGTAAATAACCACCCTCTTTTAGTTGTTGAAGAATCCCAGCCACAGAGTGATTTAAAGCCCCTACAATTCGACGAACATATTCTTTAACAAACACCGGAGACTTTAGATAAGCTAGGCGTCTCTCTTCCCATCGGTTTTCCTCATGCTCCTTATAACTTTGAAATTCAGACTGTATTTTAGCAGCCTGATCTTCGAGAGTGTCTTTCTCTAATTTAAGTTGTTCCAGTTCCTTTTGGAGCGATGATAGCTCGACATCTTGAGCCTTTCTTTGTTCTTGTTCCTGTAGAATAGCAAAGTCATGGGAGGCTGAATCTTGAGCCTGCTCAGAAAGAAAGACATTATGAAGCCTCTCTACTTACTCTAAAATAAGTCTTTTATGAGAAACATCTGAGAGAGCTTTTTCCTTCAAAGAAATTTCCAGTCAAAGACCAGAATGTAATCGATCCACTTGTAGCTCCAAGGTTCTCCTTTCAAGCTCTTTGTCGTTCAGTGACTGCTGTAACTCCTGTAATTCCTTCTTCATAGCCTCTAGCTGTCGATCCTGTGAGGCTACTTTCTCATGCAATTGAGTTATATCAGTGCGAGGAAGAGGAGAAGCAGCTTTCAATGTTTCTATTTGAGCTTTTAATTGGCCATTTTCCCGGTCTCGAGCCATAAGTAGCTGGTCTATGTGAATACTTGAAGCAAGGAACTAAGCAAAATAATAATGCGGTTAGAAAAAATGATAGGAAGGTAGTAACCTATAACTAAGAATACATACAGCAATAGCTTGGTGACTGTGACTGTCAACCCGATCTAAAAGATTGATGCTCCTTAATTGCTCTTGGCTATGTAGCCAAAATTCAGCCAATAGGCCTTGTAGCTGAAGAGAACCATAACTTGGGGGATCAAAAGTCTGTCCCATTTGGGAAGGTAGACCCAGAGCTTGTCTGAATAAAGGTGGGGGAACTGAAGAATAAGGAGGTAGGGAGGAAGAAGACGTAATAGAAGGGAAAGAAGTAGTAGAAACAAGAGCAACAGAGGAAGAACTAGAGGGGATGGAAGGTGGTAATGCAAGAGGTGTTGATTCAATTGTCGAAGCACGAATTGCTGACGGCCCTGCACTTGGAGAAGATCTTCGGCAGGGTGTTCGTTTAGCTCGTGGCCCAGAAGCCAAAGGAGGCAAGGCCAATGCAAGAGGCTTAGAGAATACAAAAGGGATAACAACCATCTCAGAAGCAGAAGAAGTTGAAACAATAACAGAAGAGGAGGGGATGAGTAGAGCCGGTCTCATCATCCTAAGAGAAGGATTGGAGATAATGTGGGTAGGGGACATTGGTGCCTTATCTCTATCCAAAGAAATAAGTGTCGGAATGAGGGCAGCTTGTACAAAAGTACCAAAGAGGTCGCTAAAAGGAACATCCTCGCTAAGCCTGGGTTTCTTGACTAAGATAATAAAGGGTTGTTACTCTTCCTCTTCCATAGCTGCAACAGCTTCTGCTTTTTGCTCTTCTTTAGACAACGGACCCAAGGTAGAGGAATTAAGATTAGCTCAGCAAGCCTGTAGCCATTTCTCTCCAAGATTATTCAGAAAAGACTTAGTCATAGTAGTGTTCTTATACATGAAAGCCGGAAGAAGAGCATCAGCTGAAATACAAGAATTGGGCATCATTATAGAGGAGATATACCAATTGGTAAATGTAGTTCAAAATGTTTATACATACCAAAAGAGTCATCCAGGGGAGTGTCAATGTTACTTATTTCAAAAGGGAACATTAAGCCCTCCACAATCAAAGGTGGTAAGTTGAATTTTGCCCCCTTTAGTTTGGATAAAGAGAAAGAAACAGAGGGATCATTGAGGAGATTGTTGATACTAGGAATTGGAGGTAGATCATATATACATTGAGCAGGAAAAGGAGGAGAAGAGGGGAGACGCATAAAGAAAAATTTGTGACGCCATTCCCCTTGAGGGGGAATTCGGTTGAACAAAATAGCCTTAGGGCGAAATTGAAATTTGAAGACACCGATGTCTCCATGGCGCGGAACGAAGAAGTGATGAAAAAGACGAGGGGGTAAAGGAAAATCTAGCAGTTTAGACACTCCAACAAAACCCATAAGGATAGAAAAAGACTGAGGGATAAACTGATTAAGGGGAATATTAAAGTAGATACTAACATCAGGAAAAAAGGAATGAAGAGGGAATCGAAAATCTTGTAGAACTTGGTCCTGAAAGATAGATATACACCTTAGAGGAGGAAGATGTGGGCTATCCTGGGGGGCAGGGCGAACTGTATAGGAAGGAAAACCATAGCTCATTTTTAAATCCACTTCCTCTATCTCTGTGAGGTCAGAAACACATGAAAGAAACCACGCAGGAGGAGAGGTAGCCATGGCGGAACAGTAAAAGGAAGGCGAACCGAGGAAAGCAAGAAAAAAGTCGGGAAGCGAAAGAGAACGTCTTAAACCCTTGCTCTTCCTTTCGATCCTATGCTAGAACCCTCAAATAAAAATAGCAGAAGAAATAGAATAAGGAAGAATATCCAGAATCATAACCATCATAAAGAGGTAATGTCATCAAAGGATAAAATAGAATTTAAAAAGAAGAATGAATCCCAAGAAAAAGATGTTAAGTTTGGTAATCTTCCTCGGGAAACGTGACCAATCGATATGTTCCCGCACAAAAAATATACCGACTATGTATAGTAAATTAGCATATCGAATGGGACTCGATTAAAGATTATCGGACGGGACTTGTAGGCATAAGTATGAATCGGTCGGTTACGATAGACTGACCGAGATAAATACTACCCTAATATATTGATTAGAGGTTTATAATGGTAAGACAGGTGACACTCGCCATAATGAATCAGAATGAAATTTGGTTGGCATAATGCACTAGATGATATTCATAAATACAAGTATATATCGATCGGGTATAATGAACCGACCGATATTAAGAATATTACGATAGGTTGCACTAAATCGAACGGGATTTAATTAGCTACAAAATACCGGACAATATTTGTCAACACTAGTATGCATCGACCGATCATGACAGATTGGTCAAAGTGGAGGATATTATAGTATATTGAGTGAGGTTCTATGGTGGCAAGCCAGGCAACATTCAACATACTTAGACAAAATAAACAACCACCACGAAAAGGAACAGAGTTAATAATAAAATTAGAAGTTCAACTTCACATAAACCAACCAGATTGTCGTCACAAATCCTAGTCAACCTTACAATGATTTAAATTCGAGTAAGAAAATCACTCTATCGTTAACTGGGGAAACAGATCGGCAGGCCTGTTATCAAGAAGTTTACGACGGTTCAAGAAGTTGGGAGGAGGATCACGGGATAAGAAGCCTTCTTCTCGCAATTGCTGCACCGCCCCTTCAGCTCCGACAGTGTAGGTTGCTAGGATAGATTTACGATGGACTTGTTGAACTCTGGAGACTGGATCAAGATGGTAGCTCGCCCCTTGAAACGAGTGTCCTCACCAACCTTGTAGACTACTAAAGCTGTTTGGGAAGTTTTTAACTCAGCATCTTTGATGGATGCCTCTGCTTTAACTGTGTCCAAAGAGGTATTCAAAGAAGCTATCTCGTCATCTTTCAGATGTAAAGCCTTGAGTTTATCAGCTAGTGCAGATTCATAATAAGACTTTAGTTTGTTAAGTTCGGCCGTCTGATTCTCTAACTTGGAAGTTAATTCCTTGTTAAGATCCGTAGCCGATTGGAATTGCAATTGAAGGCTTTCAATTTGAGATTCATATTGCTTCTTGGACTCTTTTGAAACTCTAGCAGAAGACATCTCGGCAACTTGTTGCTTCAACTTCTTGTTCTCGTCGTATAAGTTGTGCATCAACCGAGACAGGCCCATGTTCTCTTGCCATCGCTGGGAACATGATAAAGGATCATAAAATAGTAAAAGGCAAATAATAAATAAACTTTGATAAACATACCTGGGGTTCCTTGTTAGAAAATCGGTCAATTGCCTCAGGAGGGGAGAGCTCCCTAAAAAGAGAATGAATTTTTTGCCAGGCATTAGCAAAAGAACCTCCCAGTAAGATAGAGAGGACGGGGATGACAGAGGAGCACGTATAAAAAGAAGAAGTTGGAATAGAGGGGGGAGCAAAAACTAGATAAGAATAAGGCAAAGAAGGTAAAGATCCAGATGTGGGCACAGACAGTGGAAAAGTGAAAGAAGTGCCACCAGGAGTAGTGGTGCTAGAGGAAGGTGAAGAAGAGAAAACAAGAGAAGGATAAAGGTCAGCCAAAGTGAGCTCATCAGAAGGGAGGGCAGTAGAAGCAAAGTCTTCTGAGAGTAATTCTTCAGCAGAAAGGATGAGTCTCCTTTTGGGGGAAGGAGCCCTAGTAAGTTTGCGCCCCCGGCGTTTGCCGGGAGCAACTTCAGCTACTGATTTATCGGAGCTCACAGGAGATGTAAGCTCAATAATAGGAAGGGGAGTGGCTGCTAAAGGAGTAACAACCACTGATGAAGAAATAGGTGGTAAAGAAACAACAGGAGTTTCTACAAGAAGGACTTCGGGAGCCTCAGGAACCACCTGAGAGCTGGACACTTCAACCAGGGGAATTAGATCTTCAACTAGAGATGGCGGAGTAATGGTGGCAAGAAGCTCTTGTTCTTTTGCGCGAAGTGTGTCCTCTTCCAGACGCAGTTCTTCATCGATTAAAGCAAAATAAAAATTGTCCACTACATAGAGAGAAAAAATGTTTTAGTTAGTAAAAATCAATAAGGAAGAAGCAGGATTTTACCTAAAGAGCCTTGTGTATTGGGCTTGACAGGGCTTAGACCAAATAAGTATAGAAGATTGACCCTCGGCCACTTAGGGATAGAAAGCCGGTGATATAACAATTTTTCACAATAAACAGGAAAAGAAGGATGAAGATGAAACTCCCTGATGTCAGGCAAGGGAGGTAAGGAGGATCTCCAGGCATGAGACCAAGGAATGAGTCCTGGAAACTTTACAAAGAAGAAACAAGATTTCCAAGCTTTAAGAGGCGAGGGCGTATCCTTAAAAAGAACCATCTTAGTCTGGGATTGGAAAAGAAAAACACCGGGCTCCGAACACTTTGGGTTAGAAAACATGAAAAAATTTTGAGGAGTAGGAGAGATATCTAATAGACGAAATAGCATGTAGGTGCCGCATAGATAACGAAAGGCGTTAGGTGCAAATTGTTGCAAAGGAATATCGAAATACTGACTCACATCAATTAGAAAAGGAGGAATGGGAAACCGTAAACCCCCTATCAATTGGTCCCAGAAAAAGTCACACAATCAGCGGGCGGACGATGTGGATGATCATCTGGTTTCTGGATTAAGATGCTATATTCCCTAGGGATTTCATATTGATGGCGGATAGCAAGCCTAGCATTTTTATCAAAGGAAGAGGAAATTTGGACATACCAAGGAGCAATTGTTTCTTCAGCCATAGACAAAAGTAAAGGTTAGTGGAACAACGAGTTACTTACTGGAAGCAAGAAAGGGGATCGCCGGAAAGCGGTGAGCGCGAGGTTTGGTCAAAAACTGCAACAAGAGAAGAACGCTAAGGCAAGAAAGAATTGGACAAAGTTGACAAGAAGACGAAGGGTTTTAGATTTAGAAAACACACAACCGTCATTAGATCAAAGCACTTTTTCTTTCAATAGACGTCAAGGATTATAGAAAAGGGGCAAATGCCCGTATGACGTAGCAGAAAGAGAAGATATGTGTTACATAATCATAAAGGGGCATTTATGTTGGACACGACAAATCAAATCATGTTGGGGTTGGTAACACCTCGTCATACGCCTCCAACATTCTCTTACTATTGAAAAGCCAACCACAATCAAGGAAATTTTGAAGAGAAGACGCAGTTTACTAGGTGTAATAAAGGAAGAGGGATTGAGTTTGACGAAACCCAGGCTAAGGACAAAAAATAATGAAAGTTATTTAGGCATAAAGCATAATCCAAATTAATGTCATTATAAAGCATAAACTAACATCGATCGAAATAATTTTATTTACAATATCGATCGGCATAATTTTAGCTATAATAGATAAGTATAACATCGGTCGGGATAACCTTGTTTGTGATAAACAAGCGAATATCGGTCGGCATAATGTCAGTTATAATAGATAGTATAACATCGGCCGGGATAACCTTGTTTGTGATAAACAAGCGAATATCGATCGGCATAACTTCAGCCATAATAGATAGGTATAACATCGGCCGGTATAACCTTGTTTGTGATAAACAAGTGAATATCGGTCGGCATAACGTCAGCTATAATAGATAGTATAACATCGGCCGGGATAACCTTGTTTGTGATAAACAAGCGAATATCGGTCGGCATAACGTCAGCTATAATAGATAGTATAACATCGGCCGGGATAACCTTGTTTGTGAAAAACAAGCGAATATCGATCGGCATAACTTCAACCATAATAGATAAGTATAACATCGGCCGGGATAACCTTGTTTGTGATAAACAAGCGAATATCGGTCGGCGTAACGCCAGCTATAATAGATAGTATAACATCAGATGGGATAACCTTGTTTGTGATAAACAAGCAAATATCGGTCAGCATAACTTCAGCTATAATAGATAAGTATAACATCGGCCGGGATAACCTTGTTTGTGATAAACAAGCGAATTTCGGTCGGCATAACGTCAGCTATAATAGATAGTATAACATCGGCCAGGATAACCTTGTTTGTGATAAACAAGCAAATATCGGTCGAAATGACAACGTTTATGATATACAAGTCAATACTGGTCGAAGCATTACGTCTATTCTTGTGAACTAGAGGGATTCAAGAGAGTCACCCAATTCAGTACAAAAGATTGTTCGAAGTTGCATTTAGAACCTGATCAAATACATAACATTACACTTTCCTCTCAAAACATTAAACCTCAAAAGGTCAACAAAAGTTACAAACATAAGCTCTCAAGATGCTTAGAAAATTTCAATCCCACCGGAGTCAAACTTGCCAAGAAGCAGAAGTGGAAATATTTTACCTAGCACGAAGGAAGCTTGCCCGGGCAACAGAAGTGGTAATATTTTGCCCGGGATGAAGGAAACTATGAAGCAGGGTGGTCTCATGGACAAGGGGGAGGGGACAGATCTATTCAGGCCCTTGTGGAAAGGTGACTGAAGAGTTCCTCCCATGCTTGAGTCCTAGAGCTCTGCTTCCAGAGCGACCATCCTAGCCTGCAAATAACATGGGCTATGCCCTTGTCGCGACATCCATTGGCTATTGGATTAGTCCTCCATGAGTAGTGGGAACTCCTCTGAAACCCATTGGGTTTGCAGAACAGTCGTGCCTTTGGCTGGAGATTCTAGATCTCGAAAAACATCATTCCTTGGGATAGTTTCTCGGACCAAAAGGTTAACTAAAGCCAAAGCTTTGACAAACTCATATATAGATTTCGCCTTGTCCAACAAAAATTGCCCCCAGGGAGGGGGATCTGAGGCCATCCTCTCAGTAAGAAGAAGTGAATAAGAAAGACAAAGAAATGGGGCGAATGAAGAATGAAGAGAGGGTAATAGCTCTATTTAAAGGATCAAAAGACTCACGGGATCACTGTACTTGAGTTCACAGGATAACTATAACAGAGGATCATAAGGCCACTACAGTACCTGTGGCAGAGTCACGGGTAAGGACAGGCAAAGAAACAAAATTAGACTTGTGTCTAGTCAATCAGCTTCACCTCCTTTGATTAGACTTGAAGGGAAGGCTAGTGATATGGGTTAGGTTTTGTGGGTCCCTGGTGAAAAAGGACAAGGAGATAGCAAAGTTAAGAAGATAGATCAATATCGGCCAGGATATACCTTTTGAGAGGAAGGCCGATCCCGGCCGGATAATACCTTGATGAAGGAGGACCAATACCGGCCGAGATATACCTTAGGGGAAGTGAGCCAATATCGACCGATATATACCTCAAAGGGGGTAGACCAATATCGATCGATACATACCTCATGGAAAGTAGGCCACATCGGCCGAGATATACCCTAAGGGAAGTAAGCTAATATCGATCGATATATACCTCAAAGCGGGTAGACCGATATCGATCGATACATACCTCATGGAAAGTAGGCTAACATCGACCGAGATATACCCTAAGGGAAGTAAGCCAATATCAACCGATATATACCTCAAAGCGGGTAGACCGATATCGATCGATATATACCTCATGGAAAGTAGGCCAACATCGGCCGAGATATACCTTAGGGGCAGAAAGGTTAATATCGACCGATATATACCTTGAGGACAACAAGCTAATACTGACCGAGAAACACCCTGAGCAGAGTAGGCAAATATCGGCCGGGTTTTTACGTTTAAGACAAAAAACTAGGATTAGTCAAGATAACATATCTAGAATCAGTTAAGTATACGTGATCACCCAAGAACGAAAAGATCTAAGGCTTTATAGAATTGATAGTATAATACTTAACGATTAGTTGAACGATACTAACAAACCGACCGAACAAGGTCTAGGTTTAATATTCAGTCAATATGAAACATAGTATAATACCAAGCTGTCTACAACATAATAAAGACAGGACGAACAGGGAGACTCATACTTAATTTAATAAAGATACCTATGTATGATTGTATAACAGGTTTACCTATTTTGGCGGGAAGTATGCTTCTAGACTTTTTTGCAGGTACTAGACGACAAAGAAGGTACATCTGGGGTACAAAAAAGATTCCTTAAAATCCATTTACCACAAGTACGCAGTTGAGGTCATCTCAGAACAAACTCTAACAAACTGGGGTGCACTTCATGACTACGGAGGTTATATGAAGTGGTATAAAAGGGGGAATCCTCTCCGTTGGCCGGGTAAGTTCACATTATTGTTCACATTCATAACCCTAGTTTTTCAACCACTGTTCATCTTCTTCTTCCTTCTTCTTCTTCCACACCAAGAGAGATCACTGACTTGAGCATCGGAGGGTCTAGCCAGGGATTTCCACCCGGGTCTTAGGTCACTGACGATAGTGTTGGTTGGTCTCTTGTGCGCAGGAAACCTTGAAAGCTTCGGATCTTGGTTTTCTTCAGTCAGATTTCTCTCTCGTCATTGGATCTTCACACGAGAAGGCCAGTTCATGATTTTATTCTCCCCGATCCGCTTTGGGTTTCTCGGATTGGTATTCAGTCAGGTATTATTCTTCATCAGCAGTAGGTTTTTGCCCCAGCTTTCCATTTTTTCTAGCTTCTCAGACAAGATCAATTGCCATTGGGGTATTTATAATTTTAGAATTTTCTATGCAAAATTTTTTAATCAGTTCCTTAGCACATTTAGTTTGATAAATATAGCTTCCATCTCTGGTATGTTTAATTTGTAAACCTAAGAAGAAATTAAGTTCCCCTACCAAGCTCATTTCAAATTCATTTTCCATTAATCTAACAAATTCTTTTAAGAGTTTAGTGTTGGTTGAGCCAAAGATTATATCATCAATGTAGATTTGGGCTATAAAAATATCTTTTTCTAAGGTTTTGACAAATAGGGTCTGATCTATTTAACCTTGGTTAAAGCCCTTAGATATAAGGTAATTAGTTAACCATTCATACCATGCCCTAGGTGCTTGTTTTAGTCCATATAAGGCCTTTTTCAATTTAAACACATGGTTTGGGTTGTTTAAGTCCTCAAATCCTGGCGGTTGGCTTACATATACCTCTTCTTTAATAAACCCATTTAAGAAGGCTAACTTGACATCCATTTGGTATAACCTGAATCCTTTATGTACTGCATAGGCCAGCAGCATCCTAATGGATTCAAGTCTAGCTACTGGTGCATAGGTTTCATCATAATCTAACCCTTCAATCTGGTTGAACCCTTTGGCTACTAGTCTGACCTTATTTCTTACTATATCACCCTAATCATCCAATTTGTTCCTAAATACCCATTTAGTGTCAATCATAGACTTATCTATGGGTTTAGGTACAAGTTCCCAGACTTGGTTTCTATCAAATTGGGCTAACTCTTCCTGCATAGCAATGATCCAGTCTGGGTCAGGAAAAGCTTCTTCTATAGTCTTCGGCTTGATCTTGGAGATAAGGGCAATCTAACTCAGGTTTCGATAAGAAGATCTAGTTCTTACTCCTAGGTTTGGGTCACCCAAAATCTGGTCAGGTGGGTAAGAAGTACTTATTCTTGTGGGTCTTATACTAGGGTCAGCAATTGGTTCCTCTTGGTTACTAGTGTTAGGTTGAATTTCATCATCTTTTGTAATTCTTGGGATAATATCAACATTCTTATTTATTTTAGGTAGGTTATTCTCTTCATCAAAGATTACATTAGTTGTTTCTTCAACTTTTAGGGTATTTTGGTTATAGACTCTATAGGCCCTACTGGTTGAGAAGTACCCTAAGAATATTCCTTGGATTGATTTGGGTGTAAATTTTCCTAAGTAATCTTTAGTTTTTAAAATATGAACTTTACATCCAAATACTTTTAAATAGTTCAAGTTGGAAATTTTATTATAGTATAGTTCATAAGGGGTTTTATTGTGTAACTTGTTAATCAGGATTCTATTTTGAATGTAGTTAGCTATATTTATTACTTCAGACCAGAATTGATGGCTTAAGTTATACTCATTTAACATGGTTCTAGCAGCCTCTTCTAGGGTTCTATTTTTTCGTTCCACTAGACCGTTCTGTTGGGGGGTTTTAGGGCATGAAAATTCATGTTTGTATCCATTGATTTTACAAAATTGGGTAAACCTATGATTTTTAAATTCACCCCCATGATCACTTCTTATTCTTTTAATTTTGGTATCTTTTTCATTTTCTATTAACTTGCAAAAATTATTAAAAGTTTTAAAGGTTTCATCTTTTGTTTTTAGAAACTTTGCCCAAGTGAACCTAGAGTAATCATCAATTATGACTAAGCAATACTAGTTCTTTCTTAATGACTTGGCTCCATGTGAATCAAATAGATCTAAATGTAGGAGCTCAAGTAAGGAGACAGTTCTATCTAGATTGGTTGATTTATGGGTTGACTTGGTTTGTTTACCTTGTTGGCAAGCTTGGCAAATTGTATTTTCTAACTTCCTTAATTTGGGTAGCCCTCTAACTAAGCCATTTCGACTCATTTTTGAAATGAGTTTGACATGCATGTAATCTAATCTTCTGTGCTACAGGTTGGTTTCCTCTTGTTGTGTCAAGAGACACTTTGTTGAGGATATGGGTAGGCCAATTGTGTAGATGTTATTTTTCCTAAGCCCTTTAAGTATAATTTCGGGATTATGAATATTTTTAACTAAACACCCAGAATTATCAAAAGTAACTAAGTAGCCGCTATCACACAATTGACTTATACTCAATAAATTAAAGTTGAAATTTTCAACTAATAAAATGTTTTGAATAATGAAGTTGGAATTAAGTTCGATATTACCCTTTCCAATTACCTTAAGTTTACCGTCGTTGTCGAATGCAACTGATCCTACGTTCTTGCATTTGAGCTTAGTGAACTTCAACCTATCTCCAGTCATATGTTTGGAGCATCCACTATCCAATATCCATTGATCCAATTCCTACACATAAAATATTTGGATTGGATTCTATTTGATGGATCAAAAGATAGTTTTATTGAATTAAGTTCCCTTTTTATCTCACCTAGTCTAGGTTAATACTTAGTTATGGTTGATTGTTAGATGGTTGAGTTTGTTTAAAGTTAAGTAAGGTAAGTGCTTTTGAAGAATAATTAAGGTAAGTAATTTTGAGAAATTTTATTTATTTATTATTTTTTAAAAATGATTTAAAATAAGTTTGTAAAATGATTTTAAATAAGTTTTTAAAATTATTTTTAAATAAGTTTTTAAAATTATTTTTAAATAAGTTTTTAAAAGATTTTTAAATAAGGTTTTAAAAGATTTTTAAATAAGTTTTTAAAATATTTTTAAATAAGTTTTTAAAAGATTTTTAAATAAGTTTTTTAAAGGATTTTTAAATAAGTTTTTAAAAGATAAGTTAAATAAGTTTTTAAAAGATAAGTTTTTTTAAAAGAAATTTAAATAAATTTTTAAAATATTTTTAAAAGGGTTTTTAAAAGATAAGTTTTTAAAAAGATTTTTAAATAAATTTTTAAATGATTTTAAATAAGTTTTTTTAAAAAGATTTTTAAATAAGTTTTTAAAAGATTTTTAAATAAGGTTTTAAAAGATTTTTAAATAAGTTTTTTTTAAAAAAAATTGATTTTAATTTTAATTTTAATTTTAATTTTGATTTTAATTTTGTCTTTAGTCATCTCACCCAATCTGAATTTTTTAATCAGGGGATCCTATAATTTTGTGAGATGAATTTGGTTCAGTTGTAGGGTTAGGTTTAACTTTGTGTTAGATTCAGGTTTAGCTTTGGGCTCAGCAAATAGGCATTCTTTGGATAAACCTCTGGGTTATGGTGAGTCACTTGGACATCATTAAAGTAATCATGCCTTCAAAGTTTTCCAAATAGTCCTATCCACTAAACTTAATACAAAACCTTGGTCTAACTAGTTAGGATCCGTAAAGGGTAGCTTCGGTCAGTTCCACTTAGCCAAATACACCAGATCGAAGCTATATCTTCCTAGACATGCATAGACTGAGCATCCCTAACGTACTATCATCCAAAACTTCACCAGTACCGTAGGTCAAGTTGAACCTAGCCCTTTTAGTTCTAACCCTAATTACCCTACCCGGTAGCTTGGTTTGAATTACCCTGCCGGGTAGGCTAGTTTTGGAGGTGCCAGCTATTCTGGAGCCTCCCTACATTATTAATTTATAGATTGGATTTAAGTTTCTTAATTTAATTATATTTTAATTATTTTCTTTTAATTATTTATCTATTTATTAATATGGTTTTTCTTTTGGCTCCCCCTGGATGATAGACTCAATATGGTCTATCAAGGTAATGTACTTGATCCTTGGGAACCCAATATTGACCAAGTCCAACTTGATTGACCAAGTTGGACTTGGGTACCCATGCTAATTGGACCACTTTTCTATTTGTTCTGTTTACAAGTGACAAGTACGATCTATATTTCTTTTTAGGTTTGAATCCAATTCCGGACCTGTTGTATACGACCTTTTGTTTTCTAAGAATCAGGTCAAGATTCTTGGAACCCAAAGTAAATCGTTCCAACGCGATCTTCAAATCCTTGACTCGAATTTTCAGGTTGGAATTCTCTTCCTCAAGCTTTTGGACTTGAGTCGAGGTTCCAATTTGAACGGAGTCAGACAAGGATTTGGGGTTGGTCACTTCTTTAAGGGCTGATGCCTCTTTCAGAAATGACTTGATCCGAATATTAGATTTTGCTAATTTACATAACAAATAATTAACTAAATTATTTAAACGCAGAATACTTACAGTGGGGTCAGGCCCTTCGGAAACGGATACAAATTTGTGGCTTCTTTCTGATTCAGCTTCCGATTCGCTCTCGCTCTCGAACATATTGATCTGATCCCGGGCCATCAGTGGTAGGAGGCTCGTTTGTTCGAGTTCGTCATCGTCGTCTTCTGAGAAAGATTCTTCAAACGTTTCCTTCAAGACCTTTTTCCTTCTTTGTTTCTTTATCTACTTTTGGTTGGGATAGTTGGCTTTGATGTGTCCCTTCTGGTTGCAGCCGTAGAATATCACTTCAAAATTTACCTTTGAGCTTGATTGGGTTTCCTTGGACTGGACTGCCTTCTTGAGGTCCCTTTTGTTGAATGCCTTCTTCTTCTTGTAAAGCTTCTTTAGAAGGTTGACGAGCTCAACCGTTAGCTCGTCATCTTCATCGTCTGAGTCAGGTTCTTCGAGTAACAACCCAAATTTCCTCATTTTGAGTCCTAATAGTACTTAAAAATATTTAGAAATGGTTTAGAATAATTCTAGAGATTTTTAGAAATTTTTAGAGTATTTTTATGTAATTTTTGGAGTTCGTTTGGTATTTTTACCAAAAGAAACAAGTTGCAAAAAATAAAGAAAATTAGCCAAGATTCGAACCTGCAACCTCCGAACGAACCAAGCCTTAAGCAAATCCAGCTGACCAAGTGGTCAAGCAGGCAGTTCTATTTAGAAAAGATAGCGAAATTTATTTAAGATAGTTAACAGAATATTGGATTATAAAAGAGATAAGTTGATGTTGGATTTGTCTGTTTAGAAAAGGTAGCGAATTTATTTAAGATAGTTAACAGAATATTGGATTATAAAAGGGATAAGTTGATGTTGGATTTGTCTGTTTAGAAAAGGTAGCAAATTTATTTAAGATAGTTAACAGAATATTGGATTATAAAAGGAATAAGTTCATGTTGGATTTGTCTGTTTAGAAAAGGTAGCGAATTTTAGAAAGGGAGTTAGGGCATCGTCTTCAGCAGCCGGCCAAGGTCCTAGAAGCCCTTTTTGTTCGGTTGTGAGTCCAAGAAGCAAGGTAAGTGCTTTCTCACCTGCAGTAGAGTAGTTTCGGATTCATGTGTTCTTGATTTCCGACTCATGCCGCAAAGATTAATGATTTTGAAGATTTCCTGCCGTGAGTTTCATAAAGAAGATGAGAAGAGGTTTTAATTAATTTGAATATGTGGTTTAGTTTATTCCTTATGTTTGATTGGTGCTGCTGCCATGAAACTAAATTTAGTTCATTTAGATTTGGAAAGGAGTAAATTGTTTTGTTATACAGTGAGCATGAGACAGATATCATATTGATTAATTTATGGGAAGAGAATGCATAAATTTAAGGGAATATTAGATTCAGAAACGATGATGATCAAATGTTGATGACGTAAATTAAGGATGGAAACTTTACTTTCAGATTTTTGATGGTTTAGCATTGGAAGATCCAATTAGATCTCTAGTAGCTTAATTAGATTTGCAGATTTTAATTAAGTTTATAGTGCAGATTTTTGGTGGAACTTGTAGTGCAGATTTTTGTTGGAATTCATAGTACAGATTTTAATTAAGCGTATAGTGTGTAAAATACCGGAAATAGGCGAATATTAATAAGGGGAATTTTTTGGAATTTTTGGAAATTTTTCGGGAATTTTTCGGAACTCGTATGGACGAGTTTACGGGGATAAAATTGGGCCCCAAGAAAGCCTGTTTGGGTTACTCCATTTAAGTGAGGAAATATTTATATTTCCTTTTTTTTTATATTTTCTTTTTCTTATTTCTTATTTCTTTCTTCTCCCCGTGCCCTCACCCGCGCCTTTCTTCTTCTCTCACACCAAAGCTCTAACCGCCCGCGGCAGTTCTTCTTCTCCTCTGTCGACGCCTCCTTCCTCTCGCGTCTCCCGATCGCCACGGCCGACGCCGACAGACGAGAGCCGCTATCCGAGCCCTAGCCTCTCCAATCTCCTCACGGCGCCACCTTTCCTTTGTGCCCTAGCCAGCCCCGGCCAACCAGCGACTTCTCCTCCCTTCCTCTGGTCCGACGAGTTGCCGCCGTCCTTCCTTTTGCTCTAGCGCCGGCTGCCACCAACATTGTGACTGCCGACGCCACCGTCTTCGACCCCAGCGCCGACCTCCTCCACTTGGTTGTGCCCTAGACTCCTCAGCATTAGCGCCGACTCTTCTTCTCCTTTTCCGAGTGGAGGTTGCTTTCCACGTTGTGCTATTCAGTGGGTTTAGGAATTAGGGTTGGCTGTGGGTTGTTCTTGGGTCCGACAGCCACCTTCCAGCGGCTACTTTCCTCCGGCAGCAACGTCCCTGTTGCGAATTGAGGTAAGATGAGTAAATTATTTTCTTGAATTTAAGTTGTTATTGGAATAATATGGTTGAATCCCAAATCTGATCCAGGGTCTCCACTTTGCCATTTCCTTTGATCATAACAGTATACTGGAATCCTGAAGAGAAGTTGTTGTTGTGGGTTGTTTCTTGGTTCAGAAGTCGCAGTCTGGACTATGTATCAGTTAAGGAGGGTAAGAAGTGAGATCTTGATCTCTGAGTTGCGGTGGTGAGTTGCAGATTGACTGCTATACTTTAAGGTGAGCATCTGTGCAGTGATAAATTTTTAAGTTAGTTAAGTGTGGATTATTGATGTAGGATATTTGATTTAGAGGGCAACACCATTTACCTCGCTTCGGTCAGGTTTACTGGCAGCTAGAATGGATGAGAAGTAAGGTAAGGTGTGGAGCATTTGATACATACTATAGATCATTGTTTTGATTCGATTATTTTTAGATAGATGATCATGTGTAGATTAATTCTTGTATACAGGATGATGGTCTTGTGATTAGGAATTTATTTAGCTATTTGTTTATACTTAGCTAAATTATAGGATTTATCACAGGACCTTGACGCGAGACAAGTATCTCGACTACCGGCTTGGACTATTCTATTTGGAGGCGGGTACTTTTGACTTATGCCATTTGATATACATAGTAGTGAATTTAACAAATTGCATTAATTATGTCCTTTATTTGTTTCGGTTAGTCACTACCCAATATCTAATACATGATTGATTGATTGCTTGATTTGCATTCCATGTATACTTTATTTGTTTATACATGCTTATAGGGGGTAGTGATATACCATGCTTCACCATGTTCAGGACCTAGGTTTTATTTATACCTTCTGTGTACCTTTGATTCGATATGATTCGTTGACCTAGGGTGCACTTTTCTATATATATGGAATAGGTCAGGATGTTTTTATGGTTATTGCCATGCACCATTTGCATGATTGCATGCTGTGCGATAGTCCGCTCCATTATTGTTGGGCACATCGCCAGTTACATGGATCTGCACACACCACCACTCATGGGTTATTGGTCGATTCAGGCAGAGTGTGTTGCAGTAGGGACTCTGTTAGGCACTGTTGGTCCGCTCATGGGTAGTGTGACACAACGTGTTATCCGACAGGGATTTCTCCCCGTCACTGTGTACCGGGAGATGAGAGCATTGCGCTCCCCCATTTTAGATTTGGGGTAGGAGGATAGGTGTACTCTGACAGCATCCCGTCCACTCGATCACTCATCAGGAGTAGTGACGACAGAGTGTACGGTTGTCACAGCCCTACCCACTCGGCCTCACTATTGTGTGTGAGATGATCGACTGGCATTAGGGGTGACCAGGACGCATCATTGGCATCATATGCATGATGCATTTATCGCTTGTGTTTGTGTTTGCTGCATTTAGATGCTGCATATTGTTTGGATACCTATGTTTGACATGCATACAGGATTCCTATACCACTCGGACTGTTTGACCTTATACTCAGGTCCTGGTTAGTACAGTTTCTCTCCTGTTTACTTCAGATGCATATTTTTATCTTTCTTATATCAGGAGACTGTACGCATGATTAGTGCTAGGTGTTATTTCCCTACCTTGTATATCAATTGTACCTGCTGAGTGTTGGACTCACCCTGCCTCCATTGTTGATATTTTCAGGTTGATGCTGTCAGGAGAGAGTTTCAGTTGCTGGTCCCTGCAGACCTCGAGGATATGATTGGTTATCTTTTGGTTTCTTTTCTGTTCTAGACTGTTTTGAACTTGTTATGTTTTGGATTATTCTACTTATGGACATTGTATGGATTTTATTATGTCGATGGATTTAGATTTGGATTTATTCTACTATATGCCTGCCTGGATGGCAGAAGAGGTGAGTTCATCGGATTTGAGCTTTATGAGTGTAGTGGAGTAAGGTTGATTTCGAGTCAGGGTATTATCTTTCTGTTTACTTATATAAACTGCGTGGTGATGGTTTATTTTGTTGTTATTATTCCAGCCGCATGTGCTGAGGTATTTGGTGCTTGTAGAAAAGTTTCAGATTGTCCACCGTACAGGGGAGATGCTGCCGAAATTTTCTCGGACAGGGACTCCTCTGGGGCGTAACAATTTAGTGGTATCAGAGCCCAGATATACGATCTTTTGTTTTAGTATGTTGGATGTTTGGGATAACCTGATACCAATTTATTTACTTGGTATCAGAGCGCCAAGTTTGGCGATACTTGTTGGATTTTTGTATTATGGATTTTCGAGATTTATCTGATACCAATTTATTGGTATCAGAGCAGGTTATGGATACCTGCTTTTGGTGTTTTGGATTTTTGGATGTCTATTTCGGTTTGTACGGATTTCCGTTATGGTTATGTTTCGGACTTTCATTTCGGATTTATATGGATTTCCGGCGATTTTCTCGTTCGGAATTTTGAGGTCAGAAGTTGGGGACTGGACAGCGATGGAACATCTTCAGACGGCAAATAGGTATGATGTTTATTTTATGATAGTTAGGACATCTATTAGCACTTTATCTTTATTACTTGTCTGGTTGTTGTAGCCATATTACATGTGATGGGTTAGCCGCTGATCTTGGTCGACCCTAATAGAGATCAAGGATTATAGTCTCTGGTGATTTTTCATATCATACCATCAGTAGTTTTAGCTTCTGTTACTACTATTAGGAGATGGAGGCACATATCAGCCTCTGCTATTGTTAGCTGGTAATGGATGATACCTATATATTCCTGTGGACTTAGCTAGTAGAGTTTTTATACTCGTATCTTTTGGATATTAGGGTATCCGATACGATGAAAATTGGTCATTGGAGAGTTATCATGTTTGATCATTGTTGAGAATGATTTGAGGTTGAGGGATATTGGGAGATCAGATATTGTGATGTGTTGATTTCTAATGATTTATGAGAGTAAATGTTATGTGGTTGTTTGATGATCTATTAGTGGATAACTATTTTGATGATCTATTATTTGGTTTGTTGTTGATGGTCACATAGTGAGTGTCATGTATGATATTCACAGGTTTGATGTTTATAGTTGGTGATCAGATTATAAATCGGGTGCTAGAGAGTTTATGGTTTAGAGTGCCTATGAGATTTTAATAAATCTGGTTAGTTGTGGTTAGTTAACAGGATGATAAAATTGATGTTTACTTCCTCTGATATTGGACTATGTTGATAAATAGTGATTTGATGTTTTGAATGTTAACTTGCTCTCATGGGGAGTAGAGACTTATTCATCTGATATTATGTGGGCTGATATTTTTGAGGATAAAAAAAAAAGGAGAGTGTCTTGATGTTCTTGAATTCTGACTTTATCTTTTGGGTCTTATACCTTTATACATATGATTATTGTGGGTTTCTAGTAGATTATACCCGAGTGGTTAGACATACATGTCTGATTGTTTTTTGGAGGTATTTGTCAATTAAAAACTATGTTGTGGAATGTGCACATATGTTTGAGTGTTTTATTGGATGTATCTTATCGATCTAATCTGAGTTGTGATATGTGCAGATGTGTTGGGTGTAATATTTGAGGTATCTTGTTTATTATAAGATTATTCTGAGAGTATACTCGTGTCGATTATGATTTGTTGGAAGTATTACGTTGATTATACTCTTGGCATAGGTGTACATATGTCATGTGAGTGTTGTTGAGGTGTATTGTTGATTATACCTATGTTGATATATGCACACGGGTTTGATAGGTATTGTTGGAGGTATCACACTAATTTATACCTGTGCTATGAGTGTGTTTGGTGTGTACAAATTGGAGGATTATGTTGATTATACATATGTTGTGTGTGCATATGTACCAGGTGTATGGTGGGTAGCATCATGATGATTCTACCTATGTTGAATGTAGAATGCTGAGTGTCTACATTATGTTATTGGTTGTATAACCCTGTCAACTAATTCTCCTATTAGTGGGTGACCAACCCACTAGGATGATGATAGAGTTGACTATGGATTTGATTTGTTTACTAGGTTGTTTATACCTTTGGCTGCCCACAGTGATATGTGGTTGAGTGATCTCGTGCAGCCTCTAGTTGGATAGTTAGGTGCCTTGGACACTTATGGATCGTTTGTGGTGGAGCGGAGTTCCCACATATACATATTTCGGATTGCTGGTACCGGAGCATTGCTCCTATATCTATTGCAGATACATGTTATAGATTATTTGTAGTGGAGTGTTACTCCTATATATTGAGGAATTCTTGTGGTAGAGCGTTGCTCCCACATATGTGGTATTTTCTGTGATGGAGCGTTGCTCTCACACTGGAGGATCTATGCTTAGATGATTTATATCATGGGTGATCATATTTCAGACTTATTGTCAGGGATCTTATGGTTAGAAATGTCTGTGATATGGACATTATGTGTCATGATTTTACCATTAGGGTTTGGGAAGCCTTAGAGGTTTTCAGAGACTTGATGATTTTGGTATTCCCAGGATGTTTGGATCGGTTTCCATTGTCTTTGTTGACGGTGTTGTGATCTATTTCGGATCCATGGTGAGTTACGCACTTCATCTTTGTATAGTTCTAGAGATGCTTCGATGGAAACGTCTAGATGTGAAGATCAGTAGTGCGTATTTTGGTTGTCTTCTGTGAGATGTTTGAGACATACGGGCATCACTAGGAGTATGCCGTGGTTCCACAGGAGATCGAGGTTGTTACCATTGGGAGTAGACGGAGTCTATAGAAGAGGCTCGCAACTTTCTCTGTTTGGCTCGATATTTTCGGAGATACATTGAGGGTTTCTCTCGGATTGCTATGCCACTTTCACGCTTGACCAGGAAAGGCATGAAGTTCACTTGGACTGAGGATTATGAGATCAGCTTCTAGGAGCTGAAGTGGAGACTAGTGTCAGCTCCGATTTTGGTTTTTACCTTCTGAAGAGGACGGATTCGTGTTTTATACCGACGCGTCTCTACATGGTTTGTGCATTGTTTTGATGCAGCACGGCAGGGTAGTCTCCTACTTCTCGGCAGTTGAAGGAGCATAAGGAGAACTACCCAGTACATGACTTGTGGCTGGCTGCCATTATTTTACCTTGAAGATTTGGCAGCAGCATCTGTTCGGTATTACATTTGAGATTCTCACTGATCATAAGAGTCTCAAATATATATTTTTACCCAGAAGGAATTTAATCTCCGACAGAGGAGATGGATGGAGTTCCTGAAGGATTATGACTGTACGATTGACTATCACCCGGGGAAAACTAATATGGTTACCGACGCACTCAGCTAGAAGTCTAGAGAGACTTTAGCTTGCCACCGAGTTGTGGTCACAGATTTGATTCAGGGTTTCTCCGGGTTAGGCCTTGCGAAGCAGGGACAGACAGAGCAGGATATTCTAGTTACCATGGTTGCTCAATCCTTGGTCAGGATGAGGATTCAGGAGGCCCAGGTTGGAGATCAGTATTTACGGTCCATTGGCAGCCAGATAGCTTCTGGCAGCAGACCGAGTTTACACGAGACGAGGAGGGTATTATATACTTCCGAGGCAGGTTGTGCGTACCTCAGTCTCATCCGATCTTTCAGGAGTTACTTCAGGAAGCTCATCGCTCTCGATTTGCGATCCACCCAGGCGGAACCCGCATGTATCGAGATTTGAGGTGTTCCTACTGGTGGAACGGTATGAAGAAAGACATCGCGGAATTTATAGCTAGATGTCTTGTCTATCAGCAGGTGAAGGCTGAGCACTAGAGACCTGCCGGATTACTTTAGCGGATTCCTATTCCTGAGTGGAAATGGGAACATATTACTATGAACTTTGTGGTGGGATTGCCGAGGACACGACGAGGCTATGACGCGATTTGGGTTATCGTTGATCGAGTAACCAAATCTGCACACTTCTTAGCAATCTGGAAGACTAATTCCCTGGATCGATTGGCAGATCTATATTGTCGGGAGATCATCATATTACATGGTGTTCCTTTGACTATTATTTCAGATAGAGACCCCCTGTTCACGTCTCATTTTTGACAGAGTCAGCAGCAGGCCTTGGGCACGCAGTTCTATTTCAGTACAACTTTCCATCCGCAGACAGATGAACCGTTAGAGCGGACTATTCAGACTCTAGAGGACTTGCTGAGGTCTTGTGTATTGGATTTTGGAGACAGTTGAGAGGACCACTTGTCATTGGTAGAGTTCGCCTACAAGAACGGTTTGCATTCGGCTATCCGGATGACACCGTTTGAAGCGTTGTATGGTAGTCCTGGTCGGACACCCACCCTCTAGGATGAGGTTGGGGAGAACAGTTGTTGGGACCTTGTATAACTCAGCATGAGGCAGAGTTAATCCGTACTATTAGACGGAGAGTGTTAGAGGCATAAGACTGCTAGAAGAGATATGCTGACCGGAGTCGGAGACTTTTAGAGTTCTCCATTTGCGACCATGTATTTCTGCGAGTTTCACCCATGAAAGGGGTGAAGAGATTTGACCTCAAAAGTAAGCCAACTCTGTGATACATTGGACCTTTCCAGATCTCGGAAAGGATTGGAGCGGTAGTTTACTGGTTGGCACCACCACCGTCCCTGGCAGGAGTTCACGACGTATGTCATGTATATATGTTGTTGAGATACATAGCAGACCCAGCTCATGTGTTGTCTGATATACCAGTTTCCCTTCAGCCTGACGTCACCTATGAGGAGGTTCCGGTACGGATTCTCGACCGGAAAGAGCGTTAGTTGCGGAACAAGACTATCCGGTTGGTTAAAGTCGGATGGCAGCATCATTCGGACGAGGAGGCTACTTGAGAGCTCGAGGATACTATCCGAGCTCGATATCCCCATTTTTTTACGTGAGGTATGTGATTCAGTTTACCGTTCAGCATTTATACTTTCTATATCTGTTGTTAGTACTTGCTGATGGTCGATAACGAAATTTGGGGACCAAATTTTTATTAGTGGAGGAGAATGCAAAATACCGGAAATAGGCGAATATTAATAAGGGGAATTTTCTAGAATTTTTGGAAATTTTTCGGGAATTTTTCGGAACTCGTATGGACGAGTTTACGGGGATAAAACTGGGCCCCAGGAAAGCCTGTTTGGGTTACTCCATTTAAGTGAGGAAATATTTATATTTCCTTTTCTTTTTATATTTTCTTTTTCTTATTTCTTATTTCTTATTTCTTTCTTCTCCCCGTGCCCTCACCCGCGCCTTTCTTCTTCTCTCACGCCGAAGCTCTAACCGCCCGCGGCAGTTCTTCTTCTCCTCTGCCGACGCCTCCTTCCTCTCGCGTCTCTCGATCGCCACGGCCGACGCCGGCAGACGAGAGCCGCTATCCGAGCCCTAGCCTCTCCGATCTCCTCACGGCGCCACCTTTCCTTTGTGCCCTAGCCAGCCCCGGCCGACCAGCGACTTCTCCTCCCTTCCTCTGGTCCGACGAGTTGCCGCCGGCCTTCCTTCTGCTCTAGCGCCGGCTGCCACCACCATTGTGCCTGCCGACACCACCGTCTTCGACCCCAGTGCCGACCTCCTCCACTTGGCTGTGCCCTAGACTCCTCAGCATTAGCGCCGACTCTTCTTCTCCTTTTCCGAGTGGAGGTTGCTTTCCACGTTGTGCTGTTCAGTGGGTTTAGGAATTAGGGTTGGCTATGGGTTGTTCTTGGGTCCGACAGCCACCTTCCAGCGGCTACTTTCCTCCGGCAGCAACGTCCCTGTTGCGATTTGAGGTAAGATGAGTAAATTATTTTCTTGAATATAAGTTGTTATTGGAATAATATGGTTGAATCCCAAATCTGATCCGGGGTCTCCACTTTTGCCATTTCCTTTGATCAGAACAGTATACTGAAATCCTGAAGAGAAGTTGTTGCTGTGGGTTGTTTCTTGGTTCAGAAGTCGCAGTCTGGACTGTGTATCAGTTGAGGAGGGTGAGAAGTGAGATCGTGATCTCTGAGTTGCGGTGGTGAGTTGCAGATTGATTGCTATACTTTAAGGTGAGCATCTGTGTTGTGATAAATTTTTAAGTTAGTTAAGTGTGGATTATTGATGTAGGATATTTGATTTAGAGGGCAACACCATTTACCTCGCTTCGGTCAGGTTTACTGGCAGCAAGAACGGCTGAGAAGTAAGGTAAGGTGTAGAGCATTTGATACATGCTATAGATCATTGTTTTGATTCGATTATTTTTAGATAGATGATCATGTGTAGATTAATTCTTGTATACAGGATGATGGTCTTGTGATTAGGAATTTATTTAGCTATTTGTTTATACTTAGCTAAATTGTAGGATTTATCAAAGGACCTTGACGCGAGATGAGTATCTCGACAACCGGTTTGGACTATTCTATTTGGAGGCGGGTACTTTTGACTTATGTCATTTGATATACATAGTAGTGAATTTAACAAGTTGTATTAATTATGTCCTTTATTTGTTTCGGTTAGTCACTACCCAATATCTGATACATGATTGATTGATTGCTTGATTTGCATTCCATGTATACTTTATTTGTTTATACATGCTTATAGGGGGTAGTGATATACCATGCTTCACCATGTTCAGGACCTAGGTTTTTTTTATACCTTCTGTGTACCTTTGATTCGATATGATTCGTTGACCTAGGGTGCATTTTTCTATATATATGGATTAAGTCAGGATGTTTTTATGGTTATTGTCATGCACCATTTGCATGTTTGCATGCTGTGCGATAGTCCGCTCCATTATTGTTGAGCACATCGCCAGTTACATGGATCTGCACACACCACCACTCATGGGGTTAGTGGTCGATTCAGGCAGAGTGTGTTACAGCAGGGACTCTGTTAGGCACCGTTGGTCCGCTCATGGGTAGTGTGACACAACGTGTTATCCGGCAGGGATTCCTCCCCGTCACTGTGTACCGGGAGATGAGAGCATTGCGCTCCCCCATTTATGATTTGGGGTAGGAGGATAGGTGTACTCCGACAGCATCCCGTCCACTCGGTCACTCATCAGGAGTAGTGACGACAGAGTGTACGGTTGTCACAACCCTACCCACTCGGCCTCACTATTGTGTGTGAGATGATCGACTAGCGTCAGGGGTGACCAGGACGCATCATTGGCATCATATGCATGATGCATTTATTGCTTGTGTTTGTGTTTGCTGCATTTATATGCTGCATATTGTTTGGACACCTATGTTTGACATGCATCTGATTCCTATACCACTCTGTTTGACCTTATACTGGGTCTGGTTAGTACAGTTTCTCTCCTGTTTACTTCAGATGCATATTTTTATCTTTCTTATATCAGGAGATTGTACGCATGATTAGTGCTAGGTGTTATTTCCCTACCTTGTATATCAATTGTACCTGCTGAGTGTTGGACTCACCCCGCCTCCATTGTTGATATTTTCAGGTTGATGCTGTCAGGAGAGAGTTCCAGTTGCTGGTCCCTGCAGACCTCGAGGATATGATTGGTTATCTTTTGGTTTCTTTTCTATTCTAGACTGTTTTGAACTTATTATGTTTTGGATTATTCTACTTATGGACATTGTATGGATTTTATTATGTCGATGGATTTAGATTTGGATTTATTCTACTACATGCCTGCCTGGACGGCAGAAGAGGTGAGTTCATCGGATTTGAGCTTTATGAGTGTAGTGGAGTAGGGTTGATTTCGAGTCAGGGTATTATCTTTCTGTTTACTTATATAAACTGCGTGGTGATGATTTATTTTGTTGTTATTATTTCAGCCGCATGTGGCTGAGGTATTTGGTGCTTGTAGAAAAGTTTCAGATTGTCCACCGTACAGGGGAGATGCTGCCGAAATTTTCTCGGACAGGGACTCCTCTGGGACGTGACATAGTGCAGATTTTAATTAAGCTTATAGTCCAGATTTTTATTTAAGCTTATAGTGCAGATTTTAATTAAGCCTATAGTGCATATTTTAATTAAGCTTATAGTGCAGATTTTTATTTAAGCTTATAGTGCAGATTTTAATTAAGCTTATAGTGCAGATTTTAATTATGTTTATAGTGCAGATTTTATTTAAGCTTATATTGCAGATTTTAATTAAGCTTATAGTGTAGATTTATTAGAGCTTAAAATGCAATTTCCTTTAGAGCAGATTTCCTTAGAGCTTGTAGTGCAGATTTCTTAAGAGCTTATGGTGCAGATTTCGTTAAAGTTTATAGTGCAAATTTTGAATTGTCTAGCATTGCAGTTTTTGATAGTTTAGCATTTCAATTTTGATTTGTTTAGCATTACATAATTTTATTAGCATTGTATGCAGATTTTTGCTTAAGCATTTCGATGTTAGGAGTTGTTTAAACATTTCAGTTTTTAAAGAAGCCTTCTTTTATTAGAAGTATTAACAAGTGTAAGAAAGATAAAGAAAAGAAAGAGAAAGGCCAAGGCCTTAAGTCGATTCCAAAGTCAAGACTTTAGGGATTTTGATGCACAAGGTGCTTAAAGAAAATGCTGAGGCATTATATATTAGAAGTAATAAAAGATAACAAGTATTTTACTTTATTTAAGAGGCTAGTACCCGACTTCCGAGGTTGTCGTTAAATAAATCCAGGTGTCCAATTCCGAGGTCTTGGCCCTGGTAGACCGAGGTCTACTCTTTTAGGATTGGTGGCTCGCTACCCCAACCTATTGGGAACGCGCATAAGATGGTACTACGCATGGGCCCAAGAAGAAAGTTAATTATTATTTTGAAGTATTAAAGTATAAGTTTTTAAACAACTCAAAAAAAAGATTCAGAAAGTGTTTAAAATTCAGCAAGATTATGCTAGCATGATTGTATATATTTATTATACACGTTTAGCATTTCAGTATGTTTCTTTTGCTTGTAGATGAGCATGAGTAGTTTTCCTTTTGAGCATTCAACTTTTAGATTTCAGTATATTCACATGCATATTCGAGTTTTGTGAGTTAGATAGCGCTTACTAAGCAATTTTGCTTATAGATGCATTTTCTTCTTACTGCAGATAAAGGAAAGGAAAAGTTATAGCAAAGGAAGGCGACAAGAAGGTGCGGATGGATGTGTGATGCCTGGACTATAGAAGCCTTGGGACCTAGCATAAGAATTTATTAAGATTGTCATTTATTAAGAATGTATTAGATGAGTCATTTAGTCTTCCGCTGCTAGTTAATTGTATGTTTTAAGTTCTCCGAGAGTTTTAGGAATTTCTATCAACATGTGAACAAGGATAGTTAAGTAAAGTTAGTAGTCCAGTAGCGCTCCACCCTCGCAGACTAGTAGTGAGGAGGGTGGGGTGTTACAAGTTGGTATCAGAGCAGTTCCTATTCTCCAACATCACACATCAGCACCAACCTTGCCGTCTTCAAGTAAGAAATTACTTAAATTCTTTTTAGTATGCTTTTCTTTTTTTGCAGTAAAGAGAAATCTTTAGAAGTATTTGTTTATATGTGCTTAAGCTAGATAAAAGTTCTTGTGTGTGGAACAGCATGAGGCGGAAATATTCAGAATTGTTCTAAGTTCGAGGATGAACTTTTTATAGGTTATGGGAAATTGTAACAACCCAAATTTCCTCATTTTGAGTCCTAATAGTACTTAAAAATATTTAGAAATGCTTTAGAAAAATTCTAGAGATTTTTAGAAATTTTAAGAGTATTTTTATGCAATTTTTGGAGTTCGTTTGGTATTTTTACCAAAAGAAACAAGTTGCAAAAAATAAAGAAAATTAGCCGAGATTCGAACCTGCAACATCCGAACGAACCAAGCCTTAAGCAAATCCGGCTGACCAAGTGGTCAAGTAGACAGTTCTGTTTAGAAAAGGTAGCAAAATTTATTTAAGATAGTTAACAGAATATTGGATTATAAAAGGGATAAGTTGATGTTGGATTTGTCTGTTTAGAAAAGGTAGCGAATTTATTTAAGATAGTTAACAGAATATTGGATTATAAAAGGGATAAGTTGATGTTGGATTTGTCTGTTTAGAAAAGGTAGCAAATTTATTTAAGATAGTTAACAAAATATTTGATTATAAAAGGAATAAGTTGATGTTGGATTTGTCTGTTTAGAAAATGTAGCGAATTTATTTAAGGAGTTAACAGAAATATTAAGTTATAAAAAGGGATAAGTTGATGCTCTGTTTTCCCGTGACTTAAACCATTCTCTCCTTCTCTTTTGCGTACGATGGCGGAGCTCGTGCAGAAAATGAAAGGGAGTTAGGGCATCGTCTCCAACGGCCAGCCAAGGTCCTAGAAGCCCTTTTTGTTCGGTTGTGAGTCCAAGAAGCAAGGTAAGTGCTTTCTCACCTGCAGTAGAGTATTTTCGGATTCATGTGTTCTTGATTTCCGATGCATGCCGCAAAGATTAATGATTTTGAAGATTTCCTGTCGTGAGTTTCATAAAGAAGATGAGAAGAGGTTTTAATTAATTTGAATATGTGGTTTAGTTTATTCCTTATGTTTGATTGGTGTTGCTGCCATGAAACTAAATTTAGTTCATTTAGATTTGGAAAGGAGTAAATTGTTTTGTTATGCAATGAGCATGAGACATATATCATATTGATTAATTTATGGGAAGAGAATGCATAAATTTAAGAGAATATTAGATTCAGAAAAGATGATGATCAAATGTTGATGACGTAAATTAAGGATGGAAACTTTACTTTCAGATTTTTGATGGTTTAGCATTGGAAGATCCAATTAGATCTCTAGTAGCTTAATTAGATTTGCAGATTTTAATTAAGTTTATAGTGCAGATTTTTGGTGGAACTTGTAGTGCAGATTTTTGGTGGAATTTATAGTGCAGATTTTAATTAAGCGTATAGTGCAGATTTTAATTAAGCTTATAGTGCAGATTTTTATTTAAGCTTATAGTGTAGATTTTAATTAAGCTTATAGTGCAGATTTTTATTTAAACTTATAGTGTAGATTTTAATTAAGCTTATAGTGCAGATTTTAATTAAGCTTATAGTGCAGATTTTAATTAAGCTTATAGTGCAGATTTTAATAAAGCTTATAGTGCAGATTTATTAGAGCTTAAAATGCAGATTCCTTTAGAGCAGATTTCCTTAGAGCTTGTGGTGCAGATTTCTTAAGAGCTTATGGTGCAGATTTCGTTAAAGTTTATAGTGCAGATTTTGAATTGTCTAGCATTGCAGTCTTTGATAGTTTAGCATTTTAATTTTGATTTGTTTAGCATTACAGAATTTTATTAGCATTGTATGCAGATTTTTGCTTAAGCATTTCGATGTTAGGAGTTGTTTAAACATTTCAGTTTTTAAAGAATCCTTCTTTTATTAGAAGTATTAACAAGTGTAAGAAAGATAAAGAAAAGAAAGAGAAAGGCCAAGGCCTTAAGTGTTGGGATCGTAGATGGCTAGAGGGGGGGTGAATAGCCTCTTAAAAAACTTAAACAAAACTTCTACACGGATAATTGTTAGCACAGCGGAATTAGACAACAAAAGGAAAGAAAAACACAAGCACACTAACACTAGGATTTATGAGGTTCAGGGATAACTTGCCCCTACTCCTCAGCGTGTCCGTAAGGTGGACGACTCCTTGATCTTCGGTAGATCGCACCCCGGATAATTTCCGGTTACAAATCCTCCTTCTCGGTGGAGTAACCTCCCCACAAAGTCTCAAGAAATATCTAAGTTAAAGCACGAGACTTACAGAAGCTCGGTGGCAGAGGAGAATAAAAATGCTTACAACCACGCGAGGATCAGTAGCAGAACAGAGATCGCAGTTCACCCGAGAGCGCAAGAACTTCGCACAACAGCACAGACTTTTCTTTCAAGCTTTCTTGTTTTTGTTCTATGCTCTCCTCTCGCTGTTTTTACTGCTTCTCAAACCTGATCTCTGCTGTCACCGATCTGGTCAAAAACTGCGCAAATCAGCGCTGCAGCCAATCCCTCTTCCTCCTTACCTGGTTCTCTGAACTCACACCAATGATATCACAGTCATCACTGGCATCTTCTGAGCTCGAACCAATTCCCAGGAGTCAAGCAGATCGCAGCCAGATCACAGCATTATCCGTTGATGCCTGAAATGCACCATGCGCCGCTGAAGCCAGCAGAAAGACCATTTGTCGCATTCCTCTTATGAACTTAATTTGAAATTAGGCTTGGAATGATACCTGTTAACCTGCAAACTCAAAAGCTAACAGCACAGAGGATTATATCACATAAATGAATGAGGTATATCAAAAGCAGTGAAGGAATCGCTGATACAGCGAACAAATCAGAGTGTGTGGATCGGTCACCAGACCGATCTCAGTGCCTTGGACCGATCAGGCAACAGCCTGATCGGTCTGAGGTCATTCTGATCGGTCGTAGGGACCGATCAGATTGAGTGTGGATCGGTCCACAGACCGATCCACCCCTTTCTTTCTTCTGCAGGCTCTTCTCCTGATCGGTCTCCCTGACCGATCAGATTGCACTCAGTGTGCTACTGAGTGTTTTCTGATCGGTCTGCAGACCGATCAGATTTCACTCAGTGTGCTACTGAGTGTCATCTGATCGGTCATCAGACCGATCCATGGAACTCAGTTTCACTGGATCGGTCTGCCGACCGATCCATGGAACTCAGTTTCACTGGATCGGTCTGCCGACCGATCCACTGATTCATGTGTCACTGGATCGGTCTACCGACCTATCCAATGTGCCATGGAATGTCCACTTAGGTCCCTTTCTGACCTAATCCGGAGAATGAGCTACCGTGCCCTCTCCGACTCCATCAGGTCCAGAGAACGAGCTACCGAGCCCTCTCTGACCTAGTCAGGTCCAGAGAGCGAGCTACCGAGCCCTCTCTGACCTAGCATGCCAAGCTTCCTTCTTGGACTTTTCAACACCAGATGTCCGATCACCCTTGATCCATCTGGATTTCCCTTGCCTGGCTTCACTCACCAGGACTTGTACCTAGCTCCACTCACTAGGGTTTTCACCTGGCTTCACTCACCAGGATTTCCAATCTGCCTGACTTCACTCACCAGGACTTTCCAACTGCCTAACATCCCAGTTAGGACTTTCTCAATCAGGTCAACCTAGTCAACCTAGATTAGTAATTAATCTGAGTTAAATATCTGATACACACTTAAATCAGTGTCAACAGCAAAACAACATCCAGATCAGACTGTATCAACAATCTCCCCCTTTTTGTTGTTTGACAACATGATTTAAGTTTAGATCAGAAATACCCATAATTTTTAGGGAAATCAGGATCCTCCCCCTAAGACGGATACACCACCAAGTCAATGACGGGAATCAAGATCCTTCCCGTTATCCTCTCCCCTAAAATCAAGCTTTCATACATTAAACTTAGGTATCCTCTCCCCCTTTGTCAAACACCGAAAAGGTGCGAATAAGGTAAGATAACCTAAAGAACTCCCCCTTAACCCTTACTGTTTGTTTCTTAAAGCACTTAGAATTCCCTCTAAGTGTATTATAAGACAGTAATAAGGAAACAAAGGACAAACAAGACATGCAAGTGAACAGCATATTAATAACGGATAGAAAATGAAACATAATAAAGAGCAAGCAAATATAAAACTGAGTAGCATAAATACATGAGTAGCATCAGAAGTGCAATCATCCAGGTCAGACATAAAGACTAACAAATAACATCCAAAATACATACAGTCAACAAACAAACTATATCAATCAATATCCTCACACTGAGGAACATCACCATCATCGGCAGAAGGGGTGAAATCCTGAGGCGGCACGCTGGAGGATGGATAGCCTGGGTAAGACTGCGGAGGCGGGTAGCGTGCCATCCATCCGAGTAGTAACTGCTGTGTCACCACCTGATGACTGCGCATATCATCGAAGCGCTGGTCAATCTGCCCGCGCAGGTCATCGTAGCGCTGGTCTATCCGAATACGCAGGCCATCCAGCTCAGCAGATATCATCTCATCGTGCCGATCAAAGCGGCTCTCCAGCTCGGCGATCTACCAGCGCAGATCAGGATCGGCCTCACCAGCAACAGGAGGAGGAGGAGCAGCAGCTTGTCGAGGAAGTGCCCGTGGTAGCTCTCCCAGAACTCTCCCATCCTTCCACCGAACCGTCCCATTCTCCCCCAAGATACCGGACTTGGAAAATGCTCGTTTCCCAAGTCTGCAGTCATGTTTAACCATCTTCACTATCCTACCCTTAGACACATCTATCTGAAGGGTCTCGAGCCAATCTGTAATTATATGCCCATAAGGCATATAAATAGTGGAGCTGCTGGGCCGAGAATATGAAATGATCGAAGAGTAGATGCTGGACATAATGTCAAAGTCGAGACGCCGACGTAACCCATAAAGCATCAAACAATGATAGGGTCGGATCTCAGCAAGAGGTTTGGATGTGATTGGAAGAATACAGTTTGTGACTATCTTAAAAAGAATATAGTCAGGAGCAGATAGTCGTAGGGCAGCAAAGGTGGGAAAATCAACATCCAACTCATCCAGGTCATCTGGTCTAGGATGACCGAAGAAGTACTCATAGATGGAGTCAGGTGAGACATCAAGTGGAGGACGTAATGATTCTGGTAAATCAGGATAAATGGAAAAAAGGTCCCCCGAACACATTCGGCAGCCTAGATACCCAAAAAATTCTCTGATGGAGAAATCGATAGTTCTTTTAGCGACTTGGGTTATATAAACACCATTACTGTTCTGATGAAGATTGTTATAGAACTCAGAAACTAGGTCAAGGTTGATGTCCCTTTCTAAGTAGACTACCGAGTCAAGTTTAAAATAGGCTAGGGTTTCGGACACAGAAGGACAAAATTCATCCATGTACTTTTGATCCACAGATCGACATGGAAGCAGCTTGAATGTCCTCTGTTGAAATGCTTGCTCAAAATGGCGGTTCGGGAATCTTGAAGAAGAAGAAGGTTGAGGTCGGGTGGGTGCCTGGGACTTGGATTTCTCAGGTGACTTAGATTTAGAGCTCCCTTCACCCACTACTTTCTTTCTAAAGGTCAACAATGTGGTAAAATGGGGCAATGAGTAAGCACCGGAGCCACCAGCACAAAAAAAACATATATGGTGAGAAATGAAACCGAACTGCCAAAGGTCTAGAGAGGTAGAGAGTTACCTTGGTGCCATTGAACTTTAGGCTAGGGCTTCCGAGGGCTAGAGCTTCGTCTATGGTTCGGCTAGTGGTCCGCGTGCAACGAGAAGAGAGTGAGGTTAGGGAAGGAGTCGGCTAGGGTTCCGCGTGAAAGAGGAAAAGAAGAAATCGGGAGGTTTTAATGGTTACTGATGGGTATACAGTTGATGAAATGATCGGACGGCTATCCGATCAGTGAAATCCTGACCGATCAGGGAACGTCCTGATCGGTCAGGGATTGTCCTGATCGGTCGTGGGGACCGATCAGGGAGCTTCCTGATCGGTCCCTGGACCGATCAGATGTGGATCAGAAGGGTCGATGCATGCCGGTGTCTCCTGATCGATCCCAGGATCGATCAGTGAACCTTCTGGGGTCAGGAATGTCCTGATCGGTCGCGGAGACCGATCAGGTATCGTATCGAACAGAGGTCAAATCTCCTGATCGGTCGTGGAGACCGATCAGGCATCATCCTGATCGGTCCCTGGACCGATCAGTGTCTGATATAATTTCAGAGGTTAAATTATGAGCCATTATCTATCGAGAATTCTGAAAAGTTCAGAACTCAAGAATTCAGAATCTCCCAAATTCATAACCTAGAATCTAAGAATCAACACCCACAAATATATTAAAAAAAAATTGAGCTCTTATGGTCTGAGCTTGTTTAGAGCCCGAAAGTTTCAGACTTTAAATCCAAAAACTCAGACATTTAGAATCTTAGAATTCCAATCTCAGAAACCCTTATAAAGTTATATAGTGAACCAAGGTATTAATCAAGACTTAGAATTGCTACGATCAGTTTCAAGTTTGTCAAAATATATCCAAGTTACCAATTATTTCCTTTAACAACCTATCGTATTGACAATCAAAGTCATGAAATGAATCAAACAACCATATCAATCAACACATCAACCATCAACCATAATTAGATAATTTCTAGGCAAAAGTCCAACCAAGATTCCTCGATTGGAATATATGAGTAAGATCTAGGAACCAATTACACATGAATTGTGTAAAGGTCTTCCCCATACTCAATTCATATCTCTTCAACCTAATTATTCAAGGGATGCATGATACATTTTGAATAGTTTGGTTGATCCTAGCATCTCACCCCATTTCTAGCAAACAAAAATATTTTGTTAAACCTTATAGTTTGTGTGAGATGTTCCCAAGTAACCCAAATTATTTTCCCAATTTCTCTTGTCATTTTAATAGTCCTTATTGATCATGGTGAAGTTCTAATAACCTAAGGAGCCAAACACATTCCCAACTCCCTCCTTAAATGACTAAATTCATTCTCCGGAAGGGGTTTGGTGAAAATATCAGCTATATTTGACTTTGACTCAACATATGTGAGTGCAATGTCTCCCCTAGCTACGTGATCTCTTATGAAGTGATGACGCACTTCAATGTGTTTGGTCCTCGAATGATGGACTGGATTTTTAGTTAGGTTGATCGTGCTAATGTTGTCACATAGCACTTGTACACCCTTATAAGAAAGTCCATAATTCTCTAGGGTGTGTATCATCCACAACAACTGTGATACACTCTCTCCCATGGAAATATATTCGGCCTCGGTCGTGGAGAGAGCAACACAATGTTGCTTCCGACTCGACCAACTAACTAAAGATGAAACTAAAAATTGGCAGCCCCCACTAGTACTTTTCCGATCCAATTTGCACCCAGCATAATCGGAGTCGGTATAACCTATCAAGTCAAAAGACTCAGTACGTGGGTACCAAAGACCTACTCTAATTGTGCCTTTAAGGTATCTCAGAATTCTCTTAACTGCAATCAAGTGAGATTCCTTGGCACAGACTTGATACCTAGCGCACATGCCCACAGCAAAGAGTATGTCCGGTCGACTAGCTGTGAGATATAGAAGACTACCAATCATGCTTCTATATTGCGTTAGATCAATTGGTTTTCCACTCTCATCATTGTCAAGGTGAGTGTTTGTCGCCATTGGAGTGGACACTTCCTTAGAGTCACTCATATTGAATTTTCTAAGCATCTCTTGAGTGTATTTTGTCTGATGGACATAAATTCCATCTCGAGTTTGTTTGATTTCAAGTCCGAGGAAGAATGTCAACTCTCCTACTAGACTCATCTCAAACTCACTTTCCATGTGAGAAATGAATTCATTCAAATAGCCCTTGTTATTTGAGCCACAAATTATGTCATCGACATATACTTGGGCTACAAAAATGTTTTCACCATCTCTACGTAGAAATAGTGTTGGGTCTATTTGACCTCTTACAAATCCCTTCTCTAGTAAATAGGTTGACAGCCTTTCGTACCAAGCTCGAGGTGCTTGTTTAAGCCCATAAAGAGCTTTCTTGAGCTTGTATACGTGGTTTGGAGCTTCGGTACTCACAAACCCCGGTGGTTGCTCAACATAGACCTCTTCTTTGATGAGACCATTTAAGAAAGCCGATTTAACGTCCATTTGATAGAGCTTGAAACCTCTATGTGCAGCAAAAGCTAGCATCAAACGAATGGACTCTAATCGGGCCACGGGAGCATAAGTCTCATCATAATCGAGACCTTCGACTTGACTATAGCCCTTGGCTACAAGTCTTGCCTTGTTTATTACAACTTCTCCCTTTTGATTTAACTTATTTTTGAAGACCCATTTAGTTCCAATAATGGTGGTCTTCTTAGGTCTAGGAACTAAGTCCCACACTTGGCTCCTTTCAAATTGACCTAACTCATCTTGCATAGCTAAGATCCAATCAGGATCGTGCAATGCCTCATCAACTATTTTTGGTTCAATCTCTGAAATCAATGCAACTTCATTAGATTCATTTCTAAAGAATGACCTAGTCCTAACCCCTTGTTGGATGTCTCCCACAATTTGATCTTGGGGATGACTAGTGGCTAACCTAGACTGCCTTGGTGTTGGCGGTGCCTCATGAGTGGTCTAACTCGGCACAGGCTAGGACTCAATATCAGGCAAAGGATCAGATTGAGTTCTTTGTTGCCTTTGCTCATCAACATCAGAGTCAACTTCGACTCGTTCTTCATTTTGATCATTCAAACTTAGATTTCTAAGTTCAAATTGAATTTCTCCTACATCCCTTGGTTGATCATTTAAGTTAGGGATTTCTTCAAAAGCTACATCAGAGGACTCTTCAATCAATTTAGTCCTATTGTTGTAGACTCGATAGACTTTGCTGGTAAGAGAGTACCCGACCAGTATCCCTTGATCAGCCTTAGCCGTGAACTTCCCAAGATGATCCTTGGTGTTCAAAATAAACACCTTACAACCAAACACCCTAAGATGTTTAATTGTAGGCGGTTTCCCAAACCACAGTTCATGGGGAGTCTTTCCTAAAAACCTATGTATTAAAACTCGATTTTGCACATAGCAAGCTATATTCGCAGCTTCAGCCTATAAGTAGCTCGGTAGTGAGTACTCATTGAGCATGCTTCGTGCAGCCTCTTGTAGGACTCAGTTCTTTCTCTCCACAACCCCATTTTGCTGTGGGGTCCTTGGAGTAGAGAACTCATGCCTATATCCCTTTTCTTGACAAAACTCTAAAAACCTATGATTTTGAAATTCCCCACCATGATCACTTCTAATGGTTTTAATTATTGTCGATTTTTCATTTTCAGTTCTTCTACAAAAAGAAATAAAAATATCTATAGTTTGGTCCTTATGTTTCAAGAAGAAAGTCCATGTGTATCTAGTAAAATCATCAACGATTACCAAGCAATATCTACTTCCATTCAATGATATTACACTACTGCAATCAAATAGGTCCATGTGCAATAAATCTAAAGCAGTAGATGTACTTACAGTGCTTTTACCTTTATGAACACCTTTTGTTTGCTTACCCTTTTGACATGCATCACATAGTTTGGTCTTGTGGTACTTGATGCTGGGTAAGTCTCGCACTAATCCTTGGTTGGCCAACTTCCGGATGTTCTTCATGTTTACATGTGCCAACCTTCTATGCCATAGCCAAGACTCTTCTTCTTTTGACATGAAACACTTGATCAAAGCATTAGTAGCACTTTTAAACGATACTTGATAAATATTATCAACCCTTGTGCCTACTAGTACCGTGTCAAGTGTGTCAATGTGTTTAACCAAACATTGACTTGAATGAAATTCAATTGTGTAACCCGTATCACACAATTGACTGACACTTAGGAGATTAAAAGTCATCCCCTTGACTAGAAGGACATTCTTGATATGGAAACATTCGGATATATGAATGTCTCCAACTCCTACAACCTTAAGGCTACCATTATTACCAAAAGACACATTACCTCTACTTTTGTGTTGAATGGTTGTAAACAGTGATTTGTCCCCGGTCATGTGCTTGGAGCATCCACTATCAACAAACCAAGTTGATAGATGCTCCCCCTCGACCAATGCCTACAAGACACAGAAGATAGAGGTTTTAGGTACCCAAATCTTGGGACCTAAGGCTTCTACAATGAAAGACCTAGGAACCCATGCCTTGGTCATACCTTTCCTAGTTCCATGAGCCCTAGAAACATGTGATCTACTATTTTGAGTTCTAGACATTAGGGAAATGAAGCTCGACTCCTTGGGTTGATACCCTAGCCCGGCCTTGTTGTAGACTGCCCTTTGGGCATTTAGAATCATGTCTAGAGTCTTAGAGCTAGTTGAGAACTTCTCAAGCATTTTCTTGAGTTTCTCAACCTCACCCTTTAAAGCCTTGTTCTCATCCTCAATGACTTCTAGATGTAGGTCATCGACCTCATCTTCCCTAAGGGTCCTTAAGGTTTTTACTTCTTCTTTTAACAATTTATTTTCTGTTTTTGACTTTTTAAGCAATGTAGATAAGTGAGTGATAGTCTTATAACACTTTTCTATATGAGAAGAAGTTACCTCTTCATCATCCGACGATGATGAAGCCGCGGTTGAAGCGTCGCTCGAATCTCCCTCACTTCCGGAGTCCGAAACCTCCCTTGCCATGAGTGCTAATTGTCGTGTGCTCTTTTCCATCTTCTCTTCTTCCTCCGATGAGCTTGATGAGGACTCATCCCAAGTGGCCTTGAGAGCCTTCTTCTTCTTGACTCTTTCCTCCTTCTTTTTGGCTCGTTCCTCCTTCCTCTTTAATTTCGGACACTCGCTCTGAATGTGTCCTTTCTTGCTACACTCATAACATATAACATTAGATTTATCAAAATTTTGATCATTAGTTTTACCTTTTCCTTTGTATCTTCGGCTTCTTCTCATAATCCTTCTTACGAAGTTCGCCATCTCACTTGATGATGATCCACTTTCATCATCGGATTCGGAGGAAGAGGTGGATGAGGAAATCTCCTTTTCCTTCTTCTTTTCCTTCTTCCTTCTTCCATCCTTGCTCTTTGGTCCTGCAAATAAAGAAATACCCTTCTCTTTTTGACCTTTGTTAGCAAGCTCATGAAGTTCCATTTCACAGAAAAATTCATCTAGTTTAACAATGGAAAGATCCTTGGATACCTTGTAGGCATCTACCATAGATGACCACAAGGCATTCCTAGGAAAAGATTTAAGAGCGTACCTTACTAGATCGCGATTCTCCACTCGTTCGTCCACAGAGTGTAGACCGTTGATGATCTCCTTGAATCTCCCATGAAGTTCACTTACCGTTTCATTGTCCTTCATGGTTAGATTTTGGAGTTGATTCAAGAATAGGTCCCTCTTGGCAATCCGAGAATCTCGAGTTCCCTCTTGGAGCTCGATGAGTTTGTTCCATAGGTCTCTTGCACTCGAGAACGGACCTACCTTGACGAGTTGGTCCTTGGCGATTCCACATTGCAAGGTGACCATAGCCTTGGCATCGGCTTGTGCTTTGCGGAGTTGTTCGGTAGACCACCTTGACGAATCGAGTTCCTTACCTTCTTCATCCTTTGGTGGTGTGAAACCTTCCTTGACTGAGAACCACATGGCAATGTCGGTCTTGAGGTAATACTCCATGCGGCCCTTCCAATATTGAAAATCTGCTCCTTCGAAGTAGGGTGGTCGATTTGTGCTAAAGCCTTCCTTCATAGCCATCCTTGTTTGCTCTTTTGGGTGTTAATCCGAATCAAAGAGCCCCTTGCTCTGATACCACTTGTTGGGATCGTAGATGGCTAGAGGGGGGGTGAATAGCCTCTTAAAAAACTTAAACAAAACTTCTACACAGATAATTGTTAGCACAGCGGAATTAGACAACAAAAGGAAAGAAAAACACAAGCACACTAACACTAGGATTTACGAGGTTCGGGGATAACTTGCCCCTACTCCTCGGCGTGTCCGTAAGGTGGACGACTCCTTGATCTTCGGTAGATCGCACCCCGGATAATTTCCGGCTACAAATCCTCCTTCTCGGTGGAGTAACCTCCCCACAAAGTCTCAAGAAATATCTAAGTTAAAGCACGAGACTTACAGAAGCTCGGTGGCAGAGGAGAATAAAAATGCTTATAACCACGCGAGGATCAGTAGCAGAACAGAGATCGCAGTTCACCCGAGAGCGCAAGAACTTCGCACAACAGCACAGACTTTTCTTTCAAGCTTTCTTGTTTTTGTTCTATGCTCTCCTCTCGCTGTTTTTACTGCTTCTCAAACCTGATCTCTGCTGTCACCGATCTGGTCAAAAGCTGCGCAAATCAGCGCTGCAGCCAATCCCTCTTCCTCCTTACCTGGTTCTCTGAACTCACACCAATGATATCACAGTCATCATTGGCGTCTTTTGAGCTCGAACCAATCCCCAGGAGTCAAGCAGATCGCAGCCAGATCACAGCAGTATCCGTTGATGCCTGAAATGCACCAAGCGCCGCTGAAGCCAGCAGAAAGACCATTTATCGCATTCCTCTTAGGAACTTAATTTGAAATTAGGCTTGGAATGATACATGTTAACCTGCAAACTCAAAAGCTAACAGCACAGAGGATTATATCACATAAATGAATGAGGTATATCAAAAGCAGTGAAGGAATCGTTCTCTGAAATCAGTGTGTGGATCGGTCACCGGACCGATCTCGATGCTGGACCGTCGGCAATAGCCGATCGGTGCGTCGATCGATCGATCGTGGGGACCGATCAGATTGAGTGTGATTGGTCCACGATCCACCCTTTCTTTCTTCGCGGCTCTTCTCACGATCGGTCTCACGGCCGATCGATTACCTGTGCTCGAGTGTTTCGATCGATGCGGACCGATCGATTTCACTCGGTGTGCTCGAGTGTCATCGTCGGTCATCGACCGATCCATGGAACTCGATTTCCGGATCGGTCCGCCGATCCATGGAACTCGGATCGGTCTGCCGACCGATCCACTGATTCATGTGTCACTGGATCGGTCTACCGACCGATCCAATGTGCCATGGAATGTCCACTTAGGTCCCTTTCTGACCTAATTCGGAGAACGAGCTACCGTACCCTCTCCGACTCCATCAGGTCCAGAGAACGAGCTACCGAGCCCTCTCTGACCTAGTCAGGTCCAGAGAGCGAGCTACCGAGCCCTCTCTGACCTAGCATGCCAAGCTTCCTTCTTGGACTTTTCAACACCAGATGTCCGATCACCCTTGATCCATCTGGATTTCCCTTGCCTGGCTTCACTCACCAGGACTTGTACCTAGCTCCACTCACTAGGGTTTTCACCTGGCTTCACTCACCAGGATTTCCAATCTGCCTGACTTCACTCACCAGGACTTTCCAACTGCCTAACATCCCAGTTAGGACTTTCTCAATCAGGTCAACCTAGTCAACCTAGATTAGTAATTAATCTGAGTTAAATATCTGATACACACTTAAATCAGTGTCAACAGCAAAACAACATCCAGATCAGACTGTATCAACATTAAGTAGATCCCAAAGTCAAGACTTTAGGGATTTTGGCACACAAGGTGCTTAAAGAAAATGCCGAGGCATTATATAGTAGAAGTAATAAAAGATAACAAGTATTTTACTTTATTTAAGAGGCTAGTACCCGACTTCCGAGGTTGTCGTTAAATAAATCCAGGTGTCCAATTCCGAGGTCTTGGCCCTGGTAGACCGAGGTCTGCTCTTTTAGGATTGGTGGCTCGCTACCCCAACCTATTAGGGAACGCACATAAGATGGTGCTACGCCTGGGCCCAAGAAGAAAGTTGATTATTATTTTGAAGTATTAAAGTATAAGTTTTTCAACAAGTGAAAAAAAAAGATTCATAAAGTGTTTAAAATTCAGCAAGATTATGCTAGCATGATTGTATAGATTTGTTTTACACGTTTAGCATTTCAGTATGTTTCTTTTGCTTGTAGATGAGCATGAGTAGTTTTCCTTTTGAGCATTCAACTTTTAGATTTCAGTATATTCACATGCATATTCGAGTTTTGTGAGTTAGATAGTGCTTACTAAGTAATTTTGCTTATAGATGCATTTTCCTCTTACTGCAGATAAAGGAAAGGAAAAGTTATAGCAAAGGAAGGCGACAAGGAGGTGCGGATGGATGTGTGATGCCTGGACTATAGAAGCCTTGGGACCTAGCATAAGAATTTATTAAGATTGTCATTTATTAAGAATGTATTAGATGAGTCATTTAGTCTTCCGCTGCTATTTAATTGTATGTTTTGAGTTCTCCGAGAGTTTTAGGAATTTCTATCAACATGTGAACAACGTTAGTTAAGTAAAGTTAGTAGTCCAGTAGCGCTCCGCCCTCGCAGACTAGTAGTGAGGAGGGTGGGGTGTTACACATCGTCCGTTTCTAGTTCGGTTCTACGCCTTTGTCTAGGTTCGCGTGTTCTGCTTGTACTTGCAACCAAAGCAATGCCCTTCTCGATTGGCTGTGTATTAGTCTGCTCATGTAATTCGAACTCAAAGAATAATTCATCTAACTTTAAGGAAGATAAGTCCTTGGAGACTTTGTAGGCATCTACCATTGATGCCCACAATGTACTCCTTGGAAACGCGTTAAGAGCGTACCTTATTATATCCCTGTTCTCAACCTTTTGCCCGATCGCTTGGAGGGAGTTGAGGATGTCTTGAATTCGAGCATGGAGTTGACTTGCTGTCTCTCCTTCCTACATTTTTAGATTATATAATTTATTAAATAACAGATCTCTTTTGCTTACCTTGGTGTCGGAGGTGCCCTCGTGCAGTTCGATTAGCTTCTCCCATAGCTCCTTTATGGTTGAAAACGGACCAACTCTGTTGAGCTCCTCCTTGGTCAGTCCACACTGGAGGGTGCAGGTTGCTCTGGCATTGACTTCCACCTTCTTGATTAGAGTTGGTTCCCAATTCTTGCAGGGTGTAGGCTTACCGTCTTCGTCAGTTGGCAGTTAGAATCCAGTCTTGACGATCATCCACATCTCGAACTAGATTTTTAGGTAGATTTCCATTCGTCCTTTCTAGTACTCGAAATCTTCTCTGGTGAAGAGCGGGGGACGAACGACACTATATCCTTCTTGCCAGGCCATTTAATTAATATGCAAATACAAAATAAAACAAGATATCCCAAGATTAGGTCTTGGATTAGTAGTGCGGGAATAGAGCTAAAATTAATGAACTCGAGTGGTGTTACACCAATTTCGAGCAAAAATCGATTCGTAAAAGGAATTAGAATGTATCTATTAAGCTAATTCTAATTGACTTCGTAAAATTAAAAATAACCACAAAACAATGCTTGATTGGTGGTCGCACCAAATCGAAGCGACCCCGCTCTGATACCAATTGTTAGATCGAGAAGCGCTAGAGGGGGGGGGGTGAATAGCGCTCGTAGCTATTTCGCTCGATTCGTAAAACTCGAGTGATAAACGCAACGGAAATTAAAAGGACAATCACACACAAAGACACGAGGAGTTACTTGGTTCGGAGCCTGTGGCGACTCCTACTCCAAGGTCCACGATCGTTGATCGCTTCCGGTAGGTAACAACTATAAGCTCGAAAAGTTATTACAAACTAATTACAATTTAAACTGTAAGGAAACCAATACTGACAACAAGAATATCAACTCTGGAGCTCCAGGTCATCGATATGTTGCTACAGCACTTCGGGAACTTCTCGTTGGCAGCTTGTCGCAAAAGGGTTGCTTAGAAGGTGATATCTCAACTGCTGCCTCGAGGTCCCCCTTTTATACACTGCTGGAGGCGCCTCCAAGCCTATCCGAGGCGCCTCCAGGCCTCCCGAGTCACCCGCGTGGATCAGCATAGAACAGGTCGCACCTCATCCACTTGAAGGCGCCTCCAAGCCACTCTAAGGTGCCTCCAAGCTCTGGTCCAAGGTGCCTCCAGCTCAGTCTGAGGCACCTCCAAGCCTGCTGCGCAGCCAACTCACCCTCTGCACCCGAGGCGCCTCCAAGCTCCATGGAGGCGCCTCGAACACTGTTCATCCGAGGTGTGACTTGCTCCTTTGTTCTTGAAAAATGTGTTAGTCCCAAACACATACCCTGCAAAACAAAGTTAGCACATAATAGTCATAGTAACAGAAATATTGACAGTCTTCTGACTGTCCGGGTCTGACTTTGGATTTCCTAGCGGAAACCCTAGGTCGACCCAACGCCTACTGTTCCCTCTGCGGGGAACGCGTCCTCACCTACTCCACTCAGGAGAGTTACCTATTGCCAGTGCGATTCTCCAGATCGACTGAACTTTTGCTCAGTGCTCGATGCTTCCGAACTTTCTGCTGGACGCCCGCTCCCCGACCTGTCCAGTCTTCCACCTGGTTCGCGACACCAGGACTTTCCATCTAGGGTTACCACCCCCTAGGACTTTTACCTGAAGCCCTCGACCCGCCAAGACTTTCCGCATAGGGTTATCACCCCCTATGACTTAGGGCTACCACCCCCTATGACCTAGGGTTACCACCCCCTATGGTTTTCCACCTGCTTAACCGCAGCTAGGACTTTACCTAAGTACACTTAGGACTTTCCTGCAAGTTTATTCAGACTGTTAGATCACACACAATGTTAACTTTGAATTCCTTTGTCATTATCAAAACCTAGGTTCGATCGTCGGATGCTTCCAGCACCAACATGTATTATACATTATGTAATGCAATACTTTTAAAGTATGATGTTGTTTATACTTTTGCTTACACATTGTATTATACATTATGTGGATAATTTACATGTTGCTTACACATTGTATTACATGTTGTATGGAAGAATGAATATAGTTTAATTGCTTGCTTACATGTCTGCTATATATATAATGCATATAGGTGTTTATGAATGTATCTTCTATGTAGGTAATTAATGAAAAGCAAAAAGAATGAACGATGCATTATAAATATCATCACAGATTGTCTCGCAAAGGATACATCGGCCTAGAGGCTGAATTGGTGAGCTACCATGCAATTATACTTATCATTTTCAAGCAAGTATTTAATATTATGTAACTGATCATTTTTGGAATTGTAGAGGAAGAAAAAATTAATTGTTGAAAATGAGGAAGTTGATAGATCGATGCTTTGGCGTAAAACCTACGAGGATAAATCTGGCAACATAACAAATATGGAGATAGCAGAAGTTGCTGAAAAAATTATAAATATTTTTTTTTATCTACTTTTTATATTGCCTAGCTAAATAATATTGGAATTGTCACGCCCCGAGGGAGTCCCTGTCCGAAGAAATTTCGACAGCACCTCCCCTGTACGGGTGACAATCTGAAACAATTCTACATACAAAATATACATCAACCACAAGCGGCTGGAATATACACACAACCACGCAGTTTATACCATCAGCCCACTCGGCTGGAATAAAATAAACAACCACGCAGTTATATATATATTTAACAGCCTACACGGCTGTACTAAAACCAAAAACACAGCGGAAAAAGACAACACATACAACCCAAAACGAAAACTGCTAGCCGGCTAGGCTTACACAATAAACAAAGCAACATTTCCAGAAACAAAACCGGAACACAGAACCAAAAGCTCACATATCATATACCATGATAAAACAACAAAAAGACAGCGACATGTCTTCTGATGTGACGCGGGGACCAGCAAATAGGATGCTCCAAGCGACACCATAAATAACCTGGTACCTGAAAAATATAGTGTCCACGGGGGTGAGTTCAACAACTCAGCGAATACCAATAGACATGTCTAGTAAGATATATCTAACAGCAATAAACATGGAATACAACTTCCGAATAATATATAGGAAATATACAAAACTGAAAAGTAACCTAGGAAGCTGTACTCACCAGGAACTCCTATCCTGAACTAAAGGATCATCAAACCGATACGCAGTATGTCTCCTGTATGCATTACAAACAAATGCATCCACCAAAATACAGCATATAAGTGCAGCAAATACAAACAAATAAATGCAATCAATGCATGTGATGACCGTGCACTCTAACATCACTGCTCCTGAACAGTGACCGAGTGGACGGAATGCTGTCGGAGTACTCCTGTCCTCTGACCCCAAATCATAAATGGTCACGCTGAATCACCTGACCAACGGAGCCAAACAGAGTCCACCATCTGCCGGCTACTACGCTGCTACACTAAATGCCAGCGGAGCCAAACAGAGCGAAACTGTCTGTCGGCTACCACGCTGAGTCCTCAGACCAACGGAGCCAAACAGCAGAACCGCCACACACCTGTCTGATATACCACTAACCCATGAGTGGTGGTGTGTGCAGTACATGTAACTAGCGATGTGCTCAACCATAGTGGAGCCGACAATTGCGCAGCATGCAATCATGATGCATGACACTAAGCATGGCAATAAACTGATCAGCATAACCATATCCATATACATAAAATGAATATCATAATATCGATGGTCACATACCAAGATCTAGAGTACACAGGTCAGATAGAATATCAAAAACCTATGTCCTGAACATAATAAGTATGGAATATCCTGATCAGCATAGAAAAATCCATATATACATAATATGGGTACCACAGTATCAGTAGGTCAAATCCACGGATCTAGGGTATACAGGTCCTCTATGGTATAATAACCTAGATCCTAAACATATCCCCCTTCCATAGCATATGTACCAACAATATGCACAGATCAAAGCCACAAGGTCTAGGTACACGAATCATATATGATATACCAATAGAAATACACAATCCAGGCATGGCATAAAAATCTAAGTATTAGATAATTTGGATACACATGCCAGAAACAAAAATCCAGAGCCTAGTCCTAACCTCGGTAAAGCATGGTATGTCACTCTAGAAACTAAGATACTCATGGTAATAAAGTACTCATGGCAACAAGATACTCATGGTAACAAATCATGAGATATAAGTACGGATACTTCACAGGCGACAAATCTAACATGCTATGGATATCAAACAGTGACATACCAAAGGCAAACATGTTCATTGCTTGTAGTTATAAAATATTATGCATATCCAATGACAATATCATAAAAGATAAGTCAAGAGGTACCCACCTCCAATGTAGATGAATCAAACCAATCCAATGTCAAGACGCCCGTCTCAAATCACAGTCCTGTAACAACATGATATAATCAATCCACTATACTAAAATTTTAGATAACCAACTCAATTCCAAATAGGGTTAGAAAACCCTATTTCATCTATTAATCTCGGTTAACTAATTAATTCGGATCTAACCAAATCTTAGATTAGATCCAAGATCTGTATACTAGTGATTAACCTCTTAATTTAGAGATCCTATCTTCATATTACCACCAATCTCTGTTTGGAATTGCTGTCGCTTTAAGGATACTGGTGGCAGTAGCTATCCACCAATGGCTAATCTCCTCGACAGAACTACAATAGCAGAACACACCATTCTGCTTAACTTCCCTAAACAGTATACAAAATCATATCAAAGCTATATCTAATACCAAGCATTTTCTTACCAAGACCAGATTTGTAACCTCCTCCACAAAGCCACGGTGGTGGTGAACTAGAGCAATGAGCAATGGCGAGAGAAGGTCGACTGGTATCGCGATGAAGAAACCATGAGTCGACGGTCTAGGGCACAGAGGGAACCGGAACAAAGATCATGGCAAAGGTTGGATTTGCCCAATCCAATGGTCGGCAGAGGTGCAGAGGGAAGAAGGGAGAGTGGCAGTGACGAAGAGGAGACCGGCTGCCATCTCTCGAGCGCTGATTAATACCGAGAAGAACATGGAGGTAGAGGAATCGCGGTATCAGTGTTGCTGCCAAACATCAGCAGAGGGGGCGGCCGGCGCTAGGGCACAGGCATCGGCGGCGCGTGGTCAGCCTGGTGGCAGTGGCCGGTGGCGATGTCCAACGATCGGCCACGGAGGTTGGCTATGCTCGACCGGAAGAGAGGAAGAGGGCGTCGTCTGCCGGCTCTAGGGCAGAGGCAGAAGCGCCGGGACGGCTCGTGTCGGTGCGTAGAGGAGAAGAGAAAGGAAGAGTAGAGGGAAAATGGTCGGCCAGAGGAGAGGAAGGTAAGAATCAACGGAGGAAGAGAGGAAAGAAGAGTGATCGGCGCCGGTTGGGAAGGAAAGTTAGGGCACAAATGAGGATGAAGAAGAGGGCGCGTCGGGTTCGGCGGTGAGGGAGTGAAAACGGCGTTTAGGGGGAGAAAGAAAAGAAAAGAAAAAGAATATAAATAAATAAACTTTTCCTCTCTTAAATGGGGTAACCCAAACAGGTTTTCCCGGGGCCCCGTTCTCATCCCCGTAAACTCGACCATACGAGCTCCGAAAAATTCCCGAAAAATTTCTAAAAATTCCGATAAATTCCCTTATTATTTTCTACCATTTTTTGATATTTTACAGGAATTTTTGAATTGATTTGTTACATCTCATATTGTAGGATGACTTAATGGAAAAGAAAGTCAAAGGAGAGTTCAAATCTTCTAGGATGAATGATGTGTTAGCCACTGCTTTAGGAAATCAAGAACACTATGGACGGGTTAGAGGTGTGGGAGGATGTGTAAACCCCAACTCTACTTTAAAACTGTAAGAAAGAATAGGGAATCAGTCCCAAAGGATTTAATCGATAATTTCAAAGAACAATCGGAGGAGAATAAGAGCTTGAAGGCTGAAGTAGAGAAATTGAAGGCTCAACTTGCTCAGGTCATTGATAATCAAACTTGTGAGGTTGTTATATCGAACAAGTCCTCAAACATGAATGACCCAAAATGGAGAGATGATGTGGAATTTTATGAATATGGTGTTGGTTGCTACACCTGGATTCTGTTCTATTTCCCCTATACAAAAATTTATACAAGCACAGAACTTAACCTAGCTACCCATGTGCTCTACTGAAGTTAAACATGGATTACAAACGATGCTTAACATTATTAATCCAAGTTTCTCTCCAGAAGTTAAACTTAGATTGAAAATGATATTTAACATTTTTACTTCAAGTTTAACCGATGTGATCTTCCTAAGTTAAGCCATATTACAGAAGCTGATTAAATATCTATTTCAAAGATTGACTTCCAAGTTAAACATGGCGAGGCACTAGGCCTTCTTGGTTATGGGATCATCCACCACTTCCTAAACAAACCCTTTCAAAGAAATTGGATATTTAACTTCTTACAGTAACCCTAGGTTTAACTACAGAGACCATAATAGAAACACAAGATCGAAACGCAAAATCAAAATACAAAATTGATAGTACGAAATCAAAATATAAAATTGCTAGACTCTTGTGTTGGTGTTTCAGAATCCATGCAAAGAAAACTAACTAACTAATTTGAAGCGGAGCCCATTAATTAATTATACCTTTCTTTGTAGCTAAAAACCTCTTGATCTTCAGTTGAATTCCTCTCCTCCTCTTGGACATTGTGTAAGCAACGATCTACCAAGATAGAAACCACCCAAACCACTTCTTCTCCTCCAAGACTCTCGAGCCACCAAGGGATGCCAAAATAGGAAACTCCTTCTCTTCTTCTTCCTCTCCAAGTAACTGAGGACCAAGATAGAGTCTTCTCCTTTTCTTTCAAGTTTTGGCCACCAATGGATATGAAGACCGGCCTTAGAAAGAAGAAAGGGAGAGAAGGAAAGATGGTATGCCGCTAGCCTAAAGGAAGAAATCAAGGGGAGAAGAGAAAAGAGAGGGGCCGACCACCACAAGGATTAAGAGAGAGGACTTAGAGAGATCTTAGAATTTTCTTCTCATGAGGCACCCTCTACCTCTCTTTTATAATCATTGGTCATGGCAAAAAAATGAAAGTTTTAAACATAATTAAAACTTCCTTATTTGTGGTCTCCCCTTAAAAGGAAATTTTAACAACAATTAAAATCTCTCTTTTCTAAATTTCCTATTGTACATGGTAACAAAAGGAAAGTTTTAAAATTAATATTTCTCTTTTAAAACATGTAGACAACTACAAAAAGGAAAAATTAATTAAAACTTTTCTTTTTAAATCATGATTACAAAAAGGAAAGTTTTATCAAAAATTAAAATATCTCTTTTAAACATTATAGATAACTACAAATAAGGAAAGATTTTAACAAAATTAAAATCTCTCTTTAATCTTTTGTAGAAAGCTATAAAAGGAAAGATTTTAAAATTTTAAAATTCTCTTTTAAAACCATGAGGATGGCTATAAAAGGAAATTAAAAATCTTTCTTTTAACCATTGTAGATAACTATAAAAAAGGAAAGATTTAAAAAAAATAAATCTCTCTTTTAACCATTGTAGATAACTACAAATAAGGAAAGATTTTAACAAAATTTTGTTTTAAAACAAAACTTCCTTTTCCTTTTCTAGTGGTTGGCCCCTAGCTTGGGCACCAAGCTTGGCCGACCACCTCTTGGCTTCCAAGCCCATGCTTGGTCGACCCCCTTGCACCAAGCAAGGATGTGGTCGGCCCATTACTTGGGTAAGAAGTGGACTTTGTGGATATAAGACTTTATAGAGGCTACAACAAGGACCGAGAGGAGGAATTAGTTTTGGTCGCCCGATGAGCTTGAGCTTCCTATATTCGTCCCAAACACCCAACTTAAGTTCATTAATAATAACTCATACCACTAAAGAGTTATTATTGAACTACCGCGCCAATTCCATATTACATTATGGGCTCCTTCTTATTATGAGTGCGTTAATCTTCCTATGTTTAAGATATCAAATGTCCATTAACAAAATGAGTTACTAACACTCACTTAATTAATATCTAGCTCTAAGAGTAGTACCACTCAACTTCATTGCCATGCCGGACTAGGTCCACCTATAGGGTTTACATGACAATCCTTATGAGCTCCTCAAGGAGACATCATCCTTCTATAATTGACAACACACCATATAAATAATATTATTTCTCAACTTATCAGGCCTATTGATCCAACTGAATAAATCTCACCCATTAATAAATTAAATAAATAAATACTAAGTATATGTGCTTGTTATTATATCAGGATTAAGAGCTCACACTTCCATAATAATAGAGGTCCTGTTCTTTTATGCAGTTAGTATAAAAGAACAACCTCAAATAGTCCTGCTCAATACACTCATGATGTACTAGTGTAATTTTATAGTCAAGATAAACTAATACCAAATTATACTACAACCATTCCAATGGTTTGTCTCAATCCATCTTGGTTGTGAGCTACTATTTATAATTTATAAGGAACTGATAACATGATCTTTTGTGTGACACCACACACCATATTATCTACAATATAAATTAAATAGACAACTGCATTTTACTAAATGCAGACATTTGACCAATGTGATTCTTATTTCAAAATAAATGTTCATACAAAAAGCTAAGCTTTTAGTATACATCCTAACATGTGGCACTTCAAACTTGGAGGTTCTATATTTCCCAATTTTATGTCAAATTTATTTTTGTTTCAAATTTTGATATTTATATACAATTTATTATTTTTCTTAAAGGGGGGGAAATGTATCTTGGCTGTGAAACAATGTGAAAATGTGGTGGCGTACGACACAATACTATCAGAAGGAGGCCCAAATATATTGATTTATCATGTTCCACTTGGGGAAGGGAATTTCAAGGTATCTATTGATGCTGTGTTAGATGAAGGAGCAGAGCTTCCAATTCTAATTCGTTCTGGACCAATAATCATCAATGATGCTATTGGAACAATTGTTGCTTGGACTAAAGAGTTGGTAATTTTACCAACAAAGAAGGTACTTTCAATTTTCTTGAAAAGTTGGTATTTGAAAAAACCTCAATCATTTGAATACTCATATGAATATTTTAAAATATTGTAGAAGAATGTGCAACATCAATCATTTGCTTCTTCAGATGTTCATGGTCATCAGGATAAGTACGAGGAAATTGAAAAAACATTGCCGATGGCATGTAAATATATCTACTCGTATGTTATCAGATTGATGCCTGAAGATGAGAGCATACATATAGAATTTGATGAAGCTATGTTTGGACGTCCTAAAAGTATATGGTTGCTAAGAGAAGATATCATACGCTTTATAGAGATGAGAGAGATAGGTGCCAGACAAATATTGATTTACATGGGGTATGTTATGTGTTAAATACAATATTTGTTCATATGCTTTGCTTTGTTCATAATATTTGTTCACATGCTTTTGCTTTGGTTTACATGGGGTATATTACCTTGCAGTTACCTTTACAAATACTTGAAGAAAGAAAAAAGAGCTGAGTATATGTCATTTGTGGATCCTGGTCATATACCTACATGCGGTGTGGGTGAAGAAGGCAGTAAATTGTCACAACATATTGCTGCTCAGTTGGGAGCATCTAAAAGAGATAACATATGCCTCATCCCGTATAACACTGGGTAAGATTTTGATTATTTATCAATTCTTACTACATGTTATTCAATGTTATATTTTCATTTGTGCAGGTACCATTAGATCCTAACTATAATTAATGAAGATAAGAATATGATATATTTATTGGACTCTTTGAGTAATAGGAATCGAGACCATGCTTGGTAAACTATTGTGACCAAGTAAGTAGTAGATTATGCTAATTTTGAATGCATTGAATTTATTATAGGTTAAAAAAAATAATTTTCTATTGTTTACAATGTAGTGGGGTCAAGATATACAATGCATCAAGGGATATTTCAAAAGGACCATATTTTAAACAATTGATAGTATGTATTGTGACTATGTATTTAGATATCAATTAATAATTCTTATTATTTGGATTGTGACTTCTTGCATGACATTTTCAATTTCATTAGGGTAATCTTAAATAAAATGGTGGTGTTGAATGTGGATATTGTGTGATGTGGTACATGAAAGAGATAGTCTTGGATGAAGATCCATAATTGGAGAGGAAGGTGAATTTCTTCTTTATGAAATATTTTCTTTATAAAATATTGAGTTATTTTTCATTGATACTCAAACTTCTGTTAATGCTTCAATTTGCAACATCAAAAAATAAATAGTATTACAATCAATCTCAGTATGATGAAGTCAGAAGTGAATGGAGTGAATTCGTCTATTTCTATGTGGGTGCCTAAGTGTAGGCTATGATATAAATTTTAGATCGTATTTAGAAATTTATGGATACAAAAGTTTTTTGGTTATGGTTAAACATATCTTTTATGAATGCACTTTTGGATTGTATTTTATACATGTTTGTGATATATTTGTTCAATTTTGGTGGTGAAAAATATTATATTGGAGTAAAATATTATAGTATATATTCTTGTCAATTAAAATTATATTATAGTAAAATATGGTCAATTACTTCGACACTATAAATAACTGATGAAGTAATACAACATAAAAGGCTTCGATAAATTTAAATAATGGCGTAGTTAAAGAAACTATTTACTTCACTACTGATCAAATTTGTGAAAGTATTTCGTATAAATTACTTCGCTACATTAAATTTTTTATTGTAGTAAAATATGCTCTATTACTTCTATACTACGATGAAGTAATAGAATAATAAATACTTCAATGAAGCCAAATTATTCAGAAGTAAAATTAAACAATTACTAAACCAAAATTCAAAATTTGTGAAGTTGTATACATATTTTACTTCATCAAACAACGTAACCTATGAAGTAATAATCATCAACTACTTCGGTATTTTTACTGGTGTCAATGAAGTAGTATAGCTTCTTTACTTCAAAAATGGTCTGATTTTGAACTAGTTTTGGACCGATGATAGACTTCGGTAATCATGTGGTTAAGTAAAAAATTTACCCTTTTACTTCATGTGCGTCTAATTTGGTAATTATCTACCTATTACTTCGGATAATATCCGAAGTGTATTGCTGATTTTCACATAGTGTGATTATCTTACCATTTTTAATAACTTTAGAGCTCTTGTGAAAACTCAACATTCTAGTATCATAAAGTATTTTTGTTGTAATTTTTTTTTTTTTTTAGGGGGGAAGGGGTGAATACACTTTAAATCATTTTTCATATTTTCTTACTTATGATGGTACTATTTATCAAATCTCATGTACAAATACTCCTGAATAGAATGGTGTAGTAGAATAAAAATATAGGCATCTTGTTGAAATAACCCGTTAATTTTTATTGTTTGTTAGTGTCCCTAGTACCTTTTGGGGGGAAGCAATCCTTACTGCCACTCACATGATTAATAGAATTTCAACCTTACATAATTCCGGCTTGTCATCTTTTAAAAAATTGTCTGGGCATGCTCCTGTCTAATCCTCTTTTCATGTTTTTAGTTGTCCTTGCTTCATCCTTTGTCCATATGTTAAGCGTAATAAGTTAGTCCCTTGGTATGCTCTTTGTATCTTTTTAGGTTATGGTGTTAGTAAAAAAGGATATCATTGCTTTAATCCCATTAGTCAAAAATTGTATGTCTCTCGTCATGTTGTGTTTCTTGAGCATATTCTATTCTTTTTTATTTTGGCTAGTTTGCATAATATGACAAAGTCAGATCTACTTTGTATTGATCTTTTCAATATTGACACTAAGGAAGTTTCACCCACAACTCCTATTGGTAGCTCAATTGAATCTGGTACTTTGATTCTCGAGATATCCGCTCCACATGTTCCTCCTTTTGCCACCACCCAATCATCTCCTAAGGTTGTGGATGATTCTTCTCTCCACCATCGTCAATCCACTCGTGTTCGTAAGCCTACTAAACTACCAAATTTTGCTTACTATTGTTATTCTTTTTTTTTTACTTCATTTGTTGCATTTATTCATTATCTTCTGAGCATGTTGTTAGGATGTATACTAAAAGTCTAGCTTTTGGTATAAACATTTATCTAGAAATAAGAATCACATTGGTCAAATGTCTACATTTATGATAAATGTAGTTGTTCAATTAATTTATATTGTAGATAACATGGTGTGTGGTGTCACACACAGAGGATCATGTTATCAGTACCTTATAAATTATAAACAGTAGCTCACGACCAAGATGGAAAGGAACAAACCATTGGAAGGTCGTAGTGTAATTAGGTATTAGTTTATCTTAACTATATAATTACACTAGTACACTTAGAGTGTATTGAGTAGGACCATTAGAGGTCGTTTCTTTTTATACTAACTTTATAAAGGAACAAAGACCTCAGTTATTATGGAAGTGTGTGCTTTTAATCCTAATATAATAACAAGCACATATATTTGATATTTATTTCATTAATTTATCAATGGGTGAGATTTAGTTCGATAAATCATTAAGCCTGATAAGTTGGAAAATGATATCACTTATAGTGTGTGTTGTTTATTATAGAAGGAAACTATGTCCTAGTAATCTATGTTGAGAATGTCCCCAAGAGGAACTCATAAGGATTGTCATGTTAAACCCTGCAGGTGGACTTAGTCTGACATGACGATGAAGTTGAGTGGTACTACTCTTGGAGCTAGATATTAATTAAGTGAGTTGTTAGTAACTTACTTAATTAGTGGACATTTGTTATCTTAAACACAGGGAGACTAACACACTCATAATAAGGAGCCCAAATTGTAATTTGTGATTGGTACAGTAGTTCAATAATAGTTCTTTAATGGAATGAATTATTATTGATGAAATTAAGTTGTGTGTTCAGGGTGAACACGGGAAGCATAATTTCATTGGGAGACCAAAACCAATTCCTCCTCTCGGTCCCTATCGTAGCCTCTTGTATATAGAGATTTATACCCACCACATATCCACCTTCTTACCCATCCAATGGGGCCGGCCAAGCTAGCTTGGAACCCAAGCTAGGGCCGGCCAAGACCAAGTGGATGAGCCAAGTTGGTGGCCGGCCAAAGCTTGGATCCCAAGCTTAGGTGGCCGGACACTAGAATATTAAAAAGGATTTTTATTAAAATTATTTCTTATGTGGATATCATAGTTTTAAAAGATAGTTTAAAAATTCAAAATTTCCTTTTATAGCTTTCTACAAAAGATTAAGAGAAGAGATTAATCTCTTTCCTTATTTGTAGATTAAAAGGATGGTTTTAATTTTTGGTAAAAACTTTCCTTATTTGTAAATCATCTACATGTTTAAAAGAGAGTTTAAAATTTGAAATCTTTCCTTATTTGTTGATTAAAAGGTGGATTTTAAATTTTAAGAAAACTTTCCTTTTTAACCATGTTCATGATTTAAAAGAGAGTTTAAAATTAAATATTCTCTTTTATAAGTTTCTACAAGAGATTAAGAAAAGATTTGATATCTTTCCTTATTTGTAGATTAAAAGAGATTTTAATTTTTAGAGATAACTTTTTTTTTATCCACACGTTTAAAAGAAAGATTTTAATTTATAAAATTTCCTTTGTACTAACCATGAAGGGATTAAAATTATTGGAGAAATTTTTATAAATTTCTGGAGACAAATTAGGAAGTTTTAATTAATTAAAACTCTCCTTGTTTATAGCTTGTGGTGGCCGGCCATATGAATTGAGAAAAGAAAATTGATTTTTAATTAATTAAATTTTCATTTTCATGGCAAAAGAATTAAGGAAGTTTTTATTAAAATTTCCTTATTTACCAAGACCAAGGATTATAAAAGAGGGGGTAGAGGTGCCTTCATGGGTGAACATTTCTATTCTATTTTTCCTCTCTTTTCTCCTTGGATGTGGTCGGCCCCTCCTTTTCCTCTCCTCTCCTTTGTGTGGCCGAAACCTTCTCTTGGTGGAGATAGCTTTGGTGGCCGGATCTAAGAAGGAGAAGAAGGAGAGAAAAGAAGTCTCTTTTCTAGCATCCCTTGGAGTATTGGTGGTGGTTGAATCTCTTCATCCTTAGAGGTGCTCTTGTTGTGGCCGAACCTTGCAAGGAGGAGAAGAAGGTGCTTTGGTGGTTTCTCATCTCGGAAGATCATTGCCCACACAACGTCCGAGGTTAGAAGAGGAATACTGTAGAAGACTTAGAGGTTTTTGCTTGCAAAAGAAAAGGTATACTAGTATTTACTTTCCGCATCATACTAGTTTTATTTCTTTGTAAAAATACCAAATACAAGAGGCATGTGATTCTAGATTTTGAATTAGTTTTCGATGTTGTGTTCTTTTTTTTTCTTTTCGAACTTGTGCTTCGATTATTCTTTTTGGTTAACCTAGAGTTATTTAAGGAAATTAAATATTAACTTTCCTTAAAAGGCTTTGTCTAGGCGGTGGTGGTTGTTCCCATATCCAAGAAGGTCATGTGCCTCGCCATTCAGTCCTGGAAGCCAAATTTGGAAATTATTATTTAATTAACTTTGTGACCTAGGTGATTTGGATCGAACGTGTTAAGTTCCGCAGGAGATCCAAGTCTAAACCTAAAAGAACATATAAGTAAAACTTGGGATCAAATGTGTTAAGTTCCGCAGGTGATCCAAGTTTAATTTAAAAGTGTAAAATACCGAAAAATAGAGAATAATAATAAGGGAATTTTTCGGAATTTTTAGAAATTTTTCGGGAATTTTTCCGAGCTCGTATGGACAAGTTAACAGGGACAAAAATGGGGCCCGGAAAAGCTTGTTTAGGCCACCCTGTTTTAATGAGGAAAAGTTTTATTTCCTTTTCCTTTTTCTTTTATTTTTCTTTTTCTTTTTCTCTTATTCTTCCACGCGTGCCCGACTCCTCCCCCGCGCGTGCCGACGCCGATTTGCCCTAACCGGCGCCGCGGCAGTTCACTTCTCCTCACAATTTAAGCCGTGGTCGAGGGTTGCAACTCCTTCTTCTTCCTTTTCTTTCTCCACGCCGTCCCTATGCCCTTCTTCCCTTCCGCGACACCGAAGCCACCACCGTCGTCTCCTCCTTTCCTACGCGCCGACATAGATCGCCAGCCACTAGGTTCTGCCAAGCCTCCCATTTTTGACCTAGTGCCACTACTAGCTTCTGTGCTGCTTGCTGCCACCGTGGAGGTAACGATTTCAGATTTGGGTACTTAGTTTGGAAAGGAAAAATTTATTGATTAGGGTTTCCTTGTACAGCAGTTGTTTACCTTGAATTGCAGTAGTCGGCAGCCCTGTTCTGGCCGCAATCCTTAGCTGTGAATTCGGGTAAGGTACTGGGTTTTGGGTCTTAGTTGTAGATCAGAGTGTAGTTTGATTATTTTAGATCGTGATTCATGCTGTAAAGAATTTGGTTTTACATGGTTAGGTACTAGTTCATGTATTAATCTGATACAATTTGATTTTTAGATAATTGGGGATACGTAATCCCTTGTAACTATGAAATGGGTTAGGTTAAATCTAGTTGGATATGGATTAATGGTTGGTTAGCTAATTAAATATACAAGGGAATTAGCTAAATCCGTATATGTTTGATATTACGGGACTTTGACGCGAGACGAGTATCTTGTTGTCGGATTTGGACATTCCTATTGGAGGCTGGTACTTTTCACTTTATGTCATTTGATATGCATAGTAGTGAATTTAACAAATTGCAATAATTATGTTTCTTATCTGTTTCGGTTAGTCACTACCCGATACTTGTTACATGCTTGGTTGATACTTGTTTTGCATCTCATGTTATTTCTTACCGGCTTATACATGCTTATAGGGGGTAGTGATATACTATGCTTCACCATATTCAGGACCTAGGTTTTATACCTTATCTTATCTGTGTACCTTTGATTTGATTCATTGACCTAAGGCACACCTTCTATATATATATGGTTTAGCTTAGGATATTTCCATGATTAGTGTCATGCACCATTCACATGATTGCATGCTGTGCGATAGTCCGCTCCATTATTATTGAGCACATCGCCAGTTACATGGATCTGCACATACCACCACTCATGGGTTAGTGGTCGATTCAGACAGAGTGTATTGCAGCAGGGACTTTGTTTGGCTCCGTTGGTCCGCTCATGGGTAGTGTGACGCAGCGTGGTAGCTGGCAGAGATTCCTCCCCGTCATCGTGTACCGGGAGATGAGAGCATTGCGCTCCCCCATTTTTGATTTGGGGTAGGAGGATAGGTGTACTCCGACAGCATCTCGTCCACTCGGTCACTCATCAGGAGCAGTGACGACAGAGTGCATGGTTGTCACAACCCTACCCACTCGGCCTCTCCATTGTGTGTGAGATGGTTGACTGGAGTCAGGGGTGACCAGGACGCATCATTGGCATCATACGCATTGATGCATTTATTTCTTGTGATTGTGTTTGCTACATTTATTTGCTGCATATTGGTTGGATGCCCATGCTTGACATGCATACATGATTTCTATACCTCTCGGACTGTTTATACTTGTACCAGGTCCTGGTTAGTACAGTATTCTCTTGTTTATTTTAGTTTGCATTTACCTTTATTACGTCAGGAGACTGTACGCATGATTAGTGCTAGATGTTACTTCCTTACTATGTATATCAGTTGTTACCCGCTGAGCATTGGACTCACCCCCGCCTCCGTTATTATTTTTAGGTTGATGCTATCAGGAGAGAGTTCCAGTTGCTAGTCCCCTGCGGACCACGAGGGCTTATTGATCTTTTGGTTTTCTTCTTTATTAGACTATGTTTAGACTTTTTTTGTTTTGATACTTGGAGCTTGTATGGAGTGTACTTGTCGATGGATTTTTACTTGGATTTATTTTACTGCATGTCTGCCTAGACGGCAGAAGAGGTAAGTTGATCTTATCATCAGATTTGCGTTTTATGAGTGTAGTTGAGTAGGGTGGATTTTGAGTCTTCTTAGCATTTCTTATTAAACTGCGTGGTTGTGTCAGCCAGAGGCTGAAATTGATATAAACTGCGTGGATGTATGTGTGATTGTTTGTCTATTGTTGTTATTATTCCAGCCGCATGTGGCTGAGGTATATGGTGATGTAGTAAAGTTTCAGATTGTCCGTCGTACAGGGGAGATGCTGCCGAAATTTCTTCGGACAGGGACTCCCCCGGGGTGTGACAAAAAGAACACATGGTAGCTAGGAAAGGTTCAGACCTTTGTACAAAATTTTTGTACAGTGGAACCATTAGGCTTTCCGAGTAGCAACCAACAATTGGTATCAGAGCTAGGGTTTTGCCTCTGTGTATTTGGTATTAGTTTAATTATGCACATGTCATACATAATTTAGGCAGGATAATAGTAGGATGTGCTAACTTTGTAGATGCAGGATCCAACTATTATGGCTTATAGATATTGTGTGTGTGATTGGACCCTTGGACATGTCAAGGGTATTTTATTGTGTGTGCATGATTGTATTATAAAATATAGCAGGAGCTGTATTTAGTTTTATTAGGATTTTATTTTTTTGATCTAGTTACATGTACATTCCTTTTATAGAATATAGGATCGATGGATGTAAATTTTATTTTATGTTCGATCTAGTTTACATGTACATTCCTTCGAGGAATATAGGATCGAAAAATGTAAAATTCTATTTATGTCGCGGATCGAATCTTGGAAGGCGTTGAACCTTTTGAGGACCAGAGGCATAGCGGAACAAGGAGCAAGATGGATGCGACAACTAGACCCGGTGGCAGTGGCCAAAGATGGCAGCAGCTAGGGTTGGTGACACACGGAGGACAGCAATAGATAAAAGCCATAATAGTTGAAAATTAGTTTTTCTATTTATTGCTTTTTATGTTGTGTTGTGTGTGCTTGTTAGTATGCATGTTAAGTAGGCTAACATAGTCAAAATTCCTCACTTTAAATAACTAAGTGGGAGAGGGATTTATTTTTAAATAAATTCCACGGTCTCCATTACTAGTTTATAAGTGATGCAACAAGCTTGCGTGTTGGCTCCGAGTGCCTTCCTCCATATCAGATGAGCTTGTTTGCGGATCACTAGATTAAACTTTCATTTTGGATGACTATAGGACGTTAATTAAGAGCGTGTGATCTTCCCCATCGGAACGGGCACAATCTTATTAATGGACTTAGTGTCAAGTAATGGTATACACTTAGGCATGTCTAATAGTATCCTCCCCATCAAAGTCACTACTATTATTTGTGTGATCGAAGAAAACCAACTATTAATTTGTCAAATAAATAGGTTGACAAGATAATAAAATTAAAAACCTCTCTTACAAATGTTTGATTTTGTATACGTCCACACTATCGTGGTATACAAAATTCATGGTGTTTGAGGTAATTTTATTTGTCATAAAGATTTATTGACAAGATAATTAATGGGTAAACCCCTCCTCTTACAAATGTTTAATTTTGTATACGTCCACACTATCGTGGCATGCAAAATTCACGGTATTTGAGGTGTTGGTGAATTTAAATAATATTGTTTGAGGAATCAATGTTATTTTAAATTCAAAAGTTTTGACCAAATATTTGATCAAAGAAAGATCAACTATTAATTTTATTCGTCATAAAGTAAAGTTGACGAGATAATAAAATTAATGGATAAAATCTCTTCTTTGATTTTGTATACGTCCACACTATCGTGGCATACAAAATTCATGGGGATTTCAAGGAATTGATCTTAACCAAATATTTTTGTGGTTCTTAGGATTTAAAATGTTTGTCAATTCCCTAGTTGTTATACTATAGAAAAGACTTAGTAGTCCCAATTGTAATGATTGGAAATAGGACTTGGACATTAAGGTAGTCTGTCTTCTTAGAACTAAGAACAATATGGGTGTATTTACATTAGTTGAAACATGTTTAGTGGTGTTATCTACCAGAACCTGGAGTGTAGATACAGATGCCATTAATCATGTCCGCAATTCATTGCAGGGTTCTAGGAAACCCGACAACTAAATGAAAATAAAAACACCGTCCACATGGGCCCTGCTATAAAAATGGCAGCTGTTGCAGTGGGAGATGTTTATCCTTTGATAAGAATAAAATATGAATTTTAAGTAATTGTCTTTACGTACCAAGTTTAGAAGGAACTAGTTTTCAGTTTCTAAACTATTCAAAGAACTTGATATTCTGCCTCTTTTAATAACAAAGTTGTTATTAAGAAAAAGAGAAGTTATCTGTTCTGGTACGTTGGTTGGCAATTTATAAATCCAATAACTCCCACGATGCAATAAATGGAAATTGATAACACATCCTCTAACTTTAATAAGAGAAAGAACCTTCAAAATGAACCAAACATATCTTTGGCATCTAAGGCTAGGTTATATTAACTTGAGTAGGATTCAAAGGATTATAATCGATGAACTCTTGGGTTCATTGGTAGAGGAAATTTTTCCAACCCGCGAGTCTTACTTGGAAGGAAAAATAACCAAGAAGCTTTTTGTAACAACCACCCTTCTTACTACTACTCTCTAAGGGCGACCGTTACCTAACTCCTACTCTACTTACTAGTGTCACTATTGCTATTATTAGCGACACTTAGATTTATCACGGTTCAGAGAAATTCCTACCGAAAAATTTCGGCAGAGTCTCCCCTGTACCGGTGACCAAATCTATAATACACAAGATATATACACAGCCACATGCGGCTGGATCACAATTTATTCACAACCACGCAGTAATAAATCATATCATAATCAAAAACTAATCTAGCAACATGAACTAAACTCAAGCTCCCAGAATGAAGCATAATAAGCTACAATGCACATCAAACTCAATCATAAACTCATAATTTCATAACAGAAATAAGGAAAATAAACTAGACATAAACTCTAAATAAATAAGTCTTGCTAGTCCCCTCTGGACCTCTCCATAGTTCAGTCACCACACACATCCATCATCACCACCACCCTGTCGCCTCCCTTCATATCTTAGCTTTTCCTTTATCTGCGGTAGGAGGAAAAAGAAAAGATCTATAAGCGAAAACGCTTAGTAAGTACTAATCTATCTCAAAAAACTCGAAATGCATAAATGTAATGCATAAGTCTGAAACTGAAATAATAAAGCTATCTGCATGTGCTCATGGTATACAGAAAATGAACAGAATACAAATCATACTCAGTATCAAGCAGGATAACAAGAAACTAACAATGTAAACTTAGAATCAAAGAAAACTAACCATTCTTATTTATTCTAAGCTTGGAACTTATTTCATTTCTTGTATCCTTGTGTTAGAAATTAATCTTTTAATTTCTATCTTTTACTTTCTTCTTCTTTCTTTCTTCCTTCTTACTTAACTTTTCTTTTCTTTCTTCCTTCTTACTTAACTTTTCTTTTCTTAGGTTTTCTTTTCTTGGGCCCAGGCCTAGTACCAACTCATGCGCGTTCCCTAATAGGTTGGGGTTGCGAGCCACCAATCCTAAAAGAGCAGACCTCGGTCTACCAGGGCCAAGACCTCGGAAATGGTCACCTGGATTTGTTTAACGACAAGCTCTTGGATGTCGGGTACTAGCCTCTTACTTTAATTTACTTGTTATCTCTTTTTAATTAGACCTTGGTCTTTTTCTTTACTCATACTTCTCATAATCCTTTATTAGAGCTTATTAGAATCCTTTAGATATATATCTAACAAGTATAGGATTACAACTAACCAAGCATGCTATATAAAAATAACACAAAGGAAAACAAATCTGAACTCCCTAAGCCTGTTATAAAATAGAGCAAAGGAAAGCAAATCTGGACTTTCTAAACATGCTGTAAAATAGGGCAAAAATGCTACTTTAGGGATTCTAATCATGTTATAAAACATAGACAAAGAATACTACTTTAGGGTTTCTTAAGCATGCTGTAAAATAGACAAAGGATGCTACCTTTAGTGATCCTAATCATGCTGTAAAAACAAACAGACATAGAATGCTACTCAACTTCTTAAACATGCTGTAAAAACAAATCTCTAATCAACTTTAACTATGTACAACATGACCTTAAAGCAAGGAAATTCATGTACAACATACAATTCAAAGCATTCAACAGCAAGCCAAGACAATGCATCCTTAAGTGAACTCATGGCAGCGACATGGGATAACCATAGCAATCTGTACGGTATGATCCAAAACAGGGCAGCAAGGAACCAACCAGAAACTCAACTGTGCATGGCAAAATCCCTAGCAAAAATTAAGGATAGAATGCATAACACAACAACCCTAGCATACAATTCTACCCGGCACCAAAATTAAGGTATCAGAACCATGCTTCATGCTCAATTAGCCTAAACGAATTTTTTTTTTATTCCTTTGTGAAGCTCACGGCAGAACCTCAAAAGAAAACCAAAGTCCCCCAATTCTTTCCACATAGAACTCACGGCAGATTCAAACACAAGGAGAAACAAGACCTCAAACAAGGGATGTTCGGTCTGCTACAATTGGAGCATGTCCATTCCAAAACTCAAAACTCTAATGCAATTAGGTATAACCGTTCGGCTTGACAAACAGAGCAAGGAAGGAAAAACCCTAGCACAAAGTTCTACTCGGCACTATGAAAATCGGAAGCAAAGAAATCAAATCGAAGCCCGGAGCAACTCCTACCGCAGGTGAGTAGTACTTACTATGCTTTCTTGGACTTACAACCGAAGGAGGAAGCTTTAAGGTTTCGGTTAGCTTGGATCTTCAACCTCCCTTGCGCCCACAGACCTTCCTCGACGAGGGAATCACCACCGCAGGTGAAGATCGGCCGGAAAAAGCCTTCGCCGGTGCCGGAGAGACCTTCACTTGCTGCTGCATTTCTCAACCGAGACGAGAAGGCAAAATCGCCATCGAGAGAGGAAAGAAAAGGTAGATAGGGTTTTTCGGTGAGAAAGGGAAAACTTAATCCCTTTATAACTCGATTTAATTCTGTTCCAATTACAACTTAAATATACTTCGTTCCCCTTCTTAATCACAAATCAACCGCAGCTCAATTGGTTGGCTAGGTTTGGCTGAGGTTCGGCTCGGGTCGAGGTCGTGGGTTCGAGTCTCACCTTCCACAAATTTTTGGTCAAAACTTCTTTCTTTTTGTAACCATACTAAACGACCTCCAAAAATTACATAAAAATACTCTAAAAATTTCTAAAAATCTCTAGAATATTTTAAAAGCATTTCCAAATATTTTTATGGACATTTGGAACTCGAAATCAGGAAAATTGGGTCGTTACAATCCCCCATACCTTATAAAAAGTTCGTCCTCGAACTTAGAATAGCTTTGGATACTTCTGTCTCATACTGTCCTCCCGCTCCCAAGTGATTTCTTCGTGCTTCTGGTTCTGCCAGACGACCTTCACTAGTGGTACTTCTTTGTTTCTCAATCTCTTGACTGCTCTGTCCACTATCTGTGTAGGTCTGCTCTCATAACTAAGATCCTCTTGGATCTGCACTGACTGAGGCTGAATCACTTGGCTCGGGTCATGGAGACACTTCTTTAGCATGGAGACATGAAATACATTGTGTATTGCTGACATGTCTTGTGGTAAGTCTAACTTGTAAGCTACTTTCCTAATCCTCTCTATGATCAGGTAAGGTCCTACATAGCGAGGACTTAATTTGCCCTTCTTGCCAAATTTCATCACTCCCTTCATAGGAGCGACCTTGAGGAAAACTGAATCTCCTACTTGGAATTCCAATGGCCTACGGCGTGTGTCAGCATAACTCTTCTGTCTGCTCTGGGCAGTCTCGATTCTCTGTCTGATTTTCTGGATTGCTTGAGTAGTCTCATCTATCACCTCTGTCTGAATGCCGAACTCTGCTTCTATCTCTTTTCTCTCTCCTGCTTCTTGCCAGCATATGGGTGATCTGCATTTCCTGCCATATAGTGCTTCATATGGTGCCATCTTGATGGTGGCCTGATAACTATTGTTGTAAGCGAATTCAGCTAAGCACAAATACTTGCACCAACTTCCTTTGAAATCTAGCGCACAAGCTCTGAGCATGTCCTCTAAAATCTGATTCACTCGCTCTGTCTGTCCATCAGTCTGCGGATGGAAAGCTGTGCTGAACTTGAGTTTGGTGCCTAGTGCATTCTGAACGCACTCCCAAAAGTGTGAGGTGAAGCGCCCATCTCTATCAGAAACGATAGACTTAGGAACTCCATGAAGTCTGATTACCTCTTTAACATATAGCTGGGCCAACTGCTCTATGGAGTTGTACACCTTGATGGCTAGGAAATGAGCAGACTTGGTCAATCGGTCTACTATTACCCATATCGCATCATATCCATTGGTGGTTCTTGGAAGACCTGTTATGAAGTCCATGGAAATGTCTTCCCATTTCCATTCTGGTATTGGGAGAGGCTGAAGAACTCCTCCTGGTCTCTGGTGTTCTGCTTTGACTCTCTGGCATGTCAAGCAGGTACTGACATACTTAGCTACATCTCTTTTGAGTCCTGACCACCAAAACCTCTGTTTCACATCTTGGTACATCTTGGAAGAACCAGGATGCATGGAATATGGTGTACTGTGAGCTTCCTCTAAGATCTTCTTTCTCAGTTCCTCATCATTGGGCACGCAAATGCGACTCCCCTGATAAAGAATTCCGCTATCTGTCACTCTAAACTCTGAGTTGTCTTCTTTCTGTATCCCTTGCTTGATCTTCTGGATGTCCGGATCTTCACTTTGCTTTCTCTGTATCTCCACAAGCATTGTAGACTCTAAGGTCAATGTAGAGAGCTGTCCTTTGATAATTTCAAGCCCAAAATCTGACAACTCCTTCTGCAGTGGCAGGGCTAGTGATGACAAAGACATCAGTGATGCACTAGATTTTCTGCTGAGTGCATCTGCCACTTTGTTAGCTTTGCCTGGGTGGTAGAGAATTTCACAGTCGTAATCTTTGACCAATTCCAGCCACCTACGCTGTCTCATGTTTAAGTCCTTCTGAGTGAAGAAGTACTTAAGACTCTGATGATCTGTGAAGATTCTACACTGAACTCCATACAAATAATGTCGCCAGAGTTTCAGTGCAAAACCACAACTGCCAGCTCAAGATCATGAGTAAGGTAGTTCTTCTCATAATCTTTGAGTTGTCTGGAAGCATAAGCTATGACTTTTCCTTCTTGCATGAGTACAACTCCTAAACCCATCTTGGAAGCATCGCTGTAGATGTCGAAACTCTTGTCGCTCTGTGGAACAGTCAGAATGGGAGCACTGATCAATCTCTTCTTTAACTCTTGGAAGCTCTGCTCACATTTATCTGACCATTCGAATCTCTTGTTCTTTCTGGTGAGGGCTGTTAGCGGAGAAGCTATCCTAGAAAAATCCTCCACGAACTTCCTGTAGTACCCTGCTAGACCAAGGAAGCTCCTGATCTCTCTGACGTTCTTGGGTCTACTCCAGTTGTTGACCGCTTCCACTTTGGCTGGATCCACTTGAATACCTTCTTTAGAGATAATGTGACCTAAAAACGCCACATGATTTAACCAGAACTCGCACTTTGAGAATTTAGCATAAAGCTGCTTCTGCTGAAGCATCTGCAGTACTATCCTCAAGTGCGTGTCATGCTCCTCTGGGGTCCTTGAATAGACCAGAATGTCATCGATGAATACAATGACAAATTTGTCAAGATATTCTCTGAACACTCTGTTCATTAGGTCCATGAATACCGCTGGTGCATTAGTCACACCAAAATACATGAATACAAACTTGTAGTGTCCATATCTGGTTCTGAAAGCTGTTCTGGGTATATCTCTTTCTTTCTCCTTCAGCTGATGGTACCCAGAGCGCAGGTCTATCTTTGAGAACACTGTTGCTCCTCTTAACTGATCAAATAAATCATCGATCCTGGTAAGGGGGTACTTGTTCTTGATTGTCATTTGATTCAGAGCTCTGTAATCTATGCACATTCGCATAGATCCATCTTTCTTCTTGACAAACAACACAGGAGCTCCCCAAGGTGAGTGACTAGGGCGGATGAAGCCTTTGTCAAGTAGCTCCTGGAGTCATTCTTATAACTCCTTCAGCTCTGCTGGAGACATGCGATACGGAGCTTTTGAAATTGGACCGGTTCCAGGAACCAATTCAATCTCAAATCCACTCATTTATTGGGAGGTAGTCCAGGTAGATCTGCTGCGAATACTTTGGTATATTCACAGACCACTCGAACCCCCCTCTTTCTTACCTTCTTTCTGTTCTTCTGCACTTACTTGACTGGGGCTCCGAGCTCCCTACTGTCTTGTCTTCTACCTTGGCTGGCTTGAACTCTATAAACTCCTCATAGTGCTTGTTGGTGATAGAACTCTTCATAGAACTCTAACTGAAAATCTGCTCAGCTCATCTAATCGGCTGCTCTCTTGGTCTTTATCCTCTCCCACTACTTACAAGCACCTCCAGATAGGCAGAAAGAGGCACACTTACCCTTCTCGACTTCCGGTCAGTCAAGAAGCTCTATTGTGCTCTCAAGTGTCTTGAACCAAGCTTGGGCATCCCAGGGCTCAGTCGTGCCTGAGAAGCTCTCTGGTTTCAGCTTCAGCCACTGGATGAGGTATGCTTCTTGTCTTCTAGGTGTTGTGGCGACTTCCAGGCAACTGATAGGACTTCAGTCACTACTAGGGTCTCCACATTAATGGTTGGGGGAGTGGGAGGAACTGGTTTCTGATTGGCCATTAGATTGGCAATCACTTGCTGCTGCTCGCTACTTGTCTCTGAAGTTGAGTAACAATTTCAGAGAGAATAGGCCCAGGGGTTCTGGGCTCTCCATTCTCCTAATCTTGGTTCTCAGTACGAACGGTACGAGAACATCCTTTTTCTTAACATCTAATTATGCAAGGTAAAGGCTTGATATCTTACTTTAACCCTTCTAATCATACATAAATACGAATAAAGAAAAAGGAAACTAAATCTTCTATCTTACTTTAGTACAAAAAAAAACAAGTACTCTATACTGCAGTTAATAATAAGGAAGGCAGAATAAAGAAAGGATTTAAATACTTTCTTACTTGGAGACGGCGAGGATGATGCTGATGTGTGTGTGATGCTGGAGAATGGAACAGTGCTCTGATACCAACTGTAACAACCACCCTTCTTACTACTACTCTCTAAGGGCGACCGTTACCTAACTCCTACTCTACTTACTAGTGTCACTATTGCTATTATTAGTGACACTTAGATTTATCACGGTTCAGAGAAATTCCTACCGAAAAATTTCGGCAGAGTCTCCCCTGTACCGGTGACCAAATCTATAATACACAAGATATATACACAGCCACATGCGGCTGGATCACAATTTATTCACAACCACGCAGTAATAAATCATATCATAATCAAAAACTAATCTAGCAACATGAACTAAACTCAAGCTCCCAGAATGAAGCATAATAAGCTACAATGCACATCAAACTCAATCATAAACTCATAATTTCATAACAGAAATAAGGAAAATAAACTAGACATAAACTCTAAATAAATAAGTCTTGCTAGTCCCCTCTGGACCTCTCCATAGTTCAGTCACCACACACATCCATCATCACCACCACCCTGTCGCCTCCCTTCATATCTTAGCTTTTCCTTTATCTGCAGTAGGAGGAAAGAAGACAAGATCTATAAGCGAAAATGCTTAGTAAGTACTAATCTATCTCACAAAACTCGAAATGCATAAATGAAATGCATAAGTGCTGAAACTGAAATAATAAAGCTATCTGCATGTGCTCATGGTATACAGAAAATGAACAGAATACAAATCATACTCAGTATCAAGCAGGATAACAAGAAACTAACAATGTAAACTTAGAATCAAAGAAAACTAACCATTCTTATTTATTCTAAGCTTGGAACTTATTTCATTTCTTGTATCCTTGTGTTAGAAATTAATCTTTTAATTTCTATCTTTTACTTTCTTCTTTCTTTCTTCCTTCTTACTTAACTTTTCTTTTCTTTCTTCCCTCTTACTTAACTTTTCTTTTCTTAGGTTTTCTTTTCTTGGGCCCAGGCCTAGTACCAACTCATGCGCGTTTCCTAATAGGTTGGGGTTGCGAGCCACCAATCCTAAAAGAGCAGACCTCGGTCTACCAGGGCCAAGACCTCGGAAATGGTCACCTGGATTTGTTTAACGACAAGCTCTTGGATGTCGGGTACTAGCCTCTTACTTTAATTTACTTGTTATCTCTTTTTAATTAGACCTTGGTCTTTTTCTTTACTCATACTTCTCATAATCCTTTATTAGAGCTTATTAGAATCCTTTAGATATATATCTAACAAGTATAGGATTACAACTAACCAAGCATGCTATATAAAAATAACACAAAGGAAAACAAATCTGAACTCCCTAAGCCTGTTATAAAATAGAGCAAAGGAAAGCAAATCTGGACTTTCTAAACATGTTGTAAAATAGGGCAAAAATGCTACTTTAGGGATTCTAATCATGTTATAAAACATAGACAAAGAATACTACTTTAGGGTTTCTTAAGCATGCTGTAAAATAGACAAAGGATGCTACCTTTAGTGATCCTAATCATGCTGTAAAAACAAACAGACATAGAATGCTACTCAACTTCTTAAACATGCTGTAAAAACAAATCTCTAATCAACTTTAACTATGTACAACATGACCTTAAAGCAAGGAAATTCATGTACAACATACAATTCAAAGCATTCAACAGCAAGCCAAGACAATGCATCCTTAAGTGAACTCATGGCAGCGACATGGGATAACCATAGCAATCTGTACGGTATGATCCAAAACAGGGCAGCAAGGAACCAACCAGAAACTCAACTGTGCATGGCAAAATCCCTAGCAAAAATTAAGGATAGAATGCATAACACAACAACCCTAGCATACAATTCTACCCGGCACCAAAATTAAGGTATCAGAACCATGCTTCATGCTCAATTAGCCTAAACGAATTTTTTTTTATTCCTTTGTGAAGCTCACGGCAGAACCTCAAAAGAAAACCAAAGTCCCCCAATTCTTTCCACATAGAACTCACGGCAGATTCAAACACAAGGAGAAACAAGACCTCAAACAAGGGATGTTCGGTCTGCTACAATTGGAGCATGTCCATTCCAAAACTCAAAACTCTAATGCAATTAGGTATAACCGTTCGGCTTGACAAATAGAGCAAGGAAGGAAAAACCCTAGCACAAAGTTCTACTCGGCACTATGAAAACCGGAAGCAAAGAAATCAAATCGAAGCCCGGAGCAACTCCTACCGCAGGTGAGTAGTACTTACTATGCTTTCTTGGACTTACAACCGAAGGAGGAAGCTTTAAGGTTTCGGTTAGCTTGGATCTTCAACCTCCCTTGCGCCCACAGACCTTCCTCGACGAGGGAATCACCACCGCAGGTGAAGATCGGCCGGAAAAAGCCTTCGCCGGCGCCGGAGAGACCTTCACTTGCTGCTGCATTTCTCAACCGAGACGAGAAGGTGAAATCGCCGTCGAGAGAGGAAAGAAAAGGTAGATAGGGTTTTTCGGTGAGAAAGGGAAAACTTAATCCCTTTATAACTCGATTTAATTATGTTCCAATTACAACTTAAATATACTTCGTTCCCCTTCTTAATCACAAATCAATCGCAGCTCAATTGGTTGGCTAGGTTTGGCTGAGGTTCGGCTCGGGTCGAGGTCGTGGGTTCGAGTCTCACCTTCCACAAATTTTTGGTCAAAACTTCTTTCTTTTTGTAACCATACTAAACGACCTCCAAAATTTGCATAAAAATACTCTAAAAATTTCTAAAAATCTCTAGAATATTTTAAAAGCATTTCCAAATATTTTTATGGACATTTGGAACTCGAAATCAGGAAAATTGGGTCGTTACACTTTTAAGTCTAGGGGGCTTGGAGCCAAAGATATATAGGAATAGGTTCATTCTGATTTGTGAAGACCTTTGACTTTCCAAGCAAGAGGTTGTTTCAAATATTTGAGATACGGATACATTTACTTGATGTGCCGCAAGTCTAAGTGCTTTGATTAGTTCAAAGAGTTCGAGGCTGATGTGGAGAAACGTCAAAGTAAAAGTATCAAGACACTACGGTGAGATCGTAGTGGCAAGTACCTCTTGGGAGAATTTAGGAGTCACTTATCAGAAGTAGGGATTCAATCCCAACTAATTACACCTGGTACACCCCAACAGAATTGTGTAGTAGAAATAATGACTCTTATGAAAATAAGTAGATTGATGATGAATTATTTACCAAATTTGTTTTAAGGATATACTCTGGAAATAGAAGTGAACATAGTACCTTCCAAGTCAGAACTCTCTACTCATATAGAATTGCTGAATAGGCGTAAGCCTATTTTGAAGCATATTCGTATTCGAGTAGTCCAGCACATATGCTGAAGAGAGACAATGATAAATAGGACAGGAATTCACTTGTTTGTGAGTTATCCTAGTGAAATGAAAGTAGGTTTATAGTCTTAAAAATCAGAAGGATATTGTTAGCATCAATGACCGATTTTTAGAAAAGGACTATGTAACGAACCACAAGCCCATAAGTAAATTTGTTCTTAAGAAAGGACATGTCTAATCTAGTACCAACTGTACAAGATGAAATATCACAAGAAACTGCAACACGTATCATAAATGATACACAGACAGTGGCTCATCGTAGTGAGAGGGTTGTCAAGCAAACCTAAAAGATTCATGTTTTGGGAGAGTTTTTGGACTTGAACCCAAATGAACATGAGCCTGATCCCGGACATATGATGAATCACTCCAAGATAAAGATGCAGCATCTTGGCAAAGAGAAATGAATACAGAATTAGAATATATGTATTCTAATAAAATCTGGAAGCTTGTAGAACCACCAGATGGTGTAAAAGACATTGGGTAAAAATAGGTCTACAATAGGAAAAGATGGATAGACAAGAAGGTGGAAACTTTCAAAGCAAGGTTTGATGAAAAAGGAAACTTTTTCAGTGGTAGCCATGCTTAAGTCTATCTGGATTCTTTTATCTATTTTTCAAGTGGATGTCAAGACAGCATTCCTTAATGGAAGTCTTGAAGAAAGCATCCATATAAAGTAACCAGAAGAGTTCATTACAAAGGGCAAAGAGCATCTTGTGTGCAAGCTCAATCAGTCTATGGACTGAGGCAAAGCTTCAAGGTCTTGGAACATCCGGTTTATCAAAATAATCCAGACCTATGGATTTATTTAGTAATCGGATAAGTCTTGTGCATACAAAAAGTGTGATGGAAACGTGGTGGTATTTCTTGTACTATACGTAGATAACATTTTTGGTAGTTGGAAACAATATCAAAATGTTGTCAGAAGTAAGGGTATGGTTGTCCAAACAATTCGATATGAAGGACTTGGGAGAATGTATATATTCTTGGGATCAAAGTAATAAGGGATCGCAAGAAAAGAATATTTTACTTATCCCAAGCTTCATATATCGAAAAAATCCTTGCTCGTTTTAAGCATGCAAAACTCCAAGAAAGGTTTCTTACCTTTTTAGCATGGAGTGACTTTATCTAAAGAAATGTCTCCGTAGACATCAAAGGAGATTGAGGAAATGAAGGCAGTTCTTTATGCTTCGGTTGTCGGAAGCCTAATGTATGCTATGCACGAGATCAGAAATCTGTTTTGCCAAGGGCATAGTTAGCAGATAAACCCTAGACAAGGATATTGGATTGCAGTAAAGCATATATTGAAGTACCTTAGATGCACTAGAGATTATATGCTAGCTTACAAGGCAGTTAATTTGGTCCTTGTGGGTTGCACGGATTTTGACTTCCAGTCGGATAAGGACAATAGTAAGTCAACCTCGGGGTTTTGTATTTACTTTAGGAGGTAAAGTTATAACTATGGAAGAGTGATAAGCATAGGTGTTTTTCTGGACTCCACCATAAAAGCTGAGTATATGGCAAACCTCTGAGGTAGTCATAAAAGCTGAATGACTCAATAACCTCAAGATAGACTTAGATATGATTTCTGGTTTGTCCAAAGATTATTACAATTTATTGTAATAATAGTCGTGCGGTAGCAAACTCGAAGAAACCATGAGTCTATAAGGCAAGTAAACACAATAGAGCGCAAGTACCACCCAATACGAGAAATCGTATAAACGAGGAGAAGTTGTTGCTGCCTAGATTGCATCAGATGATGACCTATAGATATTTTCACTAAGGCCCTTAAGGCAAGAGCTTTTGATGGGCATGTTGAAGGGTTGGGAATCAGATGTATGGCAGCAGATATAGCAGCTTAGTCTTTTAGTATAAGTGGAAGATTGTTAGGATGTATACTAAAAGTCTAGCTTTTGGTATAAACATTTATCTAGAAATAAGAATCATATTGGTCAAATGTCTACATTTATGATAAATGTAATTGTTCAATTAATTTATATTGTAGATAACATGGTGTGTGGTGTCACACACAGAGGATCATGTTATCAGTATCTTATAAATTATAAATAGTAGCTCACGACCAAGATGGAAAGGAACAAACCATTGGAAGGTCGTAGTGTAATTAGGTATTAGTTTATCTTAACTATATAATTACACTAGTACACTTAGAGTGTATTGAATAGGACCATTAGAGGTCGTTTCTTTTTATACTGACTTTATAAAGGAACAAAGACCTCAGTTATCCTAATATAATAACAAGCACATATATTTGATATTTATTTCTTTAATTTATCAATGGGTGATATTTAGTTCGATAAATCAATAAGCCCGATAAGTTGGGAAATGATATCACTTATAGTGTGTGTTGTTGATTATAGAAGGAAACTGTATCCTAGTAATCTAGGTTGAGAATGTCCCCAAGAGGAGCTCATAAGGATTGTCATGTTAAACCCTGCAGGTGGACTTAGTCCAACATGACGATGAAGTTGAGTGGTATTACTCTTGGAGCTAGATATTAATTAAGTGAGTTGTTAGTAACTTACTTAATTAGTGGACATTTGTTATATTAAACACAGGGAGACTAACACACTCATAATAAGAAGGAGCCCAAATTGTAATTTGGGATTGGTGCGGTAGTTCAATAATAGTTCTTTAGTGGAATGAATTATTATTGATGAAATTAAGTTGTGTGTTCGGGGCGAACACGGGAAGCATAATTTCATCGGGAGACCAAAACCAATTCCTCCTCTCGGCCCCTATCGTAGCCTCTTGTATATAGAGATTTATACCCACCACATACCCACCTTCTTACCCATCCAATGGGGTCGGCCAAGCTAGCTTGGAACCCAAGCTTGAGCCAAGTTGGTGGCCGGCCAAAGCTTGGATCCCAAGCTTAGGTGGCCGGCCACTAGAATATTAAAAAGGATTTTTATTAAAATTATTTCTTATGTGGATATCATGGTTTTAAAAGATAGTTTAAAAATTAAAAATTTCCTTTTATAGCTTTCTACAAAAGATTAAGAGAAGAGATTAATCTCTTTCCTTATTTGTAGATTAAAAGGATGGTTTTAATTTTTAGTAAAAACTTTCCTTATTTGTAAATCATCTACATGTTTAAAAGATAGTTTAAAATTTGAAATCTTTCCTTATTTGTTGATTAAAAGGTGGATTTTAAATTTTAAGAAAACTTTCCTTTTTAACCATGTTCATGATTTAAAAGAGAGTTTAAAATTAAATATTCTCTTTTATAAGTTTCTACAAGAGATTAAGAAAAGATTTGATATTTTTCCTTATTTGCAGATTAAAAGAGATTTTTATTTTTAGAGATAGGAGAAATTTTTATAAATTTCTGGAGACAAATTAGGAAGTGTTAATTAATTAAAACTCTCCTTGTTTATAGCTTGTGGTGGCCGGCCATATGAATTGAGAAAAGAAAATTGATTTTTAATTAATTAAATTTTCTTTTTCATGGCAAAAGAATTAAGGAAGTTTTTATTAAAATTTCCTTATTTGCCAAGACCAAGGATTATAAAAGAGGGGGTAGAGGTGCCTTCATGGGTGAACATCTCTATTCTATTTTTCCTCTCTTTTCTCCTTGGGTGTGGCCAGCCCCTCCTTTTCCTCTCCTCTCCTTTGTGTGGCCGAAACCTTCTCTTGGTGGAGATAGCTTTGGTGGTCGGATCTAAGAAGGAGAAGAAGGAGAGAAAAGAAGTCTCTTTTCTAGCATCCCTTGGAGCATTGGTGGTGGTTGAATCTCTTCATCCTTGGAGGTGCTCTTGTTGTGGCTGAACCTTGCAAGGAGGAGAAGAAGGTGCTTTGGTGGTTTCTCATCTCGGAAGATCGTTGCCCACACAACATCCGAGGTTAGAAGAGGAATACGGTAGAAGACCTAGAGGTTTTTGCTTGCAAAAGAAAAGGTATACTAGTATTTAATTTCCGCATCATACTAGTTTTATTTCTTTGTAAAAATACCAAATACAAGAGGCATGTGATTCTAGATTTCGAATTAGTTTTCGATGTTGTGTTCTTTTGTTTTATTTTCGAACTTGTGCTTAGATTATTCTTTTTGGTTAACCTAGAGTTATTTAAGGAAATTAAATATTAACTTTCCTTAAAAGAATTTGTCTAGGCGGTGGTGGTTGTTCCCATAACCAAGAAGGTCGTGTGCCTCGCCATGCAGTCCTAGAAGCCAAATTTGGAAATTAATATTTAATTAACTTTGTGACCTAGGTGATTTGGATCGAACGTGTTAAGTTCCGCAGGAGATCCAAGTCCAAACCTAAAAGAACATATAAGTTAAACTTGGGATCAAACGTGTTAAGTTCCGGAGGCGATCCAAGTTTAATTTAAAAGAGCACATGGTAACTAGGAAAGGTTCAGACCTTTGTACAAAATTTTTGTACAGTGGAACCATTAGGCTTTCCGAGTAGCAACCAACACCTGTATCCTATAGAGAATATGTTTGTAACCCACTTTGGCAGAGTGTTATAGTTGAGAAACTAACTGCTTTGCATTAGATTCACACATGAGATTTGGTACCGTTGTCACCAGGAAAACACACTATTGGTTCTCGTTGGGTATATAAGATCAAAACTAAATTTGATGGATTTATTGAATGATACAAAGCTCGTCTTATTGCTAAAGGTTATTCTCAGGAGTATGACATGGATTATGAGGTACCATTTGCTCCCATTGCAAATATGATGACTATTCGTACTCTGATTGATGTTGCTTCTGTTTGTCGATGGAGAATATCTCAGATGAATGCTAAAAATGTATTTTTAAATGATGATCTTCATGAAGAAGCTTATATGACACCTCCTCCTAGTATTTCACACCAATCTGGTGAAATTTGTAGGCTTTGTAAAGTGCTTTATGGTCTCAAATAAGCACCTCGTGCTTGATTTGAGAAGTTTTCTATAATGATTACTTTGCTTGATTTTCATCCTACTAATCATGATTCAACATTATTTGTCAGATATATGAGTGTAGGTCGTATTTTTTTATCATTATATGTTAATGACATAATTATTACTGATGATGATTTTGATGGAATTGCTTCCTTGAAGTCTGAGTTGGCTCGTTGTTTTTACTGTGAAAAACATGGGTATACTACGCTACTTTCTAAGCATTGAGTTTTCTTATTCCTCAAAAGATTAATTTTTATCCCAATCAAAGTATATATCTGATCTATTTGAGTGTGCTTATCTTACTGATAATAGAGTTGTTGATACTCCTATTGAGATTAATGCTCAATATTCTTCATTTGATGACTCACCTTTATCAGATCCTATTTTGTACAGAACTATTATTAGAAGCTTGGTTTATTTCACTGTGACTCGTTCAAATATTGCGTATGCTATTCATGTGTTCAGTCAATTTGTCGCTGCAGCAACTACAATTCATTGGGCTGCTATTCTTCGTATTCTCAGGTATCTTTAGGACACTCAATTTCAAAGTCTTTTATTTCCTTCTATTTCATATCTGGAGCTGCGTGCATATTCTAATGCTGATTGGTTGGTGATCTTAATGATTGTAAATCTACCACTAACTTTTGTATTTTCTTAGTGATTTCCTTAGTTTTTTGGAAGAGTAAGAAACAAGATGTCATTTCTAGATCTTCTGCAGAAACTGAGTATCATGTCATGACCTCAATTACTTATAAGATAGTTTGGTTACGTTGGTTGCTTATAAATATGAATATCTCTCTTCATCAACATACTCCGTTATATTGTGATAATCAGAGTGTTATTCAAATTGTACGCAATTTAGTTTTTCATGAGCGGACAAAATATATTGAAATTGATTGTCATATTACTCATCATCATTTTCAGATTGACACCATTACATTACCCTTTGTTTCTTCAAATCTACAGATTGCTAATATATTTACTAAGATACATTCCTCTTTCCTTTTTTTTTTCTTATCTAACAAACTCTCAATACTTATAACTATAACATCGTGAGTTTAAAGGGATGTTAAATTAAATATATTTATTTGTTTATAGCTTTTACAGCAATTTGATCTTTTTCCCTTTTCTATTTATTGTTTAGGGTTTCTTAACTTAACTATATAAGGATTTATGTTCAGTATTTCTAATGACAATTTTGAATTCAACAAGATGACTAGTTTTTTCCTCTTCTTACTTCTACACATTTAACACATGTGCTCCTGATGAACCTCCTTCCATCGATGTGGGACTGTTGCGTGGGGGCCATTAATATGACAGTTTCTATTAGTGCGGGAAGCATCCGACGATTGAACATAAGTTTTGATAATGGAAAAGGGTTCAAAGTTAAGGTATTTTAGGTCTAACAAGTTTGAATGAGATTGCAGAAAAGTCTTAAGAGATCTTAGGCAAAATCCCTAGCTACGGTTAGGTTGGTGGAAAATCCTAGGGGGTGGTTGTTAGAGTGTATATTGAAAGCCTAAGCTTTTGTAAACATTTATGTTGAATAAAGAATCACAATTTGGTCAAATTGTCTACATTTAGTTGTAGTTGTTTAATTAATTAATATTGTAGATAACATAGTATGTGGTGCCACATATAGAAGATGATGTTATCAATACCTTATAAATTATAAACAGTAGCTCACGACCAAAATGGAAAGGAACAAACCATTGGAAGGTTGTAGTGTAATTAGGAATTAGTTTATCTTGACTATATAATTACACTAGTACACTTAGAGTGTATTGAGTAGGACCATTTGAGGTTGTTTCTTTTATACTGACTTTATAAAGGAACAAATACCTCAGTTATTATGGAAGTGTGTGCTCTTAATCCTAATATAATAACAAGCACATATATTTGATATTTATTTCTTTAATTTATCAATGGGTGAGATTTAGTTCGATGAATCAATAAGCCCGATAAGTTGGGAAATGATATCACTTATAGTGTGTGTTGTTGATTATAGAAGGAAACTGTGTCCTAGTAATCTAGGTTGATAATGTCCCCAAGATGAGCTCATAAAGATTGTCATGTTAAACCCTGCAGGTGGACTTAGTCCGACATGACGATAAAGTTGAGTGGTACTATTCTTGGATGCAGATATTAATTAAATGAGTTGTCAGTAACTCACTTAATTAGTGGACATTTGACATTTTAAACATAGGGAGACTAACACACTCATAATAAGAAGGAGCCCAAAAATGTAATTTGAGATTGGTGCGGTAGTTCAATAATAGTTCTCTAGTGGAATGAATTATTATTGATAAAATTAAGTTGTGTGTTCGGGGGCGAACACGGGATGCTTAATTTTATCGGGAGACCAAAACCAATTCCTCCTCTCGGTCCCTATCGTAGCCTCTTATTTATAGAGTACTATACCCACCTATACCCACCTTCGTACCCATGATATAGGGGCCGACCAAGCTAGCTTGTGGTTCAAGCTAGGGCCGGCCAAGCCTTGGTTCATGGGTGACCAGCCCTAGCTTGAACCCAAGCTTAGGTGGCCGGCCCCCATTAAATTTAAAAGAATTTTAATTTTAAATTTTTCTTATGTGGAAGATATAATTTATTGAAAAGAATTAAAATTAAAATATCTCTTCTACAAAAGATTAAGAAAAGAGATTAAATCTCTTTCCTTATTTGTAGATAGGAAAGATATTTTATTTTTTTCTCTTTGAAAATTATTCACATGTTGAAAAATTGAAATTATAGAAATTTCTTTTTATCAACCATGAAGGGATTTTAAAAGGAAATTATATTTTTTAAAATTTCTGAAGACAAATAAGGAATTTTTAATTGTTGATTAAAAATTGACTTGTTTGCTCTCCATGAGGTGGCCGGCCACATACAATTAATTAGGAAATTTTATTTAATTTTTCTTAATTAATTGTTGTCAAGGAAAGTTAAGGAAATTTTATTGAAATTAAATTTCCTTATTTACCAAAGCTAAGGAATATAAAAGAGGGGGTTGGGGTGCCTTCATGAGTAATAACTTCTATTATTCTCTCCCTCTTTTCCTTGGTGTTGTGGCCGGCCATCCTCTCTCCCTCTCTTCCTCTTTGTGGTGGCCGAAATCCTTCTTTGTTTGGAGCTCTTGTGGTGGCCGGATACTACTTAGAGAAGAAGAAGAAGAAGGAGAGAAAGCTTGCATCCCTTGGAGCTTGGTTGGTGTTTTTTCTTCATCCTTGGTGAAGCTTTTGATTTGGCCGAACCTAGCAAGGAGGAGAAGAAGGTGCTTTGGTGGTTTCTCATCTTGGAAGATCGTTGCCCACACAACGTCCGAGGTTAGAAGAGGAATACGGTAGAAGATCAAGAGGTCTTTCTAAAAGGTATAACTAGTATTTTTCCTTTCCGCATCATACTAGTTATTTTTGGAAATAATACTAAATACAAGAGGCATGCGATTCTAGTATTTCGAATTTGTTTTCAATGTTGTGTTCTTTGTTTTTTTTCTTTTCCATGTGATTTTATTGTTCCTTTCGGTTAACCTAAAGTTATTTTAGAAAATTAAATATTAGCTTTCCTTAAAAGGTTTTGTCTAGTCCGTGGTGGTTGTTCCCATATCCAAGAAGGCCATGTGCCTCGCCATGTCAATACTGGGAACCAATTATGGAAATTAATATTTAATGGAATTAATAACTTAGGTGATTTGGATCGAACGTGTTAAGTTCCACAGGAGATCCAAGTCAAAACCTAAAAGAACAAATAGATTAAACTTTGGATCAAACATGTTAAGTTCCGCAGGCGATCCAAGTTTAATTTAAAAGAACACATGGTAGCTAGGAAAAGGTTCAGACCTTTGTACAAAATTTTTGTACAGTGGAACCATTAGGTTTTCCGAGTAGCAACCAACAGTGATAACCCTAGGTCCTAGGGGGTGGTAACCCTATGTGGAAAGTCTTGGTGGGTCAAAGGTTTCGGGCAAAAATCCTCGAGTCGGGGACTCTAGGTTGAAATCCTAGTGTCACGACCCTAGTGGAAGTCTGGACGGGCGTGGAGCGAACGTCCATCATGAATATCGGAAGCTTCGGACGCTGAGCAAAAGTCCAGTTGGTCTGGAAGATCAATATGATAATAGGTAAACTCTCCTGAAAGGAGTAGGTGAGGATGTGTTCTCCATTGAGGGAACAGTAGGCGTTGGTTCGACCTAGGGTTTCCGGAAAAATTTAAAGTTAAAACCTGATAGTCCAGTGACTGTCAAATACTTGTATTTGCCATATTTTATTGTGCTAACTTTGTTTTGCAGGGTATACTTTATTTGTGGACTAATATACCTTGCTGGAAGGGAGTTGCACAAGAGAAGCCTCGGATGAACAGTACCTGAGGCGCCCTCCATAGAGCTTAGAGGTGCCTTGGGGGCACTAGTCGAAGACTCCGCGCAGCAGGGTAGAAGGCGCCCTCTAAGGTTGCTAGAGGCTCCTTTAACGTTGATGGAGGGCGCCCTCCATGGAGCTTGGAGGCGCCCTCGGGTGGATACGCAGCGCAAGCATCGGAGCTTATCATCGCGGAAAAAGGGATAAAAGTCTTTGTTGGAGGCACCCCGCATGGGGATGGGGGGCGCTCTCAACATCTTATATATGGTTGGTTCGAGCATAAGGCTGTTAGGACCAAAAGTAGCTAGAGGGGGGGGGGGTGAATAGCTCGTCGCCTTCGCTCGGTGCTCGTTCCTTCAAAGATGTGCAGCGGAAATACAAAGAAACAATCACACAACGCTAACACGGCTGGTTTACTTGGTATCCACCTCACAAGAGGTGACTAATCCAAGGATCCACACCAACACACACACCCTCCACTATGAATAACACTCCTTTATGGTAACTACCAAAGGCGGAGAAGCCCTACAACCCTCTCAATACAAGAAGAAGAAAGGGAAATACAAGATAAGCAAAAGCTTACAAGATATGCAATAAAAACCTTAACCCTAACTTCTTCCTCTTGCAATAGATCCGCCTCTTGACTTGGAGAGCTTCCAAGATCCTTCAAGAACTGGTGATCTCGAGCTTGGAGAGAGCTGTGGAGGAGCTGGTGAAGATCTAAGTTGAATTGGTGAAGAGATGCTGAAGGAATCGCACGCCAACAGCTATAAACGACGCCAACGGTCGAATCCCAATCGATTGGATTGCTCCCAATCGATCGGGGAGGCTTTGGATCGATCCACGGATCAATCCAGAGCGCCTCTGTGCTCTGGAAAAATGCCTGGATCGATCCACGGATCGATCCAGCGCTTATCGCGCGAAGCAGCAGCGTCCCAATCGATCCACTGATCGATTGGGACCTCTGGATCGATCCACGGATCGATCCAGAGGGGTTCTGTTCGCGGGGACTCACCGGATCGATCGGCGGATCGATCCAAATCTTCTGGATCGATCCACTGATCGATCCAGATCTGCTGGATCGATCCACGGATCAATCCAAACCTGCTGGATCAATCCACGGATCAATCCAAACCTGCTGGATCAATCCACGGATCAATCCAAACCTTGGTTTTTGCCCAAAACCAAGTCCAAAGCCCCCTAAACCAACATCTAGTCAACCATGACTTGTTGGTACATAAGACCTAGCATCCGGTCACCCTTGACCAGCTAGGACTCTCTCACCAAGTGTCTGGTCAATCCCTTTGACCCACTTGGACTTTTCTCTTCTTGCCAAGTATCCGGTCACTCCCTAAGACCTACTTGGACTTTTCTTCCTCGTGCCAAGTATCCGGTCAATCCCTTTGACCTACTTGGACTCTCACCAGATGTCTGGTCAACCTTGACCCATCTGGATTTCTCTTGCCTGGCTTCACTCACCAGGACTTTCCCAATTGCCTAGCTTCACTCACTAGGTCTTTCACCTGGCTTCACTCACCAGGATTTTTCTCCTGCCTAGCTTCACTCACTAGGACTTCCCAATTGCCTAGCTTCACTCACTAGGTCTTTCACCTGGCTTCACTCACCAGGATTTTCCTCCTGCCTAACATCCCAGTTAGGACTTCCCAGTCAAGTATCCGGTCATCCTTGACCTACTTGACTCTTCTTCAATCAACCTTGCATTGTCAAACATCGAAACTCAAACCAAGACTCAAGCTTGGTCAACCAGGTCAACCTTGACCTGAGGGATGTTGCACCAACAATCTCCCCTTTTTGATGTTTGACAATACCAACACTATTACTTACAGTACCACATGTAAGTTAGGCTAATCCCATAGCCTAGACCTTCTTCATGCCACTAGGTAATGAGTACATAAGTTAATCCCTTCATTCTCCCCCTAAGAGGACAAACTCCCTCTAGGTGATAAAAGCCTAACTTACTCCCTTTCATTCTCCCCCTATTGGCACACATCAAACCATGCCCCATTTTTGGGCACACATCAACGAATTCACTTGTTGAAAACTCTCCCCCTGAAGAGTTGCTCATCGTTGTTCACAACTTCACTCGTTGTGATCAATACGATAATGAAGGTCCCATACCCTTCATTATCCGTAACCCTACATTCTCCCCCAATGTAGGCAAATGCCCATCCTTGAGCATTATCCACTTGAAGTCACTTGAACAATGAGGATATCCACCCCCCCCCCATTAAAGTTCAAACGCTCAACCTTGAGCATGTTCTTAACGGAAGGGTAACCACCTTCCAAGGTTCATGAAAAAAATATTTTTCATGTCTTTAAAGAGTCCCTCCCCCTAAAGACATGGTGGTAACTTCTGTCATTGCACCAACAATGACTTGGAATCCCTAAAACTTTAGGAAACCCAATTTTAGAAGTTTTGAGGTTCAAATATTCAAAATTTGAAACAAACCTCAACCTAAACTTCAACTTAGCCTTCCTTAACCAATCCATCCTTGTTTTCCACACGAAAACACCCTTTTTATGTATACAAATGTATTTTCAGGGGTTTGGAATGGTTACCTAGACTAAAATAGGTTCAAAATGCTGAAAATAAGCTTTCCCAGCCAAAATCAGCATCTTCGATCGATTGGAGTTGGGTTCCAATCGATTGAACCCTGCTGAATCGATCCACCGATCGATTCAGTCTTCTTGGATCGATCGGCTGATCAATCCAGCGAGCTTCTGCTCGCTAGAATTGCCTTCTGAATTGATCCACTGATCGATTCAGACACTCCAATCGATCCATGGATCGATCGGAGCTCTGATAGTTGCTGAATTTCAAATTCAGCCAACTTCAGAAACCCCTAGAAAATTCTACAAAAATCCAAAAATCATGAAATTTCGTGTAGACATTATTTAGGGCATACTTTATCATGGAAAAATAGTTTTCTATGACAATATATCATATCTTCAAAGATTGACACAAGCTTGAAAACTTACTAAAACTTTAGCGTTTTCTTCAAGTTTGTGTCTAACTATTCAATGGTGATTACTATCAAAAGATAGCCTTCACCAAGGTTTTCCAAAAGTCTTTTAAAATAATTTTCAAAACCAATATCCCATCACATTCCTTGGGCTTAATGCACATGACTTGTACATTAGCTTTCCCAATGATGGGAAAACACATAACTATGTGTTTTGATGAACCTAAAACTCAAAAAAATGCACTAAATCAACATCTTGAGTTTTGTTCATCTTTCTAACATCTCACTTGTATCTAATGTGCACTAAAACACATACAAGTCACCTTATAATCCTTGTGAGATGTGAGATTTTAGTTTTGCCCTATTCTAGGGATCATGCATATCTATCTAGGCATTTTTAGAGATATTAGACATCCACCTAGGATGTCACTTGTTAATAAATGTTGTTAAATGCCATTTGTCCTTAATTACAAGGAATTAAACTTAATGCATGATTATGTTAATGCATGATTATCAAAAGGAGATAATGTTCAAAAGAAAGTACCCTATAGCTACATGATGCATGTGTGTCATGATGCATGTGTGTCATGACATAGTAAGATATGAATGCAACAATAAATATGATGTCATGGCATATGATGGGCAAGCAATCATGGCAAGTTTTAACATAAATAAAAATATACCTAGATTCCCTATCTAAGTATCCTTAACCACTTAGCTACCTTAAAAGGTTAAACCTAGATTGCCCTAAATGCTTCAAGAAAATGCCAAAACCTAAATTGACATTTATATTTCTCTTGATTTGTTTATGCCAATTGAAATTAAGCTTATTTCTCAAGTGTTGGCATATTTCGTTCTTCCACAAGAGTAGCATTTTAAATTAAGGCTTAGATTGACCTTAAGTTTCCTAAGAACATACCAAAATTCCAACTTGGTAGTTCTTATGATTTTCCCAATTTGTGTCACTTAAAATATCATCCAATTTATCCAATTGTGACACTTTTTACTCTTCTCAAGAGTAAACATAAATTCACTTCATTTTCAAAGGTTAAAAATAACCTTGAAAATGCTCCTTGAGTGTCAATTTCTTCAAAGTTGGGTTAACTACCCTTCTTCTTAGAGTTGACACTCTCTAACCCATCTATGGGGTAGAGAAGATGCTCCTAGGAACCCAAAATCTATTGGTGCTCCTTGGATGCTCTAGATATTCACTAGGGATAACTTCCCTAGATACCTTCCTAGTGACCTTGTTTGGCTTCTTAGAAGCCTTGGTCACTTTTTCTAAGTCAACCCTAGGGATTGCTTCCCTTGTGACCTTGTTAGTGACTTTCTTAGACTTCTTAGAAGTCTTAGTCACATTTATTGCAAAAATACTCTTAGGAATAACCTTCCTAGTATTTTTGACTTGACCACTAGACCTAGGGTTGGTTCCATAACTATATGGAACCCTATGGTAAGAGGGCACATCCTTCTTAGCCTTGGGTTTGTATCCCAACCCTCTATGGTCATTAGATGACCTTTGTGCTTCTAGACCTAGGCTATGCTCATGTTGCCCTTTTAGGATATTTTCCATCCTTTTTAGGGTCTTTTCCATTTTATCAAGCCTTGACCTCAAGACTTGATTTTCTATCATTAAATCCTTAGATTTTGATTTTCATTACACCCATGAGCATTTTTGTTTTTGGGCTTGTATCTATTATCCTTAGTGTTCTTGCCCAAGTGCCCATCTACCTTCCTAATCTTAGGTTGGGTAGTTTTGGCATGTAGGGCCACATGCTTTTCCTTAAAGCCCTCATGCTTCCTATTCTTATGGTAAATCGCATTAAAATGATAAAAATTAGAACTATCATGCTTTTTATCATAATGTAAAGGAGTAGGCTCAATAAATGTTACCTTCTTCTTTACCTTGGAGGCTCCCCCTTGACTAATGACTCCTTGAGCCTTGACCATCTTCTTCCCATTGAGGCATTGACTCCGGTAATGCCCCTTTTGATTGCAAGAGAAGCATATGATATGCTCCTTGCTCTTCTTTGTTCCGGGATGGTCTCCTTGGGCTTCACCTTGCCCTTTTGTGCCACTTGGCCCTTCTTCTTGGCCAAGTTGGGACACTTGCTCTTGTAGTGTCCATTTTCCCTACACTCAAAACATATTATATGATTTTTATTTTTAATTGAAACATTTATACCTTTGTGTGTAGGGGTGACATCTTTTCCTTTGGATCCGGAGGTAGAAGCTTCCTCTTGATCGGACCTTGATTCTCCTCCATTTGATTTTTCTTGACTTGTAGAGGTAGTTGCTTCTTCCTCCTCTTCTTCTCTCGACCCGGATGTAGAAGCTTCTCCTTCTTCTTGATCCGGCGTCACCAAGGATTGCTCCCCCTCAATCCTAGAGGTGGAGGCTTCATCATCTTGAATATGAAACAAGGAGTATGCTCCCTCCTTGTTCCCTCCGGTGCATTCCCTTGAGGATGAAGCTTCTTGGATTTCCTCTTCTTCGGAGGTTGAGCATCTCTCAACCTCGGAGTCCTCCTCTTGGTCTTGCTCCAAAGAGTCACCCTCTCTGGATTCTTTTTGCTCTTGTACAGTGGAGGGGATCTCTTCATGAAGCTTGGCCAATTTGCTCCATAGTTCCTTTGCATCTTCAAATTCTCCAATTTTGCAAAGGATAGTGCTTGGCAATAAGTTGACCAAGAGCTTGGTCACTTTGTCATTGGCCTCGCACCTTTGGACTTGCTCTTGGCTCCACTTGCTCCTCTTGAAAACTTTGCCCTTTGAATTTCTTGGAGCCTCGAAGCCTTCCATTAGAGCAAACCATTGCTCTATCTCCATCATAAGGAAATTTTCGATTCTTGATTTCCAAGAATCAAAACTCATGGAAGTGTATGGTGGAGCCACCCTTGTGTCAAATCCAAGTCCATCTTGGAATTGCATCTTGAAGTTGAGCTTGATAAAGTCTTGAACTTGAAGAATTTGCTCCAACTTCTTCACCCTCTAGCTTTTCTTGTTATACTTGACCCTTCCGGCGATGATTCCGGTGAAGAGCGGCCTCGATCTGATACCACTTGTTAGGACCAAAAGTAGCTAGAGGGGGGGGGGGGGTGAATAGCTCGTCGCGTTCGCTCGGTGCTCGTTCCTTCAAAGATGTGCAGCGGAAATACAAAGAAACAATCACACAACGCTAACACGGTTGGTTTACTTGGTATCCACCTCACAAGAGATGACTAATCCAAGGATCCACACCAACACACACACCCTCCACTATGAATAACACTCCTTTATGGTAACTACCAAAGGCGGAGAAGCCCTACAACCCTCTCAATACAAGAAGAAGAAAGGGAAATACAAGATAAGCAAAAGCTTACAAGATATGCAATAAAAACCTTAACCCTAACTTCTTCATCTTGCAATAGATCCGCCTCTTGACTTGGAGAGCTTCCAAGATCCTTCAAGAACTGGTGATCTCGAGCTTGGAGAGAGCTGTGGAGGAGCTGGTGAAGATCTAAGTTGAATTGGTGAAGAGATGCTGAAGGAATCGCACGCCAACAGCTATAAACGACGCCAACGGTCGAATCCCAATCGATTGGATTGCTCCCAATCGATCGGGGAGGCTTTGGATCGATCCACGGATCGATCCAGAGCGCCTCTGTGCTCTGGAAAAATGTCTGGATCGATCCACGGATCGATCCAGCGCTTATCGCGCGAAGCAGCAGCGTCCCAATCGATCCACTGATCGATTGGGACCTCTGGATCGATCCACGGATCGATCCAGAGGGGTTCTGTTCGCGGGGACTCACCGGATCGATCGGCGGATCGATCCAAATCTTCTGGATCGATCCACTGATCGATCCAGATCTGCTGGATTGATCCACGGATCAATCCAAACCTGCTGGATCAATCCACGGATCAATCCAAACCTGCTGGATCAATCCACGGATCAATCCAAACCTTGGTTTTTGCCCAAAACCAAGTCCAAAGCCCCCTAAACCAACATCTAGTCAACCATGACTTGTTGGTACATAAGACCTAGCATCCGGTCACCCTTGACCAGCTAGGACTCTCTCACCAAGTGTCTGGTCAATCCCTTTGACCCACTTGGACTTTTCTCTTCTTGCCAAGTATCCGGTCACTCCCTAAGACCTACTTGGACTTTTCTTCCTCGTGCCAAGTATCCGGTCAATCCCTTTGACCTACTTGGACTCTCACCAGATGTCTGGTCAACCTTGACCCATCTGGATTTCTCTTGCCTGGCTTCACTCACCAGGACTTTCCCAATTGCCTAGCTTCACTCACTAGGTCTTTCACCTGGCTTCACTCACCAGGATTTTTCTCCTGCCTAGCTTCACTCACTAGGACTTCCCAATTGCCTAGCTTCACTCACTAGGTCTTTCACCTGGCTTCACTCACCAGGATTTTCCTCCTCCCTAACATCCCAGTTAGGACTTCCCAGTCAAGTATCCGGTCATCCTTGACCTACTTGACTCTTCTTCAATCAACCTTGCATTGTCAAACATCGAAACCCAAACCAAGACTCAAGCTTGGTCAACCAGGTCAACCTTGACCTGAGGGATGTTGCACCAACAAAGGCAAAGTACAACTCATACTCATAATACTTCTTCTGTGTGTTGCTAACCAAACAATCCGAAGAAGCCGTAGCACTGCTCCAACAATCTGAAGTCCGGATTTTCTCATTCTTAGTTGTTGATATATGTTTTTTGAACTTAAATTATATACTTGTAATTAATCTTGTAAAGATTCTCGAACTTATAGTGATTGCTCACCAAAAGCGATCAACGATCACGGGTCTTAGAGTAGGAGTCAACACAAGCTCCGAACCAAGTAACTAGAAGTGTTAGCATTACTTCCGTGTCTTGACTTTTTTGCTGCGTATTTACTTAAAGTTTTCCGAAACAAACGAATTAGCCATGAGCACTATTCATCCCTCCCCCTCCCTAGCGCTTTTCGATCTTACAATTTCACATTTGTGTATATTAGGAAAAAAAAAGAGATGGTATGAATCTAGTAGATTTATTTGAGATATAGATTTTTTTTACAGAGTTACATCTACATCATAAGAAGTTGCATTCTAAGTTACAATAATGTAACATAAATTTTAAAATTGAACAAAGCATTAGATAAGCATAAACTCTTAAACTCCTCGGGACAATGTAAAACTCTAAAATCTTAAATGATAAAATGTGCGCATCAAGCTTGCAACAAATATTTGAAGGACCATTCATGATTGTCCTTGCAACTTAGTCTCACGCTAAAACATAAAAGAATCTTGCTGTTTAACACAACAATGAAATAGGCTTTACGCATCAACAAAATATAACGAGCTATAAAAACGCAATAGTGTAAGGGAAAGTTTTCAAGAAGAAGCAATGGCTGGGTCAAGTGACCTTCTAGTCAAGCATAAATAGGGTTTAATGGTTGGATGGGAAATGATACCCTTCGACCTCGCACAAAGTTGAGCTCAAGAAACATATTGAGCACTCGGTCGTGAATATATAAAATCCTACCATATTAGCCTCTGTGTCTGGGTCGTTTTCTATAATTTAAAGGAAAAGAAAGAGAAAGAGGATAATATTAACATTGAGCAACAACCTAGACATAACCCACGCGTGGTTATTTGTTACTCCTGATGGATTTAATTTTTGTCCTCTATATTTATGTTTTCCTCCATGCTCCACTGTTTCCCACCTACATCATAATAAATCGTATCATAATGGCAGGTATTAATTTAGAGAAGACACAGTTATAATTTTCTGAAAAGAAATAATAAATTAAGGTCGCAAAGTTCCCTACCGTAATTAATTATAGTTGTATTCTAAAGCAGACAAAGTAGCTAGAGTAACATGCATGGCATAGAACTAAGCTAAGCATGCAATTAATTCATGTAGATAGATCTAACCAAAGTCGATCAAAGCTTCATTGTCGCACCTCCACGAGTTTCTGAATAATTAATGTAGCAAAAAACGCTGCAGGTTGCTTTCAGTCTCATGACGTCATATGATTAACTTTAAATATGGTTGGAGAAAGTGAATCCATTTTAACTGTATCCAACACAGATCTGCCCACTCGACAGCTCAACCAACTCCCTGTACGGCTTCAATCAGCCCAATCAGTTTGACCCACTTGACAGACTGCCCCTAGGCACTCAGCCTACTCGGCGCTCCATCTACACTCGTCCTACTCGCCAAAAACAGTGCAAGTTGCTTTCGGTCCCATGATGTTACCCCTGAGCAAGCTGCGCCAACGCTGCAACACTCGGTTTGTTTGACAATTTTGTTCAGTCCTGCAGTGCAGGCATAGTGTCCAAAATCATCATCGACGAGCAAATCTGGAGAAGTTTGACCAGTCAACAATGATGAAAAATGGATTTTGAACTAATAAGTATCACTTGATATGAACAGATGACGTGGCATAAGAGTGTCTTTTGGACTTGAGTCTACGAATTTACGGACGATCAATGGAAAATGAAAAACAGAGACTCCTTTCGTATGAATTTAGTTTCACATTATAAAATTTAAAGGTATTATATTTGGTTTATATTATTATTATTATTATTATATATATACACATACACAGAATCGTTCTGTTACGGAATGACTCGTGCGGAACGGTGCAGACCTGCTCCCGTGGACTTTCCGTGTCAATTTATTTTTTTCTGTGTGCGTCAGTTTTTTTTTTCCCGTGGCCCTAATTTCTCTCGCCGCGTCATTATTTTCACTTGCGACGCAGTGATCTCTCCTTCCTACTCGTCGGCGCATCTTCTCCTCACCCACAAATCTTCTCCTCGCTTTCCTTCTCGCCTCCGCCGCCCTCTACAACCCATGACTTTTTTTCCCTCCCTCGCAAGTCTTGCTTGCGACCGGCGTCGTCGCGCCCTTTCCCTCCGCTTCCCTCCCTCGCAAGTCCTGCTCACAACCGACGAGCAGAACAGAATCATCTGCCGCCCTCCGCTTCGCTCACAAATTCTGCTCACGACCGACACCCCCACGGCCTCGTCTCGGCTTGTGGAACGAAGCTAGGGTTCCCGTCCCTCACTTGCCGTAGCCTCCTTCATCCAGAAGCCATCGTTGTATCTAGGGTTCCAGTTTCTCAACGCGATGAATTTCATTGCAGGTAAATCCTCATTTTTAGAAATGTTATTGTTTCTGTTTTTTTATTTATGGTATCTGTTTGTGGAGCTTGCAAATTTGATTTTATAAAAAGTGCATGATCAATGTGACATCAATTAACAATATCAGTGTAGATGAATATGTGATTTGTTATCCGACATCACTTAATTTTTTTTTATTTGACATTGTATCATCAAGTCAAATAACTTATAATCTGTGATTTGTTATCTGGCGTTTTCTTTATTAAATTTTTTGCAAATTTGACTATATAAAAAATAACTTATATTTTTTTATATATTTATCTACTTATATATTGTCAAATGTAATGCGAGGAGCTTCAGAAATGGAAGAAAATACAGTTGATGATCAAGAATTCATTCCCTAAGTTGCAGATGATAGAAAGTCAAAAATTGGAATGGAATTCTCATCACTAGAGGAGGTATATTCGTTCTATAATCAATATGCACGAGAAGTTGGATTTAGTTCAAGGATAAACACAAATAAGAAAAATAAGATAACAAATGAAGTGACGTGGAAATAATTTGTTTGCTTTAAAGAGGGTCATACAGATCTAATGCGGTGGAATAAACAATCAAATGTTGATCATGTATTAAGGGAAAGAGCACGTGGCACAGTTAGAACGGGTTGTAAGTCGAATATTGCATTTATCAAGAAACGGGGCGGACATAATTGGGTTGTCAGTAACTTCATAGAAGCCCATAATCATCCACTCTCGACTCCATCAAAGGTGCATCTGCTACGCTCACATCGTAATATTTCAGCAGCAAAGAAAACATTGACAAAATAGTTTTCAGAGGCCAATGTACCAACTTATCAACAAATGCAAATATTGGAGATAGAGTATGGAGGGCCTGAGGGAGTCGGTTGCACGGAAAGAGATATTAGAAATTTGGAGAAAAATCTAAGAGATGAACAAAAGGGTATTGATGCTGAAACACTGATAGAGTTTTTTACATCTGAACAAGAGAAAAATTCAGCTTTTTTCTTTGATTATGAGACAAATTCATATAACAGATTTAGTAGGTGTTTTTGGGTTGATCATGTATCAAGGAGGGCATATAGTGTATTTGGTGATGTAGTTGTATTTGATACGACATATAACACCAACAAATATGGCTTGATTTTGACACCCTTTGTAGGGGTTAATCATCATCATCAGACAATTTTTTTTAGTTGTGGGTTTCTTAGTGATGAGAAAATTGAGTCTTTTATTTGGTTACTTACAAAGTTCTCAGAAGTCATGCCTAAAGGTGCACCAAACATTATCATCACAGATCAGGATCCTGCTATGACAAAAGCAATTGCACAAGTTTTCCCTCAAACGGTGCATCGATATTGTTTGTGACACATATTGAATTAATTCCTAGATAAATTAGACCCTTTGACTTTTCAAAACCACTATCATAGCATAAAGAACGTCATTGTAAATTCTACAACACCTGATGATTTTGAGAAGTCATGGGAAAAGACTATCAAGGATGCTAACTTAGAGAAAAATGATTGGTTGTCTTTGATGTATGAATTGAAACACAGATAGGTGCTAACATATTTCAGTCATGTATTTTCTGCAAGAATGTCAAGTAGCCAAAGATCTGAAGGCTCACATGCATTTTTCAAGAAATATGTCTCAAATAAAAACTCATTAATGGATTTTATCACATGTTTTAATAGAGAATTGAGGCATCAAAGACACAATGAGTTAGTTGCGGACCATATTGATATGAATGAGCAACCCCGGGTTAATACAACCTGGCCAATGGAAACTCAAATGGTTAAGCTATACACAAAAAAGAAATGGCTGGAGTTTCAAAATGAAATGACCGAGAGTCATAGTTTTTATGTGCAACAGTCATTTACAGGAGTTGCCTCAGCGGTTTACCATGTGATGAAATTTCAAAGTTCTTCTTCCTTAAAATTAAGAGTGCTCACGCATGACAAACAAAGAGATTACATATCGTGTAGCTGCACAAAATTTGAGTTTAAGGGCATTCCATGTAGACATATGTTAGCTTTTTTTCGTATCAACCAAGTGTTTCATTTGCCTGATACGTATATACTCAAACGATGGACACGAGATGTAAAAGTTGGAGCAATATATGCTTTAGGGGAGCAAAATGTCATTGATGATCCAGATACAGAAAGATATTTGATGCTGAGGCATTCGAGGTTATCCTATAAAGCTTCCGTGTTAGTTGATGATGCATCTTTGAGTAATGGAAGGACAACCTTCTTGGATGAACAATTCGATTGTATCTACAATAAAATTCAAGAGATGCCCATTAGTACAACATGCAGTGAAAGAAGTCAAAGAAAAAAATCCATTAATGAGAGCCTTGGTATTATTGATCCTTCTATAGTAAGAACAAAGGGATGTGGGAAGACATTAAAATCATTCAAGGAGAAATCTACATCAAATTCTAGGCTTTATCGTGGATGCGGACAACGAGGAGTATCACATGATAAGCGTAACTGTCCCAATTTGCAACAAGAGTTTGTGTCGATTCATTTTTTCATTTTTATTATATGTTTTCTTACAAATAAATTTATTTTATTATATTTATTATAAGACAATGTGTCACTTATCAGATCGATGGAAGATAATAATCATATCAGTTTTGACGACACATATGAATTTGATTTCGAATCTATAGCGGGTACTATGAAAGTTTTAATTTGTTAAATTATAGTGGTTTATTGTTTATTGAGAAAACGAGATTAATAAATTATCTTTATTGTTACAGGTTCTAGTAACATCCGCTAGGATGTCGTAATCAGTGAGAGGAACCAATGCACATTTGTATTAGTCACAATCACAATTTGGAGGATGTAGAGATCTATTATGCATCTTATGTAATTCTCATCTGTTGCTGGCATTAATTGATAGCATGTATTTTATTTGGATTTAGTAGATGCAATTGAGTTATTTTGTTTGTTCAGATGGTAAACTATCATCAGTCTCTTGTTGTATGTTATTTGAATTTAGTAGGTGCAATTGAGTTATTTGGAGTTATTTGCCTGCTGACTTGCCATGATTTTGTGCATGGTTTGATATATTTTATTTTTATTGAATCTTGAACCTTGATGTAAATGTAATTGGAGTTTTTAAATGCTTTGAAGACCCATCGTTTATTAGAAGATATGTTCAAGTTGGTGATAAACTTATCTCCAGTTTGACTACTAGAGTAAGAACCGAGTCAAATTTCCCACTAATTTCTTTCTTTGATGAAGTCGGTTGTGACCATTTGATTTCTTAAGCTTACCTTTCAACAGTTCAGGAAGTGGGGGAACTTACAAAATTTTTCGCCCAGCTGTTGGTGAAGCACTTAGGTAGTTTTGACTGTTGAGTTTATGAAATCATCTTTTTCTGGTATATATATTTTTTGTTCTGGATTTTACCATTATGTTCTTTATTCAGGGAGATGCTTGCGGCTGAACTTAAAAGTAAATACAAAAAGTTATCTATAATTGAAAAGGCCAACAAAGGATGGCAAGATGAATATGAGGTGTCTTCTGTGTAGGTATTCCATTTAACAATTTATACAAGAAAAAAGAATGGCAGAATGACCTACAATCCTTGCCAATGAATAACCTTAGAGATGTCTTCTTGTTCTCTTTTTTCTTACAATCATCGCCTATTTAATGTATCTATATACTTAAACCTGACATGTCCTTTTCCTGATATGCAGCCGACATACATCGCGGGTATTTGGTTTGTCAGAGTGGCAAAACATTCATTCGAAGCTCGGTATTTGGAAGGTAAAAGTTTGTCATTTCCTGTACGTGATCTTGAGTTTGTAGAGCCTCAGAAATATATATTACAAGTTACAACATCTTTGTGATTGTTTCTTTAAAATGGAGTGGTCAAGGATTTCTGTTAAATTCAAAGAACCGTATCATTATTAATTTTTGTAAATTTTCTTTTCTTTCAGCGCAACATTGCAAATGTGATCAACACACTTCAAGCAAACAAGATATCTGAAGGAGTACAAGGAGTGCAAGGACAAGCTATTCGTTAAACTACGCAAGTTTTTGAAATTTTTCTAGGAAGTTTGTGTATTCTTCTTTGCAAATGTGTTCGATTAGTTGACTTGTCAGTAATGTAAAGATTATATGTTTATGATTTTGTGATTTTTTATGTGATAACTATATTGTTAAAATGAGGGTGTGGCCTATGGAAGAAACCAAGGTTTTCACGACTGAAGTTGAACCAGTATAACTGGTTGTGAGTAGGATGGTTTAGGCGCTAAGCAATTGAGTACAATTTGACAAATTAGTCATCTATAGTTCTGTATTGTCACTAGCATGAAGTGGACCGCCTCCCTGGATCATGAACTATGCCATGCTATGATGGGTTTTCTAAGACCTCTAGGATCCTAATTAGATTGAAATTGTTGTGTAAGGAATAAATGAAGAAAAAGTGGAGACCAGAATGATGTAAAACAATATCAAATTATTCCTCCACTTCCTCTTAGCTGAGCATTACAGGTCAATAATACATAAGTGAATCAGGTGCAGTTTGAAAGAAATAAAAGACCTCCATACAATAGTGGAACTAATATGAAGGAAACTAAGTAGTCTACTTCTTTCTTCTCTTGTCAATTTGTCTTGTCAACTAAACAAGATGCAAAAAGGTTGGAACCGCCAACCCAGCGGCCCCCTCATCCCGGCCCCACAAGTATGAGAGGGAGTAAATCACGGTGAATACGAGCCCAGTTATGACATGGCGGTCTCAGGTGTTTAGCACGGACAGATATTGATGTTATCGCATTTGCTGCCGCAGACCCTCGACCTCTCGACCCATGATGCAAGAATCCATGTCATAACCAGTTGATCCCGCCCGTGGGGGCGTCTTGTCAACTAAACAAGTTAACCAAAGATGAGAAACACTAAGTTTGTGGAATAACTTAGCTTAGGCCGCTTGGCCTCATGTATGCCTTTTCCTCATAGACCCATATCTTCCTTTCTTTGGAAGAAAATTTATGACTAACATTTAGATAAAACAATGATTAGCATTGCTCACAACTAACAAAAAAAAAATGCTGAGTCAATAAACACGAGCATGGAAATGGATACTTGACTAATATCATATGGAGTTATACCTGAACAAATAAGAATGGAAACTACCTACATCTTATGACAATAAAACAACAAATGGAACACAGCCTTCCTTCAAACAAGGTTGGTGGATGGTTGCATAAATCCTAGGATATCATTCCTCTCTTCATGAGTCCAACAAGCAAACAAGATTTATTTTAGTGTTTCCTTGGACGGAAATAAAGAACTGAAAAAATGCATAAGGGAAAAACCTGCTTAATTTCCTCCTGTACCTGGTGAAAATATTACTACACATGATTTGGACTAGAAACTCATATTATATAAAAAATAAATTAATTTTTTAGGTTTCTAAATAACTAATTCAGAGTTTTTGTCAAGCAAGCAATACGAATTTTCATCCCAATACATACAATACCATCAATAAGACAGGAATCTAACTTGTAGGAATCTAATACCATCAATACATACAATTACTACGATTTCAACCCAAAATTCCCAAAGAAAAGATAAATATAAGGTTGTCAAAATCTCATTTCACAATATTAGAGTGAATAATGTTAGTGGAATCCAAGCTCAATAGCACAAGCTTCATTCAATCTGAACAAGTTCAAGAGACATGTTTACAACATAAATTTTGGCAAACAAATGTCAACATCATCCATAAATTTAAAAAAAAATAAATGTCAACATCATCCATAATTATATTTCTTTATCACATTACAATACTAGTACTACTTAACTAAGCCAACCAACAAACAAAACAAGTATATAGCCAAAAGAATTAAGTTCACTATCACTAATATCCAGACAATAAGCGGTACATTCCAATTTCTCATATTCACTACAAGAAAAAAGCCTAACAACAACAGTTTTTCACCGTTGTCGTAGGCCTTTTAGAACTATTGTTAAATGCCATGTTGTTAAAAGGGATGCCCAAAGACAACAGTTTTTAACCGTTGTCTTTGAAGGCAAACACAACATTTTTACAACGGTAAAAAACTGTTGTCTTTTCCTTTAAAGACAACAGTTTTTCACCGTTGTCTTTGAGCGTCTACCTTTAATAATAGGGTCTTCAACAACAGTTTTAAACTATCTATGATAATGGTGAAAAATCGTTATCTTTTTTAGATAAAAAATAAAAAAAATTAATACACAATTTTTCAATATTATAAATCATTCAAAATACTAAATTTCAAAATAAAATTTAATATACAATTTTCTAACATTTAGAAATAATATCTATAACATTCTGAAGAAATTTCATAAGCAACCAACAAAATTTCATAAGCAACCAACAAAATGATAACACTATTAAAACAAAGGTAGAACAATATAACACACAATTTTCTACTTAAATGTCGGTGAAGAGGAGGGACTGCAGCTCCTAGTGCTTCTTAATTTGTTAAAGTCTCTCCATTTTTTTAGCTTGTCGGCATTCTTCCCAGTATTGTTGAGGACACCTATTCGAATAAAGATATATATTACAAATTAGAAACTAAACGGTCGAGGCTATGGGAGGACGGGCAAGCATTAGGCGATGGTTCTCTGTGGTTTCTTTGATGCCACATTATTGAACAGAACAGAGGACAATCTTTAGGCTACAATAAACAAATATCTGCTAAAGAGGATACCATCCCACTTACTCTAAAGCCCGAGCAGCACCGAGTGCAATTTTGATCCGAGCATTCCATGACAGTGGTTCGTCTGAGAGATGGAGGAGTTCATACAGTGAACCATTCTTGTGAAAATCATACACCAACATTCTCTGTCCATACTCAGAACAATAACCTACCAGCTCTGTCAAATTTGTATGGTGCAGAAGAGAAATATTTGTGACTAGATCAATGAAGTCGCCAGTTGATTTGCTTAGCAGGGACTTTGGATTTAGTTTCTTCACAGCCAAAATCTAAACAAAAATGTAGAATATAATCCAAAAGTCATACATGATATTCAATCAGTTGGGCAAACTAGTCGTGCCATTAAAACTCTTTAAATAGTGTTACCAAAATACATGGCAAATGATTAGATGAATCAACTTTCCACTGCAAACAAGATGGATGATTCTAAATTTTGCCACTATCAAACATGTGCCCGGAATAAATAAGAAGCTTTATTTTTGGTCATATTAATACCTTTCCATCATCAAACTCTGCCTTGAAAACACGAACAAAAGTGCCTTCGCGAATAAGATTGTCTTCACTGAAGCTATCTGTAGCTATTTGCAAGTCAGCCACAGAATAAATAGTTGATTTGATACTTGTTACGTCCACCTTCTTTGTGATAAGTTTGCTTGAGCAATCATCTTTGTCAAATGATTTATAGTGATGAGGTTTAAGACTTGGTGGAGGAAGTGATGGCAACTTTTCTATGTCAAATATTGAGGATGTTCTATTCATCTCCTTCTCTGCAACATAAACTAAGTCATACTACAACCCAATTAAATGTGTGAACCACAACAAGAATCCTAATGTAGTAATAGACCAGATTTTGCAGGACGCTTGTTATACCAACAAATGTGGAGTACCTTTAACTCTATCTGAATCTAGACGAGCATATAGCCGGTCTTGACCAAGATTTTCTTCGATCAAATTTTTCCTTCTCTTTCTCCAAATTATAAAAAAATGCAATTAATCCACCAATGAAGAAGACACCTGCAACACCTCCTGCTATTCCCCCTACACGTACACTGCTACCATGGCCAGTATTGGAGTTTTGAGCAGATGGAGATTGATTTGGTTGAGATGAACTATCCGTCCCAGAGCTCCACTCATTATTATCAATCCTACAGAATAGGATCCACAAATAAGCATTCAATTTATCCTCAATTAAATCATATGATAGCATGCAAGTTCATTTAGTACTCACTGAAGGTTATTAATCCCCTTTAACCGGTTAGGAATGGATCCATTGAAGTGGTTATTTGCAACATTCCTAAAGAAGGGTTACGAAAGTCAAATCTTTCTTGTAACCCAAATTAATTCTAATTTTGATATAAACTGGCAACTTTATTTATTACTTACAAACTCTGAAGGGTAAGATTGGCAAGGGCATTTATAGTACCAGTGAATTGATTGTTCTCCAAATATCTGAAAGTGGATGAAGAAATAGTAAGCATAACATTCTTCATGCAATTTGTATTAGGAGAAAGATTAAAAAAAGGCCAAATGATAAGATATTATGTTAATGCTTAGAACATTCATTATTCCTCTTACAAGTTTGTCAAACTTGTCAAACTTCTGAAGCTTTGTGGAACAGTACCATTAAGAGAATTGTAAGACAGGTCCCTGTAGTAAAAAGACCCCTTTATCAGAGAGTGGAGTATGATAGAGTAGAAAGTATTCATGGAAATGTAGGTTTGACAGTATTGAAGGTAAAACCATAATTATGAATAAGAAACTTATTTTAAGAAGATATAAGAGGTAAATGATATTGCATCACACAGAATATAAAGATAGTTGATATTAAGAAGTAAGTTTCTTCTCGAATGAAAATCTTGTCTACACTCACATTGTTGTGAGTTTGGAGAGGCCTTGAAAAATATCATCCAGACGCCCACAGAGTTGATTGTGAGCAAGATTTCTGCAGCCATTGATGCATTGCCTTATTTTACATTAATGACAATATCACATGATAAATTGAACTAGAAAAGAAGGCTGCTCACAGAAGCTCCAATTTGGCCATATGAGAAACTGAATAGGGTATGCTTCCACCAAATTGATTATTGCTAAGATCTCTGCAGACAGGATTACCATTAGATGGGCACCTACAAAACTAAATGATAGTTGGAAGCATATTCAAATAACTCACAATCTAAGAAGGTTTGGCGGGAGGTTATAAGGTATCAAATTACCATTTCCTAGATTGTTTTGGTTCATATCCCTGTAACAAACTAGCATTGTGAGAATATTGAATTCCAAGTGGAATCTCTAAAAATTTTGCTAACTTACAGCTCCTCCAACGAAGCCATTTGGTTCATATTATAGCCCAGTACTATGACCAGGATAAGCAATGTGTTCACTCCCCACCCTTGACTCTACTCTTGGCAACATCCTAAAATGTATATCATTAGTGTCTTTATTTAGTCCAGTATCAGACCTCACTTACTTTAACCATCCATGATGCTTACATCCATAATATAGTCTTCCTGGGTTCTTGATCGATTTAGATACTAGCACCACTACTCTTAGTCCGCAGTCCCTGCATCGCACATTTTCATATTTAGTATGGTTGATGCTGCTGTTACTTGATGATGCCATTCAAGCACAACCTAAAAAGTAAAATTTGACCAAATTAAGCTAAACAATAGCAATTTGCTTAAGTAATTGGAAATCACACAATTTATGATAAATTTGACCAAATTAAGCTAAACAGTATCAATTTGCTTAAGTATGGGAAATCACACAATTTTATGATAAATTTGACCAAATTAAGCTAAACAATAGCAATTTACTTAATGTATTGGGAAATCACACAATTTTATGATAAATTTGACCAATTTGCATTAAAATACCTAAATTTTATGACATCATATTTTGTAATAAGTAAATATCAGTGTTTATAGTGAGACAAATTAATGAACAAGTGTCATGAAGAAGTAACAGATTTATGATAACGGACCAGTGTCATTTTGAAGAATGCAATCAGGAAGATTAAGAAATGATAATGAATAGATGCTATATAATAATGAGGCAACTGATGTTATCCATCTAAAAAGAAAATGTTACGGTCAACAAAAAAAATAGCAGATTGGGAAACAAACGGTTGTCACCATGATGGAAGTAAGCAATTCATACATCACATCTGGCCTAAAATTTCCTTCAATTAACAAAAATGTGAAACATTTGTAAGACAACATACTTTTTGTTTATGTTAAAGAGGACTTATTTGAAAATGAAATAATCATCTTTAGTTCATCTACTATTCATAGTCACTCCTTACAGCACAAAAATACAACACAATAATCATGTTGAATCATTTTAATGTATAATATGATACAATTAATTTAAATTAGACTTGATGATACAGTGTCAAATAAAAAAAATTAAGTGATTTCACATAACAAATCACAGATTCATCTACACTGATATTGTTAATTGATGTCATATTGATGATGCACTTATTATAAAATCAACTGTAAGTTCAATTAAATTCTCTTACTTGAGAGACTGGAACCCTAGATACACCGACGACTTCTAGATGAGGGAGGCTGCGGCAAGTGAGGGACGGGAACCCTAGCTCCGTTCCACAAGCCGAGACGAGGCCGCGGGGGCGTTGGTCACGAGCAGGACTTGCGAGGGAGGGAAGGCGAGGGTGGCGGAGTCTTCTGTTCTCTCGACGCAAGGCCGCTCCGAAGTATAGGGCGGTGGAGTCGGACTGTAGAACAAAGGGAGACTCAAGGTCGCGACGCCGTCGGTCGCAGTAGGACTTGGAGTCTTCTGTTCTCTCGATGCAAGGCCGCGAGCAGAACCCGAAGTAGAGGGCGGCGGAGGTGAGAAGGAAGGCGAGGAGAAGATTTGTGGGCGTTAGGGCAAAACCCGCGGCGGTGGCGAGGAGGAGAAGATCACTTCACGTTTTCTTTGCAAGTGAAAATAATGACGTGGCGAGAGAAATTAGGGCCACGGGAAAAAAACAGACGCGCACAGAAAAAAAAAATTTGACGCGGAAAGTCCACGGGAGCAGGTCCGCACTATTCTGCACGAGTCGTTCCGCAGCGGAAACGACTCTGTATATATATATATATATATAAAGGGTATAAATTAAGGACCCGGATGGTATTGAACCAAATTTATCTACGCGTGTCAAATACTGGACTGATCGAGACTAAATTTATCCAAGATTTTACTACTTGAATATTTTTACTTATTGTTCAGATGTAACAGATGCATTAATCGATGATTAATGAACAGTAAATGTCTTTAATTCAGCCATTAAATACTATAATGGTCTAAGCTTCTATATAAAGAGGTTGTCCAAATCTTCTATCCTTTATGCATTTTCGCTCATTGTTTTACCCCTAATAGCAATCGAATACTTTCTTAGTTCATCACGATCGATCAGTGTTTAGTTGTGTACGTAGTTTTATCATTTTATCATGAGAAACGAATGCCCATCATAACCTCAAAGTATAGCTAGAGGAGGAAAAATCTATTTTAAGAAGATTGCTTGAAAAAAGGCCTCGTCATCTTCTCTTCTGCATCTTGGACTCTCTAGTCGGGAGTCTGTACTCAGGAGTTTGCAATTTGGACTCTGTAGTTTTCTGTAACTTGGACTCTCCAGTCGGGAGTGTTGGATATGAGAGCATGAAACAAAAACTAAATAAAGCGGTAACCACTCACAGTGAATCATCGAAGACGTCGCTGAAGAACTGCCGGTCGACGAAGAGGCTGCCACTGTTGGAAGCATGATCACGGGGCAACCAGAAAGCACTTCAAAGTTCACGAGCCAAATCCCAGCCTCTGGACGTTTTCCTTTACTCGACCAAATCACCGTCGCCTCACCCTTCTGCCCTCACTGATCACCTTTGAAACCTTCTCCACCGTTCCCTTCTCATGGCTTGGACGCACCTTAAATAAGAAGGTTGAGAAAGACGAAGGAGAAAGGACACCCCTTTGTCTCCTTGGCATTTTGCAGTAAATAAGCATTTGCAACAACGAAAGAGACGAACACTTTCGTCTTCTATAACGCCCAATATCTCCCACTCGTCCAAGTCAATCCATAAGGTTATATGGTCACATAGACCATGTCAGTCACATAGACTACAAGGTGATCATGTCACGAAGACCAGAGTGACATTAGTCACAAAGACCAAATAAGTCACATAGACTTTATGAGGATCAAGTCACGAAGACCAGAGCAAATTAGTCACAAAGACAAAATTAGTCATATAGACTTTATGAAGATCAAGTCACGAAGACCAGATCAGAACATCCATTCCATACATTAGGGAAAATGGTTCGTGCGACAACAAGCACACTGAGCATTCAACTGCTAAGAAGATTGTCACACCTTACTTAGCTACTCCATAGAACGAATCAGAGATATAAATGTCCATAGAACGAATCAGAGACATAAATGACTTGCCTTTACCCCAGATTAAATTATTTACATCATTATGAACATCTCTAACCCCTCATATTGACCATATGTCAAGAGCATGTTCAACATCTCCAATCAAAAAAATTATTCACAATTACATTTTATGTACTGAACTAAAAATGTAACTGGTACCAGTGAATAAATGTCACAGATGTAAATCAATCTTAATCTTCCTTTTTAGCTAGAATCTATTCATTCTAATCAGTCGCTTTCCTAGTTATGCTCCATAGACCGAATCATCCATAGCTAATAGGAAACATGCTAAAGTAGCAGACACTGATCAAAACTTCAAGTAGACAGCTAAATAGTCACTTAGGGTAAGATTGAGATTAACTTATAATCTCAAGGGTCTCACGTATTAGAGAAGCAGGGATCCATTCTCCTACTACCCTTCTTGTCGCCATAGCACATGTGGTATGAATCACATGCTACGATGTTATTTTCTTTACTAAAAAGAGCGCATGTTTTTCCCAAATTTAACATCATACAGATTTCGATCTACACATACCTAATGTATAATCCTAAATTCAACATATGAATTCTAATCTGACCTTTAAGCAGATTTAGTAAATGGTGGGTGCATTTACTCCAATCATTACACAAATGATCTCATCTTGACACAATTATCAAGGCGACCTTAACTTATGGGTATGTCTCTATTCATAGGTACATAAGCTATCCCATAAGCAACAGTCTTACCTCTATTCGTACTTAACAAATAGAGATGATTGTCCATGTGAGTGGACCAATCTCAATCTGCCAACATGCTTATCGAGACTTTTATTCGAATGTAACAGACATATACACTGAATAGATCATGATATTTTTTCATTTATCAAAATGTCTTTACAATTGGCTACATTCTTCGAAGTCCCAAAGATTTCACATGTCCATGAAATGACTCTTTAGTCAATGTCTTAGTAAAAGGATCAACAAGCATATTTCATGTAGGGATGTACTCAAGAATCACCTTTTTCTTGTCAACAATATCCCTTACAAAATTATACTTAATTTCTATATGCTTGCCTTTGCTGTGATATTTGGGATCCTTGGAAAAAGCTATTACAGCTTGACTGTCACAGTACACAGTAACAGGACTCCCACTATCCTCAGCAATCTTCAGATGCCTCAGGAACCTTCTTAGCCAGACAACCTCTTACACAGCCGCTGCACAAGCCACATACTCAGCTTCCATTGTCGACAAGGCTACACAAGCCTGCTTCTTACTGTTCCATGAGATGGAACCACCATTCAGCAAGAAGACATAGCCAGATGTGGATTTTCTGTCATCAAGGTCCCCTGCCCAATCTGCATCTGAGTAGCCACTTAGGCTCATATCCGATCCTTGAAAGCAGAGACAATAATCCGCTGTTCCTTTGAGATATCTGAATATCCTCTTCACCGCTTTCCAGTGTCTCGATCCTGGGTTTGACTGGAAAAGACTAACTAAGCCAACAACATAGCTTATATCAGGATGAGTACACAACATAGTGTACATCAAACTACCAATGGCACTGGCATATGGTTTTGTTGGGGTTTTCGGGCCGCAAAAACCGCTTTTTGCGTTGCGGAAACCCCGAAATTCCCATGCCATGGATCCGTGCGATGAAATAAAATTTTATATACATGTTTTCTAAGCCTAGATCTAATTTAGATCTACAAGATAAAGAGGTTACCCTTGATGAGAAGCCCTTCGCATAATCCGGCTCGTCCAAGGTTCGCCGGATCTCGAAAGTATCAAAGTAGATACTTCTCTATGTGTATCCACACGAACAAATGATGGAGAAACCTAACAAAAGGTGTGCTCGCACCCTTTGAAAGATTCAACCAAAGAGGAGGAGAGGGAGAGAAGAAAGATCTTGAGGAAGAAGATGATGGAGTTACCACACAAAATGAAACTCCTCACACACTAAAGTGGCCGGCCACATTCAAGAAGGGGTTTTTAAACCCCATGGGATATCAAGAGTCACAACTCTTGATCTCCCTCATGATGTGACACACACGTGCTAATCTTGATGATGTGGCACATCATCATTAGCCCACTTAATGCCAACTCACTAATGAGGTGGCAAATGGTCAAGTCAAACTTGACCTTTCATCATCCTCTCAAGTCAAGTCAAACTTGACCACTTCTCTCCCTTGGTTGATCTAATCTAATCATTGGTTCAAGTCAATTTTAATTTAATGAATCTCTATTCATTGAATTAAATTAATTAAATGAGTTTAAGTCCAAATTAGACTCACTTAACATATGAACCAAATTGAGTCCAACTCAATTAGCTCAATTTGGATTACTCTTAATCCAATTTGGTTCATCACATGAAGCTAATCCTTTAGGTTCATCAAATGAACCTAATCTCCATCTAATTGCCCTTTGTGTGTGACCCTATAGGTTCTTATAACGTTGGCAATTCTCCTAAACTCATTTAGAAGTATAAGTAATGAGCGGTATCTAGCAACACATCATTACTACACAAGTTATAAGAATGTTGAGATCCAACATCACCTTGTGACTACTAATTGTGACTCCTCACAATATATGACAAGTGTCCTTCTATCCTTGACATCTAGATTGATCAATGTGAGGCATAGACCGTGTCATCCTCTAATCAATCTAAATCTTGAATCCCAAGTAGACTCACTCAATCAAATGAGCTCAATATCTCATATTGACTCATTTGGGCATGGCCATGTACTTCGTGGTCTCACTCTATCAAGAATATCGATGTCACTCCCATCATATAGGAGGGATAGATCCCATCTACATCACTCACATCCCTCCGTATAATTTGTTACATACCCAATAATCGCCTTTATAGTCCACCTAGTTACAAGTGACGTTTGACGAAGCCAAAGTACGTAACTCCTTATGTAGGGAACCATGATGACTTCAGGTCCAAGGACTAGTAGTCATACTAATAGCCACATAAGAAAGTATATGACACTCATATAATGATCCATGATACTTTCTCATGGCGGGTCATTCAGTATACATTCTCCAATGCATACCCATGTGTCAACTTGATATCTCCATATCCATGACTTGTGAGATCAAGTCATCGAGTTGACCTACATGTTAGTCTTGTCGCATTAACATTGTCCCTGAATGTTAATACTTGACTAGGAATGATTAAGAGTAGTGTTCCCTATATCATCTCACTATCGATTCAACCAATCGATTGATATAGGTAATAACCTTCTACTCAAGGAAGCTATTATACTTAGTTATTTGGCATCAATACAAGTAAGTATAATAACCAAAAACAAATGCATTTATTTATATACAAGAATATGATACAACGAGTCCATACAACAATCATCAAATGATTGGCTCTAGGGCTCTAACTAACAAGTTTTTTCTTCATCTCGGCTATTTCCTCAGGAGTCTTGGGATACAAACTTTTGCTCAAGACAATACCTTTCACTATAGGCATCTGTTCAACATTGCAATTTAACATATTGAAGTGTTGCAGCATCTTAGTGATATAAGCTTCTTGAGACAAACCCAAAAGCCTCTTTGATCGGTCTCTAACGATCTTCACTCCTAAGATGTACTCTGCTTCTCCCATATCTATTATGTCAAATTGTGATGAAAGCCAACTTTTGACTACTATCACACACTTTATGTCACTTCCAGCTATTAGCATATCATCAACATATAATGATAAATTGACAAACTTTTCTTTTTCCGTTCTTAGGTAAACACAATGATCCTCATTGATCATTTCAAAACCATAAGACAATATTACTTCATTAAATCTTATGTTCCATTGTCTTGACGCTTGCTTTAGCCCATATATAGACTTCTGAAGTCTACATACTCTTTTCTCTTGACCTTCAGCAACATAACTTTTTGGTTGTACCATATAGATTTCTTCGTCAAGATTACCATTAAGGAAAGTCATTTTTACATCCATCTGATGTAATTCCTTGTCATATTATGCTACTATAGCTAGGATGACACGTATTGACACAAACTTCACAACTGGGGAGAATGTCTATTCAAAGTCAATACCCTCCATTTGGGTATATCCTTTTGCAACTAATCGAGCTTTGTATCGATTAATCGATCCATCAGCTTTCCTCTTTACTTTGAGAATCCACTTATTCCCAATAGCCCTTCAGCTCGGAGGAAGATCGACTAAATCCCAAACTTGATTCTTTCTCATTGACGCCATTTCTTCATCTATTACAATTTTCCATTCTTTTCTAACTGAGCTTCTCAAAGCTTCCTCAACTGTTAGAGGTTCCTTATCATCAACTAGGAGAACCATCAATGCCTCATTCTCAATATCAAACCTTCTCTGAGGAATAATCTGATGACTACTTCTTCGAATGTTAGTCTGTTGAGAAACTGACTCATTCAGTGGTAAATTACTCCCACTCGGTTGACTAGTTTCAGGCATCTCTTGATTTGTTGATAAAGGCACATTATCCTCCTCCTCTATCTCATATAGAGAATTGTCTTATCAACTTCACCTCATGTTGGGAACTCAGTTTCAAGAAAAGTAGCATCTCTTGACTCTATTTCAGAGATGGTTCCATCTTGTCACTCACCAATAAAAACATAACCCTTAGAAGTCTCAGAGTACCTTATAAAGATACACTTCTTACCTCTGGGTCATAATTTTCCATATTCATGAGTCTTATCATGAACGTAGGCAGCTGACCCCCAAGGTCTCAGATTACTTAAATCCGACTTTCTGCCTGTCCAACGTTCGTGTGGGGTAGATGGAACTAACTTTGAAGGCACTTTGTTAAGTATATAGGTCGTAAATAATAATGCATCTCCCCAATACAAGATTGGCAAATTAGCCTACGCCATCATAGACCTAACCATTTCAAGAAGAGTCCTATTTCTTCTTTCAGCAACCACATTTTGCTGTGGAGTTCCAGGGATAGTTAGCTGTCTAATAATCCCTTTCTCATTACACATTGTCTTGAACTGATCAGACAAATATTCACCTCCACGGTCAGTGCACAAGGTTTTAACCTTACATTCCAATTGATTCTCAACTTCATTTAGGTAACGAATAAAGCAATCTAATGTTTCAGATTTGTGAGAAATTAAATACACATGACCAAAACGTGTGAAGTCATCAATAAATGTAATGAAATAAGAACTCCCATTTTTAGCCTTCATATTCATTGGACCACAAATATCTGAATGAATTAATTGCAATGGTGATTCAGCCCTAATAGCCTTACCAAATGGTTTCCTAGTCATCTTTCCAGCAAGACAATGCTCACATATAGACAAGTTAATCTTAGCATGAGTGTCTAAGAGGCCTTCCTTAGCTAATCTATTCATTTGTTCTTGTCCTATATGCCCCAATCTAGCATGCCAAATTTCATCATTAACATTAGCATTACTAGTAAGAGCAATGTTTGAAAAATAACTTTCATTATTATTTGGTTCTACATCAAGAACCATAAAACCATTTGTTGCATAACCATATCCAATTAACACAGAGTTAATTTGAAGTTCCACAAAACGGCTATAAAAATTTACATTGTAACCTAAATCAAGAAGACAAATGACGGAAACCAGATTCCGTCGAATCTCAGGAGCGTACAGGACATCATGTAGAAACAAGGTGCCTCCACCACGTAGGTTGAGCTTGCAAGTGCCAATTCCTTTGACTTCAATTCTTGCATTGTTTCCTACATATATCCATTTGTTGCTAGTTGGTACCCGACGGTACTCCACATATGTAGCTCGATCATGAGCTACGTGGTTCGTTGCTCCTAAATCTACAATCCACAAAGGATACAAATCAGCTAACAACACTATACTTGCAACATATTGCTCATGGAAAGAAGACAAAAATGGATCTACCTTTTTAGGCTCAGCACACTCCCGAGCAAAATGGCCCTTCTTGCCACAGTTAAAGTAAGTCAACTTGCTCATAGGTCTTTGTCCATATCTCTTTCCTTTCTTCTTGATTTGGTTTTTAACAGCAACAACACTAGCCTCCTTTCCTTTTCCCTTTCATTTCTTAAACCATCTTTTCTTATTCTTGGAACCAGAGCCTTCAGCTATAAAAACTTGACCAGAAATTCTTGCGGATTTAATTCTCTACGCCTCAAGTTCAACATGGTGTGAGACATCGATGAAAGTCTTGATACTCTCACTTTGGGTCAGATTCTGTTTCATCATTTCCCAAGAATCAGGAAGGGAACAGATAACTGCTTGAATCTGTTGTTCATCGATCAACTCATGACCAGCAGTCTTAAGCTCTTGAATCTTGTTACCCATCTCCCTAAGATGTTGGGCCATGGTAACATTCGAGTACTTTTTACAGCTATCAAACTTGATAGTTAGCTGACGGAGCTTACTCAGACTGACTCCACTATACTTCTCTCTAAGGGCTACCCAGACAGCATGAGTAGATGATAATGGCTCATACTCAAATACCAGGTTATCCACCATTGAACTAATCAATATACCCTTAGCAATGGATTCCTTCCTTTTCCATGTCTTATAGGCATCAAGGTCATTGTAGAACCATCAATCAATTCCTCCATGAATTGATTTACAACCTCTAGAACTCCTTGTTCCTCAAGAACGTATTGTATCTTGAGGTGCCAGATTTTGTAGTTATCCCCATATAATTTCTCACCCTTATTGAGTTCAGCTATGATGGTTTTAGTTGCCATGATCTACATAAATAAACACATTATTTATTATTTCATTGTAATTCATATGTGTGTAATTATTTATTGACTCAGTGTAAATTAGAGTTAGTTTACAAAATCAAGTGATAATATTATTTCCACTCATCATTTGTATGTTCTAATCTAATCAACACTGATCAATCATATTACACATATCCCATCTAATGAACGAATTATTATTAAAATGAACTAATCATTTTTCATATGAACTAATCATATGGATATATGAACGAATCATATTCACATGAACTAATCATGTCATGAAATGAACTAATCATTTCCAAGTTTGTTAACATATAACATAACTATTATATAATTCTGTTTGTACATAATGACAGAAATTATTACATGACTCAAAAACTAGATGAGCTAACACTGTTCGTACATAACGATAGTAAACAGAACACTAATAAACTAAATAGGCTAGCACTGCTCCCACTAGGACAAAAACTAGTGCAGTAGCCAATATTATCCCTATTAACCTGGACTCATTTGGGATAATCTCAAATAGGGCAACTTTAGGATTCTCCATCAGATCCATTTTTGGATCTTCCTCAAACATTTCCTGGTCCTCTTCAGACTCTTCAGGCTCTTCTTCACCCATATGGTGAAGCAACTCCTCACACAGTTCTGAATATGTGACGCGTCCTTCATGACGTCCCCATACATAGTCTGCTATTATCTTAGGATACCCTGGCAATTATTGCATCAATGCCCAGATTCTATAACTGTCCAGGACTGAAAACTCTTCTTGCTCAAGTTTCTAGAACAATCTATCAAGCCTTCTTACATGTCCGTCGACTCCATAAGCAGACTTATACTCTATCTCCTAAATCTCCTCTCGGAGCTGGTTTCGCCGCACTTCGCGACGAGTCAATGTGGTAATAGTCCGTGCCATCTGAAAAATTGAATTTAAATAAGTTAGTACAAAACCGACTAACCAATACAAAACCAGTTTAATTCAATTCATATAGGCATAATACCATCATTATAAATCAAGAAAAACAAATCTTCTTGATTTTCAAGAGTTTAAGTCGATTGACCCATTGGACCAGTTAATCAGGAGTTCGGATCTAAAGCTTTGTTTATTATCCTCATTAGAACTAATCTAATTGGATAGGGAGTTCTGACCTATATTCTGTTATTGTTTAAGCCCATTTGAGTCAATCTCAGACTTATTGATCAAACTTATGTCCGTTTGATTCATCCAATTGTCCATTGGACTAAGTATGACCCATTAGAACAAATCTAATCTTTTTGATCAAATTTGACACAACAGAACTAATCCGGTCATATTTGATCAACCCAACTTCTGTAATCAAGATCACCCTAATTAATTCAATAATGAACTGAGCTGGTTAAACTAACAAATAATTTGAACCAGCTTTAGGTATCATTGAGTTAAACTGGTCTGCTTAAATTAACTAATAATTTAAACCAGACATGGGTTTGATCGGACAAGTTGGTCTGGTTCCAATTTCAGTAAATTGAACCATAAATTAATTAAATATTTATTTATTAATTAATAAATACATTTTAGTATGTATTTAATTAATTAATAAATATATTTAATTAAAATTTAAACAAAAGTTAACGTACAGTAGTTTTTTTTTTCATGCAAAGAAAAATGTATCATTAATTAACATTTTTTTCCTCATGATTCACTGTGCTTTAAAAAAAAACTACTGTTCATGCCTTTAATCGATTCATGAATCGATTCAGTGAGCGTTTTTTTCACTGTGCTGCGTCAAAAAGCACGGTTTGCATTTTTTTTGTCAATCGATCCATGAATCGATCCAAGAAACCTGCGCGATTTTGAATCGATTGAACTGCAATTTCAATCGATTCAATTCAATTGAATCGGTTGGTTAAGCGATTCAGTTGTCACTATTCATCTTCTTCTTCACGATAGAAGAAGAAAAATAAAAACGCGAGCTTTTCCACGTCGATTTTCATGCTTTCAAATCTATGCTCTAATACCATTGTTGGATCTGAGAGCATGAAACAAAAACTAAATAAAGCAGTAACCACTCATAGTGAATCGCTGAAGACGTCGCTGAAGAACCACTAGTCAATGAAGAGGCTGCCGCTGTCGGAAGCACGATCACGGGGCAATTGGAAAGCACTTTAAAGTTCACGAGCCAAATCCCAGCCTCTGGACATTCTCCTTTGCTCGACCAAATCACTGTCGCCTCACCCTTTTGCCCTCACTGATCACCTTTGAAACCTTCTCCACCGTTCCCTTCTCATGGCTTGGACGCACCTTAAATAAGAAGGTTGAGGAAGATGAAGGGGAAAGGACACCCCTTCGTCTCCTTGGCATTTTGCAACAAATGAGCGTTTGCAGCAATGAAAGAGATGAACCCTTTCATCTTCTGTAATGCCCAATAGGGAGTCTGCACTTGAGAGTCAGGAATCTACGACTAGGACTTTACAGTCTTCTGCAACTCAGACTCTCCAGTCGGGAGTCTGCACTCGGGAGTTGGGAGTTTGCAACTTACACTTTGCAGTCTTCTACAACTAGGACTCTCCAGTTGGGAGTCTGCACCGAGGAGTCAAGAGTTTACACTCGAGAGTCGAGAGTCCGTAACTCAAACTCTATAATCTTTTGCAACTCGGACTCTTTAGTTGGGAGTCTGCACTCAGGAATCGAGAGTCTACACTCAAGAAATGGGGAGTCTGCACTTGACATACAAGGTAGCCTAGTTTTCCAGCCAACTTAGTCATCCCAACCAACTATTCCTTCTCTACTTGGCAGCATGAGATTATTAGCTTAAATCAACCCAACAGATAAATCTAATTTGATTCATAATTTCAATTTAAACTACTCCTCTATCTTAGGCAAGATTGTTCAACAATCTTAAAATATATATTGTTTTGTTGAGATAACCAAAGAAAGTATTGAGGTGCAACAGACTTATCACATGAAGGCTCCCTCTGCCTCAATTAGAAATATTCGATCAATCATAGGGAAAGAACAGAGAAGTTCAACCCAGTAAACTTCAAGAGATGATAGTAAAAGATTCTGTTCTACTTGACCATGCTCAATATGGTTCGATTCTTGATATAAGACCCTTCCAAGCATGCTGAGGATGTTGATATTCAGACCATCAGTGCAGTATTGACATGGACTCATTCTGAATTCCTTTACCGAAACTACATCCTCAACTCCCTTACCGACTCGATGTACGCTGTGCATAGTACGAAGAAAATGAGTAGGGAGCTATGGGAGTCTTTAGACAAGAAGTACAAGATAGAGAATGCTGGAGTCAAGATATTCATTGTGGGTCGATTCCTAGACTACAAGATGGTTGACTTCAAAACTGTGATAACTCAAGTATAGAAGTTTCAGGTGATCTTGTATGAAATCCACTTGGAAGGTATGGTTCTGAGTGAAACCTTCTAGGTGACTGCTATCATTGAGAAGTTACCTCCCTATTGGAAGGACTTCAAGAATTATCTGAAGCATAAGCAGAAGGAGATAAACATGGAGGAACTCATTGTTAGACTTCGAATTGAGGAAGACAACAAGAGTTCTGAGAGAAAGTTGTTCTCTTAGGCTACTGTGAAAGTCAACATAGTTAAGCATGGTCAAAGCTTAAAATAGAAGAACCCTAAAGCTTTCAAGATGGGACCCAGAGGAGGCATAAGCAAGAAATTTTCTGGGTAGTGCTTCAACTATAGACGAGTCGGTTATAAATCTTCGATGTACAAAAATAAGAAGAAGAAGCAGGAAGCCAACCTGAACGAGGGACTAGAAATGGATGACCTTTGCGCTCTGGTCTTTGAACTGAATCTGGTGGGTTCAAACTCATGATAATGGTGGATCGATACTGGAATAACGAGACATATCTTCTGTAATAAGAAGCTACTCCACAACTTTGAAGAAATCAAAGATAGAGAGAAACTATTTATGTGGATCTCAGCAGCTTTGAAAATCATGGCCTAAGGAAAAGTGGTGGTGAATCTAACCTCGGGCAAGGAGTTAACTCTCAACAATGTGCTATATGTTTTGGAGTTTTGAAAGAATCTAGTGTCTGGGTCACTTCTGAGCAAGCATGACTTTCGTATTATTTTTGAGTCGGACAGAGTTGTTCTGTCCAAAAATGGAATGTTTTTACAAAAGGATTATGTAACCGACGAGTTGTTAAGCTTAGTATAATGGTGATTACACCTAAAGTTAATAAAATTATAGGCTCTTCCACTTATATGCTTGAGTCATTATGTTTGTAGCATGGTAGATTAGGATATGTTAACTACGATATGTTGCATAGATTAATTAACATGAAAAATATATCCACATTCCTCCTTGACCTGAAACACAAGTATGAAATTTGTGTTGAAGTGAAAATGACAAGATCTTCCTTTTAACTAGTTGAAAAAACAACGAACCACTCGATCTAATTCACACCAACGTGTGCGACTTAAAAGGTACACCGACACATGGTAGAAATAAATACTTCATCACTTTTGTAAATGATAACATAAAATTTTGTTATGTATATCTTCTCAAAAGTAAGGATGAATATATAGATAAATTCGATCTCTATAAGAATGAGATTGAAAACTAACTTAATAATAATATTAAGATGACTCAAAGTGATCGGGTAGTGAATATGTTTCACTGATCACTGAGTTGTGTTCTGAATATAAAATCAGATACGAAACAATAGCTCCTTATACTCCTCAACAAAATGGAGTTGCTAAGTGAAAGAATAGAACTCTAAAGAAAATGATGAATGCTCTTCTATTAGGCTCTAGACTGCCATAGTTTATGTAGGGAGAAGCTTTGTTAGTAGCCAATTACCTTTTAAATAAGGTGCCCATAAATAAAATAGAGAAGAGCCTTTATGAATTATGGAATGGAAGATAACCGTTCTATAAATATTTATGAATGTGGGAATGTCTTGCAAAAGTTTTAGTGCTTGATCTAAAAAGAATTAAGATAGGACAAAAAACTATTGATTGCATATTTATTGGATATGCACAAAAATAACAGTGCTTATCAATTTTTTGTGTATGGATTACAAATATTGGATATACACAAGAACTCAATAATAGAATTAAGAAATACTTCATTCTTTTAGCATGTATTTCCATATAAGACCCGAGAGGGAGCTATCTCCTCAAAATGGGCATATGAAACACAAGAAAAAGAAGATGATGTTGAACTAGTTGAAGTTGAGTTCAGATGAAGTAAAAGAGCTTAGGTGGAAAAATTCTATAGAATAGATTTTATCACTTTCATGTTAGAAAATGAGCTCCACAATTACTTAGAAGTAGTAAACGCTTCTGATGGACCTCACTAGAAAGAGGCAACTACATTATTTGAGATGAACTCTATCTTGTAAAATCACATCTAGAAACTTATGGATCTTCTACAAGGAAGCAAACCATTAGGTTGTAAGTGGATCTTCAAAAAAAAAAAAATGGAATCAGATGGTATGATTGATAAGTATATTTCCAAATTGGTAATCAAAGGATACCAACAATAAGAAGACCTTGATTATTTTGATACATATTCTTCAGTATCGAGAATAACTTCCATTAGAGCATTGTTAGCTACCGCCGCTATATGGAATCTAGAAATACATTAGATGGATGTAAAGATAATTTTTCTAAATGGGAATTTAGAAGATAAAATCTACATGGAACAACCTAAAGGGTTTTCTATGTCAGGGTAGAAAAATAAAGTTTATAGATTGGTGAAGTTGTTGTATGACTTGAAATAAGTACCAAAGTAGTGGCATAAAAAATTTGACAATGTCATGAAGGAATATGGAATCTAAATCAATGAATGTGATAAATATCTGTACATAAAAGACACAGAGAATGACTATGTCAGTTTGTGCTTATATATATATGATATACTTGTCATTGGGAGTAATAATAAAATAATCAAATCCACTAAAGACATATTAAACTCAAGATTTGACATAAAAGACATGGGCCTAGCTTATGTAATTCTAGGAACTAAAATTCTTAGAATAGTAGATGGACTTTTTCTTAGTTAGTCTTATTACATAGACAAGATTTTTGAGAAATTCACCAAGGTTGATACTGCATTAGCATGAACACCGATAGATACTTATCAATATCTATCAAAGAATCGAAGAAAAAGCATTTCTCAGAAAAAGTACTCTCGAGTGATTGGAAGTCTGATATACCTAATATACACGACTAGATATAGCTTACGCAGTAAGTAAATTGAGTAGATACATGAGTAATCCCAATGTTGAGCACTGAAAAGGGATAATAAGAGTATTGAGGTACTTGAGGTATAGTTGTGAATATGGACTGCACTATACAAGATATCTTACTATAATAAAAGGATACATTGATGTGAATTGTATATTTGACATGAAAGACTTGAAGTCTACTAGTGGATATGATATCACTTTGGGAAGTGTAGCCCTTTCATGGAAACCTTCTAAGCAAATAGTAATAATCAAATCCACGATGGAATTTGAGTTTGTAGATCTTGATAAATATGGTGAAGAGGTTGAATGATTATGATAATTTTGATAAGATACTTTGAGATGACCGAGACTGATGCTGGTAATTTACATTCATTGTGATAGTCAGTTAGCAATTGGCTGAACACAGAGCCATCTATATAATAGTAAGTCTAGACATATACGTCGTAGACATAATACCATTAGACAACTACTCTTAACGGGAGTTATCATTATTGACTATGTGAAGTTAAATAATAACTTAGCAGATTCATTAACCAAATAGTTAAATAAAGAGTTAGTTGCAAGCTCATCATGAGGGATGAGATTGATGCTAATGAGAAATGTTAGTGCAAAGGAAATCCAACTTATGCAGACTGGAAATCCCAAGAATTAGGTTTAAAGGAACAACCAAATTATACCAATAAAGTTGTTCATTATGAGGGAATGACCCAATAGATCAGTGAAGGATAGATGTTAAACACATGACTTTTAATAATCCAATAGAGTAGTGTAGAATACTCTTAAGAGATCATCGATGTGAGAAAGAAGTGGAGCCGCTTCGAATAGAATTGAATGCACAATTCTCAAAGCTTCTTATAGAACCAAGTGTGTTCATGGCAAAGAACGAACACACTCATAAGAACTGAGTTATATCAGAGAGAGTCCTAGATGAGATATGTAAATACTTACATAGATGGTATAATAGTTCAAGAACATCATGTTTATTATTAGTGAGTAAACAAACAGATCCTCACAAGGGAAAGTTCCAAGTCATGTGCGAGCATGACCTGCGCATGTCAATTACCAGATTGGGCTGGGCAAAATTTGCCTAAGTGAATAGACCAATGTTTTATCACCTAAATACTTTTGCTTGTTACTCAAATGTAACAAATGCATTAATTGATGATTAATGAAGAATCTATAACCTCCAACTATTTAAGTTGGATGAATTAATGGGCAGTAAATGGCTTTAATTCATCCATTAAATACTGCAAGGGTCTAAGTTCTTATATAAGGAGGTTGTGACGAAGAGCAAGTGGTATAGAGCTAATAGTAAAGATTTTCCTCCACTTTCGTTCCCTAAAATCTTTTCCATCATACATTTCTGCTCGGTTATTTGCCTATGATTGTAAGGAAATAAGCTACTAAACACACAAACGCACAGCGGAAAAACCTATTTCCTCCAGAAGATCCATGCGAAGGGAAACAAAACTTATACTAAGTTAGATCTAAAGAGCATGAGATTATACCTTTGTAGCGTGCACTCGATCTCCCGATTGCTCGGATCTCAGCATGATCAAAGCGTCCGTGCCTCTTTCGGTATCCACACGAACAAGTACTCCTCCGTTTTTCTTACAAACTCTCAAATATGGAGAAGAAAAATCACATATGGTTGTGCTAGCAACCAAGAGTGATTTCCGCCAAGGGAGGAAGAAGAAGAGAAAAGAGAGTGAAGAAGTGAGGAAAAATGGTTCAAGTATTTTCATCTAATGAAAAACACTTAATGCTCATTAATCCCATTAATGAGCCTTAATTAGTATTCACTCTTCATTAAGGACCATTTTGAAAACTCCTCCATTCATATTCAATTTCAAAAATTGGATATTGTGATTCATTGAATTTTAAAAATTTAATGAATACTCTCTCATTTCATATTCACTTGAGTCTAACTCAAGTTTAGCTTACTTGAGTCTAACTTAAGTCTAATTCACTCGAGTCTAACTCAAGTCTAATTCAATCGAGTCTTACTCAATTAATTCTCATGAAATTCAAATTCAATGAATCACTATTTCATTAATTTGAATTGACTTCCTCGAGTCTAGTTTGAATTGGACTTGATCCAATAATTAGATCCGATTGATTCTAACTCAATAAGTCTAATTCAGATTAGACTTAATCCAATTATTCATCATATGAATACATCTCCAAATCTACTTGTTATTTGTGTGTGACCAAATAGGTTCTTATAACGTTGGCAATGTACCCAAATCAATATTTAGATACATAAGCAATGAGTGGCATCTAGCAAGACATCATTGCTATCCAAGTGACGAGAAAGTCGAGATCTGACCTAACATTTCCGTGGCTATTATCTTGTATGACTTGGTCCCTCTATCCTTGATATCTAGATTAATCAATGAGGTATAGACTGTGTCATCCTCTTATCAATCTTTGTGTTTCTTGATCTCTAAGTAGACACACTCAATCAAATGAGCTCAATATCTCATATTGACTCATTTGAGCATGGCCATGCTTTCTTTGTGTCCTATTAATCAAGGGGCCCACAGATATCGCTTCCATCATATGGAAGGGATAGATCCCATCAACATCACTCACATCCCTCCGCATAATTCATCGCATACCCAGTGATCGACTTTATTGTCCACCTTGTTACAGGTGGCGTTTGCCGATACCAAAGTACACAACTCCTTATATAGGGAACCGTAGTGACTTCAGGTCTAAGGACTATTCATAACAATAGTCACATGAGAATGTTTATGAAACTCATATAACGATCCATGAAACATTCTCATGGCGGCTCATTCAGTATATATTCTCTAATATATACTCATGTGTCAACCTGATATCTCATATCCATGACTTGTGAGATCAAGTCATTCGTTGACCTACATGCTAGTCTCAATGCATTAATATTGTCCTTGTATATTAATGATCGACTAGGAATAGTTAAGAGTAGTGTTCTCTACAACATTTCACTATCAATTCAACTAATTGATATATTGTAGATAAAATCTACTACCCAAGGACATTATTTTATTTATTCAATTGGCATTGAACTGAAATAAATACAATAACCAACTTTACCTTTTTTATTTATAATGAAATATGATACAATAATGTGCCCTTTACAATCATCTCTTAATTGGTACTAGGGCTAATACTAACAATGATAACAATCATGGACTTGGTTAGTTCAGTATGAACAACCAGTGCTTGGTTGTGTATGTAGTTCTACCGTTGTATCCTAAGAAACAGACATCCATTATAACCTCAAAGCATAACTAGAGGAGGACAAGTGTCTTTTAAGGAAACCACTTGAAAATAGGCACTCGGGAGTCGGGAGTCTACAACTTGGACTCTGAAGTCTTCTGTAACTCGAACTCTCTAATTAGGAGTCTGCATTTACGAGTCGGGGGTCTACACTAGGGAGTCAGAAGCCTGCAACTCCGGCTTTGCATTTTTCTACAACTCAGATTCTCTAGTCAGGAGTCTGTACTTGGGAGTCAGAAGTTTGGACTCGAGAAGTCAGGAGTCTGCACTTGGACTCTGCACTCGGGAGTCTATACTCTGGCATATAAGGTAGCCCAATTTTCCAGCCAACTCAGCCATCCAAAGAAGCTCTTTTTTCCCTTCTTGGCAGCTTGAGAGTATCAGCTCAGGTCAACTAAACAAATAAATCTGATTTAATTTATAATTTTATTTCAGACTACTCCTTTATCTTCGACAAGATTCTCCAACATTTCTTCAATCCGGCATCTTCTATTTTGTACTTCCTTTCAAGAGATTTTCATAATTCCTTTGTAGTTATCAATAGACTATACATGTTGTATAACGTGTTGTCCAAGCCATTGAGGAAATAGTTTCGATGTAAAAAGTAACTATCTCCCCAAGTATCATATGCCACCCTCTTCTCTTTATTAGTCTCACCTCAAGATATGGAGGGGGCATCTTCATGTAGGAACCTCACAAAGTTCAATGTGTTTAGGTAAAACAACATCTTTTGTTGAGTGAATTTAAAAAACATGGTGATTGATTCTAAAATCATGATGACTCAAATCCAAGAGTTGCAGTTGATCCTATATAATCTGTATGCCGAGGGCAAGATGATGAATGAGTCCTTTTAAGTTATTGTGATAATTGAGAAAGGAGATGAAACTTGAGGATCAATTGTAAGACTGCAAATTAAAAAAGATAATTACAAGTAATCAAAATCAATAAAAATGAATATTTATGTGAAGATAAATCTTATAAAACCAAATACTAGCAAGAAGAGAAAGTATCCCGACAAAGGATAGAGCCAAAGGAAGGCAAAGAAGTTCCAAGGAACAAGCTACAACTATGGAAAATTGAATCACAAGGTCAAAGACTATCAATGTTCAGAGTAACTCAAGTGCACATGACCAAAGATAAGTCAGTGTCAATAGACATGTTAAAATTAGACCAGACTGCCATTGTATTTAAAGCCAACTTGGTGAACAATCTAAGATAGTGGTGGATTAATATTGGTGTTACACAACACATTACTCTAGTCCATTTTTCAAATTATACCCCAATTAGTGGGAGAAAGCTAATCATGAGCAATTCTATAACTTCCAACATTGTTAGTCATGGCAATGTGGTACTGAAGATGATGTTAAGCAAAAAGTTGACACTAATTGATGTACTTCATGTTCTTGATATCCGAAAGAATTTAGTGTTAGGGTTAGTGTTGTCAATTGGAAGTGCACGAAAAGTCGTCAAGTAATAAAATATCGATCCCATAGGGACTGTAGATTAATCACTAGTAACTTTGCAAAGTGAATTATCTAGATGATAAAAATGTTGTTTAAAATCTTAAGAACTAATGAATAAAAGAGAGATAGAGTTGAGAGAGAGATCAGAGAGAGAGAAAGAGAGGTCCGGAGGATTGGAGATTGGGAAATTGGTTGGGAAAGTAATTCTAGGATTTCAGTTTCATTGTATTGCTAGTTGACGTGCTATGAATTGTTCATTCGCTATCCTCTATATTTATGCTCTTGTAGGTATCCTAACTAAATAGTGTCACATTCCCACAATAGTTACATTGGAGTGTTCACACCATTGAGTTTTAATGCCACTAAATAGAAGATGTAACATAGAAAGTCCGGTTAAAGGGATACCTCCTATCACATGAGAGTCCCAACGGTCATATAGTCTAGATTACATAGATTACTTCCTAACATTGAATTGATGCTAACCCATTAAGCTCTAATTAGATAATCCCTTATAGAAAATTGATCACCATTTTAAGATAATGTTCTCAAATGTTCAGTTAAAGAGATACCCTCTATCACCAAGGGTCCATTAGTCATACGATTTAGTGTATACCCTCTACATAGAGAACAATGTTTACATCTATTCAATCAAATGACACACATAAGAAATCAATCACTATACACATATTCAGTCAAATAAGAACAAGACATAAACACATCATTGAACTACGAGGTTGGAAAATCGATATAGTTGATATCAATATCACATTACAATTACTCTCTATATCTTAGAATTTAGAGATCTACTCCATAAACAAAGAAATAGGATCCAAAAATATGAATGAAAGTAAGCTATAACTTAAATTCATAAAAATGGAGAAGAAAGCTTAATCGAGTGAAGTTTGTAGTCTTCAGGAACCAATACTTGCTCTAGAGAATAGACGGATGATGGAAACAACCTTAGATTGTCAAGAAAACACTGGATGTACTCTTAATCTGATCTCTTGGGTCCCCCCAAAAGGAACCCCCCCCCCCTTTTTCAAAAGGGGAGAAAGTACCTTTTTTTTTAGGTAGGGGACATGCCCCCTGCCTGTCCGTCACCTGGTCGTGCCTCAAGGCATGGCTTGACTATTGTAGACATGACCAAAGGAGGTATGGTTGTGCTTGAAAGGCACGAACATGCCATGGGATTCACTGGAAAAAGAGGCATTTAACCGTGCCTCTAGGCATGGTCGGGCCATGGAATGATCTGGAGAGTGATTCATGGTCGTGCCTATGGGGAATGACCTACCCTTTGAATGCTTGGATTTGAAGCATGGTCGTGCCTCCTATCATTGCCTTGAAATTTTTCTAGATGGAGAGAGGCATGACCATACCTCTGTGGCACGACCTACTCATGGGAGCTGCTGGAACTAGGCTTTTGGAACTCTTGGGATACATGACCGTGCCTTAAGAGGTACAACCATGTTAATGTGAAACATTGCTATGTCGAGGGCTATGCCCATGTTTTACTGATTTTCTTCCAATGCTGCTCCAATGTATATTTTTTTTGCTCTATTTTCACTTTGAATTGCATCTTGTCAATGAAAATATGCAAAAAGAAGATCTCCAAATAAAAAGAGTAATCATGCTGATAAAATGATAAAATAGGGTACGATAACATAAATCATAATTAAGAAATACAAGTGAATGTGCGTCAATCAATGCCTAAAAACAAATATAATTTACACACATCAATTCGCTTTTATCAAAGCTAGTTTCAATCTGGTGGTTAAGTCCAATAAATATGTATTGACAAAAATTGATTAATTCATTGATAGACATGGAAAATTGTCTATTGAAAATGAATATAATGGTGGCACACTTTTCCTTCAATGATAATAAAATTATAAATTCTGCTTATTTGATTGAGTGCTCTAATTTATGGCATGTTAGACTTTGACATGCAAATTATAATACTTTATGACAACTTGTGAATTTAAATTTACTACCAAGATTTAATGTTGATTCAATACTTAAATGTGAAATATGTGTTGAAGCTAAAGTGATAAAGTTACCTCTCCATTCAATGCAAAGAAGCATGCCCCCTCTAGAGTTAATTCACAGTGACATATATAATTTAAAATTATGCAAACTAGATCGAGAAGATAAAAACTACTTTGTTACTTTTATAGATGACTACATTGGATACTATTATGTGTATCTATTGAAAGGGAAAGATGAAATCTTAGAAATATTAAAAAATTATAAGAATGAAATTGAGAATCAAATTGGCCAATGAATTAAAATAATTTGAAGTGATTTAGGAGGCCATATGATGATCGATTTGATGAATTTTACGAAGAATCTATCATTATTCATCAAATGACAACACTTTACTCTCCTCAATCAAATGTTATTGCCAATCATAAGATTCGAACTCTTAAAGAAATGATGAATGTTATATTGAAAAGTTTGAGTTTACCCTAGAATTTGTAGGGGAAAGCTATTTTATTGGCACATTAGATTTTTTATAAAATCTCACACAAAAAGAAAGCTAAAACTTTTTATGAGTTATGGAAATGTCATAAGTCTTCCTATAAATATCTAAAAGTGTGGGGATGTTTGCCTAAGGTGAAAGTGCTTATTTAAAGAAAATAAGATATGATCAAAGACATTTGATTGTATTTTTATTAAATATGCCAATAATAATAGTGGATATCAATTTTTAGTGTACAAATCAACAATCCTTAATGTACATGTTAGAATAAAGATAGAATCAAGGAATACTGTATTTTTTGAAGGCATATTTCCTTACAAAGAGAGGAAAGAAGAAAGTTCAAATAACAGTACTCATGAAACTATGAATATGGATAATCTTGGAAATCATGAAAAACCAAGACATAATAAGAGGGCCAAATTAGTCAAATCATTTGATCTTGATTTTATGACTTATTTGTTAGAAAATGAATCAACGATAATAAACAAAGCCTTATCAAGTCTTGAGGTTCCTTTTTTGAAAGAAGTCATCAATAGTGAAATAGATTCCATCATACAAAATCATACTTGAGAATTAATGGATATTCCACCTAGAATCAAGCCTTTATGATATAAATAGATCCTAAAGAAGAAATATAAGGTTGATGAAATTATTGATAAGTACAAGGCAAAACTAGTGGCAAAGAGATTCAAACAAAAGGAAGAACTTGACTTCTTCGATGCACATTCACCAATAACAAAGATCATATCCATTCAAGTACTCATTATTATTATTATTGCTATACATAATCTTGAGATATATCAAATGGATGTGAAAATAACTTTTCTAAATGGTGGATTAGAGGAAGAAACATATAGAGCAACTTAAAGGGTTTTGGCTCTAGGATAAGAAAATAAGGTGTGTAGAATAGTGAAGTCACTATATGGGCTAAAACAAGCACTAAACTAATGACAAAAGAAATTTGACAAAACTATGATGTCAAATGAATTTAAAATCAACGAGTATGATAAATGCATATATATTAATGACACACCTAACTCGTTTGTCATCGTCTACTTATATGTAGATGATTTGCTCATTATGAGGAATAATCATGATATAATCATCACTACTAAGAAGATATTAACTAAAAAGTTTGATATGAACGATATGGGTATAGAAAACATTATACTCAGGATTAAGATCACTAAGACATTTAAAGGAATTGTCCTTTCAAAGTCTCATTATATTGAGATAGTATTAAGGAAATTTAATGCATATAATTTTTTCCTTATAAAAACACCGATGAACTTAAACTTGCATTTGGCTAAAAACCATGGAGAACTTGTATCCCAATTAGAATATTCGAGGATAATTGATAGTTTGATGTATGCCACTAACTACACACATTCGGTTATTGCTTATGCAGTCAACAAATTAAGTAGATTACAAGTAATCAAAATGATGACCATTGGAAGACATTAATAAGGGTTCTTAAATATTTAAGATACCCCTTAGAAAAATTGTTAACCAGGTCAGGTGTCACACCCTGAGGGTAAGGTTTGTCCTACGAAAATCAGACAACACCTCCCATGTAGTAGTGACAATTGAATCCTGGATACAAGTCCACAAGGTCGCACAAGTAATAAACAATAGCCCACATGGCTGGAACATACACAACCACACGGTTATATACAGAGCCCACTCGACTGGAATAAAATAATCACAACCACACAGTTGTATAATAAACAGCTCACACGGTTGTACTAAAAATACAATGGGAAACAAAAGGAAAACCCATAAACCAAAAAGATAAAATACGTGCTGGCACGGCTTAAACACAACCGAATACCAAAATGATAAAATAGTCACACGGCTAAACACCAATACAATGTCAATACCATAAGGAAAATATGTACGAAACCAAGAGCGAAATAAAGACCATCTTCTGATGTGACATGGGACCCGCAGACAGGATTTTTGAGCGACACGACATATCTATGTGCTAACCTAAAAATAAAAAGAAAAGCAAGGGTAGTGAGTATAACATACTCGGCAAGTACAAGAAGATAATGCATGCTACCATATATAAGGAGATCAAAAGAATACAGCCTCAGATAAATTACATACTAACCAATGTAAGTGCACCAATATAGTCATCTATTGATTAAAACATAGCAACTATATAATCCTCCACTAACCTGCTCAGCCAAGTATGACCAATCACTCGGAAGTACATACTATACATTCAAACTTGTACGAACTAATGCATAACCAACATATAACAAATATATACCAGAAACAAGTCCTCATATATGGGAGCAAACACTCTACAACAAGAAAGACAAATGATAAAGACATCTAGCTAAGAACTGCGGGAGAAATGCTCTACCATGAATGGTCTCATGGGCAGTCAAGGTATGTAAATAATCACTGTCCGCGGGAAAACACTCTACTACAGATGGTCTCATGGGCAGACAGGATGAGGTAACTATCTAGAACCTCAGCTACTGACTGCGGGAGAACACTCTACCACGAATGGTCTCATGGGCAGTCAACGTATGTAAATAAATAATCACTGTCTATAGGAGAACACTCTACCATGGATGGTCCCATGAGCAGACAAGATGAGGTAGCTATCTAGCACCTCAGCTACTGACTGTGGGAGAACACTCTACCATACATGGTCTCGTGGGCAATCAAGGTATGTAAATAGTCACTATCCATGGGAGAACGCTCTACCATGGATGGTCACATGGGTGGACAGGATGAGGTAGCTATCTAGCACCTCAGCTATTGACCGCGGGAGAACACTCTACCACGGATGGTCCCATGGGCAGTCAGGGTATGTAAATAGTCACTATCTATGGGAGAACGCTCTACCATGGATGGTCCCATGGGTAGACAGGATTATAAGTGGTCGTTGTTTGTGGGAGTACACTCTACCATTGATGGTCCCGTGGGTAGACAGGGTATATATGTGGATATCTAACTGTGGAATACGACGAACATGCAATCACATATAGTCACATGGATAGTCATATGCATCATGATTGCTGAAAACTCTCTCAACCACGAATGGGAGACAACGGTTGTCAGGACATAACAACGCAAGGGTAAGGATAAAGTGAATACTCACACCCAGTATACTTCTCTATAGCTACAATTTGGTCTAACCTCTCCAGCATATAGGCATGAGCTGAAATAACAAATCAAAGTCTAGTAGGATATAATATATCCTAAACTACAGTATGATCTTACTAATGTATAGGCATGAGTTAATATAACAAATCATATCCACAAAATGTTGGTCAACCAATCTCATCAGGAGAATATTAGTCGTCCTAGTCATAATATCTCAACTAATTCCATAGTATTATCATATACATAACAACACAACAGAATCCCAGTCACATAGTCCTTGATGTCCGTTTGAAGGCAAATAACATAGTGGAATACTCCTATTACTTTACTAGAGTAAGATATTTATCGCATATAAGCAGGTATAGTCCGACTAACATATATGCCCCCCTATAAGTATACAACTATACTATAATATCACTAACACATGATTACAAACATAAGGTTATCACTATATGGTGTAAATGTTTGAGCATACAACTATAACTATACTACGGTAATGCTCAACCAATACATGCATAGAAATAGGGAGACTGTATAGATATCATGATAGATCCAAACATATAGGTTCAAGCATAAGAGGTTAAGATAAAGAACAATAAATAATGGATATAAAGTAAATAAGTAACTACGACTTGATCAAAATATAATAATAAATAATCATGCACTAAGACCAAGGATCTAAATAAACAAGGTAAGAAGTACCCGCCTTTATTATAAATCGTGTCAGAATATCTTCACACCCTAGAGTTCGCTTCAAATCAGAATCAAAATCCTACAATATAAGAAACATATCATAACTAGGTTCTACCATACATCAAGTAGAAAAACCTAATTCTAATCTGATTAGGTAACACTAATTAATCCCACCCATAAGATAGATCAAGTACTGCATTTATCTTAACCAATTGAACAATTAGTTAGATTACCACAACCTAAACATGAAATTGATTACAACTAATTAACTTGCAATCAATCTTATACCTTGATTAATCCATCCCTCTTCATCTTTTTCTTCTTCATTGGTTGCACTATGGGATGCAACCGGTGGCTGTGGGTTGGCGGCATCCAACGAAGCGATAGCGGGCAAGGCAAGGACAGTGGCATAATGGGTAGCCACGAGAATCACAGGGTCGAACATAATAGTCGCAAGGCTGGCCAGCTATCAATTGGCTGTGCTGGTCGCGTCCAGGTGTGATGGCCTTGGGCTAGCCGTGTCTGGCTATGGTGGCTGGACTAGAGAAGAGGCGACGATAGTGCGGTGGTGCATATGGATAGTGGCCAACGGTGGAGATGCTAGGGTACCAAAGATGGGGTAGTTATGCTTCAAACTTGAGGGGAGACCGACGGCTCAACCCTTGCGACGACAATGACTATGACATCGTCGATCTTGCCTCACGTGGAGGAGGTGATGGCGTTGGGCAACGGTGTAGATCGGGAGCCAGGGTACGGCTCAATGGGGCTTGCAGCAATGGTGTCGACAGAGATGCATGAAGGAGTGGGGGAGGGGGGGGGGGGATCAGGACAACAACACAATGGGAAAGCCGACAGTGTTGTCCCCTAGCAACGGTGACGGCTGTGGTGTCATCGGTTAGGCCTTTGCGAAAAAGGGGGAGGCGACGGCGACGAGTCGAGAAGGGGAGTAGGGCACGGGTACGGGATGAAGAGAAATGGGAAGTTTATAACTTAGGTCTTTTTAATTAAGGGCCAAGGTTATTTTCTCAAACAACTCCCACTTTAGGGATATTCCAAACAGACTTTATCCTATCCCAATAGATCCATCCCTAAAAACATATCATACGACCTCCCTTTAAATCCCAAAAAATTCTTAAAAATTTCTAAAAAAATCCCATAAAGTTATTTATCCAATAAAACATTTTATTTAATTTTTCATATCTTACATTCTCCCCCACTAATAAAAATTTGGTTCCCAAATTTACTACTCAACTCAGGGATCCTTTTCCAAGGGTAACAACCAAGCAACATACTCATATATACCACTGCATCCAAGTATTATGAACAAATCTCCAACCATAAGGGATGACTCTGTGGGTTATGAGCTCACCTTGCTTCCGTTACTCCCACACTACTACCTAGTTAACTGTGGGTAAAATGTACTATCCCAAAATCTATAACACACATTATTAGCAGATCTCCTAACATCTGAATAATGCACTCAGACTATTCATCAGCCTGATGGTGAAAATCTACACTAAATAGAGCTCTATACTCAAGGTCTGCCATAAAATCTGCTAGAACCGTAATTTGAATCATGAATCTCCATCTGATACAATACTTAGAGATATACCATGAGGTTTAGTAATCTCTCTATAGTATACCCTGCTATACCATGCAAAGAATCCATCCCATAGATCGATCGAAAAGGAGCAAATTAGTCAATCAATCAATGATTATCCAAATCGCATCATATCCTCTCCGTGTACTGGGTAATCCCATAACAAAGTCAATTGTAACAAGCTCTCATTTCCATTCCAGTATCTGAATCTACTGGAACAATCATTCTAGTCTATGAAGTTCAACCTCCACTTACTAACATACTAGACATCGAGCTACAAAATCCGCAATGCCTTCCTCATGTCGTTCCACTACTAGGAACCCTCCAAGTATCTATACATTAAGGTACCACCCAAATGTATCCCAAATCTGGACCAATGTGCTTCTTGGAGTAACTCCTCTCGGACTGAATGAGACTCAGGAAGTGTATAACCTCCCACAGAAATAATGAATCCTGTATAAATGATGTCTCCATATTTTCAACGTGAAAGCGATCGCTACTAACTTCAAAATCATGAGTTAGATAATTCTTCTCATGATCTCTCAGCTGCCGAGACTCGACCGTGCTATTTGAGATTTGAACCTAACCCCTAGTATAATACTTCTGTGTAAAGTATAAATCCATCTACACGAGAAGGTAAAACTAAGATGAGTGCAATTATTAGCTTTTCGTTTCATCTCCTGAAACTAGTCTACAAGCCTCTGTCTAGGAAAATTTCATTCATTTCCTAGATAGTCTAGTCAATGACATAACAATGCTGGAGAAACCCTCAACAAGTCCTTAGTAATATCCAGCTAATCCAGAGAACTATGAACTCTCTATACTATCTTAGGTTGTTCCCGGCTTGTAACAACCTCTATTTTTCTGTAAGTCCACTGATATACCTCTACTAGAGACAATATGTCTACAGAACATAAGCAAAATGCTCAGTACTTAACTTTGCATAGAGATGTTCTCGTCGAAACATCTCTAGAACTATGCGAAGATAGTGTTCGTGACTCACCTTGGATCAGTAATATATCCCAATATTGTTAGTGAAGACAATTACAACTGATTCAAATTCTCTAGGAATACCAGATTCATCAAGTCCATGAAAACATCTAGGGCACTGTAAGCCTAAATGGTAATATCAAGGACTCATAATGTTTGCACAATAGGCACAGAACACCATAAGATCACTAGTAACGGGTTTAAGATTTGGTAACCAACTACAAATCATCAAATCCATAAATATCACACATGACACTCCCTATGTCACCATTAATGGCAAACACTAAATAATAAACCATCAAGACAAATATCTACTAATAGACCATCAGAAACCACATATCTCAACATTAATCTCACAATATCCATCAATCTTAAACCATCCTCAACATCAATCAAACTTGGTAACTTCCAGTGACCAATTCTCATTATGGTGTACTATCAAAATGTAGAAATATATCACCATCCTGCCTATGATGTATGACTACTGAAGTCCAAAGGATATCCCTTGACTTCCTGATTGATAATTTACAACTCTCCAAATGATAGAGATATGGTCCATCCAAAAGATATGAGTATAAAAACTCTACTAATCCCATCCAAAAATATCTAAAGAGTATGTCAAATCTGTTGGGAAGATCGTACCAGTTCCACTGTACAAAAATTTTGTATAAGTGTCGAATCTTTCCTAAATAACCTATTGTGTTCTATAGAAGTTAAATTAGGAATCACAAATGGAACATAACATTATTGATTCCAAATTTAACTTATCTGTTCTTAATAGCTTGGACTTGGATCACAAACGAAACTTAACACTATTGATCTAAACCCACCTATGTTATAAATTCAATTAAATATTAATTTCCAAAATTGGCTTCCAAGACTGCATGGCGAGACACATGGTCTTCTTGGGTATGGGAGCATCCACCACCGCCTAGACAAAGCCTTTTAAGGAAAGCTAATATTTAATTTCCTTATATAACTCTAGGTTTAACCTAAAAGAACAATCGAATCACAAATTTGAAAAAAAAAAAAAAAAAGAAAAACACAAACATGAATTACTAATTCTAAAAACTAGATCTAATGCCTCTTGTGTTGGGAATTCATACAAAGAAAAATAACTAGCATGATGTGGAAAACAATTGCTAATTATACCTTTTCTTTGCAAGCTAATGACCTCGAGATCTTCTGCCGTATTCCTCGCCTCGCCTTGGACGTCGTGTGGGCGACAATCCTCCAAGATAAACACCACACAAAGCCTTCTTCTCCTTCTTCTAATTTTTGGCCACCACCACAAAAGAAAAGAGAGCAAAGGGAAAGGGAGAAGAGAGAGGGTCGGCCACACCAAGAGAACCACCAAGCAAGAGAATAAGAGTTGTGTCTCATGAGGCCTCCTCACCCCTTCTTTTATATTACTTGGTCAAGGCAAATAAGGGAAGAATTTTTACAAAAATTAAAATCTTCCTCTTGTTTTTCCTTCTCCCTTTTTATTTTTCCTTTTCTTTACTCTTGATTGAATCAATCACTAAATCATTGGATGATGATTTTTTTTTAATTAAAATCTCTCTTTTAAAACTTATAGTTTTCTACAAAGAAGATTTTAAAAATTCAAAACACCCCTCCTATTTGAATTTATTTTGGTTGGCCCCTACTTTCTTGGTCACCAAGCAAGAGGGCCGGCCCTCTTAAGGAGATGGTGGCCGGCCATTGCTTGGTCACGAAGCAATGGCCCGACCTCCTTTCTTGGACACCAAGAAGGGCTTTTAATGAGTGGTTTATAAGGCACTAATGAGGCTACGACAGGGACCTAGAGGAGAAATTGGTTTTGGTTTTCCGATGAGCTTGAGTATCCTGTGTTCGCCCCGAACATACAACTCAAGTTCATCAACAATAACTCATTCCACTAGAGAGTTATTGTTGCACTCCCATACCAATCCCAAATTACATTTATGGGCTCTTTCTTATCATGAGTGTGTTAGTCTCCCTGTGTTTAAGATAACGAATGTCCATTAATTAAGTAAGTTTCTGACAACTCACTTAATTAATATCTAACTCCAAGAGTAGTATCACTCAACTTCATTGTCATGTCAGACTAAGTTCACCTGCAGGGTTTAACATAGCAATCCTTATGAGCTCCTCTTGGGGACATTCTCAACCTAAATTACTAGGACACAATTTCCTTCTATAATCAACGACACACACTATAAGTAATGTCATTTCCCAATTTATCGGGCCTATTGATTTATCAAGCTAAATCTCACCCTTTGATAAGTTAAAGAAATAGATACTAAATGTATATGCTTGATATTATATTAGGATTAAGAGTACACACTGTTGGGTTTTTCGGGCTGTGAAAACCGCTTTTCGCGTCGCGGAAACCCCGAATCACCCATGCCACCAGATCCGTGCAAAGGAAAAAATTCGAAAAATTTCGAGTACGAGTTAGAAAACTTCGATTTACACTAAATCTACAAAGGTTAAGATGTATATACCCTTGATGCGCGCCCTACGCGAATCCCGCTCGTCCAAAATGCCGGATCTCTAGACCGTCAAGCGTACGGTCCTCTAGAAGTATCCACACGGACAACTTAGGTGGAGAAGACCTAAACAAAGGTGTGCTAGCACCTTGATAGGCCACGGCAAGAAGAGGAGAGGGAGAGAGCAAGAAGAACTTAAGGAGGAAGAAGGAGGAATGAATGAGAGAATAATTTTCAAAATGAAAGTTATTCTTCTCATTCAAGTGGCCTGCAATCATCATGTGTGTAACTCTCCACATTAATACATTAAGTGTCATTAATGTGAAGCCATTAAAGAGAATGGCTTTGTAACTTTCATGAGGTGACACCCAATGATGATGTGGAGTAACATCATTAGTCCACATCAATGCCAACTCACCAATGAGGTGGCATAAAGTCAAGTCTAACTTGACTTTTTATCTTCCTCTCAAGTCAAGTCAAACTTGACCAAATCTCTTCCATGGTTGATCTAATCTAACAATTTGATTCAAGTAAACTTAATATAATGAATCTAATTCATTAAATTAAATTGATCTAATGAGTCATAATCTAAATTAGACTCATTGTATACATGAATCAACTTGAGTCTAACTCAATTAGCCCAATTTGGATTACTCTTAATCCAATTGGATCCATCAAATGAATCAAGTCCTCTTGGTTCATCATATGAACCTAATCTCCATCTAATTGTCCTTAGTGTGTGACCCTATAGGTTCTTGTAACGTTGGCAATGACCCTAAACCCATTTAGGAGCATAAGTAATGAGCGGTATCTAGCAACACATCATTACTACCCAAGTTACAAGAATGTTGAGATCCAACATCACCTTATGACTACTAGTTGTGACTCCTCACAATATATGACAAGTGTCCTTCTATCCTAGACATCTAGATTGGCCAATGTGAGGCATAGACTGTGTCATCCTCTGACCAATCTAAATCTTGAACTCCAAGTAGACTCACTAAATCAAATGAGCTCAATATCCTATATTGACTCATTTGGGCATGGCCATGCACTTCGTGGTCTCACTCTATCAAGAATGCCGATGTCTCTCCCGTCATATAGGAGGGACAGATCCCATCTACATCACTCACATCCCTCTGCATAATTTGTTACATACCCAGTAATCGCCTTTATAGTCCACCCAGTTACGGGTGACGTTTGACGAAACTAAAGTACATAACTCCTTATGTAGGGAATCATGGTGACTTCAGGTCCAAGGACTAGTAGTCATACTAATAGCCACATGAGAAAGTATATGACACTCATATAACGATCCATGATACTTTCTCATGGCGGGTCATTCAGTATATATTCTCTAATGCATACCCATGTGTCAACTTGATATCTCTATATCCATGACTTGTAAGATCAAGTCATCGAGTTGACCTACATGCTAGTCTTATTGCATTAACATTGTCCCTGAATGTTAATACTCGACTAGGAATGATTTAGAGTAGTGTTCCCTATATCATCTCACTATCGATTCAACTAACCAATTGATATAGATAAGAACCTTCTACTCAAGGACGTTACTATACTTAGTTTATTTGGCAGCAATACAAGTAAGTATAATAACCAAAAACCAAATGCCTTTATTTATATAGAATATGATACAACAAGTCCAAAATACAATCATCAAATGATTGGCTCTAGGGCTCTAGCTAACACACACTTCCTTAATAACTAAAGTCTAGTTCTTTTATTAAGTCAGTATAAAAAGGACATACCTAAAATGGTCCTACTCAATACACTTAGAGTGTACTAGTGTAATTTATTAGTCAAGATAAACTAATACCTAATTACACTACGACTATATTAATGGTTTGCTCCTTTCCATCTTAGTCGTGAGCAACTCTTTATAATTTATAAGGAGTTGATAACATGATCTTCTATGTGTGACACCACACACCATGTTATCTACTTTATAAATTAATTGAACAATTATATTCAACAAATAAATATAGACATTTGACCAATATGATTCTTTTATTTCAAAAATAGATGTTTACAAAAGCTAGGCTTTTAGAATACACTCTAATAATCTCCCACTTATACTAAAAGACTAAGCTGCCATATCTGCTGTCATACATCTGATTCCCATCCCCTCCACATGCCGATCAAAAGCTTTTGCCGGAAGGGCCTTAGTGAAAGGATCTGCCAGGTTATCTGCTGATGCAATCTTGGCGACGACAACTTGTCCTCGCTTCACGATGTCTCGTATCAGGTGGTACTTGCGCTCTATATGTTTACTCGCTATATGGGCTCATGGTTCCTTCGAGTTTGCAACTGCACCGCTATTATCACAATAAATTGTAATGATTTTGGGCAAACCAGGAATCGCATCTAAGTCCATTAGAAAGTTCCTGAGCCATACAGCTTCTTTGACCGCCTCAGAGGCTGCCACATACTCAGCTTCCATGGTTGAGTCAGAAACGCATTTCTGCTTAACACTCCTCCATGCAATGGCTCCACCTCCTAAAGTAAACACATAGCCTGATGTAGACTTACTATTGTGCTTATCTAATTGGAAATCCGAATCCGTGTAACCCACAGAGAGCAAATCGTCTTCTTGGTAAACTAGCATATAATCTCTAGTCCTTCTCAGACACTTCAATATATGCTTTACAGCAGTCCAATGTCCTTGTCCAGGGTTACTCTGATATCTATTAACCATTCCCATGACAAAACAGATATCAGGTCTCGTACACAGCATTGCATACATAAGGCTTCCTACAGCCGAAGCATAAGGAACTGCCTTCATATCCTCTATATCCTTTGATTTCTTCGGAGACATCTCTTTAGATAAGGCTACTCCATGCATAAAAGGTAAGAAACCTTTTTGGAGTTTTGCATGCTAAAACGAGCAAGGATTGTATCTATATATGAAGCTTGAGATAGGCACAACATTCTTTTTTTGTGATCCCTTATAACTTTGATCCCAAGAATGTGTGCACATTCTCCTAAGTCCTTCATATCAAATTGTTTGGATAACCATACCCTTACATCTGATAATACCTTGATATTGTTGCCAATTAACAAAATATCATCTACATATATACAAGAAATACCACCACGTTTCCGTTACACTTCTTGTATACACAAGACTCATCCAGACACTGAATAAATCAATATGACTGGATTACTTCATTAAACCGGATGTTCCAAGATCTTGAAACTTGCTTCAATCCATAAATGGACCGATTGAGCTTGCACATTAGATGCTCTATGCCTCTTTCAATGAACCCTTCTAGTTGCTTCATATGGATGTTTTCTTCAAGACTTTCGTTAAGGAAAGCTGTCTTGACATCCATTTGCCAAATCTCATAATCCATATGAGCAACAATTGATAAGAGTATCTGGATAGACTTTAGAATAGCTACCGGTGAAAAAGTTTTCTCATAATCGATTCCCTCTTTCTGAGTATACCCTTTTGCAACAAGCCTTCCTTTGAAGGTTTCTACCTTCTCGTCTGTCCCTCTTTTCCTTTTGTAGATCCATTTGCATCCAACGGCTTTTACACCATCTGGTGGTTCTACAAGCTCCCAGACCTTATTAGAATATATAGATTCTATTTCAGAATTCATTGCCTTTTGCTAAGACACTACATCTATATCTTGGAGTGCTTCGTCATATGTTCGGGGATCAGGTTCATGTTTACCTAGGATCAGGTCCGAAAACTCTCCCAAAAACATGAATCTCTCAGGTTACCTAACAACCCTCCCACTACGACAAGACACTGTCTCTGGTTGTGTATCATGTGTGACACGTGTTATAGTTTCTTGTGGTACTTCATCTTGTACTATCGGTACTGAAGTAGACGTGTCCTCTCTCATTTCTTCTAGAACAATTTTACTTTTGGGCTTGTGGTCCATTATATAGTCTTCTTCTAAAAACTGGGCATTGGTGCTAACAATGACCTTCTGGTCTTTAGGACTATAAAATAAACCACCCTTTGTTCCTCTAGGATAACCCACAAATATGCAAACTTCTGTACGAGACTCTAACTTATCAGCATCTGCTTTCAGCACATGTGCTGGATTACCCCAAATCCAAATATGTCTTAGACTGGGCTTTCGCCCTTTCCATAATTCTGTGGGAGTAGAAGGTACTAAGTTCAGAATGTGCGCTCCTGTTTCTAGAGCATATCCCAATAACGAATTTGGTGATTCTGAATAACTCATCATCGATCTAACCATCTCCATAAGAGTCCTATTCCTTCGTTCTGCCACACCATTCTGTTGGGGTGTACCAGGTGCAAACAACTGGGATTGAATCCCGGCCTCTGATAAGTAATTCCTAAACTCTCCCAAGAGGTATTCGCCACCACGATCAGATCGTAGTGTTTTGATACTTTTACCAAGACATTTCTCCACATCAGCCTTGTACTCTTTGAACTTATCAAAGTACTTAGACTTGCTGCGCATCAAGTAAATGTATCCGTATCTCGAATAATAGTCTATAAAAGAGACAAAGTATTCGAAACCACCTCTTGCCTGGATAGACATAGGACCACACAAATCAGAATGAACCAGTTCTAACACATCTTCGGCTCTATACCCCTTGGCCTTAAAAGGTCTCTTGGTCATTTTATCTTCCAAGCAAGATTCACAGGTTGAAAAATTTTCCAACTCTAATGTACCCAAGAGTCCATCGGTTATAAGACTTTGAATCCTACTTAAGTTAATATGACCAAGCCTTAGATGCCAAAGATATGTTTGGTTCATCTCCGAAGGTTCTTTTCTCTTATTAGAGTTAGAAGATGTGTTATTAATTTCCATTTGTTGCTTTATGGGAGAAATTGGATTTAATGTATATAAATTGCCAACCAATGCATCAGAACAGATAATAACTCTATTTCTCTTTATAATTACATTGTTACTGAAAGAAACAGAATATCCATCCAAATACAGTTTAGAAACTGAAATTAAATTCTTTCTAAAACTGGGTACATAAAGACAATTTCTTAAAACCAAACTTCTATTCCTAAAAGGTAAGTAGACGTCTCCCACTGCAACAGCCCACCTTAGTAGCATTGCCTATGTATACGGTTATCTCTCCTTCAAATAGTCGTCGGGTTTCCTAGAACCCCTGCAAAGAATTACAGACATGATTAGTGGCTCCCGTATCTACACACCAGGTGCTGATAGATAACACCGCTAAACATGTTTCAACTACTAGAGCATGAGATATACCTTTATTATTCTGATTCCTATGAGGACAGTCCGCCTTCCAATGTCCTGACTGCTTGCAGATGAAGCACTTGCCCTTCGGCTTCTTCATTCTAGCTATTTGTCCTGTACCCTGAGGTTTATTCACCTTCTTTTCTAAAAAGACCTATTTTTTCTTCTTCTTGCCTTTCGACTTAGAAGTAGAACCATTTTCAGCATAGTGAATCTGAGAACTATGACGAAATATACCTTCTGCTGCCTGTAGTTCTGTCAGAAGTTCCGCCAACGTATACTCCCTTTTGTTCATGTTATAGTTCAGGCAGAACTGCTCAAAACTTCTGGGTAGCGTTTGGAGAATTATATCAACCTGGGTTTCCCCATCGATTTCTCCTCCAAGGACTTGTATTTCGTTCAGATAAGCTATCATTTTGAGGATATGATCCCTTATGGGTGTCCCCTTAGTCATGGTGACTGTCATTAACTTTCTCATTGCCTCTTGCCTAGCAGTTCGACTCTAGTGCCCAAAGAGTTCTTTGAGATTGTTCATTATATCATAAGCCGTTGGTAAGTCCTGATGCTGATGTTGCAATATATTTGACATTGAAGCCAAAATATAACACCGCGCCATTTCATCTACCTTTACCCATTTCTTATGATATTCAATCTCCTCTAGGGTAGAATCATTGTTAGGTGTTTCTGGGCATGCCTATGATAGTACAAACTTATAGCTTTCAACAGTTAAGACAATATCTATGTTTCTTTTCCAATCTATATAGTTGGGACCAATAAGTCTATTCTCTTTTAGAATAATGGTCAGTGGGTTGAAAGTCATCCTAAGAATCACAAAAATAAACTTTGGTCAATACTCTAAATTTAGAATAATATTGATTCCTTAAATAATACTATTTTAAATTAACCAACACCTCAAATCACCGTGAATTTTGCATGCCACGATAGTGTGGATGTATAAAAATCAAACATTTGTAAGAGGAGGTTTTACCCATTAATTTTATTCTTGTCAACCTAACTTTATGACAAATAAAATTAATAGTTGGGTTTCCTTCGGTCACACAAATAATAGCAGTGACTCCGATGGGGAGGATACTATTAGACGTGCCTAAGTGTATACCATTACTTGACACTTAGTCCATTAATAAAATTGTGCCCCTTTCGATGGGGAAGATCACACGCTCTTAATTAATTTCCTATAGTCATCCAAAATGGAAGTTTGATCTAGTGATCCACAAACAAACTCATCCGATATGGAGGAAGGCACTCAGAGCCAACGCGCAAGTTTGTTTGTATCACTTACAAACCAGTAATAAAGATCGTGGAATTTATTAAAATTCCTCTCCCACTTAGTTATTTAAAATTGAGGATTTTAACCTATGCTAGCATATCATGCAAACATACATCACAGTAAATAAAAGCAATAAATTTGGAAATTAATTTTCCAACTATTATTGCCTTTTCCATCACTGTCTTCAGTATGCTCCAACCCTAGCTGTTGCCATCTTTAGCCACCGCCATCGGGTCGAGTTGTCGCATCTATCTTGCTTCTTATTCCACTACGCCTCTGGTCCTCCAATAGAACCACGCCTTGCAAAGATACGATCCGTAACAAATATAGAATTTTACATATATCGATCCTATATTCCATAAAGGAATGTACATTTATTCTAGATCGAACAAAAAATAAAATTCTAAAAATAATATAGCTCCTGCTGTATTTGATACATACAATCATGCACACAAAATAATGCTCTTGACATGTCCAAGGGTCCAATCACACACAATATCTAAATGCCATAATAGTTGGAGCCTACAACCACAAAGTTAGCACATCCTATTGTTATCTTGCTTAAATTATGTATGACATGTGCATAATTAATTTGAAAACCAAAACACACAGAGGCAAACCCTAGCTCTGATACCAATTATTGGTTAGTCCTAGGAAGATCGTACCGGTTCCACTGTACAAAAATTTTGTACAAGTATCGAACCTTTCCTAAATAACCTATTGTGTTCTTTAGAAGTTAAATTAGGAATCGCAAACGGAACTTAACATTATTGATTCCAAATTTAACTTATCTGTTCTTAATGGTTTAGACTTGGATCGCAAGCGAAACTTAACACTATTGATCCAAACCCACCTACGTTATAAATTCAATTAAATATTAATTTCCACAATTGGCTTCTAGGACTGCATGGAAAAGCACATGGCCTTCTTGGGTATGGGACAATCCACCATCGCCTAGACAAAGCCTTTTAAGGAAAGCTAATATTTAATTTCCTTATATAACTCTAGGTTTAATCAAAAAGAACAATCGAATCACAAATTCGAAAAATAAAGAAAAAAACAAACATGAATTACTAATTCAAAAAACTAGATCTAATACCTCTTGTGTTTGGAATTCATACAAAGAAAAATAACTAGCATGATGCAGAAAACAATTGCTAATTATACCTTTTCTTTGTAAGCTAATGACCTCGAGATCTTCTGTCATATTCCTCGCCTCGCCTTGGACGTCGTGTGGGCGACAATCCTCCAAGATGAACACCACCCAAAGCCTTCTTCTCCTTCTTCTAATTTTCGGCCACCACCACCACAAAAGAAAAGAGAGCAAAGGGAAAGGGAGAAGAGAGAGGGCCGGCCACACCAAGAGAACCACCAAGCAAGAGAATAATAATTGTGTCTCATGAGGTCTCCTCACCCCTTCTTTTATATTACTTGGCCAAGGCAAATAAGGGAAGAATTTTTACAAAAATTAAAATTTTTCTCTTGTTTTTCCTTTTTCCTTTTTATTTTTCCTTTTCTTTCCTCTTGATTGAATCAATCACCAAATTATTGGATGATGATTTTATTTTTATTTTTATTTGGCCAGGCCCCTTGCTTGGGCACGAAGCAAAGGTGGTCGGCCCCCTTAAAGATGAAGGAAATATTTTTTATAAAATTTTTATAAGAAGAAATCCTCTTATAAAATTTTACAAGCTATCTTTCTTAAAGTGGATGTTAAAAGGGAAAGTTTTAAAAATTAAAATCATGTTTTAAAATTTAAAACTTCTCTTAAAAAATTTCCTTTTTTTACATGAATAGAAAATTTTAATTTTTAAAATATCTCTTCCTTTTTTCTAAACCCATGAGGATGGTTAAAAAAAGAAAGTTTTAAAACTTTTAAAACTCTCTATTAAACCATGTGGCCTAATTCAAATAAGGAAAGTTTTTAAAATTAAAATCTCTCTTTTAAAACTTATAGTTTTCTACAAAGAGAAGATTTTAAAAATTCAAAACACACCTCCTATTTGAATTTATTTTGGCCGGCCCCTACTTGCTTCGTCACCAAGCAAGAGGGTTGACCCTCTTAAGGAGATGGTGGCCGACCATTGCTTGGTCACCAAGCAATGGGCCGGCCTCCTTTCTTGGACACTAAGAAGGGCTTTTAATGAGTGGTTTATAAAGTACTAATAAGGCTACTACGACAGGGACCTAGAGGAGAAATTGATTTTGGCCTTCTAATGAGCTTGAGTATCCCGTGTTTGCCCCAAACACACAACTCAAGTTCATCAACAATAACTCATTCCACTAGAGAGTTATTATTGCACTACCACACCAATCCCAAATTACATTTATGGGCTCCTTCTTATCATGTGTGTTAGTCTCCCTGTGTTTAAGATAATGAATGTCCACTAATTAAGTTAGTTACTGACAACTCACTTAATTAATATCAGGCTCCAAGAGTAGTACCACTCAACTTCATTGTCATGTCGGACTAAGTTCACCTGCAGGGTGTAACATGACAATCCTTATGAGCTCCTCTTGGGGACATTCTCAACCTAGATTACTAGGACACAATTTCCTTCTATAATCAACAACACACACTATAAGTAATATCATTTTCCAACTTATCGGGCCTATTGATTTATCAAGCTAAATCTCACACTTTGATAAGTTAAAGAAATAGATACTAAATATATATACTTGTTATTATATTAAGATTAAGAGTACACACTTCCATAATTACTAAGTCTAGTTCTTTTATTAAGTCAGTATAAAAAGAACATACCTAAAATAGTCCTACTCAATACACTTAGAGTGTACTAGTGTAATTTATTAGTCAAGATAAACTTATACCTAATTACACTACGACTTTACTAATGGTTTGTTCCTTTCCATCTTAGTCGTGAGCAACTGTTTATAATTTATAAAGAGCTGATAACATGATCTTCTGTGTGTGACACCACACATCATGTTATCTACTTTATAAATTAATTGAACAACTATATTCAACAAATAAATATAGACATTTGACCAATGTGATTCTTTTATTTCAAAAATAGATGTTACAAAAGCTAGGCTTTTAGTATACACCCTAACAAAATCTCATCCTCCAGATACTCAAATATCCACAATAAAAGAATGACAACCCAAAGTCCAAAGATCACTCAACCTCCTTATTGAGTCTATCCAATAAGAGGTATCTCCAAAACTCGCATAATCGTGCATGTAAAATGTCCTCCAATAACTGTCGATAAAAGATCGAACACTCTGATTTGAATTATAGACTTCAAAACCTTGGGTAAATGATCATGTTGTCAAGGTCTTGAGCTACTTGTGGAGACAATGATAGTTGAGTCATCTAAACCCATCACAATACGATTGCTCCACTTGACATTCAGTAACCTTTAGTGTCGAGCAATGCACATATGGGTAGAGGAGCATTATCACTAGATAGCTGGTCGAAATAACTGTTGATCGACACTCTACTCCTCAAGAATCATCATTTGGTATTTCCACTCGGTGATGGTGGAACTTCATAGGTATTAATCAACTAACACCATGTTCTCAACATAATTACGGGTCGTATATCTTTAGGTATCATCGAATATATCCAACCATATCCGATCAATCCATGAGTCAGGATCTCCCATGGGACAGTATTAGGCGAGTCAACCGACCATCACCTTATATACCATTATGCTACCGCAGGAGATGATTGATGTGTATAGATATTATGATCGTTTATGCATGTTTTAACGCACATTCACTTACTTAATTTGCATATATTATTTACATAATCATCTCTCCTATTGTTTATTCTACATTAATTACTCTTTTGTCGGAGATCTGCTCTTTGTTTGGTTTTGTGTTGACAGGGATAACTTTTGGAGTGAAAATAGCGATTGCCGACATATCGGAGCAAAGCAGGGAGCCACTTGACACCGGTCGTGCAACTCTGGGTCAACTCGATGACTTGATCTCACAAGTCATGGATATAGAGATATCAAGTTGACAAATGGGTATGCATTGGAGAATGTATACTGAATAACCACCATGAGAAAGTATCATGGATCATTATATGAGTCTCATATACTTTCTCATGTGGCTATTAGTATGACTATTAGTCCTGGACCTGAAGTCACCATGGTTCCCTACATAAGGAGTTGCATACTTTGGCTTCGTCAAACGTCACCCGTAACTGGGTGAACTATAAAGGCGATTACTGGGTATGTAACAAATTATGCGGAGGGATGTGAGTGATGCAGATGGGATCTATCCCTCCTATATAACGGGAGTGACATAGTTATTCTTAATAGAGTGAGACCATTAAGTGCATGGCCATGCCCAAATGAGTCAATATGAGATATTGAGCTCATTTGATTATAGTGAGTCTACTTGGAGTTCAAGATTTAGATTGATCAGAGGATGCCACCGTCTATACCTCAAATTGATCAATCTAGATGTCAAAGATAGAAGGGCACTTGTTATATATTGTGAAGAGTCACAATTAGTAGTCACAAGGTGATGTTGGATCTCAACATTCTTGTAACTTGGGTAGTAATGATGTGTTGCTAGATACCGCTCATTACTTATGCTTCTAAATGGGTTTAGGAGCATTGTCAACGTTACAAGAACCTATAGGGTCACATAGAAAGAGCAATTAGATGGAGATTAGGTTCATTTGATGTACCTAGAGGATTAGGTTAATGTGATGAACCAAATTGGATTAAGAGCAATCCAAATTAAACTAATTGAGTTGGACTCAATTTGGTTCATGTATTAAATGAGTCTAATTTGGGCTTGGATTTATTGAGTCAATTTAATTCAATGATTAAGATTCATTAAATTAAAATTGACTTGAACCAATGGTTATATTTGATCAACCATGGGAGAGAAGAGGTCAAGTTTGACTTGACTTGAGAAGGGAAGATGAAAGGTCAAGTTTGACTTGACCAATGCCACCTCATTTGTGAGTTGGCATAGTATGGGCCAATGATGATGCTCCACATCATCAAGGTTATCACATGTGTGTGCCACCTCATGAGGGAGATCAAGAGTTGGGACTCTTGATATCCCATGGAGGTATATAACCTCTTTCTAAGGTGGTCGGCCACTTTATTCCATGAGTTACAATTGTGTAAACTCATTCAAGTCATCTTCTTCCTCTTTGCTTCTTCTTCTCTCCCTCTCCTCCACCTTGGCCGAAACCTTCAAGGGTGCTAGCACACTCTAAGGTTTCTTCTCCACCTTTTGTTCATGTGGATACACATAGAGGGGTGTTCACTTGACACCCTTCAGATCCGGCGAACCTTGGACAAGCGGGATAAGCGAAGGGCTTCGCATCAAAGGTATAAACTCCTAAACATATAGATCTAAAGTAGATCTAGGATTAGAAAACTTGTACATGTAAAATTTTAATATTCGCATGGATCCGGTGGCATGGGATTTTGGGGTTTCCGCAACGCAAAAGTGATTTTTGCGGCTTGAAAATCCCAACAGTGGTATCAGAGCCATGTGCGAACATGTACTTCTTTTTATTTTACTTTTATGAAAAATTAAAGTTCTGTAAGTTTCTGTGATTTTGTTAATTTTATGGTTTTTAAGAGTATTTTTCTCGTAGAAGCGAAGCAACAAGTGTTTGAACACTTGTAGGCTTCGACTACCGAGAAACACCTTTCGTAACGGTAAGATCTCACCCAAAATATTTTGGGACAGCGGCTAAAGGCGTTGTAAGATCATCGTGGGATACTCATGAAATTCATTTCGCGAGAAGGGGTACTGCCCCTAACCCCACAAGGGGCATTGTCCTACGATCGCGTCCGAAAATCGCTAAACGGGACCGCCGGGAAGTTGCGACTCATAAAATCGTAAAAATAGTAGTAAAATTACAGAAATTTATATAAAATACATAATTTAGAATTATGTATGTATTTGTGATAGTCATGGCCCAAAAAAACCCAATTGGATTGGATACATGTGTTGTAATTCATAATATGGCCTGCATGTCATTTTTGTGAGATTGTGCGTGCTGTATATTTGATACGCGACCTGCGCGTCGTGCCTATCTATTTTATTTCCTGTTGTAAAATAGTTTAGACTCAAATGTAACTCGAGTTTCATCTTTGTAATGTATAAAATGGAGCTCTGGAAGGTCCACTCGAGGAGGAGTTACGAGGAGGCTGCGAGCAACACGTGGCGGTCAAAGGGAGGAGCTTGGAGAAGCTGTTGACCTTAGGTTGACCATCCGATCTTCTCATTGGCTTGAGAAGATCGTAGAAGGGGCATGACTAATCATAATTTAATTAATTGCTTGTGTGTGTGTATGTGATGCATGCTAGAGTAGAGTAATTAATTAGTGCTTTAACGATTAGATTAGATCTAAATCACGTATATGATGCACCATGATTAGATTAGATCTAAATCGAGTATATGATACACATCAATGATTAGATTAGATCTAAATCGCATCAACTCGAAATGCCTACCATGCCATGATACCCATCACTACCTCGATCACATGTTGTTGTTGAATCTGCCAAAGCAGAGCAACGCATATTATCTTGGTAGGGTGCGGAGGGACAATCTTGGTCCCGCCTATCAATGCATGGGTGAGTACAAACTCAATTAGATTGAGTAAAACTAGTTAAACTCAATTGGATCGGGTTTAACTATAGACATTTTCCAATGATTGGTAGATAGGTCAAAATCACATTTATATTAACTCTTGGGTGATTTACCCAAAGCCAACTCAAGTTTTAATATACATGCGGATCTTGATCCTATAAACAAGAGTTGCATAGGGATGTAATTGGTAATTAGTTACCTACCGATCATACTAAGTCTTGGGCGATTTAGCCAAAGTTAACTCAAGGCGTAGTATGATGTGGATCTTGTCCCGCAAGAATTATAACTAGTTGGTTAGAATCTAGTAGGTTTGGTTTGACCACATCCATGACTTGATTATACAAAAGTTCTATAATTCAATGGGAGCATCATTTGGATAAATGCCTAATTAAATGATTAGTGGAATATGATTATTTATTTTCTACATTTTCTGTTATGGATTGCCATGTCATCAAACACGAACACCTTCTCCCTACGTTCTGTCTGATAAGGACAAGCTCAATGGAGCTAACTTCCTGCACTGGTATAGGAATCTGAGAATTGTTCTCACACAGGAACAAAAACTGTACGTCCTGGAGCAGCCCATTCCCGAGGCACCTCCTGCCACTGCCACGCGAGCTGACCGTGATGCTTATAAGAAGCATCAAGATGACACATTAGATGTGTCCTGTCTCATGCTCGCGACCATGAACTCTGAGTTTCAGAAGCAACATGAGTTGATGGGTGCTTATGATATGGTTGAATATCTTCGTCAACTATATCAAGAACAAGCTAGGCACGAGAGATTCAAGATCTCTAAGGCACTGTTTCAGTGCAAGATGCAAGACGGAACTCCCGTAGGTCCATATGTACTCAAGATGATTAGGTACATAGAAAATCTACAAAGGTTGGGATTCCCCCTTGGCCAAGAGCTGGTCACTGATTTGGTCTTGCAATCCTTGCTAGAGAGCTACAGTCAATTTGTCATGAACTACAACATGAATGAAATTAACAAGTCACTGCCTGAGCTTCTGAGTATGTTGAGAACTACTGAGATCAACCTTAAGAAGGTTATGCCCAACTCCATTTTGATGGTGCAAAAGGGCAAAGGCAAGGGCAAGCCTAAAGGTAAGGGAAAGTCCCAAGCCAAGGGCAAAGGCAAGGCACTGAAACCCAAAGGAGGGGTCGCCAAGGATGCTACCTGCTTCCACTGCGGTCAGACCGGGCACTAGAAGAGGAACTGCAAAGTTTACCTATAAGATCTTAAGAAGAAGAGAAGTGAGACTTCTACTTCAGGTATATATGTTATCGAAGTCAATCTATCTATTTCTTCATCATGGGTATTAGATACCAGATGTGTTTTTCACATTTGTACTAATGTGTAGGCGTTGAGAAATAGCAGGGCATTGACGAAGGGCGAGGTGGACCTACGACTAGGCAATGGAGCACGGGTTGCTGCTGTTGCTATAGAGACTTACTATCTATCTCTTCCCTCTGGGCTTGTACTAGAACTAGATGAATGTTGTTATGTGCCTGCTCTTACTAAGAACATAATTTCAGTTTCTTGTTTGGACAAGAAAGGTTTTTTATTTATAATAAAGAACAAATGTTGTTTAGTTTATTTAAATGATATGTTCTATTGTAGTGCACCTCTGATGAACGGACTCTACATTCTAGACTTGGAGAACCCCATCTATAACATAAATACCAAAAGGTTCAAATCAAATGAAATGAACCAAACCTATCTCTGGCACTGTCGCTTAGGTCATATAAATGACAAATGCTTATCCCAACTCCATAAAGATGGTTTGCTGGACTCATTTGATTTTGAATCACATATGACATGCGAGTCATGCCTACTAGGCAAGATGACCAAGACTCCCTTTAGTGGACACAGCAAGAGAGCGACTGACTTGTTAGGACTTATACATAGTGATGTATGTGGCCCTTTCAATGTCACTGCCTGGGGTGGTTATAGGTATTTCATTACCTTTACTGATGACTTCAGTAGATATGGTTATGTGTATTTGATGACACATAAGTCAGAATCATTTGAAAAGTTCAAAGAATTCAAAAATGAAGTACAAAACTAGCTTGGCAAGAGTATTAAGATACTTCGATCAGATCGAGGTAGAGAATACCTTAGCCATGAGTTTCATGACTATCTAGATGAGTGTGAGATTCTATCCCAACTCACTCTTCCTCATACACCACAGTGGAATGGTGTTTCCGAAAGGAGGAATCGTACCCTATTAGATATGGTGCGGTCTATGATGAGTCATACCGATCTTCCTATCTCACTTTGGGGCAATGCTCTGGACTTAGTAGCCTTCATACTCAACCGTGTTCCATCCAAAGCTGTGATAAAGACACCATATAGGATATGGACTGGGAGAGATGCCCAGGTGTCTTTTATGAGGATTTGGGGTTGTGAGGCTTACGTTCGACGTCAAGTCTCGGACAAACTGGGACCCAAATCTGATAAGTGATATTTTATAGGATATCCCAAGGAAACGAAGGGATATTACTTCTACATTCCCAGTCAACACAAAGTAGTTGTGGATAAGACTGGGGATTTTCTAGAAAGGGACTTTGTTTCTAGAAAAACTAGTGGGAGTACGTTCAATCTTGAAGAAGTTCAGGATATGGACCATAGCACTAAAGCCTTGATGGAAGTTAAATTGGAATCACAAAGTGTTGTGGATGATAAGATTGTTCCACAAGGAGTTGAGGAACAACAACCAGTTCAAGTAGACATACCTCTTCGCAAGTCTGATAGGGTACGTCATCAGCCTGAGAGATACTCATTTCTCTTGTCCGACCATGATGACGTTATGTCATTGAGAATGAGCCTACCTCCTATCAGGAGGCTGTGATGAGACCAGATTCTGAGAAGTGGCTAGAGGCCATGAGATCCGAAATGGAATTCATGTAGACAAACCAAGTATGGACTTTGGTTGATCCACCTGAAGGGATAAAACCCATTGGGTGTAAGTGGGTCTTTAAGAGAAAGACTGACATGGATGGACTGATATATAAGGGTCGTCTGGTAGCTAAAGTTTTCAAACAAATTCATGGAATTGACTATGATGAAACCTTTTCTCCAGTAGCGATGTTTTAATCCATTCGGATCATGCTTGCTATTGCAGCATACCACGATTATGGGATCTGGCAGATGGATGTCAAAACCGTGTTTCTGAATGGAAACCTGCTCGAGGATGTGTACTTGACACAACCTGAGGGTTTTGTAGATCCACAGCATACTGGCAGAGTATGCAAGCTGCATAAGTCCATTTATGGACTAAAGCAAGCTTCTCAGAGCTGGAATCTTCGATTCGATGATGCGATCAAACAGTTTGGTTTCATCAAGAATGAAGATGAACCCTGTGTCTACAAGAAGGTTGTAGGGAACACAATTATTTTCCTTGTATTGTATGTGGATGACATACTACTCATTGGCAACAACATCCCTTTACTGCAGTCTGTAAAGACATGGCTAGGGAATTATTTCTCAATGAAGGACTTAGGTGAAGCAACCCATATTCTAGGCATACAGATCTATAGAGAGAGATCTAAGAGATTGCTTGGCCTAAGTTAGAGTACTTATATTGACAAGGTATTACTACGGTTTGCCATGCAGAACTCCAAGAAGGGATTTCTGCCGATGTCACATGGTGTGAGTCTTTCGAAGACTCAAGGTCCCTCTTCTAGAGAGGAGAGAGATCGCATGGATATGATCCCTTATGCCTCAGCCATAGGATCTATCATGTATGCCATGCTATGTACTCGTCCTGATATTTCATATGCTTTGAGCATGACAAGCAGATAACACTTAGATCCAAGTGAAAGTCACTGGATAGCAGTCAAGAATATTCTTAAGTACTTGAGAAGGACTAAAGAATATTTCTTGATATATGGAGGCGATGATGAGCTAGCTGTAAAGGGTAACAGTGATGCCAGCTTCCAAACTGACCAGGATGATTATAGATCGCAGTCTGGGTTCGTGTTTTGCATAAATGGTGGTGCTGTGAGCTGGAAGAGTTCGAAGCAGGACACAGTTGTTGATTCTACAACAGAGGCCGAGTATATTGCTGCATCAGAAGTAGCAAAGGAGGCAGCTTAGATCCGCAAGTTCATTACTAAGCTTGGGGTGGTTCATAGCATAGCCGATCCGATAGAGCTCTATTGTGACAACAATGGAGCAATTGCACAGGCTAAGGAACCTCGCTCACACCAGCGAACCAAACACATACTACGACGCTTCCATCTCATTCGAGAGATCATCGATAGAGGAGATGTGAAGATTTGCAGAGTACCTACAGAGGCTAATATAGCTGATCCCTTGACCAAGGCTTTGGCATAGAGAAAGCATGATGGTCACACTATGTCATTGGACCTTAGAGCCTACACTGATTGGCATTAGTGCTAGTGGGAGATTGTTAGTTAGAGCCCTAGAGCCAATCATATGATGATTTTTGTATGGACTCATTGGATCATATTCCTATGTATATAAAGGCATTTTATATAAAGGCATTTCTTTTGGTTATTATACTTACTTGTATTGGTGTCAAATAACTAAGTATAATAATGTCCTTGAGTAGCAGGTTCTTATCTATATCATCGATTGGTTGAATCGATAGTTAGATGATATAGAGAACACTACTCTTAATCATTCCTAGTCAAGTATGAACATTCAGGGACAATATTAATGCAATGAGACTAGCATGTAGGTCAACTCGATAACTTGATCTCACAAGTCATGGATATAGAGATATTAAGTTGACACATGGGTATGCATTGGAGAATGTATACTGAATGACCCGCCATGAGAAAGTATCATGGATCATTATATGAGTGTTATATACTTTCTCATGTGGCTATTATTATGACTATTAGTCCTTGGACCTGAAGTCACCATGGTTCCCTACATAAGGAGTTGCATACTTTGGCTTCGTCAAGCGTCACCCGTAATTGGGTGGACTATAAAGGCGATTACTAGGTATGTAACAAATTAGGCGGAGGGATGTGAGTGATGTAGATGAGATCTATCCCTCCTATATAACGGGAGTGACATCGTTATTCTTGATAGAGTGAGACCACTAAGTGCATGGCCATGTCCAAATGAGTCAATATGCGATATTGAGCTCATTTGATTATAGTGAGTCTACTTAGAGTTCAAGATTTAGATTGATCAGAGGATGACACCATCTATGCCTCAAATTGATCAATCTAGATGTCAAGGATAGATGGACACTTGTCATATATTGTGAAGTGTTACAATTAGTAGTCACAAGGTGATGTTGGATCTCAACATTTTTGTAACTTGGGTAATAATGATGTGTTGCTAGATACCACTCATTACTTATGCTTTTAAATGGGTTTAGGAGCATTGCCAACATTACAAGAACCTATAGGGTCACACACAAAGGGTAATTAGATGGAAATTAGTTTCATTTGATGTACCTAGAGGATTAGGTTCATGTGATGAACCAAATTGGATTAAAAGTAATTCAAATTAAACTAATTGAGTTGGACTCAATTTGGTTCATGTATTAAATGAGTCTAATTTGGACTTGGATTCATTGAGTCAATTTAATTCAATGAATAGGATTTATTAAATTAAAATTGACTTGAACTAATTGTTAGATTTGATCAACCATGGGAGAGAAGAGGTCAAGTTTGACTTGACTTGAGAAGGGAAGATGAAAGGTCAAGTTTGACTTGACCAATGCCACCTCATTTGTCAGTTGGCATAGTGTGGGCCAATGATGTTGCTCCACATCATCAAGGTTAGCACATGTGTGTGCCACCTCATGAGGGAGATCAAGAGTTGTAATTCTTGATATCCCATGGAGATATATAACCTCTTTCTAAGGTGGGCAACCACTTTATTCCATGAGTTACAATTGTGTAAATTCATTCAAGTCATCTTCTTCCTCCTTGATTCTTCTTCTCTCCCTCTTCTCCACCTTGGCCGAAACCTTCAAGGGTGCTAGCACACTCTAAGGTTTATTCTCCACCTTTTGTTCATGTGGATACATATAGAGGGGTGTTCACTTGACACCCTTGAGATCCAGCGAACCTTGGACGAGCGGGATAAGTGAAGGGCTTCGCATCAAAGGTATAAACTCCTAAACATGTAGATCTAAAGTAGATCTAGGATTAGAAAGCTTGTACATGTAAAATTTTAATATTCGCAAGGATCTGGTGGCATGGGATTTCGGGGTTTCCGCAACGTAAAAGTGGTTTTTGTGGCACGAAAATCCCAACATAAGCTTCCTGTGTTCACCCCAAACACCCAACTCAAGTTCATCAATAATAACTCATACCACTAAAGAGTTAGTATTGCACTACCGCACCAATCCTATATTACGATATGGGCTCCTTCTTATCATGAATGCCTTAGTCTCCATGTGTTTAAGATATTGAATGCCCACTAATTAAATGAGTTTTGACAACTCACTTAATTAATATCTAGCTCTAAGAGTAGTACCACTCAACCTTATTGTCATGTCGGACTAAGTCCACTTGTAGGGTTTACATGACAATCCTTATGATCTCCTCAAGGGGACATCATCAACCTTGATTACTAGGACACAGTTTCATTCTATAATTAACAACACACCATATAAATAATATTATTTCCCAACTTATTGGACCTATTGATTTAGCGAGCTAAATCATACCCTTTGATAAATTAAAGAAATAAATATTAAGTATACATGCTTGTTATTATATTATAATTAAGAGTATGTACTTCCATAATAACAGAGATTTTATTCTTTTATATAATCAGTATAAAAAGAAACTATCTCAAATGGTCCTGCTCAATACACTCATAGTGTACTAGTATAATTTTATAGTCAAGATAAACTAATACCAAATTACACTACAACCACTCTAATGGTTTGTCTCATTCCATCTTGGTTGTGAGCTACTATTTATAATTTATAAGGATCTGATAACATGATCTACTGTGTGTCTCCTCACACCATATTATCTACAATATAAATTAAATGGACAACTACATTAGCATAAATGTAGACATTTGACTAATGTGATTCTTATTTTAAAATAAATGTTTATACAAAAAGCTAGACTTTTAGTATACACTCTAATAATCTCCCACTTATACTAAAAGACTATGCTGTCATAAATGCTGTCATACATCTGATTCTCATCCCCTCAACATGCCGATCAAAAGCTTTGGCTAGAAGGGCCTTAGTGAAAGGATCTGCCAAGTTATCTGCTGATGCAATCTTGGTGACAACAACTGCTACTCACTTTATGATGTGTCATATCAGGTGTTACCTGCGATCAATATGTTTACTCGCCTTATGGGCTCGTGGTTCCTTTGAGTTTGCTACCGCACCACTATTATCACAATAAATTGTGATAATTTTGGGCAACCCAGGAACCATATCTAAGTCCATTAAAAAGTTCCTGAGCCATACAACTTCTTTGGCTACCTCAGAGACTGCCATATACTCAGCTTCCATGGTTGAGTCAGAAATACATTTATGCTTAACACTCCTCCATGATATGGCTCCACCTCCTTAAGTAAACACATAGCCTGATGTAGACTTACTATTGTCTCTATCTGATTGGAAGTCTGAATCCGTGTAGCCCACAGGGAGTAAATCATCTGCTTGTTAAATCAGCATATAATCTCTAGTCCTTCTCAGGTACTTCAATATATGCTTTACGGTAGTCCAATATCCCTGTCCTGGATTACTTTGATATATGCCAACCATGCCCATGGTAAAACAGATATCCGGTCTCGTGCATAACATAGCATACATTAGGCTTGCTACAGCTGAAGTATAAAGAACTGCCTTCATTTCTTCTATCTCTTTTGATGTCTTCGGAGACATCTCTTTAGATAAAGATAATCCATGTTGAAAAGGTAAAAAACCTTTCTTGGAGTCTTGCATGCTAAATCGAGCTAGGATTGTATCGATATATGAAGCTTGGGATAAACACAACATTCTTTTCTTACGATCCCTTATTACTTTGATCCTGAGAATATGTGTGCATTCTCCCAAGTCCTTTATATCTAATTGCTTGGACAACCATACCCTTACTTCTGACAACACTTTGATATTGTTTCCAACTAACAAAATGTCATCTACGTATAGTACAAGAAATATCACCACGTTTCCATCACACTTCTTGTATACACAAGAATCATTCGAGCACTGAATAAATTCATAAAACTGGATTACTTCATTAAACCGGATGTTCGAAGACCTAGAAGCTTGCTTTAGTCCATAAATAGACAGATTGAGCTTACATACTAGATGCTCTTTGCCCTTTGCAATAAACCCCTCTGGTTGCTTCATATGGATGTTTTCTTCAAGACTTCCGTTAAGGAAAGTTGTCTTGACATCCATTTGCCAAACCTCATAATCCATATGAACAACAATAGATAAGAGTAACCGAATAGACTTAAGCATAGCTACTGGCAAAAATGTTTCCTCATAATTGATTCCCTCTTTCTGAGTATACCCTTTTGCAACAAGCCTTGCTTTGAAGGTTTCCACCTTCCCGTCTGTCCCTCTTTTTTCTTTTGTAGATCCATTTACATCCAATAGCTTTTACACTATTTGATGGTTCTACTAGTTCCCAGACTTTGTTAGAATACATACATTCTATTTCTGAGTTCATTGCTCTTTGCCAAGATGCTGCATCTTTATCTTGGAGCGTTTCATCATATGTTTGGGGATCAAGTTCATGTTTACCTGGGATCAAGTCCGAAGACTCCCAAAAACATGAATCTTTCAGGTTGCCTCACAACCCTCCCATTACGATGAGGCACTGTCTATAGTTGTGTTTCATTTGTGATACGTGTTGAAGTTTCTTGTGATATTTCATCTTGCACTGTTGGTACTAAATTAGGCGTGCCCTCTCTCATTTCTTCTAAAATAATTTCACTCATGGGCTTGTGGTTCATTACATAGTCCTCTTCTAAAAATCGGGCATTATAAAATAGACTACCTTTCGTTCCTTTAGGATAACCTATAAACAACCGAACTTCTTTATGAGATTCCAACTTATCAGTATCTCCCTTCAGCACATGTGCTGGACTACCCCAAATCTAAATATGACTCAGACTAGGCTTACGCCCATTCAACAATTCTGTGAGAGTAGAGGGTACTGATTTAGAAGGTACCAAGATCAGAATGTATACTGCTATTTCTAAAGCATATCCCCAGAATGAATTTGGTAATTCTGAATAACTCATCATCGACCTAACCATTTCCATAAGAGTCTTATTCCTTCGTTCTGCCACACCATTCTGTTGGGGTATACCAGGTGCAAACAATTGGGATTGAATCCCAACCTCTGATAAGTAACTCCTAAATTCTCCTGAGAGGTACTCACCATAATGATCAGACCGTAGTTTCTTGATACTTTTACCTTGACGTTTCTCCACATCAGCCTTGTACTCTTTGAACTTATCAAAGCACTCAGACTTGCGACGCATCAAGTAAATGTACCCATATCTCAAATAATCATCTATAAAAGAGATAAAATATTTGACACCACCTCTCCCTTGGATAGTCATAGATCCACATAAATCAGAATGAACCAATTCTAACACATCTTTTGCTCTATACCCCTTGGTCTTAAAAGGTCTCTTGGTGATTTTTCCTTCCAAGCAAGATTCCCAGGTTGGAATGTTATCCAACACTAATGAACCCAAGAGTCCATTGGCTATTAGCTTTTGAATCCTACTCAAGTTAATATGACCAAGTCTTAGATGCCAAAGATATGTTTGGTTCATTTTCGAAGGTTCCTTTCTCTTATTTGAATTAGAGGATGTGTTATTAATTTCCATTTGTCGCTTTACGGGAGTTATTGAATTTAGAGTATACAAATTGCCAACTAATTTACCAGAACAGATAATAACCCTATTTTTCTTGATAACCACTTTATCATCAAAAGAAACAGCATATCCATCCAATAATAGTTTAGAAATTGAAATTAAATTCTTTCTAAAACTTGGTACATAAAGACAATTTCTCAAAATCAAAGTTCCATCAAATGATAAGTAGACATCTCCCATAGCAACAGTCGCCACTTTTGTAGCATTGCCCATGTAGACGGTTATCTCTGTAAAATACCGGAAATAGGCGATAATTAATAAGGGAATTTTCAGAATTTTTGAAAATTTTTCGGGAATTTTTCGGAGCTCGTACGGACGAGTTGTCGGGGATAAAAACGGGGTCCGGAAAAGCCTGTTTAGGCTACCCCATTTAAATGAGGAAAAGCTGAATTTCTTAATTCCTTTTCTTTATTTATTTTCCCTTTTCTTTTTTTCTTTACTTCCTCTCTTCCTCGACGAAAACCCTTGCACGCCCGAGCCTTCTTCCGCGCGCGTGCCCTAGCCGTTTCTTCCCCTATCAGCGCTGCAACCGCCGCCGGCCATTTCTTCATCTCCTTCATTTCCTTCCTCTTGAGCCGCACCCCTTGGTGCCCTAGCAGAGCACCCCGACGCCACTGCCGATCCACCGCAAGCGCGTTTGTGCCCAGTGTCGGCGCCACCGTCGACCACCCGGAGCCCTAGCCTTTGCCGTGGAGTTCCTAGCGCCGACCACTGGTGCTCTAGCCATGCCGCTGCCGCACGGAGGTGCCGCCGGTATTCTCTGTGCCTTAGCCAGCCAATCACCACAGCCGACGTCGGCAGACGAGAGTAACGCCGAGCCCTTGCCTTGCCGATCTCCTCACGTGAGCCACCACCACCGCTCCTCCCCACTGCACACTGCGAGGCTGACTCCTCTGTGCCCATCTTCCTCTCTGCCGCGTCTCGGCACAGCACCGACGCTGACCATCTCGCCAGTGTTCCCGTGTCCTAGCAATAATCCTCAAGGTAAGCAGGGACGAGAAATTTCTGGATTTCAATGATTTTGGTTGATTGGGTTTAACAGCTTGTAACTTTCTTCCTGTTTTACACTAGGAGGAAGATTTTGGATCGTTCTTGCTGTTTTCCTGATCGGAGCTTGGAATCTTTCTTTGCAGAGGGAATTTAGGGCTACTGGTTGGATGTAAGTGCCATACCTGGTTGTGGATTTGGTGTATTTGAAATATTTGTTGTACATTATGTTTCGAATTGGAGGATTTGGATAGATAATCATGTGGATCTTGGTAAGGAACATGATTATGATACATGAAATTAAGGTTTTGCCCTAATTTAGGGTTAAAGCATTTATTTATCTATTTATAGGAATTTAGCTAAATAATCGTATATCTGTTGGATACAGGACATTGACGCGGGACGAGCACTTCGTCACAGAGGTCATTTAGCTCGATCTATATTGGAGATGAGTACTTTGACTTATGTCTTTGATATACATAATAATATGTTTAACATATAGTAGTGATTGTGTAATCATTTTGTTTCGGTTGGTCACTACATGATAGTTACATAGTTGCTTGTTTATTTATTCTGCACTGCATATTATTTACCTGATCATATATGCTTTAGGTAGTGACCCAACCACATGCTATGTTATCTTCTGGATCTAGGGTTTATTTGATGCCCTATCTGATTTGTGTACCTTCTATCTGATACATCTTCCAGTGGTACACACTTTGTAGTATTTATATGGTCATGACTACGTTATTCATGAGATTGCCATGCTTAGTGTCATGCATCATTATTGCATGCTGTGCGATTGTCGGCTCCACTATGGTTGAGCCCATCGCCAGTTACATGTACTGCACACACCACCACCACCCATGGGTTAGTGGTATATCAGACAGGTGTGTGGCGGTTCTGCTGTTTGGCTCCGTTGGTCTGAGGACTCAGCGTGGTAGCCGGCAGTCAGTTCCGCTCTGTTTGGCTCCGCTGGCATTTAGTGTAGCAGCGTGGTAGCCGGCAGATGGTGGACTCTGTTTGGCTCCGTTGGTCAGATGACTCAGCGTGGTAGCCGGCAGAGATATCCTCCCCGTCATTGTGTACCGGGAGATGAGAGCATTGAGCTCTCCCATTTATGATTTGGGGTCAGAGGACAGCAGTACTCCGACAGCATCCCGTCCACTCGGTCGCTCATCAGGAGCAGTGATGTCATAGTGCACGGTCACCATATGCATTTATTGCATTTATTGTTTATGATTGCTGCATTTACTTGCTACATTTATATGGATGCATATGATTGACATGCATACAGGATTATGACTTCCCCGGTCTGACGACCCTGTTACCTTTGTACTTTGATCCCGGTTAGTACAGTTATCTCCTGATTTCGTTTCAGTTGCATTTATCCTTCTCGTATTCAGGAGACTGTACGCATGATTAGTGTTGTCTGTTATTTGTTTTATTATGCATATCAGATGTACCTGCTGAGTGTTGGACTCATCCCGCCTCCATTGTTGATATATTTTCAGGTTGAGGCTGTCCGGAGTAGTTCCAGTCGCTGGTTCCCACACCATGTAGTGCTAGTCCTCTGCTAGTTTTGAGTTGTTATTTTATTTTAGCTTTTCTCTATCAGACTTTGTTTTAGTCTTGTTTTGGATTTTACATATGGATATTGTATGGAATCCTTCCGTTTGATGGACTTTTGGTATGATTTGAATTTTATTCTACTACATGCCTGCCTGGACGGCAGAAGAGGTGAGTTCGTCGGTTTGAGTTTTACGAGTGTAGTTGAGTAGGGTTGTTTTCGAGTCATCTTATTACTGCTTTGTTTTATTTCTATGAAACTGCGTGGAATGCCTGTGTGATTGTTTTATTTTTTTTTGTTGTTATCATTCCAGCCGCATGTGGCTGAGGTATATAGTGATTGTAGAAAGTTTCAGATTGTCCGCCGTATAGGGGAGATGTTGTCGAAATTTATTCGGACAGGCACTCCTCCGGGGCGTGACAAGTTAGTGGTATCAGAGCCAAGTTACGATACTTGCTATGTGTTCTGGATTTTTGAGATTTATCTGATACCAATTTATTTGGTATTAGAATGTAAGTTTTACGATTTTTGTTTCGTATTTTGGGACATTTGGGATAACCTGATACCAATTTATTGGTATCAAAGCGTCAAAGTTTGGCGATACTTGTTTGATTTCTGTGTGTTGGATTTTCGAGATTTATCTAATACCAATTCATTGGTATCAGAGCAGGGTGTGATACCTGTTTTTGGTATTTTGGATATTTTTATACTAGCCCTAGTTGTGAGACATATTGGTCTGGGCAGTTATTTTCGGTTGCACGGATTTGTCCGTTTCGATTAAGTTATGGATTTCCATTTTGGATTTATATGGATTTCCGGTGTTTGTTTTTCTCGTACGGAATTCCGAGGTCATTTTGGGGACTGGACAGCGATGGAACATCTCCAGACGGCATATAGGTATAATGTTTAATTTTATAGTTTATGATAGGTATTAGCATTCTTTATGTAGTACCTGTTTGGTTGTTGTAGCACATATTACATGTGATGGGTTAGCCATTGAGCATGGTTGACCTTAATAGAGATCAAGGATTATAGTCTCTGGTGATTTTTCTTATCATATCATCAGTAGTTTTAGCTTCTGTTACTACTCGTAGGAGATGGAGGCACATACCAGCCTCTGCTATTGTTAGCTGGGTAGTGGATGATATCTACAGACTCCTGTTGACTTAGCCAGTAGAGTTTTTATACTCATACCTTTTGGATTTTAGGGTACCCGATACGATGGGAATTGGTCATTGGGGGTTATCATGTTTGATAATTGTTGAGAATGGTTTGAGGTTGAGGGATATTGTGAGATCAGGTAGTGTGATATGTTGATTTCTAATGATTTATGAGGATAAATGTTATGTGGTTGTCTGATGATCATTACTAGATATTTGTTTTGATGATCTATTAGTGAATAACTATTTTGACGATTTATATTTGGGATGTCGTTGATGGTGACATAATGAGTGTCAGGTATGATATTTACAGGTTTGATGATTATAGTTGCTGCTCAGATTATAAATTGGGTGCTAGAGAGTTTACGGTTGAGTGTGCCCATGAAATTTTAATGAATCTGGTTAGTTGTAGTTAGTTAACAGGATGATAAAAATTGATATATGCTTCCTCTGATATTGGACTATGTGGATAAATAATGATCGATGTTTTGAATGCTAATATGCTCTTATGGGGAGTAGAGACTTATTCACCTGATATTGTTTGGGCTGATATTTTTTAGGATAAAAAAAAATGAGGGTGTTTTGATGTTCTTGAATTCTGACTTTTGTCTTTTGGGTCGTACACATTTATACATATGATATTATGTGGGTTGACATTTTCTAGTTTGAGTTGATGTAATTAGTGTTGAATTGACCCATGAACTGATTTAGTTATTTGACAATGTTGTATACCATTTTATCTTAGTTAATTTTCGTCGGTAAATATTGATTTACTCTTGTTAAATCGGTCAGTAGAAGACTGATTTATGTTTGTCGAGTTGGGTAGTTGTGGTTTGATATACCTTAGTTGCTTATGGAGGATTAAGGTATTCTTGATTAGTTAGTAGATGAATGATTTAGTTTTGTTGGTTGATCAGTAGAGGATTGCCATACTCTATTTTTAGAGGTTCGAACCTTTAGGATATTTGTGCTTAGTTATGTATCTAAAGCACATTTGAGTACATGTTTTGTACTGACGTGGAAAGGACTGATTTAGCCATATATCACTGACGGCTTGGATAGGTTATAGAGGATCGATGTATCATATTTCATGAAGACTTTGACCGTGGACTGTATATACCTAGTGGGATAACTTAGAGGGTGCATTGGGATATGTGACCCTGCTGATGTAAGGAAGTGTAGAGCTAATTGCTTAACACTTATGGGATACAATTGTTACTAGTGTATACTGGGAGAGTACATTTGGATTTATGATGATAAAATTTTCCCCATTAGATATGGTCTTGGTAGTGTATGACATTGACTTGCAATGTTATACCATGGTGTGTATATCTTTCTTGTCCGATATTAGTTCCTTTAAACCTAGAGCAGGGTTGTTACTGGATGATTAGACTGCTTTATTTTGGGTTGCTTTTGATTGATGTATTCATGCTTGATACATATGCATGAATTTTGTTTAGATATACCCGTAACCCATGAGTGTTGGTAGCATAAGGTTGGTCTCTTTGGTTAAGCTGGTATGTTGATTTTGCATGTCTATGTTGCATGTATATTATGATTGTTATGTGTTGTGGGAGTCCTATGGTAGACTGTCCATTTGTAAGTAGCATAGCAATCCATGAGATGTATTTTGTTGATTAGATTAAATATGCTGATTCTGCATATCTATGTAGTGTGCACATATGATTATTACTGGATGTAGGAGCGTTTTGATGGACGGTCTAATTGCATGTAGTGGGTGCATACTTTTTCAGTTATGATTGTTGTGGGTTTCTAGTAGATTATACCCGAGTGGTCTGATTGGTTTATTGGAGGTATTTTGTCGATTAAATCTATGTTGTGAAATGTGCACAAGTGTTTGAGTGTTTTATTGGAGATATCTTATCGATTTAATCTGAGTTGTGATATATGCAGATGTGTTTGGTGTGGTATCTGAGGTATCTTGTTGCTTATGTTTGATATGTGAGTGCACCTGGGTTTAGTATACTTTATGGGAAGTTGAGGTTGATTATACTCTTGGCATAGGTGTATATATGTCATGTGAGTGTTGTTTGAGGTGTATTGTTGATTATACCTATGATGATGTATGTACACGGGTTCGGTTTGTAATATTGGAGGTATCACACTGGTTTATTTACTTGTGTTATGAGTATGTTTGGTGTGCACTAATTGGAGGATTATGTCGATCATACCTATGTTGTGTGTGCACACGTGCCAGATGTATGGTTAGTAGCATCATGATGATTCTAACTATGTTGAATGTAGAATGTTGAGTGTCTACATTATGTTATTGGTTGTATTACCCTGTCAACTAATTTTCCTATTAGTGGGTGACCGACCCACTAGGATGATGATAGAGTTGATTATGGATTTGATTTGCTTACTAGGTTGTTATACCCTTGGCTGCCCATAGTGATTTGTGGCAGAGTGATCTTGTACAGTCATTAGATGGATAGTGAGGTGCTTTGGACATTTATGTATTGTTTGTGGTGGAGCGTAGCTCCCACATATTATTGTTTGTTTGTGGTAGAGCGTAGCTCCCACATATTTTAGATGGTTGTGGTAGAGCGTAACTCCCACATATTATGGACTGTTTGTGGTGGAGCGTTGCTCCCACCCATTGTGGATTGCTTGTAGCGGAGCATTGCTCCCATATTTATTGCAGATACATATTTCGGATTATTTGTGGTAGAGCGTTGCTCCCACATATGGAGAATTGCTTGTGGTAGAATGTTGCTCCCACATATGTGGTATTTCGTGTGATGGAGTGTTGCTCTTAAACTGGAGGATCTATTCTTTGGTGATCAGATTTCCTGACTTGTTGTCGGGGATTTTATGGTTGAGAATGTCTGATTTACGGACATTATAAGTTCCTGGTTTTATCATTTAGGCTAATAGTGCCCTAGATGTTATCATAGACTGGATGATTCTGGTATTTCGAGGATGTTTAGATCGGTGGCCATTGTCTTTGTTGACGATGTTGTGATCTATTTCGGATCCGCGGTGATTCACGCACACCACTATGCATAGTTCTAAAGATGTTTCGACGAGAACATCTATATATGAAGATCAGTAGTGTGTATTTTGGTTGTCTTCTGTGATATGTATGAGACACACGGTCACCAGTAGGAGTATACCGTGGTTTCACAGGAGATAGAGGTTGTTACCGTTGGAAGTAGACGAAGTCTATAGAGGAGGCTCGCAACTTCCTTTGTTTGGCTCGATATTTCCGGAGATACGTTGAGGGTTTCTCTCGGATAGCTATGTCACTGACACGCCTGACCAGGAAAGGCATGAAGTTCATGTGGTCCGAGGACTACGAGACCAGCTTCCAGGAGCTGAAGCGGAGATTAGTGTCAGCTTCAGTTTTGGTTTTACCTTCTGGAGAGGACAGATATGTCCTCTACACCGACGCATCTATTCAGGATTTGAGCATTGTTCTGATGCAGCACGATAGAGTAGTCTCCTATGCTTCTCGTCGGTTGAATGAGCACGAGAAAAACTACCCTGTACATGATCTGAAGCTAGTCGCCATTATTTTTGCCATAAAGATTTGGCGACATTATTTTTATGACGTTATATTTGAGATTCTCACTGACTATAAGAGTCTCAAATATCTATTTTTACTTAGAAGGAACCTAATCTCCGACAGAGGAGATGGATGGAGTTCTTGAAGGATTTTGATTGTACCATTAGCGATCAACCAGGGAGAGTTAATGTGGTTGCCGATGCACTTAGCAGGAAGTCCAGAGGGACTTTAGCTTGCCACCGAGTTGTGGTCACGGACTTGATTCAGGGTTTTCTCTGTGTTAGACCTTGAGGAGCAGGGACAGACCGAGCAGGGTAGTCTTGTTACCATAATTGCTCAGTCGTCGATCAGGATGAGAATCCGAGAGGTCCAGTTGTTGGGACCTCATAGAGCTCAGCGAGGCAGAATGGTCCTTACTATCGGACAGAGGATGTCAGAGGCATAAGACTGCTGGAAGTGTTATAATGACCGGAGTCGGAGACTCTTAGAGTTCTCCATTTACGACCATGTATTTTTGCGAGTTTCACTCATGAAAGGGGTGAAGAGATTGGCCTCAAAGGTAAGCTAGCTCCGCGATATATTGGACTTTTCCACATCTTGGAAAGGATTAGAGCGGTAGCTTACCGGTTGGCACTATCGCCGTCTTTGGCAGGCGTCCACGATGTATTCCACGTATATATGCTGAGGAGATACGTACTTGACCCGACACATGTGCTGACAGATATCTCAGTTCCCGTTCAGCCTGACGTCACTTATGAGGTGATTCCGGTATGGATTATAGACTGGAAAGAGCGTTAATTGCGGAACAAGACTATCCGGCTGGTTAAAGTCGGATGTCAGCATCATTCGGATGAGGAGGCTACTTGGGAGCTCGAGGATACGGTCCGAGCTCGATACCCCCATCTTTTCACTTGAGATATGTGATTAATTTACCGTTCAGCATTTATACTTTTATCTGTTGTTAGTATGTGCTGATGGTAGATAACGAAATTTGGGGACCAAATTTTTATTAGTGGGGGATAATGTAAAATATCGGAAATAGGCGAATATTAATAAGGGAATTTTCTGGAATTTTTGAAAAATTTTCGGGAATTTTTTGGAGCTCGTACGGACGAGTTGTCGGGGGTAAAAACGGGGTCCGGAAAAGCCTATTTAGGCTACCCCATTTAAATGAGGAAAAGTTGAATTTCTTAATTCCTTTTCTTTATTTATTTTCCCTTTTCTTTTTTTTCTTTACTTCCTCTCTTCCTCGCCGAAAACCCCTGCACGCCCGAGCCTTCTTCCGCGCGCGTGCCCTAGCCGTTTCTTCCCCTATCAGCGCTACAACCGCCGCCGGCCATTTCTTCATCTCCTTCATTTCCTTCCTCTTGAGCCGCACCCCTTGGTGCCCTAGCAGAGCACCCCGACGCCACTGCCGATCCACCGCAAGCGCGTTTGTGCCCATTATCGGTGCCACCGTCGACCACCCGGAGCCCTAGCCTTTGCCGTGGAGTTCCTAGCGCCGGCCACTGGTGCTCTAGCCGTGCCGCTGCCGCACGGAGGTGCCGCCGGCATTCTCTGTGCCTTAGCTAGCCGATCACCACAGCCGACGTTGGCAGACGAGAGTAACGCCGAGCCCTTGCCTTGCCGATCTCCTCACGTGAGCCACCACCACCGCTCCTCCCCACTGCACACTGCGAGGCTGACTCCTCTGTGCCCTTCTTCCTCTCTGCCGCGTCTCGGCATAGCGCCGACGCCGACCATCTCGCCAGTGTTCCCGTGTCCTAGCAACAATCCTCAAGGTAAGCAGGGACGAGAAATTTCTGGATTTCAATGATTTTGGTTGATTGGGTTTAACAGCTTGTAACTTTCTTCCTGTTTTACACTAGGAGGAAGATTTTGGATCGTTCTTGCTGTTTTCCTGATCGGAGCTTGGAATCTTTCTTTGCAGAGGGAATTTAGGGCTACTGGTTGGAGGTAAGTGCCATACCTGGTTGTGGATTTGGTGTATTTGAAATATTTGTTGTACATTATGTTTCGAATTGGAGGATTTGGATAGATAATCATGTAGATCTTGGTAAGGAACATGATTATGATACATGAAATTAAGGTTTTGCCCTAATTTAGGGTTAAAGCATTTATTTAACTATTTATAGGAATTTAGCTAAATAATCGTATATCCGTTGGATACAGGACATTGACGCGGGACGAGCACTTCGTCACAGAGGTCATTTAGCTCGATCTATATTGGAGGCGGGTACTTTGACTTATGTCTTTGATATGCATAATAATATGTTTAACATATAGCAGTGATTGTGTAATCATTTTGTTTCGGTTGGTCACTACATGATAGTTACATAGTTGCTTGTTTATTTATTCTGCACTGCATATTATTTACCTGATCATATATGCTTTAGGTAGTGACCCAACCACATGCTATGTTATCTTCTGGATCTAGGGTTTATTTGATGCCCTATCTGATTTGTGTACCTTATATCTGATACATCTTCCAGTGGTACACACTTTGTATTATTTATATGGTCATGACTATGTTATTCATGAGATTGTCATGCTTAGTATCATGCATCATGATTGCATGCTGTGCGATTGTCGGCTCCACTATGGTTGAGCTCATCGCCAGTTACATGTACTACTCACACCACCACCACCCATGGGTTAGTGGTATATCAGACAGGTGTGTGGTGGTTCTGCTGTTTGGCTCCGTTGGTCTAAGGACTCAGCGTGGTAGCCGGCAGTCAGTTCCGCTCTGTTTGGCTCCGCTGGCATTTTGTGTAGCAGCGTGGTAGCCGGCAGATGGTGGACTCTGTTTGGCTCCGTTGGTCAGGTGACTCAGCGTGGTAGCCGGCAGAGATATCCTCCCCGTCATTGTGTACCGGGAGATGAGAGCATTGAGCTACCCCATTTATGATTTGGGGTCAGAGGACAGGAGTACTCCGACAGCATCCCGTCCACTCGGTCGCTCATCAGGAGCAGTGATGTCATAGTGCACGGTCACCATATGCATTTATTGCATTTATTGTTTATGGTTGCTGCATTTACTTGCTGCATTTATATGGATGCATATGATTGACATGCATACAGGATTATGACTTCCCCGGTCTGACGACCCTGTTACCTTTGTACTTTGATCCCGGTTAGTACAGTTATCTCCTGATTTCGTTTCAGTTGCATTTATCCTTCTCGTATTCAGGAGACTGTACGCATGATTAGTGTTGTCTGTTATTTGTTTTATTATGCATATCAGTTGTACCTGCTGAGTGTTGGACTCACCCCGCCTCCATTGTTGATATATTTTCTGGTTGAGGCTGTCCGGAGCAGTTCCAGTCGCTGGTTCCCACAGCATGTAGTGCTAGTCCTCTACTAGTTTTGAGTTGTTATTTTATTTTAGCTTTTCTCTATCAGACTTTGTTTTAGTCTTGTTTTGGATTTTACATATGGATATTGTATGGAATCCTTCCGTTTGATGGACTTTTGGTATGATTTGGATTTTATTCTACTACATGCCTGCCTGGACGGCAGAAGAGGTGAGTTCGTCGGTTTGAGTTTTACGAGTGTAGTTGAGTAGGGTTGTTTTCGAGTCATCTTATTACTGCTTTGTTTTATTTCTATTAAACTGCGTGGAATGCCTGTGTGATTGTTTTATTTTTTTTTGTTGTTATCATTCCAGCCGCATGTGGCTGAGGTATATAGTGCTTGTAGAAAGTTTCAGATTGTCCGCCATACAGGGGAGATGTTGCCGAAATTTCTTCGGACAGGCACTCCTCCGGGGCGTGACAATCTCTCCCTTATATAGTCGTCGGGTTTCCTGGAACCCCTGCAATGAATTGCAGACATGATCAGTGTCTCCTGTATCTACACACTAGGTACTGGTAGATAACACCGCTAAACATGTTTTAACTACTAGATAATAAGATATACCTTTATTGTTCTCTTTCCTACGAGGACAACCCACCTTCTAATGTCTAGACTACTAGCAAATAAAGTACTTGCCCTTCGGCTTCTTTATTCCTGCTTTTAGTCCAGTACCTAGAGATCGATTCACTTTCTTTGCTGAGACAGCTTGTTTCTTCTTCTTCTTCTTGCCTTTCGATTTATAAGTAGAAATATTTTCAGCAAAGTAAATTTGAGAATTATGACGAAATAGCCCTTCTGCTGCTTGAAGTTCTGTCAGTAGTTTCGCCAATGAATAAATACTTTTATTCATATTGTAGTTCAGGCAGAACTACTCAAAACTTTTAGGTAGCGTTTGGAGAATGATATCGACCTGAGTTTCCCTATCGTTTCAACTCCAAGGATTTGTATCTCGTTCAAGTAAGCCATCATTTTGGGGATATGATCCCTTACGGGTGTCCCCTCTTGCTGGTGGCGCCATGTCTAAATTGTTTGGAGGCGGTCAAAAAGCCGCCTCCGGTGGCATTCAAGGTGATGTGCTTGCTACCGATAACAATACTGTAGGCATGGGTGATGCTGGTATTAAATCTGCCATTCAAGGCTCTAATGTAACACCGCGTCATCTCATCTGCCTTGACCCATTTCTTATGATACTCAATCTCCTCTTCACTTGAATCACTATTAGGCTCATTAGGGCAGACCGCTAACAGTTCAAACTTATAACCTTCAGCAGTTAGGATAATGTCCAGGTTTCTTTTTCAATTTTTATAATTTAAACCTGTAAGTTTGTTCTCTTTCAGAATAATAGCCAGTGGGTTGAAAGTCATCCTAAGAATCACAAAATAAGTTTTGGTCAAAACTTTAGAATTTAGAATAATATTGAGTGTTAGTTAGAGCCCTAGAGCCAATCATTTGATGATTGTTGTATAGACTCATTGTATTATATTTTTATGTATATAAAGGCATTTGTTTATGGTTATTATACTTGCTTGTATTAGTGCCAAATAACAAAGTATAATAGCATCCTTGAGTAGAAGGTTCTTACCTATATCAATCGATTGGTTGAATCGATAGTGAGATGATATAGGGAACACTACTCTTAATCATTCCTAGTCAAGTATTAACATTCAAGGATAATGTTAATGCGACGAGACTAGCATGTAGGTCAACTTGATGACTTGATCTCACAAGTCATGGATATAGAGATATCAAGTTGACACATGGGTATGCATTGGAGAATGTATACTGTATGACCCACCATGAGAAAGTATCATGGATCATTATATGAGTGTCATATACTTTCTCATGTGGCTATTAGTATGACTATTAGTCCTTGGACCTGAAGTCACCATGGTTCCCTACATAAGGAGTTGCATACTTTGGCTTTGTCAAACGTCACCCGTAACTGGGTGGATTATAAAGGCGATTACTGGGTATGTAACAAATTAGGCGGAGGGATGTGAGTGATGTAGATGGGATCTATCCCTCCTATATGACGGGAGTGACATCATTATTCTTGATAGAGTGAGACCACTAAGTGTATGACCATGCCCAAATGAGTCAATATGAGATATTGAGCTCATTTGATTATAGTGAGTCTACTTGGAGTTCAAGATTTAGATTGATTAGAGGATGACGCGGTCTATGCCTCAAGTTAATCAATCTGGATGTCAAGGATAGAAGGACAATGTCATATATTGTGAAGAGTCATAATTAGTAGTCACAAGGTGATGTTGGATCTCAACATTCATGTAACTTGGGTAGTAATGATGTGTTGCTAGATACCGCTCATTACTTATGCTTCTAAATGGGTTTAGGAGCATTGCCAACGTTACAAGAACCTATAGGGTCACACACGAAGGGAAATTAGATGGAGATTAGGTTCATATGATGAACCAAGAGGATTAGGTTCGTATGATGAACCAAATTAGATTAAGAGTAATCTAAATTAAACTAATTGAGTTGTACTCGATTTGATTCATGTGTTCAATGGATCTAATTTAGATTACGTTTCATTGAATCAATTTAATCAATGAATAGAGATTCATTATATTAAATTGATTTGAATCAAATGGTTAGATTTGATCAACTAAGGGAGATAAGAGATTCAAGTTTGACTTGAGTTGAGAGGTAAGATGAAGAGTCAACTTTGACTTGACTACATGTCATGTCATTTGTAACTTGGCATGGGCATGCCATGTCAAGTTCCACATCATCAAGGCCACATAATTAGTATTCCCAATGTGGTCGGCCATATGAATGGAATAAGATTCATTTGACATGGAATGCATTAAATGCATTAAATGTGACCGGCCATATGAATGGAATAAGATTCATTTGGCATGGAATGCATTAAATGCATTCAATGTGGTCGGCCATATGTAGGGAATGAGTGATTGTCATTCAATTTTGATCATTGAATTGAATTTTCTTCCTCTGTTGAATTCCTCTTGCTCTCCCTCTCCTCCTTCTTGGCCGAATCCTTCAAGAGTGCTAGCACACACTCTAAAGGTTTTTCTCCACTCTTTTGTCCATGTGGATACTTGTAGAGGAGTGTTCATTTGACACTCTTCGAGATTCGGCAAGAACTTTGGACAAGCGGGATACGCGAAGGGCATCGCTTCAAGGGTAACTTCTTTATCATTTAGATTTAATGTAGATCTCGAGTAGAAAACATGTACAAGTTTATTTTATTAATTTCTCACGGATCCGGTGGCAAGTTTTTCAGGGTTTCCGCAACGCGAAAAAGCGGGTTTTTGCGGCTCGAAACGCCTACAGTGGTATCAGAGCCACATTCAAACTTGTATATTGTTTTTGTTTTTGTTTTATGAAAAAGTTTCATTTCTGTAAGTCTCTATGATTTGACTAATTTTATGGTTTTTATGAGTATTTTTCTCGTAGCGAAACAACAAGTGTTTGGTCACTTGTAGGGTTCGACGACCGAGAAAAACCTTCCGAAACGGTAAGGTCTCGCCCAAACAAATTTATTTTTGTTTGGGACAGCAACTTAAGGTACTATAGGATCGCTTAGGAACACTCGCGATGGTTATATCGCGAGTAGGGGTGCTACCCCTAACCCCCCATCCGCGATTGCGCCCGAAAATCGCTAATTGGGACCGCCGGGAAGTTGTAACTCGTAAAATAGATAAAATAATAGTAAAATTATAGAAATTTATAAAAAATACATAATTTAGAATTATGTGTGATGTTGTGATGATCATGGCCCAAAAAGACCCAATACGATTGGTTAATAATGTGTTGTAATTCATAATATGGCCTGCGCATCATTTTTGTGTTGTGCATGTTGTATTTGTTACGCGACCTGCGTGTCGTGCCTTCTCTTTTATATTCTGGTTGTAAAATAGTTTTAGACTCGAATATAACTCGAGTTTCACATTTGTAATGTACAAAATTGAAGCCGTGGAAGGTCCACTCAAGGAGGAGTTACGAAGAGGCTAAAGTCAACACATGGTGGTCAAAGAAGGCGCTTGATGAAGTGACTAACCCTAGGCTGACCATCCGATCTTCTCATTAGCTTGAGAAGATCATAGTAGAGAAATGATCTCATCACAATTTAATTAAATAGTTAATTAATATATATGTATATATATATATATATATATCATTGCTCTTGTATGTGATGTATGCTAATTTAGTGAAATTAATGCCTTTATGTCACGCCCCAGAGGAGTCCCTGTCCGAAGAAATTTCGACAACACCTCCCCTGTACGACGGACAATATGAAACATTACTACATACAAAATATACATCAGCCACACTTGGTTGGAATATGTACACAATAGAAATATAACTATCACAACCACGCAGTTTAATAAGCCTACACGGTTGAATAAAAATAATAACTGACATACCAACATCATCCATAACCATCAGCCTACACGGCTGGGACAACATAGAAACAGACACAGCGGAAGACAGAACAATAAATACTCAGCTCGCACGACTGAATGTAAACACAGCGGAAATCACAAAAGGAAAACGAATGTGTGACCGACAAAGACACTAACTAAATTACCTGCAACCAACAGACTAGACTCCATAAACCATATCGAAGCATACAATACCAAGTTCACAAAACCAAAACATAAATAGTGTTGGAAACTAAAACCAGAAAAAGAACTATCCTCGAGTGTGACGTGGGACCGGCAACCGAGACTCTCCAAGCATCTATGACTCATCTACCTGTTACCTGGCGAAAGAAAACTATTTTACGGGGTGGTGAGTGTTGGAACTCAGCGGGTAAGGAAAAAGATAGTGCATGAACATAACATACAGATAGAAAGTGCCAAACGTATACAGTCTCAAAAAAGAAATAGCAGATACTATAATAGAACCAAAATAAACGCTCATACCTGAAACCATATCCTAGGCTAGGTATAGTAAGTCAGAACCGATACTAATCTGCTATCATACTGCTCATAACTACAGAGGTAATAAACAAGGTATATACAAATTTCCAATAAATAAACCAGTATCTAAACATCTACAATGAGAATATATCTCAACACAAGTAAGCATATCAGCATACGTGAACAACAGCAGTAAGTAATAACAGCATATATAGACAGCAGCAGCCAAAACAAATATAATAACAACAGCGTATGCACCGATGGTCACTCCCGCCCACCTCTCTGCACCATGACCCCTGTATGGTCGAGAGGCCGGGTCAGTGACAGACTGTACACCACTCCAGCTACCACTCACACGAGTGGCCGAGGGGACAGTTGCATAGTAGCTAACTAGCTACATCTGCGACGGGGTCCCTGCTGCTCGTACTCCAGCTACCACTCACACGAATGGCCGAGTGCGGCACGACAGGACAAGCCGCATCAACTCCAGCTACCACTCTCTCGAGTGGCCGAGGATGCGGCATGCATGTAATGGCATGATGCGAACAATGCAACAGTCATCATATATATATATAAGCAGAAACAGGTATGCAACATGAAGCCAGCATGCTCAATATCGTACATAAATAAGCAACAGTCAAAACATACACACATGGTATCTAGTATCTGCTACTGATCATGGACAACAACAAGAGACTGTATGGATATAAAAACGAGTAACTCAAAGGTTTTGATTGGAAGTATCAAGCATAGGAAAAATTACGAGTGGAGTCAAGATAAAGCAATTCTTATCCAAAATAGTTCATGCACTATGTTCGAAGAACTAGAGAATCAAAGTAAGAAGTACCCGCCTTTATATGCAGATCGCGTCAATCGTCTTCAATCCACGTCCTGCAATTCACGTGATGTACAATTTAGCTAAGTTCATAACAACACTAGCTAACCCGAAACCTAACTTAATTAGGGAAAAATCCTAATTCAACTATGAACCTCGATTCACCCAAATACAATGAACAAATCCTTAATTAAAATCCACACCATCTAAATCTATCCCAACCGGAAAGGAAACAAACCGAAATCATAACCAAGCATGGACACAAATTAACTTTAGAACACCACCAATGGAAATCTTCCCAAGGAACCCAAAGAATATTGAAATCATCTCAAAAGCATAAACCATATTGAAATCTCATTACAACCTCCTTAGTCTGCCCACTACATCACAACCAGCAATAGAGAAACCCATTAACTAATTCCCCCAAATCTATCAACATTCCCAACTACTTTTTAAGAGCCAATACTAAGAGCAAAAACCTTATTGGGTTCACCCTTAATCTAAACAACATTTCTAAAGTACCAGAAGGAACCAAAATGTGTTCCACCCAAGGTTAAACCTCCACCAAAAGCAAACATTAAAACTCTAATGTTACATCATGGCTCCAAAACAGATACGGAAGCACTACGACTAGAATGAAAACCTCAACAGATCATCAAACTGAATTTAAAACTTCATAAAAACCTAAATCACCACACAATCCATCACATAATCTATCGAGAATTTGGAGGCTACCAAAGGAACAAAATCACCAACCATTTAAAGCTTAATCTACCTAGAGCATGTACAGAAATTCAGGAAACCATGAAGAGGAGCAAAAGCATCTTCCATCAATCTTAATCTACCCATATCAGACTACAATCCCGAAGGCAATAGAAAAGGAAGCATCATCTATCCTATCCCAAACGAATTCACAAGAATCTTGTCCAGAACTCGAACCCAATGGGGAAAATAGGGCAACACCGAACTCAATTACAAATGCCTCAAATCAATTGTAGAAAACCGCGAGACTCACCTAGATACCTAACCCATACCTCACAGATCTCATATAGACATAGGGGAGAACACTTGCCGGATCAATTAGGGCACAACGCGAAGAGAGGAGGCCGGCGGCTACTGTGGTGGTGCTCGAGCGAGGGAAGGAAGACGATCGCCGGCTGCTGCGGTGCTCGCGCGCGAAGAAGGGAGCTCGCCGGTTGCTGTGATCGCTGGCTGTCTGGCTCGTGTGAGGAAGAGAGCTCGGGGAAAAAAGGGGTCGGCCGGAACTCGAGAGAGAAGAAGGGAGAGGCGACCGTGCCTTCATAAGAGGGAGCGGCGTGAGCGGGCGTGGGGGAAGAGGGGTTCGGGTGGCATCGCGGGAAGAAGATGACGCGAGTGGGGATTTAGGGCACGGGTAAGCTTTTAAAGAAAAGGAAAAGTAAAACATTTAAGGAAATTAAACATTTCCTCGTTTAAATCGGGTAACTTAAACAGACTTTTCCTTGGCCCAATAATTGATCCCCTTAACCTAACTCATACGAGCTCTAATTAATTCTCAAAATATTTCTATAATTTCCTAAAAATTTAAATAAGATTATTTAATTAAATAACCTTATTATTTAATTATTAATTGTTCAGTATTTTACATTCTCCCCCACTAATAAAAATTTGGTCCCCAAATTTAGTGCTCAACTCAGGGATCCTCATCCAAGGATAACAACCAAATAACATACTCATATACTATTCAATCCAAGTATCCGTGAACAAATCTCCAACCGTAAGATATGACTCTGTGGGTTATGGACACATTTTGCTTCCACTGCACCACTGTGATACCTAACCAGCTGTGGATAAATCAACTACCTCACTAATAAAGACAACAATTATATTAACCCACATCACTGACTCTACAAATTGCAATCTTCTTCAAAGAGAAATCCGATTCATAATTACCACCATTATAAGCACTGATAAAGCACCAGACAAATCTGAACTAATCACAAACTCAGACCACTTCTAAAAAAAATCCACTACTAAGAACTCCGAGATTTTCACCAGAAATTCCACACCTAGTGTCTAATTGAAGCCATGAATGAACCTCCCCACTCAAACCAATTATCAGTCCCAAGCAATATGTATCATCTTCAAATTAAACACAAAACTTATCAGCTCAAGACATTTCCATAAAGGATTTAATATCAATACAACCTACAATCTGCCATAGATCTAAACTCAATTCCAAAATGATACTTCCAGTATTAGCTTGAGAATTAGTCATGTTTTCCAATATTTATAATCTACCAAATAGGACAAGGCAAAGTGCATCAAAGACACGTCCATTTTATTTCAAAGTTTTTATAAGTTTCTTATGGTATGTAAACATGTAGCTGGCATAGGCATTGGCTAAGAGACCAAAGCAGGTCTCAAAGAGACTGTTGTATAGGAACAAGAGTGAGCATGGATAACAATCTTAGTCGTGAAGCCTACAATGACCAGGAGCAAGCCACCTTCCATTCTTTTTGCAACCTAATGTACATGAAAACTTCCTACAAGCCTATTTGGGTGTTAACAATGTCTGTTGCTAAAGATGTTCCAATTGGTTCATTCAGTTGTGACAAATAACTAAAACCCAAATATCTTTCCAGTGCTACACCAAACGCTATTACTTCACTAACTCACTGTTATAGATAACCATATGCGTACTAAAAGAAGTGCGTGATAACAATATACACATACCTCTCATAGCTTGGAGATTCCTGTCGCTACCTGGTCCCAAAACTCGAGAGTCACATCGAGGGATCAACTTACAAAGGGAGAATAAAACAATCGGAACATCGAAAATCATAAATCGAAACCAGATCGAAACTGCTCTGATACCACTAAATTGGTATCAGATTAACTCGAAAATACCGAACACGAAAAACAAATCGCACAATCCGAAACACATAAATAGGCTTCGCAACCTGGGCTCTGATACCACTAAATTGTCACGCCCCAGAGGAGTCCCTGTCCGAATAAATTTCGACAACACCTCCCCTGTACGACGGACAATATGAAACATTACTACATACAAAATATACATCAGCCACACTCGGCTGGAATATGTACACAATAGAAATATAACTATCACAACCACGCAGTTTAATAAGCCTACACGGCTGAATAAAAATAATAACTGACATACCAACATCATCCATAACCATCAGCCTACACGGCTGGGACAACATAGAAACAGACACAGCGGAAGACAGAGCAATAAATACTCAGCCCGCACGACTGAATGTAAACACAGCGGAAATCACAAAAGGAAAACGAATGTGTGACCGACAAAGACACTAACTAAATTACCTGCAACCAACAGACTAGACTCCATAAACCATATCGAAGCATACAATACCAAGTTCACAAAACCAAAACATAAATAGTGTTGGAAACTAAAACCAGAAAAAGAACTATCCTCGAGTGTGACGTGGGACCGGCAGCCGAGACTCTCCAAGCATCTATGACTCATCTACCTGTTACCTGGCGAAAGAAAACCATTTTACGGGGTGGTGAGTGTTGGAACTCAGCGGGTAAGGAAAAAGATAGTGCATGAACATAACATACAGATAGAAAGTGCCAAACGTATATAGTCTCATAAAAGAAATAGCAGATACTATAATAGAACCAAAATAAACGCTCATACCTGAAACCATATCCTAGGCTATGTATAGTAAGTCAGAACCGATACTAATCTTCTATCATACTTCTCATAACTACAGAGGTAATAAACAAGGTATATACAAATTTCCAATAAATAAACCAGTATCTAAACATCTACAATGAGAATATATCTCAACACAAGCATATCAGCATACGTGAACAACAGCAGTAAGTAATAACAGCATATATAGACAGCAGCAGCCAAAACAAATATAATAACAACAGCGTATGCACGGATGGTCACTCCCGCCCACCTCTCTGCACCATGACCCCTGTATGGTCGAGAGGTCGTGTCAGTGACAGACTGTACACCTCTCCAGCTACCACTCACACGAGTGGCCGAGGGGACAGTTGCATAGTAGCTAACTAGCTACATCTGCGACGGGGTCCCTGCTGCTCGTACTCCAGCTACCACTCACACGAATGGCCGAGTGTGGCACGACAGGATAAGCCGCATCAACTCCAGCTACCACTCTCTCGAGTGGCCGAGGATGCGGCATGCATGTAATGACATGATACGAAAATGCAACAGTCATCATATATATATATAAGTAGAAACAGGTATGCTACATGAAGCCAGCATGCTCAATATCGTACACTTTATGCGTATTTGATACACTTCCTCGATTAGATTAGATCATAATTGAATCAACTCGGAAAAAAAATGCCTAACAAGTTTTGATACCCATCACTACCTTGATCATATGATGTTGTTGAATCTGCCAAACAGAGCAACACATTTTATCTTGGTAGGGTGCGGAGGGACAACCTTGGTCCCGCCTATTAAAGCTTGGGTGAGAACAAACTCAATTAGATTGAGTCAAATTAGTTAACTCAATTGGATAGAGTAAACTATAGGCATATTCCAACCGTTGGAAAGATAGGATAAAGTTCGCATTTATACTAAAACTTGGGTGATTTAGCCAAAGCTAACTCAAGTTTTCTTATAAATGAGGGTCTTTATTCTATAAACAAGAGTTGCATAGAGATGTAATTGATAATTAGTTATGTTGGTGCAGCGGAGACCGGCAAGAGGGGGGGGGGGTGAATTGCTGAAAACAAAAATTAAACTATACCCTCCTCGTACTTTCAACTCAGTTAGTGCAATAGTTAACAGAATAATAAATCAATAAAAAGAGACTCAGGAATTAACCTGGTTACAACCAAGGAGGTTGTTAATCCAGGGCAGTAGAAGCGCACTAAAAGAAACTCTCCTTCTCTGAAGGCGGAGAAGCCTTTTATACTTTGGAAGCTCACTAGTTGCTTAGGAATTGCTTACAGATTGGATGCTTGAGTTGTTCTGTAATTCCTAGCTCTAGGGGCCTTTAAATAGCCTCTGGAAATTCTATCCCGAGGGTCAAAGGCGCCTCCAACAAGGTTCAAGGCGCCTCCACAGCTCGGTCAGCAGATAGAACTCTATCCGAACGCAAACGGTCATTTTGACCTGTTGAAGGAGCCTCCAATCAGGTTGAAGGCGCCCTTGGAGGCGCCTTCAGCAAGGCTGGAGGCGCCTCCAAGCCTGATGGAGGTGCCTCCAAGCTGGCAGCTCAACATTCCAGCTTGTTTCTTTGCTCCACTTTGACTTCCGACGCTCCGATCTTTTGGGTGATTGCGACCAACCGGAATAGGGCTCACCCGAACCCAATTCCCGGCCTTCTCCTCGAGCAGCCTTCCATCCCGGCTTAACGTCCCTCGAACGCCGCGCACGCTCTTCACGCCCACCGGAGTACTCTTTCGCAGCTCTCTCGTCCTTCGGACGCACCGAGCCTGTCGGCTCCCTTCCTGTGCCGTCCTTCTCGTTAGCTGCGTCTTCCGCTCGACTTCCTGTGCCCTAAGCTCCTGCACACTCAGACACAGGGATCAAACACAATAGGACCTAACTAACTTGATTGATCACATCAAAACTACCATGGGGTCCAACAATCTCCCCCTTTTTGATGTGCATCAACCCAAGTTCGAGTTAGGGTTAAAATAGACATAAAAAGTAATTTTAAAGAAAAATTACTAAACTAACAAGTTAAACATAATTTTTGCAATTAGTAAAATTGCAACACTTTTTATAAAAATAAAAGAAATTTTAAATTTTTCTAACTCCCCCTAAACATTTATAATAAAAGAAATTTTAAATTTATCTAACTCCCCTTAAACTTGTACTTTTCTCTCCCCCTTTGATCACAGCAAAAATGGGGTTAAGAAAATATGAAACAAATAACTGAAGTTAAGTAAAATGAATTGAATTTTTTTTTAAAAAAAAATTCTAAGTTAAAAATGAATTCAAAAAAAATTTCTAAGTCATTAAAAAAAATAATCTTCTATGTCAAAATTAAGTCAAAACGAATTTTTCCAAAAAAAATTTCTAAGTCAAAATTTTGAATTTTTAGAAAAAAATTTTTCTAAGTCGATATGAATTTTTTAAAAAAATTTCTAAGTCAAAAATGAATTTTTCAAAAAAAAATTTCTAAGTCAAATTTTTGAATTTTCAAAAAAATTTTCTAAGTCAATAAAAAATTTCTAAGTCAATATTTAAATTTTTAATTTTCACAATCTGACTTTTTAGAATTTTAAAAAGATTTAAAAACTTTTAAAGCATTATTTGATTCTAGTTTAATGCTTTTTCAAAAAGTTAATTAAACATTTTCTTCCAATATTTTAGCTTCCAGGTCATGGCGAGGCACTAGGCCTTCTTGGTTATTGGAGGAACAACCACTTCCTTTAGACAAAGCTTCCATAAAGAATTTCAATGTTTAATTTTCTCACTTTATGCTTTTAATTTTTGAAAAATTAATTAAGCACAGATTTTGGAACCCAATAGAGGTTCCTTCCTACAGGATTATTAAAAAATCTAGGGGGTACATAGTTTCTTGGTTTTTTTCTAAGTTGACCTTGATGCTTCCTTATATACCAATTTAATTGACCATAAGTTCTAATTTTGACTTTGGAAATTTCTATAAGCATGCATCATTTTTCAATTTTTCAATTTTTCAATTTTTCAATTTTTTAATTTCTAATTTTAAATTTTCATTTTCTGATTTTAGATGATCATACATTTCTAACGGGCATGCTCTTGCTAAGTTCAACTTTAGTTCAGCATTCTCTTTTTCTAATTGATCTAACTCTTTAGAAAGAGACTTGATAAATTTGAAAGATTGAGTTGGGGTTAGATTGCGTACCTTACTTACCTGGTCTGGTGACGCTCCCCCTTCACTGCTACTTTCTTCTGACGTTCCTCCCCCTTCGTCGATGCTCATCTCTGAGCTGGACGTTTCTTCTTGCTGATGGTTGGCCATCAGTGCTAGTCCAGAGAATTCTTCGACTTCCGATTTGGAGGATGACGAATCATCCCACGTTGCCTTTAGGTTCTTGTGTTTGGAGGGTTCTGGCTTCTTGTATTTTGGCTTTTCCCTTTCTTTCTCCTTTCTCTTTAGCTTTGGGCAGTCATCTTTGATGTGCCCTTCTTCGTTGCAGTTATAGCAGCGAACCGTCCTCTTCTTTCGATGATGCCTCTGCGATTTAAATTTATTAGTACTGAAAAACTTATTGAAGCGTCTTACCAGTAGTGCCGCATCGGATTCGTCGACTGAGGCTTCGGAGTCAGAACTGTTCATCTTTGCCTTTAAGGCAATATTCTGACTTATCTTCTCTGCTCCGTTGGGTTCTGAAACTCGAGACTCGTGAAGTTCGAAAGTGGAAAATAATTGTTCTAACGTACTTACCTCGAGGTCCTTAGAGATGTAATACGCATCTACTAAGGAGACCCACTCTGGAGTTCTCAGGAAGGCATTAAGCGCGTATCGGATAGAATCTCGATTGGTTACCTCTTCTCCAAGGTTCGTTAGTTGCGTTATCAGCTCTTTGATTCCCGCTTGGAGTTGCGCTACCTTCTCGCCTTGGTTCATCCGGAGGTTCGTTAACTGGTTCCGGAGGATGTCGCGCTTTGCTAGCTTCGCTTCGGAAGTACCTTCGTGTAGCTCCAGGAATTTTTCCCAGAGATCTTTCGCTGAGTCGTAGCTTCTTGTGGTGGCAGCACACTGAGCAGGTGGAACTCCGCCTTTCCGTTGGCGACAAAATCGGCTTGCTCCTTCTTGCTCCATGTGTTTTCTTCTTTATCTTTCGGCGCTGCAAAACCATATTTCATTGTAATAAGAATATCAAAATCTGTTTTAAAAAATACATCCATTTTGCGCTTCCAAGTGGCGAAGTCTCCGTCGAACTTCGGGGGATGGATGTTCGCTCCGGCCATCGTCTTGATCATAGTGCTTCAGTTGGCGGTTAGTCCTTCTGAGGCGATCAGGCTCTGCTACCACTTGTTGGTGCAGCGGAGACCGGCAAGAGGGGGGGGGGGGGTGAATTGCTGAAAACAAAAATTAAACTATACCCTCCTCGTACTTTCAACTCAGTTAGTGCAATAGTTAACAGAATAATAAATCAATAAAAAGAGACTCAGGAATTAACCTGGTTACAACCAAGGAGGTTGCTAATCCAGGGCAGCAGAAGCGCACTAAAAGAAACTCTCCTTCTCTGAAGGCGGAGAAGTCTTTTATACTTTGGAAGCTCACTAGTTGCTTAGGAATTGCTTACAGATTGGATGCTTGAGTTGTTCTGTAATTCCTAGCTCCAGGGGCCTTTAAATAGCCTCTAGAAATTCTATCCCGAGGGTCCAAGGCGCCTCCAACAAGGTTCAAGGCGCCTCCATAGCTCGGTCAGTAGATAGAACTCTATCCGAACGCAAACAGTCATTTTGACCTGTTGAAGGCGCCTCCAATCAGGCTGAAGGCGCCCTTGGAGGCGCCTTCAAGATGGAGGCACCTCCAAGCCTGATGGAGGCGCCTCCAAGCTGGCAGCTCAACATTCCAGCTTGTTTCTTTGCTCCACTTTGACTTCCGACGCTCCGATCTTTTGGGCGATTGCGGCCAACCGGAATAGGGCTCACCCGAACCCAATTCTCGGCCTTCTCCTCGAGCAGCCTTCCATCCCGGCTTAACGTCCCTCGAACGCCGCGCACGCTCTTCACGCCCACCGGAGTACTCTTCCGCAGCTCTCTCGTCCTTCGGACGCACCGAGCCCGTCGGCTCCCTTCCCGTGTCGTCCTTCTTGCTAGCTGCGTCTTCCGCTCGACTTCCTGTGCTCCTAAGCTCCTGCACACTCAGACACAGGGATCTAACACAACAGGACCTAACTAACTTGGTTGATCACATCAAAACTACCATGGGGTCCAACAAGTTATCTACTGATCATACTAGGTCTTGGGCGATTTAGCCAAAGCTAACTCAAGGCATAGTATGATGTGGATCTTGTCCCACGAGTATTATAGCTACTTGGTGGACTCTAGTAGTGTGGTTTGATCACATCCATGACTTGATTCTATAGAGACCCTATCATTCAGTGGGAGCATCATTTAGTTAAAGGCCTAATTAAATGATAAAAAGGAATATGATATTTACTTTCTGCTTTAATTTCTGTTGTAGATTGCCATGACGTCAAATACGAACTCTTTCTCCTTGCATTCTGTCCTTGAGAAGGACAAGCTCAATGGAGCTAATTTCTTGGACTGGTACAGGAATCTGAGAATCATTCTCACACAAGAACATAAACTGTAGGTTCTGGAGCAGCCCATTCTGGAGGCACCTCCTGCCACTGCCACGCGAGCTGACCGAGATGCTTACAAGAAGCATCAAGATGACGCATTAGATGTGTCATGCCTCATGCTCGCAACCATGAAATCTGAGGTTCAGAAGCAACACGAGTTGATGACTGCTTAAGATATGGTTGAACATCTTCGTCAACTATATCAAGGACAAGCAGGGCATTGGAAGAGGAACTGCAAAGGATACCTGGAAGATTATAAGAAGAAGAGAAATAAGATTTCTACTTCAGGTATACATGTTATAGAAGTCAATCTCTCTAGTTCTTCATCGTGGGTATTAGATACCGGATGTGCTTCTCACATTTGTACTAATGTACAGGTGCTGAGAAATAGCAGGGCATTGACGAAGAGTAAGATAGACTTACGAGTAGGCAATGGAGCATGGGTTGCTGCTGTTGCTGTAGGGACTTACTATCTATCTCTGCCCTCTGGGCTTGTCTTAGAATTAGATGAATGTTGCTATATGCCTGCTCTTACTAAGAACATAATTTCAGTTTCTTGTTTGGACAAGAAAGGTTTTTCATTTATAATAAAGAACAAATGTTGTTCAGTTTATTTAAATGATATGTTATATTGTAGTGCACCTCTGATTAACGGACTCTATATTCTAGACTTAGAGAACCCCATCTATAACATAAATACCAAAAGGTTCAAATCAAATGAAATGAACCAAACCTATCTTTGGCACTGTCGCTTAGGTCATATAAATGACAAATGCTTATCTCAGCTCCATAAAGATGGTTTGCTGGACTCATTTTATTTTGAATCATATGAGACATGCGAGTCATGCCTACTAGGCAAGATGACCAAGACTCCCTTTAGTGGACATAGCGAGAGAGCAACTGACTTGTTAGGACTTATACATAATGATGTATGTGGCCCTTTCAATGTCGCTGCCAGGGGTGGTTATAGGTACTTCATTACATTTACTGATGACTTCAGTAGATATGGTTATGTGTATCTGATGACACATAAATCAGAATCCTTTGAAAAGTTCAAAGAATTCAAGAATGAAGTACAAAACCAGCTTGGCAAGAGTATCAAGATACTTCGATCAGATCGAGGTGGTGAATACCTTAGCCATGAGTTTTGTGACTATCTAGCTGAGTGTGGAATTCTATCCCAACTCACTCCTCCTGGAACACCACAGTGGAATGGTGTATCCGAAAGGAGGAATCATACCCTATTAGATATGGTTCGATCTATGATTAGTCACACAGATCTTCCTATATCCTTTTGGGGATATGCTCTAGACACAGCAGCCTTTACACTTAACCGTGTTCCATCTAAAGCTGTGATAAAGACACCCTATACGATATGGACTGGGAGAAATCCTAAGATGTCTTTTATGAGGATTTGAGGTTGTGAGGCTTACGTTCGATGTCAAGTCTCGGACAAACTGGGACCCAAATCTGATAAGTGCTATTTTGTAGGATATCCCAAGGAAACGAAGGGATATTACTTCTACATTCCCAGTCAACACAAAGTTGTTGTGGCTAAGACTGGGCTTTTTTTAGAAAGGGATTTTGTTTCTAGAAAAACTAGTGGGAGTACGTTCAATCTTGAAGAAGTTCAAGATATGGACCATAGCACTGAGGCCTTGATGGAAGTTGAGCTGGAACCATAAAGAGTTGTGGATGATGAGATTGTTGCACAAGGAGTTGAGCAACAACCAGTTCAAGTAGACATACCTCTTCGCAGATCTGATAGGGTACGTCGTCAGCCTGAGAGATACTCATTTCTCTTGTCTGACCCTGATGACACTATGCTCATTGAGAATGAGCCTACCACCTATCAGGAAGCTATGATGAGACTAGATTATGAGAAATGGCTAGAGGCCATGAGATCCGAGATGGAATCTATGTACACCAACTAAATATGGACTTTGGTTGATCCACCTGAGGGCATCAAACTCATAGGGTGTAAGTGGGTCTTTAAGAGAAAGACTGACATGGATGGACTTATCTATAAAGGTCGCTTGGTAGCTAAAGGTTTCAAGCAGATTCATGGTATTGACTATGATGAAACCTTTTCTCCAGTAGCGATGTTTAACTCCATTCGGATCTTGCTTGCTATTGCAGTATACCATGATTATGAGATCTGGCAGATAGATGTCAAAACCGCATTTCTGAATGGAAACTTGCTCGAGGATGTATACATGACACAACCTGAGGGTTTTGTAGATCCACAGCATATTGGCAGAATATGCAAGCTACATAGGTCCATTTATGGACTAAAGTGTAACACCCATAGGGTACATAACAAGATTTTAGATATTTTTATCATGAATAGAAATAGGTCTTATGTGTAAATTTGCAAAAATAATAATAAAGGAACCAAAAAGAGATGACCAAGGTTTGAACCTTGGATCTCTTACTAGATACATGTATGTGTTAACCAATAGACCAAGAGAAGATATTGTTAGAGAGAGAAGTGACAATATAGTTAAGAGTAAGAAAAGAGCTCCTTTCATTTAGAAGGAGAAGTTAGAGTTGCCTTCTTCCTCTCAAAAGAAAAGAGGATTCTTGCTTCCTCTTTTCATTAAGGAGGAGTAAAAGAAAGGAGAAGGAAAAGTGCATTTTCCCTTCCTCCTCTCATGAAGAATAAAAGGGGAAATTAAAGAAGAGATTTCATTTTCTTCTCTTCCTCCTCCCTCCTTCTCCTCACCGTGACCAAACCTTCTCCCCACCTCCATTGCCGAAACCCAAAAACAAAGGAGAGCTCCTCTTTAGGAAGGCTCCACAATCAAGATTACTTCCCTAAGGAAATCAAACACAAGGAGGTAAGTATCCCCTCACCTGTGGTACAAGACGTTTACGAAATTTCCGTAAGGTTAGAATGCTTAAAAATAAAAATAAAAGAAAAGAAACCCATGCACATGGATCTAATTATGTTATGATATGAACTTAGTTAAAGATTTATGTTGGTTGTTGTTTAAAGCTTGATCTTCTTCTTTATAGGTTCGGCCATGAACATTCTAGGGCTTTAAGAAGTGTAAAAACCTAATCCAACATGCTTATAGATTCCTTTATGATAGGATATGAACTTGACTAAATATTCATGCTTGTATATTGCTTGGAAATTTTATTTTCCTTTATGTAAAGGTTCGGCCATGAGGGATCTAGGGTTTCAAGGAGCTCAAAACCTAATTTAACTTGCTTATAGATTCCTTTATGATAAGATATGAACTTGACTAAGTATTCATGCTTGTATGTTGCTTAGAAATTTTATTTTCCTTTATATAAAGGTTCGGCCATGATGGATCTAGGGTTTCAAGAAGCTCAAAACCTAATCTAACATGCTTATAGATTCCTTTATGATATGATATGAACTTGGCTAGGTATTCATGTTTGTATGTTGCTTGAAATTTAATTTCCTTTCCTTGAAGTTTCGGCCATGATAGGGTATGGGGTTTCATGAAGCTTAGAACCTAATTTAACATGCTCATAGACTTCTTTATGATATGATATGAACTTGGCTAGGTATTCATGTTTGTATGTTGCTTAGAAGTTTTTTTTTTTTTATGAAGTTTCGGCCATGATAGATGGTAGGGTTTCATGAAGCTTAAAACCTAATTTAACATGCTCAATAGACTTCTTTATGATATGACATGAACTTGGCTAGGTATTCATGTTTGTATGTTGCTTAAAAGTTTATTTCCCTTTCATGAACTTTCGGCCATGACTATATTCTAGGGTTCAAGGAAGTTTAAATTTAAACTTACCAAGCTCATGGATTTCCCTTATGATATGATATGAAGTTAGCTTGGTATTCTTATGCTTGTATAGAACTTAGTTTCATGCTCTTAAAGGTTTGGCCACAACCAAGTCAAAAGGCCTAGGAGGCTTTGAACATACTACCTATGCTCATGATATTCTTTATAGTTTATGATACGAAATTGATTTAAGGTTCACATGCTTATATGTTGTTGTAACCTAAAACTAAGCAAGGTAACTTTCGGCCACTATATGGAATTAGGGTTAGAGACCCAATTATGATTTTGCTAGGTGTCTCACATACTAGGATATGAATTAGGAGATGCTAGTAAATGTTTTCCATGTATGATTATGTTTTCCTATGATGCTTTATATGCTTATTTAAGTATGCTTACGAACTATGCATGATGATGACTCGTATGATGTGTTTTATGCTTAAGTATGCATGCTTTATGATAAGACAAGTAACATGCCTATTTATGTATGTTTATGAACTATGCATGAAATGATTCTTATGATGACTATGTACCCAAGCATGTATGATTTCAAAGATGTTGCATGCTCATTTACGAAAGCTTATGAACCAGGCATGAAAATGATTTTTATGATGGCTATGTGCCCAAGTATGTATGCCTTATGATATGAAAAGAAAATGGCTAAGAGTTGCTTCCCTTAAGTTGGGATTAAGAGCACTCTTCATGTTAAGACAAGAGCATGACATTATGATGATATGATATGACAGTTATGATGATATGATATGCACGACATGTATTTTACTTTGTATGACTTGTACCAAGGGTGGGCTCCATAAGCGCCCCTAGGCCGACGGACTATGAACGAGTCTAGTAAAAAGGGATGGGCTCCTTAGTACGCCCCTAGGCCGACGAACTATGAACGGGTCTAGATCCCTAGTAGGTTCGGGGCTAGCTACCCTGTCCTAGGGATTGCGCGCATGTATGTATGTATGTGGTACAAGCCGGGCCCTCATGATGATGATATTATGTTTAAGTATTAAAAGATATGTTTAAAGACATCTTGCACTTGACATGACATATGTTTTAAAAAGACATTCTGCATAATGCACCCATTCATGATATGATATGTTTTTATGAATTATATGACATGATGTTATGCTATGCTCTTATGACTTATAGGACATAATGTTATGAGATGTTTGGTTTATGATTCATATGACCTGATGATATATTATGCTTCTATGATTCATATTACATGATGCCTTTATTTATGATATGTTAAGAGTATGATGTTTCTTAATGATATGATATGATAGGAGGCTATGTTCACATGATATAATGTTAGATGATTATGTCTCCATTGTTATATGCTTATATGACTATGCTATGAAATACGGTTTTTGTGAGTAGGAAAGGATCTTACTGAGCCTGTGTGCTCATAGCTTACTTTCCTTGTACCACAGATAAAGGCAAGGAATGGATGATCTAAGGGAGCTGCAGGAGAGGTAAGGAGATGTGTGTGGCAGTGGCTCGCCTAAGACAAATAAGTACCTGCTATGTTATTTTTGTTATGTCTGACATGAACCAAGTGTATTATGTTAATTCTAGTATAACTTCATGACATTTCCGCTGCATTATGTTACTAGAAAGAAATTTTAAATATGCATGTGTATCCTGGAATAGTTAAGTAAGTAAGTAGCCCCGTCCCTTTAGTAGCAGGGAGGGCAGGCATTACATAAAGCAAGCCTCTCGGAGCTGGAATCTTCGATTTGATGATGCAATCAAATAGTTTGGTTTCATCAAGAATGAAGATGAACCCTGTGTCTACAAGAAGGTTGTAGGGAACACAGTTGTCTTCTTGTGTTATATGTGGATGACATACTACTCATTTGGAACGGCATCCCCTTGCTGCAGTCTATAAAGACTTGGCTAGGGAATTGTTTCTCAATGAAGGACTTAGGTGAAACAACCCATATTTTAGGCATACAGATCTATAGAGATAGATCTAAGAGATTGCTTGGCCGAAGTCAAAGTACATATATTGACAAGGTATTACTACGGTTTGCCATGCAGAACTCCAAGAAGGGATTTCTGCCAATGTCATATGGTGTGAGTCTTTCGAAGACTCAAGGTCCCTCTTCTAGAGAGGAGAGAGACCGCATGGATCAGATCCCTTATGCCTCAGCCATAGGATCTATCATGTACGCCATGCTCTGTACTTGTCCTGATGTCTCGTATGCTTTGAGCATGACGAGCAGATACCAGTCAGATCCAGGTGAAAGTCACTGGATAGCAGTCAAGAATATTCTTAAGTACTTGAGAAAGACTAAAGAATATTTCTTGATATATGGAGTCAATGTCGAGCTAGCTATAAAGGGTTACAGTGATGCCAGCTTCCAAACTGACCAGGATGATTATCGATCGCAGTCTGGGTTCATGTTTTGCTTGAATGGTGGTGTTGTGAGCTAGAAGAGTTTGAAGCAGAACACAGTCGCTGATTCTACAACAGAGGCCGAGTATATTGCTGCATCAGAAGCAGCAAAGGAGGCAGTTTGGATTTACAAGTTCATTACAGAGCTTGGGGTGGTTCCTAGCATAGCTGATCCCATAGAGTTCTATTGTGACAACAATGGAGCGATTGCACAGGCTAAGGAACCTCGCTCACACCAGCGGACCAAACACATACTACGCGCTTCCATCTTATTCGAGAGATTATCGATAGAGGAGATGTGAAGATTTGCAGAGTACCCTCAGAGGCTAACATCACAGATCCCTTGACCAAGGCTTTGGCACAGAGAAAGCATGATGGTCACACTAGGTCATTAGGCCTTAGGACCTACACTGATTAGCACTAGTGCTAGTGGGAGATTGTTAGTTAGAGCCGTAGAGCCAATCATTTGATGATTGTTGAATGGACTCATTGTATCATATTCTTATGTATATAAAGGCATTTGTTTATGGTTATTATACTTGCTTGTATTGGTGCCAAATAACTAAGTATAATAGCGTCCTTGAGTAGAAGGTTCTTACCTATATCAATCGATTGGTTGAATCAATAATGAGATGATATAGGGAACACTACTCTTAATTATTCCTAGTCAAGTATTAACATTCAAGGATAATGTTAATGCGACAAGACTAGCATGTAGGTCAACTCGATGACTTGATCTCACAAGTCATGGATATAGAGATATCAAGTTGACATATGAGTATGCATTGGAGAATGTATACTGAATGACCCGCCATGAGAAAATATCATGGATCGTTATATGAGTGTCATATACTTTCTCATGTGGCTATTAGTATGAGTATTAGTCCTTGGACCTGAAGTCACCATGGTTCCCTACATAAGGAGTTGCATACTTTGGCTTCGTCAAACGTCACCCATAACTGGGTGGACTATAAAGGCGATTACTGGGTATGTAACAAATTATGCGGAGGGATGTGAGTGATGTAGATGGTATCTATCCCTCCTATATGACGGGAGTGACATCATTATTCTTAATAGAGTGAGACCACTAAGTGCATGGCCATGCCCAAATGAGTCAATATGAGATATTGAGCTCATTTGATTATAGTGAGTCTATTTGGAGTTCAAGATTTAGATTGATTAGAGGATGACACGGTCTATGCCTCAAGTTAATCAATCTAGATGTCAAGGATAGAAGGACAATGTCGCATATTGTGAAGAGTCACAATTAGTACTCACAAGGTGATGTTGGATCTCAACATTTTTGTAACTTGGGTAGTAATGATATGTTGCTAGATACTGCTCATTACTTATGCTTCTAAATGGGTTTAGGAGCATTGCCAATGTTACAAGAACCTATAGGGTCACACACGAAGGGCAATTAGATGAAGATTAGGTTCTTATGATGAACCAAGAGGATTAGGTTCATATGATGAACCAAATTGGATTAATAGTAATATAAATTAAACTAATTGAGTTGGACTCAATTTGATTCATGTGTTCAATGGATATAATTTAGATTACGTTTCATTAAATCAATTTAATCAATGAATAGAGATTCATTATATTAAATTGATTTGAATCAAATGGTTAGATTTGATCAACCAAGGGAGATAAGAGATTCAAGTTTGACTTGAGTTGAGAGGTAAGATGAAGAGTCAAGTTTGACTTGACTACATGCCATGTCATTTGTGACTTGGCATGGGCTAGCCAATGATGGTGTTCCGCATTATCAAGGGCACATAATTAGTATTCCCAATGTGGCCGGCCATATGAATGGAATGAGATTCATTTGACATGGAATGCATTAAATGCATTCAATGTGGCCGGCCATATGAATGGAATAAGATTCATTTGGCATGGAATGCATTAAAAGCATTCAATGTGGCCGACCATATGTAGGGAATGAGTGATTGCCATTCATTTTTTATCATTGAATTGAATTTTCTTCCTCTCTTGAATTCCTCTTGCTCTTCCTCTCCTCCTTCTTGGCCGAAACCTTCAAGAGTGCTAGCACACTCTAAAGGTTTTTCTCCACTCTTCTGTCCGTGTGGATACTTGTAGAGGAGTGTTCATTTGACACTCTTCAAGATCCGGCAAGAACTTTGGACAAGCAGGATACGCGAAGGGCATCGCTTCAAGGGTAACTTTTTTATCATTTAGATCTAATGTAGATCTCGAGTAGAAAACATGTACAAGTTTATTTTATTAATTTCGCACGGATCCGGTGGCAAGTTTTTTGGGGTTTTCACAACACGAAAAAGTAGTTTTTTGCGGCTCAAAATGCCTACATTGAGTCCTCAAACAATATTATTTTAATTCGCCAACACCTCAAAACATCGTAAATTTTGTATGCCACGATAGTGTGGATGAATACAAATTCAAACATTTGTAAGAGGAGGTTTTACCCATTAATTTTATTTTTGCCAACCTAACTTTATGACAAATAAAATTAATAGTTGGTATTCATTTGGTCACACAAATAATTGCAGTGACTCCAATGGGGAGGATACTATTAAATGCACCTAAGTGTATACCATTACTTGATACTTAGTCCATTAAATAGGATCATGCCCCTTTAGTTGGAGAAGATCACATGCTCCTAAATAATTTCCTATAACCATCAATAAAGGATGTTTGATCTAGTGATCCGCAAACAAGCTCATCCGATGTGGAGGAAGGCACTCAGAGCCAACGTGCAAGTTTGTTTGCATCACTTACACAATAATGGAGACCGTGTAATTTATTTAAAAATCCCTCTCCCACTTAGTTATTTAAGATGAGGATTTTAACATAGACACACAAATATCACAGCAAATAAAAGCAATAAATATGGAAAAATAATTTTCCAACTATTATGGCCTCTTCCATCACTGTCTTTTGTGTGCTGCCAGTTCTAGTAGTCATCAAAACTAGCCGCCAACCATAGGGCTCATGTCGTCGCGTCCATCGAGCTTCCTTTTCTGCTGCGCCTCTGGTCCTCAAATAACACCACACCTCGCAAGGATACGATCCGTGACAAAAATAAAATTTTACATATATCAATCCTATATTCCACAAAGGAATGTACATAAAATCTAGATCGAACAAAATGTAAAATCCTAAATCTAACACAGCTCCTGCTATATTTAATAAGTATAATCATGCACACACATAAAATACCCTTGACATGTCCAAGGGTCCAATCACACACAATCACAATAGACCATAATAGTTGGAGCCTGCAACCACAGAGTCAATCTATTTGCATATCCTATTATTATCCTACCTAAAATATGTATGACATGTGCATAATTAAACTAAAAACCAAATACACAGATGTATAACCTAGCGTTGATATCAATTGTTGGTTGCTACTCGGAATACCATCCTAGTTCCCCTGTACAAAAATTTATACAAGCATAGAACTATCCTAGCTACCTATGTTCTCTATTAAAGTTAAATTTGGATTGCAAACGATGCTTAACATTATTAACCAAATTTCCCTTTAGAAGTTAAACTTGGAATGGAAACAAAACTTAACATTCTTACTCCAAGTTCAACCGATGTGATCTTACTAAGTTAAACCATATTACAAAAGTTATCAAATATCTATTTCAAAGATCGACTTCCAGGTTAAACATGGCGAGACATTAGGCCTTCTTGGGTATGGGATCATCCACCACTTCCTAGACAAAGTCTCACAAAGAAATCATATATTTAACTTCTTATAGTAAACTAGGTTTAACTATAGAGACCTCAATAGAAATACATTATCGAAACATGAAATTGAAAAATAAAATCGATAACAAAAACGATAACTAAAACCGATAACCTCTTGTGTTTGGTTTTTCAAGATCTACACAAAAGATGAACTAGCTATGATGCGGAAACTAATAACTAGTTATACCTTTTGTAGCTTATAGACTTCTTGATCTTCTATTATATTCCTCTCCTTCTCTTGGACGTCGTATGGGCGACGATCTTCCAAGAGGAAATCCACGCAAACTTCTTCCATTGCTTCCAAGATCCGGCCACCAACTAACCTCCAAGGGATGCTAGACAAGAGATCTTCCTTCTCTTCTTCTTCCCCTTCAAGCAACCAACCACCAAGAGAACTCCCACAATTGATGCCGCTAGCCTCCAAGAGAGAAAACAAAAGGAGAGAAGAGAAAGAATAGGGTCGGCCACCAAGGAATTGGAAGAGAAGAATAAAAGATGTGTTATGAGGTGAGGCACCCCCTCCTTCACTTTTATAATCTTTGGTCTTGGCAAAAAAGGAATGTTTTAAACATAATTAAAACTTTCTTATATTCCTTGCCAATGACTAAAAAGGAAAGTTTTAAAACAAAAAATTAAAACTTCCTTTTAAGCTTGTCATGGTCGGGCATATTCAAGTGCTCCAAACAAGGAAAGTTTTAAACCCAAAATTAAAACTTCCTTATTTGTTTCCGGTAATAAATTTTAATAAAAAATTTCTCTTTTAAATCCCTTATTAGTTATAAAAGGAAAATTTTATAAATTAAAGTCTCTCTTTTAAAACATGTGGATGGTTACAAAAAAGGAAAGTTTTATCAAAAAACTAAAATCTTCCTTTTAACTATAAATAACGACAGATATCAAACCTTTCTCTTAATCCTTTGTAGAAAACTATAAAAGGAAAGATTTTAAAATTTAAAACTCTCTCTTAAAATCATGGATTCCACATAAGGAAAGATTTTAAAATTTATAATCATCCTTTTATTTAATGTGTGGCCGACCACCTTGCTTGGGCTCCAAGATTGGCCAGCCATTGATCTTGCCTCCATCCTTTGGCTTGGCCGACCCTAGCTTGGGCTCCAAGATTGACTTGGATGGCCACAAAGAGATGGGTAAGAATCTTGGCTCTATGTGGATATAAGACTTTATAAATAAGAGGCTACAATAGGGACCGAGAGGAGGAATTGGTTTTGGTCTCTCGATGAGCTTGAGCTTCTTGTGTTCGCCCCGAACACCCAACATAAGTTCATCAATAATAACTCACACCACTAAAGAGTTATTATTGCACTACCGCACCAATCTCATATTACAATATGGGCTCCTTCTTATCATGAGTGCATTAGTCTACCTGTGTTTAAGATATTGAATGCCCACTAATTAAATAAGTTACTAACAACTCACTTAATTAATATCTAGCTCCAAGAGTAGTACCACTCAACCTTATTGTCATGTCGGACTAAGTCCACATGCAGGGTTTACATAACAATCCTTATGAGCTCCTGAAGGGGACATCATCAACCTAGATTACTAAGATACAATTTCATTCTATAATCAACAACACACCATATAAATAATATCATTTCTAAACTTATCTAGCCTATTGATTTAGCGAGCTAAATCACACCCTTTGATAAATTAAAGAAATAAATATTAAGTATACGTGCTTGTTATTATATAATGATTAAGAGTACGTACTTCCATAATAACAGAGATTTTGTTCTTTTATATAGTCAATAAAAAAAACTATCTCAAATGGTCCTGCTCAATACACTCATAGTGTACTAGTATAATTTTATAGTCAAGATAAACTAATACCAAATTACTCTACAACCACTCCAATGGTTTGCCCCATTCCATCTTGGTTGTGAGCTACTATTTATAATTTATAAGGATCTGATAACATGATCTACAGTGTGTCTTCTCACACCATGTTATCTACAATATAAATTAAATGGGCAACTACACTTAGCATAAATGTAGACATTTGACCAATGTTATTCTTATTTCAAAATAAATGTTTATACAAAAAGTTAGATTTTTAGTATACACTCTAACATAAACATGTTCAATAACTAATGAATAAGATACACCTTTATTGTTCTCGTTTCTACGAGGATAGTCCGTTAAATGAGCCATCATCTTGAGCGTATGATCCCTTACGGGTGTCCCCTCAATTATGGTGGTCATCATTAAGTTTCTCATGGCCTCCTGCCTGGCAACCTGATTCTGATGTCCAAAGAGTTCCTTTAGATTGAGCATCATGTCATAGGCAGTGGGTAGGGTTTGATGCTGATGTTGCAGCACATTTAACATAAAAGCTAAAATGTAACACCGCCATCTCATCTGCCTTAACCCTTTTCCTATGCCTGCCAATCTCCTCTTCACTAGAATCACTATTAGGCATGCTATGATAGAACTCAAGAAGTACGAACTTGCAACCTTCAATAGTTAAGACAATGTCCAAGTTTTGGTTCCAATCATTATAATTGGGTCCAGTAAGTTTGTTCTCTTTCAATATAACAGCAAGAGAATTGAAAGCCTTTTGAAATTCTAAGAATCACAAAATATTTGGTCAAAACTTTAGAATTTAAAATAATATTGATTTCTCAAACAATATCATTTAAATTCACCAACACCTCAAAACACCGTGAATTTTGTATGCCACGATAGTGTGGATGTATACAAATTCAAACATTTGTAAGAGGGGGTTTTACCAATTAATTTTATTATCTTGTCAACCTAACTTTATGACAAATAAAATTAATAGTTAGTTTGACTTCGGACACACAAATAATAGCAGTGACTCCGATGGGGAGGATACTATTAGATGCGCCTAAGTGTATACCATTACTTGATTACTTAGTCCATTAATTAGGATTGTGCTCATTCAGATGGAGAAGATCACACAAAACTAAATAATTTCCTATAATTATCCATAGAGGAAGTTTGATCTAGTGATCTGCAAACAAACTCATCCGATGTGGAGGAAGGCACTTAAAGCCAACGCGCAAGTTTGAATGCATCACTTACAAACCAATAATGGAGACCATGGAATTTATTTAAATAAACCCTCTCCCACTTAGTTATTGAAACGAGGAATTTTAACATGCACACATAACACACATGCACACAAAATCATACACAACACAGCACATAAAGGCAATAAATATGAAAAATAATTTTCCAACTATTATGACCTTATCCATAGCTGTCCTTCGTATGCCGTTGACCCTAGCCGTCGCCAACGGGTCATGTCGTCGCATCTATCTTGCTTCCTTTTCCGCTACACCTCTGGTCCTCAAATAGCACCACGCCTTGCAAGGATATGATCCAAGACAAAAATAAAATTGTACATTTATCGATCCTATATTCCACAAGGGAATATACATGTAATCTTGATCGAACAGAATGTAAAATTCTAAAACTAATACAGCTCCTACTGTATTTAATAATTACAATCATGCACACACAACAACCTCGACATGCCCGAGGGTTCAAATCTCACACAAGCACACAAAAGCCATAATAGTTGGATCTAGGATGCCTGCAACCACAGAGTTAATCTATCTATCACATCCTACTATTATCCGATCTAAACTTATGTATGAGCATTGCATAATTTAACAGAAAACCAAATACACAGAGGCAGAAAACTAGCTCTGATAACACTTGTTGGGTGCTACTGAGAATACCGTTTTGTTTCCCCTGTATAAAAATTTGTACAAGCACATAATATTTCCTAGCAACCCATGCGCTCTTCAGAAGTTAAACTTGGAATGAAAACGAAACTTAACATTTTTACTCCAAGTTTGTTCTTCAAAGTTAAACTTGGATAGGAAACGAAACTTAACAGTTTTACTCGAAGTTCAACCCTTGTGTTCTTCACAAGTTAAACCATATTACAGAAGTTGATTAAATATTTATTTTAAGCATTGGCTTCAAGGTAGTTGGTGAGGCACTAGGCCTTCTTAGTTATGGGATCATCCACCACTTCCTAGACAAAGCCTTTCAAAGAAATTGAATATTTAAACTTCTCATAGTAACCTTAGGTTTAACTATAGAGACCTCAATCAAAACACAAGATCAAAACACAAAATCGAAGCACAAAAATCAAAACACGAAATCGCTAGCCTCTTGTGTTGGTATTTCAAGATCCATTCAAAGAAAACAAAAAACTAGTTGTGCTGCGGAATAATTAACTAGTTGTACCTTTCTTCGTAGACAAAGACCTCTTGATCTTTTGCCGTATTCCTCTCCTCTTCTTAGACTTCGTGTGGGAGATGATCTACCAAGACAAAACACTCGAACCCTCTTTTGTTTCCAAGCCGCCTACCACAAAAAGATGCAAAGAAGAGGAGCACCTCCTTCTTCTTCTCCACCTCCAAACCACCGGCCACCAAGGTGCTTCGTCTCTTCGTTTTCTTTTCCTCCAAGTTCCAGCCACCAAGAGAAGATGGGGTGCTGACTCTAGAGAGAAGAAAAGGGAAGAAGAAAAAGAAGTGGGGCGTCGGCCCTAGAGGAAAGAAAAGAAAAGAGAGAAAAGAAGGGATGAGGTGTCGGCCACAAGCAAGGGGAATAACTCAAGAGAGATTGAATGATTATGGTGGCATGGCCTCCTCCCCTTTTATAACCTTCTACACCAGATAAAAAAGGAGAAACAGTAATAGATTTTTGTTTAGAAAAAATCTCTAGAAAAGAATTAACATAATTTTTTTTAGAAAAATTTCTTAAGAAAGAATTAGTATAATTCTTTTTAGAAAATTTCTAAGAAAAAATCAACATAATTCTTTTTAGAAAAATCTCTAGGAAAGAATTAACATAATTCATTTTAGAAAATTTCTTAGGAAAAAATTAATATATTTCTTTTTAGAAAATTTTTAAGAAAGAATCAAGATAATTCTTTTTAGAAAAATCTCTAATTCTGTTGCGAAAAAATCTCCTCTTTTTTTTCTTTCTTCTTTTCTTTTCTCTTCCTTTTCTCTTCCTTTTCTTTTTCTTTTTTTTTCTTTTGGTTGGGTCGACCCCTTGCTTGGGCACCAAGCAAGGCTTGGTCGGCCCCTTTCTTGGGTAGGAAGCAAGGCTTAGTCGACTACTTGATTGGGCACCATTCAAGGATGTGGCCGACCCTTTCTTGGGTAGAAAACAAAACTAAAACGGATGAATGCAAGGTTTTATAGAGGCTACAATAGGGACCGAGAGGAGAAATTAGTTTTGGCCTCCTGATGGATTTGAGCTTCTTGTGTTCGACCAGAACACCCAACTCAAGTTCATCAATAATAACTCATACCACTAAAGAGTTATTATTGAACTACGGCACTAATCCCATATTACATTATGGGCTCCTTCTTATCATGAGTGTGTTAGTCTCCCTGTGTTTAAGATATCGCATGCCCGTTAATTAAATGAGTTACTGACAACTCACCTAATTAACATCTACCTCCAAGAGTAGTACCACTCTACCTTTTAATCATGTCGGACTAAGTCCACCTGTAGGATTTACATGATAATCCTTATGAGCTTCTCAAGGGGGCATCATTAACCTAGATTACTAGGACACAACTTCCTTTTAGAATCAACAACACACCATATAAATAATATTATTTCCCAACTTAGGGCCTATTGATTTAACTAAATAAATCTCACACTTTGATAAATTAAAGAAATAAATACTAAGTATATGTGTTTGTTATTATATCGGGATTAAGAGTACGCACTTCCATAATAATAGAGTTTTGTTCTTTTATGCAGTCAGTATAAAAAGAAAAACCTCAAATGGTCCTACTCAATACACACATAATATACTAGTGTAATTTTATAGTCAAGATAAACTAATATCAAATCACACTATAACCATTACAATAGTTTTCCCCAATCCATCTTGGTTGTGAGCTACTATTTTTATAATTTATATGGAATTGATAACATTATTTTCTGTGTGACACCACACACCATGTCATCAGCAATATAAATTAAATGGACAACTACATTTAACTAAATGTAGATATTTGACCAATGTGATTCTCATTTCAAAATAAATGTTCATACAAAAAGCTAGGCTTTTAGTATACATCCTCACACATGACTAGTAGCCAAGAAGCACACGACCATGTGAACCTCACATGGGCGTGCAATGCAGAGCTGAGTTGAAGGAAGACACGACCGTGTGGGTCTCGCAGGACCATGCCACTCAACCCGAAGGGAAGAGGAAGTTGGCCGTGCGGATCTCGCACGGCCGTGCCACTCCACCCGAAGAGAGGGAGGAGCTGGCCGTGAGGATCTCGCATGGCCGTGACATGGGCCATGTGGCGTCCGTACCCTAGCCTATAAAAAGGGTCTTTTACCCTTCTCCGAGGGAGGGGGGGGCGAGCCGTTAGAGAGAGATATACCTTGGTGTCGTTCCACGCTATCCCGGACCTCCGTTCAACGATCTGAGATCACCTCCATCACTGCATCAACCCCAAAAGCAAACGATTGGATTCGAAGATCACTGGACGACATTGAATAAGCATCTCTTTTCCCTCTATCTTCTGGTTTGGGATTATATGTCTAATTATACTATGTCTTCGGGTTTTTCTCCCGCGTCTATGGAGTAGATTCTTTGTTCTAGGATTAGGGAGTAGTTGTGGATAGGTATTGATGTAAGACTCATGTTTATGCCTTGTTCTCATTGAATGATTTCACTTGTCTTGTTTCTATTTGATATGCATGAAACTTGCTTCAGATTACCATGTCGTATTAATTGATTGTGTATGAATTGCTAATTTCATAAAGATAGGATCTTAAATCGTATACCCGAGGGGCCGTAGTGATAGGGGTAACCCATTCATGGTCATCTAGGATACTCCCTTGAAAGGAGATGCAATTCTACATAAGGAAGTAGGAAACCAAACCAAACCCCTATCTCTATCCTTAATGATACCGATCAGATTCGCATTCTTGTGATCTACCGAGGCGCCCTAGTGACAAGTGTTAACCGTAATAGGATTTCACAAGAATCTTCTTTGTTTAGTGCTTAAGGGTAGTAACTTGAACTTTCGATGAGTACGTGTTGATTGACAATGAGGAAAGGATAGAACATGATACATCAACTACCACCATAATGAAACCAAACTCCTAGAGTTTTTCCCAAGCCGAGTCAAACTCTCTCTCTCTCTCACACACACACACACACTAGTTCTCACATCTACTTCCCAAGTTCTTTTCTTCTTAATAAATAGTTCACCTACAACTATTGGTAGTTTAGCTAATTCTACGTGAACAATTGCTAGTGCTTATAACCAGTCCTCGTGTGATTGATAATCTTTTATTGCTGACGACAAATCCGTGCACTTGCAGAAATGTAACAATGATAAGTACTATCTCTCAAAACACCTCAAAATAATCACCAAATGAGTCCTTGTTTCCTGAAGATCGTCTTCGGTGTTTTTTGCCAATTAATTGCTCGTAAGTGTTAAGCAGCTAGCTCAATACTTTTCCATATTAGTGGGGGTCATCTATCTGAATGTACCTTCTAGGTTATCCAACCAAGTACATATAGTCCATGGTCAAAGTTCCCATGGAATAAGATACATCGATCCTCTTTAGACTGGTCGAGCCCATAATAGTGTATATCAAACTTAGTCCTTTTTATGTATGTACAAGTCATGTAGTCAAAGGTGTCTCCTAGATTATCTAACCAAGTATAAGTATCCCAAGGGTTGAAATTTCTATGAAATCGAGTAAGTCGTGTAACACCCATAGAGTACTTAGCAAGATTTTAGATATTGTTTTTTTATCATGAATAAAAATAGGCCTTATGTGTAAATTTGTAAAAATAATAAAATAAAATAGAACCAAAAGAGATGACCAGGGTTTGAACCTTGGATCTCTTACTAGATACATGGATGTATTAACCAATAGACCAAGAGTAGTTATTGTTAGAAAGAGAAGGGACAATATAGTTAAGAGTAAGAAAAGAGCTTTTTCATTGAGAAGGAGAAGTTAGAGTTGCCCTCTTCCTCTCAAAAGAAAAGAGGATTCTTGCTTCCTCTTTTCATTAAGGAGAAGTAAAAGAAAGGAGAAGGGAAAAAATACATTTTCCCTTCCTCCTCTCATGATGAATAAAAGGGGAAATTAAAGAAGAAAATTCATTTCCTCCTCTTCCTTCTCCCCCCTCCTCCTCACCGTGACCAAGAGCCTCTCCTCACCTCTCCTTGCCGAAATCCAAAAATAAAGGAGGACTCCTCTCTAGGAAGGCTCCACAAGCAAGATTTTCTCCCTAAGTAAATCAAACAAGGATGTAAGTATTTTCTCACCTGTGGTACAAGTCGCTTACGATATTTTCGAAAGATTAGAACACTTGAAAATAAAAAAATAAAAAGAGAAGAAACCATGCTCATGGATCTTATTATGTTAGGATATGAATTTAGTTAAAGATTTATGTTGGATGTTGTTTAAGCTTGATCTTTTTCTTAATTTGTTTATTGACCTTCTTCTTAATAAAGTTCGGCCATGATGAGTTTTTAGGGTTCATGAAGCTCCAAACCTAATTTAGTATGCTCATAGACTTCTTTATGATATGTTATGGAATTAGCTAAGTATTCATGTGTATATGTTGCTTAGAAGTTTATTTCATGGTTTATGAAGTTTCGGCCATGATAGAGTTTTAGGGTTCATGAAGCTCAAAACCTAATTTAATATGCTCATAGACTTCTTTATGATATGTTATGGAATTAGCTAAATATTCATGTTTATATGTTGCTTAGAAGTTTATTTCTTGCTTGAGGAAGTTTCGGCCATGATGGGGTTTTTAGGGTTCATGAAGCTCAAAACCTAATTTAACATGCTCATAGACTTCTTTATGATATGTTATGGAATTAGCTAAGTATTGATGTTTATATGTTTCTTAGAAGTTCATTTCTTGCTTGAGGAAGTTTCGGCCATGATAGAGTTTTAGGGTTTCATAAAGCTCAAAACCTAATCTAGCATGATCATGGACTTCTTTATGATATGTTATGAAATTAGATAGGTATTCATGTTCATATGTTGCTTAGAAGTTTACTTCTTGTTGTATGATGTTTCGGCCATGATGGAGTTTTAGGGTTCATGAAGCTCAAAACCTAATTTAATATGCTCATAGACTCCTTTATGATATGTTATGAAATTAGCTAGGTATTCATGTTTATATGTTGCTTAGAAGTTTATTTCTTGCTTGATGAAGTTTCGGCCATGATAAGGTTTTTAGGGTTCATGAAGCTCAAAACCTAAATTAGTATGCTCATAGACTTCTTATGATATGTTATTAAATTGAAATTGGCTAGGTATTCATGTTGTATGTTGCTTAGAAGTTATTTCCCTTCTTATGAACTTTCAGCCATAACTATAATCTAGGGTTCAAGAAAGTTTAGACTTAACTTAGCAAGCTCATTGATTCCCTTATGATATGGTATGAAGGTAGCTTGGTATTTTTATGCTTATGTAGAACTTAGTTTCATGCTTTTAAAGGTTCGGCCACAATTAAGTTAAGAGGCCTAGGAAGCTTAGAACCTACTACTTATGCTCATGATATTCTTTATAGTTTATGACATGAATTTGATTTAAGGTTCACATGCTGATAGGTCATTGTAACCTAAAACCAAGCATGGTGACTCTCGGCCACCATATGAAACTAGGGTTAGAGACCCAATTATAACCTTGCTAGGTGTCTCACATACTAGAATACGAACTAGGAGATGCTAGTAAATATTTTCCATGTATGATTATGGTTGCCTACGATGATATATATACTTAATTAAGGATGCTCATGAATTATGCATGATGATGACTCTTATGATATGTTTTATGCTTAAGTATGCATGCTTTATGACAAGACAAGTAACATGCCTATGATGATGACTCTTATGATATGTTTGATGCTTAAGTATGCATGCTTTATGACAACACAAGTAACATGTCTATTTATGTATGTTTAAGAATTTTTGCATGAAATGATTCTTATGATGACAATGTACCCAAGCATGTATGATTTCAAGTATGTGGCATGTTCATTTATGTAAGCTCATGAACCAAGCATGATAATGGTTTTATATGATGGCTATGTGCCCAAGAAAGTATGCCTTATGATATGATAAGAAAATGGCAAAGAGTTGCTTCCCTTAAGTTGGGATTAAGAGCACTCTTCATGTTAAGACAAGAGTATGACATCTATGATGATATGATATGACAGTTATGATGATATGATATGCATGACATGCACTTTACTTTGTATGGCTTGTACCAAGGGTGGGCTCCATAAGCGCCCCTAGACCGACGGACTATGAACGGGTCTAGTAAAAGGGGATGAGCTCCTTAGTACGCCCCTAGGCCGACGGACAATAAACGGGTCTAGATCCCTAGTAGGTTCGGGGCTAGCTACCCTGTCCTAGGGATTGCGCGCATTTATGTATGTATGTGGTACAAGTCGGGCCCTCATGATGATGATATTATGTTTAAATATTAAAAGATATGTTTAAAGACATCCTTGCACTCGACATGACATATGTTTTAAAAAGGACATTTTGCATAATGCACCCATTCACATATGACATGTTTCTTTTATGATTTATATGACCTGATGATATGTTATGTTTCTTATGATTCACCTCACATGATCCCTTTATTTATGATATGTTAGAATCATGGATTATAATGATATGTTATGATAAGGAACTATGCTCACATTACATATTGTTAGATGATTATGTCTTCATTGATGATATGCTTATATGATTATGCTTTGAGATACGGTTTTTGTGAGTAGGAAAGGATCTTACTGAGCTTGTGTGCTCATAGCTTACTTCCTTGTACCATAGATAAAGGCAAGGGATGGATGACTTAAGGGAGCTGTAGGAGAGGCAAGGAGGTGTGTGTGGCAGTGGCTCGGCTAAGACAAATAAGACCTGCTATGATATTTTGTTATGTTTGACATGAACCATTTGTATTTATGTTACATTCCAGGATAACTTCATGACATTTCCGCTGCTTTATGTTAATAGAAAGAAATTTTAAATATGCATGTATCCTGGAATAGTTAAGTAAATAAGTAGCCCCGTCCCTTTTAGTAGCAGGGAGGGCGGGCGTTACAAGTCGGTCCTCTACTGACCGAACGAACAAGAGTATATAACTATATCCTTCACCCAGCTGGTAGTATCCTAGGTTGGTATGGTTGGGGGTATCTCTTGAGACTATAATCTTTGATCTCCAGAAGAATGTTAACAGACTCATACCTTCCAACTCGGTATCAGTTGGTGCCACAGAAGAATCTACCTTCTCTGTAATAGATTTGGGTCTTAAAGTGTCAAATGGCCACTTCCATGGTTGACCTCAACCATGATTGCAAAATGAGCTAACTCAATAAATGCAATCATATTAAGCCCAAATCAAAGGTGACTAATAAACAAGTATATTAGCATCTACACAATGCAAAAGACATACCATCACTCCTATAGCTTGGAGATGTCCTATTGCTATTTGGTCCCAAAACTTAAAAAATCACATCGAGAAAACAAATCGTAAAATCTAAAACACACAAACAGGCTTCACAACTTAGCTCTAATACCAATAAATTGTCACGCCCCGAGGGTAAGGTTTGTTTGACAAAAATCAGATAGCACCTCCCCTGTAGCAATGACAATTGAATCATAGATACAAGACCACAAGGCCTCACAAGTAATAAACAATAGCCTAAATGGCTGGAAGATACACAACCACATAGTTATATATACAACTCACTTGGTTGGAACAAAATAATCACAACCACGCAGTTGTATAATAAACAACCCACACAGTTGTTCTAAAAACACAATGGAAAACAAAAGGAAAACCGATGAACCAAAAAGATACAATGTGTGCCAGCACGACTTAAACACAACTGAATACCAAAATGATAAAGAAGTCACACGGCTAAACGCCAATACAATGTCAATACCATAAGGAAAATATGTACAAAACTAAGAGCAAAATAAAGACCATTTTCTGATGTGACGTGGGATCGGTAAATAGGATCTATGAGTGACATGACATATCTATGTGCTAACCTGAAAATAAAAAGAAAAGTAAGGGGTAGTGAGTATTGTTGGGGGATCGGTGGCCGGCTTGAAGGGGGGTTGGATAGACGGCGCCTCCAAATCGTTCACTTCCTACGTTGTTAGCTTGCGCAGCGGAATAATACAAAAATAAACAAGCTAAACTAAAGACAAGAATAAGAAGGAATGAAAACCGCTAACAAGCTCGTTTACGTGGTTCGGAGATAACTTGCTCCTACTCCACGGCTGTCCGTAAGGTGGACGATCCCTCAATCCGTCGGTGGATTAATCCCCGGAAACTCCGGCTAGCACAATCCTCCTTGTCGGTGGAGAAACCTCGCCACAACTCGATCAAGAGCACTTGGATTGCTAGGGCACTAGTTGACTATTAATTAGAGGTTACCCACCACTAATTTCGTCAACTATAACCAAGCTCCCAAGCTTTGGTTATATAGGCCGCGGGTTGAAAACCCCGCCTACCAGTCGACTGTCAAAACATGCAGTCGACTGCCCTCTGTGGAAATTCGACCGTTACATCCCAACGGCTCAATACCAGTCGACTGCTAAAACTAGCAGTCCACTGGTGTAGTCGACTGCTAAAACATGTAGTCGACTGATCCACACTAACCGAACGAACAAAACCATTCTGTTCGCGCCCAGTCGACTGCGTAGTCGACTGCACCAGTCGACTGCTAAAACATGCAATCGATGCTACCGTACTACTACAGTAACGCCACAATACTGCTACAGTAAAACCCTAAAATTAGGATTTTACTCCGAGTACAATCTCTCTTGCACTCGTACCATCACCCTTATGACTGATTTGACACTTCCTTTGCAGCTTTAACCTCTTGCCTTCAAGCCTACTTCCTTTGGCTCTCGCCCCTCGGATGCATTCAAGCCCGCGGCTCATCCCCAATGCCATCCTTCGCGTATGCCTCGAAGTCGCTTCTCTCGGCCCTTGTCCTTGCTGCCTTGTCCACGGTCCCTCAGATGCTCTATCCTTCACCGGACCCGAAGCCGTCAACCTGAGTCACATGTGTATCCTGCAGTCCTGCACAACTCAAGTACACATATTAAATAACAAGGGTGATCCTAACTTAAACCCTTTGCCCAAACACCAAAACATATGGTCGCACGGACCATTGGGATTGCTCCAACAAGTATAACATACTCAGCAGGTACAAGAAGATAATGCATGATATCATATATAAGGAGATCAAAAGAATACAACCTCAAATAAATTATTTACTAACCAATGTAAGTGCATCAGTATAGTCATCTATTGATAAAAGCATAGCAACTACATAATCCTCCACTAACCTACTCAACCAAGTATAACCAATCACTCGGAAGTACATACTATATATCTAAACCTGCATAAACTAATTCATAACCAACATATAACAAACAAATACCAGAAATAAGTCCTCATATATGGGAGCAAACACTCTACAATAAGAAAGACAAATGACCAAGACATCTAGCTAGGAACTGCGGGAGAAACGCTGTACCATGAATAGTCTCATGGATAGTCAAGGTATGTAAATAATCACTGTTCATAGGAGAACGCTCTACCATGGATAGCCCCGTGGGTGGACAGGATGAGGTAGCTATCTAGAACCTTAGCTACTGACTGCGGGAGAACACTCTACCATGGATATTCTCATGGGCAGTCAGGGGTATGTTAATAATCACTGACCGTGGGAGAACGATTTTATCACGAATGGTCCTGTGGGTGGATAGGATGAGGTAGCTATCTAGCACCTCAGCTACTAACTGTGGGAGAACACTCTACCATGGATGGTCTTGTGGGCAGTCAAGGTATATAAACAATCACTATCCATGAGAGAACACTCTACCATGGATGGTCCCGTGGATGGACAGGATGAGGTAGCTATCTAGCACCTCAGCTATTGACTGTGGGAGAACACTCTACCATGGATGGTCCCATGGGCAGTCAGGGTATGTAAACAGCCACTATCTATGGGAGAACGCTCTACCACGGATGGTTCCGTTGGCAGACAGGATTATAAGTGGTCATTGTGTGCAGGAGAACACTCTACCACTGATGGTCCCGTGGGAAAACAGGGTATATACGTGGCTATCTAACTGTGGACTATGACAAACATGCAACCATAGATAGTGACATGGATAGTCATATGTATCATGATTGTTGACAACTCTCTCAACCATGAATGGGAGACACCAGTTCTCAGGACATAACAACGTAAGGGTAAGTATAAAGTGAATACTCACACCTAGTATACTTCTCTATAGCTGTAATTCAGTCTAACCTCTGTAGCATATAGACATGAGCCTAAAGAACAAATCAAAGTCTAGTAGGATACACTATATCCTAAGCTATAGTATGATCTTACTAATGTATATGCATGAGTTAACATAACAAATCATATCCACAAAATGCAGGTCAACCAATCTTATCAAAAGAATATTAGTCATCCTAATCATAATATCTCAACTAATTCCATAGTATTATCATATACATAATAACACAACAAAATCCCAGTCACGTAGTCATAGATGTCTGTTTGAAGGCAAATAACCTAGTGGAATACTCCTATTACTATACTAGATTAAGATATTTATCGCATATAAGCAGGTATAGTCTGACTAACATATATGCCCTCCTATAAGTATACAACTATACTATAATATCACTAACACATGATTACAAACTTAAGGGTATCACTATATGGCATAAATGTCCGAGCATAAAACTATAACTATACTACGGTAATGCTCAACCAATACATGCATAGAAATAGGGAGACCATATAAATATCAAGATATATCTAAACATATAAGCTCAAGCCATAAGAGATTAAGATCAAGAACAAGAAATAATGGATTTAAAGTAAATAAGTAACTGCGACCTGATCAAAATATGATAATAAACAATCATGCACTAAGATCAAGGATCTAAATAAATAAGTCAAGAAGTAGCCACCTTTATTGTAGTTCGTGTCAGAATATCTTCTCACCTAGAGTTCACTTCAAATCAAAATGAAAACCCTACAATATAGAATATATAACATGACTAGGTTGTACCATACATCAAGTAGAAAAATCGAATTCTAATTTGATTAGGTAACACTAATTAATCCTACCCATAAAATAGATCAAATACTACATTTATCTTTAACCAATTGAACAATTAGATATATTACCACAACCTAAACATAAAATTGATTACAACTAATTAACTTGCAATCAATCTTATACCTTGATTAATCCACCCCTCTTCATCTTTTTCTTCTTCATTGGTTGTGCTATGGGATGCAACTGGTGGTTGTGGGTTGGTGGCATCCAACGAAGTGCTAGCCGACAAGGCAATGACAGTGGTGTAATGGGTAGCCATGAGAATCACAGGGTCAACCATAGTAGTCGCAAGGCTGGCTGACTATGAATTGGCTATGTTGGTCGCGTCCAGGTGTCATGGCCATGGGCTAGCCATGTCTGGTTGTGGTGTTGTTGGTTGCTACTCGGAACACCGTTCTATTTCTTCTGTACAAAAATTTGTACAAGCATAGAACTTAACCTATCTACCCATGTGATCTACTGAAGTTAGACTTGGATTGCAAACGATGCTTAACATTATTAATCCAAGTTGTTCTTCAGAAGTTAAACTTGGATTGGAAACGATACTTAACATTTTTACTCCAAGTTTAATTGATGTGATCTTTCTAAGTTTAACCATATTACAGAAGTTGATTAAATATCTATTTCAAAAATTGACTTCCAGGTTAAACATGGCGAGGTACTAGACCTTCTTAGTTATGGGATCATCCACCACTTCCTAAACCAAGCCTTTTAAAGAAATTGGATATTTAACTTCTTATAGTAACCCTAGGTTTAACTACAGAGACCTCAATAGAAACACAAGATGAAAACGTAAAATTGAAATACCAAATCGATAGCACAAAATCGAAACATAAAATTGCTAGCCTCTTGTGTTGGTGTTTCAGAATTCATGCAAAGAAAACTAACTAATTAATTCGAAGCGGAAACCATTAATTAGTTATACCTTTCTTTGTAGCTAATGACTTCTTGATCTTCTGTTGTATTCCTCTCCTCCTCTTAGACGTTGTGTGGGTAATGATCTACCAAGATGGAATCCACCTGAACCACTTCTTCTCCTCCATGACTCTCGAGCCACCAATGGATGCCAAAATAGGAAACTACCTTCTCTTCTTCTTCTCCTCCAAGTAGCCGGCCACCAAGGAGATGGAACTTCTTTGATGTGCCGCCAGGCTTAAGAGAATGAAAACAAGAGAAAGAAGAGAAGCAAGGGCCGACCACCAAGGAAAAGAAGAGGAGACGACCAAGAGAGAGTTTCTGCCATAAGGAAAATAGAAGAGGAGGTGCCGACTTAGGTTAATATCATAAGGCACCCTCTACCACTCTTTTATAATCCTTGGTCTTAGCAAAAAAGGAAATTTTAATAACAATTAAAATCTATCTCTTTTAAATTTCCTATTGTACATGGAAACAATGTTGGGATCTAGCGCGCTAAATACGTGAAAGCGCAACGGAAAAATTACTAGATCCACTTATCCAGCGGATCCATGCGAAGGGAAGAAAACAATTTTCATGACAAATAATCTATGCTAGGCTACATGATAGGATTATACCTTTGTTGCGTGCCCTTCGTAACCCCAACATCAACCTTTTCTTTGGATCCAGATCTAAGTGCATTCAAGTGTCCGCGCCTCTATAGTATCCACACGAACATATCCTTCGTTCATTCCACGAACGAAGCCTTCGGAGAAGAACCGTCTTCTTGTGCTAGCAAGAAGTATGGTTCGGCCATGGAAGAAAATTCGGCCATGGAAGAAGGAGGAAGAAGGAGGAGGAAGATCAAGAGACACCCATCTTATCTAATAAAAAATCTCACCAAAAACCTATATATATTCATCCAATGAATATGAAGGGTTTTTGTCTCTTTGTATTCCTCTTAATGGGTTGTATTATTATATTGGATTAACCATTAATCCAATAACCCAATAAGTCTAACCCATTGAGTGTAACCCATCAATCCAATTTGTCTAATTCGGATTGAACTCAATCCAATGAGTGGGTTCATTTGAGTATAACTCAATTAGTAACCAAAAGGCCTAATCAACTCATGATTGACGCTTAGGGCTAATTACTAACAAACAAAAGGAAAGTTTTAAAATTAATCTCTCTCTTTTAAAACATGTAGACAACTATAAAAAAGGAAAGATTAATTAAAACATCTCTTTTTAAATCATGGTTACAAAAAAGGAAAGTTTTATCAAAAATTAAAATATCTCTTTTAAACATTATAGATAACTACAAATATGGAAAGATTTAAAAAAAAAATTAAAATCTCTCTTTAATCTTTTGTAGATAGCTATGAAAGGAAAGATTTTAAAATTTTAAAACTCTCTTTTAAAACCAGGAGGATGTCTATAAAAGGAAAATTTTTAACACAAAATTAAAAACTCCCTGTTATTCATATATGGCCGACCCCTAGCTTGGATACCAAGCTTGGCCGACCAATACTTGCCTTCAAATTAATGCTTGGCTGACCCCCCTTGCTCCAAGCAAGGATGTGTTTGGCCTATTACTTGGGTAACAAGTGGACTTTGTCGATACAAGGCTTTATTGAGGCTACAACAGGGATCGAAGGAGAAATTGGTTTTGGTCTCCCGATGAACTTGAGCTTCTTATGTTCGCCCCGAACACCCAACTCAAGTTTATCTATAATAACTCATACCATTAAAGAGTTATTATTGAATTATCGCACCAATCCCAAATTATATTATGGGCTCCTTCTTATTATGAGAGCATTAATCTCCCTGTGTTTAAGATATCGAATGTCCACTAATTAAATGAGTTACTGACAACTCACTTAATTAATATCTATCTCCAAGAGTAGTACCACTCAACTTCATTGTCATGCCGGACTAAATCCACCTACAGGATTTACATGACAATCCTTATGAATTCCTCAAGGGGACATCATAAACCTAGATTACTAGGACATAGTTTTCTTCTATAATCAACAACACACCATATAAATAATATTATTTCCCAACTTATCGGGACTATTGATTTAACGAACTAAATCTCACCCATTGATAAATTAAAAAAATAAATACTCAGTATATGTTCTCGTTATTATATCGAGATTAAGAATACACACATCCATAATAAAGAAGTTTTGTTCTTTTATGCAGCCAATATAAAAAAAATTACTTCAAATGGTCCTGCTCAATACACACATAGTGTACTACTGTAACTTTATAGTCAAGATAAACTATTACCAAATTAACTACAACCATTCCAATGGTTTGTCCCAATCCATCTTGGTTGTAAGCTACTATTTAACATGATCTTCTGTGTGGCACCACACACCATGTTATCTACAATATAAATTAAATGGACAACTACATTTAACATAAATGTAGACATTTGACCAATGTGATTCTTATGTTCATACAAAAAGCTAGGCTTTTAGTTTACATCCCAACAATCTCCCACTTATACTAAAAGACTATGCTTCCATATATGTTGTCATACATCTGATTCCCATCCTCTCAACATGCCGATCAAAAGCTCTCGCCGGAAGGGCCTTTGTGAAAGGATCTGCCAGGTTATCTTCTGATGCAATCTTGGCGACAACAACCTCTCCTCGTATTAGGTGGTACATGCGCTCTATGTGTTTACTTGCCTTATGGACTCATGGTTCCTTCGAGTTTGCTACTGCTGTAACGCCCCGCCCCTCCTGCTCAAGGGACGGGGGTTACTTTACTTACTTACTTACTTACTTCACATTAACATACTTACTTGCATATCAATATTCTTTTCTACTTAAAACAGCGGAAGTCTTGTTTATAAAATTTCTCTTTTAAAACCTTTCTTTTCTTTTCAAATCACCATTACTAACTACCTAGCATATAAGGTCACATAGCATATTTAACATGATTTTAAGTCATAATACCAATAAGCATGATTAAATATCATGGAGTCATGAAACAATAACATAAGCTAAGCATAATTCTTTATTAAATAAAAGAAGGTCTTTCTCTTTTAGCCAAGCCACTACTACACACATCCTTCTTGCCCCTCCTGCTGCTCCCTTAGTTCATCCATTCCTTGTCTTTATCTGTGGAACAAGGAAAGTAAGCTATAAGCACATAAGGCTCAGTAAGATCCTTCCTACTCACAAAAAATCGTATAGCGTATCATAATCACAAGGCATAAAGCATGGAGATAAACTCATCATATCATGTATAGAAGCATCATATCGTAACTCTCATAAACATAAAATATAGAACATCTTATCATATCATGTCATATTCATACGAGCATCAAATCATATCATGTCATAAAGCACATCATAGCATATCGTAACATAATCATAAGGTATCATAGCATATCATGACATAATCATAAAGTGCATTCTGGTATATCATAACATAATCATAAGTATTATGGCATAATAATAAGGTGCATTCTGTGTTAGCTAGAGCCCTAGAGCCAATCATTTGATGATTGTATTTTGGACTTGTTGTATCATATTCTATATAAATAAAGGCATTTGGTTTTTGGTTATTATACTTACTTGTATTGGTGCCAAATAAACTAAGTATAATAACGTCCTTGAGTAGACGGTTCTCACCTATATCAATCGGTTAGTTGAACCGATAGTGAGATGATATAGGGAACACTACTCTTAATCATTCCTAGTCGAGTATTAACATTTAGGGACAATGTTAATGCAATAAGACTAGCATGTAGGTCAACTCGATGGCTTGATCTCACAAGTCATGGATATAGAGATATCAAGTTGACACATGGGTATACATTAGAGAATGTATACTGAATGACCCGCCATGAGAAAGTATCATGGATCGTTATATGAGTGTCATATACTTTCTCATGTGGCTATTAGTATGACTACTAGTCCTTAGACCTAAAGTCACCATGGTTCCCCACATAAGGAGTTATGTACTTTGGTTTCGTCAAACGTCACCCGTAACTGGGTGGACCATAAAGGCGATTACTGGGTATGTAACAAATTATGCGGAGGGATGTGAGTGATGTAGATGGGATCTATCCCTCCTATATGACGGGAGAGACATCGGTATTCTTGATAGAGTGAGACCACGAAGTGCATGGCCATGCCCAAATGAGTCAATATAGGATATTGAGCTCATTTGATTGAGTGAGTCTACTTGGAGTTCAAGATTTAGATTGATTAGAGGATGACACGGTCTATGCCTCACATTGATCAATCTAGATGTCTAGGATAGAAGGACACTTGTCATATATTGTGAGGAGTCACAATTAGTAGTCACAAGGTGATGTTGGATCTCAACATTCTTGTAACTTGGGTAGTAATGATGTATTGCTAGATACCGCTCATTACTTATGTTTCTAAATGAGTTTAGGGGCATTGCCAACGTTACAAGAACCTATTGGGTCACACACAAAGAACAAGTGGATGGAGATTAGGTTCATATGATGAACCAAGAGGATTAAATTCATTTGATGAATCAAATTGGATTAAGAGTAATCCTAATTGGGCTAATTGAGTTGGACTCAAGTTGATTCATGTGTTCAATGAGTCTAATTTAGATTATGACTCATTGAATCAATTTAATTAAATGAATTAGATTCATTATATTAAATTGGCTTGAATTAAATGGTTGGATTAGATCAACCATGAGAGAGATTAAGTCAAGTTTGACTTGACTTGAGAGGAAGATGAAGAGTCAAGTTTGACTTGACTTTATGCCACCTCATTGGTGAGTTGGCATTAAGTGGACCAATGATGATGCTCCACATCATCATGGTTACTTATGTGAAATGCCACCTCATGGGAGTTACCAAGAGTTGTGACTCTTGGTATCCCATGGAGGTTACAAACCACTTAATTAGATGAAAAGAGTTTCATTTTTGTAAGTGTAACTCTCATTCAAGTGATCTTCCTCCTCCTAAGCTCTCTTCTTGCTCCTTCTCTTCTCTTGGTCGTGGGTTTCAAGCAAGGGAGAAGAAAGGAGAGTGAATCTAATCCAAGAAGAAAGGTTAGTGAAAGTCACATAGAGATTTTAGAGGAGTGTGCTCTCTTCTTTTCCTTTCTTCTTCTTCCAATCCTACCCGAGAGCCCTAGAGAGTGCTAGCACACTTGTGGTGCTCTCTTCTCCATCCTTGAGTGTTAGAGGACACTTCTTGTTCGTGTGGATATCACTAGAGAGTTGTCTACGTTGACAACTTCGAGATCCGGCGTACCGTTGGACGAGCGGGATTTGTGAGGGCACGCTTCAAAGGTATAAAATGTTTTTCCTTTGTAGATCTACTGTAGATCATAGTTTGAAACTCGTACTCGTATTTTTGAAATCTATCCTTCGTACGAGATCCAGTGGCATGGGTGATTCGGGGTTTCCGCGACGCGAAAAAGCGATTTTTGAAAAGGAGCAAGAAGTATATGCAAGATTCTGGCATATCATAACATAATCATAAGTATCATGGCATATCATGGCATAATCATAAGGTATATGCAAGATAACTTTCAAAACATGTATCATGAACATATATATGCAACATGTCTTTTGAAAACTTATTATATACATACTTAAACATAATCTCAACATAACTAGGGCCCCGGCCTGTACCACATACATAAATGTGTGCGTCCTATGTAGGTCCAATGTAGCAAGTCTTGAACCCTACAAGGCATACATACTAGGCCCGTTTCTTAGTCCATCGACCTAGGGGCACTTAGGAGCCCATCTCTAACGAGGCCCGTTTCTTAGTCATTCGACCCCGGGGCGCTTATGGAGCCCACCCTTGGTACAAGCCATATAAAGTAAAGTAGCATGTCATACATATCATGGTTCTTATCATTTCATGCATATCATATTTCTTAACATATCATAAAACATGCATAATTTGGGCACACAGCTCATCATAATAGCATGCATAAATTTGGGCACACAGCACATCATAAACACATGCATAATTTGGGCACACAATTCATCATAATAGTATGTATAATTTGGGCACACAGCACATCATAAATACATGCATAGTTTGGGCACACAACTCATCATAATAGCATACATAATTTGGTCACACAGCATATCATAAGGGTTATCAATATGCATAGATCATGAGCATACGTAAATAAACATAGAAGCATAACAAATTCTTATCATATCATGAAGCATTGCATGTGAGACACATGGAGATCATAATTAGGTCTCTAATCCTAATTTTTCATATAGTGGCCGAAACATATGATTGTAAATTAGGTTAATAATCAACATAGAAGCATGTGAACCCTAAACCAATATCATATCATATATCATAAGGAACATCATGAGCATGTTTAGTCTAGGTTCTAGGTTTCCTAAGCTTAGAAACTTGTCATGGCTGAATCCTATCAAGCATTATATTGGGTTAAAAGCAACATACAAGCATGTGAACTCTAAACCAATATCATATCATATATCATGAGGAACATCATAAGCATGTTTAGTTTAGGTTCTAGGTTTCCTAAGCTTATAAACTTGTCATGGCCGAATACCATCAAGCATCACATTAGGTTAAAAAACAACATACAAGCATGTGAACTCTAAACCAATATCATATCATATATCATAAGGAACATCATAAGCATGTTTAGTTTATGTTCTAGGTTTCCTAAGCTTATAAATTTGTCATGGCCGAATACCATCAAGCATCACATTTGGTTAAAAATCAACATACAAGCATGTGAACTCTAAACCAATATCATATCATATATCATAAGGAACATCATAAGCAAGTTTAGTTTAGGTTCTAGGTTTCCTAGGCTTATAAACTTACTATGGCCGAAACTTGTCAATCATGTAACTAGGTTTCATGTGGAATAAAAGCATGGAACCCCTAAACAAATTTCATAGTATTTATTACCAAGAACATCATGAGCATGTTTAGTTCAAGTTCTAGATTTCGTAGGCTTATAAACTTGTTGTGGCCGAAAGTTTATGGAGCATGAAATAAAGTTCTAACCAACCTACAAGCATGAGCATGTCATGTTAACTTCATATCTTGTCTTAAGGAAAATCATGATAGGCTTAGTTTAGGTTTAAAGATCTCCTAGGCCCTTAATCCTACCATGTCCGAATGTTCATGAGCATGAAATAAAGTTCAATCAACATACAAGCATGAGCATATCATATTAACTTCCTATCTTATCTTAAGAAGAATCATGGCATGCTTAGATTAGGTTTAAGGTTCTCCTAGGCCCTTAATCTTATCATGACCGAAAGTTGAAAGGGAGACATCCTAATTCCAAGCAATATACAAGTATGAGAAATGTTAACAACTCTCTTATCATAAGGTACATATCATAAAAACAAAGGGAGCATGTTTAGTTTGAGTCTTAAGCTTACCTAGTTCTTTTATTCATGCTTGGCCGAGAGTCTAGGATCATGAATCTAAGTTCTAACCAAACATTCCAGCATAGAAGCATTAGATTAATCCCCTACCAGAAGATACATATTACAAGAAATATATTGAGCATATCTAGTTGGGTCTTAAAATTTCCTAGGTCTTCTTTTTGTCTTGGCCGAAAGTCCATGAAGAAATCCTAGGTTTTTAAGAAACCTAACCTCATAGAAAAACACATGAACTATTGTACCACAAGTGAGGGGAAACTTACATAATTTTCGCTTGTTGTTCCTTAAGAAAATGATACCCTTGTGAGGAGGAAGAAGAAGCTTCTCTTCCTAGTTTTCCCTTTTTGTTTTCTTCTTCTTGTAAGAGGTAAACCTTGAGACTCCTTCTTGGAAATTGGTTTTCTTAGAGAGAAAACCTTAACTTGACTTTTGAGAATGAGGGAGAAAAGCTCTAAGTTTCGGTGGAGAAGGAAAAAGGAGGAGGAAGAAGGAGGAAGAAGAAGAATTAGAAATTCTCTTTCTCTTTTCTCCTCTAAATCCTATTTATTCATCATGGAAATGAATTATGTCTTCATTTATCCCTCCCTTAACTCCTCTATCTCTTCCCTCTTTGATTCTCACGAAAAATTAGAAGGAAAAGAGGGAAAGAAGGCAATTTGCCTTTTTCTTGCTCCCTCTCTTAACCAAGAGGAAGAGAAGGTAAGCAACTTGGTTTTCTCTTGCTCTTTTACTTAGTTTTTATTTTCTTCTCACCTTTAACTACAATTTCCATTCCTTTCCATCCATCTATTATTCATTATTCTAGTGGTTATCATACACCCCTTTAACTCTATTATTTGTGGGAGGTTCAAGGTTCAAACCTTCACCTCTCTCTTTTTTTTTATTTCTATTATTTTTTTTTTTTATTCTTCTTACTTTTATGCTCTAAAGAAAATAATACCCATATACCTATCTTATAATTTCATGGGTGTTACAGTACCCCATACCTCATAGAAAGTTCGTCCTCGAACTTAGAATAGCGACGTCAGGTGGTACTGGACTTCCTGCTGAGTGTATCCGCCACCTTGTTCGCTCTTCCGGGATGATAAAAGATTTCGCAATATTAGTCCTTGACTAGCTTGAGCCATCTGCGTTGTCTCATATTTAGGTCTTTCTGCATGAAGAAATATTTCAGACTCTGGTGGTCTGTATAAATCCTGCACTGGGCTCCATATAAGTAATGCCTCCATGTTTTTAGAGCGAAGACCACAGCTACTAGTTCTAAATCATGAATGGGGTAATTTCTTTCATGCTCCTTGAGTTTTATAGAGGCATAGGCGATGACTTTGCTATCTTGCATGAGTACAGCTCCAAGTCCTAGTAAGGAAGCATCGCTATACATATCAAAGCCTTTGTTGCTTTCTGGAAGAGTAAGGATCGGAGCACTGGTCAGTCTCCGTTTTAGTTCTGTAAAACTCTTCTCACAGTCGTCCGTCCATTCATACTTTCTGTTTTTCTTGGTGAGAACTGTCATAGGGGCTGCAATTTTAGAGAAATCCTCTACGAACTTCCTGTAGTAGCTTGCTAGTCCGAGAAAACTTCTGATTTCACTGGCACTCTTTGGTCTGTTCCAGTTACTTACAGCTTCGATCTTGCTTGGATCTACCATGACTCCTTCCTTGGAGATAACATGACCCAAGAATGTTACTTGGTCTAGCCAGAACTCGCATTTGGAGAACTTTGCATATAGTTGTTTCTCTCAGAGGATCTGTAGTACAATATCCAGGTGTTCGGCATGTTCTTCCTGGGTTCTTGAATAAATGAGAATATCGTCAATGAAGACGATCATAAATTTATCGACATATGTCGCAAATACTCGATTCATCAAATCCATAAACACGGCAGGGGCATTTGTCACTCCGAAGGGCATAACTACGAACTCATAGTGTCCGTATCTTGTTCGAAAGGCTGTCTTTGGTATATCATCTTGTTTCACTCTCACTTGATGATAGCCGGACCTTATGTCAATCTTTGAGAAAATGGTTGCTCCCTTCAGCTGGTCAAACAGGTCATCGATCCGCGGAAGGGGGTACCTGTTCTTGATTGTCACGTTGTTCAGCGCTCAATATCCTATACACATTCGCATAGACCCATCCTTCTTTTTCACAAACAGTACTGGAGCTCCCCATGGTGAGTGACTAGGGCGAATAAGTCCCTTGTCGAGTAACTCCCGTAGCTGCTCTTGAAGTTCCTTTAACTCAACTGGCGCCATCCGGTAAGGTGCTTTAGAGATAGGTTTAGTACCAGGAACTAATTCGATCGTAAATTCTATCTCCCTATCAGGGGCTAATCCCGGTAGTTCATCGGGAAACACTTCTGGATAGTTACATACTACCCTGACTTCTTCTAGCTTCTGGCCCCCGGTTTGGCTTGTATTGACCACGTGCATTAGGAATCCAGTACATCCCTCGTCTAGCATCCTCTGTGCCTTTATAGCTTGTAAGAATCTTTCAGTTTCTTTCCCGGGTTCTCCAACGAATTCAAACATCGGTTCAGCTTCAGGTCGGAAGACTACTTTTCTCTTACGACACTCGATCGAAGTGCCGTACTTGCTCAGGAAATCCATGCACAGTATAATGTCATAATCTTGCATGTCGAGTACTATCAGATTGCAGTAGAGTTCTCTGTCTGCGATTCGGATAGGTACGGCTTGCAGCATATGATCCGATGGCATAACTTCCCCGGATGGTAGGGTTGTTAAGAACGTGCCATTTATTGTTTGTGGTGGCATATCTAATTTTTTTATAAATGGTGTTGAGACGAACGAGTGTGTCACTCCAGTATCAAATAATACTATAGCATACTGACTGAAAATAGGTAGCTGACCTGTGACGACAGTAGAGGCACTCGCCACATCTTCTTTGGTAAGCGAGAAAACCCTGGCGTTCGTTGCCGCTGGCGGGGCTTCCAATCTCCCTTTGCTAATCGGTGTTCCTTCAATAGCAGCTTGCATCTGGTGTAGCTGCGAGGGAGCACTCTTGTTCTGGTTATTCTGCTGGGGTGGTGCCTGAAACCGGGTAGTGCAGTCTCTGGCCAGATGTCCTTCCCCTCCGTAATTGTAGCACTTCCTTGTACCCTTGTGGCATACTCCGGAATACAGCTTCCCACAAATAGTACACTGAGGGTATTTCGGTTGCTTATTCACTGGACCACCTTTAGCATTGTCCCATTGTTTCCTTTTTCTAGTAGAGGTCCCTTTCCAGCCTATTCTGGTACCTGAAGGTTTCAGTCCTTCTGTTCGTGCCTGATTCTTATTCTCGTTCATCGCTTTCTGATAATGTTCTGTGATTAGGGCACTGCTGACCAGTTCCTCTGTAGTCTGCGGTCTATTAATTCTGCCGGCCACGTTCAGTGCTATCTCGGGTCAAAGCATCTTCAGCATCAGTCTGACCCTCTCTCTTTCCGTGCGGACCAACTCTGGACAAAGGCGTGCCAGACGGTTGAAGCGCTTTACCCCTTCGTTCACTGATAAGTCACCTTGTCGGAACTTGGTGAACTCGTCGTAATGCTGGTTCGTCACTTGCATATGGAAGAACTCCTTGAAGAACTCTGTCTCAAAGTCCGTCTAGTCCATCAGATTAATTTGTCTCTTAGCCTTAACTCTTTCCCACCACATTCTCGCGTCGTCGGAAAAGCAGAAAGATACGCATTTGATTTTTTTCTGATACGGGCCAGTCCAGTAATTCCACTATGCTTTCCATTGTCTTGAACCAGGCCTGGGCGTCCCATGGCTCGCAAGTACTCGAGAAGTTCTCTGGCTTCAGTCTTAGCCACTGTATGAAGTAGGTCTCCTGTCGGACCACTGGGGCAGGGGCTATCGGTGGTACTGGTGCAACTATTGGTATGACGGGCACTATATTTTGATTTACTGGCGTGGTGGCAAGATTTCTTTGCTGACCCATTAAAGTCATGATTAGCTGTTGTTGCTCGGTGATCTGACACTGGAGGTCGGTGACTACCTGGGTCAGATCCGGTGGGGTCGCTGTCTCGTCTGCTCGGGTAGTGCGTCTCCTAGCCATGCTTATCTTCATTAATGATAATAAATTATCGTTATTCCGATTCATGCTAACATAAGATTATTATCATTCCTATCCTACCATCATGCGTATTTAAACTAGAACTGTGACTTATCATAATCAAAAAAATAAGTAAACATGCGTAATATTAAAGCATCATAAAAGAATTAAATTAAGCATATAGATTCTTACTTGGAGCGGCAGGATGGTGGCTTGACATGTGTGTAGTGAAAAGGCTGAACCTGGCTCTGATGCCAACCTGTAACGCCCCGCCCCTCCTGCTCAAGGGACGGGGGTTACTTTACTTACTTATACTTACTTACTTACTTCACATTAACATACTTACTTGCATATCAATATTCTTTTCTACTTAAAACAGCGGAAGTCTTGTTTATAAAATTTCTCTTTTAAAACCTTTCTTTTCTTTTCAAATCACCATTACTAACTACCTAGCATATAAGGTCACATAGCATATTTAACATGATTTTAAGTCATAATACCAATAAGCATGATTAAATGTCATGGAGTCATGAAACAATAACATAAGCTAAGCATAAGTCTTTATTAAATAAAAGCAGGTCTTTCTCTTTTAGCCGAGCCACTACTACACACATCCTTCTTGCCCCTCCTGCTGCTCCCTTAGTTCATCCATTCCTTGTCTTTATCTGTGGAACAAGGAAAGTAAGCTATAAGCACATAAGGCTCAGTAAGATCCTTCCTACTCACAAAAAATCGTATAGTGTATCATAATCACAAGGCATAAAGCATGGAGATAAACTCATCATATCATGTATAGAAGCATCATATCGTAACTCTCATAAACATAAAATATAGAACATCTTATCATATCATGTCATATTCATACGAGCATCAAATCATATCATGTCATAAAGCACATCATAGCATATCGTAACATAATCATAAGGTATCATAGCATATCATGACATAATCATAAAGTGCATTCTGGTATATTATAACATAATCATAAGTATCATGGCATATCATGGCATAATCATAAGGTGCATTCTGGCATATCATAACATAATCATAAGTATCATGGCACAATCATAAGGTATATGCAAGATGACTTTCAAAACAAGTATCATGAACATATATATGCAACATGTCTTTTGAAAACTTATTATATACATACTTAAACATAATCTCAACATAACTAGGGCCCCAGCTTGTACCACATACATAAATGCGCGCGTCCTATGTAGGTCCAAGGTAGCAAGTCTTGAACCCTACAAGGCATACATACTAGGCCCGTTTCTTAGTCCATCGACCTAGGGGCACTTAGGAGCTCATTCCTAACGAGGCCCGTTTCTTAGTCCATCGACCCCGGGGCGCTTATGGAGCCCACGATTGGTACAAGCCATATAAAGTAAAGTAGCATGTCATACATATCATGGTTCTCATCATTTCATGCATATCATATTTCTTAACATATCATAAAACATGCATAATTTGGGCACACAGCTCATCATAATAGCATGCATAAATTTCGGCACACAGCACATCATAAACACATGCATAATTTGGGCACACAGCTCATCATAATAGTATGCATAATTTGGGCACACAGCACATCATAAATACATGCATAGTTTGGGCACATAACTCATCATAATAGCATGCATAATTTGGGCACACAGCATATCATAAGGGTTATCAACATGCATAGATCATGAGCATACATAAATAAACATAAAAGCATAGCAAGTTCTTATTATATCATGAAGCATTGCATGTGAGGCACATGGAGATCATAATTAGGTCTCTAACCCTAATTTTTCATATAGTGGCCGAAACATATAATTGTAAATTAGGTTAGCAATCAATATAGAAGCATGTGAACCCTAAACCAATATCATATCATATATCATAAGGAACATCATGAGCATGTTTAGTTTAGGTTCTAGGTTTCCTAAGCTTAGAAACTTTTCATGGCCGAATCTTATCAAGCATTACATTGGGTTAAAAGCAACATACAAGCATGTGAACTCTAAACGAATATCATATCATATATCATGAGGAACATCATAAGCATGTTTAGTTTAGGTTCTAGGTTTCCTAAGCTTATAAACTTGTCATGGCCGAATACCATCAAGCATCACATTTGGTTAAAAATCAACATACAAGCATGTGAACTCTAAACCAATATCATATCATATATCATAAGGAACATCATAATCATGTTTAGTTTAGGTTCTAGGTTTCCTAAGCTTATAAATTTGTCATGGCCGAATACCATATAGCATCACATTTGGTTAAAAATCAACATACAAGCATGTGAACTCTAAACCAATATCATATCATATATCATAAGGAACATCATAAGCAAGTTTAGTTTAGGTTCTAGGTTTCCTAGGCTTATAAACTTACTATGGCCGAAACTTGTAAATCATGTAACTAGGTTTCATGTGGCATAAAAGAATGGAACCCCTAAACAAATTTCATAGTATTTATTACCAAGAACATCATGAGCATGTTTAGTTCAAGTTCTAGATTTCCTAGGCTTATAAACTTGTTGTGGCCGAAAGTTCATGGAGCATGAAATAAAGTTCTAACCAACCTACAAGCATGAGCATGTCATGTTAACTTCGTATCTTGTCTTAAGGAAAATCATGACAGGCTTAGTTTAGGTTTAAAGATCTCCTAGGCCCTTAATCCTACCATGGCCGAATGTTCATGAGCATGAAATAAAGTTCAATCAACATACAAGCATGAGCATATCATATTAATTGCCTATCTTATCTTAAGAAGAATCATGACATGCTTAGATTATGTAATGCCCGCCCTCCCTGCTAACCCTAAGGGACGGGGCTACGATACTCAACGTACATATTACAGCGGAAGACTTAAAATCATTTTTCTTGGTTTAATAAAAACCGAACTACACTAATATGGTTTCCATAACTTGATAACAAGTTTGTCTTGCCTCTCTTCTTTTCATTTTGATTGTAAATTTAGACTACCCTTGAATGTAAATCAAGATTTCTTTAGATTTTGTAATGTACAAATTAGAGAAAGAACCAGTCTACAAGATGATGGTGAAAAGAGAGAAGGACAACAACACACGGCGACCAAGGAAGCACTTGAAGAAGATGCTTAGACCTAGGTTGACCTTTCAATCTTCTCATTGGCTTGAGAAGATCATAGTTTATGGGGCCATAACCATGTCATGTTTCATTAGCGTATATGTTGATGCATGCCTTGATATGCCATGCATGTATGTGATGCATGTGTAGCTATCATAATTAGGTCCTTTTATTATGCCTACCAAAGTTTAGTACTCACTACTACCTCGATCATTTGTAGTCAGGTTTTACCAAAGCAAAGTAGCTCATTTTATCTTGGTAGAGTGTGATAGGACAATTGTGATATCTAACTATTAGACTTTGGGCGTGACTCAACTAAGTTATCTCAATTGGATTGAGAACTTAGAGGCATATCCCATGCGATGTAATTCAAATTATACTTAGAGGCCAAAGCTAAATCAAGATGAGTTATAATATGGATTTCATAAGATGGGAAAATGAACAAATAGTCTTGTTCACCCATAGCTATGTAGCTAGATGTCTTAGTCATTCATATTTCTTATGGTGAAGTGTTACTCCCACATGTGATGATATTTCTTGTGGTGGAGCGTTCTTCCATATATGATGATCTATTACTGTTACTTACACTGGTACATACTTATGATATGTAATACCTATGTTGATTATTATCTGGCACTACTCATGGTATTATTTGCAGCTAAGTAGGTTGATATGCAGTATATGCATACTTATGTCATCTTCATATGATGAGTATTTACCTTTGAGACCATATACCTTTGTTCTCCTTATGCTTAGATCATGCACTATCTTGTATTACCCGAGGAGTCATTTGGACTAACTACCTGATTGTATTTTCTCTTCCTCAGGTAGTAGATAGATGATATGTGGAGTCATTTGGAGATCTTGTCCACCAGTCCCATGTCACATCAAGCGTTTTCCCCGTTATTGCTTTTACTTGCATTATTGGAATCCGGACTTCCTTATGTAATAAATAACTTGTGTGTGGATTTTGGAGTTATAGTGATATTTTATTCATTTATGTACTTGTTGTGTTAAGTCATACTGATACGTAGTCATTTCAATTTGTATGTTGAGTGGGTTTTGATATATTTTTTCTATTATGTAGTAGGTTATTTTATCTTTCATTGTTGTGTTTATTCCTACTTGTGGTATTATATCAAGTTATATCTAATATTGTCATAAGGGGTATTTCCATTTTGTCGAACAAGTACACCTCTAAGGCATGACAAGCATAGTATAATAATAATTATGATCCTACAAAACATAATTAGATATAATATGCATGTATAAGGAAGATAGATAGGTCTGTCTGATCTCGACTTAGAAACCTTCATTGGTTTCTTCAGTTAGATCAACGCCTAAGGTTTGTCCAATAATGACACGACCTCATTGCACTCTACTCTAGGAGCTTACCTTAACTTAACCACTAAACAACTAGTTTGATAGACCTATTTGGACTTCTTCTCTTAGTGTCTGATCGACCCACCAGGACTTTCCTTTCTTATGTCTGATCCAACTGACCCATCAAGTGCACTGCCAGATTAGCTCATCCGATCTTTTGTCTAGTATCTAGTACTTTTGATCCAGTAAGACTACTTACCTAGTATCTAGTCATCCTGAACCACTAGGTCTTTTTGATGCCTAATGTTTGGTCTTCCTGACCATTAGGACTTTCCATGTTTAGTGACTTGGACATTTAGCTTACCCATTAAACACATAATATCAAATTTTAAACCATTTGTTATACATCAAAATATATGTTCAATTATTGGTGCTGACTGCACTAACAAAACATACTCTAAGGGGTATCTTAGAGTACTTGATGTAAGATATGACAAATTAAATAAAATATTTTATTAGAGAAATAACCTTATAGGATTTTTTCAAAATTTTTAGAAATTTTCTAGGATTTAAACGGAGATCGTATGATACATTTTTAGTGATGAAACTATTGGATTAGGATAAAGTCTGTTTGCAATATCCCTAAAGTAGGAGTTGATTAACCTAGGCCTTTAATTAAAAAGAACTACATTATAAACTTCCCATTTCTATTCATCCTATATCTGTGCCCTACTCCCCTTCTCGACTCGTCGCCGCCACCTCCCCAACATTCGCAAAGGCTGGATCGATGACGTCGTAGTTGTCACCGTCGCTAGGGGATGATACCACGGCTTTCCCATCGCGTTGCTGTCCTGATCCCCTTCCTTCACGCGTCTCTGTCGACGCCATCACTGCAAGCCCCATTGAGCCATGCTTTGGCTCCCGAAGCGCGTCACTGCCCGATGTCGTCACCTCCTTCACGTGAGGCAAGATTGATGATGTCATATAGTCATTGTCATCGCAATGGTTGAGCCACCGGTCTCCCCCTGATTTTGAAGCATAGCCGCCTCATCTCTGGTACCCTAGCATCTCCACCGTCGGCCACTATCCATATGCACCACCGCACTGTCGTTGCCTCTTCTCTAGTCCAACCACCACTGTTGGGATGTATACTAAAAGTCTAGCTTTTTATATAAACATAAGAATCACATTGGTCAAATATCTACATTTATGTTAAATGTAGTTGTCCATTTAATTTATATTGTAGATAACATGGTGTGTGGTGTCACACAGAAGATCATGTTAAATAGTAGCTTACAACCAAGATGGATTGGTACAAACCATTGGAATAGTTGTAGTATAATTTGGTATTAGTTTATCTTAACTATAAAGTTACACTAGTACAGTATGTGTGTATTGAGCAGGACCATTTGAGGTTGTTTCTTTTTATACTGACTGCATAAATGAACAAAACCTCTGTTATTATGGATGTGCGTACTCTTAATATCGATATAATAACAAGCATATATACTTAGTATTTATTTATTTAATTTATCAATGGGTGAGATTTAGTTCGTTAAATCAATAGGCCCGATAAGTTAGGAAATAATATTATTTATATAGTGTGTTGTTGATTATAGAAGGAAACTGTGTCCTAGTAATCTAGGTTGATGATGCCCTCTTGAGGAGCTCATAAGGATTGCCATGTAAACCCTGCAGGTGGATTTAGTCCGGTATGACAATGAAGTTGAGTGGTACTACTCTTGGAGATAGATATTAATTAAGTGAGTTGTCAGTAACTCATTTAATTAGTGGTCATTCGATATCTTAAACATAGAGAATTAATGCACTCATATTAAGAAGGAGCCCATAATGTAATTTAGGATTGAATCGAAGATTCTAGCTCCGAGAATCTTGCTTTAGTCCATAAATAGACTTATGTAGTTTGCATACTCTGCCAGTATGCAGTGGATCTACAAAACCTTCAGGTTGTGTCATGTACACATCCTCAAGCAAATTTCCATTCAAAAATACGGTTTTGACATCCATTTGCCAGATCTCATAATCGTGGTATGCTGCAATAGAAAGCATGATCCGAATGGACTTAAACATCGCTACTGGAGTAAAAGTTTCATCATAGTCAATACCATGAATTTGCTTGAAACCTTTAGCTACCAAATGACCCTTATAGGTAATAAGTCCATCCATGTAAGTCTTTCTCTTAAATACCCACTTACACCCAATGGGTTTGACGCCTTCAGGTGGATCAACTAAAGTCCATACTTGGTTGGTGTACATGGATTCCATCTCGGATCTCATGGCCTCTAGCCATTTCTCAGAATCTGGTCTCAACAAAGCTTCCTGATAGGAGGTAGACTCATTCTCAACGAGCATAACGTCGTTATGGTCAGACAAGAGAAAAGAGTATCTCTCAGGCTAATGACGTATCCTTTCAGACCTGCAAAGAGGTAGGTCTACTTGAACTGGTTGTTGTTCCTCAACTCCTTGTGCAACAATCTCATCATCCACAACATTTTGCGGTTCCAGTTTAACTTCCATCAAGGCTTCAGTGCTATGGTCCATATCTTCAACTTCTTCAAGATCGAATGTACTACCACTAGTTTTTCTTGAAACAAGGTCCTTTTCTAGAAATATACCAGTCTTAGCCACAAACACTTTATGGTGATTGGGAATGTAGAAGTAATATCCCTTCGTTTCCTTGGGATATTCTATGAAATAACACTTATCGGATTTGGGTCTTAGTTTGTTTGAGACGTGACGTCGAACGTAAGCCTCACAACTCCAAATCCTCATAAAAGATATATGGGCATCTCTCCTAGTGCATATCCTATATGGTGTCTTTATCACAGCTTTGGATGGAACACGATTAAGTGTGAAGGCTGCTGTGTCTAGAGCATATCGTCAAAAAGATATAGGAAGATCTGTGTGACTCATCATAGATCGTACCATATCTAATAGGGTACGATTCCTCCTTTCGGATACGCCATTCCATTGTGGTGTTCCAGGAGGAGTGAGTTGGGATAGAATCCCACACTCAGCTAGATAGTCACGAAACTCATGGCTAAGGTATTCACCACCTCGATCTGATCGAAGTATTTTAATACTCTTGCCTAGCTGGTTTTGTACTTCATTCTTGAATTCTTTGAACTTTTCAAAGGATTGTGACTTATGTGTCATCAAATACACATAACCATATCTACTGAAGTCATTAGTAAATATAATGAAGTACCTATAATCACCTCTGGCAGTGACATTGAAAGGGCCACATACATCACTATGTATAAGTCCTAATAAGTCAGTTGCTCTTTCGCTGTGTCCACTAAAGGGAGTCTTGGTCATCTTTCCCAGTAGGCATGACTCGCATGTCTCATATGATTCAAAATCAAATGAGTCCAGCAAACCAACTTTATGGAGCTGGGATAAACGATTCTCATTTATATAACCTAAGCGACAATGCCAGAGATAGGTTCAGTTCATTTCATTTTACTTGAACCTTTTGGTACTTATGTTATAGATGGGGTTCTCTAAGTCTAGAATGTAGAGTACGTTCATCAGAGGTGCACTACAATAGAATATATCATTTAAATAAATGGAACAACATTTGTTCTTTATTATAAATAAAAAGCCTTTCTTGACTAAACAAGAAACTGAAATGATGTTCTTTGTGAGAGCAGGCACATAACAAAATTCATCTAATTCTAGTACAAGCCCAGAGGGCAGAGATAGAAAGTAAGTTCCTACAGCAACAGCAGCAACCCGTGCACCATTGCCTACTCGTAGGTCCACCTCGCCCTTCGTCAATGCCCTGCTATTTCTCAGCGCCTGCACATTAGTACAAATGTGAGAAGAGCATCTGGTATCTAATACCCACGATGAAGAAATAGAAAGATTGACTTCTATAACATATATACCTAAAGTAGAAATCTCATTTGTCTTCTTCTTAAGATCTTCCAGGTATCCTTTGTAGTTCCTCTTCTAGTGCCCGGTCTGACCGTAGTGGAAGCAGGTAGCATCCTTGGCAACCCCTCCTTTAAGTTTCATTACCTTGCCTTTAAACTTGACTTGGGACTTTCCCTTACCTTTAGGCTTGCCCTTGTCTTTATGCTTTTGCACCATCAAAATGGAGTTGGGCTTTACCTTCTTAAGGTTGAGCTCAGCAGTTCGCAACATGCTTAGCAGCTCAGGCAGTGGCTTATCAATTTTGTTCATGTTGTAATTTATGACAAATTGACTGTAACTTTCTAGCAAGGATTGCAAGATCAAGTCAATAGCCAGTTCTTGGCCAAGTGGGAATCCCAACCTCTATAGGTTCTCTATGTATCCAATCATCTTGAGTACATAATGACCTACGAGAGTCCCATCTTGCTTCTTGCACTGAAACAGTGCCTTAGAGATCTTGAATCTCTCGTGCCTTGCTTGTCCTTGATATAGTTGACGAAGATGTTCAACCATATCATAAGCAGTAATCAACTCATGTTGCTTCTGAAGCTTAGAGTTCATGGTTGCGAGAATGAGGCATGACACATCTAATACATCATCTTAATACTTCTTATAAGCATCTCGGTCGGCTCGCGTGGCAGTGGCAGGAGGTGCCTCCGGAATGGGCTGCTACAGGACGTACAGTTTTCTTTCTTGTGTGAGAACGATTCTCAGATTCCTGTACCAGTCCAGGAAATTAGCTCCATTGAGCTTATCCTTGTCTAGGATAGAACACAGGGAGAAAATGTCCGTGTTCGTCGACATGGCAATCTACAACATAAATAAAGCAGAAAGTAAATATCATATTCCACTTATCATTTAATTAGGCCTTTAACTAAATGATGCTTCCACTGAATTATAGGACTTTTGTAGAATCAAGTCATGGATGTGGTCAAACCACACTATTAGATTCATACCAATTAGCTATAATTCTCACGGGACAAGATCCACATCATACTACGCCTTGAGTTAGCTTTGGCTAAATCGCCCAAGACTTAGTATGATCGGTAGATAACTAATTATCAATTACATCTTTATGCAACTCTTGTTTATAGGAACAAGATAAATGTGATCTTTATCCTATCTTCCCAACCGTTGAAAAATGCCTATAGTTTTACCCGATCCAATTGAGTTAACTAGCTATACTCAATCTAATTGAGTTTGTTCTCACCCAAGCTTTGATAGGCGGGACTAACATTGTCCCTCTGTGCCCTACCAAGATAATATGCGTTGCTCTGCTTTGGCAGATTCTGTTGGTGCAATAACCCTTAGGTCAAGGTTGACTGAGTTGACCAGGCTTGAGTCTTGGTCATAGTTTCAATGTTTGACAATACATGCAGACACATGGACAATGCAGGTGCAGTTGTTCATGTGGGGAGATTCTGATCAGGGACTGATCAGTGTGGATGAAGAAGAGTCAAGTAGGTCAAGAGTGACCGGATACCTGACTGGGAAGTCCTAACTGGAAGGTTAGACAGATGGAAAGTCCTAGTGAGTGAAGCTAGGCAAAAGGAAATCCTAGTGAGTGAAGCCAAGTGAAAGTCCTAGTGAGTGAAGCTAGGCAGTAGAAAATCCTGGTGAGTGAAGCCAGGTGAAAGTCCTAGTGAGTGAAGCTAGGCAAAAGGAAATCCTGGTGAGTGAAGCCAGGTGAAAGTCCTAGTGAGTGAAGCTAGGCAGATGGAAAACCCTAATGAGTGAAGCTAGGTGAAAGTCCTGGTGAGTGAAGCCAGGCAAGGGAAAATCGAGATGGATCAAGGATGATCGGACATCTAGTGTTGGGAAGTCCAAGTAGGTCAAAGGATTGACTAGATACTTGGCACGAGGAAATCCAGATGGGTCAAGGTTGACCAGACATCTGGTGGAAGTCCAAGTAGGTCAAGGGAGTGACCGGATACTTAGCACGAAGAGAAAAGTCCAAGTGGGTCAAAGGGATTGACCGAACACTTGGTGGGGAGTCCTGGCAGGTCAAGGGAGTGATCAGATGCTAGGCATGATATACCAACAGGTCAAAGTTGACCGGATGTTGGTTTTAGAGGCTTGGGACTTGGTTTTGGGCAAAAACCAAGAGCTAGATCAATCAGTGGATCAATCCAGGAGCTGGATCGATCAGTGGATCGATCCAGGCCTTTCCAAGTGAACAGAGAGCCTCTGGATCGATCAGTGGATCGAACCAGAGGTCCCAATCGATCAGTGGATCGATTGAGACGCTGCTGCTTCGTGCGATAAGCACTGGATCGATCCGTGGATCGATCTAGGCATTTTTCCAGAGCACAGAGGCACTCTAGATCGATCCGTGGATCGATCCAAAGCCTCCTCGATCGATTGGGAGTTTTTGAATCGATCGGGATCCGACCGTTGCGTTGTATTTGAGCTGCAGGCGGGCGTCTACTTCGCAAGAACTCCACTGTTTCATCTCAGATCTCTCGCCAGCTCCTCCACAGCGCTCAAAAGCTCAGATGGCCATTTCTTGAAGGATCTTGGAGGTTTTTCCAAGTCAAGAGGCGGATCAAAGCCAAGAAGAGAAGCTAGGGTTAGGGTTTTCTGTACTCATTGTAAGCTTTGCGCTTGTATTTTGTTTCCCTTTCCTTTCTTCTTGTATTGAGAGTCTTGTAGGGCTTCTCCGCCTTCGGTAGTTACCGAAAAGGAGGGTTTTATTAGTGGAGGGTGCGTGAGTTGGTGTGGATCCTTGGACTAGTCACCTCTTATGAGGTGGATACCAAGTAAACCAACCTTGTTAGCGTTGTGTGGTTTGTTTCTTGTATTTCCGCTGCACATCTTTGAAGATACAAGCAACGACGAGCACACGAGAAGCGCGAAGAGCTATTCACCCCCCCCCCCCTCTAGCTCACTTTCGGTCCTAACAAGTGGTATCAGAGCGTGGTCGCTCTTCACCGGAATCATTTCTGGAAGGGGCAAACAAAACAAGCCAAGCTAGAGGGTGAAGAAGTTGGAGCAAATTCTTCAAGTTCAAGATTTTATCAAGCTCAACTTCAAGATACAATTCCAAGATGGACTTGGATTTGACACAAGGGTGGCTCCACCATATTCATCTACAAGCTTTGATTCTTGGAATTCAAGAATCGAAAATTTTCTTATGATGGAGATAGAGCAATGGTTTGCTCTTATGGAAGGCTTCAAGACTCTAACAAACTCAAAGGGCAAAGTTCTCAAGAGGAGCAAGTGGAGCCAAGAGCAAGTCCAAAAGTGCGAGGCCAATGACAAAGTGACCAAGCTTTTGGTCAATTTATTGTCAAGCACCATCCTTTGCAAAATTGGAGAATTTGAAGATGCAAAGGAATTATGGAGTAAATTGGCCAAGCTTCATGAAGAGATCCCCTCCACTGTACAAGAGCAAGAAGAATCCAGAGAGGGTGACTCTTTGGAGCAAGACCAAGAGGAGGACTCCGAGGTTGAGAAATGCTCAACCTCCGAAGAAGAAGTCCAAGAAGAAGCTTCATCTTCAAGGGAGTGCAATGAAGAGAACAAGGAGGGAGCATACTCCTTGTTCCATGTACAAGATGATGAAGCCTCCACCTCTAGGATTGAGGGGGAGTGTAGATCAATAAACCCGAAGCAAGAAGAGGCCTCCACATCTGGGTCAAGTGAAGAAGAAGAAGATGGTGCCACCTCCAAAATTCAAGAAATATCAAATGGAGGAGCAAGTGTCATCCCTACACAAGAAGGTATAAATGTTTCAATTAAAGATAAAAATCATATAATATGTTTTGAGTGTAGGGAAAGTAGGCACTACAAGAGAAAGTGTCCCAACTTGGCCAAGAAGAAGGGTCAAGTGACACAAAAGGGCAAGGAGAAGCCGAAGGAGACCACCCCCGGGACAAAGAAGAGCAAGGAGCACATTGTGTGCTTCTTGTGTCAACAAAAAGGGCATTACCGAAGTCAATGCCCCAAGGGGAAGAAGATGGTCAAGGCTCAAGGAGGCACTAGTCAAGGGGGAGCCTCCAAGGTAAAGAAGAAGGTAACATTTATTGAGCCTACCCCTTTACGTTATGGTAAAAAGCATGATAGTTCTAATTTTTATCATTTTAATGCAATTTACCATAAGAATAGAAAGCATGAGGGCATTAAGGAAAAGCATGTGGCCCTACATGCTAAGACTACCCAACCTAAGGTTAGGAAGGTAGATAGACATTTGGGCAAGAACACTAAGAATAATAGATACAAGCCCAAGAATAAAAATGCTCATGGATCAAATGAAAAATCAAATTCTAAGGACTTAATGAGGGAAAATCAAGTCTTGAGGTCAAGACTTGATAAATTAGAAAAGACCCTAAAAAGATTGGAAAATATCCTATTAGGGCAAAATGAGCATAACCTAGGTCTAGGGGTACAAAAGCCATCCAATGGCTATAGAGGTTTGGGATACAAACCCAAAGCTAAAAAGGATGTGCCTAGTTATCATAGGGTTCCATATAGTTATGGAACAAATCCTAAGTCTAGAGGTCAAGTCAAGGATAGAAGGGAAGATATCCCTAGAAGTATCTTTGCAACCAAAGTGACTAAGACTTCTAATAAGTCTAAGAAAGTCACTAACAAGGTCACAAGGGAGGCTATCCCTAGAGTTGACCTAGAAAATGTGACCAAGGCTTCTAAGAAGCCCAACAAGGTCTCTAGGAAGGTATCTAGGGAAGTTATCCCTAGTGAGTACCTAGAGCATCTAAGGAGCACCAATAGGCGTTGGGTTCCTAGGAGCATCTTCTCTACCCCATAGATGGGTTAGAGAGTGTCAACTCAGATTAGAAGGGTAGTTAACCCAACTTTGAGGAAATTGACACTCAAGGAGCATTTTCAAGGTTTTTTTAACCTTTGAAAATGAAATGGAATTATTATTTACTCCTTGAAAGAGTAAAATGTGCCTAATGGTGGAAAAATTGATTTTATCTTAAAATGGCATAAATTGGGAAAACTTAGAGAAATACCAAGTTGGGATTTTCGTATTTTCTTAGAAATTTAAGGCAATCCGGGCCTTGATTTATGTGATTACTCTTGAGGAAAAATGGAATATGCCAACATTTGAGGATATGCTTAATTTTTAAGTGGCATAAACAAATCAAGAGAAATAGAAATGTCAATTTAGGTTTGGCATTTCTTTGAAGCATTTAGGGCAATCTAGGTTTAACGTTTTAAGTTAAAACAAGTGGTATATTTTGAGTTAGCTAAGTGGTTAAGGATACTTAGATAGGTAATCTAGGTATATTTTATTTATGCTAAACCTTGCCATGATTGTTTGCCCATCATATGCCATGACATCATGTCTACTTTTGCATTCATGTTTTATTATGAAAAATCAAAAAATACCATGTCATGACATTCATATATCATGTAGTTATAGGATATTTTCTTTTGAAAGTTATTTCCTTGTGATGTATGCCATAACAAAGTCATGCATTAAGTTTAATTCCTTGTAATTAAGGACAAATGACATTTAACAACACTTATTAACAAGTGACATCCTAGGTCGATGTCTAATATCTCTAAAATGCCTAGATAGATATGCATGATCCCTAGAATAGGGCAAAACCAAAATCTCACATTTCACAAGGACTATAAGGTGACTTGTATGTGTTTTAGTTCACATTAGATACAAGTGAGATGTTAGGAAGATGAACAAAACTCAAGATGTTGATTTAGTGCATTCTATTGAGTTTTAGGTTCATCAAAACACATAGTTATGTGTTTTTCCATCATTGGGAAAGCTAATGTACAAGTCATGTGCATTAAGCCCAAGGAATGTGATGGGATATTGGTTTTGAAAATTATTTTAAAATGCTTTTGAAAACCTTGGTGAAGGCTATCTTTTGATAGTAATCACCATTAAATAGTTAGAAATAAACTTGAAGAAAACGCTAAAGTTTTAGCAAGTTTTCAAGCTTGTGTCAATCTTTGAAAATATGATGTATTTTCATAGAAAACTATTTTTTCATGATAAAATATGCCCTAAATAATGGCTACACGAAATTTCATGATTTTTGGATTTTTGTAGAATTTTATAGGGGTTTCGGAAGTTGGCTGAATTTGAAAATCTGCAACTATCAGAGCTCCGATCGATCCATGGATCGATTTAGAAGGCAATTCTCACGATCAGGAGCTCGCTGGATCGATCAGCCGATCGATCTACACATCCTGAATCGATCAGTGGATCGATTCATCTAGGTTCAATCGATTGGAACCCAACTCCAATCGATCCAGGATACTGATTTTGGCTGAGAAAGCCTGATTTCAACATTTTGAACCTTGTTTAGTCAATGTAACCGTTCCAAACCCCTCAAAATACATTTGTATACATAAAAAGGGTGTTTTTATGTTGAAAACAAGGATGGATTGGTTAAGGAAGACTAAATTGAAGTTTAGGCTGAGGTTTGTTTCAAATTTTGAACATTTGAACCTCAAAACTTCTAAATTTGGGTTTCCTAAAGGTTTAGGGATTCCAAGTTATTGTTGGTGCAATGACAGAAGTTACCACCATGTCTTTAGGGGGAGGGACTCTTTAAAGACATGAAAAATTATTTTTCATGAACCTTGGAGGGTGATTAATCTTCTTCAGAGAAAATGCTCATGAATGAGCATTTGAACTTGAAATGGGGAGTGAATATCCTCATTATTTCAAGTGGTATTTCAAATGGTTGAAAAATGCTCAAGGTTGGGCATTTGTCTACATTGAGGGAGAATGTAGGGAAAATGAAGGGTATGGGACCTTCATTATGATGTTAATCACAACCTTGAGAAACTCTTCAGGGGGAGAGTTTCAAAAGGGATAAAGGTTCAACGAGTGAAGTTGTAACCAATGATGAGTATCTCTTCAGGGGGAGAGATAGTGTTTGTTTGATGTGTGCCAATAGGGGAAGAATGTGTGGTTTAAGTTAGGCCTTCATTACCTATGGGGGAGGTCATAGGGGGAGAATGAAGGGAACCAGCATTCATACTTTGGCATGAAGAGAGTTAAGGCTATGAGATTAGCTTAACTCAGAGTGGTCCTAACTTAAAGGTATTGTCAAACATCAAAAAGGGGGAGATTGTTGGTGCAATAACCCTTAGGTCAAGGTTGACTGAGTTGACCAGGCTTGAGTCTTGGTCATAGTTTCGATGTTTGACAATACATGCAGACACATGGACAATGCAGGTGCAGTTGTTCATGTGGGGAGATTCTGATCAGGGACTGATCAATGTGGATGAACAAGAGTCAAGTAGGTCAAGAGTGACCGGATACCTGATTGGGAAGTCCTAACTAGAAGGTTAGGCAGATGGAAAGTCCTAGTGAATGAAGCTAGGCAGAAGGAAATCCTGGTGAGTGAAGCCAGGTGAAAGTCCTAGTGAGTGAAGCTAGGCAGAAGGAAATCCTGGTGAGTGAAGCCAGGTGAAAGTCCTAGTGAGTGAAGCTAGGCAGATGGAAAACCCTAGTGAGTGAAGCTAGGTGAAAGTCCTGGTGAGTGAAGCCAGGCAAGGGAAAATCCAGATGGATAAAGGATGATCGGACATCTGGTGTTGGGAAGTCCAAGTAGGTCAAAGGATTGACTGGATACTTGGCATGAGGAAATCCAGATGGGTCATGGTTGACCAGACATCTGGTGGAAGTCCAAGTAGGTCAAGAGAGTGACCAGATACTTGGCACGAAGAGAAAAGTCCAAGTGTGTCAAAGGGATTGACCGGACACTTGGTGGGGAGTCTGGCAGGTCAAGGGAGTGACCAGATGCTAAGCATGATGTAGCAAAAGGTCAAGGTTGACCAGTTGTTGGTTTGAGAGGCTTGGGACTTGGTTTTGGGCTAAAACCAAGAGCTGGATCGATCAGTGGATCGATCCAGGCCTTTCCCAGTAAACAGAGAGCCTCTGGATCGATCAGTGGATCGATCCAGAGGTCCCAATCGATCAGTGGATCAATTGGGACGCTGCTGCTTCGCGCGATAAGCACTGGATCGATCCGTGGATCGATCCAGGCATTTTTCTAGAGCATAGAGGCACTCTAGATCGATCCGCGGATCGATCCAAAGCCTCCCCGATCGATTGGGAGTTTTCGAATCGATCGGGATCCGACTGTTGCATCGTATTTGAGCTGCAGGCGGGCGTCTCCTTTACAAGAACTCCACTGTTTCATCTCAGATCTATCGCCACCTCCTCCACAATGCTCAAAAGCTCAGATCGCTAGTTCTTGAAGGATCTTGGAGGTTTTTCCAAGTCAAGAGGTGGATCAAAGCCAATAAGAGAAGCTAGGGTTAGGGTTTTTTGTACTCATTGTAAGCTTTGTGCTTGTATTTTGTTTCCCTTCCCTTTCTTCTTGTATTGAGAGTCTTGTAGGGCTTCTCCGCCTTTGGTAATTACCGAAAAGGAGGGTTTTATTAGTAGAGGGTGCGTGAGTAGGTGTGGATTCTTGGACTAGTCACCTCTTGTGAGGTGGATACCAAGTAAACCAACCTTGTTAGCGTTGTGTGGTTTGTTTCTTGTATTTCCGCTGCACATCTTTGAAGAAACAAGCAACGACGAGCACACGAGAAGCGCGAAGAGCTATTCACCCCCCTCTAGCTCACTTTCGGTCCTAACAAGTGGTATCAGAGCGAGGTCGCTCTTCAACGGAATCATTGCCGGAAGGGGCAAACAAAACAAGCCAAGCTAGAGGGTGAAGAAGTTGGAGCAAATTCTTCAAGTTCAAGATTTTATCAAGCTCAACTTCAAGATTCAATTCCAAGATGGACTTGGATTTGACACAAGGGTGGCTCCACCATATTCATCTACAAGCTTCGATTCTTGGAAATCAAGAATCAAAAATTTTCTTATGATGGAGATAGAGCAATGGTTTGCTCTTATGGAAGGTTTCAAGACTCCAAAAAACTCAAAGGGCAAAGTTCTCAAGAGGAGCAAGTGGAGCCAAGAGCAAGACCAAAGGTGCGAGGCCATTGACAAAGTGACCAAGCTTTTGGTCAATTTATTGCCAAGCACCATCCTTTGAAAAATTGGAGAATTTAAAGATACAAAGGAATTATGGAGTAAATTGGCCAAGCTTCATGAAGAGATCCCCTCCACTGTACAAGAGCAAGAAAAATCCAGAGAGGGTGACTCTTTGGAGCAAGACCAAGAGGAGGACTCCGAGGTTGAGAAATGCTCAACCTCTGAAGAAGAAGTCCAAGAAGAAGCTTCATCTTCAAGGGAGTGCAATGAAGTGAACAAGGAGGGAGCATACTCCTTGTTCCATGTACAAGATGATGAAGCCTCCACCTCTAGGATTGAGGAGGAGTGTAGATCAATGAACCCGGAGCAAGAAGAGGCCTCCACATCCGGGTCAAGTGAAGAAGAAGAAGATGGTGCCACCTCCAAAATTCAAGAAATATCAAATGGAGGAGCAAGTGTCATCCCTACACAAGAAGGTATAAATGTTTCAATTAAAGATAAAAATCATATAATATGTTTTGAGTGTAGGGAAAGTGGACACTACAAGAGCAAGTATCCCAACTTGACCAACAAGAAGGGTCAAGTGACACAAAAGGGCAAGGAGAAGCCCAAGGAGACCACCCCCGGGACAAAGAAGAGCAAAGAGCACATTGTGTGCTTCTTGTGTCAACAAAAAGGGCATTACCGAAGTCAATGCCCCAAGGGGAAGAAGATGGTCAAAGCTCAAGGAGGCACTAGTCAAGGGGGAGCCTCCAAGGTAAAGAAGAAGGTAACATTTATTGAGCCTACCCCTTTACGTTATGGTAAAAAGCATGATAGTTCTAATTTTTATCATTTTAATGCAATTTACCATAAGAATAGAAAGCATGAGGGCATTAAGGAAAAGCATGTGGCCCTACATGCCAAGACTACCCAACCTAAGGTTAGGAAGGTAGATAGACATTTGGGCAAGAACACTAAGAATAATATATACAAGCCCAAGAATAAAAATGCTCATGGATCAAATGAAAAATCAAATGCTAAGGACTTAGTGAGGGAAAATCAAGTCTTGAGGTCAAGACTTGATAAATTAGAAAAGACCCTAAAAAGATTGGAAAATATCCTATTAGGGCAAAATGAGCATAACCTAGGTCTAGGGGTACAAAAGTCATCCAATGACCATAGAGGTTTGGGATACAAACCCAAAGCTAAAAAGGATGTGCCTAGTTATCATAGGGTTCCATATAGTTATGGAACAAACCCTAAGTTTAGAGGTCAAGTCAAGGATACAAGGGAAGATAACCCTAGAAGTATCTTTGCAACAAAAGTGACTAAGACTTCTAATAATTCTAAGAAAGTCACTAACAAGGTCACAAGGGAGGCTATCCCTAGAGTTGACCTAGAAAATGTGACCAAGGCTTTTAAGAAGCCCAACAAGGTCACTAGGAAGGTATCTAGGGAAGTTATCCCTAGTGAGTACCTAAAGCATCCAAGGAGCACCAATAGGCGTTGGGTTCCTAGGAGCATCTTCTCTACCCCATAGATGGGTTAGAGAGTGTCAACTCCGATTAGAAGTGTAGTTAACCCAACTTTGGGGAAATTGACACTAAAGGAGCATTTCAAGGTTTTTGTTAACCTTTGAAAATGAAATGGAATTATTATTTACTCCTTGAAAGAGTAAAATGTGCCTAATGGTGGAAAAATTGATTTTATCTTAAAATGGCATAAATTGGGAAAACTTAGAGAAATACCAAGTTGGGATTTTGGTATTCTCTTAGAAATTTAAGGCAATCCGGGCCTTGATTTATGTGATTACTCTTGAGGAAAAATGGAATATGCCAACATTTGAGGATATGCTTAATTTTTAAGTGGCATAAACAAATCAAGAGAAATAGAAATGTCAATTTAGGTTTGGCATTTCTTTGAAGCATTTAGGGCAATCTAGGTTTAACGTTTTAAGTTAAAACAAGTGGTATATTTTGAGTTAGCTAAGTGGTTAAGGATACTTAGATAGGTAATCTAGGTATATTTTATTTATACTAAACCTTGCCATGATTATTTGCCCATCATATGCCATGACATCATGTCTATTTTTGCATTCATGTTTTATTATGAAAAATCCAAAAATACCATGTCATGACATTCATACATCATGTAGTTATAGGATATTTTCTTTTGAAAGTTATTTCCTTGTGATGTATGCCATAACATAATCAAGCATTAAGTTTAATTCCTTGTAATTAAGGACAAATGACATTTAACAACACTTATTAACAAGTGACATCCTAGGTCGATGTCTAATATCTCTAAAATGCCTAGATAGATATGCATGATCCCTAGAATAGGGCAAAATCAAAATCTCACATCTCACAAGGACTATAAGGTGACTTGTATGTGTTTTAGTGCACATTAGATACAAGTGAGATGTTAGGAAGATGAACAAAATTCAAGATGTTGATTTAGTGCATTCTTTTGAGTTTTAGGTTCATCAAAGCACATAGTTATGTGTTTTCCCATCATTGGGAAAGCTAATGTACAAGTCATGTGCAATAAGCCCAAGGAATGTGATGGGATATTGGTTTTGAAAATTATTTTAAAATGCTTTTGGAAAATCTTGGTGAAGGCTATCTTTTGATAGTAATCACCATTAAATAGTTAGACATAAACTTGAAGAAAACGCTAAAGTTTTAGCAAGTTTTCAAACTTTTGTCAATCTTTGAAAATATGATGTATTTTCAGAGAAAACTATTTTTCCATGATAAAGTATGCCCTAAATAATGTCTACACGAAATTTCATGATATTTGGATTTTTGTAGAATTTTCTAGGGGTTTCTGAAGTTGGCTGAATTTGAAATTCAGCAACTATCAGAGCTCCGATCGATCCATGGATCGATTGGAGTGCCTGAATCGATCAGTGGATCGATTCAAAAGGCAATTCTCGCGAGTAGAAGCTCGCTGGATCGATCAGCCAATCGATCTATACATCCTGAATCGATCAGTGGATCGATTCTGCTAGGTTCAATCGATTGGAACCCAACTCCAATCGATCCAGGATGCTTATTTTGGCTGAGAAAGCCTGATTTCAACATTTTGAACCTTGTTTAGTCAATGTAACCGTTCCAAACCCCTTAAAATACATTTGTATACATAAAAAGGGTGTTTTCATGTTGAAAACAAGGATGGATTGGTTAAGGAAGACTAAATTGAAGTTTAGGCTGAGGTTTGTTTCAAATTTTGAACATTTGAACCTCAAAACTTCTAAATTTGGGTTTCCTAAAGGTTTAGGGATTCCAAGTTATTGTTGGTGCAATGACAGAAGTTACCACCATGTCTTTAGGGGGAGGGACTCTTTAAAGACATGAAAAATTATTTTTCATGAACCTTGGAGGGTGGTTAACCTTCTTCAGAGAAAATGCTCATGAATGAGCATTTGAACTTGAAATGGGGAGTGGATATCCTCATTATTTCAAGTGGTATTTCAAGTGGTTGAAAAATGCTCAAGGTTGGGCATTTGTGTACATTGAGGGAGAATGTAGGGAAAATGAAGGGTATGGGACTTTCATTATGATGTTGATCACAACCTTGAGAAACTCTTCAGGGGGAGAGTTTCAAAAGGGATAAAGGTTCAACGAGTGAAGTTGTAACCAATGATGAGTATCTCTTCAGGGGGAGAGATAGTGTTTGTTTGATGTGTGCCAATAGGGGGAGAATGTGTGATTTAAGTTAGGCCTTCATTACCTATGGGGGAGGTCATAGGGGGAGAATGAAGGGAAACAACATTCATACTTTGGCATGAAGAGAGTTAAGGCTATGGGATTAGCTTAACTTAGAGTGGTCCTAACTTAAAGGTATTGTCAAACATCAAAAAGGGGGAGATTGTTGGTGCAATAACCCTTAGGTCAAGGTTGACTTAGTTGACCAGGCTTGAGTCTTGGTCATAGTTTCGATGTTTGACAATACATGCAGACACATGGACGATGCAGGTGCAGTTATTCATGTGGGGAGATTCTGATCAGGGACAGATCAGTGTGGATGAAGAAGAGTCAAGTAGGTCAAGAGTGACCGGATACCTGACTGAGAAGTCCTAACTGGAAGGTTAGGCAGATGGAAAGTCCTAGTGAGTGAAGCTAGGCAGAAGGAAATCCTAGTGAGTGAAGCTAGGTGAAAGTCCTAGTGACTGAAGCTAGGCAGATGGAAAACCCTAGTGAGTGAAGCTAGGTGAAAGTCCTGGTGAGTGAAGCCAGGCAAGGGAAAATCCAGATGGATCAAGGATGATTGGACATCTGGTGTTGGAAAGTCCAAGTAGGTCAAAGGATTGATTGGATACTTGGCACGAGGAAATACAGATGGGTCAAGGTTGACCAGACATCTGGTGGATGTCCAAGTAGGTCAAGGGAGTGACCGGATACTTGGAACGAAGAGAAAAGTCAAAGTGGGTCAAAGGGATTGACCGGACACTTGGTGGGGAGTCCTGGCAGGTCAAGGGAGTGACCAGATGCTAGGCATGATGTACCAACAGGTCAAGGTTGACCGGATGTTGGTTTGAGAGGCTTGGGACTTGGTTTTGTGAAAAAACCAAGAGCTGGATCGATCAGTGGATCGATCCAGGCCTTTCCCAGTGAATAGAGAGCCTCTGGATCGATCAGTGGATCGATTCAGAGGTCCCAATCGATTAGTGGATCGATTGGGACGCTTCTGCTTTGCGCAATAAGCACTGGATAGATCCATGAATCTATCCAGGCATTTTTCCAGAGCCCAGAGGTACTCTAGATCGATCTGTGGATCGATCCAAAGCCTCCCCGATCGATTGGGAGTTTTCGAATCGATCGAGATCCGACCATTGCGTCGTATTTGAGCTGCAGGCGGGCATCTCCTTCGTAAGAACTCCACTGTTTCTTCTCAGATCTCTCGCCTGCTCCTCCACAGCGCTCAAAAGCTCAGATCGCCAGTTCTTGAAGGATCTTGGAGGTTTTTCCAAGTCAAGAGGTGGATCAAAGCCAAGAAGAGAAGCTAGGGTTAGGGTTTTCTGTACTCATTGTAAGCTTTGCGCTTGTATTTTGTTTCCCTTTCCTTTCTTCTTGTATTGAGAGTCTTGTAGGGCTTCTCCACCTTCGGTAGTTACCGAAAAGGAGGGTTTTATTAGTGGAGGGTGCGTGAGTAGGTGTGGATCCTTGGACTATTCAACTCTTGTGAGGTGGATACCAAGTAAACCAACCTTGTTAGCGTTGTGTGGTTTGTTTCTTGTATTTCCGCTGCACATCTTTGAAGAAACAAGCAACGACGAGCACACGAGAAGCGCGAAGAGCTATTCACCCTCCCCCTTTAGCTCACTTTCGATCCTAACAGATTCAACAACAACAAATGATCGAGGTAGTGATGGGTATCAAAACTTGGTAGGAATTTCATGTTGACTTGATTAAGATCTATTCTAATCATGAATGTGTATCATATACGCATTAAGGCACTAATTACCCTATATTAGCATGCATCACATACACACAAGCAATGATATATATATATATATATATATATATATATATATATATACTGATTAATCAATTTGTGATGAGGTCATGGCCCTACTACGATCTTCTCAAGCCAATAAAAAGATCGGACGGTCAACCTAGGGTCAACGGCTTCTTCAAGCGCCTCCTTTTGACCACCATGTGTTGACAGCACCCTCCTCGTAACTCCTTCTTGAGTGGACCTTCCACCTCTTCATTTTGTACATTTCAAATATGAAACTCGAGTTACATTTGAGTCTAAAATCTATTTACAACAGGAACATAATAAGGAAGGCACGACGTGCAAGTCACATATCATATACAACATGCACAATACTAAAATGGCGCGCAGGCCATGTTATGAATTACAACACAATTTTAACCAATCACATTTGGGGTTTTTGGGCCATGACCATCACAATATCATACATAATTCTAAATTATGTATTTTACATAAATTTCTATAATTTTACTGCTGTTTTATCAATTTTATTAGTCACAACTTCTCGGCGGTCCCGTTTAGCGATTTTCAAGCGCGATCGCGAGACAATGCCCCTTGCGGGGTTAGGGGCAGTTCTCCTTCTCGCGAAATGAATATCACGAGTGTCCCAAACTTATCTAATAGTGCCTTAAGTCGCTGTCCCCAAAAAAATAATTTTATTTGGGTGAAACCTTGCCGTTTCGGAAGGTTTTTTTTGGTATTTGAAGCCTACAAATGTCCAAACACTTGTTGCTTTGCCTCTACAAGAAAAATACTCACAAAATCTATAAAAGTAGAAAAATTACAGAAACTTACAAATCTGAAACCTTTTCATAATAACAGATACAAAAATGTACAAGCTTCGCACGTGGCTCTAATACCACTGTTAGAGTTTCGAGCCACAAAAACCGCTTTTTGCGTTGCGGAAACCTCGAAGCTAGCCACGGATCCGTGCGAAGATAAATAAAAATATTCATGTACATGTTTGTCTACACTAGATCTACCTTAGATCTACATGAAAAAGAAGTATTACCCTTGTAGCGATGCCCTTCGCTTATCTCGCTCGTCCAAATGATTGCCGGATCTCGTAGAGTGTCAAGTGTACACTCCTTTACACGTATCCACACAGACAAAAGGTGGAGAAAATCACTTAGAGTGTGCTAGCACTCTTGAGAGGTCATAGCAATGGAGGAGAAGGAGAGTAGAAGAAGAGAGGAAGAAGAAGAAGCCTTGAATTGCCTTGATTCAATGTGGTCGGCCACTTATTAGAGCTCTTATATCTCCATGTAATACCAAGAGTCATGGCTCTTGGTCTTCCTCATGAGGTGACACACAATGATGTAGTCTTGATGATGTGAAACATCATCATTGGCCCACCCATGCCAAGTTACAATGAGGTGGCATTTGGTCAAGTAAAACTTGACCCTTCATCTTCCCTCTCAAGTCAAGTCAAACTTGACCTCTTATCTCCCATGGTTGATCAAATCTAACCTTTGATTCAAATCAATTTAATTTAATGAATCTCTATTCATTGGTTTAAATTTATTCAATGAATCATAGTCTAAATTAGACTCATTCGACACATGAATCAAATTGAGTCCAACTCAATTAGTTTAATCTGGATTACTCTTAATACAACTTGGTTCATCACATGAACCTAATCCTCTTGGTCCATCATATGAACTTAATCTCCATCTAACTGCCCTTTGTGTGTGACCCTATAGGTTCTTGTAACGTTGGCAATGCTCCTAAATCCATTTAGGAACATAAGTAATGAGTGGTATCTTGCAACACATCATTACTACCCAAGCAACAAGAATATTGAGATCCAACATCACCATTGTGACTACTAATTGTGACTCTCACAATATGTGGCAATGTCCTTCTATCCTTGACATCTAAATTGATCAATTGAGGCATAGACCATATCATCCTCTAATCAATTTATGTCTTGAACTCCAAGTAGACTCACTCTAATCAAATGAGCTCAATATCTCATATTGACCTATTTGGGCATGGCCATGCACTTAGTGGTCTCACTCTATTAAGAATCATGATGTCACTCCCGTCATATAGGAGGGATAAATCCCATCTACATCACTCACATCCCTCCGTATAATTTGTTACATATCCAGTAGTCGCCCTTATATTCCACCCATTTACGGGTGATGTTTGACGAAGCCAAAGTATGTAACTCCTTATATAGGGAACCATGGTGACTTCAGGTCCAAGGATTAATATTCATACTAATAGTCACATGAGAAAGTATATGACACTCATATAACATCCATGATACTTTCTCATGGCGGGTCATTCAGTATACATTCTCCAATGCATACCCATGTGTCAACTTGATATCTAATATCCATGACTTGTGAGATTAAGTCATCGAGTTGACCTACATGCTAGTCTCATCGCATTAACATTGTCCCTGAAGGTTAATACTTGACTAGGAATGATTAAAAGTAGTGTTCTCTATATCATCTCATTATCAATTCAACCAATCGATTGATATAGATAAGAGCTTTCTACTCAAGGACGCTATTATACTCAGTATTTGGCACCAATACAAGTAAGTATAATAACCATAAAGAAATACCTTTATAAATATATATAGGAATATGATACATCGAGTCCATACAACAATCATCACATGATCGGCTCTAGGGCTCTAACTAACACCATTCGTGGTAGCATGTTATTGTGTGCAATCAGAGCTTGTTTTGTGGTAGTTATATGCTTGCTATGTGGTGAGTTTATGAAGGTGGTTTTTGGATTACTATATTTACTCATGAATTATTGGCTATACCTGGTGGAGCAGGTTAGTGAAGGATTTTGTCATTGGTTATGGTTTGTTTAGTAGATGATTTTATGTCCGTAAGTACTTTTGTAGTAAGTATTATTATCTAAGAATGCATCATTTGATCCTCTTATATATAGTATCATACACTATCTTCTTATACCCACTGAGTTATTGTACTCACTACCCCTTACTTTTCCTCTATTTCTAGATTAGCAGGTAGAGGATGTGTTATGTCGCTCAGAGATCCTGGCTACCGATTCCACTTGAGTTTGGATTCTCTGTTCAAATTATTTTATTTTTCTGTTCCACTTCCGTTGTTTATTATTTTATTTCCTTCATTGAATTGATGAGGTTTTGTAATAATAGTATAATTGTTATCTTGTGTAGATTGGTATGTTCACATATTCATACATACATATATGCATCAATTGTTATGAGTTGAGATTTTATATTGCATCGATGTTTATTTTGCTTGACTAGAATTTGATATCGTATTTTTCATATTATCACTAGGGGTACCATCCGATTTAACGGACAACTATACCCTTGGGGCATGACAAGTGCTATGTTGATATAATCAAGACTAAAGCTAATTCTGCCTGAAAGATGCAACAAATGGAAGTCAACATCATTCGGGAAGCGCTGTCTACCTTGGTCTATGAAGAGAAGGAGGAGGTTCAAATTCGACCAAGGCGACCAGAAACCACTACCCAAGTAGCCACCGACCTACCTTTGGAGCTTAACGAAGAGCTTGTTGTGTGTTTTACACATAACAATGATATTTTTGCTTGGGAAACTAAGGAGATCATAGGCATCACCTATAGTCATAGAGCACGTACTTCATGTCTTCCCTAAAGTCCGGCCGGTCAAGTAGAGAGAGAGAGATTTTAGGGCAGATCATAATAAGATCATTCCCATAGAAGTGGATAAGCTATTGGAGGTCGGCTACATCCAAGAGGTGTAGTTCCCAAATTGGTTAGGCAACGTGACCTTGGTGTCCAAGTCAGAAAACAAATGGAGGGTCTGCATCGACTTCTAGGAATTCAACAAAGCATGCCCCAAGGATTACTACCCCTTACCGAGAATTGATCAGGTAGTAGATTCCACTTCTGGATGCAAGTTAATTTATATGTTGGACGCCTATCAAAGGTACTATCAAGTACCACTCGCCAAGGATGACTAGGAGAAGGTTAGCTTTATAATTGCTGAAGGCACTTATTACTATAATGTTATGTCATTCGGACTAAAGAAAGTAGGTTCTACTTACCAACGACTTATGAACAAAGTGTTTCAAAAGTAGATTAGGTGAAATGTGGAAATTTATGTGAACGACATCCTTATTAAGTCCCTCAGTGTGACTGATCTATGCACCGATGTGGAAAAAAACTTGCTAGACTTTAAGGCGGTACAGACTAAAGCTCAACCCAGTAAATTTTTGTACGGAGCAAAAAGCGTGCGATTTTTGGGATATATTATGATCGAGCATGGGATAAATGCCAACCCAAGCAAAGTGCAAGCCCTCCAGGATATGGCTCCCTTGCGCAATCTGAAGGAGGCACAAAGACTAATCGGCAGGATCACAACCTTGTCTCACTTCATCTGCCGATCGACTGATCAAAGCCTACCTTTCTTCAAGATCCTCCGCTGAGCGACCAAATTCTAGTAGGATGCTGAATACAACAAAGCCTTTGAGGAGTTAAGAAATTATTTGTCCACACCGTTGATGTACGCAAATTATATACACTTTTATGCATAATTTAACGTAGATCTACTTATATTTCATGAGTATAATCTATGCTTATTACACTGTATTTCATTATAATATCATATTTCTACTCCTTTTTTATAGAGATATGCTCTTTACTTATTTTGATTGGTAGGATGTGCTTTTGGAGTGAAAACGGTGTTGGCAGACGGCTTGGAGAACAAACGAAGAAAAAGGGCCCGAATATGTGGACTTCACATGGTCGTGCCACATGCCCAAAGGAGACGAAGGTCATGACCATGTGAACCCACATGGCCATGCCACAAAGCAGAGCAAGAAACCATACTACCGTGTGGAAACCACATGGTTGTGTCAATCTCCCATGGCCAGGTAGCACACTACCGTGCCATTCTCCCAGAGCTGAGGAAGATCATGGTCGTGTAAACCCACACAACCGTGTCTTTTATCCAGATAAGGGGAAGACCATGGCTATGCTAGGAGTCACGGTTGTGTGACGGAGAACACGAGATCATGTCGTGCTAAAAATAAGGTTGTGTTGAATTGTGGGCAGGCTACAAACTTATTTTGAAACTGTCATAACTTTGTGCTCTATTGAAGTTATGGGTAGTCTATTATATTGAAACATAGCTAACTTCAAGATATACAACTTGCTTCAGGTTCAATAGAGAGAAAGCGTAAAAGCGTGCTAAAAGGCACAGTCGTGCCTCCCAACCACGATTTCATCAGAAACTTTGCCTAGACTGTAGACCAAACTTTAAACCACCATAAATTTAAGTTCAGTTAGAGCTAGGGCTTATTATAAATATCAAATTATAGATAATTTCAATGGATACAACTTTGGTTCAGGGTGAATTATGATAAAAAATATATTTAAGGGATCAAAAACTTAGTTTATTGGACCCCAATAATCCTAGTTTTCCTGGACAGTTTGGAGGAGGTATAAAGGGTCAAGAACCTCATTCTTTGACTCATCTTGGGTTTGTTGGAACTTCATCCCTCTCCTTGGCATCTTTGATGATCCATCCACCTTCGGTGTAAGAAGTCCAACCTAGAATAATGACAACACACCGATAAGCATTCTCTTCACTCTCAATCCATGTTTTGAGTTGTAGACACTATTTTTATTATCTCTTGGTTGTAACTTCCTTGAAATAGAGTAGATTCTCTTGTTCTAAGATGTAGGAAGTAACTATGATATAATGTGATGTATAAACTATGTACTTAGATATCTTCTTATTCAATGAAGTGTTTGTGTCATATTCTATGTATATTATGTCTTCTATGTGTTTGATGAAATGTGTGAATGGTGTAAATATGTAGATGTATATTGATTGTTCACCTTGAGGGGGAATGCCCTAGATCATATGACTGAGGGATCCTAGTGATAAGAGTATCCCATTTTCGGACATCTAGGACATTGCCTTGAAAGGGAGAATAATTCTCTACAAGGAAGCATCTAATTAGGTTTAATGGGTTATCTCTAATCCTATGTTAATAAGTGTCTTGTGTAATCTTGTGATTGTATAACCAGGGGGACCTAGTGATAAGGGTATCCCTTTAATTGGACTCGCTAGGTTACTTCTTCTACTTAGTGACATTGGACACTAATAGGGGTAGCACTCTGACATGACCACTATGGGATAGTGTCGGCATTTAGTTACACTTTCTGCATGTGCGTAATGATGGAGGTAAGGAGATGAATAATACATAGAGACATTAACTAGCATCATAGTAAAACCGAAATCCTAGAATCGCCTCCCAAACCATTTCTCACATCCTCTTCTTAAGCTCAACTCCTCTTAAGATCAATTCTTCTCTCACTTTCTCTCAACCTTCTCTCCCTCTTTTCAATCCCTCTTCTAACATTTTTGAACCACCTTTCAATTGTCTAAATAATTCATTGTGCGAAGTTAACTAGTGTTTAATTAGCAGTCCCTGTCGGATCAATATTTTATTACTTGATGATACTCGTATACTTGCGGACTCACATCAAGTTTTTAGCACCGTTGTCTGGGACTGTTTGTATTAACATTAGTTGATTAACATATGAGTTACTCTAGACTTGTGAATAGATTTTTCCATTTATTTGTTTACTTTTATTTCTGTATTTTCTTTCTTGCTTTTCATTATACACTTTTTTTCTTATCTTTAATTCTGTATTTTTAATTTTCCTTATAATTTTTTTAGATACCATAAGCACTAACATGTCAAGTAGGCAATTGAGAGAATTTTTCACACCCAACCAGAGCAAAGTACAATCCCTCTAGGATATGCCTCCCTTGCACAATCTGAAGGAGGCGCAAAGACTGACCGACCGAATCACAAACCTATCTCGCTTCATCTCCCGATCGGCCTATTGAAGCTTGCCTTTCTTCAAGATCCTCCCCTGAGCGACCAAATTCCAATGGGATGTTGACTGTAATATAAAGCTTTTGAGGAGTTAAAAAATTATTTATTTACCCTGCCTATACTCGCTAAGCCAATGGCGAGAGACCCTTTGTGGGTGCATTTGTCCGCCAATGAGCGCGTAGTCAGAGCAGTGTTGGGGTCAAGTATCGTTATACTATGCTCGAGAAATTAGCGCATGGATTGGTCTTAGCTGCTCAGAGGTTACATCCTTATTTCCTTTCTCACCTGATCATGATATTTACTAATATCACTTTAGGTCGAGTACTTATCAATCGAGAGGCCTCCGCGAGGTTGATTAAGTGGGCTATAGAGTTAAGTGAATATGACATACAATATCAACCTCGAGTGGCCATCAAGGCTCAAGCCCTAGCTGATTTCATAGCAAAAGTGTAAAACCTTGAGCTTGAGGGAACTTGAAAAATATATGTGGAATAATCATCCATTCAATAGGGAATTGGAATAAATATTCTTATGATATCACCCAGGAAGACAGAATACAACTATCTATTTAGCTAAATTATTAGGCATGAACATAAAGCAAAATACAAAGCATTGATAGTCGGCCTACAAGTCTCTAGACATATGAGAGCTTCTCATATTTTAATTTATTCAGATTCTCAATTGGATGCTCAGCAATTATCAGGAAATTTTGAGATCAATAATGAGCGGCTCAAGCTTTATGCAGATGCACTCAAGAAGCTTGGAGCCAGATTTCAAGAAGTGATCATACAAAAGGTTCCTCAGGGAAAAAAAATCAAACAATAGATGACTTGGCCAAGTTAACTTCCTCCATAGTTCCATGGACCCTAGACAACCCTATAGAACAAACACTGTTAGTAGCTTGCATTGAATAACAGGCCGACCTTGAATTGTAAAGTGATTGAAGAATTGCCCATCATTTTATTTCTGAAACATGCCATCTTACCAACAAACGAAGAGCAAGGATGCATGATAAAGAAAAAGTCAATCGATTCACTATAAATGGAGATTATTTTTATAAATAAGCTTTCTCATGTCCTTTACTCAAGTGTTTCAGATCCGATGATGTGCAATATATTTTACAGGAAGTGCATCAAGGTTCCTATAGAAGTTATGCGAGTAGCCCGTCTCTCGCTCGAAATATATTACTAGCCTGGTATTTTTTGCCTATCTTGCGGGCTTATATAACTCAATTAGTAAATATCTACTTATCATGTCAGAAACATTAGAATATCCAGCACCACCCCCATGGAGTTGCTAAAAACCTTTATTGTTTCCTGCCCATTCGATCAGTAGGATATGGATATAGTGGAGCTTTTTCCTTTAGGATCCATCCAAAAAAAAATTTGCTAGTGGCTGTGGATTATTTTTTAAAATGGGTGGAGGTCGAGCTGTTGGCTAAGATAATTGAGTAGATGGTCATCAAATTCTTGTGGTAGCATATCATTTGCAGGTTCAGAATTCCATATAAATTGATTTTAGATAATGGAAGATAATTTCAGGATAGGAAAATCTAAGAGTGGTGTTCAACCTATGGTAGAACACAGGCCTTTACTTCTATGGCTTACCCCTAGAGTAACAGCCAATTAGAAGTGATAAATAGAGAAATCATCAAAAGTCTTAAAACTAAATTAGACCATCTCAGAGGAAGCTGAGTTGATGGGCTAACTAGCATACTGTGGGCATATCATACAATCCCTCAGGAAGCGACAGGTATAACCTCTTTTCATCTAGTTTACGGTGGTGAAGCAGTGGTCGCGATCAAGATAGGAGTGGAATCCGATCGAAAGTGGTTGTACGATGAGGACAATGTCGATCAACACCTTATGGAGCTTGATCTGATAGAAGAAGTCAGAGACAAGGTGACAGCTCGGTTAATATCATACCATCAAAGGATGAGGTAAAATTATAATAGAAGAGTTATCCCCAAATTTTTTTTAGGTTGCCGATCTGGTCTGGAAGCGAATGCAACCAGACGGGGATGTTAACAAGCTAAAGCCACAATTAGGAGGACTATATAAAGTGGTGCAAAAGCTCGCTTATGGCTCCTAATATCTCCAAGATGCAGATGGAAAAAATTTAGATCGACCTTGGAGTGTCAACCACCTGCAGCCTTATAGGACTTAAGTGTACGCTTGTAATGCATTGATGTAGTACTTTAAATATTTTTTACTCAATGAAAATGCAGGTGATCTATCTCAAAAGGTCCTAACAAATTCTAGACTCCCAAGCCACTGGCTGGGTTATAAGTGAGCATGCTCTCATACCATTATATTCCAGACTCTTGAGCCTCCGGTCAGATTATAAATGAACATGCTCTCGTTCCTTTATACTCCAGACTCCCGAGCCTCCGGTCGAGTTATAAGTGAGCATGCTCTCACACCTTTATATTCCAGACTCCTGAGCCTCTGGTTGAGTTATAAGTGAGTATGCTCTCGTGCCTTTATATTCAAGACTCCCGAGTCACCAGCATGGTTATAAGCGAGCATACTCTTGTGCCTTTATATTTCAGACTCCTGAGTCACCGACTAGGTTATAAGCAAGCATGCTCTCACATTTTTATATTCCAAACTCCTTAGCCACTGGCCGGGTTATAAGAAAGCATGCTCTCGCACCTTAATATTCCAGACTCCTAAACCACCAACCGAGATATAAGCGAGCATGCTCTTGTGCTGTCAAAATTATAGATTTCTGAGGCACCGGTCGAGTTATTAGTCGGCCTTGTTATTCCACTCAATATCATCATCTTGTCTGATTTATTATTCAATCTAGTAATCAATTATAAAAAATTCACTCAGAGGCCATATCATAAATATATTAAGGGATTATAGTTGCCCTTGGCCTCTTTAGTTTATTGAACATAGTGCTTGGCTATTTTGATTGATGGATTAGGTTGCTTTACCTTAAATCTATTTGTTTGATATCCTTCTTGAGACTTATCTACTTGAACTTAGAGATGATCTAGCTATTTCATATATAGTCTTGACTTTTGGATATCTATACTCTGTTGTGTTTATATGTAGAGTATGAACTATAGGGGATGTCTTATTGAATGAGTTAACATGCAGATTATTGATGTGTGTACATTATATACACTTTTATGCATATTTTGACGCACATCTACTTGTATTTCATTAGCATAATCTATGTTTATTGTACCATATTTCATTATAATGTCATACTTCCATTATATTCTGTTTAGAGATATACTCTTTGCATATTTTGATTGACAGAATGCATATTAGATCAAAAATGGAGTAAAAATGCACATGGGAGCAACTCCGGAAGAAAACAAGCTCAGGTCGTGTGACCCACACGGTAGTACCCCCACCAGAGGCAAATCAAGCCACACCTGTGGGACCCACACGACCATGTGAATCTCCCCGTGCCAACATTCCAGAGGAGAAGAAGGCCATGGCTATGTGACACACATGCTCGTGTGTGGCCAACAGTAAAGAAGAAGGCCACGGTAATGTGAGCCACACGGTCATGTGACTCAACCCGAGAGAAAGTCGAGTAAGGCCGTGTGAATCTACACGGTCGTATGACCAGAGCTAAGGCTAAGAAGAAGCTGGCCGTGAGGATGCCACACGGTCGTGCCTGAACCTCATTCTTTGACTCATCATGGGTATGGGACTTCGTCTCTCTCCTTGAGGAAGGGTTCTCCCCTTAGGGGAAAACCCTAGAGCTTCATTCACCTCCATCCCTTGACAATCTGTCCATCTCCGGAGCAAGGAGGCATCCCCAAGACATCGGAAACATCGGCAAGCATCTCTTCTTCCCCTTCTTTTCACATCTAGGGTTGTAAGTATGCTTTACTTTATGTTTTGGGGTTATTCTCCTTTTCCAATGGAGTAGATCTCCTTTCTAAGATTAGGGAGTATTTGTGATGTGATGGAGATGTAAAACTATGTGGATATGTCATGTTTCTATTCAATAATTTGTTAATGGCTTGTTCATGTTTGATGAAATGTGTGTGTAAAGCTTATATATACCTTTTGCATGTTTTATCAAATAGCTGTGTAGAATTGTTAATCCCGTAGGGGGGATACGCTAGATCGTATAATCGAGAGGTGCTAGTGACAGGTTGCCCTGCTAATGGACGTCTAGAGTATCACCTTGAAAGGAGAAGCAAATCTCCACATGGAAGTAGGGGAGCGGGCATAATCACTATTTCTATTTCTATGTTATTGTGTGTTAGTGTGTTTCTATGTTGTATGACCAAGGGGCATTGGTGATAGGTTGTCCCGCTAATGGACTTCATAGGAATCACTTCCATTTAGTAGCATAGGACATGTTGTAGGAGATCATGTCGGCTTATCCACTGCAGGGGAGAGTCGGTAATGCATCTAACTTCTTACAAGAGTATGAACATAGAGGAGAGGAACTAAGCAATCTATGTAACATCGCCCAGCATCACAAGGAAACCGAAATACTAGAATCGCACCTTAAACCATCTCTCACATCCTCTTAGCTCAACCCCTCTCAAGATCCATCATCTCTTCTCTTTCTCTTACTTTCTTTTCCAACCAATCTTACGTTTGTCTAGATAATTAACTGTACGAAGCTAACTAGTACTTAATCAACAGTCCCTATAGGATCGATAATCTTTTTATTACTGACGACAAAACCGTGCACTTGCGGTCACGTAACAATTATGCATATGATGTTGAGTGTACACACGATTGGTATGTGCTATTAGAGTTCTCAGGTTTACTATTCATTTGTATGTTATGTGTGCACACATGTCTGGTGTTTACTGTTAGAGGAACCATGTTGATTATACAAGCAAGAATCAAACTAGAATTTGTAGTTTTTAAGTTTTTAAGAATGAAAATTGCAGAATTAAAATGCAGAAGTAAAATGTAGAAATGAAAAGATAATGAGTAAAGAATAAGGACTTAAAAAATTAAAGAAATGCAGAATTGTTTAGACAAATCCTAAATGTAAACTAATTAGATTCAAACACTCAATCCCCGGCAATGATGCCAAAAACTTGATGTCTTACCATAAGCGCACGATCGTCGTCAAGTAATAAAATTTATAAGTCGATCCCATGAAGATTGAGGATTAAATGCTAATTGGTTTTGCACTTCGAATTTAGCTAGACAATAGTCAGTAAATGAGTGTTTTGGAATTTTAATTAAGATGCGAAAATAAAAGTAAAGAAAGATAACTGAGGAAGTCCTTAGTTCAGAAAATATTCTAGGTCGAAGGTTTCATTATAACGAATTAGCCCATTCATAGTTCTCTGCTTGTATGTTTGCAAGACAGCCTAAATATCTACCGAATTCCACCCCGTGACAGTGTATCGAAGTATTTTCCCTGCTAGTAATGATAACCATTATTTTATTGCATTATTAAGGATCCTATACTCATGCTTTTGAGTCAATTGTGTGCTTACATCCACATTTATATCACATATCAAGACTTGTGATTCATTTTGGGGTTTGATCAAAATAATACTCTATTTGTGGTATTTTGGCTAACATTTGAATGTGGTCTTTATAGGTGATCGAAGGGCCATGGACTCAAGTCGGATCGATCCAAATTGGGCTTAATTTTGAGATTAAATGAGGAGATTAAGCATTGGAGCCATCTGAACCATTCACTCAAGATCAGGAGTGATCTAAGCTATATATCAAAGATCTACTCCATCCAAACCAAGGTGAAGTAGATCACAGTCACTGATCTATATCTGAAGCTTTTGAGCCAGATCTAGACCGATCCGACCATTGATCAAGATCTAGAGAATTCTAGGCCATTGATTTAGATCTGGGAGATTTAAATTTAGAAGCTATAGTAATAGAAGTTGTGTTAATTTTGGAACAAGGCTTTTCGTCAAAAGCATAGGAGGACACGATCGCTGGAAAGAAGGGGAGATCGTCGATCTTCTTCCTCCCACTCCTCTCCACCGGCCACCGGAGCTCCACCGATGTTAATGGTTTACTTCCTCATCCATCCTCATCTCCATCAGAAGCTCTGGCCACCATCTTCCTCATCCGATCCACTCGACATCCCTCCATTCTGAAGTAAATCAAAATAGTGAAGTGGAGGAGATCAGCAATCTCCTTCCACGATCCATCACCGATCGTCAACCACCGAAGCTTCACCCTTCTCATCCACCATCTACCTTATCCACTCCATCAAGCTTCAGTGATCATCTTTGACACGCACATCGTGACACAGAATAGAGCTTCAGTTTCCTCCTTCGATCGTCGGCCATCTCAATCCATCTGTCACCTTTATCAGAACTATGTCAAGGGATTTTCCTTCCTAATTCCCAATCCATCTTCCTTCTATCCATGCCATCATGTTTCTCCATTATCACTGTCATCGATCACCATCATTGTCAACTTCTTCTCCGATTCTGATCACGTTTGAGCTTGGGGCTACCCTAGTTGATTTTGGGAGCATCATCAGATTAAATATTTCTTCATTGATTAAGTGTAGATCCTGTTCTATTAGATCTAATTGTAGCAAAGTGTTGGTTAAATCTCCTCATGAAATTGAATTTGGATTCATATGAACTCTAGATTTAGTTAATTGGCACATTATGTTTACAATGCTACTATTCTTGTTTGTTCATTCAATTCAGTAGATTAAGCTAGGTTAGATCACTTGCTTTCTAATCTCTTGTGTTCATTTAAGTTCTTTGTATGGTTTATTTTGATCTCTTATCAATTGAATGTTCTTTGGTTCCTTGCTTTAGATTTTCATAAATTGTTCCCTTGTCATATTTTAGCATGTCCTTACTTTTGTTAGTTGCATTCATAGTGTAGTTTTCCATTTATTGTTTTAGCCTTAGCATCTGCAAACCCAAGCCCCCATTAAAAACCTAAAAACAATAAAACTAATCCTAGATTTATCATGCATCATCTACATTCGATGGGAGACGACCCAGGCTACTCCCTATGCTATGTTAGTGTGGAGAGGGTTTGGTACTTAAATTGATTTTGATAAACCCGTAGTGCGACATACGGGTGCTTATCAATAACCAAGTATACCATCAAGTGAATAAGTAACTTAGAAAATCCAGATTTTTAGTAAAGTACCTCCTGTCACAAGATCTCCCCCAGGTATACGTCTCTAGATTACGTAGGTCACTTTCGTAGCATATGATTAAGAGAAGCTCATTAGGTCAAGTTATAGACTTATCGATACATAGAGTTGTTCTCCCTTAGGAGGTTAAGTCCCATATAAAAGGATAGTTACCTTAGATACTCAACTTTAAAACAAGTACCCTAAGGTCATGTAACGCCCGCCCTCCCTGCTATCAACAAGGGACGGGGCTACGATACTCTACGTACGTATTACAGCGGAAGACTTAAAATTATTTTTCTTAGCTTAATTAAAAACCGAACTACACTAACATGGTTTCATAACATGATAACAAAATAAATAAAAACTTAACATCAAGTCACCCATATTGTATTACATTTCACAAAACCAAAGCATAGTTCTTAAAGGTTTTAAAGCAGGTTCTTAATTAGTTGCCTAGCCACTGCCACACACATCTTCGTTGCCCCTCCTGCTGCTCCTTTAACTCATCCAGCTTTTTCCTTTATCTGTGGTACAAGGAAAGTAAGCTATGAGCACTCATGGCTTAGTAAGTTCCTTTCCTACTCACTAAAACCAACAATCAGCACATAATCAAATAATGTCTCAACTTAACATGATCTCAACTAGTCATGGCATAACATATCATACTCTTTAAGCATATCATGCAACATAACAAACATTATAACTAGTCATGGCATATCATCTCTTAAAGCATAGCATGAAACATAACATAATCATATCATGTCATATCATCTCTTAAAACATAGCATGAAACATAACATAATCTTATCATGGCATATCATCTCTTAAAATATAGCATGAAACATAACATAATCATATCATGGCATATCTTAAATCATAGCCTCAACACAACATAATCATAGATTATATGCATCATGATTTTAAAAACATGTATCCGAAAAACATGTGTATGTCTCATGATCTTTTAAAACCATTTTCTTCTTACATATATATATTTGAACATAATATCAACATATTTAGGGCCCCGGCTTGTACCATACATACATAACATAGATGCGCGCGTCCTAAGTATATCCAAGGTAGCAAGTCTTGAATCATACTAGGAACTAGGTCAAGATCACAAAGCATGGCCTAGGGGCGTACTTGAAGAGTCCATCCCTTATTAGCCTAGATCACAAAGCAAGGCTTAGCCTAGATCACAAAGCAAGGCCTAGGGGTGTACTAAGGAGCCCATCCCTTATTAGCCTAGATCACAAAGCAAGGCTTAGCCTAGATCACAAAGCAAGGCCTAGGGACTGATTAGGAGTCCACCCTTGATACAAGCCTTACAAAGTAAAATAGCATGTATAAAAATGCATCATTTAGTCACATAGCATAGCATAAAAGTATGCATCACTTAGGCACACATTATGTCATAAAAGTATGCATCACTTAGGCATACATCATATCATAAAAAGTATGCATCACTTAGGCATACATCATGTCATAAGAAAGTATGCATCAGTTAGGCATACATCATGTCATAAGAAAAGTATGCATCACTTAGGCATACGTCATATCGTAAAAAGTATGCATCACTTAGGCATACATCATATCATAAAAAAAAATATGCATCACTTAGGCATACATCATGTCATAAAAAGTAGGCATATTTTAAACACATAGCATATCATAAAAACATGCATATTCTAAGTACATAGCATATCATTAAAGCATGCATATTTCTACTCACATAGCATATCATAAAAGCATGCATATTCTAAGCACATAGCATATCATTAAAGCTTGCATATTTCTAAGCACATAACATATCATTAAAACATGCATATCTCTATCCACATATCATATCATAAAAAGGTATAAATCACAAGCATACATGGTTAAGCATAAGGGTATATCATGTGATTATACTATCATAAGAAACATGGTAACATAGTTAACTTGGGTTCTAAGCTTCCTAAACCCTTGGGTTCCTATCATGGCCGAACCCCCTTAGGTCTCAATTTAGGTAAAAACAACCTCCAAGCATGTGAACCCTAAATCATCATCACATAAATTTCATAGGAAGCATTATAAGCATGATTAACTTGGTTTCTAAGTTGTCCAAGTCCTTAAACTCATGTGGCCGAACCCTATCAGTATATAAACAAGGTCCCAAATGTCATGAAAGCATGGAAACCTTAAACCATATTTATAGCATTTTTTCCAAATAGCATAGTAAGCATATTGAGCTAGTTCCTAAGTCCTTCATGCCCTTAACGTATGTCTTGGTCAATCTTTTAACAATTATTCATTAGGGCTAAAAACAAATATACAAGCATGTGAACTTGAACTAACATCATGTATAAATTCATAACAAGACATCATACAATAGGTATGGCCGAAACTTACCCTAGCCTCATTTAGGTCACTAAACAACATATAGTATGAGAACTTTGGTTTTCTACTTATCATATTCCATGTAGAGTGACATAAGAATATTTAATTTTTGTTCTAGGGTTTCTAGGGCATTTATCCCTTCATGGCAGAAACACACAATGATCCATTTAGGTCATGGAAAAATTATACAAATATGTGACATAATCAACACATTATCATATTTTCATAAGAAGCACTTTTAACACATTTGGTTTCATTTCTAAGGCCTCTAGGTCTTTTAAACCCTACTTGGCTGAAACTCACAGAATATAAACTTGCTTCAAATAGCCTAAAAGCATGAGAAATTATACAAGTTTCATAGCATGTATAAAGACAAGCATAATAAACATACATGTGAATTGTGTCTTAGACTTCCTAGGTTTCTTTCCCTTTTTCTTTTATTTTTCCTTATGGCCGAAACCTATCAATCTCTAAAATAGGTTTTAAGTGGCCTAAAGCATGGAAAACCTAAGTAAGTTTTATGACAAAAATTACTCAGAACATCATATACAAAGTTGGTTCATAAACAAGCTAGGACCCTTGTGATCTTACATGTCATATATCATGTAACTAATTTTCTATACTCAATTTAAACATAAGAGCATTAAACAACTTTTATATCATAATATCACAGAGGTCTTGAGCATATTAGAATTTTGTTCAAGCTTTTCTAAACTATCCATCTTATCATGGCCGAAAATCTAAAATAAGAGTTCATGAATTTCTAGCAATGTACAACATGCAATTCTTTAAGAGAACTCTATATTCTATCATACAAACATGGTTATTTAAATTTAAAGGTCTTCCTAACCCTAAGCCCTTTTCTTGGCCAAAACATATAAATGGATTTCTTTTGTTCCAAGTAACTTTCAAGCAAGAAAACCAATAAAAACCCTTAGTAGTTCATGGGAGAAATTTTGTACTAGTTTAGTTAAACAATATTTTTCCCTAACCTCCTTAACATATTTTTGGCCGAAATTCTAGGGTTAGGTACTCCTCTGATCAAGCATCATTTAAGTATAAAAACATGAAGAAAATCCTTCCTACATAGTATAGAAAGAACATCATGAAATAAGGACTTGTTTAAACCATCCTAGATTTGAAAACCCTTTCTTTAGCCGAATTTTCTTAAATTCTTTTCTATGTTTTCTAATCCTTATAGAATCTGAAAATCACATAAAAGCCTTGTACCACAGGTGAGGGGAAGCTTACATCCTTTTCGCTTGTGGATCTAAGGTATGGTGAAGAAGAAGTAGCATCTTCTTCTATTTCCTTTCCCTTGATTCCTTTGCTAAGTCCTCCTTGTATCTTAGGCTTTCTTAGGGAACAAACTTGGCTTTGGGGCCGAAGATGGAGGAGAGGGGACTGTGGTGTTCTCGGTGAGGGAGAGGATGAATGAGAGAAAATGAGAGAAAAATAATTTTCTCTTTTCTTGCTCCCTTTTATGTTAAGGGGGAAGAAGTAGCAAAATTGATTTTTGCTTTCCTTCTCCCTTAACCCATTTTCTATTTTTCTTACATTTATTTTATTTTCTATTTATTCTCACCATTCATGATAAAATAAGGGGGAATGAATCCCCTTAATTCCTCTTTAAGTTTTCGGCAAAAATAAAGAGGAAGAGGGAGAGAAAGGGAGGAAGGCAAGTTGCCTTTCTCTTGCTCTTTTCTTGTTTTCTTTTGGCTAGCTTTTACTCTTACCTTTATCATGCATTCCCTTTCCTTGATATCAATATCTTCTCTCTATCCCAATTGGTTTCTACTAGTTAATTCTATGAATTATCATATAAGAGGTTCAAGGTTCAATCCTTGACCTTCACTTCTTTTTATTTCATTTTATTTCTTTTTGCTTCAACTCCCTTCCTATTATTTTTCTAAGGCAAAATCCCACATTCATATATTTATCTTAAAAGCTTAGTGGGTGTTACAGGTCATGCCAAGCTATATCGGAACATACACTCAAAAGAGACCATAAACTATGCATCTCTCCAATGAAAATTCATGTTCATACGCAGTCCCATATATAGACACACAACAATGCATCTAACTCAGAAACAAGATCTATGCATGCAGAAATGCAATATAGATAGATAAATTCATGCTCATAAGGGAAATCCTACTTGCTAGCATTTCGTCGAATAGAACAAGTATCATACAAGCTTCATCAAACAAGGAAATTGATAATTCAATAGAATTTATAACATTCCACACATCACAATTACTTCTTACATCCTAGAATAATAAAAATCTACTCCATAATGGGAAAATCTACAATATAAGAGCTTAAATACATATAATTTCAAGAACTCTAAAAAAGGTGAAGAAAAACTTATCATTGGAGTCGAGTGAAGCCCCTAGACAAAGATCTTGGAGTGTCGATGAGGATGGAGCAATAGGACATCCTTGGATCACCCAGATGACACCTCCGAATGTCAAGATTTGACCTAGATGGTCACTTCTCACCTAGGATCCCCCTCCTCTAGCAAGGAGATGAAGTACCCATCTTATAAAAGTAAGGCACAAGGTGATCATGCCTCTGAGCATGGCCAAACCAATGCTTAGGCTTCTGACTGTGCCATTTGGCACGGCCAGAGCCATCTTGTCTTGGCCACAAATACCAAGCCTTGGCATTTGGCATGACCCTTCCCTGCTTTTGGCTTCTAGGCCGTGCCTTAAGGCATGGCCAGAGCTGGCTTGGTTCTGTCCACATGGCTAGGCGGTGCCATTTGGCACAACCAAAGAAGAGAAAGTCTTCTTTTTTTCTTCTGGGCCATGCCATTTAGCATGAACAACTCTTCAAAACTTCACCTTTAAGTATATGGTCGTGCCTCAAGTCTAACTTGGCTCTAGAGGATGGCACGAGCAGCTTCTAGCCGTGCTATGGGACATGGCCAGAACCATTTCTTCTATGATTCCTTCCTTGGCCATGCTTTAAAGCATGGACAAGTTCAATTTGCCTATGAATTTACTTGGGCACTCTAATCCTTGCTTTAATTGATCTTCATTTATGTCTGAAGTATCCTTTTCCTCTCCAAACTACTTCAAAAAGTGAAAGCAAACACCGAGCAAATCATTGGATGTAAAATAATAATTATGTTGAAATATAATAGAAAAGGATGTAAAACACATAAATCATAAATATGAAATATACATAGATGTGTGTCAAATAGTGAGAAATAACATATATAATCTATGTTCATCACACCCTCAGACTTAAAACTTTGCTTATCCTCAAGCAAACTCTGCAATCTAGATTCATGTGATAAAAAAGTGTATCCCTAGTGATTCTATTCAATTCTATCAATCTTATTAAAACTAATGAGCATAATCAAGAGTGATCTACCCTGAAGCCATGATTATTATCAAGCAAAATTCTACAGTTTAGAAGCATGAGTAGGAGTAAGTGCATCATAATCTTTGGTGAATCAATTTAACTCTATCAAATAATTTTAATAATGCGCATGATTATAAATGTATTTAATTAGCCTAAGAGTGCTCAATGCAAATCATGGCCTAAATTTCTCAAGTTTCAATTCCTAGTCTTAGTCAAGTCATCATTGAAACATCTTTTCCTTTTATTCCTTGTGGCTAACACTACTTTATTCAACTTTTCCTAGATCTAGCCAACGTCTAAAGAATGTGCTCGATAACAAGAGAAATTTAGTGTTTGTTTCCCCAATAACCTAACTCGGTCTCAAAGAGGCAAACAACTAGTTTCCACTCATGACAATGAATTTTTGAATTACTTATTTCATATGCTTTTTTTTCAATTGTACATTTGAAATGATGCAATTTATGGGATTTCTATTTTTTTTCAAATGAGCTTTAATGTTTCGAGCATCAATCTAATAACTGCTATGAAACCGCAAGTGCATGGTTTCATCATCAGTAATAAAAATATATCGAATCCACATGGATTATTAATTAAGCATTAGTTAACTTCGCATGGTGAATTATCTAAACAAACGTAAGATTGGTTGGAAAAGAGTGTAAGAGAAAGAGAAGAGAGAAGAGATGGTGGATCTTGAGAGGGGTTGAGCTAAGAGGATGTGAGAGATGGTTTGAGGTGAGATTCTAGGATTTTGGTTTCCTTGTGATGCTAGGTGATGTTACATAGATTGCTTAGTTCCTATTCTCTATGTTCATTCTCTTGTAGGAAGTTAGATGCATTACTGACTCTCCCATGGAGTGGATAAGCTGAATTGATCTCCTACTCTATACCCTATGATACTAAATGAAAGTAATTCCTATGAAGTTCATTAGCGGGGCAGCCTGTCACTAACGTCCCTTTGTCATACAATACAGAAACACACTAACACACAATAACATAGAAATAGAAATAGTGATTATGCTCGATCCCCTACTTCTTTGTGGAGATTTGTTTCTCCTTTCAAGGTGATACCCTAGATGTCCGTTAACGGGGCAACCTATCACTAGCGCCCCTCAGTCATACGATCTAGGGTATTCCCCCTACGGTATTAATAATTCTACACAATTATTTGATAAAACATGAAAAAGATATATAAAAGCTTCACATACACATTTCATCAAACATGAATAAGGCATTAATAAGTCATTGAATAGAAACATCGCAAATCCATATAGTTTTACATCTCCATCATATCACAGATACTCCCTAATCCTAGAAAGGAGATCAACTTCATTGCAAAGGAAGAACAACCCCAAAACATAAAGTAAAGCATACTTACAATCCTAGATGTGAAAAAAGGGGAAGAAGAGATGTTTGCCCATGTTTCCGATGTCTTGGGGATGCCTCCTTGCTCTAGAGATGGACGGATCATGAAGGGATGGAGGTGAATGAAGCTCTAGGGTTTCCCCCTATGGGGAGAACCCTTCCCCAAGGAGAGGCATGAAGTCCCAAACCCAAGATGAGTCAAAGAATGAGGTTCTTGACTCTTTTATACCTCCTCCAAACTGCCTAGAAATATTAGGATTATAGGGGTCCGGTAAACCAGGTTTTTTACCCATTAAACCAGGTTTTCTTGTGATTCATCCTGAACCAAACTTGTATCTCTTAAAATTATCTACAATCTGGCAATTCAAAGTTTGGTCTACAGTCTGGGCGGAGGTCCAGATGAATCTACAGTTAGGAGGCACAACCGTACCATTTAACACGGGTAGACAATGTTATATCTCTGTTGAATCTGAAGTAAAGTTATAGATTTTGAAGTTTACTACATTTCAGTATAAAGAACAACCCAAAAATCCAACCAAGCGTAAAGTTATGGTCGTTTTACAATCGGTATGCAATCAACCCAGAATTCAACATAGCTCTATTTTTGCGTGGCACGGCCCTGTGGCACGACCGTGTAGCATCCACATGGCCAGCTTCTTCTTGGCCTCGGCTATGGTCACACGGCCATGTGGATTCATACGACCTTACCCGACTTCGTCTCGGGTTGAGTCACACCACCATGGCCTTCTTCTTCATTGTTGGCCTCACACGACCGTGTGTGTCACACGGTCATGGTCTTCTTCGCCTCTGGAATGTTGGCATGGGGAGATTCACACGGTCGTGTGGGTCACACGGCCGTGGCTTGATTTGCCTCTGGTGGGGACACGGTCGTGTGGGTCACACAGCTTGAGCTTGTTTTCTTTCGGAGTTGCTCCCGAGTGCATTTTTACTCCATTTTCGCTCCAATAAAAGTCCTGTCAATCAAAATATGCAAAGAGCATATCTCCGCACAGAATATAATAGAAGTATGATATTATAATAAATAGGGTGCAATGAACATAGATTATGTTAATGAAATACAAGTAGATGTGCGTTAAAGTATGCATAAAAGTGTATATAATCTACGCACATCATACCCCCAGACTTAAACCTTTTCTTGTCCTTAAGCAAAAACTGTATCTAAACTCATGTGGTTAAATAGTCCATCATAATCTCTAGCAAGTCAATCTAATCCTATCAAATGATTTCATTGGTGAGCAAAATACAAAAATTGTTTGAGTACGGCTTAAGTAGTAGTTTTCCGTGCTCAGTGCAATAGTGGCCTAAATTTGTCAAGTATCAATCCCTAATCCTAGTCAAGTCATCATAAATTGTGTTCCTTATGCTTCTAGCGATAGGCACTTACCTGCCACACACTTGGTTCATCCTCCACAATCTGCACATGGTCTCAAAGGTGTTCTCGATATCAAGAGAAACATAGTAGTTATTTTCCAGTAACCTAACTCAGTCTCAAAGGGGTAACTTGCTAGTTTCAACTCACGACAACTGTTTTTTATATCCCTTATTCATTCATTTTTTTCATCATCATTTTTTTCTAAGTGATTGCAAGATGCAATACTTGAACACAAATGCAAATAAATGTAAATGTTGGGATATTTTGATTTTTTTCAAATGAGTTGACATGATTCGAGCCTCATCTAGTAACCAAAATGCAATTTGAAAAGTCACCAAAGAAACACTAGTACTAATCAAGTTCTATGAATCATGACTATTTTTAGAGTTATCTACCATCAAAACTAGGTAAGGTGTAAGAGATCATAAAACAAGGTCAATACTTAAACTCTTATAGTAAAAATATTGCTCACTTCATGCTATCATAGATAGAAAAAGATAGATTACTAAACATACTAGCATCATAAGTAACTCATAAACCACATAAATCTAGAACAAACGTACTAGTATTTTGCATTAAGGAACAAACAATCATGATATGATGAATGATGCAACTAGAAAAAAAAATTATTATGCAAAAAGAAGAATATAACAAAAACTAAACTAAACCTAATGCATCTAAAGCATCCCCCCAGACTTAAACTTTTCATTGTCCCAATGAAAACTAAAAACAATGTGGAGGAGATTTAAAGTAAGAGAAGTTACCAAATGATGAGTGCAAATACCCATGTCACATCATGTAATTGCCCTCCTCCTAATCTTTGAGTCCTATAAAAGAAGATAGACAAAAAAAATTAAGTAGAGGATATAGGTTTATTATATAATGAAAGAAATGAAACTAGAAAGAACTAAAGACATAAATGGAAACAAGAAAAATAAACTTGGTTGCCTCCCAAGAAGTGTTTGTTTAAGGTCATTAGCTCGACCACCTTATTAGATCATCGAAATCGTGACTTGGCCGGAGTAGAATACTTCCAGATTTTTCTTCCAATTGCCCAATTTATTATGAAGAGAGTTGTCATTATAAGAGCAATGTAGTGTATCACCGCTCTCCTCATCTTCGTCTCCTTAAGAGTTCTTTCTGACGGTCGAAGACAGTTCAGTGTGAGCTTCCAATTATTGGCCGCTTGAAAACCTACACACCCAAAAGAAAAGCAGACCTCCCACAAGCATGTAATATAAGAAAGAACTAGAACTATATTAGTATGAACTGAGTATGTATCAAAAATTAAATCACATCCAATAAAATCAATTATAGGTACCTCTATGAAATTTTCTAAAAGATCACTAGAAATACTAACCTTGCATTGTTGAGATGTACCTGAAAGTTATAAACAAGTGGATGTGACCCCTTCAGAATTACGTAGTGGCTCTAGCTCTGACTCAAGTGGTGATGCTTCTGAAAGTGGTGATTCTTGAGGCTTTGCTTCCATTGCACAAGTCCCTACACATTTACCAGATTTTTGCTAAAAACTAAAATTCCAGAGTATTAGCAGATTTTTGGAAAATGTGACAAATAACAGTTGGATGAGATGTACTACCACACTCTCGACAAAGGAAATCAAATTGGTGATCTTTGGATTCATAATTTTCATCAATGAGAGATTTTACTCTTGTGCTCATGGGTGTGAAAAATTCTCTCGAAGTCCTACTTGACATATTAGTGCTCAAGATATCTAAAAACAATTATAAGGAAAACAAAAAAATATAGAATTAAAGACAAGAAATAAAATGCATAATGAAAACAAGAAATAAAATATAAAAAGAAAAAGAAAAATATCTAGAGTAACTCATTTGCTAATCAACTAATGTTAATCGAAAACAGTTCCCGGAAACAGCGCCAAAAACTTATTACGCAACCGTAAGTACACGGTTTCATCGTCAATAATAAAAATATATCGAATCCACAGGGATTGTTGATTAAGCACTAGTTAACTTCGCATGGTGAATTATCTAGACAAACGTAAGATTGGTTGGAAAAGAGAGTAAGAGAAAGAGAAAGAGAAGAGAGAAGAGATGGTGGGTCTTAAGACGGGTTGAGCTAAGAGGATGTGAGAGATAGATTGAGGTGCAATTCTAGGATTTTGGTTTCCTTGTGATGCTAGGCGATGTTACATAGATTGCTTAGTTCCTATCCTCTATGTTCATGCTCTTGTAGGAAGTTAGATGCATTACCTACTCTCCCCTGCAGTGGATAAGCTGGCATGATCTCCTACTCCATGTCCTATGCTACTAAATTAAAGTGATTCTTATGAAATCCATTAGCGGAGTAGCCTGTCACTAATGCCCCTTGGTCATACAACATAGAAACACACTAACACACAATAACATAGAAATAAAAATAGTGATTATGCCCAATCCCCTACTTCCTTGTGAAGATTTGTTTCTCCATTCAAGGTGATACCCTAGATGTCCATTAGCGGGGCAACTTATCACTAGCGCCCCTCGGTCATACGATCTAGGGTATTCCCCCTATAGTATTAATAATTCTACATAATTATTTGATAAAACATGCAAAAGATATATAAAATCTTCACATACACATTTCATTAAACATGAACAAGGCATTAACAAGCCATTGAATAGAAACATCGCAAATTCATATACGTCTCCATCACATCACATATACTCCCTAATCCTAGAAAGGAGATCAACTTCATTGCAAAGGAAGAAAAATCCCAAAATATAAAGTAAAGCATACTTACTGTTGGTGCAACCTTAGGTCAGGGTTGACCTAGTTGACTTGACTCGAGTTGACCTGACTCGAGTTGTATTTTGATGTTTGACGAGAATAGAAAAGTTCTATTCTGATGTTTGACGAGAATAGAAAAGTTCTATTCTGATGTTTGAAGAAAATAGAAAAGTTGTATTCTGATGTTTGACAGAATACAAACTTGGGAGATTGCGGGTGCAAGCTTTGGTCAAGGTTGACCTGGTTGACCCGAGGTGAGTCGACCTGATTTGGGAAAATCCTGGTGAGTGAAGCTAGGCAGTTTGGAAGTCCTGGTGAGTGAAGCCAGGCAAGGGAAATCCAGATGGGTCAAGGTTGACCAGACATCTGGTGAAAAGTCCAAGCAGGGAGCTTAGCACGGGAAAAGTCCAAGTATGGAGACTTGGCACGGAGAAGACCAAGTTGGAGACTTGGCACGCGAAGTCGGAGAGAGCTCGGTAGCTCGGTAGCTCGGTAGCTCGGTAGCTCGGTGGCTCAGTAGCTCGTTCTCCGGACGAAGTCGGAGAGAGCTCGGTAGCTAGGTAGCTCGGTAGCTCGGTGGCTCGGTAGCTCGTTCTCCGGACGAAGTCGGAGAGAGCTCGGTAGCTCGGGAGCTCGGGAGCTCGGGAGCTCGGGAGCTCGGTAGCTCGGTAGCTCGGTAGCTAGGTAGCTCGGTAGCTCGGTCTCCGGACGAAGTCGGAAAGAGCTCGGTAGCTCGGTAGCTCGGGAGCTCGGTAGCTCGTTCTCAGGACCAGGTAGGATTTAGGGCTGGGAGCTCTAAACCTGGATCAGTCTGGAGACCGATCAGGAGAAAATGTCGCAGAAGTAAAAGGGTGGTGGATCGGTCTATGGACCGATCCACATCCAATCTGATCGGTCGCTACGACCGATCAGACCATCCTCAGACCGATCAAACTGTTGTCTGATCGGTCCAAGGATCTGCGATCGGTCTGCTGACTGATCCACAGTTAAGATCATTGTGCATGCGCTTTCTCTGATATTTTCTGATTCGCACTTCTTTTTGCCCATATCTGTTTAACCTTCTGCTGTGAGTCTTTTGGAGATACAGGTTGCAGGTACCATACCAGTGCTTAGTTTCAAATTAAGCCTCATCAAAGGAATGAGACAAAAGATCTTTCCATTGCTTTCACTGCGTCAAATACATTTGAAGCAGCAACGGCTACAGGTTACGATTGGCTGTGTTTCTGACAGTGATCAGGCGGCGATTGGCTTAACTCCTGGTGATTGGTTCAAGCTCAGAGGCACCAGTGAAGACCGTGGTTCTATTGGTGTGATCTCAGAGAATCAGAAGAGGAAGAGAAGCGATTGGCGAAGCCGTAGCTTGCAGCAGGGATTCGGTGCAGGTTGGCAGCGATCCGGTGCAGGCTGATCGAATGCAGAGACATAAGAAGCAGTCTATGCTGGAAAGAAAAAAGCACAAAAAAAAAATGAGAAGCAAGAAAAAAAAAGGTGTGTGTGTTTCGGTTGAGAGCTTGCTGTGCTCTTGGACTCTGTCTTCATCATCTTCGTGGCTGTGAGCTTACTTCGATTTCCTTTGAGCCACTGTGATCTGTAAGTCTTGTGTGCTTCATTTTAAATCTGTTCAAGACTTTATGGAGAGGTTTCTCCACCGAGAAGGAGAGCTTCATTAGCCGGAGTCATCCGGGGTGTGATCTACTGAAGATCAAGGGCTCGTCCACCTTACGGACATGCCGAGGAGTAGGGGCAAGTTATCCCCGAACCTCGTATATCCGTGTGTTAGTGTGCTTGTTTCCTTCTTGTTTTAGTTTCCTAATTCCGTTGTGCTAACAAGTTTCTTTGTAGAAATTTGTGTTTAAGTTTTTAAGAGGCTATTCACCCCCCCCCCCCTCCTCTAGCCATCTAAGATCCTAACAAGTGGTATCAGAGCTTGGCGCTCTTCATCCGGACTAACACCCTAAAGAGCAAGAAGATGGCTATGAAGGAAGGCTTTAGCACCAATCGTCCACCCTACTTCGACGGAGCGGATTTCCAATATTGGAAGAGCCGCATGGAGTATTACCTCAAGACCGACATCTCCATGTGGTTCTCGGTCAAGGAAGGGTTCACACCTCCAAAGGACGAAGAATGTAAGGAACTAGACTCGTCGAGGTGGTCCGCCGAGCAAACCCGCAAAGGACAAGCCGATGCCAAGGCAGTGGTAACCCTACAATGTGGGCTAGCCAAAGATCAACTCGTCAAGGTAGGTCCAGTTACGAGCGTAAAAGAGTTGTGGAACAAGCTCATCGAGCTCCAAGAAGGAACCCGAGACTCTCGGATCGCCAAGAGAGACTTGTTCCTAAACCAACTACAAAACCTCACCATGAAGGAGAACGAAACGGTAAGTGAATTACATGGAAGGTTCAAAGAGATCCTCAATGGTCTTCATTCCATGGATGAACGTGTAGAGAATCGCGATCTCGTAAGGTATGCACTCAAAGCTTTTCCAAGGAATGCCTTGTGGTCATCAATGGTAGATGCCTACAAGGTTTCCAAGGACCTTTCAGTTGTTAAGTTAGATGAATTTTTCTGTGAAATGGAACTTCATGAACTTGCTAACAAAGGTCAAAAAGAGAAAGGTATTGCCTTAGTTGCAGGAGAAAAGAGCAAGGATGGAAGAAGAAAGAAAGAAAAGAAGAAGGATAAAGAGATCCCTACATCCTCATCCTCCTCCGAGTCCGATGATGAAGGTGGATCATCATCAAGCGAGATGGCCAACTTTGTAAGGAGGATCATGAGAAGAAGCCGGAGATACAAAGGGAAAGGTAAATCTCTTAATCAAAATATTGATAAGACTAACGTTACTTGTTATGAGTGTAGCAAGAAAGGACACTATCGGATCGAGTGTCCAAAACTCAAGAAGAAGGAGGAAAGGGCCAAGAAGAAGAATCTCAAAGCTACTTGGGATGAATCCTCCTCAAGCTCATCGGAGGAAGAGAAGAAGGAGAAAAGCACACGTCAACTAGCGCTCATGGCAAGGGAGGAACCGGATTCCGGAAGTGATGGTGACACAAGTGACACATCAACCGCGGCTTCATCATCTTCGGATGATGAAGAGGTAACTTCGCCTCATTTAGAAAAGTGTTATAGAACTATTACTCATTTGTCTACCTTGCTTAAAAAATCAAAAACAAAAAATAAATCATTAAAAGAAGAAGTAGAAAACTTGAGGGCCCTCAGGGAAGATGAGGTTGATGACCTACATCTAGAGGTCCTTGAGGATGAAAACAAAGCTTTAAAAAGTGAAGTTGAGAAACTCAAGAAAATACTTGAGAAATTCTCAACTAGCTCTAAGACCTTAGACATGATTCTAAATGCCCAAAGGGCGGTCTACAACAAAGCCGGGTTAGGATATCAACCCAAAGAGTCTAGTTTCATTTCACTAGTGTCTAGAACCCAATTTCATAGATCACATGCTTCTAGGGTTCATGAGAATAGGAAGGGTGTAACCAAGGCATGGGTTCCTAGATCTTACATTGTAGATGCATTAGGTCCCAAGATTTGGGTACCTAAAACATCTATCTTTCGTGTCTTGTAGGCATTGGTAAAGGGGGAGCGTCTATCAACTTGGTTTGTTGATAGTGGATGCTCCAAGCACATGACCGGGGACAAGTCACTATTTTCTACCATTCAAAACAAAAATAGAGGTAATGTGTCATTTGCTAACAATGGTAGTCTTAAGGTTATAGGAGTTGGAGACATTCAAATATCCGGATGCCTCCAAATCAAGAATGTCCTTCTAGTCAAGGGGATGACTTTTAATCTCCTAAGTGTCAGTCAATTGTGTGATACGGGTTACACAATTGAGTTTCATTCGAGTCAATGTCTAGTCAAAAACATTGACACACTTGACACGGTACTAGTAGGCACAAGAGTAGATAACATTTATCAAGTTTCTTTTAAAAGTGCTACTAATGCTCTTGCTAAGTGTTTCATGTCAAAAGAAGAAGAATCGTGGCTTTGGCATAGGAGGTTGGCTCATGTGAACATGAAGAATATCCGGAAGCTGGTCAACAAAGGGTTAGTGCGAGGCTTACCAAGCATCAAGTACCAAAAGACCAAATTATGTGATGCGTGTCAGAAGGGTAAGCAAGCTAAAACTCCTCATAAAGGTAAAAGCGCTGTAAGTACAACTACTTCCTTAGACTTATTACATATGGATTTGTTTGATTGCAGTAGTGTTATCTCATTAAATGGAAGTAGATATTGTTTAGTGATTATTGATGACTTTACTAGGTATACATGGACCTTCTTTTTGAAAACTAAGGAAAAAACCATAAATATTTTTATATCCTTTTGTAGAAGAACTGAAAATGAAAAATCAACAACAATTAAAACCATTAGAAGTGATCATGGTGGTGAATTTCAAAATCATAGGTTTTTAGAATTCTGTCAAGAAAAGGGATATAGGCATGAGTTCTCTACTCCAAGGACCCCACAGCAAAATGGGGTTGTGGAGAGAAAGAACCGAGTCTTACAAGAGGCTGCACGAAGTATGTTCAATGAGTACTCATTACCGAGTTACTTATGGGCTGAAGCTGTGAATACAGCTTGCTATGTGCAAAACCGAGTCCTGATAAATAGGTTTTTAGGAAAAACTCCTCATGAACTTTGGTTTGGGAAACCCCCTACAATTAAACATCTTAGGGTGTTTGGTTGTAAGGTGTTTATTTTGAACACCAAGGATCATCTTGGAAAATTTTCGGCCAAGGCTGATGAAGGGATACTGGTCGTACTCTCACCAGCAAAGCCTATCGAGTCTACAACAATAGGACTAAATTGATTGAAGAATCCTCTGATGTAGCTTTTGAAGAAATCCCGAACTTAAATGATCAATCAAGGGATGTAGGAGAAATTCAACTTGAACTTAGAAGGCTAAGTTTGAATGATCGAAACATAGAAAGAGTCAAAGTTGACTCTGATGATGATGAACAAAGGCAACAAAGAACTCAATCTGATCCTTTGCCTGATATTGAGTCCTTGCCTGTGCCTAGTGAGACCATTCATGAGGCACCATCAATACCAAGACAATCTAGGATAGCCACTAGTCATCCCCAAGACCAAATTGTGGGAGACATCCAACAAGGGGTTAGGACTAGGTCATTCTTTAGAAATGAGACTAATGAAGTCGCATTGATTTCAGAGATTGAACCAAAATTAGTTGATGAGGCATTGCGCGATCCTGATTGGATCATAGCTATGCAAGATGAGTTAGGTCAATTTGAAAGGAGCCAAGTGTGGGACTTAGTTCCTAGACCTAAGAAGACCACCATTATTGGAACTAAATGGGTCTACAAAAATAAGTTAAATCAAAAGGGAGAAGTTGTAAGAAACAAGGCAAGACTTGTAGCCAAGGGCTATAGTCAAGTCGAAGGTCTCGATTATGATGAGACTTATGCTCCCGTAGCCCGATTAGAGTCCATTCGTTTGATGCTAGCTTTTGCTGCACATAGAGGTTTCAAGCTCTATCAAATGGATGTTAAATCTGCCTTCTTAAATGGCTTTATTAAAGAAGAAGTCTATGTTGAACAACCACCGGGGTTTGTGAATGCCGAAGCTCCAAACCACGTGTACAAACTCAAGAAAGCACTTTATGGGCTTAAACAAGCACCACGAACTTGGTACGAAAGGTTGTCAACATATTTGCTAGAAAAGGGTTTTGTAAGAGGCCAAATAGACCCAACACTATTTCTGCGTAGAGATAGTGAAAACATTTTTGTAGCCCAAGTGTATGTCGATGACATAATTTGTGGCTCAAATAACAAGGGATATTTAAATGAATTTATTTCTCACATGGAAAGTGAGTTTGAGATGAGTCTAGTAGGAGAATTGACTTTATTCCTTGGACTTGAAATCAAGCAAACTCGAGATGGAATTTATGTCCATCAAACGAAATACACTCAAGAGATGCTCATGCTCAAAAAATTCAACATGAGTGACTCTAAGGAAGTGTCCACTCCAATGGCGACAAACACTCGTCTTGACAATGATGAGAGTGGGAAACCAGTTGATCTAACGCAATATAGAAGCATGATCGGTAGTCTTCTATATCTCACAGCTAGTCAACCGGACATACTTTTTGCTGTGGGCATGTGCGCTAGATATCAAGTTTGTGCCAAGGAATCTCATTTAACTGCAGTTAAGAGAATTCTAAGATATCTCAAGGGCACAATTAAAGTAGGACTGTGGTACCCTCGTACGGAGTCTTTTGATTTGATAGGCTATACCGATTCCGATTATGCTGGATGCAAATTGGATCGAAAAAGCACTAGTGGGGGTTGCCAATTTTTAGGTTCATCGTTGATTAGTTGGTCAAGTCGGAAGCAACATTGTGTTGCTCTCTCCACGACCGAGGCTGAATACATTGCCATGGGAGAGAGTGTATCACAATTGTTGTGGATGATTCACACTCTAGAAGATTATGGACTTTCATATAAAGGAGTGCAAGTGTTGTGTGACAACATTAGCACAATAAACCTAACGAAAAATCCAGTCCATCATTCTAGGACCAAACACATTGAAGTGCGTCATCACTTCATTAGAGATCACGTAGCTAGGGGAGACATTGCACTCACATATGTTGAGTCAAAGTCAAACTTAGCCGATATTTTCACCAAACCCCTTCCGGAAAATGAATTTAGTCATTTAAGGAGGGAATTGGGAATGTGTTTGGCTTAATAAGTCATTTTGACCACATCATGATCAATAAGGACCATTAAAATGACAAGAGAAATTGGAAAATTAATTTGGGCAACTTGGGGACATCTCACACAAACTATAAGGTTTAACAAAATATTTTTGTTTGCTAGAAATGGGGTGAGATGCTAGGATCAACCAAATTATTCAAAATGAATCATGCATCCCTTGAATAATTAGGTTGAAGAGACATAAATTGAGTATGGGGAAGGCCATTACATAATTCATGTGTATTTGGCTCCTAGATCTTACTCATATATTCCAACCAAGGAATCTTGGTTGGACCTGTGTCTAGATATCATCTAACCTTGTTGATGTGTTGATTGATACCCTTGATCGATACCTTTCGTGATTTTGTTTGAAACTAGGATAAGTCATTGAAATTATGATAGAAATTTGGATATATTTTGACAAACTTGAAACTGAATCTTTAGGACTATAGACAATTTAAGACCATAGGACCTCATCGCTGGGAATTAGTTATGCATATAGACTCTTCAGGGCCTAGATACTGAACTTGGAAGGTTTACTGGAGAAACTTCTACGAATTATCTACGAATTTCAGTTACTAAATTTCAGTATCAGACACTGATCGGTCTATCGACCGATCCAGTGAGGTCTGATCGGTCTGGTGACCGATCAGAGCGTGCCAAAATGCTGATTTTCGACTGTGTTGTATGAAATTTCAGCTGAAAGTTAAAACACAGTTTGTGTTTTGGATTTCTAAAGGTTTGAAACTCTCCAAGACATTGTTGGTGCAATGGTCAAGGGGGAGTTGACTTTTAGGGGGAGTTTTTACTAGTCATGATTAGTGATATGGGATTATCACTAAGTTGATTGTTGACGTTAGTATCAAGGGGGAGATTAAGGGTTTCAGTGAAAGGTATGGGACTTTCATTACGAAGAAACTCTTGACTTGAATCACTATTTTTGATGTGTGTCAAAAAGGGGTAGAATGGGAGAATGTTGAGAGAATGTTCAAGGAAGAACATTAGAGTTTGGGGAGAATGTTCAAGGAAGAACATTGGAAAACCTAAGTTAGGTTAACCTAACTTGATTATGGTTTTTGTCAAACATTAAAAAGGGGGAGATTGTTGGTGCAACCTTAGGTCAGGGTTGACCTGGTTGACTTGACTCGAGTTGACCTGACTCGAGTTGTATTTTGATGTTTGACGAGAATAGAAAAGTTCTATTCTGATGTTTGATGAGAATAGAAAAGTTCTATTCTGATGTTTGAAGAAAATAGAAAAGTTGTATTCTGATGTTTGACAGAATACAAACTTGGGAGATTGCGGGTGCAAGCTTTGGTCAAGGTTGACCTGGTTGACCCGAGGTGAGTCGACCTGATTTGGGAAAATCCAGGTGAGTGAAGCCAGGCGAAAATCCTAGTGAGTGAAGCTAGGTGAAAGTGGAAGTCCTGGTGAGTGAAGCTAGGCAGTTTGGAAGTCCTGGTGAGTGAAGCCAGGCAAGGGAAATCCAGATGGGTCAAGGTTGACCAGACATCTGGTGAAAAGTCCAAGCAGGGAGCTTGGCACGGGAAAAGTCCAAGTATGGAGACTTGGCACGGAGAAGACCAAGTTGGAGACTTGGCACGTGAAGTCGGAGAGAGCTCGGTAGCTCGGTAGCTCGGTAGCTCGGTAGCTCGGTGGCTCGGTAGCTCGTTCTCCGGACGAAGTCGGAGAGAGCTCGGTAGCTCGGTAGCTCGGTGGCTCGGTAGCTCGTTCTCCAGACGAAGTCGGAGAGAGCTCGGTAGCTCGGTAGCTCGGTAGCTCGGGAGCTCGGGAGCTCGGGAGCTCGGGAGCTCGGGAGCTCGGTAGCTCGGTAGCTCGGTAGCTCGGTAGCTCGGTAGCTCGGTCTCCCGACGAAGTCGGAGAGAGCTCGGTAGCTCAGTAGCTCGGGAGCTCGGTAGCTCGGTAGCTCGGTAGCTCGGTAGCTCATTCTCAGGACCAGGTAGGATTTAGGGCTGGGAGCTCTAAACCTGGATCAGTCTGGAGATCGATCAGGAGAAAATGCCGCAGAAGCAAAAGGGTGGTGGATCGGTCTATGGACCGATCCACATCCAATCTGATCGGTCGCCACGACCGATCAGACCATCCTCAGACCGATCAAGCTGTTGTCTGATCGGTCCAAGGATCTGCGATCGGTCTGCTGACCAATCCACAGTTAAGATCATTGTGCATGCGCTTTCTCTGATATTTTCTGATTCGCACTTCTTTTTGCCCATATCTGTTTAACCTTCTGCTGTGAATCTTTTGGAGATACAGGTTGCAGGTACCATACCAGTGCTTAGTTTCAAATTAAGCCTCATCAAAGGAAAGAGACAAAGGATCTTTCCATTGCTTTCTCTGCATCAAATACATTTGAAGCAGCAACGGCTACAGGTTGCGATTGGCTGTGTTTCTGACAGTGATCAGGCGGCGATTGGCTTAACTCCTGGTGATTGGTTAGAGCTCAGAGGCACCAGTAAAGACCGTGGTTCTATTGGTGTGAGCTCAAAGAATCAGAAGAGGAAGAGAAGCGATTGGCGAAGCCGTAGCTTGCAGCAGGGATTCGGTGCAGGTTGGCAGCGATCCGGTGCAGGCTGATCGAATGCAGAGACATAAGAAGCAGTGTATGCTGGAAAGAAAAAAGCACAAAAAAAAATGAGAAGCAAGAAAAAAAAAGGTGAGTGTGTTTCGGTTGAGAGCTTGCTGTGCTCTTGGACTCTGTCTTCATCATCTTCGTGGCTGTGAGCTTACTTCGATTTCCTTTGAGCCACTGTGATCTGTAAGTCTTGTGTGCTTCATTTTAAATCTGTTCAAGACTTTGTGGAGAGGTTTCTCCACCAAGAAGGAGAGCTTCATTAGCCGCAGTCATCCGGGGTGTGATCTACCGAAGATCAAGGGCTCGTCCACCTTACGGACACGCCGAGGAGTAGGGGCAAGTTATCCCCGAACCTCGTATATCCGTGTGTTAGTGTGTTTGTTTCCTTCTTGTTTTAGTTTCCTAATTCCGCTGTGCTAACAAGTTTCTTTGTAGAAATTTGTGTTTAAGTTTTTAAGAGGCTATTCTCCCCACCTCTAGCCATCTAAGATCCTAACACTTACAACCCTAGATGTGAGAAGATGGGGAAGAAGAGATGCTTGCCGATGTTTCCGATGTCTTAGGGATGTCTCCTTGCTTCGGAGATGGACGGATCATGAAGGGATGGAGGTGAATGATGCTCTAGAGTTTCCCCCTAAGTGGAGAACCCTTCCCCAAGGAGAGGGACGAAGTCCCAAACCAAAGATGAGTCAATGAATGAGGTTCTTGACCCTTTTATACCTCTAAACTGCCCAAAAAAACCAGGATTAGAGGGGTTCGGTAAACTAAATTTTTTTACCCATTAAACCAGGTTTTCTCATGATTCACCCTGAACCAAAGTTGTAGCTCTTGAAATTATCTACAATAGGATATTTGGATCGAGCCCTGGCTCTAGCTGAGCCGAAAGTTATGGCAGTTTAAAGTTTGGTCTGCAGTCTGGACAGAGGTCCAGATGAATCCGCGGTAGGGAGGCATGGACATGCCATTTAGCATGGGGTAGACAATGCTATATCTCTGTTGTATCTGAATAAAGTTGTAGATCTTGAAGTTAGCTACGTTTCAGTATAAATAACATCCCAAAACTCTAATCAAGCGCAAAGTTATGGCCATTTTACAATCGGTTTGTAATCTATCAAGAATTCAGCACAGCTTTGTTTTGGCGTGGCACGGCCCCGTGGCGCGACCGTGTGACATCCACACAGCCAGCTTCTTCTTAGCCTTGGCTCTGGTCACACCGCCGTGTGGATTCACATGGCCTTACCCAACTTCCTCTCGGGTTGAGTCACACGGCCGTGTGGCTCACACGGCCGTGTGGCTCGCACCACCGTGTGGCTCACACGACCGTGTGGCTCGAACCACCGTGTCATTCTTCTTCACTGTTGGCCTCACACGGCCATGTGTGTCACACGGACATAGCCTTCTTCGCCTCTGGAATATTGGCATGGGGAGATTCACACGGCCGTGTGGGTCACACAATCATGGCTTGATCTGCCTTTGGTGGGGACACGGACATGTGGGTCACACGGCCTGAGCTTGTTTTCTTCCAGAGTTGCTCCCGTGCGCATTTTTACTCCATTTTCACTCCAATATGCGTCCTGTCAATCAAAATATGCAAAGAGCATATCTCCGCACAGAATGTAATGGAAGTATAACATTATAATGAAATAGGGTGCAATAAACATAGATTATGCTAATGAAATACAAGTAGATGTGTGTTAAAGTATGCATAAAAGTGTATATAATCTACGCACATCAATAACCGAGATATAGTTAACAAACCACCATGGTAATTCAAGTACTCATCAAGTCAAATGATTCATGACTATTTTCAAAACTTTCAACTATCAAAATAAGACAAGGTGTATAGAGATCCTCATGCTAGACTAGAATCAAATCATTTCAATGGAAAATAATGCTCAAGTCCTTCTATTGATGATAGAGAAAAGTAGATCACCAAACATACTAGCACTCATAACCTATCAACATGAATCTAAACCATAAACGTGCAAAAAATTTTGTTATTAAACAAATCATATAATTATTTTGTTCCATTACAGATAGAAAAATAGATCACTAAATATACTGACAATAAGAAATGTAACTCATGACCTCTAGATAATTATCATACTAGAAGTTTACTCTTGGACAAGTTAACAGTAATAGTGTAGAAAGTGTAACTCTAAATGCCTCAAAACATGAGGGGAAAAAAGTTCAACTAGACTAAGAAAATAAAATGTGCCACCCCCCTCACCAACTTGGACACTTCATTGTCCTCAATGAAAATTCCGTATCAAATTTTGATGATATTGATATACAACATTTATTTGAATTTAAACTATTCGCATAGTGCCCTAAAATTCCACTTCCTTCCTCCTAAACATCTTGAAGGCTAATTTAACTTAGAATTTCAAGAACTAATCTAGGGTAAGTAAGGTAGTGCATATTCATGAATCCACCCCACCCTATATTATTGAAAAGTTCATTCACATCTTTGTCAAAACCAAGAGTTTCCAAAGTTTTGCAATCCAGATACCTTGTGCTTACAATTAGACGCTTCACTAAGGCATTAAAATGCAATTGTTGAAGGATATTTAAGAAGGTAATACCAAAATTGTTTGATGTACCTTTGTAATGTGCATTAGGTTCTTCATTGATAACAATTGATTCCTTGCCATTGCTCGAAGAAGCCCCAAGTCCATTGTTGCATCGATGATACATGATTTTGAAGAGATATGGTCCAATCTAAGGGAAAAAAATGGAGAAGAAAACTTAAGAGGAGGAAAGAAAATTTGAGAAGAAGAAGGGAGTGTGCGGTGTCGTGCCCTAGGGCATGACCACGGCTGGGTTTATAACCTAGCTGTGTGTTATTAGCATGGCCCATTATGTGGCCGTGTCTTTTGACATGGGCAAAACCAAAATGGCTCTGCCTCTTTATTTTGTGATCGTGTCTTTTAACACGGCTTGCCTCCCTTGTTGCTTCATGCTCGTGGAAAATACCACGGGTAGAGCTAAAGTGGCTCTGTTATGTTTTCCTAACCCATGCCTTAGGGAATGGGTACTCCCCATGCCCCGTGCCAAAGGGAACCGGAGCTTATTCTAGCTGAGTTTGCCCATGCCAATTAGCACGAGCAGAGACAAGACAACTATGTTTTCCTTCCTTTGTCTGTGCCAAATGGCACAAGCATGGCCTTATTTACTCTTCAGGCTGTGCCAAATGGCTCGACCAAGTCTAAAATTTGAAAAGTACAAAGATGAAACTATTAGGCTCCATAAAGCAGAAAAATATGAAACAAGATAAGAAAACTCTTGGGGTGCCTCCCAAGGAGCACTTGTTTTAGGTCCCAAGCTCAGCCTTTGACACAGCTCAACTTAAAGCCTTGACCTTGAAAGGGAGGTGTTCCCCTCCATAGCCAGCTGTGACAGAAAGATGGTGAAGCCAAACCTGATGGTTTCCTTCCAAAACTGCCTATTGCTTCCCCACACTAACTATTATGTCAGGGGGTTTTCATGCTTTTCTTCTCCAAACCTACAACCATTTTCAATTAACATTAAAGTACTTGGAAAAGAGTTTGGAATTAATTCAAAATAAGGACACAGTGATGTTGGGGATAAGTTAAAGGCAAGATCTTCCTTGCCAACTTTCAGTGATAGCTTGTGATTCTTCACATCTATGTTTGCTCAAGCTATGGCAAGAAATGCCTTTCAATAATTATAGTAATCTCCTCTTCCATGTCTAGGACCACAAAATCTGTAGGGAAAATAAAATTTCCTATTTCTACCTTCACATCTTCAGTTATACCTAGTGGATATCTGCATGTTGAGTCCGCTAATTGAAGTGAGATAGTAGTTATCTTCAGATCACTTAAACCCAACTTTTTACAGATGGAGAATGGCATAGACTGACACTAGCTCCTAGACCACAAAAGGCTTTGTATATCATAATATCAATGATTTTGCATGGTATTAAAAAACTACTTGGATCTTGGAGCTTGGGAGGCAAGGCATTCAAAAGTAATGCACTAACATCTTCCGTTAAAGCCACAGTCTCAAACCCATCCTTCTTTCTCTTGTTTGAAATTATGTCTCTCATAAACTTAGCAAATTTAGGCATTTGATGTAGAGCGTCCAATAAAAGTATATCAATACAAATTTCTTTGATTTTTTCTAAAAATTTTTCAAACTCTGTATCTTTCTGTGCTCTAAGCATTCTTTGAGGGAATTGAACTGTTTAAAGTTTAATTGTAGGTGAGAGATCTCCAACCTTGATGGTAATCTCCTCTTCCTCTTTGTCTCTCTCTTGATGTGAGAAAGGAGTAGATGACTCTTCACTCAGATCAATTTCATCTTCAATTGTAGCAGTCACTTGGGCATTACCCAAGGTTCATCCACTCCTTAGCTCAATTGCCTTGAAATTCTCCACGTGATTTAGTTCAGGTTTTTCAGGAAAATTCTCTTGAACTATTGAGGAAGAAGAACTAGGTATTTGAGAAACTTGATTTTTAAGCATCTCGATATGTTTGTATGATTATCAATTCTTGAATTTATTTGCTTTTCTGAGTTATCCAATCAGATGTTCAACTTCTTGATGTCAAACTTCATTTCATTTTGATTAGCTAATATCTCCTCAAGTGAATTAGCATCCGAGTGAGCCCTATTTCGAATAGCTATGATCACGCAGGCGATCAGAGCAGTAGAAGAGCGAAAGGAGACTAGAATTGCTGCTAGAGGTGCCTTCAAAGTGAATTGAAGGCACCCCCGCACCTTCACTATAGAAGGCGCCTTCTATGGATGGAAGTCTCCTTTGATGAACAGTACGAAGACGCCTTCCAGCCCTATGGAAGGTGCCTTCAACACGCTAATTTTACTGTTTCCAAGGCATAAAGCTTTATCCTTTGGCACCTCGCTGGAGGTGTCTTCCAGCTCGTTGGAGGTGCCTTCCACCCACGGATAAGATTTTCTAGGAGCTATAAAAAGACCCCTAGAGCTAGGAAATAGATAACAACTTTAGTATTAACTCTTGTAATCATTTCCTAGCAACTGTCTGAGCTTTTCAATAAGTGTAAGAGGCTTCTCCACCTTCAATGAAGGAGATTTTATTGCGCTTTCACTTACCTTGGATTAACAACCATCTAGGTTGTAACCAAGTAAATCTTGTGTCTCTTCTTTCTAGTCATTATTTTTATTTATTATTATAGTTACTTTTAATTAGAGTTGAAAGAACGAGAAAGGTTTTTATTTATTTTTTTAGGCAATTCAGGTCCTAACAAGTGATATCAGAGCCTAACCACCTCAGAAGGACGAACTGCCGACTAAAGCACTAAAACGATGGTCAACCCGATAATTTACCCACCAAGGTTTGAGGGAGAATTTGCATTTTGGAAGAAACGCATAGAGGTATTTTTTAAAACTGATTTTGAATTATTGTTAATATTAAAATGTGGATTTGTAGCACCGAAAGGAAAAGAGGAGTATCAATGAACCAAAAAGGAGCAAGTATATTTCGTGGCAAATGGATGAACCGAATTCCATCTACTAAGCGTGCTACCTCTGCAAGAAGTCAACAGAATCAGCACCTATGAATCAACAAAGGAACTTTGGGAGAAGTTCTTGGAACTACACGAAGGTACGTCCAAAGCTAAACTCGCAAAACAGGACCTACTCGGGAACCAAATAAGCAATCTCTGAATGGAAGAAGGTGAATCGGTTGCTCAACTACATGGAAGAATTAAGGAGCTAATTACTGGCTTAACAAACCTCAAAGAAATGGTAACCAATCGAGACACGCTAAGGTATGCTTTAAATGCGTTCCTGAGAACACCGGAATGAACATCTATATTAGACTCCTACTATATCTCCAAAGATTTTGAGGTGAGTACTTTAGAAAATATTTTTTCCACTTTCGAATTACATGAATCTCGATGTGCAGGACAAAGAAAGGGACCGAGTGAGAATATTGCCCTAAAGGCAAGAATGGATGATCCAGACTCTAAAGAGTAAATTGATGAAGACAAAATGGCTTTAATGGTAAGGAAATTTAATAAGTTTATTTAATCTAATAAGTTTAAATCATAGACAAAAAAGGATTATTGAAACAAAAGGGAGGTCTGATGCTACAACTGCAGTGAAGAAGGGCACATCAAGGATGAATGCCCTAAACTAAAGAAGAAGGAGAAAGATAAGGGCAATAGATCAAAACACCAGAACTTAAAGGCCACATGAGATGAATCATCATCCTTTGAGTCCGAGATCGAGACCTTCTCTGAACTAGCCCTAATGGCAAACCATCAAACAGAAGATGAAAGCAACTCAGAGATTAGTATCGATGAAGGAGGAGGATCATCAGAAGAAAGCTGTGATGTAGGGGGAACATCATATCACGAGGTAAGTGAGGTACGAGCACTATTTCCCGAGCAGTCTTTTAATTTTATCAAAATGCTCTCTAAAAATTTGTACAAATTAGAAAAAGAAAGTATTGATTTTAAAAAAACAATTAGCTAATGCATGCCCTCTAGAATTATATGATAATCTAAAATTAGAAAATAAAAAAATTGAAAATAGAAATCAAAAAATTGAAAAAAAATACCATGCATACTTGAATTTGAATAATTGTTAAAAATCAAAATCTAGAAAGTATGGTAGACTACACTGGTATATTAGACACAACCAGGAGCAAATTAGGAATATTCCTAAAAATTATGTGCCCCCCCCTCTAATTTTTAATTAACCTAGTAATTAGGAACTTATATTGGGTTCCAAAGTCATACTAAGATTAAAATTTTTTAAAACAGGGTTAAAATATCATAAAGGAAATCAAAAAATTAATTTCTTTAAAAGGCTTTATCTAAGAAAGTGGTTGTTGTTCCAATATCCAAGAATGTCTAGTGCCTCGCCACAGCCTGGAAGTCAATTATTGAATTTAATGTATAATTGACTAATTGTTAAATGATTTACTGTTATAATTATTTAACAAGTTTTAAGATTATTTTTAGTCGACTTTTTAGAATTGACAAAATATTTTCTTTAAAACTTTATCTTTTCGAATACAAAGTATGACATTATTGAAATTTTTTTAAGTCCCCTAAAATTTATTTCAAACTTTCTAACTTTTTATGTTATTTTTATTTTTTTTTTATGTGATCAAAGGGGGAGAAATAGGTATAAGTTTAGGGGGAGATTTTAGTGGAGATTTAAAATTTTTAATTTTGTTAAATTTGAATTTTACAACATTATAAAATTTTGAATTTTGCAACATTATACATAATGTTTCTAAAATGTTATTATTGCAATTTCTTTTATAATACTTTTATTGTATTATTTTTACCCTAACTTGAACTTGGGTTAATGCACATCAAAAAGGGAGAGATTGTTGGAACCCCGTCGTAGTTTTGATGTGATCAACCAGGTTCAGTTAGTTCATGTTATGAAACATCCCGGCTATATGATTTGTAACTTGGAAAAAGCAATAATAACCTCAATTTTTTTATATATATTTAAGCTAAAGCTCTTAATCTCAATACAATCAAATGTTCTGATTGAATATCATGCATAGTGGCCCTGGACAGTGTGGCTTACTTTTTGACTCCTCCTCTCGTTCACTCCATCTTCATGTCCTCTATCACCATCCCAATACCACTTTAATTCCCGGTGGTTGAAGAAGATTTAGAAGTAGAATCCACCCTAGAAGTGGAGTAATCAAAGTTTCACTCAAATTCTTTTTATTAATCATTTTTCTTTTCAAAGCTTTTTCTCGAGGACAGAGGCGGTTCAGTTCAAGCATCCACTCCGGGAGCATGTATTCTCCTACAACATCATTAAAAGACAAGACCTCCCATACACATGTGGGATAAAAAGAAAATAGGAGAACATTAGTTTTGATAGAAGATATGTCAAGAAATGAATCACAACTAATAAAATCAACAAATGGTACCTCTATTGAGTTTTCTGATAACTCATAAGAAATACTCACCTTGTCATCCAGAAAGGTACCTAGAGTGGGATTTGTTACCTCTTCTTCATCAAATGAATGCTCAAGTTCTTGTTCTGGTGAGTGTTCATCCTCATGTAGTGATTCTTGGGTGCTTGGCTCCATAGCACAAGGCCCTACACTTACATCTTCAATTCTTGGTGATTCTTGAGGTAATGTTTTCGGTAAGCATTCCCCTATACTTAAATCATCTTCTGCATCAAAACCTACATCACTCACAACATCTAAAGCAACACTATTTGTAGAATCAGAAATTTTTACAACTACATCATCATCACAAAGTAAAGAAATGGGAGTAGGGTCAGGCCTGATAGAATCACTACTTTCAATCTCTCCACTGCAGTTTTGTGCTTGTAACTGATTGATGGATGATGCAATTTCATCTAACTGACTCTGAATATTCTGTATCCTTGCAAATTGCTGCTCTTGATGCTCACTCATTTGTTGCATAACTTCATTGAATTTTCAAATTGACTCTGCAAATTATTCTTATACATCCTCATACCTATTCCGCTGTTCCATAGGTGGGTAGTACTGTCTCTCCCTCCAATCTCCAAAATACGGATAATATGGATCCATGGTCAAATTGAATTTCTTGTTCTTACACAACAACTAGCAAATTAAATTAGAAGACTCAGGAATAAATAAAATCAAACACATGGATATATAATCATGAAAGCAATCAAACAACAAATTTCTAGGTTTTCAAGATAAAGAACAATCCTAAAATTATCAAACACCGTTACAATAGTTATCCCCGACAACGACGCCAAAATTTGATAACGAGTCTGTCACACTCGTAAATCAGATTAACAAATGTATTTTCCACTGAACCCCTTAACTACACAATAATGTTGTAATAACGAGCCCAGGATCGATCTCTCGAGGAACTAGCGGTCGTATGATAACGTAGGATTGTATTTTATTCCTATTTTTGGGGTTTTTAACATGAAAATGGGGGTTTGAACTTTAAATATAAATCTAACAAATGAAAAGCACAGCAAATAAGAAATTAATCTAATGCATAAATGAAACCCTAACTATGTGCCAATAATCAAATCACAACGCATTATCACCCTACGTGTGATTAAACCATGAACACACACTTAAACTAAGAGTGAACAACAAGACAATAATGAATACGATCTAAAGCAACATTTAAACCTTAACTACAGTAATAAAACTACTCAACAGTACTGAAATTTAAGCTAAAGCAAAATTAACAACAACTTCAAAATCGATTGAAACTAAATTACTTAAAACACTTGAATGAAAACATTAAGCTAAAAGAAAACTATCATTACTGAATCTGAATAACATAAACTAAAATCTAAGTCTAACAACAATGAAAAGAATGCAAAAAGTAAACCCTAAACCATCTCTACACCAAACCACTTCTCACGGCAACTTCTCCTTGCCGTCACACAAGGAAGCATCAATGAAACCTCATCTTAGCAATCAATGAAACTTCGTCTTAGTAATCGGGGAAGACAACCTCTGCAACTGAACTCAACTCAGCCTTCACCAACACCATCGGAGACCTCTCCAAACGGAACTAATGAAGATCGAAGCTACCAACCTCAAGAAATCTGGCAATCTGTGAGCTGCAACCTCAGATATGATGTGGAGAAGATGATGGCCGAAATGTCGTCGGGAATGGTCCAGTAGCAGTGGAGGAACACCACCAATGCTCACTGATGGAAACAGAACCACCGATTTGAGGAACGCCACCAAATCTGGAGTGGTAGAACAGAGGTTTGCGGAGCACAATTTTCGCCGTAGGAACGCCTTGGAGTGAGGTCAGATCATCAGAAGCTGGTCGCAAGCATCTGAGAGCATCGTCACTGATGAAGTTGGCCGAAAAATTGATCTGGAAGTGGAGATGGGGTCGGAGTCTCGCTGGAGATGCGCCGCGGGATGTGAAGTTGTGTAGGGAGATCGACGAAGCCATGAAGCTACTGTAGCTTCTGTTTTAAATCAGATCCAGATCTGAATGGATGGTTGTGAGCGATTTAGAGCTTGATCAACGATGTAAAGTCGCCTAAAATCCGATCCGAAGGTACTGATCTTGATCAAAGGTTTGGATCTACTCTCCCTTAGGTCGGATCGACCAGATCTTCACTGGATGGTTCAGATCTATCAAATCTTTGATGAACGGCCCATAATGCTCCATAGCTTGATAGTCTCGTTTAAACTCCGATTCGAGCACAAATTTGGTTCGAATAGATCCAAATCCAAGATCCTTTGATGCCTACAAAATAATAATCAAATATTAGCATCAAATAATACCAAAAATAAGATAATTTACAATTAAGCCCAAAATAAAGACAATGCATGAAATGTGATGCAAATCTAGGTTTTATCTATGAACATAGCATCAAACCATGCATAAATGAATCAAAATAATATAGTAAAATCATGGTTATCAAATCCCCCATACTTAGCCTTGAACGTCCCGTGAAAGTAAAGGAAACTAAAAATCATCTCCACAAAAAATTCCCTAGCAATACCTAGAAGATATTAAAACAAATTTAACTAAGATCTCCTTCAAGATCACAAACAATCATGAATACAATCCAAACAATAATCAGTAGGTATGGTAGTTTCAATCCAATTGAAAAATTAAGCAAGTTGCAATCTCACAAGGTATTTACCTATTCTAGCTTTCACAATCAAAATTACATATAAATGGAGCTCACTCAATGCAACTCATAACATTTCACTACCATAAGCTTGCTTATTTTCTAATTCTCTGCCACTATAAAACATAGCATACATGAATCAAAAGGATTTAATCAACAAGAATTGAAGTTGAATCAAAAAGAATAATAAAAGTGAGTGAAATAGGCAAAAGAAAAGAATTCAATGAAGAAAAATGAGAAGATAAGAGCATTGGAGGAATATACTTGATGAGTTGACCAATTTTGATGTGTAAAAGATGAATACCATTTGTTTTTATCAATTCAAAAGATCAAGCTAAACTCCCCTTCAATTTGATGGACATCCAAAATTCTTGATACTCTATCTTCACATTTGATACACTTCTTGATTTGCCAATTTTTTACTGTTCACTGTTTGTACACTCAATTCCATCACTTGGAACTAAAACAATCTCAAATCATGAAGAAGAGTTCCCTCCCCCACACTTAAAACATTGGTCATCTCAGACAAAATTATACATCAAAAGATCAACCCAAATGCAATCAAAATGATAACTGGCCAAGGCAACCAATAATTCTGTAGTTATAGAAATCTGCTCCAATATGTATTGCCTGTAGAATATATTTTCTTTTGTATTCAATATGCAGCAAAGCTTTCCCATAATCCATTAAAAGAGCATAGAAACTCAACACGAATTTAAACTTCTCATAATAGCAAAGTCATTTACCAAACACATACTGCAAAATTAATTTCCAGTTTCTAGTTCTCAGCTTCTATTCATGTTATGTATCAAATTCTCAGCTCAAAAATCTCAGAAACCCTTGATAAAATAGATTAGCATTTAACAAGACCAGAACAACAGCTGGAATTCAATTTTACAGTGATTTGCTCACACAAAAACCCAAGTAGCACAGCAACAACAGGTTTTCTAAAATTCCTGTATCTTCAGTTACAAGTTTCTCATATTCCAACTCACTAATTTAAACAAAACTAAAATGTCAAAATTAGCACACAAAATTGGCACTAATTAGGATACAATTCCAGTAATTTGATTTAGTTCAAGTTCAGAATTCAGTCAGCATTGATGCCATCAACAGCAACAATTAGAAATCCAGCCTCTCAATTCTGTGGCACTCCACAGATTTGAATTTTCAAAAACAATTTCCCACTTCACTTTACAATAAGTTCAACTATGACATCTATCCTCTTAAAATCTTCTTGAATTTAATTTGTATCTCAAATTGGTTCAACCTTTGTCTGTTATTGGTACAGAATAGCAAAAACTTGGCAAAACACCAAACACTTCAAACATCTGATTCCTGAATTGTGAGTTCAAGAATTCCAGTTTTAGAAATAACTCAGACTTCAGAAATAACCAAGCTTTCAACAAAAGCCAGCTACCAAATTGCATATCTACTGAATTTCTACTCTTACTGCCTAGTTTCAGAATCTGAAATTGAAGAAGGTCTCGGTAGAATTCAAGAAGAGTTCAACTTGGAAAGAAACATCATTCAGCATTGCCTTAATGGGGAATTAAATTCACCTTGTTCTTGGTCAGTAACTAGTTTGAAAAACTAGTTTTATGAAGAAACTTGGGTTTTTACTGATAGTAAATTGTAACAAAAACTTCTTTCCAGATTCTGGTTCTGCAGATTGTACACAATTTCAGCAATTCCACATTTTGCCCTTCAAACTTTCTACTCTTATGTCTTCTCATATAATTCCACAAAGGATGTGAAATCATTGCATGAACTGCACTTCCTTGAAATCAGAATACTAACTTCACTTGCAGCTATACACTTCCCTCTTTAAATTTTATATCCTCTTACACTTGGCTTGCAACAACTTTCCCTCATTCATAACTAGTAACACTCTTCTAATTAGTTTAAAACTAATCTCTAGAGAAACCATTCAGATTTAATCTCGCACAGGAAACTTGATACAACATTTCAAATTGAATTCTGTTTTCCAACCTTTCACCTCACTATTTTGAGAGTCAATTTCTGCCCTTACCCTCAGCTTGTCAAAATTAAGGATACCATCTTGAAGTAGTTCATGACTAAAATGGTACTCCCCAATTGAAGTTTGAATTTTGATCCATGATTTAATGTGCAAGAAATTAAGAACTGTAAACCTGCATATTGCTTTGAGCAGAATTTCAGAGGTTGACTTGAATTAAAGAGGAAATGCAGAAAGCATCTTGATACAAGTTCATACAAGTAGTACTTCTGATATTACTGCACGCTGTCAATGTCCAAATTCAACCATGCTTTGTTTCTAAAAATTCAAAACTTCATTCCTGTAGATTTTCATCATGCATTCAGTCTCAGATTCAGCATTGCCATTATTCTACATTAACATTTTTGCATTCTTCTCTATATCTGATTTTGCAGATTCAGAATCCATTTCTTGTACAACAGCTATCATTTTCTAGCCTTCTTCCAATTCTTCCTTAATAAGTTTGTGTTACAACAGAAAAAATCTTCACCAAGAACACTTCCGAACTTTAGATTCATGAAGAACTCCAAAGGTTTGAAATTTCAATAAGAATTCAGAAATAAGACTGATTACTAAACAATCAGTTCCCCTTCAGCAGACCCAGTTCTGCTCTTACCAACAGAATCAGAACAAATTGTTGGATCGAGAAGCACTAGAGGGGGGGGGGGTGAATAGCGCTCGTGGCTATTTTGTTTCGATTATCGGAATCGTAAAGGCATAAGAGTTAACGCAGCGGAATAAACAGAGAACAATCACACAGAAAGATGCAGGGGATTTTATTTTGTTCGGAGTCTAGATCGACTCCTACCCGAAGGCCCGCGATCCTTGATCGCTTTGCGTGGGCAACAACTATAAGCTCGATAAAAATGATTACAAGATGAAGTACAATAGCTAACAATAAACAATTGAATTATACCGACAATAGTGAGAAAAACTGAAGTTTCAGAGCTCCGGGTCGTCGGGTGGTTGTCACAGCAGTTCGGAATCGTGTCGTTAGCAGCTGGTCGCAGAGAGATTACTTGGAATTACTTGTTATGAGCTGCTGGTCGAGATCCCTTATAAAGGGTGTTCAAGGCGCCTTCCATTGTTCACCAAGGCGCCTTGAATGAGCCGAGTTAGCAGCGGAGATAAGGGCTGAACTGGTCGAACCTTATCAAATTCAAGGCGCCTTCAGCCTCTCCAAGGTGCCTTCATCAAGCTGTCCAAGGCGCCTTGGCTTCCTTCAAGGTGCCTCCAAGCTTGCTTCGCAGCCAGCTCAAGTTTTGTACCCGAGGCGCCTCCAAGCTCCATGGAGACGCCTCGGTACTGTTCATCCGAGGCCAATTTTATACTTTGGTCCCTGCAAGATATGTTAAACACAAAAATATCCTGCAGCACAAAGTTAGCTCATAACACATAAGTGATAGTATAAAAGTGAAAGTTTGACAGTCTCCAGACTGTCCGAGTCTGACTTCAGGTTTCCAACAGGAAATCCTAGGTCGAATCGACGCCTACTATTCCCTCTACGGGGAACACGTCCTCACCTACTCTACTCAGGAGATTTACCTGCTGCCAGTCCGGTCCTCCAGACCGACTGGACTTTCCGCCTAGGGTTACCACCCCCTAGGACCTAGGGTTACCGCCCCCTAGGGTTTTTCTCCACCTAGGGTTACCATCCCCTAGGACCTAAGGTTACCCCCCCCCTTAGGGTTTTCCTCCACCTAGAGTTACCACCCCCTAGGACCTAAGGTTTCCGCCCCATCGGGTTTTCCTTCACCTAGGGTTACTACCCCCTATGACCTAAGGTTGCCGCCCCTTAGGGTTTTACTTCACCTAGGGTTACCACCCCCTAGAACCTAAGGTTATCCACCCTTAGGATTTTCACCTACCTAACCACAGTTAGGACTTTCCTGAAACCTTATTTAAGCACGTTAGATAACAAGGAATCTTAACTTTGAATCTCTTTGCCATTATCAAAACTGAGGTTCGATCGTCGGATGCTTCCCGCACCAACAATCTCTCCCTTTTTGATTATGGCAACCAAAATTCAAAGTTAAGTAAAAAAATGCAATAAATATAAGCATAAATAAGCACAGGCATAAATAAAGCATAGGTACATTCAAAACAAAAATTTCTTTTTAATTTCCTTTGAAGTTTAATTTTCTTTGAATTTCTTCGTACTCTCCCCCTTTGCCATATATCAAAATACCCAAGAGAGTGAAGAAAATCTAGGCCTTAGCTTAACTTTCAAAGATAATTTTTATCTTATCTTTCAAAGAGAAAAATAGAGGGTTAAGCATACTTTTGATAAACACTTAGTTTTTCTTGTAAGACTTTTAGCTACGTGAAATCAAAAATGTTATCATAAATTTTGAAAGCAAAATTCTTCCTTTTGTTTGAGAGATATTTTTAGCCGAGATAGAGTTATTTTGTCTTAGCAAATTTTTGTGATATCTAAACACTTTAAATTCTTAGTTTTTAAAGAGGAAGTTTAGCTAAAAAAAATTTGATCAAGACTTAGTTTAGCTAAGATTTTTTCTTTTAAAATACTTTTATCAAAGACTTAGCTAAACTTATGAAGATAATAGTTTTGTTAAGTATTTAAACTTAAAAAGACTTAGTTTTTAAAAAAAAAATTATTTTGATGAAATTTTGAGAATGCTTTGGAAAATACTTAGCATATTTAGCAAAACTTAGCATTTGAAAACAATTGCTTTGAGAGACACTTAGCTAAAAAAAAATTTTCTTTAAAAAACTTTAAAAAGTACTTAGCTAAATGTTTTTGAAAAAAGAAAAAAATATTTAGCTAAATTTGAAAATACTTAGCTATATATTCATCTTAAAAATGATTGTCTTGAGAAAACATCTTGCCAAATAGCTAAGTTTAGAGTATAATCTAACTAAGTTTAGTTAAAGAAGACTTGATTATGTACTTAGCTTAAAGAGGTTTTACATAAAGGCTTAGCTTTGAAACCATTCTAGAAGAGTTTTAATTTAAAAGCCATGTCATAAATAATTTAAATTTTAAAGCTAAGTTAAAAATAACTTGAATTTTCAAAGACATGCCAAAAATAGTTTTTAATTTTGAGGTCAAGTCAAAATTTTATTTTAAAGAAAAACTAATTTTAAAACCAACTCAAAATCACTCCCCCTTAATTAATGCCTTAATAAATTCTTTGAGTTCAGTAGTTCAAGCATGAGAGGTTAAAAAAAATTTATTTTCCTAACTTTCCATCTCACTCATTCTAGATTAACAAGTATGTTTAGCATATGAGTGAGCGTGAGATGGAGTTGTCTTTGCAGTTGATATAAAACATAAGTTTTGAATTTCAAATAATTTTTTTTAAAAATGATTTTCAAATATTTAAAATTTATTTTTCAAATAATTTTGAAATCATTTTTCAAATATTAAAAATGATTTTTCAAATAATTTGTAAAATGATTTAAAATTGATTTTTCAAAATGATTTTTCAAATAATTTTAAAATTAAGTTTTAAATGATTTTTAAATAATTTTTAAAAGATTTTTAAAATAAATTTTAAAATGATTTTTCAAATAATTTTTAAAATGATTTTTAAAAGAATTTTTCAAATAATTTTTAAAATGATTTTTAAAAGAATTTTTCAAATAATTTTTAAAAGATTTTTCAAAGAATTTTTCAAATAATTTTTAAAAAGATTTTTAAAATAAATTTTCAAATAATTTCGAAATTAAGTTTTAAAAGATTTTTAAAATAATTTTGAAAGTAAGTTTTAAATGATTTTTAAATAATTTAAAAAGATTTTTCAAATAATTTTTAAAATGATTTTTAAAAGAATTTTTCAAATAATTTTTAAAAGCTTTTACAAATAATTTTTAAAATGATTTTTAAATAATTTTTTAAATAATTTATAGAATGTTTTTTTAAAGAATTTTTCAAATAGTTTTTAAAATGATTCTTTTAAGAATTTTTCAAATAATTATAAAATGATTTTTCAAATATTTTTCAATTAATTTTTAAATTAAGTTTTGATAGAATTTTAAAATAATTTTAAAAGATTTTTCAAATAATTTTGAAATTAAGTTTTAAATAATTTTAAAATATTTTTCAAATAATTTTGAAATTAAGTTCTAAAAGATTTATAAAATAATTTTTAAAAGATTTTTGAAATAATTTTGAAATAAAGTTTTAAATGAATTTTAAAATAATTTTTAAAAGATTTTTTAAATAATTTTGAAATTAAGTTTTAAATGATTTTTAAATAATTTTAAAAGATTTTTCAAATATTTTTTAAAATGATTTTTAAAAGAATTTTTCAAATAATTTTGTAAATGATTTTTAAAATAATTTTTCAAATAATTTTTAAAAGATTTTTCAAATAATTTTTAAAAGATTTTTAAAAGAATTTTTCAAATAATTTTGAAATTAAGTTTTAAAAAATTTTTAACATAATTTTTAAAAGGTTTTACAAATAATTTTGAAATTAAGTTTTAAATGATTTTTAAATAATTTTAAAAGATTTTTCAAATAATTTTTAAAATGATTTTTAAAAGAATTTTTCAAATAATTTTTAAAATGATTTTTTAAAGAATTTTTCAAATAATTTTTAAAATGATTTTTCAAATATTTTTAGTTAATTAAGTTAAAAAAAAATAATTTAAGTTAATTAAGTTTTTGTAAAATAATTTAAGTTAATTAAGTTTTTAATTAATTTTAATTATGAATTTAATTTGAATTAACTTTAATTATACTTAGTCATCTCACCCGATCTAAATTTTCGATCAGGTAATCCTATAATTGTTGTGAGATTAATTGAGGTTCAATTTTAGGGTTTTAGTTTAACTTTGTGTTAGATTCAGGTTTAGCTTTGGGTTCAACAAGTAAGCGTTCTTTGGATAAATTTCTGGGCTATGGTGAGTCACAAGGACATCATTAAAGTAACCATGCCTTCGAGGTTTTCCAAATAGTCCTATCCATTGAACTTAGTATAAAACCTTGGTCTAACTGGTTTGGATCCATAAATGGTAGCTTTGGTAAGTTCCACTTAGCCAAATGCACCAGGTCGAAATCATATCTTCCTAGACATGCGATGACTAAGTTTCCCCAACTTACTATCATCCAATACTTCACTAGTACTATGGGTCAAGTTAAACCTAGCCCATTTTAATCTATCCTTAATTACCCTGCTGGATAGTCTACTCTTGGTTACCCTTATCGGGTGGATTAAGTTCGGAGGTGCTAGCTATTCTGGAGCCTTCCTTTGAATTTTAATTTGATTTTGATTTAATTTAATTCGAATTTAACTTGATTTTAATTTAATTTGAATTTTAAGTTTATTTAATTTGATTTCCTTTTTAGCTTGTTTCGTAGTGTTTAAGTTTTACTTTAGACTTGTAATCTAAGTCTAGATTTTGTGATTTGACTAAATTATTAACAATCTTCTCTAATTTATCAATTTTATCTTTTAAAATATTATTTTGTATTCCTAATTTTCTTAAAGTTAATTTCTTATTTTTACTTAATAATTTTGAGTTATTCTTGTTTAGATATGAATCAAATTTAATCATGGTATTATTAGCATGCATATCTAATTTTGAAGAAAAATCTATACTAGAGCAAGTAAGATTAGTTGAACTACTGCAATCATGTGTTGTAAAAACTGGATTTTCATATAATGTAAATTTATTTACCTTGATTTCTCCCTCTGGATTATTGGGTCTTCTTTCTGGGCATTGTCTTTTGCAGTGACCCATTTGTTTGCATTTGGAGCATTTAATTTGGTCCTTCCCTCTTTTGATCATTTTCTCCTTCTCCTTCGATTGTGCTGGCCGAGTCTTATGAGTAGGACACTCGTTTTTATAGTGTCCTCTCTCCCTACACTTAAAACAAGTTATGTGACATTTGCATTTTGAATTTACAATCTTACCTCTCAAATTCATGACAGGATCCTCCCCCTTAACTGTTGCCACCTCTAGTTCAGACTCAGATTCAGTAATTTCCTCTCTGGCCATTAGTGCTATGAAATCAGTCTGATCTAATTCTTCTGAGTCTGGTTCGAAGGTTGACTCTGGAGATTCGTATTTGGGTTCGCAGTCTTGTTCAATTTCTGACTCTGAAGGAATCTCATGAAGTTTGAGTAGTTTCTCCCAAAGCTCTTTAGCAATGTCGAACCTTCCAACTCGATCAAGCTCTGAATTTGATAGTCCGCCTAGGAGAATACATGTTGCCTTTGCATTTGTCTCGAAGTTGCTTATCGTTTGCGCATCCCACTTGTCACAGGTGATGGATACACCTTCTTCAGTTGGGAGAATGAGTCCGATCTGGACTATGGTCCATGTCTCCACTTGCGTTTTCAGTTGGTGCTCCATCTGGTCTTTCCAGTAACCAAAATTTTTCCTGGACAGGAGTGGTAGGCTTGTAGTGTTGTATCCATCTTCATAGGCCATTTAAAAACCTAGCACGCAATATAAACAAAAAACTTGTTCCCAGACTTGGTCTTGGATTAGTAGTACAGGAGTAAAGACTTAAAAAGAGAACTAACTCGACTGGTGTTGCACCAACCTCGAGCGAAATTGATGCGAACGAATGAAAAAAAATTGGAATATAGTAATAGTACTAATTTCAGTTGACTCCGAAAAATTTAAAACACCGCGAAAAAATTACGTGATTGGTGGTTGCACCAGATCAACGCTACCCCGCTCTGATACCAATTGTTGGATCGAGAAGCGCTATAGGGGGGTGAATAGCGCTCGCGGCTATTTTGTTTCGATTATCGGAATCGTAAAGGCGTAAGAGTTAAAGCAGCGGAATAAACAGAGAATAATCACACAGAAAGACGCAGGGGATTTTACTTCGTTCGGAGCCTAGATCGACTCCTACTCGAAGGCCCGCGATCCTTGATCGCTTTGCATGGGTAACAAATATAAGCTCGATAAAAATGATTACAAGATGAAGTGTAACACCCACTAAACTTTTAAGATAAATAAGAGAATGATGAATTTTGCCTTAGAAAAATAATAAGAAGTGAGTTGAAGCAAAAAGAAATAAAATGAAATAAAAAGAAGAGGAGGTCAAGGATTGAACCTTGAACCTCTTATATTATAATTTATAGAATTAATTAGTAGAAACCAATTGGGATAGAGAGAAGATATTGATAGCAAGGAAAGGGAATGCATGATAAAGATAGGAGTAAAGATCTAAGAAGAGAAAGCAAGAGAAAGGCAACTTGCCTTCCTCCCTTTCTCTCTCTTTTCCCTCTCTTGCCGTGACATTAAATGGAGAATGAAGGGGATTCATTCCCCCTTGTTCTCATCATAAATGATGAGAATAAATTAGAAAATAAAATAAATAAAAGAAAATAGAAAATGGGTTAAAGGAGAAGGAAAGCAAAACCCAATTTTGCTACCTCTTCCCCCTTAATATAAAAAAAAATGATGTAACGGGAAAATTCTATTTTTCTCTCATTTTCCCTCATCCTCCCTCTCCCTCACCGAACCCTCAGTCCCCTCTCCTCCATCTTCGGCCCAAGCCAAGGTTTTCTCCTAAGAAAGCCTAAGATACAAGGAGGACTTAGCAAGGGAATCAAGGGAAGGGAACTAGAAGAAGAGGCTACTTCTTCCATCACCACACCTTAGATCCACAAACGAAAAGGAAGTAAGCTTCCCCTCACCTGTGGTACAAGGTGTTTTATGTGCTTTTCGGATTTTATGAGGATTAGAAAACCTAGAATAGAATTTAAGAAAAATTCGGCAAAAGAAGAGTTTTCAAATCTAGGAAGGTTTAAACAAGTCATCATTTCATGATATTTTTCTATGCTATGTAGGAAGGTTGTCCTTCATGTTTTTATACCTATATGATGCTTGGTCAGAGGAGTACCTAACCCTAGAATTTCGGCTAAAAATATTTTAAAGAGGTTAGGGAAATCATTGTTTAACCAAACTAGTACAAGATTCCCTCCATGAATTACTAAGGGTCTTTTGTTGGTTTTTCTTGCTTGAAAGTTACTTGGAACAAAAAGAAATCCACTCATATGTTTCGGCCAAGAAAAGAGCTTAGGGTTAGGAAGACCTTTAAATTTAAGTAACCATGTTTATATGATAGAATATAGAGTTCTCTTAAAGAATTGCATGTTGAATATTGCTAAAAATTCATGAACTCTTCATTAAGATTTTCGGCCATGATAAGATGGATAGCTTAGAAAAGCTTAAACAAAATTTTAACATGCTCAAGACCTCTGTAATATTAAGATATGAAAGTTGTTTAATGCTCTCATGCTTTATTAGGGTATAGAGAATTTAGTTACATGATATATGACATGTAAGATCACAAGGGTCCTAGCTTGTTTATGAACCAAATTTATATATGATGTTCTTAGTAATTTTTTCCATGAAACTTACTTAGGTTTTCCATGCTTTAGGCCACTTAAAACCTAGTTTAGAGATTGGTAGGTTTCGGCCATGAGGAAAAATAAAAGAAAAAGGAAAGAAACCTAGGAAGCCTAAGACACAATTCACATGTATGTTTATTATGCTTTTCTTTATACATGCTATGAAACTTGTATGACTTCCTATGCTTTTAGGCTATTTGAAGCAAATTTAAACACTGATGAGTCTCAGCCAAGTAGGGTTTAAATGACCTAGAGGCCTTAGAATTGAAACCAATTGTGTTAAAAATGCTTCTTATGGAAATATGATAATATGTTGATTGAGTCACATGCTTGTATAATTTTTCCATGACCTAAATGGACCATTGTATGTTTCGGCCATGAAGGGATAGATGCCCTAGAAACCCTAGAACAAAAATTAAATATGCTCATGTCACTCTACATGAAATATGATAAGTAGAAAGCCAAAGTCCTCATGCTATATGTTGTTTAATGACCTAAAATGAGGCTAGGGTAAGTTTCAGCCATACCCATTGTATGATGCCTTATTATGAATTTATACATGATGTTAGTTCAAGTTCACATGCTTGTATGCTTTCTTTTAGCCCTAATGAATACTTGTTAAATTTCGGCCATGACATATGTTAAGGGCTTGAAGAACTTAGGAACTAGCTCAAATATGCTTACTATGTTACTTGGAAAAAATGCTATAAATATGGTTTAAGGTTTCCATGCTTTCATGAAATTTGGGACCTTGTTTCACACCTGATAGGGTTCTGCCACATGAAGTTTAGGGACTTGGAGAACTTAGAAACCAAGTTAATCATGCTTATAATGCTTCCTATGAAATTGATGTGATGATAATTTAGGTTCCACATGCTTGGAGGTTGTTTTTACCTAAATTGAGATCTAAGGGGCTTCGGCCATGAAAAGAACCCAAGGGATTAGGAAGCTTAGAACCCAAGCTAACTATGTTACCATGTTTCTTATGATAGTATAATCACATGATACACCCTTATACTTAAACATGTATGCTTGTGATTTATACTTTCCATGATATGATATGTGCTTAGAAATATGCATGCTTTGATGATATGCACATTGCTTAAAATATGCATGCTTTCATGATATGCTATGTGGATAGAAATATGCATGCTTTGATGATATGCTATGTGCTTAAAATATGCATGCTTTCATGATATGCTATGTGGATAGAAATATGCATGCTTTGATGATATGCTATGTGCCTAAAATATGCATGCTCTCATGATATGCTATGTGGTGAAAATATGCATGCTTTTATGACATGATGTATGCCTAAGTGATGCATACTTTTTATGACATGATGTATGCCTAAGTGATGCATACTTTTTATGACATGATGTATGCCTAAGTGATGCATACTATTTATGATATGATGTATGCCTAAGTGATGCATACTTTTATGACATAACGTATGCCTAAGTGATGCATACTTCTATGATATGCTATGTGACTAAATGATGCATTTTTATACATGCTACTTTACTTTGTAAGGCTTTGTACCAAGGGTGGGCTCCTAATCAGCCCCTAGGCCTTTGGCTGTGTGATCCAGGCTAGTAAAAATAAAGGGATGGGCTCCTTAGTATACCCCTAGGTCTATGGCTGTGTGATCCGGACCTAGTTCCTAGTATGATTCAAGACTTGCTACCTTGGATATACTTAGGAAGCGCGCATATCTACGTGATTTATCTATGTGTGGTACAAGCCGGGGCCCTGATTATGTTGATATTATGTTCAAGTATATATATGTAAGAAGAAATGGTTTTAAAGATCATGAGACATACACATGTTTTTCGGATACATGTTTTCAAAATCATATTGCATATACCTTATGATCATGTTGTGATGATGCTACGATTTATGATATGCTACGATTTATGATATGCCATGATTAGATATGATTATGTTATGTTTCATGCTATGCTTTAAGAACTTGATATGCCATGCCACCTTATGATGATACTATGATATGCCATGATTAGATATGATTATGTTATGTTTCATGCTATGCTTTAAGAGATGATATGCCATGACTAGTTATGATTTTGTTATGTTGCATGATATGCTTAAAGAGTATGATATGTTATGCCATGACTAGTTGAGATCATGTTATGTTGAGACATTCTTTGATCATGTGATGATTTTCGATTTTAGTGAGTAGGAAAGGAACTTATTGAGCCATGAGTGCTCATAGCTTACTTTCCTTGTACCACAGATAAAGGAAAAAGCTGGATGAGCTAAAGGAGTAGCAGGAGAGGCAAGGAGATGTGTGTGGCAGTGGCTAGGCAACCAAATAAGAACCTGCTTTAAAAACTTTTAAAGAACTATGCTTTGGTATCATGAATTGTAGTACCGTATGTGTGACTTGATGTTATGTTTCTACTAATTTTGATATCATGTTATTGATGCCATGATAGTGTTGTTCAGATTTGATGAAAAGAAAAACAAAAGAAAAGTTTTTATTAAACTAAGAAAATTATTTTAAGTCTTCCGCTATTTTAAAAATAAAAATTTGTACATGGAGTATCGTAACCCCGTCCCTTAGGGTTAGCAGGGAGGGCGGGCGTTACATGAAGTACAATAGCTAACAATAAACAATTGAATTATACCGACGACAGTGAGAAAAACTGAAGTTTCGGAGCTCCGGGTCGTCGGGTGGCTGTCACAGAAGTTCGGGATCGTGTCGTTAGAAGCTGGTCACAGAGAGATTACTTGGAATTACTTGTTATGAGCTGCTGGTCGAGATCCCTTATAAAGGGTGTTCAAGGCGCCTTCCACTGTTCACCAAGCCGCCTTGAATGAGCCGAGTCAGCCGCGGAGATAAGGCCTGAACTGGTCGAACCTTAACAGGTTCAAGGCACCTTCATCAAGCTGTCCAAGGCGCCTTGGGTTCCTTCAAGGCGCCTCCAAGCTTGCTTTGCAGCCAGCTCAGGTTTTGCACCCGTGGCGCCTCCAAGCTCCTGGAGGCGCCTCGGTACTGTTCATCCGAGGCCAATTTTGCACTTTGGTCCTTATAAGATATGTTAAACACAAAAATACCCTGCAGCACAAAGTTAGCTCATAACACATAAGTGATAGTATAAAAGTGAAAGTTTGACAGTCTCCGGACTGTTGGAGTCTGACTTCGGGTTTCCAACCGGAAACCCTAGGTCGACCCGACGCCTACTGTTCCCTCTGCAAGGAACGCGTCCTCACCTACTCCACTCAAGAGATTTACTTGCTGCCAGTTTGGTCCTCTAGACCGACTGGACTTTTTGCCTAGGGTTACCACCCCTAGGACCTAGGGTTACCGCCCCCTAGGGTTTTTCTCCACCTTGGGTTACCACCCCCTAGGACCTAAGGTTACCCCCCCCCCTTAGGGTTTTCCTCCACCTAGGGTTACCACCCCCTAAGACCTAAGGTTGCCGCCCCTTAGGGTTTTCCTTCACCTAGGGTTACCACCCCCTAGGACCTAAGGTTGCCGCCCCTTAGGGTTTTCCTTCACCTAGGGTTACCACCCCCTAGGACCTAAGGATACCCCCCCTTAAGATTTTCACCTGCCTAACCACAGTTAGGACTTTCCTGAAACCTTATTTAAGCACGTTAGATAACATGGAATCTTAACTTTGAATCCCTTTGCCATTATCAAAACAGAGGTTCGATCGTCGTATGCTTCCCTCACCAACACAAATCTATTTGCAGAGTATTATTTCTTGTTTTCAGCGGCAACACTTGGACTCCAAGAATCTTACTGATTACACTTCTTCCCACTTACTTGAGAATTAAACTAGAAATTTAGGTTCAAGTTCTGAAAATTTTAGAACTGTACACTCAATTCTTAGCTTTAGAATATACTTTCAGTAGGATGTGATCAGAAGTCAGTGGTGGCATCTAATTTACTAAATTTCTTAAGCTTTGTCATGTTCCGCAAGTGTACGGAAATGTCGCAAGTAATATAAAAGATTATCGTATCACAGGGACTGGAATAAGCACTAGAAATATCTCAAAGCGAATTAGCTAAACAACTAATCAATTGGTTTCAAATGTTAAGGATGAAAAAACAAATCTAAAATGAAAGATTAACAAACAAGAGTTTGGGGTTTGAGTTATGATAAAAGGAGGTTCTAGGAGTTTTGATTTCTTTGTAAGATCTCTTGAATGTATATGGTTTACCAATTCTTATTTCTCAATTGTCTAATATTTGTAGAAGGTTGTCGGTTCTCTCTTGCAATAGATAACCGGCTTAGGACTGATAAATGTACCTAAATATGATCAATTAGATATGAACCTACATTGTCCTTACACAGGATTGCACCTATTGCTATGCTTCCCTCGGATATCAACATAGAAGTTCATAGCTTCTTAACCCATAAAGGTACTAGGTTTGAATCATAAAATCTATCCTACCCTCTTGAATATTCTCATTTCCCCTTCAAGGTTATCCCTCAAATGTCCTTACATGGGCTTGCACCTGTCACGTGGATCCCTCGGAAAATCGAGTGAGAGTTAATCTCTTCAAAGTCTATAAGATATCCAAACAATCAATCAAGAATGAGAATTAAGCCCTGATCACAATCAAACATTCAAGATCCAATCGATACAAACTAGGCAATATCATAGAAACAAAGAAATGGCAAATCCACAAGAGTTTACATCAATTTATCTCACAAATACTCCCTCCATCCTAGAACAAAAAGATCTACTCCATAAAATAAAGAAAGAAAACCAAAGATAAGAAGATTACAAGCATTTCTTCAATCCCAATCCAAGAAGAGGAGAGAAAGAAAACTTATCTACAATATAGCTCCATCTTCAGATCCAATCCTCGCTCCTAGAGTCGAATTTGCCAAGATCTCCCTTTAGGTCGCCCAAAAATCCTCCCAAGAATGGGAGGAATCCACCAAATCTTGCTTTCTCCCAAAGGGGAGAAGATCCCCTTTCAAATCTTCAAAGAGGCTTTAAATAGAGGGGGGCTTTCTGGCGCCACACGGCCCCGAGGCATGGCCGTGTGAGGTTCACATGGCCAGAGCCTTTCCCTCTCTGCCATCCATACACGGTCGTGTGGTGTACACGGCCGTGGACAACTCCCATCAAGACCTCCAAGCACGGTCGTGTAGATCCACACGACCTGGACTGGCCTAGCTTCTAGAAACCTGGCACAACCGTGTGGTGCACACAGCCAAAACACTTTTAAGCACTGGGAACCCTGCACAGCCGTGCGGTGCACACGGCCAGGGCCTTCTTGGTCTCTGGAAACCTTACACGGCCGTGTAGATCCACACGACCATGTAAAGATTAAACTCTGATTTGCTTCAAGACTTGGCACGACCGTGTGAGGTTCACACGGTCAGGCCAAGTTCCTTGTCTATTTCTCCTGGTTGACCACACGACCAGAGCACTCCACCCAGGCAGGGTCGTGTGTGGCACACGACCAAGTGCTTTCTCCAATGCTTAGCGCATAAGTTTGTCCAAGAATGTAGAATCTTCACCAAATTCGACTCCTGTGTATAGAAAATGCACAAAAATAGATCTCTGAACAAAAAGAGTAAAATGCTAAAAGGAAAGCTGGAAGTATAAAAATGCATAGATCAAGCAAGCTCAAAGTATGTAAGTGTGCGTCAAAACATGCATAAAAGTATATAAAATCTACGCACATCACACCCCCAGACTTAAACCTTTGCTTGTCCTCTAGAAAAATGCTACAATCTAAATTCATATGTTCTACAACGCATTCATAAACCCTAATGTGCTTTCCTAACTCTATCAAAGAGTTCCAATAACAAGCATAATCATGGAAACAAATCAAGTATGACTCAAGCTTAAGTATCCTGTGCACAGTGTAAAGTAACTCAGAAACCCTTCAAGTTTCAATCTATGTCCTAGTCAAGTCGTCATCAAATTTGAATTCCTAATGTTTCCAGTGAGAGACAAGTAACCAGTGATAGGCACTTACTTGCCACTCACTTGGTTCATATTTCTCAACCAACCCAAGGTCTCAAAGGTATGCTCAATCTCAAGAGAAGCTAAGCAGTCATTTCCCCAGTAACCTAACTCGGTCTCAAAGGGGTGACTTGCTAGATTCCACTCACGACAATTGTTTTTTATATCCCTTATTTTTTTTTTCTTTTTTTTTCATTGCTTTTCTTTTCCAATTTTTTTCATAAGTATTTACATTAGGCAAATCTTATTTCACAAGTGTACTTTTAGCACAAATGTTGGGATATTTTGATTTTTCCAAATGAGTGAGTTGAGCCTCATCCAGTAACCAAAATGAAGTTTGAAAAATCACCATGGAAATCAAGTACTAAGCAAACAAGATGAATCATGACTATTTCAATGATATCAACCATTCAAGCATCAAGTCAAAGTGTAGTGAAAGTAAGATTCTTAAGGTCAAGCCAAGACTAAAACTCATCTCCATATGATTCTTAGCTTGTTTCATACTACCTAAGATAGAGAAAAGAAGTACATAAAGCTTACTACAAATATCATTTACAACATCATGAATCTAGATAATGAACGTGCTAACATTTTATCTTGAAGACAAGAAAGCATAAAAGTGAAGATTGATGTTCTCAAGATGTTTACCAAAATTATTTCAAAAGATAATCAAATGACTATCAAAACAAACACTCAAGTAAGACAATCAAAATAGAATGCAAAACAAAAACTACACATGCAGAAAACAAGAAAACAATCAAAAACTGAAACAAAAAGAAATCAGGTTTGACACCCCCCTAGACTCAAACTTTTCATCGTCCCGATGAAATCAATATGGTGGAGGTGGAGGGGGACGAGGAAAAGGGTGCCTACGACGTGGCTGACCAATGGGAAAACTCGGGAAACCAAGAGTTTCGCTTAGGATTACATGATACTCAAACAAAGCATCAACTTGTTGGCTAGTGACACCCATGCTCTGCATAAAGTCTCTCATTCTAACTTGATCAGTATCATAATCCTGGACAAATTCGGCCACTTGACCCTGAAAATTCCTTGTGAACTGAAAGTGCTCTTGTACTTCTCTAAACTGATTATCTGATAAAGAGAAGCGACCTTCCAACATTCTTCGTTGGGCATCATGCTTCTCGTGGAGCGATTCTAGAGAAGTACGGAAATCAAAAAAATCAAATCTTGAGGAACCCGTACCATAAGTAAAAGAATGCCTAGAGGATCCGGATGTCCGGAAGGCTGCGGGTATCCAGATGTTAAGGGTTCAATGTGTGGCTCTGTGTCTCCGGATATAGAGGGAACATATTCGGGATCAATATCGGTGATTACCCAATTAGCAGGGTTACGAATGGACGTTCGTCCAGGACAAGGAAGAGGTAGAGGAAAACCATTCCTCCTAGGAAATGCAAACCCATTCTCCGTTAGTTAGAGCCTTAGAGCCAATCATTTGATGATTGTATGGACTCATTGTATCATATTCTTGTATATTAATAAAGGCATTTGTTTGGTTATTATACTTATTTGTATTAGTGCCAAATAGACTAAGTATAATAGCGTCCTTGAGTAGAAGGTTCATACCTATATCAATCGATTAGTTGAATCGATAGTGAGATGATATAGGGAACACTACTCTAAATCATTCCTAGTCGAGTATTAACATTCAGGGACAATGTTAATACAATAAGACTAGCATGTAGGTCAGCTCGATGACTTGATCTCACAAGTCATGGATATAGAGATATCAAGCTGACACATGGGTATGCATTAGAGAATGTATACTGAATGACCCGCCATGAGAAAGTATCATGGATCGTTATATGAGTGTCATATACTTTCTCATGTGGCTATTAGTATGACTATTATTCCTTTGATCTGAAGTCACCATGGATCCCTACATAAGGAGTTATGTACTTTGGTTTCGTCAAACGTCACCCGTAACAGGGTGGACTATAAAGGCGATTACGGGGTATGTAACAAATTATGCAGAGGGATGTGAGTGATGTAGATGGGATCTATCCCTCCCATATGACGGGAGCGACATCAATATTCTTGATAGAGTTAGACCACGAAGTGCATGGTCATGCCCAAATGAGTCAACATTAGATGTTGAGCTCATTTGATCGAGTGAGTCTACTTGGAGTTCAAGATTTAGATTGATTAGAGGATGACACGGTCTATGCCTCACATTGATCAATCTAGATGTCTAGGATAGAAGGACAATGTCACATATTGTGAGGAGTCACAATTAGTAGTCACAAGGTGATGTTGGAACTCAACATTCTTGTAACTTGGGTAGTAATGATGTGTTGCTAGATACCGCTCATTACTTATGCTCCTAAATGGGTTTAGGGGCATTGCCAACGTTACAAGAACCTATAGGGTCACACACTTAGGACATTTAGATGGAGATTTGGTTCATATGATGAACCAAGAGGATTAGATTCATTTGATGAATCAAATTGGATTAAGAGTAATCCAAATTGGGCTAATTGAGTTAGACTCAAGTTGATTCATGTATTTAATGAGTTTAATTTAGATTATGACTCATTAGATCAATTTAATTTAATGAATTAGATTCATTATATTAAGTTGGCTTGAATCAAATGGTTAGATTAGATCAACCATGAGAGAGATTGAGTCAAGTTTGACTTGACTAGAGAGAAAGAGGAAGAGTCAAGTTTGACTTGACTCTTTGCCACATCATGAGTGAGGTGGCAAGATGTGGACCAATAGTGTTGTTCCACATCATCTTGCTTTGCCACCTCATGGAGGTTACAAGCCTCCATTGCATTTAATGTGGGTTGGCCACATTAAATGAGTGGAGGTTACTCATTTGCCACATCATTGTGAGGTGGCAAGATGTGGACCAATGGTAATGATCCACATCTTCATGATGTGCCACATCATAGGAGTTACACAACACCTCTTAATGGCCTCCACTTAATTGTAATTAAGTGGAAATGGGGTCACACAACAAAAATGTGGCCGGCCACTTTAGTGAGGGGAAGGAAATGAATTTTTGATTCAACTCCTCATTTACTCCTTTCTTCTTCCTCAAGCTCTTCCTCTCCCTCTCCTCCTTGCCTTGGCCGAATCTTACCAAGGTGCTAGCACACCTTTGTGTAAGGTTTTCTCCACCTATGTGTCCGTGTGGATACTTCTAGAGGACCGACGCTTGACGGTCTAGAGATCCGGCAACTCCTTGGACGAGCGGGAACGCGAAAGGCACGCAACAAGGGTAAAGTTCTTAACACATAGATCTAGGAGTAGATCTAAAAGGTTTTTCAAACTCAAACTCATATTTATCGTTTGGTTTTCCTTGCACGAATCCGTTGGCCTTTGGTGATTCGGGGTTTCCGCGACGCGAAAAGCGGTTTTCGCGGCCCGAAGAACCCAACAGTGGTATCAGAGCCACGTGCAAAGCTTGTACGAGTTTGTTTTTGGTTTTATGAAAACTAAAGTTTCTGTAATTTTCTGTAAAATTATGATTTTCGAGTTTTTATGGGTAATTTTTCCGTAGAAGCGAAGCACAAGTGTCTCGGCACTTGTAGGCTTCGGCTACCGGAAAGATTTTTCCAAAAACGGCTTCGTTTCGCCCCAAAATTTTTGGGGACAGCGGGCTTGGGCGCCATTAGATCGCATAGGAGCAACTCGCGATGGTTAGATCGTGGGTAGGGGTACTGCCCCTAACCCCGCAAGGGGATTTGCTCCGCGGTTGCACCCGAAATCGCTAAAAACGAACCCGCCGGGAAGATTTTCCGAAACGGCAATGTCTCGGCCCAAATCGTTTTGGGACAGCGGGTTTAGGCGCTATTGGATCGCAAAGGAACCCTCGCGATGGTTAGATCGCGGGTAGGGGCGCTGCCCCTGGCCCCGCAAGGGGATCCGTTCCGCGATTGCGCCCGAAACCGCTAAACGGGTCCGCCGGGAAATTTTACTCGTAAAATTGTAAAAATTAATTTTAAAATTATAGAAAATTATGAAAAATATATAATTTTGAATTATATATTAATTTGTGATAGTCATGGCCTAAAAACCCAATATGATTGGATTGTGTTGTAATTCATAATACGGCCTGCGTGCCATTATGTGTTTGCGAGTGTTGTATTATATTCGCGACCTGCGCGTCGTGCCTTATCTTATATTCTTGTTGTAAATTAGATTTAGACTCGAATGTAACTCAAGTTTCAAATTGTAATGTACAAATTGGAGCGGTGGAGGGTCCACACGAGACGGAGTTCCGAGGCGGGCACGAGCAACACAAGGTGGTCAAAGGGAGGAGTTTGGAGAAGCTGTTGACCCTAGGTTGAACAATCGATCTTCTCATTGGCTTGAGAAGATCGTAGTAGGGCCATGACTAAATCCTCATTGGCTTGAGAAGATCGTAGTAGGGCCATGACTAAATCACAAATAGATTAATTAATTGCTTGTGTATGTGATGCATATTTAATAAGTAGTTAATTAATTAGTGCCTTACGATTAGATTAGATCTAAGTCGTGCACATGATGCACCCTTGCGATTAGATTAGATCTAAGTCGTGCACAAGATGCATCCCTTTCGATTAGATTAGATCTAAATCGACTCAACTCTAATGCCTAACCGTGTCGTGATACCTATCACTACCTCGATCACATGTATTGTTGAATCTGCCAAAGCAGAGCAATACATATTATCTTGGTAGGGTACGGAGGGACAATCTTGGTCCCGCCTATCAACGCATGGGTGAATACAAACTCAATTAGATTGAGTATTCCTAGTTACTCGGTTGGATCGAGTCAACTATAGGCATTCTTCCAATAGTTGGAAAGGTAGGACAAAATCACATTTATATTAACTCTCGGGCGTATTAGCCAAAGCTAACTCGAGTTTTAATATAAATATGGATCTTGATCCTATAAACAAGAGTTGCATAGAGATGTAATTGGTAATCGTTACCTACCGATCATACTAAGCCTTGGGCGTATTAGCCAAAGCTAACTCAAGGGTTAGTATGATGTGGATCTTGTCCCACAAGAATTATAGTATTCAGTGGGAGCATCATTTAATTAAAGGCCTAATTAAATGATTTTAAAAGAATATGATATTTATTTCTGCAAATTTTCTGTTGTAGATAACCATGACGTCGAATACGAACATCTTCTCTCTGTGTTCTGTCCTTAAGAAGGACAAGCTCAACGGAGCAAATTTCCTGGACTGGTACAGGAACTTGAGAATAGTTCTCACCCAGGAACGTAAACTGTACGTTCTGGAGCAGCCCATTCCGGAGGCTCCTCCTGCCAATGCCCCGCGAGCAGACAAAGATGCTTACAAGAAGCATCAAGACGACGCATTAGATGTGTCCTGTCTAATGCTCGCAACTATGAACTCTGAGCTTCAGAAGCAACATGAGTTGATGGGTGCTTATGACATGGTTGCACATCTTTGTCAACTATATCAAGGACAAGCAGGGCACTGGAAGAGGAACTTCACAGGATACCTGGAAGATCTTAAGAAGAAGAGAAATAAGATTTCTACTTCAGGTATAAATGTTATAGAAGTCAACCTCTCTATTTCTTCGTCGTGGGTATTAGATACCGGATGTGCTTCGCACATTTGTACTAATGTACAAGCACTGAGAAATAGCAGAGCATTGACAAAGGGCGAGATAGACCTACGAGTAGGCAATGGAGCACGGGTTGCTGCTGTTGCTGTAGGGACTTATTTTCTATCTCTGCCCTCTAGGCTTATACTAGAGTTAGACGATTGTTGTTATGTGCCTGCATTAACTAAGAACATTATATCAGTTTCTTGTTTGGACAAGAAAGGATTCTCATTTATAATAAAGAACAAATGTTGTTCTGTCTATTTAAACGATATGTTCTATTGTAGTGCACCTCTGATGAACGGACTCTATATTCTAGACCTTGAGAGCTCTATCTATAACGTTAGTACCAAGAGGTTCAAATCGAACGATATGAACCACACCTATCTCTGGCACTGTCGCTTAGGTCATATAAATGACAAGCGCTTATCCCAGCTCCATAAGGATGGTTTGCTGGACTCATTTGATTTTGAATCATATGAGATATGCAAGTCATGCCTACGAGGCAAGATGACCAAGACTCCCTTTAGTGGGCACAGCGAAAGAGCAACTGATCTGTTAGGACTCATACATAGTGATGTATGTGGTCCTTTCAATGTTGCAGCTAGAGGCGGTTATAGGTACTTCATCACATTTACTGATGACTTCAGTAGATATGGTTATGTGTACTTGATGACACATAAGTCAGAATACTTTGAAAAGTTCAAAAAATTCAAGAATGAAGTACAGAACCAGCTTGGCAAGAGTATTAAAATACTTCGATCAGATCGAGGTGATGAATACTTAAGCCATGAGTTTCGTGACTATTTAGCTGAGTGTGGGATTCTATCACAACTCACTCCTCCTGGAACACCACAGTGGAATGGTGTGTCAGAAAGGAGGAATCGTACCTTATTAGATATGGTACGGTCTATGATGAGTCACACAGATCTTCCGACATACCTTTGGGGTTATGCTCTAGACACGGCAGCTTTTATACTCAACCGAGTTCCATCCAAGGCCGTGATAAAGACACCATATAGGATATGGACTGGGAGAGATGCCCAGGTGTCTTTCATGAGGATTTGGGGTTATGAGGCTTACGTTCGACGTCAAGTCTCAGACAAGTTAGGACCCAAATCCGACAAGTGCTATTTTTTTGGATATCCCAAGGAAACTAAGGGATATTACTTCTACATTCCCAGTCAGCACAAGGTAGTTCTGCCAAAGACTGGGGTCTTTCTAGAAAGGGACTTTGTTTCTAGAAAGACTAGTGGGAGTGCGTTCGATCTTGAAGAAGTTCAAGATGCGAACAATAGCACTGATGCCTCGATGGAAATTGAACTGGAACCACAAAGTGTTGTGGATGATGTTGTTCCACAAGGAGTTGAGGAACAACAACCGGTTCAAGTAGACATACCTCTTCGCAGGTCTGATAGGGTACGTTGTCAGCCTGAGAGATACTCATTTCTCTTGTCTGACCATGATGACGTTATGCTCATAGAGGATGAGCCTACCACCTATCAGGAAGCTGTGATGAGACCAGATTTCGAGAAATGGCTAGAGGCCATGAGATCCGAAATGGAATCCATGTACACCAACCAAGTATGGACTTTGGTTGATCCACCTGAAGGGGTAAACCCCATTGGGTGTAAGTGGGTCTTTAAGAGAAAGACTGACATGGATGGACTTATCTATAAGGGTCGCTTGGTAGCTAAAGCTTTCAAGCAGATTCATGGTATTGACTATGATGAAACCTTTTCTCCAGTAGCGATGCTTAAGTCCATTCGGATCATGCTTGCTATTGCAGCCTACCATGACTATGAGATATGACAGATGGATGTCAAAACCACGTTTCTGAATGGAAACCTACTCGAGGATGTGTACATGACACAACCTGAGGGTTTTGTAGACCCACAGCATACTAGTAGAGTATGCAAGCTGCATAGGTCCATATATGGACTAAAGCAAGCATCTCGGAGCTGGAATCTTCGATTTGATGATGCAATCAAACAGTTTGGTTTCATCAAGAATGAAGATGAACCTTGTGTCTACAAGAAGGTTGTAGGGGATATAGTTGTCTTCCTCATATTGTATGTGGATGACATACTACTCATTGGGAAGGACATCCCTATGCTTCAGTCTGTCAAGACCTGGCTAGGGAGTTGCTTCTCAATGAAGGACTTAGGTGAGGCATCCCGCATTCTAGGGATACAGATCTATAGAGATAGATCTAAGAGATTGCTTGGCCTAAGTCAGAGTACATATATTGACAAGGTACTCCTTTGGTTTGCCATGCAGAACTCCAAGAAGGGATTTCTGCCGATGTCACATGGCATGAGTCTTTCGAGGACTCAAGGTCCCTCTTCTAGAGAGGAGAGAGACCGCATGGATCAGATCCCTTATGCCTCAGCCATAGGATCGATCATGTACGCCATGCTATGTACTCGACCTGATGTCTCGTAGTCAGATCCAGGTGAAAGTCACTGATAGCGGTCAAGAATATTCTTAAGTACTTAAGAAGGACTAAAGAATATTTCTTGATATATGGAGGCAATGAAGAGCTAACTGTAAAGGGTTACAGTGATACCAGCTTCCAGACCGATCAGGATGATTACCGATCGTAGTCAGAATTCGTGTTTTGCTTAAATGGTGGTGCTGTGAGCTGGAAGATGTTGGTGCAGAAGCATCCGACGATTGAACCTTAGTTTTGATAATGACAAAGGATTCAAAGTTAAGTTAGTGTGTGATCTAACATGTTTGAATGAGTATTTCAGGAAAGTCCTAGCTGCGGTTAGGCAGGCGGAAAACCCTAGGGGGTGGTAACCCTAGGTCATAGGGGGTGGTAACCCTATGCGGAAAGTGTTGGCAGGTCGATGGCTTCAGGCAAAAATCCTAGGGGGTGGTAACCCTAGGTGGAAAGTCCTGGTGTCGCGAACCAGGTGAAAGTCTGGACTAGCCGGGAAGCGGATGTCCAGCAGAAAGTCTGGAAGCATCGAGTGCTGAGCAAAAATCCAGTCGATCTGGAGGATCGACTGGCAACAGGTAAATCTCCTGAGTGGAGTAGGTGAGGAGGTGTTCCCCGTAGAGGGAACAGTAGGCGTCGGGTCGACCTAGGATTTCCGGTTAGAGGGAACAGTAGACTGTCAATTCTTCGTTACAATGTTTTATCTTATTCTAACACTGTCTTGCAGGGGATTTTTCTCAGACTAACCTTTGTTTGCAGGTGAGGAACTTGCTGGAAAAAGGCTGTCCGGGCGCCCGGGACCAAACTTTATCCCTGCCGCGACCTGGTTGGTTGGCCACGTCACACTCCAGGCGCCCGGAACTTCATATAAAAGAAGGGTCGAGGTGCAGCTTCAATAACAACAATCTTCTAAGCAATCTCTCTGCAAAAAGCTGCTAACGACTCGATCCAGAAAGTGCTGCAACGACACCCCGACAACCCGGAGCTTCAGATTTAGTTTTTGTTGTCGGTATAATCTGTTTACTGCTTTGAATTGTAATTAGTCTGTAATATTTTTATTGTGCTTATAGTTGTTGCCCACGGAAAGCGATCAAGGATCGCGGGCCTTCGAGTAGGAGTCGCCTTAGGCTCCGAACGAAGTAAATCTTCTTGTCTCTCTGTGTTTGTTATTTCTTCATTCCGCTGCGCTTTTACTCATTTGTTTTATGAATCAAAAGAAATAGCCACGAACGCTATTCACCCCCCCCTCTAGCGTGGTCTCGATCCAACAATTGGTATCAGAGCGGGGTTGTTTTGAATTGGTGCAACCACCTTTCAAAACAAATTTTTCGTGGTATTTTATATTTTTCGGAGTCAATTAGAATCTAGTCTTATAGCTTTATTCTAATTCTTTTATCGAATCGGCTTTTGCTCGAAGTTGGTACAACACCACTCGAGCTCGTTATTATTACTATTCTTTATTCCCGCACTACTAATCCAAGACTTAGTCTTGGAACATATATTTTTGTTGTTCTTGTTGCATATTACAAATGGCTCAACAAGAGGGGTTCAGTACTGTTCGTCCCCCACTATTCTCCGGAGATGATTTCGACTACTGGAAGGGAAGAATGGAGACGTATCTGAAGATCCAGTTCGAAACATGGATGATCATTAAGACGGGACTTCAGCTACCTTCCGATGACGACGGCAAACCAACTCCCTGCGAGAAGTGGGACGCCCCTCTAATCAAAAAGGTGGAAGCCAACGCCAAAGCTACATGCACCCTCCAGTGCGGCCTTTCCAAAGAAGAACTCAACAGGGTCGGCCCGTTCTCTTCCGCAAAGGAGCTCTGGGAAAAGCTAGTCGAACTCCACGAAGGCACTAACGACGCCAAGGTAAGTAAAAGAGATCTTTTACTTAATAAATTATATAATCTAAAGATGCAGGAAGGCGAGACGGCGAATTCCCTACATGCGAGAATCCAAGACATCCTCAATTCTCTTCACGATATCGGGCAGAAGATAGAGAATCGGGACGTCATAAGGTATGCTTTAAACTCATTTCCAAGGAACACATTGTGGGCATCAATGGTAGATGCCTACAAAGTTTCCAAGGACTTGTCTTCATTAAAATTAGACGAACTATTTTGTGAATTTAAACTTCATGAGCAGACTAATACACAGCCAACCGAGAAAGGTATTGCGTTGGTTGCAGGTACAAGTCGAATACGGGAACCGAGATCACGATGAAGAACGGAACCGGAGTCGGAAGATGAACCAGACTCAGACGATGAAGACATTGAAATTACAACCGAGCTGATAAACCTCGTAAAGAAACTCTACAAGACGAAGGGCTTCAACAAAAGAGATCTAAAGAAGGCAGTGAAAACAAAGGAAGGGTCACAGAACTCAAAGATGAAGTTTGAAGTTACATGCTACGGGTGCAATCAAAAAGGGCACATCAAATCCAACTGCCCTAACCTGAAGGAGGTCTAAAAGCAAAGAAAGAAAAAGGTCCTTAAGGCAACATGGGACGAATCTTCATCGGAGGACGACGACGACGAGCTCGACTCGCATTAATGGCCCGGGACCAAATCGTCGAATCCGGAAGCGAGAGCGAGTCTGAGGCGGAGTCCGAGCAAAGCCACGGATCCGTATCCGTTTCCGAAGGAACAGACCCTGCTGTAAGTATCTCCCGGTTAAACATTTTAGTTAGTTATTTATTGCGCAAATTAACTAAGTCAAACCTGAAAGTTAAGTCACTTTTAAAGGAAATAACTGCCCTTAAAGAAGTGGCTGACACAAAACCCTTACCTGACCAGAGTCAGACTGAATTTCCAACTCAAGTTCAAAAACTTGAGGAAGAAAATTCAAGTCTAAAAAATCAGGTTAAAGATTTAAAAACTACCTTAGAACGGTTTTCTTTGGGCTCCAAGAACTTGGACTTAATTCTTGGGACACAAAGGGCCATTTACAGTAGAACTGGACTAGGATATAAAAGTAAATATAAATCTTACTTATCCTTAATATACAAACAAAGTAGTAACTCAGTCCAAGCATGGGTCCCCAAGTCCAAATTGATCAATCAAGTTGGACTTAGTCAATACTGGGTCCCGAAGGATCAAATACACTACCTCGATAGACCATATCGAGGCCATGATCCAGGGGGAGCAAAAAGAAAAACGATATTAAAAATTTAAATTAAAAAAAAATTTATTCAAAATTAACCTATAAAATTCGAAGTTAAATAATAAATTAAAAAATTCAAAATTCGAAATTAAATAATAAATTCAAAAAATTCAAAGTTCGAAATTAAATAATAAATTCAAAAAATTCAAAATTTGAAATTAAATTTTAAATTCAAAAATTAAATTCAAAATTCGAAATTAAATTTTAAATTCAAAAATTCAAAATTCAAAATTAAATTTTAAATTCAAAAATTAAATTCAAAATTCGAAATTAAATATTAAATTCAAAAATTCAAAATTCAAAATTAAATTTTAAATTCAAAAATTAAATTCAAAATTCAAAATTAAAATATCGAAATTAAATTAATTAAATTAAAATCAAGTTAAAATAAAAAATCCAAAGGAAGGCTCCAGATTATCTAGCACCTCCAAACTTAATCCACCCGATAAGGGTAACCAAGAGCAGACTACCCGGCAGGGTAATTAAGGTTAGATAAAATGGGCTAGGTTTAACTTGACCCACGATACTGATGTAGTTTTTGGATGATAGTACGTTAGGGAAGCATGGACATCGCATGTATAGGAAGATATGGCTTCGACCTGGTGCATTTGGCCAAGTGTAACTGACCGAAGCTACCCTTAAATGGATCCTAACTAGTTAGACCAAGGTTTAGTATTAAGCTCAATGGATAGGACTATTTGGAAAACCTCGAAGGCATGGTTACTTTAATGAGTTCCTTGTGACTCACCATAGCCAGAAGTTTATCCAAAGAATGCTTACTTGTTAAACCCAAAGCTAAATCTGAATCTAACACAAAGTTAAACCAATTCCTTAAACTGAACCTCAATTCATCTCACAACAATTATAGGGTTCCCTGATTGAAAATTTAGATCGGGTGAGATGACTAAATTAAAATTGACTTAAATCAAGTTAATTCAATAAAATTATTTCAAAATTATTTTAAACCCAATTTCAAAATTATTTTAAATCCAATTTCAAAATTATTTTAAACTAAATTTCAAAATTATTTTAAACTCAATTTCAAAATTATTTTAAACCCAATTTCAAAATTATTTTAAAACTCATCTTTCAAAAATCTTTTAAATTAAACTTTAAAACACTTTTCAAAACAATTATAACAATATTATTGTTAACTTAGCCTGGGTAAGATAAAATTCTAAGGAGTCTACTTCAGTCAAACTATCTTTCTATCCATTAACAAAAAACCCAATTCATCACTCGAGGACTAAACATATAGAGGTGAAGCATCATTTTGTAAGGGATCATGTAGCTAAGGGTGATATTATACTCAACTATGTTGAGTCAAAATCAAACCTAGCTGACATTTTCACAAAACCCTTACCTGAACTTGAGTTCAGCTCACTAAGAAGACAAATAGGTATGTGTTGGGTAGAATAGATACTATAACTTTATATTCTTACTTATTTTTATTTTTTTTTATAACTTCTAGGCAAAACTGATTTTCCAAAATCCCCACTTTACTAGACTTTCGAAAGTTGGACTTAGTCTAGGATTTCACCCTAGAAATCATGTTCCCCCAGGACTCAGCCAGAGCATCTCACAAACACCTAGGTTTACCTTGATTATATTTGTAAAACATAGAACGGTGTGAGATGAATAGGGTACAGCCTGGACTCAAGAATGCTTATTTCTGTGCATCAATATGAGTCTGGGCGTTAAATACATAATTAACAGTAATCAAATCAAGTCTTCCAGCCTTAGTACAATCTAACTGGATCAATTGACTTGACTTGACTAACCAAGTGAGCACTGTTGCCCTCTAAGCAATCAGCAAGTAGCTAAACGGTTAGACAATTGGTGAAGGAAATAATAAGTTTTAGCATGTCTGTACTTAAGGGATCTGATACCTGATCAAAACAAATCTTTACTCATGCTGGGACTGTAGGGCTCTGATACCTTACTAAAACAAAATGACATTCTATCAAGGTTATCACTTCTCCTTTGCCTTAAGTATTCTTGAAATTCATTTCAAAGCAGCTTTCTCAAAAATTTTCTCCAAATTTAAAACTTTCAAGTGTCCTCTATTCTGAAAATCATTTTTAAATCTTCTTAAAAAGTTATTTAAGCTGAAACCTCTTCGAAAAACCGTCAAGTTTTTAAAGCTTTGAAAAATGTTTTTTCCTTTGGATATTTTCTTTAAAAAACCTGAATATTTTCTTTCAAGAAATTCTTTTTGAAAATCTTTAAAGCTGAAAATGTTGCTTAAAATTTCTGAAGTGGAAAACTTTGTTAAATTTCTGAAGTTAAATTTTTGTTTGAAAATTTTTTTCTCCTCAAAACACACTAAGTTAAAAAGAGTTCCTCTTTCCAAATCTCTTCAAGCAAAATCAATTGATAAAATTTTGAAAAATATTGCTATTCTAAGGTGTTGCCTTACACTTGCTCCTTGCCTAAGTCAAAATGTTTTCTGCTAAATTCTGTCTTGAAAAATTAAGTTTTTCAAAACTAGCTCATTTTTGATATATGGCAAAGGGGGAGAGTAGAGATATTCAAAGAAAGAAATAAATTCAAAGAAAATGTTTTAAAGGGAGCCTGTATTAAGGGGGAGCTATGTTTATGCTTATTTTTTATATCACGCTTCTTGTGCTTATATATAACTGCATAATTTTTACTTAACATTGAATTTCGGTTGCCATTATCAAAAAGGGGGAGATTGTTGGTGCAGAAGCATCCGACGATCGAACCTTAGTTTTGATAATGGCAAAGGATTCAAAGTTAAGTTAGTGTGTGATCTAACATGTTTGAATGAGTATTTCAGGAAAGTCCTAGCTGCGGTTAGGCAGGCGGAAAACCCTAGGGGGTGGTAACCCTAGGTCATAGGGGGTGGTAACCATATGCGGAAAGTCTTGGCAGGTCGATGGCTTCAGGCAAAAATCCTAGGGGGTGGTAACCCTAGGTGGAAAGTCCTGGTGTCGCGAACCAGGTGAAAGTCTGGACTAGCCGGGAAGCGGATGTCCAGCAGAAAGTCCGGAAGCATCGAGTGCTGAGCAAAAATCCAGTCGATCTGGAGGATCAACTGGCAACAGGTAAATCTCCTGAGTGGAGTAGGTGAGGACACGTTCCCCGTAGAGGGAACAGTAGGCGTCGGGTCGACCTAGGATTTCCGGTTGGAAATCCGAAGTCAGACTCGGACAGTCCGAAGACTGTCAATTCTTCGTTACAATGTTTTATCTTACTCTAACACTGTCTTGCAGGGGATTTTGCTCGGACTAACCTTTGTTTGTAGGTGAGGAACCTGCTGGAAAAAGGCTGTCCGGGCACCCGGGATGGATCCGGGCGCCCGGAGGTCCGGGCGCCCGGAACAGGTCCAGGCGCCCGGGACCAAACTTTATCCCTGCCGCGACTTCGCCACGTGGAGCATCCTGGTTGGTTGGCCACGTCACACTCCAGGCGCCCGGAAGGGATCCAGGCGCCCGAAACTTCATATAAAAGAAGGGTCGAAGTGCAGGTTCAATAACAACAATCTTCTAAGCAATCTCTCTGCAACAAGCTACTAACGATTCGATCCAGAAAGTGCTGCAACGACACCCCGACAACCCGGAGCTTCAGATTTAGTTTTTGTTGTCGGTATAATCTGTTTACTGCTTTGAATTGTAATTAGTCTGTAATATTTTTATCGTGCTTATAGTTGTTGCCCACGGAAAGCGATCAAGGATTGCAGGCCTTCGAGTAGGAGTCACCTTAGGCTCTGAACGAAGTAAATCTCCTTGTCTCTCTGTGTTTGTTATTTCTTCATTCCGCTGCGCTTTTACTCATTTGTTTTACGAATCGAAAGAAATAGCCACGAACGCTATTCACCCCCCCCCCTCTTGCGTGGTCTCGATCCAACAAAAGAGTTCGAAGCAGGACACAGTAGCTGATTCTACAATAGAGGCCGAGTATATTTCTGCATCAGAGGCAGCAAAGGAGGCAGTTTGGATCCGCAAGTTCATCACTAAACTTGGGGTGGTTCCTAGCATCGCTGACCCAGTTGAGCTCTATTGTGACAACAATGGAGCTATAGCATAGGGGAAGGAACCTCGCTCACAACAGCAGACCAAGCACATACTATGGCGCTTTCATCTCATTCGAGAGATTATAGATAGAGGAGATGTGAAGATTTGCAAAGTACCTACAGAGGCTAACATCGCAGATCCCTTGACCAAGGCTTTGGCAAAGAGAAAACATGATGGTCACACTAGGTCATTAGGCCTTAGAGCCTATACTGATTGGCACTATTGCTAGTGGGAGATTGTTAGTTAGAGCCCTAGAGCCAATCATTTGATGATTGTATGGACTCATTGTATCATATTCTTGTATATTAATAAAGGCATTTGTTTGGTTATTATACTTATTTGTATTAGTGCCAAATAGACTAAGTATAATAGCGTCCTTGAGTAGAAGGTTCATACCTATATCAATCGATTAGTTGAATCGATAGTGAAATGATATAGGGAACACTACTCTAAATCATTCCTAGTCGAGTATTAACATTCAGGGATAATGTTAATACAATAAGACTAGCATGTAGGTCAGCTCGATGACTTGATCTCACAAGTCATGGATATAGAGATATCAAGCTGACACATGGGTATGCATTAGAGAATGTATACTGAATGACCCGCCATGAGAAAGTATCATGGATCGTTATATGAGTGTCATATACTTTCTCATGTGGCTATTAGTATGACTATTATTCCTTTGACCTGAAGTCACCATGGATCCCTACATAAGGAGTTATGTACTTTGGTTTCACGTAACAGGGTGGACTATAAAGACGATTACTGGATATGTAACAAATTATGCAGAGGGATGTGAGTGATGTAGATGGGATCTATCCCTCCCATATGACGGGAGCGACATCAATATTCTTGATAGAGTTAGACGAAGTGCATGGCCATGCCCAAATGAGTCAACATTAGATGTTGAGCTCATTTGATCGAGTGAGTCTACTTGGAGTTCAAGATTTAGATTGATTAGAGGATGACACGGTCTATGCCTCACATTAATCAATCTAGATGTCTAGGATAGAAGGACAATGTCACATATTGTGAGGAGTCACATTTAGTAGTCACAAGGTGATGTTAGATCTCAACATTCTTGTAACTTGGGTAGTAATGATGTGTTGCTAGATACCGTTCATTACTTATGCTCCTAAATGAGTTTAGGGGCATTGTCAACGTTACAAGAACCTATAGGGTCACACACTTAGGACATTTAGATGGAGATTTGGTTCAGATGATGAACCAAGAGGATTAGATTCATTTGATAAATCAAATTGGATTAAGAGTAATCCAAATTGGGCTAATTGAGTTAGACTCAAGTTGATTCATGTATTTAATGAGTCTAATTTAGATTATGACTCATTAGATCAATTTAATTTAATGAATTAGATTCATTATATTAAGTTGTCTTGAATCAAATGGTTAGATTAGATCAACCATGAGAGAGATTGAGTCAAGTTTGACTTGACTAGAGAGGAAGAGGAAGAGTCAAGTTTGACTTGACTCTTTGCCATATCATGAGTGAGGTGGCAAGATGTGGACCAATAGTGTTGTTCCACATCATCTTGCTTTGCCACCTCATGGAGGTTACAAGCCTCCATTGCATTTAATGTGGGTTGGCCACATTAAATGAGTGGAGGTTACTCATTTGCCACATCATTGTGAGGTGGCAAGATGTGGACCAATGGTAATGATCCACATCTTCATGATGTACCACATCATAGGAGTTACACAACACCTCTTAATGGCCTCCACTTAATTGTAATTAAGTGGAAATGGGGTGACACAACAAAAATGTGGCCGGCCACTTTAGTGAGGGGAAGGAAATGATTTTTTGATTCAACTCCTCATTTACTCCTTTCTTCTTCCTCAAGCTCTTCCTCTCCCTCTCCTCCTTGCCTTGGCCGAATCTTACCAAGGTGCTAGCACACCTTTGTGTAAGGTTTTCTCCACCTACGTGTCCGTGTGGATACTTCTAGAGGACCGACGCTTGACGGTCTAGAGATCCGGCAACTCCTTGGACGAGCGGGAACGCGAAAGGCACGCAACAAGGGTAAAGTTCTTAACACATAGATCTAGGAGTAGATCTAAAAGGTTTTTCAAACTCGTACTCGTATTTATCGTTCGGTTTTCCTTCCACGGATCTGTTGGCCTTGGGTGATTCGGGGTTTCCGCGATGCGAAAAGCGATTTTCGTGGCTCGAAGAACCCAACATTCTCATCCCGAACAATCATTTTCATGGCAAGGCATGCATCAATGTCTATCATGTCATTGCCATGAATTATTTCTAACCCATCTAAATCAATATCTAAATTAGAAGCTATTCGGGTAATCAAACCACCAATGACAAATGATCCCAACGATGCCCTTGCGGCTCTTAACAAGGTTTGTACAAAATGAAAACCAGAATCGAAATCGACCTTATGAAGCATGGCCCATAAAGCATAAAGCTCTATCTTTTTAACTACCCCATCACTCTCTCCCCTACCAAAAATAGTTTTGCTCATAATTCTATATAGGTACCTAAAAATGGGGTTTTGCATATGAGAAGCCTTAGCTCTTGAAGGCTCATAAGGTTGATCCAATCCAGTTAATTCATTCCAAATATGATTCCAATTAAACCTTAAATCAAACCTACGAGGGCTACCGGTAGACAATCCAAAACAAGAATTAAAATCACTAAATGTCCATTGAAATTCTTGATTCATCAATCTAAATGAAAATTTTCCAATATAATCATCCTCGTTAACAAAATGGACATCTAATGAACTTAAAAACTCCAAAACAAGACGAGGATATGTAGGCAAATGTGTGTACATAATATCACCCCACTCTAAAAACCCAATCGACAAATCTACATCTTCCCTAATTCCAAGCATATCAAGAATAGTTGGGTCCATGTATCTAGTACACACAATTTTTCTATTGACAAGAATTGCAAATCTAGTTATATGATCATCATTTCTAAATACTATATTCAATTCATTGTCATTACCTTCGTTGCGCGAAGTCCTCTTTCCTTTGCCCTTCATCGGTTGTTTTCCTTTATCCCTAGATGGTTCCTTTTCTTTATCTCCACTAGATCCACCACCTCCTTTACGAAGTTTCTTCAAAAGATTGGACATCTTGTTGAGTTTAGATGAGGGAAGGGACTATTTAGGGTTAGAGAAGAAAGATCTCAAAGAAAAAAAAAAATTTTTTTTGAAGAAGAAGATTTGAGGTTAGGAGAACAAAGATCTTGAGTGTTGGAGAGGAAAAGAATCTGGATATAAGAGAGTTTGAGGAAAAGGTTGAAGAAAAGAGGGATTTTAAAGAGATTGAGAGAAAAGAAGATGTTTTAAGAGAGGTGGGTGTGTGCGGGACACGGCCAAAATCTGACCATGTAAGGAAAACACGGCCTCTTAAGGGCTTCTCCACACGGGTCGTGTAGATCTACACGGCCCCTCCCTTTTCCTCCTCAGCTTCACTCACACGGCCGTGTCTGGAACACGGCCACATCCTTCTTCTTCTCGGCTTTCTTCACACGGCCGTGTCTGGGACACGACCTTCTGAGTTCTGTTCTCTGGATTTGGCACATGGTCGTGTCTGGAACACGGTCGATGCAAGCTTTTGCTCTGATTTCTCCACACGGCCGTGTTTGGAACACGGCCGAAGAACTCTCCTTCTCTGGATTCTTTGCACGACTGTGTCTGGTACATGACCATGCTCCCTTCCTTCTCTACAGACTCCACATGGCCATGTCTGGTAGACACGGCCAGATCCTTTTCCTTCACTACTTCATTTGCTTGGCCGTGTACAGCACACGGCCATGCCCTGTTTTATTCCATTTGATGTTTATTCTCCTAATCCACTTCTCCAATACTTCCATGCCCATGAAGAAGTCACGGCCAACTCATGGAAGTAGATTTTAACCTGAAAACAAAACTAAAACATAGTGAAAACAAAATAAAGATGAAAATACAAAATTCAACTAACTAAAATAACCCTTAGGTTGCCTCCCAAGAAGCACTTGTTTAGGGTCTTTAGCTTGACCAATCCAACTTATTCTTCTCTTTTCCTTACCCTTGGAGGGCAGACATATTTTTCATTTTTGTTGGGAGGTCTCCTCCCAACATCCTCCACCAAATTGTTCTTTTCATTAGGTGGCCTTCCATGAGGATGGAAATTCCATTCCTCAAGTGTGTAAATGCTTGCCCTGCTACAAGCATTTAAAAGAGAAGAAACATGGTTAGAGACATTAGATAAATCATACTCCAACCGTTCCTTACCAATTACCAATGACAACTTATGATTTTTAACATCAATAATTGCTCCAGCTGTAGCAAGGAATGGTCTTCCTAATATGATAGGAATTTTAGGGTCCTCTTCCATGTCCAACACAACAAAATCTGTGGGAATAATACTCCCACCAACTTCTACTGGCACATCTTCAATAATACCCATAGGGTACCTGCAGGAATGATCAGCAAGTTGTAGTGCCATAGTAGTAAGTTTAATGTTTTTGATACCTAACTTATTACAAATTTAATAGGGAATGAGGCTAACACTTGCCCCCAAATCACAAAAAGCTTTTTCAATGAATTCTGTTCCTATATTGAAAGGAATATAAAAACTCCCTGGATCCTTCAATTTCGGGGAAGTGTTCTTCACCAAAAGAGTGCTGCATTCCTCAGTTAGTGCAATGGTCTCTACATCTCCTCTCTTTCTTTTATTTGACATGATGTCCTTCAGGAATTTGGCAAACTTTGGCATTTGAAGAATAGCACCTATAAGAGGAACTTCAACGCATATCTCTTTAACCTTCTCCAAAAATTTGCCAAATTCTTCATCCTTTTTAAGCATATTGAGTCTTTGGGGAAAAGGGATAACTTTGCTCTGATGGTTCAGTGGAAGAGTCTCTTCAACCTCAATGGTATTCTCCTTATTATCAAAAATCTGACTAGGTGTAGGAGGAGAGAGCTCTTCTTCATTTTGCATCCCTTTTTGAGCAGTCACTTGGGGATTTCCCAAGGTCCGTCCTCTCCTAAGCTCAATTATGTTGCAAGGCTCCATAGGATTTACATCAGGTTTTCTAGGAAGTTGTCTTGGTGCTCTAGAAGATGAGGAAGCTAGCTAGGCAATTTGGCTATCCTGAATCTTTTGATACTTTTCAGAATTATCCATTCTCTGAGTAAGTTTCAATAGATCCTACTTCATTTCATTTTGATTGGAGATAATTTCTTCAAGTATCTTTTCAATTTTGGATGTAGGAAAGCCTTGAAAAGATTATTGCTAAAAATTTTGTTGCCCAGATTGAAAATTTGGTCTTGCCCCCATAGATGGTCCTTGATCCTGATTATTTCGGTAAGAGAAATTTGGATGATTTTTCCATCCAGGATTGTAAGTATTTGAGTATGGGTTGTTCTGTCTTTGATTGAAACTCATGATTGCATCGCATTGCTCCAATTGATTAATTTGTGCAGTGATAGCTCCCAATGGACATGAGTCATTTGAATGTTCTGAACTCCCACATACTTCACAAGATATAGCAATGGCATTTACCATATTTGAACTAGTCCCCATATTCTCAAATTTTTTTGTAAGAGCATCAAGTTTTGCAGCCAATAAAGTCACTGCATCAACATCAAACTTTCCTGATGCTTTTGTTATTGGGTTTATTGAAGGATGATTTTGTGCTACACTCTCTATGATTTCCTTAGCTTCATCTAAATTTTTATTCATGAGTGCCCCTCCAATAGCTGAATCAAGGGACACTTTGGTATGATAATTAATACCATCATAGAAAGTATGCAACACTAACCATCTTTCCAAACCGTGGTGAGGGCATTGTCTGAGCATACTATTGTATCTATCTCAAGCTTCAAATAGAGATTCTGAGTCAGCTTGTTTGAAACTTGCAATCAAATTCCTCATATAAGCAGTTTTACATAGGGGATAGAATTTATCAAGGAATTGTTGCTCGCATTGTTCCCAGGTGGTGATACTGTTGGGAGCCAAAGAATTCAACCATTGCTTGGCCCTATCTCTCAAAGAAAACCCAAATAATAATAACGAAACTGCTTCTGAAGGAACACCATGTTAGCTAGAACCCTAGAGCCAATTATTTGATGACTGTATTTTGGACTTGTTGTATCATATTCTATATTAATAAAGGCATTTGGATTTTGGTTATTATACTTACTTGTATTGGTGCCAAATAAACTAAGTATAATAACGTCCTTGAGTAGAAGGTTCTTACCTATATACATCGATTGGTTGAATCGATAGTGAGATGATATAGGGAACACTACTCTTAATCATTCCTAGTCGAGTATTAACATTCAGGGACAATATTAATGCAATAAGACTAGCATGTAGATCAACTTGATGACTTGATCTCACAAGTCATGGATATAGAGATATCAAGTTGACACATGGGTATGAATTAGAGAATGTATATTGAATGACCCGCCATGAGAAAGTATCATGAATCGTTATATGAGTGTCACATACTTTCTCATGTGACTATTAGTATGACTACTAGTCCTTAGACCTGAAGTTACCATGGTTCCCTACATAAGGAGTTATGTACTTTGGTTTCGTCAAACGTCACCCGTAACGGGGTAGACTATAAAGGCGATTACTGGGTATGTAACAAATTATGTGGAGGGATGTGAGTGATGTAGATGGGATCTATCCCTCCTATATGACGGGAGAGACATCGGTATTCTTGATAGAGTGAGAACACGAAGTGCATGGCCATGCCTAAATGAGTCAATATGAGATATTGAGCTCATTTGATTTAGTGAGTCTACTTGGAGTTCAGGATTTAGATTGATCAGAGGATGACACGGTATATGCCTCACATTGATCAATCTAGATGTCTAGGATAGAAGGACACTTGTCATATTTTGTGAGGAGTCACAATTAGTAGTCACAAGGTGATGTTGGATCTCAACATTCTTGTAATATTAGGTAGTAATGATGTGTTGCTAGATACTGCTCATTACTTATGCTCCTATATGGGTTTAGGGGCATTGCCAATGTTACAAGAACCTATAGGGTCACACACTAAGGATAATTAGATGGAGATTAGGTTCATATGATGAACCAAGAGGATTAGATTCATTTGATGAATCAAATTTGATTAAGAGTAATCCTAATGGGCTAATTGAGTTTAACTCAAGTTAATTCATGTGTTCAATGAGTCTAATTTAGATTATGACTCATTGAATCAATTTAATTAAATGAATTAGATTCATTATATTAAATTGGCTTGAATTAAATGGTTGGATTAGATCAACCATGAGAGAGATTAAGTCAAGTTTGACTTGACTTTTTACCACATCATTAGTGAGTTGGCAAGATGTGGGCCAATGATGATGCTCCACATCATCATGGTTACTTAAGTGAGATGCCACCTCATGGAGGTTACAATTCTTCATTTTAATGGCTCCACATTAATTGCACTTAATGTGGAAATGGGGGTTACACCTTTTTGAAAGTGGCCGACTACTATTGTGTGGGGATGGAATGAATTTTTCATTCAAGGCACATTCACTTCATCCTTTTCCTCAAGCTCTCCCTCTCCCTCTCCTCCTCTACCATTGCCGAGACCCTTTGGAGTGCTAGCACACTCTAAGGCTCTCTCTCCATTGAGTTGTTTGTGTGGATACATATAGAGAGTTGTCTACGTTGACAACTTCGAGATCCGGCACCATTTGGACGAGCGGGAACGCGAAGGGCTTCGCTTCAAATGTATAACCTTTTTCCCTTGTAGATCTAGGTAAACTCGTACTCATAGTTTTTCGAAAAATTTATTCTTCGCATGGATCCGTTGGCTAGGGAGATTCGGGGTTTTTGCGATGTGAAAAGAGGTTTTCGCGGCCCGAAAATCCCAACACACCATTCATTTTCATTGTCCCACATATTTCATAAAAGACCTCTAAGTGTTGATTAGGGTCTTCATGTGGTCCTCCACCAAATTGATTTTGCTGCACCATGGAAATAATTGTAGGTTTGATCTCAAAATTATTTGCCTCCACTGAGGGTCTTGAAATAGTAGATCGAAAACCCCTAGCATAAGGTGCTGCATAATTCTTTTGTGGTCTATTAGCCATGTTCAAATGCTCTTGTTCTTCAATTTGTCTCTACAGAATTCTTCTTCTATGAAATGTTCTATCAATTTTAGGGTTAAGAGGAAAAAATTCTCCTGCAAAGTTAGATCTTCGCATACACAAGAACAAGATTGCAATAGAAACTAAATCAAACAAATAAATTAAAAAGAGAGAAAGGTAAGATTGGAATGTTAGAAAAAAATGCAGTATTAAAATTGCTACAAAAGAATTTCCAAGAAGTTAGAAAATATACAGGAAAATGAAAATAGAAAACTAGAGATTAGTTACAAATATGCAAATGAAAAGAAATAGAAATGTTATGTTTAGTCTAACTCAATTGATAATCTCCAATGTTATAGCGCAGTCCCCGGCAACGGTGCCAAAAACTTGTCATGTTCCGCAAGTGTACGGAAATGTCGCAAGTAATATAAAAGATTATCGTATCCACAGGGACTGGAATAAGCACTAGAAATATCTCAAAGCGAATTAGCTAAACAACTAATCAATTGGTTTCAAATGTTAAGGATGAAAAAACAAATATAAAATGAAAGATTAACAAACAAGAGTTTGGGGTTTGAGTTATGATAAAAGGAGGTTCTAGGAGTTTTGATTTCTTTGTAAGATCTCTTGAATGTATATGGTTTACCAATTCTTATTTCTCAATTGTCTAATATTTGTAGAAGGTTGTCGGTTCTCTCTTGCAATAGATAATCGGCTTAGGACTGAAAAATGTACCTAAATATGATCAATTAGATATGAACCTACGTTGTCCTTACACAGGATTGCACCTATTGCTATGCTTCCCTCGGATATCAACATAGAAGTTCATAGCTTCTTAACCCATAAAGGTACTAGGTTTGAATCATAAAATCTATCCTACCCTCTTGAATATTCTCATTTCCCCTTCAAAGTTATCCCTCAAACGTCCTTACACGGGTTTGCACCTATCACGTGGATCTCTCGAAAAATCGAGTGAGAGTTAATCTCTTCAAAGTCTATAAGATATCCAAACAATCAATCAAGAATGAGAAGTAAGCCCTGATCACAATCAAACATTCAAGATCCAATCGATACAAACTAGGCAATATCATAGAAACAAAGAAATGACAAATCCACAAGAGTTTACATCAATTTATCTCACAAATACTCCCTCCATCCTAGAACAAAAAGATCTACTCCATAAAATGAAGAAAGAAAACCAAAGATAAGAAGATTACAAGCATTTCTTCAATCCCAATCCAAGAAGAGGAGAGAAAGAAAACTTATCTATAATATAGCTCCATCTTCGGATCCAATCCTCGCTCCCGGAGTCGAATTCGCCAAGATCTCCCTTTAGATCGCCCAAAAATCCTCCCAATAATGGGAGGAATGCAGCAAATCTTGCTTTCTCCCAAAGGGGAGAAGATCCCCATTCAAATATTCAAAGAGGCTTTAAATAGAGGGGGGCTTTCGGGTGCCACACGGCCCCGAGGCATGGCCGTGTGAGGTTCACACGGCCAGAGCCTTTCCCTTCTCTGCCATCCATACACGGTCGTGTGGTGTACACGGCCGTGGACAACTCCCATCAAGAACTCCAAGCACGGCCGTGTAGATCCACACGGCCTGGACTACCCCAACTTCTGGAAACCTGGCACGACCGTGTGATGCACACGACCAGAACACTTTTAAGTGCTGGGAACCCTACACGACCGTGCGGTACACACGGCCAGGCCTTCTTGGTCTCTAGAAACCTTACATGGCTGTGTAGATCCACACGACCATGTAAGGATTAAACTCCGATTTGCTTCAAGACTTGGTACGGTCGTGTGAGATTCACACGGCCAGGCCAAGTTCCTTGTCTGTTTCTCCTGGTTGACCACACGGCCAGAGCACTCCACCCAGGCAGGGCCGTGTGTGGCACACGACCAAGTGCTTTCTCCAATGCTTAGCTCATAAGTTTGTCCAAGAATGTAGAATCTTCACCAAATTCGACTCCTGTGTACAGAAAATGCACAAAAGCATATCTCCGAACAAAAAGAGTAAATATGCTAAATGGAAAGCTGGAAGTATAAAAATGCATAGATCAAGTAAGCTCAAAGTATGTAAATGTGCGTCAAAACATGCATAAAAGTATATAAAATCTACGCACATCAAGCTTCTCCTTTTCAGAGATCAGATTCCAATCTAAGACTTCCCAAAACTGAACTGGGTTATGATATTATGCAAACTTAAGCTCATAGTTCTAGTATTAAAGAATCAAAATAACTTCAGATCAACTAGTACAAAATTCACTTAACCAACAGCCCTTTAATTCAAAAATGATACATTTAGCAAAATGGCAAATTAGATTCTATAAACGTTCCTTCAAAGAATTAACAACATTTCAGAAAACTAGATCTGAAGATTCAGCTAGTAAACTCAATGTTTAATCTTTTCAGTAATTGGAAAAGGAATCATTGCAGAGATTATAAGAGCTTGAATTAAGTTCATTTCTTAATAAAGAGTAACATGATTGTTGTCACAAAACAGGTTGATTGAATGTTATTCTTTGATAAATAGAATTCTTAATGATTTAAGCTGATAAGAACTTAATTCAGAGTTTATCCAGTATCCTCCTTAATTTCTGCATTTCCAATGTTTGATTGCTTTTGGATTTACTGCATATTGATCTGAACCATAGTAATGTTCAATTCCTGTATTCAGTCAAGTTGTGTACAACAGTAATATCATCCTACATTTCTTCTATCCAGAATTTTTAAAAGTCTTTGAAGGCCATATACCATTTGTTGCTACACAATACAAGTTTCCACTTGAATTTCTCACTGGTTTAAACTTGCTACTAAATTTTGATACACCATTTGATACAAAATAATTCCCAGCTTCCTTGTTCCCGCACTTCAATGTTCATTCCATTTCTGCACAACTCTTCATTTCCATGTTCCTAAAATCTACCATCAACTTGACTTTCATTCAATTCAGCTCCTAAATCAGTTCATTGAAGACTTGATCCAAGCCACAAAATTCTAGCAATGACTAATATGCATACTGATTCTGATATACTACAGGACAAAATTCTACATTTTCTCCAATGATACAATTTGAAGTGTGAACTCATGGTAATTGCAACCATTCTATACGAAAACATCTTGACTGCTGATCTAGATCAGCAAGAAGAAATGAATTTCTAGATTTTGGGCTATTGAAACTTGAACACCATTTGTCAATGAGTAAATAAAAGATTAAACCAAACTCTTCTTCAATTGGATAGCTATCCAATAACCTTGATACAATGTGCCCTCAACTTAATACTCAACCTTTGTGTTACTAAACTCAGCTTCTATCCTTCTGCATGGCATATTTAACACGGACATTTATTTCCAATAGGTTCACCATCATAAATTCAAACACCATAGTCAGATTTGCAGAAATGTTAGAAAGTTCTGTTGGATTCTGAAAATGGATAATGCAATCTATTGCTATAGATTTCAATATCACAAACATGCTAGTTATTCACTAATCAGATGCTTGTTGCCTTCAGCAGTGGAGTTGATGAGTTGAAGCTAATGGAGTTGCTCAATCTAAAAGTTTCCTATTGAAAATTTTCAACCAGAATCGTAGACATTTCTAGCTTCCAGTTACTGCATCTATATCGGATTCAAACTCCTGTTTCATATTCAGCTGCAGATTTCCATGCAATTCAATACTTCTTATACCTTGTTTCAGTAACACAAGCTATTTCATAGACTCTAGTTATGCATCAATCCAGAATAGGTCGGTTGCCTACATCCGTTTCAATTTAAGAATCAACCAAAGGTTTCTTACATCTCTTAATTCCATCCCCCTGCACATTTGCTGTAAATTAACTTGTTATCTAAACATCTTAAAAGTTGCATTCTTCCTGCTTAAGTAAAGAACTGAAACAAAGTCTATTTAACACCACATAATTTGTAGCAATCCCAGAGATGATTCGAATTCAACTAATCTTCTTCTCAAGCTCTTTTCTTAAACTCAGTTTACTTCTACTCTACATAAAAATATTCCAGTTTGATCTGATTCCTGATCTCCTATCAAATTCTGAATTCAGAATTTTGCAATTTTAAGCTTCAGCACTACATTTTGATTCTTCATTATAAGTTTCAGCATTGAGATCTAAGGTGGCTTCAGCTCAAATCAGATAGAATCCAGCTAGGATGAGGGTATCATTTGACTCTGGAATACTAGAAGTTCAAATTCAGATTGCTACTATCCAAAAATTACATAAATATATTGGCACCAAATTTACAATTCTGTTGCACAGTTTCAAAATGTAATAGCTATTGTTGTAACCATTATCGTTTTGCACTTCATCAATTCCAAAAACTTACAACAAAACTTGGCACGCTATATTTAAAATCCAAATCACAATAAATTCAGACTTGATACATATTCCAATTGCAGAATTTCGAAGGCATGCACTGCTGTTTTTCAGTTTCAGAAATCAGCTCAATCTTGGAATTTCCAGCCTTTTCTAGACTTAAGTTTCTAAATTTAGAATTCTAGAACTTTTTGGCTTAAATAAAGTAGAACTAAGCTTACCACAAGGTATCATTTAGCACTAATATTGATAAGAGCTTGAATTCTAAATGCTGCTGTTCAAAAAAAGCATGAGGAGTTGGCACACAACATCAAGTTTACTAACTTAACTTGAACAAACATCACATCAGATTTTCAACAATATCAAATGTCAGCTCCCTAGATTTTAAGAGTAGCACATACAAACCAAAAGTAGCCTCTAAACCAAGCCAAAAGTGGAAACTTAAATAAGAACTCTAATTACTGCACATTGTATCAAGTAACCATAATCAAAGTCCATGTTTGAGACACCCACATCACTCTCAAAAATCACAATTCAATACTTATGAAACCATCTCTCTTCTTCAAGATTCTTGAGCATAAACTAATTTTTCCCAACATTTAAAACTTTTTCCAACATCAAAAAATCTAACTCATCAAGATATTCAACCAAAACCCTCAATGAAATGGACCAAGCAAAGGTACTCAAAGGTTAAATTTCAAGAGAAAATTGTTTTAAGAAAATTTTGAAGAAAGGAATTGGAATTTATAAGGTATCAAGAATGAAAACAATCCTTCATCTCCATGCACACTTATGCTATTGTGACTTTGAAAAGAAACTAAGCAAGTTCTAGAGTTTCAATTGTTGTAAGTGCATGGCACACAAAGAAAATAATAGTGTTTAGGTTTGAAGTGGTCCTCTCTAGGTAATTTTCATGCAAACAAGCTCAATCGATCAAAATAGAATCCACTACCATTTTAACCAATATCATGTAAGTAGAGTATCCAATCATGTCACATGACCTAAAATTTATGATCAAATTTAAGAAACTTTTACCATCTTAAAAATATTACTGGAAAAATTCCATGGAGACTTTTATTCAAATGACATGTCATGTACTAAACAAAATGCAAAGTATGAAAGCAAATGTGAAAATAAAATACAAAATGTAAAAACAAAATGCAATTGCAAAGTATGAAACCAAAGAAACGTATAACAAATTTATTAACAAAGCATGAATTAAAATGCAAAAGGAAACGAAATTGGAACCAACTCCCCTTTAATTCCCAGTGGTTGAAGAAAATTTAGAAGTAGAATCCACCCCAGAAGTGGAGTAATTAAAGTTTCACTCAAATTCTTTTTATTAATCATTTTTGTTTTCAAAGCTTTTTCTAGAGGACGAAGGCAGTTCAGTTCAAGCATCCACTCCGGGAGCTTATATTCTCCTACAACATCATTAAAAGACAAGACCTCCCATACACATGTGGGAGAAAAAGAAAATGGGAGAACATTAGTTTTGATAGAAGATATGTCAAGAAATGAATCACAACTAATAAAATCAATAAATGGTACCTCTATTGAATTATCTGATTGTGATGACCCGCCTTCTACTGGCTAGGCTGTAAGGTCGGACCGTCACATTATGTTGTGCTAAACTATTAAAATATGTGGAAAGCTGAACTACTTTAAAACTTTGCTAACTAATATCATTTCCTTGTTCTACATGTGCTAAGGGATGCGATCTAAGGTATACGTGGCATATCCTACATCCCCTATGGTCAAGGAGCTGAATTACAGGATTTCCTGGTCGGAACCCAGCTTCCCAATCGATTCAGATTCAACTCAATCGATTGAAGGCTATCGGATTGATCCATTGATCGATTCAGCTTGTTACTGTGCACGGGTAATATTCTGGATCGATCGGCTGATCGATCCAGGCTGGCCAATCGATCCAGTGATCAATTCCAAAGCTCTCTGTTCGCGGGAGCAAATTCCCCGATTCCTCGATCGATCGGTTGATCGATCCGGCAACTTCCTATTCACGAAAGAAAGCGACTGGATCGATCGGCTGATCGATCCAGGAGCTTACTGTTCACGGAACAAGTTCACCAATCGATCAACTGATCGATTGAAGACCCCCAATCGATCGGCTGATCGATCGAGGTTTCTGATTTCGTATCAGAAGTCTGATTTCAACACTGGTTCATGCCAAAACCACATGCATCAACTCTATAAGCATAAAATAGAACTACTAGGCATAACATTACTCATGGAGTGCTATCTAATATCATGACAACTAACAATCTATGCATAACTGTCATAATTCAAAACACTTAAACAACTAAAGTGCAGGAAAGTAATGCCATAAAAAAAATGCTATGTTCTAAGTGGGCTAGTTCCCAAGCATCGTTATTCCAAGTTCCTTTTTCCACACACATTTTCATCGCATTGTCCTTCAGCCTCCGCTAGTCCATCTTTCCTTTACCTTTATCTGCAGTATAAGGAAAAGAAGTATCTGTAAGCATCCGCTTAGTAAGAAACCATCTACCTCAGAAAACATGCATACGATGCAATTTATGCTTTTAAAATATGCTATTTGAAATATGTGCTAAATATACTAAAACATGACATACTATCATACAAAACATAGAAACCAAAAGCTAATCATGGCTATAACTGAAATGTCAATAAGAAAGGACTAAACTGAAACATACTGAGCTAAACTAAAGCGGAGCTAGAACTGATTTTAAATTATAATTCACCTGACTAATTTGTGAGTTTGAAAGCTATTATCATACTAGATAAAAATACATAATCATGCTGCTGATGGGCCCGGCAACTGTACTTCCTATGCGCGCATCCCTAACGAGACCCGGGGTTGCAAATCCCGAATTTAATAGGTTTTACTAGGTTATCTAAACCTAGGGACGACTGTGGGAGCCCAACCCAATGGACATCTAGTCCAGTACAGTGCCACTGCTGAAGGTTAAATACTAGATCATAAGCTAATTAATTTATCTTGCTGATTCTAGGTTATCTGAACCTAGAGGCGACTGTGGGAGCCTACCCATTGGACCGTAGTCCCATATAAGCTATAGCAAGACTAGATAAGCTATTTTAAATGCTTCTATTGCATTTACTGAGCTATTAAATTGCCAACTGTAACATTTCACTGAGCTAAGCATTTTATCGAACACTTAGTGTGCTCCCACTCTCCCCTCTATTAGGGAGACCACCTCTAGGCACCCGACAACGTCTAGATCCTCCAACTGAAGGGGAAGGACGTGTCTGGCCCATCTAGAGGTGCTCCACTAAATCCCTAAATCTGCGAGGTGGGTTAAATACACCCTATGTGTCGAAAAATCTCCATATAGCTAATTAAAAAAAGACATACAATCATACGAAGAGCTACTTATACTGCAGGTGAGGGGTTTCTTACATCTTGCGCTAGATTTCCTTACGATTTGATCACTAGATTTCCGATGGAGAAGATCCCTTCGTCGATCTCCTCGTGTCTACGTGCTCTTCTCTCGGAGAGGAGCGTTCTCGTGCCGAAGTCGTTGCCGGAAGGTGCTCCTATAGCCCTTGGGATGAAACCCTAGGTTTGCTTGTGGTTGGTGCCGAGAGATGAGGGAGGAGAAGGGGTCGGCGTGTGAGGGTTTGAGAGAGAGGGATTATCGTCTAAGAAAATAACATCTCCCACTTAACTCCCCTATTTATATTAAGTGGTTTATTTGCCCAACTCAAACATAAATATAATTGATTCCCTTTCCTTTCAGCACAACCCTGCTGGGTTCTCCTAGTTACTAGATTTCACCTTAAGTCGTAGGACCCAGTAGGTCTCGGGTTCAATTGCCGCTTAAGCTATTTTACATTTCTATTTATTTTTGCTACTTCCGCTACTCTAAAAATTCCACAAAAATATTCTAAAATTCCAGAAAAATCATAGAATATTTCTAAAATAATTTTGAGAATTTTCAGGTGTTACAATCTCCCATACCTTATAAAAAGTTCATCCTCAAACTTAGAATAATTCTGGGTACTTCTGTCTCATACTAGCTTCTGTCTCCCATGTTGCCTCTTCTGTGGTGTGATTTTGCCAAATAACTTTTACTAATGGTACCTCCTTGTTCCGTAATTTTTTAACTGCTCATTCTATTATCTGAATAGGCCGACTGTCATAGCTGCGGTCTTCGCGGACTGGTACCAACTGGGGCTCAATCACCTGGGTGGCATCTGGGATATGCTTCTTCAGCATAGAGACATGAAATACATTATGGATGGCTGACATCTCCTGTGGTAGCTCTAGCTCATATGCTACCTTGTCAACTCTTCTAGTGATAAGGTATGGTCCCACATATCTGGGACTTAGTTTGCCCTTCTTCCCAAAACGCATTACTCCCTTCATGGGAGTCACTCTGAGGAATACTGTATCCCCAACTGAAAACTCTAAGGGTCTACGCCGTGTATCAGCATAGCTTTTCTGGCGGCTCTGAGCTGTCTCTATCCTCTGGCGGATCTGCTGTATAGCTGCTGTGGTATCTGCTACTAGATCTATCTGAAGCTCTAGTTCTTTCTGTTCACTACACTCATACCAGCAGATTGGAGATCTACACCTCCGCCCGTAAAGAGCCTCGTAGGGTGTCATACCGATAGTGGCCTGATAGCTGTTATTGTATGCAAATTCTGCTAAACTCAAATATTTGCACTAAGTTCCCTTGAAGTCTAGGGCACATGCTCGGAGCATATCTTCAAGTACCTGATTTACTCGCTCCGTCTAACCATCTGTCTGAGGATGGAAAGCTGTGCTGAATTTTAACTTCGTGCCCAATGCTGACCGTACACACCCCCAGAAGTGTGATGTGAATCAACTATCTTTGTCTGAAATAATGGTTCATGGGACTCCATGTAGTCTAACAATCTCCTTGAGATACAACTGAGCTAGTTGTTTCATGGAGTAGGATATTCTGATAGCTAAGAAGTGGGCTGATTTAGTTAATCTGTCGACTATTACCCAGATGGCATCGAAACCATTTGTGGTTCTGGGTAAGCCTACTACGAAATCCATAGAGATGTCTTCCCACTTCCATTCTGGAATCTGAATAGGCTGCAGAACTCCTCCTGGTCTCTGATGTTCTGCCTTGACCCTCTGACAGGTCAGACAGGTGCTAACATATCTAGCGATGTCTCTTTTCATCCCGGGCCACCAATAACGTTTCTTTAGATCTTGGTACATCTTGGTGGAACCTGGATGCATCGCATAAGGAGTCCTGTGAGCCTCATCTAAAATCTTCCTCTTTAGTTCCTCCTGATCTGGAACACAGAGTCTGTCACCGAAGTATAATACCCCACTATTGGACATTCTGAATTCTCTACTTTCTGATTCTGCTAACCCTTGCTTGATTTTCTAAATTTCAAGATCCTGCTCTTGAGCTGTCTGAATGTCACCAAGTAGGTTAGATGCTAATGTCATAGTAGAGAGCTGCCCCACTATAAGTTTGAGACCAAAATCTATGATCTCTTCCTGTAGGGGCGGTGACATGACTGCTAGGGATAGTAAGGTAGCATCGGACTTTCTGCTAAGTGCGTCTGTCACCTTATTGGCTTTTCCTAGGTGGTAGAGGATGTCTATGTCAGAATCTTTGACTAGCTCAAGCCATCTACGCTGCCGCATATTCAGATCCTTCTGAGTGAAGAAGTATTTCAGACTCTGATGATCTGTATACACTCTGCATTGAGCTCCATACAAGTAATGTCTCCAAATTTTGAGAGCGAACACTACTGCTGCAAGCTCAAGGTCATGAGTAGGGTAATTCTTCTCATATTCCTTGAGTTGTCTGGAGGCATAGGCGATCACCTTGCCATTTTGCATCAGTACAGCTCCTAGTCCCAACTTAGAGGCATCACTATAAATATTAAAGCTGTCTGTGTTTTTTGGTAGAGCCAGAATGGGAGCACTGGTCAATCTCCTTTTTAGCTCGCTGAAGCTGTTCTCACAGTCCTCTGTTCACTGAAATTTTCTGTTCTTTCTGGTAAGAGCTGTCAGTGGGGAGGTTATTCTGGAGAAATCCTCTACAAACTTTCTGTAATAACCTGCTAGTCCTAGGAAGCTTCTGATTTCGTTGGCGTTCTTAGGTCTTTTCCAATTACTCACTGCTTCTATCTTTACTGGGGTCTACCATGACACCATCCTTGGAGATGATGTGACCTAGGAAGGCTACCTGATCAAGCCAGAATTCACATTTCGTGAACTTGGCGTACAGCTGGTTCTGCTGAAGGGTCTGCAGTACTATCTTCAGGTGCTCTGCGTGTTCTTCCTGAGTTCTGGAATAGATAAGGATGTCATCGATGAACACGATAACGAACTTATCTAAGTATTCTCTGAATACTCTGTTCATGAGGTCCATGAATGTAGCTGGAGAATTTGTCACGCCAAAGGGCATGACTACGAACTTATAATGTCCGTATCTGGTCCTGAAGGTTGTCTTAGGTATATCACCTTCTTTAACTCTAACCTGGTGATATCCTAACCCTAGATCTATTTTAGAGAACATTGCTGCTCCCTTTAACTGATCAAACAAGTCATCTATTCTGGGAAGAGGATACCTGTTCTTGATCGTGACTTGGTTCAGTGCTCTGTAATCTATACACAGGCGCATGCTCCCGTCCTTCTTCTTCACAAACAATACAGGCGCTCCCCATGGTGAGTGACTAGGGCGTATGAAACCTTTGTCAAGCAGCTCCTGTAATTGCTCCTGAAGTTCCTTCAGTTCTGCTGGAGCCATGCGATAAGGTGCTTTGGAGATAGGATTTGTATCGGGAATGAGCTCTATCTCAAATTCAATCTCCCTGTCTGGTGCTAGGCCTGGTAACTCTTCAGGGAAGACTGCTGGGTAGTCATATACAACTCGGACCTCTTCTAGCTGTTGGTCCTTGTTCTGACTGGTGCTGACTACATGTGCTAGGAATCCCATACATCCTGAATCCAGTAATTTCTGTGCTTTTAGAGCTGAGAGAAACTTCTTGGCCTTTCTCTTTGGTTCTCCGACGTATTCAAACTGTACTCCTATTTCTGGTTGGAATACGACTTTCTGTTTACAGCACTCTATGGAAGCACCGTATCTGATCAGGAAGTCCATTCCAACTATGACATCATAATCAGTCATATCTAGCACTATCAGATCACAAAAGAGCTCTCTGTCTGCTATAATGATTGGCACTGCTCTGAGCCAGTGCGTGGATGCCATAATTTCTCCTGAAGGTAGTGTTGTCAAAAATTGACCACGAAGTACCTCTGGAGGTATCGCTAACTTTTCGAAAAAGGCCCTAGATATATAGGAATGGGTTGCCCCAGTATCGAATAAGGCAGTTGTACTTTGCTGTAAAATACTGATCTGACTTGTAACAACTGTCGAGGCATTCGCTACGTCCTCTCTGGTTAAGGAGTAGATCCTCACATTTGTCGTAGCTGGAGGGGCTTCTAGTCTGCCCTGGCTGATGTGTGGACCATCTAAAATGGCCTGCATCTGATGTAGCTGTGCTGGCTGGCCTCCATACTGTATCGGCTGTGGTTGAGGAAGACTTGTCTTGTTCGGGCATTGCTTAGCCATATGCCCTTCCTGTCCACATTCAAAGCATCCTCGTGTGCCTTTGTGAAAAACTCCTGGGTGAAATTTCCCACAAGTAGCACATTTGGGATAACTAGGCTGTTTACTAGCTGGTCCTCCATTCGGGTAACTCCCTAGTTTGCGCTTGTTGCTGGAGTTCCCTTTCTAGTTAGAGCTGTGGCCCTGTTGTTTCTGAGTACCTGAGCCTCCTTGCCCTTTGGACTTTGAGGGGACTTGCTTCTGCTGCTTGATATTGTTCTGGTAGTGCTCGGTGGTCAGAGCACTGCTGACTAGTTCTTCGGTGGTTTGCGGCCTATGAACGCTGCCAGCCACGTTCATTGCTATTTCCGGCCTCAGCATTTTGAGCATCAACCGGACTCGTTCTTTTTCTGTGCTGACTAGTTCGGGGCATAGACGAGCCAGTCTATTGAATTTCTTCACGGCTTCCTCAACTGATAGGTTGCCCTGACGAAACTCGGTGAACTCGTCGTAGTGGTGGTTTGTGACCCACATGTGAAAGAACTCCTCGAAGAATTCTTTCTCGAAGTCAGCCCATGTCATCTGGTTCACTGGGCGCTTCGCTCTAATTCTCTCCCACCACATACATGCATCTCCTGTCAAGCAGAAGGAGGCGCACTTCACTTTTTCATGCTCTGGCCAGTCCAGAAGCTCCATCGTACTCTCCAGTGTTTTGAACCAGGCTTGAGCATCCCATGGTTCACTGGTGCCTGAGAAGTTCTCGGGCTTGACTCTCTGCCACTGGATCATATAGGCTTCTCTCCTTGCCTCTGCTGCTGGGGCTACTGGTGCTGTAGGCTGGACTGGTGGAACCTCTATAACTACTGGGGTTGCTATGTTTGGTTCCGGGGTGACAGTAGGAGTATTCTGCTGATTAGCCATTAAGGTGGCTATCTCCTGTTGCTGTTCTACTAGCTGCTTCTATAACTGAGCCACTACTGCTGTAAGGTCTGGGGGAGGCACTGAACTGCCTGCCTCATGCTGGGGCTCAGTAGCTGGTGCCCTTCTAGCTGGGCATCCTCGTGCCATTTCTAAAGGAACAAAGGAGATACATAACTAAAGCATCATGTTTACATAGCTAATACTATCACAGATAAGCATACTTTAGTTATCTACAAATATGAAAGCAATAAACATAACAAAGTGAGAGATATTCTTACTTGGAAGCTGCAGGTTCAATGCTGATGTGTGTGTATGAAGTATGGAATTTTACTCTGATACCACTCTGTGACGACCCGCCTTCTACTGGCTAGGCTGTAAGTCCGGACCGTCACATTATGTTGTGCTAAACTATTAAAATATGCGGAAAGCTGAACTACTTTAAAACTTTGCTAACTAATACCATTTCCTTGTTCTACATGTGTTAAGGGATGCGATCTAAGGTATACGTGGCATATCCTACATCCCCTATGGTCAAGGAGCTGAATTACAGGGTTTCCTGGTCGGAACCCAGCTTCCCAATCGATTCAGATTCAACTCAATCGATTGAAGGCTATCGGATCGATCCATTGATCGATTCAGCTTGTTACTGTGCACGGGTAATATTCTGGATCGATCGGCTGATCGATCCAAGCTGGCCAATCGATCCAGTGATCGATTCCAAAGCTCTCTGTTCACGGGAGCAAATTCCCCGATTCCTCGATCGATCGGTTGATCGATCCGGCAACTTCCTGTTCGCGACAGAAAGCGACTGGATCGATCGACTGATCGATCCAGGAGCTTACTGTTCGCCGAACAAGTTCACCAATCGATCAACTGATCGATTGAAGACCCCCAATCGATCGGCTGATCAATCGAGGTTTCTGATTTCGTATCAGAAGTCTGATTTCAACACTGGTTCGTGCCAAAACCACATGCATCAACTCTATAAGCATAAAATAGAACTACTAGGCATAACATTACTCATGGAGTGCTATCTAATATCATGACAACTAACAATCTATGCATAACTGTCATAATTCAAAACACTTAAACAACTAAAGTGCAGGAAAGTAATGACATAAAGAAAATGCTATGTTCTAAGTGGGCTAGTTCCCAAGCATCGTTATTCCAAGTTCCTTTTTCCACACACATCTTCATCGCATTATCCTTCAGCCTCCGCTAGTCCATCTTTCCATTACCTTTATCTGCAGTATAAGGAAAGGAAGTATCTGTAAGCTTTCGCTAAGTAAGAAACCATATATCTCACAAAACATGCATACGATGCAATTTATGCTTTTAAAACATGTTATTTGAAATATGTGCTGAACATACTAAAACATGGCATACTATCATACAAAACATAGAAACCAAAAGCTAATCATGGCTATAACTGAAATGTCAATAAGAAAGGACTAAACTGAAACATACTGAGCTAAACTAAAGCTGAGCTAGAACTGATTTTAAATTATAATTCACCTGACTGATTTGTGAGTTTGAAAGCTATTATCATACTAGATAAAAATACATAATCATGCTACTGATGGGCCCGACAACTGTACTTGCTATGCGCGCATCCTTAACTAGACCCGGGGTTGCAAATCCCGAATTTAATAGGGTTTACTAGGTTATCTAAACCTAGGGATGACTGTGGGAGCCCAACCCAATGGACATCTAGTCCAGTACAGTGCCACTGCTGAAGGTAAAATACTAGATCATAAGCTAATTAATTTATCTTGCTGATTCTAGGTTATCTGAACCTAGAGCTAGGTTATCTGAACCTAGAGGCGACTGTGGGAGCCCACCCATTGGACCGTAGTCCCATATAAGCTATAGCAAGACTAGATAAGCTATTTTAAATGCTTCTATTGCATTTACTGAGCTATTAAATTGCCAACTGTAACATTTCACTGAGCTAAGCATTTTATCGAACACTTAGTGTGCTCCTACTCTCCCCTCTATTAGGGATACCACCTCTAGGCACCCGACAACATCTCGATCCTCCAACTGAAGGGGAAGGACGTGTCTGGCCCATCTAGAGGTGCTCCACTAAATCCCTAAATTTGCGAGGTGGGTTAAATACACCCTATGTGTCGAAAAATCTCTATATAGCTAATTAAAAAAAAAAACATACAATCATACGAAGAGCTACTTATACTGCAAGTGAGGGGTTTCTTACATCCTGCACTAGATTTCCTTCCGATTTGATCGCTAGATTTCCGATGGAGAAGATCCCTTCGTCGATCTCCTCGTGTCTACATGCTCTTCTCTCGGAGAGGAGCGTTCTCGTGCCGAAGTCGTTGCCGGAAGGTGCTCCTATAGCCCTTGGGATGAAACCCTTGGTTTGCTTGTGGTTGGCACCGAGAGATGAGGGAGGAGAAGGGGTCGGCGTGTGAGGGTTTGAGAGAGAGGGATTATCGTCTAAGAAAATAACATCTCCCACTTAACTCCCCTATTTATATTAAGTGGTTTATTCGCCCAACTCAAACATAAATATAATTGATTCCCTTTTCTTTCAGCACGGTCATGCTGGGTTCTCTTGGTTACTAGAGTTCACCTTAAGTCGTAGGACCCAGTAGGTCTCGGGTTCAATTCCCGCTTAAGCTATTTTACGTTTCTTTTTATTTTTGCTACTTCCGCTACTCTAAAAATTCCACAAAAATATTCTAAAATTCCAGAAAAATCATAGAATATTTCTAAAATAATTTTGAGAATTTTCGGGCATTACACTGATAAATCACAAGAAATACTCACCTTGTCATCTAGAAAGGTACCTAGAGTGGGATTTGTTACCTCTTCTTCATCAAATGAATGCTCAAGTTCTTGTTCTAGTGAATGTTCATCCTCATGTAATGATTCTTGGGTGTTTGGCTCCATAGCACAAGGTCGTACACTTACATCTTCAATTCTTGATGATTCTTGACGTAATGCTTCCGGTAAGCATTCCCCTATACTTGAATCATCTTCTGCATCAAAACCTGCATCACTCACAACATCTAAAGCAACAATATTAGTAAAATCAGAAATTTTTACAACTACATCATCATCACAAATTAAACTAGAAAATTCTTGTGAAGAAATGGGAGTAGGGTCAGGCCTCACAGAATCACTACTTTCCATCTCTCCACTGTAGTTTTGTTCTTGTAACTGATTGATGGATGATGCAATTTCATCTAACTGACTATGAATATTCTGTATCCTTGCAAATTGCTGCTCTTGATGCTCACTCATTTGTTGCATAACTTCATTGAATTTCCAAATTGACTCTGCAAATTGTTCTTGTACATCCTCATGCCTATTCCGCTGCTCCATAGGTGGGTAGTACTGTCTCTCCCTCCAATCTCCAAAATACGGATAATATGGATCCATGGTCAAATAGAATTTCTTGTTCTTACACAACAACTAGCAAATAAAATTAGAAGACTCAGGAACAAATAAAATCAAACATATGTATATATAATCATGAAAGCAATCAAACAACAAATTTCTAGGTTTTCAATATAAAGAACAATCCTAAAATTATCAAACACCACTACAATAGTTATCCCCGACAATGCCGCCAAAATTTGACAACGAGTCTGTCACACTCATAAATCAAATTAACAAATGTATTTTCCACTGAACCCCTTAACTACACAATAATGTTGTAATAACGAGCCCAGGATCGATTTCTCGAGGAACTAGCAGTCGTATGATAACCTAGGATTATATTTTATTCATATTTTTGGGGTTTCTAACATGAAAATGGGGTTTGAACTTTAAATATAAATCTAGCAAATGAAAAGCACAGCAAATAAGAAATTAATCTAATGCATAAATGAAACCCTAACTATGTGCCAATAATCAAATCACAACGCATTGTCACCCTACGTGTGATTAAACCATCAACACACACTTAAACTAAGAGTGAACAACAAGACAATAATGAGTACGATCTAAAGCAACATTTAAACCTTAACTACAGTAATGAAACTACTCAACAGTACTGAAATTTAAGCTAAAGCAAAATTAACAACAACTTCAAAATCGATTGAAACTAAATTACTCAAAACACTTGAATGAAAACATTAAGCTAAAAGAAAACTATCATTACTGAATCCAAATAACATAAACTAAAATCTAAGTCTAACAACAATGAAAAGAATGCAAAAAGTAAACCCTAAACCATCTCTACACCAAACCACTTCTCACGGCAACTTCTCCTTGCCGTCACACAAGGAAGCATCAATGAAACCTCATCTCAGCAATCGGGGAAGACAACCTCAGCAACTGAACTCAGCTCAGCCTTCACCAGCACCATCGGAGACCTCTCCAAATGGAACTAATGAAGATCGAAGCTGCCAACCTCAAGAAATCTAATAATCTGTGAGCTGTAACCTCGGATCTGATGTCGAGAAGATGATGGCCGGAATGTCGTCGGGAATGGTCCAGTAGCAGTGGAGGAACGCCGCCAATGCTCACTGATGGAAACGGAACCACCGATTTGAGGAACGCCTACAAATCTGGCGCGGTAGAACAGAGGTTTGCGGAGCACAATTCTCACCATAGGAATGCCTTGGAGCGAGGTCAGATCGCCGGAAGTTGGTCGCAAGCATCTGAGAGCATCTTCGCCGATGAAGTTGGCCGAAAAATTAATCTGGAAGTGGAGATGGGGTTAGAATCTCGCTGGAGATGCGCCTCGGGACGCAAAGCTGTGTAGGGAGATCGACAAATCCATGAATCTACTGAAGCTTCTGTTTTAAATCAGATCCAGATCTGAACAGACGGCTATGAGCGATTTAGAGCTTGATCAACGTTAGAAAGTTGCCTAAAATCCTATCTGAAGGTACTGATCCTGATCAAGGGTCTGGATCTACTCTCCCTTAGGTTGGATCGACCAGATCTTCACTTGATGGTTCAGATCTATCAAATCTTTGATGAACGACCCATAATGCTTCATAGCTTGATCGTCTCGTTTAAACTCCGATTCGAGCACAAAATCGGTTCGAATAGATCCAAATCCAAGATCTTTTGATGCCTACAAAATAATAATCAAATATTAGCATCAAATAACATAAAAAATAAGATAATTTGTAATTAAGCCTAAAATAAAGACAATGCATGAAATGTGATGTAAATCTAGGTTTTATCTATGAACATAGCATCAAACCATGCATAAATGAATCAAAATAATACAGTAAAATCATGGTTATCAGCGTTCCCCGGTGAGGGAACAGTAGGCGTCGGTTCGACCTATGATTTTCAGATGAAAATCCAAATTCAGAATCGGACAGTCCAAAGACTGTCAATATGACTTATTATTTCTTATATTATTGTTCTAAACTCTGTTTTACAGGATATGTTTTGTATTTTGGACTAACACATCTTGCAGGAAGTGAAAAATGTTGGTGCAGCGGGGTCGACAAGAGGGGAGGGGTGAATTGCCTGTAAAATAAAATACCCTCCTCAAAACTTTTAAGTCTAAAATAATAGCAACAATAAAATAAGACAGAATAACAGAAAAGAAAGAGGACTCAGCATTTTGACTTAGTTACAACCAAGAAGGTTGTTAATCCAAGGCGGTTGAAAAAGCACACTAGAAAAGTCTCCTTCTCTCAAGGTGAAGAAGCCTTTTACATATTAGAAGCTCAAACAGTTGCTAGGAAGATGATACAGTATTGAATTATTAATTTCCTAACTCCAGGAGCCTTTATATAACTCCTGGAAACTCTATCTCGAGTCTTGAGAGTGCCTTCAAAGGGGTTAAGGGCACCTCCAAGGGGTTTGACTGGATAAAACTCTATCCGATTACAAACGACCACTTTAGCCAGATCGAAGGTGCCTCCAATGGCCTTGAGGGCGCCCTGGATAAGGTTGAGGGCGCCTTCAAGCCATTGAAGGCGCCTCTAAGTCTGTAGGCTGCGCAAGCGCCTTCAGTACTTCGTTGAAGGCGCCTCCAGCTAGCTTTTCCAGCACCTTTTTGTTGGTTGCTACTTGGAATATCATACTGGTTCTCCTGTAAAAAAATTTTGTACAAGTCCTGAACCATTCCTAACAACTTATTGTGTTCTTTAGAAATTAAATTTGAATCGCAAACAGAACTTAACATTATTGATTCCAAATTCAACTTATTTGTTTTTAGAGGTTTAGACTTGGATTGCAAATGATGCTTAACATTATTAATCCAAATCCACCTATGTTATAAATTTGATTAAATATTTATTTTAGAGATCGGCTTCCAGGTTAAACATGGTGAGGCACTAGGCCTTCTTGGTTATGGGAGCATCCACCACTTCCTAGACAAAACCTTTCAATGAAATTCAATATTTAATCTCCTTATAGTAACCCTAGGTTTAAGCATTAAGAATAATCGAATCACAAGATTGAAAAAACAAAAGAAACACAAACTCGAATCATAAATTCGAAAACCTAGAATCACTAGCCTCTTGGGTTTGGTATTTCAAGATCTAAACAAAAAGATGAACTAGTTATGATGCGGAAACTAATAACTAGTTATACCTTTTGTAGCTTATAGACCTCACGATCTTCTATCATATTCCTCTTCTTATCCCGGACGTCGTGTGGGCGACGATCTATCGAGATGAGAATCCACCCAAGCTTCCTTCTTCTCCAAGCAAGTTTCGGCCACCACCAATCTTCAAGAGATGAAGAACTTTCGGCCACCAACCAAGCTCCAAAGGATGCTAAGAAACAAAGCCTCCTATCTCTCCTTCTTCCTTTAACAAGATCCGGCCACCACCAAGCTCTTTGAGATGAAGATGTCGCCGACCACACAAGGAAGAAGAATAGGAGAGGAAGAGGAAGAGAGGGCTGACCACCACTAAGGAAGAGAGGAATAACAGAAGATATATTGTTGTGAGGTGAGGCACCTCTACCCTCTCTTTTATATTCCTTGGTCTTGGCAAATAAGGAAAATTTTAATAAAAACTTCCTTATTTTCCTTGTCATATAAAGGAAAATTTAATTAATAAAAAAATTTCCTTTTCTTCTATTAATGTGGTCGACCCCTACAACTCCTCCAAATAAGGAAAGTTTTAAACACAAAATTAAAAATTCCTAATTTATTTTCGAAAATTTTTAAAATAAAAATTTCTCTTTAAAAATTTCTCTTTAAAAATTCCCTTCATGGTTTGTTATAAAAGGAAATTTTTATAAATTAAAATCTCTCTATAAAAACATGTGGATGATTACAAAAAGGGAAGTTTTCTCCAAAATTAAAATCTTCCTTTTAACTACAAATAAGGAAAGATATCAAATCATTCTCTTAATCTTTTGTAGAAAGCTATAAAAGGAAAGATTTAAATTTTAAAACTCTCTTTTAAAACCATGAGGATGGTTACAAAAAAGGAAAGTTTTATCAAAAATTAAAATCTTCCTTTTAACTACAAATAAGGAAAGATATCAAACCTTTCTCTTAATCTTTTGTAGAAAGCTATAAAAGGAAAGATTTAAATTTTAAACTCTCTTTTAAAACCATGGCTTCCACATAAGGACGGATTTTAAAATAAACTCCTTTTATTTTTTATGTGACCGACCACCTAAGCTTGGGCTCCAAGCTAGGGTCGGCCACCACTTGGTCCATCCAAGGCTTATCTTGGCTGGCCCTTGCTTGGGCTCCAAGCTTGGCTTGGCCGGTCACCTAAGGATGGGTAAGAAGGTGGGTATAAGACTTTATAAATAAGAGGCTATGATAGGGACCGAGAGGAGGAATTGGTTTTGGTCTCCCGATGAACTTGAGCTTCCCGTGTTCGTCCCGAACACCCAACTCGAGTTCATCAATAATATCTCATTCCACTAAAGAGTTATTATTGAACTACTGCACCAATCCCATATTACTATATGGGTTCCTTCTTATCATGAGTGTGTTAACCTCCCTGTGTTTAAGATATTGAATGTCCACTAATTAAATGAGTTACTGACAACTCACTTAATTAATATCTAGCTCTAAGAGTAGTACCACTCAACCTTATCGTCATGTCGGACTTAAGTCCACCTCCAGGGTTTACATGACAATCCTTATGAGCTCCTCTTGGGGACATCATCAACCTAGATTCCTAGGACATAGTTTCATTCTATAATCAACAACACACCATATAAATAATATCATTTCCCAACTTATCGGACCTATTGATTTAACGAGCTAAATCACACCCTTTGATAAATTAAAGAAATAAGTATTAAGTAAATGTGCTTGTTATTATATCATGATTATGAGTACACACTTCCATAATAACAGAGGTATTGTTCTTTTATATAGTCAGTATAAAAAGAAACTACCTCAAATGGTCCTGCTCAATACACCCAGAGTGTACTAGTGTAATTTTATAGTTAAGATAAACTAATACCAAATTACACTACGACTATTCCAATGGTTTGTTCCTTTCCATCTTAGTCGTGAGCAACTATTTATAATTTATAAGAAACTGATAACATGATCTTCTGTGTGTGACACCATACACCATGTTATCTACAATATAAATTAATTGAACAACTACACTTAGCATAAATATAGACATTTGACCAATGTGATTCTTTATTTCAAAAATAAATGTTTACAAAAAGCTAGGCTTTTAGTATACACTCTAACACTTTTGACTTGTTTTCTTCTTCCAAGGCTCCGATTGCATGGGTGATTGAGGCCAACCGAAATAGGGCTAATCCAAACCCAATTTTTGACCTTCTCCTCGAGCAAGCTTCCGTCCCGGCTTCTTGTCCCTCGAACGTCGCGCACGTTCTTCTCGTCCACTTGTGTACTCTTCTGTAGTTCTCTCGTCCTTCGAACGCACTGAGCCCGTCGGCTCCCTTCTCATGCCATCCTTCTCGCTAGCTACGTCTTCTACTCGACTTCCTGTGCTCCTAAGCTCTTGCACACTTAGACACAGGGATCAGATAACAAGCAAGACCCAACCTAACTTGGTTGATCACATCAAAACAACCACGGGGTCCAATAATCTCCCCCTTTGTGATGTGCATTAACCCAAGTTCAAGTTAGGGAAACAAACAGACAAGTAGTAATTTAAAGAAATTACTAAACAAACATTTTAAGCATGAACATTGCAAAAATAGAAATTGCAACACTAAAAAAAATTTAAAAAAAATATTAATTCCTCTAAAACCTAAAACTCCCCCTAAACTTGTCTTATCTCTCCCTCTTTGATCACATCAAAAACATGGGGTAATAATTATCAAGCAAAAAAATTTTCAAGTTTAAAAACAATTTTCTTAAGTAAATACTCAAGTTTTAAAATTAATCATTTTAAAAAAAATTCAAGTTTAAAAACAATTTTAAGCAAAAACAACGTTCTAAGTAACTTTTCTAACTCAGGCCATTTTTAGACAAAATATTTTTTTTTTTTTGAGAATTAGTTAAAAAGATTTAAGCAAGAAAATTTTCTAAGTGAAAAAAAAATTAAGCAAGAAAATGTTCGGAGTAAATTTTCTAACTTTTCTAAGTAAACGAAAAAAATCCTAACTTAGGCAAATTTATAAAAAATCTTTTTGAAAAAAAATAAAGTATAATTTACTTTCAATACTTTATCAGTAAGTTAATTAAACATTTTGTTTCAATATATTGACTTCCAGGCAATGGCGAGGCACTAGGCCTTCTTGGTTATTGGAGCAACAACCACTTTCTTAGACAAAGCCTCAAAAGAAATTAACAGTTTAATTTTTCTTGCTGAAAGTGTTTAACTTAAAAAATTAAACTAGAAAAGATTTTGGAACCCAGTATAGGTTTCTTCCTACTGGATTAATCAAGAACCTAGGGGGTACATAACTTTTGAGAACTTTTCTAAGTTGTCTCTAATGTTTTCTAATATACCAATTCAATTTTCCATAAATTCTAACTTTTGATTTTGGAAATTTATTTAAGCATGCATTATTTTTTAATTTTTCAATTTCAATTTTCAATGTTTCATTTTCTGATTTTAAATTATCATATATCTCAAGAGGGCATGCTTTAGCTAAGTTTAATTTTAACTCATTGTTTTCCTTTTCTAATTTAACTAAATCTTTAGTGAGAACTTTAATAAACTGAAAAGATTGATTGGGAGTTAGAGAACGTACCTGACTTATCTCTATTTCTGATGCTCCCCCTTTATCGTAGCTTTCTTCTTCTGATGATCCTCCCTCTTCATCTATGCTTATTTCTGTGCTGGACTCATCTTCTTCTATTTGATGGTTGGCCATTAGCGCTAGTCCCGAGAAGGCTTCGACTTCTGATTTCGAGGATGATGATTCATCCCATGTAGCCTTCAGACTCTTGCGCTTCGAAGATGTCGGTCTTTGAGGCTTCTCCTTGTCACTTTTCTTTATTTTTGGGTAGTCATCCTTGATGAGCCCTTCTTTGTTGCAGTTGTAACAACGGATCGTCCTTCTATTGTGTTGATGCTTTCTTGACTGCGATCTAAATTTTTTAGTTTTAATCAATTTATTTAACTTCCTTACCAATAGCGCCACTTCAGTTTCATTGATCAACGCTTCAGAGTTGGGATCATCCTTTTCGACTTGTAGGGCAATATTGAGATTTGGCTTCTCTATTTATTTAGGCTCTGCAATTCGAGATTCATGAAGTTCAAATGTAGAAAATAAATTTTCTAAAGTACTTACCTCAAAGTCCTTAGAGATGTAGATGCATCTACTAGGGACGCCCATTTTGGAGGCCTTGGGAAGGCGTTGAGTGTGTACCGGATCGAATCTTGATTTGTTACCGATTCCCCAAGGTTGTTCAGTTGAGTTATTAGCTCTTTGATTCTCGCTTAAAGTTGTGCTACCTTCTCACCGTTGTTCATCCGGAGATTTGTTAGCTGAGTCCGAAGGATGTCCTGCCTTGCTAATTTCTCTTCTGAAGTGCCTTCATTGAGCTCCAGGAATTTCTCCCAAAGGTCTTTGGCGGAGTCATAGCTTCCGATCCAACTTACCTCCTGGAGCGTCAGAACGCTGAGCAGATGGAACTTAGCCTTTCTGTTGGCCACGAAATCAGCTTGCTCCTTCTTCGTCCAGTTGTATTCTTCCTTGTCTTTAGGGGCTGTAAATCCATATTTCAAAATTAGAAGAATATCAAACTCTATTTTGAAGAATACCTCCATTCGACGTTTCCAAGTAGCGAAGTCTCCGTCAAACTTCGGGGGATGAATGCTTGTTCCGGCCATCGTCTTGATCTTGATGCATCAGTGGGCGGCCAGTCCTTCTGAGGTTGTCTGGCTCTGATACCATTTGTTGGTGCAGCGGGGCTGGCAAGAGGGGAGGGGTGAATTGCCTGTAAAATAAAATACCCTCCTCAAAACTTTAAACTCTAAAATAATAGCAACAATAAAATAAGACAGAATAACAGAAAAGAAAGAGGACTCAGCATTTTGACTTGGTTACAACAAAGAAGGTTGTTAATCCAAGACGGTTAAAAAAAATGCACTAGAAAAGTCTCCTTCTCTGAAGGCAGAGAATCCTTTTATACACTAGAAGCTTAAACAGTTGCTAGGAAGTTGATACAGTATTGAATTATTAATTTCCTAGCTCCAGGGGCCTTTATATAGCTCTTGGAAACTCTATTTTGAGTCTTGAGAGTGCCTCCAAAGGGTTTGAGGATGCCTCCAAGGGGTTTAATTGGATAAAACTCTATCTGATTACAAACGGCTGTTAGCAAATTCGAGCCGCAAAAATCACTTTTTGCGTTGCAGAAACCCCGAAGCTAGCCACGGATCTGTGCGAAAATATATATAATGATCTTGTACATGTTTGTCTACACTAGATCTACCTTAGATCTACATGAAAAGAGCGTTACCCTTATAGAGATGCCCTTCGCTTATCCCGCTCGTCCAAAGGTTGCCGGATCTCGTAGAGTGTCAAGTGAACACTCCTCTACACGTATCCACACGGACAAAAGGTGGAGAGAACAACTTAAAGTGTGCTAGCACCCTTGAGAAGTCTCGGCAATGGAAGATGAGAAGGAGAGAAAAACTAGAGAGGAGGAAGAAGAAGTGAATGAGCACACAATGCAATTCATTCACACACCTAAAGTGGCCGGCCACTTAATGGAGGTTTAATACCTCCATGGAATACCAAGAGTCATGGCTCTTGGTCTTCCTCATGAGGTGGCACACAATGATGTAGCCATGATGATGTGGAACACCATCATTGGCTGGCCCATGTCAAGTCACAAATGAGGTGGCATTTGGTCAAGTCAAACTTGACCCTTCATCTTCCCTCTTAAGTCAAGTCAAACTTGACCTTTTTATCTCCCATGGTTGATCAAATCTAACCTTTAATTCAAGTCAATTTAATTTAATGAATCTCTATTCATTGAATTAAATTGACTCAATGAATCATAGTCAAAATTAGACTTATTCAACACATGAATCAAATTGAGTCCAACTCAATTAGTCTAATTTGGATTACTCTTAATCCAATTTGGTTCATCACATGAACCTAATCATCTTGGTCCATCATATGAACCTAATCTCCATCTAATTGCCCTTTGTGTATGACCCTATAGGTTCTTGTAACGTTGGCAATGCTCCTAAACACATTTAGAAACATAAGTAATGAGCGGTATCTAGCAACACATCATTACTACGTAAGTTACAAGAATATTGAGATCCAACATCACCTTTGTTACTACTAATTATGACTCTCACAATATGTGACAATGTCCTTCAATCCTTGACATCTAGATTGATTAAATTGAGGCATAGACCGTGTCATCCTCTAATCAATCTATGTCTTGAACTCCAAGTAGACTTACTCTAATCAAATAAGCTCAATATCTTATATTGACTTATTTGGGCTTGGCCATGCACTTAGTGGTCTCACTCTATCAAAAATCATGATGTCATTCCCGTCATATAGGAGGGATAGATCCCATCTACATCACTCACATCCCTCCGCATAATTTGTTACATACCCAGTAATCGCCTTTATAGTCCACCTATTTACGGGTGACGTTTGACGAAGCCAAAGTATGCAACTCCTTATGTAGGGAACCATGGTGATTTCAGGTCCAAGGACAGATAGTCATACTAATAGTCACATGAGAAAGTATATGACACTCAAATAATGATCCATGATACTTTCTCATAGCGGGTCTTTCAGTATACATTCTCCAATGCATACTCATGTGTCAACTTGATATCTAATACCCATGACTTATGAGATCAAGTCATCGAGTTGACCTACATGCTAGTCTCATCGTATTAACATTGTCCCTGAATGTTAATACTTGACTAGGAATGATTAAGAGGAGTGTTCTCTATATCATCTCATCATCAATTCAACCAATCGATTGATATAGATAAGAACCTTCTACTCAAGGATGCTATTATACTTAGTTATTTGGCACCAATACAAGTATAATAATCATAATGAAATGCCTTTATAAATATATAGGAATATGATACATCGAGTCCATACAATAATCATCATATGATTGGCTCTAGGGCTCTCACTAATAATCTCCCACTAGCACTAGTGCCAATCAGTGTAGACTCTAACACCCAATGACCTAGTGTGACCATCATGCTTTCTCTGTGCCAAAGCCTTGGTCAAGGGATCAACGATGTTAGTCTCTATGAGTACTCTTTCAACTCACAGCACCACCATTCAAGCAAAAGATGAACCCAGACTGCGATCTCTAATTATCCTGGTCAATTTGGAAGCTGGCATCACTGTAACCCTTTACAGCTAGCTCGCCATCGCCTCCAAATATCAAGAAATATTCCTTTGTCCTTCTCAAGTACTTAAGAATATTCTTGACCGCTATCTAGTGATGCTCACCTAGATTTGACTGGTATCTGCTCGTCATGCTCAAAGCATACGAAACATCAGGATGAGTACATAGCATGGTTTACATGATAGATCCTATGGCTGAAGTATAAGGGATCTTATCCATGCGGTCTCTCTCCTCTCTAGAAGAGGGACTTTAAGTCTTCGAAAGACTCACACCATGTGACATCAACAGAAATCCTTTCTTGGAATTCTGCATAGTAAACCGTAGTAATACCGTGTCAATATATATACTTTGACTTAGGCGAAGCAAACTCTTAGATCTATCTCTATAGATCTTTATGCCTAGAATACAGACTTCTTTACCTAAGTCCTTTATTGAGAAACAATTCTCCAACCAAGTCTTTACAGACTGCAGCAAAGGTATGTCATTTAAAATGAGTAGTATGTTATCCACATACAATACAAGGAAGACAACTGTGTTCCTAACAACCTTCTTGTAGACACTATTGGGACTTTCGAGCCGCAAAAACCGCTTTTTACGTTGTGGAAACCCCGAAGTCCCTTGCCACCGGATCCGTGCGAAGATTAAAATTTCGTGTACTTGTTTTCTAACCTAGATCTACACTAGATCTACACGTTAAGGAGTTTATACCTTTGATGCGAAGCCCTTCGCTTATCCCGCTCATCCAAGGTTCGCCGGATCTCAATGGTGTCAAGTGAACACCCCTATATGTGTATCCACATGAACAAAAAGGATGGAGAAGAAACCTTAGAGTGTGCTAGCACTCATGGAGGTTTCGACCAAGAAGGAGAAGAGGGAGAAGGATGAGAGGAACAAGAAGATGGAGTTACACAAGCACACGAAATGCACACTTAAGTGGCCGACCACTTAATGGAGGAGTTTTTATCTCTTTGGTATACCAAGGGTCACAACTCTTGGTCTCCCTCATGAGGTGGCACACACTCATGTAACCTTTGATGATGTGGCACATCATCATTGGCCGACCCTATGCCAAGTCACAATGACATGGCATTTGGTCAAGTCAAGGTCAAGTCAAACATGACTCTTCATCTTCCCTCTCAAGTCAAGTCAAACTTGACATAAATTCTCTCATGGTTGATCAAATCGAACATTTGATTTAAGTCAATTTAATTTAGTGAATCTCTATCCATTAGATTAAATTGATTTAATGAGTCATAATCTAAATTAAACTCATTGGACACATGAATCAAATTGAGTCTAACTCAATTAGTTTAATTTGGATTACTCTTAATCCAATTTAGTTCATCACATGAACCTAATCCTCTTGGTTCATCATATGAACCTAATCTCCATCTAATTGCCCTTTGTGTTTGACCCTATAGGTTCTTGTAACGTTGGCAATGCTCCTAAACCCATTTAGAAGCATAAGTAATGAGCAGTATTTAGCAACACATCATTACTACCCAAGTTACAAAAATGTTGAGATCCAACATCACCTTGTGACTACTAATTGTGACTCTTCACAATATATGACATGTGTCCTTCTATCCTTGACATCTAGGTTGATCAATTTGAGGCATAGATGGTGTCATACTCTGATCAATCTAAATCTTGAACTCCAAGTATGCTCACTATAACCAAATGAGCTCAATATCTCATATTGACTCATTTGGGCATGGTCATGCACTTAGTGGTCTCACTCTATCAATAATAACGATGTCACTCCCGTTATATAGGAGGGATAGATCCCATCTATATCACTCACATCCCTCCGCATAATTTGTTACATACCCAGTAATCACCTTTATAGTCCATCCAGTTACGGGTGACGTTTGACGAAGCCAAAGTATGCAACTCCTTATGTAGGGAACCATGGTAACATCAGGTCCAATGACTAATAGTCATACTAATAGCCACATGAGAAAGTATATGATACTCATATAACGATCCATGATACTTTCTCATGGCGGGTCATTCAGTATACATTCTCCAATGCATACCCATGTGTCAACTTGATATCTCTATATCCATGACTTGTGAGATCAAGTCATCGAGTTGACCTACATGCTAGTCTCATTGCATTAACATTGTCCCTGAATGTTAATACTTGACTAGGAATGATTAAGAGTAGTGTTCTCTATATCATCTCACTACCGATTCAACCAATCGATTGATATAAATAAGAACCTTCTACTCAAGGATGCTATTATACTTAATTATTTGGCACCAATACAAGTAAGTATAATAACCAAAACAAATGCCTTTATATACATAGGAATATGATACAATGAGTCCATACAACAATCATCATATGGTTGGCTCTAGAGCTCTAACTAACAATCTCCCACTAGCACTAGTGTCAATCAGTCTAGGCTCTAAGGCCCAATGACCTAGAGTGACCATCATTCTTTCTCTGTGCCAAAGCCTTGGTCAAGGGATCAGCGATGTTAGCCTCTGTGGGTACTCTACAAATCTTCACATCTCCTCTATCGATGATCTCTCGAATGAGATGGAAGCGTCATAGTATGTGTTTGGTCCGCTGGTGTGAGCGAGGTTCCTTAGCCCGTGCAATTGCTCCATTGTTGTCACAATAGAGCTCTATCGGATTGGCTATGCTAGGAACCACCCCAAGCTCAGTAATGAACTTGCGGATCCAAACTACCTCCTTTGCTGCTTCTGTTGCAGCAATATACTTGGCCTCTGTTGTAGAATCAGCAATTGTGTCCTGCTTCGAACTCTTCCAGCTCACAACACCACCATTCAAGTAAAACACGAACCCAGACAGTGATCTATAATCATCCTTGTCAGTTTGGAAGGTAGCATCACTGTAACCCTTTACAGCTAGCTTATCATCACCTCCATATATCAAGAAATATTTTTTAGTCCTTCTCAAGTACTTAAAAATATTCTTGACTGCTATCCAGTGACTTTCACCTAGATCTGACTGTATCTGCTCATCATGCTCAAAGCATACGAAACATCAGGACGAGTACATAGCATGGCGTACATGATAGATCTTATGGCTGAAGCATAAGGGAACGTATCCATGCGGTCTCTCTCCTCTCTAGAAGAGGGACTTTGAGTCTTCGAAAGACTCACACCATGTGACATCGGCAGAAATCCCTTCTTGGAGTTCTGCATGGCAAAACGTAGTAATACCTTGTCAATATATGTACTCTGACTTATGCCAAGAAATCTCTTAGATCTATCTCTATAGATCTGTATGCCTAGAATACGGGATGCTTCACCTAAGTCCTTCATTGAGAAACAATTCCCTAGGCAAGTCTTTAAAGACTGCAGTAAAGGGATGTCGTTCCCAATGAGTAGTAGGTCATCCACATACAATATAAGGAAAACAACTGCGTTCCCTACAACCTTCTTGTAGACACAGGGTTCATCTTCATTTTTGATGAAACCAAAATGTTTGATCGCATCATCGAATCGAAGATTCTAGCTCCGAGAAGCTTGCTTTAGTCCATAAATGGACTTATGCAGCTTGCATACTCTGCCAGTATGCTGTAGATCTACAAAACCCTCAGGTTGTGTCATGTACACATCCTCGAGCAGGTTTCCATTCAGAAACACGGTTTTGACATCCATCTGCCAGATCTCATAATCGTGGTATGCTGCAATAGCAAGCATGATCTGAATGAACTTAAACATCGCTACTGGAGAAAAAGTTTCATCATAATCAATACCTTGAATTTGCTTGAAACCTTTAGCTACCAGACGACCCTTATATATAAGTCCATCCATGTCAGTCTTTCTTTTAAAGACCCACTTACACCCAATGGGTTTTATCCTTTCAAGTGGATCAACCAAAGTCCATACTTGGTTGGTGTACATGGATTCCATTTTGGATCTCATGGCCTCTAGCCATTTCTCAGAATCTGATCTCATCACAGCTTCCTGATAAGAGGTAGGCTCATTCTCAATGAGCATAGCGTCATCATGGTCAGACAAGAGAAATGAGTATCTCTCAGGCTGACGACGTATCCTATCAGACCTGCGAAGAGGTATGTCTACTTGAACTGGTTATTCTTCCTCAACTCCTTGTGGAATAATCTCATCATCCACAACACTTTATAGTTCCAGTTCAACTTCCATCAAGGCTTCAGTGCTATAGTCTATATCCTAAGATTCTTCAAAATTGAACGTACTCCCACTAGTTTTTCTAGAAACAAAGTCTCTTTCTAGAAATACCCCAGTCGTACCCACAACTATTTTGTGTTGACTGGGAATGTAGAAGTAATATCCCTTCGTTTCCTTGGGATATCCTATAAAATAGCACTTATCGGATTTGGGTCCTAATTTATCCGAGACTTGACATCGAACGTAAGCCTCACAACCCCAAATCCTCATAAAAGACACCTGTGCATCTCTCCCAGTCCATATACTATATGGTGTCTTTATCACAGCCTTGGATGGAACATGGTTGAGTATGAAGGCTGCTGTGTCCAGAGCATAGCCCCAAAGAGATATAGGAAGACCTGTGTGACTCATCATAGATCGTACCATATCTAATAGGGTACAATTCCTCCTTTTGGATACACCATTCCACTGTGGCGTTCTAGGAGGAGTAAGTTGGGATAGAATCTCACACTCAGCTAGATAGTCACGAAACTCATGGCTAAGGTATTCACCACCTCGATCTGATCGAAGTATCTTAATACTCTTGTCAAGCTGGTTTTGCACTTCATTCTGGAATTCTTTGAACTTTCAAAGGATTCTGACTTATATGTCATCAAATACACATAACCATATCTACTGAAGTCATCAGTAAATGTAATGAAGTACCTATAACAACCTCTGGCAGTGACATTGAAAGGGCCACATACATCACTATGTATAAGTCCTAACAAGTCAGTCGCTCTTTTGATGTGTCCACTAAAGGACGTCTTGGTCATCTTGCCTAGTAGGTATACTCGCATGTCTCATATGATTCAAAATCAAATGAGTCCAGCAAATCATCTTTATGGACTTGGGATAAGCGTTTGTCATTTATATGACCTAAGCGACAGTGACAAAGATAGGTTTGGTTCATTTCATTTGATTTGAACCTCTTGGTATTTATGTTATAGATGGGGTTCTCTAAATCTAGAATGTAGAGTCCGTTCATCAGAGGTGCACTACAATAGAACATATTATTTAAATAAACTGAACAACATTTGTTCTTTATTATAAATGAAAAACGTTTCTTGTCCAAATAAGAAACTGAAATTATGTTCTTAGTAAGAGCAGACACATAACAACATTTATCTAGTTCTAGTACAAGTTCAGAGGGCAGAGATAGATAGTAAGTCCCTACAGTAACAACTTCAACCCGTGCTCCAATGCCTACTCGTAGGTCCACCTCGCCCTTCGTCAATGCCCTGCTATTTCTCAACGCCTGCACATTAGTACAAATGTGAGAAGTACATCCTGTATCTAATACCCATGATGAAGAAATTAAGAGATTAACTTCTATAACATATATACCTGAAGTAGAAGTCTCACTTCTCTTCTTCTTATGATCTTCCAGATACACTTTGCAGTTCCTCTTCTAGTGCCCGGTCTGACCGCAGTGGAAGCAGGTAGCATCCTTGGCAACCCCTCCTTTGGGTTTCAATGCCTTGCCTTTGCCCTTGGGTTGGGACTTTCCCTTACCTTTAGGCTTGCTCTTGCCTTTGTGCCTTTGCACCATCAAAATGGAGTTGGGCTTAACCTTCCTAAGGTTGAGCTCAGCAGTTCTTAACATGCTTAGCAGCTCGGGCAGGGGTTTATCAATTTTGTTCATGTTGTAATTTAGAACAAATTGATTGTAACTATCCGACAAGGATTGCAAGATCAAGTCAGTGGCCAGCTCTTGGCCAAGTGGGAATCCCAACCTCTGTAGGTTTTCCATGTACCCAATCATCTTGAGTACATATGGACCTACAGGAGTCCCGTCTTGTATCTTGCACTGAAACAGTGCCTTAGAGATCTCGAATCTCTCGTACCTAGCTTATCCTTGATATAGTTGACGAAGATGTTCAACTATATCATAAGCACCCATCAACTCATGTTACTTCTGAAGCACAAAGTTCATGGTCGCGAGCATGAGACAGGACACATCTAATGCGTCATCTTGATGCTTCTTATAATCATCACGGTCAGCTCGCGTGGCAGTGGCAGGAGGTGCCTCGTGAATGGGCATCTCTAAGACGTACAGTTTCCTTTCCTGAGTGAGAACAATTCTCAAGTTCCTGTACTAGCCCAGGAAGTTAGCTCCATTGAGCTTGGCCTTGTCAAGGACAGAACGCAGGGAGAAGGTGTTCATGTTTGACGACATGGCAATCTACAACAGAAAATACAGAAAATAAATATCATATTCCACTAATCATTTAATTAGGCCTTTAACTAAATGATGTTCCCACTGAATTATAGAACTTTTGTAAAATCAAGTCATGGATGTGGTCAAGCAACACCTACTAGATTTTAACCAACTAGCTATAATTCTTGCGGAACAAGATCCACATCATACTATGCCTTGAGTTAGCTTTGGCTAAATCGCCCAAGACTTAGTATGATTGGTAGGTAACTAATTACCAATTACATCTCTATGCAACTCTTGTTTATAGGATGAAGATCCGCATGTATAATAAAACTTGAGTTAGTTTTGGCTAAATTGCCCAAGAGTTAATATAAATGTGATTTTAACCTATCTACCAACCATTGGAAAATGTCTATAGTTAAACCCGATCCAATTGAGTTTAACTAGTTTTATTCAATCTGATTGAGTTTGCACTCACCCAGGCGTTGATAGGTGGGACCAAGATTGTCCCTCCGCACCCTACCAAGATAATATGCGTTGCTCTACTTTGGCAGATTCAACAACATGTGATCGAGGTAGTGATGGGTATGACGGCATGGTAGGCATTTAGAGTTGACGCGATTAAGATCTAATCTAATCGTTGATGTGTATCATATATGCGATTTAGATCTAATCTAATCGTGGTGCATCATATACGCGATTTAGATCTAATCTAATCGTGGTGGCACTAATTAATTACTCTACTCTAGCATGCATCACATACACACACACAAGTAATTAATTAAATTGTGATTAGTCATAGCCCTACTACGATCTTCTCAAGCCAATGAGAAGATCAGATGGTCAACCTAAGGTCAACAGCTTCTCCAAGCTCCTCCCATTGACCGCCATGTGTTGCTCGCACCCACCTCGTAACTCCTCCTCGAGTGGACCTTCCACAGCTCCATTTTGTACATTACAAAGATGAAACTCAAGTTACATTTGAGTCTAAACTATTTTAAAATAGGAAATAAAATAGAATGGGCACGACGCGCAGGTCGCGTATCAAATATACAACACGCACAATCACACAAAAATAGCGCGTAGGCCATATTATGAATTACAACACATGTATCCAATCCAATTGGGGTTTTTGGGCCATGACCATCACAAATACATACATAATTCTAAATTATATATTTTATATAAATTTTTGTAATTTTACTACTATTTTTACAATTTTATGAGTTACAATTATCCGGCGGTCCCATTTAGTGTTTTTCGGGCCCGATCGCGGGACAACGCCCCTTGCGGGGTTAGGGGCAGCGCCCCTACTCGTAAAATGAGTCTCACGAGTATCCTACTATGACCTTATAGCGCCTTAAGCCACTGTCCCAAAACTATTTGGGCGAAACCTTGCCGTTTCGGAAGGTTTTTCTCGGTATACGAAGCCTACAAGTGACCAAGCACTTGTTGCTTCGCATCTCCAAGAAAAATACTCATAAAAACTATAAAAAAACATAAATTTACAGAAACTTAGAGATCTGATATTTTCCATAAAAATACAAATGAAACATGTACATGCTTCGCATGTGGCTCTGATACCACTATTGAGACTTTCGAGCAGCAAAAACCGCTTTTTACGTTGCGGAAACCCCGAAGTCCCATGCCACCGGATCCGTGCGAAGATTAAAATTTCATGTACTTGTTTTCTAACCTAGATCTACACGTTATGGAATTTTACCATTGATGCGAAGCCCTTCGCTTATCCCGCTCGTCCAAGGTTCGCCGGATCTCAAGGGTGTCAAGTGAACACCCCTATATGAGTATCCACACGAACAAAAAGGATGGAGAAGAAACCTTAGAGTGTACTAGCACTCATGGAGGTTTCGGCCAAGAACGAGGAGAGGGAGAAGGATGAGAGGAAGAAGAAGATGGAGCTACACAAGCACACGAAATGCACACTTTAGTGGTCAGCCACTTAATGGTGGAGTTTTTATCTCCATGGTATACCAAGGGTCACAACTCTTGGTCTCCCTCATGAGGTGGCACACACTCATGTAACCTTTGATGATGTGGCACATCATCATTGGCCGACCCTATGCCAAGTCACAATGACATGGCATTTGGTCAAGTCAAGGTCAAGTCAAATTTGACTCGTCATCTTCCCTCTCAAGTCAAGTCTAACTTGACTTAAATTCTCCTATGGTTGATCAAATCCAACCTTTGATTCAAGTCAATTTAATTTAGTGAATCTCTATCCATTAAATTAAATTGATTCAATGAGTCATAATCTAAATTACACTCATTGGAGACATGAATCAAATTGAGTCCAACTCAATTAGTTTAATTTGGATTACTCTTAATCCAATTTGGTCATCACATGAACCTAATCCTCTTGGTTCATCATATGAACCTAATCTCCATCTAATTGCCCTTTATGTGTGACCCTATAGGTTCTTGTAACGTTGGCAATGCTCCTAAACTCATTTAGAAGCATAAGTAATTAGCGGCATCTAGAAACACATCATTACTACCCAAGTTACAAGAATGTTGAGATTCAACATCACCTTGTGACTACTAATTGTGACTCTTCACAATATATGACAAGTGACCTTCTCTCCTTGACATCTAGGTTGATTAATTTGAGGCATAGACGGTGTCATCCTCTGATCAATCTAAATCTTAAACTCCAAGTAGACTCACTATAATCAAATGAGCTCAATATCTCATATTGACTCATTTGGCCATGGCCATGCACTTAGTGGTCCCACTCGATCAAGAATAACGATGTCACTCCCGTTATATAGGAGGGATAGATCCTATCTACATCACTCACATCCCTCCGTATAATTTGTTACATACCCAGTAATCACCTTTATTGTCCACCCAGTTACGGGTGACGTTTGACGAAGCCAAAGTATGCAACTCCTTATGTAGGGAACCTTGATGACTTAAGGTGCAAGGACTAATAGTCATACTAATAGCCACATGAGACAGTATATGACACTCATATAACGATCCATGATACTTTCTCATGGCGGGTCATTCAGTAAGCATTCTCCAATGCATACCCATGTGTCAACTTGATATCTCTATATCCATGACTTGTGAGATCAAGTCATCGTGTTGACCTACATGCTAGTCTCATTGCATTAACATTGTCCCTGAATGTTAATACTTGACTAGGAATGATTAAGAGTAGTGTTCTCTATATCATCTCACTATCGATTCAACCAATTGATTGATATAAATAAGAACCTTCTACTCAAGGGCGCTATTATACTTAATTATTTGACACCAATACAAGTAAGTATAATAACCAAAATAAATGCCTTTATATACATAGGAATATGATACAATGAGTCCATACAACAATCATCATATGATTGGCTCTAGGGCTCTAATTAACAGACACAGGGTTCATCTTCATTCTTGATGAAACCAAACTGTTTGATCGTATCATTGAATCAAAGATTCCTGCTCCGAGAAGCTTGCTTTAGTACATAAATGGACTTATGCAGCTTGCATACTCTGCAAGTATGCAGTGGATCTACAAAACCCTCAGGTTGTGTCATGTACACATCCTCGAGCAAGTTTCCATTCAGAAACACGGTTTTGACATCCATCTGTCAGATCTTATAATTGTGGTATGCTGCAATGGCAAGCATGATCCAAATGGACTTAAACATAGCTACTGGAGAAAAAGTTTCATCATAGTTAATACCATGAATTTGCTTGAAACCTTTAGCTACCAAATGACCCTTATAGGTAATAAGTCCATCCATGTCAGCCTTTCTCTTAATGACCCACTTACACCCAATGGGTTTGACGCCTTCAGGTTGATCAACCAAAGTTCATACTTGGTTGATGTACATGGATTCCATCTCGGATTTCATGGCCTCTAGCCATTTCTTAGAATCTGGTCTCATCACAGCTTCTTGATAGGAGGTAGGCTCATTCTCAAAGAGCATAACATCGTCATGGTCAGACAAGAGAAATGAATATCTCTTAGGCTGACGACGTATCCTGCCAGACCTGCGAAGAGGTAGGTCTACTTGAACTGATTGTTGTTCCTCAACTCCTTGTGCAACAACATTTTGTGGTTCCAGTTCAACTTCCATCAAGACTTCAGTGCTATGGTCCATATCTTGAACTTCTTCAAGATCGAATGTACTCCCACTAGTTTTTCTAGAAACAAAGTCATTTTCTAGAAATACTCCAGTCTTAGCCACAACCACTTTATGGTGACTGGGAATGTAGAAGTAATATCCCTTCGTTTCCTTGGGATATCCTATAAAATAGCACTTATCGGATTTGGGTCCCAGTTTGTCCGAGACTTGATGTTGAACGTAAGCCTCACAACCCCAAATCCTCATAAAAGATATCTGGGCATCTCTCCCAATCCATATCTTATATGGTGTCTTTATCACAGCTTTATATGGAACACGGTTAAGTGTAAAGGTTGTTGTGTCTAGAGCATATTCCCAACAGGATATAGGAAGATCTGTGTGACTAATCATAGATCGAACCATATCTAATAGGGTACGATTCCTCCTTTCGGATACACCATTCCACTATGGTGTTCCAGGAGGAGTGAGTTGGGATAGAATCCCACACTCAGCTAGATAGTCACGAAACTCATAGCTAAGGTATTCACCACCTCGATCTGATCGAAATATCTTGATACACTTGCCAAGCTGGTTTTGTACTTCATTCTTGAATTCTTTGAACTTTTCAAAGGATTCTGATTTATGTGTCATCAGATACACATAACCATATCTACTGAAGGCATCAGTAAATGTAATGAAGTACCTATAACCACCTCTAGCAGTGACATTGAAAGGGCCACATACATCACTATGTATAAGTCCTAACATGTCAGTTGCTCTTTCGCTGTGTCCACTAAAGGGAGTCTTGGTCATCTTGCCCAGTAGGCATGACTCGCATGTCTCATACGATTCAAAATCAAATGAGTTCAGCAAACCATCTTTATGGAGCTGGGATAAGCGATTCTCATTTATATGACCTAAGCGACAATGCCAGAGATAGGTTCGATTCATTTCATTTGACTTGAACCTTTTTGGTACTTATGTTATTGATGGGGTTCTCTAAGTCTAGAATGTAGAGTCCGTTCATCAGAGGTGCACTACAATAGAATATATCGTTTAAATAAATGAAACAACATTTGTTCTTTATTATAAACGAAAAGCCTTTCTTGTCTAAACAAGAAACTGAAATGATGTTCTTTGTGAGAGCAGGAACATAACAACATTCATCTAATTCTAGTACAAGCCAGAATGCAGAGATAGAAAGTAAGTTCCTATAGCAACAGCAGCAACCCATTCTCCATTGCCTACTCGTAGGTCCACCTCGCCCTTCGTCAATGCCCTACTATTTCTCAGCGCCTGCACATTAGTACAAATGTGAAAAGAACATCCGGTATCTAATACCCACGATGAAGAAATAGAAAGATTGACTTCTATAACATATATACCTGAAGTAGAAATCTCATTTCTCTTCTTTTTAAGATCTTCCAGGTATCCTTTGCAGTTCTTCTTCTAGTGCCCAGTCTGACTGCAGTGGAAGCAGGTAGCATCCTTGGCAACCCCTCCTTTAGGTTTCATTACCTTGCCTTTGCCCTTGGCTTGGGACTTTCCCTTTCTTTTAGGCTTGCCCTTGCCTTTATGCTTTTGCACCATCAGAATGGAGTTGGGTTTTACCTTCTTAAGGTTGAGCTCAGCAGTTAGCAACATGCTTAGCAGCTCAAGCAGTGGCTTATCAATTTCGTTCATGTTGTAATTTATGACAAATTGACTGTAACTTTCTGGCAAGGATTGCAAGATCAAGTCAGTGGCCAGCTCTTGGCCAAGTGGGAATCCCAACCTCTGTAGGTTCTCTATGTACCCAATCATCTTGAGTACATATGGACCTACGGGAGTCCCATCTTGCATCTTGCACTGAAACAGTGCCTTAGAGATCTCGAATCTCTCGTGCCTTGCTTCCCCTTGATATAGTTGACGAAGATGTTCAACCTTATCATAAGCAGTCATCAACTCGTGTTGCTTCTGAAGTTCAGAGTTCATGGTTACGAGCATGAGGCATGACACATCTAATGCATCATCTTGATGCTTCTTATAAGCATCTCGATCAGCTCGCGTGGCAGTGGCAGGAGGTGCCTCCGGAATGGGATGCTCCAAGACGTACAGTTTTCTTTCTTATGTGAGAATGATTCTCAGATTCCTGTACCAGTCCAGAAAATTAGCTCCATTGAGTTTGTCCTTATCAAGGACAGAATGCAGGGAGAAAGTGTTCGTGTTTGTCGACATGGCAATCTACAACATAAATAAAGCAGAAAGTAAATATCATATTCCACTGATCATTTAATTAGGCTTTTAACTAAATGATGCTCCCAATAAATTATAGGACTTTTGTAGAATCAAGTCATGGATGTGGTCAAACCATACTACTAGATTCATACCAATTAGCTATAATTCTCGCAGGACAAGATCCACATCATGTAACGCCCGCCCCTCTACTACCCAAAGGGAGGGACGGGGTTACTTACTTAAATCATACAAACACACATATATATGCATATGAAATCATGGCAGCGGAAGCGAGGTTTAAAATTTTGATTTGATCATATGCATATTAACTAAACATGACATGTGAACAATATAATCATATCACATATTAAACATGCTAACAAGCTAATCCTTTAACATAACATGTGAACATCCAAGTATTCATGCATATAACTTGATTTAATATCAACCATTTGAGACATGATTCATGATATCATAAGCATATTAACATGAAACAAGAAGAACATAAGTGCATAAACTATCCATACTAGCTCAAGTTATTATCAAAAGCATAAAGTCAAAACATGTTTCTCATGCACAACTTAGATACATATAAGTTTGGAACACAAATGGATCTATTCCACCATGTCACTGCCACACACATCTTCGCCCTTCCTGCTGCTCCTCTTAGTGTAGCCATTCCTTACCCTTTTCTGCAGTACAAGGAAAACATAAAACTATAAGTACATAGGCTTAGTAAGTTCCTTTCCTACTCACAAAATCATAAATCGTAAACTAGCCATAGAGTAGTGACATGTTCATTTAGGTATCATAGGCATATCTCAAAAGAGCATAAGCATAACATATGAGAGCATAATCAAAAGGTAGTAGCATATTCATATAGGCATCATAAACATATCTCAAGGGAGCATTTTTCTAAAGCATAAAGATCACATAACATGAAATATCTCCATAGAGCATTCTTCTAAAGCATAAGAAATCATATATCATGAGACATGTAGATGCAAGATGTTCTTTTGAAAACATGTAACTTATAACATGAAATGAGTAGATGCAAGATGTTCTTTTGAAAACATATATCATATAGGTACTTAAACATAATCTCAACATGAGGACCCGGCTTTGTACAACATACATGAATTTGCGCGCATCCTAAATAGATCGAAGGTAGCTAATCTTGAACCTACTAGGAACTAGGCCCGTTTCCTTGACCATCGACCTAGGGGCAACTTAGGAGTCCATCCCTTTTTACTAGGCCCGTTTCTTTGACCATCGACCTAGGGGCAACTTAGGAGCCCATCCTCGGTATAAGCCATACAAAAGTAAAATAGCATATCATGTTTCTTGTCATATCATAGCATATCATGTTCTTGTCATATCATAGCATATCATGTTCTTGTCATATCATGAAGAGTGCTCTTAATCCCAATTTAAGGGAAGCATCTCTTAGGTTTTTCATCATACATAAGCCTTACATAAGCATAACATGATGGCATAAAGTGCACATAACATATGACATGTCATAAGGAAAACATAACATGATAGCATAAGTGCACATATATATAACATATCATAGGTAAGCATAACATGATGACATAAGTGCACATATCATATGGCATATCATAAGAAAACCTAGCATGATGGCATAAGTGCACATATCATATGGCATGTCATAAGAAAACATATCATGATGGCATAAGTGCACATACATATAACATATCATGGGTAAGCATAACATGATGTCATAAGTGCACATATCAATTAACATGGTGACATGAAATTCATATCATATTATAAGGAACATATAAGCATGAATCATGGGTTTTCAAGCAACATAACAACATGGAATCAATATCCTAATATCTCATAGTATTTAGCATGACATGTGTGGCCCTTTGGAACCCTAGGTAGCTCTTTAACATAGTTTCCTTGTCTTGGCCGAAACATGTAAGCATGACTCTATTCCTTTTTTTTCCCAATTTAAAGCTTGAAACCTTTACACCATACATAGCATAGCAAGTGAAACTCTTGGTAAGCATATAGAAGTTTCTAACCCTAATGCACAAGCCTTGGTCGAAACCTATAAACATGTGTCTAGGTTTCTTTTAACAACCTAAAGCATGAAACCTTTAAACTAACATCATATGGTGGGTTACTTATCATGAGGACACTACAAGAAAATTTGGATTTAACAACACTTGAAAGACAACGTTTTTTTTAAAAAGCGTTGTCTTTTTTCTTTTTACAACGCTTTTAGTGAAAAACGTTGTCTATCTCTTTATTTTCTTACTAATAGACAATGTTTTTTTAAAAACCGTTGTCTATTATTGATTTCTGTAGGTCAAAGACAACGCTTTTTGAAAAACGTTGTCTATTAGTATTTTTTTAATGTGTACGAAAATAATTTTTAAAAAACATTATCTATTGTCAAGTTCTCATCTAAATTTGGAATGATATAAACCGTTGGATAAGAAGTAGAAAACCCTAAATTTCACTCAGCACCCACTTATCTCCCGAATACCTCCCGAACCCCTCTCACCCGTCTTCAATCTCCTCCAGAACCCCTCTCACACAAACCTCATCTCACACCCTCTCCGTCCAACTCCTCTCCGGTGAACCCCTCCGCGAACCTCTCCTCCGAACTCCTCTTCGCCGAACAAACCTCATCTCACGCCCTCTTCCTCGACGAGCCCACCACCGAGCTCGACAACGCCGCCGCCTTCTTCATGGTGGAGATGCTGAAGCACATCGTGGTGGACAAATGCACCAGCACGCAGCACAAATGGATCAGCTCACCGCCGATGGAATCGTCTTCCATAAGTCCTGCTTCAAGTGCAATCATTGCAAAGGAACCCTCACGGTATTGTTGTTCACCTCCGTATGTAGGTTTTTTTTTTTTCAGTTCTGGGGGGTTTCAACTTCGTTTTTTTTATAATACTCAAAGTAGAGAGTTTGATCAGGATGGGTACTTCATTGTACTGAATGATTTGGAAGATTAGGATTCCAGGTCAATGGACGATGCTGTAGAGTTGATATTCGAGTTACTCCTGCATAGCAACTATTCAGTATGCTATTTTCAGATCATGTTAAAAGCATAGCGATTTTGCCTCCATCAATTACTCGAGGTCATGCAATCCAATAGTCGATTCCTTTCTAAATCTGCTACTTTAAAATGTTGGTTTGTCTATTGTTTATTTGGTAAGGCTAATCACAAACCACAGGATAGAATAAGTCGGGAGCGATTTATTGATTGATGGTATCTAGTTAGCAAGATTACTATTGAGCTGAGAGCACAAAGCCTGCGCTTTGAATCTTTACCATCAGGATAAATTCTTGCATAGTTTAGAACCGCAAGGACAAAAGGTGAGCTTTTTCTCATAAACCTGTTTCTAGTTTATGCCAGTAGGAAGAAATTGTAGCATGATTGCATCATCTACAACAGCTTGAATGTTGAGGCCGGTGTTGGTGATGGGAAGGCCCGCAAAGTTATAGCTCCATTGGGTTTCAACTTTCAATGTCCTTAATTTTTAATAGTAGCTTACTGGGAATAATAATTGACCACTCTCAATTTGAGAATTTTACATGTTTGGGTTAATCATGTTGTTTGAGATGGGGCTTTCTATGTTAAACAATGAGAAGTAACCATTCATCCTTCTTTTCTATTGAAAGCAGAAGGGAATTGTAGAAATAACTTTTTACCATACAGAAAATAAAAGGAAAGCTTCTATGCTCTTCACCTTTTGTTCTAAAAGCATTAGTTAATATGATAAAAATTCATTTAATTTATTTGAACATTATAAAGTTTTTGATGACAATGATAAAATTAAGTCGGGAAAATAGTAGTTTTTTTTCTAATTCCTTTCTTTTTCTTCTCAGCTAAGTACATATTCATCCATGGAAGGTGTTTTGTATTACAAGCCTCACTTTGAACAACTCTTCAAGGAATTTGGCAACTTCCACAAGAATTTTCAGTCATGTGAGGCTTCATTACCATTAAGAATAATCTGATGTGACTTTCTCATAATAGCTGCACTAGTAGTCGTCTAAAATGTCCCCTGTTTTTCAGCTGCAAAATCTGCTGATAAAGCTCCTAAACTGGTTAGTAAAGATCTGCTAAATACTAATTTCTTCAGTGCTTATTTTAAATCACTCATCCTTTGTTGTATCAACTAGATTGTAACACCTCCCTGTAATTGATTAAATTTCTGTTGTGAAAGTTTTTCAACCAGAAGCCACAAGCGATTTATGTTGTGAAATCCACACATTTACTTCATATTAGCTTTGAAATTCCGAGTTGAATATTTTAAACTTCCAAGGCTTGAAAAATATATCATCTAATCCTAAATTTTATCTTCAGCTCACTTGCAAATTAGTTTGCAGCAGATTCTATATCATTTTTTCGCATTGTAGATTACTTTGTGAAAATCACAATTTTATCTCATCTTTAGCTTCGAGATATTCCAAGTTGAACATTCCAAACTTTTAGGTATCTGAGATGTATTTTTTTAGCCCTAAATTTTACTACAAGAAGAACTACCTTATGGTGCTTTTGTCATTTTTTAAACAGAAGCAAGCCATTTATAAATTAGTCAAGTGCTAAAGGAAGATGAGACTAGAGGTGACTCCATGAGACTCTTAACTTTGCTCATCTCTGCATTCGCCAAGTGTGAGCATCTCCCTGGTGGAAGAGAGGTACATTGCAATGTCATCAAAACTAGACAGATTAACTCAGTTCTACGTGCCACTTTCGTCGATTTCTATACTAAATGTGGTGAATTGAAATCAACAGTCATGTTGCATGATGAATGCCAAGTGAAGAGCAGCACCATATGGAGCATCATGATGTGGGGCCTTATTCAGAATGATGAGTTCTTGGAAGCTGTCAACGTGTTTGAAAGAATGCAAAAGTCTGTAATTAAGCCTTGTAAGGATGCTCTAAGGGCCTTAGTTGCCACATATACTAACTTGGGAGCTTTGTTGTTGGGTAGAAGAGTTCATAATCTTATGTAGGTTGTGATTGTGTAAATAGAATCTTTTTTGTAAATATTATAGTTTTTGTAAACATTCGAATTTACTATTGTGGTAAAAGAAAAATAATAGTTTTGTAAATATAAAAATAATAATTTTGTAAATAGATTTTTTTATTTTAAAAAGACAACGTTTTTAAAGCGTTGTAAAAGTATTATTTTTTACAAAAAAACAACAACGCTTTTAAAGCGTTGCAATAATGTTGTTTTTGAAAAAAAAAACAACGCTTTTAAAGCGTTGCAAAAGTGTTGTCATTGCTACAAACGACAACGCTTTTAAAGCGTTGTCGTTGAGCAGACTTTTAACAACAGTGCTTTTAACAACGTTTTTTCAGACACATAGACTTTTAAAAGCGTTGTCTATCAACTTTTTTTCTTGTAGTGGGAATTATAACAAGCATAATTAGGTTTCTACATTTCCTCTAACCCCTTTTATTTTTACTTGGCCGAAACCCTAAAGCATCATACTAACTTCTTGTGCAACCTAAAGCATAAAAACATTTAACTAGCATCATATAGTAGGTTACATATCATGAGAAGTCATAAACAAGCATAGTTAGATCCTAACTTTCATCTAACCCTTTTTATTCTTCCTTGGCCGAAACCCTAAAGCATCATTCTAACTTCTTGTGCAACCTAAAGCATGAAAACATTTAACTAGCATCATATAGTAGGTTACATATCATGAGAAGTCATAAACAAGCATAGTTAGGTACTAGATTTCATCTACCTTCTTTTATTCTTACTTGGCCGAAACCTTAGGAGCATGGATCTAACTTTTCATTCAACCTAAAGTATGAAATCATTAAACTAGCATCACATAGTAGGTTACATATCATGAAGAGTCATAACCAAGCATAGTTAGGTCCTAAATTTCATCTACCTTCTTTTATTCTTACTTGGCAGAAATCTTAGGAGCATGGATCTAACTTTTCATTCAACCTAAAGCATGAGATCATTAAACTAGCATCACATAGTAGGTTACATATCATGAAGAGTCATAACCAAGCATAGTTAGGTCCTAAATTTCATCTACCTTCTTTTATTCTTACTTGGCCGAAACATGTAAGGCAAGACCCTAGTTTTCAAGCAAACTTTAAGCATAAAAACATACGAAGCTACTTGTACTGCAGGTGAGGGGAATACTTACATCCTCTCGCTTGATTCACTAAGAGAATACCCTTGCTTCGTGAAACTTTCCTAGGAAGGGGACCTTAGCTTGGTTCGGCAATGGTGAGGAAGGATGGCTTGATTTCGGTGGAGAGGAGGAGGAATGAGGAATAGGGAAGCAAAAATGAAGTTTTCCTTTCCCATTTTCCAATTTATTCTCAATGAAGGAAGAAGGCAAAACCAACTTCTCATTGAAAGAATAAGAAGAAAACTTAAATTTTTCCTTCTTAGTGAAGGGTGTCTTCTCTTTCCCTACCTTTAACTACAATTTCCCTCTCTTTTATAATACCACACCCCTGCTGGGGCTACTGGTTATTACCTAGAACCACTTGCTAAGAGGTCCAAGGTTCAAACCTTGGTCATGCCTTTTTTTTGTTCTATTTTTTTCTTTTATTTTGGAAAAATCCACATAAGGCCTATTCTAATCATGCAACAATTCATATGAAATCATTAGGGATCCGATGGGTGTTACACATCATACTACGCCTTGAGTTAGCTTTGGCTAAATCGCCCAAGACTTAGTATGATCGGTAGATAACTAATTACCAATTACATCTTTATGCAACTCTAGTTTATCCAACCGTTGGAAAATGCCTATAGTTTACCCAATCCTATTGAGTAAACTAGTTATACTCAATCTAATTGAGTTTGTCTTCACCCAAGCTTTGATAGGCGGGACCAAGATTGTCCCTCCGCACCCTACCAAGATAATATGCGTTGCTCTGCTTTGGCAGATTGAACAACAACAAATGATCGAGGTAGTGATGGGTATCAAAACTTGGTAGGCATTTCAAGTTGACGTGATTAAGATCTAATCTAATCGTGAATGTGTATCATATATGCATTAAGGCACTAATTACCCTACATTAGCATGCATCACATACACACAAGAAAATTAAATTGTGATAAGGTCATGGCCCTACTACGATCTTCTCAAGCTAATGAGAAGATCGGACGGTCAACCTAGGGATAACGGCTTCTTCAAGCGCCTCCTTTGACCGCCATGTATTGACAGCATCCTGCTCATAACTCCTTCTTGAGTGGACCTTCCACCGCCTTCATTTTGTTCATTACAAATATGAAACTCGAGTTATATTCGAGTCTAAAGTCTATTTACAACAAGAACATAAATAAAGGAGGCACGACGCGCAGGTCGAATATCATATACAACACGCACAACATTAAAATAGCGCGCAGACCATATTATGAATTACAACATAATTTCAAACCAATCAAATTGGGGTTTTGGGCCATGACTAGAACAACATCATATATAATTCTAAATTATGTATTTTACATAAATTTATATAATTTTACTACTATTTTTATCAATTTTATGAGTCACAACTCCGTGGCGGTCCGGTTTAGCGATTTTCGGGCGCGATCGCGAGGCAATGCCCCATGCGGGGTTAGGGGCAGCGCCGCTTCTCGCGAAATGAATATCGCGAGTGTCCAATCTTGATCTAATAGCGCCTTAAGTTGCTGTCCCAAAACAAAATAATTTTGTTTGGGCGAGACGTTGCCGTTTCAGAAGGTTTTTCTCGGTATTTGAAGCATACAAGTGTCCAACCGCTTGTTGCTTCGCCTCTACGAGAAAAATACTCACAAAATCCATAAAAATAGAAAAATTACAGAAACTTACAGATCTAAATACTTTTTCGTAAAAACAAATACAAACATGTACATGCTTCGCACGTGACTCTGATACCACTGTTAGCAAATTCGAGCCAGAAAAATCGCTTTTTCCGTTGCGGAAACCCCGAAGCTAGCCACGGATCTGTGTGAAAATATATATAATGATCTTGTACATGTTTGTCTACACTAGATCTACCTTTGATCTACATGAAAAGAGCGTTACCCTTGTAGCGATGCCCTTCGCTTATCCCGCTCGTCCAAAGATTGCCGGATCTCGTAGAGTGTCAAGTGAACACTCCTTTACACGTATCCACACGGACAAAAGGTGGAGAGAACAAGTTAGAGTGTGCTAGCACCCTTGAGAAGTCTTGGCAATGGAGGATGAGAAGGAGAGAAAAACTAGAGAGTAAGAAGAAGAAGTGAATGAGCACACAATGCAATTCATTCACACACCTAAAGTGGTCGGCCACTTAATGGAGGTTTAATACCTCCATGGAATACCAAGAGTCATAGCTCTTGGTCTTCCTCATGAGGTGGCACACAATGATGTAGCCATGATGATGTGGAACACCATCATTGGCCGACTCATGCCAAGTCACCAATGAGGTGGCATTTGGTCAAGTCAAACTTGACCCTTCATCTTCCCTCTTAAGTTAAGTCAAACTTGACCTTTTTATCTCCCATAGTTGATCAAATCTAATCTTTGATTCAAGTCATTTTAATTTAATGAATCTCTATTCATTGAATTAAATTGACTCAATGAATCATAGTCAAAATTAGACTTATTCAACACATGAATCAAATTGAGTCCAACTCAATTAGTCTAATTTGGATTACTCTTAATCTAATTTGGTTCATCACATAAACCTAATCCTCTTGGTCCATCATATGAACCTAATCTCCATCTAATTGCCCTTTATGTGTGACTCTATAGGTTCTTATAATGTTGGTAATGCTCCTTAACCCATTTTGAAACATAAGTAATGAGCAGTATCTTACAACACATCATTATTACCCAAGTTACAAGAATATTGAGATCCAACATCACCTTTGTGACTACTAATTGTGACTCTAACAATATGTGATAATGTCCTTCTATCCTTGACATCTAGTTTGATTAAATTGAGGCATAGACCGTGTCATCCTCTAATCAATCTATGTCTTGAACTCCAAGTAGACTCACTCTAATTAAATAAGCTCAATATCTTATATTGACTTATTTGGGCATGGTCATGCACTTAGTGGTCTCACTCTATCAAGAATCATGATGTCACTCCCGTCATATAGGAGGGATAGATCCCATCTACATCACTCACATCCCTCCGCATAATTTATTACATACCCAGTAATCGCCTTTACAGTCCACCCATTTACAGGTGACGTTTAACGAAGGCAAAGTATGCAACTCCTTATGTAGGGAACCATGGTGACTTCAGGTCCAAGGACTAATAGTCATAGTAATAATCACATGAGAAAGTATATGACACTCATATAACGATCCATGATACTTTCTCATAGCGAGTCATTCAGTATACATTCTCTAATGCATACTCATGTGTCAACTTGATATCTAATACCCATGACTTATGAGATCAAGTCATCGAGTTGATCTACATGCTAGTCTCATCGCATTAACATTGTCCCTGAATGTTAATACTTGACTAGGAATGATTTAGAGTAGTGTTCTCTATATCATCTCATCATCAATTCAACCAATCGATTGATATAGATAAGAACCTTCTACTCAAGGACGCTATTATACTTAGTTATTTGGCACAAATACAAGTATAATAACCATAACAAAATATCTTTTTAAATATATAGGAATATGATATATCGAGTCCATACAACAATCATCATATGATTGGCTCTAGGGCTCTCACTAACAACGGCCACTTTGGCGAGGTCAAAGGTACCTCCAATGGCCTTGAGGGAAGGTTGAGGGTGCCTTCAAGCCAATAAAGGTACCTCCAAGTCTGTAGGTTACGCAGGCGCCTTCAGCACTTCGTTGAAGGCACCTCCAGCTAGATTTCTGGCCTTCTCCTCGAGCAGGCTTCCGTCCTACCTTCTCATCCCTCGAACATCGTGCACGTTCTTCTTGTCCACCGGTGTACTCTTCCGCAGCTCTCTCATCCTTCGGACGCACAGAGCTCGTCGTCTCCTTTCCCGTGTCGTCCTTGTCGCTAGCTGTGTCTTTCTCTTGATTTCCTTCACTCCTAAGCTTCTACACACTTAGCCACAGGGATTAGATAATAAGCAGGACGCAACCTAACTTGGTTGATCACATCAAAATAACCACGGAGTCCAACAAAAAAGCCTTAAAGCCTCAGATGAACACTGCCCCTCCATGGAGCTTGGAGGCGCCTCGGGTGCACTACTTGAAGATTCCGTGCAGTAGAGCAGGAGGCGCCCCGGACGCTGGGTGGAGGGCGTCCTCCATGGGCTTAGAGGTGCCCTCAGGTGAATAAGCTATAAGCAGTGCGGAGCTCATCCACACGCGGCTGACCCGGAGCTTAAGGGCGCCCTCTATGCAGTTGGAGGCGCCCTCAACTGCCCACTTAAGGCCAGTTCGAGCAACAACAAGCACACATCTCTAGAAATGCAATATTTCTTCCGTGTGCTGCTCAAATGACGATCCAACAACCTGTAATAAGACTCCAATGACCTGAAGCTTCGAATTTACTATTTTAGTCGTTGGTATATTTTACTGCACTTAATTTTTGTATTCTAAATTGTAAAATTATGAATTGATAGTGATTGTCCAAAGTAAACACTCAGTGAGTGTGGGCCTTAGAGTATGAGTCACTATAGGCTTCGAACCAAGTAAATCTTAGTATTCAAATTTGCAATTGTTTCTTTTATTTTCGCTGCATAACGTTTACTTCGATCGATTGCTTTAAAATGACATGAAAGCCACGAGCACTATTAACCCCCTTCCCTCTCTAGCGCTTTCGATCCTATAATTGGTATCAGAGTAGTGTCGTTTCGAATTGGTGAAACCACTATTCAAAAAAAAATTTATAGTAATTTTTAATTTTTCAGAGTCGATCGGAATCGATAAAATTATCGCCTTCCAATCTGTTTTTATTGCAATCAAAATTTTCCTCGAAGCTGGTGCAACATCACTCAAGTTCGCGCATTTATTTTTAATCCTGCACTGCTAATCCAAAATCAAGTCTTGGAACAAAGCTTCTTGTTTTTGTTTGTGCAAGATTTTACTTTTATAAAGGACTACCAAGAAGGCTACAGCACAGCCCGTCCGCCTCTCTTCTCTCGTGAGGACTTCGGCTACTAGAAGGGTCGGATGGAGTCCTACCTCCAAACCCAGTTTGAGATGTGGATGATCATCAAAACTGATATCTCACTCCCACTCGACGGCATGAGAAAACTAGTATCATGCGAGAACTGGGACACAAGTATAATAAAGAAGGTCGGGGCCAACGCCAAAGCAACGTGTACTCTTCAATGTGGTCTAACAAATGAAGTGCTGAACCGAGTTGGTCCATTCTCAAGCGTGAAAGAACTATGCGAGAAGCTGATCGAGCTACACAAAGGCACCTTAGATATGAAAGTAAGTAAGCACGATCAAATTTTAAATAAGTTATATAACATAAAAATGCAGGAAGGTGAGATAGCTAGCCAACTTTATGTGCGATTACAAGATCTACTGAACGAACTCCACAGGATCAGACAAAATATATAGAATCAAGATGTAATAAGGTACGCACTCAACGTCTTTTCGAGGAATACTTTGTGAACATCCATGGTAGATGCTTACAAAATATCCAAGGATCTTTCATCAATTAAATTAAATGAGTAATTTTCAGAATTTGAATTGCACGAACAGACTAATGCACGTTCGATCGAGAAAGGTATAGCTCTTATTGCAAGAACAAGAAGAATCAAACCCGAGTCAGAAGATGAATTGGACTCAGATGATGATGACGATGAGATAATAGATGAACTCGTCAACTTGATACAAAAAATGTGTAAAAAGAAGAAGCTGACTCCATTGAACACGAATGCCAAATATGGAGTTACCTGCTACGGCTGTAACCGGAAGAGACACTACAAGCCAGACTGTCCGAACCAGAAGCAATGAAGAAGGAAGGCGTTGGAGGCAACGTGGTCTGAGTCCTCTGAAGAGTCTGACGAAGAAGAACATAAGCAAGCAAGCTATCTTGCTCTACCAGTACAAGCGTATGTTGCTGAAACTGAGTTTGAGTCAGTCTAATATCGAGAGTGAATTCGAAACCAAGTCTGAGCAAAGCCACGGATCCGTATCCATTTCCGAAGGGTCTAACCCCACTGTAAGTTCTCTATTCTATTGGAATGTATACTAAAAGTCTAGCTTTTTGTATAAACATTTAATTTAAAATGAGAATCACATTGGTCAAATATCTGCATTTAGTAAAATGTAGTTGTCGTCCATTTAATTTATATTGTAGATAACATGGTGTGTGGTGTCACACAAAAGATCATGTTATCAGTTCCTTATAAATTATAAATAGAAGTTCAGAACCAAGATGGATTGGGACAAACCATTGGAATGGTTGTAGTATAATTTGGTACTAATTTATCTTGACAATAAAATTACACTATTACACTATGTGTGTATAGAGCAGAACCATTTGAGGTTGTTCCTTTTATACTGATTGCATAAAAGAATAGAACCTCTGTTATTATGGATGTGCATACTCTTAATCCTGATATAATAACAAACACATGTACTTAGAATTTATTTTATAATTTATCAAAGGGTGAGATTTATTCGTTAAATCAATGGGCCCGATAAGTTGGGAAATAATATTATTTATATGGTGTGTTGTTGATTATAAAAGGAAACTGTATCCTATCTATTAGGATGATGATGTCCCCATGAGGAGTTCATAAGGATTGTCATGTAAACCCTGCAGGTGGACTTAGTTCCGACATGACAATGAAGTTGAGTGGTACTACTCTTTGAGCTAGATGTTTATTAAGTGAGTTGTCAGTAACTCATTTAATTAATGGGCATTCGATATCTTAAACACAGGGTGATTAACACACTCATGATAAGGAGCCCATAATGTAATATGGGATTGGTGCGGTAGTTCAATAATAACTCTTTAGTGGTATGAGTTATTATTGATGAACTTGAGTTGGGTGTTTGGGTCGAACATAGGAAGCTCAAGCTCATTAGGAGGCCAAAACTAATTCCTTCTCTAGGTCCCTGTTATAGCCTCTATTTATAAAGCCTCGCATCCTGATGTTAGCCATTTTGCATGTCACGTAGCTGTTGGGTTTTTCGGGCCGCGAAAACCGCTTTTCGCGTCGCGGAAACCCCGAATCACCCAAAGCCGTAGATCCGTGCAAGGAAAACCGAACGGAAATTACGAGTACGAGTTTCAAAACATTGATCTACAGTAGATCTACAAAGGAAAAAACCTTATACCTTCGAAGCGTGCCCTTCGATTATCCCGCTCGTTCAAGGTACGCCGGATCTCGAGAGTGTCAACGTAGACACTCCTCTAATGATATCCACACGAACAAGGAGTGTCTCCCACACTCAAAGGATGGAGAAGAGAGCCCCAAGTGTGCTAGCACTTTCTCTAGGGCTCTCGGATGGGAAATGGAAAGGAAGAAAAGAAGAAGGTACAAAAGAAATCTTATACACTCACTAGTAGTATCCTTCCTTTGTGACCTTCACCTTTCCTTTGCTCTTGGATTCACTCAACCACCTTCTCATCCATGGAAGTGCACGACACCAGCAAGAGAAAAGAGGAAGAGAGCTAGGAGGAAGAAGAAACAATTACACCACTTCAATAGCCATAAAACAATGAAACCTCCTTTCATTATGTGGCCGGCCACACATGGGTAACCCCCTCATTTAATGTGGCCGGCCACATTAAATGGAGGATTGTAACCTCCTTGACAACTAATAGATGATGTGGCTGCCATGTAGGATGAGTCATCCTCCATGAAGTGGCAATTCATCAAGTCAAACTTGATGTTTCAACTTCCCATTTTGGTTAAGTCAAAATTGACCAAATCTCTTCCATGTTGAGTTGCATTCATTCTTTGATTCAAGTCAATTTCAATTTAATGAATCTCAATTCATTAATATAAATTGACTCAATGAATCAAATTTAAATTAGACTCATTCAACAATTGAAACTAATTGAGTCTAACTCAATAAGTCTAATTTGAATCCAATCTTTGGTGCATCATATGAACCTAATCCAATTGGTTCATCATATGAACCTAATCTCCATTCACTTGTTCTTTGTGTGTGACCCAATAGGTTCTTGTAACGTTGGCAATGTTTCTAATCTCCTTTAGAAACATAAGCAATGAGCGGCATCTAGCAATACATTATTGCTACCCAAGTTACAAGAAATGTCGAGATCCAACATCACCTTGTGACTACTAATTGTGACTCCTCACAATATATGACAAGTGTCCTTCTATCCTAGACATCTAGATTGATCAATATGAGGCATAGACCGTGTCATCCTCTGATCAATCTAAATCTTGAACTCCAAGTAGACTCACTCAATCAAATGAGCTTAACATCTAATGTTGACTCATTTGGGCAAGGCCATGCACTTAGTGGTCTCACTCTATCAAGAATAGCGATGTCGCTCCTGTCATATGGGAGGGATAGATCCCATCTACATCACTCACATCTCTCTGCATAATTCGTTATATACCCAGTAATCGCCTTTATAGTCCACCCAGTTACGGGTAACGTTTGACGAAACCAAAGTACATAACTCCTTATGTAGGGATCCATGGTGACTTCAGGTCTAAGGACTAATAGTCATACTAATAGCCACATGAGAAAGTATATGACACTCATATAACGATCCATGATACTTTCTCATTGCGGGTCATTCAGTATACATTCTCCACTGTATACCCATGTGTCAGCTTGATATCTCTATATCCATGACTTGTGAGATCAAGTCATCGAACTGACCTACATGCTAGTCTTATTTCATTAACATTATCCCTGAATGCTAATACTCGACTAGGAATGATTTAGAGTAGTGTTCCCTATATCATCTCACTGTCGATTCAACTAATCGATTGATATAGGTATGAACCTTCTACTCAAGGATGCTATTATACTTAGTCTATTTGGCACTAATACAAATAAGTATAATAACCAAACAAATGCCTTTATTAATATACAAGAATATGATATACATGAGTCCATACAATTATCAAATGATTGGCTCTAGGGTTCTAACTAACAATCTCCCACTAGCACTAGTGCCAATCTGTATAGGCTCTAAGGCCTAATGACCTAGTGTGACCATCATGCTTCCTCTGTGCCAAAGCCTTGGTCAAGGGATCTGCGATGTTAGCTTCTATAGATACTCTGCAAATTTTCACATCTCCTCTATCGATAATCTCTCGAATAAGATGGAAATGTTGTAGAACTGCTGTGAACTCTGCCAGCTCATAGCACTACCATTCAAGTAGAATACGAACCCTGACTGCGATCTATAGTCATCCTGGTCAATCTGGAAGCTAGCATCACTATAACCCTTTACAGCTAGCTTATCATTGCCTCCATATATCAAGAAATATTCTTTAGTCCTTCTTAAGTACTTAAGAATATTCTTGACCGCTATCCAGTGACTTTCACCTGGATCTGACTGGTATCTGCTTGTCATGCTCAAAGCATACGAGACATCAGGTCGAGTACATAGCATGGCGTACATGATCGATCCTATAGCTGAGGCATAAGGGATCTGATCCATGCGGTCTCTCTCCTCTCCAGAAGAGGGACCTTGAGTCTTCAAAAGACTCATGCCATGTGACATCGGCAGAAATCCCTTCTTGGAGTTCTGCATGGCAAACCGTAGGAGTACCTCGTCAATGTATGTACTCTGACTTAGGCCAAGCAATCTCTTAGATCTATCTCTATAGATCTGTATCCCAAGAATGTGGGATGCTTCACCTAAGTCCTTCATTGAGAAGCAACTCCCTAGCCAGGTCTTGACAGACTGAAGCATAGGGATGTCCTTCCCAATGAGTAGTATGTCATCCACATACAATATGAAGAAGACAACTATGTTTTCTACAACCTTCTTGTAGACACAAGGCTCATCTTCGTTCTTGATGAAACCAAACTGTTTGATCGCATCATCGAATCGAAGATTCCAGCTCCGAGAATGGCCTCTAGTCATTTCTCGGAATCTGGTCTCATCACAGCTTCCTGATAGGTGGTGGGCTCATCCTCTATGAGCACAATGTCATCATGGTCAGACAAGAGAAATGAGTCTCTCTCAGGCTGACGAGGTACCCTATCAGACCTGCGAAGAGGTATGTCTACTTGAACTGGTTGTTGTTCCTCAACTCTTTGTGGAACAACATCATCCACAACACTTTGTGGTTCCAGTTCAATTTCCATCGAGGCATCAGTACTATTATTCGCATCTTGAACTTCTTCAAGATCGAATGTGCTCCCACTAGTCTTTCTAGAAACAAAGTCCCTTTCTAGAAAGACCCTAGTCTTTGCCACAACTACCTTGTGCTGACTGGGAATGTGGAAGTAATATCCCTTAGTTTCCTTAGGATATCCGATAAAGTAGCACTTGTCGAATTTGGGTCCTAACTTGTCTGAGACTTGAAGTCGAACGTAAGCCTCACAACCTCAAATCCTCATGAAAGACACCAGGGCATCTCTCCCAGTCCATATCCTATATGGTGTCTTTATCACGGCCTTGGATGGAACTCGGTTGAGTATAAAAGCTGCCGTGTCTAGAGCATAACCCCAAAGGTATGTCGGAAGATCAGTGTGACTCATCATAGATCATACCATATCTAAAAAGGTATGATTCCTCCTTTCGGATACACCATTCCACTGTGGTGTTCCAGGAGGAGTGAGTTGAGATAAAATCCCACACTCAGCTAAGTAGTCACGAAACTCATGGCTTAAGTATTCACCACCTCGATCTGATCGAAGTACCTTAATACTCTTGCCAAGCTGGTTCTGTACTTCATTCTTGAATTCTTTGAACTTTTTCAAAGGATTCAGATTTATGTGTCATCAAATACACATAACCATATCTACTGAAGTCATCAGTAAATTTGATGAAGTACCTATAACCGCCTCTAGCAGCGACATTGAAAGGGCCGCATACATCTCTATGTATGAGTTCTAACAAATCAGTCGCTCTCTCGCTGTGCCCACTAAAGGGAGTCTTGGTCATCTTGCCTCGTAGGCGTGACTCGCATATCTCATATGATTCAAAATCAAATGAGTCCAGCAAACCATCCTTATGGAGCTGGGATAAGCGCTTGTCATTTATATGACCTAAGCGACAGTGCCAGAGATAAGTTTGGTTCATGTCATTTGACTTGAACCTCTTGGTACTAATGTTATAGATAGGGCTCTCAAGGTCTAGAATATAGAGTCCGTTTATTAGTGGTGCACTACAATAGAACATATCTTTTAAATAAACAGAACAACATTTATCTTTTATTATAAAAGAGTATCCTTTCTTGTCTAAACAAGTAACTGAAACTATGTTCTTAGTAAGAGCAGGTACATAACAACAATCATCTAAATCTAGTACAAGCCCAGAGGGCAGAGATAGCTGATAAGTTCCTACAGCAACAGAAGCAACCCGTGCTCCATTGCCTACTCGTAGGTCCACCTCGCCTTTGCTATTTCTCAGCGCCTGCACATCAGTACAAATGTGAGAAGCACATCCAGTATCTAATACCCATAATGTAGAAATAGATAGATTGACTTCTATAACATATATACCTGAAGTGGAAGTCTCACTTCGCTTCTTCTTAAGATCCTCCAAGTATACCTTGCAGTTCCTCTTCCAGGTCTGACCGCAGTGGAAGCAGGTAGCATCCTTGGCGACCCCTCCTTTAGGCTTCAGTGCCTTGCCTTTGCCCTTGGTTTGAGACTTTCCCTTACCTTTGGGCTTGCCCTTGCCCTTGTGCTTCTGGACCATCAGAATGGGCTTAACCTTCTTAAGGTTAATCTCAGCAGTTCGTAACATACTAAGTAGCTCGGGCAGTGGCTTGTCAATCTCGTTCATGTTATAGTTGAGAACGAATTGACTATAGCTATCCGGCAAGGACTGCAAGATCAAGTCAGTGGCCAGCTCTTGGCCAAGTGGGAACCCCAGTCTTTGTAGGTTCTCTATGTACCCAATCATCTTGAGTACATAAGGACCTACAGGAGCCCCGTCTGACATCTTGCACTGAAACAGTGCCTTAGAGATCTCAAATCTCTCATGCCTCGCTTGTCCCTGATATAGTTAGCGAAGATGCTCAACCATATCATATGCGCCCATCAACTCATGTTGCTTCTGAAGCTCTGAGTTCATGGTCGCGAGCATTAGACAGGACACATCTAATGCGTCGTCTTGATGCTTCTTGTAAGCATCTTTGTCGGCTCGCGGGGCATTGGCAGGAGGAGCCTCCGGAATGGGCTGCTCCATTACGTTCCTGGGTGAGAACTATTCTCAAGTTCCTGTACTAGTCCAGGAAATTCGCTCCGTTGAGCTTGTCCTTCTCAAGGACAGATCGCAGGGAGAAGGAATTCGTGTTCGACGTCATGGTTATCTACAACATAAAATTTGCAGAAATAAATATCATATTCTTTTAAAATCATTTAATTAGGCCTTTAACTAAATGATGTTCCCACTGAATACTATAATTCTTGTGGGACAAGATCCACATCATACTAACCCTTGAGTTAGCTTTGGCTAATACGCCCAAGGCTTAGTATGATCGGTAGGTAACGATTACCAATTACATCTCTATGCAACTCTTGTTTATAGGATCAATATCCGCATTTATATTAACACTCGAGTTAGCTTTGGCTAATACGCCCGAGAGTTAATATATATGTGATTTTGACCTATCTTTTCCAACCGTTGGAAGAATGCCTATAGTTGACTCGATCTAACCGAGCAACTAGGAATACTCAATCTAATTGAGTTTGTATTCACCCATGCGTTGATAGGCGGGACCAAGATTGTCCCTCTGTACCCTACCAAGATAATATGTATTGCTCTTCTTCAGATTCAACAATACATGTGATCGAGGTAGTGATAGGTATCACGGCACGGTTAGGCATTTAGAGTTGGTTCGATCTAGATCTAATCTAATCGAGAAGGATGCATCTTGTGCACGACTTAGATCTAATCTAATCACAAGGGTGCATCATGTGCACGACTTAGATCTAATCTAATCGTTAAGGCACTAATTAATTAATTAATTATTAAACATGCATCAAATACATAACAATTAATTAATTAATCTATTTGTGATTTAGTCATGGCCCTACTACGATCTTCTCAAGCCAATGAGAAGATCGAATGGTCAACCTAGGGTCAACAGCTTCTCCAAGCTCCTCCTTTGACCACCTTGTGTTGCTCGTGTCCGCCTCGGAACTCCGTCTCGTGTGGACCCTCCACCGCTCCAATTTGTACATTACAATTTGAAACTCGAGTTACATTCGAGTCTAAATCTAATTTACAACAAGAATATAAGAGAAGGCACGACGCGCAGGTCGCGAATAAATAAAAACATACAACACGCGCAAACACATAACGGCACGCAGGCCGTATTATGAATTACAACACAACCAATCATATTGGGTTTTTGGGCCATGACTATCACAAAATTAATATATAATTCAAAATTATATATTTTCATAATTTTCTATAATTTTAAAATTAATTTTTACAATTTTTACGAGTAAAATTTCTCGGCGGTCCCGTTTAGCGATTTCGGGCGCAATCGTGGAACGGATCCCCTTGCGGGGCCCAGGGGCAGCGCCCCTACCCGCGATCTAACCATCGCGAGGGTTCCTTTGTGATCCAACAGCGCCTAAACCCGCTGTCCCAAAACGATTTGGGCCGAGACATTGCCGTTTCGGAAAAATCTTCCCGGCGGGTTCGTTTTTAGCGATTTCGGGTGCAATCGCGAAGCAAATCCCCTTGCGGGGTGAGGGGCAGTACCCCTACCCACGATCTAACCATCGTGAGTTGCTCCTTTGCGATCTAATGGCACCCAAGCCCGCTGTCCCAAATGGATTTGGGGCGAAACGAAGCCGTCTTGGAAAAATCTTTCCAATAGCCGAAGCCTACAAGTGCCGAGACACTTGTGCTTCGCTTCTACGGAAAAATTACCCATAAAAACTATAAAAACTTAAATTTACAGAAAATTCACAGAATGTTTAGTTTTCATAAAACCAAAAATAAAACTCGTACAAGCCTTGCACGTGGCTCTGATACCACTGTTGGGTTTTCGGGCCGTGAAAACCGCTTTTCGCGTCGCGGAAACCCCGAATCACCCAAAGCCGTAGATCCGTGCAAGGAAAACCGAACGGAAATTACGAGTACGAGTTTCAAAACATTGATCTACAGTAGATCTACAAAGGAAAAAACCTTATACCTTCGAAGCGTGCCCTTCGATTATCCCGCTCGTTCAAGGTACGCCGGATCTCGAGAGTGTCAACGTAGACACTCCTCTAATGATATCCACACGAACAAGGAGTGTCTCCCACACTCAAAGGATGGAGAAGAGAGCCCCAAGTGTGCTAGCACTTTCTCTAGGGCTCTCGGATGGGAAATGGAAAGGAAGAAAAGAAGAAGGTACAAAAGAAATCTTATACACTCACTAGTAGTATCCTTCCTTTGTGACCTTCACCTTTCCTTTGCTCTTGGATTCACTCAACCACCTTCTCATCCATGGAAGTGCACGGCACCAGCAAGAGAAAAGAGGAAGAGAGCTAGGAGGAAGAAGAAACAATTACACCACTTTAATAGCCATAAAACAATGAAACCTCCTTTCATTATGTGGCCGGCCACACATGGGTAACCCCCTCATTTAATGTGGCCGGCCACATTAAATGGAGGATTGTAACCTCCTTGACAACTAGGAGATGATGTGGCTGCCATGTAGGATGAGTCATCCTCCATGAAGGGGCAATTCATCAAGTCAAACTTGATGTTTCAACTTCCCATTTTGGTTAAGTCAAAATTGACCAAATCTCTTCCATGTTGAGTTGCATTCATTCTTTGATTCAAGTCAATTTCAATTTAATGAATCTCAATTCATTAATATAAATTGACTCAATGAATCAAATTTAAATTAGACTCATTCAACAATTGAAACTAATTGAGTCTAACTCAATAAGTCTAATTTGAATCCAATCTTTGGTGCATCATATGAACCTAATCCAATTGGTTCATCATATGAACCTAATCTCCATTCACTTGTTCTTTGTGTGTGACCCAATAGGTTCTTGTAACGTTGGCAATGTTTCTAAACTCCTTTAGTAACATAAGCAATGAGCGACATCTTGCAATACATCATTGCTACCCAAGTTACAAGAAATGTCGAGATCCAACATCACCTTGTGACTACTAATTGTGACTCCTCACAATATATGACAAGTGTCCTTCTATCCTAGACATCTAGATTGATCAATATGAGGCATAGACCGTGTCATCCTCTGATCAATCTAAATCTTGAACTCCAAGTAGACTCACTCAATCAAATGAGCTCAACATCCAATGTTGACTCATTTGGGCATGACCATGCACTTAGTGGTTTCACTCTATCAAGAATAGCGATGTCGCTCCTGTCATATGGGAGGGATAGATCCCATCTACATCACTCACATCCCTCTGCATAATTCGTTATATACCCAGTAATCGCCTTTATAGTCCACCCAGTTACGGGTGACGTTTGACGAAACCAAAGTACATAACTCCTTATGTAGGGATCCATGGTGACTTCAGGTCTAAGGACTAATAGTCATACTAATAGCCACATGAGAAAGTATATGACACTCATATAATGATCTATGATACTTTCTCATGGCGGGTCATTCAGTATACATTCTCCACTGTATACCCATGTGTCAGCTTGATATCTCTATATCCATGACTTGTGAGATCAAGTCATCGAACTGACCTACATTCTAGTCTTATTGCATTAACATTGTCCCTGAATGTTAATACTCGACTAGGAATGATTTAGAGTAGTGTTCCCAATATCATCTCACTATCGATTCAACTAATCGATTGATATAGGTATGAACCTTCTACTCAAGGACGCTATTATACTTAGTCTATTTGGCACTAATACAAATAAGTATAATAACCAAACAAATGCCTTTATTAATATACAAGAATATGATATACATGAGTCTATACAATCATCAAATGATTGGCTCTAGGGTTCTAACTAACAGTAGCACATCAAATTAATAAAGATTGGAACATTTCAAAACAAAAGATGAGAGGTGTAGTATGGAGTCCCAAGTCGTGTTTCTTTCCAAGGTTAACTAGTAAATTTGTGAGTGCCTAGATTGTGAAATTCATTCAAAACTATTTTTGGAAAAGAAATTTAGATTATTTCAAACTCAGTATTAAAATGAATTACTTTCATAAACAAATTCTATGGAGTTTAGAGAAATGTATGCTTAACAAGACTTATTTTAAGCAAACCACTCACTGGACGAAATGAAGTTAATTAGAATTAACAAACTACGACAACCGATCTTACACAAGAATAGCAACAAAACTAAAGTAAACTGTATCAAATCACTTGAAGCTAATTGAACTGAATTGTAATTTTGTGTAATGAACAGAATTACTTGAAACTATAATGAACAGAAGAAAATCAATTTAAGGAAACAGAGCAAGTAAAGTAATCAGTAAATTCTATGACAAATTGGAAAGGAAGCTTGAATTGAAACTTGTAACCTAATCATACATTGAAATCCCTACTCGTGTATATGCTATAACAGAGAAGGAAACAAAAGGGAAACATAGAAGCAATTCATGATAATTGAAGACAATAGATCATGATGACTTCTAATCAAGGCAATTTCAAATTTGGTTTTGCTTGCACTAAAAAGAAAACTAATGAAAACAATAGATCTATCAATTGAAACTAAAATCAAGATGGAAGAGCATCACAACTCAAATCATCATTTCATCAACTGTCTTTTTGCAAATTGCAGAAAATCTTACGGAAACTCCTGTGAGAAATCACCAGATTAATTCAGATTCTCGGTTGAGAATCAAGCAGTGTGCAGCTGTAGAAAACTCCCTACAAGCTTACAATCTTCTATAAAGTTCAATTGCTGAAGATCAGGGGAAAGATGAATGAGGCACGATCATCAATCGATCGATCAAATCAATTGCAAAGTCGCAAGCGAATTGATTAACGGATGTGAAGCAGAAACTTCCGGAAAAAACTACTCCGTGATTTCTGTTGCCTGATGGACTCCTTCAGATCGGAAAAACCCCTCCCATCTGAGCTCGTCTGGTGAATGAGAATTGCACGGACAACGACAGAAGAACCTTCCTCTCTCACAATTTGGTGGTCGGACAATGATCGTCGGTCTCTCCAAATGCTGTCGGTGATGATAGATCTCAAACTCTGATCTAGATGTAGATGGGAGCGTCGGCGTTGCTAAGGTTGAGAACGATGACCAGTAGAGAATCGCGAGGAACCGAGCCCAGAGAACACTGTAGCTTCTCAAGGTTTCTAAATCCTCCTCAAATCTGATCGGATGGTCCAGAATGTTTCGGGCTTGATCAACGGATGGGTGAACTCAGATCTGAATCAAAACCTCTGGATCTTCATCTACGGCTGAGATCTACTCCTCATTAGGTTAGATGGGTTGGATCTTCAATCGATGACTTAGATCTACTTGATTGTGGATGAACAGCTACAATTGGATTGGGCCCATGACTCTTTTGATGCCTACAAGATAATAATCAAATATTAGCATAAAATACCATAATTATAAATTAATTTGTAATTAAGTTCAAGATCAAATGCAATTTATGAAATGCAATATAAATGTGAGTTTAAACTAAGAGTAGACCATTAAAAACATGCATTATGAATCAAAATAAGGTATCTAAATCATGGTTATCAAATCCCCCACACTTAGTCTTGGACACCCCGTTCAAGTAAAGAAAACTAAAAATTCTACTTAAATGGCACCCCCTAAACAAATTCCTAAACATGATTAGAAAATAAAAAAAGTAAACCATCGAAGATTATCACATTTCAAAATCTCAAGTATTCATGGACTAAAAACTTTACTCTTGGTTATAACATAATAATTTCCATCTATCATGAGTAAATTGAAATTGATTTCACACTAAAACCTCACAAGATAGAATTTTTATTGCCCTCATCCTAATTCACATATAATAACAAAATTGGAGGGCACTCATGCTACTTGTGCTTCTTGCCTTACCATATGCTTGCTTATCTTCTACTCTCTACCATGATCATGGATACAAAACACACTATAAAGGTTAATCATGGAAAGGAAAATATAAGAATATGAATTAAGTGCACATCAAAGCATTATTTACAAGAAAAGATAAGAAAAGGAAGAATTAGCTCAAAGAAAAGATAAGAAAGAAAGATTTAGCTTTAGTGGAAGACATGGATACAAGGAATGCTATATAAATGAATACTCAGCCATACTTCCTTCTTCCCCTTCTTCCTTAATTTTCTTCCAATTGCTTCACCATTGATCAACAATTTCAGTTTCTCATTCCTTCAATTTCAATGAATGCATCTCTAAAAATTCAAATTAAGCTTAGCAATGATTTTCTTCTTTTTATTCTTCTCAATTTGCTGAGATTACCTCCCTAAAAAACTAACCCTAAAGAACCATTTCATTCATTCCCAATTCTAGTAATCTTCATTTACTTTATTTTAGTTTTTAGCCTTTCAAAATTCTAGCACAAACACTGCATTAGTAGAACTTAACCTTCATTGCATTTATCTCCTCTTTGTTTAGCTACACAACTCATTGTACACTTCCCTTTTAATTGTTTCTTTCAAGTTCTAACTAATGATCCTACTAAACCTTGAACTCTACAACTTTTCCTTCTAAATTTTGACCATTTGTTTCATCTTGCATCACTGCCCATTTTCAACATAATCCTGAATTTTAGCTCTACAATTCCAATTTCAACACTTTGATTCATCAAGATTCCGTCAAATTAGTTTGTAATAGCATAAAAGAAAATGCCACACCATTCGTTTCAAATAATGCAAGATCTTCACTACTTTTCCCTCTGACTTTAAGCACACTATTGATACCAAATTCTGCATTTCTGATTCCACTTCAACATTTCAGCATTTAATCATCTGATATGGTACCAATTTAAACCTTCTTGTTCTCTAATTGTGCATTCAATCACTGAGACAACTTGGATCATACCTTACCTCACCCACACTTAGATCTTTGCTCATCTCGAGCAATAAAACTCAACAAGTAGCAAAGAAACTTAATCCAATTCTGTCTTCTTGAAATCAAAATCAACTTCTTGTGTTGATAAGTTTTAGCTCCTTTTCTATCATTTAAACATCCTCAATTTCTGTAGCTTTTCTTCTACATTTAATCCACAGCAAGACCTAACCAAATTCATCTCAAAATATATTTTCAATGACTGAAGATTCAGAATTTTAACTCAACTGCAAAATGGACATATTCAGAGCTTAAGTTCCAACTTCCATTTTCCAGCTTATGTCACTGTTCTGTATCAAAGTCTCATTTTAGAATTTAGCTAAACTATGGAGATGCAAGGTCTTCTTTTATCAACACTCTACAAACAGTTAGCTTCCAGATTTCCAGTGAACAAATAGCTTTTAACTCTAGTTATTATAGCAAATGCAAGTTTTCTGATTTTCTGTACCATTTCTGAATTTATATATGTTAGAGTGTATACTAAAAGTCTAGCTTTTTGTAAACATTTATTTTGAAATAAAGAATCACATTGGTCAAATATCTACATTTATATGCTAAGTGTAGTTGTTCAATTAATTTATATTGTAGACACTACAAGAAAAACCCTCATAGACATCGGTGGAACAACAGCGGGTTTAAGCAAATTTTGATATCTTTGAGTATTTTACACCGGTTTTTCCAAAAACCGGTGTCTATGAGCCCAGATTTTCGCTTATAGATATCGATTTTTTTAGCCGATGTCTATGAGCACATTTTTTCGTTAATAGACATCGATTTTAACAGCGGTTTTTAAAACCCGGTGTCTATGATAGCTTCCTTGTTCTATCTATGAAATTGAATAGTAAAAAACCGTTGTTAAAAGTGGTGTTAATGAACCAAAATAAAATAATTTAATTTTCCCACCAATACTTAGTCAAAATTTGTAACATTTCACTCTTCCCTCGAAATCTAAACCTATATGACGTCGTCCACCGTATACCATCGCAACGCCACCACCACTTTCCTCCTCGCCTTATCTCCCTCTTCCCCTTCCTAGATCTACGAAAGATGGCGTCTTTTTCGTGGACGGAGGAGGATGTGCTACGGTGCTGCGGCAGCAAGCGTTTCGCTAAGGAGCTCGCCTCCACCTCGCCGTTTTCTGACCTCCACCACGCAATCCAGTCCGCCAACGGAATCTGGTTCAACAAGGTCACACCTTTGCCCCCCTCTTCTCTACTCTCGATCACCCTCACCGACCCCTTTCCTCACCTTCTAATTCTTCAGATCGACGTTGCCGGATGGCTCGAGGCCTTCGCGGCTCACCCGCCGATCGAATCCATCTCTCCCTCCGTTTCGCAGTCACTATTCTTCCAATCCCTCTCATTCCTTTTTCTATTCTGGAATCCTTTTAACTTTTTATTGTTGGCCGGATTAGGTGGTCCAAGGAAGAACAATCTGCTGTAATGGCTACTGCCAATGATACCACGTTGCATGTAACGCCCACCCATCTTACCCAACCAAAGGTGGCGCTACGTTCTTATACTACTTACGTACATGCTTTAGTTATAACAGCGGAAGAATAAAAACTCTAAAGAATTTAATTTATTAAGCATAATATCACATATTCTGATTTGTTCAAAGGTGCATATGTTGATTCTATAACTAATCATATTAATTTGTCCGGATCGTTCTTTGCCGAGCCACCACCACACACATCACTATCTGCTCCTCCTGTTGCTCCTCTAGCTCATCCAGCTTCTTTATCTGCGGTACAAGGAAAGTAAGCTATGAGTACTCATGGCTCAGTAAGTTCCTTTCCTACTCACTAAACCGAATTCATATCATTGCATATCAATATCATGCGAGGTATCATAAGTATACGACATACAAGGGTATCATATTCATAGTCATATCATAATATCACGTGACATAATATCTAATCATCAGATAATTCAAGCACATATGTAGGCAATGCATCATGAATTTGAAAACTTATACTTATAAGTACTTGAAATTCATATCATTATTAGAGGGGATCCCGGTTTGTACCACATACATAATGCGCGCGCTTCTTAAGTAGGTCCAAGGTAGCAAGTCTTTGAACCCTACCATACATACATATTAGGTCCGAGTCTTACTCCATCGACCTAGGGCATTCAGAAGCCCATTTCTGACGAGGCCCGAGTCTTATTCCATCGACCCCGGGGCGTTTACGGAGCCCACCCTTGGTACAAACCATACAAAAATAATTTATCATGCATAACTATCATATCATATCCCTAACAATCTTTCATGCATTTTATTTTTTTATTTCTTTTCATTATGTATAGCATTTCCTATGCTATCACATATCATGGCATTTACATAACATAAATTTCATTCTTTTCTCATTATGTATAGCATTTCTTATGCTAACACATATCATGGCATATACATAACATAAATTTCATTCTTTTCTCATTATGTATAGCATTTCCTATGCTATCACATATCATGACATATACATAACATAAATTTCATTCTTTTCTCATTATGTATAGCATTTCCTATGCTATCACATATCATGACATATACATAACATAAATTTCATTCTTTTCTCATTATGTATAGCATTTCCTATGCTATCACATATCATGGTATAGAAAATCTATCATGTAGTGTAGACTTAGTTACACCTCACTAGATTTCGAAGCTCTTCTTAACCGAATTTTCTCAAACTTGTTTCTAGGTTTTAAAATCCTCATAAAATCTGAAAATATATATAAAGCCTTGTACCACAGGTGAGGGGAAGCTTACCTTCTTCGCTTAAGTTTCCTAGAGTTGAGAACTTGCTTGGACCTTTCTTCCTTGCTTGCTTTGCTCGGCACCAATGGAGGAGAGGAGTGGCTAAGTCTTTTGGTGGAGAGGAGGAGGAGGAAGAGGCTTCTCTTCCTCTTGTGTTGCTCGGCAACAACAAGAGAGAAAGAGGGAGAGAGTGAAGAGGAAGAAGAGGTTCTTCCTCTTGTGTTGCTCGGCAACAAGAAGAAGAAGAGAGAGGGAGGGAGAGGGTTTTCGGCACCCAAGGGAGGAGAGGAGGAAAGTGAGTGAGGATGAAGTTGAAGTCACCCCTCCATGCCTATTTATACTAAAATGAGGGGAGGAAACTTGTCTTGATTCATCCTCCTTATTTACTTCTCTTCTTAATGTTAAGAATATTCTAGAGAAGATGCTTCTTGAGTTCTCCCTTAATTTCTCTCTTTTCTTTCCTTTAATTAAAATTCCTATCTCTCCTCTTACAATATCCTCTCCTATCCCACTTGGTTAACACATGCATGTATCCACAAGAGAACCAAGGATCAAAACTTGGTTATGTATATTTTTACTTCTTTTTACTCCCTTTTCCTTTTTAGTAAAAATAATCCTTTCTTATTCTTAACTACTTAGTCCTCTCTCTCCTTATCAATAATTCTCCTATCCCCTTTGGTATCCTATACATGTTCCTTACAAGAGATGCAAGGTTCAATCTCTCTTCTAACGTTTTATTTTCTTTTGTACATAATAATTCATATATTACCCTATTATGCATTATGCATAAATATTTCATACATGTATTCATATTTCTTCCTTTTGTCTACATTAATTCCATACATTATAAATCATGCATAGATGATTTATATTCTCAACTTTATTTTCTTTCATAATCATCTAAATCCATCTTAATATTTAACTTAGAATATTTACACCTTCTTTTCATTCGTACTCTCATTATCCTTACTTTCTTATCTAGGCTTTCTAGGGGTGTTACATTGCAGGTGGATCTGATCATGTTCTCCTCTTTATTGCGCGGAATATAGATCTGGGAGAGGACGAACCGTTGCTCCACGACTCGGGGGTGGAAGATCGAGTGGCGCGACAGGAGGTGGATAGTCGCGCCTTCTTGGAGGTTACGGAGGATGCGCGACAAAGGTTTGTGTGCATCGTCACCAGCCCAGGCGGATCCTTCGTCACCAAGCAGGTATTTTTTGATTGAATCGATTTAGGGAGGGTTTCCTCTCTAGTGTTCAGCAAATCCAATTTTGGCTACTGTCACAGCATAAACTTTGGGGCTTTTCTTTGAAGCTTGTCTTCCTTTGCCCCTTTTTTCCCTTTCATGTGGGGCGATACCTTGATTACAATCGAATGATTGCAGCTTTCCTTGGAAGGTAATCCTGTGCTTAGTTGTTCAGAATATCTGCTTAATCATTTTCTCTGCTAGTAAATACTAAAGGAAAAAAAGGTTCTCGGCTGCTATTCAGCTATGGCGAGGGAAAGTTCATTTGTGAGGGTTGTACATGAACGCTCTAGGGTTTATGCATGATGGTTTTCATCATAAGGATAATTTTGTTTTAACAGTACACTCCATGAACAGACTTTGTTTGACCTCTAAGTTCTTAAACTACACTAGTCTAACTTGATGCTTAATCATGGATGATAACCTATTTATTCTTTTGTTTGTTAGGTGATGAAAGGATTATGTAAGAACCTATGTGGTGACTTCAATGATTTGTTATGCCTTTTTATATTGTGAATTTGACATTATATTAGGTGCAGTATACTGGATTAATCATAGAACAATCAACTTATTGTTTTGTTGTACAGACGTGCATTAAACTGATGGTATGGTAGAATTCACTCAACTTCACAATGCAGCAAGGCACTCAAGTCTTTGGTGGCAATCTAGATATGCCATCTTAAATTTCCTTCTGTTTCTCTCGTGTCGTATTCAATCTTATAATGGATGAGTCATCTATTCAATGGCGTAGCCAAAGTCTTCAAATGCCCTGGGCTAAATTACGACCATAATAAAACATACATGTATACTAAACATTTAACAAACATATAACATTTATATTCCAATATCCTTTTACATAGTTCAAATTTCATACAAAATACTTCATCTACTTAAGCTGTGCTCGACGAGATTTTAGAGTATAAAACTCATCTATTACTGATTCCAAGTCTATTTTCTCAGACAATTGTCGTTCTATGTAGAGAATCATGCAATCAGAAAGTAAATCATCATCCATCTTGTTGCGACGTGCTGTTTTGAGAAATTTCATGGATGAAAAGGCTCTCTCTACTGTTGCAGTTGATACAGGAAGAGTCAAGACAAGTCGAATCAATCTCTGAATCATAACATAACTCTCAGCCTTTTTAGTCACAATCATTTCTCTATATAATGCAGAAAGAGTAAAAATTTGTTGAAACTCATGATCACAAACTATGTCAAGTTGATAGTGTTCTAATTCAACTCTCAAAGCATGAATTTCTTGTTGAGTAAAATCAGCCGGATAAAATTTTGATGCAAGCTTGCAAATATCGCCCATATTAAATTTTTTAAATGAATCTGTAGGATCCAAAGCTGAACAAAGAGCAAGAAGTTCCATTGTCGCCTCACTGAATCTACAATTTAGTTCCATCACTTGAAAATCTATTGCAGCATTAAAAATATCATAGTGATAATGATGCTCAACTGTAACATGATCCCGTTGTTGACAATAACGATTAACTTTATAACCACAGCTCATATCAGGCATCTCAATATTATGTCGTTCACCAAAAATCTTTACTTTCACAAAAAATTCATCCCAACCATCTTCTCTAAATTTTAAAAGGATGACTTTTGTAGTTGAGACAAATTTTAAAGCATTCACAATGTCTTGTGATTTATTTTGTAGAGCTTGACAAAGAATGTCAGTGGTTTCTAAGATCTTTTCCATAAAAAACAACACAAATATAAATTCAAAACTCATAATCATGTTGCATAAACCACAAGCTTCCCCACGTATTGTACCATTTGGCCCATTTTCACTGAGATTTCCAAGGATCTTACAAGTTGCTGCATACATGTCTATCAAGTTCCTAACAGAATCATAATGAGAACTCCAACGAGTAGCACCAGGTCTATGCAATGTACCAATTTGATTAGCTCCTGTACCAGATTCACACTCACCAATAGCCAACATATATGCAATCTCTTCTTGTTGAGCAGATTGTAAATCACTAAGACGTTTAGGAGACGAGGTGACAAAGTTTACAATGGAAGTCAAATAAGAAAAGAATTGCCAAATAGAAGGCACATCCTTAGCAGCTGCAACCAATGTTAACTGTAAACGATGAGCAAAACAATGTACATAATAGGCATATGGACAGTCTCTAAGAAATAATGCTTGAAGCCCATTCCATTCACCACGCATATTACTTGCACCATCATACCCTTGTCCTCTCATGTTGTGGATTTGAATATTGTGTTGAACAAAGATGTCAGAAATTGATTTCTTAAGGTTTGCTGATGTTGTGTCCTCAACACTCACAATCTCAAAGAAACGTTCCATCAAAAATCCAGAATTATTAACAAATCTGAAAATAAGGGACATTTGCTCTTTTTTAGATTCATCTTGAGCTTCATCAACAAGAATACAAAACTTGGCATCTCCCAATTCATCTCGAATCATTGTTCTCACTTTATTAGCAAGAATATGCAATATTTCCTTTTGAATTTGCGGAGAAGTGTATTTAGCATTTTGCGGGGCATTATGTAACACAACTTTTGCAATTTCATCATTTAAATGTGCTTGAAATTTCAATAATTCAATAAAATTTCCACGATTTAAGGAACTCTCTGATTCATCATGACCTCTAAAAGAACATCCTTGAGTTGCAAGCCATAATAAACCTTCAATTGTTGCCTTTAGGCGCAACCTATTCTTTATAATTTCTTCCGTAGATTGAGCATTCAATACTTTGTCAATATTTTGTTTTGGTTTCATCAAATCCTGAACACATTTCACACATCTATTATGTGATGAAGACAATGAACCAACATGAATAAGAAATGCACATTTTTCTCCATCATTAACTCTCTTCCAACTGTTAAACCCTTCAGAAACAAGTGCAGAACGAGCCATTGGATTACTTGTATTCTCAAAAAGAAAGCATGGAAAACAATATGCTTTGTCCTTTGAAGGTGAATATTCTAGCCAAGGAAATTGTTTGAACCAAACATATTGAAATCGACGGTTTTGCTTTCCAATTTTTGTTCTTGGATACTCAATAAGTTTGGGTTGATAAGGACATGCTTTGATATATGCTCTTCTAATCTCATCCCGCTCATTAACAGAGTATTCACAAATCAATTTTCGTAATCCTGGATCTCGTTCAATAGAAGAAATATCAAATTCTTCTTCTCTTTGTTCTATTGGCCTAGATACAAAATGAGGTTGTAAATCGGAAGTAGAGGATCCAACTGTTGGTCTAAGAGGTATATCACACTGCAATTGATTATCAGATTCAGATTGATCATCTCTTTTCCCAAAAAATGACAGTAATGTTTTTAGCTTTTTATTTGAAGATTGTTGGTGTTCCATTTATAACCTAAGGAAAAAAAATAACTACAAATTAATTATTTATAACTTAAGAACAAAAAACAACTACCAATCAATTATAACAAACTCAATCATATTATTCATTTTATGATAAACTCAAACACAATAATAAATCAATTTATAATATCACAACATTCCCTAGTATTAGAATCATAATTTTCAGATAATTTAAAATTTTAAATAATTTATAAGAAAATCACAACTACAAATCTAAAATTACCTGCGAAGCTGTGATTTGTCACTTTAAGATAAAGAGAAATCCACTGCCCACCCGTAAAATCCAGTGCTATGCTAAAACTTGAAATGCCTAAAATCAAAAATAAAAATAAAGGACTTAAAAAGGGAACAAATGTAAGAATTTAGAAGTAAACTTAGGACCTTCCACTTTTTTTTCAACCACAACAATCACAAATAATAATGAGTATCACATTTAGATTGACAGAATGTTTAAATTTTTCAGAAATTTAACCTAGGTTGGAAAAAACTTTCATAAAAAAAATTAGGACAAATTAAAGCGACTATGATTTTATGAAGAACAATTTCTATTGTTATTCTGGTAAATCCATCATACACGGCGATCCCCAGATCGTCAAGACTAAACTCACACAAAACATTCTAAGAGCCATGGAATTCCTATAAGGGTGAAGCAACTAGCAAGGAAGACGACGGAACCAAAGAATTCACAAATCATAAAAAAAAGAAATGGAAATTGTTGTTCTATAACAAAGAATTCACATTTCACAGAATCAAAAATCATTAAAAAAAAAAAGAAATGGAAATTGCTGTTCAGTTCTATAACAGGAGAGCATTGGAGATATGGAGAGGTTAGATTTTGAGTCTTTGATGAAGGACGAAGAAGATGAATAAGATGTAGATGGAGATTAGTAGATTACCACTTAGCAGTGCTTGAAAAGGTATTGCAAGAGGAAGAGGTTGGCTGAGCGAGGAGAATCGGCAGCTGAAGATTTGCAAGAGGCTGAGCGAGGAGGAGAACCGGCGGCTAAAGAAGGAGATGATGTGATGACTGCTAGTGCTGAAGATTGAAGAAGGACGGAAGATGGCGACGATCTGTGCAATGGCGTGCTAGAGGAGGAGGGCGGCGAAAAAATCGCCAGGTTACCACTGGGCTCGTGGTTCACTGCACTGGGCTGTGAAAAAAAAAATAGGAATTAGAAAGTTAAGGTGTTAAAAATTGCTGGGCTGCACTGGGCTGAAGCCCAGTGCAGCCTAGTACTGGTTACACCCTTGATGATCTATTGAATGCTCTTGATGCTGAATTAACATAACTTCAAAATCTCATCTAATTTGCTTGGCGACTCAGGCTCTTCCTTATATTCGTTGCATCGGTACTTTGTGGCCTATGACAAAGGAGCGAGCCTTTTTTGAGATGTTAGCCTTAAAAGAACATGGTCGCCTATGCCCAAATCATGTACCCGAAGTTTACCATTTTGACAGGCCAATGTCCTTAATTGCTATGCGCTACTTGAAGCCTCCACATATTATTTTGCGGAAAGGGCTAATTGCTAGGATAGAATATCCATTGCTTGCTCAACACCTGTCAGACTTTATGGCAAGAACACTTTTTTCACATCACTTCTTTACCATTCCACACTAGAGCAAAGAAAAGCAGGTACATTCAATTCGATGAACACAGATTTATAGAATTATTCTATTATTTCAATTATATTCTCCATTTTTTCAAATGGACAAGAAGTTTGGAGATGCTGATATATTACGTATCTGTTTGTTAATTCTTATTGGCACAATTTGGCAATGTCCTCAATATAGTAAGAAGTTTAGGCGAAAAAAAATTGTTAATCTTTATGCACCAGTGATTGTTGTACCTAATGTTGATCTAGAAAAAGTTGCATCTCTTTCTATACTACAGGATCTATTTATTCATGCTATCTAAATGCTGAATAATTTGGTCATCTTCAGGAAGTACAATGTTTAAAGAAGGAAAACATGTCTCTTAAAATAGAGGTATGTGTATTTTTTGTTCCTCTTTTTTATTTGTAACCATTGGATATTGATATCGTAACCTTTTTTTTCCTTTATCTTATCCAGCGCGTTTTATAAACTACTCAACATTCTCTTTTTTAGTTTTTATATAAAAACATCAATCATGTATCTTGCATGTGAACTCAACAAACCATTTTCATTGGGTAAAATGAATATTGCAAAACTATTATACCTTGTGATTAGTACAAGCCATTATATAATTGGTAGACGATTCGAGTATCAATTTATCTGGAAATGTGTATGCAAATGTTCCTACATAGAAAAATCCAGTTGCTTATGCACTATTTAATGTTATTAACTTGATCTATAGCTCTTTTCTTAGGAATGAAATCTTTGGATGCCAATAGGAATGAATAAAGTAACTGCATTGTTCCAATGAGTGAGGAGCTTTTAGCATTTGACCATAAAAAGTATTTTACATGTTAATAAAATTCCTAGTTTGTTAAAGTCTAAGTCAATGCTGGCTAGGAATTTTGTTAACATATTAAATCCTTTATGTGTCATATGCTATATAGCACCTCACTCCATAAGCCTATGAATCCACGTTAAACAGTTTATGTGGATGCATTTTATAACAATGATGGTTATCATTAGGTCCTTATGTTGTATTTTTCTTTTTGCTGGAATAGGCAAATTATATCTTTTAGTCATGGGTGTATTATTGTTGCTTTAGAATGTAGCATCTTCTAAATCTTTTTTTTTTTCATGTAGCATCTTCTTATCATTTTTCATTATTGGAGAGTCATCCTAAGAAATTGTAGTAACATGACCAGCAAAATATCATGTCATTGGTTATTTTATTATAAGTTTTTCTATAAATTTGTTGAGCGTTAGTCTTACTTTTCCTTTTTAATTTGTTCATGTGTTTTGTTATCAGAAGCATGCAAAAGATATGGAATGCTTTTTAATAAATGTACAAGATTATATTCCTTTTTTTTAATTAACCATATGCATTAGATTTTATTATTTTTATTTTTATTTATAAGTGTCAATGTTAAAATTACTTGCTTAGTACCTGTATCAAGAACTTTTGTAATCATAAATGGCATCTTATTGAATATCAAATGCCTCTTTTAGTAATAAACGATTACTATGCGGCTTACCTAGAGGAAGAACATTGAGAAGGAAAATGAAGTGGCTGAGGGAATGAGAGGAACTTTCTTACCAGGAGGAAGAATGTAGCTACATCTCCGTTTTTATAGTTTACAAATCTCAAGTACTCCAGAGTTGAAATTGATGAAGTGCGGTTCGAGTGGGCTGAATGCATCCTAGATTACATTTGAGTAGGAAAGATATTTGATTTTTGAAAACTTTGGATGATGCATGCATTTGCATGGAATGTAAATTGCGGATACTACCTTGATGTTGTAAAAAGAATATTATGTGTATTTTATGGATACTGATTTGATGTGTACAATATTTATTATCTTTTGATGTTGTAAGAAGAATATTTGTGTAATTTGTGGATACGGACTTGATGTGTACAATATCTATTATCTTTTTATGTTGTAAGAATAATATTTATGTGTTGATTACATGGATATTGACTTGGTGTGTTTAGATACACTAATGTATAATAATATTAACTAATTTTTGTAATATTAAAATGTTGTATAATATCGATTTCTCACTATTTCGGAAATCGAATCGGTATCGTTAAACAATACTGATATTATATCGGTTTTCCACCATTACCAAAACCGACGACATTAACTGATATTACATCAGTTTTACATCGTTGCTGAAACGGTGTCGTTAAGTGATACTACATCGGTTCATAACCGATTTGAAAATCGGTGTCATTAAGTGATATTACACCGGTTATAACCCGATGTCTAAAATAGCAGACCTTTTGCATCGCCTTCATAGACATCGGTCGATTTTGTAATAGACAGCGGTGGAAAACCGATGTCTATGAGGGTTTTTCTTTTAGTGAGATAGCATGGTGTGTGGTGTCACATACAGAAGATTATGTTATCAATTCCTTAAAAATTATAAATAGTAGCTCATGACTAAGATGCAAAGGAACAAATCATTGGAATAGTCGTAGTGTAATTTGGTATTAGTTTATCTTAACTATAAAATTATACTAGTACACTCTGAGTGTATTGAGCAGGACCATTTAAGGTAAGTTCTTTTTATACTGACTACATAAAAGAACAAGACCTTTGTTATTATGGAAGTGTGTGCTCTTAATCATGATATAATAACAAGCACATAAACTCAATATTCATTTCTTTAATTTATCAAAGGGTATGATTTAGTTCGATAAATCAATAGGTCCGATAAGTTGGGAAATGATATTATTTATATGATGTGTTGTTGATTATAGAATGAAACTGTGTCCTAGTAATCTAGGTTGATGATATCCCCAAGAGGAGCTCATAAGGATTGTCATGTAAACCCTGCAGGTGGACTTAGTCCGACATGACGATGAAGTTGAGTGGTACTACTCTTGGAGCTAGATATTAATTATGTGAGTTGTCAGTAACTCATTTATTTAGTGGGCATTCGATATCTTAAACACAAGCAGATTAACACACTCATGATAAGAAGGAGCTCATATAGTAATATGGGATTGGTGCGGTAGTTCAATAATAATTCTTTAGTGGTATGAGTTATTATTGATGAACTCGAGTTGGGTGTTCGGGGTGAACACGGGAAGCTCAAATTCATCGGGAGATCAAAATCAATTCCTCCTCTCAGTCCCTGTCGTATCCTCTTAATTATAAAGTGTTATACCCACTCATACCCACCATAAGGTGGTCGGCCAAGCCTAGCTTGGAGCCCAAGCTAGGGTCGTCCAAACCAAGGTTAGATGGGTCAAGTAGGTGGCCGGCTCTAGCTTGAACCCAAGCTTAGGTGGCCGACCACATTTAAAATAAAAGGAGTTTATTTTAAAATCTTTCCTTATATGGAAGCCATGATTTTAAAAGAAATTTTAAAATTTAAATCTTTCCTTTTATAGCTTTCTACAAAAAATTAAGAGAAAGGTTTGATATCTTTCCTTATTTGTAGTTAAAAGGAAGATTTTAATTTTTGATAAAATTTTCCTTTTTTGTAACCATCCTCATGATTTTAAAAGAAAGTTTTAAAATTTAAATCTTTCCTTTTATAGCTTTTTACAAAAGATTAAGAGAAAGATTTGATATCTTTCCTTATTTGTAGTTAAAAGGAAGATTTTAATTTTGGAGAAAACTTTCCTTATTGTAATCATCCACATGTTTTAATAGAGAGATATTAATTTATAAAAGTTTCCTTTTATAACCAACTATGAAGGGAATTTTTAAAGAGAAATTTTTATTTTAAAAATTTTTGGAAATAAATTAGGAAGTTTTAATTTTGTGTTTAAAACTTTCCTTATTTGGAGGAATTGAGGTGGCCGGCCACATTGATAGAGAAAAGGAATTTTTTTAATTAATTAAATTTTCCTTTCAATGGCATGGAAAATAAGGAAGTTTTTATTAAAACTTTCCTTATTTGTCAAGACCAAGGAATATAAAAGAGAGGGTAGAGGTGCCTCACCTCACAAGAACATACATCTAGTATTCCTCTCTTCTCTTCCTTGTGGTGGTCGGCCCTCTCTTCTTCCTCTTCCCCTATTCTTTTTCTTAAGTGGTCGGTGGCATCATCTTCTTGGAGAGATCTTGGTGGCCAGATTTTGCTTGGAGAAGAAGAAGAGATAGGAGGCATTGTTTCCTAGCATCCCTTGGTGCTTGGTTGGTGGCCGAAGTTCTTCATTTCAAGGAGATTGTTGGTGGCCGAAACTTACAAGGAGAAGAAGGAGGCTTGGGTGGATTCTCGTCTCAGTAAATTGTCGCCCACACGACGTTCAAGATAAGAAGAGAAATATGATAGAAGATCGTGAGGTCTATAAGCTACAAAAGGTATAAATAGTTATTAGATTCCGCATCATAACTAGTTCATCTTTTTGTTTTGATCTTGAAATACCAAACACAAGAGGCTAACGTTTCTAGGTTTTAGATTTATGATTCAAATTTGTGTTTTTTTTTCGATCTTGTGATTCGATTGTTCTTATTGGTTAAACCTAGGGTTACTATAAGGAGATTAAATATTAAATTTCGTTGAAAGACTTTGTCTAGGAAGTGGTGGATGCTCCCATAACCAAGAAAGCCTAGTGCCTCACCATGTTTAACCTAGAAGCTGATCTCTGAAATAAATATTTAATCAAATTTGTAACATAGGTGGATTTGGATTAAGAATGTTAAGCATCGTTTGCGATCCAAGTATAAACCTCTAAGAACAGATAAGTTGAATTTTGAATCAATAATGTTAAGTTATATTTGCGATTCCAAATTTATTTTCTAAAGAACACAATAGGTTGTTAGAAATGGTTCTAGACTTATACAAAATTTTTGTACAGGGGAACCGGTATTATATTCTGAGTAGCAACCAACAGTATCAACTCATCATCATCTAACCTCAAAAAATTTCAGTTTCTTTTCATCCGGCCTCTTAAGATCCCTATCAAATCATCCTCCAAAGATTTCTGAATTTAAGCAACTTAAGCTTGCTACAACTCATTTTCCAAAAATTGCACAGAATCTGCACATGAATCTACAGATTTCTACATTTACTGTCAACACTTGCTTCAACTTGAGCTCATCACTGATTCAATGTTTCTATCCACCTCTGGCACACAAATTCTTCTCTGCATTTCACTATGAACTCCTCAACCTATTCTTAATCCCTCAGAATTTTATTACAACTTGATTCATCACATTGATCATGAACCAATCATCATTTTGCTTGTCAATTTCTGATCACAGTCTCAATCCAGCAACTCCTCAATATTAATCACAGTAGACCTCCAGAAAATAATTATCCAATTGTTCCTTTACTGATACTTTGTACCAACATTGTATCAAGTAGCAACTTTCATAAATTTCAGTGATCTACAATAACTTCACTAGCAATTTATGCTGATTCAGTGAATTCACAGCTTCATCAAACTCTGCCCCTTATTACTAAATTTGTCAAAACTTCATGTTAGGATCGTCGTACTCGGCTAGAGAGGGGGGGGTGTGAATAGCCGACCCCAAATTGCTCGTTTCTTCTACAAATCAAGGTTAGCGCAGCGGAAAATAAAACAAAGAAAGAAAGACAAGAAGATCAAACCTCAAGCACAGCGATGTAACGAGGTTCGGAGATGAAACTCCTACTCCTCGGCGTGTTCGTAAGGTGGACGAATCCTCTCAATCCGTCGGTGGATGAGACCCCGGAAAACCGGCTAATAATCACTCCTTCTGGGTGGAGAAACCTCGCCACAATGTCTTGCAACAGCAAGATAAACAGGAGTACAAGAATACAGCAAGAAACTAAGTACAATACAAAAATGTAATAACCCTAGCTTGCCTTCTTGTCGACTGGATGAAGCAGCAACTTCACGGGAATCCAACCACAGCACCAACTGTCCAGTTGAAGTCCCAGCCGAGGGAAGCTCACGCGAAGCTTCAGCGAAGAAGAGCTCAACAAAGCTCAAGCAGAAATACTTTAGCAGTCAGTAGGAAGAAGAGGAAGAACCAGAAGAAGTTTGTAGCAGCCCTCGATCTCCTTTTATAACCTCTGATATACTGAGCCAACCTGTGAACCTGCAAGCAAAAAGGCCAGAATACAGACGCCCGAAATAGCCTAGCCGTTGAGTCACAACGGTTAGGCCTGGACCGATCAGGCTCCACCCTGATCGGTCCAGAGCCTATCTGATCGGTCATGGGGACCGATCAGACCCTAGCCTGATCGGTCCCCAGACCGATCAGCTGTTCCTTCCCGAGCTTGTTGCCTCCTTCTGATCGACCTTCTGATCGGTCTCCAGACCGATCAGATAACACACAGAAGCTCACTGTGTGGTCACTGATCGATCACCAGACCGATCACTCGTATCGCTGGATAGGTCACCAGACCGATCCAGGTTTAGAGCTCCAGCCCTAAACCCTAAATGGTCCTGAGAACAAGCTACCGAGCCCTCTCTTGACCTAGTCTGGAGAACGAGCTACCGAGCCCTCTCTGACCATAGTCCAGAGAACGAGCTACCGAGCCCTCTCCGACTTTTCGTGCCATCTCCGTGCTAAGTCTCCATACTTGGACTTTTCCCGTGCCAAACTCCCTGCTTGGACTTTTCACCAGATGTCTGGTCAACCTTGACCCATCTGGATTTCCCTTGCCTGGTTTCACTCACTAGGACTTTCCAACTGCCTGGCTTCACTCACCAGGACTTTCCCATTGCCTGGCTTCACTCACCAGGACTTTCACACTGCCTGGCTTCACTCACCAGGACTTTCACTAACTGCCTGGCTTCACTCACCAGGACTTTCACAACTGCCTGGCTTCATTCACCAGGACTTTCACAACTGCCTGGCTTCACTCACCAGGACTTTCACTTTCACCTAGCTTCACTCACTAGGATTTTCACCTGGCTTCACTCACCAGGATTTCCCGACTGCCTGGCTTCACTCACCAGGACTTTCCGAACTGCCTAACATCCCAGTTAGGACTTCCCAGTCAAGTATCCGGTCAACCTTGACCTACTTGACTCTTCTTCATTCAACCTGATCAGACCCTGATTAGTATCTCTCCGCATGGACAACTGCACCTGCATTGTCCATGTCTACATGTCTTTTTGTATTGTCAAACATCGAAACCATGACCAAGGTTTACGCTTGGTCAACTAGGTCACCCTTGACCTACTGGAAATTGCACCAACACTTCACACTTCAAACTCACTGTGCTTCTGATTACTTTCAAACTCATGCAATTTATACCACCCACAGATTTCTGTTTCTACTATTCAGTAATACAATCAAATTCACTAATGTCAGAAGCTTCCAGTAGCTTGTTCAAATTTCAAAGTTTTTGAAATCCCCATGTTTAAGCTTGTTGTTGCAATGAAGTATCAGATCCGAAGTGTTGATCAAGCTATACATTTCCAAAAATTCAATTTCAAAGGTTCCAGAGTTACAAAATCAGATTCAATGAAGTTAAAGGAATTCCTTCATTTCCAAACAAATAAAGGGTTCTTGCAGAATCAACTTCTGCTCTTGTTTTAATTCTTCATATCCGATTTATTTTTACTATAATCTAGCTCCACAGAGTTGTTATGATAGTATCTTCAGCATCTATGAAGCTTTTAGGATTAAGTAATTTCTGTAATTCATGAATTCATGATTCATGTCAAATCATAAATACACTAATTCCTGAATTCTGGTTTTCAGATTCCAGTTCCAGAAATTAATAGTTTCAGACATTAATTCCGTTGAATATGCATGCATCTATTCACCTACAAATGGCATGGTAATGATGAATCAGATCCTCTTGAACTCTTGCTTCTTGTAAAATTATCCCTGTCTACCATTAATCAACAATACAAGGTCTTCAAACATTCCCTCACGAAATTTAATAACCAACAATGTCGAGTTGATGCATCTTTGACAACATGAACAATCAAAAACATGATCTCAACAATTCACTTTTCATTCCAAGAACCCTTTATATTTGTCTTCAAAAATCTTCTTTGCTTAACATCAAATCTTGATACAAAATTCAACAATCCATCCTAAGCAAGTAAAAATCAAAGTGCTCTAAGTGCATCAATACTTTTAGCTCTGAAATTTCACTAAGCAACTCAACACAAGGACAATGTACCAAGCTTCATGAATCCTTACTAAATCTTCACAATTTCCAAATCATGCAACATTTTCCTCCACACTTCAACTTTTGTTCATCTTGCCCAAAATATCCATCACATAACAAACCATATATCCATATCCAAAAAAAATATTAACAAACGAGAAAACATAAATTGATATGTTGATTATCAAGAAGAATAGCAAGAATCTGTATGGAAGAAAGAAACAAATAGACTAACCTTCATAAATATGATTTAATCCGTTAGATTATGGTTTTGAAAGAATCAAAGAAAGTTCTAGAGTGCAATGACACAAGTGCATCACTCAATTAAGGTTTAAACTCACTAGGCCTGAAAAAGTATCAATCAATTCATCAATCAAGTATCCATCATTAAGTAGAAACTTTGATAAAATCAAAAGTCCATTATTGACATTGAGCCCCAAAAATAGATTCTCAAATCTAGCTCACAATCTCTACTTCTAACATGTTATAGAAAAATTGCTAGGGGTGCCATTTTCTTATTCACACTCAAAATTAAATGCAACAAGAAAACTACCAACTGTAAACATAACTAAATGCAATAAGAAAATCAACCCTTGCATTCAAAAGATTTATTAACAACTAAACATAAAGCATGAATTGAAATGCAAAAGGAAATTAAATCAGAACAAACTCCCCTTCATATGAGTAGATAGCATCAATAACCTTCATCTTTTGCATCACCTCTCCATTGCCAATCTCATGAAACAACTTGAGTCTATGCCCATTCACCTTAAAAATCCGGTTGGTAGCCTCTTCCCTAATCTCAAAGACTCCACAAGAAAACACATTAGTTACAACATAAGGTCCTTCCCAACGAGATCTCAACGAACCTTTAATCAATTGAAGCCATGACCTATATAAGAGCACCTTGTCACCAATATGAAATTCTTTACCCACAATGTGCTTATCATGAAAATTCTTCGTCTTCTCTTTGTAAATCCGTGAGTTCTCAAATGCTTCTAACCGAATTTCCTCAAGTTCTTGAAGTTGCAATTTCCTCTCTTCTCCTGCTAAGCTAGCATCCAAATTACAAGCTTTAACTGCCCAGAATGCTCTATGTTCAATTTCCACTAGAAGATGACAAGCTTTACCATAAACCATCCTATATGGAGACATTCCTATAGGGGTCTTAAAAGTAGTTCTGTAAGCCCAAAGTGCATCATCCAATCTCTTGCTCCAATCTTTCCTATCAGGCCTCACATTTTTCTCTAGAATTTCTTTGACTTCTCTATTTGATACCTCGGCTTAACCATTTGTTTGGGAATGATAAGGAGTAGAAACTCTATGTGAAACCCCATATCTGCTCAGCATAGCCTTCATGTGTCTGTTGCAAAAATGTGTCCCTTGATCACTAATGATTGCTCTGGGTACTCCAAACCTGCAAAAAATATGTGTCCTGACAAAACTAACAACAACTGAAGATTTATTAGTCTTGGTGGGAATGGTCTCCACCTATTTGGAAACATAATCAACTGCCAATATAATATATGAAAATCCAAAAGAGATAGGAAATGGACGCATAAAATCAATACCCTATACATCAAAAATCTCACAGAATAGCATGTAATGTTGAGACATTTCATTCATAGGTCCTATGTTCCCAGTTCGTTAACACCTATCACATGATCTACAAAAATTATAAGCATCACGAGAAAGGGTAGGCCAATAAAATCCACACTCTAAAACCTTCCTAGCTGTCCTTCGGGGTCCAAAATGTCCCCCACACTCATATGAATGACAAAATGCAAGTACAGACTGAAACTCAAAATCAGGTATGCATCTCCTAATGATATGATCACTACAAAATTTCCATAGATAAGGATCATCCCACACATAATATTTTGAATCACTTTTCAATTTGTTCTTTTGAGCTTTTGAAAATTGTGCAGGAAAAATGTTACCTACTAAAAAGTTAACCATATCTGCATACCATGGTGACTCACCATGTATCCGAAAAAGCTACTCATTCCTGAAATCATCATCAATAGTCATATAATCTAACTCTCCTTCAATTCTGCTCAAGTGATCTGCAACCAAGTTCTCCTTCCCACTCCTATCTCGAATCTCCAAATCAAACTCCTTGAGGAGAAGCATCCATCTAATCAATATGGGCTTAGCATCTGGCTTCTTGAGGAGAAACTTTAAAGTTGCATGATCAGAAAATACAACCACATGAGAACAAAGTAAATATGATCTAAATTTGTCTAAAGTAAAAATAATGGAAAGAAGCTCCTTCTCTGTCGTGGTGTAATTTGCTTGAGCCGAATCCAATGTCTTTGATGCATAGCAAACCACATGTGATGCTCCCACTACTCTCTGTGCTAGTACTACCCCAATGGAAAAATTTGAAGCATCACACATAAGCTCAAATGGTAGTGTCCAATCCGGTGGCATGATAATAGGTGCAGAAATTAAAGCTTCCTTCAATCTCTGAAAAGCTTCCTTGTATCTCTGATCAAACTGAAACTCCACATCTTTCTAAAGAAGTTGAGATAATGGAAGAGTAATCTTATTGAAGTCCCTAATAAATCTCCTGTAGAATCTTGCATGGCCAAGAAAAGTTCGAACACGCATGTGGGGTAAGATAAAGAAGATATAGCACTAACTTTAGCAGGATCAACCTCAATTCCTTTCCTAGAGACTATATGTCCTAAAACAATACCATGCTCAACCATAAAATGACATTTTTCAAAATTAAGTACCAAGTCAGTCTCAGTGCATCTATCTAAAACCCTAGACAAATTTTCTAGATATACATCAAATGATGAACCATATACAGGAAAATCATCCATGAAAACTTTCATGCAATGCTCTAATAAATCACCAAAAATGCTCACCATACATCGTTGAAAGGTTCCTGGAGCGTTGCATAGTCTAAATGGCATCCGTCTATAAGCAAATGTACCGAAAGGGAAAGTGAAGGTAGTCTTCTCTTAGTCCTCTAGGTCGATGCAAATCTGAAAATAACTAGTGTAACCATCAAGAAAGCAATAATGTGACTTACCTGCCAATCTCTCCAACATCTGATCAATAAAAGGCAAAGGGTAGTGATCCTTTCTGCTTGCTTGATTCAACTTCTTGTAGTCTATGTTGGGTTTTTCGGGCCGCGAAAATCGCTTTTTTGCGACGTGAAAACCCCGAAACCCCCATGCCACCGGATCCGTGCGAAGAAAAACTTTCGAAAACATTACGAGTACGAGTTTTATGCTAGTTCTATACTAGAAGTAGAAATTACCTTGATGCGAAGCCCTTCGCGTATCCCGCTCTTCCAAGTGATGCCGGATCTCGAGGTTGTCAAGTGTACAACCCTCTAGAAGTATCCACACGAACTATTAGGTGGAGAAAACCTAACACAAAGGTGTGCTAGCACCTTGGTAAGGTTCGTCCAAGAGAGGAGAGGGAGAGCAAGAAGAGAGAGCAAGGAAGAAGATGAAGTGAATAGCCTTGAATGAAAATAAAAATGAATTCACTTCATTTTGTGTGGCCGGCCACAACAAGAGTAACCCCCTCATTAATGTGGCTGGCCACATTAAAGCCAAAGAAAAATGTAACTTCCATTAGGTGGCACAATCATGTGTTAACTATGATGATGTGACACATCATCATTGGCCACTTAATGTCAAGTCACAAATGATGTGGCATAAAGTCAAGTCAAACTTGACTCTTCCTCTTTCTCTCAAGTCAAGTCAAACTTGACTCAATCTCTCTCATGGTTGATCTAATCCAACCATTTAATTCAAGCCAATTTAATATAATGAATCTAATTCATTTAATTAAATTGATTCAATGAGTCATAATCTAAATTAGCCTCATTGAACACATGAATCAACTTGAGTCCAACTCAATTAACCCAATTAGGATTACTCTTAATCCAATTTGATTCATCATATGAATCTAATCCTCTTGGTTCATCATATGAACCTAATCTCCATCTAATTGTCCTTTGTGTGTGACCCTATAGGTTCTTGTAACGTTGGCAATGCCCCTAAACTCATTTAGGAACATAAGTAATGAGCGGTATCTAGCAACACATCATTACTACCCAAGTTACATGAATATTGAGATCCAACATCATCTTGTGACTACTAATTGTGACTCCTCACAATATATGACAAGTGTCCTTCTATCCAAGACATCTAGATTGATTAATGTGAGGCATAGACCGTGTCATCCTCTAATCAATCTAAATCTTGAACTCCAAGTAGACTCACTAAATCAAATGAGCTCAATATCTCATATTGACTCATTTGGGCATGACCATGCACTTTCGTGGTCTCACTCTATCAAGAATATCGATGTCGCTCCCGTCATATAGGAGGGATAGATCCCATCTACATCACTCACATCCCTCTGCATAATTTGTTACATACCCAGTAATCGCCTTTATAGTCCACCCAGTTACGGGTGACGTTTGACGAAAGCAAAGTACATAACTCCTTATGTAGGGATCCATGGTGACTTCAGGTCTAAGGACTAGTAGTCATACTAATAGCCACATAAGAAATTATATGACACTCATATAATGATCCATGATACTTTCTCATGGCGGGTCATTCAGTATACATTCTCCAATGCATACCCATGTGTTAACTTGATATCTCTATATCCATGACTTGTGAGATCAAGTCATCGAGTTGACCTACATGCTAGTCTCGTCGCATTAACATTGTCCCTGAATGATAATACTCGACTAGGAATGATTAAGAGTAGTGTTCCCTATATCATCTCACTATCGATTCAACCAATCGATTGATATAGGTAAGAACCTTCTACTCAAGGACGCTATTATACTTAGTTTATTTGACACCAATACAAGTAAGTATAATAACCAAAACATATGCCTTTATTTATACAAGAATATGATACAACAAGTCCATAATACAATCATCAAATGATTGACTCTAGGGCTCTAACTAACAATCTCCCATTAGCACTAGTGCCAATCAGTGAAGGCTCTAAGCCCCAATGACCTAGTGTGACCATCATGCTTTCTCTGTGCCAAAGCCTTGGTCAAGGGATTTGCGATGTTAGCCTCTGTAGGTACTCTACAAATCTTCACATCTCCTCTCTCGATAATCTCTCGAATGAGATGGAAGCGCCGTAGTATGTGTTCGGTCCGCTGGTGTGAGCGGGATTCCTTCGCCTGAGCTATAGCTCCATTGTTGTCACAATAGAGCTCAATAGGGTCAGCGATACTAGGAATCGCACCAAGTTCAGTGATGAACTTGCGGATCTAAACTGCCTCCTTTGCTGCCTCTGATGCAGCAATGTACTCGGCCTCTGTCGTAGAATCAGCTACTGTGTCCTGCTTCGAACTCTTCCATCTCACAGCACCACCATTTATGCAAAACATGAACCCTGACTGCGATCGATAATCGTCCTTGTCAGTCTGGAAGCTAGCATCACTGTAACCCTTTACAGCTAGCTCGTAATTGCCTACATATATCAAGAAATATTCTTTAGTCCTTCTTAAGTACTTAAGAATATTCTTGACCGCTATCCAGTGACTTTCACCTGGATCTGACTAGTATCTGCTCGTCATGCTCAAAGCATACGAGAAATCAGGTCGAGTACACAACATGGCGTACATGATAGATCCTATGGCTGAGGCATAAGGGATCTGATCCATGCGGTCTCTCTCCTCTCTAGAAGAGGGACCTTGAGTCTTCGAAAGACTCACGCCATGTGACATCGGTAGAAATCCCTTCTTGGAGTTCTGCATGGTAAACCGAAGGAGTACCTTGTCAATGTATGTACTCTGACTTAGGCCAAACAATCTCTTAGATCTATCTCTATAGATCTGTATGCCTAGAATGCGGGATGCCTCACCTAAGTCCTTCATTGAGAAGCAAGTCCCTAGCCAGGTCTTGACAGACTGAAGCAAAGGGATGTCCTTCCCAATGAGTAGTATGTCATCCACATACAACATAAGGAAGACAACTATATCCCCTACAACCTTCTTGTAGACACAAGGTTCATCTTCGTTCTTGATGAAACCAAACTATTTGATTGCACCATCGAATCGAAGATTCTAGCTCCGAGAAGCTTGCTTTAGTCCATAAATGGACCTATGCAGCTTGCATACTCTGCTAGTATGCTGTGGATCTACAAAACCCTCAGGTTGTGTCATGTACACATCCTCGAGTAGGTTTCTATTCAGAAACGCGGTTTTGACATCCATCTGCCATATCTCATAGTCATGGTAGGCTGCAATAGCAAGCATGATCCGAATGGACTTAAACATCGCAACTGGAGAAAAGGTTTCATCATAGTCAATACCATGAATATGCTTGAAACCTTTAGCTACCAAGCGACCCTTATAGATAAGTCCATCCATGTCAGTCTTTCTCTTAAAGACCGACTTGCACCCTATCGGTTTTACCCATTCAGGTGGATCAACCAAAGTCCAAACTTGGTTGCTGTACATGGATTCCATCTCGGATCTCATGGCCTCTAGCCATTTCTCAGAATCTGGTCTCATCACAGCTTCTTGATAGGTGGTAGGCTCATCCTCTATGAGCATAACGTCATCATGGTCAGACAAGAGAAATGAGTATCTCTCAGGCTGACGACGTACCCTATCAGACCTGCGAAGAGGTATGTCTACATGAACTAGTTGTTGTTCCTCAACTCCTTGTGGAACAACATCATCCACAACACTTTGTGGTTCCAGTTCAATTTCCATCGAGGATTCAGTGCTATTGTTCGCATCTTGAACTTCTTCAAGATCAAACGCGCTCCCACTAGTCTTTCTATAAACAAAGTCCCTTTCTAGAAAGACCCCAGTCTTTGCCACAACTACCTTGTGCTGACTGGGAATGTAGAAGTAATATCCCTTAGTTTCTTGGGATATCCAATGAAATAGCACTTGTCAGATTTGGGTCCTAATTTGTCTGAGACTTGACATCGTACGTAAGCCTCACAACCCCAAATCCTCATGAAAGACACCTGGGCATCTCTCCCAGTCCATATCCTATATGGTGTCTTTATCACGGCCTTTGATGGAACTCGGTTGAGTATAAAAGCTGCCGTGTCTAGAGCATAGCCCCAAAGGTATGTCGGAAGATCTGTGTGACTCATCATGGATCGTACCATATCTAATAGGGTATGATTCCTCCTTTCGGATACACTATTCCACTGTGGTGTTCTAGGAGGAGTGAGTTGGGATAGAATCCCACACTCAGCTAGGTAGTCACGAAACTCATGGCTAAGGTATTCTCCACCTCGATCTGATCGAAGTATCTTAATACTCTTGCCAAGCTGGTTCTGTACTTCATTCTTGAATTTTTGAACTTTTCAAAGGATTCTGACTTATGTGTCATCAAGTACACATAACTATATCTACTGAACTCATCAGTAAATGTGATGAAGTACCTATAACCGCCTCTAGCAGCGACATTGAAAGGGCCACATACATCACTATGAATGAGTCCTAACAAATCAGTCGCTCTCTCCGCTCTCTCGCTGTGCCTACTAAAGGGAGTCTTGGTCATCTTGCCTCGTAGGCATGACTCGCATATCTTATATGATTCTAAATCAAATTAGTTCAGAAAACCATCCTTATGGCGCTGGGATAAGCGCTTGTCATTTATATGACCTAAGCGACAGTGCCAGAGGTAGGTTTGGTTCATGTCGTTTGACTTGAACCTCTTGGTATTTATGTTATAGATAGGGCTCTCAAGAGCTAGAATATAGAGTTCGTTTATCAAAGGTGCACTACAATAGAACATATCGTTTAAATAGACGGAACAACATTTGTTCTTTATTATAAACGAAAATCCTTTCTTGTCCAAACAAGAAACGGAAATTATGTTCTTAGTCAAGGCAGGCACATAACAACAATCATCTAATTCTAGTACAAGCCTAGAGGGAAGAGATAGATGGTAAGTTCCTACAGCAATAACAGCAACCCATGCTCCATTGCCTACTCGTAGGTCTATCTCACCCTTCGTCAATGCCCTTCTATTTCTCAGCGCTTGTACATTAGTACAAATGTGCGAAGCACATCCGGTATCTAATACCCACGATGAAGAAATAGAGAGGTTGACTTCTATAACATGTATACCTGAAGTAGAAATCTTATTTCTCTTCTTCTTAAGATCTTCCAGGTATTCTTTGGAGTTCCTCTTCCAGTGCCTTGCTTGTCCTTGATATAGGTGACAAAGATTTTCAACCATATCGTAAGCGCCCATCAACTCATGTTGCTTCTGAAGCTCAGAGTTCATGGTCGCGAGCATAAGACAAGACTCATCTAATGAGTCATCTTGATGCTTCTTGTAAGCATCACGGTCTGCTCGCGTGGCAGTGGCAGGAGGAGCCTCCAGAATGGGCTGCTCCAGAACGTACAGTTTACGTTCCTGAGTGAGAACTATTCTCAGATTCCTGTACCATTCCAGGAAATTTTCTCCGTTGAGCTTGTCCTTCTTAAGGACAGATTGCAGAGAGAAGGTGTTCGTATTCGACGTCATGGAAATTCTACAACGGAAATAAATGCAGAAATAAGTATCATATTCTTAATCATTTAATTAGGCCTTTAACTAAATGATGCTCCCACTGAATTCTATAATTCACGTGGGACAAGATCCACATCATACTAACCCTTGAGTTAGCTTTGGCTAATACGCCCAAGACTTAGTATGATTGGTAGGTAATGATTACCAATTACATCTCTATGCAACTCTTGTTTATAGGATAGAATCCGCATTTATATTAAAATTTAAGTTAGCTTTGGCTAATACGCCCGAGAATTAATATAAACGTGATTTTGTCCTACCTTTCCAACCATTGGAAGAATGCCTATAGTTGTACTCGATCCAACCGAGTAAACTAGGAATACTCAATCTAATTGAGTTGTACTCACCTATGCGTTGATAGGCGGGACCAAAATTGTCCCTCTGTACCCTACCAAGATAGTATGTGTTGCTCTGCTTTGGCAGATTCAACAACAACATGCGATCGAGGTAGTAGTAGGTATCACGGCATGGTAGGCATTACGAGTTGACGTGTTTTAGATCTAATCTAAACGATGATGCGTATCATATACTCGATAGATCCAATCTAATCGAAGGGTGCATCATGTGCACGATTTAGATCTAATCTAATCGCTAGACACTAATTAACTACTTAATTAAACATGCATCACATACATATAATTAATTAATTAAATTTTATGATTAGTCATGGCCCTACTACGATCTTCTCAAGCCAATGAGAAGATCGGATGGTCAACCAAAGGTCAACTTCTCAAGCGCCTTCCTTTTGACCACCTTGTGTTGCTCGCGCCTTCCTCGTAACTCCGTCTCGAGTGGACCTTCCACAGCTCCAATTTTTGTACATTACAATTTTTGAAACTCAAGTTATATTCGAGTCTAAATCTAATTTACAACCAGAATAAAAGAAAGGCACGACGCGCAGGTCGCGAGAAAAAAAAAGAGTACAACACGCACATCACATCACGGCGCGCAGGCCGTAACACAAATTATCCAATCAAATTGGGTCTTTGGGCCATGACTATCACAAAATTAATATATAATTCAAAATTATATATTTTTCATAATTTTCTGTAATTTTTTCATAATTTTACAGATTTTTATGAGTAAAATTTTCCCGGCGGTCCCGATTAGCGATTTCGGGCGCAATCGCGAAGCAAATCCCCTTGCGGGGTTAGGGGCAGTACCCCTACCCGCGATCTAACCATCGCGAGTTGCTCCTAAGCGATCCTATAGCGCCTAAGTCCGCTGTCCCAAAACAATTTGGGTCGAAACATTGCCGTTTCGGAAAATTCTTCTCGGTAGTCGAAGCCTACAAGTGCCGGAACACTTGTGCTTCGCTTCTACAAGAAAAATACCCATAAAATCATAAAAATTAGGAAATTCACAGAATGTTACAGTATGCATATTTTTCATAAAAATACGAATCTAAACTCGTACTCGCTTCGCACGTGGCTCTGATACCACTGTTGGGTTTTTCGGGCCGCAAAAACCGCTTTTTCGCGTCGCGGAAACCCCGAATCACCCTAGCCATTGGATCCGTGCGAAGAAAAACTTTTGAAAAACAAGTACGAGTTTCAAACAATGATCTACAGTAGATCTACAAGGGAAAAAACCATTTATACCTTTGATGCGTGCCCTTTTCGTAATCCCGCAAGTCCAAGGTACGTCAGATCTCAAAGTTGTCAACGTAGACAACTCTCTAGTGATATCCACACGAACAAGGTATGTTCTCTAACACACAATGATGGAGAAGAGAGTATCCCAAGTGTGCTAGCACTTTCTAGGGCTCTCGGATAGGATTTGGAAGAGAGAAAAGAGAGAAAGCGAAAAAGGAATCTTATACACTCACTAGTACTATCCTCCTTTGTGACCTTCACTTTCTCTATTCTCTTGGAACACAACTCACATATCTTCACCCTCCATGAAAACCCCACGGCAACAGTAGTAAGGAGGAGGAAGAAGCCAAGGAAGAAGATGAAGCATTAACACACATCAATTGCCACAAAACAAAACCTCCTTTGCATTAGTGTGGCCGGCCACACCATTGTAACCTCCCCATTTAATGTGGCCGGCCACATTAAATGGAATGGGAGGTGTAACCTCCATGAGGTGGCATACCTCATGAGGTGGAGATGATGTGGCTACCATGTAGGATGAGTCATCCTCCATGAAGTGGCAATACATCAAGTCAAACTTGATGTTTCAACTTCCCATTTGGTCAAGTCAAAATTGACCAATTTTTCTTCCTTGTTGAGTTGAATCCAACCTTTGACTCAAGTCAATTTCAATCTAATGAATCTCAATTCATTAATATAAATTGAATCAATGAATCAAATTTAAATTAAACTCATTCAACAATTAAATCTAATTGAGTCTAACTCAATAAGTCTAATTTAAATCAATCCGAATCCAATTGGTTCATCATATGAACCTAATCTCCATCCACTTGTTCTTTGTATGTGACCCAATAGGTTCTTGTAACGTTGGCAATGTTTCTAAACTCCTTTAGCAACATAAGCAATGAGCGGCATCTAACAATACATCATTGCTACCCAAGTTACAAGAAATGTTGAGATCCAACATCACCATGTGACTACTAATTGTGACTCCTCACAATATATGACAAGTGTCCTTCTATCCTAGACATCTAGATTGATCAATGTGAGGCATAGACCGTGTCATCCTCTGACCAATCTAAATCTTGAACTCCAAGTAGACTCACTAAATCAAATGAGCTCAATATCTTATATTGACTCATTTGGGCATGGCCATGCACTTCGTGCTCTCACTCTATCAAGAATACCGATGTCTCTCCTGTCATATACGAGGGATAGATCTCATCTACATCACTCACATCCCTCTGCATAATTCGTTACATACTCAGTAATTGCCTTTATAGTCCACCCAGTTACGGGTGACGTTTGACGAAACCAAAGTACATAACTCCTTATGTAGGGATCCATGGTGACTTCAGGTCTAAGGACTAATAGTTATACTAATAGTCACATGAGAAAGTATATGACACTCATATAACGATCCATGATACTTTCTCATGGCGGGTCATTTAGTATACATTCTCTAATGTATATCCATGTGTCAACTTGATATCTCTATATCCATGACTTGTGAGATCAAGTCATCGAGTTGACCCACATGCTAGTCTTATTGCATTAACATTGTCCTTGAATGTTAATACTCGACTAGGAATGATTTAGAGTAGTGTTCCCTATATCATCTCACTATCGGTTCAACTAACCGATTGATATATGTAAGAACCTTCTACTCAAGGACGTTACTATACTTAGTTTATTTGGCACAAATACAAGTAAGTATAATAACCAAATGCCTTTATTTATATAGAATATGATACAACAAGTCCAAAATACAACCATCAAATGATTGGCTCTAGGGCTCTAGCTAACAGTCTAGAGTATAGCCCCAAAAGAATGTCGGAAGATCTGTGTGACTCATCATAGACCGTACCATATCTAATAGGGTACGATTCCTCCTTTCGGATACACCATTCCACTGTGGTGTTCCAGGAGAAGTGAGTTGGGATAGAATCCCACACTTTGCTAGATAGTCACGAAACTCATGGCTAAGGTATTCTCCACCTCGATCTGATCGAAGTATCTTAATACTCTTGCCAAGCTGGTTCTGTACTTCATTCTTGAATTCTTTGAACTTTTCAAAGGATTCTAACTTATGTGTCATCAAGTACACATAACCATATCTACTGAAGTCATCAGTAAATGTGATGAAGTACCTATAATCTCCTCTAGCTGTGACATTGAATGGGCCACATACATCATTATGTATAAGTCCTAACAAATCGGTCGCTCTCTCGCTATGCCCACTAAAGGGAGTCTTGGTCATCTTGCCTAGTAGGCATGACTCACACGTCTCATAAGATTCAAAATCAAATGAGTTCAGCAAACCATCTTTATGGAGCTGGGATAAGCGTTTGTCATTTATATGACCTAAGCGACAGTGCTAGAGATAGGTTTGGTTCATGTCATTTGACTTGAACCTCTTCGTATTTATGTTATAAATAGGGCTTTCAAGGTCTAGAATATAGAGTCCGTTTATCAGAGGTGCACTATAATAGAACATATCGTTTAAATAGACGGAACAACATTTGTTCTTTATTGTAAACGAGAAACCTTTCTTGTCCAAACAAGAAACTGATATAATGTTCTTAGTTAATGCAGGCACATAACAACAATCAACTAACTCTTGTACAAGCCTAGAGGGTAGAGATAGAAAGTAAGTCCCTACTGCAACAACAGCAACCCGTGCTCCATTGCCTACTCATAGGTCCACCTCGCCCTTTGCCAATGCCCTGCTATTTCTCAGCGCCTGCATATTAGTACAAATGTGAGAAGCACATCCGATATCTAATACCCATGATGAAGAAATAGATAGATTGACTTCTATAACATATATACCTGAAGTGGAAGTCTCACTTCGCTTCTTCTTAAGATCTTCCAGGTACACCTTGCAGTTCCTCTTCTAGTGCCCAATCTGACCGCAGTGGAAGCAGGTAGCATCCTTAGCAACCCCTCCTTTAGGCTTCAGTGCCTTGCCTTTGCCCTTGGCTTGGGACTTTCCTTTGCCTTTGGGCTTGCCCTTGCCCTTGTGTTTCTGAACCATCAGAACAGAGTGGGGCTTTGCCTTCTTAAGGTTCATCTCAGTAGTTCTCAACATGCTAAGCAGCTCGGGCAGTGGCTTGTCAATTTCGTTCATATTGTAGTTTAGAACGAATTGACTATAGCTATCCGGCAAGGATTGCAAGATCAGGTCAGTGGCAAACTCTTGGCCAAGCGGGAATCCCAACCTCTGTAGGTTTTCTATGTACCCAATCATTTAGAGTACATATGGGCCTACGGTAGCCCCATCTGACATCTTGCACTGAAATAGTGCCCTTGAGATCTCAAATCTCTCATGTCGCACTTGTCCTTGATACAGTTGACGAAGATGTTCAACCATATCGTAAGCGCCCATCAACTCGTGTTGCTTCTAAAGCTCAGAGTTCATGGTCGCGAGCATTAGACAGGACACATCTAATGCGTCATCTTGATGCTTCTTGTAAGTATCTCGGTCAGCTCGCGTGGCAGTGGCAGGAGGAGCCTCCGGAATGGGCTGCTCCAGAACGTACAGTTTACGTTCTTGGGTGAGAACTATTCTCAAGTTCCTGTACCAGTCCAGGAAATTTGCTCTGTTGAGCTTGTCCTTCTCAAGGATAGAACGCAGGGAGAAAGAGTTCGTATTCGACGTCATGGTTATCTACAATAGAAAAATATAGAAAATAAATATCATATTCTTTTAAATCATTTAATTAGGCCTTTAACTAAATGATACTCCCACTGAATTCTATAATTCATGTGGGACGAGATCCACATCATACTACGCCTTGAGTTAGCTTTGGCTAAATCACCCAAGACTTAGAATGATCGGTAGGTAACAATTTACCAATTACATCTCTATGCAACTCTTGTTTATAGGATCATTATCCACAGTTATATTAAAACTTGAGTTAGCTTTGGCTAATACGCCCAAGAATTAATATAAATGTGATTTATGTCCTATCTTTCCAACCGTTAGAAGAATGCCTATAGTTATACTCGATCCAACCGAGTTAACTAGGAATACTCAATCTAATTGAGTTTGTACTCGCCCACGCGTTGATAGGCGGGACCAAGATTGTCCCTCCGTACCCTACCAAGATAATATGTGTTGCTCTGCTTTGGCAGATTCAACAACACATGTGATCGAGGTAGTGATAGGTATCACGGCACGGTAGGCATTAGAGTTGATGCGATTTAGATCTAATCTAATCGTCGATGTGTATCAAATACGCGATAGATCTAATCTAATCGAGGGGTGCATCATGTGCACAACTTAGATCTTATCTAATCGTTAGGCACTAATTAATTACTTAATCATGCATCACATATACACAAGCAATTAATTAAATTTATTTGTGATTAGTCATGGCCCTACTACGATCTTCTCAAGCCAATGAGAAGATCGGATGGTCAACCTAGGGTCAACAGCTTCTCAAGCTCCTCCCTTTGACCACCTTGTGTTGCTCGCGCCCTCCTCGTAACTTCGTCTCGTGTGGACCTTCCACGGCTCCAATTTTGTACATTACAATTTTGAAACTTGAGTTACATTCAAGTCTAAACTAATTTACAACAAGAATACAAAATAGAGAAAGGCACGACGCGTAGGTCGCGAATCAAATGCAGCACACGCAAACACACAAAATGGCACGTAGGCCATATTTTGAATTACAACACAAATTATCCAATTGAATTGGGTCTTTGGGCCATGACTATCACAAAAATAATATATAATTTGAAATTATATATTTCTATAATTTTCTGTAATTTTTCCTATAATTTTTACAATTTTTACGAGTACAATTTCCTAGCGGTTCCATTTAGCGATTTTCGGGCGCAATCGCGGAACGAATCCCCTTGCGGGGCCAGGGGCAGTGCCCCTACCCTCGATCTAACTATCGCGAGGGTTCCTTTGCGATCTAACAGCGCCTTAGCCAGCTGTCCCAAAAAGTTTTGGGGCGAAACTTGGCCGTTTTGGGAAAAACTTCTCGGTAGTTGAAGCCTACAAGTGTCGAAACACTTGTGTTTCCCTTATACGAGAAAAATACCAATAAAAACTATAAAAATCATAAATTTACAGAATATTACAGAACTGGAAAGTTTTCATAAAACACAAAATAAACTCGTACAAGTCTTCGCACGTGGCTCTGATACCACTGTTGGATTTTTCGGGCCGTGAAAATCGCTTTTTCTCGTCGCGGAAACCCCGAAACCCCCATGCCACCAGATCCGTGCGAAGAAAAACTTTCGAAAACATTAAGAGTACGAGTTTTATGCTAGTTCTATACTAGAAGAAGAAATTACCCTTGATGCGAAGCCCTTCGCGTATCCCGCTCTTCCAAGTGATGCCAGATCTCGAGGTTGTCAAGTGTACAACCCTCTAGATGTATCCACACGAACTATTAGGTGGAGAAAACCTAACACAAAGGTGTGCTAGCACCTTGGTAAGGTTCATCCAAGAGAGGAGAGGGAGAGAAAGAAGAGAGAGCAACGAAGAAGGTGAAGTGAATAGCCTTGAATGAAAAAAAAAAATGAATTCACTTCATTTTGTGTGGCCGGCCACAAAAAGAGTAACCCCCTCATTAATGTGGCCGACCACATTAAAGCTAAAGAAAAATGTAACTTCCATTAGGTGGCACAATCATGTGTTAACTATGATGATGTGGCACATCATCATTGGCCACTTAATGCCAAGTCACAAATGATGTGGCATAAAGTCAAGTCAAACTTGACTCTTCCTCTTCCTCTCAAGTCAAGTCAAACTTGACTCAATCTCTCTCATGGTTGATCTAATCCAACCATTTAATTCAACCCAATTTAATATAATGAATCTAATTCATTTAATTAAATTGATTCAATGAGTCATAATCTAAATTAGCCTTATTGAACACATGAATCAACTTGAGTCCAACTCAATTAACCCAATTAGGATTACTCTTAATCCAATTTGATTCATCATATGAATCTAATTCCCTTGGTTCATCATATGAACCTAATCTCCATCTAATTGTCCTTTGTGTGTGACCCTATAGGTTCTTGTAACGTTGGCAATGCCCCTAAACCCATTTAGGAACATAAGTAATGAGCGGTATCTAGCAATACATCATTACTACCCAAGTTACAAGAATGTTGAGATCCAACATCACCTTGTGACTACTAATTGTGACTCCTCACAATATATGACAAGTGTCCTTCTATCCTAGACATCTAGATTGATTAATGTGAGGCATAGACCGTGTCATCCTCTAATCAATCTAAATCTTGAACTCCAAGTAGACTCACTAAATCAAATGAGCTCAATATCTCATATTGACTCATTTGGGCATGGTCATGCACTTTCGTCGTCTCACTCTATCAAGAATATCGATGTCACTCCCGTCATATAGGAGGGATAGATCCCATCTACATCACTCACATCACTCTGCATAATGCGTTACATACCCAGTAATCGCCTTTATAGTCCACCCAATTACGGGTGACGTTTGACGAAACCAAAGTACATAACTCCTTATGTAGGGATCCATGGTGACTTCAGGTCTAAGGACTAGTAGTCATACTAATAGCTACATGAGAAAGTATATGACACTCATATAACGATCCATGATACTTTCTCATGGCGGGTCATTCAGTATACATTCTCCAATACATACCCATGTGTCAACTTGATATCTCTATCTCCATGACTTATGAGATCAAGTCATCGAGTTGACCTACATGCTAGTCTCGTCGCATTAACATTATTCCTGAATGTTAATACTTGACTAGGAATGATTAAGAGTAGTGTTCCCTATATCATCTCACTATCGATTCAACCAATCGATTGATACTTCTACTCAAGGACGCTATTATACTTAGTTTATTTGGCACCAATACAAGTAAGTATAATAACCAAAACATATGCCTTTATTTATACCAGAATATGATACAACAAGTCCATATTACAATCATCAAATGATTGGCTCTAGGGCTCTAACTAACAGTCTACACATACTCTCCAAGAATTCTTCACTCTTGTGGGAATCAAATCATTCTCTTCATTAGCTACCACTGTTACCCCTGATTTCTTTGGAACCACATGGATAGGACTCACCCACTTACTGTCAGAAATAGGGTAAATGATGCCTGCCTGTAGAAGTCTAGTCACCTCTTTCTTGACCACATCAAGGATCAGTGGGTTAAGTCTCCTCTGGGGTTGTCTCAACCGGTTTCACATCCTCTTCCAAATAAATCTTATGCATACAAATAGAAGGACTAATCCCAGGAATATCTACTAGTGTTCATCCAATGGCCTTCCTATGCTGTCTCAGAATCTCTAACAATCTTTCCTCCTGATCTGGTTTCAAATTCTGAGCTATAATTATAGGTAGCTGTTGATTCTCTCCTAAATAAGCATATTTCAAATGCTGAGGTAATAGCTTCAACTCATCCTGTGTTTGGTCAACATAAGGCGATCCTAGGGGTAGAGCTTCTCCTATGCAATCCCCTACGCATAATTCTTCTTCTCTAAGCAGTCCTAGGGATAGAGCTTCTCCTAAGCAATCCCCTACGCATAAATCACCTCTCTCACTTGGAAATAATCCACAAGACTTATCATCCACTCCCAAGGCTGAAATATCCTCTATATCCGTAAATAAAATATCACCTTGACCAACCTCTGCAAAATCTGAATATGAATCATTCACTGAAAAGAAATCCATGCTGTCCAACTCCTCTGAGATATCCAAACTAAGAAGAGAATGATCCTCTCTAGGATGCTTCATAGCGTCAAAAATACTAAATCAGGCCACTGTATCACCTATCTCCATAGAAAGTGTGCCCACATGAACATCAATCTTTGTCCTTGCAGTCTTCAAAAATGGTCACCCCAGAATAAGTGGAGATCTACTGGCCAGATAGTCTCCCTCCATATCTAGAATGTAAAAATCTGCAAGAAACATAAGTTCTCTCACCTTCACCAATACATCTTCAATGACTCCAGCTGGATGAGTCTGACTGCGGTCAGCTAACTGAATGACTACTCCTGTAGGTTGTAATGGTCCAATCCCTAAGGTCTGAAAAACTGATTTTGGTATCACGTTAATTGAAGCTCCCAAATCTAACATGACATCCTGAAAAAGATTACTCCCAATCTCACAAGGGACTATAAATACTCCAGGATCTTCACATTTCTGAGGAACTGGTTGAAGAAGTGCAGATACATTATTGCCCATGCTAATTAACTCATTCCCCTTCAACTTTTTCTTGTGCACACAAAGATCCTTCAAAAATTTAGCATATTTTGGAATTTGCTTGATCATGGTGAGTAAAGGAACATTTACCTTCACCTTGCTAAATAGGTTCACAAGCTCTTGAAATTCCTTAGCTCTTTCCTTTTCTACATTCTTCCTTGGTTGAGTTTTTCATTGAGGAAAAGGTAAAGGGATGCTCGGCTCTGAATTCTGAAATCTTGAATTCCCATATTTGCATGAATCTGGCAAGTATACTGGAAACTGTTCAGTTGGACATAAGTTGCTGGAAATTTCTGGAATACAACTTCTACTACCTTGTGCATGCTCCAAAATTCAAAGGATCGATGAAAATTGAAGTGGAGCTTGAGGTTGGCACATTCTGAACTTCTAGAATTCCTTCACTACTAGAACTTTGTTGCTGGATTTCTGGAAAATTTTCAGTAGCAACTCCTTCTTTTGAAAATTCTGAAACTTTTCTACTACTCCTTAAAGTCAATGCATTAACGTTCCCTTTAGGATTAGGAGTTGTTCCAGATGGCAATTGACTAGATCCCTGAGCTTGAATTTGATTAATGCTGGAAGCCAATTGTCCTATCTACCTTTCTATATTTTGAATTGTTGAATCTGTCCTTTGCTAATTTTGTTGTTGCTGAAGAATTTGTTGCATCAATTCCTCCAATCTAGCTTGCTGTGCATCAGAATTAGAAACATTACTAGAACCTCCTTGAGTTAAACTCAACTTCGTAGGTGCTGGAAGTACTTGTTGTGTAAAATTCTGTCCCTGTTGAACACTTTGATTCTGGAATTGATGTTGCTGATTTTGACTTGGACACTATTGATAAGGCTGAAATGATTGCTGAAATTGATTTACAGGGTGGTAATGGTGCTGGAAATGATGATTTTGCGCTGGAATCCATGCTGAGATTGTTGAAAATGCTGATTTGAAGTTGGTTGTTGATAGAATGAATTTCCATACTTCAAATTCAGATGATCTCTCCACCCTGAATTGTATGTAGAGGAATAATGGTCATGTTTTTGTTGGAATTGAGCTCTAGATAATGCTGCCAAAGATTCATCTTGATAGAGATTAGGACAAAGTTCTGAAAGGTGATCTTGACTCGAACAAATGCTACAAACTACACTTTGTTTACATGGAAATTGCACATTCGGCATAATAGAAGGTTGAGTAGCATTGTTCAAAGCTAATTGTTTCATCAAAGACATTAATTCCAACAATGAGTTCCTTATCTCCTTTTGTTTATTAGAAACCATTTGAACTTCACCAACTCCTCTAGTAGTGAGTGCTCTACTTCCAAATTGCTGTGAATTTTCAGCCATATTCGAGATAAGCTCCCTTGCTTGCTCTGGAGTTTTGTTCACTAAAGCTCCTCCAGCTGTTGCATCTATCATACCCTGTCCATAGGTAATAAACCCTTATAGAAGTATTGGACTAGTAAATGCTAACTAATTTGATGCTGACGACAACTTGCACATAACTTCTTGAATCTCTCCCAATATTCATATAGTGTCTCTCCTACCACTTGTTGGATTCCACAGATACTCTTCCTAATAGTAGCAGTCCTTGAAGCTGGAAAGTATTTCTCCAAGAAAGCCTTCTTCATATCAATCCAAGAGGTAATATATCCTAGTGGCAAATAATATAACCAATCCCTTGCTACTCCGATTAATGAAAATGGGAAAGCCCTTAGCTTGATGTCCTCTTCTGAGATACCCTGTGGCTTCATAGTAAAACAAACCACATGGAATTCATGTAAGTGTCTGTTCAGATCTTCTCCAGATAACCCTTAGAATTTAGGGAGTAAATGGATTAACCCTGATCTCAACTCAAAATCTCCTGCCAAAGTTGGATAAGTAATGCATGAATACTTGAAAGCTTCATTAGGAGCTGCAAGCTCCTTCATGGTCCTATTATGATCAGCCATGGGAATATCAGAATGCAATAAAGTGCTCTCAGAGTCTTCTAAAGTTTTCTCTTGAATTATTAATGCCCTGAAGGTTCTCTCAATCTCCGGATCAAGTTCAAATAATTTTTCTGTTGAAGTCCTAGTCATAACATCAAAAAATAAATGAGTATTCAGATATATCCAATGTAAGCAAATAAGATACAAAACAAAGTATCCCATCTAAAAACAATCACACTTTTCTAGTTAATTTTCCCAGCAATGGCGCCAAAATTTGGTGTTAGCCATTTTGCATGTCACGTGGCACATCAAATTAATAAAGATTGGAACATTTCAAAACTAAAGATGAGAGGTGTAGTATGGAGTACCAAGTCATGTTTCTTTCCAAGGTTTACTAGTAAATATGTGAGTGCCTAGATTGTGAAATTCATTCAAAACTATTTTTGGAAAAGAAATTTAGATTATTTCAAACTCAGTATTAAAATGAATTACTTTCATAAACAAACGCTATGGAGTTTAGAGAAATGTATGCTTAATAAGACTTATTTTGAGCAAACCACTCACTGGACGAAATGAAGCTAATTAGAATTAACAAACTACGACAACTGATCTTACACAAGAATAGCTACAAAACTAAAGTAAACTGTAACAAATCACTTGAAGCTAATTGAACTGAATTGCAATTTTGTGTAATGAACAGAATTACTCAAAACTATAAAAAATAGGAGAAAACCAATTTAAGGAAACAGAGCAAGTAAAGAAATCAGTAAATTCTATGACAAATTGGAAAGGAAGCTTGAATTGAAACTTGTCACCTAATCATACATTGAAATCCCTACTCGTGTATATGCTATAACAGAGAAGGAAACAAAAGGGAAACATAGAAGCAATTCATGATAATTGAAGACAACAGATCATGATGACTTCTAATCAGGGCAATTTCAAATTTGGTTTAGCTTGCACTAAAAAGAAAACTAATGAAAATAATAGATCTATCAATTGAAACTAAAATCAAGATAGAAGAGCATCACAACTCAAATCATCGTTTCATCAACTGTCTTTCTACAAATTGCAGAAAATCTCGTGGAAACTCCTGTGAGAAATCACCGGATTAATTCAGATTCTCGGTTGAGAATCAAGCAGTGTGCAGCTGTAGAAAACTCCCTACAAGCTTACAATCTTCTATAAAGTTCAATTGCTGAAGATCAGGGGAAAGATGAATGAGACACGATCGTCAATCGATCGATCAAATCAATTGCGAAGTCGCGAGCGAATTGATTAACGGATGTGAAGCAGAAACATCCGAAAAAAAACTCCTCCATGATTTCTTTTACCTGATGGACTCCTTCAGATCGGAAAACCCCTCCCATCTGAGCTCGTCTGGTGAATGAGAACTGCACGGACGACGACAGAAGAACCTTCCTCTCTCACAATCTGGTGGTCGGACAATGATCGTCGGTCTCTCCAAATGCTGCTGGTGATGACAGATCTCAAACTCTGATATAGATGTAGATGGGAGTGTCAGCGTCACTAAGGTTGAGAACGATGAACAATAGAGAATCGTGAGGAACCGAGCTTAGAGAACACTGTAGCTTCTCAAGGTTTTTAAATTCTCCTCAAATCTGATCGGACGGTCTAGAATATTTCGGGCTTGATCAACGACTGGATGAACTCAGATCTGAATCAAAACATCTAGATCTTCATCTACGGCTGAGATCTACTCCTTATTAGGTTAGATGGGTCGGATCTTCAATGGATAACTCAGATATGCTTGATTGTGGATGAACGTCTACAATTATTCTGGAACGTGATCGCCTCGTTAAGCCTTAGATTTGATCCTAAGTGTGACCTGATCAGATTGGGTCCATGACCCTTTTGATGCCTACAAGATAATAATCAAATATTAACATCAAATGCCATAATTATAAGCTAATTTGCAATTAAGTTCAAGATCAAATGCAATTTATGAAATGCAATATAAATGTGAGTTTAAACTAAGAGTAGACCATTAAAAACATGCATTATGAATCAAAATAAGGTAGCTAAATCATGATTATCACATCCACCCAAGTCATCCTTATGGTCGGCCACATCCTTGCTTGGTGCCTAAGCAAGGGGCCGGCTACCCCTTGCTTGGTGCCCAAGTAAGGGTTCGACCAAGATGGGTTTAAAAGTGGATTTTTAATTTTTTAAATCTTTCTTTTTGTAGCTATAAACAATATTTTAAAAGAGAGATTTTAAATTTTAAAAATTTTCCTTTTTTGAAGCCATCCACATGATTTTAAAAGAGAGTTTTAAATTTAAAAAATCTTTCCTTTTGTAGCCATCTACAATGGTTTAACAGAGAGATTTTATTTTTGTTAAAACTTTTCTTTTTTGTAACTATGATTTAAAAGAGAGGTTTTAATTTTAAAATTTTTTCCTTTTTGTAGTCATCTACAATGTTTAAAAGAGGAATTTTTAATTTTAAAACTTTCCTTTTGTAGTCATCCACAATAGGAAATTTAAAAGAGAGATTTTAATTGTTGTTAAAATCTTTCCTTTTTAGCCATTACCAAGGATTATAAAAGAGGATAGATGGTGCCTTAGAGGAAAAAATCATCTATATAATTTCTATTCTCCTTGTGGCCGGCCCCCTCATATTCTTATTCTCCCCTTACTTTCTCACCTAATGCCGGCGACATCAAGAGACTTCAACCATCTTGTGGCCGGCGGGTTGCAAGGAAGAAAGAAGAACAAGAGGTGGTGTTCCTAGCTTTGATCCCTTGGCGGCCGAAAGTCTTGGAAGAAAGAAGGACTTGGGTGATTTTTGTGTCTTGCTAGATCATCGCCCACACGACGTCCAAGAGGAGGAAAGGAATACAGCAGAAGATCAAGAGGTCTTTAAGCTACAAAGAAAGGTATAACTAGTTAATTGTTTCCGCTGTGTACTAGTTTATTTTTCCTTTGTATGGATCCTGAAGTACCAACACAAAAGGCTAGCGATCTTGTGCTGTGATTAAGGTCTCTATAGTTTAACCTAGGGTTTACTATAAGGAGTTTAAATATTCAATTTCTTTGAAAGGTTTTGACTAGGAAGTGGTGGATGATCCTATACCTAAGAAGGTTGAGTGCCTCGCCAACGACCAGGAAGCTAATCCTTGAAATTGATATTTAATCAACTTCTGTAAAATGGTTTAACTTCTGATAAACATATGAGTTGAACTTGGATTAATAATGTTAAGTTTCGTTTGCAATCCAAGTTTAACTTCTGAAAAGCACATGTGTTGCTAGGAAAAGTTTTGTGCTTGTACAAATTTTTCTACAGGGGAAACAGAATGGAATTTCGAGTAGCGCCAACAATTGGTATCAGAGCTAGTTTTCTGCCTCTGTGTGTTTGGTTTTCAGTTAAATTATGCACTTTTCATACATAAATTTAGGCAGGATAATAGTAGGATGTGCAAATAGATTAACTCTATGGTTGCAGGCATCCTAGTTCTAACTATTATGACCCTATTGTGTTTGTGTGTGATTTGGACCCTCGGGCATGTCGAGGGCATTTTATGTGTGTGCATGATTGTAATTATTAAATACAGCAAGAGCTGTATTAATTTTAGGATTTTACATTCTATTCGATCTAGATTACATGTACATTCCCTTGTGAAATATAGGATCAATAAATATAAAATTTTATTTTGTCACGGATCGTATCCTTGCGAGGCGTGGTGCTATTTGAGGACCAGAGGCGCAACGGAAAAGGAAGCAAGATAGACGCGACGACATGACCCGTTGGCAGCGACTAGGGTTAGTGGCAGACGGAGGGCAGCTACGAATGAGGACATAATAGTTGGAAAATTATTTTTATATTTATTGCCTTTTATGCTATTTATATGTGTTGTGTGTGTATGCATGTTAAAATTCCTCATTTTAAATAAGTAAGTGGGAGAGGAATTATTTAAATTCCACGGTCTCCATTACTGGTTTGTAAGTGATGCATTCAAACTTACGCGTTGGCTTTGAGTGCCTTCCTCCACATCAAATGAGTTTGTTTGTGGATCACTAGATCAAACTCCCTTTATGGATGATTATAGGAAATTATTTAGGTTTGTGTGATCTTCTCCATCTGAAGGGGCACAATCCTATTTAATGGATTAAGTATCAAGCAATAGTATGCACTTAGGCGCATTTAATAGTATCCTCCCCATTAGAGTCACTGCTATTATTTGTGTGATCGAAGAAAAATCAACTATTAATTTTATTTTTCATAAAGTTAGGTTGACAAGATAATAAAATTAATGGATAAAACCCCTTCTTATAAATGTTTAAATTTGTATACGTCCATACTATCGTGGCATACAAAATTCATGGTGTTTTGAGGTGTTGGTGAATTTAAATGATATTGTTTGAGGAGTCAATATTATTTTAAATTCTTAAGTTTTGACCAAATATTTTGTGATTCTTAGGATTTCAAATGGCTTTCAATCCTCTTGCTATTATATTGAATGAAAACAAACTTACTAGTCCCAATTACATTGATTGAAAACGAAACTTGGACATTGTCTTAACTGCTGAAGGTTACAAGTTTATACTTTTTGAGATCTGTCCAAGCATGCCTAATAGTGATTCTAGTGAAGAGGAGATTAAGTATCATAAGAAATGGGTCAGGGCAGATGAGATGGCACGGTGTTACATTTTGGCATCTATGTCAAATGTGCTGTAACATCAACGTCAGGTCATGCCTACCACTTATGGCATGATGTGCAATCTCAAGGAACTCTTTGGACACCAGAATCGGGCTGTTAGGCAGGAGGCTATGAGAAACTTGATGACGACCACCATAACTGAGGGGACACTCGTAAGGGATCATATCCTCAAAATGATGGCTCTTTTGAATGAGATGGAAGTCCTTGGAGTAGAAATCGATGGGGAAACCCAGGTCGATATCATTCTCCAAAAGCTGCATAAAAGTTTTGAGTAGTTTTGCCTGAACTAGAATATGAACAAAAGGGTTTATTCATTGGTGGAACTTCTGACAAAACTTCAAGCAACAGAAGAGCTATTTCATCAAAGTTCTCAAATTCACATTGCTGAAAATATTTCTACTTCTAAACCGAAAGGCAGAAAGAATAAAAAGAAACAAGTTGGTTCAGCAAATAAAGTGAATCAATCTCTAGGGACTGGGCCGCATGCAGGTGTGAAGAAGCTGAAGGGAAAGTGTTTCACATGTAAGTAGTCTGGACATTGGAAAGTGGACTGTCCTCACAAAAAGGAGAACAATAAAGGTATATCTTATTCTCTAGTGGTTGAAATATGTTTAGTGGTGTTATCTACCGGTACCTGGTGTGTAGATACGGGAGTCACTGATCATATTTGTAATTCATTGCAGGGGTTCCAGGAAACTTGACAACTACATGAAGGGGAGATTACTGTCTACATGGGTAATGCTACAAAAGTGGCGGCTGTTGCAGTGGGAGATGTTTATTTATCTTTTGATAGAAATAAAACATTGATTTTGAGAAATTGTCTTTATGTACCATGTTTTATGAAGAACTTAATTTCAGTTTTTAAACTATTTATAGATGGATATTCTGTTTCTTTTGATGACAAAGTAGTTGTCAAGAAAAATAGGATAGTTATCTGTTCTGGTACGTTGGTTGACAATTTATATACTCAGAATCCAATAACTCTCACGATACAACAAATGGAAATTAATAACACATCTTCTAATTCTAATAAGAGAAAGCAACCTTCGGAAATAAAACAAACATATCTTTGGCATCTAAGGCTTGGCCATATTAACAAATGACATCTAAGGATTCAAAGACTAATAGCCGATGGACCTTTGGGTTCATTAGTGGTGGAAAATTTTCCAACCTGCAAATCTTTCTTGGAAGGAAAAATGACCAAGAGACCTTTTAAGGCCAAGGGGTATAAAGCAAAAGATGTGTTGGAATTGGTTGATTCTAATTTGTCTGGACCTATGACTATCCAGGTAAGAGGTGGTTTCGAATATTTTGTTTCTTTTATAGATGACTATTCGAGATACGGGTACATTTACTTGATGCGCCGCAAGTCTGAGTGCTTTGATAAGTTCAAAGAATATAAGGCTGATGTGGAGAAATGTCATGGTAAAGGTATCAAGACACTACGGTCTGATCGTGGTGGCGAGTACCTCTTAGGAGTGTTTAGGAGTTACTTATCAGAGTTCAGAATTCAATCCTAACTGTTTGCACCTGGTACACCCCAACAGAATGGTGTAGCAGAACGAAGGAATATGACTATTATGGAAATGGTTAGATTAATGATGAGTTATTCAGAATTACCAAATTCATTTTGGGGATATGCTCTGGAAATGGCAGTGTACATTCTGAACTTGGTACCTTCTAAGTCAGTAACCTCTACTCCCACAGAATTGTGGAATGGGCGTAAGCCTAGTCTGAAACATATTCGGATTTAGGGTAGTCTAGCACATGTACTGAAGGGAGACGCTGATAAGTTGGAATCATGTACAGAAGTTTGCTTGTTTGTAGGTTATCCTAAAGGAACGAAAGGTGATTTATTTTATAGTCCTAAAGATCAGAAGGTCATGTTAGCACCAATGTCCGATTTTTAGAAGAGAACTATGTAATGAACCACAAGCCCATGAGTAAAATTATTTTTGAGGAAATAAGAGAAGACACATCTACTTTAGTACCAACGGTACAAGATGAGATACCACAAGAAACTGCAACACGTGTCAAAAATGATGCACAATTACAAGTAGTGCCTCGTCGTAGTGGGAGGGTTGTTAGGCAACCTGATAGATTCATATTTTTGGGAGAATCTTCAGACTTGATCCCTGGTGAACATGAACCTAATCCCTAGACATATGATAAAGCAGTCCAAGATAAAGATGTAGCATCTTGGCAAAGTGCAATGAACTCTGACATAGAATCTATGTACTATAATCAGGTCTGGGAGCTTGTAGAACCATCAAATGGTGTAAATGCCATTGGATATAAATGGGTCTACAAAAGAAAAAGAGGGGCAGATGGGAAGGTGGAAACCTTCAAAGCAAGGCTTGTTGCAAAAGGGTATACTCAGAAAGAGGGAATCGATTATGAGGAAACTGATGTGCATAGATTGTATACACTTGTTTAGCATGTTTTGACGCGCATTTACATATTTTGCGCATGCTTTATCTGTAACGCCCCAGCCCGGGCAGGCCCCACCCGGACCGAACTAGGAACGACACCAGAATTACCTATCAGTTTGATGACTAGCTCCACAGACCACCGGAGGTCCTTTCAGCGTGCTTTGTCCTCACTCGCACGCACCCTGGAAAACTTCCCAGGAGGTCACCCATCCTCAGATTTCTCCAAGCCAAGCACGCTTAACTTTGGAGTTCTTAAGTTTGGGCTTCCAAAAAGGAAAGTGCACCTTGGTGATATGGATAGTACCATCTAACCTTTTAAGTCATACTTAACCAGAATCTCAGAACCGGGGTATTACAATCACCCCCCACTTAAAGACACAACGTCCTCGTTGTGTAATCACAAATCACACCACAAACAAATCCCAGAATCTCCCTCGCTAGGTGGTGCCCTGGGTGCTCCTACCACAGGCGCACTCACGGTCGCAAGGTCGCTCTGATACCATCTGTAACGCCCCAGCCCGGGCGGGCCCCACCCGGACCGAACTAGGAACGACACCAGAATTACCTATCAGTTTGATGACTAGCTCCACAGACCACCGGAGGTCCTTTCAGCGTGCTTTGTCCTCACTCGCACGCACCCTGGAAAACTTCCCAGGAGGTCACCCATCCTCAGATTTCTCCAAGCCAAGCACGCTTAACTTTGGAGTTCTTAAGTTTGGGCTTCCGAAAAGGAAAGTGCACCTTGGTGATATGGATAGTACCATCTAACCTTTTAAGTCATACTTAACCAGAATCTCAGAACCGGGGTATTACATTATCAATGCATTTTCATACTTCTAGCTTTGCTTTTAGAATATTAACTCTTTTTGTTCGGAGATCTGCTTTTATGCATTTTCTATTGGGGTTGCAAGGTTGCAAACATAGTCCCATATTGGAAACACATGAGAAAGATTATGGGTTTATAAGAGAAAAGATATCTCCATTGGCATGAGGCCTTTTGGGGAGAGCCCAAGAGTAAAACCATGAGGGCTTAGGCCCAAAGTGGACAATATTATGCAATTGTGGAGATATCTAAATTCTTTTCGATCCTACAATTGGTATCAGAGCGAGGTTGCGTTGATTTGGTGCAACCAGCAATCACGTAATTTTTTCGCGGTGTTTTAAATTTTTTGGAGTCAACTGAAATTAGTATTATTACTATATTCCAATTTTTTTTGTTCGTATCGATCTCGCCCGAAGTTGGTGCAACACCACTCGAGTTAGTTCTTTTTTCAATTCTTTACTCCCGCACTACTAATCCAAGACTTAGTCTTGGGACATATTTTTTTATTTTCTTTTGCATATTCTCTCAATGGCCCAATAAGAGGGTTTCAGCACCGTTCGTCCCCCCCCCCCCCCCGTCTTTTCCGGAGAAGATTTCGGGTACTAGAAGGGACGAATGGAAACCTACCTGAAAATCCAATTTGAAACCTAGATGATAATCAAGACCGGTTTGGATCTGCCAATAGATAAAGACGGCAAGCCGACACCCTGCGAGAACTGGGAGCCATCCATAATCAAGAAGGTGGAAGTCGACGCCAAAGCTACCTGCACCCTCCAGTGTGGTCTTACCAAGGAGGAGCTCAACAGGGTCGGTCCATTTTCAAATGCAAAGGGGCTGTGGGAGAAACTGATAGAACTCCACGAGGGCACCTCCGACACCAAGGTAAGTAAAAGAGATCTTTTACTTAATAAACTATATAATCTGAAAATGCAGGAAGGTGAGACGGCAAGCTAGCTACACGCGCGCATTCAAGACATCCTCAATTCTCTCTACGGAATCGGGCAAAAGGTAGAGAATCGGGACGTCATAAGGTATGCACTAAATTCGTTTCCAAGGAACACATTATGGGCATCAATGGTAGATGCTTACAAAGTCTCCAAGGATTTATCTAGTATTAAATTAGATGAATTGTTTTTAGAATTCGAACTTCACGAGCAGACTAATGCACAACCAACCGAGAAGGGGGTTGCTTTGGTTGCAGGTACCAGTCGAACGCACGAACCTAGATCACGACGAAGAACTGAACTAGAGTCAGAAGAAGAACTCGACTCAGATGATGAAGATGAAGAGCTAACAATGAAGCTCATGAACCTTGTGAAGAGACTCTACAAGAAGAAGAAAGGCTTCAACAAGAAGGACCTAAAGAAGGCAGTCCAATCCAAGGAGGCCCAACCAAGTTCTAAGGCAAAGTTCGTAGTGACCTGCTACGGGTGCAACCAGAAGGGGCACATCAAGGCCAACTGCCCTAATTAAAAGGATGCGAAGAAGCAAAGAAAGAAGAATGCCCTAAAGGCGACGTGGGACGAATCCTCAGAAGAAGATACCGACGATGAACTCGTTCAGACGAGTTTACTCGCACTAATGGCCTGGGACCAGATCGATGAATTCGAAAGCGAGACCGAGTTGGCGGCCGAGTCCGAGCGAAGCCACGGATCCATATCCGTTTCCGAAGGGCCTAATCCCTCTGTAAGTATCCCTCGCCTTAATAATCTAGTTAATTAATTATTGCGAAAATTAGCTAAGTCAAACCTTAGAGTTAAGTCCCTTCTAAAAGAAGTAGAAGTCCTTAAAGAAGCGACTGACTCCAAATCCTTGACTGAACCAGTTCAGACTAGAAACTCAATTCAAGTTCAAAAACTTGAAGAAGAGAACTCCAGTTTGAAAACTCAAGTTAAGGATCTGGAGAAAACTCTAGAACGATTTTTTTTAGGTTCCAAGAATCTTGACCTAATTCTTGGGACACAAAGAGCCATTTACAATAGAACTGGTCTAGGATTTAAACCAAAAAGAAAATATAAATCCTACCTATCTCTTGTAGAAAGCACAAATAGAAAAATAGTCCAAGCATGGGTCCCCAAGTCCAAATTGATTAATCAAGTTGGACTTAGTCAATATTGGATCCCGAAGGATCAAATACACTACCTCAATAGACCATATCGAGGCTATGATTCAGGGGGAGCAAAAAGAAAAACGATATTAATAAAATGAACTTAAAATTCAAAATTCAAAATTAAATTAAAATTCAAAATTCAAAATTAAATTAAAAATTCAAAATTAAATTAAAAATTAAAAATTAAATTAAAAATTAAAAATTAAATTTAAAATTCAAAATTTGAAATTAAATTAAAGATTCAAAATTAAATTCAAAATTCAAAATTAAATTATAAATTCAAAATTAAATTAAAATTTTGAAATTAAATTAAAATTCAAAATTCAAAATTAAATTAAAATTCAAAATTCAAAATTTAAAATTAAATTAAAATTCAAAATTTAACTTAAATCAAATAAAAATTAGAAGGAGGATCCAGAATAGTTGGCACCCCCAACTAAACTACCCGACTGGGTAACCAAACTTAATCTACCTGAAATGGGTAAACAAGAATAGACTACCCGGTAGGGTAATTAAGGTTAGATTAAAAGGAGTTAAGTTTAACTTGACTCACGGTACTAGTGAAGTTTTTGGATGATAGTACGTTAGAGAAGTTTGGGCATCGCATGTCTAGGAAGATATGGCTTCGACCTGGTGCATTTAGCTAAGTGGAATTGACCGAAGCTACCCTTAAATGGATCCTAACTTGTTAGACCAAGGTTTAGTATTAAGTTCAATGGGTAGAACTATTTGGAAAACCTCGAAGGCATGGTTACTTTAATGAGTTCCTTGTGACTCACCATAGCCCAGAAGTTTATCCAAAGAATGCTTACTTGTTGAACCCAAAGCTAAACCTGAATCTAACACAAAGTTAAACCAAACCCCTAAATTGAACTTCAATTCATCTCACAACAATTATAGGAGTACCTGATTGAAAACTTAGATCGGGTGAGATGACTAAGATCTTTTAAAATTATTTAAAAATCTTTTAAAACCCTAATTTCAAAATTATTTAAAAATCTTTTAAAAAACCTAATTTCAAAATTCTTTAAAAATCTTTTAAAATTATTTAAAAATCTTTTAAAAAACTTAATTTCAAAATTACTTTTCAAAATTATTTTAAAATTCTTTAAAATTATTTAAAAATCTTTCAAAAAAAACTTAATCTCAAAATCATTTTAAAAATCAACCTTTTAAAAACTTAATCTTAAAATTATTTTTTCTTCAGATTAACTAACTTAAAATTATTAACTTCAAAATAAACCTAAAAGTTAGATCTGTGTTTCAACAAATACAAACTTAAACTTAATCACTTCACTCTCTTTTCATCAAATAGAGTCCAATTCAAACAACTTATGTGTAGGAACATAAAGAATTGGATCAGTGGATGTTAGATAGTTGATGCTCCAGACACATGACTGGAGATAAACTAAAGTTCACAAAGCTCAAACTAAAGAATTTAGGGTCTGTTGCATTTGGCAACGACGACAAACTTAAGGTAATCGGAAGGGGTAACATCAAACTTAGTTTCGATTTTATTATTTGAAAAGTTCTATTAGTTGAAAACTTCAATTTTAATCTTCTAAGTATAAGCCAATTATGTGATAGTGGATATTTAGTTACCTTTGACAAATCTAGTTGTTTAGTTAAAAATATTGAAAACCCGGAAATCACACTTAAAGGGCATAGGAAAAATAGCATGTACTCAATTAATCTACCCACTTCCTCAATAAAGTGTTTTCTAACACAAGAAGAGGAAACTGAGTTGTGGCACAGATGATTGGGTTGTAACGACCCAATTTTCCCTATTTCGAGTCCTAAAAGACCTTATTAAAATTTAGAAATGCTTTAGAAAAATTCTAGAGATTTTTAGAAATTTTTAGAGTATTTTTATGGAATTTTTGGAGGTCGTTTGGTATTTTTACCAAAAGAAAGAAGTTGTGACAAAAAAATATTGAAGCCGGGTTTTGAACCCAAGACCCTGGACCCGAATCCGGACTTAGCCAACCAACTGGTCTGGAAACGTTTTGTTAATAATAAATGAGATGAAATGTATATGATGTAGAACATGGTAATGGAGAATAATAAGAAGGAAAATAAGTTGAAGAAGCTGGGTTTCGAACCGAGCTCCTCGGCCCGAGCAGAACTCGGCCCGACCAACCGAGCTGTGCTCGATTTGTTAACTAGATAGGAGAACAAATATATTTAAGCATAAGTTGGAATATTTAAAATAAATTGGAAAAAAAGGTGCGCGGCTAAGGGATTCGAACCCGAGACCTTCGGGAATGTTTCTTTTCCAACGAACCAACTGCGCCAGCAGACTTTGTCAATTTAGAAAGGAACAAAATATATTTAAGTAGTACTAGTTAACAGAAACTTTAGGGTATTAAAAGGAAGAACTTAGGGATTAATCACAAAACCTAAATTCTTCCTCCCCTTTCTCTCGGCGACGGCGTTTTCTCTCGGGCGAAAAACGCAGCGAGCTTGAGGGCGTCTCCGGCGGCCGACCAAGGCTCGATTCCAAGAGATTTCTTCGCCCTCTCGATCCTCTCGACAAGGAGAACTCGAAGACGCGAGGAAGAGGCCGAGATCGTGAGTTTCTCCGAAGCCCTAGAAGCTATCTTGCTCGGTTGTAAGTCCAAGAACCGAAGGTGAGTTGCTTCTCACCTGCAGTAGGAGTTGTTCCGAGTTTTAAGTTGATTCCGTGTTTTCGGATTGTATTTTATGGCATTCATGTTGTTGCCGAAGCTTTGCATTCTTTTATTGTTTTCTTGCCGTGGCACAAGATGTGGGAAGTGATGGCTGAAGCATGTTTTTAGGAATTGGAAGCTTGAAGGGAAGTGGATAGATTTAAGATTTTTGATTGCTTTGTTGCTAACCTGTTGAAGTGTGTTTAGAGCTTAGAACAACATGTTTTAAGGAGCTTTTGATTCCAGGTCATGTTTACCCTTTTTGTTGAGGCATACGATTCTTAGATTCTTGGTTACTGCTGTGAGCATGAAGTGGTCTTCATCTATAGTAGCAAGTTTTCTTTAAAGGATTTTATTACCCTAAGTAAATCCTAAAATCTGTGTGCATGTGAAACCTAGGTATCCTGTTAAAACTTGTTGAGGCTTAAGAGCAGTTTTGAGATTTTGATTCTCCTTCTTTACTGTAGTAGTTTGCTATAGAGATTTTGGTTGCTCTATGGAAACCGAATTCCATTAAGTTTAGTTAAGGAGGTTCAATTGCAATTATGTGTTGAATAGGTTCTTATTAACAACATGCATGTGTAGAACCTTCCTTATTCAAAGAATATGAACAACCTAGCATTTAGTAAGCATGAACAGCCTTAAAATTAGCCTTGCGGATTTAGTTTCCTTGCATATTAATAAGCACTAAACATCCCTTTATTTTGAGTAGATGGTTTTAGAAGTTTGTTAGTTTAACAAGCATGAATAGACTCTTATTATGTTGGTATGAATAACATTTTAGTTAGATGTTCCTTGGAGTTCAAGTTTCTAGTTTTAGACTTCCTTGCTTTAACAAACAGAATTGTTTTGTTTCCTTTTTAAGCAAATGCAGATTTTAGTTTTGTTCCTTGCTATTTCCAGTAAGCATGAAATGGGTAATCATATTTGGATCCTTAGTATGTTTAGCATTTTTAGTCTTGGATCCCTATGCTCAATGAACATGAACAGCTTAAGCTTAAAGTATGCATAGTTAATTCTTTTTTTTTAGCAATTCAATATCTATTTCTTGAGCATTTTACAAGTACGAACAGCACCTTGTAGCATTTCAGATTTAGTACTTATTGTTGATTTAGTAGCATGAGCAGCCCTGCCATTTTAAAGTATCAGTTTAACATGAGCAGTTTTAGTTTTCATTACTGTTTAGTATTTCCTGATGAAGCATGATATTTTGTTAATTCCATGCAGCAACGATTCCTTTATTTTCTAGATTCTATTGCATGCCTAGTAGTTGAATTGGTTTTACTTTCACAACATGCTTAAGTTGTTCTAGTTTCCTATTTGCTATTGGAATAACATGAGCAGTTCTATTTTTTATAGCATGCAGATTTTTATAAGTAAAGTATGCAGATTTTGATAGGCTTAATATGCAGATTTTTGTTAGGCTTTGCATGCAGATTTATGTTAAGCTTTGTATACAGATTTTCAGTACGTAGGGTGTGTTCTAGTGCACACCAAGTGCTTGATAAAATGCTTAGCTCAATATAATGCTACAGTAGGCATTTTAATAGCTCAGTTAATGCAGTAGAAGCATTTAAAATAACTTATTTAGTCTTGCTTCAGCTTATATGGGACTACGGTCCAATGGGTGGGCTCCCACAGTCGCCTCTAGGTTCAGATAACCTAGTTCTAGGTTCAGATAACCTAGTTAAAGCAAGGTAAGAAAATTAGCTATGAAATCAGTATTTTATTTTCAGCAGTGGCACTGTACTGGATTAGATATCCATTGGGTTGGGCTCCCACAGTCGTCCCTAGGTTTAGATAACCTAGTAAACCCTACTAGACTCGGAACTTGCAATCCCGGGTTTAGTTAGGGATGCGTGCCGGGCCCATCAGCAGCATGATTACTATTTTGATATATTATGTAAATAGTTTTCAAAACTTCACAAATTAGTTATGTGAATACAAGTTAGACTCAGTTTAGCATTAATTAGTTCAACTTATGTATCACTTCAGTTTCCTATTGATACACAGGATAGTTCTATGATTAGCTTTACATGTTTAGTGGCTTTACATGTTTAGTAGTTTTACATGTTTAGTAGTTTTACATGTTTAGTGGCTTTACATGTTTAATAGTTTTACATGTTTAGTGGCTTTACATGTTTAGTAGTTTTACATGTTTAGTAGTTTTACATGTTTAGCTTTATATGTTTAGTAGTTTTACATGTTTAGTGGCTTTACATGTTTAATAGTTTTACATGTTTAGTGGCTTTACATGTTTAGTAGTTTTACATGTTTAGTATGCTTCTTTTATAGTTTTATTGGTTTGTGAGCATGACTAGCTATACATGTTTAGTATTTCAGTTAGTATGATTCCTTTATTGCTATTTATGAGCATGATTAGCTATACATGTCTAGTATTTCAGTTAGTTAGATTCCTTTGCTATTTATGAGCATGATTATCTTTACATGTTAGCTTTTCAGTTAGTTTCTTTGCTATTTATGAGCATGAGTAGCTTTACATGCTAGCATTCAGTTTTAGCATGCTTTTATTTATATACATGCATATCGAGTTTTTGTGAGTAGGATAGCGCTCACTAAGCTTTTAGCTTATAGATACTATTTTCCTCCTACTGCAGATAAAGGAAAAGCTAAAGTATAAGGAAGAAGGCGACAAGGAGATGCTGTGACGGTGTGTGATGTGTGGACTATGGAGATCCTTGAGACTTAGCTAAAGAACTCACTTAGTTTAAGAATTTGTTTAGCTTAATTTCTTATTAAGTTGATAAGAAAATTTTGTAGTAGGAAGTTATGTTTCCGCTTTTCATTACTTACATGATTTGATTTATTAAACTGCGTGGTTGTGAAAATATATGTTCCAGCCGCCTGTGGCTGAGTATACTCTGTATGTATTTACGGATATGGTCACCGGTACAGGGGAGATTCTGCCGAAATTTTTCGGTAGAGATTCCTCATGGTTTCGATCACACCAGTTAAGTAGAGTAAGTAGTCAAGTAACGGTCATCCTTAGAGTGTAGTAGTAGTAAGAAGGGTGGTCGTTACAGTTGGTATCAGAGCAGTTCCCATTCTCCAGCATCACACATCAGCATCATCCTTGCCGTCTTCAAGTAAGAAAGTATTTAAGTTTTCCTTTCATGCTTTCTTTATTATTTGCAGTATAGAGTATCTGTTTATATGCGCTTAAGTAAGAAGAAGTTTCTTGTTTAATTTTCCTATGTTTTGATACATATGCTTAGGAAGAATAGAGACATTTTTAGTTTTATTTCTCTTATATACATATGCATAAGTATGTTTAGAAAGGGTAGAGAAGATATCTAGTCTTTTTTTTGGCATAACTAGATGTCAAGATAGAGGATAAGACAATAGAGAGTCAGAAGCCCCAGTTAAGTAATTAGAACTAGAAAGATAATGATAACAAGAAAGCGATACACCCAGAATAGTTTTCAGGACTAGATATGGACACTACAAATTTATAGTCATGTCATTTGGTGTGACTAATGCACCTATGGTCTCCAGAGACTTTATAACAGGCCTTCCAAGGACCACTGATGGGTATGGTGCGATATGAATGATAGAGGACCGAGAAGTTAAGAGACTAAGGAACAAAGAGTACTGTTAGTGAAAGTCATTTAGAACCAGGAGCACGAGGAAGTTACTTAGGAGCGTGAGGAAAGTATGAGATAGAAATGCCCAGATTTATTCTAAGTTCGAGGACGAACTTTTTATAAGGGAGGGAGAATTGTAACGACCCAATTTTCCCTATTTCGAGTCCTAAAAGACCTTATTAAAATTTAGAAATGCTTTAGAAAAATTCTAGAGATTTTTAGAAATTTTTAGAGTATTTTTATGGAATTTTTGGAGGTCGTTTGGTATTTTTACCAAAAGAAAGAAGTTGTGACAAAAAAATGTTGAAGCCGGGGTTTGAACCCAAGACCCCGGACCCGAATCCGGACTTAGCCAACCAACTGGTCTGGAAACATTTTGTTAATAATAAATGAAATGAAATGTATATGATGTAGAACATGGTAATGGAGAATAATAAGAAGGAAAATAAGTTGAAGAAGCTGGGTTTCGAACCGAGCTCCTCGGCCCGAGCAGAACTCGGCCCGACCAACCGAGCTGTGCTCGATTTGTTAACTAGATAGGAGAACAAATATATTTAAGCATAAGTTGGAATATTTAAAATAAATTGGAAAAAAAGGTGCGCGGCTAAGGGATTCGAACCCGAGACCTTCGGCAATGTTTCTTTTCCAACGAACCAACTGCGCCAGCAGACTTTGTCAATTTAGAAAGGAACAAAATATATTTAAGTAGTACTAGTTAACAGAAACTTTAGGGTATTAAAAGGAAGAACTTAGGGATTAATCACAAAACCTAAATTCTTCCTCCCCTTTCTCTCGGCGACGGCGTTTTCTCTCGGGCGAAAAACGCAGCGAGCTTGAGGGCGTCTCCGGCGGCCGACCAAGGCTCGATTCCAAGAGATTTCTTCGCCCTCTCGATCCTCTCGACAAGGAGAACTCGAAGACGCGAGGAAGAGGCCGAGATCGTGAGTTTCTCCGAAGCCCTAGAAGCTATCTTGCTCGGTTGTAAGTCCAAGAACCGAAGGTGAGTTGCTTCTCACCTGCAGTAGGAGTTGTTTCGAGTTTTAAGTTGATTCCGTGTTTTCGGATTGTATTTTATGGCATTCATGTTGTTGCCGAAGCTTTGCATTCTTTTATTGTTTTCTTGCCGTGGCACAAGATGTGGGAAGTGATGGCTGAAGCATGTTTTTAGGAATTGGAAGCTTGAAGGGAAGTGGATAGATTTAAGATTTTTGATTGCTTTGTTGCTAACCTGTTGAAGTGTGTTTAGAGCTTAGAACAACATGTTTTAAGGAGCTTTTGATTCCAGGTCATGTTTACCCTTTTTGTTGAGGCATACGATTCTTAGATTCTTGGTTACTGCTGTGAGCATGAAGTGGTCTTCATCTATAGTAGCAAGTTTTCTTTAAAGGATTTTATTACCCTAAGTAAATCCTAAAATCTGTGTGCATGTGAAACCTAGGTATCCTGTTAAAACTTGTTGAGGCTTAAGAGCAGTTTTGAGATTTTGATTCTCCTTCTTTACTGTAGTAGTTTGCTATAGAGATTTTGGTTGCTCTATGGAAACCGAATTCCATTAAGTTTAGTTAAGGAGGTTCAATTGCAATTATGTGTTGAATAGGTTCTTATTAACAACATGCATGTGTAGAACCTTCCTTATTCAAAGAATATGAACAACCTAGCATTTAGTAAGCATGAACAGCCTTAAAATTAGCCTTGCGGATTTAGTTTCCTTGCATATTAATAAGCACTAAACATCCCTTTATTTTGAGTAGATGGTTTTAGAAGTTTGTTAGTTTAACAAGCATGAATAGACTCTTATTATGTTGGTATGAATAACATTTTAGTTAGATGTTCCTTGGAGTTCAAGTTTCTAGTTTTAGACTTCCTTGCTTTAATAAACAGAATTGTTTTGTTTCCTTTTTAAGCAAATGCAGATTTTAGTTTTGTTCCTTGCTATTTCCAGTAAGCATGAAATGGGTAATCATATTTGGATCCTTAGTATGTTTAGCATTTTTAGTCTTGGATCCCTATGCTCAACGAACATGAACAGCTTAAGCTTAAAGTATGCATAGTTAATTCTTTTTTTTAGCAATTCAATATCTATTTCTTGAGCATTTTATAAGTACGAACAGCACCTTGTAGCATTTCAGATTTAGTACTTATTGTTGATTTAGTAGCATGAGCAGCCCTGCCATTTTAAAGTATCAGTTTAACATGAGCAGTTTTAGTTTTCATTACTCTTTAGTATTTCCTGATGAAGCATGATATTCTGTTAATTCCATGCAGCAACGATTCCTTTATTTTCTAGATTCTATTGCATGCCTAGTAGTTGAATTGGTTTTACTTTCACAACATGCTTAAGTTGTTCTAGTTTCCTATTTGCTATTGGAATAACATGAGCAGTTCTATTTTTTATAGCATGCAGATTTTTATAAGTAAAGTATGCAGATTTTGATAGGCTTAATATGCAGATTTTTGTTAGGATTTGCATGCAGATTTATGTTAAGCTTTGTATACAGATTTTCAGTACGTAGGGTGTGTTCTAGTGCACACCAAGTGCTTGATAAAATGCTTAGCTCAATATAATGCTACAGTAGGCATTTTAATAGCTCAGTTAATGCAGTAGAAGCATTTAAAATAACTTATTTAGTCTTGCTTCAGCTTATATGGGACTACGGTCCAATGGGTGGGCTCCCACAGTCGCCTCTAGGTTCAGATAACCTAGTTCTAGGTTCAGATAACCTAGTTAAAGCAAGGTAAGAAAATTAGCTATGAAATCAGTATTTTATTTTCAGCAGTGGCACTGTACTGGATTAGATATCCATTAGGTTGGGCTCCCACAGTCGTCTCTAGGTTTAGATAACCTAGTAAACCCTACTAGACTCGGAACTTGCAATCCCGGGATTAGTTAGGGATGCGCGCACAGCAAGTACAGTTGCCGGGCCCATCAGCAGCATGATTACTATTTTGATATATTATGTAAATAGTTTTCAAAACTTCACAAATTAGTTATGTGAATACAAGTTAGACTCAGTTTAGCATTAATTAGTTCAACTTATGTATCACTTCAGTTTCCTATTGATACACAGGATAGTTCTATGATTAGCTTTACATGTTTAATAGTTTTACATGTTTAGTGGCTTTACATGTTTAGTAGTTTTACATGTTTAGTAGTTTTACATGTTTAGTGGCTTTACATGTTTAATAGTTTTACATGTTTAGTGGCTTTACATGTTTAGTAGTTTTACATGTTTAGTAGTTTTACATGTTTAGCTTTACATGTTTAGTAGTTTTACATGTTTAGTGGCTTTACATGTTTAATAGTTTTACATGTTTAGTGGCTTTACATGTTTAGTAGTTTTACATGTTTAGTATGCTTCTTTTATAGTTTTATTGGTTTGTGAGCATGACTAGCTATACATGTTTAGTATTTCATTTAGTATGATTACTTTATTGCTATTTATGAGCATGATTAGCTATACATGTCTAGTATTTCAGTTAGTTAGATTCCTTTGCTATTTATGAGCATGATTATCTTTACATGTTAGCTTTTCAGTTAGTTTCTTTGCTATTTATGAGCATGAGTAGCTTTACATGCTAGCATTCAGTTTTAGCATGCTTTTATTTATATACATGCATATCGAGTTTTTGTGAGTAGGATAGCGCTCACTAAGCTTTTAGCTTATAGATACTATTTTCCTCCTACTGCAGATAAAGGAAAAGCTAAAGTATAAGGAAGAAGGCGACAAGGAGATGCTGTGACGGTGTGTGATGTGTGGACTATGGAGATCCTTGAGACTTAGCTAAAGAACTCACTTAGTTTAAGAATTTGTTTAGCTTAATTTCTTATTAAGTTGATAAGAAAATTTTGTAGTAGGAAGTTATGTTTCCGCTTTTCATTACTTACATGATTTGATTTATTAAACTACGTGGTTGTGAAAATATATGTTCCAGCCGCCTGTGGCTGAGTATACTCTGTATGTATTTACGGATATGGTCACCGGTACAGGGGAGATTCTGCCGAAATTTTTCGGTAGAGATTCCTCATGGTTTCGATCACACCAGTTAAGTAGAGTTAGTAGTCAAGTAACGGTCATCCTTAGAGTGTAGTAGTAGTAAGAAGGGTGGTCGTTACATGGGTCACGCTCACACTAGATTCATTTCAAAAATGAGTCAAAATGGTCTAGTTAAAGGTTTGCCCAAATTAAAATTTACTGAAAACTCAATCTGTAATGCTTGTCAACAAGGAAAACAAACCAAGTCAACCCACAAATCAACTAATCTAGAAAGAACTAACTCCTTACTTGAGCTCCTTCATCTTGACCTATTTGATTCACATGGATCCAAGTCACTAAGCAAGAACCAGTATTGCCTAGTTATAATTGATGACAACTCTAGGTTCTCCTGGGTAAAATTTCTAAAAATAAAAAGATGAAACGTTTGAAGAATTCAGTAATTTTTGCAAGTTAATAGAAAATGAAAAAGATACTAAAATTAAAAGAATAAGAAGTGATCATGGGGGGAATTTGAAAATCATAGGTTTACCCAATTCTATAAAATAAATGGATACCAACATGAATTTTCATGTCCTAGAACCCTCCAACAAAACGGTCTAGTGGAACGTAAAAATAGAACCATACAAGAAGCCGCTAGAACCATGCTAAATGAATATAACCTAAATCATCAATTTTGGGCCGAAGCCATAAATACAGCAAATTATATTCAAAATAGAATTCTTATTATCAAACTTCACAATAAAACTCCTTATGAAATGTATTATAATAAAATTCCAAACCTAAACTATTTAAAAGTTTTCGGGTGTAAAGTTCACATTTTAAACACTAAAGATTACTTAGGAAAATTTACACCCAAATCAAACCAAGGAATCTTTTTAGGGTACTCTACAACAAGTAGGGCATATAGAGTATATAATCAAAATACCCTAAAAGTTGAAGAAACAACTAATGTAATATTTGATGAAGAAAATAATCTACCAAATATAGATAAAAGTATTGACATTAATCCAAAAACTGATGAAGATGATGAAATTCATCCCAACACTAATAAACCAGAGGAACCAATTTCTGAACCAAATATAAGACCATCTAGAGCAAGTACCTCTCACCCACCTGACCAAATTTTGGGTGATCCAAACCTAGGAGTCAGAACCAGATCCTCATATAGGAACCTAAGTCAGATTGCCCTTATTTCAAAGATTGAGCCTAAGACTATAGAAGAGGTCCTACCCGACCCAGACTGGATCATTGCTATGCAGGAAGAGCTAGCACAATTCGAAAGAAACCAAGTATGGGAACTTGTACCTAAACCCATAGATAAGTCCATAATTGACACTAAATGGGTATTTAGGAACAAACTGGATGATCAGGGTGAAATAGTTAGAAATAAGGCCAGACTAGTAGTCAAAGGTTTTAGTCAGGTTGAAGGTTTAGATTATGACGAAACCTATGCACCAGTAGCTAGACTCGAATCCATTAGGATGTTGCTAGCCTATGCAGCACATAAAGGGTTTAAGTTATACCAAATGGATGTAAAATCCGCGTTCCTAAATGGGTTCATTAAAGAAGAGGTCTATGTAAACCAACCCCCAGGATTTGAGGACTTAAACTACCCTAATCATGTATTTAAATTGAAAAAGGCCTTATATGGACTTAAACAAGCTCCTAGAGTATGGTATGAACGATTATCCAATTACTTAACATCCCAAGGTTTTAACAAAGGTCACATAGATCCAACCCTATTTGTAAAAACAATAGAAAAAGACATCTTCATAGCCCAAATCTATGTTAATGATATAATTTTCGGCTCCACAAATTCTAAATTTCTAAAAGAATTTGTTAAATTAATGGAAAATGAGTTTGAAATGAGTATGGTTGGAGAACTAAATTTCTTCTTAGGTTTACAAATTAAACAAACAAAAGATGGAATCTACATTTACCAAACTAAATATGCTAAAGAACTAATTAAAAAATTTGGCATGGAAAACTTAAAAATCATAAATACCCCAATGACCACTAACATCAACATTGACTCGGGCCCAGAAGGAAAATCAGTAGACCCAAATTACTATAGAAGTATAATAGGAAGCCTACTCTACCTAACTGCAAGTCTACCAGATATAATTTTTGTAGTTGGTATGTGCGCAAGACACCAGTCTTGTGCAAAAGAATCACATTTAACATATGTTAAAAGAATATTTAGATATATAAAAGGCACCCTAAATATAGGACTTTGGTACCCTAGAACTAGCACCTTTGACCTGTTTGACTATTCTGACTCAGACTTTGTCGGTTGCAAATTAGATAGAAAAAATACAAGTGGTAGTTGCCAAATCCTAGGTCAGTGCCTAGTAAGTTGGTCAAGCAAAAAGCAACATTGTGTTGCTCTATCCACCACTGAAGCTGAATACATAGCCCTAGGAGAGTGTGCCTCTCAACTTTTGTCGATGATGCATACCTTAAAAGACTATGAATTAGAATACAAAAATACAAAAATCTTAATTGACAATATAAGTTCAATTAATCTAACTAAAAATTCAATTCACCACTCTAGGACTAAACACATAGAGGTAAAACACCACTTTGTAAGGGATCATGTAGCTAAAGGTGAACTTGCACTCAACTATGTTGAGTCCAAATCAAACCTAGCTGACATTTTCATAAAACCTTTACCTGAACTTGAGTTCAGTGCACTTAGAAGACAAATAGGGATGTGTTGGGTAGAATAGATACTAATTTTCAAAATTCATTGTCTTACTTCAAAACTCATTCTCTTATCCTTTTCAAAATCTAGGAAAATTAATGATTTTAAAATCCCCTTTTCTTAGAATTTTCAAACATTGAACTTAGCCTAGGCTTTTACCCTAAAAATCTTGTTCCCCTAGATTTAAGCCAGAACATCTCACAAACACCTAGGTATACCTTGCTTGTGTTTGAAAAACATAGAATGGTGTGAGATGTATAGGGTACAGCCTGGACTCAAGAATGCTTATTTCTATGCATCAATATGAGTCTGGGCGTTAAATACCTTATTAACAGTAATCAAGTCAAGTCTTCCAGCCTTAGTCAAATCTAAGTGGACCAAATGACTTGACTTGACTAACCAAGTGAAAGCTGCTGCTCTCTAGGCAATCAGCAAGTAGCTAAAGGTTAGACAGTTGGTGAAGGAAATGAAAATATTAAGTTTCAATATGTTTGTACTTTAGGGCTCTGATACTTGCTCAAAACAAATTAATAAGTTAGCAACTATTTAACTTAACTCATGCTTGGACTTAAGAACCAACCAATCTAATTAAATTAAGTTTTAGTTTCTCCCTCTTCGTCCTATAGAAACCTTCAATTATTTTTCAAACTTAGCCAACCTTCAAATCTAACTTTTTATAAATTCTTGCTAAGCCATTTTTACTTACCTAAAAGTTTTAAGAATCATTGCTTTCAAAATGTTTTTTTACTAAAAGAGACTTCAAATTTCTTTAAGATTTTCAAAATTTAGCTAAGTATATTTCAAAAACAACTAAGTTTCAAAAGTGGCTAAAATCGTTCTTAAAAGTCTACTAAATATTAGCCTTTTAAACTTAGGTGAAATTTTTTTTTCTAAAGACAATTTACCATTTATAAGCCTAATCTGTTTTTCAATAAGAAAAAAAAATTAAAAGTTGCTTAAACTGTCTTATTTTTTTGGTAAATAACAAAGGAGGAAAGTAGGAAATTCAAAAGTAAAAATCTACAACTGGCTTATTTTTGATAAATGGTAAAGGGGGAGAGTAGGAAATTCAAAAAGTAAAAATCTATCTAAATCAAAAGTAAAAGGAAGCCCTGTATTAAGGGGGAGCTTAACAAAGTTTAAGTGTTAGCTTAAGTTATGCTTTTATTTAAATTTATGTACTTAAGCTTGCTCACTTAAAACCTTTTAATATTTATGCATTTGTTTTTACTTAACTTTGAATTTGGGTTGTCATAATCAAAAAGGGGGAGATTGTTGGTGCGGGAAGCATCTGACGATCAAACCTGAGTTTTGAAAATGGAAAAGGATTCAAAGTTAAGGTGTGTTGTGATTTAACGTGCTTGACTAAGTGTTTCAGGAAAGTCCTAACTGTGGTTAGATAGGTGAAAACCCTAGGGGGTGGTAACCCTAGGTCATAGGGGGATGGTAACCCTATACGGAAAGTCTTGGTGAGTTGAGTGCTTCAGGAAAAAGTCCTAGGTGGGGTAACCCTAGGTGGAAAGTCCTGGTGTCGCGAACCAGGTGAAAGACTGGACCAGCCGGGAAGCGGAAGTCCAACAGAAAGTCCGGAAGCATCGAGCAAAAGTCCAGTCGGTATGGAGGATCGTACTGGCATCAGGTAAATCTCCTGAGTGGAGTAGGTGAGGATACGCTCCCCGCAGAGGGAACAGTAGGCGTCGGGTCAACCTAGGGTTTCCGGTAGGAAATCCGAATTCAGACCCGGTCAGTCCGATGACTGACAACTTTATTTATCGTATTATCTTTTTGTGTTCTAACTCTATTTTACAGGAAACTAATATTTTCGTGCAGGGTTAGAACTGACCGGGATCGGTCGATCGAACCCCAAGCTAACAGATCAGGTTTCTAGAAGTTGGACCGGGCTCGACCAGGGATCGGTAGACCGGACCTTGGGATTGATCGACTGAACCTAGGATAGGTGTCGACTGGATCAGGCTGAGGTGAGCGGGTCAGAGGAGACTGATCAGTCGACCGGATATTGCGATCGGTCGACCGAAATCAGGGATAGAGTTTGACCAAATCGAAGCGCTGCGACGGATCAACGGTTCAGATGCGGCGGAGGTCATCTGATCGGTCGACCGAACATGAGGATCGGTCGACCGATCCGCTTCTGGTCAAAGTTGATCCCGAGACTTGGGGATCTAGATCAGACTTGCAGAGGCTATAAAAGGAGGCCTCGAGGTGCAGCTTCAACAACGTCTTCGAATAGAAGCACTGTGCTCTTGTGTGCTACTTTATACGCTACAACAACGCTCTGCTGCTACAACGAACTGAAACTCCAAAGCTCTTCTATTCTCTTGTTCGTTGGTATAACTTTCTTATTTGTACGTAAATGTAATTGCTTCCAGCTTGTAATAATTCCAGATTTATAGTTGTTGCCCACGGAAAGCGATCTAGGATCGCGGGCCTTCGAGTAGGAGTCGTCACAGGCTCCGAACGAAGTAAATTCCCTGTGTTCTTTGTGTTTGCTTTACTTTTCATTTCCGCTGCGTTACTTGAGTTTCTCCGATTCCGATTCGAACGAAATAACCGTGAGCGCTATTCAACCCCCCCTCTAGCACTTTCAATCCAACATTTTCTGTACGTAGGAGTTGTATTTTAAAAGGAATTTATGATCGAGGCTAAATCTGCAAATTAACAAAAGGAGGAAGACACCCTCTTGGAGTGCCACACGGCCATGTTTGGGAGAGTGACCTAGGCCGTGTGGTGATGCTCACTCGTGCAACATTGGCAAAGCTGCGCAATGTCCAAGCCGTGTGGTGATAATCACCCGTGTAGTTGCTGCAGAAAAGGAGAGGGTCACGACCGTGTGTGTATCACATGGTCGTGCCAATTTGCAAGCCTTCTAGAGCCAAAGCAGTACATGGTCGTGTCCCAGACATGGCCGTGCAAGCCTTCCAGAAGCTAAACAAGGACTGGTCATATCCCAGACACGACCGTGCATGAGTTCCAGAACCGGAGGTGGCACAGGACGTGTAGATCTACACAGCCATGCAAGGAGGGCAGTGGCAGAGCATGTCACGACTGTGTGCACTACACGGCTGTGTGAGATGGGCAGTGAAGGGAATGATCTAGGCCGCATCTCACACACGACCTAGTCTCAAGGTCGTGTGGCACCCAAAGGCCCTGCCCTATGTAAGGGTTTCTTGCATTATTTGAAGGGGGAGTTCTCCCTCATGTGAGAGGACGAGATTTGGGTGATTCCTCACCTTCTTGGAGGGATTTTCTGGTGATCTAAGGGTAGATCTTCAACGAATCGACTCCGAGAATGATGATTGGATCTGAAGACCATTCTTCATCGTAGATAAGCTTTTCTTCCCTTTCTCTTCTTGGATTTTGGGATCAAGATGCTTGTAATCTTCTTGTCTTTGGGTTTATTTTCCTATTCTATGGATTAGATCTATTTGTTCTAGGATGGAGGGAGTATTTGTAATGTGATTTGATGTAAACTCTTATGGATTTGCCAATTTCCTATTTCTATGATTTTGTCTTGTTTGTATCCATTTGATCTTGTGTGGATTGTTGTGATTGGACTTAATTACCATACTTGATTAAATGTTTGGGTATCTTGTGGATCTTGTAGAGGTAATTCCTCATTCGATTATCCGAGAGACGTATGTGACAGACAAGGTCGTATAAGGATGATTGAGGGATAATCTTGAAGGTGAAATAAGATCATTCAAGGGGGTAGGATAGATTGTATGTATTAATCTTTTATATCTTAATATGGGTTGAGAAGTAATGCATTTCTATGTTGATTATCTGAGGGGTGCACGTGACAGGCAAGCCCGTGTAACGACATTATAGGAACCATTCCTAATTGATCATATTTAGATATAGATTTTAGTCCTAAGCCGATTGTCTATTGCAAGAGAGAATCGACAACCTTCTACAAATGATGGACAATTGAGGAATAAGATTTGGTAGATCATTTACATTGAATAACATTACAAAGAAATCAAAACTCCTAGAACATCCTTTATCATAACCCTTATCCCTGTTTTTATGCTTTTACTTCTAGGTTTTACTTTCTATAGTTGCACCTAGCTTTTATAAATCAATTGATTAGTTGTTTAGCTAATTCGTGTTGAGATATCTTTAGTGGTTAAAACCAGTCCCTGTGGATACGATATCTTTCTTTATTACTGACGACGTATTCGTACACTTGCGGAACGTTAACAAGTTTTTGGCGCCATTGCCGGAGATTGTATAACATTAGAGATTATCAATTGAGTTAGACTAAATGTAACTTTTCTTTTCATTAGCATAGTTGTAACTAATCTTTAGAATTCTATTTTCATCTTGTATGCCTTACTACTTCTTAATAATTCTTTTTGATCTTTGTAATTGCATTTGTATCTCCTTATTTTCTTCTTTTGCAAGTTAAACATGGTATTCAGATCATTAGGAGATTATGGAGCTCCAAAGTCTGTAATGGAATTAGGGCCAATTGTTTACCCTGAAATTCAAGCAAGAAATTTTATGATTAAACCATCCTTTATCTCAATGATTCAGCAAGCTCAGTTTGGGGGTCTGGAAATTGAGAACCCTTATTCACAACTCATGGAATTCTATAGATATTGTTATACTCAGAAATATGAGTAAGTTCCATCTGATGTTATACAACTATTGGTTTTTTCCTTTTAGTCTAAAAGATGTTGCAAAGAGATGGTTTAATTCTCTGCAATCTCAAAGTATCAAAACCTAGGATGAGTTAGAGCAGAGGTTCCTAGACAAATATTTTCCTCCACAGAAGCTATTTACTTGAGAAGTCGAATCCTGAATTTTAAGCAACTTGTTGGAGAAGAACTACATCAAGCCTGGGAGAGATATTCATCTCTTTTACAGTTATGTCTGCATCATGGTATTGAGAGATGGTTAACAATGCATTTATTCTATGTTGGGCTCTCTTTCTCAAACAAAAATCAATTAAATGTAGCATCTGGAGGTTCTTTTATGAAGAAGAGCTTAGAGGAAGCCTATGAGATAATTTGCAAGATTATATCAAATTTTAATGATTGGTTAGGGCAGATTAATACAACCCTAACAGTTAATGGATTTGAGGGAAAGGAGAAGGATGAGAAAGGCATTACTCTGGATCAAAATGCTCTTCAATTATTATTTCCTTGGTGTTGTGAGTCCCTCTCAAAGATATTTGATGAAGAGGTATTTTCAATCAAAAAGGAGAAGTCTCTAAATGATTATAAAAAGGATGATATGTTTCTAGAAGATGAAGAGGATTTAGAGAAAAAAAATCTAAAAGAAGAAGTTAAGTTGATAGGGGAAGAGCCAACTGTGCTAGAAATAGTGTCACCTCAACTTGAGCTTAAGCCATTACCACCAAACTTAAAATATGTATTCCTTGGGCCAAATTCCACTTTCCCAGTTATAATCAATGCTAATTTAACTGAGTTTGAAACACATAGACTGATTGAAGAGTTGAAGTTGCACAGAAAAGCAATTGGATACACAATTGATGATATTAAAGGAATTAGTCCTTCTCTTTGCATGCATAGAATCTTACTTGAAGAGGGTTATAAAAATTCAATTTAACATCAAAAGAGGTTAAACCAAAATCTAAAAGAGGTGGTGAAGAAGGAGGAGCTTAAACTTCTTGATGTCGGGATCATTTATCCAATTTCAGATAGTGAATGGGTGAGTCTGGTACATGTGGTTTCGAAAAAAGGGGGAATGACTGTTATTAAAATGAGGATAATAAACTGATTCCAACACGAACAGTAATAGGGTGGTGAATGTGCATTGACTATCGGAAGTTGAATAAAGAAACTAGAAAGGATCATTTTCCCTTACCTTTTATTGATTAAATGCTTGAGAGATTGGCTAAGCACTCATACTTCTGCTATCTAGATGGGTATTCAGGATTTTTCCAAATTCCAATTCATCCTCAAGATTAAGAGAAGACTACTTTAACATGTCCCTATGGAACCTTTGCTTATCGTCGTATGTCATTTGGGCTTTGTAATGCTCCAGCTACTTTTCAGAGATGTATGATGGCAATTTTTCCAGATTTAATAGAGAAAATCATGGAGGTATTTATGGATGCTTTCTCAATTTATGGTAATGATTTTGATACTTGTTTGTCAAATCTTTCCATAGTTCTTCAAAGATGTGTAGATGTGAATTTAGTATTAAACTGGGAGAAATGTCATTTCATGGTTAAAAAAGGAATTGTTTTGGGACATAAAATATCAGAACGTGAGATTGAAGTGGATCAAGCAAAAGTTGAAGTAATAGAGAAGTTACCCCTGTTGGTGCAATCGACCTCCAAGATTTTAATGTCAGACAAATATGTTTAAGTATGCTTAAGTATGTATGGAGCTTGATCTAGAGAAGTCCTAGTTGTAGGCTAGGCAAGGGAAGTCCTAGTTGGAGGCTAGGCAAGGAGAGAAATCTCGGTATATCGTGGAAGCCAGGTGGATAGGTCTGGAGGACTTGATCCCTGGGTAGCCGAATACTGAGTCCTAGTTGTAGGCTAGGTAAGGGAAATCTCGGTATATCGTGGAAGCCAGGTGGATAGGTCTGGAGGACTTGATCCCTGGGTAGCCGAATACTGAGTCTTGGTGAGTGAAGCCAAGTGGAGAAAATCCTAGGGGTGGTAACCTTAGGTAACGAGAAGTCTTGGAGGAGTGAACTCCAAGCAAGGTTGATCGGATGGTTTTCGGTCGACAGCGCGCGGTCGACCGGACCAGCGGATCTCGGTAAATCTAGGTTTAGGTTTATCATTGTATTCTATATTACTATTATTACTGTTGGCTAATTTATTATTACAGGAAAAGTCTTAGTAGATTGGGCGATCAGATACTGAGCAGGCAAAAGTCCAAACAGGTCTGGAGGATTATGTTTGATAGATAAGTTGAGGTAAACAACTGAAGGAGCGACAGTGAGGTCGGGTTCCCAAAGGGAGCAACCTAAGGTCGCTGATCCAACTGAAGAAACCAGGAAGGTTTCTAAGTTGAGATCAAGACAGTCCTATTGTCTTACTCATGCATTATATATTACTGTTCTAACCTTTGTGTTGCAGGGATACTTTGCTTAACTCTATGTTGCAGGTATAGCCAGATCAGTCGACCGAACAGAGGGATCGGTCGACCGAACCAAGTTGACTCAGCACAGATCAGTTATGTCAGCAACGATTAGAAGCAAAAGGAAGTTAAGCTGATCGGTCGACCGAACGATCAATATTAATGACGCAGTAAATGCAGAACACGGTAAATCTCGACGAACAGGGAAGGAGCTTGTTCGGTCGACCGAACAAGGGGATCGGTCGACCGAACCCTTAAAGTCCAATTAATGCCAGAGATTCGAGCCAGCATCAGATTCCAGCTGTGGGTGATCGGAGCTGGTTCGGTCGACCGAACAGAGGGATCGGTGGACCGAACCTCAGTCCACCTATAAATTCAGACTCGAAGACAGAGGCTAAAGAACAACTTCCTGAACACAAGTTACTACTCTGCAAGCGACTCATCTTCAGTGCAAAGCTACGTCATTTGGAAGAACCGACCTACGCTACATCTTCAATTCATTTGTCGGTATACTTGTTTTTTGTTTTATACTTAATTGCTAATAAGATAGTAGGTTTGTTACTATCTTATTCTATTGTACTTGTACGATCTGCTTCTCTCCGAGGAGTTCGGAGAGAAGGGTTTTAGTGCTTTACCCATCGGTGCGGTCAAGGACCGCGAGCCTTCGAGTAGGAGTCGAGCTAGGCTCCGAACGAAGTAAAACATTTGTGTCTCTATTTACTTTCCGCTGTGCACGACTTTGATTTAAATATGAAAAGAATAGTTTTTAAAAAGAAACGATATTCACTCCCCCCCGCCCCTCTATCGCGCTACTCGATCCTATCAACCCCCACCGATTAATGTAAAAGGAGTAAGGAGTTTTTTGTAGTATGTTGGATTTTATAGGCGTTTATCAAGGACTTTTCAAAGATTTCTAAGCCATTAACAAATTTATTGATTAAAGATGTTGAATTTTGCTTTGATAATGATTGTATGGAGGATTTTAATAAAATCAAGAGTGCTCATACTTCAGCTCCAGTAATTCAAGCCCCAAATTGGAATCTTCCATTTGAGATAATGTGTGATGCTAGTGACTTTGCAGTAGGAGCAGTTTTAGGACAAAGAAAGAATAAGATTCTACATACAATCCATTATGCAAGCAAAACACTTGATGCAGCTCAAGTGAATTATTCCACTACAAAGAAAGAACTTCTAGCAATAGTGTTTGCTTTTGATAAGTTTAGATCTTATCTAGTGAGTTCAAAGGTAATAGTTTATACTGATCATGTAGCCATCCGTTATTTACTAGGAAAGAAAGATTCTAAACCTCGGCTTATCAGATGGATTTTATTGCTACAAGAGTTTAACCTTGAGATTAGAGATAAGAAGGGAGCAGAAAATGTAGTGGCAGATCATCTATTTAGAATATGGCAAAATAAAGAAAAGGACGCAGACTTTGATTTACCTATTGATGATGTTTTTCCATATGAGCACCTTCTAGCTTTCTCAAGTGTAAAAGTACCTTGGTATGCAGATTTTGTCAATTTTCTGGCGAGTGGAGTTTTACCCCTAAATTTCTCTAATTAGCAAAAGAAAATTTGTTTTCAGATATCAAGAATTATATTTGGGATGAACCTCTCCTTTATAAGAAATGCAATGATGTGATTTATCGAAGATGTGTGCCTGAAGAAGAAGTTAGAGATATCTTATTTCATTGTCATTCTTCATCTTATGGAGGACATTTGGGGAGTTCTAAGACAATTGCAAAAATTCTTCAAGTAGGTTTTTATTGGCCAACTTTATTCAAAGACACTAAGAAATTTGTACAGTCTTGTGATCAATATTAGAGGACTAGAAACATCACTAAGAGAAATGGAACACCATTGAATTGTTGGGATTTTCGGGCCACGAAAACCGCTTTTCGCATCGCGGAAACCCCGAATCTCCCTAGCCAACGGATCCGTGAGAAGAATAAAATTTGAAAACTTACGAGTACGAGTTTCAAACTCTAGATCTACAGTAGATAAGAGTATTACCCTTGTAGCGAAGCCCTTCGCGTTCCCGCTCATCCAAACGGTGCCGGATCTCGAAGTTATCAAAGTAGACAACTCTCTATACGTATCCACACGAACACGTAGATGGAAAAATCACACAAAAAGGTGTGCTAGCACCTTTTGATGATTCAGCCAAGTTGAGGAGGAGAGGGAGAGGGAGAGCTAGAGGAAGGAGATGAAGTGAATTGCCTTGAATGAAAAATTCATTCCATACCATCACAATAGTGACCGACCACTTTCAAAAAGGTGTAACCCCCATTTCCACATTAAGTGTAATTAATGTGGAGCCATTAAAGTGAAGAATTGTAACCTCCAAGAGGTGGCATCTCACTTAAGTAACCATGATGATGTGGAGCATCATCATTGGTCCACATCTTGCCAACTCACTAATGATGTGGCAAAAAGCCAAGTCAAACTTGACTTTTCCTCTTCCTCTCAAGTCAAGTCAAACTTGACTTAATCTCTCTCATGGTTGATCTAATCCAACCATTTAATTCAAGCCAATTTAATAAAATGAATCTAATTCATTTAATTAAATTAATTCAATGAGTCATAATCTAAATTAGACTCATTGAACACATGAATTAACTTGAGTCTAACTCAATTAGCCCAATTAGGATTAATCTTAATCCAATTTGATTCATCAAATGAATCTAATCCTCTTGGTTCATCATATGAACCTAATCTCCATCTAATTGTCCTTAGTGTGTGACCCTATAGGTTCTTGTAACGTTGGCAATGCCCCTAAACCCATTTAGGAGCATAAGTAATGAGCGGTATCTAGCAACACATCATTACTACCCAATGTTACAAGAATGTTGAGATCCAACATCACCTTGTGACTACTAATTATGACTCCTCACAAAATATGACAAGTGTCCTTCTATCCTAAACATCTAGATTGATCAATGTGAGGCATAGACCGTGTCATCCTCTGATCAATCTAAATCCTGAACTCCAAGTAGACTCACTAAATCAAATGAGCTCAATATCTCATATTGACTCATTTGGGCATGGCCATGCACTTCGTGATCTCACTCTATCAAGAATACCGATGTCTCTCCCATCATATAGGAGGGATAGATCCTATCTACATCACTCACATCCCTACGCATAATTTGTTACATACCCAGTAATCGCCTTTATAGTCCACCCAGTTACGGGTGACGTTTGACGTAACCAAAGTACATAACTCCTTATGTAGGGAACCATGGTGACTTCAGGTCTAAGGACTAGTAGTCATACTAATAGCCACATGAGAAAATATATGACACTCATATAACGATCCATGATACTTTCTCATGGCGGGTCATTCAGTATACATTCTCTAATGTATACCCATGTGTCAACTTGATATCTCTATATCAATGACTTGTGAGATCAAGTCATCGAGTTGACCTACATGCTAGTCTTATTGCATTAACATTGTCCCTGAATGTTAATACTCGACTAGGAATGATTAAGAGTAGTGTTCCCTATATCATCTCACTATCGGTTCAACTAACCGATTAATATAGGTGAGAACCTTCTACACAAGGACGCTATTATACTTAATTTATTTGGCACCAATACAAGTAAGTATAATAACCAAAACAAATGCCTTTTATTTATATAGAATATGATACAACAAATCTATAATATAATCATCAAATGATTGGCTCTAGGGCTCTAGCTAACAATCTCCCACTAGCACTAGTGCCAATCAGTGTAGGCTCTAAGCCCCAATAACCTAGTGTGACCATCATGCTTCCTCTGTGCCAAAGCCTTGGTCAAGGGATCTGTGATGTTAGCCTCTGTGGGTACTCTGCAAATCTTCACATCTCCTCTCTCGATAATCTCTCGAATGAGATAGTAGCGTCGTAGTATGTGTTTGGTCCGCTGGTGTGAGCAAGGTTCCTTTGCCTGTGTTATAGCTCCATTGTTGTCACAATAGAGCTCAATGGGGTCAGCGATACTAGGAACCACCCCAAGTTCAGTGATGAACTTGCGGATCTAAACTGCCTCCTTTGCTGCCTCTGATGCAGCAATGTACTCGGCCTCTGTCGTAGAATCAGCTACTGTGTCCTGCTTCGAACTCTTCCAGCTCACAGCACCACCATTAATGCAAAATACGAATCCTGACTGTGATCGATAATCATCCTGGTCGGTCTGGAAGCTAGCATCACTGTAACCCTTTACAGCTAGCTCATCATTGCGTTTATATATCAAGAAATATTCTTTAGTCCTTCTTAAGTACATAAGAATATTCTTGACCGCTATCTAGTGACTTTCACCTGGATCTGACTGGTATCTGCTCGTCATGCTCAAAGCATACGAGACATTAGGTCGAGTACATAGCATGGTGTACATGATAGATCCTATAGCTGAGGCATAAGGGATCTGATCCATGCGGTCTCTCTCCTCTCTAGAAGAGGGACCTTGAGTCTTCGAAAGACTCACGCCATGTGACATCGGCAGAAATCCCTTCTTGGAGTTCTGCATGGCGAACCGAAGGAGTACCTTGTCAATATATGTACTCTGACTTAGGCCAAGCAATCTCTTAGATTTATCTCTATAGATCTGTATCCCTAGAATGCGGGATGCCTCACCTAAGTCCTTCATTGAGAAACATGTCCCTAGCCAAGTCTTGACAGACTATAGCAAAGGGATGTCTTTCCCAATGAGTAGTATGTCATCCACATACAATATGAGAAAGACAACTATATCCCCTACAACCTTCTTGTAGACACAAGGCTCATCTTCGTTCTTGATGAAACCAAACTGTTTGATTGCATCATCGAATCGAAGATTCCAGCTCCAAGAAGCTTGCTTTAGTCTATAAATGGACCTATGCAGCTTGCATACTCTGCTAGTATGTTGTGGATCTACAAAACCCTCATGTTGTGTCATGTACACATTCTCAAGCAGGTTTCCATTCAGAAACGCGGTTTTGACATCCATCTGCTAGATCTCGTAATCGTGGTAAGCTGCAATAGCAAGCATGATCTGAATGGACTTAAACATAGCTACTGGTGAAAAGGTTTCATCATAGTCAATACCATTAATATGCTTGAAACCTTTAGCTACCGAGCGACACTTATAGATAAGTCCATCCATGTCAGTCTTTCTCTTAAAGACCCACTTACACTCAATGGGTTTTACCCCTTCAGGTGGATCAACCAAAGTCCATACTTGGTTTGTGTACATGGATTCCATTTCGGATCTCATGGCCTCTAGCCATTTCTCGAAATCTGGTCTCATCACAGCTTCTTGATAGGTGGTAGGCTCATCCTCTATGAGCACAATGTCATCATGGTCAGACAAGAGAAATGAGTATCTCTTAGGCTGACGACGTACCCTATCAGACCTGCGAAGAGGTATGTCTACTTGAACTGGTTGTTGTTCCTCAACTCCTTATGGAACAACATCATCCACAATACTTTGTTGTTCCAGTTCAACTTCCATCGAGGCATCAGTGCTATTGATCACATCTTGAACTTCTTCAAGATCGAACGTGCTCCCACTAGTCTTTCTAGAAACAAAGTCCCTTTTTAGAAAGACCCCAGTCTTTGCCACAACTAACTTGTGCTGACTGGGAATGTAAAAGTAATATCCCTTAGTTTCCTTGGGATATCCAATAAAGTAGTTACTTGTCGGATTTGGGTCCTAATTTGTCTGAGACTTGACGTCTAACGTAAGCCTCACAACTCCAAATCCTCATAAAAGACACCTGGACATCTCTCCCAGTCCATATCCTATATGGTGTCTTTATCACGACCTTGGATGGAACTCGGTTGTGTATAAAAGCTGTCGTGTCTAGAGCATAGCCCCAAAGGTATGTGGGGAGATCTGTGTGACTCATCATAGATCGTATCATATCTAATAGGGTACGATTCCTCCTTTCGGATACACCATTCCACTGTGGTGTTCCAGGAGGAGTGAGTTGGGATAGAATCCCACACTCAGCTAGATAGTCACGGAACTCATGGCTAAGGTATTCTCCACCTCGATCGGATCGAAGTATCTTAATACTCTTGTCAAGATGGTTCTGTACTTCATTCTTGAATTCTTTGAACTTTTCAAAGGATTCAGACTTATGTGTCATCAAGTACACATAACCATATCTACTAAAGTCATCAGTAAATGTGATGAAGTACCTATTACCGCCTCTAGCCGCGACATTGAAAGGGCCACATACATCACTATGTATAAGTCTTAACAAATCAGTCGCTCTTTCGCTGTGCCCACTAAAGGGTGTCTTGGTCATCTTGCCTAGTAGGCATGACTCGCACGTCTCATAAGATTCAAAATCAAATGAGTCCAGCAAACCATCCTTATGGAGCTGGGATAAGCGCTTGTCATTTATATGACCTAAGCGACAGTGCCAGAGATAGGTTTGGTTCAGGTCATTTGACTTGAACCTCTTGGTATTTATGTTATAGATAGGGTTTTCAAGGTCTAAAATATAGAGTCCGTTTATCAGAGGTGCACTACAATAGAACATATCGTTTAAATAGACAGAACAACATTTGTTCTTTATTGTAAACAAAAATCCTTTCTTGTCCAAACAAGAAACTGAAATTATGTTCTTAGTCAAGGCAGACACATAACAACAATCATCTAATTCTAGTATAAGCCCAGAGGGTAGAGATAGATAGTAAGTTCCTATAGCAATAGCAGCAACCCGTGCTCCATTGCCTACTCGTAGGTCTACCTCACCCTTTGTCAATGCCTTGCTATTTCTCAGCGCTTGTACATTAGTACAAATGTGCGAAGCACATCCGGTATCTAATACCCACGATGAAGAAATAGAGAGGTTGACTTCTATAACATGTATACCTGAAGTAGAAATCTTATTTCTCTTCTTCTTAAGATCTTCCAGGTATTCTTTGGAGTTCCTCTTCCAGTGCCTTGCTTGTCCTTGATATAGGTGACAAAGATGTTCAACCATATCGTAAGCGCCCATCAACTCATGTTGCTTCTGAAGCTCAGAGTTCATGGTCGCGAGCATAAGACAGGACACATCTAATGTGTCATCTTGATGCTTCTTGTAAGCATCTCAGTCTGCTCGCGTGGCAGTGGCAGGAGGAGCCTCCGGAATGGGCTGCTCCAGAACATACAGTTTACGTTCTTGGGTGAGAACTATTCTCAGGTTCCTGTACCAGTCCAGGAAATTTGCTCCGTTGAGCTTGTGCTTCTTAAGGACAGAACGCAGAGAGAAGTTGTTTGTGTTTGACGTCATGGAAATTCTACAACAGAAATAAATGCAGAAATAAATATCATATTCTTTTAAATCATTTAATTAGGCCTTCAACTAAATGGTGCTCCCACTGAATTCTATAATTCATGTGGGACAAGATCCACATCATACTAACTCTTGAGTTAGCTTTGGCTAATACGCCCAAGATTTAGTATGATCGGTAGTTAACGATTACCAATTACATCTCTATGCAACTCTTGTTTATAAGATCAAAATCCGCATTTATATTAAAACTCGAGTTAGCTTTGGCTAATACGCCCAAGAGTTAATATAAACATGATTTTGACCTATCTACCAACCATTGGATAATGCCTATAGTTAAACTCGATCCAATTGAGTTAACTAGTTACTCAATCTAATTGAGTTGTACTCACCCATGCGTTGATAGACGGGACCAAGATTGTTGCTCCGTACCCTACCAAGATAGTATGTGTTGCTCTGCTTTGGCAGATTCAACAACAACATGCGATCGAGGTAATGGTAGGTATCACGGTATGGTAGGCATTACGAGTGTAATACCCACGAAATTATAAGATAGGTATATGGATATTATTTTCTTTAGAGTATAGAAATAAAAAGGATAAGAGAAAAGGGAAAATAGAAACCCAAAAATAGAATAAGAAGAGGTGAGGTCAAGGATTGAACCTTGAACCTCCCACAAATAATGGAGATAAATTGATTGTATGATAACCACTAGGATAATGAATAATATATGGATGGAAAAGAATAGAATTTTAGTTAAAGATGAGAAGAAAATAAAAAGAAAACTAAGCAAAAGAGCAAGAGAAAACCAAGTTGCTTACCTTCTTTTCCTCTTGGTTAAGAAAAGGAGCAAGCAAAAGATGAGTTGCCTACTTCCCTCCCTCTCTCTATTTTCGTGGGAATTAAAAGAATGAGGGAAAAGAGGAGTTGAGGGAATGAATGAAGACATGTTTCATTGGCTAAAGGAATAAATAGTTTGGGAGAAGAAAAACAAGAGATTAAATCCTTTTCTTTCTTCCTCCTTCCTCCTTCTTCATCCTTCACCGAGCCAAGAACCCCTTCCCTCTCCTCATTCCAATAGCTAATTTAAGTTCTTCTCCAAGAAAACTAATTTCCGAGAAGAAGCCTTCAAGTTCTATTCCTTCCAAGCAAAAAGAAGCAAAAGGAGGTACAAGAAGAAGAAGCATTCTCCTTTCTTGGCACTTAGGATACTTTTCTCCTTAAGAAAAACCACAAGCGAAAGGATGTAAGTTTCCCTCACCTGTGGTACAATAGCTTTTGTGTGTTCTATGAGATTTGGTTACATAAAAATCTAAGAAAAACCTCATGAGGAATTTCGGCCAAGATAAGACCAAAAAGAAGGACCTAGGAAATGTAAAGATCTAAATTTTGACATGCTCAATATGTTCCTTGTGACATGTATTTTATGGTAGGGATTTATCTCATGTTCATATGCTAGAATGTTGATTAGAACTTAGAATCACACCCCTAAGACATTCGGATAAACATGAATAAAAAAAAAAGAATAGGTAAGCTAAGACTCAAACCAAGCATGTCTTTTATTGTTGATTTATGATAGGTGCCTCATGATGAGGAAATTGTTAACTTGTTATGCTCATATGATGATTTAACTTCATTCCATGCTCATATGTATTCGGCCACATTATGATTAAGGGCCTAGGAAACTTAGAACCTAACTCAACTATGCTTATGTTGTTCCTTGAAATAATTGCTATGAAAGTTGTTTAAGGTTCTCATGATTTTATGACACTTGAACCCTAGCTTTAAGCCCTACATGTTTCGGCCACATTATGTTTAAGGGCCTAGGAAACTTAGAACCTAACTCAACTATGCTCATGTTGTTCCTTGAAATAATTGCTATGAAAGTTGTTTAAGGTTCTCATGCTTTTATGACACTTGAACCATAGCTTTAAGCCCTACAAGTTTCGGCCACATTATGTTTAAGGGCCTAGGAAACTTAGAACCTAACTCAACTATGCTCATGTTGTTCCTTGAAATAATTGCTATGAAAGTTGTTTAAGGTTCTCATGATTTTATGACAATTGAACCCTAGCTTCAAACCCTACAAGTTTCGGCCACATTGTGTTTAAGAGCCTAGGAAACTTAAAACCTAACCCAACTATGCTCATGTTGTTCCTTGAAATAATTGCTATGAAAGTTGTTTAAGGTTCTCATGCTTTTATGACAATTGAACCCTAGCTTCAAGCCCTACAAGTTTCGGCCACATTATGTTTAAGGGCCTAGGAAACTTAAAACCTAACCCAACTATGCTCATGTTGTTCCTTGAAATAATTGCTATGAAAGTTGTTTAAGGTTCTCATGTTTTTATGACACTTGAAACCTAGTTCCAAGCCCTATAGGTTTCGGCCACAACAAGTCTAAAGGCCTAGAAAACTTGGAACCCAACCTGATTATGCTCATGATGTCCCTTGTAATTATTTGCTACGGAATTTGTTTAGGGTTCACAAGCTTGAATGATAATTTTTAACCCAATGTATGCTTGATAAAGTTCGGCCATGATAAGTTGTAAGCTTAAGAAACCTAGAACTCTACCTAAACTTGCTCATGGTGTTTCCTTATGGTATATGAAATGATACTTGTTTACAGTTCACATGTTGGTAAGGGGTTTTTACCTAAAACCCAACTATATGTTCTGGCCACTATAAGACATTAGGGTTAGAAATCTAAATATATTTCCCATGTATCTTATATGCCATGTTTTATGAGCTTGCTATGCTTCTATGTTTAATTATCCACACTTATGATCTATATATGATGGTAACCCTTATGCTATGCTGTGTATTGTTTATGATGAGCTGTGTGCCCAATTTATGCATGATATTTATGATGAGCTGTGTGCCCAAGTTTGCATGCTATTTATGATGAGCTGTGTGCCCAAACTATGCATGTATTTATGATGTGCTTTGTGCCCAAATTTTACATACCATTATGATGTGCTGTGTGCCCAAATTCTATATGGTATGATATGATAAGAAATACGATGTGCATGAAATGATAAGAACCATGATATGTATGACATGCTTTACTTTATATGGCTTGTACCAAGGGTGGGCTCCATAAGCGCCCCGGGGTCGATGGACTAAGAAACGGGTCTCGTTAGGGATGGGCTCCTAAGTGCCCCTAGGTCGATGGACTAAGAAACGGGGCTAGTATGTATGCCTTGTAGGGTTCAAGACTTGCTACCTTGGACCTACATACGACGCACACATTTATGTATGTGGTACAAGTCGGGGCCCTAACCATGTTATGATTATGTTTAAGTATGTAAGTAATAAGTTTTCAAAGGACATGTTGCATATATTATTGCATGAATCATGTTTTGAAAGTCATCCCGCATAACACTTTATGATTATATCATGATAGGCTATGATACTTATGATTATGTTATGCTAGGATTAACTTTATGATTATGTTATGTTATGATCATGATTATGTTATGTTCGAATGCACCTTATGAATTTATCATGATATGTCATAATGCTTACGATTATGTTATGTTATGTTAGGATGAACTTTATAATTATGTTATGTTATGATCATGATTATGATATGTTAGAATGCACCTTATGATTTCATCATGATATATCATAATGCTTATGATTATGTTATGATATGATAGGCTGAACCTTATGATTATGTTATGTTATGTTAGGATGAACTTTATGATTATATTATGATATGTTATGATCATGATTATGTTATGCTAGAATGCACTTTATGACTTTATTAGGATATGCCATGATACCTTACGATTATGTTATGATATGATGCTTCTATACATGATATGTTGAGTTGTCTTTATGCTTTATGCCTTGAAGTTTTATTTATGCTATACGGTTTTTGTGAGTAGGAAAGGATTTTACTGAGCCTTGAGTGCTCACAGCTTACTTTCCTTTTACCACAGATAAGGGCAAAGAATGGATGTACTAAGGGAGCAGCAGGAGGGGGCAAGAAGGACGTGTGTAGTAGTGACTTGGCTAAAGAGAAAGACCTGCTTCTAGTTAATAAGAATTATGTTCATGTTGTTCTTTTATGACTCTTTTGACACTTCATCATGCTCTTTAGTATTATGGTTTAAATTTACGTTAAGCATGTTATGTGACTCATATGATAGGTAGTTAGGGATGATGATTTGAAGAGTAAAGGAAAAGTTTAAAGAAAAAAATATATATACTATAGATAAGACTTCCGCTGTTTTAAGAAGAAAAGATAAGTAACCCCCGTCAGCTTAAGCAGGAAGGGGCGGGGCGTTACAATGAGTTGACGTGATTTAGATCTAATCTAAATGATGATACGTATCATATACTCGATAGATCTAATCTAATCGAAGGGTGCATCATGTGCACGACTTAGATCTATTCTAATCGTTAGGCACTAATTAATTACTTAATTAACTAGCATGCATCACATACACAAGTAATTAACTAAATTTTGAGATTATGTCATGGCCCTACTACGATCTTCTCAAGCCAATGAGAAGATCGGATGGTCAACCTAAGGTCAACAGCTTCTCAAGCTCCTTCCTTTGACCACCTCGTGTTGCTCACGCCCTCCTCGTAACTCCGTCTCGAGTGGACCTTCCACCGCTTCAAAATTTACATTACTATTTTGAAACTCGAGTTACTTTCGAGTCTAAATCTAATTTACAACCAGAACATAAATAGGGAGGCACAACGCGCAGGTCGCATATCAAATATAGCACACACAAACACATGACGGCACGCAGGTCGTATTATAAATTACAACACAAATTATCCAATCGAATTGGGTCTTTGGGCCATGACTATCACAAAAATAATATATAATTCGAAATTATATATTTCTATAATTTTCTGTAATTTTTCCTATAATTTTTACAATTTTTACGAGTACAATTTCCCGGCGGTTTCGTTTAGCGATTTTCGTGCGCAATCGCGGAACGAATCCCCTTGCGGGGCCAGGGACAGCGCCCCTACCCGTGATCTAACAATCGCGAGGGTTCCTTTGCGATCTAACAGTGCCTTAGCCCATTGTCCTAAAAAGTTTTGGGGCGAAACTTGGCCGTTTTGGGAAAAACTTCTCGGTAGTCGAAGCCTACAAGTGTAGAAACACTTGTGCTTCGCTTCTACGAGAAAAATACTCATAAAACCATTAAAAACTTAAAATTACAGAAATTCACAGAATGTTTATTTTTCATAAAAATCAAAATAAACTCGTATTCGTCTTCGCACGTGGCTCTGATACCACTGTTGGAATTTTCAGGCCGCGAAAACTGCTTTTCGCGTCGCGAAAACCCCAAATCTCCCTAGCCAACGGATCCGTGCGAAGAATAAAATTCGAAAACTTACGAGTACGAGTTTCAAACTCTAGATCTACAGTAGATAAGAGTATTACCCTTGTAGTGAAGCCCTTCGCGTTCCCGCTCGTCCAAACGGTGCCGGATCTCGAAGTTGTCAACGTAGACAACTCTCTATACATATCCACACGAACACATAGATGGAAAAATCACACAAAAAGGTGTGCTAGCACCTTTTGATGATTCGGCCATGTTGAGGAGGAGAAGGAGAGGGAGAGTGTAACGCCCACCCTTCTCTACCCAAGGGCGGCGCTACGATCTTACGTACATGCTTTAGTTATACTATAACAGCGGAAAATTTTAAATCATTCCTTTTATTTAAATAAGCATGATATCACATATTCTGATTAGTTCGAATGTGCATATATTGATCATATAACTAAAAATATTAATTTGTCCGAATCGTTCTTGCCGAGCCACCACCACACACATCACTATCTGCTCCTCCTGCTGCTCCGTCGTTTCGAATATCCGTCCCCCATATCTGCGGTACAAGGAAAGTAAGCTATGAGCACTTATGGCTCAGTAAGTTCCTTTCCTACTCACTAAAACCGAATTCATATCATTGCATATCAATATCATGCGAGGTATCATAAGCATACGACATACAAGGGTATCATATTCATATTCATATCATAATATCACATGACATTATATCTAATCATCAGATAATTCAAGCACATATGTAGGCAATGCATCATGAATTTGAAAACTTATACTTATAAGTACTTGAAATTAATATCATCATTAGAGGGGATCCCGGTTTGTACCACATACATAATGCGCGCGCTTCATAGGTAGGTCCAAGGTAGCAAGTCTTGAACCCTACCATGCATACATACTAGGCCCGAGTCTTACTCCATCGACCTAGGGCATTCAGAGGCCCATTACTGACGAGGCCCGAGTCTTACTCCATCGACCTAGGGCACTCAGAGGCCCATTACTGACGAGGCCCGAGTCTTACTCCATCGACCCCGGGGCGTTTACGGAGCCCACCCTTGGTACAAACCATACAAAAATAACTTATCATGCATAACTATCATATCATGTCCCTAACAATCTTTCATGCATTTCCTTTTTCATTTCTTTTCATTATGTATAGCATTTCCTATGCTATAACATATCATGGCATATTACATAATATAATTTCATTTCTTCTCATTATGTATAGCATTTCCTATGCTATAACATATCATGGCATGTTACGTAACATAATTTCATTTCTTCTCATTATGTATAGCATTTCCTATGCTATAACATATCATGGCATGTTACGTAACATAATTCCATTTCTTCTCATTATGTATAGCATTTCCTATGCTATAACATATCATGGCATATTACATAACATAATTTCATTTCTTCTCATTATGTATAGCATTTCCTATGCTATAACATATCATAGCATATTACATAACATAATTTCATTTCTTCTCATTATGTATAGCATTTCCTATGCTATAACATATCATAGCATATTACATAACATAATTTCATTTCTTCTCATTATGTATAGCATTTCCTATGCTATAACATATCATGGCATATAACATAATTTCATTTCTTCTCATTATGTATAGCATTTCCTAGGTTTCTTTCCTTTTTTTCTTTTATTTTCCTTCATGGCCGAAACCTACCAGTCCTTAAGCTAGGTTTCTTAAGTGGCCTAAAGCATGGAAAGCCTAAGTAAATATCATGGCAAAAGTTACTAAGAACATCATACACAAAATTGGATCATAAACAAGCTAGGACTCTTGTGATCTTACATGTCTTATATCATGTAACCAATTTTCTACATTCCAATTAAACATGAGAGCATTAATCAACTTTCATATCATAATATCACAGAGGTCTTGAGCATATTAATATTTTTGTTTAGGCTAATCTAAGCTATCCCTTTTATCATGGCCGAAAAACCCTAAAAAGAGTTCATGAGTTTCTAGCAATAGGAAATCCTTTGAGAAACTTTATATCCTATCATATGAGCATGTTTATTTAAATTTTGAAGGTCTTCCTAACCCTTAACCTTTCTGGTCCGAAACATACAAGTGAGTTTTCTTTTGGTTCCAATTAATTTCCAAGCAAGAAATCCATAGAAAGGTCCTTAGCATTTCATAGAAGGAACCTTGCACTAGTTTGGTTAGACAATAATCTTCCTAACCTCTTTAAAATATTTTTGGTTGAAATCCTAGGGTTAGATACTCCTCTGATCATACATCATATCAGTATAAAATCATGGAAAAGAATCCTTCTACATAGCATAGAAAATCTTATCATGAAATGAGGTCTTGTTTAAATCATCCTAGATTTGAAAACCTTTTCTTTAGCCGAATTTTTCTTAAATTCTTTCCTAGGTTTTCTAATCCTTATAAATCCGAAAATCACATAAAAGCCTTGTACCACAGGTGAGGGGAAGCTTACCTTCTTTGCTTAAGTTTCCTAGAGTTGAGAACTTGCTTGCGGACCTTTCTTCCTTGCTTGCTTTGCTCGGCACCAATGGAGGAAGAAGTGGCTAGGTCTTTTGGTGGAGAGGAGGAGGAAGAAGAGGAGGCTTCTTCCTCTTGTGTTGCTCGGCAACAAAAAGAAAGAAAAGAGGGAGTGTCTCGGCACCTCTAGGAGAAGAGGAGGAGAGTGAGTTGAGGATGAAGCCACCCCTCCATGCCTATTTATACTAAAATAAGGGGAGGAAAACTTGACTTGATTCATCCTCCTTATTTATTTCTCCTCTTTAATAATAAGAATATTCTAGAGAAATGCTTCTTGAGTTCTCTCTTTTCTTTCCTTTAATTTCTCTCTTTTCTTTCCCTTAATTAAAATTCCTATCTCTCCTCTTACAATATCCTCTCCTATCACACTTGGTTAACATATGCATGCATCCACAAGAGAACCAAGGATCAAAACTTGGTTATGTATATTTTTACTTCTTTTTACTTCCTTTTCCTTTTAAGTAAAAAGAATCCTTTCTTATTCTTAACTACTTAGTCCTTTCTCTCCTTATCAATAATTCTCCTATCCCCTTTGATATCCTATACATGTTCCTTACAAGAGGTCCAAGGTTCAATTCTATTTCTCTTCTAACATATTATTGATATTCTTTTGTACATAATAATTCATATATCACCATATTATGCATTATGCATAAATATTTCATACACATATATATTATCTCATATTCCTTCCTTTTGTTTACATTAATTCCATGTATTATAAATATAGATGATTTATATTCTCAACTTTATTTTCTTTCATAAAGTTTTAATCATCTAAATCCTTCCCATCTTAATATTCAACTTATAATATTTACACCTTCTTTTCACTACCTTCATACTCTCATTATCCTTACTTTCTTATCTAGGCTTTCTAGGGGTGTTACAGAGAGCTAGAGGAAGGAGATGAAGTGAATTGCCTTGAATGAAAAATTCATTCCATACCATCACAATAGTGGCCGAACACTTTCAAAAAGGTGTAACCCCCATTTCCACATTAAGTGTAATTAATGTGGAGCCATTAAAGTGAAGAATTGTAACCTCCATGAGGTGGCATCTCACTTAAGTAACCATGATGATGTGGAGCATCATCATTGGTCCACATCTTGCCAACTCACTAATGATGTGGCAAAAAGTCAAGTCAAACTTGACTTTTCCTCTTCCTCTCAAGTCAAGTCAAACTTGACTTAATCTCTCTCATGGTTGATCTAATCCAACCATTTAATTCATGACAATTTAATAAAATGAATCTAATTCATTTAATTAAATTGATTCAATGAGTCATAATCTAAATTAGACTCATTGAACACATGAATTAACTTGAGTCCAACTCAATTAGCCCAATTAGGATTACTCTTAATCCAATTTGATTCATCAAATGAATCTAATCCTCTTGGTTCATCATATGAACCTAATCACCATCTAATTGTCCTTAGTGTGTGACCCTATAGGTTCTTGTAACGTTGGCAATGCCCCTAAACCCATTTAGGAGCATAAGTAATGAGAGGTATCTAGCAACACATCATTACTCCCCAATGTTACAAGAATGTTGAGATCCAACATCACCTTGTGACTACTAATTGTGACTCCTCACAAAATATGACAAGTGTCCTTCTATCCTAGACATCTAGATTGATCAATGTGAGGCATAGACCGTGTCATCCTCTGATCAATCTAAATCCTGAACTCCAAGTAGACTCACTAAATCAAATGAGCTCAATATCTCATATTGACTCATTTGGGCATGGCCATGCACTTCGTGGTCTCACTCTATTAAGAATACCGATGTCTCTCCCGTCATATAGGAGGGATAGATCCCATCTACATCACTCACATCCCTCCGCATAATTTGTTACATACCCAGTAATCGCCTTTATAGTCCACCCAGTTACGGGTGACGTTTGACGAAACCAAAGTACATAACTCCTTATGTAGGGAACCATGGTGACTTCAAGTCTAAGGACTAGTAGTCATACTAATAGCCACATGAGAAAATATATGACACTCATATAACGATCCATGATACTTTCTCATGGCGGGTCATTCAGTATACATTCTCTAATGTATACCCATGTGTCAACTTGATATCTCTATATCCATGACTTGTGAGATCAAGTCATCGAGTTGACCTACATGCTAGTCTTATTGCATTAACATTGTCCCTAAATGTTAATACTTAACTAGGAATAATTAAGAGTAGTGTTCCCTATATCATCTCACTATCGGTTCAACTAACCGATTGATATAGGTGAGAACCTTCTACTCAAGGACGCTATTATACTTAGTTTATTTGGCACCAATACAAGTAAGTATAATAACCAAAACAAATGCCTTTTATTTATATAGAATATGATACAACAAGTCCATAATACAATCATCAAATGATTGGTTCTAGGGCTCTAGCTGACATGAATTCCATACTTGAAGTTGAATTATTTGATGTATGGGGAATAGATTTCATGGTGTCATTCCCTCTTTCATATGGGAACAGATTTATTCTTGTGGTAGTGGATTATGTATCCAAATGGGTAGAAGTTATAGCTTCGCCTACAAGTGATACGAAAACAGTTATCAAATTGTTTAGAAGTATAATTTTTCCAAGATTTGGTATGCCTAAAGCAGTCATTAGTGATGGTGGATCGCATTTTATAGAAAGACAGTTCAAAAATTTACTCAGAAAGTATGGAGTGAGCCACAAAGTAGCAACACCATTGTTGGGGTTGAAAGGTTGCAAACATAGTCCCATATTGAAAACACATGGGAAAGATCATAGGTTTATAAAAGAAAAGATATCTCCATTGACATGAGGCCTTTTGGGTAGAGCCCAAGAGCAAAACCATGAGGGTTTAGGCCCAAAGTGGACAATATCATATCATTGTGGAGATATCCAAATTATTTTTGATACTACAATTGGTATCACAGCCCGGACTGCCAGAAGGTTTAACCACCTACTATGCACAAGGGCTATGGTCTGATTGAGCCATATGGATACAATATTGACCTCGAAACAAGAAAGTGGGGGCTCCTATGTTCGAATCAAGAGGACCAGACACCAGGCAGGAAGTGCTAGTTGTGACTAGGCAAGGAAGTCCTAGTAGGTCAGGTGGACCGAGGGGCAGGAAGACCTGGTGGGTCAAGGATCGGACGTTGGAAGTCTGTGGTCCATTGTTTGAGGGGGAAATTGTTGGGGTTGCAAGGTTGCAAACATAGTCCCATATTGAAAACACATGGGAAAGATCATGGGTTTATAAGAGAAAAGATATCTCCATTGGCATGAGACCTTTTGGGTAGAGCCCAAGAGTAAAACTATGAGGACTTAGGCCCAAAGTGGACAATATCATACTATTGTGGAGATACCCAAATTTTTTTCAATCCTACAATTGGTATCAGAGTGCTGCGTTATTTCCGATATGTTTTAATCCGAAACACGTCATTTAAAAAAAACGATATCTAAATAACTTGTGTTCGATCCTGTGGTCCGATACGTTTTACTATTGAAAAATAATTTTTCAAAAGTCATTTTTCAATCAATCTTCAAATGATTTTTAAAGGAATTTTCAAATAATTTTTCAAGGTTTTTTCAAATAATTTTTCCACGATTTTTCAAATGATTTTTTAAGTGATTTTTCAAATAATTTTTTAAATAATTTAAAGAATTTTTCAAATGATTTTTAAATATTTTTTCAATTAATTTTTCAAGGATTTTTCAAATGATTTTTAAACTGATTTTTCAAATAAATTTTCAAATAATTTAAAGGATTTATCAAATGATATTTCAAATGATTTTTAAATATTTTTTCAAATAATTTTTAAAGTGTTTTCTAAATTATTTTTCAAATAAATTTTCAAGGATTTTTCAAATGATTTTTCAAATAATTTTTATAATGATTTTTTCAATAAATTTTCAAATAATTTTTAAAATGAAATTTTAAAATGATTTTCAAATCAGTTTTAAAAATGATTTTCAAATAATTTTTAAATTGATTTTTAAATTATTTGAAAAGTTATTTAAAAAATCATTATAAAAATTATTTGAAAAATCACTTTAAAAATCATTTGAAAAATCGTTGAAAAATTATTTTAAAAACGCTTTAAAAATTATTTGAAAAAATATTTAAAATCATTTGAAAAATCATTTAAATTATTTGAAAAATTATTTGAAAAATCCCTTTAAAAATCATTTCAAAAATCCTCGAAAAATTATTTGAAAAATTATTTTAAAACACTTTAAAAATTATTTGAAAAAATATTATAAAAATTATTTGAAAAATAATTTAAAAAATACTTTAAAAATTATTTGAAAAATCATTTGAAAAATCCTTCAAATTATTTGGAAAATTATTATAAAAATCACTTTAAAAATCATTTGAAGCTTGAAAAATTATTTAAAAAACACTTTAAAAATTATTTGAAAAAATATTTAAAAATCATTTGAAAAATCCTTTAAATTATTTGAAAAATCTCTTTAAAAATCATTTGAAAAATCCTTGAAAAATTATTTGAAAAATCATTTGAAAAGACCTTGAAAAATCATTTGAAGAATGATTGAAAAATGGATTTTGAAAAATTATTGAAAAAATCATTTAAAAAAAGATTTTAAAAATTATTTGAAATTCAAAACTTATTTTAAAGCTTCTGCACTTAAATTAGGTAAATTACTTCTTAATTTTAAAGCTTATGTTTTATTTACATGCTTGGACACTAGGATATACTAATTCCCTAAAACTCAAAGAAATTTCTGGCATTAAATAAAGGGGAGTGCAAAGAAGTAAAACATTTTTTTCTCTTTTAATTCATTTTTCAAAAGGGTATTTTTTGAAAAATATTTTCAAGTACTTAAGCTAAGCTTTTATCAAAACCTTTTCAAAATTAAGTTTTTTTTTTAAAGCTTTTTCAAAATTTAGCTAAGTATTTTTCAAAACCTTCTCAAATTTGACCTTGCGACTTTTTCAAAACTAAAGATTTTTACTTCGCTCATTAAAACTAAGGCTTTAACAAAAGCATTTTGTTCTGAAATCTTCTTTTAGCTAAGCCATTTTTTCAAGACAAAAATTACTTTCACTTGGTTAAAGTATTTTTCAAATCTAGCTATTAACTCAATTTCTAAAGGAAAAAAGATGTGTTTTTCAAATTTCTATTTAAAAGTTTTTTTAAAAAAGCTAAACTTTTCATCCATCTTTTTAAAGTTATTATGAATAAAAATTATTATTTCTCAAAACTAGCTAAAGCTTATACTCAACTTTCCTTTTACTCTTTCGTTTATTTTTGATATATGGCAAAGGGAGAGAGTATAAGAAAATTCAAAGTTAAAGAAAATTAAAGAATAAAATTTTTGAAATTTTTTAAATTCAAGGGGAGCTTTTGTTAAGGGAGAGTCTTTATACTTAAGTCTTTCACTAAGGGAGAGCTCTGCACTTAATCTTATGCTTGTCTTTTCATGCTTATCTTTTTATGCTATTATTTTCTTAACTTTGAATTTTTGTTGCCAGAATCAAAAAGAGGGAGATTGTTGGTGCGGGAAGCATCCGACGATCGAACCTAGGTTTTGATAATGACAAAGGGATTCAAAGATAAGATTCCTTGTGATCTAACATGTTTGATAGAGATTACAAGAAAGTCCTAAGTGTTCTTAGGCAAAAGTCCTAGCTGCGGTTAGGCAAGGTGAAAACCCTAGGGGGTGGTAACCCTAGGTCATAGGGGGTGGTAACCCTAGGTGGAGGAAAACCCTAAGGGGCGGCAACCTTAGGTCCTAGGGGGTGGTAACCCTAGGTGTTGAAATTCCTAAGGGGTTTAACCTTAGGTTCTAGGGGTGGTAACCCTAGGTGGACAAAAATCCTAAGGGGCGGTAACCTTAGGTCCTAGGGGGTGGTAACACTAGGCAGAAAGTCCAGTCGGTCTGGAGGACCGGACTGGCATCAGGTAATCTCTCCTGAGGGGAGTAGGTGAGGGCGCGTTCCCCGCAGAGGGAACAGTAGGCGTCGGGTCGACCTAGGGTTTCCGGTCGAAAATTTGAAGTCAGGCCCGGACAGTCTAACGACTGTCAATCACTTGATTTATCATGTTTATATTTGTTCTAACTTTGTCTTGTAGGGTATGTTGTTGTTTTGGGACTAACGTGTCTTGTAGGTACAAAAGGAACAAGCTAAGCCTCGGATGAACAGTGTCCGAGGCGCCTCGGGTGCAAAATAGAAGTTGCATGCGTAGAGGAGCTGGAGGTGCCTCCATGGAGCTTGGAGGCGCCTTGGACTGCTTCTTGGAGGCGCCTCCATGGGGCATTGGAGGCACCCTCAGGCGGATAAGAGGCAGCGACGACGGCTTATCGCAGCGATCAACTCGGGATATAATTTTGGTACAATAAGGAATTACAATTAAGTGAACTGAAAATAAACTATACCGACAACACTAAGTGAAAAACTATAGCTTCGAGTCGTCGGGAACTTATTGTAGCTTAGCAGGATCGTTTCTTGAGTAGAACAGGAAGGAAGAACACTTTTGAATAGATTATTAAACCTGTTGCTCGAAACCTCCTTTTATACACTGCTTGAGGCGCCTCCAGCATGCCGAGTCAGCCGCGTGGATCAGCGTTGAAAAATTCTCCTCTGATCTACTTGAAGGTGCCTCCATGCCAGTCCAAGGCACCTCCAATCTGCGGTCCAAGGTACCTCCAGCTCAGTCTGAGGCGTCTCCAGCTCCTCTGCGTAGCCAACTTCTATTTTCCACCCGAGGCGCCTCCAAGCTCCATGGAGGCGCCTCGGACACTGTTCATCTGAGGCTTAGCTTGTTCCTTTTATACCTGAAAGATACGTTAGTCCCAAAACAACAACATACCCTACAAGACAAAGTTAGAACAGATATAAACACACCAAATGCCAGTCCGGTCCTCCAGACCGACTGGACATTCTGCCTAGGGTTACCACCCCCTAGGACCTAGGGTTACCATTATAACGACCCAAATTTCCTCATTTTGAGCCCTAAAAATAATTCAAAAATATTTATAAATACCTTTAAAATATTCTAGAGATTTTTATAAATTTTTAGAGTATTTTTACGTAATTTTTGGAGTTCATTTGGTATTTTTACCAAGAGGAAGAATTTTAAAAAAAATAATAAAATAAAATAAAAAGTGTTAAGGTCGGGTTTTGAACCCAAGATCTTGGACCGAACTAGACCCTAACCAAAGTCAGCCAACCAACTGAGCTAAGCAAGTTTTGTTAAATATATATGGTGCGAAATATTCTTAAGCCGTAGTTAGATAATAGGAAACGCTAGTATAAGAAAGGAATTGAGTTTCTTTTTTTTCAAAAACCTAGAAATTTCTCTCATAATTCCCGATCCTTTCCCTCTCTCGTGACGGCGCGACTTCTTCTTGGGCGAAATCGCGGCAGCAAGCGATCACGTCTCCGGCGGCCGGCGAGGTCATTCTCCGAGTGTTTCTTCACGAGGTGGTGGTCCTCACGTTGAGGAGAGGCCGTGAGCACAAGAAGGGACCGAGAGCTTGAGTTAACCGGAACCCTAACAGCTTCTCCTTCTCGGTTTGAACCCAAGAACATTCAGTAAGTGCTCACTCACCTGCGATAAGAGTAGTTCCGAGATTTTCTACCTTGTTACTGTGAATTTGAGGTTTCGGATCTTTGTGTTCATGAATTCCGAAGCTTGCTGTTGTGTTGTTTTTTTTGTAGCTTGCTGTTAGGGATTTTAATTTATGTTGTTGATTCTTTCTTGGTCTTGTTTGTTGCCTTGAGCCCTAAAGAAAGAAGAGAAGGATTGATTTAGTTTAAGCATGAAGAACAGGAGAATTAGTTTCGAGTTTTAGTTTCCTTCTTTGTTTCGGATTGTGTTGCACAGAAACTATGGTTAGGGATTTAGCCTCCCTTTCATGCTTTCGGAACATGTAGAATTTAGGTTTGTGTTCCTTTGTTTGCTGTTGTATTGAACCTGAATTTGCCTTCATAAGATTCAAATTGGAGTTCCTTTGTATGCAGTAGTTTTTTTAGCAGGATGGTTGTTAGGCTTCTTTGATTCCGGAACATGTTGTACAAGATGGTTCCTAGGGCTTTGGTAATTTAGATTGGTTGTCTAGGTAGATTTAGTGAAGATCAAGGAATCTGGATATAGAGTAATGGGAAGAGAAGCAACTTCAGATGAAATTTTGTTATTTAGATAGAGTTTTACCTCGAGATCTACTTGATTATCTTTAGGTTTACTATGTTGCTTTCATTGCTTGGTATAGCTTTACTGAAGACTCTACTAGAATGTGAGTGCATGGAAGCTGTCACGGATAGAAGTTTCACTCATTAGCATAGCCACCTAGGGATATTTGAATCAGGACATTGTGATCTATTGCAACTGTAGCATTGACTTCAAGCGTAGTTCATTTGAATTTCACTGTCATTGAGCTCAAGTTCATTCTGAGGTAAAAAGGTGAAAACTTGAATTATGATTTAAGTATAAGATTTCAGTTTCAGTTTCTGATGTTTTCTTAATTAGTTGGAACAGCCTTGTCTTAAACTTGCTAGTTAGATCTTTTTATGCTATGCATTGGGCAAGAACAGTCCTTACTTTTAAAGTATGCAGTATAGATTTTTTGTTAAGCTAGTATGCAGATTTTTATTAAGTAGATTAGTGCAGACTTTTATTAAGAAGAGCAGTGCAGATTTTTATTAAGTAGATCAGTGCAGACTTTTATTAAGAAGAGCAGTGCAGATTTCATTAAGTATTAAAGTGCAGATTTTATTAAGCAATAGTGCAGTTTAGATCCCTGTGTTGTGCATATTTGCTTTAAATATTTAGTCCCTTTATCAGTGCAGATTTGCGTTAAGTATTTAGTTTCTTTAGCAGTGCAATTTGCTAACAGATAGTTTATGGAAAGCATTGTAGTACAAGGCTTTAGATTTCCCTTAAATATGCATGATTGTGTGTTACCTAGTTAGTTTCACTTATAGATGTATATGGAAAAATACCCTGACAGTATTTTGAGTTTAAGAAAAGTATAAGAAAGATAAAGAAAAGTATAATAAAGATAAAGAAATGAAAGAAAAAGGTCAAGGCCTTAAGTAGAAAAAGGCCAAGGCCATTTTGGATGACTATAGGAAATTAATTAAGAGCGTGTGATCTTCTCCACCGCAAGGGGCACAATCTTATTAATGGACAAAGTGTCAAATAATGGTATACACTTAGGCACATCTAATAGTATCCTCCCCATCGGAGTCACTGCAATTATTTGTGTGACCGAAGGAAAACCAACTATTAATTTTATTTGTCATAAAGTTAGGTTTACAAAAATAAAATAATGGGTAAAACATCCTCTTACAAATGTTTAATTTTGTATACGTCCACACTATCATGGCATGCAAAATTCACGGTGATTTGAGGTGTTGGTTAATTTTAAATAGTATTGTTTGAGGAATCAATATTATTCTAAATTTAGAGTCTTGACCAAAGTGTTGGATCGTGAAACGTCGATAGAGGTGGGGTGAATATCGATTCGAAAAACATCGAGTATAAAAGAGTTAAGCGCAGCGGAAATAAAACAGCTTAGACAGATGAACACGATGTTTTTACTTCGTTCGGAGCCTGTGACGACTCCTACTCGAAGGCCCGTACTCCTTGAGTACTTTCGTTGGGCAATCACTAGCAGTTCGAATATTATTACAATTTAAAGTACAGAAATGCTAATGAAAAATAAAACAAATACCGATAAAAATTAAACACGAGGAAGAGAGCGTATTGTCGGATCTTCGTTAGCGTCGCAGGAGCACAGAGCAGTAGAGCAAGCAGTCTAAGATTTCTGAGTTGTTGTGAAGCTCCCCTCTGACCCTTCTTTTATATAAAGCTCAGGGTGCCCCGGATCCCTTCCGGGCGCCCTGATGGGACGTGGCAGGTCCAACCAGCAAGCTCCATGTGGCGACGCGCGAGATTGGATAAAACTTACCTCCGGGCGCCTGGATCCCTTCCGGGCGCTTGGACCTCCGGGCGCCCGGATCCCTTCCGGGCGCCCGGACCTCCTATTTCCAGGAACTCCTTCTCCTGCAAAATAGAGTTAGTCCGAGGCAAATATATATCCTGTAAAACAGATTGTTAGCACAGTTAACGTTCAACAAATTAATAGAAAAGAGTATGACTTAGATTCTGTCTTTCCGAGACCGGAATCTAGTCACGATCTCGACTTAGATATCTGAAATGGATCTAAGCCGGATCGACGCCTAATGTTCCCTTCCCGGGAACGCGTCCTCGCAGTCACTCCCCTCCAGTGACTTACCTCACTTAGCTGCCAGACGTCCGGTCAGCCCGTCGACCCGTCTGGACTTCGTGCCAGCTATCCGGTCAGCCCGTCGACCTAGCTGGACTTCGTGCCTAAGCGTCTGGTCAGCCCGTCGACCCGCTTGGACTTCGTGCCAGCTATCCGGTCAGCCGGTCGACCTAGCTGGGCTTCGTGCCAGACATCCGGTCAACCCGTCGACCTGTCTAGACTTCTCCTACACACTTGATCAAAGTGTCAGACAACAACAAACTAACTTAACCTGATTTGTCATTCATCAAAACCTGGGTTAAATCGTTAGTGCTAACCGCACCAACAATCTCCCCCTTTTTGATGGAATGACAACCTGGTTAAGTTAGTATAAACATATGCATAAAACAACATGCATTTAATGTGGTTTTTAAGTTAGTTTGTATTTTCAGTTTGGTTCAGCTAACTTAACCACCTAACCCTCCCCCTTTGGCATTCATCAAAAATAAGCATGGATTAACTAAGCATAGACTTTAGACACAAAAAAATGTCAAGATAATCTGGGGGAGTTTAAACTTTTGAAAACTTGTTTAAAGTATTAGCTTTTAGATTTTAGAAAAATAGCTAAGTTTAGATAGACAAAATCTCACACACAAGTGTATAAGTTCTAAATTTGAAGATCAAATTTTAAAATTTTCAACACAAGTTTCAATTTTGAAATGCTTTTCAAATAAGTTTTCAAATATTCCAAAACTGAGTTTGAAAAAGATTATATTTCAAAACTAATTGAAATTTATTTTTCAACACTAAGTTTGTAAAAGATTTAATTTGTAAACTTAAGTTTTTGAAAAATCTCATTTCCACAATTTTCAATAACAAAGCAACTTTTTAAAACTAATATTTGCAAAATTTAACTTTCAAATTAAGTACAATCAAATTTTGAGAACTAGATTTTTAATTTTCAAAACTAAGTTAAATCTAATATTCAAAATCAATTTTCAATAAAAAGTGAAACCCAAAACAACTTGATTGTATAAGAGTTAGTTTGCAAACATGGTTTTAAAATATTCAAAGTAGACAAAGGAGTTTTCAAAATAATTTTCTAAAATTCTTTTTCAGAATAAACTTTTCAAAAAAAAATTGCATATTTTTAATCAAGTTGAGTAAAAAATAATTTTAAAGTTTAATTTGAAAAACTGAAGTAGTTTTATTTCTCCCCCTGAACCTGACATTAAATCAAATGTCTAACCAGTTTGTTACTGACTGACTTATCAAAAGATAGCAGCTTTCACTTGGTTAGTCAAGTTAAGGTCAATCTTAACTTGATTAATATATATATTTTGTATTTAACGCCCAGACTTATGTCGATGCACTGAAATAAGCATCTTAAGTCTTAGGCAAGTGGCCTATGCATCTCACCCCTTTCTATGTTCGTCAAACACACGCAAGGTAAGCCTAGGGTTTTGGTGAGATGCTCAAAACTAGTCCTATGGGTACATGTTCTCTAAGGATTTTGAACTAGTCTAAGGCTAAAAACATTTTGAGCAAAAAGGCTAAAAAAAAAATAAGAAGGTTTTAAAAATGACACATGTTTGAGCCTATGAGTTGAAAACAAACATTTTTGAAAATATTTTCAAAATTCGAAACTCCTAGTCTATTAGACACATTCCTAGTTTTCTACGTAATGGCTAAATTCATTTTCAGGGAGTAGTTTAGTGAATATGTCAGCTAAGTTTGACTTGGACTCAACGTATTTGAGCTCAATGTCACCCTTAGTAACATGATCCCTGATAAAGTGGTGCCTGATTTCAATGTGTTTGGTTCTTGAATGATGCAATGGATTTTTTGTTAAATTTATTGAGCTAATATTGTCAATTAAAACTTTTACATTTGTGATTTTTAAGTTGAAATCTTTTAATGTGTGCATCATCCATAATAATTGGGCTACACATTCTCCTATGGCTATGTATTCTGACTCAGTTGTAGATAGTGCAACACAATGTTGCTTTCTACTAAACCAGCTAACAAGTGATGGGCCTAGTAGTTGACATCCACCACTTGTGCTTTTGCGGTCTAATTTGCATCCAACATAATCTGAATCAGAATATCCTATTAATTCAAAGTCACTGGTCCTAGTAATTTCCCCAGATTCACTTAATTTGTTTCTAAATACCCATTTTGTTTCTATTATTTTCTTATCTTTAGGTGGTGGTACTAGATCCCAAACTTCATTACGCTCAAATTGAGCTAGTTCCTCTTGCATAGCGATGATCTAATCTGGATCAAGTAGGGATTCAACTACAGTTTTGGGTTCAATTTTTGAAATCAGGGAAATTTGACTTAGGTTCCTAAAGGATGATCTGGTCTGAACCCTTAGGTCTGGGTCGCCAATTATTTGATCAGTTGGATGGTTAGGGTTGATTCTTATAGTTCTAGGAGGTTGATTTGCTTGAGTGTGTTCATCTTCTTCATGATCTAGGGATTGATTGGTTTCTTCAGAATTATTACTTTCAACAGGTTGAAGTTGAGTTTGTTCTTGGGTTTCTTCAAATTTTACATTTGTGGTTTCCTAGATTTTTTGCGTAATTTTATTATATATTTCGTAACCCCAACTGTTTAGAGAATATCCTACAAAAATTCCATTTTTTACTTTAGAGGTAAATTTTCCTAAGTGTTCGCTAGTATTTAAGATGTAGGTTGGACACCCAAATACTTTAAAATATTTTATGTTTGGTTGTTTGTTATAAAATATTTCAAAGAAAGTTTTATTATGTCTTTTATTTAATGTTGTTCTATTTTGCACATAGCAGGCTGTACTTACAGCTTCTGCCCAAAAATATTTAGGTAGGTTATATTCATTTAACATAGTTCTAGAGGCTTCTAGTAAAGTTCTATTTTTTTTTTAGTTTAATTTAATTTTTTTTTAAATAACTTTTAAAGTTAATTTAATAATTTTAAAAGGGTTTTTAAGGTTAATAGTTTTTAAAGTTAATTTAATAATTCTTAAAATAGTTTTTAAAGTTAATTTAATAGTTTTTAAAGTTAATTTAATAATTTTTAAAATAGTTTTAAAGTTAATTTAATAATTTTTAAAATAGTCTTTAAAGTTAATTTAATAATTTTTAAAATAGTTTTTTTTAAAGTTAATTTAATAGTTTTTAAAATAGTTTTTAAAGTTAATTTAATAATTTTTAAAATAGTCTTTAAAGCTAATTTTTAAAATAGTTTTTTTTAAAGTTAATTTAATAGTTTTTAAAATAGTTTTTAAAGTTAATTTAGTAGTTTTTAAAGTTAATTTAATAATTTTTAAAATAGTTTTTAAGGTTTAATTTGGTTTTAAAATTAAAAGTAAATTAATCATAATTCATTTTAGTTATTTAATTATAAATTTGATTAGTTCAAAATTTAATTTGATTAATTTAATTTGAAATTTAATTTAATTAACTTAATTTGAAATTTAATTAATTTATTTAATTCGAAATTTATTTTAATTAATTTAATATGAAATTTAATTTAATTAATTTAATTCGAAATTTAATTTAATTTGATTTTGATCCTTAGTCATCTCACCCGATCTAAGTTTTCAATCAGGGAATCCTATAATTTTGTGAGATGGATTGGATTTTTAATTATGGAGTTTTGGTTGAACTTGTGTTAGATTCAGGTTTAGCTTTGGTCTCTACAAACAGGCATTCTTCGGATAAACTTCTAAGCTTGGTGAGTCACATGGACGTCATTAGAAGTAACCAACCTTTCGAGGTTTTCCGAATAGTCTTATCCACGGAGTTTAGTACTAAACCTTGGTCTAACTGGTTAGGATTCATTTAAGGGTAGCTTCGATCAGTTCCACTTGGCCAAATGCACCAGATCGAAACCATATCTTTCTAGACATGCGATGCCCAAGCTTCCCTAACGTACTATCATCCAAAAACTTCACCAGTACCATGATTCAAGTTAAACTTGGTCTCTTTTTAACTAATCCTAATTACCCTGCCAGGTTAGTTTGTTTAGGTTACCTGTCGAGTAAATTAGTTTTGGAGGTGCCAGCTATTCTGGAGCCTCCCCCTGAATTATTGGCCTTTAAATTTTTGTTTTAGGTTTGTGTTGATTTCTTTTATAATTATAATTAACTTGGTGATAATTTATATTTTGTTGAGTTTTTGATTTCTTTGACTTGTATTTAGGTTTTTGATTTGGTTTATTCGAGGTTATATAATATATTTTGTCTTTAGGTATGTAATATTGATTCATTCCTACTTGCGTGGTCAAACACGCTTTCGGAACCCAAGCTTGATTAGTTGATTTGTATTGGGTTATTAATGACTTAAAGGTTTTATTTGAGTTTGACTTGTATCTAAGTCCGGTTTTATTATAACATGCCTTTTGATTGTTCAGGATTAAGTCTAGATTTTTTGATCTTGTAGTGAATTTTTCTAGTATTTCTTTTAAGTTATTAATTTCTAATTTTAATGATGAATTCTCTTCAAGTATTAGATCTTGAGTTGGATTTGAAATTTTTATTTGTTCCTTGAGGTCTTGATTTTCCTCAAGGAGTGATTTGTTTTCATTTTCTATTTTAATTAACTTACTATTTAAGCAAGAAATAATTTTAAAAAAATTTTTGTTTAAATAAAAATATACCTCATCCGGGCCTTCGGAAACGAGTACGGACTCGTGGCTTGATTCGGGTTCAGACCCGTCTTCATCTTCCGACTCGTCTTCCGTTTCAGCTTCGCGGGCCATCAGCGCGAGATGGCTCTGGTGTTTCTGCTCTTTTGCCTCCGATTCGTCCGAGGAGTCATCCCACGTTGCTTTGAGGGCCTTCTTTTTGGTTAGCTTCGGTTTGTCGAACTTCAGTCTTGGGCATTCATTCTTGTAGTGCCCCTTTTTGTTGCATCCGAAGCACGTCACGTTCTTTTGTTCCGAGGGAGAACTGATCTTTTGAAGGTCCTTCATGCTGAAGCTTCTTTTTCTCCTGGTGAACATTTTTCTTACCAGGTTCACCAGGTGTTCTTCGTCTTCAGTATGTTGATCAGAATCTTCTTCAGATTCAGGCTTGTTCTTCTTTTCTTTGGATGAGCCTGCAAATAAAGCAATACCTTTCTCGGCTCCAGCATTAGTTTGTTCATGTAATTCTAACTCACAAAAAAGCTCGTCTAATTTTAACTCAGATAAATTTTTTAAAATTTTGTAGGCACTACGATTGATGCCCACAAGTTATTACGAGGAAAAGCATTTAGTGCGTACCTTATTAAATCTCTGTTTTCCATCTGGTGGCCTATCGCGTGGAGTCCGTTGAGGACGTCCTTGATTCTTGTATGCAGTTGACTTGCCGTTTCCCCTTCCTGCATTTTTATATTAAAAATTTTATTTAAAAGTAGGTCTCTTTTTGTTACCTTCGCGTCGCTTGTTCCTTCGTGCAACTCGATCAGTTTGTCCCACAATTCTTTAGCATTCTGATGTGGTCCGACGCGATTCAGCTCTTCTCGTGTTAGGCCGCAATGTAGCGTGTTGATTGCTTTGTTTTCTATCGATGCCTTTTTCCTCATGTCCGGAGTCCACTGCTCCGTGTCTAGTGGATTTCCGGAGTTGTCGGTTGGAGCTCTGTAGGCCTTTATAACGTTGAACCACTGATCGTAATCCGTCTTTAGGTATACCTCCATTCTTTTCTTCTAGTAGGAGAAGTCATCCCCGTTGAATAGGGGAGGACGTACTTGTTGGTGCGGGTAGCACTAACGGTCTAACCCAGGTTTTGATGAATGACAAATAGGTTAAGTTAGTTGTGTTGTTGTCTGACACTTTGATCAAGTGTGTAGGAAAAGTCCAGCTAGGTCGACGGGCTGACCGGATAGCTAGCGAGAAGTCCAAGCGGGTCGACGGGCTGACCGGACGCTTGGCGAGAAGTCCAGCTAGGTCGACGGGTTGACCGGATAGCTGGCGAGAAGTCCAAGCGGGTCGACGGGCTGACCGGACGCTTGGCGAGAAGTCCAGACGGGTCGACGGGCTGACCGGACGTCTGGCAGGTAAGTGAGGTAAGTCACTGGAGGGGAGTAACTGTGAGGACGCGTTCCCGGGAAGGGGACATTAGGCGTCGATCCGGCTTAGATCCATTTCGGATATCTAAGTCGAGATCGTGACTAGATTCCGGTCTCGGAAAGACGGAATCTAAGTCATACTCTTGATGCTAATTTTTATTACTTAGCGTATCTGTAAAAATGTGCTAACAAACTGTGCTGCAGGGCTTATTTGCCTCGGACTAACACTGTTTTGCAGGTAGGGAACAGTGAGGGTCCGGGCGCCCGGAATGGCTCCGGGCGCCCGGAGGCAAATTTTATCCCCAGGACGACGTTGACACTTGGAGCATGCTGGTTGGGAGTGTTACGTCACACTCCAGGCGCCCGGAAGGGATCCAGGCGCCCGGAGCAGCATATAAAAGAAGCCCCAGGCAGGAGCTTCAACATATCAGTCTTCTGAGAACTCTGAGTCCAATCACTCTGCTGCTCTGCGCTCCAACAACGTTCACAAAGCTCCGACGACTCACTCCGGCTCTCTTTTTAATTCATTGTTTGTCGGTTAGCTTTGTTTTCTTTCTTTTCATTAGCAATATTTGTACGTAAATTGTAATTATCCGAATTGCTAGTGAATTGCCCAACGAAGGTACTCAAGGAGTATGGGCCTTCGAGTAGGAGTCGTCACAGGCTCCGAACGAAGTAAAAAATCAACCGTGTTCTTTTATTTACTTCCTTACTTTTCCGCTGCGTTTTAACTCGAGATTTTCGAATCGATATTCACCCCCCCCTCTATCGAATCTAACGGTCTTACAAGTGGTATCAGAGCAGGTACCGCTCTGATTTGGTGCAACCACCAATCAGACAGGGGGTGAAATCATTTTTTTTAACAATTCCAAACTGATATTATTATCTTTTTGGAAGATTTTTTTTCGTTGCATTTAAAATCTAAATTGGTACAACACCAACTTAGAGTTTCTATTTTCTCCCGCACTGCTAATCCAAGACGAAGTCTTGGGTTTTTTTTCCAGTTAATTTAGTGTGTGCAGGATAAGATGTCTCAACAAGAAGGCTTCAGCACAGTACGTCCTCCCCTATTCAATGGGGATGACTTTTCATACTGGAAAAGGAGAATGGAGGTCTACATGAAGACAGACTACGACCAATGGATGAGCGTCACAAGGGCTTACAAAATTCCAGTAGACAACTCCGGGAACATAGTAGACCCTGAAGACTGGACAAATGATATAAAGAAAAAGGCATCAATTGAAAACAAAGCCATCAATACTCTACACTACGGACTAACACGAGAAGAACTGAACCGAGTCGGACCGCATCAAAATGCTAAGGAGCTTTGGGATAAACTGATCGAGCTGCACGAAGGAACAAGCGATGCGAAGGTAACAAAAAGAGATTTGCTATTAAATAAATTTTTTAATATAAAAATGCAGGAAGGAGAAACGGCAAGTCAGCTCCACGCGAGGGTCAAAGAAATCCTCAACGGTCTCCACGCGATTGGCCACCAAATGGAGAACCGAGACTTTGTAACACCCCTAGAAAGCCTAGATAAAGTAAGGGCAATGAGAGTACGAATGTAATGAAAAGAATGTGTAGATAGTCTACGTTGAATGTTACGATGGGAAGGATTTAGATGATTAAAAACTTTATGAAAGAAAATAAAGTTAAGAATATAAAGTTCTATACATGATTTATAATGCAAGGAATTAATGTAAACAAAAGAAATATGAGATATTATATATGCATGTATGAAATATTTATGCATAATGCATATACATGAATTATTTTGTACAAAAATATGTTAGGAGAAGGATTTGATCCTTGGTTCTCTTGTGGATGCATGCATGTGTTAACCAAGTGTGATAGAAGTGAATATTGTAAGAGGAGAGATGGGAATTATAATTAAAGGAAAGAAAGGAGAGAAATTAAGAGAAAGAAAAGAGAAACTCAAGAAGCATTTCTCTAGCATATTCTTTCTCATTAAGAGGAGAAGTAAATGAGGAGGATGAATCAAGTCAAGTTTTCCTCCCTCACTTTAGTATAAATAGGCATGGAGGGGGGCTTCATCCTCAACTCACTCTCCTCCTCTCCTCCATTTGTGTCGAGCACTCTCCCTCCCTCTTTCCTCTTGTTGCCGAGAGCAACAACTCTCCCCCTTCTTTCTTTCTTTTTGTTGCCGAGCAACACAAGAGGAAGAAGCCTCCTCTTCTTCCTCCTCCCCTCCACCAAAAGACCTAGCCACTTCTTCCTCCATTGGTGCCGAGCAAAGCAAGCAAGGAAGAAAGGTCCACAAGCAAGTTCTCAACTCTAGGAAACTTAAGCAAAGAAAGTAAGCTTCCCCTCACCTGCGGTACAAGGCTTTCATGTGATTTTCGGATTTTTTTTCTATGCCTTGAAAGAAAGTTTTCCCCTATGTTTTTATACATATATGATGCATGATCAGAGGTGTATGTAACCCTAGAATTTCAATCAAAAATATTGTAAATAGGTTAGGAAAATTATTGTCTAACCAAACTAGTGCAAGGTTCCCTCTATGAAATGCTAAGGACCTTCCTATGGTTTTCTTGCTTGGAAGTTGATTGGAACCAAAAGAACCCCACTCTCATGTTTCGGCCAAGAAAGAATTTAGGGTTAGGAGGACCTTGAATTTAAAATAACTATGCTTATATGACATGATATAAAGTTCTTAAGAGTTGTATACTTGTATGTTGAAAGAAACTCATGAACCTTACTCTTAATATTTCGGCCATGGTAAGGTGATGGTTTAGAGAAGCTTAAAAAAAATTCTAATATGCTCAATGACCTCTGTGATATTATGTTATGAAAGAGGATTAATGCTCTCATGTTTAATTGGAATGTAGAAAATTAGTTACATGATTTATGACATGTAAGATCACAAGAGTCCTAGCTTGTTTATGATCCAACTTTGTGTATGATGTTCTTAGTAAATATTGCTATGAAATTTACTTAGGTTTCCCATGCTTTAGGCCACTTAAAGGAAGTTTATATTCTATGAATTTCGGCCAAGTAAGGTTTAAAGGACCTAGAGGCCTTGGAAATGAAACCTAAGGGGTTAAAAGTACTTCTTATGAAAACTTGATAATGTGTGAAGGTGATACATGTTTGTATGACCTAAATGAATCATTATGTGTTCGGCCATGAAGGGATAGATGCCCTAGAAACCCTAGAACAAAAATTAAATATGTCTATGCCATGCTGTATGAAAATGATATGATAATAAGTTAGAATGCATGATTGCTTTAGTTACGAAATGATATGCATAATGAAGTTATATTATGAAATATGCCATGATGTGTTATAGCATAGAAAATGCTATACATAACGAAAAGAAATGAAGTTATGTTATGATATGTGATAGCATATAAAATGCTATACATAATGAAAAGAAATGAAGTTATGTTATGATATGTGATAGCATAGAAAATGCTATACATAATGAAAAGAAATGAAGTTATGTTATGATATGTGATAGCATAGAAAATGCTATACATAATGAAAAGAAATGAAAAGAATAAATGCATGAAAGATGGTTAAGGACATGATATGATAGTTATGCATGATAAGTTATTTTTATGGTTTGTACCAAGGGTGGGCTCCGTAAACGCCCCGGGGTCGATGGAGTAAGACTCGGGCCTCGTCAGTAATGGGCCTTTGAGTGCCCTAGGTCGATGGAGTAAGACTCGGGCCTAGTATGTATGCATGGTAGGGCTCAAGACTTGCTACCTTGGACCTACGCATTAAGTATGTGGTACAAACCGGGATCCCAAATGATGATGATATTAATTTCAAGTACTTATAAGTATAAGTTTTCAAATTCATGATGCATTGCCTACATATGTGCTTGAATTATCTGATGATTAGATATAATGTCATGTGATATTATGATATGAATATGAATATGATACCCTTGTATGTCGTATGCTTATGATACCTCGCATGATATTGATATGCAATGATATGAATTCGGTTTTAGTGAGTAGGAAAGGAACTTACTGAGCCATGAGTGCTCATAGCTTACTTTCCTTGTACCGCAGATATGGGGGACGGGTATTCGGAACGACGGAGCAGCAGGAGGAGCAGATAGTGATGTGTGTGGTGGTGGCTCGGCAAGAACGATTCGGACAAATTAATATTTTTAGTTATATGATCAATATATGCACATTCGAACAAATCAAAATATGTGATCTTATGCTTAATAAATTAAATTCTTTAAAGTTTTTATTCTTCCGCTGTTATAGTAAAACATGTACGTAAGTAGTATAAGAACGTAGCGCCGCCCTTAGGTAAGAAGGGTGGGCGTTACAGGTGGTATCAGAGCGAGGTTTTGCCAGCTCACTACACACACATCAAGCTCCTTCCTGTCGCTCCAAGTAAGTACAGTTGCTTAATTTATTTATATGCAAAAAAATTAGTATGATACTCTAGGATACATGAATAATAGCCTAGGAAGGATACTTTAAGCTATACCCTAGAGAAGGGTGCATGATGACAAGTATGTGTTAAAAATAGTATGATACTCTAGGATGCATGAATGGTAGCCTAGGAAGGATACCTTAAGTTATACCCTAGAGAATGGTACATGATGATAAGTTGGTGATATTCTAGGATGCATAAATGGTAGCCTAGATACAAGAACCTTAGGCTATAACATAAGAGGAATAATGAATCTTTAAAATCTTGTAGAAATGGACTATATCCCGTTCGAATACGATCCCGAGGATGTAGAATATTTTGGCGAATACCTCGAGTTCGCGGATGAACCCGATATGCTGGAATACTTCGACAACTATGTGAGCGACTCGGAATCTCCGGAACACGGCGAGTTCGGAGAGGAAGATCTCGAGGAAATCGAGGAAGGGAATTCGGACGATAATGAAGATGAAGATTCAGAAATTATGGAATATTATGAAGGAGAGAACGAGTTTCCTGAGATGGGCGAGGATGAATTTAACCTTGCTGAATACATGGAAATGGGTTTCAACCCCAACGATATAATAGACTTCGAGTGGGGACTGAACAACCTCGAGGGGGAACTAAACGAAGACCCGATGGAACCGGACGAACATGTTGAAGAAGACGAGGGAATGGATGAAGAGACAATAATCGACCCGGAAGAGACATCGGAGATTCAACCTCCGATAATGCCTGATCCACCCCAGAATGATCTGGGCAAGTCGATACAGGTTGGGTTGATGATGACTACTGCTATCATGTCCTTTATGGCAGGAGTAGTCACAACCTACCTGGCCTTTTAAGAGAAGAAGTTATGAACAAAAAAATGTAATAAAAGCTTTTGATGAATAAAAAGAGCAGAAATTGTTATTCTAAGTTCGGGGACGAACTTTCAATAAGTAGGGGAGTTTGTAACACCCCTAGAAAGCCTAGATAAAGTAAGGGCAATGAGAGTACGAATGTAATGAAAAGAATGTGTAGATAGTCTACGTTGAATGTTACGATGGGAAGGATTTAGATGATTAAAAACTTTATGAAAGAAAATAAAGTTGAGAATATGAATATGATATGAATATGAATATGTTACCCTTGTATGTCGTATGCTTATGATACCTCGCATGATATTGATATGCAATGATATGAATTCGGTTTTAGTGAGTAGGAAAGGAACTTACTAAGCCATGAGTGCTCATAGCTTACTTTCCTTGTACCACAGATATGGGGGACGGGTATTCGGAACGACGGAGCAGCAGGAGGAGCAGATAGTGATGTGTGTGGTGGTGGCTCGGCAAGAACGATTCGGACAAATTAATATTTTTAGTTATATGATCAATATATGCACATTCGAACAAATCAGAATATGTGATCTTATGCTTAATAAATTAAATTCTTTAAAGTTTTTATTCTTCCGCTGTTATAGTAAAACATGTACGTAAGTAGTATAAGAACGTAGCGCCGCCCTTAGGTAAGAAGGGTGGGCGTTACAGACTTAATCAGGTACGCGTTAAATGCTTTTCCGCGAAACAATTTGTGGGCATCAATCGTAGATGCCTACAAAATTTCAAAAAATTTATCTAAATTAAAATTGGATGAACTCTTTTGTGAATTAGAACTGCATGAGCAAACTAACGCCGGGGTCGAGAAAGGTGTAGCTTTATTTGCAGGTTCCTCTAAAGAAAAGAAGAACAAGCCCGAATCTGAAGAAGATTCCGATCAAAACTCTGAAGACGAAGAACACCTGGTGAACCTGGTAAGGAAAATGTTCACCAGGAAAAAGAGAAGCTTCAGCAAACAGGATCTTCAGAAGATCAGTTCGCCAGCCAACTCAAGAAATGTCACATGTTTCGGATGTAACAAAAAGGGGCACTACAAGAACGAATGCCCAAGATTGAAACTTGACAAACCAAAGTCAACAAAGAAGAAAGCCCTCAAAGCAACATGGGACGATTCCTCCTCAGATGAATCGGAGGGAGAAAGGCAAAAGCACCAAAGTCACCTCGCGCTGATGGCTCGCGAAGCTGAAACGGAAGACGAATCAGAGGAATCGGAAGACGGGTCCGAACCCGAATCAAGCCACGAGTCCGCACTCGTTTCCGAAGGTTCCGAAGAGGTATACCTAAACTTAAATCGTAAATTCTTTAGAATTATCTCGTGTTTAAATAAAAAATTAGTTAAATTGGAAAATAAAAATAAATCGCTTCTTGAGGAAAATCAAAACCTCAAGGAACAATTAAAAAATTCGAATCCAACTCAAGATCGAACACTTGAGGAGGAGAATTTATCATTAAAAAATGAAATTAATAAGTTGAAAGAATTGTTGGAAAAATTCACAACAAGATCTAAAAATTTAGATTTAATTCTAAATAACCAAAAGGCATGCTATAATAAAACCGGACTTGGATATAAGTCAAACTTAAACAAAACCTTTAAATCATTATTAACCCAATACAAAGCAACTAAACAAGCTTGGGTCCCGAAAGCGTGCTTAACCACGCAAGTAGGACTTAATCAATTCTATATACCTAAAGATAAAATACATTATATAAACTTGAATAAATCAGATCAAAAACTAAAATATAAATCTAAATTAAAATCAAAATTCAAAACTCAACAAAATTTAGATTATCACCAAGTTGATTATAACTATAAAAAGAATCGACACAAACCCAAAATCTAAATTAATGGCCAATAATTCAGGGGGAGGCTCCAGAATAGCTGGCACCTCCAAAACTAACCTACCCGACAGGGTAACCCAAAACAAACTAACCCGGCAGGGTAATTAGGATTAGTTAAAGAGAGACCAAGTTTAACTTAACTCATGGTACTGGTGAAGTTTTTGGATGATAGTACGTTAGGGAAGCTTGGGCATCACATGTCTAGAAAGATATGGCTTCGATCTGGTGCATTTGGCCAAGTGGAACTGACCGAAGCTACCCTTAAACGAATCCTAACCAGTTAGACAAAGATTTAGTACTAAGTTCCGTGGATAGGACTATTCGGAAAACTTCGAAAGGTTGGTTACTTCTAATGATGTCCTTGTGACTCACCAAGCTTAGAAGTTTATCCGAAGAATGCCCATTTGTGGAAACCAAAGCTAAGTCTGAATCTAACACAAGTTAAAACAAAACTCTGTAATCAAACTAATTTCATCTCACAAAATCATAGGATTCCCTGATTGATAATATAGATCAGGTGAGATGAATAAGGGTTAAAATTAATTTTCAAAATTCTAATTATTTTCAAAATTTCATTAAAAAAAAAAACTTTAAATCAAAATTTAATTTTAAAAAAAAAATTAATTTCAAAATTTCAATTTTAAAACTTAAATTAATTTCAAAATTTAATTTTAAACTTAAAAAAAAAATTTAACTTCAAAATTTTAAACCTAAATTAATTTTAAACTCAAATTATTGTCAAAATTCAAAAATTAATTTTAAAACTTAAATTAATTTCAAAATTTTAAAATTAAGATTTTTTTTACTTAAATAATGATTGATTAAAAATTGATAAACTAAGACTAACATAAAAATCCTACTTGTTGTAGGAAACCAAGTGGATTTTGGACAGTGGTTGCTCCAAACATATGACTGGAGATCACACCAAGTTCACTCAATTAACCTACAAAAGCCTAGGAACAGTTGCCTTTGGAAACAACGGTAAACTCAAGGTAATTGGTATAGGTAATATTGAATTAAAAATAGATTTCATAATTACAAATGTTCTACTTGTTGAAAATTTTAAATACAATCTCCTGAGCATAAGTCAATTATGTGACACTAGGTATAAGGTAAAATTTCTATCCACAGAATGTTTGATCAAACATCTAGATAATCCAACTATAAGCCTAAAAGGCTTTAGAAAAGACAATATCTATGCCATTAACTTAACCACTTCTTCAGTCAAGTGTTATTTAACACAAAAGAAGAAACCTGGCTATGGCATAGAAGAATGTCACACACACATTTCAGAAACATAAGTAAATTAAATGGTCTAGTTAGAGGCTTACCAAAATTACCTAACTTAGATTTAACAATATGTAATGCTTGTCAACAAGGCAAACAAACAAAATCTACCCACAAACCAATTAATGAATCCCAAACCAACTCAGTCCTAGAACTTTTACACTTAGACCTATTTGACTCCCATGGAGTTAAATCAATAAATGGAAGTCTATACTGTTTAGTTATAATAGATGACTATTCTAGGTTCACTTGGGTCAAATTCTTAAAAAATAAAGATGAAACCTTTGAAATTTTTACAAATTTCTGCAAACAAATTGAAAATGAAAAAGGCATAAAAATTAAAAGAATTAGAAGTGATAATGGAGGAGAATTTAAAAATCATAATTTTGAAAAATTTTGCCTTGAAAATGGCTACCATCATGAATTTTCTTGCCCTAAAACTCCCCAACAAAATGGAATTATAGAAAGGAAAAATAGAACCTTACTTGAAGCATCGAGAACTATGCTAAATGAATACAACTTACCTAAATATTTTTGGGCAGAAGCTGTTAGTACAGCCTGCTATGTACAAAACCGAACAACACTAAACAAAAAACACAATAAAACATTTTTTGAAATATTCTACAACAAACAACCTAATATAAAATACTTTAAGGTATTTGGTTGCCCAGCCTTTATCCTAAATACTAGAGAACACTTAGGCAAATTCACTTCCAAAATAGAAAATGGAATTTTTCTAGGTTACTCTCTGAATAGCAGAGGCTACAGAATTTATAATAAAGTCACTTTAAGAATTGAGGAAACCACCAATGTAAAATTCAAAGAATCCAATCAAAACCTAGAACAAGCCCAACCTCAACCAGTTGACTCTGTTCACGAACATATCAATTCCGAAGGAACAAACCAAACCCAAAATCATGAAGAAGAAGAACAACTACAAGAAAGTCAACCTCCTAGAACCATAAGAGTCAACCCAAACCATCCTACTAATCAAATAATTGGTGACCCAGACCTGAGGGTCCAAACTAGGTCATCTTTCAGAAACCTAAGTCAAATCTCGTTAATCTCAAACATTGAACCCAAAACTGTAGCTGAATCTCTAGACTGGGTCATAGCTATGCAAGAAGAATTAGCTCAATTTGAGCGCAATGAAGTTTGGGACCTAGTACCTCCACCTAACGATAAGAAAATAATAGAAACCAAATGGGTATTTAGAAACAAGTTAAGTGAAACTGGAGAAATTACTAGGAACAAGGCCAGGTTAGTTGCCAAAGGGTTCAGTCAAGTTGAAGGACTTGACTACGATGAAACTTATGCCCCAGTAGCTAGACTAGAGTCCATTAGAATGTTACTAAGCTATGCAGCTCATAAAGGATTCAAACTATACCAAATGGATGTCAAGTCTGCCTTTCTTAATGGATTGATAAAAGAAGAAGTTTATGTAGGTCAGCCACCAGGTTTTGAAAGCCTAGAACACCCTGATTATGTCTACAAATTAAAAAAGGCATTATATGGACTTAAACAGGCACCTAGGGCATGGTATGAAAGACTAACCTCTTACTTAACCTCTAAAGAGTTCAACCAAGGTCAAATTGACCCAACACTATTTGTGAAATCAATAAAAGAAGATATTTTTATAGCTCAAATTTATGTAGATGATATCATCTTTGGTTCAACAAACTCAGAGTTTTTAAACGAATTTACAAACCTAATGGAACACGAATTCGAAATGAGTCTGGTAGGAAAATTAACTTATTTTCTAGGGTTACAAGTCAAACAAACAAATAAAGGAAATTATACTAAGGAATTACTTAGAAAATTTGGAATGGAAAATACTAAAGAAATAAAAACACCTATGGCCGTCAACACAATCCTAGATGATGATCCTAATGGAAAATCAGTAGACTTAAAACATTATCGGAGCTACGAGCTGCCGGAGACACCCGACACACTGAGCTGATAGCACTTCTTCGATCCTTGGGATCTGGTCCACCCCCTGCATCATCTCAGTAGCTTTAGTGATCACCTACTTCTGTAGCTACACTACTTGTAAAATATTTTGGATTTATCTAGTGGCACTTCAAACTTACATTGCATATGTTCTATCTTAATAGACTAGGATCTTTCAAAAATACCTTCAAAAATGATTTTACCAACTTATAGGCTAAAATTGCTTGTTTTTCAAACTTTCCATTTTTAGACTTTCAAAAACAGTTTTGGCCTTAGACCAGTTTTACATCTTTAGAAAGCATGTACCCATAAGACTAGTTTTTGAGCATCTCACCAACACCCTAGGGCTACCTTGCTTGTGTTTGACAAACATAGAAAGGGGTGAGATGCATAGGCCAACTGTCTAGACTTAAGATGCTTATTTCAGTGCATCAACATAAGTCTGGACGTTAAATACAATTCAGATATTAATCAGATTAAAGTTCATCAGTCAAGTCAAACACTGACTGATTATAATTAACTTTATCTGACTAACCAGGTGAAAGCTACTATCTTCTGATAGTTAGTTAGTACCTAATTGGTTAGACAGCTGGTTAAAGTTATGTCAGGTTCAGGGGGAGGAATTAATTAAAAATTTTCCTTTATATTAAACATTTTAAATTTTGTTTGAAAAATGTTCTCTTAAATATTTCTTAAACCTACTTTTGAAAACTAACTCTTATAAAACTAAGTTGTTTTTAAGAATTGGGTTTTACTCTTTATTGAAAATTGATTCTGAAAATTAGATTTAACTTAGTTTTGAAAATTGTGGAAATTAGATTTTTCAAAACTTAAGTTTACAAACTAAGCTTCTCAAAATCATTTTCCTTAATTTTGAAAATCAATTTTCAATATCAACTTGCTTAAAATTGTGAAAATTCTTTCAAAATTGTTTGTTTTAAATCACAAACTTTTTATCCTTTTTACTTAGTCTTTGAAAACTCAACTTTTCAAGTATTTTAAACCATGGTTTTGAAACTAGTACTTTTGAACTTTAAAATTTTGATTTTTGAAAATTAGATTTAATTATTTTACTTTATCAAAATTAGTTCTACCAAACTCCTTTGAAAACTAAAAGTAAAGTTCAAAATCAATATTTACAAACTGAAATTTGATTTGCAAAAACACAAGTGTTAAAAATTATGAAAGTTAGATTTTTTTCAAACTTAAATCACTGTCAAAACTTAAGTTTTAAATTAAATCGTTTACAAACTTAGTGTTGAAAAATAAATTTTTCAAACTTAGTTTTGGAATTCTGGTTTTTGAAAACTTGTGTTTGAAAATGAAAACTTAACTAGCTTTCTAAAAGCTAAAAGCTAATGCTTTAAACAAATTTTCAAAAGCTTAAACTCCCCCAAGTCAACTTGACTATTTTTTTTTGCTGTTAAAAATTATACTTTTATCAATATCTTTGAATTTTTTTAACCAAACTTTTTATTACTCTACACTATGCTTGTTTACCCCTGCTTACTTTTTTATGAATGCCAAAGGGGGAGAAGGGTTAGGTGGTTAAGTTAGCTAAACCAATTTGAAAACACAAACTAACTTTAAAACCACACAAATGCATGTTGTTTCGTACATATGCTTTCACTAACTTAACCAGGTTGTCATTCCATCAAAAAGGGGGAGATTGTTGGTGCGGGTAGCACTAACGGTCTAACCCAGGTTTTGATGAATGACAAATAGGTTAAGTTAGTTGTGTTGTTGTCTGACACTTTGATCAAGTGTGCAGGAAAAGTCCAGCTAGGTCGACGGGCTGACCGGATAGCTGGCGAGAAGTCCAAGCGGGTCGACGGGCTGACCGGACGCTTGGCGAGAAGTCCAGCTAGGTCGACGGGCTGACCGGATAGCTGGCGAGAAGTCCAAGCGGGTCGACGGGCTGACCGGACGCTTGGCGAGAAGTCCAGACGGGTCGACGGGCTGACCGGACGTCTGGCAGGTAAGTGAGGTAAGTCACTGGAGGGGAGTGACTGTGAGGACGCGTTCCCGGGAAGGGGACATTAGGCGTCGATCCGGCTTAGATCCATTTCGGATATCTAAGTCGAGATCGTGACTAGATTCCGGTCTCGGAAAGACGGAATCTAAGTCATACTCTTGATGCTAATTTTTATTACTTAGCGTATCTGTAAAAATGTGCTAACAAACTGTGCTGCAGGGTTTATTTGCCTCGGACTAACACTGTTTTGCAGGTAGGGAACAGTGAGGGTCCGGGCGCCCGGAATGGCTCCGGGCGCCCGGAAGTCCGGGCGCCCGGAAGGGATCCAGGCGCCCGGAGGCAAATTTTATCCCCAGGACGACGTTGACACTTGGAGCATGCTGGTTGGGAGTGTTACGTCACACTCCAGGCGCCCGGAAGGGATCCAGGCGCCCGGAGCAGCATATAAAAGAAGCCCCAGGCAGGAGCTTCAACACATCAGTCTTCTGAGAACTCTGAGTCCAATCACTCTGCTGCTCTGCGCTCCAACAACGTTCACAAAGCTCCGACGACTCACTCCGGCTCTCTTTTTAATTCATTGTTTGTCGGTTAGCTTTGTTTTCTTTCTTTTCATTAGCAATATTTGTACGTAAATTGTAATTATCCGAATTGCTAGTGAATTGCCCAACGAAGGTACTCAAGGAGTACGGGCCTTCGAGTAGGAGTCGTCACAGGCTCCGAACGAAGTAAAAAATCAACCGTGTTCATTTCTTTACTTCCTTACTTTTCCGCTGCGTTTTAACTCGAGATTTTCGAATCGATATTCAACCCCCCCCTCTATCGAATCTAACGGTCTTACAGTACTGTGCTGAAGCCTTCTAGTTAAGACATTCTGCACACAAGTAAACAACGAAAAAAAAATATTCCAAGACTTGGTCTTGGATTAGTAGTGCGGGAAAAAAATAATAGCTGTATCTAAATTGGTGTTGCACCAATTTAGATTTAATTGCAACGAGAATAAAAGTTTCTAAATTAATAATAATATCAACTTAGAATTAAGCGTAAAGCAAAATAAGAAAAAATATTTTCACCCCCTGTCTGATTGGTGGTTGCACCAAATCAGAGCGGTACCTGCTCTGATACCACTTGTTGGATCGTGAAACGTCGATAGAGGGGGGGTGAATATCGATTCGAAAAACACCGAATATAAAAGAGTTAAGCGCAGCGGAAATAAAACAGCTTAGACAGATGAACACGATGTTTTTTACTTCGTTCGGAGCCTGTGACGACTCCTACTAGAAGGCCCGTACTCCTTGAGTACTTTCGTTGGGTAATCACTAGCAGTTCGAATATTATTACAATTTAAAGTACAGAAATGCTAATGAAAAATAAAACAAATACCGACAAAAATTAAACACGAGGAAGAGAGCATATTGTCGGATCTTCGTTAGCGTCGCAGGAGCACAGAGCAGTAGAGCAAGCAGTCTAAGATTTCTGAGTTGTTGTGAAGCTCCCCTCTGACCCTTCTTTTATATGAAGCTCGGGGCGCCCCGAATCCCTTCCGGGCGCCCTGGTGGGACGTGGCAGGTCCAACCAGCAAGCTCCATGTGGCGACGCGCGAGATTGGATAAAACTTACCTCCGAGCGCCCGGATCCCTTCCGGGCGCCCGGACCTCTAATTTCCAGGAACTCCTTCTCCTGCAAAATAGAGTTTGTCCGAGGCAAATATATATCCTGTAAAACAGATTGTTAGCACAGTTAACGTTCAACAAATTAATAGAAAAGAGTATGACTTAGATTTCGTCTTTCCGAGACCGGAATCTAGTCACGATCTCGACTTAGATATCCGAAATGGATCTAAGCCGGATCGACGCGTAATGTTCCCTTCCCGAGAACGCGTCCTCGTAGTCATCCCCTCCAGTGACTTACCTCACTTACCTGCCAAACGTCTGGTCAGCCCGTCGACTCGTCTGGACTTCGTGCCAGCTATCCGGTCAGCCCGTCGACCTAGCTGGACTTCGTTCCTAAGCGTCCGGTCAGCCCGTCGACCAGCTTGGACTTCGTGCCAGCTATCTGGTCAGCCCGTCGACCTAGCTGGGCTTCGTGCTAGACATCCGGTCAGCCCGTCGACCTGTCTGGACTTCTCCTACACACTTGATCAAAGTGTCAGACAACAATAAACTAACTTAACCTGATTTGTCATTCATCAAAACCTGGGTTAAATCGTTAGTGCTAATCGCACCAACACAAAGTTTATTTTTGTGATTCTTAGGATGACTTTCAACCCACTGGCCATTATTCTGAAAGAGAATAGACTTACTGGTCCCAACTATATAGATTGGAAAAGAAACCTGGATATTGTCTTAACTACTGAAAGCTATAAGTTTGTACTATCAAAGGTATGCCCAGATACACCTAATGGTGACTCTACCCCAGAGGAGATTGAGTATAATAAGAAATGGGTAAAAGAAGATGAGATGGTGCGGTGTTACGTTTTGGCTTCAATGTCAAATGTATTGCAACATCAGCATCAAGATTTACCAACTGCTTATGATATAATGAACAATCTCAAAGAACTCTTTGGGCACCAGAGTCGGACTGCTAGGCAAGAGGCAATGAGAAAGTTAATGACAGCCACCATGTCTGAGGGGACACCCGTAAGGGATCATATCCTCAAAATGATGGCTTATCTGAATGAAATACACGTCCTTGGAGGAGAAATCGATGGGGAAACCCAGGTCGATATAATTCTCTAAACGCTACCCAGAAGTTTTGAGCAGTTCCGCCTGAACTATAACATGAATAAAAGGGAGTATACGTTGGTGGAACTTCTGACAGAACTACAGGCAACAGAAAGTATATTTCGTCACAGTTCTCAGACGACTCACTATGCTGAAAATGGTTCTACTTTTAAGTCGAAAGGAAAGAAGAAGAAGAAACAGGTCTTTTCAGCAAAGAAAGTGAATAAACCTCAGGGTACAGGATAAAAAGCTGGAATGAAGAAGCTGAAGGGCAAGTGCTTCATCTGCAAGCAGTCAGGACATTGGAAGGCGGACTGTCCTCGTAGGAATCAGAACAATAAAGGTATATCTCATTCTCTAGTAGTTGAAACATGTTTAGCAGTGTTATCTACTAGCACCTAGTGTGTAGATACAAGAGCCACTGATCATGTCTGCAACTCTTTACAGGGGTTCCAGGAAACCCGACGACTATTTGAAGGAGAGATAACTGTCTACATAGGCAATGCTACTAAGGTGGTGGCTGTTGCAGTGGGAGACGTCTACTTATCTTTTGATAGGAATAGAAGTTTGGTTTTAAGAAATTGTCTTTATGTACCCAGTTTTAGAAAGAATTTAATTTTAATTTCTAAACTATATTTGGATGGATATTCTGTTTCTTTTAGTAACAATGTGGTTATAAAGAGAAATAAGGTTATTATCTGTTCTGGTGCATTGATTGGCAATTTATATATTTTAAATCCAATTTCTCCCACAATGCAAAATATGAAAATTAATAACACATCTTCTAACTCTAATAAGAGAAAAGAACCTTCAGAAATGAACCAAACATATCTTTGGCATCTAAGGCTTGGTCATATTAACTTAATTCAGATTCAAAAGTTTGTAGCTGATGGACTCTTGGGTTCATTAGAGTTGGAAAACTTTCCAACCTGTGAATCTTGCTTGGAAGGTAAAATGACCAATAGACCTTTTAAGGCCAAGGGGTATAGAGCCAAAGATGTATTAGAACTGGTTCATTCTGATTTGTGTGGTCCTATGTCTATCCAGGCAAGAGGTGGTTATGAATATTTCGTCTCCTTTATAGACGATTATTTAAGATATGGATACATTTACTTGATGCGCCGCAAGTCTGAATGCTTTGATAAGTTCAAAGAATATAGGGCTGATGTGGAAAAACGTCTTGGTAAAAGTATCAAGACACTACGGTCTAACCGTGGTGGCGAATACCTCTTTAGAGAGTTTAGGAATTACTTATCAGAAGTCGGGATTCAATCCCAATTATCTGTACCTGGTACACCCCAACAGAATGGTGTGGCAGAACGAAGGAATAGGACTCTTATGGAAATCGTTAGATTGATGATGAGTTATTCAAAATTACCAAATTCGTTTTGGGGATATGCTTTAGAAACAGCAGTGTACATTCTGAATATGGTACCTTCTAAAATAGTTCTTTCTACTCCCATGGAATTATGGAATGGCCGTAAGCCTATTCTGAATCATATCCGGATATGGGGTAGTCCAGCACATGTGCTGAAGGGAGATACTGACAAGTTGGAATCACGTACAGAAGTTTGTCTATTTGTGGGATATCCTAAGGGAACGAAAGGTGGTTTATTTTATAATCCTAAAAATTAGAAGATCATTGTTAGCACCAATGCTCGATTTTTAGAAGATAATTATGTAATAAACCATAAGCCCATGAGTAAAATTGTTCTAGAAGAAATAAGAGAGGACACATCCACTTTAGTACCAACAGTACAAGATGAAGTATCACAAGAGACTGCAACACGTGTCACAGATGATGCACAGTTACGGACAGTGCCTCATCGTAGTGGGAGGTTGTGAGGCAACCTGAGAGATTCATGTTTTTGGGAGAATCTTCGGATTTAATCCCGGGTAAACATGAACCTGACCCCCGGTCATATGACGAAGCACCCCAAGATAAAGATGCAGTATCTTGGCAAAAGGCAATGAATTCTGAAATAGAATCTATGTATTCTAATAAGGTCTGGGAGCTTGTAGAACCACAAGATGGTGTAAAAGCCATTGGATGCAAGTGGATCTACAAAAGGAAAAGAGGGACAGACGGGAAGGTAGAAACCTTCAAGGCAAGGCTTGTTGCGAAAGGGTACACTCAGAAAGAGGGAATCGACTATGAGGAGACCTTTTCGTCGGTAGCTATGTTAAAGTCTATCCGGATACTCTTATCCATTGCTGCTCATATGGATTATGAGATTTGACAAATGGATGTCAAGACAGCTTTCCTTAACGGAAGTCTTGAAGAAAACATCCATATGAAGCAACCAGAGGGGTTCATTGAAAAGGGCAAAGAGCATCTAGTGTGTTAGCTCAATCAGTCCATTTATGGACTGAAGCAAGCTTAAAGATCTTGGAACATCCGGTTTAATGAAGTAATCCAGTCATATGGATTTATTCAGTGTCCAGATGAGTCTTGTGTATACAAGAAGTGTAACGGAAACGTGGTGGTATTTCTTGTACTATACGTAGATGATATTTTATTAATTGACAACAATGTCAAAGTGTTATCAGACGTAAGGGTATGGTTGGCCAAACAATTTGATATGAAGGACTTAGGAGAATGTGCACATATCCTTGGGATCAAAGTCATAAGGGATTACAAGAAAAGGATGTTGTGCCTATCTCAAGCTTCGTATATAGATACGATCCTTGCTCGTTTTAGCATGCAGAACTCCAAGAAAGGTTTCTTACCTTTTAGGCATGGAGTAGCCTTATCTAAAGAAATGTCTCCGAAGACATCAAAGAATATAGAGGATATGAAGGAAGTTCCTTATACTTCGGTTGTAGGAAGCCTTATGTATGCAATGCTGTGTACGAGACCTGATATCTATTTTATCGTGGGCATGGTTAGTAGATATTAGAGTAACCCTGGACAAGGACATTGGACTACTGTAAAGCATATACTAAAGTACCTTAGAAAGACTAGAGATTATATACTAGTTTACCAAGCAGACGATTTACTCCCTGTGGGTTACACGGATTCGGATTTCCAATCAGATAGGGATAATAGTAAGTCTACATCAGGCTATCTGTTTACTTTAGGAGGTGGAGCCATTGCATGGAGGAGTGTTAAGCAGAAATGTGTTTCAGACTCAACCATGGAAGCTGAGTATGTGGTAGCTTCTTTGGCGAGGTAGCCAAAGAAGCTATATGACTCAGGAACTTCCTAATGAACTTAGATATGATTCCTGGTTTGCCCAAAATCATCACAATTTATTGTGATAATAACGGTATAGTTGCAAACTCGAAGGAACCACGAGCCCATAAGGCGAGTAAACATATAGAGCGCAAGTACCACCTGATACGAGACATCATCAAGCGAGAAGAAGTTGTCGTCGCCAAGATTGTACCAGCAGATAACCTGGCAGATTCTTTCACTAAGGCCCTTCCAGCGAAAGCTTTTGATCGGCATGTGGAGGGGATGAGAATCAGATGTATGGCAGTAGATATGGCAGTTTAGTCTTTTAGTATAAGTGGGAGATTGTTAGAGTGTATACTAAAAGCTTAGCTTTTGTAAACATTTATTTTTGAAATAAAAGAATCATATTGGTCAAATGTCTATATTTATTTGTTAAATATAGTTGTTCAATTCATTTATAAAATAGATAACATGGTGTGTGGTGTCACACACAGAAGATCATGTTATCAGCTCTTTATAAATAATAAACAGTTGCTCACGACTAAGATGGAAAGGAACAAACCATTGCTATAATCGTAGTGTAATTAAGTATTAGTTTATCTTGACTAATAAATTACACTAGTACACTCTAAGTGTGTTGAGTAGGACCATTTTAGATAAGTTCTTTTTATACTGACTTAATAAAAGAACTAGACTTTAGTTATTATGGAAGTGTGTACTCTTAATCCTAATATAATAACAAGCATATATATTTAGTATATATTTCTTTAACTTATCAAAGGGTGAGATTTAGCTTGATAAATTAATAGGCCCGATAAGTTGAGAAATAATATTACTTATAGTGTGTGTTGTTGATTATAGAAGGAAACTGTGTCCTAGTAATCTAGGTTGAGAATGTCCCCAAGAAGAGCTCATAAGGATTGTCATGTTAAACCCTGCAGGTGGACTTAGTCCGACATGACAATGAGGTTGAGTGGTACTACTCTTGGACTTAGATATTAATTAAGTGAATTGTCAGTAACTTACTTAATTAGTGGGCATTCGTTATCTTAAACACAGGGAGACTAACACACTCATGATAAGAAGGAGCCCATAAATGTAATTTGGCATTGGTGCGGTAGTGCAACAATAACTCTTTAGTGGAATGAGTTATTGTTGATGAACTTGAGTTATGTGTTCAGGGTGAACACGATGTTGGAGTGTATACTAAAAGCCTAGCTTTTGTATAAACATTTATAAGAATCGCATTGGTCAAGTGTCTACATTTATATATACCAAATGTAGATGTTCAATTAATTTATATTGTAGATAACATAGTGTGTGGTGTCACACACAGAAGATCGTGTTATCGGTTCTTTATAAATTATAAATAGTAGCTCACGACCAAGATAGAAAGGAACAAACCATTGGAAGGTCGTAGTGTAATTAGGTATTAGTTTATCTTAACTATATAATTACACTAGTACACTTAGAGTGTATTGAGTAGAACCATTAGAGGTCGTTTCTTTTTATACTGACTTTATAAAGAAACAAATACCTCAGTTATTATGGAAGTGTATGCTCTTAATCCTAATATAATATCAAACACATATATTTGATATTTATTTCTTTAATTTATCAATGGGTGAGATTTAGTTCGATAAATCAATAAGCCCGATAAGTTGGGAAATGATATCACTTATAGTGTGTGTTGTTGATTATAGAAGGAAACTGTGTCCTAGTGATCTAGGTTGATAATGTCCCCTAGAGGAGCTCATAATGATTGTCATGTTAAACCTTGCAGGTGGACTTAGTCCGACATGACAATGAGGTTGAGTGGTACTACTCTTGGACTTAGATATTAATTAAGTGAGTTGTCAGTAACTTACTTAATTAGTGGGCATTCGTTATCTTAAACACAGGGAGACTAACACACTCATAATAAGAAGGAGCCCAAAATGTAATTTGGGATTGGTGCGGTAGTTCAATAATAATTCTTTGGTGGTATGAATTATTATTGATGAAGTTAAGTTGTGTGTTCGGGGCGAACACGGGAAGCTTAATTTCATCGGAAGACCAAAATCAATTTCTCCTCTCGGTCCTTATCGTAACCTCTTGTATATAGAGATTTATATCCACCACATACCCACTACTTACCCACCTTTATACCCATCCTATTGGGGTCGGCCCAAGCTTGGGTTTGCCAAGCAAGCTTGGGCCGACCAATTAAATAGGGTGACTTGAGTTGGTGTGGCCGGCCCTAGCTTGAACCCAAGCTTGGTGTGGCCGGCCACATCACATTAAAAGGGATTTTATTTTTAATCTTTTCTTAATGTGGATATCATGTTTTTAAAAGAGAGTTTAAAATTTAAATCTTTCCTTTCATAGCTTTCTACAAAAGATTAAGAAAAGATTTGAAATCTTTCCTTATTTGTAGATTGAAAGGTGGATTTTAATTTTAAGAAAACTTTCCTTTTTTAACCATGTTCATGATTTAAAAGAGAGTTTAAAAATTAAATATTTTTTTTATAAGTTTCTACAAAAGATTATGAAAAGATTGGATATTTTTCCTTATTTGTACATTGAAAGGAGATTTTAATTTTTAGAGATAACTTTCCTTTTTGAAAATTATCCACATGTTTAAAAGAAAGATTTTAATTTATAAAATTTCCTTTTTATAATCCATCATGAAGGGAAAAATTATTGGAAAAATTTTTTATAAATTTCCGGAAACAAATTAGGAAGTTTTTATTCTTGTGAATAAAAAAAATTCCTTGATGGAGAATAAAAGTGGCTGGCCATGTTATGTGAGAAAAGGATTTTAATTTTAATTAATTAAATTTTTCCTTTTCATGGAAAAAGAATTAAGGAAGTTTTTATTTAAATTTCCTTATTTGCCAAGACCAAGGATTATAAAAGAGGGGGTAGAGGTGCCTTCATGCCTAACGACTCTATTCTTTTCTTCCTCTCTTTTCCTTCTTGGTGTAGCCGGCCCTAGGGTCTTCTCTTCTTCTTCTCTTCTCTTCCTCCTTTGTGGCCGGTGGCATCAACACAAGAGAAGTCCATGGTGGCCGGTTCTAGCTAGGAGAAGATGGAGAGAAAGAAGATTTTGTTTCTAACATCCCTTGGAGCTTGGTAGTGGTGGCCGGACCTCTACTTCTCTTGGAGAATTGTGGTGGTCGAATCTTGCTTGGAGAAGAAGGTGGCTTAGGTGGATTCTCATCTCGGTAGATCGTTGCCCATACAACGCCTGGGATAAGAAGAGGTTATTTGCTTACAAAGAAAGGTATAACTAGTAATTATTTTTCGCATCATACTAGTTTTCCTTGTATAGTTATTTTTGGAAATACCAAACACAAGAGGCATATGATTCTAGAGTTTTCGGATTTGTTTCTAAGTTGTGTTTCTTTTCTTTTATTTTTCGAATTTGTGATTCGATTATTCTTTTTGGTTAACCTAGAGTTATTTAAGGAAATTAAATATTAGTTTTCCTTAAAAGGCTTTGTCTAGGCGGTGGTGGTTGCTCCCATATCCAAGAAGGCCATGTGCCTCGCCATGCAGTCCTGGAAGCTAATTTTAGAAATTAATATTTAATGGAATTAATAACATAGGTGGATTTGAATCAATAGTGTTAAGTTCCACTTGCGATTCAAATCTAAACCATTAAGAACAGATAAGTTAAATTTAGAATCAATGATATTAAGTTCCGTCTGCGATTCCTAATTTAACTTCTAAAGAACACAATAGGTTATTTAAGGAAAGGTTCGACACTTGTACAAAATTTTTGTACAGTGGAACCGGTACGATTTTCCTAGGACTAACCAAAACACGGGATACTCAAGCTTATCAGAAGGCCAAAACCAATTTCTCCTCTAGGTCCCTGTCGTAGCCTCATTAAAGTCTCAAGTCCAAATAAAAGCCCTTCTTGGTGTCCAAGAAAGGAGGTCGGCCCATTGCTTGGTGACCAAGCAATGGCCGACCACCATCTCCTTAAGAGGGCCGACCCTCTTGCTTGATGACCAAGCAAGTAGGGGTTGGCCATAATAAATTCAAATAGGAGGGGTGTTTTGAATTTTTTAAAATCTTCTCTTTTTAGAAAACTATAAGTTTTAAAAGAGATATTTTAATTTTTAAAAAAAAACTTTCCTTATTTGAATTAGGCCACATGGTTTAATAGAGAGTTTTAAAAGTTTTAAAACTTTCCTTTTTTAACCATCCTCATGGTTTTAGAAAAAAGGAAGAGAAGTTTTAAAATTAAAATTTTCTATTCATGTTAAAAAAGGAAATTTTTTGAAGAAAAGTTTTAAATTTTAAAACATGGTTTTAATTTTTAAAACTTTCCTTTTTTAACATCCACTTTTAGAAAGAGAGCTTGTAAAATTTTATAAGAGGTTTTCTTCTTTTATAAAATTTTATAAAAAATATTTTTTCTTCCTCTTTAAAGGGACGACCACCCTTGCTTGGTGCCCAAGCAAGGGGCCGGCCAAAATAAATAAAATTAAATCATCATCCAATTAATATTTGATGATTGATTCAATCAAGAAGAAAGAAAAGGGAAAAATAAAAGGGAAAAGGAAAAACAAGAGGAAGATTTTAACTTTTATAAAAAGTCTTTCCTTATTTGCCTTGGACAAGTAATATAAAAGAATGGGTGAGGAGGCCTCAAGAGAGATCAATTCTTATTCTCTTGCTGGAGTTCCTCTTGGTGGTCAGCCCCTCTCTCCCTCTCTTTTCCCTTTGCTCTCTTTTGCTCCTTGATGGTGGTGATGGCCGAATTCTAAAGGAGGAGAAAGAAGGCTTTGAGGGTGTTCATCTTGGAGGATCGTCGCTCACACGACATCCAAGGCGAGGCGAGGAATACGGCAGAAGATCTCGAGGTTATTAGCATATAAAGAAAAGGTATAATTAGCAATTTTTTTCCACATCATGCTAGTTATTTTTCTTTGTGTGAATTCCAACACACAAGAGGCATTAGATCTAGTTTTTCGAATTAGTAATTTGTGTTTGTGTTTTTCTTTGTTTTTCAAATTTGTGATTCGATTGTTCTTTTTGGTTAAACCTAGAGTTATATAAGGAAATTAAATATTAGCTTTCCTTAAAAGGCTTCGTCTAGGTGGTGGTGGATGCTCCCATACCCAAGAAGGCCATGTGCCTCACCATGCAGTCCTGGAAGCCAATTTTGGAAATTAATATTTAATTGAATTTATAACATAGGTGGATTTGGATCAATAGTGTTAAGTTCCGCTTGCGAACCAAGTCTAAACCATTAAGAATAGATAAGTTAAATTTGGAATCAATAATGTTAAGTTCTGTTTGCGATTCCTAATTTAATTTCTAAAGAACACAATAGGTTATTTAGGAAAGATTCGACACTTGTACAAATTTTTGTACAGTGAAACCGGTACGATCTTCCTAGGACTAACCAACACGAGGGTCGTCGGTCGACGACATAAGGGGTCGCCAGTTGGACGGCCCAAGGGACCGACAAGGGCCCGCTAATTGGGCCGCCCAAGGGGCCGAGTCATTACAGTACGGATACATCGTCAGTAATAAAGAAAGATATTGTATCCACAGAGACTGGTATAAGCACTAAAGATATCTCAACACGAATTAGCTAAACAACTAATCAATTAATTTATGAAAACTAGTGCAACTATGAAAAGTAAAGAATAGAGATAAAAGAATAGAAACAAGAATAAGGACTATGATAAAAGATGTTCTAGGAGTTTTGGTTTCTTTGTAATGTTATTCAATGTAGGTAATCTACCAAATCGTATTCCTCAATTGTCCATCATTTGTAGAAGGTTGTCAGTTCTCTCTTGCAATAGACAAACGGCCTAGGACTGAAATCTATACCTAAATGTGATCAATTAGGAATGATTCCTATGTTGTCCTTACACGGGCTTGCTTGTCACGTGCGTCCCTCGAAAAATCAACATAGAAATTCATTACTTCTCAACCTCATCAAGATATGAAAGATTAATGCATCCAATCTATCCTATCCCCTTGAATGCCCTTATTTCACCCTCAAGATCATCCCTCAATCGTCATTACACGGGCTTGTCTGTCACGAACGTCCCTCGGATAATCGAGTGAGGAATCACCTTTACAAGATCCACAAGATACCCAAACATTCAATCAAGTATGGTAATTAAGCCCAATCACAACAATCCACATAAGATCAAATAGATACAAACAGGGCAAAATCATAGAAATAGAAACTTGGCAAATCCACAAGAGTTTACATCAAATTCACATTACAAATACTTCCTCCATCCTAGAATAAAGAGATCTAATCCATAGAATGAGAGAAGAAACCCGAAGACAAAAAGATCTCAAGCATCTTGATCCCAAAACCCAAGAGAGAAGGGAAGAAAAGCTTAACTACGATGAAGAACCGTCTTTAGATCCAATCCTCGTTCCCGGAGTCAATTCGTTGAAGATCCACCCTTAGATCACCGGAAAATCCCTCCAAGAAGATGGAGGAATACCCAAATCTTTATTTCTCCCAAAAGGGAGACCTCCCCCTTTCAAATGAGGAAGAAACCCTTATATAGAGCTGGGGTTTGGGCGCCGTGTGAAGCTCATATGGCTTGGTCCATTCCCTTCACTACACAGGTGACACCGTCGTGTGAAGCTCACACGACCATGGCATGCTTTGCCATTGCCCCCTTGCACGGTCGTGTAGATCTACACGGCCTGCTCTGCCTCTGGCTTTAGAACTCCTGCACGACCGTGTCTAGGACACGGCCAAGGCTTTCTTAGCTTTTGGAAATGTTGCACGGCCGTGTGATACACACGGCCATGCACTGCTTTGGCTCTGGAAGGCTTGCACGGTTGTGTGATTCTCACATGGCCTGGACACTCCTTCATTCTGTTAGTGCTGCAGGGGTGAGGATCACCACATGGCCTGGGAAACTCCCCATGACACGGTCGTGTGGCACTCAGGGATGGTACCTTCCTCCTTCGTCCAATCGTAGATTTTGCCTCGAACATCAATTCTTCTCCAAAATCAACTCCTGCGTACAAAAAATGCACAAAAGCATATCTCCGAATAGAAAGAGTAAATATGCTAAAAGCAAAGCTAGAAGTACAAAAATACATAGATAAAGCATGCGTAAAATATGTGAATGTGAGTCAAAACATACTAAACAAGTGTATACAATCTACGCACATCACACCCCCAGACTTAAACTTTTGCTTGTCCTCAAGCAAAAATGCCGCAATCTTAATTCATATACTCTACAATGCATTTATAATCCCTAATGTACTTTCCTAACTCTATCAAAAAATTTCATTAACAAGCATGATCATGGAAACAAGTCAAGTATGGCTCAAACATAAGGCTCTTGTGCACAGTGCAAAAAGTGACCCAAACTTTTCAAATTTCAATCTATGTCCTAGTTAAGTCATCATCTAGATGAGTTCCTAATGTTTCCGGTGATAGACACGTAACCGGTGATAGGCACTTACCTGCCACACACTTAGTTCATATTTCTCAATCAACCCAAGGTCTCAAAGGCGTGCTCAATCTCAAGAGAAGCTAAGTAGTCATTTCTCCAGTAACCTAACTCAGTCTCAAAGAGGTGACTTACTAGATTCCACTCACGACAACTATTTTTTTATATCCCTTATTCATTTTTTTCACTCTTTTTTCTGGTTTTTTTTTCATAAGTATTTGCATTGTGCAAAACTTATTTACAAATGTACTTTTAGCACAAATGTTGGGATATTTTGATTTTTCCAAATGAGCTTACATGATTTGAGCATCATCCAGTAACCAAAATGAAGTTTGAGAAATCACCATAGAAACCAAGTACTAAACACACAAGATGAATCATGACTATTTCAATGATATCAACTATCTAGGCTCAAGTATAGTGAAGGTAAGATCCTTAAGGTCAAGCCAAATCTCAAACTTATCTCCATATGATACTTAGCTTATTTCATGCTACCCAAGATAGAGAAAAGAAATACACTAAGCATACTACTAGCATCATTTGCAACATCATGAATCAAGATAATATACGTGCTAATATTTTTACTAAAAAGACAAGAAAGCATATAAGTGAAGTTTGATGTTCTCAAGATGTATGCCACAAGGTTTTTCAAAAGACAGTCAAGTGACTATCAAAACAATCAAAGTAAAACAAGAACAAATGCAAAACAAAATAAACTGCAAAACAAAACAGAAGATGTAAAAAATTTTAGGTTTTCAAATCACCCCCCCCCCTAGACTTAAACTTTTCATCGTCCCGATGAAATCAATATGGTAGAGGAGGTGGACGAGGGAAAGGAGGTCTACGTCGTTCCCCAATAGGAAAACTAGGGGTTTCACTCAGGAATCTATGATATTCATAAAGGGCATCTATTTGTTGGCTAGTAATACTCATGCCCTGCATAAAATCCCTCATTCTAGCTTGGTCAATATCATAGTCCTGAACAAATTTAGCCATTTGACCTTGAAAGTTCCTCGTAAACTGAAAGTGATTTTGTACTTCTCTGAACTGGTCATCAGATAAAGAAAAGCGGCTTTCCAACATCCTTCGTTGGCCATTTTGCTTCTCATGAAGTGAGTCCAGAGATGCACGGAAATCTGAAAAATCGAATCTGGAGGAACCCGTACCATAGGCAAAAGAATGTCAAGCGGGCTCCGAATGTCTGGAGGGTTGCGGATATCCAGATGACGAGGGCTCAAGGTGTGGCTCTGTGTCTCTAGATATAGAAGGGACATTCTCAAAGTCTAAATCAATAATTACCCAATTAGCTGGGTTGCGAATAGAAGTTCGCTCGGGACAAGGAAGAGGTAAAGGAAAACTATTCGTCCTAGGAAATGCAAAATCATTCTCATCCCGACAAATTATTTTCATAGCAAGACATGCATCAATGTCTATCATGTCATTGCCATGGATGACTTCCAACCCATCTAAATCAAACTCCAAATTAATAGCTATTTAAGTAATCAAACCACCAAAGACAATTGACCCCGAGGATGCCCTCCCGGCTCTCACTAAAGTTTGCAAAAAATGAAAACCGGAATTGAAATCAACTTTATGCAACATAGCCCACAAATCGTAAAGCTCTACTTTCTTGATGACTCCATCACTTTCCCCTCTACCAAAAATAGTTTTACTCATAACTCGATGTAGGTATCTAAAAATAAAGTTTTGTATGTGAGAAGCCTTAACTCTAGAGGGCTCATAAGGTTGTTCTAATCCAGTGATCGAACTCCAAAATTGATTCCAATTAAACCTAGAATCAAACCTACGAGATTTATCGGTAGACAATCCAAAATGTAACGACCCAAATTTCCTCAATTAGAGTCCTAAAAGTAATTTAAAAATATTTTAAAATGCTATAGAAATATTCTAGAGATTTTTAGAGTATTTTTATGTAATTTTTGGAGGTCGTTTGGTATTTTTACTAAACGAAGGAAGTTTCGACAAAAAAATGTCCAAGCCGAGAATTGAACTCACGAACTTTGACTCGGTCAAAACCCAGCTGACCAGGTGGGCAAACAGATTTTTCTGTTTAGAAAAGGTAGCGAATTTATTTAAGATAGTTAACAGAATATTGGATTATAAAAGGGATAAGTTGATATTGGATTTGTCTGTTTAGAAAAGGTAGCGAATTTATTTAAGATAGTTAATAGAATATTATAAAAGGGATAAGTTGATGTTGGATTTGTTTGTTTAGAAAAAAGTAGTAAATTTATTTAAGATAATTAACAGAATATTGGATTATAAAAGGGATAAGTTGATGTTGGATTTGTCTGTTTAGAAAAGATAGCAAATTTATTTAAGGAGTTAACAGAAATATTAAGTTATAAAAAGGGATAAGTTGATGCTCTGTTTTTCCGTGACTTAAACCATTCTCTCCTTCTCTTCTGCGTACGATGGCGGAGCTCGGGCAGAAAATGAAAGGGAGTTAGGGCATCATCTCCGGCGGCCGGCCAAGGTCCTAGAAGCCCTTTTTGTTCGATTGTGAGTCCAAGAATCAAGGTAAGTGCTTCTGACCTGCAGTAGGAGTAGTTTCAGACCTTTGTTCTTCTTGAATTCGAAGCATAAGAAGCGCTTATAGTGCAGATTTTTAATTAAGTCTATAGTGCAGATTTTTACGTAGAGCTTATATTGCAGATTTTAATTAAGCGCTTATAGTGCAGATTTTTAATTAAGCATATAGTGCAGATTTTAATTTAGCTTATAATGCAGATTTTTATGTAGAGCTTATATTGTAGATTTTAATTAAGCACTTATAGTGCTGATTTTTAATTAAGCCTATAGTACAGATTTTAATTAAAGTTATAGTGCAGATTTTTATGTAGGCTTATAATGCAGATTTTAATTAAGCTTATAGTGAAGATTTTATGTTTGCATAGTATGCAAAAATAGTGTAGCATAGAATGCAGAATCTTGATTGGAATAGTATGCAGAATTTTGATTAGCATAGTATGCAGATTTTTGTTTATGCATTTCAAAGTTAGAATTTGTTTAAACATTTCAATTTTTAAAGAAGCATTCTTTTATTAGAAGTATTAAAAAGTGTAAGAAAGATAAAGGAAAGAAAAAGAAAGGCCAAGGCCTTAAGTAGATCCGAAAATCAAGACTTTAGGGATTTTGGCACACAAGGTGCTTAAAGAAAATGTCGAGGCATTATATATTAGAAGTAATAAAAGATAACAAGTATTTTACTTTATTTAAGAGGCTAGTACCCGACTTCCGAGGTTGTCGTTAAACAAATCCAGGTGTCCAATTCCGAGGTCTTGGCCCTGGTAGACCGAGGTCTGCTCTTTTAGGAATGGTGGCTCGCTACCCCAACCTATTAGGGAACGCGCATAAGATGGTACTACGCCTGGGCCCAAGAAGAAAGTTGATTATTATTTTGAAGTATTAAAGTATAAGTTTTTGAACAAGTAAAATAAGTTTCACATAAGTATAAAAGTATTAAAGGATAAGTTTTAAACAAGTGAGATAAAAGAATAAGTTTAGAACAAATGAATTAAGTTTTATTCTGTTTTAAAATTCAGCAAATTATGCTAGCATGATTGTATAGATTTGTTTTACACGTTTAGCATTTCAGTATGTTTCTTTTGCTTGTAGATGAGCATGAGTAGTTTTCCTTTTGAGCATTCAGCTTTTAGATTTCAGTATATTCACATGCATATTCGAGTTTTGTGAGTTAGATAGCGCTTACTAAGCAATTTTGCTTATAGATGCATTTTCCTCTTACTGCAGATAAAGGAAAGGAAAAGTCATAGCAAAGGAAGGCGACAAGGAGGTGCGGATGGATGTGTGATGCCTGGACTATAGAAGTCTTGGGATTTAGCATAAGAATTTATTAACAAAGAGTTGAGTAGAATGTATTAGATGAGTCATTTAGTCTTCCGCTGCTAGTAAATTATATGTTTTGAGTTCTCCGAGAGTTTTAGGAATTACTATCAACATGTGTGCAATGTTAGTTAAGTAAAGTTAGTAGTCCAGTAGCGCTCCTCCCTCATAGTCCAGTAGTGAGGAGGGTGGGGTGTTACACAAAACAAGTGTTAAATTCACTAAATGTCCACTGAAACTCTTTATTCATAAGCTTAAAAGTTATCTTGCCAGCATAGTCATCCTCATTGGCAAAGTGAACATCTAATGAACTTAAAAACTCCAAAATAATGTGAGGATAAGTAGGTAGATGTGTATACAAAATGTCATTCCAATCTAGGAACTCAATCATCCAATCTATATCATCTCTAATACCTAGCATATCCAAAATGGTTGGGTCCATATATCTTGTACACACAATCTTTCTATTGACAAGAATCTCAAATCTAAATTTATGATCTGCATTTCTAAAAATGATATTGAATTCATTGTCGTTACCTTCGTCTAATGATATCCTCTTTCCTTTTCCTTTTGCTGGTTGTTTTCCTTTTTCCATTGTTGGCTCCTTTCATCCGCTCGATCCACCACTTCCCTTGCGAAGTTTCTTCAGAATATTGGACATGTTGTCAAGATTAAGTGGGGAAAGGTGCTGTTTTTGGTTGGAGAAGACAAATCTTGAAGGAATAAATCTTGAGAAACAAGATCTTTAGATATAGGAGAAGAGAAAAGTCTAGATCTTGATGAAGTTTGCGGAGAAGAAAGAGTTTGAGATCTAGATCTGAGAAGGTTTAGGAGAAAAGTTGAAGAAGAAGGGAGTTTGGGGGAAAAGAATGCTTTGAGAGGGTGAGGGTGTGTGGCCGACACGGCCCAGGTATGGCCGTGTATAATAGACACGGCTAAGGCAATTGCTCCACACGAGCCGCGTGGATCTACACGGCCTCATCCTTCCTCTCCTCGGGAGACCTTACACGGCCGTCCTAATCAGCACGACTACAGCCATCTCCTCTTCGGATGAATTTGCATGCCCGTGCAAGGGACACGACCGCATCCTTCTCTTTATCGGGTTGGTTCGCACGGCCGTGCAGATATGCATGGCCTCAACCTTCTTCTTTTCAGTTCAGCTCACACGGTCGTGTATGGGACACGGCCGAGATCCTTTCCTCCTCTGGAATCACCACACGGTCGTGTCTAGTACATAGCCAGGCTCTTTTTCTCCTCGGGAGCCTTACACGGCCGTGTCATGTAGACATGGCCCTAGCATCCTTCTCTTCTGCAAGATGTACCTGGCCATGTATGGCACACGACCAAGCTCTGTTTTGCTCCAAACGATTGTTCTACTACTTCCTTGCTTCTCCAATACTTCCATGCCCATGAAGAAGTCATGGCCAGCTCACGAAAGCGAAATTTCAACCTGAAAACAAGAGTAAAAACAAATTTAAAAGAATCAACTAATAAAAAATAGAAACATAAAATGAAACTAAATCAATCTGGAGGGCGAGGTTCAGAAAAATACAACCTTTGTTTCTCCTTGAAATCCATACCATGCACATATTCCTTTAACCTTGGTCATTTACCTTAATTATCCCAAGCTCTTTATTCCAAATATCTACAACTCTGAAAGGATAAACCTTTTTAACTTTGAATGGACCCGCCCACCTTGATTTAAGCTTCCCTGGAAAAAGCTTTAGTCTTGAATTAAATAATAAAACTAGATCTCCTTCATTGAAATTTTTGCAGAGAATGTGTTGATCATGTCATTTCTTTGTCCTCTCCTTATAAAATCTAGCATGCTCATAGGCATCCAATCTTAATTCATCAAGCTCCTTTAACTGGAGCTTCCTTTTCTCTCCCACCTCCTTGAGGTTCATATTTAGATTTGTAATTGTCCAATAAGCTTTATGTTCTAATTCTACTGGAAGATAACAAGGCTTTCCATAAACTAGCCGAAATGGAGTCATTCCAATAGGAGTCTTGTGGGTAGTATGATATGCCCATAAAGCATCATCTAGTTTTAATGACCAATCCTTTAGTGAAGTAGATACTGTTTTCTCTAATATAACGTTAATTTCATGGTTAGAGATTTCAGCTTGCCCATTAGTTTGTGGATGATATGGTGTTGTTACCTTGTGGCTCACTCCATACTTTCTAAGTAACTTTTCAAACTGTCTTTCTATAAAATGCGATCCACCATCACTAATGACTGCTTTAGGCATACCAAATCTTGGAAAAATTATACTTCTAAACAATTTAATAACTATTTTTGCATCACTTGTAGGTGAAGCTATAGCTTCTACCCATTTGGATACATAATCCACTACCACAAGAATAAACCTATTCCTATATGAAAGAAGGAATGACCCCATGAAATCTATTCCCCATACATCAAATAATTCGACTTAAAGTATGTAATTCAGTGGCGTTTCATTCCTATTGGTGATGTTTCCAGTCCTCTGACATTGATCACAAGACTGTACAAATTTCTTAGTGTCTTTGAACAAAGTAGGCCAATAAAAACCCGCTTGAAAAATTTTTGCAATTGTCTTAGAACTACTCAAATGTCCTCCATAAGATGAAGAATGACAATGAAATAAGATATCTCTAACCTCTTCTTCAGGCACACATCTTTGATAAATCACATCATTAAGGAGAGGTTTATCCCAAATATAATTCATAACATCTGAAAAAAAAAATTGATTGTTGATTAGAGAAATTTGGGGGTAGAACTCCACTTGCCAGAAAATTGACAAAATCTGCATACCAAAGTACTTTTACACTAGACAAAGCTAGAAGGTGCTCATTTGGAAAAACATCATCAATAGATAAATCAAAATCTACATCCTCTTCTTTATTTTGTCATACTCTAGAGAGATGATCTGCCACTACATTTTTTGCTCCCTTCTTACCTCTAATCTCAAGATTGAACTCCTGTAGCAATAAAATCCATCTGATAAGCCGAGGTTTGGCATCTTTCTTTCTTAGTAAATATTGGATGGCAAAATGATCAGTATAAACTATTACCTTTGAACCCACTAGATAAGATCTAAACTTATCAAATGCAAACATTACTGCTAGAAGTTCTTTCTTTGTAGTGGAATAATTCACTTGAGTTACATCAAGTGTTTTGCTTTCATAATGAATTGCATGTTGAATCTTATTCTTTCTTTGTCTTAATACTGCTCCTACTGCAAAGTCACTAGCATCACACATTATCTCAAATGGAAGATTCCAATCTGGGGCTTAAATTACTGGAGCAGAAGTAAGAGCACTCTTGATTTTATTAAAAGCCTCCATACAATCTTTATCAAAGTAAAATTCAACATCTTTAATCAATAAATTTGTTAATGGCTTAGAAATCTTCGAAAAGTCCTTGATAAAATGCCTATAAAATCCAGCATGCCCCAAAAAACTCTTTACTCCTTTGACATTAATCGGTGGGGGTAGCTTTTCTATTACTTCCACTTTTGCTTGATCCACTTCAATCCCATGTTCTGATATTTTATGTCCCAAACCATGAAATGATATTTCTCCCAGTTTAATACTAAATTCACATCTTCACATCTTTGAACAACTATGGAAAGATTTGACAAACAAGTATCAAAATCATTACCATAAATTGAGAAATCATCCATAAACACCTCCATGATTTTCTCTATTAAATCTGAAAAAATTGTCATCATACATCTCTGAAAAGTAGCTGGAGCATTACAAAGCCCAAACGGCATACGATGATAAGCAAAGGTACCGTAGGGACATGTGAAAGTAGTCTTCTCTTGATCTTGAGGATGAATTGGAATTTGGAAAAATCCTGAATACCCATCTAGATAACAGAAGTATGAGTGCTTAGCCAATCTCTCAAGCATTTCATCAATAAAAGGTAAGGGAAAATGATCCTTTCTAATTTCTTTATTCAACTTCTGATAGTCAATGCACATTCACCACCCTGTTACTGTTCGTGTGGGAATCAGTTTATTATCCTCATTTTTTATAACAGTCATTCCCCCTCTTTTAGGAACCACATGTACCGGACTCACCCATTCACTATCTGAAATTGGATAAATGATCCTGGCATCAAGAAGTTTAAGCACCTCCTTCTTCACCGCCTCTTTTAGATTTGGGTTTAGTCTCCTTTGATGTTCAATTGAGTTTTTATAACCCTCTTCAAGTAAGATTCTATGCATGCAGAGAGAAGGACTAATTCCTTTAATATCGTCAATTGTGTATCCAATTGCTTTTCTATGCAACTTCAACTCTTCAATCAGTTTCTGTGTTTCAAGCTCAGTTAAATTAGCGTTGATAATAATTGGGAAAGTGGAATTCGACCCAATGAATACATATTTTAAGTTTGATGGTAATGGCTTAAGCTCAAGTTAAGGTGACATTATTTCTAGTACAGTTGGTTCTTGCCCTATCAACTTACCTTCTTCCTTTAGAAATTTATTTTCTAAATCATCTTCATCTTCTAGAAATATATCATCCTTTTTATAATCATTCGGAGATTCCTCTTTTTTGATTGAAAATACCTCTTCAAACATCTTTGAGAGGGACTCACAACACCAAGGAAACAATACTTGAAGAACATTTTAATCCAGAATAATTCCTTTCTCATCCTTGTCCTTTCCCTCAAATGTATTAACTGTTAGGGTTGTATTATTCTGCCCTAACCAATCATTAAAATTCGATGTAATCCTGCAAATTATCTCATAGGCTTCCTCTAAGCTCTTTTTCATAAATGATCCTCCAGATGCTACATCTAATTGATTTTTGTTTGAGAAAGAGAGTCCAACATAGAATAAATGCATTGTTAACCATCTCAATACCATGATGCAGACATAACTGCAAAAGAGATGAAAATCTTTCCTAGGCTTGATGCAGTTCTTCTCTAACAAGTTGCTTAAAATTCAGGATTTGACTTCTCAAGTAAATAGTCTTCTATGGAGGAAAATATTTGTCCAAGAACCTCTGCTCTAACTCATCCCAGGTTTTGATACTTTGAGATTGCAGAGAATTAAACCATCTCTTTGCAGCATCTTTTAGACTAAAGGGAAAACTCAATAGTTGTATAACATCAGATGGAACTTCCTCATATTTCTGAGTATAACAATATCTATAGAATTCCATGAGATGTGAATAAGGGTTTTAAATTTCCAGACCCCCAAACTGAGCTTGCTAAATCATTGAGATAAAGGACGGTTTAATTGCTTGAATTTCAGGGTAAATAATTAGCCCTAATTCTTATGCAGACTTTGGAGCTCCATAATCTCCTAATGATCTAAATACCATGTTTAACTTGCAAAAGAAGAAAATTAGGAGATATAAATGCAATTACAAAGATCGACAAGAATTATTAAGAAGCAGTAAGGCACACATGATGAAAATAGAATTCTAAAGATTAGTTACAATTATGCTAATTAAAAGAAAAGTTATGTTTAGTCTAACTCAATTGATAATCTCTAATGTTATAGCACAGTCCCCGGCAACGGCGCCAAAAACTTGCTAACGATCCGCAAGTGTACGGATACGTCGTCAGTAATAAAGAAAGATATCGTATCCATAGGGACTGGTTTAAGCACTAAAGATATCTCAACACGAATTAGCTAAACAACTAATCAATTGATTTATGAAAACTAGTGCAACTATGAAAAGTAAAGAATAGAGATAAAAGAATAGAAACAAGAATAAGGACTATGATAAAAGATGTTTTAGGAGTTTCAGTTTCTTTGTAATGTTATTCAATGTAGGTGATCTACCAAATCGTATTTCTCAATTATCCATCATTTGTAGAAGGTTGTCGATTCTCTCTTGCAATAGACAAACAACCTAGGACTGAAATCCATACCTAAATGTGATCAATTAGGAATGATTCCTATATTGTCCTTACATGGGTTTGCCTGTCACGTGTATCCCTCAAAAAATCAACATAGAAATTCATTACTTCACAATCTCATCAAGATATGAAAGATTAATACATCCAATCTATCCTACCCCCTTGAATTCTCTTATTTCACCCTCAAGATCATCCTTCAATCGTCATTACACAGGCTTGTCTGTCACGAACGTCCCTCAGATAATTGAGTGAGGAATCACCTTTACAAGATCCACAAGATACCCAAACATTCAATCAAGTATGGTAATTAAGACCAATCCCAACAATCCACACAAGATCAAATAGATACAAATAGGGCAAAATCATAGAAATAAGAAATTGGTAAATCCACAAGAGTTTACATCAAATTCACATTACAAATACTTCCTCCATCCTAGAATAAAGAGATCTAATCCATTGAATGAGAGAAGAAATCTGAAGACAAAAAGATCTCAAGCATCTTGATCCCAAAACCCAAGAAGAGAAGGGAAGAAAAGCTTATCTACGATGAAGAACCATCTTCAGATCCAATCCTCATTCCTAGAGTTGATTTGTTGAAGATCCGCCCTTAGATCACCGGAAAATCCCTCCAAGAAGGTGGAGGAATGCCCAAATCTTGATTTCTCCCAAATGGGAGAACTCCCCCTTTCAAATGAGGAAGAAACCCTTATATAGAGCTGGGGTTTGGGCGCCACACGGCCTCGAGACACGGTCGTGTGAAGCTCACACAGTCTAGTCCATTCCCTACATTGCCCAGGTGACACGGTCGTGTGAAGCTCACACGGCCATGGCATGCTCTGCCAGTGCCCCCTTGCATGGTCGTGTTGATCTACACGGTCTACTCTTCCTCTGGCTCTAGAACTCCTGCATGACCATGTCTGGGACATGACCAAGGCTTTCTTGGCTTCTGGAAATGTTGCACGGCCGTGTGATACACACGGCCATGCATTGCTTTGGCTCTGGAAGGCTTGCACGGCCGTGTGATTCTCACACGGCCTGGACACTCCTTTATTCTGCCAGTGATGCAGGGGTGAGGATCACCACACGACCTGGGCAACTCCCCATGATAGGGTCGTGTGGCACTCAGGGATGGTACCTTCCTCCTTCGTTCAATCGTAGATTTTGCCTCGAACATCAATTTTTTTCCAAAATCGACTCATGCATACAAAAATGCACAAAAATAGATCTCCGAACAGATAGAGTAAATATGCTAAAAGCAAAGCTGGAAGTACAAAAATACATAGATAAAGCATGCGTAAAATATGTGAATGTGCGTCAAAACATGCTAAACAAGTGTATACAATCTATGCACATCAATGCTTTATGGGCATATCATACTGCCTACAAGACTCATATTGGAATGACTCCATTTTGGATTGTTTATGGAAAGCCTTGCCATCTTCCAGTAGAATTAGAACATAAGGCTTATTGGGCAATTACAAATCTAAATATGAACCTCAAGGAAGCGGGAGAGAAAAGGAAGCTCCAGTTAAATGAGCTTGATAAATTAAGATTGGATGCCTATGAGCATGCTAGATCTTACAAGGAGAGGACAAAGAAGTGGCATGATCAACACATTCTCCGTAAAAATTTCAATGAAGGAGATATAGTTTTATTGTTTAATTCAAAACTAAAACTTTTTCCAGGAAAGCTTAAATCAAGGTGGACGAGTCCATTCAAAGTTAAAAAGGTTTATCCTTTCAGAGCTATAGATATTTGGAATAAAGAGCTTGGGATGATTAAGGTAAATGGCCAACAGTTGAAGGAGTATGTGCATGGTATGAATTTAGAGGAGAAACAAAGGTTATATTTTTCTAAACCTCGCCCTCTGGATTGATTATTTAGTTAGTTCCATTTTATGTTTCTATTTTTCATTAGTTAGTTCTTTTAAACTTGTTTTTGCTTTGTTTTCAAGTTGAAATTTTGCTTCCATGAGCTGGCCATGATTTCTTCATGGGCATGGAAGTGTTGGAGAAGCAGGGAAGGAGTGAAACTATTCTTGGAAGCAGAACGGAGCTTGGTCGTGTGCCATACACGACCAGGTATATCCTGTAGAAAAGGGGATGCTAGGACCGTGTCTACAAGACGGTTGTGTGACGTCTCCCGAAAAGAGAGATTGCCCGGCCGTGTACCTGACACGGTCGTGTGGTGATTCTAGAGGAGGAAAGAATCTCGGCCGTATCCCATACACGGTCGTGTGAGCTGAACCGAAAAGAAGAAGGCTAAGGTCGTGCATATCTGCACGGTCGTGCGAACTAACCCGACAAAGAAAAGGATGCGGTCGTGTCCCAGACACGGCCGTGCAAATTTATCCGGGGAGGAGATGGCTGTGGTCGTGCCAATTGGCACGATCGTGCAAATTCACCCGAGACGAAGATGGACATGGCCATGTCTCAAACAGGGCAGTGCGAATAAGAAGTGAATTTGGTCGTGTGATCAAACACGGCCCAGTCCATGCCCTTAAAAGGGGTTAGGGCACGGGGGTGTGGGCAACACACGGCCGTGTCCACCGCACACCCCTTTCTTCTTCCTCTTACTTTCTCATTTCCTTATCTCTAGGGTTTTAAACTACCTCTTCTAATCTATTCCTCTCATTTTTACCCTTAAGGGATCAATCTCTTATACCATGGCAAATGTGATCAAGGAGATTTCATGCACAAGAAAAGGGAAGGAAAAGATGGTTGCAACAAAAGAAAGAAACTCTTGCTTCAAAGGTATCTCTAACAACTTTGGTATCATTTTTTCCAGCGATGAACAACAACTTAGATATTTTTCTTTATGTAAATGCACTCTTTTAAGTACTAAATTTGTAAATGATACAACTTTGGATACGTTGGGGTTTAGGGATAATATAAATTGGTTATTTGGAAGAATAGGTTGGAGTGGGTTAATAAATATGAAATACCCTACCTACCCTTGAATTATTTTTGAATTTTTGAGCTCTATAACAGTTGATAATGTTCAAGGTGGGGGGAAACTAAAATTTTGACTACTTAATGAAGATTATGAATGGACGTTAAGTGATTTTAATATTTGTTATGAATTGCCAAAGGATGGTGTGTGTATAATCTTACCTAAATTTGTGAATTCATGTTTTTGGCAACAAATTTCTGAACAATCACATTTCAACCCTTACAATTCTAGAGCTCATCATATTATTAATCTCATTTTCAGATATGTTATTTAGTCATGAAAAATACTATATTTGGGAGAGAGGATAAAGAGGGGTTAGTAAGACTTGTGGACTTGCATTGTTTGTGGGCAATGGTTGAAAATGTTGCAATTAATTCGGGTTATTTCTTTCTTAAGCATTTGGTAAAATTGGGAAAATCATATTCTACCACACCTATTGTTTTAGGAGGATTATTAACTCAAATACCTTTGGTGTTAGGGTGTGATTTAAGTGAATTAGAAATGATTGATAATTCTTGTAAATTAGACTTGAATTCATGTTTAACAACAAAGATGATAAGGCGTGAAGAACATGGATATAGTCTTCTTATTAAGAACAATTTCCCTTTAAGATTGTCCAATCATGATCTCACTACCATTCATATTAAGGAAAATTGGCGATTAAAATTAGCAAGTCAACATTCTAAATTGTTCTTAACTGTTATTTCAAGAAATGTTCCTTTGGTTAATAGTGATGTTCATGGTTTTAATTTCAAAGAACTTCATTCTGTTTTGGACAATATTCATAATGATTTAGACTCGACTAGCAATTTTCTTGCAAGTAAAGAACACATGGAAGAGGAACAATTTAAAAAATTGCAAGAATGTTTTAAAAGTGAGAGAGAATTGTGTGAAAAGATTTCTAGAATAATGAATTCTTATAAAGCTCAAATGGAATTTAATGAAGATTTTAGAGGTTTTATGAAATTTTTTTAGAGGCTTTATTAATGCCTTTCCTAATTTACCACCTCCTCCACTATATTGATTTCATCAGGATGATGAAAAGTTTAACTCTGCTGGTTTGAAAACCTGAAAATTTTTGCATTTTCTATTTTGTTCTGTAGTTTATTTTGTTTGGCATTTGTTCTTGTTTTGCTTGGATTGTTTTGATAGTCACTTGATTGTCTTTTAAAAAACCTTGTGGCATACATCTTGAGAACATCAAACTTCACTTATATGCTTTCTTGTCTTTTAGTAAAAATGTTAGCACATTTATTATCTTGATTCATGATATTGTAAATGATGCTAGTAGTATGCTTAGTGTATTTCTTTTCTCTATCTTGGGTAGCATAAAATAAGCTAAGTATCATATGGAGATAAGTTTGAAATTTAGATTGACCATAAGGATCTTACCTTCACTATACTTGAGCTTGGATAGTTGATATCATTGAAATAGTCATGATTCATCTTGTTTGTTTAGTACTTGCTTTCCATGGTGATTTCTCAAACTTCATTTTGGTTACTAGATGATGCTCAAATCATGTAAGCTCATTTGGAAAAATCAAAATATCCCAACATTTGTGCTAAAAGTACATTTGTAAATAAGTTTTGCACAATGCAAATACTTATATATATAAAAAAAAAAAGAGAAAAAAATGAATAAGTGATATAAAAAAATAGTTGTCATGAGTGGAATCTAGTAAGTCACCCCTTTGAGATCGAGTTAGGTTACTAGGGAAATGACTACTTAGCTTTTCTTGAGATTGAGCACACCTTTGAGACCTTGGGTTGATTGAGAAATATGAACTAAGTGTGTGGCAGGTAAGTGTCTATCACCGGAAACATTAGGAACTCATCTGGATGACGACATGACTAGGACATAGATTGAAACTTGAAATGTTTGGGTCACTTTTTGCACTGTGCATAAGAGACTTATGCTTGAGTCATACTTGACTTGTTTCCATGATCATGCTTGTTAATGAAACTTTTTGATAGAGTTAGGAAAGTACATTAGGATTATGAATGCATTGTAGAGCATATGAATTAAGATTGTGACATTTTTGCTTGAGGGCAAGCAAAAGTTTAAGTCTGGGGGTGTGATATGCGTAGATTGTATACACTTGTTTAGCATGTTTTGACGCACATTCATATATTTTACGCATGCTTTATCTATGCATTTTGTACTTCCAACTTTGCTTTTAGCATATTTACTCTTTTTGTTCGGAGATCTACTTTTATGCATTTTCTGTACGTAGGAGTCGTATTTAGAGAGGAATTTATGATCGATGCTAAATCTGCAAGTTAACGAAAGGAGAAAGACATCCTCTTGGAGTGCCACACGGCCATGTTTGGGAGAGTGACCTAGGTCGTGTGGTGATGCTCACCCGTGCAGCATTGGCAAAACTGGGCAATGTCCAAGTTGTGTGGTGATGATCACCCGTGTAGTTGTTGCAGAAAAGGAGAGGGTCACGGTCGTGTGTGTATCACACGGTCGTGCTAATTTGCAAGCCTTCTAGAGCCAAAGAAGTACATGGTCGTGTCCCAAACACGGCCGTGCAAGCCTTCCTAAAGCTAAACAAGGCATGGCCGTGTCCTAGACACAACCGTGCATGAGTTCCAGAATCGGAGGCAGCATAGGCCGTGTAGATCTACACGGTCGTGCAAGGAGGGTAGTGGCAGAGCATGTCACGGTCGTGTGCAGTACACGGCCGTGTGAGATGGGTAGTGAAGGGAATGATCTAGGCCGTGTCTCACACACGGCCTAGTCTCGGGGTCGTGTGGTGCCCAAAGGTCCTGCCCTATATAAGGGTTTCTTGCATCATTTGAAGGGGGAGTTCTCCCTCTTGGGAGAGGACGAGATTTGGGTAATTCCTCACCTTTTTGGAGGGATTTTCCGACGATCTAAGGGCAGATCTTCAACGAATCAACTCCGGGAACGAGGATTGGATCTGAAGACCGTTCTTCATCGTAGATAAGCTTTTCTTCCCTTTCTCTTCTTGGATTTTGGGATCAAGATGCTTGTAATCTTCTTGTGTTTGGGTTTATTTTCCTATTCTATGGATTAGCTCTCTTTGTTTTAGGATTCAAGGAGTATTTGTAATGTGATTTGATGTAAACTCTTGTGGATTTGTCAATTTCCTATTTCTATGATTTTATTTGTTTGTATCTATTTGATCTTGTGTGGATTGTTGTGATTGGACTTAATTACCATACTTGATTAAATGTTTGGGTATCTTGTGGATCTTGTAGATGTAATTCCTCATTCGATTATCTGAGGAGCGTACGTGACAGATAAGCCTGTGTAAGGACTATTGAGGGATAATCTTGAAGGTGAAATAAGGGCATTCAAGGGGGTAGGATAGATTGTATGCATTAATCTTTTATATCTTAATATGGGTTTAAAAGTAATGCATTTCTATGTTGATTATCTGAGGGGCGCACGTGACAGCCAAGCCCGTGTAAGGGCATCATAGGAATCATTCCTAATTGATCATATTTAGATATAGATTTTAGTCCTAAGCCGATTGTCTATTGCAAGAGAGAATCGACAACCTTCTACAAATGATGGATAATTGAGGAATAAGATTTGGTAGATCATTTACATTGAATAACATTACAAAGAAACCATCAAACGAAATAAAGGACCTTTATCTAAAGAGATCTCCTAAAACATCAAAGGAAATAGAGGACATGAAGGTAGTGCCTTATCCTTCGGTTGTATGAAGCCTAATGTATGCAATGCTATGTATGAGACTGGATATCTATTTTGCTGTGGGCATGGTTAGCAGATATCAAAGTAACCTAAGATAAGGACATTGGAATGTCGTAAAGCATATATTAAAGTACCTAAAAAGGACTAGAGATTATATGCTAGTTTACCAAGCAGATGATTTTACTCTCTGCGGATTACACATATTTCGACTTCCAATCAGATAGGGACAATAGTAAGTCGACCTCAGGGAATGCGTTTACTTTGGGAGGTGGAGCCATAGCATGGAGGAGTGTTAAGCAGAAAAATGTTTCGGACTCCACTATGGAAGTTGAGTATATGGCAGCCTCTGAGGCAGCCAAAGAAGTTGTATGGCTCAGAAACTTCTTGATGGACTTAGATGTGATTCCTAATTTGCCCAAAATTATCACAATTTATTGTGATAATAGTGGTGTAGTAGCAAACTCGAAGGAGCCACTAGCTCATAAGGCAAGTAAACACATTGAGCGCATGCACCACCTGATACGAGATATCGTAAAGCGAGGAGAAGTTGTTATCGCCAAGATTGCATCAGAAGATAACCTGGAAAATCCTTTCACTAAGGCTCTTCCGGCAAGAGCTTTTGATGGGCATGTTGAGGGGATAGGGATCAGATGTATGGCAGCATATATGGCAGTATATTCTTTTAGTATAAGCGGGGGATTGTTAGAATGTATACTAAAAGCCTAGCTTTTTATATAAACATTTATTTTGAAATTAGAATCACATTGATCAAATGTCTGCATTTAGTTAAATGAAATTGTTTATTTAATTTATATTGTAGATAACATGGTGTGTGGTGTCACACAGAAGATCATGTTATCAGTTCCTTATAAATTATAAATAGTAGCTCACAACCAAGATGGAGTGAGATAAACCATTGGAATGGTTGTAGTGTAATTTAGTACTAATTTATCTTGACTATAAAATTACACTAGTATACTATGTGTGTATAGAGCAGGACCATTTGAGGTTGTTCCTTTTATACTGACTGCATAAAAGAACAGAACCTCTGTTATTATGGATGTGCGTACTCTTAATCCCGATATAATAACAAGCACATGTACTTAGTATTTTTTTTCTTTAATTTATCAAAGGGTGAGATTTATTCGTTAAATCAATAGGCCCGATAAGTTGAGAAATAATATTATTTATATGGTGTGTTGTTAATTATAGAAGGAAATTGTGCCCTATTTATTAGGATGATGATGTCCCCTTGAGGTGCTCATAAGGATTGTCATGTAAACCCTGCAAGTGAACTTAGTTCCGACATGACAATGAAGTTGAGTGGTACTACTCTTGGAGCTAGATGTTTATTAAGTGAGTTGTCAGCAACTCATTTAATTAATGGGCATTCGATATCTTAAACACAGGGATATTAACGTACTCATGATAAGAAGAAGTCCATAATGTAATATGGAATTGGTGCGGTTGTTCAATAATAACTCTTTAGTGGTATGAGTTATTATTGATGACCTTGAGTTGGGTGTTCGGGTTGAACACAGGAAGCTCAAGCTCATCAGGAGGCCAAAACCAATTCCTCCTCTAGATCTCTGTTGTAGCCTCTATGTATAAAGCCTCGCATCCACTCAAGTCATCCTTATGGTCGACCACATCCTTGCTTGGTGCCCAAGCAAGGGGCTGGCCACTCCTTGCTTGGTGCCCAAGCAAGGGGCCGGCCAAGATGGGTTTAAAAGTGGGTTTTTAATTTTTTATATCTTTCTTTTTATAGTCATCTACAATTTTTTAAAAGAGAGATTTTAAATTTTAAAAACTTTTCTTTTTTGAAGCTATCCACATGGTTTTAAAAGAGAGTTTTAAATTTAAAAAATCTTTCCTTTTGTAGCCATCTACAATGGTTTAAAAGAGAAATTTTATTTTTGTTAAAACTTTCCTTTTTTGTAACCATGATTTAAAAGAGAGGTTTTTAATTTAAAAATATTTCCTTTTTTAGCCATCTACAATGTTTAATCCAAGTTCAATCCATGAGTTCTTTAGAAGTTAAACCATATTATAGAAGTTGATTAAATATCTATTTCAAGGATTGACTTCCAGGTTATTGGCGAGATACTCGACCATCTTGGTTATGGGATTATCTACCACTTCCTAGACAAAGTCTTTCAAAGAAATTGAATATTTAAACTCCTTACAGTAAACCCTAGGTTTAACTAAAGAGACATCAATCGAAACACAAAATTGATAACCTCTTGTGTTGGTATTTCAGGATCCATACAAAGAACACAAACTAACTATGCAGCAGAAACAAATAATTAGTTATACCTTTCTTTATAGCTAAAGACTTCTTGATCTTCTGTTATATTCCTCTCCTTGGCTACCAGGATTCATAAACTCTAGTATTTAACCTGGAGATCTAGAGTTCGAATCCTGAGGAAGGCAAAAATCCACTGCCCAGGGGTGGGAAGTCCTTGTGAGTAACGGCACAGCCGAGGGTCGTCGGATGACGACATAAGGGGTCGCTAGTTGGGGCGCCATTGTGGCCACCCAAGGGACCATCAGGGGCCGCCAGTTGGGCCGCTAGTGTGGCCGCCCAAGGGGCTGAGGTGTCGAGTCGTTACAATAGAGGTCGGGCCAAGGATCGAACCGGAGACCTCTAGTTAAGCAAAGCCTTAAGTTGTTTCGGATGACCAAGAACCCAGCAGGGCCGTGCTATTTTCAGGTTGATGCTGTCCAGAGAGTTCCAGTCGCTAGTCCCCTGCAGTCTACGAGGACGTTGTTGGTCTTTTAGTTTTTCTCCTTTATTAGACTTGTGCTGTTTTGATACATCTGGACTTGTATCAGTTTACTATATGGATATTGTCGATGACTTTCATTCGGATTTGTTTTACTGCATGCCTGCCTAGACGGCAAAAGAGGTGAGTGGATTTATTCCGTCAGATTGTGCTTTATGGGTGTAGTGGAGTAGGAAATATGTTTTGAGCTTTATGGGTGTAGTTGAGTAGGGTATTTTTTGAGTCTTATTATCATTGCTTTAGTTGTTCACTATTAAACTGCGTGGATGTTTGGATGTGTGTTATGTTTTATTATTATTATTGTTTCGGCCATGTTGGCCGATGTATATGTGGCCCAGAGGGCATTGTAGGAAGTTTCAGATTGTCACCCTTACAGAGGAGGTTCTGTCGAAATTTTTCAGACAGGGACTCCCCCGGGGCGTGACAATTTATTTAGTAGGTACCTCTATAGGAGCCATCGGGGGTACTACCGACATACCCCACATCTGCTCCGGCCCAGCCTACGGCGTACCCGACACCACGCCACCTGGACCTACTGTGTACCCGACACCAGTGGCACCTGTGCCCCCAGTACCTACAGTATACCCAGCAGCACCTGCACCAGCGATATCGGTTGCTCCACATCCGGTACCACTACCTACCGTACATCCAATCGCGGCCACCTATGCTAACCCTATAATGCCACCGACGGCATATGCTCCAGTCTATGCAGCAGCACCGGGAGTACCTCCCCCGGTTTATTAAGCGGTACTACCTGTAGCACCAGCTCCAGTGGTTCCGCCAGTTCCTACAGCCGTCCCGATGTTAGTTAATCCTAGGAAAACGTACCGATTCCATTGTACAAAAATTTTTTGTACAAGTGTCGAACCTTTCCTTAAATAACCTATTGTGTTCTTTAGAAGTTAAATTAGGAATCACAGACGGAACTTAACATTATTGATTCCAAATTTAACTTATCTGTTCTTAATGATTTAGATTTGAATCGCAAGCGGAACTTAACACTATTGATTCAAATCCACCTATGTTATTAATTTCATTAAATATTAATTTACAAAATAGACTTCCAGGACTGCATGGCGAGGCACATGGCCTTCTTGGATATGGGAGCAACCACCACCGCCTAGGCAAAGCCTTTTAAGGAAAGCTAATATTTAATTTCCTTAAATAACTCTAGGTTAACCAAAAAGAACAATCGAATCACAAATTCGAAAAAGATGAAAACACAAGCTTGAAAAACTATTTCGAAAAACTATATCTAATTGCCTCTTGTATTTAGAATTCTTACAAAGAAAACTAACTAGTATGATGCGGAAGAAAATTACTAGTTATACCTTCTCTTTGTAAGCTAATAACCTCGAGATCTTCTGCCGTATTCCTCGCCTCACCTTGGACGTCGTGTGGGCGACGATCCTCCAAGATGAACACCACCCAAAAGAGCTTCTCCTCTTCTTCTAATATCCAGCCACCACCACCACCAAGGAGAAGAAAGCAAAAGGGAAAAGAGAAGGGAGAGAGGGGTCGACCACTTGAGATCCTCCAAGCAAAAGAATAAGAGTTGTGTCTCATGAAGCCCCCTCACCCCTTCTTTTATATTACTTGCCCAAGGCAAATAAGGAAAATTTTTTTACAAAATAAAATCATCCAAGAGTTTTTCGTTTTCCCTTTTAATTTTTCCTTTTCTTTCCTTTTGATTGAATAAATCTCCAAATCAATGGTTGTGATCAATCCTATTTGGTTTAGGATTGAGTTTTGGTCGTCCCCTTGCTTGGGCACCAAGCAAGGTGGCCGGCCACCATATTTAGGAAAGAAAAAATATTTTTTTTATAAAATTTTACAAGAAGAAAAAATCTTATTAAATTTTACAAGCTCTCTGTCCTAGAGTTAAAAAAGGAAACTTTTAAAAATTAAAACCATGTTTTAAAATTTAAAACTTCTCTTATAAAATTTCCTTTTTTAACATGATGATAGAAAATTTTAATTTTAAAACTTATCTTACTTTTTTTTTCTTTAAACCATGAGGATGGTTAAAAAAGGAAAGTTTTAAAACTTTTAAAATTCTCTATTAAAACATGTGGCCAAATTCAAATAAGGAAAATTTTTAAAATTAAAATATCTCTTTTAAAACTTATAGTTTTCTACAAAGAGAAGATTTTAAAAATTCAAAAACAACCCTCCTTGTTTGAATATTGTGGCCGGCCCCTACATGATTGGTCACCAAGCAAAGGGTCAGCCCTATAAAGAGGATGTGGCCGACCCTTGCTTGGTCACCAAGCATTGGACCGGCCCACTTCTTGGACACCAAGAAGAGCCTTACATTTGGATGGACTTGAGGCTATAATGAGGCTACAACAGGGACCTACAGAAGAAATTGGTTTTGGCCTTCCGATGAGCTTGAGTATCCCGTGCTCGCCCCGAACACACAACTCAAGTTCATCGATAATAACTCATTCCACTAGAGAGTTATTACCGCACTACCGCACCAATCCCAAATTACATTATGGGCTCCTTATCATGAGTGTGTTAGTCTCCCTGTGTTTAAGATAACAAATGTCCACTAATTAAGTAAGTTACTGACAACTCACTTAATTAATATCTATCTCCAAGAGTAGTAGCACTCAACTTCATTGTCATGTCGAACTAAGTCCACCTGCAGGATTTAACATGACAATCCTTATGAGCTCCTCTTGGGGACATTCTCAACCTAGATAACTAGGACACAGATTCCTTCTATAATCAACAATACACACTATAAGTAATATTATTTCCCAACTTATCGGGCATATTGATTTATCGAGCTAAACCTCACCCTTTGATAAGTCAAAGAAATAAATATTAAATATATGTGCTTGTTATTATATTAAGTTTAAGAGCACACACTTCTATAATAACTAAGGTCTAATTCTTTTACTAAATTAGTACAAAAAGAACTTACCTAAATGGTCCTACTCTATACACTTAGAATGTATCAGTGTAATTTATTAGTCAAGATAAACTAATACTTAATTACACTATGACTATTCTAATGGTTTGTTCCTTTCCATTTTAGTCATGAGCAACTGTTTATAATTTATAGAGAACCGACAACATGATCTTCTGAGTGTAACACCATACTCCATGTTATCTACTATATAAGTTAATTGAACAATTACATTTAACAAATAAATGTAGATATTGACCAATGTGATTCTTTAATTTCAACAAATAAATGTTTACAAAAGCTAGGCTTTTAGTATACACTCTAACAATCTCTCACTTATACTAAAAGTGTAAGCTGCCATATCTGTTGCCATACATCTAATTCCTGTCCCCTCCACATGTCGATCAAAAGCTTTTGCCGGAAGGGCCTTAGTGAAAGGATTTGCCAGGTTATCCGCTGATGTAATCTTGGCGACGACAACTTCTGCTCGCTTGACGATATCTCATATCAGGTGGTACTTGCGCTCTATATGTTTACTTGCTTTATGGGCTCGTGGTTCCTTCAAGTTTGTAACTGCACCGCTATTATCACAATAAATTATGATGATCTTGGGCAAACCAGGAATCACATCTAAGTCCATTAGAAAGTACCTGAGCCATACAGTTTCTTTGACTGCCTCAGAGGCTGCCACATACTCAGCTTCCATGGTTGAGTCCGAGACGCATTTCTGCTTAACACTCCTCCATGCAATGGCTCCACCTCCTAGAGTAAACACATAGCCTGACATAGACTTACGGTTGTCCCTATCTGATTGGAAGTCTGAATCCGTATAACCCACAGGGAGCATATCGTCTGCTTGGTAAACTAGCATATAATCTCTAGTCCTTCTCAGGTACTTCAATATATGCTTCACAGCAGTCCAATGTCCTTGTCTAGGGTTACTCTGATATCTGCTAATCATGCCCACAGTAAAATAGATATCAGGTCTCGTACACAGCATTGCATACATAAGGCTTCCTACAACCGAAACATAAGGAACTGCCTTCATGTCCTCTATCTCCTTTGATGTTTTCGGAGACATCTCTTTAGATAAGGCTACTCCATGCCTAAAAGGTAAGAAACATTTCTTGGAGTTTTGCATGCTAAAACGAGCAAGGATCGTATCTATATATAAAGCTTGGGATAGGCACAACATTCTTTTCTTGCGATCCCTTATAACTTTGATCCCAAGAATGTGTCCACATTCTCCTAAGTCCTTCATATCAAATTGTTTGGATAACCATACCCTTACGTCCGATAATACCTTGACATTATTGCCAATTAACAAAATATCATCTACGTATAGTACAAGAAATACCACCACGTTTCCGTTACACTTCTTGTATACACAAGACTCATCCGGATACTGAATAAATCCATATGACTGGATTTCATCATTAAACCGGATGTTCCAAGATCTTGAAGCTTGCTTCAGTCCATAAATGGACCAATTGAGCTTGCACACTAGATGCTCTTTGCCCTTTTCAATGAATCCCTCTGGTTGCTTCATATGGATGTTTTCTTCAAGACTTCCGTTAAGGAAAGCTATCTTGACATCCATTTGCCAAATCTCATAATCCATATGAGCGACAATGGACAAGAGTATCCAGATAGACTTAAGCATGGCTACCGGCGAAAAAGTTTCCTCATAGTCGATTCCCTCTTTCTGATTATACCCTTTTGCAACAAGCCTTGCTTTGAAGGTTTCTACCTTCCCATCTATCCCTCTTTTCTTTTTGTAGATCCACTTGCATCCAATGGTTTTTACACCATCAAGTGGTTCTACAAGATCCCAAACCTTATTAGAATACATAGATTCTATTTTGAAATTCATTGCATTTTGCCAAGATACTGCATCTATATCTTGGAGCGCTTCGTCATATGTTCGGGGATCAGGTTCATTTTTACCTGGGATCAAGTCTGAAGACTCTCCCAAAAACATGAACCTCTCAGGTTGCCTCACAACCCTCCCACTATGACGAGGCACCGTCTATGGTTGTGTATCATGTGTGACACGTGTTGCAGTCTCTTGTGGTACTTCATCTTGTATTGTTGGTATTAAAGTAGATGTGTCCTCTCTTATTTCTTCTAGAACTATTTCACTCATGGGCTTATGGTTCATTACATAATCTTCTTCTAAAAATCGAGCATTGGTGCTAACAATGATCTTCTGATTTTTAGGATTATAAAATAAATCACCTTTCGTTCCTTTAGGATATACCACAAACAGACAAACTTCTGTACGTGATTCCAACTTATCAGTATCTCCCTTCAGCACATGTGCTGGACTATCCCATATCCGGATATGATTCAAACTAGGCTTACGTCCATTCCATAATTCCATGGGAGTAGAAAGAACTGTTTTAGAATGTACCATATTCAAAATGTAAATTGTTGTTTCCAGAGCATATCCCCAAAACAAATTTGGTAATTCTGAATAACTCATCATCGATCTAACTATTTCCATAAGAGTCTTATTCCTTCGTTCTGCCACACCATTCTGTTGGGTTGTACCAGGTGCAGACAATTGGGATTGAATCCCGACTTCTGATAAGTAATTCCTAAACTCTCCAAAGAGGTATTCGCCACCATGGTCAGACCGTAGTGTCTTAATACTTTTACCAAGACGTTTCTCCACATCAGCCCTATATTCTTTGAACTTGTCAAAGCATTCAGACTTGCGGCGCATCAGGTAAATATATCTGTATCTTGAATAATCGTCTATAAAAGAGACGAAGTATTCATAACCACCTCTAGCCTAGATAGACATAGGACCACACAAATCAGAATGGACCAGTTTTAACGCATCTTTGTCTCTATACCCCTTGGCCTTAAAAGGTCTCTTGGTCATTTTACCTTCCAAGAAAGATTCACATGTTGGAAAATTTTCCAACTCTAATGAACCCAAGAGTCTATCGGCTACAAGCCTTTGAATCCTACTTAAGTTAATATGTCCAAGCCTTAGATGCCAAAGATACGTTTGGTTCATTTCCAAAGGTTCTTTTCTCTTATTAGAGTTAGAAGATGTGTTATTAATTTTCATATTTTGCTTTGTGGGAGAAATTGGATTTAAAGTGTATAAATTGCCAACCAATGCACCAGAACAGATAATCACCTTATTTCTCTTTATAACAATATTGTTACTAAAGGAAACAAAATATCCATCCAAATACAGTTTAGAAACTGAAATTAAATTCTTTCTAAAACTGGGTACATAAAGACAATTTCTTAAAATCAATTTTCTATTCCTATCAAATGATAAGTAGACGTCTCCCACTGCAACGGCCGCCACCTTAGTAGCATTGCCCATGTAGACAGTTACCTCTCCATCAAATAGTCGTCGGGTTTCCTGGAACGCCTGCAAAGAATTGCAGACATGATCAATGGCTCCCGTATCTACACACCAGGTGCTGGTAGATAACACCGCTAAACATGTTTCAACTACTAGATTATGAGATATACCTTTATTGTTCTGATTTTCCAATGTCCAGACTGCTTGCAGATGAAGCACTTGCCCTTCGACTTCTTCATTCCAGCTTTCTGTCCTATACCCTGAGGTTTATTCACCTTCTTTTCTGAAAAGACCTGTTTCTTCTTCTTCTTGCCTTTCGACTTAGAAGTAGAACCATTTTCAGCATAGTGAATCTGAGAACTGTGACAAAATATTCCTTCTACTGCCTGTAATTCTGTCAGAAGTTCCGCCAACGTATACTCTCTTTTGTTCATGTTATAGTTCAGGCGGAACTGCTCAAAACTTCTGGGTAGCGTTTGGAGAATTATATCAACCTGGGTTTCCCCATCAATTTCTCCTCCAAGGACTTGTATTTCATTCAGATAAGCCATCATTTTGAGGATATTGTCCCTTACCGGTGTCCCCTCAGACATGGTGGTTGTCATTAGCTTTCTCATTGCCTCTTGCTTAGCAGTCCGACTCTGATGCCCAAAGAGTTCTTTGAGATTGTTCATTATATCATAAGCTGTTGGTAAATCTTGATGCTGATGTTGCAATACATTTAACATTGATGCCAAAATGTAACACCGCGCCATCTCATCAGCTTTTACCCATTTCTTATGATACTCAATCTCCTCTGGGGTAGAGTCACCGTCAGGTGTATCAGAGCAAGCCTCAGTCAGTACAAACTTATAGCTTTCGGTAGTAAGAACAATGTCCAGGATTCTTTTCCGATCAATATAGTCGGGACCAGTAAGTTTGTTCTCTTTCAGTATAATGGCTAGTGAGTTGAAAGTCATTCTAAAAATCATAAAAATAAACTTTGGTCAAGACTCTAAATTTAGAATAATATTGATTCCTCAAACAATATTATTTTAAATTAACCAACACCTCAAATCACCGTGAATATTGCATGCCACGTTAGTGTGGACGTATACAAATTCAACATTTGTAAGAGGAGGGTGTGACCCATTAATTTTATTATCTTGTCATCCTAACTTTATGACAAATAAAATTAATAGTTGGTTTTACTTTGGTCATACAAGACAATAGCAATGGCTCCGTTGAGGAGGATACTATTGAATGTGTCTAAGTGTATACCATTACTTGATACTAAGTCCATTAAATAGGATTGTGCCCCTGAGTTGGAGAAGATCACACGCTCCTAAATAATTTCCTATAACCATCCATAAAAGGAAGTTTAATCTAGTGATCCGCAACAAACCCATCCGTTGCGGAGGGAGGCACTCAAAGCCAACACGCAAGTTTATTGCATCACTTACAAACCAGTAATGGAGATCATGGGATTTATTAAAATCCCTCTCCCACTTAGTTATTTAAAAATGAGGATTTTAACCTATGCTAGCATACATCACATGCACATAGACATCACAATAAATAAAAGCAATAAATTTAGAAATTAATTTTCCAATTATTATGGCATTTTCCTTTCACTGTCTTCAGTATGCTCCAACCCTAGCTGCTGCCATCTTTAGCCACCGCCATCGGGTCGAGTTGTCACATCTATCTTGCCTCTTATTCCACTGCGCCTCTGGTGCTCCATAAGTACCATGCCTCGCAAGAATCCGATCCGCGACAAAAATAGAATTTTACATATATCGATCATATATTCCATGTGGGAATATACATGTAATCTAGAACGAACAAAAAATAAAATTCTAAAAATAATATAGCTCCTGCTGTATTTGATACATACAATCATGCACACACAAAATATTACCCTTAACATGTCCAAGGGTCTAATCATACACAATATCTATATAAGCCATAATAGTTGGAGCCTGCAACCAAAGAGTTAGCACATCCTACTATTATCCTGCCTAAATTATGTATGACATGTGCATAACCTATTTGAATTCTAAAAATACACAGAGGCAAACCCTAGCTCTGATACTAATTATTGGTTAATCCTAGGAAAACGTACCGGTTCCACTGTACAAAAAATTTTTGTACAAGTGTCGAACCTTTCCTTAAATAACCTATTATGTTCTTTAGAAGTTAAATTAGGAATCGCAGACGGAACTTAACATCATTGATTCCAAATTTAACTTATCTGTTCTTAATGGTTTAGATTTGAATCGCAAGCGGAACTTAACACTATTAATTCAAATCCACCTATGTTATTAATTTCATTAAATATTAATTTTCAAAATTGGCTTCCAGGACTGCATGGCGAGGCACATGGCCTTCTTGGATATGGGAGCAACCACCACCGCCTAGGCAAAGTCTTTTAAGGAAAGCTAATATTTAATTTCCTTAAATAACTCTAGGTAATTAACCAAAAAGAACAATCGAATCATAAATTCGAAAAAGAAGAAAACACAAACTTGAAAAACTATTTTGAAAAACTAGATCTAATTGCCTCTTGTATTTAGAATTCTTACAAAGAAAACTAACTAGTATGATGCGGAAGAAAATTACTAGTTATACCTTCTCTTTGTAAGCTAATAACCTCGAGATCTTCTATCGTATTCCTCGCTTCGCCTTGGACGTCGTGTGGGTGACGATCCTCCAAGATGAACACCACCCAAAAGAGCTTCTCCTCTTCTTCTAATATCCGGCCACCACCACCACCAAGGAGAAGAAAGCAAAAGGGAAAAGAGAAGGGAGAGAGGGGCCGGCCACTTGAGATCCTCCAAGCAAAAGAATAAGAGTTGTGTCTCATGAAGCCCCCTCACCCCTTCTTTTATATTAGTTGCCCAAGGCAAATAAGGAAAAACGTTTTACAAAAATAAAATCATCCAAGAGTTTTTCCTTTTCCCTTTTAATTTTTCCTTTTCTTTCCTTTTGATTGAATCAATCTCCAAATCAATGGTTGTGATCAATCCTATTTGGTTTAGGATTGAGTTTGGTCGGCCCCTTGCTTGGGCACCAAGCAAGGTGGTCGGCCACCATATTTAGGAAAGAAAAAATAATTTGTTTATAAAATTTTACAAGAAGAAAAAAATCTTATAAATTTTACAAGCTCTCTCTCCTAGAGTTAAAAAAGGAAAGTTTTAAAAATTAAAACCATATTTTAAAATTTAAAACTTCTCTTATAAAATTTCCTTTTTTAACATGATGATAGAAAATTTTAATTTTAAAACTTATCTTCCTTTTTTTTTCTTTAAACCGTGAGGATGGTTAAAAAAGGAAAGTTTTAAAACTTTTAAAACTCTCTATTAAAACATGTGGCCAAATTCAAATAAGGAAAATTTTTAAAATTAAAATCTCTCTTTTAAAACTTATAGTTTTCTACAAAGAGAAGATTTTAAAAATTCAAAAACAACCCTCCTTTTTTGAATATTGTGGTCGGCCCCTACATGCTTGGTCACCAAGCAAAGGGTTGGCCCCTATAAAGAGGATGTGGTCGGCCCTTGCTTGGTCACCAAGCATTGGACCGACCCACTTCTTGGACACCAAGAAGAGCCTTACATTTGGATGGACTTGAGGCTATAATAAGGCTACGACAGGGACCTAGAGGAGAAATTGGCTTTGGCCTTCCGATGAGCTTGAGTATCCCGTGCTCGCCCCGAACACACAACTCAAGTTCATCGATAATAACTCATTCCACAAGAGAGTTATTACCGCACTATCACACCAATCCCAAATTACATTATGGGCTCCTTCTTATCATGAGTGTGTTAGTCTCTCTATGTTTAAGATAACAAATGTCCACTAATTAAGTAAGTTACTGACAACTCACTTAATTAATATCTAGCTCTAAGAGTAGTACCACTCAACTTCATTGTCATGTCGAACTAAGTCCACTTGCAGTGTTTAACATGACAATCCTTATGAGCTCCTCTTGGGGACATTCTCAATCTAGATAACTAGGACACAAATTCCTTCTATAATCAATAATACGCACTATAAGTAATATTATTTCCCAACTTATCGAGCATATTGATTTATCGAGCTAAACCTCACCCTTTGATAAGTCAAAGAAATAAATATTAAATATATGTGCTTGTTGTTATATTAGGATTAAGAGCACACACTTCCATAATAACTAAGGTCTAGTTCTTTTACTAAATCATTACAAAATGAACTTACCTAAATGGTCCTACTCAATACACTTAGAGTGTATCAGTGTAATTTATTAGTCAAGATAAACTAATACTTAATTACACTATGACTATTCTGATGGTTTGTTCCTTTCCATTTTAGTCATGAGCAACTGTTTATAATTTATAGAGAACCGACAACATGATCTTCTGAGTGTGACACCACACTCCATGTTATCTACTATATAAGTTAATTGAACAATTATATTTAACAAATAAATGTAGATATTGACCAATGTGATTCTTTTATTTCAACAAATAAATGTTTACAAAAGCTAGGCTTTTATTATACACTCTAACACCCGACACACCTCACTGACATTGTCGCGGCATGAACCAGGATTCCAGCATTGGCAGAGTCAATGAAGAGTCGATTTACACTCTTCCGAGGAGACCTTGATCCGAGTGTGGCCCTGTCATGGATAGAGACTATGGAGCGGACCTTCTTCTAAATGGCTTGCTCCGAGTGGGAGAAAGCAGAGCTGGCTGCTTTTCACTTACGGGACTAGGCCAACACCTGGTGGGTTACTCAGTGTTCCATCATCGGCGAGCAGAACATCACTTGGGACATATTCAGAGAGGCTTTTGAGAGCCGCTTCTTCCCACAAGCTTATTAGATGGCTCGCCGGCAGGATTTCCTGAGTCTGCGACAGAATAATTGGTCGGTGACAGAGTATAATGCAGAGTTTGACAGATTGGCCAGATTTTGTCCAGAGCTAGTTGCTGAGGACAGTTCACGTATGCAGGAGTTCATTCAGGGGTTAGATGGGCATTTGCAAGTAAGGCTTGCCAGTTTTGGGAACGCATCTTACCTGGAGACTTTAGACAGAGCTCTCATGATTGAGTTAGCTCAGCAGAGAGCATTTCCAGACAGAAAAAGGAAATAGTCGGGTCAGACGTCTGGACAGATCCAACAGCCACAGGCTACACAGCAGCAGAGTGGTCGTAGTCGGCCAGGTCAGGGTACTTCTAGGGTATTTCGTAGGCCTCAGAAGTCAGGGCAGTCTTCGTTAGGATGTTTCCGATCTCCACAACAGAACCGGAAACAACCAGCCAGTGACATTCGCTATTTCAGATGTGGGTCCAGAGATCACATCATCACAGCCTACTCTCTGGGACAATCAGTTTGTTTTTATTGTAAACTGTCTGGGCACCAGAGTCGAGATTGCCAGCTGAAGGCTCAGCATACTGCTCCTGGAGTTACTGCTCAGGGAGGGCAGCACAGTCAGTCAGGGGCTGGACGAGGAGGACAGAGATTTTCACCCTCACATTGCCAGCAGGGAGCAGCTTCCTCTTCAGCAGCTGCATTTGGCATACTCGGACAGGAGTACCCCAATACTCCCATAGTACCCGAGAGCTTCATTCCGGGACCTCATTATCTGACTCAGGGGTAGTATCAGCTGCAGCCCCAGCCACAGGCTCAGTATCAGACGCAGTCCTAGCCATCGGTACAGTATTAGTCGCCGCCCTCTCAGACTTCTCTAGCACAGTATCCAGTACCGCCTCAGTGGTAGGCTCCTGCCCAGATGCAGCAGTCGCAGGCAGCGTTACCACCTCTTTATCCGCCAGAGACTGGTCGTATTCATACTCTCACCAGAGAGGATGCGCAGCGAGCCGACGGATCCATTTTCCGCGGTACGATTTCTCTTTATGCCTTATCTGCAGATATACTAATAGATACTGGTAGCTCGCATTCTTTTATATCCCGTACTTTTATACGGGAGATTGGTAGATTACCCACTTTCAGATCACAGCGACTGACCGTCTCTCTACCGTCCGGTGACACCATGGATGTCACCCAAGAGGTCAGAGGTTGCCCGTTAGATTTTGGCAACATGATACTTACGGTAGATCTTTTACTATTGGAAATGGTCGATTTTGATATTATTCTTGGCATAGACTATTTGTCAGCATATCATGTCACTGTTGATTGCCAGACGAGGGTGGTCACATTCCGGCCTCCGAACCAACCCTCGTGGGACTTCACTGCCATCAGAGACGACGGCATATCAATCATTTCAGCGATTCAGGCTCAGAAGCTGCTATCGCATGGTTGTCCGGGTTTTCTGCTATCTTTGATTAGTACTGATGACAGCAGTAGTTCACAGCTCTTCGATGTGCCAGTAGTCCAAGAGTACCCAGATATATTTCCAGAGGAGCTACCAGGTTTGCCTCCCAGAAGGCAAGTGGAGTCGCTATTGAGCTGATTCCAGGGACTGCGCCGACATCGAAAGCTCCTTATCATATGGCACCAAAAGAGTTGAACGGGCTGAAGGTTCAACTCCAGGAGCTTTTAGATAGGGTATTTATTAACCTAGTGTTTCTCCATGGGGTTCTCCGGTGTTATTTGTCAAGAAGAAGGATGATACACTGAGATTATGCATTGACTATAGACAGCTAAATGCAGTGACCGTCAGAAATAAGTACCCCTTACCACGGATCGAGGATTTGTTTGATCAGCTCAAAGGTACATCAGTGTATTCTAAGATTGATCTGCGTTCCGGGTATTATCAGCTGAGAGACAGAGAATCTGATATTCAGAAGACAGCTTTCCGTACCAGGTACGGTCATTATGAGTTTTTGGTAATGCCCTTTGGGCTTACCAATGCTCCAGCGGTATTTATGGATCTGATAAATCGTGTCTTTCTAGAGTATCTTGATCAGTTTGTTATCATTTTCATCAATGACATATTGGTTTACTCACGCTCCAAGGAGGAACATGCACAGCATCTTCGCACAGTCTTGGAGACTCTTCGACGACATCAGCTGTACGCGAAGTTCAGCAAGTGTGCATTCTGGCTATCTTCAGTCGGTTTTCTGGGACACGTGGTCTCTAGCAGAGGTATTTCAGTAGACCCTCAGAAGATCGAGGTTGTCACCAGCTTGGAGCAGCCGAAGTCAATGCAGGAGATCTGTAGTTTTCTGGGACTGGCCGGATATTACCGACGTTTTGTCGAGGGTTTCTCACGGATTGCTATGCCGCTAACACGCCTTACCAGGAAAGGCGTGAAGTTCACGTGATCCAAGGATTGTGAGACCAGCTTTCAGGAACTAAAGTAGAGATTAGTGTCAGCTCTAGTTTTGGTTTTACCTTTTAGAGAGTATGGATTTGTACTCTAGAGGCGTCTCTTCAGGGTTTGGGCACTGTTCTGATGCAGCACGACAGGGTACTCTCCTATGCTTCTCGACAGTTGAAGGAGCAAGAGAAGAACTACCCAGTTCATGATCTGGAGCTAGCTGCCATCATCTTTACTCTGAAGCTTTGGCGGCATCATTTATACGACATTACATTTGAGATTCTCACTGATCATAAGAGTCTCAAATATATTTTTACTCGGAATGAGCTTAATCTCCGACAGAGGAGATGGATGGAGTTCCTGAAGGATTACGATTGTACCATTAGCTATCACCAGGGGAAAGCTAATGTGTTTGTCGATGCACTCAGCAAGAAGTCCAGAGGGACTTTGGCTTGCCATCGGACTTCAGTCACAGACTTGGTTCAGGGTTTCTCTGAGTTAGACCTTGAGGAGCAGGGACAGATAGAGCAGGGTATTCTTGTTACCATGGTTGCTCAGTCGTCGATCAGGATGAGGATCCGAGAGGCCTAGGCTGGAGATTAGGATTTGCAGTTTATTGGCAGCCAGATAGCTTCCGGGCAGCAGACCGAGTTCACACGAGATAAGGAGGGTATTATATACTTTCGAGGTAGATTATGCGTACCTCAGTCTCACCCGGTCTTACAGGAGCTATTTCAGGAGGCTCATCTCTCTCGATTTACGATCCATCCAGGCGGGACCCACATGTATCGAGATTTGAAGCGTTCCTACTAGTGGAACGGTATGAAGAAAGACATTGCGGAATTTGTAGCTAGATGTCTTGTCTGTCAGTAGGTGAAAGTTGTGTTAGACCCCGTGATAGTTTTGATGTGATCAACTAAGTTAGTTAGGTCCTGCGTTTTGTCTGAACCCTATGTCTGAGTGTGCAGGAACTTAGGAGCGCAGGAAGTCGAGCAGAAGACGCAGCTAGCGAGAAGGACGGCACGGGAAGGGAGCCAACGGGCTCGGTGCATCCGAAGGACGAGAGAGCTGCGGAAGAGTACTCCGGTGGAGCGAGAAGAACGTGCACGGCGTTCGAGGGACGAGAAGCCGGATGGAAGCCTACTCGAGGAGAAGGCCGGGAACTGGGTTTGGGTGAGCCCTATTCCGGATGGCCGTAATCACCCAAGGAGCCGAACCGGAGCAAGTCAACTGGAGTTGACTTATCAACGGTTCGGTCGACCGAGCCCATTGATCGGTCGACCGAACCCTTCATTAACCGAAGCCAGTCGTTGGTGACAAGTCAGCAACACATCTGCCAGCGGCGAAGTGATCGGTCGACCAAACCTCATGATCGGTCGACCGAACCCAAGTTTATCTAGAGACTAAGTCGAGCGTTTTCATCGGGCCAGCACAGAGGAAGACCGTTGGTCGATCGGTCGACCGAACACAAGGATCAGTCGACCGAACCTGAGCTCGATCAACAGAGACTGCACCTTGATGGAAAGCTGGGCAGGATAGCAGGTTCGGTCGACTGAACCTAGGGATCGGTCGACCGATCCCTCTCGAGTAAAAACCTGATCCCGAAGATCAGGTCCTCCGATAAGCTCTAGAACCCCTATATAAAGGTGGCTCTCGGGCAGCTTTAGCGAACAACGATTTCATACGAAAAACCAACTCTGTAATTCATCTTCTGCAACTTCTGTGCTTTCAAAGTGTAAAAGGCTTCTCCGCCTTCAGAGAAAGAGTTTTCTTACTGAGCCTTTCATCGCCCTGGATTAACAACCCTCTTGGTTGTAACTAGGTTAAATTTGTGTGTCCATCGCCCTGGATTAACAACCCTCTTGGTTGTAACTAGGTTAAATTTGTGTGTCTATTTCTCTGATTATTTTATTCTCAATATAGTTGCATTTATTTTAAGAGTTGAAATTGCTTGAGGAGGGTATAGTTTCATTTGCAGGCAATTCACCCCCCTCTTGCCGGTCCCCGCTGCACCAATAAGTCGTATCAGAGCCAGACTTCTCAGAAGAACTAACCGCCGACTAACGCACAACGATCAAAACGATGGCCAGAGACAGTGACTACCCACCTGCATTCGAGGGGGAGTTTGCTTCATGGAAGCAAAAAATGGAGGTATACCTTAACTCTGATTTTTCTATTTATTTAATAATAAAATCTAGTTATGAAGCACCAAAAAAAGCAAACGGAGAAGAGCTCGAGAAATACCTCTGGAAGGAGAAGCAACGTGACGAGTTTATGGCAAATGCACGGGCTGAATTTCATCTTCTAACCACAATACCAAATGAAGATCTCGACAAAGTCAGAGAGTACAATAGCGCAAAAGAACTTTGGGAAAAGTTCTTAAAACTCCACGAAGAACAAATTGAAGTTGAATCCGACTCCTCGATGGACACTAATCCGACGTCAGAAGAGTCCGAAACTGAGGTAAGTGCCGAGACAGAACCAGTAACCGAACTCCAACTTGAAGACCTAGAATGCTCATCACAAGTGAGCATCGATGAAGGGGGAGAAATATCAGAAGACGAAAACAACTCAACAGGGGGAGAATCAATCGCCGACAAGGTAAGTCAGGTATGGTCTCCACCTCTTGGCAAATTAATTGTTTCAATTGAAATATTGTCGAAAGGTTCTCGTGAATTACAAATTATTTCGTCGAAAGAATATTTTAAATTAAAAACTGAAAAACTATTAAAGAATATTGAGTTAAAAGACACAATTTGTCAATTAGAAAATTTTGACAAACTAACAATAGATAATGTACAATTTTTTGCATGCTCAATATTTTTTGCCATAATTCTAAAAAACTGTGAATTAAGAACTTATGAGTAGTTAAAATGGAAATTCAAAAATCATAATATTCGATCTTAATTGAAATATTAGACTTAGCGCTTTCAGAGAAGAAAATTAAACATTTTCTTAAGATGCTTTGAAAGTGTACAAACATTTTTTTATTATTGGCGTTACTAAGTCTTGGATTTTTGGAAATTTTTAACTTAGAAAATTTTCAACTTAGAAAAATTCTCATAACACTTGAATAATGCTTTAAAAATGTTTCTTCATTTTTTAGAAATTCCTTTTGAAAATTCTAAGAATGATTTTGCTTAGAAATTTTTTTTCTATCTTAAGAACTTTCTTCCCCGTTTTTGCTGTGATCAAAGGGGGAGAGAAAAGACAAGTTTAGGGGGAGTTAGGAAAATTAAAAATCTCTGGTCTCTCTAAACTATGTTGCAATTTTATTTATTGCAAATTTATGCTATACTTGTGAGTTTAGTAATTTTCTTTAAAATTACTTTTTGTGTCTATTTTACCCTAACTTGAACTTGGGTTGATGCACATCAAAAAGGGGGAGCTTGTTGGACCCCATGGTAGTTTTGATGTGATCAACCAAGTTAGTTAGGTCCTGCATTTTGTCTGAACCCTGTGTTTGAGTGTGCAGGAACTTAGGAGCGCAGGAAGTCGAGCGGAAGACGCAGCTAGCGAGAAGGATGACACGAGAAGGGAGCCGACGAGCTCGGTGCGTCCGAAGGATGAGAGAGCTGCGGAAGAGTACTCCGGTGGAGCAAGAAGAACGTGCACGGCATTCGAGGGACGAGAAGCCGGACGGAAGCCTGCTCGAGGAGAAGGCCAGGAACTGGGTTTGGGTGAGCCCTATTCCGGATGGCCGCAATCACCCAAGGAGCCGAACCAAAGCAAGTCAACTGGAGTTGACTTGTCAACGGTTCGGTCAACCGAACCCATTGATCGGTCGACCGAACCCTTCATTAACCGAAGCCAACCGTTGGTGACACGTCAGCAACACATTTGCCAGTGGCGAAGTGATCGGTCGACCTAACCTCATGATCGGTCGACCGAACCCAAGTTTATCCAGAGACTGAGTCGAGGGTTTTCATCGGGCCAGCGTAGAGGAAGACCGTTGGCCGATCGGTTGACCGAACACAAGGATCAGTCGACCGAACCTGAGCTCGATCAACAGTGACTGCACCTGGATGGAAAGCTGGGCAGGTACAGCAGGTTCGGTCGACCGAACCTGGCGATTAGTCGACCGATCCCTCTCGAGTAAAAACCTGATCCCGAAGATCAGGTCATCCGATAAGCTCTAGAACCCCTATATAAAGGTGGCTCTCGGGCAGCTTTAGAGAACAACGATTTCATACGAAAAACCAACTCTGTAATTCATCTTCTGCAACTTCTGTGCTTTCAAAGTGTAAAAGGCTTCTCCACCTTCAGAGAAGGAGTTTTCTTACAGAGCCTTTCATCGCCCTGGATTAACAACCCTCTTGGTTGTAACCAGGTTAAATTTGTGTGTCTATTTCTCTGATTATTTTATTCTCAATATAGTTGCATTTATTTTAAGAGTTGAAATTACTTGAGGAGGGTATAGTTTCATTTGTAGGCAATTCACCCCCCTCTTGCCGGTCCCCGCTGCACCAACAGGTTGAGCACCAGAGACCTGCCGATTTACTTCAGCAGATTCCTGTTCCCGAGTGGAAATGGGAACACATTACTATGGACTTTGTAGTGAGTTTGCCAAGGACACGACGAGGGCATGACGCGATTTGGGTAATCGTTGATCGATTAACCAAATCCGCGCACTTTTTAGCGATCCAGAGGATAGATTCCCTAGATCGATTGACAGATCTATATTGCCGGGAGATTATCAGATTACATGGTGTCCCTTTGACTATTATTTCGGACAGAGACCCCCGGTTCATGTCTCGATTTTGGCAGAGTCTGCAGCAGGCCTTGAGCACTCAGTTCTGTTTCAGTACAACTTTCCAACCACAGACAGATGGGCAGTCAGAGCGGACCATTCACACTCTAGAGGACTTGATGAGATCGTGTGTATTGGATTTCGGAGGAAATTGGGAGGACCATTTGCCATTGGTAGAGTTCACCTACAACAACAGTTTCCATTCGGCTATCCAGATGGCACCGTTTGAAGCGTTGTATGGTAGGCCTTATCGGACATCCACCCTCTGGGATGAGGTTGGGGAGGCCTAGTTATTGGGACCTCATAGGGCTCAACATGAGGCAGAGTTGGTCCGTACTATCAAACGGAGGATGTCAGAGGCACAGGACCGCCAGAAGGGTTATGCTGATCGGAGACGCAGACCCCTGGAGTTCTCTACAGATGATCATGTATTTCTGCGAGTTTCACCCACGAATGGGGTGAAGAGATTTGGCATCAGAGGTAAGCTAGCTCCGCGATACATTGGCCATTTCCAGATCCTGGAGAGGATTGGAGTAGTAGCTTACCGGCTGACACTACCACCGTCCCTGGCAGGCATGCACGATGTATTCCACGTATCTATGCTGAGGAGATACGTACCCGACCCGACACCTATGCTGACAGATATCTCAGTTTTCATTCAGCCTGACGTCACTTATGAGGAGATTCCGGTACGAATTTTGGACCGGAAAGAGCGTCAGCTGCGGAACAAGACTATCCGGCTAGTTAAAGTCGGATGGCAGTATAATTCGGACGAGGAGGCTACTTGGCAGCTAGAGGATACTATCCGAGCTCGATATCCCCACCTTTTCACTTGAGGTAAGTGAGTTATTTTCCGTTGAGCATTTATACTTTCTATCTGTTGTTAGTACTTGCTGATGGTAGATAACGAAATTTGAGGACTAAATTTTTATTAGTGCGAGAGAATGTAAAATACAGAAAAAAAAAGGGCAGATAATAATAAGGGGAGTTTTCCAAAATTTTTGGAGATTTTTTGAGAATTTTTCGGAGCTCGTATGGACGAGTTTACGGAGATAAAAACGGGCCCGAGAAAGCCTGTTTAGGCTACGCAATTTAAACGAGGAAAAGAATTTGCTTATTTCTTTTATTTTCATTTCTTTATTTTCTCTCCTCCGTTTCCTCTTCGACATCGTGTGCTCGAGCCTCACCCACGCCTTCTCCTCTCTGCCCTAACCGCACGCGCATGCGGCGGTTTCCTCCTCGCCGAGCATACAAATCCCTCGGCCACTTCATCTCCTTCCCTTTCTTTCTTTTGCGACACTTCTGCCCTAGAATTGTCACCACACGGAGCAGCGCCGAGACCCCCTTCTCTTCCTCCTCGCTAAGTGACGGCGCCGATCGCCAGCCACTCCTCACCGTGCCCTAGATCGGCTTCTGCGCAGCACTATCGCCGACCAATTTCTCTTTTTGCCCTAGCCGACCACCACTATGCTTTGCTAACGCCGCCGTCGACTCTCGATCTAAACAACACTGCCAACTGACCGAAACTTCTCTTCATCTTCCTCCTCAGCCCTAGCGGTGGCTACTACCCCTTTGCCCTAGCCGACGCCACCACTGATCGCCGGAGTGGAAGGGTTATCCGGACTTCAAGGGTTCTGCCGAGCCACCTATTTTGATCTAGTGCCACTACTAGCCTCTGTGCTGCTTGTTGCCACCATAGAGGTAACGATTTCGGATTTGGGTACTTAGTTTGGAAAGGAAAATTTGTTGATTAAGGTTTCTTTGTCCAGCAGGGAGGTTCTTGGTTGTGGATTGATCTTTTCTTCCTGATCTTGTTTAATCCAGGCAGTGAAGGAGTGTTCCACAGCCACTTACTTTGGTTCAAACCGTCGGCAACCTTTTCGTTCTGTTAGCACTTTTGTTTCTAGCAGCCGGCAGCAATTTCAGCCACAAATCTTGATCCAGCAGTAACAAGGTAAGGATTAGGTGATTGAATATATGTGTGAGTGAGGTATAAATTGGCACATAATTAATTGATAATTATTTGATCATTAGGTTGTGTAGATTTATTTGGTTGTTTGGATTGGGATCTTATAATTATTTATGTGTAATGGAATTAAGTTTGGATTATTGATCTAATGGTGGATTGGGGATTAGGTAACTAACCCTAATTTATTGTTAGATTTTGTTTAGGTAAGTTGAGGTTTATAGTTTAGGGGTTTGCCCTAAATTATTTTTTTTAGGATTTTATTTAGCTATACAATTGGATTTTTAGCTAAATAAAAGTATATCGTTTGACACAGGACTTTGACGCGAGACGAGTATCTCGACGTCGTATTTAGACCAGATTGGACTTTTCTATTGGAGGCGGGTACTTTGACTTTATGTCATTTGATATGCATAGTAATGTCTTTAACAAATAGCAACGATTGTGTTTTCTTATCTGTTTCAATTGATCAGTACCCGATCCGTTACATGCTTGTTTGTTTATTTGTTATGCACATCATGTTATTACTTCTGATTATACATGCTTATAGGGGTAGTGACACAAACACGTTATATATTATGTTCAGAACCTAGGGTTTTTGATACCCTATCTGATCTGTGTACCTTTGTTTTGGCTCATTGTCCTATGGTACACATTTTATATTTATTCATGGATATTGCTATGCTGTTCAGGATATTGCCATACATAGTGTCATGCACCATTCGTATGATTGCATGCTGCGCGATAGTCTGCTCTATTATTGTTGAGCACATCGTCAGTTTCATCTCTGTCAGTGCTCCGTTGGTCCGCTCATGGGTAGCGTGACGCAGCGTGGTAGCACGTCAGTTGTGCTCTGACGGTGCTCCGTTGGTCTGTTCATGGGTAGTGTGACGCAGCGTGGTAGCACGTCAGGGATCCCTCCCCGTCATAGTGTACCGGGAGATGAGAGCATTGAGCTCCCCCATTTATGACTTGGGGTAGGAAGATAGGTGTACTCCGACAGCATCCCGTCCACTCGGTCACTCATCAGGGGCAGTGATGGCAGAGTGCATGGTTGTCACAGTCCTACCCACTCGGTCTCACCATTGTGTGTGAGATGGCTGACTGGCGTCTGGGGTGACCATGACATTTGCATCATATGCATGATGCATTTATTGCTTGTGTTTACTGCATTTACTTGCTCCATTTATATGGATGCATATGATTGATATGCATATAGGATTTATGACACTCTCGGTCTGACGACCATGTTGTACTTATACCCTGGTCCTGGTTAGTACAGTTTTCTCCTGCTTTATTCAGTTGCATTTACCCTTCTTGTATCAGGAGACTGTACGCATGATTAGTGCTGGTTGTTATTTTCTTTATTATGCGTATCAGTTGATACCCGCTAAGTGTTGGACTCACAACCTCCTCCGTTGCTATTTGTTAAAGACATTACTATGCATATCAAATGACATAAAGTCAAAGTACCCGCCTCCAATAGAAAAGTCCAATCTGGTCCAAATACGACGTCGAGATACTCGTCTCGCGTCAAAGTCCTATGTCAAACGATATACTTTTATTTAGCTAAAAATCCAATTGTATAGCTAAATAAAATCCTAAAAAAATAATTTAGGGCAAACCCCTAAACTATAAACCTCAACTTACCTAAACAAAATCTAACAATAAATTAGGGTTAGTTACCTAATCCCCAATCCACCATTAGATCAATAATCCAAACTTAATTCCATTACACATAAACAATTATAAGATCCCAATCCAAACAACCAAATAAATATACACAACCTAATGATCAAATAATTATCAATTAATTATGTGTCAATTTATACCTCACTCACACATATATTCAATCACCTAATCCTTACCTTGTTACTGCTGGATCAAGATTTATGGTCGAAATTGCTGCCGGCTGCTAGAAACAAAAGTGCTAACAGAACGAAAAGGATGCCGGCGGTTTGAACCAAAGTAAGTGGCTATGGAACACTCCTTCACTGCCTGGATTAAACAAGATCAGGAAGAAAAGATCAATCCACAACCAAGAACCTCCCTGCTGGACAAAGAAACCCTAATCAGCAAATTTTCCTTTCCAAACTAAGTACCCAAATCCGAAATCGTTACCTCTACGGTGGCAGCAAGCAGCACAGAGGCTAGTAGTGGCACTAGATCAAAATAGGTGGCTCGGCAGAACCCTTGAAGTTCAGATAACCCTTCCACTCCGACGATCAGTGGTGGTATCGGCTAGGGCAAAGGGGTAGCAGCCGGCGCTAGGGCTGAGGAGGAAGATGAAGAGAAGTTTCGGTCGGTTGGCAGTGTTGTTCAGGTCGAGAGTCGACAGTGGCGTCAGCAAAGCACAATGGTGGTCGGCTATGGCAAAAAGAGAAATTGGCCGGCGACAGTGCTGCACAGAAGCCGATCTAGGGCATGGTGAGGAGTGGCTGGCGATCGGCGCCGTTGCTCAGCGAGGAGGAAGAGAAGGGGGTCTCAGCACTGCTCCGTGCGTCGATAATTCTAGGGCAGAAGTGTCGCAAAAGAAAGAAAGGGAAGGAGATGAAGCGGCTGAGGGATTTGTATGCTCGGTGAGGAGGAAACCGCCGCATGCGCGTGCGGTTAGGGCAGAGAGGATAAGGCGCTGGCGAGGCTCAGGCACACGACGTCGAAGAGGAAATGGAGGAGAGCAAATAAAGAAAAGAAAAGAAAAGAAATAAGCAAATTCTTTTCCTCGTTTAAATTGGATAGCCTAAACAGGCTTTCCCGGGCCCGTTTTTATCTCCGTAAACTCGTCCATACGAGCTCCGAAAAATTCCCGAAAAAACTCCAAAAATTCCAAAAAATTCCCCTTATTATTATCTGCCTTTTTCGATGTTTTACAATTTTCCTTTTATTTGCTATTGTGGATGGTTACAAAAATGAAAGATTTTAACAAAATTAAAATCTCTCTTTTAAACCATTGTAAATAGCTATAAAAGGAAAGATTATAACAAAACTTTGTTTTAACAAAATCTTCCTTTTGTTCCTATAATGATTGGTTACAAAAAAGGAAAGATTTTAACAAAATTAAAATCTTTCTTTTAAACCATTGTAGATAACTACAAAAAGGAAAGATTTTAACAAAATTAAAATCTCTCTTTTAATCCTTTGTAGAAAGCTATAAAAGGAAAGATTTTAACAAAATTTTATTTTAAATAACAACTTCCTTTTCTCTTCTATTATGGTCAGCCCCATGCTTGGGCACTAAGCATGGCTTGGTCAGCCCACATCTTGGGCGCCAAGCAAGGCTTGGCCAGCCCCTTACTTGGGCACCACGCAAGGATGTGGTCGGCCCCTTTCTTGGGTAGGAAGGATAATCAAAATGGGTGAATGCGAGGCTTTATAGAGGCTACAACAGAGACCTAGAGGAGGAATTGGTTTTGGCCTCCTGATGAGCTTGAGCTTTCTGTGTTCGACCCGAACACCCAACTCAAGTTCATCAATAATAACTCATACCACTAAAGAGTTATTATTGAACTACCGCACCAATCTCATATTACATTATAGGCTCCTTCTTATCATGAGTGTGATAATCTCCCTGTGTTTAAGATATCGAATGTCCATTAATTAAATGAGTTACTAACAACTCACTTAATTAACATCTAGCTCCAAGAGTAGTACCACTCAACTTCATTGTCATGTCGGAACTAAGTCCACCTACAGGGTTTACATGACAATCCTTATAAGCATCTCAAGGGGACATCATCATCCTAATAAATAGGACACAGTTTCCTTCTATAATCAACAATACACCATATAAATAATATTATTTCCCAACTTATCGGGTCTATTGATTTAACGAATAAATCTCACCCATTGATAAATTAAAGAAATAAATACTAAGTATATGTGCTTGTTATTATATCGGGATTAAGAATACACATATCCATAATAACAGAGGTTCTGTTCTTTTATGTAGTCAGTATAAAAGGAACAACCTCAAATGGTCCTGTTCAATACACACATAGTGTACTAGTATAATTTTATAGTCAAGATAAACTAATACCAAATTACACTACAACTATTCCAATGGTTTGTCCCAATCCATCTTGGTTGTGAGCTATTATTTATAATTTATAAGGAACTGATAACATGATCTTCTGTGTGACACCACACACCATGTTATCTACAATATAAATTAAATGGTCAACTGTATTTAACTAAATGTAGATATTTGACCAATGTGATTCTTATTTCAAAATAAATGTTTATACAAAAGCTAGGCTTTTAGTATACATTCTAACACTAAGGTCGGTGGCATCAAGAGGCTTCAACAATCTTGTGGCTGGCGGGTTGCAAGGAAGAAAGAAGAACAAGAGGTGGTGTTCCTAGCTTTGATCCTTTGGTGGCTGAATGTAACGCCCCGCCCCTTCCTGCTTAAGCTGACGGGGGTTACTTATCTTTTCTTCTTAAAACAGCGGAAGTCTTATCTATAGTATAAATTTTTTTTTCTTTAAAACTTTTTCTTTACTTTCAAATCATCATCTCTAACTACTTATCATATGAGTCACATAACATGCTAACATAATTTAAACCATAATACTAAAGAGCATGATGAAATGTCATGGAGTCAAAATAAAGAACGACATGAAACATAATTTTTTTTTTATTAACTAGAAGCAGGTCTTTCTCTTTAGCCGAGTCACTACTACACACGTCCTTCTTGCCACCTCCTGCTGCTCCCTTAGTACATCCATTCTTTGCCCTTATCTGCGGTACAAGGAAAGTAAGCTGTGAGCACTCAAGGCTCAGTAAGTTCCTTTCCTACTCACAAAACCGTATCGTATAAATAAAACTCCAAGGCATAAAGCATAAAGACAACTCATCATATCACGTATAGAAGTATCATAACATAACATATCATAATCATAAAGTTCATCCTAACATAACCTAACATAATCATAAGCATTATGACATATCATGATAAAATCATAAGGTGCATTCTAACATATCATAATCATGATCATAACATAACATAATCATAAAGTTCATCCTAACATAACATAACATAATCATAAACATTATGACATATCATGATAAAATCATAAGGTGCATTCTAACATATCATAATCATGATCATAACATAACATAATCATAAAGTTCATCCTAACATAACATAACATAATCATAAGCATTATGACATATCATGATAAAATCATAAGGTGCATTCTAACATATCATAATCATGATCATAACATAACATAATCATAAAGTTCATCCTAACATAACATAATCATAAGCATCATAACATATCATGATATAATCATACAGTGTTATGCGGGATGACTTTCAAAACATGATTCATGCAATAACATATATGTCATGTCCTTTGAAAACTTATTACATACATACTTAAACATAATCATAACATGATTGGGGGCCCCGGCTTGTACCACATACATAAATGCGCACGTCCTATGTAGGTCCAAGGTAGCAAGTCTTGAACCCTACAAGGCATACATACTAGGCCCGTTTCTTAGTCCATCGACCTAGGGGCACTTAGGAGCCCATCCCTAACGGGGCCCGTTTCTTAGTCCATCGACCCCGGGGTGCTTATGGAGCCCGCCCTTGGTACAAGCCATATAAAGTAAAGTAGCATGTCATACATATCATGGTTCTTATCATTTCATGCACATCATAATTCTTATCATATCATACCATATAGAATTTTAGGCACACAGCTCATCATAATGGTATGTAACGTTTGGGCACACAGCACATCATAAATACATGCATAATTTGGGCACACAGCTCCTCATAAATAGCATGCATAACTTGGGCACACAGCTCATCATAAATATCATGCATAAATTGGGCACACAGCTCATCATAAATAGCATGCATAACTTGGGTACATAGCATAGCATAAAGGTTACCATCATACATAGATCATAAGTGCACAGCAAGTTCTTACCACATTATAAAATATTGCATGTGAGATACATGGAAATCATATTTAGATTTCTAACCCTAATGTCATATAATGGTCGAAACATATAGTTGTGTCTTAGGTTAGAAATCAACATACAAGCATGTGAACCCTAAACCAATATCATATCATATGCCATAAGAAAACATCATAAGCATGTTTAGGTTTGGTTCTAGGTTTCCTAAGCTTCTAAACTTATCATGGCCGAATCTTACCAAGCCTTACATGGGTTAAAATCAATCATTCAAGCATGTGAACCCTAAACCAATTTCATAGCAAATATTACAAGAAACATCATGAGCATAATTAGGTTAAGTTCTAAGTTTCCTAGGCCCTTAAACTTGTTGTGGCCAAAACCTTCAAGGCTTGGAATTAGGTTTCAAGTGTCATAAAACATGGAAAACCCTAAACCAATTTCATAGTAATTATTACAAGGAACAACATGAGCATAATTAGGTTAGGTTCCAAGTTTCCTAGGCCCTTAAACATGATTGTGGCCGAAACCTTCAAGGCTTGAATCTAGGGTTTAAGTGTCATAAAAGCATGAGAACCCTAAACAAATTTCATAGCAATTATTTCAAGGAACAACATGAACATAATTAGGTTAGGTTCTAAGTTCCTAAGCCCTTAAACATGATGGTGGCCGAAACATGTAGGGCTTGCATCTAGGGTTTAAGTGTCATAAAAGCATGAGAACCCTAAACAAATTTCATAGCAATTATTTCAAGGAACAACATGAACATAATTAGGTTAGGTTCTAAGTTTTCTAGGCCTTAAACATGTTGTGGCCGAAAGTTCATGGAGCATGAAAAACAAGTTCTAACCTCACTACAACATGAATATGTCATATTAATTTCATAACTTGTCTTAAGGAGGATCATGGAATGATTAGTTTAGGTTTAACAATTTCTCTAGGCCCCTAATCTTATCATGGCCGAATACTTGGGAGCATGGAATAAAATTTATTCATCATATATACATGAGCATATCATGTTAACCACTTTCTCATTATGAAGTACTTATCATAAACCAAAAAAGGAGCATGCTTGGTTTGAGTCTTAATTTTTTCCTATCTCCTTGTTTATGTTTGGCCGAGAGTCTAAAGGTATGACTCTAAGTTCCAATCAAACATTCTAGCATAAGAACTTTAAAAAATCCCTACCTTAAGGTACATGTTACGAGAAGCATATTGAGCATGTTAAAATTTAGGTCTTTATATTCCTAGGTCCTTCTTTTTGGTCTTGTCTTGGCCGAATTTTCATGAAGTTAACTAGGGTTTTTATGTAACCAAATCTCATAGAAACCACACAAGCTATTGTACCATAGGTGAGGGAAACTTACATCCTTTCGCTTGTGGTTTTTCTTAAGAAGAAAAGTATCCTAAGTGCCAACGAAGGAGAGAGCTTCTTCTTCTTGTACCTCCTTTTGCTTCTCTTGCTTGGAAGGGATAGACCTTGAAGTTTTCCTCTCTAAATTTAGTTTTCTTGAAGAGAACTTAGCTTAGCTTTCGGGATAAGGAGAGGGAAGGGGTTCTTGGTTCGGTGAAGAATGAAGAAGAAGAAGGAATGAGGAAGAAAAGAAATTTAATCTCTTGTTTTTCTTCTCCCAATCTATTTATTCCTTTGCCAATGAAAACATGTCTTCATTCATTCCCTCAACTCCTCTTTTCCCCCACTCCTTTAATTCCCAAGAAAATAGAGAGAGGGAGGGAAGTAGGCAACTTACCTTTGGCTTGCTTCTTCTCTTAACCAAGAGGAAGAGGAGGTAAGCCACTTGGTTTTCTCTTGCTCTTTTGTTTAGTTTTCTTTTATTTTCTTCTCACCTTTAACTAAAATTCCATTCTTTTCTATCCATATATTATTCATTATCCTAGTGGTTGTCATACAATTAATTTATCTCCATTATTTTTGGGAGGTTCAAGGTTCAATCCTTGACCTCACCTCTTCTTATTTTATTTTTGTTTCTATTTTCTCTTTTCTCTTATTCTTTTTATTTCTATGCTCTAAAGAAAATAATACTCATATACTTATCTTATAATTTCATGGGTGTTACACTGAAAGTCTTGGAAGAAAGAAGGACGTGGGTGATTTTTGCATCTTCATAGATCATCGCCCACACGACGTCCAAGAGGAGGAGAGGAATACAGCAGAAGATCAAGAGGTCTTTAAGTTACAAAGAAAGGTATAACTAGTTAATTGTTTCTGCTGTGTACTAGTTTATTTTTTCTTTGTATGGATCCTGAAGTACCAACACAAGAGGCTAGTGAACTTGTGCTGTGATTGAGGTCTCTGTAGTTTAACCTAGGGTTTATTGTAAGGAGTTTAAATATTTAATTTCTTTGAAAGGCTTTGACTAGGAAGTGGTGGATGATCCCATACCCAAGAAGGCCGAGTGCCTCGCCAATGACCTGAAAGTCAATCCTTGAAATAGATATTTAATCAACTTCTATAATATGGTTTAACTTTTGATGAACACATGGGTTGTACTTGGATTAATAATGTTTAGTTTTGTTTGCAATCCAAGTTTAACTTCTGAATAGCACATGGGTTGCTAGGAAAAGTTCTGTGCTTGTACAAATTTTTGTACAGAGAAAACAGAATAAAATTCTGAGTAGCACCAACATATTCGGCGGTACTCAAGTAGATGATCTAGAAAATTTAGTTTCATATTCATTAAAGAAATTGGCCAAATCCAATGTCTGAATTAAGTCACTCCAAAAGGAAGTAACAATCCTTAAGGAGGAGACTAAATTGAGTCATTTGACTGAGCCAGTTTAAATTGGAAGTTCAACTCAAGTCCAACAACTTGAGGAAGAAAATTCTAATTTGAAAACTCAAGTCAAAGAACTTAAAAACACGTTGGAACGGTTCACTTTGGGTTCCAAGAATCTAGACCTAATTCTTGAAAAACAAAGAGTTGTTTACAACCGATCTGAACTTGGATTTAAGGCTAAACGAAAATATAAGTCTTATTTGTCACTTGTGAATAGAGTTAATAGAAAAATAGTCCAAGCATGGGTCCCCAAGTTAAACTTGATTAATCAAGTTAGGCTTGGTCAATATTGGATCCCCAAGGATCAAATTCATTACCTTGATAGACCTTATCGAGGCTATGATCTAGGGGGAGCCAATAAAAAGACCATTTTTATCATAAATAAATTTGTTTGATGCTTGCTTTTACTGCTTTTACTATACATGCTTAGACTAGGCTAGATAAGGACCTATCCTTGATTTACACTTGACTAGTTAGACCTAGGAGTTACTGTAAGGAAATTAAATATTCAATTTCTTTGAAAGACTTTGTCTAGAAGTGGTGGATGATCCCATATCCAAGAAGGCCTAGTGCCTCGCCACAGCCTGGAAGTCAATCATCGAAATAAATATTTAATTAACTAACTGTAAAACTTGAGTCTAACTGAAATGTAGACAAATCCTTATATTACAATCTAAATTTAAGATAAAATTAATCATCTCACAATAACCCATAAAGTTTCCTAATTGATAATTTAGAAAAGGGTGAGGTGGACTTAGGATAAATTTAATTCAACTTAATAAATTTAACTCAACTTAATAAACTTAACTTAATTAATTTCTAAATTCTTAATTAATTTCTAAATTCATTATTAATTTTAAAAATCTTAATTATTTTCAAATGCTAATTAATCCTTAAATTTTAAATTTATACTTATATTTTAAAATTTGAAATTCAAACTCATTCAAAAGTCAAACTTAAGTTTTTCAATTTCAATATTTCTGAAATCCAAATTCTAAGTCAAACTTAAATATTATTCAAAATTCAATATTTTGAAATCTAGATCAAACTTAAATATTTTTCAAAATACATCAAACTTAAAGTTAATATTTTTGAAATCCAAAATTTAAAGTTAAATTTAAATTCAAAATTCTCTAAATTTAAGTTCAAACATAAACATTTTCAATATCTTTAAATATTTATAAACTTAAAATTAAGTTGAAAATTAACTTAAGTTCATCTCACACAAACTCATAAGTTGAATATATTTGATAACTTAGAAAGGGTGAGATGGGAAATTAGGATAATAAATAATTACTTCTATCTTAAATTTGTATTTTTACTTTAAATTTTCATGCCTGCACTTTAGGACACCCTAAAATATTTTTGGCATTAATTAAGGGGGTATGAAAGAAAGTTAAAGCATTAATTCTATATCAAAATTTTCAAAATTATTTTTTTTTAAAGTTTTTTTAAAAAGGGAATTCAACTTTTTTGAAAATAAACATTAAATATTTCATCAAGTTTAAATATTTTTGTATCTAGAAAAATAAGTTTTTGAAAAAATACTAAGTTTCAATGTACTTAACTAATTTTTCCTTAAAAATATTTTCAAAAACTAAGTAGTTGATAAAGTTTTTTTTTAAATATTTTTCAAATAAATCATTTTCTTAGCTAAGTATTTTTAGAAGAAAATCTTTTTAAAGCTAAGTGTTTTATCAAAATCTTTTGAAAAGGTAAGTATTTAGCTAAGTTTTTAAACTAGGCTTTTATAATTTTTTTTTAAAACTAAGTACTTTTAACTAAGCTTTTTATTAAAACCTTTATAAAGCTAAGTCCATTATCAATCTAAACTTCTATCAACATCTTTTTAAAGGTAAGGACTTAACAAAGTTTTATCAAAAAATTTTAAAGCTAAGTCCTTAACTATGCCTTTTATCAAAATTCTTTTTCAAAATCTAGGTACTTGACAAAGTTTCATAGAAATCTAAGAATTTAGCTTAGGTTTTTTAAAAAAGGGTGCTACCCTTCAGGGGAAGCTCTTCAAGTTAAACAGATTAAAAGCTAGTTTTTTTTACATAGTTCTCTCTACTTATATTTTTCTTTATTTATGTCAAAGAGAGAGAGAATAGTTAAAGTTAAGTTAAGAAAGCATAAGGGAGAGTTTTTGTTATATAAAAATTGGTTTACTTATGCTCTTACTCTTGCTTAAACTACTTTTATTACAGTTATGTTTTACTTAACTTTGAACCAGGTTGCCATAATCAAAAAGGAGGAGATTGTTGGTGCCGGGAGCACCAGACAATCGAACCTGAGTTTTGATTATGTCAAAGGGTCTAAAATTAAGTTGTCTTATAATCTAATAAGTTTGATTGAGCTCACGAGAAAGTCCTAAGTTGTCTTAGGTAAAAGTCCTAGTGGATTCTGAGTAGGGGAAAACCCTAGGGGGTGGTAACCCTAGGTCCTAGGGGGTGATAACCCTAAGCCCTAGGGGGTGATAACATTAGGTGAAGAAAAGTCCTAACTGTGGTTAGGTAGGTGGAAAACCCTAGAGGGTGGTAACCCTAGGCGAAAAGTCTTGGCAAGTCGAGTGCTTCAAGTAAAAATCCTAGAGTTGGGGACTCTAGGTTGAAATCCTGGTGTTGTGAACCTGGTGGAAGTCTGGGCGGGTCGTGGAGCAGACATCCAGTATGAAAATCGGAAGCCTCGTGTGCTGAGCAAAAGTCCAATCAGTCTGAAGGACCGGACTGGCAATAGGTAAACTCTCCTGAGTGAAATAGGAATTTGGATGAATCAATCTCAACCATTGATTGACATCCAAATAAAGAGCCATTGTATCTCTTGGGAAGGGGTGTAATCTAAATCATCCCATTTAAGTTTAATGGTTGAGATCTAATTGAATCAAGAGGTTTTTATATCCTTTCACTTAGTATAAATAAGACCCCTCTCCTTCTCATTTCACTCACTCAATTCATTCCAATTCAAAGCAAGCATTGCATTTCTTACTTACATTTGGAGAGTTTGAGAAGCTTCTTCAGTTAGGAGGTCTTGTGATTTGTTGTACTACTATCGCACATATTTCATGAGTACCATGTGTTGGGCAAGGACAAATTCATCTTAAAGAAAAATAGAGTCTAACTCTAGCCTCGACTTCCCCAAAGCGGTGTCATACCGTCATTCTATCCATGCTCAAATTGCACCACCACCATATCCCAACAGGTACATGGAATGATTAGAAAATGGATCTATTAAAGGCTATGTAAAGTAAGGAAAGGAAATGAAGGTGTTATCAATGGACAACACTACCCAAAATGCTCTTGGATGACTATAGAATTTAAAGATTATGTCCATGCAACGTACCCTAGTAGAATAGGTATACAGATTTAGTGACCTCATGGTATTCTTGTAGAATTTTGAACAAACGTCTAGACTTATCAATTGATTACAACTAAGTAATTTATCTAAACTATATTGTCTTATAATGTCTATAACATCTTGAGAAAACTCTAAGAAGAATTTGTTGGGAGATTGTTGGTACAATCATCCCTGGGTCAAGTTTGACCAACTTGACTAAGCTTAAGTGGATTCGAGTTTGAGTTTCAATGTTTGAACAATATATTTATAAAATATCTAAAAGAGGTCAAGTAGGTAAAGGTTGATGGGATACTAGATTGTGGAGAACCGGATACTTGACTAGTAAAGTCCTAACTTGAGGATTAGGCAAGTGTAAAGTCTTAACTAGAGGTTAGGCAAGACAAATTCATAACTGGAGGTTAGGGAAAGGAAAAGCCCTAACTGGTGGTTACGTAAGGGAAAGTCTAAATGGATCAAGGAGGACCGCACATTGTCAAAGGGAAGTCCTAACTGTGGTTAGGCAAAGGAAAGTCTAAGTGGGTCACCACACATTAGCAAAAAAAAGTCCTAACTGTGGTTAGGTAAAAGAAAGTCCAAGTAGGTCAAGGAGGACCATACGTTAGTAAAGGGAAGACCTAATTGTAGTTAGACAAAGGAAAATCCAAGTAGGTTAAGGAGGACCGCACATTTCTAAAGGGAAGTCTTGACTATGATTAGGCAAAAGCAAGTCCAAGTGGATCAAGAAGGGCCACACGTTGGCAAAAGAAAATCCTAACTACGGTTGGGCAAAGGAAAGTCCAAATGGGTCATGAAGGACTGCACATTGGCAAAGGAAAGTCCTAACTAGGGTTAGGCAAAGGGAAGTCCAAGTGGGTCAAGGAGGGTTGCATGTTGGTTAGAGAAAAGTTCTAACTGCGGTTAAACAGAGAAAAATCCGAATGGATCAAGGAGAACTGTACTTGGTGATTGAAAGTCCAACGTAAAGTTGGCAAAGTCCAAGTGGGTCAAAGGTTGACTGAACACTTGGTTGGGAAGTCTCAATAGGTCATGGTGTTGGTGCAATTTCTCCTAGGTCAAAGTTGACCAAGTTGACTAAACTTGAGTTAACTGATCTTGGATTTCAATGTTTAACGATATGAGAGGAAGAAGTCAAATAGGTCACGGTAGATCAGATATTTGACAATATATGAAGATTGCTAGTGCAATTATCCATATAAGAGATTGACTATCAAAGGTTAACCAGAAGATTTTAGTAGGTCAAGGTTAACCGGATACTTGATTGGAAAGTCCTAACTGGAGGTTAGACAAGGGCAAAACTATCAAGAAGGTTGGCAGAAGAAGAAAATCCAAGTGAGTTAGTGTTGACTGGACACTTGGTATTGGAAAGTCCCGGTAAGTGAAGCCAAGAAATTGGAAAGTCCCAGTGAGTGAAGTCGAGCAGTTGGAAAGTCTCGATAAGTGAAGCTAGCCAATTGGAAAGTCCAGGTAGGTGAAGCCGGGCAATTGGAATGTCCCAATAAGTGAAGTCGAGCAGTTGGAAAGTCCCGGTAAGTGAAGTCGGGTAGTTAGAAAGTCCTGGTAAGTGAAATCAGACAGTTGAGAAGCCCTAGTAAGTGAAGCTAGGTAGACAGTAAAAAGTCCTAGTAAGTGAAGCCAGGTGAAAAGTCCTGGTAAATGAAACTAGACAGATGGAAATCCTGATGAGTGAAGTCAGATGGAAAAATCCTAGTGAGTGAAGCTATGTGGTAAAAAGTCCTAGTGAGTAAAGCCAGACATGTGGATTAGGGCATATTGTTACGAGAACAGAAGGTGGCGGAATCGATTAGGCAAGTATTTTTGTCACGAAAAAATGAATCGATTGAGGTAATCGATTAAGAAGGCTTAATCGATTAGGTTAATCAATTAAGACCTTTTCGTAAGTGAACAGAGAGTTGTAGAATTGATTGAGCAATTGATTAAGACTCTCTGAATCGATTAGGATGGCTCACCAATCAATTAGGGTTCAAAAAGAGACGTTTTACAGGTGTGCAAATGGTTGGATGACATGGCAATCAATTAGGAAAAAACTAAATCAATTGGGAGGCATTGAAGAACCCTCGAAAAGGGCTTTTGCCGAGATTTGAAAGGTAGAATTCTCCACATTCTTCTCCAATACTCATCGCCGGTTCTTGGGAGCTTAGAGTTGAAGTGGTACTACATTTCCAAGCTTACAAGAGACTTCTACATCAACAAGAGACTAAGCAAGAAGAGGTTTTTCACTTGTAATATTGCATTTGCTTCTTGCATTGAATTGTATTCTTGTTGAGAGTGTTGTATGAGGTTTTTCCACCTCTAGAGTGTTTCCGAGAAGAAGTTCTTTTATAGTGGATGTGTGAGAGAAAGCCGGATTCTTGAATTAGTCATCTCGTTGGGATGGATACCAAATAAATCCTTTATGTTAGCATTGAGAAGTGTTTTCTTCAAGTATTCTATTGTAAATCATCATAGACGAAGTGAGAGAACTATTCACCCTCCTCCACTAGCTCCGGAGTGTCACAACACACGGTTGACCAAAAGTAGGGTAAGGGAACCCTAGACTTGGATTAAGTAAATTAGGGTTGGAGCAATCGATTGGATAATTAATGGACCAAGTTCAGTCAATTAGTGGATCGATTGGGAGTTGTGTCGTGAGAGAGGAGAAGACTAAATCGATTAACCAATTGTTTAAGCCTTCACCAATCGATTGATCAATCGATTGGGACCTAAATCGTGATTACAAAGATGTGCTAAATCGATTGGTCAATCGATTCAGACTTCTAATCGATTAGACAATTGATTGAGGAGTTGTTTTTTTTATTGTGTGGAGTTTAGTCGATTAGGTAATCGATTGAGAGAAATTCATGAGCAAATAGTGGGCTTCATAATCAATCAGGTGATCGATTGGAGTCGCATAATCGATTGACTAATCGATTAAGAGAAGAAGAAAAGAATCGTTGCGAGGTTTGGACAGTTAAATTTGCTTGGATCTGACATGACAATCGATTGGTAGTAAAGTTAATCGATTAGGAACTCTAATCTATGGGATACAAAGGCTTTCGAAAATTCAAATCAGAACATATTCTTCTCCACCCTCTCTACTAGTTCTTGAAATTTCTTGGAGATAAGTGTTACTATACTTTCCAAGTATCAAAAGACAACCCACAGTAACAAAAGATCAAGAATAAAAGTCGTTCGTTGTTATATTCATTTCTTTGTTCTTGATATCCTAACAGAATTGGGCACTGGTAATCAAAAATATCCTGAGCCAAATAGTGGCCTCATTCCTCGATTGTAAAATAAGCATCAGTAATGAGCATAGAAATTAATGTAATTTGGGAAGGCCTCTCGATCATTGGTCTTAACTTGACGTTTAGACATATATTGATGTTTATGAAGGACATGAAATAAAACAAACAAAAAGATGATTAGTGCATATTAAATGAAAAAAAAATATCAAAATTTAACCTGAAAGATTTATAGATCATTATTGACAAGGCATGGTGTTTAAAGGCTTGTCGGGAGCTGTTGGAGATGACTAATGACTTCTCCGACAATGTCTTTTTAGAGGCATTTTCAATATAAAATTTTGGACTTTAGTGGACTAAAGGAAAGGATTATGTTAGTCGACTAGGAACACTTTATAACCATAAATAGGGAGGATGATGATTATATATATGTCTAATATTTGTTTTCAATCCACAACCTCTTCTTTATTGAAATAGAACAAGATTTCCTTGTGACATCTTCGCCTGACTTATCAAGCTCAAACTATCTCATATACTTCAAACTGTCTCATATTTTATTAAACATTAAATTTTATTAATTTTGACTTTTTCTAATTTCTAAATCTTCAATTGGTTATAGGTTCATGAAATATTATTTTTCTCGAGTGCACGTCAACACCCTCCTGCAAGAACACCACGAATGAATAGCATTTTCAAAAAATAAAATAAAATATAACTTGCTTTCATAAGTCTAAAAGATAGACCAAGTAATAATTGATTTCATTAAGAGCCAAATATGCTCTAAATTTTAATAATTTATTAAAAAAAACTCCTAAAATTTTACTTATATCAAAATGCCTTTCAATGTTTTCTTTATACTATCAAAAATAACTCTTAATAGATTAGCAATTTTGTTAAATGCTAAAATATTATATTTTAGTCTTCGAAATTAGAAAGCATAGAAAACGGTACTCTAATGGTAGAATGCAAATGTTAGAGGATATTTAATTATGAATAAAACCTTGAGAACAAGCGAAAAGAAAAAACAATTAGACCTTTAAAGTTTAACAATTCCTAAAAATAAAATACACAAGACGAAACTGCCGATCATACACTGCCGATAAATATCAAAAATATTGTTAGAAAGTAAAATACCAAGACTGGAATATTAATGTCGCAGATAAAAGTACATCTGCCATAATACACTTGAAGCTCCACTATATTACTCAACTGTGCTTGTTAACCACTCTGTTATTCCTCCCGGTCTCAAAAATTGCATGGTAGCAATGAGCCTCAGGGGCAAGGGAGAAAACCAGAGCGATTGATTAGAGAAAATTAAAAATAAAAATAAACAACATAATCAAGATTAAGTATACGACAAAATTTCGTTGACTTCATTGTGATATCCTGAGAGGTTGATTTCCTGGTCTTAAAGACTCTAATTTTGCCTTCGAATTTTGTTCTGCTTTTTGTTTGGCAGAATGTTGGAATAAGTCTGGCCTATCGAAAGATTGTGGGGATTTTCTCAACTTTAGCTTGCCTCCATATTCTAAATCCCTGAAAAAGAAGGTTAAATAACTGAATCAGGAAAAGGGAATAATAACGAACATCAGTATGACATCTGCTCTCTTAGTAACAGGAGCAAAAGAATTAACAAAGTAGTAAAGGCAAGAACTAATTTTGAGCCCGTGAGAAGAATTGGCCATGATGAAGATCTCTCATCTATGAATGTAAGTTTGTGTCATTAAAAAGCTAATTGTTCCTACATTTTCCTGAAAAAGTTCAAACAATAAGATAATAAGGCAAACCTATTAATTTAAGGAAAGTTGTTTTTTTAAGGGTATTAGAGCATTACAACTTATTGTCATTCAATCCAATCACGATGCTGCTCCTCTTCAACCTAGAAAATGATATCCATTCTAATCACATCATGGAAACCAGAAAACTAACAGGACTTTTTTATAGTTTTTTTAGAATTATTCTGAAAGGAGTACCCGGCATGAATAACAGTTAGAAATTTAGTGCTAGATCGTACTTTTTTAATGAAAAGGTTATGAAATAAGAACTAAGCTAAATGAATACTTCACTCTACAGTACAAATAAATTATAATGAATTTTTGAGGTAAAGAACCTTACCATTCATCTAGTGCATATCTAATACTTGTACTTGTTGAGCTTTCTATATCATTCTGTCCCAATTTACGCAATTCAGTATCATCCCATCTTGGGACTGCATGAAAGAAAAGGTGGATCTTAATTAACACAGAAGGGCTAATTATGAAGAATGGCGACTGGCAGAAAGGCTTTACCGAATTCTAGGATGCCATCTCACCACCAAACTCTTTCAAGCCTGCTGTGAGCAGGTTAAAAAAATAATTCTGAGACTTTATCTGGTCATCTGCAATAGTGCGTCTTGAGTTAAGTGACCTTTCTGCATAAGTCGATCTAGTCTTTTGCAACCTAGGGACCAAGATTGTGTTTTCGCCTTTCTTCACTTTCTCTTTGTTATCAGAAATGTTAGATGATTTTCCATTACAGCTTCCAATCTTCACTATTTCTAAGTTATTTGCTTTGCTCAATCGTCCAGATCCGAGGTGCTGTGAACAAGAATGCTTTGCTGCAGCAACATTTTTAATGGCCTCAGATGTTGATAAAACCTGATCATCCTTCAGTGAAATTTTTAATCTTCCACTTTGTTTTTTCTTTTTTATGGATCTTTGGATCAAGCGCAGTTTTAAAGAAGCAAGAAATAGATGATTGTGGAAAAAGAGTAGGCCCTCCTGTGCAGAATTAGCATACTTTTGCTGCTTCAGTTTTGTTGGATTATGCTGTTTCTTTGAAGCAGACTTCTGTTTAGGAAAATTGTTCTCTTTAATATGCACATTAGATGAGTCTCTTTCATTCTGATATTTACTCTGGCAAGGCAAACAGGAAGCATCACATCTTTCACCATCGCAATTGCTGCTATGAACAAGGTGAAGAGAGACACCCTTCTCAACATTAACTTGGGAGAGGCCTTTTTCCATACCTTCTTCCGCTTCATCGAAGGGCTGATGCACTAGGTTCTTAGAAACTACTACAGATGATGAACTTGCTACAAATGTTGAAGTCCATTGCTGTGATTCTTTCTTTAAACAGTTGTCATCTTCTTGCAAAGAGGAAATTTCTACACCAGTTACCTGGTCTTCTGGAATTCCATCTAGAGAAGCATCCCTATTCAGTATAGTATATGGTGATTGAGGTGCAGGTATATTAGATGAAGTATACATTGCGAGACCAGATTGAGTAATAGTGCTACAAGTTCTCAAATTGCCAGGGATAGATTCCAAGGTGCTGGAACTTTTTTCTATCAAAGCGGTCTGAATTACTCCATTTGCAACCAAAGTTGCTACAGATGTCAATATTGTTGGCAAACATTCTGTCATTAAGCAGTTGTCATCTCCTTTTGAAGTGGAATTGTCTACTCCAACTGCCTGACTTTTATCTTGAAATTTTGGAATTTCATCTAGGGCAGTCTTGCCATTCAGTATAGTAGATGATGACATAAGCAAAGGTACATTAGCTGAAGTATCACTTGCAAGACCAGATTCAATAATAACACTTGAGGTTCCAAATTTGGCAGGGATGGATTCCAAGGTGATGGAACTTTGTTCTATCAAATCATTCAGAATTACTCTATTGGATACATAAATTGTGGTGGATGTTGATACCATTTGTTTTAATTCTTTCTTTGTGTTGCCACCCACTTTCAAAGTGAAAATTTCAACTCCATTTACCTGGTTATTATCTTGCAGTTTTGGAGTTTGAGCAGCGTCAACATTCACTATGGTAGATGATGATTTAGATAAAGGTACATCAGATGAAGTATCCATTGCAGAATTAGATTGAATAATAGTGCTATAATTACCCATATTAGCAGAAATAGATTCCAAGTTGCTGGGGTCTTTTTCTATCAAGCCATTCACAATTGCTCCATCTGAAACAAGAGTTACAACAGATGTTGGTATCGTTTGCTGCAATTCTTTCTTCATGAAGTTGCCATCAGCTTGCAAAGTGGAAACTTGTACTCCGATTACCTCGTTATTGTCTTGCGTTTTTGAAATTTCATTTAGAGCAGTATCACCATTCAGTGTAGATGATGATTTAGGTAAAGGTACATTAGATGAAATATCCATTTCAGAACCAGATTGAAGAATGGTGCTGGAATTTTCCAATTTCTCAGGCATAGATTCTGAACTTTTTCTTATCAAACCATTCTTAATTACTCCATTAGGGATCAATCTCTTTCCCATGGGATTAGTCCCATCTTTGAATAATGAATTGGCAAATCCTTTAGGTATAGGACTTCTGTTTCGAACATAAAATAACATATATGCTTTCTGCATCAAGACAGTCTTTTCACTAACCTGGTGGACCTGAAAATGAACATTAGACAGATGAACAAAATAAATCATTTTTATGATTATAGGGATATTCAAATGGATTCAATACTATTTTCCCAAGGCAGTGCATATTCATTGCCATGGTATCTTCACAAAATGATGATAAGCATAGTTCTTTCCATATTCATTTTACCATTTGATGTGCTTCCGCTTGTGTCAGCTTTTCATGTGATTTTTTCTACATATATTAAGCAGGAACAAGAATTCATAGAGAGTTTTATCCGTGTTATTCTCACAAATCGATGATAAACATAAATCTTTCCATTTCATTTTACCTTTTGATTTGCTTCTGCTTGTGTCAACTTTCCATGTGGTTTTTTCTACATGTACTAATTTGGGTTAATTTCTTTTGTCACCAAGAGTGAATATACTGAAAAGTGGTATGTGATTTTAGACCATAATCAAGGGAATTACCACACTTTTAACATGTGCACATTAACTACCATAGCATGTGAACTTTAACTATGGTAAATTGTAATTTACCAGACACATAAAGTGACATCATAAAGGAAATGAAACCTGATTGTCATCCAGAGAGTGCCATATGCCACTTGAGGTGCGAACATAACAATAATAGTGTCCAGAGTGCGTACTCCAACCAACATGCACCAATACACCATAAAGGGTGTACTTTAAGTCTCCTTCCTGCGAATTTCAACATTACTAAAAACAGGTTAGAAATGAAAGCATTGGATTAAGATATACAATGATGAGAAAATTTAGATTACCGGTTGATCACTGACAAAAGGTTGCAAGTCCAGAGTTGGTTCAAAAGCCACTCTCTTGTCAATCTTTTGATCAGGATCATAAGAACTAAAACGTTTGAGATGAATGGTAAGAACATGTGGCGGTTTGTGAATGCTAAGCTGCTTAAGGGCCCTAACTTTCTCCTTGCAGTTTTGGCAGTGGTAATGCTTCTGACCTCCATCTAATTGCTCCACAGCAGTGAAATGTGTAAGTGCATTCCGCAATGAGTTGGTTTTCGCTATTTCAAGACTCAAGTCTAAGAAGGGATCAAACTTATTAGAAGAGTAGGTACATTGTGTGCATTTAACCTGCAACATATCATGCATGAAAGACTGAAGTAATTACTTTGGTATTGTGTAATATGAAAGAAAATAAGATAAAATACTCACGTTCAAATTATGTGAATATAAAATATTGTATAAAAGCATCAAAACCATTAAAAGGGTCCCTTGGTATCTGATTTTGCTATAAATATTATGGAAAGACGTGGGATCCAGAAAAAATAAGTGAGAACTGCTAGTTGATTGCTAACCTCTTATCTCAATAATTGGAACTCTTAGGAAAATCAATCTATATATCAATATCCTTAATAAGAATAAATCTCAATGAAAACGTTAAGTAGCATATGAAGACACAAGGAACATAGTTTTCTATTTATCCTTTCAAAGAAAAATGATAATACATAATTCATTTATCAGTAACATTGTTGTGGATTATAAAGATTTCAACAGGAGTATAGTTACCTGACTTCGCAAACGGCCACCAAATATCTTGTGTACCAAGCTTTTCTCATACGCACTAGGAGACTCACTAGGCACTCCGGATGGTAAACAACATTTATGCATTGATTCAAGCAAGTTGACCATATACTCATGTGCATCTTCCTGTCTCAAATTGCGAAAACTGCGTGATACACCTGAATACATAATTAAGGTTTGGACTTGAAAGAAATGTGAAAGACAAGCAAGGTCCCAATCTAACAAAAGGATTTCATTTGCAAGTCTTGAATGTTCAGTGTTTTAACAAAAACAAGTTAACTGAACTTAGATGAAAAGTTGTGATAAGCTATACAAAATTTGTATCATAAGTAGGATACACCGCAAGTTCTTTACAAGATGAGAAGGAGACACTATCTTTCCACTTGATTGTAGAGCAGTATTAACATGATTCTGAAGGGCACACATTGCACAAAATCCAGCTGTATGACCTACAGTCAAAAATCAAGGATGGGACAAAAAAATTAGTAGATTCTCTCAGTGGGAAAAAAACAGATGTGTGCCAAACAAAATTAGCACTACAAAAAGTTAACTTTTTTCTGTTTTCAAGTAGATTGTTCAGCCTTTAAACTGACTCTTAGGATAGAAATCCAAGATGTAAGATTATAGCATAAAAGATTAACACAATCATAAGATATTGCAACACAAATATGGTGCAAAGCAACTGTGAATTAATACTCCTATCTGATGATCATTTAGTTAACCATTAAATTAAGTTCATAACGACACTGTTGTATGAATATTTGCAAAAACTAAACATTGCCCATCCACATCCCATCTACAGATGCATGAACAGGAAATGTTGTATGAACAGGCTGCAAAGATAAGCATTGTCCACCAACATTCCTTCTGAAAAATAGATGAGCAAAATATGCCACTCTTGTGAACTTATCGAAGACATAGTCAAATAAAAGTAAATCAAGAAGAATAACCACATTAGGAACTTCAATATTGGTTGTGCCTTAAAAGTTCATAATCCACAAAAATGAAAAGATACTGAAAACAAAGATCAGTCAAATAATAAAGTACAATATGCAGATTCACTTCTAATAAAGAAAAATGCAAGAAAAAACCCAAAACACTACATAATATTGATAAAAACAACAATAAAATAACATTGCTATGTGCCAATTTAAAAGCATGAAACAAAAAAATACCCTAGTGAAACTGTGTAAATTAACTGTTAACTGCAGCTTCTTAGTGTCATTTATGTTGCTTCCAAATGTACACAAGGTTCTTCAATATGGAAGATATTCATATACATCATGAAGAAAATTTCCATAGTTTACAGTTGCTAATCATACTAGATCTACCACGTGTTATTTATGTTGCTTCCAAATGTACACTAGGTTCTTCAATATGGAAGATATTCATATACATCATGAAGAAAATTTCCATAGTTTACAGACAGTTGCTAATCATACTAGATATACCACCTTCTACTTTTGATTGAGGCCAATGATCTATTTAAATTTCTTCTCAATGAAGATAACTAGCTTGACAATTAGTCCTATCTTTTCACTCATCCCTTTTTCAATATATATATATATATAGCCATCATAAGTATGTAATAGTTGCACCAAAATCATTTGACTTTTCAATATATTACCCATTTTACTTTCCTGTGAAAAAAATTTACAAAGGCAAACAAAAAAAGGTTGCATGGAGACAAAAGGAATCAAACTTCTATACTATTCTGATTTAGTAGAGACTCTTATGAGACATGATGAATAGATCCACTGAATTCACAATGGACTAATTAGCCAAAAGTATGCATAAAAGTGTTCATATCTAGAACCATCAACATCTAAAAAAAATAGAAAAGCTAACTAAATACCACAATCTAAACCTGTATAATGTGCAAAAGGATTTGCTATGCTCCCTAATGACCTAGAACAGGAAATGTTAAATGCCCATTTTGATGATAATGTAACATTTTATTTTAGAAAAATCTAAAATAATTCAGCCACATCTGTAAAATAAGAAATATGCAACGGGACAGAAACTTACAAGAAGATTTATGTTTTCCACTTTGCAAATAAGCAGCAAAAGGCTCAGTGTATGTAAGGCATTGGAGAACCGAATTAAGAAAACAAGTATTGCCAAGATTTGCTAGACCAGCACCCTAGAAGACAGTGTAATGGGGAAGTTAAGCAAAATATACCAGAAGGAAAAGGTAGTTAAACCAGCAACTCAACTAAAGTTACTAAAGCTAATACTAAGAATATTAGAGAGAGGAGAAAAATGAGGCAACTCATTTCCACAGATGCAGAAATAGCATAGAATTAAATTATATAGAACCCATCTTCTACATTTAGAATTACTTTCATATTATCTCGAGTTCATAAGAAACCCCTTTCAGTAATAAACCTTCAGATTCAGAAATAAACATAAAATCATTAACGACAAAAAAATAAGTTTGCAGATTCTTCCCTCCTAACAAAAAAAACTACCAACCAAATGACTTACAATTCTCTTGAAGGTGATCCTGCGGCTAAGCTCCGGATCTAATTCAAGCTCGCAAAACTCAGACTCCCGTGGCCGCTTCCGCAATGACAGAGCGGCCGCCGCAGTCGCTCTGCAAGCAGACTTACCGGGACCCGAGAATGGTTTCAGGGTCTCGGGACGGGAATTCCCTTTAGCACTGGGGAAGGATGACGGGGGCTTAAGCGAGGTGTCGAAGTCGATCTGTCTCTGAAAAAAGACTTCCACCTGAGAGGCGACGGAGACGGCGATGCCCTCCTTAACGTCGGCCGCCGCCAGAAACGAACCCTCCGCCATCGAGAGGCGAGAAGGGTCAGCGCCTGGGGTTTCAACGCGAAATCGGGTAAATGGGCGACAGGGGGGATCGAGGGTTTCGTTTTTTACGCCGCCCTTGCGTTAGTAATTCGCAGCTTCGCCTGCTTCCGCTCCCTCAGCCATTCGTGGCGTATAAAACCCCTTGAAGAAGCATCGGGCGGCGGAGAAGGGTCTATCAGAGTAGGAAGAAATCTGAACCGTCGAATCTCCTTCGGCCAGTTGGGTTTATTAACATGCTACTGGAGAGAGGAAGGTTTGTGATTCGTTCATCCGGTAACGTGCGGTTTTACGCACTCCAGTTTTATTTTTTTTCATTAGGAGCGTATTATTAAAAAAATAAATTACTATACTTCTATGTATTTAAATAAAAAATAAAAAATAAATTTATAATTAAATTTACATAAATGAGTTTAATTATAAATTATTCATAAATATTAACAAATCAATTCACAAGTGTTTAATCTTATTTATTTTAATTTTATTTATCCAACTGAAATATTAAATATACACCTCGTTAGTTAGTTCACAGACAAATCTTTTCTTTTTTAATCAAAATATGTCAACAAAAATTAATCTTTAATGAGTCCATGTACTAATACTCTTAATAATAGAAACTGAGAAGTGGGAGGATAGACAAATAAACATTTGTTGTTAATCATATAAAAAGAGTTTCAACCAATGTTTTTTTAAAAAAAAAAAAGAATGTCTTCTTTCACAAACAAATAGTTAGTTTCCTAAACTTTTTCCTCAATCCCTTTCTCTGATTTTCTTTGTTAACGTTCCCTGACCAAATATACGTTTTTTACTTATACATCAATTTATCTAATTATCCTTATTTTTTTATTTAATCCCACTAATACTTCCTCCATTCCCAACGTACTTCCCAACTTCCAATGCATTCTTTTGACTTTGACCTTAAATTATTGGCGACCGTCCAAATTAATTCTATCGGCGTTGAAGACAAAAATCAGAGAGGCGGCAAAATCTAACTTTTACCTTCAAGTGCAAAGCTTAAATACTTTGAATCAAAACTTTTGAAATCCAGTGAAGACCTCGCCTTTCACCTTTAACCTAAGAAGCATCGATGAACGCCAAGTCTGAATAAGTAAGAAGGTGATAATTGAAATAACCAGAGGACAACTAACGTGAATAAGCAGTTTGCATTGTATTTCGAAGGCAGAAATAGACCTATTAAAGTATAAGGTAAGTTATGTTTTTGTGCCCTAAAATTTAGATTATTATTTGTGTATGTTTTTGTAAAATGATACAAAAAATTTAAACTTTAGTTCATGGGTATTGTTGATTTTATTAGTTTGAATAAAATTAGGTTTCAGTATTCGAATTGTAATTTTATGAATGAGTTTGTGTTGCATCTTCTTCAATTCAAGGAATAAATGAGATATGTGGGTGTTTTGTAATGATTATCAATAAACTGAGTAATATACCCAATTTAAGCACTTTGATGCCTAAAATTTTTAGGGTTTGTACTTTAGAGTATGAATGGGTAAATTGCTCTATTTTTTGGTGGTATTGATTTTGTTAGCTCGAATAAAATTAGTTTTGATGTTTAAATTGTAATTTTATGACTATGTTTGTGTTTTATCTTCTTCAATTAAAGAATTAAAAGGGATATGTTACTTTTATGTATTGATTATCAATAAACTAAATAAATATACTCAATTTAAGCACTTCGATGCTCAATTTAGTTTTGTACTTTATGATATGAATTATAAATAAATTAGGTTTTAGCATTATCAATATTGTAAGTTTGAATAAAATTGGATTCTAGATTTCTAATTGTAATTTTTAAAATGTGTTTGTATTTTATCTTCTTTAATTGAATGATTTAATAAGATGTGTAGTTGTTGCATAATGGTTATCAATAAACTGAATAATATACACAATTTAAGTGGTTTGATGTCCAATTTTGTATGATTTAATCTTGATGGTATAACTAATAAATTAATTTATTTTTGCTAAATTGTTAATTTATATTTTATGCAGAAATGGGAAAGAAAGCTCAAAAATTAAAGATGGTTACAAAGAGCACTATGGAGAAGATTAAGGGGAAATCCATAAAGAAGGATAAGGGTAAGAAAGTGAAAGAATATGAGGGAAAGAGCAAGAGTAGCAAGCAATCTTATGTGTGTTGTTCACTAACATATTTCAAAGATGTATTGGATGAAGTATTACTCAATTTGGATAATAAGCAAAAAGAGAGGATTAAAAGCACTCCACTTACTCATGGCTTGAGATGCCTGAGATGCCCATTAGTAGTACCAAAATTGATTTAGTTTTAAAGAGATTCTAGCAATTGCCTTTTATTCTTCCTTGTTTAGTGACAACATTGTAGTTTCATTCACATTGATTGAGTTTAGTATCATCCTTGGTTTGGCCCATATGGGGCAATCAGTTGATCTAGATGCAATCATGGAGTCCAAATTTATTGTTCGGCTATTTGGAAGAAAAGTTGGTAACGTAAATAGGACCACGATTTATAATAATATGCGTTTATTAGCTAGATCAGAGAAGGATTCTAAAGTAGATGATTTTGTTAGACTATTAATTTGTCATCTATTTAATTATCTTATTTTTCCTGTTGGTAACTATTTCACTCCTCGATTTATTATGTCCTACATTAATAACCTGACGAGGTTCTTTAATTACTTGTGGGGAGATGCAATATATAGATTTTTGTGTCACCAAATTATCTTACATATTGTAATGACAAAGGAAAGGTTGGAAACAAAATATATATAGACAGTTGTACTGTTAGCTTGATGGTGAGTTTTAAATTTTTAAAGTACGATTGTGATATGTTTCATATTATTATATTAATCTCTTTATGTATTCAAGTGTGGTTATATAAAAGAATTCCTTCATTTGAACATGCATGTTCTTTATGTTATTTTCCCTGATTGTTTTTCTAGGAAGAATGTAAGATTTTGATCAAATGTGATGTTATTGAGAAATTATTTACAGGCATTAAGTTAAGTAGGATAGGTTGTTATTTTTTATTATGTTTTTTATAAATATGATTGTAAAAATGATATTTTGTTTATAATTGTGAAATTGTATTGGATATAGTATCATTTTTGGATGAGAAAATACTGTTAAGTGGAAAACAAGGAAGTTCTTCAATAAATGTAGAAATAATGAAATTATTATGTTAAATAATGATGATAAGACATTTTTTTTGACTACATTACTCTTATTTTTTAGGTAACATGTTGTGTAAGATGTTTTGGATTTGCTAATACAAAGAGGATGACTGAACTAAGTAGTGCAAATAAGAGTAATGATGAGGAGCAATAAAAAGTTAATGAAGATTTAGGTGGTGAGAAATATAATTTTATTTTTGAAGAGAATAAGAATATAGAGATTGAAGTTGGTAGTGATAATGAACTTGATGGATTGCTTGAGTTGAATGTGGAAGGGAACGTTGGGTCAACTGCTAACTTTGATGAAAAAAAATGTTAATTAGATGGTTAAAAAAATATTATTTGTTAATCAAATAAATAAAACCAAGGATTGGTAGGATCTAATTCGGGGAATGATTTAGTTGATGAGAGGTACAATGGTGATGGATTGGAAGTAGAAAACAATTATGTGTTTAGAGCTGATTTTGGTAGTGGTTTAAGTGAAGAGCATGTTTGTCACGCCCCGAGTAAGTCCCTGTCCGAAGAAATTTCAGCAGCACCTCCCCTGTACGGGTGTCAATCTGAAACATTTCTACAGACACAATATACATCAGCCACATGCGGCTGTAATATATACACAACCATGCAGTTATATAGGCAGCCTACTCGGCTGATACCACAAAAATACAACCACACAGTTATATATAAATCTAACAGCCCACTCAGCTGTACCAAACCAAACACAGCGGAAATCCAAAAGACAACACATACAACTATAAACAAAGACTGCTAGCCGGCTAGGCTTACACCACACAACAACACAACACTCCGGAAACAAAACCAAAACACAAAGCCAAATAAACACATATCATATACCAAGATAAAAATAAACAAAAAATACGGAGACTAGTCTTCTAATGTGACGTGGGGACCGGCAGGTAGGATACTGCAAGCGACTCGATAAACAACCTGGTATCTGAAAAAGATAGTGTCCAAGGGGGTGAGTTCAACAACTCAGCGGGTAACAACTGATATGCATAATAAAGAAAATAACAACCAACACTAATCATGTGTACAGTCTCCTGATACAAGAAGGATAAATGCAACTGAATAAAGTTAGAGAAAACTGTACTAACCAGGAACAGGGTATAAGTACAACAGGCTCGTCAGACCAAGAGTGTCATAAATCCTGTATGCATGTCAATCATATGCATCCGTATAAATGCAGCAAGTAAATGCAGCAAACACAAGCAATAAATGCATCATGTATATAATGCAAATGTCATGGTCACCCCTGACGCTAGTCAGCCATCTCACACACAATGGTGAGACCGAGTGGGTAGGGCTGTGACAACCGTGTACTCTGCCATCATTGCTCCTGATGAGTGACCGAGTGGATGGGATGCTGTCGAAGTACACCTATCCTCCTACCCCAAATCATAAATGGGGGAGCTCAATGCTCTCATCTCCCGGTACATGATGACGGGGAGGAATCTCTGCCGGCTACCACGCTGCGTCACACTACCCATGAGCGGACCAACGGAGCCAAATAGAGTCCAACCGTCTGCCGGCTACCACGCTGCTACACTAAACCAGTGGAGCCAAACAGAGCAGAACCATCTGCCGGCTACCACGCTGAGTCACTAGACCAACGGAGCCAAACAGCAAAATTGCCACACACCTGTCTGATATACCACTAACCCATGAGTGGTGGTGTGTACAGATGTAACTGGCGGTGTGCTCGACAATAATGGAGCAAACTATCGCACAACATGTTATCATGCGAGATAATGCATGACACTAAACATGGCAATATCCTGAACAACATAGCAATATCCATATATAAATATAAAAATGTGTATCATAAGAGAATGAATCAAATCAAAGGTACACATATCAGATAAGATATCAAAACCCTAGGTCCTGAACATAACAAATAACATGATTGTGTCACTACCCCTATAAGCATGTATAATCAGATAAGTACTAACATGATGTGCATAACAAATAAAAAAACAAGTATGTAACAGATCGGGAAGTGATCAACCGAAGCGAATAAGAAACACAATCATTGCTATTTGTTAAAAACATTACTATGCATATCAAATGACATAAAGTCAAAGTACCCGCCTCCAAAAAGGAAGAATCGTATCCGGTCCAAATCCGACGTTGAGATGCTCGTCTCGCATCAAGATCCTGTGTCAAATGATATACTTTTATTTAGCCAAAAATCCAATTGTATAGCTAAATAAAATCCTTAAAAATAATTTAGGGCAAAACCCTAAACTATAAACCTCAACCTACCTAAACAAAATCTAACAATAAATTAGGGTTAGTTACCTAATCTCCAATCCACCATTAGATCAATAATCCAAACTTAATTCCATTACACATAAACAATTATAAGATCCAAATCCAAATAACCAAATAAATCTACACAACCTAATGATCAAATAATTACCAATTAATTATGTGTCAATTTATACCTCACTCACACATATATTCAATCACCTAATCCTTATCTTGTTACTGCTGGATCAAGATTTGTGGCCGAAATTGCTGCCGGCTGCTAAAAACAAAAGTGCTAACAGAATGAAAAGGCTGTCGGTGGTTTGAACCAAAGTAAGTGGCTATGGAACACTCCTTCACTGTCTGGATTAAACAAGATCAGGAAGAAAAGATCAATCCACAACCAAGAACCTTCCTACTGGAACTCATTGTGGCATTCACCTATGAAGCAACCAGGAACAAATCCTTATACCGTGACTAGATCCGAAGCAAGGAAGAACATGAACTGGGATCAATAACCGAAATCATGCCACAACCCTAATTCCACACTATACACTGACTAGGACTTAGGGCGGTGGCCGACGCTAGGGTTCCTGTGGTCAGCGCTCGGACTCTTCTCGTCACCGCAACACAACTCCAGTAGAGTGAAGCCGACAGTGTTCAACGGGTGTGAGGCTCGGCGAAGTGGCGAAGCAAGGTGGCACTCGGTCGGCGTCGACTGTGGGATCTTCACGGCAAGGGGCGACGGCTGAGGCAAGGAAGTGGCATCGGGGCTGGCTAGGGCATGACCACATAGAGGGGAAAATCGACAGATGGGAGGAGGAGGAAGAGAAGTGTCGGCTTCTCTCTTGGTTACGGCTTAAACACGCGGGAGGAGATGGAACCGCCGAGTGACGATTAGGGCACAGGAGGAGAAGAGAAGGCACGGGGGGAGAGGGAAACGGCGACGGGAAGAGAGGAAAATAGAAAAAAAGGAAATAAAAATAAAAATTTGACTTTTCCTCGCTAAAATGGGGTAGCCTAAACAGGCTTTTCCCGAGACTCATTTTTATCCCCATAAACTCGTCCATACGGTCTCCAAAAAATTTTAGAAAAATTTCTAAAAATTTCGGAAATTTCCCTTATCTTTATTCGTCATTTTTTGGTATTTTACATTCTCCCCCACTAATAAAAATTTGGTCCCCAAATTTCGTTATCTACCATTAGCAAATACTAACAACAGGTAAAGAGTATAAATGCTGAACGGTAAATTAAATCACATACCTCAAGTGAAAAAATGGGTGTATCAGCTCGGATAGTATCCTCAAACTCCTAGGTAGCCTCCTCGTCCAAATGATGTTGCCATCCGACTTTAACCAGCCGGATAGTCTTGTTCCGCAACTGACGCTCTTTCCGGTCCAGAATCCGTACCGGAATCTCCTCATAAGTGACGTCAGACTGAATGGGAACTGAGATATCTGTCAGCACATGTGTCAGGTCGGGTACGTATCTTCTCAGTATAGATACGTGGAATACATCGTGCACGCCTATCAAGGACGGTGGTAGTACCAGACGATAAGCTACCGCTCCAATCCTCTCCAAGATATGGAAAGGTCCAATGTATCGCAGAGCTAACTTACCGCTGAGGCCAAATCTCTTCACCCCTTTCGTGGTGAGACTCGTAGAAAACATGGTCACCATTAGAGAACTCTAGGGTCTGCGTCTCCGATCTGCATAACTCTTCTGGCAGTCCTACGCCTCTGACATCCTCCGTCTGATAGTACGGACAAACTCTGCGTCATGCTGAGCTCTATGAGGTCCCAACAACTGGGCCTTCCCAACCTCATCCCAGAGGATGGGTATCCGACAATGCCTACCATACAACGCTTCAAACGGTGTCATCTGGATAGCCGAATAAAAGCTGTTGTTGTAGGCGAACTCTACCAATGGCACCACAAAGTCCCTAGTAATGTGTTCTCATTTCCACTCAGGAATAGGAATCCGCTGAGGTAAACCTACAGGTCTCTGGTGCTCAGCCTTCACCTGCTGACAAATAAGACATCTCGCTACAAATTCCGCGATGCCTTTCTTCATACCGTTCCACCAGTAGGAACGCCTCAAATCTCGATACATGCGGGTCCCGCCTGGGTGATCGCAAATCGAGAGCAATGAGCCTCCTGAAGTAACTCTTCCCTGACCGGGTGAGATGGAGGTACGCATAAGCGACCTCAGAAACATATAATACCCGCTTCATCTTGGGTAAACTCGGTCTGCTTTTCAGAAGTTATCTGGCTGCCAATAAAGGGCAGATGCAGATCACCCGCCTGGGCTTCCTGAAATCTTCATCCTGATCGACGACTGAGCAACCATGGTAACCAGAATACCCTGCTCTGTTTGTCCCTACTTCGCAAGGCCTAACTCGGAGAAACCCTGAATCAAGTCTATGACTGAAAACTCGACGGCAAGCCAAAGTCCCTCTGGACTTCCTGCTGAGTGCATCAGCAACCACATTAGCTTTCCCCGGGTGATAGCTAATGGTACAATCATAATTCTTCAGGAACTCCATCCATCTCCTCTGTCGGAGATTTAGTCCCTTCTAGGTGAAAATATATTTGAGACTCTTATGATCTGTAAGAATCTCAAAGGTAATGCCGTACAGATGATGTCGCCAAATCTTCAAAGCAAAGATAATGGCGGGTAACTCTAGATCATGAACTGGGTAGTTCTTCTCATGCTCTTTCAACTGTCAAGAAGCATAGGAGACTACCTTGCCGTGCTGCATGAAAACAGCACCCAAACCCCTGAAGAGAAGCGTCGGTGTAGAGTACAAATCCGTCCTCTCCAGAAGGTAAAACCAAAACTGAAGCCGACACTAATCTCCGCTTCAGCTCCTGGAAGCTGGTCTCGTAGTCCTCGGACCACGTGAACTTCACGTCTTTCCTGTTCAGGCGTGCCAGTGACATAGCTTTGCGGGAGAAACCCTCGACGAAAGGTCTGTAATATCCTACCAGTCCCAAGGACTGCGGATCTCCTACACTGTTATCGGTTGCTCCCAACGGTAACAACCTCTATCTCCTGTGGAACCACGGTATAATCCAACTAGTGACCGTGTGTCCCAAACATCTCACAGAAGACAACCAAAATACGCACTATTGATCTTCACATATAGACGTTTCAGTCGAAACATCTCTAGAACTATGCGAAGATGGTGTACGTGACTCACCTCGGATCCGAAATATATCACAACTGTTAGGACCTTTGGATTGGCTAGAGAGGGGGGGTGTGAATAGCCTCCACTAAAAACTCAATCAATTCCTCACAAAAGCTCGTTAGAACAGCGGAAATAAACAAAAAGAAAACTGATGCAAGGAAAGAAACACAATCTACAGCTTACACAAGTATGTACGAGGTTCGGGGATAACTTGCCCCTACTCCTCGGCGTGTCCGTAAGGTGGACGATCCCTTGATCTTTCAGTAGATCACACCCCGAACAAATTTCGGTTAAGTATTTCTCCTTCTCGGTGGAGTAACCTCTCCACAAAGTCACAGAAAATATTTGAAATGAAGCACAAGACTTACAGAGTTCAGTGGCCAAAGGAATGAACAAATGAACTTACAGCCACGTTGAAAGCAACGCACACAGACAGAAGGATTCCTCAGCCAAGAGCTCAACAACACCGCACCCTTGCTTCGGTCGACAGAGAGTTTTCAAAAATCTTAGCAAACCTCTCTTCTTCCTTCTTCTTATTCTGCTTTCTCACTGTCTTCAGCCAGAGCCGAATCACTATCACCTGTATCGAATCACTGCAACCAACTCAGGCGTCGCCAATCACTCTTCCTCCTCATCTGGTTCTCTGAACTCACACCAATACCATCCATGGTCTTCACTGGTGTCTCTGAGCTCGAACCAATGAGCAAGAGTCAAGCTGTTGCCAACTGATCGCAGCCAGTGAACGTTGACGCTCGAATTGCACCACTTGCAGTGAAACACAGCAGAAAGGGCACTTGTTCTTATTCTTCTGATGGAGCTTAATTTGAAATTAAGCACTGGCACGACACCTGCAACTTGTAACTCAAAAATCTCACAGCAGATGATTTGATCAGGTGAATCAGAAATCACAGAAACAAACGACATTGTTGTGGATCGGTCAATGGCCGATCCATAGCTCCGGACCGATCGGGGCACACCGATCGATCGGATATCTTGATCGATCGTGGACCGATCAGCCTATGGGTGGATCGGTCCACAGACCCCATCGAAAATCAGCATCTCGGCACGCCCGATCGGTCACTAGACCGATCGGGTAACACTGAGTATCACTGGATCACGAGACCGATCAGATAACTAAGGTATCACTAGATCGATCGGCAGACCGATCCGTGACAACCAAGTATGGATCGGTCAGACCGATCCAATGCCTCATGTTAGATTTAGAGCTTCCCCTAAACCCTAACGTATTCTGGTCGAGCGAGCTACCAAGCCCTCTCGGACCTAGTGCGGAGAACAAGCTACCGAGCCCTCTCCGGTCGAGAACGAGCTCACAGCCCTCTCGACTTCGTCCGAGCGAGCTCCCCTCTCGACCGTCCGATCTGAGAGAACGAGCTCAGGCCCTCTCGACCTAGTCAGGAGAACGAGCTACCGAGCCCTCTCGACTTCGCCGAACGAGCTACCGAGCCCTCTCCGGCTTCGTCCGGTCCGGAGAATGAGCTAGAGGCCCTCTCGGGAGAGCGAGCTCCCCTCTCGACCGTCGGTCCGGAGACTACCCCTCTCGGCCTGGGCAGGAGAACGAGCTACCGAGCCCTCTCCGACTTTGCGTGCCAAGTATCCGTACTTGGACTTTTCCTCTCCACATGATCAACCTTGATCATTAATCAGTCTGAGTTTAATTAATATCTGATACAAACTTAAATCAGTATCAACATCAAAACAACAGCCAGGTCAGACTGTATCAACAATCTCCCCCTTTTTGTTGTTTGACAACACGATTTAAATTTAGATCAGAAATGTTCATATTTCAATTTCAAGGGAATCAAGATCCTCCCCCTAAAGCCAAACTTTTATTTATCTCTAAACTTAGTTATCTTCTCCCCCTTTGTCAAACACCGAAAAGATGCGAATTAGGTAAGAAAACGTTAAAGGACTCCCCCTTAACTGTCTTTTTCTGAATCTCCTAGAATGCCCTCTAAGTGTATTATAAGACAGTAATAAAGAAATAAGAGACATACAAGACATGACATATGAACAGCAAATTAATAGCAAATAAGAAGTGAAACGTAAAGAAAAAAAAACAACATATATATATGAAATCAGCAAATATCCAGGTCAGACATAAGTATCCAACAAACAACATCCAAAACCCAGATAAATGACATCATAGAATAATGAGTATCAATGAGCCTCCTCATCATGAGGAGCATCAGCATCATCAACGGGAGGAGTGGATCCCTGAGGTGGCATGCCGCTGCTCGAGGATGGATAGCCCTGGAAATCCTGCGGAGGTGGGTATCTGGCCATCCATCCCATAATCGCCTGATGTGTCGCCAGTTGCTGACTGCGTAAATCATCATAGCGCTGGTCAATCCGGACGCACAGCCCGTGGAGCTCAACAACCAGCAGCTCATCGTGCCGATCAATGCGACTCTCCAGCTCGGCGATCTACCAGCACAGATCAGGATCTACCTCGCCATCGTCAGCAGCAGCAGCAGGAGGAGCAGCAACAGGAGCAGCCGCAACCTGTCGTGGAGGTCCCCGTGGTAACTCAATTAGAGCTCTTCCATCCTTCCACCGAACATCCCCATTTTGTCCTATGATGCCAGACTTGGAAAATACACGTTTCCCAAGTCTGCAATCCTACCTGACCATCTTGACTATTCTACCCTTGGAGACATCAATCTGAAGGGTCTCGAGCCAATATGTAATTATATGCCCATAAGGCATATAAACAGTGAAGCTGTTTGACTCACTATAGGAGATGATCGAAGAGTAGATGCTAGACATAATGTCAAAGTCGAGACGCCGACGCAATCCATAAAGCATCAGACAATGATACGGTCGGACCTCAGACAATGGTTTAGATGTGATAGGCAGAAGGCAGTTCGTGATAATCTTAAAAAGAATGTAATCGGGGGCAGATAATCTCAAAGCTGCAAAAGTAGGAAAATCAACATCCAACTCATCTAGTCCACCCGATCTCGGATGTCTGAAGAAATACTCATAAATAGAGTCAGGTGTGACATCAAAAGGTGAAGGTAAGGGGTCTGGTAAGTCAGGATATATCGAAAAGACATTTCCGGAACACCTCCGGCAACCTAGATAGTCAAAGAAGGCTGAAAAACTGGAATCAAGAGTCTGCTTAGAAACTTTTGTTTTATAACTCACATCATTAGTTTGATGAAGATTGTTATAAAACTCAGATACTAAGTCATAATTGATATCTCGTTTTAAGTAGACAAGTGAATCAAGTTTGTAGTAGGCAATGATTTTTGACACAGTTGGACAAAATTCGTCCATGAATTTTCGATCTACAGACCTACAAGGGAGCAATTTGAAAGTTCTTTGTTTAAAGGCTTCCTCAAAATGGTGGTTTGGAAATCTCCCGGAGACAGATGGTTGAGGTCGGGAAGGAGTCTTAGACTTCGACTTCTCAGGTGACTTAGACTTAGAGGTTCCTTCACCCACTGGTTTCTTCCTAAGGGTTAACAATGTGATACAATGGGGCAAGTAAGTGAGCACCGGAGCCACCAACACCCGAAACAAAAAACACAGATATGGTGAGAAATGAAACCGAAATGCCAAGTTTAAGAGAAGTATGGAGTTACCTTGGTGCCATTGAAGAATCTTTTGGCTAGGGCTTTGGCTAGGGTTCCGGCGAGAAGAGAAGAGGTGAGGTGTAGGAAGGTGTCGGCTAGGGCTTCAGCGTGAAGGGAGAAAAGAAAGGATCGGGAAGCTTTAAGGGTGATGGGTGTCCATGTGTCGAAATGATCAGACGGCTGTCCGATCATGAGACATCAGGAGCCTCCTGATCGGTCCCTGAACCGATCCGGGAACCTCCTGATCGGTCCGTAGACCGATCAGGAGACGCTCAGTAGCCGCTGATCGGTCCCTGGACCGATCAGGGAACCTTCTGATCGGTCTATAGACCGATCAAAAGGCGATCAGTAGCGGGCTCTGCGTGCCAGGCTGACCTGATCGGTCCCCGGATCGATCAGGTAACTCTTCCTGGCGTACAAAACGAACCTGATCGGTCCCTGGACTGATCAGATTGCAAACAGAAGGATGGAGAGAATTCTGGATCGGTCGACAGACCGACCCACCTTCTCCTGATCGGTCTGTAGACCGATCAGTGTCTGATACTGAAATTTCTCCAGTAATTTCAGTAACTGAAATTCGTAGAGATGTTCGATAATTCGTAGAAGTTTCTCCAGGAAAAGTTCCAAGTTCAGTACCTAGAACCTGAAGAATCTACAGGCATAACTATGTCCTAAAGATTATGGTCTGAAATTGTTTATAGCCGGAAAGTTTCAGACATTTAGAAAACAGACAACTTAAGGACTGAAAACTGAAATTTTCGACCTTTGTTATGTTCAGTTTCAAGTTTGTCAAAATACAACCAACTTGCTATCATTCTTTCAAGGACTTGTCCTAGTGTCAATCAAAATCATGAAAAGTATCGTTCAAATGTATCAAACAGTCCATCAACCAAAGTTACATAATTTCTAGGTAAAGGTCCAACCAAGTTTCCTTGGTTGGAATATATGAGTAAGATCTAGGAACCAAATACACATGAATTATGTAATGGTCTTCCCCATACTCAATTTATGTCTCTTCAACCTAATTATTCAAGGGATGCATGATACATTTTGAATAATTCAGCTGATCCTAGCATCTCACCCCATTTCTAGCAAAAAAAATTAATTTGTTAAACCTTATAGTTTGTGTGAGATGTCCCCAAGTTGCCCAAATTAATTTCCCAATTTCTCTTGTTGTTTTAATTATCCTTATTGATCATGATGGGGTCCTAATGGCCTATTGAGCCAAACACATTCCCAATTCTCTCCTCAAATGACTAAATTCATTTTTCGGAAGAGGTTTGGTGAAAATATCGGCTAGGTTTGACTTTGACTCAACATATGTGAGTGCAATGTCTCCCCTAGCTACGTGATCTCTAATGAAGTGATGACGCACTTCAATATGTTTGGTCCTTGAATGATGGACTGGATTTTTCGTTAGGTTTATTGTGCTGATGTTGTCACACAACACTTGCACTCCCTTAAACGAAAGCCCATAATCTTCTAGGGTGTGGATCATCCACAACAATTGTGATACACTCTCTCCCATGGTAATGTATTCAGCCTCGGTTGTGGAGAGAGCAATGCAATGTTGCTTCCGACTTGACCAACTAACCAATGATGAACCTAAAAATTGGCAACCCCCACTAGTGCTTTTCCGATCCAATTTGCACCCAGCATAATCGGAGTCGGTATAACCTATCAAGTCAAAAGACTCCGTACGAGGGTACCAAAGACCTACTCTAATTGTGCCCTTAAGGTATCTCAGGATTCTCTTAACTGCAATTAAATGAGATTCCTTGGCACAGACTTGATATCTAGCGCACATGCCCACAGCAAAGAGTATGTCTGGTCGACTAGCTGTGAGATATAGAAGACTACCGATCATGCTTCTATATTACGTTAGATCAACTGATTTTCCACTCTCATCATTGTCAAGGCGAGTGTTCGTCGCCATTGGAGTGGATACTTCCTTAGAGTCACTCATTTTGAATTTCTTGAGCATCTCTTGAGTGTATTTTGTTTGATGGACATAAATGCCATCTCGAGTTTGTTTGATTTCAAGTCCAAGGAAGAATATCAATTCTCCCACCAGACTCATCTCAAACTCACTTTCCATGTGAGTGATAAATTCATTCAAATAGCCCTTGTTATTTGAGCCACAAATTATGTCATCGACATACACCTGGGCTACAAATATGTTTTTACCATCTCTACGCAGAAATAGTGTTGGGTCTATTTGACCTCTTACAAAACTCTTTTCTAATAAGTAAGTTGACAACCTTTCATACCAAGCTCGAGGAGCTTGTTTAAGCCCATAAAGAGCTTTCTTGAGCTTGTACACGTGGTTTGGAGCTTCGGTATTCACAAACCCCGGTGGTTGTTCAACATAGACCTCTTCTTTAATGAAACCATTTAAGAAGGCCGATTTAACGTCCATCTGATAGAGCTTGAAGCCTCTATGTGCAGTAAAAGCTAACATCAAACGAATGGACTCTAATCGGGCCACGGGAGCATAAGTCTCATCATAATCGAGGCCCTCGACTTGACTATAGCCCTTGGCTACAAGTCTTGCCTTGTTTCTTACGACTTCTCCCTTTTGGTTTAACTTATTTTTGAAGACCCATTTGGTTCCAATAATGGTGGTCTTCTTAGGTCTAGGAACTAAGTCCCACACTTGGCTCCTTTCAAATTGACCTAACTCATCTTGCATAGCTATAATCCAATCAGGATCGTGCAATGCCTCATCAACTAATTTTGATTCGATTTCTGAGATCAAGGCTACCTCATTAGACTCATTTCTAAAGAATGACCTAGTCCTAACCCCTTGTTGAATGTCTCCCACAATCTGGTCTTGGGGATGACTAGAGGCTATCCTAGATTACCTTGGTGTTCACGGTGCCTCATGAGTGGTCTCACTAGACACAGGCAAGGGCTCAGTGTCAGGTAAAGGATCAGACTGAGCCCTCTCTTGCCTTTGCTCATCGTCATCAGAGTCAACTTCGACTCTTTCTATGTTTTGATCATTTAAACTTAGATTTCTAAGTTCAAATTGAATTTCTCCTACCTCCCTTGATTGATCATTTGATTTAGGGATTTCTTCAAATGCTACATCCGAGGACTCTTCAATCAATTTAGTCCTATAGTTGTAGACTCAATAGGCTTTGCTGGTGAGAGAGTACCCGACTAGTATCCCTTCGTCAGCCTTAGCCGTGAACTTTCCAAGATGATCCTTAGTGTTCAAGATAAACACCTTACAACCAAACACCCTAAGATGTTTAATTGTAGGGGGTTTCCCAAACCAAAGTTCATGGGGAGTCTTTCCTAAAAACCTATGTATCAAGACTCAGTTTTGCACATAGCAAGCGGTATTTACCGCTTCAGCCCATAAGTAGCTCGGTAGTGAGTACTCATTGAGCATGCTTCGTGCAGCCTCTTGCAAGACTCGGTTCTTTCTCTCCACAACCCCATTTTGTTGTGGGGTCCTTGGAGTAGAGAACTCATGCCTATATCCTTTTTCTTGACAAAATTCTAAAAATCTATGGTTTTGAAATTCTTCACCATGATCACTTCTAATTGTTTTAATTGTTGTTGATTTTTCATTTTCAGTTCTTCTACAAAAAGAAACAAAAATATCTATGGTTTGATCCTTATTTTTCAAAAAGAAAGTCCATGTATATCTAGTAAAATCATCAATGATCACGAAACAGTATCTACTTCCATTCAATGAAATAACATTACTGCAATCAAACAAATCCATATGTAATAAATCTAAAGCAGTAGATGTACTTACAACGCTTTTACCTTTATGAGACGCTTTTGTTTGCTTACCCTTTTGACAAGCATCACATAATTTTGTCTTTTGGTACTTGATGCTTGGTAGGTCTCGCACTAATCCTTTGTTGGCTAGCTTTCGAATATTCTTCATGTTTACGTGGGCCAACCTTCTATGCCACAGCCATGATTATTCTTCTTTTGACATGAAACACTTAGCAGAGGCATTAGTAGCACTTTTAAAAGATACTTGGTAAATGTTGTCTACCCTTGTGCCTACTAGTACCGTGTCAAGTGTGTAAATGTGTTTGACCAGACATTGACTTGAATGAAACTCAATTGTGTAACCCGTATCACACAATTGGCTGACACTTAGGAGATTAAAAGTCATCCCCTTGACTAGAAGGACATTTTTTATTTGGAGACATTCGAAAATTTGAATATCTCCAACTCCTATAACCTTAAGACTACTATTATTACCAAAGGACACATTACCTCTATTTTTGTTTTGAAGGGTAGTAAAGAGTGACTTGTCCCCGGTCATGTGCTTGGAGCATCCACTATCAACAAACCAAGTTGATAGATGCTCCCCCTTGACAAATGCCTACAAGACACGAAAGATAGATGTTTTAGGTACCCAAATCTTGGGACCTAATGCATCTACAATGAAAGACCTAGGAACCCAAATTCTACAACGAAAGATAGAATTTCTCAAGCATTTTCTTGAGTTTCTCAACTTCACTCTTTAAGGCTTTGTTTTCATCCTCAAGAAGCTCTTGATGAAGGTCATCAACCTCATCTTCCCTAAGAGTCTTCAAGTGTTCTACTTCTTCTTTTAATGATTTGATTTCAGTTTTTGATTTCTTAAGCAAAGTTGATAAATGTGCAATAATTTTATAGCATTTTTCTAAGGAGAAGTTACCTCTTCGTCATCCGAAGATGATGAAGCCGTGGCTGATGTATCACTTCCGGAATCCGATTCCTCCCTTGCCATGAGCGCTAATTGACGAGTGCTTTTCTCCTTCTCTTCCTCCGATGAGCTTGAGGAGGATTCATCCCAAGAAGCTTTGAGAGCTTTCTTCTTCTTGACTCTTTCTTCCTTCTTCTTGAGTTTTGGACACTCGCTCGATAGTGTCCTTTCTTGCTACACTCATAACACGTAACATTAGTCTTATCAATATTTTGATCAATCAACTTACCTTTCCCCTTGTATCTCCGGCTCCTTCTCATGATTCTTCTTACGAAGTTGGCCATCTCGCTTGATGATGATCCTCCTTCATCATTGGACTCGGAAGAGGATGAGGATGTAGGAATCTCTTTCTCCTTCTTCTTTTCTTTCTTCCTTCTTCCATCCTTGCTCTTTCTCCTGCAACTAAAGCAATACCTTTCTCTTTTTGACTCTTGTTAGCAAGTTCATGAAGTTCCATTTCACAAAAGAATTCATCTAACTTCACAATTGAAAGGTCCTTGGAGACCTTGTAGGCAACTACCATAGATGACCACAAGGCATTCCTTGGAAAGACTTTGAGAGCGTACCTTACGAGATCGCGATTTTCTACACGTTCATCTACGGAATGAAGACCATTGATGATCTTTTTGAAGCTTCCGTGTAGTTCACTTACCGTTTCGTTCTCCTTCATGGTGAGATTTTGTAGTTGGTTTAGGAACAAGTCTCTCTTGGCGATCCGAGAGTCTCGAGTTCCTTCTTGGAGCTTGATGAGCTTGTTCCACAAATCCTTAGCACTCACAAATGGTCCTACCTTGACAAGTTGATCTTTGGCTATCCCACATTGTAGAGTGACCACCGCCTTGGCATCGGCTTGTCCTTTGCGAGTTTGCTCGACGGACCACCTTGACGATTCTAGTTCCTTACCTTCTTCGTCCATTGGAGGTGTGAATCCTTCCTTGACCGAGAACCACATGGAGATGTCGGTCTTGAGATAGTACTCCATACGGCTCTTCCAATATTGGAAGTCCGCTCCGTCGAAGTAGGGTGGACGATTGGTGCTAAAACCTTCCTTCATAGCCATCTTCTTGCTCTTTAGGGTGTTAATCCGGATGAAGAACACCTGGCTCTGATACCACTTGTTAGGACCTTCGGATGGCTAGAGAGGGGGGGTGTGAATAGCCTCCACTAAAAACTCAATCAATTCCTCACAAAAGCTCGTTAGAACAGCGGAAATAAACAAAAAGAAAACTGATGCAAGGAAAGAAACACAATCTACAGCTTACACAAGTATGTACGAGGTTCGGGGATAACTTGCCCCTACTCCTCGGCGTGTCCGTAAGGTGGACGATCCCTTGATCTTTCAGTAGATCACACCCCGAACAAATTTCGGCTAAGTATTTCTCCTTCTCGGTGGAGTAACCTCTCCACAAAGTCACAGAAAATATTTGAAATGAAGCACAAGACTTACAGAGTTCAGTGGCCAAAGGAATGAACAAATGAACTTACAGCCACGTTGAAAGCAACGCACACAGACAGAAGGATTCCTCAGCCAAGAGCTCAACAACACCGCACCCTTGCTTCGGTCGACAGAGAGTTTTCAAAAATCTTAGCAAACATCTCTTCTTCCTTCTTCTTATTCTGCTTTCTCACTGTCTTCAGCCAGAGCCGAATCACTGTCACCTGTATCGAATCACTGCAACCAACTCAGGCGTCGCCAATCACTCTTCCTCCTCATCTGGTTCTCTGAACTCACACCAATACCATCCATGGTCTTCACTGGTGTCTCTGAGCTCGAACCAATGAGCAAGAGTCAAGCTGTTGCCAACTGATCGCAGCCAGTGAACGTTGACGCTCGAATTGCACCACTCAGAAAAGGCACTTGTTCTTATTCTTCTGATGGAACTTAATTTGAAATTAAGCACTAGCATGACACCTGCAACCTGTAACTCAAAAATCTCACAGCAGATGATTTGATCAGGTGAATCAGAAATCGCAGAGAAACAGAAGAAAACAAACGACATTGTTGTGGATCGGTCAACAGACCGATCCATAGCCTTCCGGACCGATCAGGACACACCCTGGTCGGTCTGGGATTATGCTGATTGGTCTGTGGACCGATCAGCCTATGGGTGGATCGGTCCACAGACCGATCCCCCCTTTATTGCTCCCAGCGCATCCCATTGCTTCTTACTAATCGGTCACTAGACCGATCAAGTAACCCACAGATTGCTTCTGTGTGGTTACTGATCGGTCACCAGACCGATCAGATAATCCACAGATTGCTTCTGTGTGGTTACTGATCAGTCACCAGACCGATCAGATAACTAAGGTATCACTGGATCGGTCGACAGACCGATCCAGACAACCAAAGTATCACTGGATCGGTCAACAGACCGATCCAATGCCTCTGTGTTAGATTTAGAGCTTCCCAGCCCTAAACCCTAACGTATTCCTGGTCCAGAGAACGAGCTACCAAGCCCTCTCTGACCTAGTCTGGAGAACAAGCTACCGAGCCCTCTCCGACTTCGTCCGGTCCAGAGAACGAGCTACCGAGCCCTCTCTGACTTCGTCCGGTCCAGAGAACGAGCTACCGAGCCCTCTCTGACCTAGTCCGGAGAACGAGCTACCGAGCCCTCTTCGACTTCGTCCGGTCCAGAGAATGAGCTACCGAGCCTTCTCTGACTTCGTCCGGTCCAGAGAACGAGCTACCGAGCCCTCTCCGACTTCATCCGGTCTAGAGAACGAGCTACCGAGACCTCTCTGACTTCGTCCGGTCCAGAGAACAAGCTACCGAGCCCTCTCTGACCTAGTCCGGAGAACGAGCTACCGAGCCCTCTCCGACTTTGCATGCCAAGTATTCGTACTTGGACTTTTCCTCTCCACATGATCAACCTTGATCATTAATCAGTCTGAGTTTAATTAATATCTGATACAAACTTAAATCAGTGTCAACATCAAAACAACAGCCAAGTCAGACTGTATCAACAACAACATCGTCAACAAAGACAATGGAAACCAATCCAAACATCCTAGGAATATCAAATTCATCGAGTCCCTGAAAACATCTAAGGCTCCGCAAACCCTAATGGTAAAACCAAGACACATAATGTCTGTATCACAAACATTCCTAACCATAAGATCCCTGACAACAAGTCAGGAAACTGATCACCAACGATATAAATCACCAAAGAATAGATCCTCCAGTGTGAGAGCAACGCTCCATCACACGAAATACCACATATGTGGGAGCAACGCTCTACCACAAGAAATCCTCAATATGTGAAAGTAACACTCCACTACAAATAATCCGTAATATGTATCTGCAATAAATATGGGAGCAATGCTCCGCTATAAGCAATCCGCAATATGTGAGAGCAACACTCCACCATAAACAATACATAAGTGCCCAAGGCACCTAACTATCCAGCTAGAAACTGCACGAGATCTCTCTACCACATATCACTGTGGGTAGCCTAGGGTATAACAACCTAGTCAACAAATCAAATCCATAGTCAACTCTATCATCATCCTAGTGGGTTGGTCACCCACTAATAGGAGAATTAGTTGACAGGGTAATACAACCAATAACATAATGTAGACACTCAACATTTTACATTCAACATAGGTAGAATCATCATGATGCTACCAACCATACACCCCGCACACGTGCATACACAACATATGTATGATCGACATAATCCTCCAATTAGTACACACCAAACATACTCACAACATAGGTATAAATCATCGTGATAGCTCCAACAATGCATACTGAACTCGTGTGCATATATTAACATAGGTATAATGGACAATACACCTCAAACAACACTCACATGACATATATACACCTATGCCAAGAGTATAATCAACGTAATACTTCCAACAAATCATAATTGACACGAGTGTACACATATAACAAATATAATGAATAAGATACCTCGAATATTACACCGAACACATCTGCACATATCACAACTCAGATTAAATCGATAAGATACCTCCCATAAAACACTCAAACACAAGTGCACATTTCACAACATAGATTTAATCGACAAAATACCTTCAATAAATCAATCAGACCACTCGGGTATAATCTACTAAAAACCCACAACAATCATAACTGGAAAAATATACACCCACTACATGCAATTAGACCGTCCATCATAACACTCCTACAACACATAATAATCATATGTACATACCACATAGATATGCAGAATCAGCATATTTAATCCAATCAACCCGATATTTCCTATGCTACCTTCTATGTTATCCAACTAGGCACGAATAACCCAAATATCAGCATTTTTATTAAAATAGAGTAAGTCGATCCCCTGCTGATCGGACCAACCAAAACAATGAATCGGTGATCGACTATCTTAATCTAACAAATGTACGTTAATCCTCCGTAATCACAAAGGTATATCGATTTACGACTACCCAAGTCGACAAACGTAAATCAGTCTTCTACTGACCGATCTAACAAGAGTAAATCAATATTTACGGATGAAATTACTAAGATAAAATGGTATACTACTGGCTAGGTCAACATCAAGATATAGATACTATCCACTACCCAGCTAATAATAGCAGAGGCTGGTATGCGCCTCAATCTATTAACCAACTAGTAGTAACAGAAGCTAAAACTACTGGTGGTATGATATGAAAAATCACTAGAGACTATAACCCTTAATCTCTATTAAGGTCGACCAAGGTCAGTGGCTAACCCATCACATATAATATGGCTACAACATCAGACAGATAGCAGATACAAAGTGTTATTACATGTCATAACTATCATAGTCAACAATGCATATACCAACAAAAAAGGTAGGATGACAATATACCAACATACCTCCTATAACTTGGAGATGTCCTGCCGTTGCCAGGTCCCAAAAACCCGAAAAGTCACATCGAGAAAACTAAAACATGAAATCTGAAACACCAGAAATAAGACTCGTAAACCGAGCTCTGATACCAATAAATTGGTATCAGATAAATCTCGAAAATCCAGAACACATAGAAAGTATCGTATAACTTGACTCTGATACCACTAAATTGTCACGCCCCGAGGAAGTCCCTGTCTGAAGAAATTTCGGCAGCACCTCCCCTGTACGGGTGTCAATCTGAAACATTTCTACAGACACAATATACATCAGCCACATGCGGCTGGAATATATACACAATCACATAGTTATATAGGCAGCCTACTCGGCTGATACCACAAAAATACAACCACACTAATCATGTGTATAGTCTCCTGATACAAGAAGGATAAATGCAACTGAATAAAGTAAGAGAAAACTGTACTAACCAGGAACAGGATATAAGTACAACAGGCTCGTCAGACCAAGAGTGTCATAAATCCTGTATGCATGTCAATCATATGCATCCGTATAAATGCAGCAAGTAAATGCAACAAACACAAGCAATAAATGCATCATGTATATGATGCAAATGTCATGGTCACCCCTGACGCCAGTCAGCCATCTCACACACAATGGTGAGACCGAGTGGGTAGGGCTGTGACAACCGTGTACTCTGCCATCATTGCTCCTGATGAGTGACCGAGTGGACAGGATGCTGTCGAAGTACACCTATCCTCCTACCCCAAATCATAAATGGGGGAGCTCAATGCTCTCATCTCCCGGTACATGATGACGGGGAGGAATCTCTGCCGGCTACCACGCTGCGTCACACTACCCATGAGCGGACCAACGGAGCCAAATAGAGTCCAACCGTCTGCCGGCTACCACGCTGCTACACTAAACCAGTGGAGCCAAACAGAGCAGAACCATCTGCCGGCTACCACGCTGAGTCACTAGACCAACGGAGCCAAACAGCAAAATTGCCACACACCTGTCTGATATACCACTAACCCATGAGTGGTGGTGTGTACAGATGTAACTGGCGGTGTGCTCGACAATAATGGAGCAAACTATCGCACAACATGTTATCATGCGAGATAATGCATGACACTAAACATGGCAATATCCTGAACAACATAGCAATATCCATATATAAATATAAAAATGTGTATCATAAGAGAATGAATCAAATCAAAGGTACACATATCAGATAAGATATCAAAACCCTAGGTCCTGAACATAACAAATAACATGATTGTGTCACTACCCCTATAAGCATGTATAATCAGATAAGTACTAACATGATGTGCATAACAAATAAAAAAACAAGTATATAACAGATCGGGAAGTGATCAACCGAAGCAAATAAGAAACACAATCATTGCTATTTGTTAAAAACATTACTATGCATATCAAATGACATAAAGTCAAAGTACCCGCCTCCAAAAAGGAAGAATCGTATCCGGTCCAAATCCGACGTTGAGATGCTCGTCTCGCATCAAGATCCTGTGTCAAATGATATACTTTTATTTAGCCAAAAATCCAATTGTATAGCTAAATAAAATCCTTAAAAATAATTTAGGGCAAAACCCTAAACTATAAACCTCAACCTACCTAAACAAAATCTAACAATAAATTAGGGTTAGTTACCTAATCTCCAATCCACCATTAGATCAATAATCCAAACTTAATTCCATTACACATAAACAATTATAAGATCCAAATCCAAATAACCAAATAAATCTACACAACCTAATGATCAAATAATTACCAATTAATTATGTGCCAATTTATACCTCACTCACACATATATTCAATCACCTAATCCTTATCTTGTTACTGCTGGATCAAGATTTGTGGCCGAAATTGCTGCCGGCTGCTAAAAACAAAAGTGCTAACAGAATGAAAAGGCTGTCGGTGGTTTGAACCAAAGTAAGTGGCTATGGAACACTCCTTCACTGTCTGGATTAAACAAGATCAGGAAGAAAAGATCAATCCACAACCAAGAACCTTCCTACTGGAACTCATTGTGGCATTCACCTATGAAGCAACCAGGAACAAATCCTTATACCGTGACTAGATCCGAAGCAAGGAAGAACATGAACTAGGATCAATAACCGAAATCATGCCACAACCCTAATTCCACACCACACATCGACTAGGGCTTTGGGCGGTGGCCGACGCTAGGGTTTCTGTGGCCGGCGCTCGAACTCTTCTCGTCACCGCAACACAACTCTAGTAGAGTGAAGCCGGCAGTGTTCAACGGGTGTGAGACTCGGCGAAGTGGCGAAGCAAGGTGGCACTCGGTCGGCGTCGGCTGTGGGATCTTCACGGCAAGGGGTGACGGCAGAGGCAAGGAAGTGGCGTCGGGGCTGGCTAGGGCATGAGCACAGAGAGGGGAAAATCGGCAGATGGGAGGAGGAGGAAGAGAAGTGTCGGCTTCTCTCTTGGTCATGGCTTAAGCACGCGGGAGGAGATGGAACCGCCGAGTGACGATTAGGGCACAGGAGGAGAAGAGAAGGTGCGGGGGGAGAGGGAAACGGTGACGGGAAGAGAGGAAAAGAGAAAAAAAGAAAATAAAAATAAAAATTTGACTTTTCCTCGCTAAAATGGGGTAGCCTAAATAGGCTTTTCCCGGGACCCATTTTTATCACCATAAACTCGTCCATACGGTCTCCGAAAAATTTCAAAAAAATTTCTAAAAATTCCAGAAAATTCCCTTATCTTTATTCACCATTTTTCGGTATTTTACAATATTTTTGATAGTAACGTTGCTACTTTAAAAGTAAAGAAGATCAGCCTTTTTCAATCTTCTTTTGTGAATATTGTGAGGACTAGGGTTCATCATGTGTTGAAAAGCAAGGTGTCGATATTTGTGACTTCACCTAGCTCAACACCAAAATACAAGAGGAAGGGAAAAAAGGTAGATGGAGCATAATCCCTAATTCATTATTTTGAATTCTAATAGATTTTGTGTGTTATTATATATTATTGCTAACCATGTATGGATTTTATCTTATATTATTAAATATGTTGTCACATAGGTAAATTCTATAGTAGATGTTGAGAAGGATGTCAAGAGTCCTGCAAGAACTAAATAAAGATCTATTTAGAAGATATAGATATATTATTTTCCTAATTAATGATAGGTGACATTGGTATTTGTTAGTTTAAAGCATTCGAAGGCAAATTTAGACTATGGAATTCAAATCATGATTCATATGTAGTTGGGATGACTAAAGTTTATGTGAGTTTGACCATATTCTATTCCAATAAGTCTTAAGATCGCAGTATTAAACCTCTCCCTTTTTGTAGGCATGTTTTTTTGGTTGGTTGCATGCTTCATCTTTCAAGATTCGCCATAGGCAATCACGAGGTGTCGAGAGCACAATGTTGTCATCAAGGTGTAACTCAAGATTGTGGCATCTATGCTTGAATGTGGGTGGAGTGATTATCTTGTGGCACAGATGCTATCTGGAGGTTTGAAAATGATGTGAATATGAACACTTATCAGACCTGTGTTGCATTAACTATATTATCAGATAATAATGGATTGTTAAAAAATACATTTGACTAATTTATCTCATCTTTTGCTTCTTATGATAAAACAGATGTAGTAACAATGGGAGTTCAAATTTTACCTTTTTATGGAGTTTTGTACTGATGGTTTTTATTTTGTAGTGATGACAGACATATTGCTTAGTGGTCAAGAAATTATTATAGAATTTTTGTTGGGTTTTTATTTTATTGAGTGATAACAGACAAATGCTGATTTTTATTCACTTGCATGTTTCATTATAACAATTGATTTCGAGTATGAGCTTGGAAAATACCTAGAGTGCATCTTTATTATTGGAAAAATATTGCACCAAAAAAGTATAAAAAGTGCAAGATTTAGTATAATACATCACAAATTTGGGCACCATGTAAACTATAATCTAGTATATATTTTCTATCCAATTGAACACTACCTACAATAGGTCGATCAAAACTTGGGGCACACAATAGTGAACACATTTTAAGAGATACATGGCAAAATATAGGTGCAAAAATTTCAAAGGGAGATATAATTCCTCCTAAATTCAGCACTATTTAAACTCGAATCAAGTATATTTTCTATCCAATTGAGTACTATCTATAATAGGTCAATCAACAACTTGAGGAACACTACTTGTGAACACATTTTTTTAGAGGAACGTGGCAAAATATAAGTACAAAAAGTTCAAAAGGAGGTATAATTCCTCCTAAATTCAATATTATTTAAACTAAAATCTAGTATATTTTATATCCAATTGAGCACTATCTATAATAGGTCGATCAATAGCCTGGCAATACTAACTGTGCACACATTTTTTAGATGTACATGGCAAAATATAGGTATAAATAGTCCAAAGAAAGTATACTTTCTCCTAATTTTAGCATCATTTAAACTATAATCTAGTATATTTTCTATCTAATTAAACACTATCTATAATTGGTCATTCAATAACCTAGGGCACACTACCTATGCACATATTTTTTTGAGGTACATGGCAAAAATATAGGTACAAAAGTCTAATTAAAGGTATAATTCCTCCTAAATTTACCACGACTTTAAACTAGAATCTAATATATTTTTTATCCAATTGAACATTATCAACAATAGGTCAATCAACATCATCAATATGGATAAATATGTGATCGAGATACTATTACGTTCCCGCAACTACACGATTACGTCATCAGTAATATAAAAAATATTGAACCCATAGGGACTGGTATAATCACTAGTGACCTCTCACGTAGAATTAGCTAAACAATAAATAAGAACAAGTTACGTGCTAAGTAAGAGAAGTGAGATAGTGAATAAGGAAGAGGGAGAGAGAGAGAGAGAGATTTGGTTTGTGGAATGTTCTAGGGGTTCGGTTTCATTATGATGTTTATCAATGTAACATGATTTACCAATTACCTATTCTCAATTCACATACACTTGTACAATGTTACCAACTCTTCCCTGCAGTGGACAAGCCAATATGATATTTAGATCAACATCTCTTACCATTAAATAGGAATGATTCCAATGAAGTCTGTTAACAGGTTACCCCTATCACTAGGATCCCTCAGTCATACATCATAAAAAAACACTCATACTCAATAATCATAAAAATGAAGATGACAAATACACACATAATTATCTACTTCCTTGTCAAGAATTATTTCTCCTTTCATGGTAATACTTTAGACGTCAGTTAACGGGTTATCCCTGTCACTAGGACCCCTTGGTCATATGATCTAGGGCATCCCCCTACAAGATCAATAATTCTACGCAATCATTCAATCGAATATGAGAATTAAGCTCAAACACATGCATTCACATAAGATCAAATAAATACAAGGTATGATAATGGCATCTAGATAGGAAATTGACATATCCATGAGTTCTTACATCAATCCTCATTACAACTATTCCCTTAATCCTAGAACAAGGGATTTACTCCGTAGCAAAAAGAAAGAGATCCAAAGACATAAGAATTACAAGCATTCAAAACCCAACAAGAGAGAGAAGGGAATTATGCTCTCCGGATCATGTTGAAAGCTCATTTGTCTTTATATGCTCTCCGGATCATCAACAAACGTCATTTTTCACTCTAAAATGGCTCTTGTCAATATAAAAATACACAAAAAGTAGATCTCTAACAAAGACGAGTAATTATGCTGAAAGTAAGACAAGAGGTGCAAAAATGCACAGATCAAACACGAGTAAAATATGTGAATGTGTGTTAAAACATGCATAAGAGTATATATAATCTATGCATATTACACCTCCAAACTTAAACCTTTGCTTGTCCTCGAGCAAAATGTTATAATCTAAATTCATGTGCTCTTATAATCCATCATAATCCCTTGTGCACTTTTCTAACTCTATCAAACATGCACAAATGATGTCCCCTTGAGGAGCTCATAAGGATTGTCATGTAAACCCTGCAGGTGGACTTAGTTCCGACATGACAATAAAGTTGAGGGGTACTACTCTTGAAGCTAGATGTTAATTAAGTGAGTTGTCAGTAACTCATTTAAGTAATGGACATTCAATATCTTAAACACAGGGAGATTAACACACTCATGATAAGAAGGAGCTCATAATGTAATATGAGATTGGTGCGGTAGTTCGATAATAACTCTTTAGTGGTATGAGTTATTATTGATGAACTTGAGTTGGGTGTTCGAGTTGAATATAGGAAGCTCAAGCTCATCAGGAGGCCAAAACTAATTCCTCCTCTAGGTCCCTATTGTAGCCTCTATGTATAAAGTCTCGCATCCACCCAAGTCATCCTTATGGTCGACCACATCCTTGCTTGGTGCCCAAGCAAGGGGCCGGCCAAGATGGGTTTAAAAGTGGATTTTTAATTTTTTAAATCTTTCTTTTTGTGGCCATCTACAATGTTTTAAAAGAGAGATTTTGAATTTTAAAAACTTTCCTTTTTTGAAGTCATCCACATGGTTTTAAAAAAGAGTTTTAAATTTAAAAAATTTTTCCTTTTTTTTTATCCATCTACAATGGTTTAAAAGAGATATTTTATTTTTGTTAAAACTTTCATTTTTTGTAACCATGATTTAAAAGAAAGGTTTTAATTTTAAAAATCTTTCCTTTTTTAGCCATCTACAATGTTTAAAAAGGAGATTTTTAATTTTAAAACTTTCCTTTTGTAGCCATCCACAATAGGAAATTTAAAAGAGAGATTTTAATTATTGTTAAAATCTTTCCTTTTTAGCCATTACCAAGGATTATAAAAGAGGATAGATGGTGCCTTAGAGGAAATAATCATCTAAACTATTTCTATTCCTCTTCTATTCTCCTTGTGGTCGGCTCCCTCATATTCTTATTCTCCCTTTGTTTTCTCACCTAAGGCCGGTGGCATCAAGAGGCTTCAACCATCTTGTGGCTGGCGGGTTGCAAGGAAGAAAGAAGAACAAGAGGTGGTGTTCCTAGCTTTGATCCCTTGGTGGCCGAAAGTCTTGGAAGAAAGAAGGACTTGGGTGGTTTTTGCATCTTGGTAGATCGTTGCCCACACGACGTCCAAGAGGAGGAGAGGAATACAACAGAAGATCAAGAGATCTTTAAGCTACAAAGAAAGGTATAACTAGTTAATTGTTTCCGCTGTGTACTAGTTTATTTTTCCTTTGTATGGATCCTGAAGTACCAACATAAGAGGCTAGCGATCTTGTGCTTTGATTAAGGTCTCTGTAGTTTAACCTAGGGTTTACTGTAAGGAGTTTAAATATTCAATTTCTTTGAAAGACTTTGACTAGGAAGTGGTGGATGATCCCATACCCAAGAAGGTTGAGTGTCTCGCCAACAACCTAGAAGTCAATCCTTGAAGTAGATATTTAATCAACTTCTGTAATATGGTTTAACTTCTGATGAACACATGGGTTGAACTTGGATTAATAATGTTAAGTTTCGTTTGCAATCCAAGTTTAACTTCTGAAAGGCACATGGGTTGCTAGGAAAAGTTCTGTGCTTGTACAAATTTTTGTATAGGGAAAACAAAACAGAATTCCGAGTAGCGTCAACAGGGGTACCAACAATCTCCCCCTTTTTGATGTGAGCAATCCAAGTTAAGTTAGGGTAAACAAATATAAAATAAAGACAATAAATTTGCAATTCAAGTGCAAAAATTTAAAAATTTAATCTACCTCCCCCTAGACTTAATCTTTCCTTCTCCTCCTTTGATCATATAAAAAATGGGGTACCATAAAATCTAAGGGTACATTTTCAAAACAAATAAGAGAGTTTAAACTCTGAATTTATCAAGATTTTGTAAATATTGAAAATAATTTGATAGCACTAAAAATTCAATTTTAGTAAAATTTTCTAAGTAAAAAATTTGAAAAACAGTCAATAATTTCCTCAGTTAAACTAATTTTGTAGAAATTTATGTAAAGTAAAGCTGATACTTAAAAAATTTCTGATAGAATTTTGACAAACTTTTAAGTCATTCATAATTCAATGTTTAACATTAGTCAACTAAATATTCTTTTCAATAATCGGCTTCCAGGCTGTGGCGATGCACTAAACCTTCTTGGATATTGGAGCAACAACCACTTTCTAGACAAACACTTTTAGAGAAATTAAATATTTAATTTTATCTCTGAAAGCCCTAAGTCTAAAATTTTGTTAAAGAAAAATTAAGTTATGTATGATTTTGGAATCTAAAATAGATTCTTTCCTACAGGATTAACCAAGAATTTCTCAGCAATATATTTCTTTGAAATTCTTCTTATTTGCCCCTTATGGTATCTAAGTACCAATTTAATCCATGGAATTTTCTAATATGTTGATTATCTGAGCATGCATGATTTTTCAAAATATCTACTTGTATTTTCAAATTATAATTTTCTAACTTTAATTTATCATTTTCTAATTCTAATCTTTTAAAATCTTCAAATAGAGAGGTTGTTGCTAGAGTACCTTTTAATTCCTTATTTTCTTTTAATAATTTTTTATTCTCTATTTCTAATTTGCAAGACTCTTTCGACAATATTTTTATGAATTTAAACAATTGGTCAGGAGGTAGAGATCATACCTGACTTACCTTATCGATTTCTGATACTCCTCCTAAAGAGCTGCTTCATTGATGCTCTTGATGCTTATTGAGGAAGAGATGGTTTCGTCTTTTGGTAGGTACTTGGCTATGAGAGCTGTTCGGGCAATTTCCTTGTTCTCAGCTTCTGATGATGACTCGGTGTCCATAGAGGAGTTGGATTCAGCTTCAAATGGTTCTTTGTAGAGCTTTAAGAACTTTTCCCAAAGTTCTTTTGCACTTTTGTATTTTCTGACTCTATCAAGATCCTGGGCAGGTAGTACACTTAGAAGGCTGGACTCAGCCTTACCATTTGCCATAAAATCATTACGTTGCTCGTCAGTCCATTGATGCTCCTCAAGTTCTTCTCCTTCTTACTTTTGGGCATATCAAAACCATACTTAATTGTTAGATAAATATTAAAATCAGTTTTAAAATAAACCTCCATTCGTCGCTTCCAAAATGTGAACTCTGTTGGGGGATCAGTGGCCAGCTTGAAGGGGGTTGGATAGACGGCCCCCCCAAATCGATCGCTTTCTACGTATTTGTTAGTTGCGCAGCGGAATACAAATAATACAAACACAAATACGAAAGATAAATACAAATACAAAGAACAAGAAAGAGCAAGCAAACCAACACACGCCGATTTACGTGGTTCGGAGATAAAGCTCCTACTCCACGGCTGTCCGTAAGGTGGACGATCCCTATCCGTCGGTGGATTACTCCCCGGAAGACCTCCGGCTAGCTCAAACCTCCTTGTGGGTGGAGAAACCTCACCACAAACTCACCAAGACCTCTTGGACACAAGGGAAACTCTTGAGCACTTGTAGACTACTAATTAGACCTTAAACAAGTCTAATTTCGTCAAGCTCAACCAAGCTCCCAAGGCTTGGTTATATAGGCCACGGGTTGGAAAACCCCACCTACCAGTCGACTGCTAAAACATGCAGTCGACTGCCCTTTGTGGAAATTCGACCGTTACATCCCAACGGCTCGATTTCACACTAACCGAGCGAACAGAGACATTCTGTTCGCTGCCAGTCGACTGCCCCAGTCGACTGCACCAGTCGACTGCTAAAACATGCAGTTGACTGCTACAGTACTGCTATAGTAGCGCTATAGTGCTGCTACAGTAAAACCCTAAAACTTGGATTTTACTCCGAGTACAATCTCTCATGCACTCGTACCTCACCCTTATGACTCACTTAACGCTTCCTTTGCAGCTTTGACCTTTTGCCTTCAAGCCTACTTCCTTTGGCTCTCGTCCCTCAGATGCATTCAAGCCCGCGGCTCATCCCCAATGACATCCTTTGCGTATGCCTCGAAGTCGTTTCCCTCGGCCCTTGTCCTTGCTGCCTTGTCCACGATCCCTTTGATGCTCCATCCTTCACCGGACCCGAAGCCATCAACCTGAGTCACATGTGTATCCTGCAGTCCTGCACAACTCAAGTACACATATCAAATAACAAGGGTGAACCTAACTTAAATCCTTTGCCCAAACACCAAAACACATGGTCGCATGGACCATTGGGATTGCTCCAACAAACTCTCCCTCGAACATTGGTGGATAGATGTTAGTTCCAGTCATCTCATTGCTTCAATCGGTGATTAGTCCTTCTTAGGCATCCTAACTCTGATACCACTTGTTGGGACCCGTTGGCCGGCTAGAAGGGGGGTTGAATAGCCCCTGCACAAAAACAGAACAAGCCCTTCTCAGACTTAAAAGAACACTTGCATAAAATAAAATAAAGAAATAAACTAAAAGACGAGGCTCACAGGTTTTACTTGGTTACAACCGGGGAGGTTGTTAATCTAAGGAAATGAACTGCACTAAGTATCTCCTTCAGGCAGAGAAGCCTCTTACAATAGTGAAAGCATAAAAAGATGAAGCTAAACTAACAAAGTGAAGCGCACAAGTGTTGGAACTCAAATTGCTTGTTGTTTTTTAGCTTCTGGACCAAGGCTATATTTATAGTATTGGTCGGGGTGCCTAGAAGCATTTCAGGTGCTTGGAATGGGATAGAAATCTATCCCCGATGCAACGGTCAACGTCCACGTCGATGGTGATAATATTTGGGTTCCAGGCGCTCGGACCCTCAAAGTCAACCCCGTTGACTTTTTTGGTCTGGGCCCTCTGTTTCGGTGCTGCTCGCCTCAGTCCGAGTGTTTCGTTCCGGCTCCGTTCGCTTGGGTGATTTCAGCCACTCGGAATAAGGCTCACCTGAACCTAACTTCTGGCCTTCTCGAGCAACTTTCCACTCCGGCTTCTCGTACCTCAGAATCGTCGCATGCTTCCTTCTTGTCCGCCAACGTACTCTTCCGTAGTGACGCATTGAGCCCGTCGACTCTCTCCCGTGCCGACCTTCTCGCTAGTTGCGTCTTTTACTCCCCGAGCAATCCTCTACTCCAGCTTCTCATCCCTCAGAAACATTGCACACTCCCTTCTCGTCCGCCGGTGTACTCTTCCGCAACACCTCGTCCCTCGGATGCACCGAGCTCGTCGACTCTCTCCCGTGTCGTCCTTCTCGCTAGTTGTGTCTTTTGCTTGACTTCCTGTGCTCCTAAGTTCCTGCACACTTAGACACAGGGTTAAACACAACAGGACATAACTTAACTTGTTTGATCACATCAAAATAACCTTTGGGTACCAACAGATGCATCGATTGGGTAATTGATCAGGAGATCAATTAGGAGAAAACACGAGTGAACAGTTGCTTCCTAGATCGATTGGATAATAGATTGGGAAGACTTTTCTTCACAAATAGTAGCACTATTGTTCGACTAGGTGATTGATTATGAAACTACTTAATCGACTAAGGCTATGACTTAATCAATTGAGGAAAATAGAAAAAGAGTTGTTGTGAGGTTTGGACTGCTAGATTTGATCTAATTTGATATGGTAATCGATTATGGGTAAGGTCAATCAATTGGAGACCCTAAATCAGCACAATATAAAGGATTTCATAAAGGATTCAAATTACTCTTCTTCTCCACCAATTTTTGCTAGTTCTTGAGATTTTGGAAGAGAAGTATTGCTACACTTTCCAAGCATCAAGAGGCAGTCTAGAGCAACAAGAGATCAAGAGCAAGGTTTTTCATTGTTGTATTTACTTCCTTGTTCTTGTTGTATCTTTATATTCTCTCATTGTATTTTTCGTATTGAGATTATATGAGGCTTCTCCACCTCTAAGAAGGAGGTTTTCATAATACATATGTGAGTGAGGAGAGTGGACCCTTGGATTAGTCACCTCAAGGAGGTGAATACCAACTAAAATCTAATGTGTTAGAATTACTTTAAATTTTCACTGCAACAAATCATCAATAAAGTGATTGAAGCTAATCACCCCCCCCCCCCAATAAGTAGTATCAAAGCAAGGTCGCTCTTCTTTAGACTAATCGCCGAAAGAGTAAAGAGCTACAGGAAGAAGAAGTTGAAGCTTAAAGACCTAATTTTAATAAGTCAAAGACTTATTATTCAAGGATCTCAAGTTCAAAAATAGATTTCCAAAATGGTTTCAAGTACAACATCCGAGTACCTCCACCATTCAAAATTGGAAGTTTCAACCTTTGAAAATCAAGGATTGAAAAAAAAATATGATGAAGATAGAGTAATGGTTTGCTTTAATGGAGGAATTTCAAGCTCCAATGGATAACAAAGAGAAGCTTCTCAATAAAAGCAAATCGACTGAGGAGCAACTAAGAAAATCCAAGGATAATGATAACATAACCAAAATTTTGATTTTTTATTGCCTAACAATCTTGTGCAAAATAGGAGATTACAAGAGTGCAAACAAATTATGGAGCAAGTTGACCAAGCTCCATGAAGATACATCCTCAATACAAAGTGAAGAAGAATTCAAAGAGGGAGACTTTTTGGATCAAGAACAAGAGAATTCGGAGATTGATATATGCTCAACATTTGAGAAGGAAATTGAAGAAACATCCACCTCAAGAATTGAGGGGGAGAGATCATTGACATCAGAACAAGAAGAAGCCTCATCATCAAGAGTTAATGAGAAAGAAGATTGTGCCACCTCCACAAGTTAAGAAAGCACAAATTATGAAGGTATATTAATTTTATATATTAAAAATAAAGTGTTAGTATTAGCCCTAGTACCAATTATGAGATGATTGATAAGGGTACTTTTGGTATCATATTTCACTAATAATAAAAGATGAAGTTGGTTATTTTATTTGCTTCAGTTCAGTGCCAAATGAATAAATATAATAATGTCTTAGGGTAGTAGGTTCTAGTCTATAATATACTAATTAGTTGAATTAATAGTGAGATATTTTAGATATATAGAATGCTACTCTTAACTATTTCTAGTCAAGTATTAATATATAAGGACAATATTAATGTATTGAGACTAGCATGTAGGTCAATGGATAACTTAATCTTACAAGTCATAGATATAAGATATCAGGCTGACACATAGGTATATATTAAAGAATATGTGCTGAATGACCCGCCATGAGATGTTTCATTGATCGTTATATGAGTATCATGAATATTCTCATAGTGACTATTAATATAAATAGTCCTTAGACCTGAAGTCACTATAGTTCCCTACATAAGGAGTTGTGTACTTTAGTATCGACAAAAGTCACCTATAATAAGGTGGACTATAAAGTCAATAACTGGGTATGCAATAAGTTATGTGGAGGGATATTAGTAATGTAGATGGTATCTATCCCTTTCATATGACAGAAATGATATCTATGGACCCCTTGATTAGTATGACACAAGAATGCATGACCATGCTCAAATGAGTCAATATGAGACGTTACGCTTATTTGATTAAGTGTGTCTACTTAGAGATTAAGAAACACAAAGATTGATAAGAGGATGACATGGTCTATGCCTCATTGATTAATCTAAATATCAAGGATAGAAGGATTAAGTCATACAAGATAATAGACACAAAAAGGTTAAGTCAGATCTCGACCACTTGGGTAGCAATGATGTATATCTAGATGTTACTCATTGTTTATGTATCTAAAATAGTTTCAGAAATATTACCAATGTTATGAGAGCCTATTGGATCACATACAAAGAACAAGTTAATTTGGAGATGGATTCATATGATGGATCATTGGATTAAGTCTAATCTGAATTAGACTCATTGAGTTAGACTCAATTAGATCCAATTATTGGATTGAGTCTAATTTATATTAGACTTATTGAGTTAATTCGAATTAATGAGATAGTGATGTTAGTTAGAGCCCTAGAGCCAATCATTTGATGATTGTTGTATGGACTCATTGTATCATATTCTTATATATATAAAGGCATTTGTTTATGGTTATTATGCTTACTTGTATTGGTCCCAAATAACTAAGTATAATAGCGTCCTTGAGTAGAAGGTTCTTACCTATATCAATCGGTTAGTTGAATCGATAGTGAGATGATATAGAGAACACTACTCTTAATCATTCCTAGTCAAGTATTAGCATTCAGGGACAATATTAATGCGACGAGACTAGCATGTAGGTCAACTCGATGACTTGATCTCACAAGTCATGGATATAGAGATATCAAGTTGACACATGGGTATGCATTGGAGAATATATACTGAATGACCCGCCATGAGAAAGTATCATGGATCGTTATATGAGTGTCATATACTTTCTCATGTGGCTATTAGTATGACTATTAGTCCTTGGACCTGAAGTCACCATGATTTCCTACATAAGGAGTTACATACTTTGGCTTCGTCAAACGTCATCCGTAACTGGGTGGACTATAAAGGCAATTATTGGGTATGTAACAAATTATGCGGAGGGATGTGAGTGATGTAGATGAGATCTATCCCTCATATATGATGGGAGAGACATCGATATTCTTGATAGAGTGAGACCACTAAATGCATGGTCATGCCCAAATGAGTCAATATGAGATGTTGAGCTCATTTGATTAAGTGAGTCTACTTGGGATTCAAGATTTAGATTGATTAGAGGATGACACGGTCTATGCCTCACATTGATCAATCTAGATGTCAAGGATAGAAGGACACTTGTCATATATTGTGAAGAGTCACAATTAGTAGTCACAAGGTGATGTTGGATCTCAACATTCTTATAACTTGGGTAGTAATGATGTGTTGCTAGATACCGCTCATTACTTATGCTTCTAAATGAGTTTAGGAGCATTGCCAATGTTATAAGAACCTATAGGGTCACACACAAAGGGCAATTAGATGGAGATTAGGTTTATTTGATGAACCTAAAGGATTAGGTCCATGTGATGAACCTAAAGGATTAGGTCCATGTGATGAACCAAATTGGATTAAGAGTAATCCAAATTAGACTAATTGAGTTGGACTCAATTTGATTCATATGTTAGATTGAGTCAATTTAATTCAATGAATAGAGATTCATTAAATTAAAATTGACTTGAACCAATGATTAGATTTAATCAACCATGGGAGAGAAGTGGTCAAGTTTGACTTGACTTGAGAGGAAGATGAAGGGTCAAGTTTGACTTGACCATTTGCCACCTCATTGGTGAGTTGGCAAAGAGTGGGCCAATGATGATGCTCCACATCATCATGATTGCTTAAGTGGGATGCCACCTCATGGGAGTTACCAAGAGTTGTGACTCTTGGTATCCATGGAGGTTATTAACCTCATTCATGTGGCCAGCCACTTATTCATGGGGTGAGTTTCATTTCTTTTGTGTAACTCTCATCTTCTTCCTCAAGCTCTCTCTTCTCTCCCTCTCCTCCACCTTGGCCGAACCTTTCAAAGCTGCTAGCACACCTTTTGTTTGGTTTCTCCATCTCTTGCTTGTGTGGATACACATAGAGGAGTATCTACTTTGATACTCTCGAGATCTGGCGAACCTTGGACGAGCGGGATTAGCGAAGGGCATCGCATCAAGGGTAAAGTTCTTCTCCTTTGTAGATCTAGTTTAGATCTAGGCTAGAAACTCGTACTCGAAGTTTTGCATAAATTTTATTTCTTCGCACGGATCCGGTGGCGGGGTTTCGAGGTTTCCGCAACGCAAAAAGCGATTTTTACGGCCCGAAAAATCCAATAGTGGTATCAGAGTCATATGCGAAGCGCGTATGAGTTTTTTGTTTGTATTTTTATGAAAAATATCATTTCTGTAATAATCTGTAAATTTACTATTTTTATAGATTTTATGTGTAACGCCCGGAAATTCTCAAATTAATTTTAAAAATATTCTACTATTTTTTTGGAATTTTAGGATATTTTCATGGAATTTTTAGAGTAGCAGAAGTAGCAAAAATAAAGAAAAACGTAAAATAGGCTAAGCGGGAATTGAACCCGAGACCGATTAAAGCTTACGACTTATAGATGACTCTAGTAATCAAGGGGCCCCAACAGGGGTGTGCTGAAAGAAGAGAGGAACAATTATATTTAAGGTTTAGTTGGGGTGTAATTATCACTTAATATAAATAGGGAATTTAAGTGAGGATTGTTATTTTCTTGAACGACAATTCTTCTTTTCCCTCAACCTCACCCGCCGACCCCTCTCTCTCCAAAACCTCTCGGCACCCAAGCTCAAGAAGACCTAGGGTTTCCTCCCTAAGGTCGTAGGAGCACCCTCCGGCGACGACTCCCGCACAAGGATGCTCCCCTCCACGAGGAGAACACATAGACATAAGAGGATCGTCGAAAGGATCGTCTTCTCCGGAAACCTAGCGATCGGATTGTAAGAAAAACTAGCACAGGAAGTGAGTAACCCCTCACCTGCAGTATAAGTAGCTATTTGTATATTTCTATGCTTTAGTTTTGTCATATGCAAATCCATCGGTACGTAGGGTGTGAATTAGTGCACACTAAGTGCTCGATGAAATGGTTAGCACAGCTAAATGCCACAGTAGGCATTTTAATAGTTTAGTTAAATGCTGTAGATGCATTTAAATAGTATACTTAACCTTACTTCAGCTTATATGGGACTACGGTCCAATGGGTGGGCTCCCACAGTCGTCTCTAGGTTCAGATAACCTAGTTCTAGGTTCAGATAACCTAGTAAAAGAAAGTTAAGATAAATCAATTTATAAACAGTATTTTACTTTATTAGAGGCTCTGTACTGGACTCTCAGATGTCCTTGGGTTGGGCTCCCACAGTCGTCCCTAGGTTTAGATAACCTAGTAAACCCTACTAAATTCGAGTCTTGCAACCCCGGGTCTAGTTAGGGATGCGCGCATAGCAAGTACAGTTGCCGGGCCCATCAGCAGCATGATTAGTATTTTATCTACTTATGAAAATAGTTTTCAAACTTCACAACTAGATATGTGAATACAGCTTAGCTTCAGTTTAGTTTTCTCATTGTTATAACACTCAGCTTAGCTTATGTATCGATTTAGTTAGCTTGTCGATACAATGGATAGCTTTTCGTTCAGTATTTGTTAGGATGACTTACATGTTCATATGCATGTTTTAGTGTTTTCAGCATGATTATTAGCATGTATTTCAAATAGCATCTTTTAAAAGAAAGCATGATTTTTACGAATGCATGTTTTGTGAGGTAGATGGTTTCTTACTAAGCTCTCAAGCTTATAGTTTCATTTTTCTTATACTGCAGATAAAGGCAAAGGAAAGGTGGATTAATGGAGGCTGGAGGGCAATGTGATAAAGATGTGTGTGAAAGGAACCTGGAATAAAGATCTTTGGAGAAACTAGCAAATTTAAGAACTTAGCATTTCTTATAGTGTTACTTTCTGCACTTTTAGTTATTTAAGTGCTTTAAATTATGAAAGTTATGCTTAGATTACTCGTTGTCTGAATATTAGATAGCTACCCATGAGTAATGATATTTCTAGTAGTAATGTTGTATTTGTAGTTGAATTTCTGAAGGTTCTGTAGGAGGTCGGGACTGATTTCTGCAGAAATCAGAAACCCAATTGATCAGCCGATCGATTGAGCAGTTCTCAATCGATCAGCCGATCGATCGGGAATTTGCTCCTGCGAACAGAGAGCTTCTGAATCGATCATTGGATCGATTAGTCAACCTAGATCGATCATTAGATCGATTCAGAATTGACCCCGTGCATAGTAGCACGTTGAATCGATCGGTGGATCGATCAGATAACTCCAATCGATCAACCAATCGATTGGGACGTCGAATTTCAGCCAGAAGTGCCTAGTTTCAATTCTTGACCAGATAGAAAGTCAAATTTCCTTCTTTAGCATATGTACATAAATGAAAAGGTCTTTGAACCTAATCTTACAGACTGTAATAGTCAGTAGCAGAGTAAGATTTTAATTAGTACAGTTTCCACAAAATAGCTTAGCATGGTATAATATAACCCCCGGCCTTACAGTTTAGCCAGTAGGAGGTGGGGCGTTACAGAGTGGTATCAGAGCAAGTTCCATACTTCATTCACACACACATCAGCATTGAACCTGCAGCTTCCAAGTAAGAATACCTCTCACTTTAATTATATTTTTGCTTTCATGTTGCTTTCATGTTTATAGATAACCGTAGCATGTTCATATATGATAACACCTAACATGATAGTAGTAATGTAACGCCCGAAAATTCTCAAATTATTTTTAGAAATATTCTATGATTTTTTTGGAATTTTTAGATATTTTTCCGGAATTTTTCCGAGTAGCGGAAGCAGCAAATATAATTAGAACCGCAAAATATCTTAGGCGGGAATCGAACCCGAGACCTATGGCTTAGGGATAATGTTGGGAACCAGTTGAACCCAGCAGGGCCGTGCTGAAAGGAAAGGGAGACGATTTAATTTATATTAGAGTTGGGCCGGAATTACCACTTAATATAAATAGAAGGTTTAAGTGGGGTTGGGTTATTTTCTTTTATTGGTTCGGCAAAACCCTTCCTCTCCAAAGCCTCACGCCGACACCTTCCTCTTCCTCCTCCTCTCTCGGCGCCCAAGCCCCAAGGGCTCTCGGATCATTTTCCGGCGACGACTCCAACACGAAAGAGGTTCGTCTCCGCGAGAGGAACGCATAGACGCGAGCGAATCGTCGAGAAGTCGTCTCCACCGGAATTTCTAGCAAAAGGAATTGTAAGAAAATTAGCGTACGAGGTAAGAAACCCCTCACCTGCAGTATAATAGCTCCGTTTGGTTTTCTACGCATTAGTTTTAGCTATATGCAGGTTTTTCGGCACATAGGGTGTGTTTAAACCCTCCTCGAGGATTAGGGATCTAGTTGAGCACCTCTAGACGGGCCGGACACGTTGGTCTCCTTTAGTTGGAGATTCTAGACGTTGTCGGGTGCCTAGAGGTGATCTCCCTATTAGAGGAGAGAGTTGGAGCACACCAAGTGTTCGGTAAAATGTTAGTGTAGCTAAATACCATCTCAGTTATGTTTAATAGCTCAGTTAAATGCATTAGGAGCATTTAAAATAGCACATTAGCTTAGTTCAGTTTATGGGACTACGGTCCAATGGGTGGGCTCCCACAGTCACCTCTAGGTTCAGATAACCTAGTTCTAGGTTCAGATAACCTAGAAACAGCAAGTTAAAATAGTTAGCTATATTCAATATTTTACTTTTCAGTTGGCACTGTACTGGATTAGATATCCATTGGGCTGGGCTCCCATAGTCGGTCCCTAGGTTTAGATAACCTAGTAGCTCTACTAAATTCGGGACTTGCAAGCCCGGGTCTAGTTAGAGATGCGCGCATAGCACGTACAGTTACCGGGCCCCTCAGCAGCATGTTTAGTATTTTCACTTATTATATGTATACGGTTTTCAACCTTTCACAAATTAGTTCGTGAACTCAGTACAGCTCTAGCAGTAGCTCAGTATTAGCGTAGCTCAGTTTCAGTATCATGCTCCAGTTTAGTTTTTCCCTGTGAATATGCATGATGACTTTATGTTCAGCTCTTGATATGCCATGATTGTATGCTTATATGTCATGCCATGCTAGTTTATTCAGTATATCCAGCATATGTTTTAAACAGCATGATTTAAAATCATATTTGCATCGTTGCATGTTTTTGTGAGGTAGATGGTTTCTTACTAAGCTTTAAGCTTACAGATACTATTTTTCCTTATACTGCAGATAAAGGTAAAGGAAAGATGGACTAGCAGAGGGAGCTGGAGGACAATGCAAAGGATGGTGTGTGTGGCAGGAACTGGAATAAAAGACCCTCTGGGGATCTAGCATTTACTTTAGCACTTTACAATTTATTAGTTCTAGTTTCCATGATTTATGCACTCTTGAACCTTTGCAAGTTTAAACAATTAGAACTTTTAGAAATTTATACTTCCATGCATTTTAAGTTGTTAAAATGTGTTTTAGTGAGTAAAATGCCATGAACCAGTTTAGAATTGTTACTACATGTTATTAGAATAGTTTATTATGCATTAGGTAGTTGTTGTATGAGGTTTTGGCACGAAGCAGTGCTGAAATCAGAGTTCTCGGGGGAAATCAGAACTCTGATCGGTCTCCAGAACGATCAGGGCCTGAGTAGTGCCACTGGATCGGTCAGCCGACCGACCCAGACGGATACAGTACGCTACTGTATCCTCCTGGATCGGTCAGCCGACCGATCCAGCGCGATATAGTAGCGTCCCGGGAGAATTCCCACCTGGATCGGTCTGCCGACCGATCCAGCCACACCTGGATCGGTCTGCCGACCGATCCAGTTGGGAACAGAATGCTCCCCAGCTTCGATCGATCTGTGGATCGATCGGCAGGTTTGTAGGTAGTTGGGAAGGTTAGGTTCTAGTCCCTAGCTCAGTTGGGAAGTTCAGTTTCTCTCCCCTAGCATGTGTACAACTCCTAGGTACACCTAGAACATTCAGATTAGTTTTTAAAAGATAACAGTCAGCAAAATTTTAATTAGCCCAGCTTTCCGCACAATATAGTTTAGCATAACTGTAGCGACCGGCCTTACAGCCAGTACCCAGAAGGTGGGTCGTTACAGAGTGGTATCAGAGCAGTGTTCCATACTTCCTACACACACATCAGCATTGTACCTGCAGCTTCCAAGTAAGAATACCTCTACTCTCTTTATTGTTCTTGCTTTCTAGTTACAGTTCATGTTTATATGCCTACTGCTTGTTAGCGTGTGATAGCTTTTAAACATGATATCAGTAGTTATATAACTGTAATTACTTTAGTTATGTTATGTTCTCTATGTCTTTAGAAATGGCACGAGGATGCCCAGCTAGAAGGGCACTAGCTACTGAGCCCCAACAAGAGGCAGGCAGTTCAGTGCCTCCTCCAGATCTTACAGCATTAGTGGCTCAGCTGAACAGCAACAAGAAATAGCCACCTTAAAGGCTAATCGCCAGTACCCCACACACCCCGAACCGAATTTGACTACTCCTAGTCTTGGAGGTTCCACCACCACACCAAAGACCAAAGACAAGATCAAAGACCAAAGCAAAGAAATGAGCCAAGAAAGGAAGCCTATCTGATCCAAAGGCGAGTGAAGCCAGAGAACTTCTCGGGCACTAGTGAACCATGGGATGCACAAGCCTGGTTCAAAACATAGTAGAGCACTGGACTGGCCAGAACATGAGAAGGTGAAGTGTGCCTCCTTCTGCCTGACAGGAGACGCACGCATGTGGTGGGAAAGAATCAGAACGAAGCGCCCAGTGAACCAGATGTCATGGGCTGACTTCGAGAAGGAGTTCTTCGAGGAGTTCTTTCACATACGGGTTACAAACCGCCACTATGACGAGTTCACTGAGTTTCGTCAGGGCAACCTTTCAGTTGAGGAAGCCGTGAAGAAATTCAACAGGTTGGCTCGTCTATGCCCAGAGCTAGTCAGCACAGAGAAGGAACGAATCCGGTTGATGCTCAAGATGCTGAGGCCAGAGATAGCAGTGAACGTGGCTGGTGGCATACATAGGCCACAAACCACAAAGGAGCTAGTGAGCAGTGCCTTGACCACGGAGCATTACCAGAACAGTATAAAGCAGCAAAAGCAAGTCTCCTCAGAGTCCAAAGGCCAAGGAAACTCTCACACTCAAAAACAGCAATGCCACAACTCTAACTGGAAAGGAAACTCCAACAGCAAGCGCAGATCAGGAAGTGACCCAAAAGGAGGACCATCTAGCAAGCGACCCAGTTATCCAAAGTGTGCTACTTGTGGGAAATTCCACCCAGGGGTTTGTCGCAAGGGTACACGAGGATGTTTTGAATGTGGACAAGAAGGGCACATGGCTAAGCAGTGCCCGAACAAGACCGGTCTTCCTCAGCAACAGCAGATTCAGTATGCAGGCCAGCCAGCTCAGTTATATCAGATGCAGGCCGCTCTAGAAGGTCCACTTATCAGCCAGGGCAAATTAGAAGCCCCTCCAGCTATGGCGAATGCGAGGATCTACTCACTCACCAGAGAGGACGTAGCCAATGCCTCGACAGTTGTTACAGGTCAGCTTAGCATTTTTCAGCAAGTAGCAACTGTATTATTTGATACTGGGGCAACCCATTCCTATATAGCTAGGGTGTTCGCCGTAAAGTCAGCAATAGCTCCAGAGGTACTCAGTGGTCAGTTTCTGACGACACTACCTTCGGGAGAAGTTATGGCGTCCACGCACTGGCTCAGGGCAGTGCCAGTCATTATAGCAGACAGGGAGCTCTTTTGTGATCTGATCCTGCTAGAAATGACTGACTACGACGTCATCCTTGGAATGGATTTCCTGATCAGATACGGTGCTTCCATAGAGTGCCGTAAACAGAAAGTCGTGTTCCAACCCGAAGCAGAAGCACAGTTCGAGTACATCGGAGAACCAAAGAGAAAAGCCAGAAAATTTCTTTCAGCTATAAAGGCACAGAAGTTGATGGATTCAGGATGTACGGGGTACCTAGCACATGTAGTCAATACCAGCCAGGACAGGAACCAACAGCTAGCAGAGGTTCGAGTCGTATGTGACTACCCAGCAGTCTTCCCTGAAGAGTTACCAGGCTTAGCACCAGACAGGGAGATCGACTTTGAGATAGAGCTCATTCCCGGTACAAATCCTATCTCCAAAGCGCCTTATCGCATGGCTCCAGCAGAACTAAAGGAGCTTCAGGAGCAACTACAGGAGCTGCTTGACAAGGGTTTCATACGCCCGAGTCACTCGCCATGGGGAGCGCCTGTATTGTTCGTGAAGAAGAAGGATGGAAGCATGCGACTGTGCATAGACTACAGATCACTGAACCAAGTCACGATCAAGAATAGGTATCCCCTTCCCAGAATCAATGATCTGTTCGACCAGCTGAAGGGAGCAGCAATGTTCTCTAAGATAGATCTCAGATCAGGTTATCATCAGGTGAAGGTCAAAGAAGGGGACATACCGAAGATAGCCTTCAGAACCAGATACGGACACTACGAGTTCGTAGTCATGCCCTTTGGCGTGACCAATGCTCCAGCTACATTCATGGATCTCATGAACAGAGTATTCAGGGAGTATTTAGATAAGTTTGTTATTGTGTTTATCGATGACATTCTTATCTACTCAGGAACTCAGGAAGAACATGCAGAGCACCTGAAGACAGTACTACAGACACTTCAGCAGAACCAACTATACGCCAAGTTCACGAAATGCGAATTTTGGCTAGATCAGGTGTCCTTCCTGGGTCACATCATCTCAAAGGATGGTATTATGGTAGATCCCAGCAAGATAGAAGCAGTAAGTAACTGGAAGAGACCTAGGAACGCCAGCGAAATCAGGAGCTTTCTGGGATTAGCAGGTTATTACAGAAAGTTTGTAGAGGACTTCTCCAGGATAGCCTCACCAGAAAGAACAGAAAATTTCAGTGGACAGAGGACTGTGAGAACAACTTCAGCGAGCTAAAAAGGAGATTGACCAGTGCTCCCATTTTGGCTCTACCAGACAACATCAGCAGCTTTGACATCTATAGTGATGCCTCTAAGTTGGGACTAGGAGCAGTACTGATGCAAAACGGCAGGGTGATCGCCTATGCCTCCAGACAACTCAAGGATTATGAGAAGAATTATCCTACTCATGACCTTGAGCTTGCAGCAGTAGTGTTCGCCCTCAAAATTTGGAGACATTACTTACATGGAGCTCAGTGCAGAGTGTATACAGATCATCAGAGTCTGAAGTACTTCTTCACTCAGAAGGATCTGAATATGCGACAGCGTAGATGATTAGAGCTGGTCAAAGACTACGATATAGACATCCTCTACCATCCAGGGAAAGCAAATAAGGTAGCAGATGCACTTAGCAGGAAATCCAGTGCTACCTTATTATCTCTTACAGTCATGTCACCGCCCCTACAGAAGGAGATCGTAGATTTCGGTCTCGAACTCATCGTTGGACAGCTCTCTACTATGACCTTAGAGTCTACCTTGCTTGGTGATATTCAGTCAGCTCAGGTGCAGGACCCTGGAATTCAGGAAATCAAGCAAGGGCTAGCAGAATCAGAAGGTAGATAGTGTTGTATTTTGGTGACAGACTGTGTTCCGGATCAGGAGGAGCTAGAAGGCAGATTTTAGATGAGGCTCACAAGACTCCCTATGCGATGCATCCAGGTTCCACCAAAATGTATCAAGGCCTGAAGAAATATTTTTGGTGGCCCGGGATGAAGCGAGACATCGCCAGATATGTTAGCATCTGCCTCACCTGTCAGAGGGTCAAGGCAGAACATCAGCGACCTATACAGATTCCAGAATGGAAGTGGGAGGATATCTCTATGGACTTCATAGTGGGACTACCCAGAACCACGAATGGTTTTGATGCCATCTGGGTAATAGTCGACAGGTTGACTAAATCAGCCCACTTTTTAGCTATCAAGATATCCTACTCCATGGAGAAGCTAGCTCAGTTGTATCTCCAGGAGATCGTCAGACTTCATGGAGTCCCACGTACCATTATTTCAGACAGAGACAGCAGATTTACATCACACTTCGCATTGGGTACGAAGTTAAAGTTCAGCACAGCATTCCATCCGCAGACAGATGGTCAGACAGAGCGAGTAAATCAGGTACTCGAAGATATGCTCCGAGCGTGTGCCCTAGACTTCAAGGGAAGTTGGTGCAAATATCTGAGCTTAGCAGAATTTGCATACAACAACAGCTATCAGGCCACTATCGGCATGGCACCTTATGAGGCTCTCTATGGGCGGAGGTGTAGATCTCCAATCTGCTGGTATGAGAGTGGTGAACATAAAGAACTAAAGCTTCAGACAGATCTAGTAGCAGATACCACAGCAGCTATACAGCTGATCCGTCAGAGGATAGAGACAGCTCAGAGCCGCCAGAAAAGCTATGCTTATACACGGCGCAGACCCTTAGAATTTTCAGTTGGAGATTCAGTGTTCCTCAGAGTAGCTCCCATGAAGGGAGTAATGCGTTTTGGGAAGAAGGGCAAACTTAGTCCCAGATATGTGGGACCATACCTTATCAACAGAAGAGTTGGCAAGGTGGCATATGAGCTAGAGCTACCCCAGGAAATGTCAGCTGTCCACAACATATTTCATGTCTCCATGCTGAAGAAGCATACCCCAGATGCCACCCAGGTGATTGAGCCCCAGTCGGTACAGATCCGCGGAGACTCGGCCTATTCAGATAATAGATCGAGCAGTTAAGAAATTACGGAACAAGGAAGTACCATTAGTCAAAGTTATTTGGCACAGTCATACAGCAGAAGAGGCAACTTGGGAGACAGAAGTACCCAGAATTATTCTAAGTTCGAGGATGAACTTTTTATAAGGTATGGGGAGTTGTAACGCCCGAAAATTCTCAAATTATTTTTAGAAATATTCTATGATTTTTCTGGAATTTTTAGATATTTTGCCGGAATTTTTCCGAATAGCGGAAGCAGCAAAAATAATTAGAACCACAAAATAGCTTAGGCGGGAATCGAACCCGAGACCTATGGCTTAGGGATAATGTTGGGAACTAGTTGAACCCAGCAAGGCCGTGCTGAAAGGAAAGGGAGACGATTTAATTTATATTAGAGTTGGGCCGGAATTACCACTTAATATAAATAGAAGGTTTAAGTGGGGTTGGGTTATTTTCTTTTATTGGTTCGGCAAAACCCTTCCTCTCCAAAGCCTCACGCCGACACCTTCCTCTTCCTCCTCCTCTCTCGGCGCCCAAGCCCCAAGGGCTCTCGGATCATTTTCCGGTGACGACTCCAACACGAAAGAGGTTCGTCTCCGCGAGAGGAACGCATAGACGCGAGCGAATCGTCGAGAAGTCGTCTCCACCGGAATTTCTAGCGAAAGGAATTGTAAGAAAATTAGCGTACGAGGTAAGAAACCCCTCACCTGCAGTATAATAGCTCCGTTTGGTTTTCTACGCATTAGTTTTAGCTATATGCAGGTTTTTCGGCACATAGGGTGTGTTTAAACCCTCCTCGAGGATTAGGGATCTAGTTGAGCACCTCTAGACGGGCCGGACACGTTGGTCTCCTTTAGTTGGAGATTCTAGACGTTGTCGGGTGCCTAGAGGTGATCTCCCTATTAGAGGAGAGAGTTGGAGCACACCAAGTGTTCGGTAAAATGTTAGTGTAGCTAAATACCATCTCAGTTATGTTTAATAGCTCAGTTAAATGCATTAGGAGCATTTAAAACAGCACATTAGCTTAGTTCAGTTTATGGGACTACGGTCCAATGGGTGGGCTCCCACAGTCACCTCTAGGTTCAGATAACCTAGTTTTAGGTTCAGATAACCTAGAAACAGCAAGTTAAAACAGTTAGCTATATTCAATATTTTACTTTTCAGTTGGCACTGTACTGGATTAAATATCCATTGGGCTGGGCTCCCATAGTCGGTCCCTAGGTTTAGATAACCTAGTAGCTCTACTAAATTCGGGACTTGCAAGCCCGGGTCTAGTTAGAGATGCGCGCATAGCACGTACAGTTGCCGGGCCCCTCAGCAGCATGTTTAGTATTTTCACTTATTATATGTATACGGTTTTCAACCTTTCACAAATTAGTTCGTGAACTCAGTACAGCTCTAGCAGTAGCTCAGTATTAGCGTAGCTCAGTTTCAGTATCATGCTCCAGTTTAGTTTTTCCCTGTGAATATGCATGATGACTTTATGTTCAGCTCTTGATATGCCATGATTGTATGCTTATATGCCATGCCATGCTAGTTTATTCAGTATATCCAGCATATGTTTTAAACAGCATGATTTAAAATCATATTTGCATCGTTGCATGTTTTTGTGAGGTAGATGGTTTCTTACTAAGCTTTAAGCTTACAGATACTATTTTTCCTTATATTGCAGATAAAGGTAAAGGAAAGATGGACTAGCAGAGGGAGCTGGAGGACAATGCAAAGGATGGTGTGTGTGGCAGGAACTGGAATAAAAGACCCTCTGGGGATCTAGCATTTACTTTAGCACTTTACAATTTATTAGCTCTAGTTTCCATGATTTATGCACTCTTGAACCTTAGCAAGTTTAAACAATTAGAACTTTTAGAAATTTATACTTCCATGCATTTTAAGTTGTTAAAATGTGTTTTAGTGAGTAAAATGCCATGAACCAGTTTAGAATTGTTACTACATGTTATTAGAATAGTTTATTATGCATTAGGTAGTTGTTGTATGAGGTTTTGGCACGAAGCAGTGCTGAAATCAGAGTTCTCGGGCGAAATCAGAACTCTGATCGGTCTCCAGACCGATCAGGGCCTGAGTAGTGCCACTGGATCGGTCAGTCGATCGATCCAGACGGATACAGTACGCTACTGTATCCTCCTGGATCGGTCAGCCGACCGATCCAGCGCGATACAGTAGCGATTCCAGGAGTTTCGGGTTCCTGGATCGGTCAGCGGATCGGTCTGCCGACCGATCCAGTTGGGAACAGAATGCTCCCCAGCTTCGATCGATCTGTGGATCGATCGGCAGGTTTGTAGGTAGTTGGGAAGGTTAGGTTCTAGTCCCTAGCTCAGTTGGGAAGTTCAGTTTCCCTCCCCTAGCATGTGTACAACTCCTAGGTACACCTAGAACATTCAGATTAGTTTTTAAAAGATAACAGTCAGCAAAATTTTAATTAGCCCAGCTTTCCGCACAATATAGTTTATCATAACTGTAGCGACCGGCCTTACAGCCAGTACCCAGAAGGTGGGTCGTTACAAGTAATTATATAAACATGATTGTATTAGTTATGTATGTCCTCTACCTCTCTAGAAAATGGTACGAGGATGCCCAGCTAGAAAGAGACCAGCTACTGAGCCCCAGCATGAGGCAGGCAGCTCAGTGCCTCCTCCAGACCTTACAGCAGTAGTGGCTCAGTTATAGAAGCAGCTAGCTGAACAGCAACAGGAGATAGCCACCCTAAGGGCTAACCAGCAGAACACTCCCACTGTCACTCCAGAACCTAACTTAGCAACCCAGTGGTGATAGAGGTTCCACCAGTCCAACCTGCAACACCAGTAGCTCCAGCAGCAGGGGCAAGAAGAGAAGTCTGTTGGTGCAATCGACCTCCAAGGTTTTAATGTCAGACAAATATGTTTAAGTATGTTTAAGTATGAAGTTTGATCAAGGGAAGTCCTAGTTGTAGGTTAGGCAAGGGAAGTCCTAGTTGGAGGCTAGGCAAGGAGAGAAATCTCGGTATATCGTGGAAGCCAGGTGGATAGGTCTGGAGGACTTGATCCCTGGGTAGCCGAATACTGAGTCCTAGTTGTAGGCTAGGTAAGGGAAATCTCAGTATATCGTGGAAGTCAGGTGGATAGGTCTGGAGGACTTGATCCCTGGGTAGCCGAATACTGAGTCTTGGTGAGTGAAGCCAAGTGCAGAAAATCCTAGGGGGTGGTAACCTTAGGTAACGAGAAGTCTTGGAGGAGTGAACTCCAAAGCAAGGTTGATCGGATGGTTTCCGGTCGACCGCGCACGGTCGACCGGACCAGCGGATCTCGGTAAATCTAGGTTTAGGTTTATCATTATTTTCTGTATTACTATTATTGCTGTTGGCTAATATGGTATTGCAGGAAAAGTCTTAGTGGATCAGGCGATCAGACATTGAGCAGACAAAAGACCAAACATGTCTGGAGGATCATGTTTGGCAGGTAAGTTGAGGTATGCAACTGGAAGAGCGACAGTGAGGTCGGGTTCCTAAAGGGAACAACCTAAGTTCGCTGATTCAACTAAAGAAACCGGGAAGGTTTCCAAGTTGAGATCAAGACAGTCCTAACTGTCATACTCATGCATTATATATTACTGTGCTAACCTTTGTGTTGCAGGGATACTTTGCTTAATACTGTATTGCAGGTTTGGTTGGATCGGTCGACCGAACCAGAGGATCGGTCAACCGAACCAAGATGACTTAGCACAGATCAGTTTAATCAGCAATGATCAGATGTAGAAGGAAAATACATTGATCGGTCGATCGAACCCGAGGATCAGTCGACCGAACCATCAATATTAAAGGCACAGTAAATGCAGATCACGATAAATCTCGACGAACAGGGAAGGAGCCTGTTCGGTCGACCGAACAGAGGGATCGGTCGACCGAACCATTGAAGTCCAGTTAATGCAGAATATCGAGCCAGCGTCAGACTCCAGCTGGAAGGGATCGGAGCTGGTTCGGTCGACCGAACATCCATCATACCTATAAATTGAGGCTCGAAGTCAGAGGCCATGTAGAACTTTCTGATAAAAAATTCCTGCTCTGTGAACAACTCGTCTTCATCAGCTCAGTAAGGTATTGCATTCTAAAGCGCCAACCTAAGCTCCATCTACAATTTCGTTGTCGGTATATTTTAATTAAAAGCTTCCATTGTAATTTCTTTTAAAGAAAGATAGTAGTGTGTTACTATCTTGCTCCATTATACGATTCACTTCTTTCCGAGAATTTCGGAAAGAAGGATTATAGTTCCTTGCTCATCGGTGCGGTCAAGGACCGCGAGCCTTCGAGTAAGAGTCGAGCTAGACTCCGAACGAAGTAAATAACCTTGTCTTATTTATTATTTCCGCTGCACGACTTTGATATAAAAGAAAAGAAATAGTTTTTAAAAGGAGCGATATTCAACCCCTATCGCTTCAAATGATCTATCAATTGGTATCAGAGCCGGTTAGCTCTAAAATTTCTTAACCGATTTTCAAAGCATTTTAAAACTTTTTTCTTTTCTTTTAGTATATTCTTTTTTCTTCGTATATTTATCTTTCAAGCACTACTAATCCCAAGACAAAAGTCTTGGAAATATTTTTTAAATCTTTTCTTGCAAGAATGTCGATATCATATCAAGAAGGACGAAGTATCTATGACCCTCCTCTGTATGATCAAGTATACTTCAGTTCCTGGAGGCAAATGATGGAATGCTTCGTTGGAAGTAATGATTTCGACAACTGGATCACACTAAGACAACCTTCTCAAAACTCAGAATCGAACAAAAAGGTAATGAATATGTTAATAGATATTTTGCCTAATGAAGTTTTGTGTCAACTAGAAGGTTACAAGAATGCATTCGAGATGTGGACCAAATTGATCAAGCTTCATGAGACCCCGTCAAGGCTAGAAGATCAAGGCGAAAGTGAGTCCGAATTCGAATCTGAATCTGAAGAGCTATCCTCAGAACCAGATCTAGAAGATATAGACCAAATCAGCTTCATCGCTCTAGTGGCTGAGGAGGAGGCTAATGGATCTGAACCCGAGTCTGACCGAACACTTGAGCCTGAATCCGAAACGACAATGGTCAAGGGGGAGAATCCTAATGAGGATTCAAAAGGTAATATTTTAAATATAAAATTTAAAGAACACATAACATGTTTTAATTGCAGTAAAAAGGGGCACTACAAAAATAAATGCTCGATGAGTCGATCTACACAACCAAAGTCAAAGGAGGAGCCAAAGCCTAGAGTCCGGAAAAGGAAGGACCACATCGAATGTTTCAAGTGCAAAAAGATGGGACACTACAAATCTCAATGCTCGGAGAAAAGACTCAAGGATTCAGGGGGAGCTAGTATGGTAAATAATTTTAAATTATATGAAAATTTGCATGCTTTAGATCCTTCTTTCTTGAATGGTAATATAAAATTAAAAATGCATGAAAATTCAACATTAAAATTACTTAACAAAAATAATCTAACTAATAAAAACTTAATTAATTCAAATATAATTAAAATTGATCAAATCAACTCAAATCTTAATCAAGACCCCAATTCAGTTAATCAAAGTTTATTTATTCAAGATAATTTGAATTTAAATCAAAATAATAATTATCTAGAATTAAATAAACATAATTTAACAAAAAATTTAAATAAAAATAAGAAACTAAACTATAAATTAAAGTTTAGAAAATTAGAAAAACAAAATAATGTTTTGCAAAATAAACTTGTTAAACTAGAAAACATTATTAAAAATTTTATCAACTTACAAAATCTAGATTATGAATCAAAAACCTACACTACAACAAAATCCCTCATAGACATCAGTGGAACAACAACGGCTTTAGGCTAAAACCGATGTCTTTGAGTATTTTACATCGGTTTTTCTAAATACCGGTGTCTATGAGCGCAGATTTTAGCTCATAGACATCGGTTTTTTAGGCGATGTCTATGACCGTCCTTTTTTTCGTTAATAGACACCGATTTTAACATCGGTTTTTAAAATCTGATGTTAATGAACCAAAATAAAATATTTTAATTTCCCCACAAGCCAAAATTTACAACATTTTACAAAGTCCCCTCCAAACCTAAACCAATATCGCGGCCCTTCTCTCACCCTAAACCTAAACCTAAACCTCTGCGTTCCAGGCGACGTCTGTTCTTTCTTCTTCTTATTTTCTTGTTAAGGTTTATTTCTGATCTTGTTTTCGCCTCTCACTCGGTTTGATTCGAGTTCCATGGTGAGAAAATTGTCGTTTTGTTTTCCTTCCATTATCGACTTCCTTGATATGACGAGAAGAAACAAACTTACAAATCGCCCCGTTATCATTTTGATCTGCCTTTCACTCACTCGGTTTCATCGTGTTGATCTGCGTTTGATCTTCGATTGCTCTGTGATTTTTCTGGTAAGAACCCTAATCTGCTCGTGGTTTGTTTGATCTGTGATTTCTCTAGTAAGAATCCTATAATCTGTTAGTGGTTGATCTGCGATTTCTCTGGTAAGAAGCCTATAATCTGTTAGTGGTTGATCTACATCGTGTTGATCTGTTATTTCTCCGCTTGATCTGCGATTTGTGAGCTCACCGTGGTTGATCTGTGATTTCTCAGCGATTTTTTGGGTAAGAACCCTAATCTTTTCGTGGTTTCATCGTGTTAATCTGTGTTTGATCTGCGATTTCTGTGATTTCTCTGGTAAGAACCCTCATCTGTTCGTGGTTGATCTGCTATTTCTCTTCGTGATCTGCGACTTCTCTGGTAAGATCTGCGTTTTCTCTGTGTGATTTGCGATTTCTCTGTAAGAATCTAATCTGTTCGTGGTTGATCTTCGATTTCTCTGCGTGATCTTCAATTTATCTGCACGATCTGTGATTTCTCTGGTAAGATCCCTAATCTGTTCAGGTTTCATTGTGTGTGATTTCTCTACGTGATCTGCGATTTCTCTGGTAAGAACCCTAATATGTTTGTGGTTGATCTGCGTTTGATCTGTGATTGCTCTGGAAATCGACATTTAGATCAGTATAGGTTGATAAAACTTGATCAGTATAGGTTGATAAAACTTGAAAATATGGATATTAGTAGTGATATAGTCTTGCATAAATCTCAATGGAGATATAGATCAGTATAGGTTTAGGGTTTAGATACTGTGTTTTTTCACCTTGTTTGTTCGTCTCAAGGAGTTGGAGCTTTTCCCGGAGGTCAAATCATTGGAGAAAATACGACTATTTCATGATGACCTCTGCCACAGTTATTCTGTGAGGGATCAACTTTTGAAGGTACATCTTCTCCTTTTCTTTTCTTGCTAACCAGTTGTTTTATCTTATTCTAACTTGGTATTTCTTTAGTTAAAACGAGCTTATTGGCTTCCTAAAAGGTTTCTTATATGGAGGCATATAGCATCACTGACAAATTATATTTGATTTCATTTCCAATTTAATATGCTGAATGCCAATTAATTTGGATTAAATTATATGTATTTTTTAGTCTTCGAAACCTTCACAAGAAGTTGATGTCAGGAGAGATTATTGAGAAAAAGATTAATGATATAGGACAGGTGTCTAAAAGAAACTTCTGGGATAATGATCCAGATGTTATTAGTGCGTTTGGATGCTTGTTGACCTGTGCAGCTCCAATGAAGAAAATGTTATGAGTGGAATGCTTGCAGATTTCATATCTCGGGTTAGTGGTGAACTTTTTTTTTTATTTTTTATTTTTTACCAATGACCTTCAAGATGTTTTAGATCTTCTACAATATGACATTTGACACCTGCTATTTTATAAAAGAAAATAATTGCTGCAGACTGGTATAGGTGATCCTTGTCATGCTGTCTTTCATTTGCCAACTATGTCTACTGAAAGCCACACCAAGCATTTTGTTGGTTGATGTAGTTGGACTGATCTCTCTCTCTCTCTCTCCTAGTTGTCTATTTGTTGCTTTCTCCTGTTAGAATCATACAGTTCCATGCTATTAATTGCCCAATGACTTGATGTTGAACTTTGTGTAATTCCTGGAATATGCAGCTAAAGGTGAACTTTACAAGGAACTACAGAAGTCCAAATGCTTCAGTGAGAGGCGAACTGCTACAGTGAGTTCTTTGCAAACACACACTAACGGTTATCAGTGTATGAGCTTTGATTATTGAATTAGGATATAAGGCAGTGTGAGTTTTTCACCCCTGCAGTAAAGTAGAATGAATGTGATTTATTCAGTAGGTTGCTTGCCTAATTACTACTTGCCTGTAGGAAAACTAAATCAGCGATTAAAGGTGATTAATCATCTCTAGTTTAAGCCATTTTGTTCTCCAAAGAAAGTATCTTTCTTCTAGTGCTCTGTCAAGCAAATGAAACATTTAATAAGAGTGTTGATGTAGGCAAGTTTGACTGCTGAAGAGATATTCAATTCTTGGCCTGCTGCGGAAGTGGGAAAGGTACTACGTGAATATGGAGAAGAAAGCAATTGGCAATTTATTTAGAATCAAATTGTTGAAGCTCGTGCACAAGGGGGATTGCATACTACAGATGAACTTGTGCATCTTGTGAGAAGAGCATCATCCAAGTCAGGAGGTATGGTTTTCCACTGACCGAACGCACTTGTTTTCTCGCTCACTCAGCACTGCAACCTCTTTGGTATCAACTAATGAGAAGAACCATCTTTATTAAAGATAGCAGAGTGTTGTTTCTTGGAAAGATTTGTTTAGCATGTTTGTTTAGAGTTTGGCTAGGCCATGACTCAATACTAATCTTAATTTGATTGTTTAAATGTTGGGCTCCTGTTTCATAGAAAAAGGTTCATTTTGTGACTCGAAACTAAGTTTTTTTTTATTGTTTAAGTGTATTTTCTGAATTTTGAGAACTAATTTTTTTTTGTACATCTACCATCAAGTATGACCCTACTTTATTAGATGCTATCATGTTTTGTTTTTTTGCTTCAATTGACAATATGGTGGTTCGCAGAATCTGGAGTGTGGACAATCTGTTAAGGTTGTCTTTAATCAGATTTCGATTGTGCTACTAGAGATTCATAAATGAATATTTGTCAATTTAATCAGCTGGTTTGGCTTAAGAATAAGATCAGTAATAGCCAACTAAAGTCTAGTAAAAATGCCCTCAAAAGTAACTAGAGTGGCCGAAAAGAGGGAATTAGAATGGGAGAAAGAGATGGAGATTATTAAGGATATCAATGTATATATTAGTCTCTTTCTCTCTTTCCTAACAACTTAGCTTTTAGGATAAATAGTCAGCCAATCAAATTTGAGAGAAAAAGAGAGGAGAACCTTCACTAGTGCAATTGGCGACCATGCGCCACTCTTGTTGTCCACTGTGCTATAAGGCAGAGTTGACGGATGTAAGTGAGATATGTTAGGATCTTTATGTTCTTGAATTTGGGATCGTTTCCAAGGTTTTTCTGAAGTAAAATTGTTGCTTAGGATCTCAGCGTCCTATCATAATCGATGTTTCTGAGTTTTGTGACCTAGTGTCCTATGATTACAGTAATTGGCTAGTTTGCATCAAGAAAATTCCCTGCTCTTGATAAGAAAGAAGACCATTAAATAGTTTCCTGATTGTGAATACTTCATTACTTGTAAATTAACTAGATATACACTTTTCAGTTGATCTGTTACAGTAAAAGCCAGCCTGCAGCACAGACACCCTACCAACCTGCTCCAGCAGTCCAGCCATCAAGTGCATTCTCATTTTCAAATTTTGGACAGATACAACCAGGTATATCTGATGAATTTTCCTATCACATATTTGATTTTTCTAATTGGTTTCCTTGATTTGATTATTTACGTCAAGTTTCTTTTCTTTTCTTTTTCTTTTGAAAATTCAGCCTCTTCCAGTGGCTTTGGTGTTATGCTAAACATCTTCAGTCAAAGCAGCATTGGACATGTCGTATGTTCCTTTTCCTTTTTTGCTGTATTGTCTTTCCACCCGACATTTCTTCTTTTTTATATGCTAATGCTACCAACAATATGGTTCCTTGCAATATTCTGCAATCTAATTATTAAAAGGTGATCTACACAGTTAGTCATCCTACCATGTCAAAACAACTGAGCTTAGTTTTTATTAAAGAAAAAGGGACTAGATCTAGTACTAATCAATTATCCTAGTTTTTTCTCAGATCCGTGGTCTTGTTCTTCTTTAGTCTTTTTTATATTGCAAAATGTAAACATGCTTTTAAGAGACAACAACAACCTCTGCTTGCCTGCAATATCATCATGTAAGACATGATAATATTGTAATAGATGCATCAATCTAATAATGGCATGTTCCATGCTCTATGAAAAGAAATTTTGTCAGCTAAGGAAACTTCTTGATGAATCACATATTGAGGAGTTAATGAGCCAATTGACTTGGAACTTAGTCTAATGGTTTCCATAACTATTTTAACTTGAAATGATTTTTCTTTACAATAGTCGTACCAAGTTATGCCTTATTTAACAATAGCCGTTAACCAAGTTGCTGCAGTTCCACTTAATTAACACTTTCACTGCATATCAACCCACCTTGTGTTTGCCTGCTTCATTGATTGCGTGGTGATGGTGAATTTTATAGCTTTTGCTCCTTATTGTATTATGTCTATTAGCCATGTGTATACAAAGGGCACAGTTGCATTCTTGCTTATGAGATTTGGAAGATAGCATCAGAGGTAGTACAATCAATAGTATATCTCTTCATTTGCTTGTTAACTATGAACATTTTCTTTGTTCTTCTATGCTTCCTTCACTGGATTTGTTGTGTAGTCATATTTCTTTGTTCAACCATTATCATGCCTAGTAATTTGTTGTATAATGTTGTCGGTTCTTATCAATCTGTACACTTGAATTAGAAGGAGCAAATTATCTATGTTATATTCTAAGCAGCATATACTAAGTGTCATATATGAAACTTTTAGATTCTATGTTATATTCGTTATCTTCCACAGCAGCCTTTAAAAACTCAGTATTCTATTTTATTTGATACATGTACACATTTGTTTTAGTTATTTGACATATGGTGGCTTTATGTGTTTTTACAGTTTACAAATCTCAAGTACTCCAGAGTTTAAATTGATGAAGTGTGGTTCGAGTGGGCTGAATGCATGCTAGATTACATTTGAGACAGTTGTACCTTGATGTGTTAACAGAATGTTATACTTTGATTTTGATATCTATTAGTTAGCTTTTGATGTAAAAAGAATGTTTGGGTATTTTATGGATATTGTTGTAAGAAGATTATTTATATAATTTGTGAATATTTGTGTATTTTATGGATATTATTGAATGAAGAATATTTGTACAATTTGTGAATATTTATGTTTTTTTTTTGTTATTGTCGGTTTTAAAATCAAATCTGTGCTGTTAAAAAATATACATATTACATCGGTTTTCCACCGATGTAAAACCGGTGTTATAAAGTAATATTACATCGGTCATTTACCGCTGCCAAAACTGGTGTTATTAACATACAATATTACATCGGTTTTACACCGTTGATGAAACGGTGTCGTTAAGTGATACTACACCGGTTAATAACCGATTCGAAGACCAGTGTCGTTAAGTGATACTACACCGGTTTTAACCCGATGTCTAAAATGACAGACTTTTAACATCGGCTTCATAGACATCGGTCGAAAATCAAATAGACACTGGTGGAAAATCGATGTCTATGAAGGTTTTTGTTGTAGTGCTAATTATAATCATGTACCCCTTAATTATGAAACAAATTAATAATAATAATAATAACAATAATAATAATAATAATAATAATAATAACAACAACAAATCAATGAAACAATAATAAATCAATAAAACAACAACAATAAATCAATAAAACAACAATAACACATTAAATAAACAACTAAACAATAATAAATTATGTATGACTTGTTTGAATTGTATGACTTGCCATGTTCATGCATATTTTTCTATTATTTAACATGTCATGCATCTTTTCTTTATGCTACTAGTTTAGAATGGTTAGATTAAAAAGGTTTACCAAACCCTACAACATAGCACTGGAATGGATTGGGATGATAGTACGTCAAGGAAACTTTGTCGAAGGCAATATGTCTAGGCTGAATATGGAATTCTACCTAGTGCACTAGACTTAGTGGATCTGACCGAAGCTACCCCAGTCAAACATGGGCTAGTTAGACCAAAATTTAGTATTAAATTTTTTGGGCAGGAACAGTTTAGAAAGTCTTCAGCAAGTGGTCTAATGATATTCAAGTAGGCCATATGCCTCGCCACTGAACTGAAACTTATCCTTAGGACGCCTGCTTGATTAACCCAAAGCTAAGTTTGAATCTAACATGGGTTCAATAACCTTTTCAATTCTAATTAACTCAAAATTAACTCAAACTTAACTCAAACTTAACTCAAACTTAATTCAAACCTAACATAATTCAAATCTAATTCAAACCTAACTTAATTCAAACTTAATTCAAACCTAATTCAAACCTAACTTAATTCAAACCTAATTCAAACCTAACTTAATTCAAACTTAATTCAAACCAAATTTAATTAAAAATTATTTTTTAATTAAAATTATTTTATAAAAACTTAATTAAAATTATTTTAAAAACTTAATTAAAATTATTTTAAAATTTAATTAAAATTATTTTTAAAACTGAATTAAAATTATTTAAAAAACTTAATTAAAATTATTTTATAACTTAATTAAAAATATTTTAAAAACTTAATTAAAAATATTTTAAAAACTTAATTAAAAATATTTTAAAAACATAATTAAAAATATTTTAAAAACTTAATTAAAATTATTTTTAAAACTTAATTAAAATTATTTTTAAAACTTAATTAAAATTATTTTAAAAAAACTTAATTAAAAATATTTTAAAAACTTAATTAAAAATATTTTAAAAACTAAATTAAAAATATTTTAAAAACTTAATTAAAAATATTTTAAAAACTTAATTAAAATTATTTTTAAAACATAATTAAAATTATTAAAAAAAACTTAATTAATATTATTTTTAAAAACTTAATTAAAATTATTTAAAAACTTAATTAAAATTATTTTTAAAACTTATTTAAAATTATTTTTAAAAGTTAATTAAAATTATTTTAAAAACTTAATTAAAATTATTTTAAAACTTAATTAAAATTATTTTAAAAAAACTTAATTAAAATTATTTTTAAAAACTTAATTAAAATTATTTAAAAACTTATTTTAAAACTCAATTAAAAATTTAAAATTAATCAAAATTATTTTAAACAATAAATAAATTAATTTAACTTTAACCTTTAAAAAGTAATTAATTAAACTTAAATAATCATACTCAATTGAAACTAACTTTTAAATTATGTTTAAACCAATTATTAATCTAACAATCAACATGCAACCATAGCAATTACAATTAATTCTTAACCTAATTAATAATCATTGAATTTTAAATTTATCCTTTTAGTTCCAATAATGTTACCATTAATTAATCATTAACCCAAAATTAATTTAAGTTAAACTAAAATTCAATTTAAGTTTTTTTAAAAAAAAAAAACTCAAAACCAATAAAGTCATCTCACACAATTATAGGATTACCATACTTGAAAATTTAGAATGGGTGAGATGCTAAAAAAATTAAAATTTAAACTATTTTCTTAAAAAGGATTTTGAAAACTTATAAATCTATTTTCTTATGAAATATATTTCAAATCTTGATTGATGATTGTTTGAGTGTATTATATATAATTATTGTTATTCACCGCCTAAGTCTTTAGAACCTTAAGTCAATCGTGACCCTTAGACACACATAGAAAAGTCTTCCTTGTGGGTAACAAGGATATCTAAAAAATAGTGTCCAGTTAAGGGGGAGAGACTTGGTTGAAGGACATATTTTTTATTCAAAATCATGCTTTTGAAAACATATTTTAAAAAAAAATGTTTCAAAACACTCTTTGAAAATTGCTTGATAAAACTTATTTAAAAATCTCTTTGAAAATTATATTTAAAATCTCTTAATCAAATACTTTTTGAAAATTATCTTTACATACTTATTTAAAGAAATCTGGTTTTGAAATTAACGTAACAAATATTTTTGAAAATTTATTTATAAAACTCAAAATACTATCTTTTAAACCTAGCTCAAGCATTATCTTTTCAAAATCATATTCTTCAAACTTTTTGAAAATTCCTTGAAAATAAAATTTTACTTAGAGAATTTCATTGAGAATTTCCTTGAAAATTACTTGAAAATATTTTTTGAAATCCGCTTTAACAAGGATGCTTGATAAAAACTCTTTATAAATATTTTTAAAAAGTATTCTATAAAAATATCTTTCAAAGAAATTTTGCAAGCATTAAGTCTTCTATATCATGGTTTTGCAAAAATACTTTAAGTCTTGAAATACTTTTTGAAACATATTTTTGAGAGATTTTACTTAAATTATTTTGAAAAAGATACTGCAAATTTATTCAATTTTTTCACAGAATGAGGCTTTTTCAAAATCTCTATCATTTTTGAAAACTCTATTATACATCAAATGGGTGCGGGAATACCTTAGGCATATCTTGAAAATATTTAAATGTATTCCATCATTGTTGGTGCAAAACTTAGGGATGCTTAGCAATTAAAGCCATTTATGAATAGTTCTTTTTGTTGTATGACAAAAGGGGGAGAAAAGGGGTTTAAGTTAGAAATCTAAATCTTTTTGAATTGACCTAACTTAAACATATTTGTCAAACATCAAAAAGGGGGAGATTGTTGGTGCAATCGACCTCCAAGATTTTAATGTCAGACAAATATGTTTAAGTATGTTTAAGTATGGAGTTTGATCAAGGGAAGTCCTAGTTGTAGGTTAGGCAAGGGAAGTCCTAGTTGGAGGCTACGCAAGGAGAGAAATCTCGGTATATCGTGGAAGCCAGGTGGATAGGTCTGGAGGACTTGATCCCTGGGTAGCCGAATACTGAGTCCTAGTTGTAGGCTAGGTAAGGGAAATCTCAGTATATCGTGGAAGCCAGGTGGATAGGTCTGGAGGACTTGATCCCTGGGTAGCCGAATACTTAGTCTTGGTGAGTGAAGCCAAGTGGAGAAAATCCTAGGAGGTGGTAACCTTAGGTAACGAGAAGTCTTGAAGGAGTGAACTCCAAAGCAAGGTTGATCGGATGGTTTCCGGTCGACCGCGCGCGGTCGACCGGACCAGCAGATCTCGGTAAATCTAGGTTTAGGTTTATCATTGTTTTCTGTATTACTATTATTGCTGTTGGCTAATATGGTATTGCAGGAAAAGTCTTAGTGGATCAGGCGATCAGACACTGAGCAGACAAAAGACCAAACATGTCTGGAGGATCATGTTTGGCAGGTAAGTTGAGGTATGCAACTGGAAGAGCGACAGTGAGGTCGGGTTCCTAAAGGGAACAACCTAAGGTCGCTGATCCAACTAAAGAAACCGGGAAGGTTTTCAAGTTGAGATCAAGACAGTCCTAACTGTCATACTCATGCATTATATATTACTGTGCTAACCTTTGTGTTGCAGGGATACTTTGCTTAATACTATGTTGCAGGTTTGGCCAGATCGGTTGACTGAACCAGAGGATCGGTCGACCGAACTAAGATGACTCAGCACAGATCAGTTTAATCAGCAATGATCAGATGCAGAAGGAAAATACACTGATCGGTCGACCGAACCCGAGGATCAGTCGACCGAACCATCAATATTAAAGGCACAGTAAATGCAGATCACGGCATATCTCGACGAACAGAGAAGGAGCCTATTCGGTCGACCTAACAGAGGGATCGGTCGACCGAACCATTGAAGTCCAGTTAATGCAGAATATCGAGCCAGTGTCAGACTTCAGCTAGAAGGGATCGGAGCTGGTTCAGTCGATCGAACAGAGGGATCGGTGGACTGAACATCCATCATACCTATAAATTGAGGCTCGAAGTCAGAGGCCATGTAGAACTTTCTGATAAAAAATTCCTGCTCTGTGAACAACTCGTCTTCATCAGCTCAGCAAGCTACTACATTCTAAAGCGCCGACCTAAGCTCCATCTACAATTTCGTTGTCGGTATATTTTAATTAAAAGCTTCCATTGTAATTTCTTTTAAAGCAAGATAGTAGTGTGTTACTATCTTGCTCCATTGTACGATTCACTTCTTTTCGAGAATTTCGGAAAGAAGAATTATAGTGCCTTGCTCACCGGTGCGGTCAAAGACCGCGAGCCTTCGAGTAGGAGTCGAGCTAGACTCCGAACGAAGTAAATAACCTTGACTTATTTATTATTTCCGCTGCACGACTTTGTTATAAAAGAAAAGAAATAGTTTTTAAAAGGAGCGATATTCACCCCCCCCCCCCTCTATCGCTTCAAACGATCTATCAAAGCCTATCTAATCCAGTGGCAGAAAATCAAGCCCGAGAATTTCTCAGGCACCAGTGAACCATGGGATGCCCAAGCCTGGTTCAAAACACTGGAGAGTACGATGGAGCTTCTGGACTGGCCAGAGTTTGAAAAGGTGAAATGCGCCTCATTCTGCCTGATAGGAGACGCACGTATGTGGTGGGAGAGAATTAAAGCGAAGCGCCCGGTGAATCAGATGACATGGGCTGACTTCGAGAGAGAATTCTTTGAAGAGTTCTTTCACATGCGGGTCACAAACCGCCACTACGACGAGTTCATTGAATTTCGTCAGGGCAACCTTACAGTTGAGGAAGCCGTGAAGAAATTCAACAGACTGGCTCGTTTATGCCCTGAACTAGTCAGCACTGAAAGAGAATGAGTCCGGTTGATGCTCAAAATGCTAAGGCCGGAGATAGCAATGAATGTGGCCAACGGCGTTCATAGGCCGCAAACTACAGAAGAACTAGTAAGTAGTGCTCTGACCACCGAACATTACCAGAACTGCATCAAGCAACAGAAGCAAGCCTTTTCAGAGCCTAAAGGCCAAGGAGGCTCAGGTACTCAGAAACACCAGGGCCACAGCTCTAACTGGAAAGGGAACCCCAGCCATAAACGTAAGCCAGGGAGCTACCCAAATGGAGGACCAGCTAGTAAACAGCCTAGTTATCCCAAATTTTCCACTTGTGGGAAATTCCACCCCGGAGTTTGTCACAAGGGCACACAAGGATGTTTCGAATGTGGCCAGGAAGGGCATATGGCTAAGCAATGCCCGAACAAAACCAGCAATCCTCCACCACAACCGATTCAATATGGAGATAATCCAGTACAGCTACACTGGATGCAAGCTGCTATAGATGGTCCACACATCAGCCAAGGCAGACTAGAAGCCTCCTCAGCCACAACGAACGCGAGGATCTACTCACTCACCAGGGAGGATGTAGTGAATGCCTCGACAGTTGTTACAAGTCAGATTAGTATTTTACAGCAAAGTGCAACTGTCTTGTTCGATACTGGGGCAACCCATTCTTATATATCCAGGGCATTTGCCGAAAAGTTAGCATTAACTCCAGATGTACTTAGTGGTCAGTTTTTGACAACATTGCTTTCAGGAGAGAACATGGCATCCACGCACTGGCTTCTGTTGGAGTGTATACTTAAAAGTTTAGCTTTTGTACACATTTATTTTGAAATAAAGAATCACATTGGTCAAATGTTTACATTTATTTGTTAAATGTAATTGTTCAATTAATTTATATAGTAGATAACATGGAGTGTGGAGTCACACTTAGAAGATCATGTTGTCGGTTCTCTATAAATTATAAACAGTTGCTCACGACTAAGATGGAAAGGAACAAACCATCAGAATAGACGTAGTGTAATTAAGTATTAGTTTATCTTGACTAATAAATTACAGTGATACACTTTAAGTGTCTTGAGTAGGATCATTTAAGTAAGTTCTTTTTGTACTGACTTAGTAAAAGAACTAGACCTTAGTTATTATGGAAGTGTGTGCTCTTAATCCTAATATAATAACAAGCATGCATATTTAATTTTTATTTCTTTGACTTATCAAAGGGTGAGGTTTAGCTCGATAAATCAATATGCCCGATAAGTTGGGAAATGATATTACTTATAGTATGTGTTGTTGATTATAGAAGGAATCTGTGTCCTAGTTATCTAGGTTGAGAATGTCCCTAAGAGGAGCTCATAAGGATTATGTTAAACCCTGCAGGTGGACCTAGTCCAACATGACAATAAAGTTGAGTGGTACTATTCTTGGAGCTAGATATTAATTAAATGAGTTGTCAGTAACTCACTTAATTAGTGGACATTCATAATCTTAAACACAGGGAGACTAACACACTCATGATAAGAAGGAGCCCATAATGTAATTTGGGATTGGTGCAAGTAATAACTCTCTAGTGGAATGAGTTATTATCGATGAACTTGAGTTGTGTGTTCGGGGCGAGCACGGGATACTCAAGCTCATCGGAAGGCCAAAACCAATTTCTCCTCTAGGTCTCTGTTGTAGCCTCAATAAAGCCTCAAGTCCAGCCTATCTTAGTGTCCAAGAAGGGGCCGGTTCATTGCTTGGTGACCAAGCAATGGCCGACCACATATTCTTTAGAAGTGGTCGGCCCTTGTCTTGGGCAAAGGGGCTGGCCGCAATATTTAAATTAGGAAGGTTGTTTTTGAATTTTTAAATTTCCTCAGATATTTACAATTTGTAAAAAGAGAGATTTTAAAAATTTATAAAATTTTCCTAATTTAAATTAGGCCACAAGGTTTTAAAAGAGAGTTGTAAAATTTATAAAACTTTCTTCTAAAAAGAAATATTATTAGAGATGTTTTAAATTTTAAAACTTGGTTTTAAATTTTAAAACTTTCCTTTTAATATCCACATTAGAAAAAAAAGAGAGTTTGTAAAATTTTATTAGAAGTTTTCTTCTTTTAAAATTTTATAAAAAATTTTCTTTCTTTCCCTTTTAATAAGTGGCCGGCCACCTTGCTTGGTGCCCAAGCAAGGGGCCGGTCAAATAATTAAACATTAACAAATAGTTGTTTAATTAATAAATCAATCTAGGATTGATTAATTAAAAGGAAAGAAAAAGAAAAAATTAAAAGGAAATAGGAATGAGTCTAATTTTTTATAAAACTCTTTCCATAATTTTCCATTGGGAAACTAATATAAAAAGGGGGGAAGAGGAGGCCTTGAAAAAGATAACAATTGATATTGTGTTGTTGGAGATCATCAAGTGGCCGACCCCTCTCCCTCTCTTCCCTTTGCTCTCTTTTGCTCCTTTGTGGTGGTGGTGACCGAATTCTAGAGAAGGAGGAGAAGCTCTCTATGTGGTGTTCGTCTTGGAGGATCGTCGCCCACACGACGTCCAAGAGGAGGCGAGGGATACGGCAGAAGATCTCGAGATTTTTAGCATACAAGGAAGAGGTACAACTAGTATTTAATTTCCGCATCATACTAGTTAATTTTTCTTTGTATAAATACCAAATACAAGAGGCATTCGATTCTTGTTTTTCGAATTTAATTTCGATGTTGTGTTCTTTTTCTTTTTTCCGTGTGATTTGATTATTCCTTTTGGTTAACCTAGAGTTATATAAGGAAATTAAATATTAACTTTCCTTAAAAGGCTTTGTCTAGTCGGTGGTGGTTGCTCTCATATCCAAGAAGGCCAAGTGCCTCGCCATGCAGTACTGGAAGCCAATTTTGGAAACTAATATTTAATTGAATTTATAACTTAGGTGATTTGGATCAAACGTGTTAAGTTTCGCAGGAGATCCAAATCTAAACCTAAAGGAACATATAAGTTAAACTTGGAATCAAACGTGTTAAGTTCCGCAAGAGATACAAGTTTAACTTAAAAGAACACATGGTAGCTAGGAAAGGTTCAGATCACGTACAAAATTTTTGTACAGTGGAGCCATTGGGTTTTCCGAGTAGCAACCAACAACTTCGAGCAGTGCCAGTCATTATAGCAGATAGAGAACTTTTTGGTGATCTGATAGTGCTAGACATGACTGACTATGATGTCATCTTGGGAATGAACTTTCTGATTAAGTACGGTACCTCCATAGAGTGCCGTAAACAGAAAGTTGTATTCCAACCTGAAGCAGGAGTGCAGTTTGGTTACATCGGAGAACCAAAGAGAAAAGCCAAGAAGTTTCTCTCAGCTCTGAAAGCACAGAAACTACTTGATACCGGATGTACGGGATTCTTAGCACATGTAGTCAGTACCAGTCAGAATAAGGACCAAAAGCTAGAAGAGGCCCAAGTTGTATGTGACTACCCAGCAGTCTTCCCTGAGGAGTTACCACGTCTAGCACCAGACAGGGAGATTGAATTTGAGATAGAGCTCATCCCCGGTACGAATCCCATCTCCAAAGCACCCTACCACATGGCTCCAACAGAACTGAAGGAACTTCAGGAGCAACTACAGGAGCTACTTGACAAGGGCTTCATACGCTCTAGTCACTCACCATGGGGTGCGCCTGTATTGTTTGTGAAGAAGAAGGACGGGAGCATGCGCTTGTGTATAGACTACCGAGCAAAACCAAGTCACTATTAAGAACAGGTATCCTCTTCCCAGGATAGATGACCTGTTTGATTAGCTAAAGGGAGCAGCAGTGTTCTCTAAAATAGACCTCAGATCAGGATATCACCAGGTGAAAGTTAAGAAGGTGACATACCCAAAACGGCTTTCAGGACCAGATACGGACATTATGAGTTCGTAGTCATGCCCTTTGGCGTGATGAATGCTCCAGCTACTTTCATGGACCTCATGAACAGAGTATTCAGAGAATACTTAGATAAGTTTGTTATCGTGTTCATCGATGATATTCTTATCTATTCCAGAACTCAGGAAGAACACGCAGAACATCTGAAGATAGTACTACAGACCCTTCAGCAGAACCAGTTGTACGCCAAGTTCACGAAATGTGAATTCTGGCTCAATCAGGTATCTTTTCTGAGTCACATCATCTCTAAGGATGGTATTATGGTAGACCCCAATAAGATAGAGGCTGTGAGTAACTGGAAAAGACCTAAGAACGCCCATGAAATCAGAAGCTTTCTGGGACTAGCAGGCTACTACAGAAAATTCGTAGAGGATTTCTCCAGGATAGCCTCCCCACTGACAGCTCTCACCAGGAAGAACAGAAGATACCAATGGACAGAGGACTGCGAGAACAGTTTCATAGAGCTAAAAAGAAGATTGACCAGTGCTCCCATTCTGACTCTACCAGAAAACACAGACAACTTCGATATTTACAGTGATGCCTCTAATTTGGGACTAGGAGCAGTACTGATGCAAAATGGCAAGGTGATCGCCTATGCCTCCAGACAACTCAAGGAATATTAGAGGAACTGCCCTACTCATGACCTCAAGCTTGCAGCAGTTGTGCTCGTCCTCAAAATTTGGAGACATTACTTGTGCGACAATAGAGTGTATACAAATTATCAGAGTCTGAAGTACTTCTTCACTCAGAAAGATCTGAATATGCGATAGCCCAGATGGCTCGAACTGGTCAAGGACTACGACATAGACATCCTCTACCACCCAGGAAAAGCCAATAAGGTGGCAGACGCCCTTAGCAGGAAATCCAGTGCTACCTTACCATCCCTAGCAGCCATGTCACCGCCCCTACAGAAGGAGATTGTAGATTTCGGTCTCGAACTCATAGTAGGATAGCTCTCTACTATGACCTTAGCATCTACCCTGCTTGGTGGCATCCAGACAGCTCAGGATCAGGACCCTGAAATTCAGAAAATCAAGCAAGGGTTAGTAGAATCAGAAAGTGGAGAGTTCAGAGTATCTGATAGTGGGGTACTGTATTTTGGTGACAGACTATGCGTTCCGAATCAGGAGGAACTACGGAGAAAGATTCTAGACGAGGCTCACAGGACTCCTTATGCGATGCATCCTGGTTCCACCAAGATGTACCAGGACCTAAAGAAACGTTTTTGGTGGCCTGGGATGAAAAGAGACATCGCTAGATATGTCAGTACCTGCCTAACCTGTCAGAGGGTTAAGGCAGAACACCAGAGACCAAGAGGAGTTCAGCAGCCTATTCAGATTTCAGAATGGAAGTGAGAGGATATTTCCATGGATTTCATAGTGGGATTAACCAGAACCACAAATGGCTTTGATGCCATCTGGGTAATAGTTGACAGATTGACTAAATCAACCCACTTCTTAGCTATCAGGATATCCTACTCCATGGAGCAGCTAGCCCAGTTGTATCTCAAGGAGATTGTCAGACTACATGGAGTCCCACGGACTATTATTTCAGACAGAGACAGTAGATTCACATCACACTTCTAGGAGTGTGTACAGTCAGCATTGGGCACCAAGTTAAAATTTAGCACAGCTTTCCATCCTCAGACAGATGGTCAAACGGAGCGAGTAAATCAGGTACTCGAAGATATGCTCCGAGCATGTGCCCTAGACTTCAAGGGAAGTTGGTGCAAATATCTGAGTTTAACAAAATTTGCATACAACAATAGCTATCAGGCCACTATCGGCATGGCACCTTACGAGGCTCTCTACGGGCGAAGGTGTAGATCTCCAATCTGCTGGTATGAAAGTGGTGAACAGAAAGAACTAGAACTTCAGACAGATCTAGTAGCAGATACCACAGCAACTATACAGCAGATCCGCTAGAGGATAGAGACAGCTCAGAGCCGCCAGAAAAGCTATGCTGATATACGGCGTAGACCCTTAGAGTTTTCAGTTGGGGATACAGTATTCCTCAGAGTAGCTCTCATGAAGGGAGTAATGCGTTTTGGGAAGAAGGGCAAACTAAGTCCCAGATATATGGGACCATACCTTATCACTAGAAGAGTTGGCCAGGTACCATATGAGCTAGAGCTACTCCAGGAGATGTCAGCTATCCATAATGTGTTTCATGTCTCTATGCTGAAGAAGCATATCCCAGATGCCTCCCAGGTGATTGAGCCTCAGTCGGTACGAGTCCGTGAAAACCTCAGCTATGACAGTCGGCCTATTCAGATAATAGACTGAGCAGTTAAGAAATTACGGAATAAGGAGGTACCATTAGTAAAAGTTATTTGGCAAAATCACACAACAGAAGAGGCAACTTGGGAGACAGAAGCTAGTATGAGACAGAAGTACCTAGAGTTATTCTAAGTTCGAGGATAAACTTTTTATAAGGTATGAGGGATTGTAACACTTGAAAATTCTCAAATTAATTTTAGAAATATTCTACTATTTTTCTGGATTTTTAGGATATTTTCATGGAATTTTTAGAGTAGCAAAAGTAGCAAAAATAAAGAAAAACGTAAAATAGCCTAAGCGGGAATTGAACCCGAGACTGATTAAACCTTACGACTTATAGATGACTCTAGTAACCAAGGGGCCCCAGCAGGGGTGTGCTGAAAGAAGAGAGGAACAATTATATTTAAGGTTTAGTTGGGGTGTAATTATCACTTAATATAAATAGGGAATTTAAGTGAGGATTGTTATTTTCTTGAATGACAATTCTTCTTTTCCCTCAACCTCACCCGCCGACCCCTCTCTCTCCAAAACCTCTCGGTGCCCAAGCTCAAGAAGACCTAGGGTTTCCTCCCTAAGGTCGTAGGAGCACCCTTCGGCGATGACTCCGGCACAAGGACGCTCCCCTCCGCGAAGAGAACACATAGACATAAGAGGATCGTCGAAAGGATCGTCTTCTCCGGAAACCTAGCAATCGGATTGTAAGAAAAACTACCACAGGAAGTGAGTAACCCCTCACCTGCAGTATAAGTAGCTATTTGTATGTTTCTATGCTTTAGTTTTGTCATATGCAAATCCATCGGTACGTTGGGTGTGAATTAGTGCACACTAAGTGCTCGATGAAATGGTTAGCACAGCTAAATGCCACAGTAGGCATTTTAATAGTTTAGTTAAATGCTGTAGATGCATTTAAATAGTATACTTAGCCTTGCTTCAGCTTATATGGGACTACGGTCCAATGGGTGGGCTCCCACAGTCGCCTCTAGGTTCAGATAACCTAGTTCTAGGTTCAGATAACATAGTAAAAGCAAGTTAAGATAAATCAGTTTATAAACAGTATTTTACTTTATCAGAGCCTCTGTACTGGACTCTCAGATGTCCTTGGGTTGGGCTCCCACAGTTGTCCCTAGGTTTAGATAACCTAGTAAACCCTACTAAATTCGGGTCTTGCAACCCCGGGTCTAGTTAGGGATGCGCGCATAGCAAGTACAGTTGTCGGGCCCATCAACAGCATGATTAGTATTTTTATCTACTTATGAAAATAGTTTTCAAAATTCACAACTAGATATGTGAATACAGCTTAGCTTCAGTTTAGTTTTCTCATTGTTATAACACTCAGCTTAGCTTATGTATCGATTTAGTTAGCTTGTCGATACAATGGATAGCTTTTCGTTCAGTATTTGTTAGGATGACTTACATGTTCATATGCATGTTTTAGTGTTTTCAGCATGATTATTAGCATGTATTTCAAATAGCATCTTTTAAAAGAAAGCATGATTTTTACGAATGCATGTTTTGTGAGGTAGATGGTTTCTTACTAAGCTCCCAAGCTTATAGTTTCATTTTCCTTATACTGCAAATAAAGGCAAAGGAAAGGTGGATTAATGGAGGCTGGAGGGCAATGTGATAAAGATGTGTGTGAAAGGAACCTGGAATAAAGATCTTTGGAGAAACTAGCAAATTTAAGAACTTAGCATTTCTTATAGTGTTACTTTTTGCACTTTTAGTTATTTAAGTGTTTTGAATTATGAAAGTTATGCTTAGATTACTCGTTGTCTGAATATTAGATAACTACCCATGAGTAATGATATGTCTAGTAGTAATGTTGTATTTGTAGTTGAATTTCTGAAGGTTCTGTAGGAGGTCGGGACTAATTTCTGCAGAAATCAGAAACCCAATCGATCAGCCGATCGATTGAGTAGTTCTCAATCGATCAGCCGATCGATTGGAAGCAGTCCCTGCATATAGAACACTATGGAATCGATCAGCTGATCGATTGAGGAGCCCTCAATCGATCAGCCGATCGATTGGGAAGCGATCTGTCGCGAACAGAAAGTTGACGAATCAATCAACTGATCGATCGGCCATGGATCGATCAGCCGATCTATCGAGAATTTGCTCCTGCGAACAGAGAGCTTATGAATCGATCATTGGATCGATTAGTCAACCTGGATCGATCATTATATCGATTCAGAATTGACCCCGTGCATAGTAGCACGTTGGATCGATCAGACATCTCCAATCGATCAGCCAATCGATTGGGACGTCGAATTTCAGCCAGAAGTGCCTAGTTTCAATTCTTGACCAGATAGAAAGTCAAATTTCCTTCTTTAGCATATGTACATAAATGAAAAGGTCTTTGAACCTAATCTTACAGACTGTAATAGTCAGTAGCAGAGTAAGATTTTAATTAGTACAGTTTCCGCAAAATAGCTTAGCATAGCATAATGTAACCCCCGGCCTTACAGTTTAGCCAGTAGGAGGTGGGGCATTACATTATGGGTATTTTTCTCGTAGAAACGAAGCACAAGATTTTAGACACTTGTAGGCTTCGACTACCGAGAAAATTTTTCCGAAACGGCAAGGTTTCGCCCCAAATCATTTTGGGACAGCGGGCTAAGGCGCTGTAGGATCGCTTAGGAACACTCGCGATGGTTATATCGCGGGTAGGGGTATTGCCCCTGACCCCGCAAGGGGTTTTGTTCCGCGATTGCGTCCGAAAATCGCTAAACGGGACCGCCGGGAATTTTACTCATAAAATCGTAAAAATATTAGACAAAAATTACAGAAATTTATGGAAATTACATAATTTAGAATTGTGTATCATTTTGTGATGGTCTTGGCCTAAAAGACCCCAATTTGATTGGAAATTGTGTTGTAATTCATAATACGGTCTGCGTGCCGTCATGTGATTGTGCGTGTTGTATATTTGATACGTGACCTGTGCGTCGTGCCTTTCTATTTATTTATTCCTGTTGTAAATATTTTAGACTCGAATGTAACTCGAGTTTCACCTTTTGTAATGTACAAAATGAGGCGGTGGAAGGTTCACTCGAGACGGAGTTACGAAGAGGGTGCGAGCAACACAAGGTGATCAAAGGAAGGAGCTTGAGAAGCTGTTGACCTTAGGTTGACCATCCGATCTTCTCATTGGCTTGAGAAGATCGTTGTAGGGCCATGACTAATCACAAAATTAATTAATTGCTTGTGTGTGTATATGTGATGCATGCTAAATTAGTAATTAATTAGTGCCTTAACGATCAGATTAGATCTAAGTCGCGCACATGATGCACCTCCACGATTAGATTAGATCTAAATCGAGTATACGATACACATCGTCGATTAGATGAGATCTCAATCGCGTCAACTCAAAAATGCCTATCATGCCGTGATACCTATCACTACCTCGATACATGTTGTTGTTGAATCTGCCAAAGCAGAGTAACACATATTATCTTGGTAGGGTACGGAGGGATAATCTTGGTCCCGCCTATCAACGTATGGGTGAGTAAAAACTCAATTAGATTGAGTACAACTAGTTAAATCAAGTTTAACTGTAGGCATTTATCCAATAGTTGGAAGATGGGACAAAATCACATTTATATTAACTCTTAGGCATATTAGCCAAAGCTAACTCGAGTTTTAATATAAATGCGGATCTTGATCCTATATACAAGAGTTGCATAGAGATGTAATTGGTAATTAGTTACCTACCGATCATACTAAGTCTTGGGCGATTTAGCCAAAGCTAACTCAGGGCATAGTATGATGTGGATCTTGTCCCACATGAATTATAGAATTCAATGGGAGCATTATTTAATTAAAGGCCTAATTAGATGATTAATTGGAATATGATATTCATTTTCTGTATTTTTCTGTTGTAGATTACCATGTCATCAAACATGAACTCCTTCTCCCTGCGTTCTATCCTCGATAAGGACAAGCTCAATGGAGCTAACTTCCTGGACTGGTACAGGAACCTGAGAATCGTTCTCACACAGGAACGAAAACTGTACATTCTGGAGCAGCCCATTCCCGAGGCACCTCCGGCCACTGCCACGCGAGCTGATCGAGATGCTTACAAGAAGCATCAAGATGATGCATTAGATGTGTCCTGTCTAATGCTCGCGACCTTGAACTCTGAGCTTCAGAAGCAACATAAGTTGATGGGTGCTTATGATATGGTTGAACATCTGCATCAACTATATCAAGGACAAGCGAGGCACGAGAGATTCGAGATCTCTAAGGCACTGTTTCAATGCAAGATGCAAGATGGGACTCCCGTAGGCCCATATGTACTCAAGATGATTGGGTACATAGAAAAACTACAGAGGTTGGGATTTCCCCTTGGCCAAGAGCTGGCCACTGACTTGATCTTGCAGTCCTTGCCAGAGAGCTACAGTCAGTTTGTCATGAACTACAACATGAGCTGCTTAGCATGTTAAGAACTGCTGAGCTCAACCTTAAGAAGGTTAAGCCCAACTCTATTCTGATGGTTCAGAAACACAAGGGCAAGGGCAAGCCCAAAGGCAAGGGAAAGTCCCAAGCCAAGGAAAAAGGCAAGGCACTGAAACCCAAGGAAGGGGTTACCAAGGATGCTACCTGCTTCCACTGCGGTCAGACCGGGCACTGGAAGAGGAACTGCAAAGTTTACCTGGAAGATCTTAAGAAGAAGAGAAGTGAGACTTCCACTTCAGGTATCTATGTTATAGAAGTCAATCTATCTATTTCTTCATTATGGGTATTAGATACCGGATGTGCTTCTCACATTTGTACTAATGTGCAGGCGCTGAGAAATAGCAGGGCATTGACGAAAGGCGAGGTGGACCTACGAGTAGGCAATGGAGCACAGGTTACTGCTGTTGCTGTAGGAACTTATCATCTATCTCTGCCTTCTGGGCTTGTATTAGAATTAGATGAATGTTGTTATGTGCCTGCTTTAACTAAGAACATAATTTCAGTTTCTTGTTTGGACAAGAAAGGTTTTTCATTTATAATAAAGAACAAATGTTGTTCAGTTTATTTAAATGATATGTTCTATTATAGTGCACCTCTGATGAACGGACTCTATATTCTAGACCTTGAGAACCCTATCTATAACATAAGTACCAAGAGGTTCAAGTCAAAAAACATGAACCAAACCTATATCTGGCATTGTCGCTTAGGTCATATAAATGACAAACGCTTATCCCACTCCATAAAGATGGTTTGCTGGACTCATTTGATTTCGAATCATATGAGACATGCGAGTCATACCTACTGGGCAAGATGACCAAGACTCCCTTTAGTGAACACAACGAGAGAGCGACTGACTTGTTAGGACTTATACATAGTGATGTATGTGGCCTTTTCAATGTCGCTGCTAGAGGTGGTTATAGGTACTTCATTACATTTACTGATGACTTCAGTAGATATGGTTATGTGTATATGATGACACATAAATCAGAATCCTTTGAAAAGTTCAAAGAATTAAAGAATGAAGTACAAAATCAGCTTGGCAAGAGTATTAAGATACTTCGATCAGATCGAGGTGGTGAATACCTTAGCTATGAGTTTCGTGATTATCTAGCTGAGTATGGGATTCTATCTCAACTCACTCATCCTGGAACACCACAGTGGAATGGTGTATCCGAAAGGAGGAATCGTACCTTATTAGATATGGTACGATCTATGATGAGTCACACAGATCTTCCCATGTATCTTTGGGGCTATACTCTAGACACAGCAGCCTTCATACTCAACCGAGTTCCATCCAAGGCTGTAATAAAGACACCATATAGGATATGGACTGGGAAAGATGCCCAGGTGTCTTTTATGAGGATTTGTGGTTGTGAGGCTTACGCTAGACGTCAAGTCTTGGATAAACTAGGACCCAAATCCGACAAGTGTTATTTCATTGGATATCCCAAGGAAACGAAGGGATATTACTTCTACATTCCCAATCAACACAAGGTAGTTGTGGCTAAGACTGGGGTATTTCTAGAAAGGGACTTTGTTTCTAGAAAGACTAGTGGGAGTATGTTCAATCTTGAAGAAGTTCAAGATGTGGACCATAACACTAAAGCCTCAATGGAAGTTGAACTGGAACCATAAAGTGTTGTGGATGATGTTGTTCCACAAGGAGTTGAGGAACCACAACCAGTTCAAGTAGACCTACCTCTTCGCAGATTTGATAGGGTACGTCGTCAGCCTGAGAGATACTCATTTCTCTTGTCTGACCATGATGACGTTGTGCTCATTGAGGATGAGCTTACCTCCTATCAGGAAGCTATGATGAAACCAGATTCCGAGAAATGGCTAGAGGCCATGAGATCCGAGATGAAATCCATGTACACTAACCAAGTATGGACTTTGGTTGATCCACCTGAAGGGATCAAACCCATTGGGTGTAAGTGGGTCTTTAAGAGAAAGACTGACATGGATGGACTTATTTATAAGGGTCGCTTGGTAGCTAAAGGTTTCAAGCAAATTCATGGTATTAACTATGATGAAACTTTTTCTCCAGTAGCGATGTTTAAGTCCATTCGGATCATGCTTGCTATTGCAGCGTACCATGATTATGAGATCTGATAGATGGATGTCAAAATCGTGTTTCTGAATGGAAACCTGCTCGAGGATGTGTACATGACACAACCTGAGGGCTTTGTAGATCCACAACATACTGGCAGAGTATGCAAGCTGCATAGGTCCATTTATGTACTAAAGCAAGTTTCTCGGAGTTGGAATCTTTGATTCGATGATATAATCAAACAGTTTGGTTTCATCAAGAATGAAGATGAACCTTGTGTCTACAAGAAGGTTGTAGGGAGCACAGTTGTCTTCCTTATATTGTATGTGGATGACATACTACTCATTGGGAAAGACATCCCTTTACTGTAGTCTGTCAAGACTTGGCTAGGGACTTGTTTCTTAATGAAGGACTTAGGTGAAGCATCCCACATTCTAGGCATACAGATCTATAGAGATAGATCTATGAGATTGCTTGGCCTAAGTCAGAGTACATACATTGACAATGTATTACTTTGATTTGCCATGCAGAACTCCAAGAAGGGATTTCTGCCGATGTCACATGGTGTGAGTCTTTCGAAAACTCAAAGTCCTTCTTCTAGAGAGGAGAGAGATCGCATGGATCAGATCCCTTATGCTTCAGCCATAGGATCTATCATATACGCCATGCTATGTACTCGTCTTGATGTCTCGTATGCTTTGAGCATGACGAGCAGATACCAGTCAGATCCAGGTGAAAGTCACTGGATAGCAGTCAAGAATATTCTTAAGTACTTGAGAAGGACTAAAGAATATTTCTTGATATATGGAGGCGATGACGAGCTAGCTGCAAAGGGTTACAGTGATGCTAGCCTCCAAACTGATCAGGATGATTATCGATCGCAGTGGGGGTTCGTGTTTTGCATAAATGGTGGTGCTGTGAGCTGGAAGAGTTCAAAGCAAGACACAATCGCTGATTCTACAACAGAGACCGAGTATATTGCTGCATCAGAATCAGCAAAGGAGGCAGTTTGGATCCGCAAGTTCATTACAGAGCTTGGGGTGGTTCCTAGCATAGCTGATCTCATAGAGCTCTATTGTGACAATAATGGAGCAATAGCACAGGCTAAGGAACCTCGCTCACACCAGCGGACCAAACACATACTACGGTGCTTCCATCTCATTCGAGAGATCATCGATAGAGGAGATGTGAAAATTTATAGAGTACCCACTGAGGCTAACATCGCAGATCCCTTGACCAAGGCTTTGGCACAGAGAAAGCATGATGGTCACACTAGGTCATTGGGCCTTAAAGCCTATACTGATTAGCACTAGTGCTAGTGGGAGATTGTTAGTTAGAGCCTTAGAGCCAATCATTTGATGATTGTTGTATGGACTCATTGTATCATATTCTTATATATATAAAGGCATTTGTTTATGGTTATTATGCTTACTTGTATTGGTGCCAAATAACTAAGTATAATAGCGTCCTTGAGTAGAAGGTTCTTACCTATATCAATCGGTTAGTTGAATCGATAGTGAGATGATATAGGGAACACTACTCTTAATCATTCCTAGTCAAGTATTAGCATTCAGGGACAATGTTAATGCGATGAGACTAGCATGTAGGTCAACTCGATGACTTGATCTCACAAGTCATGGATATAGAGATATCAAGTTGACACATGGGTATGCATTGGAGAATGTATACTGAATGACCCGCCATGAGAAAGTATCATGGATCGTTATATGAGTGTCATATACTTTCTCATGTGGCTATTAGTATGACTATTAGTTCTTGGACCCAAAGTCACCATGGTTCCCTACATAAGGAGTTACATACTTTGGCTTCGTCAAACGTCACCCGTAACTGAGTGGACTATAAAGGCGATTACTGGGTATATAACAAATTATGCGGAGGGATGTGAGTGATGTAGATGAGATCTATCCCTCCTATATGACGGGAGAGACATCGATATTCTTGATAGAGTGAGACCACTAAGTGCATGGTCATACCCAAATGAGTCAATATGAGATGTTGAGCTCATTTGATTAAGTGAGTCTACTTGGGATTCAAGATTTAGATTGATTAGAGGATGATACGATCTATGCCTCACATTGATCAATCTAAATGTCAAGGATAGAAGGACACTTGTTATATATTGTGAAGAGTCACAATTAGTAGTCATAAGGTGATGTTGGATCTCAACATTCTTATAATTTGGGTAGTAATGATGTGTTGCTAGATACCGCTCATTACTTGTGCTTCTAAATGGGTTTAGGAGCATTGCCAATGTTATAAGAACCTATAGGGTCACACACAAAGGGCAATTAGATGGAGATTAGGTTCATTTGATGAACCTAAAGGATTAGGTCTATGTGGTGAACCAAATTGGATTAAGAGTAATCCAAATTAGACTAATTGAGTTGGACTCAATTTGGTTCATATGTTAGATGAGTCTAATTTGGACTTAGACTCATTGAGTCAATTTAATTCAATGAATAGAGATTCATTAAATTAAAATTGACTTGAACCAATGATTAGATTTAATCAACCATGGGAGAGAAGTGGTCAAGTTTGACTTGACTTGATAGGAAGATGAAGGGTCAAGTTTGACTTGACCATTTGCCACCTCATTGGTGAGTTGGCAAAGAGTGGGCCAATGATGATGCTCCACATCATCATGATTGCTTAAGTGGGATGTCACCTCATGGGAGTTACCAAGAGTTGTGACTCTTGGTATTCCATGGAGGTTATTAACCTCATTCATGTGGCCGACCACTTATTCATGGGGTGAGTTTCATTTCTTTTGTGTAACTCTCATCTTCTTCCTCAAGCTCTCTCTTCTCTCCCTCTCCTCCACCTTGGCCGAACCTTTCAAAGCTGCTAGCAGACATTTTGTTTGGTTTCTTCATCTCTTGCTTGTGTGGATACACATAGAGGAGTATCTACTTTGATACTCTCTGTTGGTGCGGGAAGCATCCGACGATCGAACCTGAATTTTGATAATGACAAAGGATTCAAAGTTAAGGTGTGTGGTGATCTAACAGTCTGAATGAGATTACAGGAAAGTCCTAAGTGTACTTAGGCAAATGCTTTAACTGTGGTTAGGCAAGGTGAAAACCCTAGGGGGTAGTAACCCTAGGTCATAGGGGGTGAGAACCCTATGTGGAAAGTCTTAGTGGGTCGAGTGCTTCAGGCAAAAGTCCTAGGGGGTAACCCTAGGTGGAAAGTCCTGGTGTCGCGAACCAGGTGAAACACTGGACCAGCCGGGAAGCGGAAGTCCAACAGAAAGTCCGGAAGCATCGAGCACTGAGCAAAAGTCCAGTCGATCTGGAGGATCGCACTGGCAACAGGTAAATCTCCTGAGTGGAGTAGGTGAGGACGCGTTCCCCGTAGAGGGAACAGTAGGCGTCGGGTCGACCTAGGGTTTCCGGTTGGAAATCCGAAGTCAGACCCGGACAGTCCGATGACTGTCAAACTTCATATTTATGATATTATATGTGCTAACTTTTGTTTTGCAGGATATGTTTGTGTTTTGGATCTAACATGTCTTGCAGGTACGAAAGAACAAGGTTAAGCCTCGGATAAACAGTGTCCGAGGCGCCTCCATGGAGCTTGGAGGCGCCTCGGGTGCAAAAGATGAGCTGGCTGCGAAGCAGGCTTGGAGGCTCCTTGAAGGAAGCTCAAGGCGCCTTGGACTAGTGGATGAAGGCGCCTTGGAGAGCAAAGAAGGCGCCTTGAACCTGATAAGGTTCGACCAGTTCAGCCCTTATCTCAGCGTGTGACTCGGCCAGCATGGAGGCGCCTTGGATGACTTTCAAGGCACCTTGAACACCCTTTATAAGAGGGTCTCGACCAGCAGCTCAAAATAACTTCGTACAAGCAATCATTCTGCAACCTGCTGCTAACGAGACGTTCCGACAAAGCCTCAACTAGACGCCGACAACCCGGAGCTTCAGATTTAGTCTTTTGTTGTCGGTATAACTATTATTTTTACTGCTTTAAATTCTACTTAGTTTGTAATAGTTTTTACGAACTATAGTTGTTGCCCACCGAAAGCGGTCAGCGACCGCGGGCCTTCGAGTAGGAGTCGAGATAGGCTCCGAACGAAGTAAGCTCTCGTGTCTACTGTGTGTTTGTGCGTTTTACTATTTCCGCTGCATTATTACTCGTGTTTTACAATTCCGAAAAGAGTGAAAGCCGTGAGCGCTATTCACCCCCCTCTAGCGCTTCTCGATCCAACAATTGGTATTAGAGTGGGGTCATTTTGAATCGGTGCAACCACCTTTCAAAACAAATTTTCGTGGTATTTTCAAATTTTTCGGAGTCAATTAGAATTTAGCTTTATAGCTATATCCTAATTCTTTTCTCGAATCAGTTTTTGCTCGAAGTTGGTGCAACACCACTCGAGTACGTTTTCTTTTAAATTATTCCCGCACTACTAATCCAAGACTTAGTCTTGGAATAGATTTTCGTTGTTTTTATCGTGCAGAAGTTCAAATGGCCCATCAAGAGCGTTATAGCACCGTTCGTCCCTCGCTCTTCACCGGAGAAGACTTCAGGTACTGGAAGGGGCAAATGGAAACATTCCTCAAAACCCAGTTCGAGACATGGATGATCATCAAGACTGGACTACAACTCCCATCCGACGAAGACGGCAAACCGACACCCTGAGAAAAATGGGAACTGACCATAATCAAGAAGGTGGAAGCTGATGCCAAAGCGAACTGCACCCTCCAGTGCGGACTGACCAAGGAGGAGCTCAATCAAGTTGGCCCGTTCACATTAGCAAAGGAGCTCTGGGAGAAGCTAATCAAACTCCACGAGGGAACCTCTGACACAAAGGTAAGTAAACGTGACTTGTTGCTTAATAAATTGTATAATCTAAAGATACAGGAGGGTGAGACGGCATGTTCACTGCACGCAAGAATTCAAAACATCCTCAACTCCCTCCACGGAATTGGGCAGAACGTAGAAAATAGGGATATCATAAGGTACACTCTTAACTCGTTTCTAAGGAGTACATTGTGGGCATCAATGGTAGATGCCTACAAAGTCTCTAAGGATCTATCTTGTATTAAATTAGATGAATTGTTTTCGGAATTCGAACTTCACGAGCAGACTAATGCACAGCCAATCGAGAAGGGGGTTACTTTGGTTGCAGGTACAAGTCGAACATGCGAACCGAGATCACGACGAAGAACTGAACCGGAGTCGGAAGAAGAACCCGACTCAGACGATGAGACAATGAATTGACAACCGAGCTTGTAAACCTCGTAAAGAAGCTCTATAAGAAGAAGAAGGGCTTCAACAAGAGAGATCTAAAGAAGATAGTATAATCTAAGGAGGTTCAACCGAGTTCGAAGGGTAAGTTCGAGGTTATCTGTTACGGGTGCAACCAGAAGGGGCACATCAAGGCCAACTGCCCAAGTCTGAAGGATGCAAAGAAGCGAAAGAAGAAGGCCCTAAAGGCGACGTGGGACGAATCCTCAGAAGAAGATACCGACGATGAACTCGATCAGACGAGTCTCCTTGCACTGATGGCCCGGGACCAGATCGACGTGTCCGAGAGCGAGAGCAAGTCGGAGGCCGAGTCCGAGCGAAGCCACGGATCCATATCCGTTTCCGAAGGGCCAGACCCCGCTGTGAGTATTTCTAGACTTAATAATCTAGTTAATTATTTATTGCGAAAGTTAGCTAAATCAAACGTTAGAGTTAAGTCACTTCTAAAGGAAGTAGAAGTCCTTAAAGAAGTGACTAACTCCAAATCCTTGATTGAACCAGTTCAGACCGGAAACTCAACTCAAGTCCACAAACTTGAAGAAGAGAATTCCAGCCTGAAAACTCAAGTCAAGGATCTGGAGAAAACACTAGAACGGTTTTCTTTAGGTTCCAAGAATCTTGACCTAATTCTTGGGGCACAAAGAGACGTTTACAATAAAACTGGTTTAGGATTTAAACCAAAGAAAAAATATAAATCTTATTTATCTCTTGTACAAAGAGCAAAATAGAAAAACAGTCCAAACATAGGTCCCCAAGTCCAAATTGATTAATCAAGTTGGACTTGGTCAATACTGGATCCCGAAGGATCAAATACGCTACCTCGATATACCATATCGAGGCTATGATCCAGGGGGAGCAAAAACAAAAATTAAATTCAAAATTCAAAATTCGATTAAAAATTCAAAATTAAATTAAAAATTCAAAATTCAAAATTCAATTAAAAATTTGAAATTAAATTAAAATTTCAAAATTCAAAATTCAATTAAAAATTTGAAATTAAATTAAAAATTAAAAATTCAATTAAAAATTTGAAATTAAATAAAAAATTCAAAATTCAAAAATTAAATTAAAAAATTCGAAATTAAATTAAAAATTAAAAATTCAAAAATCAATTAAAAATTCGAAATTAAATTAAAAATTAAAAAAAAAATCAAAAATTAAATTAAAAAATTTGAAATTAAATTAAAAATTCAAAAATCAAAAATCAAGTTAAATTCAAAAGTAAAACTTAAATCAAATAAATAGAAGGAGGATCCAGAATAGCTGACACCTCCGAAATTAATCTACCCGATAAGGGTAAACAAGACTAGTCTACCCGGTAGCGTAATTAAGGATAGATTAAAATGGGCTAGGTTTAACATGACCCACGGTACTGGTGAAGTATTGGATGATAGTACGTTGGGAAGCTTAGTCATCGCATGTCTAGGAAGATATGGCTTCGACCTGGTGCATTTGGCTAAATGGAACTGACCGAAGCTACCCTTTATGGATCCTAACCTGTTAAACCAAGGTTTTGTACTAAGTTCAATGGGTAGGACTATTTGGAAAACCTCAAAGGCATGGTTATTTTAATGATGCCCTTGTGACTCACTATAGCCTAGAAGTTTATCCAAAGAATATCTACTTGTTGAACCCAAAGTTAAACTTGAATCTAATCATCTTGTGCTATCTAACGAAGAACTTGAATAGAGAAAACCTATGGATCATCGAACCTAATGTACATTTGCTAGGATGTGTTCAATTGCCAATCAAAAGTGTTGGCACAGGGAAAGGGAAGTGTTAGATAAGGCTCTACTAGTTAATAACTCATTCCTTCAGGATATTATGCAAGTCAACCCAAGCTACTTGTGCAGGGAACTCAGAAATGAATGTTTCGAGGCTTTGGAAGAAAATCAATGATGTCCTAGTGATCATGGTAGCAATGTAGGAATAGTTCATTCGTGCCTATAAAAAGTTACATTCAGAAACCAGCTGATTTCTTTTAGGTAGGGATGTAAATGAATCAAACGATTCACGAGCTATTCAGAGCTCGATTCGGTAAAAAACTCGTTCGAGTTCGTTCGTTTATCTTATCGAGCCGAGCTCGAGCTCGATTTCGAGCTCGACAGTTTTATCGAGCCGAGCTTGAGCTTAAGGATATTCGACTCGTGAGCTCGCGAACATATTCGTTTGTAGGCTCGCGAGTCAAAAAAAACGAACCTTAAATCGAGCAAAAAAACGAACCTTAAACCGAGCCAAAAAACGAACTTTAAAACAAGCAAAAAAACGAATTCTAAAACGAGCCTTAAAATGAGCTTTAAAATGAGCCAATAAACGAGCTCTAAACGAGCCCAAAAACGAACCGAGCTCGCTTAACGAGTTAGGCTCGTTAACTTTGATAATCGAGCTTATAACGAACCGAGCTCGAACTGTTCGCGAGTTTGATAATTCTAAAATGAGCCAAGCTCGAGTCTTGTGATAAAAGCTCGATTCGAGCTCAAGCCGAGCTTGAGCCAGAATATAACTTAAACAAACCGAGCTCGAACCTAATACCATTCGACTCGGTTCGACTCGTTTACTTCCCTACTTTTAGGTACTCATACAAGTTCCCATGAAAATCAAAGGAGGCAAATATGGCATAGAAGGCCATACCAAGATTCCTTGACCTTTATAATATCCGTCTGTATTGGAACTCGAACCCGATCTCTTGAATGTTCCTCTAAATGTTTTACTACTGTACCACACTCATGGGAGTTACCAAAGGCAATTATGGCTAGATATGGAAGGATACCAACAGTGGACTGTCAACTGATGGAGGGTTGTTGGATTGCTGACGCGCATACTACTAAAGCAAACTACTGATGGAGGAAGATCAACAAGGAAAACAGACCCTTTAGGTTTCTTGAGGCGGGGATGGTTCATGATAACTCAAACTCAATTAGCAGAGTGCTGGAAGGGTAACTCAAACCTAGAGAGCAACTTGCATGGGGTTTCAGCGACTATTGGTTTAGAACTGCCAGGTCTTTGGTGCATAAGATGAATTGGTCTTTTCGTTGAGGAAACATTGTTCCTCACCAAGTTGCCATCATAGTTATCTTCAAGCTTTCAGTCCTACAGAATGGTGCCTTATCAAAAAATATGAATTGAAAGTTGTCAGGATGGGCATGGAGGTCCCCTCTCCATGGCAGGCAAGATCATGCTCACACTAGGTATTGATTGTCATTCCTACATGTGATGAAAGTTCACAGGTTTTGCCAACATACATAAACGCAATGGGATTGAGAAGCTTTGCAAAGACTGTATAATATCTGTCCATTATGATGCCATTGCAAGGAATGAGGGAGAGCTCGACATAGCAGGTGTCCAGTGCCTGAAGAACAGCTGCACTTGAAAGAGGCAGACTTCATCAGTCACAATGGCACATGGTCTTGGAGCCACTTTCAGTCAGAATCATCCGCCATGGGCCGCGCTGGTCAGCATCACCGACTCGTCCTGCTCTTCTGTCTGTCAGGAGGATGACAAGATAGATTTTAAGGTAATGGAGGGTTCTCAGTGAAAACCTGCTACCACCAGTGGAGGAGGCTGTCGGGTCCTATAAATTAGGAAGTTGCAGTGGAACTCCATGGAGTGTGAACCCAAGTTTAAGCTCGTCTTTGACAGACTCGAACAGCAACAATACAATAGATCCGCTCCTTCGATTCTATTCTACAGTTAGAAACAAAGCAGTCAAAACAGAGGACCAAACACCGACCAGCCAGCTCCGGACACGCCCAAAATGGTAGGGAGATCGTATCGTGATAGCGGCTCAGGTTCGCGGCAGTTCTCCGAAAAAAAAGGGGAAAAAAGGGAGGAGTTGAATAAAGAAATATTTTCATTTGCACTCTAATTTGGAAAGTAAAAGGAAGAGTTTGGCGAAGGCTTCACTTCCCAGGACCAGGACCAGGACCAGGACCAGGACCAGGAAGGTCCTTTCCCACCATATTTGCCATCGCCGTCACCGGCATTTCGCTAACATAACGAGGAGCCGCCTCTTCCTCTTAGTCCTCCGGCAGAGGACGACGACGCCGATCGCCGGAGCTTCCTTCCACCTGTCGATCGCGAGGTGATGGTGACTTCCGGCTTCGAGATGCTGCTGGGAGGCGCGGTGGCCTCTTCCGGAGGAAATCTCGCGGAGTTGCTCCTCAGCCGCCGCTTGTCGGCGTCCACCCCGCGTTTCCCATCTTCCGCGCCGCGCTTCCGCACGGCCGCTACTCGTACCGGAAGCACGCACTTGCAGAGAAACCCTGGAGTCGGGAAAAGGATTTTTGGTGACGACAGAAGACAAAATCGAAGCCAGCGATTGGGAGTGAAAGGCGAGTACCGATCTTGGCAAGGCGATTCACCCATTTGGGGATGTGAGTGCCGGTGAGGCGCAGGCAAGCGTCATCGCAGAAGTGGTTGCAATTCTTGGAAATAAGGTTGTAGGTGTCGCCGGAGTAGTCGGCGGCCATGCCCTCCATGAGCGCACGCACATCACGCGACCCCAGCTCGGTGCGGCCGATCAGGATGGACTTCCTGAAGGCGAACCCGGGGCACTGCCGGGGCTCCCCCTCAAAGATCCCCGTCATCTGGTGCTCGTGCGCCCCGTACGCATACTCCACCCCATGGACTGCCAGAACAGAACAAAACAAAACCCCTAGTCAAGCACGGCAAAAACAAACAAAAAATCCCAAATTGCCGCATCACATCAGAGGAAGGCGAAGCCCAAAGAGGCGGATCGGACGATGGATCGCACCTTGGACGCCGGAGTGGTACACGCCGAGGCCGACCCAATAGGCGTAACCGTTGATGGGGGTTAGGTCGTAGACGTTGAGGTAGACGGACGCCGACGCCGCTGGCCGCCGCTCCCGCGAGGTGGCCCGGGCGAACATGGCACGCAGGCGGTGAGGAGGATGACAGAGGTGGCGACGGTGACGGGAACGACGGAGGGCAGTGAGGAGGGCGGGAACGACAACAGGCAGTGACGAGGATGCGGATGACAGAGGCGGCGACGGTGATGGAAACGACAGAGGGCGGCGATGCGACGTCGAGGCGGCGGCGGTCTCATAAAATGCGCTTTTGCTTAGAAGAAACGTAGAGTGAAGATATGTACTAAGTAATCGATAGGGTTGTAAAAAAAAATGGGGACGCGTAATAATAAAATGTTTTCTGGCAGTTATTTACAGGCTACTCTTCCAGAAATGGCCTTACTAGCTGGCAATCTGATCATAGAGTGAGGTGTGAAAAAACAGAAAAAGAAAAAAACACAATTTTCTTATTTTAATCATTCCCGAATCCATCTCCGTTCTAATACACGACTTCAAAAAGGATGATATAAAAAAAGAACCATTCTTCATAAAATGGAACTTGTAATTAAATATGAAAATTTTATAATGAATAAAAAATAATTAACGTATCCAAAACGAATGGAGGCATTCGCAAGCTTGCTATATATTGCGATCATGAAGAGACGAGTGCCTAGTGACGATGATGCATAATGAAGATTGCCGACAGCCAACTTTAAAACTTCATATTATGATAATAAAACTAAAAATAAAATAAAATCCAATTGAAAAGAAACCTTAAGGATCCGAGAACGAGATCCACTAAAGCAAGATCAAACTAGAGATCCATCTTCAGGGTAAAGAAGGATGTCACTGGCAATTTTGGTCAGTGCTAGATCAAACAGGCTGCTCAAGAGACTAATCCACTAATCAAGTTCAAACCAATTGAATTGGATCATTGGGGAACAAATACAATTGAATCGGACTCTAGGTGCGATCCAAAACCCGCAAACCCTCTAGATCACTAGTTCACAAGCCAGTTGGGTTAGAAAAAACTACAGATGACTTCATCATGATCATTTCATAAAATGTTTGCAAATGCATAACCATGATATGAGTCTCAACCCAAATCTCAATTCCAGTGTGACCAGTTGAAGTACCAAAATCGACAAAGACTTCAAGTACCGACCCAAGCATGTGCTTTAATCAGAGCCGGTCTTGATTGTTTAAAGGCCCTGAGCAGAACTATTAATTATATCCTAATTTTATCTTTTCACTAAAACTTAAACAATTTATTCAGATTAAGATTAAAATCTAAATACTAGTCCCTATAAATTATTGCTCAGGAGTTCAAAATAGTAAAGCACAAGAAAAAAGATATCTAAACGGTAGAATTATTTGCTTCTGATAGATTCCACAATGAGGTCCAAGTTCAATCCAGATATCCTACAAAAATCATAAGAATTTGTATGTCGTGGAAACACATTTGGGTGAAACTGTGATAAAACTTTGCAATTTATTGAGGAAAATAGAGATGTGTAAGGGCATGTCAGAAAAAAGTGACTACTAAATATATAACAGTAATATTTCCACTAGAGATGATGGGAGATAATTTAAGGAAGCATACCATAACTAGAGAAAGGAAAAATAAACTTACCTGTGGTGATGCACCAAAAGGAATATGCTGACCTCCAACAGTGAACCATAATTCCTCTCCAAGCTACAGACAAGGAATAAAAAGAAAACTCATTTCCAGGGAATTTACAAAAATGGACCAATATTTAGAATTTCTACATCTTTTCAATCCACATATTCAACAAAGAAATGAATGCCACCGGTAGTGGTGGAATGTTTTAGAATCACACAAATAAAGTCAAAACAAGAAACTTGAGTAATAACATGTTATTGATGTTCTGGAAGCATCATTTAGAAGCAATATCAAATAGGAGAGAGTCCAACTAATACCGCATACTAACCTTAGTGTGCACTTCTTCCATGTATAGACTATCAACAGGCAATGGAGGGACTATAGCTTGGTTTAAAAGTGATCCTACATCAACCTTACTATCTGAAGAATCATCATATATGTTAGGTCCTACATCAACCTCACTATATGAAGAATCATTATATATGCAAACTTGGCATGTTACTGGAGTTGTTCCATCAGGAAATTCAAGAGGCAACTTAGTTGAGACTGAAACAATAAAAAAGAACTGAGGGAATCAATACAAAGTACTGACTTGAGTAACCCGACAAACATAAAAAAAATAATTAATCAATTAATACATTTTTCATTCTGGCGGTAGCAATATGCATATTGGCTAGGGATAGGAAAAGCAAAGGACAATTCCTAATAGCAAATCAATTCATGTAAGCAAACACTTCAAACAAAAGCATAAAAAATGAAACTAAGGATATTAGACATACGGGGTAAAATAAGGTGTATATCCCTCAATCTTTGTCATAAGTTCTAGGAAATGTAGGTCCAAAAAGTGTATATACTGCTACAAAACTAGCAAGTGTAGAAGGATCACTAAGACAAACAGAGACAACTCATTTAAAATGTCTTCGTGATGCACTTTTAAAGCAAAATCATCAATAATATCATCATATTCAATATTTTCTGAAATATTTTTTTTAATGCATAAAATTGCTAATCCATTTAGCCTATCTTGAGTCATTGTGGTCCGTAAATAAGATTTTATTAATTTTAATTTTGAAAAACTTCTTTCGGCAGATGCCACTGTCACGGGTATTGACAATAATATCCTATAAGCAATCATCACATTTGGAAATATATCCATTGTTTTTAAAAACTCTAATATTTAAATGGAATACCATTTTCTATTTGTTTCATAAGATTCACTTGGTAACATTACTTGCAAAACTTGTAATTCTAAAAACATATATTTTACATCAATATCAGAAGTGTTACTATTTTTTAAAGTATTTTCAAGATTCACACATGAACTCATCAATTCATCATCATCCATTGAAACTAATTTTGCAACATTATACAAGAACCCAAATATAGATTCAAAATATTGCAATTGTTCAAACCTACTTTTCAATTGCCCAAGAGCAATATCGATTACTAAGATAAAATAATCTATTCGAAAAGACTCTTCCAGTGATTGATTTTCCCTTTTAGTATTAGTAGTCTCATCAAAATATCTTTTTCTACTAATTTTACGTTTTATAGGAAATACAGGCTCAATTTCCACATCAAATGCTATTTTTTTTTTTTTTTTGCATCAACCATAGCTAAAGACAAACCATTTTCTCTATATTTTTCAAAAATAGAAACAAGGCCAGCCAATTGTTTTACAACAACATCAAGATGCATATCCTCTGATTGTAATTTTTTACTAACTAAGTTAATTTTATGCAACATATCAAGCCAAATAACAAGGCTTAATATAAATTCAAAACTTGAAAGTTCATCAGATGCTAACGTTTCAGCATCTCTACTTAATTTGCTATCTTCACTTATTTCTGCTAATTTGAACAAACCTTCTCTAATTTGGGAAGCTTGAGATAGTATTGCTTTGACTGTTTCAATATGACTTTTTCATCTTGTAGTTGACAATGATTTTAAAGTTAATCTATCAATATATTCAAGCAAAACATTTCAACTTTTTGTTGAATTAGAGAACACGGTGTACATACATTGACATGCTCCAAAAAATGATTTTGCTTTAGCACAAGAATTTGTCATGTCACAAACAACTAAGTTAAGAGAATGAGAACCACATGTAACAACCCAAATTTTCTTATTATGAGTCCTAATAGTACTTAAAAATATTTAGAAATACTTTAGAAATATTCTAGAGATTTTTAGAAATTTTTAGAGTATTTTTATATAATTTTTGGAGTTCGTTTGGTATTTTTACCAAAAGAAACAAGTTGCAAAAAAATAAAGAGGTTGAGCCAAGGTTCGAACCGGAGACCTCTGGTTAAGCAAAGCCTTAAGTTATCTCGGATGACCAGGAACCCAGCAGGGTCGTGCTGATCAAAGAAGGAGCGAAATTAATTTAAGTAGTAGTTAATAACAGAAAATAAATAGGAATAAAAGGGATTCGGCCGAGATTTGAACCCGCGACCTCCGGCCCAACCCGAATCTTAAGCGAAGCGCAATAGCCAAGTGCCCAAGCGGGCCGTGCTGTTTAGAAAAGATAGCAAAATTTATTTAAGAAGTAATAGTTAACAAAATATGGGAGTTATAAAGGGAGAACTTAGGGATTGATTTTATCGTAACCTAATTACCTCACCCTTCCTTCCTCGCGTGCGACGGCAGCTCGGGCGAAAACAGAGAAGAGGTTAGGGCTTCGTCTCCGGCGATCGGCGAGGGGCTAAATCCGAGAGTTCTTCACCTTCTCATGATCCTTTCGTCAAGGGGAGTTCGTGGGCACGAGGAAGAGCCGGAGTTTGAGTTTCTCCGCAAACCCTAGAAGTTCTTCTCGTTGGGTTGTGAATCCAAGAAACCATTGTAAGTTGCTACTCACCTGCGGTAAGAGTAGTTTCGAGTTTGATTTGGTGTTTTCTTTTGGTTTTTCAGAATAAACCGTGAAGAATTATGGATTTCTAAAGATCTAGTTTTTGAATTTTGCTGTGGAGATTGTGTTTAGGGTTGCTGCCGTGAGACTCTAAGAAAGAACATAAAAGGGTTAGGTATGTTGATCATTTTTACTCCTTTTGATATAGAGCAGTTGGCATTAAACAGGGGAAGGGCTGAGGTTTCTGGTTGTTTGTGATGGTTGCTGCCATGAATTCAATTCCGAATTTATTAGATTTGATATGAATAAGAAAGAGTTAGTTTTTTTTTCTTCTAAAACAAGTAGGTTTGTTTTTGTTAGGTTTTCAGTAGCTGTTCAGCATATTAACTTTCTTACAAGTTGTGATCACCTATAAAACAAGTTAATATGTGATGCAATCCGGTCACAGATTATTGGGATTAAAGGTACTAATATGAGATGACAAGTATGTGATCACCTAAATACAAGTCTGTGACCTCTGATAAGGTGTTTAGAAGCGTAGCATATTAACTTTATTAACTGTTAGTTTTCTTTCTGACTATTAGGACCCAAAGTTAATATGTATGAATTGTTTAGTATTGCAATTATTGCTAGTTTAGCATCGCAGATTCTGAATTGTTTAGTATTGCAATTCTTGATAGTTTAGCATTGCAGATTTTGAATTTGTTTAGCATTACAGATTCTGAATTGTTTAGTATTGCAATTTTTGAGAGTATAGCAGTGCAGATTTTGTTAAGCTTACAGTGCAGATCTTGTTAAGTATCATAGTGCAGTATAGATCTCCTTGTAGTGCAGAATTTTAAGTGCAGATTTCTTCCATTAAGTGCAGTTTTCCATTAAGTGCAGATTTTTTATAAGTATTGCTTACAGATTTTGATAAGTATTATAGTGCAGATTTTAATTAAGCTTATAGTGCAGATTTTTATTTAAGCTTATGGTGCAGATTTTAATTAAGCTTATAGTGCAAATTTTTAATTAAGCTTACAGTGCAGATCTTGTTAAGTATTACAGTATTTTGAGTTTAAGAAAAGTATAAGAAAGATAAAGAAAAGAAAGAAAAAGGTCAAGGTCTTAAGTAGATCCCAAAGTTAAGACTTTAGTGATTTTGGCACACAAGGTGCTTGTTAAAATGCCAAGGTATTTAAAGAAGAAGTAATTAAGATATTTTACTTTTTAAAAGGCTAGTACCCGACTTCCAAGGTTGTCGTTAAACAAATCCAGGTGACCAATTCTAAGGTCTTGGCCCTGGTAAGACCAAGGTCTTTACCCTCGTAGGACTGGTGACTAGCTACCACAGTCTCTATTAGGGAGAGCGCATTGGTACTAAGCCTGGGCCCAAGAGAAGCTTTATTATTATTTTGAAGTATTAAAGTATAAATTTTTGAACAAGTAAAATAAACTTCATGTAAGTTTAAAATTCAGCAAGTTTAGTTTTCTTGTATGTTGGCATGTTTGTTTAGATTTACTTTACATGTTTAGCATTTCAGTATGCCTTGTTTCCTTTGCTGTTAGATGAGCATGAGTAGTATCTTCTTTTAAGCATTCAGTTTCTAGATTTCTTTCAGCTTACATGTATACTCGAGTTTTTGTGAGTTAGATAGCGCTTACTAAGCAATTTTGCTTATAGATTGCATTTCCTCTTACTGCAGATAAAGGAAAGGAAAATCTATAGCAAAGGAAGGCGACAAGGAGGTGTTCGATGATGTGTGATGCCAGGACTATGGGAGAGACTTGGGGCATTATTAAGTTTCCGTGTTTAGTGGTTAAGAAACATTTGAGATTATTCCTGTTTTAGTTCGCATGTTAAGATGAGTTCTGTTTAGTAAGTAGATACTTTTGTGTTTGCATTGAGATATAGTTTCATATGTTTCTGCTATTATGAGTTATATGTGCATGTTTTGAAATTTTAGAGTATTGTATTGTATTTTAGTCCTGCCGAACAGCATATACTCTACCGAAATTTTAAGTTTTCTGGAAAAATTTAAGTACAGTTTGTTACACTAGTTAAGTAAGAGTTTATAGTAGTTATGTAACGGACACCTTTAGAGAGTAGTGATAAGGGTGGTCGTTACACCACATGGCATGTAAAATGCTCTAGGATTAATGTCAAGCAATCTTCTTTGCACACGTTGATTTTTGCCTTTCATATTAGATCCATTGTCATAACCTTGCCCTCTCACATTATCAATATCAAGTTCTAAAGATTGTAAAACAAATTTCAATTCATTAAAAAGACCTAAACCAGTTGTATCTTCTACATTTATAAATTTAAAGAAATACTCTTCTATTTTAATTGGAGTCTCTGAAACATCTACACATCTTAATATGAGAGTCATTTGTTCTTTGTGACTTGCATCCGGTGTACAATCAAGAATTACTGAAAAATATTTTACCTCTTTTACTTTTTTAATTATTGCATTCTTGATTTTGGAGGCTAGAATAGATATTAACTCGTTTTGAATTTTATGACTAAGATAATGATAATGAATCTTTTTATCTTGAATGAGTCGAAAATGTTCTTGCATTATTGGATCAAAATCTGCAATCATTTCAAGTAGACCCAAAAAATTACCATTACAATCTTCATAAATTTTGTCGTGTGTACCACGAAATGCCAAATTATGTATAGCAAGACATTTGACTACAACAACTATTCTTAGCATAATGTGTTTCCAATGTTTTGTTTCTTTTTTAACTTGTTCTTGTATTTCCTTATCAATTGTCATTGTTTTCTTTAATCTCATTTGTAGTTCAACAAAAGCTCTTAGATTAGTGAGGTGTTCAACACTATTTTCATGTTGTTTAAGTTTGTCACATAAATGTTTCTAGTCATTAACTCCTTCTCTTGCTAAATTATTTTTGGTGTGTATTACTTTAAACAACTTACAACAAATACAAAATACTTTGTCTAACTCCTTCGAGTACAGTAACCATTTTTGATCACGAGTCTCACCATTTGGTAACATTTAAACATAATACGTATGAGAAAGTGTCGAGATTCTTTATCTAAAGGAAATTTGAGAATATCTTCTCTTTTAGGACCTCTTTCCACAAGTAAATTCCTCATTTTTGTATCAAGAGTATCCCAAACTCTTGGATCAAATATGTTCAAATCATATTTAGGTGTCGAACATTGATATTTGTTTTTATGCTCATCATCACAAAACTTATCAATATATTTAGTTTTGTCAATTTTAATTTCATCCAAATTATTAAAATCTATATTATCTTCGTTCTCATTTTCTACAAATTTCTCATTCTCATCACTTTCATTTCTCACAAATTCTTTATTTTTATCATTCTTATTTTCAACAAAATCTTCATTAACATTGGATTCATTAGTTAAAATATAAACTAAGCTTTCTGTTGTGTTATGTGATTCTTTACCAAAATATTTATTTAATGAACCTCTTAAGCTTTATGCTATCTCTTCTTCTTTTTTCTTATTTTGTCTTTTTTGATTCCAGAGAGTTGTTTCATGATAACAGATAATTATGAACAAAAAGCAATAAACAAAAAACAATAAAACCGAATATGGAGAATTTTCTTTTGATTCGAAATCCACTTATATAAGACCTTACACAGATATCCTGCAAGTTTATAAAAAAAACATAATTCAATTGTTTAGGAGTTAAGACCTTATTCGTATAATTAAAACAGTAGTAAAATAAAGTTTCAAAAAAAAGATAACACTAAAGTCAACCTCACCAAACTAGATCATTTTTTTTTAAACGAGTGATCATTTTTTTTCAAACTCTCTGCCTTCTTTAATATATCCTCATTCCATTTTTTATTTTAAAATCTTTAATGTCAACCATAAGTTCACTTTATCACATGGATTGACCAAGCATTTTTTTATTCAGTTTGATTATGTTAATATATAATGAATTATTATTAAGGTAGATTAGTGTTTTATTATCTATTTATATTTCTTTTGTTTTTTTAATCTAAGTTTTTTTTGTTAATACAATTTCTTAGTCTCCTTTTATGACTATATCTTTTTCTCCTTCGCTTTGTATTACTTCCTATACTCTATTTACATTCTTTGTTTTATTAACACTAAAGTCAACCTTACACTAAAATAAAGTTATTTGAGCCATTTGCCCTAATTACCAATTCCTAACCTCACCAAACTGGGTTGTCATTTTTTTGTTAATGAACCACACTCCTACAATAGACATCTTGTTTTGATGCAAAATTGTGCACTCTTTATTCAGCAAATTAATGTATTGTTTGTTTTTTTTATTAACATTCTATACCATTGTTCTCACTGTTATGTTTAATTGCTAATATTGGCCCTATAGGAGCATAACTGCACAAGCCCTATCTTTAATTCAAAGTTGTACAGTTTAATCAAAACAGAAGATATCAAAATAGAAAGCAAAGATCAGTGAGAACAACTTTGATCTTTTAGGGTTTGGCAAAGATGATAACCTTTTAGGGTTTACAAAAGCGTGAAGTAACAAGGCATGCCTTTGAGAGAGCCAGAGAGACCCGTCGCCGTCGCAGTGAGAGAGGGAAGGCACTGTGAAGAGGGCTTCGTCACTTCAGCACCTTTGAGAGAGCTAGAGAGGGCTTGTAGTTGTCATAGCGAGAGAGGGAAGGTGTGGCGAGGAGGGCTTCAGTGATCGCAAGGGCGCGGCGAGGAGAATCGGCGCTTTAGATCGCTGGCGACTAGCGTTCGGCGAAAGCGGCGAGGGTTTTGACGAGGGATAGAGAAAAATGTTTATAAAAAATAAGTTAAGAGAAAAAAAACGTTAAGAGATATATATCTATAACATTTATAAATAAAAAATTAGGTAAGGGAAAAAACGTTAAGAGATATGTATCTAATATCTATAACGTGCATATAAAATGGGCCCCTAAAACTTTTTGGGCCCTAGGCAGGTGCCCTGGTAGCCCTGGCCCAAGGCCGACTCTGGCTTTAATCTCCAGTGCAACACTAAGCATAGTAGTTTATGCTGGATTTCTTCTTTATTTGAACTTGATTGTGTTGGATTTTTCGGGCCGCGAAAACCGCTTTTTCGCGTCGCGGAAGAAAAATAAAACAAAATACGAGTACGAGTTTACAAACTCTAGATCTACACTAGATAAGAGTGTTACCATCGATGCGATGCCCTTCGCTATCCCGCTTGTCCAACGGTTTGCCAGATCTCAAGATTGTCAAAGTAGACAACTCTCTAGAAGTATCCACATGAACAAAATTAGGTGGAGGAGACCAAACAAAGGTGTGCTAGCACCTATGGTGTTCGACCAAGAAAGGATAGGGAGAGCTTGAGGAAGAAGATGTGAATCAATACAATTGAATGGAAAATTCATTCTTTTCCATCAAAAGTGGCCGGCCACATTCATGGAGTTGTAACCCCCATTTTTGCATTAAGTGTGGCCATTAAAGAGATTTGTAACCTCCATGAGGTGGCACACACATGTGCTAAACATGATGATGTGGCACCTCATCATTGGCCACTTAATGCCAAGTCACAAATGATGTGACATAAAGTCAAGTCAAACTTGACTCTTCCTCTCAAGTCAAGTCAAACTTGACTTAATCTCTCTCATGGTTGATCTAATCCAACCATTTAATTCAAGCCAATTTAATATAATGAATCTAATTCATTTAATTAAATTGATTCAATGAGTCATAATCTAAATTAGACTCATTGAACACATGAATCAACTTGAGTCCAACTCAATTAGCCCAATTATGTTTACTCTTAATCCAATTTGATTCATCAAATGAATCTAATCCTCTTGGTTCATCATATGAACCTAATCTCCATCTAATTGTCCTTAGTGTGTGACCCTATAGGTTCTTGTAACGTTGACAATGCCCCTAAACCCATTTAGGAGCATAAGTAATGAGCGGTATCTAGCAACACATCATTACTACCCAAGTTACAAGAATGTTGAGATCCAACATCACCTTGTGACTACTAATTGTGATTCCTCACAAAATATGACAAACGTCCTTCTATCCTAGACATCTAGATTGATCAATGTGAGACATAGACCGTGTCATCCTCTGACCAATCTAAATCTTGAACTCCAAGTAGACTCACTAAATCAAATGAGCTCAATATCTTATATTGACTCATTTGGGCATGACCATGCACATCGTGGTCTCACTCTATCAAGAATATTGATGTCGCTCCCATCATATAGGAGGGATAGATCCCATCTACATCACTCACATCCCTCTGCATAATTCGTTACATACCCAGTAATCACCTTTATAGTCCACCCAGTTACGGGTGACGTTTGACGAAACCAAAGTACATAACTCCTTATATAGGGATCCATGGTGACTTCAGGTCCAAGGACTAGTAGTCATACTAATAGCTACATGAGAAAGTATATGACACTCATATAACGATCAATGATACTATCTCATGGCGGGTCATTCAGTATACATTCTCCAATGCATACCCATGTGTCAACTTGATATCTCTATATCCATGACTTGTGAGATCAAGTCATCGAGTTGACCTACATGCTAGTCTTATTGCATTAACATTGTCCCTGAATGTTAATACTCGACTAGGAATGATTAAGAGTAGTGTTCCCTATATCATCTCACTATCGGTTCAACTAACCGATTGATATAGGTGAGAACCTTCTACTCAAGGACGCTATTATACTTAGTTTATTTGGCACCAATACAAGTAAGTATAATAACCAAAACAAAATGCCTTTATTTATATAAGAATATGATACAACAAGTCCATAATACAATCATCAAATGATTGGCTCTAGGGTTCTAACTAACAGATTGATCCCTTCATTGAATTCTTCATGTTTCACCTGAATGTAGATTAACATTAGATGCCCATTGTTGTTTGCTTGGAAATACTGTATCAACCATAATATGAAGTGTATTTAACAACTTTTTAACTGTCTATATTCCGATTAAACCCAATCAAAAAGGAATATCAAAATGCAACTACCAGGGAACATGATTCTATCATAATGTTGTTCAAGCAACAGAGCAAATTGAAGCACCAGTCTTCGGGTTCGTCAAGCCTAGTGATTTCAAGGGCCAACCTCCGGAAACTCAGCAATCATCAAACAAAATAATACCCAAATTCAACCGTTATTACAAATAGTTGAGAGCTTAAAGGAGATCCAAAGAGACCTTAGAGTCATCAAGAACCAGGCGAAAGACGAGACTCAGGTAAAAACTATATGTGAAGATATTATTGAAAAACTAAGAACATTTCTCTAGGGCCAACAAAAAGGCTGAAAGAACCCAGAGGCAAGCTGAGAGTCTTTAAAGACCCCTACACGATCTTAAAGGAAGAACAGGAAAAATTAAAGGCATAATGACCTCAAGAACCCTCGTCGAACAACCAAATATAACAACAACGCCCCTATTTGAAGACCAAATTAGAGATATCGGCGTAACCAAATGAGACTCAATAATGCTTAGCAAGCCGCCAGGAGGTTGGGCAAAAGACTAACTGGGGGATCTGCACCAACACATGCCCTTGAGCAACAAATTGATCCCCAGGTACAACTATGTCTCTCTATGCAGAAAAGAGCCTCTATTGCCCCTGCGGAGGTTCTATATCACTCCTGAAGAGATGATGTACACCATCAAGTCTATATTCATAGATCTGAGGCAGCTATATTGGTTACAGAAGGCCACCAAGCAAACAGGACGTTTGTCCAAGAAGAAAGCTTTCTCCAACTTCAGAGGAGCAGGATGCAGTATATCCAACTAGGTGTACTGCAAGTTCAAATACATACCCTGCACCGACAAGAAGAGGGAAATATGACCCTAATAGTATTTCGTGACAACCGATGGGAAGGAGATCAAGCCATCCTTGCATCCATGGAAGTTGACCTAACCAGAGGAAGTCAACTCGTCTATGTAATTCCCAATATAATGCTAACAGTTGGTGACATTTTTCGAAATATTCAGGTAACCATCCTCACCAGGGGATATGAGCAGTGGCGGCATGGCGAGGCAAATTTGATAATTACAAGGGGGCTTGTAGGAAACTATCCAACACCCCTAATGTTGGATTCGCCTATGAAATACACGGAGTCGTCAACTATTTAGCCAACCATGGGGTAAATGCACTAACTGGAAAGTGTTTTTCTACCAGAGACTTATAGGGGCTAAACTAGACAATTCGTCCAACGACCCTTAATATTCCAATGCGTCCCACAGAGGTAAGTAGTAGGAACCTCATGGACTGGCCAATTTCATTAAGTTTCAACAATTATAGAGAGGCAAGTATGGCAGAGTCACCTTGTTACAACCATCGTGATGAAGAAATACAAAGTGATGAAGAGTCTTTGCATACATTAGCGGTTCTTGTGGAATAAGCACCAAGAGTCTTCGCATATATTGATGACCCAATGGACGAAACTTCCGAAGAACAAATCTATCCTAATGTTCCGGTATACTTCTTCTCTCCCTATGTAATTTTACTAGAGAGAAAATACTCCGGTGCTGCAGGATATGATTTAGCAGCAAGCAATGACTGCACCATACCACCACGAGGTAGGGCTCAAATACATACCGGTATTGGTATGGCAATTCCATGGGGAAGCTATGGACGAATCACCCTCAGATCTAGCTATACATGGAAATATGGAATGGATATTGGTGCCGGAGTTATTGACTGTGACTACTGAGGCGAGATTATTATTTTAGCATTCAATCATTCGGATGTAGCATTGGTTATTAACCAAGGTGATTGCATTGCTCAACTTATATTCGAGCGAATACTCCTACCTGAGTTTATCAAGTTCACCATCTTGAAGAAACCACCAGGGGAATACAAGGGTTTGGGTCAACTGATAGGGCAATCCCCTCAGCATCTCCACCACCCATTTTTCAAGCATTACTCCCGAAAGAACGACATATGATGTTGGCACTTTTAGAGGGCAACTCTGATCAACATGACTTAGTGGGAGCCCATGCAGGAGATACAAGTCCAGGGCCCTCTACACTCCGATCCATGGACCCTCCTCCGGATGATGCTGAACCAGATGACGATTTCCTCACCTATATCCAACATCTAGCTTCGATGACCACACCAGTCAATTTTATCATGATATTCCAAATTGGGACTCTTATCCTGATGATCCCCCTCCGGAATTTATTAACCCTTTCGCAACAGAAGATGGTGGGGATGAAGACTCGGATGACACCCATTTGCTTGCAATAGGTATGGAATACCCAATTCTCCGATGACTAGCTCAAGCAGTTATCCCTGAACAAGAAGAGGCCCAGCAGGTCTACTTAAAAAATATAGTAATATCAGCCTACAGATCACCAGCGGATGCTGTGATGGGACCTCCCGGATATCCACCCGCAAGGGCAGATCCAGGCCCTTCGAAGCCCCAACCTATTTATGAACAAAGTCCGCAAAAGGCAAGGTTCAAAGGGGACAAAATTTTTATTAGTGGGGGAGAATATAAAATACGGTACCCAAATAATATTTAAATAATAAGGTTATTTGACAAATAATCTTATTAGAATTTTTAGAAAATTTTCAAGAATTAATTAGAGCTCGTATGATGTAGATTAAGGGGATTACTTATTGGGCTACGGAAAGCCTGTTTAGGCTACCCTATTTAAAAGAGGAATTGATTGAAGCAAAGTTAGTTTTGATTATTACACCCTAAGTTATGCGCCGTCTCCCTCCTCACGATGTGTTCGCGATCACGCTGTGCCCGCGCGACCGCCGCCTCCGCGCGGTCGTCGCCTCCGTGCGATCGCCACCTCCGCGCGATCGCCGCCTCCGCGCGGTCGCCGCCTCCACGCGACCGCCGCGTCCTCGCGACGGCTGAGTCCTCACGACCGTTGAGCCCGTGCGATTGCCGCGTCTGCTTGCGACGTTGTCGTTCGTCGAAAATTGCTCCTCTTTCCTGTTCACACACTCGCAAGTCCTCGGTGGGCATCGTCGCACTGCCTAGCCATGAACCATGTCGTCAGCACCGTGTTTCTACGCCGCCGCCCCCACTGCCCGGTCACTCCTCAGCGGCTCACCTTCACCAAGCGCACAACGGCGTTGTTCTGCCGTGAGGACGATGGTGACGCCCAATGCCTCCATGCTCCAATGCCAACGTCGGTAGTAGCCGACCCTCACCTAGACCAAGTAGTTGCAACCGTGTTCCAGATCCTCCACGCAACTCCTTGTGTTGCCGTCGGAGCATTGCCGTCGTGGCATGTCACATTGCCTTTGTCGAGCTTGAAACGCTGGTTGCGACTAGCCATCGCCGCACTACTCCCTCCATGTCTTAGACAACAGATCACCATCGCTGACTTCCCGTGGAATGCAGGTAGTTATGTGTCGGAGAAGAAGTGAAATGGAAAGTAACAACGATGAGTAATTAAGACAAGGATGTGATTAATGCAATTATACATTTAATTAAAATTGGTGCATCATCTAACGGATTAAGGAATTATCAAAACAGTGGTTTTAACTAAAATCCAAATTTATGCTTTTGATTTAATTAGATTAATTAAATATTTATGCAAGGTTAATTGAAGGTTTGGTATAAATGAATTATTTATAATTTAGTTATGAGTTACGTCCTTATAGAATGAACAAATAGAATTGATTAGAAGGATTAAACGGTTGATTATGTGAGATTAATAGATGGATTAGATATTTAATACTTAATTGATTAATTTAGGTTAATTGATGAAATACACAAAAGTAATGCTTAATCAATTAAGGAATAGATTGATGGATTAATTAATTAATGGATTTCTTAATTAATTAGTAAATAGGTTGATTAATGGATTAATCCGTGGTATACCTTAGATAATATTCCTAATCGGATTAGGATTATGATTAGCTATGTGGTTTATAATAAATCTTAGCTATATTGTGCATGCTATGTGATTTGCAGGACGTTGATTCGGGATGAGCGCCTCGACGTAGGATTTTTGGCACGATCTCCGCAATAAAGACGAGTACTTCTTACTTTGACTCGTTAGTCCTTTGAACTTGGTGCATGAGCTATTTTTGTATAAGGATTGTTTTATCTTGACTCCACTCGTAATTTTTCCTGTGCTTGATATTTCCACTCAAAACCTTCGAGACATTCGTTTTTATATCCGTACAGTCTCTTAGCTTGTTGCTATCAATGATATTTAGTAGATACTAGATACCAACCTTGTATGTTTTGTTTGTCGTTTACTTATGTACCATATTAAGCATGCTGGCTTCATGTAGCATACCTTATACCTAACTTTTGCCTATGTTTATATGATGACTGCTGCATTGTACGCATCATGTCATTGCATGCATGCAGGCGACCACTTCTTCCTTGTGGGGGAGTGAGCCGTCGGGCCGCGCCGCACACTCGGCCACTCATGGGTAGTGGTAGTTGGAGGAGATGCCGCTAGTCCTGTCATGCCGCACTCGGCCACTTGCAGTTAGTGGTAGCTGGAGTTACGAGCAATAGGGACCCCCTTCGCTGTGTAGCTAATTAGCTACTCAGCACCTGTCCATCCGGTCACTCGAGAGTAGTGGCGGCCTTTGGGTGGTACAGTTGTCATTGATCCGGCCTCTCGACCATACAGGAGTCGTGGTACAGAGAGGTGGGCGGGGTGACCATCCGTGCATATGTTGTTATTATACTTGCTTTGGCTGTTGCAGTTTACATATGCTATTATTGCTTACTTATGGTGCTGTGGTATATTTATGCTGTCGTTGCTTCTTGTTGTTGTTCACTTATGCTGATATGCTGCCTTATGTTGAGATATGCTCTCGTTGTAGGTGGTTAGACCTTGGGTTATTTATTGGAAATGTTTATATACCTTACGCATTTCCTTTGTAGTTATGAGCAGTACGGTAGCAGATTAGTTCTACTCCTGACCTTATATTACCTAGCCTAGGATATGGATTCAGGTATGAGCATACATCTGCGATTTTATTATAGTATCTGCTATCCTCTTTATGAGACTGTATACTGTTGGCTTATTCTCTGTTTATATGTTATGTTCATGCACTCTCTTTTCCTTACCCGCTGAGTTCCAATACTCACCACCCCATAAAATGATTTTTCTTTCACCAGGTAGTAAGTAGATGAGTCATGGATGCTTGGAGAGATGCCGACTGCCAGTCCTGGGTCCTGCGTTATATCGGTTTTATTTCCGCTTTACTTGTATTTTTAGCATACAGCGATTTTAGTATTGTATGAATTGGTCTGTGTTTGGAGTTGATTTGTGGGGTTTTGCTTTTCGTGATCTTGTCGTTGTGTAAGCCTATTTGATTGGTAACCTTTAGTTGTGGATTGTGGGTTTTCTCTTCGTTTTTCCGCTACGCTTATTTCTAACCGTGTGGGTCATGATTTAACTGCGTGGTTGTGTTTTATTCATTTATGTCCAGCCGGGTAGGCTACGTATATTAACTGCGTGGTTATGTTGTTTTTATTTTATGTATGTTCCAACCGTGTGAGCTGATAGTTATATAGATGTATTGTGTGTATTTATTGCTTCATATTATCACCCGTACAGGGGAGATGCTGCTGGATTTTTGTCTGGCAGAGACTCCTCTCGGGCGTGACACCCTGGCCTAACGGTAGGGGTTATGCCTAGAATTCTCTTTACCTACAAATTCCTAGAACAAGAATGCAAGGAGACTGCATATAAAAGGGCTCTTAAGGATCTATCTTTCTGTAGCCAGATATCCATACCAGGTTACTACAAGAAGCAAGGACAGAAGAAGTATGGGGTAAGACATTCAAAAACGTATAAAGAAAAGCCACATGAATCCCACGCACGCATCGAGAAGAGGAAGCACCTCGTCCGCAATAAAAATTGCAAGTGTTATTTATGCGGGCAAGAGGGACACTTTGCAAGGGAGTGTCCCAATGAACGCAAAAATATCAAGAGGGTAGCAATCTTTGAGCAATTAGACCTACTAGAAGATTGTGATATACTCTCAGTACAAGAAGGCGAAGTGCAAAGTGATGCTATCTTTAGCATCTCGGAAGGAGAAGAAAACTGCGGTGATCTTCAAAGGTCAATTCAAACACTGCATATCACTAATGAATTCATTTTCATGTTAGGATTGCAGGATAGAGGCTATAGACCGCAAGTGAAAATCTCAGAGATACAGGATAATTGCCAGCACAAGTGGTTTCACAATGAAGTTACTACACCTCAATTAGAAATCTGCACATGTTGCAGAAGAGCTACAACAAAGAGGGTCAGAATACATTCTGAAGACTGTCTAATAACAATGTGTAATTTATGCGGGCCATACTACTTCAATATTACAGTTCCAGTAACTCCAGCACCATTTCTTCCCAATAATCTGATAAAAGAACATCAACGCTACATACATGGTGTGAATCAGAGATAGAAAGAATAAATAAGGAGGTAATATACTACAAAAGGCGGTTTGAAGAATTACTGGAAAAAACTCTAGAGACTGATTTCCTGCAACTAAACTAGGAAAGGGAAATGGCCAATATGCTCTTACAAGAAACAACATGCAAAGTCGTGGCACAAGAAATTAAGGACCCAAGACTAGTAAAGAATATGCTCTACAACCTAGTGATAGAAATAGATATTCCAGGAATACCAAAGTTTCCTCTCAAAGCAATATTAGATACTGGAGCAACCACAAGCTGTGTCGACCAAAAATCAGTGCCTACTGACGCACTAGAGAAGAACACTTTCGTGGTTAATTTCAGTGGTATCAACTCACAATAGACCGCCAACATGAAGGTGAAACAAGGTCGTATGTTTATTGGAGAAAATGTGTTCAGAATACCCTACACCTACAGCTTCCCAATGATATTGGGTGACAATATACAAATGATCATAGGCTGCAATTTCATTCGAGCTATGCATAGGGGTCTTTGAATAGAAGGAGACATGGTAACGTTTTATATAAACCTTACTACTATTAATACGTTACCATCTGTATCAGCTGCAACCATTGAGGAGCTTGAATTAGACGAGGAGGAATACATCCAAATAAAGGTGTTGTCCAGCTACTCAACTGGGTCATCCTATCAAAGGTTTAAAGAACAGTTTAGCCAACTCCTCAAGGAACTAAAGGATCAGGGATACATTGGTGAAGATCCTTTAAAACACTGAGTGAATAACCAAATCACCTACCAGTTGGATATCAAGAACCCCAATTTTACAATAGAAGATAGATCGCTAAGGCATCTGACTCCACAACAAAAGGAGGCATTCACAAAACATCTCAAAGCCTTACTAGAAATCGGAGTCATCAGGCCAAGCAAAAGTCGCCACAGGACAATCGCCATCATAGTCAACTCAGGTACAACAAAAGATTTAAAAATGGGAAAGGAGGTTAAGGGAAAAGAACGTATGGTCTTTAATTACAAAAGGTTGAATGATCTGGCCAACAAAGATCAATACAGTCTTTCCGACATCAATACTATACTAAGAAAGGTCAGCAATAGTAAAATTTACTCTAAGTTTGATTTGAAAAGTGATTTCCACCAGGTGGCCATGCATCCCGACTCAATAGAATGGACGACTTTCTAGGTTCCAAATGGTCTCTATAAATGGCTGATAATGTCATTCGACCTTAAAAATACCCCCGCAATATTTAAAAAAAAAAGGGCAATTGCTTTAAGGGGGCAGAGGATTTTATAGCCATTTATATTGATGATATATTGGTTTTCTTAGCAAATGAAAGCGAACATGCCAAACATTTAAGGAAAATGCTGGAAATTTGCAAGAATCATGGACTTGTATTAAGTCCTACAAAGATGAAGATAGTATCACAAGAAATTGAATTCTTGGGAGCAGTTCTAGGGAACAACAAGATAAAGTTACAGCTCCACATTATCTCCAAGATAGTTGATTTTAAGGAGGAAAATTTGAAGACAACCAAAGGCCTTCGATCCTGGATAGTACTTTTAAATTATGCCAAGAACTACATCCCAAACCTGGGAAGGCTGTTAAGTCCTCTTTATACCAAAACTAGCCCTACTGGGACAAAAGGATGAATCATCAGGATTGGGTCTTGGTCAAACAAATAAAAGAATTAATTCAGTAACTCCCAGACCTTGAAGTTCCCCCAGAAGACTGCTATATCATCCTTAAAGTGGATGGTTGCATGGAAGGTTGGGGAGGTATATGCAAATGGCAAAAAGGCAAAACATACACTAGAGGGCAAGAAAAAAAAATCTGCGCTTATGCCAGTGGAAAGTTCTGCCTCCCAAAATCGACAATTGATGCAGAAATACACACCGTAATGAACTCACTCGAGGCACTAAAAATTTATTATCTTGACAAGGAGAGCTTAATTATTAGAACAGATTGCCAAGCGATAATCAGTTTCTTTGGCAAATCCTCAATAACAAGCCCTCTAGAGTTTGATGGATAGCCTTCACCGACTATCACAGGGATTGGGATACCAGTGCACTTTGAACACATTGACAGCAAGGACAACCAATTAGCTGATGCATTATCTAGACTAATCTATTGTCTTGTCAGTGCAAAATGGCCGGAGGTGATCCTGGATCAATTAGAATTGATAGCACCTGCACTCCTAGAAGTATAAGAGAGGCCCAAGGAAGGAGCACAAGGCCAGATGACATGAGTCCTCTTGACCCTATCGGCCTTGCTAGAAGATGCCAACAACTCTTGTAGGGCCAGAAGCAACCACACCCCTTAGTGAATTCTCAAAGATCAGCCTATAACTCCATCAGCTTCAACAACAAGCAGCCGTACAGGCAGCTAACTCCCTCCAATAGCTTAGGTTGTTGCACACTATGAAGAAAGAAGAATGCCAATGGAGGAAGGCATCCAATGATTGGTGGTATGATTGGTACCCAGCTACCAAATAGATAGATGAACAACTAGCAACAGCTGCAAATCAATTACACGACGCCTTTCGGTGGATGGACTCATTCCAGCTGTAAAGAACCAAAGCTACTTTGCGGAGGTGGTGGACCCTCAAAGAATCTTAAAATATATATATTATTGTACTAAAAGTAGTGTGAGTGTGCGCTTGCAAGCTGTAAAGTAATGACTACGTTGGAAAGTAGATTCCTCTTATCCCGAGGAAACAAACGATGATGATGGGGCCCAATGAGTACCCGACATCGCTTTCTCACCTCTTTATAAGAGAGATATCATTGCGAGAGAAAGTAGCTCACGAAATAAGTCTAATCTAAGCTCAATAAGTTTGCTTAAATTTCAAGTTTTCCAAGTCTTTCTTACAAACTTAAGGTCCTGTACTTTGAAGATCTTGTGGTTACATTATCTTATATAGAGGTGAGCAAATGATGCTCGCTTCTACTCATTTCATATTGTGTTTGTTTCTAGAGATAAGAATCGCGTTCAAGCAATGCTTTACTTCTCTAGTGCTCACTACTTTTAGTACAATAATATATATTTTTTAAGATTCTTTGAGGGTCCACCACCTCCGTAAAGTAGCTTTGGTTCTTTATAGCCGGAAAGAGTCCATCCGCCGAAAGGCGTCGTGTAATAGATTTACAACTGTTGCTAGCTGTTCATCTATCTGTTTGGTAGCTGGGTACCAATCATACCTCCAATTATTGGATGTACTCCTCCGTTGGCATTCATTCTTCTTTCTTCATGATGTGCAGCAGCCTAAGCTGCTGGAGGGAGTTGGCTGCCTGTACAGCTGCTTGTTGTTGAAGCTGATGGAGTTATAAGTTGATCTTTGAGAATTCACTAAGGGGGAGTGGTTGCTTCTGGTCTTGCAAGAGTTGTTGGTATCTTCTAGCAAGGGCAATAGGGTCAGGAGGACTCGTGTCATCTGGGCTTGTGCTCCTTCCTTGGGCCTCTCTTGTACTTCTAGGAGTGCAGGTGCTATCTGTTGGTGCGGTTAACACTAACAGTTTAACTCAAGTTTTGATGAATGACAAAATAGGTTAAGTTAGTTTTGTGGTTATCTAACACTCTGATCGAGTGTACAGGAGAAGTCCAACTAGGTCGACGGGTCGACCGGATAGCTGGCACGAAGTCCAAACGGGTTGACGGGCTGACTGGATGTTTGGCACGAAGTCCAGCTAGGTCGACGGGCTGATCGGATAGCTGGCACGAAGCCCAGATGGGTCGAAGGGCTGACCGGACATCTGGCAGGTAAGTGAAGGTAAGTCACTGGAGGGGAGTGATTGTGAGGACGCGTTCCTAGGAAGGGAACTTAGGCGCCGATCTGACTTAGATCCATTTCGGAACTCTATGTCGAGATCTTGATTAGATTCCGGTCTCGGAGAAACAGAATCTAGCTAATACTCTAATTATTTAACTTAAACTGTTCTAACACCTTATTTTGCAGGATATATACATCATATGTTTGCCTCCGGACTAATGTTTTCTTACAGGAAGGAAGCTGCTGGAAAACTAGGATCCGAGTGCCCGGGATGGATCCGGGCGCCCGGGAGGTGAAATTCTATCCCAGCGTCGCCTCGCCAAGTGGAGCTCACTGATTGGCTCGGCTACGTCACAACCAGGATGCCCTGAAGATTCCATGTAACGCCCGCCCCTCCTGTTAGTAGGGCGGGGTTACTTTACTACTTGCGGAAACATACATGTATATTAAAATTTCTTTCTAAAGTAAAACAACAGAAGTATCATGAAGTCATGCAGAACATTAACATAAATAAATTTAGTTCATGTCAACATAAAAAAAATAACATAAGCAGGTCTTTTATTTGTCTTAGCCGAGCCACCACCACGCACATCTCTTGCCTCTCCTGCGGCTCCCCTAGTTCATCTATTCTTTGCCTTTATCTGCGGTACAAGGAAAGTAAGCTATAAGCACACAGACTTAGTAAGATCCTTTCCTACTCACAAAAATCATATATCATAGCATAATCACATAAGCATATAACAATGGAAACATAATCATCTAACATCATATTGTGAAAACATAGCATCATAACATATCATCTCATAAAGAACATCATGTTATATCATATCATAAATCATAAGAGCATCATGTCATATAAATCATAAGGGCATAGCATATCATAAAGAAATATCATGATGTATCATATCATCAATAAAAACACATCATGTCATATAAATCATAAAAGCATATCATATCATAAATCATAAGAGCACCATGTCATATAAATCATAAGGGCATAACATATCATATCATAAATCATATCATGCAAGATGTCTTTTAAAACATGTGTCATGTCATGTGCAAGATGTCTTTAAACATATCATATAGTACTTGAACATAATATCATCATGAGGGCCCGGCTTGTACCACATACATACATAAATGCACGCAATCCTTAGGACAGGGTAGCTAGCCCCGAACCTACTAGGGAACTAGGTCCGTACTACGACCGTCGACTTAGGGGTGTACTAAGGAGCCCATCCCTTTTTACTAGACCCGTTCATAGTCCGTCGGCCTAGGGGCGCTTATGGAGCCCACCCTTGGTACAAGCCATACAAAGTAAAATAGCATATCATGGTTCATGTCATAACATAGCATATCATATCTTATCATATCATGAAGAGTGCTCTTAGTCCCCAAGGGGAAGCAACTCTTAGGCCTTCACTTGTCATATCATAGAGAGCGCTCTTAATCCCAACAAATAGGGAAGCAACTCTTAGGCCTTTACTTATTATATCATAAAGCATTCATACTTGAGCACATAGCACATCATAAGAGACATTATCATGCATGGATCATAAGCATATATAAATGAGCATATTACTTGTCATATCATAAAGCATGCATACTTGAGCATATAGCACATCATAAGAGACATTATCATGCATGGTTCATAGGTATAAATGAACACATCACCTATCATAGAAAAACATAATCATGTATGGAATCATTAAATAACATCTCTTAATTCATAACGTAGCATGTGAGGCACATCTAGGCTTCTAATCCCATCATGGCCAAAAGTTCAAAGAGTATGAACTTAAACTCTAAACAACATACAAGCATAAGAATCTCATGTTAACTTCATATCATATCATAAGGAAAGTCATAAGCATGTTAACCCAATTTTTAAGCTTTCCTAGGTCTTGATCCTTATCATGGCCGAAAGTTTATGAAGAAGGGAATTAAGCTCTAACAACATACAAGCATAAGAATCTCATGTTAACTTCATATCATATTATAAGGAAGGTCATAAGCATGTTAATCCAATTTTTAAGCTTTCCTAGGTCTTGATCCTTATCATGGCCGAAAGTTCATGAAGGAGGAAATAAGCTCTAAATAACATACAAGCATAAATATCAAGCTAACTTCATATCATATCATAAGGAAAGTCATAAGCATGTTAATCCAATTTTTAAGCTTCCCTAGGTCTCTAATTCTTTCATGGCCAAAAGTCCATGAAGAAGGGAATTAAGCTCTAACAACATACAAGCATAAGAATCTCATGTTAACTTCATATCATATTATAAGGAAGGTCATAAGCATGTTAATCCAATTTTTAAGCTTGCCTAGGTCTTGATCCTTATCATGGCCAAAAGTTCATGAAGTAGGAAAATAAACTCTAAGCAACATACAAGCATAAGAATCTCATGTTAACTTCATATCATATTATAAGGAAGGTCATAAGCATGTTAATCCAATTTTTAAGCTTGCCTAGGTCTTGATCCTTATCATGGCCGAAAGTTCATGAAGTAGGAAAATAAACTCTAAGCAACATACAAGCATAAATATCAAGCTAACTTCATATCATATCATAAGGGAATTCATGAGCATGCTAGATTTAATTTTAAGCTTCCTTGGACCCTAAATTTGATCATGGCCGAAAGTTCATGAAGAAGAAAATCAAGCTCTAAACAACATACAAGCATGAATATCTAGCTAACTTCATATCATATCATAAGGGTATTCATGAGCATGCTAGGTTTAATTTTTAAGCTTCCTTGGACCCTAAATTTGATCATGGCCGAAACCCTAATTCCCTAAGGTGGCATGTATTTAGGTTCCAAAAATCATACAAGTGTGAAAAACACTAAGTACTCTTCATAACATATTAATAAGCAAGTCATGATCATGGTAGACTAAATTTTTTACCTCTCTTAGTCAATTTCTCTATCATAGCCGAACACTTCATGAGCATAGATTTAGGTTTAAAGCAACATACAAGCATAAAAACACCAAACTAATCTCTTATCATAGGGTACATATCATAAAGACATAGTGAGCATATTTAGTTTAGGTCTTAAGCCTTCCTAATCTTTTATTCACACTTGGCCGAAAGTTCAAGAGCATGGATCTAAGTTTTAGGGTAAGCATACAAGCATAAGAAACATTCACTAACTCCTATACTAGGGTACATATCATAAGAACATAGTGAGCATGCTTAGTTGGTCTTAAACTTTATCTAAAACCTTTGTTCAAGTTTTATTTTTTTTTTGGCCGAAATTTCCAAAAAGTGATCCTAGGTTTTTTTAAGCATTCTAACCTTATGGAAAACACGTAAACAACTTGTACCACAGGTGAGAGGATACTTACAACTTGTTGCTTGTTTTTCCTAAGGAAGATGGTACCCTTGTGAAGAGGAAGAAGAAACTTCTCTTCTTAATTTTCTCCTTTCTTCTCTTGCTTGTAAGGAGTAGATCTTGAGGACTCCTTCTTGTGAATTTGTTTTTCTTAGCAAGAAGAAACTTAGCTTGGATTTTTGGAAATGAGAGAGGAAGAGGTTTAGGTCTCGGTCGAGAAGGAAGAAGGAGAAGGAGGGAGGAGGAAGAAGAAGAAGGAAGAATTAACCAACTTTCATTCCCTTTTCTTCTCTCATTCCTATTTATTCCTAATGAGAATGAACATGTCCCCATTCATCCCCTTAACTCTTCTATCTCCTCACTCTCTTAATTCCCACGAAAATAGAGAAGAAGGAAGAAAGACAACTTGTCTTTTGCTTGCTTCTTTTCTTAACCAAGAGGAAGAGGAGGAAAGCTACTTGCTTTTCTCTTGTTCCTTTACTTAATTATATTCTTACTTTTAACTACTATTTTCATTCTTTTCTATTCATATATTATTCATTACTCTAGTGGTTACCATACACCAATTTAACTCTATCATTTGTGGAGGTTCAAGGTTCAAACCTTAACCTCTCTTTCTTTTTATTTCATTTTGGTTTCTATTTCCATTTCTCTTCTTTTTTTTTTCTTTTATTCTAAAAGAAAAATACCCATAGGTATAGCTTATCATTTTGTGGGTGTTACAGTACCCCATACCTCATAGAAAATTCATCCTCGAACTTAAAATAGCGACATTAGGTGGCACAGGTCTTCCTGCTGAGTGCATCGGCCACTTTGTTCGCTTTTCCGGGATGATAAAAGATCTCGCAGTCATAGTCCTTAACTAACTCAAGCCATCTGCGTTGTCTCATATTCAGATCTTTCTGGGTGAAGAAATATTTCAGACTCTGGTGGTCAGTATAAATCTTACACCGGACTCCATATAAATAATGTTTCCATGTTTTGAGAGCAAAGACCACGACTGCTAGTTCTAGGTCATGAATGGGGTAGTTCTTTTCATGCTCTTTGAGTTGTCTAGAGGCGTAGGCAATGACCTTGCCGTTGTAACGACCACCCTTCTTACTATACTATACTACTCTCTAAAGATGACCGTTACTTAACTACTAACTCTACTTAACCGGTATGATCGAACCCACGAGGAGTCCTTACCGAAAAATTTCAACAGAGTCTCCCCTGTACCGGTGACCAAATTCATCAATACATATGCAGTATACACAGCCACAGGCGGCTGGAACATATATCAAACACCCACACATTTCATATATAATCAAAATAATCAACTTTCGCAAAACACGATAAAACAATCCATAGAGTAGTATGTACAAGTTCTAAATTCTTTAAACAATTAAACGGAAACAGACTTAATAAATTCTTGGCGAATCCCCAGGTCTATCCATAGTCCTGGCATCACACACCATCCGCACCACCTTGTCGCCTTCCTTGGTTAAAAACTTATACTTTAATACTTAAAAATAATAATCAACTTCTTTCTTGGGCCCAGGCTTAGTACCAATGCGCGCTCCCTAATAGAGACTGTGGTAGCTAGTCATCAGTCCTACGAGGGTAAAGACCTTGGTCTTACCAGGGCCAAGATCTTGGAATTGGTCACCTGGATTTGTTTAACGACAACCTCGGAAGTCGGATACTAGCCTCTTTAAAGTAAAATACTTATTATCTTTTATTACTTCTTCTTTAAATGTCTTGACATTTTAACAAGCACCTTGTGTGCCAAAATTCCTAAAGTCTTGACTTTGGGAATCTACTTAAGGTCTTGACCTTTTTCTTTCTTTTCTTTATCTTTCTTATACTTGTTCAAGTAAAATACTATCCTATTCCAACATGCTACAACAGATTTAAAACCAAGGAAAACAAATCTGAAACCTTTAGGCATGCTACAGCAGAAATAAATCAAAGAAAGAAAGATCTGCATTCTTAAAAAAAAAACTGCATACACTTAGAGAGTAGCTATTCATGCTTGTTAAAGTAACGAAGCAACTAAAACTGCAATGCTAATAACAGGGTTGATCATGTTTGTTAAAATAGCAAAGAAAACTAATACTATGTACTTAGATTAAAGGCTGTTCGTGCCCTCTAAATAGCACAAAAAGGTCTAAACAGAAAATGCTAAACATAGGGTTGTTCGTGCCCATTAATGGCACAAAAAAAATCTAAACTTGTATGCTAAATATAAGGGTTGTTCCAACTAGTTAAGAAAGCATAAGAAACTAAATCTGAAACTGAAATCTTATACTTAGATACAAGGTTAACAAAAGGAAAACTAAAGAGAACTAAATCTGAAACTTAAGCACAAAGAGGAAAACTAAAACTACACGGTAAGAAAAACTAAATCTTATACTTGCTAAACTGCAAATTGAAAAGAACTAGATGCTTATAGGAATCTAAAATTCTACACTTCTACTAAATATGGTACACGCCTACTGCCAAAACAAAAAGAATTAGAAACTTAAAGAAAACAACAAAAATCTGCACTGCTAAAGAAAATAAACTGCAATTCAAAGGAAACTAGATATTTGATGCAAGAATCTGAAATGCTTAACACCTACTGTACATGTCCAATTAATTGCAACCTAACTCAAAACTGAATTACTATCTACCAGGTCTGAAGAAATCCAAATCACATGCTTAAACTATACCATTTACTTCCTTCCTTTGTGATTCACGGTAGCAAACTCAAACAGCACCAAAACTTCATTGTTTTAAGCCTTAAACACCAATGATCACTGCTAAACAATGGAAAAAGGGACACAAACTCACAGCTACCTCTAGATTAAAACTGAATAGCACTACATGGCACAGAACAACCTCACGGCAGCAAGGAAAGAAAATCTCGGAGCTATCCTACTGCAGGTGAGTAGCAACTTACCACTTGTTCTTGCACTTACAACCGACGGAATGGTTCTAGGGTTCGGAGGAGGTGAAGATCTCGGCGATCCCTTCCTATCCGCGTGTTCTCCTTGACGAGGAGACCACGAATCCGTGAACGGCTCCTGAAAAGAAATCCTCACCAGCCGCCGAAAGTGGAGCCCTAACACCGGCTTCGGTTTCGCCTAAGCAAAAGTCGCCGTCGCACACAGAAGAGGAGAGGAGAAACGGGATTAGGGTTTGGGGGAAAAAAACCTAACCCCTTTTCTTATAACTAGGGTTTTTTTATTAATTACTATACCTTAAATATTATTCACTCTTTCCTTAATTAACATCGTCCGCCGGCACACTTGGTTGACTACGTTTTTGCCGAAACCCTTGGTCACGGTTTCGAACCCTCAGCCAAGCTTTTTATTCCCCTTTTATTTTAAATGTTCCTAACTACTGCTTAAATGTATTTCATTCCATATTCATTCACAAAACATTTGCAGAACAGTTGGCCGACTGGATTCGGTTAAGGCTCGGTTCAGGTCCGAGGTCCACGATTCGAATCTCGACTTGAATATTTTTTTGTCAAAACTTCCTTCGTTTAGTAAAAATACCAAACGACCTCTAAAAATTGCATAAAAATACTCTAAAAATTTCTAAAAATCCCTAGAATATTTCTATAGCATTTTTAAATATTTTTAAATTACTTTTGGTACTCAAAATAAGGAAATTTGGGTTGTTACAGCCGTCTTGCATGAGTACAGCTCCAAGTCCTAATTTGGAAGCGTCGTTGTACATATCGAAGCCTTTGTTACTTTCCGGAAGAGTAAGGATTGGAGCACTGGTCAGTCTCCTTTTTAATTCCGTGAAACTCTTCCCGCATTCATCCGTCCATTCATACTTTTTGTTCTTCTTGGTGAGAACTGTCATAGGGGTTGCAATTTTAGAGAAGTCCTCCACAAACTTCCGGTAGTAGCATACTAGCCCGAGAAAACTTCTGATTTCACTGACATTCTTTGGCCTATTCCAGTTACTTACAGCTTCGATTTTGTTTGGATCTACCATTACTCCGTCCTTGGAGATGACATGACCCAAGAATGATATTCGATCGAGCCAAAACTCGCATTTGGAGAACTTTGCATATAGTTGTTTCTCTCGAAGAATCTGTAGTACGTTGTTCAGGTGTTCAGCATGCTCTTCCTGGGTTCTTGAATAGATGAGAATATCGTCAATGAAGACGATCACAAATTTGTCGAGATATGCCGTAAACACCCGATTCATCAGATCCATAAATACAGCAGGAGCATTTGTCACTCCGAAGGGCATAACTATGAACTCATAGTTTCCGTATCTTGTTCGAAATGTCGTCTTCGGTATATCATCCTGTTTCACTTTCACTTGATGATAGCCAGACCTTAGGTCAATCTTAGAGAAGACGGTCGCTCCCCTTAATGGTCGAACAGGTCGTCGATCTATGGAAGAGGGTACCGGTTCTTGATTATCACATTGTTCAGCGCTCAGTAGTCTATACACATCCGTATAGGCCCATCCTTCTTTTTCACAAACAGTACTGGAGCTCCCCATGGAGAGTGACTCGGGCGAATAAGTCCCTTGTCAAGTAACTCTAGTAGCTGTCCCTGAAGTTCCTTCAACTCAGCCGGTGCCATACGATAAGGTGCTTTAGAGATCGGTTTAGTACCAGGAATCAGTTCGATCTCAAATTCTATGTTTCTATCGGGGGCTAACCCTAGTAGTTCATCGGGAAACACTTCTGGATAGTTGCACACCACTCTGACATTTTCTAGTTTCTGGTCCTCAGCATGACTTGTATCGACCACTTGTGCTAGAAACCCAGTACATCCCTTATTTAACATCTTTTGTGCCTTTATGGATGATAAGAATCTCCCAGTTTCTTTCCTTGATTCTCCAACAAATTCGAACATTGGTTCTGCTTCAGGTCGGAAGACCACTGTCACGCCCCAGGTAGTCCCTGTCCGAAGAAATTTCTGTAGCATCTCCCCTGTACGGGTGACAATATGAATCTCAGTATACATATATCTATACCTCAGCCACACTCGGCCAGAACAATACACATAAATAGTAAACAATCCACGCAGTTATATTCAACATTTCTACACAGATATAATATGAACAATCTACGCAGTTATATAACGAAAAGATGATATAGAAATCAATGAAGATATACGTACACATCCTACTCCACTACAACAAAGAAAAACAAAATCCACGAAATAATGAAAATATATCCGCAGCGGAAAAACCAAAACTAGTTAACCCAAGTGGTTGATATAAAGTCCACAATACAAACCCACATCACAAGTATACGTATAAAAGCGAATACAGAAAACGATATCTAGAAATCCTCACGACAAAGGGGCTAGCGACTGGAATCTCTCCTGACGGCCTCAACCTGAAAAATAGTAACAACGGGGTGAGTTCAAAGAACTCATCAGGTAATCCAATAGATATGTACAGCAACATATAACTACCAGTAATATCCTAAGGTACAGTCTCCTAAACTATAGGACCTACAGTACAGTCTCCTAACAATATAACAGGTATGCATAGCTGAATAAACTGTAATGAGTAACCAGAAGCATGTAATACAGTTTACAGAAAGAATAATAAGAAATGCATAACTGAAATAAACTGTACTCACCTGCGAGGCTTGGGCGAATGACTGTGGACATACACAGATAAAGATAGTTAGAACAAATACGCATGTATCCTGTATGCATGTCAATCATATGCAGTCACCCAAGTGCATCATCCAATATGCAACAATCATAATAAATGCAATCTGTACATATGATGCAATATGACATGGTCACCCCTGACGCCAGTCAGTATCTCACACACAATGGTGAGACCGCGTGGGTAGGGCTGTGACACCGTGCACTCTGCCATCACTACCCCTGAAGAGTGACTGAGTGGACGGGATGCTGTCGGAGTACACCTATCCTCCTACCTCAAACATAGTGAGGGAGCACAATGCTCTCAACTCTCGGTACGCGATGACGGGGAGGGATCCCGGCTGCAACCCCGCTGTATCGTGCTACCCATGAGCACCCCGGCGGTGCACCACCGAGCAACCTGCCATACACACCCTGAGTGCTGTGTCACTACCCATGCAGTAGACACGTTGTGTGCAGGCCCTCATGTAGCTGGCCGACGAGCTCAACAATAATGGAGTCGTCCATCGCCCAGCATGCAATCATGCGGTATGGTGCATGCGGCTACAGAATGTCATACCTGAACGTATCCTCCTCCATATACGTAGGTGCCAAAAAGGTAAACGCAGATATATAACAGAGATATAAACAACATGAATCCAACAATATATAACAAGTATCTCCAGCATCTAATCATGGGTAGATAAGCACTATAAGTGACCATAACCATGAACACATATACACATGGCTAGAGATAAAAGTAAACCAGACTAATGTAAAGCATCTAACAGTAGAAGCATGTGATAGGTATCAACTAAGCTAAGACCAGGGAAGAAATAAATCTACCATCTATCACTAGTAATTATATATAAACTATACATATCATAAGACAGTATCAAAAGATAAGTCAAAGGGTACCCGCCTACAGGTATCGAATAAACTATAACTGGGAAAGTGATAAATCTACCAATCACTAGTAAGTATATATAAACTGCACATATCATAAGACACTATCAAGAGATAAGTCAAAGGGTACCCGCCTACAGGTATCGAATAAACTATAACCGGGAAAGTGATAAATCTACCAATCACTAGTAAGTATATATAAACTGCACATATCATAAGACACTATCAAGAGATAAGTCAAAGGGTACCCGCCTCAAATAGCAGGTAGTATCACGCCAAATCCAACGTCGAGACGCCTGCCTCGAATCAGAATCCTGTGTCAAACAATATATATATTTTATTTAGCTAAATCCAAATGAATAGCTAAATAAAATGCCTAAAACTAAATTAGGGCAAAACCCTAATCACACAACCTTATCCTATCTAATTAAATCTAACGGTCAATTAGGATTAGTTACCTAATCCCTAATCACCAATTAGATTAGCAATTCATATCTAAATTAAATCTAACAGTTGACTAGAGTTAATTACCTTAACCATAATCATTCCATTAGATTTATCTAGACAAATAAATCTTATCCCAATTTAGCAACTAATTACAACATGTATCAACTAATGATATACTAATCAATCATACTAATCACCATCTAAATCTAATTACAACCTCCAATTCAAATCTGCACATGATCATGTAATCCAATTATCCCTAATTCAATATGATCTACAACCAAGATCAATTACCTCACAACTTACCTTGATCTCAAATGTTGTTGATGCTAGAACCAGCACAGCTGCTGGATGAGGTGCCTGCCGAAACCAAAGACACCACAGCAAGAGAAGAACAGAACCTCACAGAACAAACCAACCTACTGTTGATGCTGGAACCAATCAATCCACAAAACATCACCTTGCTGGAATTCTTCCCACGAAACAGATCAAGATGATATCAAGCAGGAATATCACTGATCAAAACAAGAACAGAGATCAAGCCATGGGGATCATAGATCCAAACACTAACCGAATTAATAACCTAACCTTACCTCATTCGGTTGTCTTCAAAGAATTCACCAATCCGTGACCTAAATCAACCTTAAAGAAGAGGATCAAGATCTGATCCCGCGATATCAGTAGGAAGAATCAAAGGGTAAGGCTTGAAACTAGGGCATAAATCAGAGAAATAGAAGGAATAAGGTTCGAATTGCTTACCCATTAAAGCCCTAACTGCCTCTCCACGCCGGTGATCAGTGGATCCGTCTTGATCCAATGTCATCGATCGTGGAAACGTAGATCGTGCTAGGGCACAGATCGGACAACATCCAGAGAAGAAGAAATCGAAGCTAGCCTCGGAGCCCTAATTGCCTCTTCATTCCGACAATCATCTCCCTTGGTGTCGGCGTCGGGGTAGGGTTGAGAAGAGGGAATCAAGATGATCCGGCCCCCTTCTTCGATCTCGGCAAGCTCCGGCAACGAGCCCTCAATCGACGTCGATGATTGCCAGAAGTCCGCTGGTTTCGATTCATTCGCGAGAGAGAACAGAGGAAGGGGAGAAGAAAAGATCGGGGAAAGAGGAGAGCTCGGGTAGTCGGCACTTTTGTGCAGAGAATAGCCAGGCTTAGAAGTGAGGCAATTCCTCACTTAAACGGATCCCAAACGAACGCCTCCTCTTTGCCCTCTTCTGATTCGGAGGGTTTCTTTCGTGCCGACATAGAGCCACCACAGCGCCTGGGCCGAATTCTACAGCCGACACTCTCTGCCCTAGCCTCCAATCGCGTGTGTAACAACCTAAATTTCCCTATTTTGAGTTCTAAATATCCTTAAAAATATTTGGAAATGCTTTTAAAATATTCTAGAGATTTTTAGAAATTTTTACAGTATTTTTATGTAATTTTTGGAAGTCGTTTGATATTTTTACAAAACGAAAGAAGTTTTGACAAAAATAATATCCAAGACGAGGTTTGAACCGAAAACCTCGGGTTAAGCAGAGATTCGCTTAACCAACAAACCAGCCAAACTTTTCTTAACTAAACCTATATCGAAATATAATTAAGTTATAATGAAACCCTAGTTACAAAAGGGAGCTTAATGATACCCAAAACCTAATTGCCCGAAAATCTTTCTATCCTTCCTCTTCTCTTGCGACAGCGTCGGCAATTTCTCTCGGGCGAAAACGTAGCAAGCAGCCGGCGTCTCCGGAGGCCGGCAAGCACCCCTCTCCGTGAAGTCTTCGCACCGTCGAGCTCCTCTCGTCGAGAAGGAAGCTGTGAGCACGAGGGAGAGGCGATGATCTCAAGCTCACCCGAACCCTAGGAAGTCCCTCTCTTCGGCTGTGAGTTCAAGGAACCGATGTAAGTTGCTACTCACCTGCGGTAAGAGTAGTTCGCGATTTGTTTTCCTTGAGGTTTCTACCTCTTCTCGAGTTTTTTTTCCGGATTCCGACTGGTTTCTGTTATAGAAATTCTGATGGACTTGGTGGATGGTGAATGATTTACAATTCTCTGTTTGTTTTGGTTTAAGTTCATGTGACCAGTTCGATAAGGTGAGGATTCGGATTTACAAGTGGGGTTCTGTTCGCGATTTTCATGGCTTTCACATGGCTAAGAACGAATTTGGATATGATTTATTTCATGTTGTTGAGGCTGTGAGATTTCTGCATAATACCTGTTTGATCAAATGCCTGATCGAGAAGTTATTCGGAGGATTGAATGGTGTTTGGAGTCCAGTGGAGCTTTGAATTTTAAGGTTGATTTGCTTTATTGGAGCTTTAATTCTTGATCGTTAATGTTCTTGCTGTCCTGTTGCTTCAAAAATGTTGAGTAGATTCGGAAGGTGGAGGTTTAATTCGTTGACATATCGTTTCCCGGAATAGCTGTGGATTCTTGTGGATTGATGTTCTGTTTTCTTGCATCGTTGCAGATTAGGGAATTTTAGTTAGAATTTGACTAGGATTATCTTCTTCTTCATGTTGGAATACATGCTTTTGGATAGATAGTAGTCTGTAGTTGGATTTTGGGAATGTTCTTGCTTCCTTCAGATAGTTTCCAATTTTAGGACAGATTAGGTTGATTGGAGATTTATTCGATGGTGATTTTAGTTATCTTTCGAGGTAGCTGTGATCTGGCAAGGTTTCAACATACTCGCAACGAAGTTGTGTTTTTTTTCAATGCGATGCACATTTCCATGTTAATTGAATTTTACTTTATACTGGCCGAATTAGGATAGCTGGGATTCATCAATTGTATGAAACTTAAATGATAACACTCTGCTGTAGCTTATTGTAGTTGCTCTTCCATTGCTTAGGAGGTGTACGACTATGGAATAACTAGAGCTATAGTCCTTAATAAATTATGCATGAGTTGAATTATGGTATTACCTTGCATTAGTTGTTGTTATGTTAATTAGAGTAGCTTACTATGAATTCCAGATTTTCGGTTAGGTAGGTATGCAGATTTTATTAAGCTTGCAAGTGCAGAATTTTAGTATGCAGTATGTAGATTCTTAGTTAAGCTTTGCATTTAGGAGCAGTGCAGATTTTTTCATATTGTAGCATTGCAGATTTTGGTTTTCCATTGCTTTTAGATGTGCACGACCAGATTTCTGGATTTCCTTATTGCCATTAGATGTGCACGAGCAGATTTGAGGTTTAGATATGCTACTTTCATTCAAGTATACAGATTTGAGGTTTAGATATGCTACTTTCATTGAAGTATATAGATTTGAGGTTCTTTATTCTAGCATGAGGTTTAGATATGTTTTCTAGTTATACCCATTCTAGGATACAGATGTGAGTTCTTTACTCTAGCATGTGGTTTAGATATGCTTCTTTGCTACCATCCATTTAAGCATACAGATTTGAGTTTTCTTGTTACCTAAATATGCAAAACTCCAATCTTAGAGCAGATTTTATTAAGCATTTCATATGCAGATTTTTATAAGGATAGTATGCAGATTTTATAAGTATAGTATGTAGATTTTTTATAAGTATGATATGCAGATCTTTTTAGAATTTGCTTAAACATTTCAGTTCCTTTTTAATGAAGTATTCTTTTAGAAGTATTAACAAGTATAAGAAAGATAAAGAAAAGTAAGAAAAAGGCCAAGGCCTTAAGTAGATCTCAAAGTCAAGACATTAGGGATTTTGGCACACAAGGTGCTAAAGAAAATGCCGAAGCATTATATATTAGAAGTATTAAAAGATAACAAGTATTTTACTTTTATCAGTGGCACTGTGCTGGACTCTCAATTGTCCTTGGGTTGGGCTCCCATAGTCGTCCCTAGGTTTAGATAACCTAGTAGTAATGGCACGGCCGACGGTCGACGGTCGACGACCCAAGGGTCACCAAATGGGCCGCCAAATGGGTCGGGTCGTTACAATAGTAAACCCTACTAGATTCGGGACCAACTATCTCGGGTCTAGTTAGGGATGTGCGCATAGCAAGTACAGTTGCCGGGCCCAAGAAGAAAGTTGATTATTATTTTGAAGTATTATAAGTATAAGTTTTTGAACAAGTAAAATAAGTTTTACATAAGTGTAAAAGTATTAAAGGATAAGTTTTAAACAAGTGAGATAAAACAATAAGTTTAGAACAAATGAATTAAGTTTTCCCTTGTTTTAAAATCAGCAAGTTTAGTTTTCTTTTATGTTGGCATGTTATTTAGATTAGCTTACTGTTCTTTTACTAATAGAAGAGCATGAGTAGCTTTACATATTTAGCATTTCAGTATGTTTGTTCTTTTACTAATAGAAGAGCATGAGTAGCTTTACATATTTAGCATTTTAGTATGTTTGTTCTTTTACTAGTAGATGAGCATGAGTAGTTTTCCTTTTGAGCATTCAGTTTTAGTTTTCAGTATATTCATATGCATATCGAGATTTTGTGAGTTAGATAGCGCTTACTAAGCATTTTGCTTATAGATTGCATTTCCTCTTACTGCAGATAAAGGAAGGCGACAAGGTGGCGCAGATGGTGTGTGATGCAAGGACAATGGAAGAGACTTGGGACGTTATTATGATTTCCGCATTTTAGTAATTAATAAACATTTGAAGTTGTATTTTATGTTCATGTCATTGAGATTATTTTTGTTTAGATTGCATGGAGATGAGTTCTGTTTAATAAGTAGATATTTTGATGTTGTCATTTATTTAACTGCGTGAGTGATTGATATATATTCCAGCCGCCTGTGGCTGATGTATACTATGTATGTATTTCAGTTTATGGTCACCGGTATAGGGGAGATTCTGTCGAAATTTTTTGGTAGAGACTCCTCATGGTTTCGATCTTACCGGTTAAGTAGAGTTGGTAGTTAAGTAACGGTTATCCTTAGAGTGTAGTAGTAGTAAGAAGGGTGGTCGTTACAGCGTGCCCTAGCTTTGGGTTCACAACCACCGCCCCTCTCCGATCTCCTCTGTTCACAACCAATTAGAGGAAGAGGTAAGGTGCTCAGGTTGTTTTGAAAATTTGGTTGTTGTTTGTATGTCAATTTCTTGAGCTTCATTTTGATCCAGACAGTGCATTGCAGGGCGTTTCTTGATTTCCAACAGCTACCTCTGTCCCGACAGCAAGTTGTCTTTGCTATGGATTTGTTGGGCTATGGATTAAGGTAAGAAGTAGAGAAATTGGTTTGTATTGTTGATGAATTAGATATGTGTTGAATTGGAGATGATATGGATTACCAGATGGTTAGTATATCACTAGTTGATACATGATTAGTGTGATTGATTAGTTAAATGTAGGTTTTGATCTTGGATGTAGATCATGGTTGGATTTGATTATTTTAGATGATTATGCATGTTGTAGTAGGATGATAAATGGGAGGTTAATCAATAGTCGTATTCAATTAAGATTATCCTAAATAGGTTTGAGGATTTGATTTAGCCAATTAATTCATAAGTAATTAGCTAAATTTGGATATCATGTATTACAGTACTCTGGTTCGAGACGAGCATCTCGATGTTGGATTTGACTAGATTGGACCTGCTATTTGACGCGGGTACCTTGACTTATCTTTGATAATGTCATGTCGATATGTTTAGTAGGTTATAGCCTTTAGTAATAATTATGTTTGTCCTTGTTTCGATATGTCGCTATCGAATACCTGTTATATGCTTGTTAGCTCACCTATTATTCATTTTTATATTAGTACTTACATGATTATATATTTGCTCATAGAGGTAGTGACATACCCTGCCTATGATGTTCAGGACCTAGGTTTTTATTTATACCATAGCGGACCTGTATACCCTAGATTTGTGGATTTAACTTATTGATACTAGGGTACACATTTTTATATATATATGGATTGGTTCAAGATATTGTCATGCTTAGTGTCATGCACCATTCGCATGATTGCATGCTGCGCGATAGTCTGCTCCATTATTGTTGAGCACATCGCCAGTTTCATCACTGTTGGTGCTCCGTTGGTCCGCTCATGGGTAGCGTGACACAGCGTGGTAGCACGTCATTTTACTCGGTGGTGCTCCGCTGGGACGCTCATGGGTAGTGTACTGCAGCGTGGTAGCACGCCGGGATCCCTCCCCGTCATCGTGTACCGGGAGATGAGAGCATTGTGCTCCCCCACTTATGATTTGGGGTAGGAGGATAGGTGTACTCCGACAGCATCCCATCTACTCGGTCACTCATCAGGAGCAGTGACGTCAGAGTGCACGGTTGTCACAGCCCTACCCACTCGGTCTCACCATTGTGTGTGAGATGGCTGACTGGCATCAGGGGTGACTATGTCATTGACATTATATGCATTTATGCATTTACTGATTGTGTTTGTTGCATTTATATACTGCATTTGGATGGATGCATATGTTTAACATGCATACAGGATTTATGATACTTTGGGTCTGACAACCTGATTATTCTAATAGGAGGCCCTGGTGAGTACAGTTCTCTTAAGTCTTTTCTATTGTGCATTTCCAGCTTTTGTCCAGGAGACTGTACTCCATAGTTATTACTGTCTGTTATAGCTTACTATACATGTCAACTGGTATCTGCTGAGTTGTTGAACTCACCCCCGTGGACACTATTTTCAGGTACCAGGTTATTTACGGAGTCACTTGGAGCCTCCTGTCTGCCGGTCCCCACGTCACATCAGAAGACTTACAGTTTCTCTTTATGTTTTATTTGATTTATGTGTCAGTGTATTTAGCTTTTGTGCTTCGATTTTTGTTTCTGGAGTGTTGTAGTTGTTACGTGGTATTTTGTATTATTTGTTGGTTGTGTAAGCCTAGTCGACTAGCAGTTGTTTATTTTAGTTTGTATGTGTGTCCGTTATATTTCCGTTGTGTTTGATTCTGGTACAGCCGAGTGGGCTGTTAGTTTTACATACAACTGCGTAGTGGTGTTTTCATTGTATCAGCCGAGTAGGCTGCATATAAACTGCGTGGTTGTGTGTTTATTCCAGCCGTCTATGGCTGAGGTATATTGTGCATGTAGAAATGATTCAGATTGTCAGTCGTACAGGGAAGATGCTGTCAAAATTTCTTCAGACAGGGACTCCCCCGGGGCGTGACAATTTAGTGGTATCAGAGCACGGTTTACGAGTCTTATATCTCGTGTTTCGGATTTCGTATTTTAATTTTCTCGATGTGACTTTTCGGGTTTTGGGACCTGACAGCAGCAGGATATCTCCAAGCTATAGGAGGTATGTTAGTATACTGTTATCCTACCTTTTTTTAGTATGCACTGTTGACTATGATAGTCATGACATATATTAGCATTTTTATTTAGTACCTGTCTGGTTGTTGTAGCACATATTACATGTGATGGGTTAGCCACTGATGATGATCGACCCTATTAGAGATCAAGGATTAAAGTTTCTGGTGATTTTTCATATCATATACCAGTAGTTTTAGCTTCTGTTACTACTAGTTGGTTAGCAGATTGAGGCACATACCAGCCTCTGCTATTATTAGCTCGGTAGTGGATAGTATCTATATCTTCATGTTGACCTAGCCAGTAGTATACCATTTTATCTTAGTTAATTTCATCAGTAAATATTGATTTACTCATGTTAGATCGGTCAGTAGAAGACTGATTTACATTTGTCGACTTGGGTAGTCGTAGATCGATATACCTTTGTGATTGTGGAGGATTAACGTACATTTGTTAGATTTAGATAGTCGATCACCGATTCATTTTTGGGTTGGTCCGATCAGCAGGGGATCGACTTACTCGATTTTATAAAAATGCTGATCTTTGGGTGATTCGTGCTTAATTGGATATCTTGAGGACATTGGGTACATGACTTGTACTGACGGGGAAAAGACTGAATTAGCGGTATACCATTATCGGTTTGGTCAGTCTATAGAGGATCGATGTATCCTATTCCATGTGGACTTTCATTTTTGACTGTATGTACCTAATTGGATAACATAGAAGGTAGCATGGAGAATGCCAAGTTGATTGGATTAAGTATGCTGATTATGCATGTTTACGTGGTGTGTACATATGATTGTTATGTATTGTAGGAGAGTTATGATGGATGGTCTAATTGCATGTAGTGGGTGTATATTTTTTCAGTTATGTTTGTTGTGGGTTTCTAGTAGATTATACTGAGTGGTCTGATTGGTATATTAGAGGTATTTTGTCGATTTAAATCTATGTTGTGAGATGTTTACATGTGTTTGAGTGTTTTATTGGAGGTATCTTATTGATTTAATCTGAGTTGTGATATGCGCAGATGTGTTCGGTGTAATATTCGAGGTATCTTGTTCATTATATTTGTTCTGTATGTACACTCGTGTTGATTATGATTTATTTGAAGTATTACGTTGATTATACTCTTGGCATAGATGTATATATGTCATGTGAGTGTTGTTTGAGGTGTATTGTCGATTATACCTATGTTGATATATGCACACGGGTTCGGTATGCATTGTTGGAGGTATCACGATGATTTATACCTATGTTGTGAGTATGTTTGGTGTGTACTAATTGGAGGATTATGTCGATCATACATATGTTGTGTGTGCACGTGTGCCAGATGTATGGTTGGTAGCATCATGATGATTCTACCTATGTTGAATGTAGAATGTTAAGTGTCTACATTATGTTATTGGTTGTATTACCCTGTCAACTAATTCTCTTATTAGTGGGTGACCGACCCATTAGGATGATGATAGAGTTGACTATGGATTTGATTTGCTAACTAGGTTGTTATACCCTAGGCTACCCACAGTGATCTGTGGTAGAGAGATCTCGTGCAGTCTCTAGCTGGATAGTTAGGTGCCTTGGGCACTTATGTATTTTTTGTGGTGGAGTGTTGCTCCCACACATGTTATGGATTGTTTGTGGTGGAGCGTTGCTCCCACATATTGCGGATTGCTTGTAGCCGAGCATTGCTCTCGTATTTATTGCAAATACATATTACGTGTTATTTATAGTGGAGTGTTACTCCCACATATCGAGGATTTCTTGTGGTAGAGAGTTGCTCCCACCTATGTGGTATTTCTTATGATGGAGCGTTGCTCTCACACTGGAGGATCTATTACTTGGTGTTTATTGTCGAGGATCTTATGGTTGAGGATGTCTGATTTATGGACATTATTAGTTCTTGGTTTTATTATTTAGGCTAATAGTGCCCTAGATGTTATCATGGACTCGATGATTTGGTATTCCTAGGATATTGGATCGGTTTCCATTGTCTTTGTTGACAACGTTGTGATCTATTTCAGATCCGAGGTGAGTCACGTATACCATCTTCACATAGTTCTAGAGATGCTTCGACTGAAACGTCCATATGTGAAGATCAGTAGTGCATATTTTGGTTGTCTTCTGTGAGATATTTGAGATACACGGTCACCAGTAGGAGTATACCGTAGTTTCACAGGAGATAGAGGTTATTACCGTTGGGAGTAGACGGAGTCTATAGAGGAGGCTCGCAACTTCCTTTGTTTGGCACGATATTTCTGGAGATCCGTTGAGGGTTTCTCTCGGATTGCTATGCCACTTACACGCCTGACCAGGAAAGGCGTTAAGTTAACTTGGACAGAGGACTGCGAGACCAGCTTCCAGGAGCTGAAGCGGAGATTAGTGTCGGCTCCGGTTTTGGTTTTACCCTCCGGAGAGGATGGATTATTGCTCTATACTGACGCATTTCTTCAGGATTTGGGCGTTGTTCTGAGGTAGCACGACAGGGTAGTCTCCCATGCTTCTTGACAGTTGAAGGAGTATGAAAAGAACTACCCAGTACATGATTTATAGCTGGCCGTCATTATTTTTGCCTTGAAGATTTGGCGGCATCACCTTTATGATATTACAATTGAGATTCTCACTGATCATAAGAGTCTCAAATAACTTTTTACTCAGAGGGAACTTAATATCCGATAGAGCAGATGGATAGAGTTCCTGAAGGATTATGATTGTACCATTAGCTACCACCTGGAGAAAGCTAATGTGGTTGCCGATGCACTCAGCTCTGTTTCAGTACAGCTTTCCATCTGCAGACAAATGGACAGTTAGAGCGGACCATTCAGACTCTAGAGGACTTGTTGATGTCATGTGTGTTGGATTTTGGAGGCAGTTGGGAGGACCATTTGCCATTGGTAGAGTTTGCCTACAACAACAGCTTTCATTCGATTATGCAGGGGCATCGGTTGAATAGTTGTATGGTAGGCATTGTTGGACACCCACCCTCTGAGTTGAGGTTGGGGAGGCCCAACTGTTGGGACCTCATAGAGCTCAGCATGAGGCAGAGTTTGTCCGTACAATCAGATGGAGGATGTCAGAGGTGTAGGACCGCCAGAAGAGATCGGAGACGGAGACCCCTAGAGTTCTCTATTGGTGACCATGTATTTCTGCGAGTTTCACCCACGAAAGGGGTGAAGAGATTTGGCCTCAGAGGTAAGCTAGCTCCGCGATACATTGGCCCTTTCCAGATCCTGGAGACGATTGGAACAGTAGCTTATCGGCTGGCACTACCACCGTCCCTGGCAGGCGTGCATGACGTATTCCTTGTGTCTATGCTGAGGAGGTATATACCTGACCCGACACATGTGCTGACGGATATCTCAGTTTCCGTTCAGCCTGACGTTACCTATGAGGAGGTTCCGGTACGGATTCTGGACTGGAAGGAGCATCAGTTGTGGAACAAGACTATCCGACTGGTTGAAGTCGGATGGTAGCATCATACGGACGAGGAAGTTACCTGGGAGCTCGAGGATATTATCCGAGCTTGATACTCCCATCGTTTCACTTGAGATATGTGATTTAATTTACCATTCAGTATTTATACTCTCTATTTGTTGTTAGTGCTTGTTGATGGTAGATAACAAAATTTGGGGACCAAATTTTTATTAGTGGGGGAGAATATAAAATACCAAAAATGGCGAATAATGATAAGGAAATTTTTCAGAATTTTTGGAAATTTTCTGGGAATTTTTCGGAGACCGAATGGACGAGTTCATGGGGATAAAACTGGGCCTCGGGAAAGCCTGTTTAGGATACCCCATTTAAATGAGGAAAAGTTGAACTTTTATTTTATTTTTTCTTTTTCTTTATTTTTTTCCTTTTCCTCTCTTCCCCGTTCCATTTCCCCGACGCCGCTTCTCTTCATTTCCTCGACGGTTTCACTTCGGTTCATCTCCCAACCCGGCGCCACCCATTTCTTCTTCCCCTCCGCTGCCGAGCACTTCTCTTCGTTTCCCTTCTCCTTCTACACCTCGCGCCGACTCCTACTTGCATCACCTTGCCTCTTCTTGTGTTGTCGCCGAAGGTGAGCCCTAGTCGGATCCCTTACACCTCCGCCGAAGCTTCTACCTCTCCCTCATGAGTCGACCTTACTTTAACCTGTGCCCTAGCCCTAGAATCGCCGCATCGGGAGAGGAGGATAGCCCTCTCTCGGCCTCGCACCAGCCAGCAACCCGACGCCTCCTCTCTGCCCTCTTCTGATCCAGAGGGTTTCTTTCGTGCCGGCATAGAGCCACCACAGTGCCTGGGCCGAATTCTACAGCTGACACTCTTTGCCCTAGCCTCCAATCGTCGCTGCCCTTCTAGCTTTCTCGATCTCCCTCAGTCACCACCGGTTTCCCTCTATCCTAGATTCACTCAGCATCGCTGCTCCTTCAATTCCGGCGTTGCTGTCATGCCGGCACTGAGTCTTCATACGCAGTGCCCTAGCACTGGTCTGCCAACCGTCCAGTGCCATCAGCCACCTTGTTATCGGCCTGAGTCTCTGGTATTAAGGTTTCCAGCAGCAGCTTCGTCGGGTTCTTTGTCGTCGCAGGCAATTAGAGGAAGAGGTAAGGTGCTCAGGTTGTTCTGGAAATTTGGTTGTTGTTTGGATGTCAATTTCTTGAGCTTCATTTTGATCCAGATAGTGCATTGCAGGGCGTTTCTTGATTTCCAACAGCTACCTCTGTCCCGACAGCAAGTTGTCTTTGCTATGGATTTGTTGGGGTGTGGATTAAGGTAAGAAGTAGGGAAATTGATTTGTATTGTTGATGAATTAGGTATGTGTTGAATTGGAGATGATATGGATTACTAGATGGTTAGTATATCACTAGTTGATACATGATTAGTGTGATTGATTAGTTAAATGTAGGTTTTGATCTTGGATGTAGATCATGGTTGGATTTGATTATTTTAGATGATTATGCATGTTGTAGTAGGATGATAAATGGGAAGTTAATCAATAGGCGTATTCGATTAAGATTATCCTAAATTGGTTTGAGGATTTGATTTAGCCAATTAATTCATAAGTAATTAACTAAATTTGGATATCATGTATTACAGGACTCTGGTTCGAGACGAGCATCTCGATGTTGGATTTGACTAGATTGGATCTGCTATTTGAGGCGGGTACCTTAACTTATCTTTGATAATGTCATGTTGATATGTTTAGTAGGTTATAGCCTTTAGTAATAATTATGTTTGTCCTTGTTTCGAAATGTCGCTACCGGATACTTTTTATATGCTTGTTAGCTCACCTATTATTCATTTTTATGTTAGTACTTACATGATTATATATTTGCTCATAGAGGTAGTGACATACCCTGCCTATGATGTTCAGGACCTTGGTTTTTATTTATACCATAGCGGACCTGTATACCCTAAATTTGTGGATTTGATTTATTGATACTAGGGTACACAATTTTATATATATATGGACTGGTTCAGGATATTGTCATGCTTAGTGTCATGCATCATTCGCATGATTGCATGTTGCGCGATAGTCTGCTCCATTATTGTTGAGCACATCGCCAGTTTCATCACTGTCGGTGCTCCGTTGGTCTGCTCATGGGTATCTTACGCAGTGTGGTAGCACGTCAGTTTGCTCGGTGGTGCTCCGCTGGGACGCTCATGGGTAGTGTACTGCAGCATGGTAGCACGCCGGGATCCCTCCCCGTCATCGTGTACCGGGAGTTGAGAGCATTGTGCTCCCCCACTTATGATTTGGGGTAGGAGGATAGGTGTACTCCGACAGCATCCCGTCTACTTGGTCACTCATCAGGAGCAGTGACGTCAGAGTGCACGGTTGTCACAGCCCTACCCACTCGGTCTCACCATTGTGTGTGAGATGGCTGACTGGCATCAGGGGTGACCATGTCATTGACATCATATGCATTTATGCATTTACTGATTGTGTTTGTTGCATTTATATGCTGCATTTGGATGGATGCATATGTTTGACATGCATACAGGATTTATGATACTTTGGGTCTGACGACCTGATTATTCTGATAGGAGGCACTGGTGAGTACAGTTCTCTTCAGCCTTTTCTATTGTGCATTTCCAGCTTTTGTCCAGGAGACAGTACTCCATAGTTATTACTATCTGTTATAGCTTACTATACATGTCAACTAGTATCTGCTGAGTTGTTGAACTCACCCCCGTGGACACTATTTTCAGGTACCAGGTTGTTTACGGAGTCACTTGGAACATCCTATCTGTCGGTCCCCACGTCACATCAGAAGAATTACAGTTTCTCTTTATGTTTTATTTGATTTATGTGTCAGTGTATTTAGCTTTTGTGCTTCAGTTTTTGTTTCTGGAGTGTTGTAGTTGTTATGTGGTATTTTGTATTGTTTGTTGGTTGTGTAAGCCTAGCCGGCTAGCAGTCATTTATTTTAGTTTGTATGTGTGTCCGTTGTATTTCTGTTGTGTTTGATTCTGGTACAGCCGAGTGGGCTGTTAGTTTTACATACAACTGCGTAGTGGTGTTTTCATTGTATCAGTCGAGTGAGCTGCATATAAACTATGTGGTTGTGTGTTTATTCCAACCGTATGTGGCTGAGGTATATTGTGCATGTAGAAATGATTCAGATTGTCAGCCGTACAGGGGAGGTGCTGTCGAAATTTCTTCGGACAGGGACTCCCCCAGGGCATGATAGTAAGTCACTAGAGGGGAGTGATTGTGAGGACGCGTTCCCAGGAAGGGAACTTAGTCGCCGATCCGACTTAGATCCATTTCGGAACTCTAAGTTGAGATCTTGACTAGATTCCGGTCTCGGAGAGACGGAATCTAGCTAATACTCTAATTGTTTAACTTAAACTGTGCTAACTCCTTGTTTTGCAGGTTATATACATCATATGTTTGCCTCCGGACTAACGTTTTCTTGCAGGAAGGAAGCTGCTGGAAAATTGGGGTCCGGGCGCCCGGAGGTTCGGGAGCCGGGTAGGGATCCTAGTGCCTGGGAGGTGAAATTCTATCCCAGCGTCGCCTCGCCAAGTGGAGCTCACTGATTGGTTCGGCTACGTCATAACCAGGGCACCCTAAAGGTTCCAGGCACCCCGAACCTCCTATATAAGGAGAGTCAAGGCTGAAGCTCCAACAACAACTCACAATCAGCTCTTCTGTGCTCTTGCGACGCTGCTAAAGCTCACCGACAAGTTTTTCTTTCTGTCTTATTTTTCATAATTGTTGATTTTTTTGTTTAGTAATTAATTCCTGTACTTAACTTTTAATATTCTGTCGAATTATTAGTGATTACCCATCGAAAGCACCCTTACGTGTGGACCTTGGAGTAGGAGTCACCAAATGCTCCGAACTAAGTAAAAGGTTCTTGTGTTAGCATTGTTTTGGCCTTCGACTTTTCCGCTACGTACTCTTTCAAAAATTTTTAATCGATATTCACTCCCCCCCCCCTCTATCGAACGCTACGACCCAACACTATCAATTCTAATTGATCCAGGATCGCCTCTGACCATTCTGCACTGACAAGACAACAGATTAGTCAAAATAATGCATCAGCTAATTGGTTGTCCTTGCCGTCAATGTGTTCAAAGTGCACTGGTATCCCAACCTCCGTGACATAGTCGGTGAAGGCTATCCATCGAACTCTAGAGGGCTTGTTATTTGTGGATTTGCCAAAGAAACTCATATCGCTTGGCAATCTGTTCTAATAATTAAGCTCTCCTTGTCAAGATAATAAATTTTTAGCGCCTCAAGTGAGTTCATTACGGCATCTATTTCTGCATCAATTGTCGATTTTGGGAGGCAAAACTTTCCACTAGCGTAGGCGTAGATTTTTTCTTGCCCTCAAGGGTCTGTTTGCCTTTTTGCCATTTGCATATACCTCCCCAACCTTCCATGCAACCATCCACTTCAAGGATGATATAGCAATCTTCTGAGGGTAGTTCAAGGTCTGAGAGTTGCTGAATTAATTCTTTTATTTGTTTGACCAAGACCCAATCCTAATGATTCATCCTTTTGTAATTAAAGACCATACATTCTTTGCCCTTAACCTCCTTTCCCGTCTTCAGATCTATTGGTGTACCTGAGTTGACTATGATGGCGGTTGTCCTATGGCGACTATTACTTGGCCTGATGACTCTGATTTCTAGCAAGGCTTTGACATGTTTTGTGAAGGCCTCCTTTTGTTGTGGAGTCAGATGCCTTAGCGATCTATCTTCTATTGTAAAATTGGGGTTCTTGATATCTAACTGGCAGGTGATTTGGTTCTTCACCCAGTGTTTTAAAGGATCTTCACCAATGTATCCCTGATCCTTTAGTTCCTTGAGGAGTTGGCAAAACTATTCTTTAACCCTTGGATAGGATGGCCCAGTTGAGTAGCTGATTAGCTCCTTTATTTGAATGTATTCCTCCTCTTCTAATTCAAGCTCCTCAATGGCTGTAGCTGATACAAATGATAACGTATTAATAGTAGTAAGGTTTTTATAAAATGTTACCGTATCTCCTTCTATTCGAAGACCCCCATGCATAGCTCTAATGAAGTTGCAGCCTATGATCATTTGTATATTGTCACCCAATATCATTGGGAAGCTATAGGTGTAGGGTATTCTAAACACATTTTTCCCAATAAACATACGACCTTGTTTCATCTTCATGTTGGTGGTCTGTTGTGAGTTGATACCACTGAAATTAACCACGAAAGTATTCTTCTCTAGTGCTTCAGTAGGCACTGATTTTTGGTTGACGCAGCATGTGGTTGCTCCAGTATCTAATATTGCTTTGAGAGGAAACTTTGGTATTCCTAGAATATCTATTTCTATCACCAGGTTGTAGAGCATATTCTTTACTAGTCTTGGGCCCTTAATTTCTTATGCCACGACTTTGCATGCTGTTTCTTCTAAGAGCATATTGGTTGTTTCCCTTTCTTGGTTTAGTTGGAGGGAATTAGTCTCTAGAGTTTTTTCCAGTAATTCTTCAAACTACCTTTTCTAGTATATTGCCTTCTTATTTATTCTTTCTATCTCTGATTCGCACCATGTAATGTAGCATTGTTGTTCTTTTATCAAATTATTGGGAGGAAATGGTGCTGGTGCTGGAGGAGTTACTGGAACTGCAATATTGAAGTAGTATGGCCCGCATAAATTACACACTGTTATTAGGTAGTCTTCACAATATATTCTGGCCCTCTTTGTTGTTGCTCTTCTGCAACATGTGCATATTTCTAATTGAGCGGGTGTAATAACTTCATTGTGGAACCACTTGTGCTGGCAATTCTCCTATATCTTCGAGATTTTCACTTGCGGTCTATAGCCTTCATCCTGCAATCCTAACATGAAAATGGATTCATTAGTGATATGTAGTGTTTGAATTGACCTTTGGAGATCTCCGCAGTTTTCTTCTCCTTCTGAGATGTTAAAGATAACATCACTTTGTGCTTCGCCTTCTTGTATTGAGAGTATATCACAATCTTCTGGTAGATCTAATTGCTCAAAGATTGCTACCCTCTTGATATTTTTGCGTTCATTAGGACACTCCCTTGCAAAGTGTCCCTCTTGCCCGCATAAATAACACTTGCATTTTTTATTGTGGACAAGGTGCTTCCTCTTCTGAATTCGTGCATGGGTTTCATGTGACTTTCCTTTATACGTTTTTAAATGTCTTACCCCATACTTCTTCTGTCCTTGCTTCTTGTAGTAACCTGGTATGGATATATTGCTACAGAAAGATAGATCCTTTAGAGCCGTTTTATATACAGCCTCCTTGCATTCTTGTTCTAGGAATTTGTAGGTAAAGAGAATTATGGGCATAACCCCTACCGTTAGGCCAAGGTATTTTTCATCATATGTCTGTTTTATTCTGTTACCCAAATCTCTAAGCATCTTTAGCCAGAATTTTTCTAAGAGCTCGGATCCTTTATATAATCTTCCAGCTTTTGCTGTTAACTTCATATAATCATTCATATATTGAATGATATTTTTAACATTATCACATGAGAATTTTTCTAGTTCTCAGGCAGCATCCTGAATAGTTGTAGATCCCTAGGTTGGATCTTCTGATGAGAATACTTTTCTCATTTAGGAAAGTATATTTTGGGTATCTTCCCTTCCTTCAACTATATCAATTAGGGCTCCATACTCCGTTGGGTAACTCATACGCCACTGTATCCATGTAATCTTTTCTATTTCACCCAGTAGGTTTTCAATATATTCTACCTTATCTTTGGTATTCGAGAATATCTACCCTGAAATATGGTTCTTTGTTATAGACTCCCATCGGGTAAATGTGTCATCAAATAATCCCAATTGTTTAGGAATAACGAACATAGCTCCCCCTTGCTGCTAGGCTGACAAGAGCACCCATAATTCATTGTTAAGCCCTCCTCTGAACCTTGCCTTTTGCGGACTTTGTTTATAAATAGGTTGGGGCCTCGAAGGGCCCAGATATTCCCTTGCGGGTGGATATTCGGGAGGTCCCATCGTAGCATCCACTGGCAATCTGTAGGGTGATATTACTGTACTTGTTGAGTAGACCTTCTGGGCCTCTTCTTGTTCAGGGATAACTGCTTGGGTTAGTCGTTGGAGAATTGGGTATTCCATACCTGTTGCAAGCAAATGGGTGTCATCCGAGTCTTCATCCCCACCATCTTTTGTTGCGAAAGGGTTAATAAATTCCGGAGGGGGATCATCAGGATAAGAGTCCCACTTTGGAATATCATGATAAAATTGACTAGGTGTGATCATCGAAGCTAGATGTTGGATATAGGCGAGGAAATCGTCATCTGGTTCAGTGTCATCAGGAGGAGGGTCCATGGACCGGAGTACAGAGGCCCCTGGCCTTGTATCTCCTGCATAGGCTCCCACTAAGTCATGCTGATCAGAGTCGTCCTCTAAAAGTGCCAACATCATATGTCGTTCTTTCGGGAGTAATGCTTGAAAAATAGGTGGTGGAGATGCTGAGGGGATTGCCCTATCAGTTGACCCAAACCCTTGTATTCCCCTAGTGGTTTCTTCAAGATGGTGAACTTGATACAACTCAAGTAGGAGAATTCGCTCGAATATAAGTTGAGCAATGCAATCACCTGAGTGAATAACCAGTGCTACATCTGAATGATTGAATGCTACATTAATAATCTCGCCTCGATAGTCACAATCAATAACTCCGGCGCCAATATCCATTCCATGTTTCCATGTATAGCTAGATCTTGGGGTGATTCATCCATATCTTCCCCATGGAATTTCCATACCAATACCGGTATGTATTTGAGCCCTCCCTCGTGGTGGTATGGTGCAGTCATGGCTTGCTGCTAAATCATATCCTGCAGTACCGGAGGATTTTCTCTCAGGTAAAATTGCATAGGGAGAGGAGAAGTATACCGGAACATTAGGATAGATTTGGTCTTCGGGAGTTTCATCCACTGGGTCATCAATATATGCGAAGACTCTTGATGCTTGTTCCACAAGAACCGCTAATGTATGCAAAGACTCTTCATCACTTTGTATTTCTTCATCACGATGGTTGTAACGAGGTGGCTCTGCCATACTTGCCTCTCTATAATTGCTAAAACTTAATGAAATTCGCCCGTCCATGAGGTTCCTACTGCTTACCTCTGTGGGACGCATAGGAATATTAAGGGTCGTTGGACGAATTGTTCAGTTTAGCCCTTGTAAATCTTGGTAGAAAAACACCTTCCAGGTAGTGCATTGACCCCATGGCTAGCTAAATAGTCGATGACTCCTTGTATTTCATAAGCGAATCCGACATTAGGGGTGTTGGATAGTCTTCCTACAAGCCCCCTTGTAATTAGCAAATTTGCCTCGCCATGCCGCCACTGCTCATATCCCTTGGTGAGGATGGTTACCTGAATATTTCGAAAAAAGTTGCCAACCATTAGCATTATATTGAGAATTACATAGATGAGTTGACTTCCTCTGATTATGTCCACTTCCATAGATGCAAGGATGGCTTGATCTCCTTCCTGTCGGTTGTCATGAAATACTATTAGGGTCATTGTTCCATCTTCTTGTCGGTGTAGGGTCTGTATTCAAACTTGCAGTACACTTAGGTGGATATACTTTATCCTGCTCCTTTGAAGTTGGAGAAAGCTTTCTTCTTGGACAAACGTCCTGTCTACCTGATGGCCTTCTATAACCAATATAGCTTCCTCAGATCTATGAATATAGACCCGATGGTGTACATCATCTCTTCAGGAGTGATATAAAACCTACACGGGGGCAATAGAGGCTCTTTCCTGCATAGAGAGATGTAGTTGTATCTGGGGATCGATTTGTTGCTCGAGGGTGTATATTGGTGCAGATCCCCCAGTTAGTCTTCTGCCCAACCTCCTAGCGGCTTGCTGAGCATTATGGAGTCACCTTTGGTTACACCGATATTCTCTAATTTGGTCTTCAAATAGGGGTGTTGTTATATTTGGTTGTTTGACGAGAGTTCTTGAGGCCTTTAATTTTTCCTGTTCTTCCTTTAAGATCGTGTAGGGGTCTTTAAAGATGTTGGGTTATCGGGCTGTGAAAATCGCGTTTTCGAGTCGCGGAAACCCCGAATCACCCATGCCACTGGATCTCGTGCGAATAAAAACTTTTGAAAATATGAGTACGAGTTTAAAACTATGATCTACAGTAGATCTACAAAGGAAAAACATTTTATACCTTTGAAGCGTGCCCTAGCTAATCCCGCTCGTCCAACGGTATGCCGGATCTCGAAGTTGTCAACGTAGACAACTCTCTAGTGATATCCACATGAACAAGATGTGTTCTCTAACACTCAAGGATGGAGAAGAGAGCACCACAAGTGTGCTAGCACTCTCTAGGGCTCTCGGGTAGGATTGGAAGAAGAAGAAAGGAAAAGAAGAGAACACACTCCTCTAAAATCTCTATGTGACTTTCACTAACCTTTCTTCTTGGATTAGATTCACTCTCCATTCTTCTCCCTTGCTTGAAACCCACGACCAAGAGAAGAGAAGGAGCATGAAGGGAGCTTAGGAGGAGGAAGATCACTTGAAAATGAGAGTTACACTTGCAAAATGAAACTCTTTTCATCTAATTAAGTGGTTTGTAACCTCCATGGGATACCAAGAGTCACAACTCTTGGTAACTCCCATGAGGTGGCACTTCACTTAAGTAACCATCATGATGTGGAGCATGATCATTGGTCCACTTAATGCCAACTCACCAATGAGGTGGCATAAAGTCAAGTCAAACTTGACTCTTCATCTTCCTCTCAAGTCAAGTCAAACTTGACTTAATCTCTCTCATGGTTGATCTAATCCAACCATTTAATTCAAGCCAATTTAATACAATGAATCTAATTCATTTAATTAAATTGATTCAATGAGTCATAATCTAAATTAGACTCAGTAAACACATGAATCAACTTGAGTCCAACTCAATTAGCCCAATTAGGATTACTCTTAATCCAATTTGATTCATCAAATGAATCTAATCCTCTTGGTTCATCATATGAACCTAATCTCCATCCACTTGTTCTTTGTGTATGACCCAATAGGTTCTTGTAACGTTGGCAATGCCCCTAAACTCATTTAGAAACATAAGTAATGAGCGGTATCTAGCAATACATCATTACTACCCAAGTTACAAGAATGTTGAGATACAACATCACCTTGTGACTACTAATTGTGACTCATCACAATATATGACAAGTGTTCTTCTATCCTAGACATCTAGATTGATCAATGTGAGGCATAGACTGTGTCATCCTCTAATCAATCTAAATCTTGAACTCCAAGTAGACTCACTCAATCAAATGAGCTTAATATCTCATATTGACTCATTTGGGCATGGCCATGCACTTCGTGGTCTCACTCTATCAAGAATACCGATGTCTCTCCCGTCATATAGGAGGGATAGATCCCATCTACATCACTCACATCCCTCCGCATAATTTGTTACATACCCAGTAATCGCCTTTATAGTCCACCCAATTACGGGTGACGTTTGAGGAAACCAAAGTACATAACTCCTTATGTAGGGAACCATGGTGACTTCAGGTCTAAGGACTAGTAGTCATACTAATAGCGACATGAGAAAGTATATGACACTCATATAACGATCCATGATACTTTCTCATGGCGGGTCATTCAGTATACATTCTCCAATGCATACCCATGTGTCAACTTGATATCTCTATATCCATGACTTGTGAGATCAAGTCATCGAGTTGACCTACATGCTAGTCTTATTGCATTAACATTGTCCCTGAATGTTAATACCCGACTAGGAATGATTAAGAGTAGTGTTCCCTATATTATCTCACTATCGGTTCAACTAACCGATTGATATAGGTGAGAACCTTCTACTCAAGGACGTTATTATACTTAGTTTATTTGGCACCAATACAAGTAAGTATAATAACCAAAAACCAAATGCCTTTATTTATATAGAATATGATACAACAAGTCCAAAATACAATCATCAAATGATTGGCTCTAGGGCTCTAGCTAACAATCTCCCACTAGCACTAGTGCCAATCAGGCTCTAAGCCCCAATGACCTAGTGTGACCATCATGCTTCCTCTGTGCCAAAGCCTTGGTCAAGGGATCTGCGATGTTAGCCTCTGTAGGTACTCTGCAAATCTTCACATCTCCTCTCTCGATGATCTCTCGAATGAGATGGAAGCGCCGTAGTATGTGTTTGGTCCGCTGGTGTGAGCGAGGTTCCTTCGCCTGTGCTATAGCTCCATTGTTGTCACAATAGAGCTCAATAGGGTCAGCAATGCTAGGAACCACCCCAAGTTCAGTGATGAACTTGCGAATCCAAACTGCCTCCTTTGCTGCCTCTGATGCAGCAATATACTCGGCCTCTGTCGTAGAATCAGCTACTGTGTCCTGCTTCGAACTCTTCCAGCTCACAGTACCACCATTAATGCAAAACACGAACCCCGACTGCGATCTATAGTCATCCTGGTCGGTCTGGAAGCTAGCATCACTGTAACCCTTTACAGCTAGCTCATCATTGCCTCCATATATCAAGAAATATTCTTTAGTCCTTCTTAAGTATTTAAGAATATTCTTGACCGCTATCCAGTGACTTTCACCTGGATCTGACTGGTATCTGCTCGTCATGCTCAAAGCATACGAGACATCAGGTCGAGTACATAGCATGGCGTACATGATCGATCCTATGGCTGAGGCATAAGGGATCTGATCAATGCGGTCTCTCACCTCTCTAGAAGAGGGACCTTGAGTCTTCGAAAGACTCACGCCATGTGATATCGACAGAAATCCCTTCTTGGAGTTCTGCATGGCAAATCGAAGGAGTACCTTGTCAATATATGTACTCTGACTTAGGCCAAGCAATCTCTTAGATCTATCTCTATAGATCTGTATCCCTAGAATGCGGGATGCCTCACCTAAGTCCTTCATTAAGAAACAACTCCCTAGCCAGGTCTTGACAGACTGAAGCAAATGTATGTCCTTCCCAATGAGTAGTATGTCATCCACATACAATATGAGGAAGAGAACTATATCCCCTACAACCTTCTTGTAGACACAAGGCTCATCTTTGTTCTTGATGAAACCAAACTGTTTGATTACATCATCGAATCGAAGATTCCAGCTCCGAGAAGCTTGCTTTAGTCGATAATGGACCTATGCAGCTTGCATACTCTGCTAGTATGCTTTGGATCTACAAAACCCTCAGGTTGTGTCATGTACACATCCTCGAGTAGGTTTCCATTTAGAAACGCAGTTTTGACGTCCATCTGCCAGATCTCGTAATCGTGGTAAGCTGCAATAGCAAGCATGATTCGAATAGACTTAAACATCGCTACTGGAGGAAAGGTTTCATCATAGTCAATACCATGAATCTGCTTGAAACCTTTAGCTACCAAGCGACCCTTATAGATAAGTCCATCCATGTCAGTCTTTCTCATAAAGACCCACTTACACCCAATGGATTTTACCCCTTCAGGTGGATCAACCAAAGTCCATACTTGGTTGGTGTACATGGATTCCATTTCGGATCTCATGGCCTCTAGCCATTTCTCGGAATCTGGTCTCATCACAGCTTCCTGATAGGTGGTAGGCTCATCATCTATGAGCACAACGTCATCATGGTCAAACAAGAGAAATGAGTATCTCTCAGGCTGATGACGTACCCTATCAGACCTGCGAAGAGGTATGCCTACTTGAACTGGTTGTTGTTCCTCAACTCTTTGTGGAACAACATCATCCACAACACTTTGTGGTTCCAGTTCAACTTCCATCGAGGCATCAGTGCTATTGTTCGCATCTTGAACTTCTTCAAGATCGAACGCGCTCCCACTAGTCTTTCTGGAAACAAAGTCCCTTTCTAGAAAGACCCCAGTCTTTGCCACAACTACCTTGTGCTGACTGAGAATGTAGAAGTAATATCCCTTAGTTTCCTTGGGATATCCAATAAAGTAGCACTTGTCGGATTTGGGTCCTAACTTGTCTGAGATTTGACGTCGAACGTAAGCCTCACAACCACAAATCCTCATGAAAGACACCTGGGCATCTCTCCCAGTCCATATCCTATATGGTGTCTTTATCACGGCCTTGGATGGAACTCGGTTGAGCTGCCGTGTCTAGAGAATAGCCCCAAAGGTATGTCGGAAGATCTGTGTGACTCATCATCGATCGTACCATATCTAATAGGTACGATTCCTCCTTTCGGATACACCATTCCACCGTGGTGTTCCAGAGGAGTGAGTTGGGATAGAATCCACACTCACTAGATAGTCACGGAACTCATGGCTAAGGTATTCTCCATCTCGATTGGATCAAGTATCTTAATACTCTTGCCAAGTCGGTGTATTTCATTCTTGAATTCTTTGAACTTTTCAAAGGATTCAGACTTATGTGTCATCAAGTACACATAACCATATCTACTGAAGTCATCAGTAAATGTGATGAAGTACCTATAACCGCCTCTAGCAGTGACATTGAAAGGGCCACATACATCACTATGTATGAGTCCTAACAAATCAGTCGCTCTTTCGCTGTGCCCTCTAAAGGGAGTCTTGGTCATCTTGCCTCGTAGGCATGACTCGCATATCTCATATGATTCTAAATCAAATGAGTCCAGCAAACCATCCTTTTGGAGCTGGGATAAGCACTTGTCATTTATATGACCTAAGCAACAGTGCCAGAGGTAGGTTTGGTTCATGTCATTTGACTTGAACCTCTTGGTATTTATGTTATAAATAGGGCTCTCATGGTCTAGAATATAGAGTCCGTTCATCAGAGGTTCACTACAATAGAACATTTCATTTAAATAGACGGAACAACATTTGTTCTTTATTATAAACGAAAAACCTTTCTTGTCCAAACAAGAAACAGATATAATGTTCTTTGTTAAGGCAGGCACATAACAACAATCATCTAATTCTAGTACAAGCCCAGAGGGCAGAGATAGATGGTAAGTTCCTACAGCAATAGTAGCAACCCGTGCTCCATTGCCTACTCGTAGGTCTATCTCACCCTTCGTCAATGCCCTGCTATTTCTCGTACATTAGTACAAATGTGCAAATCCGTATCTAATACCCACGATGAAGAAATAGAGAGGTTGACTTCTATAACATGTATACCAAGTAGAAATCTTATTTCTCTTCTTCGTAAGGTCTTCCGGGTATTCTTCTTCCAAGGCCTTGCTTGTCCTTGATATAGGTGACAAAGATGTTCAATCATATCGTAAGTGCCCATCAACTCATGTTGCTTCAAGCTCAGAGTTCATGGTCGCGAGCATAAGACAGACACATCTAATGCGTCATCTTGATGCTTCTCGAAGCATCTTGGCCAGTGGCAGGAGGAGCCTCCGAATGGGTTGCTCCGAACGTCAGCTTACGTTCTTGGGTGAGAACTATTCTCGGGTTCCAGGAAATTTGCTCCGTTGAGCTTGTCCTTCTTAAGGACGGAACGGAGAGAAGATGTTTGTGTTTGACGTCATGGCAATTCTACAACAGAAATAAATACAGAAATAAGTATCATATTCTTAATCATTTAATTAGGCCTTTAACTAAATGATGCTCCCACTGAATTCTATAATTCATGTGGGACAAGATCCACATCATACTAACCCTTGAGTTAGCTTTGGATAATACGCCCAAGACTTAGTATGATCGGTAGGTAACGATTACCAATTACATCTCTATATAACTCTTGTTTATAGGATCAAGATCCGCATTGATATTAAAACTCGAGTTAGCTTTGGCTAATACGCCCGAGAATTAATATAAACGTGATTTTGTCCTACCTTTCCAACCGTTGGAAGAATGCCTATAGTTGTACTCGATCCAATCGAGTAAACTAGGAATACTCAATCTAATTGAGTTGTACTCACCCATGCGTTGATAGGCGGGACCAAGATTGTCCCTCCGTACCCTACCAAGATAGTATGTGTTGCTCTGCTTTGGCAGATTCAACAACAACATGCGATCGAGGTAGTGGTAGGTATCACGGCATGGTAGGCATTACGAGTTGACGCGTTTTAGATCTAATCTAAACGATGATGCGTATAATATACTCGATAGATCTAATATAATCGAAGGGTGCATCATGTGCACGATTTAGATCTAATCTAATCGCTAGGCACTAATTAATTACTTAATTAACTAGCATGCATCACATACACACAAAAGCAATTAATTAAATTTTGTGATTATGTCATGGCCCTACTACGATCTTCTCAAGCAAATGAGAAGATCGGATGGTCAACCTAAGGTCAACAGCTTCTCAAGCTCCGTCCTTTGACCACCTTGTGTTGCACGCGCCCTCCTCGTAACTCCGTCTCGAGTGGACCTTCCACAGCTCCAATTTTGTACATTACAATTTTGAAACTCGAGTTACATTCGAGTCTAAATCTAATTTACAATCAGAATATAAGAGAAAGGCACGACGCGCAGGTCGCGAATAAAATAAAAATAAAATAAATACAGCACGCACATCACATAACGGCACGCAAGCCGTATTATGAATTACAACACATTTACTCCAATCCAATTGGGTCTTTTGGGCCATGACTATCACAAAATTAATATATAATTCTAAATTATATATTTTTCATAATTTTCTATAATTTTCATAATTTTTACAATTTTATGAGTAAATTTTTCCTGGCGGTCCCGTTTAGCGTTTTCGGGCTTATCGCGGAACGAATCCCCATGCGGGGCCAGGGGCAGCGCCCCTACCCACGATCTAACCATCGCGAGGGTTCCTTAGCGATCTAACAGCGCCTAAGCCCGCTGTCCCAAAAAAATTTTGGGGCGAAACATTGCCGTTTCGGAAAATTCTTCTCTGTAGTCGAAGTCTACAAGTGTCTAAACACTCGTGCTTCGCTTCTACGAGAAAAATACTCATTAAAACTATAAAAACATGAATTTACAGAAATTTTACAGATCTATATTTTTCATAAAAATATGAATCTAAACTCGTACTCGCTTCGCACGTGGCTCTGATACCACTGTTGGGTTATCGGGCCGCGAAAACCGCGTTTTCGCGTCGCGAAAACCGCGTTTTCGCTTCGTGGAAACCCCGAATCACCCATGCCACTGGATCTCGTGCGAATAAAAACTTTTGAAAATATGAGTACGAGTTTAAAACTATGATCTACAGTAGATCTACAAAGGAAAAACATTTTATACCGTTGATGTTAGTTAGAGCCCTAGAGCCAATCATTTGATGATTGTATGGACTCATGTATATCATATTCTTGTATATATATTAAGGCATTTGGTTTTTGGTTATTATGCTTATTTGTATTAGTGCCAGATAAAATAAGTATAGTAACGTCCTTGAGTAGAAGGTTCTTACCTATATCAATCGATTGGTTGAATCGATAGTGAGATGATATAGGGAACACTACTCTAAATCATTCCTAGTCGAGTATTAACATTCAGGGACAATGTTAATACAATAAGACTAGCATGTAGGTCAGCTCGATGACTTGATCTCACAAGTCATGGATATAGAGATATCAAGCTGACACATGAGTATGCATTAGAGAATGTATACTGAATGACCCGCCATGAGAAAGTATCATGGATCGCTATATGAGTGTCATATACTTTCTCATATGGCTATTAGTATGACTATTAGTCCTTTGACCTGAAGTCACCATGGATCCCTACATAAGGAGTTATGTACTTTGGTTTCGTCAAACGTCACCCGTAACAGGGTGGACTATAAAGGCGATTACTGGGTATGTAACAAATTATGCAGAGGGATGTGAGTGATGTAGATGGGATCTATACCTCCCATATGACGGGAGTGACATCAATATTCTTGATAGAGTTAGACCACGAAGTGCATGGCCATGCCCAAGTGAGTCAACATGAGATGTTGAGCTCATTTGATTGAGTGAATCTACTTGGAGTTCAAGATTTAGATTGATTAGAGGATGACACGGTCTATGCCTCACATTGATCAATCTAGATGTCTAGGATAGAAGAACAATGTCACATATTGTGAGGAGTCACAATTAGTAGTCACAAGGTGATGTTGGATCTCAACATTCTTGTAACTTGGGTAGTAATGATGTGTTGCTAGATACCGCTCATTACTTATGCTCCTAAATGAGTTTAGGGGCATTGCCAACGTTACAAGAACCTATAGGGTCACACACTAAGGACAATTAGATGGAGATTTGGTTCATACGATGAACCAAGAGGATTAGATTCATTTGATGAATCAAATTGGATTAAGAGTAATCCAAATTGGGCTAATTGAGTTAGACTCAAGTTGATTCGTGTATTTAATGAGTCTAATTTAGATTATGACTCATTAGATCAATTTAATTTAATGAATTAGTTTCATTATATTAAGTTGGCTTGAATCAAATGGTTAGATTAGATCAACCATGAGAGAGATTGAGTCAAGTTTGACTTGACTAGAGAGGAAGAGGAAGAGTCAAGTTTGACTTGACTCTTTACCACATCATGAGTGAGGTGGCAAGATGTGGACCAATAGTGTTGTTCCACATCATCTTGCTTTGCCACCTCATGGAGGTTACAAGCCTCCATTGCATGAGTGGAGGTTACTCATTTGGCACATCATTGTTAGGTGGCAAGATGTGGACCAATGGTAATGGTCCACATCTTCATGATGTGCCACATCATAGGAGTTACACAACACCTCTTAATTGCTTCACATTAATTGTGATTAATGTGGAATGGGAGTTACACTCCATGGAGTGGCCGGCCACACAAAAGTGGTGAATGAAATTTGATTTTCATTCAAGGCATTACTTCTTCTTCTTCTTCCTCAAGAGAGCTCTTTCCCTCTCCTCCTCTTGCCGTGACCACACAAGGTGCTAGCACACCTTTGTGTGAGGTCTTCTCCACCTACGTGTCCGTGTGGATACTTCTAGAGGACCGACGCTTGATGGTCTAGAGATCCGGCAACTCTTTGGACGAGCGGGAACGCGAAAGGGCACGCAACAAGGGTAAAGCTCTCAACACATAGATCTAGGAGTAGATCTAAAAGTTTTTTTTTGAAACTCATACTTGTATTTCGTTCGGTTTTCCTTGCACGGATCTACGTCTTTGGGTGATTCGGGGTTTCCGCGACGCGAAAAGCGATTTTCGCGGCCCGAAAAATCCCAACAGTGGTATCAGAGCTACGTGCAAGGCTTGTACGAGTTTAATTTTTGGTTTTATGAAAACTAAAGTTTCTGTAATTTTCTGTAAAATTATGATTTTTATAGTTTTTATGGGTAATTTTTCCGTATAAGCGAAGCACAAGTGTCTCGGCACTTGTAGGCTTCGGCTACCGGAAAGATTTTTCCAAAAATGCTTCGTTTTGCCCCAAATCCGTTTGGGACAGCAGGCTTGGGTGCCATTAGATCGCAAAGGAGCAACTCACGATGGTTAGATCGTGGGTAGGGGTACTGCCCCTAACCCCGCAAGGGGATTTGCTCCGCGATTGCACCCGAAATCGCTAAAAACGAACCTGTCGGGAAGATTTTTCCGAAACGGTAATGTCTTGACCCAAATCATTTTGGGACAGTGAGTTTGGGCGCTGTTGGATCGCAAAGGAACCCTCGCGATGGTTAGATCGCGGATAGGGGCGCTGCCCCTGGCCCCGCAAGGGGATCCGTTCCGCGATTGCGCCCGAAACTGCTAAACGGGACCGCCGGGAAATTTTACTCGTAAAAATTGTAAAAATTATTTTTAAAATTATAGAAAATTATGAAAATATATAATTTTGAATTATATATTAATTTTGTGATAGTCATGGACCAAAAACCCAATATGATTGGATTGTGTTGTAATTCATAATACGACCTGCGTGCCGTTATGTGTTTGCGCGTGTTGTATGTTTTTATTTTTCTGCGACCTGCGTGTCGTGCCTTTCTCTTATATTCTTGTTGTAAATTAGATTTAGACTCGAATGTAACTCGAGTTTCAAATTGTAATGTACAAATTGGAGCGGTGGAGGGTCCACACGAGACGGAGTTCCGAGGCGGGCACGAGCAACACAAGGTGGTCAAAGGGAGGAGCTTGGAGAAGCTGTTGACCCTAGGTTGACCATTCGATCTTCTCATTGGCTTGAGAAGATCGTAGTAGGGCTATGACTAAATCATAAATAGATTAATTAGTTAATTGCTTATGTATATGATGCATGTTTAATAAGTAATTAATTAATTAGTGCCTTACGATTAGATTAGATCTAAGTCGTGCACATGATGCACCCTTGCGATTAGATTAGATCTAAGTCATGCACAAGATGCATCCTTTTCGATTAGATTAGATCTCGATTGAACCAACTCTAAATGTCTAACCGTGCCGTGATACCTATCACTACCTCGATCACATGTATTGTTGAATCTGCCAAAGCAGAGCAATACATATTATCTTGGTAGGGTACGGAGGGACAATCTTGGTCCCGCCTATCAACGTATGGGTGAATACAAACTCAATTAGATTGAGTATTCCTAGTTACTCGGTTGGATCGAGTCAACTATAGGCATTCTTCCAATAGTTGGAAAGGTAGGACAAAATCACGTTTATATTAACTCTCGGGCGTATTAGCCAAAGCTAACTCGAGTTTTAATATAAATATGGATCTTGATCCTATAAACAAGAGTTGCATAGAGATGTAATTGGTAATCGTTACCTACCGATCATACTAAGCCTTGGGCGTATTAGCCAAAGCTAACTCAAGGGTTAGTATGATATGGATCTTGTCCCACATGAATTATAGTATTCAGTGGGAGCATCATTTAGTTAAAGGCCTAATTAAATGATTTTAAAAGAATATTATATTTATTTCTGCAAATTTTCTATTGTAGATAACCATGACGTCGAACACAAATTCCTTCTCCCTGCGATCTGTCCTTGAGAAGGACAAGCTCAACGGAGCGAATTTCCTGGACTGGTATAGGAACTTGAGAATAGTTCTCACCCAGGAACGTAAACTGTACGTTCTGGAGCAGCCCATTCCGGAGGCTCCTCCTGGCAATGCCCCGCGAGCAGACAAAGATGCTTACAAGAAGCATCAAGATGATGTATTAGATGTGTCCTGTCTAATGCTCGCGACCATGAACTCTGAGCTTCAGAAGCAACACGAGTTGATGGGCGCTTACGATATGGTTGAGCATCTTCGCCAACTATATCAGGGACAAGCGAGGCATGAGAGATTTGAGATCTCTAAGGTACTGTTTCAGTGCAAGATGTCAGACGGGGCTCCTGTAGGTCCTTATGTACTCAAGATGATTGGGTACATAGAGAACCTACAAAGACTGGGGTTCCCACTTGGCCAAGAGCTGGCCACTGACTTGATCTTGCAGTCCTTGCCGGATAGCTATAGTCAATTCGTTCTCAACTATAACATGAACGAGATTGACAAGCCACTGCCCAAGCTACTTAGTATGTTACGAACTGCTGAGATTAACCTTAAGAAGGTTAAGCCCATTCTGATGGTCCATACACAAGGGCAAGGGCAAGCCCAAAGGTAAGGGAAAGTCCCAAACCAAGGGCAAAGGCAAGGCATGAAGCCTAAAGGAGGGGTCGCCAAGGATGCTACCTGCTTCCACTGCGGTCGGACCGGGAAGAGGACCGCAAGGTATACTTGGAGGATCTTAAGAAGAAGCAGTGAGACTTCCACTTCATATATGTTATAGAAGTCAATCTATCTATTTCTACATCATGGGTATTAGATATGGATGTGCTTCTCACATTTGTACTAATGTGCCCGAGAAATAGCGAGCATTGGCAAAGGGCGAGGTGGACCTACGAGTAGGCAATGGAGCACGGGTTGCTCTGTTCTGTAGGAACTTATCAGCTATCTCTGCACTAGATTTAGATGATTGTTGTTATGTGCCTGCTCTTACTAAGAACATAGGTTCAGTTTCTTGTTTAGACAAGAAAGGATACTCTTTTATAATAAAAGACAAATGTTGTTCTGTTTATTTAAAAAATATGTTCTATTGTAGTGCACCACTAATAAACGGACTCTATATTCTAGACCTTGAGAGCCCTATCTATAACATTAGTACCAAGAGGTTCAAGTCAAATGACTTGAATCAAACCTATCTCTGGCACTGTCGCTTAAGTCATATAAATGACAAGCGCTTATCCCAGCTCCATAAGGATGGTTTGCTGGACTTATTTGATTTTGAATCATATGAAATATGCGAGTCATGCCTACGAGGCAAGATGACCAAGACTCCCTTTAGTGGGCACAGCGAGAGAGCGACTGATTTGTTAGGACTCGTACATAGTGATGTATGTGGCCCTTTCAATGTCGTTGCTAGAGGCGGTTATAGATACTTCATCACATTTGCTGATGACTTCAGTAGATATGGTTATGTGTACTTGATGACACATAAGTCTGAATCCTTTGAAAAGTTCAAAGAATTCAAGAATGAAGTACAGAACCAGCTTGGCAAGAGTATTAAGATACTTCGATTAGATCGAGGTGGTAAATACTTAAGCCATGAGTTTCGTGACTATTTAGCTGAGTGTGGGATTCTATCCCAACTCACTCCTCCTGGAACACCACAGTGGAATGGTGTATCTGAAAGGAGGAATTGTACCCTGTTAGATATGGTACGATCTATGATGAGTCACACAGATCTTTCGACATACCTTTGGGACTATGCTCTAGACACGGCAGCTTTCATTCTCAACCGAGTTCCATCCAAGGCCGTGATAAAGACACCATATAGGATATGGACTGGGAGAGATGCCCAGGTGTCTTTCATGAGGATTTGGGGCTGTGAGGCCTACGTACGACGTCAAGTCTCAGACAAATTAGGACCCAAATCTGACAAGTGCTATTTCATCGGATATCCCAAGGAAACTAAGGGATATTACTTCTACATTCTCAGTCACCACAAGGTAGTTGTGGCAAAGACTGGGGTCTTTCTAGAAAGGGACTTTGTTTCTAGAAAGACTAGTGGGAGCACGTTCGATCTTGGAGAAGTTCAAGATGCGAATACTAGCACTGAAGCCTCGATGGAAATTGAACTGGAACCACAAAGTGTTGTGGATGATGTTGTTCCACAAGGAGTTGAGGAACAACAACCAGTTCAAGTAGACATACCTCTTCGCAGGTCTGATAGGGTACGTCGTCAGCCTGAGAGATACTCATTTCTCTTGTCTGACCATGATGATATTGTGCTCATAGAGGATGAGCCTACCACCTATCAGGAAGCTGTGATGAGACCAGATTCCGAGAAATGGCTAGAGGCCATAAGATCCGAGATGGAATCCATGTACACCAACCAAGTATGGACTTTGGTTGATCCACCTGAAGGGGTAAAACCCATTGGGTGTAAGTGGGTCTTTAAGAGAAAGACTGACATGGATGGACTTATCTATGAGGGTTTTGTAGATCCACAACATACTAGTAGAGTATGCAAGCTGCATAGATCCATTTATGGACTAAAGCAAGCTTCTCGGAGCTGGAATCTTCGATTCGATGATGCAATCAAACAGTTTGGTTTCATCAAGAATGAAGATGAGCCGTGTGTCTACAAGAAGGTTGTAGGGGATATAGTTGTCTTCCTCATATTGTATGTGGATGACATACTACTCATTGGGAAGGACATCCCTATGCTTCAATCTGTCAAGACCTGGCTAGGAAGTTACTTCTCAATGAAGGACTTAGGTGAGGCATCCCGCATTCTTGGGATACAGATCTATAGAGATAGATCTAAGAGATTGCTTGGCCTAAGTCAGAGTACATACATTGACAAGGTACTCCTACGATTTGCCATGCAGAACTCCAAGAAGGGATTTCTGCCGATGTCACATGGCGTGAGTCTTTCGAAGACTCAAGGTCCCTCTTCTAGAGAGGAGAGAGACCGCATGGATCAGATCCCTTATGCCTCAGCCATAGGATCGATCATGTACGTCATGCTATGTACGCGACCTGATGTCTCGTATGCTTTGAGCATGACGAGCAGATACCAGTCAGATCCTGGTGAAAGTCACTGGATAGCGATCAAGAATATTCTTAAGTACTTATGAAGGACTAAAGAATATTTCTTGATATATGGAGGCAATGATGAGCTAACTGTAAAGGGTTACAGTGATGCCAGCTTCCAGACCGATCAGGATGATTAAAGATCACAGTTGAGGTTCGTGTTTTGCTTGAATGGTAGTGCTATGAGCTGGCAGAGTTCACAGCAGTTCTACAACGTTTCCATCTCATTTGAGAGATTATCGATAGAGGAGATGTGGAGATTTGCAGAGTACCTACAGAGGCTAACATCGCAGATCTCTTGACCAAGGCTTTGGCACAAAGAAAGCATGATGGTCACACTAGGTCATTAGGCCTTAGAGCCTATACTGATTGGCACTAGTGCTAGTGGGAGATTGTTAGTTAGAGCCCTAGAGCCAATCATTTGATGATTGTATGGACTCATGTATATCATATTCTTGTATATATATTAAGGCATTTGGTTTTTGGTTATTATGCTTATTTGTATTAGTGCCAGATAAAATAAGTATAGTAACGTCCTTGAGTAGAAGGTTCTTACCTATATCAATCGATTGGTTGAATCGATAGTGAGATGATATAGGGAACACTACTCTAAATCATTCCTAATCGAGTATTAACATTCAGGGACAATGTTAATATAATAAGACTAGCATGTAGGTCAGCTCGATGACTTGATCTCACAAGTCATGGATATAGAGATATCAAGCTGACACATGGGTATGCATTAGAGAATGTATACTGAATGACCCGCCATGAGAAAGTATCATGGATCGCTATATGAGTGTCATATACTTTCTCATGTGGCTATTAGTATGACTATTAGTCCTTTGACCTGAAGTCACCATGGATCCCTACATAAGGAGTTATGTACTTTGGTTTCGTCAAACGTCACCCGTAACAGGGTGGACTATAAAGGCGATTACTGGGTATGTAACAAATTATGCAGAGGGATGTGAGTGATGTAGATGGGATCTAAACCTCCCATATGACGGGAGCGACATCAATATTCTTGATAGAGTTAGACCACGAAGTGCATGGCCATGCCCAAGTGAGTCAACATGAGATGTTGAGCTCATTTGATTGAGTGAATCTACTTGGAGTTCAAGATTTAGATTGATTAGAGGATGACACGGTCTATGCCTCACATTGATCAATCTAGATGTCTAGGATAGAAGAACAATGTCACATATTGTGAGGAGTCACAATTAGTAGTCACAAGGTGATGTTGGATCTCAACATTCTTGTAACTTGGGTAGTAATGATGTGTTGCTAGATACCGCTCATTACTTATGCTCCTAAATGAGTTTAGGGGCATTGCCAACGTTACAAGAACCTATAGGGTCATACACTAAGGACAATTAGATGGAGATTTGGTTCATACGATGAACCAAGAGGATTAGATTCATTTGATGAATCAAATTGGATTAAGAGTAATCCAAATTGGGCTAATTGAGTTAGACTCAAGTTGATTCGTGTATTTAATGAGTCTAATTTAGATTATGACTCATTAGATCAATTTAATTTAATGAATTAGTTTCATTATATTAAGTTGGCTTGAATCAAATGGTTAGATTAGATCAACCATGAGAGAGATTGAGTCAAGTTTGACTTGACTAGAGAGGAAGAGGAAGAGTCAAGTTTGACTTAACTCTTTACCACATCATGAGTGAGGTGGCAAGATGTGGACCAATAGTGTTGTTCCACATCATCTTGCTTTGCCACCTCATGGAGGTTCATTGCATTTAATGTGGGTTGGCCACATTAAATGAGTGGAGGTTACTCATTTGCCACATCATTGTGAGGTGGCAAGATGTGGACCAATGGTAATGGTCCACATCTTCATGATGTGCCACATCATAGGAGTTACACAACACCTCTTAATGGCTTCACATTAATTGTGATTAATGTGGAATGGGAGTTACACTCCATGGAGTGGCCGGCCACACAAAAGTGGTGAATGAAATTTGATTTTCATTTAAGGCATTACTTCTTCTTCTTCTTCCTCAAGAGAGCTCTCTCCCTCTCCTCCTCTTGTCGTGACCACACAAGGTGCTAGCACACCTTTGTGTGAGGTCTTCTCCACCTACGTGTCCGTGTGGATACTTCTAGAGGACCGACGCTTGACGGTCTAGAGATCCGGCAACTCCTTGGACGAGCGGGAAAGCGAAAGGGCACGCAACAAGGGTAAAGCTCTCAACACATAGATCTAAGAGTAGATCTAAAAGTTTTTTTTTGAAACTCGTACTTGTATTTCGTTCGATTTTCCTTGCACGGATCTACGGCTTTGGGTGATTCAGGGTTTCCGCGACGCGAAAAGCGGTTTTCGCGGCCCGAAAAATCCCAAAATTTGAAGCATGCCCTCGCAAATCCTGCTCGTCCAACGGTATGCCGGATCTCGAAGTTGTCAACGTAGACAACTCTCTAGTGATATCCACACGAACAAGATGTGTTCTCTAACACTCAAGGATGGAGAAGATAGCACCACAAGTGTGCTAGCACTCTCTAGGGCTCTCGGGTAGGATTGGAAGAAGAAGAAAGGAAAAGAAGAGAATACACTCCTCTAAAATCTCTATGTGACTTTCACTAACCTTTCTTCTTGGATTAGATTCACTCTCCTTTCTTCTCCCTTGCTTGAAACCCACGACCAAGAGAAGAGAAGGAGCATGAAGAGAGCTTAGGAGGAGGAAGATCACTTGAAAATGAGAGTTACACTTGCAAAATGAAACTCTTTTCATCTAATTAAGTGGTTTGTAACCTCCATGGGATACCAAGAGTCACAACTCTTGGTAACTCCCATGAGGTGGCACTTCACTTAAGTAACCATCATGATGTGGAGCATCATCATTGGTCCACTTAATGCCAACTCACCAATGAGGTAACATAAAGTCAAGTCAAACTTGACTCTTCATCTTCCTCTCAAGTCAAGTCAAACTTGACTTAATCTCTCTCATGGTTGATCTAATCCAACCATTTAATTCAAGCTAATTTAATACAATGAATCTAATTCATTTAATTAAATTGATTCAATGAGTCATAATCTAAATTAGACTGATTGAACACATGAATCAACTTGAGTCCAACTCAATTAGCCCAATTAGGATTACTCTTAATCCAATTTGATTCATCAAATGAATCTAATCCTCTTGGTTCATCATATGAACCTAATCTCCATCCACTTGTTCTTTGTGTGTGACCCAATAGGTTCTTGTAACGTTGGCAATGCCCCTAAACTCATTTAGAAACATAAGTAATGAGCGGTATCTAGCAATACATTATTACTACCCAAGTTACAAGAATGTTGAGATCCAACATCACCTTGTGACTACTAATTGTGACTCATCACAATATATGACAAGTGCCCTTCTATCCTAGACATCTAGATTGATCAATCTGAGGCATAGACTGTGTCATCCTCTAATCAATCTAAATCTTGAACTCCAAGTAGACTCACTCAAATGAGCTCAATATCTCATATTAACTCATTTGGGCATGGCCATGCACTTCGTGGTCTCACTCTATCAAGAATACCGATGTCTCTCCCGTCATATAGGAGGGATAGATCCCATCTACATCACTCACATCCCTCCGCATAATTTGTTACATACCCAGTAATCGCCTTTATAGTCCACCCAATTACGGGTGACGTTTGAGGAAACCAAAGTACATAACTCCTTATGTAGGGAACCATGGTGACTTCAGGTCTAAGGACTAGTAGTCACACTAATAGCCACATGTGAAAGTATATGACACTCATATAACGATCCATGATACTTTCTCATGGCGGGTCATTCAGTATACATTCTCCAATGCATACTCATGTGTCAACTTGATATCTCTATATCCATGACTTGTGAGATCAAGTCATCGAGTTGATATACATGCTAGTCTTATTGCATTAACATTGTCCCTGAATGTTAATACCCGACTTGTGAGATACGGCAAAATAAAATAACCTATAATGATTTAAAAGAATTTTTGGACATTTTTCTGGATTTATTTGCAGGATTTATGACCGTGTTTAAAGGGATAATGGAAATCACCCTTTGAGAGGCTTGTTAGGGAGTTAATTAGGTGGAGAAATTAAACCCTACCTATATAAATAGGAAGCTACAGTGCCCGAGCCCTAAAGGCTACCTCATTCCCTTCTCATTCTCTTCGTGTCCACTCTGCCGATAACCCCCGATTTCCCCTCGAGCTCACCTTATCCGCCGACGGGAATCAGCACTGACGCACCTCCTCGGTCGATCGCCGGTGCCTAGTCGCAGATCGAGTCTCCGAGCTTCTCAACTCCTTAACGCGGGGCCGCGACAGTGGAGCTTCTCCGGAGTGTAGCCTCGCATCGAGCTGATTCCGTCGGGTGCTTGTCGCCGGCTGTGAGGGTCTCTGCCATTGAGGTAAGTGGAGTTATGGAATGGCTCGATTAGGGTTTTGAGACTATAGTTTTGTGATTTGAGGTTAGATTGGGATGTGGCGTTGATTGGGGTGTTGTCCCGGCAGTGTCACGCGGTGAGGAGTTTGGCCAGGACTCTCCAGCAGCAAATGGACACCGGTGGACTTCCTCAGCAGTGGGATTTCCGGCCGTGAGTCACTAGTGACTTGCTGTGAAGGGCTCGAATCTACTTCCAGCAGCTATTCTTCCTCCAGGAATCTATAGGTAAGGTTTATTCCACTGTAGGTGTTAGGGTTGCAGGTTTAAATGTGGGTTTCAGATTGGATTTGATACTGAGTATGTATTGATTGGGGTGTTTGTGATGTGTATAGCGCTGTAAAGAACTTGGTTGGTAGATTTGTGGCAGTAAACAGCTTCACTGTGTTGTGGCGATTTCATTTTCGGATAGCGGCTAGCAGAAGTGATTTAGTTGCTCTAAGGTAAGGTAGACATCTATTGAAGCTTATCTTGTGGTTGTTCAGTAATATTAGGGGCTAAACCATGATTTGCAATCCTAATGATGATAGACTAAAACTAGGGTTTGCGATTGGTTTTGGGTAGATCCATGTGGCTTCATTTGGTTAATGAATGGAACTAGGATTAAAGGCGTTTGTCTTGTACAGTAATGTAGTTAATTAGTTCCATATGTATTCAATTAAAATTGATACGTTGACACAGGACTTTGATCGGGACGAGCGTCGTGACGAGGTTGACGTCGGATTTGGCCTACATTTGAGGCGGGTACTTCTTAACTTGCTCCTTTAGATATCGGTTTAAGTGCATGAGTTAGTTTCATCTATGCAGTATTTATCTTGACTCCACTCATTTTATTTCTTGTGCTTGATACTTTATCCACTCAATCTTCGAGATGATCACTTTCTTATCTATACAGTCTCCCGTTGTTATTCTTGATACCTAGCAGATACTAGATGCCATGCTTATTTGTTTATGCTTACCTGTTTGATTACTGTTTATTTATGCTTAGTATTGAGCATGCGGATTCATGTAGCATACCTGATTTCCTGTTATATATATATGATGACTGTTGCATTATTCGCATCATGTCATTGCATGCATAGCCGACGACTTTGGCTCCCTTGTGGTTGAGACGGTCGTTGGCCTGGGCCGCACGCTCGGCCACTCATGGGTAGTGGTAGCTTGGAGCGTGCCGCATGTCCTGTCGTGCCCCCCACTCGCTCACTCATGGGTAGTGTCTGCTGGAGTCGCGGGCAGCAGGGACCCCCATCGCAGACGTAGCTATCCCCTCGGCCACTCGAGAGTAGTGGTAGCCGGAGTGTGTCATTTGTCATTGTCCGGCCTCTCGTCCATACTGGGGTCATGGACTTGAGGGGTGGGCGGAGTGACCATCCGTGCATACGCTACTTTTTGATATACCGCTTATGCTGTTTATGCTTACTTATGCGCCTGTTATCACATACCTATATATGCTTGACACCGATTACTACTGCAGATACTTATTATGTGATTCGTAGTTATGAGCAGATCAGAGGGCCATTACTTTATCTCGACCTTAATCGTTAGCCTAGGATATGGTTTCAGGTATGGATATATATATACTTTGTTTACCCTGTAGTATCTGCTATTTATCTTTCCGAGACTGTATCCTTTTGTATTCCTGTTCTTTATGATACTCATGCACTGTCTATCCTATTACCCGCTGAGTTTTATACTCACCACCCGCATTGGTAATTTCACCAGGTAGCTGATAGCGATGCTAGTACGCTTGGAGGAGGATCCCGACTGCTGGTCCCATGTCACTTCTGAGGATGGTTTTACGGTTTTGGTTTTCATTTTATTGTGAGTTAAACCTTTGAATTTAGCATTGTAATAATTGAGCTGTGGACTTGTTATTCATATTTGGTTGTTTTGCCGATGAGTCAAGCCGGGCCGGCCCGCGGTGAGTTCTTGTTATTTTATCTTTGTTATTCTTGTTTTCCGCTGTGTTTGACTTTACAGCCGTGTGGGCTGTATATTATCTGCGTGGTTGTGATATATATTTGTATATGTATTATCTGTGGTGTTGTATACCGGTTCTCTTTGTCACTACTACAGGGGAGGTGCTATCCGATTTTCGTCGGACAACCTTACTCTCGAGGCGTGACAATTTATTGGTATCAGAGCTGCAGGTTTACGATGTCAGATTCATACGTTTTGGGTTTTTCGTGATTTTATTCCTCGGAGTGACTTTTCGGGATTTGGGACCAGGCGGCGGCGGAACACCTCCAAGTAATTGGCTGTAAGTTTTATAAGTACGAACTTATACTGTGTGTAATACTTATTAGTGGTTTACATCAGGTATGAGGCGTGGTCGAGGGGGAGCCGGTTATCGTCGTGGTCCGGGACGACCACGGAAACAACCCATTGAGGCCGAGGAACTAGAACCAGTGACTCAGGAGGCGGATTCTTCTAGGGATCCAACAGATGTTGAGACGGCTAGTCAGGGACAGACCCATCAGACTCCTAGAGATCAGGGACGTCAGCCTCAAGAGATCCCTTCAGTCATACCATCTGGTAGGAATCGGGAATTTCAGCCTCAGGGTATTCCCTCCGGGATACCATCAGCATTTCCTACTCCTGCTACTACTGATTGGATGAGGGACAGAGCTCGGATACCGTTGCTTGCGAGGTCCGTCAAGGACAGATTTACCTTATATTTGGGCGGAGCAGATCCTTGGGCTGCTCGAAGTTGGTTGAAGAATGTAGAGAGCACCTTTGAGTACCTGAGTTGCACGGATGAGGAGAAAGTGGAACTGGCAGCGTATCATCTCCGAGATCAAGCAGTCACATGGTGGGACATGCAGAAGACGATCTTTGGAGAGCCGCGCATCACATGGGCGATGTTCCGAGACGCGTTTGAGCGGCAATATTTCCCAGCGACCTTCTGTCTAGCTCGACGCCAGGAATTTCTGAATCTCAAGCAGGGCCACCGGTCAGTGATGGAGTACAATGCTGAATTCTGTAGGTTGGCAGAATTTTGTCCTCACTTAGTGGCACAAGATTATGATCGTATGCAGCAGTTCACTCAGGGTCTTGCAGCATACATTCGAATTCGGATGTCAGGATTTCCAGGTAGTTCCTATCGGGAGGTTCTAGATCGAGCACTATTCATAGAGATGACTCAGCAGCAGGTAAATCAAGAGAAAGGACATGAAAAGCAGTCGTCGCAAAAGAGAGGGAATAGAGGTCAGAGTTCTCGGGCTCCTTCCGGAGGATCTTCTCGGCCTCAGAAGACTGGGCGAACATCGGATGGAGGTTCTCGTCCCCCTCATCATGATCAGAAGAACTTTGGTGGGACCAGGTGTTTTCAGTGTGGGTCCAAGAGTCACACCAGGAATAGTTGCCCGTTGGATCATGATATATGTTTCTACTGTAAACTTCCGGGGCATGAGAGTCGGGATTGTACTCTGAAAGCACAGCTGGAGGCTCCTAAAGTTACATCTCAGGGGGAATCATCCTCTCAGTCACGTTCACAGAGGAGATCGCAGAAGACCCAGAGTGCCTCACGTCAGCAACGACCACAACCTTCTCAGGGATAGATATACCATGTGCAGGGTCAGGAGCCAGCGACTACACAGTACTCTGCCGCAGTGTTTTCTCATCAGGCATTTCCAGCACAGCAGGATTTTCATCCACATCAGCCTTACTTAGCATATCAGCAGCAGCCTCAGTCTCAGTATCAGTAGCCGGTTCCCACACCTAAGATGCCAGCGCAGGCCACTTCAGGGATACCACAGCCGAGCTCAGAGGTGGGTCGTGTTTATGCTGTTACACGGGAGGAGGCACAGCGAGCTGAGGGATCGGTTTTTCGAGGTACTATTTCAGTCTATACATTTACTGTAGATTTATTGATAGATACTGGTAGTTCCCATTCGTTCATATCTCGAGTATTTCTGGGTAAAATCGGGAGATTGCCTAGTCGTCGGACACACGGGCTGACAGTATCTCTACCATCTAGCGAGGTACTAAGTATTAGTCTGGAAGTCAAAGGATGTCCTTTAGACTTCAATGGTCAGACTATTATGGTGGATCTGCAGGTATTGGAGATGGTGGAATTTGACATTAGATTGGGCATGGATTGGCTGGCCATGAACCATGCCACAGTTGACTGCAGAGCGAGAGTAGTCACATTCCGACCTCCCGGTTTACCATCTTGGTCATTCATCGGAACCGGGGGTGATGGGATATCGGTCATATCAGCAATGCAAGCGAGAAGATTACTGTCGCAGGGTTGTCAGGGATATTTGCTGTCTATGGTTAAAGCTGATACAGATGCATTACCACGACTCTCGGACGTTCCTATTGTTCGAGAATTTTCAGATGTATTCCCTGACGAACTCCCCGGTTTGCCTCCTAAAAGGCAAGTCGAGTTTACGATTGAGTTGGTTCCGGGAACCGCACCGGTATCCAAGACCCCTTATCGCATGGCACCAAAGGAGTTAGAGGAGCTGAAGGTTCAGTTACAGGAGCTGTTGGAATGAAGATTTATCCGTCCCAGTGTTTCTCCGTGGGGAAGCACATCGATCTAGATTTGCGATTCATCCAGGAGGTATTCGCATGTACAGGGATCTGAAACGATCATACTGGTGGAATGGTATGAAGAAGGATATTGCGGTATTTGTGGCGCAGTGTTTAGTTTGTCAGCAGATCAAGGCAGAGCATCAGAGACCAGCTGGGTTACTGCAGAAGATAGAAATACCAGAATGGAAATGGGAGCATATCACGATGGACTTTGTGGTAGGACTACCCCGGACCCGGAAGGATCATGATGCGATTTGGGTAATCGTTGATCGGTTAACCAAATCTGCGCATTTCTTACCGATCCGTCGGACGGATTCGTTGGATCGATTGGCAGAGTTGTACTGCAGAGAGATCACCAGATTACATGGTATACCTCTGAGTATTATATCAGATAGAGATCCACGATTTACCTCTTGATTTTGGCGGAGTCTCCAGCAGGCCATGGGTACGGAACTCCGTTTTAGTACTGCATTTCAACCTCAGACGGATGGGCAGTCGGAGCGGACTATTCAGACATTGGAGGATCTATTGAGATCTTGTGTCATGGACTTCGGCGGTAGCTGGGAGGATCACTTGCACTTGGTGGAGTTTGCATACAATAACAGTTACCACTCAGCGATTCAGATGGCACCATTCGAGGCATTATATGGCAGAGCATGTAGATCTCCTACTTTATGGGACGAGGTTGGAGAATCGTCAGTCTTGGGACCTCAGCGTATTCAGCGAGATGCAGAGTTGGTTGGCACCATCAGACGCAGAATGACAGAAGCCCAAGACCGACAGAAAAGCTACGCGGATCGGAGACGGAGACCTTTGGAGTTCTCTGTGGATGATCACGTGTTCCTGCGAGTGTCTCCTACCAAGGGAGTGAGGAGGTTTGGGTTAAAAGGGAAGTTAGCTCCCCGTTACATCGGACCTTTTCAGATACTTGAGCGGATCGGGGAGGTAGCATATCGACTGGCGCTGCCACCTTCACTTGCTGGGGTGCATGATGTATTTCACGTGTCTATGTTGAAGAAATATGTGCCACACCCTACACATATTTTGACAGATGTCTCGATCACCCTTCAGCCAGATGTAACGTATGAGGAGGTTCCAGTGCGGATATTAGATCGCAAGGAACGTCAGCTGCGAAACAAGACAATCCGATTGGTCAAGGTTGGTTGGGGGCATCATTCAGATGACGAGGCAACCTGGGAGCTGGAGAATGAGATCCGAGCGCGGTACCCACAGTTGTTTGATGAAGGCATGTAAGTTATTTCATATGATGATTGACTTCGCATGTCGTTTGTCGTTTATTGCATTTACGTCATAAATTTGGGGACCAAATTCTTATAAGAGGGGGAGAATGTGAGATACGGCAAAATAAAATAACCTATAATGATTTAAAAGAATTTTTGGACATTTTTCTGGATTTATTTGCAGGATTTATGACCGTGTTTAAAGGGATAATGGAAATCACCCTTTGAGAGGCTTGTTAGGGAGTTAATTAGGTGGAGAAATTAAACCCTACCTATATAAATAGGAAGCTACAGTGCCCGAGCCCTAAAGGCTACCTCATTCCCTTCTCATTCTCTTCGTGTCCACTCTGCCGATAACCCCCGATTTCCCCTCGAGCTCACCTTATCCGCCGACGGGAATCAGCACCGACGCACCTCCTCGGTCGATTGCCGGTGCCTAGTCGCAGATCGAGTCTCCGAGCTTCTCAACTCCTTAACGCGGGGCCGTGACAGTGGAGCTTCTCCGGAGTGTAGCCTCGCATCGAGCTGATTCCGTCGGGTGCTTGTCGCCGACTGTGAGGGTTTCCGCCATTGAGGTAAGTGGAGTTATAGAATGGCTCGATTAGGGTTTTGAGACTATAGTTTTGTGATTTGAGGTTAGATTGGGATGTGGCGTTGATTGGGGTGTTGTCCCGGCAGTGTCACGCGGTGAGGAGTTTGGCCAGGACTCTCCAGCAGCAAACGGACACCGGTGGACTTCCTCAGCAGTGGGATTTCCGGCCGTGAGTCACTAGTGACTTGTTGTGAAGGGCTCGAATCTACTTCCAGCAGCTATTCTTCCTCCGGGAATCTATAGGTAAGGTTTATTCCACTGTAGGTGTTAGGGTTGCAGGTTTAAATGTGGGTTTCAGATTGGATTTGATACTGAGTATGTATTGATTGGGGTGTTTGTGATGTGTATAGCGCTGTAAAGAACTTGGTTGGTCGATTTGTGGCAGTAAACAGCTTCACTGTGCTGTGGCGATTTCATTTTCGGACAGTGGCTAGCAGAAGTGATTTAGTTGCTCTAAGGTAAGGTAGACATCTATTGAAGCTTATCTTGTGGTTGTTCAGTAATATTAGGGGCTAAACCATGATTTGCAATCCTAATGATGATAGACTAAAACTAGGGTTTGCGATTGGTTTTGGGTAGATCCATGTGGCTTCATTTGGTTAATGAATGGAACTAGGATTAAAGGCGTTTGTCTTGTACAGTAATGTAGTTAATTAGTTCCATATGTATTCAATTAAAATTGATACGTTGACATAGGACTTTGATCGGGACGAGCGTCGCGACGAGGTTGACGTTGGGCGGGTACTTCTTAACTTGCTCCTTTAGATATCGGTTTAAGTGCATGAGTTAGTTTCATCTATGCAGTATTTATCTTGACTCCACTCATTTTATTTCTTGTGCTTGATACTTTATCCACTCAATCTTTGAGATGATCACTTTCTTATCTATACAGTCTCCCATTGTTATTCTTGATACCTAGCAGATACTAGATGCCATGCTTATCTGTTTATGCTTACCTGTTTGATTACTGTTTATTTATGCTTAGTATTGAGCATGCGGATTCATGTAGCATACCTGATTTCCTGTTATATATATATGATGACTGTTGCATTATTTGCATCATGTCATTGCATGCATAGCCGACGACTTTGGCTCCCTTGTGGTTGAGACGGTCGTTGGCCTGGGCCGCACGCTCGGCCACTCATGGGTAGTGGTAGCTTGGAGCGTGCCGCATGCCCCCCACTCGCCACCATGGGTAGTGTCTCGCTGAGTCGCGGGCAGAGGACCCCGCAAACGTAGCTATTCGGCTACTATGCAACTGTCCCTGCCACCGAGAGTAGTGGTAGCCGAGTGCGCTTGTCATTGTCTCGCCTCTCGTCCATACCGGGTCATGGACTTGAGGGGTGGGTGGAGTGACCATCCGTGCATACGCTACTTTTGATATACCGCTATGCCGTTTATGTTACTTATGCGCTCATATCACATACCGTTATATATGCTTGACACCGATTACTACTGCAGATACTTATTATGTGATTCTCGTAGTTATGAGCAGATTTTACTTTATCTCGCACTACAATCGTTAGCCTAGGATATGGTTTCGTATGGATATATATACTTTGTTTACCAGTAGTATCTGCTATTTATCTTTCCGAGACTGTATCCTTTTGCATTCTCTCTTTATGATACTCATGCACTGTCTATCCTATTACCTGAGTTTTATACTCACCACCCGCATTGGTAATTTCACCAGGTAGCTGATAGCGATGCTAGTACGCTTGGAGGAGGATCCCGACTGCTGGTCCCATGTCACTTCTGAGGATGGTTTTACGGTTTTGGTTTTCATTTTATTGTGAGTTAAACCTTTGAATTTAGCATTGTAATAATTGAGCTGTGGACTTGTTATTCGTATTTGGTTGTTTTGCCGATGAGTCAAGCCGGGCCGGCCCGCGGTGAGTTCTTGTTATTTTATCTTTGTTATTCTTGTTTTCCGCTGTGTTTGACTTTACAGCCGTGTGGGCTGTATATTATCTGCGTGGTTGTGATATATATTTGTATATGTATTATCTGTGGTGTTGTATACCGGTTCTATTTGTCACTGCTACAGGGGAGGTGCTGTCCGATTTTCGTCAGACAACCTTACTCTCGGGGCGTGACACGACTAGGAATGATTAAGAGTAGTGTTCCCTATATCATCTCACTATCGGTTCAACTAACCGATTGATATAGGTGAGAACCTTCTACTCAAGGACGTTATTATACTTAGTTTATTTGGCACCAATACAAGTAAGTATAATAACCAAAAACCAAATGCCTTTATTTATATAGAATATAATACAACAAGTCCAAAATACAATCATCAAATGATTGGCTCTAGGGCTCTAGCTAACAAAAAACTCTCAGCTTGCCTCTACATTCTTTTGGCCTTTCTGTTGGCCCTAGAGAAAGGTTCTTTAGTTTTTCAATAATATCTTTAGGTATAATTTTTACCTAAGTCTCGAGTCTCGCCTTTCGCCTTTCGCCTGGTCCTTGATGACTCTAAGGTCTCTTTGGATCTCCTTTAAGCTCTCAGCTATTTGTACTAACACCTGAATTTGGGTATTATTTTGTTTAATGATTGTTGAATTTCTGGAGGTTGGCCCTTGAAAATCACTAGGCTTGATGAACGCGAAGGCTGGTGCTTCAATTTGCTCTATTGCTTGAACAACATTCTGGTATGATGTTGTACCCTTGGTAATGGTGTAGCTCATGAGAAGGTCCACCGATCCCGTCGGTGGAGTAATCCTTCCATTCATACCACTTTGTTGTTGAGGTTCTCAGTCAGCCTTATTGCCTCCTGCTCCACCAACTTAGGGTGCTCAGCAATTTCTGCAATAAGCATTGTAACCTCTTGTCTCGTAAGAGGCCTATTTTCTATATATGTAATGGTTAGATTTTTTAAGGCTTGGCTTAATCTTTGGACTTCACTCTCAAGGGTTTGAAACCTTTCTAGGATATGTTTGAAATGCTTTACGTCAGAGCCGGCCCTGGGCAGGGCTACCAGGGCACCTGCCCAGGGCCAAAAAAATTTTAGGGGCCCATTTTATATGCACGTTATAGATATTAGATACATATCTCTTAACGTTTTTTTCCTTACCTAATTTTTTATTTATAAATGTTATAGATATATATCTCTTAACATTTTTTTTTTCTCTTACCTTATGTTTTATAAACGTTTTTCTCCATCCCTCGTCAAAACCCTCGCCGCTTTCGCCGAATGCTAGTCGCCAGCGATCTGAAGCGCCGATTCTCCTCGCCGCGCCCTTGCGATCACTGAAGCCCTCCTCGCCGCACCTTCCCTCTCTCGCTGTGACAACTACAGGCCCTCTCTGGCTCTCTCAAAGGCGTGCCTTGTTACTTCATGCTTCTGTAAACCCTAAAAGGTCATCATCTTTGCCAAACCCTAAAAGATCAAAGTTGTTCTCACTGATCTTTTCTTTGTATTTTGATATCTTCTGTTTCGATTAAACTGTACAACTTTGAATTAAAGATAGGGCTTGTGCAGTTATGCTCCTATAAGGCCAATTTTAGCAATTAAACATAACAGTGAGAACAATGGTATAGAATGTTAATAAAAAAAAAACAATACATTAATTTGGTGAATAAAGAGTGCACAATTTTGCATCAAAACAAGATGTCTATTGTAGGAGTGTGGTTCATTAACAAACAAATGACAACCCAGTTTGGTGAGGTTAGGAATTAGTAATTAGGGCAAATGGCTCAAATAACTTTATTTTAGTGTAAGGTTGACTTTAGTGTTAATAAAACAAAGAATGTAAATAGAGTACAGGAAGTAATACAAAGCGAAGGAGAAACAGATATAGTCATAAAAGGAGACTAAGAAATTGTATTAACAAAAAAAACATAGATTAAAAAAACAAAAGAAATATAAATAGATAATAAAACACTAATCTACCTTAATAATAATTCATTATATATTAACATAATCAAACGGAATAAAAAATGCTTGGTCAATCCATGTGATAAAGTGAACTTATGGTTGACATTAAAGAAGGCAGAGAGTTTGAAAATAAAATAATCACTCGTTTAAAAAAATGATCCAGTTTGGTGAGGTTTGTAGAAAATATGTTCTAAATGCATGATAGACGAATTAATTAAATGCGGTAAAAACTTACAGCGATCTCCCGCAGATCCGCAATCGGCAATGACGAAGCTCGCTATCGGAAGAGCGATCACAGGATCGGAAAGCCCTCCGCAATTCCACAAACCAAATCCCGCCGTCTTGGATGTTCTCCTCTTACTCTCGTCGCACGCTCGCGATTTCACACACCCTGAGCCTTGGACGGACCCCCTTTATATAGGGAAATACCCTAGAGGTATAATGGACCTTTCCATTATGTGTAGTGGGGAACATGGGCCACGTTCCCCACTATCCCCATTTCCAACATCTCCCACTCGTCCAAGGTAAGTCACTAAGACTAGTTCATTCAGGTAAGTCACAAAGACTTAATAAGTCACATAGACAAATGGTTCGTGCGACAGCAAGCACACTGAGCGATAGTTGCTAAGAAGATTGTTACACCTTGACTTAGCCGCTCTTTGAGTAATCAATGCTAATAAAGTTGTTGCACTTTACTTAGCTACTCAAATAAATTAGAGACACACTCTTTATGGCACTTAGCCACTTTCCTGGTGGCACATAGCCTTTATCCAGAAGATATCCAATCTTCAAGTGACACATTGCTATTTATCCAGATTAAATAATTATTTCATTTACATCGATATGAACATCTCTAATCCCTTATAATGACCATTATGTCATGAGCATGTTCCATATCCAATATTCACATTCATTTCGTATATAACAGAAATGGGTCGACCATGAATAACAACAAAAGATGTAAATATATTTAATCTTCCTTTTTAGCTAGAATCAATTCATTTTAGTTATGCTCCGTAATTATCCATGTACGACATTACACGCTTCTCAGCAGTTAAATAGTCACTAAGCAATGTTTAACATATAATCTCAAAGGTCTCATATAGAGAAAACGTTCTCCTACTACCTTTATATTGTAATAATAGCACGTGGTATGAATCACATCTACGATATTTATCTCTAGAGTGCATGTTGTCTTCAAATTTAACATCGTCTGATTTCGACATATACCTAATCTAATCACAATTCAACATATGAATTCTAACTGCTTTCAACAGAGTTTAGTAAATGGTGGTTCATTTACTCGATCATTATTTACACATAAATGATCTCATCTTGACACAATTATCATGCGACCTCAACTTATGATCTGTCTCTAATTTCATAATTTCCCACGTAAGTTGTTTCATAAGTAACGGTCTTACCCCTATTTGTACTTAAACAGAGATGATTCTCCATGTGAGTGGACCAAATCTCCACCGCCAACATGCTCACCGAGATCTTACATGAATGAATAACATATAACATCGAATAAATAATCAATGTCATAATCATAACACAAAGTCTCGATTGTTATTTCAATATTACATTCTACTAAGTCCCAAAGACTTTACATGTTCTTTAAATGACTCTTTAGTCATTGGCTTAGTAAAAGGATCCAAGCATAACACGTGTAGGGACATACTCAAGAATGACTTTTCTTTTAGCCACAATATCCCTTGCAAAATTATATTTAATTTCTATATATGCTTGCCTTTGCTATGATATTTGGGATCCTTGGAAAGCTTATTGTCACAATGACCGTCACAATAGCCACTCCTCACCCTATCCTCAAGATTTTCGATGCTTCAAACCTTCTCAACAGATCGCTTCATACCGTCACATGCCATATATTCTTCCATAGTCGAAAAGCTACACAAGCTTGTTTCTTCTTCAGAGATGGCGCCATCTCAAAGAAGAATGCATAGCCCGATGTGGATTTTCTATCATCCAGTCTCCGTTCATACTGTCCCGAATAACCTTCGGAACTCATATCTCAATAATGCCTCATGACGCCGATATATATACCTTCCGAATATCTTCCGCTGTTTCAAAGTCTCTGCCTTGGTCGTGGGCTGGCAACCGCAAGCCCACAATATAGGATATCGACGTGTACACAAATATAGTGTACATCAAACTACCAATAGCACGGCATATGGTTTTTTATTTATCTCGCTATTTCCTCCGAGTTTTAGGACACATACTTTTGCTCAACAAGCCTTTCATAGGTGTATGTTCTATGTTGCAATTAGACATGCCGAAATGATATAACATCTTATTTATATAAGACTCTTGTGATGCAATTCAAAAGTCTTTTAGACGATCTCTTATGATCTTCACCCCTAAGATGTATTCTTCTCCCATATCTGCTCATTGTATCAGTGATGTGAACTTCTTGACTTCATTCACATATCCTATGTCATTTCATTATCAAAGATATCATCAACATATAATGATAAATGACATACTTTCCTTTTTCCTAAAACACAATGATCCTCATTGATCATCTCGAAACCATAAGATAAAACGATTGTTAAATCTTATGTTCCATTGTTTTGACGCTTGTTTTAGCCCATATATAGACTTTCTAAGTCTACATACTATTTGCTCTTGCAATGAAACCTTCTGGTTGAACCATATAGATTTCTTCGTCAAGATCACCGTTAAGGAAAGCGGTTTTTACATCCATTTGATGTAATTCTAAGTCATAATGTGCCACAAAGGCCAAAATAACTCTTATTGATACAAATTTCACTACGGGAGAAAATGTCTCTTCAAAGTCAATACCCTCCATTTGAGTATATCCTTTTGCAACTAAACGTGCTTTGTATCTGTTAATCGATCCATCTGCTTTCCTCTTTATTTTGAGAATCCATTTATTCCCAATAGCCCTTCGGCCCGGAGGAAGATCGACTCAGTCCCACTCCATCTCTTCAACCATTGCAGCTTTCCATTTTTCTCTAACTCTACATCCCAATGCTTCCTCAATGGATTGAGGCTCGTCGTCGTCAATTGGAAGTGTAACCAATGCCTCATTCTCAATATCAAACCACTTCTTAGGTTTGATCTTACGAACACTTCTCCGTAAGTTGGGCTGTTGAGAAGTCAACTCATGACTCGGCATATCACTCCCACTCGATTGACTAGACTCAGGTATCCCTTTTGACACCTCTCTTGTTGATAATATCTCATTCTCCTCAAATAGAGGAACATTTTTATCAACATCACCTCTGATTGGGAACTCTGTTTAGAGAAAAGTCGCATCTCTCGAGTCTATTTCGGAGATGGTTCCATCTAGTTGCTCACCTATGAAAACATAACCTTTGGAGGTCGCATGATATCTTATAAAGATACATTTCTTACCTCTAGGCCCTAGTTTTCCATACTTGTGAGAACTATCATGAACATAAGCAGCTGACCCCCAAGGTCTCAGATTACTCAAATCTGGTTTTCTGCCTGTCCAACGTTCATATGGGGTAGATGGAACTGACTTTGAAGGCACTTTGTTAAGTATATAGGCTGCAGTTAATAATGCATCTCCCCAATAGGAAATTGGCAAATTAGCTTGCGCCATCATAGACCTAACCATTTCAAGAAGAGTCCTATTTCTTCTTTCAGCTACCCCATTTTGCTGTGGAGTTCCAGGGATTGTTAACTGTCTAATAATCCCTCTATCATTACATATTGTCTTGAACATATCAGACAAATACTCCCCTCCACGGTCAGTGCGTAAAGCCTTAACTTTACGTTCTGTTTGATTCTCAACTTCGTTCATATAACGAATGAAGCAATCTAATGCTTCGGATTTGTGAGAAATCAAATACACATGACCGAACCTAGAGAAATCATCAATAAATGTAATGAAATAGGAAGCTCCATGTCTAGCCTTCACATTCATTGGACCACAAATGTCCGAATGAATTAACTGCAATGTCGATTCAGATCTAATAGCCTTACCAAATGGTTTCCTAGTTGCTTTTCCAGCGAGACAATGCTCACATATAGACAATTGAATCTTAGCTCGAGTGCCCAATAGACCCTCTTTAGCTAATCGATTCATACGTTCTTGTCCTATGTGTCCTAATCTAGCATGCCAGACCTCATCAGTTATATCTGCATCACTAGTTAAAGCAATGTTTGAAAAACAACCATCAATAGCATAATTGACATCTGGTTCTACATCAAGAACCATAAAACCATTTGTTAAAAAACCATATCCGATTGACACTGAGTCAATCTTAAGTTCAACAGACCGACTGTAAAAATTAATACAATACCCTAAATCAAGAAGACACGTAACGGAAACAAGATTCCGTCGAATTTCAGGAGCATATAGGACATCATGTAGAAATAAAACTCTACCACCACGTAGGTTGAGTTTGCAAGTGTCGACTCCTTTGACTTCAACTCTTGCATTATTTCCCACATAGATCCTCTTGTTGCCAGCTGGTACCTGATAATACCTAAAATCTATATTAAATGTCACAAATAGGCTTATCAAATTAACAATTTAATATTTCACTGAACCCCTTAATTTCGCAATAATGTTGTAGTAACGAGCCCAGGATCGATCCGAGGAACCAACAGTATGATGTAATTTAGGATTGTATTTTTATTCCTATTTTTTTGGGTTTTCGATATAACAATGGAGTTGGGGGAATTTAAGCTTCAATCTAAATGTAACAAAGGAAAAGCGCAGCAATAAAGAGATTAATCTAAAGCAAGAGTAAAACCTAACTATGTGCCAATAATCAAATCTCAACGTATTGTCACTCTACGTTGTGATTAACCCATCGACACACACTTAAACTAAAGATAAAATAGCAAGACACAATTAAATCTGATCTAAACAGAAATGAAACCCTAACTTAGAATTTAAATACTAAACAAGTAACCAAGCTTCAAAGAAGTCTTAAACTAAGCTTCAATTAAGTAAAGAAATACTAAATTACTGCTAAAAACATAACAAACAATTAATGAATCCAATCTAAGCTATAAAACAGAAATAAAATGAACTAAAAAGGTAAACCAATCCAATCTCACAATCAATCTCACCAAACTACACACTCTTGCCGTCACACAAGAGTGTCAAAGTCGAGACCACCCAACTTTGGACCTCAGCGGAGAATCTAAGCTGCAAATCAGTTCCAGTATGCTCAGCAACGCCGACGGACCACCCCCGACGAGCTAGAACAACCCGAAACCCCATGAATGGCCGAAAATCTGCAAATCTGAGCTCTGGATCTGGGATGATGCTGCGAACTGCGGATGGGCATCGGATGAAGCTCAATAACGCCGGCGGACCACCTCCAAGCGCCACTGATGGGAATCGGAGTTGCCGATTGGAAGACCACCTCCAAATCGGGCTGGAACTGAGAAGATTCGAGAGCAGATTTCTGCCGGAGAGAACACCCAACGACGGTTCCAAATGATCGGGATGAGCTGCTGTAGAGATTATCCACCGAGGTTGAAGCTTAGGAAATGGATTGGAGAAGGAAAGGGATCGAAATCCCGGCAAAAGCTCGCCGCGAGATGCACAGCTGCGTGAGGAGATCGACGAAGAAGAAAGAACACTGTAGCTTCTATTTTGAATCTGTTCCAGATCTGAACGGATGGCTGGGATCAATTTGGAGCTAAATCAACGGTGAAAGTTTGCCCAAAATCCGATCTGAAGGTACTGATCTTGATCTAGGGTCTGGATCTACTCTCCCTTAGGTCGGATCGACAAGATCATCACTGGATGGCCCAGATCGGCCCAGTCTTCATTGAACGGTCCAGATTAAGTCGGGCTGGATCAATAGCTAAATGAACTCAGATCTGCATCAAAACTTCTGGATCTTCATCAATGGCTCAGATCTGCTCCCATTAAGTTGGATCGGCCAGATCTTCAACGGATGGTCCAGATCTGTCCTATTCTTGATGAACGGCCCATAATGCTTCAAAGCTTGATCTTCTCGTTTGAACTCCGATTCGAGCCCAATTCCGGTCCAAATAGATCCAAATCTAAGATCCTTTGATGCCTACAAAATAAGAATCAAATATTAGCATCAAATAACACCAAAAATAATATAATTTGTAATTAAGTCCAAAATCTATGCAATGCACAAAAATGTAATGTAACCATGATTTAAACTATGAAACCAACATCAAAACCATGCATATATGAATCAAAATAATGTAGTAAAATCATGGTTATCAAATCCCCCACACTTAGTCTTGAACGCCCCGTGCAAGTAAAGAAAACTAAAAATCATCTCCATATAAAATTCCCTAGCAATATCTAAAAGATAGTAAAAAGAATTTAACTAAGATCATCTTAAAGATCACTAACAATCATGAACACAATTCAAACAATAATCAGTAGGTATGGTAGTTTCAATCCAAATAAAAAATTAAGCAAGTTGTAATCTCACAAGGGATTTACCTATTCTAGCTCTCACACTCAAAATTGCATATAAGTGGAGCTCTCTCAATGCAACTCACAACATTTCATTACCATAAGCTTGCTTATTTTCTACTTCTCCACCACCATAGAACATAGCATACATGAATCAAAAGGATTTTATCATCAAGAATTGAAATGGAAGCAAAAGAACAATGAAAGTGAATGCATTAATGAAGAAAATGAGAAGATGAGAGTATTGGAGGAGTATACTTAATGAGTTGACCATTTTGATGTAAAAAGAGTTGTATACCATTTGTTTTAACCAATTCAAAAGACCAAGCTAACCTCCCCTTCAATTTGATGACCAACAAAGAATCTTGATACTCTATCTTCCACTTGATACTCTCTTTTCTTGTGCCATTTTTCAAAAATTTTCTTTCACTATTTTTCCACTTCAATTTCAGCAATTTGGAAGCGCAAATATCTCACTTCAACTTGCCAAGAAGAGTCCCCTCCCCCACACTTAAATTGTTGGCCGTCTCGGCCAATGAAACATATCATGCCATCCAATTGCAATAACACTCTGCTCACTGTTCTCTTTCTGCAGGTTTTCCTTTATTTCCTTTGTTGCTATCGATCTACTGAACAGAATTGGATAACTTGTAGTTCCATCTTACATCCTGAAGAATTCTTGAACTATGAAGCAACTACAATTGGCACAAAGCATCCTACTGATTTCTTCATTCTCTGCACTGCCATCATTACTGATTTTCAGAATTGAATCTGATTGCTAACTAAACATAATGCTAACTGAACAAGGATCCTATTCCAACAGCAACCAGTTCACTATAAGTGCTACTTAATTTCAGTCACTCCTTTTCTTGCAATTTTTCTCTTTTTGGTTGCAATGATTGCAATGACAATTGGGTGCAGCATCTTGAATTCAAGCACTAGCAATTTAACTTAGTTACAATTTCCTTATTTCAGATTTTGAATTGATTCAAATTTCAATCTGTAGAACACTTGGACAGATAGAAACATCATTTGCTAACAAGTAAGCATGAGCTTTACTTAGTCATTTCATTGATCATGAAGTTGCATAAGGAATTTGGCACAAACTGCACTAAAACTCATCTTCCAAGCTTATTGTTGCTGTAAAGTCCTACTTCTGCAAACTTCAGCATCTCTTCCTTTCTTCTTTACTGTTTTTATAACTTTGTAAGAGATGTAACTGCTCAACTTGATGCCAATTCTTCAACTTGTTGTAGCTTATGTCCAAAATGGCACATCAAATTGTAACTTCCAGAAATTCAGCACACATCTCAGTAGCACAGCTGAGAAGCATTTAAAATCATCCCAAGATGTTGAGTGTATCACCATAGTATCAAATTCCAAAATTCCAAACTATTGAAGCTTGCTCATTCCATGATTAAACTCAAAGAATGATTTCATTTAGCACTGCAATATTCAAGAAATTATATCCAGCTTCACTGATCTTCACTATTGAACTTCTGAAAATTTGAATCATCAATGAAATTTTGTCTCAAAAACTGTTCAGCATCATTTAACCTCAAGCAACGCAACCATCGACTTTAATTCACAACTTCAGAGCTTATAAAGTAAACTTCAGCAATCTACACTTTCTGCAACTCCTGTTGCTTCAGATTCCAGTTGCAGAATTTATGAGTTAACATACAGCTTTGAGTACTGCATAGGTGAAGAACCAAACCATTGCTCCTGAATTTTGATACATCTTTGATACAAAGTTTCATTGCTGAATTGCAATCTGTTTATTCAGCAATTTTGGTTTTGCTCTCAGATTTAAGTCTTACAGAAATCTGCATTTCTGGATTGGCACACTTGGTTTCCTAATATGATGTTATTGATTTCTCTCATCAAACTTCAACATTTCATTTCTGTAGGACTTCACAGTAGTAAAAACAGAATTCAAACATCCATGCAGTAAAAGCATTTTGCTGTTTCCCTATAATTGAATGGATGAAAAACAAACAAACCAATTCACATCAAGTAAAGCACATGATCATGCTCCAGAAATTTCAAAAAAAATCATACAAATAAAGGAATCTTGTCACTTCCATTTCATGCTCGAAAATCAAAGATCAATCCTCATGAAGCTATCTAGAACCTTCAACATCCTCAAACATATGCCAACCCTCATGAAGATGCTTAAATCTTACACTATTGTTGTTCAGCTGTAGGACTTTTCTGATTAAAACTAACTACTATAAATCTAGTTTCTGAAATAACACAGATTTAGATTCAAAAATTGAAATTCAATAGAATCTTGCCTTGAACCATGAAGAGTCAAGCTTAAGAAAAGATCTCATCTAGCACTGAAATATTTAGAACTCAAAACAATGCAAATCCGAAATTCAGCAGCTTCCTGGCTTTGTATCAATTAGCCACCATTAGGCCTTCAAAAATTTCAATTTCTTTCCATCAAAACTCTTAAGATCTTTACCAATTCATCCTTCAAAACTTAACAAGTTTCAGCAACTCTAGTTTGTTACAATTTGTTTTTCAATTGGCACAATTCTGCACACAATTCTTCACAATTCTGCAACTCCAAAATTCTGCATTTCAGATTTGCAGCATCAATATCACACTGATGTTACTGCAAATCCAGTTCAAGCTTCAACAATTCATTCCCATAAATCTTTACAATCATTTAAGTCAAAAGATAGCTTGATTTCCATCTTGTTTCAGCTTACAAAATCAATTAGAAAGTTACTGCAAATCCAGAATTTCAGCAAGTTACTGCAACTTCAGAATTCAGTTTTGCATTTCCAGAATTCTGCTCCTTTCCAAATAGAAGTCATCATTCATTCCCAATCAACTTCTATATTTCTCCATCTTGAGTATTAAAGCTCGTTACACTGCATCATGGAGAAGTCTACAGGTTTCAGCATCTCTTAATAGTTACAATCCATATCTCAATTTGGCACAAATCTGCCATATTCTGCACAATCTGCACTTGCTGAACATTCTGCACTATACTCATCCCTATACATTTCTGCACTGTCATTTTTTGCAGATTTCCCTTCAATTCCAGATAACTTGCAGATTCTTGACAAATACATTTGATAGTAAAGGATATCAAAGTCTTATATACTTTTAATTCATTCCCATCTGCTGCCAAAATCCCATTTGCTGCTTCACAATACAAAACTCCATCCAAGCTTCTCCTTTCTTTGATGTCATTTACTGAATTCTTGATACTCCATTCATTCCAAAATTTCTGAATTTGCAAAGCTCTTAACTCTTTCAAAACTTCACATAGAATTCTGAACTTCAGGTTTGAACTCTGGATATCTCATCTGATGCTACTGCTTACTCAATTCAAGCTTTACAATTTATTTCCATAGATCTTTGCAATCAATAAATCAAATAGTAGCTTGAATTTAAATCTTGTATCAGCTTATAACATCAATTAAAAGTTCCTGCACTTCAGAATTTCAGTAATTTTGCAACTTCCGGAATTCTTTCCAGCAATTTAATAAGGAATGGAAAAGTAATAAACACAATTTGCTGCTGGTAATACAAGAATTCCATTTAGTTCCCAAAGATTTTCAACGCTGATAATGAGATAATTGCACATACTTGTTTCCATTTGCACAGAATTCTGCTTTTCAGATTTCCTCACTGTATAAAGTTCCAATTTGCTGTCCTTTTCTTCAACTTTTCCAAGTAAATGATAATATGTTCAAGTGCTTCATTGATGAAATGTTAATAACCCATTTAATTCCGAATTTTTTTGATCCATTTAAATCAAATTTCAGTAGCTATACAACTCACTGTTCTTGCATTGTTTTGTGTCTAGATTAATCCCTGAATTCATCTTTTCGCATCTTGCAAATGCCATACAAGGTAAGCATACCATTTGTTATTGAGCATACAACACATTGCTTGAATTTCTCAATGATTTGAGATTTTAAAGAGAAAATTGGCACAAGAGTGGCACAAACCAGTGCACACAATTTTCAGCTTCAAAATTTCACTAAACAACTCATAATCAAGTGATTGTGCCAATATTTCGTGAATCCTTGCAACATTCTTCAATATTTCAAAAATTATCATCTCATCATCCTTCCCCCACACTTAAGACATTGTCCATCTAAGTCAAGCTAACTCATCAAGCAATTCATCCAAACATCTCAATGAAATAAAAGTAATATGACAAGCAAAGAGAATTAAGAATTAGAATTCTAGATAAGAATGTTTCAAGAAAATTGTGGAGAAAGAAATGGGAAATCATGATGGAACAAAAATGACAAAAATCCTTCATTTCCATGCACACATATGCTATTGTGACTTTGAAAAGAAACTAAGCAAGTTCTAGAGTTTAATTTGCTATGAGTGCATGCCACATTACAAGAAAATAAAGTGTAGGCTTGAAGTGGTCCTCTCTAGGTATTTTCATGCAATCAAGCTAAATCGATCAACATGGAATCCACTACCAAATTAACCAATATCATGTAAGTAGAATATCCAATCATGTCCAATGACCTAAAATTGATGATCAAATTTAAGGAACTTTTACCATCTTAAAAATATTACTTAGAAAATTCTCATGGAGAATTTTATTCAAATGACATGCTATGTATACCAACTAAATGCAAAGTATGAAAATAAAATGCAAATTGCATAAACAAAGTGCAAATGCAAAGTATGAAACTAAAATGCAAATTGCAAAGTATGGAACTAAAGAACGTATAAAGAATTTATTAAAGAAAAACTAAACACAACATGAATTTAAAATGCAAGAGCAAGCAAGATTGGAACCAACTCCCCTTTAATTCCCGGTGGTTGAAGAAGGTTTAGAAGAAGGAGCCACCCCGGAAGTTTAGTAATCATGGTTCCAATCAAATCCTTCTTATTACTCATTTTTCCTTTCAAAACTCTCTCCGGAGGTCTAAGTCGGTTCAGCTTAAGCACCCACTCCGGAAGCTCATGTTCTCCTACAACATCAATAAAAATAAACACCTCCCACATGCAAGTGGGACAAAAAGAAAATAGGAGAATATCAGTGTGGGTAGAAACTATATCAAGAAATAAATCACAACTAATAAAATCAATAAATGGTACCTCTATGAAATTTTCTGAAAAATCACACAAAATACTCACCTTGTCATCTAGAAAGGTACCTGGAGTGGTGTTTGTTACCTCTTTCTCCTCAAATAAATGCTCAGACTCCAGTTCTGGCGAATGTTCAACTTCATGTAGTGATTCCTGGGTGCTTGGCTCCATAGCACAAGTCCCTACACTTACATCTTCTATCCTTGGTGATTCTTGAGGTAATGCTTCCGGTAAGCATTCCCCTACACTTAAATTATCTTCAAAAATAATACCTGCATCACTCACATCATCTAAAGCAACAACATCAGTAGAATCAACAATTTGAACAATTACATCATCATCACAAATAATATTAGAAAATTCTTGTGAAGAAATAGAAGTAGTGTCAGGCCTGACAAGATCTCCACAATCCACCTCTTCACTGGCTCTTTGTGCTTGTAACTGATTAATAGATGATGCTATCTGATCTAACTGACTCTGTATATTCTGTATCCTTGCAAATTGTTGCTCTTGATGCTCTCTCATTTGTTGCATAACTTCATTGCATTTCCACATTGATTTTTCAATTTGTTCTTGTGCATCCTCATACCTATTCCGTTGCTCCATAGGTAGGTAGGACTGATAGAACTGAGTCTGAGGCTGATAAAAATAATTCTCCCTCCAATCTCCAAAATGCTGACATGGATCCATGGTCAAATAAATTTCCAGTTCTTACACAACAATTAGCAAATAAAATCAGAAAACTCAGGTACAAATAAAATCAAACACATGGATATATAAGCATGAAATCAATCAAAACAACAATCCTAAAATTACTAAACATTGCATATTACAATTTCCCCGGCAACGGCGCCAAAATTTGATAATACCTAAAATCTATATTAAATGTCACAAATAGGCTTATCAAATTAACAATTTAATATTTCACTGAACCCCTTAATTTCGCAATAATGTTGTAGTAACGAGCCCAGGATCGATCCGAGGAACCAACAGTATGATGTAATTTAGGATTGTATTTTTATTCCTATTTTTTTGGGTTTTCGATATAACAATGGAGTTGGGGGAATTTAAGCTTGAATCTAAATGTAACAAAGGAAAAGCGCAGCAATAAAGAGATTAATCTAAAGCAAGAGTAAAACCTAACTATGTACCAATAATCAAATCTCAACGTATTGTCACTCTACGTTGTGATTAACCCATCGACACACACTTAAACTAAAGATAAAATAGCAAGACACAATTAAATCTGATCTAAACAGAAATGAAACCCTAACTTAGAATTTAAATACTAAACAAGTAACCAAGCTTCAAAGAAGTCTTAAACTAAGCTTCAATTAAGTAAAGAAATACTAAATTACTGCTAAAAACATAACAAACAATTAATGAATCCAATCTAAGCTATAAAACAGAAATAAAATGAACTAAAAAGGTAAACCAATCCAATCTCACCAAACTACACACTCTTGCCGTCACACAAGAGTGCCAAAGTAGAGACCACCCAACTTTGGACCTCAGCGGAGAATCTAAGCTGCAAATCAGTTCCAGGTATGCTCAGCAACGCCGACGGACCACCCCCGACGAGCTAGAACAACCCGAAACCCCATGAATGGCCGGAAATCTGCAAATCTGAGCTCTGGATCTGGGATGATGCTGCGGACTGCGGATGGGCATCGGATGAAGCTCAATAACGCCGGCGGACCACCTCCAAGCGCCACTGATGGGAATCGGAGTTGCCGATTGGAAGACCACCTCCAAATCGGGCTGGAACAGAGAAGATCCGAGAGCAGATTTCCGCCGGAGAGAACACCCAACGACGGTTCCAAATGATCGGGATGAGCTGCTGTAGAGATTATCCACCAAGGTTGAAGCTTGGGAAATGGATTGGAGAAGGAAAGGGATCGAAATCCCGGCAAAAGCTCGCCGCGAGACGGACAGCTGCGTGAGGAGATCGACGAAGAAGAAAGAACACTGTAGCTTCTATTTTGAATCTGTTCCAGATCTGAACGGACGGTTGGGATCAATTTGGAGCTAAATCAACGGTGAAAGTTTGCCCAAAATCCGATCTGAAGGTACTGATCTTGATCTAGGGTCTGGATCTACTCTCCCTTAGGTCGGATCGACCAGATCATCACTGGATGGCCCAGATCGGCCCAGTCTTCATTGAACGGTCCAGATTAAGTCGGGCTGGATCAATAGCTAAATGAACTCAGATCTGCATCAAAACTTCTGGATCTTCATCAATGGCTCAGATCTGCTCCCATTAAGTTGGATCGGCCAGATCTTCAACGGATGGTCCAGATCTGTCCTATTCTTGATGAACGGCCCATAATGCTTCAAAGCTTGATCTTCTCGTTTGAACTCCGATTCGAGCCCAATTCCGGTCCAAATAGATCCAAATCTAAGATCCTTTGATGCCTACAAAATAAGAATCAAATATTAGCATCAAATAACACCAAAAATAATATAATTTGTAATTAAGTCCAAAATCTATGCAATGCACAAAAATGTAATGTAACCATGATTTAAACTATGAAACCAACATCAAAACCATGAATATATGAATCAAAATAATGTAGTAAAATCATGGTTATCAGTACCCGACGGTACTCAACAAATGTAACTCGTTCCCGAGCTACATGGTTGGTTGCTCCCGAATCTATAATCCACAAAGGATAAGAATCAGCTAACAACACTGAACTAGCAACAAAATGCTCTTGAAAAGAAGACACACTTGGATTTACCTTTTTCGGCTCAGTGCACTCCCGAGCAAAGTGGCCCTTTTTGCCACAATTAAAACAAGTCAACTTGTTTTTAGGTTTCTTGTCCCACACTATCATCTTCCCTCTTCTTTCCCTTCCCTTTCTTGAACCATTTCTTCTTCTTGGATCCATATGATCCTGCAGAACCTACAGCCACATAGGCTTGTCCAGAAATCCTTGCGGATTCAACTCTCTCCGCCTCCAATTCTACATGGCGTGAGACATCAGTGAAAGTCTTGATACTCTCACTGTGAGTTAAGGTCTGCTTCATGGTCTCCCAAGAATCTGGAAGTGAACGAATAACTGCTTGAACCTGTTGTTCATCAGTCAACTCATGACCAGCAGTTTTAAGCTCCCGAATCATGTTCGACATCTCCCTGAGGTGTTGAACCATTGATACATTCGGACGCTTTTTGTAGCTGTCAAACTTGATTGTCAGCTGTCGAAGCTTGCTCAGACTTACTCCACTGTATTTTTCTTTAAGGGCAACCCAGACTTCATGAGCCGTAAGATATGACTCATATTCAAAAGCTAGGTCGTCTACCATTGAACTAATCAATATACCCTTTGCAGTGGAGTCCTTTTTCTTCCATGCCTTATAGGCATCAAGATCTCGTCTGTGTTGTGCAGTGGGACCATCTACAGGTACTTCCATAACCTGATTTACAGCCTCTAGAACTTCTTGTTCCTCAAGTACATATTGTATCTTGAGGTGTCATATCTTGTAGTTATCCCCATTAAGTTTCTCACCTTTGTTGAGTTCAGCTATTATGTTTTTGGTTACCATAATCTATCATAAATAAACAAATTATTTAGTATTCAGTGTATATCATATGTATGCAATTTATGATTGACTTAATATTACTTTGAGTTGGTTTACAAAATCAAGTGACAACTATGTTTTCACTCATCATCCGTATGACCAATCAAATTAATATTAATCAATTCTATTACATACATCCCAACAAATGAACTAATCATTTATAATATCATGAATTCATTAATTAAATGAACTAATCGTTTAATATATCATGTTTTTTTTTATAATTAAATGAACTAATCATTTAATACATCATGAACTAATCATGCATCATGTCAAGCAAACAGCATAAATAAATGAACATATCATTAATATAAAATTATGCTGCAAATTGTTAACATATAACCAACTGACATGAATGAAATAGACTAACTATTGTTCATACAAAACGACAATAAAAATAACAGAACTCTAATAAACTAGATAGGCAACTACCACTCCCACTCAGATGATACTAGTGCAAAGGGCTAATATAATCCTCTCACTGGACTCATTTGGGGTAATCCTGCACGACAAATTCAAGATTTCCAATGATCCACAATTGATCCTCTTCATTTCCTCATGCTCCTCGAGGTGGTTCTTCCTGATTCACATAGTGAAGCAACTCTATACACAACTCTACATATGTGACGGGCTCTTCATGACGCCCCTATATATAGTCTGCTACTTCATTGAGGATTTTTCGCAATGATTGCTGCAAGGCCCAAATCCTATAGCTGTCCGGGATCGAAAACTCCTCTCGCTCAAGTTTCCAAAATAATCATCAAGCCTCCAATGTGTCCATCGACTCCATTAGCAGAGTTGTACTTTATCTCCCGAATCTCCTCCTCAGCCGATTTCGTCACATCACCACGAGTCAAGTGTAATCATCCGTGCCATCTAAAATTGAAATAAATAAGTCAAGATAAAACCAACTAACCAGACAAAACCGGCTTATTTTAATTTATGATAGTACTAACATACATAAATAATTAAGAAAAACAAATCTTCTCGATTTTCAGGAGTTCAAGTCGACAATTAGAACTAATCTAATTGGTCAAACTCATTGGATCGGTTGATTAGGGATCTAGATCCTAAGCTCAGTCCATTGTCCATAATTAGAACTAATCTAATTGGACAGAGATTTTTGTACCTATGTTCTGTTGCTTTTTCTCTAAGTCCATTTCTACCAATTTCAGATTTATTGATCAAACTCAGGTCCGTTTGATCAAACCAATGCCCATTGGTTTAAGTCCGACCAATTAGAACAAATCTAATTGTTTTGATCAAATCTGACCCACTAGAACAAATCTGATCATTTGATCATATTTGGTCCAAGTCTAATTAATCAACCCAAATTGATTTCGGGTTTGGATCAAATTGGTTCAATTAAACCAACTAATGATTTAAATCTGAACCAGATCTAAATGGACCAAAATTACTTTAGATTATTTATCATAAATGATAAATTAATTGAACTCAATATTCAATTAATTATAGCATGTAAATAAAATTAATACTAACAGTATGCATTATTTGGCAAACAAAAATTATACTTTAATTAAAAAAACATAAACATATTATGTTTCTTAATTTCAAATGCATGCAGTAATTTATAATAAACGTTACCCTTTTTTTTTTTATAAATCTACTGTTTTGCAAAATATTTGCATACTGTTTTGCAAAATATTTACATGCATGAGTACGTGGGGATTTATTTGTTCACAGTTTTTTTTTTTTATAAACATAAAAAAAACACCCATGTCTTTTGCACCGTGCTTCACAAATGCACGATTTTTCCGTCGGCGTCGTGCCCACGATCGACCACGCCGATGCTGCGCCTCTAAGCAAGGTTCCCCACTATCCCCATTTCCAACAAGGTTGACTTTAGTGTTATCTTTTTTTTGAAACTTTATTTTACTACTGCTTTAATTATATGAATAAGGTCTTAACTCCTAAACAATTGAATTGTGTTTTTTTTATAAACATACAAGATATCTATGTAAGGTCTTATATAAGTGGATTTCGAATCAAAAGAAAATTCTCCATATCAAGTTTTATTGTTCTTTCTTTATTGCATTTTGTTCATAATTATCTGTTATCATGAAACAACTCTCTGGATATCAAAAAAGATAAAAGAAAAAGAAAAAAAAAAGAAAAGATAGCCCAAAGCTTAAGAGGTTCATTAAATAAATATTTTGGTAAAGAATCACATAACACAACAGAAAGCTTAGTTCATATTTTAACTAATGAATCCAATGTTAATGAATATTTTGTTGAAAATAAGAATGATAAATATAAAGAATTTGTGAGAAATGAAAGTGATGAGAATCAGAAATTTGTAGAAAATGAGAACGAAGATAATGCAGATTTTAATAATTTGGATGAAATTGAAATTGACAAAACTAAAGATATTGATAAGTTTTGTGATGATGAACATAAAAGAAATATCAATGTTCGACACCTAAATATGATTTGAACATATTTGATCCAAGAGTTTGGGATACTCTTGATACAAAAATGAGGGATTGACTTGTGGAAAGAGGTCCTAAAAGAGAAGGCATTCTCAAGTTTCCTTTAGATAAAGAATCTCGACACTTTTCTTATACTTATTATGTTCAAATGTTACCAAATGGTGAGACTCGCGATCAAAAATGGTTAGTGTACTCGAAGGAGTTAGACAGAGTATTTTGTATTTGTTGTAAATTGTTTACAGTAATACACACCAAAAGTAATTTAGCAAGAGAAGGAGTTAATGACTGGAAACATTTATGTGGCAAACTTAAACAACATGAAAATAGTGTTGAACACCTCACTAATCTAAGAACTTTTGTTGAACTACAAATGAGATTAAAGAAAACAATGACAATTGATAAGGAAATACAAGGACAAATTAAAAAGGAAACAAAACATTGGAAATACATTATGCTAAGAATAGTTGTTGTAGTCAAATATCTTGCTATACATAATTTGACATTTCATGGTACACACGACAAAATTTATGAAGATGGTAATGATAATTTTTTGGGTCTACTTGAAATGATTGCAGATTTTGATCCAATAATGCAAGAATATTTTCGACTCATTCAAGATAAAAAGATTCATTATCTTAGTCATAAAATTCAAAACAAGTTAATATCTATTCTAGCCTCCAAAGTCAAGAATGCAATAATTAAAAAGTAAAAGAGGCAAAATATTTTTCAGTAATTCTTGATTATACACCGGATGCAAGTCACAAAGAACAAATGACTCTCATATTAAGATGTGTAGATGTTTCAGAGACTCCAATTAAAATAGAAGAGTATTTCTTAAAATTTATAAATGTAGAAGATACAACTGGTTTAGGTCTTTTTAATGAATTGAAATTTGTTTTACAATCTTTAGACCTTGATATTGATAATGTGAGAGGGCAAAGTTATGATAATGGATCTAATATGAAAGGCAAAAATCAAGGTATGCAAAGAAGATTGCTTGACATTAATCCTAGAGCATTTTACATACCATGTGGTTCTCATTTTCTTAACTTAGTTGTTTGTGACATGGCAAATTCTTGTGCTAAAGTAAAATCATTTTTTGGAGCATGTCAATGTATGTACACCGTGTTCTCTAATTCAACAAAAAGATGGAATATTTTGCTTGAATATATTGATGGATTAACTTTAAAATCATTGTCAACTACAAGATGGGAAAGTCATATTGAAACAGTCAAAGCAATATTATCTCAAGCTTCCCAAATTAGAGAAGCTTTGTTCAAATTAGCAGAAATAAGTGAAGATAGCAAATTAAGTAGAGATGCTGAAACGTTAGCATCTGGTTAACTTTCAAGTTTTGAATTTATATTAAACCTTGTTATTTGGCATGATATTTTGCATAAAATTAACTTAGTTAGTAAAAAATTACAGTTAGAGGATATACGTCTTGATGTTGATGCAAAACAATTGGCTGGTCTTGTTTCTTTTTTTTGAAAAATATAGAGAAAATGGTTTTGCTTTAGCTATGGTTGATGCAAAAAAAATAGCATTTGATATGGAAATTGAGCCTGTATTTTCTACAAAACGTAAAATTAGTAAAAAAAAGATATTTTGATGAGATTACTAATACTGAAAGGGAAAATCAATCACTGGAAGAGTCTTTTCGAACAGATTATTTTATCTTAGTAGTCGATATTGCTCTTGGGCAATTGAAAAGTAGGTTTGAACAGTTGTAATATTTTGAATCTATATTTGGGTTCTTGTATGATGTTGCAAAATTAGTTTCAATGGATGATGATGAATTGATGAGTTCTTGTGTGAATCTTGAAAATACTTTAAAAAATGGTAACACTTCTGATATTGATGCAAAATATATGTTTTCAAAATTACAAGTTTTGCAAATAATGTTACCATGTGAATCTTATGAAACAAATAAGAAATGGTCTTCCATTCAAATATTAGAGTTTTTAAAAACAATGGATATATTTCCAAATGTGATGATTGCTTATAGGATATTATTGACAATACCCGTGACAGTGGCATCTGTCGAAAGAAGTTTTTTGAAATAAAAATTAATAAAATCTTATTTACGGACCACAATGACTCAAGATAGGCTAAATGGATTAGCAATTTTATGCATTGAAAAAAATATTTCGGGAAATATTGAATATGATGATATTATTGATGATTTTTCTTTTAAAAGTGCATCACGAAGACACTTTAAATAAGTTGTCTTTGTTTGTCTTAATGATCCTTCTACACTTGCTAGTTTTGTAGCAGTATATACACTTTTTAGACCTACATTTCCTGGAACTTATGACAAAAATTGAGGGATATACACCTTATTTTACCCCGTATGTCTAATATCCTTAGTTTCATTTTTTATGCTTTTGTTTGAAGTGTTTGTTTACATGAATTGATTTGCTGTTAGGAATTGTCCTTTGCTTTTCCTATCCCTAGCCAATATGCATATTACTGCCGCCAGAATGCAAAAGATATTAATTGATTAATTATTTTTTTTTATGTTTGTCAGGTTACTCAAGTCAGTACTTTGTATTAATTCCCTCAGTTCTTTTTTATTGTTTCAGTCTCATCTAAGTTGCCTCTTGAATTTCTTGATGGAACAACTCCAGTAGCATGTCATGTTTGCATATATGATGATTCTTCATATAGTGAGGTTGATGTAGGATCTAACATATATGATGATTTTTCAGAGAGTAAGGTTGACGTAGGATCACTTTTAAACCAAGCTATAGTCCCTCCATTGCCTGCTGATAGTCTATACATGGAAGAAGTGCACGCAAAGGTTAGTATGCGGTATTAGTTGGACCCTCTCCTATTTGATATTGCTTCTAAATGATGCTTCCAGAACATCAATAACATGTTATTACTTAAGTTTCTTGTTTTAACTTTATTTGTGTGATTCTAAAACATTCTACCACCACCGGTGGCATTCATTCTTTGTTGAATATGTGGATAGAAAAGATGTAGAAATTCTAAATATTGGTCCATTTTTGTAAATTCCCTAGAAATGAGCTTTCTTTTTATTCCTTGTCTGTAGCATGGAGAGGAATTATGGTTCACTGTTGGAGGTCAGCATATTCCTTTTGGTGCATCACCACAGGTAAGTTTATTTTTCCTTTCTCTAGTTATGGTATGCTTCCTTAAATTATCTCCCATCATCTCTAGAGGAAATATTGTTGTTATAAATTTAGTAGTCACTTCTTTCTGACATGCCCCTACACATCTCTATTTTCCTCAATAAATTGCAAAGTTTTATCACAGTTTCACCCAAATGTGTTTCCACGACTTACAGGTCGTGGCGAGGCACTAGGCCTTCTTGGTTATTAGAGCAACAACCACTTCTTTAGATAAATCTTTATAAAGAAATTTTAACGTTTAATTTTCTTACTGAAAGCCCCAAAAAAAAATTTAATTTAAGATAGATTTTGGAACCCAATAGAGGTTCCTTCCTACTGGATTAGTTAAATACTTAAGGGGTACATAGTTCTTGGGAATTTTTCTAAGTTGACCTTGATGATGTTCAACATACCAATTTAATTTTCCATAAATTTAAGTTTTGATTTTTGAAAAATATTTATTTTTAAACCTGCATCAGATTTCAATTTTTCATTTTCTAATTTTAATTTATTATTTTCTGATGTTAATTTATCTAAGATCTTATTTAAGTCAGCATTCTCTTTTTCACATTTAATAAATCTTTAAAAAGAGACTTCATAAACTGAAACAATTGAGTAGAGGTTAGATTGCACACCTGACTTACCTGACTTGGTGATGCTCCCCCTTCATCGTAGCTTTCTTCCTATGATGTTCCTCCCCCTTCATCTAGGCTCATCTTTGAGCTTGACTCTTCTTCCAGCTGATGGTTAGCTATTAGCACTAACCCCGAGAAGGCTTTGACGTCTGATTCGGAAGAAGACGAATCTGACCAAGTAGCCTTCAGGTTCTTCTGTTTGGAGGAAGATTGACGCTTTTCTTTTACTCTTTCCTTTTTTTTCAATTTTGGGCAATCATCTTTGATGTGCCCTTCTTCGTTGTAGATGTAGCAACAAACCGTTCTTCTCTTTCGCTCATGTCACTTTGTCTGCGATCTAAATTTATTAGAATTAAAAAAATTATTGAAACGCTTTACCAGTAGTGGCGCTTCCGATTGGTCGATCGAGGCTTCGGAGTCAGAATCGTTTGTTCTTGCCTTTAAGGCAATGCTCTGACTTGCTTTCTCCACTTCATTGGGCTTTGCAATCCGAGATTCGTGAGGTTCAAAAGTAGAAAACAAATTTTTCTAAAGTACTTACCTCGAAGTCCTTAGAGATGTAGTACGCATCTACTAAGGAGACCCACTCTGGAGTTCTGGGGAAGGCGTTGAGCGCGTACCGGATCGAGTCCCGGTTCGTTACTTCTTCTCCAAGGTTGCTTAATTGAGTGATTAGCTCCTTAATCCTTGGTTGGAGTTGCGCTACCTTCTCGCCTTTGTTCATACGGATGTTCGTAATTTGAGTCCGGAGGATATCGCGTCTTGCAAGCTTTGTTTCAGATGTACCTTCATGAAGCTCCAGGAATTTTTTCCAGAGATCTTTCGCGGAGTCGTAGCTTCCGATTTGACTTACCTCTTGTGGTGGCAGTATGCTAAGCAGGTGGAACTCTGCCTTTCCGTTGGTGACAAACTCGGCTTGCTCCTTCTTGCTCCACTGAGGCTCTTCTTTGTCTTTCGGAACTTCAAAACCATACTTCATAGTTAGTAAAATATCGAAATCGGTTTTAAAAAATACCTCCATCCGGCATTTCCATGTCGCGAAGTCTCCATTGAACTTTAGGGGATGAATATTCACTCCGGCTATCGTCTTGATCGTTGTGCTTCAGTCAGCGGTTATTCCTTCTAAGGCGGTCTGGCTCTGATACCAATTGTTGGTGCAGCGGAGGCCGACAAGAGGGGGTGAATTGCCTGAAAAAATAAAGTATACCCTCCTCAGAATTTTCAACTCAAAATAAAAGCACTATAATAAGAATAAAATAAAAGGAAACAGAAATAAACTAGAGACTCGGGACTTAACTTGGTTACAACCAAGAAGGTTGTTAATCCAGGGCTATGAAAAGCGCGCACTAAGAAAGTCTCCTTTACTGTAGGCGGAGAAGCCATTTTACACACTGAGAAAGCTCACAAGCTGCTAGGAATTGATTACAGAGTTGAATACTGAGTTGTTGTTTAATTCCTATCTCCAGGGGCCTTTATATAGCCTCTGAAAAATCCTATTCGGAGGTCCAAGGCGCCTCTAACTGAGGTTTAAGGTGCCTCCATTGAGTGGGTGGATAAAACTTTATCTGTAGCGCAAACGGTCAATTTTGCCCAGGTGAAGGCGCCTTCATCAAGTCTTGAAAGCGCCTTCAAGGTGAAGGCGCCTTCAAACCATGATGAAGGCACCTTGAGAAGTGTTTCCAGCACACTTAATTTTTTGCTTCAGCTTCCGAAGTTCCGTTCTTTTGGGTGATTGAGGCCAACCGGAATAGGACTCACCCGAACCCAATTCCCGACCTTCTCCTCGAGCAGCCTTCCTCCCGGCTTAACGTCCCTCGAACGCCGCACACGTTCTTCTCGCCCACCGGTGTACCCTTCCGCAGCTCTCTCGTACTTCGGACGCACTGAGTCCGTCGGCTCCCTTCCTGTGCCGTCTTTCTCGCTAACTGCGTCTTCCGCTCGACTTACTGCATTCCTAAGCTCCTGCACACTCAGACACAGGGATCAAACACAAGACAGGACCTAACCAACTTAGTTGATCACATCAAAACAACCACGGGGTGCAATAATCTCCCCCTTTTTGATGTGCATCAACCCAAGTTCAACTTAGGCTCAAAATAAACAAACAATCATTTTAAAGAAGAATTACTAAACTAACATGTTAAGCATAAATTTGTAATAAAAATATTATAACTATTTAATTAAGAGTTTAAATAGAATTGTTCGAAAATATTTTTAAAACTCAGAATATTTTGAGAAAAAATTCTCTCCCCCTAAACTTGTACCTTTTCTCTCCCCCTTTGATCACTGAAAAACGGGATAATAATCAGAGAATATGATAGTTAAAAAAAATATTTAACAAAAAGTTGAGTTAGAGAAATTTTTTAGCAATCTGAATTTTACAAAAAAAAATGAATTTTTTAGAGTTTTTCAAAAAATTTTTTTTAAGTAAACTGAATTTTTAGAACTTTCAAAAAAATCTAAGTAAAATGACTTTAAAAAATCTAAGTAAAAAGTTTGAAGATTTTCAAAGATAATATTTGGAAAAACATTCAAAACATTATTTAATTCTACTTTAATATTTTTTCAGAAAGTTAATTAAACATTGTATTTCAATATTTCAACTTTCAGGTCGTAGCGAGACACTAGGCCTTCTTGGTTATTGGAGCAATAACAACTTCTTTAGACAATATTTTCTAAAGAAATTTTAACGTTTAATTTTCTTACTGAAAGTCCAAAAAAAATTTTAGTTTAAGACAGATTTTGGAACCCAATAGAAGTTCCTTCCTACTGAATTAGTTAAATACTTAGGGGGTACATAGTCCTTGGGAATTTTTCTAAGTTGACCTTGATGATGTTTAACATACCAGTTAAATTTTTCATAAATTTTAAGTTTTGATTTTTGAAAAACATTTGTTTTTAAACCTGCATCAGATTTTAATTTTTCAATTTCTAATTTTAATTTATTATTTTCTGATGTCAATTTATCTAAGATCTTTTTTAAGTCAGCATTCTCTTTTTCTAATTTAAATAAATATTTAAAAAGAGACTTGATAAACTGAAACGATTGAGTAGGGGTTAGATTGCGCACCTGACTTACCTGACTTTGTGGTGATGCTCCCCCTTCATCGTAGCTTTCTTCCTATGATGTTCCTCCCCCTTCATCTAGGCTCATCTCTGAGCTTGACTCTTCTTCGAACTGATGGTTAGCCATTAGCGCTAACCCCGAGAAGGCTTCGACGTCTGATTCAGAAGAAGACGAATCTGACCAAGTAGCCTTCAGGTTCTTCTGTTTGGAGGAAAATTGACGCTTTTCTTTTACTCTTTCCTTTTTCTTCAATTTTGGGCAGTCATCTTTGATGTGCCCTTCTTCGTTGAAGTTGTAGCCACAAACCGTTCTTCTCTTTCGCTCATGCCTCTTTGTCTGCGATCTAAATTTATTAGAATTAAAAACTTATTGAAACGCTTTACCAGTAGTGCCGCTTCCGATTGGTCGATCGAGGCTTCGGAGTCAGAATCGTTTGTTCTTGCCTTTAAGGCAATGCTCTGAATTGCTTTCGCCACTTCATTGGGCTCAGTAATCCGAGATTCGTGAGGTTCAAAAGTAGAAAATAAATTTTCTAAAGTACTTACCTCGAAGTCCTTAGAGATGTAGAATGCATCTACTAAGGAGACGCACTCTGGAGTTCTGGGGAAGGCATTGAGCGCGTACCGGATCGAGTCCCGGTTCGTTACTTCTTCTCCAAGGTTGCTTAATTGAGTGATTAGCTCCTTAATCCTTGCTTAGAGTTGCGCTACCATCTGGCCTTCGTTCATCCGGATGTTTGTAAGTTGAGTCCGAAGGATATCGCGTCTTGCAAGCTTTGCTTCGGATGTACCTTCGTGAAGCTCCAGGAATTTTTCCTAGAGATCTTTCGCGGAGTCATAGCTTCCTATTTGACTTACCTCTTGTGGTGGCAGTACGCTAAGCAGGTGGAACTCTACCTTTCCGTTGGTGACAAACTTGGCTTGCTCCTTCTTGCTCCATTGAGGCTCTTCTTTGTCTTTCGGAACATCAAAACCATACTTCATAGTTAGTAAAATATCGAAGTCGGTTTTAAAAAATACTTCCATCCGGCATTTCCATATCGCGAAGTCTGCATCGAACTTCAGAGGATAAATATTCGCTCCGGCTATCGTCTTGATCGTTGTGGTTCAGTCGACGGTTAGTCCTTCTAAGGCGATCTGGCTCTAATACCAATTGTTGGTGCACCGGAGGCCGGCAAGAGGGGGGTGAATTGCCTAAAAAAATAAAGTATACCCTCCTCGAAATTTTCAACTCAAAATAAAAGCAACTATAATAAGAATAAAACAGAAGGAAACATAAATAAACCAGAGACTCGGGAGTTAACCTGGTTACAACTAAGAAGGTTGTTAATCCAGGGCTATGAAAAGCGCGCACTAAGAAAGTCTCCTTTACTGTAGGCAGAGAAGCTTTTTTACACACTGAGAAAGCTCACAAACTACTAGGAATTGATTACAGAGTTGAATACTGAGTTGTTGTTTAATTCTTAGCTCCAGGGACCTTTATATAGCCTCTGGAAAATCCTATCTCGGAGATCCAAGGCGCCTCTAACTGAGGTCCAAGGCGCCTCCATTGAGTGGGTGGATAAAACTTTATCCGCAATGTAAACGGTCAGTTTTGACCAGCTGAAGGTGCCTTCAAGGTGAAGGCGCCTTCAAGGTGAAGGCGCCTTCAAGGTGTTTCCAGCACACTTACTTCTTTGCTTCAGCTTCCGAAGTTCCGTTCTTTTGGGTGATTGCGGCCAACCGGAATAGGGCTCACCCGAACCCAATTCCCGGCTTTCTCCTCGAGTAGCCTTCCTCCCGGCTTAACGTCCCTCGAACGCTGCGTGCATTCTTCTCGCCCACCGATGTACTCTTTCGCAGCTCTCTCGTCTTTCGGACGCACCGAGCCCGTCGGCTCCTTCCCGTGCCGTCTTTCTCACTAACTGCGTCTTCTGCTCGACTTACTGCATTCCTAAGCTCCTGCACACTCAGACACAGGGATCAAACACAAGGCAAGACCTAATCAACTTAGTTGATCATATTAAAACAACCACGGGGTGCAACAATCTCCCCCTTTTTGATGTGCATCAACCCAAGTTCAACTTAGGTTCAAAATAAACAAACAGTAATTTTAAAGAAGAATTACTAAACTAACATGTTAAGCATAAATTTGTAATAAATAAAATTATTACTATTTAATTAAGAGTTTAAATAGAATTGTTCAAAAATATTTTTAAAACTCAGAACTTTTTGAGAAAAAAATTCTCTCCCCCCTAAACTTGTACATTTTTTCTCCCCCTTTGATCACAGCAAAAATGGAATAACAATCAGAGAATATGATAGTTAAAAAAAATATTTAACAAAAAGTTGAGTTTGAGAAATTTCTAAGCAATCTGAATTTTTCAAAAAAAATGAATTTCTTTAGAGTTTTTCAAAAAAAAAATTTAAGTAAACTGAATTTTTAAAACTTTCAAAAAAATCTAAGTAAAATGACTTTAAAAAATCTAAGTAAAAATTTTGAAGATTTTGAAAGATAATATTTGAAAAAACTTTCAAAGCATTATTTAATTCTAGTTTACTATTTTTTCATAAAGTTAATTAAACATTGTATTTCAATATTCAGGTCGTGACGAGGTACTAGGTCTTGTTGGTTATTGGAACAACAACCACTTTTTTAGACAAAGCTTTATAAAAAAATTTTAACGTACAATTTTCTTACTGAAAACCCCAAAAAAATTTTTAATTTAAGACATATTTTGGAACCCAATAAAGGTTCCTTCCTACTGGATTAGTTAAATACTTAAGGGGTACATAGTTCTTGGGAATTTTTCTAAGTTGATCTTGATGACGTTTAACATACCAATTTAATTTTTCATAAATTTTAAGTTTTGATTTTTGCAAACATTTATTTTTAAACCTGCATCAGATTTCAATTTTTCAATTTCTAATTTTAATTTATTATTTTCTAATGTAAATTTATCTAAGATCTTATTTAATTCAGCATTCTCTTTTTCTAATTTAAATAAATATTTAAAAAGAGACTTGATAAACTGAAACGATTGAGTAGATGTTAGATTGCACACCTGACTTACTCGACTTGGTGATGCTCCCCCTTCATCGTAGCTTTCTTCCTATGATGTTCCTCCCCCTTCATCTAGGCTCATCTCTGAGCTTGACTCTTCTTCCAGCTGATGGTTAGCCATTAGCGCTAACCCCGAGAAGGCTTCGACGTCTGATTTGGCAGAAGACGAATCTGACCAAGTAGCCTTCAGGTTCTTCTGTTTGGAGGAAGATTGACGCTTTTCTTTTACTCTTTCCTTTTTCTTCAATTTTGGGAAGTCATCTTTGATGTGCCCTTCTTCGTTGTAGTTGTAGCAACAAACCGTTCTTCTCTTTCGCTCATGCCTCTTTGTCTGCGATCTAAATTTATTAGAATTAAAAAACTTATTGAAACGCTTTACCAGTAGTACCGCTTCCGATTGGTCGATCGAGGCTTCAGAGTCAGAATCGTTTGTTCTTGCCTTTAAGGCAATGCTTTGACTTGCTTTCTCCACTTCATTGGGCTCTGCAATCCGAGATTCGTGAGGTTCAAAAGTAGAAAACAAATTTTCTAAAGTACTTACCTCGAAATCCTTAGAGATGTAGTACGCATCTACTAAGGAGACCCACTCTAGAGTTCAGGAGAAGGCATTGAGCGTGTACCGGATCAAGTCTCGGTTCGTTACTTCTTCTCCAAGGTTGCTTAATTGAGTGATTAGCTCCTTAATCCTTACTTAGAGTTGCGCTACCTTCTCGCCTTGTGTCACGCCCCAGGAAAGTCCCTGTCCGAAGAAATTTCGGCAACACCTCCTCTGTACGGGTGACAATCTGAAGCATTTCTACAGACACAATATACATCAGCCACATGCGGCTGAAATATATACACAACCACGCAATTAATAATCTCAGCCTACACGACTGGACTAAAAACCAACACAGCGGAAAAACATAAATACAAGCCCATACAAAACAAAACAAAACATTGCTAGCCGGCTAGGCTTACACCACACAACAACATAACACTCCGGAAACAAAACCGGAACACAAAGCCAAATACACAAATTTCGTATAGCAAAACAAAATAAAAACAAGCGGAGACAGGACTTCTGATGTGACGTGGGGACCAACAGACAGGATACTCCAAGCGACTCCATAAACAATCTGGTACCTGAAAAATATTGTGTTCATGGGGGTGAGTTCAATAACTCAGCGAATACCAATAGACATGCCTAGCAAGATATATCTAACAACAATAAACATGGAATACAGCTTCCTAATCATATATAGGAAATATGCAAAACTAGAAGATAACTGAGGAAGCTGTACTCACCAGGAACTCCTATCCAGAACAAAAGGGTCGTCAACTCAAGAGTGTCATAAATCCTGTATGCATGTCAAACCTATGCATCCAACCAAATGCAACAAATAAATGCAGCAAGCACAAGCTATAAATGCATCAATGCGTATGATGCCAATGACATGGTCACCCCTGACATCAGTCAGCCATCTCACACATAATGGTGAGACCGAGTGGGTAGGGCTGTGACAACCGTGCACTTTGACATCACAACCCCTGATGAGTGACTGAGTGGACGGGATGCTGTCGGAGTACACCTATCCTCCTACCCCAAATCAGAAAAGGGGGAGCTCAATGCTCTCATCTCCCGGTACACAATGACGGGGAGGAAATCTCTACCGGCTACCACGATACGTCACACTACCCATGAGCGGACCAACGGAGCCAAACAAAGTCCAACTGCCTACCGGCTACCACGCTGCTACACTAAACCAACGGAGCCAAACAGAGCAGAACTGTCTGCCGGCTACCACGCTGAGTCCTCAGACCAACGGAGCCAAACAGCAGAACCGCCACACACCTGTCTGATATATCACTAACCCATGAGTGGTGGTGTGTACAGATCCATGTAACTGGCGATATGCTCACAATAATGGAGTCGACTATCGCTTAGCATGCAATCATGATGCATGACACTAAGCATGGCAATATCCTGATCAGCATAGAAAAATCCATATATATATAAAATGGGTACCACAGTATCGATGGTCAGATCTAAGGATCTAAGGTACACAAGTCAGTTATGGTATAAAAACTTAGGTATCAGATAATCTAGATACACATGTCAGAAAATAAAATCCAGAACCTAGTCCTAACCTCAGTAAGGTATGGTATGTCACTTACTCTAGGAACTAAGGTACTCATGGCAATAATCATGAAACGTAAACATGGATACATAACAAATGCCCAACAGTACATGCTATGGGTAACAAACAGTGACATACCAAAGGTAAACATGATCATTGCTTATAGCTATAAAATACTATGCATATCCAATTGACAATATCATAAAAAGATAAGTCAAGAGGTACCCGCCTCTAGTATAGATCGAGCTAAATGACCTCTGTGTCAAAGTGCTCGTCCCGCGTCAAAATCTGAAATAGATCCCTCGTCGAGACACCGTCTCGAATCAAAGTCCTGTACCAATCAATATATATTTTTATTTAGCTAATAATTCATAAGAATTTAAATAGCTAAATAAAATCCACGAGACTAAATTAGGGAAAACCCTAATCAACATAACCATTTGCCTACCTAAATTAAATCCCACAATTGACTAGGGTTAATTGTCTTAACCCTAATCGTTCCATTAGATTAATTTTAAACCAAGCCAATCTACAACAAGGATCCATTATCTTACACCATACCTCAATCTCAAATCTCTGCTCTTGATCTGCGGCCAAAGAGGTGCTACTGGAAGGTATGCTGTCGGAACCAAGACAACCCCACAAAATAGAACCGCCCTACAAAAATCCTTCATATTGATCAAATCAATTTGAGTTCAATAAATGAGATCACAAAAAAAGCAACAACCCATCTTACAACCTAATCTTACCTCACTGTTAACCATCGGATCAAGCAGGAGGTCACTGATGTGATTGAGCGGTACCAAAAAGAAGCAAGGAAAATCACAGCAATTGCCACGGTTGCTCAGATCAGATCGGAGAAGAAGAATAGGACACTCGACGGCAAGGTCAAGTCTGGGTTGGATCTGCAGCCGGAAAAGGGCAAGAAGGCCTCGCAACTGCTGGGTTGACGGCGGCGGTGGCATCAAGGACATGCGACGCAAGAGGAACTAGGGCACAGAGAGAGGAAAGGCTCGAGTACTCCCGCGATGGTCGGTGTCGTTCTGGCGTTTCGTGCAACGGCGACACGCTGTAGATCTAGGGCGCCACCGAGTGAAGAAAGGGGAAAAAGGGTCGACGTGTCGCATGCTCTGGGAGGAGAGGGAGTCGGCCAGCTCTTGCTCCAGTGTTGGTGAGGAGGGAGAGAGGGAATGCGTCGGGGAGAAGCAGCTCTCGGGGAAAGAAGAAGAATTGGGAAGAGGTGCGGCGCCGGTTAGAGAAGAAAAAAAAAATAGTTAGGGCAAATCGGCGTGAAGAAATAGAAAAAGGAAATAAAAAGGAAAAGAAAAAAGAAAAGGAAAAATCTAACTTTTCCTCGTTAAAATGGGGTAGTCTAAACAGGCTTTTCCGACCCCATTTTTATCCGCGTTAACTCGTCCATACGAGCTCCGAAAAATTCTCGAAAATTTTCTAAAAATTTCACAAAATTCCTTTATTATTATTCACCATTTTCCGGTATTTTACATTTGTTGGGTTCTTCGGGCCGCGAAAACCGCTTCTTCGCGTCACGGAAACCCCGAGTCACCCAAAGCCATGGATCTCGTGCAAAGATTCGTAAACAAAATTTTTTGAAAAACCTTTTTCTTGTACGAGTTTGTAAAAACTTTAGATCTACACTAAAGTTAAGATCATTACCCTTGATGCGCGCCCCACGCGAATCCTGCTCGTCCAAATGGTGCCAGATCTCAAGACCATCAAGCGTACGGTCCTCTAGAAGTATCCACACGGAGACACTAGATGGAGGTGACCAAAAACCAAGGTGTGCTAGCACCTATGTGGTTCGGCCAAGGAAGGAGGAGAGGGAGAGAGCAAGAAGAACTCTAGGAGGAAGAAGAAGGAATGAATGATGGAATAATTTTCAAAATGAAAATTATTCTCCTCATTCAAGTGGCCGGCCACCTTCTCATGTGTAACTCCCATTTCCACATTAAGTGCAATTAATGTGGAGCAATTAAAGAGTTGTAACCCCCATGAGGTGGCACTCTAGGATGATGTGGATCAACACTATTGGTCCACATCTTGCCACCTCACTAAATGACATGGCAACAAGTGTAACCTCCTCATTTAATGTGGGCCGGCCACATTAAATGCTATGGAGGCTTGTAACCTCCATGAGGTGGCACACATTGATGATGTGGAGCAATCCTATTGGTCCACATCTTGCCAACTCACTAGTGATGTGGCAAAAAGTCAAGTCAAACATGACTTTTCTTTTCCTCTCAAATCAAGTCAAACTTGATCAAATCTCTCTCATGGTTGATCTAATCCAACCATATGATTCAAGCCAACTTAATATAATGAATCTAATTCATTAAATTAAGTTGATTTCATGAGTCATAATCTAAATTAGACTCATTGAATACATGAATCAACTTGAGTCCAACTCAATTAGCCCAATTTGGATTACTCTTAATCCAATATGATTCATCAAATGAATCTAATCCTCTTGGTTCATCATATGAACCAAAACTCCATCTAATTGTCCTTAGTGTGTGACCCTATAGGTTCTTGTAACGTTGGCAATGCCCTAAACCCATTTAGGAGCATAAGTAATGAGCGGTATCTAGCAACACATCATTACTACCCAAGTTACAAGAATGTCGAGATCTGACATCACCTTGTGACTACCAATTATGACTCCTCACAAAATATGTCATTGTCCTTCTATCCTAGACATCTAGATTGATCAATATGAGGCATAGACCGTGTCATACTCTAATCAATCTAAATCTTGAACTCTAAGTAGACTCACTCGATCAAATGAGCTCAACATCTAATGTTGACTCATTTGGGCATGGTCATGCACTTCGTGGTCTAACTCTATCAAGAATATTGATGTCGCTCCCGTCATATGGGCGGGATAGATCCCATCTACATCACTCACATCCCTCTGCATAATTTGTTACATACCCAGTAATCGCCTTTATAGTCCACCCTGTTACGGGTGACGTTTGACGAAACCAAAGTACATAACTCCTTATGTAGGGATCCATGGTGACTTCAGGTCTAATGACTAATAGTCATACTAATAGCCACATGAGAAAGTATATGACACTCATATAACGATCCATGATACTTTCTCATGGCGGGTCATTCAGTATACATTCTCCAATGTATACCCATGTGTCAGCTTGATATCTCTATATCTATGACTTGTGAGATCAAGTCATCGAGCTGACCTACATGCTAGTCTTATTGCATTAACATTGTCCTTGAATGTTAATACTCGACTAGGAATGATTTAGAGTAGTGTTCCCTATATCATCTCACTATCGATTCAACTAATCGATTGATATAGGTATGAACCTTCTACTCAAGGACGCTATTATACTTAGTCTATTTGGCACTAATACAAATAAGTATAATAACCAAACAAATGCCTTTATTAATATACAAGAATATGATACAATGAGTCCATACAATCATCAAATGATTGGCTCTAGGGCTCTAACTAACAACATTCTCCCCCACTAATAAAAATTTGGTCCCCAAATTTCGTTATCTACCATCAGCAACTGCTAACAACAAGCAGAGTACAAAATGTTGAACGGTAAATTAAATCACATAGCTCAAGTGAAAAGATGGGGATATCGAGCTCGGATAATATCCTCAAGCTCCCAAGTAGCCTCCTCGTCCGAATGACGCTGCCATCTGACTTTAACCAGTCAGATAATCTTGTTCCGCAACTGGTGCTCTTTCCGGTCTAAAATCCGTACCGGAACCTCCTCGTAGGTCATGTCAGGCTGTATAGGAACTGAGATATCTGTCAGAACATGTGTCGGGTCGGGTATGTATCTCCTCAGTATGGACACATGGTATACGTCATGAACTCTTGCCAGGAACGATGGTAGTGTCAGCCGGTAAGCTACTGCTCCAATCCTCTCCAAGATCTGAAAAGAGCCAATGTATCGCGGAGCTAGCTTACCTCTGAGGCCAAATCTCTTCACCCCTTTCATGGGTGAAACTTGCGGAAAAACATGATCCCAAATGGAGAACTCTCGGGGTCTGCGTCTCCGATCAGCATAACACTTCTAGCGATCCTGCGCCTCTAATATTCTCCATCTGATAATACTGACCAACTCTTCGTTCTGCTGGGCTCTATGAGGTCCCAACAACTGGGCCTCCCCAACCTCATCCCAGAGGATGGGTGTCCAACAAGACCTACCATACAACGCTTCAAACGGTGTCATCCGGATAGCCGAAAGAAAGCTGTTGTTGTAGGCGAACTCTACCAATGGCAGATGGTCCTCCCAACTGCCTCCGAAATCAAATACACACGATCTCAGCAAATCCTCTTGAGTCTAAATGGTCCGCTCTGACTGTCCATCTGTCTGCGGATGGAAAGCTGTACTGAATCGGAGCGGGGTACCCAAGGCCTGCTGCAAACTCTGCGAGAAACGAGACGTGAACCGGGGGTCTCTATCCGAAATAATACTCAAAGGAACACCTCAAATCTTGGTACATACGGGTACCGCCTGGGTGGACAGCAAATCATGAGCGATGCGCTTCCGGAAGTAACTCCTATAAGACCGGATGAGATTGAAGTACGCATAATCTGCCTCGGAAGTGTATAACACCCTCATCGTCTCGTGTGAACTCGGTCTGCTGCCCGGAAGCTATCTGGTTGCCAATAAACTGCAAATACTAATCAGCAGCCTAGGGCTCTCGGATCCTCGTCCTGATCAACGACTGAGCAACCATGGTAACCAGAGTACCCTACTCTGTCTGTCCCTACTCCTCAAGGCCCAACTCGGAGAAACCTTAAATCAAGTCTGTGACCACAACTCGGTGGCAAGCTAAAGTCCCTCTGGACTTCCTGCTAAGTGCATCGGCAACCATATTAGCTCTCCCCGGGTAATAGCTATTGGTACAAATCGTAATCTTTCAGGAATTCCATCTTTCTCCTCTGTCGGAGATTAAGTTTCTTTCTAAGTGAACAGATATTTGAGACTCTTATGGTCAGTGAGAATCTCAAATGTAAAACCATACAGATAATGTTGTCAAATCTTCAAGGCAAAAATAATGACGATCAGTCACAAGTCATGTACTGGGTAATTCTCCTCATACTCCTTCAACTGCCGAGAAGTAGGAAACTACCTGTCGTGCTACATCAAAACAGCGCTCAAACCCTGTAGAGATGCGTCGGTATAGAGCACGAATCCGTCCTCTCTAGAATGTAAAACCAAAATCGGAGCCGACCCTAGTCTCTGCTTCAGCTCCTGGAAGCTGGTCTCGTAGTCCTCGAACCACGTGAACTTCACGCCTTTCCTGGTCAAGCGTGTCAATGGCATAATAATACGTGGAAAACCCCCAACGAATTGTCTGTAATATCAAGCCAGACCAAGGAAATTGTGAGTCTCCTGTATAGACTACGACTACTCCCAACGATAACAACCTCTATCTCCTGTGGAACCACGGTATACTCCTACTGGTGATCGTGTGTCTCAAACATCTCACAAAAGACAACCAAAATACGCACTACTGATCTTCATATATAAACGTTTCCGTCGAAACATCTCTAGAATTATGCGAAGATGGTGTACGTGACCCACCTCGGATGAGAAATAGATCACCACATCGTCAACAAGGACAATGAAAACCAATCCAAACATCCTAGTGATACCCAAATCATCGAGTCCATGATAACATCTAGGGCACCGTAAGCCCTAATGGTAAAACTAAAACACATAATGTCCGTATCACAGCCATTCCTAACCATAAGATCCTCGACAATAAACAGATCTGATCACCAATGATATAAATCACCAAAGAATAGATCCTCCAGTGTGAGAGCAACGCTCCATCACACGAAATACCACATACTCTACCACAAGAAATCCTCCATATGTGGGAGCAACGCTCCACCACAAATAATCCGAAACATGTATCTGCAATAAATATGAGAGCAATGCTCCGCTACAAGCAATCCGTAATATGTGGGAGCAACGCTCCACCACAAACAATCCATAACACGTGTGGGAGCAACGCTCCATCACAAATAATACATAAGTGCCCAAGGCACCTAACTATCCAGCTAGAGACTGCATGAGATCTCGCTACCACATATCACTGTGGGTAGCCTAGGGTATAACAACCTAGTAAGAAAATCAAGTCCATAATCAACTCTATCATCATCCTAGTGGGTTGGTCACCCACTAATAGGAGAATTAGTTGACAGGGTAATACAACAAATATCATAATGTAGATATTTAACATTCTACATTTAACATAGGTAGAATCATCATGATACTACCAACCATACACCTGGCACATGTGCACACACAACCTATGGATGATCGACATAATCCTCCAATTAGTACACACCAAACATACTCACAACATAGGTATAAATCATCGTGATACCTCCAACAATGCATACCGAACCCGTGTGCATATATCAACATAGGTATAATCGACAATACACCTCAAACAACACTGACATGGCATATACACACCTATGCCAAGAGTAAAATTAACATAATACTTCCAACAAATCATAATAGATACGAGTGTACACTCAGAACAATTATATAATGAACAAGATACCTCGAGTATTACACCGAACACATCTGCACATATCACAACTCAGATTAAATCACCTCAAATAACACACTCAAACACATGTGCACATTTCACAACATAGATTTAATAGATAAAATGCCTCCAATAAACCAATCAGACCACTCGGGTATAATCTACTAGAAACCTATAACCATCATAACTGGAAAAATATACACTCACTATATGCAATTTGACCGTCTATCATAGAACTCCTACAACACATAATAATTAAGTGTATAAACTACACAGGTATGTATAATCAGCATATTTAATCCAACCTACCACACAAACCCTATGCTACCTACTCTCATGGTTTAGGAGTATAACTAAATAAAATCTAACATAAGATCATACAGGAAAACGTAATCATAGACAATCCAACTAGGTACATACAGTCTAAAACTAAAGTACTCATAGAATAGGATACATTGATCCTCTATAGACTGATCAAGCCGACAATGGTATACAGCTAATTCAGTTTTTTCCACGTCAGTACGAGTCATGTACTCAAATATGCTCTAGATACCTAACTAAGCACAAATAATCTAAAGATTCGAACCTCTAAAAATAAAGTATGACAGTCCCCTACTGATCGGACCAACATAACTAAATCGGTCATCTACTAACTAATCAAGAATGCACTCATCCTCCATAAGCATTTAAGGTAAATCGATCCACGACTACCCAAGTCGACAAACGTAAATCAGTCTTTTACTAACCGATCTAACAAGAGTAAATCAATTTTTACTAATGAAATTAACTAAAGTATATCAGTACATTACTGGCTGAGTCAACAAAAATATGTACTTACTAGTCATTAGCTAGCACCTAGCCAATAACAACAGAGACTGGTATATGTCTCCAACCTCTAACCAACTAGCAGAAACAGAAGCTAAAACTACTGGTGATATGATATGAAAAATCACCAGAGACTGTAATCCTCGATCTCTATTAAAGTCGACCATGATCAGTGGTTTACCAAATACATGGAATATATGCTATCACATCTAAACAGGTACTAATAAAGAATGCTAATACATGTCATAAACTATAATAGTCAACTGTGTATATACTAACAAAATGTAGGATAACAATATACCACATACGTCCTATAGCTTGGAGATGTCCTGCCACAGCCATGTCCAAAAATCCAAAAAATCACATCGAGAAGACTAAAACATGAAATCCGAAACACAGAGAAAATAAGACTCGTAAGCCGATCTCTGATACCAAATAAATTGGTATCAGATAAATCTCAAAAATCCAGAACACATAGCAAGTATCGTATACCTGCACTAATACCACTAAATTGTCACGCCCCGGAAAAGTCCCTGTCCGAAGAAATTTCGACAGTACCCCCCTTGTACGGGTGACAATCTGAAGCATTTCTACAGACACAATATACATCAGCAACATGCGGCTGAAATATATACACAACCATGCAGTTAATAATCTCAGCCTACACGGCTGGACTCAAAACCAACACAGCGAAAAAACATAAATACAAGCTCATACAAAACAAAACACTACTAGCCGGCTAAGCTTACACCACACAACAACATAACACTCCGGAAACAAAACCGGAACACAAAGTCAAATACACAAATTTCATATAGCAAAACAAAATAAACACAAGCGGAGACAATGCTTCTGATGAGATGTGAGGACCAGCAGACAGGATACTCCAAGCGACTCCATAAACAATCTGGTACCTGAAAAATATAGTGCTCACGGGGGTGAGTTCAACAACTCAGCGAATACCAATAGACATGCCTAGCAAGATATATCTAACAGCAATAAACATGGAATACAGCTTCCTAATCATATATAGGAAAAATGCAAAACTGGAAGATAACTGAGGAAACTGTACTCACCAAGAACTCCTATCCAGAACAAAAGGATCGTCAACTCAAGAGTGTCATAAATCCTGTATGCATGTCAAACATATGCATTCAACCAAATGTAACAAATAAATGCAGCAAGCACAAACAATAAATACATCAATGCGTATGATGCCAATGACATGGTCACCCCTGACGCTAGTCAGTCATCTCACACACAATGGTGAGACCGAGTGGGTAGGGCTGTGACAACCGTGCACTTTGACATCACTACCCCTGATGAGTGACCGAGTGGACGGGATGCTGTCGGAGTACACCTATCCTCCTACCCCAAATCATAAATGGGGGAGCTCAATGTTCTCATCTCCCGGTACACAGTGACAGGGAGGAAATCTCTGCCGGCTACCACGCTGCGTCACATACCCATGAGTGGACCAACGGAGCCAAACAGAGCAGAACTGTCTGCCAGCTACCACGCTGAGTCCTCAGACCAACGGAGTCAAACAGCAGAACCGCCACACACCTGTCTGATATACCACTGACCCATGAGTGGTGTTATATACAGATCCATGTAACTGGCGATATGCTCACAATAATGGAGTCGACTATCGCTCAGCATGCAATCATGATGCATGACACTAAGCATGGCAATATCCTGATCAGCATAGAAAAATCCATATATATATAAAATGGATACCACAGTATCGATGGTCAGATCCGAGGATCTAAGGTACACAAGTCAGGTATGGTATAAAAACCTAGGTATCAGATAATCTAGATACACATGCCAGAAAATAAAATCCAGAACCTAGTCCTAACCTCAGTAAGGTATGGTATGTCACTTACTCTAGGAACTAAGGTACTCATGGCAATAATCACGAAACGTAAACATGGATACATAAAAAACGCCCAACAGAACATGTTATGGGTAACAAATAGTGACATACCAAAGACAAACATGATTATTGCTTGTAGCTATAAAATACTATGCATATCCAATTGACAATATCATAAAAGGATAAGTCAAGAGGTACCCGCCTCCAGTATAGATCGAGCTAAACGACCTCTGTGTCGAAGTGCTCGTGCCGCGTCAAAATCAAAAATAGATCCCTCGTCGAGACACCGTCTCGAATCAAAGTCCTGTACTAATCAATATATATTTTTATTTAGCTAAAAATTCATAAGAATTTTAAATAGCTAAATAAAATCCAAGAGACTAAATTAGGGAAAACCCTAATCAACATAACCATTTGCCTACCTAAATTAAATCCAACAATTGACTAGGGTTAATTATCTTAACCCTAATCGTTCCATTAGATTAATTTTAAACCAAGCCAATCTACAACAAGGATCCATTACCTTACACTATACCTCAATCTCAAATCTCTACTCTTGATCCGCAGCCAAAGAGGTGCTACTGGAAGGCATGCTGCCGGAACCAAGACAACCCCACAGAACCGAACCGCCCTGCTAAAATCCTTCATATTGATCAAATCAATTTGAGTTCAATAAATGAGATCACAAAACAAGCAACAACCCATCTTACAACCTAATCTTACCTCACTGTTAACCATCGGATCAAGCAGGAGGTCACTGATGTAATCGAGCGGCACCCAACAGAAGCAAGGCAAATCACAGCAATTGCCACAGTTGCTCAAATCAGATCGGAGAAGAAGAATAGGACACTCGACGGCAAGGTCAAGTGTGGGTTGGATCTGCAGCCGAAAAAGGGCAAGAAGGCCTCGCGACTGCTGGGATGACGGCGGCGGTGGCATCAAGGACAGGCGACGCAAGAGGAACTAGGGCACAGAGAGAGGAAAGGCTAGAGCACTCCCGCGATGGTCGGCGTCGTTCTGACGTTTCGTGCAACGGCAGCACGCTGCAGATCTAGGGCACCACCGAGTGAAGAAAGGGGAAAAAGGGTCGGCGTGTCGCGTGCTCCGGGAGGAGAGGGAGTCGGCCAGCTCTTGCTCCGGTGTTGGTGAGGAGGGAGAGAGGGAATGCGTCGGGGAGAAGCAGCTCTCGGGGAAAGAAGAAGAATCGGGAAGAGGTGCGGAGCTAATTAGAGAAGAAAAAAAAATAAATAGTTAGGGCAGATCGACGTGATGAAATAGAAAAAGGAAATAAAAAGGAAAAGAAAAGGAAAAATCTAACTTTTCCTCATTAAAATGGGGTAACCTAAACAGACTTTTCCAGCCCCGTTTTTATCCCCGTTAACTCGTCCATACGAGCTCCGAAAAATTCTCGAAAAATTTCTAAAAATTTCGAAAAATTCCCTTATTATTATTCACCATTTTCCGGTATTTTACACCTTGGTTCATCCGGATGTTCGTAAGTTGAGTCCGGAGGATATCGCGTCTTACAAGCTTTGCTTCGGATATACCTTCGTGAAGCTCCAGAAATTTTTCCCAAAGATCTTTCGCAGAGTCGTAGCTTCCGATTTGACTTACCTCTTGTGGTGGCAGTACGCTAAGCAGGTAGAACTCTACCTTTCCATTAGTGACAAACTCGGCTTGCTCCTTCTTAACCCACTGAGGCTCTTCTTTGTCTTTCGGAACTTCAAAATCATACTTCATAGTTAGTAAAATATCGAAGTCGGTATTAAAAAATACCTCCATCCGGCATTTCCATGTCGTGAAGTCTCCATCGAACTTCAGGGGATAAATATTCGCTTCGGCTATCGTCTTGATCGTTATGCTTCAGTCGGCGATTAATCCTTCTAAGGAGGTCTGGCTCTGATACCAATTGTTGATGCAGCGGAGGCCGACAAGATGGGGGTGAATTGCCTGAAAAAATAAAATATACCCTCCTCGGAATTTTCAACTCAAAATAAAAGCAACTATAATAAGAATAAAACAAAAGGAAACATAAATAAATCAGAGACTCGGGAGTTAACCTGGTTACAACCAAGAAGATTGTTAATCCAGGGATATGAAAAGCACGCACTAAGAAAGTCTCCTTTACTGTAGGCGGAGAAGTTTTTTTACACATTGAGAAAGCTCACAAACTGGTAGGAATTGATTACAGAATTGAATACTGAGTTGTTGTTTAATTCCTAGCTCCAGGTAGAGTCGTCAATTTGGGTAGGGTCCGTCGGGTTGGCCCGCCCCGCCAAATAATTTAAGCGAGTTGGGTTAAAATTTTATCAACCCAAGTCCGCCGTGGGCCGACCCGCCTAGGCCCGCGACCCGCGCGGGTCGGCCCGTTCGAGCTTGGGTTGACCCGCAGGTTGAAAAACACATGTAAGCTAAGTTTTAAGCCAATTTATTATCTTTTTTCGTTATAATTTTGAAATAAAAATAGTACTTTTCATCCAACATAAGTACTCATTTGTAAAATACATATTTATGTATACATTTAATTGTAGAAAATTTTTTCGAAATAAAACGTTGAAGATATGCAATATTTTTTAATTTTTTTAAAAATTTTTGATGGGCCCGCGGGTTGGCCCGCCAAACCCGCAACTCGCCTTAGAATGGGTTGGGTTGGAAATTTCCCAACCCGCCAAGTTGGCGGGTTGGCCCGCCCCGCCCCGCCCCGCCCCGCCAAATGGTTAGCCTGCCACAGGCCAACCCGCCCCGCCACGGATTGACTCGTCTGACAGCTCTAGCTCCAGGGACCTTTATATAGCCTCTGGAAAATCCTATCTCGGAGGTCCAAGGCGCCTCTAACTGAGGTTTAAGGCGCTTCCATTAAGTGGGTGGATAAAACTTTATCCGTAGCGCAAACGGTCAGTTTTTGACCAGGTGAAGGCGCCTTCATCAAGTCTTGAAGGCGCCTTCAGCAGTGTTTCCAGCACACTTGCTTCTTTGCTTCAACTTTCGAAGTTCCGTTCTTTTGGGTGATTGCGGCCAGCCGGAATAGGGCTCACTCGAACCCAATTCCCGAACTTCTCCTCGAGCAGCCTTCCTCCCAGCTTAACGTCCCTCGAACGCCACGTACGTTCTTCTCGCCCACCGATGTACTCTTCCGCAGCTCTCTCGTCCTTCGGACCCATCGAGCCCGTCGGCTCCCTTCCCGTGTCGTCTTTCTCGCTAACTGTGTCTTCCGCTCGATTTACTGCGTTCCTAAGCTCCTGCACACTCAGACACAGGGATCAAACACAAGGCAGGACCTAACCATTGATTACATCAAAACAACCACGGGGTGCAACAATTATTATATCATGATTAAGAGTACACACTAAAAAGAAATTACCTCAAATGATCCTGCTCAATACACTCATAGTGTACTAGTGTAATATTATAGTCAAGATAAACTATTACCAAATTACACTACAACCACTCCAATAGTTTGTCTCATTCCATCTTAGTTGTGAGCTACCATTTATAATTTATAAGGATCTGATAACATGATCTTCTGTATGTCTCCTCACACCATGTTATCTACAATATAAATTAAATGGACAACCACACTTAGTATAAATGTAGACATTTGACCAATGTGATTATTATTTCTAAATAAATGTTTACAAAAGATTAGACTTTTAGTATACATTTCAACACATCCTTCTCAATCTACCCAAGGTATCAAAGACGTGCTCGATATCAAGAGAAACATAGCAGTTATTTTCCTAGTAACCTAACTCAATCTCAAAGGGGTAACTCGCTAGTCTTCACCCACGACAACTGTTTTTTATATCCCTTATTCATTTTTTTTACTCTTTCTTTTTATTTTTTTTCATTTATTTCTAAGTGATTGCAAGGTGCAACACTTAACACCAATGCATATAAATGCAAATATTAAGATATTTTGATTTTTCTAAATGAGTTTACATGATTCGAGCATCATCCAGTATACAAAATGTAGTTTGAGAAATCACCATAGAAACACTAGTACTAATCAAATTCTATGAATCATGACTATTTTCAAAGTTATCAATAATCAAAACTAGGCAAAGTGTATAGAGGTCCTAAAACAAAGTCAATATTTAAACTCTTACAGTAAAATATTCCTCACTTCATGCTATCATAGATAGAAAAAGATAGATCACTAAATATACTAGCACTATAAGTAACCCATAAACCACATAAAATCTAAAATAAACGTGCTAGTATTTTGCATTAAGGAACAAACAATCATGATGTGATGAATGATGTAACTAGCAAAAATTTTATTATGCAAAAAGAAATAAACAAAAACTAAACTAAACCAAATGCATCTAATGCATCCCCAGACTTAAATTTTTTATTGTCCCAATGAAAACTAAAAACAATGTGGAGGAGATAAAAAGTAAGAGAAGTTACCAAGTGATGCATGCTAAATGTCATTAACTTCCCCATCATGTAGTTGCATTCCTCCTAATCTTTGAGTCTTATAAAAGAAGATTGATAACAAAAAATTGAGTAGAGGATACATTTTTATTATAAAGAAAGAAATAAAACTAAAAAGGAACTAAAACAAAAATGAAAACAAGATTGAACTTGGGTTGCCTCCCAAGAAGCGCTTGTTTAAGGTCATTAGCTCGACCACCTCGTTAAATTCATCTAAATCTCGATCTTGGAGGGGTAAAATATTTTAGAACCTTCTTACCAAAGGTTCTCAGTTTTTCAACAAATATACTCTCCTTCAAAGGTTCAACCGTATCATGTCCTTGTGACTCTTGTGCAACGTATGTCCTGCCACCACCATGGTCAAAAAAGAATTGCTTAGTAACAGTAGATAATTCAATTGAAATTTGACTTTTACTAATCACTAATGTAAGTAAATCATCGAACATGATTTGAAATTTAGATAAGGAAGATTGTGACCCAAAGTGGTGGTCTTTCTAAAAAAGATGATTCTTGACTTAGCTTCTATTGCACAAGTCCCTACACTCTCAACATCAACTAATTCATGCCCTACATCATCCAAAGTGACTAATAATTGTGTGACTAAGGAGAGTGATTCTTGGGTCATCCCTACACATCCCTCCACAACATGACTATAAATTGGTTCAAATGTACAAAGGGAAGGCTCTTCTAGATCTTTGATATTAAGAGGTAATGGAATTAGAGTGGTGCACTTCTTTATCAAAGTCTCAGATTCAAGATCCTCAAGCTTATCACAACGTTTTTTTTATTATAGACTCGAGATTAGCTGAAATTCTATTATTTGTTGAGTCTATACTATCAAGTATATCATACATTTTCTTGATGTCCTTGAGTGATTCAGCTTGAATAGCTACAAGTTCTTCTAAACGTTTTAACATTCCATCATCAAATAATTGAGCTTCCATAGCATCTACATAGTTACCTTGTCTCTTATCAAAGCTAAAAACAAATTGGGGGTCATTCGAGTCAGAGTCATATGTGTGTGAATTTGATGAGGTCATTTTATCTATCTTTCTATCGAGTTCATCTATTGATGTTCCCAAATTATATAGCTTGTAGCAATTCTCAATTGAATGGCCTATCCCATTACAAGCTTTACAAAAATTTTGCTCTGACCTTTGATTAAAGTTAAAGAAAACACCCTTTCTTTCAACATGCATTCTATATGGGCGGTCAAACAATGTTGGACAATTATCATATATATGACCAGTTGCACAACAAAATTTACAGAAAAGAGTATTAGAGTTTACAACAGACATTTGGTCAAACTTTTGAAATAGAGCTTTCAATTTAGTAATCAGTTTAAACATGTCCATCTAAATGATTATAGTCAGACCAAGATAGACATGTAGAAAAAAAAATGCAGAATTAAAAACAAAGGAAAGAAAAATGCATAATGAAAATAAGAAAGAAAAGAAAAAAGAAAAAAAAATGTCTAGAGTTACTCATATGCTAATCAACTAATGTTAATCGAAAACAGTCCCCAGCAACGGCGCCAAAAACTTGTTACGTCACTGTAAGTGTACGGTCACATCGTCATTAATAATAAAAGATATCGTATCCACAGATACCGTTGATTAAGCACCAGTTAACTTCGCACGACGAATTATCTAGACAAACACAAGATTGATTAGAAAGAAAGTAAGAGAAAGAAAGAGGAAAGAGAGAGAATAGATCTTGAGAGGAATTGAGCAAGAGGATGGTGGATGATAGATTCTAGGATTTTGATTTCCTTGTAATGCTAGGTGATGTTACATAAATTGCTTAATTTCTATCCTTTATGTTCATGCTCTTGTAGGAAGTTAGATTCATTACCGACTCTCCCCTGTAGTGGATAAGCCAGCATGATCTACTACTCCATGTCCTATGCTACTAAATGGAAGTGATTCCTATGAAGTCCGTTAGCGAGGCAACCCTGTCACGACGCCCCTCGGTCATATAACATAGAAACACACAAACACATAATAACATAGAAATAGAAATAGAGATTACGCCCGATCCCCTACTTCCTTGAGGATATTTGTTTCTCCTTTCAAGGTGATACCCTAGACGTCCGTTAGCGAGGCAGCCCTATCACGACATCCCTCGGTCATACAATCTAGGGTATTTCCCCTACGGGATTAACAAATCTACACAACCATTTGATAAAACATGCAAAAGATATATATAAGCATTCACACACACATCCTCAAACATGAATAAGACATCAACAAATCATTGAATAGAATCATGACAAATCTACATAGTTTTACATCATCCATCACATCACAAATACTCCCTACATCCTAGATCTGGAGATCTACTCCATTGCAAAGGAAGAACAACCCCAAAACATAAAGAAAAACATACTTACAACCCTAGATGTGAAAAGAAGGGAAAGAAGAGATGCTTGTCAATGATTCCGATGTCTTGGGGATGCCTCCTTGCTCCGGAGATAGACGGATCGATGAGGGATGGAGGTGGATGAAGCTCTAGGGTTTTCCCCCTAAGGGGAGAACCCTTCACCAAGAAGAGGGACCAAGTCCCAAACTCAAGATGATTTAAAAAGGAGAGAAAACCCCCTTTTATAGAACAGGGTGTGACCTCCACACGACCCGTGACACGGCCGTGTGGCCTTCACACGGTCGTGTGCATCTTCCTCTCGGCCAAGGTGACACGGCCGTGTAGATTCACACGACCATGTGCTGCTTCAACACTGGATGGCCTACACGGTCGTGTGGCTCACACGCCCGTGTGCTTCTTCTGCTCTATTAAGGTTACACGGTCGTGGCCTTGTTCTCCTATGCAAAAATCACACGACCGTGTGGATTCACACAGCCGTGGCCTTCTCGCTACTGGAATGTTGGCATGATCGTGCCATTTAGCACGACCGTGTGCTACTTGGCCACGGGGATAATGGTATGGTCGTGTGGGGCACACGGTCGTGGCCTTCTTCGCATTGGGTGCTAGCACGGTCGTGCCATTCGGCACAGCCAAGGCATGATAATGGCCACACGACCGTGTGGCATACACGACCCAAGTTGGATTTCCTCCAGAGTTGCTCTTGTGTGCAAGTTACCTTCATTTTCGCTCCAAATAGCGTCCTATCAATCAAAACAAGCAAAGAATATATCTCCGAACAGAATATAATAGAAGTATGACATTATAATGAAATAAGGTGCAATAAACATAGATTATACTCATGAAATATAAGTAAATGTGCATCCAAACATGCATAAAAGTGTATATAATTTACGCACATCAGCGCCTAAGCCAGAGTCGGGCATAAGTTGCTCGGCGTCGAGTTGGACTAACAACACTACCACTATTTCTGACGCACAACACCGTCAGTATTTTTAAAGGGGAGGCGCATATTACTCATGAAGGGGAGGGGTGGTGTGTGGTCGGCCGACAATGGTCGTAGCAACAACCTAGTCCCGCAGCAACGACGTCTCGCATGCAGTGGTTGTGCCCAACAGTCGTCAGTGGGTAATTGATGACTCAATCTTGGCAGGGATCTTGGTCGATGATGTCGACTGTCTCCCTTGTGCTTCGACTATAAGGGAGGCAATTATGAAGGCTACCGTAGTGGTGCAGCGATGGCGACAAGGGTGTATACGTGAACGGGAGAAAAGCGGCAAAGGTAAAACAAAAATAAACTTAGGTTAATGTTTTCATCAACTCTCAATTTAAATAGGGTAATCCAAACAGATTTTCTATTATCTCATTTATCCCCATCAAACCTAAAATGATGCATTTAAAATCCCCAAAAAAAATTCATAAAATTCCAATAAATTCTATAAATTTATTTTCTTATTAATTATCTATTTTTGTATTATTATTTTCCTAAATAAAATTTAATTATCTCAAATTTTTAACCCTTATATATATTTTTGGTGTATTACACAACGCCCGTCGAAAAATTCCTTCCAACATCGCAACCACCTAATTGGAGATCATCCGCTTAAACAAACCCAACCTCAAGGAAGCTCTTCATTTGCAAGCAAAATAAAAAACCCATAACTGCTGCATCTTTGATTCAACTTGCAACAATCAGCATGGCTCATAGGACCCATGATGGACCAATCTGTGTTGCAACATATCGACATTGGCACTCTATGTAAGGTCCGACTTAAAAAAAGAAGTAAAATTCAAGGGGGAGCATGATAATAGGCTCTTTATTTTACTTAAGGGAGGTTAAATTGCTAATAACCAACTAATTGACATATGAGCTCGGCATAATTGGTAAGGAATGGACCTAACCTAGGGTTTAGTTCTTATAAGAGGAGTGGTGAAGAGAAAAGAAAAAAAAAAGAGAAAGAGAAAGGAGAGGTCTCGGTGGAAGAAAAGAAAGAGGAAAAGAGAGCTCTCGACGGAAGAAAAGAAAGGAGGAGGGAGAGCTTTTGGCTTCGACCTTGGAAGGAAGAACGAAGCCAAAGGGATGCCCCACCGTTGCTCCTTGTCGTCACCTGTGCCAACACTAAGCCTCCGAGCAAGGCACCTCTTAAACCTTTTTCTTTCCACTCCTTTAAGTATGTTTTCGCAACAGTTTTTCCTAGCTTTTATTTCTGCTCCTTTGAACCCATATTCACAGCAGGTTTTGAGGGATTTCTAGGTTATCCATAGCAAGTTTTTTTTTGGAGGGGGATTTGAGGGCTAAGAGCAACAGATTTATGGGAAATTTCTAGGTTATACACAGTAGGATTTTGAGGGGAATTGTGAGGGTGAAGAGCAAAATGATTTTGAGGGGAAATTGGGGCATGAGCAGTAAGTTTTTGAGGGGGAGTTGGGCATTACAAGTAATAGGTTTCTGGAAGGATTCCTTGGGCTATTTGCGACAAGATTTGAGAAGTTGTCGAAGCGTGTGTGGGTGGCAACAGATTTTGCCGAATGATTGGTCATTTGATGTTTGAAGAGGTCTAGGAGTGTGGATGTTTATTTAGCCTTAAGTAGCTAGTAATGTTCATATCTACCAAACATCACGTAGTTAATGGTATACATGCACATTTGAGCCAAGTATAGATTAATGGTATGATTATTTAATTAGCTTTATGTGGTAAATGATAATCATGCCTATTTAATTTTATTTAGTGAATAGTATTCATGCTTATCAAGTTCATGTAGTTAATGGTATACATGCATATTTGAGCCTCATATAAAAAAAATGATTAACCAGCCTGTATAACGTTGAACCTGGGGTGACCGGCTCGACCCCACGGAAGTTTCCCACCGGCCACCAGGGTAAATCGGGAAGCGCTCGCAGCGGACAACCCAAAAGTCCAACATCCTTTAGTTGCATGCCCCATTTAGAGAAATTTTTTTTTACAAATTTGCCATAGCTGGGACTCGAACCGCGAGTGCCTGGGTGACAACCTTGATACCCTACTGCTGCACCATAGCCCCAGGGACTATTCGAGCCTCATATAGATTAATGGTATGATTGTTTAACTGACTTTATGTGGTAAATGATAATCATGCTTATTTAGTTTTATTTAGTGAATGGTATCTCCATGCTTATCGAGTTCATGCAGCTAATGGTATACATGCATATTTGAGCCTCATATAGATTAATGGTATGATTGTTTAATTGGCTTCATGTGGTAAACGATAATCATGCTTATTTAGTTTTATTTAGTGAATGATATCCATGCTTATCGAGTTCATGTAGTTAATGATGTACATGCTTATTTGAGCCTCATGTAGTATAATGATATGATTGCTTAATTAGCTTTACGTAGTAAATGATAATCGTGTTTATTTAACTTAGTGAAATTCATGCTTATCAAGCTCATGGTATGGATGCCTATTTAATGATAAAAAAAATGAAAAAAAAACAATGATGATGAGAACTAATGAAAATTCTGTGAGAGCCAAGGCCCCAGGGGGACCCCGTTTACGAGACAAGGCTCCAAAGGGACCCCAATACCAGATTTTCATATTTGGCCATGGCCCAATGACGAGATTTGTTGACACCCCGCCACCTGGTACTAGGGTTAAACAGGTTGATCAATAGAATAAAGGATAAAGGATGACTAATGCATCTACACCTAAGAATGATATACGATAAATGCTAAAGAAAAATGCTATATAATGTAATGATTGAAGGATAAACAAAAATAATGATGTGTGATACTTATAGTTTAATGTTTTATGAAAAAAATGCCTATATGCCTGCTTACTTGTTTGTTTGACAATAAATTCCAAGTAAAAGAAGATTTAATGATGCATCGACTAGTTAAGGAATTTTGCTGCTATGATTTGGAGGTGCTGAGTTAAACTCACTAGATTTGGTTTGTATCAAATGAGCGGACGACGTTGGAGGCTTGGACCCTTGACTAGACTGGACTGGACAGTACACTCTCGAGGGCCTTCCGATTTCACATAAAGAATAAATAAACAACATTTATGATTTAGAGAGAATAAAATAATACTCAATTTAGATCCCCAGAATGTTTGACTGGTTTATTAATTACAAACAATTTTCTTATTTATTAAAATGTTATATGGTACATGAAATGTAAACAAAAAAAAAAAAAAAACTTAAGGTCGTTTTACTCTATTTCCTATGTGTTGCCCTATGATGATTCCTCCATCCACTAGAGACTCTTGATCGGCCGCCACCTTTACAACAAGGCCTTCATCTATCATTGCCATATCCACTTCTATAGCCACCCCATACCACTATTAGATTCCTAATTGCCCTTCACCCTCCATAGGATACTGCAAACAATGTCCGACACTACCCTCACACTGTCACACAACACCATCAGTCACAGCTCGGCACCGCTTCCCAGCCACCATCCTCCTCTAGTCACTCTCTTCCATATTCCGAACTAGTGCACCAACAATTGCAAGCAACAACCCCACACTGATTGTTCACACAATAGCACCATAGCCCAACCGCAAGGTTATATCACTCTTGTTTCTATTTGAGTAATTTTGCAAAGTCCAACTAATCTATAATTTTATAAATTAGTTCTGTTCATAAAAAAAAATAGAGTTACTATAAAACCAATAACTAAAAACCAAGACAAGGTAGTTTTTTAGTGTGCTCCACCATTTGATTGACACAACAATTCAGGAATTACCCAGCTTTCATCGTAAAGCAAATCTTACATAGTGATTGTTATCGAATGCAAACATAGATTTCAAATCTAAATACAAGCATTTAGTTGGTTTAATTTAAATTCTTGGATTTAGTTACTTTTTCTCACAAGTTTTTGCACACCATCATATATTATTCATTGAAAAACATAAAAATGAAAATGTTAACATATAGATTTTTCTCGCTTAGTTTAATCATCATTTATAGAAAAATTTAAGTGAAAACATATGCATAATTTATTTACATGCATTGTAGTCATATACTTGTTTTTGCATTATTTACATGCATTGTAGTCATATACGTGTTTTGAAAATCATCATTGTGATGTCCCATGATGAAGTGAAGCTAAATAAAGTTGTTAATACTAACAATTCACCTACAAAGGTGCACCTATAAAGGTGGATCAGAACATAATTTTCTCATGACAAAATAATGCCCCATGTGTGTTGGACATGATAACTAGGGTCATCAACTAATAAAAATAGTTCCAAATCAATTTCTTGATATAATTTGGCATCATAGAATCAGTGACCCATGGTTAAAAAAATGTGATAGATATAAGTCAATGTTTAAACCAGTATGTCAAATGTCTAAACATTCAACCAATTACAGTCCAAGACTTCAGAAGAGAGAAAGATGTCATACCTGCCAAAAGGCTTGGTTCCTATATGCATCTAGCTCATCAATAAAAATGATACATGGAGCTTTCTCTTTTGCTAGCCGGAAGGCATCTCGAACAATTTTGGTTCCAATACCAATATACATCTGCATAAACTGGTTACAATGAAACATCTGGTATTTCCATGAGAAAAAAAGATTACAACCACTAACCAGAATCATTTATCCTTAAGACATTAAAATCTTTTGTAGTCTGCTAAATCACCTTTACATCTTGTATTAATATATTAGTCTAGTTATTTTGCTCATGTACATTCATAAATAAAACTCTCAGAACCCAAAACATGGATACTTTGAAATCAGGAGTTAGGATTTTAAAGTTCAGAAGTTTTTTTTTAATCGAGTACCAAATTTGTATTACAGTTTTAATTTACTAGTCATAACAAACCTAATAAATGAAAACCTTGTTTATAGGAACATAAGGTTATTGTCAAGCCTATAAAGACACCCAGTTCTAATCATCAACAATCGCACAAGCCTAACACATAATGCATACCACGATCATGTGGAACTGGTTGCCTTTCCTACGGCAATATAATTTAGGACGGGAGGAAAAAAGGAAGCTGGACTTAACGAAATATGATTTAGTTATTGCTCAACCTACATGAGCCTCCCGACCTGTGCCTCTTCTAGTTCTGCAATCCACTCCTCATGGCACTCCCCTAAGCGGGCTAAACAAGCTTAGTAATAAACTATTGGCTCTAAATCTACTTACAAAAATCATAATCACAATTGTGTCACGCCCCGAGGGTAAGGTTGTCCGACGAAAATCGGACAACACCTCCCCTGTAGCAGTGACAAATGGAACTAGTATACATTGTCCCAAGGCTACTCACAGGCAATCTACAGCCCACACGGCTGGATGTAAACACAACCACGCAGTTTATAAGCAACTCACACGGCTGGAAATAAACACAACCACGCAGTTAATAAACAGCTCACACGGCTGAAACAAAACACAGCGGAAGTCACAAAATAACGATCACAAAACTACAATACAACTAACTATGAGCCGACTCAATTTGACACTATAACATCAAACCAAATAAAAGAAACCATAAAGCTAAACTTCATACAAAAGACATATATACACAAACAAGTCTAAAGTCAAAAAAAAAATACGAACAGAAGCAATAACAAAAGAAGTCACTCGATGTGATATGGGACTGGCAGACGGGATCTCCAGGCGATTCCATAAATCCTTTACCTGCTACTGGAGAAATAAACCAGTTCATGAGGTGGTGAGTCCTAGGACTCAACAGGTAATAAATAGATAGTACATAAATATAATAAAGAACTAAAGAAACAAAAGTATACAGTCTCATAGGGAAATTAGCAGATACTACAGTGATATCATAATAAATGTCCATACCTGAAACCATATCCTAGGCTAGTAATAGAAGGTCAGGAGTAGTAAAGGTCTGCTACAATATTGCTCATAACTACAGGGATAACATGTGAGATATATACATACTACTAATAAGTAAGCCAGTGTCTAAGCACATGCAACAAGTATATAACTCAACATATGTAAGCATATCACATGGATATAATAAAACAATTGCATAGCAATCAACAGGTATAATAATAACAACGTATGCACGGATGGTCACTGTACTCACTCCAGCTATATGATCGAGAGATCGGGACAATGACAACTGTACTCACTCCAGCTACCACTACTCTCAAGTGGCCGAGTGGACAGATATTGAGTAGCTAACTAGCTACGTAGCAATAGGGTCCCTACTACTTGCATCTCCAGCTATCACTACACATGAGTGACCGAGTAGGAGCACTACAGGACAAGCAATATCTGCTCCAGCTACCACTACCCAATGATATGATGCAACAGTCATTATACATATATAAACAAAAATCAGGTATGTTACAGTAAGCCAGCATGCTCAATAAGGTATCAGAATAAACAACTATCAAAACAAGTATAGTATCTAGTATCTACTAAATATCATGGATAACAACGTGAGACTGTATAGATATCAAGTTGACTATCTCAAAGATCGAGTGGATAAGTATCAAACATAGGAAAAAATACGAGTGGAGTCAAGGTAAATACAACAACTATCCGAATATAAAACTCATGTCCTAGAATCAAAGTACTAAAGAGACAAAGCAGGAAGTACCCGCTTTTATATGTCGATCATGCTAAACAATCTCATATCGAGACGCTCGTCTCGAATCAACGTCCTGCAAGTCACATATTGTACAGTTTAACTAATCACATCTACAACAATTAGTAAAACTTCAAGACCTAAACTAATAGGGAAAAACATTAATCGAACGATCATTAATTAATCCTAATTAATGATAATCCAATAGTCCTCAATCAACCGATTGTTTCATCTTCCAATTCACATTCATATTTAGTAATTCATATATAACCAAACCTAGCACCATCATCAATTAACAAATCATGTAATACATAGAGACAAACAACTTCATAATCATCATGAATCACTTAATTCATTACTAATTGATCAACTCATCCATAAACAATCACAACTACATTGGATTAAGCATTCCATAATCAAATTAAGTTAAACTAACTTGAATCAATTCCAACAACTCACCCAAATTCCAAATGCTCCCCTATTGATTCATGATCGGAGATGTTGGCTGGTGAAATTGGTATCCGAAGCAAGGTGGAGTTGCTGATCTCCCAAAACATATACCCTAAAACACAACCAACATCTTAATATATGAGAATGAGACTCAAATCTTAATCCACCACCCTAAACTAAACAATTTACCCTAATTCAGATATGCATATGCTTTGTGAAGAAATCCAGACGCAACAACTATAGAAATAGAGCTCTCCTCTTAGATCCGATGAGAGGATGGTGGCACAGCGATAATTGGAGCTAGGTGGAGGTGCTGCCCTCCAAATCAAATAACCCTAAATCAACAATAAGTATAAATCTCATACCTAAATCATCTACTAGAGGTAATTGGTTACCTTGAGTGTGTTCACTGGCAGCAGGAAAGGCTCCAGCAGCCACTAAGTGCCGGAGACGATGGCCACAGTAGATGCGACTGAGTGTTGGGGACGATGGTCGCGATTCAGCTCCGACGAAGGGAAACAGCGCTGTGGAGATAGGAAATCCAGGGACTCACCGCTCCGGTTAGCTTCCCAAGCCGGAGGAGGTTAGCTCAGCCCTTCCTGCACCGTTTCCCCCTTCCGGCACTAGTGACACCTAGCAATCGGCCGACGATGAGATCGAGAGAGAGAGTGGCGATGTCTGACGGATCGAGGCGGCGGTGGTGACACGAGACAAAAAGAGCAACTAGGAACCGGGAGTGGGCCACGGCTTGAGGGAGAAGATGATGGATCTGTGCGGTGCTAGGGCACATCGCCAGCCAACGATCGTCGTCGGCGATGAGTAGGGGAAGGAAAGATGCTCGCGAGGTGGGGATCGAGCGGAGATGGGAGAAGGAAATCGACGTAGTGAGGAAGAGGGGTAATACTTAGGTTTATATATTAAACTTTAGGTTAATTAACCTAATCAACTCCCAATTTAATTGGGATATCCAAACAAACTTTCTCCTAACACAATAGATTCGTCATCTTTAAACCTGTCATATGACCTCCGTTTAAATCCCTAAAAATTTCTAAAAATTTCTGAAAAATCCTATAAGGTTATTACTTAAATAACCTTTATTATTTAATTATCGGATCTTACATATTTGATCCTACAGAAATATCTACACATAAGATGGCTCCTTGACTCATGTCATACCACCTTCTCTATCATATGCAAGGAACAACAAGACATGTGAAATGACCCCACATGAAGAGGACCCAAAATTTAACCTTTCCCTATACTCAAATGTACTTGTTTTAGAGGAGATTAAGTTGAGACGTCACCCACTTAAGAGAAGTTGGGCTTTCCATACAAGGGATTCAAAACAGAATTGGGAGTAGATTACAAGAAAAAACAGAGGTTACTCATCTCACCAACTAATCAAGATGTGTGTGTGTGTGTGTGTATATGATCTAGAGTAAGAACATATCACAATATTGCAATTACTTGCAGGAACATATCACAATATTGCATTACCTGTTTCTCAAGGCCCCCAATACATTATAATCTTCAGTTGGCTTTTCATCAACCTCCATTGCCTTTACATGTGAGTCATATTCTGAAGGAAGAGTATCCAAGATCACATAACTATCCTTTTTGACTCCCACAAGGTCACCAGGTATTAGCTTATCAGGGTCCACTAATCCAACAGTAGGCAGAAAGATTGTCGGGGTAAAAAAGCAAAATAAAAAATAAACAACTTAACTGAATGATGAATAACAAAGAGTTATCGGGTTATATAAACAATCATGACTACATAGAACCTCAAAAAGCAAACCTACAATAATATTGAAGAAAGTTGCATTAAAATAAGAAAGAGTAATCACAAACTAATCACAAGAAAGGATCAGATTCTCAGTGCTCCATTGTTGCATAGTTCAAAGGAAAAATACAAAATAAAAGGCACAGGCATCTAGCCAAACCTTACTAGAGAAATTCAAACCATGTTACTGAGAATAAAAAAGGGCAGGTGCATGAAGCTCCCGCTATGCGGGGTCCCGGGGAAAGATTCATTGTACGTAGTCTTACCCTGCTTTTTTGCAAGAGATTGTTTCCATGATTCGAACTCGTAACCTTTTGGTCACAAAGCAACAACTTTACCGTTGCGCCATATCTCCCCTTCAAACCATGTTACTGAGAATGGTCTGAAAAAATATTTCTCAACTTTCACTTTGAAGACAGATGGCATATATATCCACATAACCAAGCATTTAACATCAACATGATTTCTAGTGCATCTTATGAAATTTCTACCTTTTACCCAACTGAATCATGTAGTAGAACATTAAAAAAATAGAAAAAAGAAAGATATTTAGTTATGTTTGCATATATGACTTTAAGTGAGAATACAAGTGCATATTTGACTCCACAAATACATTTACCTCTATCAAGATAATATCAGTTATGAAACCAAACTCTTTGAAGACCAAAGAAAAAAAATCATGTTTTTGTCATTTGATTTGATTGTTTAGGCTGAATAATGGTCACAACTATTTCCCTCAAAAGGACAAAATGCAGCAGCAATGGAATATTATAACGATTTGCTTAACCTTGAAATAGAATCAAGAAAAAAAGAAGAATCTCTAAACCACAGATAACTCATTAAAGTTCAAAAACCATTAGTCAATAGAAGTTAGGCAAATATTTCAATATGGTCACCTGAATTTTAAGCATAAATCTTGACAAGAAGGATGTACGCATACACATGAGAACAAATTGATTGGTAGTACAAACACAGAACAAGCTAAGTATCGATACTACTTACTCGTTGTGTAGAAGTTTCTAACACAACACATTTGCCCTTCCTTTGAGAGTAGATCAATATTGTCACTATCTCCCTCTTCCTCTTCTGGATTCATATCCAAAACCTAGGGAAGAATGCTACGGGGTTAGCAATCCAATCATTTTTCCATGATTAATCAACTATGTACTTGCATTCAACAGAAAGAAAAAAAATGAAGAATAACTTTCTTAATTGAATCGCCCCCTGAACAAAAGAAGTAAAAAGAAGTCAAAGAAAATTGCAATAAATACTTCTCGCAATTCCACAAGTATATACTGATTTAAGACAAGAAGCTTTTCTCCAAGAACACAAGTAGACATATTGAATAAGGAAAGAGAAATATAGCTAAAGAAGCCAACCTCGACAATGCTTCTGACGAGGTAAGGTAACTGCTGGTGGATCTTAATCTTCTCTTGGTTATCCTTGATCTTTTCTTTGCAGATCTCGAATTCGATACTTGTCCTCTGCAACTCATCCTGCTACCCACACCAACACATTCTCGAGATTAAACAAAAAAACAGAACAAATACTAAATTTAAAGGAACAGTGATCGAAGAGGCTAGAGGTTTAGGTTTACAGACCTTGAGAGTGCGGATCTTGTCGTCGAGGAGACTAGATGCCCTAATAATGTCGTTAGTTGTGCAAAAAAGTGGGTCCCGCCGCCCAGCGGCCCCCTGGGTCTGACTTCACAGGGATTCTTGGAGGAGATAAATCAACAGTGAATACTGACCCCAGTAAAACGTGGTGTCTCCGGAATTTAATACAGCCAGCCCAGATTATTAATTCAGTGCGCGTTCGTGGACCTTCGACCCTACAACTCATTGTGGAAGGATGTCACGTCTTAACCGATTCTTCCAGTCCACAGGAGCCTTAATAATGTCTTTAGTGGTCATGGCGAGAGTCGGTCGTCCTCGAACTCAGTGTCTTCCTCCATCGCCATAGTCTCGGAGAGAGAACAGAGATATTCACCCGGTCAATGCGATTCTTCTGGAAGCAAACGGGCATCGATGCTTCCTCGATCTTAAGCTCTGGATCTTATCTAGGTACGAACCGCCACGGCGGAGTGAAATATTAATTATAGGAGAAAAAACTAGATATTTTAAAAAATTCCAATAAACGTTACTGCATATTTTATATAAAAACATTTTTTATTTTACTATTATTATAATAGCTTTGATAATTATTTATCATGATTAAAATATAAAAAATAACTATTGCACTTTTATAAAACATTATTATATATTTAATATTATTATATCAAATTACTTTTTGTTAACTCAGTTGAAATTATTTAAAGTTTATCTAAATTATTTTAAATTAATTAAATCGAGTAACTACTACATATTTATAATTAATTTATACATTTAAAATTATAAATTTATTTTGAATATTATTATATTAAAATATTTTTTTATCAATTTAGTTAAATTTATTTAAATTATTAGTCTATAATATTATAATAATATTGTATAATTATGATTATATTATAGCAATTCATCATGGTTACTAATTATAATAAATAATATAATAGATTTTTTTTATTTTTAAAATATTAATGATCATATCTGAAAATTATGAAAATGATGCGTTGGGAACGATGACTTAGTTGTTGATTGAGAGAAGACTTTTTACTTCACAAAGAAACTTCCTTTTGATCCTACATACGGAGACAAGCCAGCAAAATGTTAGCGCCCATAAACCAGGAGGAGTCTTTGGCGAAGGTCCTCTAATGTTCAAGTTAGTACAACTTTCGGACGGTTGAATAAAGAATAGTAGAGAACGTGTGCGCGAGAGTAAGCTTCAGATGTTCAGAGAACATACATTTCCAATGGAGAAGACCCCCTTTATATACCATCTCTCATAACCTCCGTGATCATGAGGTAGCTAAGAATGTCAGAAGTTGTTGGGTAATGAAAGTGTACAACCTAGACAACATGTAATAATTGTCCGAAGAATCTTCCATTTACCCATATGTGTATTCTCTTTTATCGTTTACAGCTTATGTCGTGGTTAACGCTGTTGAAGGAATATACTATCATAAATTGTTGACTGATGAGAGACACAATAATCATTAAAGAAGGTTCTAGTAGAATATTCTCTAACACATAGTTGTTATTTTGACATGTTGTTAAGATTATCTGTTCATGTTATCAGCTAAATATATCCCGGTCGACCATCTTTTATACCTGTTGTCACATTAAGCTACTTTTATTATGCATTGAATTTTATTAGAAATCTATTTGGAGAATAATATAATGCCTTGGACATTTTGGAAGTTTGTTTGCTGGAAGTCTGTTTGAGAAGCAATATGATACTTTTGCATGTTGGAAATACATCCGGGCAGCAATATGAAGCTAAGTGTCTTAGGCTTGGTCGACCTTTTATCCGGCTGAGCGTATAAACACGTCTGGTTCTATGACCGAACGTATACACAAGCATATTGTCGTGTGACAACCCATAGGGGGTGATCAGTAATAAGGTTGGACGGGCGTGTGTAGAGAAGCTCGTATAGAGTAAGGAGTGTGAAATTTCCCTCAGCCAGACTTTTGACTAGTCAATTATGATGTGGGTCGGACATTCCGACCGCCCTATAAGGTCGACCATCCTTAAACTTGGTCAGCTATTAAATGACCGGACATACTATCTTTTTAGTTCAAGAGTAAAGCACTAAATTCCTTGCGTTCTATCACCTTAAGGGTCGATCGGCCTTCTCCATAACAGCTTTCAATTTGGTCAGGCTGGACCTACGAACCTTAGCGATGAGCAAACAATTAGAGCTAGGTGACGGATGCTCTCCTCCATTGACTTTGACTGCCATGTCACTTTAACTTTGTCTACCACGTCATCTTCTGGATCTGCTCGTTACATCCTGTATCACTAGCTTTCCCTTCAAGTCTAGTCGAATGAGGTGTAGCTAATTGACTGGACCCAAGTCTAACTCTCATCTACTCGCTCCTTTTACCAGGGCCATCCGAAAATGCATGTTTCCTCTAAGGTATTTTTTCAAAAAATGCCTATCAGAGGCATGTTGTTTAGAAGAGAGTACCGAGGACATGCAGAGAGGCACTTCAATAGCTAAATGATTTGATTGTCACCTCCATCATAAATGTCAATTTATGGGTGGATGTCACGCGTCTACGTTCCTCATTTTTTTGAAACGATCTCTGACGCATGCTTCTTTATACGACTCAACAACATCTCTCCTCTTACAGATCAACGTTCCATTGTATGCCCATTATTTTGATCGAACGACGGTAATTAAGTGATACCTTATAAAAAAAATCCTAAATGACACAAAATCTCAAAACTTTGTCTTTCATCTTCCTCGATTTTCTTCTCTAGCGACTTCCCTTCTACCAACTTCTTCTTTTGCATTCTAAGTGATCCAGTAAGTTGTTCGTTCATTGTTTACTTTTCATTCTCTCATGACTCAAGAATCTCTCGCCCCTGGTATACTCTTACCTGCCCAGATTTTGATGATTCTGATAGAGCATACATCCACTCTAGATATGAAATCCCTCAAATTTACCGCATTGTTATCCCTTCCTTGGATGCTCATCCCCATCGCCCTCCTATTAACCATATCACTTTCTTTAAGGACAAGTTAGTAGTCGGTCTATGTTTTCCCATTCCTCCATTCATGTCGGAGGTGAGTCAATATTTTAATGTTCCTTTGCAACAATTTGCCCCAAACGTCTTTCGCTACATGTGTGGGTTATTTATGTTGTTTTGCCTATTCGACATTCCTCCCACACCACACAATCTGTATTTATTTTCCTATCCCAAGAAATTGGAACCAGGGGTCTTCCTTTTTCAATTCCTCCCAAAATCAGTTTTCTTCGAGGATATGCCCTCTTCAAACAAGCGATGGAATCTCGCTTCTTTTTCATTGAAATGCCTGAACCTACCACTTGATCTACTGAGTGGCAATTTTCCCTTCCTCCTTTTCCTGACCTTGGAAATTATAAGTGCGACCCAACTTTTATCTCACACTCCAATAATCTGAGTGGCCAATTCTTTAAAATCCACAAATGGCTGTGCGAAGACCTTTTGTACTTGTTTAGCTTGAACCCCATTCGAAAGAAATTTCCCTGCTCTTTTGGTTAATTTTGATAATTTGGTCATTGCATTATCACTAACTAAAGTATTTTTTATTTTATGTAATGGATACCATTTATGAATCCTTGGTTGCTGACGAGATTAACCTAGAGGAAGAGGAGGTCCTTGCTTAGGAGTGGGCACTGTTGGTTAAGTGGGCTGCTTAACCGATCGCCCCTTCCAATGGAGCATGCGACAGCTGAACAGCCGAATCCAGTGCAGCCACTGCCTCTGGAGCTATCTCCCGATAGTCTCATGGTGTCTGAGGATTCTCCTACAAAAGTAGAGGCCACCCGAAAGAAGAGACAAAAACTGTGCAAATTTGTCCATGCCCAAGTCCCTAAAGGACAAACAACCTCTATTAAAGTGCCCTTCACACATTTATCTCCTACCCAGGAAGAGCTCGTCCGAGAGGGGCCCATCCAGGAGGAGGCGCAAACACCCTCCTCCAAGAAGACTTTGCCCTCTCTTCCTCCTATTAGTCTCATTCCAGAAATTACTCAAGTGCAGGAGGTCACTTCCCCACCGGGATTCTCTCTTGCTCTTGTTTGTGTAAGAACTCTCTCGGTCTCCACTTCTACCGCACCAAGGAGGCCTTATCAATTTTTGACCACCCTTAATTTACCATCCGCCCAGGCTATAACTTCTCCCTCAACCACCCCTCATTGTTGGCTAGATATTTATGAGGAGTCACTTAAAGAAAGCCTGAGAGGATGCAGGGAATCAACTAAGTGAGCTTACTCCCACAAAGCTAACCGATAAATATTCCTATGAGCTAACCAAGGTAAAATAATTTTCTTTATTGCTTCTCCTGTTTAGTATTTCTAATATTGTTTCTTTTCTAGCGATGGATGACCAAGATGGGCCTGACATAGATATTGGCAACCCTAGCCCAGGAAAATGAATCCTTGAAGCAGTAAATTTTTAAGGCTGCTACTGTATATACCCTCAATCAGCTAAGTGAGGTAGAAGCTCGGCTCCAAGAAGCTCAAGGGTTGCCAAAATTCAAGATCTTGAAATCAACCAAATTGTAGACTACCCTGAAAAATTTTGAAGCTAGACTCCTATCGGAAACAGCTCGTCGAATGAAAATCGGAGCAGAGCTGGACAAGAAAACTGTAGAGGTCAAGTAGCATTCCGCTCAACTGAAGGAATTGAAAACCACAAATAATACCAAGCTAGCTAACAAAGAATCTGAGTTGGTAGCTCGAAATGCTGAACAAGATTCTCTGAGCTCAGACTTAAAGACTGCCTAAACCATCTTATCTAATAAAGAATCTGAACTGGCAGCTCTCTTTGCGGCGTTAATAGCCATCCAGACGGAGTTAGCGGCCTACCAAGCGGGGGAAGATAAGGGCTTTGAAACAAGGAAGAAAGCTCTCCTTCAATCATGCAACTTTAATGCACCTATCGCCAACTTCATTAATAAATTCCTTCTTTTCGGTGCTGACGGTGCACTGGAGCAACTAAAGGAAGGGGATATCTAGACTCTGAGCCCCCCGCTCGCTTCCTTGACCGCAAGAAATTGATCCAGAATCACTCGCCTGGCTTTTTTCCAAATTTACTATGATTTACTTTATTTTCCTTTCTTCTTTTATGTAACACCCAAAATTTCATTGTTTGGAGTTCTAAAAGTACTTATAAATATTTAGAAATGCTTTAGAATATTCTAGAGATTTTTAGAAATTTTTAGAATATTTTTATGAAATTTTCAGAGTTCGTTTGGTATTTTTACCAAAATAAAGAATTTACAAAAAATAAAGAGGTTCGGTCGAGGTTCGAACCCGCGACCTCCGACTCGATCCAAGACTTAAGCAAAGCGCGATAGCCAAGCGCTCAAGCAGGTGTTTCATGATCAAAATGATGGAGAAATAAATTTAAGTAATAACTGAAATCGAGAATACCCATTAGTATAAAAAGGAATCGGGTAATTTCCTCACGACCAAAACCCTCTCATCCTCTCCTCTCTCGCGTGTGATGGCGCTGCTCGGGCAAAAACGAAGCCGAAGCTAGGGCTTCGTCTCCGGCAACCGGTCAAGGGGTAATTCCGTGAGCTCTTCACAGATTCGAGACCCTCTCGTCGAGGAGAACCCGTAGGCACGAAGAAGAGGCTGAGATTTCAAGCTCCCTGAAACCCTAGAAGCTTCTCTTCTCGGCTGTAAGTTCAAGAACACATAGGTAAGTGCTCTCGCCTGCAGTAGGAGTAGTTTTCGGATCTTTGTTTCCTTCTTTAGTTTGAGCTTTTCAACAGACAATTAATAGAAGTCTAATTCCAGCAAGTTTAGATTTTCTTTTGCTATTTATGGGATATGAACAACCCCTTACCCTTAGCACATTAGTTGAGTTTTCTTGCTTCCTGATTGTGCATGTTAGTATTTTAGTTTTTAGTTTTTTTACTGATTTAGAGAGCATGAACAACCTGTGTTTTAAGTATACCATGTTGGTTTGCTCTGTTACTACAATGAATAAGAACAGCTTTATTTAAACTATGCCGTTTAGACCTTTTCTGCTTTCCAATTAGCACGGACAGCCTTACCTACTCTCCAGCATGCATTTTTAAATGTTCCTTTAGCATCCCAGTTTGCTTGTTTTTAGTTCGTGTTGAGTTATTGAGTATGAACATATCACATATTTGAGTAGTTATAAGTAAGAAAAGACCAAGGATTTAATTTAATCCCAAATTCCAGAATTTGAGATCAAACATACACCAAGTATTTGAAGAAATGTCGAGACACTTCATTTTAGGAGTATTTAAAGATAATATGTATTTTATTTGAAAAGGTTAGTACCCGACTTTCTAGGTTGTCGTTAAATAAATCCAGGTGATCAATTCCGAGGTCTTAGCCCTGGTAAGACCAAGGTCTTTACCCTCATAGGACTGGTGGCTCGCTACCTCAGTTTATATTAGGGAGCGCGCAATGGTACTAAGTCTGGGTCCAAGAGATTATTATTTTGAAGTATAAGAGTATAAGTTTGGGAATAAATGAAATAAGCTTCACATAGGTTTAAAAACCAGCAAGTTTAGCTCTTTTATTCTAGCATGTTGTTTAGACTATTTTACTGCTATTTGCAAGCATGAGCAGCCTTACATGTTTAGCATTTCAGTCTGTTTTGATTCCTCTGTTAGCTTGACAGGTATGACCAGCCGATCCTTTAGCTTTGTAGTATTGATTTCTTTGATTTCGGTTCCTTTGCTATTAGATGAGCATGAGCAGCTTTTCTTTTAAAGCATTTAGTTTTTAGATTCCTTTTTGTACACATGCATTTCTAAGTTTTGCGAGTTAGATAGCACTTACTAAGCATCCACTTATAGTTGCATTTCATTTTACTGCAGATAAAGGAAAAGGAAAGCTACAGTGAAGGAAGGCGACAAGGAGGTGTGGGATGGATGTGTGATGTCTGGACTATGGAAGCCTTGGGACCTTGCTAAAGAATTTATTAAGATTAACTCCTTATTTAAGTTGATAAGAAAATTTTGGAATCGGATTTTCTATTTCGTGCTGCTAGGGGATTCATTGATGGGTTAACTATTTTCCTTATTGTTAGCTAAGGTTGCCTGGAAATTTTAATATGATACAGTCATTACACTTGAATTGCATGCATTAGTTGCTGTAAGTTACATGTTCTGCTCTTATTTTCTGGATCAGTTAAAGGGGGTTAAGTGTTACTATCTTTAGAGTAAGCAATATCAGTTAAGTAGAATGAGTAGTTAAGTAGCGTCCACCCTTATAGAGTAGTAGTAAAGAGGGTGGTCGTTACAGGTTGGTATCAGAGCCGTCCCTATTCTCCATCATCACGCACACATCAACATCAGCCTTGCCATCTTCAAGTAAGAAAGTACTTAATTTTTTTATTTATTATGTCTTTCCTTATTAATTGCAGTATAGAGAAATCCTTAGAAGTATTTGCTTATATGTGTTTAAGTAAGATAAAAGTTCTTGTTTTTGTTTTCTTTCTATGTTTATATATATATATATATATGTCTAGAGAGTATAGGGACGATTTCAAGTTTTCTCTCTCTGCATGACTAGATGGCAAGAAGAGGGCGTCCCCGTACCGCTCGTACTGAGGACCAAGCTCAGGAGAACGAAGAGCCCAGAACAACTGAGCCTAGTATCTCTGAAGTTGTTGCTCAACTCCAGAGACAAGTAGCTGAGCAACAACAAGTAATCACCAATCTGATGGCAAATCAGCAGCCAGTTCCTCCCCCTCCCCCAACTATCAATGTGGAGACCCCAGTGGTGGCTGAGGTTCCACCAGCTATCCTGGAAGGCGCCACAACACCTAAACAATAAGAAGCATACCTGATACAATGGCTGAAGTTGAAGCCAGAAAGTTTCTCAGGCACGACTGAGCCCTGGGATGCGCAGGTTTGGTTCAAGACACTAGAGAGCACAATGGAGCTTCTTGACTGGCCAGAAGTTGAGAAAGTCAAGTGTGCCTCCTTCTGCCTATCTGGAGATGCTCGTATGTAGTGGAAGAGAGTTAAGAGCAAGAGAGCAGCCAACCAGATGAGCTGGGCTGACTTTGAGATAGAGTTTTATGAAGAATTCTTCCGCCAACAGATCACCAATAAACATTATGAGGAGTTTCAGACAAGGTGACCTGCCAGTAGAAGAAGTAGTCAAAAGATTCAACAGGTTAGCTCGGCTTTGCCTAGAGTTAGTGAGTGCAGAGAAGGAACGAGTCAGACTGATGCTCCGAATGCTGAGACCAGAAATAACACTTAATGTGAGTAGTGGAACTCACTGACCACAGACTGGTGAGGAGCTGGTCAGCAGGGCATTAGTCGCTGAGCACTATCTGAACAACATCAAGGTACAACAAACGCAACTCAAGCCAGTCAAGATAGAGGACAAGACAGCAGGGAGTCAGAAACCCTAGGTAAGTAAGCAAAACTAGAAGGGCAAGGATAACAAAAGGAAATGATGGAATACAGGAGACAGCCAAAAGGGAGGTCCAGTAGACAAGCAGGCCAAGTTCCCTCCCTGCCCTAAATGTGGGAGACTACATCCAGGAGCCTATCTTTTGGGTATGACTGGATGTTATTCGTGTGGTCAAGAAGGACACCTAGCTAAGGCATGTCCTAACAAGCTCAAAGCACCTCAGCAACAGGCAGCTCCATACGGGAGCAAGCCTCAGTTACACTACATGCCTGCAACTCTGGACGAACCTCAGCTCAGTCAAGGAAGGTTGGAAGCCCCACCAGTTCCAGCCAGTGCAAGAGTATTCTCCCTCACTAAAGAGAAAGCTACTAGTGCCTCCATGGTCATAACATGTCAAGTAGTTATTTTTCAGCATTTAGCTACGGTACTATTTGATACTGGGGTGACCCATTCTTTTATAACAGTTCCCTTTGCCAAGGAATTTCAGGTACCTACAGAGAGCATAAACTCCAAGTTCTTAACAATCCTACCTTCTGGGGAAGTCATGGAGTCCAATCAGTGGCTTCGGGCTGTACCAGTCAAAATTTCAGACCGAGAGCTATATGTTAATTTAGTAGTCCTTGCGATGCATGATTTTGATGTTATTCTGGGTATGGATTTCCTCAGCAAGTATAGTGCTTCGGTGGACTGCCGCAAAAGGAAAGTGATCTTCAGCCCAGAAAGCGAATCACCCTTTGAATTCACGGGAGTCCCAAAGAGGAGGACTAAGAAGTTCCTATCTTCTTTAACAACTCACCAAATGTTAGCTAAAGGGTGTGCTGACTTTCTTGCATGCATTGTGAATACAGAAGGACAAAAAGGACCCAAGTAGGAATTTATTCGGGTAGTCTGTGAGTATCCAGAGGTATTTCCAGAAGAGCTACCTGGACTACCTCCCAACAGAGAAGTGGAGTTTGAAATTGAGTTGGTTCCTAGCACTGGTCCAATTTCAAAAGCTCCGTACCGAATGTCTCCAGCAGAGCTAAAAGAGTTACAAGAACAACTTCAGGAGCTACTTGACAAGGGTTTCATCCACCCTAGTCATTCACCCAGGGGAGCTCCAGTGTTGTTCGTTAAGAAGAAAGACGGATCTATGCGGATGTGCATAAATTATAGAGCGCTGAACAAAGTAACAGTTAAGAACAAGTATCCTTTTCCCAGAATAGATGATCGATTTGATTAGTTAAAGGGGGCAACAGTGTTTTCTAAGATAGACCTGCGCTCTGGGTACCATCAGTTGAAAGTGAAAGAAAGTGATATTCCCAGAACAGCTTTCAGGACTAGATATGGACACTACGAGTTTGTAGTCATACCTTTTGGTGTGACTAATGCACCTGCGGTCTTCATGGACTTAATGAACAGAGTGTTCAGAGAATACCTCGACAAATTCATCATTGTTTTCATCGACGACATTCTGATTTATTCAAGAACCCTAGAGGAGCATAACACGCACTTGAGAATCGTACTGCAGGCCCTTCAGCAAAAATAGCTCTATGCCAAATTCTCAAAGTGCGAGTTCTGGTTGGAGTAGGTGGCGTTTCTAGGTCACATCATTTCTAAAGAAGGTATCCAGGTGGATCCTGCCAAAATAGAGGCGGTCAACCACTAGGGTAGACCCAAGAACGCCAGGGAGATCAGAAGCTTCCTTGGTTTAGCTGGGTATTACAGGAAATTCATGGAGGACTTTTCCAAGATAGCCTCTCCACTAATAGCCCTAACTAGGAAGAACAAGAAGTTTGAATGGTCAGACAAATGTGAGCAAAGTTTCCAAGCATTGAAGAAAAGACTGACCAGTGCTCCCATTCTGACTGTTCCAGCGAGTAACAAGAGTTTTGACATATACAGTGATGCTTCCAAGATGGGCCTTGGAGCTGTTCTCATGCAAGAGGGGAAGGTTATAGCTTATGCTTCCAGACAACTCAAAGACTATAAGAAGAACTACCCCACTCATGATCTTGAGCTGGCAGCTGTGGTCTTTGCACTAAAACTCTGGCGACATTATTTGTATGGAGTTCAGTGCAGAATCTTCACCGACCATCAGAGCTTGAAGTATTTCTTTATCCAGAAAGACTTAAACATGAGACAGCGCAGGTGGCTAGAGTTGGTTAAAGATTATGATTGTGAAATCCTCTACCACCCAGGTAAAGCTAACAAAGTGGCGGATGCACTAAGCCAAAAATCCAGTGCAACCCTGCTGCCCTTGTCATCATTAGCACTGCCACTGTAGAAGGAATTGTCAGACTTTGGAGTTGAAATTATTTATGGGCAACTCTCGGCATTGACCTTAGAGTCAACCCTGCTTGAGGATATATAGAGAAAGCAAAGTAAAGATCTAGATATCTAAAAGATCAAGCAAGGGATACAAAAAGGAGAAAATTCAGAGTTTCGAGTATCAGACAGTGGAATCCTCTATCAGGGGAGCCGCCTTTGTGTCCCCAATGATGAGGAATTGAGAAGGAAGATTCTAGAAGAAGCTCATAGTACACCGTACTCCATGCATCCTGGTTCCACCAAGATGTATCAAGATTTGAAATAGAGATTCTAGTGGTCTGGACTCAAGAGAGATGTTTTAAAATATGTCAGTACCTGCCTGACATGCCAGAGAGTCAAAGAAGAGCACCAGAGACTAGGAGCAGTCCTACAACCTCTCCCAATATCAGAGTGGAAGTGGGAAGAAATATCCATGGACTTTATAACAGGTCTTCCAAGGACCACTAATGGGTACAATGTGATATGGGTGATAGTGGACAGGTTGACAAAGTCTATCTATTTTCTAGCCATCAAGGTGTCCCACTCTATAGAGCAGTTGACATAGCTATATGTTAAGGAAGTGATCAGACTTCATGGAGTTCCGAAGTCGATTGTTTCTGATAGGGATGGGCGCTTCACCTCCCATTTTTGGAAATGTGTTCAGAATGCATTAGGCACCAAACTCAAGTTCAGCACAACCTTCCATCCCCAGACTGATGGACAGACAGAGCGAGTAAATCAGATTTTAGAAGACATGCTCCGGGCTTGTGCATTAGATTTTAAGGGCAGTTGGTGTAAGTATCTGTATTTAGCTGAATTCGTCTACAACAATAGCTACCAGACCACTATCAAGATGGCACCTTACGAGGCACTGTATGGCCGAAAGTGCAGATCACCCATTTGCTGGCAAGAAGTAGGTGAAAGGAAAGAAATGGAAGTGGAGTTGGGCATTCAGACAGAGATGATGGATGGGACCACTCAGACTATCCAGAAGATCAGACAGAGAATTGAGACTGCCCAGAGCAGACAGAAAAGTTATGCTGACACACATCGTAGGCCACTTGAGTTCCAAGTAGGGGATTCAATCTTTCTCAAGGTCGCTCCTATGAAGGGAGTGAAGAGATTTGGCAAAAAGGGCAAGTTAAGTCCTCACTACGTAGGACCTTATATGATCACAGAGAGGATTGGGAAGGTAGCTTACAAGCTGGACTTACCTCAAGACATGTCAGCAATACACAATGTATTTCATGTCTCCATGCTAAAGAAGTGTCTCCACGACCCTAGCCAAGTGATTCAGCCTTAGTCAGTGCAGATCCAGGAGGACCTTAGCTATGAGAGCAGACCTATGCAGATAGTGGACAGAGGAGTTAAGAGACTAAGAAACAGAGAAGTGCCACTAGTGAAAGCATCTAGCAGAACCAGAAGCACGAGGAAGTTAATTGGGAGCGTGAGGATAGCATGAGACAGAAATATCCAGAATTATTTTAAGTTTGAGGACGAACTTTTTATAAGGTACGGAGAATTGTAACACCCCAAATTTCATTGTTTGGAGTTCTAAAAGTGCTTATAAATATTTAGAAATGCTTTAGAATATTTTAGAGATTTTTAGGAATTTTTAGAGTATTTTTATGAAATTTTAGGAGTTCGTTTGGTATTTTTACCAAAAGAAAGAAGTTGCAAAAAATAAAGAGGTTCGGCCGAGGTTCGAACCTGCGACCTCCGACTCGATCCAAGACTTAAGCGAAGCGCGATAGCCAAGCGCTCAAGCAAGTGTTTCATGATCAAAGTGATGGCGAAATAAATTTAAGTAATAACTGAAACCGAGAATACCCATTGGTATAAAAAGGAATTGGGTTATTTCCTCACGACCAAAACCCTCTCATCCTCTCCTCTCTCGCGTACGACGGCGCTGCTCGGGCGAAAACGAAGCCGAAGCTAGGGCTTCGTCTCCGGCGGTCGTCCAAGGGCTAATTCCGTGAGCTCATCACAGATTCGAGACCCTCTCATCGAGGAGAACCTGTAGGCACGAAGAAGAGGCCGAGATTTCAAGCCCTCTGAAACCCTAGAAGCTTCTCTTCTCGGCTGTAAGTTCAAGAACACATAGGTAAGTGCTCTCGCCTGTAGTAGGAGTAGTTTTCGGATCTTTGTTTCCTTCTTTAGTTTGAGTTTTTCAACAGACAATTAATAGAAGTCTAATTCCAACAAGCTTAGATTTTCTTTTGCTATTTATGAGGTACGAACAACCCCTTACCCTTAGCACGTTAGTTGAGTTTTCTTGCTTCCTGATTGTGCATGTTAGTATTTCAGTTTTTAGTTTTGTTACTGATTTAGGGAGCATGAACAGCCTGTGTTTTAAGTATACCATATTGGTTTGCTCTGTTACTGCAATGAATAAGAACAGTTTTATTTGATCCATGCCGTTTAGACCTTTTCTGCTTTCCAATTAGCACGGACAACCTTACCTAAGCTCCAGCATGCAGTTTTAGATGTTCCTTTAGCATCCCAGTTTGCTTGTTTTTAGTTCATGTTGAGTTATTGAGTATGAACATATCACATATTTGAGTAGTTATAAGTAAGAAAAGACCAAGGATTTAATTTAATCCCAAATTCCAGAATTTGAGATCAAATATACACCAAGTATTTGAAGAAATGCCGAGGCACTTCATTTTAGGAGTATTTAAAGATAATATGTATTTTATTTAAAAAGGCTAGTACCCGACTTCCGAGGTTGTCGTTAAATAAATCCAGGTGATCAATTCCGAGGTCTTGGCCCTGGTAAGACCAAGGTCTTTACCCTCGTAGGACTGGTGGCTCGCTACCTCAGTTTCTATTAGGGAGCGCGCAATGGTACTAAGCCTGGGCCCAAGAGATTATTATTTTGAAGTATAAGAGTATAAGTTTGGGAATAAATGAAATAAGCTTCACATAGGTTTAAAAACCAGCAAGTTTAGCTCTTTTATTCTAGCATGCTGTTTAGACTATCTTACTGCTATTTGTAAGCATGAGCAGCCTTACATGTTTAGCATTTCAGTCTATTTTGATTCCTCTATTAGCTTGACAGGTATGACTAGCCGGTCCTTTAGCTTTGCAGTATTGATTTCTTTGATTTCAGTTCCTTTGCTATTAGATGAGCATAAGCAACTTTTATTTTAAAGCATTCAGTTTCTAGATTCCTTTTTGTACACATGCATATCCAAGTTTTGTGTGTTAGATAACACTTACTAAGCATCCGCTTATAGTTGCATTTCCTCTAACTGTAGATAAAGGAAAAGGAAAGCTACAGTGAAGGAAGGCGACAAGGAGATGTGGGATGGATGTGTGATGTCTAGACTATGGAAGCCTTGGGACCTTGCTAAATAATTTATTAAGATTAATTCCTTATTTAAGTTGATAAGAAAATTTTGGAATCGGATTTTCTATTTCGTGCTGCTAGGGGATTCATTGATGGGTTAACTATTTTTCTTATTGTTAGCTAAGGTTGACTGAAAATTTTAATATGATACAGTCATTACACTTGAATTGCATGCATTAGTTACTGTAAGTTACATGTTCTGTTCTTATTTTTTGGATCAGTTAAAGGGGGTTAAGTGTTACTATCTTTAGAGTAAGCAATATCATTAAAGTAGAATGAGTAGTTAAGTAGTGTCCACCCTTAGAGAGTAGTAGTAAGGAGGGTGGTCGTTACATTTTAGTTAATTGAAACAAAACTTGATGTTTGTATCCACTATAGATACAATTAAGTTTCTATTGAATTTGTCATCTGTCTTCACTCTAATGTTTGTTTATCTAATAGCTTTTGATTTCTCTGAGTGTGTGTGATAAAATAAGGACCACAAAAATCCGTTCGGGCCAACGTCCATACAAGTTATAGTAGGGTGAGGATAACTTAGAGAAGGGCAGCAATTTTTAGGGATCGTTTGACCTTAAACCCATCCAAGATTAACTCTGCTCAAAGTTAAAACTGGTCTGAAATGAATCAGGTTGGATGTTTGATTATTGTCCCTATGAACAAGTCATAAAAACTAGATCGAGTTTAGGACCGATCGGGCTTCCCTAAGGGCTTGCGCAAAAATTAAAGTCCACCTCAGTAAATCTGTCGATACTTCGGGCTAAGTATCTGTTACATCAGCTACAAACGTGTGCTTCCTATTAGTAACATGTGTGCACTCACATTATGATCAGTGTACAACTTTCCACATACCCATCATTTCATCTTACCATCCTACGGTTCAAAATTTAGTCCACCTCTTTATTATTATGATCTGATGGCTCTGCTCAAAAAGGCTCAAAATGTAACTTTTAAGGGCTTTCATAAGAAATTTTTGAGAACTTTAGTGCATTTGCTCCTTCGCCTTCTTCGTCTTCCCTGTTGTTCCCACACTCTACATTCTCTTCATCTTCCTTCGCAAAATGGCTGAAGATAGCACATGGTAAACACTATGTTCCTTAGATCTCCAAGTTGTGTATTTCGACGACCTCCATTTTAACTACGGGCTCCCCACCTATATGGTCATACCCCATGGCCAAGATCGTCCCCACCTTCCTCCCAAAGAAGTAGTCATTGTTTTTAAAGAGCAAGTTGTAGCGGGGTTCCACTTCCCTGCGCACCCTTTTTTTACCACTATCAGCCAATATTTTTGTATTCCACTCCATCAACTTATCCCAAATTTCATTCACATTCTAAGCAGAGTCAGTATTGCTTTCCATCTATTTATTACCCTTTTATCTCCTCGCTTATTCCATCATTACTTTTACCCTCAATAAGTGATAGATGCCTTATTCCATTTCTGTGCTCGTCCTAAGGCAACTTTATTCTTTAGTTTTCCACCTCAGGGCAAGTGGAGAACCAAATGCTTCTTTGTTTGAGTTTCAACTTCTTTATCTTGGCCAACTGCATGGCAACAACACCTCCCCCCTATACCAGATTTGGACAATATCTACACGGATCCGACCTTACATAAGGCCTTGGAGAAGCTATGAGGTTTAAGGTTCAGTCTACCTGATCTAACTATGTTAGGACCCTTAGCGGTCGACTTGAGGGAGTGAATTGTCTGAAAAAATAAATAAAAACATTTCCCATTCTTTTAACTCTAATTAAAAGCAACTATAATAATAAATGAAAATAACGACTAGAAAGAAGAGGCATAAGGTTTACTTGGTTACAATATAGATGATTGTTAATCCAAGGTAAGTGAAAGCACAATAAAAATCTCCTTCGTTGAAGGCGGAGAAGTCTCTTACACTTGTTGAAAAGCTCAAACAGTTTCTAGGAAATAATTACAAGAGTTGATACTAAAGTTGTTATCTATTTCCTACCTCTAGGGGCCTTTTTATAGCTTATAGAAAATCCTATTCGTGGGTGGAAAGCTCCTCCAACAGGCTGGAAGGTGCCTCCAGTGAGGCTCCAAAGGATAAAACTTTATCCCTTAGCATTGGTAAAATTAGCCTGGTCGAAGGCGCCTTCCAAAGGACTAGAAGGCGCCTTCATACTATTCATCAAAGGCGTCTTCCATCCATGGAAGGTGCCTTCAATTCACTTTGAAAGCACCTCCAGCAGTAATTCCAGCCTCCTTTCGCTCTTCTGCTGTTCCAATCATTGGGTGATCGCGGCCATACAAAATAGGGCTCACTCGGACCCATTTTCTAGTCTTCTCCTCAAGTAGGCTTCCGCTCCGGCTTCTCGTCCCTTGGAATGTCGCGCATGTCCTTCTCGTCCACCGATGTACTCTTTTGTAGTACCTCATCCCTCAGATGCACGAGCCCGTCGGCCATCCTTCTCGCTAGCTAAGTCTTTCGCTCGACTTCTTATGTTCCTAAGCTCCTAAAAACTTAGACACAAGGATCAAATATAACATGTAAGATTCCACCGTTTCTAATAATGTTGGAATAGAAATTTTAATAAGGAAATATAAATAAATAAATGTGGCACCGTGATTTCCACAAAGTTATTTGGGTCATTTTCATTAAAGGAGTCTAAATTCACATCTAATATAAATCTTATGGGCCAAAATTGAGATGGGATGGTTAGTGAACTTGGGGCCTAATTAGGAGCAGTGAAGGTTGTAGGATTAAAAGTGCTAAAGGGGAAGGGAGGGTGAATAGTACTTGTGGCTTTCACGTTGTTTTAAAGTAATCGATCGGAGTAAACGCTATGCAGCGGAAATAAAAGAAATAATTGTAAACTCAAACACCAAGATTTACTTTGTTCGGAGCCTATGGTGACTCATACTCCAAGGCCCACACTCGTTGAGTGTTTTCTTTGGGAAATCACTATCAATTCATAATTTTATAATTTAGAATACAAAAATTAAGTGCAATAAAATATACCAATGACTAAAATAGTAAATTCGAAGCTTCGGGTCGTCGAAATCTTATTACAGCTTGTTGGATCATCCTTTGAGCAGCACACGGAAGAAAGATTGTCGTTCCAGAGATGTGTGTTTGCTGCTGCTCGAACCGTCCTTAAGTAGGTTGTTGAGGGCACCTCCAACTACATGGAGGGTGCCCTTAAGCTCCGGGTCAACCACGTGTGGATGAGCTCTGCACTGCTCGTAGCTTATCTGCCTGAGGGCGCCTCCAAGCCCATGGAGGGCGCCCTCCACCCAGCGTCCAGGGCGCCTCCAGCTCCATGGAGGGTGCCCTCCACCCAGCGTCTAGGGTGCCTCCAGCTCCATGGAGGGCGCCTCCTGCTCTGCTGCACGGAATCTTCAAGTAGTGCACCCGAGGCACCTCTAAGCTCCATGGAGAGTGCCTTGGGTATTGTCCATCTGAGTCTTTAAGACTTTTTCACTCCCTGCAAGATGTGTTAGTCCAAAATACAAAACATATCCTATAAAACAGAGTTTAGCACAATAATATAAGAAATAATAAGTCCTTTTGACAGTCTCTGGACTGTCCGATTCTGACTTTGGATTTCCATCCGAAAATCCTAGGTCGAACTAACGCCTACTGTTCCCTCACCCGAGAACGTGTCCTCTTCCTTCTCAAATTGATGATCCATATTTGTCAATCTCGATCCAACAATTTGGATTTAATTCTCATTCATATTATGTATCCAATAATTCCCCACATGCATGAAAATTAATGCATGCATGATATTACCTAAGGAGAGTTCAATCGAAAGATTATTGTATCAGGAGAGCTAGTTTGTGCCTTTGAACCTTCTATAGTAAAACATCATCAGATTTAATAGGCTACTTAGTGAATGTGATATCTTGAACTACTTAACCATTTGTGTAAACCAAGACAACGATACATACACAATAATATTTCTCACTTCTTCATAGTTCTCACTATTTTATCCATTTTGGCCATGAGCAACATCTTGGATTTATAAGTATTTTTATTGAAGTGACCCATTTGCATACTTATATAGATAACCTCCTATAAAGAGTATCCTACCATACTCTACTTTTTCAAGTATAGGAGTCATTAAAAGTTTATAACTTAACCTCACTACATATCATAGGCAGCACTTTTCCATCTTAGGAATGAGAGGGGAACTAGTCCAAGTACTCACATGAACTTTTATAATTTCGTTGTCCCATTGAACTAAGATCTTGGAATCTCCAATCAACAAGCTTGGGTTAGCACTATGAATATTCTTATTTGTAGGTTTTTAATCCTATTCCTCTTGATGTGCAGTATATTTGATCTCTATTCAAACCTTTTGTAAATGGAGCTGCCAAGTTATCTTTTGATTTGACATACCATTATACAAGCTATTTTGTGTCCTTGCAATTGTCGATTGATTATCATAATATATCATCACGCAGACACTAGTTTTTCCTAACATGGGATATCTTCTAAGAGGTTATGAAAGTATTCATCTTCTTATGCGACTTTATCTAAGGCTATTAACTCAAATTCCATAGTTGATCGAGCTATACAAGTTTGTTTCATGGATTTCTAGGACACCATTCCACCACTAATGGTAAATACATATCCATTGTTGGAATTAGAGTCTTTTGTATCAGATTCAGTTTGCATCACAATAGCCTTCTAGTACCGCTGGATATCTCGTATAATGTAATCCATACTCTAAGGTATATCTTAAATATTTAAGAACCCTTATTAATGCCTTCCAATGGTTATCATTTGGATTGCTTATAGATCTACTTGATTTGTTGACTACATAGGCGATATCTAGACGTGTGCAATTAGTGATATACATCAAACTGTTAATTATCCACAAATATTCCAATTGGGATACAGGTTCACCATAGTTCTTAGCCAAGTGCAAGCTTAAGTCCATCGATGTTTTTTATCGGAGAAAGATCATATACATTAAATTTTCTTAGTATTGTCTCAATATAATAAGATTATGAAAAGATAATTCCATCTAATGTCTTATCGATCTTAATCCCGAGTATAGTGTTTGTTATACCCATATCTTTCATATCAAAGGTTTTGGTCAACATCTTCTTAGTAGTTATGATTATATCATGACTACTATCCATAATGAGCATATCATCTACATATAGACAGATAATGACAAATGAGTCAGGTGTGCCCTTGATATATATGCATTTATCACCGTTGCGACCTTCTGCTGATTTTACTAACTCCTGGTATTCATTTGGGAAGGCCATTCGCCATTGAATCCAGGTTAACCTTTCAGCTTCTCCAAGTAGGTTTTCAATGAAATTTGCCTTGTCTTAAGTATCCGCAAAGTTTTGTAGGGCGACCACATTTTTTGTAATTGCCTCCCATCGTAGGAAAACATCTTCTATCTCCCCCAATTGAGTTGGTAATGTTAGAATTGCTCCAGTTTGCTGCTGGGCGGATGGTAAATTCCACCATTCAAATGTATTATCTTTCTTGAAATTTCCTTGTCCTCTTCTATGAATCCCAGGCTCATTTATTTTAAATCCACTTGACATCATAGTTTTGTCAAATTTCTCGTGCCACTATTTTGGTGCTTGTTTTAGGTCATATAGTGACTTCACGAGTCTACATACATTATTTTCTTATCTCAGAGCTACAAACACTTCAGGTTGCTCCATATATCTTTCTTCTTCTAATTCACCATTTAGAAAGGTTATTTTCACATCTATTTGATATATCTCAAGGTTATGTATTGTAGCAATAGCAATAAGTACTGGAATGGATGTGATTCATGTTACTAGTGAATAGGTATCAAAGAAGTCAAGGCCTTCCTTTTGTTTGAATACCTTTGCCACTAGTCTTACCGTGTACTTTTCAATAGTTCCATCAGCCTTGTATTTCTTCTTTAGGATCCATTTACATCCTAAAGGCTTGATTCCAAGTGGAATATCTACCAATTCTCAAGTATGATTTTACATGATAAAATTTCTTTCACTATTGATAGTTTCTTTCCAAAAGGGAGCCTCAGGACTTGATAAGGCTTTGCTTATTGTCCTTGGTTCATTTTCCAACATATAAGTCATGGAATCAGGACTAAATGAATTTAGTATTTTGGTCCTCTTACTGCGTCTTAATTCTTCAGTATTTCCAAGATTATCCTTATTTGCAGTTTCATAAGTTTTTTTATTTGAACTTTCTTCTTTCCTATCTTTGCAAGAAAGATATCATCAAAAAAAAAAAAAAAATACAACATTCCTTGATTCAATTGTTGTTCCAATATGTACATCAGGAACTACTGATTTGTGTCCCAAAAATTGATATTCACTACTATTATTGGTATATCCAATAAAAATACAATCGTTTGTCTTTCGTCCTACTTTGGTTTGCTTTGGCTTAGGTATTTTCACCTTAGCCAAACACCTTCACACTTTTAGATATTTATAAGAAGGCTTATGACTCTTCCATAACTCATAAGGAGTTTTATCTTTCCTTTTGTTAGGGATTTATTGAGAATACGATTTACCGATAAAATAGCTCCCCCCTCCCCCTATAAATCCTTGGGTAAGCCTGAAGTTATCAACATACCATTCATCATTTCTTTAAGAATTTAGTTCTTATGCTTAGTAATTCCATTTGATTGAGGAGAGTAAGGGGCTATTGTTTGATAAATAAGAGTCTACACAAAATCTATCAAATGGACCATCATATTCTCCTCCTCGATCATTTCGAATTCTTTTAATTCGTTAACCAATTTGATTCTCAATTTGATTCTTATAATTTTTGAATGCTTCTAAGTCTTCATCTTTGCCTTTCAATAGATACACATAATAGTATCTAGTGCAATTATCAATGAAAGTAACAAAGTACTTTTTACCTCATCTAGTTTGCACGAATTTTAAGTCACATATGTCACTGTGAATTAATTCTAGAGAGGTCATGCTTCTTTCCACTGAATGGAAAGACAACTTTGTCATTTTAACTTCAACACATATTTCATATTTATGTGTTGGATCAACATTAAATATTTGTAATAAATTTAAATTCATAAGTCGTCGTAAAGTGTTATAATTTACATGTCCAAGTTTAACATGTCATAAATTGGAACACTCAACCAAATAAGAATTTATAATTTTATTGCCATTGAATTCACGGTGTACAACTATTACATTCATTTAAAAAAAACCATTCTCCATGAACCCTCTGCCTATAAATTAACCATTTTTTTTATCAATACATATACATTTAACTCAAATACTAGCTTGAATCCAGCTTTGACAAGTGCCAACCTTGACACCAAATTCTTCTAAATGTCATGAATATGAAGCACATCAATTAGTGTCACTTCTTTGTGTTACGCTCCTGCTAGTGCATAGTTACATCATCAGTAATATAAAATATATCGAACTCATAGGAACTAATCACTAGTGACTTCTCACATAGAATTAGTTAAACAATAGAAAGAAATAAGTTACATGCTAAGTAAAAGAAGTGAGATTGAGAATAAGAAAGAGAGAGAGAGAGACTTGGTTTGGGGAATATTTTAGGAGTTTAGTTTCATTGTAATGTTTATCAATGTAACATAGTTTACCAATTGCCTATCCTCAATTCACATGCACTTGTAGGAAGTTATCGACTCTTCCCTGCAGTGGATAAGCCGGCATGATATTTAGATTTGTAGGATCAATGTGTGCTAGAGGGGGGGGGGGGGGGGAATAACACTCATAACTTTTTCACTTATTTCGGAAAACACAGAATAACGCAGCGGAAGATAGAAAGAAACAAGAGAACAATCGCTAACACTTTGGGTTACTTGGTTCGAAGCCTGTGGCGACTCCTACTCCAAGGCCTGCAATCGTTGATCGCTTACATTGGGAAATCCACTATCAATTCGTAAAAGCTTTATAGATATGCAAATACAAGTATTAAACTAAAGTATACTAACAACAAATGATTGGCAGTTGTTTAGTGATTATCGGAGTAGCATTTGGACGTCGTTGAATTATCTTGGAGCAGCACAAACGGAAGATGATCTCTCTGAATGTGTTGTTACTAAGATGCCGGTTGACCCTCCTTTTATAGCCAAGCTAGATCTGATCTAGATCCACTGATCTCGAGATTAGTCTTTGACTCATCGTTGATCAGTCAACCGATCTAGATGTTCAGTTGATTGAACCATCTGAACCTGCCCAGCTTCTCATCCATATGCTTTTGCTCGAACAAAAGTCTTCGTTCGGTTGACCGATCCTACCATTCGGTCGATCGATCTCGTTGACCTCGTTGGCTTATCTAACCCGATCAACTCGATCCGAAGCTAATCCATCGTTCGATTGACTGAACCTCCTTATTTGGTTGACCGATCCCCTGGTCAACACTTCACCGTGATCTAGAATATGATCTGTTCACTTAGTGGTTCGGTCGACTGATCCGAACATTCGGTCAACCAATCCGAATGTTCGACCGATCGAACACAGCTAAATCTGACCTTACAAAAATGTTAGTCTTCTTGCAAAATAGAGTTAAACAAATAGCAAATAATAAAGCAATAGATAACTTGATAGCTTTTGAACTGTTTGGTTTTGACTTTCAGATTTTGTTGAAATCCTAGGTCGAACTGACGCTTACTATTCCCTCTTCGGAGAACGCGTCCTCACCTACTCCTCTCAGGAGAGTTTACCTTTTGCCAGATTGATCCTCCAGATTGACTGGACTTTTGCTCAGCGCCCGAGACTTCAAGACTTTCCCGCTGGACGTCTGATCCCTAACTCATCCAGTCTTTCACCTGGTTCGTGACCACCAGGATTTTCACCTAGAGTCTGTTGGTCCCCGTGGGTGTTTTGATGTGATCAACCAAGTTGGTTAGGTCCTGCTTTGCTTGATCCCTGTGTCTGAGTGTGCAGGAGCTTAGGAGCGCAGGAAGTCGAGCGGAAGACGCAGCTAGCGAGAAGGACAGCACGGGAAGGGAGCCGACGGGCTCGGTGTGTCCGAAGGACGAGAGAGCCGCGGAAGTGTACTCTGGTGGACTAGAAGAACGTGTGCGGCGTTCGAGGGACGAGAAGCCAGACGAAAGCCTGCTCGAGGAGAAGGCCGAAAATTGGGTTCGGGTGAGCCCTATTTCAGTTGGGCGGAATCACCCAAAAGAACGAGACTTCGAAAGACGAAGCGAAGAAGCATTCAAGATGGAAAATGCTGCCAGCCAGCTTGGAGGTGCCTCCATCAGGCTTGGAGGCACCTCCAGCTTGAGGGCTCCTTCAACCCCTGTTGAAGGCGCCTCGGACCCGGCAGAAATGAACGTTGAGTTGTTTGGATAAAGTTTTATCCCCTCTCTCATTGGAGGCGCCTTGGACCTTGTTGGAGGCGCCTTGGACCCTCGGGATAGACTTTCCAGGAGCTATATAAAGGCCCCTGGAGTTAGGAAAGAAATAACAACTCAAGCAATTAATTCTGTAGTCTTTTTGAGCAACTAGTGAGCATTTTAAGTGTGTAAAAGGCTTCTCTGCCTTCAGCAAAGGAGATCTTCTACTGCGCTTTTCTTACTGCCCTGGATTAACAACCCTCTTGGTTGTAGCCAGGTTAAATTTCTGTCTCCTTTTATTTCTGCTCTTAATTTTATTATAGTTGCTTTACTTTTGAGTTGAAAGATCCGAGGAGGGTATCGTCCTAATTTTTCAGAAGCAATTCACCCCCCTCTTGCCGGCCTCCGCTGCACCTACAAGTGGTATCAGAGCCAGGCCGCCTCAGAAGGACTAACCGCCGACTGAAGCACAAACAATCAAGACGATGGCCAGAGTGAATATTCATGCCCCGAAGTTCGACGGAGACTTCGCGACATGGAAACGCCGGATGGAGGTATTCTTTAAAACTGACTTCGATATTTTACTAACTATGAAATATGGGTTTGAAGTTCCGAAAGACAAAGAAGAGCATCAGTGGAGCAAGAAGGAGCAGGCCAAGTTTGTTGCTAACGGAAAGGCAGAAGTCCACCTGTTGAGCGTGCTGCCACCACAAGAGGTAAGTCGAATCGGAAGCTACTCCTCCGCGAAAGACCTCTGGGAAAAATTCCTGGAGCTTCACGAAAGTACCTCGGAAGCCAAGCTAGCGAGGCGCGACATCCTCCGGACCCAATTGACGAACCTCCGGATGAACCAAGGCGAGAAGGTAGCGCAACTCCAAGCAAGGATCAAAGAGTTGATCATGCAACTAACCAATCTTGGAGAAGAAGTATCGAACCGGGACTCGATCCGATACGCGCTCAACGCCTTCCCGAGAACTCAAGAATGGGCGTCCTTAGTAGATGCGTACTACATCTCTAAAGACTTCAAGGTAAGTACTCTAAAAAGTCTATCTTTGAACTTCACGAATCTCGAATTATAGAACCCATTGGAGTAGAAAAGATAAGTCAGAACATTGCTTTGAAGGCAAGAGCAAACGGTTCTGACTCCGAAGCCTCGATAGACGAAAATGAGGATGCATTAATGGTAAGACGATTTAATAAGTTTTTTAAATCTAACAAATTTAGATCGCAGAAGCATGAGCGAAAAAGGAGAATGATTCGTTGCTACAACAGGAATAAAGAAGGGCACATCAAGGATGATTGCCCGAAATTAAAAAGCAAGCAGAAAGAAAAGGTTAAGTACAAGAAGCCAAAATCCTCCAAGCACAAGAACCTGAAGGCCACTTGGTCAGATTCGTCGTCTTCCGAATCAGACATCGAAATCTTCTCAAGGTTAGCGCTAATGGCTAACCATCAGATAGAAGAAGAGTCAAGCTCAGAGATGAGCATAGATGAAGGGGGAGGAACATCATCAGGAGAAAGCGACGATGAAGGGGGAGCGTCACCGAGTCAGGTAAGTCAGGTACGCAATCTAACCCCGACTCAGTCTTTTCGCTTTATTAAGTCTCTTTCTAAAGAGCTATTCAAATTATGAAAAGAAAATGCTGAATTGAAATTGAAATTAGCAAAAGCATGTCCACTTGAGATGTACGATAATCTAAAATCAGAAAATGATTATCTAAAATTAGAAATTAAGAATTCAAAAACTGATGCATGCTTAAATAAATTTCCAAAATTAAAAGGTAGAATTTATGGAAGATTGAATTGGTACATTAGAAATTATCAGGGTCAACTTAGAAGAGTGCCTAAGAACTATGTACCCCCAAAATTTTTGAATAACCCTGTAGGAAGGAACCTCTATTGGGTTCCAAAATCTGTGCTAAATTAATTTATTTTATTAAAAGCTTACAGTAAGAAAAATTAAACTTTGAATTTCTTTATGGAAGCTTTGTCTAAGGAAGTGGTTGTTGCTCCAATAACCAAGAAGGCCTAGTGCCTCGCCACGACCTGGAAGCCGAAATATCGAAATGAAAATGTTTAATTAACTTTCTGATAAAAGCATTAAAATTAGAATTAAATAATGCTTTGAAAATTTTTTAAACATTTCCTTAGAAATTTATTTTTTATTATCTAGAAAAATGTTTCTTGAAAGTTTTACTTAGAATTTTTTTTCAATTCTAAAAATCAATTTTTTTGACTTAGAAATTATTTTGAAAAATCCAAACAAATCATTTTAGTTAGAATTCTTTTGTCACTTAGAAATTTTACTTAGAATTTTTTTTTTCCAAAAAAAAAATTTCATTTTACTTAGAAATCTTTTTGAAATTTCTATTTTTGAAAATTCTACAAATTCAGCTAACTTAGACATTTTTTCATCTTAAATTAGAAATTTTTCTAACTTAAAAATTTATGCTAAAATTTTTTCTGTTACCCTGTTTTTGCTGTGATCAAAGGGGGAGAGAAAGGTACAAGCTTAGAGAAGTACATATTTAGGGGGAGAGAGTTTTTTTAAAATTAAAAATATTTTTGGTTAATTCTTAATTTAGTAGTTGCAATTTTATTTATTGCAAACTGATGCTTAATATGTTAGTTTAGTAATTTTCTTTTAAAATTACTTTTCTGTCTATTTTTACCCTAACTTGAACTTGGGTTGATGCACATCAAAAAGGGGGAGATTGTTGGTCCCCGTGGGAGTTTTGATGTGATCAACCAAGTTGGTTAGGTCCTGCTTTGTTTGATCCATGTGTCTGAGTGTGCAGGAGCTTAGGAGCACAGGAAATCGAGCGGAAGACGCAGCTAGTAAGAAGGACGGCACGGGAAGGGAGCCGACGAGCTCGGTGCGTCCGAAGGACGAGAGAGCTACGGAAGAGTACTCCGGTGGACGAGAAGAATGTGCGCGGCGTTCGAGGGACGAGAAGCCGGACGGAAGCCTGTTCGAGGAGAAGGCCGGAAATTGGGTTTGGGTGAGCCCTATTTCGGTTGGTCGGAATCACCCAAAAGAACGAGACTTCGGAAGACGAAGCGAAGAAGCATTCAAGCTGGAAAATGCTGTCAGCTAGCTTGGATGCACCTCCATTAGGCTTGGAGGTGCCTCCAGCTTGAGGGCGCCTTCAACTCCTGTTGAAGGCACCTAGGACCCGGCAGAAATGAACGTTGAGCTATTTGGATAAAGTTTTATCCCCTCTCTCGTTGGAGGCGCCTTGGATCTTGTTGGAGGCGCCTTGGACCCTCGGGATAGACTTTCCAGGAGCTATATAAAGGCCCCTGGAGCTAGGAAAGAAACAACAACTCAAGCAATCAATTCTGTAGTCTTTCTAGCAACTAGTGAGCATTTTAAGTGTGTAAAAGGCTTCTCCGCCTTCAACAAAGGAGATCTTCTACTGCGCTTTTCTTACTGCCCTGGATTAACAACCCTCTTGGTTGTAACCAGGTTAAATTTCTGTCTCCTTTTATTTCTGCTCTTAATTTTATTATAGTTGCTTTACTTTTGAGTTGAAAGATCCGAGGAGGGTATCGTCCTAATTTTTCAGAAGTAATTCATTCCCTCTTGTCGGCCTCCGCTGCATAGCAAGTCTTGTAACCTGCTCTGATACCAAATACATGTGTCATGCCCCAGGTAATCCATGCCAGAAGAAATTTCGACAGCATCTCCCCTATACGGGTGACAATATGATTCCAGAAATACATATATCTAAACCATCAGCCCACACGGCCGGAACAATACACACAAATAGTAAACAATCCACGCAATTATATTCAATATTCCACACAAATATAATATGAACAATCCACACAGTTATATAAAGGAAGACACATCGTAGATATATGTAAAACCTCCTATTCCACTACAACGAAGAAAACGAAATCCATGAAGTAATGAAAATATCTGCAGCGGAAACCCAAAAGTAGTAAACCCAAGTGTTAGATATAAAGTCAACAATACAAAACCCACATCGCAAGTATATAAGATGCAAAAGCAAAACACATCCCGACAACAGGAAAATCCTCGCTATAAAGAGGGCTAGCGACTGGAATATCTCCCGACGGCATCAACCTGAAATGTAGTAATACAATGGTGTGAGTCCAAAGAATTCAGCAGGTAATCCAATAGATATGTACAACAACATATAACTACCAGCAACAATCCTACGGTACAGTATCCTAACAATACAACATATAGTACAGTCTCCTAACAGTATAACAGGTATGCATAACTGAATAAACTGCAGTAATCAACAATAGGCATGTAATACAATCTACTGCAAGAATAATAAGAAATGCAATACTGAAATAAACTGTACTCACCTGCAAGGCTTGGGCAAATGACTGTGGACATACACAGACAAAGATAGTCAGAGAAAATAAGCATGTATCCTGTATGCATGTCAATCATATGCAGTCACCCAAGTGCAGCATCCAATATGCAACAATCACAATAAATGTAATCTGTGCATATGATGCAATATGACATGTTCACCCCTAACGCCAGTCAGCCATCTCACACACAATGGTGAGATCGAGTGGGTAGGGCTGTGACACCGTGCACTCTGCCGTCACTACCCCTGAAGAGTGACCGAGTGAAGAGTGGGTAGGGCTGTGACACGTAATCTGTGTATATGATGCAATATGACGGGATGCTATCGGAGTACATCTATCCTCCTACCTCAAATCAGAGTGAGGGAGCGTAACGCTCTCATCTCCCGGTACGCAGTGACGGGGAGGGACCCCGGCGTGCTACCCCGCTGCATCGTGCTACCCATGAGCACCCCGGCGGTGCACCACCGAGCATCCTGCCATACACATTCTGAGTGTTGTGCCACTACCCATGCAGTGGTCACGCTGTGTGCAGGCCCTCATGTAGCCGGCCGACGAGCTCAACAACAATTAGGGGTGAGCATTCGGTTAATTCGGTCTATAAATTAACCGAATTAACCGAAAACCGATTTAGTGTTGGCTAACCGAATCAAATCAAAGTTTTACTAAAACTGAATTAACCGAATTAGTTATTTTAGTTAATACCGAATTAACTAAATTTGTTTAAAATAATAATAAAAAGAATTTATACAAAATTAATATCAAATTAACTGAATTAACCGAATGCTCACCCCTAACAACAATGGAGTCGTCAATCGCCCTGCATGCAATCATGCGATATGGTGCGTGCGGCTACAATATGTCATACCTGAACATATCCTCCTCCATATGCGTAGGTGCCAATAAAACAAACGCATGTGTATAAGAATGATATAAGCAACGCAAATCCAACAACATATAACAAGTATCCCCAGCAACTAATCAAGTGTAGATAAACATTATAAATATCCATCTCTATGAACATATATACACATGGCAAAAGATAAAGGCATCCAGTTCTAAAGTAAAGCAACTTGCAAAAGAAGAATGTGATAGGTATCAACTAAGCCAAGACCAGGGAAGAGATAATCTACTATCTACCACTAGTAATTATATATAAACTACACATATCATAAGACATTATCAAAAGATAAGTCAAAGGGTACCCGCCTCAAATAGAAGGTACAATCACACAAAATCCAACGTCGAGATGCCTGTCTCGAACTAGAGTCCTGTGTCAAACAAACAATATATATATATTTTATTTAGCTAAATCCAAATGAATAGCTAAATAAAATCCCTAATACTAAATTAGGGCAAAACCCTAATCACACAACCTCAATCTACATAATTAAATCTAATGGTTAATTAGGATTAGTTACCTAATCCCTAATCACCAATTAGATTAGAAATCCAACGGTTGACTAGGGTTAATTACCTTAACCATAATCATTCCATTAGATTAATATAAACAAGTAAATCTAATCACAATATTCCAATCAACACATAATCTACAATTAACATGTATCATCTAATGATATACTAACCATCTAGTAATCCAATTCAACCCTAATCCAATACATGAATCTAATTCATCAATACATCATGTACTCAATTACTCCTACCCATACCTCAATCAAGCTATTGTTGATGCTGGTTTGAGTGCTGCCGGCAAAGAAACACCACTGGAATAGAACTTCACTGATGGATGGGTTGCTGCCGGCACCAAGAACACCATAGCAAGAACAGAACAGAACCTCCTGATCGGATCAAGCAATGAATCAAGCAAGAAGATCACAGATCCAAACACCAACTGAATTAATAACCGAACCTTACCTCATTCGGTTGTCTTCAAAGAATTCACCCAATCCGTGACCTAAATCAACCTCAAAGAAGAGGATCAAGATCTGATCCCATGATGTCAGTAGGAAGAATCAAAGGGTAAGGCTTGAAGCTAGGGCACAAATCAGAGAAATAGAAGGAATAAGGTTCAGATTGCTTACCCATTGAAGCCTTAACTGCCTCTCCACATCGACGATCGGTGGATCTGGCTTGATCCAATGGCATCGATCGGGGAAACGCAGACCGTGCTAAGGCATAGATCGGAGAACATCCAGAGAAGAAGAAATCGAAGCTAGCCTCGGAACCCTAATTGCCTCTTCATTCCGGTGATCATCTCCCTTGGTCTCGGCGTTGGGGAAGGGTTGAGAAGAGATCAAGATGATCCGACCCCCTTCTTCGATCTCTGGCAAGCTCCGGCGACAAGCCCTCAGTCGATGTCGACGATTGCCGGAAGTCCGTTGGTTTCGGTTCGTCCGCGAGAGAGAACAGAGGAAGGGTCGGGGAAGAGGAGTGGATCGGCGATTTGGGGGAGAAAAGGAAAAGAAATTGAATTTATAAATAAAACATTTCCTCCCTTAAATGGGTATCCCAAACAGGCTTTATCCACACCCGCCGAACGATCCCCTAAAAACCCTCCGTACGAGCTTCGAAAAATTCCCAAAAAATTTCTAAAAATTTCAAAAAAATTCTATAAGGCTATTTCTCAAATAATCCTATTTAATTAAATTTTCTGATATCTCACATTCTCCCCTACTAATAAAAATTTGGTCCCAAAATTTCGCTATAACCAACAACAAACACTAAAATATAACCAAACAGTATAAATGCCGAAAGAAACTCCAACCCACATACCTCAAGTAAACAGATGAGGGTATCGAGCTCGGATCGTATCCTCCAGCTCCCAAGTAGCCTCCTCGTCAGAATGATGCTGCCATCCGACTTTAACCAGCCGGATAGTCTTGTTCCACAACTGACGCTCTCTATGGTCTAGAATCCGTACAGGAACCTCCTCGTAAGTAACATCAGGCTGAATGGGAACTGATATATCTGACAGAACATGTGCTGGGTCGGATACGTATATCCTCAGCATAGATACATGGAATACATCGTGAATGCTATTAGATCGAGATCGCGCTAGAGGGGGGGTGAATAGCGCTCGCGGCTAAATTGTACGTTTATCGGAATCGTGAAACTATCGGAGTTAAAACACGCAGCGGAAAGTAAAATAAATAAACACAGAGACACAAAGGGATTTACTTCGTTCGGAGCCTAAGGTGACCTCTTACTCGAAGGCCCGCGATCCTTGATCGCTTCCGGTGGGCAACAACTATAAGTTCGTTAAAAGTACAATAAAAGATTTACAATTGTAAGCACCAAAGTAAACTATACCGACAATAACAGAATCGAAACTGATGCTCCAAGTCGTCGGTATGTCGCAACAGCACCTCGGAATGATCTTGTTAGTAGCACGTTGAAGAGAGGAAGCCTGGAAGTTGATGATTTGAAGTGCTGGTCGAAACCCCCTTATAAAGGGTGTTCAAGGCGCCTTGAAGGCTGTTCAAGGCGCCTCCATGCTGCCGAGTCTTCCGCGTGGATCAAATCTGATCTGGTCGAACTTCATCCCTTTAAGGCGCCTTATAACCTGCTCAAGGCGCCTTCCAAGGCGCCTTATACCCCCATGAAGGCGCCTCCATTGAAGCTTCGCAGCCAGGTCAGCTTTTGCACCCAAGGCGCCTCCGAGCTCCATGGAGGCGCCTCGGACACTGTTCATCCGAGGGAAAACTTCCTTATTTTGTACCTGCAAGGTTTGTTAGTCCCAAACAATATCCTGCAACACAAAATTAGCACAAAATAACAGTATGAATAGTAAAAGAATGTTTATGACAGTCTCCGGACTGTCCAGGTTTGACTTCGGATTTCCAACCGGAAACCCTAGGTCGACCCGACGCCTACTGTTCCCTCTGTGGGGAACGCGTCCTCACCTACTCCACTCAGGAGATTTACCTGATGCCAGTCCGGTCCTCCAGACCGACTGGACTTTCCACCTAGGGTTACCACCCCCTAGGACCTAGGGTTACCGCCCCCTAGGGTTTTTCTCCACCTAGGGTTACCACCCCCTAGTGTAGGTCCCTTTGGGGCCTCCATAGGGGTTTCCCCTACGAACTAAAACTCGCACCTTTCTAGGATTTTACCTAGTAATCCCCCCTAGGACCTAAGGTTACCCCCCCTTAGGATTTTCCTTCACCTAGGGTTACCACCCCCTAGGACCTAAGGTTACCCCCCCTTAGGATTTTCCCCTGCCTAACCGCAGTTAGGACTTTCCTGAAACCTTATTTAACCACGTTAGATAACAAGGAATCTTAACTTTGAATCCCTTTGCCATTATCAAAACTGAGGTTCGATCGTCGGATGCTTACTGCAGCAACAAATGCCAGCTAGAGATGGTGGTAACGCCAGACGGTAAGCTACTGCTCCAATCCTCTCCAAGATCTGGAATGGCCCAATATATCGTGGAGCTAACTTACCTCGAAGACCAAATCTCTTCACCCCTTTCGTGGGTGAAACTCTAAAAAATACATGATCACCAATAGAGAACTCCAGGGGTCTCCGTCGCCGATCAACATAACTCTTCTGACGGTCCTGAGCCTTTGACATCCTCCGTCTGATAGTACGAACCAACTTTGCCTCCTGCTGAGCTCTCTAAGGTCCTAACAGCTGGGTCTCCCCAACCTCCTCCCAGAGGGTGGGTGTCCGACATGGTCTACCATACAAAGCCTCAAACGACACCATCTGGATAGCCGAATGATAGCTATTGTTGTAGGTGAACTCCACCAATGGCAGGTGGTCCTCCCAGCTGCCTCCAAAATTCATAACACAAGACCTCAGCAAGTCCTCCAAAGTCTCAATGATTCGCTCTGACTGTCCATCTATCTGTGGATGGAATGCCGTACTGAAACAGAGTTGTGTGCCCAAAGCCTGCTGCAGACTCTGCCAGAATCGGGACGTGAATCGTGGGTCTCTATCTGATATAATACTCAACAGAACACCATGCAATCTGATAATCTCTCGATAGTATAACTCTGCTAATAGATCCAGAGAATTAGTCCTCCGGATCGCTATAAAATGTGCGGATTTGGTTAATCAATCAACGATTACCCAAATCGCATCATGGCCTCGTCGAGTCCTAGGCAATCCTACCACAAAATCCATAGTAATATATTCCCACTTCCACTCTGGAATTGGGAGCCTCTCAAGTAAACCAGCAGGTCTCTGGTGCTCAGCCTTCACCTGCTGATAGACGAGACATCTAGCTACAAACTCCGTGACGTCTTTCTTCATACCGTTCCACCAATAGGAACGCCTCAAATCGCGATACATACGAGTTCCACCTGGGTGGATAGCAAATCTAGAACGATACCTCCTGAAGTAACTCCTCCATGACCGGGTGAGACTGAGGTACACATAATCTGCCTCAAAAATAAACAATACCCTCGTCATCTTGTGTAAACTCGGTCTGCTGTCGGGAAGCTATCTGGCTGCCAATGAACTATAAATGCTGATCTCCGGCCTAGGCCTCTCGAATCCTCATCCTGATCGACGACTGAGTAACCATGGTAACAAGAATACCCTGCTCTGTCCGTCCCTGCTCCTCAAGGCCCAACTCGGAGAATATCTGAATCAAGTCCGTGACTAAAACTCGGTGACAAGCTAAAGTCCCTCTGGATTTCTTGCTAAGTGCATTAGCAACCACATTAGCTTTACCCGGATGGTAGCTAATAGTACAATCATAATCCTTTAGGAACTCCATCCATCTCCTCTGTCGGAGATTGAGTTCCTTCTGTGTGAAAATATATTTGAGACTCTTATGATCAGTAAGAATCTCAAAAGTAATAGCATAAAGATGATGTCACCAAATCTTCAAAGCAAAGATAATAGCGGCTAGCTCTAAATCATGTACTGGGTAGTTCTTCTCATGCTCCTTCAACTGACGAGAAGCATAGGAGACTACCCTACCGTGCTGCATCAACACAATGCCCAAGCCCTGAAGAGATGTGTCTGTGTAAAGTACGAATCCGTCATCACCAGAAGGAAAAACCAAAACTGGTGCTGATACTAATCTCCGCTTTAGCTCCTGGAAGTTGGTCTCACAAGCCTCTGACCACGTGAACTTCACACCTTTCCTAGTCAGACGTGTCAACGGCATAGCAATACTGGAGAAACCCTCAATAAATCGTCTATAATATCCAGCCAAACCCACGAAACTACGAATCTCCTGGACTGACTTAGGCTGCTCCCAGCTGGTGATAGCCTCGATCTTTTGAGGATCTACTGAAATACCTCGGTTAGACACCACATGCCCCAGAAAACCAACTGAGGATAGCCAAAATGCACACTTGCTAAACTTCACATATAGATGATGTCGTCGCAGAGTCTCCAAGACTACGTAAAGATGTTGCGCGTGCTCCTCCTCAGAACGCGAATAGATTAATATATCATCGAAAAACACAATAACAAACTGATCTAGGTACTCCAGAAAGATACGGTTCATCAGATCCATAAATACTGCAAGAGCATTGGTAAGCCCAAATGGCATTACCAAAAACTCATAATGTCCGTATCTGGTACGGAAAGCTGTCTTCTGAATATCAGAATCTCTAACTCTCAGCTGATGATATCCAGACCACATATCAATCTTAGAATACACTGATGTATGTCTAAGCTGATCAAATAAATCCTCAATCCGTGGCAAGGGGTACTTATTTCTGATAGTCACTGCATTCAGCTGCCTATAATCGATGCACAACCCCAGAGTACCATCCTTCTTCTTGACGAATAGTACAGGAGAACACTAAGGCGGAATACCGTGGGGTTCTCCACAAGGACACCGGAATGCTCTGCCCATGCATGTCATATGCAGCTGCTGCAGGGGGAGCTATCCTCTACTGACGATGCAAAGATTGGGCTTTCGGCCCGCCTTGCTGGTCTCGGACTGACCAAACTGTCCTCCCGGAACAGAAATCCCGGAAGCTACATGCTGAGCCTTCAGTAAACAGTCTCGGCTCAAGTGCCCAGGCAGTTTGCAATAATAGCAAACTGACTGTCCTAGGGTGCATGCAGAGGTGATGTGATCTCGGGATCTGCATCGGGTACAGTGAGGGTCACCGACGGATTGTTTCCGATTCTGCTGAGCAGACCGGAAAGGTCCAGATGAAGATTGTCCTGACTTCTGGGGTCGGCTAGATGATCCAGAAGTACTCTGACCCGTCTGAGGGCGACTGCTCTGCTACTGCCCAATAGTCTGTGGCTGCTGGATCTGTCCGGAAGTCCGATCAGTCTGCTTCCTCTTCTTCTCTACGTTCACTCTCTGATAAGCAGATTCAATCATAAGCGCTCTATCCAGTGCCTCTGTGTATGATGCAATACCAAGACCGGCAATCTTCACTTGAAGATGCCCGTCCAATCCCTGGACAAACTGGAGCATACGAGATCTGTCCTCGGCAACCAACTCAGGACAGAATCTGGCCAACCAATTAAATTCGGCATTAGATTCCATAACTGAGCAGTTATTTTGCCAAAGACTCAGAAAATCCTGTCGACATGTCGTCTGATATGCCGGGGGAAAATACTGACTCTCGAATGTCTCCCTAAATATCGCCCAGGAAATATGCTGCTCACCTATAATGGAGCGTTGTGTGTCCCACCAGATCTCTACCTCATCTCGTACCTCAAGTACGCAGTAGTAGGCACGACTGGAGGGGGTGTCGGGTATACTGAAGGTGATACCACTAGTGGTACAGTCGAGGTATGTACCTCTACAGTTGGAACTGTCGGGGTCTGAGGACCTGACGTGCTCCCAATACCCTGAGGAGTCTGTCCCTGACGGACAGGCTCGACCCTAGCAAAACTCTCTGGAGACTCTGTCTCAGGAGAATTTATCGGTCTCTTACGTGGACAGCCACGTCTCGGTACCGGAATACGTATATGTGTCATATCTGTAACAAAATGTTACCCATATATCACTACAGGTATGAAAACTATAAAATTACCAAATTTACCTATTACTGTCTGGAGATGTCCTGTCGCTGCTTAGTCCCCCAAATAGAACTAATAGAATCTCGTCAAAATATACATCGGAATTCTGAAATGAGAAAATCGACCGAAATCCGTACAATCTGAAATATCCAGATACGCTCACAAACTCAAGAACACAAAAATCCAAAATCGGAGCCTAACTCTGATACCAAAAATTGGTATCAGATAAAATCCAAATCCAAAACAAAAAGCAAGTATCGTAACCTGCTCTGAAACCAAATAAATTGCCACGCCCCAGGTAGTCCCTGCCAGAAGAAATTTCGACAGCATCTCCCCTGTACGGGTGACAATATGAATCCAGAAATACATATATCTAAACCATCGGCCCACACAGCCGGAACAATACACACAAAGAGTAAACAATCCACGCAGTTATATTCAATATTCCACACAGATATAATATGAACAATTCATGCAGTTATATAAAGGAAGACACATCGTAGATATATGTAAAACCTCCTATTCCACTACAATGAAGAAAACGAAGTCCACGAAGTAATGAAAATATCCGCAGCGGAAAACCAAAAGTAGTAAACCCAAGTGTTCGATATAAAGTCCACAATACAAAACCCACATTGCAAGTATATAAGATGCAAAAGCAAAACATATCCCGACAATAGGAAAATCCTCGCGATAAAGAGGGCTAGTGACTGGAATATCTCCTGACGGCATCAACCTGAAATGTAGTAATACAACGGTGTGAGTCCAAAGAACTCAGCAGGTAATCCAATAGATATGTACAACTGCATATAACTACCAGCAACAATCCTACGGTACAGTATCCTAACAATACAACATATAGTACAGTCTCCTAACAGTATAACAGGTATGCATAACTGAATAAACTGCAGTAATCAACAATAGGCATGTAATACAGTCTACTGTAAGAATAATAAGAAATGCAATACTGAAATAAACTGTACTCACCTGCGAGGCTTGGGCAAATGACTGTGGACATACATAGACAAAGTAGTCAGCGCAAATAAGCATGTATCATGTATGCATGTCAATCATATGCAGTCACCCAAGTGCAGCATCCAATATGCAACAATCACAATAAATTCAATCTGTGCATATGATGCAATATGACATGGTCACCCCTGACGCCAGTCAGCCATCTCATACACAATGGTGAGACCGAGTGGGTAGGGTTGTGACACCGTGCACTCTGCCGTCACTACCCCTGAAGAGTGACCGAGTGGACGGGATGCTGTCGGAGTACATCTATCCTCCTACCTCAAATTAGAGTGAGGGAGTGTAATGCTCTCATCTCCCAGTACGCAGTGATGGGGAGGGACCGCGGCGTGCTACCTCGCTGCATCGTGATACCCATGAGCACCCCGACGGTGCACCACCGAGCAACCTGCCTTAGACACCCTGAGTGTTGTGCCACTACCCATGCAGTGGTCACGCTGTGTGCAGGCCATCATGTAGCCGGCCGACGAGCTCAACAACAATGGAGTCGTCAATCGCCCAGCATGCAATCATGCGATATGGTGCGTGCGGCTACAATATGTCATACCTGAACATATCCTCCTCCATATGCGTAGGTGCCAATAAAACAAACACATGTGTATAACAATGATATAAGCAACTCAAATCCAACAACATATAACAATTATCCCCAGCAACTAATCAAGTATAGATAAGCATTATAAATATCCATCTCTATGAACATATATACACATGGCAAAAGATAAAGGCATCCAGTTCTAAAGTAAAGCAACTAACAGAAGAAGCATGTGATAGGTATCAACTAAGCCAAGACCAGGGAAGAGATAATCTACCATCTACCACTAGTAATTATATATAAACTACACATATCATAAGACATTATCAAAAGATAAGTCAAAGGGTACCTGCTGTTGGGTTTTTTTGGGTCGTGAAAACCGCTTTTTCGTGTCGCGGAAATCCCGAAACCCCCGTCACCGGATCCGTGCGAAGAATAAAACTTTCAAAAAACTTACGAGTACGAGTTTATAAACTCAAGATCTACATTAGAGTATGAGTTTTACCCTTGATGCGTGCCTTTCGCGAATCCCGCTCGTCCAAGGTGCCGGATCTCAAGTCGTCAATGTAGACAACTCTCTATGCGTATCCACATGAACAACTCGATGGAGGGAGAACCTTAGAGTGTGCTAGCACTCCAAGAAGGTCTCGGCAAGATGAGGAGAGGGAGAACAAGAAGAGAGAGCAAGGTAGAAGATGGAATCAAAATTCACTTGAATGAAAATGAATACCATTCATTCCCTTAGTGGCCGACCACCTTCAAGAAGTGTAACTCCTCTCATTAATGTGGCCGACCACATTAAAGCAAAGAGAATTTGTAACTTCCATTAGGTGGCACACACATGTGTCAACTATGATGATGTGGCACCTCATCATTGGCCACTTAATGCCAAGTCACAAATGATGTGGCATAAAGTCAAGTCAAACTTGACTCTTCCTCTTCCTCTCAAGTCAAGTCAAACTTGACTTAATCTCTCTCATGATTGATCTAATCCAACCATTTAATTCAAGCCAATTTAATATAATGAATCTAATTCATTTAATTAAATTGATTCAATGAGTCATAATCTAAATTAGACTAATTGAACACATGAATCAACTTGAGTCCAACTCAATTAGCCCAATTAGGATTACTCTTAATCCAATTTGATTCATCACATGAATCTAATCCTCTTGGTTCATCATATGAACCTAATCTCCATCTAATTGTCCTTAGTGTGTGACCCTATAGGTTCTTGTAACGTTGGTAATGCCCCTAAACCCATTTAGGAGCATAAGTAATGAGCGGTATCTAGCAACACATCATTACTACCCAAGTTACAAGAATGTTGAGATCCAACATCACCTTGTGACTACTAATTGTGACTCCTCACAATATATGACAAGTGTCATTCTATCCTAGACATCTAGATTGATCAATGTGAGGCATAGACCATGTCATCCTCTGACCAATCTAAATCTTGAACTCCAAGTAAACTCACTAAATCAAATGAGCTCAATATCTCATATTGACTCATTTGGGCATGGCCATGCACTTCGTGGTCTCACTCTATCAAGAATATCGATGTCACTCCCGTCATATAGGAGGGATAGATCCCATCTACATCACTCACATCCCTCCTCATAATTTGTTACATACCCAGTAATCGCCTTTATAGTCCACCTAGTTACGGGTGACGTTTGACGAAACCAAAATACATAACTCCTTATGTAGGGATCCATGGTGACTTCAGGTCTAAGGACTAATAGTTATACTAATAGCCACATGAGAAAGTATATGACACTCATATAACGATCCATGATACTTTCTCATGGTGGGTCATTCAGAATACATTCTCCAATGCATACCCATGTGTCAACTTGATATCTCTATATCCATGACTTGTGAGATCAAGTCATCGAGTTGACCTACATGCTAGTCTTATTGCATTAACATTGTCCCTGAATGTTAATACTCGACTAGGAATGATTAAGAGTAGTGCTCCCTATATCATCTCACTATCGGTTCAACTAACCGATTGATATAGGTGAGAACCTTCTACTCAAGGACGCTATTATACTTAGTTTATTTGGCACCAATACAAGTAAGTATAATAACCAAAAAAATAAATGTCTTTATTTATATAAGAATATGATACAACAAGTCCATAATATAATCATCAAATGATTGGCTCTAGGGCTCTAACTAATAATCTCCCACTAGCACTAGTGCCAATCAGTTTAGGCTCTAAGCCCCAATGACCTATTGTGACCATCATGCTTCCTCTGTGCCAAAGCCTTGGTCAAGGGATCTGCGATGTTAGTCTCTGTAGGTACTTTGCAAATCTTCACATCTCCTCTCTCGATAATCTCTCGAATGAGATAGAAGAGCCGTAGTATGTGTTTGGTCCGCTGGTGTGAGCGAGGTTCCTTAGCTTGTGCTATAGCTTCATTGTTGTCACAATAGAGCTCAATAGGGTCAGCGATACTAGGAACCACCCCAAGTTCAGTGATGAACTTACGGATCCAAACTGCCTCCTTTGCTGCCTCTGATGCAGTAATGTACTCGGCCTCTGTCGTAGAATTAGCTACTGTGTCCTGCTTCAAACTCTTCCAGCTCACAGCACCACCATTTATGCAAAACATGAACCTTGACTGCGATCTATAATCATCCTGATCGATCTGGAAGCTGGCATCACTGTAACCCTATACAGCTAGCTCGTCATCGCCTCCATATATCAAGAAATATTCTTTAGTCCTTCTTAAGTACTTAGAATATTCTTGACCGCTATCCAGTGACTTTCACCTGGATCTGACTGGTATCTGCTCGTCATGCTCAAAGCATACGAGACATCAGGTCGAGTACATAGCATGGCGTACATGATAGATTCTATGGCTGAGGTATAAGGGATCTGATCCATGCGGTCTCTCTCCTCTCTAGAAGAGGGACCTTGAGTCTTCGAAAGACTCACGCCATGTGACATTGGTAGAAATCCCTTCTTGGAGTTCTGCATGGCAAACCGAAGGAGTAGCTTGTCAATGTATGTACTCTGACTTAGGCCAAGCAATTTCTTAGATCTATCTCTATAGATCTGTATCCCTAGAATGCGGGATGCCTCTCCTAAGTCCTTCATTGAGAAGCAACTCCCTAGCCAGGTCTTGACAGATTGAAGCAAAGGGATGTCCTTCCAAATGAGTAGTATGTCATCCACATACAATATGAGGAAGACAACTATATCCCCTACAATCTTCTTGTAGACACAAGGCTCATCTTCGTTCTTGATGAAACCAAACTATTTGATTGCATCATCGAATCGAAGATTCCAGCTCCGAGAAGCTTGCTTTACTCTATAAATGGACTTATGCAGCTTGCATACTCTGCTAGTATGCTGTGGATCTACAAAACCCTCAGGTTGTGTCATGTACACATTCTCGAGCAGGTTTTCATTTAGAAATGCGGTTTTGACATCCATCTGCCATATCTCATAGTCATGGTATGTTGCAATATCAAGCATGATCCGAATGGACTTAAACATCGCTACTAGAGAAAAGGTTTCATCATAGTCAATACCATGAATCTGCTTGAAACCTTTAGCTACCAAGCGACCCTTAAAGATAAGTCCATCCATGTCAGTCTTTCTCTTAAAGACCCACTTATACCCAATGAGTTTTAACCCTTCAGGTGGATCAACCAAAGTCCATACTTGGTTGGTGTACATGGATTCCATCTCGGATCTCATGGTCTCTAGCCATTTCTTAGAATTTGGTCTCATCACAGCTTCCTGATAAGTGGTAGGCTCATCCTCTATGAGCACATTGTCATCATGGTCAGACAAGAGAAATGAGTATCTCTCAGGCTGACGACGTACCCTATCAGACCTGCGAAGATGTATGTCTACATGAACTGGTTGTTGTTCCTCAACTCCTTGTGGAACAACATCATCCACAACACTTTGTGGTTCCAGTTCAACTTCCATCGAGGTTTCAGTGCTATTGTTCGCATCTTGAACTTTTTCAAGATCGAACGTGCTCCCACTAGTCTTTCTAGAAACAAAGTCCCTTTCTAGAAAGACCCCAGTCTTTGCCACAACTACCTTGTGCTTACTGGGAATGTAGAAGTAATATCCCTTAGTTTCCTTGGGATATCCAATAAAGTAGCACTTGTCGGATTTGGGTCCTAATTTGTCTGAGACTTAACATTTAACGTAAGCCTCACAAACCCAAATTCTCATAAAAGACACCTGGGCATCTCTCCCAGTCCATATCCTATATGGTGTCTTTATCACGACCTTGGATGAAACTTGGTTGAGTATAAAAGCTGCCGTATCTAGAGCATAGCCCCAAAGGAATGACGGAAGATCTATGTGACTCATCATAGATCGTACCATATCTAATAGGGTACGATTCCTCCTTTCGGATACACCATTCCACTGTGGTGTTCCAGGAGGAGTGAGTTGGGATAGAATCTCACACTCAGCTAGATAGTCACGAAACTCATGGCTAAGGTATTCTCCACCTCGATCTGATCGAAGTATCTTAATACTCTTGCCAAGCTGGTTCTGTACTTTATTCTTGAATTCTTTGAACTTTTCAAAGGATTCTGACTTATGTGTCATCAAGTACACATAACCATATCTACTGAAGTCATCAGTAAATGTGATGAAGTACCTATAACCGCCTCTAACAGCGACATTGAAAGGGCCACATACATCACTATGTATAAGACCTAACAAGTCAGTCGCTCTCTCACTGTGCCCACTAAAGGGAGTCTTGGTCATCTTGCCTAGTAGGCATGACTCACACGTCTCATAAGATTTAAAATCAAATGAGTCCAGTAGACCATCCTTATGGAGCTGGGATAAGCGCTTGTCATTTATATGACCTAAGCGACAGTGCTAGAGATAGGTTTGATTCAAGTCATTTGACTTGAACCTCTTGGTATTTATGTTATAGATAGGGCTTTCAAGGTCTAGAATGTAGAGTCCGTTCATCAGAGGTGCACTACAATAGAACATATCTTTTAAATAAACAGAACAATATTTGTCCTTAATTATAAAAGAGAAACCTTTCTTGTCCAAACAAGAAACTGAAATTAAGTTCTTAGTTAAAGCAGACACATAACAACAATCATCCAACTCTAGTACAAGCCCAGAGGGCAGAGATAGAAAATAAGTCCCTACAACAATAGCAGTAACCCGTGCTCCATTGCCTACGCGTAGGTCCACCTCGCCCTTTGCCAATGCTATTTTTCACATTAGTACAAATGTGAGAAGCACATCCGATCTAATACCCATGATGAAGAAATAGATAGATTTTCTTCTTAAGATCTTCCAGGTACACCTTACAGTTCCTCTTCCAGTGCCCGGTCTGACCGCAGTGGAAGCAGGTAGCATCCTTGGCGACCCCTCCTTTAGGCTTCAGTGTCTTGCCTTTGCCTTGGCTTGGGACTTTCCTTTGCCTTTGGGCTTGCCCTTGCCCTTGTGTTTTTGAACCATCAGAACAGAGTGGGACTTTGCCTTCTTAAGGTTCAGCTCAGCAGTTCTCAACATGCTAAGCAGCTCGGGCAGTGGCTTGTCAATTTCATTCATATTATAGTTTAGAATGAATTGACTATAGCTATCCGACAAGGATTGCAAGATCAAGTCAGTGGCCAGCTCTTGGCCAAGCGGGAAACCCAACCTCTGTAGGTTTTCTATGTACCCAATCATTTTGAGTACATATGGGCCTACGGGAGCCCTATATGACAACTTGCACTGAAATAGTGCCCTTGGGATCTCAAATCTCTCATGCCGCGCTTGTCCTTGATACAGTTGACGAAGATGTTCAACCATATTGTAAGCGCCCATCAACTGAAATAGTGCCCTTAGAATATTCTAGCTTCTCTTCCCCTTTGACATATATCAAAAAATAATTTGGAGAGAGTTAACAATAATTTCAAATAGACCATGTTTGTAAAATCTTGAAAGACACTTAGCTTTTAGAAAAAAAAAATTTGATAAGCCTTAATTAGCTTTTGGAAAAATTTTGATTAAAACTTGGCTTAAATTTTTTTTTTTTTATAAAAGCTTGGTTAAGTACTTTAGCTTTAGAAAGATTTTTATTTTAAAAAAAATTTAACTAAATACATAGCTTTAGAAAAACCTTATTTTTAAAATATTTTAAGTTTCTTTTCAAAATTAATTAAACCAAAAACTTAACTTCTTTTTAAAGCTTTAAAATTTTTTCTAAAGGATACTTAAAGATTTTGAGAAATATCTAACTTTATCCTTTAATCAAAGATTTTAGCTAAAAAAACTTTAACATGTACTTAACTTTTGAAAAATATTTTAGATAAATTTAGTTAAAAATATAGGATCGAGATGCACTAGAGGGGGGGTGGGGGGGGGGGGGGGGGGGAATAGCGCTCGTTTTAAAACTAAACTCGGAGATAGGCAGTCGAATAAAGACATAACAAAACAATCACAAACACCAAGAGTTACTTGGTTCGGAGCCTATGGTGACTCCTACTCCAAGGCCCGCACGTGAGAGTGATTTCGATGGGCAATCACTAATCAATCGAAAGAAGTACAAGTACAATGATTGATTACAAGTAATTATAAGACTTAAAGAATACCAATGACTTTGAAACAAAGATCTTTAGCATGGTGGTCGTCGGGACAACTTTTGAGCGTTGAGGAAGCGTTTTCATATCAGTGCAAAGAAGGGAAAGTTGCTTGGAATGTTGTTGTTATGTATCTGGTCGAGATAACCTTATATAGCCTGCTGAAGGTGCCTTCAACGTCCATGGAAGGCGCCTCCAACGTGAACTTTTATCCCCAAATCCACGATGCCGATAAGCTCCACTTTCTGAAAAACTTCATCCGTTCGAAGGCGCCTTCAAGCCCCATGGAAGGTGCCTTCCATCCAACATCCAAGACACCTAAAGCACCCGAGGCACCTCCAACAGCCTTGAAGGCGCCTCAGACACTATTCATCAGAGCCTTTTAAGTTCTTTTTGCTCCCTGCAAGATACGATAGTCTAAAATATCAAATATACCCTGCAAAATAGAGTTAGTATAATAAAATATGAAATTGCAACACCCATAGGATCTCTAATAATTCATGTATATTTATGCATGATTAATATAGATTTATGCATGATTAAAATGGGCCTTAATAATTCAAATAGATTTATACATGATATAGTATGGGCCTTATGTGGATTTTCAAAAATATAAAAGAAAAAGAACCAAAAAGAGGCATGACCAAGGATTGAACCTTGGACCTCTTGGGAAGTGGTTCCATGTCATAACCAGTAGCCCCAGCAGGGGTGTGCTGATATGAAAAGAGGGGAATTATGGTTAAAGGTAAGGAAAGTGAAGGCTGACTTCACTAAGGAGGAGAAATTCAAGCTTCCTTCTCTTCTTACAATGAAAAGAGAGTTTTTGCTTTCTCCCTTCATTTAGGATGAGTAAAAGAAGAGGGAAGGAAAAGATCATTTTTCCTTCTTCATCTTAATTGGAATAAAAGGAGAAAAAGAATGAAAATCTTCATTTTTGCTCTCTCTTTCTCCTTCCTCCTTCTCTCCACCGAAACCACTCTCTTCTTCCTCACCATTGCCGAACCAAGCAAAAAGGTTTGCTCTCTAGGAAAAGCTTCACAACCAAGGATTTCTTCTCTTAGAGGATTAAACAAGAGATGTAAGTATCCTCTCACATGCAGTACAATAGTTATCGTACGCTTTACATTTTGTTTGAAAAAAAATGGACTTAGGGATCTCCTTGCAAGTTTCGGCCAAGATAAGAAGTTGTGGTCACTTATGGTTGTCAAGTCACAAATTATGCTTCATGTTGTAACAAAAAAAATCTAGAACCCCACTCTTGAGGTTTCGGCCAAGAGAAAATATAAGGTGTAGAGTAAGATTTTGAAATCTAAACATGCTTATTTATGCTCCTTCATGATACATGATCTATTATATGTTGTTAGATAAGTTTTCATGCTACATGATGTATAAACAAAACCTAGAACCTTTCTTTAGGTTTCGGACAAAGATGAACACAAGGTCTAGGGCAAGATTTTGAGAACTAACTATACTTGTTTTATGCTTCCTCATGATGTATGCTTTCCTATGCTATGTTAGGTTAAATATCCATGGCTTATGTTGCATAAATCCTAGAAATACCACCTTGTAGTTTCGACCAAGGTTGAATTAAAGGCTTAGAGAAAGTTGTTGACCTAACTACACTTGTTTTATGCTTCCTCATGATGTATGCTTTCCTATGCTATGTTAGGTTAAATATCCATGGCTTATGTTGCATGAAAAACCTAGAAATACCACCTTGAAGTTTCGGCTAAGTTAAGAGACAAGGTCTAGGGCAAAGTTTTGAAATGAAAACGTGCTTGTTTATGCTCCTTCATGATACATGATCTCTTATATGTTGTTAGTTAAGAGTTTTATGCTCCATGTGGCATTAAAGGTTGAGAAACCCTACATTGATGTTTCAGCCAAGTTGGGATACAAGGTCTAGGGCAAGGTTTTGAAATCTAGTCATGCTTATATATGCTTCCATATGATGTATGATCTTTAATATATGGTTAGTTTAAGTTTCATGCTTCATGTTGTATTTAAAAGTTTGAATACCTCACATTTAGGTTTCGGCCAAGGTTGAAATTGAGACTTAGAGCAAAGTTTTGAAACCTAACCATGCTTATTTATGCTTCCTTATGATATATGATTTCTTACATGTTGTTAGTTTCATGCTACATGTTGTATTAAAAAAATTGGAACCTCACCTTAAGGTTCGACCAAGGATGATTTAGGGTTTGTAGGAAGATCAAAACCCCAACCATGCATGATAATGACTCTTTATGATATGCTTTAGGTTATATGCACTTATGACATCATGTTATGATTCCTTATGATATGCTTTATGTATGTGCACTTATGACATCATGTTATGATTCCTTATGATATGCTTTATGTTATGTGCACCTCATGCTATTATGATATGTTATGAAAGGCTTCTGTAAGATGAAAAGCCTAAGAGATGCTTCCCTTGAGATGAGATCAAGAGCACTCTTCATGACATGACAAAGAGATGCTTCCCTTAAGTTGGGATCAAGAGCTCTCTTCATGATATGACAAGAACATGAAATGTTATGATATGACAAGAGCATGATATGTTATGATATGATATGATATGACATGCTATTTTACTTTGTATGGCTTGTACCAAGGGTGGGCTCCATAAGCGCCCCTAGGTCGATGGTCTATGAAACGGGCCTAGTAAAAGGGATGGGCTCCTAAGTTGCCCCTAGGTCGATGGTCTATGAAACTGGCCTAGTTCCTAGTAGGTTCAAGATTAGCTACCTTGGATCTATTTAGGATGTGCGCATTCATGTATGTATGTGGTACAAGCCGGGCCCTCATGTTGAGATTATGTTTAAGAATGTATATGATATATGTTTTCAAAAGGACATCATGCATATACTCATCTCATGTCACATGTTTTCAAAAGAACATCTTGCATCTACAAATTCATGTGATATGTTTTCTTTTATGCTTACTTGAGATGCTCTTGTAAATATGCCAATGATGCTCATATGATCATGTTATTACTTTATGTTTATGCTCTCACATGCTATGATATGATCTTATGTTCTCACATGATATGATATGATTTGATGTTTATGATTTCACATGATATGATATGACTTTATGTTTATGTTCTCACATGATATGATATGACTTTATATTATGCTCTCACATGTTATGTTATAATTTGCCAAATGAACATGTTATCACTCTATGTTTATGTATGATTCATGGTTTTTGTGAGTAGGAAAGGAACTTACTAAGCCTATGGGCTAATAGTCTTTTAATGTTTCCTTGTACTGCAGAAAAAGGAAAGGAATGGCTAGATTAAGAGGAGCAGCAGGAAGGGCAAGTGTGTGTGTGGCATGGTGGAAGAAAAAAAACTGCTTTATGTTTATATGTTTTAAGTTTGCATATGAACCATGTGTTGTCATTATGCTTTGATGGTACTTGTACTAGTATGGATAGTATACACTTATGTTCTCCCTATTTCATGTTAGTATGCTTATGATATCATGAATTATGTTTCAAGTAGTTGATACTAATTAAGTTATATGCATGAACATTAACATGTCTACATGTTCAATATGATAAGCATGATGTTTAGTGTAGTTAGTGTAGAAAAAAATTTTATAACTGTTTCCGCTGCCATGATTTTATATGTATGCACGTATATAAGTAAGTAACCCCGTCCCTCCTTGAGCAGTGGGAGGGCGGGCGTTACAGAAATAATAAATCATTTTGACAGTCTCTGGACTATCTGTTTCTGACTTTAAGTTTCACAAAAAACCTAGGTCGAACCAACGCCTATTGTTCCCTCATCGAGGATCGCGTCCTCACCTACTCCTCTCAGGAGAGTTTACCTTTTGCCAGACCGGTCCTCCAGATCGACTGGACTTTTCCTCAGCGTCTGAGTCTTCAAGACTTTTCTGCTAGACATCCGATCCTCGACCCATCCAATCTTCCACCTGGTTCGCGACCACCAGGATTTTCACCTAGAGTCCCCGACTCTAAGGTTTCACCCAAAGTGCTCGATCCACCAAGACTTTCCACCTAGAGTTACCACCCCCTAGGATTTTTCACTTGCCTAACTATAGCTAAGACTTTTACCTAAGAACACTTAGGACTTTCCTACAAACTCATTCAGGCTTGTTATACAATAAGTAACCTTAAGTTTGAACCCTTTGCCATTATCAAAATATAGGTTCGATCGTCTGATGCTTCCCTCACCAACAATCTCTCCATTTTTGATTATGACAACACAATTCAAAGTTAAAGTATAAAACATATAGCAATAAGTATGAGAGAAAATGCAATAATTAAGACTTGCAGAATATAGAGCAAGTTAAGAACAATTAATTTGATTTTAGTTTGATTTGTTAACTCCCCCTTAAGTTTCTCCTTAATTTACTCTTAGCTCCCCCTTAATTTTCTTTTTTTTTTTCTTAACTTTAGCTTCTCTCCCCCTTTGACATATATCAAAAACACTTTTGAGAGAGTTGAAAATACTTTTAAAGAAACTAAGATTTTGAAAGTTTTGAAAAATATTGAGTTTTGAAGAATACAACACTTAGTCTCTATTAAGCTTTATAACACTTAGCTTAAAATAATTTTGATAAAAACTTAGTTAAGTACTTAGCTTTAAAAAGATGCAGAAGCTTAGTTTGAACTTTTTAAAAAGGAGAGAAATAATTTTGAAATTAAAAACAACTTAAACTTTTGAAAGAAAAGAGAAACAATTTAAAAAAACTTTAATTTTTCAAAAAAGAGTTTAACTCTTTTTAAAAAAACTTTAACTTTTCAAAAAAGAGTTTAACTTTAAAAAACTTTAACTTTTCAAAGAAAAGAGTTTAATTTTTTAAAAAAACTTTAATTTTTTTTTAAATTTAAATTTTCACTCCCTGGATTAATGCCAAAAAAATTTTTAGTGTCCTAGAGTTTAAGCATGAGTGTTAAAAAAAACTTCAACATAAACATCTTCCTTTCCTAACAAAATGTCTAACCTTTAGCTACTAGCTATTTTATCATGAGCTAGTAGTTTTCACTTGGTTAGTCAAATTAATTTGGTGTTCCAGTTAGTTTGACTAAGCATGGATAACTTAACTTGATTAATTTAATTTTGGTATTTATTGTCTAGACTTATGTTAATGCATATACATAAGCATTCTACAGTCCAGGCAGTACCCTATGCATCTCACACCATTCTAAGTATTTTTTATACACAAGCAAGGTAATCCTAGTGTGCTTGTGAGATGCTCTAGCTAAAACCTGAGGGTACATATTTTCTAGGGAAAAGTCCTAAACTATTTCCAAACTTTGAAAATACTAGTAAAACTGAGAGTTTTGAAAATAATTATCCTAGACTTTTAAAACATGATTTTGAAAAAACTTAATAAAAGGAGTAAATTTGAAAAACTTTAAAATCTATTCTACTGTGCACATACCTAATTGTCTTCTAAGTATGCTGAACTCAAGTTCAGGTAAGGGTTTTGTGAAAATATCTGCTAGGTTTTATTGGACTCAACATAATCAAGTACAATATCACCCCTAACTACATGATCCCTTACAAAGTGATGCTTGTCCCCTCGGATGGGTCTAGTGGCTAGCGCATGAGGTGTTGTTACAATAAGGTCTGGGGTTCGAATCTCGGCAAAGCTGAGGTATATACCTCCCTAATGTGCTAGTCACTATTCCAAAGGCTAGTAGCCACCCGTGATTTACCTCCTCCGTGTTGGCCTTGGGACGGGTTGGCGGGGGCGCTGGGGGCGAGCGTATTCGTCTTACAAAGTGATGCTTAACTTCTTTTGGATACCAACACAAGAGTCCAGCGATCTTATACTTCGATCAAGGTGTGCTTATATCCGTCAAGAACTTGCTTGATTGATCAAACACATGTCTGATTGAACATGCGGGTTGCTAGGAAAAGTTTTGTACTTGTACAATTTTTGTATAGGGAAATTTAAACAGAATGGAATTCCAGCGCCTTTATACCTATCATGAAACTTAGTATATGTATTTGTATATCCCTTCGCATGGATCTTCTGGAAAGGAACTAGAAGTTTTCTACAACATTTTCGCATGTTTAGTGCCCTAGTTCCTTACATTGGTATTAGAGCCACTTGCGAAGGCATATGCTAAGTAGTAGTTATAATTTTTATATGTGATATAGAAATTAGATGATAGGTTTACTATGATTTGCAAAATCATGAGTCTCAGCCAGATTGAGAGTCTCGACCAGATTATGAGTCTACGCCAAAATAGTTTTGTTGTGAACAAAGCATAGCTAGTGTTGTGACCAGCAAGGTCTCGGCTGATAATGTTTTATTGGGAATAAAACAAAGTCGGTTTTAGGGCTTAGGGTCTCGAGTACAGCAGCAACTCATGCAATGAGTATGCAAAATAATTTTACTTCGGGGGCACTGCCCCCTGAAACCCCCATAAGGGACGCTGCCCCCTTGACCCTCGCCTGCTAACCGACTAGTGAGACCACCGTGGCGTTACGTCTCATGGCTCTTTGTTGAAATCGTAGTAGATTTTATGTCATAAGGATATTATTAATATATATGACATGGTACATGGTTATGACCTTTAACCCCAATGTAATTGGATGTGTGTGTATGTTGTAATTCATAATATTGCCTGCGTGTCGTGCCTTCATCTTTTATCACTCTTGTTTTAAATTTAGACTACCCTCGAATATAACTCGAGGTTTCTTTAGGTTTTGTAATGTACAAATTAGAGAATAATTAGTCTACTGGATGATGGTGAAAAAAAGAAGAAGGACAACAACACACGACGACCAAGGAAGTACTTGGAGAAGATGCTTTGACCTAGATTGACTTTTTGATCTTCTCATTGGCTTGAGAGGATCGTAGATTACGGGGCCATAACCATGTCACATTTTAATTAAGCATATATGTTAATGTGTACCATGATTATATGTGATACAAGTGTAGTTTCACCATAATTAGGTCCTTTTAATATATGCCTACCAAAGTTTGGTACTCACTTTTAGCTCGATCAATGGTAGTCAGGTTTTGCCAAAATAAAGTGACTTGATCTATCTTGCTAGAGTGCAATAAGATAATTGTGATATCCGACTATTAAACTTATGGGTGTGACTTATGTCACGCCCCAGAGGAGTCCCCGTCCGAAGAAATTTCGGCAGCATCTCCCCTGTACGGCGGACAATCTGAAACTTTCTACTTATCTCCATACCTCAGCCACATACGGCTGGAATAATAACAATAAATATAACACAACCACACAAACATCCACGCAGTTATATATAATCAAACAAAGCAGTAATACTCTGACTCGAAAACCACCCTACTCAACTACACTCGTAAAACTCAAATCCGACGAAACTCACCTCTTATGCTGACCCGGCAGGCATGTAGTAGAAGAAGACCAAATAAAATCCATCGACATCACAATAATAAATACAACGTCCAAGTATCAAACAAATCAAGTCTAAACATAGACAAACGAGAAGAAAACTCAAAAGTCAATCAATCCTCGAGGTCTGCAGGGGATCTAGCACTACGTGCAGTGGGGACTAGCGACTGGAACTCCCTCCTGACAGCATCAACCTGAAAATAACAACAATGGAGGCGGGGTGAGTCCAACACTCAGCAGGTACAGTTGATATGCAAGGTAAAGAAATAACACCTAGCACTAATCATGCGTACAGTCTCCTGATAAAGATAAAGGTAAATGCAAACCGAAGAAGACAGGAGAGAATCTGTACTAACCAGGACCCGGTATAAGGACAAACAGTCCGAAAGGTATAGAAGACCTGTATGCATGTCAAACATAGGTATCCAAACAATATGCAGCATATAAATGTAGCAAACACAATCACAAACAATAAATGAATCATGCATATGATGCCAATGTCATGGTCACCCCTGACGCCAGTCAGCCAACTCACAACAAAAGTGGGACCAAGTGGGTAGGGCTGTGACAACCGTGCACTCAGCAACACTACTCCTGATGAGTGATCGAGTGGACGGGATGCTGTCGGAGTACATGTTGGGTTTTTCGGGCCGCGAAAACCGCTTTTCGCGTCGCGGAAACCCCGAATCACCCAAGGCCAACGGATCCGTGCAAAGAAAACCGAACGATAAATACGAGTACGAGTTTGAAAAACCTTTTAGATCTACTCCTAGATCTACATGTTAAGAGCTTTACCCTTGTTGCGTGCCTTTCGCGTTCCCGCTCGTCCAAGGAGTTGCCGGATCTCTAGACCGTCAAGCGTCGGTCCTCTAGAAGTATCCACACGGACACGTAGGTGGAGAAAACCTTACACAAAGGTGTGCTAGCACCTTGGTAATATTCGTCCAAGGCAAGGAGGAGAGGGAGAGGAAGAGCTTCAAGAGGAAGAAGAAGAAGATACACCACTTGAATGAAAATTGAAATCACAATCAAACACAAAGTGGCCGGCCACCCTCAATGGTGAAAAACTCCCAAATTAATTGCATTAATTGCAATTAATATGAAACCATTAAAGAGAATGACTTTGTAACTTCCATGAGGTGGCACCCATGATGATGTGGAGTATCATCATTGGTCCACCTAATGCCAACTCACCAATGAGGTGGCAAAAGGTCAAGACAAAATTAACCTTTGGTCTTCCTTCTTAAGTCAAGTCAAACTTGACCCAATCTCTTCCATGGTTGATCTAATCTAACCATTTGATTCAAGCCAACTTAATATAATGAATCTAATTCATTTAATTAAATTGATTCAATGAGTCAAAATCTAAATTAGACTCATCGAACATATGAATCAACTTGAGTCGAACTCAAGTTAGCCCAATTAGGATTACTCTTAATCCAATTTAGGTCATCAAATGAATCTAATCCTCTTGGTTCATCATATGAACCTAATCTCCATCTAATTGTCCTAAGTGTGTGACCCTATAGGTTCTTGTAACGTTGGCAATGCCCTAAACCCATTTAGGAGCATAAGTAATGAGCGGTATCTAACAACACATCATTACTACCCAAGTTACAAGAATGTCGAGATCCGACATCACCTTGTGACTACTAATTGTGACTCCTCACAATATGTAACATTGTCCTTCTATCCTAGACATCTAGATTGATCAATGTGAGGCATAGACCGTGTCATCCTCTAATCAATCTAAATCTTGAACTCCAAGTAGACTCACTCAATCAAATGAGCTCAACATCTCATGTTGACTCATTTGGGCATGGCCATGCACTTCGTGGTCTAACTCTATCAAGAATATTGATGTCGCTCCCGTCATATGGGAGAGATAGATCCCATCTACATCACTCATATCCCTCTGCATAATTTGTTACATACCCAGTAATCGCCTTTATAGTCCACCCTGTTACGGGTGACGTTTGACGAAACCAAAGTACATAACTTCTTATGTAGGGATCCATGGTGACTTCAGGTCAAAGGACTAATAGTCATACTAATAGCCACATGAGAAAGTATATGACACTCATATAGCGATCCATGATACTTTCTCATGGCGGGTCATTCAGTATACATTCTCTAATGCATACCCATGTGTCAGCTTGATATCTCTATATCCATGACTTGTGAGATCAAGTCATCGAGCTGACCTACATGCTAGTCTTATTGTATTAACATTGTCCCTGAATGTTAATACTCGACTAGGAATGATTTAGAGTAGTGTTCCCTATATCATCTCACTATCGATTCAACTAATCGATTGATATAGGTATAATCCTTCTACTCAAGGACGCTATTATACTTAGTCTATTTGGCACTAATACAAATAAGTATAATAATCAAACAAATGCCTTTATTAATATACAAGAATATGATACAATGAGTCCATACAATCATCAAATGATTGGCTCTAGGGCTCTAACTAACAATCTCCCACTAGCACTAGTGCCAATCAGTATAGGCTCTAAGGCCTAATGACCAAGTGTGACCATCATGCTTCCTCTGTGCCAAAGCCTTGGTCAAGGGATCTGCGATGTTAGCCTCTGTAGGTACTCTGCAAATCTTCACATCTCCTCTATCGATAATCTCTCGAATGAGATGGAAGCGCCGTAGTATATGCTTGGTCCGCTGGTGTGAGCGAGGTTCCTTCGCCTGTGCTATAGCTCCATTGTTGTCACAATAGAGCGCAATGGGGTCAGCAATGCTAGGAACCACCCCAAGTTCAATGATTAACTTGCGGATCCAAACTGCCTCCTTTGCTGCCTCTGATGCAGCAATATACTCGACCTCTGTCGTAGAATCAACTACTGTGTCCTGCCACCATTAATGCAAAATACTAACCCCGACTGCGATCTATAGTCATCCTGGTCGGTCTGGAAGCTAGCATCACTGTAACCCTTTACAGCTAGCTCATCATTGCCTCCATATATCAAGAAATATTCTTTAGTCCTTCTTAAGTACTTAATAATATTCTTGACCGCTATCCAGTGACTTTCACCTGGATCTGACTGGTATCTGCTCAAAGCATACGAGACATCAGGTCGAGTACATAGCATGGCGTACATGATCGATCCTATGGCTGAGGCATAAGGGATCTGATCCATGCGGTCTCTCTCCTCTCTAGAAGAGGGACTTTGAATCTTCAAAAGACTCACGCCATGTGAGATCGGCAGAAATCCCTTCTTGGAGTTCTGCATGGCAAACCGAAGGAGTACCTTGTCAATGTATATACTCTGACTTAGGCCAAGCAATCTCTTAAATCTATCTCTATAGATCTGTATCCCTAGAATGCGGGATGCCTCACCTAAGTCCTTCATTGAGAAGCAACTCCCTAGCCAGGTCTTGATAGACTGAAGCATAGGGATGTCCTTCCCAATGAGTAGTATGTCATCCACATACAATATGAGGAAGACAACTATGTCTCCTACAACCTTCTTGTAGACACAAGGTTCATCTTCGTTCTTGATGAAACCAAACTGTTTGATTGCATCATCGAATCGAAGATTCCAGCTCCGAGAAGCTTGCTTTAGTCCATAAATGGACCTATGCAGCTTGCATACTCTGCTAGTGTGGATCGACAAAACCCTCAGGTTGTGTCATGTACACATCCTCGAGTAGGTTTCCATTCAGAAACGCGGTTTTGACATCCATCTGCCATATCTCATAGTCATGGTAGGCTGCAATAGCAAGCATGATCCGAATGGACTTAAACATCGCTACTGGAGAAAAGGTTTCATCATAGTCAATACCATGAATCTGCTTGAAACCTTTAGCTACCAAGCGACCCTTATAGATAAGTCCATCCATGTCAGTCTTTCTCTTAAAGACCCACTTGCACCCAATGGGTTTTACCCCTTCAGGTGGATCAACCAAAGTCCATACTTGGTTGGTGTACATGGATTCCATCTCGGATCTCATGGCCTCTAACCATTTCTCAGAATCTGGTCTCATCACAGCTTCCTGATAGGTGGTAGGCTCATCCTCTATGAGCACAATGTCATCATGGTCAGACAAGAGAAATGAGTATCTCTCAGGCTGACGACGTACCCTATCAGACCTGCGAAGAGGTATGTCTACTTGAACTGGTTGTTGTTCCTCAACTCCTTGTGGAACATCATCCACAACACTTTGTGGTTCCAGTTCAACTTCCATCGAGGCTTCAGTGCTAGTATTCGCATCTTGAACTTCTTCAAGATCGAACGTGCTCCCACTAGTCTTTCTAGAAACAAAGTCCATTTCTAGAAAGACCCCAGTCTTTGCCACAACTACCTTGTGCTGACTGGGAATGTAGAAGTAATATCCCTTAGTTTCCTTGGGATATCCGATGAAATAGCACTTGTCAAATTTGGGTCCTAATTTGTCTGAGACTTGACGTCGTACGTAAGCCTCATAGCCCCAAATCCTCATGAAAGACACCTGGGCATCTCTCCCAGTCCATATCTTATATGGTGTCTTTATCACGGCCTTGGATGGAACTCGGTTGAGAATGAAAGCTGTCGTGTCTAGAGCATATCCCCATAGATATGTCGGAAGATCTGTGTGACTCATCATAGATCGTACCATATCTAATAAGGTACGATTCCTCCTTTCGGATACACCATTCCACTGTGGTGTTCCAGGAGGAGTGAGTTGGGATAGAATCCCACACTCAGCTAGGTAGTCACGAAACTCATGGCTTAAGTATTCACCACCTCGATCTGATCGAAGTATTTTAATACTCTTGCCAAGCTGGTTCTGTACTTCATTCTTGAATTCTTTGAACTTTTCAAAGGATTCGGACTTATGTGTCATCAAGTACACATAACCATATCTACTGAAGTCATCAGTAAATGTGATGAAGTATCTATAACCGCCTCTAGCAGCGACATTGAAAGGGCCACATACATCACTATGTATGAGTCCTAACAAATCAGTCGCTCTCTCGCTGTGCCCACTAAAAGGAGTCTTGGTCATCTTGCCTCGTAGGCATGACTCGCATATCTCATATGATTCAAAATCAAATGAGTCCAGCAAACCATCCTTATGGAGCTGGGATAAGCGCTTGTCATTTATATGACCTAAGCGACAGTGCCAGAGATAAGTTTGGTTCATGTCATTTGACTTGAACCTCTTGGTACTAATGTTATAGATAGGGCTCTCAAGGTCTAGAATATAGAGTCCGTTTATTAGTGGTGCACTACAATAGAACATATCTTTTAAATAAACAGAACAACATTTGTCTTTTATTATAAAAGAGTATCCTTTCTTGTCTAAACAAGAAACTGAAACTATGTTCTTAGTAAGAGCAGGCACATAACAACAATCATCTAAATTTAGTACAAGCCCAGAGGGCAGAGATAGCTGATAAGTTCCTACAGCAACAGCAGCAACCCGTGCTCCATTGCCTACTCGTAGGTCCACCTCGCCCTTTGCCAATGCTCTGCTATTTCTCAGCGCCTGCACATCAGTACAAATGTGAGAATCACATCCAGTATCTAATACCCATGATGTAGAAATAGATAGATTGATTTCTATAACATATATACCTGAAGTGGAAGTCTCACTTCGCTTCTTCTTAAGATCCTCCAAGTATACCTTGCAGTTCCTCTTCCAGTGCCCGGTCTGACCGCAGTGGAAGCAGGTAGCATCCTTGGCGACCCCTCCTTTAGGCTTCAGTGCCTTGCCTTTGCCCTTGGTTTGGGACTTTCCCTTACCTTTGGGCTTGCCCTTGCCCTTGTGCTTCTGGACCATCAGAATGGGCTTAACCTTCTTAAGGTTAATCTCAGCAGTTCGTAACATACTAAGTAGCTCGGGCAGTGGCTTGTCAATCTCGTTCATGTTATAGTTGAGAACGAATTGACTATAGCTATCCGGCAAGGACTGCAAGATCAAGTCAGTGGCCAGCTCTTGGCCAAGTGGGAACCCCAGTCTTTGTAGGTTCTCTATGTACCCAATCATCTTGAGTACATAAGGACCTACGGGAGCCCTGTCGACATAGTGCCTTAGAGATCTCAAATCTCTCATGCCTCGCTTGTCCCAGATATAGTTGGCGAAGATGCTCAACCATATCGTAAGCGCCCATCAACTCGTGTTGCTTCTGAAGCTCAGAGTTCATGGTCGCGAGCATTAGACGGGACACATCTAATGCGTCATCTTGATGCTTCTTGTAAGCATCTTTGTTTGCTCGCGGGGCATTGGCAGGAGGAGCCTCCGGAATGGGCTGCTCCAGAACGTACAGTTTATGTTCCTGGGTGAGAACTATTCTCAAGTTCCTGTACCAGTCTAGGAAATTCGCTCCGTTGAGCTTGTCCTTCTCAAGGACAGATCGTAGGGAGAAGGAATTCGTGTTCGACGTCATGGTTATTTACAACAGAAAATTTGCAGAAATAAATATCATATTCTTTTAAAATCATTTAATTAGGTCTTTAACTAAATGATGCTCCCACTGAATACTATAATTCTTGTGGGACAAGATCCACATCATACTAACCATTGAGTTAGCTTTGGCTAATACGCCCAAGGCTTAGTATGATCGGTAGGTAACGATTACCAATTACATCTCTATGAAACTCTTGTTTATAGAATAAAACCCGTATTTATATTAAAACTCGAGTTAGCTTTGGCTAATACGTCCGAGAATTAATATAAACGTGATTTTGTCCTACCTTTCCAACCATTGGAAGAATGCCTATAGTTGACTCGATCCAACCGAGTAACTAGGAATACTCAATCTAATTGAGTTTGTATTCACCCATGCGTTGATAGGCGGGACCAAGATTGTTCCTCCGTACCCTACCAAGATAATATGTATTGCTCTGCTTTGGCAGATTCAACAATACATGTGATCAAGGTAGTGATAGGTATCACGGCACGGTTAGGCATTTAGAGTTGGTTCAATCGAGATCTAATCTAATCGAAAAGGATGCATCTTGTGCACGACTTAGATCTAATCTAATCGCAAGGCACTAATTAATTAATTACTTATTAAACACGCATCATATACATAAGCAATTAACTAATTAATCTATTTGTGATTTAGTCATGGCCCTACTACGATCTTCTCAAGCCAATGAGAAGATCGAATGGTCAACCTAGGGTCAACAGCTTTTCCAAGCTCCTCCCATTGACCACCTTGTGTTGCTCGTGCCCGCCTCGGAACTCCATCTCGTGTGGACCCTCCACCGCTCCAATTTGTACATTACAATTTGAAACTCAAGTTACATTCGAGTCTAAATCTAATTTACAACAAGAATATAAGAGAAAGGCATGACGCGCAGGTCGCGGAAAAATAAAAACATACAACACGCGCAAACACATAACGGCACGCAGGCCGTATTATGAATTACAACACAATCCAATCATATTGGATTTTTGGGCCATGACTATCACAAAATTAATATATAATTCAAAATTATATATTTTCATAATTTTATATAATTTTAAAAATAATTTTTACAATTTTACAAGTAAAATTTCCCGGCGGTCCCGTTTAGCGGTTTCGGGCGCAATCGCGGAACGGATCCCCTTGCAGGGCCAGGGGCAGCGCCCCTACCCGCGATCTAACCATCGCGAGGGTTCCTTTGTGATCCAACAGTGCCCAAACTCGCTGTCCCAAAACGATTTGGGTCGAGACATTGCCGTTTCGGAAAAATCTTCCCGGCAGGTTCATTTTTAGTGATTTCGAGTGCAATCGCGGAGCAAATCCCCTTGCGGGGTTAGGGGCAGTACCCGTACCCACGATCTAACCATCGTGAGTTGCTCCTTTGCGATCTAATGGCACCCAAGCCCTCTGTCCCAAACGGATTTGGGGCAAAACGAAGCCGTTTTGGAAAAATCTTTCCGGTAGTCGAAGCCTACAAGTGCCGAGACACTTGTGCTTCGCTTCTACGGAAAAATTACCCATAAAACTATAAAAATCATAATTTTACAGAAAATTACAGAAACTTTAGTTTTCATAAAACCAAAAATTAAACTCGTACAAGCCTTGCACGTGGCTCTGATACCACTGTTGGGTTTTTCGGGCCGCGAAAACCGCTTTTCGCGTCGCAGAAACCCCGAATCACCCAAGGCCAACGGATCCGTGCAAATAAAACCGAACGATAAATACGAGTACGAGTTTGAAAAACCTTTTAGATCTACTCCTAGATCTACATGTTAAGAACTTTACCCTTGTTGCGTGCCTTTCGCGTTCCCGCTCGTCCAAGGAGTTGCCGGATCTCTAGACCGTCAAGCGTCGGTCCTCTAGAAGTATCCACACGGACACGTAGGTGGAGAAAACCTTACACAAAGGTGTGCTAGCACCTTGGTAAGATTCGTCCAAGGCAAGGAGGAGAGGGAGAGGAAGAGCTTCAAGAGGAAGAAGAAGAAGATACACCACTTGAATGAAAATTGAAATCACAATCAAACACAAAGTGGCCGGCCACCCTCAATGGTGAAAAACTCCCAAATTAATTGCATTAATTGCAATTAATATGAAACCATTATAGAGAATGGCTTTGTAACTTCCATGAGGTGGCACCCATGATAATGTGGAGTATCATTATTGGTCCACCTAATGCCAACTCACCAATGAGGTGGCAAAAGGTCAAGTCAAAATTAACCTTTGGTCTTCCTTCTTAAGTCAAGTCAAACTTGACCCAATCTCTTCCATAGTTGATCTAATCTAACCATTTGATTCAAGCCAACTTAATATAATGAATCTAATTCATTTAATTAAATTGATTCAATGAGTCAAAATCTAAATTAGACTCATCGAACATATGAATCAACTTGAGTCGAACTCAAGTTAGCCCAATTAGGATTACTCTTAATCCAATTTGATTCATCAAATGAATCTAATCCTCTTGGTTCATCATATGAACCTAATCTCCATCTAATTGTCCTAAGTGTGTGACCCTATAGGTTCTTGTAACGTTGGTAATGCCCTAAACCCATTTAGGAGCATAAGTAATGAGCGGTATCTAGCAACACATCATTACTACCCAAGTTACAAGAATGTCGAGATCTGACATCACCTTGTGACTACTAATTGTGACTCCTCACAATATGTAACATTGTCCTTCTATCCTAGACATCTAGATTGATCAATGTGAGGCATAGACTGTAAGAATGTTTAATACAAGCCTAGCTTTTGGTATAAACATTTATCTAGAAATAAGAATCACATTGGTCAAATGTCTACATTTATGATAAATGTAATTGTTCAATTAATTTATATTGTAGATAACATGGTGTGTGGTGTCACAGATAGAAGATTATGTTATCAGTACCTTATAAATTATAAAGAGTAGCTCTCGACCAAGATGGAAAGGAACAAACCATTGGAAGGTCGTAGTGTAATTAGGTATTAGTTTATCTTAACTATATAATTACACTAGTATACTTAGAGTGTATTGAGTAGGACCATTAGAGGTCATTTCTTTTATACTAACTTTATAAAGGAACAAAGACCTCAGTTATTATGGAAGTGTGTGCTCTTAATCCCAATATAATAACAAGCACATATATTTGATATTTATTTCTTTAATTTATCAATGGGTGAGATTTAGTTCGATAAATCAATAAGCCCGATAAGTTGGGAAATGATATCACTTATAGTGTGTGTTGTTGATTATAGAAGGAAACTGTGTCATAGTAATCTAGGTTGAGAATGTCCCCAAGAGGAGCTCATAAGGATTGTCATGTTAAACCCTGCAGGTGGACTTAGTCCGACATGACGATGAGGTTGAGTGGTACTATTCTTGGACTAAGATATTAATTAAATGAGTTGTCAGTAACTCACTTAATTAGTGGACATTCGACATCTTAAACACAGGGAGACTAACACACTCATAATAAGAAGGAGCCCAAAAATGTAATTTGGGATTGATGCGGTAGTTCAATAATAATTCTTTAGTGGAATGAATTATTATTGATGAAGTTAAGTTGTGTGTTTGGGGCGAACACGGGATGCTTAATTTCATCGGGAGACCAAAACCAATTCCTCCTCTCGGTCCCTATCGTAGCCTCTTGTATATAGAGATTTATACCCACCTTCTTACCCATCCTATAGGGGCCGGCCAAGCTAGCTTGGAGACCAAGCTAGGGCCGGCCATGGTTTGGTTCATGGGTGAATTCATGTGGCCGGCCCTAGCTTGAACTCAAGCTTAGGTGGCCGGCCCTATTAAAATAAAAAGGAATTTTAATTTTAAAAATTTTTCTTATGTGGATAACATGATTTAAAAGAGAGTTTAAAATTTTAAATCTTTCCTTTTATAAGATTCTACAAAAGATTAAGAGAAGAGCTAACTTTCTTTCCTTATTTGTAGATTAAAAGGTTGATTTTAATTTTGGTAAAAACTTTCCTATTAATCATGTTTATTATTTAAAAGAAAGTTTAAAAATTAAACATTCTCTTTTATTAGTTTCTACAAAAGATTAAGAAAAGATTTAATATCTTTCCTTATTTGTAGATTAAAAGAGATTTTAATTTTTAGAGATAACTTTCTTTTTATCCACATGTTAAAAGAAAGATTTTAATTTATAAAATTTCCTTTTTATTAACCAATCATGAAGGGAAAAATTATTGGAGAAATTTTTTATAAATTTCCGGAAGCAAATAAGGAAGTTTTAATTTGTGTTTAAAATTTTATTTGCTTGGAAATTTTATGCTGTGACCGGCCATTGTAAATTGAAAAGAAAAATTATTTTTTAATTAAATAAATTTTCCTTTTCAATGGCAAAAGAATTAAGAAAGTTTTTATTAAATTTTCCTTATTTGCCAAGACCAAGGATTATAAAAGAGGGGGTAGAGAAGGCTTCATTGCGAATAACTCTATTCTATTTTCTCCCTCTTTTTATTCCTTGGTGTGGCCGGCCATCCTCTCCTCGTCTCTTCTCTTTGATGGCCGAACCTCATCCTTCTTGTGGAGATTCATATGGTGGCCGGATCAAGTTTAGAGAAGAAGAAGAAGAAGGAGAGAAAGAAGGTTTTGCTTCTAGCATCCCTTGGAGCATGGTGGTGGTGGCCGAACCTCTTCATCCTAGGAGAAGTTTTGATGGCCGAAACTTGTAAGGAAGAAGAAGGTGCTTGGTGGTTCTCATCTCGGAAGATCGTTGCCCTCACAACGTCTGAGGTTAGAAGAGGAATCCGATAGAAGATCAAGAGGTCTTTCTAAAAGGTATAACTAGTATTTTTCCTTTCCGCATCATACTAGTTATTTTTGGAAATAATACCAAATACAAGAGGCATGCGATTCTAGTATTTCGAATTTGTTTTCGAGGTTGTGTTCTTTTGTTTTTTTTCTTTTCCTTGTGATTTGATTGTTCTTTTCGGTTGACCTAAAGTTATTTAAGGAAATTAAATATTAACTTTCCTTAAAAGGCTTTGTCTAGTCGGTGGTGGTTGTTCCCATATCCAAGAAGGTCATGTGCCTCGCCACGTCAGTACTGGAAGCCAATTTTGGAAATTAATATTTAATGAAATTAATAACCTAGGTGATTTGGATCGAACGTGTTAAGTTCCGCAGGAGATCCGAGTCTAAACCTAAAAGAACAAATAGATTAAACTTTGGATCAAACGTGTTAAGTTCCGCAGGCGATCCAAGTTTAATTTAAAAGAACACATGGTAGCTAGGAAAAGGTTCAGACCTTTGTACAAAATTTTTGTACAATGGAACCATTAGATTTTCTGAGTAGCAACCAACAATTGGTATCAGAGCTAGGGTTTTGCCTCTGTGTATTTGGTATTAGTTTAATTATGCACATGTCATACATAATTTAGGTAGGATAATAGTAGGATGTGCTAACTTTGTGGATACAGGATCCAACTATTATGGCTTATAGTTATTATGTGTGTGATTGGACCCTTGGACATGTTAAGGGCATTTTATTGTATGTGCATGATTGTATTATAAAATACAGCAGGAGCTGTATTTAGTTTTATTAGGATTTTATTTTTTGATCTAGTTACATGTACATTCCTTTTATGGAATAAAGGATCGATGGATGTAAATTTTATTTTATGTTCGATCTAGTTTACATGTACATTCCTTCAAGAAATATAGGATCGAAAAATGTAAAATTCTATTTATGTCGCGGATCGAATCTTGCAAGGCGTGGAACCATTTGAAGATCAGAGGCGCAGCGGAACAAGGAGCAGGATGGATGCGACAACTAGACTCGGTGGCGGTGGCCAAAGATGGCAGCAGCTAGGGTTGGCGACACACGGAGGACAGCAATAGATAAAAGCCATAATAGTTGAAAATTAGTTTTTCTATTTATTGCTTTGTATGATGTGTTGTGTGTGCTTGTTAGTATGCATGCTAAGTAGGCTAACATAGTCAAAATTCCTCACTTTAAATAACTAAGTGGGAGAGAGATTTATTTTTAAATAAATTCCACGGTCTCCATTACTGGTTTATAAGTGATGCAACAAGCTTGCGCGTTGGCTCTGAGTACCTTCCTCCATATCGGATGAGCTTGTTTGCGGATCACTAGCTTAAACTTCCATTTTGGATGACTATAGGAAGTTAATTAAGAGCGTGTGATCTTCCCCATCGGAAGGGGCACAATCTTATTAATGGACTGAGTGTCAAGTAATGCTATACACTTAGGCACGTCTAATAGTATCCTCCCCATCGGAGTCACTGCTATTATTTGTGTGACCGAAGAAAACCAACTATTAATTTGTCAAATAAATAGGTTGACAAGATAATAAAATTAAAACTCCTCTTACAAATGTTTGATTTTGTATACGTCCACACTATCGTGGCATACAAAATTCACGGTGTTTGAGGTAATTTTATTTTGTCATAAAAATTTATTGACAAGATAATTAATGGGTAAAACCCTCCTCTTACAAATGTTTAAATTTTGTATACGTCCACACTATCGTGGCATGCAAAATTCACGGTGTTTGAGGTGTTGGTGAATTTAAATAATATTGTTTGAGGAATCAATGTTATTCTAAATTCAAAAAGTTTTGACCAAATATTTGATCAAAGACCGACCAACTATTAATTTTATTCGTCATAAAGTAAAGTTGACGAGATAATAAAATTAATGGATAAAATCTTTTTTTTTGATTTTGTATACGTCCACACTATCGTGGCATACAAAATTCATAGGGATTTTAAAAGAATTGATCTTGACCAAATATTTTTGTGATTCTTAGGATTTAAAATGTTTGTCAATCCCCTAGTTGTTATACTATAGAAAAGACTTAGTAGTCCCAATTGTAATGATTGGAAATAGGACTTGGACATTAAGGTAGACTATCTTCTTAGAACTAAGAACAATTTAGGTGTATTTAATTCATTAGTTGAAACATGTCTAGTGGTGTTATCTACCAGAACCTGGAGTGTAGATACAGATGCCATTAATCATGTCTGCAATTCATTGCAGGGTTCCAGGAAACCCGACAACTAAATGAAAATAAAAACACCGTCCACATGGGCATTACTGCAAAAGTAGCAGCTGTTGCAGTGGGAGAGGTTTATTCTCTAATAGGAATAAAATATGGATTATTAGAAATTGTCTTTACATACTAAGTTTAGAAAGAACCTGATTTCAGTTTCTAAACTATTATAGAATAGATATTGTGTCTATTTTGATAACAAAGTTGTTATCAAGAAAAATAGGAAAGTTATCTATTCTGGTATGTTAGTTGACAATTTATAATCCAATAACTCCCATGATGCAACAAATGGAAATTATAACACATCTTCTAACTTTAAGAGAAAGTAACCTTCGGAAATGAACCAATTATATCTTTGACATCTAAGGCTAGGTTATATTAACTTGAGTAGGATTCAAAGGATAATAATCAATGAACTCTTGGGTTCATTGGTAGAGGAAAATTTTCCAACCTGCGAGTCTTACTTGGAGGAAAAATAACCAAGAAGCTTTTAAGTCTAAGGGGTTTGGAACCAAAGATATAGAGGAATAGGTTCATTCTGATTTGTGAAGATCTTTGACTATCCAGGCAAGAGGTTGTTTCAAATATTTCATCTATAGACAACTATTTGAGATACGGATATATTTACTTGATGTGCCACAAGTCTAAGTGCTTTGTTTAGTTCAAAGAGTACGAGGTTGATGTGGAGAAACATCAAAGTAAAAATATCAAGACACTACGGTGAGATCGTAGTGGCAAGTACCTCTTGGGAGAATTTAGGAGTCACTTATCAGAAGTAGGGATTCAATCCCAACTAACTGTACCTGGTACACCCTAACAGAATGGTGTAGAAAAAGGAAGGTATAGGACTCTTATAGAAATAAGTAGATTGATGATGAGTTATTACCAAATTCATTTTAAGGATATACTCTGGAAACGGAAGTGAATATAGTACCTTCCAAAGTCAGAACTCTCTGCTCATATAGAATTGCTGAATAAGCGTAAGCCTATTTTGAAGCATATTCGGATTTGGGTAGTCCAGCACATATGCTGAAGAGAGATAATGATAAGTTGGACAGGAATTCACTTGTTTGTGGGTTATCCTAGAGAAATGAAAGTAGGTTTATAGTCTTAAAAATCAGAAGGTCATTGTTAGCATCAATAACCGATTTTTAGAAAAGGACTATGTAATAAACCACGTGCCTATAAGTAAATTTGTTCTTAAGGAAATAATAAAGGACATGTCTAACCTAGTACCAACTGTACAAGATGAAATATCACAAGAAACTGCAACACGTATCACAAATGATACACAATTGCAGAAGGTGTCTCGTCATAGTGGGAGTGTTGTGAGGCAACCTTAAAAGATTCATGTTTTGGGAGAGTTTTTGGACTCGATCCCTGGAGTACATGAACCTGATCTCCGGACATATGACAAAGCATGCCAAGATAAAGATGCAGCATCTTGGCAAAGAGTAATGAATAATAGAATTAGAATATATGTATTCTAATAAAATCTGGAAGCTTGTAGAATCACCAAATGGTGTAAAAGACTTTGGGTGTAAAAAGGTCTATAATAGGAAAAGAGAGATAGACAGGAAGGTAGAAACTTTCAAAGCAAGGCTTGATGAAAAAGGAAACTTTTTCATTGGTAGCCATGCTTAAATCTATCTGGATTCTTTTATCTATTTGGCAAGTGGATGTCAAGACAACATTCCTTAATGGAAGTCTTGAAGAAAGCATCCATATAAAGTCACCAGAAGGGTTCATTGCAAAGGGCTAAGAGCATCTTGTGTGCAAGCTCAATCAGTCTATGGACTGAGGCAAAGCTTCAAAGGTCATGGAACGTCCGGCTTATCAAAGTAATCCAGACCTATGGATTTATTTAGTAACCGGATAAGTCTTGTGTATACAAAAGGTGTGATGGAAACGTGGTGGTATTTCTTGTACTATACGTAGATTACATTTTTGATAGTTGAAAACAATATCAAGGTGTTATCGGAAGTAAGGGTATGGTTGTCCAAGTAATTCGTTATAAAGGACTTAGGAAAATAAGCACATATTCTTGGGAACAAGGTTCACAAGAAAAGAATGTTGTGCTTATCTCAAGCTTTATATAACAAGCTTGTTTTAGCATGCAAAACTCTAAGAAAGGTTTTCTACCTTTTAAGCATGGAGTGTTTTTATCTAAAGAGATGTCTCCGATGACATCAAAGGAGATTGAGGACATGTAGGCAGTTCTTTATGCTTCGAAAGATAGACAGCCTAATGTATGCTATGCACGAGATCAGAAATCTGTTTTGCCAAGGGCATAGTTAGCAGATATCAAAGTAACCCTAGACAAGGACATTGGACTGCAGTAAAGCATATATTAAAGTACCTTAGAGGCACTAGAGATTATATGCTAGCTTACAAGGCAGTGAATTTGGTCCCTGTGGGTTGCACGAATTTTGACTTCCAATCAGATAGGGACAATAATAAGTCAACCTCAGGGTTTTGTGTTTACTTTAGGAGGAAAAGTCATAACTATGGAAGAGTGATAAGCATAGGTGTTTTTCTGGACTCCACCATAGAAGCTGAGTATATGGCAAGCCTCTGAGGTAGCCATAAAAGCTAAATGACTCAATAACCTCAAGATGGACTTAGATATGATTTCTGGTTTGTCCAAAGATTATTACAATTCATTGTAATAATAGTGGTGCAGTAGCAAACTCGAAGAAACCATAAGTCTATAAGGCAAGTAAACGTAATAGAGCGCAAGTACCACCCAATACGAGAAATCATATAAACGAGAAGAAGTTGTTGCTGCCTAGATTGCATCAAGTGATAACCTAGAAGATCCTTTCACTAAAGCCCTTAAGGCAAGAGCTTTTGATGGGCATGTTGAAGGTTTGGGAATCAGATGTATGGTAGCAGTTATGGCAGCTTAGTCTTTTAGTATAAGTGGGAGATTGAAAGAATGTATAATAAAAGCATAGCTTTTGGTATAAACATTTATCTAGAAATAAGAATCACATTGGTCAAATGTCTACATTTATGATAAATGTAATTGTTCAATTAATTTATATTGTAGATAACATGGTGTGTGGTGTCACAGATAGAAGATCATGTTATCAGTACCTTATAAATTATAAACAGTAGCTCACGACCAAGATGGAAAGGAACAAACCATTGGAAGGTCGTAGTGTAATTAGGTATTAGTTTATCTTAACTATATAATTACACTAGTATACTTAGAGTGTATTGAGTAGGACCATTAGAGGTCATTTCTTTTATACTGACTTTATAAAGGAACAAAGACCTCAGTTATTATGGAAGTGTGTGCTCTTAATCCCAATATAATAACAAGCACATATATTTGATATTTATTTCTTTAATTTATCAATGGGTGAGATTTAGTTCGATAAATCAATAAGCCCGATAAGTTGGGAAATGATATCACTTATAGTGTGTGTTGTTGATTATAGAAGGAAACTGTGTCCTAGTAATCTAGGTTGAGAATGTCCCCAAGAGGAGCTCATAAGGATTGTCATGTTAAACCCTGCAGGTGGACTTAGTCCGACATGACGATGAGGTTGAGTGGTACTATTCTTGGACTAAGATATTAATTAAATGAGTTGTCAGTAACTCACTTAATTAGTGGACATTCGACATCTTAAACACAGGGAGACTAACACACTCATAATAAGAAGGAGCCCAAAAATGTAATTTGGGATTGATGCGGTAGTTCAATAATAATTCTTTAGTGGAATGAATTATTATTGATGAAGTTAAGTTGTGTGTTTGGGGCGAACACGGGATGCTTAATTTCATCGGGAGACCAAAACCAATTCCTCCTCTCGGTCCCTATCGTAGCCTCTTGTATATAGAGATTTATACCCACCTTCTTACCCATCCTATAGGGGCCGGCCAAGCTAGCTTGGAGACCAAGCTAGAGCCGGCCATGGTTTGGTTCATGGGTGAATTCAGTCGGCCCTAGCTTGAACTCAAGCTTAGGTGGCCGGCCCTATTAAAATAAAAAGGAATTTTAATTTTAAAAATTTTTCTTATGTGGATAACATGATTTAAAAGAGAGTTTAAAATTTTAAATCTTTCCTTTTATAAGATTCTACAAAAGATTAAGAGAAGAGCTAAATTTCTTTCCTTATTTGTAGATTAAAAGGTTGATTTTAATTTTGGTAAAAACTTTCCTATTAATCATGTTTATTATTTAAAAGAAAGTTTAAAAATTAAACATTATCTTTTATTAGTTTCTACAAAAGATTAAGAAAAGATTTAATATCTTTCCTTATTTGTAGATTAAAAGATATTTTAATTTTTAGAGATAACTTTCTTTTTATCCACATGTTAAAAGAAAGATTTTAATTTATAAAATTTCCTTTTTATTAACCAATCATGAAGGGAAAAATTATTGGAGAAATTTTTTATAAATTTCCGAAAGCAAATAAGGAAGTTTTAATTTGTGTTTAAAATTTTATTTGCTTGGAAATTTTATGGTGTGACCGGCCATTGTAAATTGAAAAGAAAAATTATTTTTTAATTAAATAAATTTTCCTTTTCAATGGCAAAAGAATTAAGAAAGTTTTTATTAAATTTTCCTTATTTGCCAAGACCAAGGATTATAAAAGAGGGGGTAGAGAAGACTTCATTGCGAATAACTCTATTCTATTTTCTCCCTCTTTTTATTCCTTGGTGTGGCCGGCCATCCTCTCCTCCTCTCTTCTCTTTGATGGCCGAACCTCATCCTTCTTGTGGAGATTCATATGGTGGCCGGATCAAGTTTAGAGAAGAAGAAGAAGAAGGAGAGAAAGAAAGTTTTGCTTCTAGCATCCCTTGGAGCATGGTGGTGGTGGCCGAACCTCTTCATCCTAGGAGAAGTTTTGATGGCCAAAACTTGTAAGGAAGAAGAAGGTGCTTGGTGGTTCTCATCTCGGAAGATCGTTGCCCACACAACATCGGAGGTTAGAAGAGGAATACGGTAGAAGATCAAGAGGTCTTTCTAAAAGGTATAACTAGTATTTTTCCTTTCCGCATCATACTAGTTATTTTTGGAAATAATACCAAATACAAGAGGCATGCGATTCTAGTATTTCGAATTTGTTTTCGAGGTTGTGTTCTTTTGTTTTTTTTCTTTTCCTTGTGATTTGATTGTTCTTTTCGGTTGACCTAAAGTTATTTAAGGAAATTAAATATTAACTTTCCTTAAAAGGCTTTGTCTAGTCGGTGGTGGTTGTTCCCATATCCAAGAAGGTCATGTGCCTCGCCATGTCAGTACTGGAAGCCAATTTTGGAAATTAATATTTAATGAAATTAATAACCTAGGTGATTTGGATCGAACGTGTTAAGTTCCGCAGGAGATCCGAGTCTAAACCTAAAAGAACAAATAGATTAAACTTTGGATCAAACGTGTTAAGTTCCGCAGGCGATCCAAGTTTAATTGAAAAGAACACATGGTAGCTAGGAAAAGGTTCAGTCCTTTGTACAAAATTTTTGTACAGTGGAACCATTAGATTTTCCGAGTAGCAACCAACATAGACCGTGTCATCCTCTAATCAATCTAAATCTTGAACTCCAAGTAGACTCACTCAATCAAATGAGCTCAACATCTCATGTTGCTCATTTGGGCATGGCCATGCACTTCGTGGTCTAACTCTATCAAGAATATTGATGTCGCTCCCGTCATATGGGAGGGATAGATCCCATCTACATCACTCACATCCCTCTGCATAATTTGTTACATACCCAGTAATCGCCTTTATAGTCCACCCTATTACGGGTGACGTTTGATGAAACCAAAGTACATAACTCCTTATGTAAGGATCCATGGTGACTTCAGGTCAAAGGACTAATAGTCATACTAATAGCCACATGAGAAAGTATATGACACTCATATAACGATCCATGATACTTTCTCATGGCGGGTCATTCAGTATACATTCTCTAATGCATACCCATGTGTCAGCTTGATATCTCTATATCCATGACTTGTGAGATCAAGTCATCGAGCTGACCTACATGCTAGTCTTATTGTATTAACATTGTCCCTGAATGTTAATACTCGACTAGGAATGATTTAGAATAGTGTTCCCTATATCATCTCACTATCGATTCAACTAATCGATTGATATAGGTATGAACCTTCTACTCATGGACGCTATTATACTTAGTCTATTTGGCACTAATACAAATAAGTATAATAACCAAACAAATGCCTTTATTAATATACAAGAATATGATACAATGAGTCCATACAATCATCAAATGATTGGCTCTAGGGCTCTAACTAACAGTACATACGTACTCCTACCCCAAATCATAAATGGGGGAGCGCAATGCTCTCATCTCCTGGTACACTATGACGGGGAGGAATCTCTAACGTGCTACACGCTGCGTCACACTACCCATGAGCAGATCAACGGAGCACCGGAAGAGTCAAACTGACGTGCTACCACGCTGTGTCACGCTACCCATGAGCGTCACAATGGAGCACCGAACAGTGATGAAAACTAGCAAAGTGCTCGACAATAATGGAGCAATCTCTCACACAGCATGCAATCATGCGAATGATGCATGTCACTAAGCATGGTAATATACTAAATTGATCTCTGGACATATGATAATGTGCACCAAAGTAAATAAATCATATCTAGGTATACTGATCACATAAGGTATCAAACCTAGGTCCTGACATGGTAAAACATGGTTATATCACTACCCATGAGCATGTGAAATCAGATAGGTATCAACCCGAAATGCAAACAAACAATCAATCAAGCAGGTAACATGTATCGGGTAGTGATTAACCGACACAAATAAGAAAACACAATTAATGCAAATTGTTAATTTCATTACTAAGCATATCAAAGACAATAAGTCAAAAGTACCCGCCTCCGTAAATAGAAAGGTCCAATCTGACTCCGAGATACTCGTCTCGTGTCAAGGTCCTGTGTTAAATCACATAGTTTAGCTAATTTAATTATAAACAAATAGCTAAACTAATTTCTAATCCACTGACCAAATTAGGGTTAGTTTCATTAACCCCAACTACACCGTTATACAACTTCTAAACCTAAATCAATAATTATTGCTAACACACTAGCAATAATCTACCACAAGATCAATACCCTAAACCTTACCTCAATTCACAGCCTGTAGTTTCTTGATTCCCGGTCGCAAAGTGTGTTGCTGTTGACAATTAAGTAGGCTGCTAAATGGGATAGCTGCCGGAACCCAAAATCATGCACAAACCCCAAACGCCTTGCTGATTACTTCACTGACCACAAATCAAGAAAAATAAAAATCCAAAATCAACCAAAAACAACCCAATTCCAATCAAAGCTAGGGTCCAGAGCCTACAATCTGTGATGGATCGAACCTGTGGCCGGCGAAAATGTTAGGGCACAGCGTCGGCGAAGCAAACTCGGTGGCGGCACAATCCAAATCTAGGGCACACGAGATGGAGGTCAGCGGCACTGCTGTGAGGAGAGCAGGGAGTCGGCTGTGTCACGAGCCCACAAGAGGAGGAGTCGCGGTGACCGGCTGTGGTGGCGGCGCGAGGTGGCTAAGGCAGAGGCGTCGGTGTGCGGCTCGGGAGGAAAAGGAGAGATGTCGGCATCGGGTAGAGGAAGACCTCTTCTCAGCTGTGCCTGAGTGCCAGCGAGGAGACGCCGGCGATGAGGGGCGCACAGTGGCGTCGAGATCTCAGTGTGCGGCGGGGACGAATGACTGTCGGAGGCGCGGCAGTGAGAATGAGGCATCGGCGGCTCACGGCTAGGGCACAGCAAGAGGAAGTGAGAAGAAATGAGAAGAAGAAAAGAGGGAACCGCTCGGCGCCGGTTAGGGCTCGGGAGAAGGAGTCGCGCGGGAGAGAAAGGAAACAGTGAGAAGAATTCGGCGAAAACAAAAGAAAAAGAAGAGGAAAAGAATTTAAATAAATTCAACTTTTCCTCGTTAAAACGGGGTAACCTAAACAGGCTTTTCCGGAACCTCGTTTTATCCCCGTAAACTCGTCCATACGAGCTCCGAAAAATTCCCGAAAAATTTCCAAAAATTCCGGAAAATTCCCTTATTAATATTCGCCTATTTTCGGTATTTTACAACTTAACTAAGTTATATCAATTAGATTAAGAACTTAGAGGCATATCCCATATGATGAAATTCAAGTTATGCTAGTCTTGGGCGATTAGCCAAAGCTAACTCAAGATGAGCTACAATGTGGATTTCATAAGATGGGCAAATGAATAAATAGTCTTGTTCACTGAATGATACAAGAGTTATATAGAATGTAATTGGTAAACGTTACCTACCTAAATTATACTAATTATAGGGTGATTAGCCAAAGCTAACTAAAGATGCGGTATAACATAGATCCTGTCCCACATGAATGTTATCGCGATTGGATTTGGAGTTCGTAGTGTGGGTAAAATCACATCCATGACTTACTCCAACCAAGCTTTAAAATTCAGTGGGAGAATCTGTTGGAACTTTCGAGCCGCAAAAATAATTTTTTGCGTTGCGAAAAACCTCGAAGTTCTTGCCACGGTTCCGTGTGAAGATAAAAATTTACATATACATAGTTTTCTCCTAGATCTACACTAGATCTACATGATAGAAGTTATACCTTTGTAGCGATGCCCTTCGCTTATCCCGCTCATCCAAACGGTAGTCGGATCTCATAGAGTGTCAAGAGTACACTCCTCAACATGTATCCACACGGACAAGAGATGGAGAAAAACCACTTAGAGTGTGCTAGCACTCTTGGATGGTCACGACAATGGAGGAGAGGGAGAGAGGAGTAGAGAGGAAGAAGAAGAGAGAATTAAAGTTAGCACACACTTGCACTTATTCCCCTTTTAAGTGACCGACCACTCATGGAATACCAAGAGTCATGGCTCTTGGTCTTCCTCATGAGGTGGCACACACTTGATGTAGCCTTGATGATGTGGAACATCATCATTGGCAGGCCCCATGCTGTAACGCCCACCCTTCTTACCCAAGGGCGGCGCTACGATCTTATACTACTTACGTACATGCTTTAGTTATACTATAACAGCGGAAAATTTTAAATCATTCCTTTTATTTAAATAAGCATGATATCACATATTCTGATTAGTTCGAATGTGCATATATTGATCATATAACTAAAAATATTAATTTGTCCGAATCGTTCTTGCCGAGCCACCACCACACACATCACTATCTGCTCCTCCTGCTGCTCCGTCGTTCCGAATATCTGTCCCCCATATCTGCGGTACAAGGAAAGTAAGCTATGAGGACTCATGGCTCAGTAAGTTCCTTTCCTACTCACTAAAACCGAATTCATATCATTGCATATCAATATCATGCGAGGTATCATAAGCATACGACATACAAGGGTATCATATTCATATTCATATCATAATATCACATGACATTATATCTAATCATCAGATAATTCAAGCACATATGTAGGCAATGCATCATGAATTTGAAAACTTATACTTATAAGTACTTGAAATTAATATCATCATTAGAGGGGATCCCGGTTTGTACCACATACATAATGCGCGCGCTTCATAGGTAGGTCCAAGGTAGCAAGTCTTGAACCCTACCATGCATACATACTAGGCCCGAGTCTTACTCCATCGACCTAGGGCATTCAGAGGCCCATTACTGATGAGGCCCGAGTCTTACTCCATCGACCTAGGGCACTCAGAGGCCCATTACTGACGAGGCCCGAGTCTTACTCCATCGACCCCGGGGCGTTTACGGAGCCCACCCTTGGTACAAACCATACAAAAATAACTTATCATGCATAACTATCATATCATGTCCCTAACAATCTTTCATGCATTTCCTTTTTCATTTCTTTTCATTATGTATAGCATTTCCTATGCTATAACATATCATGGCATATTACATAATATAATTTCATTTCTTCTCATTATGTATAGCATTTCCTATGCTATAACATATCATGGCATGTTACGTAACATAATTTCATTTCTTCTTATTATGTATAGCATTTCCTATGCTATAACATATCATGGCATGTTACGTAACATAATTTCATTTCTTCTCATTATGTATAGCATTTCCTATGCTATAACATATCATGGCATATTACATAACATAATTTCATTTCTTCTCATTATGTATAGCATTTCCTATGCTATAACATATCATAGCATATTACATAACATAATTTCATTTCTTCTCATTATGTATAGCATTTCCTATGCTATAACATATCATGGCATATAACATAATTTCATTTCTTCTCATTATGTATAGCATTTCCTAGGTTTCTTTCCTTTTTTTTTCTTTTATTTTCCTTCATGGCCGAAACCTACCAGTCCTTAAGCTAGGTTTCTTAAGTGGCCTAAAGCATGGAAAGCCTAAGTAAATATCATGGCAAAAGTTACTAAGAACATCATACACAAAATTGGATCATAAACAAGCTAGGACTCTTGTGATCTTACATGTCTTATATCATGTAACCAATTTTCTACATTCCAATTAAACATGAGAGCATTAATCAACTTTCATATCATAATATCACAGAGGTCTTGAGCATATTAATATTTTTGTTTAGGCTAATCTAAGCTATCCCTTTTATCATGGCCGAAAAACCCTAAAAAGAGTTCATGAGTTTCTAGCAATAGGAAATCCTTTGAGAAACTTTATATCCTATCATATGAGCATGTTTATTTAAATTTTGAAGGTCTTCCTAACCCTTAACCTTTCTGGTCCGAAACATACAAGTGAGTTTTCTTTTGGTTCCAATTAATTTCCAAGCAAGAAATCCATAGAAAGGTCCTTAGCATTTCATAGAAGGAACCTTGCACTAGTTTGGTTAGACAATAATCTTCCTAACCTCTTTAAAATATTTTTGGTTGAAATCCTAGGGTTAGATACTCCTCTGATCATACATCATATCAGTATAAAATCATGGAAAAGAATCCTTCTACATAGCATAGAAAATCTTATCATGAAATGAGGTCTTGTTTAAATCATCCTAGATTTGAAAACCTTTTCTTTAGCCGAATTTTTCTTAAATTCTTTCCTAGGTTTTCTAATCCTTATAAATCCGAAAATCACATAAGCCTTGTACCACAGGTGAGGGGAAGCTTACCTTCTTTGCTTAAGTTTCCTAGAGTTGAGAACTTGCTTGTGGACCTTTCTTCCTTGCTTGCTTTGCTCGGCACCAATGGAGGAAGAAGTGGCTAGGTCTTTTGGTGGAGAGGAGGAGGAAGAAGAGGAGGCTTCTTCCTCTTGTGTTGCTCGGCAACAAAAGAAAGAAAGAAAAGAGGAGTGTCTCGGCACCTCTAGGAGAAGAGGAGGAGAGTGAGTTGAGGATGAAGCCACCCTCCATGCCTATTTATACTAAAATGAGGGAGGAAAACTTGACTTGATTCATCCTCCTTCTTTATTTCTCCTCTTTAATGATAAGAATATTCTAGAGAAATGCTTCTTGAGTTCTCTCTTTTCTTTCCTTTAATTTCTCTTTTTCTTTCCTTTAATTAAAATTCCTATCTCTCCTCTTACAATATCCTCTCCTATCACACTTGGTTAACATATGCATGCATCCACAAGAGAACCAAGGATCAAAACTTGGTTATGTATATTTTTACTTCTTTTTACTTCCTTTTCCTTTTAAGTAAAAAGAATCCTTTCTTATTCTTAACTACTTAGTCCTTTCTCTCCTTATCAATAATTCTCCTATCCCCTTTGATATCCTATACATGTTCCTTACAAGAGGTCCAAGGTTCAATCCTATTTCTCTTCTAACATATTATTGATATTCTTTTGTACATAATAATTCATATATCACCATATTATGCATTATGCATAAATATTTCATACACATATATATTATCTCATATTCCTTCCTTTTGTTTACATTAATTCCAGGTATTATAAATATAGATGATTTATATTCTCAACTTTATTTTCTTTCATAAAGTCTTAATCATCTAAATCCTTCCCATCTTAATATTCAACTTATAATATTTACACCTTCTTTTCACTACCTTCATACTCTCATTATCCTTATTTTCTTATCTAGGCTTTCTAGGGGTGTTACACATGCCAAGTCACAAATGATGTGGCATTTGATCAAGTCAAACTTAACCCTTCATCTTCCCTCTCAAGTCAAGTCAAACTTGACCTCTTATCTCCCATGGTTGATCAAATCTAACATTTGATTCAAGTCAATTTAATTTAATGAATCTCTATTCATTGAATTAAATTAACTCAATGAATCTAAGTCTAAATTAGACTCATTTGACACATGAATCGAATTGAGTCCAACTCAATTAGTTTAATTTGGATTACTCTTAATCCAATTTGGTTCATCACATGAACCTAATCCTCTTGGTTCATCATATGAACCTAATCTCCATCTAATTGCCCTTTGTGTGTGACCCTATAGGTTCTTGTAACATTAACAATACTCCTAAACCCATTAGAAGCATAAGTAATGAGCGGTATCTAGCAACACATCATTACTACCCAAGTTACAAGAATGTTGAGATCTAACATTACCTTTGTAACTACTAATTGTGACTCTCACAATATGTGATAATGTCCTTCTATCCTTGACATCTAGATTGATCAATTGAGGCATAGACCGTGTCATCCTCTAATCAATCTATTGTTGGTGCGGGAAGCATCCGACGATCGAACCTATGTTTTGATTATGTCAAAGGGTTCAAAGTTAAGGTGTTTTGTTTCTAATATGTTGAACAAGTTTGCAGGAAAGTCCTAAGTGGAACTTAGGCATAAGTCCTAACTGCGGTTAGGTAAGGGAAAATCCTAAGGGGGGGCAACCTTAGGTCCTAGGGGGTGGTAACCCTAGGTGAAGGAAAACCCTAAGGGGCGGCAACCTTAGGTCCTAGGGGGTGGTAACCCTAGGTGAAGGAAAACCCTAAGGGGCGGCAACCTTAGGTCCTAGGGGGCGGTAACCCTAGGTGGAGGAAAACCCTAAGGGGCGGCAACCTTAGGTCCTAGGGGGCGGTAACCCTAGGTGGAGAAAAACCCTAGGGGGCGGTAACCCTAGGTCCTAGGGGGTGGTAACCCTAGGCGGAAAGTCCAGTCGATCTGGAGGATCATACTGGCAACAGGTAAATCTCCTGAGTGGAGTAGGTGAGGACGCGTTCCCCGTAGAGGGAACAGTAGGCGTCGGGTCAACCTAGGGTTTCCGGATGGAAACCCGAAGTCAGACTCGGACAGTTCGGAGACTGTCGAACTTTCATTCATATTTATGATATTATATGTGCTAACTTTGTCTTGCAGGATATGTGTGTATTTTGTGGACTAACACATTGTGCAGGGACAAAAGAGCAACATTAGCCTCGGATGAACAGTGTCCGAGGCGCCTCCATGGAGCTTGGAGGCGCCTCGGGTACAAAGGAAGAGCTAGCTGCGAAACAGTGTTCAAGGCGCCTTGAGTGGTGATGGAGGCGCCTTGGACCTGTTGAAGGCGCCTTGAGTGGTGATGGAGGCGCTTTCAACTGTGATAAGCGCAGAATGGTCAGCGCTTATCTGCACGATGGAATCGGAGCGGTGGAGGCGCCTTGGATGGCTTTCAAGGCGCCTTGGATTCCCTTTATAAGGGGACTTCGAGCAGCTTCTTTAAAAACAACTTACAAGTGATCTTTCTGCTACAAGCTGCTCACGAGACGATTCCGAAGTGCTGCTACGAGACACCGACGACCCGGAGCTCCGAATTTTCAGATTACGATATTGTCGTCGGTATAACTGTACTTTTTCATTATACTTAACTGTAATACTTGTACTCTTGTCGAACTTATAGTTGTTGCCCACGGAAAGCGATCAAGGATCGCGGGCCTTCGAGTAGGAGTCGTCACAGGCTCCGAACGAAGTAAATTCTCTTGTCTTTGTGTGTGGTTGTTTACTTTCCGCTGCGTTACTTCTCCGATAGATTTTACGATTCCGATAATTGAACGATTTTAGCCACGAGCGCTATTCACCCCCCCCCCCTCTAGCGCGTCTCGATCCAACATCTATATCTTGAACTCCAAGTAAACTCACTCTAAACAAATGAGCTCAATATCTCATATTGACTCATTTGGGCATGGCCATGCACTTAGTGGTCTCACTCTATCAAGAATCATGATGTCACTCCCGTCATATAGGAGGGATAGATCCCATCTACTTCCTAGGAAGATCGTACCGGTTCCACTGTACAAAAATTTTGTACAAGTGTCGAATCTTTCCTTAACAACCTATTGTGTTCTTTAGAAGTTAAATTAGGAATTGCAAACGGAACTTAACATTATTGATTCCAAATTTAACTTATCTGTTCTTAATGGTTTAGACTTGGATCGCAAGCGGAACTTAACACTATTGATCCAAATCCACCAATGTTATAAATTCAATTAAATATTAATTTTCAAAATTGGCTTCCAGGACTGCATGGCGAGGCACATGGACTTCTTGGGTATGGGAGCATCCACCACCGCCTAGACAAGGTCTTTTAAGGAAAGCTAATATTTAATTTCCTTATATAACTCTAGGTTTAACCAAAAAGAACAATCGAATCACAAATTTGAAAAACAAAGAAAAACACAAACACGAATTACTAATTCGAAAAACTAGATCTAATGCCTCTTGTGTTTGGAATTCTAACAAAGAAAAACAACTAGCATGATGCGGAAGAAAATTACTAGTTATACCTTTTCTTTGCAAGCTAATGACCTCAAGATCTTCTGCCGTATTCCTCACCTTGCCTTGGACGTCGTGTGGGTGATTATCCTCCAAGATGAACACCACCCAAAAACTCCTCCTCCTTCTCAAACTTTCGGCCACCACCACCACAAAAGAAAAGAGAGCAAAGGGAGAAGAAAGGGAGAGAGGGCCGGCCACCAAGAGAGGTGGAGAATAAGTGTTGTTGTCTCATGAGGCTTCCTCAAGCCTTCTTTTATATTACTTGCCCAAGGCAAATAAGGGAAATTTTTTTACAAAAATTAAAATCTTCCTCTAGTTTTTCCTTTTCCCTTTTTATTTTTCCTTTTCTTTCCTCTTGATTGAATCAATCACCAATCATTGATTGGTTTAATTTTATTTTTATTTTTATTTAGATGGCCCCTTGCTTGGGCACCAAGCAAGGGTGGCCGACCCCTTAAAGAGGAAAAAAAATATTTTTTATAAAATTTTATAGAAGAAGAAAACCTCTTATAAAATTTTACAAGCTCTCTTTCTAAAAGTGGATGTTAAAAAAGGAAAGTTTTAAAAATTAAAACCATGTTTTAAAATTTAAAACTTCTCTTCAAAAAATTTCCTTTTTTAACATGAATAGAAAATTTTAATTTTAAAACTTCTCTTCCTTTTTTCTAAAACCATGAGGATGGTTAAAAAAGGAAAGTTTTAAAACTTTTAAAACTCTCTATTAAACCATGTGACCTAATTCAAATAAGGAAAGTTTTTTTTTTAAAATCTCTATTTTAAAACTTATAGTTTTCTACAAAGAGAAGATTTTAAAAAATTCAAAACACCCCTCCTATTTGAATTTATTATGGCCAGCCCCTACTTGCTTGGTCACCAAGCAAGAGGGCCGACCCTCTTAAGGAGATGGTGGCCGGCCATTGCTTGGTCACCAAGCAACGGGCCGACCTCCTTTCTTGAATACCAAGAAGGGCTTTTATTTGGATGGACTTGAGACTTTAATGAGGCTACGACAGGGACCTAGAGGAGAAATTGGTTTTGGCCTTCCGATAAGCTTGAGTATCCCGTGTTCGCTCCGAACACACAACTCAAGTTCATCAACAATAACTCATTCCACTAGAGAGTTATTGTTGCACTACCGCACCAATCCCAAATTACATTTATGGGCTCCTTCTTATCATGAGTGTGTTAGTCTTCCTGTGTTTAAGATAACGAATGCCCACTAATTAAGTAAGTTGCTGACAACTCACTTAATTAATATCTAAGTCCAAGAGTAGTACCACTCAACGTCATTGCCATGTCGGACTAAGTCCACCTGCAGGGTTTAACATGACAATCCTTATGAGCTCCTCTTGGGGACATTCTCAACCTAGATTACTAGGACACAGTTTCCTTCTATAATCAACAACACACACTATAAGTAATATCATTCCCCAACTAATCAGGCATATTGATTTATCAAGCTAAATCTCACCCTTTGATAAGTTAAAGAAATAGATACTAAATATATATGCTTGTTATTATATTAGGATTAAGAGTACACACTTCCATAATAACTAAGGTCTAGTTCTTTTATTAAATCAGTATAAAAAGAACTTACCTAAAATGGTCCTACTCAATACACTTAGAGTGTACTAGTGTAATTTATTAGTCAAGATAAACTAATACCTAATTACACTACGACTATACCAATGGTTTGTTCCTTTTCATCTTAGCCGTGAGAAACTATTTATAATTTATAAAGAGCTGATAACATGATCTTCTGTGTGTGACACCACACACCATGTTATCTACTTTATAAATTAATTGAAGAACTATATTCAACAAATAAATATAGACATTTGACCAATGTGATTCTTTTATTTCTAAAATAAATGTTTACAAAAGCTAGACTTTTAGTATACACTCTAACATCTGCATCACTCACATCCCTCCGCATAATTTGTTACATACCCAGTAATCGCCTTTATAGTCCACCCAATTATGGGTGACGTTTGACGAAGCAAAGTATGCAACTCCTTATGTAGGGAACCATGGTGACTTCAGGTCCAAGGACTGATAGTCAGACAAATAGTCACATGAGAAAGTATATGACACTCATATAACGATCCATGATACTTTCTCATGGCGGGTCATTCAGTATACATTCTCCAATGTATACTCACGTGTCAACTTGATATCTCTATATCCATGACTTGTGAGATCAAGTCATCGAGTTGACCTATATGCTAGTCTCATTGCATTAACATTGTCCCTGAGTGTTAATACTTGACTAGGAATGATTAAGAGTAGTGTTCTCTATATCATCTCACTATCAATTCAACCAATCGATTGATATAGATAAGAACCTTCTACTCAAGAACGTTATTATAATTAGTTATTTGGCACCAATACAAGTAAGTATAATAACCATAAAGAAATGCCTTTATAAGTATATAGGAATATGATACATCGAGTCCATAAAACAATCATCATATGATTGGCTCTAGGGCTCTAACTAACAATCTCCCACTAGCACTAGTGCCAATCATTGTAGGCTCTAAGGCCCAATGACCTAGTGTGACCATCATGCTTTCTCTATGCCAAAGCCTTGGTCAAGGGATCAACGACGTTAGCCTCTGTGGGTACTCTGCAAATCTTCACATCTCCTCTATCAATGATCTCTCGAATGAGATGGAAGCGCCGTAGTATGTGTTTGGTCTGCTGGTGTGAGCAAGGTTCCTTAGCCTGCGCAATTGCTCCATTGTTATCACAATAGAGATCTATAGGATCGGCTATACTAGGAACCACCCTAAGCTCAGTAATGAACTTGCGGATCCAAACTGCCTCCTTTTTTGCTTCTGATGTAGTAATATACTCGACCTCTATTGTAGAATCAGCAACTGTGTCCTGCTTCGAACTCTTCCAGCTCACAGCACCACCATTCAAGCAAAACACGAACCCAGATTGCGATCTATACTCATCTTGGTCAGTTTGGAAGCTGACATCATTGTAACCTTTATAGCTAGCTCGCCATCGCCTCCAAATATCAAAAAATATTCTTTAGTCCTTCTCAAGTACTTAAGAATATTCTTGACCGCTATACAGTGACGCTCACTTGGATCTGACTGGTATCTGCTCGTCATGTTCAAAGCATACGAAACATCAGGACGAGTACATAGCATGGCGTACATGATAGATCCTATGGCTGAAGTGTAACGACTACCCTTCTTACTACTACTACACTCTAAGGATGACCGTTACTTGACTACTAACTCTACTTAACCGGTATGATTAAAAAATCACATGGAAACCCTACCGAAAAATTTCGGCAGAATCTCCCCTGTATCGGTTACCAAATCAACAATACAAATAATATATACTCAGCCACAGGCGGCTGGAACATATAATCACTCAATCACGCAGTATAATAACTCAATAAGAAGAATGAAACTACTCTAGCAATAGTAAACAGATAATACTCCAACAATAAAACATAACAAAGTGCGGAATAGACTTAATTACAATCTCAACTTCATCATAGCATTAAGGAGAAAAGAAAAGGAAACTCTAATCAGGTAAGTTTTAACAACTCCTTAGCAAACTCATGATCTCTCCATAGTCCAGCCATCACACACCTTCATCACCACCACCTTGTCGCCTTCCTTTCATACCTTAGCTTTTCCTTTATCTGCAGTAGGAGGAAATGCAGTCTATAAGCATAAAGCTTAGTGAGCGCTATCTACTCACAAAAACTCGATATGCATGTATACAAATAAAAACATGATAAAACTGAATGCTAACATGTAAAGCTACTCATGCTCATAAATAGCAAAGAAATCAACTAACAGAAAAGCTAACATGTATAACTACTCATGCTCATAAATAGCAAAGACAGCATACTAACTGATATACTAAACATGTGTAGCTAATCATGCTCATAAACTAATAAAGAAAGCAAACTAACTAAAATGCTAACATATAAAGCTAAACATGCTCATCAACTAGCAAATCAATAACATGTAAGAAACTAAACATGTAAAAGCTGCTAGCATAAAAGAAAGCTAAACTTGCTGATCTTTAAAACAAAGTGAAACTTACTTCATTTACTCTAAATTTATTCTTTTATTTCACTTGTTTAAAACTTATTCTTTAGTACTTTTATTCTTAAGTAAAACTTATTTTTACTTGTTCAAAAACTTATACTTTTAATACTTCAAAATAATAATAAACTTCTTTTGGGCCCGGCATTGTACCACTTAGCGCGCATTCTTAATAAGAATCGAGGTAGCTAATCCCGAAACTACTAAGATACTTCTAGGCCTTGTGCCTAGGGGCATCTTGGAGCCCATCCCTTGGACCTTGTGTCCGGTACATGCCCTTTAAAAGTAAAATACTTTCTTTTTAACTATAACTTCTTTATACTTGCCCTTACTTGGCATTTAAGCAAACACCTTGTGTGCGCTTTTGATATTCAATATGCTGGAATTGAAATCAAGTCTAGACCTTAGTCTTTCTTGCTTATAGTTCTTAAAGACAGAAGCTCATGTTCATGTAATAACAAAGAAACTAATAATTGCACGCTCAAGACATTCTAATAGCAAAAGAGACTAAAAAAAAGTATCACCGTGCACATCTAATGGCAAAGGGAAATAAATCATCTTAAACCTGCTGTGAAAGTAAAGCTAAGCATGCAATTTAAGAAATGCTTAAAAATGCTATAGAAGATCAAACTGTGAAATATCCCAACTAAGCAATTAGTAATGAGGACTTAAGCATGCTGTGAAAGTAAAACAAATTCATCTACCAGGCATGCAATGGAATCTAGAAAATCTGCTCATGTATATCTAATAATAAAGCACTAAAATTTGCATACTATGAGCATATCATCTGAATAATCTAGGGTATTTCCTGGAATACAAATTTTCAACTAAGCACATGGTTATGATTAAAACCTGGAAACAATTATGTTCTCTGCTTGACAAGCTAGTAAGGAAATCCAAGCAAACTGAAATGCTAAATATAAGGGTTGTTCATGTTCATTAAAACAACAAGAAGAAATCAAAACTAAATTGTTGTCCAAGATCTAAACAGTAGGCTTAGGATGAGGGCTATTCATGCACGGCAGTAACTAAAAGGTACTGGAACTGCACACTTTGGTTTGAGGTAATTGGCTATGACTGTTATCAGCCCTATACAAAATTGCTCTTGCTTGCAAATATGATGTTAAAGGAAAAAGTTGTTCTAAACTCTAAACATGCTTCAACAGATTAACAACAGTCATGTTGCTAAATCTTAAACTTGCAAATATGCTTGCAAAATCTTAAATCTATTCCAAGATCCCTAACATCATGTTTCTCTACAACCAAAAAAATCCGAAAACCATGAAAACAAATCGAAGCTCGGAACCACTGAATCTAGGGCTGTTCCTGCTCAACGAGAAAACAAAGAACAAAAGCGAAATCGCGGAACAACTCCTACTGCAGGTGAGAAGCAACTCACATCGCTGTTCTTGGACTTACAACCGAGAAGATGCTGCTAGGGTTTCGGATAGCTGATTCGGCTCTTCTTCGTGCTCACAAACTCTCCTCAACGATGGTGGTCGACACGGTAAAGAACCGCGGAAAAGCTAGCTCGCCGGCCGTCGAAAACCAACCCTAGAGAGAGGAGGAGAGGTTCGGGTGAGAAAAAAGTTTAGGGTTCGGGAAAAACTTAAACCTCTTCTTTTAACTAAGATTTTTATTAATTACTATACCTTAAATACAATCCATTCTTTCCTTAATTAACAACAGCCGCTGGCACAGTTGGTTGGCTGCGTTTTACTTAAGGCGCAGCTCACGGGTTCAAGTCTCGGCTGCAACCATTTTTCTTCCTATTTACTCCCTAATCATTAACTACTGCTTAACTAGAATATTTCTCCTTCTTTAATAAGAAATGCCCGCTAGTACAGTTGGTTGGCCGACCTTTTACCGAATCAACGAGTCTCAGCTTCAATCCCTCAGCCGCGCACTTTTAATTCCAATTCATCTTAAACGTTCCAACTACTGCATATATATATTTCGCTCCGTATATGATTAACAAAAACTGTGTAGCTCACCTGGTTGGGCCAGTTTTGCTTGGGTCAGTCCGACCCGAGATCGTGGGTTCGAATCTCACCTTCAACATTTTTTTTTTAAAACTTCTTTCTTTTTGTAACCCTACTAAACGACCTCCAAAAATTACGTAAAAATACTCTAAAAATTTCTAAAAATCTCTAGAATATTTTAAAAGTATTTCCAAATATTTTTATGGACTTTTAGAACTTGAAATAGGGAAAATTGGGTCGTTACATGAAGCATAAGGGATCTTATCCATGCAGTCTCTCTCATCTCTAGAAGAGGGACTTTGAGTCTTCGAAAGACTCACACCATGTGACATCGGCAGAAATCCTTTCTTAGAATTCTGTATGGCAAATCGTAGTAATACCGTGTCAATATATGTATTTGACTTAGGCCAAGCAATCTCTTAGATCTATCTCTATAGATCTTTATGCCTATAATACAAGCTGCTTCACCTAAGTCCTTCATTGAGAAACAATTCCCTAGCCAAGTCTTTACAGACTGCAGCAAAGGGATGTCATTTCCAATGAGTAGAATGTCATCCACATACAATACAAGGAATACAACTATGTCCCCAACAACCTTCTTGTAGACACAGGGCTTATCTTCATTCTTGATGAAATAAAACTATTTGATTGCATCATCGAATCGAAGATTCCATCTCTGAGAAGCTTGCTTTTGTCTATAAATGGACTTATGCAGCTTGCATACTCTGCTAGAATGGAATTGATCTACAAAAGCCTCAGGTTGTGTCATGTACACATCATCGAGTAGGTTTCCATTCAGAAACGCGGTTTTGACATCCATCTGCCAGATCTCATAATCGTTGTATGTTGCAATAGCAAGCAAGATCCAAATGGACTTAAACATCGCTACTGGAGAAAAAGTTTCATCATAGTCAATACCATGAATTTGCTTAAAACCATTAGCTACCAAGCGACCCTTATAGGTAATAAGTCCATCCATGTTAGTCTTTCTCCTAAAGACCCACTTACACCCAATGGATTTGATGCCTTCAGGTGGATCAACCAAAGTCCATACTTGGTTGGTGTACATGGATTCCATCTCGGATCTCATGGCCTCAAGCCATTTCTCAGAATCTGGTTTCATCACAGCTTCCTGATAGGAGGTAGGCTCATTCTCAATGAGCATAACATCATCATGGCCAGACAAGAGAAATGAGTATCTCTCAGGCTGACGACGTACCCTATCCGACCTACGAAGAGGTAGGTCTATTTGAACTGGTTGTTATTCCTCAACACCTTATGGAACAATCTCATCATCCACAACATTTTGTGGTTCCTGTTTAACTTCCATCAAGGCTTCAGTGCTATGATCCATATCTTGAACTTTTTCAAGATCGAACGTACTCCTACTAGTTTTTCTAGTAACAAAGTCCTTTTCTAGAAATACCCCAGTCTTAGCCACAAACACTTTGTGCTGACTGGGAATATAGAAGTAATATCCCTTCGTTTCCTTGGGATATCCAATAAAATAGCACTTATCAGATTTGGATCCTAGTTTGTCCAAGACTTGACGTCGAACGTAAGCCTCACAACCCCAAATCCTCATAAATGACATCTGGGCATCTTTCCTAGTTCATATCTTATATGGTGTCTTTATCACAGTTTTGGATGGAACACGGTTAAGTGTGAAGGCTGCTGTGTCTAGAACATATCCCCAAAAAGATATAGGAAGATCTGTGTGACTCATCATAGATCGTACCATATCTAATAGGGTACGATTCCTCCTTTCGGATACACCATTCCACTGTGGTGTTCCAGGAGGAGTGAGTTAGGATAGAATCCCACACTCAGCTAGATAGTCACGAAACTCATGGCTAAGGTATTCACCACCTCGATCTGATCAAAGTATCTTAATACTCTTGCCTAGCTGGTTTTGTACTTCATTCTTGAATTCTTTGAACTTTTCAAAGGATTGTGACTTATGTGTCATCAGATACACATAACCATATCTACTGAAGTCATTAGTAAATGTAATGTAGTACCTGTAACCACCTCTGGCAGTGACATTGAAAGGGCCACATACATCACTATGTATAAGTCCTAACAAGTCAGTCGCTCTTTCGTTGTGTCCACTAAAGGGAGTCTTGGTCATCTTGCCCAGTAGGCATGACTCGCATGTATCATATGATTCGAAATCAAATGAGTCCAGAAAACTATTTTTATAGAGCTGGGATAAGCGATTCTCATTTATATGACCTAAGCGATAATGCCAGAGATAGGTTCGGTTCATATCATTTGACTTGAACCTTTTGGTACTTATGTTATAGATGGGGTTCTCTAAGTCTAGAATGTAGAGTTCGTTCATCAGAGGTGCACTACAATAGAACATATCGTTTAAGTAAACGGAACAACATTTGTTCTTTATTATAAATGAAAAGCCTTTCTTGTCTAAACAAGAAACTGAAATGATGTTCTTTGTGAGAGCATGCACATAACAGCATTCATCTAATTCCAGTACAAGCCCAGAGGGCAGAGATAGAAAGTAAGTTCCTACAGCAACAGCAGCAACCCGTGCTCCATTGCCTACTTGTAGGTCCACCTCGCCCTTCGTCAATGCCCTGCTATTTCTCAGCGCCTACACATTAGTACAAATGTGAGAAGCACATCCAGTATCCAATACCCACGATGCAGAAATAGATAGATTGACTTCTATAACATATATACCTGAAGTAGAAGTCTCACTTCTCTTCTCCTTAAGATCTTCCAGGTATCCTTTGTAGTTCCTCTTCCAGCGCTGGGTCTGACCGCAGTGGAAGCAGGTAGCATCCTAGGCAACCCCTCCTTTAGGTTTCATTATCTTGCCTTTGCCCTTGGCTTGGGACTTTCTCTTACCTTTAGTCTTGCCCTTGCCTTTATGCTTTTGCACCATCAAAATGGAGTTGGGCTTTACCTTCTTAAGGTTGAGCTCAGCAGTTCTCAACATGCTTAGCAGCTCAGGCAGTGGCTTGTCAATTTCGTTCATGTTGTAATTCATGAAAAATTGATTGTAGTTCTCTGGCAAGGATTGCAAGATCAAGTCAGTGGCCAGTTCTTGGCCAACTGGAATCCCAACCTCTGTAGGTTTTCTATGTACCCAATCATATTGAGCACATATGGACCTACAGGAGTCCCATCTTGCATCTTGCACTGAAACAGTGCCTTGGAGATCTCGAATCTCTCGTGCCTTGCTTGTCCTTGATATAGTTGACGAAGATGTTCAACCATATCCTAAACAGACATCAACTCGTGTTGCTTCTGAAGCTCAAAGTTCATGGTCACGAGCATGAGGCATGACACATCTAATGCATCATCTTGATGCTTTTTATAAGCATCTCGGTTGGCTTGCGTGGTAGTGGCAGGAGGTGCCTTCGGAATGGGCTGTTCCAGGACGTACAGTTTTCTTTATTGTGTGAGAACAATTCTTAGATTCCTGTACCAGTCCAGGAAATTAGCTCCATTGAGCTTGTCCTTGTCAAGGACAGAACGCAGGGAGAAAGTGTTCATGTTTGTCGACATGACAATCTACAATAGAAATAATGCAGAAAGTAAATATCATATTTCATTTATCATTTAATTAGGCCTTTAACTAAATGATGCTCCCACTGAATTATATGACTTTTGTAGAATCAAGTCATGGATGTGGTCAAACCACACTACTAGATTCATACCAATTAGCTATAATTCTCGTGGGACAAGATCCACATCATACTACGCCTTGAGTTAGCTTTGGCTAAATTGCCCAAGACTTAGTATGGTCGGTAGATAACTAATTATCAATTACATCTCTATGCAACTCTTGTATATAGGATCAAGATCCTCATTTATATTAAAACTTGAGTTATCTTTGGCTAAATCACCCAAGATTTAGTATAAATGTGATTTTTTATCCTATCTTCCAACTGTTGGAAAATGCTTATAGTTATACCCGATCCAATTGAGTTAACTAGTTATACTCAATCTAATTGAGTTTGTACTCACCCAAGATTTGATAGGCGGGACCATGATTGTCCCTCCGCACCCTACTAAGATAATATGCGTTGCTCTGCTTTAGCAGATTCAACAACAACAAATGATCGAGGTAGTGATGGGTATCAAAACGTGGTAGGCATATCGAGTTGACTTGATTAAGATCTAATCTAATCATGAATTCGTATCATATACGCATTAAGGCACTAATTACCCTACATTAGCATGCATCACATACACACAAAGAATATATCAATATACAAAGATAATGTGACATGGTTATGGCCCTTCTACGATCCTCTCAAGCCAATGAGAAGATCGAATGGTCAACCTAGGGATAGCACCTTCTCTAAGGTCTTCCTTTGCTCACCTTGTGTCGTCGGCTTCCTTCTTTTAATTCCATCTTCAATTGTACATTACAAAAGTGAAACTCGAGTTACATTCGAGTCTAAAATTCTTTTACAACAGGAATATTAAAAGAAGGAGGGCACGACACAAAGGTCGTGTAACAAAATACAACACTCACAACCAAATGATGGCTTGCAGGCCGTATTATGAATTATAATACATAATTTCCAATCATATTGGGTCTTTTGGGCCATAACCATGAACACATCACACACATATTCAAAATATGCATTTTTCATAAATTTTCATAAATTTACTACCATTCTAACAATCCTTTATGAGCTGCAACTTCACGGCGATCTCGCTTGTTGATTTTTTAGCCGAGGTCAAGTAACAATTCCCCTTGCGGGGTTAGGGGCAGCACCCCTACTCACAAAAATTAATTTTTTTGGGTGTTACATAGACCTTACAGCACCTAAAATCACTTATATCACCGATTTGGCTGAGACCAACTCGTTGCGAAAATTTTTTCTTAGTGGGCGAAAACTTCCAAGTGACTATACACTTGTTGTTTCGCTCCCAAGAGAAAAATACTCATAAAAAAGTTAAAATTTAGTAAATCTATAATATTTACAGATTTACAAATTTTAGATAAAATTGCATATAAAACTAGTATATGCTTCGCACGTGGCTCTGATACCACTATTTGAACTTTCGAGCCGCAAAAATTGCTTTTTGCGTTGTGGAAAACCTCGAAGTTCTTGCCACGGATCCGTGCGAAGATAAAAATTTACATATACATAGTTTTCTCCTAGATCTACACTAGATCTACATGATAGAAGTTATACCTTTGTAGCGATGCCCTTCGCTTATCCCGCTCGTCCAAACGGTAGCCGGATCTCGTAGAGTATCAAGCGTACACTCCTCTACACGTATCCACACGGACAAGAGATGGAGAAAAACCACTTAGAGTGTGCTAGCACTCTTGGATGGTCATGACAATGGAGGAGAGGGAGAGAGGAGTAGAGAGGAAGAAGAAGAGAGAATTAAAGTTAGCACACACTTGCACTTATTCCCCTTTTAAGTGGGCGACCACTCATGGAATACCAAGAGTCATGGCTCTTGGTCTTCCTCATGAGGTGGCACACACTTGATGTAGCCTTGATGATGTGGAACATCATCATTGGCCGGCCCCATGCCAAGTCATAAATGATGTGGCATTTGGTCAAGTCAAACTTGACCCTTCATCTTCCCTCTCAAGTCAAGTCAAACTTGACCTCTTATCTCCCATGGTTGACCAAATCTAACATTTGATTCAAGTCAATTTAATTTAATGAATCTCTATTCATTGAATTAAATTGACTCAAAGAATCCAAGTCTAAATTAGACTCATTTGACAAATGAATCAAATTGAGTCCAACTCAATTAGTTTAATTTGGATTACTCTTAATCCAATTTGGTTCATCACATGAACCTAATCCTCTTGGTTCATCATATGAACCTAATCTCCATCTAATTACCCTTTGTGTATGACCCTATAGGTTCTTGTAATGTTGGCAATGCTCCTAAACCCATTAGAAGCATAAGTAATGAGTGGTATCTAGTAACACATCATTACTACCCAAGTTACAAGAATGTTGAGATCCAACATCACCTTTGTGACTACTAATTGTGACTCTCACAATATGTGACAATGCCCTTCTATCCTTGACATCTAGATTGATCAATTGAGGCATAGACCGTGTCATCCTCTAATCAATCTATATCTTGAACTCCAAGTAGACTCACTTTAACAAATGAGCTCAATATCTCATATTGACTCATTTGGGCATGGCCATGCACTTAGGGTCTCACTCTATCAAGAATCATGATGTCACTCCCGTTATATAGGAGGGATAGATCTCATCTACATCACTCACATCCCTCCGCATAATTTGTTACACACCCAGTAATCGCCTTTATAGTCCACCCAGTTACGGGTGACATTTGACGAAGCCAAAGTATGCCACTCCTTATGTAGGGAACCATGGTGACTTCAGGTCCAAGGACTGATAGCCATACTAATAGTCACATGAGAAAGAATATGACACTCATATAACGATCCATGATATTTTCTCATGGCAGGTTATTCAGTATACATTCTCCAATGCATACCCACGTGTCAACTTGATATCTCTATATCCATGACTTGTGAGAACATGTCATCGAGTTGACCTACATGCTAGTCTCATCGCATTAACATTGTCTCTGAATGTTAATACTTGACTAGGAATGATTAAGAGTAGTGTTCTCTATATCATCTCACTATCAATTCAACTAATCGATTGATATAGATAAGAATCTTCTACTCAAGGACGCTATTATACTTAGTTATTTGGCACCAATACAAGTAAGTATAATAACCATAAAGAAATGCCTTTATAAGTATATAAGAATATGATACATCGAGTCCATACAACAATCACCATATGATTGACTCTAAGGCTCTAACTAACAGAATCATTTAATTAAAGTCCTAATTAAATGATCTAAATATGATACTTATTTCTGTATTTTATTGTTGTAGATTACCATGTTGTTAAATGATACTTATGATATGGTTTAACATCTTAGACATGAGAGATTTCTTAGATATGGTTGAACATCTTATGATATGCTTATGATATTAAGGACAAGCAAGGCATGAGAGATTTGAGATCTCTAAGGCACTGTTTCAATGCAAGATGCAAGAAGACAGTCCCGTAGGATTTTATGTGCTCAAAATAATTAGGTATGAGGAGAATCTACAAAGGTTGGTATTCCCACTAGGCCAAGAATTGACCATTGACCTTATTCTACAGTCATTGCCTAAGAGCTACAATCAGTTTGTCATGAACTACAATGTGAATGAAATTGAAAAATCACTACCTGAGATGTTGAGCATGTTGTGTTAGTTAGAGCCCTAGAGCCAATCATATGATGATTGTTGTATGGACTTGATGTATCACATTCCTATATACTTATAAAGGCATTTCATTATGGTTATTATACTTACTTGTATTGGTGCCAAATAGCTAAGTATAATATCGTTCTTGAGTAGAAGGTTCTTATCTATATCAATTGATTGGTTGAATCGATAGTGAGATGATATAGAAAACAGTACTCTTAATCATTCCTAGTCAAGTATTAACATTCAGGGACAATGTTAATGCGACGAGACTAGCATGTAGGTCAACTGATGACATGTTCTCACAAGTCATGGATATAGAGATATCAAGTTGACACATGGGTATGCATTGGAGAATGTATACTGAATAACCTGCCATGAGAAAATATCATGGATCATTATATGAGTGTCATATACTTTCTCATGTGACTATTAGTATGACTATCAGTCCTTGGACCTGAAGTCACCATGGTTCCCTATATAAGGAGTTGCATACTTTGGCTTCATCAAACGTCACCCGTAACTGGGTGGACTATAAAGGCGATTACTGGGTATGTAACAAATTATGCGGAGGGATGTGAGTGATGTAGATGGGATCTATCCCTCCTATATGACGGGAGTGACATCATGATTCTTGATAGAGTGAGACCACTAAGTGCATGGCCATGCCCAAATGAGTCAATATGAGATATTGAGCTCATTTGTTTAAAGTGAGTCTACTTAGAATTCAAGATATAGATTGATTAGAGGATGACACAGTCTATGCCTCAATTGATCAATCTAGATGTCAAGGATAGAAGGGCATTGCCGCATATTGTGAGAGTCACAATTAGTAGTCACAAAGGTGATGTTGGATCTCAACATTCTTGTAACTTGGGTAGTAATGATGTGTTGCTAGATACCGCTCATTACTTATGCTTCTAATGGGTTTAGGAGCATTGCCAACGTTACAAGAACCTATAGGGGCACACACAAAGGGAAATTAGATGGAGATTAGGTTCATTTGATGAACCAAGACGATTAGGTTCATGTGATGAACCAAGTTGGATTAAGAGTAATCCAAATTAAACTAATTGAGTTGGACTCAATTTGATTCATGTGTTCGATGAGTCTAATTTAGATTATGACTCATTGAATCAATTTAATTCAATGAATATAGATTCATTAAATTAAGTTGGCTTGAATCAAATGGTTGGATTTGATCAACCATGGGAGATAAGAGGTCAAGTTTGACTTGACTTGAGAAGGAAGATTAAGAGTCAAGTTTGACTTGACCTTGACTTGACCAAATGCCTTCATTAGATGACTTGGCATGAGGGCTGGCCAATAATGATGTGCCACATCATCAAGACTACTTCATGGTATGGCACCTCATGAGGGAAACCAAGAGCCTTGACTCTTGGTATCCCATGGAGGTTACAAACCACCATGAAGTGGCCGACCACTTAAAAGAGGGATTAAGTTCAATTTGTGTGCTAAGTGTAACTCTCTTCTTCTTCCTCCTCTCAATCTTCTTCTCTCCCTCTCCTCCTTGTCCGAAACATCCAAGAGTGCTAGCACACTCTAGGTGTTTTTCTCCACCTCTTGTTCGTGTGGATACTTGTAGAGGAGTGTTCGCTTGACACTCTTGAGATCTGGCAAATTTTGGACGAGCGAGATTTGCGAAGGGCTTTGCTTCAAAGGTATAAACCCTTCTTCTTGTAGATCTAGTGTAGATCTAGGATTAGAGAAACTTGTACTCGAAATTATTTTTATATCTTCACACGGATCCGTGGCAAGACTTCGGGGTTTCCGCAACGCAAAAAGTGATTTTTGCGGTCCGAAAGTCCCAACATGTTGAGAACTATTGAACTCAACCTTAAGAAGATAAAGCCTAGTACCATTTTGATGGTGCAAAAGGGAAAAGGAAAATCGAAGTCCAAAGGTAAGGGTAAGACCCAAGCCAAAGGAAAGGGCAAGATTCATGCACTGAAACCTAAAGGTGGGGTTGCTAAGGAAACCCTTCTTCTTGTAGATCTAGTGTAGATCTAGGATTAGAGAAACTTGTACATGAAATTATTTTTATATCTTCGCATGGATCTGTGGCAAGACTTCGGGGTTTCCGCAACGCAAAAAGCAGTTTTTACGATCCGAAAGTCCCAACATGTTGAGAACTATTGAACTTAACCTTAAGAAGGCAAAGCCTAGTACCATTTTGATGGTGCAAAAGGGAAAAGGAAAATCGAAGCCCCAAGGTAAGGGTAAGACCCAAGCCAAAGGAAAAGGCAAGACTCATGCACTAAAACCTAAAGGTGGGGTTGCTAAGGAAGGAACCTGCTTCCACTGCGGTGAAACTAGACACTGGAAGAGGAATTGCAAGGTGTACCTAGAGGAACTAAAAAGGAAGTGAAGTGAAACTTCTGCCTCAGGTATATATGTTATAGAAGTCAATCTATCTATTTCTTCTTCATGGGTATTAGATACCGGATGTGCATCTCACATTTGTACTAATATGCAGGGGATGAGAAATGGTATACATTGACAAAGAGCGAAGTGGACCTACGAGTAGGCAATGGTACAAGAGTCGTTGTTGTCGATGTAGGAACATATTCCTTATCTTTGCCCACTAGGCTTGTTTAAGAACTAGAATAGTGTTATTATGTGTTGGATCGAGAAGCGCTAGAGGGGGGGGGGGTGAATAGTGCTCGTGGCTATTTCGTTCGATTATCGGAAAACTATCGGAGTAATTAAAACGCAGCGGAATAGAATAAACACAAAGACACAAAGGGATTTACTTCGTTCGGAGCCTAAGGCGACTCATACTCGAAGGCCCGCGATCCTTGATCTCTTCTGGTGGGCAACAACTATAAGCTCGATAAGAATTACAAATTACAATGCAAGTATTAAAATAACTTTGTACTGACAACTTAAAGAAGGAAAAAGCAGAGCTCCGGGTCGTCGGAATTTTGCAGCAGCACTTCAGAATGATTTTGTTAGCAGCACTTTGAAGACAGAAAGCCTGGAACTTGATTGATTGAAGTGTTGGTTGAAACCCCCTTATAAAGGGTGTTCAAGGCGCCTTGAAGGCTGTTCATGGCGCCTCCATGCTGCCGAGTCCTCCGCGTGGATCAAGCTTGAACTGGTCGAACTTCATCTACTTGAGGCACCTTATACCCTACTCAAGGTGCCTTCCAAGGCGCCTTATATTCCCTTCAAGGCGCCTCCATTGATGCTTCGCAGCCAGGTCAGCTTTTGCACCCGAGGCACCTCCAAGCTCCATGGATGCACCTCGGACACTGTTCATTCGAGGAAAACATCATTATTTTGTACCTGCAAGACATGTTAGTCCAAACAACTATCCTGCAACACAAAGTTACCATAAACAGCAGCATGAATATGATAACGAAATTTATGACAGTCTCCGGACTGTTCGGGTCTGACTTCGGATTTCCAACCGGAAACCCTAGGTCGACCCGACGCCTACTGTTCCCTCTACGGGGAGCGCGTCCTCACCTACTCCACTCAGGAGATTTACCTGTTGCCAGTTGATCCTCCAGATCGACTGAACTTTTGCTCAGCACTCGACGCTTCCGAACTTTTTGCTGGACATCCGCTTCCCGGCTAGTCCAGTCTTTCACTTGGTTCGCGACACCAGGACTTTCCACCTAGGGTTACCACCCCCTAGGACTTTTGCCTGAAGCCATCGACCTGCCAAGACTTTCTGTATAGGGTTACCACCCCCTATGACCTAGGGTTACCACCCCCTAGGGTTTTCCCTTTGCCTAACCGCAGCTAGGACTTTCCTGAAATGCTCAAGCAGAGTTGTTAGATCACCAAGACACCTTAACTTTGAATCCTTTGCCATTATCAAAACACGAGTTCGATCGTCGGATGCTTCCCACACCAACAATCTCCCCCTTTTTGATTATGGCAACTCGAATTCAAAGTCAAGTAAACCGATATTACAAACGAATAGATTAACACAATAGATTAACACTTTTAACACAAGCTTAACAATTTTGCTAAATTAAATTCTATAAATTTAAAGTATAGGCTCCCCCTTAACTGTTGCTCCCCCTTTAATATTCATTAAATATTTCAAATTTGCTACTATATAGGCTCCCCCTTTAACATTCAAAAGTATTTTGAATTTGCTATTCTCTCCCTTTGCCATATATCAAAAAATAAGCAAAAATAGTCATTTGATTTAACAAGATTTTGAAAAAATATTTAACAGTTTAGCTAAGTGAGAAAATGATGTTAGCTTTTTGGAAACTTGAAAAAAGTTACTAGAAAGTGGATCTTTTTGATAGTTTAAAAAGCTAGGAAAACAATAATTTTTATTTAGAAATCTTTGAGGTAGCTTTGAAATCTTTGCTCTACTTAAGAAAACAAGAATTTATAAAGTTAGATTTCAAGGTAAGCTAAGTTTTAAAGTTTTGAAAATAAATTTAAGCTCTTTGCAAGTATTGGATTTAGAGAAAAAAAACTTAGCTTAATTTTAAACAATACTTATTAAATTTTAGGGCTGGGAGGGAGCAAAGTAGTTAAAAAATTTGGTTTAGGAAGTCAGTTGGTCCTTAAGTCCAAGCATGAGTCAAGTATACTAGATTGACTTTACGAGGTATCAGAGCCCTAAAGATCAAAACATGCTTAACCAGAAAATTAAGTGTCTTTTACCAACTGTCTAACCTTTAGCTACTTTCTAATTGCCTATAGGGCAACAACTTTCACATGGTTAGTCAAGTTAAGTCAATTTGGTCCGGTTAGATTTGACTAGAGCTGGAAGACTTGACTTGATTAATGTATATTGCGTGTTTAACGCCCAGACTCATATTGATGCACAGATATAAGCATTCTTGAGTCCAGGCTGTACCCTATGCATCTCACGCCGTTCTATGTTTTTCAATCACAATCAGGGTATACCTAGGTGTTTGTGAGATGCTCTGGCTTAAGTCTAGGGGAACATGATTTCTAGGGGAAAGCTTAGGCTAAGTCCAACTTTTGAAAAATCTAAAAAAATGGAATTTTGAAAATTATTTTTCCTAGAATTTGAAAAAAACATGAGACACCTACTCTACCCAACACATTCCTATTTGCCTTCTAAGTGCACTGAACTCAAGTTCAGGTAAGGGTTTTGTAAAGATGTCAGCTAGGTTTGATTTGGACTCAACATGGTTGAGTGCAATTTCACCTTTAGCTACGTGATCCCTTACAAAGTGGTGTTTTACCTCTATGTGTTTAGTCCTAGAATGATGAATAGGATTTTTGGTCAGATTAATTGAGCTGATATTATCAATAAAGATTTTTGTATTTTTATATTCTAGTTGATAGTCTTTTAACATATGCATCATCCACAACAGTTGAGATGCACATTCTCCTAGAGCTATGTATTCAGCTTCTGTAATGGATAGAGCAACACAATGTTGCTTTTTGCTTGACCAACTTACTAGGCACTGACCTAGAATCTGGCAGCTACCACTTGTACTTTTTCTATCTAATTTGCACCCGGCATAGTCCGAATCAGAATAGCCATAAAGGTCAAAGGTGCAAGTTCTTGGGTACCAAAGTCCTACATTTAGAGTTCCTTTAATATACCTAAGTATTCTTTTAACATATGTTAGGTGTGACTCTTTTGCACAGGATTGGTATCTTGCGCACATACCTACTGCAAACAATATGTCGGGTCGGCTTGCAGTTAGGTAAAGTAAGCTACCTATTGCACTCCTATAGTATTTTGGATCTATTGGTTTTCCTTCAGGGTCAGAGTCAATGTTAATGTTGGTTGCTATTGGAGTATTTATAATTTTTGAATTTTCCATGCAGAATTTTTTAATTAACTCCTTAGCATATTTAGTTTGATAAATGTAGATTCCATCTTTGGTTTGTTTAATTTGTAAGCCTAAGAAGAAGTTGAGTTCCCCAACCATACTCATTTCGTATTCATTTTCCATTAATTTAACAAATTCTTTTAAAAACTTAGAGTTAGTTGAGCCAAAAATTATGTCGTCAACATAGATTTGGGCTATAAATATGCCTTTTTCTATAGTTTTTACAAATAAGGTCGGATCTATTTGTCCTTGGTTAAAGCCTTTAGATATTAAGTAATTAGATAATCTTTCATACCATGCCCTAGGAGCTTGTTTTAGTCCATATAACGCCTTTTTTTAATTTGAATACATGGTTTGGGTAGTCTAAGTCTTCAAATCCTGGAGTTTGGCTTACGTAGACCTCTTCCTTGATAAACCCATTTAAAAAGGCTAACTTAACATCCATTTGGTACAACTTAAACCCTTTATTTGCTGCATAGGCTAATAACATCCTAATGGATTCGAGTCTGGCTACCGGAGCATAGGTTTCATCGTAGTCTAAGCCTTCAACTTGACTAAACCCTTTGGCTGCTAGTCTAGGTTTGTTTCTTATTATTATCACCCTGATCATCCAACTTGTTCCTAAAAACCCATTTGGTGTCTATTATTGATTTATCTATGGGTTTAGGTACAAGGTCCCAGACTTGGTTTCTCTCGAATTGTGCTAATTCTTCCTGCATTGCAATGATCCAATCTGGGTCAGGTAGGGCTTCTTCTATTGTCTTAGGTTCAATTTTAGAAATAAGGGCAATCTAACTAAGATTTCTATAGGAGGATCTAGTTCTGACTCCTAGGTTTGGGTCACCCAAAATTTGGTCAGGTGGGTGAGAAGTACTTACTCTAGTTGGTCTTATCTGTGGGTCATAAATTGGTTCTTCTGATTCAATAAGGTTAGGTTGGATTTCATCATCTTCTATAGCTCTTGGATTGATGTCAAAATTTTCATTAGGTAGGTTGTTTTCTTCATCAAATATTACATTAGTTGTTTCTTCAACTTTCAAGGTATTTTTATTATATACTCTAAAAGCCCTACTGGTTGAGGAGTATCCTAAAAATATTCCCTGGTTAGATTTGGGTGTAAATTTTCCTAAGTAATCTTTAGTATTTAAAATGTGAACTTCACAACCAAATACTTTTAGATAGTTTAGGTTGGGAATTTTATGGTAGTAAAGTTCATAAGGTGTTTTATTGTGCAGTTTGTTAATTAAAATTCTGTTTTGAATATAATTTGCAGTATTTATTGTTTCAGCCTAAAATTGATGATTTAAATTATATTCATTTAACATAGTCCTAGCGGCTTCTTGTAGTGTTCTATTTTTACATTCCACTAAGCCATTTTGTTGGGGGGTTCTGGGACATGAAAATTCATGTTGGTATCCATTTATTTTACAAAATTGAGTAAACTTATGATTTTCAAATTCTCCCCCGTGATCACTTCTTATTCTTTTAATTTTAGTATCCTTTTCATTTTCCATTAATTTGCAAAATTACTAAATGTTTCATAGGTTTCATCTTTTGTTTTTAGGAATTTTACCCATGTGTACCTAGAGTAGTCATCAACTATTACTAAGCAATATTGATTCTTGCTTAGTGATTGGGCTCCATGTGAATCAAATAGGTCAAGGTGAAGAAGCTCAAGTACGGAGTTAGTTCTTTCTAGGTTGGTTGACTTGTGAGTTGACTTGGTTTGTTTTTCTTTTTGACACGCATCACAGATTGAATTTTCAATAAATTTTAATTTGGGCAAACCTCTAACTAGACCATTTTAAGTCATTTTTGAAATGAGTCTAGTGTGCGTGTGACCCAGTCTTCTGTGCCACAGTTGGGTTTCCTCTTGTTGTGTCAAGAGACACTTTATTGAGGATATTGATAAGTCAATTGTGTAGATGTTATTCTTCCTAAGTCCCTTAAGTCTAATTTCAGGGTTTTCGATGTTTTTAACTAGACATCCAGTTTTATCAAAATTGACTAGATATCCGTTGTCACACAATTAACTTATACTTAGTAAATTAAATTTAAAATTTTCAACCAATAAAATATTTCGAATAATGAAATCGGAACTAAGTTCAATATTACCTTTTCCGATTACTTTAAGTTTACCGTCGTTACCGATTGCAACTGATCCTAACTTCTTGTACTTGAGTTTAGTAAACTTCAACTTATCTCCAGTCATATGTCTGGAGCATCCACTATCCAACATCCATTGATCCAATTCCTACACATGAAGTAGTTTGAATTGGTTGTTAATGGATTTAATGATAGCTTAATTGAAGTAGACCTCTTAGATTTTCTATCTCACTCAATTGTATTCGAAGCAATTTAGCAAACAATTAATCCTATGGTTATTTTTAATTAACGTTTTGAAAAGATTTTACAGTTAATTAATTTCAAAAATGATTTTAAAGTTAATTAAATTTTGAAAATGATTTTAATTAATTAAATTTGAAATAAGTTTAATTTAAATTAATTTTAATTTTGAAATTTAAGTTTTAAAAATAATTTTGAAATTGAGTTTTAAAATAATTTTGAAATTTAAGTTTTGAAATAATTTTGAAATTTAAGTTTTGAAATAATTTTGAAATTTAAGTTTTAAAATAATTTTGAAATTGAGTTTTAAAATAATTTTGAAATTTAAGTTTTAAAATAATTTTGAAATTGAGTTTTAAAATAATTTTGAAATTTAAGTTTTAAAAATAATTTTGAAATTTGAGTTTTGAAATTTAAGTTTTAAAATAATTTTGAAATTGTGTATAATTTTGAAATTTAAGTTTTAAAATAATTTTGAAATTGAGTTTTGAAATTTAAGTTTTAAAATAATTTTGAAATTGAGTTTTAAAATAATTTTGAAATTTAAGTTTTAAAATAATTTTGAAATATAATTTTCAAATTGAGTTTTTTAAAATAATTTTGAAATTTAAGTTTTAAAATAATTTTGAAATTTAAGTTTTAAAATAATTTTGAAATTTAAGTTTTAAAATAATTTTGAAATTGAGTTTTAAAATAATTTTGAAATTGAGTTTTAAAATAATTTTGAAATTTAAGTTTTAAAATAATTTTGAATTATAGTTTTAAAATAATTTTGAAATTGAGTTTTAAAATAATTTTGAAATTTAAGTTTTAAAAATAATTTTGAAATTTGAGTTTTAAAATAATTTTGAAATTTTAGTTTTTAAAATAATTTTAAAATTGAGTTTTAAAATAATTTTGAAATTGAGTTTTAAAATAATTTTGAAATTCAGTTTTTAAAATAATTTTGAAATTGAGTTTTAAAATAATTTTGAAATTTAGTTTTTAAAATAATTTTGAAATTGAGTTTTAAAATAATTTTGAAATTGAGTTTTAAAATAATTTTGAAATTGTGTTTTAAAATAATTTTGAAATTTAGTTTTTAAGATAATTTTGAAATTGAGTTTTAAAATAATTTTGAAATTTAAGTTTTTAAAATGATTTTGAAATTGGGTTTTAAAATAATTTTGAAATTGAGTTTTAAAATAATTTTGAAATTGAGTTTTAAAATAATTTTGAAATTTAAGTTTTGTTAAAATAATTTTGAAATTTAAGTTTAAAATAATTTTGAAATTTAAGTTTAAAATAATTTTGAAATTTAAGTTTTTTAAATTAATTTTGAAATTTATGTTTTTTAAAATAATTTTGAAATTTAAGTTTTTAAAAATAATTTTGAAATTTAAGTTTTTAAAAATAATTTTGAAATATAAGTTTTGTTAATTAGAGATTATTTAATTGTTAATTAACTTGATTTACCTTCAAGTCAATTTTCATAATTTAATTTCTTAGTCATCTCACCCGATCTAAATTGTCAATCAGGGAACCCTATAATTGTTGTGAGATGAATTATTGTTGAATTTAAGGGTCTGGTTTAACTTTGTGTTAGATTCAGGTTTAGCTTTGGGTTCAACAAGTAAGCATTCTTTGGATAAACTTCTGGGCTATGGTGAGTCACAAGGAGCTCATTAAAGTAACCATGCCTTCGAGGTTTCCCAAATAGTCCTACCCATTGAACTTAATACTAATCCTTGGTCTAACTAGTTAGGATCCATTTAAGGCCAAATGCACCAGGTCGAAGCCATATCTTCCTAGACATGCGATGTCCAAGCTTCCCTAACGTACTATCATCCAAAAACATCACCAGTACTGTGAGTCAAGTTAAACCTAGCCCGTTTTAATCTAAACTTAATTATCCTACCGGGTAATCTACTCTTGTTTTACCCATTTCTGGTAGATTAGGTTCAGTTACCCTGTCGGGTAGTTCAGTTGGAGGTGCCAGCTAGTCTGGATCCTTCATCTATTTTGATTTTGAATTTTAAATTTTGAATTTATAATTTAATTTCAAATTTTTAATTTAATTTTGACTTTTGAATATTGAATTTATAGTTTAATTTTGAATTTTAAATTTGATTTTGAATTTTAAATTTTGAATTTTAAAATTTGAATTTATAATTTAATTTTAAATTTTGAATTTTGAATTTATAATTTAATTTCAAATTTTTAATTTGATTTTGAATTTTAAATTTTTAATTTGATTTTGACTTTTGAATTTTAAATTTATAATTTAATTTCGAACTTTTAATTTGATTTTGAATTTTGAATTTTGAATTTATAATTTATAATTTAATTTTGAATTTTTAGTTTGATTTTGACTTTTGAATTTTGAATTTAATTTTGAATTATTAATTTGATTTTGAATTTTGAAGTTCAAATTTTTAAGATCGGTTTTCTTTTTGCTCCCCCTGGATCATAGCCTCGATATGGTCTATCGAGGTAGTGTATTTGATCCTTCGGAACCCAGTATTGGCCAAGTCCAACTTGGTTGATCAATTTGGACTTGGGGACCCATGCTTGGACTGATTTACTACTTTGTTTGTTTATTAAGGAAAAATAAGATCTATATTTACTTTTATATCCCAGCCTAGTTCTATTGTAGACGGCTCTTTGTGTCCCAAGAATTAGGTCCAGATTCTTGGAGCTCAAAGAAAATCGTTCTAAGGTATTTTTTAACTCTATTACCTGATTTTTCAAATTAGAATTTTCTTCCTCAAGTTTTTGAATGTAATGCCCAAAAATTCTCAAAATTATGTTAGAAATATTTTATGATTTTTCTGGAATTTTAGAATATTTTTATGGAATTTTTAGATAGCAGAAGTAGCAAAAACAATTAGAAATGTAAAATGATCTAGGCAGGAATTGAACCCAAGACTTATGGGACCTATGCCTTATAGAGGACCCTAGTAACCAGTTGAACCCAGCAAGGTCGTGCTGAGAGAAGAGAGAATCAATTATATTATGTTAGAGTTGGGCCGAATTACCCACTTAATATAAATAGGGAAATGATTAAGTGAGGTTTTATTTTGATTGGGATTTCTTCTCCCTCAAACCCTCACCGCCGAACCCCTCTCTCCTCTCTTCACGCCAAAGCCAAGGAAAGGCTAGGGTTTCATCCCTAGGGTCATAAGGGTGCCTTCCGGCAACAACTCCGACACGAGGACGCTCCTCTCCGAGAGAAGAGCACGTAGACGCGAGGAGATCGACGAAGGGATCTTCTCGATCGGAAATCTAGCGATCAGATCGTAAGGAAATCTAGCGCAGGATGTAAGAAACCCCTCACCTGCAGTATAAGTAGTTCTCGTGTGATTGCATGCTTTAGTTTAGTAGTATATGGATTTTTGGCACATAGGGTGTGCAACAGCGCACGCCAAGTGCTCGATAGTATGTTCAACACAATTAAAATGTGACTTAGGCATTTTAATAGTTTAACTAAATGCGATAGAAGCATTTATCTAGTATATGCAGTTTTACTACAGCTTATATGGGACTACAGTCCAATGGGTGGGATCCCATAGTGTAATGATCACCCTTCTTACTACTACTACTCTCTAAGGATGACCGTTACTAAATTACTAACTCTACTTAACCAGTATGATTAAAAATCACATGGAAACCCTACCGAAAAATTTTGACAGAATCTCCCCTGTACCGGTGACCATATTCAACAATACATGCAATATATACTCAGCCACAAGCGGCTGGAACACATATCAATCAACCATGCAGTATAATAAATCCAAAATAAAGAAAACAACACCAGAAATCATCACACAAGATTACAATTCTTCTACTATGTCCTAATCATATCAAAATAACAAATACTATCTCTAACACTCCTAACATAGCAAAAGACAATGGAAACTAAAATAAAACTTCTTTCCTAGTCCCAAGGCTTCCATAGTCCTGGCATCTCACATCCTTCGAACACCTCCTTGTCGCCTTCCTTTCTATATCTTTTCCTTTCCTGTATCTGCAGTAAGAGGAAGTGCAGTCTATAAGCAAAAATTTGCTTAGTAAGCGCTATCTAACTCACAAAAACACGAATATGCATGTATACAGAAAGAACTAGAAACTATATGCTCTAAAAGAAAGTAAAGCATAAACATAACTGCTCATGTCAAACTAATAGCAAAGAAAAGCTAAGGAATCTACTCATGTAATTCTAATAGCTAATCATGCTGCTAATCTAATAGGTAAACATGAAAAACTACTCATCTACCAGATAAACATGGTAGAATAAAGAACTAAACTTACTGATTTTTAGAACTATATGAAACTTATTTCATTTGTTCTAAACTTATTCTTTAATACTTTATACTTATGTAAAACTTATTTTACTTGTTCAAAAACTTATACTTATAATACTTTAAAATAGTAATCAACTTCTCTTGGGCCCAGCAACTGTACTTGCTTTTACTTTTGTAACGACCCGACCCATTTGGCGGCCCATTTGGCGGCCCATTTGGCGACCCTCGGGTCGTCGACCGTCGACCGTCGACCGTCGGTCGTGCCATTACTACTAGGTTATCTAAACCTAGGGACGACTATGGGAGCCCAACCCAAGGACAACTGAGAGTCCAGTACAGTGCCACTAATAAAAGTAAAATACTTGTTATCTTTTAATACTTCTATATAATGTCTCGACATTTTCTTTAGCACCTTGTGTGCCAAAATCCCTAAAGTCTTGACTTTAGGATCTACTTAAGGCCTTGGCCTTTTCTTTCTTTTCTTTACCTTTCTTATACTTTTCTTTATCTTTCTTATACTTTTCTTAAACCCAAAATACTGTTAGGGTATCTTTCATATGCATCTATGAGTGAAACTAACTAGGTAACACGCAATCATGCATAGAACACAAAAGAAATCTGCACATACAATACTTAACAAAAATCTGCACTAATGCTTAACAGAAATCTGCATACTAGCTTAATAAAAATCTGCATACTAACTTAACAGAAATCTGCATACTAGCTTAATAAAAATCTGCATACTAACTTAACAGAAATTTGCATACTAGCTTAATAAAATCTGTACAACGAAGGGATCTAAACTGCATTAAAATTCTGCACTACAAGGAGATCTAAACTTCATTAAAACTTCCAAATTGATTTCCAACTTTGTTCTGTATTCTCTTCCCACGTTAACTTAAGAGAGTAGGTCCTGGATGCTTAATTTATCTCTTTCACTTCATCTTTCCTAACTTAACGAAGAAGATTACTCAAAATACTCTCAATGTCTGAAGATCAAATCAAATAATATCTTCAACTTCAAGTCTAACCATTAACTCCTTTGGAAACCGAATTTCTATCTACAAAAACAGAATCAATAACTTGCAACATGTAACTGAAACATGTAATTGAATGCCAACTAAATGCTTAACATATACTATCATATATGGATCAACAGCAAGGATAGGAACATAATTTAGAGATTCACCTCCATGGCATTCAGATTTGACAACTGGACTTCTATATGGAAACAACTAAGCCACTGTTATCTAACTAAACACTTCCAGAACTCAAGAAATCCACACATTCTAAATTCTTTAAAAACATAATATAAACTTAATTCAATTTATATCATATAATACCGGTAAGCATGCATGGCTCCTCTACTGTTATTCTTAAAGGACTCAACTCAAAACTTCAAGTAGTACATGTGCAATCCAAGTTTCATAAGAGAATGTTGTAGACACATCCACTTAATCACACTGAAACCTATCCCTTCGAATCTGCCCAGCATTTCCCAGCCTACACCAGTAGTGAAACACAATGACCAACATCTTAAAACACTTCAATCTTGTCCAAAAGTTCCACTGTCAATACGAGAACCAATATCACCAAACCGACCATGTACAAGAACACAGAAACATCCTCAATTCTCCTTGTTACCGAACTTGATGTTTAAAACACACCTTACTAGAAGATCTTGTTCACAGTTTCTTGACTAAACTTAGGTTAAATAACTGTAATAAAATCATCTAATTAATAGCATAAATGAATTTAAGAACATAACTCAAGAATACATCAAGACTCACGGCAGATGGTCCACCATATTGCTATTGCTTGAAACCTATTAGCAACTCACCTAACCTTGTCTGTCTCAATTCATAGTTTCAAGGTTATTACAGAAATTACTATATGCTTAAAAACTAGGTTCTGTAGTGGTCAGCACAGATGCAACTATGTAGCATAGAATCAGATCAAAAGCACAAACCACCTACAATTTATCCCAAAGCTTTCGGAAAACGAAAGGAACAATCGGAGCTATCCTACTGCAGGTGAGTAGCAACTTACCCTTGCTTTTAGGACTTACAACCGGAGAGGAGGAGATCTAGGGTTCGGGTAAAGCTTCAAATCTCGGTTCTTCTTCGTGCTCAAAGCTTCTCCTTGACGAGAAGTGAGGAAAACCCCTCGGAGAACAACCTCGCCGGCCGTCGGAGACGTGATCGCTGGCTGCCACGATTTCGCCCGAGAAGAATCGCCGTCGCACGCCGAAGAGAGGAGAGATTAAGAATATTTCGCTCCTTCCTAAATTAGCAAAGCCCGCTGGCGCAGTTGGTTGGCTGCGTTTTGCTTAAGGCGCGGCTCAAGAGTTCGAAACTCGGCCAAATCATTTTATTTCCTATTTATTCTCTTATTCCTAACTACTGCTTAAATACACTTGGTCAGCCCGGCTTTAACCAAGTCAGAGATCTCGGCTTCGATTCCTCAGCCGCGCACTTTTATTTCCAATTTATTTTACTGTTCCTAACTACTACTTATATATATCTCGTTCCATATATGTTCAAACACAGGTCGTAGACCAGTTGGTTGGCTGAGCTTGATAAAAACATGGTTCGGGACCGAGGTCCTGGGTTCAAAACCCGTCTTCAACATATATAATTTATTATTATTTTTTATTTTTTTTTAACTTCTTCCTCTTGGTAAAAATACCAAATGAACTCCAAAAATAGCATAAAAATACTCTAAAAATTTCTAAAAATCTCTAGAATTTTTCTATAGCATTTCTAAATATTTTTGAATTATTTTTGGGGCTCAAAATGAGGAAATTTGGGTCATTACACACAGTCGCCTCTAGGTTCAGACAACCTAGCTCTGGGTTCAGATACTCTAGAAATAGCAAGATAAGAAAAATTCAGCTATAACCAATATTTTATTTTAGCAGTGGCTCTGTACTGGATTAGATATCCATTGGGTTGGGCTCCCACAGTCGTCCCTAGGTTTAGATAACCTAGTAAACCCTACTAAATTCGGGACTTGCAAACCCGGGTCTAGTTAGGGATGCGCGCATAGCACGTACAGTTGCCGGGCCCATCAGCAGCATGATTATGTATTTTAATCTATTATGATAGATAGTTTTCAAAACTCACAAATTAGTTGTGTATACAGTTTAAATTCAGTTCCAGCTTAGTTTTAGTTTAGCTCAGTTCATGCTTCAGCTTAGTTCTTCATTATTGATACACGTGATAGTTCCATGATCAGTTTTGGTTTACATGTTGTATGATACCATGCCATGCTCTCACCTGTTCAGCATATATTTCAAATAGCATGTTTTCAAAGCATAAATTACATCGTATGCATGTTTTGTATGGTAGATGGTTTCTTACTAAGCGAAAGCTTACAGATACTCTTTTCCTTATACTGCAGATAAAGGTAAAGGAAAGATGGACTAGCGGAGGCTGGAGGACAATGCGATGAAGATGTGTGTGGAAAAAGGAACTTGGAATAACGATGTTTGGGAACTAGCCCACTTAGAACATAGCATTTTCTTTATGTCATTACTTTCCTGCACTTTAGTTGTTTAAGTGTTTTGAATTATGACAGTTATGTATAGATTGTTAGTTGTCATGATATTAGATAGCTAACCATGAGTAATATTATGCCTAGTAGTTCTATTTGATGCTTATAGAGTTGATGCATGTGATTTTGGCATGAACCAGTGCTGAAATGAGAGCTTTGCTGCGAAATCAGAAACCCCAATCGATTAGCGGATCGATTGGGGAGCCTGGTTTCGCGAACAGTAAGCTTCTGGATCGATTAGCCGATCGATCCAGTCGCATTCTGTCACGAATAGAGAGTTCAGGGATCGATCGTTCGATCGATCGGGAAATCGCTCCCGCGAACAGAGAGCTCTGGAATCGATCACTGGATCGATTGGCTAGTCTGGATCGATCAACCGATCAATCCAGTATATTACCCCGAGCATAGTAGCAATTCGAATCGATCCATGGATTGATCCAACAGCTTGCAATTGATTGAGTTCAATCTTGGTCGATTGGGAAGCTGGGTTTCGACCAGGAAACCTTGTAATTCAGCTCCTTGACCATAGGGGATGTAGGATATGCCATGTATACCTTAGATTGCATCCCTTAGCACATGTAGGACCAAGAACTTGTATTAGCTTAGCAAGGTTTTTAATTGGTACAGCTTTCCGCACCTAGACTTAGTAATGGTCATGGATATAGCTTAGCACAGCATAATGTGACGGTCCGACCTTACAGCCCAGCCAGTAGAAGGCGGGTCGTTACAGAGTGGTATCAGAGCAGAAAATTCCATACTTCCTACACACACATCAGCATTGAACTTGTAGCCTCCAAGTAATAATACCACTCACTTTGTTATGCTTATTGCTTTCATATTTATAGATAACTAAAGTATGCTTATCTGTGATAGTATTAGCTATGTAAACATGATGCTTTAGTTATGTATGTCCTTTGTTCCTTTAGAAATGGCACGAGGGCGCCCAGCTAGAAGGGTACCAGCTACTGAGCCCCAGCATGAGGCAGGCAGTTCAGTGCCTCCCCCAGACCTTACAGCTAGCAAAACAACAACAAGAGATAGCCACCTTAAAGGCTAATCAGCAGAATACTCCCACTGTCACCCCGGAACCAAACATAGCAACCCCAGTAGTTATAGAGGTTCCACCAGTCCAGCCTACAGCACCAGTAGCCCCAGCAGCAGAGGCAAAGAGAGAAGCCTATCTGATCCAGTGGCAGAGAGTCAAGCCCGAGAACTTCTCAGGCACCAGTGAACCATGGGATGCTCAAGCCTGGTTCAAAACGCTGGAGAGTACGATGGAGCTTCTGGACTGGCCAGAGTATGAAAAAGTGAAGGGCGCCTCCTTCTGTTTGACAGGAGATGCACGTATGTGGTGGGAGAGAATTAGAACGAAGCGCCCAGTGAACCAGATGACATGGGCTGACTTCAAGAAAGAATTCTTCAAGGAGTTCTTTCACATGCGGGTCACAAATCGCCACTACGACGAGTTCACTGAGTTTTGTCAGGGCAACCTATCGGTTGAGGAAGCCATGAAGAAATTCAATAGACTGGCTCGTCTATGCCCCGAACTAGTCAGCACAGAAAAAGAATGAGTCCAGTTGATGCTCAAGATGCTGAGGCCGAAAATAGCAATGAACGTGGCTGGCGGCGTTCACAGGCCGCAAACCACCGAAGAACTAGTCAGCAGTGCTCTAACCACCGAGCACTACCAGAACAATATCAAGCAGCAGAAGCAACTCCTCTCAGAGTCCAAAGGGCAAGGAGGCTCAGGTACTCAGAAACAACAGGGCCACAGCTCTAACTGGAAAGGGAACTCCAGCAACAAGTGCAAACCAGGGAGTTACCCAAAAGGAGGACCAGCTAGTAAACAACCTAGTTATCCAAAATGTGCTACTTGTGGGAAATTTCACCCAGGAGTTTGTCGCAAGGGCACACGAGGATGCTTTGAATGTGGACAGGAAGGGCATATGGCTAAGTAATGTCCGAACAAGACAAGTCTTCCTCAACCACAGCCGATACAGTATGGAGGCTAGCCAGCACAGCTACATCAGATGCAGGCCGCTTTAGATGGTCCACACATCAGCTAGGGCAGACTAGAAGCCCCTCCAGCTACGACAAATGTGAGGATCTACTCCTTAACCAGAGAGGACGTAGCAAATGCCTCGATAGTTGTTACAGGTCATATCAGTATTTTACAGCAAAGTACAACTGTCTTATTCGATACTGGGGCAACCCATTCCTATATATCTAGGGCATTCTCTGAAAAGTTAGCGATACCTCCAGAGGTACTCCATGGTCAGTTTTTGACAACACTACCTTCAGGAGAAATTATGGCATCCACGCACTGGCTCAGAGCGGTGCCAGTCATTATAGCAGACAGAGAGCTCTTTTGTGATCTGATAGTGCTAGATATAATTGATTATGATGTCATAATTGGAATAGACTTCCTGATCAGATACGGTGCTTCCATAGAGTGCCGTAAACAGAAAGTCGTATTCCAACCAGAAATAGGAGTACAGTTTGAATACGTCGGGGAACCAAAGAGAAAAGCCAAGAAGTTTCTCTCAGCTCTGAAAGCACAGAAATTACTGGAGTCAGGATGTACAGGATTTCTAGCACATGTAGTCAGCACCAGTCAGAACAAGGACCAACAGCTAGAAGAGGTCCGAGTTGTATGCGACTACCTAGCAGTCTTCCCTGAAGAGTTACCAGGCCTAGCACCAGACAGGGAGTTTGAATTTGAGATAGAGCTCATTCCCAGTACAAATCCCATCTCCAAAGCACCTTATCGCATGGCTCCAACAGAACTGAAGGAACTTCAGGAGCAATTACAGGAGCTGCTCGACAAGGGCTTCATACGTCCTAGTCACTCACCATGGGGAGCGCCTGTATTGTTCATGAAGAAGAAGGACGGGAGCATACGCCTGTGTATAGATTACAGAGCACTGAACCAAGTCACGATCAAGAACAGGTATCCTCTGCCCAGAATAGATGACTTGTTTGATCAACTAAAGGGAGCAGCAGTGTTCTCTAAAATAGATCTCAGATCAGGATATCACCAGGTTAGAGTTAAAGAAGGTGATATACCTAAGACAGCCTTCAGGACCAGATACGGACATTATGAGTTCGTAGTCATGCCCTTTGGTGTGACAAATGCTCTAGCTACCTTCATGGACCTCATGAACAGAGTATTCAGAGAATACTTAGATAAGTTCGTTATCTTGTTCATCGATGACATTCTTATCTATTCAGGAACTCAGGAAGAACATGTAGAGCACCTGAAAATAGTATTACAGATCCTCCATCAGAACCAGCTGTACGCCAAGTTCATGAAATGTGAATTCTGGCTTGATCAGGTAGCTTTTCTGGGTCACATCATCTCCAAGGATGGTGTCATGGTAGACCCCAGTAAGATAGAAGCAGTGAGTAACTGGAAGAGACCTAAGAACGCCAGTGAAATTAGAAGCTTCCTAGGACTAGCAGGCTATTACAGAAAATTCGTAGAGGACTTCTCCAAGATAGCCTCCCCACTGACAGCTCTTACCAGAAAGAACATAAGATTTCAGTGGACAGAGGACTGTGAGAACAGCTTCAGCAAGCTAAAAAGGAGATTGACCAGTGCTCCCATTTTGGCTCTACCAGAAAACACAGACAGCTTTGATATTTATAGTGATGCCTCTAAGTTGGGACTAGGAGTAGTGCTGATGCAAAATGGCAAGGTGATCGCCTATGCCTCCAGACAACTCAAGGAATATGAGAAGAATTACCCTACTCATGACCTTGAGCTTGCAGCAGTAGTGTTCGCTCTCTAAATTTGGAGACATTACTTGTATGGAGCTCAGTGCAGAGTGTATACAGATCATCAGAGTCTGAAGTACTTCTTCACGCAGAAGGATCTGAATATGCGGCAGCGTAGATGGCTTGAGCTGGTCAAAGATTATGATATAGACATCCTCTACCACCCAGGAAAAGCCAATAAGGTGGCAGATGCACTTAGAAGAAAGTCCAATGCTGCCTTACTATCCCTAGCAGCCATGTCACCGCCCCTACAGAAAGAGATCACCGATTTTGGTCTCGAACTTATAGTGGGACAGCTCTCTACTATGACATTAGCATCTAACCTGCTTAGTGACATTCAGACAGCTCAGGAGCAGGATCCTGAAATTCAGAAAATCAAGCAAGGGTTAGCAGAATCAGAAAGTAGAGAATTCAGAGTGTCCGATAGTGGGGTATTGTACTTCGGTGACAGACTCTGTGTTCCAGATCAAGAGGAACTAAAGAGAAAGGATTTAGACGAGGCTCACAGGACTCCCTATGCGATGCATCCTGGTTCCACCAAGATGTACCAGGACCTAAAGAAACGTTTTTGGTGGCCTGGGATGAAAAGAGACATCGCTAGATATGTTAGCACCTGTCTGACTTGTCAGAGAGTCAAGGCAGAACACCAGAGACCAGGAGGAGTTCTGCAGCCTATTCATATTCCAGAATGGAAGTGGGAAGACATCTCTATGGATTTCGTAGTAGGCTTACCCAGAACCACGAATGGTTTTGATGCCATCTGGGTAATAGTTGACAAATTGACTATATCAGCCCACTTCTTAGCTATCAGAATATCCTACTCCATGGAGCAGCTAGCTCAGTTGTATCTCAAGGAGATCGTTAGACTACATGGAGTCCCACGAACCATTATTTCAGACAGAGATAGTCGATTCACATCACACTTCTGGGGGTGTGTACAGTCAGCATTGGGCACGAAGTTAAAATTTAACACAGCTTTCCATCCTCAGACAGATGGTCAGACGGAGCGAGTAAATCAGGTACTCGAAGATATGCTCCGAGCATGTGCCCTAGACTTCAAGGGAAGTTGGTACAAATATCTGAGTTTAGCAGAATTTGTATACAACAACAGCTATCAGGCCACTATTGGTATGACACCCTACGAGGCTCTCTATGGGCGGAGGTGTAGATCTCCGATCTGCTGGTATGAGAGTGGTGAACAGAAAGAACTAGAACTCCAGACAGATCTAGTAGCAGATACCACAGCAGCTATACAGCAGATCCGCCAGAGGATAGAGACAGCTCAGAGCCGCCAGAAAAGCTATGCTGATACACAACACAGACCCTTAGAGTTTTCAGTTGGGGATACAGTATTCCTCAGAGTGGCTCCCATGAAGGGAGTAATGCATTTTGGGAAGAAGGGCAAACTAAGTCCCAGATATATGGGACCATACCTTATCACTAGAAGAGTTGGCAAGGTAGCATATGAGCTAGAGCAACCATAGGAGATGTCAGTCATCCATAATGTATTTCATGTCTCTATGTTGAAAAAGCATATCCCAGATGCCACCCAGGTGATTGAGCCCCAGTCGGTACCAGTCCGCGAAGACCTCAGCTATGACAGTTGGCCTATTCAGATAATAGACCGAGCAGTTAAGAAATTGCTGAACAAGGAGGTACCATTAGAAAAGTTATTTGGCAAAATCACACCACAGAAGAGGCAACATGGGAGACAGAAGCTAGTATGAGATAGAAGTACCCAGAGTTATTCTAAGTTCGAGGACTAACTTTTTATAAGGTATTGGGGATTGTAACGCCCGAAAATTCTCAAAATTATGTTAGAAATATTCTATGATTTTTCTGGAATTTTAGAATATTTTTATGGAAATTTTAGAGTAGTGGAAGTAGCAAAAATAATTAGAAATGTAAAATGGTCTAGGCGGGAATTGAACCCGAGACTTATGGGACCTATGCCTTATAGAGGACCCTAGTAACCAGTTGAACCCAGCAGGGCCGTGCTGAGAGAAGAGAGAATCAATTATATTTATGTTAGAGTTGGGCCGAATTACCCACTTAATATAAATAGGTAAATGATTAAATGAGGTTTTATTTTGATCGGGATTTCTTCTCCCTCAAACCCTCACAGCCGAACCCCTCTCTCCTGCACCCTCTCTTCACGCCAAAGCCAAGGAAAGGCTACGGTTTCATCCCTAGGGTCATAAGGGCGCCTTCCGACAACAACTCCGACACGAGGACGCTCCTCTCCGAGAGAAGAGCACGTAGACGCGAGGAGATCGACGAAGGGATTTTCTCCATCGGAAATCTAGCGATCAGATCGTAAGGAAATCTAGCGCAGGATGTAAGAAACCCCTCACCTGCAGTATAAGTAGTTCTCGTGTGATTGCATGCTTTAATTTAGTAGTATATGGATTTTTGACACATAGGGTGTGCAACAACGCACGCCAAGTGCTCGATAGTATGTTCAGCACAATTAAAATGTGACTTAGGCATTTTAATAGTTTAACTAAATGTGATAGAAGCATTTATCTAGTATATGCAGTTTTACTACAGCTTATATGGGACTACGGTCCAATGGGTGGGCTCCCACAGTTGCCTCTAGGTTCAGACAACCTAGCTCTGGGTTCATATACCCTAGAAATAGCAAGATAAGAAAAATTCAGCTATAACCAGTATTTTATTTTAGCAGTGGTACTGTACTGGATTAGATATCCATTGGGTTGGGCTCCCACAGTCGTCCCTACTTTTAGATAACCTAGTAAACCCTACTAAATTCGGGACTTGCAAACCCGGGTTTAGTTAGGGATGTGCGCATAGCACGTACAGTTGCCGGGCCCATCAGCAGCATGATTATGTATTTTAATCTATTATGATAGATAGTTTTCAAAACTCACAAATCAGTTGTGTATACAGTTTAAATTCAGTTCCAGCTTAGTTTTAGTTTAGCTTAGTTCATGCTTCAGCTTAGTTCTTCATTATTGATACACGTGATAGTTCCATGATCAGTTTTGGTTTCCATGTTGTATGATACCATGCCATGCTCTCACCTGTTCAACATATATTTCAATAGCATGTTTTCAAAGCATAAATTGCATCGTATGCATGTTTTGTGAGGTAGATGGTTTCTTACTAAGCGAAAGCTTACAGATACTCTTTTCCTTATACTGCAGATAAAGGTAAAGGAAAGATGGACTAGCGGAGGCAGGAGGACAATGCGATGAAGATGTGTGTGGAAAAAGGAACTTGGAATAACGATGCTTGGGAACTAGCCCACTTAGAACATAGCATTTTCTTTATGTCATTACTTTCCTGCACTTTAGTTGTTTAAGTGTTTTGAATTATGACAGTTATGCTTAGATTGTTAGTTGTCATGATATTATATAGCTAACCATGAGTAATGTTATGCCTAGTAGTTCTATTTGATGCTTATAGAGTTGATGCATGTGATTTTGGCAAGAACCAGTGCTGAAATGAGAGCTTTGCTCCGAAATCAGAAACCCCAATCGATCAGCAGATCAATTGGGGCCCTCAATCGATCAGCGAATCGATTGGGGAGCCTGGTTTCGCGAACAGTAAGCTTCTGGATCGATCAGCCGATCGTTCCTGTCGCATTCTGTCACGAACAGAGAGTTCAGGGATCGATCGTTCGATCGATCGGGAAATCGCTCCCGCGAACAGAGAGCTCTGGAATCGATCACTGGATCGATTGGCCAGTCTGGATCGATCACCCGATCGATCTAGAATATTACCCCGAGCACAGTAGAATATTACCCCGAGGACAGCTACTTCCTTTAGAAGTGACTTTATCTTAAGGTTTGACTTAGCTAATTTGCGAAGTAAATAATTGACTAAATTATTAAGCCTCGGAATACTTACAGCGGAGTCTGGCCCTTTGGAAACGGATGCGGATCCGTGGCTTTGCTCGGAGTCGGCCTCTGACTCGCTCTCGCTCTCGGATTCGATGATCTGGTCCCGGGCCATCAGTGCGTGTAAACTCGTCTGATCGAGTTCGTCGTCGTCGTCCTCCGAAGAAGATTCATCCCAGGTTGCCTTCAGGGCCTTCTTTCTTCTTTGCTTTTTGGCTTCCTTTTGGTTGGGGCAGTTGGCTTTGATGTGCCCCTTCTGGTTACACCCGTAGCAGGTGACTTCAAACTTTACCTTCGAGCTCGGTTGGGCCTCCTTGGATTGAACTGCCTTCTTCAGATCCTTCTTGTTGAAGCCCTTCTTCTTCTTGTAGAGCTTCTTGATGAGATTCACTAGTTCGCTGGTCAGTTCATCTTCTGAGTCCTCTGAGTCGGGTTCATCTTCTGTTTCCGGTTCAATTTTTCGTCGGGATCTTGGTTCGCATGTTTGACTAGTACCTGCCATCAAAGCAATACCCTTCTCGGTCGGCTGTGCATTAGTTTGTTCATAAAGTTCAAATTCACTAAACAATTCATCTAATTTTAAGGAAGACAAATCCTTGGAGACTTTGTAGGCATCTACCATCGATGCCCACAATGTGCTCCTAGGAAATGAATTAAGAGATACCTGATGATATCCCTATTTTCTACCTTCTGCCCAATTCCGTGAAGGGAGTTAAGGATATCTTGGATTCTTGCATGTAGTGAACTCGCCGTTTCGCCTTCCTGCATTTTTAAATTGTATAGTTTATTATGTAATAAATCACGCTTACTTACCTTGGTTTCCGAGGTGCCCTCGTGAAGTTCGATCAATTTCTCCCACAGCTCCTTTGTGGAAGAGAATGGACCGACTCTGTTGAGTTCTTCCTTGGTAAGACCGCACTGGAGGGTGCAGGTGGCTTTGGCATCGGCTTCCACCTTTTTGATAAGAGATGGTTCCCACTTTTCGCAAGATGTAGGCTTGCCGTCTTCATCAGTTGGTAATTGTAGTCCCGTCTTGACTATCATCCAGGTGACGAACTGGGTTTTAAGATATATCTCCATTTGCCCCTTCCAATACCCGAAGTCTTCTCCGGAGAATAGTGGGGGACGAACGGTGCTATATCCTTCTTGTTGGGCCATTTAAATCTTGCAAAAACAAAAACAGGAAGATCTGTTCCAAGACTAAGTCTTGGATTAGTAGTGTAGGAAGAACAGAAAAAAAACAACGAGCTCAAGTGGTATTGACCAACTTTGAGCAACACCGATTTAAAACGAATTAGAATTTTAGCTACTTAGCTAATTTCTAATTGACTCCGAAAAAAAAAGAAATACCACGAAAAAAAATGTTTTAAATGGTGGTTGCACCAATTCAAAATAACCCCGCTCTGATACCAATTGTTGGATCGAGAAGTGCTAGAGGGGGGGGATGAATAGCGCTCGTGGATATTTCGTTCGATTATCAGAAAACTGTCGGAGTAATTAAAACGCAGCGGAATAGAATAAACACAAAGACACAAAGGGATTTACTTCGTTCGGAGCCTAAGGAGACTCCTACTCGAAGGCCTGCGATCCTTGATCGCTTCCGGTGGGCAACAACTATAAGCTTGATAAGAATTACAAATTACAATGCAAGTATTAAAATAACTTTGTACCGACAACTTAAAGAAGGAAAAAGCAGAGCTCCGGGTCGTCGGAATTTTACAGCAGCACTTCAGAATGATTTTGTTAGCAGCACTTTAAAGACAGAAAGCCTGGAATTTGATTGATTGAAGTGCTGGTCGAAGCCACTTATAAAGGGTGTTCAAGGCGCCTCCATGCTGTCGAGTCCTCCGCATGGATCAAGCTTGAACTGATCGAACTTCATCTACTTGAGGTGCCTTATACCCTACTCAAGGCGCCTTCCATGGCGCCTTCTATTCCCTTTTAGGTGCCTCCATTGATGCTTCGCAGCCAGGTCAGCTTTTGCACCCGAGGCGCCTCCAAGCTCCATGGAGGCGCCTCAGACACTGTTCAATCGAGGAAAACTTCATTATTTTGTACCTGCAAGACATGTTAGTCCAAACAACTATCCTGCAACACAAAGTTAGCATAAACAGCAGCATGAATATGATAACGAAATTTATGACAGTCTCCGGATTGTCCGGGTCTGACTTCGGATTTCCAATCGGAAACCCTAGGTCGACCCGATGCCTACTGTTCCCTCTACGGGGAGCGCATCCTCACCTACTCCACTCAGGATATTTACCTATTGGCAGTCGATCCTCCAGATCGACTGGACTTTTGCTCAGCACTCGACGCTTCCGGACTTTCTGCTGGACATCCGCTTCCGGCTAGTCCAGTCTTTCACCTGATTCGCGACACCAGGACTTTCCACCTAGGGTTACCATCCCCTAGGACTTTTGCCTGAAGCCATCGACCTGCCAAGACTTTCCGCATAGGGTTACCACCCCCTATGACCTTGGGTTACCACCCCCTAGGGTTTTCCCTTTGCCTAACCGCAGCTAGGACTTTCCTGAAATGCTCAAGCAGAGTTGTTAGATCACAAAGACACCTTAACTTTGAATCCTTTGCCATTATCAAAACACGAGTTCGATCGTCGGATGCTTCCCACACTAACATTATGTGCTTGCTTTAACCAAGAGAATTATATTTGTTTCTTGTTTAGACAAGAAGGGTTTTTTCATTTATAATAAAGGACAAATATTGTTTCATTTATTTGAATGATATGTTCTACTGTAGTACACCCCTAATAAATGGACTCTATGTTCTAGACTTTGAAAAGTCAATCTATAACATAAATATCAAATGGTTCAAGTCTAATGATTTAAACCAAACATATATCTGGCATTGTCACTTGGGTCACATAAATGAGAGTCGCATATCCTAACTCCATAAGGATGAACTTTTGGACTCATTTGATTTTAAATCATATGAGGCATGCAAATCTTGTCTTCAAGATAAGATGACAAAGACTCCATTTAGTGGACATAGTAAAAGAGCTAATGACTTGTTAGGACTCATACATACTGATGTATATGACTCTTTTAAAATAACAGCTTGAGGAGGCTATCATTACTTCATTACCTTTACTGATGAGACACAAGTCAGAATCCTTTAAAAAGTTTAAAGAATTCAAGAATGAAGTATAAAACCAACTAAGTAAGAGTATTAAGATACTTCAATCAGATTGAGGTGGCGAATACCTTAGCCAAGAGTTTCATGACCATCTCGTTGAGTGTGGGATCATATCTCAACTCACTTCACCCGGAACACCATAATGGAATGGTGTATCAGAAAGGAGAAATCATACTTTATTAGATATGGTACGATCGATGATGAGTCAAACAGATATTCCTACTTCCTTCTAGGGACATGCTCTAGAGACGACCACTTTCACACTTAACCGCATTCCATCTAAGGTTGTTATAAAGACACCATATACGATATGAATTGGGAAGAGTCCTAATATGTCTTTCATGAAGATTTGGGGTTGTGAGGCTTACGTTCGACGATAAGTCTCAAATAAACTAGGACCCAAATTAGACAAGTGCTATTTTGTAGGATATCCCAAGGAAGCAAAGGGATACTACTTTTATAATCTCACATAAGGTAAAGTGTTTGTTGCTAGAACTGGTGTCTTTCTAGAAAGAAAATTTATTTCTAGAAAAATTAGTGGGAGTAAAGTCGATTTTGAAGAAATTCAAGATGCACAAACTAGCATTGACACCTTGATGGAAACTGAACAAGAACCATAAGATGTTGTGGATCATGATGTTGTTACACCACAAGAAGTTGTGGAGCAACAACCTGTTCAAGTAGCACAAGCTCTACGCAGATCTAATAGGACCCATCTAAGAGATATTTTTTTCTCTTGTTTGACAACAGTGAAGTATTGTTAATTGGTCTCAATGAGCCTACACCTAATCAGGAAGCTGTACAGGGTCCAGATTCTGAGAAATGGCTAGAAGCCATGAGATCTGAAATGGAATCCATGTACACTAATTAAGTATGGACTTTGGTTGATCGACCTGAAGGGATCAAACCCATTGGGTGTAAGTGGGTCTTCAAGGTGAAGACTAACCTAGATAGTCATATACATACCTATAAAGGTAGATTGGTGGCTAAAGAATTCAAGCAGATTCATGGTATAGACGATGATGAAACCTTTTTACCAGTTACGATGCTAAAGTCCATTCGGATCATGTTTTCTATTGTTGCTTACTATGATTATGAGATGTGACAGATGGATGTCCAAACCACATTTCTTAATGGAAATCTACTCGAGGATGTGTACACGACACAACTTGAGGGTTTTATGGATCCAGAGCTTGCTGGAAAGGTATGTAAGTTGCAACGATCCATATATGAATTAAATCAAGCTTCTAGATGTTGGAATCTTTGATTCGATGATGCGATTAAAACGTTTGGTTTCATCAAGAACGAAGATAAACTTTGTGTCTATAAGAAGATTAGTGGGAGGACAGTCATCTTTCTCATATTGTATGTAGATGACATACTTCTTATTGGAAATGATATCCCTACTCTTTAGTCAGTGAAGATGTGACTTGGGAATTATTTCTCAATGAAGGACTTAGGTGAAGCAGTCTACATTTTAGGCATCAAGATCTATAGAGATATATCTAAGAGATTTCTTGGTCTAAGTCAGAGTACATATATTGACAAGGTGCTCAAACATTTTACCATGCAGCATTTCAAGAAATCCAAGGAAGAAAGGGTACACATGGATCAGATTCCTTATGCATCTGCTATAGGGTTTATCATATACGCCATGCTTTGTACTCACCTAGATGTCTCATATGCATTAAGCATGATGAGCAGATACTAGTCAAATCCAAGTGAAAGTCACTAGACAACAGTCAAGAATATTGTTAAGTACTTGAGAAGAACTCAAGATTATTTCTTGATATCTTTGGAGGCGATGAAGAGCTTGCTGTAAAGGGTTACACCGATGCTAGATTCCAAACTAACAAGGATGATTATAGATCGTAGTCAGGGTATGCATTTTGCTTAAATGGTGGTGATGTGAGCTAGAAGAGTTTAAAGCAAGACACAGTCGCTGATTCTACAATAGAAGTCGAGTACATTGCCACTTCAGCTACAACTAAAGAGGTTGTTTGGATCAAGAAATTTATTATAGAGCTTGGTATTGTTTCTAGTATAGCGAACCTAATAGTCCTCTATTGTGATAACAATGGGGCTATTATACAGGCTAAGGAACCTCGCTCTCATTAGAGATCCAAACATATACTACGGCGATTCCATCTCATTCAAGAGATCATCGATAGAGGAGATGTGAGGATATGCAGAGTACCAACCGATTCTAATATTACGGATCCCTTGACCAAGGTTTTGACACAGAGGAAGCATGATGATCATACTAGGTCACTGTTATTAGATATTTCAGTGATTGCCGCTAGTGTTAGTGGGAGATTGTTAGTATTAGCTCTAGTGTGAATTATGAGATGATTATAAAGAGCTTTTTTTGTATCATATTTAATTATTAATAAAAGGTAAAGTTGGTTATTATATTTATTTAATTCAGTGTCGAATGGATAAGTATAATAATGTCCTAACGTAGAAGGTTCTAATCTACAACATATCAATTAATTGAATTGATAGTGAGATATTGTAGATATACATGGAACACTACTCTTAACTATTCTTAGTCAAGCATTAATATGCAAGGACAATAATAATGCATTGAGGCATGTAGGTCAACAGATGACTTAATCTCACAAGTCATGGATATAAGATATCAAGTTGGCACATGGGTATATATTAAAGAATATATACTGAATGACTCACCATGAGAATGTTTATGGATCATTATATGAGTGTTATAAACATTCTCATGTGACTATTGGCATGAATAGTCCTTAGACCTGAATTCACTATGGTTCCCTACATAAGGCATTGTATACTTTGGTATCAGCAAACGTCACCTGTAAAAGGGAGGACTATAAAATTGATCACTAAGTATGCAATAACTTATGTGGAGGGATGTAAGTGATGTAGATGGGATCTATCCCTTCCATATGATGGAAGCGATATCTGTGGGCCCCTTGATAAGTAGGATACAAGAATGCATGACCATGCTCAAATGAGTCAATATGTGATATTGAGCTTATTTGTTTTAGTGTGTCTACTTAGAGATCAAGAAACACAAAGATTGATAAGAGGATGACACGATCTATGCTTCATTGATCAATCTAGATATCAAGGATAGAAGGACCAAGTCATACAAGATAATAGCCATAGAGAGGTTAGGTCGAATCTCGACTTTCTCGTCACTTGGGTAGCAATGATGTCTTGTCAGATGTCACTCATTGCTTATGTATCTAAATGTTGATTTGGATACATTACCAATGTTATGAGAACCTATTGGGTCACACATAAAGAATAAGTAGATTTAGAGATGAGCTCATATGATGAATCATTAGATTATGTCTAATCCAAATTAGACTTATTGTGTTAGACTCAATTGGATCTAATTATTGGATTAAGTTTAATTCAAACTAGACTCATGGAGTTTAATTCGAATGAATAAAATGGTGTTTCATTGAATTCAAAATTTCATGAGAATCAATGAGTTAGACTCATTAGGTGAACTTGAATTCACCAAAGAAGAGGAAAGATCAATTTTGACTTGACCAAAAAAGGGAAGACGAAAGGTCAATTTTGACTTTACCAAAAAAGGGAAGAGGAAAGGCCAATTTTGACTTAACCAAAAGACTCTTCATGAAAGATGACCTTGTCAATTCATGAAGAAGATCAAGAGGTAAAAGGGAGATCAAGAGCCAAATGAACTTTTGGTATTCCATAGGAATACAAAAGGAGGAATTTTGGCCATCGATTGTAAGGTGTTCATTGTCTTCTTCCTCTCTTCCTTTCTCCACCTAAATTACCTTGCTTGGTTGCTAGCACAACCTTAGGTAGTTTTCTTCTCCACTTCTTGAGTTCGTGAGACGGATGAGACGCTTGTTGGTGTGGATACTGCTAGAGGCACAGACATGTAATCGTGTTGAGATCTAAGCTGTCAAGAGTTCGAGTGCACACATCAAAGGTATTCCTATCATGAAACTTAGTATATGTATTTGTATTTCCCTTCGCATGGATCTTCTAGAAAGGAGCTAGAAGTTTTCCATTGCTCTTTCGTGTGTTTAGCGCCCTAGTTCCTTACTAAGCCTATAGACAAAGCAAGAGATTGTGCCTGACGACTTATCAGCAGCCTCAATAGCAAAACAAGAGGGAAGCAACTAGGCCACAGAAGGGCTAGGGGGAGAGATCACAGAAGCAAGTTGTCCCAAAGCCTAATGAGTTTCTGGTATGCCCGACATGCCAGCGTAGACACTCGAGAGCCTGCATGAAGGGATCAAGTCGGTGCTATAAATATGGGGATATTGGACATATGAAGAAAGAATGCCCCCAAAATGAACCACTCACCCAAAGGAGAATATTTGTGATGCAAGACAAGAAGGTGGACCTTGACATGCCTATAATCGTATGTGGTTTAGTGTGACTGGTGACCCTGGCCTGGGAGCTCACCAAATATTATGAGGTAAAGTGTGATCGGTGACCCGATCTTAGGAGCTCACCAACCCTATTTTGTTTATGACATGCCAGTCTACTTACGTGGCAGTACGTTTATGATTATGCTTATGTTCAAGTTATGGTCATGATAGGTTCATGATTATGTTATGCTCAGTTTTTCATTCAGGTTCATATATGGTTATGTTTATGGTTGCATGTATTTATGTTGATCTTTAGTATATATGTTTATGCCATGTAAGTATGCCTATGTCTATGCTTGTATTCATGCTTATGATTAGGTTTATTCTCATGCTTAAATTTATTTAAGTGGCATTTGGTTCTCTCCTAGGAATCGGAATGGGAATGAGAATGAGTATCATAGTATTGTGGAATGTGAATGGGTATGAGCTTGGGTATCATTCTTAAAAATAATGTTTAGTTAGTTGAATATTTTCAATCGGAATGAACCTAAATTCCCTTTTTTACCCTTAGAGGAAACTAAGAGAAAAAAATTAGATGGATGAGAAAGTTGAATGTGAGAGAAACATATGATGAGAGAGAAAGTGTGATGAGAGAAAAAGTGTAATGGGAAAAAATGAAGAGAGAGAAAGTGTGATGAGAGAAAATGTGGAGAGAGAGCGTGAAAGGAGAGATTGAGAAGAGAAAAAAGTATAATGAGAGAGAAAGTGTGTCGAGAGAGAAAGAGTGATGGGAAAAAATAAAGAGAGAGAAAGTGTGATGAGAGAAAATGAGATATTGAGGACAGAAAGTATGATGAAAAATGTGATGAGAGAGAAAGTATGATGGGAAAAAATGAAGAGAGGGAAAGTGTGATTGAAGACTGTATACAAAGTTATGATTGTGATTAGAGATTTTTCTCTACTTTACCTTAATTATAACTCTTTAAGATTAATGGATTTTTTTTCATATTTGTTATTAAATTTGGTCGAAGTCTCAATTATATAATCAATTATTTTTGAACTAATATAATTTATAATTTATTATGAAAAAATTTCTTACATACATCATATAACAATCACACTTATAAAATTGACACATAAAAACATATTCTATACATCTTTAAAATTCATTCCTCTCTTCTTCATACAATCCATATAAGCACAAATAAATTAACATTCATACAAAGAGAAATAATCATAATCATTTAAAACAAACAAAACTAAATAATTCTACAGAATGCATATGCAAATATCTATATTTAAATCCGAGTTTATAGAATACATACCGTAATAGAAAGTACTCCAAATAATATAAGAATATAAGAAAATAAAGAAAATCCTGTAGAAAGTTAAATACCAAATGATCATGTTGATGTATAAATAAATATTTTACATATATGTATAATGAATTTTATATGTAATAAAATGATACTTGAACATAAATGAGCATGTGATAATATGAAGAGCCAATATGTAAATAGGGTTGAACGTGACTCCTGAAATATATAGTAATAAAATATTTAGAAATGAACATATTATAATATTAAAATAGAATAAATATATTATTGTGTCTATGTATGATAAATAAAAAACTAAATTGTGGTTGAACAAACCTAAAAAAAAAAGCTAATCACCATTGTCTGATGGATCTTGACTCTCTTGTGACTCAAAAACATGTGATGCCAGGGTGAAATTGTTGGGATCGACGGACGCGGCTAGAGAGGGGGGTGTGAATAGCCGACCCCAAATTCTTCGCGTTTCTTCCTACGATTAGGGTTAGCACAGCGGAAATGAAACCGTAGAAATGAAAAGGAAGAAGACAAACCTCAAACGCAGCGATGTAACGAGGTTCGGAGATGAAACTCCTACTCCTCGGCGTGTCCGTAAGGTGGACGAAGCCTATCAATCCGTCGGTGGATGAAACCCCGGATAATCGGCTAATATGAACTCCTTCTGGGTGGAGAAACCTCACCACAAAGTCTTTGCAACAGCAAAACAGAGGAGTACAACAATAGAGGAAACAAACAAGAACAATAGAAATTGTAAACACACTTGCTTGCCTTCTCGTCGGAGTCCGTTGATGAAGCAGCAGCTTCACGGCTCCAGCAGCTAGAAAACCAGCACGAAGCTCACGCGAAGCTTCAGCAAACCGAGAGCTCAGCAAAGCTCAAATCGCAGTAAGGAGGAAGAGCAAGAACTGTTCCTGTAGAGGCCCTCGATCTCGATATATAACCTGCGAAGAAGAAGACACATAAACTAGCCGTTGTGTCGCAACGGCTAGGGCCTGGACCGATCAGGCACACTCCTGATCGGTCCAGGAGTGTTCTGATCGGTCTTGGGGACCGATCAGGCTAAGCCTGGACCGATCAGGCTATGTCCTGATCGGTCCAGGAAGACCCTGATCGGTCCTGGGGACCGATCAGAGCTTCCCGATCAGGCCCAGGCCGATCGGACCCCATGATCGATCCTGTTCCTTCCCGAACCTCTTGCCTCCTTCTGATCGGTCTGCAGACCGATCAGATAACACTCAGTAGGCTACTGTTTGCTTACTAATCGGTCACCAGACCTATCCAGATACCCAATGTATCACTGGATCGATCCACTGATCGATCCAGAGCTTGGTTTTTGCCCAAACCAAGTCCCAAGCCTTCCAAACCAACATCCGGTCAACCTTGACCTGTTGGTACATCATGCTTAGCATCCGGTCACTCCCTTGACCTGCTAAGACTCCCCACCAAGTGTCCGATCAATCCCTTTGACCCACTTGGACTTTTCTCTTCGTGTCAAGTATCCGGTCACTCCCTTGACCTACTTGACCTTCTCGACACCAGATGTCCGATCACCCTTGATCCATCTGGATTTTCCCTTGCCCGGCTTCACTCACCAGGACTTTCACCTAGCTTCACTCACTAGGATTTTCACCTGGCTTCACTCACCAGGATTTCCAATCTGCCCGGCTTCACTCACCAGGACTTTCGAACTGCCTGGCTTCACTCACCAGGACTTTCCCATTGCCTAGCTTCACTCACCAGGACTTTCCCACTGCCTGGCTTCACTCACCAGGACTTTCACCTAACTTCACTCACCAGGGTTTTCACAACTGTCTGGCTTCACTCACCAGGACTTTCCCACTGCCTGGCTTCACTCACCAAGACTTATCTGTCTACCTGGCTTCACTCACCAGGACTTTCCACATCCGGTCCAGAGAACGAGCTACCGAGCCCTCTCCGACTTCCCATGTGCCAAGCTTCCATACTTGGACTTCTCCATGCCAAGTCTCCATACTTGGACTTTTCCCGTGCCAAGCTCCCTGCTTGGACTTTTCACCATGCCAAACTCCCTGCTTGGACTTTTCCCATGCCAAGCTCCCTGCTTGGACTTTTCCCGTGCCAAGCTCCCTGCTTGGACTTTTCCGAGTCAGGTCAACTCACCTCGGGTCAACCAGGTCAACCTTGACCACGGGTTGCACCCACAATCTCCCAAGCTTGTATCCTTGTAAAACATCAAGATACAACTTTTCTGTTCACGTCAAACATTGTCAAACATAACTCCCTGCTTGGACTTTTCCCGTGCCAAGCTCCCTGCTTGGACTTTTCTGAGTCAGGTCAACTCACCTCGGGTCAACCAGGTCAACCTTGACCACGGGTTGCACCCACAATCTCCCAAGCTTGTATCCTTGTAAAACATCAAGATACAACTTTTCTGTTCACGTCAAACATTGTCAAACATAACTCGTCAAACATCAAAACATAACTCGAGTCAAGTCAACTCGAGTTTGGTCAACTAGGTCAACCTTGACCTAAGGTTGCACCAACAGAAATTAGCCACGATCGCTCGCATTTGAGCCATGAGAGCTTCAGTACTCGCATCACGTTCAGTCCACCTCTACTCCTCAGCAGCCCTCTACTGATCCCTATCAACCATCATCTGTTCCATTCATTTCAATTTAGTACGCAGTTCTTGATTTTCATGTCTTAAAGATTGTACCTCACTAGAAGAAGTGGAACTAACATAAACCACCGGATTCCTCAAATAATCAAATGCAAGTTTGGCTTGAGAGCCAAGGCCGTAGAGGGTGGATTTTTTTTCATTCCACCGACAACATCATAATAAATCTCATTTAGAGCATAAGTAGATAGAGACTGTGGCTCTCTCTCCTCCTCTTGTGGTTGAGATGATTGAACCACTCTATCTGTCATTTGTTCCTATGTGAAAAAAATATAATATCCAATTTGATTAGTATTGCTAAATACTAATCAAGATAGAAACGAACAAATATAATAAAGTTAATAATCTTACATGTACAGTCTAAGATCGAGAATCAACAAATGACCCATCCTTCTTCTTGTGGATCTTAAGAAAGACCTCCATACATGTGGGCTGATAGACAAGCTCACGTTCCTACATACAAAATAATTTGGAATAAAATTATACAAGTTTGGTAATAAATACAAAATTGTTACAAAGTATAACTATAAATTATACTCACCATATCCATGGAATGCTCAACAATGGATTTGGATTTTGTCATATGCCGAGTGGTTCTGGTGCTCGAGCCACCTGACTCTATATTTCTATTTTCTTTTACCTTTTTAACATTTGTTTGCCACCTTTTTGCAGCCTAGATGGCCATCCATGCACTCCATATTGCCTCATAAACATACGCAGGTCTAGTGCTCTTCTTTCTCATATAGTACATATGATCTCTGTAAAGTTTGACACAGTAAGTATTCCATGTAACTTTAAATTATTTTTCTTCTCATCCTCTCATGTATATCTTTTTTGCAATTATAAGTTAAACATTTAGTTTAAAGGATAAATATATTAGAATACTAAATATATTAAATTTACTTACCATAAATTCATTATAATAAAATAGCTTCATCTCCTGGTTTACGTGTCTCCATGTAGTACTAGAAGTGTATACTCGTTCCTTGAATTTTCCCATGATATAGGTGGCAACTCGTTGGCTATGAGAAATGAACCTACACAAAATAATATTAATGTATGAGTAATATATTTTAAATAAAGTCATATATGAACTTGAATTATTAATAAGAAAAAATACTTACGAGTGTTCGACAACTCTAAGAACCTTGTAGCCATGGGGTGCTACAACCTGCTGCTTTCCCATAATGATATATGTAAAATAACATTACAACCCATCATAATAAGGTTTAAAAACATAACAATATAAAAACATAATAATATGGAAGCATAACATACTTGATGAACTACAACGTGAATGAAATTGACAAATCACTACCTGAGATGTTGAACATGTTGAGAACTGCTGAACTCAACCTTAAGAAGGCAAAGCCTAGTACCATTTTGATGGTGCAAAAGGGCAAAAGAAAATGGAAGCCCAAAGGTAAGAGTAAGACCCAAGCCAAAGGCAAAGGGAAGACTCATGTACTGAAACCTAAAGGTGGGGTTGCTAAGGAAGGAACCTGCTTCCACTGCGATGAAACCAGACAATAGAAGAGGAATTGCAAGGTGTATCTACATTTTAGGCATCAAGATCTATAGAGATAGATCTAAGAGATTTCTTAGTCTAAGTTAGAGTACATATATTGATAAGGTGCTCAAACGTTTTTCTATGCAGCATTCCAAGAAGGGATTCCTGCCAATGTCACATGGTGTTAGTCTTTTGAAGACTCAATACCCTTCATCTAAGGAAGAAAGGGACCGCATGGATCAAATTCCTTATGCATCTACTATAGGGTTTATCATGTACGCCATGCTTTGTACTCACCCAGATGTCTTGTATGCATTATGCATGACGAGCAGTTACTAGTCAAATCCAGGTGAATACATTCTAAAGTTCAATATCAAATTAGCAAAAGTTGTAATCTCATAATTAAACAATGAGAATATATTACCAATGGCTCCAGGGAATGCCTTCATTCGCCTGTCATCGTTAGCTAGGAACAGACTTCCAAGTTGGCTTCCACTTTATTCCCTTTACTATCTTAGTAGCTCTCAGCCAGGGCATATACAGATTTACAATTCCTTCGAAATAATAATCAAGGAGTTTGTTAATATGTCCTATGCGATTATCTTTGTCAGGTTTGAGTATAATAGAATCAAACACACTCCGATTCACTTTTGGAGCTAACTTAATGATTCGACATATACTAAACCTTGATAAATACATCCGTACTGAGAGAGAGAGTCTGTATCTTGTTGTAGAAATTTGCTTTTGTGAATCTTTCTGGCTTTGGGAAATACCATGCACGATAGAATATTGCTGATGGGGGGGGGGGGTCGACTGTCAATATTAGGGGTAGATCTTGAGTAGTTTTGAATAGTCATTCATGACTATTGCCAGGAGTAAATTTAGATTCTCGACCATTAGGGCATCTGTAATGATAGATTCGACTGTTAGGGAGAGGGAGAGGGACAAGAAATACTGAGTCTCGAAGTATGGCATCGTAAGATAGGCTCGACCATAAGGTGCGAATGATAATGACACGCTCGACCATAAGTACGAGGGAGAGGGGCTACTATAAGGGGCGACTATAAGGAGAGCTCGAGCGATAGCGATAAGAACGAGAGATAACAGTAGTAGACATGCTCGAGTGAATGTGAGAGGGGTGAATATAAGAATAGTTGAGTAGGGATAACGACGCACTTATCCTTATTCCTTATGAGTTCTATTAATGCTATTGGAAAGAGTGTACGATGTTGCACCTTAAGACTGGTGGAGGGACGAAGACCCAAGAGTGAGATGCTCGACGACGTTTACCGCTCTGTGGGTTTGCTCAGCAGCCGGGAATGAAAATAATGGAGCTACTCTAAATGAGGCGGAGCTTCAACTACTTAAGTTAAGTTTATCAAGAGAGTTGAGAGGCAGTCTTTGCTTTCCCAGGGAGCTCAGCCTCAATGCTCTGGAGAGAAAGCAAGGGGCGGAGCAAATGCTGAGCGCTTGACCAATAAAAAGGGTATCGACTGATCGGCTCGACGACCGACTAAAAACACAAAGCATGGAATGGGCTATAGAGGAATGAGAGTGAGTTCCTCAATGTGCGATAGCGGCTTGAACACATCATGTGCAAGAGAGACAAGACTCAAGACCATCTTCCACTTGCACTAATCAGATAAGAAGTCAGATGCGAGAGAGTGAGAGTCAAAGAAGTATATTCAATAGTAGCACAATCCATGCATTCATGTAGAAAGTGTATTGTATCTACTATTTAAAAAAGAGAATTTCCTACGGAAAGAGAACTGAGAGTATAAGTCATGTATAGATAGACATGATCACTTCTTCTATTATAATAGAAAGAGGAATCTGTCATACCCTTCTCCTCCAATATAGTCATGGGTTTCCCTTAGAGAATGTAGTAATTCACCTTTCCACCTGAGTCTCTCATCTTGATAATTGAACGTCAGTATTCCGCTTCCCTCATGTGAGTTCAGTTCCCTACGCTTTGGTTTAGTCCTCTCCACCTTGGGACTAGACCCCAAAGAACTTGCTGTTCATGCTGAGTGGATCATTCCTTAAGTTAATGCGCAGTCCAAACCTGTCTTTCCATGTAGGAGGCTGACCTGGGGTTGGGGTAGATGAATCAAGATCTTTATCCTCTTGATAGGTGGCAGTTTCATCCTGACCCATACGAGTCTATTCCAGTGGTTTGAGTCTTTCCCTTCTTTCCTGGAGTTGGAGTGGGCTCCACACCTGCTTGTTCCAATTGAAACCTTAAATTGGAAGTCAAAGTTTGGGACGCAAATGCGAAGCATTGAATTCCTATTCTTTTTTCTCCGGGTAGACCTTCCACAACCCCCAACCTACTGGAGAGGTGAAAGTTCATTAGTTGACTCATATGTTTGGAAGGGCATCCGAAAGAGAATCTTCACTCCGAACAGCTGCTGAAGCTGGGAAAAGGAATAAGGGATAATACACAACTGGTATAGAAGAAAACAAGACATATGTTGGGAATTCCGCCGCTCTGGTAGAGTCCAGAGTTCGAGCCCTCTCTCTGCCTTTATTCTTCTTACTGTTTTAGCACCCATTTGATTATGTGAGGAAAGAAAGTCTCTAAATATATAAGTTCAGTTTGGGTAAAGGGATATGCTACAGTAGTAGATCCCCCAGGCAGTTCTAGATCTTTGATCCCAGGCTCTCCGTTAAAGGACGACATCGGACGGGCAGAGTCAAGTGGGGCAAAGCAAAGTGGAGCTATGATACTTAAAAGCAATCTTAAAAAGAATTAAAGGACAACTATATCTCTTTAAACAAATGATCAAAACAATGCAAACAAACAATCTCTGCGATCTATTTACCGCTGCTTTACCATTTACTGCTTACCTATCCAGAGTCAGTGGTGAGCACTCAATTGAGGGAGACTATCAAAGGCTCTGTGCTCCGGTGCAGCAATCAAACCTAACTTCTCAGTCCTAGGTTAAGGACAAGTTGGGGGCATGCGAGAGATAGGGCCAGCCAAATGAGATAGATTAGGAACTCTTTGCTCGGTCTGGAATAGAGTTTTGCTATATAAGGAGAGTTAGCTATATATAAATATAATTAAATAGTTCTCTTGTGAGCTATAATTCAATAGTTCTCTTGTCTCTCTTCTCAATTTTCGTTCAGTGAATTGGATTCTATGCTATTTCTTTTCTATTGTCATTCAGGTAGCGAGTGAGTGGAACGAGTGAAAGAGGAGGAGGGGAATCAGATTGATAGTTATAGTTTTCCCATTCAAGTAATCTGTCCCAGTAGGCTATCTTTGTAGTCTTCATGAGATTTGGAGAAAGGTAAAAGACCATACTCGGCTATGGATGGGATCAGTGGAAAAGGAACATAGAGTAATTGAGTCCAGTCCAATCTAATAAGTGCTTCACGAGATCAGAGAGTACAATCTCTGACCCAAGCAGTGGGAATGCTGGCTCTACCTACCGCAAGCATTCAGTAAAGTTGGGGTATATAGGATGGCCTAGCGAACTAGTGATGCATGTAGGGGAGTGCTAAGGAGGCTGTCAAGAGCAACGAAATGTGCTGACTCACCGATTTCATATCGAGGTGCGGAGCGGCAAAGTAAAACAACGGAGTCAAGCGACAAGAAAGACGAGCGGTGCGAGGACAGCTTAAGTCGGTGACGGGAGGTGCAGTTTGCGACAGCGAGCTCCGTAAGCGCAATGGTAGAGTGGAGCGTAGCGAGATCTCTACAATTTGGAGCGGGATCTCTGCAATCCAAAGAAATCCATGCGAAGCGAAGCAAACTAGCAATCAAAGCTTTCCCTCTCATGCCACTGGTGCCTTATCCTCCTAGCCATGCCACTAATTCCAATCCCAATGGAACAGTTGATCTCATGCTCATATAGGGCCCAAACTAGTGTTGCTCGGAGAAGGTGTGCTTTGAACTGAGAATTCCTATCTCTTAATGGGCCCAAACTAGTGTTGCTCGTAGATTCAGTGAAAAAGAGAAAAAAAGTAGTCATTTTATATTTTCTAATTTAGGCCTCAAACCAGTGTCGCTCTGGGAATGGGTGAATTTCATCAAGAAATCTATCTCCGTAAGGCCTAAAACCAGTCTCTCTCTGAAAGTAGGAAAGCCGGATCAGTGAGTGATGTGCGTAGGTTATATACACTTTTATGCATGTCTTGACGCACATCTACTTATATTTCATTAGCATAATCAATGTTTATTGCACCCTATTTCATTGTAATGTCATACTTCCATTATATTTTGTTTGAAGATTTGCTCTTTGCTTGTTTTGATTGACAAGACACTATTTGGAGTAAAAATGGAGCAAAAATGCACACGGGAGCAACTCCGGAAGAAATCCAGCCTGAGCTGTGTATGCCACATGGTCGTGTGGCCATTGGTATATTTTGGCCGTGCCAAATGGCACGGCCGTGCTAGCATCAGATGTGAAGAAGGACACGGCCGTGTGACTCAAACGGCCGTGCCAAACTCCCCATGGCCAAACAACACATGGCTATGCCAAATGGCACGACCGTGCCAAGTTTCCAGAGCAAAGGAAGGCCACGGCCGTGTGAAATCACACGGCCGAGTGACCTTGGCAGAGACAAAGAAGGTCATGGACGTGTGATCCACACAGCCGTGTGACTCAACTCGAGAGGGAGCCGTGTGATGCCGTGTAGATTCCACACGGCCGTGTGACGAAGAACACGGGCCGTGCCACGACAAAAATAGAACTGTGCTGAATTCTGGCAGATTGTAGACCGTTTGTAAAATGACCATAACTTTGTACTCCATTAGAGTTTTGGGCTGTTCTTTATACCGAAACGAAACGTAGCTGACTTCATGATATACAACTTTTCTTCAGGTCAAACAGAGAGAGAGACTTGTCTTCCCATGCTAAATGGCACGGCCGTGCCTCCCAACCGCGGGTTCAAATGGACCTCCACCCAGACTGCAGACCAAACTTTGAACCGCCATAACGTTCGGCTTAGTTGGAGCTAGGGCTCGATCCAAGTATCAGATTGAAGATAATATCAAGAGCTACAACTTTGATTCAGGATGAATCACGAGAAAACCTGGTTTAGTAGGTAAAAACCCCGGTTTACCGGACCCCTATTTTCCTGGTTTTCCTGGGCAGTTTGGAGGAGGTATAAAAGGGTCAAGATCCTCATTCTTTGACTCATCTTGGGTTTGGGACTCCGTCCCTCTCCTTGGGGAAGCATTCTCCCCATAGGGGGAAACCCTAGAGCTTCATTCTCCTCCATCCCTTGGCGATCCATCCATCTCCGGAGCAAGGAGGCATCCCCAAGACATCAGAATCATCGGCAAGCATCTCTTCTTCCCCTTCTTCTCAAATCTAGGGTTATAAGTATGCTTTTCTTTATATTTTGGGGCTGTTCTTCCTTAGAAATGGAGTAGATCTCTAGATCTAGGATATAGGAAGCATTTGTGATGTGATGGTAATGTAAAACTATGTTGATTTTCCATGTTTTCTATTTAATGACTTGTTGATTCCTTGTTCATGTTTGATGTAATGTGTGTGTGAATCTTGTTTATATCTTTTGCATGTTTTATCAAATGGTTGTGTAGAATTATTAATCCCGTAGGGGGGACACCCTAGATTGATTATTCGAGGGACATACGTGACAGACATGCCCGTGTAAGGATGATTTAGGGTATCACCTTGAAAGGAGAAGCAAATCTCCACAAGGAAGTAGGGGATCGCGCATAATCGCTATTTCTATTTCTATGTTATTGTGTGTTAGTGTGTTAGTGTGTTTCTATGTTGATTATCCGAGGGACACACGTGACAGGCAAGCCCGTGTAAGGACAACATAGGAATCATTCCCATTTAGTAGCATAGGACATGGAGTAGGAGATCATGCCGGTTTATCCACTGCAGGGGAGAGTCGGTAATGAATCTAACTTACTTCAAGAGCATGAACATAGAGGATAGGAACTAAGCAATCTATGTAATATCACCTAGCATTACAAGGAAATTGAAATTCTAGAATCCATCATCCACCATCCTCTAAGCTCAATCCCACTTAAGATTCATTCTCTCTCTTTACTCTTCTCTTTCTCTTACTCTCTTTTCTCACCAATCTTAGGTTTGTCTAGATAATTTGTTGTGCGAAGTTGACTAGTGCTTAATCAATAGTCCCTGTGGATACAATATCTTTTATTATTACTTATGACATTTCCGTACACTTGCGGAACACCAACTAGTTTTTGGCGCCGTTGCCGGGGACTATTTTCGATTAACTTTAATTGATTATCATATAAGTTACTCTAGATATTTTTCTTGTTCTTTTTGCATTTTCCTTCTTGATTTTCATTATGCATTTTATTTCTTGTCTTTAATTCTGTATTTTTAGTTTTTTTTATAATTTTTTTTAGATATCTTGAGCACTGACATGTTAAGCAGGGCTTCAAGAGAATTTTTCATACCCATAAGTGCAAGATCTTCCATTGATGAATATTATGATTCAGAAGATGATCAATTTAAGTTTCTTTGTGGAGTGTGTGGTAGCACATCTCATCCAGCTGCTATTTGCCATTTTTCCAAAAGACTACTATAAATCCGGAACTTCAGTGTTTGGTTCAACCTCAACATCAAGATACATATGAGCAAGTTCCTGATACTTATGGCTATGACTGGGGAGATTATCAAATTCAGAACCTTCAACCTCAGTTAATTCTAGAGCTGAGTGAGCAGTCATTTTCCCAGTAGCAGAACTCTGACCCACCTCAACACTACAATCAAGATTGGATGGATTATCAAATTTTGATTATAGAAGCGTGCAAGGTGTTGATTATTCTTTTCAAGCATCTCAGAGTCTCTCAGAGTTTCAAGATGATTTTTCATTGTATAAACCACATAATTCACTATTAGATGAGCCAACTGACTGGGAGGACTCCCAAGACTCAAATACTCCTACTCCTAGTCAAATGAAGACCACAACACAAGATTCTGAAGAGCTAATGGTACAATGGGGGATCCTAGCTTTACGACTATTACTACAAATTTCTAATAAAGCTATTGATTCTTCTATTGATGATATTGATGTTAGTGGACTCTTCACTACTTATGATGATGATGTGGTGGATAAAAGTGTAGGGACATTGTCCCAAGGATCACCTCTTTTGGTCGCACAACCAATTATCACTTGGAAGTTGAAAGAATGGAATTGGTTGATGACAAATGTGTAGGGACTTGTGCAATGGAAGCAAAGCCCCAAGAATCACTACTTTCAGAAGCACCACCACTTGAGTCAAAGATAGAGCCACTACATAATTCTAAAGAAGTCACATCCACTTGTTTAGAACTTTCAGGTACATCTCAACAATGCAAGATTAGTATTTCTAGTGATCTTTTAGAAAATTTCATAGAGGTACCTATAATTGATTTTATTGGATGTGATTCAATTTTTGATAAATACTTAGTTCATACTAATATGGTTCTAGTTCTTTCTTTAATTACATGCTTATGGGAGGTTGACCTTTCTTTTGAGTGTGCAGGTTTTCAAGAGGCCAATAATTGGATGCTCACACTGAACCGTCTCCGACCACCGGAAAGGACTTTTAAGGAGACGAAGATGAAGAGAGCGGTGATGCACTACATTGTTCTTATAAAGAAAACTCTCTTCATAAAAAATTGGGCCATTGGAAGAAAAGTTCGGAAGTTTCTCACTCCGACAAGATCACGATTTCGATGAGCCTACTAAGGGGTCGAGCTAATGACCTTAAACAAGCGCTTCTTGGGAGGTAACCCAAGTTCATTTTCCTTATTTTCATTCATATCTTTAGTTCTTTCTTGTTTTCATTTCTTTCTTCATAATAACTCATACCCTCTACTTAAGTTTTCTTGTCTATTATTGTTTTGTAGATTTCAAAATTGTGGACGAATGTGAGCATTGGCTAGAGGAGTATTTTCAAGAACATGAATGTAAACCATTTGGAGCTCATCACTTGGTAACTTCTCTAAACTCCATAAAACCTCCTCCATATATCATTTCTAGTTTTCATTGGGATAATAAAAAGTTTAAGTCTGGGGTGATGCATTAGATGCATTTGGTTTAGTTTGCTCATTTCTTTTTGCTTAATAAAATTTGCTAGTTGCATCATTCATCACATCATGTTTGTTTGTCCTTATTGCAAAATACTAGCAAGTTGATTCTAGATTCCATGTGGTTTATTGGTTACTTATGGTGCTATTATGTTTAGTGATCTATCTTTTTCTATCAATGATAGCATGAAGTGAGCAATGTTTTTACTATAAGAGTTTAAATATTGGTCTTGTTTTAGGATCTCTATACACTATGCCTATTTTTGATGGTTGATAACTCTAAAATAGTCATGATTCATTGAATTGGATTAGTACTTGTGCTTCTATGGTGACCTCTCAATTAAATTTTGGTTACTGGATAAACTCAGATCATGTAAGCTCATTTGGAAAAATTAATCCCAAGAAAAAAAATGAAAGTTTAGTTTGATACTTTGAAAACATTCAAAGAAAAAAAAATAAGGGATAAAAAAATAGTTATCGTGAGTGGAAACTAGTAATTCACCCCTTTGAGACTGAGTTAGGTTACTGGAGAAATGAATGCTATGTTTCTCTTGATACTGAGTATTCCTTTGAGACCTTGTGTAGATGATACATAACATTTTTGTGGGGAACGAACCTTGCGTGTGGCAGGTAAGTGCCTATCGCCGAAAGCATAAGGAACACAATTTTATGACGACTTGACTAGACTTAGGGATTGCAACTTGATAAACATAGGCCACTTTCGCACTGAGCAAGGAGGACTACTATTTAGGTCATACTCAAATTACTTTTGTATCTTGTTCATCAATGAAATCATTTGATAGGATTAGATTGACTTGCTAGAGACTATGATGCACTATTTAACCACATGAATCTAGATTGCGGGTTTTGCTTGAGGACAAGCAAAGGTTTAAGTCTGGGGGTGTGATGTGCGTAGGTTATATACACTTTTATGCATGTCTTGACACACATCTACTTGTATTTCATTAGCATAATTTATGTTTATTGTACCCTATTTCATTGTAATATCATACTTCCATTATATTTTGTTCAGAGATCTGCTCTTTGCTTGTTTTGATTGATAGGACACTATTTGAAGTGAAAATGGAGCAAAAATGCACACGGGAGCAACTCCAGAAGAAATCCAGCTTGGGCCGTGTATGCCACGGCCGTGTGGCCACTGGTATGTTTTGGCCGTGCCAAATGGCACAACCGTGATAGCATCAAATGTGAAGAAGGCCACGACCATGTGATTCACACGGCCATGCCAAGCTCCCCGTGGCCAGACAGCACACAACCGTGCCAAGTTTCTAGAGAAGAGGAAGGCCAAGGTCGTGCGAAATCACACGGCCGTGTAACCTTGGCAGAGACGAAGAACGTCATGTTTGTGTGATCCACACGGCTGTGTGACTCTACCCGAGAGGGAGCCGTGTGAGGCCGTGTGATGAAGAACACGGGCCGTGTCACGCCAAAAACAGAGTTGTGCTGAATTCTGGCAGATTGCAGACCGTTCGTAAAACGACCATAACTTTGTGTTCCATTGGAGTTTTAGGCTGTTATTTATAACGAAACATAGCTGACTTCAAGTTCTACAACTTTTCTTCAGGTCCAACAGAGAGAGAGACTTGTCTGCCCTTGCTAAATGGCACGGTAGTGCCTCCCAACCTTAGGTTCAACTGGACCTCCGCCCAGACTACAGACCAAATTTTGAACCGCCATAACGTTCGGCTTAGTTGGAGCCAGGGCTCGATCCAAGTATCAGATTGAAGGTAATATCAAGAGCTACAACTTTAGTTCAGGATGAATCATGAGAAAACCTGGTTTAGTGGGTGAAAACCCTGGTTTAACGGACCCCTGTTTTCCTGGTTTTCCTCGGCAGTTTGGAGGAGGTATAAAAGGGTCAAGATCCTCATTCTTTGACTCATCTTGGGTTTGGGACTCTGTCCCTCTCCTTGGGGAAGGATTCTCCCCTTAGGGGGAAATCCTAAAGCTTCATTCTCCTCTATCCCTTGGCGATCCATCTATCTTCAGAGCAAGGAGACATCCCTAAGACATCGAAATCATCGCAAGCATCTCTTCTTCCCCTTCTTCTCAAATATAGGGTTGTAAGTATGCTTTTCTTTATATTTTGGGGTTGTTCTTCCTTAGGAATGGAGTAGATCTCTAGATCTAGGATATAGAAAGTATTTGTGATGTGATGGTGATGTAAAACTATGTAGATTTTCCATGTTTTCTATTCAATGACTTGTTGATTCCTTGTTCATGTTTGATGTAATGTGTGTGTGAATCTTGTTTATATCTTTTGCATGTTTTATCAAATGGTTGTGTAGAATTGTTAATCTCGTAGGGGGGATACCCTAGATCGATTATCCGAGGGACGTACGTGACAGACATGCTCGTGTAAGGACGATTTAGGGTATCACCTTGAAAGGAGAAGCAAATCTCCACAAGGAAGTAGGGGATCATGCATAGTCACTATTTCTATTTCTATGTTATTGTGTGTTAGTGTGTTTCTATGTTGATTATCCGAGGGACGTACGTGACAGGCAAGCCTGTGTAAGGACAACATAGGAATCATTCCCATTTAGTAGCATAGGATATGGAGTAGGAGATCATGTTGGCTTATCCACTGCAGGGGAGAGTCGGTAATGAATCTAACTTCCTTCAAGAGCATGAATATAGAGGATAGGAACTAAGCAATCTATGTAACATTACCTAGCATTACAAGGAAACCGAAATCCTAGAATCCATCATCCACCATCCTCTAAGCTCAATCCCTCTTAAGATCCATTCTCTCTCTTTTCTCTTCTCTTTCTCTTACTCTCTTTTCTCACCAATCTTAGGTTTGTCTAGATAATTCGTTGTGCGAAGTTGACTTGTGCTTAATTAACAGTCCTTGTGGATACGATATCTTTTATTATTACTTATGACATTTCCGTACACTTGCGGAACGTCAACAGTAAGAAGGCTCATCTTCCAAAAATGTGATCTCCGTAAGGCCTAAAACCAGTGTTGCTCTGGGGATGGGGTTATTTTTGCAACAATTTCAGTCTCCTTATGGGTAGCGATTCAATAAGAAACTATGAAAGATCTACCCCTACCCCTAATGTTGATGGTCGATCCCCCCCATCAACATTATTTTGTCGTTAATGACATTCAAAACGTAGAAAGATCTACCCTCAGCCCTACCGGTTGGGTCTTCTCCAGGTTCCCATCCGGAATAGATAGATGAGAGCTTATAATGACTCGGATGGGGGAAAAGAAAAAGAGGCTATATTGAAGCGGTGGAAGGCAGCACACGGAGAGGTTAAATGAAGAGGCAAATGAACCTCTCATTCTCTTGGGCTGCTACGAAGGAATCTACTGGGGTTAGGATTGAACCGAACTGAACTGCCTATCAATGAAGGAATTTCTCTCCCGGTGTCCTTTGATCGGGGCTTCTGTACATTAGGAGCGGGGTGCCTAGTTAGACTAAAGAAAAGGTTAATGACACCATGAACAACTGCTGAATAATAGGTGTGAATGGGTTATTTTCACTCTCCTGTACCCTGGGCGTTAATATAAAAGTAGTCTTGATCAAGCTCTCTTATTTGCATTCACCACTATTGAAAGCTCAGAGAAAACACTCTCTTAGGCAACGCTGTGAACATCAAGGATAGCTGTTTGGGTTGGGTTTAGGGCCTCATGCTATGTTAGCTTATGTTTCCTCTCCGGAGTCCTTGGCTGCTTGGTGGAATTCACTAGGGAGAGGGTCGAATATGTGATAACGATGGGGCGAGTCGATAGAGGACTGGTGCGAGTCTTAATTACGTGAAAATGCTGATGGTGTTCCAAAAGAAGGAATAAGGTAGTCTGAGTCTTCGGACTGGTGCGATGTAGTGCAATAGACGATAGACGATAGAGTGAATGGTACGATCTAATGACGGGAATTGCATTGGACTCACTCAGGTCTCATTCTGGCATCTCTCTTTCTCTTTTAGATCTCAGAGAAAGAATGATTGCGAGGCCTAAGCGTTGAAGAGTCCGGTGATCAAGCCGGTTGCTTAGATTGCAAACTCGGGATAGAGACTGAGGCTAGTAGGATTTTGTCAATGAGGTAATTTGATTCTTACTTTAACGAAGAGAGATCTAGCAACACATTCTATGCACAGGTCATTGGTATGTATTGGGTGTAAGGAAGCATCAGATTGCTGAAGTATATGTTCTGACTATGAAAGAATTCGCTTTGGTTTGTCTGCATTTGGAACATAGGCTCTTGGAGTAGTACCGGGGTGGTCGGGAAGTTACGACTGATAACGACGGGCTCGACGAAGGAGCGTGAGCAACGAGGCCACTCACGACTCACTATTCTTTATATAAGTATGAAAGTCCGGTAGCGGTTGGGGCAAACTTCCTTCCTCTTTTTGTCGCGCTCGAGCGCAAGGGCGAGTGGAGTTCATTAGGCGTTGCCCCGCTTAGGGCTACGTACCTTCAGTTCAGTCCAAGAGTTCAGGCTCATAAAGAGACGAAAGAAGACAATCAATATAGAAGCGGATAGACGCGTCAGAAGAACTAGGCCCTAGGGGTGGCAATTTTTGACTCGACACGAAAACACAACCCGAACCGAACACAAAAAAATCAGGTTAGAGTTGGGTAGTTTCGGGTTCGGGTCGAAATCGGGTCGACCCAATTGACCCAATTAATAAATAGGTCGGGTTCGGGTCAACCTGAAATGACCCAATTACAACCCGCGAACCCGTTTATAAATAATTATAAATTTAAACTAAAATTACAAATTTAAAAAAGTTAAAACTATAAACATAGAGATATGCTATTGATTGCAATGTTGCCATGAATATCATTTATGATATGGATTTACAATTTGTGTAGATAAATGTTATTTTTAATTTTTAATTTGATATACAAATTTTTTTTAATAAATTCAGGTCATCTTTGGGTCAAACGGGTCAGGTTCAGGTCAACTGCAAATAAACAGATCATGTTCAGGTTGAATAGTTTGACCTGAATTAATAATCAGGTCGGGTTCAGGTTGTCATTTGCTAACCCTCCAACCTGCCAAGCTAAACCCGTCACCTTAACCCGAACCGAATTGCCACCCCTACTAGGCCCGAGGAAACGACGGGTATCATCATATCCGTGCACCAACGTCTGAATCAGTCTAGTACAGGAATTCCTACTCTTGTTGTGAAGGCCTTACCTACTCTCGTTAGGTTGAATAACCGCAAAATAGAAGGTGGTGGCATTCTCGTTCAGCAGTTAAAGAGGATCTCACACTCAAGTATCCGTGAGAGAATAAATGGAGATCTGATTGAAAACATGGATTCGAGATGGGATTTTGATCGTCAAATGATCGCTGAAAGTCATGCATACATGAAGGATAAGCCGGCGGTATGGGATGTCAAAAGGTCACATGCCCTATGACTTGCAGTAGACTCTTCTGACTTTCTATTCATATGATAGACGAGAGGAGCGAGTGATTCTTCAGCCACCTAGCCCACCTAAGAGCTACAGTGGAACTCTTGGTTGCGAGCCCACCTAAGAGCCCTATTTCCTATTCGTGAGCCCACTCAGAAGAAAGATCAGAAATGAAAGTCAAAGTCCCATCCAACCCATCCAATGAGTACGTGCCTAGGTCTAGGTGCTAAGAGTAATAGGTAAGGTATGCTATAAATTGTCAAGTTTGAGTAGCTACCTGCATGAAACTGTCAAATTGTAACACTAGCTCTCGCATTCAAATGTCAAAAATTGACACTAGCTCTCTTGTATGCTAACGATTGGCAGATTTGAACAGGTATGCACGAGAGTGCACTACAAGAATTTTTGCATTCAACAACACCCAATAGACAACGCTTTTTAATAAAAACGTTGTCGTTCTTTGTTTTACAACGCTTTTAGTGAAAATCGTTGTCTATGGTATTTACTTTTTACTAAAGACAACGGTTTTTAATGAAGTGTTGTCTTTAGTGTTGTTGTTTATGGTCAAAGACAACATTTTTTTAAAAAACGTTTTTTAAAGTGTTGTGTATGTTTCCCCTAAACTCACTTAAAATAAATTCGCAGCCCTCGCTTTGCTAAACTCTAAACCCTCAACGTGCGCGCGCCTTCTCCTCACCACTCCTCTCCACGAGTTCTCCTCTCCACTCCTCTCCACGAGTGCCTTCTCCTCTCCTTCTCCTCTCCACGAGCGCCTTCTCCTCTCCAGTCCTCTCCACGAGCGCCTTCTCCTCTCCTTGCCGCGTGATCTCCTCTGAACCCTAATCTCGACCCAAACTCCTCACGCAAAACTCCTCACGCCGGCCCAACTCCTCCAAGTCGAGATCCCTAATCTCGCATTTCCCCATCTCCTCAATCAAAGTCAGCTTACCCTTCCTAATCTTCTCACGGCTCCTCAACTCCTCTGAACCCTTCGATCTTAGTTCCTTCCTCGCAGAGCAGATTCGAGAGTAGGAGGAACGGAAGAAAGAAAGGTAAAATTTCTTCCATCCCTCTAGAATAAGATTTTGTTTATTTTTGATTATTTTCCGAACTAGCCATTTTGCCGGATTCATACTGCATCAATTTTCCCCCTCCCCTGATTGTATTTTCTCATGATTTAATCTGGAATTTTTAAACGTTTAGCTATAGACTTTGGCAGTAGGTATTAATCCTTAAAAATAGCATGAAGCATATAACATGCTATCCTTTTTTCTCAAATTCAGTGTGAAGCTGTTGGCCAAGTTGCAGATATTATTCACATTCCAGCCTTTCTTTGTCGTCAGGTATAATGTGCAGCTTGAAATTAATCAATCTCTAGTGTTATTCTACTATTATTTTTATTGTGTACCCTTAATGCGCAGAGAATATCTCTCATTTTTATTGTATCTAAAACTTGTGTTCTGCATTATCTCATCTTAATTCTGGGCAGTGACTTGTGCCTACTCAGTTTGTTGAATTTATATCAACTACTATTGTTATATTTATGTCACTTGCCTTCTAAGAGCTTAATGGCTTAAGTATGATTTAATACATCATGCACTATTGCATTGAGTTGCTTATGTTGATGTCCCTTTGAGGAAGTTGCAGATTCTCAAGTGCTAAAGAAACAAAGTTGCTTATTATAAGTTATAATTCAAGCATTTTCCTGGAATGGTTTCATTTTTCAACTAAAGGTTAACATGTTTCAATAGAGAATATGTTTTGGTGAATGCTCCAATATTATATGACTCTACAATTTATACCAAGGCAAAAGTACCTAACTACCTATACGTAGACTCTAACAAACATGTACATATGGATAAGAGAATAGGGCAACTTGCAAAGTTGGACAAGGGTAAAGAAGTCATTACAGCTGCCCGTGAAGAGAGTTGCGAGGGTGATAAAGTGTTGGATTCCAAAGACACTATCTCCTCAAGAACTTCTAGAGGTCGCACACAGTTGGATAAGATTACAAAGCAAAGAATGCAAGGTATTAGAAATGAGGTGTCATTCAATAATTTTGGACAACCGATAGGACCAGCTGCTGTAGCCATGCAAAGTTACATTGGTGTCTTGGCTCGGCAAAAGGTTAATATTAAATACAAGACATGGAAGCAAGTCCCAATTGCTGTCAAAGAATTAATATGGGAATCAGTCAATGTAAGCAAGTTAGCATGTTTTAACAATTATAATATTTCACTACTAATGATAGATATATTTTATGTTTGTCTTAATTAATCTTATTAATGTTTTCCACTTATTTGATGTACAGTTGATTTATAATGTTGACTCAAAGTGGAAAAAGGGATGTTTGAGGTCTGCAAACAGTAAGTGGAGGCAATACAAGACCCATCTCACCCAAAAATTTATTTTAAGCAGGCGTGACAAACCTGAGGAGTTGAATGAGCCACCTGTTGGCTTTGAAATTACAAGAGAAGATTGGCGTGCGTTTGTCATTAGTCGCATTTCTGAAGATTTCATTGTAAGATTCTAAATTTTTTCTTTTGAAACTATTCGATCATAATTCATTATGTATTATTCAAATTTGATATGTCGCCTGTTTGAAATAACTAGAAACTCAGTGATCAACAAAAAGAGCGAAGGAAAAAAAATAGATATCCTCATCGACTCTCACGCAAAGGGTATGCACGCTTTGCTGAAGAAATTGTAAGTATTTTTAAAATATATTTCCTCTAAGAACCCTCTAATTGATTCACATTAAATTATTTCACATTTGTTATTTGATTTTTCTTTGTTGTAGGGGACTGAATTATGTGATGATAATGACATCAATAGAGCTATTATGTGGAAGAAAGGACGCGCCAACAAAGGAGGAGAGTTTGAAGGTGAAGATTTGGTGGACACAGTACACAAGATTGTAAGTAAATTTTCATGTTCTTCTGATAATGACTTCAATATATCTTCTAGTTTTCGAGAGTAAAGTTGCATGCATGCATACCCTTTGCGTGAGGAAGCCAAGGCAAGCAGTGCAATGAGGAGTTTAACAGCCATTCCTTGCATAGCTTGAATTCTCAGTACTAGAGCATGTATTGAGGAAGTAAATGGTGAATGAATGCATTGAGAGCTTAGAGGTGACGGGTTTATATAGAACAGATGTGGATTTACTAGGTATCTAGGTTTGAAATGTTCTTACTTGGAGAAGAGATCAAGTTGAAAAGTCTATTACATGCAGTGGTTTCCTTTTGCTGCAATCAATTAATGGTGAATGCATTGAGAACTTAGAGGTGATAGCTAGAGTTTCTATAGAACAGATGCAGATAAATCAACCAGGTTTGAAACGTTCTTGGCAGTAAGCAATTTGTAAGCTTCAGTAACCCAAGGGCCAGTAAAGTTGTTCCCCAGACCACTGCTCTGAAGCTTCTATTATGTTTTCCCACTTGATTGGTGACAAATAAAGCTCCTTGTCTCCTTGAGCATTCTCTTTGTGCTGTTTTAGTTTGAATTAAAGCATAAGATTCATGAATCGAACTTGAGAGGTTGGGAACAACTTTACTTTTGATTATTCTTTCCTGCAACTCCAGACAATTAGCTTCAATTATGTGGTGGTCCTCTCTTTATGGGTTTGTGTAGTGAAAATTTATTAAAATTTTGTCATTTTATTAAACTTGTAGTCAATTGCTCAATCAAATATGTGCCTTTTTTAGAACTGTGCAGAAGTAAATATATGATTGAATGCCAAAAAAGGAAAAAATATTTCAAAGTCAACTTCATATTTGTTCAATATGACTTACTAAGCACTTGACTTGAGCTATCACGGGAAGAACCGGCCTGGACATCAGTATTTTTTAAACCAATATTGCATATCCTTGGTAATTATCCTTGGTAAAGTACTGATAATTCTTTTTAATGTTGCATTACAGGATGAATATATACAGCAAAAGAGGGAGGGTAAGCTGCAATGCGAAGGAGCAAAAGAGGATATTCTTACCAAGGCACTTGAAACTCAGGAATATTCTGGGCGTGTCCGGGGTATCGGAGGTCATATCAACCCAACAATCTATTTCAATGTTGGTAGAACAAGGAAGAAATATGATGTTACCCTAGATATAATCGCTGAGCATAAAAGGGAGCTGAAGGAGGCGAAGATGCAAATTTTAGAACAAGATGTACGCATCCAAAAACTTGAAGCATTAATGCATAAAAGGGGTGCATGGGACAATTCAATTGATGACAAAGGCAGTTGCTCGGTGAAGTTTCATCAGAAGAATATTGAAGAAGATGACGTACAGATTGTGGGTAAAGACGAAGTTTTACAGGTAAAATACAAGTTATAGTGATATTCATTATTATTATAGCATTATAAACTAAATATAATCAACATGTTTTTTTTAATATTTTAGGGTCAATCAGTTGCATTGACATTGGAATCTTGCTCAAATATTGTTGCATATGGTACAATTGTTTGTTTCAATGGCATGGAAAAAATGCTTCATGGTATTCCATTTCCCAAGAATTGCATTCGAGTCTCCATTGATCAAGCAGTGGACAAATCCGCTCCTTTGCCATATCCAATTCCAAGTGAATGTGAAGTAATTGGTGATGCCATAGGAACTGTTGTGGCTTGGCCTGAACAGCAGATTGTGAAGCAAGATGAGGTATATGAGATATTATATTTCTAATTATATTGTCACTTTATTATTATATTTCTAATTATATTGCCACTTTATTATTATTCAACCTAGCTATCTAACTTGTTTATATTTGAAATTATTAGAAGCCTAGAAGGAAGAAGTTTGAACGAAAAAAATCAAAACCTACTTTGTCAACAAGTGTCCCAAGAGCATTACATATGTTATATTGTTACAGTAAGCATGCTCTAGATGGAGGAAAATGTATATCAATGTGCTTAGATAATGAAGTGTTTGATGAAGATTGTGAACTTTTTCTTGACCTTGAGGACATCAATTCTTTGTATCATTTGGAGTCAATTTCAGGAAATTTGATCGTTGCCTACATATGGTAAGTAAGTTTATTTAAGCAATTTCAGCAACTTTTTCATCACATGTTTGCTTCCCAATTTTAGCAACTTATTATGGTTTATTGTTACAATTTCACCAACTTATTATGAGTGATCATTATTTTTTAATCCACATGATTGTTTTGTATCTAAATTTTATTATTTAGTATCTAAATATTATTTTCTCAGTTGCAACTGCATTGCTTTACTTATGCTGGGAAATTACTGCATTGCTTTATGTTTGTTGGGAAATTCTAATATCTAGCAAGACAGAAAATCCCTGATTTGAACTGCAAGAAGTTTACTAATATTGTTGTGTGAACAAGTTTACTCTTGAAAAATTCAACTTCTAGTAATTTTCTCATACCATGTTATTCTCATTAAGTTAATAGTTCATCATTTCTATTGAGAGGTTTACTAATATCAATTGATGTGGTACACTTTACATAAATATAGCTCATTCATTTTCAACCGGCCCTTAATGTTTGCCTTCTGCCATTTGTTCTTCTAGACAGGAAGTACTTTGCTCATATCTTTTTTCTTGTATATTTTTAAGTATCTTAAATGTGCTTGTCCTCAAGAAATAAAAGAATTTGCATGTATACATTTCTGGTATGTTTAATATGCAAGACTGTTCATAGTAAGTTCTCATGTATGGATGTTACTATCATCAGCCATAACTTAGTGTTATGAGTGATCATTATTTTTTCCAACTTATTATGAGTGTTTTGTATCTAAATTTTATTATTTAGTATCTAAATATTTTTTTTCTTTGCAATGATAGGTGTCTGTATAAAAAGATGGTGAAAGATACCAAGACAAAGAAATTCAGATTTATGAATCCTCACAAACTCCCATATCTGGCAAAAACGGCACAAGACAAATCAGTTAAGCTTGAAACCCTGAATCAAAGGGCAACTCTTTTAGCAGATAAGCTGACAAGTGCATCAACAGATCAACTAGTGTTAGTGCCATGTAATGTCGGGTAAGCAAGAAGTAAAACATCACTTTCAATTGCTTCCTTTCGATAATTTATTCAATTTTATGATCTAATCCTATGTATTTGCCTAGTTTCCATTGGAATCTTAGTGTTATTGAACCTTACAAGGATGCTATTTACTTGCTGGATTCCCTAAGTTGCCGCATTCGCGATGATGATTCAAAATACGTAATGGAAATGTGAGTTCAGATTTCTTTTAGTAAATATTTATTATAATAAAAATCTTATTTAACAAATATTCTTAACGTATGAAGGGCCTTAAAATTGTTTAATTCAACCAAGGGAAGGAAAGGTAGGAAAAATGTTAAGTGGGAAGTAGTTAAGGTATGTGTACTTTTGTTTAACATATATTGTAATGTGTATAATTTTCATTAACAATTTGACTCTAATTACTATATATAGGCTCCTCAACAACCGGATGCGAAACAATGTGGTTTTTTTGTGATGCGATTTATGAGAGAAATTATTGAAGAAGTTGAGACTATTGAGAGAGATTCGCTGCAATCAATAGTAACATTATTTAGCTTATCTCAAATTATTTGACATAAACTATTTAAAATTACAAAGTGATCAGTGTTGATTATTTTTTCCATTAACATAAATTGTGTATGCTCACAGTTCACAAAAATAGGGTACTCTCGTGAACAAATTGATGAGGTTCGGTCCGAGTTGGCGGAGTGCATACAAGATCATATTTATGAATAGGTATGGAATGATAGTTGCCATAATTCTATTTAGATTTAAGTTCATGGAATGGTGGTTTTTTTTGGTGGAATCATAGTTAATGCCAATTTTTTTGATGCAGTGCATAGTTACCAGATCGACCTTGAGCAGTTGACCCCAAAGAAAAGTTGTCACTGAAGTTTAAAAACTTGTGAAAATTTTTAGTGAATGATGATGTTTTGTGAATGATGATGTTTTGGAAAAATTGTCACTTAGGTGAAAGGATGTTTTCTGGATTAATATGCAAGTACAAAGCACTGTATTATATGTTATTCTGTAAAGTTCTGTTAGTGTAAATTATCTAGTTTCTTTATCTAGCTTTTGTTCCACTATTGGGTTTGTTTTTCTAATGATTACTCGTGCAACAAAATACTGAGCAAGAAGCTGTAGATCTTATAATCAGGTAAAGTAGAAAAAGTTAACTACTTCATTATGCTTTCATCTTAGTATTTGTATATTTGATTTGTCTTCTTTGAACCGACTTCAAGTCAAAAAGCCGGATCCTCTAGATAGCTATTAAAAATAAGGTATTATTTGGTTTGTCAGTGATCTTAATATTTGGTAATATTTGGTCTTTGATGCTCACGACAGAGTTCCAACGCTGCATGATTACCTTGTTCAAGCAGATTGCTCGCTGCCTCAGTAGCTCGCATTTTCAGGTTTGTTTCATCATTGATATTCCTTCTTTTTAGTGTTCTATATTAAAAGGAAATACTAACTGTCGATGAGATTGTTATCCTCTTGCTTGAACATGAACCAAAGTATATAAATTTGACCTTTTGATCTGAAAGTATAAAAAAAAGTTAATTGGATACTAGTTTTTTATTTTTTTTTTGCAGTTGCATTTGTTGTATTTTCATATGTTTCTCAGTGAACTTCTAAACAATTCTTTTTTCATTAATTTATTAAGGCTTATTATAAGTTTCAGTTTGATGGTGCAAATTGTTTTCTTTTGTAATCCATCTGTTTCTTCTTTGGTTTAGGAAAGTTGAAGTGAATCCCTTGATAGTTGTTTCATAGGTTTGTTCCATTATTTTCCAGTACGTACTGGAATCACTATCAATAGCCCTCAAGGACTGTTTACAACCTTGCAATCAAATTAATTGGACTTATAATCTAATGTATGGTCATCTGGAGCATGAATATTGGAGGATTCATGAATGACTCTTCGGATGATGAATGTATGTCATTTAATATTGGTTCATGTATTTATTTAGATACATCTTGAGTATTCCTATAAATACCCTATGTATTTAACAATTCAAAGATGAAGAAAATCAGAAGTAGTTGAACACTAACACTTGGACGCCAACATTTTTGAGTTGGCGCCTAGATTTGACCATCTAACAGACACGGCTAAAGGATCAACTTCTATGAACACCCTTAATAACTTATACAGATATTTGTGAACAATTAGGTTGGTGGCTATCATTTATCCTCCCTTTTTGTTGTTTTTTCCATGTACCCAATGCAGCTTTCATTTCAAAGGTTCCAAGCTGATGAACAAGGATGGGTGGACACAATCAAGTCAGTGCGATTTGGAGGAGCTGTCAGGATTAGTACCATGGATTGGCTTGGGCAATCTCAATATTTGCGTCAAACTGTCTTCTGGCCTTCCCTATCATCTGCAGTATCTGAGGTATACTATGCACATTTACCGTGAATTTTCCTTATTGAGCTTGGGCTAGTGACGGTTACGAATGTATTTTATTTCAAGAACCGTATAAGCAAGTGTTCGTGCATCTAGTTTTATAACAATGCACTTCGTATCTTTGATCTAAAAAGCTTCTGAAACAAGTCATCTTCTCCAAGCATGCCCTGGTCAACATGCTAGTCACCTACTGGAGTCATTTCCTCGATGGCACGGATGAATACCTGAAATCCATCCTCTACTCCACCATTCTTTGCCACTCCTCAAGCCGAAACAACTGCAAAGGTAGAGTCAACATCAAGTATTACATTGTGCCTGGCTACAAGAAGACCGGGGCCGCAAAATCCAATAAAGACAGGTCAAACATCAAGTAGCATTTTGTAACTTATTCCTCTTAGGTTATATGCTTGGTTAATATATATGCTTAGAACTTGTAAAGACAGGTCAAACATTAATATGCTTGGTTAATATATCCATCTACAGCACTCCCGCTTTTTCCTCTAAATATGATTTTCATTTAGCACAGAACTAATGCCAATTTTTTTATTTTGATGCAGTGTTTAAAGAGCTTGAGTAGAAGTTGGCCCTAAAGAAAACTTGTCAGTTACGATATAAACACACTTACGGTATGAATTACATGTATATATAACATTGACATATTATTTAGTACGAGATTTACATGTATGAAAGTTTTCATACAAAATTTCTTGATTGCCTACAACCCCAGGTGTGCTGATGACAAGTTGAAGAAGATGGCTCTAAGAGTGATAGCTGAAAGCCTTTCAGAAGAAGAGATTGTTGGACTTAAAGAAGCAATTCCATGCGATGGACACCAACAACAGCGGTTAGTCAATGATGAGGTTTTGTAAAACTTGTGTGTTTGAAAAATTATTGTCATGAAGTTAAGGATAACTTGTATGATACAAATTTAATTTGTGGATCAATATGTATACATTTTGTTTGTATAATATAAAGTTTTATTTATTTGTTAAATAGTCTTATTATAAAAATGATTGTGGTTGTGGATATTCAATTATATGTAAATTTTGAGTATTTTTTATAATTTTTGCTATTTAATTAAGAAAAACACTATTTTTTATAAATTTAAAAAGACAACGTTTTTAAGTAATAAAAGACAACGCTTAAAAAACAATGTCTTTGAGACCAACCACAACGCTTTTAAAGCGTTGTCTTTGATATGTGCATTTTTACAACAGCATCTTTAACAACGCTTTTTAAGAACGAATAGACAACGCTTAAAAAGCGTTGTCTTTGTGACCAACCACAACGCTTTTAAAGCGTTGTCTTTGATATGTGCATTTTTACAACAGCATCTATAACAACGCTTTTTAAGAACGAAAAGACAACGCTTAAAAAGCGTTGTCTTTTTGACCAACCACAACGCTTTTAAAGCGTTGTCTTTGATATGACTTTCTACAACACCATCTACAACATCACTTTTTAAGTACAAACGACAACGCCAAAAAAGCGTTGTTGTTTAGCTTTTTTCTTGTAGTGGTGGCAGTTTTGAACATCGCTAATCCAAACATGCTAACGATTGGCAACTTCAAACATGCTAACGATTGGCAGATTGGAACAGTTGAATTAGAACTCGACAGTGAGACCTGGCGAAGTCCCTGGCTTAGAAGGGGTCCCTGGCTTAGAAGGAAGGTTGTCCGGTGAGGGGAGGGAGTAGTAGCGATTCAAGGAGCGTCAAGGCAAGGTGCGGAGCGTAGACCGACCGAGGAAGAGTCGTCCATTAAGGGCAGAGGAAGAGGACAAACAAGGCTGAGAACAAGAGCTATAAGGGGAGCTTGGCCCAGCAATGGATGCCGCGAGAAGCCTGTGAGGAACTCAAATATTGGCTGCCCCGCCTAGCTGATTGAGCCCACCACTGAACTAACGTGGGAATGAGATCTTGATCTTGAACTCAGAAAATATGGGCACGCCTTCTATCTTATTAATAAAAGAAAGAGATTCAGCGCAAACAAAATAGCTTAGCTTAACTGGGGCACCATGTGGAGAAGTGGAGAAAGCTCGTACTGGGGCACCATGTGGAGAAGTGGAGAAAGAAAAATATAGGCCCATTCGGTCGGGTCGAGACGGGAAGCCTCGGCGAACAATTCCTGCAGATGCGGGTCAGATAGTTGGGAGCGGCGAAGAAGAATGCATGTGAGGAATAGCAGCTCCTGCGTCTGCGAACTAGTGATCAGGAAATAGTAGTGGATCATCAAGCTTGATCCGCTTAGCGGGGGAGATATCAAGAGTAGCTGCGGTGATGAAGTTGAAGCAGCTAGTGAGTGGAAGCGTGTTCTTTTGACGAGCCTATCTCCGGCCCACGTAGTAAGAGTAGCTAGACCCATACGTGGAATTCAGAGTAGCGTCACCCGGTAGTGGAATGAAGGCTAGGGGCATCCTCTCAAGGCAGTGGGAGTTGGAAAACGAGGTGCGGAGCGGAAGAGTGGATAGGAGCGATAAAGAAGATCGATCCCGAGGTACGTTGGTGAGAGGGCTAGAAATGATAGTAGGGGACCGGGAGACCTCTCCAAGAATAAAGAAGAGGAGCGAGCCATACGCGGCGCCGAAAGCGAGGGACGGGACACTCCCTAGAAAAGTGGAGCGAAGGCAGGGCACGAATCATTCAATAGCATCTCGTGCGGGGAGCTGAGTCGGCCAGACTCTAATAGGATGGGCCCAGACTCTAATAGGAGCTCAGATTGAGGCGAACTATACTATAGAATAGAGTCGACCTTAGAACGCAGAGTGACGTAGCTCTACCCCACCCTGCGGAAGATCAGTTTAGTTAGCGAGCTCAGATGCGGGCAAAGTTCAGCTGCCTTCTTTGCAAACCTGGTCGGTGACGAGGCTCAGCTCATGCCGGTACGAAGGTGCATAGCGGTGCGAGTGCCAATAATCCAATCTATATAGATAAGTGAAGGGACTTGGATCAGACTCAATGGTCAATGGATGGCTGCAGAGTCTTCGGCATCGGTTGATGATCTCGTTCGCTTGCTGAGTTATCTGCTCAGGTCTCATGGTCTACTAATGTAATTGTAATGGTCTAATGAGTCAGATCTTCTTTCGGCTATCAGTCCCAGGCCTGAGCTTCTTTTCTTGGGCAGCACCCGTGCACCTCGTCCCTCTTCTCTGTTCTGTGCTCCCCCAGTCTTCGAGACTCATAGCAGTTCAGCCATCGCGAAGCATGGAAGGGAGCTCGCTCATACAATGCTATACGCCCATAACTGAAGCAAGTGTCCTGCGCCTTCTCGCCGGTGTGGTTTAAATAAAGAAAAAGAGCACTCTTGCAAATGAGAATGAGAAGGTCAGATTCAATATGCGACACATGCTCTAGTCTAGTCATCCAGTCAACTGAGAGCAGAGCAGTCAACGCGAGCAAGGGCGGTCAGTGGATAGGAGCGGTGCTATGAGAAGCTCCCGTCAGGTTCTTGTGCTCCGGTCCCACTACCTCACTAGGAAGTTTCTTGCCCTCGTTATGGCTAGAGCGAAGCAGTGACGCATACCTAACCCCGGGTCGATTCATTCAGTTTGATATGGTGCTCGGAAGGCTTTTGTGCCCGAATTGAGGTGCACGGATCTGACTGATGCAAAGCTCAAAGCCTTTGGAGGCTAACCAAGTAGGGTTAGAGATCAGGGGAAAAGCATTGAAGTGGCGCGTGTGGGAATCTTCTTCAAGTGGTCATCGGAGGAAAGAAAGGGCAAGGATTACTATTCATATTCAAAGAAAAGAAGAAAGCCTAGTAGTCGCTAGCGGGGAGAACCCATTCACCAGAGACGGAAAGTAGGGTACCATAGACCATAGATGTGTGATTGAAGGGCTCTGGAGCATAGCTAAAGTAGTGTCGTACCTATGCATGATCTTTGTTCGGTGTTTTGGGTCTCAGTCGAGATTCTCTTCGTCGGGACAAGATCAAGCATGGGAACTAGGACGCAGAGGCAGATCGAGATCATGGAGATGAAGGCGTGAAGCGAGTGTGAAGTGAAAATAAGTGCTCTTTGTCTATGTTATATGCTTCACACATGCCCTCTTTATAATGCATCAAAGCAACACAGAAGCCAAGAACTAATAGAAGAGCCCAGCGACTATGACCAGGCTCCGGCTCAGAGGACCGAGAGAGAAGAAACGAAACCTAATCAAAGAGTTCAAGTTGCTATGCCGACCTTTTTGTCTCTTCCATCATTCTCAAGAGTTGCTTACTTAGGTTCTTTCTCTATAATTCAATGGGTTCTCCGCCCAAAGAGTTCAAGTTGCTATGCCGACCTTAGATTAGACTAGAGTAGTGGAACGCGCCTGAGAATCTCCCAGCCTAGGTATGGAGAGGAGGACCATTCCTCATGTCAGGCGAGCGAGTTCAAGAGAGTGAAAGGGTTGTGCGGGAAAGAAGTTGGACCACTGCCTTGCTTGGCTACATCCGCCCCAGAGAACCTGCCTCAGATCAATAAAGAAGCAGTGGGCCCAACCTAATTGACCTCACGGGCTAGGCGGAACTCTTTGAACCAAACGTTAAAGTGGGTTTCCATCAGACGGTTGTTCCCGTAATTCCACTCTCAACTTGGATTATATATCCAAAAAGGTTCGCTCTCGACCATTCCACACGCTGCCTAGTAGAGGCGTGGTTATCTGAAGTGGGTTATCTCTTTTGTAGTATATAACGAACCTGCTACCCCATTAACTAAGAAGGGGGCGGGCGCAGCAGCTACATGGACCCCTTCCTTTCTATTGTTGCCGGCGCTTTCCCGAGCCGAGCCGGAATTCTTTATTAGAAAGGGAAGGCAAAGCCTGAAGGCTTCTATCCTAATAGGCCAGTGGGCGGAACGAGGAGAGGGCTTGACAATCATACCACCGTGGTCGAAAAAGCGTGTTCCCTTCATATAACACGCAACATAGGGCATCCTCGACCTTCTTCGTTATCGATGAAAAAGAAAGAAAATCTCGATCTCCCCTTTAATATTTCTCACTCGACCCTTCCTCCGCCGCATACCCCTCCCTTCGTCGAGCCTTTCCTTTAATGGTTAGGGGAAGCATTCCCTTATTTGAATGTCGGTGGCCATTCTTTCCAGCCTTACTCAAATAGGGGGTGGGTTTGAACATAGGCTCAAACATGATTTGAAGGGTCCTAGGTACGCCATGCGAAAAATACAAAATCTGGAAAGCTGCTGGGATGACAAAAAGAGGGTGCTTTCCTGTCTTGCACTGAAATAAAGGACCTTAGGTTATATATAACCTCCCGCGCCTGCTGTCGCCCGGCCCGCGTTAGAGGGGAATATTAGCAAAGCGGGAAAAGAAAGAGGGAGGGGGATCTGATTCTCTTCGCGAGAACTTCCGGATTGGAGAAGCATTCGGAATGAGCTCCGCGTTCATTTCTTTGGCAGAAAGGATCCAATCCATTCGGGGCTTCGGGGAACCCAAAAATGAATTTAACTTGATTCATAGATAGAATCAATGATAGATAGACAAGAGATAGTAGATAGAATCAATGATAGATAGACAAGAGATAGATGAACAAGATATAGAAAAGACATCTCTTTATATGTCTATGTATCCTTTATCATCTCCCGATTTTGTTTTATATCGTTATATCTGCTCTCTCTAAAAAAAATGGAGAGAGAAAGTGCAGAGGTAGCAACCCCTATATCGAACACTCATTCCTATCTATTGATAGAAAGATCTTCATCACGGGCTTTGCCTTTTTTTAGGAATTCCTCATACCCAAGGCAGCTTACCATAAGCACCCCACCCTATTCGACTAGTTGGGGGGTTGTTCACCTTTTGAATCAAACAAAGTAAGTAGTAGGGGCTTCATAGAGACTTTCATTCTAAAGGAAATCGAAGAGCCTTTAGTCAGACGGAGCCCTACTTCCCTCTTTCTTTCAGAACCTCATCACAAAAATTCAAGCGCAAACCCATTTCTTAGTCACTGGGCTCCGCGCACCTTTGGTACTTTAGTGGGGTGAGCTCTTTGATAGTGACTTCTTTCGTTTGGTAGGGCGACAAAAGGCTACTTCAATCTAGGCCGATTAGGCCGGAAACTCGAGAGGGTCACCTTTGGAAGCGTTCGCCGATAACCAAAGCCTCACGGCATAATCAAAAGGAAGGAGTGATCCTGACTGAATCCAATCCATAAACCCAGAAATGAAACAAAGTTTCTTCCCTTTCGTCGAGTAGGTAAAGTCAGCATACGAACCACTTTAGATTTGCCTTAGACTCTATTGGAACAAAGCTCAGAAGGAGGCAGAATGGAGAAAGGAAAGGGACAAGGGTGATCTTGCTTTGCGCGAAGGCTGCTGGTTCGGGGGTAGGGTACAGTACTTAAGGTCCTCAGACTTCCAGGCGCTTTTTCTTTTGGGTAGCTATTCACCATTTGATCTTGCTAATACAACCCCCTATAGTTTTTGTTACCGAGATCTCTTTTTTTTTCTCATTGTTCCTAGGCATTTTTTGGGTAATCAGCTCCTATGTTGCAAACACTCAAATTAGAACCTTGTCACTCTTCTTTCTTTCCTCACGGGCAGGAAGCACACCAGCAGCGTGTGTTGCATGATTCTCCTATCTTTTTTGCACTTGACTGGGTGGGCAGTTGACCGAAAGAGAACTTAGATTCACCCGGCCAGCAGGCGGGCTAGTGCTTATCTTGTGTGACAACGCAACAGAGCGAGTGGCTCTTCTAGGCGGGCAGCTGTGTGACAACACTCCAGAGAAAGCGACGCTCTCCCTGACTCTTACGAGTCCATTAAGAGAACCACTCTTAATAATGAAATAAGGAAGTGTTCATGCCCTATCACTCTTTCCTCTCCCTCAAACTGAGTCTCATATTAATTGCACCATCTCTTTCCCCAATCAACGAAATGAGAGGTTCGTAAGGGAAAGAGAAGAAATGACCTCCTTAGGAGTCCTATTAAGGGTTTGAATAAACAATCGAAAACCCTTAACCATAGAATTTTATATTTTATAAGAATGAGTTTCTTTAGTCTCAACTCCGTATCTGTCACCTTGACTACTACAATCAAATATTTGAATGGCATTGCATACCTACGTCTCTTATCTGAATGGCATTGCTAATGCCCCTCAGCCATTAACTCTACCCCACAAGATCATCTTTCATACCCTATAGCTTATGCGAGAGCTCTCCTGGTCCTCTCTCTCGGCTCGAGACGTCGCTTCTCTCTCCCTTCTTTGATTTCAAATTCACTCAACCCCGCAACTAAGCTATCAAGAGGCATTTGCGCCACTCTTTTACCGTACGAGCTGGTCCTCCTTTAGGGTGCTACTCTTGTATAACCTTTTCTCCAGCTGGTTGACTGGATCAGGGATCAATGACAATGAGATTAGTAAGAAGCTCAGGGGAGTCGCTACCAAACTCTCTTCTGCCTTTCTACTTCTACAAAGATAGGGCAGATGCTTGAGAAAACACCTCAAGCTCTCCCCACTTGCACTCGAGCCTACACTCCGTCCCTTCTTTCTTACTGTCATGTGGTTCCCGGTTGAGTACACTAAACTTGAGAAAGCTTTGGTGCTCCCCTATATAAAATAGGTGCTGAGCTTCAGATCTAACCTATTTTTCCTTAGTGGCACTCGTTACACAGTGGTCTACTCTAAAGCTTGCCCCGAAGCTCCGTGCTGATGTCAGTCGACTCCTCTCTCGCATTCGATCTGACTTTCACACGTCACGGGTCTAATCCGGATAGTCATATTCAGAATGCCTATCAACTATGATAGAACAATAACAATAAGATTAGCCCAATAAGAACTCTTCTATATAGAGAGAAGACGATGGGAACATAGGTAGGACGATGCCTGGGATTCGTTTCACTGCATTACATTCGCTCCTTCTCCATGATAGTAGGATGAAAGCGTTTGACACTATCTAATGCTAACGCACCTTGAGCTCCCCGTGATTCAAAGTTGAATTCGATCAGTAAGAAGAAAAGAAGAAAAGAACTGTCAAATGAGAACTTATAAAGTCCCTCTCATCCCTGGTCCTCATACTATCTAAAAGGAAGTGAAGGCTATCAAAGGCATGAAATCGGCAAATAGATCTGGCCTGGTCCTCTCACTTGTCCCACTACGTGGGCTCTCCTTTCTTCATAATATATGGTGAACGACTCTATTAGCCATATATCTTGCTTGGGGGGAGGGCGCGAGAAGCCATCTTGTGGATGTTGGAAGTTGGGAGTGAGCTCAATACATGAATAGTCACTGTCCTTCGCACCTACTGGTCAATGGATGGGCATCAGACTTCGGTCCTACTGACTTCTCCCTTGAAAAGGAAGTATGTATAGCACCTTAGCTTGAGTTCTTTAGGATGCTTGCTTCATTGGTCGATCGGCGTCGCTATCGCGTCACGACTAAGGTCTTCCTCGCTCACCGCCTTCCACTGACTTGTCCTTGAGGGGCGAACTATGCGCTCCGTTCCGCGCTATGGTGAAGTGAGAGATGCTTGACCATAGTAAGGAAGAAGTAGGGCAAACTCTGAGTATAAAGCACTGAGCTCCGTGGAATGCCTTTCCGATCTTGAATCAAGAATAGATCTTCACCGTCCCCAACTCCGCACCACACCTATTAATCTGAGGCAGCCTTTCGCAAGCAGAGACCTTGAAGCGATAAGAAGGATAGTTCACAGAACGGTCGGACTGATCTACCAGTCTCGGAAGGAATGCCAATCAAGGGACGCGATTAGCTCAAGCGTGCACGACTCTTCCGTGGAGCGACTTCAAGTCAAGGTGCGACTAATAAAGAATGTGAGGCACTGATGCTCGACCCTGTTCTCAAAGATCAGAGTCCTCGGAGGCTGATTCCAATATCTGATCTGATCTAATTGTCCAATCTCTTATCTTTCTCCAAGTGCTTTTATCTAAGTGGATAAGTAGTTGGAATAAGTGGTTAGTCAGGGTCTGCCTTGATGAGCATGAATTCTGTCCCTACCAATCAATCAATGATCAGATCGTCTATCACAGGAGAGATTCCCATAGTGACTCATAAGGCTGCCATCTATCTGTTGGGTTTTTTGGGCGGCGAAAATCGCTTTTTCACATCGCAGAAACCCCGAAAACCCCTAGCCAACGGATCCGTGCAAAGAAAAATTTTGAAAAACATACGAATACGATTTTCTACCTAGATCTACACTTAGATCTACAAGAGAAAAGGTTATACTTTTGAAGCGAAGTCCTTCGCGTTCCCGCTCGTCCAAATGGTGCCGGATCTCCAAGTTGTCAACGTAGACAACTCTCTATATGTATCCACACAAACAAGTAGGTGGAGAAAAATCACACAAAAGGTGTGCTAGCACCTTTGGATGGTTCGGCCAAGAGAGGAGAGGGAGAGCAAAATTGGAGCAAGGAAGAAGATGAAGGAATGAATGAGATTAATTCACAAAATGAAAACTAAAAGCTCATTCGTGTGGTCGGCCACATTAAGAGGGTGTGTAACTCCCATAGAATGCCAAGAGTTACAACTCTTGGTAACTCCCATGAGGTGGCATCCCACTTAAGCAACCATGATGATGTGGAGCATCATCATTGGCCCACTCAATGCAAACTCACCAATGAGGTGGCATAAAGTCAAGTCAAACTTGACTCTTCATCTTCCTCTCAAGTCAAGTTAAACTTGACTTAATCTCTCTCATGGTTGATCTAATCCAACCATTCAATTCAAGTCAATTTAATATAATGAATCTCATTCATTTAATTAAATTGATTCAATGAGTCATAATCAAAATTAGACTCATTAAACACATGAATCAACTTGAGTCTAACTCAATTAGCCCAATTAGGATTACTCTTAATCCAATTTGATTCATCAAATGAATCTGATCCTCTTGGTTCATCGTATGAACCTAATCTCCATCTAATTGTCCTTAGTGTGTGACCCTATAGGTTCTTGTAACGTTGGCAATGCCCCTAAACCCATTTAGGAGCATAAGTAATGAGCGGTATCTAGCAACACATCATTACTACCCAATGTTACAAGAATGTTGAGATCCAACATCACCTTTGTGACTACTAATTGTGACTCCTCACAAAATATGACAACTGTCCTTCTATCCTAGACATCTAGATTGATCAATGTGAGGCATAGACCGTGTCATCCTCTGATCAATCTAAATCCTTATGTAGGGAACCATGGTGACTTCAGGTCTAAGGACTAGTAGTCATATTAATAGCCATATGAGAAAGTATATGGCACTCATATAACGATCCATGATAGTTTCTCATGGCAGGTCATTCAGTATACATTCTCTAATGCATACCCATGTGTCAACTTGATATCTCTATATCCATGACTTGTGAGATCAAGTCATCGAGTTGACCTACATGCTAGTCTTATTACATTAACATTGTCCCTGAATGTTAATACTCGACTAGGAATAATTAAGAGTAGTGTTCCCTATATCATCTCACTATCGATTCAACCAATCGATTGATATAGGTAGGAACCTTCTACTCAAGGACGTTATTATACTTAGTTTATTTGGCACCAATACAAGCAAGTATAATAACCAAAAACCAAATGCCTTTATATATATAGAATATGATACAACAAGTCCAAAATACAATCATCAAATGATTGGCTCTCGGGCTCTAGCTAACACTGTCATGGTGCAGGCGAGGCTAGTAGATGCGAGGCTAGTAGAAGCAAGGGCTTGCGTAGGTTCAATTCCCGGTTGCGAGCATAGTTGAAGAAGATAAGAGGTGTCGGTCGAACATATGTCGAAGTTGAACAAGAGTGAACAGTAAAATGGAGTGAGAAATAGGACTCCATCTGTAGTTGCCCATGATAGGTAGGTTCCTTAATAGGTGAGTATGAGAGGTAGCCCACGAATTCTCAATGGTTTGCACGCATACTCCTTTATATGATTCTTCCACCGCGCACACTCTTTTATATGATGATTCCATGCTATAAGTGGCTCTCTTTGGGGTTCCGATTCTTGGTCAACAAATTTTGCCCTCTACTCTTGGGTTCTCACCGTATCCCTTGCATGCCCTTCGTATCGCACCTCGTAGTCACAGGAGCTCATAGTCATTACAAAAACTCGTAGAGAACGCCTACTCGGGTAAGAAGAGAAGAATCCCTCCGCCTCTTTCACCTCTGAAGTAGGGTCTGAGACCATTCACTCTGATCTTTGTCTTCGTGCCATTCACTCCTTGGATCTCCATTCCTGAGACTCTCCCGATCCGTACCCCTCCGCCAGACTTATTCGACATCAACTCAAGAGGCAAGCGAAGTCGAAGGAGATAGAAGAGAAAGAGAGAGAGAGCCCACCCCCGAGCCACACAGGAGAGCCCCTCCAGGGCAGAGCCAACAGAGGACAAGAACACTTTCTTTAGTTGCTGCCCATGAGCGAGCAGACAAGTGGAGTAAATGACGCGGCAAAGGAATTTCACTGAGCTGAAGGACCAGAACTGAAGTGAACAAAAGGCTCTGAAAGAGTGCAACGACGTGACGGAAGAGTTCTTGATTCGGTCAAAGTGCTACTGATGCGGATGAAAGTGCTCATATAATATAAGTGGTGGTATGATCGATCTGAACCAATACAACCTCAAGTTCTCTTCAGCATGCAAAACTGATTTCAGTCTCCAGTCTCTGGGCACTATGTACACACACTAATTTGAGCTGAATTCAACCACTTTTCACTCGCTCGCTTTGCACCTTCCGTACTCAACCTCTACTCTACTCTACTCCTCGTTCCTCAGTCTCGCCACAATCCAACCACTGGGCATCTTGGCAAGAAATGAATGAAAGAAGACCTTGGGCATAGAAAGAAAGGCCGTCAAACTTTGATCGGAGCTCAGATCTAACTCCGACACCGGAAGAAAAGGCCAGATGCCATGAGCACAAAACTCAGTCTTGCATAGGTCAACGAGGTGAAGGCAAAGGACCAAACACTACTCCGCACAGTCCACCAAAGAATGTTCAAAAATGGTTTGTTTGTCGTACCTTTTTCTTTTTAAGGGTATTAACCATTTACCTCCGTCTACGCCTTGGGTCGGACCTAGATCTTTAGGATCTCCATTCTATAGCTTCTGAGCTAGAACCTTTACCTATTAAACTCATATATGAGTACTCATTCTATAGAAGAACTGACACAAAGGAATTTTCGAGGGGTAGTGCGACCTGTAATAGGCCAGGAAAGAGCAAGGAGTTTTCTTTCCCTAAAAAAGGGTGCCATATAAGATTGTGTATTTTTTGAATTTCAAATAATGAATAGATGAAGCTTGATGTGAATATCATAGTAGAAATAAGAAAACCTCATCTTTCCTCAAACGAAGGATGTGAAGAAAGTACTACCGCTTATCTTCTTTCTCAATCAGTAAGAAGTTGGCTTCACCTCCGGGGACCAGTCCAGCCTGTGAAAGCTCTATGGGCAGAACCTACTCTGTGATCTTCCTTTCCGATTGGGAGAGTTAGATCAGAGAGAGAGAGACACATTGTGCACTCTATATGATGAATACCACAAGAGAGATAGAAGAAAAGAAGATCTGTGTCGATTCTATCTCTATCTTTCGACATCTCATCTCTATAATACGATAATAGTGGGTGGGGAATCCTTGTGTATTCTACTAGTATAGAATCTTTGTGTATTACTAGGAAGGCGGGCTACCTTTCTTTAGTGAAAAAGGATCTCTTCTACGAATTTATTTTGTCGACCATCATTCATTTTCTTTAGAATCCCTAATGAGGAAGTGGGCTATCCAGTTAGGCTAGAAAGTGTAGATTAGAAAAGCCAGTCAAAGAGAGTACGATACAAATTAGTTCATGAAAGGGGGCTTTAGATAAGGCCAAGGGGCAAGATCTAATTAGGTTCTTCCTTTTTATTGAAGAATAGCGAGATGCAATCTAACAAATAGCGCTTGCCTTGATTCAATTAAGGTAGTGAAATGAAGCAAATCGTACTGATGGAAAGAAACCCTCGTGGTTCTTATCAAAGTGGGAAGAAATCCGTGTTTGTATAAGTGCCAGCTCCAGTCTTCCTCATGGGCGTCAAAGGAAAGTCATGAGGGAGAACACCAAAACACATTGGCGGAACTCCTTTTTTCATACCGAAGTTAGGCTGTCTCGACCATAGGGAGAACAAGGGAAGTACGGTCAGAAGAAGATTAGCGCCCAGACTCAGAAAGAGAATCCGCTGTGACAAAAGGGGCTGTGTCAGACTGATCAAAGCAAGCCTCAAAGCGAGAAAGGAAGTCTCACTTCCTCGGGAAGAGAGTCGACAAGCGAGTACGAGTAGAGGAGCGGTACCCCACTCATTAGATTAGGTTTCAGAGCTAGCCCACTATCAAGAAGCTCCGATAGTCTCGACCGGGTGAGAGCAATGAAGCCGAGAAGCTAAGCTTGACCTACAGCGTTCGGAGACCAGGAAGAAAGCTCAAAAGAAGACTCTGGATCGCCTCGCAGGGACAAAGAGAGATAAATAAGACAGAGGGGGGTCTTTAGCTATGCCACTTTTGGTATAGTTAGGGCTGTCCCCTCCGCTCAGAGTGCTACTATGGCACAGTACACGGTCAGTCGGACTTGCCTGGGATCGAAAAGAAAAGAGCGCTAGAACTTACCGAATGGTCGTCATGGGCGAATGCATGACAGGAGCCCTTCCAACTCAATTTTGAACGAAAGTTACAAAAGTGGGGAAGTGTACTGACATCCGAACGAATCGACCTCAAGACGGGCAAGTCTACGCCCCGCTCAATAATGAAATTAGACTAACAATGAAATCTGGAAGCAGAGTGGTGAACCGCTTCGCCTATCTGGCCATCGGCAGAGCCCTGGACCCAAGCAAATCTACAATTTATACGGCCTCGTGCCGAGATAGCCTTCTTCCAACAGGGAAGAAAGCAGATAGCAGTTTCTTTACTCAAGGCTTCGACTTAGGGCTTTTGATTGGGTATATTTCCGAGAGGAATGATGTTGAAAGGAAGAAGAATTGAATACATAATAGAGAGACTCAAGTCTGGCATTACCATTGCATTTTGGCTTTAGCTGATTCGATTTCTTGGAAGAAGCATTAATTAACTTAAGTTTAAGGCTTAAGATAGGATTCCATTTCTTTCATATAGAATTTCTATTTCTTAATAATATTTCTTTGCATAGAAAGGGGAGCATGAAAGCTAGCATAGGGAAGGCAAAGCCAGTGCCAGTTTGATATTTTCTTTCTGGGTAAATAGTGTTAGTTAGAGCCCTAGAGCCAATCATATGATGATTGTTGTATGGACTTGATGTATCATATTCCTATATATTTATAAAGGCATTTCTTTATGGTTATTATATACTTGTATTGGTGCCAAATAACTAAGTATAATAGTGTCCTTGAGTAGAAGGTTCTTATCTATATCAATCGATTGGTTGAATTGATAGTGAGATGATATAGAGAACACTACTCTTAATCATTTCTAGTCAAGTATTAACATTCAGGGACAAAGTTAATGCGATAAGACTAGTATGTAGGTCAACTCGATGACTTGATCTCACAAGTTATGGATATAGAGATATCAAGACACATGGGTATGCATTGAACAATGTATAATGAATGACCCGCCATGAGAAAGTATCATGGATCGTTATATAAGTGTCATATATTTTCTCATGTGACTATTAGTATGACTATGAGTCCTTGGACCTGTGGTCACCATGGTTCCCTACATAAGGAGTTGTATACTTTGGCTTCGTCAAACGTCACCCGTAACTGGGTGGACTATAAAGGCGATTACTGGGTATGTAACAAATTATGCGGAGGGATGTGAGTGATGTAGATGGGATCTATCCCTCCTATATGACAGGAGTGACATCATGATTCTTGATAGAGTGAGACCACTAAGTGGATGGTCATGCCCGAATAAGTCATTATAAGATATTGAGCTTATTTGATTAGAGTGATTCTACTTAGAGTTCAAGACATAGATTGATTAGAGGATGACACAGTCTATGCCTCAATTTAATCAATCTAGATGTCAAGGATAGAAGGACATTATCATATATTGTGAGAGTCACAATTAGTAGTCACAAAGGTGACGCTGGATCTCAACATTATTGTAACTTGGGTAGTAATGATGTATTACTAGATATCGCTCATTACTTATGTTTCTAAATGGGTTTAGGAGCGTTGCCAATGTTACAAGAACCTATAGGGTCACACAAAAAGGACAATTAGATGGAGAATAGGTTCATATGATGGACTAAGAGGATTAGGTTCATATGATGAACCAAATTGGATTAAGAGTAATCCAAATTAGACTAATTGAGTTGAACTCAATTTGATTCATGTGTCTAATGAGTCTAATTTAGATTATGACTCATTGAGTCAATTTAAATCAATGAATAGAGATTTATTAAATTAAGTTGACTTGAATCAAAGGTTGGATTTGATCAACCATGGGAGATAAGAGGTCAAGTTTGACTTGACTTGAGAGGGAAGATGAAGGGTCAAGTTTGACTTGACCAATTACCACCTCATTGTGACTTGGCATAGGGCTGGCCAATGATGATGGCCCACATCATCAAGGCTACATCAAGTGTGTGCCACCTCATGAGGGAGACTAAGAGTCATGACTCTTGGTATTACATGGAGGTTTAAAACCTCTCAAGAGTGGCCGACCACACTATTGATTGGAATTCAAGTCTTCTTCTTCCTCCTCTCCTCTTCCCTCTCTCTCATCCTCCATTGTTGAAACCCCTTGAGAATGCTAGCACACTCCAAGTGGTTTATCTCCATCTCTTGTTCGTGTGGATATGTATAGAGGAGTGTTCACTTGACACTCTACGAGATCCGACAACTTTTCGACGAGCGGGATAAGTGAAGGGCTTCGCTACAATGGTATAATCTCTACCATGTAGATCTAGTGTAGATCTAGAAGAAAACTAAGTATATGTAAATTTTTATCTTCGCACGGATCAGTGGCAAGAACTTCGAGGTTTTCCGCAATGCAAAAAAGTGATTTTTGCGGCTCAAAAGTTCCTACAGTGGTATCAGAGCCACGTGCGAAGCATATACTAATTTTATTTGCATTTTATTTGATGTTTGCAGATCTGTAAATTTCTATAGATTTACTAAATTTTAACATTTTATGAGTATTTTTCTCTTGAGGGCAAAACAATAAGTGTATATTCACTTGGAGATTTCGGCCACTAAGAGAAAATTTTCGCAAACGAGTTGGTCTCAGCCAAATCTGTGATCTAAATGATTTTAGGTACTGTAAGGTCTATGTAACACTCACAAAATTAATTTTGTGAGTAGGGGTGCTGCCCCTAACCCCGCAAGGGGAGTTGTTACTTGACCTCGGCCGAAAAATCAACAAACTAGACCGCCGCGAAGGTGTGGCTCATAAAGAGTTGTTAGAATAGTAGTAAATTTATGAAAATTTATGAAAAATACATATTTTGATTATGTGTGTGATGTGTTCATGGTTATGGCCGAAAAGACCCAATATGATTGAAAATTATGTATTGTAATTCATAATACGACCTGCGATTCGTCATTTGATTGTGAGTGTTGTATTATGTTACACGACTTGTGTGTTGTGGCCTTTTCCTTTTAATATTCCTGTTGTTAAATAGTTTTAGACTCGAATGTAACTCGAGTTTCACTTTTGTAATGTACAATCAAAGATGGAGTTACAAGAAGGAAGCCGACAACACAAGGTGGTCAAATGAAGACCTTAGAGAAGGTGCTATCCCTAGGTTGACCATTCGATCTTCTCTTTGGCTAGAAAGGATCGTAGTAGGGCCATAACCATGTCACATTAATTTTTGAATATTGATATATTCTTCATGCTATTGTAGGGTAATTAGTGCCTTGATGCATATATGATACACATTAACGATTAGATTAGATCTTAATCAAGTCAACTCGAAATGCCTACCATGTTTTGATACCCATCACTACCTCGATCATTTGTTGTTGTTGAATCTGCCAAAGTAGAGCAACGCATATTATCTTGGTAGGATGCGGAGGGACAATCTTGGTCCCGCCTATCAAAGCTTGGGTGAGTACAACTCAATTAGATTGAGTATAACTAGTTAACTCAATTTGATCGGGTGCTATAGGCATTTTCCAACGGTTGGAAGATAGGATAAAAATCACATTTATACTAAATCTTGGGCGATTTAGCCAAAGCTAACTCAAGTTTTCTTATAAATGAGGATCTTAGTCCTATAAACAAGAGTTGCATAGAGATGTAATTGATAATTCATTATCTACCGATCATACTAAGTCTTGGGTGATTTAGCCAAAGCTAACTCAAATCATAGTATGATGTGGATCTTGTCCCACGAGAATTATAGCTAATTGGTCAGAATCTAGTAATGTGGTTTGACCACATCCATGACTTGATTATACAAAGCCCTATAATTCAGTGGGAGCATCATTTAATTAAAGGCCTAATTAAATGATAAGTGGATTATGATATTTACTTTTTGCATTATTTCTGTTGTTGATTGCCATGTCGACAAACACGAACACTTTCTCCCTGCGTTGTGTCCTTGACAAGGACAAGCTCAATGGAGCTAATTTCCTAGACTGGTACAGGAATATAAGAATTGTTCTCACACAAGAAAGAAAACTGTACATCCTGGAGCAACCCATTCCGGAGGCACCTCCTGCCACTACCACGCGAGCTGACCGAGATGCTTATAAGAAGCATCAAGATGATGCATTAGATGTGTCATGCCTCATGCTCGCGACCATGAACTCTGAGCTTCAGAAGTAACACGAGTTGATGTCTGCTTATGATATGGTTGAACATCTTCGTCAACTATATCAAGGACAAGCGAGGCAGGAGAGATTCGAGATCTCCAAGGCACTGTTTCAGTGCAAGATGCAAGATGGGACTCCCGTACGTCCATATGTGCTCAAAATGATTAGGTACATAAAAAACCTACAAAGGTTGGGATTCCCATTTGGACAAGAACTGGCCACTGACTTGATCTTGCTATCCTTGCTAGAGAGCTACAGTCAATTTGTCATGAGTTATAACATGAACAAAATTGACAAGTCACTGCCTGAGCTGCTAAGCATGTTGAGAACTGCTGAGCTCAACCTTAAGAAGGTAAAGCCCAACTCCATTTTGATGGTGCAAAAGCATAAAGGCAAGGGCAAGCCTAAAGGTAAGGGAAAGTCCCAAGCCAAGGGCAAAGGCAAGATAATGAAACCTAAAGGAGGGGTTGCCAAGGATGCTACCTGTTTCCACTGCGGTCAGACCGGGCACTAGAAGGGGAACTGCAAAGGATACCTGGAAGATCTTAAGAAGAAGAGAAGTGAGACTTCTACTTCAGGTATATATGTTATAGAAGTCAATCTATCTATTTCTGCATCGTGGGTATTGGATACCGGGTGTGTTTCTCACATTTGTACTAATGTGCAGGCGCTGAGAAATAGCAAGGCATTGACGAAGGGCGAGGTGGACGTACGAGTAGACAATGGAGCACGAGTTGCTGCTGTTGCTGTAGGAACTTACTATCTATCTCTGCCCTCTGGGCTTGTACTAGAATTAGATGAATGTTGTTATGTGCCTGTTCTTACAAAGAACATCATTTCAAGTTCTTGTTTAGACAAGAAAGGTTTTTCGTTTATAATAAAGAACAAATGTTGTTCCATTTACTTAAATGATATGTTCTATTGTAGTGCACCTCTGATGAATGGACTCTACATTCTAGACTTAGAGAACCCCATCTATAACACAAGTACCAAAAGGTTTATGTCAAATAATATGAACCAAACCTATTTCTGACATTGTCGCTTAGGTCATATAAATAAGAATCACTTATCCCAGCTACATAAAGATGGTTTGCTGGACTTATTTGATTTCGAATCATATGAGACATGCGATTCATGCCTGCATCATCGAATCGAAGATTTCAGCTCCGAGAAGCATGCTTTAGTCCATAAGTGGACCTATGCAGCTTGCATACTCTGCTAGTATGCTGTGGATCTACAAAACCCTCAGGTTATGTCATGTACACATCCTCGAGTAGGTTTACATTCAGAAACACAGTTTTGACATCCATCTGCCATATCTCATAGTCATGGTAAGCTACAATAGCAAGCATGATCCGAATGGACTTAAACATCGCTACTGGAGAAAATGTTTCATCATAATCAATACCATGAATCTGCTTGAAACCTTTAGCTACCAAGCGACCCTTATAGATAAGTCCTTCCATGTCAGTCTTTCTCTTAAAGATCCACTTACACCCAATGGGTTTTACCCCTTCAGGTGGATCAACCAAAGTCCATACTTGGTTGGTGTACATGGATTCCATCTCGGATCTCATGGCCTCTAGCCATTTCTCGGAATCTGGTCTCATCACATCTTCCTGATAGGTGGTAGGCTCATCATCTTTGAGCACAACGTCATCATGGTCAGACAAGAGAAATGAGTATCTCTCAGGCTGATGACGTACCCTATCAGACCTGCGAAGAGGTATGTCTACTTGAACTGGTTGTTGTTCCTCAACTCCTTGTGGAACAACATCATCAACAACACTTTGTGGTTCCAGTTCAACTTCCATCGAGACTTCAGTGCTATTGTTCACATCTTGAACTTCTTCAAGATCGAACGTGCTCCCACTAGTCTTTCTAGAAACAAAGTCCCTTTCTAGAAAGACTCCAGTCTTTGCCACAACTACCTTGTGTTGACTGGGAATGTAGAAGTAATATCCCTTAGTTTCCTTGGGATATCCAATGAAATAGCACTTGTCGGATTTGGGTCCTAACTTATCTGAGACTTGACGTCTAACGTAAGCCTCACAACCCCAAATCCTCATAAAAGACACATGGGCATCTCTCCCAGTCCATATCCTATATGGTGTCTTTATCACGACCTTGGATGGAACTCGGTTGAGTATAAAAGCTGTCGTGTCTAGAGTATAGCCCCAAAGGTATGTCGGAAGATCTGTGTGACTCATCATAGATCGTACCATATCTAATAGGGTACGATTCCTTCTTTCGGATACACCATTCCACTGTGGTGTTCCAGGAGGAGTGAGTTGGGATAGAATCCCACACTCAGCTAGGTAGTCACGAAACTCATGGCTAAGGTATTCTCCACCTCGATCTGATCGAAGTATCTTAATACTCTTGCCAAGCTGGTTCTGTACTTCATTATTGAATTCTTTGAACTTGTCAAAGGATTCTGACTTATGTGTCATCAAGTACACATAATCATATCTACTGAAGTCATCAGTAAATGTGATGAAGTACCTATAACCGCCTCTAGTAACGACATTGAAAGGGCCACATACATCACTATGTATGAGTCCTAATAAATCAGTCGCTCTTTCACTATGCCCACTAAAGGGAGTCTTGGTCATCTTACCTAGTAGGCATGACTCGCACGTCTCATAAGATTCAAAATCAAATGAGTCTAGCAAACCATCCTTATGGAGCTGGGATAAGCGCTTGTCATTTATATGACCTAAGCGATAGTGCCAGAGATAGGTTTGGTTCAGGTCATTTGACTTGAACCTCTTGGTATTTATGTTATAGATAGGGCTATCAAGGTCTAGAATGTAGAGTCCGTTCGTCAGAGGTGCAGTACAATAGAATATATCTTTTAAATAAACAGATCAATATTTGTCCTTAATTATAAAAGAGAAACCTTTATTGTCCAAACAAGAAACTGAAATTATGTTCTTAGTTAATGCAGGCACATAATAACAATCATCCAACTCTAATACAAGCCCAGAGGACAGAGATAGAAAATAAGTCCCTACAGCAACAGCAGCAACCCGTGCTCCATTGCCTACGCGTAGGTCCACCTCGCCCTTCGCTAATGCCCTGCTATTTCTCAGCGCCTGCACATTAGTACAAATGTGAGATGCATATCCGGTATCTAATACCCATGATGAAGAAATAGATAGATTGACTTCTATAACATATATACCTGAAGTGGAAGTCTCACTTCACTTCTTCTTAAGATCTTCTAGGTATACCTTGCAGTTCCTCTTCCAGTGCCCGGTCTAACCGCAGTGGAAGCAGGTAGCATCCTTGGCGACCCCTTCTTTAGGGTTCAGTGCCTTACCTTTGCCCTTGGCTTGGGACTTTCCCTTGCCTTTGGGCTTGCCCTTGCCCTTGTGTTTCTGAACCATCAGAACAGAATGGGGCTTAGCCTTCTTAAGGTTCAGCTCAGCAGTTCTTAACATGCTAAGAAGCTCGGGCAGTGGCTTGTCAATTTCGTTCATATTATAGTTTAGAACGAACTGACTATAGCTATCCGGCAAGGATTGCAAGATCAGGTCAGTGGCCAGCTCTTGGCCAAGCGGGAATCCCAACCTCTGTAGGTTTTCTATGTACCCAATCATTTTGAGTACATATGGGTCTACGGGAGCCCCATCTGACATCTTGCACTGAAACAGTGCCCTTGAGATCTCAAATCTCTCATGCCGTGCTTGTCCTTGATACAGTTGACGAAGATGTTCAACCATATCATAAGTGCCCATTAACTCGTGTTGCTTCTGAAGCTCAGAGTGCATGGTCACGAGCATTAGACAAGACACATCTAATGCGTCATCTTTATGCTTCTTGTAAGTATCTTTGTCAGCTCTCGGGGCATTGGCAGGAGGAGCCTCCGGAATAGGCTGCTCCAGAATGTACAGTTTACGTTCCTGGGTGAGAACTATTCTCAAGTTCCTGTACCAGTCCAGGAAATTTGCTCCGTTGAGCTTGTCCTTCTCAAGGACAGAACGCAGGGAGAAGGAGTTCATGTTTGACATCATGGTTATCTACAACAAAAAAATGTAGAAAATAAATATCATATTCTTTTAAATCATTTAATTAGGCCTTTAACTAAATGATACTCCCATTGAATTCTATAATTCATGTGGGACAAGATCCACATCATACTAACCTTTGAGTTAGCTTTAGCTAATACGCCCAAGATTTAGTATGATCGGTAGGTAACGATTTACCAATTACATCTCTATGCAACTCTTGTTTATAGGATCATTATCCGCAATTATATTAAGACTTGAGTTAGCTTTAGCTAATACGCCCAAGAATTAATATAAATGTGATTTATGTCCTATCTTTCCAACCATTAGAAGAATGCCTATAGTTGTACTCGATCCAACCGAGTTAACTAAGAATACTCAATCTAATTGAGTTTGTATTCGCCCATGCGTTGATAAGCGGGACCAAGATTGTCCCTCCGTACCCTACCAAGATAATATGTGTTGCTCTGCTTTGGCAGATTCAACAACACATGTGATCGAGGTAGTGATAGGTATCACGGCATGGTAGGCATTAGAGTTGACGTGATTTAGATCTAATCTAAACGATGATGCGTATCATATACTCGATTTAGATCTAATCTAATCGTGGAGTGCTTCATGTGCACGACTTAGATCTAATCTAATCGTTAGGCACTAATTAATTACGTAATCATGCATCACATATACACAAGCAATTAATTAAATTAATTTGTGATTAGTCATGACCCTACTACGATCTTCTCAAGCCAATGAGAAGATCGGATGGTCATCCTAGGGTCAACAGCTTTTCAAGCTCCTCCCTTTGACCACCTTGTGTTGCTCGCGCTGTAACACCCACGAATTTCTTAAGCTAAGTATGTGAAGATTTTCTCTTAGAATAAAAGGATAAGATAGAACCAAAAATATATAAAAGAAAAAGAATTGGTCAAGGATTGAACCTTGAACCTTTTTAAGCTAATGATTATGGAATTACCACTAGACCATCATAATTTATTGTTAAAGGAGGAATGGAAACTCTAGATAAAGTTAAGAGTATGATAAAAAGAAGAAATCAAGAAAAATTCCATTAGCTTTCTTCCTCATTCTCTTGATTAAGAAGAAAACAAGAAAAAGACAAATTGTCTTCTTCTCCTTCTTTTCATTTTCGTGGATGACAAGATGAGGGAATTGGAGAGCAAAAGGGGATGAATGAAGACATTTCTTCATCATTAAGAGAATAAAGGATGAGTTAAGAAGAAGGGAAGGAAAAGTTTCTTTTTTTTTGCTTCTTACTCCCACCTAGCATAAGAGGAAAAACAAAGAAGGGATTTCATTTTTTCTTCCCTTCCCTCACCATTGCCGTGACCTAGAGCATCCCCTCTCTTTTTTTTTTCTGAAAATCCAACTAAGGTTTTCTCCCTAAGAAAACCAAACCACAAGAAGGAAATCCTCAAGATCTACCTCTCACAAGCAAGAGAAGCAAAAAGGAGCACTAGGAGGAGAAGCTCTCTTCTTTCTCTTCACAAAGGGTATCTTCTCTTAGGGAAAAGACCAAGCAAGAGGATGTGAGTATCCCCTCACCTGTGGTACAAGTTGTTATATGATTTTTGTTCGAGTTTAGATGGATTAACAACCTAGAGTTCCTTTTTGGAAACTTTCGGCCAGGACACTTGTAAGGTTTATGGAAGCTCAAAACCAAAACCAACATGCTTAAGTTTTTCCTCATGATATGCTATGAATATGACCTTGATATTTCATGCTTGTATGTGGCTTGGAGTTAGGTAATACCCTACCTTAGGGTTCGGCCATGAAGAGACTTAAAACCTAGGGAAGCTCAATTTAAAAACTAACATGCCTATGATCTCTTCTATGATGTTATATGAATATTTTCTTGATGTTTTATACTTGTATGTTGCTTAGAACTAGTAGGACCCTACCTTAAGGTTTCGGCCATGAAGGGACTAAATACCTTAAGGAGGCTCAACCTCAAATCTAGCTTGCTTATGTTTTACCTTATGAAAAGATAGGAAGATAACATAAAACACTTGAGATTCATGTTGCTTAGGGTTAGGATTTCAAATGATAAACTTTCGGCCAACATGAAATGTAGGGCTTAGGCAAGCCTAAATTCAACCCTAACATGTTTATGTTCTTCTCTATGATATGCTATGAAATTCATAAGGTACTCATATGCTTGTAAATTCTAGAAGAAGTATCAAGTATGAAGTTTCCCATAATATGTTATTAATGTCCTCTTGATGTTTTATACTTGTATGTTGCTTAGAACTAGTAGGACCTTACCTTAAGGTTTCGACCATGAAGGGATTAAATACCTTAAGGAGGCTCAACCTCAAATCTAGCTTGCTTATGTTTTACTTTATGAAAAGATAGGAAGATAACATAAAACACTTGAGATTCATGTTGCTTAGGGTTAGGATTTCACATGATGAACTTTCGGCCAACATGAAATGTAGGGCTTAGGCAAGCCTAAATTCAACCCTAACATGTTTATGTTCTTCTCTATGATATGCTATGAAATTTATAGGGTACTCATATGCTTAGAACCTATGTATTGTGGCATTCGGCCACCTATGTTTTGTGGACTTAGGAAGCTTGAAACTTTAACCTAATATGCTCATGTGGTTGCCTATGATAAATGCATGGAAATTGTTTAGGGTTCACATGTTTACATGCTATTTGTAACCAAGTCTTGAACCTTGTATGTTTCGGCCAATGTGGGTTTCAAAACCTAGGAAGCATAGAACCTAAATCAAGTATGCTTATGTTGTTCCTTATGATAAATGTTATAGAAATGAATTTGGGTTCATATGCTTGTATGATTTTATGTAACCTAAATGAGCCTATGCATGTTTCGGCCACCCTTAGTGGGTTGAGGATTTAGACTAAATTATGACTCAGTATGTACTTTCCTTTGACATGATATGAATTATGAGAAGTTAACTCGTGATCCATGCATGATTATGTTTTCTTTTTCCTTCCATGATATATTATATCGCTAGTTTAAGTACGCTTATGAACCATGCATGAGAATGATACCTATAATGGCTATGTGCCCAAATATGATGGCTATGTGCCCAAGACAAGTATGATGGCTATGTGCCCAAGTATGCATGGCTATGTGCCCATTTATGCATACCTTATGAATGACTTGAATGACATGAACATGATATGCTATGAATGACATGAACGTGATATGCTATGAATGACATGAACATGATATGCTATGAATGACATGAACATGATATGCTATGAATGACATGAATATGATATGCTATGAATGACACGGATATGTTATGAAATGATAAAGATATGATATGACATGTATTTTACTTTGAATGGTTTGTACCAAAAGGGTGGGCTCCTTATGCGCCCCTAGGTCGAATTACGGGCCTAGTAAAGGGTGGGCTCCTTACGTGCCCCTAGGCCGAGCTACGGGCTTAGTTTCCTAGTAGGTTCAAGACTAGCTACCTTGGGTCTACTTAGGATGCGCGCATTATGTATGTATGTGGTACTAAGCCGGGCCCCCTTCCATGTTGTGATTATTTTCAAGTACTATATGATATTGTTTTAAGACATCTCACCCATGACATAAATCATGTTTTTGAAAGGCATATTGCACATGACATTACCCATGTTTTAAATGACATCTTGAATCCATGCTTACGATATGATGTGACATAATGCTTACAGTTATGCTATGATATGATGCCTTGATGTTATGAAAAGAAATGTCATGATGTTTTCACTTATGCTATGATGTACACTTATACTATGATGTGATGTATACCATGATATGATGATTTCTTATCTTATGATATGATCTATACCATGATATGATGATTTCTTATGTTATGATATGATCTATACCATGATATGATGATTTCTTATGCTATGATATGATCTATACCATGATATGATGATTACTTATGCTATGATATGATTTATGCCATGATATGATGTTACTTATACCATGATAAGATTTATGCCATAATATGTTATTACTTTATGTTACGATATTATTGAAATTCATGCCATGATATGATATGTTTTTAATTATATGAAGATATGAGCGTCATTCATTCCATGATGTATGATATGATGATTTTACATGATATGTTGGTTTTTGTGAGTAGGAAAGGATCCCACTAAGCCTTGAGTGCTTACAGATACTTTTCCTTGTACCACAGATTAAGGTAAAGGATGGATAAACTAGAGGAGCAGCAGGAAGGTGCAAGAGATGTGTGATGGTGACTTGGCTAAAGAAATAAAATGACCTGCTTAGATGAACTTATGAATAATATGTTATGTTATGTTGATGTCTTTCATGATTTCCTATGCATGTGTTAGAAATGAATAATATGACTACTTAAGTTGAACCAAGCTATTTCGTGCTCATATGCTTAGTATGATTTTAGAAAAAATATATATATATATGCTTCCGCTGTATGTATGTTTATGTCTGCTAAGTCTAAGGGAAAGTTAGTAACCCCGCCCCTCCACTAGCAGGAGGAGGGGGGCGGGCGTTACACACGCCCTCCTCGTAACTCCATCTCGAGTGGACCTTCCACGGCTCCAATTTTGTACATTATAATTTTGAAACTTGAGTTACATTCGAGTCTAAACTAATTTACAAAAAGAATAAATAGAGAAGGGCACGACGCGCAGGTCGCGTATCAAAAATACAGCACACACAATCACATGACGGCACGCAGGCCGTATTATGAATTACAACACAAAATATACCAATCCAATTGGGTCTTTTTGGGTCATGACTATCACAAATTATACATAATTCTAAATTATGTATTTTCTATAATTTTCTGCAATTTTAATACCAATTTTTACAATTTTTACGAGTAAAAATTCCCGACGGTCCCGTTTAGCGATTTTCGGGCGCAATCGCGGAACGAATCCCCTTGCGGGGCCAGGGGCAGCGCCCCTACCCGCGATCTAACCATCAGAGGGTTCCTTAACGATCCTCAAGTGCCTTAGCCCACTGTCCCAAAATGTTTTGGGGCGAAACCTTGCCGTTTCTGAAAAATCTTCTCGGTAGTCGATGCCTACAAGTGTCGAAACACTTGTGCTTCGCTTTTACGAGAAAATTACTCATAAAAATCCATAAAAACTTAAATTTACAGAAAATCACAGAAGCTATATTTTTCATAAAAATCAAAAATAAACTCGTACAAGTCTTCGCACGTGGCTCTAATACCACTGTTGGGTTTTTCGGGCCGTGAAAATCGCTTTTTCGCGTCGCGAAAACCCCGAAACCCTGCCACCGGATCCATGCGAAGAATAAAACTTTCGAAAAACTATGAGTACGACTTTCTAAACCTCGATCTACAGTAGATCTACAAAGGAGAAGGAATATACCCTTGATGCGAAGCCCTTCGCAATCCCGCTTGTCCTCGGTTCGCCGGATCTCGAAAGTGTCAAAGTAGACACTTTTCTATGTGTATCCACACAAACAAGAGATGGAGAAGAATCTCTAAGGATGTGCTAGCAACCTTATAGATCAGTAATGGAGGAGAGGGAGAGCAAGAAGAAAACTCTAGAGCAAGAAGAAGATAGAGTTACACAAGAAAAATAAAACTCCCTACTTGAATAAAAGTGGTCGGCCACTTTAGGTGGAGTTGTAACCTCCATGGAAGGCCAAGAGTCACAACTCTGGGTAACTCCCATGAGGTGGCATCCCACTTAAGCAACCATGATGATGTGGAGCATCATCATTGGCCCACTCAATGCCAACTCACCAATGAGGTGGCAAATGGTCAAGTCAAACTTGACCTTTCATCTTCCTCTCAAGTCAAGTCAAACTTGACCACTTCTCTCTCTTGGTTGATCTAATCTAACCATTGGTTCAAGTCAATTTTAATTTAATGAATCTCTATTCATTGAATTAAATTAATTCAATGAGTGTAAGTCCAAATTAGACTAATCTAATACATGAACCAAATTGAGTCCAACTCAATTAGCCTACTTTGGATTACTCTTAATCCAATTTGGTTCATCACATGAACCTAATCCTTTAGGTTCATCAAATGAACCTAATCTCCATCTAATTGCCCTTTGTGTGTGACCCTATAGGTTCTTATAACGTTGGCAATGCTCCTAAACGCTTTTAGAAGCATAAGTAATGAGCGGTATCTAGCAACACATCATTACTACCCAAGTTATAAGAATGTTGAGATCCAACATCACCTTGTGACTACTAATTGTGACTCCTCACAATATATGACAAGTGTCCTTCTATCCTAGACATCTAGATTGATCAATGTGAGGCATAGACCGTGTCATCCTCTGACCAATCTAAATCTTGATCTCCAAGTAGACTCACTAAATCAAATAATCTCAATATCTTATATTGACTCATTTGGGCATGGCCATGCACTTCGTGGTCTCACTCTATCAAGAATATCGATGTCGCTCCCATCATATAGGAGGGATAGATCCCATCTACATCACTCACATCCCTCTGCATAATTCATTATATACCCAGTAATCGCCTTTATAGTCCACCCAGTTACGGGTGACATTTGATGAAACCAAAGTACATAACTTCTTATGTAGGGATCCATGGTGACTTCAGGTCCAAGGACTAGTAGTCATACTAATAGCCACATGAGAAAGTATATGACACTCATATAACGATCCATGATACTTTCTCATGGCGGGTCATTCAGTATACATTCTCCAATGCATACCCATGTGTCAACTTGATATCTCTATATCCATGACTTGTGAGATCAAGTCATCGAGTTGACCTACATGCTAGTCTTATTGCATTAACATTGTCTCTGAATGTTAATACTTGACTAGGAATGATTAAGAGTAGTGTTCCCTATATCATCTCACTATCGATTCAACTAACCGATTGATATAGGTGAGAACCTTCTACTCAAAGACGCTATTATACTTAGTTTATTTGGCACCAATACAAGTAAGTATAATAACCAAAACAAAATTGCTTTATTTATATAAGAATATGATACAACAAGTCCACAATACAATCATCAAATGATTGGCTCTAGGGCTCTAACTAACACATTCGGATCATGCTTGCTATTGCAGCATACCACGATTATGAGATCTGGCAGATGGATGTCTGATAACCATGATTTTACTGCATTATTTTGATTCATATATGCATGGTTTGATGTTGATTTCATAGTTTAAATCATGGTTATATCACATTTTGTGCATAGTGTGTATTTTTAGACTTAATTGTAAATTATATTATTTTTGGTGTTATTTGATGCTAATATTTAATTCTTATTTTGCAGGCATCAAAGAATCTTAGATTTGGATCTATTTGGACCGAAATTGGGCTCGAATCGGAGTCCAAACAAGAAGATCAAGCTTTGAAGCATTATGAACCGTTCATCAAGAATAGGACAGATCTGAACCATCCGTTGAAGATCTGGCCGATCCAATCTAATGGGGAGCATATCTAAGCCATTGATGAAGATCCAGAAGTTTTGATCCAGATCTGAGTTCATCCAGCCATTGATCCAGCCGGATTAATCTGGACCGTTCAATGATGACTGTGCAGATCCGGGCCATCCAGTGATGATCTGATCGATCCGACCTACGGGAGAGTAGATCCAGACCCTAGATCAACATCAGTACCTTCAGATCGGATTTTGGACAAACTTTTACCGTTGATTTAGCTCCAAATCAATCCCAGCCGTCCGTTCAGATCCAGATCAGATTCAAAACAGAAGCTACAGTACCCAGCTTCCTTCGTCGATCCCCTTTACGCAGCTCAGTCCCGGCACGCATCTTCCAGCGGATTTCGGCCCCGATTCTTTCTCCAATCGATCTTCTCAAGCTTCTACCTCGGTGATAATCTCTACGGCAGCTCATCCCGATCATCTGGAGCCTCCGGTGGGTGTTCCCTCCGGCGAATTCCGCGTTTCTGTCCTTCTCTGTTCCCGCGCCAATTTGGAGGTGGTCTTCCAATCGGCGACTCCGATTCCCATCAGCGACGTTCGGCGGTGGTCCTCCGACGTTCCTGAGCTCCATCCGACATCACACCACCATTCATGGCATCATTCCAGATTCAGAGTTGGGAGTGTTGGTGCAATTTCCGGTAGGTCAAGGTTGACCTAGTTGACCAAGCGTAAACCTTGGTCATGGTTTCGATGTTTGACAATACAGAAGAAGGTTGGAGACATGGACAATGCAGGTGCAGTTGTTCATGCGGAGAGATACTGATCAGGGTCTGATCAAGTTGGATGAAGAAGAGTCAAGTAGGTCAAGGTTGACCGGATACTTGACTGGGAAGTCCTAACCGGGATGTTAGGCAGTTCGGGAAATCCTGGTGAGTGAAGCCAGGTGAAAATCCTAGTGAGTGAAGCTAGGTGAAAGTGAAAGTCCTGGTGAGTGAAGCCAGGCAGTTGGAGAAAGTCCTGGTGAGTGAAGCCAGGCAGATGGGAAACCCTGGTGAGTGAAGCCAAGTAAAAGACCTAGTGAGTGAAGCTAGGCAGTTTGGAAGTCCTGGTGAGTAAAGCCAGGCAAGGGAAATCCAAATGGGTCAAGGTTGACCAGACATCTGGTGAAAAGTCCAAGCAGGGAGCTTGGCACGAGAAAAGTCCAAGTATGGAGAGTTGGCACGGAGAAGACCAAGATGGAGACTTGGCACAGAAAGTCGAAGAGGGATCGGTAGCTCGTTCTCCGGACTGTGGTCAGAGAGGGCTCGGTAGCTCGTTCTCTGGACCGGACGAAGTCAGAGAGGGCTCGGTAGCTCGTTCTCCGGACTGTGGTCGGAGAGGGCTCGGTAGCTCGTTCTCTGGACCGGACGAAGTCGGAGAGGGCTCGGTAGCTCGTTCTCAGGACCAAGTAGGGTTTAGGGCTGGGAGCTCTAAACCTGGATCGGTCTGGTGACCGATCCAAAGATTCTGTGGGTTATCTGATCGGTGCGGTGACCGATCGAACCAAATGTATATTCGCTGCTTATCGATCGGTCGCAGACCGATCGGTGATCGATCGAGCATACGGTGAAGTTCCCGATCGGTGCCAGAGACCGATCGAGACGATCGAAGGAGATCACCTTGGCGGGAAAGGTCACGATCGGTCATGGGATCGATCAGGAAGGACCTGATCGGTCTCCATGACCGATCAGGGAAGGCCTGATCGGTCTTGTGACCGATCAGTGACCATCGGTCCACGTCCTAGCCGTTGCGTAGCAACGGCTAGTTTCTTCTGGCTTCTTCTTCGCAGGTGGATGCAGGTATAAAAGAGGCTGAGGGCTTCTAGGCTGCAATTTTTTCTCTTCTTCCTTCTTGCCCCTGTTTCTTGCTGTGTTTGAGCTTTGCTGAGCTCTCTGCTTCGTGAAGCTTCGTGTGAGCTTCCCCGGCTGGTCAGCTGCTGCTGTTCTTCCGTGAAGTTGCTGCTTCGTCAACGGAAACCAGTTGAAGGCAAGCAAGGTGTTTTACATTCATATTGTTTGTATTTCTTGCTATATTTCTATCTTGTTGTTGCAAGTTATTGTGGCGAGGTTTCTCCACCCAGAAGGAGTTGTTATTAGCCGGTTTTCCGGGGTCTCATCCACCGACGGATTGATAGGCTTCGTCCACCTTACGGACACGCCGAGGAGTAGGAGTTTATCTCCGAACCTCGTTACATCATCGTGTTAGGTTTGATTTTCTTCTCCTGCCTAGTTTCGTTTCTTGTTTTTATTTCCGCTGCGCTAACCTGATTTGTAGAAAGAAACGAACGATTTGGGATGACTATTCACACCCCCCCCCTCTCTAGCCGCGATCATCGGTCCTAACAAGTGGTATCAGAGCAAGGTCGCTCTTCGACGGATTAACACCCGGGGAAGCACAAGCTAGAGATGGATCAACTCGGAGAAGACATCACCTTTCCACCCTTCTACGACCACGACGACTTCGCGTATTGGAAGGTAAGAATGAGGTATTTTCTTATGACTAACTTTGAAAATTGGACTTGTGTTCAATTAGGTTTTAAGCCTCCGATGGATAAGGAAGGAAAACCATTAGAGAAGAAGAAGTGGACGAAGGAGCAAATCCACCAATCCACGATTAATGATGAGGTATTGAAAATTTTTGAATTTTCTTTACCTAATGATGTTTTGTGTAGGATAGGTGGATATAACGATGCTAAGGAGTTGTGGAACAACTTGGCAAAGTTCCATGAGGAGAACTCCACTTCAAGTCATGAAGAGGAGTCAAGTGAGTCAAGTAGCTCACTTCATGGAGGAATGGATTTAGAAGTTGAGGGCCACTCAACATCTAAAGAAGAAGAGGAGGAGAGTTCTTCTTCAAGTTCGGAGCAAGAAGAAGAAGCTTCTACCTCCGGAAGGGATGAAGGAGAGAGCGTTCATCCATCCTCAACTCTAGGTAACTCAAGCCTTTTAGTTTCTAGCAAATTACACATAATGTGCTTTGAGTGTAGGGAATTTGGACATTACAAGAGTAAATGTCCAAAGAGGGTTAGAAAGACTCCACCGGCGCCAAAGGTCAAGGAAGCCGGAGTCCCAACACGCAAGGGCAAGGAGCACGTGGTGTGCTTCCAATGCAAGCGGAAGGGACACTATAGGAGCCAATGTCCGAGGGGGAGGCAACCTCACAAGGACAAGAAACCAAGCACATCGATAGGGGGAGCTAAGGCAAACCCTAAGGTAACCTTTAAGGCTCATTATTGCAATTCTAATAAGACACATGCTAGTAGTTTTATTGCAATTGCTAATAATGATAAGCATGTTAATTATAGGAATCAATATATGTGCTTAGGTGCTAAACATGTTAGCTTGAATAAGGACAACACAAGGAAAGCCAACCCTAGAATTAACCCATCTAAGGCTAAGGAAAACCTAGGTAGGAATCCCAAAACAACTAGACACATGCCTAGGAATACCTCAAAGAAAAATGAAAAATTAAAAATTGAGGTATTAGAGAAGGAGAATCAAGTCTTGAGGTCAAGACTTGATACTTTTGAAAAGGCTCTTAAGAACTTGGAGAAGTCATCTCTAGGGTTTAAGGGTCAAAAACCAATGTCCGAGGACAAGAAAGGTTTGGGTCACAAACCTAAGTCCCAAGTGGTCAAGCCCACTTATCACAATGTTCCATTCGATTATGGAACAAGACCTAGGGCTAGAAAGACCATCACCAAGGTCACAAGGGGAGTCACCCCTAGAGTTAATCTTGATGAGTCCCAAATGACCAAGGCTTCAAAGCCTAGGAGGGTCATTAGAAGGGTTGCTAGAGAAGTCATCCCTAGTGAATACTTAGTGAACTCAATGAGCTCCAATAGGTATTGGGTTCCTAGGAGCGTGATTTCATCACGCTAGATGAGTTAGGGTGTGCTAACCTTGCTTGAATAGGTAGTTAACCTAATCATGGCAAAAGGTGGCACTTTAGGATTTTTCAAGGTATAATCAAGCCTTGAAAATGAAATTAAGAATTATTCCTAAGGTGATTAGAATGTGCCAATCAAATTTGAGGAGTTTTCTAGAGTCAATCTAATTGGCACATAGTGATCTAAAAGTCTTGAGGATATGATTTTAGGTCTATTACACTTAGGAATATAGAACCTATGGCAAAATGATCAAAACTATCAAAAATGGCAACTAAGGCTAGAATTAGGTATTTTCTATACCTTTATGTGCTATTTGCCATATATTGTTTGCCATATGCCATGTCATGACATCATATTTATTTTATGATCATTTAAAATGTCATGATAATGCTTAGGTTAGTTAAATGTCATGCTTTATTTAAGTTTCATACTTTATGCCATGACATCATGACATTGGCACATGTTATTATGTATGATATCATTTTATGCCATGTCATCATTTCTTGCATTTATAATCAATGAAATTGACTTAAGGATAAACAACACAATTTGATATGGAGATCAAATTGATGCTTAGAAAATGCATGAGACCTTAGCCTAAGATAACCTAAACCCATATCTCACATCAAAATTGACTTGAATGTGTTTGATACACCTTAGATGTGTGTGAGATATTAGGATGATGAGTTAGGATCAAGGTGCATAGTTCTTGTACCTAGATGAGCCTAATTCTAAATTGGGGGATCATAGGGAAAGCTTGTGTACAAGTCATGTACATTTAGCCCTAAGATTGTGGTCCCAAATTAAAGGGTTTAAAATCATTTCAAAATTGATTTGAAAAACCTTGATGAAGCTTTTCTAGTAATAGCATTCATCATTGAACAAGTTGATACAAAGATAAGTTAACTTTGAGCTATTTCAAAGACTTTTGAACTTTGTATCAAGATTTAAAAATGGAAGTTATTTTCACAGAAAAATATTTTTCCATGATAGTATATGTTATGAGGAATGTATCCTCAAAATTTCACAATTTTTGGAATTTTCTGTAATTTATTAGGGGTTTCTGAATTTCGCTGAAGGAAAATCAGAAATCAGAACCTATCAGTGCTGGATCGGTCCCCGGGACCGATCCAGGGAAGGCTGGATCGGTCTGGTGACCGATCCAGGGAAGGCTGGATTGGTCTGGTGACCGATCCAGGGGAAGCCTGATCGGTCTGGTGACCGATCAGGGCGTGCCAACCTGCTGAATTTCGACCTTTTTGTCTAAAATTTCAGCTGGGAGTTGGTGTTTTGGAGTTCTAAAGGTTTGAAACTCTCCAAGACATTGTTGGTGCAATGGTCAAGGGGGAGTTGACCTTTAGGGGGAGTTTTACCTATTAGTCAAGGAGGAGTTGACTTTTAGGGGAGTTTTTACTCGTCGAAATTTTTGAGGATGAGTGATATGGGATTATCACTAAGTTGATTGTTGAATTTAGTATAAAGGGGGAAATTAAGGGTTTCAATGAAAGGTATGGGACTTTCATTAGGAAGAAACTCTTGACCTTGATTCACTCCTTTTGATGTGTGTCAAAAAGGGGAAGAATGTCTAGAGAATGTTCAAGGAAGAACATTGGAGTTAGTGGGAGAGTTTGTTGATCACAACGAGTGAAGTTGTGAACAACGAAAACTTACTCTTCAGGGGGAGAGTTTGTTGATGTGTGCCAATAGGGGGAGAATGAAGGGTTTAAGTTAGGCCTTCATTATCTAAGAAGGAGGTTGTCTTCTTAGAAGGAGAATGTAAGGTTGTAACTTATGTTTCATTACCTAGTGGCATGAAGAAAGTTGAGGCTATTGGACTAGCCTAACTTAAAGGTATTGTCAAACATCAAAAAGGGGGAGATTGTTGGTGCAATTTCTGGTAGGTCAAGGTTGACCTAGTTGACCAAGCCTAAACCTTGGTCATGGTTTCGATGTTTGACAATACAGAAGAAGGTTGTAGACATGGACAATGCAGGTGCAGTTGTTCATGCGGAGAGATGCTGATCAGGGTCTGATCAAGTTGGATGAAGAAGAGTCAAGTAGGTCAAGGTTGACCGGATACTTGACTGGGAAGTCCTAACTGGGATGTTAGGCAGTTCGGGAAATCCTGGTGAGTGAAGCCAGGTGAAAATCCTAGTGAGTGAAGCTAGGTGAAAGTGAAAGTCCTGGTGAGTGAAGCCAGACAGTTGGAGAAAGTCCTGGTGAGTGAAGCCAGGCAGATGGGAAACCCTGGTGAGTGAAGCTAGGTAAAAGACCTAGTGAGTGAAGCTAGGCAGTTTGGAAGTCCTGGTGAGTGAAGCCAGGCAAGGGAAATCCAAATGGGTCAAGGTTGACCAGACATCTGGTGAAAAGTCCAAGCAGGGAGCTTGGCACGAGAAAAGTCCAAGTATGGAGACTTGGCATGGAGAAGACCAAGATGGAGACTTGGCACGGAAAGCCGGAGAGGGCTCGGTAGCTTGTTCTCCGGACTGTGGTCAGAGAGGGCTCGGTAGCTCGTTCTCTGGACCGGAGGAAGTCAGAGAGGGCTCGGTAGCTCGTTCTCGGGACTGTGGTCGGAGAGGGCTCGGTAGCTCGTTCTCAGGACCAAGTAGGGTTTAGGGCTGGGAGCTCTAAACCTGGATCGGTCTGGTGACCGATCCAGTGATACGCTGGGTTATCTGATCGGTCTGGTGACCGATCAGTAACCAAACAGAAGTATTCTGTTGCTTATCTGATCGGTCAGCAGACCGATCAGTGATCGATCAGTAGCATACGGTGAAGTTCCTGATCGGTCTGCAGACCGATCAGGAGACGATCAGAAGGAGATCACCTTCGGGAGGGAAAGGTCCTGATCGGTCATGGGACCTATCAGGGAAGGGCCTGATCGGTCTCCATGACTGATCAGGGAAGGGCCTGATCGGTCTTGTGACCGATTAGGACCCTTGTGGACCGATCAGGATGAAGCCTGCTCGGTCCACGTCCTAGCCGTTGCGTAGCAACGGCTAGTTTCTTCTGGCTTCTTCTTCGCAGGTGGATGCAGGTATAAAAGAGGCTGAGGGCTTCTAGGCTGCAATTTTTTCTCTTCTTCCTTCTTGCCCCTGTTTCTTGCTGTGTTTGAGCTTTGCTGAGCTCTCTGCTTCGTCAGCTGCTGCTGTTCTTCCGTGAAGTTGCTGCTTCGTCAACGGAAACCAGTCGAAGGCAAGCAAGGTGTTTTACATTCATATTGTTTGTATTTCTTGCTATATTTCTATCTTGTTGTTGCAAGTTATTGTGGCGAGGTTTCTCCACCCAGAAGGAGTTGTTATTAGCCGGTTTTCCGGGGTCTCATCCACCGACGGATTGATAGGCTTCGTCCACCTTACGGACACGCCGAGGAGTAGGAGTTTATCTCCGAACCTCGTTACATCATCGTGTTAGGTTTGATTTTCTTCTCCTGCCTAGTTTCGTTTCTTGTTTTTATTTCCGCTGCGCTAACCTGATTTGTAGAAAGAAACGAACGATTTGGGACGGCTATTCACACCCCCCCCTCTCTAGCCGCGATCATCGGTCCTAACAGGGACGTTGCAGAAATCCAGATTTTCGGCCATTCTTGGAGTTTTGGGTTGTTTTAGCTCGCCGGGGGTGGTCCGTCGGTGTAGCTGAGCATTCCTTGAGCTGATACGCTGCTGAAGTTCTCCACTGAGGTCCAAAGTTGGGTGGTCTCAACTTTGGCACTCTTGTGTGACGGCAAGAGTGTGGAACTTGAGTAAATTGGTTGCGAGTTGGATTGGTTAGGGTTTATTTAGCTTTGTTACTGTTTTATAGTTTAACACAGATTACTTTTATGTTTTGTTATCTTTTTATGCAAGTAGTTAGCATTTCTTTCTTTGTTGAAGCTTAGTTTAATTTTAATTTGTTGCTTGGTTAAGTGTTTAGAGTTTAAATTCAAGCTAGGGTTTTAATTGGTGTTGTAGATCAGATTTACTTGAGTCTTGTTATTTCAATCTTCGTTTAATGTGTGTTGATGATTTAATTATAATGTAGGGTGACAATGCATTATGGTTTGATCGTTGACACACAAGTAGATTTCATTTGTTTAGGTTTCACTCTTGTTTTAGATTAATTTCTTTACTGCTGTGTTTCACTTTTGTTAGATTTAGATTCAAAGCATTTAACTCCCCCAACTCCATTTTTATATCGAAAACTCCAAAAATAGGAATAAAAATACAATCCTAAATTACATCATACTGTTGGTTCCTCGGATCGATCCTGGGCTCGTTACTACAACGCCATTGCAAAATTAAGGGGTTCAGTGGAATATTAAATTGTTAATTTGATAAGCCTATTTGTGACATTTAATATAGATTTTAGGCCTTATCAATGTCAAAACCACGTTTCTGAATGAAAACTTGCTCGAGGATGTGTACATGACACAGCCTGAGGGTTTTATAGATCCACTACATACTGACAGAGTATGCAAGCTGCATATGTCCATTTATAAACAAAAGCAAGCTTCTCGAATCTGGAATCTTTGATTCGATGATGCAATCAAATAGTTTGGTTTCATCAAGAATGAAGATGAACCCTGTGTATACAAGAAGGTTGTTGGGGACACAGTTGTCTTCCTTGTATTGTATGTGGATAACATACTACTCATTAGAAATGACATCCCTTTGCTGCAATTTGTAAAGACTTGACTGGGGAATTGTTTCTCAATGAAGGACTTAGGTGAAGCATCTTGTATTCTAGGCATAAAGATCTATAGAGATAGATCTAAGAGATTGTTTGGCCTAAGTCAAAGTACATATATTGACATGGTATTACTACGGTTTGCCATGCAGAATTCCAAGAAAGGATTTCTGCCGATGTCATATGGTGTGAGTCTTTCGAAGACTCAAAGTCTCTCTTCTAGAGAGGAGAGAGATCGCATGGATAAGATCCCTTATGCTTCAGCCATAGGATCTATCATGTACGGCAAGCTATGTACTCGTCCTGATGTTTCGTATGCTTTGAGCATGACGAGTAAATACCAATCAGATCCAGGTGAGCGTCACTGGATAGCGGTTAAGAATATTCTTAAGTACTTAAGAAGGACTAAAGAATATTTCTTGATATTTAGAGGTGATTACTAGCTAGCTGTAAAGGGTTTTAGTGATGCCAACTTCTAAACTGACCAGGATGATTATAGATCGCAGTCTGGATTCGTGTTTTGCTTGAATGGTGGTGCTATGAGCTAGAAGAGTTCGAAGCAGGACACAGTTGTTGATTCTACAACAGAGGCCGAGTATATTGCTGCATCAGAAGCAGTAAAGGAAGCAGTTTGGATCTGCAAGTTCATTACTGAGCTTGGGGTGGTTCCTAGCATAGCCGATCCTATAGAGCTCTATTGTGACAACAATGGAGCAATTGTACAGGCTAAGGAACCTCACTCACACCAGCGGACCAAACACATACTACGGCGCTTCCATCTCATTCAAGAGATCATCGATAGAGGAGATGTGAAGATTTGCAGAGTACCCACAGAGGCTAACGTCGCTGATCCCTTGACTAAGGCTTTGGCACAGAGAAAGCATGATGGTCACATTAGGTTATTGGGTCTTAGAGCCTACACTGATTGGCACTAGTGCTAGTGGGAGATTGTTAGTTAGAGCCCTAGAGTCAATCATATGATGATTGTTGTATGGACTCGATGTATCATATTCCTATATATTTATAAAGGCATTTCTTTATGGTTATTATACTTACTTGTATTGGTGCCAAATAACTAAGTATAATAGCGTCCTTGAGTAGAAGGTTCTTATCTATATCAATCGATTGGTTGAATTGATAGTGAAATGATATAGAGAACACTACTCTTAATCATTTCTAGTCAAGTATTAACATTCAGGAAAAATTTTAATGCGATGAGACTAGCATATAGGTCAACTCGATGACTTGATCTCACAAGTCATGGATATAGAGATATCAAGTTGACATATGGGTATGCATTGGAGAATGTATACTGAATGACCCGTCATGAGAAAGTATCATGGATCTTTATATGAGTGTCATATACTTTCTCATGTGACTATTAGTATGACTATGAGTCCTTGGACCTGAAGTCGCCATGGTTCCCTACATAAGGAGTTGCATACTTTGGCTTCATCAAACGTCACCCGTAACTGGGTGGACTATAAAGGCGATTACTGGGTATGTAACAAATTATGCGGAGGGATGTGAGTGATGTAGATGGGATCTATCCCTCCTATATGACGGGAGTGACATCATGATTCTTGATAGAGTGAGACCACTAAGTCCATGACCATGCCCGAAAAAGTCAATATAAGATATTGAGCTTATTTGATTAGAGTGAGTCTACTTGGAGTTCAAGACATAGATTGATTAGAGGATGACACGGTCTATGCCTCAATTTAGTCAATCTAGATGTCAAGGATAGAAGGACATTATCATATATTGTAAGAGTCACAATTATTAGTCACGAAGGTGATGTTAGATCTCAACATTCTTGGAACTTGGGTAGTAATGATGTTTTGCTAGATACCGCTCATTACTTATGTTTCTAAATGAGTTTAGGAGCATTGTCAGCATTACAAGAACCTATAGGGTCACACACAAAGGGAAATTAGATGGAGAATAGGTTCATATGATGGACCAAGAGGATTAGGTTCATATGATTAATTAAATTGGATTAATTAAGAGTAATCCAAATTAGACTAATTGAGTTGGACTCAATTTGATTCATGTGTCTAATGAGTCTAATTTAGATTATGATTCATTGAGTCAATTTAAATCAATGAATAGAGATTCATTAAATTAAGTTGACTTGAATCAAAGGTTGGATTTGATCAACCATGGGAGATAAGAGGTCAAGTTTGACTTAACTTGAGAGGGAAGTTGAAGGGTCAAGTTTGACTTGACCAATTGCCACCTCATTGTGACTTGGCATAGGGCCGACCAATGATGATGGTCCACATCATCAAGGCTACATCGAGTGTGTGCCACCTCATGATGGAGACCAAGAGTCATGACTCTTGGTATTACATGGAGGTTTAAAACCTCTCAAGAGTGGCCGACCACACTATTGATTGGAATTCAAGTTGGAATTCAAGTCTTCTTCTTCCTCCTCTCTTCTTCCTTCTCCCTCATCCTCCATTGTCGAAACCCCTTGAGAGTGCGTGTACAGTCTAAGTGGTTTATCTCCATCTCTTGTTCGTGTGGATACGTATAGAGGAGTGTTCGCTTGACACTCTACGAGATCCGACAACTTTTGGACGAGCGGGATAAGCGAAGGGCTTCGCTACAAAGGTATAATCTCTACCATGTAGATCTAGTGTAGATCTAGGAGAAAACTAAGTATATGTAAATTTTTATCTTCGCACGGATCCGTGGCAAGAACTTCGAGGTTTTCTACAATGCAAAAAAGCAGTTTTTGTGGCTCGAAAGTTCCTACAAATAGGTTTAGATTTGAGACCTCACCTATAGGTTTTTTGATTCCCGGCGCACAGAAAGAATCACAAGGATTTGAAAACAAGTTTCTCACCTTTATAATTATATTAAAAAAGGTGAGATTCATAAGTCAGTTCCCATGCTTGGTAGTTGAAAGGTGGATTCCCTTGACTTTATAGGTCTTCTTATCCAACATGACACTTTCATCTTACTTTAGAGACCAGAATGCAACTAATTCTTGCCTTCTAAACTTCTTTCTATCGAGGGATGAGGAACTATTTTCTCCTCCTGAGAATCTGATAATTGGATTTGACTGCCTCTCGCTCATTTTCACTCTGCCTCTAGTCCTAAAGAGAAGTGGCGTACACTCTAGTAATTCATGCCACTTTCACTTTCAGGCCTTTCTCTAAAACTCCTACTTATAGTGCCTTAAATATCACTACGAATACGCTTCAGACAGGTCTCTTTTATTTCCTATTCTCAAATCCGCAAGAAGTTTCTTCCCCGCCTCACTTACTAAAGAGCTGGAGTTGGAACGGAGGGTTGGTTATCAACTCTACATTACGGGTTAGGTTAGTTTCTTCCTTTGTATAAAAAGCAGAAGTCATTAGTGGACTCCCTACCTACCTTGATTTATGGCTAGAGCTACCCTTACTTGCCTGAATTTGATGATCCTGGGTTTAAAGGAACCTTTCCCTACACAAGACATGACGGTACCTGCCCTGACGACTTCACTCCATTCACCCCGGGAAGCTGGTAACGAGACTGAACCTGGGTTCCAGGATCTGTAGTTTGTAGTTATCCAAACTTGAAAAGTCACTAACGGGTGGTGAAAGGCCCAACTTTGCTTTTTTAGGATAAATTTGCCTATGACTTAATGTAAAATAAAAAAGTACTTTAATGATAGGCATGAATCCCTAATAGGCGCTCTTAGTCTTACATTATTCTTTTTTCCTCATTCAACCAGGTAGGAGCGGAGAGACACTCGACTAACAAGAGAGGTGGTTCGGAGACAAAAACCCGTATGGTTGAGAGGAGGATCCATAGTAAGCTGCGTTGCCTATAAGCTCATTGTAATTCCTTGAATTCGCTAGGTACGACTTCAAATATCAGGAGTAACAACTTCATTGCCGTACCCGTTCCCCTACCCCTCGGGGCCTTGTGATAATTGTTGGTTGCTACTCGGAATATCGTACTGGTTCCCCTGTACAAAAATTTTGTACAAGTCCTGAACCATTCCTAACAACCTATTGTGTTCTTTAGAAATTAAATTTGAAATCGCAAACAGAACTTAACATTATTGATTCCAAATTCAACTTATCTGTTCTCAGAGGTTTAGACTAGGATCACAAACGATACTTAACATTATTAATCCAAATCCACCTATGTTACAAATTTGATTAAATATTTATTTCAAAGATTGGCTTTCAGGTTAAACATGGCGAGACACTAGGTCTTCTTGGGTATGGGATTATCCACCACTTCCTAGACAAAGCTTTTCAACAAATTTAATATTTAATCTCCTTATAGTAACCCTAGGTTTAACCAATAAGAACAATCGAATCACAAGATTGAAAAAAACAAAAGAAACACAAACTCGAATCATTAATTCGAAACCAAGAATCTCTCTATTAAAACATGTGAATGATTACAATAAGAAATGTTTTCTCCAAAATTAAAATCTTCCTTTCAATCTACAAATAAGGAAATATATCATACCTTTCTCTTAATCCTTTGTAGAAACTATAAAAGGTAAAATTTAATTTTAAAACTCTCTTTTAAAATCATGTCTTCCACATTAGGAAAGACATTAAAATAAAATCCTTTTTATTTTTATTATGGCTAGCCACCTAATCTTGGGCTCCAAGCTAGGGCCGGCCACCACTTGATCCATCCAAGGCTTATCTTGGCCGACCCTTGCTTGGGCTCCAAGCTTGGCTTAGCCGTCCACCTTTGGATGGGTAAGAAGGTGGGTTTAGGTGGGTATAAAACTTTATAAATAAGAGGCTACGATAGGGACCGAGAGGAGGAATTGGTTTTGGTCTCCCGATGAACTTGAGCTTCCCGTGTTCGCCCCGAACACCCAACTCGAGTTCATCAATAATAACTCATACCACTAAAGAGTTATTATTGAACTACTGCACCAATCCTATATTACTATATGTGTTCCTTCTTATCATGAGTGTGTTAGTCTCTCTGTGTTTAAGATATAGAATGCCCACTAATTAAATGAGTTACTGACAACTCATTTAATTAATATCTAGCTCCAAGAGAAGTACTACTCAACCTTATCGTCATGTCGGACTAAGTCCACCTACAGGGTTTACATAACAATTCTTATGAGATCCTCAATGGGACATTATCAACCTAGATTACTAGGACACATTTTCATTCTATAATCAACAACACACCATATAAATAATATCATTTCCCAACTTATCGGGCCTAATGATTTAACGAGCTAAATCACACCCTTTGATAAATTAAATAAATAAATATTAAGTATATGTGCTTGTTATTATTTCATGATTAAGAGTACACACTTCCATAATAATAGAGGTATTATTTTTTTATATAGTCAGTATAAAAAGATACTTCCTCAAATAGTCCTGCTCAATACACTCAGAGTGTACTAGTGTAACTTTATAGTTAAGATAAACTAATACCAAATTACACTACGACAATTCCAATTGTTTGTTCCTTTCCATCTTAGTCGTGAGCTACTTTTTATAACTTATAAGGAACTGATAACATGATCTCCTGTGTGTGACACCACACACCATGTTTTCTACAATATAAATTAATTGAACAACTTCACTTAACATATAAATATAGACATTTGACCGATGTGATTCTTTATTTCAAAATAAATGTTTATAAAAAACTAGACTTTTTGTATACACTCTAACAATCTCCTACTTATACTAAAAAACTATGCTGTCATAAACGCTGCCATACATCTGATTCCCATTCCTTTAACATGCCGATCAAAAGCTTTTGCCGGAAGGGCCTTTGTGAAAGGATCTGCTAGGTTATCTGCTGATGCAATCTTGGCGACAACAACTTCTCCTCGCTTTACGATGTCTCGTATCAGGTGGTACTTGCGCTCTATGTGTTTACTTGCCTTATGGGCTCATGGTTCCTAAGAGTTTGATAGTGCACCACTATTATCACAATAAATTGTGATGATTTTAGGCAAACCAGGAATCACATCTAAGTCCATTAGGAAGTTCCTAAGCCATACAACTTTTTGGCTGCCTTAGAGGCTGCCATATAATCAGCTTCTATGGTTGAGTCTGAAATGCATTTTTGCTTAACACTCCTCCATGCAATGGCTCCACCTCCTAAAGTAAACACATAGCCTGATGTAGACTTACTATTGTCCCTATCTGATTGGAAGTCAGAATCCGTGTAACCCACAGGGAGAAAATCATCTGCTTGGTAAACCAGTATATAATCTCTAGTCCTTCTCAGGTACTTTAATATATGCTTTACAGTAGTCCAATGTCCTTGTCCAGGGTTACTTTGATATCTACTAACCATGCCCATGGCAAAACAGATATCCGATCTCATGCATAACATAACATACATTAGGCTTCCTACAGCTGAAGCATAAGGAACTGCCTTCATGTCCTCTATCTCCATTGATATCTTCGGAGACATCTCTTTAGATAAAGCTACTCCATGTCTAAAAGATAGAAAATCTTTCTTGGAGTCTTGCATGATAAAACAAGCAAGGATTGTATCGATATATGAAGCTTGGGAAAAGCACAATATCCTTTTCTTGCGATCCCTTATTACTTTGATCCCGAGAATATGTGCGCATTCTCCCAAGTCCTTCATATCGAATTACTTGGACAACCATACCTTTACTTCTGATAACACTTTGATATTGTTTCCAACTAACAAAATGTCATCTACGTATAGTACAAGAAATACCACCAATTTCCATCATACTTCTTGTATACACAAGACTCATTCGGACACTGAATAAATCCATACAACTAGATTATTTCATTAAACCGGATGTTGCAAGACCATGAAACTTGCTTCAGTCCATAAATAGACCGATTTAGCTTGCACACTAGATGCTCTTTGCCTTTTTCAATGAACCCCTCTGGTTGCTTCATATAGATGTTTTTTTCAAGACTTCCGTTAAGGAAAGTTGTCTTGACATCCATTTACCAAACCTCATAATCCATATGAGCAGTAATAGATAAGAGTATTCGGATAGACTTAAGCATAGCTACTGGCAAAAACGTTTCCTCATAATCGATTCCCTCTTTCTGAGTATGCCCCTTCGCAACAAGCCTTGCTTTGAAGGTTTTCACCTTCCCGTCTGTCCCTCTTTTCCTTTTGTAGATCAATTTACATCCAATAGCTTTTACATTATTTGATGGTTCTACAAGCTCCCAAACTTTGTTAGAATACATAGATTCTATCTCAGAATTCATCGCTCTTTGCCATGATACTGCATCTTTATCTTGGAGTGCTTCGTCATATGTCCGGGGATCAGATTCATGTTTACTAGGGATCAAATTCGAAAACTCTCCAAAAATATGAATATTTCAGGTTACCTCACAACCCTCCCACTATGATGAGGCACTATCTATGGTTGTGTATCATTTATGATACGTGTTATAGTTTCTTGTGATATTTCATCTTGTACTGTTGGTACTAGACTAGACGTGTCCTCTTTAATTTCTTCTAGAACAATTTCACTCATGGACTTAGGGTTCATTACATAATCTTCCTCTAAAAATCGAGCATTGGTGTTAACAATGATCTTCTGATTTTTAGGATTATAAAACAAACCACCTTTCATTTCCTTAGGATATCCCACAAATAGACAAACTTCTATACGTGATTCCAAATTGTCAGTGTCTCCCTTCAGCACATGTGCTGGACTACCCCATATCCGAATATGACTCAGACTAGGCTTACGTCCATTCCATAATTCTATGGGAGTAAAGGGTACTGATTTAGAAGGTACCATATTCAGAATGTATACTATTGTTTCCAGAGCATATCCCCAAAATGAATTTGGTAATATTGAAAAACTCATCATCGATCTAACCATTTCCATAAGAGTCATATTCCTTCATTCTGCCACACCATTCTGTTAGGGTGTACCAGGTGCAGACAATTGGGATTGAATCCTGACCTCTGATAAGTAATTCCTAAACTCTCCAAAGAGGTATTCGCCACCACGATCAGACCGTAGTGTCTTGATAGTTTTACTATGACGTTTCTCCACATCATCCTTGCACTTTTTGAACTTATTAAAGCATTCAGACTTGCGGTGCATCAAGTAAATGTACCCATATCTCGAATAGTCATCTATAAGAGAGACAAAATATTCGAAACCACCTCTTGCCTAGATAGACATAGGACCACACAAATCAGAATGAATCAGTTCCAACACATCTTTAGCTCTATACCCCTTGGCCTTAAAAGGTCTCTTGGTCATTTTACCTTCCAAGCAAGATTCGCAAGTTGGAAAGTTTTCCAACACTAATGAACCCAAGAGTCCATCAGCTATTAGCCTTTGAATCCTACTCAAGTTAATATGAACAAGCCTTAGATGCCAGAGATATGTCTGATTCATTTCTGAAGGTTCCTTTCTCTTATTAGAATTAGAAGATGTGCTATTAATTTCCATTTGTTGCTTATGGGAGTTATTGGATTTAGAGTATACAAATTGCCAACTAATGTACCAGAACAGATAATTATCCTATTTTTCTTGACAGCCACTTTGTTATCAAAAGAAATAGTATATCCATCCACAAACAGTTTAGAAAACTGAAATTAAATTCTTTCTAAAAGTTGGTACATAAAGATAATTTCTCAAAACTAAAATTCTATTCCTATCGAATGATAAGTAGACGTCTCCCACTACAACAACCACCACTTTTGTAGCATTGCCCATATAGACAGTTATCTCTCCCTCATATAGTCGTCAGGTTTCCTAGAACCCTTGCTATGTATTGCAGACATGATCAGTGGCTCCTGTATCTACACACCAAGTACTGGTAGATAACACCACTAAACATGTTTCAACTACAAGAGAATAAGATATAACTCTATTGTTCTGATTCCTATGAGGACAGTCCGCCTTCCAATGTCCAAACTGGTTACAGATGAAGTACTTGCCCTTTGGCTTCTTCACTCCAGCTTTAGGTCTAGTACCTAGAGATCTATTCACCTTCTTTGCTGAGCTAGCCTGTTTCTTCTTCTTCTTGCCTTTCGACTTAGAAGTAGAAACATTTTTAGCCAAGTGAATCTGAGAATTATGACGAAATATACCTTTTGCTGCCTAAAGTTCTGTCAAAAGTTCCACCAATGTGTAAGCCCTTTTGTTCATGTTATTGTTCAGGCAGAACTGCTCAAAACTTCTGGGTAACGTTTGGAGAATAATATCGATCTGGGTTTTTCCATCGATTTCAACTCTAAGGATTTGTATTTCGTTCAAATAAGCCATCATCTTTAGGATATGATCCCTTACGGGTGCCCCCTCTGACATGATGGCTGTCATTAATTTTCTCATTACCTCTTGCCTAGCAACCCGATTCTGGTGTCTGAAGAGTTCCTTGATATTGTTCATCATATCATAAGCAGTTGGTAAGTCCTGATGCTGATGTTGCATCATATTTGACATTAAAGCCAAAATATAACACGTGCCATCTCATCTGCCTTTACCCATTTTTTATGATACTCAATCTCCTCTTCACTAGAATCACTATTAGACACATTAGGGCAAACCTCTAACAGTATAAACTTATAGCCTTTAGCAGTTAGGACAATATCTAGGTTTCTTTTTCAATCTATGTAATTGGGACCAGTAAGTTTGTTCTCTTTCAGTATAATAGCCAGTGGGCTGAAAGTCATCTTAAGAATCACAAAATAAACTTTGGTCAAGACTCTAAATTTAGAACAATATCGATTCCTCAAATAATACTATTTAAAATTACCAACACCTCAAAACAATGTGAATTTTGCATGCCACGTTAGTGTGGGCGTATACGAATTCAACATTTTTAAGAGGAGGTTTTACCCATTAATTTTATTATCTTGTCATCCTAACTTTATGACAAATAAAATTAATAGTTGGTATTCCTTTGGTCACACAAATAATAGCAGTGACTTCGTTGGGCAGGATACTATTAAATGTGCCTAAGTGTATACCATTACTTGATACTTAGTCCATTAAATATGATTGTGCCTCTTCAGTTGGAGAAGATCACACGCTCATAAATAATTTCCTATAACCATCCATAAAGGAAGTTTGATCTAGTGATCCGCAAACAAACTCATCCGTTGTGGAGGGAAACACTTAGAGTCAACACGCAAGTTTGTTGCATCACTTACAAACCAATAATGGAGACCGTGAAATTTATTGACTAATCCCTCTCCCACTTAGCTATTTAAGGTGAGGAATTTTAACCATGCACACACACATCATAGCAAATAAAGCAAAAAATATGGAAAAACAATTTTCCAACTATTATGGCCTTTTCCATCATTGTCCTCCCGTGTGCTGCCAACCCTAGCTGCTGCCATCATTGGCCACCGCAATCGGGTCTAGTCACCGCATTTATCTTGCTTCTTTTTCTGCTGCGCCTCTAGTCCATAAATAGTACCACGCCTCGCAAGGATACGATCCGCGACAAAAATATAATTTTACATATATCGATCCTATATTCCACAAAGGAATGTACATGTAATCTAGATCGAAATAAAAATGTAAAATCCTAAAACTAGTATAGCTCCTACTGTATTTAATACATACAATCGTGCACACACATCAAATGCCCTCGACATGTCCGAGGGTCCAATCATACATAATCACATTAGGGCCATAATAGTTGGATCTAGGATGCCTGCAACCACAGAGTTAAATCTATTTGCACATCCTACTATTATCCTACCTAAAATATGTATGACATGTGCATAATTAAACTGAAAACCAAACACACAGAGGCAAATCCTAGCTCTCATACCAATTGTTGGTTGTTACTCAGAATATCGTACTAGTTCCCCTGTACAAAATTTTTGTACAAGTCCTGAACTATTCCTAACAACCTATTGTGTTCTTTAGAAATTAAATTTGGAATTGCAATCAGAACCTAACATTATTGATTCCAAATTCAACTTATCTGTTCTCAAAAGTTTAGACTTGGATCACAAACGATGCTTAACATTATTAATCCAAATCCACCTATGTTACAAATTTGATTAAATATTTATTTCAGAGATCGACTTACAGGTTAAACATGGCGAGGCACTAGGCTTTCTTGGGTATGGGATCATTGACCACTTCCTAGACAAAGCCTTTCAACAAAATTCAATATTTAATCTCCTTATAGCAACCCTAGGTTTAACCAATAAGAACAATCGAATCACAAGATCAAAAAAATAAAAGAAACACAAACTCGAATCATTAATTCGAAACCTAGAATCGTTAGCCTCTTGTGTTTGGTATTTCAAGATATAAACAAAAGGATGAACTAGTTATGATGCAGAAACTAATAACTCATTATACCTTTTGTAGCTTATATACCTCACAATCTTCTGTCGTATTTCTCTTCTTATCTTGGACGTCGTGTGGGTGACGATCTATCGAGACGAGAATCGACCCAAGCTTCCTTCTTCTCCAAGCAAGTTTCGGCCACCAACAATCTTTAAGAGATGAAGAACTTCCGGCCACCAACCAAGCTCCAAGGGATGCTAAGAAATAAAGCCTCCTATCTCTCCTTTTTCCTCTAACAATATCCGGCCACCAACCAAGCTCCTTGAGATGAAGATGTCGCCGGCAACACAAGGAAGAAGAATAGGAGAAGGAGAAGGAGAAGGGATGAGGGTCAACCACCACCAAGGAAAAGAAGAGAGGAATAATAGAAGATATGTTATAAGGTGAGGCACCTCTACCCTCTATTTTATATTCCTTGGTCTTGGCAAATAAGAAAAGTTTTAAACATAATTAAAACTTCCTTATTTTCCTTGCCAATGGGTAATAAGGAAAATTTAATTAAAATTTCCTTTTAACACTTTAATGTGGCCGACCCCTATAACTCCTTTAAACAAGGAAAGTTTTAAACACAAAATTAAAACTTCTTAATTTGTTTTCGAAAATTTTTAAAATAAAAATTTCTCTTTTTAAAAAAATTCCCTTCATGGTTGGTTATAAAAGGAAACTTTTATAAATTAAAATCTCTCTATTAAAACATGTGGATGATTACAATAAGGAAAGTTTTCTCCAAAATTAAAATCTTCCTTTCAATCTACAAATAATGAAAGATATCATACCTTTCTCTTAATCCTTTGTAGAAACTATAAAAGGTAAAATTTAATTTTAAAACTCTCTTTTAAAATCATGTCTTCCACATTAGGAAAGATTTAAAAATAAAATCCTTTTTATTTTTATTGTGGCTAGCCACCTAGGCTTGGGCTCCAAGCTAGGGCCGGCCACCACTTGATCCATCCAAGGCTTATCTTGGTCGGCCCTTGCTTGGGCTCCAAGCTTGGCTTGGCTAGCCACCTATGGATGGGTAAGAAGGTGGGTTTAGGTGGGTATAAAACTTTATAAATAAGAGGGTACGACAGGGATCGAGAGGAGGAATTGGTTTTGTTCTCTCGATGAACTTGAGCTTCCCGTGTTCGCCTCGAACACGCAACTCGAGTTCATCAATAATAACTCATACCACTAAAGAATTATTATTGAACTACCGCACCAATCCCATATTACTATATGAGCTCCTTCTTATCATGAGTGTGTTAGTCTCTCTGTGTTTATGATATAGAATGTCCACTAATTAAATGAGTTACTGACAACTCACTTAATTAATATCTAGCTCCAAGAGTAGTACCACTCAACCTTATCGTCATGTCGGACTAAGTCCACCTGCAGGGTTTACATGACAATCCTTATGAGCTCCTCAAGGGGACATTATCAACCTAGATTACTAGGACACAGTTTCATTCTATAATCAACAACACACCATATAAATAATATTATTTCCCAACTTATCGGGCCTATTGATTTAACGAGCTAAATCACACCCTTTGATAAATTAAAGAAATAAATATTAAGTATACATTCTTGTTATTATAGCATGATTAAGAGTACACACTTCCATAATAACAGAGGTATTGTTCTTTTATATAGTCAGTATAAAAAGATACTTTCTCAAATGGTCCTACTCAATACACTCAGAGTGTACTAGTGTAACTTTATAGTTAAGATAAACTAATACCAAATTATACTACGACAATTCCAATGGTTTGTTTCTTTGCATCTTAGTCATGTGCTACTTTTTATAACTTATAAGGAACTGATAACATGATCTCCTGTGTGTGACACCACATACCATATTATCTATAATATAAATTAATTAAACAACTACACTTAGCATATAAATGTAGACATTTGACCGATGTGATTCTTTATTTCAAAATAAATGTTTACAAAAAACTAGGCTTTTAGTATATACTCTAACAATAATTAGTGATTTCTTGCTAGGGCTAGGGGACCCTGGATACTAACCCTACATACGACAGGGGGTTCGGGGTCAACTAGAATCTATGTATTTATAAAAGAAAGAGGAGTTGATGCCCACTGTGACTCAAAGTCAGATTACGCTTTCTTCAGACGTCTTAGGAAGTAAAGGTGCCACAGGGAAGGCAAGTGACTCTATCCTAATGATGATTCTTGTTCCCGAGTCGGAAACGAAGGCTGGTGAGAATGCTGGTACAAGGGAGAAGGAACGAAGTAGCTCGACTTAATAGTAGAGGAACTAGATGTAAGGGCACTCTCAAATCCCCTAATGCCTATCCCGATCCCGCTGCTCTTTACCCTGATGTAAAGTCAAAGCTTGAAAATGAGTTGGCTTGATGAGATGGTTCAACTTCCCCTCTATCCTTGGCTTCTAAAGGGTTACATTTTACAGGACACACCCCTCTACCCTTGAGGATTTGATTGACTTGGTTATTGCGGAACCCGCATTCTCACTTTGCCAACTTTGAAAAGAGATATCTATGATCCTGCTATTACCATAAAGGAAAGATCAAAAATAGGGAATGTCTATGAGCCCTATGACCTTTCACTCTTCGAATGCAAGGAAGCAGTTTCTGAATAGAAAAAAGAAGGATCTCAGGGATCACCGCTTGCTTCTTATGACCTCACCCGCCACCCTAAGGTTCAAGTGCTAGCTCAAACTGAGGAATTTCCCAATAACACATTAGTGTCAATATCGGGATGTGGATCTCCGTTCAAAGAGTGTGTAAAATAAAATATAAAGCTTTGCTTTTCTCATTTCTCGCCTAGCCGGTGTGAAGCATCTAATTTCACAACGAAATCAAAAAAGGAAATAATCAAAACCAAGCTATATCGTCATTTTCATGGAGAGAACTTAATCCGAAAGAAGATTTGGCCCCAAGGGACCTAATGCATTAGTCCAAGCATTTCCAAGACAACGTATTTGGTATCACTAGTAGTGGTCAGTCATTTCCTTGACGATCCAGTAGTCAATATTAAAGATTGCAACAGGTTCTCAGAGACCATGAAAAACTTGACCTTTTTTGGCATATGTCTGCTCACAGAACGCCCGTTTATTTTGGGTGAGTCCAAGTAAATCTGCATGAGTTTTGCTGTTCACACGTTGGACATAGAAAGCAAGATTTCTTTGGGGCTCATTCCCGACTTGAGTTTTCAGGGGCTACTGGATTTGCTATTTAATCGAATTCTCGCTCGGGATAATCCAGCAATTATGGAATAGTAAGGGCTGCTGATCCGCCTGAAGAAAGTGCGAGTCAAACCAAGAACACACCTTCCATCTCGAAAAGGTGACCCAGATCCGCATACGAAGCTCTAAGCTCCAAAGCTCGCGCCAATGGAAATTCATTCCTTGTTGACCCTGCCTTAAGTAGGGAATAGTCAAACTCAACCTTCTCGATGCGTCGATTTCTCAATAAAGAAATAGGGCAACTCGAGTCAGAACAGGAATACCGTAATTCAACTGTGCTTTCAAGGTAGCTTCTTTAACTTGACTGCCCTCCAGCATTCGTCTTTCAAACTACCCTAAGGGCCTAGGGGTGCAGTAGAGGAGTTCAGTTCAAAGGCGAAGCTCACTTCAGGACTCCTTCACTAGGCTTTCGGGTCAGTCTGGTTTTCTGCATCTTCTAATTCGTATTCCATTCCCCATCTCACAAGAGTGAAAATCAATCTCCTTTTGAACTCACAAGGGAATGGCCAAGCTGAAGTCAGTCCGGTCAATCAATCAAGCATTCCATCGAGCCTCTGTCCTTTAGAAGGCTATTCTGTCTCGAATCGTAGTGAGCGGGGGAGGGGAGATCCTTGTTGCTTATTTAACCCATGTCATTTTAGTTCACTCCTGACTCCGGGGCGGGAGTTTCCATCCACTTCTATAGGTATAGGTCGGCCCATCAGCAATCCTCTCGGCCGGCGCCGCTAAACATACGAGTTTCTTTCGGGACCGTCCACACATTGTTTTGACACCCGAATCCAAGAATTCGCAGTGTCTTATTCTATTCGTCTCATCTCCTTCGGACCCTCACCTTGTCTCGTGGGCATGGGATAGTGAGTGGTCGGGTCGAGTGCCAACTATTTCCATTCGAGTTTGAATGTTTGGTAAGTCAGCTTAGTGACTAAGAGCAGTTGGCGCTCTATCAAGGCTAAGCCTTTAGCTTAGCTTACTAATACGTAAGAAACTGTTGGTTGCGCTTTCAAAGCGCGCTAGTTCATCCGCCCACTAAATAAAAAACCAAAGATCTAGTTTAATATAGTAATATAATAAGACTATCCAAATCTTCAGTCAGTTGATTCACCAACTCTATCTTTCCTGACTGAACCAACCTTATCTCGTGAAAGGCATCAGACCTTGTTCCGGAGGAGAATGCGGAAAACAGAAAGAGGAGCGCAAAGAAAAGATTTATGTAGCACCTCCGATGAAACAAGGAACATCAAGTGGTTGTTCTATCCGAGATCAGTCCCGACGAGTCTCAACGAGTCGAGTAAAGCTCCCATAAAGATATCAAGATGAATCGCTAAGCCTATCTATATAGTAGTAGAGCTGTGCGGGCAAACCAATAGTCGAGAAGGTCAGACTAACTCAATCAAAGAGAGGAGTTGGCCGAGCAGTAGAGACCTCGCCCTCTTCATGCGGATCGACAGGACCCCGGCGGCGGAAGAGAGCTCGACTGGGATTATCTCGTTTTGCTCTAACATATACGTAGGCTCGACTTGTCGATAGATTCTATTCATACGGCTGTAGGAGTGAAACACCTCTCGATCCAGCATCAACTTGCTCTTCCCGACCAGTTTACCAATAAATAGAGTATGTAAGGGGGTGCTGCTTTCCTATTTTGATGCCCTGCCCTGAAACCAGAGCAAACCAAAACAGCCCCTACAGGGATTCTATCTCTGCTTTTCACCGGGATCGAGATGAAAGCCTTCTATTGAGAGCGGAATCTAATGAATCTAATTTGAGATTCTTGTTCACTCTCTCACTATCTGAACTTGAAGGTTTAGTTAAACTTAGAATACGGCAGCAAAGATTGTAGTTAGTTGCTACATTGCTATATTTGACTTACTAGATGGGATGCATTCTAAACCCATGCACCGCCAATCTCTACTATTTGAGAAAGGTTCAAAGGCCTTCGGGATATATAAAGTTTTTCCTCAAATGTCATTGCTAGCAAGAGCAGGGAGATCAGAAGCAAGGGCATTACCACCGTTGCTATTGGAGCTGTTAGCGCACCGGAATCTCCGATTCTAGTGAAAGCATGGAGGTACTATGTATGTATGTATTTAAAGCCTTAATAAAAGCAATCTTGAGGGGTTCGTATGATAGGCTAGGAGTGATAAAGGACTGGATAAGTAACTAGATCGATTCCTAACAGTAAGAGGGTTGGCTAATCTATCTTTTAAAAGACAGAGGCAAGCGGTAGCTTATTCTTTGATCGACCAAGCTGAAATACGGATATCATCACAACACTTGTAGTAACCCTCCTAGTCCCACCCCTTTCATCTTGGGGGCAACACTATGCCATCCCGGCTTGCTTTCTTGGCCTGGACAATTTTTCTTTACTTGGCTCAGTCTCTTCGAATCTTGTTGAATTGGTCTACCCAGAACCAGAATCCCTATACCTAAAGCTACTGATTCATATTCTTTTATTGAACCTGAGCCTTCAGGAGAGTCCATGTCCCTTTAGCCGATGGAGCTGGTTCTAACCTCTTCTTTCGCTTACTGCTTTAGGAATCTAAAGATTAGTCCACTACTATAGAAAGAGCCCCTGTCTTTGGCGCTTAGCCTTCAAGTTATTCAACGTCAATTGTAACTTACTCCAATGCTACCTCGTTCCTATCTTATTTTGACAATACTGGAACATCCTCCACGTCGTGCCCTAGATATGCCAATTCTGCCTAATCCGAATTGTTAGACCCCGTGATAATTTTGATGTGATCAACCAAGTTAGTTAGGTCCTGCTGTGTTTGATCCCTGTGTCTGAGTGTGCAGGAGCTTAGGAGCACAGGAAGTCGAGTGGAAGACGCAGCTAGCGAGAAGGATGGCACGGGAAGGGAGCCGACGGGCTCGGTGCGTCCTAAGGACGAGAGAGCTGCGGAAGAGTACTCCGGTGGGCGTGAAGAGCGTGTGCGGCGTTCGAGGGACGTTAAGCCGGGACGGAAGGCTGCTCGAGGAGAAGGTCGGGAATTGGGTTCGGGTGAGCCCTATTCCGGTTGGCCGCAATCACCCAAAAGAGCGGAGCTTCGGAAGCCAAAGCGAAGAAGAAAAGGAGTCAAAAGAGGTTGGAAATTACTGTAGCAGAAAGTTACTGTAGCTTGAAGGCACCTTAAACAAGCTTGAAGGCACCCTTGAAGGTGCCTTCAAGCTTGTTCAAGGCGCCTTCAACAGTCTGTTTTGACCGTTTGCGCTGCGGATAAAGTTTTATCCGCTGACCGAGCTGGAGGCGCCTTAAACCTTGTTGGAGGCGCCTTGGACCCTCGGGATAGACTTTCCAGGAGCTATAAAAAGGCCCCTGGAGCTAGGAATTCAACAACAACTCAAGCATTCAATCTGTAGTGTTTCCTAGCAATAGTTCTGAGCTTTTGAAAGTGTAAAAGGCTTCTCCGCCTTCAGCAAAGGAGAGTTTCTTTTAGTGCGCTTCTACTACCCTGGATTAACAACCTCCTTGGTTGTAACTAGGTTAATTCTTCTGTGTCTTTCTTTTACTGTTTTATTATTTTATTAACTATTGCACTAACTGAGTTGAAAGTACGAGGAGGGTATAGTTACTTTTTATTTTCAGCAATTCACCCCCCTCTTGCCGGCCTCCCCTGCACCAACAAGTGGTATCAGAGCCAGACCGCTCAGAAGGACTAACCGCTGACTAACGCACAACAATCAAAATGATGACCGGAGACAGTGACTACCCACCTACATTCAATGGGGAGTTTGCTTCATGGAAGCAAAAGATGGAGGTATACCTTAACTCTGATTTTTCTATTTATCTAATAATGAAATCTGGTTATGAAGCACCAAAGAAAGCAAACGGAGAAGAGCTCGAGAAATACCTCTGGAACGAGAAGCAACGTGACGAGTTTATGGCAAATGCACGAGCTGAATTTCATCTTCTAACCACAATACCAAATGAAGATCTCGACAAAGTCGGAGAGTACAATAGCGCAAAAGAACTTTGGGAAAAGTTCTTTAAACTCCACAAAGAACAAATTGAAGTTGAATCCGACTCCTCGATGGACACTGATCCGACGTCAGAAGAGTCCGAAACTAAGGTAAGTGTCGAGACAGAACCAGTAACTGAACTCCAACTTGAAGACCTAGAATGCTCATCACAAATGAGCCTCGATGAAGGGGGAGAAACATCAGAAGACGAAAACAACTCGACAAGTGGAGAATCAACCACCGACAAGGTAAGTCAGGTATGGTCTCCACCTCTTGGCAAATTAATTGCTTCAATTGAAATATTGCCAAAAGGTTTTCGTGAATTACAAATTATTTTGTCGAAAGAATATTTTAAATTAAAAACTGAAAAACTATTAAAGAATATTGAGTTAAAAGACACAATTTGTCAATTAAAAGATTTTGACAAACTAACAATAGAAAATGTACAATTTGTTGCATGCTCAATATTTGTTGCCATAATTCTAAAGAACTGTGAATTAAGAACTTATGAGAAGTTAAAATGGAAATTTAAAAATCATAATATTTGATCTTAGTTGAAATGTTAGACTTAGCACTTTCAGAGAAGAAAATTAAACAGTAAATTTCTTTATAAAGTTTTGTCAAGGAAGTGGTTGTTGCTCCAATAACCAAAAAGGCCTAGTGCCTCGCCACGACCTGGAAGCTGAAATACTGAAATGAAAGGTTTAATTAACTTTCTGAAAAAATATTTAAAAATTAAAATTAAATAATGCTTTGAAAGTTTAATCAAACATTTTTGAAAATTTTGTTTATAAATTTATTTCTAGAAATATTTTTTCCTGGAAATATTCTAAAGACTTAATTTGCTTTTTGACTTGAAATTTTTTTAAAAAATCCTTAGAATTTTTGAAAATTCAAAAAGTCTTTTAACATAGATTTTTTTTTTAAGGTTCCCTCTAATTAGGACCCCATTTTTTGTTGTGATCAAATGTAACACCCACTAAGCTTTTAAGATAAATAAGAGAATGACGAATTTTGCCTTAGAAAAATAATAAGAAGTTAGTTGAAGTAAAAAAAAAAAAAAGAAATAAAATGAAATAAAAAGAAGAGGAGGTCAAAGATTGAACCTTGAACCTCTTATATTATAATTTATAGAATTAATTAGTAGAAACCAATTGGGATAGAGAGAAGATATTGATAGCAAGGAAAGGGAATGCATGATAAAGATAGGAGTGAAGATCTAAGAAGAGAAAGCAAGAAAAAGAACAAGAGAAAGGCAACTTGCCTTCCTCCCTTTCTCTCTTTTCCCTCTCTTGCCGTGACCTTAAATGGAGAATTAAGGGGATTCATTCCCCCTTGTTTCATCATGAATGATGAGAATAAATTAGAAAATAAAATAAATAAAAGAAAATAGAAAAAAAGGCTAAGGGAGAAGGAAAGCAAAAACCGATTTTGCTACCTCTTCCCCCTTAACATAAAAGAGAATATGTAAAGGGAAAATTCTATTTTCTCTCATTTTTCTCATTCTCTCCTCTCCCTCACCGAACCCTCAGTCCCCTCTCCTCCATCTTCGGCCCCAAGCCAAGGTTTTCTCCTAAGAAAGCCTAAGATACAAGGAGGACTTAGCAAGGGAATCAAGGGAAGGGAACTAGAAGAAGAGGCTACTTCTTCCATCACCACACCTTAGATCCACAAGGGAAAAGGATGTAAGCTTCCCCTCACCTGTGGTACAAGGCATTTTATGTGCTTTTCGGATTTTATGAGGATTAGAAAACCTAGAATAGAATTTAAGAAAATTCGGCTAAAGAAGAGTTTTCAAATCTAGGAAGGTTTAAACAAGTCCTCATTTCATGATATTTTTTCTATGCTATGTAGGAAGGTTTTCCTTCATGTTTTTATACCTATATGATGCTTGGTCAGAGGAGTACCTAACCCAAGAATTTTGGCCAAAAATATTTTAAAGAGGTTAGGGAAATCATTGTTTAACCAAACTAGTACAAGATTTCCTCCATGAATTACTAAGGGTCTTTTATTGGTTTTTCTTGCTTGAAAGTTACTTGGAACCAAAAGAAATCCACTCATATGTTTTGGCCAAGAAAGAGCTTAGGGTTAGGAAGACCTTTAAATTTAAGTAACCATGTTTATATGATAGAATATAGAGTTCTCTTAAAGAATTGCATGTTGAATATTGCTAGAAATTCATGAACTCTTCATTTAAGATTTTCGGCCATGATAAGATGAATAGCTTAGAAAAGCTTAAACAAAATTTTAACATGCTCAAGACCTCTGTGATATTAAGATATGAAAGTTATTTAATGCTCTCATGCTTAATTAGGGCATAGAGAATTTAGTTACATGATATATGACATATAAGATCACAAGGGTCCTAGCTTGTTTATGAACCAAGTTTGTATATGATGTTCTTAGCAATTTTTGCCATGAAACTTACTTAGGTTTTCCATGCTTTTGGCCACTTAAAACCTAGTTTAGAGATTGGTAGGTTTCGGCCATGAGGAAAAATAAAAGAAAAAGGAAAGAAACCTAGGAAGCCTAAGACACAATTCACATGTATGTTTATTATGCTTGTCTTTATACATGCTATGAAACTTGTATGACTCCCTATGCTTTTAGGCTATTTGAAGCCAATTTAACCACTGATGAGTCTCGGCCAAGTAGGGTTTAAATGACCTAGAGGCCTTAGAATTGAAACAAATTGTGTTAAAAATGCTTCTTATGGAAATATGATAATATGTTGATTGTGTCACATGCTTGTATAATTTTTCCATGACCTAAATGGACCATTGTATGTTTCGGCCATGAAGGGATAGATGCCCTAGAAACCCTAGAACAAAAATTAAATATGCTCATGTCACTCTACATGAAATATGATAAGTAGAAAGCCAAAGTTCTCATGCTATATGTTGTTTAATGACCTAAAATGAGGCTAGGGTAAGTTCGGCCATACCCATTGTATAATGCCTTATTATGAATTTATACATGATGTTAGTTCAAGTTCACATGCTTGTATGCTTGCTTTTAGCCCTAATGAATACTTGTTAAATTTCGACCATGACATATGTTAAGGGCTTGAAGGACTTAGGAACTAGCTCAAATATGCTTACTATGTTACTTGGAAAAAAAAATGCTATAAATATGATTTAAGGTTTCCATGCTTTCATGACATTTGGGACCATGTTTCACACCTGATAGTGTTCTGCCACATGAAGTTTAGGGACTTGGAGAACTTAGAAACCAAGTTAATCATGCTTATAATGCTTCCTATGAAATTGATGTGATGATAGTTTAGGTTCCACATGCTTGGAGGTTGTTTTTACCTAAATTGAGATCTAAGGGGTTCGGCCATGATAAGAACCCAAGGGATTAGGAAGCTTAGAACCCAAGCTAACTATGTTACCATGTTTCTTATGATAGTATAATCACATGATACACCCTTATGCTTAAACATGTATGCTTGTGATTTATACTTTCCATGATATGATATGTGCTTAGAAATATGCATGCTTTGATGATATGCTATGTGCTTAAAATATGCATGCTTTCATGATATGCTATGTGGATAGAAATATGCATGCTTTGATGATATGCTATGTGCTTAAAATATGCATGCTTTCATAATATGCTATGTGGATAGAAATATGCATGCTTTGATGATAGGCTATGTGCTTAAAATATGTATGCTTTCATGATATGCTATGTGAATAGAAATATGCATGCTTGGATGATATGCTATGTGCTTAATCAATCCTAGATTGATTTATTAATTAAACAACTATTTGTTGATATTTAATTATTTGACCGGCCCCTAGCTTGGGCACCAAGCAAGGTGGCCGGCCACTTATTAAAAGGGAAAGAAAGAAAATTTTTTTATAAAATTTTAAAAGAAGAAAACTTCTAATAAAATTTTACAAACCCTCTTTTTTTTTTCTAATGTGGATATTAAAAGGAAAGTTTTAAAATTTAAAACCAAGTTTTAAAATTTAAAACATCTCTAATAATATTTCTTTTTAAAAAAAAGTTTTATAAATTTTACAACTCTCTTTTAAAACCTTGTGGCCTAATTTAAATTAGGAAAATTTTATAAATTTTTAAAAAAACAACCTTCCTAATTTAAATATTGTGGTCGACCCCCTTCCCCAAGGCAAGGGCCAGCCACTTCTAGAGAATATGTGGCCGACCATTGCTTGGTCACCAAGCAATGAATCGACCCTTCTTGGACACCAAGATAGACTTTTATTTGGATGGACTTGAGTCTTTATTGAGGCTACAACAGGGACCTAGAGGAGAAATTGGTTTTGACCTTCCGATGAGCTTGAGTATCCCGTGCTCGCCCCGAACACACAACTAAAGTTCATCGATAATAACTCATTCCACTAGAGTGTTATTACCGCACTACCGCACCAATCCCAAATTATATTATGGGCTCCTTCTTATCATGAGTGTGTTAGTCTCCCTGTGTTTAAGATTATGAATGCCCACTAATTAAGTGAGTTACTGACAACTCATTTAATTAATATCTAGCTCCAAGAGTAGTACCACTCAACTTTATTGTCATATTGGACTAGGTCCACCTGCATGGTTTAACATGGTAATCCTTATAAGCTCCTCTTGGGGACATTCTCAACCTAGATAACTAGGACACAGATTCCTTCTATAATCAATAACACATACTATAAGTAATATCATTTCTCAACTTATCGGGCATATTGATTTATCGAGCTAATCTCACCCTTTGATAAGTCAAAGAAATAAATATTAAATATACATGCTTGTTATTATATTAGGATTAAGAGCACACACTTCCATAATAAATATGGTCCCGTTCCTTTACTAAGTCAGTACAAAAAAAACTTACCTAAATGATCCTACTCAATGTGATTCTTTATTTCAAAATGAATGTGTACAAAAGCTAAACTTTTAAGTATACACTCCAACAAGGGTCTCTACTAAGACAAATGAGAGAGCATAAACCTAATAGGACAAGATGTCAAAACTATCTAAGGGATCAGTCCGGAGTCTAAACCAAATGTTGCCAGGCAGGAAGAGGAAGATTCCCAAGTGAGATGAGGAGGAATTGCTCGATCTACCAAAAACGAATCCTTGTCAGAGTAACTGTTCATAGCCTATAGCATCTTTTTGGCTTGTAAAGTAGTTCTCCCGACTTTGAATTATGGGGACAGGTGGTAGGTTATTTGAAGAAAGAAAGCTGTGATGGTGGGAAAGTTTGCAGTGTCGGCAAATCGAGAAAGCACCTCAAATTATGGCATACTGTGCGGGTCTCCGGTGTGTAAGATTGACACAGCAGCTTCTCTTATGAAGGAGGTTGTGCCAGAGGGCTACGGCAGTTGACAAAAATCATACCCTCAAAGAGGTATACACAAGAGGTTTGGATTCAGGCAAGTCAGAATGTTGGCTAGGAGGCCTTGAGGGCCGGGAACTCTCAAATCTATCTATCAGGCAGGAGGGGTTACAGGGGAGAGTCAAAGCAGCGGTTCTCTTTCTGCAGGGAATTCGGGAACACAGCCGGGAAGCTACGAGTTAAGACTTGGCCTACGGATAATAGTTACGAGGTAGTCGCTCATAAGGCTATGCATTATGAGTAGCGTGATAAAAGGGAAGAGCGGCACTTAGCGGGAGTAGCTAATCGGTAGGAGTCGTTCCCTAAGGCTGAAAAGAAGTCCGTCTGTCTCCGCTTCGTCCCCCCTACGTAGAAGGAATCGGCTCGTCCTCGCGCAAAGGGCGTGTCTTCGTGATGTCCTCTAGTGAAAGCGTTCTAACTGGCTCCTATTCAATAGTTTCAACGTGCGTAAAGAGGGATCAAAGTCATTTGTCTAAAGCCTCTGCTGTGGTGTCTAGTTGTGCTTTCTGTGGGCAAGGGTCCTTGTTGCCTCAACCGTCCCCTGCAGATGAATAGGGATTTTGTGCCCTATGTTTCATAGATATCCTGTAAAGTGCAGGGCTTTTTTAACGCCTTCTTCTTGATCAAGTGAGAGCGTAGTCTTTGTTTCCTTGATGTGGCCCCGGTTGGAGGCTGGAACATTCCTTGAGGCTTGAACTGAGCAGGTCTCCTTCTATTCTCGACCAGCCGTCGCCCTCACTCTTTATTCGCCCGGGTAATCTAGGTAGCCGTGCTACCCTTATCCTGTAGTCAAAGTCTTAATAGCGTCCGGTCCGATCTTCTCTAGTGGAATCGTGGGGAAGTGCTTTCTGATGTCATATGGGATCCCCTTCCCCTGTGTCCAAACATCGGTTTTCTGGTAATGCAGGAAGTGGTATTTCGTATTTCTTTAGACTGACGTTTCGGAATTCCTCTTTTCATCTTAGCGTGATCTCTTGTTCAGTCAATTGCATTACCTTCGGACCCTTCCGTGAATACTAATGAGAGCTTTCAACCTCCTTCTATCGACATCGACGGCTCCGAGGAAAAAAGAGCACATGTTGGCCATGACCAGCTAAAGATCAGTGTCATCTCATGAATTGGATTCGAACCAATATATCACTACTTTCCATTTAGTAGATCGAAGGGGGGGGGGGGTCTCCATTCTTTCTGACTTTTCAGGTAGAGTGGAATCATATTAGGCACCCCAATAACCTTTCAGTGAGATATTTTGTCATTGCACTTTAGCAGATAGATGCCCCTCATTGAAGAAAAATCTTTCCATTTTTCGGTACTCGGACAAAGCCTAATACCATGTTGAGAGGGGCCCTCCTCACCACTCCCCCCTCCCTTTCTCACGTAGAGAAATATTAAATGATTACTCACGATGAAAAAGGCCCCCCAAACGGCTGCGTGAACAAAATCTTGCCTCATTCACTACGCTAACTTCGAGTCCTCTATAGCCAGAAACAAAAATGACAACTCCGAGACACCGAAGAAATTCCCTAGCTTGAATCTCTTTCAACCCATAAAGTCAAGACAGACAACAATCAAACCAGGGACCAAAGCTAGGTACGACAAAATTGATGGGGTACTTTTTTATCGATATCTATCAAAATGGCCCAATATTTCTTTAAAATAGAAAGATTAGGGGCCATTTCGACGGATATCCTTGGCAACATTTTGGTATATTTCTATTTCTACCCTGTCCGTGTCCCCAGAGTGCAACCCCAACCTGTGCTCATCTTCTCTTTCTAAGTCCGTGCGGGTATTCTCACAAAACTCCTGAATGGAAGTCTCTGAAGTTTCATAGTGCGAATTTTCCATCAAGGCAGGTTGATGAAATAGTCTTTCTTGCACCAAGGAATATATTTCTATTTTTTTTCCCAGATCTGCAGATCCCTATTCTCGAACTTGAGCAATCTAGTGTACTCTTGTTGAGAAGGAGCTTGCTCCAACATTTGTTTCACTGATGCCTAGTACTGCCCTCTTTCTTTATCAAGGTGAAAGATAGAATTGGCATTTTCAAGTACTCCACTTCGAGCTTGCATTTGACCTTCTAAGCTCCAATTTGGAATAATCGGCCAAGGCTTCGATATGACCTGGATCCCGAATGAATCTTGGGTACTGGCCGAAGAGTGTGCAGGGCTAGAAGGCCCTGGAGGAGGAGGAAGCTCTTGCCCTCCCGGCAACACACCCTAAAAAAGAAAGGTAAGATCGTATAAATGAATCCCTAATCGAGAAGTAAGTAGATCTGAAGAAAGAAATAAAATACATAGATCAAAAAGAAAAAGGATATATAGCAAAGAAGTACGTTCTACTTCTTTCTTATACGAGAATAATAAAGACGAAAGAGCAAAATAATACTCAAAATCAGTATTGCCAAAAGGATGAAATTTTGGCCTGTGCTCATCATCTCTTTGACTTCTCCTTTAGATTCTATAAAACGTGCAAATGCAATAGCTACAACAATCCGGCAAGTTTGCAAAAGGAGTGAAATAATTCTTTTTTCTTTGTTATTAGTTCTATCATTAGCTTAGTCTCCCCGTATATTCAATGGATAAAGCACATTCTTTTAAGAATGTATCTATTTCTATCTTTTTTCTTTAGTTAAGCTCCCTTTTAAGGATTCTAGTACCTCTGGTTTTACAGTAGATAGAATAATTTTTTAATATTGAGAAATTGAGTCTAATGGCATTCGATCGCAGAATCCATTGATCGTTGCGTAAATGACTAGAATTTCTTTTTCAATTGGCAATGGTGTATATTATGGTTATTTGAGTATTTCTATCAACTTTGCCCCTCTATTTAGTAATGCCTGAGTGGCAGCATCAAGGTCTGAGCCAAATTGAGCAAAGGTGGCTACTTCTCGATATTATGCCAATTCGAGTTTGAAACTCCCACTTACTTGTTTCATAGCTTTTAACTGAGTGAAAGAAAGTGTACTATTTGATTTGATATGCGGGGATCACCTTCATCCGAATCGCCTTGCTCTGCCTCTGGCTCACATCGTAAAAAATCAGTGCGTCTCGTCCCTAATTATATTTCTCACTCGTACCTATATATCAAGTGAGACTAAGAATAAGTGAGTCTCGTCCCTTTCATTTCACTCTTGAGTTTCAATGTGAGATCTTTCAATAACTGAATATCTACCTAATCTACACCTTTATAAGACTACCTAATCTACACCTTTATAAGAGAAGGTTATTAATCTGACCCTGTCATTATTACACTTAGCCCCATCGTTCTCAATCGTACCTTCTCTTTTCTGTTTTGAAGTCTCTTCCTAATTAGATTTTTGTCTATTTTCTCACTCGAAATTACCTTGGGAAATGAACTATCATCTTTTCTTTCTGAACGTCCCGACCTTCTTGTGGGCATTACAACCGCTCGATCACTTGCGTATTACGTCTGTGAGAATTTTACGAGAAATGTTCATGGAAAAAAAACTGTTTACAATGAAAGGCATCTCAGTAGATGGGTAAGCTAGTATTCCAAGGCATCCTAGTAGATGGGTAAGCCAGTATTCCAAGAACCAGCCACGAAGAATCTCAATCTCTCGCATATCAATGAATCTAGCTTTTTTAAGAATCAATCCTCTTTTGAAATGAGTTATTATCAGTATCACCGTACTTTTGATTACTCGTATCCTTTTGGACTGTGACTGGTTCATTGGAAGCCTCTTTATTTGCAGAATTTCTTAACGACTTGCTCAATTGTATGCTTTATGCCATGGTTCCTCTTTCCGTCAGAGGCGATGGAAGTGGTGCTAGCTCTTCGAAGCGACTGCTGTTGGATCTCAATGTCCTCGCAGTCGAAGAAGCAGTGTATGAGCAAACGCTGGAGGATAAAAGACAAAAGAATCTCTAGCCGACCTGGAGCTCCAGAGAAGGCAAAGTTATGGGGTCTCAATTGTATGAGCCCTAGCCTTTTCTTTATAGTAAAGGTCCCTATTCGATTACGTCTATCAGTCAGTCTTTCATTGGATCTTAGTTGAATAGCCCTACCCTTTGAGCTTCCCCCCCCCCCCCCCCCCCCCCCCCCCTCACATCATACACTAAAGGAGTGAGGAGCTGCATCATGACCTATTGTACCAACAAGGCGAGGGACGACCAATGGGAGGGGTGATATTTATATTGAGTCCCAAATTCATGACTCATTCGTAAGCTTGAGTTATTTATGTGGCTCATGTCCATCACTAAGAGATATAATAGAATCTTATTAAAGGCACGTAGGGCTCGCACTTATCTTATATAGCTAGGGGTAGATCTTTTTAGTTTTGAATAGCCATTCACGACTTGCTAGAGGGACGAGTGCACTTAATTAAGTTCTTGTTTAAAAGTTAGGTATGAATTATATTGATATTCATAGTGACGTGGAGCTTGAAAGCATAGGAATTGATATCCGAATTCTCTCATCCCCCCCCCAGCCGATGTGCTAGATCATTTCTTCTACTCCTGCTGATGCCTAACTCCTTTCCTTACACACATGTTACCACAAAACGAGATTCTAGCACAGACTATAAAATTAGGGCTCCACAAGCGGGCTTTCAAGCCCTATCTTTCAACTTCTAAAATCAGCCTCAACTATAGTGATCATTGAGTGGAGTCTGACTCATGAAACACTAACTTGTATGGTCACGAGCGTAACTGGCAGCACGTGAAAACTTTGGTGAAACCCTGTCCGAATGAGAGAGGTGCAGCCACACCCTAAACTTGGTACAAAATTGAACCAATAAGTATATTAACTCACTAAAATCATCGACAAGGAAAGCTCAACAGAAAGGGAAGCCCGAAAGGGACGCCTCCTCCCCGACTAGGTAATTAAGGTCGCTAAACAGACAAAACTAGGGGAAGAAATTCAAAAGGAGAGGCTGATCTATCACAAGGGGATAGTGATCTAGCTGAGGGGAAGAACTAGCTGGATGGGGGACTAGAAAAAAGAATCGTGCATCTCCGTGTACGCAACCAATTTCTTTCAATGTGCCCTAGGCCTGAGAGAACTGGCACTATTCAGTACGGGGATCGGCCTCATCTGTAGGCGATACCCCGCACACTTATCCCCCCACCGACCCTCAAGTAGCGTTAGAAATCCCCCAAGTCCTGTCTTTAGGAGGAAAATCTGTCACCAGGATCGGGAAGGATTGCTGGCAGTCTGGCAGAGTGGGCTTGAACGCCCGCAGGACCATAGACTCTCTAATATGGCCCTTAAGAAAGACTCCCCAAGTAAGTTGAGCTGTTTAGGGGCGGACCTGTTGAACTGCTAAATATGACCGCTTAAGAGGTTGTCCGTAAGGCACTTGCACTTACCGGATGGATACCTTTCCGAAGGCCTATCCGTAACTCCATGAGAGCATGAGAGGACAATATAACTCCATGCACCACATATTCAGCAACAGGAAAGCCTCTCCGAGAAGTAATCACTAGGGACACATATGCGGGAAGAAGATGCAGGACGACTAAAAAAAGAAGTGAGTCTGTCGGCGCTCGCGAAGCGGGAAACGCATCCTCTGGATCAGCATCCTCACTTCTAACTGAGCCAACCTCCACTTACAAGACGAAGAGGGCAACTCTAAGAGATCAAACTAGTGAAGAAAGGCGGACCTGGTTATTTATCACAACACGAGAAAATCCCCATAGGGTTACAACACGAGACGGCAATGATTGAATTCGCTTCCCAATTCTTTCCGACTGCGATCGGGATAGGGCTATGACAGTGCATACCACGCATCTGGATATTGCGGATCATCCAGCAGGGATGGGATATGCCATTAAGGGAGGCCTTGCTGGACAAGCGACATCGACCGACCGAGGCTCCAGGATAGAATGAGGGGGTTTGGGAACAAGGGAAGGAAAGGGGGACTGAAAAGCCGACTAACTCGTTACTCAGTTCGGAAAGACTGGACTGAGGGAATGGACCATTAACGCGAGGGGGAGTGAACAGAGTGCATAGCCGTTAACGAGAGCTGTACAGCTGTCCAGAATGCACATTTATAGTTTATAAGAATAGTTTGCGACGTGGAGAGCTAGAGATCCAACTTCTACGGCAGATCGTCGAGTAGTTTTGAATAGAGATGAAACCAGTTGACTCACTTCTCTCCTCATCCGACTACGCGAGAGGAAAATTCTTTGGTACGATTAGGGGCGAGAAAGATTAATTAGGGATCGCTTGACTTTCATTGACGGGAGAGTGACGTGTTCTGCGGCAGCGAGGTGTTCAGCGGCAGATACGTGAAATGAATATTTAATTAGAATAGTTTGCGACGTGTAGGACTGGTTATCTCATATTATATTGTTGGAGCTAAGTCTTATTGGGCCGAGCAGGACTCGAACCAGCGCTTTCCAGATCCATGGTCCAGATTTGAGGAGTATAAATTCTTGGGCCCCGGACGAACTAATCGAAAGTGACGTGGAGACTAGACTTTCTTTATTTGCATATTGATTAAAATGTATTTCCGAATATCTTCGTTGGAGAAGGCCCCTTCAGCCATGTTAGACTATACGATGGGGCCCTTATTGCATTTATGAATGAATTTCTCACACAAATTACATGAAAAACCAGGTGCCCCAATTGAATTTCTTAATTTCTTTGGCTGTTGCAAGTTCCCCTCATTATGATTCTCTTCTCTTGGAAGCTCACTTCGGCAAAATACTAGGTATTTCCCTTGTTCCCTCACATTTCTTCATTTCTTTGGCTGTTGCGTTCCCCTCATTATGATTCTCTTAGTCTCATATTGTAACGCCCCGCCCCTTCCTGCTTAAGCTGACGGGGGTTACTTATCTTTTCTTCTTAAAACAACGGAAGTCTTATCTATAGTATAATTTTTTTTCTTTAAAACTTTTTCTTTACTTTTCAAATCATCATCTCTAACTACTTATCATATGAGTCACATAACATGCTAACATAATTTAAACCATAATACTAAAGAGCATGATAAAATGTCATGGAGTCAAAATAAAGAACGACATGAAACATAATTTTTTTTTTATTAACTAGAAGCAGGTCTTTCTCTTTAGCCGAGTCACTACTACACACGTCCTTCTTGCCCCCTCCTGCTGCTCCCTTAGTACATCCATTCTTTGCCCTTATCTGTGGTACAAGGAAAGTAAGCTGTGAGTACTCAAGGCTCAGTAAGTTCCTTCCCTACTCACAAAACCGTATCACATAAATAAAACTCCAAGGCATAAAGCATAAAGACAACTCATCATATCACGTATAGAAGTATCATAACATAACATATCATAATCATAAAGTTCATCCTAACATAACCTAACATAATCTTAAGCATTATGACATATCATGATAAAATCATAAGGTGCATTCTAACATATCATAATCATGATCATAACATAACATAATCATAAAGTTCATCCTAACATAACATAACATAATCATAAGCATTATGACATATCATGATAAAATCATAAGGTGCATTCTAACATATCATAATCATGATCATAACATAACATAATCATAAAGTTCATCCTAACATAACATAATCATAAGCATCATAGCATATCATGATATAATCATAAAGTGTTATGCGGGATGACTTTGAAAACATGATTCATGCAATAACATATATGTCATGTCCTTTGAAAACTTATTACATACATACTTAAACATAATCATAACATGATTGGGGGCCCCGGCTTGTACCACATACATAAATGCGCGCGTCCTATGTAGGTCCAAGGTAGCAAGTCTTGAACCCTACAAGGCATACATACTAGGCCCGTTTCTTAGTCCATTGTCCTAGGGGCACTTAGGAGCTCATCACTAACGGGGCCCGTTTCTTAGTCCATCGACCTCGGGGCGCTTATGGAGTCCACCCTTGGTACAAGCCATATAAAGTAAAGTAGCATGTCATACATATCATGGTTCTTATCATTTCATGCACATCATAATTTTTATCATATCATACCATATAGAATTTTGGGTACACAGCTCATCATAATGTTATGTAACGTTTGGGCACACAGCACATCATAAATACATGCATAATTTGGGCACACAGCTCCTCGTAAATAGAATGCATAACTTGGGCACACAACTCATCATAAATATCATGCATAAATTGGGCATACAGCTCATCATAAATAGCATGCATAACTTGGGTACATAGCATAGCATAAAGGTTACCATCATACATAGATCATAAGTGCACATAATTAAACATAGAAACATAGCAAGTTCTTACCACATTATAAAACATTACTTGTGAGATACATGGAAATCATATTTAGATTTCTAATCCTAATGTCATATAATGGTCGAAACATATAGTTGTGTCTTAGGTTAGAAATCAACATACAAGCATGTGAACCCTAAACCAATATCATATCATATGCCATAAGAAAACATCATAAGCATGTTTAGGTTTGGTTCTAGGTTTCCTAAGCTTCTAAACTTATCATGGCCGAATCTTACCAAGCCTTACATGGGTTAAAATCAATCATTCAAGCATGTGAACCCTAAACCAATTTCATAGCAAATATTACAAGAAACATCATGAGCATAATTAGGTTAAGTTCTAAGTTTCCTAGGCCCTTAAACTTGTTGTGGCCGAAACCTTCAAGGCTTGGAATTAGGTTTCAAGTGTCATAAAACATGGAAAACCCTAAACCAATTTCATAGTAATTATTACAAGGAACAACATGAGCACAATTAGGTTAGGTTCCAAGTTTCCTAGGCCCTTAAACATGATTGTGGCTGAAACCTTCAAGGCTTGAATCTAGGGTTTAAGTGTCATAAAAGCATGAGAACCCTAAACAAATTTCATAGCAATTATTTCAAGGAACAACATGAACATAATTAGGTTAGGTTCTAAGTTTCCTAAGCCCTTAAACATGATGGTGGCCAAAACTTGTAGGCTTGCATCTAGGGTTTAAGTGTCATAAAAGCATGAGAACCCTAAACAAATTTCATAGCAATTATTTCAAGGAACAACATGAACATAATTAGGTTAGGTTCTAAGTTTCCTAAGCCCTTAAACATGATGGTGGCCGAAACTTGTAGGGCTTGCATCTAGGGTTTAAGTGTCATAAAAGCATGAGAACCCTAAACAAATTTCATAGCAATTATTTCAAGGAACAACATGAACATAATTAGGTTAGGTTCTAAGTTTTCTAGGCCCTTAAATATGTTGTGGCCGAAAGTTCATGGAGCATGAAAAACAAGTTCTAACCTCACTACAACATGAATATGTCATATTAATTTCATAACTTGTCTTAAGGAGGATCATGGCATGATTAGTTTAGGTTTAACAATTTCTCTAGGCCCCTAATCTTATCATGGCCGAATACTTGGGAGCATGGAATAAAATTTATTCATCATATATACATGAGCATATCATGTTAACCACTTCCTCATTATGAAGTACTTATCATAAACCAAAAAGGAGCATGCTTGGTTTGAGTCTTAATTTTTCCTATCTCCTTGTTCATGTTTGGCCGAGAGTCTAAAGGTATGACTCTAAGTTCCAATCAAATATTCTAGCATAAGAACATTACATAAATCCCTACCTTATGGTACATGTTACAAGAAGCATATTGAGCATGTTAAAATCTAGGTCTTTATATTCCTAGGTCCTTCTTTTTGGTCTTGTCTTGGCCAAATTTTCATGAAGTTAACTAGGGTTTTTATGTAACCAAATCTCATAGAAACCACACAAGCTATTGTACCATAGGTGAGGGAAACTTACATCCTTTCGCTTGTGATTTTTTCTTAAGAAGAAAAGTATCCTAAGTGCCAACGAAGGAGAGAGCTTCTTCTTCTTGTACCTCCTTTTGCTTCTCTTGCTTGGAAGGGATAGACCTTGAAGGTTTCGTCTCTAAATTTAGTTTTCTTGAAGAGGAACCTAGCTTAGTTTTCGGGATAAGGAGAGGGAAGGGGTTCTTGGTTCGGTGAAGAATGAAGAAGAAGAAGGAAGTAGGAAGAAAAGAAATTTAATCTCTTGTTTTTCTTCTCCCAATCTATTTATTCCTTTGCCAATGAAAACATGTCTTCATTCATTCCCTCAACTCCTCTTTTCCCCCACTCCTTTAATTCCCACGAAAATAGAGAGAGGGAGGGAAGTAGGCAACTTACCTTTGGCTTGCTTCTTCTCTTAACCAAGAGGAAGAGGAGGTAAGTCACTTGGTTTTCTCTTGCTCTTTTGTTTAGTTTTCTTTTATTTTCTTCTCACCTTTAACTAAAATTCCATTCTTTTCTATCCATATATTATTCATTATCCTAGTGGTTGTCATACAATTAATTTATCTCCATTATTTATGGGAGGTTCAAGGTTCAATCCTTGACCTCACCTCTTCTTATTTTATTTTTGTTTCTATTTTCTCTTTTCTCTTATTCTTTTTATTTCTATGCTCTAAAGAAAATAATACTCATATACTTATCTTATAATTTCGTGGGTGTTACACATATCTTCATCAGAATATGAGTGGTTATATAGAAGAAATTAATCTTATATGACCAATATATCTCAAATCTTTCTTACTTGAATATTTCATGAATGTCTTGATCGAGAGAGCTCCGCCCAATAGTGCTTCGCAGTGGAACCTGCCTCGCATGTCTCCGGGGCCTAAGATCCTTTCTTGAAAGCTCAAGAGTATGAGAAAAAAAGGAGAACAATTGAAGATGAAAGATCAGCTGATGATTTGTGTGACAAATGCAAAAATGAAATGGAGGAGAAGAATTCAAAACAAAAATGAAATTGAGGGAAAAACAAAACATTTTGATTCTGTGCTCAAGCACTCCATTTGACTTGACTTTTTGAATCAAAATCAAAGTTAGGGAAGAATAATTCAAACATTCTTTGATTTCTCTCCTTAATAACTCAAGATTTGAATTTCATAATTGAGTCAAGTATTAAAAGGAAAAAGAAATTCCCTCAGTCGTGATCGGTTAGGTTCTCTGGGGTTCGATTCACTTCCCTTCTGAATGTCATCAAACCGTAAATCGAAATGTAGTAAGATCCTTTCATGAAAGTGAATTCGTTAACTCCTGTACCTGATGAATAAATATACTTCCCTTCCGAAATCGATTCAAAGAGAGAGAGAAAAGAGGTGTTGAAAGCGTGAAACTAAGCAAAGAGGCGATCATTGGTTCAATTTGCTGCCCAAGCAAGATCATTGCATCAATTCCATTCCACCACTCCCGGTACCAAGAGTGCAGGCTAGTTAGGTGCTTGCTCATAAGGAAAGATGAGACGGTGTCGAGGCTAATGTCTCAACGCTCAGCAGGAAACTATCCTTCATGGGAGCAGAAATGACATCAAAAATGAAATAAAGCATTTCTGCCGAGGAAGACCATCATCAATATTTGCTTGAGTACAAAAGAAGCTCATACACCAGATAGAGACCTCAGATATAGGACCCCTACATGAACAACCTTTAAAAGAGATGCACCTATATGACCCATAAGGAAATTTGAGTCTTACCAATGGTTTAGAAAGGGAACTCTTCCTCGAAAGAAGCACGAGCGTCACGCTGCCCCGGGGAATCGAACCACTCCCTTCATTCATACGGGTCTCTTCTTTGATCAACTTCTCTAGTGATATGCTTTCCTTCTTGTATTCTATCACAGCTTCCATAGCTTTTCACGTGCGTTACGGGTTCTTTTCTCTTTCAATGCTTTGAATGAAGGAACCATAGAGAAGGGTAAATCTTTCATAGTTTCGTAGTCCAAAGCCATTCACAACTCTTCCCGGGGAGCGAGGGCCGAGTGAGACTACTTATATCTTGTATGCACCTAAGCTTGATTCAACTACTGAGCTAGCAACAGGCTTTTTACCATTGACTTTCACTTCTCTATCCATTCCAGATCTTTCCACGTCGCTATGCAAGGTCGTGAATGGCAGTGGATAGTCTAACATTGCTTCGACGTCGCTTTGCTCTCCCCTTTCATTTGTCTTCGTCCCATGAACGAATACCAGATATTTCTCTTAGTGCTACACCTGCCTAAGCATCTGTTTGGTTTTGGTATTTTCTCATCCCAGTAGCGTACTTATAAGAACGACCGGCTTAAGAGCTAACTACGGGCCTTCTATCCTTCTCCTTTCCAAGTGGTGCCTGGGGAGCTCCTATTCAATCAGAGGAGACCGAAAAAGAGCTACAACAGGAGGGAACGACTAAGAGGAACGGTAGAGATGTTGCTGCAATAGAGGCATGATTCTTTATACTCATATTCCATGAATAGAAGGACTCTTTCCCTTAAACATATGCTACTGCTAACATGGCTTATTATAATAAAGTCAAGATGCCTTGATGGAGGAATGATTACCAGCTTAACTTAATCAGATAGAACCCAGGAAATGGTGGTGGATAGGCAGAGTGAATATGATAGTGTGGTGCGGGCACGACCAAAGGAAGACTACTTATAGTCTTTGGATCTGACTACGACCGATATGATAGTTGGCTCATGGTTTGGACTTGGGAGCACTTTCCTCACATCGCTATCTTCCCGTCGACGTCGCTGTCGCTCATACCTCCTCTTTCCCAAGGCCCTTTGCAATGACTAGTTGCCCCCATTCTATAGTCCTAGTTAGAGTGGGCCTATCCGGTTCTCGCGTGACTTGGAGCTCTGCCTTGGATTCGGATGAGTCTACCTCTTGCCCAACTTTGAGTGGGATTCCGAAGATTGTCCCCAACTTTGACGGGACTGAGGGGCTCAGAGTCAATTAGATATCTTCCTCCTTAGACCCGACCTCAACTCCCGGATGACTCTGCCGATCAACGAAGCTGGGTCGGCTCTTGAACTCCCATATTTGATTGGACACAGCCAAGGACAAAGGTATCCCCAACTGGAATGAACGCTTCTCTCCCCTCCGACTCCACGAACAAGATCATCTCATTTGAACTCCGACGACCTAGAACCATCTTAAATTTGTTAGTAATTAGCCATAAGAGCCAATTATGAGATAATTAGGGCTTTTGGGTTTTTCATTGAGTTAGACTCAAATGAACTCACTCATTGGATTGAGTCCAATCCGAATTAGACATATTGGATTAATTGGTTAGACTCAATGGGTAGACTTATTAGGTTATTGGATTAATGGTTAATCCAATATAATAATCCAACCCATTAAGAGGAATACAAAGAGACAAAAGACTCTTGGTATTTATGGGATGAATATAAATAGCCTTTTGTAATGAATTTTTCATAAGTGTTGAGAAGTGAAGAGAATGGTGTCTCTTCATCTCCCTCTTCTTCCTCTTCCTTCCATGGCCGAATCTTCCTCCATGGCCGAATCATGTTTCTTGCTAGCACAAGAAGATGGTTCTTCTCCGAAGGCTTCGTTCATGTGACGAACGAAGGATATGTTCGTGTGGATACCGTAGAGGTGCGAACGCTTGAACGTGTTGAGATCCGAATCTAAAGAAAAGGTTGTTGTCGGGATTGCAAAGGGCACATAATAAAGGTATAATCCTATCATGAAACTTAGTATAGATTGTTTGTATGCAATGTTTCTTCCTTTCGTATGGATCTGCTGGATAGAGGATCTAGATAATTTCCGCTGCATTTTCACGTGTTTAGCGCCCTAGATCCCTACAGTGGTATTAGAGCCACTTGTGAAGGCATATACTAAGTTGTTAGAATATTTATATATGATATAGAAATTGTATGATAGGTTTACTGTGATTTGCAAAATTATGGGTCTCGGCCAAACAAGGTTTCACCTAGATTGTGAATCTCAGCCAGACTATGAGTCTTGTCCAGATTTTGTGTCTCGGCCAAATCCTAAGCCTTGACCGAAATGGGTGTTTTGTTGGGAACAAAGCATAGTTAGTGTGTGACCAGCAAGGTCTTGACCAGGGGTATTTTGTTGGGAACAAAACATAGTTGGTGTGTGACCAACAAGGTCTCGGCCAGAGGTGTTTTTTTAGAACAAAACATAGTTGGCATTATGGGTAGTAGGGTCTCGGGTACAGCAACAACTCATACAATGAGTATGCAAAATAAATTTTACTTCGGGGGCATTGCCCCCTGGAACCCCCGCAAGGGGCACTGCCCCATGGCATTGCGGCTCATAATTTATTTGCTAAAATCATAGTAAATTTATGTCATAAGAATATTGTGAATAGATATGACATGGTGCATGGTTATGGCCCTTTAACCCCAATGTGATTGGATGTGTGTAATGTTGTAATTCATAATACGGCCTGCGTGTTGTGCCTTCATCCCTTTTATTCTTGTTGTAATTAGATTACACTCGAATGTAACTTGAGTTTCTTTAGATTTTGTAATGTACAAAATTAGAAAGAGTTAGTCTTCTAGAAGACGGGTGAAAAGGAAGGAAGGACAACAACACACGACAACTAAGGAATCACTTGGAGAAGCTGCTTAGACCTAGGTTGACTTATCACTCTTCTCATTGGCTTGAGAAGATCGTAGTTTATAGGGGTCATAACGATGTTACGTTTAAATTTGTGTATATGTTGATATATGCCATGATATGTCATGAATCTATGTGATACATGTGTAACTATCATAATTAGGGCATTTACATATGCCTACCAAAGTTTGGTACTCACTACAACCTCGATCATTTGTAGTCAAATTTGCCAAAGCAAAGTGACTCATTTTATTTTGGTAGAGTGCGACTGGACAATTGTGATGTCCGACTATTGGACTTTGGGTGTGACCTAACTAAGTTGAGAACTTAGAGGCATATCCCATGTGATGTAAATCATATTATACTCTTCTTGGGTGATTAGCCAAAGCTAACTCAAGATGTGTAATAGTATGGATTTCATAAGATGGGAAAACGAACAAACAGTTTTGTTCACCTAAAGATACAAGAGTTATATAGGATGTAATTGGTAAACGTTGTTTACCTAAGTTGTACAAAGTCTTGGACGATTAGCCAAAAGCTAACTCAAGATAAGGTATAATGTGGATCTTGTCCAATTGGTACACGTTGCCTACCTAATTTATACAAGTCTTGGGCGATTAGCCTAAGCTAACTTAAGATGAAGTATAATATGGATCTTGTCCCACTTGAATGCCTTTGCTTTTGGGTTTAGAGCTAGTAGTGACTTGCTCCTACTTAAGTTTGGGCTACTACTTAAGCTTGAGAATAGTTCTCAAGCAAGAACGGGGATATCTTAGTTGGGAGAACGTCAGACTGAAGATCTGAAGGTCGCATGTTCGATCCACACTCATCACACATTGTAATACTCCGGTTCTGAGATTCTAGTTAAGTATGACTTAAAAGGTTAGATGGTACTATCAATATCACCAAGTTGCACCTTCCTTTTCGGAAATCCAAACTTAAGAACTCCAAAATTAAGCGTGCTTGACTTAGAAAAATCTTAGGATGGGTGACCTCCTAGAAAGTTTTCCAGGGTGCATGAAAGTGAGGACAAAGCACGCTGAAAGGACCTACGGTGGTCTGTGGAGCGAGTCGTCAACCTGATGGGCAATTCTGGTGGCGTTCCTGGTTTGGTCCGGGTGGGGCCCACCTGGGCCAGGGCGTTACAGATGGTATCAGAGAGACCTTGCGACCGTGAGTGCGCTTGTGGCAGGAGCACCCAAGGCACTACCTAGCGAGGGAGATTCTGAGATTTATTTGTGGTGTGATTCATGGTTAACACAACGAGGACATTGTGTCTTTAAGTGGGGGTGATTGTAATACCCCGGTTCTGAGATTCTGGTTAACTATGGCTTAAAAGGTTAGATGGTACTATCCATATCACCAAGGTGCACCTTCCTTTTCGGAAGCTCAAACTTAAGAACTCCAAAGTTAAGCGTACTTGTCTTAGAGAAATCTTAGGATGGGTGAACTCCTGGGAAGTTTTCTAGGGTGCGTGCGAGTGAGGACAAAGCACGCTGAAAGGACCTCCGGTGGTCTGTGGAGCTAGTCATCAACCTGATGGGCAATTCTGGTGGCGTTCCCAGTTTGGTCCGGGAGGGGCCCGTCCGGGCCGGGGCGTTATAAGAAGAATCAAGATAATGCATTAGATGTGTCATGCCTTATGCTGGCCACCATGAACTCTCTGTTGGTTAGTCCTAGGAAAACGTACCGATTCCACTGTACAAAATTTTTTGTACAAGTGTCGAACCTTTTCTTAAATAACCTATTGTGTTCTTTAGAAGTTAAGTTATGAATCGCAGACGGAACTTAACATCATTGATTCAAAATTTAACTTATCTGTTCTCAATGGTTTAGATTTGAATCGTAAGCGGAACTTAACACTATTGATTCAAATCCACCTATGTTATTAATTCCATTAAATATTAATTTCCAAAATTGACTTCCAGGACTGTATGGCGAGGCACATGACCTTCTTGGATATGGGAGTAACCACCACCGCCTAGATAAAGCCTTTTAAGGAAAGCTAATATTTAATTTCCTTAAATAAATCTAGGTTAACCAAAAAGAACAATCGAATCAAAAATTTGAAAACAAAGAAAACGCAAACTCGAAAAACTAATTCAAAAAACTAGATCTAATGCCTCTTGTGTTTGGAATTCTTACAAAAAGAAATAACTAGTATGATGCGAAAAATAATTTCTAATTATACCTTCTCTTTGTAAACTAATGAGCTCGAGATCTTCTACAGTATTCCTCGTCTCGCCTTGGAAGTCGTGTGGGCGATGATCCACCAAGATGAACACCACCCAAAAGCTTTCTTCCTCTTCCTCTAAAATCCGGCCACCACCACCACCAAGGAGAAGAGAGCATGTAACGACCCGACCCATTTGGCGACCCTCGGGTCGTCGACCGTCGACCGTCGGTCGTGTCGTTATTCTCTAGGACTTTCCACCCTTGGCAGTGGATTTTTGCCTCCCCCAGGATTCGAACTCTAAACCTCCAGGCTTAAGTATTAGAGTTTATGAATCCTGATAACCAAGTGAGATGATCTCACTTGGTTACCAGGATTCATGTATGGACCTTGAACCATGCATGATATGGTAATAGTTTAAGTTCAACTCCTACCCTACTAGCAGGAGTTTAAGTTCAACTCCTGCCCTACTGATATCTACTACTTACTTATTTCCACCCTAGTGACTTTATATTACCATACAAATGGTAATAGTAGTAGTAAAGTAACCCCGCCCTACTAGCAGAAGGGGCGAGCGTTACAGGTTGATATCAGAGCGAGGTTAGCCTTTCCACTACACACACATCAAGCCTCCATCCTGCCGCTCCAAGTAAGACTTTCTATACTTACTCTATTTTATTTATGTATGATAGGAAATGTTTTAGTATCCATGAACCTAAGTATGATTGATATGGATTTCCTTCATGTATGATAAGCGATATTTAATGTGCACGAATATAAGTAGGGATGACTCTAGACTTATGCTAGCCTTATTGTTATTTATGAAAATAGATATGGCCAGAAGACGCGGTAACAGGGCCGATGAGACAGTGACCCCACCGGATCTGACCCAGGTAGTCGCAGATCTCTAGCGTCAGATCACGGAACAACAACAAGTAATCACTGCTCTGATGAATCAGCAAGGAAATCCTGTCACCCCACCAGCAAATCAGAATGCAGTGCCCGTCATACCAATAGCTGCACCAGTACCACCGGTAGCCCCTGCCCCAGTGGTCCGACAGGAGACCTACTTGACACAGTGGCTAAGGTTGATGCTGGAGAACTTCTCGGGTACTTGTGAACCATGGGACGCCCAAGCTTGGTTCAAGACTGTGGAAAGTATTGTGGAATTGCTGGACTGGCCTGTATCGGAAAAGATCAAATGGGTGTCATTCTATTTTTCAGGAGACACAAGAATGGGGTGGGAAAGAGTTAAGGTTAAGAGACAAATTAATCTAATGAACTGGACGGACTTCGAGACAGAGTTCTTCGAGGAATTCTTCCATATGCAAGTAACGAACCGGCATTACGATGAGTTCACCGAGATCCGACAAGGTGACTTATCAGTGAACGAAGCAATGAAGCGCTTCAACCGTCTTGCACGCCTCTGCCCAGAGTTAGTCAGCACGGAAAGAGAAAGGGTTAGACTGATGCTGAAAATGCTTCGACCCGAGATAGCATTGAATGTGGCCGGTGGAATTAATAGACCGCAGACTACAGAAGAACTGGTCAGCAGTGCCCTGATCATTGAACATTATCAGAAGGCGATAAACGGGAATAAGAATCAGGCATAGACGGAAGGACAAAAACCTCAGAGTACCAAAACGAGCTGGAAAGGAAACTCTAATGGAAAAAGGAAGCAATGGAACAACACTAAAGGAGGACCAACAAATAAGCAACCTAAGTACCCTTAGTGTACCATTTGTGGGAAGCAGCATTCCGGAGTATGCCACATGGGTACGAGAAAGTGTTACAGTTGCGGATGGGAAGGACATATGGCCAGAGACTGCCCTACCTAGTCCCAGACACCATCCCAGCAGAATAACCAGAATAGGAGTGCGCCCTCACAGCTACACCCGATGCAGGCTGCCATTGAAGGAACTCCGATTAGCCAAGGGAGATTGGAAGCCCCGCCAGTTACGACGAACGCCAGGGTTTTCTCTCTTACCAATGATGATGTGGCAAGTGCCTCTACCATTGTCACAGGTCAGCTGCCTATTTTCAGTCAATATGCTAATGTGGTATTTGATACTGGGGCGACGCACTCGTTCATCTCTACACCTTTCATGGAGAAGTTAGAGATACCACCACAAGCCTTAAATGGCAAATTGTTAACAACCCTACCTTCGGGAGAAGTAATGCCATCTACTCATATGCTGCAGGCCGCACCCATCAGAATCGCAAACAGAGAACTCTACTGTGATCTGATAGTGCTTGACATGCAAGATTATGACAGTATATTGGGCATGGATTTCCTGAGCAAGTACGACGCTTCAATCGAGTGGCGTCAAAGAAAAGTGGTTTTCCGACCTGAAGCTAAATTGATATTTGAGTTCATTGGGGAAACTAGGGAAAATTGGTACTACGGGGCTGAAGATGTGACCGGACAACTCTCTACCCAGACTATAGCACCGACGCTATTCGATGATGTATTGGAGAAGCAATCTCGTGACCTAAGCATCCAGCGGATAAAGCAAGAAGTATTACAGGGAAAGAATGACGGATTCCGTATCGCTGACAGTGGAATATTATACCTCAAGAATCGTTTATGTGTTCCCGATGACCCAGAGCTGCGAAAAAAGATACTAGAAGAAGCCCATGAAACACCCTATGCAATGCATCCGGGATCCACCAAAATGTACCAAGATTTGAAAAAGAAATTATGGTGGTCTGGTATGAAAAGAGATGTGGCTCAGTACGTCAGTACCTGCCTGACCTATCAAAGGGTTAAAGCAGAACACCAGAGGCCTGGAGGATTACTACAGCCTGTCCAAATTCCAGAATGGAAATGAGAAGATATCTCTATGGACTTTATTTCAGGATTACCTAAGACAACAAACGGCTATGATGCTATATGGGTAATCGTGGATAGATTAACCAAATCCGCCCATTTTCTAGCAATCAAGATGACTTATTCAATTGAGCAACTGGCTCAATTATATGTCAAGGAAATTATTAGATTACATGGGATTCCTAAGACCATCATTTCTGACAGAGATGGTCACTTTGTTTCACATTTCTGGGAATGTGTTCAGAAGGCTCTTGGCACAAAGCTATTATTCAGTACTACCTTCCACCCTCAGACCGATGGACAAACAGAAAGGGTGAACCAAGTACTAGAAGACATGTTACGGGCTTGCGCCTTAGACTTCAAAGGAAGCTGGTGCCGACATTTATGCTTAGCGGAATTCGCCTACAACAATAGTTACCAGTCTACTATTAGAATGGCGCCCTACGAGGCTCTGTACGGGAGGAAATGTAGATCCCCTATATGTTGGTATGAAGGCGGCGAAAAGAAAGAGATGGGATTCCAGACAGAGTTCATCGATAACACCACCCGTGCTATACAGAACATCCGTTAAAGAATAGAAACTGCTCAGAGTCGACAGAAGAATTATGTAGATAAGCGACGAAGGCCATTGGAATTCAGAGTCGGAGACTCAGTATTCCTCAAGGTAGCTCCTATGAAAGGAGTAATGAGGTTTGGTAAGAAGGGAAAGCTAAGCCCGCGCTATGTAGGGCCATATCAAGTTCTGAAAAGAATTGGCAAGGTAGCTTATGAAATAGAGCTGCCTCAAGAGATGTCAGCCATCCACAACGTGTTCCACGTTTCGATGCTAAAGAAATATATTCCGAGCACGGACCAAGTGATCGAACCATGGACAGTATATATGCAAGAGGACCTAACCTATGAGAGCCGACCGGTTCAGATATTGGATAGAGATGTCAAAAGGCTAAGGAACAAAGAAGTACCCTTAGTAAAGGTACTGTGGCAAAATCAATGGTTCGAAGAAGCCACTTGGGAACGAGAAGATGATATGAAACGGAAGTATTCGGAGCTATTTTAAGTTTGAGGATGAACTTTCTATGAGGTGTGGGGTACTGTAACACCCACGAAATGATAAGCTATACCTATGAGTATTTTTCCTTTAGAATAAAAGAAAAAGAGAAATGGAAAAAGAAACCAAATGAAATAAAAAGAAAGTGAGGCTAAGGTTTGAACCTTGAACCTCCCACAAATAATAGAGTTAAATTGGTATATGGTAACCTCTAGAGTAATGAATAATAGATGAATAGAAAAGAATGGAAATTGTAGTTAAAAGTAAGAAGATAGTTAAGTAAAGGAACAAGAGAAAACCAAGTAGCTTACCTCCTCTTCCTCATGGTTATGGAAAGAAGCAAGCAAAAGCCAAGTAGCTTTCCTTCCTCCTTTTCCTCTAATTTCGTGGGAATTAAGAGAGGGAAGAGATAGAGGGGCTAAGGGGGATGAATGAGGACATGTTTCATTTACATGGGGAATAAATAGGATTGAGAGAAGAAAAGAGAAAGAAAAGTTGTTAATTCTTCTTCCTCCTTCTTTCTCCTTTTTCCTTCTCCACCGAGACATAGAGTGTTAGTTAGAGCCCTAGAGCCAATCATTTGATGATTGTATGGACTCATTGTATCATATTCTTGTATATTAATAAAGGCATTTGTTTGGTTATTATACTTATTTGTATTAGTGCCAAATAGACTAAGTATAATAGCGTCCTTGAGTAGAAGGTTCATACCTATATCAATCGATTAGTTGAATCGATAGTGAGATGATATAGGGAACACTACTCTAAATCATTACTAGTCGAGTATTAACATTCAAGGACAATGTTAATGCAATAAGACTAGCATGTAGGTCAGCTCGATGACTTGATCTCACAAGTCATGGATATAGAGATATCAAGCTGACACATGGGTATACATTGGAGAATGTATACTGAATGACCCGCCATGAGAAAGTATCATGGATCGTTATATGAGTGTCATATACTTTCTCATGTGGCTATTAGTATGACTATTAGTCCTTAGACCTGAAGTCACCATGGATCCCTACATAAGGAGTTATGTACTTTGGTTTCGTCAAACGTCACCCGTAACAGGGTGGACTATAAAGGTGATTACTGGGTATGTAACAGATTATGCAGAGGGATGTGAGTGATGTAGATGGAATCTATCCCTCCCATATGACGAGAGCGACATCAATATTCTTGATAGAGTTAGACCACGAAGTGTATGGCCATGCCCAAATGAGTCAACATTAGATGTTGAGCTCATTTGATCGAGTGAGTCTACTTGGAGTTCAAGATTTAGATTGATTAGAGGATGACACGGTCTATGCCTCACATTGATCAATCTAGATGTCTAGGATAGAAGGACAATGTCACATATTTTGTGAGGAGTCACAATTGGTAGTCACAAGGTGATGTCGGATCTCGACATTCTTGTAACTTGGGTAGTAATGATGTGTTGCTAGATACCGCTCATTACTTATGCTCCTAAATGGGTTTAGGGCATTGCCAACATTACAAGAACCTATAGGGTCACACACTAAGGACAATTAGATGGAGATTTGGTTCATATGATGAACTAAGAGGATTAGATTCATTTGATGAATCATATTGGATTAAGAGTAATCCAAATTGGGCTAATTGAGTTGGACTCAAGTTGATTCATGTATTCAATGAGTCTAATTTAGATTATGACTCATTAAATTAACTTAATTTAATGAATTAGATTCATTATATTAAGTTGGCTTGAATCATATGGTTGGATTAGATCAACCATGAGAGAGATTTGATCAAGTTTGACTTGATTTGAGAGGAAGAGAAAAAGTCATGTTTGACTTGACTTTTTGCCACATCACGAGTGAGTTGGCAAGATGTGGACCAATAGGATTGCTCCACATCATCAATGTGTGCCACCTCATGGAGGTTACAAGCCTCCATAGCATTTAATGTGGTCGGCCCACATTAAATGAGGAGGTTACACTTGTTGCCATGTCATTTAGTGAGATGGCAAGATGTGGACCAATAGTGTTGATCCACATCATCCTAAAGTGCCACCTCATGGGTGTTACAACTCTTAATGGTCTCCACATTAATTGGAATTAATGTGGGGGTTACACTTCCTAGAGTGGCCGGCCACTTGATGGCTAAGGGGTTGTTTGAAGTTCATATTATTGATTTTGATTCACTCTTCTTCTCCCATGGGTGCTCTCTCTTCTCCTTCTCCCATTCCTTGGCCGAACACTCCATTGGTGCTAGAACACCTTGTGTTTTGGTCATCTCCTTCTACTTGTGTCCGTGTGGATACATATAGAGGTTGTTTACTTTGACAACTAGAGATCCGGCGACATCTTGGACAAGCGGGAACGCGAAGGGCTTCGCTACAAGGGTAATGATCTTAACTTTAGTGTAGATCTAAAGTTTTTACAAACTCGTACAAGAAAAAGGTTTTTAGATAATTTTGTTTACGAATCTTTGCACGAGATCCATGGCTTTGGGTGACTCGGGGTTTCCGCGACGCGAAAAAGCGGTTTTCGCGGCCCGAAGAACCCAACAGTGGTATCTGAGCCACGTGCAAAGACTTGTACGAGTTCGTTTGTATTTTTATGAGAAATATACCTTCTGTGATTTTCTGTAAAAATTGAGTTTTTAGAGTTTTTATGAGTAATTTTTCCGTAGAAGCGAAGCACAAGTGTCTCGGCACTTGTAGGCTTCGGCTACCGGAAAGTTTTCTTTTAAACGACTTCGTTTTGCCCCAAATCCGTTTGGGACAGCGGGGTCGGGTGCCATTACATCGCAAAGGAGCAACTCACGATGGTTAGATTGTGGGTAGGGGCATTGCCCCTAACCCCGCAAGGGAATTTTCTCCGCGATTGCACCCGAAATCGCTAAAAACGAACCCGCCGGGAAGATTTTTCCGAAACGGCAATGTCTCGACCCAAATCGTTTTGGGACAGCAGGTTTAGGCGCTGTTGGATCATAAAGGAACCCTCGCGATGGTTAGATCGCGGGTAGGGGCGCTGCCCCTGGGCCCTGCAAGGGGATCCGTTCCGCGATTTTGCCCGAAACCGCTAAACGGGACCGCCGGGAAATTTTACTCATAAAAATTGTAAAAATTATTTTTAAAATTACAGAAAAATTATGAAAAATATATAATTTTGAATTATATATTAATTTGTGATAGTCATGGCCCAAAATACCCAATAAGATTGGATTTGTGTTGTAATTCATAATACGGCCTACGTGCCGTCATATGATTGTGTGTGCTGTATTTTTATTTTTTCCACGGCCTGTGCGTCATGCCTTTCTCTTATTCTGGTTGTAAATTAGATTTAGACTCGAATGTAACTAGAGTTTCAAATTGTAATGTACAAATTGGAGCGGTGGAGGGTCCACACGAGACGGAGTTCCGAGGCGGGCACGAGCAACACAAGGTGGTCAAAGGGAGGAGCTTGGAGAAGCTGTTGACCCTAGGTTGACCATTCGATCTTCTCATTGGCTTGAGAAGATCGTAGTAGGGCCATGACTAAATCACAAATAGATTAATTAATTAATTGTTATGTATCTGATGCATGTTTAATAATTAATTAATTAATTAGTGCCTTAACGATTAGATTAGATCTAAGTCGTGCACATGATGCACCCTTGCGATTAGATTAGATCTAAGTCGTGCACAAGATGCACCCTTCTCGATTAGATTAGATCTAGATCGAACCAACTCTAAATGCCTAACCGTGCCGTGATACCTATCACTACCTCGATCACATGTATTGTTGAATCTGGCAAAGCAGAGCAATACATATTATCTTGGTAGGGTACGGAGGGACAATCTTGGTCCCGCCTATCAATGCATGGGTGAATACAAACTCAATTAGATTGAGTATTCCTAGTTATTCGGTTGGATCGAGTCAACTTTAGGCATTCTTCCAATAGTTGGAAAGGTAGGACAAAATCACGTTTATATTAACTCTCGGGCGTATTAGCCAAAGCTAACTCGAGTTTTAATATAAATATGGATCTTGATCCTATAAACAAGAGTTGCATAGAGATGTAATTGGTAATCGTTACCTACCGATCATACTAAGCCTTGGGCGTATTAGCCAAAGCTAACTCAAGGGTTAGTATGATGTGGATCTTGTCCCACAAGAATTATAGTATTCAGTGGGAGCATTATTTAATTAAAGGCCTAATTAAATGATTTTAAAAGAATATGATATTTATTTCTACAAATTTTATGTTGTAGATAACCATGACTTCGAATACGAACTCTTTCTCCCTACGTTCTGTCCTTAAGAAGGACAAGCTCAACGGAGAAAATTTCCTGGACTGGTACAGGAACCTGAGAATTGTTCTCACTCAGGAACGTGAGCAGCCCATTCCGGAGGCTCCTCCTGCCACTGCCACGCGAGTAGACCGAGATGCTTACAAGAAGCATCAAGATGATGCATTAGATGTGTCCTGTCTTATGCTCGCGACCATGAACTCTGAGCTTCAGAAGCAACATGAGTTGATGGGCGCTTACGATATGGTTGAGCATCTTTGTCACCTATATCAAGGACAAGCAAGGCACTGGAAGAGGAACTCCAAAGAATACCTGGAAGATCTTAAGAAGAAGAGAAATAAGATTTCTACTTCAGGAATACATGTTATAAAAGTAAACCTCTCTATTTCTTCATCGTGGGTATTAGATACCGGATGTGCTTCGCACATTTGTACTAATGTACAAGCGCTGAGGAATAGCAGGGCATTGATGAAGGGTGAGATAGACCTACGAGTAGGCAATGGAGCACGAGTTGCTGCTATTGCTGTAGGAACTTATCATCTATCTCTTCCCTCTGGGCTTGTACTAGAATTAGATGATTGTTGTTATGTGCCTGCCTTGACTAAGAACATTATATCAGTTTCTTGTTTGGACAAGAAAGGATTCTCGTTTATAATAAAGAACAAATGTTGTTCTGTCTATTTAAACGATATGTTCTATTGTAGTGCACCTCTGATAAACGGATTCTATATTCTAGATCTAGAGAGCCCTATCTATAACGTTAGTACCAAGAGGTTCAAATCGAACGATATGAACCACACCTATCTCTGGCACTGTCGCTTAGGTCATATAAATGACAAACGCTTATCCCAGCTTTCATAAGGATGGTTTGCTGGACTCATTTGATTGTGAATCATATGAGATATGCGAGTCATGCCTACGAGGCAAGATGACCAAGACTCCCTTTAGTGGGCACAGCGAAAGAGCGACTGATTTGTTAGGACTCATACATAGTGATGTATGTGGCCCTTTCAATGTCGCTGCTAGAGGCGGTTATAGGTACTTCATCACATTTACTAATGATTTCAGTAGATATGGTTATGTGTATTTGATGACACATAAGTCCGAATCCTTTGAAAAATTCAAAGAATTTAAGAATGAAGTACAGAACCAGCTTGGCAAGAGTATTAAAATACTTCAATCAGATCGAGGTGGTGAATACTAAAGCCATGAGTTTCGTGACTATTTTGCTGAGTGTGGGATTCTATCCCAACTCACTCCTCCTGGAACACCACAGTGGAATGGTGTGTCCAAAAGGAGGAATCGTACCTTATTAGATATGGTACGATCTATGATGAGTCACACAGATCTTCCAACATATCTATGGGGATATGCTCTAGACACGGCAGCTTTCATTCTCAACTGAGTTCCATCCATGGCCGTGATAAAGACACCATATAGGATATGGACTGGGAGAGATGCCCAGGTGTCTTTCATGAGGATTTGGTGTTGTGAGGCTTACGTACGACGTCAAGTCTTAGACAAATTAGGACCCAAATCCGACAAGTGCTATTTCATCGGATATCCCAATGAAACTAAGGGATATTACTTCTACATTCCCAGTCAGCACAAGGTAGTTGTGGCAAAGACTGGGGTCTTTCTAGAAAGGGACTTTGTTTCTAGAAAGACTAGTGGGAGCGCGTTCGATCTTGAAGAAGTTCAAGATGCGAACAATAGCACTAATGCCTCGATGGAAATTGAACTGGAACCACAAAATGTTGTGGATGATATTGTTCCACAAAGAGTTGAGGAACAACAACCAGTTCAAGTAGACATACCTCTTCGCAGGTCTGATAGGGTACGTCATCAGCCTGAGAGATACTCATTTCTCTTATCTGACCATGATGACATTGTGTTCATAGAGGATGAGCCCACCACCTATCAGGAAGCTGTGATGAGACCAGATTCCGAGAAATGGCTAGAGGCCATTCTCGGAGCTGGAATCTTCGATTCGATGATGCGATCAAATAGTTTGGTTTCATCAAGAACGAAGATGAGCCTTGTGTCTACAAGAAGGTTGTAGAAAACATAGTTGTCTTCCTCATATTGTATGTGGATGACATAGTACTCATTGGGAAGGACATCCCTATGCTTCAGTCTGTCAAGATCTAGCTAGAGAGTTGCTTCTCAATGAAAGACTTAGGCGAGGCATCCCGCATTCTAGGGATACAGATCTATAGAGATAGATCTAAGAGATTGCTTGGCCTAAGTCAGAGTACATACATTGACAAGGTACTCCTTCGGTTTGCCATGCAGAACTCCAAGAAGGGATTTCTGCCGATGTCACAAGGCGTGAGTCTTTCGAAGACTCAAGGTCCTTCTTCTAGAGAGGAGAGAGACCGCATGGATCAGATCCCTTATGCATCAGCCATAGGATCGATCATGTACGCCATGCTATGTACTCGACCTGACGTCTCGTATGACAAGCAGATACCAGTCGGATCCGGTGAAAGTTATTGGATAGCGGTCAAGAATATTCTTAAGTACTTAAGAAGGACTAAAGAATATTTCTTGATATATGGAGGCAATGATGAGCTAACCGTAAAGGGTTACGGTGATGCCAGCTACCAAACGTGATTATCGATCGCAATCGGGGTTCATGTTTTGCTTAAATGGTGGTGTTGTGAGTGGAAGGGTTGAAGGGACACGATGATTCTACAAGAGGTATATTGCATCGCGCGAAAGGAGGCGCTTGGATCCAAGTTCATCATGAACTTGGGGTGGTTCTAGCATCGTTGACCCGGTTGAGCTCTATTGTGACAACAATGGAGCTATAGCAAAGGCGAAGGACACCAGCGGACCAAGCACATACTACGGCGCTCATCTCTCGAGATTATCGATAGAGGAGATGTGAAGATTTGAGTACCTACGAGGCTAACATCGCAGATCCCTTGACCAAGGCTTTGGCACAGAGAAAGCATGATGGTCACACTAGGTCATTAGGCATTAGAGCCTATACTGATTGGCACTAGTGCTAGTGGGAGATTGTTAGTTAGAGCCCAAGAGCCAATCATTTGATGATTGTATGGACTCATTGTATCATATTCTTTTATATTAATAAAGGCATTTGTTTGGTTATTATACTTATTTGTATTAGTGCCAAATAGACTAAGTATAATAGCGTCCTTGAGTAGAAGGTTCATACCTATATCAATCGATTAGTTGAATTGATAGTGAGATGATATAGGGAACACTGCTCTAAATCATTCCTAGTCGAGTATTAACATTTAGGGACAATGTTAATGCAATAAGACTAGCATGTAGGTCATCTCGATGACTTGATCTCACAAGTCATGGATATAGAGATATCAAGCTGACACATGGGTATACATTGGAGAATGTATACTGAATGACACGCCATGAGAAAGTATCATGGATCGTTATATGAGTGTCATATACTTTCTCATGTGGCTATTAGTATGACTATTAGTCCTTAGACCTGAAGTCACCATGGATCCCTACATAAGGAGTTATGTACTTTGGTTTCGTCAAATGTCACCCGTAACAGGGTGGACTATAAAGGTGATTACTGGGTATGTAACAGATTATGCAGAGGGATGTGAGTGATGTAGATGGAATCTATCCCTCCCATATGACGGGAGCGACATCAATATTCTTGATAGAGTTAGACCACGAAGTGTATGGCCATGCCCAAATGAGTCAACATTAGATGTTGAGCTCATTTGATCGAGTGAGTCTACTTGGAGTTCAAGATTTAGATTGATTAGAGGATGACACAGTCTATGCCTCACATTGATCAATCTAGATGTCTAGGATAGAAGGACAATGTCACATATTTTGTGAGGAGTCACAATTGGTAGTCACAAGGTGATGTCGGATCTCGACATTCTTGTAACTTGGGTAGTAATGATGTGTTGCTAGATACCGCTCATTACTTATGCTCCTAAATGGGTTTAGGGCATTGCCAACGTTACAAGAACCTATAGGGTCACACACTAAGGACAATTAGATGGAGATTTGGTTCATATGATGAACTAAGAGGATTAGATTCATTTGATGAATCATATTGGATTAAGAGTAATCCAAATTGGGCTAATTGAGTTGGACTCAAGTTGATTCATGTATTCAATGAGTCTAATTTAGATTATGACTCATTAAATCAACTTAATTTAATGAATTAGATTCATTATATTATGTTGGCTTGAATCATATGGTTGGATTAGATCAACCATGAGAGAGATTTGATCAAGTTTGACTTGATTTGAGAGGAAGAGAAAAAGTCATGTTTGACTTGACTTTTTGCCACATCACTAGTGAGTTGGCAAGATGTGGACCAATAGGATTGCTCCACATCATCAATGTGTGCCACCTCATGGAGGTTACAAGCCTCCATAGCATTTAATGTGGCTGGCCCACATAAATGAGGAGGTTACACTTATTGCCATGTCATTTAGTGAGTTGGCAAGATGTGGACCAATAGTGTTGATCCACATCATCCTAGAGTGCCACCTCATGAGGGTTACAACTCTTAATGGTCTCCACATTAATTGGAATTAATGTGGGGGTTACACTTCCTAGAGTGGCCGGCCACTTGATGGCTAAGGGGTTGTTTGAATTTCATATTATTGATTTTGATTCACTCTTCTTCTCCCTTGGGTGCTCTCTCTTCTCCTTCTCCCATTCCTTGGCTGAACACTCCATTGGTGCTAGCACACCTTGTGTTTTGGTCATCTCCTTCTACTTGTGTCCGTGTGGATACATATAGAGGTTGTCTACTTTGACAACTAGAGATCCGGCGACATCTTGGACAAGCGGGAACGCGAAGGGCTTCGCTACAAGGGTAATGATCTTAACTTTAGTGTAGATCTAAAGTTTTTACAAACTCGTACAAGAAAAATGTTTTTCGATAATTTTGTTTACGAATCTTTGCACGAGATCCATGGCTTTGGGTGACTCGGGGTTTCCGCGACGCGAAAAAACGGTTTTCGCGGCCCGAAGAACCCAACATAGAGCTCTCTCTCCCTCATTTCTAAAATCCAAGCTAAGGTTTTCTCTCCAAGAAAACTAATTCTTTAGAAGGAGTCTCAAGGTTTTACTCTTTACAAGAGAGAGAAAACAAAAGGAAGAACTAGGAAGAGAAGCTCCTTCTTCCTCCTCACAAGGGTACCACTTTATTTAGGAACAACAAGCGAAAGGATGTAAATATACCCTCACCTGTGGTACAAGTTGTTTATGTTTTTCATAAGATTAGAATGCTTAAAACTTAGGGTCACAATGTTGAACTTTCGGCCAAGTATAGATGAAAGACCTAGGAAAGCTTAAGACCTAAACTAACCATGATCACTATGTCCCTATGATATGTATGCTATGATAGGAGATTGGTTTGGTGTTCTTCTGCTTGTATGTTGCTTAAAAACTTAATTTCATGCTCCTAAGGTGTTTGGCCAAGACATGAATAAAAGGTTTAGGGAAGTTCAAGACCTAATTAAGCATGTTCATTATGTTCTTATGATAAATACCCTAGTATAGGAAGCTAGTTAATGTTCTTATGTTGTATGCTTACTTAAAACCTAGATCTATGATTTTGAACTTTCGGCCAAGTGTAGATGAAAGACCTAGGAAGGCTTAAAACCTAAACAAACCATGTTCACTATGTCCTTATGATATGTATGCTATGATAAGAGATTGGTTTGGTGTTCTTATGCTTGTATGTTGCTTAAAACTTAATTTCATGCTCCTAAGGTGTTCGGCCAAGACATGAATAATGGATTAGGAGAGGTTGAAAATTTAGGTTATCATGCTCATGACCTTCTTTATGAAATGATATGAAATATTCTAAGTGTTTGCATGCTTGTATGTATTGGAACCTTGTGGTATTACACTATAGGGTTTCAGTCATGATGTGAATGAAAGACCTTGGAGAGCTTAAAACTTAGTCTAACATGTTCATGACTCTCCTTAGAATATGATATAAAACAAACTTAGGGTTATCATGTTTTGATGTTGCTTGAAACCTAGACACATGCTTCTTTATGGTTCGGCCATGGAGAATTTTGGTGTCTAAGGAAGCTTTAAACTAAATCTAGCATGCTCATGATTTCCTTTATGATATGATATGGAGTTAGCTTGATATTCATGTTTGTATGTTGTTTAGAGTTTATTTTCCTCTTCATGAAACTTTCGGCCATTATCCAAATTTAGGGTTTAAGGAAGCTTTAAACTAAATCTAGCATGCTCATGATTTCCTTTATGATATGATATGGAGTTAGCTAGATGTGTATGCTTGCATGTTGCTTAGAGCTTGGTTCCTCTTGATGAAGGTTTCGGCCATGAACAAATTTTAGGGTTCAAGGAAGCTAAAAATTTAATCTAGCATGTGCATGAATCTCCTTATGATATGATATGAATTTAGCTAGATATTTATGCTTGCATGTTGCTTAGAGCTTGGTTTCCTCTTCATGAAGGTTTCAGCCATGAACAAATTTTAGGGTTCAAGGAAACTAAAAATTTAATCTAGCATGCTCATGAATCTCCTTATGATATGATATGAAGTTAGCTTGATATTCATGCTTGTATGTTGTTTGGAGTTTATTTTCCTTCTTCATGAACTTTCGGCCATGATAAGGATCAAGACCTAGGAAAGTTTAAAAAATGGATTAACATGCTTATGACCTTCCTTATGATATGATATGAAGTTAACATGAGATTCTTATGCTTGTATGTTGCTTAGAGTTTAAGTTCATACTCTTGAACTTTCGGCCAGAATGGGTTTAGGAGCCTAGATGTGCCTCACATGCTACGTTATGAATTAAGAGATGTTATTTAATGATTCCATGCATGATTATGTTTGTTCAATGATAGGTGATGTGTTCATTTATGTATACCTATGAACCATGCATGATAATGTCTCTTATGATGTGCTATGTGTTCAAGTATGCATGCTTTATGATATGACAAATAATATGCTCATTTATGTATGCTTATGATCCATGCATAATAATGTCTCTTATGATGTGCTATGTGCCCAAATATGCATGCTTTATGATATGATAAGCAAAGGCCTAAGAGTTGCTTCCCTTCTTGATGGGATTAAGAGCACTCTTTATGACATGATAAGTGAAGCCTAAGAGTTGCTTTCCTTTGGGGACTAAGAGCACTCTTCATGATATGATAAGATATGATATGCTATGTTATGACATGAACCATGATATGCTATTTTACTTTGTATGGCTTGTACCAAGGGTGGGCACTATAAGCGCCCCTAGGCCGATGGACTATGAACGGGTCTAGTAAAGGGATGAGCTCCTTAGTACGCCCCTAGGTCGACGGTCGTAGTACGGACCTAGATCCCTAGTAGGTTCGGGGCTAGCTACCCTGTCCTAGGGATTGCGCGCATTCATGTATGTATGTGGTACAAGTCGGGCCCTCTTGATGATATTATGTTCAAGTACTATATGATATGTTTTAAGACATTTTGCATATGACATGACACATGTTTTAAAAGACATCTTGCATGATATGATTTACGATATGACATGCTATGCCCTGTGATTTATATGACATGATGATTTATGATATGATATAGCATAATGTTCTTTATGAGATGATATGTTATGATTTATGATATGACATGCTATGCTCTATGATTTACATGACATGATGATTTATGATATGATATAGCATAATGTTCTTTATGAGATGATATGTTATGATTTATGATATGACATGCTATGCTCTATGATTTACATGACATGATGATTTATGATATGATATAGCATGATGTTCTTTGTGAGATGATATGTTATGATTTATGATATGACATGCTATACTCTATGATTTACATGACATGATGATTTATGATATATTATAGCATGATGTTCTTTATGAGATAATATGTTATGATACAATGTATTCACCATATGATGTTAGATGATCATATTTCCATGGCTATATGCTTATGTGTTTATGCTTTGATATATGATTTTTGTGATTAGGAAAGGATCTTACTAAGCCTGTGTACTTATAGCTTACTTTCCTTGTACCGCAGATAAAGGCAAAGAATGGATGACTTAAGGGAGCTGCAGGGGAGGCAAGGAGATGTGTGTGGTAGTGGCTCAGCTAAGACAAATAAAAGACCTGCTTATGTTATTTTGTTTTGTCGATATGAACTAAGTGTATTATGTTATTGTTCCGCATGACTTTATGATATTTCTACTGTTTACTTTCGAAAGAAATTTTAATATGCATATATGTGTCCGCGAATGGTAATAGTAGTTAAGAAAGTAACCCCGCCCTAGTAACAGGAGGGGCGAGCGTTACACCCCCTCCTATGATAAGGGAGGGGGTGTAACGGAAAAAAATATCAGAGACTTTCTGGAGCGGCCTATGGTACCTAATCCGCTCCAGGTTAGCCTTTCCACTACACACACATCAAGCCTGTTGGAGTGTATACTGAAAGCCTAAGTTTTAGTAAACATTTATTTGGAATAAAGAATCACGTTTGGTCAAATTATCTACATTTGTTTGTAGTTGTTCAATTAATTTATATTGTAGATAACATAGTATGTGGTGTCACATGCAGAAGATGATGTTATCAGTACCTTATAAATTATAAACAGTAGCTCACGACCAAAATGGAAAGGAACAAACCATTAGAAGGTCGTAGTGTAATTAGGTAATAGTTTATCTTGACTATATAATTACACTAGTACACTCAGAGTGTATTGAGTAGGACCATTTGAGGTCGTTTCTTTTATACTGACTTTATAAAGGAACAAAGACCTCGGTTATTATGGAAGTGTGTGCTCTTAATCCTAATATAATAACAAGCACATATATTTGATATTTATTTCTTTAATTTATCAATGGGTGAGATTTAGTTCGATGAATCAATAAACCCGATAAGTTGGGAAATGATATCACTTATAGTGTGTGTTGTTGATTATAGAAGGAAACTGTGTCCTAGAGATACTAGGTTGATAATGTCTCCAAGAGGAGCTCATAAGGATTGTCATGTTAAACCCTGCAGGTGGACTTAGTCCGACATGACGATAAGTTTGAGTGGTACTACTCTTGGACTAAGATATTAATTAAATGAGTTGTCAGTAACTTACTTAATTAGTGGACATTCGATATCTTAAACACAGGGAGACTAACACACTCATAATAAGAAGGAGCCCAAAAATGTATTTTGGGATTGGTGCGGTAGTTCAATAATAGTTCTCTAGTGGAATGAATTATTATTGATAAAATTAAGTTGTGTGTTCGGGGCGAACACGGGATGCTTAATTTTATCGGGAGACCAAAACCAATTCCTCCTCTCGGTCCCTATCGTAGCCTCTTATTTATAGAGTACTATACCCACCTATACCCACCTAAAGGGGGGCCGGCCAAGCTAGCTTGGAATCAAGCTAGGGCCGGCCTAAGCATGGTTTAGGGTGGCCGGCCCTAGCTTAAACCCAAGCTAGAGAGGGCCGGCCATAATTAAATTAAAAAGGATTTTTAATTTTAATTTTTATTATGTGGAAGATATAATTTATTAAAGAGAATTAAAATTAAAATATCTCTCTTAAAAGTATCTACAAAAGATTAAAGAAAGAGATTAGATCTCTTTCCTTATTTGTAGATTGGAAAGATATTTTATTTTTTCTCTTTAAAAATTATTCACATGTTGAAAAATTAAAATTATAAAAATTTCTTTTTATCAACCATGAAGGGATAATAAAGGGAAATTTTATTTTTTAAAATTTCCAAAGACAAATAAGGAAGTTTTAATTGTTGATTGAAACTCTCATAATTTTTCTATTTGAGGTGGCCGACCATGATTAGTTGATTAAGAAATTTTATTAAAATTTTCTTAATTAATTATTGTCAAAGAAAGTTAAGAAAATTTTATTATAAATAAATTTCCTTATTTGCCAAAGCCAAGGAATATAAAAGAAGGGGTAGGGGTACATTCATGGGTGACAACTTCTATTGTTCTCTCCCTCTTTTCCTTGGTGTTGTGGCCGGCCATCCTCTCTTTCTTTCTTCCTCTTTGTGGTGGCCGAATTCTTCATCTCCCATGGAGCTCTTGTGGTGGTCGGATACTACTTGGAGAAGAATAAGAAGAAGGAGAGAAAGCTTGCATCCCTTGGAGCTTGGTTGGTGATTTGTTCTTCATCCTTGGTAAAGCTTCCTTGTTGTGGCCGAACCTAGCTAGGAGGAGAAGAAGGTGGTTGGTGGTTTCTCATCTCGGAAGATCGTTGCCCACACAACGTCCGAGGTTAGAAGAGGAATACGGTAGAAGATCAAGAGGTCTTTCTAGAAGGTATAACTAGTAATTTTTCTTTCCGCATCATACTAGTTATTTATGGAAATAATACCAAATACAAGAGGCTTACGATTCTAGTATTTCGAATATGTTTTTCGATGTTGTGTTCTTTTGTTTTATTTTTCCTTGTGATTTGATTGTTCTTTTCGGTTAACCTAAAGTTATTTTAGAAAATTAAATATTTGCTTTCCATAAAAGGTTTTGTCTAGTCGGTGGTGGTTGCTCCCATATCCAAGAAGGCCATGTGCCTCGCCACGTCAGTAATGGGAACCAATTATGGAAATTAATATTTAATGGAATTAATAACCTAAGGTGATTTTGGTCTAACGTGTTAAGTTCCGCAGGAGACCCAAGTCAAAACCTAAAAGAACGAATAGATTAAGTTTTGGATCAAACGTGTTAAGTTCCGCAGGTGATCCAAAATTTAATTTAAAAGAACACATGGTAGCTAGAAAAAGGTTCAGACATTTGTACAAAATTTTTGTACAGTGGAACCTCTAGGTTTTCCGAGTAGCAACCAACAAAGCCTCCATCTTGCCGCTCCAAGTAAGACTTTCTGTACTTACTTTATTTTATTTATGTATGATAGGAAATGTTTTAGTATCCATGAACCTATGTATGACTGATATGGATTTCCTTCATGTATGATAAGCGATATTTAATGTGCACGAATATAAGTAGGGATGACTCTAGACTTATGCTAGCCTTATTGTTATTTATCAAAATAGATATGGCTAGAAGACGCGGTAACAGGGCCGATGAGACAATGACCCCACCAGATCTGACCTAGGTAGTCACAGATCTCCAGCGTCAGATCACCGAACAACAACAAGTAATCACTGCTCTGATGAATCAGCAAGGAAATCCTGTCACCCCACCAGCAAATCAGAATGCAGTGCCCGTCATACCAATAGCTGCACCAGTACCACCAGTAGCCCCTGACCTAGTGGTCCGATAGGAGACCTACTTGATACAGTGGCTAAGGCTGAAGCCGGAGAACTTCTCGGGTACTTGTGAACCATGGGACGCCCAAGCCTGGTTCAAGACAGTGGAAAGTATTGTGGAATTGCTGGACTAGCCTGTATCGGAAAAGATCAAATGCGTGTCATTCTGTTTTTCCGGAGACACAAGAATGGGGTGGGAAAGAGTTAAGGCTAAGAGCAAATTAATCTGATGAACTGGACGGACTTCGAGAAAGAGTTCTTCGAGGAATTCTTCCATATGCAAGTAACGAACCGGCATTACGACTAGTTCACCGAGTTCCGGCAAGGTGACTTATCAGTGAACGAAGCAGTGAAGTGCTTCAACCGTCTTGCACGCCTCTACCCAGAGTTAGTCAGCACGAAAAGAGAAAGGGTTAGCCTGATGCTGAAAATGCTCTGACCCGAGATATCATTCAATGTGGCCGGCGGAATTAATAGACCGCAGACTACAGAAGAACTGGTCAGCAGTGCCCTGATCACTGAACATTATCAGAAGGCGATGAACGGGAATAAGAATTAGGCACAGACGGAAGGACAAAAACCTCAGAGTACCAAAATGAGTTGGAAAGGAAACTCTAATGGCAAAAGGAAGTAATGGAACAACACTAAAGGAGGATCAACAAATAAGCAACCTAAGTACCGTTAGTGTACCATTTGTGGGAAGCAGCATTCCGGAGTATACCACAAGGGTACGAGAAAGTGTTACAGTTGCGGACGGGAAGGACATATGGCCAGAGACTGTCCTACCCAGTCCCAGACACCATCCCAGCAGTATAACCAGAACAGGAGTGCGCCCTCACAACTACACCTGATGCAGGCTGCCATTGAAGGAACTCCGATTAGCCAAGGGAGATTAGAAGCCCCACCAGCTACGACGAACGCCAGGGTTTTCTCTCTTACCAAAGATGATGTGGCAAGTGCCTCTACCATTGTCACAGGTCAGCTGCCTATTTTCAGTTAATATGCTAATGTGTTATTTGATACTGGGGCGACACACTCGTTCGTCTCTACACCTTTCATGGAGAAGTTAGAGATACCACCACAAGCCTTAAATGGCAAATTCTTAACAACCCTGCCTTCGGGAGAAGTAATGCCATCTACTCATATGCTGCGGGACGCACCCATCAGAATCACAGACAGAGAACTCTACTGTGATCTGATAGTGTTTGACATGCAAGATTATGATAGTATATTGGGCATGGATTTCCTGAGCAAGTACGGCGCTTCAATCGAGTGTCGTCAAAGAAAAGTGGTTTTCCGACCTGAAGCTGAACCGATATTTGAGTTCATTTGGGAAACAAGGAAAAATTGGTACTACGGGGCTGAAGATGTGACCGGACAACTCTCTACCCTGACTATAGCACCGACGCTGTTCGATGATGTATTGGAGAAGCAAACTCTTGACCTAAGCATCCGGCGGATAAAGCAAGAAGAATTAGAGGGAAAGAATGACAGATTTCGTATCGCTGACAGTGGAATATTATACCTCAAGAATCGTTTATGTGTTCCCGACGACCCGGAGTTGCTAAAAAAGATACTAGAAGAAGCCCACGCAATGCCCTATGCAATGCATCCGGGATCCACCAAAATGTACCAAGATTTGAAAAAGAACTTCTGGTGGTCCGGTATGAAAAGAGATGTGGCTCAGTACGTCAGTACCTGCCTGACTTGTCAGAGGGTTAAAGCAGAACACCAGAGGCCTGGAGGATTACTGCAGCCTGTCCAAATTCCAGAATGGAAATGGGAAGATATCCCTATGGACTTTATTTCAGGATTACCTAAGACAACAAATGGCTATGACGCTATATGGGTAATCGTGATAGATTAACCAAATCCGCCTATTTTATAGCAATCAAGATGACTTATTCAATTGAGCAACTGGCTCAATTATATGTCAAGGAAATTATTAGATTACATGGGATTCCTAAGACCATCATTTCTAACAGAGATGGTCGCTTGATTTCACATTTTTGGGAATGTGTTCAGAAGGCTCTTGGCACGAAGCTATTATTCAGTACTGCCTTCCTCCCTTAGACCGATGGACAAACAGAAATGGTGAAACAAGTACTAGAAGACATGTTACGGGCTTGTGCCTTAGACTTTAAAGGAAGCTGGTGCCGACATTTATGCTTAGCAGAATTCGCCTACAACAATAGTTACCAGGCTACTATTGGAATGGCGCCCTACGAGGCTCTGTACGGGAGGAAATGTAGATCCCCTATATGTTGGTATGAAGGCGGCGAAAAGAAAGAGATGGGATTCCAGACAGAGTTCATCGATAACACCACCCGTGCTATACAGAACATCCGTCAAAGAATAGAAACTGCTCAGAGTCGACAGAAGAATTACGTGGATAAGCGACGAAGGCCATTGGAATTCAGTGTCGGAGACTCAGTATTCCTCAAGATAGCTCCTATGAAAGGAGTAATGAGGTTTGGTAAGAAGGGAAAGCTAAGCCCGCGCTATGTAGGGCCATATCAAGTTCTAAAAAGAATTGTCAAGGTAGCTTATGAAATAGAGCTGTCTCAAGAGATGTCAGTCATCCACAACGTGTTCCACGTTTCGATGCTAAAGAAATATATTCCGAGCACGAACCAAGTGATCGAACCACGGACAGTACAAGTGCAAGAGGACCTAACCTATGAGAGCCGACCGGTTCAGATATTGGATCGAGATGTCAAAAGGCTAAGGAACAAAGAAGTACCCTTAGTAAAGGTCCTGTGGCAAAATCAACGGTTCGAAGAAGCCACTTGGGAACTAGAAGATGATATGAAACGGAAATATCCGGAGCTATTTTAAGTTCGAGGATGAACTTTCTATGAGGTATGGGGTACTGTAACACCCATGAAATGATAAGCTATACCTATGAGTATATTTCCTTTAGAATAAAAGAAAAAGAGAAATAGAAAAAGAAACCAAATGAAATAAAAAGAAAAGTGAGGTTAAAGTTTGAACCTTGAACCTCCCACAAATAATAGAGTTAAATTGGTTGATGGTAATCACTAGAGTAATGAATAATAGATGAATAGAAAAGAAAGGAAATTGTAGTTAAAAGTAAGAAGATAGTTAAGTAAAGGAACAAGAGAAAACCAAGTAGCTTACCTCCTCTTCCTCTTGGTTAAGGAAAGAAGCAAGCAAAAGCCATGTTGCTTTCCTTCCTCCTTTTCCTCTAATTTCATGGGAATTAAGAGAGTGAAGAGATAGAGGGGTTAAGGGGATGAATGAGGACATGTTTCATTTACATGAGGAATAAATAGGATTGAGAGAAGAAAATTGAAAGAAAAGTTGTTAATTCATCCTCCTTCTTCTTCCTCCTCTTTCTTTCTCCTTTTTCCTTCTCCACCGAGACATAGAACTCTCTCTCCCTTATTTCTAAAATCCAAGTTAAGGTTTTCTCTCCAAGAAAACTAATTCCTAAGAAGGAGTCTCAAGGTTTTACTCCTTACAAGAAAGAGAAAACAAAAGGGAGAACTAGGAAGAGAAGCTCCTTCTTCCTCCTCACAAGGGTACCACTTTCTTTAGGAACAACAAGCGAAAGGATGTAAGTATCCCCTCACCTGTGGTACAAGTTGTTTATGTTTTCCATAAGATTAGAATGCTTAAAACCTAGGGTCACAATGTTGAACTTTCGGCCAAGTATAGATGAAAGACCTAGGAAAGCTTATGACCTAAACTAACCATGATCACTATGTCCCTATGATATATATGCTATGATAAGAGATTGGTTTGGTGTTCGTATGCTTGTATGTTGCTTAAAACTTAATTTCATGCTCCTAAGGTGTTCGGCAAAGACATGAATAATTGATTAGGAGAGGTTAAAAATTTAAGTTATCATGCTCATGACCTTCTTTATGAAATGGTATGAAAGATTCTAAGTGTTTGCATGCTAGTATGTGTTGGAACCTAGTGGTATTACACTATAGGGTTTCGGTCATGATGTGAATGAAAGACCTAGGAGAGCTTAAAACTTAGTCTAACATGTTCATGACTCTCCTTAGGATATGATATAAAGCTAACTTAGGGTTATCATGTTTTGATGTTGCTTGAAACCTAGACATATGCTTCTTTATGGTTCGGCCATGGAGAATTTTAGTGTCTAAGGAAGCTTTAAACTAAATCTAGCATGCTCATGATTTCCTTTATGATATGATATGGAGTTTATTTTCCTCTTCATGAAACTTTCGGCCATTATCCAAATTTAGGGTTTAAGGAAGCTTTAAACTAAATCTAGCATGCTCATGATTTCCTTTATGATATGATATGGAGTTAACTAGATGTGTATGCTTGCATGTTGCTTAGAGCTTGGTTTCCTCTTGATGAAGGTTTCGGCCATGAACAAATTTTAGGGTTCAATGAAGCTAAAAATTTAATCTAGCATGCTCATGAATCTCCTTATGATATGATATGAATTTAGCTAGATATTTATGCTTGCATGTTGCTTAGAGCTTAGTTTCCTCTTCATGAAGGTTTCGGCCATGAACAAATTTTAGGGTTCATGGAAGCTAAAAATTTAATCTAGCATACTCATGAATCTCCTTACGATATGATATGAAGTTAGCTTGATATTCATGCTTGTATGTTGTTTGGAGTTTATTTTCCTTCTTCATGAACTTTCGGCCATGATAAGGATCAAGACCTAGGAAAGCTTAAAAATTGGATTAACATGCTTATGACCTTCCTTATGATATGATATGAAGTTAACATGAGATTCTTATGCTTGTATGTTGCTTAGAGTTTAAGTTCATACTCTTGAACTTTCGGCCAGAATGGGTTTAGGAGCCTAGATGTGCCTCACATGCTACGTTATGAATTAAGAGATGTTATTTAATGATTCCATGCATGATTATGTTTGTTCTATGATAGGTGATGTGTCCATTTATGTATACCTATGAACCATGCATGATAATGTCTCTTATGATGTGCTATGTGCTCAAGTATGCATGCTTTATGATATGACAAATAATATGCTCATTTATGTATGCTTATGATCCATGCATAATAATGTCTCTTATGATGTGCTATGTGCCCAAATATGCATGCTTTATGATATGATAAGCAAAGGCCTAAGAGTTGCTTCCCTTCTTGTTGGGATTAAGAGCACTCTTTATGACATGATAAGTGAAGGCCTAAGAGTTGCTTCCCTTTGGGGACTAAGAGAACTCTTCATGATATGATAAGATATGATATGCTATATTATGACATGAACCATGATATGCTATTTTACTTTGTATGGCTTGTACCAAGGGTGGGTTCCATAAGCGCCCCTAGGCCGACGGACTATGAACGGGTCTAGTAAAGGGATGAGCTCCTTAGTATGCCTCTAGGTCGACGGTCGTAGTACGGACCTAGATCCCTAGTAGATTCGGGGCTAGCTACTCTGTCCTAGGGATTGCGCGCATTCATGTATGTATGTGGTACAAGTCGGGCCCTCATGATGATATTATGTTCAAGTACTATATGATATGTTTTAAGACATTTTGTATATTGTGACACAAGTTTTAAAAGACATCTTGCATGATATGATTTATGATATAACATGCTATATCCTATGATTTATATGACATGATGATTTATGATATGATATAGCATAATGTTCTTTATGAGATGATATGTTATGATTTATGATATGACATGCTATGCTCTATGATTTACATGACATGATGATTTATGATATGATATAGCATAATGTTCTTTATGAGATGATATGTTATGATTTATGATATGACATGCTATGCTCTGTGATTTATATGACATGATGATTTATGATATAATATAACATGATGTTCTTTATGAGATGATATGTTATGATTTATGATGTGACATGCTATACTCTATGATTTACATGACATGATGATTTATGATATGTTATAGCATGATGTTCTTTATGAGATAATATGTTATGATACTATGTATTCACCATACGATGTTAGATGATCATATTTCCATGGTTATATGCTTATGTGTTTATGCTTTGATATATGATTTTTGTGAGTACGAAAGGATCTTACTAAGCCTGTGTGCTTATAGCTAACTTTCCTTGTACCGCAGATAAAAGCAAAGAATGGATGACTTAAGGGAGCTGCAGGGGAGGCAAGGAGATGTGTGTGGTAGTGGCTCGGCTAAGACAAATAAAAGACCTGCTTATGTTATTTTGTTATGTAGATATGAACTAAGTGTATTATGTTATTGTTCCGCATGACTTTATGATATTTCTACTGTTTGCTTTCGAAAATTTTTTTAATATGCATGTATGTTTTCGCAAATGGTAATAATAGTAGTAAAGTAACCCTGCCCTACTAGCAGGAGATGCGAGCGTTACAGAGCAAAGGGAGAGGGAGAAGAGAGAGGACCGACAACACCAAGAGAGACTCCTCCAAGAGAATAAGAATTGTGTCTCATGAAGCCTCCTCACCCCTTCTTTTATAATACTTGTCCAAGGCAAATAAGGAAAAACTTTTTACAAAAATTAAAATCTTCCTCATGTTTTTCTTTTTCCCTTTTTATTTTTCCTTTTCTTTCCTCTTGATTGAATCAATCACCAATCATAGATTAGATTGGATGATGATTTAATCCTATTGGTCGGCCCCTTGCTTGGGCACCAAGCAAGGGTGGCCGGCCCCTATAAGGAAGGAAATATATATATACTTTTTTATAAAATTTTACAAGAAAAAATTCTCTTATAAAATTTTACAAGATCTTTTTCAATTTCCTAAAGTAGGAGTTAAAAAAAAGAAAAGTTTTAAAATTTAAAACTTCTCTTATAAAATTTCCTTTTTTAACATGGTGATAGAAAATTTAAATTTTAAAACTTCTCTTTTTTTTTCTCTAAACCATGAGAATGGTTAAAAAGGAAAGTTTTAAAATCTTTTAAACTTTCTTTTAAAACATGTGGCCTAATTCAAAAAAGGAAACTTTTAAAAATTAAAATATCTCTTTTAAAACTTATAGTTTTCTACAAAAATAAGATTTTAAAAATTTAAAACAACCCTCCTTATTTGATTAATTTGGCCGACCCCTACTAGTTTGTTCATCAAACAATAGGGCCGACCCCATTGGAAGAGGATGTGTCCGACCCTTGCTTGGTCACCAAGCATTGGACCGGCCTCCTTCTTGGACACCAAGATGGGCTTATATTTCGATGTACTTGAGGCTATAATGAGGCTACGACAGGGACCTAGAGGAGAAATTGGTTTTGACCTTCCGATGAGCTTGAGTATCCCGTGTTCGCCCCGAACACACTACTCAAGTTCATCGATAATAACTCATTCCACTAGAGAGTTATTATCGCACTACCGCACCAATCCCAAATTACATTATGGGCTCCTTCTTATCATGAGTGTGTTAGTCTCCCTGTGTTTAAGATAACAAATGTCCACTAATAAGTAAGTTACTGACAACTCACTTAATTAATATCTAGCTCCAAGAGTAGTACCACTCAACTTCATTGTCATGTCTGACTAAGTCCACCTGCAGGGTTTAACATGACAATCCTTATGAGCTCCTCTTGGGGACATTCTCAACCTTGATAACTAGGACACAAATTCCTTCTATAATCAACAACACACACTATAAGTAATATCATTTCCCAACTTATTGGCCATATTAATTTATCGAGCTAAACCTCACCCTTTGATAAGTCAAAGAAATAAATATTAAATATATGTGCTTGTTATTATATTAGGATTAAGAGCACACTTCCATAATAACTAAGGTCTAGTTCTTTTACTAAGTCAGTACAAAAAGAACTTACCTAAATGGTCCTACTCAATACACTTAGAGTGTACCAGTGTAATTTATTAATCAAGATAAACTAATACTTAATTACACTACAACTATTCCGATGATTTGTTTCTTTCCATCTTAGTCGTGAGCAACTGTTTATAATTTACAAAGAACCATCAACATGATCTTCTATGTGTGACTCCACACACCATGTTGTCTACTATAAAAATTAATTGAACAATTACATTTAACAAATAAATATAGATATTGACCAATGTGATTCTTTTATTTCAAAAATAAATGTTTACAAAAGCTAGGCTTTTAGTATACACTCCAACAATCTCCCACTTATACTAAAAGACTATGCTGCCATATATCCTGCCATACATCTGATTTCCAAACCTTCAACATGCCCATCAAAAGCTCTTGCCTTAGGGGCCCTAGTGAAAGGATCTTCTAGATTATCACTTGATGCAATCTAGACGGCAACAACTCCTCATTTATACTATTTCTCGTATTGGGTGGTACTTGCGCTCCATTGTGTTTACTTACCTTATGGACTTATGATTTCTTCGAGTTTGCTACTGCACCACTATTATTACAATAAATTGTAATAATTTTTGGGCAAACCAGAAAACATGTCTAAGTCCATCATGAAGTATCTGAGCCATACAATGTCTATGACTGCCTCAGAGGCTTCCACTTACTCAGCTTCTATGGTGGAGTCCGAAAAAGCTCCTTTGCTTATCACTTTTCCATAGTTATGACTTCACCTCTTAAAGTAAATACAAAACCCCTAGATCGACTTACTATTGTCCCTATCCGATTGGAAGTTAAAATCCATGCAACCTACAGGGACTAAATTATCTGCCTTGTAAGCTAGCATATAATCTCTAGTGCCTCTAAGGTACTTCAATATATGTTTTACTGCAGTCCAATGTCCTTGTCCAGGGTTACTTTGATATTTGCTAACTGTGCCCTGGGCAAAACAGATATCCAGTCTCATTCATAGTATTATATAGAGTAGGCTTCCAATGGTCGAAGCATAAGGAACTGCCTTCATGTCCTTTATCTCCTTTAATGTCTTCGGAGACATTTCTTTAGATAAAGCTACTCTATGCCTAAAAGGTAGAAAACCTTTCTTAGAGTCTTGCATGCTAAAACGAGCAAGGATTGTTTCAATATATGAAGCTTGGAATAAGCACAATATTCCTTTCTTGTGATCCCTTATTACTTTGATCCCAAGAATATGTGCATTCTCCCAAGTCCTTTATATCGAATTTGTTTGGACAACCATACCCTTACTTCCGACAATATTTTGTATGAGGAGGGTCTTACCCATTAATTATCTTGTCAACCTTAAATTACCTCAAACACCATGAATTTTGTATGCCACGTTAGTGTGGACGTATACAAATTCAATTATTTGTAAGAGGAGGTTTTACCCATTTTATATTGTCAACCTAACTTTATGACAAATAAAATTACATCAAACACCGTGAATTTTGTATGCCACGTTAGTGTGGATGTATACAAATTCAAACATTTGTCAGAGGGGGGTTTTACCTAACTTTATGACAAATTAATAGTTGGTATTGCTTTGGTCTCGCAAAACAATAGCAGTGACTCCGTTGGGGAGGATACTATTGAATGCGTCTAAGTGTATACCATTACTTGATACTTAGTCCATTAAATAGGATTATGCCCCTTCAGTTGGAGAAGATCACACGCTCCTAAATAATTTCCTATAACCATCCATAAAGGAAGTTTGATATAGTGATCCGCAACAAACCCATCCGTTATGGAGGGAGGCACTCAGAGCTAACACACAAGCTTGTTGCATCACTTACAAACCAATAATGGAGACCGTAGAATTTATTTAAAATCCCTCTCCCACTTAGTTATTTAAGGTTAGGAATTTTAACCTATGCTAGCATATAACACATGCGCACACACAGTAAATAAAAGCAATAAATTTGGAAATTAATTTTTCAACTATTATGGCATTTTCATCACTGTCCTCTGTGTGCTCCAACCCTAGCTGCTGTTATCTTTAGCTACCACCATTGGGTCGAGTTGTCACATCCATCTTTCTTCTTATTCCGCTGCGCCTCTAGTGCTTCAAAAGTACCACACCTCACAAGCATCCGATCCGTGACAAAAATAGAATTTTACATGTGTCGATCCTATATTCCACGAGGGAATGTACATGATATCTAGATCGAAAATAAAATTCTAAAATCGTAGGGCTAATACAGCTCCTGCTGTATTAGTTACATATAATCATGCACACACACAATAATGCCCTTGACATGTCCAAGGGTCCAATCACACACAACATCTATAAGCCATAATAGTTGGAGCCTACAACCAAAAAGTTAGCACATCCTACTTTTATCCTGCCTAAATTATGTATGACATGTGCATAACCTATTTGAATTCTAAACACACAGAGGCAAACTCTAGCTCTGATACCAATTGTTGGTTAGTCCTAGGAAAATGTACCGGTTACACTGTACAAATTTTTTTGTACAAGTGTCGAACCTTTACTTAAATAACCTATTGTGTTCTTTAGAAGTTAAATTATGAATCGCAGACGGAACTTAACATCAATGATTCAAAATTTAACTTATCTTTTCTTAATGGTTTAGATTTGAATTGTAAGCAGAACTTAACACTATTGGTTCAAATCCACCTATGTTATTAATTCCATTAAATATTAATTTCTAAAATTGTCTTCCAGGACTTCATGGCGAGGCACATGGCCTTCTTGGATATGGGAGCAACCACCACCGCCTAGACAAAGCCTTTTAAGCAATGCTAATATTTAATTTCCTTAAATAACTCTAGGTTAACCAAAAAGAACAATCGAATCACAAATTCAAAAACAAAGAAAACACAAACTCGAAAAACTAGATCTAATGCCTCTTGTGTTTGGAATTCTTACAAAAAGAAATAACTAGCATGATGCAGAAAACAATTGCTAATTATACTTTCGCTTTGTAAACTAATGACCTCGAGATCTCCTTCCGTATTCTTCGCTCGCCTTGGACATCGTGTGGGCGACGATCCTCCAAGATGAACACCACCCAAAAGCTTTCTTTGTCTTCCTCTAAAATCCGGCCACCACCACCACCAAGGAGAAGAGAGCAAAGGGAAAGGGAGAAGAGAGAGGGCCGACCACACCAAGAGAGACTGCTCCAAGAGAATAAGAATTGTGTCTCATGAAGCCTCCTCACCCCTTCTTTTATAATACTTAGCCAAGGAAAATAAGGAAAAACTTTTTACAAAAATTAAAATCTTCCTCATGTTTTTCCTTTTCCCTTTTTATTTTTCCTTTTCTTTCCTCTTGATTGAATCAATCACCAATCATAGATTAGATTGGATGATGATTTAATCCTATTGGCCAGCCCCTTGCTTGGGCACCAAGTAAGGGTGGCCGGGCTGGCCGGCCCCTATAAGGAAGGAAATATATATATATATATATATATATTTATATTTATAAAATTTTTCAAGAAGAAAACCTCTTATAAAATTTTACAAGCTCTATTTCAATTTCCTAAAGTAGGAGTTAAAAAAAAGGAATGTTTTAAAAATTAAAACCATGTTTTAAAATATAAAACTTCTCTTATAAAATTTCCTTTTTTTAACATGGTAATAGAAAATTTAAATTTTAAAACTTCTCTTTCTTTTTTGTTTCTAAAACATGAGGATGGTTAAAAAGGAAAGTTTTAAAATCTTTTAAACTATCTTTTAAAACATGTGGCCTAATTTAAAAAAAGAAAAATTTTAAAAATTAAAATCTCTCTTTTAAAACTTACAGTTTTCTACAAAGAGAAGATTTTAAAAATTCAAAAAAACTCTCCTTATTTGATTAATGTGGCCGGCCCCTACTAGTTTGTTCATCAAACAATAGGGCCGCCCCCATTGGAAGAGGATGTGGCCGGCCCTTGCTTGGTCACCAAGCATTGGATCGGCTTCCTTCTTGGACACCAAGATGGGTTTATATTTGGATGGACTTGAGACTATAATGAGGCTACGATAGGGACCTAGAGGAGAAATTGGTTTTGACCTTCCGATGAGCTTGAGTATCCCGTGTTCGCCTCGAACACACAACTCAAGTTCATCGATAATAACTCATTCCACTAGAGAGTTATTATCGCACTACCGCACCAATCCCAAATTACATTATGGGATCCTTCTTATCATGAGTGTGTTAGTCTCCCTATGTTTAAGATAACAAATTTCCACTAATTAAGTAAGTTACTGACAAATCACTTAATTAATATCTAGCACCAAGAGTAGTACCACTCAACTGCATTGTCATGTCGGACTAAGTCCACCTGTAGGGTTTAACATGACAATCCTTATGAGCTTCTCTTGGGGACATTCTCAACCTTGATAACTAGGACACAAATTTCTTCTATAATCAACAACACACACTATAAGTAATATCATTTCCCAACTTATCGGGCATATTAATTTATCGAGCTAAACCTCATCCTTTGATAAGTCAAAAAAATAAATATAAAATATATGTGCTTATTATTATATTTGGATTAAGAGCACACACTTCCATAATAACTAAGGTCTAATTCTTTTACTAATTCAGTATAAAAAGAACTTACCTAAATGGTCCTACTCAATACACTTAGAGTGTACCAGTGTAATTTATTAATCAAGATAAACTAATACTTAATTACACTACGACTATTCCGATGGTTTGTTTCTTTCCATCTTAGTCGTGAGCAACTGTTTATAATTTATAAAGAATCACCAACATGATCTTCTCTGTGTGACTCCACACACCATGTTGTCTACTATATAAATTAATTACACAATTATATTTAACAAATAAATGTAGATATTGACCAATGTGATTCTTTTATTTCAAAAATAAATGTTTACAAAAGCTAGACTTTTAGTATACACTCCAACAGTCTGAGCTTCAGAAGCAACATGAGAACATGGATCGTTATGATATAATTAAGCACCTTAGACAACTATATCAAGGACAAGCAAGGCATGAGAGATTTGAGATCTCTAAAGTACTATTTCAATGCTGAATGAAAGAAGGAAGTCCCGTACGGACTGTTAGGATGTATACTGAAAGCCTAGATTTTTGTAAACATTTATTTTGAAATAAGAATCACATTGGTCAAATGTCTACATTTATGTTAAATGTAGATGTCCATTTAATTTATATTGTAGATAACATGGTGTGTGGTGCCACACAGAAGGTCATGTTATCAGTTCCTTATAAATTATAAATAGTAGCTCATAACTAAGATGGAATGGGACAAACCATTGGAATGGTTGTAGTGTAATTTGGTATTAGTTTATCTTAACTATAAAATTTCACTAGTACACTATGTGTGTATTGAGCAGGACCATTTGAGGAAGTCTCTTTTTATACTGACTACATAAAGGAACAAAACCACTATTATTATGGATGTGCGTAATCTTAATCCTGATATAATAACAAGCACATATACTTAGTATATATTTCTTTAATTTATCAATGAGTGAGATTTAGTTCGTTAAATCAATAGGCTTGATAAGTTGGGAAATAATATTATTTATATGGTGTCTTGTTGATTATAAAAGGAAATTATGTCCTAGTTATCTAGGTTGATGATGTCCCCTTGACTAGTTCATAAGGATTGCCATGTAAACCCTACAGGTGGACTTAGTCCGACATGACAATGAAGTTGTGTGGTACTACTCTTAGAGCTAGATATTAATTAAGTGAGTTGTCAGTAACTCATTTAATTAGTGGACATTCGATATCTTAAACACAAGGAGATTAATTCACTCATGATAAAAAGGAGCCCATAATATAATTTAGGATTGGTGCGGTAGTTCAATAATAACTCTTTAGTGGTATGATTTATTATTGATGAACTTGAGTTGGGTGTTCGAGGTGAACACAGGAAGCTCAAGCTCATCGGGAGACCAAAATCAATTTCTTCTCTCGGTCCCTGTTGTAGCCTCTATAAATTCTTGTATCTATAAAATCCACTTCTTACCCAAGTAATGTGTTAGCCACATCCTTGCTTGGTGCAAGGGGGCCGACCAAGCATGGGCTTGGAAGCCAAGAGGTGGCGGGCTAAGTTTAGAGACCAAGTTAGGGGCCGACCACTAGAAAAGGAAAAGGAAGTTATGTTTTTAAAATAAAACTTTGTTAAAATCTTTCCTTATTTGTAGTTATCTACAATGGTTAAAAGAGAGATTTTATTTTGCTAAAATCTTTCCTTTTTTGTAGCTATCTACAATGGTTAAAAGAAAGATTTTAATTTTGTTAAAAACTTCCTTTTATAGCCATCCACATGGTTTTAAAAAAGAGTTTTAATTTTTTAAAATCTTTTCTTTTATAGCTATCTACAAAGGATTAAAGAAAGATTTTAATTTTGTTAAAATTTTTCCTTATTTGTAGTTATCTATAATGCTTAAAAGAGAGATTTTAATTTCGATAAAACGTTCCTTTTTTATAACCATGATTTAAAAGAGAAGTTTTAAATTTAATGTTTCCTTTTTGGTAGTCATCTACATTGTTTAAAAGAGAGATATTAGTTTTAAAACTTTCCTTTATTGCCATGTATAATAGGAAATTTAGAAAAGAGAGAGTTGTTGTTAAAATTTCTTTTTTTTAAGGGGAGACCTCAAAGAAGGAAGTTTTAATTATGTTTAAAACTTTCCTTTTTTGCCGTAACCAAGGATTATAAAAGAGAGGTAGAGGGTGCCTCATGATACACATACATAACCTTAAGCCTTCTCTCTTTTCCTTGGTGTGGCCGGCCCCTTCCGTTCTCCCTTTCTCTTAGGTCGGCGCCCCACTTATCTCCTCTTTTACTTCCTTAGTGCCGGTGGTATCAAGGATTGAAAAGTCCTTGTGGCCGGTTGCTTGGAGAGGAAGAAGAAGAAGAGGAGAAGCACTTGGTGGTCGGTTACTTAGAGGAGAAGAAGAGGAAGAAAATTTTCTATTTTGGCATCCCTTGGTGTCTCGAGAGTCATGGAAGAAAAGAAGTGGTTCGGGTGGAATTCATCTTGGTAGATCGTCACCCACATGACGTCCAAGAGGAGGAGAGGAATACAATAGAAGATCAAGAGGCCTTTAGCTACAAAGAAAGGTATAACTAATTAATGATTTCTGCTTCGAATTAATTAATTAGTTTTCTTTACATGGATTCTGAAACACCAACACAAGAGGCTAACGATTTTATGTTTCAATTTCATGCTATCGATTTTGTATTTCGATTTTGCGTTTTGATCTTATGTTTCTATTGTGGTCTCGTAGTTAAATCTAGGGTTACTGTAAGAAGTTAAATATTCAATTTCTTTGAAAGGCTTTATCTAGGAAGTGGTGGATAATCCCATAACCAAGAAGGCCTAGTGTCTCATCATATTTAACTTGGAAGCTAATCTTTGAAATAGATATTTAATCAACTTCTGTAATATGGTTTAACTTAGGAAGATCACATCGGTTAAACTTGGAGTAAAAATGTTAAGTATCATTTCCAATCCAAGTTTAACTTCTGAAGAGCAATTTGGATTAATAATGTTAAGCATCGTTTGCAATCCAAGTTTAACTTCAGTAGAGCACATGGGTAGCTAGGTTAAGTTCTATGTTTGTACAAATTTTTGTACAGGGGAAACAAAATGGTATTCCGAGTAGCAACCAACAATTGGTATCAGAGCTAGGTTTATGCCTCTGTGTGTTTGGTTTTCAGTTAAATTATGCACTTTTCATACACATATTTAGGTGGGATAATAGTAGGATGTGCAAATAGATTAACTCTATTGTTGTAGGCATCCTAGTTCCAACTATTATGGCCCTATTATGTTTGTGTGTAATTGGACCCTTGGGCATGTCGAGGACATTTTATATGTGTGCATGATTATAATTATTAAATACAGTAGGAGCAGTATTGGTTTTAGGATTTTACATTTTTGTTCGATCTAGATTACATGTACATTCCTTTGTGGAATATAGGATTGATAAATGTAAAATTTTATTTTTGTCACGGATTGTAATCCTTGCGAGGCATGGTGCTATTTGTGGACCAGAGGCGTTGCGGAAAAAGAAGCATGATGGACGCGATGACGTAAACCCTTTGGTGGCAGCTAGGGTTGGTGGCATACGGAGGACAGCATTGGATGAGACCATAATAGTTGGAAAATTAGTTTTCATATTTATTGCCTTTTATGCTGTGATGTGTGTGTTGTGTTTGTGTGCTTGTGTGCATGCTAAAATTCCTCTGTTCTAAATAACTAAGTGGGAGAGGAATTAATTAAATTTCATGGTCTCCATTACTGGTTTGTAAGTGATGTATTCAAACTTGAGCGTTGGCTCTGAGTGCCTTCCTCCACATCGGATGAATTTGTTAGCAGATCACTAGATCAAACTTCCTTAATGGATGATTATAGGAAATTATTTAGGAGCATGTGATCTTCTCCATTTGAAGGGGCACAATCCTATTTAATGGACTAAGTATCAAGTAATGGGATACACTTAGGTACATTTAATAGTATCCTCTCCATCGGAGTCACTACTATTATTTGTATAATCGAAGAAAAACCAACTATTAATTTGCCATAAAGTTAGGTTGACAAGATAATAAAATTAATGGGTAAAACCCCCTCTTACAAATGTTTGAATTTGTATACGTCCACACTAACGTGGCATACAAAATTCATGATATTTGAGATAATTTTATTTGTTATAAAGTTAGGTTGACAAGATAATAAAATTAATGGGTAAAATCCCCTCTTACAAATGTTTGAATTTGTATACGTCTACACTAACGTGGCATACAAAATTGATGGTGTTTGAAGTAATTTTATTTGTCATAAATTTAGGTTGACATGATAATTAATGGGTAAAATCCTCCTCTTACAAATATTCGAATTTGTATACGTCCACACTATCGTGGCATACAAAATTCACGGTGTTTGAGGTGTTGGTGAATTTAAATGATATTGTTTGAGGAATCAATATTATTTTAAATTCTAAAGTATTGACCAAATATTTTGTGATTCTTAGGATTTAGAATGGCCTTCAAACCTCCTGCTATTATATTAGAGAATAGACTTACTATTTCCAATTATAATGATTGAAAACAAAAATTGGACACTAAGGTGGACTATCCTCTAAAAAATGAGAATAATGAAGGTGTATCTTATTCATTAGTCGTCGAAATATGTTTAGCGGTGTTATCTATCGGTGCCTAGTGTGTAGATACGGGAGCCACTGATCATGTCTGTAATTCAGTGCAGGGGTTCCAGGAAACCCGACGACTACATAAAGGGGAAATCGCCATTTATATGAGCAATGCTACGAAAGCAACGACTGTTGTAGTGGGAGATGTTTATTTATCTTTTGATAGGAATAAAACATTGATTTTGAGAAATTACCTTTATGTACCAAGTTTTAGAAAGAATTTGATTTCAGTTTCTAGACTATTTGTGGATGGATATTCTGTTTCTTTTGATGACAAAGTGGTTGTCAACAAAAATAGAGTAGTTATCTATTCTGGTACATTAATTGACAATTTGTATACTCTAAATCCAATAACTCACACGATGCAACAAATGGAAATTAATAACATATCTTCTAATTCTAATAAGTGAAAGCATCCTTCGGAAATGAACCAAACATATCTTTGGCATATAAGGCTAGGTCATATTAACTTGAGTAGGATTCAAAGGTTAATAGCCGATGGACCTTTGGGTTCATTAATGGTGGAAAACTTTCCAACCTGCGAATCTTGCTTGGAAGGAAAAATGACCAAGAGACTTTTTAATGCCAAGGGGTATAGGGCCAAAGATGTGTTGGAATTTGTTCATTCTGATTTGTGTGGACCTATGACTATCCAGGAAAGAGGTTGTTTCGAATATTTTATTTCTTTTATAGACGACTATTCGAGATACGTGTTGGGATCTAGCTCGCTAAACACGCGAAAGCGCAGTGGAAAAATACTAGATCCTCTTATCCAGCGGATCCATACGAAGGGAAGAAAACAATTTTCATGACAAATAATCTATGCTAAGCTACATGATAGGATTATACCTTTGTTGCGTGCCCATGGCAATCCCGACAGCAACCTTTTCTTTGGATCTAGATCTCAGCGCGTTCAAGTGTCCGTGCCTCTATGGTATCCACAGGAACATATCCTTCATTTGTCCCATGAACGAAGCCTTCAGAGAAGAACCATCTTCTTGTGCTAGCAAGAAGTATGGTTCGACAATGGAAGAAAATTCGGCCATGGAAGAAGGAGGAGGAAGATCAAGAGACACCCATCTCATCTAATGAAAAATCTCACTAAAAACCTATTTATATTCATCCAATGAATATGAAGGGTTTTTTTGTCTCTTTGTATTCCTCTTAATGGGTTGGATTATTATATTGGATTAACCATTAATCTAATAACCCAATAAGTCTAGCCCATTGAGTGTAACCCATCAATCCAATTTGTCTAATTCAGATTGAACTCAATCCAATGAGTGGGTTCATTTGAGTCTAACTCAATTAGTAAGCAAAAGGCCTAATCATCTCATGATTTGCTCTTAGAGCTAATTACTAACAATCTCCCACTAGCACTAGTGCCAATCACCACTAAGATGACACCAATACTTTGGATTTACCCATTATTCTAAATATCCTTAGTATTTTAGTCAAACTAAAATACCCATCTCCGAACCAATATGTTCTTTGTGTGTGACCCTATAGGCTTTCATATCATTGGCAATGTATCCAAATCAACATTTGTGATACATAAACAAAGAGTGGCATCTAGCAATGCATCATTGCTACCCAAGTGACGAGAAAGTTGAGATCCGACCTAACCTGTCCGTGGCTATTATCTTGTATGACTCAATCCCTCTATCCTTGATATCTAGATTGATCAATGAGGCATAGACCGTGTCATCCCCTTATCAATATTTGTGTTTCTTGATCTCCAAGTAGACACACTATACAAATAAGCTCAATATCTCATATTGACTTATCTGAGTATGGCCATACATTCCTGTGTCCTACTAATCAAGGGGCCCACAGATATCGCTTCCGTTATAGGGAAGGGATAGATTCCATCTACATCACTCACATCCCTCCGCATAATTTATTGCATACCTAGTGATCGACTTTATAGTCCACCCTGTTACGGGTGACGTTTGACGATACCAAAGTACACAACTCCTTATGTAGGGAACCGTAGTAACTTAAGGTCTAAGGACTATTCATACCAATAGACATATGAGAATATTTATAACACTCATATAACGATCCATGAAACATCTCATAGCGGGTCAATTTAGTATATATTCTCTAATATATACCCATGTGTCAACCTGATATCTCATATCCATGACTTGTGAGATCAAATCATCCGTTGCCCTACATGCTAGTATCAACGCATTAATATTGTCCTTGTATGTTAATGCTCGACTAGGAATAGTTAAGAGTAGTGTTCTCTACAATATCTCACCATCAATTCAACCAATTGATTATTGTAGATAAGAACCTACCACCAAGGACATTATTATATTTATTCATTCGGCACTAAACTGAAGTAAATATAATAACCATAACCTTTGTCTTTTAATGAAATAATGAAATATGATACAAAATGTCCTTAGTCAATCAACTCTTGATTGCCTCTTAGGGCTTACACAAACAATCTCCTTATATCACTAGCGCTAATTACTAAAATATCTCATATCAATTGACCTAGTGTGACCATCATGCTTTCTTGGTGCCAGAGCCTTGGTCAAAGGATCTGTAATGTTAGCATTGTTTGGTTATCTGTATACCCTCATATCTCATATATCGAGGATCCCTTTCATGAGATGAAATTGTTGTAGTATACAATACCCAAGACCACCATTTAAGTACAATACATGCCCTAACTGCGATCTAGAAACGTCCTTGTTAATTTTGGAAGCAACTGTAATGCTTTACAGCAACAACTCTTCATCGACTCCAAAGATCAAGAAATAATCTTGAGTCATTCTCAAGTACTTAAGAATATTCTTGACTGCTATCCAGTGACCTTCACTTAGATCTGACTGACATTTGCTCATTATGCTTAACGCATATGAGACATCTCGGCGAGTACAAAGCATGGCGAAACTTTTAAGCACCTTGTCAATATATGTACTCTGGCTTAGAACAAGCCATCTCCTGGATCTATCTCTATAGATCTTGATGCCCAAAATATAGGTTGCTTCACCTAAGTCCTTCATTGAGAAACAATTCCTAAGCCAAGTCTTCACTAACTGAAGAGTAGGGATATAATTTCTAATGAGATGTATGTCATCTACATATAATATGAGAAAAAATGACTGTGCTCCCACTAACCTTCTTGTAGACACAAAGTTCATCTTCATTCTTAATGAAACCAAACATTTTGATTGCATCATCGAATCGAAGATTCCAGCTTCTAGAAGCTTGCTTTAATCCATAAATGGATCTTTGCAACTTACAAACCTTTCCAACATGCTCTGGATCTACAAAACCCTCAGGTTGTGTCATATATACATTCTCGAGTAAATTTCCGTTAAGAAATGCGATTTTGACATCCATCTGCCAGATCTCATAATCATAGTAAACACAATAGCAAGCATGATCCGAATGGACTTGAGCATCGCAACTGGTGAAAAGATTTCATCATAGTCAATACCATGAATCTGTTTGAATCCTTTAGCCACCAATCTACCTTTGTAGGTATGCATATGACCATCCATGCCAGTTTTCACCATGAAGACCCACTTAAACCCAATAGGTTTGATCCTTCAGGTGGATTAACCAAAGTCCATACTTGGTTAGTGTACATGGATTCCGTCTCGGATCTCATGACCTCTAGCCATTTCTCAGAATCTGGGCCCTGTATGGCTTCTTGATAAGATGTAGGCTCATTGAGACCAATAAGCTCTACATCACCGTGGTCAGACAAGAGAAAAGAATATCTCTCAGGTTGATGATGAATCCTATCAGATCTGCATAGAGCATGTGCTACTTAAATAGATTGTTGTTCCACAACCTCTTGTGGTGCAACAAAACCCTGATCCACAACATCTTGTGGTACCTGTTCAATATCCATCACAGTGTCAGTGCTAGTATCTTGAACTTCTTCAAGATCGACTTCACTCCCACTAGTCCAATTTGGGTCCTAGTTTATCTGAGACTAGTCATCGAATGTAAGCCTCACAATCCCAAATCTTCATAAAAGGCATCTTGGGACTCTTCCCTATCCATATCACATATGGTGTCTTTATTACAGCCTTAGATGGAACTCGGTTAAGTGTTAAAGCAGTTGTCTCTAGAGCATGTCCCTAGAAGGAAATAGGAAGATCTGTATGACTCATCATCCATCGTACCACATCTAATAAAGTATGATTCCTCCTTTCTGATACACCATTCCATAGTGGTGTTCCAGGTGGAGTGAGTTGAGATATGATCCCACACTCAACGAGATGGCCATGAAACTCTTGACTAAGGTATTCCCCACCTCGATCTAATCGAAGCATCTTAATACTCTTACCAAGTTGATTTTATACTTCATTCTTGAATTCTTTGAACTTTTCAAAGGATTCTGACTTGTGTCTCATCAGAAACACATAGCCATATTCACTGAAATTATCAGTAAAAATAATGAAGTAATGTTAGCCTCCTCTAGCTGCTACTCTAAAACGGCCACATACATAAGTATGTATGAGTCCTAAAAGATTATTAGCCCTTTCGCGGTGTCCACTGAATGGAGTCTTTGTCATCTTGCCTCGAAGACAAGATTTGCATGCCTCATATGATTCAAAATCAAATGAGTCCAAAATCCATCCTTATGGAGTTGGGATATGCAACTCTCATTTTTGTGAACTAAGCTAGAATGCCAGAGATATGTTTGATTCAAATCATTAGACTTTAACCATTTGGTATTTATGTTATAGATTGGGTTACCAAAATCTAGAACATAGAGTACATTCACAGGATGTGCACTACAATAGAACATTTCATTAAAATAAACAGAACAATATTTGTCCTTTATTACAAATGAAAAACATTTCTTGTCCAAATAAGAAATAGAGATAATGTTCTTGGTCAAGGTAGGCACATAGCAGCACTCTTTAAGTTCTAAAACAAGCCCAATAGGCAAAGATAAGGAATATGTTCCTACAGCGACAACAGGAACTCTTGCACCATTGTCTACTCGTAGGTCCACTTCGTCCTTTGTCAACACTCTACTATTTCTCAGCCCCTGCACATTCGTACAAATGTGAGATGCACATCCGGTATCTAATACCCATGAAAAAGAAATAGATAGATTGATTTCTATAACATATATACCTAAGGTAGAAGTCTCACTTCTCTTCCTTTTTTAGTTCGTCTAGGTTTACCTTACAGTTCCTCTTCCAGTGTCTGGTCTCACTACAGTGGAAGTAGGTTCCTTCCTTAGCAACCCCACCTTTGGGTTTCAGTGCATGAGTCTTGCCCTTTCCTTTGGCTTGGGTCTTACCCTTACCTTTAAGGTTCCACTGGCCTTTGCCCTCAGACACCATCAAAATGGTACTAGGCTTTGTCTTCTTAAGGTTGAGTTCAGCAGTTCTCAACATGCTCAACATCTTAGGCAATGGTTTATCAATTTCATTCATGTTGCAGTTCATGACAAATTGATTATAGCTATTGGGCAATGATTGCAAGATAAGATTAGTGGCCATTTCTTGGCCTAGTGGGAATCCCAACCTTTGTAGATTCTCCACATTCCCGATCATTTTGAGCACATATGCCCTACGGGACTTCCGTCTTGCATTTTGCATTGAAACAGTGCTTTAGAGATCTTAAATCTCTCATGTCTTTCTTGTCCTTGATATAGTTTTCTAAGGTGTTCAACCATATCATAAGCATCCATGTTCTCATGTTGCTTCTGAAGCCCAGAGTTCATGGTGGCGAGCATAAGCCATGATATATCTAATGCATCATCTTGATGCTTGTAAGCATCCCTATCAGCTCTAGTGGCAGTAGCAGGAGCACTTCAGGAATAGGCTGCTCTAGGACGTACAATTTTCTTTCTCTCTTGAGAACTATTCTTATGTTTCTATACTAGTCTAGAAATTAGCTCCATTGAGCTTATTCTTATCAAGGATAGATCGCAGAGATAGTGTCTTCTATTACTAGACGACATGGTGGTCTACAACAATAAAATGCAGAGAAGTATCATACTCAGATCATTTAATTAGGCCTTTAATTAAATGATTCTCCCACTAAATTCTAAAGCTTGATAGAAGCAAGTCATTACTAGTTTTATACCCATAAGCAAAGATATTCTAGTGGGACAAGATCCACATTATACCTCATCTTGAGTTAGCTTTGGCTAATCGCCCAAGACTTGTATAAATAGGTAGGCAACATGTACCAATTGGACAAAATCCATCTTATATTTTTCTTGAGTTAGCTTTGGCTAATCGCCCAAGATTTGTATAACTTAGGTAGATAATGTTCACCAATTACATCCTATGTAACTCTTGTATCCTTAGGTGAACAACACTGTTTGTTCATTTTCCCATCTTATAAAATCCATATTATAATTCATCTTGAGATAGCTTTGGCTAATCGCCCAAGACTAGTATAATATGATTTACATCTTATGGGATATGCCTTTAAGTTCTCAATCCAATTGAGGTAACTTAATTAAGTCATACCCAAAGGTCGGTAGTCGGACATCATAATTGTCCTATCGCACTCTACCAAGATAAAACGAGCCACTTTGCTTTGGCAAACCTGGCTATAGATGATTGAGGTAGTAATTAGTACCAAACTCTGGTAGGCATATGTAAATGACCTAATTATGATAGCTACACATGCATCACATACATCATGGCATATCATGGCATATATCAACATATACACAAGTTTAAACATGACAAGGTTATGACCCCCATAAACTATGATCTTCTCAAGCTAATGAGAAGAGCGATAAGTCAACCTAGGTCTAAGCCGCTTCTCCAAGCGCTTCCTTGGTTGTCGTATTTTGTTGTCCTTCCTTCCTTTTCACCCGTCTTCCAGAAGACTAACTCTTTCTAATTTTGTACATTACAAAATCTAAAGAAACTCGAGTTACATTCGAGTGTAATCTAATTACAACAAGAATAAAAGGGATGAAGGCATGACACGCAGGTCATTTTATGTATTACAACATTACACACATCCAATCACATTGGGGTTAAAGGGCCATAACCATGCACCATGTCATATCTATTCATAATATTTTATGACATAAAATTTACTATGATTTCAGCAAACAAATTATGAGCCGTAACGCCACGGCGATCCCGAGACCCTACTACCCATAATACCAACTATGTTTTGTTCTAAACAAAACACCTCTAGTCGAGACCTTGTTGGTCACACACCAACTATGTTTTGTTCCTAACAAAACACCCTTGGCCAAGACCTTGCTGGTCACACACCAACTATGCTTTGTTCCCAACAAAACACCCATTTCAGTCAAGGCTTAGGATTTGGCCGAAACACATAATATGACCAAGACTCATAGTCTGGCAGAGACTCACTCTCTTGGCCGAAACCTTGTTTGGACGAGACTCATAAATCCTTTTGCAAATCACAGTAAACACTATCAAGTAATTTTTATATCATATATAAAAATTCTAACTCAGCATATCCCTTCGCAAATGGCTCTGATACCACTGTTGCGATCTAGCGCGCCCAAAGACGCGAAAACATAGCGGAAAAATACTAGATCCTCTTATCCAGCGGATCCATGCGAAGGGAAGAAAACAATTTTCATGACAAATAATCTATGCTAAGCTACATGATAGGATTATACCTTTGTTGCGTGCACTTCGCAATCCAGACAGCAACCTTTTCTTTGGATCCAGATCTCAGCGCGTTCAAGTGTCCGCGCCTCTATGGTATCCACATGAACATATCCTTCGTTCGTCCCACGAATGAAGCCTTCGGAGAAGAACCATCTTCTTGTACTAGCAAGAAATATGGTTCGGCAATGGAAGAAAATTTGGCCATGGAAGAAGGAGGAAGAAGGAGGAGGAAGATCAAGAGACACCCATCTCATCTAATGAAAAATCTCACCAAAAACCTATTTATATTCATCCAATGAATAAGAAGGGTTTTTTGTCTCTTTGTATTCCTCTTAATGGGTCGAATTATTATATTGGATTAACCATTAATCCAATAACCCAATAAGTCTAACCCATTGAGTGTAACCCATCAATCCAATTTGTCTAATTCGGATTGAACTCAATCCAATGAGTGGGTCATTTGAGTCTAACTCAATTAGTAACCAAAAGACCTAATCATCTCATGATTGACTCTTAGGGCTAATTACTAACAATACGGGTACATTAACTTGATGCGCCACATGTTTGAGTGCTTTGATAAGTTCAAAGAGTACAAGGCTGATGTGGAGAAACGTCATGGTAAAAGTATCAAGACACTACGGTCTGATCGTGGTGGCGAGTACCTCTTGGGAGAGTTTCAAAATTACTTATAAGAGGTCGGGATTCAATCCCAACTATCTGCACCTGGTACACCCCAACAGAATGGTGTGGCAGAATGAAGGAATATAACTCTTATGGAAATGATTAGATTAATGATGAGTTATTCAGAATTTCTAAGTTCATTTTGGGGATATGCCTTGGAAACAGCAGTGCACATTCTGAACTTGGTACCTTCAATGTCAGTACCCTCTACTCCCACAGAATTATGGAATGAGCGTAAGCCTAGTCTAAAACATATTCAGATTTGGGGTAGTCCAGCACATGTGCTGAAGGGAGACAATAATAAGTTGGAATTATGTACAAAAGTTTGTTTGTTTGTGGATTATCCTAAAGGAATGAAAGGTAGTTTATTTTATAGTTCTAAAGATCAAAAGGTCATTATTAGCACCAATGCCCGATTTTTAGAAGAAGACTCTGTAATGAACCATAAGCCTATGAGTAAAATTGTTCTTTAGGAAATTAGAGAAGACACATCTAATTTAGTACCAATGGTACAAGATGATATACCACAAGAAACTACAACATGTGTCACAAAAGATGCACAATTACAAATAATGCCTCATCATAGTGGGAGGGTTATTTTTAGAGAGTCTTCAGGACTTGATCCCTGGTGAACATGAACCTGATCCCTGGACATATGATGAAGCAAGAGATCTTGGAACATCTGGTTTAATAAAGTGATCCAGTCTTATGGATTTATTTAGTGACCGGATGGGTCTTGTGTATATAAGAAGAGTAATGGAAACGTGGTGGTATTTCTTGTACTATACGTAGATGACATTTTGCTCATTGACAACAATATCAAAGTGTTGTCAGATGTAAGGGTATGGTTGTCCAAGTGTTTTGATATGAAGGACTTGGGAGAATGTGGACATATTCTTAGGGATCAAAGTAATAAGGGATCGCAAGAAAAGGATATTGTCCTTATCCCAAGCTTCATACATCAATACTATACTCACTCGTTTTAGCATGCAAAACTCCAAGAAAGATTTTCTACCTTTTCAGCATGGAGTACCCTTATCTAAAGAGATGTCTCCTCAGACATTAAAGGAGATAGAGAAGATGAAGGTGGTTCCTTATGCTTCGGCTGTAGGAAGCCTAATGTATGCTATGTTGTGCATGAGATCGGATATCTGTTTTGCCATGGGCATGGTTAGTAGATATCAAAGTCACTAAGGACTGGGACACTGGACTACCGTAAAGAATATATTAAAGTACCTGAGAAGGACTAGAGATTATATGCTATTTTACAAGGCAGATGATTTGCTCCCTATGGGTTACACGGATTCAGACTGATAAGGACAATAGTAAGTCGACCTCGGGGTTTTGTGTTTACTTTAGGAGGTGGAGCCATAATAATGGAGGAGTATTAAGCAGAAATGCATTTCAGACTCCACTATGGAAGCTGAGTATGTGGTAGCCTTTGAGGCAGCCATAGAAGTTGTATGGCTTAGAAACTTCATGATAGACTTAGATGTTATTCCTGGTTTGGCCAAAATTATTACAGTTTATTGTAATAATAGTGGTGCAGTAGCAAACTCGAAGGAACCACGAGCCCATAAGGCAAGTAAACACATAGAGTGCAAGTACCACCTAATACGAGGAGAGGTTGTTGTCGCCAAGATTACATCAGTAGAAAACCTGGCAGATCCTTTCTCTAAGGCCTTTCAAGTGAGAGCTTTTGATGGGCATGTGGAGAGGATGGAAATCAGATGTATAGCAGTATATATGGCAGCATAGTCTTTTAGTATAAGTGGAAGATTGTTAGGATGTATACTGAAAGCCTAGCTTTTTGTAAACATTTATTTTGAAATAAGAATCACATTGGTCAAATGTTTACATTTATGTTAAATGTAGTTGTTCATTTAATTTATATTGTAGATAACATAGTGTGTAGTACCACACAGAAGATCATGTTATCAGTTCCTTATAAATTATAAATAGTAGCTCACAACTAAGATGGAATGGGACAAACCATTGGAATGGTTGTAGTGTAATTTGGTATTAGTTTATCTTAACTATAAAATTACACTAGTACACTATGTGTGTATTGAGCAGGACCATTTGAGGAAGTTTCTTTTTGTACTAACTATATAAAAGAACAAAACCTCTGTTATTATGGATGCACATACTCTTAATCCTGATATAATAACAAGCATATATATTTAGTATGTATTTCTTTAATTTATCAATGGGTGAGATTTAGTTCATTAAATCAATAGACTCGATAAGTTGGGAAATAATATTATTTATATGGTGTGTTTTTAATTATAGAAGGAAATTGTGTCCTAGTTATCTAGGTTGATGATGTCCCCTTGAGGAGCTTATAAGGATTGTCATGTAAACCCTGCAGGTGGACTTAGTCCGACATGACAATGAAGTTGTGTGGTACTACTCTTGGAGCTAGATATTAATTAAGTGAGTTGTCAATAACTCATTTAATTAGTGGGCATTCAAAATCTTAAACACAAGGAGATTAATGCACTCATGATAAGAAGGAGCCCATAATATATTTTGAGATTGGTGCAGTAGTTCAATAATAACTCTTTAGTGGTATGAGTTATTATTGATGAACTTGAGTTGGGTGTTCGGGGCGAACACAGGAAGCTCAAGCTCATCGGGATACCAAAACCAATTTCTCGTTTCGGTCCCTGTTTTAGCCTCCATAAATTCTTGTATCCATAAAGTCCACTTCTTACATAAGTAATGTGTCGGCCACATCCTTGCTTGGTGCAAGGGGGTCGGCCAAGCATGGGCTTGGAAGCCAAGAGGTGGCCGGCCAAGTTTGGTGACCATGCTAGGGGCTGACCACTAGAAAAGGAAAAGAAAGTTATGTTTTTAAAATAAATTTTTTTTAAAATCTTTCCTTATTTGTAGTTATCTACAATGGTTAAAAGAGAGATTTTATTTTGTTAAAATCTTTCTTTATTTATAGTTATCTACAATGGTTAAAAGAGAGATTTTATTTTGTTAAAATCATTCTTTTTTTGTAGTTATCTATAATTGTTAAAAGAAATATTTTAATTTTATTAAAAACTTTCCTTTTATAGCCATCCACATGGTTTTAAAAGAGAGTTTTAAAATTTTAAAATCTTTCCTTTTATAGCTATCTACAAAGGATTAAAGAAAGATTTTAATTTTGTTAAAATCTTTCCTCTTTTGTAGTTATTTTTAATACTTAAAAGAGAGATTTTAATTTTGATAAAACTTTCCGTTTTTGTAAGCATGATTTAAAAGAAAAGTTTTAAATTTAATCTTTCTTTTTTTGTAGTCGTCTACAATGTTTAAAAGGGAGAGATTAGTTTTAAAACTTTTCTTTATTGTCATGTACAATAGGAAATTTAGAAAAGAGAGATTTTAATTATTGTTAAAATTTCCTTTTTTAAGGGGAGACCACAAATAAGGAAGTTTTAATTATGTTTAAAACTTTCCTTTTTTCTGTAACCAAGGATTATAAAAGAGAGGTAGAGGGTGTCTCATGATACACATATATAACCTTAAGCCTTATCTCTTTTCCTTGGTGTTGTTAGAGTGTATATTAAAAGGCTAGCCTTTCGTAAACATTTTATTTTGAAATAAAGAATTACATTGGTCAAATGTCTATATTTATATGCTAAGTGTAGTTGTTCAGTTAATTTATATTGTAGATAACATAGTGTGTGGTGTCACACACTGTAATGCCCAAAAATTCTCAAATAAATTTTAGAAATATTCTATTATTTTTCTGGAATTTTAGAATATTTTTATGGAATTTTTGGAGTAGTAGAAGTAGAAAAATTAAATAACAAACGTAAAATAGCCTAAGCAGGAATTGAACCCGCGACCTATCAGACCATACGACTTATAGCATGACTTTAGTAACCAGGTGGCCCCAGTAGGGGTGTGCTGAAAGAAGAGGAGAGAAATTATATTTATGATCGAGTTGGGTCGTATTAATCACTTAATATAAATAGGGAATTTAAGTGAGGGTTTATTATTTTTGGATCAGCAACTCTTCCTCACCCTCACCCTCAATCGCCGCCCTCTCCCTCTTCCTCATCCTCTCGGCACACCAAGCCCCAAGAGACCTAGGGTTCCATTCCTAGGGTTGTAGGAGCACCTTCCGGCGATGACTTCGACACGAGGACGCTCCTCTCCGCGAGAAGAACGCGTAGACGCAAGAAGATCACCGAAGATATCTTCTCCTCCGGAAATCTAGCGATCAGAATTGTAAGAAACCTAGCGCAGGAAGTAAGTAACCCCTCACCTACAGTATAAGTTGTTAATCGTATATTTTTTATGTTTTTAGTTCAGCTATATGTAGATTTTTCGGCACATAGGGTGTATTTAACCCTCCTCGCAGGTTTAGGGTTTATTTGAGCACCTCTAGATGGGCCAGACATGTTTTCCCCCTCCAGTTTTGGGGTTTTAAACGCTGTCGGGTGCCTAGAGGTGACCCCCTAATAGAGAGGAGAGTCAGAGCACACCAAGTGTTCGATAAAATGACTAGTACAGTTAAATGCTACAGTAGACATTTTAATAGCTCAGTTAAATATCATAGAAGCATTTTAAATAGCATGCTTAGTCTTGCTTCAGTTTATATGGGACTACGGTCCATTGGGTGGGCTCCCATAATCGCATCTTGGTTCAAATAACCTAGCTCTAGGTTCTAATAACCTAGTAAGAGCAAGATAAGATAAATCAACTTATGAATCAGTATTTTACTTTTATCAGTGGCACTGTGCTGGACTCTTTGTTGTCCTTGGGTTGGGCTCCCATAGTCGTCCCTAGGTTTAGATAACCTAGTAAACCCTACTAGACTCGGGACTAGCTACCTCGGGTCTAGTTAGGGATGTGCGCATAGCAAGTACAGTTGCCGGGCCCATCAGCAGCATGATTATTATTTTTATCTATTATGGGAAATAGTTTTCAAAACTTCACAATTCAGTTATGTGAATACAATTCAGATTTAGCATTAGCCTAGCATTAGTTTACCTTAGTTTATGTATCCGTTCAGTTTTTCTTATTGATACAATAAGATAGTTCTATGATCAGTATTTGATTGCCATGACTCATATATCAGTATGCCTTGTTTTAGCATTTTCAGTATAACTATCAGCATGCATTTCAAATAGCATCTTTTAAAGGCATGATTTCATCGAATACATGTTTTGTGAGGTAGATGGTTCTTACTAAGCTCCCAAGCTTATAGTTTCCTTTTCCTTATACTGCAGATAAAGGTAAAGGGAAGATAGATTAGCGGAGGCTGGAGGGCAATGTGTCAAGATGTGTGTGAGAAGGAACTTGGAATAAAGACTCTTGGGGACTAGCAAGTTTAAAGAATTAGAATTTCTCATATTCTTATTACTCCACGCATTTAGAATGTTTAAATATCATGAATTGTGAAAGTATGCACCATGCTATGCCTAGACCATTGGTTATCTTGATGTTAATTAATAAACCACGAATAATGACAGTAATGACATGCCTAGGAATCTTATGATGCTTTTAAGTTGATACATTTGCATTATATATGGATTAGTGGTGGAATGCAGCAGAAATCAGAGCTCCAATCGATCAGCCGATCGATTGGAGGGTCCTCAATTGATCAGTCGATCGATTGGAGGGTCCTCAGTCGATCAGCCAATTGATTGCGAAATGATTTTCCGCGTACAGAGAGTTGATGAATCGATCAGCTGATCGATTGGCCATGGATCGATCAGCCGATCGATCAAAAAGTAATTTCCGCGAACAGAGAGCTGCTGAATCGATCAGCTGATCGATTGGCCCAGGCTGGATCGATCAGCCGATCGATTCAGAAAGGTTTTCTATGCGTAGAAGCACGTTGGATCGATCAGTGGATAGATTGAAGCACTTTCAATCGATCGAGTCTCAGCTTCAATTGACTGGGAAGTCTGATTTCAGCTGGAAACGTCTAATTTCAGCTCCTTGATCAAATGGCATGTTTAGTTTGTATAAATGCTTAGTTTTAGTATGAGTATTGATACAAAACTCATGGTTCCACTCACCTACTTAGTAATTGCCCAAGCATGCTTAATTTGATAGAAACATGTATTAAATAGCTTAGAATGGTGTTCTATTGTATGATATAGCATGGAAAGTTTAAATTCCCTTCTTTAGCATATGTACAACAATGAAAGTGTATTTTGAACATAAATCCCAGTTTTAATAGCAATTAGCAGAGTTTTTTTTTATTTAGTTCAGTCTTTGGCACATTAATGGTAGCCACATAATAGTTTAGTAACCATAACCCCCGATCTTATAACTTAGTTAGTAGAAGGCGGGGCGTTATAGAGTGGTATCAGAGTAAGTTCCATACTTCCTCCACACACACATCAGCATTGAACCTGCAGCTTCCAAGTAAGAATACCTCAACTTATTTATGTTTCTTGCTTCCATGGTATAGATAACTCCATGTTTATAGATAACTAAAGCATGTTTATATTTGATAGCATCTAACATGATAGTAGTAGTTATGTGAACATGATTGTAGTAGTTATGCATGTCCTCTACTTCTCTAGGAAATGGTACGAGGACGCCTAGCTAGAAGGGCACCAGCTATTGAGCCCCAGCATGAGGCGGACAGCTTAGTGCCTCCCCCAGACCTTATATAGGTAGTGGCTCAGTTACAGAAGCAACTAGCTGAACAGCAATAGGAGATAGCCACCCTAAGGGCTAATAAGCAGAACACTCCCACTGCCACCCCGGAACCTAACATAGCAACCCCAGTAGTTACAGAGGTTCCACCAGCCCAACCTACAGCACCAGTAGCCCCAACAGCGGGGGAAAGGAGAGAAGCCTATCTGATCCAGTGGCAGAAAATCAAGCCAGAGAACTGTTGGGGATCGGTGGCCGGCTTAAAGGGGGGTTGGATAGACGGCACCCCCAAATACTCACTTCCTACGTATTTGTTAGCATAGCGGAATACAAACAATACAAATACAAATACGAAAGCTAAAGACTAAGAATGAGAAAGACAAGCAAACCAATTGACACGATCGTTTAACGTGGTTCGGAGATTAGGGCTCCTACTCCACGGCTGTCCGTAAGGTGGACGATCCCGATCCTTCGGTGGATTACTCCCCGGTAAACTCCGGCTAGCTCACGTAGCTCCTTGTGGGTGGAGAAACCTCACCACAACCCTCACAAGAGCTCCTTTGACGCTAGGGCACTGGTAGACTACTAATAGAGATTAACCACCTCTATTTCGTCAACTCAAACCAAGCTCCCAAGCTTTGGTTTTATAGGCCACGGGTTGGAAAACCCCGCCTACCAGTCGACTGCTAAAACATACAGTCGACTGCCCTCTGTGGAAATTCGACCGTTACATCCCAACGGCTCGATTCCACAAATTCTGTTCGCTGCCAGTCGACTGCCCCAGTCGACTGCACCAGTTGACTGCTACAGTACTGCTACAGTAGCGCTACAGTACTGCTATAGTAAAACCCTAAAAATTAAGATTTTACTCCGAGTACAATCTCTCGTGCACTCGTACCCTCACCCTTATGACTCACTTGATGCTTCCTTTGCAGCTTTGACCTTTTACCTTCAAGCCTACTTCCTTTGGCTCTCGTCCCTCGGATGCATTCAAGCCCGCGGCTCGTCCCCAATGCCATCCTTCGCGTATGCCTCGAAGTCGCTTCCCTTGGCTCTTGTCCTCGCTGTCTTGTCCATGGTCCCTCGGATGCTCCATCCTTCACCGGACCCGAAGCCATCAACCTGAGTCACATGTGTATCCTGCAAACCTGCACAACTCAAATACACATATCAAATACAAGGGTGAACCTAACTTAAACCCTTTGCCCAAACACCAAAACACATGGTCGCACGGACCATTGGGATTGCTCCAACAATCTCCCCCTTTTTGGTGTTTGGCAATACGTTTAAGTTAGGGAAAACAAATAGCAAATAAACATGCTAATACATATAATGGACTTACGATGCCAAGGCTACACACTTGGACTTACTCCGCCGAATGGTCTTACGATGCCAAGGCTACACACTTGGACTTACAACGCCGAATGGTCTTACGATGCCAAGGCTACACACTTGGACTTACTCCGCCGAATGGTCTTACGATGCCAAGGCTACACACTTGGACTTACTCCGCCGAATGGTCTTACGATGCCAAGGCTACACACTTGGACTTACAACGCCGAATGGACTTACGTTGCCAAGGTTACACACTTGGCAACCGCCGAAACAATGCACAGGGCTTTTTAAGAACCTATCCCAAGGCTCCCCCTACACCTAAGCTCCATTGAGCTAGGATTTTCCACATAAGGCTTTTTAAGGACCTATCCCAAGGCTCCTCCTTTACCTAAGCTCTCCATTGAGCTAGGATTTTTACAACGGACTTTTTAAGAACCTATCCCAAGGCTCCCCCTACACAAAGGTACTTTCAGGTTTTCCTAACTAAACCTTACTTCTCCCCCTTTGCCTAACATCCAAAAGGTCCTCCAACAATATCCCAATTGTTGAAAACTTGTCATTCCAATTGACCCTAAACTCGTGTGTTTATCCCCCATGGATTTCATACACTTGTATGAGTTGACTTGGTCAAAATCCAGTGCTGAAAATAATTTCAGACTGGTATCAGTCGACTGCAAGAAGTGCCAGTCGACTGGTCGCTACTGGTTGAGCGAACAGAATGCTTCTGTTTCCAGCCAGTCGACTGCAACTTTTAGCAGTCGACTGGTGCAGTCGACTGCTAAAACTAGCAGTCGACTGGCACAGTTTTTCAGCCTTTTTCAGTATTTCTGACCCAATTTCAGAAATGCACCAATAATTCCACAGACCTCCAAAAATCCCCAAATTTTGTGGAGAGGTCTGTTTTAGCCATGTCTACTTGGGAAAAATACATTCAAAAATGTATCTATCACCAATCCCAAGATTGACACAAAACTCAAAATTAGCTAAAAAGTTCAATTGAACATTGACCTAAAGTCCTAGTTTTGGCTTCCTCTTGATGTATTTGTCCATATTAACCCACAATGCATCCCTAGCATTGGTTTATATGGCATTTATACATCCAAAACAAATTTTCATGCTATATGACCCAAATTGTCATATTTCTTGCATGAAACATAAACTAATTATGCCAAAACCCTAGGTTTGAGACTCAAGTCCGTCTCCAAACCACTTGGCACATTCCATGGCTTGTCTAGACTCCCAAGTAAAATCCCCTTGAGATCCATTGGCCATGGGTCCCAAATTGACTCTTTGAGCTCCCCCTAGAGCTCTTAACCTTAGTCCCCACCCTAGGTGACTCATCCACAATGGCTAGGCCACATCGGTCCACCCCCGGTGAAACTTGGCCTACAAATCTAACTTTCTTAACCTTGGACACTTTGTCCTTGGTTAATTTCTCCTTACCATTAAATGGTTTTCCCTTGCCATTTATTGACTTCTCCTTGCTATAGTCATATGCAACCCTAGCATAAGACTTTCCCTTAGCTTTGGAGGACTCTCTCTTGCCATGATCATTTGCCACCCTAGCACATGATCTCTCATTAGCCTTGGAGGGACTAGATTGGTATCCCAAGCCCGATCTATCATTGTTGGGTCTTTGGCTACCCAACATCATCCTTAATTCCTTAGATCCAACATTGAATCTCTTAAGGAATTGTTCCAACTTATCAAGCTTTCCCCTTAAAGCTTGATTCTCCTTCTCTAGGTTTCTAACCCTAGAGTTAATTTGTCCAAATTGGACATTCCTAGACCTACCCTTCCTAGGCATGTGTCTCCCCTTCTTGGGATTAATGCCTTGGGTCTCCCTAGGTCTATTGTTTCTAGATTTTTCATGCATAGATTTCCTAGGGTTTTAATCTACATTAACCCTATTCCTATCATGATATTTAAATCCAAAATTTTGCATGGGCATACAATGATAATCACAATCATTTCTCCTAGCATGCATGGGAACATGAAAATTTGAATTGCATTTCAAATTAGGGTATACCTCCCTTACCCTTGAAGCTCCCCCTTGACTTGAGCTCCTCTTCTTCTTCTCCCACTTCTTTAGATGCTCCAACTTCTTGAACTCTCCCTTCCTTGAGCATCTTGTGTGGTAGTGTCCAAGTTCTCCACACGTGAAGCATCTAATGTGCTTCTTCTCCTTCTTCTTCCTACAACTCAAATTAGATTCTAAAGGAATTGAATTGAGTTTAGGAGATACCTTCTTCTTACTCATTGGACACCTACTCTTGTAGTGTCCCTTCTCATTACATCCGAAGCAAATTATGTTGTTCTTTGACTTCACTTCGATGGAGGTGCTTGCTATGTTTACTTCCAAGACTTAATCTTCTTCACTTGTCTTGGATTTTTCTTCAACCTTTGAGGATGTAGATGATGACTCATCTTCCTTCTCCTCCTCGGATGTTGAGGGTGACTCAACTTCCGTTTGCTCCACCTCCTCTTCTTGAGCTACTAAGCCCATCTCCTTGGGCTCCACATCCGATTGGTCCTTCTTCTCCTCTTGGACCACTTCATCACTTTCTTCGGATTTTTCTTCTTCTTCTTGTGTAGGCAAAAATTCCTCCCATGGAAATTTCTTCACTTTACTCCACAATTCATGGGCGTTCTCATATTTACCTACACCACTTATCACATTAGGAGGCAATAAATCAATTAAAATTGCTATTACCTTTGAGTTTGCCTCCGATCGTGAGGTTTGCTCCTCCGTCCAATGTCGTGTTCGGAGCTTCTTCCCTTTCTTGTCTTTAGGGACTTCAAATGGCTCTTCCACCACCATCATTGTGTCCCAATCCGTCTCGAAGAAGTTCTTCATCTTCACCATCCAAAAGGTGATATCCCATAAGCTTCCTCCTTCGAACTTTGGCGGATCTATCAAGCCGGTCATCTTTGCTTCCTCGGCGGTTAGTCCGACGGAGAGCGGCCTTCGCTCTGATACCACTTGTTGGGGATCGGTGGCCGGCTTAAAGGGGGGTTGGATAGATGGCACCCCCAAATACTCACTTCCTACGTATTTGTTAGCACAGTGGAATACAAATAATACAAATACAAATACGAAAGCTAAAGACTAAGAATGAGAAAGACAAGCAAACCAATTGACACGATCGTTTAACGTGGTTCGGAGATTAGGGCTCCTACTCCACGGCTGTCCGTAAGGTGGACGATCCCGATCCTTCGGTGGATTACTCCCCGGCAAACTCCGGCTAGCTCACGTAGCTCCTTGTGGGTGGAGAAACCTCACCACAACCCTCACAAGAGCTCCTTTGACGCTAGGGCACTGGTAGACTACTAATAGAGATTAACCACCTCTATTTCGTCAACTCAAACCAAGCTCCCAAGCTTTGGTTTTATAGGCCACGGGTTGGAAAACCCCGCCTACCAGTCGACTGCTAAAACATGCAGTTGACTGCCCTCTGTGGAAATTCGACCGTTATATCCCAACGGCTCGATTCCACACATTCTGTTCGATGCCAGTCGACTGCCTCAGTCGACTGCACCAGTCGACTGCTAAAACATGCAGTCGACTGCTAAAACATGCAGTTGACTGCCCTCTGTGGAAATTCGACCGTTATATCCCAACGGCTCGATTCCACACATTCTGTTCGATGCCAGTCGACTGCCTCAGTCGACTGCACCAGTCGACTGCTAAAACATGCAGTCGACTGCTACAGTACTGCTACAATAGCGCTACAGTACTGCTATAGTAAAACCCTAAAAACTAGGATTTTACTCCGAGTACAATCTCTCGTGCACTCGTACCCTCACCCTTATGACTCACTTGATTCTTCCTTTGCAGCTTTGACCTTTTGCCTTCAAGCCTACTTCCTTTGGCTCTCGTCCCTCGGATGCATTCAAGCCAGCGTCTCGTCCCCAATGCCATCCTTCGCGTATGCCTCGAAGTCGCTTCCCTTGGCTCTTGTCCTCGCTGTCTTGTCCACGGTCCCTCGGATGCTCCATCCTTCACCGGACCCGAAGCCATCAACCTGAGTCACATGTGTATCCTGCAAACCTACACAACTCAAATACACATATCAAATACAAGGGTGAACCTAACTTAAACCCTTTGCCCAAACACCAAAACACATGGTCGCACGGACCATTGGGATTGCTCCAACAAGAACTTCTCAGGCACCAGTGAACCATGGGATGCCCAAGCCTGGTTCAAAACACTGAAGAGTACGATGGAGCTTCTGGATTGGCAAGAGCATGAAAAGGTGAAATGCGCCTCCTTTTGCCTGGCATGAGACGCATGTATGTGGTGGGAGAGGATTAAAGCGAAGCGCCCAGTGAACCAGATGACTTGGGCCGACTTTGAAAGGGAATTCTTTGAGGAGTTATTTCATATGCGGGTCATAAATGGCCACTACGACGAGTTCACTAAATTTCGTCAGGGCAACCTTTCAGTTGAGGAGGCCGTGAAGAAGTTCAACAGGCTGGCTTGTCTGTGCCCCGAACTAGTCAGCACCGAAGGAGAATGAGTCCGGCTGATGCTCAAAATGCTAAGGCCGGAAATAGCACTGAATGTGGCCAGCGACGTCCATAGGCCGCAAACCACTGTAGAACTGGTAAGTAGTGCTTTGATCACCGAGCATTACCAGAACAGCATCAAACAGCAGAAGCAAGCCTTCTAAGAGTCCAAAGGCCAAGGAAGCTCAAGTACTCAGAAATATCGTGGCCACATGTCTAACTGGAAAGGGAACTCCAGTAACAAATGTAAACTAGGGAGTTACCCAAAAGGAGGACCAGCTAGTAAACAACCTAGCTATCCCAAGTGTTCTACTTGTGGAAAATTCCACCCAGGAGTTTGTCGTAAGGGCACTCAAGGATGCTTCGAATGTGGCCAGGAAGGGCATATGGCTAAACAATGCCCGAACAAGACCAGCTTTCCCCCACCACAGCCGATTCAGTACGGAGGCATGTTAGCACAATTGCACCAGATGCAGGATGCTTTAGATGGTCCACACATCAGCCAGGGCAGACTAGAAGCCCCCTCAGCCACGACGAACGCAAGAATCTACTCACTAACCAGAGAGGACGTAGGGAATTCCTCGACAGTTGTTACAGGTCAGATCAGTATTTTACAGCAAAGTGCAACTGTCTTATTCGATACCGGGGCAACCTATTCTTATATATCCAGGACATTTGTCGAAAAGTTAGCAATGTCTCCAGATGTACTCAGTGGTCAGTTTTTGACAACACTACCTTCCAGAGAAATCATGGCATCCATGCACTGGCTCCGAGCAGTGCTAGTCATTATAGCGGACAGGGAATTCTTTGGTGATCTTATAGTGCTTGATATGGCTGACTATGATGTCATCTTGGGAATGGATTTCCTGATTAAGTACGGTGCCACCTTAGAGTGTCGTAAACAAAAAGTTGTATTCCAACCTGAAGAAGGAGTGTAGTTTGGGTACATCGGAGAACCAAAGAGAAAGGTCAAGAAGTTTCTCTCAGCTCTGAAAGCACAGAAACTACTGGATTCAGGATGTACGGGATTCCTAGCACATGTAGTCAGTACCAGTCAGGACAAGAACCAAAAGCTAGAAGAGGTCCGAGTTGTATGTGACTACCCAGCAGTCTTCCCTGAGGAGTTACCGGGCCTTGCACCAGACAAAGAGATTAAATTTGAGATAGAACTCGTCCCCGGTATAAATCACATCTCTAAAGCACCCTACCGCATGGCTACAGCAGAACCGAAGGAACTTCAGGAGCAACTACAGGAGCTGCTCGACAAGGGTTTCGTACTCCCTAGTCACTCACCATGGGGAGCTCCTGTATTGTTCATGAAGAAGAAGGACGGGAGCATGCGCCTGTGTATAGACTACCGGGCACTAAACCAAGTCACGATTAAGAACAGGTATCCTCTTCCCAGGATAGATGACCTGTTTGATCAGCTAAAGGGAGCAGCAGTGTTCTCTAAAATAGACCTCAGATCGGGATATCACCAGGTGAGAGTTAAAGAAGGTGATATACCCAAGACATCTTTCAGGACTAGATACGGACATTATGAGTTCGTAGTCATGCCCTTTGGCGTGACGAATGCTCCAGCTACTTTCATGGACCTCATGAACAGAGTATTCAGAGAATACTTAGATAAGTTTGTTATCGTGTTCATCGACGACATTCTTATCTATTCCGGAACTCAGGAAGAACTCGCAGAGCACCTGAAGATAGTACTGCAGACCCTTCAGCAGAACTAGTTGTACGCCAAGTTCACGAAATGTGAATTCTAGCTCGATCAAGTATCCTTCCTGGGTCACATAATCTCCAAGGATGGTGTCATGGTAGACCCCAATAAGATAGAGGCTGTGAGTAACTGGAAAAGACCTAAAAACGTCAATGAAATCAGAAGCTTTCTGGGACTGGCAGGCTATTATAGAAAATTTATAGAGGATTTCTCCAGGATAGCCTCCCCACTGACAGCTCTCACCAGGAAGAACAGAAAATTTCAGTGGACAGAGGACTGTGAGAACAGCTTCATCGAGCTAAAAAGAAGGTTGACCAGTGCTCCCATTCTGACTCTGTCAGAAAACACAGACATCTTTGATATTTACAGTGATGCCTCTAAATTGGGACTAGGAGCAGTACTGATGCAAAATGGCAGGGTGATCGCCTATGCCTCCAGACAACTCAAGGACTATGAGAGGAACTACCTTACTCATGACCTTGAGCTTGCAGCAGTTGTCTTCGCCCTCAAAACTTGGAGACATTACTTGTATGGAGCTCAGTGTAGAGTCTATACCGATCATCAGAGTCTGAAGTACTTCTTCACCTAGAAGGATCTGAATATGCGACAGCGTAGATGGCTCGAGCTGGTCAAAGAGTATGACAAAGACATCCTCTACCACCCAGGAAAAGCCAATAAGGTGGCAGACGCACTTAGCAGGAAGTCCAGTGCCACCTTACTACCCCTAGCAGCCATGTCACCGCCCCTACAAAAGGAAATTACGAATTTCAGTCTCGAACTTATAGTTGGACAGCTCTCTACTATGACATTAGCATCTACCCTGCTTGGTGACATCCAGACAACTCAGGGTCAAGACCCTGAAATTCAAAAAATCAAGCAAGGGTTAGCAGAATCAGAAAGTGGAGAGTTCGGAGTATCTGATAGTGGGGTATTGTATTTTGGTGACAGACTATGTGTTCCGGATCAGGAGGAACTACGAAGGAAGATCCTAGACGAGGCTCACAGGACTCCTTATGCGATGCATCCTAGTTCCACCAAGATGTACCAAGATCTAAAGAGCCGTTTTTGGTGGCCTGGGATGAAAAAGAGACATCGCTAGATATGTCAGTACCTGTCTGACCTGTTAGAGGGTCAAGGCAGAACACCAGAGACTAGGAGGAGTTCTGTAGCCTATTCAGATTCAAGAATGGAAGTGGGAGGATATTTCCATGGATTTCATAGTGGGACTACCCAGAACCACGAATGGTTTTGATGCCATCAGAGTAATAGTCACCAGATTGACTAAATCAGCCCAGTTCTTAGCTATCAGGATATCCTACTCCATGGAACAGCTAGCTCAATTGTATCTTAAGGAGATTGTTAGACTGCATGGAGTTCCACGGACCATCATTTCAGACAAAGACAGTAGATTCATGTCACACTTCTGGGAGTGTGTATAGTCAGCATTGGGCACTAGGTTAAAGTTTAGCACAACTTTCCATCCTCAGATAGATGGTCAAACGGAGCGAGTAAATCAGGTACTCGAAGATATGCTCCGAGCGTGTGCCCTAGACTTCAAGGGAAGTTGGTGCAAATATCTGTGTTTAGCAGAATTTACATACAACAATAGCTATCAGGCCACTATCGGCATGGCACCCTACGAGGCTCTCTATAGGAGGAGGTGTAGATCTCCAATCTGCTGGTATGAAAGTGGTGAACAAAAAGAACTAGAACTTCAGACAGATCTAGTAGCAGATACCACAGCAGCTATACAGTAGATCCGCCAGAGGATAGAGACAGCTCAGATCCTCCAAAAAAGGTATGCTGATACACGACATCGACCCTTAGAGTTTTCAGTAGGGGATACAGTATTCCTCCGAGTGACTCACATGACGGGAGTAATGCATTTTGGGAAGAAGGGCAAATTAAGTCCCAGATATGTGGGACCATACCTTATCACCAGAAGAGTTGACAAGGTAGCATATGAGTTAGAGCTACCCAGGAGATGTCATCTATCCATAATGTATTTCACGTCTCTATGCTAAAGAAGCATATCCCAGATGCCACCCAGGTGATTGAGCCTCAGTTGGTACAAGTCCGCGAAGACCTCAGCTATGACAGTCGGCCTATTCAGATAATAGACCGAGCAGTTAAGAAATTACGGAACAAAGAGATACCATTAGTAAAATGATGTGGCAAAATCACACAGCAGAAGAGGCAACTTGGGAGACAGAAGCTAGTATGAGACAGAGGTACCCAGAGTTATTTTAAGTTCGAGGATGAACTTTTTATAAGGTATGGGAAATTGTAACGCCCAAAAATTCTCAAATAAATTTTTGAAATATTCTATTATTTTTCTAGAATTTTAGAATATTTTTATGGAATTTTTAGAGTAGTAGAAGTAGCAAAATTAAATAAAAAACGTAAAATAGCCTAAGTAGGAATTGAACCCACGACCTATCAGACCCTATGACTTATAGCATGACTTTAATAACTAGGTGGCCCCAGCAGGAGTGTGCTGAAAGAAGAGGAGAGAAATTATATTTATGATCGAGTTGGGTCGTATTAATCACTTAATATAAATAGGGAATTTAAGTGAGGGTTTATTATTTTTGGATCAGTAACTCTTCCTCACCCTCACCCTCAATCGTCGCCCTCTCCCTCTTCCTCACCCTCTCGGTACACCAAGCCCCAAGAGACCTAGGGTTCCATTCCTAGGGTCGTAGGAGCACCTTCCGGCGACGACTTCGACACGAGGACACTCCTCTCAGTGAGAAGAAAGTGTAGACGCAAGAAGATCGCCGAAGAGATCTCCTCCTCCAGAAATCTAGCGATCAGAATTGTAAGAAACCTAGAGCAGGAAGTAAGTTAATCGTATATTTTTTATGATTTTAGTTCAGCCATATGCAGATTTTTCGTCACGTAGGGTGTATTTGACCCTCCTTGCAAGTTTAGGGTTTATTTGAGATTCCTCTAGATGGGCCAGACATGTTTCCCCACTTCAGTTTTGGGGTTTTAGACGCTGTCGGGTGCCTAGAGGTGGTCCCCTAATAGAGAGGAGAGTTAGACCACATCAAATGTTCGATAAAATGACTAGTACAGTTAAATGCTACAGTAGACATTTTAATAGCTCAGGTAAATACCATAGAAGCATTTTAAATAGCATGCTTAGTCTTGCTTCAATTTATATGAGACTACGGTCCAATGGGTGGGCTCTCATAGTCGCCTCTAGGTTCAGATAACCTAGTAAGAGCAAGAAAAGATAAATCAACTTATGAATCAGTATTTTACTTTTATCAGTGGCACTGTGTTGGACTCTTAGTTGTCCTTGGGTTGGGCTCCCATAGTCGTCCCTAGGTTTAGATAACCTAGTAAACCCTACTAGACTCGGGACTAGTTACCTCGGGTCTAGTTAGGGATGCACGCATAACAAGTACAATTGTCGGGTCCATCTGCAGCATGATTATTATTTTTATCTATTATGGGAAATAGTTTTCAAAACATCACAATTCAGTTATGTGAATATAATTCAGATTTAGCATTAGCCTAGCATTAGTTTACCTTAGTTTATGTATCCGTTCAGTTTTTCTTATTGATACAATAAGATAGTTCTATGATCAGTATTTGATTGCCATGACTCATATATCAGTATGTTATGTTTTAGTATTTTCAGTATAACTATCAGCATGCGTTTCCAATAGCATCTTTTAAAGGCATGATTTCATCGAATACATGTTTTGTGAGGTAGATGGTTCTTACTAAGCTCCCAAGCTTATAGTTTCTTTTTCCTTATACTGCAGATAAAGGTAAAGGGAAGATGGATTAGCGGAGGCTAGAGGACAATGTGTCAAGATGTGTGTGAGAAGGAACTTGGAATAAAGACCCTTGGGGACTAGCAAGTTTAAAGAATTAGAATTTCTCATATTCTTATTACTCCACGCATTTAGAATGTTTAAATATCATGAATTGTGAAAGTATGCACCATGCTATGCCTAGACCATTGGCTATCTTGATGTTAGTTAATAAACCACGAATAATGACAGTAATGACATGCTTAGGAATCTTATGATGCTTTTAAGTTGATACATTTGCATTGTATATGGATTAGTGGTGGAATGCAGTAGAAATCAGAGCTCCAATCGATTAGCTGATCGATGGGAGGGTCCTCAATCGATCAGCCGATCGATTGGGAAATGATTTTCTACGTACAGAGAGCTGATGAATCGATCAATCGATCGATCGGAAAGTAATTTCCACGAACAGAGAGCTGCTGAATCGATCAGCTGATCGATTGTCCCAGGCTGGATCGATCAACCGATCGATTCTTAAATTATTTCTGTGCGCAGAAGCACGTTGGATCAATCAGTAGATCGATTGAAGCCCTTTCAATCGATCGAGTCTCAACTTCAATCGACTGGGAAGTTTGATTTCAGCTGGAAACGTCTGATTTCAGCTCCTTGATCAAATGGCATGTTTAGTTTGCATAAATGCTTAGTTTTAGTATGAGTATTGATACAAAACTCATGGTTCCACTCACCTGCTTAGTAATTGCCCAATCATGCTAAATTTGATAGAAACATGTATTACATAGCTTAGAATGGTTTTCTATTGTATGATATAGCATGGAAAGTTTAGATTCCCTTCTTTAGCATATGTACAACAATGAAAGTGTATTTTGAACATAAATCCTAGTTTTAATAGCAATTAGCAGAGTTTTTTTTATTTAGTTCAGTCTTTCGCACATCAGAGGTAGCCACAAAATAGTTTAGTAACTGTAACCCCCGATCTTATAGCTTAGTTAGTAGAAGGCGGGGCGTTACACACACAGAAGATCATGTTATCAATTCCTTATAAATTATAAATAGTAGCTCATGACTAAAATGGAAAGGAATAAACCATTGGAATAGTTATAGTGTAATTTGGTATTAGTTTACTTAACTATAAAATTACACTAGTACACTTTGAGGGTAAGAGGCAATGAGAAAGTTAATGACTGCCACCATGTTAGAGGGGGCACCCATAAGGGATCATATCCTCAAGATGATGGCTTATCTAAATGAAATACAGATACTTGGAGCTGAAATCGATGGGGAAACTCAGGTAGATATTATTCTCCAAACGTTATCCAGAAGTTTTGAGCAATTCCGCCTAAACTATAACAAGAACAAAAGGGAGTATATGTTGGCAGAACTTTTGACAGAACTACAGGCAGCAGAAGGTATATTTCATCACAGTTCTCAGATTCACTTTGCTGAAAATGTTTCTACTTCTAAGTCGAAAGGCAAGAAGAAGAAGAAACAGGCTGGCCAAAACCATGCACCATGTCATATAACATTCTCAATCTATTATGAAAAAATTTACTATGATTTAAACAATTAATTATGAGCCACAACGCCATGAGGGTTTCGCTAAAAATCTCTTGGCCGAAATTTGCTTATAATCATGCAAATCATATTGAACATATCATTCAATTTCTTTATCACATATGAAATTCTACTACAACTTAGTATATGCCTTCGCAACTTGGCTCTGATACCACTATAAGGAACTAGGGTGCTAAACACGTGAAAGCGCAGTGGAAAACATCTAGTTCCTTTTCAATAGATCCATGCGAAAGAAAACCATATACTAAGTATTAATTATCTACATGAGAAAATTATACCTTTGTTGCGTGCCCTTCGCAATTCCGATTCCAACGTTTTTTTAGGTGTGGATCTTATCGCGATCAAGTGGCCGCACCTCTATGGCTTATTTGAATGAAATACAAATCCTTAGAGCTAAAATTGATGGGGAAACATAGATCGATATTATTCTCCAAACGCTACCCAGAAGTTTGTGCAGTTCTGCCTGAACTATAATATGAACAAAAGTGAGTATACGTTGGCGGAACTTCTGATAGAACTACAGGCAGCAAAAGGTATATTTCGTCATAGTTCTCAGATTCACTTTGCTGAAAATGTTTCTACTTTTAAGTCGAAATACAAGAAGAAGAAGAAATAGGCTGGCTCAGCAAATAAGAGATCTCTAGGTACTAAACCTAAAGCTGGAGTGAAGAAGCCAAAGGGCAAATGCTTCATCTGTAAGCAGACTGGACGTTGGAAGGCAGACTGTCCTCATAGGAATCAGAACAATAAAGGTATATCTTATTCTCTAGTAGCTGAAACATGTTTAGCAGTGTTATCTACCAGCACCTGGTGTATAGATACAGGATCCACTGATCATATCTGCATTACATTGCAGGGGTTCCAGGAAACCCGTCGACTATATGAGGGAGAGATAACTGTCTACATGGGTAATGCTACAAAGGTGGCGGCTGTTATAGTGGGAGACGTCTAGTTATCATTCGATAGGAATAAAAATTTGATTTTGAGAAATTATCTTTATGTACCAACTTTTAGAAAGAATTTAATTTCAGTTTCTAAATTGTTTATGGATGGATATTCTGTTTCTTTTGATGACAAAGTAGTTATCAAGAAAAATAGGATTATTATCTGTTCTGGTATATTAGTAGGCAATTTGTATACTCTAAATCCAATTTCCCCCACAAAGTAACAATTGAAAATTAATAGCACATCTTCTAATTCTAATAAGAGAAAGGAACATTCGAAGATGAACCAAACAAATCTTTGGCATCTAAGGCTTGGTCATATTAACTTGAGTAGGATTCAAAGGCTTATAGCCGATGGACTCTTGGGTTCATTAGTGTTGGAAAATTTTCCAACTTGTGAATCATGATTGGAAGGTAAAATGACCAAAAGACCTTTTAAGGCCAACGGGTATAGAGCCAAAGATGTGTTAGACTTGGTTCATTCTGATTTGTGTGATCCTATGTCGATCCAGGCAAGAGGTGGTTACAAATATTTTATCTCTTTTATAGATGATTATTTGAGATACGGATACATTTACTTGATGTGCCGCATGTTTGAATGCTTTGATAAGTTCAAAGAGTACAAGGCTGATGTGGAGAAACGTCATGGTAAAAGTATCAAGACACTACGGTCTGATCATGGTGGCAAATACCTCTTTGGAGAGTTTAGGAATTACTTATCAGAGGTTGAGATTTAATCCCAATTGTCTACACCTGGTACACCCCAACAGAATGGTGTAGCAGAACGAAGGAATAGGACTCTTATGGAAATGGTTAGATCGATGATGAGTTATTCTGAATTATCAAATTCATTTTGGGGATATGCATTGGAAACGACATCGCACATTCTGAACTTGGTACCATCTAAATCAGTACCTTCTACTCCCACAGAATTATGGAATGGGCATAAGCCTAGTCTAAGACACATTCAGATTTGGGGTAGTCCAACACATGTGCTGAAGGGAGACACTGACAAGTTAGAATCATGAATAGAAGTTTATTTGTTTATAGGATATCCCAAAGGAAAGAAAGGTGGTTTGTTTTATAATCCTAAAAATTAGAAGATCATTGTTAGCACCAATGCTCATTTTTTAGAGGAAGATTATATAACGGACCACAAGCCCATGAGTAAAATTGTTCTAGAAGAAATAAGAGAGGACACGCCTAACTTAGTACCAACAGTACAAGATGAAATATCACAAGAAACTGCAACATATATCACAAATGATACACAACCACAGTGCCTCGTCGTAGTGGGAAGGTTATGAGGCAACCTGAAAGATTCATGATTTTGGGAGAGTCTTCGGACTTGATCCCAGGTAAACATGAACTTGATCCCCGTACATATGACGAAGCACTCCAAGATAAGGATGCAGCATTTTGGCAAAGAGCAATGAATTCAGAAATAGAATCTATGTATTCTAATAAGGTCTGGGAGCTTGTAGAACCACCAAATGGTGTAAAAGTTGTTGGATGTAAGTGGATCTACAAAAGGAAAAGAGGGACAGATGGGAAGGTGGAAACCTTCAAAGCAAGGCTTGTTGCGAAAGGGTACACTCAGAAAGAGTGAATCGATTATGTGGAAACTTTTTCGCCTGTAGCCATGCTTCTAGATTCTTTTTTCTATTGTCGCTCATATGGATTATAAGATTTGGCAAATGGATGTCAAGACAGCTTTCCTTAACGAAAGTCTTGAAGAAAATATCCATATGAAGCAACCAGAGGGGTTCATTGAAAAAGGCAAAGAGCATTTAGTGTGCAAGCTAAATTAGTCTATTTATGGACTGAAGCAAGCTTCAAGGTCTTGGAACAACTGGTTTAATAAAGTAATCCAGTCATATGGATTTATTCAGTGTCCGGATGAGTCTTGTGTATACAAGAAGTGTAATGGAAATGTGGTGGTATTTCTTGTACTATATGTAGATGACATTTTGTTAGTTGGAAACAATATCAAAGGGTTTTCGGAAGTAAGGGTATGGTTGTCCAAGCAATTCGATATGAAGGACTTAGGAGAATGCATGCATATTCTTGGGATCAAAGTAATAAGGGATCATAAGAAAAGGATGTTGTGCTTGTTCCAAGCTTCATATATCGATACAATCCTTGCTCGTTTTAGCATGCAAGACTCCAAGAAAGGTTTTCTATCTTTTAGACATGGAGTAGCTTTATCTAAAGAGATGTCTCCGGAGACATCAAAGGAGATAGAGAACATGAAGGCAGTTCCTTATGCTTCGGCTGTTGGAAGCCTAATGTATGCTATGTTATGCACGAGACCGGATATCTGTTTTGCCGTGGGCATGGTTAACAGATATCAAAGTAACCCTAGACAAGGACATTGGACTACTGTAAAGCATATATTAAAGTACTTGAGAAGGACTAGAGATTATATGCTAGCTTACCAAACAGATGATTTACTCCCTGTGGGTTACACGGATTCTGACTTACATCAGATAGGGACAATAGTAAGTCTACATCAGGCTATGTGTTTACTTTAGGAGGTGGAGCCATTGCATGGAGGAGTGTTAAGCAGAAATGTGTTTCTGACTCAACCATTGAAGCTGAGTATGTGGCAGCCTCTGAGGCATCAAAAGAAGCTGTGTGGCTCAGGAACTTCCTAATAGACTTAGATGTGATTCCTGGTTTGCCCAAGATCATTACAATTTATTGTGATAATAGCGGTGCAGTAGCAAACTCGATGGAACCATGAGCTCATAAGGCCGGTAAACACATAGAGCGCAAGTACCACCTGATATGAGACATCGTCAAGCAAGGAGAAGTTGTTGTCGCCAAGATTGCATTAGCGGATAACCTGGCACATCCTTTCACTAAAGCCTTTCCGGCGAAAGCTTTTGATCGGCATGTTGAAGGAATGGGAATTAGATGTATGACAACTTTTATGACAGCATAGTCTTTTAGTATAAGTGGGAGATTGTTAGAGTGTAAACTAAAAACCTAGCCTTTTGTAAATATTTTATTTTGAAATAAAGAATCACATTGGTCAAATGTCTACATTTATATGCTAAGTGTAGTTGTTTAATTAATTTATATTGTAGATAATATGGTGTGTGGTGTCACACACAGAAGATCATGTTATCAATTCCTTATAAATTATATATAGTAGCTCACGACAAAAATGGAAAGGAACAAACCATTGGAATAGTCATAGTGTAATTTGGTATTAGTTTATCTTAACTATAAAATTACACTAGTACACTCTGAGGGTAAGAGGCAAGGAGAAAGTTAATGACAGCCACCATGTTAAAGGGGGCACCCATAAGGGATCATATCCTCAAGATGATGACTTATCTGAATGAAATACAGATCCTTGGAGCTGAAATCGATGGCGAAACTCAGGTAGATATTATTCTCCAAACGCTATCCAGAAGTTTTGAGCAATTCCGCCTGAACTATAACATGAACAAAAGGGAGTATATGTTGGCGGAACCTCTGACAGAACTACAGGCAGCAGAAGGTATATTTCACACAGTTCTCAGATTCACTTTGCTGAAAATATTTCTACTTCTAAGTCGAAAGGCAAGAAGAAGAAGAAACAGGCTGGCCGAAACCATGCACCATGTCATATAACATTCTCAATCTATTATGAAAAAATTTACTATGATTTAAACAATTAATTATGAGCCACAACGCCATGATGGTTTCGCTAAAAACCTCTTGGCCGAAATTTTCTCATAATCATGCAAATCATAATGAACATGTCATGCAATTTCTATATCACTTATGAAATTCTACTACAACTTAGTATATGCTTTCGCAACTTGGCTCTGATACCACTATAAAGAACTAGGGTGCTAAACATGCGAAAGCGCAGTGGAAAACATCTTGTTCCTTTCCAATAGATCCATGCGAAAGAAAACCATATACTAAGTATTAATTATCTACATGAGAAAATTATACCTTTGTTGCGTGCCCTTCGCAATCCCGATTCCAACGTTTCTTTAGAAGCGGATCTTAGCGCAATCAAATGGTCGCACCTCTATGGTATTTACACGAACAAGTCTCGTTTGTCTCACAAACTCACAAGGTGGAGAATGAAACAACCAAAGGTTGTGCTAGCAACCTTTCTTGGAGGTTTCGGCCAAGTGGAAGAGAGGAGGAGGAAGAAGAGCTAGAGCACCAAAAACTCATCATGAAAATGAATCCAAAAACCCCTTTTTATAGATTCATGAAGTTGCCTCATGCCTTAATGTCAATTGTCTTGATTGACATTAATATTTGTCTTCATCCAATGAATCCAATGCATGTGCAATTCAAATGGTTCACTCTTCATCCAATGAATTCAATGCATCCAAAGCATGCAATGCATGAGCAATTCAAATTGTTCACTCTTCATCCAATGCATCCAATGCATGAGTAACTCAAATTGTACACTCCTCTTTCTTCATGAATTCAAATTTCATGAAATCATATAATGAGTCCAACTCATTATTCATTAATTAATTCAAGAAATCATATAATGAGTCTAACTCATTAATCATCAAATAATTCATGAAATCATATAATGAGTCCAACTCATTAATCATTTATCCAATTGATTCAATGAGTCTAATTTGAATTGGACTCAATCCAATAGTTGGATTTAATTGAGTCTTACTCAATGAGTCCAATTTGAATTAGACTTAATCCAATGATTCATCATATGAATCCATCTCCATTGACTTGTTCTTTATGTGTGACCCAATAGGTTCTCGTAACGTTGGCAATGTATCCAAATCAATATTTAAATACATAAGCAATGAGTGGCATCTAGCAAGGCATCATTGCTACCCAAGTGACGAGAATGTCGAGATCCGACTTAACATTTCTATGGCTATTATCTTGTATGACTCAATCCTTCTATCCTCGATATCTAGATAGATCAATGTGGCATAGACCGTGTCATCCTCTTATAAATCTTTATGTTTCATGATCTCTAAGTAGACATACTCAATTAAATAAGCTCAATATCGCATATTGACTCATTTAAGCATGGTCATGCATTCTTGTGTCCTACTAATCAAGGGACCCGTAGATATCACTTCCGTTATATGGAAGGGATAGATCTCATCTACATCACTCACATCCCTCCGCATAATTTATTGCATACCCAGTGATCGACTTTATGGTCCACCCTGTTATGGGTGACGTTTAACGATACCAAAGTATACAACTCCTTATGTAGGGAACCGTAGTGAATTCAGGTCTAAGGACTATTCATACTAATAGTCACATGAGAATATTTATGTCACTCATATAACAATCCATATAACATTCTCATGGCGGGTCATTCAGTATATATTCTCTAATATATACCCATGTGTCTACCTGATATCATATATGCATGACTTGTGAGATTAAGTCATCCGTTGACCTACATGCTAGTCTCAATGCATTAATATTATCCTTGCATATTAATGCATGACTAGGAATAATTAAGAATAGTGTTCTATGTATATCTACAATATCTCAATATCAATTTAACCAATTGATATGTTGTAGATTAGAGCCTCCTAATTTAAGACATTATTATGCTTATTCATTTGGCACTGAATTGAAGTAAATATAATAACCAACTTTGCCTTTATTACTAATGAAATATGATACAAAATGAGCCCTTTACAATCATCTCATAATTGGTACTAGGGCTAATACTAACAATCTCCCACTAGCACTAGTGTCAATCACTGTAATATCTAATACCCAGTGACCTAGTATGACCATCATTCTTCTTTTGTGCCAAAGCCTTAGTCAAGGGTGTTGGTTAGTCCTAGGAAAATCATACTGATTCCACTATACAAAAATTTTGTACAAGTGTCGAACCTTTCCTTAAATAACCTATTGTGTTCTTTAGAAGTTAAATTAGGAATCACAGACGGAACTTAACATCATTGATTCCAAATTTAACTTATCTGTTCTTAATGGTTTAGATTTAAATCGCAAGTGGAACTTAATACTATTATTCAAATCCACCTACGTTATAAATTCCATTAAATATTAATTTCCAAAATTGGCTTCCAGGACTGTATGGCGAGGCACATGGCCTTCTTGGATATGGGAGCAACCACCACTGCCTAGACAAAGCCTTTTAAGGATGGCTAATATTTAATTTCCTTAAATAACTCTAGGTTAACAAAAAGAAACAATCGAATCACAAATTTGAAAAATAAAGAAAACACAAACTCGAAAAATAAATTCAAAAAACTAGATCTAATTTCTCTTGTGTTTGAAATTCATACAAAGAAAAATAACTAGTATGATGCGGAAGAAAATTACTAGTTATACCTTCTCTTTGTATGTTAATAACCTCGAGATCTTCTGCCGTATTCCTTGCCTCGCCTTGGATGTCGTGTGAGCGACAATCCTCCAAGATGAACACCACCCAAAGAGCTTTCTTCTTCCTCCTCTAAAATCCGGCCACCACCACCAATTTAGGAACCAAAGAGAGCAAGGGAAAGGGAAGGGGAGAGATCCGACCATCATGAGAGAGCACAAGCAAGAGACTAGAATTAGATGCCTCCTTCTTCTTCTTCTTCTTCTCCTTCTCCTCCTTCTTGTATTCGGCCACTTAAAAGAAACCGCAAGCAATGTATGTCCGACCCTAGCATGATAAAGAGCTAGGGGTCAGCCCTAAGGAGGAGACCAGAGAGAAGAGAGAAAATGAATTCATTAACCCATGAAGCCTCTCCTCCTTCTTCTTTTATAATACTTGCCCAAGGCAAATAACGAAATTTTTTTTATAAAAATTAAAATCTTTCACATGTTTTTCCTTTTTCCTTTTTATTTTTCCTTATCTTTCATCTTGATTGAATCAATCACCAATCATAGATTAGATTGGATGATGATTTAATCCTATTGGCCGGCCCCTTGCTTGGGCACCAAGCAAGGGTGGCCGGCCCCTAGAAGGAAAAAAATATATTTTTTTAATAAAATTTTATAAGAAGAAATCCTCTTATAAAATTTTACAAGCTCTCTTTCAATTTCCTAAAGTAGGAGTTAAAAAAAAAGTTTTAAAAATTAAAACCATGTTTTAAAATTTAAAACTTCTCTCATAAAATTTCCTTTTTTTAACATGGTGATAAAAAATTTAAATTTTAAAACTTCTCTTCCTTTTTTTCTAAACCATGAGGATGGTTAAAAAAGGAAAGTTTTGAAACTTTTAAACTTTCTTTTAAAACATGTGGCCTAATTCAAATAAGGAAAGTTTTTAAATTTAAAATCTCTCTTTTAAAACTTGTAGTTTTCTACAAAGAGAATATTTTAAAAATTCAAAAACACCCCTCCTTTTTTGAATTATTGTGGCTAGCCCCCTCTTGCTTGGGCAAGCAAGGGGTCGACCCCCTTAAGAGGATATGATGTGGCCGACCATTGCTTGGTCACCAAGCAATGGACCGGCCCCCTTCTTGGACACCAAGATGAGCCTTTCTTTGGATGGACATGAGGGTTTAATGAGGCTACGATAGGGACCTAGAGGAGAAATTGGTTTTGGCCTTCTAATGAGCTTGAGTATCCCGTGTTCGCCCCAAACACACAACTCAAGTTCATCGATAATAACTCATTCCACTAGAGAGTTATTATCACACTACCGCACCAATCCCAAATTACATTATGGGCTCCTTCTTATCATGAGTGTGTTAGTCTCCCTGTGTTTAAGATAATGAATGTCCACTAATTAAATGAGTTACTGATAACTCACTTAATTAATATCTTAGTCCAAGAGTAGTACCACTCAACCTCATCGTCATGTTGGACTAAGTCCACGTGCAGGGTTTAACATGACAATCCTTATGAGCTCCTCTTGGGGTCATTCTCAACCTAGATTACTAGGACACAGTTTTCTTCTATAATCAACAACACACACTATAAGCAATATTATTTCCCAACTTATCGGGCTTACTGACTTATCAAGTTAAATCTCACCCATTGATAAGTCAAAGAAATAAATACTAAATATATGTGTTTGTTATTATATTAGGATTAATAGCACACACTTCCATAATAACTAAGGTCTAGTTCTTTTATAAAGTCAGTATAAAAAGAACTTACCTAAAATGGTTCTACTCAATACACTTGGAGTGTATCAGTGTAATTTATTAGTTAAGATAAACTAATACTTAATTACACTACGACTACTTCAACGGTTTGTTCCTTTCCATCTTAGTTGCGATCAACTGTTTATAATTTATAAAGAACCGACAACATGATCTTCTATGTGTGACACCACATACCATGTTGTCTACTATATAAATTAATTGAACAAATTACATTTAACAAATAATTGTAGATATTGACCACTGTGATTCTTTATTTCTAAATAAATGTTTATACAAAAGATAGGCTTTTAGTATACACTCTAACAATCTCCCACTTATACTAAAACACTATGCTGCCATATATCCTGCCATACATCTGATTTCCAAACCTTCAACATGCCCATCAAAATCTCTTGCCTTAGGGGCCTTAGTGAAAGGATCTTCCTGATTAACACTTGATGTAATCTAGGCAGCAACAACTTCTCCTCGTTTATACGATTTCTTGTATTGGGTGGTACTTGCGCTTTATTGTGTTTACTTTCCTTATGGACCTATGGTTTCTTCGAGTTTGCTACTGCACCACTTTTATTACAATAAATTGTAATAATTTTTGGGCAAATCAGAAAACATGTCTAAGTCCATCATGAAGTATTTGAGCCATACAGCTTCTATGATTACCTCAGAGGCTGCCACTTACTCAGCTTCTATGGTGGTGTCCGAAAAAGCACCTTTGCTTATCACTCTTCCATAGTTATGACTTCACCTCCTAAAGTAAACACAAAACCCCGAGGTCGACTTACTATTGTCCCTATCCGATTGGAAATCAAAATCCGTGCAACCCACAGGGACCAAATTATCTGCCTTGTAAGCTAGCATATAATCTCTATTGCCTCTAAGGTACTTCAATATATGCTTTACCGTAGTCCAATGTCCTTGTCCATGGTTACTTAGACATATGCTAACTATGCACTCGGCAAAACAAATTTCTGATCTCGTGCATAGCATACATTAGGCTTCCGACAGCCGAAGCATAAGGAACTGTCTTCATTTCCTCTATCTCCTTTGATGTCTTCGGAGACATGTCTTTAGATAAAGCTACTCCATGCTGAAAAGGTAAGAAACCTTTCTTGGAGTTTTGCATGCTTAAAACGAGCAAGGATTGTTTCGATATATGAAGCTTGGGGTAAGTAAAATATTCTTTTCTTGCGATCCCTTATTACTTTGATCCCAAGAATATATGCATTCTCCGAAGTCCTTCATATCGAATTGTTTGGACAATCATACCCTTACTTCTGACAACACTTTGATATTGTTTCCAACTACAAAAAATGTTATCTATGTATAGTACAAGAAATATCATCACGTTTCCATCACACGTCTTGTATACACAAGACTCATTCGATTATTAAATAAATCCATAGGTTTGGATTACTTTATTAAACTAGATGTTCCAAGACCTTGAAGCTTTACTTCAGTCCATAGACTGATTGAACTTACATACAAGATGCTCTTTGCTCTTTGCAATGAACCCTTCTGGTTGCTATATATTGATGTTTTCTTCAAGACTTCCATTAAGGAAAGCTGTCTTGACATCCACTTGCTAAATCTCATAGTCCATATGAGAAGTAATAGATAAAAGAATCCGGATAGACTTAAGCATGGCTACCGGTAAAAAAGTTTCCTTTTTCAACAAGCGTTGCTTTGAAAGTTTCTACCTTCATGTCTATCCCTCTTTTCCTATTGTAGACTTATTTTCACCCAATGGCTTTTACACCATTTGGTGATTTTATAAGCTCCCAGACTCTATTAGAATACATATATTCTAATTCTGTTTTTATTGCTCTTTGCAAAGATGCTACATCTTTATCTTGGAGTGCTTCGTCATATGTCCGAGGATTAGGTTCATGTCCACCAGGGATCAAGTCCAAAGACTCTCCCAAAACATGAATCTTTTAGGTTGTCTAACTAACCTCCCACTATGACGAGGCACTTTATGCAATTGTGTATCATTTGTGATACGTGTTGCAGTTTCTTGTGATATTTCATCTTGTATAGTTGGTACTAGACTAGACGTGTCCTTTAATTTCCTTAAGAACAATTTTTACTCATAGCCTTGTGGTTCATAGTATAGTCTTTTTCTAAAATCGGGCATTGGTGCCAACAATGACCTTCCGATTTTAAGGACTATAAAGCTCTTTTCATTTTTCTAGGATAACTCACAAACAAGTGAACTCATGTCCAACTTATCAGTGTCTCTCATGTGCTAGACCACCCAAATCCGAATATGCTTCAGACTAGGCTTACACCCATTCTGCAATTCTATGGGAGCAGAGAGTTCTAACTTAGAAGGTACTAGGTTCACTTCTGTTTCTAGTGTATATCCTTAAAACGAATTTGGTAATTTTCTGAATAACTCATCATCGATCTAATTATTCCATAAGAGCCTTAACCTTCTTTCTACTACACCATTCTGTTGGGGTGTACCAGGTGCAGTTAGTTGAGATTGACTCCTGACTTTTGATAAGTGACTCCTAAACTCTCCTAAAAGGTATTCGTTACAATGATTTCATCGTAGTGTCTTGATACTTTTACTTTGACATTACTCCACATCAGCCTAGTACTCATTGAACTAATCAAAGCACTTAGACTTGTGGCGCGTCAAGTAAATGTATCCTTATCTCAAATAGTCGTCTATAAAAGAGACGAAATATTCGAAACAACCTCTTGTCTGGATAGTCAAAGGTTTACACAAATCAGAATTAACCAATTCAAACATATCTTTGGCTCTATACCCCTTAGACTTAAAAGCTTCTTGGTTATTTTTCCTTCCAAGTAAGACTCACAGGTTGGAAAGATTTCCACTACCAATGAACCCAAGAGTTCATTGGTTATTATCCTTTGAATCCTACTCAAGTTAATATAACCTAGCCTTAGATGCCAAAAATATGATTGGTTCATTTCGGAAGGTTACTTTCTCTTAAAGTTAGAAAATGTGTTATTAATTCCATTTATTGCATCATGGGAGTTATTGGATTATAAATTGTCAACCAACGTACCAGAATAAATAACTTCCCTATTTTTCTTGTTAACAAGTTTGTTATCAAAATAGATAGAATATCTATTCTTTAATAGTTTAGAAACCGAAATTAGGTTCTTTCTAAACTTAGTACGTAAAGATAATTTCTGAAAATCCATATTCTATTCCTATCAGAGAATAAACTGTTGGTTAGTCCTAGGAAAATGTACCGGTTCCACTCTACAAAAATTTTTGTACAAGTGTTGAACCTTTCTTTAAATAACCTATTGTGTTCTTTAGAAGATAAATTAGGAATCGCAGACGGAACTTAACATCATTGATTCGAAATTTAACTTATCTATTCTTAATAGTTTAGATTTGAATCGCAAGCGGAACTTAACACTATTTATTCAAATCCACCTTTGTTATTAATTCTATTAAATATTAATTTCCAAAATTGGCTTCTAGAACTGCATGGCGAGGCACATGGCCTTCTTGGATATGGGAGCAACCACCACCGCCTAGTCAAAGCCTTTTAAGGAAAGCTAATATTTAATTTCCTTAAATAACTATAGGTCAACCAAAAAGAACAATCGAATCACAAATTCGAAAAAGAAGAAAACACAAACTTGAAAAAAAAATTCAAAAAACTAGATCTAATTGCCTCTTGTATTTAGAATTATTACAAAGAAAATAACTAGAATGATGCGGAAGAAAATTACTAGTTATACCTTCTCTTTGTAAGCTAATGACCTCGAGATCTTCTGTTGTATTCCTCGCCTCACTTTGGACGTCGTGTGGGCGACGATCCTCCAAGATGAACACCACCCAAAAGAGCTTCTCCTCCTTGTAATATTCGGCCACCACCACCACAATAGAAAAGAGAGCAAAGGGAGAAGAGAGGGAGAGAGGAGCTGGCCACCAAGAGAGTCTCCAAGCCAAAGAATATGAGTTGTGTCTCATGAAGCCCCCTCGCCCCTTCTTTTATATTACTTGCCCAAGAAAAATAAGGAAAAACTTTTTTCAAAAAATGAAATCATCCAAGAGTTTTTCCTTTTCCCTTTTTATTTTTCCTTTTCTTTCCTCTTGACTGAATCAATCACCAATTTTAATTTTGTGATGATTTTAAATAATTTAATATGGCCAGTCACTTGCTTGGGCACCAAGCAAGGTGGTCGACCATCTCATCAATGGGAAAAAGGAAATATATTTTTTATAAAATTTTACAAGAAAACTCATATAAAATTTTACAAGCTCTCTTTCCTAAAGTAGAAGTTAAAAAAGGAAAGTTCTAAAAATTAAAACCATGTTTTAAAATTTAAAATTTCTCTTACAAAATTTCCTTTTTTAACATGATGATAGAAAATTTTAATTTTAAAACTTTTCTCCCCTTTTTTTTTCTAAACCATGAGGATGATTAAAAAAGGAAAGTTTTAAAACTTTTAAAACTCTCCATTAAAACATGTGACCAAATTCAAATAAGAAAAATTTTTTAAAATTAAAATCTCTCTTTTAAAACTTATAGTTTTCTACAAAGAGGAGATTTTAAAAATTCAAAAATAACCCTCCTTGTTTGAATATTGTGGTCGACTTCATGCTTGGTCACCAAGCAAAGGGCCGGCCCCTATAGAAGAGGATGTGGCCGGCCCTTGCTTGGTCACCAAGCATTGGACCGACCCACTTCTTAGACACCAAGAAGAGGCTTACATTTGGATGGACTTGAGGCTGTAATGAGGCTACGACAGGGACCTAGAGGAGAAATTAGTTTTGGCCTTCCGATGAGCTTGAGTATCCCGTGCTCGCCCCGAACACACAACTCAAGTTCATCGATAATATCTCATTCCACTAGAGAGTTATTATCGCACTACCGCACAAATCCCAAATTATATTATAGGCTCCTTCTTATTATGAGTGTGTTAGTCTCCCTGTGTTTAAGATAACAAATGTCCACTAATTAAGTAAGTTACTGACAACTCACATAATTAATATCTAGCTCCAAGAGTAGTACCACTCAACTTTATTGTCATGTCGGAGTAAGTCCACCTGCAGGGTTTAACATGGGAATCCTTATGAGCTCCTCTTGGGGACATTCTCAACCTAGATGACTAGGACACAGATTCCTTCTATAATCAACAACACACACTATAAGTAATATCATTTCCCAACTTATCGGTCATATTGATTTATCGAGCTAAACCTCACCCTTTGATAAGTCAAAGAAATGAATATTAAATATATGTGCTTGTTATTATATTAGAATTAAGAGCACACACGTCTATAATAACTAAGGTCTAGTTCTTTTACTAAGTCAGTACAAAAAGAACTTACCTAAATGGTCCTACTCAATACACTTAGAGTGTATCAGTGTAATTTATTAGTCAAGATAAACTAATACTTAATAACACTATGCCTATTCTGATGGTTTGTTCCTTTCCATCTTAGTCATGAGCAACTGTTTATAATTTATAGAGAACTGACAACATGATCTTCTGAGTGTGACACCACACTCCATGTTATCTACTATATAAATTAATTGAACAATTACATTTAACAAATAAATGCAGATATTGACCAATGTGATTCTTTTATTTCAAAAATAAATGTTTATAAAAGCTAGGCTTTTAGTATACACTCCAACAATCTCCCACTTATACTAAAAGACTAAGCTGCCATATCTGTTGCCATACATCTGATTCCCATCCCCTCCACATGCCGATCAAAAGCTTTCGCCAGAAGGGCCTTAGTGAAAGAATCTGCTAGGTTATCTGCTGATGCAATCTTGGCGACCACAACTTCTCCTCGCTTGACAATGTCTCGTATCAGGTGGTACTTGCGCTCTATATATTTACTTGCCTTATGAGCTCATGGTTCCTTCGAGTTTGCAACTGCACCGCTATTATCACAATAAATTGTGATGATCTTGGGCAAACCAGGAATCACATCTAAGTCCATTTGAAAGTTCCTGAGCCATACAGCTTCTTTAGCTGCCTCAGAGGCTGTCACATACTCAACTTCCATGGTTGAGTCCGAGACGCAGTTCTGCTTTACACTCATCCATGCAATGGCTCCACCTCCTAGAGTAAACATATAGCCTGACGTAGACTTACTGTTGTCCCTATCTGATTGGAAGTCCGATCCGTGTAACCCACAGGGAGCAAATCGTCTGCTTGGTAAACTAGCATATAATCTATAGTCCTTCTCAGGTACTTCAATATATTCTTTACCGCAGTCCAACGTCCTTGTCCATGGTTACTCTGATATCTGCTGACCATGCCCACGGCAAAACAGATATCAGGTCTCGTACACAGCATTGCAAACATAAAGCTTCCTACAGCCGAAGCATAAGGGACTGCCTTCATTTCCTCCATCTCCTTTGATGTCTTTGGAGACATCTCTTTGGATAAGGCTACTCCATGCCTAAAAGGTAAGAAACCTTTCTTGGAGTTCTGCATGCTAAAATAAGCAAGGACCGTATCTATATATGAAGCTTGAGATAGGCACAACATCCTTTTCTTGCGATCCCTTATGACTTTGATCCCAAGAATGTGTGCACATTCTCCTAAGTCCTTCATATCAAATTTTTTGGACAACCATACCCTTACGTCCGATAATACCTTGATATTGTTGCCAATTAACAAAATATCATCTACGTATAGTATAAGAAATACCACCACGTTTCCGTTACACTTCTTGTATGCACAAGACTCATCCGGACATTGAATAAATCCATATGACTGGATTATTTCATTAAACCGGATGTTCCAAGTCCTTGAACCTTGCTTCAGTCCATAAATGGACCGATTTAGCTTACACACTAGATGTTCTTTGCCCTTTTCAATAAACCCTTCTAGTTGCTTCATATAGATGTTTTCTTCAAGACTTCCGTTAAGGAAAGCTGTCATGACATCCATTTGCCAAATCTCATAATCCATATGAGCGGCAATGGATAAGAGTATCCGGATAGACTTAAGCATAGCTACCGGCAAAAAAGTCTCGTCATAATCGATTCCCTCTTTCTGAAGGTACCCTTTCGCAACAAGCCTTGCTTTGAAGGTTTCTACCTTCCCGTGTGTCCCTCTTTTCCTTTTGTAGATCCACTTGCATCCAACGGCTTTTACACCATCAGGTAGTTCTATAAGCTCCCAGACCTTATTAGAGTACATAGACTCTATTTCAGAATTCATTGTCTTTTGCCAAGATACTGCATATATATCTTGGAGTGCTTCATCATATGTCTGGGGATCAGGTTCATGTTTACCCGGGATCAAGTCCGAAGACTCTCCCAAAAACATAAATCTCTCAGGCTACCTTACAACCCTCCCACTACGACGAGGCATCGTCTGTGGTTGTGTATCATGTGTGACACGTGTTGCAGTTTCTTATGGTACTTCATCTTGTACTGTTGGTACTGAAGTAGTCGTGTCCTCTCTAAGTTCTTCTAGAACAATTTTGCTACTGGGTTTGTGATCCATTTATAGTCTTCTTCTAAAAACTGGGTATTGGTGCTAACAATGACCTTCTGGTCTTTAGGACTATAAAATAAACCACCTTTCGTTCCTTTGGGATAACTCACAAACACACAAACTTCTGTATGAGATTTTAACTTATCAGCATTTGGTTTCAGCACATGTGCTGAACTACCCTAAATTCGAATATGTCTTAGACTGGGCTTATGCCCATTCCACAATTCTGTGGGAGTAGAAGATACTGATTTAGAAGGTACTAAGTTCAGAATGTGTGCTGCTATTTCCAGAGCGTATCCCCAAAACAAATTTGGTAATTCTGAATAACTTATCATCGATCTAACCATCTCCATAACAGTCCTATTCCTTCGTTCTGCCACACCATTCTGTTGGGGTGTACCAAGTGTGGACAATTGGGATTGAATCTCGGCCTCTGATAAGTAATTCCTAAACTCTCCTAAGAGGTATTCGCCACCACGATCAGACCATAGTGTCTTGATACTTTTACCTAGACGTTTCTCCACATCAGCCTTATACTCTTTGAACTTATCAAAGCACTCAGACTTGCGGCGCATCAGGTAAATGTATCCATATCTTGAATAATCGTCTATAAAAGAGACAAAATATTCAAAACCACCTCTAGCCTAGATAGACATAGGACCACACAAATCAAAATGAACCAATTCTAACGCTTCTTTGGCTCTATACTCCTTGGCCTTAAATGGCCTCTTGGTCATTTTACCTTCCAAGCAAGATTCACAAGTTGGAAAATTTTCCAACTTTAATGAACCCAAGAGTCCATCAGCTATAAGTATTTGAATCCTACTTAAGTTAATATGACCAAGACTTAGATGCCTTAGATACGCTTCGTTCATCTCCGAAGGTTCTTTTCTCTTATTAGAGTTAGAAGATGTGTTATTAATTTCCATATTTTGCTTTGTGGGAGAAATTGGATTTAAAGTATATAAATTGTCAACCAATCCAGCAGAACAGATAATCACCTTATTTCTCTTTATAACCACATTGTTACTAAAAGAAACTAAATATCCATCCAAATACAGTTTAGAAACTGAAATTAAATTCTTTCTAAAAATGGGTACCTAAAGACAATTTCTTAAAACCAAATTTCTATTCCTATCAAAAGATAAGTAGACGTCTCCACTACAACAACCGCCACCTTAGTAGCATTTCCCATGTAGACGGTAATCTCTCCTTCAGATAGTCGTCAGGGTTCCTGGAACCCCTGCAAGAAATTGCAGACATAATCAGTGGCTCCCGTATCTACACACCAGGTGCTGGTATATAACACCGCTAAACATGTTTCAACAAATAGAGCATGAGATATACCTTTATTGTTATGATTCCTACGAGGACAGTCCGCCTTCCAATGCCCTGTATGCTTGCAAATGAAGCACTTGCCTTTCGGCTTCTTCATTCCAGCTTTTTATCCCTGACGTTTATTCACTCTCTTCGCTGAAAAGACCTGTTTCTTCTTCTTCTAGCCTTTCGGCTTAGAAGTAGAACCATTTTCAGCATAGTGAATCTGAGAACTTTGACGAAATATACCTTCTGCTGCCTGTAGTTCTGTCAGAAGTTTCGCCAACGTATACTCTCTTTTTTTCATGTTATAGTTCAGGCGGAACTGCTCAAAACTTCTGGGTAGCGTTTGGAGAATTATATCGACCTAGGTTTCCCCATCGATTTCTCCTCCAAGAACTTGAATTTCGTTCAGATAGGCCATCATTTTGAGAAAATGATCCCTTACGGGTGTTCCCTCAAACATGGTGGTCGTCATTAACTTTCTCATTGCCTCTTTCCTAGCAGTCCGACTCTGGTGCCAAAAGAGTTCTTTAAGATTGTTCATTATATCATAAACTGTTGGTAAATCTTGATGCTGATGTTGCAATACATTCGACATTGATGTCAAAATGTAACACCGCGTCATCTCATCAGCTTTTACCCATTTCTTATGATACTCAATCTCCTTTGGGGTAGAGTCACCGTCAGGTGCATCAGGGCAAGCCTCAATTAGTACAAACTTATAGCTTTCAGCAGTAAGAAGAATGTCCAGGTTCCTTTTCCAATCTATATAGTTGAGTCTTGTAAGTTTGTTATCTTTCAGTATAATGGCCAGTGGATTGAAAGTTATCCTAAGAATCACAAAAATAACTTTGGTCAGGACTCTAAATTTAGAATAATATTAATTCCTCAAACAATACTATTTTAAATTAACCAACACATTAAAACACCGTCAATTTTGTATGCCACGATAGTGTGGACGTATACAAATTCAACATTTGTAAAAGGAGTGTGTAACCCATGAATTTTATTATCTTGTCAACCTAACTTTTTGACAAATAAAATTAATAGTTGGTTTCCTTCGGTCACACAAATAATAGCAGTGACTCCGATAGGGAGGATACTATTAGACGTGCCTAAGTGTATACCTTTCCTTGACACTAAGTCCATTAATAAGATTGTGCCCCTTCTGATGGGGAAGATCACACGCTCTTAATTAATTTCCTATAATCATCCGAAATGGAAGTTTGATCTAGTGATCCGCAAACAAACTCATCTGATATGGAGGAAGGCACTCAGAGCCAATGCGCAAGTTTGTTTGCATCACTTACAAACCAGTAATGGAGACCATGGAATTTATTAAAATAAATCCCTCTCCCACTTAGTTATTTAAGGTGAGGAATTTGAAACTATCCTAGCATATATATATGCATACACACACATCACAGTAAATAAAAGCAATAAATATGGAAATTATTTTCCAACTATTATGGCCATTTTTGGTTATTGTCCTCCATGTGCTCCAACCCTAGCTGCTATCATCTTTAGCCACCGCCATCGGGTCGAGTTGTCACATCCATCTTGCTTCTTATTCCGCTGCGCCTCTGGTGCTCCATAAGTACCATGCCTTGCAAGAATTCGATCCGCGACAAAATAGAATTTTACATATATCGATCCTATATTCCACGAGGGAATGTACATGTAATCTAGATCGAAAATAAAATTCTAAAATCCTAGTGCTAATAGAGCTCGTGCTGTATTAGTTACATACAATCATGCACACACAAAATATTTCCCTTGACATGTCCAAGGGTCCAATCACACACAACATCAATAAGCCATAATAGTTGGAGCTTGTAACCAAAGAGTTAGCACATCCTACTATTATCCTGCCTAAATTATGTATGACATGTGCATAACCTATTTGAATTCTAAACACACAAAGGCAAACCCTAGCCCTGATACCAATTGTTGGTTAGCCCTAGGAAAACGTACCGGTTCCACTGTGTTGGTCCACGTGGGTGTTTTGATGTGATCAGCCAAGTTGGTTAGGTCCTGCTTTGTTGGATCCCGGTGTCTGAGTGTGCAGGAGCTTAGGAGTACAAGAAGTCGAGCGGAAGACGCAGCTAGCGAGAAGGACGGCAAGGGAAAGGAGTCGACGAGCTCGGTGCGTCCAAAGGATGAGAAAGCTATGGAAGAGTACTCCGGTGGATGAGAAGAACGTGCACGGCGTTCGAGGGATGAGAAGCCTGACGGATGCCTGCTCAAGGAGAAGGCCGGAAATTGGGTTCGGGTGAGCCCTATTTTGATTGGCCGAATCACCCAAACTATCGGAGCATAGGAAGCCAAGACAATGGAGCTGGAAAAGAAGCACAAGCTGGAAAACCAGCTTGAAGGCGCCTTCATGAAGCATGAAGGCGCCCACAACATAAAGGTGCCTTCAACAGGTCAGTTTTGACCGTTTGCGCTGCGGATAAAACTTTATCCGCTGACCGAGCTGGAGGCACCTTGAACCTTGTTGGAGGCGCCTTGGACCCTCGGGATAGACTTTCCAGGAGCTATATAAAGGCTCCTGGAGCTAGGAATTATTCATTCAACTCAAGCAATCAATTCTATAGTCCTTTCTAGCAACTAGTGACCATTTTAAGTGTGTAAAAGGCTTCTCCGCCTTCAGCAAAGGAGTTCTCTTATTGTGCTTTTCTTACTGCCCTACATTAACAACCCTCTTGGTTGTAACCAGGTTAATTTCTGTCTCCTTTTATTTCTGCTATTAACTTTATTATAGTTTCTTTACTTTTGAGTTGAAAGATCTGAGGAGGGTATCGTCTTAATTTTTTCAGAAGCAATTCACCCCCCTCTTGCCGGCCTCTGTTGCACCTACTATTGATATCAGAGCCAGACCGCCTCGGAAGGACTAATCGTCGACTGAAGCACAATGATCAAGATGATGGCCGAATCAAATATTCATCCTCCAAAGTTCGACGGGGATTTCGCTACATGGAAGTGAAAAATGGAGGTATTTTTTAAAACTGAATTTGATATACTTTTAATAATGAAATATGAATATGCAGCGCCGAAAGATAAAGAAGAAAACACATGGAGCAAGAAGGAGCAAGCCGATTTTTTTGCCAACGGAAAGGCTGAGTTCCACTTGCTCAGCGTTCTGCCACCTCCAGAGGTAAATCGGATCGGAAGCTACGACTCCGTGAAAGATCTCTGGGAAAAATTCCTGGAGCTTCACGAAGGTACCTCTGAAATGAAGCTAGCGAGGCGCGACATTCTCCGGACCCAGTTGACAAACCTCAGGATGAACCCAGGCGAGAAGGTAGCGCAACTCCAAGCGAGGATTAAAGAACTGATCACGCAATTAAGAAACCTTGGAGAAGAAGTAACAACCGGGACTCGTTTCGATACGCACTCAACGCCTTCCCGAGAACTCAAGAATGGGCGTCCTTAGTAGATGTGTACTACATCTCTAAGGACTTCAAGGTAAGTACTCTAGAACAATTATTTTTAACTTTTGAACTTCACGAATCTCGAATTGCAGAGCCCATTGGAGTAGAAAAGACAAGTCAGAACATTGCTTTGAAGGCAAGAGCAAACGGTTCTGACTCCAAAGCCTCGATCGACGAAAATGAGGCTGCATTAATGGTAAGATGATTTAATAAGTTTTTTAAATCTAACAAATTTAGATCGCATAAGCATGAGCGAAAAAGGAGAACGATTCGTTGCTACAACTGCAATGAAGAAGGGCACATCAAGGATGATTGCTCAAAATTAAAGAGCAAGCAGAAAGAAAAGGTCAAGTACAAGAAGCCAGAATCCTCCAAGCACATAAACCTGAAGGCCACTTGGTCAGATTCGTCATCTTCCGAATCAGACATCGAAGTCTTTTCAGGGTTAGCGCTAATGGCTAACCATCAGATAGAAGAAGAGTCAAGCTCAGAGATGAGCATAGATGAAGGGGGAGGAACATCATCAGCAGAAAGTGACTATGAAGGAGGAGCGTCACCGAGTCAGGTAAGTCAGGTACGCAATCTAACCGTGAATTAGTATTTTCTCTTTATTAAGTCTCTTTTTAAAGACCTATTTAAATTAGAAAAAGAAAATACTGAATTGAAATTGAAATTAGTAAAAGCATGTCCACTTGAGATGTACGATAATCTAAAATCAGAAAATGATAATCTAAAATTAGAAATTAAGAATTTAAAAACTGATGCATGCTTAAATAGATTTCCAAAATCAAAAGTTATAATTTATGGAAGATTGAATTGGTATATTAGAAATCATCAGGGTCAACTTAGAAGAGTGTCTAAAAACTATGTACCCCCGAAATTTTTGAATAACCCTATTGGAAGGAACCTCTATTGGGTTCCGAAATCTGTGCTAAATTAATTTATTAAAAGCTTACTGTAAGAAAAATTAAACTTTGAATTTCTTTATGGAAGCTTTGCCTAAGGAAGTGGTTGTTGCTCCAATAACCAAGAAGACCTAGTGCCTCGCCACGACCTGGAAGCCAAAATATCGAAATGAAAATATTTAATTAACTTTCTGATAAAAGTATTAAAATTAGAATTAAATAATGCTTTGAAAAGTTTTTAAACATTTCCTTAGAAATTCATTTTTATTATTATCTAGAAAAATGTCTCTTGAAAGTTTTGCTTAGAATTTTTTTTTCAATTCTAAAAATCAATTTTTGACTTAGAAATTATTTCGAAAAATCCAAAAAAATCATTTTAGTTAGAATTCTTTTGTCACTTAGAAATTTTACCTAATTTTTTTTTAATTCCAAAAAATTTCATTTTACTTGGAAATCTTTTTGAAATTTCTATTTTTGAAAATCCTACAAATTCAGCTAACTTAGACATTTTTTTATCTTAAATTAGAAATTTTTCTAACTTAAAATTTTATGCTAAAATTTTTTCTGTTACCCCGTTTTTGCTGTGATCAAAGGGGGAGAGAAAGGTATAAGCTTAGGGAAGTACATATTTAGGGGAGAGAATTTTTTAAAATTAAAAATATTTTTGGTTAACTTAGTAGAGTGCCTAAGAACTATATTTTTGGTTAACTCTTAATTTAGTAGTTGCAATTTTATTTATTGCAAACTGATGCTTAATATGTAATTCTCTTTTAAAATTACTTTTCTGTCTATTTTTACCCTAACTTGAACTTGGGTTGATGCACATCAAAAAGGGGGAGATTGTTGGTCCCCGTGGGTGTTTTGATGTGATCAACCAAGTTGGTTAGGTCCTGCTTTGTTTGATCCCTGTGTCTGAGTATGTAGGAGCTTAGGAGCACAGAAAGTCGAGCAGAAGACGCAACTAGCGAGAAGTACGGTACGGGAAAAGAGTCGACGGGCTCAGTGAGACCGAAGGATGAGAAAGCTGTGGAAGAGTACTCCAGTGGACGAGAAGAACGTGCACGACGTTCGAGGGACGAGAAGCCAGACAGAAGCCTACTCGAGGAGAAGGCCAGAAATTGGGTTAGGGTGAGCCCTATTTCGATTGGCCGAATCACCCAAACTATCGGAGCATTGGAAGCCAAGACAATGGAGATGGAAAAGAAGCACAAGCTGGAAAACCAGCTTGAAGGCGCCTTCATGAATCATGAAGGCGCCCCCAACATGAAGGCGCCTTCAAGCTTGATGAAGGCGCCTTCAACAGGTCAGTATTGACCGTTTGCGCTGCGGATAAAACTTTATCCGCTAACTGAGCTAGTGGCGCCTTGAACCTTGTTGGAGGCGCCTTGGACCCTCGGGATAGACTTTCCAGGAGCTATATAAAGGCTCCTGGAGCTACGAATTATTCATTCAACTCAAGCAATCAATTCTTTAGTCCTTTCTAGCAACTAGTGAGCATTTTAAGTGTGTAAAAGGCTTCTCCGCCTTCAGCAAAGGAGTTTTCTTACTGCGCTTTTCTTACTTCCCTGGATTAACAACCCTCTTGGTTGTAACCAGGTTAATTTCTGTCTCCTTTTATTTCTGCTATTAACTTTATTATAGTTGCTTTACTTTTGAGTTGAATGATCCGAGGAGGGTATCGTCTTAATTTTTTCAGAAGCAATTCACCCCCCTCTTGCCGGCCTCCACTGCACCTACACACTGTACAAAAATTTTTGTACAAGTGTCGAACCTTTCCTTAAATAACCTATTGTATTCTTTAGAAGCTAAATTAGAAATCATAGGCGGAACTTAACATCATTGATTCCATATTTAACTTATCTGTTCTTAATGCCTTAGATTTGAATCGCAAGCAGAACTTAACACTATTAATTCAAATCCACCTACGTTATAAATTCCATTAAATATTAATTTCCAAAATTGGCTTCCAGGACTGTATGGCGAGGCACATGACCTTCTTGGATATGGGAGCAACCACCACTGCCTAGACAAAGCCTTTTAAGGAAAGCTAATATTTATTTTTCTTAAATAACTCTAGGTTAACCAAAAGGAACAATCGAATCACAAATTCAAAAAACAAAGAAAACACAAACTCGAAAAATAAATTTGAAAAATTAGATCTAATGCCTCTTGTGTTTGGAATTCATACAAAGAAAAATAACTAATATGATGCGGAAGAAAATTACTAGTTATACCTTCTCTTTGTATGTTAATAACCTCGAGATCTTCTGTTGTATTCCTCGCCTCACCTTGGACGTCGTGTCGGCGACAATCCTCCAAGATGAACACCACCCAAAGTACTTTCTTCTTCGTCCTCTAAAATCCGGCCACAACCACCAATTTAGGAACCAAAGAGAGTAAGGAAAAGGGAAGGGGAGAGATCCGGCCATCATGAGAGAGCACAAGCAAGAGACTGGAATTAGATGCCTCCTCCTCCTTCTTCTTCTTCTTCTTCTTCTTCTTCTTCTTCTCCTTCTCCTCCTTCTTGTATCCGACCACTTAAAAGAAACCACAAGCAATATGTGTCCGGCCCTAGCATGATAAAGTGCTAGGGGCCGACCCTAAGGAGGAGACTAGAGAGAAGAGAGAAAAAGAATTCATCAACCCATGAAGCCTCTCCTTCTTCTTTTATAATACTTTCCCAAGACAAATAAGGAAAAATGTTTTACAAAAATTAAAATCTTGCTCATGTTTTTCCTTTTCCCTTTTTATTTTTCCTTTTCTTTCTTCTTGATTGAATCAATCACCAATCATAGATTAGATTGGATGATGATTTAATCCTATTGGCCGGCCCCTTGCTTGGGCACCAGGCAAGGGTGGCCGACCCCTATAAGGAAGGAAATATATTTTTTTTATAAAATTTAACAAGAAGAAATCCTCTTATAAAATTTTACAAGCTCCCTTTCAAATTCCTAAAGTAGGAGTTAAAAAAAAAGAAAGTTTTAAAAATTAAAACCATGTTTTAAAATTTAAAACTTCTCTTATAAAATTTCCTTTTTTTAACATGGTGATAGAAAATTTAAATTTTGAAACTTCTCTTCCTTCTTTTCTAAACCATGAGGAAGGTTAAAAAGGAAAGTTTTAAAACTTTTAAACTTTCTTTTAAAACATGTGGCCTAATTCAAATAAGGAAAGTTTTTAAATTTAAAATCTCTCTTTTAAAACTTGTAGTTTTCTACAAACAGAAGATTTTAAAAATTCAAAAACACCCCTCCTTGTTTGAATTATTGTGGTCCACCCCCTCTTGCTTGGGCACCAAGCAAGGGGCCGACCCCCTTAAGAGGATATGATGTGGCCGGCCATTGCATGGTCACCAAGCAATGGACCGGCCCCCTTCTTGGACACCAAGATGGGCCTTTCTTTGGATAAACTTTAGGGTTTAATGAGGCTACGACAGGGACCTAGAAGGGAAATTGGTTTTGGCCTTCCGATGAGCTTGAGTATCCCTTGTTCGCCCCGAACACACAACTCAAGTTCATCGATAATAACTCATTCCACTATAGAGTTATTATCGCACTACCGCACCAATTCCAAATTACATTATGGGCTCCTTGTTATCATGAGTGTGTTAGTCTCCTTGTGTTTAAGATAATGAATGGCCACTAATTAAATGAATTACTGACAACTTACTTAATTAATATCTTAGTCCAAGAGTAGTACCACTCAACCTCATTGTCATGTTGGACTAAGTCCACCTGTAGGGTTTAACATGACAATCCTTATGAGCTCCTCTTGGGGTCATTCTCAACCTAGATTATTAGGACACAGTTTCCTTCTATAATCAACAACACACACTATAAGTAATATTATTTCCCAACTTATTGGGCTTATTGACTTATCGAGTTAAATCTCACCCATTGTTAAGTCAAAGAAATAAATACTAAATATATGCATTTGTTATTATATTAGGATTAAGAGCACATACTTCCATAATAACTAAGGTCTATTTCTTTTATAAAGTCAATACAAAAAGAACTTACCTAAAATGGTCCTACTCAATACACTTGGAGTGTATCAGTGTAATTTATTAGTTAAGATAAATGAATACTTAATTACACTACGACTACTTCAACGGTTTGTTCCTTTCTATCTTAGTCGCGAGCAACTATTTATAATTTATAAAGAACCGACAACATGATCTTCTATGTGTGACATCACATACCATGTTGTCTACTATATAAATTAATTGAACAAATTACATTTAACAAATAAATGTAGATATTGACCACTGTGATTCTTTATTTCTAAATAAATGTTTATACAAAAGCTAGGCTTTTAGTATACACTCTAACAAAGGGATCCACAATGTTAGCATCGGTCGGTACTCTACATATATTCACATCTCCTCTATCGATGATCTCTCGAATGAGATGGAATCGCCATAATATATGTGTGGATCTTTGATGAGAGCGAAGTTCCTTAGCCTGTGCAATAGATGGAATCACCATAATATATGTTTGGATCTTTGATGAGAGCGAGGTTCCTTAGCCTGTGCAATAGCCCATTATTATCACAATAGAGGTCTATTGGGTTTGCTATACTAGGAACAACACCAAGCTCGGTTATGAACTTCTTGATCCAAACAGTCTCCGTTGCTTCAACTAAAGCAGCAATGTACTAGCCTCTGTTGTAGAATCAACGACTGTGTCTTGCTTTGAACTCTTCCAGCTCACAGCATCACCATTTAAGAAAAATACATACCCTAACTGTGATCTATAATCATCCTTGTCAGTTTCGAAGTTAGCATCGGTGTAACCCTTTACAACAAGCTCTTCATCGCCTCCAAAGATCAAGAAATAATCTTGAGTCCTTCTCAAGTACTTAAGAATATTCTTGACTGTTGTCCAATGACCCTCACCTGGATCCGACTGGTATCTGCTCATCATGCTTAACACATACGAAACATCTGGGTGAGTACAAAGTATGGCGTACATGATAGACCTTATTACAGATGCATAAGGAATCTGATCTATGTGGTCCCTTTCTTCCTTAGAAGAGGGGCATTGAGTGTTCGAAAGACTCACACCATGTGGCATAGGTAGGAATCCCTTCTTGGAATTCTCCATGGCAAAATGTTTAAGTACCTTGTCAATATATATACTCTAGCTTAGACCAACCAATCTTTTAGACCTATCTCTATAGATCTTAAGGCCTAAAATGTAGGCTGCTTCACCTAAGTCTTTCATTGAAAAATAATTCTCAAGCCAAGTCTTCACCGACTGAAGAGTAGGGATATCATTTCCAATGAGAAGTATGTCATCTACATACAATATGGGAAAGATGACTATGCTCCCACTGACTTTCTTGTAGACACAAGGTTCATCTTCATTCTTAATGAAACCAAACGTTCTGATTGCATCATTGAATCGAAGATTCCAGCTTCTAGAAGCTTGCTTTAATCCATAAAAAGATCTTTGCAACTTACACACCTTTCCAGCATTCTTCGGATCTACAAAACCCTCAGGTTGTGTCATGTACACATCCTCGAGTAGATTTCCGTTAAGAAATGTAGTTTTGACATCCATCTGCCAAATCTTGTAATCATAATAAGCTGCAATAGCAAGCATGATCCGAATGGACTTGAGCATCACAACAGGTGAAAAGGTTTCATCACAGTCTATACCATGAATTTGCTTGAATCCTTTAGCCACCAATCTACCTTTATAGGTATGCATATGACCATCCATGTCTGTCTTCACTTTGAAGACCCACTTACACCCAATGGGTTTGATCCCTTCAGGTAGATCAACCAAAGTCCATACTTGTTTAGTGTACATGGATTCCATTTCAGATCTCATGGCCTCTAGCCATTTCTCAGAATCTGGGCCCTGTACAACTTCCTGATAAGATGTAGGCTCATTGAGACCAATAAGCTCTACATCACCATGGTCAGACAAGAAAAAAGAATATCTCTCAGGTTGACGACGGATCCTATCAGATCTGCGTAAAGCTTGTGCTACTTGAACAGGTTGTTGTTCCACAACATCTTACGGTGTAACAAAATCATGATCCACAACATCTTGTGGTTCCTATTCAGTTTCCATCAAGGCATCGGTTCTAGTTTGTGTATCTTGAATTTCTTCAAGATCTACAATACTCTCACTAGTTCTTCTAGAAATAAATTCACTTTCTAGAAAGACACCAGCTCTGGCAACAAACACTTTGCCTTGCGTGGGATTATAGAAGTAATATCCCTTTATTTCCTTGGGATATCCTACAAAATAATACTTGTCTGATTTGGGTCCTAGTTTATTGGAGACTTGTCATCGAATGTAAGCCTCACATCCCCAAATCTTCATGAAAGACATCTTGGGACTCTTCCCAGTCCATAGAGTATATGGTGTCTTTATGATAACCTTGGATGGAACGCGGTTAAGTGTGAAAACGATCGTCTCTAGAACATGTCCCCAGAAGGAAGCAGGAAGTTCTTTTTGACTCATCATCGTTTATACCATATCTAATAGAGTACGCTTTCTCCTTTCTGATACACCATTCCATTGTGGTAGTCCAGGTGGAGTGAGTTAAGATATTATCCCACACTCAACGAGATGGTCATGAAACTCTTGGCTAAGATATTCCCCACATCGATTTGATTGAAGCATTTTAATATTCTTACCAAGTTGATTTTGTACTTCATTCTTGAATTCTTTGAACTTTTCAAAGGATTCTGACTTATGTCACATTAGACATACATAATCATATCTACTGAAATCATCAGTAAAAGTAATGAAGTAATGGTAGCCTCCTCTAGCTGCTATTTTGAAAGGGCCACTTACATCTGTATGTATGAGTCCTAACAAGTAATTAGCTCTTTCGCTATGTCCACTAAATGGAGTCTTTGTCATCTTGCCTTGAAGACAAGTTTCGCATATCTCATATGATTCAAAATCAAATGAGTCCAAAAGTTCATCCTTATGGAATTGGGATATGCGACTCTCATTTATGTGACCCAAGCGACAATGTCAGAGATATGTTTGGTTCAAATCATTAGACTTGAACCGTTTAGGATTTATGTTATAGATTGGATTGTCAAAGTCTAGAACATAGAGTCCATTCACAAGATGTGCACTACAATAGAACATTTCATTGAAATAAATGGAACAACATTTGTCCTTTATTACAAATGAAAATCCTTTCTTGTCCAAACAAGAAACAGAGATGATGTTCTTAGTCAAAGAAGGCACATAACATCACTCTTCAAGTTCTAATACAAGTCCAATGGGCAAAGATAAGGAATATGTTCCTACAGCTATAGAAGTAACTCTTGCACCATTGCCTACTCGTAGGTCCACTTCACCTTTCGTCAATATTCTACTATTTCTCATGCCTTACACATTAGTACAAATGTGAGATGCACATCCGATATCTAATACCCATGAAGAAGAAATAGATAGATTGACTTCTATAACTTGTATACCTGAGGTAAAAGTTTCACTTCTCTTACTTTTCACTTCCTCTAGGTATAACTTGCAGTTCCTCTTCCAATGTCCGGTCTCACCACAGTGGAAGAAGGTTCCTTCCTTAGCCACCCCGCCTTTGGGTTTCAGTGCATGAGCCTTGCTTTTGCCTTTGGTTTGGGTTTTACCCTTACCTTTGGGCTTCCATTTTCCTTTGCCCTTTGGCACTATTAAAATGGTGCTAGGCATTGCCTTCTTAGGGTTGAGTTCAGCAGTTCTCAACATGCTCAACATCTAAGGCAATGATTTGTCAATTTCATTCATGTTATAGTTCATGATAAATTTACTATAACTTTTGGGCAATGATTGAAATATTAGATCAGTGGCTATTTCTTAGCCTAGTGGGAATCCCAACCTTTGTAGATTCTTCACATACCCGATCATCTTGAGCACATAAGGCCCTACGGGACTTCCTTCTTGCATTCTGCATTGAAATAGTGCTTTTGAGATCTCAAATCTCTCATGCCTTGCTTGTTCTTGATATAGTTGTCTAAGGTGTTCAACCATATCATAGGCGTCCATGTTCTCATGTTGCTTCTGAAGCTCAGAGTTCATGGTGGTGAGCATAAGGCATGACACATCTAATTCATCATCTTGATTCTTCGTGTAAGCATCCCTATCAGCTGTAGTGGTAGTAGTGGGGGGTGCTTCAAGAATGGGCTGCTCTAGGACGTACAGTATTCGTTCTTGCTTGAGTACTATTCTCAAGTTTCTGTACCAGTCTAGGAAGTTAGTTCCATTGAACTTGTCCTTATCAAGGACATATCACAGAGAGAGAGTATTTGACGACATGATGATCTACAACAATAAAATATAGAAATAAGTATCATATTTTTGATCATTTAACTAGTTCTTTAATTAAATGATTCTTCCACTAAATTGTAAAGCTTTTGGTAGAAGCAAGTCATGAATGTGGTTTTACCCACACCACTAGCTCCAAATCCAATCGCAATAACATTTATATGTGGGACAAGATCCATATTATACCGCATCTTGAGTTAGCTTTGGCTAATCACCCAAGAATTAGTATAACTTAGGTAGGCAACATTTACCAATTACATCATATGTAACTCTTGTATCATTGTGTGAACAAGACTATTTGTTCATTTGCCCATCTTATGAAATTCACATTATAACTCATCTTGAGTTAGCTTTGGCTAATCACCCAAGACTAGTATAATCTTGAATTTCATTGCATGGGATATGCCTCTAAGTTTTTAACTTAGTTAAGTCACACCCAAAGTTTTAGTAGTTGGACATCACAATTGTCCTTCGCACTCTAGCAAGATAAATCGAGTCACTTTGCTTTGGTAAAACCTGACTACAATTTGTTAGTTAGAGCCCTAAAGCCAATCATTTGATGATTGTATTATGGACTTATTGTATCATATTCTTATATAAATAAAGGCATTTGTTTTGGTTATTATACTTACTTGTATTGGTGCCAAATAAACTAAGTATAATAGCGTCCTTGAGTAGAGGGTTCTTACCTATATCAATCGGTTAGTTGAACCGATAGTGAGATGATATAGGGAACACTACTCTTAATCATTCCTAGTCGAGTATTAACATTCAGGGACAATGTTAATGCAATAAGACTAGCATGTAGGTCAACTCGATGACTTGATCTCACAAGTCATGGATATAGAGATATCAAGTTGACACTTGGGTATGCATTGGATAATGTATACTGAATGACCCGCCATGAAAAAGTATCATGAATCGTTATATGAGTGTCATATACTTTCTCATGTGGCTATTAGTATGACTACTAGTCCTTAGACCTGTAGTCACCATAGTTCCCTACATAAGGAGTTATGTACTTTGGTTTCGTCAAACGTCACCCGTAACTGGGTGGACTATAAAGGCGATTTCTAGGTATCTAACGAATTATGCAGAGGGATGTGAGTGATGTAGATGAGATCTATCCCTCCTATATGACGGGAGCGACATCAATATTCTTGATAGAGTAAGACCACGAAGTGCATGGCCATGCCCAAATGAGTTAATATGAGATATTGAGCTCATTTGATTTAGTGAGTTTACTTGGAGTTCAAGATTTAGATTGATTAGAGGATGACACAGTCTATGCCTCACATTGATCAATCTAGATGTCTAGGATAGAAGGACACTTGTTATATATTGTGAGGAGTCATAATTAGTAGTCACAATGTGATGTTGGATCTCAACATTCTTATAAATTGGGTAGAAATGATGTGTAGCTAGATACCGCTCATTACTTATGCTCCTAAATGGGTTTAGGGGCATTGGCAACGTTACAAGAACCTATAGGGTCACACACTAAGGACAATTAGATGGAGATTAGGTTCATATGATGAACCAAGAGGATTAGATTCATGTGATGAATCAAATTGGATTAAGAGTAATCCTAATTGGGCTAATTGAGTTGGACTCCAGTTGATTCATGTGTTCAATGAGTCTAATTTAGATTATGACTCATTGAATCAATTTAATTAAATGAATTAGATTTATTATATTAAATTGGTTTGAATCAAATGGTTAGATTAGATCAACCATGAGAGAGATTTGGTCATGTTTGACTTGACTTGAGAGGAAGAGGAAGAGTCAAGTTTGACTTGACTATATGTCACATCATTAGTGAGTTGGCAAGATGTGGACCAATGATGATGCTCCACATCATCATGGTTACTTAAGTGTGAGCCACATCATGGAGGTTACAAACCTCCATTCCATTTAATGTGGCCGGCCACATTAATTGTAATGGAGTTACAATTGTGGCCTGTCACACACAAAAATGAATGGAATTCATTTTTTTCTCATTCAAGGCTATTCACTTCTTCCTCCTCCTTGAGTTCTCTTCTTGCTCTCCCTCTCCTCATCTTGCCGAGACCTACTAAGGTGCTAGCACACCTATAGTTTGGTTATCTCCTTCTTGTGTTTGTGTGGATACACATAGAGAGTTGTCTACCTTGACAACTTGAGATCCGGCACTTCCTTGGACAAGCGGGATTCGTAAAGGGCACGCATCAAGGGTAATTCCTTCTCCTAGTTTAGAACTAGCATAAAACTCATACTCGTAAGTTTTTTTAAAGTTTTTACTTCGCACGGATCCGGTGGCTGGGGCTTTCGGGGTTTCCGTGACGCGAAAAAGCGGTTTTTGCGGCCCGAAAAACCCAACAGTGGTATCAGAGCCACGTGCGAATCTTGTACGAGTTTAGTTTTTATTTTTATGAAAAAAATTTAGTACTATAACATTCTGTAAATTTCTGATTTTTAGAGTTTTTATGGATATTTTTCTCGTAGAAGCGAAGCACAAGTGTTTCGGCACTTGTAGGCTTTGCCTACCGGGAAGATTTTTCCAAACGGCTTGGTTTCACCCCAAATCCTTTTGGGACAGCGGGCTAAGGCACTGTAGGATCGCTAAGGAACCCTCGCGATGGTTAGATCGTGGGTAGGGGCACTTCCCCTGGCACCGCAAGGGGATTCGTTCCGCGATTGCGCCCGAAAACCGCTAAATGGGACCGCCGGAAAATTTTACTCGTAAAAATTGTAAAAATTAGTATTAAAATTACAGAAAATTATGGAAATTACATAATTTAGAATTATGTATAATTTGTGAAAGTCATGGCCTAAAAGACCCAATTTGATTAGAATTATGTTGTAATTCATATTACGGCCTACGCGCCGTTATTTGTGTTGTGCGTGTTGTACATTTTCTCCGCGACCTACGCGTCGTGCCTTTCTCTATTTATATTCTTATTGTAAATTAGTTTAGACTCGAATGTAACTCGAGTTTCAAAATTGTAATGTACAAAATTGGAGCCATGGAAGGTCCACTCGAGACGGAGTTACGAGGAGGGCGCCAGCAACACAAGGTGGTCAATGGGAGGAGCTTAAAAACCTGTTGACCATAGGTTGACCATCCGATCTTCTCATTGGCTTGAGAAGATCGTAGTAGGGCCATGACAAATCACAAATTAATTTAATTAATTGTTTGTGTATATGTGATGCATGATTAAGTAATTAATTAGTACCTAACGATTAGATTAGATCTAAGTTGTGCACATGATGCACCCTTTTGATTAGATTAGATCTATCAAGTATATGATACGCATCATCGTTTAGATTAGATCTAAATCACGTCAACTCTAATGCCTACCGTGCCGTGATACCTATCACTACCTCGATCACATGTGTTGTTGAATCTGCCAAAGCAGAGCAACACATATTATCTTGGTAGGGTACGGAGGGACAATCTTGGTCCCGCTTATCAACGCATGGGTGAGTACAAACTCAATTAGATTGAGTATTCCTAGTTAACTCGATTGGATTGAGTACAACTATAGGCATTCTTCCAATGGTTGGAAAGATAGGACATAAATCACTTTTATATTAATTCTTGGGCGTATTAGCCAAAGCTAACTCAAGTTTTAATATAACTGTGGATAATGATCCTATAAACAAGAGTTGCATAGAGATGTAATTGGTAAATTGTTACCTACCGATCATACTAAATCTTGGGCGTATTAGCCAAAGCTAACTCAAGGCTTAGTATGATGTGGATCTTGTCCCACATGAATTATAGAATTTAGTGGGAGCATCATTTAGTTAAAGGCCTAATTAAATGATTTAAAAGAATATAATATTTATTTTCTACATTTTTCTGTTGTAGATAACCATGACGTCAAATACAGACACTTTCTTCCTGCGATCTGTTCTTGAGAAGGACAAGCTCAATGGAGTAAATTTCCTAGACTGGTACAGGAATTTGAGAATAGTTCTCACCCAGGAACATAAACTATACGTTCTGGAGCAGCCCATTCCAGAGGCTCCTCCTGCCAATGCCCTGCGAGCTAACAAAGATGATTACAAGAAGCATCAAGATGACGCATTAGATGTGTCCTGTCTAATGCTCGCGACCATGAACTCTGAGCTTCAGAAGCAACACAAGTTAATGGGCGCTTACGATATGGTTGAACATCTTCGTCAACTGTATCAAGGACAAGCGAGGCATGAGAGATTTGAGATCTCAAGGGCACTGTTTCAGTGCAAGATGTTAGATGGGGCTCCCGTAAGCCCATATGTACTAAAAATGATTGGGTACATAGAAAACCTACAGAGGTTGGGATTCCCGCTTGGCCAAGAGCTGGCCACTGACCTGATCTTGCAATCCTTGCCGGATAGCTATAGTCAGTTTATTCTAAACTATAATATGAACGAAATTGACAAGCCACTGCCCGAGCTGCTTAGCATGTTAAGAAATGCTGAGCTGAACCTTAAGAAGGCAAAGCCCCACTCTGTTCTGATGGTTCAGAAACACAAGGGCAAGGGCAAGCCCAAAGGTAAGGGAAAGTCCCAAGCCAAGGGCAAAGGCAAGGCACTGAAGCCTAAAGGAGGGGTCACCAAGGATGCTACCTGCTTCCACTGCGGTCAGACCGGACACTGGAAGAGGAACTGCAAGGTGTACCTGGAAGATTTTAAGAAGCAAAGTGAGACTTCCACATCAGGTATATATGTTATAGAAGTCAATCTATCTATTTCTTCATCATGGGTATTAGATACCGGATGTGCATCTCACATTTGTACTAATGTGCAGGCGCTGAGAAATAGCAGGGCATTAGCGAAGGGCGAGGTGGACCTATGCATAGGCAATGGAGCACAGGTTGCTACTATTGCTGTAGGGACTTATTTTCTATCTCTGCCCTCTGGGCTTGTATTAGAGTTGGATGATTGTTGTTATGTGCCTGCATTAACTAAGAACATAATTTTAGTTTCTTGATTGGACAAGAAAGGTTTCTCTTTTATAATAAAGGACAAATGTTGTTTAGTTTATTTAAAAAATATGTTCTATTGTAGTGCACCTCTGATGAACGGACTCTACATTCTAGACCTTGAAAGCCCTATCTATAACATAAATACCAAAAGGTTCAAGTTAAATGACTTGAACCAAACCTATCTCTGGCACTGTCGCTTAGGTCATATAAATGACAAGTGCTTATCCCAGCTCCATAAGGATGGTTTGCTGGATTCATTTGATTTTGAATCTTATGAGAAGTGCGAGTCATGCCTACTAGGCAAGATGACCAAGACTCCCTTTAGTGGGCACAGTGAGAGAGCGACTGACTTGTTAGGTCTTATACATAGTGATGTATGTGGCCCTTTCAATGTCGCTGCTAGAGGCGATTATAGGTACTTCATCACATTTACTGATGACTTCAGTAGATATGGTTATGTGTACTTGATGACACATAAATTTGAATCCTTTGAAAAGTTCAAAGAATTCAAGAATGAAGTACAGAACCAGCTTGGCAAGAGTATTAAGATACTTCGATCAGATCGAAGTGGAGAATACCTTAGCCATGAGTTTCGTGACTACCTAGCTAAGTGTGGGATTCTATCCCAACTCACTCCTCCTAGAACACCACAGTGGAATGATGTATCCGATAGGAGGAATCATACCCTATTAGATATTGTACGATCTATGATGAGTCACACAGATCTTCCGACATACCTTTGGGGCTATGCTTTAGACACGGCAGCTTTTATACTCAACCGAGTTCCATCCAAGGCTGTGATAAAGACACCATATAGGATATGGACTAGGAGAGATGCCCAGGTGTCTTTCATGAGGATTTGGGGTTGTGAGGCTTATGTTCGACGTCAAGTCTCAGACAAGTTATGACCCAAATCCGAGAAATGCTACTTTATTGGATATCCCAAGGAAACTAAGGGATATAACTTCTACATTCCCAGTCAGGACAAGGTAGTTGTGGTAAAGACTAGGGTCTTTCTAGAAAGGAACTTTGTTTCTAGAAAGACTAGTGGGAGTACGTTCGATCTTGAAGAAGTTCAAGATGCGGACCATAGCACTGAAGCCTCAATGGAAGTTGAACTGGAACCACAAAGTGTTGTGGATGATGTTGTTCCACAAAGAGTTGAGGCAACCAGTTCAAGTAGACATACCTCTTCACAGGTCTGATAGGGTACGTCATCAGCTTGAGAGATACTCATTTCTCTTGTCTGACCATGATGACGTTTTGCTCATAGATGATGAACCTACCACCTATCAGGAAGCTGTGATGAGACCAGATTTCGAGAAATGGCTAGAGGCCATGAGATCCGAAATGGAATCCATGAACACCAACCAAGTATGGACTTTGGTTGATCCACCTGAAGGGGTAAAACCCATTGGGTGTAAGTGGGTCTTTAAGAGAAAGACTGACATGGAAGGACTTATCTATAAGGGTCGATTGGTAGCTAAAAGTTTCAAGTAAATTCATGGTATTGACTATGATGAAACTTTTTCTCCAGTAGCGATGTTTAAGTCTATTCGGATCATGCTTGCTATTGCAGCATACCATGACTATGAGATATGGCAGATGGATGTCAAAACTGCGTTTCTGAATGGAAACCTACTCGAGGATGTGTACATGACACAACCTGAGGGTTTTGTAGATCCACAGCACACTAGTAGAGTATGCAAGTTACATAGGTCCATTTATGGACTAAAGCAAGCTTCTCTGAGCTGGAATCTTCGATTCGAAGATGCAATCAAACAGTTTGGTTTCATCAAAAATGAAGATGAGCCTTGTGTCTACAAGAAGGTTGTAGGGGATATAGTTGTCTTCCTCATATTGTATGTGGATAACATACTACTCATTGGGAAGGACATCCCTTTGCTTCAGTCTGTCAAGACCTAGCTAGGGAGTTGCTTCTCAATGAAGAACTTAGGTGAGGCATCCCGCATTCTTGGGATACAGATCTATAAAGATAGATCTAAGAGATTTCTTGGCCTAAGTCAGAGTACATATATTGACAAGGTACTCCTACGGTTTGCCATGCAAAACTCCAAGAAGGGATTTCTGCTGATGTCACATGGCGTGAGTCTTTCGAAGACTCAAGGTCCCTCTTCTAGAGAGGAGAGAGACCGCATGGATCAGATTCCTTATGCACCAGCCATAGGATCTATCATGTACACCATGCTATGTACTCGACCTGATGTCTCGTATGCTTTGAGCATGACGAGCAGATACCAGTCAGATCCAGGTGAAAGTCACTGGATAGTGGTCAAGAATATTCTTAAGTACTTAAGAAGGACTAAAAAATATTTCTTGATATATGGAGGCGATGACGAGCTAGCTGTAAAGGGTTACAGTGATGATAGCTTCCAGACCGATCAGGATGATTATCGATCGCAGTCAGGGTTCGTGTTTTGCATAAATGGTGGTGCTGTGAGCTGGAAGAGTTCGAAGCAGGACACAGTAGCTGATTCTATGATAGAGGCCGAGTACTTTGCTACATCAGAGGAAGCAAAGGAGGCAGTTTGGATCCGTAAGTTCATCACTGAACTTGGGGTGGTTCCCAGTATCGCTGACCCTATTGAGCTCTTTTGTGACAACAATGGAGCTATAGCACAGGCGAAGGAACCTCGCTCACACAAGCGGACCAAACACATACTACGGCGCTTCCATCTCATTAGAGAGATTATCGAGAGAGGAGATGTGAAGATATGCAGAGTACCTACAGAGCTAACATCGCAGATCCCTTGACCAAGGCTTTGGCACAGAGGAAGCATGATGGTCACACTAGGTCATTGGGGCTTAGAGCCTACATTGATTGGCTCAAGTGCTAGTGGGAGATTGTTAGTTAAAGCACTAGAGCCAATTATTTGATGATTGTATTATGGACTTATTGTATCATATTCTTATATAAATAAAGACATTTATTTTGGTTATTATACTTACTTGTATTAGTGCCAAATAAACTAAGTATAATGGCGCCCTTGAGTAGAGGGTTCTTACCTATATCAATCGGTTAGTTGAACCGATAGTGAGATGATATAGGGAACACTACTCTTAATCATTCCTAGTTGAGTATTAACATTCAGGGATAATGTTAATGCAATAAGACTAGCATGTAGGTCAACTCGATGACTTGATCTCACAAGTCATGGATATAGAGATATCAAGTTGACACATGGGTAAGCATTGGAGAATGTATACTGAATGACCTGCCATGAGAAAGTATCATGGATCGTTATATGAGTGTCATATACTTTCTCATGTGGCTATTAGTATGACTACTAGTCCTTAGACCTGAAGTCACCATGGTTCCCTACATAAGGAGTTATGTACTTTGGTTTCGTCAAACGTCACCCGTAACTAGGTGGACTATAAAGGCGATTACTTGGTATGTAACAAATTACGCAGAGGGATGTGAGTGATGTAGATGAGATCTATCCCTCCTATATGACGGGAGCGACATCAATATTCTTGATAGAGTAAGACCACGAAGTGCATGACCATGCCCAAATGAGTCAATATAAGATATTAAGCTCATTTGATTTAGTGAGTCTACTTGGAGTTCAAGATTTAGATTGATTAGAGGATGACACGGTCTATGCCTCACATTGATCAATCTAGATGTCTAGGATAGAAGGACACTTGTCATATATTGTGAGGAGTCATAATTAGTAGTCACAAGGTGATGTTGGATCTCAACATTCTTGTAACTTGGGTAGTAATGATGTGTTGCTAGATACCGCTCATTACTTATGCTCCTAAATGGGTTTAGGGGCATTGGCAACGTTACAAGAACCTATAGGGTCACACACTAAGGACAATCAGATGGAGATTAGATTCATATGATGAACCAATAGGATTAGATTCATGTGATGAATCAAATTGGATTAAGAGTAATCCTAATTGGGCTAATTGAGTTGGACTCCAGTTGATTCATGTGTTCAATGAGTCTAATTTAGATTATGACTCATTGAATCAATTTTATTAAATGAATTAGATTCATTATATTAAATTGGTTTGAACCAAATGGTTAGATTAGATCAACCATGAGAGAGATTTGGTCAAGTTTGACTTGACTTGAGAGGAAGAGGAAGAGTCAAGTTTGACTTGACTATATGCCACATCATTAGTGAGTTGGCAAGATGTGGATCAATGATGATGCTCCACATCATCATGGTTACTTAAGCGTGTGCCACATCATGGAGGTCGCAAACCTCCATTCCATTTAATGTGGTCAGCCACATTAATTGTAATGGAGTTACAATTGTGGCCGGCCAAACACAAAAATGAATGGAATCCATTTTTTTCTCATTCAAGGCTATTCACTTCTTCCTCCTCCTTGAGTTCTCTTCTTGCTCTCCCTCTCCTCATCTTGCCGAGACCTACTAAGGTGCTAGCACACCTATAGTTTGGTTATCTCCTTCTTGTGTTCGTGTGGATACGCATAGAGAGTTGTCTACCTTGACAACTTGAGATCCGACACTTCCTTGGACAAGCGGGATTCGTAAAGGGCACGCATCAAGGGTAATTCCTTCTCCTAGTTTAGAACTAGCATAAAACTCGTACTCGTAAGTTTTTCGAAAGTTTTTACTTCGCATGGATCCGGTGGCTGGGGCTTTCGGGGTTTCCGCGACGCAAAAAAGCGGTTTTCGCGGCCCAAAAAATCTAACAAAATTGATCGAGCTAGATGTGAGTACCAAACTTTGGTAGGCATATTTAAAAGACCTAATCATGGTTAAATTACACATGCATCACATACAATCATAGCATATCATAACATACATCACATATATGCATAAAAGAAATCGTGACATGGTTATGGCCCCATAATCTATGATCCTCTCATGCCAATGAGAAGATCAGAAGGTCAACCTAGGTAAAAACATCTTCTCCAAGTGCTTCGAAAGCATCTTCTCCAAGTGCTTTAAAAGCATCTTCTCTAAGTGCTTCCTTGGTCGTTATGTGTTGTTATCCTTCTCCCTTTTCACTGTCGTCACGTAGACTTATTCTTCTCTAATTTGTACATTACAAAGTCTAAAGAGAAACTCGAGTTACATTCAAGTGTAGTCTAAAGTTACAACTAGAATAAAAGAGGAGGGGCACGACATGCAAGCCGTATTATGAATTACAACACACACATCTAATCACATCGGGGTTTAAGGGCCATTACTGTTGGAACCCCAAGGTTGTTTTGGTGTGATCAACAAGTTAAGTTAGGTCCTGTGTGTTTCTAACCTTGTGTCAAAGTGTGCAGGAGCTTTGGAGCACAGGTACTCGAGCAGAAGATGCAGCTAGCGAGAAGGATGGTACGCGGTGCGTCCGAGGGATGAGGTGCTGCGGAAGAGTACCCCGGTGGAAGAGAAGGAAGCGTGCGGTGGTTCTGAGGGACGAAAGCCAGGCCAAAGATTGCTCAGGGAGCAAGAGACGCAGTTAGCGAGAAGGTCAACATGAGGTGCGACCGAGGGACGAAGACTGCGGATGAGTACGCTGGTGGACGAGATGGAAACACGCGGTGATTCCGAGGGACGAGAAGCCGGAGCGGAAGGCTGCTCGAGAAGACTGGAACTTGGGTTCGGGTGAGCCCTTTTTCGGATGGCAGAGATCACCCAAGCGAGCGGATCCGGAGGAGAAGAACCGAACCGAGGCAGGACTGAACTAGAGAAGTGGTCTCGGACGAAAAAGTCAACATCTGTTGACTTTGGGCTCCGGGGCGCCCGGAGCCCTCCGGAGCGCCCGGAACCCTTCCGGGCACTTGGACCAGACTTTTGACCAGGATCAAGATTTGACTCAATCTGATCGTTGGTGGATAAAGTCTATCCCTCTAGGGCGCCCCGACGAAGGATATAAATATAGCCTTTGTCCAGAAGCTTTTCAACGAACTCAGAATTGTAATTCCAACACTTGTGTGCTACTAGAGTTAAGCTTCTATTTCTTTGCTTCAACGTTGTAAGAGGCTTCTCTGCCTGAAGGAGTATTTAGTGCGCTTAATCTTCCTTGGATTAACAACCACATCAATTGTAACCAAGTAAACCGCTTGTCTCTTACTTTATGTTTTTAATTTTCTGTTCTGCTTTATTTATGCAAGTGTTAGCTTAAAGAGTTCGAGAAGGGATGTTTGTTTTATTTTCTACAGGACTATCCAACAACCCCCTCCTAGCCAGCCGCAACGGTCCTACAAATGATATCAGAGCCGAGGGCTTCAGGAGGACTAACCGCCGAACGAAGCAACGAAGTGGTGGCCGGAGCCTACGACTACCCACCTACATTCGAGGGGGAGTTTGCCGTTTGGAAACAAAAAATGGAGGTATACCTTAACTCATACTTTGGTATTTCTTTAATATTAAAATTTGGTTATGAAGAACCGAAGAACATGAATGGAGAAAGAGTCGATCTACGCCTATGGACCAGCAAACAACGTAATGAATCGATGGCAAACGGACAGGCAGAATTTCATCTTCTAACCGTGATACCAAATGAAGATCTCAATAGAGTTGGCGAGTACAAAAGCGCAAAAGAACTTTGGGAAAAGTTCTTAAAGCTCTATGATGAACCGGTTGAAGTTGCCTCCTCAATAGACATCGAGCCGTCATCAGAAGAATCCGAGACAGAAGAAATTACCGAGACAGCCTCAACAAACTCAATGGTCGAGTTCCATCCCGAAGCCACAGAAAGCCCATCCCGGATGAGCAACGATGAAGGGGGAGAGACTTTGGAAGAAAGCAACTCGACAGGGGGAGAATCAACTATCGAAAAGGTAAGTCAGGTATGGACTCAAACTTCTGATCAATTGGTTTAATCAATCAAAATATTGCCTGAAGATTTTTTTGAATTAGAAATTGAATCTTCGAAAAAGTTTTTTAGATCAAGAAATCTATTATTAATAGACTCCTGCAAATTAGAATTTTTGTTGAAAAATTCCTGCAAACTACAAAATATTTTTTCGAACGAATCTTGCACATTGCCGAAAGAATTTTTTATATCGTCGAAAAAAATTTTTGGATTAAAAAATATTTTTTCAAACGAATCTTGTAAAACAGAAAAATTGCCAAAAGATTTTTTACCTATTATTTTGCTGAAAGAATGTTGCCAAATAAAAGTATTGACAAAAGAGTCTTGCAAGTTACAAAATACTTTGTCAAATGAATCTTGCAAACTTGAAACATGTTTGAAATATCTTTTACCAAATATTTCGTCAAAATAATTTTCTGCATGTTTAATATTATTTACTTTAAATCTAAAAAAGTGTGATTTAAGAAGTTATGATATATTAAAATGAAAATTTAAAATTTTCTGATAAAACATTAGAATAAAATAAATAAATACATAGGATTTTTTTTAAAATGTTATTAATTTTCTTAAAGTGTTTCTTGCATAAAGTTTTGGGCTAAAGATTTTTTTTTTGATAGCGGAAACTAAGAAATTTTTTCACAAGTTATTTTTGACTTAGAAAATTTTCCTTGACTTGGAAATATTTTTTCTGAAAATCATTAAGATAGATTTTTATAAGTTTCTAAGTGTCAACCTTTAGACTTTTCTTGCAACCCTAATTTTTTTATGTGATCAAAGGGGGAGAAGAAAAAGTATAAGTCTAGGGGAGGTAGAAAAATTAGAATTTTTTGAAATTTAATGTTTCTATCTTGTTGCACGTTATTGAAAAATTGAAAATTGAAAATTGTTTAATTTTCATATCTATTTTTGACCCTAGCTTAACTTGGGTTGATCACATCAAAAAGGGGGAGATTGTTGGAACCCCAAGATTATTTTGGTGTGATCAACAAGTTAAGTTAGGTCCTGTGTGTTTCTAACCTTGTATCTAAGTGTGCTGGAGCTTAGGAGCACAGGTACTCGAGCGAAATTCGCAGCAAGCGAGAAGGACGACACGCGGTGTGTCCGAGGGATGAGGTGCTGCGGAAGAGTACCCCGGTGGATGAGAAGGAAGCGTATGGTGGTTCCGAGGGACGAAAGTCAGAGCGGAAGATTGCTCAGGGAGCAAGAGACGCAGCTAGTAAGAAGGTCGGCACGAGGTGAGACCGAGGGACGAAGACTGCGGATGAGTACGCTAGTGGACGAGAAGGAAACACGTGGCGATTCCGAGGGACAAGAAGCCGGAGCGGAAGGCTGCTCGAGAAGACCTGAAATTGGGTTCGGGTGAGCCCTTTTACGGATGGCAGAGATCACCCAAGCGAGCGGATCCGGAGGAGAAGAACCGAACCGAGGCGGGACTGAATCAGAGAAGTAGTTCCGGATGAAAAAGTCAACATTTGTTGACTTTGGGCTCCGGGGCGCCCGGAGCAGTACGGGGCACCCCGAGCCCTCCGGGGCGCCCGGACCAGACTTTTGACCAGGATCGCGATTTGACTCGATCTGATCATTGGGGGATAAAGTTTATCCCCTTCAGGGCGCCCGGAACCCCTTCGGGGCTCTCTGACCAAGGCTATAAATATAGCCTTGGTCCAGAAGCTTTTCGACGAACTTAGAATTGTAATTCCAATGCTTGTGTGCTACTAGAGTTAAGCTTCTATTTCTTTGCTTCAACGTTGTAAGAGGCTTCTCCGCCTGAAGGAGTATTTAGTGCGCTTAATCTTCCTTGGATTAACAACCACATCAATTATAACCAAGTAAACCGCTTGTCTCTTAATTTATGTTTTTAATTTACTGTTCTACTTTATTAATGCAAGTGTTAGCTTAAAGAGTTCAAGAAGGGTTGTTTGTTTTATTTTCTACAGAACTATCCAACAACCCCCTCCTAGCCGGCCACAACGGTCCTACATCTTGTAAGACTGTTGCGGCCGACTAGAAGGGGGTTGTTGGATAGTCCTGTAAAATAAAAAACAAAACAACCCTTCCTCGAACTCTTTAAGCTAACACTTGTATATATAAAGTCGGACGATAAATTAAAAACATAGAGAAAAAGTGAGGCATAAGGATTTACTTGGTTACAACCGATGTGGTTGTTAATCCAAGGAAGATTAAGCTCACTAAAAACTCCTTCAAGCGAAGAAGCCTCGTACAGCATTGAAGCGCAGAAAACAGAAGCTCAACTCTAGACTAAAGCTTAAAAGTGTTGGAATTACAATTAAGAGTTCATTTTTTTAAAATCTTCTGGACCAAGGCTATATTTATAACCTTGGTCGGGGCACCCCGAAGGGGTTCCAGGCACCCTGGGGGGGATAAACTTTATCCCCCAATAATCAGATCGAGTCAAATCTCGATCCTGATAAAAAGTCTAGTCCGGACACCCGGAAGGGTTCCGGGCGCCCCGGAGGGCTCCGAGCGCCCCAGACTACAGCGGACGCCCCGGAGCCAAAAGTCAACAGATGTTGACTTTTTCATCCGGGACCTCTTCTCTGGTTCAGTCCCGCCTCAGTCCGGTTTTTCTTCTCTAGATCCGCTCGCTTGGGTGATCTCTGCTATCCGTAAAAGGGCTCACCCGAACCCAAGTTTCGGTCTTCTCGAGCAGCCTTCCGCTTCGGCTTTTCGTCCCTCGGAATCGCTGCGTGTTTCCTTCTCATCCACCAGCGTACTCATCCGCAGTCTTCGTCCCTCGGTTGCATCCCGTACCGACCTTCTCGCTAGCTGCGTCTCTTGCTCCCCGAGCAATCTTCCGCTCCGACTTTCATCCCTCGGAACCACCGCACGCTTCCTTCTCCTCCACCGAAGTACTCTTTCGTAGCACCTCGTCCCTCGGACGCACCGCGTATCGTCCTTCTCACTAGCTTCGTCTTCCGCTCGAGTTCCTGTGCTCCTAAGCTCCTGCACACTTAGACACAAGGTTAAAACAACACAGGACCTAACTTAACTTGTTGATCACACCAAAACAATCTTGGGGTTTCAACAATCTCCCCTTTTTGATGTGATCAACCCAAGTTAAGCTAGGGTCAAAAATATATATGAAAATTAAACAAATTTCAATTTTCAATTTTTCAATAACGTGCAATAAGATAGAAACATTAAATTTCAAAAATTCTAATTTTTAACTTTTCTACCTCCCCCTAGACTTATACTTTTTTTTCTCCCCCTTTGATCACATAAAAAATTGGGGTTGCAAGAAAAGTCTAAATGTTGACACTTAGAAACTTATAAAAATCGATCTCAATGATTTAAAAAAAAAATATTTCCAAGTCAAGGAAAAATTTCTAACTCAAAAAATAACTTGTGAAAAAATTTCTTAGTTTTCGCTATCAAAAAAATCTTTAACCCAAAACTTTATGCACGAAAAACTTTAAGAAAATTGATAACATTTAAAAAAAAATTCCTATGCATTTATTTATTTTATTCTAATGCTTTCATCAGAAAATTTTAAATTTCCATTTTAATTTATCATAATTTCTTAACTTTGAAGTAAGAAAATTTGAATATGTAGAAATTTGTATAAATTATATCATGTCGTTTTCTATTGTATTTTGAATTCCTAATTTACAAAGATATTTTGATAGTATAAATTCTAATTTAATAGAATTTTTTGACAATATAATTTGTAAAAATTCTTTCGGCAATGTCTTTATTTTGCAAAATTCTTTCAGAAGAATATTTTGTAATTCGCAGAAGTATTTTGTTATAAATTCTAATTTGCAAAAATCTGTCGACAAAATATTTTGTAATTCGTAAGAATCTTTCAAGATAATTGGTAAACCGAAACACTCTTTCGATAATTCAATTTTTAAATCACAAAAATCTTCAGGCAACTTTTCTATTCAATTATTTGATAATTCAATTTTTAAATCACAATAATCTCCAGGCAACTTTTCTATTGAATTAACCAGTTGTTCTGAGGGTGGAGGCCATACCTTACTTACCTCATCAGCTGTTAGTTCTCCCCCTGTTGAATTACTTTCTTTTGAAGACTCTCCCCCTTTCTCAATGCTCATCTCGGTTGAGCTTTCTTCATCTTTAGGTGGGTCTTCTGCTATGATTGCTATTTCGTCAATTTCTTTAGTCTCGGATTTAGCTTTTTCTGATTCTTCATGAATCTTGAAGAACTTTTCCCAAAGTTCTTTTGTGCTTTTGTACTCGCCAACTCCATTGAGATCTTCATTTGGTATCACGGTTAGAAGATGAAATTCTGCCCGTCCGTTTACCATCGATTCGTTACGTTGTTTGCTGGTCCAAAGGCGTAGATCGACTCTTTCTCTGTTCGTGTTCTTCGGTTCTTCATAACCAAATTTTAATATTAAAGAAATACCAAAGTTTGAGTTAAGGTAGACCTCCATTTTTTATTTGCAGATGGAAAACTCCCCCTCGAATGCAGGTGGGTAGTCGCTAGCTCCAGCCATCGTTTTGTTGCTTCAAACGGCGGTTAGTCCTTCTGAGGCGTCTTGGCTCTAATACCACTTGTAGGATCATTGCGGCCGGCTAGAAGGGGGTTGTTGGATAGTCCTGTAAAAAAAAAAAATAAAACAACCCTTCCTCGAACTCTTTAAGCTAACACTTGTATATATAAAGTCAGTCGATAAATTAAAAGCATAAAGAAAAAGTGAGGCACAAGGATTTAATTGGTTACAATCGATGTGGTTGTTAATCCAAGGAAGATTAAGCTCACTAAAAACTCCTTCAGGTGAAGAAGCCTCGTACACCGTTGAAGCGCAAAAAACAGAAGCTCAACTCTAGACTAAAGCTTACAAGCGTTGGAATTACAATTCAGAGTTCATTTTTTTAAAAGCTTCTGGACCAAGGCTATATTTGTTGCCTTGGTCGGGGCGCCTCGAAGGGGTTCCGGACGTCCCGAAGGGGTTCCGGGCGCCTTGGGGAGATAAACTTTATCCCCTAACGATCAGATCAAGTCAAATCTCGATCCTGGTCAAAAGTCTGGTCCGGGCGCCCGGGACTCCGAGCGCCCGGAGGGCTCCGGGCGCCCCGGAGCCCAAAGTCAAAAGTTGTTGACTTTTTCGTCCGGGACCTCTTCTCTGGTTCAGTCCCGCCTCGGTCCGGTTCTTCTTCTCCGGATCCACTTGCTTGGGTGATCTCCGCCATCCGGAAAAGGGCTCACCCGTACCCAAGTTCCAGTTTTCTCGAGCAGCCTTCCGCTCCGGCTTTTCGTCCCTCGGAATCGCTGCGTGTTTCCTTCTCGTCCACCAGCGTACTCATCCGCAGTCTTCATCCCTCGGTCACACCCCATGCCGACCTTCTCACTAGCTGCGTCTCTTGCTCCTCGAGCAATCTTCCGCTCTGACTTTCGTCCCTCAAAACCACTGCATGCTTCCTTCTCGTCCACTAGGGTACTCTTCCGCATCACCTCGTCCCTCGGACGCACCACGTGCTGTCCTTCTCGCTAGGTGTGTCTTCCGCTCGAGTACCTGTTCTCCTAAGCTCCTGCACACTTAGACACAAGGTTAAAACAACACAGGACCCAACTTAACTTGTTGATCATACCAAAACAACCTTGGGTTAACTTTACTGGTCCGGGCGCCCGGACCAGCCCGAGGCGCCCGGAACCCCTCCGGGCGCCCGGACCAGCATGATTGACCAAAACACGTCTAATGCATTCTAAACGTTAGGGGATAAAGTTTTATTCCCCAGGAGGCCCGGAACCCTTCCAGGCGCCCCGACCAAGGCTATAAATATAGCCTTGGTTCAGAAGCTTTTCAAAAAACTCCAGTAATTCATTTCCAACGCTTGTATGATTTAGAGTTGTATTTAAGCTTCTGTTTTCTGCACTTCAACGTTGTAAGAGGCTTCTTCGCCTGAAGGAGTATTCTAGTGCGCTTAACCTTCCTTGGATTAATAACTACATCGGTTGTAACCAAGTAAATCTTGTACCTCGTCTTTTTAATGTTTTATTTATCTGCTTTGTTTATTTTACAAGTGTTAGCTTAAAGACTTCGATAAAGGGTTGTTCGTTTGTTTTGATTTTACAGGATATCCAACAACCCCCCTTCTAGCTGGCCGCAACGGTCCTACAAGAACCATGCACCATGTCATATAACATTCTCAATCTATTATGACAAAATTTACTATGATTTAAACAACTAATTATGAGCCACAACGCCATGATGGTTTCGCTAAAAACCTCTTGGCCGAAATTTGCTCATAATCATGCAAATCATAATGAACATGTCATGCAATTTCTATATCACATATGAAATTCTACTACAACTTATTATATGCCTTCGTAACTTGGCTATAACACCCGAAAATCTTCAAATAAATTTTATAAATATTCTATTATTTTTCTGGAATTTTAGAATATTTTTATAGAATTTTTGGAGTAGCAGAAGTAGTAAAATTAAATAAAAATTTTAAAATAGTCTAAGCGGGAATTGAACCCTAGACCTATTAGACCCTACGATTTATAGATGACCTTAGTAACCAGGGGACCCCAGCAGGGGTTTGCTGAAAGAACAGGAGAGGAATTATATTTATGATTGAGTTGGGGCACATTAATTACTTAATATAAATAAGGAATTTAAGTGGGGATTTATTTTTATCGATAACTTCTCTTATCCTTCAAACCCTCACCGTCGCCCCTCTCTCTTCATCACCCTCTCGGCGCACAAATCCCAAGAGACCTAGGGTTCCATCCCTAGGATCGTAGGAGCACTTTCCGGTGACAATTCCGGCACGAGGACGCTCTTCTCCGCGAGAAGAACGCATAGACGTAAGAAGATCACCGAAGAGATCATCTTCTCCGGAAACCTAGCGATCGGAATTGTAAGAAATCTAGTGTAGGAAGTAAGTAACCCCTCACCTGCAGTATAAGTTGTTAATCATGCATTTTTATGCTTTTAGTTCAGCCACATGCATGGTTATTAAGTTGAGGAGAGTTAGAGCACACCAAGTGCTCGATAGAATGACTCGTGCAGCTATATGCTACAGTAGACATTTTAATAGATCAGTTAAATGCCATAGGAGCATCTTAAGTAGCATGCTTAATCTTGTTTCAGTTATGTGGGACTACGGTCCAATGGTTGGGCTCCCATAGTCGCCTCTAGGTTCAGATAACCTAGTGAGAGCAAGATAAAATAAATCAATTTATGAACAGTATTTTACTTTTATTAGTGGCACTGTACTGGACTCTCAGTTGTCCTTGGGTTGGGCTCCCATAGTCATCCCTAGGTTTAGATAACCTAGTAAACCCTATTAGATTCAGGACTAGCTACCTCGGGTCTAATTAGGGATGCGCGCATAGCAAGTACAGTTGTCGGGCCCATCAGCAGCATGATTATTATTTTTATCTATTTATGGAAATAGTTTTCAAACTTCACAAACCAGATATGTGAATACAGCTCACCTTCAGTTTAGTTTTCTTATTGACATAACAATTAGCTTTATGTTCAGTCTTTGATTGCCATGACTTGTATGTCCATATGCCATGTTTTAGCATTTTCATCATGATCATCAGCATGTATTTCAAATAGCATCTTTTGAAAGAATGATTTCTTCGAATGCATGTTTTGTGAGGTAGATAGTTCTTTCTAAGCTCCCAAGCTTATAGTTTTCATTTCCCTTATACTGCAGATAAAGGTAAAGGGACTGGATTAGCGGAGGCTGGAGGACAATGCGACAAGATGTGTGTGTGAAGGAACTTGGAATAAAGACTCTTGGGGGATTAGCCCATCTAAAGATTTAGTATTTCTAATATTGTTACCTTTCTGCACTTTTAGGATGCTAAGTATCATGGATTGTGAAGGTAGGCACTATGCTATGCTTAGACTGCTAATTGTCTTGATAATAGATAGTAAAATGTGAGTAATGTTATGCCTAGTAGCAATGTTTATGCTTTTAGTGGGTTTCTGAAAGTTCTGTATGAATTCGGGTGGAATTTCTACAAAATAAGAAACCCGATCGATCAGCCAATCGATTGAGGAGTCCTCAAACGATCAGTCGATCGATTGGAAGAAATCCCCGCGTACAGAACGCCATTGGGTTGATCTGCTGATCGATTGAGGACCCCTCAATTGACCAGTCGATCAATTGAGACGCGACTTTCGCGTACAGCAAGCTGATGAATCGATCAGCTGATCGATTAGCCATGGATCGATCAGCTGATCGATTGGGAAGTAATTCCCGCGAACAGTGAGCTGTTGAATCGATTATTGGATCGATTGGTCAGACTGGATCGATTGGCCGATCGATTCATAAAGTTCTTCCGAGCACAGTAGCACGTTGAATCGATCAGTGGATCGATCGATATGTTCCAATCGATTGAGTTTCGACCTCAATCGATTGGAGAAGCCTGATTTCTGCTGGGAACGTCTGATTTCAGTCTCTTGACTATATAGAGAGTTTAGATCCCATTCTTTAGTATATGTACAACAATGACAAGGTATTTTGAACACCAGTTATATATTTTACGAGTCATTAGCACAGTGAGATTTTAATTAGTACAGTTTTTTTTCCGCACCTTATAGTTCAGTTAACACAATGTAACCCCCGGCCTTACAACCTAGTCAGTAGAAGGTGGGGCGTTACATTGGCTCTGATACCATTGTAAGGAACTAGGGTGCTAAACATGCGAAGGCGCAGCGGAAAACATCTAGTTCCTTTCCAATAGATCGATGCGAAAGAAAACCATATACTAAGTATTAATTATCTACATGAGAAAGTTATACCTTTGTTGCGTGCCCTTCACAATCCCGATTCCAACGTTTCTTTAGATGCGGATCTTAGCGTGATCAAGTGGCCACGCCTCTATGGTATCCACATGAACAAGTTGTTGGGTTTTTCGGGCCGCGAAAATCGCTTTTCGCGTCGCGGAAACCCCGAATCACCCAAAGTCGTAGATCCGTGCAAGGAAAACCGAACAAAATTATGAGTACGAGTTTTAAATATCTAGATCTACTCCTAGATCTATGTGTTAAGAAGTATACCTTGAAGCGTGCCCTTTCGCGTTCCCGCTCGTCCAAGGAATTGCCGGATCTCTAGACCGTCAAGCGTCGGTCCTCTTGAAGTATCCACACGGACATGTAGGTGGAGAAAACCTGACACAAAGGTGTGCTAGCACCTTGGTAAGATTCCGCCAAGCAAGGAGGAGAGGGAGAGGGAGAGGGAGACCTTGAGGAAGAATAAAAGAGTAAATGAGGAGTTTAATGAAAAATTCATTTCATTTCCCTCACTAAAGTGGCCGGCCACCTCTCCAAGAGTAACCCCTATTTCTCATTTAATGCCTCATTAAAAGAGAATGGGTATGTAACTCCCATGAGGTGGTACACCATGATGATGTGGAACATCATCATTGGTCCACCTAATGCCAACTCACCAATGAGGTGGCAAAAAGTCAAGTCAAAATTGACCTTTGGTCTTCTCAAATCAAGTCAAACTTGACCCAATCTCTACCATGGTTGATCTAATTCAACCATTTGATTCGAGCCAACTTAATATAATGAATCTAATTCATTAAATTAAATTGATTTAATAAGTCATAATCAAAATTAGACTCATTGAATACTTGAATCAACTTGAGTCCAACTCAATTAGCCCAATTAGGATTACTTTTAATCCAGTTTGATTCATCAAATGAATCTAATCCTCTTGGTTCATCATATGAACCAAATCTCCATCTAATTGTCCTTAGTGTGTGACCCTATAGGTTTTTGTAACGTTGGCAATGCCCTAAACCCATTTAGGAGCATAAGTAATGAGCGGTATCTAGCAACACATCATTACTACCCAAGTTACAAGAATGTCGAGATCCGACATCACCTTGTGACTACTAATTGTGACTCTTCACAATATATGACAAGTGTCCTTCTATCCTAGACATCTAGATTGATCAATGTGAGGCATAGACCATGTCATCCTCTGACCAATCTAAATCTTGAACTCCAAGTAGACTCACTAAATCAAATGAGCTCAATATCCCATATTGACTCATTTGGGCATGGCCATGCACTTCGTGGTCTCACTCTATCAAGAATACCGATGTCTCTCCCGTCATATAGGAGGGATAGATCCCATCTACATCACTCACATCCCTCTGCATAATTTGTTATATACCCAGTAATCGCCTTTATAGTCCACCGGTGACGTTTGACGAAACCAAAGTACATAACTCCTTATGTAGGGATCTATGGTGACTTCATGTCTAAGGACTAGTAGTCATACTAATAGTCACATGAGAAAGTATATGACACTCATATAACGATCCATGATACTTTCTCATGGCGGGTCATTCAGTATACATTCTCTAATGTATACCCATGTCTCAACTTGATATCTCTATATCCATGACTTGTGAGATCAAGTCATCGAGTTGACCTACATGCTAGTCTTATTGCATTAACATTTTCCCTGAATGTTAATACTCGACTAGGAATGATTAAGAGTAGTGTTCCCTATATCATCTCACTATCGGTTCAACTAACCGATTGATATAGGTGAGAACCATCTACTCAAGGACATTATTATACTTAGTTTATTTGGCACCAATACAAGTAAGTATAATAACCAAAATCCAAATGCCTTTATTAATATACAAGAATATGATACAATGAGTCCATACAATCATCAAATGATTGGCTCTAGGGCTCTAACTATCACAAGTCTCGTTTGTCTCACAAACTCACATGGTGGAGAATGAAACAACCAAAGGTTGTACTAGCAACCTTTCTTGGAGGTTTCAGCCAAGTGGAAGAGAGGAGGAAGAAGAGCTAGAGCACCAAAAACTCATCATGAAAATGAATCAAAAAACCCCTTTTTATAGATTCATGAAGTTGACTCATGCCTTAATGTCAATTGTCTTGATTGACATTAATATTTGTCTTCATCCAATGAATCCAATGCATGTGCAATTCAAATGGTTCACTCTTCATCCAATGAATTCAATGCATGCAATGCAAGAGCAATTCAAATTGTTCACTCTTCATCCAATTCATCCAATGCATGAGTAACTCAAGTTGTACACTCCTCTTTCTTCATGAATTCAAATTTCATGAAATCATATAATGAGTCCAACTCATTATTCATTAATTAATTCATGAAATCATATAATCAGTCCAACTCATTAATCATCAAATAATTCATGAAATCATATAATGAGTCCAACTCATTAATCATTAATCCAATTGATTCAATGAGTCTAATTTGAATTGGACTCAATCCAATAGTTGGATTTAATTGAGTCTTACTCAATGAGTTCAATTTGAATTAGACTTAATCCAATGATTCATCATATGAATCCATCTCCATTGACTTGTTCTTTGTGTGTGACCCAATAGGTTCTCGTAACGTTGGCAATGTATCCAAATCAACATTTAAATACATAAGCAATGAGTGACATCTATCAAGGCATTATTGCTACCCAAGTGACGAGAATATCGAGATTCGACTTAACCTTTCCGTGGCTATTATTTTGTATGACTCAATCCTTCTATCCTCGATATCTAGATAGATCAATGAGGCATAGACCGTGTCATCCTCTTATCAATCTTTATGTTTCTTGATCTTTAAGTAGACACACTGAATTAAATAAGCTCAATATTGCATATTGACTCATTTAAGCATGGTCATGCATTCTTGTGTCCTACTAATCAAGGGGGCCATAGATATCACTTCCATCATATGGAAGGGATAGATCCCATCTACATCACTCACATCCCTCTGCATAATTTATTACATACCCAGTGATCGACTTTATGGTCCACCCTGTTAAGGGTGACGTTTGACGATACCAAAGTATACAATTCCTTTTGTAGGGAACCGTAGTGACTTCAGGTCTAAGGACTATTCATACTAATAGTCACATAAGAATGTTTATAACACTCATATAACGATCCATGAAATATTCTCATGGCGGGTCATTCAGTATATATTCTCTAATATATACCCATGTGTCAACCTCATATCTCATATCCATGACTTGTGAGATTAAGTCATCCGTTGACCTACATGCTAGTCTCAACGCATTAATATTGTCCTTGTATATTAATTCTTGACTAGGAATAGTTAAGAGTAATGTTCTATGTATATCTACAATATCTCACTATCAATTCAACCAATTGATATGTTGTAGATTTGAACCTTCTACCCTAGGACATTATTATGATTATTCATTCGGCACTGAATTGTAGTAATATAATAACCAACTTTGTCTTTATTAATAATGAAATAAGATACAAAAGGAGCCCTTTATAATCATCTCATAATTGATACTAGGGTTAATACTAACAGATCACATCGGTTAAACTTGGAGTAAAAATGTTAAGTATCGTTTCCAATCCAAGTTTAACTTCTGAAGAGCAACTTGGATTAATAATGTTAAGCATCATTTGCAATCCAAGTTTAACTTCAGTCAAGCACATGGGTAGCTAGGTTAAGTTCTGTGTTTGTACAAATTTTTGTATAGGGGAAACAGAATGGTATTCCGAGTAGCAACCAACAAGGCCTTTTGTGCTCAAAATGATCGGGTATGTGGAGAATCTATAAAGGTTGGGATTCCCACTAGGTCAAGAATTGGCCACTGATCTTATCTTGCAGTTATTGCCCGATAGCTATAGTCAATTTGTCATGAACTGCAACATGAATTAAATTGACAAACCCCTGCTTGAGATGCTGAGCATGTTGAGAATTGCTGAACTCAACCTTAATAAGGAAAAGTCTAGTTCCATTTTGATGGTGTCTAAGGGCAAAGGCAAGTGGAAGCCTAAAGGTATGGGTAATACCCAAGCCAAAGGAAAGGGCAAGACTTATGCACTGAAAAAGGTGGGGTTGCTAAGGAAGGTACCTGCTTCCACTGAGGTGAGACTGGACACTGGAAGAGGAACTGTGGTGTCAACCATTTTCATGTCACGTGGCACATCAAATTAATTAAAATTTAAACTCATTAAAATTAATACAAGCGTTGTAGCAACGAGTCCTAAGTCGTATTTTTCTTTCCAAGGGTAACTAATAAATGCGTGTGTGAACTCTAGATTTGATTCAAAATTGATTTCTCACATTGACAAAGTTATTAGGCATTCTCATCAATCAAGAATCATAAAATCATTAATTGACCAAACTACATACAATCCTTAATTTCAATCACTTCAACAGCCATTTCAAGAATTCATTCACAATAACATAGAATAGAAGTAGCAATCTAAACATCAAATTAAGCATCCAACACCTAAACAAGATCATAGTCACAAAGATTAAATTGCTAACTAAATCACAAAACTCTACAACCTGTTAGTATCAGAATCACAAAACTAATCAGAATTAGATCTAAGATTTGGGGTTTTAAAAGCAAAAAATTGAAAATGGAAAGTCTAAAACTTAATCAGAAATGAAATTGCAATGTTATGAATCAGATCTGAAGATCTGAGCAGATTCAAACACAATCCAAATGTAAAAATTGAAGAAAACAAAACCCTAACATTCCACAAACCCAAATCCGGAACTTAAACTCCTCCAATCTGCTGTCAACATATATGCCTTTGGAAACCTCCCCTCAAACATCCAACAGACAATCGATTAAGCTCCCAACTATCACCAGAAGATGCTCACGGCTCTTGGAAACCTCCCCTAAAACTCCCATCTACCGGATAATCCCATCGGCCAAGAGAACAGAGCATGGATCTGTGGATTCACAAACCAATCTGATTGATCAGATCGAGCTAGCTTGCTATGGAATGACGATCGGAAAGATGATCAGAAGCTATCGGAAACCTCCCCTCAAGCTCTAGTGACTGTGAAAATCGCTAAACAAGAAACCTCCCTTGCTCCGGATCGCGGCGATGAACAGACCCACAGCGCGCTGAGAAACCTCCCTCAAACACTCTCTGATCGCCGAAAAATGGACGCCGTCAGCTCAAGATCACCATCGTTGAAGAAGAAGAAGAACTGGATCTAAATTGTGGAAGGGAAACTGCGGTCGCGGAGAAGAAGACACTGTAGCGCAAAATTGCGAACCGAGCTCAACTGTAGCTTCTCACACGAAGCTTTTAAACCTCCTCAGTTTTGATCGGACGGTCCATATCTTTCAGGGCTTGATCAACGGTGGAGACATCTCAGATTTGAATCAAAACTTCTGGATCTTCATCAAGGACTAGATGTACTCCTCATTAGATCGGATGTACCAGATGCTTGACGGATGTCTCAGATCTGTTGATCTTCAACGGACGGTCCAAATCGATCCAGGTCTTAATCGCCTTATCTTGCCCTAGATTTGAGCCCAAGTGTGGTCCAATCTGATCGGGTCCATGACCCTTTTGATGCCTACAAAATAATAATCAAGGATTAGCATCGAATACCATGATAATTGGCTAAATTGCAATTAAGTCCAAGATCACATGTAATTATGAAATATAATGTATATGTGAGATTAAACTATAAATAAACCATCAAAAGCATGCATTATGAATCAAGATAATATAGCCAAAATCATAGTTATCAAATCCCCCACACTTAATCTTGGACGTCCCGTTCAAGTCAAGAAAACTTAAAATCATCTCCATATAAATTCCCCTAGCAATACCTAGAAGGTAGTAAAAGATAATTAACTAAGATCATCTAAAAGATCACAAACAATCATGAATACAATTCAAACAATAATCAGTAGATATGGTAGTTCCAATCCAATTGAAAAATTAAGCAAGTTGCATTCTCACAAGGTATTCACCTACTCTAGCCCTCACACTCAAAACATGTATTAGTGGAGCTCACTCAATGTCACTCACAACATTTCACTACCATAAGCTTGCTTATTTTCTAATTCTCCACCACTATAAACATAGCATACATGAATAATTTTATCATGAAAAATTGAAATGGAAGCAAAAAGAATAATGAAAGTGAATGAAATTTGGCAAAAGAAAAGTATTAAATGAAGAAAATGAAAGATAAGAGTATTGGAGGAATATACTTGATGAGTTGACCATTTGATGTGAAAAGAGATGAATACCATTTGTTTTTAACAATTCAACATATCAAGCTAACCTCCCCTTCAATTTGATGGCAAACAAAGAATCTTGATACTCTTTTGATACACTCTTTGGATGTGTCATTTCTCTCTTCTCTTCTTCACTGTTTTTTTTTTCACTGTTCTTCCACTTCAATTCTAGCATTTTGAAACAAAAACAAACTCACATTAGCTAATGGAAAATAGCTCCCTCCCCGACACTTAAAACAATGTCCGTCTCGGATAATGAAACACCTCAATTCACTCTTAACACACTATATAATTCCTTTTCTGCTGCAAAATTTAATCTCTGTCCTGTCAAAAGATTCTGGTTCTGTAAACTGCTATCAAGGAATCCAGTATCAGGGTTTCACAATGATAGAAAATTGATTCAGTACTCTTTCACAATACGGAAAACTTCTGCAAATCAGCATTCAGTTTCACAATTATGTTTTAGTACTTAGAATTCTATCCATTCAGTTTCTGAAAAATATGGAATAAAAAGAACACCATATGTTATTGAAAATACCATAGCTTCACTATTTTTCCTCATTGTTTTGTAAGCTACTCATAACATTTTGGTACACACTTGATAGTAATCTAAAACTGAATTCTATTTTCCAGTTTTCTGTTTTTCTGTTTTGGCACTGCCAAGAATTTGAACTCAATATGTTACCAATATCCTTATGTATATTGAGTTGAGCCCTACACTAGCTTGTAGACACTTCCAACTTGCCACATATAAATTCAAAGCACTTGTTTCAATAGAGTTTCATAAATTCTGTATTTCTGAACCAAGCAAATAGATTCAGGATAGGATTACAGAATTCGGATACTTCACAGTATCAAAAGCTATATATATCTTTTTCATGTCAAAACATCATGTCCTCCTTAATCCTTTTCAGCTATCATCTGAAACTTTCAGTGATCCCATACTTCATATTAAAATGAACCCTTCACTAACTTGTAGACATTACCAAATTGGCACATATGGATCAAAAACACTTATTTCAAAGGAATTTCAGAAATCTGGAATTGCCATTGGTTCCTGCAACTCTCAAGATTACATTCTCCTTTCTTTCTGTTTTTCTACAGATTCTGAAATTCCATAGTAGAATGTGTTGTTATCAAAGACTGCAATAACATTTAGATGCAGCTTTTACATTCAAACTCCAACAAATTGATTTAGTTACAGCTTTTCAGACTTTGCTTGAGTATTTCACTGATCCAGAAACAATGTAACAACTAGATACAAGTTAGAGATAAGAGTTTATTCCTGCATTTCTGTATAATTACAGATTTAAATCTCTGATTTCAGGGACCAAATTCAGCCCTACAAGAGCACTGTTCAAAGACATTTTCAGCATTCATACCTAAACACCAAACAAAATATTCAATGGCAGAATAAGATACACAAACATTTCTCATTCCTGCAGCTGCATTTCACTAGTTAAAATAAGAAATGAAGTATCAAATTTTAGAACAGGAACTTTCAGCAAAAAGATTGGCTCAACAACTAAGAACTATACTTTCAAAAATAAATCATCTCAATGCTGAGTTTGTAGATTTCAATTTCAGCCATTAGACCTTTTCAGATCATAATTACCATTGAATTAACAAACATCTAATCACCTTTTATCCACGACAGAAACAAATCAAAACCAAACACAAAATTGATGTTGATTATTGTAACCTCAAATGAATCAGTGATTCTTTCAGAATTTGCAGCTTGGTAGCAAACATCTAGCATCCCAAAACTTATTTTCAGTACTACTTCTTGATACACAATTAGATTTCAGCAACATATTTATACTTTTCTACTGATTCTTGCTTCTGCAGCCTACTCTAAATAAGTCTTTCATTAGCATTCCTTCAATCTTCCATTGCTCCATAGTTATAGTGTCTAATTCTGCAGAATTTAGCTGCATTTCTGTTCTCTGTTTCATTCTAACTCTTCTAACTTGATTGATTCTCACAATTGAATTTCGAATTCTGGCCTCAATGATCAGATTCCAGAATCTATCAGAGCTCACTTCTTGCAATATCAGAATTGAGTTGCAATACAGTTCCAGAAACCTAATTTGTGTTCGTTCAGAAATTCATTCCTGGATTCTGATCCTTGTTACTGAATTCATTCCTGATTTCATTCATGATTGATTCAGAAATCAAATAGCTTTGATATCTAACAGCAGCTTCCATTTCATTAAGCACTAAATGCCATGCACCTCAATTGAAGTGCTTTCCAGTCAAAAATGCAAATATGATTTGGCACTAGGATAATACGAGGTTAACTTCAAATTATTGCTGCATTATACAGATTCCACTTAAGTTTCTCACTGATTACACTAGTAACTGAATTTTGATACACCATTAGATACACAACAGCCACCAGCTTCTATAATGCAATTAAGACCATTAACAGCAGATTTTTATTTGCTTACAGATTTCTGTGACATCTGAATAACTGTAACTTCAAAACTCTGATTTCCATGCACTGCAATTAAGCTGGAAAGCTTCATAAATCCAATTTATAAATCAGCGTCTCAGAAAATCCAAAGGTCAGCTCCTTAGATATACAGATTTTATATCATAAAGGAATTTGATAAGGAAGACAATAGAGAAGCAAGACTTCAATCGGAGTTTTAATGATCACACTGTGAAGAAAACTTTGCACACAAAATCTCCACATTGCTGCAAATTTACAGATAAAGAACAAGCTTCACAGAATTCTGATTCAGCTTCTAGTTTCAGAAAATAACACTTGAAGAAATTGAAGTTCGACTCATGTAGAGTTAAATAAAAGAGAACATTTCATTTGACACTCAACTGATTGGAACTCAAATCCTTAACAATGCTAATCCGAAATAACATCAGGATTTGGCACACAACATGTATCAAACATGTCATTAATGAAACTTTAATTCCAAATTTTTGGTTCTGCATTGTATAAAATTCCAGCAACAAAATCTAAATCCAGCAGCAACCTTTCCTCTGCCTTCTCATGTTTTTTTATAATTGAAAGCCATTAGATTTCCCTTCAGTTATTTTCCCAACACTAGCAACGAAAATTCTGAGCCAAAACTAATCTATACAATGAATGAATTTCGAAAATCACATGAAGCTCAATTTTGAATTCTGAAATCAGCAGCAGATTTCAGAACAGAGTTTCAAAAATAACAGCCATTTTCTATATCAATTTCCTTTCTAGAACTCCACAGCCAACATCCAATTCTTTCTCACTACTCAACAGCTATCAGCTGAAACTTTCAGAGAATCATTTGGCACAACATCAGCCTCTCGGAAACTCAGTTTAAGAAACTCAAATCTGTGCAGTTTTATTGCTGTCCAAATTGTGTACCAGTGCAGATTTTTGATCAGCTCCATACTTTGCCCCTTTATGAAGATAATTTTGTGAATCCAATTTGTTTCATACTTCCGTTCCTTTAGCATATCAACTTACTGATTCTTAGATAAACAAATTTCTGCATCTAACTTGCTAAGTTAAGCTGCCTTAGGTTTCAAAGTTTACATCCATTGAAATTGCATGCTCTAAATCATACAAGAGTTAAACTTTAATCCTTCAATTTCAGAAATCTATACCAAGCATTCAATAGATATAGGACCAAACTGTATCCTGCCGTAATCCAGCTGATCCACTGACTTCGAATTATGATATCAGATTTCAGTCTCATAGCTGGAATTCAAGGAGCTGTTGATACCTTTTAATTGGTGAATGAGCTGAATCAAACTCCATACACTTGCAACAAGTTGTTTAGATAAAGAAATCACCATTTCTTGCTTTTCTTTTCAAACAATACCTGATTTCTACATTTCAGTTCCTAAAATCAAATTTCATTTTGATTGGTTAGTGCAGAAGCAGTAAGTATTAATTCTCTGGATTTAACAGGTTTTGGTGGCACAAAACTAATTGTAACTTATACAACAATTCCCGATTCCTTAATGACTTAAGAGTGCCATCTCAACTTCCATAATCTTCCTGAATTCAGTGTAGACTTTACTGACATTAATCAGAATACAAATTCATAACTAGTTTTAAAGTATCAACTTCGACTTAAATCCAAGAAAACTTCTATCAGATTTAAAGAAGCAATAACTAATTCCAGAACTAGATGCAAAATAAAATCATTTTGCATTGAGATGATAGGAGCTTGAGTTACATTCATTTCCTGATCATGGATAACATAATAATTTGGCACAAAACAGGGCTTCTCAGATTTCAATAAAATTGAAACAAGTAATGAAAACCTTGCCCAAACCTGTTCAGCATCATTGAACCCCAAGTAATTGCAACCGTCAACTTAAATTCGCAAGTTCAAGAACTTCCAAACAATTAAATTCCTCCATGATCCTCTAGCATATGCAATTCTCCCCCACACTTAACCTTTATCCACATCTTGGTCGAATTGACTCATCAAGCAATTAATCAATAACTCTCAACAAAAGAATGACAAGCAAAGTTATCAAGAGTTAGTATGCTGGATGAAAATGTTTCAAGAAAATTGTGGAGAAAAGGAATTGGAATGTATGAAGGGGAACAAAATTGACAAAATCCTCAATTTCCATGCATACCAATGTTATTGTGACTTTGAAAAGAAACTAAGCAAGTTCTAGAGTTTCAATTGCTATGAGCGCATGTCACACAAAGAAAATAATAGAGTATAGGTTGAGGTGGTCCTCTCTAGGTATTTTTTATGCAATGAAGCTCAATTGATCAAATTAGAATCCACCACCATTTAACCAATATCATGCAAGAAAAGCATCAAATCATGTTAAATGACCTAAATTGATGATCAAATTTAAGAAGCTTTTACCATCTTAAAAGCATTACTTAAGAAATTCCCATGAAGACTTTTATTAAAAATGAAATGCTATATACTAAACAAAATGCAAAATATGGAAGCAAAGTGTGGAAGTAGAATGCAAATATAGGAAAATGAAACTAAAGAAATGTATAAAAAGAATTTATTAACAAAGCATGAATTAAAATGCAAAAGAAAGTGAAATTGGAACCAACTCCCCTAGATTCCGGTGATCGAAGAAGATTTAGCAAAAGAATCCACGTCGGAAATGGAGTACTTTTGGTTGCAATCAATTTCTTTTTATTGACCATTTTTCCATTGCAAATTCTTTCCGGAGGTCTTAAGCGGTTCAGTGTAAGCATCCACTCTGGAAGCTTATGTTCTCCTACACAATCAACAAAAGAAAACAACTCCCACACACATGTGGGGTAAAAAGAAGATAGGAGAACATTAGTGTGGGTATAAAATATATCAATGAATGAATCACATCTAATAAAGTCTACAATTGGTACCTCAATTAAATTTTTTGAAAAATCACAAGAAATACTCACCTTGTCGTTTTGAACGGTATCTAGAGTGGTGATTGTTACCTCCTCTTCATCATGTGAATGCTCAAGTTCTGGTTCAAGTGATGGTTCAGGTGATTGTACATCCTCATATAGTGATTCTTGGGTGCTTGGCTCTACAGCACAAGTCCCTACACTTACATCTTCATCTTCATCAAATCCAGGTGATTCTTGAGGTAATGCTTCCAGTAAGCATTCCTCTACACTTAGCTCATCTTCAAAGAAATGTTCAGAACCTGAATCACTATCAACATCTTCAACAACAAAATCATTAGGATCAGAAATTTACATAATTACATCATCATCACAAAAAGTATTAGAAAAATCATGTGAAGTAATGGGAGTAGGGTCAGGCCTGACAGAATCGCTACTTTCTATCTCTCCACTGGAGTTTTGTGTTTTCAGCTGATTGATAGATGATGCAATTTGATCTATCTGACTCTGTATGTTCTGTATCCTTGAAAATTGTTGCTCTTGATGCTCATTCATTTGTTGCATAATCTCCTTGAGTTTCCATGTTGATTCATCCATCTGAAAATCATTCTGTGGATAAGGTTGTGGCATTAAATTTGTTGAAACTTCTTGAAATCCATATGAACTCTGGTAGGTTTGAAATGGTCCTTGTGCACTTTCGTACCTGAAACATGAATTATCCACCCAATTAGAATTAAAACCATTTGAAAATGATTCATACCTATTTTGTTGATCCAAATTTGGGTAAATTTGATACTCAGGTTGAAAACACTGATAATTCTCCATTCCACCTCCAAAATTCTGAAAGTATGGATCCATGCTAAAGAAATCTCCTGTTTTTCACTACAACAATAGAAATAAATGTTAGAAGACTCAAGAGCATAAAGTTTCAAACACATGAAAGTATGAACAGTAAAAGCACTTAAAAATTCAAGAATAAACCAACATGAAAATACCAAAAAGAAATAAGCAATCAAATCAATCAAGATGCTAACAACTAGAATCACTCAATGATCAATCTAAAATAAACACACATTGCTAGTTAATTCCCCGGCAACGGCGCCAAAATTTGGTGTCAACCATTTTCATGTCACGTGGCACATCAAATTAATTATAATTGAAACTCATTAAAATTAATACAAGCGTTGTAGCAACGAGTCCCAAGTCGTATTTTTCTTTACAAGGGTAACTAATAAATGCGTGTGTGAACTCTAGATTTGATTCAAAATTGATTTCTCACATTGACAAAGTTATTAGGCATTCTTAGCAATCAAGAATCATAAAATCATTAATTGACCAAACTACATACAATCCTTAATTTCAATCACTTCAACAGCCATTTCAAGAATTCATTCACAATAACATAGAATAGAAGTAGCAATCTAAACATCAAATTAAGCATCCAACACCTAAACAAGATCATAGTCACAAAGATTAAATTGCTAACTAAATCACAAAACCCTACAACCTGTTAGTATCAGAATCACAAAACTAATCAGAATTAGATCTAAGATTTGGGGTTTTAAAAGCAAGAAATTGAAAATGGAAAGTCTAAAACTTAATCAGAAATGAAATTGCAATGTTATGAATCAAATTTGAAGATCTGAGCAGATTCAAACACAATCCAAATGTAAAAATTGAAGAAAACAAAACCCTAACATTCCACAAACCCAAATCCGGAACTTAAACTCCTCCAATCTGCTGTCAACAGATATGCCTTTGGAAACCTCCCCTCAAACATCCAACAAACAATCGATTAAGCTCCCAACTATCACCAGAAGATGCTCACGGCTCTTGGAAACCTCCCCTAAAACTCCCATCTATCGGATAATCCCATCGGCCAAGAGAACAGAGCATGGATCTGTGGATTCGCAAACCAATCCGATTGATCAGATCGAGCTAGCTTGCTATGGAATGACGATCGGAAAGATGATCAGAAGCTATCAGAAACCTCCCCTCAAGCTCTGGTGACTGTGAAAATCGCTGAACAAGAAACCTCCCTTGCTCCGGATCACGGCGATGAACAGACCCACAGCGCGCTGAGAAACCTCCCTCAAACACTCTCTGATCGCCGGAAAATGGACGCCGTCAGCTCAAGATCGCCGTCGTTGAAGAAGAATTAGAACTGGATCTGAATTGTGGAAGGGAAACTGCGGTCGCGGAGAAGAAGACACTGTAGCGCAAAATCGCGAATCGAGCTCAACTGTAGCTTCTCACGCGAAGCTTTTAAACCTCCTCAGTTTTGATCGGACGGTCCATATCTTTCAGGGCTTGATCAACGGTGGAGACATCTCAGATTTGAATCAAAACTTCCGGATCTTCATCAAGGACCAGATGTACTCCTCATTAGGTCGAATGTACCAGATGCTTGACGGATGTCTCAGATCTGTTGATCTTCAACGGACGGTCCAAATCGATCCAGGTCTTAATCGCCTTATCTTGCCCTAGATTTGAGCCCAAGTGTGGTCCAATCTGATCGGGTCCATGACCCTTTTGATGCCTACAAAATAATAATCAAGGATTAGCATCGAATACCATGATAATTGGCTAAATTGCAATTAAGTCCAAGATCACATGCAATTATGAAATATAATGTATATGTGAGATTAAACTATAAATAAACCATCAAAAGCATGCATTATGAATCAAGATAATATAGCCAAAATCATAGTTATCAAACTGCAAGGTATACCTAGAGGAACTGAAAAGAAAGAGAAGGGAGATTTCTGCCTCAAGTATATATGTTATAGATGGCAATCTGTCTATTTCTTCTTCACGAGTATTAGATACCGAGTGTGTATCTTACATTTGTACTAATGTGAAGGGGCTGAGAAATAGTAGATCATTAACAAAGGGCAAAGTGGACCTACGAGTAGACAATGACACAAGAGTTGCTACTATAGTTGTAGGAGCATATTCCTTATCTTTGCCCACTGGGCATGTTTTAGAACTTGAAGAGTGTTGTTCTGTGCTTACCTTGACAAAGAACATTATCTTTGTTTCTCGTTTGGACAAGAAAAGCTTTTCATTTGTAATAAAGGATAAATGTTGTTTTGTTTATTTCAATGAAATGTTCTATTGTAGTGCATGTTTTGTGAATGAACTCTATGTTCTAGACTATGACAACCCAATCTATAACATAAATACCAAATGGTTCAAGTCTAATGATTTGAATCAAACATATCTCTAGCATTATTGCTTAGTTCATAAAAATGAGAGTTGCATATCTCAACTCCATAAGGATGTACTTTTGGGCTCATTTGATTTTGAATCATATGAGATATACGAATCTTGTCTTCAAGGCAAGATGACAAAGACTCCATTTATTGGACGCAGCGAAAGGGCTAATGATCTGTTAGGACTCATACATATTGATGTATGTGGCCCTTTCAGAAAAGTAGCTGGAGGAGACTTACATTACTTCATTACTTTTACTGATGATTTTAATAGATACGGCTATGTGTATCTGATGAGACACAAGTTAGAATCTTTTGAAAAGTTCAAAGAATTAAAGAATGAAGTACAAAACCAACTTGGTAAGAGTATTAAGATGCTTTGATCAGATCGAGGTGGGGAATACCTTAGCCAAGAGTTTCATGATCATCTCATTGAGTGTGGGATCATATCTCAACTCATTCCACCTGGAACGCCACATTGGAATGGTGTATCAAAAAGGAGGATCCGTACTTTATTAGATAAGGTATGATCAATGATGAGTCATACAGATCTTTCTACTTCCTTCTGGGGACATGCTCTAGATGTTGGTTGATCCTAGGAAGATCGTACCAGTTCCACTGTACAAAAATTTTGTACAAGTGTCGAACCTTTCCCAAACAACCTGTTGTGTTCTTTAGAAATTAAATTAGGAATCGCAAACGGAACTTAATATTATTGATTCCAAATTTAACTTATCTGTTCTTAATGGTTTAGATTTGGATCGCAAATGATGCTTAACATTATTGATCCAAATCCACCTATGTTATAAATTCAATTAAATATTAATTTCCAAAATTAGCTTCTAGGACAACATGGCGAGGCACTAGTCCTTCTTGGGCATGGGATCATCCACCACCGCATAGACAAAGCCTTTTAAGGAAATCTAATATTTAATTTCCTTATATAACTCTAGGTTTAACCAAAAAGAACAATCGAATCACAAATTCGAAAAAAAAAAAACACAAACTCAAATCTCAAATTCGAAACTCTAGAATCATATGCCTCTTGTGTTTGGAATTCATACAAAGAAAAACTAGCATGATGCGGAAAATAATTACTAGTTATACCTTTTTTGTATGCAATGACCTCTTGATTTTCTGCCGTATTCCTCGCCTCCTCTTGGACGTCGTGTGGGCGATGAACCTCCAAGATGAACACCACCCAAAAGCTCCTCCTCCTTCTCTAAGTTTCGGCCACAACCACCACCATGAAATAAAAGAGAGTAAGGGGAAAGGAAAGGGGAGAGGGCCGGCCACAAGAGAGAGCACAAGCAAGAGAATAAGAATTGATGCAATCCCTACTTCTCCTCTTATTCTCCTTCTCTTTGTATCTAGCCACACAAACCAACCACAAGAGGTGGTCATCCCTTTCATGAAGAAAAGCAAGGGCCGGCCCTTAGGAGAAGACTAGAGAGAAGAGAGAAAAGAATAGAATTAATCATGAGGCCTCTCGTCCCCTTCTTTTATAATACTTGCCCAAGGCGAATAAGGAAAGATTTTTACAAAAAATTAAAATCTTCCTCTTGTTTTCCTTTCCTCCTTTTTAATTCCTTTTTCTCCTCTTAATTTATTTAATGGCAGGTCCCTTGCTTGGACACCAAACAATGGTGGTCGGCCCTTAAAAGAAGAAAAAATATTTTATAAGCAAAGAAGGAAAGCTCTTATAAAATTTTACAAGCTCTCTTTTAATTTTCTAACGTCGATATTTTAAAAAAAGAAAATTTTAAAACAAGTTTTAAGATTTAAAACTTCTCATTTAAAATTTCCTTTTTTTAACATGGTTACAAAAAATGAAAGTTTCAAATTTAAAACTCCTTTTTAAAAAAAAACCATGAGGATGGTTAAAAAAGGAAAGTTTTAAAACTTTTAAACTTTCTTTTAAACCATGTGGCCTAATTCAAATAAGGAAAGTTTTATAATTTTAAAATCTCTCTTTCAAAACTTATAGATATCTACAAAGAGAAGATTTTTAAAAATTGAAAACACCCCTCATACTTTGAATAATGTGGTCGGCCGCCTTTAAGAAAGTAGTGGCCGACCCTTGCATTAGTCACCAAGCCTTGGGCCGACCCCCTCTTAAACACCAAGATGGGCTTTTCATGGGTGGATATGAGCCATTAATGAGGCTATGACAGGGATCTAGAGGAGAAATTGGTGTTGGCCTCCTAACGAGCTCGAGTATCCCGTGTTCACCCCGAACACACAACTCAAGTTCATCAATAATAACTCATTCCACTAGAGAGTTATTATCGCACTACCGCACTAATCTCAAATTACATTATGGGATCCTTCTTATCATGAGTGTGTTAATCTCCCTGTGTTTAAGATGTCGGATGCCCACTAATTAATTGAGTTACTGACAACTCTCTTTAATTAATATCTTAGTCCAAGAGTAGTACCACTCAACCTTATCGTTATGTCGGACTAAGTCCACCTGCAGGGTTTAACATGACAATCCTTATGAGCTCCTCTTGGGGACATTATCAACCTAGATTACTAGGACACAATTTACTTCTATAATCAATAACACACTATAAGTAATATCATTTCCCAACTTATCGAGTCTTTTGATTTATCAAACTAAATCTCACCCTTTGATAAGTCAAAGAAATAAATACTAAATATATGTGCTTGTTATTATATTAGGATTAAGAGCACATACTTCCATAATAACTAAGGTCTTGTTCTTTTATTAAGTCAGTATAAAAAGAACCTACCTTAAATGGTTCTGATCAATACACTCAGAGTGTACTAGTGTAATTTATTAGTCAAGATAAACTAATATCTAATTACACTATGACTATTCCAATGGTTTGTTCCTTTCCATATTAGTCGTGAGCCGCTGTTTATAATTTATAAAAAATTGATAACATGATCTTCTGTGTGTGACACCACACACCATGTTATCTACAATATAAATTAATTGAACAACTACACTTAGCATATAAATGTATTCATTTGACCAATGTTATTCTTAAATGTTTATACAAAAAATAGACTTTTAGTATACACTCTAACAATCTTCCACTTGTACTAAAAGACTATGCTGCCATAAATCCTGCCATACATCTGATTCCCAACCCTTCAACATGTCGGCCTTAGTGAAAGGATATTTCAGGTTATCACTTGATGCAATCTAGGCGGCAACATCTTCTCCTCGTTATACGATATCTCGTATTAGGTGGTACTTGCACTCTATTGTGTTTACTTGCCTTATGAACTTATGGTTTCTTTGAGTTTGCTACTGCACCTCTATTATTACAATAAATTGTAATAATTTTTGGGCAAACCAGAAATCATGTCTAAGTCCATCATGAAGTTTCTGAGCCATATAATTTCTATGGCTGCCTCAGAGGCTGCCACATACTCAGCTTCTATGGTGGAGTCCGAAAAACATCTATGCTTAACACTCCTCCATTGTTATGACTTTACCTCCTAAAGTAAACACAAAAATCCCGAGGTCGACTTACTATTGTCCCTATCTGATTGGAAGTCAAAATCCGTGTAACCCACAGGGATCAAATTATCTGCCTTAAAAACTAACATATAATCTCTAGTCCATCTTAGGTACTTTAATATATGCTTTACGGCAGTCCAGTGTCTCGGTCCTAGGTTACTTTAATATCTGCTAATCATGTCCATGGCAAAGCAGATATCCAGTCTCGTGCATAACATACATTAGGCTTCCGATAGCTGAAGCCTAAGGAACTGCCTTCATGTCCTCTATCTCTTTTGATGTCTTATGAGACATCTCTTTTGATAAAGCTACTCCATGCCTAAAAGGTAGAAAGCCTTTCTTAGCGTCTTGTATGCTAAAACGAGCTAGGATAGTATTGATATATGAAGCTCGGGATAAACACAACATTCTTTTCTTGTGATCCCTTTGATCCCGAGAATATGTGTGCATTCTCCCAAGTCCTTCATATTGAACTACTTGGACAACCATACCCTTACTTCCGACAACACTTTGATATTGTTTCCAACTACTAAATATGTCATCTATGTATAGTACAAGAAATACCACCACGTTTCCATCACACTTCTTGTATACACAAGACTCATCCGGACACTGAATAAATCCATAGGTATGGATTACTCTATTAAATCGGATGTTTCAAGACCTTGAAGCTTTGCTTCAGTCCATAAATATACCGATTGAGCTTACATACTAGATGCTCTTTGCCCTTTGCAATGAACCCCTTTGGTTGCTTTATATGGATACTTTATTCAAGACTTCCATTAAGGAAAGTTGTCTTGACATCCACTTGCCAAATCTCATAATCCATATGAGCAGCAATAGATAAAAGCATCAGGATAGATTTAAGCATGACTTCCGGTGAAAAGGTTTCCTCATAATCGATACCCTTTTTCAACAAGCTTTGCTTTGAAAGTTTCCACCTTTCCATCTGTCCGTCTTTTTCTATTGTAGACCTAATGGTTTTTACACCATTTAGTGATTCTACAAGCTCCCAGACTTTATTAGAATACATATATTCTAATTCTGTATTCATTGCTCGTTGCAAAGATGCTGCATCTTTATCTTGGAGCACTTTGTCATATGTTTGAGAATTAGGTTTATGTTCACCAGGGATCAAGTACAAAGACTCTCTCAAAACATGAATATTTCAGGTTGCCTAACAACCCTCCCACTACGACGAGTCTCTTTCTGTAATTGTGTATCATCTGTGATACGTGTTGCAGTTTCTTGTGATATTTCATCTTGTACAGTTGGTACTAGATTAGACGTGCCCTTTATTATTTCCTTAAGAACAAATTTACTTATGGGCTTATGGTTTATTACATAGTCCTCTTCTAAAAATCGGGCATTGGTGCTAACAATGACCTTCTGATTTTTTAGACTATAAACCTCCTTTCATTTTTCTACGATAACCCACAAACAAGTGAACTCCTGTTCCAACTTATCAGTGTCTCCCTTCAGCACATGTGCTGGACTACCCCAAATTCGAATATGCTTTATACTAGGCTTACACCCATTCTACAATTCTATGGGAGTAGAGGGTTCTGACTTAGAAGGTACTATGTTCACTTTCGTTTCCAAAGTATATCCTCAAAATGATTTTGGTAATTCTGAATAACTCATCATCGATCTAACTATTTCCATAACAGTCATATTCCTTCGATCTACTACACCATTCTGTTGGGGTGTACCAGGTGTAGTCAGTTGGGATTGAATCATGACTTCTGATAAGTGACTCCTAAACTCTCCTAAGAGGTACTCGTCACTACGATCTCACCGTAGTGTGTTGTTACTTTTACCTTGACGTTTCTCCACATCAGCCTAGTACTCTTTGAACTTATCAAAGCACTTAGACTTTCGGTGCATCAAGTAAATGTATCCGTATCTTGAATAGTCCTCTATAAAAGAGATGAAATATTTGAAAGCTCCTCTTGCCTGGATAGTCATAGGTTCACACAAATCAGAATGAACCAATTCCAACATATCTTTGGCTCTATACCCCTTAGACTTAAAAGCCCTCTTGGTCATTTTTTTCTTCCAAGTAAGACTTCCAGGTTGGAAAGTTTTCCACCACCAATGAATCCAAAAGTTCATCGGCTATTATCCTTTGAATCCTACTCAAGTTAATATGACCTATCCTTAGATGTCAAAGATATGATTGGTTTATTTTCAAAGATTGCTTTCTCTTATTAGAGTTAGAAGATATGTTATTAATTTCCATTTGTTGCATTATGGGATTTATTGGATTTATATAAATTGCCAACCAACGTACCATAACAGGTAACATTCCTCATTATTTTTGATAACAACTTTATTATCAATAGAGATAGAATATCAAGTTCTTTGATATTTTAGAAACCAAAATTAAATTCTTTCTAAACTTGGTACGTAAAGATAATTTCTCAAAATCCATATTTTATTCCTATCAGAGGATAAACATCACCCACTACAACAGTTGCTACTTTTGCTGTAGTGCCCATGTAGATAGTGTTTTCCCTTTCATATAGTTGTCGAGTTTCGTGGAACCCTACAATGAATTGCAGACATGATCAGTGGCTCTTCGTATCTACACACCAGGTACCGGTAGATAACACCACTAAATATGTTTCAACAACTAATGAATAAAATACACCTTATATTGTTCTTAGTTCTGAGAGGGCAGCCCATCTTACTGTCCAAGTCTTATTTCCAATTATTATAATTGGGACAACTAAGTCTATTCTATAGTATAACAAGTAGGGGATTGACAAATATTTGAAATCCTAAGAATCACAAAAATATTTGGTCAAGACCAACACCTTAAAATCCCCATGAATTTTGTATGCCACGATAGTGTGGACGTATATAATATCAAAGAGGAGATTTTATTAATTAATTTTATTATCTCGTCAACCTAACTTTATGACAAGTAAAATTAATAATTGGTCTATCTCTGATCAAATATTTGGTCAAAACTTTGAATTTAAAATAATATTGATTTCTCAAAACAATATCATTTAAATTCACCAACACCTCAAACACCGTGAATTTTGCATGCCACGATAGTGTGGATGTATACAAAATCAAACATTTGTAAGAAGAGGGTTTTACTCATTAATAACCTTGTCAACCTATCTTTATGACAAATAAAATTATCTCAAACACCGTGAATTTTCTATGCCACGAGAGTGTGGACGTATACAAATCCAAACATTTGTAAGAGGGGTTTTACCCATTAATTTTATTATCTTGTCAACTTGACAAATAAAATTACCTCAAACACCATGAATTTTGTATGCCATGATAGTGTGGACGTATACAAAATTTCAACATTTGTAAGAGGGGGTTTTGATTTTATTATCTTGTCAATTTATCTTTATGACAAATTATTAGTTGGTTTTCCTTTAGTCACACAAATAATAGCAGTGACTCCGATGGGGAGGATATTATTAAATGTGCCTAAGTGTATACCATTACTTGATACTTAGTCCATTAAATAAGATTGTGCCCCTTCCGATGGAGAAGATCACACGCTCCTAATCAATTTCCTATAACCATCCATAAAGGAAGTTTGATCTAGTGATCTAGAAACAAACTCATCCGATGGGGAGGGAGGCACTCAGAGCCAACACGCAAGTTTGTCGCATCACTTACAAACCAATAATTGAGATCATGGAATTTATCTACAAATCCCTCTCCCACTTAGTTATTTAAGGTGAGGAATTTTAACCTAGCAAGTACACATCACATGTACACACACATCACAGTAAATAAAAGCAATAAATATGGAAATTAATTTTCCAACTATTATGGCTTCTTCCATCACTGTCCTTCGCGTGCTGCCAGCCCTAGGGTTCATGCCGTCGGGTCCATCGAGCTTCCTTTTTCGCTGCGCCTCTGGTCCTCCAATAGCACCACACCTCACAAGGATACAATCCGCGATAGAAAAAATAAAATTTTACATACATCGATCCTATATTCCACAAGGGAATGTACATCAACTCTAGATCGAACATAAATGTAAAATCCTAGGGCTAATACCGCTCCTACTGTATTAGTCAAATACAATCATGCACACAAAAAAATGCCCTTGACATGTATAAGGGTCCAATCACACACAATAACCATAAGTCATAATAGTTGGAGCCTACAACCACAGAGTTAGTATATCCTACTATTATCCTGCCTAAATTATGTATGACATGTACATAATTAAACTGAAAACCAAACACAAAATGGTAAACCGTAGCTTTGATACCAATTGTTAGAGGTCCTAGGAAGATCGTACCGGCTCCACTATATAAAAATTTTGTACAAGTGTCGAACCTTTCCTAAACAACCTATTATGTTCTTTAGAAATTAAATTAGGAATTGCAAATAGAACTTAACATTATTGATTCCAAATTTAACTTATCTGTTCTTAATGGTTTAGATTTGGATCACAAATGATGCTTAACATTATTGATCCAAATCCACCTATGTTATAAATTATATTAAATATTAATTTCCAAAATTGGCTTCTAGGACTACATGGCGAGGCACTAGTCCTTCTTGGGTATGGGATCATCCACCACCGCCTAGACAAAGCCTTTTAAAAAATCTAATATTTAATTTCCATATATAACTCTAGGTTTAATCAAAAAGAACAATCGAATCACAAATTCGAAAAACAAAAAAAAAATAAACTCGAATCTCAAATTTGAAACTCTAGAATCATATGCGTCTTGTGTTTGAAATTCATACAAAGAAAAACTAGCATGATGCGGAAAATAATTACTAGTTATACCTTTCTTTGTATACAACGACCTCTTGATCTTCTGCCGTATTCCTCACCTCCTCTTGGACGTCGTGTGGGCGACGAACCTCCAAGATGAACACCACCCAAAAGCTCCTCCTCCTTCTCTAAGTTTCGGCCACAACCACCACCAAGGAACAAAAGAGAGTAAGGGGAAAGGAAAGGGGAGAGGACCAACCACAAGAGAGAGCACAAGCAAGAGAATAAGAATTGATGCAATCCCTACTTCTCCTCTTCTTCTCCTTCTCTTTGTATCCGGCCACACAAAGCAACCACAAGAGGTGGCCGACCCTAGCATGAAGAAAAGCAAGGGCCGGCCCTTAGGAGAATACTAGAGAGAAGAGAGAAAAGAATAGAATTAATCATGAGGCCTCTCCTCCCCTTTTTTTATAATACTTGCCCAAGGCAAATATGGAAAGATTTTTACAAAAAAATAAAATCTTCCTCTTGTTTTCCTTTCCTCCTTTTTAATTCCTTTTTCCCCTCTTAATTGATTTAATGGCTGACCCCTTGCTTGGACACCAAGCAAGGGTGGCCGACCCTTAAAAGAAGAAAAAAAATCTTGTAAAAATTTTATAAGCAAAGAAGGAAAGCTCTTATAAAATTTTACAAGCTTTCTTTTAATTTTCTAACGTGGATGTTTTAAAAAAGGAAAATTTTAAAACAAGTTTTAAGATCTAAAACTTCTCATTTAAAATTTCTTTTTTTTAACATGGTTACAAAAAAGGAAAGTTTCAAATTTAAAACTCCTTTTTTTAAAAAAAAAACCATGAGGATGGTTAAAAAAAGGAAAGTTTAAAAATTTTTAAACTTTCTTTTAAACCATGTGGCCTAATTCAAATAAGGAAACTTTTATAATTTTAAAATCTCTCTTTCAAAACTTGTAGATATCTACAAAGAGAAGTTTTTTGAAAATTCAAAACACCCCTCATACTTTGAATTATGTGGCCGACCCCCTTCACATTGCTTGTGGCCGCCCCCCTTTGAGAAAGTAGTGGTCGACCCTTGGCTTAGTCACCAAGCCTTGGGTTGGCCCCCTGTTGGACACCAAGTGTTGAAACCCCAAGGTTGTTTTGGTGTGATCAACAAGTTAAGTTAGCTTTTGTGTGTTTCTAACCTTGTGTCTAAGTGTGTAGGAGCTTAGGAGCACAGGTAGTCGAGCGGAAGATACAGCTAGCGAGAAGGATGGCAGTTCGAGGGACGAGGTGCTGCGGAAGAGTACACCGACAGACGAGAAGGAAGCTTGCGGTGGTTCCGAGGGATGAAAGTCGGAGCGGAAGATTACTCGAGGAGCAAGAGACGCAGCTAGCGAGAAGGACGACATGCGGTGCGTCCGAGGGACGAAGACTGCGGATGAGTACGCCGGCGTACGAGAAGGAAACACGCGGCGATTCCGAGGGACGAGAAGCCGGAGGGAAGCCCGCTCTAGAAGATCGGAAGTTGGGTTCGGGTGAGCCCTTTTCCGGATGGTAGAGATCACCCAAGCGAACAGATCCGGAGTAGATGACCAGACCGAGCCGAACCGAACCGAAGTAGAGGTCCGAGGTGAAAAAGTCAACCGCTGTTGACTTTTAGGCTCCGGGGAGCTCGGAGCACTTTCGGGCTCCCGGACCTGGGTTTTTGACCAGATCGCGTCAAACGCGATCTGAATATTGGGGATAAAGTTTTATCCCCCCAGTGCACTCGGAACCCCTTCCAGGCGCCCCGACCAAGGCTATAAATATAGCCTTGGTCCAGAAGCTCTTCATCTATTACAGGACTATCCAACAACTCCCTCCAAGCCAGCTGCAATGGTCCTACAAGTGGTATCAGAGCCGAGATGCCACAGGAGGACTAACCGCCATCTAAAGCAATAAAATGATGGCCGGAGCTAGCGACTACCCACCTGTATTCGAGGGGGAGTTTTCCGTCTGGAAACAAAAAATGGAGGTATACCTTAATTCAGATTTTGGTATTTCTTTAATAATGAAATTTGGTTATGAAGAACCGAAGAACGCGTACGGAGAAGAAATCAATAAACTTCTCTAGACTCACAAGCAACGTGAGGAGTTTATGGCAAACACGCGAGCTAAATTTCACATTCTAACTGTAATATCAAAAGAAGATCTCGATAAAATCGGAGAATACAAAAACGCAAAAGAACTTTGCGAAAAGTTCTTGAAGATCTACGAAGAACCAGCTGAAGCTGAATCCGACTCCTTGATGGACACCGAGCCACCGACAGAACAGTCCGAGAATGAGGAAACTGCCGAGATAGTCGATCTCCATCCCGAGGACACAGAAAGCTCATCCCAGGTGAGCATCAATGAAGGGGGAGAGATATTAGAAGAAAGCAACTCAACAGGGGGAGAATCAACTATCGAAAAGGTAAGTCAGGTATGGACTCGAACTTCTGATCAATTGGTTCAATCAATCGAAAAATTGCCTGAAGATTTTTTCGAATTAGAAATTGAATCTTTGAAAAAGTTTTTTAGATTAAGAAATCTATTATTAATAGACTCCTGTAAATTAGAATTTTTGTTAAAAAATTCCTGCAAAGTACAAAATATTTTTTCGAACGAATCTTGCGCATTGCCGAAAGAATATTTTATATCATCGGAAAAAAATTTCGGATTAAAAAATCTTTTTTTCAAACGAATCTTGTAAAACAAAAAAATTGCTGAAAGATTTTTTACCTATTATTTTGCTGAAAGAATGTTGCCAAATAAATGTATTGTCAAAAGAGTCTTGCAAGTTACAAAATACTTTGTCAAACGAATCTTGCAAACTTGAAACATGTTTGAAAGATCTTTTACCAAATATTTCGTCAAAAGAATTTTCTGCATGTTCAATATTATTTACTTTAAATCTGAAAAAGTGTGATTTAAGATGTTATGATATATTAAAAAGGAAATTTAAAACTTCCTGATAAAAGTATTAGAATAAAATAAATAAATAAATAAATGCATAGAATTTTTTTTTAATATTATCAATTTTCTTAAAATTTCTTGCATAAAGTTTTGGGCTTAGAAAAAATTTTTATGGTGAAAACTTAGAAATTTTCCAAAAGTTATTCTTAACTTAGAAATTTTCTTTGATATTTTGAGATTGCTGTTGTGAAAATTATTGCAAAATTTTCAAAGTTCTCAAAATTTACTTAAAAAAGGTCTTAATGACTTGGAAATTTTTTTTACCTAGAAATTTTCCTTGACTTTGAAATATTTTTTTTCTAAGTCTTTAACCCTTAGATTGTTTTTCTTGAACCCCCATTTTTTTTATAATCAAACGGGGAGAAGAAAAAGTATAAGTCTAGGGGAAGGTAGAAAATTAAAAATTTTGAAATTTAATGTTTCTATCTTGAAATTTAATGTTTTTATCTTGTTGCACGTTAGTGCAAAATAAAATGTTTAATTTTCATATCAATTATTGACTCTAACTTAACTTGAATTGATCACATCAAAATGGGGGAGATTGTTGGATCCCCAAGGTTGTTTTGGTGTGATCAACAAGTTAAGTTAGCTCCTGTGTGTTTCCAACCTTGTGTCTAAGTGTGCAGGAGCTTAGGAGCATAGGTAGTCGAGCGGAAGACGCTGCTAGCGAGAAGGACGATAGTCCGAGGGACGAGGTGCTACGGAAGAGTACACCGGCGGACGAGAAGGAAGCGTGTGGTGGTTCCGAGGGACGAAAGCCAGAGTGGAAGATTGCTCGAGGAGCAAGAGACGCAGCTAGCGAGAAGGACGGCATGCGGTGCGTCCGAGGGACGAAGACTGCGGATGAGTGCGCCGGTGGACAAGAAGGAAACATGCAGCGATTCCGAGGGACGAGAAGCCGGAGGGAAGCCCGCTCGAGAAGACCGGAAGTTGGGTTTGGGTGAGCCCTTTTCCGGATGGCAGAGATCACCCAAGCGAATGGATCCAGAGTAGAAGACCCGGATAGAGACGAACTGAACAGGAGCAGAGGTCCCGGACAAAAAAGTCAACCACTATTGACTTTTAGGCTCCGGGGCGCCCGGAGCTGTCTGAGGCGCCCGGAACCCTTCCAAGCGTCCGGACCTGGTTTTTTTGACCAGATCACGTCAAACGCGATCTGAACGTTGGGGATAAAGTTTTATCCCCCCGAGGCGCCCGGAACCCCATCCAGGCACCCTGACCAAGGCTATCAATATAGCCTTGGTCCAGAAGCTCTTCATCTATTACAAGACTATCCAACAACCCCCTCCAAGCCAGCCGCAACAGTCCTACACCAAGATGAGGGCTTTTCATGGGTGGATATTGTTGATACAGTCTGACCTGGATGTTGTTTTGCTGTTGACACTGATTTAAGTTTGTATCAGATATTTAACTCAGATTAATTACTAATCTAGGTTGACTTGGTTGACCTGATTCGGGAAAAAGTCCAAGTATGGAGACTTGGCACTGGAGAAGTCCAAGCAGGGAGCTTGGCACGAGTGGAAAGTCCTAACTGGGATGTTAGGCAGTTGGAAAGTCCTGGCGAGTGAAGCCAGGCAGTGGGAAAGTCCTAACTGGGATGTTAGGCAGTTGCAAGTCCTGGTGAGTGAAGCCAGGCAAGGGAAAATCCAGATGGATCAAGGGTGATCGGACATCTGGTGTTGAAAAGTCCAAGAAGGAAGCTTGGCATGCGAAGTCAGAGAGGGCTCGGGCTCGTTCTCTAGGACCAGATGAAGTCGGAGAGAGCTAGGGAGCTCGTTCCTCGGACTAGGACGAGAGGGCTCGACCGGATCAGAAGGATCGGTCGGCACCGATCGGTTGACACCGGATCGGTCTCGCGGACCGATCGGTGGCTATACGATCGGTCCGATCGGAATGATCGATGGCTCTGAGCGTTTATCGATGCGGACCGATCAAATCGATCGATAGCCTTTATGTGATCGGTCGCGGACCGATCGAAATCGATCGATAGCCCATCGATTTTACCGATCGGTGCGGACCGATCGAAATCAATCGATAGCCATCGAGATTTCATTGATCGATGCGGGGACCGATCAGATTAGTCTTGATCGGTCCGCAGATCGATCCAGCAGCGCACTGAAGCGGCGCTGATCGGTCTCGGGACCGATCAGATTAGTTCCTGATCGGTCCGCAGATGATCCAGTGAATCATGGATCGGTCTGCAGACCGATCCACAGTATGGCTTGTTTTGCATGCGCTTTCTCTTATTGTTTCTGATTCGCAATTGCTTTTACCTATTTCGTTTCTAACCATCTGCTGTAAGCTTTTTCGAAGTTACAGGTTACAGATTACTTGATGTTGGATGAATTCAAATTGAGGATCATTAGTAGAAGGCGACGAAAAAGCTTTTGCTGTGTCTCGCTGCGGACAAACCAGTTTTGGTAGCAACGTCTCGTTTGCGATCTGCTGGCAGCCGTTTGGTCGAAATCAGCTTGACTTGTGCTGATAGGTTCAAGCTCAGAGGTACCAGTGGAAACGAGGATGCCATTGGTGGGAGCTGAGACAATCAGACAAGGAAGAAGCGTGATTGGCGACGTCGTGGACGGTTGCAGGGATTTGCAGGGATTTGCTGCAGGTTTGGCAGAGATCCGTTACAGAGCAGAGAGGCATATGAAGGTGGAGAGGAGAGGCTCTCGTAACAATGCTTTTTGTGCTCTTGCTGTGAAAAACACTGTGGAGAAAAACTCTCTGGAAGATTGAAGCAGTGTGCTTGTTCTTCGCTGATTGTGGCTGTGAGCTTCCTTTGATCATTTCACTTGAGCCACTACTGTAAGTCTTGTGCTTAATTTCTTACTGCTGTTAAAGACTTTGTGGAGAGGTTACTCCACCGAGAAGGAGAATCCTTTAGTCGGATAGCTTTCGGGGTGTGATCTACCGAAAGATCAAGAGGATTCGTCCACCTTACGGACACGCCGAGGAGTAGGGGCAAGTTATCCCCGAACCTCGTAAATCTCTGAGTTAGTGTGCTGTGCTTTCTTGTTTTAGTTTTCTAATTCTGCTGTGCTAACAAAGTTCTTGAAGTAATTTGTGTTTAGTGTTTTTCAAAGAGGCTATTCACCCCCCTCTAGCCATCTAAGGTCCCAACAAGTGGTATCAGAGCCTGGTGCTCTTCATTACGGCTTAACAACCCAAAGAGCTAAACAATGGCCATGAAGGAGGGACTCAGCACCAACCGTCCACCTTATTTCGATGGAGTAGATTTTCAATACTGGAAAAGCCGCATGGAGTATTACCTCAAGACTGATATCTCCATGTGGTTCTCGGTCAAGGAGGGATTCTCACCTCCAAAGGACGAAGAAGGTAAGGAACTTGACTCATCGAGATGGTCAACCGAGCAAACTCGCAAGGGACAAGCCGATGCCAAGGCGGTTGTCACTTTGCAATGTGGGATAGCCAAGGATCAACTTGTCAAGGTTGGTCCTTTCACAAGTGCGAAGGATCTATGGAACAAGCTCATCGAGCTCCAAGAAGGGACTCGAGACTCTCGGATCGCCAAGAGGGATTTGTTCTTAAACCAACTACAGAACCTTGTCATGAAGGAAAATGAAACTGTAAGTGAGATACATGGAAGGTTCAAGGAGATCATCAATGGTCTCCATTCGGTGGATGAACGAGTAGAAAACCGTGACCTCGTAAGGTATGCTCTAAAAGCTTTTCCTAGGAATGCCTTGTGGTCATCCATGGTGGATGCCTACAAGGTATCCAAGGATCTTTCCATTGTTAAACTAGATGAATTTTTCTGTGAGATGGAACTTCATGAGCTTGCTAACAAAGGTCAAAAAGAGAAGGGTATTGCTTTATTTGCAGGACCAAAGAGCAAGGATGGAAGAAGGAAGAAGGAAAAGAAGAAAGAAAAGGAGATTTCCTCATCCACCTCTTCTTCCGAATCCGATGATGAAAGTGGATCATCATCAAGCGAGATGGCGAACTTCGTAAGGAGGATTATGAGAAGAGGCCGAAGATACAAAGGAAAAGGTAAAACTAATGATCAAAATTTTGATAAATCTAATGTTACATGTTATGAGTGTAGCAAGAAAGGACACATTCGGAGCGAGTGTCCGAAACTAAAGAGGAAGGAGGAACGAGCCAAAAGGAAGGAGGAAAGAGCCAAGAAGAAGAAGGCTCTCAAGGCCACTTGGGATGAGTCCTCATCAAGCTCATCGGAGGAAGAAGAGAAGATGGAAAAGAGCACTCGGCAATTGGCACTCATGGCAAGGGAAGAGTCAGAATCCGAGAGTGATGACTCAAGCGCTTCAACCACGGCTTCATCATCTTCGGATGATGAAGAGGTAACCTCTTCTCATATAGAAAAGTGTTATAAAACTATCACTCATTTATCTACATTGCTTAAAAAGTCAAAAACAGAAAATAAATTGTTGAAAGAAGAAGTAAAAACCTTAAGGACCCTTAGGGAAGATGAGGTCGATGACCTACATCTAGAAGTCCTTGAGGATGAGAACAAGGCCTTAAAGGGTGAGGTTGAGAAACTCAAGAAAATGCTTGAGAAATTCTCAACTAGCTCTAAGACTCTAGACATGATTCTAAATGCCCAAAGGGCAGTTTACAACAAAGCCGGGTTAGGGTATCAACCCAAGGAGTCGAGTTTCATTTCTCTAATGTCTAGAACTCAAAATAGTAGATCACATGTTTCTAGAGTTCATGGAACTAGGAAAGGTATGACCAAGGCATGGGTTCCTAGGTCTTTCGTTGTAGAAGCATTAGGTCCCAAGATTTGGGTACCTAAAACCTCTATTTTTCGTGTATTGTAGGCATTGGTCGAGGGGGAGCATCTATCAACTTGGTTTGTTGATAGTGGATGCTCCAAGCACATGATTGGGAACAAATCACTGTTTACTACCATTCAAAACAAAAGTAGAGGTAATGTGTCTTTTGGTAATAATGGTAGCCTTAAGGTTGTAGGAATTGGAGACATTCATATATCCGAATGTCTTCATATCAAGAATGTCCTTCTAGTCAAGGGGATGACTTTTAATCTCCTAAGTGTCAGTCAGTTGTGTGATACGGGTTACACAATTGAATTTCATTCAAGTCAATGTTTGGTTAAACACATTGACACACTTGACACGGTACTAGTAGGCACAAGGGTTGACAATATTTATCAAGTATCATTTAAAAGTGCTACTAATGCTTTGATTAAGTGTTTCATGTCGAAAGAAGAAGAGTCTTGGTTATGGCATAGAAGATTGGCACATGTAAACATGAAGAACATCTGGAAGTTGGCCAACCAAGGATTAGTGCGAGGCTTACCAAGCATCAAGTTCCACAAGACCAAACTATGTGATGCATGTCAAAAGGGTAAGCAAACAAAAGCTGTCCATAAAGGTAAAAGCAATGTAAGTACATCTACTACTTTAGATTTATTGCACATGGACCTATTTGATTGCAGTAGTGTAATATCATTGAATGGAAGTAGATATTGTTTGGTAATCGTTGATGATTTTACTAAATACACATGGACTTTCTTCTTGAAACATAAGGACCAAACTATAGATATTTTTATTTCCTTTTGTAGAAGAACTGAAAATGAAAAATCGACAACAATTAAAACCATTAGAAGTGATCATGGTGGGGAATTTCAAAATCATAGGTTTTTAGAGTTTTGTCAAGAAAAGGGATATAGGCATGAGTTCTCTACTCCAAGGACCCCACAGCAAAATGGGGTTGTGGAGAGAAAGAACCGAGTTCTACAAGAGGCTGCACGAAGCATGCTTCATGAGTACTCACTACCGAGCTACTTATGGGCTGAAGCTGTGAATACAGCTTGCTATGTGCAAAATTGAGTTTTAATACATAGGTTTTTAGGAAAGACTCCCCATGAACTTTGGTTTGGGAAACCGCCTACAATTAAACATCTTAGGGTGCTTGGTTGTAAAGTGTTTATCTTAAACACCAAGGACTATCTTGGGAAGTTCACGGCTAAGGCTGATCAAGGGATACTGGTCGGGTACTCTCTTACCATCAAAGCCTATCGAGTCTACAATGAGAGGACTAAATTGATTGAAGAGTCCTCAGACGTAGCATTTGAAGAAATCCCTAAATCAAATGATCAATCAAGGGATGTAGGAGAAATTCAATTCGAACTTAGAAATCTAAGTTTGAATGATCAAAACATTGGAAGAGTCGAAGTTGACTCTGAAGATGATGAACAAAGGCAACAAAGAATTCAATCTGATCCTTTGCCAGATATTGAGTCCTTGCCTGTGCCTAGTGAGACCATTCATGAGGCACCATCAACACCAAGACAATCTAGGATAGCCTCTAGTCATCCCCAAGACCAAATTGTGGGAGACATTCAACAAGGGGTTAGGACTAGGTCATTCTTCAGAAATGAGTCTAATGAAGTCGCATTGATTTCAGAGATTGAACCGAAATTAGTTGATGAGGCATTGCACGATCCTGATTGGATCATAGCTATGCAAGACGAATTAGGTCAATTTGAAAGGAGCCAAGTGTGGGACTTAGTTCCTAGACCTAAGAAGACCACCATTATTGGAACTAAATGGGTCTTCAAAAATAAGTTAAATCAAAAGGGAGAAGTTGTAAGAAACAAGGCAAGACTTGTAGCCAAGGGCTATAGTCAAGTCGAAGGTCTCGATTATGATGAGACTTATGCTCCGTGGCACGATTAGAGTCCATTCGTTTGATGCTAGCTTTTGCTGCACATAGAGGTTTCAAACTCTATCAAATGGATGTTAAATCTGCCTTCTTAAATGGCTTCATTAAAGAAGAGGTCTATGTTGAACAACCCCCGGGGTTTGTGAGTACCGAAGCTCCAAACCACGTATACAAGCTCAAGAAAGCTCTTTATGGGCTTAAACAAGCACCTCGAGCTTGGTACGAAAGGTTGTCAACATATTTACTAGAAAAGGGTTTTGTGAGAGGCCAAATAGACCCAACACTATTTCTTCTGAGAGATGGTTAAAATATTGTTGTATCCCAAGTATATGTCTATGACATAATTTGTGGCTCAAATAACAAGGGCTATTTGAATGAATTTATTTCTCACATGGAAAGTGAGTTTGAGATGAGTCTAGTAGGAGAATTGACATTCTTCCTTGGACTTGAAATCAAACAAACTCGAGATGGAATTTATGTCCATCAGGCAAAATACACTCAAGAGATGCTTAGAAAATTCAATATGAGTGACTCTAAGGAAGTGTCCACTCCAATGGCGACAAGCACTCGCCTTGACAATGATGAGAGTGGAAAACCAATTGATCTAACGCAATATAGAAGCATGATTGGTAGTCTTCTATATCTCACAGCTAGTCGACCGGACATACTTTTTGTTGTGGGCATGTGCGCTAGATATCAAGTCTGTGCCAAGGAATCTCATTTAATTGCAGTTAAGAGAATATTGAGATACCTTAAGGGCACAATTCGAGTAGGTCTATGGTACCCTCGTACAGAGTCTTTTGACTTGATAGGCTATACCGATTCCGACTATGCTGGGTGCAAATTGGATCGGAAAAGCACTAGTGGGGGTTGCCAATTTTTAGGTTCATCTTTAGTTAGTTGGTCAAGTCGGAAGCAACATTGTGTTGCTCTCTCCACGACCGAGGCCGAATATATTGCCATGGGAGAGAGTGTATCGCAATTGTTGTGGATGATACACACCCTAGAGGATTATGGACTTTCTTATAAGGGTGTACAAGTGCTATGTGACAACATTAGCACGATCAACCTAACTAAAAATCCAGTCCATCATTCTAGGACCAAGCACATTGAAGTGCGTCATCACTTCATAAGAGATCACGTAGCTAGGGGAGACATTGTGCTCACATATGTTGAGTCAAAGTCAAACCTAGCCGATATCTTCACAAAACCCCTTCCGGAGAATGAATTTAGTCATTTAAGGAGGGAGTTGGGAATGTGTTTGGCTCCTTAGGTCATTAGAACTTCACCATGATCAATAAGGACTATTAAAATGACAAGAGTAATTGGGAAACTGATTTGGGCAATTTGGGGACATCTCACACAAACGATAAGGTTTAACAAATTGTTTTTGTTTGCTAGAAATGGGGTGAGATGCTAGGAACAACCAATTTATTCAAAATGTATTATGCATCCCTTGAATAAGTAGGTTGAAGAGACATAAATTGAGTATGGGGAAGGTCATTACATAATTCATGTGTATTTGACTCCTAGATCTTACTCATATATTCCAACCAAGGAATCTTGGTTGGACTTTTGCCTAGAAATTTTTCTAATCATGGTTGATGGTTGATGGTTGATGTGTTGATTGGTATTGTTGTTTGGTTCATGTCATGACTTTTGATTGATAAAACGATAGGTTATTAAAGGAAATAATAATAAATTAGATATATTTTGACAAACTTGAAACTAAACATAACAAGAATCAAGAATTTCAGCTTTCATGCCTTGATTGCAAATTAGGACAAGTTGTCTATTTTGACAAACTTGAAACTTGTCTGAAATCTCAGTGCTTGTAGTCGAATTTGAAAGTCACAAATTATAAACAAATTCACACCATAAGAGCCCATCGTTAGGACATAGTTATGCTTGTAGATTCTCAGGGTTCTAGATATTGATTTTGAAAGTTTTACTGGAGAAACTTCTACGAACTATCAAACATATCTAAGGATTTCGGTTACTGAAATCACTGAAAATTTCAGTATCAGACACTGATCGGGCTACAGCCCGATCAGGAGAATATGGATCGGTCGACAGACCGATCCCAAAACTTCCCAATCTTTCTGTCTGTAATCTGATCGGTCCAGGGACCGATCAGGTTATTTTTGTGCGGCTCACTGATCGGTCCAGGGACCGATCAGGATAATCTGATACGCATAAGGCTCTTCTGATCGGTCCATAGACCGATCAGTGGTTCCATTGGTTAAGGCTGTGACTTAGGGGCTTACTGTTCGATCTCTGATCGGTCTACGGACCGATCAGGAAGTTCCCTGATCGGTCTGGTGACCGATCAGGGGCTTCGCTGAATGCTACTGATCACCTTCTGATCGGTCCACAGACCGGTCAGGAGGTTCCCTGATCGGTCTGGTGACCGATCAGGGGCGTCGGATACCTTCTGATCGGACAACCGTCCGATCATTTCTTCACTGTACACCCATCTTAACCCTTAAAACCTCCCGATCCCCTCTTTCCCTCATTCACGCGAACCCTAGCCGACTCTTCCCACCAGCCCACCCTTTCTCTTCTCCTTGCACGCCGAAGCTCCAGCCCTCGGAAGCCTTAGCCGAGAGTTCCATGGCTCCAAGGTAACTCCTACCTCTATAGAACTTGGCATTGTGTTTTCATTTCTCATCTTCTGTTGTTGTGTTTGTCTCGGTTCTTATTTGTTGGTGGCTCCGGTGCTCACTCATTGCCTCATTTTACCCCATTGTATCCCCTTAGGAAGAAACCCACTGATGGTGAGGGAACCTCTAAGGAACCAACCAAGACATCCAAATCCAAAACTCCTGCTGCTTCTTCCCGACCCCAACCAGCTAGTTCCAGTAGATTCCCAAACCGTCAGTCTGAGCAAGCTTTTCAACAAAGGACTTTTAAATTACTCCCTTGTAGGTCCGTGGATAGAAAATTCATGGACGAATTTTGCCCACAAGTGTCCGAAATCATAGCATACTACAAACTCGATTCACTAGTCTACTTGGAAAGAGATATCAACTATGACCTGGTCTCTGAGTTCTATAATAACCTTCATGAGACTAGTGATCAAGGTTTTAAAACAAGAGTTGCTAAGCGGACTCTTGATTTCAGTATCTCATCTTTCTTTGAGTATCTCGATTGTCGGAGGTGTTCCGGTGATGTTTTCTCGATATTTCCTGACTTACCAGAACAATTACTTCCACCGTTTGATATCTCACCTGACGACATATATGAGTACTTCTTCAGACAGCCTAGACAAGGGCTAGATGAGCTAGATGTTGACTTCCCTACTTTTGCTGCCTTGAGATTATCTCCTCAAGATTACATTCTTTTTAAAATTGTCACGAACTGCCTTCTACCTATCACATCTAAACCATTATCAGAGATTCGACCGTATCATTGTCTGATGCTTTACGGGTTGCGTAGGCGTCTTGATTTTGATATCATGTCGAGCATCTACTCCTCGATCATATCTTATTCTCAGCCTAGCGGTTTCACTATTTATATGCCTTATGGGCATATAATTACTGATTGGCTTGAGACCCTTCAGGTTGATGTCTCTAAGGGTAGAACAATCAAAATGGTCAGGCAGGATTGCCGACTTGGGAAAAGGGCATTTTCCAAGTCTGGAATCATAGGGCGAAATGGGGATGTTCAGTGGAAGGATGGGAGAGCTTTAGGTGAGTTACCACGGGGCCCTCCACGACAGGTTGCAGCTGCTCCTCCTGCTGACATTGGCGAGGCGGATCCTGATCTGCGCTGGCAGATCGCCGAGCTGGAGAGCCGCTTTGATCGACACGAGGAGATGGTGACTGCTGAGTTCGATGGACTACGCTTACGGATTGACCAGCGCTACGATGACCTGCGCGGGCATATTGACCAGCGCTTCGATGATATGCGCAGTCATCAGGTGGTGACGCAGCAGTTGCTACTCGGATGGATGGCACGATACCCGCCTCCGCAGTCTTACCCAGGCTATCCATCCTCCAGCGTGCCGTCTCAGGATTTCACCCTTCCTGCCGATGATGATGATGCTCCTCATGTTGAGGACGTTGATTGATGTAGTCTGTGTGTCACCTAGTCTGTATGTATTTTGGATGCTATGTGTTAGTCTGACCTGGATATTTGTACTTCTGATGCTACTCATATATTTATGCTCCTCGGTTTTATATTTGCTTGCTCTCTATTATGCTTCATTGTCTCTGTTTTCTTTTATTATGCTGTTCCTATGCCATGATTTGATTGTATCTTTTGTCTATCTTATTGTCATATTGAAACCTTAGAGGGAACTCTAGGTTGGTTAAGAGAAGGCAGGATGGATTAAGGGGGAGCCTTTTCGGTGTTTGACAAAGGGGGAGAGGATACCTAAGTTTAGAAATGTATGAAAGCTTAATTTTAGGGGAGAGGATAACGGGAAGGATCTTGATTCCCGTCATTGACTTGGTGGTGTATCCGTCTTAGGGGGAGGATTCCGATTTCCCTAAAATTATGGGTAAATGAGCACTTCTGATCTAAACTTAAATCGTGTTGTCAAACAACAAAAGGGGAGATTGTTGATACATCGACCTGGATGTTGTTTTTTTGTTGACACCGATTTAAGTTTGTATCGATATTTAACTCAGATTAATTACTAATCTAGGTTGACTTGGTTGACTGATTCGGAAAAAGTCCAAGTATGGAGACTTGGCATCGAGAAGTCAAGCAGGAGCTTGCACGAGTGGAAAGTCCTAATCGGGATGTTAGGCGGTTGGAAAGTCTGGCGAGTGAAGCCGAGCGGTGGGAAAGTCCTAAGCGGGATGTTAGGCGCTTGCAAGTCCCGTGAGTGAAGCGTGCAGGAAAATCCAGATGGATCAAGGGTGATCGGACATCCGGTGTTGAAAAGTCCAAGAAGGAAGCTTGGCATGCGAAGTCGAGAGGGCTCGTGAGCTCGTTCTCTAGGACCGGATGAAGTCGGAGAGAGCTAGGGAGCTCGTTCCTCCGGACTAGGTCGAGAGGGCTCGGCCCGAGTCAAGAAGGCTGGATCGGTCGGCAGACCGATCCAGTGAAACCTTTATACCTGATCGGTCTGCCGACCGATCAGGAATTGATCGGTGGCTACTGAACGTTTACCGATCGGTCTGCAGACCGATCAGAAATCGATCAGTAGCCCACTGTGATTTTACTGATCGGTCTGCGGACCGATCAGAAATCGATCAGTAGCCCACTGTGATTTTACTGATCGGTCTGCGGACCGATCAGAAATCAATCAGTAGCCTACTGAGATTTCATTGATCGGTCTGGGGACCGATCAGATTAGTGCTTGATCGGTCCGCAGACCGATCAGAAGCTGCGCACCTTCGGAAAAAGCGACGCCTGATCGGTCTGGGGACCGATCAGATTAGTTCCTGATCGGTCCGCAGACCGATCAGAGATGATCCAGAAATCATGGATCGGTCTGCAGACCGATCCACAGTATGGCTTGTTTTGCATGCGCTTTCTCTTATTGTTTCTGATTCGCAATTGCTTTTACCTATTTCGTTTCTAACCATCTGCTGTAAGCTTTTTCGAAGTTACAGGTTACAGATTACTTGATGTTGGATGAATTCAAATTGAGGATCATTAGTAGAAGGCGACGAAAAAGCTTTTGCTGTGTCTCGCTGCGGACAAACCAGTTTTGGTAGCAACGTCTCGTTTGCGATCTGCTGGCAGCCGTTTGGTCGAAATCAGCTTGACTTGTGCTGATAGGTTCAAGCTCAGAGGTACCAGTGGAAACGAGGATGCCATTGGTGGGAGCTGAGACAATCAGACAAGGAAGAAGCGTGATTGGCGACGTCATGGACGGTTGCAGGGATTTGCTGCAGGTTTGGCAGAGATCCGTTACAGAGCAGAGAGGCATATGAAGCTGGAGAGGAGAGACTCTCGTAACAATGCTTTTTGTGCTCTTGCTGTGAAAAACACTGTGGAGAAAAACTCTCTGGAAGATTGAAGCAGTGTGCTTGTTCTTCGCTGATTGTGGCTGTGAGCTTCCTTTGATCATTTCACTTGAGCCACTACTGTAAGTCTTGTGCTTAATTTCTTACTGCTGTTAAAGACTTTGTGGAGAGGTTACTCCACCGAGAAGGAGAATCCTTTAGCCGGATAGCTTCCGGGGTGTGATCTACCGAAAGATCAAGAGGATTCGTCCACCTTACGGACACGCCGAGGAGTAGGGGCAAGTTATCCCCGAACCTCGTAAATCTCTGAGTTAGTGTGCTGTGCTTTCTTGTTTTAGTTTTCTAATTCCGCTGTGCTAACAAAGTTCTTGAAGTAATTTGTGTTTAGTGTTTTTCAAAGAGGCTATTCACCCCCCTCTAGCCATCTAAGGTCCCAACAGATATGAGGCATTAATGAGGCTATAACAGGGACCTAGAGGAGAAATTGTTGTTGGCCTCCCGACGAGCTCGAGTATCACGTGTTCGCTCTGAACACACAACTCAAGTTCATCAATAATAACTCATTCCACTAGAGAGTTATTATTGCACTGCCGCACCAACCCCAAATTACATTATGGGCTCCTTCTTATCATGAGTGTGTTAATCTCCCTGTGTTTAAGATGTTGGATGCCCATTAATTAATTGAGTTATTGATAACTCTCTTTAATTAATATCTTAGTCCATGAGTAGTACCACTCAACCTTATCATCATGTCAGACTAAGTCCACCTGCAGGGTTTAACATGACAATCCTTATGAGCTCATCTTGGGGACATTATCAACCTAGATTACTAGGACACAGTTTCCTTCTATAATCAATAACACACACTATAAGTAATATCATTTCCCAACTTATCGGGCCTTTTGATTTATCAAGCTAAATCTCACCCTTTGATAAGTCAAAGAAATAAATACTAAATATATGTGCTTGTTATTATATTAGGATTATGAGCACACACTTCCATAATAAGTAAGGTCTTGTTTCTTTTATTAAGTCAGTATAAAAATAACTTACCTTAAATGGTCCTGCTCAATACACTCAGAGTGTACTAGTGTAATTTATTAGTCAAGATAAAATAATACCTAATTACACTACGACTACTCCAATGGTTTGTTCCTTTCCATCTTAGTCGTGAGCCACTGTTTATAATTTATAAAGAACCGATAACATGATCTTCTGTGTGTGACACCACACACCATGTTATCTATAATATAAATTAATTGAACAACTATACTTAGCATATAAATGTAGTCATTTGACCAATGTGATTCTTAAATGTTTATACAAAAAGCTAGACTTTTAGTATACACTCTAATACTAGAGATAGCCGCTTTCACACTTAACCGAGTTCCATCCAAGGCCGTCATAAAGACACCATATACGATATTGATAGGGAAGAGTCCCAATATGTCTTTTATGAATATTTTGGGTTGTGAGACTTACGTTCGACGATAAGTCTCGGATAAATTAGGACCCAAATCAAATAAGTACTACTTTGTTGGATATCCCAAGGAAACAAAGGGATATTACTTCTATAATCCCACACAAGGCAAGGTGTTTGTTGCCAGGACTGGTGTGTTTCTTGATAGAGAATTTATTTCTAGAAAAACTAGTGGGAGTGAAGTCGATCTTGATGAAGTTCAAGATACTAGAACTGACACAATGATGGAAATTGAACAGGTACCACAAGATGTTGTGGATCAGGATTTTGTTACACCACAAGAAGTTATGGAACAATAACCTGTTCAAGTAGCATAAGCTCTATGCAGATCTGATAGGACCCGTCGTCAACTTGAGAGATATTCTTTTCTCTTGTCTGACAATGGTGATGTAGTGCTAGTTGGTCTAAATGAGCCTACATCTTATCAGGAAGTTGTATAGGGCCCAGATTTTGAGAAATGGATAGAGACCATGAGATCTAAAATGGAATCCATGTACACTAATCAAGTATGGACTTTGGTTGATCTACCTGAAGGGATCAAACCCATTGGGTGTAAGTGGGTCTTTAAGGTGAAGACTAACATGGATGGAAATATGCATACATATAAAGGTAGATTGGTGGTTAAAGGATTCAAGCAGATTCATGGTATAAACTATGATGAAACCTTTTCACCAGTTGCGATGCTCAAGTCCATTCGGATCATGCTTGCTATTTCTGCTTACTATGATTATGAGATATGGCAGATGGATGTCAAAATCGCATTTCTTAATGAAAATTTACTCGAGGATGTGTACATGACACAACCTAAGGGTTTTGTAGATCCAGAGCATGCTGGAAAGGTTTGTAAGTTTCAAAGATCCATTTATGCATTGAGTAAGCTTCTAGAAGATGGAATCTTCAATTTGATGATGCGATCAAAATGTTTAGTTTCATTAAGAATGAAGATGAACCTTGTGTCTACAAGAAGGTTAGTGGGAGTACAGTCACTTTTCTCATATTGTATGTAGATGACATACATCTCATTGGAAATGATATCCCTACTCTTCAGTCAGTGAAGACTTGACTTGGGAATTGTTTCTCAATGAAGGATTTAGGTGAAGCCGTCAATATTTCGGGCATCAAGATCTATAGAGATAGATCCAGGAGATGGCTTGTTCTAAGCCAGAGTACATATATTGACAAGGTGCTTAAGCATTTTGCCATGCAGAATTCCAAGAAGGGATTCCTGCCGATGTCACATGGTGTAAGTCTTTCGAAGACTTAGTGTCCTTCTTCTAAGGAAGAAAGGGATCGCATGGATCAGATTTCTTATGAATCTGCTATAGGGTCTATCATGTACGCCATGTTTTGTACTCGCCAAGATGTCTCATATGCTTTAAGCATGATGAGTAGATACCAGTCATATCTAGGTGAAGGTCATTGAACAATAGTCAAGAATATTCTTGAGTACTTGAGAAGAACTCAAGATTTCGTTTGGAGGTGATGAAGAGCTTGCTGTAAAGGGTTACAACTATTGCTGTAAAGGGTTACAGCTGTTACTATAAAGGGTTATAGTGGTGTAAGCTTCGAAATTGATAAGGATGATTCTAGATCGTAGTTAGGGCATGTATTTTACATAATTGGTGGTCTTAGGTATTGGATATTACATGATTCCATCTCGAACGAGAGATCATCGATATATGAGATATGAGGATATGCAGAGAACCAAACAATGCTAACATTATGGATTCTTTGACCAAGGCTTTGGCATCAAGGAAGCATGATGGTCACACTAGGTCAATGGATATTAGATATTTCAATGATTGACACTAGTGATATAAGGAGATTGTTAGTGTAAGCCCTAAGAGGCAATCAAGAGTTGATTGACTTAGGACATTTTATATCATATTTCGTTATTTCATTAGAAGGCAAAGGTTATGGTTATTATATTTACTTCAATTCAGTGTCGAATGAATATATATAATAATGTCCTAGAGTAGAAGGTTCTAATCTACAATATATCAATTGGTTGAATTGATAGTGAGATATTGTAGAGAATGCTACTCTAAACTATTCCTAGTTGAGCATTAATATATAAAGACAATATTAATGCGTTAAGACTAGCATGTAGGTCAACGAATGACTTAATCATACAAGTCTTGGATATGAGATATTAGGTTGACGCATGGGTATATATTGGAGAATATGTGCTGAATTGACCCGCTATGAGATGTTTCATGGATCGTTATATGAGTGTCATAAAAATTCTCATGTAACTATTGGTATGAATAGTCCTTAGACATGAAGTCACTGCGGTTCCCTACATAAGGAGTTGTGTACTTTGGTATCGTCAAACGTCACCCATAACAAGGTGGACTATAAAGTAGATCATTGGATATGTTATAAATTATGTGGAGGGATGTGAGTAATATAGATGGGATCTATCCCTTCCATATGACAGAAGCAATATCTCTGGGCCCCTTGATTAGTAGGACACAAGAAAGCATGATCATGCGTAAATGAATCAATATGAGATATTGAGCTCATTTTTTTGAGTGTGTCTACTTGGAGATCAAGAAACACAAAGATTGAGAAGAGGATGACACGGTCTATGTCTCATTGATCAATCTAGATATCAAGGATAGAGGGACCAAGTCATACAAGATAATAGCCACAGACATGTTAGGTCGGATCTCGACTTTCTCGTCACTTGGGTAGCAATGATGCCTTGCTTGATGCCACTCATTGTTTATGTATCGTAAATGTTGATTTGGATACATTGCCAATGTTATGAGAACCTATAGGGTCACACATAAAAAACATATTGGTTTGGAAATGGGTATTTTAGTTTGACTAAACTACTAAGGATATTAAGAATAATGGGTAAATCCAAAGTGTTGGTGTCTTCTTAGTGATGATTGGCACTAGTGCTAGTGGGAGATTGTTAGTAATTAGCCCTAAGAGCCAATCATGAGATGATTAATCCTTTTGGGTTACTCATTGAGTTAGACTCAAATGAACCCACTCATTGGATTGAGCCCAATCTGAATTAGACATATTGGATTAATGGGTTAGACTCAATGGGTTAGACTTATTGGGTTATTGGATTAATGGTTAATCTAATATAATAATCCAACCCATTAAGAGGAATATAAAGAGACAAAAGACTCTTGGTATTCATGGGATGAATATAAATAGCCTTTTGTAATGAATTTTTCATAAGTGTTGAGAAGTGAAGAGAATGGTGTCTCTTCATCTCCCTCTTCTTCCTCTTCCTTCCATGGTCGAATCTTCCTCCATGGCCGAATCATGTTTCATGCTAGCACAAGAAGATGGTTCTTCTCCGAAGGCTTCGTTCGTGTGACAAATGAAGGATATGTCCGTGTGGATACCGTATAGGCGCGGACACTTGAACACGCTGAGATCTGGATCCAAAGAAAAGGTTTATGTTAGTATTGCGAAGGGCACACAACAAACGTATAATCCTATCATGTAACTTAGTATAGATTGTTTGTATGCAATGTTTCTTCCCTTTGCATGGATCTACTGGATGGAGGATCTAGTTAATTTCTTCTTCATTTTCACGTGTTTAGCACCCTAGATCCCTACAGAATATACTTTGCTCGACCCGATCTGAACTGAATAAGCTGATGGAATGCAGAGATCTAACGTTTTCTTTGGTTGATAAGATAATAAAATTAAAACCCCCTCTTACAAATGTTGAGATTTTATATACGTCCACACTATCGTGGCATACAAAATTCACAGTGTTTGAAGAAATTTTATTTGTCACGGTGACAAGATAATAAAATTAATGGTTAAAACCCCTCTTACAAATGTTTGAATTTGTATACGTCCACACTATCATGGCATACAATATTCACGGTGTTTGAGGTAATTTTATTTGTCATAAAGATAGGTTAACAAGGTTATTAATGGGTATAACCCTCCTCTTACAAATGTTCAATTTTACATACGTCCACACTATCATGGCATGCAAAATTCACGGTGTTTGAGTTGTTGGTGAATTTAAATGATATTATTTTGAGGAATCAATATTATTTTAAATTCAAAGTATTGACCAAATATTTGATCAGAGATAAACCAACTATTAATTTTATTTGTCATAAAGTTAGGTTGATGAGATAATAAAATTAATGGATAAAATCTCCACTTTGATTTTGTATACGTCCACACTATCGTGGCATATAAAATTCATAGGGATTTTAAGGTGTTTGTCTTGACCAAATATTTTTGTGATTCTTAGGATTTCAAATGTTAGTCAATCCCATAGAAAAGACTTAGTAGTCCCAATTATAATGATTGGAAAACTTGGACATTAAGGTAGACTATCCTCTCAGAACTAAGAACAATAACGGTGTATTTTATTAGTTGCTGAAACATATTTAGTGGTGTTATCTACCGGTACCTGGTGTGTAGATACAGGAACCACTGGTCGTGTCTGCAATTCATTACAGGGGTTCTAGGAAACCCGACAACTATATAAATCACTGTCTACATGGGCACTGCTGCAAAAGTAGCAGCTGTTGCAGTGGGAGATATTTATCCTCTGATAGGAATAAAACATGAATTTTAAGAAATTATTTTTAACTACCAAGTTTAGAAAGAAATTAATTTCAGTTTCTAAACTATTTATGGATAGATATTTTGTTACTTTTGATAACAATATGGTTCTCAAGAAAAGTAAAGAAATTATCTGTTCAGGTATGTTGGTTGGCAATTTATATATTCTAAATCCAATAACTCTCACGATGAAACAAATAAAAATTAATAACACATCTTCTAAATCTAATAAGAGAAAGCTACCTTCAAAAATGAACCAATTATATCTTTGGCATCTAAGGCTAGGTCATATTAACTTGAGTAGGATTCAAATGATAATAGCTGATGAACTTTTGGGTTCATTGGTGGAAAACTTTTCAACCTGCGAGTCTTATTTGGAAGGAAAAATGACCTTGAGGGCTTTTTAGTCTAAGGGGAATAGATCCAAAAATGGGTTGGAATTAGTTCATTCTAATTTGTGTGAACCAATGACTATCCAGGCAAGAGGTGGTTTCGAATATTTCGTTTCTTTTAGACGACTATTCGAGATACGGATACATTTACTTGATGCGCCATAAGTCTAAGTGTTTTGATTAGTTCAAAGATTACAAGGCTGATGTGGAGAAACATCAAAGTAAAAGTATCAAAATACTACGGTAAGATCGTAGTGACGAGTACCTTTTAGGAGAGTTTAGGAGTCACTTATCAGAAGTCGGGATTCAATCCCAACTAACTGCACTTGGTACACCCCAACAGAATGGTGTAGTAGAAAGAAGGTATAGGGCTCTTATGGAAATGATTAGATCGATTATGAGTTATTCAGAAAATTACCAAATTCGTTTTGAGGATATACTCTGGAAATGGAAGTGAACATAGTACCTTATAAGTCAGAATTCTCTACTCACATAGAATTGCAAAATAGGCATAAGCCAATTTTGAAACATATTCGGATTCGGGTAGTCCAGCATGTTGGTGCGGGAAGCATCCGACGATCGAACCCAAGTTTTGATAATGGCAAAGGATTCAAAGTTAAGGTGTGTTGTGATCTAACATGCTGAATGAGTATTTCAGGAAAAGTCCTAACTACGGTTAGGCAGGTGAAAAACCCTAGGGGGTGGTAACCCTAGGTCCTAGGGGATGGTAACCCTAGCTGGAGAAAAGTCCTAGCTGCGGTTAGGCAAAGGGAAAAACCCTAGGGGGTGGTAACCCTAGGTCATAGGGGGTGGTAACCCTATGCGGAAAGTCTTGGCAGGTTGATGACTTCAGGCAAAAGTCCTAGGGGGTGGTAACCCTAGGTGGAAAGTCCTGGTGTCGCGAACCAGGTGAAAGACTGGACTAGCCGGGAAGCGGATGTCCAGCAGAAAGTCCGGAAGTATCGAGTGCTGAGCAAAAGTCCAGTCGATCTGGAGGATCGCACTGGCAGCAGGTAAATCTCCTGAGTGGAGTAGGTGAGGACGTGTTCCCCGTAGAGGGAACAGTAGGCGTCGGGTCGACCTAGGGTTTCCGGTTGGAAATTCGAAGTCAGACCCGGACAGTCCAGAGACTGTCATAATTTCATATTCACACTATTATTTTGTGTTAACTTTGTGTTGTAGGTATTTTTGGATTAACATACTTGCAGGTACCAAAAACACAAAGAAGAACTCGGATGAACAGTGTCCGATGCGCCTCCATGAGGCTTGGAGGCGCCTCGGGTTCAAAATCCTGAGCTGGCGCGAGGAGGAGGCTTAAGGCGCCTTAGAGTGGTTTAAGGCGCCTTAGACAGCTTGGAGGCGCCTTGAAAGGGTTTAAGGCGCCTTCAGGTCGCGGCAGTCAAAGGATTATCCCAGCGAGCAGAACGGGATAAAATTCAGGCTTAAGGCGCCTTGAAAGGGTTTAAGGCGCCTTGAACACTGTTTATAAAGGGGGTTCGACCAGCAGCTCAAAAGAACAAGTTCCAAGCCTTCTTTACTCAACGTGCTGCTCCGAAAGACTCCCGGAAGTGCTGCTACACGTCTACGACGACCCAGAGCTCCAAGATTCCTCTTTTTCGTCGTCGGTATAGATTTCTTTTATCGCATCTCTTGTAATACTTAGTCTGTAATAATCGAGATTATAGTTGTTGCCCACCGGAAGCGATCAAGGATCGCGGGCCTTCGAGTAGGAGTCGCCTTAGGCTCCGAACGAAGTAAATTCCTCTGTGTTTGTGTGTTTGCCTTTTTATTCCGCTGCATTACTCGAGTGTTTTACAAATCGAACGATTTAGCCACGAGTGCTATTCACCCCCCCCCCCCCTCTAGCACGTCTCGATCCAACAATTGGTATCAGAGCGGGGTCGTCTTGAATCAGTGCAACCACTATTCAGGACAATTTTCTTTTCGTGGTTTTGTTCGGAGTCAATTAGAATTTAGCCTCATAGCTATATTCTAATTTCTTTTTACGAATCGATTTTTTTGCCCGAAGTTGGTGCAACACCACTCGAGCTCGTAATTATTACTATTCTCTTCCCACACTACTAATCCAAGACTCAGTCTTGGAATAGATCTTGTTGTTTTTTTTCTTTTAGATCTAAATGGCCCAACAAGAAGGATATAGCACCGTTCGCCCCCCACTATTTTCCGGAGAAGACTTCGGATATTGGAAAGGGTGAATGGAAATATATCTGAAGATCCAGTTCGACACCTGGATGATCGTCAGAACAGGACTACAACTACCAACTGGTACCGATGGTAAGCCTACATCCTGTGAAAACTGGGAGCCCGCATTTATCAAGAAGGTGGATGCCGACGCTAAAGCCACCTGCACCATCCAATGCGGTCTGACCAAAGAAGAGCTCAACAGAGTCGGTCCATTCTCCTCCGCAAAGGAACTATGGGAGAAACTGATCGAACTACACGAGGGCACCTCGGAAACCAAGGTAAGTAAGCGTGATTTGTTATTAAATAAACTATACAATTTGAAAATGCAGGAAGGCGAGACGGCAAGCTCTTTGCACGCCCGAATTCAAGAGATCCTGAATTCTCTACATGGAATCGGGCAGAAGGTAGAAAACAGAGATATAATAAGGTATGCCCTTAACTCATTCCCTAGGAGTACACTATGGGCATCAATGGTAGATGCCTATAAAGTCTCTAAGGATTTGTCTTCCTTAAAATTAGATGAATTGTTTAGTGAATTCGAACTCCATGAACAGACTAATGCACGGCCATCCGAGAAAGGGATTGCTTTGGTTGCAGGAACGAGTCGAACACGGGAATCAAGAGGACGGTGAAAAGTTGAATCGGAATCAGAAGACGAATCTGATTCAGAAGATTCAGAAGATGAACTGGCCGGTGAATTTGTAAATCTTGTAAAGAAACTCTACAAGAAGAAGAAGGGATTTAACAAGAAAGATCTGAAGAAGGCAGTTTAATCCAAGGAGGCCCAAACAAAGACAAAATTTGAAGTCACATGTTACGGGTGCAACCAGAAGGGCCACATCAAGGCAAACTGCCCCAATCAAAAGGAAGCCAAGAAGCAAAGAAGAAAGAAGGCTCTAAAGGCAACCTGGGACGAATCTTCTTCGGAGGACGAAGACGACGAACTCAACCAAACAAGTTTACTCGCATTGATGGCCCGGGACCAGATCAGCGAATTCGAGAGCAAGTCAAAAGCCGACTCTGAGCAAAGCCACGGATCCGCATCCGTTTCCGAAGGACCAGACTCCGCTGTAAGTATTCCTAGACTCAATAATTTAGTCAATTATTTACTTCGCAAATTAGCTAAGTCAAATTTGAAAATTAAGTCACTTTTAAGAGAAATAACCACTCTTAAAGGAGTAACTAACTCAAAATCTTTAACTGAAGATTCAACTCAAGTACAACGACTTGAGAAAGAAAATTCAAATCTGAAAAATCAGTTAAACAAGTTAGAAATTACTCTAGAAAAGTTCTCTTTGGGTTCCAAGAATTTGGATCTAATTCTTGGGACACAAAGAGCTGTCTATAACAGAACTGGGCTAGGATACAAAAGTAAAAAGAAATATAAATCCTATTTATCCTTAATAAACAAACAAAGTAGTAAATCAGTCAAAGCATGGGTCCCCAAGTCCAAATTGATCAATCAAGTTGGATCTGGTCAATACTGGGTCCCGAAGGATCAAATATACTACCTCGATAGACCACATCGAGGCCATGATCCAGGGGGAACAAAAAGAAAAACGATATTAATCAAACCAAATTAAAATTAAAATTCGAAATTTGAAATTCGAAATTAAATTAAAATTTAAAACCCAAAATTAAATTACAAAATCTAAATTTAAAATTCGAAATTAAATTATTCAAAATTAAATTAAAATTCAAAATTCAAATTACAAATTCAAAATTTAAAATTAAATTAAAATTCAAAAATTCAAAAGTCAATAGAAGAAGGATCCAGAATAGCTGGCACCCCCAACTAAACTACCCGGAATGGGTAAACAAGAATAGACTACCCGGCAGGGTAATTAAGGTTAGATAAAAGGGCGAGGTTTAACTTGACCCACGGTACTGGTGAAGTTTTTGGATGATAGTACGTTAGGGAAGCTTGGGCATCGCATGTCTAGGAAGATATGGCTTCGACCTGGTGCATTTGGCCAAGTGGAACTGACCGAAGCTACCCTTAAATGGATCCTAACTAGTTAGACCAAGGTTCAGTATTAAGTTCAGTGGGTAGGACTATTTGGAAAACCTCGAAGGCATGGTTACTTTAATGAGTTCCTTATGACTCACCATAGCCCAGAAGTTTATCCAAAGAATGCTTACTTGTTGAACCCAAAGCTAAACCTGAATCTAACACAAAGTCAAACCTTACCCTAAAATTCAACCATAATTCATCTCACAACAATTATAGGGTTCCCTGATTGAAAATTTAGATCGGGTGAGATGACTAAGAATTAAAAGTAAAATTGAATTGAATTTAAATTAATCAAGTTAATTATCTTAAATTATCATCAAAGTAATTAACTCAAAATTTATTTCAAAATTCTTTAAAAAAAAAAATTTCAAAATTAATTTCAAAACTATTTAAAAATCAATTTCAAAATTATTTAAAACTTAAAATGCAAAGTATATATATTTTTTTAAATACAATGGATTAGAAAACATAGTGTCTGCTTCAATCATGCTATCTTTAATCCATTAAAAAGAAACCAATTCAACTACTTCATGTGTAGGAGTTGGATCAATGGATGTTGGATAGTGGATGCTCCAGACATATGACTGGAGATAAATTGAAGTTTTCAAAGCTCAAATTAAAAAATTTAGGATCAGTTGCATTCGGCAACAATGGTCAACTTAAAGTAATCGGAAGAGGTAATATCGAACTCAGCTCCGAGTTTATTATTAGAAAAGTTCTGTTAGTTGATAATTTCAATTTCAACTTACTAAGTATAAGCCAATTATGTGATAGCGGATACTTAGTCACTTTTGACAAAACTAGGTGTTTAGTCAGAAATATTGAAAATCCTGAAATTACACTTAAGGGACTTAGGAAAAATAATATGTACTCAATTAATCTACCCACATCCTCAATAAAGTGTTTAATAACACAAGAAGAGGAGACTGACTTGTGGCACAGAAGACTGGGTCACACTCACACAAGACTCATTTCAAGAATGAGTCATAACGGTCTAGTTAGAGGTTTGCCCAAACTAAAATTCATTGAAACCTCAATCTGTAATGCTTGTCAACAAGGAAAACAAACTAAGTCAACACACAAACCAACAAATCTAGAAAGAACCAACTCATTACTTGAGCTCCTTCACCTTGACCTATTTGATTCACATGGAGCCAAGTCATTAAGCAAGAACCAGTATTGCTTAGTAATAATTGATGACTATTCTAGGTTTACATGGGTAAGATTCCTAAAAACAAAAGATGAAACCTATGAAACATTTAGTAATTTTTGCAAATTAATAGAAAATGAAAAGATACTAAAATTAAAAGAATAAGAAGTGATCACGGGGGAGAATTTGAAAATCATAGATTTACTCAATTTTGTAAAATAAATGGATATCTACATGAATTTTCATGTCCTAGAACCCCTCAGCAAAATGGCCTGGTGGAACGTAAAAATAGAACACTACAAGAAGCCGCTAGAACTATGTTAAATGAATATAATTTAAATCACCAATTTTGGGCTGAAGCCATAAATACTGCAAATCATATTCAAAACAGAATTTTAATCAATAAATATCACAAGAAAACTCCTTATGAACTATATTATCATAAAATTCCTAACTTAAACTACTTAAAAGTATTTGGTTGTAAAGTTCACATTTTAAATACTAAAGATTACTTAGGAAAATTTACATCCAAATCTAACCAAGGAATATTCTTAGGATACTCCTCTACCAGTAGAGCCTTTAGAGTATATAATCAAAATACCTTGAAAGTTGAAGAAACAACTAATGTAATATTTGATGAAGAAAATAATTTAACTAATGAAAATATTGACACTAATCCAAGAGCAGTAGACGATGATGAAATCCAACCTAATCTTAATGAGTCTGAAGAACAAGGTTCTGACTCACAGATAAGACCAACTAGAATAAGCACTTCTCACCCACCTGACCAAATTTTGGGTGACCCAAACCTTGGAGTCAGAACAAGATCATCCTATAGAAACCTTAGTCAGATCGCTCTAATTTCTAAAATTGAACCTAAAACTATAGAAGAAGCCCTGCCTGATCCAGACTGGATTATTGCAATGTAGGAAGAATTAGCCCATTTTGAGAGAAACCAAGTCTGGGACCTTGTACCTAAACCCATAGATAAATCAATAATAGACACCAAATGGGTTTTTAGAAATAAGTTGGATGATCAGGGTGATATCATAAGAAACAAAGCCAGACTAGTAGCCAAAGGGTTTAGTCAAGTTGAAGGATTAGACTACGATGAAACCTATGCACCAGTAGCTAGACTCGAATCCATTCGAATGCTATTAGCCTATGCAGCAAATAAAGGGTTTAAATTATTCCAAATGGATGTTAAGTCAGCCTTTTTAAATGGTTTCATCAAAGAAGAGGTCTATGTAAGCCAACCCCCAGGATTTGAAGACTCAGACAATCCTAATCATGTATTTAAGTTAAAAAAAGGCCTTGTATGGACTTAAACAAGCCCCTAGGGCATGGTACGAACGGTTATCCAATCACCTTATATCCAAAGGCTTCAACCAAGGTCAAATAGATCCAACTCTATTTGTAAAGACATCTTCATAGCCCAAATCTATGTTGATGATATAATTTTTGGATCTACTAACTCTAAATTTCTAAAATAATTTGTTAGACTAATGGAAAATGAATTTGAAATGAGTATGGTTGGTGAACTTAATTTTTTCTTAGGCTTACAAATAAAACAAACTAAAGATGGAAGTTATGTTTATCAAACTAAATATGCTAAGGAGTTAATTAAAAAATTCTGTATGGAAAATTCAAAAATAATAAATACTCCAATGGCAACCAACATCAATATTGACTCTGACCCAGTTGGAAAACTAGTAGACCCAAAATATTATAGAAGTATAATAGGTAGTTTACTGTATCTAACTGCAAGCCGACCTGATATATTGTTTGCTGTAGGTATGTGCGCAAGATACCAATCCTGTGCAAAAGAGTCACACTTAACCTATGTTAAAAGAATACTTAGGTACATTAAAGGTACTCTAAATATAGGACTCTGGTACCCTAGAACTTGCACTCTTGATCTTCATGGCTATTCTGACTCAGATTACGCTGGATGCAAGTTAGATAGAAAAAGCACAAGTGGCAGCTGTCAATTTATAGGGCAATGCCTTGTAAGTTGGTCAAGTAGAAAGCAACATTGTGTTGCTTTATCTACCACTGAAGCTGAATATATAGCCTTAGGTGAATGCGCATCTCAATTGCTATGGATGATGCATACTCTTAAAGACTATCAACTAGAATATCATAAAACAAAAATTTCATTTGATAATATAAGTTCAATAAATCTAACAAAAAACCCAATTCATCACTCACGGACTAAACATATAGAGGTGAAGCATCATTTTGTAAGGGATCATGTAGCTGAGGGTGATATTATACTCAACTATGTTGAGTCAAAATCAAACCTAGCTGACATTTTCACAAAACCCTTACCTGAACTTGAGTTCAGCTCTCTTAGAAGACAAATAGGTATGTGTTGGGTAGAATAGATACTATAACATTATATTCTTACATTTTTTATAAATTCTAGGAAAACATTTTGTCAAAATCCCTAGTTTTTTAGACTTTCAAAAATTGGACTTAGCCTAGGATTTTCCCCTAGAAATCATGTTCCCCTAGGACTCAGCCAGAGCATCTCACAAACACCTAGGTTTACCTTGATTGTGTTTGAAAAATATAGAACGGCATGAGATGCATAGGGTACAGCCTGGACTCAAGAATGCTTATATCTGTGCATCGATATGAGTCTGGGCGTTAAATATGCAATAAACATTAATCAAGTTAAGTTCTCCAGCTCTAGTCAAGTCTATCTGGACCAAATAACTTAACTTGACTAACCAAGTGAAAGCTATTGTCCTGTGGACATTAAGCAAGTAACTCAAGGTTAGACAGTTGGCAAAGGATACTCAATCTGTTAATTAAAAATGCCTATACTTTAGGGCTCTGATACCTGATCAACAACAATTACATTGCTATTCAACTTGACTCATGCTTGGACTTAAGGACCAACTGAATAGATAACCTAAATCAAATTTTTAGCTACTCTCTCTCTTCAACTTAAAAATTAACAAGTTTTTTAAGCTAAGGCACTTTTCACTTAAGCTAAATTTTCAAAGTTCAATGTTCACAAAAGGCTTAGCTAAGTGGTTCATAAAGCAACTTTCAAATTTTTTCAAACTTAACCAATCTTGAAACCTAACGTTATATATTATTGCTAAGATATTTTCTAGGTTACCTTTCAGATAGTTTTACAAAATTTTAACTCAATACTTTCAAAATTTTAGGTGAAAAATGGCTTTTCAACTTAGCCTGTTTTTTAAGTCTAATTTATTTTTCAAAAAGAAAAATTGAAACTGGATTATTTTTTGATAAAGGCAAAGGGGGTGGATAAGAAAATTCAAAAGTAAACTTTTAAAGGTAAAAAGTAAAAATTTAAAAGAGGAAACCCTGTATTAAGGGGGAGCTTCACAAAAGTTTAAGTGTTTGCTTAAGTTAGGCGTTGATTTGATTTTATATACTTAAGCTTGCTCACTTAAAACCTTTTTATGCAGTTGTTTTTACTTAACTTTGAATTTGAGTTGCCATAATCAAAAAGGGGGAGATTGTTGGTGCGGGAAGCATCCGACGATCGAACCCAAGTTTTGATAATGGCAAAGGATTCAAAGTTAAGGTGTGTTGTGATCTAACATGCTGAATGAGTATTTCAGGAAAAGTCCTAACTGCGGTTAGGCAGGTGAAAAACCCTAGGGGGTGGTAACCCTAGTTGGAGAAAAGTCCTAGCTGCGGTTAGGCAAAGGGAAAAACCCTAGGGGGTGGTAACCCTAGGTCATAGGGGGTGGTAACCCTATGCGGAAAATCTTGGCAGGTCGATGACTTCAGGCAAAAGTCCTAGGGGGTGGTAACCCTAGGTGGAAAGTCCTGGTGTCGCGAACCAGGTGAAAGACTGGACTAGCCGGGAAGCGGATGTCCAGCAGAAAGTCCGGAAGTATCGAGTGCTGAGCAAAAGTCCAGTCGATCTGGAGGATCGCACTGGCAGCAGGTAAATCTCCTGAGTGGAGTAGGTGAGGACGTGTTCCCCGTAGAGGGAACAGTAGGCGTCGGGTCGACCTAGGGTTTCCGGTCGGAAATTCGAAGTCAGACCCGGACAGTCCGGAGACTATCATAATTTCATATTCACACTATTATTTTGTGTTAACTTTGTGTTGCAGGTATTTTTGGATTAACATACTTGCAGGTACCAAAAACACAAAAAAGAACTCGGATGAACAGTGTCCGAGGCGCCTCCATGAGGCTTGGAGGCGCCTCGGGTTCAAAATCCTGAGCTGGCGCGAGGAGGAGGCTTAAGGTGCCTTAGAGGGTTTTAAGGCGCCTTAGACAGCTTGGAGGTGCCTTGAAAGGGTTTAAGGTGCCTTCAGGTCGCGGCAGTCAAAGGATTATCCCAGCGAGCAGAACGGGATAAAATTCAGGCTTAAGGTGCCTTGAAAGGGTTTAAGGCACCTTGAACACTGTTTATAAAGGGGGTTCGACCAGCAGCTCAAAAGAACAAGTTCCAAGCCTTCTTTACTCAACGTGCTGCTCCGAAAGACTCCCGGAAGTGCTGCTACACGTCTACGACGACCCAGAGCTCCAAGATTCATCTTTTTCGTCGTCGGTATAGATTTCTTTTATCGCATCTCTTGTAATACTTAGTCTGTAATAATCGAGCTTATAGTTGTTGCCCACCGGAAGCGATCAAGGATCGCGGGCCTTCGAGTAGGAGTCGCCTTAGGCTCCGAACGAAGTAAATTCCTCTGTGTTTGTGTGTTTGCCTTTTTATTCCACTGCATTACTCGAGTGTTTTACAAATCTAACGATTTAGCCACGAGTGCTATTCACCCCCCCCCTCTAGCATGTCTCGATCCAACACAGCACATGTGCTGAAGAGAGACACTGATGAGTTGGACAGGAGTTCACTTGTTTGTGGGTTATCCTAGAGAATCGAAAGTAGGTTTATAGTCCTAAAAATCAGAAGGTCATTGTAAGCACCAATGTCCGATTTTTTGTAGAGGATTATGTAATGAACCACAAGTTCATAAGTAAATTTGTTCTTAAGGAAATAATAAAGGACACGTCTAATCTAGTACCAACTGTACAAGATGAAATATCACAAGAAACTGTAACACGGATCACAAATGATACACAATTGTACAAAGTGCCTCGTCATAATGGAGGGTTGTTAGGCAACCTAAAAGATTCATGTTTTGGGAGATTTTTGGACTTGATCCCTGGTGAACATGAACCTAATCCCCGGACATATGATGAAGCACTCCAAGATAAAGATGCAACATTTTTGAGCAATGAATACAGAATTAGAATATATGTATTCTAATAAATTCTGGGAGCTTGTTGAGCCACTAGATGTGTAAAAGCCATTGGGTCTACAATAGGAAAAGAGGGATAGATGGGAAGGTGGAAACTTTTAAAGCAAGGCTTATTGAAAAAGGAAACTTTCTCACCAGTAGACATGCTCAAGTCTATCCAGATTCTTTTATCTATTGGATTATAAGATTTGGCAAGTGGATGTCAAGATAGCTTTCCTTAATGGAAGTCTTGAAGAAAACATCCATATAAAGCAACCAGAAAGGTTCATTGAAAAGAGCAAAGAGCAAGCTCAATCAGTCTATGGACTGAAGCAAAGCTTCAAGGTCTTGGAACATCGGGTTTAATGAAGTAATCCAGTCGTATGGATTTATTCAATGTCCGGATGAGTCTTGTGTATATATAAGAAGTGTGATGGAAGCATGGTGGTATTTCTTGTACTATTCATAGATAATATTTTTGATAGTTGGAAACAATATCAAAGTGTTGTCGGAAGTTAGGGTATGGTTGTCCAAGCAATTCGATATGAAGGACTTGGGAGAATGCGCACATATTCTAGGGATCAGTGAGATCACTAGAAAAGAATGTTGTGCTTATTTCGAGCTTCATACTATCCTAGCTCGTTTTAGCATGCAAGTCTCCAAGGAAGGTTTTCTACCTTTTAGACATTGAGTAAACTTTATCTAAAGAGATGTCTCCGAAGATATCAAAGGAGATAGAAGACAATTCCTTATGCTTCGGCTATTGGAAGCTTAATGAATGTTATGCACGAGATAGGATACCTGTTTTGCCGTAGGCATGATTAGCAGATATCAAAGTAATCCAAGACCAGGACGCTGGACTGTCGTAAACCATATATTAAAGTACCTTAGAGGGACTAGAGATTATATGCTAGTTTACAAGGCAGATAATTTGATCCCTGTGGGTCACACGGTTTTGTGTTTACTTTAGGAGGTGAATCCATAACTATGGAGGAGTGTTAAGCATAGATGCTTTTCCGGACTCCACCATAGAAGCTGAGTATGTGGCAGCCTCTGAGGCAGCCATAGAAGTTATATGGCTCAGAAGTTTCATGATGGACTTAGACATAATTTCTGGTTTGTCCAAAGATTATTACGATTTATTGTAATAATAGAGGTGCAGTAGCAAAGTCGAAGAAACCATAAGTCCATAAGGCAAGTAAACACAATAGAGCGCAAGTACCACCCAATACAAGACATCGTATAACGAGGAGAAATTGTTGTCGCCTAGATTGCATCAGATGATAACCTGAGAGATCCTTTCACTAAGGCCCTTCCGGCGAAAGATTTTGATTGACATGTGGAGGGGATAGGAATCAGATGTATGGCAGCAGATATGGAAGCTTAGTCTTTTAGTATAAGTGGGAGATTGTTAGAGTATATACTAAAAGCCTAGCTTTTGTATAAACATTTATTTAGAAATAAGAATCACATTGGTCAAGTATCTACATTTATATATACTGAGTGTAGTCATTCAATTAATTTATATTGTAGATAACACGGTGTGTAGTGTCACACACAGGAGATCGTTGTTGGAGTGTATACTAAAAGCCTAGCTTTTGTATAAACATTTATAAGAATCACATTGGTCAAGTGTCTACATTTATATATACCAAATGTAGATATTCAATTAATTTATATTGTAGATAACGTAGTGTGTGGTGTCACACATACACACAGAAGATCGTGTTATCGGTTCTTTATAAATAAAAAACAGTAGCTCACGACCAAGATGGAAAGGAACAAACCATTGGAAGGTCGTGGTGTAATTATGTATTAGTTTATCTTAACTATATAATTACACTAGTACACTTTGAGTGTATTGAGTAAGACCATTAGAGGTCGTTTCTTTTTATACTGACTTTATAAAGGAACAAAGACCTCAGTTATTATGGAAGTGTGTGCTCTTAATCCTAATATAATAACAAGCACATATATTTGATATTTATTTCTTTAATTTATCAATGGGTGAGATTTAGTTCGATAAATCAATAAGCCCGATAAGTTGAGAAATGATATCACATATAGTGTGTGTTGTTGATTGTAGAAGAAAACTGTGTCCTAGTGATCTATGTTGATAATGTCCCCAAGAAGAGCTCATAAGGATTGTCATGTTAAACCCTGCAGGTGGACTTAGTTCGACATGACGATAAGGTTGAGTGATACTACTCTTAGAACTAAGATATTAATTAAGTGAGTTGTCAATAACTCATTTAATTAGTGGACATTCGACATCTTAAACACAAGGAGATTAACACACTCATAATAAGAAGGAGCCCAAAATATAATTTGGAATTGGTGCGGTAATTCAATAATAATTCTTTAGTGATATGAATTATTATTGATGAAGTTAAGTTGTGTGTTCGGGGCGAACACGGGAAGCTTAATTTCATCGGGAGACCAAAACCAATTCCTCCTCTCGGTCCCTATCGTAGCCTCTTGTATATAGAGATTTATACCCACAACATACCCACTTCTTACCCACCTTTATACCCATCCTATTAGGGCCGGCCAAGCAAGCTTGGAACCCAAGCTTGGGTCGGCCAAGTAAATAGGGTGAGTTGAGTTGGTGTGGTCGGCCCTAGCTTGAACCCAAGCTTGGTGTGGCCGGCCACATCACATTAAAAGGGATTTTATTTTTAATCTTTTCTTAATGTAGATATCATGGTTTTGAAAAAGAGTTTAAAATTTAAATCTTTCCTTTTATAGCTTTCTACAAAAGATTAAGAAAAGATTTGAAATCTTTCCTTATTTATAGATTGAAAGGTGGATTTTAATTTTGAGAAAACTTTCCTTTTTTAACCATGTTCATGATTTAAAAGAGAGTTTAAAAATTAAATATTCACTTTTATAAGTTTCAACAAAAGATTAAGAAAAGATTTGATATCTTTCCTTATTATAGATTGAAAGGAGATTTTAATTTTTAGTGATAACTTTCCTTTTTGAAAATAATCCACATGTTTAAAAGAAAGATTTTAATTTATAAAATTTATTTTTATAATCCACCATGAAGGGAAAAATTATTGGAGAAATTTTTTATAAATTTCTGGAGACGAATTAGGAAGTTTTAATTCTTGTGTTAATTAAAACTCTCCTTGTTTTGGGGATTAAAGTGGCCGACCATTGAAATAAAGAAAAGGATTTTAATTTTAATTAATTAAAATTTTCCTTTTCATGGCAAAAGAATTAAGGAAGTTTTTATTTAAATTTCCTTATTTGCCAAGACCAAGGATTATAAAAGAGGGGGTAGAGGTGCCTTCATGGCCAACAACTCTATTCTTTTCTTCCTCTCTTTTTCTCTTTGGTGTGGCCGGCCCTAGAAGTTTTCCCTCTCCTCTTCTCTTCTTCTTTAGTGGCCGGTTTTATCCTCTCTTGGAGCTCTTGATGGTGGCTGGTTCTAGCTAGGAGAAGAAGGAGAGAAAGGAGGTTTTGTTTCTTGCATCCCTTGGAGCTTGGTGGTGGTGGTCGGACCTCTACTTCTTTTGGAGAATTGTGGTGGCCGAATCTTGCTTGGAGAAGAAGGTGGCTTAGGTGGATTCTCATCTTGGTAGATCGTTGCCCACACAACGTCCGGGATAAGAAGAGGAATACGGTAGAAGATCAAGAGGTTATTTGCTTACAAAGAAAGGTATAACTAGTAATATTTTCTGCATCATACTAGTTTTCTTTGTAAAGTTATTTTTGGAAATACCCAACACAAGAGTCATATGATTCTAGAGTTTTTCAGATTTGTTTCGAATTTGTGTTTCTTTTATTTTATTTTTCGAATTTGTGATTCGATTATTCTTTTTGGTTAACCTAGAGTTATTTAAGGAAATTAAATATTAGTTTTCCTTAAAAGACTTTGTCTAGGCAGTGGTGGTTGCTCCCATATCCAAGAAGGCCATGTGCCTCACCATGCAGTCCTGGAAGCCAATTTTGGAAATTAATATTTAATGAAATTAATAACATTGGTGGGTTTGAATCAATAGTGTTAAGTTCCGCTTGCGATTCAAATCTAAACCATTAAGAACAGATAAATTAAATTTGGAATCAATGATGTTAAGTTCCGTTTGTGATTCCTAATTTATCTTCTAAAGAACACAATAGGTTATTTAAGGAAAGGTTCGACACTTGTACAAAATATTTGTACAATGGAGCCGGTATGATTTTCTAGGACTAACCAACAATCGTATTCTCGATTCTTTATAAATTATAAATAGTAGCTCACGACTAAGATGAAAAGGAACAAACCATTGAAATAGTCATAGTGTAATTAGGTATTAGTTTATCTTGACTAATAAATTACACTAGTACACTCTAAGTGTATTGAGAAAGACCATTTAAGGAAAGTTCTTTTTATACTGACTTAATAAAATAAACAAGTCCTTAGTTATTATGGATGTATGTACTCTTAATCCTAATATAATAACAAGCACATATATTTAGTATTCATTTCTTTAACTTATCAAAGGGTGAGATTTAGCTTGATAAATCAAAAGGCCCGTTAAGTTGGGAAATGATATTACTTACAATGTGTGTTGTTGATTATAGAAAGAGACTATGTCCTAGTAATCTAGGTTGATAATGTCCCCAAGAGGAGCTCATAAGGATTGCCATGTTAAACCCTACAGGTGGACTTAGTCCGACATGACGATAAGGTTGAGTGGTACTACTCTTAGACTAAGATATTAATTAAAGAGAGTTATCGGTAACTCATTTAATTAGTGGATATTCGACATCTTAAACACAGGGAGACTAACACACTCATAATAAGAAGGAGCCCAAAATGTAATTTGGGATTGGTGCGGTAGTTCAATAATAATTCTTTAGTGGTATGAATTATTATTGATGAAGTTAAGTTGTGTGTTCGGGGCGAACACGGGAAGCTTAATTTCATCAGGAGACCAAAACCAATTCCTCCTCTTGGTCCCTATCGTAGCCTCTTGTACATACAGATTTATACCCACCGCATACCCACTCCTTACCCAACCCAAAGGGGTCGGCCAAGCAAGCTTGGAGACCAAGCTTAGGCCGGCCAAAGGGTTGAGCAAAGATGGAGGGGCCGACCAATGCTTAGAGCCCAAGCATGATGTGGCCGGCCCTAATAAAATTAAAAGGATTTTATTTAAAATCTTTTCTTACGTGGATAACATGATTTTATAAAAGAGAGTTTAAAATTTAAATCTTTCCTTTTATAGTGTCTACAAAAGATTAAGAAAAGATTGAAATCTTTCCTTATTTGTAGATTGAAAGAAGATTTTAATTTTGATAAAACTTTCCTTTTTTGCAATCATGTTTATAATTTTAAAAGAGAGTTTTAAAATTAAAAATTTTCTATTAAAAGTATCTACAAAAGATTAAGAGAAGATTTGATATCTTTTTTCTTATTTGTAGATTGAAAGGAGATTTTAATTTTAGGTAAAACTTTTCTTTTTGGAAATCATCCACATGTTTAAAAGAAAGATTTTAATTTATAAAATTTCCTTTTATAACCCACCATGAAGGAAAAAATTATTGGAGAAATTTTTTTATAAATTTCTGAAAACAAATTAGGAAGTTTTAATTCTTGTGTTAATTAAAACTCACATTGTTTAGAGCTTATAGGTGGCCGACCATTATAATTAAGAAGAGGAAATTGTTTTTAATTAAAAAAAATTTCCTTTTCATGGCAAAGGAATTAAAGAAGTTTTTATTTAAATTTCCTTATTTTCCAAGGCCAAGAATTATAAAGAGAGGGTAGAGGTGCCTTCAATGGTAACGACTTTATTCTATTTCTTCCTCTCTTTTCCTCCTTGGTGTGACCGGCCCTAGAGGTTCACCTTCTCCTCTTCTCTTATTCTTTAGTGGTCGGTTTCATCCTTCTCTTGGAGCTTTTGATGGTGTCCGGTTCTAGCTAGGAGAAGAAGGAGAGAAAGGAGGCTTTGTTTCTTGCATCCCTTGGAGCTTGGTGGTGGTGGCCGAAATTCTACATCCTTAGAGGATTCTTGGTTTGGCCGAAACTTGCAAGGAGGAAGGAGAAGGGCTTGGGTGGTTCTCATCTCGGTAGATCGCTGCCCACACAACGTCCGGGATAAGAAGAGGAATACGGTAGAAGATCAAGAGGTCGTTGCATACAAAGGAAGGTATAACTAATAATTATTTTCCGCATCATACTACTTATTCTTTGTATGAATTCCAAACACAAGAGGTATTAGAATCTAGTTTTTTGAATTTGTTATTCGAGTTTGTGTTTTTTTATTTTTCGAATTTGTGATTCGATTGTTCCTTTTGGTTAAACCTAGAGTTATATAAGGAAATTAAATATTAGCTTTCCTTAAAAGGCTTTGTCTAGGCGCTGGTGGATGCTCTCATACCCAAGAAGGCCATGTGCCTCGCCATGTAGTCCTGGAAGTTAATTTTGGAAATTAATATTTAATTGAATTTATAACATAGGTTGATTTGGATCAATATTGTTAAGTTCCGCTTGCGATCCAAATCTAAACCATTAAGAACATAAAGTTAAATTTGGAATCAATAATGTTATGTTTCGTTTGCAATTCCTAATTTGACTTCTAAAGAACACAATAGGTTGTTTAGGAAAGGTTCGACACTTGTACAAAATTTTTGTACAGTGGAACCGGTACGATCTTCCTAGGACCAACCAACACAAAAGACCAATCCAATCAAATGCATTTGAACTGTCCCCAACTAGTGGCCACCTCTACTCTTTTATCTCAGGCACCGACCTCGAATCTCATTTCCACGACCTCTTTGATGTGCGTAGATTATATACCTTTGTTTAGCATGTTTTGATGCACATTCACATACTTTGCGCATGCTTTTCCTACATATTTTCGTACTTCCAGCTTTCCTTTTAGCATATTTACTCTTTTTATTCGGAGATCTGCTTTTGTGCATTTTCTGTACACAGGAGTTGAATTTAGTGAAGGATTCATGCTCGAGGCCAAATCTACAAGCGAAGCTAGAAAGGAAGGCGTCATTCCCTAACCTCACACGACCCTGCCATGGGGGGTTGCCCAGGCCGTGTGGAGATCCCTGATCATGAGGCTGCAGTAGAGGTGGAAGTTGCCACGGTTGTGTGAACCTCACATGGCCGTGCCAAGATTCGAAGCCAAATGGAGCCAGGTCGTGTACACCACACGGCCATGTAAGATTTCCAAAGACCAGGGAAGCCCTGGCCGTGTACACCACACAAGCTGTGCAGGGTTTCCAGTGAGCAAGAGGGCTCTGGCTGTGTACACCACACGACCATGCCAGGATTCCAGAGGCAGAAGCAGTCCAGGTCGTGTAGATCTAAATGGGCATGCAAGGGGGGACATGGAAGATGCATGTCACGGTCGTGTACCACACATGGTCGTGTAACGTTGGCAGAGAAGAGAATGGCTTTGGCCGTGTGAACCTCACACGGCCGTGTGGCGCCCAAACCTCACCTCTATATATAGCCTCCTTCATGTTTTGAGAGGAGATCTTCTCCCTTTTCGAGGGAAACAAGATTTGGGGTGTTCCTTACCATTCTTGGAGGGATTTTCGGTGATCTAAGGGCGGATTTTCACCAAATCGACTCCGGGAAAGCAAGGATAGGATCCGAAGACATTCTTCTTTGTAGATAAGTTTTCTTTCTCTCTTTTCTTAGATTTGAGGGGATTAAAAATGCTTGTAATCTTCTTTTCTTTGGGTTTCTTTCCTTATTTTATGGAGTAGATTTCTTGTTCTAGGATGGAGGGAGTAATTGTAAGGATGATTTGATGTAAAACTCTTATGGATGTGACAATTTCCTATTTCTATGATTTTGCCCTGTTTGTATTCATTCTATCATGTATGGATTGTTGTGATTAGGGTTTGATTACCATGCTTGATTGGATGTTTGGATATCTTGTGGATCTTGTAGAGATTGTATCTCATTCGATTTTCCGAGGGACGTTTGTGATAGGAACATGCCCGTGTAATGACATTTGAGGAATGATCTTAAGGGTGAAATAGGATAATTCAAGGAGGTAGGATAGATTGTGTGCATTAATCTTTATATCTTGATGTGGTTGATGAGTGATGAATTCGTATGTTGATTATCCGAGGGACGCACGTGACAGGCAAGCCCGTGTAAGGACAACATAGGTTCATTCCTAATTGATCACATTTAGGTATAGATTTCAATCCTAGGCCAGTTGTCTATTGCAAGAGAGAACCGGCAACCTTCTACAAATGATGGACAATTGAGGAATAAGATTTGGTAGATCATTTACATGGAACAATCCTTACAAAGAAACCAAAACTCCTAGAACATTCCCTTTCTCGTCGCGCTTATTCTTGTTTCTTATTCTTTCATTTTCTATCTTACTTTTCATAGTTTTACTTTACACTTGTCAACCCATTGATTAGTTGTTTAGCTAACTCACGTTGAGACATCTTTAGTGGTTATTCCAGTCCCTGTGGATACGATATCTTTTATTATTACTTACGACATTTCCGTACACTTGCGGAGAGTCAACAAGTTTTTAGCGTCGTTGCCGGGGACTGTGCTATAACATTAGGGATTATCAATTGAGTTAGACTAAACATAACTTTTCTTTTCTTTTCATTTGCATATTTGAATCTAATTTTTAGAATTCTGATTTCATAACTTTTTCTTGTATTCTTTTCTACTACTTGCTAGTTGCAATTCTAATTCCGCACTTTTAATTTTCTAACATTCTAATCTAATTTTTCTTGTCTTTGATTCAATTTCGTTCTTCTTTCTTTTTCTTTTAAATCTATCATTTTACAATCTTGTTCTTGTGTATGCGAAGATCTAACTTTGCAGGAGAACATCTTCCTCTATACCCTGAGAGAGACAGAACATTTCATAGAATAAAAATTCTGTAAAGACATTTAGAAGAACAAGAACATTCTATCATGGCTAATAGACCACTAAAGGATTATGCAGCACCTTATGCTAAGGGTTTTCGATCTAGTTTTTCAAGGCCTTCAGTTGAAGCAAACAATTTTGAGATCAAGCCTACAATTATATCTATGGTGCAGCAAAATCAGTTTGGTGGAGGACCGTATGAAGACCCAAATCAACACCTGGAGGTCTTCTACGAGATATGCGGCACAATGAAGATGAATGGTGTTCCATCTGAGGCAGTGCACTTATTACTATTTGAGTTTTCTTTGAGAGATAGAGCTAAGCAATGGTTAAATTCTTTAGCTCCAAATAGCATCACCACTTGGGAGCAATGTGAGCAACTATTTCTTGATAAATTCTATCCACCCAGTAAAACAGCTCATGTGAGGAATCTTATTGCAAGCTTCAAACAAGCAGACTCAGAATCTTTATTTGAAGCTTGGGATAGATATAACAATATGCTCAGACAATGCCCACACCATGGTTTCGAAAGGTGGTTAGTGCTGCATACCTTTTATAATGGCATCAACTATCATACCAAAGTGTCCCTTGATTCAGCTGCTGGAGGGGCACTCATGAATAAAAGTCTTGATGAAGTCGAAGAAATAATTGAAAGTGTAGCACAAAATCACCACCAATGGGCTAATGAGAGAAGTGGTGGTTATTCTTATTCAAACCCAACTAAAGCATCAGGGGAATTTGATGTAGATGCAGTCACCTTAATGTCTGCAAAGTTGGATGCTCTCACAAAGAAGTTGGAAAGTATGGGGACTAGCACCAATACAATCAATGCCATTGTATCAACTTGTGAAGTATGTGGAAGTTTTGATCATTCTAGTGACTCATGTACTTTAGGAGCCATTTCTGTACAAATCAATTAGTTAGAGCAATGTGATACAATCATGGGTTTCAACCAGAGACAGAACAACCCATACTCAAATACATACAACCCTGGGTGGAAGAATCATCCAAATTTTTCCTACAGAAATAATCAAGAACAAGGACCATCCATGGGAGGCAAACAAAGTTTTCAATCCGGGCAACAAAATTTTCTGCAACAACAACAATCTTCTCAAGGCTATCAGTTCTCCAAAATTGAAAAGATACTTAAGGAAATTATCTCTAATCAAAATGAAATGAAGCAAAACCTTTTGAAGTTGACTCAGAGAATGGATAATTCTGAAAAGCATCAAAAGATCCAAGATAGCCAAATTGCCCAGCTAGCCTCATCATCTTCAAGAGCACCAGGTCAACTCCCTAGAAAACCTGATGTAAATCCAATAGAGCATTGCAATCGCATCGAACTTAGGAGCAGACGGACCTTGGGAGACCATCAAGTGACTGCTCCAAAAGGGATGCAAACTGAAGAAGAGCTCTCTCCTCCAACGCCAAATCAGATTCAAAATGATGAGGAGAGTACCACTAAGGTTAAAGAGACTCTTCCACTTAACCAACAAAGTAGAGTTGTCCCTTTTCCTCAAAGACTTGTAATGCTCAAGAAGGATGAAGAGTTTGGCAAATTCTTAGAGAAAGTTAAAGAAATATGTGTTGAAGTACCTTTGATTGATGCAATTATAGAAATGCCCAAGTTTGCCAAATTCTTGAAGGGCATTATGTCAAACAAAAGAAGGAGAGGAGACATACAGACCATTGCACTTCCAGAGGAATTCAGTGCTCTTTTGGAAAAGAACACTTCCCCAAAGTTGAAAGATCCTGGAAGCTTCTATATTCCTTGCAATATAGGAACTGAATTTATTGAGAAAGCTTTTTGTGATTTGGGGGCAAGTGTTAGCCTCATTCGTTACTCTATTTGTAATAAATTAGGTCTCAAAACTTTAAACTTACTACTATGACACTGCAACTTGCTGATCACTCCTGCAGGTACCCTATGGGTATTGTTGAAGATGTGCCAGTAGAGGTAGGTGGGAGTATAATTCCCACTGATTTTGTGGTGTTAGACATGGAGGAGGACCAAAAAAATTCTATCATATTGGGAAGACCATTCTTTGCTATAGCGGGAGCTATTATTGATGTTAAAAATCATAAACTTTCTTTGATAATTGGTAAGGAACGGTTGGAATATGATTTATCTAATGCCTCTAACCATGTCTCTTCTCTTTTGAATGCTTGTAGTAGGGCAAGCATTTATAAACTTGAGGAATGGAATTTCCATCCTCATGGGAGGACACCAAATGAAGAAAATATTGTGGTGGAAGATGTTGAGAGAAGACCTCCCAACGAAAATGACAAATATGTCTGCCCTCCAAGGGCAAGGAAAAGAGAAGAGTGATCAAGATTGGTCAAGCTAAAGACCCTAAACAAGCGCTTCTTGGGAGGCAACCCAAGGGTTCTTTTAGTTAGTGCATTTTATGTTTCCATTTTTTTCATTAGTAATGTTTTTTACTTTGTTTTCACTTTGGTTTTCAGGTTAAATTTCACTTCCATGAGCTCGCCATGATTGCTTCATGGGCATGGAAGTATTGGACAAGTAAGAAAGGAGAAAAATAATCAAGTGGAGCAAAACAGAGCATGGTCGTGTGCAGTACACAGCCAGGCATATGCTGTAGAGAAGGGAGATGCTTGGGCCATCTCTACATGACACGGCTGTGTAGAGTCTCCAGAGAAGAAAAGGTGCTCGGCCATGTCTCACACATGACCATGTGAAGAATCCAGAGAAGAAAAGGTGTTCGGCCGTGCCCTGGGAACGACCGCACAAAGATAGCCGAGAAGGAGACGGGAAAGGCCGTGTAGATCTACACGGCTCGTGTGGAGAAAATTGTTCAAGGTCGTGTCCTCTATACACGGCCTGATCCAGGCCGTGTCCCCCACACACCCTCTTCATCTCAACACCCTCTTCTCTTCAAAATTCCTTTCTTCTTCAACCTTTTCTCCAAATCTTCTCAGATCTAGGTCTAAAACTCTTTTCTTTCCACAAACTTCATCTAGATCTAGATTCTTCTCTTCTCCTAGACTCAAGATCTCCACTTTCATAACCCTAAGATCTATTTCTTCAAGGTCTAGCTTCTCTAATCACAAACTGTACCCTTCCCCTCTCAAACTTGACAATATATCCAACCTTCTGAAGAGATTTCGCAAGGGTGGTGGTGGATCTAGTGGAGACAAAGGGAAGGAGCCAACCAAAGATAAAGGGAAACAACCAATGAAAGGCAAAGGAAAGAGGATCTCACGTGACGAAGATAATGACAACGAATTCAATATCGTATTTAGAAATGATGATCAAATAACTAGATTTACAATTCTTGTCAATAGAAAGATTATGTGTATTAGGTATATGGACCCAACCATTTTAGATATGATGGGAATTAGAGATGATATAGATTGGATGATTGGGTTCTTGGATTGGAGTGATATTTTGTACACACATATACCTACTTATCCTTGCCTTGTTTTGGAGTTTCTAAGTTCATTAGATGTCCATTTTGCCAATGAGGATGATTATGTTGGCAAGATAACTTTTATATTAATGAGTCAAGAATTTCAATGGACATTTAGTGACTTTAATACTTGTTTTGGATTGTCTTACGGTATCTCTCAGAGGTTTGATTCTAGGTTTAATTGGAATAATTTTTGGAGTTCGATCACCGGATTAGATCAACCCTATGAGCCCTCTAGAGCCAAGGCTTCTAACATGAAAAACCCTATTTTTACATATCTACGTCGAGTCATGAGCAAAACTATTTTTGGTAGAGGGGAAAGTGATGGAGTCATTAAGAAAGTAGAACTTTATTCTCTATGGGCTATGTTGCATAAGGTTAATTTTGATTCCGGTTTTAATTTTCTACAAACCTTAGTGAGAGCTGCGAGGGCATCTTCGGGATCAATTGTTCTTGGTGGTTTGATTACTCAAATAGCCATTAACTTGGAACTTGATTTAGATGGGTTGGAAGTTATTCATGGCAATGATATAATCGACATGGATGCTTGTCTTGCTATGAAAATGATTATTCGGGATGAGAATGGTTTTGCATTTCCTAGGAGGAATGGTTTTCCTTTACCTCTTCCTTATCCTAATTGATCTACAGTCCGCAACCCAGCTAATTGGGTAATCACTGATTTAGACCCCGAAAATGTCCCTTCCATATCCGAAGATACAGAGCCACACATTGAGCCCTCGACATCTGGATACCCACAACCTTTCGGTCATCCGGATCCCGCTAGGTATTCTTTTACCTATGGTACAGGTCCCTCCAGATTTGACTTCTCAAATTTTCGTGCATCTCTAGAATCACTTCATGAGAAGCAAAATGCCCAATGAGAAATGTTGGAAGGACACTTCTCCTTATCAAATGACCAGTTTAGAGAGGTACAAAATCACTTTCAGTTCACGAGGATTTTTCAAGGGCAATTGGATGAATTTGCCCAGAATTATGATACAGATCAAGCTAGAATGAGAGATTTTATACAGAGCATGAGTGTCACTAGCCAACAAGTAGATGCTTTGTTTGAGTATCATATAATCCTGAGCGAAACTCCAGGTTTTCCTAGTTTTCCCATTGGCCAACCACGTCATAGGCCTCCTTTCCCTCGTCCACCTCCACCTCCTCTACTATATTGATTTCATCGGGACGATGAAAAGTTTTGGTTTGGGGGGGGGGTGTCGAACCTGATTTTTCTTTATGCATTCTAGTTTTCAGTTTTTGCTTGTTTTCTGTATGTTTAGTTATGTTCTACATTTTATTTTGATTGTCTTGCTTTGATTGCTTGATTTTTGATAGTCACTTGACTATCTTTTGAAAATTTTGTGGCATACATCTTGAGAACATCATAACTTCACTTATATGCTTTCTTATCTTGAAGATTAAATGTTAGCACGTTCATTATCTAGATTCATGATGTTTTAAGTGATACTAGTAGTCTGCTTAATGAACCTCTTTTCTCTATCTTGGGTAGCATCACATAAGCTAAGTATCTTATGGAGATGAGTTTTAGTTTTGGCTTGACCTTAAGGATCTTATCTTCACTTCACTATACTTGATGCTTGGATTGTTGATATCATTGAAATAGTCATGATTCATCTTGTTTATTTAGTACTTGGTTTCCATGGTGATTTCTCAAACTTCATTTTGGTTACTAGATGAGGCTCAAATCATGTAAGCTCATTTGGAAAAATCAAAATATCCCAACATTTGTGCTAAAAGTACATTTGTGAATAAGTTTTGCACAATGCAAATCCTTATGAAAAAAAAAGCATGAAAAACAGAAAAAGTGAATAAGGGATATAAAAAACAGTTGTCGTGAGTGGAATCTAGCAAGTCACCCCTTAGAGACTGAGTTAGGTTACTGGGGAAATGACTGCTTAGCTTCTCTTGAGATTGAGCACGCCTTTGAGACCTTGGGTTGATTGAGAAATATGAACCAAGTGTGTGGTAAGTAAGTGTCTATCATTAGTTACTTGTCTATCACGGAAAACATTAGGAATTCAAATTTGATGATGACTTGACTACGACATAGATTGAAATTTGAAGAGTTTTGTGTTACCTTGCACTATGCACAAGAGACTTATGCTTGAGCCATACTTAACTTGTTCCCATGATCATGCTTGTTAATGAAACTTTTTGATAGAGTTAGGAGAATGCATTAGGGATATGAGAGTATTGTAAAACATATGAATTTAGATTGCTGTATTTTGCTTGAGGACAAGCAAAGGTTTAAGTCTGGGGATGTGATGTGCGTAGATTATATATTTTTGTTTAGCATATTTTGACGCACATTCACATACTTTGCACATGCTTTGCCAATATATTTTCGTACTTCCAGCTTTCCTTTTAGCATATTTACTATTTTTGTTCGGAGATATGCTTTTGTGCATTTTCTGTACACAGGAGTCCAATTTGGTGAAGGATTCATGTTCGAGGCCAAATTTGCAAGCGAAGCTAGAAAGGAAGGTGCCATTCCTTAACCTCACACGGCCCTGCCATGGGGGGTTGCCTAGGCCATGTGGAGATCCCTGGCCGTGTGGCTGCAGCAGAGGTGGAAGTTGCCACGGTCGTGTGAACCTCACATGGTCGTGCCAAGATTTGAAGCCAAATGGAGCTAGACCATGTACACCACACAACCATGTAAGATTTCCAGACACCAGGGAAGCCCTGGCCGTGTACACCACACAGGCTGTGTAGGGTTTCCAGTGAGCAAGAGGGCTCTGGCCATGTACACCACACGGTCGTGCCAGGTTTCCAGAGGCAGAAGCAGTCCAGGTCATGTAGATCTACGCGGGCATGTAAGGGGGGTCATGGAAGATGCATGTCACGAACGTGTACCACACATGGCCGTGTAATGTTGGCAGATAAGGGAATGGCTTTGGCCGTGTGAACCACACACGGCCGTGCCTCAGGGCCGCGTGGCGCCTAAACCTCACCTCTATATAAGGCCTCCTTCATATTTTGAGAGAGGATCTTCTCCCTTTCGGGGGGAAACAAGATTTGGGGTGTTCCTTACCATTCTTGGAGGGATTTCCGATGATCTAAGGGTGGATCTTCACTGAATCGACTCCGAGAATGCAAGGATTGGATCTGAAGACATTCTTCTTTGTAGATAAGTTTTCTTTCTCTCTTTTCTTGGATTTGAGGGGATTAAGAATGCTTGTAATCTTCTTTTCTTCGGGTTCCTTTCCTTGTTTTATGGAGTAGATTTCTTGTTCTAGGATGGAGGGAGTAATTGTAAGGATGATTTGATGTAAAACTCTTGTGGATGTGCCAATTTCCAATTTCTATGATTTTGCCCTGTTTGTATTAATTCTATCTTGTATGGATTGTTGTGATTAAGGTTTAATTACTATGCTTGATTGGATGTTTGGATATCTTGTGGATCTTGTAGAGATTGTATCTTATTCGATTTTCCAAAGGACATTCGTGACAGGAACATGCCTGTGTAAGGATGTTTGAGGAATGATCTTGAGGGTGAAATAGGATAATTCAAGGAGGTAGGATAGATTGTGTGCATTAATCTTTATATCTTGATGCGATTGATGAGTGATGAATTCATATGTTGATTATGCGAGGGACGCACGTGACAGACAAGCCCATGTAATGACAACATAGGTTCATTCCTAATTGATCCCATTTAGGTATAGATTTCAATCCTAGGTCGGTTGTCTATTACAAGAGAGAACCAACAACCTTCTACAAATGATGGACAATTGAGAAATAAGATTTGGTAGATCATTTACATGGAACAATCCTTACAAAGAAACCAAAATTCCTAGAACATTCCCTTTATCGTCGTCCTTATTCTTGTTTCTTATTCTTTAATTTTCTATCTTTCTTTTCATAGTTTTACTTTACACTTGTCAACCTATTGATTAGTTGTTTAGCTAACTCTTGTTGAGAAATCTTTAGTGGTTATTCCAGTCCCTGTGGATACGATATCTTTTATTATTACTTACGACATTTTCGTACACTTACGGAGAGTCAACACTCTTCTCCCCCGGCATAGTTCTCTGCCGCTCACGTGTCAAGCAATATGAGCATGAATTCGCCATTGAGAGGGACACTATACTGATCTTGCCAAAGCCAGATTCCCCCCCCCCTCATGCCTTTGTGTGCTACTGCGACGCTCTCCTTTGATTACGTTCTTATCCGACCAGTTCCAATCGATGGGGACCATTCCTTGACTATCTTTCAGAATGGGCCTAATAGAAAATTGACGTCAGAGTCAATCATTATTGGAAGAAGACCATAACATAATAAGAAGAATGGATCCTTCCATCACGTGACTTATATCAAGAAGATGATAGCGCATGTGGTAGATTATATGCTTCCGAAAAGTGAGTATGCGGAAATCTTCGTAGACATATGATGATACGCAAGAAAGGCGGTCCCCTTCTTCGAAGTCCTTCTCGAGTAGGAGTAGAGAGGACGAATCGCTCATACAGCTCGGGAGCCTCTTCCCCCTCGCCCTCTTATGAGAGTCAGCGCTCCACATCTTTCAATAATTAATGGTGAACGACCTCCATTCGACTCTGATTAACGACTTCCAAACTCTCATTAACTCATGACCTCCTTATCGGAGTCGTTCCCCTCTTCTCTTTCAGTTTCTCATGTAGCACCTTTGATCTAGCTTTGCTTTGGTCGGGCACTGCTTCTTCTTCTTCATCGGCACCTTTTGTGGGATAGATCCTTCTTCCTCGTCTGTGTCTCAGTGAGTGCTTCTGTCCTCTTCTCCTATGCTTAATATGAGTAGGCTATACTATATATAATTTAACTAATGAATGTGGGAATCGGCTAAAGAAAGAGAGGCTGGGATGGACGGAGCACCGAGAACTCATCTATTATGAATCTCCTTCGCAAAGCATTGCTGGGCCGGACGAGTCTGACCTATCTGACCGTAGCGTAGCATCTCCTTATAGTACGCATTCTTTTCTCGCTCCGCACCACCATTCATGAATCTCTTAGTCACTCGAGTGAGCTGAGCCTTAGTGGTAGCCTCGTCACCGCGGATGAGTCTGCCCGGGCACGTGAGCAGTTCCTTTATCGAGTCTCTTCTTTTCTTTCTTCGCACCTTCTTTACTTCCCACCTGGCCTAAGCTTGATTTTCTTCTTAATGGTCTGGTATGGGACTGGGCTCATTCTGTCCTCTACTACGCGAAGATTATTTGCATTTTGGGAAGGAAAAACTCTCATATCATGAAGCTCGTCCCATCGCATGCACAGAACACTCAGACTACCCGAGCCATTGAGAATTGTGGATTGCAAAGAGAGAGAAGCGACTTCAAAGCAACCTTGATGCGAGTGAGGGCAACTACGTTTATATAAAGTCATTCTTCGACTTCGCCAGCGGACTGAGGATAGTTACCGGACTGAGCCTTGAACTCAAACCGAGAACTCTGACTAGCGGTTCTTAGGTGGGCTCCTCTATTAGGTTCTTAGGTGGGCTCTTCTATCTTTATCAAAGGAATGAATCGTCCTACATCTAAGAAAGACTATATGATAAAGGAAAGGAGCTCGGCTGCGAGTTCAAGGGCGCTCCACTTGCCCTACGTCGGCTGCCGTCAGGCTTCCAAGACTTGAGCTTCCCCCGTAGCCTGGGACGAAGCCTTGTCCTACGCCGAGTCTGTTCTACTCACCCTCCGACGTGCACTATTGGATCTCCCTCCTTAGCTTAGACCCTTTCTCCGAATCTCATGAAGACTACAAAGAAAGAAAGAAAGACAGCCTACTGGGACAGATTACAATAATGGGAAAATTGACCTATCTCTCCGATGGTTGCAAAGATCGCGCTACCTACGCTTGACTTCTTTGCCGTTCGCACCGAGCACCTAATTGAGTGTGATTGTCGTGCCGGTCTACTTTTGTTTTGATTCTTTCTGACTTTGGTCCGTCGCTTCACTTGTCTGAATCTCTTGTCTTCTTTTCCCCATCCCCGAGGCACGGAGTGGAGCCCTCTGCCGTCTGCCAAGGACGAAGCCTCTCCCAAACTTTCCTGTTAAATTGAAGATTTTGAGTGCTTTTCCACTGCAAAAAAAGATGACTCTCCAAGCAACACTACTTTTCCATATATAGCGGATCGAATGAATGGTTCCTCTCTCCAAACTTAGCCTTCCCGAGCCAGACTATTCTGAATTGCCTGACCGAGCGTAACTTCAAGAATCATCTCCCCCGGGTCGCATAGTTCGCTTGGACGGAGGACTGCATTCGATAGGGTAGCAAACCAGCTCTGCCTACTGAACGAACTACCAGCTCTGCCTACTGAACGAACTACCAGCTCAGGCTTTGAACTACGGGTAAGAACTACCTCCCAGCTCAGGCTTTTCTTTTGACTACTATAACTGCTCAGGCTTTTGACTACCTGCTCGACGTAGCCCGCTGCCCAATAGGTGAAGCTAGCTCAGCGGCTTTCTAGTTGAGTTCCTTCGCATCCGTTCTATCGCATAGGATGGCACGGGACCGGGAATTGAGACCCTCGACACCGTTTCGTCTTTCCTTATTCTCGCACCTGCCTCGCGTTGAGTTCCGAGGCATTGCCCGCCCTCGCCCTCACTTTCTTTTCTTATCTATTATTACTGACTTCATTATCTATTAAGTCAGATTTCTCGATCTGCCTAGCAGCGATCATGTCTCGCTGGCCTGTCCTACCGAACTGGTGTCTGCCTTCGGATGGGCTGGGCTGGTTGGGACAATGACTTGGACTCATCTGCCCTATGCTCGTCTGCCGCTACCCTTTCTCATGATCATTCTATTATAAGATCAGAAGAACAGAACTGACCAAAACAAATTCATTTGACTTCGCTTCGACAGGTTACCGGACTGAGGATAGTTATCAGACCCCGTCTTCTCCACTTTCACTCTTTCTCCAGGACCGTCCCTAGCATGGAATTTCTCGCTTCACATCACATAGTTCCCCTCATCGCAGAGTACCTATACACCTCTCTTATGGGCTCTGACTAAATGAATCTCCTTCGCTTTGCAGGGCAGGTGCCATAGCCTCTTTAGGCTCATCTTTCCGAGTCCTCTTATGGACTATATGGGATGGGGAGGTCATTTGTATGCCCGGAATACCTTGACTAGAGGACCTATTATATTCCTAGGCCGATATGATTGAACCGATTTTCTAGTCCCACGGTCGGGCTGAGGTCTCACAGAGAGGGATGATTGGTTTAATCGATCACGTGCTGCTTATTTAAAAAGATCAAGACTTGGCCTTCGGTTGCTCACTTGCTTGTATTGGGAATAGATATGGTCGGGCACCCCTCTCACTCGAGGTGGAACTAGCTCTCGCACCTGACTTTTGAGTGACTATGAATCCTACTCTTCCCTATTCATATCACCGCAAGAATCCTTCTCAGATTCGTTAAGAGGCTCAAGGTTCATGTTAGAGTGTATACTAAAAGTCTAGCTTTTGTATAAACAATTATTTTGAAATAAGAATCACATTGGTCTAATATCTACATTTATGCTAAATGTAGATGCCCATTTAATTTATATTGTAGATAAAATGATGTGAGGAGACACACAGAAGATCATGTTATTAGTTCCTTATAAATTATAAATAGTTGCTCACAACCAAGATGGAATGGGACAAACCATTGGAATGGTTGTAGTGTAATTTGGTATGAGTTTATCTTGACTATAAATTACACTAGTACACTCTGAGTGTATTGAGCAGGATCATTTGAGGTTGTTCTTTTTATATTGACTGTAAAAAAGAACAAGACCTCTATTATTATGGAAGTGTGTACTCTTAATCATGATATAATAACAAGCACGTATACTTAATATTTATTTATTTAATTTATCAAAAGATGTGATTTAGTTAGTTAAATCAATAGGCCCGATAAGTTGGAAAATGATATTATTTATATGGTGTATTGTTGATTATAGAATGAACCTATGTCCTAGTAATCTAGGTTGACGATATCCCCTTGATGAGCTCATAAGGATTGTCATGTAAACCTTGCAGGTGGACTTAGTCCGACATGACAATAAGGTTGAGTGGTACTACTCTTGGAGCTAAGATATTAATTAAGTGAGTTGTCAGTAACTCGTTTAATTAGTGGCTTCGATATCTTAAACACAGGGAGACTAATACACTCATGATAAGAAGGAGCCCATATTGTAATATGGGATTGGTGCGGTAGTGCAATAATAACTCTTTAGTGGAATGAGATATTATTGATGAACTTGAGTTGGGTGTTCGGGGCGAACATGGGAATCTCAAGCTCATCGAGAGATCAAAACCAATTCCTCCTCTCGGTCCCTATTGTAGTCTCTTATTTATAAAGCCTTATATCCACTTAAAGTCAAGCCTCTTACCCATCTTATGGTGGTCGACCAAGCCAAGCTTGGAGCCCAAGCTAGGGCCGGCCAAGCCAAGAATTGGAGCCATGTTATATGGCTGGCCAAGCTTGGAGCCCAAGCTAGGTGGCCGACCACATCACATTAAAAGGGTATTTTATTTTTAAAAAATCTTTTCTTTTGTGGATGTCGTGGTTTTAAAAGAGAGTTTTAAATTTTAAAATATTTCCTTTTATAGTTTTCTACAAAGGATTAAGAGAAATGTTTGATATCTTTCCTTATTTGTAGTTAAAAGAAATATTTTAATTTTTGATAAAACTTCCCTTTTTGGTAACCATCCACATGTTTTAAAAGAGAGATTTTAATTTATAAAAGTTTCCTTTTATAACCAACAAGGGATTTAAAAGAGAAATTTTTCAATTAAAATTTCTTATCAAAAATAAATAAGAAAGTTTTAACTTTATGTTTAAAACTTTCCTTGTTTGGAGCACAAGGAGATGGTTGGCCATGACAAGCATTAAAGGAAGTTTTAATTTGTTGTTTTAAAACATTCCTTTTTAGTCATTGCTAAGGAATATAATGAAGTTTTAATTTTGTTTAAAACTTTCCTTTTTTGCCAATACCAAGGATTATAAAAGAGATGGAAGGGTGCCTCATGAGACAACACATCTTCTATTCCTCTCTTCCAATCCTTGGTGGCCAGCCCTTGAACTTCTCTCTTCTCCTTTTGCTTTCCCTCTTTGTGGTTGGCGGCATATTGTGTGGAGATCTCTTGGTGGTCGGCTCCTTGAAGGAGAAGAAGAAGAGAAGGAAGCTCTCTTGTCTAGCATCCCTTGGAGGTTAGTTGGTGGCCAGATCTTGGAAGCCTTGGAAGAAGCTTGAGTGGATTTCATCTTGGAAGATCGTCGCCCACACGATGTCCAAGAGAAGGAGAGGAATAGAATAGAAGATCAAGAGGTCTATAAGCTACGAAAGGTATAACTAGTTATTAGTTTCCGCATCATGACTAGTTCATCTTTTGTATAGATCTTGGTAAACTAAACCCAAGAGGTTAACGGTTTTAAGTTATCATTTTTTTTATAGATTTTATTTTTCAATTTCATGTTTCGATAATGTGCTTCTATTAAGGTCTCTATAGTTAAACCTAGTTTACTGTAAGAAGTTAAATATCTAATTTCTTTGTGAGGCTTTGTCTAGGAAGTGGTGGATAATCCCATAACCAAGAAGGCTTGGTGCCTCGCCATGTTTAACCTGGAAGCCGGTCTTTGAAATAGATATTTGATAACTTCTATAATATGATTTAATTTAGGAAGATCACATCGGTTAAACTTGGAGTAAAAATGTTAAGTATCGTTTCCAATCCAAGTTTAACTTCTGAAGGACAATTTGGATTAATAATGTTAAGCACCTTTTGCAATCCAAATTTAACTTCAGTAGAGCACAAGGGTAGCTAGGATAGTTCTATGCTTGTAAAAATTTTTGTACAGGGGAACTAGGACGGTATTCCGAGTAGCAACCAACAATTGGTATCAAAGCCAGGTTTAACTTCTATGTGTTAGGTTTTAGTTTAATTATGCACATGTCATACATATTTTAGGTAGGATAATTATAGGATGTGCAAATAGTTTAACTCTGTGGTAACAGGCTCCAACTATTATGACCTATTGTGATTGGACCCTCAGACATCTCGAGGGCATTTTATGTGTCTGCATGATTATATTTATTAAATACAGCAGGAGCTGTATTAGTTTTAGGATTTTACATTTTGTTCGATCTAGACTTTATGTACATTCCTTTATGGAATATAGGATCGATATATGTAAAATTTTATTTTTATCGTGGATCGTATCCTTGTGAGTCATGGTGCTATTTGAGGACCAAAGGCGCAGTAGAAAAAGAAGCTCGATGGACGTGACGACATGAGGCCTAGGGCTGGCGGCTAGTTTTGACGACTGCTAAGGCTGACAGCACACTGAGGATAGTGATGGAAGAGGCCATAATAGTTGGAAAATTATTTTTCCATATTTATTGCTTTTATTTGCTGTGGTGTGTGTGTGTATGTTAAAATCCTCATCTTACATAACTAAGTGGGAGAGGGATTTGTAAATAAATTCCATGGTCTGCATTACTGGTTTGTAAGTGATGCAAACAAATTTGCTCGTTGGCTCTGAGTGCCTTCCTCCACATCGGATGAGTTTGTTTGCGGATCGATAGATCAAACTTCCTTTATGGATTATTATAGGAAATTATTTAGGAGCGTGTGATTTTCTCCATTTGAAGGGGCACAATCCTATTTAATGGACTAAGTATCAAGTAATGGTAAACACTTAGACACATTTAATAGTATCCTCCCCATCGGAGTCACTGCTATTATATGTGTGACCAAAGGAATACCAACTATTAATTTTATTTGTCATAAAGTTAGGTTGACAAGAATAAAATTAATGGGTAAAACCTCCTCTTACAAATGTTTGAATTTGTATACGTCCACACTATCGTGGCATACAAAATTCTCGGTGTTTTGAAGTGTTGGTGAATTTAAATAATATTGTTTGAGGACTCAATATTATTCTAAATTCTAAAGTTTTGACCAAAACTTATTTTGTAATTCTTAGGATGACTTTCAACCCAATGACTATTATTCTGAAAGAGAACAAACTTGCTTGTCCCAATTACATAGATTGGAAAAGAAACCTGGAGATTGTCTTAACTACTGAAGGCTATAAGTTTGTACTGTTAGAGGTCTGCCCTAATGAGCCTAATAGTGATTCAAGTGAAGAGGAGATTAAGTATCATAAGAAATGGGCCAAGGCAGATGAGATGGTGCGATGTTACATTTTGGCTTCTATGTCAAATGTGCTGCAACATTAGCATCAGTCCATGCCTACTACCTATAACATGATGTACAATCTCAAGGAACTCTTCGGACACCAGAATCGAGCTACTAGGCAAGATGCTATAAGAAACTTAATGGCAGCCACCATGTTAGAGGGGACACCCGTAAGGGATCATATCCTCAAAATGATGGCTTACTTGAACGAGATACAAATCCCTAAAATCGATGAGTAACCCCAGGTCGATATTATTCTCCAAATGTTATCCAAAAGTTTTGAGCAGTTCCGCCTAAACAACAATCTGAATAAAAGGATTTATTCATTAGCTGAAATACTGACAGAAATTCAAGCAGTAGAAGGGTTATTTTGTCATAATTCTCAAATTCACTTTGCTAAAAATGTTTCTACTTCTAAGTCGAAAGGCATGAAGAAGAAGAAACAAGCTGGCTTGACAAAGAAAGTGAATCGATCTCAAGGTACTGGACTAAAAGCAGGAGTGAAGAAGCCAAAGGGAAAGTGCTTTATTTGTAAGCAGTCTGGACATCAGAAGGCGGACTGTCCTCGTAGGAAAGAGAACAATAAAGGTATATCTTATTCTCTAGTAGTTAAAACATGTTTAGCGGTGTTATCTATCAGTACCTGGTGTGTAGATACGGGAGCCACTGATCATGTCTACAATTCATTGCAGGGGTTCCAAGAAACCCGACGACTATATGAAGGAGAGATAACCGTCTACATGGGCAATGCTACAAAAAGAGGCGGTTGTTGTAGTGGGAGATGTCTACTTATCATTTGATAGGAATAGAACTTTGATTTTGAGAAATTATCTTTATATACCAAGTTTTAGAAAGAATTTAATTTCAGTTTCTAAACTGTTTTTGGATAGATATGCTATTTCTTTTGATGGCAAAGTGGTTATCAAGAAAAATAGTGTTATTATATATTCTAGTACATTAGTTGGCAATTTGTATACTCTAAATCAAATAACTCCCGCAAAGCAACAATTGGAAATTAATAATATATCCTGTAATTCTAATAAGGGAAAGGAACCTTCAAAAAATGAACCAAAATATCTTTAGCATCTAAGACTTGGTCATATTAACTTGAGTAGGATTCAAAGGCTTACAGCTGATGGACTCTTGGGTTCATTAGTGTTGTAAAACTTTCCAACCTGCGAATCTTGCTTGGAAGGAAAAATGACTAAGAGATCTTTTAAGGCCAAGGGTATAGAGCAAAAGATGTGTTGGAATTGGTTCATTCTGATTTGTGTGGACCTATGACTATTCAGGCGAGAGGTGGTTTCAAATATTTTATCTCTTTTATAGATGACTATTCGAGATATGGATATATTACTTGATGTGCCGTAAGTCTGAATGCTTTGATAAGTTCAAAGAGTACAAAGCTAATGTGAAAAACGTCATGGTAAAAGTATCAAGACACTACGGTCTGATCATGATGGTGAGTATCTCTCAGGAGAGTTTAGGAATTACTTATCAGAGGTTGGGATTCAATCCCAATTGTCTGCACTTGGTACACCCCAATAGAATGGTGTGGCAGAATGAAGGAATAGGACTCTTATGGAAATGGTTAGATCGATGACGAGTTATTCAGAATTACCAAGTTCGTTTTGGGGATATGCTTTAGAAACAGCAGTGTATATTCTGAACTTGGTACCTTCTAAATCAGTACCCTCTACTCCCACGGAATTGTGGAATGGGCGTAAGCCTAGTCTGAGGCATGTCCGGATTTGGGGTAGTCCAGCAGATGTGCTGAAGGGAGATGCTGATAAGTTGGAATCTCGTACATAAGTTGGCCTGCTTATAGGTTATCCTAAAGGAACAAAAGGTGGTTTCTTTTATAGTCCTAAAGATCATAAGGTCATTATTAGCACAAATTCCTGATTTTTAGAAGACGACTATGTAATGACCCATAAGCCCATTAGTGAAATTATTCTTGAAGAAATGAGAGAGGGCACGCCTACTTTAGTACCAACAGTGCAAGATGAAATATCACAAGAAACTACAACACGTATCACAAATGATACACAACTACATACAGTGCCTCGTCGTTGTGGGAGGGTTGTGAGGCAACCTGATAGATTCATGTTTTTGGGAGAGTCTTCGGACTTGATCCTAGGTAAACATGAACCTGATCCCCGAATATATGACGAAGCACTCCAAGATAAAGATGCGGCATCTTGGCAAAGAGCAATAAATTCATAAATAGAATCTATGTATTCTAACAAAGTATGAAAGCTAGTAGAATCATCAAATAGTGTAAAAGCTATTGGATGTAAATGGATCTACAAAAGGAAAAGAGGGACAGACATGAAGGTGGAAACCTTCAAAGCAAGGCTTGTTGCGAAGGGGTATACTCAAAAAGAGGGAATCGATTATGAGGAAATTTTTTCGCCAGTAGCTCTACTTAAGTCTATCCAGATACTCGTATCTATTGCTGCTCATATGGATTATGAGGTTTGGCAAATGGATGTGAAACAGCTTTCCTTAACGGAAGTCTTGAAGAAAACATCTATATGAAGCAACCAGAGGGGTTTATTGCAAAGGGCAAAGAGCATCTTGTATGTAAGCTTAATCGGTATATTTATGGACTGAAGCAAACTTCAATATCTTGGAACATCCAATTTAATGAAGTAATCCAGTCTTATGGATTTATTCAGTGTCCGAATGAGTCTTGTGTATACAACAAGTGTGACGGAAACGTGGTGGTATTTCTTGTACTATACGTAGATGACATTTTGATAGTTGGCAACAATGTCAAAGTGTTATCAGAAGTAAGATATGGTTTTCCAAACAATTTGATATGAATGACTTGGGAGAATGTAAACATATTCTTAGGATCAAAGTAATAAGGGATCACAAGAAAAGAAAGTTGTGCTTCTCCCAAGATTCATATATCGATACTATCCTAACTCATTTTAACATGTAAAACTCCAAGAAAGGATTTCTACCTTTTCGGCATGGAGTATCTTTATTTAAAGAGATGTCTCCTAAGACATCAAAAGAGATAGAGGAAATGATGGCAGTTTCTTATGCTTCAGTTGTAGGAAGCCTAATGTATGCAATGTTATGCACGGGACCAGATATCTCTTTTGCTGTGGGCATGGTTAGCAGATATCAAAGTAACCCAGGATCGGGACATTGGATTGTCGTTAGGCAGATAATTTGCTCCCTGTGGGTTATACGGATTGGGACTGATAGGAACAATAGTAAGTCAACCTCGGGGTTTTGTATTTACTTTAGGAAGTGGAGCCATAACAATGGAGGAGTGTTAAGTAGAGATGCATTTCAAACTCCACCATGGAAACTAAGTATGTGGCAGCCTCTGAGGCAGCCATAGAAGCTGTATGGCTCAGAAACTTCATGATGGACTTATATGTGATTCTTGGTTTGCCCAAAATATTACAGTTTATTGTGATAATAGTTGTGCAGTAGCAAACTCGAAAGAACCACAAGCCCATAAGGCAAGTAAACAAATTGAGCACAAGTACCACCTAATACGAGATATCGTATAAACGAGGAGAAGTTGTTGTCGCCTAGATTACATCAGAAGATAACCTGGAAGATCTTTTCACTAAGGCCTTTAGGTGAGAGCTTTTGATGGACATGTTGAAGGGATGAGAATCAAATATATGGCAACATAGTCTTTTAGTATAAATGGAAGATTATTAGAGTGTATACTAAAAGTCTAGCTTTTTGTATAAATAATTATTTTGAAATAAGAATCACATTGGTCAAATGTCTACATTTATGCTAAGTGTAGATGTCCATTTAATTTATATTGTAGATAACATGGTGTGAGGAGACACACAGAAGATCATGTTATCAGTTCCTTATAAATTATAAATAGATGCTCACAACCAAGATGGAATGGGACAAACCATTAGAATGGTTGTAGTATAATTTGGTATGAGTTTATCCTGACTATAAATTACACTAGTACACTCTGAGTGTATTGAGCAGGACCATTTGAGGTTGTTCTTTTTATACTGACCGTTAAAAAGAACAAGTCCTCTGTTATTATGGAAGTGTGTACTCTTAATCATGATATAATAACAAGCACGTATACTTAATATTTATTTCTTTAATTTATCAAAGGGTGCAATTTAGTTCGTTAAATTAATAGGCCCCATAAGTTGGAAATGATATTATTTATATGTTGTATTGTTGATTATAGAATGAAACTGTGTCCTAGTAATCTAGGTTGACGATGTCCCCTTGAGGAGCTCATAAGGATTGTCATGTAAACCCTACAGGTGGACTTAGTCCGACATGACAATAAGGTTAAGTGGTACTACTTTTGGAGTTAAGATATTACTTAAGTGAGTTGTCAGTAACTCGTTTAATTAGTGGGCATTCGATATCTTAAACATAGGGAGACTAACACACTCATGATAAGAAGGAGCCCATATTGTAATATGGGATTAGCGCGGTAGTGTAATAATAACTCTTTAGTGAAATGAGATATTATTGATGAATTTGAGTTGGGTATTCGGGGCAAACATGGGAAGCTCAAGCTCATCGGGAGACCAAAATCAACTCCTCCTCTCAGTCCCTATTGTAGCCTCTTATTTATAAAGTCTTATATCCACTTAAAGTCAAGCCTCTTACCCATCTTATGGTGGCCGGCCTAGCCAAGCTTGGAGCCCAAGCTAGGGCCGGCCAAGCCAAAAATTGGAGCCATGTTATATGGCCGGCCAAGCTTGGAGCCCAAGCTAGGTGGTCGGCCACATCACATTAAAAGGGTATTTTATTTTTTAAAAAATCTTTCCTTTTGTGGAAGTCATGGTTTTAAAAGAGAGTTTTAAATTTTAAAATATTTTCTTTTATAGTTTTCTACAAAGGATTAAGAGAAATGTTTGATATGTTTCTTTATTTGTAGTTAAAAGAAATATTTTAATTTTTGATAAAACTTTCATTTTTGGTAACTATCCACATGTTTTAAAAGAGAGATTTTAGTTTATAAAATTTTCCTTTTATAACCAACAAGGGATTTAATAGAGAAATTGTTCTATTAAAATTTCTTACTGTAAACAAATAAGGAATTTTTTATTTTGTGTTTAAAACTTTCCTTGTTTGGAGCACAAGGAGGTGGCCGACCATGACAAGCATTAAGGGAAGTTTTAATTTTTTGTTTTAAAACTTTCCTTTTTAGTCATTAGCAAGGAATATAAGTAAGTTTTAATTATGTTTAAAACTTTCCTTTTTTGCCAATACCAAGGATTATAAAAGAGATGGAGGGGTGCCTCATGAGACAACACATCTTCTATTCCTCTCTTCCAATCTTTGGTGGCCGGCCCTTGACCTTCTCTCTTCTCCTTTTGCTTTCTCTCTTGGTGGCTGACGACATCTTGTGTGGAGATCTCTTGGTGGTCGGTTGCTTGAAGGAGAAGAAGAAGAGATGGAAGCTCTCTTCTCTAGCATCCCTTGGAGATTAGTTGGTGGCCGGATCTTGAAAGCCTTGGAAGAAGCTTGAGTGGATTTTATCTTGGAAGATCGTCACCCACATGACGTCCAAGAGAAAGAGAGGAATACAATAGAAGATCAAGTGGTCTATAAGCTACGAAAGATATAACTAGTTATTAGTTTTCATATCATAACTAGTTCATCTTTTGTATAGATCTTGGAAAACCAAATACAAGAGGTTAACGATTTTAAGTTATCATTTTTGTTATCAATTTTATTTTTCGATTTCATGTTTTGATAATGTGCTTCTATTGAGGTCTTTATACTTAAACCTAGTTTAATGTAAGAAGTTAAATATCCGATTTCTTTGTAAGGCTTTGTCTAGGAAGTGGTGGATGATCCCATACCCAAGAAGGCCTAGTGCCTCACCATGTTTAACCTGGACCCGATCTTTGAAATAGATATTTGATAACTTTTGTAATATGGTTTAATTTAGGAAGACCATATCGGTTAAACTTGGAGTAAAAATGTTATGTATCATTTCTAATCTAAGTTTAACTACTGAAGGACAATTTGGATTAATAATATTAAGCATCATTTGCAATCCAAATTTAACTTCAGTAGAGCACAAGGGTAGCTAGGATAGCTCTATGCTTGTACAAATTTTTGTACAGGGGAACTAGGACGGTATTCCGAGTAGCAACCAATAGTTCGGTCATCGGCTGGCTTCTCATTCTCCTATCGTCTAGACAGGGCAGTCATTTCTTTTTTGTTTAACGCTCTTCTTCTCTTTTCTTACTCAAGCATCAGTCGCTTTGTCTCTTTCTACTAGTCTCATTATCTCTCTTATCTAATGGATCCTCGGTGGTAGGTTATACTTGTCGACTAGCTCATCTTAGTGGAACTAGCTATCATGCTTACTTCTAGGAGGTGGTTCTGCTATCGTCTCTACTAGCTAAGATGCTTATCCGTCGGTCCTTTCTCAACAAGCATTGCGGTTCTGACATTAATTTTGGTATGTATAGAAGTGAGCAGAGTATGGAGATAGATCATCAGTAGGTGCTCCGACCCAGTCCTCTCAACCAACCCATTTATCTAGTCCAGTCCTCCAAGGCCCTTCTGCGTCGACTTCGCTCCTCCCTTTGAGTTGTTACCATTCCAGGCTAGGCTCGCTCATGGTAAATGGTTGTCTCTTGAGCAATGATGGGATTTAAACCACAATAGTGAAATTCTAGTTTAGTTTAGAATGGATTGCAACAGAAGCTACTTTTTACTTGCAACTGATAGATAGATATATGTGAGTGACCGCAACTCCTTTAATTATAATGAATTGAATCAGAGCCCATTCCATTTATAAGCAACTCTGATCTTGTCGGCTGACAACTGATCCCATCCTCACCTTGAATGGTCTTAACCTCACTGCACCGCGGAATGGGATGACTGGAGTGAAGGTCGTGCTCCAAAGATGATTGGGACATGCTCCTCCTACCATGTCTTTAAAGGTAGGCTTGCTTTATCTTCCACGGGACGAGTGGGGAGGTCAAACTTACCTACTCTGTGCCTCTTTCAGAGCCTTGGATCTATTCTCAGAATCTATTCTCTATGAGCCATTTCATTATATAAAAAGAAGATTGGGCATGGGTAAACTTCAGCTCACTCAACTTAGGAGAAGGAGGATAGGGCTTGCTTGGAAGATAGGGCCAAAAGGCTCACTCTTTTCTTCTCTTTAGTACGTGCTCTTTCTTTTCTATCTTTTCTTCTGAAAGTGAGATGCACAATCTACTCTTGATTCTTCTCTCTTTGTATTGCAAAGATCGCACAAAGTTCTTAGAAGCCACTCCCCTGGCCCGGGAAGGACCCGATTGGACTCCTCTATGTTAGTTAGAGCCCTAGAGCCAGTCATTTGATAATTGTATTACAGACTTGTTGTATCATATTCTTATATAAATAAAGGCATTTGTTTTGGTTATTATACTTACTTGTATTGGTGCCAAATAAACTAAGCATAATAGCGTCCTTGAGTAGAAGGTTCTCACCTATATCAATCGGTTAGTTGAACCGATAGTGAGATAATATAGGGAACACTACTCTTAATCATTCCTAGTCGAGTATTAACATTCAGGGACAATGTTAATGCAATAAGACTAGCATGTAGGTCAACTCGATGACTTGATCTCACAAATCATGGATATAGAGATATCAAGTTGACACATGGGTATGCATTAGAGAATGTATACTGAATGACTCACTATGAAAAAGTATCATGGATCGTTATATGAGTGTCATATACTTTCTCATGTGGCTATTAGTATGACTACTAGTCCTTGGACCTGAAGTCACTATGGATCCCTACATAAGGAGTTATGTACTTTGGTTTCATCAAACGTCACCCATAACTGGGTGGACTATAAAGGCGATTACTGGGTATATAACAAATTATGCAGAGGGATGTGAGTGATGTAGATGAGATCTATCCCTCCTATATGACAGGAACGACATCGATATTTTTGATAGAGTGAGACCACGAAGTGCATGGCCATGCCCAAATGAGTCAATATGAGATATTGAGCTCATTTGATTTAATGAGTCTACTTGGAGATCAAGATTTAGATTGGTCAGAGGATGACACGGTCTATGCCTCACATTGATCAATCTAGATGTCTAGGATAGAAGGACACTTGTCATATATTGTGAGGAGTCACAATTAGTAGTCATAAGGTGATGTTGGATCTCAACATTCTTGTAACTTGGGTAGTAATGATGTGTTGTTAGATATCGCTCATTACATATGCTCCTAAATGGGTTTAGGGGCATTGCCAACGTTACAAGAACCTATACGGTCACACACTAAGGACAATTAGATGGAGATTAGGTTCATATGATGAACCAAGAGGATTAGATTCATGTGATGAATCAAATTGGATTAAGAGTAATCCTAATTGGGCTAATTGAGTTGGACTCAAGTTGATTCATGTGTTCAATGAGTCTAATTTAGATTATGACTCATTGAATCAATTTAATTAAATGAATTAGATTCATTATATTAAATTGGTTTGAATTAAATGGTTGGATTAGATAAACCATGAGAGAGATTAAGTCAAGTTTGACTTGACTTGAGAGGAAGAGGAAGAGTCAAGTTTGACTTGACTTTATGCCACATCATTTGTGACTTGGCATAAAGTGGCCAATGATGATGTGCCACATCATCATAGTTGGCACATGTGTGTGCCACCTCATGGAGGTTACAAATTCTCTCTTTAATGGCCACTTAATGCAAAAAGGGGGTTACACTTCTTGAGGTGGCCGGCCACTTTTGTGGTGAATAAAAATTCATTTTTCATTCAAGGCTCATTCATTCTATCTTCTTCCTCCTAGAGCTCTCTCTTCTTGCTCTCCCTCTTCTCCTTGGCCAAACCACCTAGGTGCTAGCACACCTATTGTTTGGTCTTCTCCACCTAATTAGTTCGTGTGGATATGCATAGAGAGTTGTCTACTTTGGCAACTAGAGATCCGGCATCTCCTTGGACAAGCGGGACTCGCGAAGGGCACGCATCAAGGGTAAAAGGTTTTCTCCTTGTAAATCTAGTTTAGAACTAGCATAAAACTCGTACTCGTAATGTTTTCGAAAGTTTTATTCTTCGCACGGATCCGGTGGCGGGGTTTCGGGGTTTTCGCGACGCGAAAAAGCGGTTTTCGCGGCCCGAAAAATCCAATAGTGGTATCAGAGCCACGTTCGAAGACTTGTACGAGTTTAGTTTATATTTTTATGAAAAATATAGATTCTGTAACATTCTGTAATTTTATGATTTTTATGAGTTTTTATGGGTATTTTTCTCGTAGAAGCGAAGCACAAGTGTTTCGACACTTTTAGGCTTCGACTACCGAGAAGATTTTCCGAAACGGTAAGGTTTCGCCCCAAAAATTTTTGGGACAGTGGGCTAAGGCGCTGTAGGATCGCTTAGGGACACTCGCGATGGGTAGATCGCGGGTAGGGGCGCTGCCCCTGGCCCCGCAAGGGAATTCGTTCTGCGATTGTGCCCGAAAACCGCTAAACGGGACCGCCGGGAATTTTTACTCGTAAAAATTGTAAACATCGGTAATAAAATTACCAAAAATTATGGAAATTACATAATTTATAATTATGTATAATTTGTGATAGTCATGGCCCAAAAAGACCCAATTGGATTGGTATATTTGTGTTGTAATTCATATTACGGCCTGCGCGCCGTCATTTGTATTGTGTGTGCTGTATATTTGATACGTGACCTGTGCGTCATGCCTTTCTCCATTTATTCTTGTTGTAAATTAGTTTAGACTCGAATGTAACTCGAGTTTCAAAATTGTAATGTACAAAATTGGAGCGATAGAAGGTCCACTCGAGACGGAGTTACGAGGAGGGCGCGAGCAACAGAAGGTGGTCAAAGGGAGAAGCTTGAGAAGCTGTTGACCTTAGGTTGACCATCTGATCTTCTCATTGGCTTTAGAAGATCGTAGTAGGGCCCTGACTAATCACAATAAATTTAATTAATTGCTTGTGTGTATGTGATGTATGATTAGTAATTAATTAGTGCCTAACGATTAGATTAGATCTAAATCGTGTACAAGATGCACCCTCTCGATTAGATTAGATCTCAATCGCATCAACTCTAATGCCTACCATGCCGTGATACCTATCACTACCTCGATCGCATGTGTTGTTGAATCTGCCAAAGCAGAGCAACACATATTATCTTGGTAGGGTACGGAGGGACAAACTTGGTCCCGCTTATCAATGCATGGGCGAGTACAAACTCAATTAGATTGTATATTCCTAGTTAACTCGGTTGGATCGAGTACAACTATAGGAATTCTTCCAATGGTTGGAAAAATAGGACATAAATCACATTTATATTAATTCTTGGGCGTATTAGCCAAAGCAAACTCAAGTTTAAATATAACTGCGGATAATGATCCTATAAACAAGAGTTGCATAGAGATGTAATTGGTAAATCGTTACCTACTGATCATACTAAATCTTGGGCGTATTAGCCAAAGCTAACTCAAGGGTTAGTATGATGTGGATCTTGTCCCACATGAATTATAGAATTCAGTGGGAGCATCATTTAGTTAAATGCCTAATTAAATGATTTAAAAGAATATGATATTTATTTTCTACATTTTTCTGTTGTAGATAACCATGACGTCGAATACGAACTCTTTCTCCCTGCGTTCTGTCCTTGAGAAGGACAAGCTCAACGGAGAAAATTTCCTGGACTGGTACAGGAATTTGAGAATAGTTCTCACCCAGGAACGTAAACTGTACGTTCTGGAGAAGCCCATTTCGGAGGCTCCTCCTGTTAATGCCCCGCGAGCTGACAAAGATGCTTATAAGAAGCATCAAGATGACGCATTAGATGTGTCCTATCTAATGCTCGCGACCATGAACTCTGAGCTTCAGAAGCAACATGAGTTGATGGGTGCTTACGATATGGTTAAACATCTTCCTCAACTGTATCAAGGACAAGCGCGGCATGAGAGATTTTAGATATCAAGGGCACTATTTCAGTGCAAGATGTCAGATGGGGCTCCCGTAGGCCCATATGTACTCAAAATGATTGGGTACATAGAAAACCTACATAGGTTGGGATTCCCGCTTGGCTAAGAGCTGGCCACTGACCTGATCTTTCAATCCTTGCCGGATAGCTATAGTCAGTTCGTTCTAAACTACAATATGAACGAAATTGACAAGCCACTGCCCGAGCTGCTTAGCATGTTAAGAACTACTGAGCTAAACCTTAAGAAGGCAAAGCCCCACTCTGTTCTGATGGTTCAGAAACACAAGGGCAAGGGCAAGCCCAAAGGCAAGGGGAAGTCCCAAGCCAAGGGAAAAGACAAGCCACTGAAGCCAAAAGGAGGAGTCGCCAAGGATGCTACCTGCTTCCACTGCGGTCAGACCGGGTACTAGAAGAGGAACTGCAAGGTGTACTTGGAAGATCTTAAGAAGAAGCGAAGTGAGACTTCCACTTCAGGTATATATGTTATAGAAGTCAATCTATATATTTTTTCATCATGGGTATTAGATACCGGATGTGCATCTCACATTTGTACTAATGTGCAGGCGTTGAGAAATAGCAGGGCATTGGCGAAGGGCGAGGTGGACCTACGCGTAGGCAATGGAGCACGGGTTACTGCTGTTGCTGTAGGGACTTATTTTCTATCTCTGCCCTCTGGGCTTGTATTTGAGTTGGATGATTGTTGTTATGTGTCTGCATTAACTAAGAACATGATTTCAGTTTCTTTTTTGGACAAGAAAGGTTTCTCTTTTATAATAAAGGACAAATATTATTCAGTTTATTTAAAAGATGTGTTCTATTGTAGTGCATCTCTGATGAACGGACTCTACATTCTAGACCTTGAAAGCCCTATCTATAACATAAATACCAAGAGGTTCAAGTCAAATGACATGAACCAAACCTATCTCTGGCACTGTCGCTTAGGCCATATAAATGACAAGCGCTTATCCCAGCTCCATAAGGATGGTTTGCTGGACTCATTTGATTTTGAATCTTATGAGACGTGCGAGTCATGCCTACTAGGCAAGATGACCAAGACTCCCTTTAGTGGGCACAGTGAAAGAGTGACTGATTTGTTAGGACTTATACATAGTGATGTATGTGGCCCTTTCAATGTCGCTGCTGGATGCGGTTATAGGTACTTCATCACATTTACTGATGACTTCAGTAGATATGGTTATGTGTACTTGATGACACATAAGTCTGAATCCTTTGAAAAGTTCAAATAATTCAAGAATGAAGTACAGAACCAGCTTGGCAAGAGTATTAAGATACTTCGATCAGATCAAGGTGGAGAATACCTTAGCCATGAGTTTCGTGACTATCTAGCTGAGTGTGGGAGTCTATCCCAACTCACTCCTCCTGGAACACCACAGTGGAATGATGTATCCGAAAGGAGGAATTGTACCCTATTAGATATGGTATGGTCTATGATGAGTCACACAGATCTTCCTACATTTCTTTGGGGTTATGCTCTAGACACGGCAGCTTTTATACTCAACCGAGTTCCATCCAAGGCTGTGATAAAGACAACATATAGGATATGGACTAGGAGAGATGCCTAGGTGTCTTTCTTGAGGATTTGGGATTGTGAGGCTTACGTTCGACGTCAAGTCTCAAACAAATTAGGACCCAAATCCGACAAGTGCTAATTTATTGGATATCCCAAGGAAACTAAGGGATATTACTTCTACATTCCCAGTCAACACAAGGTACTTGTGGCAAAGACTGGGGTCTTTCTAGAAAGGGACTTTGTTTCTAGAAAGACTAGTGGGAGCACGTTCGATCTTGAAGAAGTTCAAGATGCGAACAATAGAACTGAAGCCTCGATGGAAGTTGAACTGGAACCACGAAGTGTTGTGGATGATGTTGTTCCACAAGGAGTTGAGGATCAACAACCAGTTTAAGTAGATATACCTCTTCGCAGGTCTGATAGGGTACGTCGTCAGCTTGAGAGATACTCATTTCTCTTGTCTGACCATGATGACGTTGTGCTCATAGAGGATGAGCCTACCACCTATCAGGAAGCTGTGATGAGACCAGATTCCGAGAAATGGCTAGAGGCCATGAGATCCGAGATGGAATCCATGTACACCAACCAAGTATGGAGTTTGGTTGGTCCACCTAAAGGGGTAAAACCCATTGGGTGTAAGTGGGTCTTTAAGAGAAGACTGACATGGATGGACTTATCTATAAGGGTCGCTTAGTAGCTAAAGGTTTCAAGCAGATTCATGGTATTGACTATGATGAAACCTTTTCTCCAGTAGCGATGTTTAAGTTCATTCGGATCATACTTGCTATTGCAGCATACCATGACTATGATGTAACACCCACGAAATAATAAGCTATACCTATGGGTATTTTTCTTTTAGAATAAATGGAAAAGGGAAATGGAAATAGAACCAAAATGAAATAAAAAGAAAGAGAGGTTAAGGTTTGAACCTTGAACCTCTCACAAATGATAAAGTTAAATTGGTGTATAGTAACCACTAGAGTAATGAATGATATATGAATAGAAAAGAATGGAAAGTGTAGTTAAAAGTAAAAATATAATTAAGTAAAGGAACAAGAGAAAATCAAGTAGCTTACCTCCTCTTCCTCTTGGTTAAGAAAAGAAGCAAGCAAAGGACAAGTTGCCTTTCTTCCTTCTTTTTCTCTATTTTCGTGGGAATTAAGAGAGTGAGGAGATAGAGGAGTTAAGGGAATGAATGGGGACATGTTTCATTCTCATTGGGAATAAATAGGAATGAGAGAAGAAAAGGGAAAGAAAGTTGGTTAATTCTTCCTCCTTCTTCCTCCTTCTTCTTTCTCCTTCTTCCTTCTCCACCGAGACCTAAACCCCTCCCTCTCTCATTTCCGAAAATTCAAGCTAAGGTTTTTCTTGCTAAGAAAAACTAATTCACAAGAAGGAGTCCTCAAGATCTACTCCTTAAAAGCAAGAGAAGAAAAGAGAGAACTAAGAAGAGAAGTTTCTTCTTCCTCTTCACAAGGCTACCATTTTCCTTAGGAAAAACAAGCAACAGGTTGTAAGTATCCCCTCACCTGTGGTACAAGTTGTTTACGTGTTTTTCATAAGGTTAGAATGCTTAAAAAACCTAGGATCACTTCTTGAGATTTCGGCCAAAAAACTTGAACAAAGGATTTAGAGAAGTTTAAGACCTAAACTAAACATGCTCACTATGTTCTTATGATATGTGCCCTAGTATAGGAGTTAGTGAATGTTTCTTATGCTTGTATGCTTAACTAATGTAGTGCTCGCCCTCCCTGCTAACCCTAAGGGACGGGGCTACGATACTCTACGTACATATTACAGCGGAAGACTTAAAATCATTTTTCTTGGTTTAATAAAATCCGAACTACACTAATATGGTTTCCATAACATGATAACAAGATAAATAAAAGCATAACATCAAGACAACCATATGGTACTACAATTTACTAAACCAAAGTGAAATTCTTAAAAGTTCTTAAAGCAGGTTCTTATTTGGTTGCCTAGCCACCGCCACACACATCTCCTTGCCTCTCCTGCTGCTCCTTTAGCTCATCCAGCTTTTTCCTTTATCTGTGGTACAAGGAAAGTAAGCTATGAGCACTCATGGCTCAGTAAGTTCCTTTCCTACTCACTAAAACCAAAAATCATCACATAATCAAAGAATGTCTCAACATAACATAATCTCAACTAGTCATGGCATAACATATCATACTCTTTAAGCATATCATGCAACATAGCAACATCATAACTAGTCATGGCATATTATCTCTTACAGCATAGCATGAAACATAACATAATCATATCTAATCATGGCATATCATAGTATCATCTTAAGGTAGCGTAGCATATCAAGTTCTTAACGCATAGCATGAAACATAACCTAAGCATATCTAATCATGGCATATCATAGTATCATCATAAGGTGACATGGCATATCAAGCTCTTAAGGTATAGTATGAAACATAACATAATCATATCTAATCATGGCATATCATAAATCATAGCATCATCACAACATGATCATAAATTATATGCAATATGATTTTGAAAACATGTATCCGAAACAACATGTGTATGTCTCATGATCTTTAAAACCATTTCTTCTTACATACATATACTTGAACATAATATCAACATATTCAGGGCTCCGGCTTAGTACCACATACATACATAATGCACGCATCCTAAGTAGATCCAAGGTAGCTAGTCTTGAACCTACTAGGAAACTAGGCCCGTAGCTCGACCTAGGGGCACGTAAGGAGCCCACCCTTTACTAGGCCCGTAATTCGGCCTAGGGGCGCATAAGGAGCCCACCCTTTTGGTACAAGCCATTCAAAGTAAAATACATGTCATACTTATACATATCATACATCATACAAGCATGCATCACTTAGGCAAACATCATATAAAAGTATCCATCACTTAGGCATACATCATATAAAAGAATGCATCACTTAGGCATACATCATGTCATAAAAGTATGCATCACTTAGGCATACATCATATAAAAGTATGCATCACTTAGGCATACATCATGTAATAAAAGTATGCATCACTTAGGCATACATCATGTCATAAACAGTATGCATCACTTAGGCATACATCATGTCATAAAAGCATGCATATTTTAGGCACATAGCATATCATCAAAGCATGCACATTTCTATCCACATAGCATATCATAAAAGCATGCATATTCTAAGCATATAGCATATCATCAAGCATGCATATTCTAAGCACATAACATATCATCAAAGCATGCATATTTCTAAACAAATATCATATCATAAAAACATGCATATTATAAGCATATAGCATATCATCAAGCATGCATATTCTAAGCACATAACATATCATCAAAGCATGCATATTTCTAAACACATATCATATCATAAAAAGTATAAATCACAAGCATACATATTTAAGCATAAGGGTGTATCATGTGATTATACTATCATAAGAAACATGGTAACATAGTTAACTTGGGTTCTAAGCTTCCTAATCCCTTGGGTTCTTATCATGGACGAACCCCCTTAGATCTCAATTTAGGTAGAAATAACCTCCAAGCATGTGGAACCTAAATTATCATTTCATCAATTTCATAGGAAGCATTATAAGCATGATTTACTTGGTTTCTAAGTTCTCCAAGTCCCTAAACTTCATGTGGCCGAACCCTATCAGGTGTGAAACAAGGTCTCAAATGTCATGAAAGCATGGAAACCTTAAACCACAATTATAGCATTTTTTTCCAAGTAACATAGTAAGCATATTGAGCTAGTTCCTAAGTCCTTCAAGCCCTTAACATATGTCATGGTCAAACTTTTAACAAGTGTTCATTAGGGCTAAAAAACAAACATACAAGCATGTGAACTTGAACTAACATCATGTATAAATTCATAATAAGACATTATACAATATGTATGGCCGAAACATACCCTAGCCTCAATTAGGTCATTAAACAACACATTGCATGGGAACTTTGTATTTCTACTTATCATATTTCATGTAGAGTGACATAAGCATATTTAATTTTTGTTCTAGGGTCTCTAGGGCATCTATCCCTTCATGGCCGAAACATACAATGGTCCATTTAGGTCATGGAAAAATTATACAAGCATGTGACACAATCAACACATTATCATATTTTCATAAGAAGCACTTTTAACACATTTGGTTTCATTTCTAAGGCCTCTAGGTCTTTTAAACCCTACTTGGCCGAAACTCAACAGTATATAAACTTTCTTCAAATAGCCTAAAAGCATAAGAAATCATACAAGTTTCATAGCATGTATAAAGACAAGCATAATAAACATACATGTGAATTGTGTCTTAGGCTTCCTAGGTTTCTTTCCCTTTTTCTTTTATTTTTCCTCATGGCTGAAACCTACCAACCTTTAAACTAGGTTTTAAGTGGCCTAAAGCATGGAAAACCTAAGTAAGTTTCATGGCAAAAATTACTAAGAACATCATATACAAAGTTGGTTCATAAACAAGCTAGGACCCTTGTGATCTTACATGTCATATATCATGTAACTAATTTTCTATACTCCAATTAAACATAAGAGCATTAAACAACATTCATATCATAATATCACAGAGGTCTTGAGCATATTAGAATTTTGTTCAAGCTTTTCTAAACTATCCATCTTATCATGGCCGAAAATCTAAAATAAGAGTTCATGAATTTCTAGCAATGTTCAACATGCAATTCTTTAAGAGAACTCTATATTCTATCATACAAACATGGTTACTTAAATTTAAAGGTCTTCCTAACCCTAATACCTTTTCTTGTCCGAAACATATAAATGGATTTCTTTTGGTTCCAAGTAACTTTCAAGCAAGAAAACAAATAAAAGACCCTTAGTAGTTCATGGAGGGAATCTTGTACTAGTTTGGTTACACAATGTTTTCCCTAACCTCCTTAAAATATTTTTGGCCGAAATTCTAGGGTTAGGCACTCCTCTGATCAAGCATCAATTAGGTATAAAAACATGAAGAAAATCCTTCCTACCTAGCATAGAAAACATATCATGAAATAAAGACTTGTTTAAACCTTCCTAGATTTGAAAACCCTTTCTATAGCCGAATTTTCTTAAATTCTTTCCTAGGTTTTCTAATCCTCATAAAATCCGAAAATCACATAAAAAGCCTTGTACCACAGGTGAGGGGAAGCTTACATCCTTTTCGCTTGTGGATCTAAGGTATAGTAATGGAAGAAGTAGCCTCTTCTTCTAGTTCCTTTCCCTTGATTCCCTTGCTAAGTCCTCCTTGTATCTTAGGCTTTCTTAGGGGAAAAACCTTGGCTTTGGGGCCGAAGATGAAGGAGAGGGGACTGATGGTTTCGGTGAGGGAGAGGAAGAATGAGAGAAAATGAGAGAAAAATAAACTTCTCTTTTCTTGCTCCCTTTTATGTTAAGGGGGAAGAGGTAGCAAAATTGATTTTTGCTTTCCTTCTCCCTTAGCCTTTTTTTTCTATTCCTATTTATTTTATTTATTCATTTATTCTTACCATTCATGATGAAATAAGGGGGATTGAATCCTCTTAATTCCCTCTTTAAATTTTCGACAAAAGCAAAGAGGAAGAGGGAGAGAAAGGGAGGAAGGCAAGTTGCCTTTCTCTTGCTCTTTTCTTGTCTTCTTTTGGCTAGCTTTTACTCTCACCCTTATCATGAATTTCCCTCCTTTGCTATCAACATCTTCTCTCTATCCCAATTGGTTTCTACTAATTAATTCTATGAATAATATAAGAGGTTCAAGGTTCAATCCTTGACCTTCACTTCTTTTTATTTCATTTTATTTCTTTTTGCTTCAACTCACTTCCTATAATTTTTCTAAGGAAAAATCCCACATTCATATATTTATCTTACAAGCTTAGTGGGTATTACACCTAAAACTTAGATACATGCTCTTGAACTTTCGGCCAAAGTATGAATAAAGGATTAGGAAGGCTTAAGACCTAAACTAAACATGCTCACTATGTCCTTATGATATGTACCCTATGATAAGAGATTAGTTTGGTATTTTTATACTTGTATGTTGCTTAAAACCTAAATGCATGCTCATGAAGTGTTCGGCCATGATATAGAAATTTACTAAGAGAGGTTAAAAAAATTTAGTCTACCATGATCATGACTTGCTTATTAATATGTTATGAAGAGTACTTAGTGTTTTCACACTTGTATGTTAATTGGAACCTAAATGCAGCCACCTTAGGGAATTAGGGTTTAGGCCATGATAGAAATGAAGACCTAGAAGTGTTTAAAGTTTTAAGCTATCATGCTCATGACTTTTCTTATGAAAAATAGTAGGAAGATTTCTTAGGGTTTCATGCTTGTAGGTTGTTTGGAATCTTGATATGTTGCACCTTAGGGCTTCGGCCATAATAAGAATTAAAACCTAGGAGAGCTTAAGACTTACTCCAACATGCTCATGACTCTTCTTTTGACATGATATAAAGCTAACTTAGGGTTATCATGTTTAAATGTTGCTTGAAACCTAGATGCATGCCTCCTTATGTTTCCGCCATGATCAATTTTAGGGTCCAAGGAAGCTTAAAATTAAATCTAGCATGCTCATGAATTCCTTTATGATATGATATGAAGTTAGCTTGATATTCATGCTTGTATGTTGTTTAGAGTTTAATTTCCCTCCTCATGAACTTTCGGCCATGATAGAATTCAAGACCTAGGGAAGCTTAAAAATTGATTTAACATGCTTATGACCTTCCTTATAATGTGATATGAAGCTAACATGAGATTCTTATGCTTGTATGTTGTTTAGAGCTTAAATTCCCTCTTCATGAACTTTCGGCAAAGATAGAATTCAAGACCTAGGGAAGCTTAAAAATTGGGTTAACATGCTTATGACTTCCCTTATGATATGATAGGAAGTTAACATGAGATTCTTATGCTTGTATGTTGTTTAGAGGTTAGGTTCATACTCTTTGAACTTTCGGCCATGATGGGATTAGGAGCCTAAGAAAGTTTAAAAGTTGATTTAACATGCTCATGACTTTCCTTATGATATGATATGAAGTTAACATGATATTCTCATGCTTGTATGTTGTTTAGAACGTAGTTTCATGCTCCTTAATATTCGGCCAGAACAAGATTTAAATACCTAAGAAGCTTAGAACCTAAACAAAACATGCTCATGATGTTCCTTAAAGTATATATTATGAAATTTGTTTAGGGTTCATATGCTTTTGTGCCACCTATAACCTAGGTTCATGCTCTACAATGTTTCGGCCATAACTAGGTTAAAAGACCTAGGGAGCTTGGAACCTAACTAAATATGCTCATGATGTTCTTTATGATAAATGCTATGAAATTGATTTAGGGTTCATATGCTTTTATGTTGCTTGTACCCTAGGGCAATACTTTGAATGTTTCGGCCTCCATATAGGATATGGTGATTGAGATCCGATTATGAATCATTATGTGCCTCACATGCTACGTTATGAATTAAGATATGTTAGTTAATGATCCCATGCATGATTATGTTTCTCTATGATAGGTGATGTGTTCATTTATGTATGCTTATGAACCATGCATGATAATGTCTCTTATGATGGGCTATATGCTCAAGTATGCATGCTTTATGATATGAAAAGTAACATGCTCATTTATGTATGCTTATGATCCATGCATGATAATGTTTCTTATGATGTGCTATGTGCTCAAGTATGCATGCTTTATGATATGACAAGCAAAGGCCTAAGAGTTGCTTCCCTTTTTGTTGGGATTAAGAGCACTCTTTATGATATGACAAGAGAAGGCCTAAGAGTTGCTTCCCCTTGGGGACTAAGAGCACTCTTCATGATATGACAAGATATGATATGCTATGTTATGACATGTACCATGATATGCTATTTTACTTTGTATGGCTTGTACCAAGGATGGGCTCCATAAGCGCCCCTAGGCCAACGGACTATGAACGGGTCTAGTAAAAAGGGATGGGTTCCTTAGTACGCCCCTAGGTCGATGGTCATAGTACGAACCTAGTTTCCTAGTAGGTTCGGGGCTAGCTACCCTGTCCTAGGGATTACGCACATTTATGTATGTATGTGGTACAAGCCGGGTCCTCATGATGATATTATGTTCAAGTACTATATGATATGTTTTAAGACATCTTGCACATGACATGACACATGTTTTAAAAGACATCTTGCATGATATTTCTTCATGATATGATATGCTCTTATGATTTATATGACATGATGCTCTTTTATTTATGATATGATACCTCATGATATTTCTTTATGATATGATATGCTCTTATTGTTTATATGACATGATGCTCTTATGAATTATGATATGATATAGCATGATGTTCTTTATGAGATGATATGTTATGATGCTATGTTTACATGATATGATGTTAGATGATTATGGTTCCATTGTTATATGCTTATATGATTATGATATGAAATACATTTTTGTGAGTAGGAAAGGATCTTACTAAGCCTGTGTGCTTATAGCTTACTTTCCTTGTACCGTAGATAAAGGCAAGGAATGGATGAACTAGGAGAGTCATAGGAGAGGCAAAGAGATGTGTGTGGTGGTGGCCCGACTAAGACAAATAAAAGACCTGCTTATGTTTATTTATGTTAATGTTTCACATGATTTCATGATACTTATTCAGGTTTATGATAGAATATGACATCGTGACTTCGTTCAAAAAGAAAAGAAAAAAAATAAATGAATTCTTCCGCTGTGTTACTTTAGAAAATGAAATAATAATATGCATGTATGTTCCCTTGTAAGTAAAGTAAAGTAACCCCACCCCACTAGCAGGAGGGGCGGGCGTTACATATGAGATATGACAGATGGATGTCACAACCGCATTTCTGAATGGAAACCTGCTCGAGGATGTGTACATGACACAACCTGAGGGTTTTGTAGATCCACAGCATACTAGTAGAGTATGCAAGTTGCATAGGTCCATTTATGGACTAAAGCAAGCTTCTCGGAGCTGGAATCTTCGATTTGATGATGCAATCAAATAGTTTGGTTTCATCAAGAACGAAGACGAGCCTTGTGTCTACAAGAAGGTTGTAGGGGATATAGTTGTCTTCCTCAGATTGTATGTGGATGACATACTACTCATTGGGAAGGACATCCCTTTGCTTCAGTCTGTCAAGACCTGGCTAAGGAGTTGCTTCTCAATAAAGGACTTAGGTGAGGCATCCCTCATTCTAGGGATACAGATCTATAGAGATAGATCTAAGAGATTGCTTGGCCTAAGTCAGAGTACATATATTGACAAGGTACTCCTTCGGTTTGCCATGCAGAACTCCAAGAAGGGATTTCTGTTGATGTCACATGGAGTGAGTCTAGAGAGGAGAGAGACCGCATGGATCAGATCCCTTATGCCTCAGCCATAGGATCTATCATGTATGTCATGCTATGTACTCAACCTGATGTCTCGTATGCTTTGAGCATGACGAGCAGATACCAGTCAGATCCAGGTGAAAGTCACTGGATAGCGGTCAAGAATATTCTTAAGTACTTAAGAAGGACTAAAGAATATTTCTTGATATATGGAGGCAATGATGAGCAAGCTGTAAAGGGTTACAGTGATGCGAGCTTCCAGACCGATCAGGATGATTATCGATCGCAGTCAGGGTTCGTATTTTGCATAAATGGTGGTGCTATGAGCTGGAAGAGTTCGAAGCAGGACACAGTAGCTGATTTTACGACAGAGGTCGAGTACATTGCTGCATTAGAGGCAACAAAGGAGGCAGTTTGGATCCGCAAGTTCATCACTGAACTTGGGGTGGTTCCTAGTATCGCTGACCTATTGAGCTCTATTGTGACAACAATGGAGCTATAGCACAGGCTAAGGAACCTCGGTCACACCAGCAGACCAAACACATACTACGACGCTTCCATCTCATTCGAGAGATTATCGAGAGAGGAGATGTGATGATTTGCAGAGTACCTACAGAGGCTAACATCGCAGATCCCTTAACCAAGGCTTTGGCACAGAGGAAGCATGATGGTCACACTAGGTCATTGGGGCTTAGAGCCTATACTGATTGGCACTAGTGCTAGTGGGAGATTGTTAGTTAGAGCCCTAGAGCCAATCATTTGATTATTGTATTACAGACTTGTTGTATCACATTCTTATATAAATAAAGGCATTTGTTTTGGTTATTATACTTACTTGTATTGGTGCCAAATAAACTAAGTATAATAGCGTCCTTGAGTAGAAGGTTCTCACCTATATCAATCCGTTAGTTGAACCGATAGTGAGATGATATAGGGAACACTACTCTTAATCATTCCTAGTCGAGTATTAACATTCAGGGACAATATTAATCAAATAAGACTAGCATGTAGGTCAACTCGATGACTTGATCTCACAAGTCATGGATATAGAGATATCAAGTTGACACATGGGTATGCATTGGAGAATGTATAATGAATGACCCGCCATGAGAAAGTATCATGGATCGTTATATGAGTATCATATACTTTCTCATGTGGCTATTAGTATAACTACTAGTCCTTGGACCTGAAGTTACCATGGATCCCTACATAAGGAGTTATGTACTTTGGTTTCGTCAAATGTCACCTGTAACTGGGTGGACTATAAAGGCGATTACTAGGTATATAACGAATTATCAAGAGAGATGTGAGTGATGTAGATGGGATCTATCCCTCCTATATGATGGGAGCAACATCGATATTCTTGATAGAGTGAGACCACTAAGTGCATCTCCATGCCCAAATGAGTCAATATGAGATATTGATCTCATTTGATTTAGTGAGTCTACTTGGAGATCAAGATTTAGATTGGTCAGAGGATGACATGGTCTATGCCTCACATTGATCAATTTAGATGTCTAGGATAAAAGGACACTTGTCATATATTGTAAGGAGTCACAAGGTGATGTTGGATTTGAACATTCTTGTAACTTGGGTAGTAATGATGTGTTGCTAGATACCGCTCATTACATATGCTCCTACATGGGTTTAGGGGCATTACCAACGTTATAAGAACCTATAGGGTCACACACTAAGGACAATTAGATGGAGATTAGGTTCATATGATGAACCATGAGGATTAGATTCATGTGATGAATCAAATTGGATTAAGAGTAATCCTAATTGGGCTAATTGAGTTGGACTCAAGTTGATTCATGTGTTCAATGAGTCTAATTTAGATTATGACTCATTGAATCAATTTAATTAATTGAATTAGATTCATTATATTAAATTAGTTTGAATTAAATGGTTAGATTAGATCAACCATGAGAGAGATTAAGTCAAGTTTGACTTGACTTGAGAGGAAGAGGAAGAGTCAAGTTTGACTTGACTTTATGCCACATCATTTGTGACTTGGCATTAAGTGGCCAATGATGATGTGCCACATCATCATAGTTGGCACATGTGTGTGCCACCTCATGGAGGTTACAAATTCCCTCTTTAATGGCCACTTAATGCAAAAAGGGGGGTTACACTTCTTGAGGTGGACGGCCACTTTTGTGGTGAATAAAAATTCATTTTTCATTCAAGGCTCATTCATTCTATCTTCTTCCTCCTAGAGCTCTCTCTTCTTGCTCTCCCTCTTCTCCTTGGCCGAACCACCTAGGTGCTAGCACACCTATTGTCTGGTCTTCTCCACCTAATTAGTTCATGTGGATACGCATAGAGAGTTGTCTACTTTGACAACTTGAGATTCGGCATCTCCTTGGACAAGCGGGACTCACGAAGGGCACGCATCAAGGGTAAAAGGTTTTCTCCTTGTAAATCTAGTTTAGAACTAGCATAAAACTCGTACTCGTAATGTTTTCGAAAGTTTTATTCTTCGCATAGATCCGGTGGCGGGGTTTCGGGGTTTTCACGACGCGAAAAAGCAGTTTTCGCTGCCCGAAAAACCCAACACTCTAAGCCTTCATCTCCGCACCTGGGAACTTGACTCTGTCAATTCCCATCCCGATCTTGGCCCATCCTCACCGGTAGCTCGTACCTCTGCTTGATCTGATCTTTCATCCCAGGACTGGTTGATCATTGACTAGAACTCCCCATCGCACCCGACGAAGACATAGTTGACTAATCAAAGTTGACAATTGATATGAAAAAGATTGCTTATTGAACAAACAAAAGAAGAAAATCCATGTCCCTGAGCTCAAGTAAGGCAAATGCTTATGTGACCTCTGCCTCTACCGAAGAACTGAACTCTCCTATTGGATAGTAGGGGACAGAACCCATCAATAGCGAAACCATTCATTTCTAATTTTCCCCCGTCACGGCTTGCTCACCAGGCTGATCATCTAAGGCACTCAACTCCCCTCTATGTCGTATTTAGTTTAATGATTGCTTCGATAGGATCACTTTGATGGATTGTAGAGATTTCGCTATCTTTGATTGCAAAGATTTCGCTGTCGCTCAACTTTACCCCGCTCTAAGGTACTCGATCTGAGATTGCGGACCAAACCAAGGGCTTTTGGGCGGATTTAGGCCTTAGTGAATCGAATTATTGATGAAATGAACCCACTGCCGGAGTGGGACTGCTTTATCCCTATAAGGAGATAGAATTATGAGCCTATTTTAGGCCTTCTCAGAGAGAGTGGTTTTGACCGATTAATAGTTCAACTGTTGCATTTGATTAGGAACTGTAGGAACGGGAAAGAAAGCAAACTATCTTCCTGTTCCGTTCCCTGGTAAATATTCGAGAGATTGAATCTTTCTTTTTTTTTCCAAGAACCACTAACTATACTCTTCCTTTCTGAATAGGCTCATAGGCAAGTAAATTGGGTATGGTCGGATTCTTTACCAGCGAGTGACGAGCGAGCCAACCTTTTCTATCGGTGATTAGTGAGTGTGTGTGTCTACCCTTTCTCATCTAATTTGAACTGAACTCCTTTATTATATTAGAAAAGCATGGAACCTTAGCTGGAGAACTCATCTCTTCTAGGCATGACTTTCACTTTCACTCTTGTCAGCCTTGAACTCCTCCTATACATCACTCGCACCGATCTGAGTTCATTTCTGTTGGTTGCTACACCTGGATTCCGTTATGTTTCCCTGTACAAAAATTTTGTTCAAGCACATAACTTTTCCTATCTACCCATGTGCTCTACTGAAGTTAAACTTGAATTGCAAACGATGCTTACCATTATTAATCCAAGTTACTCTTCAGAAGTTAAACTTGGATTGGAAACGAATCTTAACATTTTTACTCCAAGTTCAACAGATGTGTTCTTTAGAAGTTAAACCATATTACAAAATATGATTAAACATTTATTTCAAAGATCAACTTCCAGGTTAAACATGGTGAGGCACTAGGTCTTCTTGGGTATAGGATCATCCACCACTTCCTAGACAAAACCTTTCAAAGAAATTCAATGTTTAAACTTCTTACAATAACTCTCATTTTAACTAAAAAGACCTCAATAGAAGCATAAGATCGTAATATGAAATCGAAACACAAAATCAATAACATAAAACCGATAGCCTGAAGCCGATAGCCTCTTGTGTTGGTATTTCAGGATACATTCAAAGAATATGAACTAATTATGAAGCGAAAACTAATAATTAGTTATACCTTGCTTTGAAGATTTAATAACCTCTTGATCTTCTATTATATTCCTCTCCTCCTCTTGGACGTCGTGTGGGCGACGATCTACCGAGATGAAATCCACCGAAACCTTCTTCTTCCTTCCAAGCTTTCGGCCACTAAAAGGACTCACAACTAGGGAACTTCCTTTCTCTTCTTCTTCACCTCCAAGTATCCGGCCACCAATTGAACTCCAAGCTTGATGCCGTCGGCCACAAAGAAGAAGAAAAGAAGATGATGAAGGGTCGGCCACCAAGGAAGGGAAGAGGATAATAGAAGATGTGTTAAACCATAAGGCACAACCTCCTCTTCTTTTATAATCCTTGGTGAATGCAAAAAAGGAAAGTTTTAAAACAAAATTAAAACTTCCTTTTAATTCTCTAGCATGGCCAGCCAAAACCCCTTTCATTAAACAAGTAAAGATTTTAAACAAAAATTAAAATCTCTCTTTTAAAATCCCTTTTGTGGATAGCTATAAAAGGAATGCTTTATAAAATTAAAATCTCTCTTTTAAATCCTTTTATGGATGTCTATAAAAGAAAAGATTTCAATAATTAAAATCTCTCTTTTAAATCCCTTTTATGGATTTCTATAAAAGGAAAGATTTAACAAGATAAAAACTCCTTTTATTTCCTTTTGTGACCGATCTAAAAAAGGAAAATTTTATAATTAAAATCATTCTTTTAAATCCTTTTTATGGATTTCTATTAAGCAAAGATTTTAACAAAAAATAAAATTTCCTTTTCTAGTTTATGTGGGGTCGGCCCCTTGCTTGGGCACCAAGCAAGGCTTGGCTGGCACTAGCTTGGGCTCCAAGCTTGGCTTGGCCGGCCCCTTGCTTGGACACCAAGCAAGGCTTGGCTGGCCATAGCTTAAGCTTAAGAAGCTGGGCTTTGGGTGGATATAATGCTTTATATAAGAGGCTATAATAGGGACCTAGAGGAGGAATTGACTTTGGTCTCCCGATGAGCTCTAGCTTCCCGTGTTCGTCCCGAACACTCAACTCAAGTTCATCAATAATAGCTCAAACCACTAAAGAGTTATTATTGAACTACCGTATCATTCCCAAATTATATTCTGGTTTCCTTCTTATCATGAATGCATTAATCTCCTTGTATTTAAGATATTAAATGTCCATTAATTAAATAAGTTATTGACGCTCACTTAATTAACATCTAGCTCCAAGAGTAGTACCACTCAACTTTATTGTCATGCCGGACTAAGTCCACCTGCAGTGTTTGCATGACAATCCTTATGAGCTCCTCAATGGGGCATCATCAACCTAGATAACTAGGGCACAATTTCCTTTTATAATTAACAACACACCATATAAATAATATTATTTCCCAACTTATTGGGCTAATTGATTTAATGAACTAAATCTCACCAATTGATAAATTAAAGAAATAAATACTAAATATATGTGTTTGTCATTATATTGGGATTAAGAGTACACACTTCCATAATAATAGAGGTCTTGTTCATTTATGCAATCAGTATAAAAAGAACAACCTCAAATGATCCTGTTCAATACATTCAGAGTGTACTAGTGTAATTTTATAGTCAAGATAAACTAATACTAAATCACACTACGACCGTTCCAATGGTTTGTCCCAATCCATTTTGGTCGTGAGCTACTATTTATAATTTATAAGGTGTTAGTTAGAGCCCTAGAGCCAATCATTTGATGATTGTATGGACTCATGTATATCATATTCTTTTATATTAATAAAGGCATTTGTTTGGTTATTATACTTATTTATATTAGTGCCAAATAGACTAAGTATAATAGCGTCCTTGAGTAGAAGGTTCATACCTATATAAATCGATTAGTTGAATCGATAGTGAGATGATATAGGGAACACTACTCTAAATCATTCCTAGTCGAGTATTAGCATTCAGGGACAATGTTAATACAATAAGACTAGCATGTAGGTCAGCTCGATGACTTGATCTCACAAGTCATGGATATAGAGATATCAAGCTGACACATAGGTATGCATTAGATAATGTATACTGAATGACCCGCCATGAGAAAGTATCATGGATCGTTATATAAGTGTCATATACTTTCTCATGTGGCTATTAGTATGACTATTAGTCCTTAGACCTGAAGTCACCATGGATCCCTACATAAGGAGTTATGCACTTTGGTTTCGTCAAACGTCACCCGTAACTGGGTGGACTATAAAGGCGATTACTGGGTATATAACGAATTATGTAGAGGGATGTGAGTGATGTTGATGGGATCTATCCCTCCTATATGATGGGAGCAACATCGATATTCTTGATAGAGTGAGACCACTAAGTGCATCTCCATGCCCAAATAAGTCAATATGAGATATTGATCTCATTTGATTTAGTGAGTCTACTTGGAGATCAAGATTTAGATTGGTCAGAGGATGACACGGTCTAGGATAGAAGGACACTTGTCATTATTTTGTGAGTAGTCACAATTGGTAGTCACAAGGTGATGTCGGATCTCGACATTCTTGTAACTTGGGTAGTAATGATGTGTTGCTAGATACCGCTCATTACTTATGCTCCTAAATGGGTTTAGGGCATTGCCAATGTTACAAGAACCTATAGGGTCACACACTTAGGACAATTACATGGAGATTAGGTTCATATGATGAACCAAGAGGATTAGATTCATTTGATGAATCAAATTGGATTAAGAGTAATCCTAGTTGGGCTAACTTGAGTTCGACTCAAGTTGATTCATGTATTTAATGAGTCTAATTTAGATTATGACTTATTAAATCAATTTAATTTAATGAATTAGATTCATTATATTAAGTTGGCTCGAATCAAATGGTTGGATTAGAGATTGGGTCAAGTTTGACTTGACTAGAGATGGAAGACCAAAGGTCAATTTTGACTTGACCTTTTTGCCACCTCATTGGTGAGTTGGCATTAGGTGGACCAATGATGATATTCCACATCATCATGGATGCCACCTCATGGAAGTTACAAAGCCATTTTCTTATTAACTTCACATTAATTGCATTTAATAGGGAGTTACTCTAGATGAAAGTGGCCGGCCACTTTGTGAATGATGGTGGATTTCATTTTTCATTCAAGTGTGGTGATTCTTCCTCCTTCCTCCTCTCAAGCTCTCCCTCTCCCTCTCCTCCTTGCTTGGCCGAATCTCACCAAGGTGCTAGCACACCTTTGTGTGAGGTTTTCTCCACCTAAGTGTCCGTGTGGATACTTCTAGAGGACCGACACTTGACGGTCTAGAGATTCGGCAACTTCTTGGACGAGCGGGAACGCGAAGGGCTTCTCTTCGAAGGTATAACCCTTATCTAGTGTAGATCTAAGGTTTTACAAACTCGTACAAGAAAAGGTTTTTCGAAAAGTTTTGTTTACGAATCTTTGCACGGATCTACGGCTTTGGGTGACTCGGGGTTTCCGCGACGCGAAAAAGAGGTTTTCGCGGCCCGAAGAACCCAACAGTGGTATCAGAGCCACGTGCAAAGACTTGATGAGTTCATTTTTATTTTTATGAAAAATATACCTTCTGTAATTTTCTGTAAAAATTGAGTTTTTAGAGTTTTTATAAGTAATTTTTCCGTAGAAGCGAAGCACAAGCGGAAAGTTTTCATTTAAACGGCTTCGTTTTGCCCCAAATTCGTTTGGGACAGCGGGTCGGGTGCCATTAGATCGCAAAGGAGCAACTCACGATGGTTAGATCGTGGGTAGATTCCCCTAACCCCGCAAGGGAATTTGCTCCGGTTGCACCCAAATCGCTAAAACGAACCGGGAAGATTTTTCGAAATGGCAATGTCTCGCCCAAATCATTTTGGGACAGCGGGTTTAGGCGCTGTTGGATCGCAAAAACTCGCGATGGTTAGATCGCGGGTAGGGGCGCTGCCCTTGGCCCCGCAAGGGGACCCGAAACGGGACCGCTGGGAAATTTTACTCGTAAAAATTGTAAAAATTAATTTTAAAATTATAGAAAATTATGAAAATATATAATTTTGAATTATATATAAATTTTGTGATAGTCATGGCCCAAAAACCCAATATGATTGGTTGTGTTGTAATTCATAATACGGCCTGCGTGCCGTTATGTGTTTGCGCGTGTTGTATGTTTTATTTATTCGCGACCTGCGCGTCGTGCCTTCTCTTATATTCTTGTTGTAAATTAGATTTAGACTCGAATGTAACTCGAGTTTCAAATTGTAATGTACAAATTGGAGCGGTGGAGGGTCCACACGAGACGGAGTTCCGAGGCGGGCACGAGCAACACAAGGTGGTCAAAGGGAGGCGCTTGGAGAAGCTGTTGACCCTAGGTTGACCAATCGATCTTCTCATTGGCTTGAGAAGATCGTAGTAGGGCCATGACTAAATCACAAATAGATTAATTAATTAATTGTTATGTATTTGATGCATGTTTAATAATTAATTAATTAATTAGTGCCTTAACGATTAGATTAGATCTAAGTCGTGCACATGATGCACCCTTGCGATTAGATTAGATCTAAGTCATGCGCAAGATGCATCCTTCTCGATTAGATTAGATCAAGATCGAACCAACTCTAAAATGCCTAACCGTGCCGTGATACCTATCACTACCTCGATCACATGTAATGTTGAATCTGCCAAAGCAGAGCAATACATATTATCTTGGTAGGGTACGGAGGGACAATCTTGGTCCCGCCTATCAACGCATGGGTGAATACAAACTCAATTAGATTGAGTATTCCTAGTTACTCGGTTGGATCGAGTCAACTATAGGCATTATTCCAACGGTTGGAAAAGATAGGTCAAAATCACATCTATATTAACTCTCGGGCGTATTAGCCAAAGCTAACTCGAGTTTTAATATAAATGTGGATATTGATTCTATAAACAAGAGTTGCATAGAGATGTAATTGGTAATCGTTACCTACCGATCATACTAAGCCTTGGGCATATTAGCCAAAGCTAACTCAAGGGTTAGTATGATGTGGATCTTGTCCCACAAGAATTATAGAATTCAGTGGGAGCATCATTTAATTAAAGGCCTAATTAAATGATTTTAAAAGAATGTGATATTTATTTCTGCAAATTTTCTGTTGTAGATAACCATGACGCCGAATACGAACTTTTTCTCCCTGCGATCTGTCCTTGAGAAGGACAAGCTCAACGGAGCGAATTTCCTGGACTGGTACAGGAACTTGAGAATAGTTCTCACCCAGGAACGTAAACTGTACGTTCTGGAGCAGCCCATTCCGGAGGCTCCTCCTGCTAATGCCACGTGAGCAGACCGAGATGCTTACAAGAAGCATCAAGATGACGCATTAGATGTGTCCTGTCTTATGCTCGCGACCATGAACTATGAGCTTCAGAAGCAACATGAGTTGATGGGCGCTTACGATATGGTTGAGCATCTTTGTCACCTATATCAAGGACAAGCAAGACACTAGAAGAGGAACTCCAAAGAATACCTGGAAGATCTTAAGAAGAAGAGAAATAAGATTTCTACTTCAGGTATACATGTTATAGAAGTCAACCTCTCTATTTCTTCATCGTGGGTATTAGATACCGGATGTGCTTCGCACATTTGTACTAATGTACAAGCGCTAAGAAATAGTAGGGCATTGATGAAGGGTGAGATAGACCTACGAGTAGGCAATGGAGCACGAGTTGCTGCTAATGCTGTAGGAACTTATCATCTATCTCTTCCCTCTGGGCTTGTACTAGAATTAGATGATTGTTGTTATGTGCCTGCCTTGACTAAGAATATTATATCAGTTTCTTGTTTGGACAAGAAAGGATTCTCGTTTATAATAAAGAACAAATGTTGTTCTGTCTATTTAAACGATATGTTCTATTGTAGTGCACCTCTGATAAACGGACTCTATATTCTAGATCTAGAGAGCCCTATCTATAACATTAGTACCAAGAGGTTCAAGTCAAATGACATGAACCAAACCTACCTCTGGCACTATCGCTTAGGTCATATAAATGGCAAGCGCTTATCCCAGCTCCATAAGGATGGTTTGCTGGACTCATTTGATTTAGAATCATATGAGATATGCGAGTCATGCCTACGAGGCAAGATGACCAAGACCCCCTTTAGTGGGCATAGCGAGAGAGCAACTGATTTGTTAGGACTCATACATAGTGATGTATGTGGCCCTTTCAATGTTGCTGCTAGAGGCGGTTATAGATACTTCATCACATTTACTGATGACTTCAGTAGATACGGTTATGTGTACTTGATGACACATAAGTCTGAATCCTTTGAAAAGTTTAAAGAATTCAAGAATGAAGTACAGAACCAGCTTGGCAAGAGTATTAAGGTACTTCGATCAGATCGAGGTGGTGAATACTTAAGCCATGAGTTTCGTGACTACTTAGCTGAGTGTGGGATTTTATCTCAACTCACTCCTCCTGGAACACCACAGTGGAATGGTGTATCCGAAAGGAGGAATCATACCTTATTAGATATGGTACGATCTATGATGAGTCACACAGATCTTCCAACATATCTATGGGGATATGCTCTAGACACGGCAGCTTTCATACTCAACCGAGTTCCATCAAAGGCCGTGATAAAGACACCATATAGGATATGGACTGGGAGAGATGCCCAGGTGTCTTTCATGAGGATTTGGGGTTGTGAGGCTTACGTTAGACGTCAAGTCTCAGACAAATTAGGACCCAAATCCGACAAGTGCTTTTTCATTGGATATCCCAAGGAAACTAAGGGATATTACTTCTACATTCCCAGTCAGCACAAGGTAGTTGTGGCAAAGACTGGGGTCTTTCTAGAAAGGGACTTTGTTTCTAGAAAGACTAGTGGGAGCACGCTCGATCTTGAAGAAGTTCAAGATGCGAACAATAGCACTGATGCCTCGATGGAAATTGAACTGGAACCACAAAGTGTTGTGGATGATGTTGTTCCACAAGGAGTTGAGGAACGACAACCAGTTCAAGTGGACATACCTCTTCGCAGGTCCGATAGGGTACGTCGTCACCGAGAGATACTCATTTCTCTTGTCTGACCATGATGACGTTATGCTCATAGAGGATGAGCCTACCACCTATCGAAGCTGTGATGAGACCAGATTCGAAATGGCTAGAAGCCATGAGATCCGAAATGGAATCCATGTACACCAACCAAGTATGGACTTTGGTTGATCCACTGAAGGGTAAAACCCATTGGGTGTAAGTGGGTCTTTAATAGAAAGACCGACATGGATGGACTTATTTCTAAGGGTCGCTTGGTAGCTAAAGGTTTCAAGCGATTCATGTTATTGACTATGATGAAACCTTTTCTCCGAGCGATGTTTAAGTCCATTCGGATCATGCTTGCTATTGCGACCTATCATGACTATGAGATATGGCGGATGGATGTCAAAACTACGTTTCTGAATGGAACCTGCTCGAGGATGTGTACATGACACAACCTGAGGGTTTTGTCAATCCACAGTATACTAGTAGAGTATGCAAGCTGCATAGGTCTATTTATGGACTAAAGCAAGCTTCTCGGAGCTGGAATATTCGATTCGATGATGCAATCAAACAGTTTGGTTTCATCAAGAATGAAGATGAACCTTGTGTCTGCAAGAAGGTTGTAGGGGACATAGTTGTCTTCCTCATATTGTATGTGGATGACATACTGCTCATTAGGAAGGACATCCCTATGCTTCAGTCTGTCAACACCTGGCTAGGGAGTTGCTTCTCAATGAAGGACTTAGGTGAGGCATCCCGCATTCTAGGGATTCAGATCTATAGAGATAGATCTAAGAGATTGCTTCGCCTAAGTCAGAGTACATATATTGACAAGGTACTCCTTCGGTTTGCCATGCAGAACTCCAAGAAGGGATTTCTGCCGATGTCACATGGCGTGAGTCTTTCGAAGACTCAAGGTCCCTCTTCTAGAGAGGAGAGAGACCGCATGGATCAGATCCCTTATGCCTCAGCCATAGGATCGATCATGTACGCCATGCTATGTACTCGACCTGATGTCTCGTATGCTTTGAGCATGACGAGCAGATACCAGTCAGATCCAGGTGAAAGTCACTGGATAGCGGTCAAGAATATTCTTAAGTACTTACGAAGGACTAAAGAATATTTCTTGATATATGGAGGCAATGATGAGCTAACTGTAAAGGGTTACAGTGATGCCAGCTTTCAGACCGATCAGGATGATTACCGATCGCAGTCAAGGTTCGTATTTTGCATTAATGGTGGTGCTGTCAGCTGGAAGAGTTCGAAGCAGGATACAGTAGCTGATTCTACAACAGAAGCCGAGTATATTGCTACATCAAAGGCAGCAAAGGAGGCAGTTTGGATCCGTAAGTTAATTACTGAACTTGGGGTGGTTCCTAGCATTGCTGATCCAGTTGAGCTCTATTGTGACAACAATGGAGCTATAGCACAGGCGAAGGAACCTCGCTCACACCTGCGGACCAAGCATATACTACGGCGCTTCCATCTCATTCGAGAGATTATCGATAGAGGAGATGTGAAGATTTGCAGAGTACCTACAGAGGCTAACATCGCAGATCCCTTGACCAAGGCTTTGGCACAGAGGAAGCATGAAGGTCACACAAGGTCTTTAGGCCTTAGAGCCTATACTGATTGGCACTAGTGCTAGTGGGAGATTGTTAGTTAGAGCCCTAGAGCCAATCATTTGATGATTGTATGGACTCATGTATATCATATTATTTTATATTAATAAAGGCATTTGTTTAGTTATTATACTTATTTATATTAGTGCCAAATAGACTAAGTATAATAGCGTCCTTGAGTAGAAGATTCATACTTATATCAATCGATTAGTTGAATCGATAGTGAGATGATATAGGGAACACTACTCTAAATCATTCCTAGTCGAGTATTAGCATTCAGGGACAATGTTAATACAATAAGACTAGCATGTAGGTCAGCTCGATGACTTGATCTCACAAGTTATGGATATAGAGATATCAAGCTGACACATGGGTATGCATTAGAGAATTCATACTGAATGACCCTCCATGAAAAAGTATCATGGATCGTTATATGAGTGTCATATACTTTCTCATGTGGCTATTAGTATGACTAGTAGTCCTTAGACCTGAAGTCACCATGGATCCCTACATAAGGAGTTATGTACTTTGGTTTCGTCAAACGTCACCCGTAACTGGGTGGACTATAAAGGCGATTACTGGGTATATAACGAATTATGTAGAGGGATGTGAGTGATGTAGATGGGATCTATCCCTCCCATATGACGGGAGCGACATCGGTATTCTTGATAGAGTGAGACCACTAAGTGCATGACCATGCCCAAATGAGTCAACATTAGATGTTGAGCTCATTTGATCGAGTGAGTCTACTTGGAGTTCAAGATTTAGATTGATGAGAGGATGACACCGTCTATGCCTCACATTGATCAATCTAGATGTCTAGGATAGAAGGACAATTGTCATTATTTTGTGAGTAGTCACAATTGGTAGTCACAAGGTGATGTCGGATCTCGACATTCTTGTAACTTGGGTAGTAATGATGTGTTGCTAGATACCGCTCATTACTTATGCTCCTAAATGGGTATAGGACATTGCCAACGTTACAAGAACCTATAGGGTCACACACTTAGGACAATTAGATGGAGATTAGGTTCATATGATGAACCAAGAGGATTAGATTCATTTGATGAATCAAATTGGATTAAGAGTAATCCTAATTGGGCTAACTTGAGTTCGACTCAAGTTGATTCATGTATTTAATGAGTCTAATTTAGATTATGACTTATTAAATCAATTTAATTTAATGAATTAGATTCATTATATTAAGTTGGCTCGAATCAAATGGTTGGATTAGAGATTGGGTCAAGTTTGACTTGACTAGAGATGGAAGACCAAAGGTCAATTTTGACTTGACCTTTTTGCCACCTCATTGGTGAGTTGGCATTAGGTGGACCAATGATGATATTCCACATCATCATGGATGCCACCTCATGGAAGTTACAAAGCCATTTTCTTATTAACTTCACATTAATTGCATTTAATGGGGAGTTACTCTAGATGAAAGTGGCCGGCCACTTTGTGAATGATGGTGGATTTCATTTTTCATTCAAGTGTGGTGATTCTTCCTCCTTCCTCCTCTCAAGCTCTCCCTCTCCCTCTCCTCCTTGCTTGGCCGAATCTCACCAAGGTGCTAGCACACCTTTGTGTGAGGTTTTCTCTACCTACGTGTCCGTGTGGATACTTCTAGAGGACCGACACTTGACGGTCTAGAGATCCGGCAACTTCTTGGACGAGCGGGAACGCGAAGGGCTTCGCTTCGAATGTATAACCCTTATCTAGTGTAGATCTAAGGTTTTACAAACTCGTACAAGAAAATGTTTTTCGAAAAGTTTTGTTTACGAATCTTTGCACGGATCTACGGCTTTGGGTGACTCGGGGTTTCCGCGACGCGAAAAAGCGGTTTTCGCGGCCCGAAGAACCCAACATAAGGAACTGATAAGATGATCTTCTGTGTGACACCACACACCATGTTATCTACAATATAAATTAAATGAACAACTATATTTAACATAAATGAAGATATTTACCCAAACGTGATTCTTATTTCAAAATAAATGTTTATACAAAAGCTAGGCTTTTAGTATACATTCTAACAATTTCCCACTTATACTAAAAGACTATGCTGCCATATATACTGCCATACATCTGATTCCCATCCCCTCAACATGCCCATCAAAAGTTCTTGCCGGAAGGTCCTTAGTGAAAGGGTTTGCCAGGTTATCTGCGGATGCAATCTTGGCAACAACAACTTCTCCTTGCTTTACGATGTCTCGTATCAGGTGGTACTTACGCTCAATGTGTTTACTTGCCTAATGGGCTCGTAGTTCCTTCAAGTTTGCTACTGCACCACAATTATCACAATAAATTGTGATAATTTTGGACAAACCAGGAATCACATCTAAGTCCATTAATTAAATTCCTGTGCCATACAGCTTCTTTGGCTGCCTCAGAAGCTACTACATATTCAGCTTCCATGGTGGAGTCTGAAACACTTCTGCTTAACACTCCTCCATTCTATGGCTCCATCTCCCAAAGTAAACACATAACCTGAGGTTGACTTACTATTATCCCTATCTGATTGGAAGTCAGAATTCGTGTAACCTATAGCGAGCAAGTCATCTACTTGGTAAACCAACATATAATCACTAGTCCTTTTCAAGTACTTTAATATATGTTTTACGGCAGTCCAATGTCCCTGTCCTGGATTACTTTGATATCTGCTAACCATGCCCATGACAAAACGGATATCCGGTCTCGTACATAGCATTGCATACATTAGGCTTCCTACAGCCGAAGCATAAGGAACCACCTTCATCTCCTCTATTTCCTTTGGTATCTTAGGAGACATCTCTTTAGGTAAAAGTACTCCATGTCGAAAAGGTAAGAAACCTTTCTTGGAGTTTTGCATACTAAAACGAGCAAGGATAGTATCGATGTATGAAGCTTGGGATAAACATAACATTCTTTTCTTGTGATCCCTTATTACTTTAATCCCAAGAATATATCCACATTCTCCCAAGTCTTTCATATCAAACTATTTGGAAAACCATATCCTTATGTTTAATAATACTTTAACATTGTTGCCAATGAATAAAATATCATCTATGTATAGTACAAGAATTACCACCACGTTTCCGTCACTCATCTTGTATACACAAGACTCATCCGAACCCTAAATAAATCCATAAGACTGGATCACTTCATTAAACCGGATGTTCCAAGATCTTGAAGCTTGCTTTAGTCCATAAATACACCAATTGAGCTTACATACGAGATGCTCTTTGCCTTTTGCAATGAATTCCTCTAGTTGCTTCATATGGATGTTTTATTCAAGACATCCATTAAGGAAAGCTGTCTTGACATCCATTTGTCAAATCTCATAATCTATATGAGCAGCAATAGATAAAAGAATCCGGATAGACTTAAGCATGGCTACCGCTGAAAAAGTTTCCTTATAATTGATTCCCTCTTCCTAAGTATACCCGTTCGCAACAAGCTTCGCTTTAAAGGTTTCTACCTTCCTATCTACCCCTCTTTTCCTTTTGTAGACCCACTTACTTCCAATGCTTTTACATCATTTGGTGGTTCTACTAGCTTCCAAACTTTATTAGAATATATAGATTCTATTTTAGAGTTCATTGCACTTTGCCAAGATGCTGCATCTTTATCTTGGAGTGCTTCATCATATGTGCAGGGATCAGGTTCATGTTTACCAAGGATCAAGTCCGAAGACTCTCCCAAAAACATGAATCTATCAAGTTAACGAACAACCCTCCCACTACGATGTGGCACTGCTTGCAATTGTGCATCATTTGTGACACATGTTGTGGTTTCTTGTGTATTTCATCTTGTACCATTGGTACTAAGGTAGGCATGTGTAACACCCACGAATTTCTTAAGCTAAGTAGGCGAAGACTTCTTTTAGAATAAAAGAAGATAGGATAGAGAAAAAAAAAATATATATATATATATATAAAAAGAATTGGTCAAGGATTGAACCTTGAACCTTCTTAAGCTAAGAATTATAGAATTACCACTAGACCATCATGAGTTATTGTTAAATAGAGAATGGATATTGTAGATAAAGATAAAACCATGATTAAGAGAAGAAAGCAAGAAAACATCAAGTAGCTTCTACCTCTTTCTCTTGATGAAGAAGAAAACAAGAAAAAGACAAATTTTCTTCTTCTTCTTCTTTTCATTTTCGTGGATGACAAGAGAGAAGGAGAGGAGAGGAAGTAGGGGGATGAATGAAGACATTTCTTCATCATTAAGAGACCTAAAAGATGAGTTAAGAAGAGGGGAAAGCAAAGCCTCTTTTTGCTTCTTACTTCCACCTATCATAAAGGGAAAAATCAAGAAGATACTTCATTTTTTCTTCCCTTCCCTCACCTTGCCGTGACCTAGAGCCCCCTCTCTTCTTTCCCAAAAATCTAACTAAGGTTTTCTCCCTAAGAAAACCAAACTACAAGGAGGAACCCTCAAGATCTACCTCTCACAAGCAAGAAAAACACAAAGGAGCACTAGGAGGAGGAGCTCTCTTCTTTCTTTTCACAAAGGGTACCTTCTCTTAGGAAAAGACCAAGCAAGAGGATGTGAGTATCCCCTCACCTGTGGTACAAGTGGTTCTATGGTTTTTGTTTGAGTTTATATGAAATTTTTACCTAGAGTTTTCCTTTAGAAATTTTGGTTATGATGCTTGTGAAGTTTATGGAATCTTAAAAACCAAAATCCATAGGTTTATGTTTTCCTCATGATACGTTATGAATGTAACCTTGATATTTCATGCTTGTATAAGGCTTAGGGTTAGGTAATACCCTACCTTAGGGTTCGGCCATGAAGAGGCTTAAAACCTAGGGAAGCTCAATTTAAAAAACTAACATGTCTATGATCTCTTCTATGATGTTATATGAATATTTTTCTTGATGTTTATACTTGTATGTTGCTTAGAACTAGTAGACCCCTACTTTAAGGTTTCGGCCATGAAGGGATTTAATACCTTAAGAAGGCTAAACCTCAAATCTAGCTTGCTTATGTTTTTCTTTATGAAAAGATATGAAAAATGACATAAAGCACTTGGGATTCATGTTGTTTAGGGTTAGGTTTTTACTTGATAAACTTTCGGCCAACATAAAATGAAAGGCTTAAACAAGCCTAAATTCAACCCTAACATGTTTATGTTCTTCCCCATGATATGCTATGAAATTCATAGGGTACTCACATGCTTGTAAATTCTAGAAGAGGTATTAAGTATGAAGTTTTCCACCATATGTTGTGAATGTTCTCTTGAGGTTTATTACTTGTATGTTGCTTAGAACTAGTAGGACCCTATCACAAGGTTTCGGCCATGTAGGGATTGAAATACCTTAATGAGGCTCAACCTCAAATCTAGCTTGCTTATGTTGTACCTTATGAAAAGATATGAAGATAACATTATGCACTTGAATTTTCAAGTTGCTTAGGGTTATGTTTTTCACATGTTGAACATTCGGCCACCATGAAATGTAGGGCTTAGGAAAGCCTAAATTCAACCCTAACATGTTTATGTTCCTCTCCATGATATGCTATAAAATTTATGGGTACTCACATGTCTAGAATCCATGCTTTGTAGCATTCGGCCACTTACACTTGGTGAACTTAGGAAGCTTGAACTTTAACCTAATATGCTCATGTGAATGCCTATGATAAATGTATGGAAAATTTTATTTAGATTCACATGCTTACATGCTATATGTAACCTAGTTTGGACCTTGTATGTTTCGGCCAAAGTGGGTTTAAAACCCTAGGAAGCATAGAGCCTAAAATCACATATGCTTATGATGTTCCTTATATCAAATGTTATGGAAATGAATGTGGGTTCATATGCTTGTATGTTTTCATGAAACCTAAGTGAGCCTATGCATGTTTCGGCCACCCTTAGTGGGTTGAGAATTTAGACTAAGTTATGACTCAATATGTACTTCCCTTGCCATGACATGAATTAGAAGAAGTTAACTTGTGAACCATGCATGATTATGTTTTCTTTTTGTGTCATATTGCTCATTTGAATATGCTTATGAACGATGCATGAGAATGATATCTAAAAATGGCTATGTGCCCAAATATGATGGCTATGTGCCCAACACAAGTATGATGGTTGTGTGCCCAAGTATGCATGGCTATGTGCCCATTTATGCATACCTTATGAATGACATGAATATGATATGTTACGAATGACATGAAAATGATATGCTATGAATGACATGATTATGATATGCTATGAATGACATGAATATGATATGTTATGAATGACATGAACATGATATGCTATGAATGACATGAATAAGATATGCTATGAACGACATGAATATGTTATGAAATGATAGAGATATGATATGGCATATATTTTACTTTGAATGGATTGTACCAAAAGGGTGGGCTCCTTATGCGCCCCTAGGTCGAATTACGGGCCTAGTAAAGGGTGGGCTCCTTACGTGCCCCTAGGTCGAGCTACGGGCCTAGTTTCCTAGTAGCTTCAAGACTAGCTACCTTGGGTCTACTTAGGATGCGCGCATTATGTATGTATGTGGTACTAAGCCGGGCCCCTTTCATGTTGAGATTATTTTCAAGTACTATATGATATTGTTTTAAGACATCCCACCCATGACATAAATCATGTTTTGAAAGGCATATTGTACATGACATTCCTCATGTTTTAAATGACATCTTGCATCCATGCTCATGATATGATGATTTACTCATGCTATGATGTACACTTATGTTATGATATGATCTATACCATGAAATGATGATTTTCTTATGTTATGTTAGTACCTCCATGCTATGATATGATCTATACCATGATATGATGATTTCTTATGTTATGATGTGATTCATGCTAGGATATGATGTTACATGTATTATGATAAGATTATGCCATAATATGTTGTTTACCTTACGTTATGTTATTATTGAGATTCATGCCATGATATGATATGTTTTAATTACATGATCAGAAGAGCATCAATTACTCTAATGTATGATCTGAGGATGTTGCATGATTACGTTGGTTTTTGTGAGTAGGAAAGGATCTCACTAAGCATTGAGTGCTTACAGATACTTTTCCTTGTACCACAGATAAAGGTAAAGAATGGAGAAACTAGAGGAGCAGCGGGAAGGGGCAAGAGATGTGTGATGGTGACTTGGCTAAAGAAATAAAATAACCTGCTGAAATGAACTTAGAATAATATGTTATGTTATGTGATGTCTTTTATGATTCCTTATGCATGTTCTAGAAATGGATACTATGACTATTTAAGTTGAACCATGTTATTTCATACTCATATGCTTGGTATGTTATTCTATGCTTAGAAACATAGATATGCTTCCGCTGTATGTATGTATGTATGTATGTATGAATGTTTAAATTTACTAAGTCTAAGGGTAAGAAAGTAACCCCGCCCTCACTAGGCAGGAGTGGTAGTAAAAGGGGCGGGCGTTACAGCATGCCTTCTCTTATCTCTTCAAGAACAATTTTACTCATGGGCTTGTGGTTCATTACATAGTCCTCTTCTAAAAATCAGGTATTGGTGCTAACAATGACCTTCTGATCTTTAGGACTATAAAACAAACCACCTTTCGTTCATTTAGGATATCCTACAAACAAGCGGACTTCTGTACGAGATTCTAACTTATCAGCGTCTCCCTTCAGCACATGTGCTGGAGTTCTCCAAATCTGAACATGCCTTAAACTAGGCTTACGCCCATTCCATAATTCTGTGGGAGTAGAGGATACTGATTTAGAAGGTACCAAGTTCAGAATGCATGCTGCCATTTCTAGAGCATATCCCTAAAATAAATTTGGTAATTCAGAATAACTCATCATCGATCTAACCATTTCCATAAGAGTGCTATTTCTTCGTTCCACCACACCATTCTGTTGGGGTGTACCAGGTGCAGACAATTAGGATTGAATCCCAGCCTCTGATAAGTAATTTCTAAACTCTCCTGAGAGGTACTAGCCACTACGATCAGACCGTAGTGTCTTGATACTTTTACCATGACGCTTCTCCACATCAGCCTTGTATTCTTTGAACTTATCAAAGCACTCAGACTTGCGGCGCATCAAGTAAATGTTCCCATATCTTAAATAGTCATCTATAAAAGAAACAAAATATTCGAAATCACCTCTCGCCTGGATAGTCATCGGTCCACACAAATCAGAATGAATCAATTCCAACACATCTTTGGCTCTATACCCCTTTGCCTTAAAAGGTCTCTTGGTCATTTTTGTAGGATCGAAAAGAATTTAGATATCTCCACAATAGCATGATATTGTCCACTTTGGGCCTAGACCCTCATGGCTTTGCTCTTGGGCTCTCCCCAAAAGGCCTTATGCCAATGGAGATATCTTTTCTCTTATAAACTCATGATATTTCCCATGTGTTTTCAATATGGGACTATGTTTGCAACCTTGCAACCCAAACAATCCCCCCCTCAAACAAAGGACCATAGGCTTCCCACGTCCGATCCTCGACCCACCAGGTCTTCCTACCCCTCGGTCCACCCGACCTACTACGACTTCATTGCCTAGTCGCAACTAGGACTTCCTGCCTGGTGTCTGGTCCTCTTGATCCGAACATAGGAGCCCCCACTTTCTTTGTTCGAGGTCAATATTGTACCCACATGGCTCAATCAGACCATAACTCTTGTGCATAGTCGGCGGTTAATCCTTCTGGCAGTCCGGACTCTGATACCAATTGTAGGATCGAAAAGAATTTAGATATCTCCACAATAGCATGATATTGTCCACTTTGGGCCTAGACCCTCATGGCTTTGCTCTTGGGCTCTCCCCAAAAGGCCTCATGCCAATGGAGATATCTTTTCTCTTATAAACTCATAATCTTTCCCATGTGTTTTCAATATGGGACTATGTTTACAACCTTGCAACCCCAACAATTTTCCCATCCAAGCAAGACTCGCAGGTTGGAAAGTTTTCCACCACCAATGAACCCAAAAGTTCATCATCTATTAGCCTTTGAATCCTACTTACGTCAATATGACCAAGCCTTAGGTGTCAAAGATATGTTTGGTTCATTTCCGAAGATTACTTTCTCTTATTAGAATTAGAAGATGTGTTATTAATTTCGGTTTGTTGCATTGTGAGAGTTATTGGATTTAGAGTATACAAATTGTCAACCATCATACCAGAACAGATAACTACCCTATTTTTCTTGACAACCACTTTGTCATCAAAAGAAATAGAATATCCATTCATAAAAAGTTTAGAAACTAAAATTAAATTCTTTCTAAAACTTGGTACATAAAGATAATTTCTCAAAACAAAGTTTTATTCCTATCAAAAGATAAGTAAACATCTCCCCATAGAATTGCCCATGTAGACGGTTATCTCTCCTTCATATAGTCGTCGGGTTTCCTGGAACCCCTGTAATGAATTGCAAACATGATCAATGGCCCCCGTATCTACACACCAGGTACCGGTAGATAACACCGCTAAACATGTTTCAACTACTAGAGAATAAAATATACCTTTATTGTTTCCTTCCTCTGAGGACAGTCCGCCTTCCAATGTCCAAACTGCTTGCATGTGAAGTACTTACTCTTCAGCTTCTTCACACCTGCTTTCAGTCCAATCCCTAGAGATCGATTCACTTTCTTTGCTGAACCAACTTGTTTCTTCTACTTCTTCTTCTTGCCTTTCAACATAGAAGTAGAACCATTTTCAGAAAAATGAATTTGAGAACTTTGGCAAAATAGCCCTTCTGCTGCTTAAAGTTCTATCAGAAGTTCCGCCAACGAATAAACCCTTTTGTTCATGTTATAGTTCAGGCGGAACTACTCAAAACTTTTAGGTAGCGTTTGGAGAATAATATCAACCTGGGTTTCCCCATCGATTTCAGCTCCAAGGATTTGTATCTCGTTCAAGTAAGCCATCATTTTGAGGATATGATCCCTTACGGGTGTCCCCTTAGTCATGGTTGTTGTAATTAAATTTCTTATAGCCTATTGCCTAGCAACCTGATTCTGGTGTCCGAAGAGTTCCTTGAGATTGTACATCATGTCAAAGGCAATAGGCATGTCTTGATGCTGATGTTGCAGCACATTTGACATAGAATCCAAAATGTAACACCGCGCCATCTCATCTGCCTTGACCCATTTTCTATGGCTCTCAATCTCCTCTTCACTAGAATTACTATTAGGCACATTAGGGCAGACCTCTAGAAGTACAAACTTATAGCCTTCAGCAGTCAGGACAATGTCCAGGTTTCGTTTGCAATCAATGTAATTGGGACCAGTAAGTTTATTCTCTTTTAATATAACAGCAAGTGGATTGAAGGTCATCCTAAGAATCAAAAAATAAATTTTGGTCAAAACTTAAGAATTTAAAATAATATTGATTCCTCAAACAATATCATTTAAACTCACCAACACCTCAAAACACCGTGAATTTTTTATGTCACGATAGTGTGGACGTATACAAATTCAAACATTTGTAAGAGGAGGTTTTACCCATTAATTTTATTATCTTGTCATGCTAACTTTATGACAAATAAAATTAATAGTTGGTTTCCTTCGGTCACACAAATAATAGAAGTGACTCCGATAGGGAGGATACTATTAAATGCATCTAAGTGCATACCATTACTTGATACTTAATCCATAAAATAGGATTTTATCCCTTCAGATGGAGAAGATCAAACAAGCCTAAATAAATTCCTATAATTATCCATAAAGGAAGTTTGATCTAGTGGTCCACAAACAAACTCATTCAATGTGCAGGAAGGCACTTAAAGCCAACGCGCATGTTTGAGTGCATCACTTACAAACCAGTAATGGAGATCGTGGAATTTGATTAAATTCCTCTCCCACTTTGTTATTTAAGACGAAGAATTTTAACATGCAAACAAATCACACATGCACAGCATAAAAGGCAATAAATATGAAAAATATTTTCCAACTATTATGGCCTTGTCCATAGCTATCCTTCATGTGCCGCCAACCCTAGCCGCCAGGCCTAGGGTTTATGTCGACACGTATATCGTGCTTCATTCTCTGCTGTGCCTCTAGTCCTCAACTAGTACCACTCCTTGCAAGGATATGATCCACGATAAAAATAAAATTTTACATTTATTGATCCTATATTCCACAAGGGAATGTACATATAATCTAGGTTGAATAAAATGTAAAATCCTAAAACTAATAAAGCTCCTGCTGTATTTAATAAATACAATCATGCATACACATAAAATGCCCTCGACATATCCGAGGGTCCAATCACACACAAAACACAATAGGGCTATAATAGTTGGATCTAGGATGCCTGCAACCACAGAGTTAGTCTATTTGCACATCCTACTATTATCCTGCCTAAATTATGTATGACTTGTGCATAATTAAGCTGAAAACCAAACACAAAGAGACAGAAAACTAGCTCTGATACCAAATGTTGGTTGGTACACTTGGATTTCATTCTGTTCCCCTATACAAAAATTTTTTACAAGCACAGAACTTTTCCTAGCTACCCATGTGTTTTACTGAAGTTAAACTTTGATTGCAAACGATGCTTACCATTATTAATCCAAGTTACTCTTCAGAAGTTAAACTTGGATTGGAAATGAAACTTAACATTTTTACTCCAAGTTCAACCGATGTGTTCTTTAGAAGTTAAACCATATTACAAAATATAATTAAACATTTATTTCAAAGATCAGCTTCCAGGTTAAACATGGCGAGGTACTAGGCCTTCTTGGGTATGGGATCATCCACCACTTCCTAGACAAAGCCTTTCAAATAAATTCAATGTTCAAACTTCTTACAGTAACCCTCAGTTTAACTAAAAAGACCTCAATAGAAGCATAAGATCATAATATGAAATCAAAACACAAAATCAATAACATAAAATTGATAGCCTGAAGTCGAAAGCCTCTGGTGTTGGTATTTCAGGATCCATTCAAAGAATATGAACTAATTATGAAGTGGAAACTAATAATTAGTTATACCTTTCTTTGAAGATTTAATAATCTCTTGATCTTCTATTGTATTCCTCTCCTCCTCTTGGACGTCGTGTGGACAATGATCTACCAAGATGAAATCCACCCAAACCTTCTTCTTCCTTCCAAGGTTTCGGCCACCAAAAGGACTCACAACTAGGGAACCTCCTTTCTCTTCTTCTTCACCTCCAAGTATCCGACCACCAATTGAACTCCAAGCTTGATGTCGCCGGCCACAAAGAAGAAGAAAAGAAGATGATGAAGGGACGACCACCAAGGAAGGAAAGAGGAGAATAGAAGATGTGTTAAACCATAAGGCACAACCTTCTCTTCTTTTATAATCCTTGGTGAATGCAAAAAAGGAAAGTTTTAAAATAAAATTAAAACTACCTTTTAATTCTCTATCATGGCCGACCAAAACCCATTTCATCAAATAAGGAAAGATTTTAAACAAAAATTAAAATCTCTCTTTTAAAATCTCTTTTGTGGATAGATATAAAAGGAATGTTTTATAAAATTAAAATCTCTCTTTTAAATCCTTTTGTGGATGTCTATAAAAGAAAATATTTCAATAATTAAAATCTCTCTTTTAAAGTCCTTTTATGGATCTCTATAAAAGGAAAGATTTAACAAGATAAAAAGTCCTTTTATTTTCTTTTATGACCGATCTAAAAAAGAAAAAATTTATAATTAAAATCATTCTTTTAAATCCTTTTTATGGATTTCTATAAAAGGAAAGATTTTAACAAAAAATAAAATTTCCTTTTCTAGTTTATGTGTGGCCGACCCCTTGCTTGGGCACCAAGTAAGGCTTGGCCGACAGTAACTTGGGCTCCAAGCTTGGCTTGTCTGGCTCCTGTTAGAATGTATACTAAAATCTTGCTTTTTGTATAAACATTTATTTTGAAATAAGAATCACTTTGGTCAAATATCAACATTTATATGCTAAATGTAGTTATTCATTTAATTTATATTGAAGATAATATGATATGTGGTGTCAAACAGAAGATCATTTTATCAGTTACTTATAAATTATAAATAGTTGTTCACAACCAAGATGGAATGGGGCAAACCATTGGAATGGTTGTAGTGTAATTTGGTATTAGTTTATCTTGACTATAAAATTACACTAGTACACTATGTGTGTATTGAGCAAAATCATTTGAGGTTGTTTCTTTTTATACTAACTACATAAAAGGACAAGGCCTCGGTTATTATAGATGTGTGTACTCTTAATCATGATATAACACACTCATAATAAGTAGGAGCCCATATTGTAATATGGGATTGGTACGGTAGTTCAATAATAACTCTTTAGAAATAGAGTTGGGTGTTCGGGGCGAACACGGGAAGCTCAAGCTGATCGAAAGACCAAAACTAATTCCTCCTCTTGGTCCCTATTGTAGCCTCTTATATGAAGCCTTATATCCACCTTAAGCCCACTTCTTGCCCAAGTAATGGGTCGGCCAAGACTTGCTTGCAAGGTGCCGGCCAAGCATTATTTGGAGCCAAGAGGTGGCCGGCCCAAGCATATCTTGGTGTCCAAGATGTGGCCGGCCACATAGGAATAGAAAAGGAAGTTTTAATCTTTCCTTTATAGCCATCCACAAAAGGATTTAAAAGAAAGATTTTAATCATAAAACTTTTCTGTTTTAGATCGGTGACAAAAGAAAATAAAAGGGAGTTTTTATTTTGTTAAAAACTTTCCTTTTATGATGCTTTCCACATGGTTTTAAAAGAGAGTTTTAAATTTTAAAATCTTTCCTTTTATAGCTTTCTACAAAGGATTAAAAGAGAGATTTGAAATCTTTCCTTATTTGTAGTTATCTATAATGTTTAAAAGAAATATTTTAATTTTAAACTTTCCTTTTTGTAACCATGATATAAAAGGAGTTTTATTTTAAATCTTTTCTTTTATACACATCCACAAAAGGATTTAAAAGAGAAGATTTTAATTATAAAACATGTCTTCTATAGCTAACCACAAAAGGGATTTTAAATGAGAGATTTTAATTTTTTTTTTAAAATCTTTCCTTGTTTGATGCACAAGTGGTGGCAGACCATGTAAAGGAATAAAAGGAAATTTTAATTTTTTATTTTAAAACTTTCCTTTTTGGATTCACCAAGGATTATAAAAGAAAGGGAGAGGGTGACTCATTGAGAACAACCTAAGTCTTGCATCCTCTCTATTGTGGTCGAAACTCCTCTCTTCTATTCCCTTGGTGGCCGACCCTCTTCTTTCTCTCTTCTCCTTTTGTTTTCTCTCTTGGAGGCCGGCGACATCAAGTTTGGTTTTCTCTTGGTGGCTGGTTGCTTGAAGGAGAAGAAGAAGAGAAGGAAACTCTCTTATCTAGCATCCCTTGGAGTTTGGTTGGTGGCCAAAACTTGGAAGCAAAGGAAAGGCTTTGGTGGATTTCATCTTGGTAGACCGTCACCCACACAATGTCTAAGAGGAGGAGAGAAATACAATAGAAGATCAAGAGGAATTTAGTATATAAGGAAGGTATAACTAATTAATTATTTCTGCATCATATTAACTAGATTTCTTTGTATGGATCCTGAAATACCAACACAAGAGGCTATCGGTTTTAGGTTATCATTTTATTATCGATTTTATTTTTCAATTTCATGTTACGATATTATGCTTCTATTGAGGTCTCTGTAGTTAAACTCAGTTTACTGTAAGAAGTTAAATATCTGATTTCTTTGAAATACTTTATCTAGGAAGTGGTGGATGATCCCATACCCAAGAAGGCCTAGTGCCTCGCCATGTTTAACCTTGAAGCCGATCTTTGAAATAGATATTTAATTAACTTCTGTAATATGGTTTAATTTATGAAGAACACATCGGTTAAACTTGGAGTAAAAATGTTAAGTATCGTTTCCAATCAAAGTTTAACTTCTGAAGGACAATTTGGGTTAATAATTTTAAGCATCGTTTGTAATCTAAATTTAACTTCAGTAGAGCACATGGGTAGCTAGGATAGTTCTATGCTTGTATAAATTTTTATACAGGGGAACTAGAACGGTATTCCGAGTAGCAACCAAAAATTGGTATCAGAGCTAGATTTATTCCTCTGTGTGTTTAGTTTTTTAGTTTAATTATGCACATGTCATACATATTTTAGGCATGAAAATAGTAGGATGTGCAAATAGATTAACTATGTGCTTGCAGGCTCCAACTATTATGGCCTATTATGATTATGTGTGATTGGACCCTCGAACATGTCGAGGGAATTTTATGTGTGTGCATGATTGTATTTATTAAATACAGCAGGAGCTGTATTAGTTTTAAGATTTTAAATTTTGTTCGATCTAGACTTTATGGACATTCCTTTGTGGAATATAGGATCGATATATGTAAAATTTTATTTTTTGTTATAGATCGTATCCTTGCGAGGCGTGGTGCTATTTGAGGAATAGAGGCGCAGCGGAAAAGGAAGCTCGATGGACGCAACTACATGAGCCCTAGGGCTGGCGGCTAGGTTTGAGGATTGCTAGGGCTGGCGGCACACGGAGGACAGCTATGGATAAGGCCATAATAGTTGGAAAATTAGTTTTCATATTTATTGCCTTTTATGCTGTGATGTGTTGTGTTGTGTTTGTGTGCATGTTAAAACTCCTCATTTCTAAATACCTAAGTTGGAGAGGAATTAATTAAATTCCACTATCTCCATTACTGGTTTGTAAGTGATGCATTCAAAATTGCATATTGGCTCTGAGTGCCTTCCACCACATCGAATGAGTTTGTTTGCGGATCACTAGATCAAACTTCCTTAATGGATGATTATAGGAAATTATTTAGGAGCGTGTGATCTTCTCCATCTAAAGGGGCACAATCCTATTTAATGGACTTTGTATCTAGTATTGGTATACACTTAGGCACATTTAATAGTATCCTCCCCATCAGAGTCAATGCTATTATTTGTGTGACCGAAGAAAAACCAACTATTAATTTATCATAAAGCTAGGTAAAACCCCCTCTTATAAATGATTGAATTTGTATACGTCCACACTACCGTGGCATACAAAATTCATTGTGTTTGAGATAATTTTATTTGTCATAAAGTTAGGTTGACAAAATAAAATTAATAGGTAAAACCTCCTCTTACAAATGATTGAATTTGTATACGTCCACACTATCGTGGCATACAAAATTCACGGTGTCTGAGGTAATAAAGTAAGGTTGACAAGATAATTAATGGGTAAATCCCTCCTCTTACAAATATTTGAATTTGTATACATCCACACTATCGTGGCATACAAAATTCATGGTGTTTAAGGTGTTGGTGAATTTAAATAATATTGTTTGAGAAATTAATATTATTTTAAATTCTAAGGTTTTGACCAAATATTTAATCGAACACAGACCAACTATTAATTCTATTTGTCATAAAGTTAGGTTGACAAGATAATAAAATTAATGAGTAAAACCTCCTCTTACACATGTTTGAATTTGTATACGTCAACACTATCGTAGCATACAAAATTCACAGTGTTTTGAGGAGTTGGTGAATTTAAATGATATTGAGGAATCAATATTATTTTAAGGTCTTGACCAAATATTTTGTGATTCTTAGGATTTCAAATGGCTTTCAATCCCCTAGCTATTAAATTAGAAGAAAATAAACTTACTAGTCCCAATTATATTGATTAGAAATAAAAGGTAGACTATCCTCGCAAAATTAAGCACAATAAAGGTGTATCTTATTCATTAGTTGTTGAAACATGTTTGGTGGTGTTATCTACCGGTACCTGGTGTGTAGATACGAGAGCCACTGATCATATCTGTAATTTATTGTAGAGGTTCCAGGAAACCCGACAACTACATGAAGGGGAAATCACCGTAAGCATGGGCAATGCTACGAAAGTGGCGACTATTGCAGTAGGAGATGTTTATTTATCCTTTAGGAATAAAACATTGATTTTGAGAAATTACCTTTATGCACCAAGTTTTAGAAAGAATTTGATTTTAGTTTCTAAATTATTTAAGGATGAATATTCTATTTCTTTTGATGACAAAGTATTTGTCAAGAAAAATAGGGAGATTATCTGTTCTGGTACATTGGTTGGCAATTTACTCTAAATCCAATAACTCCCACGATGCGACAAAAGGAAATTAATAACACATCTTCTAAAAAGAGAAAGCAACCTTCGGAAATGAACCAAACATATCTTTGGCATATAAGGCTTGGTCATATTAACTTGAGTAGGATTCAAATGCTAATAGCCGATGGACTTTTGGGTTCGTTGGTGGTGTAAAACTTTCCAAATTACGACTCTTGCTTGGAAGGAAACATGACCAAGAGACCTTTTAAGGCTAAGGGGTATATAGCCAAAGATGTGTTAGAATTGGTTCATTCTGATTTGTGTGGATCTATGACAATCCAGGCGAGAGGTACATTCGAATATTTTTTCTCTTTTATAGATGACTATTCGAGATATGGGTACATTTACTTGATGCACCGCAAGTCTGAGTGCTTTGATAAGTTCAAAGAGTACAAGGTTGATGTGGAGAAACGTCATGGTAAAAGTATCAAGACACTACGGTCCGATCATGGTGGCAAGTACCTCTCAGAAGAGTTTAGGAATTACTTATCAGAGGTTGGGATTCAATCCCAATTGTCTGCATCTGGTACACCCCAACAGAATGGTGTGACAGAACGAAGGAATAGGACTCTTATGGAAATGGTTAGATCGATGATGAGTTATTCATAATTACCAAATTCATTATGGGGATATGCTCTAGAAACGGCAGTGTACATTTTGAACTTGGGCCCTTCTAAATCAGTACCCTCTACTCCAACAGAATTGTGGAATGGGCGTAAGCCTAGTCTGAGACATGTTCGAATTTGGGGTAGTCCAGTATATGTGCTGAAGGAAGATGCTGATAAGTTGAAATCTCATACAGAAGTTCGCTTGTTTGTAGGTTATCCTAAAGGAACGAAAGGTGGTTTATTTTATAGTCTTAAAGATCAGAAGGTCATTGTTAGTACTAATGCCTGATTTTTAAAAGAGGACTATGTAATGAACGACAAGCCCATGAGTGAAATTGTTCTAGAAGAAATGAGAGAGGACATGCCTACTTTAGTACCAACAGTGCAAGATGAAATATCACAAGAAACTGCAACACGTATCACAAATGATGCACAACTACAGATAGTGCCTCGTCGTAGTGGGAGGGTTGTTTGGTAACCTGAAAGATTCATATTTTTGGGAGAGTCTTCGAACTTGATCCCAAGTAAACATGAACCTGATCCCTGAACATATGACGAAGCAATCTAAGATAAAGATACAGCATCTTGGCAAAAAGCAATGAATTTAGAAATAGAATCTATGTATTCTAACAAAGTCTGAGAGCTAGTAGAACCACTAAATTTTGTAAAAGCTATTGGATGTAAATGGGTCTACAAAAGAAAAAGAGGGGCAGACGGGAAGGTGGAAACCTTCAAAGCAAGGCTTGTTGCGAAGGGGTATACTTAGAAAGAGAGAGTCGATTATGAGGAAACCTTTTCTCCGGTAGCTATGCTTAAGTCTATCCGAATACTTTTATCTATTGCTGCTCATATGGATTATGAGGTTTGGCAAATGGATGTCAAGACAGCTTTCCTTAATGGAAGTCTTGAAGAAAACATCCATATGAAGCAACCAGAGGGGTTTATTGCAAAGGGCAAAGAGCATCTTGTATGTAAGCTCAATTGGTCTATTTATGGACTGAAGCAAGGTTCAAGATCTTGGAACATCCGATTTAATGAAGTAATCTAGGCTTATGAATTTATTCAGTGTCCGGATGAGTCTTGTGTATACAAGAATTGTAACAAAAACGTGGTGGTATTTCTTATACTATACGTAGATGACATTTTGTTAATTGGCAACAATGTCAAAGTATTGTCAAAAGTAAGGGTATAGTTGTCCAAGCAATTCGATATAAAAGACTTGGGGAATGCGGACATATTCTTGGGATCAAAGGAATAAGGGATCACAAGAAAAGAATGTTGTGCTTATCCCAAGCTTCATATATCGATACTATCCTAGCTCATTTTAGCATGCAAAACTCCAAGAAAGGTTTTCTACCTTTTCAGCATGAAGTATCTTTATCTAAAGAGAAGTCTCCTAAGACATCAAAAGAGATAGAGGAAATGAAGGCAGTTCATTATGCTTCAGCTGTAGGAAGCCTAATGTATGCAATGTTATGGACGAGACCGGATATGTATTTTGCCATGGGCATAGTTAGCAGATATCAAATGAATCCAGGACAGGGACATTGGACTGCCATAAAACATATATTAAAGTACCTGAGAAGGACTAGAGATTATATACTAGTTTACAAGGCAGATAATTTTCTCCCTATGGGTTACATGGATTCTGACTTCCAACTAGATAGGGGCAATAGTAAGTCTACCTTGGGGTATGTGTTTTGAGAGGTGACATCATAACATGGAGGAGTGTTAAGCAGAAATATGTTTCGGACTCCACCATGGAAGCTGAGTATGTGGCAGCCTCTGAGGCAGCCAAAGAAGCTGTATGGCTCAGGAATTTCTTGATGGACTTAGATGTGATTCCTGGTTTTCCCAAAATCATCACAATTTATTGTAATAATAATGGTGTAATAGCAAACTCGAAGGAACCACGAGCCCATAATGCAAGTAAACACATCGAGCGCAAGTACCACCTGATACGAGACATCGTAAAACAAAGAGAAATTGTTGTCGCCAAGATTGCATCAGATGATAACCTGGCAGATACTTTCACTAAGGCCTTTCCATCAAGAGCTTTTGATGGGCATGTTGAGAGAATGGGAATCAGATGTATGGCAGTATTTATGGCAGCATAGTCTTTTAGTATAAGTGTGAGATTGCTAGAATGTATACTAAAAGTCTAGCTTTTTGTATAAACATTTATTTTGAAATAAAAATCACATTGGTCACATGTCTACATTTATATGCTAAATGTAGTTGTTCATTTAATTTATATTAAAGATAACATGGTGTGTGGTGTCACACAGAAGATCATTTTATCAGTTCCTTATCAATTATAAATAGTTGCTCACAACCAAGATGGAATGGGACAAACCATTGGAATGGTTGTAGTGTAATTTGGTATTAGTTTATCTTGACTATAAAATTACAATAGTACTCTATGTGTGTATTGAGCAGGACCATTTGAGGTTGTTTTTTTTATACTGACTACATAAAAGGACAAGACCTTAGTTATTATGGATGCGTGTACTCTTAATCATAATATAATAATAAGCGTGTATACTTAATATTTATTTCTTTAGTTTATCAATGGGTGAGATTTAGTTCGTTAAATCAATAGGTCTGATAAGCTGGGAAATGATATTATTTATATGATGTGTTGTTGATTATAGAATGAAACTATGTCCTAGTGATCTAGGTTAATGATGTCCCCTTGAGGAGCTCATAAGGATTGTCATGTAAACCCTGCAGGTGAACTTAGTCCGACATGACAATAAAGTTGAGTGGTACTTGTTAGCTAGAGCTCTAGAGCCAATCATTTGATGATTGTATTTTGGACTTATTGTATCATATTCAATATAAATAAAGGCATTTGGATTTTGGTTATTATACTTACTTGTATTGGTGCCAAATAAACTAAGTATAATAATGTCCTTGAGTAGATGGTTCTCACCTATATCAATCGGTTAGTTGAACCGATAGTGAGATGATATAGGGAACACTACTCTTAATCATTCCTAGTCGAGTATTAAAATTCAGGGACAATGTTAATGTAATAAGACTAGCATGTAGGTCAACTCGATGACTTGATCTCACAAGTCATGGATATGGAGATATCAAGTTGAAACATGGGTATGCATTGGAGAATGTATACTGAATGACCCGCCATGAGAAAGTATCATGGATCGTTATATGAGTGTCATATACTTTCTCATGTGACTATTAGTATGACTATTGGTCCTCAGACCTGAAGTCACCATGGTTCCCTACATAAGGAGTTATGTACTTTTGTTTCGTCAAACGTCACCTGTAACTGGGTGGACTATAAAGGCGATTACTGGGTATATAACGAATTATGCAGAGGGATGTGAGTGATGTAGATGAGATCTATCCCTCCCATATGACGGGAGCGACATCGGTATTGTTGATAGAGTTAGACCACGAAGTGCATGACCATGCCCAAATGAGTCAACATGAGATGTTGAGCTCATTTGATCGAGTGAGTCTACTTAGAGTTCAAGATTTAGATTGATTAGAGGATGACACGGTCTATGCCTCACATTGATCAATCTAGGTGTCTAGGATAGAAGGACAATGTCACATATTGTGATGAGTCACAATTAGTAGTCACAAAGTGATGTTGGATCTCAACATTCTTGTAACATTGGGTAGTAATGATGTGTTGCTAGATACCACTCATTACTTATGCTTCTAAATGGGTTTAGGGGCTTTGCCAACGTTACAAGAACCTATAGGGTCACACACTAAGGACAATTAGAGGAGGTTAGGTTCATATGATGAACCAAGAGGATTAGATTCATTTGATGAATCAAATTGGATTAAGAGTAATCCTAATTGGGATAATTGAGTTGGACTCAAGTTGATTCATGTGCTTAATGAGTCTAATTTAGATTATGACTCATTAAATCAATTTAATTAAATGAATTAGATTCATTATATTAAATTGTCTTGAATTAAATGGTTGGATTAGATCAACCATGAGAGAGATTAAGTCAAGTTTGACTTGACTTGAGAGGAAGATGAAGAGTCAAATTTGACTTGACTTTATGCCACCTCATTGGTGAGTGGGCAAGATGTGGACCAATGATAATGCTCCACATCATCATGGTTACTTATGTGGAATGTCACCTCATGGGAGTTACCAAGAGTTGTGACTCTTGGCATTCTATGGGAGTTATTCATGCTCTTAATGTGGCCGGCCACATGAATGGGTGAGATAAGTTTCATTTTGGAATTAATCTCATTCATTCCTTCATCTTCTTCCTTGCTCCAATTTTGCTCTCCCTCTCCTCTCTTGGCCGAACCATCCAAAGGTGCTAGCACACCTTATTTTGGTCATGTCCACCTAGTGTGTTCGTGTGGATACATATAGAGAAATATCTATCCTTGATACTTTCGAGATCCGACGAATCTTGGACGAGCGGGATACGAAAAGGGCACGCATCGAAGGTAAAGATCTTCATCATGTAGATCTAGAAGTTTTGTAACTCGTACTCGTATGTCTTCGAATTTTTCTTCGCACGAGATCCGTTGGCTAGTGTAATTCGGGGTTTCCGCGACGCGAAAAAGCGGTTTTCGCGGTCCGAAAAACCCAACAGTGGTATCAGAGCCACGTGCGAAGCTTGTACGAGTTTAATTTGATTTTTATGAAAAATTAAAGCTTCTGTAAATTTCTGTAAATTTATGGTTTTTATAGTTTTAAGAGTAATTTTTCTCGTAGAAGCGAAGCACAAGTGTTTATACACTTGTAGGCTTCGACTATCGAGAAGTTTTTCCCGAAACGGCAACATTTCGACCCAAATCTTTTTGGGACAGCGGGATAAGGCGCTCTTGGATCTCTTAGAAGCAACTCGCGATGGTTAGATCACGGGTAGGGGTACTGCCCCTAACCCCGCAAGGGGATTTGCTCCGCGATTGCGCCCGAAATCGCTAATCGGGACCGCCGGGAAAAATTTACTCATAAAATCTGTAAAATTATGAAAAATTACAGAAAAATTACAGAAATATATAATTTTGAATTATATATTAATTTTGTGATAGTCATGGTCCAAAGACCCAATTCGATTGGACAATTGTGTTGTAATTCATAATACGGTCTGCGTGCCGTTATGTGATGTGCGTGCTTGTATTTTATTTTTTATTTTATTTACGCGACCTGCGCGTCGTGCCTTTCTATCATTGTGGTTGTAAATTAGATTTAGACTCGAATGTAACTCGAGTTTCAAAAATTGTAATGTACAAATTTGGAGCTGTGGAAGGTCCACTCGAGACGGAGTTACGAGGAAGGCGCGAGCAACACAAGGTGGTCAAAAGGAAGGCGCTTGAGAAGTTGACCTTAGGTTGACCATCCGATCTTCTCATTGGCTTGAGAAGATCGTAGTAGGGCCATGACTAATCACAAAAACTTAGTTAATTACTTGTGTATATGATGCATGTTTAATTAAGTAATTAATTAGTGCCTAGCGATTAAGATTAGATCTAAATCGTGCACAAGATGCACCCTTACGATTAGATTAGATCTACATCGTGTACAAGATGCACTCTATCGATTAGATTAGATCTATTTCGAGTATATGATACAACATCATTTAGATTAGATCTAAATCACGACAACTCAAAATGCCTACCATGCCGTGATACCCATCACTACCTCGATCGCATGATGTTGTTGAATCTGCCAAAGCAGAGCAACGCATACTATCTTGGTAGGGTATGGAGGGACAATCTTGGTCCCGCCTATCAACGCATGGGTGAGTACAACTCAATTAGATTTAGTATTCCTAGTTAACTCGGTTGGATCGAGTATAACTATAGGCATTCTTCCAACGGATAGTTAGGTCAAAATCACATATATATTAACTCTCGGGCGTATTAGCCAAAGCTAACTCGAGTTTTAATATAAATGCGGATTTTGATTCTATAAACAAGAGTTGCATAGAGATGTAATTGGTAATCGTTACCTACCGATCATACTAAGTCTGGGGTGTATTAGCCAAAGCTAACTCAAGGGTTAGTATGATGTGGATCTTGTCCCACATAAATTATAGAATTCAGTGGAAGCATCATTTAGTTAAAGGCCTAATTAAATGATTAAGAATATGATATTTATTTCTGCTTTTATTTCTATTGTAGATTACCATGACGTCGAATATGAACACTTTCTCCCTGCGATCTGTCCTTGAGAAGGACAAGCTCAACGGAGCAAACTTCCTGAACTGGTACAGGAACTTGAGAATAGTTCTTACTCAGGAACGTAAACTGTACGTTCTGGAGCAGCCCATTCCGGAGGCTCCTCCTACCACTGCCACGTGAGCAGACCGAGATGCTTACAAGAAGCATCAAGATGACGCATTAGATGTGTCCTGTCTTATGCTTATGACCATGAACTCTGAGCTTCAGAAGCAACATGAGTTAATGGGCGCTTATGATATGGTTGAACATCTTCGTCAACTATATCAAGGTCAAGCGAGGCATGAGAAATTTGAGATCTCAAGGGCACTGTTTCAGAACAAGATGTCAGAAGGAGCTCCTGTAGGCCCATATGTACTCAAAATGATTGGGTACATAGAGAACCTACAAAGGTTGGGGTTCCCTCTTGGCCAAGAGCTGGCTACTGACCTGATCTTGCAATCCTTGTCGGATAGCTACAGTCAATTCGTTCTAAACTACAATATGAACGAGATTGACAAGCCACTGCCTGAGCTGCTTAGCATGTTGAGAACTGCTGAGCTAGACCTTAAGAAGGCTAAGCCCAACACTGTTCTGATGGTTCAGAAACATAAGGGCAAGGGCAAGCCCAAAGGCAAGGGAAAGTCCCAAGCCAAGGGCAAAGGCAAGGAACTGAAGCCTAAAGGAGGGGTCGCCAAGGATGCTACCTGTTTCCACTGCGGTCAGACCGGGCACTGGAAGAGGAACTGCAAGGTATACTTGGAGGATCTTAAGAAGAAGTGAAGTGAGACTTCCACTTCAGGTATATATGTTATAGAAGTCAATCTATCTATTTCTACATCATGGGTATTAGATACTGGATGTGCTTTTCACATTTGTACTGATGTGCAGGCGCTGAGAAATAGCAGGGCATTGACAAAGGGCGAGGTGGACCTACGAGTAGGCAATGGAGCATGGGTTGCTGCTGTTGCTGTAGGGACTTACTTTCTATCTCTGCCCTCTGGGCTTGTACTAGAGTTAGTCGATTGTTGTTATGGGCCTGCATTAACTAAGAACATTATATCAGTTTCTTGTTTGGACAAGAAAGGTTTCTCGTTTACTATAAAGAACAAATGTTGTTTCGTCTATTTAAACGATATGTTCTATTGTAGTGCACCTCTGATAAACAGACTCTATATTCTAGACCTTGAGAGCCCTATCTATAACATAAATACCAAGGGGTTCAAGTCAAATGACATGAACCAAACCTACCTCTGGCACTGTCGCTTAGGTCATATAAATGACAAGCGCTTATCCCAGCTCCATAAGGATGGTATGCTGTACTCATTTGATTTTGAATCATATGAGGTATGCGAGTCATGCCTACGAGGCAAGATGACCAAGACTCCCTTTAGTGGGTACAGCGAGAGAGCGACTGATTTGTTAGGACTCATACATAGTGATGTATGTGGCCCTTTCAATGTCGCTGCTAGAGGCGGTTATAGGTACTTCATCACATTTACTGATGACTTCAGTAGATATGGTTATGTGTACTTGATGACACATAAGTTTGAGTCCTTTGAAAAGTTCAAAAAATTCAAAAATGAAGTACAGAACCAGCTTGGCAAGAGTATTAAGATACTTCGATCCGATCGAGGTGGAGAATACCTTAGCCATGAGTTTCGTGACTATCTAGCTGAGTGTGGGATTCTATCCCAACTCACTCCTCCTGGAAGACCATAGTGGAATGGTGTATCCGAAAGAAGGAATCGTACCCTATTAGATATGGTACGGTCTATGATGAGTCACACAGATCTTCCGACATACCTTTGGGGTTATGCTCTAGACACGCAGCTTTTATACTCAACCGAGTTCCATCTAAGGTCGTGATAAAGACACCATATAGGATATGGACTGGGAGAGATGCCCAGGTGTCTTTCATGAGGATTTGGGGTTGTGAGGCTTACGTTCGACATCAAGTCTCAGACAAGTTAGGACCCAAATCTGACAAGTGCTACTTTATTGGATATCCCAAGGAAACTAAGGGATATTACTTCTAGATTCCCAGTCAGCACAAGGTAGTTGTGGCAAAGACTGGGGTCTTTCTAGAAAGGGACTTTGTTTCTAGAAAGACTAGTGGGAGCGCGTTCGATCTTGAAGAAGTTCAAGATGCGAACAATAGCATTGATGCCTCGATGGAAATTGAACTGGAATCATAAAGTGTTGTGGATGATGTTGTTCCACAAGGAGTTGAGGAACAACAACCAGTTCAAGTAGACATACCTCTTCGCAGGTCTGATAGGGTACGTCGTCAGCCTGAGAGATACTCATTTCTCTTGTCTGACCATGATGACGTTGTGCTCATAGAGGATGAGCCTACCACCTATCAGGAAGTTGTGATGAGACTAGATTATGAGAAATGGCTAGAGGCCATGAGATCCGAGATGGAATCCATGTACACCAACCAAGTATGGACTTTGGTTGATCCACCTGAAGGGGTAAAACCCATTGGGTGTAAGTGGGTCTTTAAGAGAAAGACTGACATGGATGGACTTATCTATAAGGGTCACTTGGTAGCTAAAGGTTTCAAGCAGATTCATGGTATTGACTATGATGAAACTTTTTCTCTAGTAGCGATGTTTAAGTCCATTCGGATCATGCTTGCTATTGCAGCCTACCATTACTATGAGATATGGCAGATCGATGTCAAAACCGCATTTCTGAATGGAAACCTACTCGAGGATGTGTACATGACACAACCTGAGGGTTTTGTAGATCCACAGCATACTAGCAGAGTATGCAAGCTGCATAGGTCCATTTATGGACTAAAGCAAGCTTCTCGGAGCTGGAATCTTCTATTCGATAATGCAATTAAACAGTTTGGTTTCATCAAGAACGAAGATGAGCCTTGTGTCTACAAGAAGGTTGTAGGAGATATAGTTGTCTTCCTCATATTGTATGTGGATGACATACTACTCATTGGGAAGGACATCCCTATGCTTCAGTCTGTCAAGACTTGGCTAGGGAGTTGCTTCTCAATGAAGGACTTAGGTGAAGCATCCCGCATTCTAGGGATACAGATCTATAGAGATAGATCTAAGAGATTGCTTTGCCTAAGTCAGAGTACATACATTGACAAGGTACTCCTTCGGTTTGCCATGCAGAACTCCAAGAAGGGATTTCTGCCGATGTCACATGGCGTGAGTCTTTCGAAGACTCAAGGTCCCTCTTCTAGAGAGGAGAGAGACCGCATGGATCAGATCCCTTATGACTTAGCCATAGGATCGATCATGTACGCCATGCTATGTACTCGACCTGATGTCTCGTATGCTTTGACCATGACGAGCAGATACCAGTCAGATCCAGGTGAAAGTCACTGGATAGCGGTCAAGAATATTCTTAAGTGCTTAAGAAGGACTAAAAAATACTTCTTGATATATGGAGACAGTGATGAGCTAGCTGTAAAGGGTTATAGTGATGCTAGCTTCCAAGCCGACCAGGATGACTATAGATCGCAGTCGGGGTTCGTATTTTGCATTAATGGTGGTGCTGTCAGCTGGAAGAGTTCGAAGCAGGATACAGTAGCTGATTCTACAACAGAAGCCAAGTACATTGCTGCATAAGAGGCAGCAAAGGAGGCAGTTTGGATTCGCAAGTTCATCACTGAACTTGGGGTGGTTCCTAGCATTGCTAACCCCATTGAGCTCTATTGTGACAACAATGGAACTATAGCACAGGCGAAAGAACCTCTCTCACACCAGCGGACCAAACACATACTACGGCGCTTCCATCTCATTCGAGAGATCATCGAGAGAGGAGATGTGAAGATTTGCAGAGTACCTACAAAGGCTAACATCGCAGATCTCTTGACCAAGGCTTTGGCACAGAAGAAGCATGATGGTCACACTAGGTCATTTGGGCTTAGAGCCTACACTGATTGGCACTAGTGCTAGTGGGAGATTGTTAGGTAGAGCCCTAGAGCCAATCATTTGATGATTGTATTTTAGACTTATTGTATCATATTCTATATAAAAAAAGGCATTTGGATTTTGGTTATTATACTTACTAGTATTGGTGCCAAATAAACTAAGTATAATAATGTCCTTGAGTAGATGGTTCTCACCTATATCAATTGGTTAGTTGAACCGATAGTGAGATGATATAGGGAACACTACTCTTAATCATTCCTAGTCGAGTATTAACATTCAGGGACAATGTTAATGCAATAAGACTAGCATGTCGGTCAACTCGATGACTTGATCTCACAAGTCATGGATATGGAGATATCAAGTTGACACATGGGTATGCATTGGAGAATGTATACTGAATGACCTGCCATGAGAAAGTATCATGGATCGTTATATGAGTGTCATATACTTTCTCATGTGACTATTAGTATGACTATTGGTCCTTAGACCTGAAGTCACCATGGTTCCCTACATAAGGAGTTATGTACTTTGGTTTCGTCAAACGTCACCCGTAACTGGGTGGACTATAAAGGAGATTACTGTGTATATAACGAATTATGCAGAGGGATGTGAGTGATGTAGATGGGATCTATCCCTCCCATATGACGGGAGCGACATCGGTATTCTTGATAGAGTTAGACCACGAAGTGCATGGCCATGCCCAAATGAGTCAACATGAGATGTTGAGCTCATTTGATCGAGTGAGTCTACTTGGAGTTCAAGATTTAGATTGATTAGAGGATGACACGGTCTATGCCTCACATAGATCAATCTAGGTGTCTAGGATAGAAGGACAATGTCACATATTGTGATAAGTCACAATTAGTAGTCACAAGGTGATGTTGGATCTCAATATTCTTGTAACATTGGGTAGTAATGATGTGTTGCTAGATACCGCTCATTACTTATGCTTCTAAATGGGTTTAGGGGCATTGCCAACGTTACAAGAACCTATAGGGTCACACACTAAGGACAATTAGATGGAGATTAGGTTCATATGATGAACCAAGAGGATTATATTCATTTGATGAATCAAATTGGATTAAGAGTAATCCTAATTGGGATAATTGAGTTGGACTCAAGTTGATTCATGTGTTTAATGAGTCTAATTTAGATTATGACTCATTAAATTAATTTAATTAAATGAATTAGATTCATTATATTAAATTGGTTTGAATTAAATGGTTGGATTAGATCAACCATGAGAGAGATTAAGTCAAGTTTGACTTGACTTGAGAGGAAGATGAAGAGTCAAGTTTGACTTGACTTTATGCCACCTCATTGGTGACTGGGCAAGATGTGGACCAATGATAATGCTCCACATCATCATGGTTGCTTATGTGGAATGCCACCTCATGGGAGTTACCAAGAGTTGTGACTCTTGGCATTCCATGGGAGTTACTCATGCTCTTAATGTGGCCGGCCACATGAATGGGTGAGATAAGTTTCATTTTGGAATTAATCTCATTCATTCCTTCATCTTCTTCCTTTCTCCAATTTTGCTCTCCCTCTCCTCTCTTGGCCGAACCATCCAAAGGTGCTAGCACACCTTGTTTTGGTCATCTCCACCTAGTGTGTTCGTGTGGATACATATAGAGAAGTATCTATCCTTGATACTTTCGAGATCCGACGAATCTTGGACGAGCGGGATACGAAAAGGGCACGCATCGAAGGTAAAGATCTTCATCATGTAGATCTAGAAGTTTTGTAACTCGTACTCGTATGTCTTCGAATTTTTCTTCGCACGAGATCTGTTGGCTAGGGTGATTCGGGGTTTCCGTGACGCGAAAAAGCAGTTTTCGCGGCCCGAAAAACCCAACAGTACTACTCTTGGAGCTAGATATTAATTAAGTGAGTTGTCAGTAACTCATTTAATTAGTGGGCATTCGATATCTTAACACAAGGAGATTAACACACTCATAATAAGTAGGAGCTCATATTGTAATATGGGATTAGTGCGGTAGTTCAATAATAACTCTTTAGTGGTATGAGTTATAATTGATGAATTTGAGTTGGGTATTCGGGGTGAACTCGGGAAGCTCAATCTCATCGAGAGACCAAAACCAATTCCTCCTCTCGGTCCCTATTGTAGCCTCTTATATGAAGCCTTATATCCACCTTAAGCCCACTTCTTTCCCAAGTAATGGGCCGACTAAGCCTTACATGCAAGGGGTCAGCCAAGCATTATTTGGAGCCAACAGGTGGCCCGTGGCCGGCCCAAGCATATCTTGGTGTCCAAGATGTGGCTGGCCACATAGGAATAGAAAAGGAAGTTTTAATCTTTCCTTTATAGCCATCCACAAAAGGATTTAAAAGAAAGATTTTTATCACAAAACTTTCCTTTTTTAGATCGGTCACAAAAGGATATAAAAGGGAGTTTTTATTTTGTTAAAAACTTTCCTTTTATGATGCTTTCCACATGGTTTTAAAGAGAGTTTTAAATTTTAAAATCTTTCCTTTTATAACTTTCTACAAAGGATTAAAAGAGAGATTTGAAAATTTTCCTTATTTGTAGTTATCTATAATGTTTAAAAGAAAAATTTTAATTTTAAACTTTCCTTTTTTGTAACCATGATATAAAAGGAGTTTTAATTTAAATCTTTTCTTTTATAGACATCCACAAAAGGATTTAAAAGAGAAGATTTTAATTTTATAAAAGATGTCTTTTATAACTAACCACAAAAGGGATTTTAAAAGAGAGATTTTCATTTTTTGTTTAAAATCTTTCCTTGTTTGATGCATAAGTGGTGGTCGACCATGTAAAGGAATAAAAGAAAGTTTTAATTTTTTGTTTTAAAACTTTCCTTTTTTGGATTCACCAAGGATTATAAAAGAGGGGGAGAGGGTGCCTTATTGAGACCAACCTAAGCCTTGCATCCTCTCTATTGTGGCTGAAACTCCTCTCTTCTATTCTCTTGGTGGCCGGCCCTCTTCTTTCCCTCTTCTCTGTTTGTTTTCTCTCTTGGAGGCCGGCGGCATCAAGTTTGATTTTCTCTTGGTGGCTGGTTGCTTGAAGGAGAAGAAGAAGAGAAGGAAACTCTCTTCTCTAGCATCCCTTGGAGTTTGGTTGGTGGCCGAAACTTGGAAGCAAAGGAAAGGCTTTGGTGGATTTCATCTTGGTAGACCGTCGCCCACACGATGTCCAAGAGGAGGAGAGGAATACAATAGAAGATAAAGAGGTCTTTAGTATACAAGGAAGGTATAACTAATTAATTATTTCCACTTCGTATTAATTAGTTTTCTTTGTATGGATCCTGAAATACCAACACAAGAGGCTATCAGTTTTAAGTTATCATTTTGTCATAGATTTTAGTTTTCAATTTCATGTTACGATATTATGCTTCTATTGAGGTCTCTGTAGTTAAACCTAGTTTACTATAAGAAGTTAAATATCCGATTTCTTTGAAAGGCTTTGTCTAGGAAATGGTGGATGATCTCATATCGAAGAAGGCCTAGTGTTTCGCCAAGTTTAACCTAAAAGTCGATCTTTGAAATAGATATTTAATTAACTTCTATAATATGATTTAATTTATGAAGAACACATCGGTTAAACTTGGAGTGAAAATGTTAAGTATCGTTTCCAATCCAAGTTTAACTTTTGAAGGACAATTTGGATTAATAATGTTAAGCATCGTTTGCAATCCAAATTTAACTGTAGTAGAGCACATGGGTAGCAGGGATAGTTCTATACTTGTACAAATTTTTGTACAAGGGAACTAGAACGATATTATGAGTAACAACCAACAGCCCCTTGCTTGGACACCAAGCATGGCTTGGTCGTCCCTAGCTTAGGCTTAAGAAGCTGGGCTTTGGGTGGAATTAAGGCTTTATATAAGAGGCTATAATAGAGACCTAGAGGAGGAATTGACTTTGGTCTCTAGATGAGCTCGAGCTTCCCGTGTTCGCCGTGAACACTCAACTCAAGTTCATCAATAATAACTCATACCACTAAAGAGTTATTATTGAACTACTACACTATTCCCAAATTATATTATGGGCTCCTTCTCATCATGAATGCGTTAATCTCCCTGTATTTAAAATATCGAATGCCCATTAATTAAATGAGTTATTGACACTCACTTAACTAACATCTAGCTCCAAAAGTAGAACCACTCAACTTTATTATCATGTCGGACTAATTCCACCTGCAGGGTTTACATACCAATCCTTATGAGCTCCTCAAGGGGACATCATCAACCTAGATAATTAGGACACAGTTTCCTTTTATAATTAACAACACACCATATAAATAATATTATTTCCCAACTTATCGAGCTTATTGATTTAATGAACTAAATCTCACCCATTGATAAATTAAAGAAATAAATAGTAAATATATGTGTTTGTCATTATATCGAGATTAAGAGTACGTGTTAATTAGAGCCCTAGAGCCAATCATATGATGATTGTTGTACGGACTCGATGTATCATATTCTTATATACTTATAAAGGCATTTCTTTATGGTTATTATACTTACTTGTATTGGTGCTAAATAACTAAGTATAATAGCGTCCTTAAGTAGAAGGTTCTTATCTATATCAATCGATTGGTTGAATTGAAAGTGAGATGATATAGAGAACACTACTCTTAATCATTCCTAGTCAAGTATTAACATTCAGGGACAAAGTTAATGCAATGAGACTAGCATGTAGGTCAACTCGATGACTTGATCTCACAAGTCATGGATATAGAGATATCAAGTTGACACATGAGTATGCATTGGAGAATGTATATTAAATGACCCGCCATGAGAAAGTATCAAGGATCGTTATATGAGTGTCAAATACTTTCTCATGTGACTATTAGTATGACTATCAGTCCTTGGACCTGAAGTCACCATGATTCCCTACATAAGGAGTTGCATACTTTGGCTTCATCAAATGTCACCCGTAACTGGGTGGACTATAATGGCGATTACTGGGTATGTATCAAATTATGTGGAGGGATGTGAGTGATGTTGATGGGATCTATCCCTCCTATATGACGGGAGACACATCATGATTCTTGATAGCGTGAGACCACTAAGTGCATGACCATGCCCAAATGAGTCAATATGAGATATTGAGCTCATTGGATTAGAGTGAGTCTACTTGGAGTTCAAGATATAGATTGATTAGAGGATGACACGGTCTATGCCTCAATTGATCAATCTAGATATCAAGGATAGAAGGACATTGTCACATATTGTGAGAGTCACAATTAGTAGTCACAAAGGTAATGTTGGATATCAATATTCTTGTAACTTGGTTAGTAATGATGTGTTGCTAGATACCGCTCATTACTTATGCTCCTAATGGGTTTAGGAACATTGCCAACGTTACAAGAACCTATAGGATCACACACAAAGGGAAATTAGATGGAGAATAGGTTCATATGATGGACTAAGAGGATTAGGTTCATGTGATGAACCAAATTGGATTAAGAGTAATCCAAATTAGATTAATTGAGTTGGACTCAATTTGATTCATGTGTTGAATGAGTCTAATTTAGATTATGACTCATTGAGTCAATTTAATTCAATGGATAGAGATTCATTAAATTAAATTGATTTGAATTAAATGGTTATATTTGATCAACCATGGGAGATAAGGGGTCAAGTTTGACTTGACTTGAGAGGGAAGATGAAGGGTGAAGTTTGACTTGACCAAATGCCACTTCATTGTGACATGGCATGGGGGCCGGCCAATGATGATGTTCTACATCATCATGGATACATCATTGAGTGTCACCTCATGAGGTAGACCAAGAGTCATGACTCTTGGTATTACATGGAGGTATAAGAGACTCTAAATGTGGCCGGCCAAATTAGTGAAGTGAGTTACATTTTGTGTACTCATTCAAGAGGTCATCTTCTTCCTCCTCTCTTCTCTACTCTCCCTCTCATCCTCCATTGCCGTGGCTACCAAGAGTGCTAGCACACTCTAAGTGGTTTTTCCTCCACCTTTTGTCCGTGTGGATACAAATAGAGGGGTGTACACTTGACACCCTACGAGATCCGGCAACTCTTGTACGAGCGAGATAAGAGAAGGGCTTCGCTACAAGGGTAACTCTCCTCTCATATAGATCTAAGGTAGATCTAGGGTAGAAACATGTACATGATTTAATTTTAAATATATCTTCGCACAGATCTGTGGCTAGCTTCGGGTTTTCCGCAGCGCAAAACACGATTTTTGCGGCTCGAATTGCTAACAGTGGTATCAGAGCCACGTGCGAAGCGTGTACATATTTTGTATTTGTTTTTTAGAAAATGTTTTAGATCTGTAAGTTTCTATAAGTTTACTGTTTTTATGGATTTTGTGAGTAATTTTCTCGTAGAGGTGAAGCAACAAGTGCTTGGACACTTATAGGCTTCAACTACCGAGAAAAATCCTTCGAAACGGCAAGATCTCGCCCAAATTATTTTGGGACAGCAGCTTAAGGTGCTGTTAAATCAAGATGGGACACTCACGATATTCATTTCACGAGTAGGGGTGCTGCCCCTAACCCTGCAAGGGGCATTGTCCCGCGATCGCGCCCGAAAATCGCTAATCGGGACCGCCGGGAAGTTATAACTAATAAAATTCATAAAAACAATAGTAAAATATAGAAATTTATGTAAAATACATAATTTAGAATTATGTATGATATTGTGATGATCATAGCCCAAAACCCCCAATTTGATTGGACAAAAATTATGTTGTAATTCATAATATGGCCTGCGCGCCATTTTTGTGTTGTGCGTGTTGTATGTGATTTGCGACCTGCACGTCGTGCCTCCTTTATTTATATTCCTGTTGTAATTAGATTTTAGACTCAAATGTAACTCAAGTTTCATATTTGTAATGTACAAAATGAAGTGGTGGAAGGTCCACTTAAGAAGGAGTTACGAGGAGGGTGCTGTCAACACATGGCGGTCAAAGGAGGCGCTTGAAGAAGCCGTTGATCCTAGGTTGACCGTCCGATCTTCTCATTGGCTTGAGAAGATCGTAGTAGGGCCATGACCTCATCACAATATATATATATATATATATATATATATATATATATATATATATATATATATATCTTGATATATTTGCTTGTGTGTATGTGATGCATACTAGTGTAGGGTAATTAGTGTCTTGATGCGTATATGATACACATTAACGATTAGATTCGATCTTAATCAAGTCAACTCGAAATGCCTACCAAGTTTTGATACCCATCACTACCTCGATCATTTGTTGTTGTTGAATCTGCCAAAGCAAAGCAAAGCATATTATCTTGGTAGGGTGCGGAGGGACAATCTTGGTCCCGCCTATCAAGGCTTGGGTGAGTACAAACTCAATTAGATTGAGTATAACTAGTTAACTCAATTGGATCGGGTATAACTATAGGCATTTTCCAATGGTTGGAAGATAGGATACAAATCACATTTATACTAAATCTTGGGCGATTTAGCCAAAGCTAACTCAATGTTTTTTATAAATGAGGATTTTGATCCTATAAACAAGAGTTGCATAGAGATGTAATTGATAATTCGTTATCTACCGATCATACTAAGTGATGGGCGTTTTAGCCAAAGCTAACTCAAGTCATAATATGATGTGGATCTTGTCCCACGAAAATTATAGCTAATTGGTAAGAATCTAGTAGTATGATTTGACCACATCCATGACTTGATTCTATAAAAGCTCTATAATTCAGTGGGAGCATCATTTAGTTAAAGACCTAATTAAATGATAAATGGAATATGATATTTACTTTCTGCATTATTTCTGTTGTAGATTGCCATGTTGACAAACACGAACACCTTCTCCCTGCATTCTGTCCTTGATAAGGACAAGCTCAATGGAGCTAATTTCCTGGACTAGTACAGGAATCTGAGAATTGTTCTAACACAAGAAAGAAAATTGTACGTCCTAGAGCAGCCCATTCCTGAGGCACCTCCTGCCACTGCCATGCGAGATAACTGAGATGCTTATAAGAAGCATCAAGATGATGCATTAGATGTGTCATGCCTCATGCTCGCGACCATGTACTCTGAGCTTCAGAAGCAACATGAGTTGATGTCTGCTTATGATATGGTTGAACATCTTCGTCTGTTAGTTAGAGCCCTAGAGCCAATCATTTGATGATTGTATGGACTCATGTATATCATATTCTTTTATATTAATAAAGGCATTTGTTTGGTTATTATACTTATTTATATTAGTGCCAAATAGACTAAGTATAATAGCGTCCTTGAGTAGAAGGTTCATACCTATATCAATCGATTAGTTGAATCGATAGTGAGATGATATAGGGAACACTACTCTAAATCATTCCTCGTCGAGTATTAGCATTCAGGGACAATGTTAATACAATAAGACTAGCATGTAGGTCAGCTCGATGACTTGATCTCACAAGTCATGGATATAGAGATATCAAGCTGACACATGGGTATGCATTAGAGAATGTATACTGAATGACCCACCATGAGAAAGTATCATGGATCGTTATATGAGTGTCATATACTTTCTCATGTGGCTATTAGTATGACTATTAGTCCTTAGACCTAAAGTCACCATGGATCCCTAAGGAGTTATGTACTTTGGTTTCGTCACCGTAACCGGGTGGACTATAAAGGCGATTCTTTGGGTATATAACGAATTATGTAGAGGATGTGAGTGATGTAGATGGGATCTATCCTCCCATATGAGGGCGACATCGGTATTCTTGATAGAGTGAGACCACTAAGTGCATTGCCATGCCCAAATGAGTCAACATTAGATGTTGAGCTCATTTGATCGAGTGAGTCTACTTGGAGTTCAAGATTTAGATTGATTAGAGGATGACACGGTCTATGCCTCACATTGATCAATCTAGATGTCTAGGATAGAAGGACACTTGTCATTATTTTGTGAGTAGTCACAATTGGTAGTCACAAGGTGATGTCGGATCTCGACATTCTTGTAACTTGGGTAGTAATGATGTGTTGCTAGATACCGCTCATTACTTATGCTCCTAAATGGGTTTAGGGCATTGCCAACGTTACAAGAACCTATAGGGTCACACACTTAGGACAATTAGATGGAGATTAGGTTCATATGATGAACCAAGAGGATTTGATTCATTTGATGAATCAAATTGGATTAAGAGTAATCCTTATTGGGCTAACTTGAGTTCGACTCAAGTTGATTCATGTGTTCAATGAGTCTAATTTAGATTTTGACTCATTGAATTAATTTAATTTAATGAATTAGATTCATTATATTAAGTTGACTCGAATCAAATGGTTAGATTAGATCAACCATGGTAGAGATTGGGTCAAGTTTGACTTGACTTGAGAAGGAAGTCCAAAGGTCAATTTTGACTTGACCTTTTGCCACCTCATTGGTGAGTTGGCATTAGGTGGACCAATAATGATATTCCACATCATCATGGGTGCCACCTCATGGAAGTTACAAAGCCATTTTCTTATTAACTTCACATTAATTGCATTTAATGGGGAGTTACACAAGAAGAAAGTGGCCGGCCACTTTGTGAATGAATGTGAATTCATTTTCATTCAAGTGTGGTGATTCTTCCTCCTTCTTCCTCTCAAGCTCTCCCTCTCCCTCTCCTCCTTGCTTGGCCGAATCTCACCAAGGTGCTAGCACACCTTTGTGTGAGGTTTTCTCCACCTACGTGTCCGTGTGGATACTTCTAGAGGACCGACACTTGACGGTCTAGAGATCCGGCAACTTCTTGGACGAGCGGGAACGCGAAGGGCTTCGCTTCGAAGGTATAACTCTCATCTAGTGTAGATCTAAAGTTTTACAAACTCGTACAAGAAAAGGTTTTTCGAAAAGTTTTGTTTACGAATCTTTGCATGGATCTACGGCTTTGGGTGACTCGGGGTTTCCGCGACGCGAAAAGCGGTTTTCGCGGCCCGAAGAACGCAACAGTGGTATCAGAGCCACGTGCAAAGACTTGTACGAGTTTGTTTGTATTTTTATGAAAAATATACCTTCTGTGATTTTCTGTAAAAATTGAGTTTTTAGAGTTTTTATGAGGAATTTTTCCGTAGAAGCGAAGCACAAGTGTCTCGGCACTTGTAGGCTTCGGCTACCGGAAAGTTTTCTTTTAAACGTCTTCGTTTTGCCCCAAATTCGTTTGGGACAGCGGGGTCGGGTGCCATTAGATCGCAAAGGAGCAACTCACGATGGTTAGATCGTGGGTAGGGGTGCTGCCCCTAACCCCGCAAGGGGATTTGCTCTGCGATTGCACCCGAAATCGCTAAAAACGAACCCGCCGGGAAGATTTTTCCGAAACGGTAATGTCTCGGCCCAAATCGTTTTGGGACAGCGGGTTTAGGCGCTGTTGGATCGCAAAGGAACCCTTGCGATGGTTAGATCGTGGATAGGGGCGCTGCCCTTGGGCCCCGCAAGGGGATCCGTTCCGCGATTGCGCCCGAAACCGCTAAACGGGACCGCCGGGAAATTTTACTCGTAAAAATTGTAAAAATTAATTTTAAAATTATAGAAAATTATGAAAATATATAATTTTGAATTATATATAAATTTTGTGATAGTCATGGCCCAAAAACCCAATATAATTGGTTGTGTTGTAATTCATAATATGGCTTGCGTGCCGTTATGTGTTTGCGCGTGTTGTATGTTTTTATTTATTCGCGACCTGCGCGTCGTGCCTTCTCTTATATTCTTGTTGTAAATTAGATTTAGACTCGAATGTAACTCAAGTTTCAAATTGTAATGTACAAATTGGAGCCGTGGAGGGTCCACACGAGACGGAGTTCCGAGGCGGGCACGAGCAACACAAGGTGGTCAAAGGGAGGAGCTTGGAGAAGCTGTTGACCCTAGGTTGAAGATCGTAGTAGGACCATGACTAAATCACAAATAGATTAATTAATTAATTATTATGTATTTGATGCATGTTTAATAATTAATTAATTAATTAGTGCCTTAACGATTAGATTAGATCTAAGTCGTGAACATGATGCACCCTTGCGATTAGATTAGATCTAAGTCGTGCACAAGATGCATCCTTCTCGATTAGATTAGATCTAGATCGAACCAACTCTAAAATGCCTAACCGTGCCGTGATACCTATCACTACCTCGATCACATGTATTGTTGAATCTGCCAAAGCAGAGCAATACATATTATCTTGGTAGGGTATGGAGGGACAATCTTGGTCTCGCCTATCAACGCATGGGTGAATACAAACTCAATTAGATTGAGCATTCCTAGTTACTCGATTGGATCGAGTCAACTATAGGCATTCTTCCAACGGTTGGAAAAGATAGGTCAAAATCACATCTATATTAACTCTCGGGCGTATTAGCCAAAGCTAACTCGAGTTTTAATATAAATGCGGATATTGATTTTATAAACAAGAGTTGCATAGAGATGTAATTGGTAATCGTTACCTACCGATCATACTAAGCCTTGGGCGTATTAGCCAAAGCTAACTCAAGGGTTAGTATGATGTGGATCTTGTCCCACAAGAATTATAAAATTCAGTGGGAGCATCATTTAATTAAAGGCCTAATTAAATGATTTTTAAAGAATATGATATTTATTTCTGCAAATTTTCTGTTGTAGATAACCATGACGTCAAACACGAATTCCTTCTCCCTGCGATCTGTCCTTGAGAAGGACAAGATCAACGGAGCGAATTTCCTGGACTGGTACAGGAACTTGAGAATAGTTCTCACCCAGGAGCGTAAGCTGTACGTTCTGGAGCAGCCCATTCCGGAGGCTCCTCCTGCCAATGCCCCGCGAGCCGACAAAGATGCTTACAAGAAGCATCAAGACGACGCATTAGATGTGTCCTGTCTAATGCTCGTGACCATGAACTCAGAGCTTCAGAAGTAACATGAGTTGATGGGCACTTTTGATATGGTTGAGCATCTTCGCCAACTATATCAGGGACAAGCGAGGCATGAGAGATTTGAGATCTCGAAGGCACTGTTTCAGTGCAAGATGTCAGACGGGGCTCCCGTAGGTCCTTATGTACTCAAGATGATTGGGTACATAGAGAACCTACAAAGACTGGGGTTCCAACTTGGCCAAGAGCTGGCCACTGACTTGATCTTGCAGTCCTTGTCAGATAGCTATAGTCAATTCGTTCTCAACTATAACATGAACGAGATTGATAAGCCACTGCCCGAGCTACTTAGTATGTTACGAACTGCTGAGATTAACCTTAAGAAGGTTAAGCCCATTCTGATGGTCCAGAAGCATAAGGGCAAAGGCAAGCCCAAAGGCAAAGGAAAGTCCCAAGCCAAGGGCAAAGGCAAGGCACTGAAGCCTAAAGGAGGGGTCGCCAAGGATGCTACCTGCTTCCACTACGGTCAGACCGGGCACTGGAAGAGGAACTGCAAGGTATACTTGGAGGATCTTAAGAAGAAGCGAAGTGAGACTTCCACTTCAGGTATATATGTTATAGAAGTCAATCTATCTATTTCTACATCATGGGTATTAGATACTAGATGTGCTTCTCACATTTGTACTGATGTGCAGGCGCTGAGAAATAGCAGAGCATTGGCAAAGGGCGAGGTGGACCTACGAGTAGGCAATGGAGCACGGGTTGCTGCTATTGCTGTAGGAACTTATCAGCTATCTCTGCCCTCTGGGCTTGTACTAGATTTAGATGATTGTTGTTATGTGCCTGCTCTTACTAAGAACATAGTTTCAGTTTCTTGTTTAGACAAGAAAGGATACTCTTTTATAATAAAAGACAAATGTTGTTCTGTATATTTAAAAGATATGTTCTATTGTAGCGCACCTCTAATAAACGGACTCTATATTCTAGACCTTGAGAGCCCTATCTATAACATTAGTACCAAGAGGTTCAAGTCAAATGACATGAACCAAACCTACCTCTGGCACTGTCGCTTAGGTCATATAAATGACAAGCGCTTATCCCAGCTCCATAAGGATGGTATGCTGGACTCATTTGATTTTGAATCATATGAGATATGCGAGTCATGCCTACGAGGCAAGATGACCAAGACGCCCTTTAGTGGGCATAGCGAGAGAGCAACTGATTTGTTAGGACTCATACATAGTGATGTATGTGGCCCTTTCAATGTTGCTGCTAGAGGCGGTTATAGGTACTTCATCACATTTACTGATGATTTCAGTAGATACGGTTATGTGTACTTGATGACACATAAGTCTGAATCCTTTGAAAAGTTCAAAGAATTCAAGAATGAAGCAGAACCGACTTGGCAAGAGTATTAAGGTACTGATCAGATCGAGGTGGTGAATACTTAAGCCATGAGTTTCGTGACTACTTAGTGGTGTGGGATTTTATCTCAACTCACTCCTCCCGGAACACCACAGGTGGAATGGTGTATCCGAAAGGAGGAATCGTACCTTATTAGATATGGTACGATCTATGATGAGTCACGCATCTTCCGACATATCTATGGGGATATGCTCTAGACACGGCACTTTCATACTCTGAGTTCTATCAAAGGTTGTGATAAAGACACCATATATGATATGGACTGAGAGATTCCGGTGTCTTTCATGAGGATTTGGGGTTATGAGGCTTACGTACGACGTCAAGTCTCGGACAAATTAGGACCCAAATCCGACAAGTGCTTTTCATTGGATATCCCAAGGAAACTAAGGGATATTACTTCTACATTCACAAGGTAGTTGTGGCAAAGATCGGGGTCTTTCTAGAAAGGGACTTTGTTTCTAGAAAGACTAGTGGGAGCACGTTCGATCTTGAAGAAGTTCAAGATGCGAACAATAGCACTGATGCCTCGATGGAAATTGAACCGGAACCACAAAGTGTTGTGGATGATGTTGTTCCACAAGGAGTTGAGGAACAACAACCGGTTCAAGTAGACATACCTCTTCGCAGGTCTGATAGGGTACGTCGTCAGCCTGAGAGATACTCATTTCTCTTGTCTGACCATGATGACGTTATGCTCATAGAGGATGAGCCTACCACCTATCAGGAAGCTGTGATGAGACCAGATTCCGAGAAATGGCTAGAAGCCATGAGATCCGAAATGGAATCCATGTACACCAACCAAGTATGGACTTTGGTTGATCCACCTGAAGGGGTAAAACCCATTGGGTGTAAGTGGGTCTTTAAGAGAAAGACTGACATGGATGGACTTATCTATAAGGGTCGCTTGGTAGCTAAAGGTTTCAAGCAGATTCATGGTATTGACTATGATGAAACCTTTTCTCCAGTAGCGATGTTTAAGTCCATTCGGATCATGTTTGCTATTGCAGCCTACCATGACTATGAGATATGGCAGATGGATGTCAAAACCGCATTTCTGAATGGAAACCAACTCGAGGATGTGTACATGACACAAGATCCACAGCATACTAGTAGAGTATGCAAGCTGCATAGGTCCATTTATGGACTAAAGCAAGCTTCTCGGAGCTGGAATCTTCGATTCGATGATGCAATCAAACAGTTTGGTTTCATCAAGAACGAAGATGAACCTTGTGTCTACAAGAAGGTTGTAGGGGATATAGTTGTCTTCCTCATATTGTATGTGGATGACTTACTACTCATTGGGAAGGACATCCCTATGCTTCAGTCTGTCAAGACCTAGCTAGGGAGTTGCTTCTCAATGAAGGACATAGGTGAGGCATCCCGCATTCTAGGGATACAGATCTATAGAGTTAGATCTAAGAGATTGCTTGGCCTAAGTCAGAGTACATATATTGACAAGGTACTTCTTCGGTTTGCCATGCAGAACTCCAAGAAGGGATTTCTGCCGATGTCACATGGCGTGAGTCTTTCGAAGACTCAAGGTCCCTCTTCTAGAGAGGAGAGAGACCGCATGGATCAGATCCCTTATGCCTCAGCCATATGATCGATCATGTACGCCATGCTGTGTACTCAACCTGATGTCTCGTATGCTTTGAGCATGACGAGCAGATACCAGTTAGATCCAGGTGAAAGTCACTGGATAGCGATCAAGAATATTCTTAAGTACTTACGAAGGACTAAAGAATATTTCTTGATATATGGAGGCAATGATGAGCTAACTGTAAAGGGTTACGGTGATGCTTTCGACCGATCGGGATGATTACCGATCGCGATCGGGTTCGTATTTTGCATTAACGGTGGTGTTGTCACGGAAGAGTTCAAGGATACGATGGTGATTCTACAAATGAGTATATTGCTGCATCGAGGCAAAGGAGGCGTTTGGATCCGCAAGTTCATTCTCGAACTTGGGGTGGTTCCTAACATCGCTGACCAGTTGAGCTCTATTGTGACAACAATGGAGCTATAGCATGACGAAGGAACCTCGCTCACACCAGTGGACCAAGCATATACTACGGCTTCCATCTCATTCGAGAGATTATCGATAGAGGAGATGTGAGGATTTGCAGAGTAACTACTGAGGCTAACATCGCAGATCCCTTGACCAAGGCTTTGGCACAGAGGAAGCATGATGGTCATACAGTCGGTGTAAGGCCTTAGAGTCATTTTGATTTAGTCTAGAGGTGTTAGTTAGAGCCTAGAGCCAATCATTTGATGATTGTATGGACTCATGTATATCATATTCTTTTATATTAATAAAGGCATTTGTTTGGTTATTATACTTATTTATATTAGTGCCAAATAGACTAAGTATAATAGCGTCCTTGAGTAGAAGGTTCATACCTATATCAATCGATTAGTTGAATCGATAGTGAGATGATATAGGGAACACTACTCTAAATCATTCCTAGTCGAGTATTAGCATTCAGGGACAATGTTAATACAATAAGACTAGCATGTAGGTCAGCTCGATGACTTGATCTCACAAGTCATGGATATAGAGATATCAAGCTGACACATGGGTATGCATTAGAGAATGTATACTGAATGACCCACCATGAGAAAGTATCATGGATCGTTATATGAGTGTCATATACTTTCTCATGTGGCTATTAGTATGACTATTAGTCCTTAGACCTGAAGTCACCATGGATCCCTACATAAGGAGTTATGTACTTTGGTTTCGTCAAACGTCACCCGTAACTGGGTGGACTATAAAGGCGATTACTGGGTATATAACGAATTATGTAGAGGGATGTGAGTGATGTAGATGGGATCTATCCCTCCCATATGACGGGAGCGACATCGGTATTCTTGATAGAGTGAGACCACTAAGTGCATGGCCATGCCCAAATGAGTAAACATTAGATGTTGAGCTCATTTGATCGAGTGAGTCTACTTGGAGTTCAAGATTTAGATTGATTAGAGGATGACACGGTCTATGCCTCACATAGATCAATCTAGATGTCTAGGATAGAAGGACACTTGTCATTATTTTGTGAGTAGTCACAATTGGTACTCACAAGGTGATGTCAGATCTCGACATTCTTGTATCTTGGGTAGTAATGATGTGTTGCTAGATACCGCTCATTACTTATGCTCCTAAATGGATTTAGGGCATTACCAACGTTACAAGAACCTATAGGGTCACACACTTAGTACAATTAGATGGAGATTAGGTTCATATGATGAACCAAGAGGATTTGATTCATTTGATGAATCAAATTGGATTAAGAGTAATCCTTATTGGGCTAACTTGAGTTCGACTCAAGTTGATTCATGTGTTCAATGAGTCTAATTTAGATTTTGACTCATTGAATTAATTTAATTTAATGAATTAGATTCATTATATTAAGTTGACTCGAATCAAATGGTTAGATTAGATCAACCATGGTAGAGATTGGGTCAAGTTTGACTTGACTTGAGACGGAAGTCTAAAGGTCAATTTTGACTTGACCTTTTGCCACCTCATTGGAGAGTTGGCATTAGGTGGACCAATAATGATATTCCACATCATCATGGGTGCCACCTCAGGGAAGTTACAAAGCCATTTTCTTATTAACTTCACATTAATTGCATTTAATGGGGAGTTACACAAGAAGAAAGTGGCCGGCCACTTTGTGAATGAATGTGAATTCATTTTCATTCAAGTGTGGTGATTCTTCCTCCTTATTCCTCTCAAGCTCTCCCTCTCCCTCTCCTCCTTGCTTGGCCGAATCTCACCAAGGTGCTAGCACACCTTTGTGTGAGGTTTTCTCCACCTACGTGTCCATGTGGATACTTCTAGAGGACCGACACTTGACGGTCTATAGATCCGGCAACTTCTTGGACGAGCGAGAATGCGAAGGGCTTCGCTTCGAAGGTATAACTCTCATCTAGTGTAGATCTAAAGTTTTACAAACTCGTACAAGAAAAGGTTTTTCGAAAAGTTTTGTTTACGAATCTTTGCATGGATCTACGGCTTTGGGTGACTCGGGGTTTCCGCGACGCGAAAAGCGGTTTTCGCGGCCCGAAGAACCCAACATCGTCAACTATATCAAGGACAAGCGAGGCACGAGAGATTCGAGATCTCCAAGGCACTGTTTCAGTGCAAGATGCAAGATGGGACTCTCGTAGGTGTATATGTGCTCAAGATGATTGGGTACATCGAGAACCTACAGAGGTTGGGATTCCCACTTGGCCAAGACCTGGCCACTGACTTGATCTTGTAATCCTTGCCAGAGAGCTACAGTCAACTTGTCATGAATAACAACATGAACGAAATTGACAAGTCACTGCCTGAGCTGCTAAGCATGTTGAGAACTATTGAGCTCAATCTTAAGAAGGTAAAGCCCAACTCCATTTTGATGGTGCAAAAGCATAAGGCAAGGCCAAGCATAAAGGTAAGGGAAAGTCCCAAGCCAAGGGCAAATGCAAGATAATGAAACATAAAGGCGGAGTTGCCAAGGATGATACCTGCTTCCACTGTGGTCAAACCAGGCATTGGAAGAGGAACTGCAAAGTATATCTGGAAGATCTTAAGAAGAAGAGAAGTGAGACTTCTACTTTAGGTATATATGTTATAGAAGTCAATCTATCTATTTCTGCATCGTGGGTATTAGATACCGGATGTGCTTCTCACATTTGTACTAATGTGCAGGCCCTGAGAAATAGCAGGGTATTGACGAAGGGTGAGGTGGACCTACGAGTAGGCAATGGAGCACGGGTTGCTATAATTACTGTAGGAACTTACTATCTATCTCTTCCCTCTGGGCTTGTACTAGAATTAGATGAATGTTGTTATGTGCTTGCTGTTACAAAGAACATCATTTCAGTCTCTTGTTTGGAAAAGAAAGACTTTTCTTTTGTAATAAAAAACAAATGTTGTTCTGTTTATTTAAAAGATATGTTCTACTGTAGTGCACCTATGATGAACGAACTCTATATTCTAGACTTAGAGAACCCCATCTATAACATAAATACCAAAACGTTCAAGTCAAATGATATGAACTAAATCTATCTCTGGCATTGTCGCTTAGGTCATATAAATGAGAATCTCTTATCCCATCTCCATAAAGATGGTTTACTGGACTCATTTGATTTTGAATCATATGAGACATGCGAGTCATGCCTACTAGGCAAGATGACCAAGACTCCCTTTAGTGGACACAAAGAACGAGCGGCTGACTTGTTAGGACTTATACATAGTGATGTATGTGGCCCTTTCAATGTCGCTACCAGAGGTGGTTATAGGTACTTCATTACAATTATTGATGACTTCAGTAGATATGGTTATGTGTATCTGATGACACATAAGTCACAATCCTTTGAAAAGTTCAAAGAATTCAAGAATGAAGTACAAAACTAGCTAGGCAAGAGTATTAAGATACTTCGATCAGATCGAGGTGGTGAATATCTTAGCCATAAGTTTCGTGACTATCTAGCCGAGTGTGGGATTCTATCCCAACTCACTCCTCCTGGAACACCACAGTGGAATGTTATATCCGAAAGGAGGAATCTTACCCTATTAGATATAATACGGTCTATGATGAGTCACATAGATCTTCCTATGTCTTTTTGGGGATATGCTCTAGACACAGCAGCCTTCACACTTAACCGTGTTCTATCCAAGGCGGTGATAAAGACACCATATAGGATATGGACTGGGAGAGATGCCCAGTTGTCTTTTATGATGATTTGGGGTTGTGAGGCTTACGTTCGACGTCAAGTCTAGGATAAATTAGGACCAAAATATGATAAGTTCTATTTTATAAGATATCCCAAGGAAACGAAGGGATATTACTTCTACATTCCCAATCAACACAAAGTGTTTGTGGCTAAGACTAGGGTATTTCTAGAAAGGGACTTTGTTTCTAGAAAAACTAGTGGGAGTACGTTCGATCTTGAAGAAGTTCAAGATATGGAGCATAGCACTGAAGCCTTGATGGAAGTTGAACCGGAACCACAAAATATTGTGGATGATGAAATTGTTCCACAAGGAGTTGAGGAACAACAACTAGTTCAAGTAGACCTACCTCTTCGCAGATCTAACAGGATACGTCGTCAGCCTTAGAGATACTCATTTCTCTTATCTGACTATGATGACGTTATGCTCGTTGAGAATGAGCTTACCTCCTATCAGGAAGTTGTGATGAGACCAGATTATGAGAAATGGCTAGAGGACATGAGATCCGAGATGGAATCCATGTACACCAACCAAGTATAGACTTTGGTTGATCCACCTGAAGGTGTCAAACCCATTGGGTTTAAATGGGTCTTTAGAAGAAAGACTGACATGGATGGACTTATTACCTATAAAGGTCGCTTGGTAGCTAAAGGTTTCAAGCAAATTCATGGTATTGACTATGATGAAACCTTTTCTCCAGTAGGGATGTTTAAGTCCATTCGGATCAAGCTTGCTATCGCAGCATACCACGATTATGAGATCTGGCAGATGGATGTCAAAATCACGTTTCTGAATGAAAACTTGCTCGAGGATGTGTATATGACACAACCTCAGGGTTTTGTAGATCCATAGCATACTGGCAGAGTATACAAGCTGCATAAGTCCATTTATGGACTAAAGCAAGCTTCTTGGAGCTGGATTCTTCGATTCGATGATGCGATCAAACAGTTTGGTTTCATCAAGAATGAAGATGAACCCTGTGTCTACAAGAAGGTTGTTGGGAACACAGTTGTCTTCCTTGTATTGTATGTGGATGACATACTACTCATTAGAAATGACATCCCTTTGCTGCAGTCTGTAAAGACTTGGCTAGGGAATTGTTTCTCAATGAAAGACTTAGGTGAAGCACCCTGTATTTTAGGCATAAATATCTATAGAGATAGATCTAAGAGATTGCATGGCCTAAGTCAAAGTACATATATTGACATGGTATAACTATGGTTTGCCATGCAGAATTCCAAGAAAGGATTTCTGCTGATGTCACATGGTGTGAGTCTTTCGAAGACTCAAAGTCCCTCTTTTAGAGAGGAGAGAGACCGCATGGATAAGATCCCTTATGCCTCAGCCAAAGGATCTATCATGTATGTCATGCTATGTACTCATCCTGATATTTCGTATGCTTTGAGCATGACGAGCAGATACCAGTCAGATCCAGGTGAGCGTCACTGGATAGCGGTCAAGAATATTCTTAAGTACCTGAGAAGTACTAAAGACTATTTCTTGATATTTGGAGGCGATGACGAGCTAGTTGTAAAGGGTTATAGTGATGCCAGCTTCCAAACTGAGCAGGATGATTATAGATCGCAGTCTGGGTTCGTGTTTTGCTTGAATGGTGGTGCTGTGAGCAGGAAGATTTTGAAACAGGACAAGTTGTTGATTCTACAACAGAGGCCGAGTATATTGCTGCATCAGAAGCAATAAAGGAGGCAGTTTAGATCCACAAGTTCATTACTAAGCTTGGGGTGGTTCCTAGCATTGACGATCCTATAGAGCTCTATTGTGACAACAATGGAGCAATTGCACAGGCTAAGGAGTCTCGCTCACACCAGCAGACCAAACACATACTATGGTGCTTCCGTCTTATTCAAGAGATCATCGATAGAGGAGATGTGAAGATTTCCAGAGTACCCATAGAGGCTAACGTCGTTGATCCCTTGACCAAGACTTTGGCACAGAGAAAGCATGATAGTGACACTAGGTCATTGGGCCTTAGAGCCTACACTGATTGGCACTAGTGCTAATGGGAGATTATTAGTTAGAGCCCTAGAGCCAATCATATGATGATTATTGTATGGACTCATTGTATTATATTCCTATATACTTATAAAGGCATTCCTTTATGGTTATTATACTTACTTGTATTGGTGCCAAATAACTAAGTATAATAGCGTCCTTTAGCAGAAGGTTCTTATTTATATCAATCGATTGGTTAAATTGATAGTGAGATGATATAGAGAACACTACTCTTAATCATTCCTAGTCAAGTATTAACATTCAGGGACAAAGTTAATGCGATGAGACTAGCATGTAGGTCAACTCGATGACTTGATATCACAAGTCATGGATATAGAGATATCAAGTTGACACATGAGTATGCATTGGAGAATGTATGCTGAATGACCCACCATGAGAAAGTGTCATGGATCGTTATATGAGTGTCATATACTTTCTCATGTAACTATTAGTATGACTATCAGTCCTTGGACCTGAAGTCACCATGGTTCCCTACATAAGGAGTTGCATACTTTGGCTTCGTCAAACGTCACCCGTAACTGGGTGGACTATAAAGGCGATTACTGGGTATGTAACAAATTATGCGGAGGGATGTGAGTGATATAGATGGGATCTATCCCTCCTATATGACGGAAGAGACATCATTATTCTTGATAGAGTGAGACCACTAAATGCATGGTCATGCCCAAATGAGTCAATATGAGATATTGAGCTTATTTGATTAGAGTGAGTCTACTTGGAATTCAAGATATAGATTGACACGGTCTATGCCTCAATTGATCAATCTAGATGTCAAGGATAGAAGGACATTGTCACATGTTGGGAGAGTCACAATTAGTAGTCACAAAGGTGATGTTGGATCTCAACATTCTTGTAACTTGGGTAGTAATGATGTGTTGCAAGATACCGCTCATTACTTATGCTCCTAATGGGTTTAGGAGCATTGCCAACGTTACAAGAACCTATAGGGTCACACACAAAGGGAAATTAGATGGAGAATAGGTTTATATTATGGACTAAGAGGATTAGGTTCATGTGATGAATCAAATTGGATTAAGAGTAATCCAAATTAGACTAATTGAGTTGGACTCAATTTGATTCATGTGTTGAATGAGTCTAATTTAGATTATCACTCATTGAGTCAATTTAATTCGATGGATAGAGATTCATTAAATTAAATTGATTTGAATCAAATGGTTAGATTTGATCAACCATGGGAGATAAGAGGTCAAGTTTGACTTGACTTGAGAGGGAAGATGAAGGATCAAGTTTGACTTGACCAAATGCGACTTCATTGTGACATGGCATGGGGGCAGGCCAATGATGATGTTCCACATCATCATGGCTACATCATTGAGTGCCACCTCATGAGGTAGACCAAGAGTCATGACTCTTGGTATTACATGGAGGTATAAGAGCCTCTAAATGTGGCCGGCCACATTAGTGATGTGTGTTACATTTTGTGTACTCATTCAAGAGGTCATCTTCTTCCTCCTCTCTTCTCTACTCTCCCTCTCATCCTCCATTGCTATGACCAACAAGAGTGCTAGTACACTCTAAGTGGTTTTTCCTCCACCTTTTGTCCGTGTGGATACATATAGAGGGGTGTACACTTGACACCCTACGAGATCCGGCAACTCTTGGACAAGCGAGATAAGTGAAGGGCTTCGCTACAAGGGTAACTCTCTTCTCCTGTAGATCTAAGGTAGATCTAGGGTAGAAACATGTACATGATTTAATTTTAAATATATCTTTGCACGGATCCGTGGCTAGTTTCGGGGTTTTTGCAGCGCAAAAAGTGGTGTTTGCAGCTCGAATTGTTAACAGTACGCACTTCCATAATATCAGAAGTTCTGTTCTTTTATGCAATCAGTATAAAAAGAATAACCTCAAATGGTCCTGCTCAATACACTCAGAGTGTACTAGTATAATTTTATAGTCAAGATAAATTAATACTAAATCACATTACGATCGTTCCAATGGTTTATCCCTATCCATTTTGGTCGTGAGCTACTATTTATAATTTATAAGGAACTGATAACATGATCTTTTATGTGACACCACACACCAAGTTATCTATAATATAAATTAAATGAACAACTATATTTAACATAAATGAAGATATTTGATCAAATGTGATTCTTATTTCAAAATAAATGTTTATACAAAAAGTTAGGCTTTTAGTATACATTCTAACAATTTCAAATCGACACTAAAGAACTACAACATTTCGATAAGAAAATTCAAAGATAGCGCTTCCCGAACTCCTTCTCTATAGTTCAGCAATGGGTGGAGACCTCTGATCTGTTAGGATGTATACTAAAAGCCTAGCTTTTGGTATAAACATTTATCTAGAAATAAGAATCACATTGGTCAAATGTCTACATTTATGATAAATGTAGTTGTTCAATTAATTTATATTGTAGATAACATGGTGTGTGGTGTCACACACAGAGGATTATGTTATCAGTACCTTATAAATTATAAACAATAGCTCACGACCAAGATGGAAATGAACAAACCATTGGAAGGTCGTAGTGTAATTAGATATTAGTTTATCTTAACTGTATAATTACACTAGTACACTTAGAGTGTATTGAGTAGGATCATTAGAGGTCGTTTCTTTTATACTGACTTTATAAAGAAACAAAGACATCAGTTATTATGGAAGTGTGTGCTCTTAATCCTAATATAATAACAAGCACATATATTTGATATTTATTTCTTTAATTTATCAATGGGTGAGATTTAGTTCGATAAATCAATAAGCCCGATAAGTTGGGAAATGATATCAATTATAGTGAGTGTTGTTGATTATAGAAGGAAATTGTGTCCTAGTGATCTAGGTTGATAATGTCCCCAAGAGGAGCTCATAAGGATTGTCATGTTAAACCCTGCAGGTGAACTTAGTCCGACATAACGATAAGGTTGAGTGGTACTACTCTTGGACTAAGATATTAATTAAGTGAGTTGTCAGTAACTCATTTAATTAGTGGACATTCGACATCTTAAACACAGGGAGACTAACACACTCATAATAAGGAGCCTAAAATGTAATTTGGGATTGGTGTGGTAGTTCAATAATAGTGCTTTAGTGGAATGAATTATTATTGATGAAATTAAGTTGTGTGTTCGGGGTGAACACGGGAAGCTTAATTTCATCGGGAGACCAAAGCTAATTTCTCCTCTCGGTCCCTATTGTAGCCTCTTGTATATAGAGATTTATAGCCACCACATACCCACCTTCTTACCCATCCAATGGGGCCGGCCAAGCTAGCTTGGAACCCAAGCTAGGGCCGGCCAAGACCAAGTAGATGAGCCAAGTTGGTGGCCGGCCAAAGCTTGGGTCCCAAGCTTAGGTGGCCGACCACTAAAATATTAAAAAGGATTTTTATTAAAATTATTTCTTATGTGGATATCATGGTTTTAAAAGAGAGTTTAAAATTAAAAATTTCTTTTTATAGCTTTCTACAAAAGATTAAGAGAAGAGATTAATCTCTTTCTTTATTTGTAGATTAAAATGATGGTTTTAATTTTTGGTAAAAACTTTCCTTATTTGTAAATCATCTACATGTTTAAAAGAGAGTTTAAAATTTGAAATCTTTCCTTATTTGTTGATTAAAAGATGAATTTTAAATTTTAAGAAAACTTTCCTTTTTAACCATGTTCATGATTTAAAAGAGAGTTTAAAAATTAAATATTCTCTTTTATAAGTTTCTACAAAAGATTAAGAAAAGATTTGATATCTTTCCTTATTTGTAGATTAAAAGAGATTTTAATTTTTAGAGATAACTTTCTTTTTATCCACATGTTTAAAAGAAATATTTTAATTTATAAAATTTCCTTTTTATTAACCAATCATGAAGGGATTAAAAATATTGGAGAAATTTTTTATAAATTTCCAGAAACAAATTAGGATGTTTTAATTCTTGTTAAAACTTTCCTTGATTTGGGGCTTGAGGTGGCCGGCTATTGTTATTAAGAAAAGAAAATTATTTTTAATTAAATAATTTTTCTTTTTCATGGCAAAAGAATTAAGGAAATTTTTTATTAAATTTCCTTATTTGCCAAGACCAAGGATTATAAAAGAGGGGGTAGAGGTGCCTTCATGGCTAACATCTTTATTCTATTTTCTCTCTCTTTTCTCCTTGGGTGTGGTCGGCCCTTCTTTTTCCTCTCCTCTCCTTTGTGTGGCCGAAACCTTCTCTTGGTGGAGATAGCTTTGGTGGCCAGATCTAAGAAGGAGAAGAAGGAGAGAAAAGAAGCCTCTTTTCTAGCATCCCTTGGAGCATTGGTGGTGATTGAATCTCTTCATCCTTGGAGGTGTTCTTGTTGTGGCCGAACCCTGCAAGGAGGAGAAGAAGGTGCTTTGGTGGTTTCTCATCTCAGAAGATCATTGCCCACACAACGTTCGAGGTTAGAAGAGGAATACGGTAGAAGACTTAGAGGTTTTTGCTTGCAAAAGAAAAGGTACACTAGTATTTAATTTACGCATCATACTAGTTTTATTTCTTTGTAAAAATACCAAATACAAGAGGCATGCGATTCTAGTTTTTTGAATTAGTTTTCGATGTGTATTCTTTTATTTTTCTTTTCCTTGTGATTCGATTGTTCCTTTTGGTTAACCTAGAGTTATTTAAGCAAATTAAATATTAGCTTTCCTTAAAATGCTTTGTCTAGGCGGTGGTGGTTGCTCCCATATCCAAGAAGGCCATGTGCCTCGCCATGCAATCCTGGAAGCTAATTTTAGAAATTAATATTTAATGAAATTAATAATATAGGTAGATTTGGATCAAACGTGTTAAGTTCCGCAGGAGATCCAAGTCTAAACCTAAAAGAACAAATAAGTAGGATCAAACGTGTAAAGTTCCGCAGGCAATCCAATTTTAATTTAAAAGAACACATGGTAGCTAGGAAAAAGTTCAGACCTTTGTACAAAAATTTTTGTACAGTGGAACCGTTAGGTTTCTCGAGTAGCAACCAACATGATCCTCATTCGTCGCGTCATTTCATTCAATCCGGAGCCTTACCTGTCGCTAACTTCCCGCATTAGATCAGATCCCATTCTCTCGCTCTACTCCTTCGCACTGCCTGTCTTCGCTGAACGATAGACCTAGCTAGGGATGAGATTCATTGTTCGATTGAGTCCCTCACTCACCTCGCTACCTAAAAGAAAAAACAAAACCAATAGAACTCTTCTTTGATTGCTTCAACTGATCAGAGAGAGATCGATATAGATAGTAGGCACTGAGTGAGCTCTTAAGCATGGGAAGTGGTGGCATTAGATCCAGAAGCCCTTACCTTGAACCAACAAGTTTCCACCATGTGGAGGGCAAAGAAACTAGACTCACTCCTCAGGGCTTCAGTCAATATGAGATGAGGCGGGAGAAGATCAAGCATGGGCAATATGAGATGAGGCGGGAGAAGATCAAGCAAGAAGGAAACGCGAGGGACGGCAAAGGACGGGTGCGATGATCAATCTAAGGTAAGATGATTGATCGGCCAGTCATTTCCGTAAGTGATCAGTAGTGAGTGAAAGGTCTCAGGCGTAGTGGGGAAGGTGCCAGAGATCAAAGAGGAGACTCAGAGGTTCAATTTCCATAGTAGCTAGGTACTCCTCCCCTCTGGTATAGGGGTAGAAGGAGGGCAGAGTTTCTTCATTTCGCACCCTTAGTTTCTTCAGGACGCGACCTCGACTTGACGGTTCAAGAGATCGACTTGAAGGTGAATGAGATCGACCTTCAAGGTGCTGTGAGGGCTGCGAGAGATCCTTTGATTGCATAGATCATCAGACAGAAGCGGTGGAGACTAGAGGGCGTAGCCCCGGGGTAGACCAGAAGCCTTGCCCGAGAACCATCTCTAGCCGAATCCAAAGCACGAGCTCTCTCGCTCTATTACCCATGAAGCGGAGGAGACGGCAAGTGCGTAGGAGAGGCTTCGTCAATGGCACCGTCACTAAGATCAGTCCCGTAACTATTCTATTCTCAGTCCTCTGATCTTAGAGTAGCGAGCGAACTTTTTCCAAATTCAAGTCAGTCAGATTAAAATACTTCTCAGGAAGACTCAAGTCAGAGTCTGAAAGCAATCATAATTCAGATCCACGGTGAAAGGCTTCTGCCGTGTTCCGCGTTGCTGCACTTGACGGGTTCGAACTCCTCCCCTCTGGTCTAGGTACTCTAGGCTAAGCAAAGCAGCTCAGCTCGGGACCGCCCCTGCTAGTGAGAATGGAGGGCTTAGAGTTAGGGGAGCCCGAACCATGCCACGAAGACCGAACCATTCCTAGAAGTCTCACTATGGCTATCAGACCGAACCATTCCTATGCCCGGCATGCGCTGTCCACTTTGACCTCCCCACTAAAGCAAGGGAAGCAATCTTATATCATCTAGTTGAGCTCGCTCGTTCGTCACCCTTATATCATCTAGTTGAGCTCGCTCGTTCCAGAAAGCAGTATTTTATTGCGTGAATGGCTATTCAAAACTACGAAGGATCTGCCCGTGGGAATTTGAAAGGCTCCCTCTCCCTGCTCGCGGCTTATCTCCCGCCTCCGCAACTACTCGGAGAATCTTAGCCAGGAATCCGCCCTCTTCCCCACCAGCCCAGTTCGGGGATTCTACTCCCGCCTCCAGGAACGGCTATCCGTCCTCACCCCACTTAGGCGAACGGCTTCCTTCCCACCTGCTATTCGACCGACCATCCATTGGCCCGCTCCACTCCGATAGTGCTCGCCTCCACTTTCCCTAACTAAAGACACTCTCTTCTCGGGCTTTCCACTTCAATGGTAGATTCGGACCAAAGGCTTCCTCTTCTTGCTTTCATGCGTTGATTCCCCCTTCCGATGCCCTCTTTATATATAGTAGCATGTAGGAGAGTCAAAGAGTTCGACTTGATGCTACTTGTGCTCTACCGACATGGGGAGAGCCTTACATGGCAAGATATGAGTTCTGGGTCCAGGTCAGCTTAAGTAGAGAAGTCATTCATTCCCTGCGACTGCCCTCCTATTGCACGTGTCCACTCTCTCCTTCTTCTCCGAATTCACGAGCAGTATCTCATAGTTAAGGGTCTGAGCCACGCATCCGATGCCGGCGATGGACTCATTCAAGCATTCAAAAGAGATCATTCGACACTCTAGCTCTCTTGTGGACAGCCAGATCTAGAAGAGAGGCAGGATCCATTTGCGATCCCATAATAACCCTCGATGGTTCACGAGTCTTTCATCATTGATATCTTCCTATGCCAGGCCTCATCTTTCAGAGCCTTTCCGAAGTAGACTTCTGAGAGAGAGAATGATTTGAAGAGTCGAGCCCCAACCTTGCCCAGAAATTATAGCAAGAGCGAGTGAGGGCAAATCTTTCTTTCTTAATAACCGCTAATTCACACTCTTCCACTACTAGGGAAGGAAATTCATAGCTAGACAGACTACCAAAGCTTGAGGGCAAGGAAGAGGTCAATTCTTCCACAGGGCCCTTTCTAAAAGTAGGAACGCAAGGTAACGATACACTAATTCACAGTCTCTCACGAAGCAGAGCCAGGAGAAGAAGGAGGATAAGTTACTATAGTATACTCTGTCGTAGTCAATCATTCTGTCCCTGCCCAACAGACTCAAATCTCCATTCTTTCTTTCCCGAACTCCGCAGGGATGAGTGAAAGTAGATGTTGGAGCCCAGTCAATTCCCAATATATGTCAAGGTCTCAGGCAAACTCACTTTCATGGTAAGATGTTGGTCAAGCGCGTCGTTTCACTCACCCCTCCGCTTCCCCATCTCCCTTTGCCTCATTGTCGTTCGCTCCTATGTGCTGCCTAGGCCTACGAAAGAAAGGGCATCCTGTGGTGACAGGGGACCAAGAGGACGGACTTGCAAATGGGCCTACTTACTATTCATTGAGAAGGGGGGTACCGGTGCCATGTGATTCCCAAGAGGACTAGGCAGGGGAGAGGACCGAAGACCACTAACTCACAATGGTTCAGAGTCCATTCCACTGCTCCCAAGTCCTACTTACTAGATGGATATGCACTGCCTAGTACTGGGCCGGAAGGGATGAGTAGCCGGAGAGGGCTTCCACCTACGCCTGATGATGGTATGAGTCCTTCCTCCCAACAACACGAATGCTTCACTCGTCCAAGGAGTCTTCTCAAATCCGGGGACAAGGAGCGAGTGGAATTGAACCCGGCTACTTTCACTTTGACCACTCATGCGAATACAATACAGAAGTAGGTCCTAAGCTCTACTTTCACTTATCTTTATTTATCGTGGTCGCTCTCCCTCGGATTGGCACGCCTGACTCTCTCACTGTGAAGCACGGGCCAGCTGCGGAAGGGAAAGGAAGATAGGCCAAGGGGAAGTGGCCCTCCTCGGGTGCGAACCCAACTTCTGAAAGGATTTGAGCCGCGCTCTTACGTCAGCTCTGACTTGCTTGTGTGGTATTCATGAGAATGAATATAGCTGAAGCGGAAGCGCTCAAAGTATCCATCATACGAAGCTTATGGCGGAGCCCTTCTTTCTCTGTAGCCGTCCAAAGCTGGTCTGGTTTAATTCGAGATGGAGGACCACTTATTTTATTAAGAAAGAATAAAGAAAAGCTTCCTTATCACTACAGAGCCATTCACTCCTTGCATTGCAAGATTACATCATCTACTTGATAGCATGGTAGAAAGTCATCTAGTGAACGGTAGAGTAGTACCGAAGGAGCGAGCTGACTAATCTTCTTCTTCAATCCGATCTCTTTTCTGATGATCTGATAGAGGCTGCACCATTGGACAGAGCACACGCATGATCATCTACTGGTCTAGAGGCCTCCTATCCACTCCGTGGTGTTCTCCCTTCCCATTTTGCTATGGGTACTCTCCTTTTCCCAGAGCATGAGCCTTCTAGTTAGAGGAGCTCGGAGTCGCGGGCCTGAATTTCCTTCCAAGTCTGGAGGAGGGCCAGAGTCTGCCTAACTCACACTTTGACTCTTGGGGCTTTCTCACCAATTGCTTGTCCTCTCCTCTCACCCTGGTTCTACTTTGTCCCGCTATTATTCTCTATATAGCCTCTCCCTGGTTGCCCTCCTATCAAAGCAAGTCGTGGCAGCCTTCCCGGACGGATTCCCATCCCACGTGCGCTTAAGTAGAAGGCTTTGATCCAGTCAAAATTCGCACTTTGAGTTCGGTGCCGCGTCACGGGTCTGTCCTTTCTGACTATAGAGAATATAATGAATGAGTGTGAGCTGGGAATCTTTCTCTCTCTTCCCGCTTGACCATCCGCCAGACATTCTTTCCATATCCAATCCGCGAGACATTCTTTAAGAGCCAGCGACAAAGAAAGAGTAAGTGCGAATCTTTGTTCATTGGTGCGCTCTTTGTCCAATGATTGAGTCTAAGTGCCACCACTAAGAAAGATGCGATATGTGGTTTCAGAAAGAAAGAGAGAGATGAGTGCGTGCCAGCCACAAAGAAAAAGATGAAGAGAAGAGTAGGTAGTAGGAAAAAGATGAAGAGTACAGCCACAAAGATCAAGATCAAGAGTAGGTCTTCAAGATCAAGATGAGTAGGTGTTCAAGAATCAGAGTAGGTCTTCAAAAGAATCAGATGAAGAGTACGTGCCAGCGGATAGAGTAGCGAGCAGGGTGGGGGGACATAAGCAATGGTTTCAAGGGAAATAAAGTGCGTCCATAGAGGAGCGAGTGGAGCGAACGAATAATAGCAACAAGCAATAATAGATTAATAGGAGCGACTAAAGAGACCCGAATCGAATAGCACCCGATCGTAGGAGTGATCCGAGGTAGAGATGGATAGACCAAGCAATAGCTGTCTGCGCTGTCCAAACAGTCTATGGTATGAGTGCAACGATGAGCGAGGAGTTTTGATCGCCTGATACCAACAAGAGTTGAATGTTGATTTCATCTCCCCCGCTAGACCGGAGCGAAGTCATAAAGAAGACTGAGCGCATCTAAAAGGCCTAAGTCAGACTCTCTCGTGCAATTCCTAATAAGAAATTCTTAGATAGGGTATCTCGCCCCTTCAAGTAAAGAGAGGGACCCGGGACAGTAAAGGGGGAGCTACTCAAGAAGATCCCTTCATCGAGTACCCTTTCTCAACTGACCTAGCTGGGGACCTGGTACCCAGAATCCCTATCCTCTTGTCGATCTAGCAGATCAGGCCCTATCCATGAGTCAAATCTTGAGCTTCCTCCCTTCCTATATCGAGCACTAATCATCCACTTTCGTATGCCACTGCTCTCCTTCTGTGGTGAGGTCCCCGATCAAGTGATGGTGCAACTGGCTTTGGTAATCGGCAGCGAAGAGTCCTTATTTGAGAATTTGGATCAAGGGAAGGTTAATCATGTTGGTTGCTACTGGGAATATCATACCGGTTCCCCTGTACAAAAATTTTGTACAAGTCCTGAACCATTCCTAACAACCTATTGTCTTCTTTAGAAATTAAATTTGGAATCGCAAATGGAACTTAACATTATTGATTCCAAATTCAACTTATCTGTTCTTAGTGATTTAGACTTAGATCGTAAACGATGCTTAACATTATTAATCCAAATCTACCTATGTTACAAATTAAATTAAATATTAATTTCAGAGATTGGCTTCTAGGTTAAACATGGTGAGGCACTAGGCCTTCTTGGGTATGGGAGCATCCACCACATTCTCGACAAAGCCTCTCAACGAAATTCAATATTTAATTTCCTTATAGTAACCTTAGGTTTAACCAAAAAGAACAATCGAATCACAAGATCAAAAAAAATAAAAGAAATACAATTTTGAATCACAAATCCGAAAATCTAGAATCACTAGCCTCTTGTGTTTGGTATTTCAAAATCCATACAAAGAAAACTAGTATGATGCGGAATAGAATTACTAGTTATACATTTCTTTGTAAACAACAACCTCTTGATCTTCTATCATATTCCTCTTCTTATCTCGGACGTTGCGTGGGCAACGATCTACCGAGATGAGAACCACCAAGACACCTTCCTTCTTGCAAGTTTTGCCCACCAACCTTCAAACTCCAAGGGATGCTAGAACAAAGCCTCCTTTCTCTCCTTCTTCTCCTAGCAAGAACCGACCACCATAAGAACTTCAAGAGAGGGATGCACTGGTCACTAAAGAAGAAGAGAAAAGGAAGACTATAGGGCAGGTCTCACCAAGGAAGAGAAGGGAGAAACAATAGAAGATATGTTGTGAGGTGAGACACCTCTACCCTCTCTTTTATATTCCTTGGTCTTGGCAAATAAAGAAATTTAATTATTATTAAAATTCTCTTATTTTCCTTGTCATTATTTAATAAGGAAAATTTAACTAAAAATTCCTTTTAACCCTTCTCATGGCCGACCCCTACAAGTGCTCCAAATAAGGCAAGTTTTAAACACAAAATTAAAACTTCCTTATTTATTCACGGAAATTTTAAAAATAAAATTTCTCTTTAAAAATTCCCTTCATGGTTGGTTATAAAAGGAAACTTTTATAAATTAAAATATCTCTATTAAAACATGTGGATGATTACCAAAAGAAAAGTTTTTACAATATTAAAATATTCCTTTCAATCTACAAATAAGGAAAGATATCAAATCTTTTCTCTTAAGCTAGAAACTATAAAAGGAAAGATTTAATTTTAAAACTCTCTTTTAAAATCATGAGGATAGTTACATAAAAGGAAAGTTTTCTAAAAAATTAAAATCTTCCTTTTAACTACAAATAAGGAAAGATATCAAATCTTTCTCTTAATCCTTTTTAGAAAACTATAAAAGGAATGATTTAAATTTTAAACTCTCTTTTAAAACCTTGGCTTTCACATAAGAAAAGATTTTTAAAAAATAAAATCCTTTTATTTTATATGGTGGGCCACACCAAGCTTGGGCTCTAAACTATGGCCGACCACCCTACTTAGCTCAAGCCTTTGGCTTGGCCGGCCCAAGCTTGGGCTCCAAGCTTGCTTGGCCGGCCACCTAAGGGTGGGTAGGAAGTGGATATTTGGTGGATATAATTCTCTATAAATAAGAGGCTGCGATAGGGACCGAGAGGAGGAATTGGTTTTGGTCTCCCAATGAAATTAAGCTTCCCATGTTCGCCCCGAACACCCAACTTAATTTCATCAATAATAATTCATACCACTAAAGAATTATTATTGAACTACCGCACCAATCCCAAATTATATTTTGGGCTCCTTCTTATCATGAGTGTGTTAATCTCCTTGTGTTTAAGATGTCGAATACCCATTAATTAAATGAGTTAATGACAACTCACTTTAATTAATATCTTAGTCCAAGAGTAGTACCACTCAACCTTATTGTCATGTCGGACTAAGTCCACCTGCATGGTTTACATGACAATCCTTATGAGCTCCTCTTGGGGACATTATTAACCTAGATTACTAGGACACAATTTCCTTCTATAATCAACAACAGACACTATAAATAATATCATTTTCCAACTTATCAGGCCTCTTGATTTATCGAACTAAATCTCACCCATTGATAAGTCAAAGAAATAAATAATAGATATATGTGCTTGTTATTATATCAGGATTAAGAGCACACACTTCCACAATAACAAAGGTCTTGTTCTTTTATTCAGTCAGTATAAAAAAAACTTACCTTAAATGGTCCTGCTCAATACACTCAGAGTGTACTAGTGTAATTTTATAGTTAAGATAAACTAATATCAAATTACACTACGACTATTCCAATGGTTTGTTCCTTTCCATCTTAGTTGTGAGCTACTGTTTATAATTTATAAGGAATTGATATCATGATCTTCTGTGTGTGATACCACACACCATGTTATCTGCAATATAAATTAATTGAACAACTACACTTAGCATAAATGTAGACATTTGACCAATGTGATTCTTTATTTCAAAATAATTGTTTACAAGAAGCTAGACTTTTAGTATACACTCTAACAATCTCCCACATATACTAAAATACAATGCTGTCATAATCGCTGCCACACATCTGATTCCCATTCCTTCAACATGTCGATCGAAAGCTTTCGTTGGGAGGGCCTTAGTGAAAGGATCTGCCAGGTTATCTGCTGATGCAATCTTAGCGACAACAACTGCTCCTCGTTTTACGATGTCTCGTATCAGGTGGTACTTGCACTCTATATGTTTACTTGCCTTATGGGCTCATGGTTCCTTCGAGTTTACTACTGCATCGCTATAATGTCAATAAATTGTGATGATTTTGGGTAAACCAGGAATCACATATAAGTTCATTAGGAAGTTCCTAAGCCATACAACTTCTTTGGTTGGCTCAGAGGCTGCCACATACTCAGCTTCCATGGTTGAGTCTGAAATGCATTTCTGCTTAACACTCCTCCATGCAATGGCTCCACCACCTAAAGTAAACACATAGCTTGATGTAGACTTACTATTGTCCCTATTTGATTGGAAGTCAGAATCTGTGTAACCCATAGGGAGAAAATCATCTGCTTGGTAAACCAACATATAATCTCTAGTCCTTCTAAGGTACTTTAATATATGCTTTACAGCAGTCCAATGTCCTTGTCTAGGGTTACTATGATATCTGCTAACCATGCCCATGGCAAAACAGATATCTGGTCTTGTGCACAACATAGCATACATTAGGCTTCCTACAGCTGAAGTATAAGGAACTACCTTCATGTCCTCTATCTCCTTTGATGTCTTCGGAGACATCTCTTTAGATAAAGCTACTCCATGCCTAAAAGGTAGAAAACCTTTCATGGAGTCTTGCATGCTAAAACGAGCAAAAATTGTATCGATATATGAAGCTTTGGACAAGCACAACATCCTTTTCTTTCCATCCCTTATTACTTTGATCCCAAGAATATGTGTGCATTCTCCTAAGTCCTTCATATCGAATTGCTTGGATAACCATATCCTTACTTCCGACAACACTTTAATATTGTTTCCAACTAACAAAATGTCATCTATGTATAGTACAAGGAATACCACCACGTTTCCATCACACTTCTTGTATACACAAGACTCATTCAGACACTGAATAAATCCATATGACTAGATTACTTCATTAAACCGGATGTTCCAAGACCTTGAAGCTTGCTTCAGTCTATAAATAGACCGATTTAGCTTGCACACTAGATGTTTTTTGCCTTTTTCAATGAACCTCTCTGGATTCTTCATATGGATGTTTTCTTCAACACTTCTGTTAAGGAAAGTTATCTTGACATCCATTTGCCAAACCTCATAATCCATATGAGCAGTAATAGATAAGAGTATCTAGATAGACTTAACGATTGCAACTGGCGAAAAGATTTCCTCATAATCGAATCTCTCTTTCTGAGTATACCCCTTGGCAACAAGCCTTGCTTTGAAGGTTTCCACCTTCTTGTCTGTTCCTCTTTTTCTTTTGTAGATCCATTTACATCCAATAGCTTTTACACTATTTGATGGTTCTACAAGCTCCTAGACTTTATTAGAATACATAGATTATATTTTAGAGTTCATCGCTCTTTGCTGCATCTTTATCTTGGAGTGCTTCATCATATGTCTGGGGATCAGGTTCATGCTTACCAGGTGATGTGCGTAAATAGTATGATCTTTTATGTATGTTTTGATGCACATTCACTTGCTTTATACGTATATATTCCTTGCATGATCGCCTCTTTTAGCATGTATTCACCATATATACTCTTTTGTTCGGATATCTGCTCTTTGTTTGATTTTGTGTTGATAGGGATAACTATTGGAGCGTAATTGGTGATTATCGACGCACCAGGACAAAGCAGAGAGCACGGTCGTGCAACCTTGCACGGTCGTGTGGCCAATCCAGAGAGGAATCAGAGCATGGTCGTGCAACCCTGCACGGCCGTGCCTCACCACCAGCAGCCAAGCAAGGTATGGCCGTGCAACCATGCACGGCCGTGCCCCCATGATAGTGAACAAGCAGCACACGGTCGTGCCAACATTCCAGTGGAGAGAAAGGTCACAGCCGTGTGAATCCACACGGTCGTGTGACCTCGGCAGAAACGAAGAAGGCCACGACCGTGCAACCTCGCACGGTCATGTGACTCAACCCGAGAGGAAGCCGTGTGAGGCCGTGTGGATTCCACACGGCTGTGCGACGAAGAACGCGGGTCGTGCCACACCAAAACAGAGCTGTGCTGAATTCTTGGCAGATTGCAGACCAATCGTAATTTGGCCATAACTTTGTGTTCCGTTGGAGTTTCGGGCTATTATTTATATTGAAACATAGCTGACTTCAAGATCTACAACTTTTCTTCAGATCCAACAGAGAGAAAGAATTTTTTTCCCGTGCTAAATAGCACGGCCGTGCCTCCTAACCGCGGGTTCAACTGGACCTCCGCCCAGACCGCAGACCAAACTTCGAACCGCCATAACGTTCAGATCGGTTAGAGCCAGGGCACGATCCAAGTATCAGATTGAAGATAATTTCAAGAGCTACAACTTTGGTTCAGGGGAGATCACAAGAAAACTTAGTTTAATGGGTGAAAAATACAGTTTACTAGACGCCCCGTAATCCTGGTTTTCTTGGGCGGCTTGGAGGAGGTATAAAAGGGTCAAGAACCCTATTCTTTGATTATCTTGGCTTCGGGGACTTCGTACCTTTCCTTGGGAAAGGGTTTTCTCCTTCGAGGGAAACCCTAGAGCTTCTTCCACCACCGTCCCTCGACGTTCCGTCCATCTCCAGAGCAAGGGGGCATCTCCAAGACATCGGAAACCTCGGCAAGCATCGCTTCTTCCCTTCCTTCTCATATCAAGGGTTGTAAGTATGTTCTTCTTTATGTTTTGGGGTTGTTCTTTCCCCACAATGGAGTAGATATCCTCTTCTAGGATTAGGAAGTATTTGTAATACGATGGAGATGTAGAACTATGTTGATTCGCCTTATTTCTATTCAATGAATTGTTTATGCCTTGTTCATACTTGATGAAGTTGTGTGTGTGACGTAGTTATGTTTCTTGCACGCTTTGTTAATTGATGTGGAGGATTGTTGATCACGCAAGGGGATGCCCTAGAGCGCATTGACCAAGGTACCCTCGTGACAAGGGTAACCCTTTCCGGACGTCTAAGACGTTCCCTTAAAAGGAGAAACAATCCCATAGGAATTGCTGCTCTCATAGAGAGAGTGATCTAGATCGTATACCCGAGCGGCCGTAGTGACAAGGGTAACCCGTTCATGGACGTGTAGGATATTCTCTTGAAGGGAGAGGCAATTCCTCCATAAGGAGGTAGGTAACTCTTATCCTTATTGTTATTTACTTGATGTGTATCCCAGTGATCTACCGAGGCGCCCTCATGACAGGGGGCTTAACCATTACAGGATTTCACAGGGATCGTCTCTATTCGATACTCAGGGATATTGACCAATCTAACTTCCTTCAAGAGCATGGACATAGAGGGCAGAAACTAAGCAATCTATGTAGTATCTCCTAGTATTACAATGAAACCGAAATTCTAGAATCCATCTCCCGAAGCTCATTCCATCCAAGATCAGCTCGTTCTCTTTCTCTCATCCTTTTCTTTCCCTTTTCAATCACCCTCGTTAGTTTGCAAATGCCAAAGCCATCTTTCGACCGTCTAGATAACTTACCATGCGAATCAACAGTCCCTGTGGATTCGATATTTTTATTACTGACGATGAAACCATACACTTGCGGTTGAATAACAAGTTTTTGGCGCCATTGTCAAGGACTGTTCGCATTAACATTAGTAGATTAGCAATTTAGTTCATCTAGACTTGTGAATAGTTTTTGTTTTTCTATTTTCATAATTCAAAAAAAAAAGAAAAATAAAGCTTTGCATTTATTTCTTGTTATTAGTTAAAGGTTCAGTTTTTCTTTTTCTTTATTTTTGCATTCTATTTCTTGTCTTTAATTCTTCATTTTTGTTTTTTCTCATAATTTTTTTTAGATATCCATGAGCACTAAGATGTCAAGTAGGGCCTTAAGAGGTTTCTCTGCACCCATTTCTGCAAGATTTTTATCTCCTTTTGTGCAGCCTCACATTGAAGCAGAAAGTTTCCAACTAGACCCAGCATTAATTTCCATGATATAAGATCACAAATTTGGAGGAGAAGGGTCAGAAAGTCCTTATCTGCACCTTGAGACATTTCTAGAGCTTTGTGATAAAGTGAATTGTGAAGGAGTATCAGCAGATGCAGTTCGGTTGATGACATTTCCTTTTAGTATCAAGGATAAAGTAAGGACTTGGTTATATTCTCTCAATCCTCAAAGCATCACAAGTTGGGGACAATTAGAGCACCAATTTCTGAATCATTTTTTTCCTCCAAGCAGAACAATCTACCTGAGGAGTTGCATCATAAATTTTGCTCAGGCACATGGAGAATCAATATTTGATGCATGGGACAGATTCAAGAGTTTACAAAGACAGTGCCCTCATCATGGTTTAGAGAAATGGCTGATTCTAAACATATTCTATAGGGGGATTTCCTTTTCAAATAAGTGCTTGTTAGATTCATCAGTTGGAGGTTCTTTTATGGACAAGACTATAGAAGAAGCTTATACATTGATTGATCAAGTGGCATTGAACCTCCATGGATGGTCGAGCAAAAGTTGGATGGAATCTTCCTCAGAAATTCAAGAAGTACAAGCCATATATACAAGAGAGTATGTCAAACAAAATGCAATTCAACCATCCAAGAATGTTGAAATTCAGAAGTCACAGAATGAGGAGTTCAAACATTTGGGGGCAAGGATTGAGAGCATAGTTTCAAAATGGTTCAAAGAAGATCCCCCTCCTTTGTAAACAAAATCTAGTGAGATGTGTAGTGATATTGAGTTGAGAAAGGGAAAGAATCATGAAGAACTTCTGAAGAAGGACATGTTTAGAATTGAGGAGAAGAATAATAGAAGATCACAAGAACTCAATTCCATTTCTCAAGGAAGTTCCCAAAGGCCACAAGTACCTTTCCCTCAACGGTTGATCACACCATCACTAGACAAGAAGTTTGAACCTCTGTCACAAGCTCAACCATTCTCAAGACCTTCACCAAAGGTTCCTTTTCCACAAAGGCTAGTGAGGTCTAATGAAAACAAAGACTTTGGCAAATTCTGTGACACTAATATGATTGAGTGTAGATTTTTGGATGTATATGAAGATGATGACTCTTCAGATGATGATTGTGATGATAATGCAGCAGACAACAAGTTTTCAGATCTACCTTCTGGGTTTACAGGGTGTTATGATGAAATTGAGTTTTCAGATGATGAATGTGATATGGTAGATCAAATTGAAACTACAAATGAAGTTAGTGATTGATTACGCCCAATTTTGTCATGAATTGGGCATCAAACAATGAAGTACCAAACCCCTCCTACGCTAATGTAGCATAGGAATGACTCGGGTCGTCCGCCAACGAAAGTAACGATAAGATGGTAAACTTAGGATCGTTTGTTATTTCTATTTTTGTGGGGATTTTTAATATGGAATTAGGGGTTTGGTACTTCAATGTTTGATGCCCAATTCGTGACAAAATTGGGCGTAATCAAATTGGCGACGTTGCCGGGGAGAAGAAAGAAGAAGTGGAAGAGAGGTGCCAATTTGATGATAAAGATGATGGGCGGCTGGATCTTCTACTTATTGAAGCAAAGGTTCATATTGTTCCAGATCCGGATCGACGGTTGATACTGATTCTGCTAGATCTCACTCATTTGATCTCCAAATCATGTCAAATTTGATCCGATCAGACCATAATCCATGACTCTTTAGATTTCCTACAAAACCACATAAAAACATGAAATTAAATTCCATAATTTGTAGAGAATTTACAATTAAATCCAAAATAAGTTCCACTCACATCACATAGTATAAACATCAAATTAAGCATGTGAGAAGGTCAAAATGTCAATAATAAGAACCAAAATAACCAATAAAAATGCTCATTAACAACTCCCTCACAATTATTCTTGCTCGTCTCGAGAAAGTAAATAAAATAAGAAAGATAACTAAAATGCATTCCTCTAGCAATTCTCAACCATGCTTAGAAAATAATGAAAAGAAAGTTACCTAGGATTGTCTAATTCAAATGACCAAAGCATTCATGGATTCAATTCATACATTAATTAACAAACATGATAACTTCAATCCATAATAGATAAACTGAAAATGATAATAAAATAACCTCACAAGGTAAATGATGGTGGCTCTCCTCTTATAATCATGCAATAGTGGAGCTCACTCAAGCAACTCATAATTAATGCACTACCATTTTAACGACCCAATTTTCCTCATTAGGAGTTCTAAAAGTTCTTAAAAATATTTAGAAATGCTATATAAAAATTCTAGATATTTTTAGAAATTTTTAGAGTTTTTTTATGCAATTTTTGGAAGTTGTTTGATATTTTTACTAAACGAAGGAAGTTTCGACAAAAAATGTCCAAGCTGAGGTTTAAACCGGAAACCTTGGGTTAAGCAGAGATTCGCTTAACCAACAGACCAGCCGAATATTTCTTAGAAAAACTCGAACCAAATAATATTTGAGTTATAATTTGAAACCCTAGTTTAAAAGAGGACTTAGATTTCTTTTCTTCCCGAACCCGGAAAGCTTTCTCCTTTCCCGACGGCGTTTTTTTTTTCTCTCGCGGCGGAAACGAAGAAGCAGGCGTTAGGGCTCGATCTCCGACGCCGGCGAAGGGTTTTTCCAGCCGGTCTCCACCCGTGCGTGACCACCTTGACGAGGGGAGCTGGGAAACACCAAGAAGCCGCCGAGATCTTCACCGTCTCCGAACCCTAGAACCCCTTTTCCTCCTCGGTTTGAATCCAAGAACACGCTGTAAGTGCTCCCTCACCTGCAGAAGAGTAGTTTCGGATTTATGTTAGTTCTTGTGTTGATTTCTTGTGAAGCCTGCTGCCATGGGATTCAAAGGATCCAAGTTTGAATTGAGATTCTTTTGGATTTTCGGAATAAACTGTAAAGATTAATGAGTTTGAAGCTGCTACCGTAAGTTTTATAAGGAATAAGAGAAGAGATTTTGAATGAATTGATCATGTAGTTAGGCTCCCCAGCTTTTATGATCTAGTTTTCACGTTTAGATTGTTTTGTTTGTTGCTAGCCCAAAGTGTACCATCAGCTCCTATTAAGTCTCTCGAATTTCGGGTAGATTTGAAGTTGCTATCATGAAGTTGATGCAGAATTGTTAGGTTTAGAATTTAACAATTAGTTTAGTGATGAATGGCCATGGGTGGTATTGTAGTTTTCCTTCCTTGCCGTAGATTGGAGTAGAGGCACTTTTTTGTTTTGTTTTCTTCCATTTCTGCCGTGGATTGAAGCAGAGGCACTTTTCTGTGTTTTTCCATTATAGTCATGGCACATAACAAGATGATTATTCATGTTTTAGTTCCTTTCAGTAGCAGTGCAGAAATTTAGATTTCCTTAAGCATTTGATTCCTTTATTTCTAGTTTCCTTACTATTAAATGTGCACGAGCAGATTTCTAGATTTATTTTCTATTGGAATAACATGAACAGCCTATAGAAGCAATGCAGATTTTTGAATTCTTTAAGCATGACATAGGTTTTATTTTAATATGAATTTCTTGCTTCTGGTATGCATAGCTTTAAGTCCATCATATTCCTATATACGATCTACCTTAGGCTCTAACTGTTTATACCCAAGTTTAGTTCTAAGTTCATGTTGTTATTTGTATCTGTTGTAGCTATACGTGTGGTCAGGATTTGTGAAGGTGTAGTAATTGTTTCCGTGAATGATAATTTTACTGTCTTAAGGTCTTATGCTTTGGACTGTTGATATAAGGAATTATATACCCTCTATGCACACATCTTATGACTAAACCATGTTATTGTTGATCTACTTATCTTAAATGCCTTGATTGAGTCATGCTGCAGAGTGTTTATTGGATGTAGAATAGTGGCATTTCTTTTGAAGTTCCTTTGCTGCCATGAAACTCAATTCAAATTGTTAGTTTTGAATAGTTGTGTAGTATAGGTTTTAATTCCAACAAGTTTTAGATTTAGTTTACGCTTGTATGATATGCAGACTTTTATAAGTATTGCTTGCAGATTTTGATAAGTGTCGCTTGCAGAACTCTAATCTTAGATCAGATTTTTGTTAAGCTTAATATGTAGAATTTGATTAGCATAGTAGGCAGATTTTTGGTTTAAGCATTTCAAAGTTAGAATCTGCTTAAACATTTCAGTTTCTTTTTAAAGAAGCATTCTTTTAAAAGTATTAACAAGTATAAGAAAGATAAAGAAAAGAAAGAAAAAGGTCAAGGCCTTAGGTAGATCCCAAAGTCAAGACTTTAGGGATTTTGGCACACAAGGTGCTAAAGAAAATGTCGAGGCATTATATAGAAGTATTAAAAGATAACAAGTATTTTACTTTTATCTGTGGCACTGTGCTGGACTCTCAGTTGTCCTTGGGTTGGGCTCCCATAGTCGTCCCTAGGTTTAGATAACCTAGTAGTAATGGCACGGCCGACGGTCGACGGTCGACGACCCGAGGGTCGCCAAATGGGCCGCCAAATGGGTCGGGTCGTTACAAAAGTAAAAGCATGTACAGTTGCCGGGCTCAAGAGAAGTTGATTACTATTTTGAAGTATTATATGTATAAGTTTTTGAACAAGTAAAGCAAGTTTTACATAAGTATAAAGTATTAAAGAATAAGTTTAGAACAAATGAAATAAGTTTCATATAGTTCTAAAAATCAGCAAGTTTAGTTCTTTATTCTAACATGTTTATCTAGTAGATGAGTAGTTTTCATGTTTACCTATTAGATGAGCAGCTTTCATATGTTTAGCTTTATTCCTAGCATGCAGTTTTATCCTTGTATATCATGAGTATACAGCTTATAGTGCTTTGCTATTGATTATGCACGAGCAGTTTTATTTCTAGTTTCAGTACTTTTGACATGAGCAGATTTATATGTCTTCTTTTAAGACATTCAGTTTCTAGTTCTTTTCGTATACATGCACATTCGTGTTTTGTGAGTTAGATAGCATTTACTAAGCATTTTGCTTATAGATTGCATTTCCTCTTACTGCAGATACAGGAAAGGAAAAGATATAGAAAGGAAGGCGACAAGGAGGTGTTCGAAGGATGTGTGATGCCAGGACTATGGAAGCCTTGGGACTAGGAAAGAGTTTCCTTTAGTTTTCTTTTTCTTTTGTTATGTTAGAAGTATTTGAGACAATATATGTTATTTTGATGTGATTAGGACATAGTAGATGAATTGTGTTCTTGTGTGATGATTTGTGGTATTGTTTTCTTTTAGTTTTGACACTTATATAACTGCGTGAGAGTTTGTTATCTGTTCCAGCCGCCTGTGGCTGTGTATATAGTGTTTGTATATCAGTTTAAGGTCACCGGTACAGGGGAGATTCTGTCAAAATTTTTCGGTAGGGTTTCCATGTGGTTTTTAATCATACCGGTTAAGTAGAGTTAGTAGCTAAATAACGGTCACTCTTAGAGAGTAGTAGTAGTAAGAAGGGTGGTCGTTACAACCATATGCTTGCTTTACTTCTAATCTCCAACACTATATACAATAGAGTGCACAATAAAATAATGAAGATATTATTTGAAATATAAGGAAAACATGAATCAAAGTAAATGATAGTATAAGAGAGGAAATGAGGAAAATTAAGCAAGATAAAGGTGGAAGACATGGATATAATAGAATATTACATAGATGAGTACAATAGAACAATGCCCAAAAAGATATTCCATCCAACTCCCAAGCTAACTTTTCACAACTCCATAAAAATATGAACAATCCTTACGATAGCTTTTCAATTAACATGCACACATTATCTACAATAAAAATCCAAATTTTGCTACCATAAAGATTATCACTAACAAAAAATTCTATCACCTTTCATTGATACAATAAAAATGTGAACAATTTCTACTCTAGCATTTCACACTAAAAATCTATACATGATATGCAATAATATCTCAATATCACTAAAGTAAAAATTGTCACTCACAAAAATTCTACCACAAATGAAAAAAAAATGGTACATGTCAACGTTTCTCACAAATCCAATAAACATGTAGGCATCCTCTACTATAGCTTTCCAATAAAAATCACTACTCATGATATACAATAAAACCTAAATATTGCTACAATAAAGATTATCTCTCTAAAAAATTCTACCACACACAAATACAAAAGGGCACAACATGTTAAAGCTCTTTTTTTTTCAATTTGTTTTTCCTTTTTTTTCTTTCTTTTGCTGTTTTTTTTTCTTTTTCACTTATTTTTTTTTCTTTTTTTTTTCTGATTTGTTTTTTTTTTCATTTTTTTCCAACATGTTGTGCAACATTATACAACATCATCAATAGCTCAAATAAATAGATACAAAGCATGATTTACCTATGGTGATCAAGCATGGATTACCTATGCTTTCCTTAAATTCCACTAAGCTATTTCTCTCCCCCACACTTAAATTTTTGTCCATCTCGGGCAAAACACTGATCATGATATCCACATCCCAAGAGAGTAAGAGTGAAATAAATGGAAATAAATGGAATAGAGAAAATAATGATATGATAAATGATATGGATTTTATTCAAGAAACATGTGATAACAAAAGGAATGAATGAAAGAAAGTGAGGTAGCCTTCATAAAAATCATGCAAACCTATGATAATGTGGTCTTGAAAGAATTAAGCAAGTTCTAGAGTAGCATTAACCACAAGTGCATCACACATCAATAGAAATAATAGGCTCAAAAAATATCTTCTCTAGGTATATCAAAAATTATCATCTCAATCTATCAACATAGAATCCATCATCAAGTTGTAATCACATGTAATCCAAGAATCCAATAATGACAATAATCATCAAATTCGACAATCAAATTTAACTAGCTTTCACAATTTCTAAAATGATAAAAAGAATGCATATGAAATTTATTAAGAAAACCAACAAGACAACTAAAAATGAACTACCATGCAAAAGCAAACAATGCAAACAATGCAAAGAAATATATACAAGTAGAAAGAAAAATAGAAGTGAGATGGAAACAACTCCCCTGAATTTCTGGTGGTCGGAGTCGATTCAATTCCAGAAGCCATTCTGGAAGTGGAATAGTTGTAGGTGAAGTGAAGACTGCTCCCTCCACCTTTGACTCCTCAAAAATTTTCTCCGGTGGACGAAGACGGTTCAGTTGGAGTGTCCACTCCAGGAGCTTCATTATTGCATAAAATGTTAGAGCTTTCTTCAAGTGGTAGAATGCATCCTTGCGTGATTGACTACAAATGAATTATCTAAAAAATTCCTGCAGACTAAAAAGAAAAGGATACATTCCCTGCACGCATGCTGTGTGAGTTGTATCAGAAACAATATCAATATAAACAGAGCATGAATCAAAAGACATGTCACATCCACTACAATCAAAATGAACTACCTCCATGGTATTTCCTAAAAATTCAAAAGAAATATCATCCTTACCATCCTGAAAGATACCTGAAGGCTCTAGTATAGTGAATGTGGCATCATCTCGATCAGGTAAAGGTACTGGCTCTGGATCAAGTTCAATCAATGGAAGTGATTCTTGAGTTTCCCCTACACTTCCATCATCACTAAGTAAAATAGTAGGCTCAACTAGCTCAAATGGTGGTGGAATAGTCATTGGAAGCGATTTTTGGGTCTCTCCTACACTTCCATCATCATCTTCTATACCTGTAACATCAAGACTATCTGGAACAACAATATCATCAACAACAAAATTATCAGGACCAACTACAACATCACAATGTAAAAAACTAGAAGAATCATGCAGAGAAGCAGAATAAAAGTCAGGAATATCACAAACTCTACAATCCATCTCCTCAGGAATTGATGCAGTAGGTTGATCTTAATGCAACTGTAACCGTGTCAATGAATGTGTTCTTGGCTTGAATTGTGTTTCTTGATGTTGTACAAGTTATTGTTGTGACTGCCCCCAAAAATGCTACTCAGGCTGATGTTGAAGATATGACTGATAATGTTGAGACCACTTAGAATTCCCTTGTTGTGTGCTCCCATACCCGAATCCTGCAACGAAATTATACCTGTCCTACTGATGGATCTGATAAGACTGAGGATCAGGCTGATGATACTAGGTTCTGGTTGGGAATACACTGACAAAGGAATTAACATCTTTGGTAATCATCGGTCTAGTCCCATACTGCTGATAATTTGCAGCCATAATCTTAATAAGTTCTCTGGCCTGAGTAGATGTCTTGTTAACTAGAGCCCCTCCACTAGCCGCATCAACCATACTTCTGTCCATGGGAAGCAATCCCTCATAGAAGTATACAATTAGTAGCTGATTGCTTATCTGGTGCTGAGGGCAACTAGCAACAAGTCTTTTAAATCTATCCCAATAATCATGAAATAGTTCTCCTGTAAATTGTTGGATTCCACAAATACTCCTCCGAATAGCTACAATCCTAGAAGCAGGAAAGAACCTCGCCAGAAATAATTTCTTCATCTCGATCCAGCTGGAAATTGAATTGGGTGGGAGACAATACATCCAATCCTTTGCTGAATCTGCTACTGAAAATGGAAATGCTCTAAGTCTAACATCTTCTTCTGATATTCCAAGTGGATTCCATGAAGAACAAACCATCTCCAAATCATGCAGATGTCTGTTGGGATCTTCACTAGAAAGTCCATGAAACTTTGGTAAAAGATGTACAATATGTCATAGCTCGAAGTTTGCATCTAAATTAGGATAATGAATGCAGAATGAATCAATTGACAAATCTAGTGCCCAAAATTCTCTGAGAGTCTTTTTAGTGTTCTCCATGTTGCTCATCAAATCTGAGATTCTGAACACACTAAAACTCTGAAACTACTGATAACACACAGATTTCCTGGTCTTTCCTGAACACTCACGCAAATATCATCAAAAGACACAGGAAAATATACAAGATAGCACACATGCATACAAGAGATGAAATAATTAAGCCCCTAACAATATTTTTGAATTTTTGCAACCACAAAAATAGAAACAAGAAAAGAGAGAAAATAGAAAAACAATCCTAAGATTACCAAACACCACTACTTATTCCCCTGCAACGGCGCTAATTTGATTTTGGCCCAATTTTGTCGCGAATTGGGCATCAAATAATGAAGTACCAAATCCCTCCTACGCTAATGTAGCATAGGAATGACTCGGGTCGTCCACCAACGAAAGTAACGATAGGATGGTAAACTTAGGATCGTATGTTATTTCTATTTTTTTAGGGTTTTCAATATTGAAATGAGGTTTGGGTTTTTTGATTCTAAATTTAACAAATTAAAAAGCAAAGCAAGTAAGAAACTAATCTAATGCTGCAATAAAATCTAACTAGGTGCTAACAATTAATCCACAACGCATTGTCACTCTACGCTATGGGTTAATAATCAACACGATTAATCTAGGGAATGAAATAGCGAAGCATCAAATAAAATCTAATCTAAATAATGAAAGACAATGCAAGTAAAGAAAACTATATCTATCCTAACTAACCATTGAAGATTTTCCTACATCGCATTGTCACGCTACGATATAAGATTATCTATCAATGGACATAACATGAAGTAAAGCATCAAGAAACTAAGCATGTAACAAAACCTAAACCATAAAACAAAACCTAAACTAATCTATCCTAATTGCATTCAATCAAAACTAGAACTTAACTAAATTAAAGGAACAAGACAAAGCAAGAACTAACCGAACTAAAATGCATCAAAATAAACCTAACACTTAGTTGAAGCATTTCATTGAACACATTGTAGGCGTGAAACTAATTAAGCGTAATTAATGCAATTTAAACATGAAAGATCAAATTTGCTACAAACATTCAATGAAATAACTTCAACACAAGAAAATTTAAGCAATGAACAGAATTAAACTAAGTTATTAACATGAAATAACCCAAGAATTCCAACTACAATCCACACAACTTCTTCCGATACCAACGACTATCTCCGCCGTCACACGGAGACCCGGCTCGAAACCCCCAAAGCCGGTGAACAGAAGCTCACTACCGGAATGCTACTAGCTGCGACAACAATGGGATGAATGCGAATCTTCCACCGAGGAACCCCTTGGAATGAAGTTGACCGAACTGTGATGGAGATCTTGTCGTTGCTGCCTTCTTCTTGCTGCCGCCTGAACCCCAATTGGTAAGCTGTCAGAAGGTTGCCTGAAGGTGGAGGTCTCACCGGAGAAACCCTCTCCGACGAGGTGAAGATGGCTGCTGCCGAAGCTTGCTGCCGCCGTCGAGTGTTTTCTGCCATTGCCGCTGGAATCAAGTAGAGGAATGTGGGCTGTGGCTGGCCGGCCGGTGGTAGTGAAAGCAAAGGAGAATCCACCGGCCGGAGAGAAGAAAGAAAGGAGGAAGCTGAGGAGAAGTCGATGCCCTAGCCGCGCCCTGCAAATCCCGAACAGAGAAGGTGCGTTCCCGTACTGTAGCGCTGCGTGAAGTGCTTAAGAGAGGATTTCCTCTCATCTGATCTAGTCCGTCCATTCAATAGGAGTCATTCCTATGCTACATTAGCGTAGGAGGGGTTTGGTACTTCATTGTTTGATGCCCAATTCGCGACAAAAATGGGCGTAATCAAATTGGCGTCGTTGCCGGGGACAAGAAAGAAGAAGTGGAAGAGAGGTGCCAATTTGATGATCAAGATGATGGGCGGCTGGATCTTCTACTTAATGTGTAACGACCACCCTTCTTACTACTACTACTCTTTAAGGATGATCATTACTTAACTACTAACTCTACTTAACCGGTATGATTAAAAATCACATGGAAACCCTACCGAAAAATTTCGCCAGAGTCTCCCCTGTACCGGTGACCATATTCAACAATACATGCAATATATACTCAGCCACAAGCGGCTGGAACACATATCAATCAACCACGCAGTTAAATAAGTATCAAACACACAAATATCTACTTACTAAACTGAACTCATCCTACATGCAATCTAAACAGAATAATCTCAAATGACATGAACTTAAAATACAACTCAAATGTTTACAATAACTAAAATGCGGAAACTAAAATTAAAACTTCTTTCCTAGTCCCAAGGCTTCCATAGTCCTGGCATCACACATCCTTCAAACACCTCCTTGTTGCCTTCCTTTCTATATCTTTTCCTTTCCTGTATCTGCAGTAAGAGGAAGTGTAGTCTATAAGCAAAATTTACTTAGTAAGCGCTATCTAACTCACAAAATCTCGATATGCATGTATATAAATAAAAATATGCTAAAACTGAATGCTAACATGTAAAACTACTCATGCTCATAAAAAGCAAAGAAATCAACTAACTGAAAAGCTAACATATAAAGCTAAACATGCTCATCAACTAGCAAATAAATAACATGTAAGAAACTAAACATGTAAAAGCTGCTAACATAAAAGAAAGCTAAACTTGCTAATCTTTAAAACAAAGTGATACTTACTTTATTTACTCTAAACTTATTCTTTTATTTCACTTGTTTAAATTTTATACTTTAATACTTGAAAATAATAATCAACTTCTCTTGGGCCCAGGCATAGTACCATCTTATGCGCGTTACCTAATAGGTTGGGGTAGCGAGCCACCAATCCTAAAAGAGCATACCTCGGTCTACCAGGGCCAAGACCTCGGAATTGGACACCTGGATTTGTTTAACGACGACCTCGGAAGTCGGGTACTAGCCTCTTCTTAAAAGTAAAATACTTATAATCTTAATTACTTCTTCTTTAAATGCCTTGGCATTTTAATAGGCACCTTGTGTGCCAAAAATCCCTAAAGTCTTGACTTTGGGATCCTACTTAAGGCCTTGGCCTTTTCTTTCTTTTCTTTATCTTTCTTATACTTTTCTCAAACCCAAAATACTGTTAGGGTATCTTTCGTATGCATCTATGAATGAAACTAACTATGTAACACATAATCATGCATAGAATACAAAAGAAATCTGCACATACAATAGCTATCAAAAATCTGCACTAATACTTAACAGAAATCTGCATACTAGCTCAATAAAAATCTACATAATAGCTTAACAGAAATCTGCATACTAGCTTAACAAAATCTGCACTTGCTTAACAGAAATCTACATACTAGCTTAATAAAAATCTGCATACTAACTTATCAGAAGTCTGCATACTAGCTTAATAAAAATCTGCACTTGCTTAACAGAAATCTGCATCCATGCTAATCCTAACTATTCTTAAACTAACTGATCATGTCAAATGCATAGCACAAACAAAACTAAAATTTGCTGAAGCTTAAAACCTATGAAAAACTTAATCTTACTTTACTTGCAATTACCCATAAGCCTCTAAAAGAAACTAATAGGGCACCAAACTACTTAAATAATATCACTTTCCTAGTTAAGATAACTATCCAGGAAAGAGGATACATTATTTTTTTTTTTCCATTATAGCTCTTCTGAATAAGTACATAAATTCCTGACCGAAATCTTTGTTTTGATCTACACCTGGTATTTCAGACTACTAATAACCTACTTATGTATCTTCTATATCTGTACTAAAAGGAATCAAGGTCCACATATTCCAGGTAAAGTTGTTCATCTTCATTTCAGAACACCCAACCAAAAGCTAACGGTAAGGAAGAAAACTAACTACATGCTCAAAACTAATCTAACCCATTCTAGGTTCACTGCCTAGCAACAAAATCTGAGACTTATCATGCTCTGTATAAACCAAACATGTCTATTAAAATAACAAACAGACAGGATTTAAACTGGAATATGAAAATACCAACTACATGGCTTGAAAGAAAACCAATCCACATGCTTAAACCAAACCTATCATTTTCTTTCTTTCTTTAGGGTTCACGGCAGCAACCCATCACCATATCTTTCACAGAATAATTTGAAAACAGGAAAAGCAAAGTTCAGAATCTAATCCAATCAAAAATCTCTTTCCCTCTTCCTTAACAACTCACGGCAGTAAGCCCTAAACCACATTATTCACAAAAAAAATTCGAAACAAAAGGAAAAGAACACCAAAATGAATCGAAATCCGGAACTATCCTACTGCAGGTGAGTAGCGACTTACATTAGGCTTTTCTTGGACTTACAGCCGGAGAAGAAAGCTTCCAATGCTTCTAGGGCTTGCGGAGGATCTCGCAAACTCGCCCTCTTCCTCGAGCCTACTGTTCCTTCTTGACGAGAGGAGCTCGAATCCGAGAAGAGCACGTGGAGAAGTCCCCTTTGGCCGGCCGCCGAAGAGAAAACCTTAATCCCTTCTCGGCTTCGTTTTCGCCCGAGCCCGCCGTCGTACATGCAGAAGAGAAAGAAGGAAACAAGATTTTAGGTCACGGGAAAAATAAATCCCTAAGTTCTCTCTTATAACTCAATATTCGGTTCACTTCTTTAAATAATTTTTCTATTCTTAAACAAAACCGCCCATAGCACACTTGGTTAGCCAGATTTTAACCAAGTCAGAGATCTTGGCTTCGATTCCTCAGCCGCTCACTTTTATTTCCTATTTATTTTATTCTTCTTAACTACTACTTAAATATATATCGCTCCTTATATGATTAACAAATCAAGCGCAGCTCGGTTGGTTGGGCCGGTTTTGCTTGGGTCCGGGGTGCTGGGTTCGAAACCCAGCTTCTACAACCCTTTTTTTTTTATTTTAGTTTATTTTTAAAACTTATTCTCCTTGGTAAAATACCAAACGAACTCCAAAAATTACATAAAAATACTCTAAAAATTTATAAAAATCTCTAGAATTTTTCTATAGTATTTCTAAATATTTTTGAATTATTTTTGGGGCTCAAAATGAGGAAATTTGGGTCGTTACAATTCCCCATACCTTATAAAAAGTTCATCCTCGAACTTAGAATAATTCTAGATATCTCTATCTCATACTGTCCTCACGCTTCTAAGTAACTTCCCTCATGCTTCTGGTTCCAAATAACTTTCACTAATGGTACTGTTTATTCCTTAGTCTCTTAACTTCTCGGTCCTCTATCATTCATATCGAATCGTACTCATTAGTGGTCCTTGGAAGGCTTATTATAAGGTCTCTGAAGACCATAGGTGCATTAGTCACACCAAATAGCATGACTACAAATTCGTAGTGTCCATTTATGGTCCTGGAAACTGTTCTGGGTGCATCACTTCCTTTCACTTTCAACTGATGGTTCCCCAAAACGCAGGTCTGTTTTAGAGAACATTATTGCCCTCTTTAGCTGATCCAATAGATCATCTATTCTGGGAAGAGGGTACATGTCCTTAACTGCTACTTTGCTCAGTGCTCTAAAATCTATGTACATCCGCATAGATCCGTCTTTCTCCTTAACGAACAACTCTGGAGCTCCCCGGGATGAATGACTAGGGCGGATGAAACCCTTGTCAAGTAGCTCCTGAATTTCTTCTTGTAACTCTCTTAGCTCTGCTAGAGAAATTCAATACAGAGCTTTTGAAATTAGGCTGGTGTCAGGAAATAACTCAATTTCAAACTTTACTTCTCTATTGGGAGGTAGTCCATGTAGGTCTTCTAGAAATATCTCTGAATATTCACAGACTACCCGAATGTCTTCCTGCTTGGGTCTTTCTTGTTATCATTGTCCTTCTAGTTCTAATTACTTAACTGGGGCTTTTGACTCCCCACTGTCTTGTCCTCTATCTTAACATCTAGTTATGCCAAGAATAATACCTGATATCTTCTCTATCCTTTCTAAACATACTTATGTATATATGAATATAAGAGAAACAAAACTAAAATTGTCTCTATTCTTTCTAAGCATATGTATCACAACATAGAAAATTAAAACATGAATTTTCTTCTTTCCTAAGCACATATAAGCAGATACTCTATACTGCAAATAATAAAGAAAGCATAAAAGAAAATTAAATACTTTCTTACTTGAAGACGGCAAGGATGGTGCTGATGTGTGATGCTGGAGAATGGGAACTGCTCTGATACCAACTGTAACGACCACCCTTCTTACTACTACTACTCTCTAAGGATGACTGTTACTTAACTACTAACTCTACTTAACCGGTATGATTAAAAATCACATGGAAACCCTACCGAAAAATTTCGACAGAGTCTCCCCTGTACCGGTGACCATATTCAACAATACATGCAATATATATACTCAGCCACAAGCGGCTGGAACACATATCAATCAACCACGCAGTTAAATAAGTATCAAACACACAAATATCTACTTACTAAACTGAACTCATCCTACATGCAATCTAAACAGAATAATCTCAAATGACATGAACTTAAAATACAACTCAAATGTTTACAATAACTAAAATGCGGAAACTAAAATTAAAACTTCTTTCCTAGTCCCAAGGCTTCCATAGTCCTGGCATCACACATCCTTCAAACACCTCCTTGTCGCCTTCCTTTCTATATCTTTTCCTTTCCTGTATCTGCAGTAAGAAAATTTGCTTAGTAAGCGCTATTTAACTCACAAAATCTCGATATGCATGTATATAAATAAAAACATGCTAAAACTGAATGCTAACATGTAAAGCTACTCATGCTCATAAAAAGCAAAGAAATCAACTAACTGAAAAGCTAACATATAAAGCTAAACATGCTCATCAACTAGCAAATAAATAACATGTAAGAAACTAAACATGTAAAAGCTGCTAACATAAAAGAAAGCTAAACTTGCTAATCTTTAAAACAAAGTGAAACTTACTTCATTTACTCTAAACTTATTCTTTTATTTCACTTGTTTAAAATTTATACTTTAATACTTGAAAATAATAATCAACTTCTCTTGGGCCCAGGCATAGTACCATCTTATGCGCCTTTCCTAACAGGTTGGGGTAGCGAGCCACCAATCCTAAAAGAGCAGACCTCGGTCTACCAGGGCCAAGACCTCGGAATTGGACACCTGAATTTGTTTAACGACAACCTTGGAAGTCGGGTACTAGCCTCTTCTTAAAAGTAAAATACTTATAATCTTAATTACTTCTTCTTTAAATGCCTTGGCATTTTAATAGGCACCTTGTGTGCCAAAAATCCCTAAAGTCTTGACTTTGGGATCCTACTTAAGGCCTTGGCCTTTTCTTTCTTTTCTTTATCTTTCTTATACTTTTCTTTATCTTTCTTATACTTTTCTCAAACCCAAAATACTGTTAGGGTATCTTTCGTATGCATCTATGAATGAAACTAATTATGTAACACATAATCATGCATAGAATACAAAAGAAATCTGCACATACAATAGTTATCAAAAATCTGCACTAATACTTAACAGAAATCTGCATACTAGCTCAATAAGAATCTACATATATCTTAACAGAAATCTGCATACTAGCTTAACAAAATCTACACTTGCTTAACAGAAATCTGCATACTAGCTTAATAAAAATCTGCATACTAACCTATCAGAAGTCTGCATACTAGCTTAATAAAAATCTGCACTTGCTCAACAGAAATCTGCATCCATGCAAATCCTAACTATTCTTAAACTAACTGATCATGTCAAATGCATAGCACAAACAAAACTAAAATTTGTTGAAGCTTAAAACCTATGAAAAACTTAATCTTACTTTACTTGCAATTACCCATAAGCCTCTAAAAGAAACTAATAGGGCACCAAACTACTTAAATAATATCACTTTCCTAGTTAAGATAACTATCCAGGAAAGAGGATACATTATTTTTTTTTCCATTATAACTCTTCTGAATAAGTACATAAATTCCTGACCGAAATCTTTGTTTTGATCTACACCTGGTATTTCAGACTACTAGTAACCTACTTATGTATCTTCTACATCTGTACTAAAAGGAATCAAGGTGCACACATGTCACGCCCCCAAAGGAGTTCCTGTCAGACAAAAATCCGGCAGAACCTCCCCTGTACCGGTGACAATCTGAAGCATCACTACAAGCAAAATACATCAGCCACATGCGGCTGGAATATTTTTATACACAACCACGCAGGTATAATAACAGCCCACACGGCTGGAATGAAACAATCACAACCACGCAGTTATATATAAAACAGCCCACACGGCTGTACTAAAAACCAACACAGCGGAAAAACGAAAACGGAAAGCCCAATACAACACAATCGACACACTGCTAGCCGGCTAGGCTTATACAACAAATACAACACCCAAAACCATAAGATAGCCACACGGCTATACACAAATACAATGCCAAAAATAAGAAAAGAATATACAAAAGAAAACAATCACGATCTTCGGATGTGACGTAGGACCCGGCAGACAGGATACTCCGAGCGACACTCCAACCATCTACCTGAAAACATAAATATATACATGCGGTGGTGAGTATAGGTAACCCAGCGGGTAATAGAAAAGATAGTGCATGGTCTATACATAAAACATGGAGATCACAAGTATACAGTCTCAGTAGGGAATAAAGAACATGATTATACTATCATAATCAATGCATCTGAACTTACCTGACGTAATAACCAGACATAATCATAACTAACCTACAAACTGCACAAATCGCTGTTGACATAATGGTAAATACATACCCAATCTGAAATCAACGCAAGGTACAAAGATCGGTAAACTCACTGGATCTGCAACAGATATACCCGTGACACCTGTGCAATATAAGTACGACTGCATATACATGTAAAATAAATGACATGTATGCAGCATGGCAACCAAATGCAACAACCATATCTCAATCAAGTGCAACAACGACAATCACATGCAACTAGTATCTACTAGGCATGTATGCAAATGCAGATGCACCGCGCATCAAATGCAAGAATAATAACTGCGTATGCATGCTCCATGGTCACCCCCGCCACCTCTCTAGACACCACGACCCCTGTATGGCCGAGAGGCTTGGGTCTGTGACGACTGTACTACCCTCCAGCCCACTATATAGTGGTCGAGGCGGACAGTCCGCTAGTAGCTATCTAACTACATAGCATCAGGGTCCCTGACTGCTCACAACACCGGATCTCACTAAACCTCGTGACCGGGTGGCACGACAGGACTAGCAGCAACTGCTCCAATTACCACTACCCATGAGTGGCCGAGTGGGCGGTGCTAAACCAAACCAACTGATAACTCTCTCACCACAAGGGAGATAATGGTCATCAGATGCAATGAATGATGAACATGATATATATATATAATCATCATCCATGCAACAACCCCAAACCTCATAAATGCCTCCAACAAGAGTATAATCGTCATGATACCTCCATGTATCCCACCAAACATATGTACCCACTACACATGTATAATCAACCAAAACTCCAATAATCCCACCAGACACATGTACACAAAAATATAAGTACAGTCAACAGGTATCCTCCAATAAAAACACAACGGACATGTGTATATACTCCGAACATACAATCAACCCAACTCCTCCAAAAGTACATGACAAATACGTATGTACACACCACATGTAAATGCAGGTCAACAGGATGACTCCTATAACACATACCCACCTATGTACAGTCCACATCATATACCCAATCAGCATGGTAATACTAACAACCCGACAAACCCTACAAGACATACTCTACACGTGTAATCACAACAGAGTAGATACCAAGAGTAGAGACTGTATATGAATTAAATAGATCATCTCTAAGCTCAAGCAAAAGAAACAAGCAGGAAAAACAGCAACTGAACACGATATAGGGTAAAGTAACCTAATCCGTCAAATAACAACCATGCACTAAGCTCAAAGAAAATCTACATAGAGGCAAAGGAAGAAATACCCGCCTTTATCTGTAGATCGTGTCCAAAATAAATCTCACGTCGTGATAATCGTCTCATATCAATGTCCTGCATCAATCAATATATATATATATTATTTAGCTAAATTCATATGAATTAAAATAGCTAAATAAAATCCCCACCCAATCAGAATAAATCCACTCAAATCTAATCTCTGATTAATCCTCCAAATAATCCTCAATCACACTCCTTCCAGATCCCAACATAATCCACAATCATCACACCAATCAAATCTCCTTATGCATTAATCCAATCCAACTTAATTTAAATTTCTACAATCCATCTCTACTTAATCCATCATTTAATCCATGACTTCGCACAATCAAACACTCATCAACCAAACTACACATATTACAACCTTAAAGGAAATCCGATACATGCTATATTAACCCAATACCATCATCAACACTCCACCAATTCATCTATAATTAGTAACTCATTTACTACTAAACCTAACACCATCATCCCTATTCACAATCCTTCCACATGCTTCTTTGTAATCTAAATTAGACAAAATCAAATAACCATTTGCAATCCTAACAAAACAGATCAATAATAGATCAGAAGAAACACACTTACCTTAAAGGAGGCAACAAATCCAATAGCTCAACAGCCCTCTACTAACCTCTGCACACAACCACCAAGAATGCCTACATCAATTCTGCCCAAGATCAGTCCAGGAAACAATTACACAACCATGAATTTGCTAGAACTCTAACAAATAGAGGCATTACTCACCTTAATAGAACTCCAATCCTTCATCCGAAACCTTGCTTAACCACAAAAATGTAGAGGATAGTAATCTGCCCGAAGAAATTCCATCTAGGAGCTGTTCCAATGCCTTCCCCTAGTCAAACTTTGCTCTGCTGATATCAACCCTAGCCAAGAATCCATTTCTTCAAGAATCGATCCAATATAATATAAACGGAACCACAACAGAACAAGAAGTGGTAAGGAGGCAACCATACCTTCTTGTGGCAGAAACCCCTTCTCACGTCATAGAATGGCTGGGATCAAATGTCCCGGCGATCAGAGAAGATTGGTGGCTACCGACTCATACTCACCGTGGAAACCGGCCTAAAAGAGGGAAGCTAGGGCTCGATTGAAAGGAGATGGTGGTGCTGCCCAAAGCTAAGGCACAACTCCAAGAAAGGCTCCGGCGTCCCGTGGGTCGACTGTTCGCAGCAGCACAAGTGGGAGAGAGGGGAGGGAAGCTCGGAGGTGGTGCGTCGACGTTACCATTGTCGGGGAAGAAAAGCGCCGGCCTCAGGGAAAACCGAGCAGAGATGGAGAGGAATCAGGGAAGAAGGCGACGGTGAATTGCGCACAAAGCGGCCCGCTGAGCAAAAATGGCTCGGATCCGAAGCTCACAGCGTCGACGATGAGAGGTGGTGATGGATCGCCGTCGTCGGGTGCCGATGAGAAGAGAGGCGCGGTGGAGATCGGGAGAGAAAGAATCGGGATGGAAGGAGAAGAAATCGGTTAGGTATATAAACCTAGGTTAATTAAAACTTAGGTTAGTTTAATTAAACGCTAAGTTAATTCCTCAATTAATTCCCACTTAAATGGATATTCCAAAATAGGCTTTCACTGTACCCCGAATTCATCTCCTCAAAATGAGTCGTACGGACTCTATTTAAATCCCGAAAAATCCCTAAAAATTCTAGAAAAATCTAATAAAATTTTTCGTCCAATAACGTTTATTATTTAATTTTACGGTATCTTACAACACATTCCAGGTAAAGTTGTTCATCTTCATTTCAGAACACCCAACCAAAAGCTAACGGTAAGGAAGAAAACTAACTACATGCTCAAAACTAATCTAACCCATTCTAGGTTCACTACCTAGCAACAAAATCTGAGACTTATCATGCTCTGTATAAACCAAACATGTCTATTAAGATAACAAACAGACAGGATTTAAACTGGAATATGAAAATACCAACTACAAGGCTTGAAAGAAAACCAATCCACATGCTTAAACCAAACCTATCATTATCTTTCTTTCTTTAGGGTTCACGGCAGCAACCCATCACCATATCTTTCACAGAATAATTTGAAAACAGGAAAAGCAAAGTTTAGAATCTAATCCAATCAAAAATCTCTTTCCCTCTTCCTTAACAACTCACGGCAGTAAGCCCTAAACCACATTCTTCACAAAAAAATTCGAAACAAAAGGAAAAGAACACCAAAATGAATCGAAATCCGGAAATATCCTACTGCAGGTGAGTAGCGACTTACATTAGGCTTTTCTTGGACTTACAGCCGGAGAAGAAAGCTTCCAATGCTTCTAGGGCTTGCGGAGGATCTCGAAACTCGCCCTCTTCCTCGTGCCTACTGTTCCTTCTTGACGAGAGGAGCTCGAATCCGAGAAGAGCTCGTGGAGAAGTCCCCTTTAGCCGGCCGCCGAAGAGAAAACCTTAATCCCTTCTCGGCTTCGTTTTTGCCCGAGCCCGCCGTCGCACACGCAGAAGAGAAAGAAGGAAACAAGATTTTAGGTCACGGGAAAAATAAATCCCTAAGTTCTCTCTTATAACTCAATATTCGGTTCACTTCTTTAAATAATTTTACTATCTATTCTTAAACAAAACCGCCCGCAGCACACTTGGTTAGCCAGATTTTAACCAAGTCAAAGATCTTGGCTTCGATTCCTCAGCCGCGCACTTTTATTTCCAATTTATTTTACTGTTCTTAACTACTACTTAAATATATATCGCTCCTTATATGATTAACAAATCGAGCGCAGCTCGGTTGGTTGGGCCGGTTTTGCTTGGGTCCGGGGTGCTGGGTTCGAAACCAAGCTTCTACAACCCTTTTTTTTTTATTTTAGTTTATTTTTAAAACTTATTCTCCTTGGTAAAATACCAAACGAACTCCAAAATTTGCATAAAAATAGTCTAAAAATTTCTAAAAATCTCTAGAATTTTTCTATAGTATTTCTAAATATTTTTGAATTATTTTTGGGGCTCAAAATGAGGAAATTTGGGTCGTTACATAATGAAGCAAAGGTTCAGATTGTTCCAGATCCGGATCAACGGTTGATACTGATTCTGCTAGATCTCACTCATTTGATCTCCAAATCAAGTAAAATTTGATCCGATCAGACCATAATCCATGACTCTTTAGATTTCCTACAAAACAACATAAAAACATGAAATTAAATTCCATAATTTGTAGAGAATTTACAATTAAGTCCAAAATAAGTGTTGGTGCGGGAAGCATCCGACGATCGAACCTGTGTTTTGATTATGTCAAAGGGTTCAAAGTTAAGGTGTTTTGTTTCTAATATGTTGAACAAGTTTGCAGGAAAGTCCTAAGTGGAACTTAGGCATAAGTCCTAACTGCGGTTAGGTAAGGGAAAATCCTAAGGGGGGGCAACCTAAGGTCATAGGGGGTGGTAACCCTAGGTGAAGGAAAATCCTAAGGGGGGGCAACCTTAGGTCCTAGGGGGTGGTAACCCTAGGTGAAGGAAAACCCTAAGGGGCGGCAACCTTAGGTCCTAGGGGGTGGTAACCCTAGGTGAAGGAAAACCCTAAGGGGCGGCAACCTTAGGTCCTAGGGGCGGTAACCCTAGGTGGAGGAAAACCCTAAGGGGCGGCAACCTTAGGTCCAAGGGGGCGGTAACCCTAGGTCCTAGGGGGTGGTAACCCTAGGCGGAAAGTCCAGTCGGTTTGGAGGATCAACTGGCAACAGGGAAATCTCCTGAGTGGAGTAGGTGAGGACGTGTTCCCCGTAGAGGGAACAGTAGGCGTCGGGTCGACCTAGGGTTTCCGGATGGAAACCCGAAGTCAGACTCGGACAGTTCAGAGACTGTCGAACTTTCATTCATATTTATGATATTATATGTGCTAACTTTGTCTTGCAGGATATGTGTGTATTTTGTGGACTAACACATTGTGCAGGGACAAAAGAGCAACATTAGCCTCGGATGAACAGTGTCCGAGGCGCCTCCATGGAGCTTGGAGGCGCCTCGGGTACAAAGGAAGAGCTGGCTGCGAAACAGTGTTCAAGGCGCCTTGAGTGGTGATGGAGGCGCCTTGGACCTGTTGAAGGCGCCTTGAGTGGTGATGGAGGCGCCTTCAACTCTGATAAGCGCAGAATGGTCAGCGCTTATCTGCACGATGGAATCGGAGCGGTGGAGGCGCCTTGGATGCCCTTTATAAGGGGACTTCGAGCAGCTTCTTGTATCAATAACTTACAAGCGATCTTTCTGCTACAAGCTGCTCACGAGACGATTCCGAAGTGCTGCTACGAGACACCGACGACCCGGAGCTCCGAATTTTCAGATTACGATATTGTCGTCGGTATAATTAATTGTTGTCATTTATTGTAATTCAAATTGTAATTATTATCGAGCTTATAGTTGTTGCCCACCGGAAGCGATCAAGGATCGCGGGCCTTCGAGTAGGAGTCGATCAAGGCTCCGAACGAAGTAAAATCGACCTGTCTCTGTGTGATTATTTCTTTTATTCCGCTGCGTATTTAACTCCGATAGTTTTCCGATACGAACGATTTAGCCACGAGCGCTATTCACCCCCCCCCCTCTAGCGCGTCTCGATCCAACAATTGGTATCAGAGCGGGGTCGCTTTGAACTGGTGCAACCACCATTCAAGCATTTTTCGTGGCTTTGTCGTTTGTATAGGTTGAAAATATAACCTTACGCCTTTCGTTTTTTTTCCCTCCAAAACTGTTTTCAAAAAATCCATTTTCAAATTTTCACCATTGATTAGAATTAGTGAAATATCGTGTTTTCAAAAATTTGTAGTAATATTTTTTTTTAATATTTTAATAATATTTTAACAATATTTTTATTTTCTCTCGAAATTCCTGAATTACTATTTTTATTTCTCTCCCGCACTACTAATCCAAGACCAAGTCTTGGAACAAATTTTATTGTGTTTATTTTGCGAGATTCCTTCTAATGGCCTACGAAGATGGGTACAACTCAACATACCTACCACTGCTGTCTAACGAGAACCTCAGATACTGGAAAGACCAGGTGGAGCATCAATTAAAGACCGAAGCAGAAATATGGACCATAGTCCATATTGGATTCACTCTTCCCATTAAAGAAGGTGTACCCATCACCTGTGACAAGTGGGATGCACAAACAATAAGGACATTCGAGGCAAATGCAAAAGCAACTTACATTCTCCTATACGGACTAACAAATTCAGATCTTGATCGAGTTGGAAAGTTCAACAATGCTAAGGAGCTTTGGGAGAAAGTGCTCAAGCTTTATGAGCTCCCTTCAGAGTTAGAAGATCGAATAGAACCTGAGTCCGAATTTGAAATTGAATCCTTAGAGTCAACCTCCGAACCAGACTTAGAAAAATCAGAGCAAACCGATATCATAGCACTGATGGCCAAAGACGAGATATCTGAATCTGAGTCAGAATTTGAAATGGCAACAGTCAAGGGGGAGGATCCTATCACGGATCTAAAAGGTAAAATTGTAAATTCAAATTGTAAATCTCTCATAATCTGTTTTAAGTGTAGGGAGAGAGGGCACTATAAAAACGACTGCCCCACTCGTAAGACTCGACCGACACAATCGGAGGAGAAGGAGAAAATGATCAGGAGAGGGAAGAAATACATCAAATGCTCCAAATGCAAACTAATGGGTCACTGCAAAAGACAATGCCCAGAAAGAAGACCCAAAAATCCAGAGGGAGAAATCAAGGTTAGTACATTTACATTATATGAAAATCCAGTTTTTGCAACACATGATCGCACTAGCTTAACTAATCCTACTTGCTCTAGTATAGATTTCTCTTCAAAATTAGATATACATGCTAATAATGTAATGAATAAAATTAATTCAAATAAAAATAAGAAATTAACTCTTAGAAAAGTAGAAATACAAAATAATATTTTAAAAGATAAAGTTGATAAATTAGAGAAGATTGTTAATAATTTAGTCAAATCACGAAATCTAGACTTGGGTTATAAATCTAAAGTAAAACTTAAACAGTACAAACCAAGTTATAATCAAGTACCTTTTATTTACTTAACTTAATAAAACGTAAATCAATAACATAGGAGGAGGCTCCAGAATAGCTGGCACCTCCGAAATTAATCCACCCGATAAGGGTAAACAAGAGTAGATTACCCAGCAGGGTAATTTAGGTTAGATTAAAATGGATTAGGTTTAACTTAACCAACGGTACTGGTGAAGTTTTTGGATGATAGTACGTTAGGGAAGCTTGGGCATCGCATGTCTAGGAAGATATGGCTTCGACCTGGTGCATTTGGCCAAGTGGAACTGACCGAAGCTACCCTTAAATGGATCCTAACTAGTTAGACCAAGGTTTAGTATTAAGTTCAATGGGTAGGACTATTTGGAAAACCTCGAAGGCATGGTTACTTTAATGAGTTCCTTGTGACTCACCATAGCCCAGAAGTTTATCCAAAGAATGCTTACTTGTTGAACCCAAAGCTAAACCTGAATCTAACACAAAGTTAAACTAAACCTGTAAATTGAACCTCAATTCATCTCACAACAATCGTAGGATTACCTGATTGAAGATTTAGATCGGGTGAGATGACTAAGGAATTTAAAATTCAAATTCAGAATTAAACTCGTATCTATAATTAATTCAAAAATAGATTCATAATTCATATTACTTTTTCAAATAACACTTAATTTCATTATTTGAAAAACCTTTCAAAATCAATTTCAAAATTATTTGAAAAATCTTTCAAAATCAATTTCAAAATTATTTCAAAAATCTTTTAAACTCAATTTCAATTTCAAAATTATTTCAAAAATCTTTTAAACTCAATTTCAAAATTATTTCAAAAAATCTTTTAAACTTAACTTCAAAATTATTTGAAAATTCTTTTAAACTCAATTTCAAAATTATTTCAAAATTCTTTCAAACTCAATTTCAAAATTATTTCAAAACTCTTTTAAACTTAATTTCAAAATTATTTCAAAAATCTTTTAAACTTAATTTCAAAATTATTTCAAAATTCTTTTAACCTCAATTTCAAAATTATTTCAAAACTCTTTTAAACTTAATTTCAAAATTATTTCAAAAATCTTTTAAACTTAACTTCAAAATTATTTGAAAATTCTTTTAAACTCAATTTCAAAATTATTTCAAAATTCTTTCAAACTCAATTTCAAAATTATTTCAAAAATCTTTTAAACTTAATTTCAAAATTATTTCAAAATTCTTTTAAACTCAATTTCAAAATTATTTCAAAATTATTTCAAAAATCTTTTAAACTCAATTTCAAAATTATTTTTAAAATCTTTCAAAATTAATTTCAAAATTATTTTAAAATCCTTTCAAAACTTAATTTCAAAAATCATTTTAAAATCTTTTCAAAACTAAATTTCAAAAATTATTTTAAAAATATTTCAAAATTAATTTCAAATTTATTTTAAAATCCTTTCAAAACTTAATTTCAAAAATTATTTTAAAATCTTTTCAAAACTAAATTTCAAAAATCATTTTAAAATCTTTTCAAAACTTAATTTCAAAATCTTTTCAAAATCATTTTAAAATTTCAAAACTAAATTTCAAAAATTACTTTAAAAATCTTTTCAAAACTAAATTTCAAAAATCATCCTAAAATCTGTTAAAACTTCATTTCAAAATTATTTGAAATTCAAAACTTATGTTTTATATCAATTGCAAAGACAACTCCATCTCACGCTCAATCATATGCTAAACATGCTTGTTAATCTAGAATGAGTGAGATGGAAAGATAGGAAAATATTTCTTTTACCTCTCATGCTTGGACTCCTGAACTCAAAAATTTATTAAGGCATTAATTAAGGGGGAGTGATTTTGAGTCGGTTTTAAAATTAGTTTTTCTTTAAAATTTTTAACTTGACTTTAAAATTAAAAACTATTTTTACTTATCTTCAAATTCAGGTTATTTTTAACTTAACTTTAAAATTAAAATTATTTATGACCTGGCTGTTAAATTACAACTCTTCTAGAATGTTTTCAAAGCTAAACCTTTACGTAAAACCTCTTTAAGCTAAGTACTTAATCAAGTCTTCTTTAACTAAGCTTAGTTAGATTATATTCTAAACTTAGCTATTTGGCAAGAAGTTTTCTCAAGACAATCATTTTTAAGCTGAATATATAGCTAAGTATTTTCAAATTTAGCTAAGTACTTAATCATTTTTGTGATATCACAAAAATTTGCTGAGTCACTTGTTAAAGACAAAAATAATCTTATCTTAGCTAAAAGTATCTCTCAAACTAAAGGAAATGGAAATATTAAGATTAAGATTACCTGTACTTTAGGGCTCTGATACCTGATCAACACCAATTAGATAATTTGATTACTATTTAAACTTGACTCATACTTGGACTTAAAGACCAACTGAATAAATAATCTAAATTAAAATTTTAGATTATTTTTGGTGGAGGCAAAAACTAACAAGTTCTCTTTCAAAAATAAGTATTATTTTATTCAAAATTAAGCTAAGTCCCTTTTCACTTAAGTTATATCTTCAAAATTCAATATTTGCAAAAGGCGATTCATAGAGCAAAGGGGGAGAGAGGAAGTTACATAGACTATTTTTCTCTTTTCCTAGGTTTCTTTTTGATCTATGTCAAAGGGGGAGAGAGAAAAGTTAAGTAAAGAGTAAACTTAAACATAATCAATGGGAAAGCATAATAAAGTTTTTTGTTTAAGTTTCTGTACTTACTGTCTTATTTGTTACTTAACTTTGAACTGTATTGCCATAATCAAAAAGGGGGAGATTGTTGGTGCGGGAAGCATCCGACGATCAAACCTGTGTTTTGATTATGTCAAAGGGTTCAAAGTTAAGGTGTTTTGTTTCTAATATGTTGAACAAGTTTGCAGGAAAGTCCTAAGTGGAACTTAGGCATAAGTCCTAACTGCGGTTAGGTAAGGGAAAATCCTAAGGGGGGGCAACCTTAGGTCCTAGGGGGTGGTAACCCTAGGTGAAGGAAAATCCTAAGGGGGGGCAACCTTAGGTCCTAGGGGGTGGTAACCCTAGGTGAAGGAAAACCCTAAGGGGCGGCAACCTTAGGTCCTAGGGGGTGGTAACCCTAGGTGAAGGAAAACCCTAAGGGGCGGCAACCTTAGGTCCTAGGGGCGGTAACCCTAGGTGGAGGAAAACCCTAAGGGGCGGCAACCTTAGGTCCAAGGGGGCGGTAACCCTAGGTCCTATGGGGTGGTAACCCTAGGCGGAAAGTCCAGTCAGTTTGGAGGATCAACTGGCAACAGGTAAATCTCCTGAGTGGAGTAGGTGAGGACGTGTTCCCCGTAGAGGGAACAGTAGGCGTCGGGTCGACCTAGGGTTTCCGGATGGAAACCCGAAGTCATACTCGGACAGTTCGGAGACTGTCGAACTTTCATTCATATTTATGATATTATATGTGCTAACTTTGTCTTGCAGGATATGTGTGTATTTTGTGGACTAACACATTGTGCAGGGACAAAAGAGCAACATTAGCCTCGGATGAACAGTGTCCGAGGCGCCTCCATGGAGCTTGGAGGCGCCTCGGGTACAAAGGAAGAGCTGGCTGCGAAACAGTGTTCAAGGCACCTTGAGTGGTGATGGAGGCGCCTTGGACCTGTTGAAGGTGCCTTGAGTGGTGATGGAGGCGCCTTCAACTCTGATAAGCGCAGAATGGTCAGCGCTTATCTGCACGATGGAATCGGAGCGGTGGAGGCGCCTTGGATGGCTTTCAAGGCGCCTTGGATGCCCTTTATAAGGGGACTTCGAGCAGCTTCTTGTATCAATAACTTACAAGCGATCTTTCTGCTACAAGCTGCTCATGAGACTATTCCGAAGTGCTGCTACGAGATACCGACGACCCGGAGCTCCGAATTTTCAGATTACGATATTGTCGTCGGTATAATTAATTGTTGTCATTTATTGTACTTCAAATTGTAATTATTATCGAGCTTATAGTTGTTGCCCACCGGAAGCGATCAAGGATCGCGGGCCTTCGAGTAGGAGTCGATCAAGGCTCCGAACGAAGTAAAATCGACCTATCTCTGTGTGATTATTTCTTTTATTCCGCTGCGTATTTAACTCCGATAGTTTTCCGATACGAACGATTTAGCCACGAGCGCTATTCACCCCCCCCCCCTCTAGCGCGTCTCGATCCAACAATAAGTTCCACTCACAACACATAGTATAAACATCAAATTAAGCATGTGAGAAGGTCAAAATGTCAATAATAAGTACCAAAATAACCAATAAAAATGCTCATTATCAGTGATCCTCCTATAGATGATTCTCCCACTGAGGATATTGATGTTGGTTTATTTTTTGATGCTTTTGTTGATGATGATAATATTGAAGAATGTGTAGGGAGCTGTATTTTGGAAGCAGCATCTCAAGAATCACCTCCTTCGATCACACAACCAATTGTTGATATGGAATTTGTAAGAATGGAATTGGTTGATGATAAATGTGTAGGGACTTTTGCAATGGAAGCGAAGTCCCAAGAATCACCACCTTTTATAGCATCAACACCTGAGCCAGAGCCAGAACCATCATTTGCTTCAGAGGAAGTCACATCCACAGGTTTAGTAGTTTCAGGTATAACTTAGCAAAGCAAGGTTAGTATTTTTTGTGATCCTTTGGAAAACATTATAGAGGTACCCATCATTGACTATATTGGATGTGATTCAGTTTTTATTTCTTATTCGGCTTATTTTAATATGGTTATGTTTCCATCTTATCTAACACATTTGTGGGAGATTTGTATTTCTTTTGCTTGTGCAGATTTCACTTGGGCTGCTAATTGGAAGTTCAATCTGAACCGTCTTCGACCACCTGAAAGAACTTCAAGAAGACAAAGATGGAGAGAACGATACCTCATTTTTCAACTCCTACATTGAAAGCTCCCTCCATAATAAGAGCCCTTGGTAGGAGAATGTTGAAATATCTTACCCCTCCAAGAGCGAGATTTCGATGAATCCAATGAAGTGGTCGAGCTAATGACCTTAAACAAGCGCTTCTTGGAAGGCAACCCAAGTTTATTTTCCTTATTTTATTTTCAGTTCGTTTTTACTTCATTGATATTAAATCATACCCTCTACTTAATTTTTCTTGTCTATCTTATTTTTGTAGATTTCAAAGTTGTGGAGGAATGTGAGCATTGGATAGAGGAGTATCTTCAAAAACATGAATGTCTCATCACTTTGTAACTTCTCTTACTTTAAATATCCTCCACATTGTTTTTAGTTTTCATTGGGACAATGAAAAGTTTAAGTCTGGGGGGATGCATTAGATGCATTTAGTTTAGTTCAGTTTTTACTTATTTCTTTTTACTTAGTAGTTGCATTCTACATCATATTATGATTGTTTGTTCCTTATTGCAAAATACTAGCACGTTTATTCTAGATTTTATGTTGTTCATGTGGTAGTATGTTTAATGATCTATCTTTTTCTATCTATGATAGCATGAAGTGATGTTTTTACTATAAGAGTTTAAGTATTGGCCTTGTTTTAGGATCTCTATACACTATGCCTATTTTTTATGGCTGATAACTCTAAAATAGTCATGATTCATAGAATTGGACTAGTACTTGTGTTTCTATGGTGACCTCTCAACTACATTTTGGTTACTAGATAAACTCAGATCATGTAAGCTCATTTGGAAAAATCAATCCCAAAAAAATAAAAAAAAAAATAAAAAAAAATGGAAAAAAAATGAAGGTTTGTTCAAGTTTGATACTTTGCAAACATTCAAAGAAAAAAATGGAAAAAAAGGGATAAAAAATTAGTTGTCGTGAGTGGAAACTAGCAATTCACCCCTTTGAGTCTGAGTTAGGTTACTGGGGAAATGAATGTTATGTTTCTCTTGATACGGAGTATTCCTTTGAGACCTTGTGAAAACGATGCATAGTATTTTTAAGGGGAACGAACCTTGCGTGTGGCAGGTAAGTGTCTATCACCGGAAGCATAAGGAACATAATTTTATGACGACTTGACTAGACTTAGGGATTGAAACTTGATAAATCTAGGCCATCTTCGCACTGAGCACGGAGGACTACTACTTAGATCATACTCAAACTACTTTTGTATCTTGTTCACTAATGAAATCATTTGATAGAATTAGATTGACTCACTAGAGATTATGATGCACTGTTTAACCACATGAATCTAGATTGCGGGTTTTGCTTGAGGACAAGAAAAGGTTTAAGTCTGGGGGTGTGATGTGCGTAAATAGTATGATCGTTTATGCATGTTTTGATGCACATTCACTTGCTTTATACGTATATATTCCTTGCATGATCACCTCTTTTAGCATGTATTCACCATATATACTCTTTTGTTCGGATATCTACTCTTTGTTTGGTTGTGTTGATAGGGATAACTTTTGGAGCGAAAACGGTAATTGTCGACGTACCAGGACAAAGCAGAGAGCATGACCGTGCAAACCTGCACGACCGTGCCTCACCACCAGCAACCAAGCAAGGTATGGCCGTGCAACCATGCATAGCCATGCCCCCATGATAGTGGCTAAGCAACACATGGTCATGCCAAATGGCACGGCCGTGCCAACATTCCAGTGGAGAGAAAGGTCACGGCCGTGTGAATACACACGGTCGTGTGACCTCGGCAGAGACGAAGAAGGCCATGGTCGTGCAACCTCGCACGACCGTGTGACTCAACCCGAGAGGAAGCCGTATGAGGCTGTGTGGATTCCACACGACCGTGCAATGAAGAACGCAGGCCGTGCCACGCCAAAACAGAGTTGTGCTAAATTCAGGGTAGATTGTAGACCGATCATAATTTGGCTATAACTTTGTGCTCCATTGGAGTTTCTGGCTGTTATTTATACTAAAACGTAGCTGACTTCAAGATCTACAACTTTTCTTCAGATCCAACAGAGAGAAATAATTTTTTACCCGTGCTAAATGGCATGACCGTGCCTCCCAACCGAGGGTTCAACTGGACCTCCGCCCAGACCGCAGACCAAACTTCGAACCGCCATAACTTTCGGGTCGGTTAGAGCCAGGGCTCGATCCAAGTATCAGATTGAAGATAATTTCAAGAGATACAACTTAGGTTCAGGGGAGATCACGAGAAAACCTGTTTTAATGGGTGAAAAACTCGGTTTACCAGACGCCCCGTAATCCTGGTTTTCCTGGGCGGCTTGGAGGAGGTATAAAAGGGTCAAGAACCCTATTCTTTGATTATCTTGGGTTTGGGGACTTCGTCCCTCTCCTTGGGAAAGGGTTTTCTCCTTTGGGGGAAACCCTAGAGCTTCATCCACCGTCATCTCTCGATGTTCCATCCATCTCTAGAGCAAGGTGGCATCTCCAAGACATCGAAAACATTGGCAAGCATCGCTTCTTCCCTTCCTTCTCATATCAAGGGTTGTAAGTATGTTCTTCTTTATATTTTGGGGTTGTTCTTCCCCCACAATGGAGTAGACATCCTCTTCTAGGATTAGGAAGTATTTGTAATACGATGGAGGTGTAGAACTATGTTGATTCACCTTATTTCTATTCAATGAATTGTTTATGCCTTGTTCATACTTGATGAAGTTGTGTGTGTGACGTAGTTATGTTTCTTGCACGCTTTGTTAATTGATGTGGAGGATTATTGATCACGCAAGGGGATGCCCTAGAGCGTATTGACCAAGATACCCTCGTGACAGGGGTAACCCTTTCCGGACGTCTAAGACGTTCCCTTAAAAGGAGAAACAATCTCATAGGAATTGCTGCTCTCGTAGAGAGAGTGATCTAGATCATATACCCGAGCGGTCCTAGTGACAAGGGTAACCCTTATCCTTATTGTTATTTACTAGATGTGTATCTTAGTGATCTACCGAGGTGCCCTCATGGCAGGGGGGTTAACCGTTACAGGATTTCACAGGGATCATCTCTATTCGATACTTAGGGATATTGACTAATCTAACTTCCTACAAGAGCATGGACATAGAGGGCAGAAACTAAGCAATCTATATAGTATCTCCTAGTATTACAATGAAACCGAAATCCTAGAATCCATCTCCCGAAGCTCATTCCATCCAAGATCAGCTCTTTCTCTTTCTCTCATCCTTCTCTTTCCCTTTTCAATCACCCTCGTTAGTTTGTAAATGCCAAATCCAGCTTTCGACCGTCTAGATAACTTACCTTGCGACATCTCTAGTGCTTAATCAACAGTCCTTGTGGATTCGATATTTTTATTACTGACGACGAAACCATACACTTGCAGTTGCATAACACCAGGGATCAAGTCCGAAGACTCTCCCTAAACATGAATCTCTCTGGTTGCCTTACAACCCTCCCACTACGACGAAGCACTATCTGTGGTTGTGTATCATTTGTGATATATGTTCCAGCTTCTTGTGATATTTCATCTTGTACTATTGGTATTAAAGTAGACGTGTTCTCTCTAATTTCTTCTAGAATAATTTCACTCATGGGGTTATGGTTCATTACATAATCTTCTTATAAAAATCGAGCATTGGTGCTTACAATGATCTTCTGATTTTTAGGATTATAAAACAAACCACCTTTCGTTCCCTTAGGATATCCCACAAATAGACAAACTTCTGTACGTGATTCCAACTTGTCAGTATCTCCCTTAAGCCCATTCCACAATTCCATGGGAGTAGAGGGTACTGATTTAGAAGGCACCATATTCAGAATGTACACTGCTGTTTCCAGAGCATATCCCCAAAATGAATTTGGTAATTCTGAATAACTCATCATCAATCTAACCATTTCCATAAGAGTCATATTCCTTCGTTCTGCCACACCATTCTGTTGGGGTGTACCAGGTGTAGACAATTGAGATTGAATCCCAGCCTATGATAAGTAATTCCTAAACTCTCCAAAGAGATATTCACCACCACGATCAGACCGTAATGTCTTGATACTTTTACCATGACGTTTCTCCACATCATCCATGTACTCTTTGAACTTATCAAAGCACTCAGACTTGCGGTGCATCAAGTAAATGTATCCGTATCTTGAATAATCATCTATAAATGTGACAAAATATTCATAACCACCTCTTGCCTGGATAGACATAGGACCACACAAATCAGAATGAACCAGTTCTAACGCATCTTTGGCTCTATACCCCTTGGCCTTAAAAGGTCTCTTGGTCATTTTACCTTTTAAACAAGATTCGCAAGTTGGAAAGTTTCCAACACTAATGAACCCAAGAGTCCATCGGCTATTAGCTTTTGAATCCTACTTAAGTTAATATGACCAAGCCTTAGATGTCAAAGATATGTTTGGTTCATTTCTGAATGTTTCTTTCTCTTATAAGAATTAGAAGATGTGTTATTAATTTCCATTTGTTGCTTTGTGGAAGAGATTGGATTTAGAGTATACAAGTTGCCTACTAATGTACCAGAACAGATAATAACCCTATTTTTCTTGATAACTACTTTGTCATCAAAAGAAACAGAATATCCATTCACAAATAATTTAGAAACTAAAATTAAATTTTTCTGGTACATAAAGATAATTTCTCAAAATCAAATTTCTATTCCTATCGAATGATAAGTAGACGTCTCCCACTACAACAGCCGCCACTTTTGTGGCATTGCCCATGTAGACGGTTATCTCTCCCTCATATAGTCGCCGGGTTTCCTGGAACCCCTGTAATGTATTGCAAACATGATCAGTGGCTCATGTATCTACATACCAGGTGCTGGTAGATAACACCGCTAAACATGTTTCAACTACTAGAGAATAAGTTATACCTTTATTGTTCTCTCTTTTACGAGGACAGTTCGCCTTCCAATGTCCAGTCTGCTTGCAAATAATACACTTGCCTTTCAGCTTCTTTACTCTAGCTTTCGGTCCAATACCTAGAGATCTATTTACCTTCTTTACTGAGCTAGCTTGTTTCTTGTTCTTCTTCTTGCCTTTCGACTTAGAAGTAGAAACATTTTCAGCAAAGTGAATTTAAGAATTATGACGAAATAACCCTTCTGCTGCCTGAAGTTATGCCAGTAGTTCTGCCAATGAATACATCCTTTTATTCATATTATAGTTCAGAGGAACTGCTCAAAACTTCTAGATAGCGTTTGGAGAATAATATCGACCTGGGTTTCCCCATCAATTTCATCTCCAAGGATTTTTATCTCATTCAAGTATGCCATCATTTTTAGGATATGATCCCTTACGGGTCTCCCTTCTTACATGGTGGCTATCATTAATTTTCTCATTGCCTCTTGCCTAGCAGCCCGACTCTGGTGTCCGAAGAGTTTCTTGAGATTGTTCATCATATCATAAGCAGTTGGAAAGTCCTGGTACTAATGTTGTAGCACATTTGACATTGAAGCCAAAATGTAACACCGTGCCATCTCATCTGTCTTTACCGATTTCTTATGATACTCAATCTCCTCTTCACTAGAATCACTATTAGGCACTTCAGGGTAGGTCTCTAACAGTACAAACTTATAGCCTTCAGCAGTTAGGACAATGTCTATGTTTCTTTTCCAATCTATGTAGTTTGGACCAGTAAGTTTGTTCTCTTTCATTATAATAGCCAGTGGGTTGAAAGTCATCCTAAGAATCACAAAATAAACTTTTGGTCAAGACTCTAAATTTAAAATAATATTGATTCTTCAAATAATACTATTTAAATTTACCAACACCTCTAAACATCAGGAATTATGCATGCCACGTTAGTGTGGATGTATACAAATTCAACATTTGTAAGAGGAGGTTTTACTCATTAATTTTATTATCTTGTCATCCTAACTTTATGACAAATAAAATTAATAGTTGGTTTTCCTTTGGTCACATAAAACAATAGCAGTGATTCCGTTGGGGAGGATACTATTGAATGCGTCTAAGTGTATACCATTACTTGATACTTAGTCCATTAAATAGGATTGTGCCCCTTCAGTTGGAGAAGATCACACGCTCCTAAATAATTTCCTTTAATAATCCATAAAGGAAGTTTGATCTAGTAAACCGCAAACAAACTCATCCGTTGTGGAGGGAGGCACTCAGAGCCAACACGCAAGTTTGTTGCATCACTTACAAGCCAGTAATGGAGACCGTGGAATTTATTTACTAATCCCTCTCTCACTTAGTTTTTTAAGATGAGGATTTTTGACTATGCAAGCATACATCAGATGCACACACACATCACAGTAAATTAAGCAATAAATATGGAAATTAATTTTCTAACTATTATGGCTTCTTCCATCACTGTCCTCTATGTGCTGCCAGCCCTAGGGTCCATGTCGTCGGGTCCATCGAGCTTCCTTTTCTACTGCGCCTCTGGTACTCCAATAGTACCACGCCTTCCAAGGATACAATCCGCGACAAAAATAGAACTTTACATATATCGATCCTATATTCTACAAGGGAATGTACATAAAGTCTAGATCGAACAAAAAAGTAAAATCCTAGGGCTAATACAGCTCCTGCTGTATTTAATACATACAATCATGCACACACATAAAATGCCCTTGACATGTCCAAGAGTCCAATCACACACAATCTCTATAAGCTATAATTGTTGGAGCCTGCAACCACAGAATTAGCATGTCCTACTATTATCCTACCTAAATTATGTATGACATGTGCATAATTAAACTAAAAACCAAACACACAGAGGTAAACCCTAGCTCTGATACCAATTGTTGGTTGCTACTAGGAATATTGTACCGGTTCCCCTGTAAAAAAATTTTGTACAAGTTCTGAACCATTCCTAACAACCTATTGTGTTCTTTAGAAATTAAATTTGGAATCGCAAACGGAACTTAACATTATTGATTCCAAATTCAACTTAAATGTTCTTAGTGGTTTAGACTTGGATCGCAAACGATGCTTAACGTTATTAATCCAAATCTACCTATGTTACAAATTCAATTAAATATTAATTTCAGAGATTGGCTTCCAGGTTAAATATGGCGAGACACTAGACCTTCTTGGGTATGGAAGCATCCATCACTTTCTCGACAAAGCCTCTCAACGAAATTCAATATTTAATTTCCTTATAGTAACCCTAGGTTTAACCAAAAAGAACAATCAAATCACAAGAATGAAAAAAACAAAAGAAACACAATTTTTAATCTCAAATCCGAAAATCTAGAATCACTAGCCTCTTGTGTTTGGTATTTCAAAATCCATACAAAGAAAACTAGTATGATGCGGAATAGAATTACTAGTTATACCTTTCTTTGTAAACAACAACCTCTTGATCTTATATCGTATTCCTATTCTTATCTAAGACATTGTGTGGGCAACGATCTACCGAGATGAGAACCACCAAGACACCTTCCTTCTTGCAAGTTTCGACCACCAACCTTCAAGCTCCAAGGGATGCTAGAACAAAGCCTCTTTTCTCTCCTTCTTCTCCTAGCAAGAACCGGCCACCACAAGAACTCCAAGAGAGGGATGCACCGGCCACTAAAGAAGAAGAGAAAAGGAAGAGTATAGGGCCGGCCACACCAAGGAAGAGAAGGGAAAAACAATAGAAGATATGTTGTGAGGTGAGGCACATCTACCCTCTCTTTTATATTCCTTGGTCTTGGCAAATAAGGAAATTTAATTATTATTAAAATTCCCTTATTTTCCTTGCTATTGGTTAATAAGGAAAATTTAATTAAAAATTCATTTTAACCCTTCTCATGGCCGGCCCCTACAAGTGCTCCAAATAAGGCAAGTTTTAAACATAAAATTAAAACATCCTTATTTGTTTCCAGAAATTTTAAAAATAAAATTTCTCTTTAAAAATTCCCTTCATGGTTGGTTATAAATGGAAACTTTTATAAATTAAAATCTCTCTATTAAAACATGTGGTTGATTACAAAAAGGAATTTTTTTCTCAAAATTAAAATCTTCCTTTCAATCTACAAATAAGGAAATATATCAAATATTTTTTCTTAATTTTTTGTAGAAACTATAAAAGAAAAGATTTAATTTTAAAACTCTCTTTTAAAATCATGAGGATGGTTACATAAAAGGAAAGTTTTCTCAAAAATTAAAATATTCCTTTTAACTACAAATAAGGAAAGATATCAAACCTTTCTCTTAATATTTTGTAGAAAATAATAAAAGGAAAGATTTAAATTTTAAACTCTCTTTTAAAACCATGGCTTCCACATAAGAAAAGATTTTATTAAAAAAAAAATCCTTTTATTTTATATGGCCGGCCACACCAAGCTTAGGCTCCAAGCTATGGCCGGCCATTCTACTTAGCTCAAGCCTTTGGCTTGGCCGTCCCAAGCTTGGGCTCCAAGCTTGCTTGGCCGGCCACCTAAGGGTGGGTAGGAAGTGGGTATTTGGTGGATATAATTCTCTATAAATAAGAGGCTATGATAGGGACCGAGAGGAGGAATTGATTTTGGTCTCTCGATGAAATTAAGCTTCCCATGTTCGCCCCGAACACCCAACTTAATTTCATCAATAATAATTCATACCACTAAAGAATTATTATTGAACTACCGCACCAATCCCAAATTACATTTTGGGCTCCTTCTTATCATGAGTGTGTTAATCTCCCTGTGTTTAAGATGTCAAATGCCCACTAATTAAATGAGTTACTGACAACTCGCTTTAATTAATAACTTAGTCTAAGAGTAGTACCACTCAACCTTATCGTCATGTCGGACTAAGGCCACCTGTAGGGTTTACATGACAATCCTTATGAGCTCCTCTTGGGGACATTATTAACCTAGATTACTAGGACACAGTTTCCTTCAATAATCAACAACACACACTATAAATAATATCATTTCCCAACTTATCGGGCCTCTTGATTTATCGAACTAAATCTCACCCATTGATAAGTCAAAGAAATAAATACTAGATATATGTGCTTATTATTATTGTTGGTTGCTATGCAGAATACCATACCGGTTCCCCTGTACAAAAATTTTGTACAAGTCCTGAACCTTTACTAACAACCTATTGTGTTCTTTAGAAATTAAATTAGGAATCGGAAACGGAACTTAACATTATTGATTCCAAATTTAGTTTATCTGTTCTTAGTGGTTTAGACTTGGATCGCAACTGATGCTTAACATTATTGATCCAAATCTACCCATGTTACAAATTCAATTAAATATTAATTTCTAAAATTGACTTCCAGGACTGCATGACGAGGTACTAGACCTTCTTGGGTATGAGATCATCCACCACCGCCTAGTCAAAGCCTTTTAAAGAAATTTAATATTTAATTTCCTTATAGTAACCCTAGGTTTAACCAAAAAGAACAATCGAATCACAAATTCAAAAAAAAAACAAAAGAAACACAAAATCAAAAACATAAATTCGATTACCTAGATTTATTAGCCTCTTGTGTTTGGTATTTCAAAATCTAAATAAAAGGATGAACTAGTTATGATGCGGAAATTAATAACTAGTTATATCTTTTATAGCTTATTGACCTCATGATCTTCTGTCATATTCTTCTTCTTATCTCGGACGTCGTGTGGCCGACGATCTACGGAGACGAAAATCCACCCAAGCTACCTTCCTCTCCAAGCAAGATTCGACCACCTCAATAACTCCAAGAAAGGATGAGGTTCGACCACCACCACCAAGCTCCAAGGGATGCTAGAAACAAAGCATCCTTTCTCTCCTTCTCCAAGAAAAATCCGGCCACCACAAGACCTCCAAGAGATTATGTGGTTCAACCAGAAGAAGAAGAAAGGAGAAGAGGAATAGGGTCGGCCACACCAAGGAAGAAAAGAGAGAGGAATAATAGAAGAAATGTTATTAGGTGAGGCACCTCTACTGATGTGCATAGATTATATACCTTTGTTTAGCATGTTTTGACCCACATTCACATACTTTGCACATGCTTTTTCTATGTATTTTCATACTTCTAGCTTTCCTTTTAGCATATTTACTCTTTTTGTTCCAAGATCTGCTTTTGTGCATTTTCTGTACATAGGAGTCGAATTTGGTGAAGATTTCATGTTCAAAGGTCAAATCTGTAAGCGAAGCAAAGGAGGAAGGCATCATTCCTGAACCTCACACGACCCAACCATGGGGAGTTGCCCAGGTCGTGTGGAGGTCTTGGCCGTGTAGCTGCAGCAGGAAAGGAAGATGGCTTGGTCGTGTGAACCTTACACGCTCGTGCCAAGATTTGAAGCCAAATGGAGCCAGGCCGTGTACACCACACGGTCATGTAAGATTACCAAAGACCAGGGAAGCCCTGGCCGTGTACACCACACGGTCGTGCAAGGTTTCCAGTGAGCAAGAGGCCTTTGGCCGTGTACACCACATGACCGTGCCAAGTTTCTAGAGGCAGAAGCAGTCCAGGCCGTGTAGATCTACACAGCCATGCAAGGGGAGTCATGGAAGATGCATGTCACAGCCGTGTAACACACATGGTCGTGTAAGGTTGGCAGAGAAGGGAATGGCTATGGTCGTGTGAACCTCACATGGTCGTGCCTCGGGGTCGTGTGGCGCCCAAACCTCACCTCTATATAAAGCCTCCTTCATGATTTGAGAGGGGATCTTCCCCCTTTTGGGGGGAAAACAAGATTTGGGCATTCCTTACCATTCTTGGAGCGATTTCCAGCGATCTAAGGGCGGATCTTCACCTAATCGACTCCGGGAAAGCAAGGATTGGATCCGAAGACGTTCTTCTTTGTAGATAAGTTTTCTTTCTCTCTTTTCTTGGATTTAAGGGGATTAAGAATGCTTGTAATCTTCTTTTCTTCGAGTTTCTTTCCTTTTTTTATGGAGTAGATTTCTTGTTCTAGGATGGAGGGAGTAATTGTAAGGATAATTTAATGTAAAACTCTTGTGGATGTGTCAATTTCCTATTTCTATGGTTTTGCCCTGTTTGTATTCATTCTATCTTGTATGGATTGTTGTGATTAGGGTTTAATTACCATACTTGATTGGATGTTTGGATATCTTGTGGATCTTGTAGAGATTGTATCTCATTCAATTTTCCGACGGACGTTAGTGATAGGAACATGCCTGTGTAAGGATGTTTGAGGAATGATCTTGAGGGTGAAATAGGATAATTCAAGGAGGTAGGATAGATTGTGTACATTAATCTTTATATCTTGATGCGGTTGATGAGTGATGAATTCGTATGTTGATTATCCGAGGGACGCACGTGATAGGCAAGCCAGTGTAAGGATAACATAGATTCATTACTAATTGATCACATTTAGGTATAGATTTCAATCCTAGGCCAGTTGTCTATTGCAAGAGAGAACCGACAACCTTCTACAAATGATGGACAATTGAGAAATAAGATTTTGTAGATCATTTACATGGAACAATCCTTACAAAGAAACCAAAACTCTTAGAACATTCAAATTATCGTCGCCCTTATTCTTGTTTCTTATTCTTTCATTTTCTATCTTACTTTTCATAGTTTTACTTTACACTTGTCAACCCATTGATTAGTTGTTTAGCTAACTCGCATTGAGACACCTTTAGTGCTTATTCCAGTTCCTGTGGATACGATATCTTTTATTATTACTTACGACATTTCTGTACACTTGCGGAGGTCAACAAGTTTTTGGCGTCGTTGCCGGGGACTGCACTATAACATTAGAGATTATCAATTGAGTTAGACTAAATATAACTTTTCTTTTCATTTGCATAGTTGAAACTAATCTTTAGAATCCTGTTTTCATAAGTTTTTCCTTTCTTGTATAACATTCTTGTCAATTCTTTTTGTTGTAATTCTAATTCTGCATTCTTGTTTCTAACATTTTAGTCTAACTTTTCTCTATTTTTCTTTTGATTTATTTTCTTTCTTCTTTTTCTTGTGTGAGCAACTATCATTTTGCAATCTTGTTCTTGTGTATGCGAAGATTTAACTTTGCTAGAGAACTTCTTCCTCTAGACCCTGAGATAGACAGAACATTTCATAGAAGAAAAATTCTGCAAAGACATTTAGAAGAACAAGAACATTCTATCATGGCTAATAGACCACTAAAGGATTATGCAACACCTTATGCTAGGGGTTTTCAATCTAGTATTTCAAGGCCTTCTGTTGAAGCAAACAATTTTGAGATCAAACCTGTAATTATTTCTATGGTGCAGCAAAATCAGTTTGGTGGAGGACAGCATAAAGACCCGAATCAACACTTGGAGGTCTTCTATGAGATATGTGGCACAATGAAGATGAATGGTGTCCCTTCTGAGGCAATACGCCTATAATTGTTTGAGTTTTCTTTGAGAGATATAGCTAAGCAATGGTTGAATTCTTTAGCTCCAAATAGCATCACCACATGGGAGCAATGTGAGCAACAATTTCTTGATAAATTCTATCCTCCAAGTAAAATGGCTCATATGAGGAATCTTATTGCAAGTTTCAAACAAGTTGATTCAGAATCTCTATTTGAAGCTTGGGATAGATATAATAGTATGCTCAGACAATGCCCACATCATGGTTTAGAGAAGTGGTTAGTGTTACATACATTTTATAACGACATCAATTATCATACAAAGGTGTCCCTTGATTCAGCTGCTAGAGAGGCACTTATGAATAAGAGATTGGATGAAGCCGAAGAGATAATTGAAAGTGTAGCACAAAATCACCATCAATGGGCTAATGAAAGAAGTGGTGGCTATTCTTGTGTGAACCCAACAACAAAAGCATCAGGGAAATTTGATGTTGATGCAGTGACTTTATTGGCTGCAAAACTGGGTGCTCTTACAAAGAGATTTGAAAGCATGGGAGTTATTTCAAATACGGTCAATGCCATTGTTTCTTCTTGTGAAGTATGTTGAAGTTCTGAACATTCTAATGACTCATGTCCATTGGGGGCTATCACTGGACAAATTAATCAATTGGAACAATGTGATGCAATCATGGGTTTTAATCAAAGGCAGAACAACCCATACTCAAATACCTACAACCCTGGGTGGAAAAGTCATCCTAATTTTTCCTATAGAAATAATCAAGATCAAGGACCATCCATAGGGGCAAGACCTAATTTTCAGCCTGGGCAGCAGAATTTCAGCAACAATCTTCTCAAGGCTTTCCTATGTCTAAAATTAAAAAGATGTTTGAAGAAATTATCTCTAATCAGAATGAAATGAAGTAGGATATATTGAAGTTTACTCAGAGAATGGATAATTCTGAAAGACATCAAAAGATTCAGGATAGCCAGATTGCCCAGTTAGCTTCCTCATCTTCTAGAGCACCAGGACAACTACCTGGTAAACCTGATGTTAATCCTATGGAGCACTGCAATAGAATTGAGCTTAGGAGCGGACGGGCCTTGGGAGATCCCCAAGTGACTGCTCCAAAAGGAATGCAAATTGAAGAAGAGCTCTCTCCTCAAAAGCCAAACCAGATTCAAGATGATGAGGAGAGTACCACTAAGGTTGAAGAGACTCTTCCACTTAACCAACAAAGTAGAGTTGTCCCTTTTCCTCAAAGACTTGTAATGCTCAAGAAGGATGAAGAGTTTGGCAAATTCTTGGAGAAAGTTAAAGATATTTGTGCTGAAGTGCCACTTATTGATGCAATTCTTCAAATGCCTAAGTTTGCCAAATTCTTGAAGGACATCATGTCAAACAAAAGAAGGAGAGGAGATACAGAGACCATAGCGCTTACAGAGGAATGCAGTGCTCTTTTGGAAAAGAACACTTCCCCAAAGTTAAAAGATCCTGGAAGCTTCTATATTCCTTGCAATATAGGAACTGAATTTATTGAGAAAGCTTTTTGTGATTTGGGAGCAAGTATTAGCCTCATTCCTTATTCTATTTGTAATAAATTAGGTCTCAAAAACTTTAAACTTACTAGTATGGCACTGCAACTTGCTAATCATTCCTGCAGGTACCCTATGGGTATCGTAGAAGAGGTGCCGGTAGAAGTAGGTGGGAGTATAATTCCCACCGATTCTGTGGTGTTAGACATGGAGGAGGACCCAAAAATTCCTATCATATTGGGAAGACCATTCCTTGCTATAGCGGGAGCTATTATTGATGTTAAAAATCATAAACTTTCTTTGGTAATTAGAAAGGAACAGTTGGAATATGATTTATCTAATGTCTCTAACCATGTTTCTTCTCTTTTAAATGCTTGTAGCAGGGCAAGCATTTACAAACTTGAGGAATGGAACTTCCATCCTCATGGGAGGCCACCAAATGAAGAAAATTTTGTGGTGGAAGATGTTGGGAGAAGACCTCCCAACAAAAATGACAAATATATCTGCCCTCTAAGGGCAAGGAAAAGAGAAGAGTGATCAAGATTGGCCGAGCTAAAGACCCTAAACAAGCGCTTCTTGGGAGGCAACCCAAGGGTTCTTTTAGTTAGTGCATTTTATGTTTTCATTTTTTTTCATTAGTAGTGTTTTTACTTTGTTTTCACTTTGGTTTTTAGGTTAAATTTCACTTCCATGAGCTGGCCATGATTGCTTCATGGGCATGGAAGTAATGGAGAAGCAAGAAAGGAGAAAAATCATCAAGTGGAGCAAAACAAAGCATGGTCGTGTGCTATACACGGCCAGGCATATGTTGCAGAGAAGGGAGATGCTTGGGTCGTATCTACATGACACGGTCGTGTAGAGTCTCCAGAGAAGAAAAGGTGCTCGGCCATGCCTCACACATGGCCGTGTGAAGAATCCAGAGAAGAAAAGGTGCTCGGCTGTGTCACACACAGCCGTGTGAAGAAACAAGTACAGAAGCCTGCACTAGCCGTGTCATCCAACATGGCCGTGTGCTAATTCTGGAGGAGAAAATGGGTGAGGCCGTGTCCCAGACACGACCATGCAAGGATAGCCGAGAAGAAGAAGGATATGGCTGTGCCAATTGGCATGCCCGTGTGACTCAACCCGAAGAGGAACAAGGGAAAGGACGTGTAGATCTACACGGCCCGTGAGGAGAAATCTGATTAGGTCGTGTCTCCTATACACGGCCAGATTCAAGCCGTGCCCCCTGTTAGCTAGAGCCCTAAAGCCAATCATTTGATGATTGTATTTTGGACTTATTGTATCATATTCTATATAAATAAAAGCATTTGGATTTTGGTTATTATACTTACTTGTATTGGTGCCAAATAAACTAAGTATAATAATGTCCTTGAGTAGACGGTTCTCACCTATATCAATTGGTTAGTTGTACCGATAGTGAGATGATATAGGAAACACTACTCTTAATCATTCCTAGTCGAGTATTAACATTCAGGGACAATGTTAATGCAATAAGACTAGCATGTAGGTCAACTCGATGACTTGATCTCACAAGTCATGGATATAGAGATATCAAGTTGACACATGGGTATACATTAGAGAATGTATACTGACTGACTCACCATGAGAAAGTATCATGGATCGTTATATGAGTGTCATATACTTTCTCATGTGGCTATTAGTATGACTACTAGTCCTTAGACCTGAAGTCACCATAGATCCCTACATAAGGAGTTATGTACTTTGGTTTCGTCAAACGTCACCCGTAACTGGGTGGACTATAAAGGCGATTACTGGGTATATAACAAATTATGCAGAGGGATGTGAGTGATATAGATGGGATCTATCCCTCCTATATGATGGGAGAGACATTGGTATTCTTGATAGAGTGAGACCACGAAGTGCATGACCATGCCCAAATGAGTCAATATAGGATATTGATTTCATTTGATTTAGTGAGTCTACTTAGAGTTCAAGATTTAGATTGGTCAGAGGATGACACGGTCTATGCCTCACATTGACCAATCTAGATGTCTAGGATAGAAGGACACTTGTCATATATTGTGAGGAGTCACAATTAGTAGTCACAAGGTGATGTTGGATCTCGACATTTCTTGTAACTTGGGTAGTAATGATGTGTTGCTAGATACCGCTCATTACTTATGCTCCTAAATGGGTTTAGGGCATTGCCAACGTTACAAGAACCTATAGGGTCACACACTTAGGACAATTAGATGGAGATTAGGTTCATATGATGAACCAAGAGGATTAGATTCATTTGATGAATCAAATTGGATTAAGAGTAATCCTAATTGGGCTAACTTGAGTTCGACTCAAGTTGATTCATGTGTTCAATGAGTCTAATTTAGATTTTGACTCATTGAATCAATTTAATTAAATGAATTAGATTCATTATATTAAGTTGGCTTGAATCAAGTGGTTGGATTCGTTCAACCATGGAAGTGATTTGGTCAAGTTTGACTTGACTTGAGAGGAAGATTAAAAGTCAAGTTTGACTTGACTTTTTGCCACCTCATTGGTGAGTTGGCATTGATGTGGACCAATGATGTTACTCCACATCATCATGGGTGCCACCTTATGGAAGTTACAAAGCCATTCTCTTTAATGGCTTCACATTAATTGCAATTAATGCAATTAATTTGGGGTTACACATGGAGAAGTGGCCGGCCACTTTTGTTTTGAATGAGAATTCATTTTTCATAAAAGTGTGTATTTTCTTCCTTCTTCCTCTCAAGCTCTCCCTCTCCTCCTTCCTTGGCCGAACCACATAGGTGCTAGCACACCTTGTTTTGGTCATCTCCACCTAGTGTGTTCCTATGGATACATATAGAGAAGTATCTATCCTTGATACTTTCGAGATCCGACGAATCTTGGACGAGCGGGATACGAAAAGGGCATGCATCGAAGGTAAAGATCTTCAACATGTAGATCTAGAAGGCACGAGCAACACAAGGTGGTCAAAAGGAAGGCGCTTGAGAAGTTGACCTTAGGTTGACCATCCGATCTTCTCATTGACTTGAGAAGATCGTAGTAGGGCCATGACTAATCACAAAACTTAGTTAATTACTTGTGTATATGATGCATGTTTCATTAAGTAATTAATTAGCGCCTAGCGATTAAGATTAGATCTAAATCGTGCACAAGATGCACCCTTACGATTAGATTAGATCTACATCGTGTACAAGATGCACTCTATCGATTAGATTAGATCTATTTCGTGTATATGATACAACATCATTTAGATTAGATCTAAATCACGACAGCTCAAAATGCCTACCATGCCGTGATACCTACCACTACCTCGATCGCATGATGTTGTTTAATCTGCCAAAGCAGAGCAACACATACTATCTTGGTAGGGTACGGAGGGACAATCTTGGTCCCGCCTATCAACGCATGGGCGAGTACAAACTCAATTAGATTGAGTATTCCTAGTTTACTCGGTTGGATCGAGTACAACTATAGACATTCTTCCAATGGTTGGAAAGGTAGGACAAAATCACGTTTATATTAATTCTCGGGCGTATTAGCCAAAGCTAACTCAAGTTTTAATATAAATGCGGATTTCATCCTATAAACAAGAGTTGCATAGAGATGTAATTAGTAATCGTTACCTACCGATCATACTAAGTCTTGGGCGTATTAGCCAAAGCTAACTCAAGGGTTAGTATGATGTGGATCTTGTCCCACATGAATTATAGAATTTAGTGGGAGCATCATTTAGTTAAAGGCCTAATTAAATGATTAAGAATATGATATTTATTTCTGCTTTTATTCTGTTGTAGATAACCATGACGTCAAATACGAACACCTTCTCCCTGCGATCTGTCCTTGAGAAGGACAAGCTCAACGGAGCAAACTTCCTGGACTGGTACAGGAACCTGAGAATAGTTCTCACTCAGGAACGTAAACTGTACGTTCTGGAGCAGCCCATTCCGGAGGCTCCTCCGAGATGCTTTCAAGAAGCATCAAGATGACGCATTAGATGTGTCCTGTCTAATGCTCACGACCATGAACTCTGAGCTTCAGAAGCAACACGAGTTAATGGGCGCTTACGATATGGTTGAACATCTTCGTCAACTATATCAAGGACAAGCGAGGCATGAGAGATTTGAGATCTCAAAGGCACTGTTTCAGTGCACAGTAGGCCCATATGTACTCAAAATGATTGGGTACATAGAGAACCTACAAAGGTTGGGGTTCCCACTTGGCCAAGAGCTGGCCACTGACCTGATCTTGCAATCCTTGCCGGATAGCTACAGTCAATTCGTTCTAAACTACAATATGAACGAGATTAACAAGCCACTGCCCGAGCTGCTTAGCATGTTAAAAACTGCTGAGCTAAACCTTAAGAAGGCTAAGCCCAACATTGTTCTGATGGTTCAGAAACATAAGGGCAAGGGCAAGCCCAAAGGCAAAGGAAAGTCCCAAGCCAAGGACAAAGGCAAGGCACTGAAGCCTAAAGGAGGGATCGCCAAGGATGCTACCTGCTTCCACTGCGGTCAGACCGGGCACTGGAAGAGGAACTGCAAGGTATACTTGGAGGATCTTAAGAAGAAGTGAAGTGAGACTTCCACTTCAGGTATATATTTTATAGAAGTCAATCTATCTATTTCTACATCATGGGTATTAGATACTGGATGTGCTTCTCACATTTGAACTGATGTGCAGGCGCTGAGAAATAGCAGGGCAAGGGCAAGGTGGACCTACGAGTAGGCAATGGAGCACGGGTTGCTGCTGTTGCTGTAGGGACTTACTTTCTATCTCTACCCTCTGGGCTTGTACTAGAGTTAGTCGATTGTTGTTATGTGTCTGCATTAACTAAGAACATTATATCAATTTCTTGTTTGGACAAGAAAGGTTTCTCGTTTACAATAAAGAACAAATGTTGTTCCGTCTTTTTAAATGATATGTTCTATTGTAGTGCACCTCTGATAAATGGACTCTATATTCTAGACCTTGAGAGTCCTATCTATAACATAAATACCAAGAGGTTCAAGTCAAATGACATGAACCAAACCTACCTCTGGCACTGTCGCTTAGGTCATATAAATGACAAGCGCTTATCCCAGCTCCATAAGTATGGTATGTTGGACTCATTTGATTTTGAATCATATGAAGTATGCGAGTCATGCCTACGAGGCAAGATGACCAAGACTCCCTTTAGTGGGCACAGCGAGAGAGCGACTGATTTGTTAGAACTCATACATAGTGATGTATGTGGCCCTTTCAATGTCGCTTCTAGAGGCGGTTATAGGTACTTCATCACATTTACTGATGACTTCAGTAGATACGGTTATGTGTACTTGATGACACATAAGTCCGAATCCTTTGAAAAGTTCAAAGAATTCAAGAATGAAGTATAGAACCAGCTTGGCAAGAGTATTAAGATACTTCGATCCGATCGAGGTGGAGAATACCTTAGCCATGAGTTCTGTGACTATCTAGCTGAGTGTGGTATTCTATCCCAACTCACTCCTCCTGGAACACCACAGTGGAATGGTGTATCCGAACGGAGGAATCGTACCTTATTAGATATGGTACAATCTATGATGAGTCACATAGATCTTCCGACATATCTATGGGGATATGCTCTAGACACGGTAGCTTTCATACTCAACCGAGTTCCATCAAAGGCCATGATAAAGACACCATATAGGATATGGACTGGGAGAGATGCCCAGGTGTCTTTCATGAGGATTTAGGGTTGTGAGGCTTATGTACGACGTCAAGTCTCAGACAAATTAGGACCCAAATCCGACAAGTGCTATTTCATTGGATATCCCAAGGAAACTAAGGGATATTACTTCTACATTCCCTGTCAGCACAAGGTAGTTGTGGCAAAGACTGGGGTCTTTCTAGAAAGGGACTTTGGAGTGCGTTCGATCTTAAAGAAGTTCAAGATACGAACAATAGCATTGATGCCTCGATGGAAGTTGAACTGGAACCACAAAGTGTTGTGGATGATGTTGTTCCACAAAGAGTTGAGGAACAACAACCAGTTCAAGTAGACATACCTCTTCGCAGGTCTGATAGGGTACGTCGTCAGCCTTAGAGATACTCATTTCTCTTGTCTGACCATGATGACGTTGTGCTCATAGAGGATAAGCCTACCACCTATCAGGAAGCTGTGATGAGACCAGATTCCGAGAAATGGCTAGAAGCCATGAGATCCGAGATGGAATCCATGTACACCAACCAAGTATGGACTTTGGTTGATCCACCTGAAGGGGTAAAACCCATAGGGTGCAAGTGGGTCTTTAAGAGAAAGACTGACATGGATGGACTTATCTATAAGGGTCGCTTGGTAGCTAAAGGTTTCAAGCAGATTCATGGTATTGACTATGATGAAACCTTTTCTCCAGTAGCGATGTTTAAGTCCATTCGGATCATGCTTGCTATTGCAGCCTACCATGACTATGAGATATGGCAGATGGATGTCAACGCGTTTGAATGGAAACCTACTCGAGGATGTGTACATAACACAACCCGAGGGTTTTGTAGATCCACAAGATACTAGCAGAGTGGTGCATAGGTCCATTTATGGACTAAAGCAAGCTTCTGGGTGGAATCTTCGATTCGATGATGCAATCAAACAGTTTGGTTTCATCAAGAACGAAGATGAACCTTGTGTCTACAAGAAGGTTGTAGGAGACATAGTTGTCTTCCTCATATTGTATGTGGATGACATACTGCTCATTGGGAAGGACATCCCTATGCTTCAGTCTGTCAAGACCTGGCTAGGGAGTTGCTTCTCAATGAAGGACTTAGGTGAGGCATCCCGCATTCGAGTGATACAGATCTATAGAGATAGATCTAAGAGATTGCTTGGCCTAATTCAGAGTACATATATTGACAAGGTACTCCTTCGGTTTGCCATGCAGAACTCCAAGAAGGGATTTCTGCCGATGTCACATGGCGTGAGTCTTTCGAAGACTCAAGGTCCCTCTTCTAGAGAGGAGAGAGACCGTATGGATCAAATCCCTTATGCCTCAGCCATAGGATCGATCATGTATGCCATGCTATGTACTCGACCTGATGTCTCGTATGCTTTGAGCATGACGAGCAGATATGTAACACCCACTAAGCTTTTAAGATAAATATGAGAATGATGAATTTGCCTTAGAAAAATATTAGTAGAATGTTGAACCAAAAAGAAATAAAAAGAAATAAAAATAGGGAGTGGTCAAGGATTGAACCTTGAACCTCTCATGATGTAAATGATAGGATTAATGGGTAATAACCAGTTGGGATAGGAATGATATATTGATAGCAAAGGAGGGAAACTCATGATAAGGATGAGAGTAAAAGCTAGCCAAAAGAAAGCAAGAAAAGAGCAAGAGAAAGGCAACTTGCCTTCCTTCTTTTCTCTCCCTCTTCCTCTCCCCTTGCCGTGACTTAAAGAGGACAATTAAGGGGATTCATTCCCCCTTTTTTCATCATGAATGATGAGAACAAATAAATAAATAAAATAAAATAAAAAAAGGGGCTAAGGGAGAAGGAAAGCAAAAACCAATTTTTCTACCTCTTCCCCCTTTACATAAAAGGGAGCATGTAAAGAGAAGATTTTATTTTTCTCTCATTTCTCTCATTCTCTCCTCTCCACCACCGAGAACCTCAGCCCCCTCTCCTCCATTTTCGGCCCCCAAAACAAGGTTCCTCCTAGGATACAAGGAAGGCTACCAAGGGAAATCAAAGGAGGAGAACAAGAAGAAGAGACCCTTTCTTCCATCACCACACTTTAGAACCACAAGCGAAAAGGAAGTAAGTATCCCCTCACCTGTGGTACAAGTGGTTTTAATGTGTTTTTGGATTTTATGAGGATTTTAAAACCTAGAAACAAAGTTGTGAAAATTCGGCCAAAGAAAGAACTTGTTGATCATAGGAATGTTTAATATAAGCCTTGATTCATGATAATTTTTCTATGCTTTGTAAGAAGGTTTTCTCTCATATTTTTATATATATGTGATGCTGGATTAGAGATGTACCTAACCCTAGAGTTTCGGCCAAAAATGTTTTATAAGGGCTAGGGAATTTATTTGTTTACCTAACTTGCACAAAACCCTCTAAATAAATGGTTAAGGATCCATTATTGTTTTCATACTTGAAGGTTACTTGGAACCAAAAGTACCCCACTCACAAGTTTCGGCAAAGAAGGGTTTAGGGTTAGGAAGACTTTGAATTTAAACTCACCATGTTTATATGATAGAATATAGAGTTTCTTAAAGAGTTGCATGCTTGTATGTTGATAGAAACTCATGAACATCACTTTTAATGTTTCGGCCATGGTAAGGTGGATGGTTTAGAATAGCTTAAACAGATTTTTTTTAACATGCTCAAAACCTCCATGACAATAAGATATGAAAGTTGTTTGATGCTCCCATGCTTAATTATAGTATAGGAAAATTGGTTGCATGATATATGATAATTATGACCACAAGGGTCCTAGCTTGTTTGTGAACCAAACTTATATGCATAGTTTCTTTGATATTTTTGCCATAAAACTTGTTTAGGTTTTCCATACTTTAGGCCACCTAAAACCTAGTTTAAAGACTTGGAAGGTTTCGGCCAAACATATGCTATGAGATAAAGAAAGGAAAAATCTAGGAAACCTAAGACACAATTTAAATGTATGCTTATAGTGCTTGACTTTTATACATGTTATGAAATGTGTTATGACTTTCTATGCTTTTATGCCATTTGAACAAATTCCATGCTTGATGAGGTTCGGCCATGTAGGGTTTAAAGACCTAGAAACCTTAAAATTTAGACCTCATGTGTTAAAGATGCTTCTTATGAAATTGAGATAACATGTTGATTGTGTTCACATGCTTATATATTTAACTATGATTCAAATGGACACTTTAAAGTCTTGGCCATGAAGGGATACATGCCTTAGAAACCCTAGAACTTACATTGAACATGCTCATGCCACTCTCCATGAAATATGAAATGTAGAAAGCTAAAAATTCACATGCTATATGTTGTTAGTGACCTAAATTGATGCTAAGGGAAGTTTCGGCCATGACAACTCGTATGATGCCATTTATAAATTTATACATGATGTTAGAGTAAGTTCACATGCTTGTATGCTTGCTTGAAAACCTAAATGATTACTTGTAAGTTTCGGCCATGACATAATTTTAAGGGCTTAAAGGATTTAGGAACTAACTCAATTGTGCTTACCATATTCCTTGAAACAAATGCTATAAATATGGTTAAGGTTTCCATGCTTTATGTCATTTAGAACCTTGTTTCACACTTGTTAAGGTTCGGCCAAATGAGGTTTAAGGACTTGGAGAACTTAGAGTCCAAGTAAATCTTGTTTATAATACTTCCTATGAAAATGATATGTGGATGAATTAGGTTCTACATGCTTGGATTTTGTTTAAAACCTAAATTGGCACCTAAGAGGGTTTCGGCCAAGATAAGAACCCAAAGGACTAGGAAGCTTAGTACCCAAATTAATCATGTTACATTGTTCCTTATGATTGGATGAGCACATGATACACTTTTATGCTTAGACATGTATGCTTGTGAGCTATACAAGATGAGAATTTCTACGATATGTTATGAGTTCAAAATATGCATGCTTTATGTTATGATATGTGGGTAAATTTTACATGCTTTGATGATATGATATGAGCTGAAAATATGCATGCTTATGTTATGATATATGGTTAAATTATGCATGCTTTGATTCTATGTTTAGTGCTTAAAATATGCATGCTTTCATGATATGCTATGTGGTAAAATTATGCATGCTTGATGATATGCTTTATGCTTAAGATATGCATGTTTTTATGATCTATGCCTAAGTGATGCATATTGTTATGATATGATGTATGTCTAAGTGATGCATACTTTTATGGTATGATGTATACCTAAGTGATGCATACTTTTATGGTATGATGTATACCTAAGTGATGCATACCTTTATGACATGATGTATGCCTAAGTGATGCATACCTTTATGATATGATGTATGCCTAAGTGATGCATACTTTTATGACATGATGTATGCCTAAGTGATGCATACTTTTATGATATGATGTGTGCCTAAGTGATGCATGCTTTTATGATGTATGATATGTATAAGTATGACATGTACTTTACTTTATATGGCTTGTACCAAGGGTGGGCTCCATAAGCGCCCCGGGGTCGATGGAATAAGACTCGGGCCTCGTTAGGGATGGACTCCTAAGTGCCCCTAGGTCGATGGAGTAAGCCTCGAGCCTAGTATGTTGCCTTGTAGGGTGCAAGACTTGCTACCTTGGACCTACATAGGTTGCGCGCAATATGTAAGTGGTACATAGCCGGGATCCCCTTTAAGTTGAGATTATGTTCAAGTATATATGTAAGAAGAAATGGTTTTAAAGATCATGAGACATACACATGTTTTTCGGATACATGTTTTTCAAAATCATATTGCATATACCTTATGATGATTTATGATATGCCATGGTTAGATATGATTATGTTATGTTCCATGATATGTCCATGTGTAGGATATGCCATGACTCCTTATGACGATATGCCATGATTAGATACGATTATGTTATGCTTCATGCTATGCTTTATGCTATGATATGTCATGACTAGTTATGATTTCTTCATGTTGCATGATATGCTTAAAAGAGTATGTTACATTATGTCATGACTAGTTGAAATGATGTCATGTTGAGACATTCTTTGATTATACTATGATTTTCGGTTTTAGTGAGTAGGAAAGGAACTTACTGAGCCATGAGTGCTCACAGCTTACTGTCCTTGTACCACAGATAAAGGAAAAAGCTGGATGAGCTAGAGGAGCAGCAGGAGAGGCAAGTTGATGTGTGTGGCAGTGGCTAGGCAACCAAATAAGAACCTGCTTTAAAAAAAAAAACTTTTAAAGAACTATGCTTTGGTATCATGAATTGTAGTACCATATGTGTGACTTGATGTTATGTTTCTACTAATTTTGATATCATGTTATTGAGGCCAAGATAGTGTAGTTCGGATTTGATGAAAGGGAAAACAAAAGAAAAGTTTTTATTAAACTAAGATAATTATTTTAAGTCTTCCGCTGTTTTAAAAAAAAAAAATTTGTACATAGAGTATCGTAGCCCCGTCCCTTAGGGTTAGCAGGGAGGGCAGGCGTTACAAGATACCAGTCAGATCCAGGTGAAAGTCACTGGATAGCGGTCAAGAATATTCTTAAGTACTTAAGAAGGACTAAAGAATATTTCTTGATATATGGAGGCAATGATGAGCTAGCTGTAAAGGGTTACAGTGATGCTAGCTTCCAGACCGACTAGGATGACTATAGATCGCTGTCGGGGTTCGTATTTTGCATTAATGGTGGTGCTGTCAGCTGGAAGAGTTCGAAGCAGGATACAGTAGCTGATTCTACGACAGAAGCCGAGTACATTGCTGCATCAGAGGCAGCAAAGGAGGCAGTTTCGATCCGCAAGTTCATCACTGAACTTGGGGTGGTTCCTAGCATTGCTGACCCCATTGAGCTCTATTGTGATAACAATGGAGCTATAGCACAGGCGAAGGAACCTCGCTCACACCAGCGGACCAAACACATACTACGGTGCTTCCATCTCATTCGAGAGATTATCGAGAGAGGAGATGTGAAGATTTGCAGAGTACCTACAGAGGCTAACAACGTAGATCCCTTGACCAAGGCTTTGGCACAGAGGAAGCATGATGGTCACACTAGGTCATTTGGGCTTAGAGCCAACACTGATTGACATTAGTGCTAGTGGGAGATTGTTAGCTAGAGCCCTAGAGTCAATCATTTGATGATTGTATTTTGGACTTATTGTATCATACTCTATATAAATAAAGGCATTTGGATTTTGGTTATTATACTTACTTGTATTGGTGCCAAATAAACTAAGTATAATAATGTCCTTGAGTAGACGGTTCTCACCTATATCAATCGGTTAGTTGAACCGATAGTGAGATGATATAGGGAACACTACTCTTAATCATTCCTATTCGAGTATTAACATTCAGGGACAATGTTAATGCAATAAGACTAACATGTAGGTCAACTCGATGACTTGATCTCACAAGTTATGGATATAGAGATATCAAGTTGACACATGAGTATACATTAGAGAATGTATACTGAATGACCCGCCATGAGAAAGTATCATGGATCGTTATATGAGTGTCATATACTTTCTCATGTGGCTATTAGTATGACTACTAGTCCTTAGACCTGAAGTCACCATAGATCCCTACATAAGGAGTTATGTACTTTGGTTTCGTCAAACGTCACCCGTAACTGGGTGGACTATAAAGGCGATTACTGGGTATATAACAAATTATGCAAAGGGATGTGAGTGATGTAGATGGGATCTATCCGTGCTATATGACGGGAGAGACATCGGTATTCTTGATAGAGTGAGACCACGAAGTGCATGGCCATGCCCAAATGAGTCAATATAGGATATTGAGTTCATTTGATTTAGTGAGTCTACTTGGAGTTCAAGATTTAGATTGGTCAGAGGATGACACGGTCTATGCCTCACATTGACCAATCTAGATGTCTAGGATAGAAGGACACTTGTCATATATTGTGAGGAGTCACAATTGTTGGAACCCCGAGGTGTTTTGATGTGATCAAACAAGTTAAGCTAGGTCCTGCGTAGTTTGACCCTTGTGTCTAAGTGTGCAGGAACTTAGGAACACAGGAAGTCGAGCGGAAGACGTGGCTAGCGAGAAGGACGGCACAGGAGAGAGCCGACGGGCTCGGTGCGTCCGAGGGACGAGGTGTCCGCGGAAGAGTACACCGGTGGACGAGAAGAACGTGTGCGGCGTTCGAGGGACGAGAAACCGGGAAGGAAGGCTGCTCGAGGAGAAGGCCGGAATATGGGTTCGGGTGAGCCCTATTCCGGATGGCCGAGATCACCCAAACTAGTGGAGCCGGAACAGAAGACCCGGACTGAGATGAGCTGAACCGAAGCGGAGCGACCGGATGGAAAAAGTCAACCAGAGTTGACTTTTGGGGTCCGGGGCGCCCGGAATGTGGTTTTTGACCAGATCGAGTCAAACTCGATCTGAACGTTGGGGGATAAAGTTTTATCCCCCCAGGGCGCCCGGACCCTTCCAGGCGCCCCGACCAAGGCTATAAATATAGCCTTGGTCCAGAAGCAAATCAATTAATCAAGAACAACTACTTGTAATCCAGTGCTTTCATTTGTTATTTCTTTCTATGCTTTCAACGCTGTAAGAGGCTACTCCGCCCAGAGGAGAATCAATTAGTGCGCCTTCTTTGCCTTGGATTAGCAATCCTCTGATTGCAAACCAAGTAATTCCTGCATGTTTTTGCTTTAATTAGTCTCTGCCCTTTTAATTACAAGTTCTTTTAAGTTAGTTGAATATCCGAGAAATCTTTTTTTTGTTTTATCTTGTAGGGCAATTCACCCCTCCCCTCTTGCCGGCCTCCAAAGGGACCAACAAGTGGTATCAGAGCAAGGACGCTTCAGGAGGACTAACCGCCGATCGAAGCAACAAGATGGCCGGACCAAGTATCGTCCCACCAAAATTCGAGGGGAACTTCGCAGACTGGAAGCGTCGTATGGAGGTATTCCTAAAAACAGATTTTGAAATTCGGTTTATTATGAAATATGGTTTTATAGCTCCAGTAGATAAAGATGGAAAAGAAAAAGAAGAGAGCGATTGGACAAAGAAGGAGCAGAATGAGTCGGTATCAAACAGCCGTGCGGAACATCACCTGCTGAGTGTGTTACCACCTCAAGAGGTCAATCGCATCGGAAACTATGTGTCTGCTAAAGAACTTTGGGAGAAGTTCTTGGAACTCCACGAAGGCACGTCCGAAGCAAAGCTCGCTAGAAGGGACATCCTCCGTAACAAACTGATGAACATCCGTCTGGAAAAAGGTGAGAAAGTAGCCAGTCTACACGCGAAGGTAAAAGAACTAATTACTAGTCTCAAGAACCTCGGAGAAAAGGTATCAAATCGGGATACAATACGCTATGCGCTCAACGCATTTCCTCGAACTCCGGAGTGGACTTCAATCATCGACGCCTACTACATCTCAAAAGATTTGGAGGTAAGTACATTAGAGGAATGTTTTTCTACCCTTGAATTACATGAAACTAGATGTGCAGAGACATCAAAGGACACAACCCACACTATGGCGCTAAACGCAACCAACAAGGATGAACCCGAGTCAGACTCCGAAGATGACAAAGAAGCATACATGGTAAGAAACTTTAAAAAGTTTTTTAGATCTAATAAATTTAAAATGCAGAATCAAAAGAATCAAAAAGGTAGAAGAAAGGTGCGGTGCTACCAGTGTCAGAAGGAGGGACACCTAAGGGAAGACTGCCCAGAACTCAAGAAGGTCAAAATGAAGACACCCAAGAAACACAACCTAAAAGCAACTTGGGACGACACTTCTTCATCCGAATCAGAAGCTCAAGAATATGCTGGGATAGCGCTGATGGCAAGTTACGAAGGGCAAAGCTCGTCAAAACCTAGCATCGATGAAGGGGGAGCGACCTCAGATGAGAGCAGCGAAGCAGGGGGAGATTCAGACTTCAAGTCTGATATGGTAAGTGAGGTATGCCTCTTACCCCCTGATCAACTTTACTCTGGCATTAAGGCAATGACTAAATCCATGTATAGATTAGAAAATGAAAATACCAAATTAAAAAATGAAATTCTGGAAACAAAAAGAATTTTAGCAAAATCATGTCTAATAGAGGATTTTGATAAATTGAAAATTCACAATGAAAAACTAAAAGAAGAAATAGAAAGACTGAAAAAATATAAAAGTTCAAATATTTCTACTTTTAGAAATTATAGAGGTTTAAATTGGTATTATAGATTTCGTCAAAGTCAAATTAGAAATATATCAAAAATCTATGTACCTAGGAAATACTTGGTTAACCCTGTAGGTAGGAACCTCTACTGGGTTCCAAAAACCTGTTTAATTTAACTTAGCATTTTCAGCAAGGAAATTAAAACGACTAATTTCATTATGAGACTTTGTCTAAGGAAGTGGTTGTTGCTCTAATAACCAAGAAGGCCTAGTGCTTCGCCACGACCTGGAAGCCAAGTATCGAAATGAAAAGTTTAATTGACTAACTGAAAAAGCATTAATTTAATTTACCTAATGCTTTAAAAGAGTTATTCAATTTATATATTTAAAATTAATTTATAATAATTTTTTTTGAAAATTAAATTTTTTTTAATTGACTTAGAAAATTTCTGAAAATTATTGACTTAGAAATTTTCTGAAAATTGACTTAGAAATTCTTTTTGGAAATTGACTTAAATCTTTTTAAATTAACTTAGATATTTTTTTTAACTTAGGAATTTTTTCTATGAATATTGTCTTAGACATTTTCCTTTGAAAATTGCCTTAGAAATCTTTTATAAAAATTCACTTAAAAATTTTCTGAATATTGACTTAGAATTTTTTTAAACTAGATATTCTCTTTTGAAACATTGCCTTAGAAATAAATATTAATTGCCTTAGAATTTTTTTTTTCACTTAAATTTTTTTTAACCGTAGACTTGTTTAGAGAACCCCTATTTTTTATGTGATCAAAGGGGGAGAAGTATGTTAAGTCTAGGGGGAAGTATACACTTATTAAATTGAAATATCTTTGGACTTAATTGTAAATAAATTGTTTGTACTGCATCTGTATTACCCTAGCTTAACTTGGGTTGCTCACATCAAAAAGGGGGAGATTGTTGGAACCCCGAGGTGTTTTGATGTGATCAAACAAGTTAAGCTAGGTCCTGCGTAGTTTAACCCTTGTGTCTAAGTGTGCAGGAACTTAGGAACACAGGAAGTCGAGCGGAAGACGCGGCTAGCGAGAAGGACGGCACGGGAGAGAGCCGACGGGCTCGGTGCGTCCGAGGGACGAGGTGTCCGCGGAAGAGTACACCGGTGGACGAGAAGAACGTGCGCGGCGTTCGAGGGACGAGAAACCGGGAAGGAAGGCTGCTCGAGGAGAAGGCCGGAACATGGGTTCGGGTGAGCCCTATTCCGGATGGCCGAGATCACCCAAGCTAGTGGAGCCGGAACAGAAGACCCGGACCGAGACGAGCTGAACCGAAGCGGAGCGACCAGACGGAAAAAGTCAACCAGAGTTGACTTTTGGGGTCCGGGGCGCCCGGAACCATCCGGGGCGCCCGGAATGAGGTTTTTGACCAGATCGAGTCAAACTCGATCTGAACGTTGGGGGATAAAGTTTTATCCCCCCAGGGCGCCCGGAACCCTTCCAGGCGCCCCGACCAAGGCTATAAATATAGCCTTGGTCCAGAAGCAAATCAATTAATCAAGAACAACTACTTGTAATCCAGTGCTTTCATTTGTTATTTCTTTCTGTGCTTTCAACGCTGTAAGAGGCTACTCCGCCCAGAGGAGAATCAATTAGTGCGCCTTCTTTGCCTTGGATTAGAATCCTCTGATTGCAAACCAAGTAATTCCTCTGTGTCTATTTTCTGTTTTAATTAGTCTCTGCCCTTTTAATTACAAGTTCTTTTAAGTTAGTTGAATATCCGAGAAAGGTTTTTTTTGTTTTATCTTGTAGGGCAATTCACCCCTCCCCTCTTGGCGGCCTCCAAAGGGACCAACAACAATTAGTAGTCACAAGGTGATGTTGGATCTCGACATTTCTTGTAACTTGGGTAGTAATGATGTGTTGCTAGATACCGCTCATTACTTATGCTCCTAAATGGGTTTAGGACATTGCCAACATTACAAAAACCTATAGGGTCACACACTTAGGACAATTAGATGGAGATTAGGTTCATATGATGAACCAAGAGGATTAGATTCATTTGATGAATCAAATTGGATTAAGAGTAATCCTAATTGGGCTAACTTGAGTTCGACTCAAGTTGATTCATGTGTTCAATGAATCTAATTTAGATTTTGACTCATTGAATCAATTTAATTAAATGAATTAGATTCATTATATTAAGTTGGCTTGAATCAAATGGTTGGATTTGATCAACTATGGAAGTGATTTGGTCATGTTTGACTTGACTTGAGAGGAAGATTAAAAGTCAAGTTTGACTTGACTTTATGCCACCTCATTGGTGAGTTGGCATTGATGTGGACCAATGATGTTACTCCACATCATCATGGGTGCCACCTCATGGAAGTTACAAAGCCATTCTCTTTAATGGCTTCACATTAATTGCAATTAATGCAATTAATTTGGGGTTACACATGGAAAAGTGGCCGACAACTTTTGTTTTTAATGAGAATTCATTTTTCATAAAAGTGTGTATTTTCTTCCTTCTTCCTCTCAAGCTCTCCCTCTCCTCCTTCCTTGGCCGAACCACATAGGTGCTAGCACACCTTGTTTTGGTCATCTCCACCTAGTGTGTTCATGTGGATACATATAGAGAAGTATCTATCCTTGATACTTTCGAGATCCGACGAATCTTGAACGAGCGGGATACGAAAAGGGCACTCATCGAAGGTAAAGATCTTCATCATGTAGATCTAGAAGTTTTTGTAACTCGTACTCGTATGTCTTCGAATTTTTCTTCGCACGAGATCCGTTGGCTAGGGTGATTCGGGGTTTCCGCGACGCGAAAAAGCGGTTTTCGCGGCCCGAAAAACTCAACACCCCCTACACACCCTCCTCATCTCAACAGCCTCTTCTCTCCAAAACTCCTTTCTTCTTCAACCTTCTCTCCAAATCTTCTTAGATCTAGGTCAAAAACTCTTTCTTTTCCACAAACTTCATCTAGATCTAGATTCTTCTCTTCTCCTAGACTCAAGATCTCCACTTTCATAACCCTAAGATCTATTTCTTCAAGATCTAGCTTCTCTAATCACAAACAGTACCCTTCCCCACTCAAACTTGACAAAATGTCCAACCTGTTGGATCGTGAAACGTCGATAGAGGGGGGGGTGAATATCGATTCAAAAAAAATAGCGTTAATAAGAGTTAAGCAAAGCGGAATAAAAACTTAGACAAATGAACACGGTGTTGTTACTTCGTTCGGAGCCTGTGACGACTCCTACTTGAAGGCCCGTACTCCGTGAGTACTTTCGTTGGGCAATCACTATCAATTCGAATATTACAGAGTTAAGTACAAGAATTGACATATAGAGAAAATACAGACAATAGAATTAAAACAAAACCAGCACTGAGTCGGAGAACTTTTCGTGGCGTCGCAAGAGCACAAAGCAGCAGATCTTGGATTCTAAGTTCATATCGAAGCTCTACCCTTGCCCTTTCTTTTATATGAAGCTCAGGGCGCATCGGATCCCTTCCAGGCGCCCTGGTGAGACGTGGCAGGTCCAACCAGTGAGCTCCACGTGGCGACGCGCAATCGGGATAAAACTTGCCTCCCGGGCGCCGGGATCCCTTCCGGGCGCCCGGACCTCCGGGCGCCCGGATCCCCTCCGGGCACCTGGACCACCTTTCTCCAGAACAGGTCCTTCTCCTGCAAGACAAGGTTAGTCCGAGGCAGGTATAATAAATTTCCTGCAAAACAAAGTGTTAGCACAGTTCATGAGTTTGACATGAAAAAGTATGACTTAGATTCCGTCTTTCCGAGATCAGAATCTAGTCACGATCTCGACTTAGACATCCGAAATGGATCTAAGCCGGATCGACGCCTAATGTACCCTTCCCGGGAACGCGTCCTCACAGTCACTCCCTTCCAGTGACTTACCTTTACTCACCTGCTAGACATCCGGTCAGCCCTTCGACCCGTCTGGACTTCTCGCCAGCTATCCGGAGAGCCCGTCGACCTAGCTGGACTTCTCGCCAAGCGTCCGGTTAGCCCGTTGACCCGCTTGGACTTCTCGCCAGCTATCCGGTCAGCCCGTAGACCTAGCTGGGTTTCGTGCCAGACATCCGGTCAGCCCGTCGACCTGTCTGGACTTCTCCTGCATACTCAATCAGAGTGTTAGACAACAACATACTAACTTAACATGATTTGTCATTCATCAAAACCTGGGTTAAATTGTTAGTGCTAACTGCACCAACAATCTCCCCCTTTTTGATGGAATGACAACCTGGTTAAGTTAGTGAAGACATATGCACTAAAAGACAAGCATTTAAAGGGTTTTTAAGTTAGTTTGTATTTTCAACTCTGGTTTAGCTAACTTAACCACCTAACCCTCCCCCTTTGGCATTCATCAAAAATAAGCATTGATTAAATAAGCATAGATTTTTTTAAATGTCAAGATAAGCAGATAAAGAGAAATAATGTCAAGATAATCTGGGGGAGTTTAAACTTTTGAAAAACTTGTTTAAAGCATTAGCTTTTAGATTTTAGAAAAATAGCTAAGTCTAAATAGACAAAATCTCAAACACAAGTGTATAAGTTCTAAATTTCAAGATCAAAATTTCAAAACTAGTTTCAATTATGAAATGCTTTTCAAATAAGTTTTTGAAACTCAATTTTGAAACCTAATTTGAAATGCTAAGAAATTTATTTTTCAACACTAAGTTTGTAAAAGGTTCAATTAAAAAAATGATTTTGAGAAACTTAGGTTTTGAAAAACTTTAATTTCCACAATTTTCAAAGCAATTTTGAAAACTAAAATTTAACATTCAAATTATCAAAATTAAGTAAAATCAAATTTTAAGAATTAGATTCAGGACAATTTTCAAAGTAAAGTTAAATTAAATTTAAACTTTACTTTTAGTTTTCAAAGGAGTTTGGTAAAAGTAAGATCATATTTTTAAAATGTTTTTGTAAAATTCGTTTTCCAAAATCAAATTTTCAAAGTTCAAGAGTAATAGTTTCAAAACCATGGTTTAAAATACTTGAAAAGTTCAGTTTTCAAAGACTAAGTAAAAAGGATAAAAAGTTTGTGAAAATTTTTTTCACAACTTTAAACAAGTTGTTTTTAAATTTTGATTTTCAAAATTATGTTTTAAAATTCAATTTGAAAAACTGAATTAGTTTTATTTCTCCCCCTGAACCTGACATTAAATTTTGAAAATATTTACTAAAAATATTCAAAGTAGAATTTTTTTTTTTTAAATTAAGGTAGAATTTTCTAGAGCGATTTTAAAGAGAAGATTAAAAAATAACACTTAAGGAGATAATTAAAAAATAAACCTCCCCCTTAATTTGATACTCCTTTAATTTATTAATCCTCCTTATTTATTACTCCCCCTTAATATAATGCTAAGGTTTGAGTGTGTTAAATTTCAAGCCCTAACACATTTGTCTACCTAAGTGTTCTAGGGGATTTGATAACACTTATATTATTTACATATTTATCTCTGTATCCTGGATATAATTGTTTATTTGAGTTTGATTAATCAATAATTAATATTAGATTCAGGCGCTTAAGCTTCAGTTTAAGGTTTAATAAGATAAACTTTATTGTAATGTTAAGTAAGATAAGTTGTTATTAATTCAATAATTAATCAATATTAATAATTTATTGATAAAATTTTGCTATAATCTAAATTTTGTATTAATTGATGAAGGTCTTAGTTATAATTTAACTTTTCATTTACTTCCTTTTAAGTTGGATTAACTTAGTTTAAAGTTGGTGGTAATTTGAAGTTAAACTCGTTATTAAACAAGGTTAAGTAAGGTTCAATTTAAGTCAAACTTTAATTATGTTTTAATAAAAATAATTAATATTTTAAAGGTTGATTAAAAAAATGACTTAGAGTAATTTTAATATTTTTAATAAGGTTAAACTTAGGTTCTAATCAAATCAAGCTTAGTTCTCAAATAAGGTTAGATTTAAAGAATTAGTTATTTACTTATTAATTACTTGATTAAGTTTAAAGTCAAAATTTTTAGTTTTAAGTTTTATCTTAGGTATGAATTTAAAGTTTTAATTCTAAGTTATATTAAGTCTTAAATTTAAGTTTTAAATTAAAGTTTTAAGTGCCTTAGTATTAACATAATAATTTAAAATTGATTTTTAAAATTTTGAAATAATTTTTAAAATATTTTTTTTTAAAAAAAATAATTTTGAAATAATTAAAATAATTTTAAAAATAGTTTTAAAAAAAATAGTTTTTAAAGGAGTTTTAAAATAGTTTTTAAAGTAATTGTTTAAAAAGTCTTTAAAAGAATTTTTAAATTTTTTTTTAAATAATTTTTAAAAGAATTTTTTAAAACAATTTTTAAAATAGTTTTTAAAGAATTTGTAAATAATTTTTAAGTTTAGAATAAAATTTTTAAAGTTAAATTAATTTTTAAAATAATGTTTAAAGTTAATTTAATTTTAAAATAATTTTTAAAGTTAATTTAATTTTCAAAAATAATTTTTAAAGTTAATTTAATTTTTAAAGATAATTTAATTTTTAAAGATAATTTTTAAAGTTAATTTAATTTTAAAATAATTTTTAAAGTTAATTTAATTAAAGTAATTTTTAATTTTTAAAATGATTTTTAAAGTTAATTTAATATTTAAAATAATTTTTAAAGTTAATTTAATTTTAAAATAATTTTTAAAGTTAATTTAATTTTAAAATAGTTTTAGAGTTAATTTGATATTTAAAATAATTTTTAAAGTTAAAATAATTTTCAAATAATTTTTAAAGTTAATTTAATTTTAAAATAATTTTTAAAGTTAATTTAATTAAAATAATTTTTAAAGTTAAATTAAAATTTAACATAAATTATTCGTAGTTCACTTTAATTTGAAGTTTAATTTAATTAATTTAATTCGAAATTTAATTTAATTAATTTAATTCGAAATTTAATTTAATTAACTTAATTCAAATTTTAATTTAATTAATTTAATTCAAAATTTAATTAATTTAATTCGAAATTTAATTTAATTAATTTGATTCTAAATTTAATTAATTTAATTTGAAATTTAATTTAATTAATTTAATTCGAAATTTAGTTTTAATCCTTAGTCATCTCACCCGATCTAAGTTTTCAATCAGGGAATCCTATAATTTTGTGAGATGAATTAGATTTAATTGTAGAGTTTGGTTTAACTTGTGTTAGATTCAGGTTTAGCTTTGGTCTCAACAAATAAGCATTCTTCGGATAAACTTCTAAGCTTGGTGAGTCAATTGGACGTCATTAGAAGTAACCAACCTTTCGAGGTTTTCCGAATAGTCCTATCCACGGAGCTTAGTACTAAACCTTGGTCTAACTAGTTAGGATCCATTTAAGGGTAGCTTCGGTCAGTTCCACTTGGCCAAATGCACCAGATCGAAGCCATATCTTTCTAGACATGCGATGCCCAAACTTCCCTAACGTACTATCATCCAAAAACTTCACCAGTACCAGGATTCAAGTTAGACGTGGTCTCTTTTTAAATAATCCTAATCACCCTGCCGGGTTAGTTTGTTTGGGTTACCCTGTCGGGTAAGTTAGTTTTGGAGGTACCAGCTATTCTGGAGCCTCCCCCTGAATCATTGGTATTTAATTTTAAGATTTTTGTATAATTAGAGTTGGTTTTAGTTAAGTTTTAATGTTTAATTTGTAATTTAAATTTAAGTTTAAGTTTTTAATTTTGAATTAATTAAATTGGTCAAATTATCTTTCTTTAAGAGAGTGTATTTAATATTTGAATTTTCTTTCAATTTTAATTTTATTGGGTTAATTGAATTATCTTTATTTAATAGCTTATTTTTAAAGTTTAAGTTTTTATTTATTTTTAAATTTGAATTAACTAAATTGTTTGAATTATATTTTCTTAACGGTTTATCTTTTAGCTTTTTATTAATTGTTAATTTTGAAATTTCTAGATAATTTTTGTTTAATATGTTAGCTTTAACATTTAATTTTAAGTTTTTTAAATTTCGTTTTGATTTTATCCTTATATTTTCTGTCTTTTAAATTGATATGGTTAATTGAATTTATTAGATTAGTTATATCTTTAAAGTTTAATTTTTTGTTAATTAAATTATCTTGATTTTGGATAGCATTTTCTAGACTAATTTTATCTTGATTATTAAATATTTTATCAAGGTATTTATCCAGTTTCTTATTTTTATCATTTAAATTCAAATTTATTTTAATATTTGACTTATTTATGTCTAAATGCTCACCTAATTTTAAATTTTCTGAATTAATTAAATTATTTGAATTGATTTGGTCATTGTTCTATTTGACCAAGTCAAGGTTGATGCCAAATTGATCAGAGTCTAGATTATTTTGTGATTTTGAATTTAAATCATTTAAATCTAGATTATCATGCACCATACTTGGATTAATTTCATACTTATCATCATGTTGATTATTTAAACTACTATTAGCAGGAGTATTTTGGTAAAACTTACTAACCTTGAGCGCAACCCCTAATTCAGTAGGCTTCTCCATTGGATTTGACTCGAGTCCATATTTGACTTTAGCTTGATCTTCTAGCTCAATCGGCGTCTCATGAAGCTTGATCAACTGGGTCCACAGCTCATATGCATTCTTGTACTTTTCTAATCTGCATAAAATATTGTTAGGTAAAACATTACAAATAATATTACTTACCTTTTTATTCAGTTCCGAGTTTTGAGAAGGTTTCCTCAAAATTAACATATAATCGATGTCTACGCTTCCTAAGAAGCATTCCATTAATCGCTTCTAGTAGTTGAAGTCTTCATGATCATATGGTGGTGGTTCGTGGGGGTTCCGTCCTTCTTGAAGAGTCATTATTCTTGCACACAGAGAAACAAAAAAATCCCAAGACTTGGTCTTGGATTAGCAGTGCTGAAAAAAATAATATTTCACTATTTTCGGAAAAAAAATAATAAAATATTATTAAAATATTAATAAAATATTTGAAAATAATATTATTTCAAAATTTTGAGAATGTAATATTTTTTAAATACTAAATAATGGTGAAAAGATGGCGATGTATTTTTCAAAAACTCTTTTGGAGGGAAAAAACGAAAGGCGTAAGGTTTTATTTAAAAGACAAACAATATCTAATTTTTTCTTTAAAACGACCCCCCTTTGCTTGATTGGTGGTTGCACCAAATCAGAGCGATACCTGCTCTGATACCACTTGTTGGATCGTGAAACGTCGATAGAGGGGGGGTGAATATTGATTCGAAAAAAAATCGCGTTAATAAGAGTTAAGCGCAGCGGAATAAAAACTTAGACAAATGAACACAGTGTTTTTACTTCGTTCGGAGCCTGTGACGACTCCTACTCGAAGGCCCGTACTCCGTGAGTACTTTCGTTGGGCAATCACTATCAATTCGAATATTACAGAGTTAAGTACAAGAATTGACAGATAGAGAAAATACCGACAATAGAATTAAAACAAAACCAGCACTGAGTCGGAGAGCTTTTCGTGGCATCGCAAGAGCACAGAGCAGCAGATCTTGGATTCTAAGTTCATATCGAAGCTCTACCCTTGCCCCTTCTTTTATATGAAGCTCAGGGCGCCCCGGATCCCTTCCAGGTGCCCTGGTGAGACGTGGCAGGTCCAACCAGTGAGCTCCATGTGGCGACGCGCAATCGGGATAAAACTTGCCTCCCAGGCGCCCGGATCCCTTCCGGGCGCCCGGACCACCTTTCTCCAGAACAGGTCTTTCTCCTGCAAGACAAGGTTAGTCCGAGGCAGGTATAATAAATTTCCTGCAAAACAAAGTGTTAGCACAGTTCATGAGTTTGACATGAAAAAGTATGACTTAGATTCCGTCTTTCCGAGACCGGAATCTAGTCACGATCTCGACTTAGACATCCGAAATGGATCTAAGGTGGATCGACGCCTAATGTTCCCTTCCCGGGAATGCGTCCTCACAGTCACTCCCTTCCAGTGACTTACCTTTACTCACCTGCCAGACGTCCAGTCAGCCCTTCGACCCGTCTGGACTTCTCGCCAGCTATCCGGTCAGCCCGTCGACCTAGCTGGACTTCTCGCCAAGCGTCTGGTCAGCCTGTCGACCCGCTTGGACTTCTCGCCAGCTATCCGGTCAGCCCGTCGACCTAGCTGGGCTTCGTGCCAGACATCCGGTCAGCCCGTCGACCTGTCTGGACTTCTCCTGCATACTCGATCAGAGTGTTAGACAACAACAGACTAACTTAACCTGATTTGTCATTCATCAAAACCTGGGTTAAATCGTTAGTGCTAACCGCACCAACAAAACCTTCTGAAGATACTTCGCAAGGGAGGTGGTGGATCCAGTGGAGACAAAGGGAAGGAGCCAACCAAAGATAAGGGGAAACAACCAGTGAAAGGCAAAGGAAAGAGGACCTCATGCGACGAAGGTAATGACAACAAATTCAATATTGTGTTTAGAAATGATGATCAAATAACTAGATTTGCAATTCTTGTCAATAGAAAGATCGTGTATGCTAGGTATATGGACCCAACCATTTTAGATATACTTAGAATTAGAGATGATATAGATTGGTTGATTGGTTTCCTAGATTGGATTGATATCTTGTACACATATCTACCTACTTATCCTCGCCTTGTTTTGGAGTTTCTAAGTTCACTAGATGTCTATTTTGCCAATGAGGATGATTATGTTGGCAAGATAAATTTTAGATTAATGAGTCAAGAATTTCAATGGACATTTAGTGACTTTAACACTTGTTTTGGATTGTCTTCCGGTAGCTCTCGGAGGTTCGATTCTAGGTTTAATTGGAATAATTTTTAGAATTCGATCACCGAATTAGATCAACCCAATAAGCCCTCTAGAGCTAAGGTTTCTCACATACAAAACCCTGTTTTTAGATATCTACATCGAGTTATGACCAAAACTATTTTTGGTAGAGGGGAAAGTGATGGAATCGTTAAGAAAGTAGAACTTTATTCTCTATGGGCTATGTTACATAAGGTTTATTTTGATTCTGGTTTTCATTTTTTGCAAATCTTAGTGAGAGCTGCGAGGGCATCTTCGGGATCAATAGTTCTTGGTGGTTTGATTATTCAAATAGCCATTAACTTGGAACTCAATTTAGATGGGTTGGAAGTTATTCATGGCAATGACATGATAGACATTGATGCATGTCTTGCTATGAAAATAATCAATCGAGATGAGAATGGTTTTGCATTTCCAAGGTCGAATGGGTTTCCTTTACCTCTTCCTTGTCCTGATCGAACTTTAGTTCACAACCTAGCTAATTGGGTAATCACTGATTTAGAACCCGGAAATGTCCCTTCCATATCCGGAGACACAAAGCCACACATTGAGCCCTCGACATCTGGATACTCGCACCTTCTGGTCATTCGGATCCAGCTAGGCATTCTTTTGCCTATGGTACGAGTCCCTCCAAATTTGACTTCTCAGATTTTCGTGCATGTCTAGAATCACTTCATGAGAAGCAAAATGCCCAACGAGAAATGTTGGAATGTCGCTTCTCTTTATCAAACAACCAGTTTAGAGAGGTACAAAATCACTTTCAGTTCACAAGGAATTTTCAAGGTCAAGTGGTTGAATTTGTCCAGGATTACAATACGGATCAAGCTAGAATGAGAGATTTTATGTAGAACATGAGTGTCACTTGCCAACAAGTAGATGCTTTGTTTGAGTATCATATAATCCTGAGCGAAACTCCAAGTTTTCCCATTGGCCAACCACGTCATAGGCCTCCTTTCCCTCGTCCACCTCCATCTCCTCCACCATATTGATTTCATCGAGACGATAAAAAGTTTAAGTCTAGGGGGGTGTCGAACCTGATTTTTCTTTATGCATTCTAGTTTTCAGTTTTTGCTTGTTTTCTGCATGTTTAGTTTTGTTCTGCATTTTATTTTGATTGTCTTGCTTTGATTGCTTGATTTTTGATAGTCACTTGACTATCTTTTGAAAATTTTGTGGCATACATCTTGAGAACATCAAAACATCACCTATATGCTTTCTTGTCTTCAAGATTAAATGTTAGCACGTTCAATATCTAGATTCATGATGTTTTAAGTGATGCTAGTAGTATGCTTAATGTACCTCTTTTCTCTATCTTGGGTAGCATGACATAAGCTAAGTATCATATGGAGATAGGTTTTAGTTTTCGCTTGACCTTAAGGATCTTACCTTCACTTCACTATACTTGAGCTAGGGTAGTTGATATCATTGAAATAGTCATGATTCATCTTGTTTATTTAGTACTTGGTTTCCATGGTGATTTCTCAAACTTCATTTTGGTTACTGGATGAGGCTCAAATCATGTAAGCTCATTAGGATAAATCAAAATATCCCAACATTTATACTAAAAGTACATTTGTGAATAAGTGTTGCACAATGCAAATACTTATGAAAAAAAGTGTCAAAAACAAATAAAAAGTGAATAAGAGATATAAACAACAGTTGTCGTGAGTGAAATCTAGCAAGTCACCCCTTTGAAACCGAGTTAGGTTACTGGGGAAATAACTGCTTAGCTTCTGTTGAGATTGAGCATGCTTTTGAGACCTTGGGTTGATTGAGAAAGATGAACCAAGTGTGTGGCAAGTAAGTGTCTATCACTAGTTACTTGTCTATCACTGGAAATATTAGGAATTCAAACTTGATGACGACTTGACTTGGACATAAATTGAAACTTGAAGAGTTTTGAGTTATCTTGCATTGTGCACAAGAGACTTATGCTTGAGCCATACTTAACTTGTTCCCATGATCATGCTTGTTAATGAAACTTTTTGATAGAGTTAGGAGAATGCATTAGGGATATGAAAGCATTGTAAAACATATGAATTTAGATTGCAGCATTTTGCTTGAGGACAAGCAAAGGTTTAAGTCTAGAAATGTGATGTGAGTAGATTATATACCTTTGTTTAGCATGTTTTGATGCACATTCACATACTTTGCACATACTTTGTCTACGTATTTTCGTACTTCCAACTTTCCTTTTAGCATATTTACTCTTTTTGTTCGGAGATCTGCTTTTGTGCATTTTCTATACACAGGAGTCGAATTTGGTGAAGGTTTCATGTTCAAAGGCCAAATCTACAAGTGAAGCAAAGGAGGAAGGAATCATTCCTGAACCTCACATGGCCCAGCCATGGGGAGTTGCCCAGGCCGTGTGGAGATCTTGGTCGTGTAGCTGCAGTAGGAAAGGAAGATGGCTTGGTCGTGTGAACCTCACACGACCGTGCCAAGATTTGAAGCCAAATGGACTCAGGCCGTGTACACCACACAACCATGTAAGATTTCCAGAGACCATGGAAGCCCTGGCCGTGTACACCACATGGTTGTGGAGGGTTTCCAGTGAGCAAGATGGCTTTGGCCGTGTACACCACACGACCGTGCCAGGTTTCCAGAGGCAGAAGCAGTCCAGGCCGTGTAGATCTACATGGACATGCAAGGGGGTCATGGAAGATGCATGTCAAGGCCATGTACCACACATGGTCGTGTAAGGTTGGCAGAGAAGGGAATGACTTTGGTCATGTGAACCTCACACGGTCGTGCCTCGGGGTTGTGTGGCGCCCAAACCTCATCTCTATATAAAGCCTCCTTTATGATTTGAGAGGGGATCTTCCCTCTTTTGGGGGGAAAATAAGATTTGGGGCATTCCTTACCATTCTTAGAGGGATTTCTGGCGATCTAAGGGCGGATCTTCACCGAATCGACTCCAGGAAAGCAAGGATTGGATCTGAAGACGTTCTTCTTTGTAGATAAGTTTTCTTTCTCTCTTTTCTTGGATTTGAGGGGATTAAGAATGCTTGTAATTTTCTTTTCTTCGGGTTTCTTTCCTTGTTTTATGGAGTAGATTTCTTGTTCTAGGTTGGAGAGAGTAATTGTAAGGATGATTTGATGTAAAACTCTTGTGGATGTGCCAATTTCCTATTTCTATGATTTTGCCCTGTTTGTATTCATTCTATCTTATATGGATTGTTGTGATTAGGGTTTAATTATCATGCTTGATTGGATGTTTGGATATCTTGTGGATCTTGTAGAGATTGTATCTCATTCGATTTTCCGAGGGATGTTCGTGATAGGAGCATGCCCGTGTAAGGACGTTTGAGGAACGATCTTGAGGGTGAAATAGGATAATTCAAGGAGGTAGAATAGATTGTGTGCATTAATCTTTATATCTTGATGCAGTTGATGAGTGATGAATTCGTATGTTGATTATTAGAGGGACACACGTGACAGGCAAGCCCGTGTAAGGTGTAACGCCCGCCCTCCCTGCTAACCCTAAGGGACGGGGCTACGATACTCTATGTACAAATAATAGCGGAAGACTTAAAATAATTTTTTTAGTTTAATAAAAACTTTTCTTTTGTTTTCCTTTTTATCAAATCCGAACTACACTATCAGTGCCTCAATAACATGATAACAAATTTAGTAGAAACATAACATCAAGTCACACATATGGTACTACAATTCATGATACCAAAGCGTAGTTCTTTAAAAGTTTTAAAGCAGGTTCTTATTTGGTTGCCTAGCCACCGCCACACACATCTCCTTGCCTCTCCTGCTGCTCCTCTAGCTCATCCAGCTTTTTCCTTTATCTGTGGTACAAGGACAGTAAGCTGTGAGCACTCATGGCTCAGTAAGTTCCTTTCCTACTCACTAAAACCGAAAATCATAGTATAATCAAAGAATGTCTCAACATGGCATCACTTCAACTAGTCATGACATAATGTAACATACTCTTTTAAGCATATCATGCAACATGAAGAAATCATAACTAGTCATGGCATATCATAGCGTAAAGCATAGCATGAAGCATAACATAATCGTATCTAATCATGGCATATCATCATAAGGAGTCATGGCATATCATACACATGAACATATCATGGAACATAACATAATCATATCTAACCATGGCATATAAATCATCATAAGGTATATGCATATGATTTTGAAAAACATGTATCCGAAAAACATATGTATGTCTCATGATCTTTAAACCATTTCTTCTTACATATATATATACTTGAACATAATCTCAACTTAAAGGGGATCCCGGCTATGTACCACTTACATATTGCGCGCAACCTATGTAGGTCCAAGGTAGCAAGTCTTGAACCCTACAAGGCAAACATACTAGTCTCGAGTCTTACTCCATCGACCTAGGGGCACTTAGGAGCCCATCCCTAACGAGGCCCGAGTCTTATTTCATCGACCCCGGGGTACTTATGGAGCCCACCCTTGGTACAAGCCACATAAAGTAAAGTACATGTCATACTTATACATATCATACATCATAAAAGCATGCATCACTTAGGCACACATCATATCATAAAAGTATGCATCACTTAGGCATACATCATGTCATAAAAGTATGCATCCCTTAGGTATACATCATATCATAAAGGTATGCATCACTTAGGCATACATCATGTCATAAAGGTATGCATCACTTAGGCATACATCATACCATAAAAGTATGCATCACTTAGGCATACATCATATCATAACAATATGCATCACTTAGGCATACATCCTATCATAACAATATGCATCACTTAGGCATGGATCATAAAAACATGCATATTTTAAGCATAAAGCATATCATCAAGCATGCATAATTTAACCACATAGCATATCATGAAAGCATGCATATTTTAAGCACTAAACATAGCATCAAAGCACGCATAATTTAACCACATAGCATATCATGAAAGCATGCATATTTTAAGCACTAAACATAGCATCAAAGCATGCATAATTTAACCACATATCAAAACATAAGCATGCATATTTTCAGCTCATATCATATCATCAAAGCATGTAAAATTTACCCACATATCATAACATAAAACATGCATATTTTGAACCCATAACATATCATAGAAATTCTCATCTTGTATAGCTCACAAGCATACAAGTCTAAGCATAAAAGTGTATCATGTGCTTATCCAATAATAAGGAACAATGTATCATGATTAATTTGGGTACTAAGCTTCCTAATCCCTTGGGTTCTTATCTTGGCCGAAACCCTCTTAGGTGTCAATTTAGGTTTTAACAACATCCAAGCATGTAGAACCTAATTCATCCACATATCATTCTCATAGGAAGTATTATAAACAAGTTTTACTTGGACTCTAAGTTCTCCAAGTCCTTAAACCTCATTTGGCCGAACCTTAACAAGTGTGAAACAAGGTTCTAAATGACATAAAGCATGGAAACCTTAACCATATTTATAGCATTTGTTTCAAGGAATATGGTAAGCACAATTGAGTTAGTTCCTAAATCCTTTAAGCCCTTAAAATTATGTCATGGCCGAAACTTACAGGTACTCATTTAGGTTTTCAAGCAAGCATACAAGAATGTGAACTTACTCTAACATCATGTATAAATTCATAAGTGGCCTCATACAAGTGGTCATGGCCGAAACTTCCCTTAGCATCAATTTAGGTCACTAACAACATATAGCATGTAAATTTTAGCTTTCTACATTTCATATTTCATGGAGAGTGACATGAGCATATTCAATGTAAGTTCTAGGGTTTCTAAAGCATGTATTCCCTTCATGGCCGAGACTTAAAGGTGTCCATTTGAATCATAGTTAAATATATAAGCATGTGAACACAATCAACATGTTATCCCAATTTCATAATAAGCATCTTTAACACATGAGGTCTAAATTTTAAGGTTTCTAGGTCTTTAAACCCTACATGGCCGAACCTCATCAAGCATGGAATTTGTTCAAATGGTATAAAAGCATAGAAAGTCATAACACATTTCATAACATGTATAAAAGTCAAGCACTATAAGCATACATTCAAGTTGTGTCTTAGGTTTCCTAGGTTTTTCCTTTCTTTATCTCATAGCATATGTTTGGCCGAAACCTTCCAAGTCTTTAAACTAGGTTTTAGGTGGCCTAAAGTATGGAAAACCTAAACATGTTTTATGGCAAAAATATCAAAGAAACTATACATACAAGTTTGGTTCACAAACAAGCTAGGACCCTTGTGGTCTTAATTAACATATATCATGCAACCAATTTTCCTATACTCTAATTAAGCATGGGAGCATCAAACAACTTTCATATCTTATTGTCATGGAGGTTTTGAGCATGTTAAAAATCTGTTTAAGCTATTCTAAACCATCCACCTTACCATGGCCGAAACATTAAAAGTGATGTTCATGAGTTTCTATCAACATACAAGCATGCAACTCTTTAAGAAACTCTATATTCTATCATATAAACATGGTGAGTTTAAATTCAAGTCTTCCTAACCCTAAACCCTTCCTTGGTTGAAACTTGTGAGTGGGATACTTTTGGTTCCAAGTAACCTTCAAGTATGAAAAACGATAATGGATCCTTAACCATTTATTTAGAGGGTTTTGTGCAAGTTAGGTAAACAATTAAATTCCCTAGCCCTTACAAAACCTTTTTGGCCGAAACTCTAGGGTTAGATACATCCCTAATCCAACATCACATATATATAAAAATATGAGAGAAAACCTTCCTACAAAGCATAGAAAAATTATCATGAATCAAAGCTTATATTAAACATTCCTAGGATCAACAAGTCCTTTCTTTGGATAAGTTTTCACAACTTTGTTTCTAGGTTTTAAAATCCTCATAAAATCCAAAAATACATTAAAATCCCTTGTACCACAGGTGAGGGGAAGCTTACATCCTTTTCTCTTGTGGTTCTAAAGTGTGGTGATGGAAGAAGATGTCTCTTCTTCTTGTTCTCCTCCTTTGATTTCCCTTGGTAGCCTTCCTTGTATTCTAGGAGGAACCTTGTTTTTTGGGGGCCGAAAATGGAGGAGAGGGGGCTGAGGTTCTCGGTGATGGAGAGGAGAGAATGTGATTCTTTATTCAAAATGAATGTTTACAAAGCTTAGGCTTTCAGTATACACTCCAACATGAATCCCCTTAATTCCCCTCTTTAAGTCACGGCAAAAGATGAAGAAGAGGGAGGGAAAGGAAGGAAGGCAAGTTGCCTTTCTCTTGCTCTTTTCTTGTTTTCTTTTGGCTAGCTTTTACTCTTACCCTTATCATGAGTTTCCCTCCTTTGCTATAAATATATTATTCCTATCCCAACTGGTTATTACCCATTAATCCTATCATTTACATCATGAGAGGTTCAAGGTTCAATCCTTGACCACTCCCTATTTTTATTTTTTTTATTTTTATTTCTTTTTGGTTCAACATTCTACTAATATTTTTCTAAGGCAAGTTCATCATTCTCATATTGTTGGTTGCTACTCGGAAAACCTATAGGTTCCACTGTACAAAAATTTTGTACAAAGGTCTGAACCTTTTCCTAGCTACCATGTGTTCTTTTAAATTAAATTTTGGATCGCCTGCGGAACTTAACACGTTTGATCCAAAACTTAACCTATTTGTTCTTTTAGGTTTTGACTTGGATCTCCTGCGGAACTTAACACGTTCGACCCAAGTCTCCTTAAGTTACTAATTCCATTAAATATTAATTTCCATAAAAGGTTCCCAGTACTGACGTGGCGAGGCACATGGCCTTCTTGGATATGGGAGCAACCACCACCGACTAGACAAAACCTTTAATAGAAAGATAATATTTAATTTCCTAAAATAACTTTAGGTTAACCAAAGAGAACAATCAAATCACAAGGAAAAGAAAGAAACAAAAGAACACAACTTCGAAAAAAAACATATTCGAAATACTAGAACGTAAGCCTCTTGTATTTGGTATTATTTCCATAAATAACTAGCATGATGCGGAAATAAAATTTACTAGTTATACCTTGTAGAAAAACCTCTTGATCTTCTACCGTATTCCTCTTCTAACCTCGGACGTTGTGTGGGCAACGATCTTCCGAGATGAGAAACCACCAATCACCTTCTTCTCCTCCTAGCTAGGTTCGCCAACAAAGAGGAAGCTTCACCAAGGAAGAAAACAAAATACTAACCAAGCTCCAAGAGATGCTAGCTTTCTCTCCTTCTTCTTCTTCTTCTCCGAGTAGTATCCGGCCACCACAAGAGCTCCAATAGAAGGGTAGGGTTCGGCCACCACAAGAGGAAGAGAGGGAGAGGTTGGCCGGCCACACCAAGGAACAAAAGAGGGAGAGGAATAATAGATGTTGTGTCTTGTGAAGGCACCCTCACCCCTTCTTTTATATTCCTTGGCCTAGGCAAATTAGGAAATTTAATTACAATAAATTTTCCTTAATTTCCTTGACATGATTTAATTGAGAGAAATAAAATAAAATTTCCCAATTAATTTCAAGTGGCCGGCCACATCATTGGAAAACAAAAGAGGACAAGTTTTAATCAACAATTAAAACTTCCTAATTTGTTTTCGGAAATTTTAAAAATAAAATTTCTCTTTAAAATCTCTTCATGGTTGATAAAAGGAAATTTCTATAATTTTAATTTTATCAACATGTGAATAATTTTTAAAGAAAAAAATAAAACATCTCTCCAATCTACAAATAAGGAAAGAGATCTAATCTCTTTCTTTAATCTTTTGTAGATCTTTTACAAGAGTGATATTTTAATTTTAATTCTCTTTAAAATATATCTTCCACATAATAATAAAAATTAAAATTAAATCTCCTTTTAAATTTATTTGGCCGGCCCTACTTAGCTTGGGTTCAAGCTAGGGCCGGCCACCCAATCTCATACCTAGGCCGGCCCTAGCTTGATCCCAAGCTAGCTTGGCCGGCCCCTATTGGGTGGGTATAGAAGGTGGGTATAGGTGGGTATAGAACTCTATAAATAAGAGGCTACGATAGGGACCGAGAGGAGGAATTGGTTTTGGTCTCCCGATAAAATTAAGCATCCCGTGTTCGCCCCGAACACACAACTTAATTTTATCAATGATAATTCATTCCACTAGAGAACTATCATTGAACTACCGCACCAATCCCAAATTACATTTTTGGGCTCCTTCTTATTATGAGTGTGTTAGTCTCCCTGTGTTTAAGATATCGAATGTCCACTAATTAAGTGAGTTACTGACAACTCATTTAATTAATGTCTAAGTCCAAGAGTAGTACCACTCAACCTTATCGTCATGTCGGACTAAGTCCACCTACAGGGTTTAACATGACAATTCTTATGAGCTCCTCTTGGGGACATTATCAACCTAGTATCTCTAGGACACAGTTTCCTTCTATAATCAACAACACACACTATAAGTGATATCATTTCCCAATTTATCGGGCTTATTGATTCATCGAACTAAATTTCACCCATTGATAAATTAAAGAAATAAATATCAAATATATGTGCTTGTTATTATATTAGGATTAAGAGCACACACTTCCATAATAACCGAGGTCTTTGTTCCTCTATAAAGTCAGTATAAAAGAAACGACCTCAAATGGTCCTACTCAATACACTCTGAGTGTACTAGTGTAATTATATAGTCAAGATAAACTAATACCTAATTACACTACGACCTTCTAATGGTTTGTTCCTTTCCATTCTGGTCGTGAGTTACTGTTTATAATTTATAAGGTACTGATAACATCATCTTCTGTATGTGACACCACATACTATGTTATCTACAATATAAATTAAATGAACAAATGTAGATAATTAGACCAAATGTGATTCTTTATTCATAATGAATGTTTACAAAGCTTAGGCTTTCAGTATACACTCCAACATGAATCCCCTTAATTCCCCTCTTTACGTCACGACAAAAGATGAAGAAGAGGGAGGGAAAGGAAGGAAGGCAAGTTGCCTTTCTCTTGCTCTTTTCTTGTTTTCTTTTGGCTAGCTTTTACTCTCACCCTTATCATGAGTTTCCCTCCTTTGCTATAAATATATTATTCCTATCCCAACTGGTTATTACCCATTAATCCTATCATTTACATCATGAGAGGTTCAAGGTTCAATCCTTGACCACTCCCTATTTTTTTTTTTTTTTTATTTCTTTTTGGTTTAACATTCTACTAATATTTTTCTAAGGCAAGTTCATCATTCTCATATTTATCTTAAGAGCTTAGTGGGTGTTACATAAGGACAATATAGGTTCATTCCTAATCGATCACATTTAGGTATAGATTTCAATCCTAGGCCGGTTGTCTATTGCAAGAGAGAACCGACAATCTTCTACAAATGATGGACAATTGAGAAATAAGATTTGGTTGATCATTTACATGGAACAATCCTTACAAAGAAACCAAAACTCCTAGAACATTCCCATTATCGTCGCCTTATTCTTGTTTCTTATTCTTTCATTTTCTATCTTACTTTTCATAGTTTTACTTTACACTTGTCAACCCATTGATTAGTTGTTTAGCTAACTCGCGTTGCGACATCATTGGTGCTTATTCCAATCCCTGTGGATACAATATCTTTTATTATTACTTACGATATTTTCGTATACTTACGAAGGTCAACAAGTTTTTGGCGTCGTTGTTGGGGATTGTGCTATAATATTAGAGATTATAGTGTAATGTTTTGACGTACATTTGAGGTTCGACCACCACCACCAAGCTCCAAGGATGCTCGAAACAAAGCCTCCTTTCTCTCCTTCTCCAAGCAAAATCCGGCCACCACAAGAGCTCCAAGAGATTATGTGGTTCGGCCACAAGAAGAAGAAAGGAGAAGAGGAATAGGGCTGGCCACACCAAGGAAGAAAAGAGAGAGGAATAATAGAAGATATGTTATGAGGTGAGGCACCTCTACTTTCTCTTTTATATTCCTTGGTCTTGGCAAATAATGAAAGTTTAATAAATAAGCTTCCTTATATTCCTTGCCATTGTTTAAGAAGGAAAATTTAATTAAAATCTTGTTATTAAACCTCCAATGGTCGGGCACCTTAATCCCTTCAAATAAGGAAAGTTTTAAACACAAAATTAAAACTTCCTAATTTGTTTCCGAAAATTTTTAAGTAAAAATTTCCCTTTTGAAAATTCCCTTTATGGTTGGTAATAAAAGGAAACTTTTATAAATTAAAATCTCTCTATTAAAACATGTGGATGATTTCCAAAAAGGAAAGTTTTCTTTAAAATTAAAATTTTCCTCTCAATCTATAAATAAGGAAAGATATCAAATCTTTTCTTAATCTTTCGTAGAAACTATAATAGGAAAGATTTAATTTTAAAACTCTCATTAAATCATGAAGATGGTTACAAAAAAAGAAAGTTTTATCAAAAATTAAAATCTTCCTTTTAACTACAAATAAGAAAAGATATCAAAACTTTCTCTTAATCTTTTGTAGAAAGCTATAAAAGGAAAGATTAGAATTTTAAACTCTCATTTAAAACCATGACTTCCACATAACAAATTTTTTAAAAAATAAAATCCCTTTTATTTTGTTTTGGCCGGCCACCTAAGCTTGGGTTCAAGCAAGGGTCGGCCACCCAATGGATCCAACTCACCTTGGTTTGGTCGGCCCTAGCTTGGGCTCCAAGCTAGGCTTGGCCGGCCACCTTATGGTGGGTAAGAAGGTGGGTATGAGTGGGTATAATACTTTATAAATAAGAGGCTACGACATGGATCGGGTGGAGAAATTGGTTTTGGTCTCCCGATGAACTTGAGCTTCCCATGTTCACCCCGAACACACAACTTGAGTTCATCAATAATAACTCATACCGCTAAAGAGTTATTATTGAACTATCGCACCAATCCCAAATTACATTTTGGGCTCCTTCTTATCATGAGTGTGTTAGTCTCCCTATGTTTAAGATATAGAATGCCCACTAATTAAATGAGTTATTGACAACTCACTTAATTGATATCTAGCTCCAAGAGTAGTACCACTCAACTTTATCGTCATGTCGGACTAAGTCCACCTATAGGGTTTACATGACAATCCTTATGAGCTCCTCTTGTGGACATCATCAACCTAGATTACTAGGATACAGTTTCCTTATATAATCAACAATACACACTATAAATAATATCATTTCTCAACTTATCGAGCTTATTGCTTTATCGAACTAAATCGCACCCTTTGATAAGTCAAAAAAATAAATACTAAATATATGTGTTTGTTATTATATCAGGATTAAGAGCACATACTTCCATAATAACAAAGATTTTGTTCTTTTATGTAGTCAGTTTAAAAAGAACTTACTTTAAATGATCCTACTCAATACACTCAGAGTGTACTATTGTAATTTTATAGTTAAGATAAACTAATACCAAATTATACTACGACTATTCCAATGCTTTGCTCCTTTCCATTGTAGTCGTGAGCTACTGTTTATAATTTATAAGGAATTGATAACATGATCTTCTGTGTGTGACACCACACACCATGTTATCTACAATATAAATTAATTGAATAACTACACTTAGCATATAAATGTAGATATTTGACAAATGTGATTCTTATTTCTAAATAAATGTTTATACAAAAAGCTAGGCTTTTAGTATACACTCTAACAATCTCCCACTTATACTAAAAGACTATGTTGTCATATTCCCTGCCATACATCTGATTCCCAACCCTTCAATATGCCCATCAAAAGTTCTTGCCTTAAGGGCCTTAGTGAAAGGATCTCCTAGGTTATCATCTGATGCAATCTAGGTGGCAACAACTTCTCCTTGTTATACAATGTCTCGTATTGGGTGGTACTTGCGCTCTATGTGTTTACTTGCTTTATGGGCTTGTGGTTCCTTCGAGTTTGCTACTGCACCACTTATTATCACAATACACTGTAATAATTTTGGGCAAACTAGGAATCACATCTAAGTCCATCATGAAGTTTCTAAGCCATACAACTTCTATGGCTACCTCAGAGGCTGCCACATACTCGGCTTCCATGGTGGAGTCTCGAAAGCATCTATGCTTAAGCCTCCTTCATTGTTATGGCTTCACCTCCTTAAAGTAAACAAAAAACCCTGAGGTCGACTTACTATTGTCCCTATCTGATTGGAAGTCAAAATCCGTGTATCCCATAGGGAGAAAATCATCTGCCTTGTAAACTAGCATATAACCTCTAGTGCCTCTAAGGTACTTTAATATATGCTTTACGTGTTGGAACTTTAGAGCCGCAAAAATCACTTTTTGCGTTGCGGAAAACCTCGAAGTTCTTGCCACGGATCCGCGCGAAGATAAAAATTTACATATACATAGTTTTCTCCTAGATCTACATTAGATCCACATGATAGAAGTTATACCATTGTAGCGATGCCCTTCGCTTATCCCGTTCGTCCAAATGGTAGACGGATCTCGTAGAATGTTAAGCGTACACTCCTCTACATGTATCCACACGGACAAGAGATGGAGAAAAATCACTTAGAGTGTGCTAGCACTCTTGGATGGTCACGGCAATGGAGGAGAGGGAGAGAGGAGTAGAGAGGAAGAAGAAGAGAGAATTAAAGTTAGCACACACTTGCACTTATTTCCCTTTTAAGTGGTCGGCCACTCATGGAATACCAAGAGTCATGGCTCTTGGTCTTCCTCATGAGGTGGCACACACTTGATGTAACCTTGATGATGTGGAACATCATCATTGGCCGGCCCCATGCCAAGTCACAAATGATGTGGCATTTGGTCAAGTCAAACTTGACCCTTCATCTTCCCTCTCAAGTCAAGTCAAACTTGACCTCTTATCTCCCATGATTGATCAAATCTAACATTTGATTCAAGTCAATTTAATTTAATGAATCTCTATTCATGAATTAAATTGACTCAATGAATCCAAGTCTAAATTAGACTCATTTGACACATGAATCGAATTGAGTCCAACTCAATTAGTTTAATTTGGATAACTCTTAATCCAATTTGGTTCATCACATGAACCTAATCCTCTTGGTTCATCATATGAACTTAATCTCCATCTAATTGCCCTTTGTGTGTGACCCTATAGGTTCTTGTAACGTTGGCAATGCTCCTAAATCCATTAGAAGCATAAGTAATGAGCGGTATCTAGCAACACATCATTACTACCCAAGTTACAAGAATGTTGAGATCCAACATCACCTTTGTGACTACTAATTGTGACTCTCACAATATGTGACAATGTCCTTCTATCCTTGACATCTAGATTGATCAATTGAGGCATAGACCGTGCGATCCTCTAATCAATCTATATCTTGAACTCCAAGTAGACTCACTCTAAACAAATGAGCTCAATATCTCATATTGACTCATTTGGGCATGGCCATGCACTTAGTGGTTTCACTCTATCAAAAATCATAATGTCACTCCCGTCATATAGGAGGGATAGATCCCATCGACATCACTCACATCCCTCCACATAATTTATTACATACCCAGTAATTGCCTTTATAGTCCACCCAATTATGGGTGACGTTTGACGAAGCCAAATTATGCAACTCTTTATGTAGGGAACCATGGTGACTTCAGGTCCATGGACTGATAGTCATACTAATAGTCACATGAGAAAATAAATGACACTCATATAATGATCCATGATCCTTTCTCATAGCGGGTCATTCAGTATACATTCTCCAATACATACCCATGTGTCAACTTGATATCTCTATATCCATGACTTGTGAGATCAAGTCATCGAGTTGACCTACATGCTAGTCTCATCGCATTAACATTATCCCTGAATGTTAATACTTGACTAGAAATGATTAAGAGTAGTGTTCTCTATATCATCTCACTATCAGTTTAACCAATTGATTGATATTGATAAGAACCTTCTACTCAAGGACGCTATTATACTTAGTTATTTGGCACCAATACAAGTAAGTATAATAACCATAAAGAAATGCCTTTATAAGTATATAGGCATATGATACATCGAGTCCATACAACAATCATCATATGATTGGCTCTAGGGCTATAACTAACAATCTCCCACTAGCACTAGTGCCAATCAGTGTAGGCCCTAAGACCCAATGACCTAGTGTGACCATCATGCTTTCTCTGTGCCAAAGCATTGGTCAAGGGATCAACGACGTTAGCCTCTGTGGGTACTCTGCAAATCTTCACATCTCCTCTATCGATGATCTCTCGAATAAGATGGAAGCGTCGTAGTATGTGCTTGGTCTGCTAGTGTGAGTGAGCTTCCTTAGCCTACGCAATTGCTCCATTATTGTCACAATAGAGATCTATAGGATCGGCTATGCTAGGAACCACCCCAAGCTCAGTAATGAACTTGTGGATCTAAACTGCCTCCTTTGCTTCTTCTGATGAAGCAATATACTCGGCCTCTGTTGTAGAATCAGCAACTCTGTGTTGGTTCAAACTCTTCCAACTCACAGCACAACCATTCAAGCAAAACACGAACCCAGATTGCGATCTATAATCATCCTCGTCAGTTTGGAAGCTGGCATCATTGTAACCCTTTACAGCTAGCTCACCATTGCCTCCAAATATCAAGAAATATTCTTTAGTCCTTCTCAAGTACTTAAGAATATTCTTGACCGCTATCCAGTGACACTCACCTGGATCTGACTGGTTTCTACTCATCATGCTCAAAGCATACGAAACATCAAGACGAGTACATAACATGGCGTACATGATAGATCCTATGGCTGAAGCATAAGGGATCTTATCCATGCGGTCTCTCTCCTCTCTAGAAGAGGGACTTTGAGACTTCGAAAGACTCACACCATGTGACATCAGCAGAAATCCTTTCTTGGAATTCTGCATGGCAAACCGTAGTAATACCGTGTCAATATATGTACTTTGACTTAGGCCAAGTAATCTCTTAAATCTATCTCTATAGATCTTTATGCCTAGAATACAGGCTGCTTCACCTAAGTCCTTCATTGAGAAACAATCCCCAGCCAAGTATTTATAGACTGCAGCAAAGGGATGTCATTTTCAATGAGTAGTATGTCATCCACATACAATACAAGGAAGATAACTGTGTCCCCAACAACCTTCTTGTAGACACAGGGCTCATTTTCATTCTTGATGAAACCAAACTATTTGATCGCATCATCGAATCGAAGATTCCAGCTCCGAGAAGCTTGCTTTAGTCCATAAATGTGTTGGGTTTTTCGGGCTGCGAAAACCGCTTTTTCGCGTCGCGGAAACCCCGAATCACCCTAGCCATTGGATCTAGTGCGAAGAAAAATTTCAAAAACATGAGTACGAGTTTAAACATTGATCTACAGTAGATCTACATAAGGGAAAGCCTTATACCTTTGAAGCGTGCCCTCGTAAATCCTGCTCGTCCAACGGTACGCCGAATCTCGAAGTTGTCAACGTAGACAACTCTCTAGCGATATCCACACGAACAATAGGTGTTCTTTAACACTCAAGAATGGAGAAGAGAGCACCCAAGTGTGCTAGCACTTTCTAGGGCTCTCGGGTAGGATTTAAAAGGGGAGAAAGGAGAGAAGGAAAAAGGGATCTCACATAATCCTCTAGGTACCCTCCTTTGTGACCTTCACTTCACCCTTTACTCTTGGAATTCACTCAACCACCTTCTCCTCCCTTGAAAGCTCACGGCAACAGCAGCAAACCAAGAGGAAAGACCAAGGAAGAAGATGGAATGAATGCACACATCAATTGCCACAAAACCAAAACTCATTTTGCATTAGTGTGGCCGGCCACACCATTATAACCTCCCCATTTAATGTGGTCGGCCACAATAAATGGAATGGGAGGAGTAACCTCCATGAGGTGGCACACCTCATGAGGTGGTGATGATTTGACTGCCATGTAGGATGAGTGATCCTCCATGAAGTGGCAATTCATCAAGTCAAACTTGATGTTTCAACTTCCCTTTTTGGTCAAGTCAAAATTGACCAAATTTTCTTCCTTGTTGAGTTAAATCCAACCTTTGATTCAAGCCAATTTGAATTTAATGAATCTCAATTCATTAATACAAATTGACTCAATGAAATAAATTTAAATTAGACTTATTCAACAATTGAATCTAATTGAATCTAATTGAGTCTAACCCAACAAGTCTAATTTCGAATCCAATCCTTGGTGCATCATATGAACCTAATCCAATTGGTTCATCCTATGAACCTAATCTCCATCCACTTGTTCTTTGTGTGTGACCCAATAGGTTCTTGTAACGTTGGCAATGCCCCTAAACACATTTAGAAGCATAAGTAATGAGCGGTATCTAGCAATACATCATTACTACCCAAGTTACAAGAATGTCAAGATCCGACATCACCTTGTGACTACTAGTTGTGACTCCTCACAAAATATGACAAGTGTCCTTCTATCCTAGACATCTAGATTGATCAATGTGAGGCATAGACCGTGTCATCCTCTGATCAATCTAAATCTTGAACTCCAAGTAGACTCACTAAATCAAATGAGATCAATATCCTATATTGACTTATTTGGGCATGGCCATGCACTTCGTGGTCTCACTCTATCAAGAATACCGATGTCTCTCCCGTCATATAGGAGGGATAGATCCCATCTACATCACTCACATCCCTCTGCATAATTCGTTACATACCCAGTAATCGCCTTTATAGTCCACTCAGTTACGGGTGACGTTTGACGAAACCAAAGTACCTAACTCCTTATGTAGGGATCCATGGTGACTTCAGGTCTAAGGACTAGTAGTCATACTAATAGCCACATGAGAAAGTATATGACACTCATATAACAATCCATAATACTTTCTCATGGCGGGTCATTCAGTATACATTCTCTAATGCATACCCATGTGTCAACTTGATATCTCTATATCCATGACTTGTGAGATCAAGTCATCGAGTTGACCTACATGCTAGTCTTATTGCATTAACATTGTCCCTGAATGTTAATACTCGACTAGGAATGATTAAGAGTAGTGTTCCCTATATCATCTCACTATCGATTTAGCTAACCGATTGATATAGTTAAGAACCTTCTACTCAAGGACGTTATTATACTTAGTTTATTTGGCACCAATACAAGTAAGTATAATAACCAAATACCAAATGCCTTTATTTATATAGAATATGATACAACAAGTCCAAAATACAATCATCAAATGATTGGCTCTAGGGCTCTAGCTAACAATCTCCCACTAACACTAGTACCAATCAGTATAGGCTCTAAGCCCAAATGACCTAGTGTGACCATCATGCTTCCTCTATGTCAAAGCCTTGGTCAAGGGATCTGCGATGTTAGCCTCTATAGGTACTCTGCAAATCTTCACATCTCCTCTCTCGATGATCTCTCGATTGAGATGGAAGCGCCGTAGTATATATTTGGTCTGCTGGTGTGAGCGAGGTTCCTTCGCCTGTGATATAGCTCCATTGTTGTCACTGTTAGCTAGAGCCCTAGAGCCAATCATTTGATGATTGTATTATGGAATTATTGTATCATATTTTTATATTAATAAAGGCATTTGTTTGGTTATTATACTTACTTGTATTGGTGCCAAATAAACTAAGTATAATAATGTCCTTGAGTAGATGGTTCTCACCTATATCAATCGGTTAGTTGAACCGATAGTGAGATGATATAGGGAACACTACTCTAAATCATTCCTAGTCGAGTATTAACATTCATGGAAATGTTAATGCAATAAAACTAGCATGTAGGTCAACTCGATGACTTGATCTCACAAGTCATGGATATGGAGATATCAAGTTGACACATGGGTATGCATTGGAGAATGTATACTGAATGACCCGCCATGAGAAAGTATCATGGATCGTTATATGAGTGTCATATACTCGTGGCTATTAGTATGACTATTAGTCCAGACCTGAAGTCACCATGGATCCCTAAGGAGTTATGTGGTTTCACAAACGCCACCAGAATCGGGTGGACTATAAAGTGGGTATATAACGGTATGTAGGGATGAGTGATGTAGATGGGATATATCCTCCCATATGACGGGAGAGACATCGGTATTCTTGATAGAGTGAGACCACCAAGTGCATGAGTCAACATTAGATGTTGAGCTCATTTGATCGAGTGAGTCTACTTGGAGTTCAAGATTTAGATTGATTAGAGGATGACACGGTCTATGCCTCATATTGATCAATCTAGATGTCTAAGATAGAAGGACAATGTCACATATTGTGAGGAGTCATAATTAGTAGTCACAAGGTGATGTTGGATCTCAACATTCTTGTAACTTGGGTAGCAATGATGTATTGCTAGATGCCGCTCATTGCTTATATTTCTAAAGGGGTTTAGAAACATTGCCAACGTTACAAGAACCTATTGGATCACACACAAAGAATAAGTGGATGGAGATTAGGTTCATATGATGAACCAATTGGATTAGGTTCATATGATGCACCAAAGATTGGATTCAAATTAGACTTATTGAGTTAGACTCAATTAGATTCAATTGTTGAATGAGTCTAATTTAAATTTGATTCATTGAGTCAATTTATATTAATGAATTGAGATTCATTAAATTGAAATTGACTTGAATCAAAGGTTGGATTTAACTTAACAAGGAAGAAATTGGTCAATTTTGACTTTACCAAATGGAAGTTGAAACATCAAGTTTGACTTCATGCATTGCCACATCATGTAGGTTGACTGATCCTACATGGCATGACACATCCTTGCCACATCATCACCACCTCATAATGGTGTGCCACCTCATGGAGGTTACACACCCATTCCTTTTAATGTGGCCGGCCACATTAAATGAGGGCGTTACATTTGTGTGGCCGGCCACACACTTGATGATGGGTGAATGCAATTGATTTGTATTCATTCTAGCTTCTTCTTCCTTGGATGCTTGCTTCTCCTTGCTGTTGCCGTGACTTCCATGGTGAGGAGAAGGTGTATGAGTTGTGTTCCAAGAGAATAAAGGAAAGTGAAGAGCACAAAGGATGATACTACTAGTGAGTGTATAAGATTTCCTTTTGTATCTTCTTCTTTTCTTCCTTTCCAATCCCATCCGAGAGCTCTAGAAAGTGCTAGCACACTTGGGGCTCTCTTCTCCATCCTCTGAGTGTGAGAGACACTCCTTGTTCGTGTGGATATCATTAGAGGAGTGTCTACGTTGACACTCTCGAGATCCGGCGTACCGTTGGACGAGCGGGATTTGCGAGGGCACGCTTCAAGGGTAAAATTCTTAACATGTAGATCTAGGAGAAGATCTAAACTTTTTGAAACTCGTACTTGTATTTCATTCGGTTTTTTCCTTGCACGGATCTACGACTTTGGGTGATTCGGGGCTTCCGCGAGGCGAAAAGCGGTTTTCGCGGCCCAAAAAACCCAACAGTCACAATAGAGCTCAATAGGGTCAGCAATGCTAGGAACCACCCCATGTTCAGTGATGAACTTGCGAATCCAAACTGCCTCCTTTGCTACCTCTGATGCAGCAATATACTCGGCCTCTGTCATAGAATCAGCTACTATGTCCTGCTTCGAACTCTTCCAGCTCACAGCACCACCATTAATGCAAAATATGAACCCCGACTGCGATCTATAGTCATCCTGGTCGGTCTGGAAGCTAGCATCACTGTAACCCTTTACAGCTAGCTCATCATTGCCTCCATATATCAAGAAATATTCTTTAGTCCTTCTTAAGTACTTAAGAATAGTCTTGACCGCTATCCAGTGACTTTCACCTGGATCGGACTAGTATCTGCTCGTCATGCTCAAAGCATATGAGACATCAGGACGAGTACATAGCATGGCATACATGATCGATCCTATGGCTGAGGCATAAGGGATTTGATCCATGCGGTCTCTCTCCTCTCTAAAAGAAGGACCTTGAGTCTTCGAAAGACTCACGCCATGTGACATCGGCAGAAATCCCTTCTTGGAGTTCTGCATGGCAAACCGAAGGAGTACCTTGTCAATATATGTACTCTGACTTAGGCCAAGCAATCTCTTAGATCTATCTCTATAGATCTGTATCCCTAGAATGCGGGATGCCTCACCTAAGTCCTTCATTGAGAAGCAACTCCCTAGCCAAGTCTTGACAGATTGAAGCATAGGGATGTCCTTCCCAATGAGTAGTATGTCATCCATATACAATATGAGGAAGATAACTATGTCCCCTACAACCTTCTTGTAGACACAAGGTTCATCTTCGTTCTTGATGAAACCAAACTGTTTGATTGCAGCATCGAAACGAAGATTCCAGCTCCGAGATGCTTGCTTTAGTCCATAAATGGACCTATGCAGCTTGCATACTCTGCTAGTATGCTGTGGATGTACAAAACCCTCAGGTTGTGTCATGTACACATCCTTGAGTAGGTTTCCATTCAGAAACGCGGTTTTGACATCCATCTGCCATATCTCATAGTCATGGTAGGCTGCAATAGCAAGCATGATCCGAATGGACTTAAACATCGCTACTGGAGAAAAGGTTTCATCATAGTCAATACCATGAATCTTCTTGAAACCTTTAGCTACCAAGCGACCCTTATAGATAAGTCCATCCATGTCAGTATTTCTCTTAAAGACCCACTTGCACCCAATGGGTTTTACCCCTTCAGGTGGATCAACCAAAGTCCATACTTGGTTGGTGTACATTGATTCCATTTCGGATCTCATGGCTTCTAGCCATTTCTTGGAATCTGGTCTCATCACAGCTTCCTAATAGGTGGTAGACTCATCCTCTATGAGCACAACGTCATCATGGTCAGACAAGAGAAATGAATATCTCTCAGGCTGACGACGTACCCTATCAGACCTGCGACTTGAACTGGTTGTTGTTCCTCAACTCTTTGTGGAACAACATCATCCACAACACTTTGTGGTTCCAGTTCAATTTCCATCGAGGCATCAGTGCTATTGTTCGCATCTTGAACTTCTTCAAGATCGAACGCACTCCCACTAGTCTTTCTAGAAACAAAGTCTCTTTCTAGAAAGACCCCAGTCTTTGCCACAACTACCTTGTGCTGACGTGGAATGTAGAAGGAATATCCCTTAGTTTCCTTGGGATATCCAATGAAATAGCACTTGTCAGATTTGGGTCCTAATTTGTCAGAGACTTGACGTCTAACGTAAGCCTCACAACCCCAAATCCTCATGAAAGACACCTGGGCATCTCTCCCAGTCCATATCCTATATGGTGTCTTTATCACGGCCTTGGATGGAACTCGGTTGAGTATGAAAGCTGCCGTGTCTAGAGCATAGCCCCAAAGGAATGTCGGAAGATCTGTGTGACTCATCATAGACCGTACCATATCTAATAAGGTACGATTCCTCCTTTCGGACACACCATTCCACTGTGGTGTTCCAGGAGGAGTGAGTTGGGATAGAATCCCACACTCAGCTAGATAGTCACGGAATTCATGGCAAAGGTATTCTCCACCTCGGTCGGATCGAAGTATCTTAATACTCTAGCCAAGCTAGTTCTGTACTTCATTCTAGAATTCTTTGAACTTTTCAAAGGATTCTGACTTATGTGTCATCAATTACACATAACCATATCTACTGAAGTCATCAGTAAACGTGATGAAGTACCTATAACTGTCTCTAGCAGTGACATTGAAAGGGCCACATACATCACTATGTATGAGTCCTAACAAATCAGTCGCCCTTTCGCTGTGCCCACTAAAGGGAGTCTTGGTCATCTTGCCTCGTAGGCATGACTCGTATATCTCATATGATTCTAAATCAAATGAGTCCAGCAAACCATCCTTATGGAGCTGGGATAAGCGCTTGTCATTTATATGACCTAAGTGACAATGCCAGAGATAGGTTTGGTTCAGGTCATTTGACTTGAACCTCTTGGTATTTATTTTATAGATAGGGCTCTCAAGGTCTAGAAAATAGAGTCCGTTTATCAGAGGTGCACTACAATAGAACATATCGTTTAAATAGACGGAACAACATTTGTTCTTTATTATAAACGAGAATCCTTTCTTGTCCAAACAAGAAACTGAAATTATGTTCTTAGTCAAGGCAGGCACATAACAACAATTATCTAATTCTAGTACTAGCCCAGAGGGCAGAGATAGATGGTAAGTTCCTACAGTAATAGCAGCAACCCGTGCTCCATTGCCTACTCGTAGGTCTATCTCACCCTTCGTCAATGCCCTGCTATTTCTCAACGCTGGTACATTAGTACAAATGTGCGAAGCACATCCGATATCTAATACCCACGATGAAGTAATAGAGAGGTTGACTTCAATAACATGTATACCTGAAGTAGAAATCTTATTTCTCTTCTTCTTAAGATCTTCCAGGTATTCTTTGGAGTTCCTCTTCCAGTGCCTTGCTTGTCCTTGATATAGGTGACAAAGATGTTCAACCATATCATAAGCGCTCATCAACTCATGTTGCTTCTGAAGCTCTGAGTTCATGGTTGCGAGCATAAGACAGGACACATCTAATGCGTCATCTTGATGCTTCTTGTAAGCATCTTGGTCTGCTCGCGTGGCAGTGGCAGGAGGAGCCTCCGGAATGGGCTGCTCCATTCGTGAGAACTATTCTCAGGTTCCTGTACCAGTCCAGGAAATTTGCTCCGTTGAGCTTGTCCTTCTTAAGGACAGATCGCAGAGAGAAAATGTTCATATTTGACGTCATGGTTATCTACAACAGAAAAAATTTACAGAAATAAATATCATATTCTTTAAAATCATTTAATTAGGCCTTTAATTAAATGATGCTCCCACTGAATTCTATAATTCACGTGGGACAAGATCCACATCATACTTACCCTTGAGTTAGCTTTGGCTAATACGCCCAAGATTTAGTATGATTGGTAGGTAACGATTACCAATTACATCTCTATGCAACTCTTCTTTATAGGATCAAGCTCCGCATTGATATTAAAACTCGAGTTAGCTTTGGCTAATACGCCCGAGAGTTAATATAAATGTGATTTTGACCTATCTTTCCAACCGTTGGAAGAATGCCTATAGTTGTACTCGATCCAACCGAGTAAACTAGGAATACTCAATCTAATTGAGTTTGTACTCGCCCATGCGTTGATAGGCGGGACCTACCAAGATAGTATGTGTTGCTCTGCTTTGGCAGATTCAACAACAACATGCGATCGAGGTAGTGGTAGGTATCACGGCACGGTAGGCATTATGAGTTGACGTGATTTAGATCTAATCTAATAGATGATGCGTATCATATACTCGATAGATCTAATCTAATCGAAGGGTGCATCATGTGCACGACTTAGATCTAATCTAATCGCTAGGCACTAATTAACTACTTAATTAAACATGCATCACATACATATAAGCAATTAATTAAATTATTTTGTGATTATGCCATGGCCCTACTACGATCTTCTCAAGCCAATGAGAAAATTGGATGGTCAACCTAAGGTCAACTTCTCAAGCGTCTTCCTTTTGACCACCTTGTGTTGCTCGCGCCTTCCTCGTAACTCCGTCTCGAGTGGACCTTCCACAGCTCCAATTTTGTACATTACAATTTTGAAACTCGAGTTACATTCGAGTCTAAATCTAATTTACAACCAGAATAAAAGAAAGGCACAATGCGCAGGTCACGAGAAAAAAATAATAAAATAAAGATACAACATGCACATCACATCACGGCGCGCAGGCCGTATTATGAATTACAACACATTTTATCCAATCAAATTGGGTTTTTGGGCCATGACTATTACAAAATTAATATATAATTCAAAATTATATATTTCTATAATTTTCTGTAATTTTTTCATAATTTTACAGATTTTATGAGTAAATTTTTCCCGACAGTCCCGATTAGCGATTTCGGGCGCAATCGCGGAGCAAATCCCCTTGCGGGGTTAGGGGTAGTACCCCTACCCACGATCTAACCATCGCAAGTTGCTCCTAAGCGATCCAAGAGCTCCTTAGCCCGCTGTCCCAAAAAGTTTTGGGTCGAAACAAAGCCGTTTTTGAAAATCCTTCCCGGTAGCTGAAGCCTACAAGTGCCGAGACACTTGTGCTTCGCTTCTACGAGAAAAATACCCATAAAAAACCATAAAATCATAAATTTATAGAAATTCACAGAATGTTTATTTTTCATAAAAATAAAAACTAAACTCGTACAAGCTTCGCACGTGGCTCTGATACCACTGTTGGATTTTTCGGGCCGTAAAAACCGCTTTTTCGCGTTGCGGAAACCCCGAATCACCCTAGCCATTGGATCTCGTGCGAAGAAAAATTTTAAAAACACGAGTACGAGTTTAAAGGTTGATCTACAGTAGATCTACATAAGGGAAAGCCTTATACCTTTGAAGCGTGCCCTCGCATATCCCGCTCGTCCAACGGTACACAGGATCTTGAAGTTGTCAACGTAGACAACTCTCTAGCGATATCCACACGAACAATAGGTGTTCTCTAACACTCAAGGATGGAGAAGAGAGCACCCAAGTGTGCTAGCACTTTCTAGGGCTCTCGGGTAGGATTTAAAAGGGGAGAAAGGAGAGAAGGAAAAAGGGATCTCACATAATCCTCTAGGTACCCTCCTTTGTGACCTTCACTTCACCCTTTACTCTTGGAATTCACTCAACCACCTTCTCCTCCCTTGAAATCTCACGGCAACAGCAGCAAACCAAGAGGAAAAACCAAGGAAGAAGATGGAATGAATGCACACATCAATTGCCACAAAACCAAAACTCATTTTGCATTAGTGTGGCCGGCCACACCATTGTAACCTCCCCATTTAATGTGGCCGACCACATTAAATGGAATGGGAGGTGTAACCTCCATGAGGTGGCACACCTCATGAGGTGGTGATGATGTGGCTGCCATGTAGGATGAGTCATCCTCCATGAAGTGGCAATTCATCAAGTCAAACTTGATGTTTCAACTTCCCTTTTTGGTCAAGTCAAAATTGACCAAATTTTCTTCCTTGTTGAGTTAAATCCAACCTTTGATTCAAGCCAATTTGAATTTAATGAATATCAATTCATTAATATAAATTGACTCAATGAATCAAATTTAAATTAGACTTATTTAACAATTGAATCTAATTGAGTTTAACTCAATAAGTCTAATTTCGAATCCAATCCTTGGTGCATCATATGAACCTAATCCAATTGGTTCATCCTATGAACCTAATCTCCATCCACTTGTTCTTTGTGTGTGACCCAATAGGTTCTTGTAACGTTGGCAATGCCCCTAAACTTATTTAGAAGCATAAGTAATGAGCGGTATCTAGCAATACATCATTACTACCCAAGTTACAAGAATGTCGAGATCCGACATCACCTTGTGACTACTAGTTGTGACTCTCACAAAATATGACAGGTGTCCTTCTATCCTAGACATCTAGATTGATCAATGTGAGGTATAGACCGTGTCATCCTCTGATCAATCTAAATCTTGAACTCCAAGTAGACTCACTAAATCAAATGAGCTCAATATCCTATATTGACTCATTTGGGCATGGCCATGCACTTCGTGGTCTCACTCTATCAACAATACCGATGTCTCTCCCATCATATAGGAGGGATAGATCCCATCTACATCACTCACATCCCTCTGCATAATTCGTTACATACCCAGTAATCGCCTTTATAGTCCACCCAGTTACGGGTGACGTTTGACGAAACCAAAGTACATAACTCCTTATGTAGGGATCCATGGTGACTTCAGGTCTAAGGACTAGTAGTCATATTAATAGCCACATGAGAAAGTATATGACACTCATATAACGATCCATGATACTTTCTCATGGCGGGTCATTCAGTATACATTCTCTAATGCATACCCATGTGTCAACTTGATATCTCTATATCCATGACTTGTGAGATCAAGTCATCGAGTTGACCTACATGCTAGTCTTATTGCATTAGCATTATCCCTGAATGTTAATACTCGACTAGGAATGATTAAGAGTAGTGTTCCCTATATCATCTCACTATCGGTTCAGCTAACCGATTGATATAGTTAAGAACCTTCTACTCAAGGACGTTATTATACTTAGTTTATTTGGCACCAATACAAGTAAGTATAATAACCAAAGACCAAATGCCTTGATTTATATAGAATATGATACAACAAGTCCAAAATACAATCATCAAATGATTGTCTCTAGGGCTCTAGCTAACAAAATGGACTTATGTAGCTTGCATACTCTGCCAGAATGCAATGGTTCTACAAAACTCTCAGGTTATGTCATGTACACATCCTCGAGCAAGTTTCCATTCGGAAACGCGGTTTTGACATCCATCTGCTAGATCTCATAATCGTGGTATGCTGCAATAGCAAGCAAGATCCGAATGGACTTAAACATCACTACTGGAGAAAGAGTTTCATCATAGTCAATACCATGAATTTGCTTGAAACATTTAGCTACCAAGCGACCCTTATAGGTAATAAGTCCATCCATGTCAGTCTTTCTCCTAAAGACCCACTTACACCCAATGGGTTTGACACCTTTAGGTGGATCAACCAAAGTCCATACTTGGTTGGTGTACATGGATTCCATCTCGGATCTCATGGCCTTTAGCAATTTCTTAGAATCTGGTTTCATCACAGCTTCCTGATAGGAGGTAGGCTCATTCTCAACGAGCATAACGTTATCATGGTCAGACAAGAGAAATGAGTATCTCTCATGCTGACGACGTACCCTATCAGACCTGTGAAGAGGTAGGCCTACTTGAACTGGTTGTTGTTCCTCAATACCTTGTGGAACAATCTCATCATCCACAACATTTTGTGGTTCCAGTTCAACTTCCATCAAGGCTTCAGTGCTATGCTCCATATCTTGAACTTCTTCAAGATAGAACGTACTCCCACTAGTTTTTCTAGAAATACCCTAGTCTTAGCCACAAACACTTTGTGCTAACTGGGAATGTAGAAGAAATATCCCTTCGTTGTTGGGTTTTTGGGCAGCGAAAACCGCTTTTTCGCGTCGCGAAAACCGCTTTTTCCCTTCGCGGAAACCCCGAAACCCTGCCACCAGATCCGTGCGAAGAATAAAACTTTCAAAAAACTACGAGTATGAGTTTCTAAACCTCGATCTACAGTAGATCTACAAAGGAGAAGCAATATACCCTTGATGCGAAGCCCTTCGCAATCCCGCTTGTCCTCGGTTCGCCGGATCTCGAAAGTGTCAAAGTAGACACTTCTCTATGTGTATCCACACAAGCAAGAGATGGAGAAGAATCTCTAAGGATGTGCTAGCAACCTTAGAGATCAGTAATGGAGGAGAGGGAGAGCAAGAAGAAAACTCTAGAGGAAGAAGAAGATGGAGTTACACAAGAAAAATAAAACTCCCTACTTGAATAAAAGTGGCCGGCACCTTTAGGTGGAGTTGTAACATCCATGGAAGGCCAAGAGTCACAACTCTTGGTAACTCTAATGAGGTGGCATCCCACTTAAGCAACCATGATGATGTGGAGCATCATCATTGGCCCACTCAATGCCAACTCCCCAATGAGGTGGCAAATGGTCAAGTCAAACTTGACCTTTCATCTTCCTTTCAAGTCAAGTCAAACTTGACCACTTCTCTCTCTTGGTTGATCTAATCTAACCTTTGGTTCAAGTCAATTTTAATTTAATGAATCTCTATTCATTGAATTAAATTAATTCAATGAGTCTAAGTCCAAATTAGACTCATCTAATACATGAACCAAATTGAGTCCAACTCAATTAGCCTACTTTGGATTACTCTTAATCCAATTTGGTTCATCACATGAACCTAATCCTTTAGGTTCATCAAATGAACCTAATCTCCATCTAATTGCCCTTTGTGTGTGACCCTATAGGTTCTTATAACGTTGGCAATGCTCCTAAATGCTTTTAGAAGCATAAGTAATGAGCGGTATCTAGCAACACATCATTACTACCCAAGTTATAAGAATGTTGAGATCCAACATCACCTTGTGACTACTAATTGTGACTCCTCACAATATATGACAAGTGTCCTTCTATCCTAGACATCTAGATTGATCAATGTGAGGCATAAACCATATCCTCTGACCAATCTAAATCTTGATCTCCAAGTAGACTCACTAAATCAAATGAGCTCAATATCTCATATTGACTCATTTGGGCATGGCCATGCACTTCGTGGTCTCACTCTATCAAGAATATCGATGTTGCTCCCGTCATATAGGAGAGATAGATCTCATCTACATCACTCACATCCATATACATAATTCGTTATATACCCAGTAATCGCCTTTATAGACCACCCAATTACGGGTGACGTTTGACGAAACCAAAGTACATAACTCCTTATGTAGGGATCCATGGTGACTTCAGGTCCAAGGACTAGTAGTCATACTAATAGCCACATGAGAAAGTATATGACACTCATATAACGATCCATGATACTTTCTCATGGCGGGTCATTTAGTATACATTCTCCAATGCATACCCATGTGTCAACTTGATATCTCTATATCTATGACTTGTGAGATCAAGTCATTGTGTTGACCTACATGCTAGTCTCGTCGTATTAACATTGTCCCTGAATGTTAATACTTGACTAGGAATGACTAAGAGTAGTGTTCCCTATATCATCTCACTATCGGTTCAACTAACTGATTGATATAGGTGAGAACCTTCTACTCATGGATGCTATTATACTTAGTTTATTTGGTACCAATACAAGTAAGTATAATAACTAAAACAAAATGCCTTTATTTATATAAAAATATGATACAACAAGTCCATAATACAATCATCAAATGATTAGCTCTAGGGCTCTAACTAACAATCTCTCACTAGCACTAGTGCCAATCAGTGTAGGCTCTAAGCCCCAATGACCTAGTGTGACCATCATGCTTCCTCTGTGCCAAAGCCTTGGTCAAGGGATCTGCGATGTTAGCCTCTGTTGGTACTCTGCATATCTTCACATCTCCTCTCTCGATAATCTCTCAAATAAGATGGAAGCGCCGTAGTATGTGTTTGGTCCGCTGGTGTGAGCGAGGTTCCTTCGCCTTTGCTATAGCTCCATTGTTGTCACAATAGAGCCCAATAGGGTCAGCGATATTGGGAACCACCCCAAGTTCAGTGATGAACTTGTGGATCCAAACTGCCTCCTTTGCTGCCTCTGATGCAGCAATGTACTCGGCCTCTGTTGTAGAATTAGCTACTGTGTCCTGCTTCGAACTCTTCCAACTCACAGCACCGCCATTCATGCAAAACATGAACCCTGACTGCGATCGATAATCATCCTGGTCGGTCTGGAAGCTGGCATCACTATAACCCTTTACAGCTAGCTCATCATTGCCTCCATATATCAAGAAATATCCTTTAGTCCTTCTTAAGTACTTAAGAATATTCTTGACCGCTATCCAGTGATTTTCACCTGGATCTGACTAGTATCTGCTCGTCATGCTCAAAGCATACGAGACATCAGGTCGAGTACATAGCATGGCGTACGTGATAGATCCTATGGCTGAGGCATAAGGGATCTGATCCATGCGGTCTCTCTCCTCTCTAGAAGAGGGACCTTGAGTCTTCGAAAGACTCACGCCATGTGACATTGGCAGAAATCCCTTCTTGGAGTTCTGCATGGCAAACCGAAGGAGTACCTTGTCAATATATGTACTCTGACTTAGGCCAAGCAATCTCTTAGATCTATCTCTATAGATCTGTATTCCTAGAATGCGGGATGCCTCACCTAAGTCCTTTATTGAGAAGTAACTCCCTAGCCAGGTCTTGAAAGACTGAAGCATAGGGATGTCCTTCCCAATGAGTAGTATGTCATCCACATACAAGATAAGGAAGACAACTATATCCCCTACAACCTTCTTGTAGACACAAGGCTCATCTTCATTCTTGATGAAACCAAACTATTTGATTGCATCATCGAATCGGAGATTCCAGCTCCGAGAAGCTTGCTTTAGTCCATAAATGGACCTATGCAGCTTGCATACTCTGCTAGTATGCTGTAGATCTACAAAACCCTCAGGTTGTGTCATGTACACATCCTCGAGTAGGTTTCCATTCAAAAACGCAGTTTTGACATCCATCTGCCATATCTCATAGTCATGGTAAGCTGCAATAGCAAGCATGATCCGAATGGACTTAAACATAGCTACTGGAGAAAATGTTTCATCATAGTCAATACCATGAATCTGCTTGAAACCTTTAGCTACCAAGCGACCCGTATAGATAAGTCCATCCATGTCAGTCTTTCTCTTAAAGACCCACTTACACCCAATGGGATTTACCCATTCAGGTGGATCAACCAAAGTTCATACTTGGTTGGTGTACATGGATTCCATCTCGGATCTTATGGCCACTAGCCATTTCTCGGAATCTGGTCTCATCACAGCTTCCTGATAGGTGGTAGGCTCATCATCTATGAGCACAACGTCATCATGGTCAGACAAGAGAAATGAGTATCTCTCAAGCTGACGACGTACACTATCAGACCTGCGAAGAGGTATGTCTACTTGAACTGGTTGTTGTTCCTCAACTCCTTGTGGAACAACATCATCCACAACACTTTGTGGTTCCAGTTCAACTTCCATCGAGACTTCAGTACTATTGATCGCATCTTGAACTTCTTCAAGATCGAACGTGCTCCCACTAGTCTTTGTAGAAACAAAGTCCCTTTCTAGAAAGACTCCAGTCTTTCCCACAACTACCTTGTATTGACTAGGAATGTAGAAGTAATATCCCTTAGTTTCCTTGGGATATCCAATGAAATAGCACTTGTCATATTTGGGGCCTTACTTGTCTGAGACTTGACATCTAACGTAAGTCTCACAACCCCAAATCCTTATAAAAGACACCTGGGCATCTCTCCCAGTCCATATCCTATATGGTGTCTCTATCACGGCCTTGGATGGAACTCGGTTGAGTATAAAAGCTGCCGTGTCTAGAGCATAGCCCCAAAGGTATGTCGAAAGATCTGTGTGACTCATCATAGATCGTACCATATCTAATAGGGTACGATTTCTCCTTTCGGATACACCATTCCACTGTGGTGTTCCAGGAGGAGTGAGTTGGAATAGAATCCCACACTGAGCTAGGTAGTCACGAAACTCATGGCTAAGGTATTCTCCACCTCGATCTAATCGAAGTATCTTAATACTCTTGCCAAGCTGGTTCTGTACTTCATTCTTGAATTCTTTGAACTTGTCAAAGGATTCTGACTTATGTGTCATCAAGTACACATAATCATATCTACAGAAGTCATCAGTAAATGTGATGAAGTACCTATAACCGCCTCTAGCAGCGACATTGAAAGGGCCACATACATCACTATGTATGAGTCCTAACAAATCAGTCACTTTTTCGCTGTACCTACTAAAGGGAGTCTTGGTCATCTTGCCTAGTAGGCATGACTCGCACGTCTCATAAGATTCAAAATCAAATGAGTCCAGCAAACCATCCTTATGGAGCTGGGATAAGCGCTTGTCATTTATATGACCTAAGCGACAGTGCCAGAGATAGGTTTGGTTCAGGTGATTTGACTTGAACCTCTTGGTATTTATGTTATAGATAGGGCTATCAAGGTCTAAAATGTAGAGTCCGTTCATCATAGGTGCACTACAATAGAACATATCTTTTAAATAAATAGAACAACAATTGTCCTTAATTATAAAAGAGAAACCTTTCTTGTCCAAACAAGAAACTGAAATTATGTTCTTAGTTAATGCAGGCACATAACAACAATCATCCAACTCTAATACAAGCTCAGAGGACAGAGATAGAAAATAAGTCCCTACAGCAACAGCAGCAACCCGTGCTCCATTGCCTACGCGTAGGTCCACCTTGCCCTTCGCCAATGCCCTGCTATTTCTCAGTGCCTGCACATTAGTACAAATGTGAGATGCACATTCGGTATCTAATACCCATGATGAAGAAATAGATAGATTAACTTCTATAACATATATACCTGAAGTGGAAGTCTCACTTCACTTCTTCTTATGATCTTCCAGGTACACCTTGTAGTTCCTCTTCTAGTGCCCGATCTGACCGCAGTGGAAGTAGGTAGCATCCTTGGTGGCCCCTCCTTTAGGCTTCAGTGTCTTGCCTTTGCCCTTGGCTTGGAACTTTCCCTTGCCTTTGGGCTTGTCCTTGCCCTTGTGTTTCTGAACCATCAGAACAGAGTGGGGCTTAGCCTTCTTAAGGTTCAGCTCAGCAGTTCTTAACATGCTAAGAAGCTCGAGCAGTGGCTTGTCAATTTCATTCATATTGTAGTTTAGAACGAACTGACTATAGCTATCCGGCAAGGATTGCAAGATCAGGTCAGTGGCCAGCTCTTGGCCAAGCGGAAATCCTAACCTCTGTAGGTTTTCTATGTACCCAATCATTTTGAGTACATATGGGTCTACGGGAGCCCCATCTGACATCTTGCACTGAAACAATGCCCTTGAGATCTCAAATCTCTCATGTCGCGCTAGTCCTTGATACAGTTGACGAAGATGTTCAACCATATCGTAAGCGCCCATTAACTCGTGTTGCTTCTGAAGCTCAGAGTTCATGGTCGCGAGCATTAAACAGGACACATCTAATGCGTCATCTTGATGCTTCTTGTAAGTATCTTTGTCAGCTCGCGGGGCATTGGCAGGAGGAGCATCCGGAATGGGCTGCTCCAGAACGTACAGTTTACGTTCCTGGGTGAGAACTATTCTCAAGTTCCTGTACCAGTCCAGGAAATTTGCTCCGTTGAGCTTGTCCTTCTCAAGGACAGAACGCAGGGAGAAGGAGTTCGTATTTGACGTCATGGTTATCTACAATAGAAAAATGCAGAAAATAAATATCATATTCTTTTAAATCATTTAATTAGGCCTTTAACTAAATGATGCTTCCACTAAATTCTATAATTCATGTGGGACAAGATCCACATCATACTAACCCTTGAGTTAGCTTTAGCTAATACGCCCAAGATTTAGTATGATCGGTAGGTAACGATTTACCAATTACATCTCTATGCAACTCTTGTTTATAGGATCATTATCCACAGTTATATTAAGACTTGAGTTAGCTTTGGCTAATACGCCCAAGAATTAATATAAATGTGATTTATGTCCTATCTTTCCAACCATTAGAAGAATGCCTATAGTTGTACTCGATCCAACCGAGTTAACTAGGAATACTCAATCTAATTGAGTTTGTATTCGCCCATACGTTGATAAGCGGGACCAAGATTGTCCCTCCGTACCCTACCAAGATAATATGTGTTGCTCTGCTTTGGCAGATTCAACAACACATGTGATCGAGGTAGTGATAGGTATCACGGCATGGTAGGCATTAGAGTTGACGTGATTTAGATCTAATCTAAACGATGATGTGTATTATATACTCGATTTAGATCTAATCTAATCGTGGGGTGCATCATGTGCACGACTTAGATCTAATCTAATCGTTAGGCACTAATTAATTACTTAATCATGCATCACATATACACAAGCAATTAATTAAATTAATTTGTGATTAGTCATGGCCCTACTACGATCTTCTCAAGCCAATGAGAAGATCGGATGGTCATCCTAGGGTCAACAGCTTCTCAAGCCCTCCTCGTACTCCGTCTCGAGTGGACCTTCCACGGCTCCAATTTTGTACATTACAATTTTGAAACTCGAGTTACATTCGAGTCTAAACTAATTTACAACAAGAATAAATACAGAAGGGCACGACACGCAGGTCCCGTATCAAAAATACAGCACACACAATCACATGACGGCACGCAGGCCGTATTATGAATTACAACACAAAATATATCAATCCAATTGGGTCTTTTTGGCCCATGACTATCACAAATTATACATAATTCTAAATTATGTATTTTCTATAATTTTCTGTAATTTTAATACCAATTTTTATAATTTTTACGAGTAAAAATTCCCGGCGGCCCCGTTTAGCGATTTTCGGGCGCAATCACGGAACGAATCCCCTTGCGGGGTCAGGGGCAGCGCCCCTACCGGCAATCTAACCATCGCGAGGGTTCCTTAACAATCCTACAGCGCCTTAGCCCACTGTCCCAAAAAGTTTTGGGGCGAAACCTTGTCGTTTCGGAAAAATCTTCTCGGTAGTCGAAGCCTATAAGTGTCGAAACACTTGTGTTTCGCTTCTACGAGAAAATTACTCATAAAAATCCATAAAAACTTAAATTTACAGAAAATCACAGAAGCTATATTTTTCATAAAAATCAAAATTAAACTCGTACAAGTCTTCGCACGTGGCTCTGATACCACTGTTGGGTTTTTCGGGCCACGAAAACCGCTTTTCGCGTCGCGAAAATCCCGAAACCCTGCCACCGGATCCGTGCGAAGAATAAAACTTTCGAAAAACTATGAGTACGAGTTTCTAAACCTCGATCTATAGTAGATCTACAAAGGAGAAGGAATATACCCTTGATGCGAAGCCCTTCGCAATCCCGCTTGTCCTCGGTTCGCTGGATCTCGAAAGTGTCAAAGTAGACACTTCTCTATGTGTATCCACACAAGCAAGAGATGGAGAAGAATCTCTAAGGATGTGCTAGCAACCTTAGAGATCAGTAATGGAGGAGAGGGAGAGCAAGAAGAAAACTCTAGAGGAAGAAGAAGATGGAGTTACACAAGAAAAATAAAACTCCCTACTTGAATAAAAGTGGCCGGCCACTTTAGGTGGAGTTGTAACCTCCATGGAAGGCCAAGAGTCACAACTCTTGGTAACTCCCATGAGGTGGCATCCCACATAAGCAACCATGATGATGTGGAGCATCATCATTGGCCCACTCAATGTCAACTCACCAATGAGGTGGCAAATGGTCAAGTCAAACTTGACCTTTCATCTTCCTCTCAAGTCAAGTCAAACTTGACCACTTCTCTCTCTTGGTTGATCTAATCTAACAATTGGTTCAAGTCAATTTTAATTTAATGAATCTCTATACATTGAATTAAATTATTTCAATGAGTCTAAGTCCAAATTAGACTCATCTAATACATGAACCAAATTGAGTCCAACTCAATTAGCCTAATTTGGATTACTCTTAATCCAATTTGGTTCATCACATGAACCTAATCCTTTAGGTTCATCAAATGAACCTAATCTCCATCTAATTTCCCTTTGTGTGTGACCCTATAGGTTCTTATAACGTTGGCAATGCTAATAAACACTTTTAGAAGCATAAGTAATGAGCGGTATCTAGCAACACATCATTACTACCCAAGTTATAAGAATGTTGAGATCCAACATCACCTTGTGACTACTAATTGTGACTCCTCACAATATATGACAAGTGTCCTTCTATTCTAGACATCTAGATTGATCAATGTGAGGCATAGACCGTGTCATCCTCTGACCAATCTAAATCTTGATCTCTAAGTAGACTCACTAAATCAAATGAGCTCAATATCTCATATTGACTCATTTGGGCATGGCCATGCACTTCGTGGTCTCACTCTATCAAGAATATCGATGTCTCTCCCATCATATAGGAGGGATAGATCCCATCTACATCACTCACATCCCTCTGCATAATTCGTTATATACCTAGTAATCGCCTTTATAGTCCACCCAGTTACGGGTGACGTTTGACGAAACCAAAGTACATTACTCCTTATGTAGGGATCCATGGTGACTTCAGGTCCAAGGACTAGTAGTCATACTAATAGCCACATAAGAAAGTATATGACACTCATATAACGATCCATGATACTTTCTCATGGCGGGTCATTTAGTATACATTCTCCAATGCATACCCATGTGTCAACTTGATATCTCTGTATCTATGACTTGTGAGATCAGGTCATCGTGTTGACCTACATGCTAGTCTTGTCGTATTAACATTGTCCCTGAATGTTAATACTCGACTAGGAATGATTAAGAGTAGTGTTCCCTATATTATCTCACTATCGGTCCAACTAACCGATTGATATAGGTGAGAACCTTCTACTCAAGGACGCTATTATACTTAGTTTATTTGGCACCAATACAAGTAAGTATAATAACCAAAACAAAATGCCTTTATTTATATAAGAATATGATACAACAAGTCCATAATACAATCATCAAATGATTGGCTCTAGGGCTCTAACTAACATTCGTTTCCTAGGGATATCCAATAAAATAGCACTTATCGGATTTGGGTCCTAGTTTGTCCGAGACTTGACGTGGAATGTAAGCCTCACAACCCCAAATCCTCGTAAAAGACATCTGGGCATATTTCCCAGTCAATATGTTATATGGTGTCTTTATCATAGCTTTGGATGGAACACGGTTAAGTGTGAAGGCCGCTGTGTCTAGAGCATATCCCCAAAAAGATATAGGAAGATCTGTGTGACTCATCATCGACCATACCATATCTAATAGGGTACGATTCCTCCATTCGGATACACCATTCCACTGTAGCATTCCAGGAGGAGTGAGTTGGGATAGAATCCCACACTCAACTAGATAGTCACGAAACTCATGACTAATTAAGGTATTCACCGCCTCAATCTGATCGAAGTATCTTAATACTCTTGCTTAGCTGGTTTTGTACTTCATTCTTGAATTCTTTGAACTTTTCAAAGGATTGTGACTTATGTGTCATCAGATACACATAACCATATCTACTGAAATCATCAATAAATGTGATGAAGTACCTATAACCACTTCTGGCAGCGACAGTGAAAGGGCCACATACATCACTATGTATAAGTCCTAACAAGTCAGTCGCTCTTTCGCTGTGTCCACTAAAGGGAGTCTTGGTCATCTTGTCCAGTAGGCATAACTCACATGTCTCTTATGATTTGAAATCAAATGAGTCCAGCAAACCATCTTTATGGAGTTGGGATAAGCGATTCTCATTTATATGACCTAAGCGACAATGCCAGAGATAGGTTCGGTTCATATCATTTGACTTGAACCTTTTGGTACTTATGTTATAGATGGGGTTCTCTAAGTCTAGAATGTAGAGTCCGTTCATCAGAGGTGCACTACAATAGTACATATCGTTTAAGTAAATGGAACAACATTTGTTCTTTATTATAAACGAAAAGCCTTTTTGTCTAAACAAGAAACTGAAATGATGTTCTTTGTGAGAGCAGGCACATAACAACATTCATCTAATTCCAGTACAAGCCTAGAGGGCAGAGATAGAAAATAAGATCCTACAGCAACAGCAGCAACCCGTGCTCCATTGCCTACTCGTAGGTCCACCTCGCTCTTCGTCAATGCCTTATTATTTCTCAGCGCCTGCACATTAGTACAAATGTGAGAAGCACATCCGGTATCCAATACCCACGATGCAGAAATAGATAGATTGACTTCTATAACATATATACCTGAAGTAAAAGTTTCACTTCTCTTCTTCTTAAGATCTTCCAGGTATCCTTTGCAATTCCTCTTCCAGTGCCCGGTCTGACCACAATGGAAGCAGGTAGCATCCTTGGTAACCCCTCCTTTAGGTTTCATTATCTTGCCTTTGCCCTTGGCTTGGGACTTTCCCTTACCTTTAGGCTTGCCCTTGCCTTTATGCTTTTGCACCATCAAAATGGAGTTGGGCTTTACCTTCTTAAGGTTGAGCTCAGCAGTTCTCAACATGCTTAGTAGCTCAGGCAGTGGCTTGTCAATTTCATTCATGTTGTAATTCATGATAAATTGATTGTAGTTCTCTAGCAAGGATTGCAAGATCAAGTCAGTAGCTAGTTCTTGGCCAAGTGGGAATCCCAACCTCTGTAGGTTTTCTATGTACCCAATCATCTTGAGCACATATGGACCTACGGGAGTCCCATCTTGCATCTTGCACTGAAATAGTGCCTTGGAGATCTCGAATCTCTCGTGCCTCGCTTGTCCTTGATATAGTTGATGAAAATGTTCAACCATATCATAAGCAGACATCAACTCGTGTTGCTTCTGAAGCTCAGAGTTCATGGTCGCGAGCATGAGGCATGACACATCTAATGCATCATCTTGATGCTTCTTATAAGCATCTTGGTCGGCTCGCGTGGCAGTGGCAGGAGGTGCCTCCAGAATGGATTGCTCCAGGATGTACAATTTTCTTTTTTATGTGAGAACAATTCTCAGATTCCTGTACCAGTCTAGGAAATTAGCTCCATTGAGCTTGTCCTTGTCAAGGACAGAACACAGGGAGAAAGTGTTCGTGTTTGTTGACATGGCAATCTACAACAGAAATAATGCAAAAAGTAAATATCATATTTCATTTATCATTTAATTAGCCCTTTAACTAAATGATGCTCCTACTAAATTATAGGAATTTTATAGAATCAAGTCATGGATGTGATCAAACCACACTACTAGATTCATACCAACTAGCTATAATTCTCGTGGGACAAGATCCATATCATAATACGCCTTGAGTTAGCTTTGGCTAAATCGCCCAAGACTTAGTATGATCGGTAGATAACCAATTATCAATTACATCTCTATGCAACTCTTGTATATAGGATCAAGATCCTCATTTATATTAAAACTTCAGTTAGCTTTGGCTAAATCACCCAAGATTTAGTATAAACGTGATTTTTTATCCTATCTTCCAACCGTTGGGAAATGCCTATAGTTATACCCGATCCAATTGAGTTAACTAGTTATACTCCATCTAATTGAGTTTGTACTCACCCAAGCTTTGATAGGTGGGACCAAGATTGTCCCTCCACACCCTACCAAGATAATATGCGTTGCTTTGCTTTGGCAGATTCAACAACTACAAATGATCGAGGTTGTGATGGGTATCAAAACTTGGTAGGCATATCGAGTTGACTTGATTAAGATCTAATCTAATCATGAATTCGTATCATATACGCATTAAGGCACTAATTACCCTACATTAGCATGCATCACATACACACAAAGAATATATCAATATACAAAGATAACGTGACATGGTTATGGCCCTTCTACGATCCTCTCAAGCCAATGAGAAGATCGAATGATCAACCAAGGGATAGCACCTTCTTTAAGGTCTTCCTTTGTTCACCTTGTGTCGTCGGCTTCCTTCTTGTAATTCCATCTTCAATTGTACATTACAAAAGTGAAACTCGAGTTACATTCAAGTCTAAAATTCTTTTACAACGAGAATATTAAAAGAAGGAGGGCACGACACACAGGTCGTGTAACAAAATACAACACTCACAACCAAATAACGGCTCACAGGCCGTATTATGAATTACAACACATAATTTCTAATCATATTGGGTCTTTTGGGCCATAACCATGAACACATCACACACATATTCAAAATATGCATTTTATATAAATTTTCATAAATTTACTACCATTCTAACAATCCTTTATGAGCCGTAACTTCGCGGCGATCTCGCTTGTTGATTTTTCAACCGAGGTCAAGTAACAATTCCCCTTGCGGGGTTAGGGGCAGCGCCCCTACTCACAAAAATTAATTTTTGTGGGTGTTACATAGACCTTACAGCACCTAAAATCAATTAGATCACCGATTTAGCCGAGACCAACTCGTTGCGAAAAATTTTACTTAGTGGTCGAAAACCTCCAAGTGACTATACACTTGTTGTTTCGCTCCCAAGAGAAAAATACTCATAAAAATGTTAAAATTTAGTAAATCTATAGAAATTTATAGATTTGTAAATTTTAGATAAAATTGCAAATAAAACTACTATATGCTTCGCACCTGGCTCTGATACCACTGTTGGAACTTTCGAGCCGCAAAAACCACCTTTTGCATTGCAAAAAACCTCGAAGTTCTTGCCATGGATCCGTGCGAAGATAAAAATTTACATATACATAGTTTTCTACTAGATCTACACTAGATATACATGATAGAAGTTATACCTTTGTAGTGATGCCCTTCACTTATCCCGCTCGTCCAAATGGTAGCCGGATCTCGTAGAGTGTCAAGCGTACACTCCTATACACGTATCCAAACTGACAAGAGATCGAGAAAAACCACTTAGAGTGTGCTAGCACTCTTGGATTGTCACGGCAATGGAGGAGAGGGAGAGAGGAGTAGAGAGGAAGAAGAAGAGAGAATTAAAGTTAGCACACACTTGCACTTATTCCTCTTTTAAGTTGTCGACCACTCATGGAATACCAAGAGTCATGGCTCTTGGTCTTCCTCATGAGGTGGCACACACTTGATGTAGCCTTGATGATGTGGAACATCATCATTGGCCAGCCCCATGCCAAGTCACAAATGATGTGGCATTTGGTCAAGTCAAACTTGACCCTTCATCTTCCCTCTCAAGTCAAGTCAAACTTGACATTTTATCTCCCATGGTTGATCAAATCTAACATTTGATTCAAGTCAATTTAATTTAATGAATCTCTATTCATTGAATTAAATTGACTCAATGAATCCAAGTCTAAATTAGACTCATTTGACACATGAATCGAATTGAGTCCAACTCAAATAGTTTAATTTGGATTACTCTTAATCTAATTTGGTTCATCATATGAACCTAATCTCCATCTAATTGCCCTTTGTGTGTGACCCTATAGGTTCTTGTAACGTTGGCAATGCTCCTAAATCCATTAGAAGCATAAGTAATGAGCGGTATCTAGCAACACATTATTACTACCCAAGTTATAAGAATGTTGAGATCCAACATCACCTTTGTGACTACTAATTGTGACTCTCACAATATGTGACAATGTCTTTCTATCCTTGACATCTAGATTGATCAATTGAGGCATAGACCGTGTCATCCTCTAATCAATCTATATCTTGAACTCCAAGTAGACTCACTCTAAACAAATGAGCTCAATATCTCATATTGACTCATTTGGGCATGACCATGCACTTAGTGGTCTCACTCTATCAAGAATCATAATGTCACTCCCGTCATATAGGAGGGATAGATCCCATATACATTACTCACACCCCTCCGCATAATTTGTTACATACCCAGTAATCACCTTTATAGTCCACCCAGTTACGGGTGACATTTGACGAAGCCAAAGTATGCAACTCCTTATGTAGGGAACCATGGTGACTACAGGTCCAAGGACTGATAGTCATACTAATAGTCACAAGAGAAAGTATATGACACTCATATAACGATCCATGATACTTTCACATGGTGGGTCATTCAGTATACATTCTCCAATGCATACCCATATGTCAACTTGATATCTCTATATCCATGACTTGTGAGATTAAGTCATCGAGTTAACCTACATACTAGTCTCATCGCATTAACATTGTTCCTGAATATTAATACTTGACTAGGAATGATTAAGAGTAGTGTTCTCTATATCCTGAATCTATTGATATAGATAAGAACCTTCTACTCAAGGACGCTATTATACTTAGTTATTTGGCACCAATACAAGTAAGTATAATAACCATGAAGAAATGTCTTTATAAGTATATAGGAATATGATACATCGAGTTCATACAACAATCATCATATGATTGGCTCTAGAGCTCTAACTAACATTACGGTAGTCCAGTGTCCCTATGTTGGGTTACTTTGATATCTGCTATCCATGCCCATGGCAAAATAGATATCCGATCTTGTACATAACATAGCATACATTAGGCTTCCGACAACCGAAGCATAAGAAACTGCCTTCATGTCTTCTATCTACTTTGATGTCTTCGGAGACATCTATTTAGATAAAGCTACTCCATGCCTAAAAAGTAGAAAACCTTTCTTGGTGTCTTGCATGCTAAAACGAGCAAGGATTGTATCGATATATAAAGCTTGGGACAAGCACAACATCCTTTTCTTTACTTTGATCCTATGAATTTGTGCGCATTCTCATCAAATTGCTTAGACAACCATACCCTTACTTCCGACAACACTTTGATATTGTTTTCAACTATCAAAAATGTCATCTACATATAGTACAAGAAATACCACCACGTTTCCATCACCCTTCTTGTATACACAAGATTTATCCGGACATTGAATAAATCCATAAGACTATATTACAACCGGATGTTCCAAGACCTTGAAGCTTTCCTTCAGTCCATAAATAAACCGATTGAGCTTACATATTAGATGCTCTTTACCCTTTGCAATGAACCCCTCTGGTTGCTTTATATGGATGTTTTCTTCAAGACTTCCATTAAGGAAAGCTGTCTTGACATCCACTTGCCAAATCTCATAATCCATATAAGTAGCGAAAAATAAAGAATTCGGATAGACTTAAGCATGGCTACCGGTAAAAAGGTTTCCTTATAATTGATACCCTTTTCAACAAGCCTTGCTTTGAAAGTTTCCACCTTCCCGTCTGTCCTTCTTTTTCTATTGTAGACCTATTTAAACTCAATGGCTTTTACACCATTTGGTGGTTCTACAAGCTCCCAGACTTTATTAGAATACATAAATTCTATTTCTGATTTCATTGCTCTTTGCCAAGATTCTACATCTATATCTTGGAGTGTCTCGTCATATGTTCGGGGATCAGGTTCATGTTTACCTGGGACCAAGTCCGACAACTCTCCCAAAAACATGAATCTCTCAGGTTGCCTTACAACCCTCCCACTACGATGAGGCACTGTCTGTGGTTGTGTATCATTTGTGATACGTGTTGCAGTTTCTTGTGATATTTCATCTTGCACTATTGGTACTAAAGTAGGTGTGTCCTCTCGCATCTCTTTTAGAACAATTTTACTCATGGGTTTATGGTTTATTACATAATTTTCCTCTAAAAATAGAGCATTGGTGCTAACAATGATCTTCTGATTTTTATGATTATAAAACAAACCACCTTTCGTTCCCTTAGGATATCCTACAAACAGACAAACTTCTGTACGTGATTCTAACTTGTCAGTATCTCCCTTCAGCACATGTGCTGGACTACCCCATATCTGAATATGACTCAGACTAGGCTTATGCCCATTCCATAATTCTATGGGACTAGAGGGTACTGGCCTAGAAGGTGCCATATTCAGAATGTACATTGCTGTTTCAGAGCATATCTCCAAAACGAATTTGGTAATTCTGAATAACTCATCATTTATCTAACTATTTCCATAAGAGTCATATACCTTTGTTCTGCCACACCATTATGTTGGGGTGTATCAGCTGCAGTCAGTTGGGATTGAATCTCGCCTTCTGATAAGTGACTCCTAAACTCTCCTAAGAGGTACTTGCTACTACGATCTCACAGTAGAGTCTTGATACTTTTACCTTGATGTTTTTCCACATTAGTCTTGTACTCTTTGAACTTATCAAAGAACTTAGACTTGTGGCGCATCAAGTAAATGTTCTCATATCTCGAATAGTCATCTATAAAAGAGACAAAATATTCGAAATCACCTCTTACCTGGACAGACATAGGACCACATAAATCAGAATGAACTAGTTCCAGCACATCTTTGGCTCCATACCCCTTCGACTTAAAAAGCTTCTTGGTTATTTTTCCTTCAAAGTAAGACTCGTAGGTTGAAAAGTTTTTCACTACCAATGAACCCAAAAGTTCATCGGCTATTATCCTTTGAATCCTACTCAAGTTAATATAACCTAGCCTTATATGCCAAAGATATGTTGGTTCATTTCTGAAGGTTTATTTCTCTTAATAGAGTTGGAGGATGTGTTATTAATTTCCATTTGTTGCATCGTGGGAGTTATTGGATTATAAATTGTCAACCAACATACCAGAATAGATAACTTCCCTATTTATCTTGATAACACCTTTGCTATCATAAATAGACAAAATATCCATCCTTATATTGTTTAGAAACTGAAATCAAGTTCTTTCTAAAACTTGGTACGTAAAGACAATTTCTTAAAATCAATATTTTATTCCTATAAACATCTCCCACTGCAACAGCTGCTACCTTTGTAACATTGCCCATGTAAATAGTGATTTCTCCTTCGTGTAGTTGTCGGGTTTCTTGGAACCCCTGCAATGATTTGCTGACATGATCAGTGGTTATCATATCTACACGCTAGGTACTGGTAGATAACACCACTAATCATGTTCCAAATACCAGAGAATAAGATATACCTATATTGTTATCTTCCTACGAGGACAGTCTGCCTACAAATGTCCAGACTGCTTGTAAATGAAGAACTTGCCTTTCGACTTCTTCATTCCTGCTTTTAGTCCAGTACCTAGAGATCATAAATTCTTGCATGTTAGCCCGATTCTAATATCTGAAGAGTTCTTTGAGATTGTATATCATGTCTTGGCCAATAGGCATGGTCTGATGCTGATGTTGCAGCAAATTTGATATAAAAGCCAAATGTAACTCCGCGCCATCTCATCTGCCTTGACCCATTTCCTATGATACTCAATCTCCTCTTCACTAGAATTGCTATTAGGCACATTAGAGCAGACCTCTAATAGTACAAACTTATAGCCTTCAGCAGTTAGGACAATGTCTAGTTTCTTTTCCAATCTATGTAGCTGGGACCAGTAAGTTTGTTCTCTTTCAGTATAATGGCCAGTGGGTTGAAAGTCATCCTAAGAATCACAAAATAAACTTTGGTCAGACTCTAAATTTAGAATAATATTGATTTCTCAGACAATATTATTTAAATTTATTAACACCTCAAACACCGTGAAATTTGCATGCCACGATAGTGTGGACGAATACAAAATCAAACATTTATAAGAGGAGGTTTTACCCATTAATTTTATTCTTGTCAACCTAACTTTATGACAAAATAAAATTAATAGTTGGTTTTTCCTTTGGTCGCACAAATAATAGCAGTGACTCCGATGGGGATGATACTATTAAATGTTCCTAAGTGTATACCATTACTTGATACTTAGTCCATTAAATAGGATTATGCCCCTTCAGATGGAGAAGATCACACGCTCCTAAATAATTTCCTATAACCATCCATAAAGGAAGTTTGATCTAGTGATCTGCAAACAAACTCATCCGATGGGGAGGGAGGAACTCAGAGCCAACACGCAAGTTTGTTGCATCACTTACAAACCAGTAATGGAGACCGTAGAATTTATATACTAATCCCTCTCCCACTTAGTTATTTAAGGTGAGGAATGTTAAACTATGCAAGCATACATCACATGCACACACACATCATAGTAAATAAAAGAAATAAATATGGAAATTAATTTTCCAACTATTATGGATTTTTCCATCATTATCCTACGTGTGCTGCCAACCCTAACTGCTGCCATATTTAGCCAGCGCAATCGGATCTAGTCGCTGCATCTATCTTGTTTCTTTTCCGTTGTGCCTCTGGTCTACAAATAATACCACACCTCGCAATCCGCGACAAAAATAGAATTTTACATATATCGATCCTATATTACACAAAGGAATATACATGTAATCTAGATCGGAACAAAAATGTAAAATCCTAAAACTAATACAGCTCCTGCTGTATTTAATACATACAATCATGCATACACAAAAATACCCTTGACATGTCCAAGGGTCCAATCACACACAATATCTATAAGCCATAATAGTAGGAGCCTACAACCACAGAGTTAGCACATCCTACTTTTATCCTGCCTAAATTATATATGACATGTGCATAATTAAACTGAAAACCAAACACACAGAGGTAATACCTATTGTTGGTTGCTATGCGGAATATCATGCCGGTTCCCTGTACAAAAATTTTGTACAAGTCCTGAACCTTTACTAACAACCTATTGTGTTCTTTAGAAATTAAATTAGGAATCGCAAACGGAACTTAACATCATTGATTTAAAATTTAACTTATCTGTTCTTAGTGGTTTAGACTTGGTTCGCAAATGATGCTTAACATTATTGATCCAAACCCACCCATGTTACAAATTCAATTAAATATAATTTCTAAAATTAGCTTCCAGGACTACATGGCGAGGTACTAGACCTTCTTGGGTATGGGATCATCCACCATTGCATAGTCAAAGCCTTTTAAAGAAATTTAATATTTAATTTCCTTATAGTAACCCTAGGTTTAACAAAAAAGAACAATCGAATCATAAATTTGAAAAAAAAAATAAAAGAAACACAAAATCGAAAACATAAATTTGATTACCTAGATTCATTAGCCTCTTGTGTTTGGTATTTCAAATTCTAAATAAAAGGATGAACTAGTTATGATGCAGAAACTAATTTTGCTAAGGCCACGGGGGTTACTTTACCCTACTTAACAACTTATTAACTTATTACAGCGAAAGTCTTACTTGTAAATTTTTGAAACATAGAATCCATATGTCATACTTTACATTATTTCAAGACATATAGGAATTAACATTATAAAATGTCATGGAGTTAAAATCATAAAATAAATATCAACTAAGCACAATTCATATTTAATGAAAGCAGGTCTTTTCTTCTTTAGCCAGTCACTACCCCACACATCTTGCTAGCCCCTCCTGCTGCTCCCCTAGTTCATCCAACCTTTGCCCTTATCTGTGGTACAAGAAAGTAAGCTGTGAGCACTCATGGCTCAGTAAGTTCCTTTCCTACTCACAAAATCCATATAGCATGTCAACAATCACAAAGCATATATCAAAGCATAAAGCATCATAGCATATCATACAGGATCATCATACGTATCATGAGCACAATCATAGATATCATGGCATAAACACAAGGTAGCATGGCATAAACACAAGGTAGCATGGCATAACATAACATGATCATCATACTCATCATGGCATATTCATAAAGTATATGCAAGGTGAACTTTTAAAACATGCATCATGTCTTGTTTAAAACGTATAGTATAGATACTTAAACATAATCTCAACATAAGAGGGGATCCCGGCTTGTACCACGTACATAAATACGCACATCCTAGTAGGTCCAAGGTAGCAAGTCTTGAACCCTACAAGGCATATACTAGGCTCGTTTCTTAGTCTATCGACCTAGGGGCACTTAGGAGTTCATCCCTAACGAGGCTCGTTTCTTAGTCCATCGACCCCGGGGCACTTATGGAGCCCACCCTTGGTACAAGCCTTAAAAGTAAAATAGCATGTCATATTTACATAGTCCATATCACTCATGTCATATTCATGTCATGAAGAGTGCTCTTGATCCCACTTATAGGGAAGCAACTCTTTTAGGCATAGCTTAAAGCATGTATATTTGAGCACACAGCATATCATGATTTTGAGCACACAGTATATCATGAACACATGCATAATTAAGCATACAACCTATCATGAGTTTAAGCACACAGCATATCATGAATTTGAGCACATAGCATATCATGAGTTTAGGCACATAGCATATCATGAATTTGAGCACATAGCATATCATGAGTTTAAGCACACAGCATATCATGAACTTGAGCACATAGCATATCATGAAATTGAGCACACAACATATCATGAAAATAAGCACATAGCATATCATGAAATTTAGCACACAGCATATCATGAAAATGAGCATATAACATATCATGAAATCAAGCACACAGCATGTCATGAATAGGACCTAACATATATAAATGAACATCACAGCATGTCATACTCTCCACATATCATAAAGCATTGCATGTGAAGTTCATGGAAGAACACAATTAGGTCTCTAACCCTAGTAACAAGTGGTGGCCGAAACATGTAGAGATGGTTTAGGTTATCAAGCAACAAAAGAACATGTGAACCCTAAACATCTATCATTTCTTATGACATAAGAGGCATCTTAAGCATGTTAGGTATAGGTTCCAAGCTTTCTAGGTCCCTTTTCATAACCTGGCCGAAACTCATTAAGCCTCCTTTTGGGTTATTAACAACATACAAGCATGAACAACCCTAACAATTTTCATATCATATTCCATAAGAAACCACTTGAGCATATTTGATTTAGGTTCCAAGTTCTCTAAGCCTTCAACCCTAACATGGCCGAAACCCTAGCAAAATGTTTCTAGGTTACAAGCAACATGAAAAGGTTGATCTTTATACTAACATATCAATACATATCATGAGAATCACCATAAGTACTTTTAGTCTAAGTTTCAAGCTTCTCAAGCCTTTTAACCTAATGTGGCCGAATCTTGTAAGCATGGGAATTAAGTTTCTAGTGGCATATTAGCATGAAGACCATAAGATCTTTCCCAGCATTCATTTCAAAGAATAACATGGACCACTTAGTTTAGAAATTTAAGCATCCTAGGTCTTAAAAACAATTGTGGCCGAATGCTAAAGAACAAGGATTCAAGTTTCAAGCAACATGTGAACATTAATTTATTTCATATCTCTTCATCAAGTAGATCATAAGTATCTTAGACTTGATTTAAACTTTCCTAGGGTTCAAGTCTTAAAATGGCCGAACCATCATATACATAAGAAATATTGTTCAACTTAACCTAAGATCATGGCATGTCATATTAGCTTCATATCTTGTCTTATGAGAATCATAGCATGCTTAAATTTTTAGGTTAAAACCCTTCTAGGCCCCCAACTCTATCATGGCCGAATGTACATGAATATGGAATCCAGTTTAAATTGACATACAAGGTGTAAAAACATTAACAACAGCATTTATCATGAGGTACACATCATAAGAACAAGGGAACATGCTTGGTTTAGGTTTAGAGCTCTTCTAGTTCTTTTGTTCCTTCTATGCCGAAAATCTAAGTTCATAAATTTATGTTCTAACCAAACATTCTAGCATGAAAATATTAGTTTAACCCTCCTACCATAAGGTACATAACATAAGCAACATCATGAACATATCTTAGTTGGTTTTCAAGGTTCTTTAAACTCTTTCTTTTTGTTTGGACGAAACCATCATGAAACAACCATAGGTTTTTAAGCAATATTTTTACATAAAAATCACATAGCTATTGTACCACAGGTGAGGGGAACTTACATCCTTTCGCTTGTGGTTTTTTTTTCTTAAGGAGGAAAGTGTTCTAGTTGTTAAGGAAGGAAGAAGGTTCTTCTTCTTGTGCCTCCTTTGATTTCCTTTGCTTGGGAGGGCTAGAACTTGAAGATTTCTTCTTGGAAATTAGCTTCCTTGGAGAAGAACTTGACTTAGTGCTCGGATCAAAGAGTGGGAGGATCTCCTAGTCTCGGTGAAGAAAAGAAAGGGAGGAAGGAGGAGGAAGAATGAGGAAAATGAGAGATTTACTTCTCATTTTTCTATTTATTCATCCTGAGAGGAATTTATGCCTTCATTAATCTTTCCCTTAATTCATCCATTACTCCTCTCTTGATTCCCACGAAAATGAGGAGAGGGAAGGGTGAGGAAGACAACTTGCCTTCTTCTTGTTCCTTCTCTTAACCAAGAGGGTGAAGAGGTGAGCAATTTGGTTTTCTCTTGCTCTTTGCTTTATTTTTTTTTCTTCTCTCCTTTAACTAACATTTTTATTCCTTCCTATTCATATGTTACTCTCTATCCTAGTGGTGATCATGTCATTAATCTTTCCCTATTATTGGTGGGAGGTTCGAGGTTCAATCCTTGGCCTCCACCTCTTACCTCTTATTTTTATTTTGTTTCTTACTCTTCTTTTTCTCTTATCCTTTTTATTTATTTCCATGCTCTTAATGAGAATAATACTCATGTATTTATAAAAATTCGTGGGTGTTACACTAATAACTAGTTATACCTTTTATAGCTTATAGACCTCACGATCTTCTGTCGTATTCCTTTTCTTATCTCAGACGTCGTGTAGGCGACCATATACCGAGACGAGAATCCAACCAAGCTACCTTCCTCTCGAAGCAAGATTCAACCACCTCAATAACTCCAAGAAAGGATGAGGTTCGGCCACCACCACCAAGCTCTAAGGGATGCTAGAAACAAAGCCTCCTTTCTCTCCTTCTCCAAGCAAAATCCGGCCACCATAAGAGCTCCAAGAGATTATGTGGCTTGGCCACAAGAAGAAAAAAGGAGAAGAGGAATAGGGTCAGCCACACTAAGGAAGAAAAGAGAGAGGAATAATAGAAGATATGTTATGAGGTGAGGCACCTCTACCTTCTCTTTTATATTCCTTGGTCTTAGTAAATAAGGAAAGTTTTATAAATAAAAACTTCCTTATATTCCTTGCCATTGTTTAAGAAGGAAAATTTAATTAAAATCTCCTTATTAAACCTCTAATGGCCGGCCACCTTAATCCCTCCAAACAAGGAAAGCTTGAAACACAAAATTAAAACTTCCTAATTTGTTTCCAGAAATTTTTAAATAAAAATTTCTCTTTTGAAAATTCCCTTCATGGTTGGTCATAAAAGGAAACTTTTATAAATTAAAATCTCTCTATTAAAACATGTGGATCATTTCCAAAAAGGAAAGGTTTCTCTAAAATTAAAATCTTCCTCTCAATTTATAAATAAGGAAAGATATCAAATCTTTTCTTAATCTTTTGTAGAAATTATAATAGGAAAGATTTAATTTTAAAACTCTCTTTTAAATCATGAAGATGGTTACAAAAAAGGAAAGTTTTATCAAAAATTAAAATCTTCCTTTTAACTACAAATAAGGAAAGATATCAAACCTTTCTCTTAATCTTTTGTAGAAAGTTATAAAATGAAAATTTTAAATTTTAAACTCTCTTTTAAAACCATGCCTTCCACATAAGAAAAAATTTAAAAAATAAAATCCCTTTTATTTTATTTTGGTCGGCCTTGGGTTCAAGTAGGGTCAGCCACCCAATGGAGCCAACTCACCTTGGTTTGGCCGACCCTAGCTTGGGCTCCAAGCTAGGCTTGGCCGGCCACCTTAAGGTGGGTAAGAAGGTGGGTATGAGTGGGTATAATACTTTATAAATAAGAGGCTACGACAGGGACCGGGAGGAGGAATTGGTTTTGGTCTCCCAATGAACTTGAGGTTCCCGTGTTCGCCCTGAACACACAACTCGAGTTCATCAATAATAACTCATACCACTAAAGAGTTATTATTGAACTACCGCACCAATCCCATATTACTATATGGGCTCCTTCTTATCATGAGTGTGTTAGTCTCCTTCTGTTTAAGATATAGAATGCCCACTAATTAAATGAGTTACTGACAACTCACTTAATTGATATCTAGCTCCAAGAGTAGTACCACTCAACTTTATCGTCATGTCGAACTAAGTCCACCTGCAGGGTTTACATGACAATCCTTATGAGCTCCTCTTGGGGACATCATCAACCTAGATTACTAGGACACAGTTTTCTTCTATAATTAACAACACACACTATAAATAATATCATTTCCCAACTTATCGGGCCTATTGATTTATCGAACAAAATCACACCCTTTGATAAGTCATGAAATAAATACTAGATATATGTGCTTGTTATTATATCAGTATTAAGAGCATACACTTCTATAATAACAAAGGTCTTATTCTTTTATGTAGTCAGTATAAAAAGAACTTACCTTAAATGGTCCTGCTCAATACACTCAGAGTCTACTAGTGTAATTTTATAGTTAAGATAAACTAATACCAAATTACACTACGACTATTCCAATAGTTTGCTCCTTTCCATCTTAGTTGTGAGCTACTGTTTATAATTTATAAGGAATTGATAACATGATCTTCTATGTGTGACACTACACACTATGTTATCTACAATATAAATTAATTGAACAACTACTCTTAGCATATAAATGTAGATATTTGACTAATGTGATTCTTATTTCTAAATAATTATTTATACAAAAAGCTAGGCTTTTAGTATACACTCTAACAATTATATCAGGATTAAGAGCACACACTTCCACAATAACAAGGTCTTATTCTTTTATTCAGTTAGTATAAAAAAACTTACCTTAAATGGTCCTGCTCAATACACTCAGAGTGTACTCGTGTAATTTTATAGTTAAGATAAACTAATACCAAATTACACTATGACTATTTCAATAGTTTGTTCCTTTCTATCTTAGTCGTGAGCTACTGTTTATAATTTATAAGGAATTGATAACATGATCTTCTGTGTGTGACACCACACACCATGTTATCTACAATATAAATTAATTGAACAACTACACTTAGTATAAATTTAGACATTTGACCAATGTGATTCTTTATTTCAAAATAAATGTTTACAAAAAGTTAGGCTTTTAGTATACACTCTAACAAATCACTCCTCCTCAGTGAGCCCTTCCTCTCTCTATACCTATGGATATTGCTCGACCTCTCTTATTCAGAAGAGATCCGCTTCGGCTTGAAGCTTTAAGAAGATGCCCACAACAAGGGTTCAGTACTCTCTTTCAGGTTCAAGTGTCCAGCCTGCCTCTTCCCACCCTTCCATCCCAGCCCTCATTGCTAAGATCATTCCAGGAGTTCTGACTTAAGCTGGATGAAGAAGCCAGGGAGACCTAGGAAGGTACCTATACTCTTGGGGAATTCCTCATTTCGTCTTCCTGTAGCTACCACATAGTTTGAGACTTCTCTTTCTGTTCTAGAGTTCGGTACAGACAATGCTATACTCTTTCAGGCCCCCTCCTTGATTGAAGAGATGCTTTCTTTCTCTCCCACTCGGAACCTTTCAATGGGCTAGGCGCACGCACAAATTGATCTTTGTTGACAATAATTGAATGAAGCACCATAGTTCGCGCTAATATTTTCTTCATCTTTTCCCTCTTAGCCGCACCAGATGCTATTATTCATGCTATTAATATAGTCAGGAAGACCCTACCCGGAAGAGAACTAAAGGAGCACGACCCTGAACTCTTTGGGGTTCTCCACACCTTCTCTTCGTCTTAGACCTCCTTCTCTAACTCTGAGTCAGTGGCACTAGAATCTTCAACCAAGGCATACGCAAGTGGAATAAATTGAGTTGGTCAGCTCCCCCTTCATAGGTCCCAATCAAATCCCAATGCGAAGTCGAAAAGAGAAGTGAAAAGAATCACTATGAACAAATAAACCGCTTTGCTGAGATATAATATTCTAGTTCAACTCGATCTATTAGTAAGGGGGATATAAAGAATCTGACTCTTTGGTTGGTGCGTGCAAGAAACACAAAGATTGATAAGAGGATAACACAATCTATGCCTCATTGATCAATCAAGATATCAAGGATAGAAGGACCAAGTCATACAAGATAATAGCCACAGAGAGGTTAGGTCGAATCTCGACTTTCTCATCACTTGGGTAGCAATGATGTCTTGCCAGATGCAACTCATTGCTTATGTATCTAAATGTTGATTTGGATATATTGCCAATGTTACAAGAACCTATTGGGTCACACACAAAGAACAAGTAGATTTAGAGATGGGATCATATGATGAATCATTAGATTAAGTTTAATCCGAATTGGACTTATTGTGTTAGACCCAATTGGATCTAATTATTGGATTAAGTCTAATTCAAACTAGACTCATGGAGTTAATTCGAATTAATGAAATGGTGTTTCATTGAATTCAAAATTTCATGAGAATCAATGCGTTAGACTCATTGGGTGAACTTGATGTTAGTTAGAGCCCTAGAGCCAATCATTTGATGATTGTTGTATGGACTCATTGTATCAGATTCTTATATATATAAAGGCATTTGTTTATGGTTATTATGCTTATTTGTATTGGTGTCAAATAACTAAGTATAATAGCGTCCTTGAGTAAAAGGTTCTTACCTATATCAATCGGTTAGTTGAATCGATAGTGAGATGATATAGGGAACACAACTCTTAATCATTCCTAGTCAAGTATTAGCATTCAAGGACAATGTTAATGTGACGAGACTAGCATGTAGGTTAACACGATGACTTGATCTCACAAGTCATGGATATGGAGATATCAAGTTGACACATGGGTATGCATTGGAGAATGTATACTGAATGACCCGCCAAGAGAAAGTATCATGGATCATTATATGAATGTCATATACTTTCTCATATGGCTATTAGTATGACTATTAGTCCTTGGGCCTGAAGTCACCATGGCTCCCTACATAAGGAGTTACATACTTTGGCTTCGTCAAACATCACCCGTAACTGGGTGGACTATAAAGGCAATTACTCGGTATGTAACAAATTATGTGGAGGGATGTGAGTGATGTAGATGGGATCTATCCCTCTTATATGACAGGAGTGACATCGATATTCTAGATAGAGTGAGACCACTAAGTACATGGCCATGCCCAAATGAGTCAATATGAGATGTTGAGCTCATTTGATTGAGTGAGTCTACTTGGGATTCAAGATTTAGATTGATTAGAGGATGACACGGTCTATGCCTCACATTGATCAATCTAGATGTCAAGGATAGAAGGGCACTTGTCATATATTGTGAAGAGTCATAATTAGTAGTCACAAGGTGATGTTGGATCTCAACATTCTTATAACTTGGGTAGTAATGATGTGTTGCTAGATACTTCTCATTACTTATGCTTCTAAATGAGTTTAGGAGCATTGCCAATGTTATAAGAACCTATAGGGTCACACACAAAGGGCAATTAGATGGAGATTAGGTTCATTTGATGAACCAAGAGGGTTAGGTTCATATGATGAACCAAATTGGATTAAGAGTAATCCAAATTAAACTAATTGAGTTGGGCTCGATTTGATTCATGTGTTCAATGGATCTAATTTAGATTATGTTTCATTGAATCAATTTAATCAATGAATAGAGATTCATTATATTAAATTGGCTTGAATCAATGGTTAGATTTGATCAACCAATGGGAGAATTTAAGTCAAGTTTGACTTGACTTGAGAGGAAGTTGAAGGGTCAAGTTTGACTTGACCATTTGCCACCTCATTTGTGAGTTGGCATTAAGTGGGCCAATTATGATGTGCCACTTCATCAAGGCTAGCACATGTGTGTGCCACCTCATGAGGGAGATCAAGAGTTGTGACTCTTGATATCCCATGGAGGTTTAAAAGCCTTTCTTCGAAGTGGCCGGCCACTTTAGTGATTGTGGGAGTTTCATTTTGTGTGTGTAACCTCCATCTTCTTCCTTGTCTCTTCTCTCCCTCTCCTCCACCTTGGCCGAACCTTTCAAAGGTGCTAGCACACCTTTTATTTGGTTTCTCCATCTCTTGCTTGTATGGATACACATAGAGGAGTATCTACTTTGATACTCTCGAGATCCGGCGAACCATGGACGAGCGGGATTAGCGAAGGGCATCGCATCAAGGGTAAAGCTCTTCTCCATTGTAGATCTAGTTTAGATCTAGGCTAGAAACTCATACTCGAAGTTTTTACGAAATTTTATAACTTCGCACGGATCCGGTGGCATGGGATTCGGGGTTTCTGCAACGCAAAAAGCGGTTTTTGCGGCCCTAATAACCCAACAGTGGTATCAGAGCCATGTGAGAAGTGCGTACGAGTTTTTGTTAGTATTTTTATGAAAAATATCAGTTCTGTAATATTCTGTAAATTTACTATTTTTATAGATTTTATGGGTATTTTTCTCGTAGAAGTGAAGCACAAGAATTTAGACACTTGTAGGCTTCGACTACCGAGAAAATTTTTCCGAAACGGTAAGATTTCGCCCCAAATCATTTTGGGACAGCGGGCTAAGACATTGTAGGATCGCTTAGGAACACTCGCGATGGTTATATCGCGGGTAGGGGTGCTGCCCCTAACCCTGCAAGGGGCTTCGTTCCGCGATTGCGCCCGAAAATCGCTAAACTGAACCGCCAGAAATTGTTTACTCATAAAATCATAAAAATATTAGACAAAAATTACAAAAATTTATGAAAATTACATAATTTAGAATTGTGTATTATTTTGTGATGGTCATGGCCCAAAAGACCCCAATTTGATTGGAAATTGTGTTGTAATTCATAATATGGCCTGCGTACCATCATGTGATTGTGCGTGTTGTATATTTGATACGCGACCTATGCGTTGTGCCTTTCTATTTATTTATTCCTGTTGTAAATAGTTTAGACTCGAATGTAACTCGAGTTTCACCTTTTGTAATATACAAGATGAGGCGATGGAAGGTTCACTTGAGACGGAGTTACGAGGAGGGTGCGAGCAACATAAGGTGGTCAAAGGAAGGAGCTTGAGAAGCTGTTAACCTTAGGTTGACCCTCCGATCTTCTCATTGGCTTGAGAAGATCGTAGTAGGGTCATGACTAATCACAAAATTAATTAATTGCTTGTGTGTGTATATGTGATGCATGCTAGATTAGTAATTAATTAGTGCCTTAATGATTAGATTAGATCTAAGTCACGCACATGATGCACCTCAACGATTAGATTAGATCTAAATCGAGTATATGATACACATTGTCGATTAGATTAGATCTCAATTGCGTCAACTCGAAATGCCTACCATTCCGTGATACCTATCACTACCTCGATCACATGTTGTTGTTGAATCTGCCAAAGCAAAGCAACACATATTATCTTGGTAGGGTACGGAGGGACAATCTTGGTCCCGCCTATCAACGTATGGGTGAGTAAAAACTCAATTAGATTGAGTACAACTAGTTAAATCAAGTTTAACTGTAGGTATTTATCCAATAGTTGGAAGATGGGACAAAATCAAGTTTATATTAACTCTTGGGCATATTAGCCTAAGCTAACTCGAGTTTTAATATAAATGCGGATCTTGATCCTATATATAAGAGTTGCATAGAGATGTAATTGGTAATTAGTTACCTACCAATCATACTAAGTCTTGGGCGATTTAGCCAAAGCTAAATCAGGGCATAGTATGATGTGGATCTTGTCCCACATGAATTATAAAATTCAGTAGGAGCATCATTTAATTAAAGGTCTAATTAGATGATTAATTGGAATATGATATTTATTTTCTGTATTTTTTTGTTATATATTATCATGTCGTCAAACACGAACTCCTCCCTGCATTCTGTCCTCGATAAGGACAAGCTCAATAGAGCTAACTTCCTGGACTGGTACAAGAACCTGAGAATCGTTCTCACACAGAAACGAAAATTGTACGTTCTATAGCAGCCCATTCCCGAGGCACCTCCTGCCACTGCCATGCGAGCTGATCGAGATGCTTACAAGAAGCATCAAGATGACATATTAGATGTGTCCTGTCTAATGCTCACGACCATGAACTCTGAGATTCAGAAGCAACATGAGTTGATGAGTGCTTATGATATGGTTGAACATCTGCGTCAATTATATCAAGGACAAGCGAGGCACAAGAGATTCGAGATCTCTAAGGCACTGTTTCAATGCAAGATGCAAGATGGGACTCCCGTAGGCCCATATGTACTCAAGATGATTAGGTACATAGAAAACCTACAGAGGTTGGGATTTCCCCTTGGCCAAGAGTTGGCCACTGACTTGATCTTACAGTCCTTGCCAGAGAGGTATAGTCAGTTTGTCATGAACTACAACATGAATGAAATTGACAAGCCATTGCCTGAGCTGCTTAGCATGTTAAGAACTGCTGAGCTCAACCTTAAGAAGGTTAAGCCCAAATCTATTCTGATGGTTCAGAAACACAAGTACAAGGGAAAGCCCAAAGGCAAGGGAAAGTCCCAAGCTAAGGGCAAAGGCAAGGCATTGAAACCCAAAGGAGGGGTTGCCAAGGATGCTACCTGCTTCCACTGCAGTCAGACCGGGCACTGGAAGAGGAACTGCAAGTTTACCTGGAAGATCTTAAGAAGAAGAGAAGTGAGACTTCCACTTCAGGTATCTATGTTATAGAAGTCAATCTATCTATTTCTTCATCATGGGTATTAGATACCGGATGTGCTTCTCACATTTGTACTAATGTGCAGGCGCTGAGAAATTGTAGGGCATTGACGAAGGGCAAGGTGGACCTACGAGTAGGCAATGGAGCATGGGTTGCTGCTGTTGTTGTAGGAACTTATCATCTATCTCTGCCTTCTGGGCTTGTATTAGAATTAGATGAATGTTGTTATATGTCTGCTTTAACTAAGAACATAATTTCAGTTTCTTATTTGGACAAGAAAGGTTTTTCATTTAAAATAAAGAACAAATGTTGTTCAGTTTATTTAAATGATATGTTCTATTGTAGTGCACTTCTGATGAACGGACTCTATATTCTAGACCTTGAGAACCCTATCTATAACATAAGTACCAATAGGTTCAAGTCAAATGACATGAACCAAACCTATATATGGCACTGTCGCTTAGGTCATATAAATGATAAACGCTTATCCCAGCTCCATAAAGATGGTTTGCTGGACTCATTTGATTTTGAATCATATGAGACATGCGAGTCATGCCTACTGGGCAAGATGACCAAGATTCACTTTAGTAGACACAGCGAGAGAACGACTGACTTGTTAGGACTTATACATAATGATGTATGTGGACCTTTCAATGTCGCTGCTAGGGGTGGTTATAGGTACTTCATTACATTTACTGATGATTTCAGTAGATATGGTTATGTGTATATGCTGACACATAAGTCAGAATCCTTTGAAAAGTTTAAAGCATCTTGGCAAGAGTATTAAGATACTTCAATCAGATCGAGGTGGTGAATACCTTAGCCATGAGTTTCGTGACTATCTAGCTAAATGTGGGATTCTATCTCAACTCACTCCTCCTGGAACACCACAGTGGAATGGTGTATCCGAAAGGATGAATCGTACCTTATTAGATATGGTACGGTCTATGATGAGTCACACAGATCTTCCCATGTATCTTTAGGGCTATGCTCTAGACACAGCAGCCTTCATTCTCAATCGAGTTCCATCTTAGGTTGTAATAAAGACACTATATAGGATATGGACTAGGAGAGATGCCCAGGTGTCTTTTATGAGGATTGGGGTTGTGAGGCATACGTTTGACGTCAAGTCTCGGACAAATTGAGACCCAAATCCGATAAGTGCTATTTTATTAGATATCCCAAGGAAACAAAGGGATATTACTTCTACATTCCCAGTCAACACAAGATAGTTTTGGCTAAGACTGGGGTATTTCTAGAAAGGGACTTTGTTTCTAGAAAGACTAGTGAGAGTATGTTCGATCTTGAAAAAGTTCAAGATGTGGACAATAGCATTAAAGCCTCGATGGAAGTTGAACTGGAACCACAAAGTGTTGTGGATGATGTTGTTCAAGTAGACCTACCTCTTCGCAGATCTGATAGGGTACGTCGTCAGCCTGAGAGATACTCATTTCTCTTGTCTGACCATGATGACATTGTGCTCATTGAGGATGAGCCTACCTCCTATCAGGAAGCTGTGATGAGACCAGATTTTAAGAAATGGCTAGAGGTCATGAGATCCGAGATGGAATCCATGTACACTAACCAAGTATGGAATTTGGTTGATCCACCTGAAGGGATCAAACCCATTGGGTGTAAGTGGGTCTTTAAGAGAAAGACTGAGATAGATGGACTTATTTATAAGGATCGCTTGGTAGCTAAAGGTTTTAAGTAAATTCATGGTATTGACTATGATGAAACCTTTTCTCCAGTAGCGATGTTTAAGTCCATTCGGATCATGCTTGCTATTGCAGCGTACCACGATTATGAGATCTGGCAGATGGATGTCAAAACCGCATTTCTGAATGAAAACCTGCTCTAGGATGTGTACATGACACAACTTGAGAGTTTTGTAGATCCACAGCATACTGGCAGAGTATGCAAGCTGCATAGGTCCATTTATGGACTAAAGCAAGTTTCTCGGAGCTGGAATCTTCGATTCAATGATGCAATCAAACAGTTTGGTTTCATCAAGAATGAAGATGAACCTTGTGTCTACAAGAAGGTTGTAGGGAGCACAGTTGTCTTCCTTATATTGTATGTGGATGACATACTACTCATTGGGAAAGACATCCCTGTGCTGCAGTCTGTCAAGACTTGGCTAGGGACCTGTTTCTCAATGAAGGACTTAGATGAAGCATCCCGCATTCTAGGCATACAGATCTATAGAGATAGATCTAAGAGATTGCTTGGCCTAAGTCAGAGTACATACATTGACAAGGTATTACTTCAGTTTGCCATGCAGAACTCTAAGAAGCGATTTCTGCCAATGTCACATGGTATGAGTCTTACGAAGACTCAAAGTCCCTCTTCTAGAGAGGAGAGAGATCGCATGGATCAGATCCCTTATGCTTCAGCCATAGGATCAATCATGTACGCCATGCTATGTACTCGTCCTGATGTCTCGTATGCTTTGAGCATGACGAGCAGATACAAGAATATTCTTAAGTACTTGAGAAGGACTAAAGAATATTTCTTGATATATGGAGGCGATGACGAGCTAGCTGTAAAGGGTTACAGTGATGGTAGCTTCCAAACTGATCAGGATGATTATCGATCGTAGTCAGGGTTCGTGTTTTGCATAAATGGTGGTGCTGTGAGCTGGAAGAGTTCGAAGCAGGACACAGTAGCTGATTCTACAACAGAGGCCGAGTATATTGCTGCATCAGAAGCAGCAAAGGAGGCAGTTTGGATCCGCAAGTTCATTACTAAGCTTGGGGTGGTTCATACCGTAGCTGATCCCATAGAGCTCTATTGTGACAACAATGAAGCAATAGCACAGGCTAAGGAACCTCACTCACACCAGCGGACCAAACACATACTACGGCGCTTCCATCTCATTCGAGAGATCATCGATAGAGGAGATGTGAAGATTTACAAAGTACCCACTATGGCTAACATCGCAGATCCCCTGACCAAGGCTTTGGCACAGAGAAAGTATGATGGTCACACTAAGTCATTGGGCCTTAGAGCCTATATTCATTGGCACTAGTGCTAGAGGGAGATTGTTAGTTAGAGCCCTAGAGCCAATCATTTGATGATTGTATTTTGGACTTGTTGTATCATATTCTATATAAATAAAGGCATTTGGTCTTTGGTTATTATACTTACTTGTATTGGTGCCAAATAAACTAAGTATAATAATGTCCTTGAGTAGAAGGTTCTTAACTATATCAATCGGTTAGTTGAATCGATAGTGAGATGATATAGGGAACACTACTCTTAATCATTCCTAGTCAAGTATTAGCATTCAAGGACAATGTTAATGCGATGAGACTAGCATGTAGGTCAACTCGATGACTTGATCTCACAAGTCATGGATATGGAGATATCAAGTTGACACATGGGTATGCATTGGAGAATGTATACTGAATGACCCGCCATGTGAAAGTATCATGGATCGTTATATGAGTGTCATATACTTTCTCATGTGACTATTAGTATGACTATTAGTCATTGCACCTGAAGTCACCATGGTTCCTTACATAAGGAGTTACATACTTTGGCTTCATCAAACGTCACTCGTAACTGGGTGGACTATAAAGGTGATTACTGGGTATGTAACAAATTATGCGGAGGGATGTGAGTGATGTAGATGGGATCTATCCCTCCCTTATGACGGGAGTGTCATCATTATTCTTGATAGAGTGAGACCACTAAGTGCATGGTCATGTCCAAATGAGTCAATATGAGATGTTGAGCTCATTTGATTGAGTGAGTCTACTTGGGATTCAAGATTTAGATTGATTAGAGGATGACACGTTTTATACCTCACATTGATCAATCTAGATGTCTAGGATAGAAGGACACTTGTCATATATTGTGAAGAGTCACAATTAGTAGTCACAAGGTGATGTTGGATATCAACATTCTTATAACTTGGGTAGTAATGATGGGTTGCTAGATACCACTCATTACTTATGCTTCTAAATGGGTTTAGGAGCATTGCCAACATTATAAGAACTTATAGGGTCACACACAAAGGGCAATTAGATGGAGATTAGGTTCATTTGATGAACAAAGAGGGTTAGGTTCATTTGATGAACCAAATTGGATTAAGAGTAATCCAAATTAAACTAATTGACTTGGACTCGATTTGATTCATGTGTTCAATGGATCTAATTTAGATTATATTTCATTGAATCAATTTAATCAATGAATAAAGATTCATTATATTAAATTGGCTTGAATCAATGGTTAGATTTGATCAACCAATGGGAGAATATAAGTCAAGTTTGACTTGACTTGAGAGGAAGATGAAGGGTCAAGTTTGACTTGACCATTTTCCACCTCATATGTGAGTTGGCATTAAGTGGGCCAATTATGATGTGCCACTTCATCAAGGCTAGCACATGTGTGTGCCACCTCATGAGGGAGATCAAGAGTTGTGACTCTTGATATCCCATGTGTTAGTTAGAGCCCTAGAGCCAATCATTTGAAGATTGTATTATGAACTTATTGTATCATATTCTTATATATAAATAAAGGCATTTGTTTTGGTTATTATACTTACTTGTATTGGTGCCAAATAAACTAAGTATAATAGCGTCCTTTAGTAGAAGGTTCTCACCTATATCAATCGGTTAGTTGAACCGATAGTGAGATGATATAGGGAACACTACTCTTAATCATTCCTAGTGAAGTATTAACATTCAGGGACAATGTTAATGCAATAAGACAAGCATGTAGGTCAACTCGATGACTTGATCTCACAAGTCATGGATATAGAGATATCAAGTTGACACATGGGTATGCATTAGAGAATGTATACTGAATGACCAGCCATGAGAAAGTATCATGGATCGTTATATGAGTGTCATATACTTTCTCATGTGGCTATTAGTATGAATACTAGTCCTTAGACCTGAAGTCACCATGGATCCCTACATAAGGAGTTATGTACTTTGGTTTCGTCAAACATCACCCGTAACTGGGTGGACTATAAAGGCGATTACCGGGTATGTAACGAATTATGCAGAGGGATGTGAGTGATGTAGATGGGATCTATCCCTCCTATATGACAAGAGAGACATCGATATTCTTGATAGAGTGAGACCACGAAGTGCATGGCCATGCCCAAATGAGTCAATATTAGATATTGAGCTCATTTGATTTAGTGAGTCTACTTGGAGTTCAAGATTTAGATTGGTCAGAGGATGACACGGTCTATGCCTCACATTGATCAATCTAGATGTTTAGGATAGAAGGACACTTGTCATATATTGTGATGAGTCACAATTAGTAGTCACAAGGTGATGTTGGATCTCAACATTCTTGTAACTTGGGTAGTAATGATGTATTGCTAGATACCGCTCATTACTTATGCTCCTAAATGGGTTGAGGGGCATTTCCAACATTACAAGAACCTATAGGGTCACACACTAAAGACAATTAGATGGATATTAGGTTCATATGATGAACTAAGAGGATTAGATTCATTTGATGAATCAAATTGGATTAAGAGTAATCCTAATTGGGCTAAGTGAGTTGGACTCAAGTTGATTCATGTGTTCAATGAGTCTAATTTAGATTATGACTCATTGAATCAATTTAATTAAATAAATTAGATTCATTATATTAAATTGGCTTGAATCAAATGGTTGGATTAGATCAACCATGAGAGAGATTAAGTCAAGTTTGACTTGACTTGAGAGGAAGATGAAGAGTCAAGTTTGACTTGACTTTATGCCACCTCATTGGTGAGTTGGCATTGAGTGGGCCAATGATGATGCTCCACATCATCATGGTTGCTTAAGTGGGATGCCACCTCATGGGAGTTACCAAGAGTTGTGACTCTTGGTATTCCATGGAGGTTACTACGTCTCTTAATGTGGCCGGCCACATCAATGGATGAATATGTTTCATTTTGTGAGTAATTCTCATTCATTCCTTCATCTTCTTCCTTGCTCCAATTCTTCTCTCCCTCTCCTCCTTTCTTGGCTGAACACTCTAGGTGCTAGCATACCTTTGTTTGGCTTCTCCACCTATTGTGTTCGTGTGGATACACATAGAGAGTTGTCTACCTTGACAACTTGAGATCCGGCACCTTGGACGAGCGGGATTCACGAAAGGCACGCATCAAGGGTAAAATCTCTTAACATATAGTTCTAGTGTAGATCTATAGGAAGGTAAACTCGTACTCATAATTTTGTTTTCGAAAGTTTTTTACTTCGCACGGATCCGTGGCTGGGGGTTTCGGGGTTTCCGTGACACGAAAAGGGATTTTCGTGGCCCGAAAAAACCCAATAGTGGTATCAGAGCCACGTACGAAGCTTGTACGAGTTTAGTTTTTATTTTTATGACAAAAATTTAGTACTGTAACATTCTATAAATTTCTGATTTTTAGAGTTTTTATGGGTATTTTTCTCGTAGAAGCGAAGCACAAGTGTTTCGACACTTGTAGGCTTCGACTACCAAGAAGATTTTTCCGAAACGGCAAGGTTTCGCCCCAAAACTTTTTGGGACAGTGGACTAAGGTGCTGTAGGATCGCTTAGGGACGCTCGCGATGGTTAGATCTCGGGTAGGGGTGCTGCCCCTGGCCCCGCAAGGGGATTCGGTCCGCGATTGCGCCTGAAAACCGCTAAACGGGACCGCCGAGAAATTTTACTCGCAAAAATTGTAAAAAATTAGTATTAAAATTACAGAAAATTATGAAAATTACATAATTTAGAATTATGTATAATTTTTGATAGTCATGGCCTAAAAGAACTAATTGGATTGGTATATTTTGTGTTGTAATTCATAATACAGCCTACGTGTCGTCATGTGATTGTGTGTGCTGTATTGTTTGATACGCGACCTGCGCGTCGTGCCTTTCTCTATTTATTCTTGTTGTAAATTAGTTTAGACTCGAATGTAACTCGAGTTTCAAAATTGTAATGTACAAAATTGGAGCCGTGGAAGGTCCACTCGAGACGGAGTTACGAGGAGGGCACGAGCAACACAAGGTGGTCAAAGGGAGGAGCTTGAAAAGCTGTTGACCCAAGGTTGACCATCCGATCTTCTCATTGACTTGAGAAGATCGTAGTAGGGCCATGACAAATCACAAATTAATTTAATTAATTACTTGTGTATATGTGATGCATGATTAAGTAATTAATTAGTGCCTAACGATTAGATTAGATATAAGTCATGCACATGATGCACCCTTTCGATTAGATTAGATCTATCGAGTATATGATACGCATCATCGTTTAGATTAGATCTAAATCACATCAACTCTAATGCCTACCGTGTCGTGATACCTATCACTACCTCGATCACATGTGTTGTTGAATCTGCCAAAGCAGAGCAACACATATTATCTTGGTAGGGTACAGAGGGACAATCTTGGTCCCGCTTATCAACGCATGGGCGAATACAAACTCAATTAGATTGAGTATTCCTAGTTAACTCGGTTGGATCGAGTACAACTATAGGCATTCTTCCAATGGTTGGAAAGATAGGACATAAATCACATTTATATTAATTCTTGTGCGTATTAGCCAAAGCTAACTCAAGGGTTAGTATGATGTGGATCTTGTCCCACATGAATTATAGAATTCAGTGGGAGCATCATTTAGTTAAAGGCCTAATTAAATGATTTAAAAGAATATGATATTTATTTTCTGCATTTTTCTGTTGTAGATAACCATGACGTCGAATACGAACTCCTTCTCCCTGCGTTCAGTCCTTGAGAAGGACAAGCTCAACGGAGCAAATTTTCCTGGACTGGTACAGAAACTTGAGAATAGTTCTCACCCAGGAACGTAAACTGTACGTTCTAGAGGAGCCTATTTCGGAGGCTCCTCCTACCATTGCCACGCGAGCAGATAAAGATGCTTACAAGAAGCATCAAGATGACGCATTAGATGTGTCCTGTCTAATGCTCACGACCATGAACTCTGAGCTTCAGAAGCAACACGAGTTAATGGGTGCTGACGATATGGTTGAACAACTTCGTCAACTGTATCAAGGACATGTGAGGCATGAGAGATTTGAGATCTCAAGGGCACTGTTTTAGTGCAAGATGTCAGATGGGGCTCCCGTAGGCCCATATATACTCAAAAAGATTGGGTACATAGAAAACCTACAGAGACTGGGATTCCCGCTTGGCCAAGAGCTGATCACTGACCTGATCTTGCAATCCTTTCTAGATAGCTATAGTCAGTTAGTTCTAAACTACAATATGAATGAAATTGACAAGTCACTGCCCGAGTTGCTTAGCATATTAAGAATTGTTGAGCTGAACCTTAAGAAGGCAAAGCCCCACTCTGTTCTGATGGTTCAGAAACATAAGGGCAAGGGGAAGCCCAAAGGCAAAGGAAAGTCCCAAGCCAAGGGCAAAGGCAAGGCACTTAAGCCTAAAGGAGGGGTCGCTAAGGATGCTACCTGCTTCCACTGCGGTCAGACCGGGCACTGGAAGAGGAAGATCTTAAGAAGAAGCGAAGTGAGACTTCCACTTCAGGTATATATGTTATAGAAATCAATCTATCTATTTCTTTATCATGGGTATTAGATACCGGATGTGCATCTCACATTTGTACTAATGTGCAGGTGCTGGGCATTGGCGAAGGGCGAGGTGGACCTACGCGTAGGCAATGGAGCACGGGTTCCTGCTGTTGCTGTAGGGACTTATTTTCTATCTCTTCCCTCTGGGCTTGTATTAGAGTTGGATGATTGTTGTTATGTGCTTACATTAACTAAGAACATAATTTCAGTTTCTTTTTTGGACAAGAAAGGTTTCTCTTTTATAATTAAGGACAAATGTTGTTCTATTTATTTAAAAGATATGTTCTATTGTAGTGCACCTCTGATGAACGGACTCTACATTCTAGACCTTGAAACCCCTATCTATAACATAAATACCAAGAGGTTCAAGTCAAATGACCTGAACCAAACCTATCTCTGGCACTTTCGCTTAGGTCATATAAATGACAAGCGCTTATCCCAGCTCCATAAGGATGGTTTATTGGACTCATTTGATTTTGAATCTTATGAGACGTGCGAGTCATGCCTACTAGGCAAGATGACCAAGACTCCCTTTAGTGGGCACAGCGAAAGAGTGACTGATTTGTTAGCACTCATACATAGTGATATATGTGGCCCTTTCAATGTCGCTGCTAGAGGTGGTTATAGGTACTTCATCACATTTACTGATGACTTCAGTAGATATGGTTACCTGTACTTGATGACACATAAGTCAGAATCCTTTGAAAAGTTCAAAGAATTCAAGAATGAAGTACAGAACCAGCTTGGCAAGAGTATTAAGATACTTCAATCAGATCGAGGTGGAGAATACCTTAGCCATGAGTTTCGTGACTACCTAGCTGAGTGTGGGATTCTATCCCAACTCACTCCTCTTGGAACACCACAGTGGAATGGTGTATCCGAAATGAGGAATCGTACTCTATTAATATGGTACGATCTATGATGAGTCACACAGATCTTTCGACATACCTTTGGGGCTATACTCTAGACACGACAGCTTTTATACTCAACCGACTTCCATCCAAGGCCGTGATAAAGACACCATATAGGATATGGACTGGGAGAGATGCCCAGGTGTCTTTCATGAGGATTTGGGGTTGTGAGGCTTACGTTCGACATCAAGTCTCAGACAAGTTCGGACCCAAATCTGACAAGTGCTACTTTATTGGATATCCCAAGGAAACTAAGGGATATTACTTCTACATTCCCAGTCAGCACAAGGTAGTTGTGGCAAAGACTGGGGTCTTTTTAGAAAGGGACTTTGTTTCTAGAAAGACTAGTGGGAGTAAGTTTGATCTTGAAGAAGTTCAAGATGCGGACCATAGCATTGAAGCCTCGATGGAAGTAGAACTGGAACCACAAAGTGTTGTGGATGATGTTGTTCCACAAGGAGTTGAGGAACAACAACCAGTTCAAGTAGACCTACCTCTTCGCAGGTCTGATAGGGTACGTCGTCAGCCTGAGAGATACTCATTTCTCTTATCTGACCATGATGATGTTATGCTCCAAGAGGATGAGCCTATCACCTATCAGGAAGCTGTGATGAGATCAGATTCCGAGAAATGGCTAGAGGCCATGAGATCCAAAATGGAATCCATGTACACCAACCAAGTATGGACTTTAGTTGATCCACCTGAAGGGATAAAACCCATATGGTGTAAGTGGGTCTCTAAGAGAAAGACTGACATGGTGGACTTATCTTTAAGGGTCGCTTGGTAGCTAAAGGTTTCAAGCAGATTCATGGTATTGACTATGATGAAACCTTTTCTCCAGTAGCGATGTTTAAGTCCATTCGGATCATGCTTGCTATTGCAGCATACCATGACTATGAGATATGGCAGATGGATGTCAAGACCACATTTCTGAATGGAAACCTACTCGAGGATGTGTACATGACACAACCTGAGGGTTTTGTAGATCCACAGCATACTAGCAGAGTATGCAAGCTACATAGGTCCATTTATGGACTAAAGCAAGCTTCTCGGAGCTGGAATCTTCGATTCGATGATGCAATCAAATAGTTTGGTTTCATCAAGAACGAAGATGAGCCTTGTGTCTACAAGAAGATTGTAGGGGATATAGTTGTCTTCCTCATATTGTATGTGGATGACATACTACTCATTGAGAAGGACATCCCTTTGCTTCAGTCTGTCAAGACCTGGCTATGGAGTTGCTTCTCAATAAAGGACTTAGGTGAGGCATCCCGCATTCTAGGGATACAGATCTATGGAGATAGATCTAAGAGATTGCTTGGCCTAAGTCAAAGTACATACATTGACAAGGTACTCCTTCGGTTTACCATGCAGAAATCCAAGAAGGGATTTCTGCCGATGTCACATGGCGTGAGTCTTTCGAAGACTCAATGTCCCTCTTCTAGAGAGGAGAGAGACCGCATAGATCAGATCCATTATGCCTTAGTATGATCTATCATGTACGTCATGCTATGTACTCGACCTGATGTCTCGTATGCTTTGAGCATGACGAGCAGATACCAGTCAGATCCAGGTGAAAGTCACTGGATAGCTGTCAAGAATATTCTTAAGTACTTAAGAAGGACTAAAGAATATTTCTTGATATATGGAGGCAATGATGAGCTAGCTGTAAAGGGTTACAGTGATGCCAGCTTCCAGACCGATCAGGATGATTATTGATCGCAGTCAGGGTTTGTATTTTGCATAAATGGTGGTGCTGTGAGCTGGAAGAGTTCGAAGCAGGACACAGTAGCTAATTCTACGACAGAGGCCGAGTACATTGCTGCATCAGAGGCAGCAAAAGAAGCAGTTTGGATCCGCAAGCTCATCACTGAACTTGGGGTGGTTCCCAATATCGCTGACCCTATTGAGCTCTATTGTGACAACAATGGAGCTATAGCACAGGCGAAGGAACTTCGCTCACACCAGCGGACCAAACACAAACTACGATGCTTCCATCTCATTCGAGAAATTATCGAGAGAGGAGATGTGAAGATTTGCAAAGTACCTACAGAGGCTAACATCGCAGATCCCTTGACCAAGGCTTTGGCACAGAGGCAGCATGATGGTCACACTAGGTCATTGGGGCTTAGAGCTTATACTGATTGGCACTAGTGCTAGTGGGAGATTGTTAGTTAGAGCCCTACAGTCAATCATTTGATGATTGTATTATGGACTTATTGTATCATAATCTTATATATAAATAAAGGCATTTGTTTTGGTTATTATACTTACTTGTATTGGTGCCAAATAAACTAAGTATAATAGCGTCCTTGAATAGAAGGTTCTCACCTATATCAATCGGTTAGATGAACCGATAGTGAGATGATATAGGGAACACTACTCTTAATCATTTCTAGTCGAGTATTAACATTCAGGGACAATATTAATGCAATAAGACTAGCATGTAGGTCAACTCGATGACTTGATCTCACAAGTCATGGATATAGAGATATCAAGTTGACACATGGGTATGCATTAGAGAATGTATACTGAATGACCCGCCATGAGAAAGTATCATGGATCGTTATATGAGTGTCATATCCTTTCTCATGTGGCTATTAGTATGACTACTAGTCCTTAGACCTGAAGTCACCATGGATCCCTACATAAGGAGTTATGTACTTTAGTTTCGTCAAACGTCACCCATAACTGTGTGGACTATAAAGGTGATTACCGGGTATGTAACGAATTATGCAGAGGGATGTGAGTGATGTAGATGGGATCTATCCCTCCTATATGACAGGAGAGACATCGATATTCTTGATAGAGTGAGACCACGAAGTGCATGGCCATGCCCAAATGAGTCAATATGAGATATTCAGCTCATTTGATTTAGTGAGTCTACTTGGAGTTCAAGATTTAGATTGGTCAGAGGATGACACAGTCTATGCCTCACATTGATCAATTTAGATGTCTAGAATAGAAGGTCACTTGTCATTTATTGTGAGGAGTCACAATTAGTAGTCACAAGGTGATGTTGGATCTCAACATTCTTGTAACTTGGGTAGTAATGATGTATTGCTAGATACCGCTCATTACTTATACCACTAAATGGGTTGAGGGGCATTGCCAACGTTACAAGAACCTATAGGGTCACACACTAAGGACAATTATATGGAGATTAGGTTCATATGATGAACCAAGAGGATTAGATTCATTTGATGAATCAAATTGGATTAAGAGTAATCCTAATTGGGCTAATTGAGTTGGACTCAAGTTGATTCATGTGTTCAATGAGTCTAATTTAGATTATGACTCATTGAATCAATTTAATTAAATGAATTAGATTCATTATATTAAATTGGCTTGAATTAAATGGTTGGATTAGATCACCATGAGAGAGATTAAGTCAAGTTTGACTTGACTTGAGAGGAAAATGAAGAGTCAAGTTTGACTTGACTTTATGCCACCTCATTGGTGATTTGGCATTGAGTGGGCCAATGATGATGCTCCACATCATCATGGTTGCTTAATTGGGATGCCACCTCATGGGAGTTACCAAGAGTTGTGACTCTTGGTATTCCATGGAGGTTACTACATCTCTTAATGTGGTCGGCCACATCAATGGATGAATATGTTTCATTTTGTGAGTAATTCTCATTCATTCCTTCATCTTCTTCCTTGCTCCAATTCTTCTCTCCCTCTCCTCCTTTCTTGGCCGAACACTCTAGGTGCTAGCATACCTTTGTTTGGTTTCTCTACCTATTATGTTCGTGTGGATACGCATAGAAAGTTGTCTACCTTGACAACTTGAGATCCGGCACCTTGGACGAGCGGGATTCGCGAAAGGCATGCATCAAGGGTAAAATCTCTTAACATAGAGTTCTAGTGTAGATCTATAGGAAGGTAAACTCGTACTCGTAATTTTGTTTTCGAAAGTTTTTACTTCGCACGGATCCGTGGCTGGGGGTTTTGGGGTTTCCGTGACGCGAAAAGTGATTTTCGCTGCCCGAAAAACCCAACACCATGGAGGTTTAAAAGCCTTTCTTGGAAGTGGTCGGCCACTTTAGTGATTATGGGAGTTTCATTTTGTGTGTGTAACCTCCATCTTCTTCCTTGTCTCTTCTCTCCCTCTCCTCCACCTTGCCCGAACCTTTCAAAGGTGCTAGCACACCTTTTGTTTAGTTTCTCCATCTCTTGCTTGTGTGGATACACATAGAGGAGCATCTACTTTGATACTCTCGAGATCCGGCGAACCTTGGACGAGCGGGATTAGTGAAGGGCATCGCATCAAGGGTAAAGCTCTTCTCCTTTGTGGATCTAGTTTAGATCTAGGCTAGAAACTCGTATTCGAAGTTTTTACGAAATTTTATAACTTCGTACGGATCCGGTGGCATGGGATTCGGGGTTTCTGCAACGCAAAATGAGGTTTTTGCTGCTCGAATAACCCAACACTTGAATTCACCAAAGAATTGGAAAGATCAATTTTGACTTGACCAAAAAAGGGAAGGGGAAAGGTCAATTTTGACTTGACCAAAAAACTCTTCATGAAAGATGACCTTGTCAATTCATGAAGAAGATCAAGAGGCAAAAGGGCGATCAAGAGCCAAATGGACTTTTGGTATTCCATGGGAATACAAAAGAAGGAATTTTGGCCATTGATTGTAAGGTGTTCATTGTCTTCTTCCTCTCTTCCTTTCTCCACCTAAATTACCTTGCTTGGTTGCTACCACAACCTTAGGTAGTTTTCTTCTCCACTTCTTGAGTTTATGAGACGGATGAGACGCCTGTTGGTGTGGATACCGCTAGAGGCACGGACACATGATCATGTTGAGATCCAAGTTGTCGGGAGTTCGAGTGCACACATCAAAGGTATGCCTATCATGAAACTTAGTATATGTATTTGTATTTACCTTCGCATGGATCTTCTAGAAAGGGTCTAGAAGTTTTTGTAACACCCATAAAGTCTCTAGTAAATTTTATGTAGTTTTTGCATGATTAGAATGGGTTTTATGTGGGTTCCTTATAAAAAAAAAATAGAACCAAAAAGAAGCATGGCCAAGGTTCATTCGAACCTTGAACCTTTTAGTAAGTGACAAAGCTTTAAGTAGAATGGAATAACCAATAGCCCAAGAGGAAGTATTGTTAGGAAGGAAAGGGAAGTTGTAGTTAAGGGTAGGGAGGGTGAAGGGACGCCTTTCACTTTGAAGAAAAGTTTATCTTTTCTTTCTCCCACCACTTAGAGTGGAAAAATTCATTTTACTTCTTCCTTTTTAGAAATAAATAGAAATAAAAAGGGTAAGAGAAAGAAAAGTTCATTCTTTCTTCTTCCTTTTCATGTAGAATAAGAAGGAAGAAAAGGGCAAGGGAATTTAGTTTCTCTTTTCTTCTTCTTCTTCGTCCTCCACCGAAACCCAACTTCCTCTCTCCCATTGCTGAATTCAAGCTAAGGGTTTTTCTTCCTAAGGAAACTTCACAAAGGGAAGTTCTTGAAACATACTTCTTATTACAAGAAAAAATAAGGGAAAGGGAATTCTAGAAACGAAAAGGGTCTTCTTCTTCTTCTCCACCAAGGGTATTTTCTTAGTAAACTAAGCGAGAGGATGTAAGTATCTCCGTCACCTGCAGTACAAGTAGTTTACGAGTGTTTTCCATGTTTGATGTTGCTTAAGAATCTAGAAATCATGCCTAGTAGTTTCGGCCAAGAAGAGATAAAGGGCTTAGGAAAGTTTAAACTCCATTTAGGTTTGCTTATGTATTTTCTTATGATGCCTAATAAGTTAGGTGATGTTATTAAGATGTTATCCATGATTTATGTTGCTTAAAAACCTAGAAATCATGCTTTGAAGTTTCATCCAAGAAGAGATAAGGGGCCTAGGAAAGTTTAAACTCCATTTAGGTTTGCTTATGCATTTTCTTATGATGTCTAATAAGTTAGGTGATGTTATTAAGATGTTATTCATGATTTATGTTGCTTAAAAACCTAGAAATCATGCTTTGAAGTTGTGGCCAAGAAGAGATAAGGGGCCTAGGAAAGTTTAAACTCCATTTAGGTTTGCTTATGTATTTTCTTATGATGTCTAATAAGTTAGGTGATGTTATTAAGATGCTATTCATGATTTATGTTGCTTAAAAACCTAGAAATCATGCCTAGTAGTTTCGGCCAAGAAGAGATAAAGGGCTTAGGAAAGTTAAACTCCATTTAGGTTTACTTATGTATTTTCTTATGATGCCTAATAAGTTAGGTGATGTTATTAAGATGTTATTCATGATTTATGTTGCTTAAAAACCTAGAAATCATGCTTTGAAGTTTCGGCCAAGAAGATATAAGGGTCCTAGGAAAGTTTAAACTCCATTTAGGTTTGCTTATGTATTTTCTTATGATTCCTAATAAGTTAGGTGATGTTATTAAGATATTATTCATGATTTATGTTACTTAAAAAAAAACTAGAAATCATGCCTAGTAGTTTCGGCCAAGAAGAGATAAAGGGCTTAGGAAAGTTTAAACTCCATTTAGGTTTGCTTATGTATTTTCTTATAATGCCTAATAAGTTAGGTGATGTTATTAAGATGTTATTCATGAGTTATGTTGCTTAAAAACCAAGAAATCATGCTTTGAAGTTTCAGCCAAGAAGAAAATGAAAAGGCCTAGGAAAGTTAAGCTCCAATTAGATTTGTTTATGCTTTTTCTCATGATACCTAATAAGTTATGTGATGCTATTAAGATGTTATTCATGATTTATGTTGCTTAAAAACCTAGGAACAAGCCTTGTAAGTTTCGGCCAAGAAGAAAATGAAAAGGCTTAGGGAAGTTGAACTTCAACTAGACTTGCTTAGGTTTTCTTCTATGTCATGCTATGTATCATATGCCATTAGTTTAAGAGTTCATGCTTGAAGTTGCTTAAAAGAAAACCTAGATTCATGCTCTATAGGTTTCGGCCAAGACTTGGAATTAGGGTTGGAAATTTTATGTATGCTTGTTTAGAGTCTCACTTGTTATGCCATGTATCATGTGATATTAATTTAATGTTTCATGCTTAAAGTTGCTTATAAGAACCCTAGAATCATGCTTATAGGTTTCGGCCAAGACAGGGAATTAGAGTTTGTAGAAAGATCAAAACCCCAATTATGCATGATAATGACTCTTTATGATATGTTATGTGATATGTGGACTTTATGTTACCATGTTATGCTTATGCAAGGCTTATGTATGAGGAAATGCCTAAGGGTTGCTTCCCTATAAGTTGGAATTAAGAGCACTCTTCATGATATGACAAGTAACATCCCTATAAGTTGGGATTAAGAGCACTCTTCATGATATGACAAGAAACATGATATACTATTTTACTTTTGTATGGCTTGTACCGGACCCTAAGAATGGTCCATGGGATGGGCTCCTAAGTTGCCCGTAGGTCAAAGCACGGGCCTAGTTCCTAGTAGGTTCGAGATTAGCTACCTCGGATTTATTTAGGATGCGCGCAATTCATGTATGTGGTACAATGTCGGGCCCTCATGTTGAGATTTATGTTTAAGTATTTATATAATATATGTTTTCAAAATAACATCTTGCATATATATGTGATTTCATGTTATGTGATTATTATGCTTTAGGAAGATGCTCTCTTGAGATATGTCTATGATACCTAAAAAAACATACTACTACTTTATGCTTATGCTCTCTTATACTATGTTATGATTTTGCCTTAATGAATATGACACTACCTCATGCTAACATGAATGGTGAAATCTAGATGTGGTTAAATGAATATATCATTACTCCATGTTTAATTCATGATTTATGGCTTTTGTGAGTAGGAAAGGATCTTACTAAGCCTATGTACTTATAGTTTTATTTTCCTTGTACTGCAGAAAAGGATAAAGCATGGCTAAACTAAAGGGAGCAGCAGGAAGGGCAAAGATGTGTGTGGCAGTGTCATGGTGGAAGAGATCTGTTTTGCGTTTCAGAACTTATGCATATTCTAAGTTTTGCATGTTAACTTATTTTTCCTATTTGATACTTTTTGATGGTTGCCACTTGATATTAACTTGAACTTGTTTGGATAGTTGAATGCTTAATGTAAACTTATACTCTCTTTTGTTCCATGAAATCTTGAAATGTTAAATACTTGTTTAATTAGAGAATTGTTAGTTATCATGAACTCTAGAGAACAATATACATGTTTAGTTTTCCCCTTATTTAGTAAGCTTTATGATCTAGTTAAACGAGCATGTATCATGTTTCAAGTAATAGATAGTAAAAGTCAAATTTTATATGCCTGAATGCTAGCATGTTCACATGTTTTGTTTATATGATTAAGTTTTAAAATTAAAATAGAAATTTTTCTTCCGCTGCAATGATTTCATATGCATGTATGTATGTTCGCGTAGCACCGCCCTTGTCGTGCCAGGGCAAGAGGAAGGGCGGGTGTTACAATTTGGTATCAGAGCAGGTCTGCCTTTCCACTATACACACATCGAGCCTCCATCCTGCCGCTCCAAGTAAGAACTTCTATGCCTACTTTATTTCTTTTATGTATGATAAAGAAATGTTTTTAGTCTAAGTATGCATGAATGTAAGTAGGAATGATAATAATCTTATGCTAGCCTTGTTAGGAATGATGATAACTTATGCTAGTTTGTTGTCATATATGAAGATAAGCATGGCTAAGAGATGCAATAACCGAGTCGATGAGAAAGTAGCCCCACCTGATCTGATGCATGTAGTTACTGAACTCTAGCGTCAGGTTACAGAACAGCAGTAAGTAATTAATGCTCTGATGAATCAGCAGGGGAACTGATGTGAGCCAAGAAGAAGCATTGAAGGGAATTGGGGGACCCATGACAAGGTCCAAGACTAAGAGAATGAAGCAAGCTTTGGAAGGCTTAATAATGAGGCTCAAGGAAAAGGATGATCAATGCACAATGGAGGCAACAACTAAGTGGATCACATTCCTTCAATTTGAAAGTGAAATTGGACCAACATGAGGACCATTTTCGTGTGCATGCATGGGGGGGTTTTTCTAAAGTGACTTTTGATGTCATTTGTGGGGTTTTAATGCATTTTTGAGAGTTCCTAAGCTAGTATAACAAATACCATGCATGCATGGTTGCATTAAGCTAGTATTAGGGATTAGTGGTTACATTAGTGGATAATAAAACCCATGCATGCAAGCATGATATTTATTGCATAATTAGTACATAGGGGATCTTAAGGGATATTAAATAGGAGAAACTCTTGTATGACAAATCATGTAAGTTTGAATAAAAATTTGAGTTCCTCTTTTGTGAGAGTTTCCTTCTTGTTCTTAGGCAAAGAACTAATTTCGATCTTATCAAGGCAACTTGTGGCGATCAAAACTTCATGACTTATCACTCACCTTCTCATCTTGCTTGAGTGTGGCGTCAATACCCTTCCCCAAACTGAATTTCAAGGTAATCCATTTACAAGGTTTCTTTATCATTTGGTATTAGAGCCTTGGCTCCTTGATTTTTCAGGTTTGTGTTTTGTTTTAATCTTTGTTCTTGTCCATCTTTGTTGATCTCTCCATCCCTATCTGTCGCAAATTTCTATTCACTATTTGGGTCCTCAACTTAGAAAAAAAAAGAAGGAAAATTCAAAAAAAAACAAAAAGAAAAAAAAAAGAATCATTAGAGTCATTGATTTCTGATTGAAAAAAAAAAAGAAAAAAAAAAGGAGGAGGATTTGTGAATTGAAAGGACTCAATATTCTTTCTTTGTGAAATCTGAATTCAAAGATATATTCCTTTCATTGCTCTTGATCATTGCTGAATTTCTCGTTTTATCCGTTTAATTCTCTATTCTACTCATAATTCTTTTGTTGGTTTCTTATTCACTTGATTGTCTACTTGTTGTCTTGAGAAAGATATTGATAAGGTTCTTTCCTTAAGAGCTTATAAAGGAAGCTGAGTGGATAAATTTGAGTGCAACCACGTGAGTAGAGTGGTGAGGTCCGTCTAACATTTCTTTTGTAATTTTCCTTGTCATCTTCTATTTTTTTTGTTGCAAGCATGAGTGGGGGAAAATCACCTAATTCCCCTAGGCGAGATCTTAATAGGCTTCAAATGGAGGCACTTACTCAACAATTTGAGAGAATACTTCAAAGACAACTTGAAGAAATACATGAAAGGATGGACCGACTTGAAGGAGAAAAAGTTTCAAACCGTGGGGGCAATTCTAATCATGAAGAATTTCGTCAAAGTGAACCATTCTATGATTCACCAAGAGAAAGAAGGAGGCATGAAGGGGGAAGAAGACGTGAAAGAGGAGGTAGAGACCATAGATGAGAAGATGATCTAGGAGGTGTGAAAGTCCAGATACCTTCCTTCCAAGGGAGGAATGATCCTGAAACATATCTTGTATGGGAGATGAAAATAGAACAAATTTTCTCATGCCACAATTACAATGATGCAAAGAAAGTAAAGGTGGCTGCCCTTGAGTTCACCGATTATGCCTTAATTTGGTGGGATCAATTGCAAAAGGAGAGAAGAAGGTATGGAGAACATCCTATCAACACTTGGGACGAAATGAAGACTTTGATGAGAAGGAGATTTGTGCCTTCCCACTACCATAGGGAATTGCACAACAAATTGCAAAGAATCACCCAAGGGAGTAGGAGCGTGGATGATTATTACAAGGAGATGGAGGTGGCTTTGATTAGAGCCAATATTGTGGAGGATAGGGAAGCTACCATGGCTCGGTTTCTCCATGGCCTAAACTGAGATATTGGAGACATTGTGGAGTTACAACATTATGTGGAGCTTGACGACTTAGTGCATCAAGTAATGAAAGTAGAGCAACAATTAAAGAGAAAGGGCATTATGAAGAAATCATCTTCTCCACTTGGAAGGACAAGCCAAAGAAGGAGGGTTCTTCTCAAATTCTAAGGAGGCAGCAAGCACTAAGAAGCCTATTCCTACTACCTCTTCTTCCACTTCTAAGAGTAGGGATATCAAGTGTTTTAGGTGTTTGGAAAAAGGTCATATTGCATCCGAATGCCCGAATAAGAAGACTATGGTGGTGAGAGATAATGGGAGTATCTCTAGTGAAGAAATTACTTCTCATTCCTCTTCCTCAAGTGATGAGGAAAATGATGGAGCAGCCTATGCGCAAGATGGAGATCTCTTGGTGGTTAGGAGATTATTGGGAAACCAAGCCAAGGAGCATGAGGAGGACCAAAGAGAAAATATTTTTCATACCCGCTGCCTTATTCAAGGTAAAACATACTCTATGATCATTGATGGTGGAAGTTGTACCAATGTGGCAAGCACTAGGTTGGTCACCAAACTCAACCTCAAGACTACATCACATGCAAGACCATATAAACTCCAATGGCTAAGTAATAGTGGTGAATTGGTAGTGAACCAGCAAGTGTTGATTAATTTCTCCATTGGCAAATATGAAGATCAAGTTATATGTGATATTGTGCCTATGGAGGCAAGCCACATTCTTCTTGGAAGACCTTGGCAGTTTGATAGGAGAGCTCACCATGATGGATTCTCCAACAAGTTCTCTTTTGTCCACAATTCTCGCAAAGTCACACTTGTACCGTTATCACCAAGGGAGGTTTGTGAGGATCAAATAAAAATAAGAGAGAAAAGAGAAAAAGAAGAGCGAGAGATTAAGAAAAAGAAAGAGTGTGTGAAAAAGAAAATACTTGATTTTGAGGACAAAATTCAAAAGAAAAGAGAGAATGAGGAAAAGAAAGAGAGAAAAATAGAAAATTTGTTTACAAGAGGAAGTGAGGTGAAGAAAGCTTATTTGACAAGGCAGCCTATATTTCTTCTTTTGAGCAAGGAAACTTGCTTGGAATCTAACCCTAACTCCTTGCCTAGTGATGTTGTTGTTATTTTACAGGATTTTGAGGATGTGTTTCCCAAGGAAGTACCTCACAGTTTGCCACCAATGAGGGGGATTAAACACCAAATAGACCTTATTCCTGGCGCTTCTCTGCCCAATAGGCCAGCTTATAGGAGCAATCCTCAAGAAACAAAGGAGATACAAAATCAAGTGGAGGAGTTATTGCAAAAAGGATGGGTTAGAGAAAGTTTAAGTCCTTGTGCCGTACCCATAATTTTGGTTCCTAAAAAGGATGGATCATGGAGGATGTGCACTGACTGTAGAGCAATCAACAACATCACAATTCGGTATAGACATTCTATCCCTAGATTTGATGATTTTCTTGATGAATTACATGGTGCTTGCTTCTTTTCTAAAATTGATTTGAAAAGTGGGTACCATCAAATTAGGATAAGGGAAGGGGATGAATGGAAAACAGCTTTCAAAATCAAATATGGATTGTATGAATGGTTGGTAATGCCTTTTGGGTTAACTAATGCACCAAACACTTTTATGAGGCTTATGAACCATGTCTTACAAGAATTTCTTGGAAAATTTGTGGTAGTATACTTTGATGATATTTTGGTATATTCCAAGAGTTTTGTTGAGCATCTTGCACATCTCCAATCTGTCTTGCATGTCCTTATAAAGGAAAAACTATATGCTAACTTGGAAAAGTATTCTTTTTGCACTACTCATGTGGTTTTTCTTGGTTTTGTCATAAGTTCTAAAGGAGTGCAGGTTGATGAAGGGAAAGTTAAGGTCATTAGAGATTGGTCAACTCCTAAAACTGTGAGTGAGATTAGGAGCTTCCATGGGTTGGCAAGTTTCTATAGGAGGTTTGTGAAGGACTCCATTTTTGTGGTAGTTGATAGATTCGCCAAGATGGCACACTTCATACCTTGCCACAAAGTGGATGATGCAACTCATGTGGCAGATTTGTTTTTCAAAGAGGTGGTAAGACTCCATGGCATGCCTAGGAGCATTGTTTCAGGTCGTGACACCAAATTTTTAAGCCATTTTTTAAGGACCTTATGGAACAAGCTGGGAACAAAGCTTCTTTTCTCCACCACATGCCACCCACAAACTGAAGGCCAGACTGAGGTGGTAAATAGGACACTTTCTACTCTCCTTAGAGCAATTATTAAGAAGAACATTAAATCTTAGGAAGAATGTTTACCTCATGTTGAATTTGCTTATAATAGTGCGGTCCATTCTACTACTCAATTTTCTCCTTTTGATATTGTTTATGGGTTCAATCCAATAACACCTCTTGATTTGCTTCCTTTACCTAACACTTCTTCTTTAGTTCACAAGGATGGCAAAACAAAGGCAGAATATGTGAAGAAGCTTCATGAGCAAGTTAAAGCTCAAATTGAGAAGATAATGGAGCAATATGCAAATCGAGCCAATAAAGGGAGAAAAAGAGTTGTCCCTGAACCCGGTGATTGGGTGTGGGTTCATATGAGGAAGGAACGGTTTCCTACCCAAAGGAAATCAAAGCTTCAACCAAGAGGAGATGGATCATTCCAAGTGTTGGAAAGAATTAATGACAATGCTTACAAAATTGATTTGCTCGGTGAGTATGGTGTTAGTGCAACGTTTAATGTGGCTGATTTGAGTCCTTTTGATGTAGGTGATGATGACCTAAATTCAAGGACGAATTCACCTAAAGAAGGAGGGAATGATGTGAGACAAGAAGAGGCATTGAAGGGAATTGGGGGACCCATGACAAGGTCCAAGACTAAGAGAATGAAGCAAGCTTTGGAATGCTTAATAATGAGGCTCAAGGAAAAGGAGGATCAATGCACAATGGAGGCAACAACTAAGTGGATCACATTCCTTCAATTTGAAAGTGAAATTGGACCAACATGATGACCATTTTCGTGTGCATGCATTGGGGGGGGGGGGGGTTTCTAAAGTGACTTTTGATGTCCTTTATGGGGTTTTAATGCATTTTTGAGAGTTCCTAAGCTAGTATAACAAATACCATGCATGCATGGTTGCATTAAGCTAGTATTAGGGATTAGTGGTTGCATTAGTGGATAATAAAACCCATGCATGCAAGCATGATATTTATTGCATAATTAGTGCATAGGGGATCTTAAGGGATGTTAAATAGGAGAAACTCTTGTATGACAAATCATGTAAGTTTGAATGAAAATTTGAGTTCCTCTTTTGTGAGAGCTTCCTTCTTGTTCTTAGGCAAAGAACTAATTTTGATCTTATCAAGGCAACTTGTGGCGATCAAAACTTCATGACTTATCACTCACCTTCTCATCTTGCTTGAGTGTGGCGTCAATACCCTTCCCCAAGCTGAATTTCAAGGCGATCCATTTACAAGGTTTCATTATCATTACCCTACCACCCCACCAGTGAACCAGAATACGATGCCAGTCGTACCTACAGCTGCACCAATACCACCGATAGGCCCAGCCCCAGTAGTTTGACAAAAGGCATATCTGATTCAGTGGCAGAGGCTGAAGCCGGAAAACTTCTCTGGTACTTGTGAACCATGGGACTCCCAAGCCTGGTTCAAGACTGTAGAAAGCATAGTAGAGCTACTAGACAGGCCCGAACATGAGAAGGTGTAGTGTGCATCATTCTGCCTTTCGGGAGATGCCAGAATGTGGTGGGACCAGGTTAAAGCAAAGAGGCAAGTGAACCAAATGAGATGGATGGATTTTGAAGCTGAATTTTTCGAAGAATTCTTCCATATGCGTGTGACAAACAAGCACTATGACGAGTTCACCGAGTTCTGGCAAGGTGACCTATCAGTTAATGAAGCCGTGAAAAGATTCAACCGACTAGCACGCTTATGCCCAGAGTTGGTCAGTACGGAAAGAGAAAGGGTTAGACTCATGCTAAAGATGCTCAGACCCGAAATAGATCTGAATGTGGCCGTCGGGGTTAATAGATCGTAGACCGCAAAAGAGCTGTTCAGCAATGCCTTGATCACCGAACACTACTTGAAGGCGCTGAACGAAGGCAAGAGTCAAGCCCAGTTGAGAGGACAGAAATCTCAAAGTACCAAAACCAGCTGGAAAGGAAACCACAATGGTAAGAGAAAGCAATGGAACAACTCTAAGGGTGGTCCAGCGAACAAACAGCCCATGTACCCTCAGTGTACCACATGTGGTAAGAAGCATCCAGGAGTATGCCGTAAGGGTACAAACAAGTGCTTCAACTGCGGACTAGAAGGGCATAGAGCTAGAGACTACCCTACCCAGGTTCAGGCACCTCCTCAGCAGTATATTCAGAACCGGGGTGCTCCCTCACAGCTACACTAGATGCAAGCTGCGATAGAAGGTACTCAGATAAGCCAAGGGAGATTGGAAGCTCCGCCAGTTATGACAAATGCCAGGATTTTCTCCCTCACCAAGGAGGACGTGGCGAATGCTTCTAAGGTTGTCTGATAACCATGATCTTATTGTATTATTTTGATTCATTTATGCATGATTTGACGTTGATTTCATAGGTTTAAATCATGGTGACATCATATTTCATGCATTGTATCGATTTTGGACTTAATTGTAAATTATCTTATTTTTTGTGTTAATTGAAGCTAATATTTGATTCTTATTTTGTAGGCATCAAAGGATCTTGGATTTGGATCTATTTGGACCGAAATCGAGCTCGAATCGGAGTTCAAAAGAGAAGATCAAGCTTTGAAGCATTATGGGTCGTTTATCAAGAATAGGAGAGATCTGAACCATCGTTGAAGATCTGGCCCATCCAACCTACTGAGGAGCAGATCTAAGCCATTGATGAAGATCCAGAAGTTTTGATCCAGATCTGATTTCATCTAGCCATTGATCCAGCCCGAAACATTCTGGACCATTCACTGAAGACTGTGCAGATCTGGGCCATCCAGTGATGATCTGGTCAATCTGACCTAAGGGAGAGTAGATCCAGACCCTAGATCAAGATCAGAACCTTCGGATCGGATTTTGGGCGAACTTTCACCGTTGATTTAGCTCTGAAGCATCACAGTCGTCCGTTTAGATCCAGATCTGATTCAAAACAGAAGCTACAGTACCCAGCTTCCTTCGTCGATCCTCCACCGCGTAGCTTCGTCCCGTGGTGCGGCATTTTCCGGATTTTGGCCCCTTTCTCTTCTCCAATCAATCTCTCGAGCTTCAATCTCGGCGGAGAGCTTCTCGGCAGTATCATCCCGATCTTCTGGAGCCATTGGAGGGTGTTCTCTCCGGTGGAATTTGGCTCATGGCATCTTCTCTGTTCACCTCAGATTTGGAGGTGTTCCTCCAAATCTGAGCTCAGATTCCCATTAGCAACATTTGGAGGTGGTCTTCCGGTGTTCCTGAGCTCCACTCGACGTTCATCCGCGTTCCACAGCTTCCCATCAGATCCAAAGACCAGATTTTCAGATTTCGGCCATTCTTGGGGTTTTGGGATGTTCTTAGCTCGCCGAGGGTGGTCCGTCGGTGTTGCGGAGCATACCTGGAGCTGATACGCCGCTTAGATGATCCACTGAGGTCCAGAGTTTGGTGGTCTCGACTTTGGCACTCTTGTGTGATGGCAAGAGTGTGGAGATTGTGGAATTGGTTGTGAGAATGGATTGGTTTACATTTTAGTTCTTTTTCTTACTGTTTTATAGCTTAGACAGATTTCTTTTAATGTTTGTTACGTTTTAGCAAGTAATCTAGCATTTCATTTCATAGTTGAAGCTTAATTTGTGTTTATTTGATATTTGGTTAATTATTTAGTGTTTAAGTTTTAAGCTAGGGTTTAATTTATGTTTTGATCAGATTTAATTGCTTCTTGTTATTTCATACTTGATTTAATTAAATGCTTTAGATTAGGTTTAATTTGAGTCTTATTCTTTCATTCTTAGTTTGATGTGTGTTGATGGATTTATCACAACGTAGTGTGACAATGCGTAATAATTTGTTCATTGGCACATAGTTAGGTTTCACTCTTACTTTAGATTAATTTCTTAATTGTTGTGCTTTCATTTGTTAGATTTAGATTCAAAGCTTTAACCTCCCCATTTTCATATTAAAAACCCCAAAAATGAGAATAAAATACGATCCTAAGATTACATCCTACCGTTTGTTCCTCGAGAGATCAATCCTGGGCTCGTTACTACAACGTTATTGTGAAATTAAGGGGTTCAGTGAATATACATTTGTACAATTTGATTAGCGGATGTGACAGATTCGTTATCAAATTTTGGCGCCGTTGCCGGGGATCATATGCAATGTTTGATAATTTTTAGGATTGTTGTTTAATTGCTTTCATGATTATATATCCATGTGTTTGATTTTATTTGTTCCTGAGTCTTCTGATTTTATTTGCTAGTTGTTGTGTAAGAACAGGAAATTTATGTGACCATAGATCCATATTATCCGTATTTTGGAGATTGGAGGGAGAGACAGTACTACCTACCTATGGAGCAACGGAATAGGTATGAGGAAGTACAAGAACAATTTGTAGATTCAATTTAGAAATGTAATGAAGTTATGCATCAAATGAGAGAGCATCAAGAGCAACAATTTGCAAGGATACAGAATATACAAAGTCAGTTAGATCAGATTGCATCATCCATCAATCAGTTACAAGCACAAAACTCCAGTGAGGAGATGGATAGTAGAGATTCTGTCAGGCCTGACCCTACTTCCATTTATTCACAAGAATTTTCTAGTTTAATTTGTGATGATGATGTAATTGAACATAATTTTGATTCTACTGACGATGTTGCTCTAGATGTTGTGAATGATGCGGGTATTGTTTTTGAAGATTATTTAAGTGTAGAGGAATGCTTACTGGAAGCATTACCTCAAGAATCACCAAGAGTTGAAGATGTAAGTGTAAGGACTTGTGCTATGGAGCCAAGCACCCAAGAATCACTACATGAGGCTGAACATTCACCAGAATTGGAGTTTGAGCCATTAGTTGATGATGAGGAAGTAATAAACACCACTCCATGTACCTTTCAAGATGACAAGGTGAGTATTTTGTGTAATTTTTCAGAGAATTATATAGAGGTACCAATCGTTGATTTTATTAGTTGTGATTCATTGCTTGATATATTTTCTACCCACACTAAAATTCTCCTATTTTATTTTTATCCCACACGCATGTGGGAGGTGTTTTCTTTTATGGATGTTGTAGGAGAACACAAGCTTCCGGAGTAGGTGCTTAAACTGAACTGACTTAGACCTCCAGAAAGAATGGTGAAAAGAAAAATGATTAATAAGAAGAATTTGAGTGGAACCATGATTACTCCACTTCCGGGGTGGATACTTCTTTTAAACCTTCTTCAACCACCAGGAATTAAAGGGGAGTTGGTTCTAATTTAGCTTGCTTTTGCATTTTAATTCATGCTTTGTGTTTAGTTTTTCTCTAATAAATTCTTTATACGTTTCTTTAGTTTCATATGTTACATTTGTATTTTTGTTTACAAACCTTGCATTTTGTTTAGTATATAGCATGCCATTTGAATAAAAGTCTCCATGGGAATTTTCTAAGTAATATTTCTAAGATGGTAAAAGTTTCTTAAATTTGATCATTAATTTTAGGTCATTTGACATGATTGAATGCCTTATGATCCTGTCCGAACCAGGAGTCAAAGGACGCTGGGGATGTGGCACTCCCTGCTGGATCCTCGAGTGCTCCGACGAACCTGCAACAAAACTGAGCCGGGAGGGGTGTCCCGGCGACGGCCCTCCGACGCTCAAGTCAGGCGAGGAATAACAAAGAGGTGGCTTCAGAGATTCAGACCAGCGTACCGCCGGTGAAGAAATGGAGACCTTATATAGACCTCTCGAAGGAGCCTGGGCGCGCCAATCAAAGCAATCACCTGCTTTCGACCATGCCCAGGTATGGGTCTGTCAGAAGGGCATCCATAAGGCCATACCGCTACTGTATCAACCTCTCCATGATGTGACGGCAAGACCCTCTATCGTGAAATCTTGTGTACGGCATAATCATCAGACATGCCTTTGCTGACATCCCATATCCCGAGCCGAACGAATAGGCCGCTCGGCTAACCTTTGTATCCTCACCCTTATCCTGGCCGAACGGACCACCCGCTCGGCCCTTCGATCAGCTCGGTCTCCCGCTCGGCCATTCAATCCCAGCCGATCGGTCTCCCGCTCGGCCATTCGATCCTCCCGCCTTGGCGTCGGAAACCCAATCCCATGGATGGGTTATTTCTAGCTCCGCTCGGACCATCACCCGCTTGACCAGCCTTCCATCCGTCCTTCCCTTCAAGTCTAGTCGAAGGAGGCAGTGAGTCCGACTAACTGGACTATGTGTCCGAGCGGGCGGTCGTCGCCTTACCGTCGCTTATAATATCCCTTGAGCCGTTCGGTCCTTATGCCAAATTCAGTCGCTCGGCTCTTCGTTTTGGATGTCTTGGCGCTCAACGTGGATGTTTGCTTGTCTAAATCTTCTCGAAAATCACGCAAATCCATTTCATTAAGTCGAAGCATGCGCGGTATGGGCGCATTAATTGCGCCTGGTGACAGAGCGCCACGTGGCTCTTCTCGCGTGGTGGTGATGATCCGTACGATGGGACGCCGATTGTTTTGAAATGGACGGTTAGATGATGACCTCGTCTCTCGTGACCTGCATCCGACGGACGAGGCTGACCAGCCTCGTTCGCATAAAGCCTTCGTCTTCGCCCTTACGCTGCATTCTCTGTTTCATTGCGCGTCCTCCATCAAAGGTGCCCGCGGCTGCATCGTTCCGGCTGTCCTAGTTCTTGCCTCTTGGTGGTTTTCGGCTTTCTGGTGATCCTCTCCGTTCATCTTCCCTCAGTAAGCTTCTCCCTTCCTTTCGTTCGGCCTTTCCCTTTCGCGGGGAACTCCTTTCGTCCCCTTGCTTGCGAACTTTTATCTGTCCTCCGTTTCCGAGTTTCTTTCGGCTTCCTTCTTTCTTTTTCTTGGTACTTTAGTCATGGCAAGCACTTCCATACCCGCTGTTGATGTTCATGGTCCCTGGTATATGACCATGGAGAGTAAATTTGACGAGGAGGGCGCTCGGCGTCTTGTTCGGACGTACGGGATCCCGGACGACCATGAAATAGTTGTAGCCGACCCGACCGACCGGCCCCATAACCCGCCGATCGGGACCGATTCCAGGGCGGCCTTAGATTTCCTACCCATCGTTTTGTTTTGGAAGTTTGTAATTATTTTCGCATCCCGCTCGGCCAACTTGTGCCGAATTCCTTTAGGCTGCTGAGCGGGGTGGTCGTCCTCTTTAAGCTGCACAGTATCCCACTCGACCCCAAAATATTCCACTACTTCTTCTACCCCAAACAATCTGAGTTGGGTACTTTTATTTTCCAAAGTAGAATAGACTTCAAATTTTTTGAGAATATGCCAACCTCCAACAAGCACTGGAAGGAGTTCTTCTTCTATATACGACTTCTCGAGCGGCCAGCATTCAGAACCAAATGGCAGACCGCTGTGCCGACCCAGCCGGAGCTCGGCAAATTCAGAAGCAATCCAGCCTACCTTCATGCGACCAGTTGCTGCTCAAGGGGGTGTTGTACATTTTTGGATTATCTCCCGTTCGGGCCAATCTTCCCTACCGCATGGGTAAGGACTCTTTACTCACTTCGCCTTTTTTGTCTAACTGATTTTAATTTTTTCTACTGCAGCTGAAGTCATGTGGCACTCCAAGGCTACTGATCATCTGAAATTGAAAGCCGTGGAAATTGAGGCGGCTACCAAAAAAGAACTCGCCGAGCGGGGTCTTATCCCCAGCCGCCCGGCAGATGCAGGAGAGGGGGGGACGCAGTCCGCCCCTGAAACAGAAGTTACCCAATCTGCTTCAATGGAGTTTGAGGCGGATCCTGTTTCCTCTGCTCCAGCCGAGCTGGGAGTCCCCCAGGCCGGGGATTCACTACTGGAAGTTCGGCGGAAACGTCGAAGGGACTCCAGCCTTCCGCCGACCCCACAGGGCGAACCACAGGCGCCGATCGAGATCGCTTCTCCAGATCGCACGCCGTCGCAGATCGGGACCCCCGTGGCCTCGCCCACCACACAACCCTCTGGCTCTCCTCCACGGACTCGTCGTCGCTTACGACGGTTGGGCGAAACTTCAACCATAGGGGAGTCCTCGGGCCAGGCGACTGTGGCTGAGGAAGTGCCGGCCGGCCACCCGACCATCAAGACTACCCTTCGATTCCCATCGGAGGAATATTTACTGTCTGCCGATCGGCCATCAAGCCCCGTTCATGAAATAACCTTGACGGGTCCGCTCGCCAAACTTTTCGAGGACGCCCAGATTCGGGTGGCCCTCATGACGCCCAAGCAGCTCGGCGATAACCACATGCAGCAGGCCACTCAGGTAGGTTCATTTTTCTTCCTGCGCCATGCTACTGTTTGGTTTCTGATTTTATTATTTCACTTACAGCATTGGGCGGAGCAAATCGCCACTAGCCATCGGTTGGCCGAGCTGGAGGATCTCATGGAAAAACTCCAAGTCTCGGGGGGTCCATCGGCCGAGCGGGAGAAACAAGCCCGCGAGGCCGAACAGAAGAAGGCCGCCGACCTGGCTACAGAGGTGGCTCGACTTGAAGGCTTGGTGAAGAAACGCGACGCAGATGTGAAGCGTGCCAGTAGCCAGAAGAGGCGGGAGATCGCTGATCTGGACAAGATGAAAGTTGAAGTCCGAGCCCTAGATCAGCAATCTAAGGACCTGGAAGCCCAATTAACTGCCGAACGGGATGGGCGCTCAGCTGAACGTACTAAAGCGAAGGTGGACCAAAAAGTTCTCCAAGATTCACTAATTGCCTCCCGAGCGGCGCTCAGAAAGTACAAGGAGGGGGAGCCAAGTCGCCTAGCAGCAGCGCGCCAAGAATACCTCCGCTCGGAGCGGTTCGGCGAAAAGTTCGGTGGCAACGTCTCCTCAACTTTCGCCGAGGCGGTCAAGGTCACCATGGCGTACTTGAAGAAGGGTGGCCACCTCCCGGCGGAAATGCACATTCCCGCCTCCGATCTGGCGGCCATGATAGACGACATTCTGGACGGTTTCTTTAACTTCAAAGACCCCGAGTGAAGAGTGTTCCTCGTCTCTATCTTGTTCTTGCGTTTCTTACGCCCAGCGCAACCTTTTGTACTTGCCGTTCGGCATGCTTTCCCTTTAATGCAATTATGTCTCTGCTTGCGTCTTCCTGATCATTATCCATAATATTCTTCTGTTTGCTGAACATTTATGCTTAGAGTCAGTCATGCTCTAAGTGTTCTCCGTCACGCGGCCGATCAGCTTAACCCATTAAACAAAGTCCGAGCGGGAGGGCCTACTCGCTCTGCACGTATCTAGCCTGTGTAAAGTCAACAAACGCCAAGTATCGAAGGACCAGCGTCTGAGCGGGCCTAAATGTTTTAATATTTGTGGTTTCCGCAGTTTCTTATTCCATGATATTCATTCGTCCGCCCGGGGTATTTATAGTCGCCAAACCGACTCGATTTTTAACGACGGTCACCGTCGGTATTCCGCTCGGTTTTTATAGACGCCGGCTCGTCTCCCGGTTTCCCGTCTGGAGGGTTTATAGACGCCGGACCGTCTCTCGATCTTTAACGTCGGAGCTCGACGGCGCGGATATTTATAGCCGGTCGGCGAGGCTCTCGATCTTTAACGACGGAGCTCGTCGACGCGGATATTTATAGCCGGTCGGCGCGGCTCTCGATCTTTAACGACGGAGCTCGTCGGTCTTCGGCTCGGGGATTTATAGACGCCGGCTCGTCTACCGGTTTCCCGGCCGGAGAGTTTATAGACGCCGGACCGTCTCTCGATCTTTAACGTCGGAGCTCGATGGCGCGGATATTTATAGCCGGTCGGCGCGGCTCTCGATCTTTAATGACGGAGCTCGTCGGCACGGATATTTATAGCTGGTCGGCGCGGCTCTCGATCTTTAACGATGGAGCTCGTCGGCGCCGATATTTATAGCCGGTCGGCGCAGCTCTCGATCTTTAACGTCGGAGCTCGACGGCCTTCGACTCGGGGATTTATAGACGCCGGCTCGTCTCCCGGTTTCCCGGCCGGAGGGTTTATAGACGCCGGACCGTCTCTCGATCTTTAACGTCGGAGCTCGACGGCGCGGATATTTATAGCCGGTCGGCGCGGCTCTCGATTTTTAACGACGGGGCTCGTCGGCTTTCCGCTCGGACGTTTATAGACGACGGAGCTCGTCGGCGCGGATATTTATAGCCGGTCGGCGCGGCTCTCGATCTTTAACGACGGAGCTCATCGGCGCGGATATTTATAGCTTATCGGCGCGCCTCTCGATCTTTAACGACGGAGCTCGTCGGCGCGGATATTTATAGCCGGTCGGCGCGGCTCTCGATTTTTAACGACGGGGCTCGTCGGTATTCCGCTCGGAGGGTTTATAGACGCCGGCTCGTCTCTCGATCTTTAACGACGGAGCTCGTCGGCGCGGTTATTTATAGCCGGTCGGCGCGGCTCTCGATCTTTAACGACGGAGCTCGTCGGCGCGGATATTTATAGCCGGTCGGCGCGGCTCTCGATCTTTAACGACGGAGCTCGTCGGCGCGGATATTTATAGCCGGTCGGCGCGGCTCTCGATCTTTAACGACGGAGCTCGTCGGCGCGGATATTTATAGCCGGTCGGCGCGGCTCTCGATCTTTAACGACGGAGCTCTTCGGCGCGGATATTTATAGCCGGTCGGCGCGGCTCTCGATCTTTAACGACGGAGCTCGTCGGGCTTTTAAGCCTAATTTGGACAACGTTTACCTGGCCGAACAGCACAGGGTCTTCGGAATCGAGCCTTTGGCTTGTACAATATACCTCCGGCTGAGCAGCTCGGGGCCTTCGTCGTCGAGCGCTTGGCTCCGATAATTTACCACCGGCCGAGCGGCACGGGGCCTTCGAAATTGAGCCTTTGGCTCGTACAATATACCTCCGGCTGAGCAGCTCGGGGCCTTCGCTCTCGAGCTCCCAGCTCGGATATAAACCTCCAGGCCGATCGGCTCAGGGGCCTTCGCTCTCGAGCTCCCAGCTCGGATATAAACCTCCTGGCCGATCGGCTCGGGGGCCTTCGCTCTCGAGCTCCCAGCTTGGATATAAACCTCCCGGCCAATCGGCTCGGGGGCCTTCGCTCTCGAGCTCCCAGCTCGGATATAAACCTCCCGGCCGATCGGCTCGGGGGCCTTCGCTCTCGAGCTCCCAGCTCGGATATATACCTCCCGGCCGATCGGCTCGGGGGCCTTCACTATTCGAGCGCTTGGCTCGGCTAATTTATATGCCCCTGCCGAATCGGCGTGGGGTCTTCACGCGGTAAGCCGTTCGGCGGAGAATGCTCAATGTGTTCATCTTTTTGCTTCTTGCATTACAAGTATATTGGCGACCGAAATGTATATAAATTTACATTTAGCGCACCTTTCACCCAGCTCGGATAACGTACTCCCGGCCGAACGGCTCGGGGTCTGCTTCCTCGAGCGCTTGGCTCGGATATTATACCTCCGGCTGAACGGCTCGGGGCCTACTTTATTGAGTCGGTGGCTTGGATCTTCATCCGCTCGACGGCCCGTCCACCCATCTTTCTCCTATGTAGTCAATTCATCGCTTGACATCAAACTCCCGCTCTTGAGGTTCCAGAAGAGGGGCTTGCTATAAGTTGAGTTCGGGAGACGAAGCATCTGCTTTTGAGGGAAATGACTGGGGAAGTCGATGCTTCCGCTCGGCCGCTACCTCTTGGACCACTGGGGACTTCGCATGATGTGCCCGGGATGCCTCAACTCTTGGTCCTCTTGGTGGCTGATGGGCAGCGGGCTGCTTCTGTTCGGCATGGGCCGGACGTTCGGCATGAGTTCCCTTCCGTCGAGCAGTCTCCGCCTCTTCCACATTTATATACTCATTCGCCCGGTGTAGCATGTGGTCGTAGTCTCTGGGCGATTTGCGAATGAGCGCGCGGAAGAAGTCCCCTTCCGCGAGGCCTTGCGTGAATGCGTTTACCATTGTCTCCGAGGTGGCTGTGGGGATATCCACCGCTACCTGATTAAATCTCTGTATATACGCCCGGAGAGATTCTCTTGGTTCTTGTTTGATGGTGAATAGGCTGACGCTTGTCCTTTGATAACGTCGGCTGCTCGCAAAGTGATGAAGAAATGTCGTTCGGAACTCCTGGAAACTAGTGATAGAGTCGTCCGGCAACCTCCGAAACCACCTATGTGCAGATTCCGATAGAGTGGTGAGAAATACCCGGCACTTTACACCATCGGAGTACTGATGCAAGGTGGCGATGCTGTCGAACTTCCCCAAATGATCGTCGGGGTCGGTCGTCCCATTGTAAGCTCCAATCGGCGGTGGCGTATAGTATTTTGGTAACGGATCCCGATGTATGGCTTCAGAGAACTGTCGGTGAACCTGCTTGGGCGATGCGTTCGCTCGGGGAGCTTTGCCCTTCCTATGATCCCGAACGGGAGGCTCATCAGATGAAGATCCTTGCTCCCCGTGAGCGGGCGCGATTTCTGGGGGAGTACGGAAGAGTGTCTGAGGGAACCCTCCTGTTGAAACATATTCCGGGTGGTCTGCTTGCGCCGCCCGGCCAGCTAAAGCCGAGGTTGTTTGCTGTTGCGCTCGCTCAGCTTGTGCTTTCTCCTTTTGCTGTGCCACTATCTTGGCTGCCCTCGCCTCGACTATAGCGTCCAACTCTTCTTGTGAGAGTGCCACGGTATGTATTCTTCCAGCCTCGTCCATTGCCTCTGCTCGGATGCAGGTGCGTTCCCACTGACGGCGCCAAATTGATCCTGTCCGAACCAGGAGTCAACGGACGCTGGGGATGTGGCGCTCCCTGCTGGATCCTCGAGTGCTCCGGCGAACCTGCAACAAAACCGAGCCGGGAGGGGTGTCCCGGCGACGGCCCTCCGACGCTCAAGTCAGGCGAGGAATAACAAAGAGGTGGCTTCAGAGATTCAGACCAGCGTACCTCCGGTGAAGAAATGGAGACCTTATATAGACCTCTCGAAGGAGCCTGGGCGCGCCAATCAAAGCAATCACCTTCTTTAGATCATGCCCAGGTATGGGTCTGTCAGAAGGGCATCCATAAGGCCATACCGCTACTGTATCAACCTCTCCATGATGTGACGGCAAGACCCTCTATCGTGAAATCTTGTGTACAGCATAATCATCAGACATGCCTTTGCTGACATCCCATATCCCGAGCCGAACGAATAGGCCGCTCGGCTAACCTTTGTATCCTCGCCCTTATCCTGGCCGAACGGACCACCCGCTCGGCCCTTCGGTTCCAGCCGAGAAGACACCTGCTCGGCCATTCAGTCCTCCCGCCTTGGCGTCGGAAACCCAAGCCTATGGCTGGGTTATCTCTGGCTCCGCTCGGACCTGCTCAACTGCTTGACGCGGCCATTACCCGCTTAGTCAGCCCTCCATCCGTCCTCAGGCTGGGACTCTTCAGGAAGTGGGTCCCCCATTCTTACCGCCGGATCCCCTTACTTACATGATATTGGTTAAATTAGTGGTGGATTCTAATTTGATTAATTAAGTTAATTGCAAGAAAGAAAAAAATACCTAGTGAGGACACAAGCCTAAACTCTATTATATTTTTGTGTGTCATGCATTCATAGCAATTGAAACTCTAGAACTTGCTTAGTTTCTTTTCAAAGTCACAATAGCATATGTGTGCATGGAAATAAAGGATACTGTCATTCTTTTCACTCATAAATCCTAATTCCTTTTCCTCACAATTTTCTTTAAGCAATTTCATCTAGCATTCTAATTCTTGATTACCTTTGCTTGCTCTATTTCACTTGGAGTTGTGGATTAATTGCTTGATGAGTTAACTTGACTTGATGAACAAAGAATTAAGTGTGGGGGAGAATTGTATATGCTTGAGATTCTTGAGGTTCGTACTTCAAATTGTTTGGAAAATTCTGAAGTTTTGAATTTAAGTTGATGGTTGCATTGCTTGAGGTTTAAGGATTTTGAACAGTTTTGGGGCAGAATTTTCATTACTTATTGCAATTTAAGTGAAATCTAAAAAGTGTTGCTGAAAATGCATTAGATTGAATTATTTTGTGCCAAGTATCCTGGTATCTGCAGTAAGTTGCTTTCAGTTATTTAAAAAAAAATGGCAGAGGATAAAGGTTGCTGCTGGATTTAGATTTTGTTGCTGGAATAGAATGCATTTCTAAACTTTGAAGTGCAGAATTCAGTTTTAGCAATAAGAATGCAATAGTTAAGATGTTAAGATGACAAGTTCATTGACAGAAAAGAGTGCAGAGAAATGGAAATCATAGAAACTGATTTCTGGAAGCAGATTCTGTTTTTGAAGCTATGTATTAGTGATTTTTTTTCAAAACTTGTTGCATGTCAAATGTTGTTGCAGTATTTGTCCATTGAACAACTGAGCTTCATCGACTGTTAATCTATAACCTGAACAGCAAGAAATCAAAGTGCTGATTCTTTACCTAGAAAACGTCTTGCTGGAATTATAGTGTACAGTTTCTGAAATTTTCAGAAACTGAACTTAAAGTCTTATACATATTCTTGTTCAGTAAAAAGTTCAATTGCTGTTGAGGAAGTTTTGAAAAGGAATTGAGGGTTAGGTTTAGAAAGGCAGGAAGGCAGAAGTGATGGATTTCAGTTTGTGAGGTGATACTTCATTCAAAGATTGAAATCTAAGTTAAGATCTGAAATGGCACATTTAAACTTGATACACTGAACTTGGGGATTTGCGACCAAATTGCAATCTCTGAAACTTTGAAGGCAGAGATGGATTTCAAGTGTGAAGTGATACTTAATTCAAAGAAATGTAGTGTCAGATCTTAAATTGAACAATGAAAACAAAGAGGAGGATTGCTAAAATGACATGAATGGGTATAGTGCAGGAATTCAGAAAGTGCAGATTTGTAGAAAAAAATGGCAGTTTTGTGCCAAATGGGGAATGGATTGTAACCACTTGGAGATGCTGAAACTTGTAAGACTTTCGGATATGCATTGTAAGGATCCTAAGAGACAATATGAAGAAGTATAGAAGTTTATTGGGAATGAATGGTGACAAGTTGATACAAAGTCACAAGAGGAGGAAGGAAAAATTGTAATTTACTGCACAAAATGGAGTTTGAGGCTATTAATTTATGAAAAATATGAAACCCAGCTGCTATTTAGCATTGATGAATGGTTATCTTTCTTCTCCAGAGTTTACAAGATTTTTAGACAATAAATTTGATACTAAACAGGAAAAATAATGCACAAAATTGAAAACTGAACCAAAATTACAGCTTTGGTATTGGACTGAAATTGCAGCAAAGGGAATTTAAAATTCAAGCTAAATTTTTGTGTTATTGCAAGAGAAGAGGTTGAGCTATGCAGCAGGTCAATTGTAGAAGAGGATGTTAAGACCAAAGAAGTGAACATCTGCAATCGAAACTACATTCTGATGTGAAGGCAAACCAGTTCTGTGCTAAGGAAATTTGCTGATTTGTGCTAGAATTTCTTGCTATTCTGATCTGTAATGAATGGAAGTTAAACCATATTGGCTCATAATCAAATGAACTTTCTTCTGAGTTGGCTGGAATTTCTGAAACTGAAAAACAGCAGTGCATGCCTCTGAAATTTTGCAATTGGAATAAGTATCAAGTCTGAATTTATTGTGATTTTGATCTTAAATATAGTGTGCCAAGTTTTGTTGTAAGTTTCTGGAATTGATGAAGTACAAGAAGACAATGGTTACAACAACAGCTAATTTTGAAACTGTGCAACAGAATTGTAAATTTGGTGCCAATATATTTATGTAATTTTTGGATAGTAGCAATTTAAATTTGAACTTCTAGCATTCTATAGTCAAATGATACCCTCATCCTAGCTAGATTCTATTTGATTTGAGCTGAAGCCACCTTAGAATCTCAATGCTGAAACTGAAATGCAGAACTCAAAAACAGTGACTGGCTGGAAATTTGATGAAGATTGAGTTGCTAATGCTGTCAAGGAATCTAAGCCGAATTCTTCAGTAAAAAAGCTGAAATCAGTTTAGGCTCTGAATTTTGAAACTTAATAAGTCTGCAAAGTGGCACAGTGAGTTAGTTCTGTAAAACCAATAATCTGGAAGTAAGTATAAGCAAATGTACTGGAAGAAGGAAGAGAGCAGAATTGCTGCACGTATGAATTCTTGAAACTGCACCTATAACAGTAATGGTGGTCAATAAAGTATCAAAAAGAGTTAGCTATTGGATTGAAGGAAAAAAAAATCAGAGAATTAGATTTCTGCATTTTGATGCTGGAATTTTGGAGCAAGAGCTCCAACAATGGAATTCAAATCCTGAAATATGAAAATTGCAACTGAATGGAATTGCTGGAGTTGGAATTCAAGAGATGTAGAAGTTTGAATCTGTAGGAAACTGAAAGCAAGAAGGTTAGAAATGAAACTATTCAGTGCCAAATGTTAATGTTGTGTATGACCATCAAAAGTGTGGAATTATAAAGGGTTTACTAGTTCTAATTCAGTTTTTAATTTTTGATTTCTAGGAAAAACAGTGACACGAAGATAGTGTATCAATGGGATCTGCACTTTGCTGTGCCAACTGGAATTAAAAGCAATGTGTTCACTGAAAATTGGAAGCTAGCTGTTTGTAGAGTGTGACAAATGAAGATCTTGCATCTCATTAGTTCAACTGAAATTTAGACTGAGAATTTGATACAAACAGTGATACAAGCTGAAAACTTGAAGCTGAAAACAGGAAATTGAATTTGCCCAATCCTGTAGTTAGGTTATATTTCTGAATCTGTAATTATTGATGGCATAATTTGAGCTCAATATGGTTTAGTCTTACTGTGGAATAAATGCAAAATGCACCTGGAATTAAAGGAAGAATCTGCTGGAAACTGCAGTGCAGAATTCAAGAAGTTGGCATGAGTTTCAATGTTCCTCAACACCCATGCATTGTTCTCCTTCTGAATTTTAAACCAAAATTCCCGATGTAATTCTGAAAAGCTGAAAGAAGTATTGGAATTTTTTATGGCTAAACAATGACTAATTGATACAAAGCTCCTGGTGACCATATTTGGAAGCTGAATTCTGAAAAGCTGTAGAATCTGACCGGTGAAGTGTAGAATTCAGACTTGTACTGTGTTGTAAAAACCATCAAGGAATTAGAGAGCTATTCAAATGATACAAGGTGAAGCAATTCTTCAAGATGTCCAAGACACAAATGATATTTGCTGCTAGAGAAATAATCAGAATTCGGAAGATGCATTCACTTGGAGTTTGAATATATGAAATGCAGAGTTAAGTGAGAATGAAACAGAGTTCTATTTGTACAAGTTTTTAATGATGTTCTTGACAGCAACCACATGAAACTAGTCTCCTATCTTGATGCTCTACTTTTTCAAGAAGCTCTAAATTGGAAATTAAGTTGCATTTGCAGGAGGCAAGCAGTTGATAATTGATGTAGGAGTTCTGAAATTTACAAAGTGAGTGTGAGTCCTGAAATGAGTTTCTAGAATTGAAGAGTTTTCCTTGAAATTATGAGAGAATCAGAAATTCAGAATGGTGAGGTGGCAAATCTGAAGTTTAAATGAAGAAATTTATGCATTCTATTCTTTTCTGTTCCTGCAGCGAAAGGAATTGTAGTGAGCTATGATGCAGATTTGAGGAGCCTACTTTCTGGAATTTGACAGAAGAAGCAACAAAATGATGCTAAATTAAGTTATGAAGGTATTCAATTTCAGGATTAATGGTAGTGAGTTTTAGAGACGGCTACTGGAAAATTCTGTCAAAACAGTTTAGAATCCTGTGCAGCTTTCTGAACATGACACACCTATAGTATATTTCTTGTCTTCTCATTAACAGATGGTTTCCAGAATTCAGAATCCAGAATTATCAGAATCTGAATTAAGGATTGGTAGCTGAATTTCAATGCTGAAATCTGCTCCTTGTTGAGTGAAATGCAATTTTAAGCAATGAGATTCAAGACCGTTGCGATTAATATTATGGGAGTTATCTTCTGAAGTTTATTTGCTGGAAATCTTTGTTGAAGTGTTCCTGTTTCAAAATTAAAGGATCAAAAGATGGAAACTGTCCAAAGCATTAAGCAGAGAATCTTTGCTAAGCTGGAATTTTAATAATGCAGCTGGAGTTACCTTAGTTTTTGAATTCTATAACTTGAGTCCTAGATTCTGATGGAAGAAAAGAATATAGGATACAGATTCGAGAATTGTTGTGCTGAAGTCACTTTGAATTCCAATTTCTGGACTGATATTTGGAAAACCAGAACTAAGCCTTTACTTTTGATTTATATGGGTGCCAATTCAAATCTGTGGAGTATGATTTCTTTGTGAGTGCTCTGAACATGAAGATTCAGCTGTACTTCAGAGATGAATTCAATGCTGGCTTTTACTCGGTATTTGAAAATTACTGTAAGTTTCAGTAACAAATCTGTTCACAGAATTCAATTTCGAGTTTCACAAATCTGTTCACACAAAATTTTATCAGCAAATTTCTTTGGAGATGTTTTCTTGCTAACATGATCAGAAAATAAATAGAGATACAGTGTGTGCAGAATTCCAGCTTGATGATTTGGAAGCTGAACTGAGTTGTTCTTGTGGCGCTTCATTGCTGTAAATCTAGCTGGAATTTACTAGTGTTTTCAGTTCTATTTTCAATTGTGAATTGTGTGCTGCTATTGCAAAAGTTGCACTTCAGTTTTTAAATCAGTTATGGCATAGATGGGCTACTAAACTTGGATTATTATTACTAATAGAGCCTTGAAATGTTAGTTGAGTGCCTAGTATATGTGATGATAGTACTCATTGAAGTTTTGCGTTAGTGTTAGTCCTTTTGTTGCAACCTTTTCAGATATATATACATTGGGGCTACTAAACCACAGAAATAACAGAGTATGAATGAAAATGGAAACCTGCAGCAGAGAGAAAAAAAAATGATGACAAGAGGTGTATCAATTCATTGGAAAAACAGTGTGGGGGAGGATATTATTCTTCATGATTTGAGATTGTTTTAGTCTTCAAGTGGTGGAATTAAATTGGAAAAACAGTGAAGAAAAAAATTTTGGCAAATCAAAAGTATCAAGTGTGGAGATAGAGTATCAAGAATCTTGGATAGCCATCAAAATGAAGGAGAGGTTGACTTGATATTTTGAAGTGGTAATGACAAATGGTATTCATCTCTTTTAACATCAAAATAGTCAACTCATCAAGTATATTCCTCCAATACTCTCATTCTCTCATTTTCTTCATTAATGTCTTTTCTTTTGCTACTACATTCATTTCATTTGTTCTTCTTGCTTTCATTTCAATTCTTGTTGATAAATCCTTTTGATTCATGTATGCTATGTTTATAGTGGTCGAGAATTAGAAAATAAGCAAGCTTATGGTAGTGAAATGTTGTGAGTTGCATTGAGTGAGCTCCACTTGTATGTAATTTTGAGTGTGAGAGCTAGAATAGGTAAATCCCTTGTGAGATTGCAATTTGCTTAATTTTTCAATTGGATTGAAACTACCATACCTACTGATTATTGTTTGGAATGTATTCATGATTGTTTGTGATCTTTAAGATGATCTTAGTTAAATTCTTTTTACTATCTTTCAGGTATTGCTAGGGAACTTTCTATGGAGATGATTTTTAGTTTTCTTTACTTGCACGAGATGTTCAAGACTAAGTGTGGGGGATTTGATAACTATGATTTTACTGTATTATTTTGATTCATTTATGCATGGTTTGATGTTGATTTCATAGGTTTAAATCATGGTTATATCATATTTCATGCATTGTATTGATTTTGGACTTAATTACAAATTATCTTATTTTTGGTTTTAATTGATGCTAATATTTGATTCTTATTTTGTAGGCATCAAAGGATCTTGGATTTGGATCTATTTGGACCGAAATCGAGCTCGAATCGGAGTTCAAACGAGAAGATCAAGCTTTAAAGCATTATGGACCGTTTATCAAGAATAGGAGAGATCTGAACCATCCGTTAAAGATCTGGCCCATCCAACCTAATGAGGAGCAGATCTAAGCCATTGATGAAGATCCAGAAGTTTTGATCCAGATCTGAGTTCATCTAGCCATTGATCCAGCCCGAAACATTCTAGACCATTCATTGAAGACTGTACAGATCTGGGGCATCCAATGATGATCTGGTCAATCCGACCTAAGGGAGAGTAGATCCTGACCCTAGATCAAGATCAGAACCTTCGGATCAGATTTTGGGCGAATTTCACCGTTGATTTAGCTCCGAAGCATCACAGCCGTCCATTTAGATCCAGATCTGATTCAAAACAGAAGCTACAGTACCCAGCTTCCTTCGTCGATCCTCCACCGCGTAGCTTCGTCCCGTGGCATGGCATTTTCTGGATTTCGGCCCCTTTCTCTTCTCCAATCAATCTCTCGAGCATCAATCTCGGTGGAGAGCTTCTCGGCGGTATCATCCTGATCTTCTGGAGTCATTGGAGGGTGTTCTCTCCGGTGGAATTTGGCTCGTGGCATCTTCTCTGTTCACCTCAGATTTGGAGGTGTTACTCCAAATCTGAGCTCCGATTCCCATTAGCAACATTTGGAGGTGGTCTTCCGATGTTCCTGAGCTCCACTCGACGTTCATCTGCGTTCCACAGCTTCCCATCAGATCCAGAGACCAGATTTTCAGATTTCGGCCATTCTTTGGGTTTTGGGATGTTCTTAGCTCACCGGGGGTGGTTCGTCGGTGTTGCGGAGCATACCTGGAGCTGATACGCCGCTTAGATGATCCATTGAGGTCCAAAGTTGGGTGGTCTTGACTTTGGCACTCTTGTGTGACGGCAAGAGTGTGGAGATTGTGGAATTGGTTGTGAGAATGGATTGGTTTACATTTTAGTTCTTTTTCTTACTGTTTTATAGCTTAGACAGATTTCTTTTAATGTTTGTTACTGATCCTGTCCGAAAGCTGAATCAACGGACGCTGGGCACGTGGCGCTCTCCGAGTCGCTGACGTAGATCTCCGACTGGTCGTACGAACCTCCGGCGAACCTGCACAGAAGTCGGGCCGGGAAGGGGTTCCCGGCGACGACCCTCCGACGCTCAAGTCAGGTAGATGAACAGTAAGAAAGTGGCTCCAGGGATCCTTTAGTGCATACCTCCGGTGAAGTCTAATGGCCTTTATATAGAGTCACGGGAACTTGGTGCACACAAACCGAGGTGTATATGTGTCATATCCCATATCGCAGCATGGGCTTGTTAGAAGAGCATGTCTGACTCTATACCGCTACAGTCTGAGCGTCTCCTTGATGGGACAGCAGAACATTCGATCGCACCATACTGAGTATGGTCTGGTCTTCGAACATGCCTGTTGTCAGCAACAGGGGTTACTGAGATGACGTTCACACTGTCCTCTACTCTTTGACTTCCTCTTCTCGGATCGACCATCAAGCCGCTCGGCCAGAGCATTCGTCTCTGGTCTGGCATAGGTGATCGTCCGTCCGGGAAGGTTGAGGGTCATCCGTCCGCTCGGCTCGTATCGCCTGAGACCCTGGTTGAGCCGCCAAACGGCTCGGCCTTCAGTCGTGCGTTGTATCGCGGCCGGGCGGGTTATCCGCTCGGCCATATGGAAATATAGGCTCCCGGTCAGATGGTTGTCCCTTCGGCTAAGGGTCATTGCCTGGTGATCGGCATGTCCCGCCTGCTCTTCGAGTCCATGGGGTTGACCCCCCCTTTGACTGCCGTCCTCCACATGTCGCTGGACTTTCCCTTATGAGGGCCCTCCGGTCTTACCACCGGATCACTTGCCTCCCCCTCAAGTCTAGTCGAAGGAGGCGGAGTTCGACTGACTAGACTGCCGACCTGATTGAGTAAGGGTCGTTGTACCGGGCCGTTCGGCCAGGCTAGGGAATGCTCATCCGCTCAACTTACATTTTTTGTCATGCCTCGCTCATCCGATCAGTGTTAAAGCTGGCGTCATGGGCGTTGCGTGCTGTGACAGGCGTTCATTAAATGCGCCCTGTGTCTTGTTGACACTTGGCGTTCCCGCTGTCGTCAGCGTACGGCGATGGCCTCACCTCCGATGGGACAGCCGCCGTTTGAAATGAGCGGTCGGATGATAGCTTCGTTTTTTACGACCTGAATCGGACGGCCGAGGCTATTCGAGGCCAACGTTATAAAGCTTCTGATATCTCCTTTCCACCGCATTTCTGCTCCATCGCACTTCGACGCCCTGCTGCTTCTTTCTGCTCCGGCGACTCCGTTTCTCAGCTCTCCGACGACCTCGCAACCCCTTTCGATCACCCTTTTACTCGTAAGCCCTTCTTTTCTTCACTTCCTCATTCCTTTACGCTTTCTGTTAGCTGCCCTTGTCGTTCTGCCACCTTTCTTCCCTGCTTGATTTCCCTTTCTTTTTGTCCCGCATTTCTTTTTTACTTTCGACCATGACTAGCACTTCCCAGCCGACCGCCGGCGCTCCTGGTCTTTGGTACACGACCATGGAGAGCCGGTTTGACGAGGAGGACGCCCTGCGCTTCACTTGGACGTATAACCTGCCTGCCGACCACCACATAGTATTAGCCACACCTAACGACCGACCTCATGACCCGTCGCCCGGCACCGTTCTCTTTTTCTGAGACCAATTTTTGGCCGGGCTGCGATTTCCTCCACACCGATTCTTCTTACAAGTGTGCAACTACTTTCGCATCCCTCTCGGCCAGCTAGTTCCGAACTCCATTAGGCTGCTGAGCGGGGTGGTAATTCTCTTTAAACTGAACGGCATCCCCTTGGACCCCAAAGTTTTCCACTACTTCTACTATCCTAAGCAAGCCGAGTGGGGTACCTTCGTTTTCCAATCTAGGATAGGTTTTGTTCTTTTTGATAATATGTCGACCTCCAACAAACACTGGAAGGAGCATTTTTTCTATATGCGTTTCCCCGAGCCACCGGCTTTCCGTATTAAATGACAGACGGCGATGCTGGCACAACTAGAGCTCGACAAGTTTAGAGACGATCCGGCCTATCTTCATGCAGCCGACCGGCTAGTCGGCCAGCGCTACCACATCGACAAGCTGCTCCTTCCGGGAGTGCTGTATATATTCGGCTTGTCCCCCGTCCCAGCTGACTTGCCTTGCAGCATGAGTAAGTGCTCTTATCGTCCTCTTTCTTTTGTTCTAACTGATTTATTCTTTGCTTCTGCAGCTGAAGTCATGTGGCGCGTCAAGGCCACCGAGCGGCTGAAATTGAGAGCCGCTGAGATTGAGGGGGCAAAGAATAGGGAGATCGCCGAACGGGGCTTGGTCTTAGCTGGCCCGGCCATCGGAGAGGGTGAGGGGACTCAGATTGTCCCTGAAGCCTTAGCCGCCTCCACCTCTCTCAACGAGGCTGCGGGCGATATAGCGTCTGCTCAAGTTGGGGTAGAGAGCCGCTCTGCCGATGAAGCTCCCTTAGCCACTCGGAAGCGCAGACGGCCAGAGCAAGTCTCTCAGCCAACTCCATCTGATGAACAGCGCTCCGAGCGGGGTGATGAAGCTCCAGTAATCTCTGGGACAGTCTCCATAGAGAGTACCCCCATGCCGCTCAGCTCTCCTATGGCCACATCCGAGGTGCCGCCCTCCAGTCCTCCCCAGACTATGCGTCACCTTAGACGATTGGGCAACCTTCCTTCCTCAAGCGGCGAGCCGTCTGGTAAAGCAACTGCGCCTCAAGGTGACCCGAGCGGCCCGCGGTTGATAAAAACTGTCCTGCGACTTCCTTCGGAGGAATACTTAGTGGCTGCTGATCGGCCAACGGTTCCCGAGCAGCAGATCACTCTTACGGGTCCCCTCGCCAAAGCTTGGGAGGACGCTCGGCTCCGTATCGCTCTTATGACTCCCAGTCAACTCGGCGATAGCAATTTGCAGCAGGCTACTGGGGTATATCCTTTGCCTTGCTAGTTACTTTGATTTAACTTCTAACTAGATCATATCCATTTGTAGAACTGGGTGGAGCAGATTGCTATCAGCAACCGCCTAGCTGAGCTGGAGGACGAGCTGAAAAAGCTCAAAGCTTCGGGGGAAAGTAGAGGACAATCCACGGCCGCTCTGGAGAAGGCCAAGAAGCTACTGGAAGCTGAACGGAATAAGTCCTCCGACTTGTCGGGTGAAGTGGCTCGACTTGAGGCTTTGGTCAAGCAGCGGGACAAGGAGATAAAGACTGCGACCACTCGGAAGCGCAAGGCTATCGACGGCATGGACCTGATGAAGGTGGAAAATCGGGGGCTAGAACAGCAAGTGAAGGACTTGGACGCTCTATTGACCACCGAACGAGAGGGTCGCTCGGCTGACCAGACTAAATCAGAAGGAGCTTTGAAAGATCTTCAGGCTGCCCTTGACGCTTCCAGAGCCACTCTTAAAGAATATCAAGATGGGGAGCCCGGTCGGTTGGCGGAAGTGCGCAAAGCTTTCGTTCGCTCGGACGAATTTGGCGAAAAGTTCAGCGACAAGCTGTCCTTAACTTTTGAAGAGGCTATCAAGGTGGCGATCGATTATCTAAAGACTAAGGGCCACCTACCAGCCGAGCTGTCTGGCCCCCCCCCCCCCCCCCGAAGATCTGGCGGTCATGATGGGCTCTATCCCCGACTCCCTTTTTAATTTTGATGATTGTGAATGAGGGGTTTAGGAAATCTCTTTTAAGTATCTTGCTATTTTTTGTATGCCGGTCGTTCGGGGCGAACACTGTTATTACTTTTGTCTATCCGCTATTCGACGTAAATGAGTTGCTTTTTTGATATTTGTTTGTTCGACCAGCGTCCAATCCTTAACTTTTGTTTCGGCCCAAATTTTCTCGCGCTAAGTACACTTTGCGAAGGAGCCGCTCGGCCTTCCGATATATTTATTATTGCCTTAGCGGCAGGCCCAATCGGAGGTCGGCCTTTACAACCGAGCAGGACCTCGCAAAAAGTTATCCGTCAAGAGGCTTTATAGACTCCGGTTGCTCGCCTTTTAATGTCAATTTTTACTGTCAGTGCCCGACGGTCTTCCGCTCGGAGGGCTTATAGACATCGGCTCGTCTCTCGATTTTTAACGTCGTAGCTCGACGGTCTTCCTCTCGGAGGGTTTATAGACGTCGTCTCGTCTCTCAATTTTTAACGTCATAGCACGACGGTCTTCCGCTCAGAGGGTTTATAGACGCCGGCTCGTCTCTCGATTTTTAACGTCGGAGCTCGACGGTCTTCCGCTCGGAGGGTTTATAGACGCCGGCTCATCTCTCGATTTATAACGTTGGAGCTCGACGGTCTTCCGCTCGGAGGGTTTATAGACGCCAGCTCGTCTCTCGATTTTTAACGTCGGAGCTTGACGGTCTTCCGCTCAGAGGGTTTATAGACGCAGCTCCTCCATTTTTAACGCCGAGCTCGATGACGGTCTTCCACTGAGGTTTATAGACGCGACTCGCCTCAATTTTAACGCCTGAGCTCGACGGTCTTCCGCCAGGAGGGTTTCTAGACGCCGGCGCCTCTCGATTTTTAACGCCGGAGCTCGACGGTCTTCCGCTAGGAGGGTTTATAGACGCCGGCCTGCCGTCTCTCGATTTTTAACGCCGAGCTCGGCGGTCTTCCGAAGGTTTATAGACGCCGCCGCCTCGATTTTAACATCGAGCTCGGGTCTTCCGCTCGGAGGGTTTATAGACGCGCTCGCCTCTCAATTTTTAACGCCGGAGCTCGACGGTCTTCCACTGAGGGTTTATAGACGATAGCTCGCCTCGATTTTAACGCCGGAGCTCGACGGTCTTCCGCTCGGAGGGTTTATAGACGCCAGCTCGTCTCTCGATTTTTAACGTCGGAGCTCGACGGTCTTCCGCTCGGAGGGTTTATAAACGCCGGCTCGTCTCTCGATTTTTAACGTCGGAGCTCGACGGTCTTCCGCTCGGAGGGTTTATAAACGCCGGCTCGTCCCTCGATTTTTAACGTCGGAGCTCGACGGTCTTCCGCTCGGAGGGTTTATAGACGCCGGCTAGTCTCTCGATTTTTAACGTCAGAGCTCGACGGTCTTCCGCGAGCGGGGGGTTAATAGACGCCGGCTCGTCTCTCGATTTTTAATGTCGGATCTCGACGGTCTTCCACTCGGAGGGTTTATAGACGCTGGCTCGTCTCTCGATTTTTAACATCGGAGCTCAAAGGCCTTTAAGGCTAACTTTAACACTGCCGTTCGGTGAAATCATTTGCCAGCCTTTAATATGACCGTTCGGCGAAGCTATTGGCCATCCTTTAATCATTTTTGCTCCCTGCATTACAAGTACATAGGCGACCCCAGTATATGTAAAATTACACTATCGCACCTCTTATCCAGCTCGATACGGCTGGAGATGATTTGCGCTCCATGGTCGGTCCAGCGGCCGCCCGTCTTCATCCTCCAAATAATAAGCACCTGAACGAAGCTTTTCGATGATTTTGAAGGGGCTTGCCCAAGGAGCTTCTAGCTTGCCGACGTCGCCGGCCGGCTTTACTTTCTTCTAGACAAGGTCGCCGACCTGGAATGATCTGGGGATTACGCGCCGGTTGTAGTTTTGCTTCATCCGTTGCCGGTACGCCATCAGCCGGACGGACGCCTTGGCTCGCTCCTCATCAACCAAATCCAACTCCATGTTCCTCCGCTCGGCGTTGCCCTCATCATAATTCTGGATCTGGACGGACTCGACGCCGTCTTCGACAGGAATCACCGCTTCGCCGCCGTACACCAGATGGAAAGGCGTGACGCCCGTTCCTTCCTTTGGAGTAATTCGGATGGCCCATAGGACGCTCGGCACTTCATCCACCCAACTTCCTCCCGGATGGTCGAGCCGAGCGCGTAAAATGCGAAGAATTTCCCGATTGGCTAATTCAGCTTGACCATTGCTTTGAGGGTACGCCACGGACATGAAGTGCTGCTCGATGCCATAGCTTTTGCACCAATCTTTGAGCAACTTTCCTGCGAACTGCTGCCCGTTATCGGAAATAAGTCGACGAGGGATGCCGAACCGGCAGATGATGTGCTGCCAGATAAACTTCTTGACCATCTGCTCGATGATCTTGGCTAACGGCTCGGCCTCCACCCACTTGGAAAAATAATCGACCGCCACCAGTAGAAATTTCTGCTGCCCGGTCGCCATGGGAAACGGACCCACAATATCCATTCCCCATTGGTCGAACGGACAGGACACAGTAGCTGCTTTCATTTCCTCCACCGGTACGTGTGAGAAGTTATGATACTTTTGGCAAGAAGGGCACGTCGACACGGTCCGAGCGGCGTCTGCTTGTAAGGTTGGCCAGCAGTATCCGGCCAACAGGATCTTCTTAGCCAGCGATCGTCCGTCCGGATGCCCTCCACACGATCCTTGATGCACTTCTTGGAGGATGTACGCCGAGTCTTCCGAGCTCACGCATTTCAATAGTGGGCGGGAGAAAGCCTTCTTGTATAATTGGTCTCCAATAAGTGTGAACCGGCCGGCTCTCCTCCTTAACAGCTGGGCTTCATCCCGATCGGTCAGTATTGCGCCCGAGCGGAGAAACTCCATGATGGGTGTCCTCCAGTGGCTCGGAAACGTGAGGCCCTCCATCCGGTCAACGTGCGCCACCAAAGATACTTGTTCAACTGGCTGTTGGATGGCGACCGGCGTTATTGAACTTGCGAGTTTGGCTAACTCATCAGCCGCTTGGTTTTCCACTCGAGGTATTTTCTGGACAATGACTTCTCTGAAATTGACTTAAAGTTTCTCAAAGGCTTCAGCGTAGAGTTTGAGCCGAGCGTTGTTAATCTCAAAAGTACCAGAGAGTTGCTGAGCGGCCAACTGAGAATCTGAATGCAGCGTCACCCGTCCGGCCCCAACATGCCGAGCTGCCTGCAAGCCGGCTATTAGGGCTTCATACTCCGCTTCATTGTTTGTAGCTCTGTATTCTAGCCGGACGGATAAGTGCATCTTTTCTTCTTGGGGAGAGAGCAGTAGTACTCCAATCCCGCTTCCAAGCCGAGTGGATGATCCGTCCACAAATATTTTCCACATGGCTTTGCGTTCTGGCCTTTGTACTTCGGTGACAAAATCCGCCAAGGACTGTGCTTTTATTGCCGAGCGGGGCTTGTATTGAATGTCAAATTCACTCAACTCCATTGTCCATTTGATGAGCCACCCGGACGCTTCTGGATTTAACAACACTCTTCCCAATGGGCTATTCATACGGACGATGATAGTATGAGCCAAGAAATAGGGACGGAGGCGCCGAGCGGCGAGGACCAAAGCGAAAGCCAGCTTCTCGAGCCCAGTGTAGCGAGATTCAGCATCTTTTAAAATATGGCTCAGAAAATATACAGGTTCTTCTCCGCTCGCCCTCACTAGTGCCGAGCCGACTGCTTGCTCAGTTGAAGATAAATAGATACAAAGTGGCTCACCCATAGTTGGCTTGGCTAGCACAGGCAGAGAGTTCAAATATGTCTTCAGATCTTCGAACGCCCGATCGCATTCTTCGTCCCAGTGAAACATAGTGGCCTTGCGCAAGATTTTGAAAAAAGGGAGACTCCGATCGGCGGTCTTTGAGATGAATCTGGACAAGGCTATTATCCGACCGGTCAAGCGCTGCACTTCCCTCAGATTTCTTGGAGGCGGCATATCTTGTAGAGCTTTCACCTTGTTGGGATTTACTTCGATACCTCGCTCGGTCACTATGTAACCCAACAAACGCCCTCCTTTTGCTCTGAATAGACACTTCTGGGGATTTAGTTTAACTCCATACCTCCTCAGCGTTCGGAAAGTCTCCTCCATATCTTTAAAGAGATCGGCCGCTCGGACGGACTTGATGAGAATGTCGTCCACGTATACTTCCAGATTTCGCCCGATCTGCTCTTTGAACACTTTGTTCATCAAGCGCTGATAAGTGGCTCCCGTGTTCTTCAGTCCGAACGGCATCACATTATAACAATAGGTGCCGTCGGCTGTAACGAAACTGACTTTTTCTTGATCTTCTCGGGCGAGCGGCACTTGATGATAGCCTTGATAAGCGTCGAGCATGCATATCAACTCGCAGCCGGCCGTGGAGTCCACCAGTTGATCGATCCGAGGCAGGGGATAAAAATCCTTTGGGCACGCCTTGTTAAGGTCCCGGAAATTGATGCACACTCTCCACTTGTTGCCCGGCTTGGAGACTAACACCACGTTCGCCAACCAGCTCGGGAACTGGACCTCGCGTATGTGGCCGGCCTCCAGGAGCTTCTCGACCTCCGCTCCGATGATGGCATTTTTTCGACGCTGAAGTCCCTCTTTCTCTGCTTCACCGGCCGAGCGTCCGGTCGGACATGGAGCTCGTGCTGTGCTATACTCGGTGAAATTCCGGGCAACTCATGCGTCGACTAGACGAAGACATCATGGTTTCTCTGGAGGCATTGGATCACTTCCTCCTTCTGGCTCGCCTCCAGATCGGACGCAATGAATATCGTGGCCTCCGATCGGGTCGGGTGAATCTGCACTTCCTCTTTTTCTTCATAAATCAAAGAGGGTGGCTTTTCAGTGATAGTGTTCACCTCAATCCGGGGCGTTTTCCGAGCAGCATTGGCTTCTGCTCGGACCATCTCGACGTAGCATCGCTGAGCTGCTAGTTGATCTCCTCGTACTTCTCCCACTTTGTCCTCGACGGGGAACTTGATCTTCTGGTGGAAAGTGGAGACGGTCGCTCGGAATTCACTGAGAGCTGGTCATCCCAATATGACGTTGTATGCCGACGGAGAGTCCACCACCATGAAGTTTGCTGTCCGCGTCCTCCTGAGTGGCTCCTCTCCCAGCGAGATAGCCAGTCGGATTTATCCGACCAGCTGAACTTCGTTGCCCGTAAACCCGTAGAGAGGGGTCTGTTAGTTAGAGCCCTAGAGCCAATCATTTGATGATTGTATGGACTCATTGTATCATATTCTTGTATATTAATAAAGGCATTTAGTTTGGTTATTATACTTACTTATATTAGTGCCAAATAGACTAAGTATAATAGCGTCCTTGAGTAGAAGGTTCATACCTATATCAATCGATTAGTTGAATCGATAGTGATATGATATAGGGAAAACTACTCTAAATCATTCCTAGTCGAGTATTAACATTCAGGGACAATGTTAATGCAATAAGACTAGCATGTAGGTCAACTCGATGACTTGATCTCACAAGTCATGGATATGGAGATATCAAGTTGACACATGGGTATGCATTGGAGAATGTATACTGAATGACCCGCCATGAGAAAGTATCATGGATCATTATATGAGTGTCATATACTTTCTCATGTGGCTATTAGTATGACTATTAGTCCTTTGACCTGAAGTCACCATGGATCCCTACATAAGGAGTTATTCACTTTGGTTTCGTCAAACGTCACCCGTAACAGGGTGGACTATAAAGGCGATTACTGGGTATATAACGAATTATGCAGAGGGATGTGAGTGATGTAGATGGGATCTATCCCTCCCATATGACGGGAGCGACATCGGTATTCTTGATAGAGTGAGACCACTAAGTGCATGGCCATGCCCAAGTGAGTCAACATGAGATGTTGAGCTCATTTGATCGAGTGAGTCTACTTGGAGTTCAAGATTTAGATTGATTAGAGGATGACACGGTCTATGCCTCACATTGATCAATCTAGATGTCAAGGATAGAAGGACAATGTCACATATTGTGAGGAGTCACAATTAGTAGTCACAAGGTGATGTTGGATCTCAACATTCTTGTAACTTGGGTAGTAATGATGTATTGCTAGATACCGCTCATTACTTATGCTACTAAATGAGTTTAGGGGTATTGCCAACGTTACAAGAACCTATTGGGTCACACACAAAGAACATGTGGATGGAGATTTGGTTCATATGATGAACCAATTGGATTAGGTTCATATGATGCACCAAAGATTGGATTCAAATTAGACTTATTGAGTTAGGCTCAATTACATTCAATTGTTGAATGAGTCTAATTTAAATTTGATTCATTGAGTCAATTTATATTAATGAATTGAGATTCATTAAATTGAAATTAACTTGAATCATAGGTTGGATGTAACTCAACAAGGAAGAAAATTGGTCAATTTTGACTTGATCAAATGGATGTTGAAACATCAAGTTTGACTTGATGCATTGCCACATCATGTAGGTTGACTCATCCTACATGGCATGACACATAGTTGCCACATCACCTCCACCTCATGAGGTGTGCCACCTCATGGAGGTTACACCTTCCTCTTTGCATTAATGTGGCCAGCCACATTAATGAGGGAGGTTTTCATTGTGTGGCCGGCCACACACTTTATGATAGGAGTTTTTATTTTGTGGCAATTTATGTGTGTTAATGCTTGATTCTTCTTCTTCCTTGGTCTCTTCTTTCTCCTTCTCTAGAGGTTTCCGTGTACTTTTCATGGTGGAAGAAGGTGGGTGAGTGAGTTAATCCAAGAAGTTCAAGAAGAAAGGTAATATTTTAGAGGAGTGTATTGTATTCTCTTCTTTGCTTTCCTTTCTTCTTCCATTCCCATCCGAGGGCCCTAGAAAGTGCTAGCACACTTGGGGTCTCTCTTCTCCATCCTTGAGTGCTAGAGAGCACTCCTTGTTCGTGTGGATATCACTAGAGAAGTATCTATCTTGATACTTTGGAGATCCGACACGTACCTTGGACGAGCGGGATTTTGCGAGGGCACGCTTCAAAGGTAAAACTCTCAACACATAGATCTAGGAGTAGATCTAAAGTTTTGAAACTCGTACTTGTATTTCATCCGGCTTTTTCCTTGCACGGATCTACGGCTTTGGGTGATTCGGGGTTTCCGCGACGCGAAAAGCGGTTTTCGCGGCCCGAAAAACCCAACAGTGGTATCAGAGCCACGTGCAAGGCTTGTACGAGTTTAATTTTTGGTTTTATGAAAACTAAAGTTTCTGTAATTTTCTGTAAAATTATGATTTTTATAGTTTTTATGGGTAATTTTTCCGTAGAAGCGAAGCACAAGTGTCTCGGCACTTGTAGGCTTCGGCTACCGGAAAGATTTTTCCAAAACGGCTTCGTTTTGCCCCAAATCCGTTTGGGACAGCGGGCTTGGGTGCCATTAGATCGCAAAGGAGCAACTCACGATGGTTAGATCGTGGGTAGGGGTACTGCCCCTAACCCCGCAAGGGGATTTGCTCCGCGATTGCACCCGAAATCGCTAAAAACGAACCTGCCGAGAAGATTTTTCCGAAACGGCAATGTCTCGACCCAAATCGTTTTGGGAAAGCGAGTTTGGGCGCTGTTGGATCGCAAAGGAACCCTCGCGATGGTTAGATCGCGGGTAGGGGCGCTGCCCCTGGCCCCGCAAGGGGATCCGTTCCGCGATTGCGCCCGAAACCGCTAAACGGGACCGCCGGGAAATTTTACTCGTAAAAATTGTAAAAATTATTTTTAAAATTATAGAAAATTATGAAAATATATAATTTTGAATTATATATTAATTTTGTGATAGTCATGGCCCAAAAACCCAATATGATTGGATTGTGTTGTAATTCATAATACGGCCTGCGTGCCGTTATGTGTTTGCGCGTGTTGTATGTTTTTATTTTTCCGCGACCTGCGCGTCGTGCCTTTCTCATATATTCTGGTTGTAAATTAGATTTAGACTCGAATGTAACTCGAGTTTCAAATTGTAATGTACAAATTGGAGCGGTGGAGGGTCCACACGAGACGGAGTTCCGAGGCGGGCACGAGCAACACAAGGTGGTCAAAGGGAGGAGCTTGGAGAAGCTGTTGACCCTAGGTTGACCATTCGATCTTCTCATTGGCTTGAGAAGATCGTAGTAGGGCCATGACTAAATCACAAATAGATTAATTAGTTAATTGCTTATGTATATGATGCATGTTTAATAAGTAATTAATTAATTAGTGCCTTACGATTAGATTAGATCTAAGTCGTGCACATGATGCACCCTTGCGATTAGATTAGATCTAAGTCGTGCACAAGATGCATTCTTTTCGATTAGATTAGATCTCGATCGAACCAACTCTAAATGCCTCACCGTGCCGTGATACCTATCACTACCTCGATCACATGTATTGTTGAATCTGCCAAAGTAGAGCAATACATATTATCTTGGTAGGGTACGGAGGGACAATCTTGGTCCCGCCTATCAACGCATGGGTGAATACAAACTCAATTAGATTGACTATTCCTAGTTACTCGGTTGGATCGAGTCAACTATAGGCATTCTTCCAATAGTTGGAAAGGTAGGACAAAATCACGTTTATATTAACTCTCGGGCGTATTAGCCAAAGCTAACTCGAGTTTTAATATAAATATGGATCTTGATCCTATAAACAAGAGTTGCATAGAGATGTAATTGGTAATCGTTACCTACCGATCATACTAAGCCTTGGGCGTATTAGCCAAAGCTAACTCAAGGGTTAGTATGATGTGGATCTTGTCCCACATGAATTATAGAATTCAGTGGGAGCATCATTTAGTTAAAGGTCTAATTAAATGATTAGGAATATGATACTTATTTCTGCATTTATTTCTGTTGTAGAATTTCCATGACGTCGAATACGAACATTTTCTCCCTGCAATCTGTCCTTAAGAAGGACAAGCTCAACGGAGCAAATTTCCTGGACTGGTACAGGAATCTGAGAATAGTTCTCACTCAGGAACGTAAACTGTACGTTCTGGAGCAGCCCATTCCGGAGGCTCCTCCTGCCACTGCCACGCGAGAAGACCGAGATGCTTACAAGAAGCATCAAGATGACGCATTAGATGTGTCCTGTCTTATGCTCGCAATCATGAACTCTGAGCTTCAGAAGCAACATGAGTTGATGAGTGCTTACGATATGGTTGAACATCTTTGTCACCTATATCAAGGACAAGCAAGGCACTGGAAGAGGAACTCCAAAAAATACCTGGAAGATCTTATGAAGAAGAGAAATAAGATTTCTACTTCAGGTATAAATGTTATAGAAGTCAACCTCTCTATTTCTTCGTCGTGGGTATTAGATACCAGATGTGCTTCGCACATTTGTACTAATGTACAAGCACTGAGAAATAGTAGAGCATTGACAAAGAGCGAGATAGACCTACGAGTAGGCAATGGAGCACGGGTTGCTGCTGTTGCTGTAGGGACTTATTTTCTATCTCTGCCCTCTGGGCTTATACTAGAGTTAGACGATTGTTGTTATGTGCCTGCATTGACAAAGAACATTATATCAGTTTCTTGTTTGGACAAGAAAGGATTCTCGTTTATAATAAAGAACAAATGTTGTTCTGTCTATTTAAACGATATGTTCTATTGTAGAGCACCTCTGATGAACGGACTCTATATTCTAGACCTTGAGAGCTCTATCTATAACGTTAGTACCAAGAGGTTCAAATCAAACGATATGAACCACACCTATCTCTGGCACTGTCGCTTAGGTCATATAAATGACAAGCGCTTATCCCAGCTCCATAAGGATGGTTTGCTGGACTCATTTGATTTTGAATCATATGAGATATGCGAGTCATGCCTACGAGGCAAGATGACCAAGACTCCCTTTAGTGGGCACAGCGAGAGAGCGACTGATTTATTAGGACTCATACATAGTAATGTATGTGGCCCTTTCAATGTTGCTGCTAGAGGCCGTTATAGGTACTTCATCACATTTACTGATGATTTCAGTAGATATGGTTATGTATACTTGATGACACATAAGTCTGAATCCTTTGAAAAGTTCAAAGAATTCAAGAATGAAGTACAGAACCAGCTTGGCAAGAGTATTAAGATACTTCGATCAGATCGAGGTGGAGAATACCTTAGCCTTAAGTTTCGTGACTATTTAGCTGAGTGTGGGATTCTATCCCAACTCACTCCTCCTAGAACACCACAGTGGAATGGTGTATCCGAAAGGAGGAATCGTACCCTATTAGATATAGTACGGTCTATGATGAGTCACACAGATCTTCCGATATTCCTTTGGGGCTATGCTCTAGACACAGCAGCTTTTATACTCAACCGAGTTCCATCCAAGGCCGTGATAAAGACACCATATAGGATATGGACTGGGAGAGATGCCCAGGTGTCTTTCATGAGGATTTGGGGTTGTGAGGCTTACGTTCGACGTCAAGTCTCAGACAAGTTAGGACCCAAATCCGACAAGTGCTATTTTATCGGATATCCCAAGGAAACTAAGGGATATTACTTCTACATTCTCAGTCAGCACAAGGTAGTTGTGGCAAAGACTGGGGTCTTTCTAGAAAGGGACTTTGTTTCTAGAAAGACTAGTGGGAGCGCGTTCGATCTTGAAGAAGTTTAAGATGCGAACAATAGCACTGATGCCTCGATGGAAATTGAACTGGAACCACAAAGTGTTGTGGATGATATTGTTCCACAAGGAGTTGAGGAGCAACAACCGGTTCAAGTAGACATACCTCTTCGCAGGTCTGATAGGGTACGTCGTCAGCTTGAGAGATACTCATTTCTCTTGTATGACCATGATGACATTGTGCTCATAGAGGATGAGCCTACCACCTATTAGGAAGCTGTGATGAGACCAGATTCCGAGAAATGGTTAGAAGCCATGAGATCCAAAATGGAATCCATGTACACCAACCAAGTATGGACTTTGGTTGATCCACCTGAAGGGGTAAAACCCATTGGGTGTAAGTGGGTCTTTAAGAGAAAGACTGACATGGATGGACTTATTTATAAGGGTCGCTTGGTAGCTAAAGGTTTCAAGCAGATTCATGGTATTGACTATGATGAAACCTTTTCTCCAGTAGCGATGTTTAAGTCCATTCGAATCATGCTTGCTATTGCAGCCTACCATACTATGAGATATGGCAGATGGATGTCAAAACCGCGTTTCTGAATGGAAACCTACTCGAGGATATGTACATGACACAACCTGAGGGTTTTGTAGATCCACAGCATACTAGTAGAGTATGCAAGCTGCATAGGTCCATATATGGACTACAGCAAGCATCTCGGAGCTGGAATCTTTGATTCGATGATGCAATCAAACAGTTTGGTTTCATCAAGAATGAAGATGAACCTTGTGTCTACAAGAAGGTTGTAGGGGATATAGTTGTCTTCCTCATATTGTATGTGGATGACATACTACTCATTGGGAAGGACATCCCTATGCTTCAGTCTGTCAAGACCTGGCTAGGGAGTTGCTTCTCAATGAAGGACTTAGGTGAGGCATCCCGCATTCTATGGATATAGATCTATAGAGATAGATCTAAGAGATTGCTTGGCCTAAGTCAGAGTACATATATTGACAAGGTACTCCTTCGGTTTGCCATGCAGAACTCCAAGAAGGGATTTCTGCCGATGTCACATGGCGTGAGTCTTTCGAAGACTCAAAGTCCCTCTTCTAGAGAGGAGAGAGACAGCATGGATCATCCTTATGCCTCAGCCATAGGATCGATCATGTACGCCATGCTATGTACTCGACCTGATGTCTCGTATGCTTTGAGCATGACGAGCAGATACCAGTCAGATCCAGGTGAAAGTCACTGGATAGCGGTCAAGAATATTCTTAAATACTTGAGAAGGACAAAAGAATATTTTTTGATATATGGAGGCAATGATGAGCTAACTGTAAAGGGTTACAGTGATGCCAGCTTCCAGACCGATCAGGATGATTACCGATCGCAGTCAGGGTTCATGTTTTGCTTAAATGGTGGTGCTGTGAGCTGGAAGAGTTCGAAGCAGGACACAGTAGCTGATTCTACAACAGAAGCCGAGTATATTGCTGCATCAGAGGCAGCAAAGGAGGCAGTTTGGATCCGCAAGTTCATCACTGAACTTGGGGTGGTTCCTAGCATCGCTGACCCAGTTGAGCTCTATTTTGACAACAATGGAGCTATAGCACAGGCGAAGGAACCTCGCTCACACCAGCGGACCAAGCACATACTGCGGCGCTTCCATCTCATTCGAGAGATTATCGATAGAGGAGATGTGAAGATTTGCGAAGTACCTACAGAGGCTAACATCGCAGATCCCTTGACCAAGGCTTTGGCACAGAGAAAGCATGATGGTCACACTAGGTCATTAGGCCTTAGAGCCTATACTGATTGGCACTAGTGCTAGTGGGAGATTGTTAGTTAGAGCCCTAGAGCCAATCATTTGATGATTGTATGGACTCATTGTATCATATTCTTGTATATTAATAAAGGCATTTAGTTTGGTTATTATACTTACTTATATTGGTGCCAAATAAACTAAGTATAATAGCATCCTTGAGTAGAAGGTTCATACCTATATCAATCGATTAGTTGAATCAATAGTGAGATGATATAGGGAATACTACTCTAAATCATTCCTAGTCGAGTATTAACATTCAGGGACAATGTTAATGCAATAAGACTAGCATGTAGGTCAACTCGATGACTTGATCTCACAAGTCATGGATATGGAGATATCAAGTTGACACATGGGTATGCATTGGAGAATGTATACTGAATGTCCCGCCATGAGAAAGTATCATGGATCGTTATATGAGTGTCATATACTTTCTCATGTGGCTATTAGTATGACTATTAGTCCTTTGACCTGAAGTCACCATGGATCCCTACATAAGGAGTTATGTACTTTGGTTTCGTTAAACATCACCCGTAACAGGGTGGACTATAAAGGCGATTACTGGGTATATAATGAATTATGCAGAGGGATGTGAGTGATGTAGAAGGGATCTATCCCTCGCATATGACGGGAGCGACATCGGTATTCTTGATAGAGTGAGACCACTAAGTGCATGGCCTTGCCCAACTGTGTCAACATGAGATGTTGAGCTCATTTGATCGAGTGAGTCTACTTGGAGTTCAAGATTTAGATTGATTAGAGGATGACACGGTCTATGCCTCACATTGATCAATCTAGATGTCAAGGATAGAAGGACAATGTCACATATTGTGAGGAGTCACAATTAGTAGTCACAAGGTGATGTTGGATCTCAACATTCTTGTAACTTGGGTAGTAATGATGTATTGCTAGATACCGCTCATTACTTATGTTACTAAATGAGTTTAGGGGTATTGCCAACGTTACAAGAACCTATTGGGTCACACACAAAGAACATGTGGATGGAGATTAGGTTCATATGATGAACCAATTAGATTAGGTTCATATGATGCACCAAAGATTGGATTCAAATTAGACTTATTGAGTTAGACTCAATTAGATTCAATTGTTGAATGAGTCTAATTTAAATTTGATTCATTGAGTCAATTTATATTAATGAATTGAGATTCATTAAATTGAAATTGACTTGAATCATAGGTTGGATTTAACTCAACAAGGAAGAAAATTGGTCAATTTTGACTTGATCAAATGGATGTTGAAACATCAAGTTTGACTTGATGCATTGCCACATCATGTGGGTTTACTCATCCTACATGGCATGACACATAGTTGCCACATCACCTCCACCTCATGAGGTGTGCCACCTCATGGAGGTTACACCTTCCTCTTTGCATTAATGTGGCCGGCCACATTAATGAGGGGGGTTTTCATTGTGTGGTCGGCCACACACTTTATGATAGGAGTTTTTATTTTGTGGCAATTTATGTGTGTTAATGCTTGATTCTTCTTCTTCCTTGGTCTCTTCTTTCTCCTTCTCTAGAGGTTGCCGTGTACTTTTCATGGTGGAAGAATGTGGGTGAGTGAGTTAATCCAAGAAGTCCAAGAAGAAAGGTAATATTTTAGAGGAGTGTATTGTATTCTCTTCTTTGCTTTCCTTTCTTCTTCCATTCCCATCCGAGAGCCCTAGAAAGTGCTAGCACACTTGGGGTCTCTCTTCTCCATCCTTGAGTGCTAGAGAGCACTCCTTGTTCGTGTGGATATCACTAGAGAAGTATCTATCTTGATACTTTGGAGATCCGACACGTACCTTGGACGAGCGGGATTTTGCGAGGGCACGCTTCAAAGGTAAAACTCTCAACACATAGATCTAGGAGTAGATCTAAAGTTTTGAAACTCATACTCGTATTTTCGTTCGGTTTTTCCTTTGCACGGATCTACGGCTTTGGGTGATTCGGGGTTTCCGCGATGCGAAAAGCGGTTTTCGCGGCCCGAAAAACCCAACAGGGTCATCATGGGTAGCAGCTCGGCCCGATCAATTTGTAGTTGGTCGAAGGCCTTTTTGAATATGATATTGACCGAGCTTCCTGTGTCAATAAAAATGTGGTGAATAGTGTAATTGGCTATTATCGCTTTGATGAGATTAGCGTCATCGTGGGGCACTTCAACTCCTTCCAAGTCCCTGGGTCCGAAACTGATTTCGGGTCCGCTCGCCCGTTCCTGGCTGCAGCCGACTGCATGGATCTGGAGCTGCCGAACGCTCGCCTTTCTTGCTCGGTTAGAATCGCCTCCGGTCGGCCCGCCAGCTATAATGTTGATTTCTCCTCGGGAAGTGTTGTTCCTATTTTCTTCTTCCCGAGCAGACGGTCCAGGTCGCTCCCTAGATATTCGAGGATCATCTTCACGCCTAGGAGTATGCTGTTGTTCGGGAGTTTGTCTTTGTCGGCGATCAGATATAGTCCGATCGGCTCCGTGAGTTCTCTGTCGCCTGTCGGACAATGGCGATCGGTGGCCGATTCTCGGGGAATGGGGTGGGCGATTAGAGGAAGACTCCGGCAATCTCGGGTGTTATGTGTGTCCGTCCGGTGGAATGAGCAAAACATAGGGGTCCATATCTTTTTCTTCGGTCTAGGCCGCTCGGCAGCCACTTCTTGTACATGTGACCTAGCATAAGGGGAGCGGATTGCTTCAGCCCTCGGTCCTCTGGGCGGCTGATGAGCAATGTGCGGCTTCCGTTCGGCAGGGGGAGCCCGCTCGGTTGGAGTTTCCTTTTTTCGGGCCGCTTGGGCTTCCTCCACGTTGATGTATTCGTTGGCCCGGTGTAGCATATGGTCATAGTCTCGGGGCGCCTTCCGAATGAGCGATCGGAAGAAATCCCCGTCCACGAGGCCTTGTGTGAAGGCATTCATCATAGTCTCCGAGGTAGCCGTAGGGATATCCATGGCCACCTTGTTGAACCGCTGGATATAAGCTCGGAGCGATTCGCGGGCTTCTTGTTTGATGGCAAACAGACTGACACTAGTCTTCTGATAGCGCCGACTGCTTGCAAAGTGGTGAAGGAAGGCTGTTCGGAAGTCTTTGAAACTTGAGATAGATCCATCCGGCAGTCTCCGAAACTACCGTTGAGCCGATCCCGAGAGGGTGGTAAGAAAGACCCGACACTTCACTCCATCTGTGTATTGATAAAGAGTAGCTGTGTTGTCGAACTTACCCAAATGATCATCCGGATCGGTGGTTCCGTTGTATTCACCGATCGTTGGAGGCACATAGTGCTTTGGCAGAGGGTCTTGTAGGATAGCCTCTGAGAATTGACGGTTGATCCGTTCGGGCGAGGAGTCCGCTCGGGGGGCTTTCCCTTTTTTGCTATCTCGTCTTGGCACTTCGTCTGAAGAAGATCCTCGATCACGATTAGTTGCTGCGACTTCAGGAGGAGTGCGGAATAGGGCCCGATGGAATGGAACTGTGGCCTGCGGTGCTTCCGCTCGGCCACCCGATGCTGATGTTGCTTGCTGCTCAGGCCGCTCGGCTTGCGACTTTTGTCTCTGTTCCACAAGCTTGGCGGCTCTTGTCTCGATCAAAGCATCGAGCTCCTCTGTGGAGAGCATCACCGAGTGCTGTCGTCCAGCTTCGTCCATTGCTTCCGATCGGATGCAGGGGCGTTCCCACAGACGGCGCCAAATTGATCCTGTCCGAAAGCTAAATCAACAGACGCTGGGCACGTGGCGCCCTCCGAGTCGCTGACGTAGATCTCCGACTGGTCGTACGAACCTCCGGCGAACCTGCACAGAAGTCGGGCCGGGAAGGGGTTCCCGGCGACGACCCTCCGACGCTCAAGTCAGGTAGATGAACAGTAAGAAAGTGGCTCCAGGGATCCTTTATTGCATACCTCCGGTGAAGTCTAATGGCCTTTATATAGAGCCACAGGAACTTGGTGCACACAAACCGAGGTGTATATGTGTCATATCCCATACCGCAGCATGGGCTTGTCAGAAGAGCATGTCTGACTCCATACCGCTACAGTCTAAGCGTCTCCTTGATGGGACAGCAGAACATTCGATCGCACCATACTGAGTATGGTTTGGTCTTTGAACATGCCTGTTGTCAGCAACAGGGGTTATTGAGATGACGTTCACACTGTCCTCTACTCTTTGACTTCCTCTTCTCGGATCGACCATCAAGCCGCTCGGCCAGAGCATTCGTCTCTGGTCCGGCATAGGTGATCGTCCGTCCGGGAAGGTTGAGGGTCGTCCGTCTGCTCGGCTCGTATCGCCTGAGACCCTGGTCGAGCCGACAAACGGCTCGACCTTCAGTCGTGTGTTGTATCGCGGCCGGGCGGGTTATCCACTCGGCCATATGGAAATATAGGCTCCCGGTCAGATGGTTGTCCCTTCGGCTAGGGGTCATTGTCTGGTGATCGGCATGTCCCGCCTGCTCTTCGAGTCCATGGTGTTGACCCCCCCTTTGATTGCCGTCCTCCACGTGTCGCTGGACTTTCCCTTATGAGGGCCCTCCGGTCTTACCACCGGATCAGTTATGTTTTAGCAAGTAATCTAGCATTCCATTTCATAGTTGAAGCTTAATTTGTGTTTATTTGATATTTGGTTAATTGTTTAGTGTTTAAGTTTTAAGCTAGGGTTTAATTTATGTTTAGATCAGATTTAATTGCTTCTTGTTATTTCATACTTGATTTAATTAAATGCTTTAGATTAGGTTTAATTTGAGTCTTATTCTTTCATTCTTAGTTTGATGTGTGTTGATGGATTTATCACAACGTAGTGTGACAATGCGTAATGATTTGTTCATTGGCACATAGTTAGGTTTCACTCTTACTTTAGATTAATTTATTAATTGTTGTGCTTTCATTTGTTAGATTTAGATTCAAAGCTTTAACCTCCCCATTTTCATATTAAAAACCCCAAAAATGAGAATAAAATACGATCCTAAGATTACATCCTACCGTTTGTTCCTCGAGAGATCGATCCTGGGCTCGTTACTACAACGTTATTGTGAAATTAAGGGGTTCAGTGAATATACATTTGTACAATTTGATTAGTGGATGTGACAGATTCGTTATCATTGTCACAGGTCAGATATTTATTTTCAGTCAGCATGCTACTGTATTATTTGATACTGGAGCAACACACTCGTTCGTCTCCACGCCTTTCACAAAGAAGATAGACATGCCACCACAAGCCTTAGATTGTAAATTCTTAATGACCCTACCCTCGGGAGAAGTGATGTCATCTACCCATATGCTGCGAGCCGCTCCTATCAGAATCGCAGACGAGAGCTCTATTGTAATTTGATAGTGCTCGACATGCGGGATTATGACGTTATATTGGGCATGGATTTCCTAAGCAAGTACGGTGCTTTGGTCGAGTGTCGTAAAAGAAAAGTGGTTTTCCAGCCAGAGGAGGAACCGATGTTTGAATTTATTGGAAAACCAAGGAAAGGAACTAAGAAATTATTATCAGCCTTAAGGGCACAAAAGATGTTAGACAGCGGATGCACTGGGTTTCTAGCACATGTTATCGATATCAGCCAAGCAGAGAACCAGAAGCTGGAGGATGTCAGAATTGTCTGCAACTACCCAGAGGTATTCCCCGATGAACTACTAGGGTTAGCCCCAGATAGAGAAATTGAATTTGAGATTGAATTGATTCCTGGTACTAAATCGATCTCTAAAGAACCTTACCGTATGGCGCTAATTGAATTGAAGGAACTTCAGGGACAGCTACGAGAGTTACTCGACAAGGGACTTATCCGCCCTAGTCATTCTCCATGGGGAGCTCCAGTACTGTTCGTGAAGAAGGAAGATGGGTCTATATGAATGTGCATAGACTACCGAGCGCTAAATAAGGTGATGATCAAGAACAAGTACCCTCTACCACGGATTGACGACCTATTTGACCAGTTAAAAGGTGCCACCATCTTCTCTAAGATTGACCTGAGGTCTGACTATCATCAAGTAAAAGTAAAATAGGATGATATACCGAAGACGGCTTTCCGAACAAGATACGGACACTATGAGTTCGTAGTTATGCCCTTCGGAGTGACGAATGCTCTTGCTATGTTTTTAGATCTGATGAATCGGGTATTCTCGGCATTCCTTGACAAATTTGTGATCGTCTTCATCGACGATATCCTCATCTATTTGAGAACCCAAGTAGAGCATGCCGAACACCTGAACATTGTATTGCAAATTCTTCGGGAGAAGTAGCTGTATGTGAAATTCTCCAAATGCGAATTCTGGCTCGATCGAGTATCATTCTTAGGTCATATTATCTCCAAGGATGGAGTAATGGTAGACCCTATAAAGATTGAGGCTGTGAGTAACTGGACCAGGCCAAAGAATGCCAGTGAGATCAGGAGTTTTCTCGGGCTAGCAGGCTATTACGGGAAGTTCGTAGAGGATTTCTCTAGAATTGCAGCCCCTATGACAGCTCTCAACAGGGAGAACAAGAATTACGAATGGACAGACGACTGCGAGAAGAGTTTCACAGAATTAAAAAGGAGACTGACTAGTGCTCCAATCCTCACTCTTCCGAAAAGTAACAAAAGTTTCTATATGTACAGCGACGCATCCAAGTTAGGACTTAGAGATGTACTCATACAGAACGGCAAGGTCATTGCCTACGCCTCTAGGCAACTCAAGGAACATGAAAGAAATTATCCCACCCACGATCTAGAGCTAGCAGCCGTGGTCTTTGCTCTCAAAATATGGAGACATTATCTATATGGAGCTCAGTGTAAGATTTATACAGATCACCAGAGTTTGAAATACTTTTTCACACAGAAAGACCTAAACATGAGACAACACAGATGGCTCGAGTTAGTCAAGGACTATGACTGCGAGATCTTTTACCATTCGGGAAAAGCGAACAAAGTGGGCAATGCACTCAGCGGGAAGTCCCGTGCCACCTTAATGTCGCTATTGGCATTGTCCCAACCCTAAGAAGGGAAATTATGTGTTACGATATGAAACAAAGATACCCAGAGCTATTCTAAGTTCGAGGACGAACCTTTTATAAGGTATGGGGGATTGTAACACCCATAAAGTCTCTAGTAAATCTTATGTAGTTTTTGCATGATTAGAATGGGTTTTATATAGGTTCCTTCTAAAAAAAAAGAAAATAGAACCAAAAAGAAGCATGACCAAGGTTCGAACCTTGAACCTTTTAATAAGTGACAAAGCTTTAAGTAGAATGGAATAACCAATAGCCCAAGAGGAAGTATTGTTAGGAAGGAAAGGGAAGTTGTAGTTAAGGATAGGGAGGGTGAAGGGACACCTTTCACTTAAAAGAAAAGTTTATCTTTTCTTTCTCCTTCCACTTAGAGTGGAAAAATTCATTTTACTTCTTCCTTTTTAGAAATAAATAGAAATAAAAAGGGTAAGAGAAAAAAAAGTTCATTCTTTCTTCTTCCTTTTCATGTAGAATAAGAAGGAAGAAAAGGGCAAGGGAATTTGGTTTCTCCTTTCTTCTTCTTCTTCTTCCTCCACCAAAACACCAAGTTCCTCTCTCCCATTGCCTAATTCAAGCTAAGGGTTTTTCTTCCTAAGGAAACTTCACAAAGGGATGTTCTTGAAACATACTTCTTATTATAAGCAAAAATAAGGGAAAGGGAATTCTAGAAGCGAAAAGGGTCTTCTTCTTCTTCTCCACCAAGGGTATTTTCTTAGTAAACTAAGCGAGAGGATGTAAGTATCTCCCTCACCTGCAGTACAAGTAGTTTACAAGTGTTTTCCATGTTTGATGTTGCTTAAGAATCTAGAAATCATGCCTAGTAGTTTCGGCCAAGAAGAGATAAAGGACTTAGGAATGTTTAAACTCCATTTAGGTTTGCTTATGTATCTTCTTATGATGCAAATAAGTTAGGTAATGTTATTAAGATGTTATTCATGATTTATGTTGCTTAAAAACCTAGAAATCATGCTTTGAAGTTTTGGCCAAGAAGAGATAAGGGGCCTAGGAAAGTTTAAACTCCATTTAGGTTTGCTTATGTATTTTCTTATGATTCCTAATAAGTTAGGTGATGTTATTAAGATGCTATTCATGATTTATGTTGCTTAAAAACCTAGAAATCATGCCTAGTAGTTTCGGCCAAGAAGAGATAAAGGGCTTAGGAAAGTTTAAACTCCATTTAGGTTTACTTATGTATTTTCTTATGATGCCTAATAAGTTAGGTGATGTTATTAAGATGTTATTCATGAATTATGTTGCTTAAAAACCTAGAAATCATGCCTAGTAGTTTCAGCCAAGAAGAGATAAAGGGCTTAGGAAAGTTTAAATTTCATTTAGGTTTGCATATATATTTTCTTATGATTCCTAATAAGTTAGGTGAAGTTATTAAGATGTTATTCATGATTTATGTTGCTTAAAAACCTAGAAATCATGCTTTGAAGTTTCGGCCAAGAAGAGATAAGGGGCCTAGGAAGTTTAAACTCCATTTAGGTTTACTTATGTATTTTCTTATGATGCCTAATAAGTTAGGTGATGTTATTAAGATGTTATTCATGATTTATGTTGCTTAAAAAAAATCTAGAAATCATGCCTAGTAGTTTCGGCCAAGAAGAGATAAAGGGCTTAGGAAAGTTTAAACTCCATTTAGGTTTGCTTATGTATTTTCTTATGATGCCTAATAAGTTAGGTGATGTTATTAAGATGTTATTGTTGGTGCGGGGAGCATCCGACGATCGAAACTGAGTTTTGATAATGGCAAAGGATTCAAAGTTAAGTTAGTGTGTGATCTAACATGTTTGAATAAGTGTTTCAGGAAAGTCCTAGCTGCGGTTAGGCAGGTGAAAAACCCTAAGGGGTGGTAACCTTAGGTCCTAGGGGGCGGTAACCCTAGGTGGAGGAAAACCCTAAGGGGCAGCAACCTTAGGTCCTAGGGGGCGGTAACCCTAGGTGGAGGAAAACCCTAAGGGGCGGCAACCTTAGGTCCTAGGGGGTGGTAACCCTAGGTGGAGAAAAACCCAAGGGGGCGGTAACCCTAGGTCCTAGGGGTTGGTAACCCTAGGTGGAAAGTCCAGTCGGTCTGGAGGACCGGACTGGCATCAGGTAATCTCTCCTGAGGGGAGTAGGTGAGGACGCGTTCCCCGTAGAGGGAACAGTAGGCGTCGTGTCGACCTAGGGCTTCCGGTAGGAAATCCGAAGTCAGACTCGGACAGTCCGAAGACTGTCAGTTATTCGTTACTATGTTTTATCAGAATCTAACACTGTCTTGCAGGGTATTATTGCTCGGACTAACCTTGTTTTGCAGGTGAAGAACCTACTGGAAAAAGGGGTCCGGGCACCCGGGATGGATCCGAGCGCCCGGAGGTCCGGGCGCCCGGAACAGGACCGGGCGACCGGGACCAAATGTTATCCCTGCCGTGACTTCGCCACGTGGAGCATCCTGGTTGGTTGGCCACGTCACACTCCAGGCGCCCGGAAGGGGTCCAGGCGCCCGGAAGGTCATATAAAAAGAGGGTTGAGGGTGCAGCCAAAGAACATCAATTGCTAAGCTGTCTTATGTGAAGTGCTGCCAACGAGATGATCTTGAAGTGCTACTACTCGACGTCGACAACCCAAAGCTCAGACTCTTCAATCTTGTGTTGTCGGAATTAGTTCTTTTATTACACTGATTGTAATTCAAATTGTAATCTTTCCGATATATAGTTGTTGCCCACCGAAAGCGGTCAATGACCGTGGGCCTTCGAGTAGGAGTCGTCATAGGCTCCGAACGAAGTAAAACACCTGCGTCTCTGTGTGTTTTATTTTACTTTCCGCTGCGTTTCTATTCTGTGTTTTAAATCGTTAAAAATAGCCACGAGCGCTATTCACCCCCCCCCCCTCTAGCACTTTCGATCCATCAATTGGTATCAGAGCGGGGTCGCTTTGAATTGGTGCAACCACCATTCAAGCATTTTTCGTGGCTTTGTCGTTTATATAGGTTAAAAATATAACCTTACGCCTTTCGTTTTTTTTCCCTCCAAAACTGTTTTTGAAAAATTAATTTTCATCTTTTCACCATTGGTTGGAATTAACAAAATATTGCAGTTTCAAAAATTTGTAGTAATATTTTTTTAATATTATTTTAATAATATTTTATTATTTTTTCTCAAAATTCTTGTATTACTATTTTTATTTCTCTCCCACATTACTAATCCAAGACTAAGTCTTGGAACAAGTTTTATTGTGTTTATTTTGCGAGATTGTCTTTCTAAGATGACCCGTCAAGAAGGCTACAACACTACTCGCCCACCGCTTTTCTCCGGAGATGATTTTGGAGATTGGAAGGGTCGGATGGGGGCGTATCTCTAGACTCACTTTGAAGTCTGGATGATCGTCAAAACCGGGCTTCAACTGCCAACTAACGGCGTCGGCAAGTCACTACCGTACGAGAACTGGGACGCGAACCTTATCAAAAAGGTAGAAGCAAATGCAAAAGCAACGTATACACTTCAGTGTGGCTTAACGAATAAGGAGCTGAATCGCGCCGGCCCATTCTCAAGTGCCAAGGAGCTGTGGGAGAATCTGATTGAGTTACACGAAGGTATTCCTGATACAAAAACAGGTAACCATGTTTTAATAAATGATTTATTTGAATTAGATGAGCAGAATAATACTACTTTGGCCGAGGAAGGTATTACGATGGTTGCAGGTACAAGTAAGACAGAGGAAAAGATATGGTCCGAGTCTTCAGATGAATCCGGGTCCGACGAAGAAGAACCGACGAGCTTCCTCGCTCTACCAGTACAAGCAACCGTGGTGGAAACTGAGTCCGAGTATGAGTCAGAAATCGAGAGCGAATCCGAGACTGAGTCTGATCGAAGCCACGAATCCGCATTCGTTTCCGAAGGACCAAAACCCACTGTAAGTTCACTACTCGCAGAATTCCAATTAGATAACTTGCATGAATTATTACCTTACTTAGTTAAAAAGTTGGCTAAATCCAACGTCCGGGTTAAGTCGCTCCAATAGCCCTTAAGGAAGCGACTGACTCGAGCTCTTTAACTGAGTCAGTTCAAATTGGAAGTTCAACTCAAGTCCAACAACTTGAGGAAGAAAATTCCAATTTGAAAGCTCAAATTAAAGAACTCAAGGACACGTTGGAACGGTTCACCTTGGGCTCTAAGAATCTGGATCTGATTCTTGGAAAACAGCGAGCCGTTTACAACAAAACTGGACTTGGATATAAAACTAAAATAAAATACAAATCATATTTATCACTAGTCAATAGAAATAATAGAAAAATTGTCCAAGCATGGGTGCCAAAATCCAACTTGGTTAATCAAGTTGGAAATGGTCACTATTGGGTCCCCAAGGATCAAGTCTATTACGTTGATAGACCATATCGAGACTATGATCCAGAGGGAGCTAATAGAAAAATAATATTAAGAACATAATTCAAATTAAAATTCAATTAAAAATTCAAAATTAAATTAAAAATTCAAAATTAAATTCAAAATTCAAAATTCAATTAAAAATTTAAAATTAAATTAAATTCAAAATTCAATTCGAAATTAATTCAAATTAAAAGTAAATTTCAACTTAAGTTAAATAAAAATAGATGGAGGATCCAGACTCGCTGGCACCCCCAACTGAACTACCCGACAGGGTAACTGAACCTAATCTACCCGAAATGGGTAAAACAAGAGTAGATTACCCGACAGGGTAATTAAGGTTAGATCAAAATGGGCTAGGTTTAACTTGACCCACAGTACTGGTGAAGTTTTTGGATGATAGTACGTTAGGGAAGCTTGGGCATCGCATGTCTAGGAAGATATGGCTTCGACCTGGTGCATTTGGCCAAGTGGAACTGACCGAAGCTACCCTTAAATGAATCATAACTAGTTAGACCAAGGTTCAGTATTAAGCTCAATAGGTAGGACTATTTGGAAAACCTCGAAGGCATGGTTACTTTAATGAGTACCTTGTGACTCACCATAGCCCAGAAGTTTATCCAAAGAATGCTTACTTGTTGAACCCAAAGCTAAACCTGAATCTAACACAAAGTTAAACCAAACCCTTAAATTCAACCAAAATTCATCTCACAACAATTATAGGATTCCCTGATTGAAAATTTAGATGGGTGAGATGACTAAGGAATTTTAAAAATTCAAACTGATAGTTATTCAAAATTCTTTTAAAAAAAATTATTTGAAAAATCATTTCAAAATATTTAAAACTTATTTAAAATTCTTTTCAAAATTATTTTAAAAATCTTTTCAAAATCAGTTCAAAATCCCTTAAACACAATTTCAAAATTATTTCAAAATTATTTCAAAAATATTTTAAACTCAATTTCAAAATAATTTCAAAATTATTTCAAAAATCTTTTAAACTCAATTTAAAAATCTTTTCAAAATCAGTTCAAAATCATTTCAACTCAATTTAAAAATATTTTCAAAATCAGTTCAAAATCCTTTAAACTCAATTTCAAAATTATTTCAAAAATCTTTTAAACTCAATTTCAAAATTATTTCAAAAATCTTTTAAACTCAATTTCAAAATCATTTCAAAATTATTTCAAAAATCTTTTAAACTCAATTTAAAAATCTTTTCAAAATCAGTTCAAAATCCTTGAAACTCAATTTCAAAATTATTTCAAAAATCTTTTAAACTCAATTTCAAAATCATTTCAAAATTATTTCAAAAATCTTTTAAACTCAATTTCAAAATTATTTCAAAAATATTTTAAACTCAATTTGAAAATTATTTCAAAAATCTTTTAAACTCAATTTCAAAATCATTTCAAAATCTTTAAAACTTAATTTCAAATTTCTTTTAAAATTTATTTGAGAAATCTTTTCAAACTCTTTAAAAATTAATTTCAAAATTCTTTTAAAATTTGTTTGAGAAATCATTTCAAAATCATTTCAAAATATTTAAAACTTAATTTCAAAATTCTTTTAAAATTTGTTTGAGAAATCTTTTCAAAATCATTTCAAAATATTTAAAACTTAATTTCAAAATTCTTTTAAAAAATTACTTGAAAAATCTTTTCAAAATCATTTGAAAAATCCCTTGAAAAATTAATTTCAAAATTATTTCAAAAATTATTTGAAAAATCATTTGAAATATCCTCTGAATTCAAAACCCTTTTCAGAAGTTATTAAATTCTTTGAAATTCTAAACTCAATTAATTTTTAAATCTTCAAAATAATGGTCACCTATTTGGAATTCTAACTGATATTTTCAATGTTGTAAATTAAAGTAAACTCCATCTCACACTCACTCATATGCCAAACATGCTTGTTAATCTAGAATGAGTGAGATGGAAAATTAGGAAAATAATTTTTTAACCTCTCATGCTTGAACTCCTGAACTAAAAAAATTTATTAAGGCATTAATTAAGGGGGAGTGATTTTGAGTCGGTTTTAAAATTAGTTTTTCTTTAAAAATTTTGACTTGACCTCAAAATTAAAAACTATTTTTGGCATATCTTCTAAAATTCAAGCTATTTTTTTTAGCTTTAAAATTAAAATTATTTATGACCTTCAAATTATAATGTTTTCAAAGCTAAGTACTTAATTAAGTTTTCTCTAACTAAACTTAGTTAAATTATTTTCTAAACTTAGCTAATTGGCAAGATGTTCTCTAGAGGCAATATTAAAGTTTAAGCATGCTTGTACTTAAGGGCTCTGATACCTGATCAAAACCAAATCTTGACTCATGCTTGGACCTTAGGGCTCTGATACCTTACTAAAACAAAATTTGTAAACTATTAAACACTAAGGTTATCGCTTCTCCTTTGCCTTAAAAATCTTTTCAAAAATTTTCAAATTTAAGACTTTCAAGTCTCTTCTATTTAAAATTTTTTATTCTGTAAGAAAATTCTGCTAAGTTTTGTCTTGAAAAGTTAAGTTTTTTTCAAAACTAGCTTATTTTTGATATATGGCAAAGGGGGAGAGTAGAGAAATTCAAAGAGAACAAAAATCCAAAGGGGAGGTTATATTAAGGGGGAGTTTGTAATGCCATTTTTTTTCCCTTTCCTTGTCCTTATACCTTACTGCATATTATTACTTAACTTTGAATTTCGATTGCCATAATCAAAAAGGGGGAGATTGTTGGTGCGGGGAGCATCCGACGATCGAACCTGAGTTTTGATAATGGCAAACGATTCAAAATTAAGTTAGTGTGTGATCTAACATGTTTGAATAAGTGTTTCAGGAAAGTCCTAGCTGCGGTTAGGCAAGTGAAAAACCCTAAGGGGTGGTAACCTTAGGTCCTAGGGGGCGGTAACCCTAGGTGGAGGAAAACCCTAAGGGGCGGTAACCTTAGGTCCTAGGGGGCGGTAACCCTAGGTGGAGGAAAACCCTAAGGGGCGGCAACCTTAGGTCCTAGGGGGCGGTAACCCTAGGTGGAGGAAAACCCTAAGGGGCGGCAACCTTAGGTCCTAGGGGGTGGTAACCCTAGGTGGAGAAAAACCCTAGGGGGCGGTAACCCTAGGTCCTAGGGGGTGGTAACCCTAGGCGGAAAGTCCAGTCGGTCTGAAGGACCGGACTGGCATCAGGTAATATCTCTTGAGGGGAGTAGGTGAGGACGCGTTCCCCGTAGAGGGAACAGTAGGCGTCGGGTCGACCTAGGGCTTCCGGTAGGAAATCCGAAGTCAGACTCGGACAGTCCGAAGACTGTCAGTTATTCGTTACTATGTTTTATCAGAATCTAACACTGTCTTGCAGGGTATTATTGCTCGGACTAACCTTGTTTTGCAGGTGAAGAACCTGCTGGAAAAAGGGGTCCGGGCGCCGGGATGGATCCGAGCGCCCGGAGGTCCGGGCGCCCGGGACCAAATGTTATCCCTGCCGCGACTTCGCCACGTGGAGCATCCTGGTTGGTTGGCCACGTCACACTCCAGGCGCCCGTAAGGGGTCCAGGCGCCCGGAAGTTCATATAAAAAGCGGGTCGAGGGTGCAGCCAAATAACATCAATTGCTAAGCTGTCTTCTGTGAAGTGCTGCCAACGAGATGATCTTGAAGTGCTACTACTCGACGTCGACAACCCAAAGCTCAGACTCTTCAATCTTGTGTTGTCGGTATTAGTTCTTTTATTACACTGATTGTAATTCAAATTGTAATCTTTCCGATATATAGTTGTTGCCCACCGAAAGCGGTCAAAGACCGTGGGCCTTCGAGTAGGAGTCGCCATAGGCTCCGAACGAAGTAAAACACCTGCGTCTCTGTGTGTTTTATTTTACTTTCCGCTGCATTTCTATTCTGTGTTTTAAATCGTTAAAAATAGCCACGAGTGCTATTCACCCCCCCCCCCTCTAGCGCTTTCGATCCATCAGTTATTCATGAGTTATGTTGCTTAAAAACTAAAAAATCATGCTTTGAAGTTTCGGCCAAGAAGAAAATGTAAAGGCCTAGGAAAGTTAAACTCCAATTAGATTTGTTTATGATTTTTTCATGATACCTAATAAGTTATGTGATGCTATTAAGATGTTATTCATGATTTATGTTGCTTAAAAACCTAGGAACAAGCCTTGTAAGTTTCGGCCAAGAAGAAAATGAAAAGGCTTAGGGAAATTAAACTCCAACTAGACTTGCTTAGGTTTTCTTCTATGTCATGCTATGTATCATATGCCATTAGTTTAAGAGTTCATGCTTGAAGTTGCTTAAAAGAAAACCTAGATTCATGCTCTATAGGTTTCGGCCAACACTTGGAATTAGGGTTGGAAATTTCATGTATGCTTGCTAAGAGTCTCACTTGTTATGCCATGTATCATGTGATATTAATTTAATGTTTCATGCTTAAAGTTGCTTATAAGAACCCTAGAATCATGTTTATAGGTTTCAGCCAAGACATGGAATTAGAGTTTGTAGAAAGATCAAAACCCCAATTATGCATGATAATGACTCTTTATAATATGTTATGTGATATGTGGACTTTATGTTACCATGTTATGCTTATGCAAGGCTTATGTATGAGGAAATGCCTAAGGGTTGCTTCCCTATAAGTTGGGATTAAGAGCACTCTTCATGATATGACAAGAAACATAAGACCTAAGAGATGCTTCCCTATAAGTTGGGATTAAGAGCACTCTTCATGATATGACAAGAAACATGATATGTTATTTTACTTTTGTATGGCTTGTACCAGACCCTAAGAATGGTCCATGGGATGGGCTCCTAATTTGCCCCTAGGTCAAAGCACGGGCCTAGTTTCTAGTAGGTTCGAGATTAAATACCTCGGATTTATTTAGGATACGCGCAATTCATGTATGTGGTACAATGCCGGGCCCTCATGTTGAGATTTATGTTTAAGTATTTATATAATATATGTTTTCAAAAGAACATCTTGCATATATATGTGATTTCATGTTATGTGATTATTATACTTTAGGAAGATGCTCTCTTGAGATATGTCTATGATACCTAGAAGAACATGCTACTGCTTTATGCTTATGCTCTCTTATACTATGTTATGATTTTGCCTAAATGAATATGACACTACCTCATGCTAACATGAAAGGTGAAATCTAGATGTGGTTAAATGAATATATCACTACTCCATGTTTAATTCATGATTTATGGCTTTTGTGTGTAGGAAAGGATCTTACTAAGCCTATGTGCTTATAGTTTTATTTTCCTTGTACTACAGAAAAGGGTAAAGCATGGCTAAACTAAAGGGAGCAGCAAGAAGGGCAAAGATGTATGTGGCAGTGGTATGGTGGAAGAGATCTGTTTTGCGTTTCAGGACTTACGTATATTCTAAGTTCTGCATGTTAACTTATTTTTCCTATTTGATACTTTTTGATGGTTGCCAGTTGATATTAACTTGAACTTGTTTGGATGGTTGAATGCTTAATGTGAACTTATACTCTCTTTTGTTCCATGAAACCTTGAAATGCTAAGTACTTATTTAATTAGAGAATTGTTAGTTATCATGAACTCTAGAGAACAATATACATGTTTAGTTTTCCCCTTATTCAGTAAGCTTTATGATCTAGTTAAACGAGCATGTATCATGTTTCAAGTAATAGATAGTAAAAGTCAAATTTTATATGCCTGAATGCTAGCATGTTCACATGTTTTGTTTATATGATTAAGTTTTAAAATTAAAATAGAAATTTTTCTTCCGCTGCAATGATTTCATATGCATGTATGTATGTTCGCGTAGCGCCGCCCTTGCCCTGCCAGGGCAAGAGGAAGGGCGGGCGTTACAATTTTCCATTGCTCTTTCGTATGTTTAGCGCCCTAGTTTCTTACAGAAGCCTATAGACAAAGCAAGATATTGTGCCTGACGACTTATCAGCATCCTTAATAGCAAAACAAGAGGGAAGCAACTAGGCCACAGAAGGGCCAGGGGGAGAGATCGCAGAAGCAAGTTCTCCGAAAGCCTAATGAGTTTTCGGTATGCTCGACATGCCAACACAGACACTCGAGAGTCTGCATGAAGGGATGAAGTCAGTGCTATAAATATGGGGATATTGGACATATGAAGAAAGAATGCCCCCAAAATGAACCACTCACCCAAAGGAGAATATTTGTGATGCAAGACAACCCTATAATCGTATGTGGTTGAGTATGACCGGTGAGCCTGGTCCGGGAGCTCACCAAATATTACGAGGTAAAGTGTGATCAGTGACCCTACCTTAGGAGCTCACCAACCCTATGTTGTTTATGACATGCCAGTCTACTTACGTGGCAGTATATTTATGATTATGCTTATGATCAAGTTATGGTCATGATAGGTTCATGATTATGTTATGCTCAGTTTTTCGTTCAGGTTCATATATGGTTATGTTTATGGTTGCATGTATTTATGTTGATTCTTAGTATATATGTTTATGTCATGTAAGTATGCCTATGTCTATGCTTATATTCATGCTTATGATTAGGTTTATTCTCATGCTTAAATTTATTTTAATACTTATGCTTATGTTTATGCTCTCATGCCTATGTCAGCGCCTATGTTTAATGCTTATGCTTATGTTTATGCTCTCATGCCTATGTCAGCGCCTATGTTTATGTTCATGTTTATGATATGCAAGTAGTCAAGTCTTAATTTGCCTAGCATGTGTTTCCCTTAGTACCCCATATTATAGACGTTAACTATTACATAATATGATTTTGAACATGCTTGATCTGTAGACTCATCATTTAATTTATTTTAAGAGATGAGACATGTGAGACAATAGACATCGACCAGTGAGTAGGCTTAAGACGTTGGTGGCACAACCAAAAAATGCTTTTTAGTTTATATTTTTGTATGATCAACCGTTTATTTATTTGTAAATAAATTTAATAACTTGTGGCAGGAACTCAGTGTCCCTAATGAGATGAACTCTTTTTTATTATTTCCCTTTAGGATGACTGTGTAGTTTAAGTGTATATATATATATAGGGATGTTTAAAATGACAAGATAAATTGGAAATCAGACAAACAAGATAATTGAAAATAGAGGCAAAATAATGATGAGACGAATAGGAAATTAAAATGACATGAAATAGTGACAAAAATAACAAGGTAATGAGACAAAAATGATTATAAAGTATAAGAAAATAAATAATATGAGTTAAATAAATAATACACAAAATTAATTAAACTATTAAATTCAAATAATCAGTAATTTTCAAGTGATCATAACAATGGTACCGAATTAATTGAGCCTCTTTGTTAAAAATATTGCATACCAAAGTCCACATACTTTGAAAAGGAGTTGTACCACCGAAAGAAAAGTAGAATTTAATTAGATCGAAGAAGGTATAAACCGAATTTAAATCTCAGTTCTGATACAATTGACGTAGCACAGCGAACAAACAAACACGATCATCATCTAGAGGAATAAACTTTTTACAGAGAGACAAAAAATAAAAATTTAATTAATTAAAAAATGATTAAACTATAGAAATTTAGACTGCTTTCATATACTTAACTCAATTACAAATAGAAAAATAAATATATGAAAAATATATTAGTTAATTTATTATTTATTATCAAAATAGAAAATAATAATTATTAAATAATAAATAAATATTTTTTTTAATTATTAAATTTGTTTTATTTTTTGATATTCTTCAACTTTTTTTATTGCCAAAGTGTTAATTATATTCTTTGATCCGGTAGAAGTGGCACTATTTGCAGATGTGTGGGTGATGCAGTTGTAGCAAGTGAGGAAGGAGAGGCTAATTAAGAAAACGAAAATAATTAAAACAAATAAAATGAAAATAATCTGACATCATAGTACGGAAACTAATTATAAGGGAAAATTTGCGTGCAGTAAATAAAATTTTATATGCAGTCTTTTTATTTTTATTCTCTAGTAAACATATTTATTTAATTATTTATAATATTTTTAAATATAAAAAATTTAAAAATCAATATAATTTTTCTTAAATTTAGTACATTAAATTAAAATCTAATATATTTTCGATCAAATTGAGTACGAATGGTGCTAAATTTAAAAGTAATTATATTAAGAAAAAAGCTCAATTTAATATAAAATATACTCGATTCTAATTTAAAGTATTGAATTTAATAGAAATTATACTCGATTCTAGACTATTTGTACCTAAAAATATGAGAGAACTTTTATAGAAAATATACTCAATTTTCTTTAAATGACACTCAATTGGATGAAATTATATTAAACAGGAAAAATTGGATGAAAATATACTAGATTTTCTTTAAATGTAATTGAATTTAGGAAAAATTATATTAAACAGAAAAAAAATTGTGCTTAATTTAATAGAAAATATACTTATAAAATGTTGAATTTGATTCTAGTATAAAATGCTAAATTGTTTTATAGCTAAGAAAATATGAGGGATAATTTTGATAGAAAATATATTGATTTTAATGTAAAATGTTGATTTTAAGAATAATTATACTTATTTTTGGTAATTAGGTAACAATATTTGTATAAGGGGTATTGAAGCAAATAAAATTTTATATATTTTATGATTATACAAAGTTATGATTGTTATTAGAGATTTTTTTCTATTTTACTCGTAATTATAACTCTTTAAGATTAATGGATTTTTTTTTTCATATTTGTTATTAAATTTGGTCGAAGTCTCAATTATATAATCAATTATTTTTGAATTAATATAATTTCTAATTTATTGTGAAAAAAATTCTTGTGAGTTACTTTCTTTTACTTATCAATCAACTTCATTCAACTCCATAAATAGCCGAGCCAATAGTGGTATAGAGAGATTGATATGAAATTCTAAGCTTAGTTTTCTTTTCTATCTTCCGTGATCATATGATAACTTAAGCATCTAACGGACCTCGCCCGATGACTCTCAACGCCCTTTGAGCATGTTGATATACTAGATCCGCAGGCCCGGACCTTTAATAGAAGTTGTGACGCAAGTGCCTCGGGCCCCCAAATTTCAGGGGCATCAAAATTTAAAAAAAAAAAAATATATATATATATATAATATATATATATATCTCGAGGAATATATATATGATATATCATGCGCGACGTGCACAGTGCGCCACTGTGCACGTCGCGCATTCTTTTTAATTATTTTTTAAAATTTTGAATTAAAAAAATAATTAAAATATTTTTTTAAGATTTTATTTTAGGGTTGAGGCTTTTCTATTGGGTTATAATTTGTAAGCTATTTTTATTTTTAAGATTTTAATTCTAGGGTTCAGACTTTCCAGTTGAGTTATAATATTTTGTAAAAAAAAAAAAAATTTAAAAAATAAATTTAAATATTTATGGAGTATTGTAATGTATTTAGGGGATGTATTCATGGCTTAGGGATATATAAAAGAAAATATTGGTTTTTTTTTAAAATTCAAAGTCTAGTAGATTTTGTCTGTTATTATTTTTTTTAAAAAAAAAATTGAATTAAAAAAATTAATTAAAATATTCTTTTAAAATTTTATTTTAGGGGTGATGTTTCTCAATTGGGTTATAATTTTTAAGCTATTTTTTTTTTAAAGATTTTATTTCTAGGGTTTAGACTTTCTAGTTGGATTATAGTATTTAGTAAAAAGAAAAATTGAAAATGAAATAAATTTAAATATTTATGGAGTATTGTAATATGTTTAGGGGATATATTTATGTATTATGGATTTATCTAAAGAAGTATTAATTTTTTTAATTCAAATTTAAAAAAAAAATTAAAAAAAATCTGATATGCACAGCATATCAACACTAGTCTACGAATTTAAAAAAAAACGTCCTGTTGTTATTTTAATTTAATTTAATTTTTAATTTCCTTGCCGGCTTGTTTTAATTTAATTTTATTTTTAATTTCTTTGCCGGCTTGCCCTAAACGTTGTCGGTTGTTGCTTCTCCTCTCCGCATATCAGTTCGCCCCTTGGCTAAACGGCAGCAGAACTCCGTCGTTTTGCCATCAGCTCTACCTTTGTGACTTACGTCACTGTTCTTGTTTCCATCGGCGACTCAACGACGGCTGATTCATCTTCCGCTCACCTTGACGGCTTGTCCTCCCCCGCAGTTTACGCCAATCAAATTTAAAGATTCCAGTGGTGTGATCTGAGTTGCAGTTACTTAATCGCTCGCACTGTTCTTGATCATCTCTTCTCCTGCTTCTTAAGATTGGTGACTTGTGACTTGTGACTTGTGACTTTGAGGACACCATTTTTTTGTGCTCGCCTCAGGCCCCAAAATCACAGGTCCAGCACTGTAGATCCGATCACGTACGAGAGAAAGTTTCATCAGATCTAGCCAGCGGCAGATTTTTACAGTCACAACAAACACACATTCGGTTCTGAAATCTTTTTTTTTCTCTTTATGAGTAATTAAATTTACTCTTATTTTTCTATCAAATTCAATAATCATTTCAACAGATAAATGCCGAAATTCTTACTGTTTTTTTATTGTGGTTACCATATCAGCGCCATCACAAGGTCGGAGCAGACGTCGATCCTCTGCCCCAGCCACTCCCCTTTCTGGGCCACAGGCGCCGGCATCTGCACATCCACGAACATCTTTTGGCAGCTATCAGGCGTAGCGGAGGCAGAGTTGATGGAAGAATCGGCGTCGTTGTAATTCTTGGAGCCGACGGCGTCGCGCGCGTCAGCGAGTTCCTCGCCGGCGCTGTTGTAGTCCATTATGCACTGATTCAGCGCATCCTCCAGATCCGGGCCGGGTTTCTTGTCAGCGATTTGTTGTAACACTCGAACGGTGGAGGGAATGTCGGCGGTGGCGCCAATGTCGAGCGCGATGTAGGCGAGCTCGGACAGGGTGGAGGCGTTGATGCTCCGACGATCGGACATGAGCATGGAGAAGCAGAAGTCTTGGCTATAGGCGAATCCACAGGTTTTGTTGACGAAGTTGCTGTCGGCAAGCGAACAGGCGGCTGCAGCGGCGAGGAGGATGAGTTGGAGACATCGGCGGAAGACGGCGGCGGAGGCCATTGACGCTACAAAGACATGAAAGGACTAACAGTGGGCGTCCTTTTATTGTTGGGGAAAATTCTTACAAAATCTGCTCGTAATAAATTCAATAATTTTTTATTGCTATGATTACTACTTGTTGAGATTATTGTTTTTTATTTAATTTTTTTTTATGTTTATTGTCTAAATTATGTAACCAATTAATATTAGAGGAGATTTTTAAAAGGAAATAAATTATCATAATAATCTTACTATCATAATATTTAATTAAGAATTTATTCCTTTAATAGCCAATTTTAATAATATCTAAAATAAAATTCCATTAATATCTTATTTTCTTTTCCATATTGTCATTATTCTTTTTAATCACATTTTAAAATTGACGACACTAACAAGAAAAACTTTCAATAAATGTTTGAGAGGCATATAAGAAAATATATCTTTTTTAATCTTTTGGTTAAGATCAAATTTAATATATATTCTTATCAGTTTAATATTTATATAAAAAATTAAAATAATTATTTATAAATAAGAATCCATTATAATATTTTACTGTTGATATTCTCGAGGGTTTTTCTTTCGTTGTACTACTGTATAAGTCTTACTGTATAGGTCAATATATTCTTATCAAGTCTAATTTATGTATAGGTCAATATATTTTTATCAAGTCCAATTTACGGATCTAAGGTATTAATTTATTGTTGGGAAAAAAATCTTAAAAAGTCAGCTCGTAATAAATTCAATAATTTTTTATTGCTATGATTACAATTTGTTGTTTTTTATTTAATTTTTTTTTATGTTTATTGTCTAAATTATGTAACCAATTAATATTAGAGGAGATTTTTAAAAGGAAATAAATTATCATAATATTCTTACTATTTTAATATTTAATTAAGAATTTGTTTCTTTAATAACTAATTTTGATAATATCTAAAATAAAATTTTATTAATATCTTATTTTCTTTTCCATATTATTATTATTCTTTTTAATCACACATCTTAAAATTGACAATAAAAATAGAGAAAAACCTTCTATAAATGGTTTGAGAGACGATAAGAAAACATACCTTTTTTAACTTTTGATTAAGATCAAATTTAGTATATATTCTTATCAGTTTAATAGTTATATAAAAAATTAAATTAATTATTTATGAATAGAAGTCATTACAATATTTTACCGTTGGGATTCTTAGGATTATTCTTACGTTGTATTACTGTATAGGTTAGACATACTCTTATCAAATTCAATTTATTAGTCTAAGTTATTAATTTATACGTATTTATATATTATATTACACATACTATATGTGTGGATGATGACTAATTAATAATATAAATTTAATAAAAAAAATTGAAGAGTATTAAATATTAAAATAACTACAATATTTAGAAAATTAATTATTATTTATTAATTAGATTTTTTATATAAAAAAATAAAAAAATATTATAATCTCTATTAAATTATTATATATTTTTTTTCCAACAAACGGCATAAAAACAAATAAGATGAAAATATATGGCACATCAGTCCATCCAAAATTCTTTGAACATAGATGACAAAGCTTATCTTGTGATGTGATTAGACATGCATAAATCAACCTGCATTAGAGGCCTTCGAAATAATCTATTCAGACATGACACACTTATGGATTTCTTTTTGGCTGGTATCAAACATATTTATCTATAAAAAAAATAAAATAATTGACAGTAGGAAATAAATCATTATAATATACAAAAATTAAAGATAATTTTAAATTAACAATTCATAAAAAAATGGGTCTAGACTCTATAGTACTATAATTTAATTATATTTAAATTAATTTATTTTCCACTTTTCTACGCGTGCGAGAGTCTACTCCACTAAAAAGAAAATGAATTATCATTAAAAAAATCAAAATTATCGATGAAGTTATCAGTTGGTAATCTGTCGATATATACACATACTAATAGATTGATTGAAAAACAGTTGTCAGGAGAGAATTTGTCGAAAATAGATTTTCCGAATGAATATGTGTTTCTGTCGTTAATATTTTAACAATAAAATTTTATTTTTGTCGGTAAATATGCCGGAAACACTATTCTAGCAAACGATTTTCTATCGAGGGAAACCTATTTTCCGTCGAAAAATAACAAACGCTTAAACCTTGCCAGATTATGGTTTTGCTGACGGAAATAAAGTTTTCGTCTGTGTTTACCAATGGAAACTGAATTTCCATCGGTAAACACCGACGGAAGTAAGCATTTCCTTCGGTATTATATTGAAATACTAACGGGAAATATCATTTCCGTCGGTGTTTATTTTTCGATAATCACTGACAAAATAAGTGTTCCTTCGGGAAAAAAAATCATAAATTCAATGTATTTATGCGCTCTACTCTATTTACAATTTCCAAATATACAAAAATCATCACAGACGATGACATTATATATACAATCCACACATACAAATAGATCAAATATAATTCACACACCTACATCATATAACAATCATACTTATAAAATTCACACATAAAAACATATTCCTTACATCTTAAGAATTCATTCCTCTCTTCTTCATACAATCCATATAAGCACAAATAAACTAGCATTCATACAAATAGAAATTGTTAGCTAGAGCCCTAGAGTCAATCATTTTATGATTGTATTTTGGACTTATTGTATCATATTCTATATAAATAAAGACATTTGGATTTTGGTTATTATACTTACTTGTATTGATGCCAAATAAACTAAGTATAATAATGTCCTTGAGTAGATGGTTCTCACCTATATCAATCGGTTAGTTGAACCGATAGTGAGATGATATAGGGAACACTACTCTTAATCATTCCTAGTCGAGTATTAACATTCAGGGACAATGTTAATACAATAAGACTAGCATGTAGGTCAACTCGATGACTTGATCTCACAAGTCATGGATATAGAGATATCAAGTCGACACATGGGTATACATTAGAGAATGTATACTGAATGACCCGCCATGAGAAAGTATCATGGATCGTTATATGAGTGTCATATATTTTCTCATGTGGCTATTAGTATGACTACTAGTCCTTAGACCTGAAGTCACCATAAATCCCTACATAAGGAGTTATGTACTTTGGTTTCGTCAAACGTCACCCGTAACTGGGTGGACTATAAAGGCGATTACTGAGTATATAACAAATTATGCAGAGGGATGTGAGTGATGTAGATGAGATCTATCTGTTGGTGCAATATCCCTTAGGTCAAGGTTGACTGAGATGACCAAGCTTGAGTCTCGGTCATAGTTTCGATGTTTGACAATACATGTAGACACATGGACAATGCAGGTGCAGTTGTTCATGTGGGGAGATTCTGATCAGGGACTGATCAGTGTGGATGAAGAAGAGTCGAGTAGGTCAAGGGTGACCGGATACATGACTAGGAATTCCTAACTGGAAGGCCAGGCAGAAGAGAAGTCCTAGTGAGTGAAGCTAGGCAGATGGAAAGTCCTGGTAAGTGAAGCCAGGCAGAAGGAAGTCCTAGTGAGTAAAGCTAGGCAGATAGAAAGTCCTAGTGAGTGAAGCTAGGCAAAAGAAAAGTCCTGGTGAGTGAAGCCAGGCAGAAGAGAAGTCCTGGTGAGTGAAGCCAGACAGAAGAGAAGTCCTGGTGAGTGAAGCTAGGCAGAAGAGAAGTCCTAGTGAGTAAAGCTAGGCAGATTGGAAGTCCTGGTGAGTGAAGCCAGACACGATGGATTTAAGTCCAAGTAGGTCAAGAGAGTGACCGGATACTTGGCATGATGAAGGAAAGTCCAAGTAGGTCAAAGGAATTGACCGGATACTTGGCAAGAGGAGAAAAGTCCAAGTAGGTCAAAGGGATTGACCGGACACTTGGCAGGTCAAGGGAGTGACCAGATGCTAGGCATGATGTACCAACAGGTCAAGGTTGACCGGATGTTGGTTTGAGAGGCTTAGGACTTGGTTTTGGACAAAAACCAAGAGCTGGATCGATCAGTGGATCGATCCAGGCTTTTCCCAGCGAACAGAGAGCCTCTGGATCGATCAATGGATCGATTGGGACGCTGCTGCTTCGCGCGATAAGCGCTGGATCGATGCGTGGATCGATCCAGGCATTTTTCCAGAGCACAGAGGCGCTCTGGATCGATCCGTGGATCGATCCAAAGCCTCCCCGATCGATTGGGAGTTTTCGAATCGATCGGGATCCGACCGTTGCGTCGTATTTGAGCTGCAGGCAGGCGTCTCCTTCGGGTTTGACCACTATTTCATCTCAGATCTCTCGCCATCTCCTCCACAGCGCTCTCAAAGCTCAGATCGCCAGTTCTTGAAGGATCTTGGAGGTTTTCCAAGTCAAGAGGCGGATCAAAGCCAAGAAGAGAAGCTAGGGTTAGGGTTTTCTGTACTCATTGTAAGCTTATGCTTGTATTCTTGTATCCCTTCCCTTTATTTTGTACTGAGAGTCTTGTAGGGCTTCTCCACCTTCGGTAGTTACTGAAAATGAGGTTTTTATTAGTGGAGGGTGCGTGAGTAGGTGTGGATCCTTGGACTAGTCACCTCTTGTGAGGTGGATACCAAGTAAACCAACCTTGTTAGCGTTGTGTGATTTGTTTCTTGTATTTCCGCTGCATATCTTTGAAGAAGCAAGCAACGTCAACCACGAAGCACGCGACGAGCTATTCACCCCCCCTCTAGCTACTTTTCGGTCCCAACAAGTGGTATTAGAGCAAGGTTGCTCTTCACCGGAATCATCGCCGGAAGGGTCAAGCATAACAAGTAAAGCAAGAGAGTGAAGAAGTTGAAGCAAAATTGTCAAAGTCAAAGAAATTCAAAAGCTCAACTTCTACAATGGAATTTCGAGATGGGCTTGGATTCGACACGAGGGTGGCTCCACCATACACTTCCACGAGCTTCGATTCTTGGAAATCAAGAATCGAAAATTTTCTTATGATGGAGATAGAGTAATGGTTTGCTCTTATGGAAGGCTTCAAGACTCCAACAAACTCAAAGGGCAAAGTTCTCAAGAGGAGCAAATGGAGCCAAGAGCAAGTCTAAAGGTGCGAGGCCAATGACAAAATGACCAAGCTTTTGGTCAATTTATTGCCGAGTACCATCCTTTGCAAAATTGGAGAATTTGAAGATGCAAAGGAATTATGGAGTAAATTGGCCAAGCTTCATGAAGAGATCCCCTCCACTGTACAAGAGCATGAAGAATCCAGAGAGGGTGACTCTTTGGAGCAAGACCAAGAGGAGGACTCCGAGGTTGAGAGATGCTCAACCTCCGAAGAAGAAGTCCAAGAAGAAGCTTCATCTTCAAGGGAGTGCAATGAAGAGAACAAGGAGGGAGCATACTCCTTGTTCCATGTACAAGATGATGAAGCCTCCACCTCTAGGATTGAGGGGGAGTGTAGATAAATGAACCCGGAGCAAGAAGAGGCCTCCACATCCGGGTCAAGTGAAGAAGAAGAAGATGATACCACCTCCAAAATTCAAGAAATATCAAATGGAGGAACAAGTGCCATCCCTACACAAGAAGGTATAAATGTTTCAATTAAAAATAAAAATCATATAATATGTTTTGAGTGTAGGGAAAGTGGGCACTACAAGATCAAGTGTCCCAACTTGGCCAAGAAGAAGGATCAAGTGACACAAAAGGGTAAGGAGAAGCCCAAGGAGACCACCCCCGGGACAAAGAAGAGCAAGGAGCACATTGTGTGCTTCTTGTGTCAATAAAAAGGGCATTACCGAAGTCAATGCTCCAAGGGGAAGAAGATGGTCAAGGCTCAAGGAGGCACTAGTCAAGGGGAAGCCTCCAAGGTAAAGAAGAAGGTAACATTTATTGAGCCTATTCCTTTACGTTATGGTAAAAAGTATGATAGTTCTAATTTCTATCATCTTAATGCAATTTACCATAAGAATAGAAAGCATGAGGGCATTAAGGAAAAGCATGTGGCCCTACATGCCAAGACTACCCAACCTAAGGTTAGGAAGGTAGATAGACATTTGGGCACGAACGCTAAGGAAAATAGATACAAGCCCAAGAATAAAAATGCTCATGGATCAAATGAAAAATCAAATACTAAGGACGTAGTGAGGGAAAATCAAGTCTTGAGGTCAAGACTTGATAAATTAGAAAAGACCCTAAAAAGATTGGAAAATATCCTATTAGGGCAAAATGAGCATAACCTAGGTTTAGGGGTACAAAAGCCATCCAATGACCATAGAGGTTTGGGATACAAACCCAAAGCTAAAAAGGATTTGCCTAGCTATCATAGGGTTCCATATAGTTATGGAATAAACCCTAAGTCTAGAGGTCAAGTCAAGGATACAAGGAAAGATATCCCTAGAAGTATCTTTGCAACCAAAGTGACTAAGACTTCTAAGAAGTCTAAGAAAGTCACTAACAAGGTCATAAGGGAGGCTATTCCTAGAGCTGACCTAGAAAAAGTGACCAAGGCTTCCAAGAAGCCAAACAAGGTCACTAGGAAGGTATCTAGGGAAGTTATCCCTAGTGAATACCTAGAGCATCAAAGGAGCACCAATAGGTGTTGGGTTCCTAGGAGCATCTTCTCTACCCCATAGATGGGTTAGAGAGTGTCAACTCCGATTAGAAGGGTAGTTAACCCAACTTTGAGGAAATTGACACTCAAGGAGCATTTTCAAGGTTTTTGTTAACCTTTGAAAATGAAATGGAATTATTATTTACTCCTTGAAAGAGTAAAATGTGCCAAATTTGAGAAGTCTTGATCTTATTTTAAAATGGCATAATTTAGAAAAAGCATAAGAAATACCAAGTTGGGATTTTGGTATTTGCTTAGTAATTTAAGGCATATCTAAGCCTTAAATTTAAAATGCTACTCTTGTGGAAAAATGAAATACGCCAACATTTGAGGATATGCTTAATTTTTAAGTGGCATAAACAAATCAAGAGAAATAGAAATGTCAATTTAGGTTTTGACATTTCTTTAAAGCATTTAGGGCAATCTAGGTTTAACATTTTAAGTTAAAACAAGTGATATATTTTGAGTTAGCTAAGTGGTTAAGGATACTTAGATAAGTAATCTAGGTATATTTTATTTATGCTAAACCTTGCCATGATTGTTTGCCCATCATATGCCATGACATCATGTCTATTTTTACATTCATGTTTTATTATGAAAAATCCAAAAATACCATGTCATGACATTCATACATCATGTAGTTATAGGATATTTTCTTTTGAAAATTATTTCCTTTTGATGTATGCCATAACATAATCATGCATTATGTTTAATTCCTTAGAAGCAAGGACAAATGACATTTATCAACAAGTGTTTTCAACAAGTGTTGTCAACAAGTGTTGTCAACAAGTGGTATTAACAAGTAACATCCTAAGTGGATGTTCAATATCCACAAAATGCCTAGATAGATATGCATGATCCCTATATTAGGGAAAAACCAAACTTTACATCTCACAAAGACCAATAAGATGACTTGTATGTGTTTTAGTACACATTGGATACAAGTGAGATGTTAGGATGATGAACAAAACTCAAGATGTTGATTTAGTGCATTCTTTTGAGTTTTAAGTTCATCAAAACACATAGTTATGTGTTTTCCCATCATTGGGAAAGCTAATGTACAAGTCATGTGCATTAAGCCCAAGGAATGTGATGGGATATTGGTTTTGAAAATTATTTTAAAATGCTTTTGGAAAATCTTGGTGAAGGCTATCTTTTGATAGTAATCACCATTGAATAGTTAGACACAAACTTGAAGAAAACGCTAAAGTTTTAGCAAGTTTTCAAGCGTGTGTCAATCTTTGAAAATATGATGTATTTTCATAGAAAACTATTTTTCCATGATAATATATGTCCTAAACAATGTCTACATGAAATTTCATGATTTTTGGATTTATGTAGAATTTTCTAGGGGTTTCTGAAGTTGGCTGAATTTGAAATTCAGCAACTATCAGAGCTTCGATCGATCCATGGATCGATTGGAGTGCCTGAATCGATCAGTGGATCGTTTCAGAAGGCAATTCTCGTAAGTAGAAGCTAGCTGGATCGATCAGCCGATCGATCTACACATCCTGAATTGATCAGTGGATCGATTCAGATAGGTTCAATCGATTGGAACCCAACTCCAATCAATCCAGGATGCTGATTCTGGCTGAGAAAGCCTGATTTCAGTATTTTGAACCTTGTTTTAGCAAATGTAACCATTCCAAACCCCTCAAAATACATTTGTATACATAAAAAGGGTATTTTCATATTGAAAACAAGGATGGATTAGTTAAGGAAGACTAAATTGAAGTTTAGGTTGAGGTTTGTTTCAAATTTTGAACATTTGAATCTCAAAACTTCTAAATTTGGGTTTCCTAAAGGTTTAGGGACTCCAAGTCATTGTTGGTGCAATGACAGAAGTTACCACCATGTCTTTAGGGGGAGGGACTCTTTAAAGACATGAAACATTATTTTTCATGAACCTTGGAGGGTGGTTAACCTTCTTTAGAGAAAATGCTCATGAATGAGCATTTGAACTTGAAATGGGGAGTGGATATCCTCATTATTTCAAGTGGTATTTCAAGTGGTTGAAAAATGCTCAAGGTTGGGCATTTGTCTACATTACGGAAGAATGTAGGGAAATGAAGGGTATGGGACCTTCATTATGATGTTGATTACAACCTTGAGAAACTCCTCAGGGGGAGAGTTTAAAAAGGGATAAAGGTTCAACGAGTGCAGTTGTAACCAATGATGAGTATCTCTTCAGGGGGAGAGATAGTGTTTATTTGATGTGTGCCAATAGGGGGAGAATGTGTGGTTTAAGTTAGGCCTTCATTACCTATGGGGGAGGTTATAGGGGGAGAATGAAGGGAGCCAACATTCATACTTTGGCATGAAGAGAGTTAAGGCTATGGGATTAGCTTAACTCAAAGTAGTCCTAACTTAAAGGTATTGTCAAACATCTAAAAGGGGGAGATTGTTGGTGCAATATCCCTTAGGTCAAGGTTGACTGAGATGACCAAGCTTGAGTCTCGGTCATAGTTTCGATGTTTGACAATACATGTAGACACATGGACAATGCAGGTGCAGTTGTTCATGTGGGGAGATTCTGATCAGGGACTGATCAGTGTGGATGAAGAAGAGTCGAGTAGGTCAAGGGTGACCGGATACCTGACTGGGAATTCCTAACTGGAAGGCCAGGCAGAAGAGAAGTCCTAGTGAGTGAAGCTAGACAGATGGAAAGTCCTGGTGAGTGAAGCCAGGCAGAAGGAAGTCCTAGTGAGTAAAGCTAGGCAGATAGAAAGTCCTAGTGAGTGAAGCTAGGCAGAAGGAAAGTCCTGGTGAGTGAAGCTAGGCAGAAGAGAAGTCCTGGTGAGTGAAGCTAGGTAGAAGGAAAGTCCTGGTGAGTGAAGCCAGGCAGAAGAGAAGTCCTGGTAAGTGAAGCTAGGCAGAAGAGAAGTCCTAGTGAGTGAAGCTAGACAGATTGGAAGTCCTGGTGAGTGAAGCCAGGCACGATGGATTTAAGTCCAAGTAGGTCAAGAGAGTGACCGGATACTTAACATGATGAAGGAAAGTCCAAGTAGGTCAAAGGAATTGACCGGATACTTGGAAAGAGGAGAAAAGTTCAAGTAGGTCAAAGGGATTGACCGGACACTTGGTGGGGAGTCCTGGCAGGTCAAGGGAGTGACCAGATGCTAGGCAAGATGTACGAACAGGTCAAGGTTGACCGGATGTTGGTTTGAGAGGATTGGGACTTGGTTTTGGGCAAAAAAAATAAGAGCTGGATCGATCAGTGGATCGATCCAGGATCTGGATCGATCAGTGGATCGATCCAGGCTTTTCCCAGCGCACAGAAAGCCTCTGGATCGATCAGTGGATCGATCCAGAGGTCCCAATCGATTAGTGGATCGATTGGGACGCTGCTGCTTCACGCGATAAGCGCTGGATCGATGCGTGGATCGATCCAGGCATTTTTCCAGAGCACAGAGGCGCTCTGGATCGATCCGTGGATCGATCCAAAGCCTCCCCGATCGATTGGGAGTTTTCGAATCGATCGGGATCCGACCATTGCGTCGTATTTGAGCTGCAGGCGGGCGTCTCCTTCGGGTTTGACCACTGTTTCATCTCAGATCTCTCGCCAGCTCCTCCACAGCGCTCTCAAAGCTCAGATCGCCAGTTCTTGAAGGATCTTGGAGGTTTTCCAAGTCAAGAGGCGGATCAAAGCCAAGAAGAGAAGCTAGGGTTAGAGTTTTCTGTACTCATTGTAAGCTTGTGCTTGTATTCTTGTATCCCTTCCCTTTCTTTTGTACTGAGAGTCTTGTAGGGCTTCTCCACCTTCGGTAGTTACCGAAAAGGAGGTTTTTATTAGTGGAGGGTGCGTGAGTAGGTGTGGATCCTTGGACTAGTCGCCTCTTGTGAGGTGGATACCAAGTAAACCAACCTTGTTAGCGTTGTGTGATTTGTTTCTTGTATTTCCGCTGCATATCTTTGAAGAAGCAAGCAACGTCAACCACGAAGCACGCGACGAGCTATTCACCCCCCCCCTCTAGCTACTTTTCGGTCCCAAAACTATCCCTCCTATATGACGGGAGAGACATCGGTATTCTTGATAGAGTGAGACCACGAAGTGCATGACCATGCCCAAATGAGTCAATATAGGATATTAAGCTCATTTGATTTAGTGTGTCTACTTGGAGTTCAAGATTTAGATTGATTAGAGGATGACACGGTCTATGCCTCATATTGATCAATCTAGATGTCTAGGATAGAAGGACACTTGTCATATATTGTGAGGAGTCACAATTAGTAGTCACAAGGTGATGTTGGATCTCAACATTTCTTGTAACTTGGGTAGCAATGATGTATTGCCAACGTTATGTTTCTAAAGGAGTTTAGAAACATTGCCAACGTTACAAGAACCTATTGGGTCACTCACAAAGAACAAGTGGATGGAGATTGGGTTCATATGATGAACCAATTGGATTAGGTTCATATGATGCACCAAAGATTGGATTCAAATTAGACTTATTGAGTTAAACTCAATTAGATTCAATTGTTGAATGAGTCTAATTTAAATTTGATTCATTGAGTCAATTTATATTAATGAATTGAGATTCATTAAATTAAAATTGACTTGAATCAAAGGTTGGATTTAACCCAACAAGGAAGAAAATTGGTCAATTTTGACTTGACCAAATGGAAGTTGAAACATCAAGTTTGACTTGATGCATTGCCACATCATGAAGGTTGACTCATCCTACATGGCATGACTAACATTGCCACATCATCTCCACCTCATGAGGTATGCCACCTGATGGAGGTTACACATCTCATGCCATTTAATGTGGCCGGCCACATTAATGAGGGAGGTTACATGGTGTGGCCGGCCACACTAATGTAGTGTGGAAGTTTTTGTTTTTGTGTATTGATGTGTGCATTCATTCTATCATCTTCTTCCTTGGCCTTTCTTCCTCCTTGCTGTGGTTTCCGTGAGCTTTCACTAAAGGAGAAGGTGGTTGAGTGAGTCCAAAAGAATAAGGAAGGGTGAAGGTCACAAAGGAGGATACTACTAGTGAGTGTATAAGATTCCTTTTTGCTTTCTCTCTTTTCTCCCCTTTAAATCCTACCCGAGAGCCCAAGAAGTGATAGCACACTTGTGGTGCTCTCTTCTCCATCCTTGAGTGTTAGAGAACACTTCTTGTTGGTGTGGATATCACTAGAGAGTTGTCTACGTTGACAACTTCGAGATCCGGCGTACCGTTGGACGAGCGGGATTTGCGAGGGCACGCTTCAAGGTATAACTCTTATCTACTGTAGATCTGGAGTATGAAACTCATATTCGTAGTTTTAGAAATTTTTCTTTGCACGGATCCGTTGGCTAGGGTGATTCGGGGTTTCCGCGACGCGAAAAAGCGATTTTCGCGGACCGAAAAACCCAACAGAAACAATCATAATCATCTAAAACAAACAAAACTAAATAATTCTGCAGAATATATATGCAAATATCTATATTTAAATCCGAGTTTATAGAATACATACCGTAATAGAATGTATTCCAAATAATATAAGAATATAAGATAATAAAGAAAATTCTATAGAAAGTTAAATACCAAATGATCATGTTGATGTATAAATAAATATTTTGCATATATGTATAATGAATTTTATATGTAATAAAATGATACTTGAACATAAATGAGCATGTGATGATATAAAGAGTCAATATGTAAATAGGGTTGAACGTGACTCCGGAAATATATAGTAATAAAATATTTAGAAATGAACATATTATAATATTAAAATAGAATAAATATATTATCATGGTCTATGTATGATAAATAAAAAATTAAATTATAGTTGAACAAACCTCAAAAAAAGCTAATCACCATTGTCTGATGGATCTTGACTCTCTTTTGACTCAAAATCATGTGATGCCAGGGTGAAATTAGTCACGATCACTCGCATTTGGGCTATGAGAGCTTCATTACTCGCATCACGTTCAGTCCTCCACTACTCCTTAGCAACCCTCTACTGATCCCTATCGACCATCCTCTAATCCATTCATTTCAATTGAGTACGCAGTTCTTGATTTTCACATCTTAAAGATTGTACCTCACTAAAAGAAGTGGAACTAATATGGCCCACCGAATTCCTCAAATAATCAAATGCAAGTTTGTCCTGGGAGCCAAGGCCGTAGAGGGTGGATTTTTTTTCGTTCCATCGATAACATCATAATAAATCTCATTTAGAGCATTAGTAGATAGAGACCGTGACTCTCTCCCCTCCGCTGTTGGTTGAGATGACTGAACCACTCTATCTGTTATTTGTCCTTATGTGAAAAAATATAATATCCAATTTGATTAGTATAGCTAAATACTAATCAAGATAGAAACGAATAAATATAATAAAGTTAATAATCTTACATGTAGAGTCTGAGATCGAGAATCAACAAATTACTCATCCTTCTTCTTGTGGATCTTGAGAAAGACCTTCATACATGTGGGCTGACAGACAAGCTCACATTCCTACATACAAAATAATTTAGGATAAAATTATACAAGTTTGGTAATAAATACAAAATTGTTACAAAGTATAACTATAAATTATACTCACCATATCCATGGCATGCTCAACAATGGATTTGGATTTTGGCATATGCCGAGTGGTTCCGGTGCTCGAGCCACATGACTCTATATTTCTATTTACTTTTACTTTTTCGGCATTTGTTTGCCACCTTTTTGCAACCTAGATGGTCATCCATGCACTCCATATTGCCTCATAAACATATGCAAGTCTAGTGCTCTTCTTTCTCATATAGTACATATGATCTCTGTAAAGTTTGGCACAGTAAGTATTCCATGTAGCTTTAAATTATTTTTCTTGCTCATCCTCTCATGTATATATTTTTTGCAATTATAAGTTAAAATTTAGTTTAAAGGATAACTATATTAGAATACCAAATATATTAAATTTACTTACCACAAATTCATTATAATAAAACAGCTTCATCTCCTGGTCTACGTGTCTCCATGTAGTACCAGAAGTGTATACTCATTCCTTGAATTTTCCCATGGTATAGGTGGAAACTCAATGGATATGAGAAGTGAACATACATGAAATAATATTAATGTATGAGTAATATATTTTAAATAAAGTCATATATGAACTTAAATTATTAATAAGAAAAAATACTTACGAGTCTTCGACAACTCTAAGAACCTTGTAGCTATGGGGTGCTACAACCTGCTACTTTCCCATAATGATATATAAAATAACATTACAACCCATCATAATAAGGTTTAAAAACATAATAATATAAATACAAAATAATATGGAAGCATAACTTACTTGATGAACAATAATGTTAGTATTTAATCATCATTAATATCTACCTAATCAACATTAACATTTTCTATAACCTCATCGCTAGATGAGCTTAGTTCAACTTCATCCTCACTATTGGGCATTTCTCCATCATATATCTTTTCGTAAGTAACATTAACATCTACAAATAATTGAGAAGTAGATTGAATGTCTCTCCACTTCATCATTCTGAAACGCATCATGATTTTGAGCAATGATTGTGTTCGGCATCTTTATGGTCGAGCAAGGCTTGATTCAACAAAAAGACAATCATTCACTATATCCTCTTCTTTTTGTAGGGTATTCAAGATAGAAAACTTGACCCACTTGTATCCAGAAAATGAAAGGTTGAAACTTGTTGAATCTTTTGTTTGAATTAACCTCAACTAAATTATAATTTGGACATATTCTAGTACCTATTCTTGGGGTCAGATCATATCATAAACATTTGAACTGTTGGAATGTATACTAAAAGTCTAGCTTTTTGTATAAACATTTATTTAGAAATAAGAATCATATTGGTCAAATATCTACAAGTTAAGTGTAGTTGTTCGATTAATTTATATTGTAGATAACATGGTGTGTGGTGTCACACACAGAAGATCATGTTATCAGTTCTTTATAAATTATAAACAGTTGCTCACGATAAGATGGAAAGGAACAAACCATTGGAATAGTCATAGTGTAATTAGGTATTAGTTTATCTTGACTGATAAATTACACTAGTACACTCTGAGTGTATTGAGCAGGACCATTTAAGGTAAGTTCTTTTTATACTGACTTAATAAAAGAACAAGACCTTAGTTATTATGGAAGTGTGTGCTCTTAATCCTAATAAAATAACAAGTACATATATTTATTATTTATTTCTTTGACTTATCAAAAGGCGAGATTTAGCTCGATAAATCAATAGGCTCGATAAGTTGGGAAATGATATTGCTTATAGTGTGTGTTGTTGATTATAGAAAGAAACTGTGTCCTAGTAATCTAGGTTGATAATGTCCTCAAGAGGAGATAATAAGGATTGTCATGTTAAACCCTACAGGTGGACTTAGTCCGACACGACAATAAGGTTGAGTGGTACTACTCTTGGACTAAGATATTAATTAAAGTGAGTTGTCAGTAACTCATATAATTAGTGGACATTCGACATCTTAAATACAGGGAGATTAACATACTCATGATAAGAAGGAGCCTAAAATGTAATTTGGGATTGGTGCGGTAGTTCAGTAATAATTTTTTAGTGGAATGAATTATTATTGATGAAATTAAGTTAGGTGTTCGGGGTGAACACGGGAAGCTTAATTTCATCGGGACACCAAAACTAATTCCGCCTCTCAATTCCTATCGTAGACTCTTATTTATAAAGTATTATATCCACCTATACTCACCTTTATACCCATCCTAATGGGGTCGGCCAAGCTAGCTTGAAGCCCAAGCTAGGGGTCGGCCAAGACCAATAGGATGAGCCAAGTTGGTAGTCGACCAATGCTTGGAGCCCAAGCATGTTGGTGCGGGAAGCATCCGACGATCAAACCTGAGTTTTGATAATGGCAAAGGATTCAAAGTTAAGGTGTGTTGTGATCTAACGTGCTTGACTAAGTGTTTCAGGAAAGTCCTAACTGTAGTTAGGCAGGTGAAAACCCTAGGGGGTGGTAACCCTAGGTCATAGGGGGTGGTAACCCTATGCGGAAAGTCTTGATGGATCGAGTGTTTCAGGCAAAAGTCCTAGGGGGGTAACCCTAGGTGGAAAGTCCTGGTATCGCGAACCAGGTGAAAGACTGGACCAGCTGGGAAGCAGAAGTCCAGCAGAAAGTCCGGAAGCATCGAGCACCGAGCAAAAGTCCAGTCGATCTGGAGGATCGCACTGGCATCAAGTAAATCTCATGAGTGGAGTAGGTGAGGACGCGTTCCCCGTAGCGGGAACAGTAGGCGTCGGGTTGACCTAGGGTTTCCGGTCGAAAATCCGAAGTCAGACCCGGATAGTCCGGAGACTGTCACTATATTCTGTTATCATATTTACTATTGTTTTGTGCTAACTTTGGTTTGCAGGGTATGTGTTTGGGACTAACACTCTTGCAGGTACCAAAAACACAAAGTACACCTCGGATGAACAATGTCCGAGGCGCCTCCATGGGGCTTGGAGGCGCCTCGGGTGCAAAGCTAGAGCTGGCTGCGAAGCACTGTGGAGGCGCCTTGAACCAGTTGCTTAAGGTGCCTTGAATGAGGCATAAGGCGCCTTGAAGAGATAAAATTCGACCAGTTCAAGCTTGATCCACGCGGGCGACTCGACAGCATGGAGGCGCCTTGAATGGCTTTCAAGGCGCCTTGAACACCCTTTATAAGGGGGTTTCGACCAGGAGCTTGACATAATTCACTCCAAGCGATTCCTTTGCATATAGCTGCTAACGACATGATCCAGAAGTGCTGCAACAACCTCCCGATGACCCGGAGCTCTGTTTCTTCTTCCTTAGTTGTCGGTATAAAGTTGGTATTATACTTTCTGTAATGACCCGCCTTCTACTGGCTAGGCTGTGAGGCCGATCGTTACATTATGCTGTGCTAAGCTGTATCCATGACCATCACTAAGTCTAGGTGCGGAAAGCTGTATCAAATAAAAACTTTGCTAAGCTAAGTTCAAGTTTTTGGTCCTACGTGTGCTAAGGGATGCAATCTAAGGTATACATGGCATATCCTACATCCCCTATGGTCAAGGAACTGATTTACAAGGTCTCTTGGTCGAAACCCAGCTTCCCAATCAATCCAGAAGCTGTCCCAATCGATTGCAAGCTGTTGAATCGATCCATGGATCGATTCTGATGGCTACTGTGCTCGGGCAATATTCTGGATCGATCGGATGATCGATCCAGCTTGTCCAATCGATCCAATGATCAATTCCAGAGCTCTCTGTTCGCGGGAGCGATTTCCCGATTCCTCGATCGATTGGTTGATCGATCCAGCAGCTTCCTGTTCGCGACAGAAAGTGACTGGATCGATCGGCTGATCGATCTAGAAGCTTACTGTTCGCAGAACAAGTTCACCAATCGATCAGCTGATCGATTGGAGTCCCCCAATCGATCGGCTGATCGATCGGGGTTTCTAATTTTGTATCAGAAGTCTGATTTCAGCACTGTTTCGTGCCTAAATCACATATACAAGTTCTAAAATGGCTGGGAAACTTTATAACATCAATATTTAGTATTCTAAACATGGCCTAATGCATAATTCACTAGTTCATGGCATTTAGACATACTAAAGTGCGGAACAACTAAAATGCTACAGAGTTCTAATGCTTAAAACAAAAATTGCTAGATCCCTAAGATCTTTATTCCAAGTTCCACCCACACACATCTTCCTTACATTGACCTCCAGCCTCCGCTAGTCCATCTTTCCTTTACCTTTATCTGCAGTATAAGGAAAAGAGTATCTGTAAGTTTGAGAGCTTAGTAAGAAACCATCTACCTCACTAAAACGTGCATACGATGAAATCATGCTTTTAAAACATGATATTTGAAATATATGTATACTGAACGAGTTAGAGCATGGCATGGTATCATACAAACATAGAAACTAAAACTAATCATGGAACTATCACATGTGTCAATAATGAAGGACTAAGCTGAAACATGAACTGAGCGAAAACTAAAACTAAGCTGGAACTGAATTTAAACTGTATACACAACTGATTTGTGAGTTTTGAAAACTATTTATCATAGATAGATGAAAATACATAATCATGCTGCTGATGGGCCTGACAACTATACATGCTATGCGCGCATCCCTAACTAGACCCGGGTTTGCAAGTCCCGAATCTAGTAGGCTTTACTAGGTTATCTAAACCTAGGGACGACTGTGGGAGCCTAACCCAATGGATATCTTGTAATACCCACTAAGCTTGTAAGATAAATATATGAATGTGGGATTTTTCCTTAGAAAAATAATAGGAAGTGAGTTGAAGCAAAAAGAAATAAAAAGAAGTGAAAGTCAAGGATTGAACCTTGAACCTCTTATATTATAATTCATAGAGTAGAAACCAATTGGGATAGAGAGAAGATATTGATAGCAAAGGAGGGAAACTTATGATAAAGGTAAGAGTAAAAACTAGCCAAAAGAAAACAAGAAAAGAGCAAGAGAAAGGCAACTTGCCTTCCTCCCTTTCTCTCCCTCTTCCTCTTCTTGCCGTGACCTTAAAGAGACCATTAAGGGGATTCATTCCCCCTTGTTTCACCATGAATGATGAGGATAAATAAATAAATAAAAATAAAAATAAAATAGAAAAAAAAAGGCTAAGGGAGAAGGAAAGCAAAAACTAAGTTTGCTACCTCTTCCTCCTTAACTTAAAAGAGAATATGTAAAGAGAAGATTTTATTTCTTTCTCTCATTTCTCTCATTCATCCCTCTCCATCACCGAAACCTCAGTCCCCCTCTCCTCCATCTTCGGCCCTAAGCCAAGGTTTTCTCCTAAGAAAACCTAAGATACAAGGAGGACTTAGCAAGGGAATCAAGGGAAGGGAACTAGAAGAAGAGGCTACTTCTTCCATCACCACACCTTAGATCCACAAGCGAAAAGGATGTAAGCTTCCCCTCACCTGTGGTACAAGGCTTTTTATGTGATTTTTGGATTCTATAAGGATTAGAAAACCTAGGAAAGAATTTAAGAAAATTCGGCTAAAGAAAGGGTTTTCGAATCTAGGATGATTTAAACAAGTCCTTATTTCATGATATTCTTTCTATGCTATGTAGGAAGGATTTTCTTCATGTTTTTATACTTAAATGATGCTTGATCAGAGGAGTACCTAACCCTAGAATTTCGGCCAAAAATATGTTAAGGAGGTTAGGGAAAAATATTGTTTAACTAAACTAGTACAAAATTTCTCCCATGAACTACTAAGGGTTTTTATTGGTTTTCTTGCTTGAAAGTTACTTGGAACCAAAGAAATTCATTTATATGTTTCGGCCAAGAAAAGGGCTTAGGGTTAGGAAGACCTTTAAATTTAATGTTGGTATGATAGAATATAGAGTTCTCTTAAAGAATTGCATGTTGTACATTGCTAGAAATTCATGAACTCTTATTTTAGATTTTCGGCCATGATAAGATGGATAGTTTAGAAAAGCTTAAACAAAATTATAATATACTCAAGACCTCTGTGATATTATGATATGAAGGTTGTTTAATGTTCTTATGTTTAAATTGAGTATAGGAAAATTAGTTACATGATATATGACATGTAAGATCACAAGGGTCCTAGCTTGTTTATGAACCAACTTTATATATGATGTTCTTAGTAATTTTTGCCATGAAACTTACTTAGGTTTTCCATGTTTTAGGTCACTTAAAACCTAGTTTAAAGATTGGTAGGTTTCGGCCATGAGGAAAAATAAAAGAAAAAGGGAAAAGAAACCTAGGAAGCCTATGACACAATTCACATGTATGTTTATTATGCTTGTCTTTATACATGCTATGAAACTTGTATGATTTCTTATGCTTTTAGGTTATTTGAAGCAAGTTTATATACTGTTGAGTTTCGGCCAAGTAGGGTTTAAAAGACCTAGAGGGCTTAGAAATGAAACCAAAGGTGTTAAAAGTGCTTCTTATGAAAATAGGATAATGTGTTGATTGGGTCACATGCTTGTATAATTTTTCCATGACCTAAATGGACTATTGTATGTTTCGGCCATGAAGGATTAGATGCCCTAGAAACCCTAGAATAAGAATTAAATATGCTTATATCACTTTACATGGAATATGATAAGTAGAAAGACAAAGTTTCCATGCCATATGTTGTTTAATGACCTAATTGAGGCTAGGGTAAGTTTCGGCCATACATGTTGTATAATGTTTTGTTATGAATTTATACATGATGTTAGTTCAAGTTCACATGCTTGTATGTTTGTTTTTAGTCCTAATGAACACTTGTTAAAAGTTTGACTATGACATATGTTAAGGGCTTGAAGGACTTAAGAACTAGCTCAATATGCTTATTATGTTACTTGAAAAAAAAATGCTATAAATATGGTTTAAGGTTTCCATGCTTTCATGACATTTGGGACCTTGTTTATATACTGATAGGGTTCGGCCACATGAGTTTAAGGACTTGGAGAACTTAGAAACCAAGTTAATCATGCTTATAATGCTTCCTATGAAATTTATGTGATGATGATTTAGGGTTCACATGCTTGGAGGTTGCTTTTACCTAAATTGAGACCTAAGGGGGTTCGGCCATGATAGGAACCCAAGGGTTTAGGAAGCTTAGAACCCAAGTTAACTATGTTACCATGTTTTCTTATGATAGTATAATCACATGAGATACCCTTATGCTTAACCATGTATGCTTGTGATTTATACCTTTTTGATGATATGATATGTGGATAGAGATATGCATGTTTTAGTGATATGATATATGCTTAGAAATATGCATGCTTTAATGATATGCTATGTGCTTAGAATATGCATACTTTCTTATGACATGATGTATGCCTAAGTGATGCATACTTTTTATGATATGATGTATGCCTAAGTGATGCATACTTTTTATGATATGATGTATGCCTAAGTGATGCATACTTTCTTATGACATGATGTATGCCTAAGTGATGCATACTTTTTATGATATGATGTATGCCTAAGTGATGCATACTTTCTTATGACATGATGTATGCCTAAGTGATGCATACTTTTTATGATATGATGTATGCCTAAGTGATGCATACTCTTATGACATAATGTATGCCTAAGTGATGCATACTTTTATGCTATGCTATGTGACTAAATGATGCATTTTTATACATGCTATTTTACTTTGTAAGGCTTGTACCAAGGGTGGACTCCTAATCAGTCTATAGGCCTTGCTTTGTGATCTAGGCTAAGCCTTGCTTTGTGATCTAGGCTAATAAGGGATGAGCTCCTTAGTACACCCCTAGGCCTTGCTTTGTGATCTAGGCCAAGCCTTGCTTTGTGATCTAGGCTAATAAGGGATGGACTCTTCAAGTACGCCCCTAGGCCATGCTTTGTGATCTTGACCTAGTTCCTAGTATGATTCAAGACTTGCTACCTTGGATATACTTAGGACGCGCGCATCTAGGAACCCAAGGGTTTAGGAAGCTTAGAACCCAAGTTAACTATGTTACCATGTTTTCTTATGATAGTATAATCACATGAGATACCCTTATGCTTAACCATGTATGCTTGTGATTTATACCTTTTTGATGATATGATATGTGGATAGAGATATGCATGTTTTAGTGATATGATATATGCTTAGAAATATGCATGCTTTAATGATATGCTATGTGCTTAGAATATGCATACTTTCTTATGACATGATGTATGCCTAAGTGATGCATACTTTCTTATGACATGATGTATGCCTAAGTGATGCATACTTTTTATGATATGATGTATGCCTAAGTGATGCATACTTTCTTATGACATGATGTATGCCTAAGTGATGCATACTTTTTATGATATGATGTATGCCTAAGTGATGCATACTCTTATGACATAATGTATGCCTAAGTGATGCATACTTTTATGCTATGCTATGTGACTAAATGATGCATTTTTATACATGCTATTTTACTTTGTAAGGCTTGTACTAAGGGTGGACTCCTAATCAGTCTATAGGTCTTGCTTTGTGATCTAGGCTAAGCCTTGCTTTGTGATCTAGGCTAATAAGGGATGAGCTCCTTAGTACACCCCTAGGCCTTGCTTTGTGATCTAGGCCAAGCCTTGCTTTGTGATCTAGGCTAATAAGGGATGGACTCTTCAAGTACGCCCCTAGGCCATGCTTTGTGATCTTGACCTAGTTCCTAGTATGATTCAAGACTTGCTACCTTGGATATACTTAGGACGCGCGCATCTATGTTATGTATGTATGGTACAAGCCGGGGCCCTAAATATGTTGATATTATGTTCAAGTATATATATATGTAAGAAGAAAATGGTTTTAAAAGATCATGAGACATACACATGTTTTTCGGATACATGTTTTTAAAATCATGATGCATATAATCTATGATTATGTTGTGTTGAGGCTATGATTTAAGATATGTCATGATATGATTATGTTATGTTTCATGCTATGTTTTAAGAGATGATATGCCATGATAAGATTATGTTATGTTTCATGCTATGTTTTAAGAGATGATATGCCATGATATGATTATGTTATGTTTCATGCTATGTTTTAAGAGATGATATGCCATGATATGATTATGTTATGCTTCATGCTATGTTTTAAGAGATGATATGCCATGATATGATTATGTTATGTTTCATGCTATGCTTTAAGAGATGATATGCCATGACTAGTTATAATGTTTGTTATGTTGCATGATATGCTTAAAGAGTATGATATGTTATGCCATGACTAGTTGAGATCATGTTAAGTTGAGACATTATTTGATTATGTGTTGATTGTTGGTTTTAGTGAGTAGGAAAGGAACTTACTGAGCCATGAGTGCTCATAGCTTACTTTCCTTGTACCACAGATAAAGGAAAAAGCTGGATGAGTTAAAGGAGCAGCAGGAGGGGCAACGAAGATGTGTGTGGCGGTGGCTAGACAACTAATTAAGAACCTGCTTTAAAACCTTAAGAACTATGCTTTGGTTTTGTGAAATGTAATACAATATGGGTGACTTGATGTTAAGTTTTTATTTATTTTGTTATCATGTTATGAAACCATGTTAGTGTAGTTCGGTTTTAATTAAGTTAAGAAAAATTATTTTAAGTCTTCCGCTGTAATATGTACGTAGAGTATCGTAGCCCCGTCCCTTGTTGATAGCAGGGAGGGCGGGCGTTACATATCTAATCCAGTACAGTGCCACTGCTAAAATAAAATACTGATTATAGCTGAGTTCTTCTTATATTGCTAATTCTAGGTTATCTGAACCTAGAGCTAGGTTATCTGAACCTAGAGGCGACTGTGGGAGCTCACCCATTGGACCGTAGTCCCATATGACTATAGTAAAACTGTACATACTGAATAAATGCTTCTATAGCATTTACTAAGCTATCAAAATGCCTAAGTTGCATTCTTTTCCTGTGCTGCACATATTATCGAACACCCAGTGTGCACTATTGCACAACCTACGTGTCCAAAATTCGTATGCTACTAAACAAAGAAGAAATTCACACGAGAGCTACTTATACTGCAGGTGAGGGGTTTCTTACCTCTTGCTCGAAGTTTCTTACGATTCTAATCGCTAGACTTCCGGAGGAGACGATCCTTTCGACTATTTTCTCGCGTCTACGTGTTCTTCTAGTGAAGAGGAGCGTCCTCGTGCCGGAGTTGTCGCCGGAAAGTGCCCTTGGGACGGAACCCTAGCCCTTGGGGGCTTGGTGCGTCGAGAGGAGAAGGGGGAGGAAAAGAGGCGGCGTGTGAGGGTTTTGGGAGAGGAAAAGTTACAAATAAAAATCTTAATAACTCCTCTCTTAATTTCCCTATTTATACTAAGTGGTTAATTTGCCTAACTTAAGTATAAATATAATTGATTCCCTTTCCTTTCAGCATGGCCCTGCTGGGTTCACCTGGTTACTAAAGTCCACTATAAGTCGTAGGACCCATAGGTCTCGGGTTCAACTCCCGCCTAGACCTTTTACGATTCTATTTGTTTTTGCTACTTCCGCTACTCTAAAAATTCTGTAAAAATATCCTAAAATTCCAGAAAAATCATAGAATATTTCTAAAATAATTTTGAGAATTTTCGGGCATTACACTTTCATTGTAATTAGTTTATAATTCTTATCGAGCTTATAGTTGTTGCCCACGGAAAGTGATCAAGGTCGTGAGCCTTCGAGTAGGAGTCGATCAAGGCTCTGAACGAAGTAAATTCCACTGTGTCTCTGTGTTTGTGTTTCTTTATTCCTTTGTGTGTTTTTAACTTTGATAGTTTTATGAATCGAACGAAATAGCCGCGAGTGCTATTCACCCCCCCTCCTAGCGCGTCTCGATCCAACAATTGGTATCAGAGCAGGGTTGCGTTGATCTGGTGCGACCACCAATCACGCAATTTTTTTTCATGGTGTTTAAAATTTTTCGGAGTCAACTGAAATTAGTATTCTTACTATATTCCAGTTTTTTTCGTTTGTATCGATCTCGCTCGAAGTTGGTGCAATACCACTCGAGTTAGTTCTTTTTTCAATTCTTTACTCCCGCACTACTAATCCAAGACTCAGTCTTGGGACATCTTTTTTATTTTTTCTTTGCATATTCTCTCAATGGCCCAACAAGAGGGTTTCAGCACCGTTCGCCCCCCCCTCTTCTCTGGAGAAGATTTCGGGTACTGGAAGGGACGAATGGAAACCTACCTAAAAATCCAATTCGAAACCTGGATGATAATCAAGACTGGTCTGGATCTGCCAACGGATAAAGACGGCAAGCCTACACCCTGCGAGGACTGGGAGCCATCCCTAATCAAGAAGGTGGAAGCCGACGCCAAAGCTACCTGCACCCTCCAGTGTGGTCTTACCAAGGAGGAGCTCAACAGAGTCGGTCCATTTTCAACCGTAAAGGAGTTGTGGGAGAAACTGATAGAACTCCACGAGGGCACCATCGACACCAAGGTAAGTAAAAGAGATCTTTTACTTAATAAACTATATAATCTGAAAATGCAGGAAGGTGAGACGGCAAGCTCTCTACACGCAAGAATTCAAGACATCCTCAACTCTCTCCATGGAATAGGGCAAAAGGTAGAGAATCAGGACATCATAAGGTACACATTAAATTCATTTTCGAGGAGTACATTGTGGGCATCAATGGTAGATGCCTACAAAGTCTCCAAGGATTTATCTTCAATAAAATTAGATGAATTATTTTTTGAGTTTGAATTACATGAGCAGACTAATGCACAGCCAACCGAGAAGGGGGTTGCTTTGGTTGCAGGTACCAGTCGAACGCGCGAACCAAGATCACGAAGAAGAACTGAACCAGAGTCAGAAGAAGAATCCGACTCAGATGATGAAGATGAAGAACTAACAACGGAGCTCATGAATCTTGTGAAGAGACTTTACAAGAAGAAGAAAGGCTTCAACAAGAAGGACCTAAAGAAGGCAGTCCAATCCAAGGAAGCCCAACCAAGTTCTAAGGTAAAGTTCAAAGTGATCTGCTACGGGTGCAACCAGAAGGGGCACATCAAGGCCAACTGCCTGAATCAAAAGGTTACAAAAAAGCAGAGAAGGAAGAAGGCCTTAAAGGCGACGTGGGATGAATCTTCAGAAGAAGATACTGTAACGACCCAATTTTCCCTATTTCAAGTTCTAAAAGTCCATAAAAATATTTGGAAATACTTTTAAAATATTCTAGAGATTTTTAGGAATTTTTAGAGTATTTTTACGTACTTTTTGGAGGTCATTTAGTAGGTTTACAAAAATAAAAAAGTTTGACAAAAACCGTTGAAGGTGAGACTCGAACCCAAGACCTCCGGCCGAACCCGACCTAACTGGACGCAACCAACCAACTGGGCTACGCGTGGTTTGTTAATAAATATGAAGCGGGATATATATAAGTTATAGTAAAGGGCTAAGTTAGACCTAGGTTATAAAAGGGATAAGTTATGAGGAGAAAGGATGATTCCCATGACCTAATCTCGCGATTTCTTTCTCTCTCGCGGCGTCGACTTCCTCTCGGGCAAAAACGCAGCTGCAGCTCGGGCTTCGCCTCCGGCGGTCAGACAAGGACACTTCCGTGAGATCTTCTTGGACCCGAGCTTCTCTCGTCGAAGGGAGCACGCGGAAACAGAAGGAACGCCGAGATTTGAAGCTAGCCGAAACCCTAGAGTCCTCTTCTCCGGTTGTAAGTCCAGGAAAGCAAGTAAGTACTACTCACCTACGGTAGGAGTTGCTCCGTACGCTTGGTTTCCTTGTTGAGTTTTTACTCTAGGGTTCCCTTGTGCCAAAACTTGATTCATGCTAGGGCTGGATTGTATTCCATGCTGTGCCGAATTAGGAGAATGAATTAGGGTTTTAAGGTGGCTGTTTGGACCCCTGAGTTGTGCCAAAGTGTTTATGCCAAACCTCCTCTAAGGCATTAGGATGCTGAATTTTTATGTTAAGGGTTGTTTCCTTGTTTTGGGGTCTTTAGCCGTGCCAAAACTTTAGGATAAGCTCCAAGTTAGTTTTGTGTTATAGACCCTTTGCTGAGTTTGCATATAAACATCTTCTGAGATTTATATGGTTTCGGATTAGCATGTTTTCGGAATTTCTTGCACCAAGAGACATTCTATGTTAGCTTTCCTTTAGAATTTGACATGCTAAGCTTCCTTTTTGAATATGCATGCTAGTTATTGTAATATGCAGAATAATATGCTAAGTTTCCTTTAGAACTTGCTGTGTAGAAATTCTATGCTGTTGCCATGCTATTTCTGTGTATTTCAACTGAGTTACCATGATTTAGGTTGCTGCAATTAGTTTCCTCCCATGCTACTATCATGTTTTAGAATTTCTGAAACCATTTTCTTTTGGAGGTAGTTTAGGATTAAAAGCACATCAAAAGCTTAATTAAATGCCAAGGCATTTTTAATATCAGAATAAGAAAGATAACAAGTAAGTAAAGCAAGAGGCTAGTACCCGACATCCAAGAGCTTGTCGTTAAATAAATCCAGGTGACCATTTCCGAGGTCTTGACCCTGGTAGACCGAGGTATGCTCTTTTAGGATTGGTGGCTCACAACCCCAACCTATTAGGGAACGCGCATGAGATGGTACTAAGCCTGGGCCCAAAGAAAAGAAAAGTTAAGAAAGAAGAAAGAAAGAAGAAGTGAGTGAAAGATAGGAATTAAAAGATTAATTTCTAACACAAGGATATAAGAAATGAAACAAGTTACATGCTTAGAATAAATAAAAAGTTAGTTTATGGAATTCTAAGCTTATAGTATTAATTTCTTGTTATCCTGCTAGTTAGTGAATATGACTTGTATCCAGTTTATTTTCTGTATACCATGAGCACATGCAGATTGCTTTAGTATTTCAGTTTCAGTACTTTTGCATTACATTTATGCATTGCGAGCTTTGTGAGATAGATTAGTACTTACTAAGCGTTTTCGCTTATAGATCTATTTTTTTCCTCCTACTGCAGATAAAGGAAAAGCTAAAATATGAAAGGAAGGCGACAAGGAGGATGCGTGATGGATGACTGTGATGTTTGGAACCATGGAAGCTTGGGACCTCGCTAGAGGATTTAAATGAATTCTTGTTAAGAATCTGATAAGAGTTTAATAGAAGTTTTCTTTTAATTGCTAAAGAAATTAGAGAACCGCACATGTTATTTTATATTGCTGGATTTGATTTAGTCCTACTTTTTTTTCTATTAGTAAGTGCAGATTTAGTTCAATTTCCTTAAGCAGATATAAAATTGATTTTTGTTCAGTTTTGTACCTCCCAATTGCACCTGTTAGTTTAATTCCTTCTTACATGTCCCATAATCTATTTAATACTCTAATTAGTGCCATAAATTGTGAAATTGGTCTATTTTTGGTTGCTGGATTAATAGCTTTTCGATTCTGCTGGAATTGGCTACCTTTATTAATGTTGACATTATGCTAAATTGATGCTTGGGAAAAAGGACCAACGAAGGCGGTTTAGTGTTTATGAAAGAAAAATATTAGGATGTAGTTTCCTGCTATCGTTTTGTTCCTTTGCACCTTCTTAGTAGTAGAGGGCAACTCGTATATTGGTCTAGGTTGAGGTTTCACATTAGCTCGGTTTAATGTTTCCTTATTAATGGTTAAAGGTTTGGCTGTTAAATAATTGTTATGCATGCAGTATTAGTAGGAACAGCCATGACCGAATTATGCAAAGGTATATACATGCATACAAGTTTGAAATGCTATTATGTAAACATGCTAATACACCTTGGTATGATTGATAGGCTTAGTTGATGGCAGCACTGAAATAATTAGTGGTAATACAACATGCCTTCAAAAAAAAAAAAGAAGGAAAAAAAAACAATATATATCATGTCAAGTTTATTATCTTTAAAGTCAAACAATATCAGTTAAGTAGAATGAGTAGTTAAGTAACGGTCGCCCTCAGAGTAGTAGTAAGGAGGGTGGTCGTTACTGTTGGTATCAGAGCAGTTCTCATTCTTCAACATCACACACACATCAGCATCATCCTCGCCGTCTCCAAGTAAGAAAGTATTTAAATCCCTTTCTTATTTCTGCTTTCCTTATTTTTACTGTAGTATAGAGTACTTTCCTTTTTGAGTACTAAAGTAAGATAAAAGATTTAGTTCCCCTTTTCTTTATTTATATTTAAGTATGATTAGAAGGGTTAAAGTAAGATATCAAGCATTTACCTTGCATAAATAGATGGCAAGAAGAGGACGTCCCCGTGCTACTCACACTGAGGAACCAGCTCAAGGGAACGAAGTGCCTGGGACAACTGAGCCCAACCTTTCTGAAGTGGTTGCTCAGCTTCAGAGACAAGTAGCAGAGCAGCAACAGGTGATAGCCAATCTGATAGCAAATCAACCAGCAGTTCCTCCCCCTCCTCCAGCTGTCACTACAGAGGCCCCAGTGGTAACTGAGACTCCACCAGCTACGCAGGGAGCCGTCACAGCACCCCAGAGACCAGAAGCTTACCTTATACAATGGGTAAAGCTGAAACCAGAGAGCTTCTCAGGCACGACTGAGCCCTGGGATGCCCAGGCTTGGTTTAAAACACTATAGAGCACTATGGAGCTTCTTGACTGGCCAGAAGTCGAGAAGGTCAAGTGCGCCTCTTTCTGCCTGTCTGGAGATGCTCGTATGTGGTGGGAGAGGATAAAGACCAAGAGAGCGGCTGATCAGATGAGCTGGGCTGATTTTCAGTCAGAGTTTTATGAAGAGTTCTTCCACTTGCAGATCACCAACAAGCACTACGAGGAGTTTATAGAGTTCAAGCAAGGTGACCTGTCAGTGGAGGAAGCAGCCAAGAAGTTCAACAGACTAGCTCGTCTCTGCCCAGAGCTAGTAAGTACAGAGAAGGAGCGAGTCAGGCTGATGCTCAGAATGCTAAGACCCCAGATAGCACTAAATGTGAGCAGTGGAGCTCATCGGCCCCAGACTGGTGAAGAGTTGATCAGTAGAGCATTAATTGCTGAACACTACCTGAACAACATCAAGGCACAATGAGCGCAACACAAGCCAGTGAAGACAGAGGACAAGATAGCAGGAAGCTAGAAATCACAGTCAAGTAAACAGAACTGGAAAGGCAAAGGTAAAAGGAAGCAGTGGAACATAGGAGGTAGCCAGAAGGGAGGACCAGCAAACAAGCAGACCAAGTTTCCTCCCTATCCCAAATGTGGGAGAAAACATCCAGGAGCCTGTCTTTTGGGTAAGACTAGATGTTACTCCTGTGGTCAGGAAGGACACATGGCTAAAGAGTGTCCTAATAAATTCAAAGCACCTTAGCCACATCCATTGCAATATGGAGGCCAGCCTGCACAGTTGCACCACATGGAAGCAGCAATGGAGGGACCCTATATCAGTCAAGGAAGGTTAGAAGCCCCACCAGTCCCAGCCTTTGATGGTGCCAGAGTATTCTCCCTCACCAAAGAAGAAGCTGCTAGTTCCTCCACGGTCGTAACATGTCAAGTAGTTATTTTCCAGCACATAGCTACTGTACTATTTGACACTGGGGCGACCCATTCTTTTGTATTGATACCTTTTACCAGTAGTTTATAGGTGCCTACAGAGAGTACGAACTCCAAGTTCCTGACGACCCTACCTTCTGGGGAAGTCATGGAATCCAATCAGTGGCTCCGAGCCGTACTGGTTAGAATTGCAGAACGAGAGCTATATGTGGATCTGATAGTTCTCGCCATGCAGGATTTCGATATCATTTTTGGTATGGATTTCCTCAGCAAGTACAGTGCTTCGGTGGACTACCGCAGAAGGAAGGTGATTTTTAGTCCAGAAGGTGAACCAACTTTTGAGTTCACAGGAGTGCCAAGGAAGAAGACCCAGAAACTTCTCTCATCTCTAGTAGCTCACCAGATGTTAGCTAAAGGGTGTGCAGGTTTTCTTGCATACATAGTAAAGGCAGAAGAGCAGAAGGGACTCAAGCAGGAGGAGGTCCGGGTAGTATGCGAGTATCCATAAGTATTTCTAGAAGAGCTACCTGGACTACCTCCCAACAGAGAGGTGGAATTTGAGATTGAATTGGTTCCTGGAACCGGTCCAATTTCAAAAGCTCCATATCGCATGTCTCCAACAGAGCTGAAGGAGTTACAAGAACAACTACAGGAGTTACTTGACAAAGGCTTCATTCGCCCCAGTCACTCACCTTGGGGAGCTCCTGTGTTGTTTGTCAAGAAGAAAGATGGATCAATGCGGATGTGCATAGACTACAGAGCTTTGAATCAAGTGACAATCAAGAACAAGTACCCCCTTCCCATGATCGATGATTTATTTGATCAGTTAAGAGGAGCAACAGTGTTCTCAAAGATAGACCTGCGCTCTGGGTACCATCAGCTGAAGGTGAAAGAAAGAGATATACCCAGAACGACGTTCAGGACCAGATATGGACACTACGAGTTTGTGGTCATGCCTTTTGGAGTGACTAATGCACCTGCGGTCTTCATGGACTTAATGAACAGAGTGTTCAGATAATATCTTGACAAATTTGTCATTGTATTCATCGATGACATTCTGGTCTATTCAAGGACCCCAAAGGAGCATGACACGCACTTGAGGATGGTACTGCAGACTCTGCAGCAAAAGCAGCTTTATGCTAAATTCTCAAAGTGCGAGTTCTGGTTAAATCAGGTGGCATTTTTAGGTCACGTTATTTCTAAAGAAGGTATTCAAGTGGATCCAGCCAAAGTGGAAGAGGTCAACAACTGGAGTAGACCCAAGAACATCAGAGAGATCAAAAGCTTCCTTGGTTTAGCTGGGTACTACAGCAAGTTCGTGGAGGACTTTTCCAGGATAGCCTCTCCACTAACAGCCCTCACCAGAAAGAACAAGAGATTCGAATGGTCAGATAAATGTGAGTAGAGTTTCTAAGAGCTAAAGAAGAGATTGATCAGTGCTCCCATTCTGACTGTTCCATAGAGCGACAAGAGTTTCGACATCTACAGTGATGCTTCCAAGATGGGTTTAGGAGCTGTACTCATACAAGAAGGAAAAGTCATAGCTTATGCTTCCAGACAACTCAAAGACTATGAGAAGAACTACCCTACTCATGATCTTGAGTTGGCAGCTGTGGTTTTTGCACTTAAACTCTGGCGACATTATTTGTATGGAGTTCAGTGTAGAATTTTCACAGATCATCAGAGTCTTAAGTACTTCTTCACTCAGAAGGACTTAAACATGAGACAGGGTAGGTGGCTGGAGTTGGTCAAAGATTACGACTGTGAAATTCTCTACCACCCAGGCAAAGCTAACAAAGTGGCAGAAGCACTCAGCAGAAAATCTAGTGCATCACTGATGTCTCTGCCATCACTAGCCCTGCCACTGCAGAAGGAGTTGTCAGATTTTGGACTTGAAATTATCGAAGGACAGCTCTCTGCATTGACCTTAGAGTCTACATTGCTTGTGGAGATACAGAGAAAGCAAAGTGAAGATTCGGACATCCAGAAGATCAAGCAGGGGATACAGAAAGAAGACAACTCAAAGTTTCGAGTATCAGACAGTGGAATTCTTTATCAGGGGAGCCGCCTGTGTGTCCCCAATGATGAAGAGCTGAGAAAGAAAATGTTAGAAGAAGTTCATATTACACCTTACTCCATGCATCCTGGTTCTACCAAGATGTATCAAGATGTGAAACAGAGATTCTGGTGGTCTGGACTCAAAAGAGATGTAGCTAAATATGTCAGTACCTGCCTGACATGTCAGAGGGTCAAAGTAGAACACCAGAGACCAGGAAGAGTTCTACATCCTCTTCCTATACCAGAGTGGAAGTGGGAAGACATATCCATTGACTTCATAACAGGTCTCCTAAGAACCACAAATGGATATGATGCGATATGGGTGATAGTGGATAGATTGACCAAGTCTACTCATTTTCTAGCCATTAAGGTGTCCCACTCTATAGAGCAGTTGGCACAGCTGTATGTTAAAGAGGTGATCAGACTTCACAGAGTTCCTAAATCTATTGTTTCTGATAGAGATGGGCGCTTCACCTCTCACTTTTGGGAGTGTGTTCAGACTGCACTAGGCACCAAACTCAAGTTCAGCACAGCCTTCCATCCTCAGACTGATGGACAGACAGAGCGAGTAAATCAGATTCTAGAAGATATGCTCAGAGCTTGTGCACTAGATTTCAAAGGAAGTTGGTGCAAGTATCTATGCTTAGCTGAATTTGCCTACAACAATAGCTATCAGGCCACCATCAAGATGGCACCTTATGAGGCACTGTATGGCAGGAAGTGCAGATCACCCCTTTGCTGGCAAGAAGCAGGTGAGAGAAAAGAAATGGAAGTAGAGCTGGGCATTCAGACAGAGTTGATAGATGAGACTACTCAGGTGATCCAGAAAATCAGACAGAGAATTGAGACTGCCCAGAGCAGACAGAAGAGTTATGCTGACACACGCTGTAGGCCATTGGAATTCCAAGTAGGAGATTAGGTTTTTCTCAAGGTCGCTCCTATGAAGGGAGTGATGAGATTTGGCAAGAAGGGCAAATTAAGTCCTCGCTACGTAGGACCTTACCTGATCATAGAGAGGATTGGGAAAGTAGCTTACAGGCTGGACTTACCAGAAGACATGTCAGCAATAAACAATGTATTTCATGTCTCTATACTAAAGAAGTGTCTTCACGACCCGAGCCAAGTGATTCAGCCTCAGTCAGTGCAGATCCAAGAGGATCTTAGTTATGAGAGCAGACCTACACGGATAGTGGATAGAGCAGTTAAGAGATTAAGAAATAAAGAATTACCACTAGTGAAGGTCATCTGGCAGAACCAGAAGCACGAGGAAGTCACTTGGGAGCGGGAGGACAGTATGAGACAGAAGTATCTAGAGCTATTCTAAGTTCGAGGACGAACTTTTTATAAGATATGGGGGATTATAACGACCCAATTTTCCCTATTTCAAGTTCTAAAAGTCCATAAAAATATTTGGAAATACTTTTAAAATATTCTAAGATTTTTAGGAATTTTTAGAGTATTTTTATGTAGTTTTTGGAGGTCGTTTGGTAGGTTTACAAAAAGAAAAAAGTTTGATAAAAAACCGTTGAAGGTGAGACTCGAACCCAAGACCTCCGGCCGAACCCGACCTAACCGAACACAGCCAACCAACTGGGCTACGCGTGGTTTGTTAATAAGTATGAAGCGGGATATATATAAGTTATAGTAAAGGGCCAAGTTAGACCTAGGTTATAAAAGGGATAAGTTATGAGGAGAAAGGATGATTCCCGTGACCTAATCTCGCGATTTCTTTCTCTCTCGCGGCGTCGACTTCCTCTCTGGCAAAAACGCAGCCGTAGCTCGGGCTTCGCCTCCGGCGGTCGGACAAGGACACTTCCGTGAGATCTTCTTGGACCCGAGCTTCTCTCGTCGAAGGGAGCACGCGGAAACAGAAGGAACGCCGAGATTTGAAGCTAGCCGAAACACTAGAGTCCTCTTCTCCGGTTGTAAGTCCAGGAAAGCAAGTAAGTACTACTCACCTACAGTAGGAGTTGCTCCGTACGGTTGGTTTCTTTGTTGAGTTTTTACTCTAGGGCTCCCTTGTGCCGAAACTTGATTCATGCTAGGGCTGGATTGTATTCCATGCTGTGCCGAATTGGGAGAATGAATTAGGGTTTTAAGGTGGCTGTTTGGACCCCTGAGTTGTGCCAAAGTGTCTATGCCAAACCTCCTTTAAGGCATTAGGATGCTGAATTTTTATGTTAAGGGTTGTTTCCATGTTTTGGGGTCTTTAGCTGTGCCAAAACTTTAGGATAAGCTCCAAGTTAGTTTTGTGTTATAGACCCTTTGCTGAGTTTGCATATAAACATCTTCTGAGATTTATATGGTTTCGGATTAGCATGTTTTCGGAATTTCTTGCACCAAGAGACATTCTATGTTAGCTTTCCTTTAGAATTTGACATGCTAAGCTTCCTTTTTGAATATGCATGCTAGTTACTGTAATATGCAGAATAATATGCTAAGTTTCCTTTAGAACTTGCTGTGTAGAAATTCTATGCTGTTGCCATGCTATTTCTGTGTATTTCAGCTGAGTTACCATGATTTAGGTTGCTGCAATTAGTTTCCTCCCATGCTACTATCATGTTTTAGAATTTCTGAAACCATTTTCTTTTGGAGGTAGTTTAGGATTAAAAGCACACCAAAAGCTTAATTAAATGCCAAGGCATTTTTAATATCAGAATAAGAAAGATAACAAGTAAGTAAAGCAAGAGGTTAGTACCCGACATCCAAGAGCTTGTCGTTAAACAAATCCAGGTGACCATTTCCGAGGTCTTGGCCCTGGTAGACCGAGGTCTGCTCTTTTAGGATTGGTGGCTCGCAACCTCAACCTATTAGGGAACGCGCATGAGATGGTACTAAGCCTGGGCCCAAAGAAAAGAAAAGTTAAGAAAGAAGAAAGAAAGAAGAAGTGAGTGAAAGATAGGAATTAAAAGATTAATTTCTAACACAAGGATATAAGAAATGAAACAAGTTACATGCTTAGAATAAATAAAAAGTTAGTTTATGGAATTCTAAGCTTATAGTATTAATTTCTTGTTATCCTGCTAGTTAGTGAATATGACTTGTATCCAGTTTATTTTCTGTATACCATGAGCACATGCAGATTGCTTTAGTATTTCAGTTTCAGTACTTTTGCATTACATTTATGCATTGCGAGCTTTGTGAGATAGATTAGTACTTACTAAGCGTTTTCGCTTATAGATCTATTTTTTTCCTCCTACTGCAGATTAAGGAAAAGCTAAAATATGAAAGGAAGGCGACAAGGAGGATGCGTGATGGATGTGTGTGATGTTTGGAACCATGGAAGCTTGGGACCTCGCTAGAGGATTTAAATGAATTCTTGTTAAGAATCTGATAAGAGTTTAATAGAAGTTTTCTTTTAACTGCTAAAAAAATTAGAGAACCGCACATGTTATTTTATATTGCTGGATTTGATTTAGTCCTACTTTTTTTTCTATTAGTAAGTGCTGATTTAGTTCAATTTCCTTAAGCAGATACAGAATTGATTTTTGTTCAGTTTTGTACCTCCCAATTGCACCTGTTAGTTTAATTCCTTCTTACATGTCCCATAATCTGTTTAATACTCTAATTAGTGCCATAAATTATGAAATTGGTCTATTTTTGGTTGCTGGATTAATAGCTTTTCGATTCTGCTGGAATTGGCTACCTTTATTAATGTTGACATTATGCTAAATTGATGCTTGGGAAAAAGGACCAACGAAGGCGGTTTAGTGTTTATGAAAGAAAAATATTAGGATGTAGTTTCCTGCTATCGTTTTGTTCCTTTGCACCTTCTTAGTGGTAGAGGGCAACTCATATATTGGTCTAGGCTGAGGTTTCACATTAGCTCGGTTTAATGTTTCCTTATTAATGGTTAAAGGTTTGGTTGTTAATGAATTGTTATGCATGCAGTATTAGTAGGAACAGCCATGACCGAATTATGCAAAGGTATATACATGCATACAAGTTTGAAATGCTATTATGTAAACATGCTAATACACCTTGGTATGATTGATAGGCTTGGTTGATGGCAGCACTGATATAATTAGTAGTAATACAGCATGCCTTCAAAAAAAAAAGAAGGAAAAAAAACAATATATATCATGTCAAGTTTATTATCTTTAAAGTCAAACAATATCAGTTAAGTAGAATGAGTAGTTAAGTAACGGTCGCCCTCAGAGTAGTAGTAAGGAGGGTGGTCGTTACAGATACCGACAATAAACTCGATCAGACGAGTTTACTCGCACTGATGGCCTGGGACCAGATCGACGAATCCGAGAGCGAGACCGAGTCGGAGGCCGAGTCCGAGCGAAGCCACGGATCTGTATCCGTTTCCGAAGGGCCCGATCCCTCTGTAAGTATCCCTCGCCTTAATAATCTAGTAAATTACTTATTACGAAAATTAGCTTAGTCGAATCTTAGAATAAAGTCACTTCTAAAGGAAGTAGCTATCCTTAAAGAAGTGACTGACTCCAAATCCTTAACTGAACCAGTTCAGACTAGAAACTCAATTCAAGTTCAAAAACTTGAAAAAGAGAACTCCAGTCTGAAAACTCAAGTTAAGGATCTGGAGAAAACTCTAGAACGGTTTTCTTTAGGTTCTAAGAATCTTGACCTAATTCTTGGGACACAAAGAGCCGTTTATAATAGAACTGGTTTAGGATTTAAACCAAAAAGAAAATATAAATCCTACTTATCTCTTGTAGAAACAACAAATAGGAAAACAGTCCAAGTGTAACGACCCAATTTTCACTATTTCGAGTTCTAAATGTCCTCAAAAATATTTTGAAATACTTTTAAAATATTCTAGAGTTTTTTAGGAATTTTTAGAGTATTTTTACGTAATTTTTGGAGGTCGTTTAGTATGTTTATAAAAAGAAAGAAGTTTTGACAAAAAACCATTAAAGGGAGACTCGAACCCAAGACCTCCGGCCGAACCTGACCCAACCGGACACAGCCAACCAACTGGGCTACGCGTGATTTTTTAATAAGTATGAAGCGAGATATATTTAAAGTATAGTTATAATGGAAAACCCTAGTTTTAAAAAGACCTAAATTTTCTTCCCGAGCCCGAAACCTCTCAAAATTCCTCTCCTTCTCCCTCGTGATGGCATCTCCTCTTCTCGGGCAAGATCGCAACCGTAGCTAGGGTTCCTCCCTTCGGGCACCTGCGAGATTTTCCGGCGGGTCTTCACCTGTGCGTGACCACCTCGGCGAGGGGAGCTCGGAAACGCAAAAAAAAAAAAGAGTTGCCGAGAGGTTTCACCCGAACCCTAAAAGCCTTCTTCCTCTCCTTCAGTTGTAAGTGCAAGCAAACCGTTGTAAGTACTACTCACCTGTGGTAGGAGTTGCTCCGAGCTTCGATTTGCTTCCTTTGCTTTCAGATTTTACTGTGCCGAGTAGGATTGTATGCTAGGGTTTTCCTTTCTTTGCTCTGTTTGTCAAGCCGAATAGCTATACCTATTGGCGTGAGAATTCTGAGTTTTTGTGATTGACATGCTTCAATTGTAACAGTTTGAACAACCTCTGATTCTAGCACCTAGTTCACGTTTTAAGCATGCTTCAATTGTAACAGCCGAACAACCCCCTAATTCCAGCATGTAGTTCAAGTTTTAAGCATGCCTGTAGCATTTCAGTGTTGTATCCTTGTACATCTACCTACTGCCCATAAATTCCAGCAAGTTGTTTTCCTTTTTGGGCCACGCAGATGGGCATAAACAGCCCTTGATCTTTAGCATTTCAAGTTAGGTAATCTTGGGTAATTAGTAGGCATGATTAGCAGGTTATCTAAGTTCAAATTTGCTTTCTTTTGCTCTATTTTATAGCATGATTAGTAAGCTCAAAGTTGCTTTCTTTTGCTCTATTTTATAGCATGATTAGTAAGTTCAAAGTTGCTTTCTTTTGCTCTATTTTATAGCATGATTAGTAAGTTCAGATTTGCTTTCCTTTGTTTTGTTTTGTTTTATAATATGCTTAGAGAGTTCAGATCTGCTTCTCTTATGTTTTTTTTATATAGCATGCTTGGTTAGTTGTAATCCTACACTTGTTAGATATATCTACAGGATTCTAATAAGCTCTAATCAAGGAGTATGAGAAGTATGAGTAAAGAAAAGACTAGAGTTTAGTTAAAAAGAAATAACTAGTAAATTAAAGTAAGAGGCTAGTACCCGACTTCCAAGGTTGTCGTTAAATAAATCCAGGTGACCAATTCCAAGGTCTTGGCCCTGGTAAGACCAAGGTCTTTACCTCATAGGACTAGAGGCTCGCTACCTCAGTCACTATTAGAGAGCGCGCAAAACAAAGATGGTACTAAGCCTGGGCCCAAAGAAGAAGAAAAGAAAAGAAAAAGAAGAAGAAAGTGAAAGAGAAATTAAAAGATTAATTTCTGGTATAAAGATATAAGAAAATGAAACAAGTATTATGCTTAGAATCAATAGAAGTTAGTTTCTTTAATTCTGAGCCTACAGTAGTAGTTTCATTATTTTCCTATCAGTTAGTGAGCATGTTTAGTATTCAGTTTTATTTTTGTATACCATGAGTACATGCAGCTTTGCTTTTAGCATTTCAGTTTTAATATTGTTGCATTCTTTTTATGCACTTCGAGTTTTTGTGAGATAGATTAGTACTTACTAAGCATTTCGCTTATAGTTTTATTTTTCCTCCTACTGCAGATAAAGGAAAAGCTAAGATATGAAAGGGAGGCGACAGGGTGGTGGTGGTGATGAAGGTGTGTGATGACTGGACTATGGAGAGATCCCGAGTTTGCTAGCAAATCTTCAGGACCTATCTGTTTAGAGTTTATGTTTTAGTTCTCTTCTTAAATACTATTATGAAGTTTTATGAGATTGTGATTGAGTCTGATTCGTATTTGTAGTTTATCATGTCCTACTCTTGGAGTTATGTTTAGTTCTTATTGCTAGACTAGTTTTCGTTGATTATAGTGTGTTTTTATTACTGCGTGGTTGTGAAAAATGTGTTTCAGCCGCCTGTGGCTGCGTATATATTGTTTGTATTATGGATTTGGTCACCGGTACAGGGGAGACTCTGCCGAAATTTTTCGGTAAGAATTCCTCTAGGCCGTGATAAATCTAACTGATGTTAATAATAGCGTTAGTGACATAAGTAGAGTATAGATAGGTAACAACCGCCCTTAGAGAGTAGTAGTAAGAAGGGTGGGTTGTTACACCAAGCATGGGTCCCCAAGTCCAAATTCATTAATTAAGTTGGATTTGGTCAATATTGGATCCCGAAGGATCAAATACACTACCTCGATAGACCATATCGAGGCTATGATCCAGGGGGAGCAAAAAGGAAAACGATCTTAATAAAACAAAATTAAAATTCGAAATTAAATTAAAAAATTAAATTAAAATTCAAAATTAATTAAAAATTCAAAATTAAATTAAAAATTCGAAATTAATTAAAAATTAAATTAAAATTAAAAATTCAAAATTAATTAAAAATTAAATTAAAATTCAAAAGTAAATTAAAAAATTCGAAATTAAATCAATAATTAAATTAAAATTCAAAATTAAATTAAAAAATTCGAAATTAAATCAACAATTAAATTAAAATTCAAAATTAAATTAAAATTCAAAATTCAAAATTCAATTAAATTCGAAATTAAATTAAAATTCAAAATTCAAAATTTGAAATTAAATTAAAAGTCAATTAAAAAACGCAAAATTAAATTAAAATTCAAAATTCAATTTAAGTCAAATAAAAATTAGAAGGAGGATCCAGAATAGTTGGCACCCCCAACTAAACTACCCGACTGGGTAACCCAACTTAATCTACCCGAAATGGGTAAACAAGAGTAGACTACCCGGCAAGGTACTTAAGGTTAGATAAAATGGGCTAGGTTTAACTTGACCCACGATACTGGTGAAGTTTTTGGATGATAGTACGTTAGGGAAGCTTGGGCATCGCATGTCTAGGAAGATATGACTTCGACCTGTTCCATTTGGCCAAGTGGAACTGACCGAAGCTACCCTTAAATGGATCTTAACCAATTAGACCAAAGTCTAGTATTAAGTTCAATGGGTAGGACTATTTGGAAAACCTCGAAGGTATGGTTACTTTAATAAGTTCTTTGTGACTCACCATAGCCCAGAAGTTTATCCAAACAATGCTTACTTGTTGAACCCAAAGCTAAACCTGAATCTAACACAAACTTAAACCAAACCCGTAAAATTTAACCTCAATTCATCTCACAAAAATTATAAGATTCCCTGATTGAAAATTTAGATCGGATGAGATGACTAAATAATTAAAATCAAACTGATAATTAATTCAAATTCAAATTAATTTCAAAGTTATTTTAAACTTAATTTCAAAATTATTTTAAAACTTAATTTCAAAATCTTTTTCAAACTTAATTTGAAAAATCTTTAAAAAATTATTTAAAAAATTATTTAAAAAAAAAATAATTTCAAAATCTTTTTAAAACTTAATTTCAAATTTTTTTTTTCAAAATTATTTTAAAACTTAATTTCAAAATCTTTTAAAAATTAATTTTAAAATTATTTTAAAACTTAATTTCAAAATCTTTTTAAAACTTAATTTGAAAAATATTTTAAAAATTATTTTAAAAAAATTAATTCCAAAATCTTTTTAAAACTTAATTTGAAAAATCATTTAAAAATTATTTTAAAAAAAAATTAATTTCAAAATCTTTTTAAAACTTAATTTCAAAATTATTTTAAAACTTAATTTCAAATTTTTTAAAACTTAATTTCAAAATTATTTTAAAACTTTCAAAATATTTTAAAACTTAATTTCAAAATTATTTTAAAACTTAATTTCAAAACCTTTTAAAACTTAATTTCAAAATCTTTTAAAACTTAATTTCTGTTGGGTTTTTCGGGCCGCGAAAACCGCTTTTCGCGTTGCGGAAACCCCGAATCACCCATGCGACTGGATCTCGTGCGAAGGATAGATTTCAAAATACGAGTACGAGTTTCAAACTATGATCTACAGTAGATCTACAAAGGAAAAACATTTTATACCTTTGAAGCGTGCCCTCGCAAATCCCGCTCGTCCAACGGTACGCCGGATCTCGAAGTTGTCAACGTAGACAACTCTCTAGTGATATCCACACGAACAAGGTATGTTCTCTAACACACAAGGATGGAGAAGAGAGTACCCCAAGTGTGCTAGCACTTTCTAGGGCTCTCGGATAGGATTTGGAAGAGAGAAAAGAGAGAAAGCGAAAAGGAATCTTATACACTCACTAGTAGTATCCTCCTTGGTGACCTTCACTTTCTCTATTCTCTTGGAACACAACTCACATATCTTCACCCTCCATGAAAACCCACGGCAACAGTAGTAAGTGTTGATACAGTCTGACCTGGCTGTTGTTTTGATGTTGACACGGATTTAAGTTTGTATCAGATGTTAATTAAACTCAGTTTGATTATTGATCAAGGTTGATCAAGTGGAAGGGAAAAGTCCAAGTTGGAAACTTTGCACGCGAAGTCGGAGAGAGCTCGTTCTCCGGACTAGGTCAGAGAGGACTCGGTAGCTCGTTCTCTGGACCTGACGAAGTCGGAGATGGCTCGGTAGCTCGTTCTCCGGACTAGGTCGGAGAGGGCTCGGTAGCTCGTTCTCTGGACCTGATGAAGTCGGAGAGGGCTCGGTAGCTCGTTCTCTGGACCGGACGAAGTCGGAGAGGGCTCGGTAGCTCGTTCTCTGGACTAGGTCAGAGAGGGCTCGGTAGCTCGTTCTCTGGACCTGACGAAGTCGGAGAGGGCTCGGTAGCTCGTTCTCCGGACTAGGTCAGAGAGGGCTCGGTAGCTCGTTCTCTGGACCGGACGAAGTTGGAGAGGGCTCGGTAGTTTGTTCTCTGGATTAGGTCAGAGAGGGACCTTAGTGGACATTCCATGGTACATTGGATCGGTCGGCAGACCAATCCAGTGATACATAAGACAGTGGATCGGTCGGCAGACCGATCCAGTAAAACTAAGTTTCCATGGATCGGTCTGGTGACCGATCAGGAAATACTCAGTAGCACACTGAGTGTAATCGTAGCACACTGAGTGCAATCTGATCGGTCTTGGAGACCGATCGGAGATGGTGCGAAGAAGGCGGGGATCGGTGAGACCGATCCACTGCATCGATCGATCCCATGACCGATCGGACAAGGTGCGGACCGATCAGGATATGTCCTGATCGGTCCATGGATCGATCTGGTGACCGATACACAGATTTGTTCGCTGTTTATGTGATTCCTCCACTGCATTTGATCTGCCTGATTCATGTGATATAACCCTCTGTGCTGTTAGCTTTTGAGTTTGCAGGATCACAGGTATCATTCCAAGCCTAATTTCAAATTAAGTCCATAAGAGGAATACAACAAATGGCCTTTCTGCTGTGATTCGGGGCGCATGGTGCATTTGAAGCATCAACGGCTACTGGTGTGATCTGGCTGCGATCCGTTTGACTCCTAGTGATTGGTTCGAGCTCAGAAGACACCAGTGAAGACTGTGATTTCATTGGTGTGAGTTCAGAGAACCAGGTAAGGAGGAAGAGGGATTGGCTGCAGCGATGATTCTGTGCAGTTTGACCACGATCCGTGACAGCAGAGAACAGGGGCTTAAGAAGCAGTAAAAAGCGAGAGGAAAGAACAACAAGAAAGCAAGAAAGTGAAAAAAGAAAAAAAACATTCTGTTGATCGTTGAGGTGTGCTAAGTTCTTGAGCTCTCGGGTGAGAAACTGCTATCTGTGAGTTCTCTGTTTCCACTGATCCTCGCGTGGTTGTAAGCGTTAGTTCATTCTTCTTTGCCACCGAGCTCTAAATTTGTGTTTAAGTTTTTAAGAGGCTATTCACCCCCCCTCTAGCCATCTAAGATCCCAACAAGTGGTATCAGAGCAAGGCGCTCTTTCATTCGGATTAACACCCTAAAGAGCAAAAGAAGATGGCTATGAAGGAAGGGTTTAGCACCAATCGTCCTCCCTATTTTGACGGAGCAGATTTTCAGTATTGGAAGAGCCGCATGGAGTATTACCTCAAGACTGATATCTCCATGTGGTTCTCGGTCAAGGAAGGATTCACACCACCGAAGGACGAAGAAGGTAAGGAACTCGATTCATCAAGGTGGTCTACCGAACAAAATCGTAAAGGGCAAGCCGATGCCAAGGCGGTAGTCACCTTACAATGTGGGATTGCCAAGGACCAACTCGTCAAGGTAGGTCCATTCTCGAGTGCAAAAGATTTATGGAACAAGCTTATCGAGCTCCAAGAAGGAACTCGAGATTCTCGGATAGCCAAGAGGGACCTATTCTTGAATCAACTACAAAATCTCACCATGAAGGAAAATGAAACGGTAAGTGAACTACATGGGAGGTTCAAGGAAATCATCAATGGTCTACATTTCATAGATGAACGCGTGGAGAATCGCGATCTAGTAAGGTACGCTCTTAAAGCCTTTCCAAGGAATGCCTTGTGGTCATCTATGGTAGATGCCTACAAGGTTTCCAAGGATCTTTCCATTGTTAAATTAGATGAATTCTTTTGTGAAATGGAACTTCATGAACTTGCTAACAAAGGTCAAAGAGAGAAAGGTATTGCCTTAGTTGCAGGACCAAAGAACAAGGATGGAAGAAGAAAGAGGGAAAAGAAGAAGGAGAAAGAGATTTCTTCATCTACATCCTCCTCCGAGTCCGATGATGAAGGTGGATCATCATCAAGAGAGATGGCAAATTTTGTGAGGAGGATCATGAGAAGAAGCAGGAGATACAAAGGTAAAACTGTAGATCAAAATATTGATAAGTCTAACGTTACTTGCTATGAGTGTAGCAAGAAAGGCCACTACCGGAGTGAGTGTCCAAAACTCAAGAAGGAGGAACGGGCCAAAAAGAAGGAGGAAAGAGCCAAGAAGAAGAAAGCTCTCAAGGCCACTTGGGATGAATCTTCCTCAAGCTCATCGGAGGAGGAAGAGAAGAAGGAGAAGAGTACTCGGCAATTGGCACTCATGGCAAGGGAGGAGTCCGGGTCCGAGAGTGATGACTCAAGCACTTTAGCCGCGGCTTCATCATCTTCGGATGATGAAGAGGTAACCTCTTCTCACTTAGAAAAATGCTATAAGACTATTACACATTTGTCTACCTTGCTTAAAAAATCAAAAACAGAAAATAAATCATTAAAAGAAGAAGTAGAAAACTTGAGGGCCCTTAGGGAAGATGAGGTTGATGACCTACATCTAGAGGTCCTTGAGGATGAGAACAAGGCCTTGAAGGGTGAGGTTGAGAAACTCAAGAAAATGCTTGAAAAATTCTCAACTAGCTCTAAGACCCTAGACATGATTCTAAATGCCCAAAGGGCGGTCTACAACAAGGCTGGATTAGGATACCAACCTAAGGAGTCTAGCTTTATTTCTTTAGTGTCAAGAACCCAATTTCATAGATCGCATGTTTCTAGGGTTCATGAGACTAGGAAGAAGGTAACAAAGGCATGGGTGCCTAAGTCTTTCATTGTAGATGCATTAGGTCCCAAGATTTGGGTACCTAAAACATCTATCTTTCGTGTCTTGTAGGCATTGGTAAAGGGGGAGCGTCTATCAACTTGTTTGTTGATAGTGGATGCTCCAAGCACATGACCGGGGACAAGTCACTATTTTCTACCATTCAAAATAAAAATAGAGGTAATGTGTCCTTTGGTAATAATGGTAGCCTTAAGGTTATAGGGGTTGGAGACATTCATATATCCGAATATCTCCAAATCAAGAATGTCCTTCTAGTCAAAGGGATGACTTTTAATCTCCTAAGTGTCAGTCAATTGTGTGATACGGGTTACACAATTGAGTTTCATTCGAGTCAATGTCTAGTCAAAAACATTGACACACTTGACACGGTACTAGTAGGCACAAGGGTAGATAACATTTATCAAGTTTCTTTTAAAAGTGCTACTAATGCTCTTGCTAAGTGTTTCATGTCAAAAGAAGAAGAATCGTGGCTTTGGCATAGGAGGTTGGCTCATGTGAACATGAAGAATATCCGGAAGCTGGTCAACAAAGGGTTAGTGCGAGGCTTACCAAGCATCAAGTACCAAAAGACCAAATTGTGTGATGCATGTCAGAAGGGTAAGCAAACTAAAGCGCCTCATAAAGGTAAAAGCGCTGTAAGTACAACTACTGCTTTAGACTTATTACATATGGATTTGTTTGATTGCAGTAGTGTTATTTCATTAAATGGAAGTAGATACTGTTTAGTGATTATTGATGACTTTACTAGGTATACATGGACCTTCTTTTTGAAAACTAAGGATCAAACCATAGATATTTTTATTTCCTTTTGTAGAAGAACTGAAAATGAAAAATCAACAACAATTAAAACCATTAGAAGTGATCATGGTGGGGAATTTCAAAATCATAGGTTTTTAGAATTTTGTCAAGAAAAGGGATATAGGCATGAGTTCTCTACTCCAAGGACCCCACAGCAAAATGGGGTTGTGGAGAGAAAGAACCAAGTCTTACAAGAGGTTGCACGAAGTATGCTCAATGAGTACTCACTACCGAGTTACTTATGGGCTGAAGCTGTGAATACACCTGATACATAGGTTTTTAGGAAAGACTCCCCATGAACTTTGGTTTGGAAAACCCCCTACAATTAAACATCTTAGGGTGTTTGGTTGTAAGGTGTTTATTTTGAACACCAAGGACCATCTTGGAAAATTTTCGGCCAAGGCTGATGAAGGGATACTGGTCGGGTACTCGCTCACCAGCAAAGCCTATCGAGTCTACAACAATAGGACTAAATTGATTGAAGAGTCCTCTGATGTAGCTTTTGAAGAAATCCCTAACTTAAATGATCAATCAAGGGATGTAGGAGAAATTCAATTTGAACTTAGAAGGCTAAGTTTGAATGATCGAAACATAGAAAGAGTCGAAGTTGACTCTGATGATGATGAGCAAAGGCAACAAAGAACTCAATCTGATCCTTTGCCTGATATTGAGTCCTTGCCTGTGCCTAGTGAGACCATTCATGAGGCACCACCAACACCAAGACAATCTAGGATAGCCACTAGTCATCCCCAAGACCAAATTGTGGGAGACATCCAACAAGGGGTTAGGACTAGGTCATTCTTTAGAAATGAGTCTAATGAAGTCGCATTGATTTCAGAGATTGAACCAAAATTAGTTGATGAGGCATTGCGTGATCCTGATTGGATCATAGCTATGCAAGATGAGTTAGGTCAATTTGAAAGGAGCCAAGTGTGGGACTTAGTTCCTAGACCTAAGAAGACCACCATTATTGGAACTAAATGGGTCTTCAAAAATAAGTTAAATCAAAAGGGAGAAGTTGTAAGAAACAAGGCAAGACTTGTAGCCAAGGGCTATAGTCAAGTCGAAGGTCTCGATTATGATGAGACTTATGCTCCCGTGGCCCGATTAGAGTCCATTCGTTTGATGCTAGCTTTTGCTGCACATAGAGGTTTCAAGCTCTATCAAATCGATGTTAAATCTGCCTTCTTAAATGGCTTTATTAAAGAAGAAGTCTATGTTGAACAACCACCGGGGTTTGTGAATACCGAAGCTCCAAACCACGTGTACAAGCTCAAGAAAGCACTTTATGGGCTTAAACAAGCACCACGAGCTTGGTACGAAAGGTTGTCAACATATTTACTAGAAAAGGGTTTTGTAAGAGGCCAAATAGACCCAACACTATTTCTGCATAAAGATGATGAAAATATTTTTGTAGCCCAAGTGTATGTCGATGACATAATTTGTGGCTCAAATAACAAGGGCTATTTGAATGAATTTATTTCTCACATGGAAAGTGAGTTTGAGATGAGTCTAGTAGGAGAATTCACATTCTTCCTTGGACTTGAAATCAAACAAACTCGAGATGGAATTTATGTCCATCAGACGAAATACACTCAAGAGATGCTCAAAAAATTCAAAATGAGTGACTCTAAGGAAGTATCCACTCCAATGGCGACAAACACTCGTCTTGACAATGATGAGAGTGGGAAACCAGTTGATCTAACGCAATATAGAAGCATGATCGGTAGTCTTCTATATCTCACAGCTAGTCGACCGGACATACTTTTTGCTGTGGGCATGTGCGCTAGATATCAAGTTTGTGCCAAGGAATCTCATTTAACTGCAGTTAAGAGAATTCTAAGATATCTCAAGGGCACAATTAGAGTAGGACTGTGGTACCCTCGTATGGAGTCTTTTGATTTGATAGGCTATACCGATTCCGATTATGCTGGATGCAAATTGGATCGGAAAAGCACTAGTGGGGGTTGCCAATTTTTAGGTTCATCGTTGATTAGTTGGTCAAGTCGGAAGCAACATTGTGTTGCTCTCTCCACGACCGATGCTGAATACATTGCCATGGGAGAGAGTGTATCAGAATTGTTGTGGATGATTCACACTCTAGAAGATTGTGGACTTTCATATAAAGGAGTGCAAGTGTTGTGTGACAACATTAGCACAATAAACCTAACGAAAAATCCAGTCCATCATTCAAGGACCAAACACATTGAAGTGCGTCATCACTTCATTAGAGATCACGTAGCTAGGGGAGACATTGCACTCACATATGTTGAGTCAAAGTCAAACTTAGCCGACATTTTCACCAAACCCCTTCCGGAAAATGAATTTAGTCATTTAAGGAAAGAATTGGGGATGTGTTTGGCTCAATAGGCCATTAGGATTTCATCATGATCAATAAGGACAACTAAAACTACAAGAGAAATTGGGAAATTAATTTGGGCAACTTGGGGACATCTCACACAAACTATAAGGTTTAACAAATTGTTTTTGTTTGCTAAATATGGGGTGAGATGCTAGGATCAACCAAATTATTCAAAATGCATCATGCATCCCTTGAATAATTAGGTTGAAGAGACATAAATTGAGTATGGGGAAGGCCATTACATAATTCATGTGTATTTGGCTCCTAGATCTTACTCATATATTCCAACCAAGGAATCTTGGTTGGACCTGTGTCTAGAAATCATCTAACCTTGTTGATGTGTTGATTGATACCCTTGATTGATACCTTCCTGATTTTGATTGAAAATAGGACAAGTTGGTGAAGAAATTTTGACATATTTTGACAAACTTGTAACTACTCATAGCAAGGATATATTTTGAACCGATAGCCTGAGTCAGATTTATTACCTTGGTTCACTATAGATCATAGTTTCAGCAAACAAACAAAACAAACTTCTCTGGTTTTGAAACTTTGAGATTCAACACATTTGTTATGAAGTGTCTGAAACTTTCGAGCCCTAAATAATTCCAAATCATTAGTGCTCATCATTAGGAAATATTCATTGGTATCACTGAATATAATCTGTGGGCTCTTCAGATCCTAGGTTCTGAACTTGGAAGTTGTTGAACCAAGTTTCAGAGCCTTCGATACGAATTTCAGAGACTGAAATCACTGATTATCAGACACTGATCGGTCCAGGGACCGATCAGGATGATATCTGATCGGTCTCTACGACCGATCAGGAGAGTTCCACCTCTCTGTTCGATATCTGATCGGTCTGCAGACCGATCAGGAGGTTCCCTGATCGGTCTCCACGACCGATCAGGACACTCCCTGACCGATCAGGACGTTGCCTGATCGGTCAGGATTTCTCCTGTTTGGACAGCCGTCCGATCTTATGATCTGATCACCCTCTTTAACTTCCCCCAATCCTTCGTCCTCTCATTTCACGCCGAAAACCCTAGCCGAACCACTCCTCAGTCTCGACTCTTCTCTCCATCTTCTCCGAAAGCCTCAAATGGCGCCCAGGTAACTTCCTTTCTCCCCGAAATCTATTCATTTTTGGCATTTTAGTTTCTTTTCACAGTGTATCTCTGTGTGTTGTCTCGGTTCTCGACTCTGTGGCTCCCGTGGACTCCCATTTGCCCCGACCATGTCCTATTTTTGACCTATTTAGGAAGAAATCAGCCGGTGAGGGTACGTCTAAGTCATCTGTTGAAAAATCCAAGTCCCAGGCACCCTCCTGACCTCAACCTTCCTCTTCTTCGAGATTCACGAATCGACAGTTTGAACAAGTGTTTCAACAGAGGACATTCAAGCTACTCCCATGTCGATCTGTGGATCGAAAGTACATGGATGAGTTTTGTCCCTCTGTATCCGAAACCCTGGCATATTACAAACTTGACTCGTTGGTCTACCTAGAAAGGGACATCAACTATGACCTAGTATCTGAATTCTACAATAATCTTCATCAGACCAGTGATGGTGCTTATAGAACCAGAGTCGCTAAGAGAACTATCGATTTCTCCGTCGCAGAATTCTTTGGGTATCTAGGTTGCCGAATGTGTTCAGGAGATCCTTTTCCCATTTATCCTGATTTACCCGATCCTTTACCTCCTCCATTTGATGTCTCACCTGATTCCATCTATGAGTACTTCTTCGGTCATCCTAGACCAGGTGGACTGGATGAGTTGGATGTTGATTTTCCCACCTTTGCCGCCCTACGACTATCTACCCCTGACTATATTCTTTTTAAGATAGTCACAAACTGTCTTCTTCCAATCACATCCAAACCTCTAGCAGAGATCCGACCCTATCATTGTTTGATGCTTTATGGGTTGCGTCGGCGTCTCGACTTTGACATTATGTCCAGCATCTATTCTTCGATCATCTCATATACTCAGCCTAGCAGCTCCACTATTTATATGCCTTATGGGCATATAATTACAGATTGGCTCGAGATCCTTCTGATAGATGTGTCTAAGGGTAGGATAGTGAAGATGGTCAGACAGGATTGCAGACTTGGGAAATGGGCATTTTCTAAGTCCGGTATCTTGGGACAGAATGGGGCTGTTCGGTGGAAGGATGGGAGAGGTCTGGGAGAGTTACCATGGGCACTTCCTCGACAGGTTGCTGCTCCTCCTCCTTCTGCTGATGAGGCCGATCCTGATCTGCGCTGGCAGATCGCTGAGCGGATTGACCAGCGCTACGATGACTTACGCAGTCAGCAGTTGGTGATGCAGCAGCTGCTTCTGGGCTGGATGGCCAACTACCAACCTCCGCAGCATTTCTCGGGTCATCCACCTTCGAGCTCCAGCATGCCGCCTCAGGGTTACATGCCTCCAGTAGATGATGATGATGTTCCTCATTGTGAGGATATTGATTGATACATTCTGTGTGTCACTTTGCCTGTCTATGTTTTGGATGCTATTTGTTGGATATCTTTGTCTGACCTGGATACTTATGCTACTCATATATTTTTGCTATTCATTGGTCTATTTCTTGCTTTTCCTTATGCTTCAGTTCATATTAATATGCTGTTCCTATGCCATGACTTGATTGTATCTTATCTCTTTCTTACTGTCATATAATACACTTAGAGGGAACTCTAGGTGCATTAAGAAAAAGACAGTATGGGTTAAGGGGGAGCCTTTTGAGTTTTGTCACCTCATTTGCACCTTTTCGGTGTTTGACAAAGGGGGAGAGGATACCTAAGTTTAGAGATGTATGAAGACTTGATTTTAGGGGAAAAGATAACGGGAAGGATCTTGATTCCCGTTATTGACTTAGTGGTGTATCCATCTTAGGGGGAGGATCTTGATTCCCCTAAAATTATGAAAATAAGAACATTTCTGATCTAAACTTAAATCGTGTTGTCAAACAACAAAAAGGGGGAGATTGTTGATACAGTCTGACCTGGCTGTTGTTTTGATGTTGACACAGATTTAAGTTTGTATCAGATGTTAATTAAACTCGGTTTGATTAATGATCAAGGTTGATCAAGTGGAAGGGAAAAGTCCAAGTTGGAAACTTGGCACGCGAAGTCGGAGAGAGCTCGTTCTCCGGACTAGGTCAGAGAGGGCTCGGTAGCTCGTTCTCCGGACTAGGTCGGAGAGGGCTCGGTAGCTCGTTCTCTGGACCTGACGAAGTCGGAGAGGGCTCGGTAGCTCGTTCTCCGGACTAGGTCAGAGAGGGCTCGGTAGCTCGTTCTCCGGACTAGGTCAGAGAGGGCTCGGTAGCTCGTTCTCTGGACCTGACGAAGTCGGAGAGGGCTCGGTAGCTCGTTCTCTGGACCGGACGAAGTCGGAGAGGGCTCGGTAGTTTGTTCTCCGGATTAGGTCAGAGAGGGACCTAAGTGGACATTCCATGGTACATTGGATCGGTCGGCAGACCGATCCAGTGAAACTAAGTTTCCATGGATCGGTCTGGTGACCGATCAGGAAACACTCAGTAGCACACTGAGTGTAATCTGATCGGTCCAGGAGATGGTATTGCGAAGAGAAGAAGGCAGGGGATCGGTCGTGGAGACCGATCCACCTGCAGTCTGATCGGTCTCCACGACCGATCAGACAAGCTGCGGACCGATCAGGATATGTCCTGATCGGTCCATGGATCGGTCTGGTGACCGATCCACACACAATCAGATTTGTTCCCTGTTTCTGTGATTCCTCCACTACATTTGATCTGCCTGATTCATGTGATATAACCCTCTGTGTTGTTAGCTTTTGAGTTTGCAGGATCACAGGTATCATTCCAAGCCTAATTTCAAATTAAGTCCATAAGAGGAATATGAAAATGGCCTTTCTGCTGTGATTCGCGGCGCATGGTGCATTTGAAGCATCAACGGGTACTGGTGTGATCTGGCTGTGATCCGCTTGACTCCTGGTGATTGGTTCGAGCTCATAAGACACCAGTGAAGACTGTGATTTCATTGGTGTGAGTTCAGAGAACCAGGTAAGGAGGAAGAGGGATTGGCTGCAGTGATGATTCTGTGCAGTTTGACCACGATCCGTGATAGCAGAGAACAGGGGCTTAAGAAGCAGTAAAAAGCGAGAGGAAAGAACAACAAGAAAGCAAGAAAGTGAAAAAAGAAAAAAAATGTTCTGTTGATCGTTGAGGTGTGCTAAGTTCTTGAGCTCTCGGGTGAGAAACTGCTATCTGTGAGTTCTCTATTTCCACTGATCCTCGCGTGGTTGTAAGAGTTAGTTCATTCTTCTTTGCCACCGAGCTCTAAATTTGTGTTTAAGTTTTTAAGAGGCTATTCACACCCCCTCTAGCCATCTAAGATCCCAACAGTAAGGAGGAGGAAGAAGCCAAGGAAGAAGATGAAGCATTAACACACATCAATTGCCACAAAAACAAAACCTCCTTTTGCATTAGTGTGGCCGGCCACACCATTGTAACCTCCCCATTTAATGTGGCCGGCCACATTAAATGGAATGGGAGGTGTAACCTGCATGAGGTGGCACACCTCATGGGTGGAGATGATGTGGCTGCCATGTAGGATGAGTCATCCTCCATGAAGTGGCAATACATCAAGTCAAACTTGATGTTTCAACTTCCCATTTGGTCAAGTCAAAATTGACCAATTTTTCTTCCTTGTTGAGTTGAATCCAACCTTTGACTTAAGTCAATTTCAATATAATGAATCTCAATTCATTAATATAAATTGACTCAATGAATTAAATTTAAATTAAACTCATTGAACAATTGAATCTAATTGAGTCTAACTCAATAAGTCTAATTTAAATCAATCCGAATCCAATTGGTTCATCATATGAACCTAATCTCCATCCACTTGTTCTTTGTGTGTGACCCAATAGGTTCTTATAACGTTGGCAATGTTTCTAAACTCCTTTAGCAACATAAGCAATGAGCGGCATCTAGCAATACATCATTGCTACCCAAGTTACAAGAAATGTTGAGATCCAACATCACCTTGTGACTACTAATTGTGACTCCTCACAATATATGACAAGTGTCCTTCTATCCTAGACATCTAGATTGATCAATGTGAGGCATAGACCGTGTCATCCTCTGACCAATCTAAATCTTGAACTCCAAGTAGACTCACTAAATCAAATGAGCTCAAGATCCTATATTGACTCATTTGGGCATGGCCATGCACTTCGTGGTCTCACTCTATCAAGAATACCGATGTCTCTCCCGTCATATAGGAGGGATAGATCCCATCTACATCACTCACATCCCTCTGCATAATTCGTTACATACCCAGTAATCGTCCTTATAGTCCACCCAGTTATGGGTGACGTTTGACGAAACCAAAGTACATAACTCCTTATGTAGGGATCCATGGTGACTTCAGGTCTAAGGACTAGTAGTCATACTAATAGTCACATGAGAAAGTATATGACACTCATCTAACGATCCATGATACTTTCTCATGGCGGGTCATTCAGTATACATTCTCTAATGTATATCCATGTGTCAACTTGATATCTCTATATCCATGACTTGTGAGATCAAGTCATCGAGTTGACCTACATGCTAGTCTTATTGCATTAACATTGTCCCTGAATGTTAATACTCGACTAGGAATGATTTAGAGTAGTGTTCCCTATATCATGTCACTATCGGTTCAACTAACCGATTGATATAGGTAAGAACCTTCTACTCAAGGACGTTACTATACTTAGTTTATTTGGCACCAATACAAGTAAGTATAATAACCAAATGCCTTTATCTATATAGAATATGATACAACAAGTCCAAAATACAACCATCAAATGATTGGCTCTAGGGCTCTAGCTAGCAATCTCCCACTAGCACTAGTGCCAATCAATGTAGGCTCTAAGCCCCAATGACCTAGTGTGACCATCATGCTTCCTCTGTGCCAAAGCCTTGGTCAAGGGATCTGCGATGTTAGACTCTGTAGGTACTCTGTAAATCTTCACATCTCCTCTCTCGATGATCTCTCGAATGAGATGGAAGCGCCGTAGTATGTGTTTGGTCCGCTGGTGTGAGCGAGGTTCCTTCGCTTGTGCTATAGATCCATTGTTGTCACAATAGAGCTCAATAGGGTCAGCAATGCTAGGAACCACCCCAAGTTCAGTGATGAACTTGAGAATCCAAACTGCCTCCTTTGCTGCCTCTGATGCAGCAATATACTCGGCCTCTGTCGTAGAATCAGCTACTGTGCCCTGCTTCAAACTCTTCTAGCTCACAGCACCACCATTAATGCAAAATACGAACCCCGACTGTGATGTAATGCCCAAAAATTTTCAAAACTATTTTAGAAATATTCTATGATTTTTCTGGAATTTTAGGATATTTTTACAGAATTTTTAGAGTAGCGAAAGTAGCAAAAATAAATAGAAAACGAAAACGGCCTAAGCGGGAATTGAACCCGAGACCTATGGTTTACGGATAATTCTAGTAACCGGTTGAACCCAGCAGGGCCGTGCTGAAAGGAAAGGGAGGCAATTAAATTTATATTAGAGTTGGGCCGAATTACCCACTTAAAATAAATAGGGAATTATTAAGTGTGGTTTTTTTTAATCGTGATTCTCTTCTCCTCAACCCTCACCGCCGCCCACTTCTCCTTCTCCTTCTTCTTCTCGGCGCCAACCTTAGGGTTCTCTCCCTAGGGCCCTAAGATCACCTTCCGGCAGTGATTCCAGCACAAGGATGTTCCCCTCTGCGAGAAGAACGCGTTGGAGCGAGGAGATTGTCGAAAGGATCGTCTCCACCGGAATTCTAACGAATAGGGTTGTAAGAAAATTAGCGTACGAGGTAAGAAACCCCTCACCTGCAGTATAAGTAGCTTCCGCGTGAATTCCATGTGTTAGTTTAATAGTATGTAGATTTCCGACACAAAGGATGTGAATTAGCACATGCCAAGTGTTTGATAAATTGTTTAGTTCAGCAAAATGCAACTTAGGCATTTTAGTAGTTTAGATAAATGCAATAGAAGCATTTGTACAGTTTATCTAGTCTTGTTTCAGCTTTTATCGGACTAGATGTCCAATGGGTGGGCTCCCACAGTCGCCTCTAGGTTTAGATAACCTAGTTCTGAGTTTAGACAACCTAGTAGAAGCAAGACAAGTATTTATTAGCTAGAGTTCAGTATTTTACTTTCAGTAGGGGCACTGTACAGGATTAGATATCCATTGGGCTGGGCTCCCATAGTCGGTCCCTAGGTTTAGATAACCTAGTAAACCTTACTAAATTCGGGATTTGCAACCCCGGGTCTAGTTAAGGATGCGCGCATAGTATGTACAGTTGCCGGGTCCATTAGCATTATGATTATGTATTTTAATCTATTACCTTATTAGCTTTTCAAAACTCACAAGGATTGGTTATGATAGTTGAGTTTGAATTCAGTTCCAGCTTAGCCCAGTTCATGTTCAGTTCAGTTTTCTTTATTGATACTCATGATAGTTTATGATTAGCTTGTATGCCATGCTTTAGTGTTCATGTTCAGTGATTTCAGTATGCCATGCTTTGACAAGTTCATCATATGTTTGATAGCATGTTTTTAAAAGCATAAATGTATCGTATGCATGTTTTAGTGAGGTAGATGGTTTCTTACTAAGCGAAAGCTTATAGATACTTCCTTTTCCTTATACTGCAGATAAAGGTAAAGGGAAGATGGACTAGCGGAGGCTGGAGGACAATGCTGCAAAGATGTGTGTGGGCAGGAACTTGGAATAGAGATCTTAGGGAACCTTAGCAAGCTTTGTTTAAACATTAGAACTTTTCAGTATTTTATCATTTGCACTTTAGTATGTTCATTGCTACGAATTAGTTAACCATGCACTTTATTATGCTTAGAATTCTAGTTTTATGATGTTAGAGTGTTTATTAATCATTTCAGAACTTGTATTGTGATTTAGGCACGAAACAGTGCTGAAATCAGAGTTTAGCTACAAAATCAGAAACTTCAATCGATCGGTGGATCGATTGGGGGTTTCCAATCGATTAGCTGATCGATTGGACAATCTGTTCCGCGAACAATAGGCTTCTGCATCGATCAGCCAATCGATCCAGCCAATTCCGTCACGAACAGAGAGCTCTGGGATCGATCAACGGATCGATTGACCAGCCTGGATCGATCAGCCGATCGATCCAAATTAGCGTCCCGGGCACAGTAGCGTGCTGGATCGATCACCTATGACCCGCATACAGTAGCCGGTTGAATCGATCACTGGATCGATCCGACTATTCCAATCGATCTGTGGATCGATTGGGAGGCCTAATATTAGCCAGAAACCTTTGGTTAAGTTCCTTGACCATTGGGGGATGTAATATATGTCATGAACAGCTTAGATTACACCCTTAGCACATGTAGAATAAAGAAATGACAATAGTTTAGCAAAATTTTGATTAGTACCGCTTCTGCATCTAGAGGTAATGATGGTCATGGATTAGTTAGCACAGATTAATGTGACGATCAGCCTTACAGCTTAGTTAGTAGAAGGCGGGTCGTTACAGAGTGGTATCAGAGTAGTTTCCATACTTCCTACACACACATCAGCATTGAACCTGCAGCTTCCAAGTAAGAACATCTCTCACTTTCTCTATGTTTCTTGTTTTCATGTTCAGATATAACTAAAGCATGCTTGTTTATGATATTAGTTAACATGATAACAAGAGTTACTCCAGTATGTTTGTATTAGTTATATATGTCCTCTATGTCTTTAGAAATGCCACGAGGATGCCCAGCTAGAAGGGCACTAGCCACTGAGCCCCAACATGAGGCAAGCAGTTCAGTGCCTCCCCCAGACCTTACAGCACTAGTGGCTCAGTTACAGCAGCAGCTAGCTTAAAGGCTAGTCAGGAGAACACTCCCACTGTCACCCCGGAGCCAAACTTGGCAACACCAATAGTCTTAAAGGTTCCACCAGTCCAGCCTCAGCAGCAGTAGAGGCAAAGAGAGAAGCCTATCGATCCAATGGCGGAGAGTCAAGCCGAGAACTTCTCAGGCACCAGTGAGGGTTCAACACGGTTGAAAACATCGATGGAACTATTGGATTGGCCCGAACACGAGAAGGTGAAGTGCGCCTCCTTCTGCCTGGAGATGCACGCATGTGGTGGGAGAGAATCAGAGCGAAGCGCCCAGTAAATCAGATGACATGGGTAGACTTCGAGAAAGAATTCTTTAAGGAGTTCTTTCACACGCGGGTCACAAACCGCCACTACGACAAGTTCACTGAGTTTCGTCAGGGCAACCTATCAGTTGAGGAAGCCGTGAAGAAATTCAATAGATTGGCTCGTCTATGCCCTGAACTAGTTAGCACAGAAAGGGAACGAATCCGGTTGATGCTCAAGATGCTGAGGCCGAAAATAGCAATGAATGTGGCTGGTGGCGTTCATAGGCCACAAACCACCGAAGAGCTAGTGAGCAGTGCTCTAATCACCGAGCATTATCAGAATAGCATCAAGCAGCAGAAGCAAGTCCTCTCAGAAGCTAAAGGTCAAGGAGGCTCAGGCACTCAGAAACAGCAGGGCCATAGCTCCCATGGCTCTAACTGGAAAGGGAACTCCAGCAACAAGCGCAAATCAGGGAGTTACCCAAAAAGACGGCCAGCCAGCAAGCAGCCCAGTTATCCAAAGTGTGCTACTTGTGGGAAATTCCATCCTGGAGTTTGTCGTAAGGGCACACGAGGATGCTTTGAATGCGGACAGGAAGGGCATATGGCCAAGCAGTGTCCAAACAAGATCAGTCTTCCTCAGCCACACCGATTCGGTAGGGAGGCCACCACCCGATTACATCGATGCGAGGCCGTTTTAGATGGTCCACATATCAGCCAGGGCAGATTAGAAGCCCCTCCAGCTATGACCAATGCGAGGATTTACTCACTCACCAGAGAGGACGTAGCAAATGCCTCGACAGTTGTTACAGGTAAGATTAGTATTTTACAGCAAAGTACAACTGTCTTATTCGATACTGGGGCAACCCATTCATACATATCTAGGGCATTTGCTGAGAAGTTAGCAGTACCTCCAGAGGTACTCATTAGCCAGTTCCTTATGATGTTACCCTCAGGAGAAATTATGGCATCTACGCACTGGCTCAGAGCAGTGCCGGTCACTATAGCAGACAGAGAGCTCTTTTGCGATCTGATAGTGATTAATATGACCGACTACGACGTCATCTTTGGGATGGACTTCTTGATCAAATACGGTGCCTCCATCGAGTGCCGTAAACAGAAAGTCATATTCCAACCTGAAGCGGAAGTACAGTTCGAATTCGTCGGAGAACCCAGGAGAAAGGCCAAGAAGTTTCTCTCAGCTATGAAGGCACAGAGGTTGATGGATTTAGGATGTACAGGGTTCTTAGCACACGTAGTCAGTACCAGTCAGGGCAAGGACCAATAGCTAGCAGAGGTCCGAGTCGTATGTGACTACCCAGCAGTCTTCCCTGAAGAGTTACCAGGCCTAGCACCAGATAGGGAGATCGAATTTGAGATAGAGCTCATTCCCGGTACAAATCCTATCTCCAAAGCACCTTACCGCATGGCTCCAGCAGAACTAAAAGAACTTCATGAGCAACTACAGGAGCTGCTTGACAAAGACTTCATACGCCCTAGTCACTCTCCATGGGGAGCCCCTGTATTGTTCGTGAAGAAGAAAGATGGGAGCATGCGCCTGTGTATAGACTACCGGGCACTGAACCAAGTCACAATCAAGAACAGGTATCCTCTTTCCAGAATAGATGACCTGTTTGATCAGCTAAAGGGAGCAGCAGTGTTCTCTAAAATAGACCTCAGATCAGGTTATCATCAGCTGAAAGTCAAGGAAGGGGATATACCCAAGACAGCATTCAGGACTAGATACGGACATTACGAGTTCGTAGTCATGCCCTTTGGCGTGACAAATGCTCCAGCTACTTTCATGGACCTCATGAACAGGGTATTCAGAGAATATTTAGATAAGTTCGTTATCGTGTTCATCGATGACATTCTTATCTATTCAGGAACTCAGGAAGAACACGTAGAGCACCTGAAAACAGTATTGCAGACCCTTCAGCAGAATCAGCTGTACGCCAAGTTCACAAAATGTGAATTTTGGTTAGATCAGGTGTCCTTCCTGGGTCACATCATCTCAAAGGAAGGTATCATGGTAGACCCTAGTAAAATAGAAGCTGTGAGTAACTGGAAAAGACCCAAGAACGCCAGTGAGATCAGAAGCTTTTTGGGACTAGCAGGTTATTACAGAAAATTCGTAGAGGACTTCTCCAGGATAGCCTCCCCACTGACAGCTCTCACCAGAAAGAACAGAAAGTTTCAGTGGACCGAGGACTGTGAGAACAGTTTCAGCGAGCTGAAAAAGAGATTGACCAGTGCACCTATTCTAGCTCTACCAGAGAACACAGACAACTTCGACATTTATAGTGATGCCTCTAAGTTGGGACTAGGAGCAGTGCTGATGCAAAACGGCAAGGTGATCGCCTATGCCTCCAGACAACTCAAGGATTATGAGAGGAACTACCCCACTCATGACCTTGAGCTTGCAGCAGTAGTGTTCGCTCTCAAGATTTGGAGACATTACTTGTATGGAGCTCAGTGTAGAGTGTATACAGATCATCAGAGTCTGAAGTACTTCTTCACTCAGAAAGATCTGAATATGCGACAGCGCAGATGGCTAGAACTGGTCAAAGATTACGACATAGACATCCTCTACCACCCAGGAACAGACGCCCTCAGCAGAAAGTCCAGCGCTACCCTATTATCTCTAGCAGCCATGTCACCGCCCCTACAGAAGGAGATCTCAGATTTCGATCTCGAACTCATAGTCGGACAGCTCTCTACTATGACGTTAGAGTCTACCTTGCTTGGTGACATCTAGACAGCTCAGGAGCAGGATCCTGAAATTCAGAGAATCTAGCAAGGTTTAGCAGAATCAGAAAGTGGAGAGTTCAGAATATCAGATAGCGGGGTGTTGTATTTTAGTGACAGGCTATGTGTTCCAGATCAGGAGGAACTCAAAAAGAAGGTTTTAGATGAGGCTCACAAGACTCCCTATGCGATGCATCCAGGCTCTACCAAAATGTACCAGGACTTGAAGAAACATTTTTGGTGGCCTGGGATGAAGAGAGACGTCGCTCGTTATGTCAGCACCTGCCTAACCTGTCAGAGGGTTAAGGCAGAACATCAGAGACCAGGAGGAGTTTTGCAGCCTATCCAGATCCTAGAATGGAAGTGGGAGGATATTTCCATGGACTTCATAGTGGGATTACCCAGAACCACGAATGGTTTTGATACCATCTGGGTAATAGTCGACAGGTTGACTAAATCAGCCCACTTCTTAGCCATCAGGATATCCTACTCCATGGAACAGCTAGCTCAGTTGTATCTCAAGGAGATCGTTAGACTACATGGAGTCCCACGAACCATTATTTCGACAGGACAATGATTCACATCACACTCGGGGTGTACATCGACAAGATTGGCACGGTTAAAGTTCAAGACCTTTCCATCCTCGAATGATGGTCGAGACGGAGGCGAGTAAATCAGTGCATCAAGATATGCTCCGAGCATGTGCCCTAGATTTCAAAGGAAGTTGGTGCAAATATCCGAGTTTAGCGGAATTTGCATACAAAAATATCGGCCACTATCGGTATGGCACCTTATGAGACTCTCTATGGGTGAGGTGTAGATCTCCAATCTGCTGGTATGAGAGTGGTGAGCAAAAGAACTAGAACTTCAGACAGATCTAGTGGCGGATACCACAGACCTATCTGACAGATCCGCCAGAGGATAGAGGAGCCAGCTTGGAAAAGCTATGCTGATATACGGCGCAGACCTTTAGAGTTTTCAGTTGGGGATTCAGTGTTCCTTAGAGTAGCTCCCATGAAGGGAGTAATGCGTTTTGGGAAGAAGGGCAAGCTAAGTCCCAGATACGTGGGACCATACCTTATCAGTAGAAGAGTGGGCAAGGTAGCATATGAGCTAGAGCTACCCCAGGAAATGTCAGCTGTCCACAACGTATTTCATGTCTCTATGCTGAAGAAGTATACCCCAGATGCCACCCAGGTGATTGAGCCCCAGTCGGAGCAGATCCGCGAAGACCTCAGCTATGACAGTCAGCCTATTCAGATAATAAACCGAGCAGTTAAGAAATTGCGGAACAAGGAAGTACCATTAGTCAAAGTCATTTGGCACAGTCACACAGCAGAAGAGGCAACATGGGAGACAGAAGCCAGCAGGAGACAGAAGTACCTAGAGTTATTCTAAGTTCGAGGATGAACTTTTTATAAGGTATGGGGGATTTTAACGCCCAAAAATTCTCAAAACTATTTTAGAAATATTCTATGATTTTTCTGGAATTTTAGGATATTTTTACAGAATTTTTAGAGTAGCGGAAGTAGCAAAAATAAATAGAAAACGAAAATGGCCTAAGTGGGAATTGAACCCGAGACCTATGGTTTACGGATAATTCTAGTAACCGGTTGAACCCAACAGGGCCGTGCTGAAAGGAAAGGGAGGCAATTAAATTTATATTAGAGTTGGGCCGAATTACCCACTTAAAATAAATAGGGAATTATTAAGTGGGGTTTTATTTTAATCATGATTCTCTTCTCCTCAACCCTCACCGCCGCCCACTTCTCCTTCCCCTTCTTCTTCTCGGCGCCAACCTTAGGGTTCTCTCCCTAGGGCCCTAAGATCACCTTCTGGCAGCGATTCCAGCACAAGGATGTTCCCCTCCGCGAGAAGAACGCGTTGGAGCGAGGAGATTGTCGAAAGGATCATCTCCACCGGAATTCTAACGAATAGGGTTGTAAGAAAATTAGCGTATGAGGTAAGAAACCCCTCACCTGCAGTATAAGTAGCTTCCGTGTGAATTCCATGTGTTAGTTTAATAGTATGTAGATTTCCGACACAAAGGATGCGAATTAGCGCATGCCAAGTGTTTGATAAATTGTCTAGTTCAGCAAAATGCAACTTAGGCATTTTAGTAGTTTAGATAAATGCAATAGAAGCATTTGTATAGTTTATCTAGTCTTGTTTCAGCTTTTACCGGACTAGATGTCCAATGGGTGGGCTCCCACAGTCGCCTCTAGGTTTAGATAACCTAGTTCTGGGTTTAGACAACCTAGTAGAAGCAAGACAAGTATTTATTAGCTAGAGTTCAGTATTTTACTTTCAGTAGGGGCACTGTACAGGATTAGATATCCATTGGGCTGGGCTCCCATAGTCGGTCCCTAGGTTTAGATAACCTAGTAAACCTTACTAAATTCGGGATTTGCAACCCCGGGTCTAGTAAAGGATGCGCGCATAGCATGTACAGTTGCCGGGCCCATTAGCATTATGATTATGTATTTTAATCTATTACCTTATTAGCTTTTCAAAACTCACAAGGATTGGTTATGATAGTTGAGTTTGAATTCAGTTCCAGCTTAGCCCAGTTCATGTTCAGTTCAGTTTTCTTTATTGATACTCATGATAGTTTATGATTAGCTTGTATGCCATGCTTTAGTGTTCATATTCAGTGATTTCAGTATGCCATGCTTTGACAAGTTCATCATATGTTTGATAGCATGTTTTTAAAAGCATAAATGCATCGTATGCATGTTTTAGTGAGGTAGATGGTTTCTTACTAAGCGAAAGCTTATAGATACTTCCTTTTCCTTATACTGCAGATAAAGGTAAAGGGAAGATGGACTAGCGGAGGCTGGAGGACAATGCTGCAAAGATGTGTGTGGGCAGGAACTTGGAATAGAGATCTTAGGGAACCTTAGCAAGCTTTGTTTAAACATTAGAACTTTTCAGTATTTTATCATTTGCACTTTAGTATGTTCATTGCTATGAATTAGTTAACCATGCACTTTATTATGCTTAGAACACTAGTTTTATAATGTTAGATTGTTTATTAATCATTTTAGAACTTGTATTGTGATTGAGGCACGAAACAGTGCTGAAATCAGAGTTTAGCTGCAAAATCAGAAACTTCAATCGATCGGTGGATCGATTGGGGGTTTCCAATCGATCAGCTGATCGATTGGGCAATCTGTTCCGCGAATAGTAGGCTTCTGGATCGATCAGCCGATCGATCCAGCCAATTCCGTCGTGAACAGAGAGCTCTGGGATCGATCAATGGATCGATTGACCAGCCTGGATCGATCAGTCGATCGATCCAAATTATCGTCCCGGGCACAGTAGCGTGCTGGATCGATCACTGGATCGATCCAACCTATGACCCGCATACAGTAGCCGGTTGAATCGATCACTGGATCGATCCGACTATTCCAATCGATCTGTGGATCGATTGGGAGGCCTGATATTAGCTAGAAACCTTTAGTTAAGTTCCTTGACCATTGGAGGATGTAATATATGTCATGAACAACTTAGATTACAACCTTAACACATGTAGATTAAAGAAATGACAATAGTTTAGCAAAATTTTGATTAGTACTGCTTCCGCATCTAGAGGTAATGATGGTCATGGATTAGTTAGCACAGATTAATGTGACGATCAGCCTTACAGCTTAGTTAGTAGAAGGCGGGTCGTTACATGCGATCTATAGTCATCCTAGTCGGTCTGGAAGCTAGCATCACTGTAACCCTTTACAGCTAGCTCATCATTGCCTCCATATATCAAGAAATATTCTTTAGTCCTTCTTAAGTACTTAAGAATATTCTTGACCGCTATCCAGTGACTTTCACCTGGATCTGCCTTGTATCTGCTCGTCATGTTTAAAGCATACGAGACATCAGGTTGAGTACATAGCATGGCGTACATGATCGATCCTATGGCTGAGGCATAAGGGATCTGATCCATGCGATCTCTCTCCTCTCTAGAAGAGGGACCTTGAGTCTTCGAAAGACTCACGCCATGTGACATCGGCAGAAATCCCTTCTTGGAGTTCTGCATGGCAAACTGAAGGAGTACCTTGTCAATGTATGTACTCTGACTTAGGCCAAGCAATCTCTTAGATCTATCTCTATAGATCTGTATCCCTAGAATGCGGGATGCCTCACCTAAGTCCTTCATTGAGAAGCAACTCCCTAGCCATGTCTTGACAGACTGAAGCATAGGGATGTCCTTCCCAATGAGCAGTATGTCATCCACATACAATATGAGGAAGACAATTATGTCCCTTACAACCTTCTTGTAGACACAAGGTTCATCTTCATTCTTGATGAAACCAAACTGTTTGATTGCATCATCAAATCGAAGATTCCAGCTCCGAGAAGCTTGCTTTAGTCCATAAATGGACCTATGCAGCTTGCATACTTTGCTAGTATGCTGTGGATCTACAAAACCCTCAGGTTGTGTCATGTACACATCCTCGAGTAGGTTTCCATTCAGAAACGCGGTTTTGACATCCATCTGCCATATCTCATAGTCATGGTAAAGCATGATCCGAATGGACTTAAACATCGCTACTGGAGAAAAGGTTTCATCATAGTCAATACCATGAATCTGCTTGAAACCTTTAGCTGCCAAGCGACCCTTATGGATAAGTTCATCCATGTCAGTCTTTCTCTTAAAGACCCACTTGCACCGTATGGGTTTTACCCCTTCAGGTGGATCAACCAAAGTCCAAACTTGGTTGGTGTACATGGATTCCATCTCGGATCTCATGGCCTCTAGCCATTTCTCGGAATCTGGTCTCATCACAGCTTCCTGATAGGTGGTAGGCTCATCCTCTATGAGCATAACGTCATCATGGTCTCAGGCTGACGACGTACCCTATCAGACCTGCGAAGAGGTATGTCTACATGAACTGGTTGTTGTTCCTCAACTCCTTGTAGAACAACATCATCCACAACACTTTGTGGTACAGTTCAATTTCCATCGAGGCTTTAGTGCTATTGTTCGCATCTTGAACTTCTTCAAGATCGAACGCACTCCCACTAGTCTTTCTAGAAACAAAGTCCCTTTCTAGAAAGACCCCAGTCTTTGCCACAACTACCTTGTGCTGACTGGGAATGTAGAAGTAATATCCCTTAGTTTCCTTGGGATATCCAATGAAATAGCACTTGTCAGATTTGGGTCCTAATTTGTCTGAGACTTGACGTCGTACGTAAGCCTCACAACCCCAAATCCTCATGAAAGACACCTGGGCATCTCTCCTAGTCTATATCCTATATGGTGTCTTTATCACGGCCTTTGATGGAACTCGGTTGAGTATAAAAGCTGCCGTGTCTAGAGCATAGCCCCAAAGGTATGTCGGAAGATCTGTGTGACTCATCATGGATCGTACCATATCTAATAGGGTACGATTCCTCCTTTTGGATACACCATTCCACTATGGTGTTCCAGGAGGAGTGAGTTGGGATAGAATCCCACACTCAGCTAGGTAGTCACGAAACTCATGGCTAAGGTATTCTCCACCTCGATCTGATCGAAATCTTGCCAAGCTGGTTCTGTACTTCATTCTTGAATTCTTTGAACTTTTCAAAGGATTCTGACTTATGTGTCATCAAGTACACATAACCATATCTACTGAAGTCATCAGTAAATGTGATGAAGTACCTATAACCGCCTCTAGCAGCGACATTGAAAGGGCCACATACATCACTATGAATGAGTCCTAACAAATCGGTCGCTGTGCCCACTAAGCGAGTCTTGGTCATCTTGCCTCGTAGGCATGACTCGCATATCTCATATGATTCTAAATCAAATGAGTCCAGCAAACCATCCTTATGGAGCTGGGATAAGCGCTTGTCATTTATATGACCTAAGCGACAGTGCCAGAGGTAGGTTTGGTTCATGTCATTTGACTTGAACCTCTTGGTATTTATGTTATAGATAGGGCTCTCAAGATCTAGAATATAGAGTCCGTTTATCAGAGGTGCACTACAATAGAACATATCGTTTAAATAGACGGAACAACATTTGTTCTTTATTATAAACGAAAATCCTTTCTTGTCCAAACAAGAAACTGAAATTATGTTCTTAGTCAAGGCAGGCACATAACAACAATCATCTAATTCTAGTACAAGCCCAGAGGGAAGAGATAGATGGTAAGTTCCTACAGCAATAGCAGCAACCCGTGCTCTATTGCCTACTCGTAGGTCTATCTCACCCTTCGTCAATGCCCTGCTATTCTCAGCGCTTGTACATTAGTACAAATGTGCGAAGCACATCCGGTATCTAATACCCACGATGAAGAAATAGAGAGGTTGACTTCTATAACATGTATACCTGGAGTAGAAATCTTATTTCTCTTCTTCTTAAGATCTTCCAGGTATTCTTTGGAGTTCCTCTTCCAGTGCCTTTCTTGTCCTTGATATAGGTGACAAAGATGTTCAACCATATCGTAAGCGCTCATCAACTCATGTTGTTTCTGAAGCTCTGAGTTCATGGTTGCGAGCATAAGATAGGACACATCTAATGCGTCATCTTGATGCTTCTTGTAAGCATCTCGATCTGCTCGCGTGGCAGTGGCAGGAGGAGCCTCAGTTTACGTTCCTGAGTGAGAAATATTCTCAAGTTCCTGTACTAGTCCAGGAAGTTTGCTCCGTTGAGCTTGTCCTTCTCAAGGACAGATCGCAGGGAGAAAGTGTTCGTATTCGACGTCATGGTAATCTACAACAGAAATAAAAGCAGAAATAAATATCATATTCTTAATCATTTAATTAAGCCTTGAACTAAATGATGCTCCCACTGAATTCTATAATTCATGTGGGACAAGATCCACATCATACTAACCCTTGAGTTAACTTTGTCTAATACGCCCAAGACTTAGTATGATCGGTAGGTAACGATTACCAATTACATCTCTATGCAACTCTTGTTTATAGAATCAAAATCCGCATTTATATTAAAACTCGAGTTAGCTTTGGCTAATACGCCCGAGAGTTAATATATATGTGATTTTGACCTAACTTTCCAACCGTTGGAAGAATGCCTATAGTTATACTCGATCCAACCAAGTTAACTAGGAATACTCAATCTAATTGAGTTGTACTCACCCATGCGTTGATAGGAGGGACCAAGATTGTCCCTCCGTACCCTACCAAGATAGTATGTGTTGCTCTGCTTTGGCATATTCAACAACAACATGCGATCGAGGTAGTGGTAGGTATCACGGCATGGTAGGCATTACGAGTTGACACGTTTTAGATCTAATCTAAATGATGATGCGTATCAAATACTTGATTTAGATCTAATCTAATCGTGGGGTGCATCATGTGCACGATTTAGATCTAATCTAATCGCAAGGCACTAATTAATTACTTAATTAACTAGCATGCATCACATACACACAAAATAATTAATTAAACAATTAATCAAATAATTTTGTGATTATGTCATGGCCCTACTACGATCTTCTTAAGCCAATGAGAAGATCGGATGGTCAACCTAAGGTCAACAACTTCTCAAGCTTCTTCATTTGACCACCTTGTGTTGTTCGCGCTCTCCTCGTAACTCCGTCTCGAGTGGACCTTCCACAACTCCAATTTTGTACATTACAATTTTGAAACTCGAGTTACATTCGAGTATAAATCTAATTTACAACCAGAATATAAGAGAAAGGCACGACGCGCAGGTCGCGAATAAAATTAAAAAAAATAAATACAGCACGCACATCACATAACGGCACGCAGGCTGTATTATGAATTACAACACATTTCCAAATCCAATTTGGGTCTTTGGGCCATGACTATCACAAAAATAATATATAATTCAAAATTATATATTTCTATAATTTTTTGTAATTTTTCTATAATTTTTACAATTTTTACGAGTACAATTTCCCGGCGGTTCCGTTTAGCGATTTTCGGGCGCAATCGCGGAACGAATCCCCTTGCGGGGCCAGGGGCAGCGCCCCTACCTGCGATCTAACCATCCCGAGGGTTCCTTTGCGATTTAACAGCGCTTTAGCCCGCTATCCCAAAAAGATTTAGGGCGAAACCAAGCCGTTTTGGAAAAATTTTCCCGGTAGCGGAAGCCTACAAGTGCCGAAACACTTGTGCTACGCTTCTACGAGAAAATTACCCATAAAAACTATAAAAAATATATATTTACAGAAAATCATAGAAGCTATTTTTTCATAAAAAATCAAAAACAAACTCGTACACACCTTCGCACGTGGCTCTGATACCACTGTTGGGTTTTTCAGGCCGCGAATACCGCTTTTTTTCGCGTCGCGGAAACCCCGAATCACCCTAGCCATTGGATCCGTGCGAAGAAAAACTTTCGAAAAACAAGTACGAGTTTCAAACAATGATCTAAAGTAGATCTACAAAGGAAAAACATTTTATACCTTTGAAGCGTGCCCTCGCAAATTCCGCTCGTCCAACGGTACGTCGGATCTCGAAGTTGTCAATGTAGACAACTCTCTAGTGATATCCACACGAACAAGGTATGTTCTCTAACACACAAGGATGGAGAAGAGAGTACCCCAAGTGTGCTAGCACTTTCTAGGGCTCTCGGATAGGATTTGGAAGAGAGAAAAGAGAGAAAGCGAAAAGGAATCTTATACACTCACTAGTAGTATCCTCCTTGGTGACCTTCACTTTCTCTATTCTCTTGGAACATAACTCACATATCTTCACCCTCCATGAAAACCCACGGAAACAGTAGTAAGGAGGAGGAAGAAGCCAAGGAAAAAGATGAAGCATTAACACACATCAATTGCCACAAAAACAAAACCTCCTTTTGCATTAGTGTGGCCGGCCACACCATTGTAACCTCCCCATTTAATGTGGCCGGCCACATTAAATGGAATGGGAGGTGTAACCTCCATGAGGTGGCACACCTCATGAGGTGGAGATGTTGTGGCTGCCATGTAGGATGAGTCATCCTCCATGAAGTGGCAATACATCAAGTCAAACTTGATGTTTCAACTTCCCATTTGGTCAAGTCAAAATTGACCAATTTTTCTTCCTTGTTGAGTTGAATCCAACCTTTGACTTAAGTCAATTTCAATCTAATGAATCTCAATTCATTAATATAAATTGACTCAATGAATTAAATTTAAATTAAACTCATTCAACAATTGAATCTAATTGAGTCTAACTCAATAAGTCTAATTTAAATCAATCCGAATCCAATTGGTTCATCATATGAACCTAATCTCCATCCACTAGTTCTTTGTGTGTGACCCAATAGGTTCTTGTAACGTTGGCAATGTTTCTAAACTCCTTTAGCAACATAAGCAATGAGCGGCATCTAGCAATACATCATTGCTACCCAAGTTACAAGAAATGTTGAGATCCAACATCACCTTGTGACTAATAATTGTGACTCCTCACAATATATGACAAGTGTCCTTCTATCCTAGACATCTAGATTGATCAATGTGAGGCATAGACCGTGTCATCCTCTGACCAATCTAAATCTTGAACTCCAAGTAGACTCACTAAATCAAATGAGCTCAATATCCTATATTGACTTATTTGGGCATGGCCATGCACTTCGTGGTCTTACTCTATCATGAATACCGATGTCTCTCCTGTCATATAGGAGGGATAGATCCCATCTACATCACTCACATCCCTCTGCATAATTCGTTACATACCCAGTAATCACCTTTATAGTCCACCCAGTTACGGGTGACGTTTGACGAAACCAAAGTACATAACTCCTTATGTAGGGATCCATGGTGACTTCAGGTCTAAGGACTAGTAGTCATACTAATAGTCACATGAGAAAGTATATGTCACTCATATAACGATCCATGATACTTTCTCATGGCGGGTCATTCAGTATACATTCTTTAATGCATACCCATGTGTCAACTTGATATCTCTATATCCATGACTTGTGAGATCAAGTCATTGAGTTGACCTACATGCTAGTCTTATTGCATTAACATTGTCCCTGAATGTTAATACTCGACTAGGAATGATTTAGAGTAGTGTTCCCTATATCATCTCACTATCGGTTCAACTAACCGATTGATATAGGTAAGAACCTTCTACTCAAGGACGTTACTATACTTCGTTTATTTGGCACCAATACAAGTAAGTATAATAACCAAATGCCTTTATCTATATAGAATATGATACAATAAGTCCAAAATACAACAATCAAATGATTGGCTCTAGGGCTCTAGCTAACAATTTCAAAATTATTTTAAAACTTAATTTCAATATCTTTTTAAAACTTAATTTGAAAAATCTTTTAAAAATTATTTTTTTAAAAAAATTAATTTTAAAATCTTTTTAAAACTTAATTTTAAAATTTTTTTAAAACTTAATTTCAATTTTTTTTTCAAAATTATTTTAAAACTTAATTTCAAAACCTTTTAAAACTTAATTTCAAAATTATTTTAAAACTTAATTTCGAAATCTTTTAAAACTTAATTTCAAAATCTTTTAAAACTTAATTTCAAAATTATTTTAAAACTTAAATTCAAAATCTTTTTAAAACTTAATTTGAATTTTTTTTAATAAATTATTTTAAAAAAAATTAATTTCAAAATCTTTTTAAAACTGAATTTCAAAATTATTTTAAAAACTTAATTTCAAAATATTTTAAAACTTAATTTCAAAATCTCTTAAAAATTAATTTTAAAACTTAATTTCAAAATCTTTTTAAAACTTAATTATTTTAAAAACTTAATTTCAAAATCTTTTTAAAACTTAATTTCAAAATCATTTTAAAAATCTTTAAAAAAAACTTGAATTCAAAATTTCCTTTAAAAAATTATTTTATTTTTCAAATTAAAATTATATTTCAAATAATTAATCCACTTAAAATAAATATCCAAAATTTAATTAACCAAAAGTTAAATTAAATTCAATTCCAAATTAAAAAAAAAAACAAGTGGTGCTTGAATGAAGGCGCCTCCCACACGAGGTAGGCGCCCTCAACAACAGCGGTAAATTTCCCGCTGCCTGTTTAATGGCGGCTTAAGGAGTCCTTAAGGCGCCTTCGCTCATCGTTTTTGCCACGAACAGAAGCTCCTCCTTCTATTCGTTTTTCTGTCGAAACACAACCAAGTGCGATTTTTCCCAACCAAGGTGCCTTCAACCCATCTCTTGTTAGAGTGTATACTAAAAGCCTAGCTTTTGGTATAAACATTTATCTAGAAATAAGAATCACATTGGTCAAATATCTACATTTATGATAAATGTAGTTGTTCAATTAATTTATATTGTAGATAACATGGTGTGTGGTGTCACACACATAAGATCATGTTATCAGTTCTTTATAAATTATAAACAGTTGCTCATGACTAAGATGGAAAGGAACAAACCATTGGAATAGTCGTAGTGTAATTAGGTATTAGTTTATCTTGACTAATAAATTACACTAGTACACTCTAAGTGTATTGAGTAGGACCATTTTAGGTAAGCTCTTTTTATACTGACTTGATAAAAGAACTAGACCTTAGTTATTATGGAAGTGTGTGCTCTTAATCCTAATATAATAACAAGCACATATATTTGATATTTATTTCTTAATTTATCAATGGGTGAGATTTAGTTCGATAAATCAATAAGCCCGATAAGTTGAGAAATGATATCACTAATAGTGTGTGTTGTTGATTATAGAAAGAATCTGTGTCCTAGTAATCTATGTTGAGAATGACCCCATGAGGAGCTCATAAGGATTGCCATGTTAAACCCTGCAAGTGGACTTAGTACGACATGACGATAAGGTTGAGTGGTACTACTCTTGGACTAAGATATTAATTAAGTGAGTTGTCAGTAACTCACTTAATTAGTGGACATTCATTATCTTAAACACAGGGAAACTAACACACTCATAATAAGAAGGAGCCCAAAATGTAATTTGGGATTAGTGCGGTAGTTCAATAATAGTTTTTTTAGTGGAATGAATTATTATTGATGAAATTAAGTTATGTGTTCGGGGCGAACACGAGATGCTTAATTTCATCAGGAGACCAAAACCAATTCCTCCTCTCGGTCCCTATCGTAGCCTCTTGTATATAGAGATTTATACCCACCGCATACCCACCTTTTTACCCAACCAATAGGGGACGGCCAAGCCAAGCTTGAAGCTCAAGCTTAGGGCCGACCAAGCCTAAAGGTTGAGCCTTAAGGTGGCCGGCCAATACTTGGAGCCCAAGCTTAGGTGGCTGGCCACATCATATTAAAAAGGATTTTATTTATAAATTTTTCTTATGTGGATTCCATGGTTTTAAAAGAGAGTTTAAAAATTAAATATTCTCTTTTATAAGTTTCTACAAAAGATTAAGAAAAGATTTGATATCTTTCTTTATTTGTAGATTGAAAAGAGTTTTTAATTTTTAGGGATAACTTTCCTTTTTGGAAATTATCCACATGTTTAAAAGAATGATTTTAATTTATAAAATTTCCTTTATACTAACCAATCATGAAGGGATTAAAATTATTGGAGAAATTTTTATAAATTTCTGGAGACAAATTAGGAAGTTTTAATTAAGTAAAACTCTCCTTGTTTATAGCTTGTGGTTGCCGACCATTATTATTAAAAGAAGAAAATTGTTTTTAATTAAAATAATTTTTCTTTTTCATGGCAAAAGAATTAAGGAAGTTTTTATTAAAATTTCCTTATTTGCCAAGACCAAGGATTATAAAAGAGGGGATAGAGGTGCCTTCATTGAGAACGACTCTATTATTCTTCTCCTCTCTTTTCCTCCTTGGTGGTCGACCCTAGCTTCTCCCTCTTCTCTTCTTCTTATGGCTGGCGGCAACCCCTCTTGGAGCTCTTGATGGTGGTCGGTTCTATCTAGGAGAAGGAGAGAAAGAAGGCTTTGTTTCTTGCATCCCTTGGAGCTTGGTGGTGGTGGCCGGACCTCTACTTCTCTTGGAGAATTATGGTGGCTGAAACCTAGAAGGAAGAAGAAGGTGCTTGGTGGTTCTCATCTCGGAAGATCGTTGCCCACACAATGTCCGAGGTTAGAAGAGGAATACGGTAGAAGATCAAGAGGTTATTTTTACTTACAAAGAAAGGTATAACTAGTAATTATTTTCCGCATCATACTAGTTTTCTTTGTATAGTTATTTATGGAAATACCAAACACAAGAGGCATATGATTCTAGAGTTTTCAAAATAGTTTTTTCGAGTTTGTGTTTTCTTCTTTTTTGAATTTGTGATTCGATTGTTCTTTTTGGTTAACCTAGAGTTATTTAAGGAAATAAATATTAGCTTTCCTTAAAAGGCTTTGCCTAGGCGGTGGTGGTTGTTCCCATATCCAAGAATGTCATGTGCCTCGCCATGCAATCCTGGAAGCCAATTTTGGAAATTAATATTTATGGATTTAATAACTTAGGTAGATTTGAATCAATAGTGTTAAGTTCAGCTTGTGATTCAAATCTAAACCATTAAGAACATATAAGTTAAATTTGGAATCAATGATATTAAGTTCCGTCTGCGATTCCTAATTTAACTTCTAAAGAACACAATAGGTTATTTAAGGAAAGGTTCGACACTTGTGCAAAAAATTTTTGTACAGTGGAATCGGTACGATCTGTTAGTTAGAGCCCTAGAGCCAATCATTTGATGATTGTATGGACTCATTGTATCATATTCTTGTATATTAATAAAGGTAATTGTTTGGTTATTATACTTATTTGTATTAGTGCCAAATAGACTAAGTATAATAGCGTCCTTGAGTAGAAGGTTCATACCTATATCAATCGATTAGTTGAATCGATAGTGAGATGATATAGGGAACACTACTTTAAATCATTCCTATTCGAGTATTAACATTCAGGGACAATGTTAATACAATAAGACTAGCATGTAGGTCAGCTCGATGACTTGATCTCACAAGTCATGGATATAGAGATATCAAGTAGACACATGGGTATGCATTAGAGAATGTATACTGAATGACCCGCCATGAGAAAGTATCATGGATCGTTATATGAGTGTCATATACTTTCTCATGTGGCTATTAGTATGACTATTAGTCCTTAGACCTGAAGTCACCATGGATCCCTACATAAAGAGTTATGTACTTTGGTTTCATCAAACGTCACCCGTAACTGGGTGAACTATAAAGGCGATTACTGGGTATGTAACGAATTATGCAGAGGGATGTGAGTGATGTAGATGAGATCTATCCCTCCTATATGACGGGAGTGACATCGATATTCTTGATAGAGTAAGACCACGAAGTGTATGGCCATACCCAAATGAGTCAATATGAGATATTGAGCTCATTTGATTGAGTGAGTCTACTTGGAGTTCAAGATTTAGATTGGTCAGAGGATGACACGGTCTATGCCTCACATTGATCAATCTAGATGTCTAGGATAGAAGGACACTTGTCATATATTGTGAGGAGTCACAATTAATAGTCACAAGGTGATGTTGGATCTCAACATTCTTGTAACTTGGGTAGCAATGATGTATTGCTAGATGCCGCTCATTGCTTATGTTTCTAAAGGAGTTTAGAAACATTGCCAACGTTACAAGAACCTATTGGGTCACACACAAAGAACAAGTGGATGGAGATTGGGTTCATATGATGAACCAATTGGATTGGGTTCATATGATGAACCAATTGGATTCAAATTAGACTTATTGAGTTAGACTCAATTAGATTCAATTGTTGAATGAGTCTAATTTAGATTTGATTCATTGAGTCAATTTATATTAATGAATTAAGATTCATTAAATTAAAATTGACTTGAGTCAAAGGTTGGATTTACTCAACAAGGAAGACAATTGGTCAAGTTTGACTTGACCAAGTAGAAATTGAAACATCAAGTTTGACTTGATGTATTGCCACATCATAAGGATGACTCATCCTTGCCACATCACCTCCACCTCATGAGGCATGCCACCTCATGGGGGTTACACTCTTCCATGGTTTTAATGTGGCCGACCACATTAATGGGGAGTTACATTATGTGGACGGCCACACTAATGGAATGGGGGGTTTTGATTTTGTGGAGTTATGTGTGCATTCATTCTCTCATCTTCTTGCTTGCTTCTCCCCTCTCTTGGCTAGGTGTTGCCGTGACTTTCATGGTGAGGAGAAGGGGGTTGAGTGAGTTAATCCAAGAAGTCCAAGAAGAAAGGTAATATTTTTAGAGGAGTGTATTGTATTCTCTTCTTTGTTTTTCTTTCTTCTTCCATTCCCATCTGAGAGCCCTAGAGAGAGTGCTAGCACACTTGGGGTCTTACTTCTCCATCCTTGAGTGCTAGAGAGTACTACTTGTTCGTGTGGATATCACTAGAGAAGTATCTATTTTGATACTTTGGAGATCCGACACGTACCTTGGACAAGCGGGATTTTGCGAGGGCACGCATCGAAGGTAAAAATGTTTTTCTTTGTAGATCTACTGTAGATCATAGTTAATAACTCGTACTCGTGTTTTCGAAATTTTTCTTTGCACGGATCCTACGGCTTTGGGTGATTCAGGGTTTTCGCGACACGAAAAGCGGTTTTCGCGGCCCGAAAAACCCAACAGTGGTATCAGAGCCACGTGCAAGGCTTGTACGAGTTTGATTTTTGGTTTTATGAAAACTAAAGTTTCTGTAATTTTCTGTAAAATTATGATTTTTTAGTTTTTATGGGTAATTTTTCCGGAGAAGCGAAGCACAAGTGTCTCGGCACTTGTAGGCTTCGGCTACCGGAAAGATTTTTCCAAAACGGCTTCGTTTTGCCCCAAATCCGTTTGGGACAGCGGGCTTGGGTGCCATTAGATCGCAAAGGAGCAACTCATGATGGTTAGATCGTGGGTAGGGGTACTGCCCCTAACCCCGCAAGGGGATTTGCTCCGCGATTGCACCCGAAATCGCTAAAAACGAACCCGCCGGGAAGATTTTTCCGAAACGACAATGTCTCGGCCCAAATCATTTTGGGACAGCGGGTTTAGGCACTGTTGGATCGCAAAGGAACCCTCGCGATGGTTAGATCGCGGGTAGGGGCGCTGCCCCTGGGCCCCGCAAGGGGATCCGTTCCGCGATTGCGCCCGAAACCGCTAAACGGGACCGCCGAGAAATTTTACTCGTAAAAATTGTAAAAATTAATTTTAAAATTATAGAAAATTATGAAAATATATAATTTTGAATTATATATTAATTTTGTGATAGTCATGGCCCAAAAACCCAATATGATTGGTTGTGTTGTAATTCATAATACGGCCTGCGTGCCGTTATGTGTTTGCGCGTGTTGTATGTTTTTATTTATTCGCGACCTGCGCGTCGTGCCTTCTCTTATATTCTTGTTGTAAATTAGATTTAGACTCGAATGTAACTCGAGTTTCAAATTGTAATGTACAAATTGGAGCGGTGGAGGGTCCACACGAGACGGAGTTCCAAGGCGGGCACGAGCAACACAAGATGGTCAAAGGGAGGAGCTTGGAGAAGCTGTTGACCCTAGGTTGACCATTCGATCTTCTCATTGGCTTGAGAAGATCGTAGTAGGGCCATGACTAAATCACAAATAGATTAATTAGTTAATTGCTTATGTATATGATGCATGTTTAATAAGTAATTAATTAATTAGTGCCTTACGATTAGATTAGATCTAAGTCGTGCACATGATGCACCCTTGCGATTAGATTAGATCTGAGTCGTGCACAAGATGCATCCTTTTCGATTAGATTAGATCTTGATCGAACCAACTCTAAATGCCTAACCATGCCGTGATACCTATCACTACCTCGATCACATGTATTGTTGAATCTGCCAAAGCAGAGCAATACATATTATCTTGGTAGGGTACGGAGGGACAATCTTGGTCCCACCTATCAACGCATGGGTGAATACAAACTCAATTAGATTGAGTATTCCTAGTTACTCGGTTGGATCGAGTCAACTATAGGCATTCTTCCAATAGTTGGAATGATAGGTCAAAATCACATCTATATTAACTCTCGGGCGTAGCTAACTCGAGTTTTAATATAAATGCGGATATTGATTTTATAAACAAGAGTTGCATAGAGATGTAATTGGTAATCGTTACCTACCGATCATACTAAGCCTTGGGCGTATTAGCCAAAGCTAACTCAAGGGTTAGTATGATGTGGATCTTGTCCCACAAGAATTATAGAATTCAGTGGGAGCATCATTTAATTAAAGGCCTAATTAAATGTTTTTAAAAGAATATGATATTTATTTCTGCAAATTTTCTGTTGTAGATAACCATGACGTCGAATACGAACTCTTTCTCCTTGTGTTCTGTCCTTAAGAAGGACAAGCTCAACGGAGAAAATTTCCTGGACTGGTACAGGAACCTGAGAATAGTTCTCACTCAGGAACGTAAACTGTACGTTCTGGAGCAGCCCATTCCGGAGGCTCCTCCTGCCACTGCCACGCGAGCTGACCGGGATGCTTACAAGAAGCATCAAGATGACGCATTAGATGTGTCCTGTCTTATGCTCGCAACCATGAACTCTGAGCTTCAGAAGCAACATGAGTTGATGAGCGCTTACGATATGGTTGAACATCTTTGTCACCTATATCAAGGACAAGCAAGGAACTGGAAGAGGAACTCCAAAGAATACCTGGAAGATCTTACGAAGAAGAGAAATAAGATTTCTACTTCAGGTATACATGTTATAGAAGTCAACCTCTCTATTTCTTCATCGTGGGTATTAGATACCGGATGTGCTTCGCATATTTGTACTAATGTACAAGCGCTGAGAAATAGCAGGGCATTGACGAAGGGTGAGATAGACCTACGAGTAGGCAATGGAGCACGAGTTGCTGCTATTGCTGTAGGAACTTATCATCTATCTCTTCCCTCTGGGCTTGTACTAGAATTAGATGATTGTTGTTATGTGCCTGCCTTGACTAAGAACATAATTTCAGTTTCTTGTTTGGACAAGAAAGGATTCTCGTTTATAATAAAGAACAAATGTTGTTCTGTCTATTTAAACGATATGTTCTATTGTAGTGCACCTCTAATAAACGGACTCTATATTCTAGACCTTGAGAGCCCTATCTATAACATAAATACCAAGAGGTTCAAGTCAAATGACATGAACCAAATCTACCTCTGGCACTGTCGCTTAGATCATATAAATGACAAGCGCTTATCCCAGCTCCATAAGGATGGTATGCTGGACTCATTTGATTTTGAATCATATGAGGTATGCGAGTCATGCCTATGAGGCAAGATGACCAAGACTCCCTTTAGTGGGCACAGCGAGAGAGCGACTGATTTGTTAGGACTCATACATAGTGGGGTATGTCGCCCTTTCAATGTCGCTGCCCGAGGCGGTTTTAGGTACTTCATCACATTTATCGATGACTTGAGATACGGTTATGTGTACTTAATGACACATAAGTCCGAATCCTTTGAAAGTTCAAAGAATTCAAGAATGAAGTACGAAACCAGCTTGTATTAAGATACTTCGATCCAATCGAGGTGGAGAATACCTTAGCCATGAGTTCCATGACTATCTAGCTGAGTGTGGGATTCTATCCCAACTCACTCCTCCTGGAACACCACAGTGGAATGGTGTATCCGAACGGAGGAATCGTACCTTATTAGATATGGTACGATCTATGATGAGTCACACAGATCTTCCGACATATCTATGGGGATATGCTCTAGACACGGCAGCTTTCATACTCAACCGAGTTCCATCAAAGGCCGTGATAAAGACACGATATAGGATATGGACTGGGAGAGATGCCCAGGTGTCTTTCATGAGGATTTGGGGTTGTGAGGCTTACGTTAGACGTTAAGTCTCAGACAAGTTAGGACCCAAATTCGACAAGTGCTATTTCATCGGATATCCCAAGGAAACTAAGGGATATTACTTCTACATTCCCAGTCAGCACAAGGTAGTTGTGGCAAAGACTGGGGTCTTTCTAGAAAGGGACTTTGTTTCTAGAAAGACTAGTGATCTTGAAGAAGTTCAAGATGCGAACAATAGCACTGATGCCTCGATGGAAGTTGAACTAGAACCATAAAGTGTTGTGGATGATGTTGTTCCACAAAGAGTTGAGGAACAACAACCAGTTCAAGTAGACATACCTCTTCGCAGGTCTGATAGGGTACGTCGTCAACCTGAGAGATACTCATTTCTCTTGTCTGACCATGATGACGTTATGCTCATAGAGGATGAGCCTACCACCTATTAGAAAGCTGTGATGAGACCAGATTCCGAGAAATGGCTAGAAGCCATGAGATCCGAAATGGAATCCATGTACACCAACCAAGTATGGACTTTGGTTGATCCACCAGAAGGGGTAAAACCCATTGGGTGTAAGTGGGTCTTTAAGAGAAAGACTGACATGGATGGACTTATTTATAAGGGTCGCTTGGTAGCTAAAGGTTTCAAGAAGATTCATGGTATTGATTATGATGAAACCTTTTCTCCAGTAGCGATGTTTAAGTCCATTCGGATCATACTTGCTATTGCAGCCTACCATGACTATGAGATATGGCAGATGGATGTCAAAACCGCGTTTCTAAATGGAAACCTACTCGAGGATGTGTACATGACACAACCTGAGGGTTTTGTTGATCCACAGCATACTAGTAGAGTATGCAAGCTGCAAAGGTCCATTTATGGACTAAAGCAAGCTTCTCGGAGCTGGAATCTTCGTTTCGATGATGTAATCAAACAGTTTGGTTTTATCAAGAACGAAGATGAGCCTTGTGTCTACAAGAAGGTTGTAGGAGACATAGTTGTCTTCCTCATATTGTATGTGGATGACATACTACTCATTGGGAAGGACATCCCTATGCTTCAGTCTGTCAAGACCTGACTAGGGAGTTGCTTCTCAATGAAGGACTTAGGTGAGACATCCCGCATTCTAGGGATACAGATCTATAGAGATAGATCTAAGAGATTGCTTGGCCTAAGTCAGAGTACATACATTGACAAGGTACTCCTTCGGTTTGCCATGCAGAACTCCAAGAAGGGATTTCTGCCGATGTCACATGGCGTGAGTCTTTCGAAGACTCAAGGTCCCTCTTCTAGAGAGGAGAGAGACCGCATGGATCAGATTCCTTATGCCTCAGCCATAGGATCGATCATGTACGCCATGCTATGTACTCGACCAGATGTCTCATATGCTTTGAGCATGACGAGCAGGTACCAGTCAAATCCAGGTGAAAGTCACTGGATAGCGGTCAAGAATATTCTTAAGTACTTAAGAAGGACTAAAGAATATTTCTTGATATATGGAGGCAATGATGAGCTAGCTATAAAGGGTTACAGTGATGCTAGCTTCTAGACCGACCAGGATGACTATAGATCGCAGTCGGGGTTCATATTTTGCATTAATGGTGGTGCTGTCAGCTGGAAGAGTAGTTGATTCTACAACAGAAGCCGAGTACATTGCTGCATCAGAAGCAGCAAAGGAGGCAGTTTGGATCCGCAAGTTCATCACTGAACTTGGGGTGGTTCCCAGCATTGCTGACCCCATTGCACTCTATTATGACAACAATGGAGCTATAGCACAGGCGAAGGAACCTCGCTCACACCAGCGGACCAAGCATATACTACGGCGCTTCCATCTCATTCGAGAGATTATCGATAGAGGAGATGTGAAGATTTGCAGAGTACCTACAGAGGCTAACATCGCAGATCCCTTGACCAAGGCTTTGGCACAGAGGAAGTATGATGGTCACACTAGGTCATTAGGCCTTAGAGCCTATACTGATTGGCACTAGTGCTAGTGGGAGATTGTTAGTTAGAGCCCTAGAGCCAATCATTTGATGATTGTATGGACTCACTGTATTATATTCTTGTATATTAATAAAGGCATTTGTTTGGTTATTATATTTATTTGTATTAGTGCCAAATAGACTAAGTATAATAGCGTCCTTGAGTAGAAGGTTCATACCTATATCAATCGATTAGTTGAATCGATAGTGAGATGATATAGAGAACACTACTCTAAATCATTCCTAGTCGAGTATTAACATTCAGGGACAATGTTAATACAATAAGACTAGCATGTAGGTTAGCTCGATGACTTGATCTCACAAGTCATGGATATAGAGATATCAAGCTTACACATGGGTATGCATTAGAGAATGTATACTGAATGACCCGCCATGAGAAAGTATCATGGATCGTAATATGAGTTTCATATACTTTCTCATGTGGATATTAGTATGACTATTAGTCCTTAGACCTGAAGTCACCATGGATCCCTACATAAAGAGTTATGTACTTTGGTTTCGTCAAACGTCACCCGTAACTGGGTGGACTATAAAGGCGATTACTGGGTATGTAACGAATTATGCAGAGGGATGTGAGTGATGTAGATGGGATCTATCCCTCCTATATGACGGGAGTGACATCGATAGTCTTGATAGAGTAAGACCACGAAGTGTATGGGCATATCCAAATGAGTCAATATGAGATATTGAGCTCATTTGATTGAGTAAGTCTACTTGGAGTTCAAGATTTAGATTGGTCAGAGGATGACACGGTCTATGCCTCACATTGATCAATCTAGATGTCTAGGATAGAAGGACACTTGTCATATATTGTGAGGAGTCACAATTAATAGTCACAAGATGATGTTGGATCTCAACATTTCTTGTAACTTGGGTAGCAATGATGTATTGCTAGATGTCGCTCATTGCTTATGTTTCTAAAGGAGTTTAGAAACATTGCCAACGTTACAAGAACCTATTGGGTCACACACAAAGAACAAGTGGATGGAGATTGGGTTCATATGATGAACCAATTGGATTGTGTTCATATGATGAACCAATTGGATTCAAATTAGACTTATTGAGTTAGACTCAATTAGATTCAATTGTTGAATGAGTCTAATTTAGATTTGATTCATTGAGTCAATTTATATTAATGAATTGAGATTCATTAAATTAAAATTGACTTGAGTCAAAGGTTGGATTTAACTCAACAAGGAAGACAATTGGTCAAGTTTGACTTGACCAAGTAGAAATTGAAACATCAAGTTTGACTTGATGTATTGCCACATCATAAGGATGACTCATCCTTGCCACATCACCTCCACCTCATGAGGCATGCCACCTCATGGGGGTTACACTCTTCCATGGTTTTAATGTGGCCGGCCACATTAATGGGGAGTTACATTATGTGGCCGGCTACACTAATGGAATGGGGGGTTTTGATTTTGTGGAGTTATGTGTGCATTCATTCTCTCATCTTCTTGCTTGCTTCTCCCCTCTCTTGGCTAGGTGTTGCCGTGACTTTCATGGTGAGGAGAAGGGGGTTGAGTGAGTTAATCTAAGAAGTCCAAGAAGAAAGGTAATATTTTTAGAGGAGTGTATTGTATTCTCTTCTTTGTTTTTCTTTCTTCTTCCATTCCCATCCGAGAGCCCTAGAGAGAGTGCTAGCACACTTGGGGTCTTTCTTCTCCATCCTTGAGTGCTAGAGAGTACTACTTGTTCGTGTGGATATCACTAGAGAAGTATCTATTTTGATACTTTGGAGATCCGACACGTACCTTGGACAAGCGGGATTTTGCGAGGGCACGCATCGAAGGTAAAAATGTTTTTCTTTGTAGATCTACTGTAGATCGTAGTTAATAACTCGTACTCGTGTTTTCAAAATTTTTCTTTGCACGGATCCTACGGCTTTGGGTGATTCGGGGTTTCCGTGACGCGAAAAGCTGTTTTCGCGGCCCGAAAAACCCAACACGATCTTCTTACGACTAACCAACAATTGGTATCAGAGCTAGGGTTTGCCTCTGTGTGTTTGGTTTTCAAATTAGGTTATGCACATGTCATACATAATTTAGGCAGGATAATAGTAGGATGTGCTAACTTTGTGGTTGCAGGCTCCAACTATTTTGGCTTATAGATGTTGTGAGTGATTGGATCCTTGGATATGTCAAGGGCATTATTTTTGTGTGTGCATGATTGTATGTAACTAATACAGCAGGAGCTGTATTAGCTCTAGGATTTTAGAATTTTATTTTTGATCTAGATTATATGTACATTCCCTCGTGGAATATAGGATTGATATATGTAAAATTTTATTTTGTCGCGGATCGGATTCTTGCGAGGTGTGGTAGTTTTGGAGCACCAGAGGCACAGCGGAATAAGAAGCAAGATGGATGCGACGACTCGACCCAATGGCGGTGCCCAAAGATGGCAGCAGCTAGGGTTGGAGCACATGGAGAACAGTAACAAGAAAAGGTCATAATAGTTGGAAAATAGTTTCAATATTTATTGCTTTATTTACTGTGATGTGTGTGTATGCATGTGATGTATGCTAGGATAACTTAAAATTCCTCACTTTAAATAACTAAATGGGAGAGGGATTTATTTAATAAATTCCACGGTCTCCATTACTGGTTTGTAAGTGATGCAAACAAACTTGCGTGTTGGCTCTGAGTGCCTTCCTCCATATCGGATGAGTTTGTTTGCGGATCACTAGATCAAACTTCCATTTAGAATGACTATAGGAAATTAATTAAGAGCGTGTGATCTTCCCCATCAGAAGGGGCATAATCTTATTAATGGACTTAGTGTCAAGTAATGGTATACACTTAGACACGTCTAATAGTATCCTCCCCATCGGAGTCACTGCTATTATTTGTGTGACCGAAGAAAATCAACTATTAATTTGTCATAAAGATAGGTTGACAAGATAATAAAATTAAAACCCTCTCTTACAAATGTTGAGATTTTGTATACGTCCACACTATCGTGGCATACAAAAATTCATGATGTATGAGGTAATTTTATTTGTCAGTTGACAAGGAAATAAAATTAATGGGAAAAACCCCTCTAACAAATGTTTGGTTTTGTATACGTCCACACTATCGTGGCATACAAAATTCACGGTGTTTGAGGTAATTTTATTTTCCATAAAGACTTATTGACAAGATAATTAATGGGTAAAACCCTCCTCTTACAAATGTTCAATTTTGTATACGTCCACACTATCGTGGCATGCAAAATTCACGGTGTTTGAGGTGCTGGTGAATTTAAATAATATTGTTTGAGGAATTAATATTATTTTAAATTCAAAAGTTTTGACCAAATATTTGATCAAAGATAGATAAACTATTAATTTTATTCGTCATAAAGTAAAGTTGACGAGATAATAAAATTAATGGATAAAATCTCCTTTTTGATTTTGTATACGTCCACACTATCGTAGCATACAAAATTCATGTGGATTTTAATGTGTTTGTCTTGACCAAATATTTTTGTGATTCTTAGGATTTAAAATGTTTGTCAATCCCCTAGTTATTATACTATAGAATAGACTTAGTAGTCCCAATTGTAATAATTGGAAATAGGACTTGGAAATTTAGGTAGACTGTCCTCTTAAAACTAAGAACAAAATAGGTGTATTTCATTCATTAGTTAATACATGATTAGTGGTGTTATCTATCGGTACCTGGTGTGTAGATACTAGAGCCACTAATCATGTCTGCAATTCATTGCAGAGGTTCCAGGAAACCCGATAACTATATGAAGGGGAAGTCATCGTCTACATGGGCACTGCTGCAAAAGTGGTAACTGTTGCAGTGGGAGATGCTTATCCTATGATAGGAATAGAATATGGATTTTAGAAATTTTCTTTATGTACCAAGTTTAGAAAGAATTTGATTTCAGTTTCTAAACTATAGAAGAATAGATATTCTATCTATTTTGATAACAAACTTGTTATCAAGAAAATAGGAAAGATATTTGTTCTGGTACGTTGGTTAACAATTTATAAATCCAATAACTCCCACGATGTAATAAATAGAAATTAATAACATATCTTCTAACTATTAAGAGAAAGCAACCTTCAGAAATGAACCTTTGGCATCAAAGGCTAGGTTATTTTAACTTAAGTAGGATTCATTGGTAGCTGATGAACTTTTGGGTTCATTGGTAGTGAAAATATTTCCAACCTGAGAGTCTTACTTAGAAGGAAAAATAACCGAGAAGTTTTAAGTCTAAGGGGTATGGAGCCAAAGATATAATGGAATTGATTCATTCTGATTTGTGTGGTCCTATGACTATCCAGACAAGAGGTAGTTTCGAATATTTCATCTATTTTATAGACAACTATTCGAGACACAAATAGATTTACTTGATACACAACAAGTCTAAGTGCTTTGATTAGTCCAAAGAGTACGAGGCTGATGCGGAGAAATGTCAAAGTAAAAATATCGAGACACTACGGTGAGATCGTAGTAGCAAATACCTCTTGGGAGAATTTAGAAGTCACTTATCAGAAGTAGGGATTCAATCCCAACTAACTGCACTTGGTACATCCCAATAGAATGGTGTAGTAGAAAGAAGGTATAAAGCTCTTATGGAATAATTAGATCGATGATGAGTTATTTAGAATTCGTTTTAAGGATATACACTGAAAATAGAAGTGAACATAGTACCTTCTAAGTTAGAACTCTCTACTCCCACAGAATTGCAGAATGGGCGTAAGCCTAGTCTGAAGCATATTCGGATTTGGGTGGTCTAGCACGTGAGAGACACTGAAAAATTGGACATGAGTTTACTTGTTTGTGAGTTATCCTAGAAAAACGAAAAGAGGTTTGTAGTCTTTAAAATCGGAAGGTCATTATTGGCACCAATGCTCGATTTTAGAAAAGGACTATACTATAAAACACAAGCCCCATGAGTAAAAATTGGTCTTAAGGAAATTAAAGGACACATCTAACCTAGTACCAACTGTACAAGATGAAATATCACAAGAAACTGCAACATTTATCACAAATGATACACAATTGCAGAAAGTACCTCGTCGTAGTGGGAGGGTTGTTAGGCAACCTAAAAAGATTCATGTTTTGGGAGATTTTTTGGACTCGATCCCTGGAGGACATGAACTTGATCTCCGGACATATGACGAAGCACTCCAAGATAAAGATGTAGAATCTTTGCAAAGAATACAGAATTAGAATATATGTATTCTAATAAAATCTGGAAACTTATAAAATCACCAAATGGTGCAAAAGCCATTGGGTAAAAATAAGTCTACAATAGGAAAAGAGGGATAGACAAGAAGGTAGAAACTTTCAAAGCAAGGCTTGTTGAAAAAGAAAACTTTTTTTACCGATAGTCATGCTTAAGTCTACCCGGATTCTTTTATCTATGAGATTTAGCAAGTGGATGTCAAGACAGCTTTCCTTAATGTAAATCTTGAAGAAAACATCCATATAAAGCAACCAGAAGGGTTCATTGCAAAGAATAAAGAGCATCTTGTGTGTAAGCTCAAACAGTCAATGGACTGAAGTAAAGCTTCAAGGTCTTGGTACATTCGGTTTAGTAAAGTAATCCAGACCTATGGATTTATTTAATAACCGAATGAGTCTTGTGTATACAAAGAGTGTGATGGAAACGTGGTGGTATTTCATGTAATATACGTAGATAACATTTTTGGTTGTTGGAAACAATATCAAAGTGTTGTCAGAAGTAAGGGTATGGTTGTCCAAACAATTTGATATGAAGAACTTTGGAGAATGCATATATTCTTGGGATCAAAGGGATCGCAAGAAAAGAATATATTTTACTTATCCCAAGCTTCATATATCGAAACAATCTTAGCTCGTTTTAGCATGCAAAACTCCAAGAAAGGTTTCTTACCTTTTAGGCATGGAGTAGCTTTATCTAAAGAGATGTCTCAGAAGACATCAAAGGAAATAAAGGACATGAAGGCAGTTCCTTATGCTCCGGCTGTAGGAAGTCTAATGTATGCAATGCTAAGTACGAGACTGGATATCTATTTTGCCGTGGGCATGGTTAGCAGATATCAAAGTAACTCTGGACAAGGACATTTGTCTGCAGTAAAGCATATATTGAAGTACCTTAGAGGCACTAGAGATTATATGCTAGCTTACAAGGCAGATAATTTGGTCCCTATGGGTTATATGGATTTTAACATCTAATCGGAAAGGGACAATAGTAAGTCAACCTCGGGGTTTTGTGTTTACTTTAGGAGGTAAAGTCATAACTATGGAAGAGTGATAAGCATAGGTGCTTTTTCGGACTCCACCATAGAAGCTGAGTATATGGCAGCCTCTGAGGTAGCCATAGAAGTTGTATGACTCAGATACTTCAAGATAGACTTAGATATGATTTCTGGTTTGCCCAAAATAATTTGGTGCAGTAGCAAACTCGAAGAAACCATAAGTCCATAAGGTAAGTAAACACAATAGAGCGCAAGTACCATCCAATACGAGAAATCGTATAAACGAGGAGAAGTTGTTGCCGCCTAGATTGCATCAGATGATGACCTATAAATATTTTCACTAAGGCCCTTAAGGCAAGAGCTTTTGATGGGCATGTTGAAGGGTTGGGAATCAGATGTATGGCAGCAGATATGGCAGCTTAGTCTTTTAGTATAAGTGGGAGATTGTTAGAGTGTATACTAAAAGCCTAGCTTTTGGTATAAACATTTATCTAGAAATAAGAATCACATTGGTCAAATATCTATATTTATGATAAATGTAGTTGTTCAATTAATTTATATTATAGATAACATGGTGTGTGGTGTCACACACATAAGATCATGTTATCAGTTCTTTATAAATTATAAACAGTTGCTCATGACTAAGATGGAAAGGAACAAATCATTGGAATAGTCATGGTGTAATTAGGTATTAGTTTATCTTGACTAATAAATTACACTAGTACACTCTAAGTATATTGAGTAGGACCATTTTAGGTAAGTTATTTTTATACTGACTTGATAAAAGAACTAGACCTTAGTTATTATGGAAGTGTGTGCTCTTAATCTTAATATAATAACAAGCACATATATTTGATATTTATTTCTTTAATTTATCAATGGGTGAGATTTAGTTCGATAAATCAATAAGCCCGATAAGTTGAGAAATGATATCACTTATAGTGTGTGTTGTTGATTATAGAAAGAATTTGTGTCCTAGTAATCTTGGTTGAGAATGACCCCAAGAGGAGTTCATAAGGGTTGACATGTTAAACCCTGCAAGTGGACTTAGTCCGACATGACGATAAGGTTGAGTGGTACTACTCTTGGACTAAGTTATTAATTAAGTGAGTTGTCAGTAACTCATTTAATTAGTGGACATTCATTATCTTAAACACAGGGAGACTAACACACTCATAATAAGAAGGAGCCCAAAATGTAATTTGGGATTGGTGCAGTAGTTCAATAATAGTTCTTTAGTGGAATGAATTATTATTGATGAAATTAAGTTATGTGTTCGGGGTGAACACGGGATGCTTAATTTCATCAGGAGACCAAAACCAATTCCTCCTCTCGGTCTCTATCATAGTCTCTTGTATATAGAGATTTATACCTACCACATACCCACCTTTTTACCCAACCAATAGGGGCCGGCCAAGCCAAGCTTGAAGCTCAAGCTTAGGGTCGGCCAAGCCTAAAGGTTGAGCCTTAAGGTGGCCGGCCAATAGCTTGGAGCCCAAGCTTAGGTGGCCGACCACATCATATTAAAAAGTATTTTATTTATAAATTTTTCTTATGTGGATTCCATGGTTTTAAAAGAGAGTTTAAAATTTAAATCTTTCCTTTTATAGCTTTCTACAAAAGATTAAGAAAAGATTTGAAATCTTTCCTTATTTGTAGATTGAAAGATAGATTTTAATTTTGAGAAAACTTTCCTTTTTTAACCATGTTCATGATTTAAAAAAGAGTTTAAATATTAAATATTCTCTTTTATAAGTTTCTACAAAAGATTAAGAAAAGATTTGATATCTTTCCTTATTTGTAGATTGAAAAGAGTTTTAAATTTTTAGAGATAACTTTCCTTTTTGGAAATTATCCACATGTTTAAAATAAAGATTTTAATTTATAAAATTTCATTTTTACTAACTAATCATGAAGGGATTAAAATTATTGGAGAAATTTTTATAAATTTCTGGGGACAAATTAGGAAGTTTTAATTAATTAAAACTCTCCTTGTTTATAACTTGTGGTGGCCGACCATTATTATTAAAAGAAGAAAATTGTTTTAAATTAAAATAATTTTTATTTTTCATGGAAAAAGAATTAAGGAAGTTTTTATTAAAATTTCCTTATTTGCCAAGACCAAGGATTATAAAAGAGGGGGTAGAGGTGCCTTCATTGCGAACGACTCTATTATTATTCTCCTCTCTTTTCCTCCTTGGTGGTCGGCCCTAGCTTCTCCCTCTTCTCTTCTTCTTATGGCCGGTGGCAACCCCTCTTGGAGCTCTTGATGGTGGCCAGTTCTAGCTAGGAGAAGAAGGAGAGAAAGAAGGTTTTGTTTCTTGCATCCCTTGGAGCTTGGTGGTGGTGGCCGGACCTCTACTTCTCTTGGAGAATTGTGGTGGCCAAAACCTAGAAGGAAGAAGAAGGTTGATCCTGTCCGAACGCTGAGTCGACGGACGCTGGGGACGTGACACTCTCCTCTATCTCCAACCAGCTGCACCAATCTCCGGCGAACCTGCAAGGAAGTCGGGCCGGGAAGGGGTTCCCGGCGACGACCCTCCGACGCTCAAGTCAGGCAAGAGGAAAATGATGGAGTGACTCTCCAGATGATATATTGCGTACCACCGTCGAAGTCTAAGGGCTCTTATCTAGAGCTGTGGGGAGGCTTATGCACACCTACCGAGGTGTACACGTGTCCTTTATGTTAGCTAGAGCCCTAGAGCCAATCATTTGATGATTGTATTTTGGACTTATTGTATCATATTCTATATAAATAAAGGCATTTGGATTTTGGTTATTATACTTACTTGTATTGGTGCCAAATAAACTAAGTATAATAATGTCCTTGAGTAGATGGTTCTCACCTATATCAATCGGTTAGTTGAACCGATAGTGAGATGATATAGGGAACACTACTCTTAATCATTCCTAGTCGAGTATTAACATTCAGGGACAATGTTAATGCAATAAGACTAGAATGTAGGTCAACTCGATGACTTGATCTCACAAGTCATGGATATAGAGATATCAAGTTGAGACATGGGTATACATTAGAGAATGTATACTGAATGACCAGCCATGAGAAAGTATCATGGATCGTTATATGAGTGTCATATACTTTCTCATGTGGCTATTAGTATGACTACTAGTCCTTAGACCTGAAGTCACCATAGATCCCTACATAAGGAGTTATGTACTTTGGTTTCGTCAAACGTCACCCGTAACTGGGTGGACTATAAAGGCGATTACTAGGTATATAACAAATTATGCAGAGGGATGTGAGTGATGTAGATGGGATCTATCCCTCCTATATGACGGGAGATATCGGTATTCTTGATAGAGTGAGACCACGAAGTGCATGACCATGCCCAAATGAGTCAATATAGGATATTGAGCTCATTTGATTTAGTGAGTCTACTTGGAGTTCAAGATTTAGATTGGTCAGAGGATGACACGATCTATGCCTCACATTGACCAATCTAGATGTCTAGGATAGAAGGACACTTGTCATATATTGTGAGGAGTCACAATTAGTAGTCACAAGGTGATGTTGGATCTCAACATTCTTGTAACTTGGGTAGTAATGATGTGTTGCTAGATACCGCTCATTACTTATGCTCCTAAATGAGTTTAGGGCATTGCCAACGTTACAAGAACCTATAGGGTCACACACTTAGGACAATTAGATGGAGATTAGGTTCATATGATGAACCAAGAGGATTAGATTCATTTGATGAATCAAATTGGATTAAGAGTAATCCTAATTGGGCTAACTTGAGTTGGACTCAAGTGGATTCATGTATTCAATGAGTCTAATTTAGATTATGACTCATTAAATCAACTTAATTTAATGAATTATATTCATTATATTAAGTTGGCTTGAATCAAATGGTTAGATTAGATCAACCATGGAAGAGATTTGGTCAGGTTTGACTTGACTTGAGAGGAAGATTAAAAGTCAAGTTTGACTTGACTTTATGCCACCTCATTGGTGAGTTGGCATTGATGTGGACCAATGATGTTACTCCACATCATCATGGGTGCCACCTCATGGAAGTTACAAAGCCATTTTCTTTAATAGATTCACATTAATTGCACTTAATGCAATTTTTTGGGAGTTACACAATTTGAAGTGGCCGACCACTTTTGAATGGGAAATGAATTGATTTTCCTCATTCAAGTGCATTATTCCTTCTTCTTCCTCTTGGAGCTCTCTTCCTCTCCCTCTCCTCCTCAACTTGGCCGAACCACACATAGGTGCTAGCACACCTATTTGTGTGTTTTTCTCTACCTACGAGTCCGTGTGGATACTTCTAGAGGAGTATCTATCTTGATACTCTTGAGATCCGACACTATTTGGACGAGCGGGAACGCGAAGGGCTTCGCTTCAAAGGTATAACCCGTTTCATGAAGATCTAGGAGTAGATCTATGTAGAAACTCGTACTCGTAATTTTTTGTTTTGAAATCTTTTCTTCGCACGAGATCCGTGGGCTAGGGTGATTCAGGGTTTTCGCGACGCGAAAAAGCGATTTTCGCAGCCCGAAAAACCCAACACTTTACCATACCGTAGTATGGGCTTCACAGAGAAGCATGCCTGACACCATACTGCTACAGTCCGAGAACCTTTCTGATGGGACGGTAGAACCTTCCGTCATAAGATTATGCGTATAACTTGGTCGTCGAACATGCATGTTGTCAGAAGATGTTCCCCAATGTCCCCTTGTCCTTTTGTCTCTTCTTTCCCCGCGCCGAGCGTCCATCCGCTTGGCAGGCATCAGTCCGACCGGGAAGATTCCACTCCACGTTCTCCAGTCGGCTGAGACGGTTCCTCCACCGTTGCTGCTTTACGCCTCGGCCGAGCGGGCTGCCCGCTCGACCTGGCGACCCTGTTCACCATGAGCGTCGGAAACCCGACTCCCCGTCGGGCTGTCTTTGATTCCGCTCGCAGCCGTTCGGCCGGTCGACCCTTCGCGTGCTCTCCGATCGGACGGACCTCATGCTGACCCCTTTGAACTTTGACCTCCACGTGGCGTTGACTCCCCTCTAGAGGGGGTCCCCTGAGCTTATTGCCGGATCACTGGCCTCCCCATCAAGTCTAGTCGAAGGAGGCGATTAGTCCGACTGACTGGACCGCCAGTCATGCCGAGCGGCGTCTATATGCAACTATCCTCCGCTCGTCCCCCACGGGGGTAGCTATAACGTCAGTCAACGCCAACATTCCTCGGATCTCTTCGAAGTTTGTGCCAATCTCCATCATTAAGGCCGAGCACGCGCTCATTAAATGCGCTCTAGTAGCCGAATGCCACGTGGCGATGCTGCCGTCATCGTACGGCGGCGGCATGGTTCCGACGGGATCGAGGCGGTTTGAAATGGATGGCCCGATGCGTGCTTCGGTTCCCATGCCCTGCATCCGACGGTGGGGGCCGCTCGTGCCCAACCCTATAAAGCCTTCGCCTTCTCCCCCAACCGCATCTTTGCCTTCGCGTGCTCCCCAGTTTTTCTATCTAAGCACTCCGACGATCCTGCTCTTCTGTTTTCCGACGATCTCCGGCGTTTCCTCGATCCTCCGTTTTGTTGTAAGGTTCTCCTACCTTCTCTTTTTGTTAGCCTTGTGTTTCTTGTCGAGTTCTCATCCTCTGGTCACTGTCTTGTCCATCCTCTTCTCCCCTCTGTTGTTGGCCTTTTTTTTCGCCTTTCGCTTGCTCTGCCGTTCGGACAATGGCCAGTTCTTCTCAGCCTCAACACCAAACCCTCGGCTCGTGGTATACTACCATGGAGTCGCGCTTCGATCAGCACGACGCCGATATCCTGATGGATAATTTTGATATCCCCTCTGACTTTGAAATCATCCTACCCTCCCCTTCCGCTCGGCCACACAAACCATCACGCGGAGCTTTCTATGTTTTCCACGACCAGTTCATAGCCGGTCTGCGATTTCCAATCCATCCCTTCATCGTAGAAGTTTGCAATTTTTTCGGCATTCCGCTCGGAAGCCTAGTCCCTAACACTTTCCGCCTTCTATGCGGCATCGTCGTCTTGTTCAAAATTCACAACATTCCCCTCCGACCGAAGGTCTTCTACTATTTCTATTACCCTAAACAATCCGAGCTGAGTACTTACATGTTCCAGGCTCGGTCCGGTTTAGTCTTCTTTAATAAATAGCCCTCTTCCAATAAACATTGGAAAGAGTTCTACTTCTATCTGCGTCTCCCCGAGCGGGCCTCCTTCTGAACCCAGTGGCAGGTCGGACCGCCAATCTCCCCTGAGCTAAAAAGGTTCAAGACCCGACCGGACTATCTTCATGCGGCCAACATGCTAGCCGGTCTGAAGTTCGACATCAACAAATTCTTACCTGAAGGGGTGATGTACATATTTGGCCTGAGTCCAATCCGGACTCCCCTCCCGAGCGGCTTCGGTAAGAAGTTTACTTGTACATTTGCCTTGATTACTAACTGATTTTCTCCTTTTTCCTTTGCAGCGGACATTGTCATGGAGTCCGTGATGGCCGACATTTTGAAGAGGAAAGCGGCGGCGCTCGAGGCTGTAGCTGCCAAAGAAATGGAGCAACTGGGCATCACCCCGGTCGGCTCTAACGAAGGAGAGAGCGAGACGAATGCGGGGGAGTCGGCCACTCAGGCTTCTCTCCCGGAGGCAACGGTTGACGCAACTTCTGGCCGAGAGCCTTCCGTCCGGGAAGAAGGCTCCGCTCAGGAGGAAGAGCGCCCTCTTCGACAAAAGAGGCATCGAGTGGAGACACCACTTCGATCGGTGACTTCCGCGGTCCAGCCGTCTGAACGGACCACCGCCTATTCTCATGGCAAAGCCCCCGCGGTGGAGGCGATCTCGTCCGATCGGACTCCATCCCAATTGGACGCGTCCGCGGGCCCCCTCGAGGCCGTTCCTGTCAGCTCCCTTCCGCCCGCTCCCCGCTGAGTCGAACGTTCGGCCATTTTGTCCCAATTTTCTGCGTCGGCCTCCGATCCCTCCCCAGCTTCCGCTCAGACGACTCCCGGTCGGCACTGTACCATCAGGGTTTCCTTGCATCTCCCCACCGAAGAGTTGCTGCCTGAGTCCGATCGGCCAACCGCGCCCGAGCACATGATCACCATGAAGGGGCCTCTAGCCGAAATGTGGGCCGACGCTCGGGCGCGTGTCATGATGATCCCCCTCAGCAATCTGGCCAACAGCCATATGCAGCAGGCCACGGGGGTAAGCATGTTTTCCTTGAAGTCTTTTATACCGTAACTCCGCTCGACTTATTAATGATTTTGTTTACGTCAGAGATGGGTAGAGGAGATTGCCGTTTGCAATCGTCTGGCCATGGTGGACGAGGAGCTAAAGAGGCTGAAGGCTTCAGGTGGTCTGCCCGGCTCCCAAGGCCCCTCCTACGCCGAGTTACAGAAAGAGCTCAAAAAGACCCAAGACTTGTTGGCGGCTAAGCAGAAGAAGACCGCCGGCCAGGCCCATTCTCTGCCCGAACTTGAACGATATGTCAAATCACTGGACCGCAAAATAAGCCTGGCCACCGAGCGGAAGAAAACTGCTATCTCCGATCTGGAGAAGAAGAATGTCAAGGCTCGGGGCCTGGAACAAAGAGTCAAAGAGCTGATGGAGCAGCTGGACGGTGAGAAGGCTAACCGCTTGGCCGAGGTGATTAAATATAAAGATGAACTAAAGACTTTGCAGGAGTCCCTCGCAGCCTCCCAAGCTGCCTTCAAGGAATATCAAGAGGCTGAGCCTGGCCGAGTCGCAGCCCTGAGGCTGAATTACATCCGTTCGGACGAATTCTCGGAGAAAGTCTGCGAACGGATGTACAATGCCTTCGAGTTTGCTATGACTGCCACCACCACTTATTTGAAGTCCAAGGGTCATCTTCCCGACTCCGTCCTCATCCCGGCCCAAGACCAAGCGATGCTCCTCGGCACCATCCCAAAGGACATTTATGATTTTCTTGAGTAGAAGTTTTTATGTAATTTGGCCGCTCGGCCAAAGACTATCCTTTTTTGTAATTCGGCTGCTCGGCCTTAATTCCTCGATTTTCAATGAAAAAATTATCTTCGTTATGCAACTTCATTTTTACTTTGCATGCTTGCGGGTGATTGGTTGGAGCCTATAACACATAACTTGGCCAACTAGGCCTCCCGAGCGGGCGTAGGTGACATTCGACTTGACATTACTTTCCCTTGCCGCTTATCTTCAAACGTCCTTCGTTCCGGCCGGAGGGTTTATAGTCGCCGGCGCGACTCTCGATTTTTAACGTCGGAGCTCGACGGTCATCCGACCAGAGGGTTTATAGTCACCGGTTCGACTCTCGATTTTTAACGTCGGAGCTCGACGGTCTTCCGCACGGAGGGTTTATAGTCGCCGGCGCGACTCTCGATTTTTAACGTCGGAGCTCGACGGTCTTCTGCCCGGAGAGTTTATAGTCGCCGGCGCGACTCTCGATTTTTAACGTCGGAGCTCGACGGTCTTCCGCCTGGAGGGTTTATAGTCGCCGATCCGACTCTCGATATTTAACGTCGGAGCTCGACGGTCTTCCGCCCGGAGGGTTTATAGTTGCCGGCGTGACTCTCGATTTTTAACGTCAGAGCTCGACGGTCTTCCGCCCGGAGGGTTTATAGTCGCCGGTGCGACTCTCGATTTTTAACATCGGAGCTCGACGGTCTTCTGCCCGGAGAGTTTATAGTCGCCGGTCCGACTCTCGATATTTAATGTCAGAGCTCGACGGTCTTCCGCCCGAAGGGTTTATAGTCGCCGGTTCGACTCTCGATTTTTAACGTCGGAGCTCGACGGTCTTCCGCCTGGAGGGTTTATAGTAGCGGTCTGACTCTCGATATTTAACATCGGAGCTCGACGGTCTTTTGCCCGGAGTGTTTATAGTCGTCGGTTCGACTCTCGATTTTTAACGTCGGAGCTCGACGTTCTTCCGCCCGGAGGGTTTATAGTCGCCGGCGCGACTCTCGATTTTTAACGTCGGAGCTCGACGGTCTTCCACCCGGAGGGTTTATAGTCGCTGGTTCGACTCTCGATTTTTAACGTCGGAGCTCGACGGTCTTTCGCCCGGAGGGTTTATAGTCGCCGGTCCAACTCTCGATATTTAACGTCGGAGCTCGATGTCTTCCGCCCGGAGGGTTTATAGTCGCCGGTTCAACTCTCGATTTTTAACGTCGGAGCTCGACGGTCTTCCGCCTAGAGTGTTTATAGTCGCCAGTGCGACTCTCGATTTTTAACGTCGGAGCTCGACGGTCTTCCGCCCGGAGGGTTTATAGTCGCCGGTTCGACTCTCGATTTTTAACGTCAGAGCTCGATGGTCTTCCAATTCGGCTGATGATGTCCTATACTTGCGCTAATTTTCTGATTTTTTACTACTGCATTTCAAGTATACAGCCGAACAGAAAGTATACAGCATATATTACATTGGCGCGCCTTTCACCCCGCTTGATAAGGCTGGAGGTGGTTCGCGCTCCATGGTCGATCCAGCTGCCGTCCGTTTTCATCCTCCAAATAATATGCACCCGAGCGGAGCTTTTCGATGACTTTGAAGGGGCCCGATGAAATGGAACCGTGGCAGGCGGTGCTTCCGCTCGGCCTCCTGACGCTGACGTTGCTTGTTGCTCCAGCCGCTCGGCTTGCGCCCGCTGTTTCTGTTGCTCCACGAGCTTAGCTGCTCTTGCTTCGATTAGAGCATCGAGCTCCTCCTGGGAGAGCATCACGGTGTGTGGTCGTCCAGCTTCGTCCATCTCTTCCGCTCGGATGCAGGGGCGTTCCCACAGATGGCACCAATTTAGTGATCCGGCAATAAGGTCGGGGGACCCCCTCTAGAGGGGAGTCAACGCCACGTGGAGGTCAAAGTTCAAAGGGGTCAGCATGAGGTCCGTCCGATCGGAGAGCACGCGAAGGGTCGACCGGCCGAACGGCTCCGAGCGGAATCAAAGACAGCCCGACAGGGAGTCAGGTTTCCGACGCTCATGGTGAACAGGGTCGCCGGGTCGAGCGGGCAGCCCGCTCGGCCGAGGCGTAAAGCAGCAACGGTGGAGGAACCGTCTCAGCCGACTGGAGAACGTGGAGTGGAATCTTCCCGGTCGGACTGATGCCTGCCGAGCGGATGGACACTCGGCGCGGGGAAAGAAGAGACAAAAGGACAAGGGGACATTGGGGAACATCTTCTGACAACAGGCATGTTCGACGACCAAGTTATACGCATAATCTTATGACGGAAGGTTCTACCATCCCATCAGAAAGGTTCTCGGACTGTAGCAGTATGGTGTCAGGCATGCTTCTCTGTGAAGCCCAAACTACGGTATGGTAAAGGACACGTGTAAGCCTCGGTAGGTGTGCATAAGCCTCCCCATAGCTCTATATAAGAGCCCTTAGACTTCGACGGAGGTACGCAACATATCATCTGGAGAGCCACTCCATCATTTTCCTCTTGCCTGACTTGAGCGTCAGAGGGTCATCGTCGGGAACCCCTTCCCGGCCCGACTTCCTTGCAGGTTCACCAGAGATTGCTGCAGTTGGTTGGAGATAGAGGAGAGCACCACGTCCCCAGCGTCCGTCGACTCAGCGTTCGGACAGGATCAAAGGTGCTTGGTGGTTCTCATCTCGGAAGATCGTTGCCCACACAATGTCCGAGGTTAGAAGAGGAATACGATAGAAGATCAAGAGGTTATTTTTGCTTACAAAGAAAGGTATAAATAGTAATTATTTTCCACATCATACTAGTTTTCTTTGTATAGTTATTTATGGAAATACCAAACACAAGAGGCATATGATTCTAGAGTTTTCGAAATAGTTTTTTCGAGTTTGTGTTTTCTTCGTTTTCGAATTTGTGATTCGATTGTTCTTTTTGATTAACCTAGAGTTATTTAAGGAAATAAATATTAGATTTCCTTAAAAGGCTTTGCCTAGGCGGTGGTGGTTGTTCCCATATCCAAGAATGTTATGTGTCTCGCCATGCAGTCCTGGAAGCCAATTTTGGAAATTAATATTTATGGAATTAATAACTTAGGTAGATTTGAATCAATGGTGTTAAGTTCCGCTCGCGATTCAAATCTAAACCATTAAGAACATATAAGTTAAATTTGGAATCAATGATATTAAGTTCCGTCTGCGATTCCTAATTTAACTTCTAAAGAACACAATATGTTATTTAAGGAAAGGTTCGACACTTGTACAAAAAAATTTTGTGCAGTGGAACCGGTACGATTTTCTTAGGACTAACCAACATCTCTTCCTCCTTTAATCCTAGCAATGCCTCCTAGGTATAATCTAAACTCTACTCATTCATCTATTACATAAATTTTTTACTAGTTTTGCTATATTTCTTGTATAATGTCAACTTTAGGAAGCGTCGTATTGTGGATCCCACACCGGCTAGGGCCCCTTCCATGGACCCTAGATTCCCCTCGGAACAGCATAGGATAGATTTCGCTAGGTTCACCTTTGAATCTATTAAATCTAGATATATTGGTTGGGAATTTTTATCCCAATACTGTCAACCCGTAATCCAGATGATAAACTACTATCATCTAGATAAACTGGTTGACTGTACCACTATAGTCAACCAAGACCTGTGTGCCCAGTGTTAGGATCGATGGTCGCGGCTAGAGAGGGGGGGTGTGAATAGCCGACCCCAAATCTTCGCGTTTCTTCCTACGATTAGGGTTAGCGCAGCGGAAATAACTAAATAGAAACGCAAGAAGGAAAGATCAAACCTCAAACTCGAACTCGACGATGTAACGAGGTTCGGAGATGAAACTCCTACTCCTCGGCGTGTCCGTAAGGTGGACGAAGCCTACCAATCCGTCGGTGGATGAGACCCCGGAAACCCGGCTAATAATCACTCCTTCTGGGTGGAGAAACCTCGCCACAATGTCTTGCAACAGCAAGATAAACAGGAGTACAAGAATACAGCAAGAAACTAAGTACAATACAAAAATGTAATAACCCTAGCTTGCCTTCTTGTCGACTGGATGAAGCAGCAACTTCACGGGAATCCAACCACAGCACCAACTGTCCAGTTGAAGTCCCAGCCGAGGGAAGCTCACGCGAAGCTTCAGCAAAGTAGAGCTCAACAAAGCTCAAGCAGAACTACTTCAGCAGTCAGTAGGAAGAAGAGGAAGAAGTAGTAGTTCTCCTGTAGAAGCCCTTGATCTCCTTTTATAACCTGCACTGCAAAGAAGACAGCGAAGAAGACGGAGATAGCCGTTGTCTCTCAATGGATAGTTCTGGACCGATCAGGCTGAAGCCTGATCGGTCCAGGGAACCTCTGATCGGTCCTGGGGACCGATCAGGCTAAGCCTGGACCGATCAGGCTATGTCCTGATCGGTCCAGGAGGAGTCTGATAGGTCCCAGGACCGATCAGCCTTTCTCCTTCTTCTTCTTCTGTTTGCTTTCTGATCGGTCTCCAGACCGATCAAATAATCCACAGAAGCATTCTGTTTGGTTACTGATCGGTCACCAGACCGATCAGCCGAGCTACCGAGCTACCGAGCTACCGAGCCCTCTCTGACCTAGTCCGGAGAACGAGCTGCCGAGCCCTCTCCGACTTCGTCCGGTCCAGAGAATGAGCTACCGAGCTACGAGCTACCGAGTCCTCTCCAACTCCATCCGGTCCAGAGAACAAGCTACCGATCCCTCTCTGACCTAGTCCGGAGAGCGAGCTGCCGAGCTACCGAGCTACCGAGCCCTCTCTGACCTAGTCCGGAGAACGAGCTGCCGAGCCCTCTCCGACTTCGTCCGGTCCAGAGAATGAGCTACCGAGCTACCGAGCTACGAGCTACCTCTGACTTCCCATGCCAAGCTTCCATACTTGGACTTCTCCCGTGCCAAGCTCCCTGCTTGGACTTTTCCGTGCCAAGTATCCATACTTGGACTTTTCTCGTACAAGCTCTGCTGGACTTTTCACCGATGTCCGTCAACCTTGACCTATCTGATTTCCTTGCCCGGCTTCACTCACCAGACTTTCCAAGCCTGCTTCACTCACCAGACTTTCCATCCGCCTGGCTTCACTCACCAGGACTTTCCATCCGCCTGGCTTCACTCCAGGACTTCCAACCGCCTAGCTTCACTCACTAGGTCTTTCCCTGCCACTGGCTTCACTCACCGGGACTTTCACTTTCACCTAGCTTCACCACTAGGATTTTCACCGCTTTACTCACCGTGATTTCATTGCCTGCTTCACTCACGGGACTTTCCAGCTGCTTCACTCACGGGACTTTTCGGCACCTGGTTTCACTCACCAGACTTTTCCATCTGCCTGGCTTCACTCACCAGGACTTTCCTTCTGCCTGGTTTCACTCACAGGACTTCCAGGCTGCCTAACATCCCAGTTAGGACTTCCCAGTCAAGTATCCGGTCAATCTTGACCTACTTGACTCTTCTTCATCCAACTTGATCAGACCCTGATCAGTATCTCTCCGCATGAACAACTGCACCTGCATTGTCCATGTCTACAACCTCCTTCTCTATTGTCAAACATCGAAACCATGACCAAGGTTTACGCTTGGTCAACTAGGTCAACCTTGACCTACTGGAAATTGCACCAACAATCTCCCCCTTTTTGATGTTTGACAATACCTTTAAGTTAGGCTAATCCAATAGCCTCAACTTTCTTCATGCCACTAGGTAATGAAACATAAGTTACAACCTTACATTCTCCTTCTAAGAAGACAACCTCCTTCTTAGATAATGAAGGCCTAACTTAAACCCTTCATTCTCCCCCTATTGGCACACATCAACAAACTCTCCCCCTAAAGAGTAAGTTATCGTTGTTCACAACTTCACTCGTTGTGATCAACAAACTCTCCCACTAACTCCAATGTTCTTCCTTGAACATTCTCCATTTCCCCCCTTTTTGACACACATCAAAAAGAGTGAATCAAGGTCAAGAGTTTCTTCCTAATGAAAGTCTCATACCTTTCATTGAAACCCTTAATTTCCCCCTTGATACTAAGGTCAACAATTAACTTAGTGATAATCCCATATCACTTAAGTCTTTTAGGAGTAAAAACTCCCCCTAAAAGTCAACTCCCCCTTGACTAATAGGTAAAACTCCCCCTAAAGGTCAACTCCCCCTTGACCATTGCACCAACAATGTCTTGGAGAGTTTCAACCCTTTAGAAATCCAAAACACCAACTTCATTGCTGAAATTTCAGAAATTTCAGACAGCACAGTCGAAACTGGCACACCCTGATCGGTCACCAGACCGATCAGGTCTTCCCTGGATCGGTCACAGTGACCGATCCACAACTGCCTGGACCGATCAGACTCCCTTCTGATCGGTCCACAACCTCTGATATCAGTTTCTGAATTTCCTTCCGAAATTCAGAAACCCCTACAAAATTTCAGAAAATTCCAGAAATTATAAAACTTTGAGGATACATTCCTCATAACATATACTATCAAGGAAAAATAGTTTTCTATGAAAATATCTTCCATTTTCAAATCTTGATACAAAGTTCAAAAGTCTTTGAAATAGCTCAAAGTTAATCACTCTTTGTATCACTTTGCTCAATGATGAGAGCTATCACTAGAAAAGCTTCATCAAGGTTTTTCAAATCAATTTTAAAATGATTTTAAACCCTTTAATTTAGGACCACAATCTTAGGGCTAAATGTACATGACTTGTACACAAGCTTTCCCTATGATCCCCCTATTAGAATTAGGCTCATCTAGGTACAAGAACTATGCACCTTGATCCTAACTCACAATCCTAATATCTCACACACATCTAAGGTGTATCAAACACATTCAAGTCAATTTTGATGTGAGATATGGGTTTAGGTCATCTTAAGCTAAGTTCTCATGCATTTTCTAAACAACAATTTGATTTCTATATCAAATTATGTTTTTGTCCTTAAATCAATTTCATTGATCATTAATGCACAAGATGATGACATGGCATATAATTGTATCATAAATGAAAACATGTGCCAATGTCATGATGTCATGACATAAAGTATGAAACTTAAATAAAGCATGACATTTAACTAACCTAAGCATTATCATGACATTTTAAATGATCATAAAATAAATATGATGTCATGACATGGCATATGGCAAATAATATATGGCAAATAACATGTAAAGGTATAGAAGATACCTAATTCTAGCCTTAATTGCCATTTTTGATAGTTTTGATCATTTTGTCATAGGTTTTATATTCCTAAGTGTAATAGACCTAAAATCATATACCAAAGATTTTTAGATCAACTATGTGCCAATTAGATTGACTCTAGAAAACTCCTCAAATGTGATTGGCACATCCTTAATCACCTTAGGAATAACTTTCCATTTTATTTTCAAGGCTTGATTACACCTTGAAAATTCCTAAAGTGCCACCTTTTGCCATGATTAGGTTAACTACCTATTCAAGTAAGGTTGGCACACCCTAACTAATCTAGCGTGATGAAATCACGCTCCTAGGAACCCAATACCTATTGGAGCTCATTGGGTTCACTAAGTATTCACTAGGGATGACTTCCCTAGCAACCCTTCTAATGACCCTCCTAGGCTTTGAAGCCTTGGTCATTTGGGACTCATCAAGATCAACTCTAGGGGTGACTCCCCTTGTGACCTTGGTGATGGTCTTCCTAGCCCTAGGTCTTGTTCCATAATCGAATGGAACATTATGATAAGTGGGCTTGACCACTTGAGACTTAGGTTTGTGACTCAAATCTCTCATGCCCTTGGGCTTTTGCTTTTGACCCTTAGGCCCTAAAGATGATTTCTCCAAATTCTTAAGGGTCTTCTCTAAAGTGTCAAGTCTTGACCTTAAGACTTGATTTTCCTTTTCTAATACCTCAAGTTTTAATTTGTCATTTTTCTTTGAGGTATTCCTAGGCATATGTCTAGTTGTTTTGGGATTCCTACCTAGGTTTTCCTTAACCTTAGATGAGTTAGTCCTAGGGTTGGCATTTCTAGTATTGTTCTTGTCTAGGCTAACATGTTTTGCACCTAAGCACATGTATTGGTTTCTAAGATTATCATGCTTATCATTATTGACAATTGCAATAAAATTACTAGCATGTGTCTTATAAGGATTGCAAGAATGTGCCTTAAAGGATACCTTAGGGTTTGCCTTAGCTCCCCCCTATAGATGTGCTTGGTCTCTTGTCCTTGTGAGGTTGCCTCCCCCTCGGACATTGACTTCTATAATGTCCCCTTCGCTTGCATTGGAAGCACACCACGTGCTCCTTGCCCTTGCGTTTCGGGACTCCGGCTTCCTTGACCTTTGGTACCGGTGGAGTCTTCCTAAACCTCTTTGGACATTTACTCTTGTAATGCCCATATTCCCTACACTCAAAGCACATTATATGTAATTTACTTGAAATTAAATCGCTTGAGTTACCTAGGGTTGAGGATGGATGTAATCTCTCTTCTTCATCCCTTCCGGAGGTAGAAGCTTCTTCTTGCACCAATCTTGAAGAAGAACTCTCCTCCTCTTCTTCCATAGATGTTGAGTAGCCCTCAACTTCTAATTTCTTACCTCCATGATGTGAGCTACTTGGCTCACTTGATTCCTCTTCATGACTTGAATTGGAGCTCTCCTCATGGAACTTAACCAAGTTGTTCCACAACTCCTTGGCATTGTTGTATCTACCTATCTTACACAAGATATCACTAGGTAATGAAAATTCAAGGATTTTGTTACCTCGTCGTTGATTGTGGATTGGTGGATTTGTTCTTTCGTCCACTTCTTTTCCTTGAGAAGTTCTCCCTTTCTATCCACCGGAGGAATAAAACCTACTTGTACACAATTCCAATTTGCTAGGTTAGTCATAAGAAAATACTTCATTCTTACCTTCCAATACGCGAAGTCACAGCACTCGTAGAAGGGTGGAATCGTGATGTCTTCTCTGAGTCGATCCATTCTCTAGCTTGTGCTTCCCCGGGTGTTAATCCGACGAAGAGCAACCTCGCTCTGATACCACTTGTTAGGATTGATGGTCGCGGCTAGAGAGGGGGGGTGTGAATAGCCGACCCCAAATCTTCGCGTTTCTTCCTACGATTAGGGTTAGCGCAGCAGAAATAACTAAATAGAAACGCAAGAAGGAAAGATCAAACCTCAAACTCGAACTCGACGATGTAACGAGGTTCGGAGATGAAACTCCTACTCCTCGGCGTGTCCGTAAGGTGGACGAAGCCTACCAATCCGTCGGTGGATGAGACCCCGGAAACCCGGCTAATAATCACTCCTTCTGGGTGGAGAAACCTCGCCACAATGTCTTGCAACAGCAAGATAAACAGGAGTACAAGAATACAGCAAGAAACTAAGTACAATACAAAAATGTAATAACCCTAGCTTGCCTTCTTGTCGACTGGATGAAGCAGCAACTTCACGGGAATCCAACCACAGCACCAACTGTCCAGTTGAAGTCCCAGCCGAGGGAAGCTCACACGAAGCTTCAGCGAAGTAGAGCTCAACAAAGCTCAAGCAGAACTACTTTAGCAGTCAGTAGGAAGAAGAGGAAGAAGTAGTAGTTCTCCTGTAGAAGCCCTTGATCTCCTTTTATAACCTGCACTGCAAAGAAGACAGCGAAGAAGACGGAGATAGCCGTTGTCTCTCAACGGATAGTTCTGGACCGATCAGGCTGAAGCCTGATCGGTCCAGGGCACCTCTGATCGGTCCTGGGGACCGATCAGGCTAAGCCTGGACCGATCAGGCTATGTCCTGATCGGTCCAGGAGGAGTCTGATAGGTCCCTGGACCGATCAGCCTTTCTCCTTCTTCTTCTTCTATTTGCTTTCTGATCGGTCTCCAGACCGATCCATGATCTACAAAGCGCCCTATTGATCGGTCACCAAACCGATCAGATAACCGAGCCACTCGAGCCCTCTTGACCTAGTCCCGAGGAGCTGCCGAGCCCTCTCCGGCTCGTCCGATCCAGAATGAGCTACCGAGCTACGAGCCACCGAGCCCTCTCCGACTCCATCCACCAGGAGAACGAGCCACTCGAGCCCTCTCGACCTAGGTCCGAGAGCGAGTGCCGAGCTCCGAGCTACTCGAGCTACCGAGCCACGAGGCCCTCTCGGCCTAGTCCGAGAAGGCAGTGCCGAGCCCTCTCCGACTTCGTCCGGTCTAGAGAATGAGCTCCCGAGCCCCTCTGACTCCGACCTCCCATGCCAAGCTTCCATACTTGGACTTCTCCGTGCCAAGCTCCTTGGGCTTTTCCGTGTCAAGTCTCCATACTTGGACTTTTCTGCCAAGCTCCCTGCTTGGACTTTTCACCAGATGTCTGGTCAACCTTGACCTATCTGGATTTCCCTTGCCTGGCTTCACTCACCAGAACTTTCCAACTGCCTGGCTTCACTCACCAGGACTTTCCATCTGCCTGTCTTCACTCACCAGGACTTCCAAACTGCCTAGCTTCACTCACTAGGTCTTTCCCCTGCCTGGCTTCACTCACCAGGACTTTCACTTTCACCTAGCTTCACTCACTAGGATTTTCACCTGGCTTTACTCACCAGGATTTCCCGACTGCCTGGCTTCACTCACCAGGACTTTCCGAACTGCCTGGCTTCACTCACCAGGACTTTCCGAACTGCCTGGTTTCACTCACTAGGACTTTTCGAACTGCCTGGCTTCACTCACCAGGACTTTCCGAACTGCCTGGTTTCACTCACCAGGACTTTCCGAACTGCCTAACATTCCATTTAGGACTTCCTAGTCAAGTATCCGGTCAACCTTGACCTACTTGACTCTTCTTCATCCAACTTGATCAGACCCTGATCAATATCTCTCCGCATGAACAACTGCACCTGCATTGTCCATGTCTACAACCTCCTTCTGTATTGTCAAACATCGAAACCATGACCAAGGTTTACGCTTGGTCAACTAGGTCAACCTTGACCTACTGGAAATTGCACCAACACCCAGTTCTATCACAACCTTGAAAAGGTTGATGATAATACCTATTCCACCAGAGTTGGTGGTACTGACCTTTAGTTTACTCCCTCCCTTCTTCGCACCAGCTTAGAGCTTAGGGAGTCCCAGTGTACATTCTTGTGTTACCCGAGTAGGGAGCTACCTTTCGGTGCTCCCTATTCCCACATCACCTTAGATGTCATCTACATGCATTTTTTTGGCGAGGAGAGACCCTTGGGCCTGACCGAGTTCAGATCCACTCTTCTTCGAGTTCAGGACTATGCTATGTACAGAATTCTGACAGCATGCATCCTACCCATATCATCTCGTGATGTCTCGAAGATGCGACCGTCCCACTCGTTCTTTCTGTACGCCCTCAGCCATTGCCTAGATATAGACATAGCCCTCCATATGTTTCATAACATCATTCTTGCATCTAGTACAGTTACATCTGGAGTGATTCATATACCTTACTGCCATATCCTGACCCAAATATTCTCCGGCTCTAAGATAGACATTACTAGAGGGGTACTCATCCCACTTACCATTTATGATGAGTTAGGCCAACGTAGCCTTAGATTAGCAGGTGCAGAGGTCACTGCCGAGGGGATTCTGGCCTGGAAGGGCCGACCACCACCAGTTGCTGCTCCCGGTGCTCCAGAGGCCGAGGACTTACCAGGTGAGGGTGAGGAGTGGCCCGATTTCCTGATAGAGGATTTTTTCGCAGATCCTTCCACCTCTGCCGGACCCTCCACATCAGCCGGGCCTTTATCTTCGACATCACTCTCCGTCGAGGATAGGCTCGCCCGACTTGAGGTTCACTCCATTGAGACTTGACGCTTCCTCCGATCTCTCTGATCCGATATAGCGGCAGGTTTCGAGTCCCTCCGAGGCGAGATACGGCGGCAAGGACAACCTCAGCCGGCACCTGAGCAGCCTCTAGCCGATCCTCCAGTTGACGATCCACCTACTTGATTCTATCCTTTTAGACTGTCTGGATATGCCATTCACTTTTTGGACCTGGACATTTTACTCACCTTTTGGTTGTATCTTGGAGTTGGTTATCTTATGTTTAGCTAACTTATGTTCTTAATTCAGTACTTATCACTTTCAAAACCACTTTTATCTTGTTCTTTTCAAGAATTTGTTTTAAAAATTCTAGGGAAAATAATGATTTTAAAATCCTATTTTCTTATAATTTTCAAAAAATTGGACTTAGCTTAGGCTCTACCCTAGAAATCTTGTTCCCCTAGATTTAAGCCAGAGCATCTCACAAACACCTAGGTATACCTTGCTTGTGTTTGAAAAACATAGAATGGTGTGAGATGCATAGGGTACAGCCTGGACTCAAGAATGCTTATTTCTGTGCATCAATATGAGTCTGGGCATTAAATACTTATTAACAGTAATCAAGTCAAGTCTTCCAGCTCTAGTCAAATCTAAGTGGACTAAATGACTTAACTCGACTAACCAAGTGAAAGCTGCTGCCCTCTAGGCAATCAGCAAGTAGCTAAAGGTTAGACAGTTGGTGAAGGAAAATTAAGCTTAAGCATGCTTGTACTTTAAGGCTCTGATACATGATTAAAATAAATTTTGCTCGTGCTTGGACTTAAGGACGAACCAATTTGATTAAAAAACTAATTTTTTTAGCTTCTCCCTCTTCTTCCTAAAAATTAAAAAAGCTCTTACTCCCATGTTTCCAACAATTATTTTATTCAAGTAAAGCTAAGTGTATTTTCAACTTAAACTCTATTTTCAAAATTCACTGTTTGCAAAACACTAAGTTCATATAGAAACATTCAACCATTTTCAAACTTAGCAAACCTTCAAATCTAACTTTTTACAAATTCTTGCTAAGCAATTTTTACTTACCTAAAAGTATTAAAAATCATTGCTTTCAAAATATTTTTGCTTAGTTAAAAGAGACCTCAAATTTCTTTAAGATTTTCAAAATTTAGCTAAGTATATTTCAAAAACAACTAAGTTTTAAAAGTGGCTAAAATCATTCTTAACAGTCTACTAAATATTAGCCCTTTTAAACTTAGGTGAATTTTTTTTCCAAAGTCAATTTACCATTTATAAGCCTAATCTGTTTTTCAATAAGAAAAATAAAAAATTGCTTGAAACTGGCTTATTTTTTGATAAATGGCAAAGGGGGAGAGTAGGGAATTCAAAAAGTAAAAATCTATCTAATTCAAAAGTACAAGGAAGCCCTGTATTAAGGGGGAGCTTCACAAAGTTTAAGTGTTAGCTTAAGTTATGATTTTATTTAAATTTATACACTTAAGCTTGCTCACTTAAAATCTTTTAATATATTCTTGCATTTGTTTTACTTAACTTTGAATTTGAGTTGCCATAATCAAAAAGGGGGAGATTGTTGGTGCGGGAAGCATCCGACGATCGAACCTGAGTTTTGATAATGACAAAGGATTCAAAGTTAAGGTGTGTTGTGATCTAACGTGCTTGACTAAGTGTTTTAGGAAAGTCCTAATTGTAATTAGGTAGGTGAAAACCTTAGGGGGTGGTAACCCTAGGTCATAGGGGGTGGTAACCCTATGCGGAAGTCTTGGTGGATCGAGTGCTTCAGGCAAAAGTCCTAGGAGGGGGGGGGGGGGGCAACCCTAGGTGGAAAGTCCTGGTGTCGCAAACCATGTGAAAGACTGGACCAGCTAGGAAGCGGAAGTCCAGCAGAAAGTCCGGAAGCATCGAGCACCGAGCAAAAGTCCAATCGATCTGGAGGATTGCACTGGCATCAGGTAAATCTCCTAAGTGGAGTAGGTGAGGACGCGTTCCCCGTAGAGGGAACAGTAGGCGTTGGGTCGACCTAGGGTTTTCGGTCGGAAATCCGAAGTCAGACCCGGACAGTCCGGAGACTGTCACTATATTCTGTTATCATATTTACTGTTGTTTTGTGCTAACTTTGGTTTGCAGGGTATGTGTTTGGGACTAACACTCTTGCAGGTACCAAAAACACAAAGTACACCTCGGATGAACAGTGTCTGAGGCACCTCCATGGGGCTTGGAGGCGCCTTGGGTGCAAAGCTGGAGCTGGCTGTAAAGTACTCTGGAGGCGCCTTGAAGGAGTCATAAGGCGCCTTGAACCAGTTGCTTAAGGCGCCTTGAATGAGGCATAAGGCGCCTTGAAGAGATAAAATTCGACCAGTTCAAGCTTGATCCACGCGGGCGACTCGGCAGCATAGAGGCGCCTTGAACACCCTTTATAAGGGGGTTTCGACCAGCAGCTTGATAGAATTCACTCCAAGCGATTCCTTTGCATATAGCTACTAACGACACGATCCAGAAGTGCTGCAACAACCTCCCGACGACCCGGAGCTCTGTTTCTTCTTCCTTAGTTGTCGGTATAAAGTTGTTATTTTACTTTCATTGTAATTAGTTTGTAATTCTTATCGAGCTTATAGTTTTTGCCCACAGAAAGCGATCAAGGATCGCGGGCCTTCGAGTAGGAGTCGATCAAGGCTCCGAACGAAGTAAATTCCACTGTGTCTCTGTGTTTTTGTTTCTTTATTCCGCTGCGTGTTTTTAACTCTGATAGTTTTACGAATCGAACGAAATAGCCGCGAGCGCTATTCACCCCCCTCTAGCGCATCTCGATCCAACAAAGCATGGAGTGGCTGGTCCTAAGAAAATTAAAAGGATTTTTATTTTTAAAATTTTCTTATGTGAATTTTATAGTTTTAAAAGAGAGTTTAAAATTTAAATCTTTCCTTTTATAGCTTTCTACAAAAGATTGAGAAAATATTTGATATCTTTCCTTATTTGTAGATTGAAAGGAAGATTTTAATTTTGATAAAACTTTCCTTTTTGTAACCATGTTCATGATTTAAAAAGAGATTTTTAAAATTAAATATTTCCTTTTACAAGTTTCTACAAAAGATTAAGAAAAGATTAGATATCTTTCCTTATTTATATATTGAAAGGAGATTTTAATTTTGAAGATAATTTTCCTTTTTAGAAATCATCCACATGTTTAAAAGAAAGATTTTAATTTATAAAATTTCCTTTTATAACCAATCATGAAGGGAAAAATTATTAAAGAAATTTTAATTTTAAAATTTTCGGAAACAAATAAGGAAGTTTTAATTTTGTATTTAAAACTTGTCTAATTTGGAGCTCTTTAGGTGGCCGACCATGATATTTAAGAAAAGGAAATTGATTTTAATCAATTCAATTTTCCTTTTCAAGGCAAAGATAATAAGGAAGGTTTTATTTAATTTTTCCTTATTTGCCAAGACCAAGGATTATAAAAGCGGGGATAGGGGTGCCTTCATGGCTAACAACTCTATTCTATTTTTCCTCCCTCTCTTCCTTGGTGGTGGCCAGCCATTGTTTCTAGCTCTTCTCCTCTTCTCTTCCTTCTTTGTGGCAGGCGGCACAACACAAGAGGAGTCCTTGGTGGCCGGTTCAAGCTAGGAGAAGAAGGAGAGAAAGGAGGTTTTGTTTCTATCATCCCTTGGAGCTTGGTGGTGGTGGCCGAACCTCTACATTCTTGGAGGAGCTTTGGTGGCCGAAACTTGGTGAAGAAGAAAGAAGGGCTTGGGTGGTTCTCATCTCAGTAGATCGTTGCCCACACAATGCCCGAGATTAGAAGAGGAATACGGTAGAAGATCAAGAGGTCGTTACACACAAAGAAAGTTATAACTTGTAATTATTTTCCGTATCATGCTAGTTTTTATTTGTATGAATTCCAAACACAAGAGGCATATGATTCTAGAGTTTCGAATTTGTGATTCGAGTTTGTATTTTTTTTTATTTTTTGAATTTGTAATTCAATTGTTCTTTTTGGTTAAACCTAATGTTATTTTAGGAAATTAAATATTGAATTTTGTTAAGGGGCTTTGTTGAATTAATTTATTTTTTTAATAATTTTTTTTTAAAAAAATAAAAATAATTCTTAATAAATTTTAATAAGTTTTAAAATAATTTTTAATAAGTTTTAAAATAATTTTTAATAAATTTTAATAAGTTTTAAAATAATTTTTAATATGTTTTAAAATAATTTTTAATATGTTTTAAAATAATTTTTAATATGTTTTAAAATAATTTTTAATAAGTTTTAAAATAATTTTTAATAAGTTTTAAAAAGTTTACAATAATTTTTAATAAGTTTTAAAATAATTTTTAATAAGTTTTAAAAGTATAAAATAATTTTTAATAAGTTTTAACATAATTCTTAATAAATTTTAATAAGTTTTAAAATAATTTTTAATAAATTTTAATAAGTTTTAAAATAATTTTTAATAAATTTTAATAAGATTTAAAATAATTTTTAATAAGTTTTAAAAAGTTTAAAATAATTTTTAATAATTTTAAAAATAATTTTTAATAAATTTTAAAAAGTTTTAAAATAATTTTTAATAAGTTTTAATAAGTTTAAAATAATTTTTAATAAGTTTTAATAAGTTTAAAATAATTTTTAATAAGTTTTAATATGTTTAAAATAATTTTTAATAAGTTTTAAAATAATTTGTAATAAGTTTTAAAAGAATTTAAAATAATTTTTGAAAAATTTTAAAATAATTTTTAATAAGTTTAAAAATAATTTTTTTAATAAGTTTTAAAATAATTTTTAATAACTTTAATAAGTTTAAAAATAATTTTTAATAAGTTTAAAATAATTTTTAATAAGTTTTAAAATAATTTTTAATAAGTTTTCAAATAATTTTTAATAAGTTTAGAATAATTTTTAATAAGTTTAAAATAATTTTTAATAAGTTTAAAATAATTTTTAATAAGTTTTAAAATAATTTTTAATAAGTTTTAAAATATTTAAAATAGATTTTAATAAGTTTTATAATAGTTTTTAATAAGTTTTAAAATGTTTAAAATAATTTTAATTAAGTTTTAAAATAATTTTTAATAAGTTTCAAAATAATTTTTAATAAGTTTTAAAATAGTTTAAAATAATTTTTAATAAGTTTTAAAATATTTTTTAATAAATTTTAATAAGTTTTAAAATAATTTTTAATAAATTTTAATAAGTTTTACAATAATTTTTAATAAATTTTAATAAGTTTTAAAATAATTTTTAATAAGTTTTAATAGGTTTAAAATAATTTTTAATAATATTTAAAATAATTTAATAAATTTAAAAATAATTTAAAATAATTTTTAATAAGTTTTAAAATAATTTTTAATAAGTTTTAAAATAATTTTTAAAAAGTTTTAAAATAATTTTTAATAAATTTTAAAATCATTTTTAATAAGTTTTAAAATAGTTTAAAATAATTTTTAATAAGTTTTAAAATAATTTTTAATAAATTTGAGTAAGTTTTAAAATAGTTTTTAATAAATTTTAATAAGTTTTAAAATAATTTTTAATAAATTTTAATAAGTTTTAAAATAATTTTTAATAGGTTTAAAATAATTTTTAATAGGTTTAAAATAATTTTTAATAAGTTTTAAAATAATTTTTAATAAATTTTAAAATAATTTTTAATAAATTTTAAAATAATTTTTAATAAGATAATTTTTATTTTTTTTAAATAAGTTTAAAAAATTTATTAAGTGTTTAAATACTTTTAATTTTTAATAAATTTAATTAAGTTTTAATAATTTAAATTTTAATAATGTTTTAGTAAATTAAATTAAGTTTAAATAATTTAGATTTTAATTAAGTCTTAATATTGAAAAAGGTTATTGAACCCATGTTATATTCAAACTTAGCTTTGGGTTAATCAAGCAGACTTCCTAAGGATAAGTTTTCAATTCAGTGGCGAGGCATACGACCTACTTGGATATCATTAGACCACTTGCTGAAGGCTTTCCAAACTGTTCCCGCCCAAAAAACTTAATACTAAATTTTAGTCTAACTAGCCCATGTTTGACTGGGGTAGCTTCGGTCAGATCCACTATGTCTAGTGCACCAAGTAGAATTCCATATTCAGCCTAGACATGCCTTCAATAGAGTTTCCTTGACGTACTATCATCCCAATCCATTCCGATGCTATGTTGTAGGGTTTGGTAAACCTTTTTCATCTAAACATTCTAAGCAGAAAATAAACCTAATCCTAAGTATTGAATTTGATTAATCAAATTGGTTGTATTGTTTTTCTACTTGCTCCCCCTAAGTCATAGCTTAGATAAGGTCTATCTAAGTAATGGATTTGACTTTTAGGGACCAAGTATAGATTTGGTTCAATTTGTTTGATTAAGAGTTTTGTTTGAACCCATGCTTGGACTTGCCTTCTAGTATTTTGACTAATTAAAGATAAGTATGATTTGTTTGTTTGTTTGGGTTTGTAACCAAGTCCTGATTTGTTGTACACGGCTCGTTGCGATCCAAGTACCATATTTAGACACTTGGATCCCATTTCGAACCTTTCCAACGTTTTCTTGAGTCGCTCAACTTGACCTTTCAAATCAAAATTTTCTTCCTCGAGCTTTTCAACTTGAGTTGAAGTTCCCATTTGAACTTGGTTAGTCGAGTCACTCAAGTTAACTTGTTGCTTAAGGTGGTCCATTTCCTTAAGTAATAAGTTATTTTATTTTCCAGATTTTGATAATTTTTTAAACAAACATTTAACTACTTTAAGTAAATTAGACTTGGAATAAATTGTTACCATATTTGGATCTTCTGATCCGTTGCTCTTGTCGGACTCGATGTCGATCTCGGATTCATACTCTTCGTCGGACTCGGACCCGGAATCTTCGTTTCTTGCCATAAATAGAAGATGGCTCGAGTGCTTTGTTTGCTCCGTGTCGGATTCGTCGGAAGAAGTTTCATCCCATGTTGCATGGAGAGCCTTCTTTCATCTTGTTGATTTGGGTATTTCTTCTTACCGATTTGGGCATTCATTTTTGAAATGCCCCTTCTTGTTGCATCCATAGCAGATCACTTCTGATTTGTTTTGGATCTGGTTCGGTGGGGTCTTCTTGGTGCTTCATCTAAACTTCTTCTTAATCAACAACCTTCGGACCATGTTGACTAATTCTTCTTCGTTCATTGAGTCTGAGTCTGGTTCGCTTTCTAACTCGACCTTCGTTTTTCATTTTGTTTCCTTGCTTAAACCTACATACAACGCTACACCTTTCTCAACATGGCTTGTGTTAGACTGTTCGTGTAATTCTAATTCACAAAATAACTCGTCTAACTTAAGAATTGAAAGATCTTTGGAAACTTTGTATACATCTACAATCGATGCCCACAAAGCATTCCTCGGAAAGGCGTTCAGAGCATACCTTATCGTGTCGCGGTTTTCCAGGTTGTGTCCGATTAGATGTGTTGGGTTTTTCGAGCCGCAAAAACCGCTTTTTGCGTTGCGAAAACCCTGAAATCCCCATGCCACCGAATCCGTGTGAAGTTTATAAAACAAAATTTCGTGTACGAGTTTCTATAACCTATGTTAGGACCAAAAGTAGCTAGAGGGGGGGGGGGGGTGAATAGCTCGTCGCGTTCGCTCGTTGCTCGGCGTTGCTTGTTTCTTCAAAGATGTGTAGCGGAAAATACAGAAACAAATATGACAACGCTAACACGGTTGGTTTACTTGGTATCCACCTCACAAGAGGTGACTAGTCCAAGGATCCACACCACGCACGCACCCTCCACTATGAAAACACTCCTTTTCGGTAACTACCGAGGGCGGAGAAGCCCTACAAGACTCTCAGTACAAGAAGAAAAGAAAGGGAAACAAAATACAAGCGCAAAGCTTACAATGAGTACAGAAAACCCTAACCCTAGCTTCGCTTCTTACCTTTGATCCGCCTCTTGACTTGGAAAGCTTCCAAGATCCTTCAAGAACTGGCGATCTGATCTTTGAGAGCGCTGTGGAGGAGTTGGCGAGTGCTCTGGAGTGAATCGGAGAAGGGATCCCGCAGCCATCGAACGCCTGCAGCTATAAACGACGCCAACGGTCGGATCCCGATCGATTCGAATGTTCCCAATCGATCGGGGAGACTTTGGATCGATCCACGGATCGATCCAGAGCGCTTAGCTCGAAAGCGCTGGATCGATCCACGGATCGATCCAACGCTTATCGCGCGATCAGCGTCCCAATCGATCCATCGATCGATTGACTCTGGATCGATCCACGGATCGATCAACGCTCTGCTGATCGACAGGTCCAGATCGATCCACCGATCGATTCAGAGCTGGATCGATCCACGGATCGATCCAAGACCTTGATTTTGTCCAAAACCAAGTCCCAAACCTCCCAAACCAACATCCGTCAACTTGACCTGTTGGTATGTCATGCCTAGCATCTAGTCACCCTTGACCTGCTAGGACTCCCTACCAAGTGTCCGGTCAATCCCTTTGACCCACTTGACTTTTCTCCTCGTGCCAAGCATCCGTCAATCCCTTGACCTACTTGGACTTCCCAAGACCGGATGTCCGATCATCCTTGATCCATCTGGATTTTCCCTGCCCGGCTTCACTCACTGTGACTTTCACCTAGCTTCACTCACTAGGGTTTTCCATCCGCCTAGCTTCACTCACTAGGACTTTCACCGGCTTCACTCACCAGATTTCCATCCGCCTAGCTTCACCACTAGGACTTCCTTCCGCCTCGCTTCACTCACTGTGACTTTTCTTCACCGGCTTCACTCACCAGACTTTAACACCGGCTTCACTCACCAGTGACTTTTATCACGGCTTCACTCACCAGACTTTCATTTTGCCTAACATCCAGTTAGGACTTCCACAAGTATCCAAAACCTTGACCTACTTGACTCTTCTTCAATCAATATCTTATTGTCAAACATCTAAACCCAAACCAAGACTCAGCTTGGTTACCCAGGTCAACCTTGACCTGAGGGATATTGCACCAACAATCTCTCCCTTTTTGATGTTTGACAATACCACAATAACACTTACAATCCCATATGTAAGTTAGGCTAATCCCATAGCCTCCTTCTTCATGCCACTAGGTAATGAAAGCATAAATTAAGCTCTTCATTCTCCCCCTAAGAGGGCAAACTCCCTCTAGGTAATGAAAGCCTAACTTACTCCCTTTCATGAGTCCTTTCATTCTCCCCCTATGACCTTCCCATAGGTAATGAAGGACTAAGCTTAACCATACATTTTCTCCCCCTATTGGCACACATCAACCCATCGTTGGACACACATCAACCTATGCTCCAATTCTGGGCACACTTCAACAAATCCATTTGTTGAAGACTCTCCCCCTGAAGAGTTGCTCATCGTTGTTCACAACATCACTCGTTGTGATCAACACGATAATGAAGGTCCCATACCCTTCATTTATCCTTAACTTCTCCCTCAAAGTAGACAACTACCCAACCTTGAGCATTATCTACCACTTGAGTGTCCACTTGAAAAAATGAGGATATCCACTCCCCATTTCTCCCCATTTCAAGTTTAAATGCTCAAACCTTGAGCAAGTTCACAACAGAAGGTTAACCACCTTCCAAGGTTCATGAAAAATAATTTTCATGTCTTTAAAGAGTCCCTCCCCCTAAAGACATGGTGGTAACTTCTGTCATTGCACCAACAATGACTTGGAATCCCTAAACCATTAGGAAACCCAAATTTAGAAGTTTTGAGGTTCAAATATTCAAAATTTGAAACAACCTCAACCTAAACTTCTACTTAGTCTTCGTTAACCAATCCATCCTTGTTTTCAACATGAAAACACCCTTTGTATGTATACAAATGTATTTAAGGGGTTTGGAATGGTTACCTAGACTAAAATAGGTTCAAAGATGCTGAAATCAAGCCTTCCCACCAAAACCAGAACTTGGATCGATTCAAGTTGGGTTCCAATCGATTGAACCTTTCAATCGATCCACCGATCGATTCAGACTCGGATCGATCGGCTGATCGATCCAGCGAGCTCCTGCTCGATTGGTGCTTGAATCGATCCATGGATCGATTCAGAACTCCAATCGATCCATGGATCGATCGAACTCGATAGTTGCTGAAATTCCATTTCAATAACTTCGTAAACCCTAGAAAATTCTACAAAATCCAAAATTATGAAATTTCGTGTAGACATTATTTAGGGCGTTTACTATCACGGAAAAATAGTTTTCTATGAAAATACTTCATATTTTCAAAGATTGACACAAACTTGAAAACTTGCAAAAACTTTAGTGTTTTCTTCAAGTTTGTGTCTAACTATTCAATGGTGATTACTATCAAAAGATAGCCTTCACCAAGGTTTTCCAAAAACATTTTAAAAACATTTTCAAAACCAATATCCCATCACATTCCTTGGGCTTAATGCACATGACTTGTACATTAGCTTTCCCAATGATGGGAAAACACATAACTATGTGTTTTGATGAACCTAAAACTCAAAGGAATGCACTAAATCAACATCTTGAGTTTTGTTCATCTTCCTAACATCTCACTTGTATCTATTGTGGACAAAACACATACACGTCATCTTCGATGTCTTTGTGAGATGTAAAATTTGGTTTTGCCCTATTCTAGGGATCATGCATATCTATCTAGGCATTTTAGAGATATTAGACATCCACCCTTGGATGTCACTTGTCAATAATTGTCATTAAATGCCATTCGTCCTTAATTACAAGGAATTAAACTTAATGCATGATTATGTTATGGCATACATCAAAAGAAAATAATTTTCAAAAGAAAATATCCTATTGCTACATGATGTATGAATGTCATGACATGGTATTTTTGGATTTTTCATAATAAAACATGAATGCAAAAATAGACATGATGTCATGGCATATGATGGGCAAACAATCATGGCAAGGTTTAGCATAAATAAAATATACCTAGATTAACTATCTAAGTATCCTTAAAATCTTAGCTAAACTTATGACTTAAACCTAGATTGCCCTAAAGTGCTTCAAGAAAATGCCAAAACCTAAATTGGCATTTCTAATTTCCTTGATTAATGTATGCCAATTGAAAATAAATATGTCCTCAAATGTTGGCATATTTCATTTTTCCACAAGAGTAGCACTTTTAAATTAAGGCTTAGTTTTGCCTTTAATTTCCTAAGAACATACCAAAATCCCAACTTGGTAGTTATTATGCTTTCTCAAATTTGTGCCACTTTAAAATAAAATCAATACTTCTCCAATTTGGCACATTTTACTCTTTCAAGGAGTAAATAATAATTCCATTTCATTTTCAAAGGTTAACAAAAACCTTGAAAATGCTCCTTGAGTGTCAATTTCCTCAAAGTTGGGTTAACTACCCTTCTAATCGGAGTTGACACTCTCTAACCCATCTATGGGGTAGAGAAGATGCTCCTAGGAACCCAACACCTATTGGTGCTCCTTGGATGCTCTAGGTACTCACTAGGGATAACTTCCCTAGATACCTTCCTAGTGACCTTGTTGGGCTTCTTAGAAGCCTTGGTCACATTTTCTAGGTCAACTCTAGGGATAGCCTCCCTTGTAACCTTGTTCGTGACTTTCTTAGACTTCTTAGAAGTCTTAGTCACTTTGGTTGCAAAGATACTTCTAGGGATATCTTCCCTTGTATCCTTGACTTGACCTCTAGACTTAGGATTCGTTCCATAACTATATGGAACCCTATGATAACTAGGCACATCCTTCTTAGCTTTTGGTTTGTATCCCAAACCTTTATGGCCATTGGATGGCTTTGATTTTCCTAAACCTAAGTTATGCTCACTTTGCCCTAATAGGATATTTTCCATCATTTTTAGGGTCTTCTCCATTTTATCAAGTCTTGACCTCAAGACTTGATTTTCTCTCACTAAGTCCTTAGTATTTGATCCATGAGCATTTTTGTTTCTAGGCTTGTATCTTAAATCCTTAGAGTTATCGCCTAGGTTTTTACCTACATTCCTAGCCTTAGGGATAGTAGTTTTGGCATGTAGGGCCACATGCTTTTCCTTAAAGCCCTCATGCTTCCTATTCTTATGGTAAATCGCATTAAAATGATAAAAGTTAGAACTATCATGCTTTTACCATAATGTAAAGGGGTAGGCTCAATAAATGTTACCTTCTTCTTTACCTTGGAGGCTCCCCCTTGCCTAGTGCCTCCTTGAGCCTTGACCACCTTCTTCCCCTTGGGGCATTGACTTCGGTAATGCCCCTTTTGATTGCAAGAGAAGCATATAATATGCTCCTTGCTCTTCTTTGTGTTGGGAATGATCTCCTTGGGCTTCGCCTTGCCCTTTTGTGCCACTTGGCCCTTCTTCTTGGCCAATTTAGGGCACTTGCTCTTATAGTGCCCATGTTCCCTACACTCAAAGCATATAATATGATTTTTATTATTAATTGAAATATTTATACCTTTGCTTGTAGGGGTGGCATCTTTTTCTTTGGATCCGGAGGTAGAAGCTTCCTCTTGATCGGACCTTGATTCTCCTCCATTTGATTTTTCTTGACTTGTGGAGGTAGAATCTACTTCCTCCTCTTCGTCTCTTGACCCGGATGTAGAAGCTTCTCCTTCTTCTTGATCCGGCGTCACCAAGGATTGCTCCCCCTCAATCCTAGAGGTGGAGGCTTCATCATCTTGAATATGAAACAAGGAGTATGCTCCCTCCTTGTTCCCTTCGGTGCATTCCCTTGAGGATGAAGCTTCTTGGATTTCCTCTTCTTCGGAGGTTGAGTATCTCTCAACCTCTGAGTCCTCCTCTTGGTCTTGATCCAATGAGTCGCCCTCTTTGGATTCTCCTTGATTTGATACAGTGGAGGGGATCTCATGAATTCTTGCCAATTTGCTCCAAAGCTCCTTGGCATCTTCAAACTCTCCAATTTGTTCCAAGATGTTGCTTGGCAATAAATTGACCAAAAGCTTGGTCACTTTGTCATTGGCCTCACATCTTTGGATTTGGTCTTTGCTCCACTTGCTTCTTTTGAGTACTTTGCCCTTGGAATTTGTGGGAGCTTCAAAACCTTCCATGAGAGCAAACCATTGCTCTATCTCCATCATAAGAAAATTTTCGATTCTTGATTTCCAAGAATCGAAGCTTGTAGATGAATATGGTGGAGCCACCCTTGTGTCAAATCCAAGTCCATCTTGGAATTGCATCTTGAAGTTGAGCTTGATAAAATCTTGAACTTGAAGAATTTGCTCCAACTTCTTCACCCTCTAGCTTTTCTTGTTATGCTTGACCCTTCCGGCGATGATTCCGGTGAAGAGCGGCCTTGCTTTGATACCAATTGTTAGGACCAAAAGTAGCTAGAGGGGGGGTGAATAGCTCGTCGCGTTCGCTCGTTGCTCGGCGTTGCTTGTTTCTTCAAAGATGTGCAGCGGAAAATACAGAAACAAATATGACAACGCTAACACGGTTGGTTTACATGGTATCCACCTCACAAGAGGTGACTAGTCCAAGGATCCACACCACGCACGCACCCTCCACTATGAAAACACTCCTTTTAGGTAACTACCGAGGGCGGAGAAGCCCTACAAGACTCTCAGTACAAGAAGAAAAGAAAGGGAAACAAAATACAAGCGCAAAGCTTACAATGAGTACAGAAAACCCTAACCCTAGCTTCTCTTCTTGCCTTTGATCCGCCTCTTGACTTGGAAAGCTTCCAAGATCCTTCAAGAACTGGCGATCTGATCTTTGAGAGTGCTGTGGAGGAGTTGGCGAGAGCTCTGGAGTGAATCGGAGAAGGGATCCCGCAGCCATCGAACGCCTGCAGCTATAAACGACGCCAACGGTCGGATCCCGATCGATTCGAATGTTCCCAATCGATCGGGGAGACTTTGGATCGATCCACGGATCAGAGCTCCCTCGATCGGGAACGCTATCGATCGATCCACGGATCGATCCAACGCTTATCGCGCGGCCGCGTCCCAATCGATCCACCGATCGATTGGGACCTCCGATCGATCCACGGATCGATCGAAGCTCGTCATTCGCCGATAGTGCGGATCGATCCATCGACGATTCCGAGCTGGATCGATCCGGATCGATCCAAGACTTGATTTTGTCCAAAACCAAGTCCCAAACCTCCAAACCAACATCCGGTCAACCTTGACCTGTTGGTATGTCATGCCTAGCATCTAGTCACTCCCTTGACCTGCTAGGACTCCCTTACCAAGTGTCTGGTCAATCTCTTTGACCCACTTGGACTTTTCTCTGTGCCAAGTATCCGGTCAATCCCTTGACCTACTTGGACTTCCCAGCACCAGATGTCCGATCATCCTTGATCCATCTGGATTTTCCCTTGCCTGGCTTCACTCACCAGGACTTTCACCTAGCTTCACTCACTAGGGTTTTCCATCTGCCTAGCTTCACTCACTAGGACTTTCACCTGGCTTCACTCACCAGGATTTCCATCTGCCTAGCTTCACTCACTAGGACTTCCTTCTGCCTGGCTTCACTCACCAGGACTTTTCTTCTGCCTGGCTTCACTCACCAGGACTTTTACTTCTGCCTGGCTTCACTCACCAGGACTTTTACTTCTGCCTGGCTTCACTCACCAGGACTTTCATTTTGCCTAACATCCCAGTTAGGACTTCCCAGTCAAGTATCCAGTCAACCTTGACCTACTTGACTCTTCTTCAATCAATATCTTATTGTCAAACATCTAAACCCAAACCAAGACTCAGCTTGGTTACCCAGGTCAACCTTGACCTGAGGGATATTGCACCAACAACCTAGATCTACACTAGATCTACAAAGGAAAGGAGGTTACCCTTGATGCGAAGCCCTTCGCTTAATCCCGCTCGTCCACGGTTCGCCGGATCTCGAGAGTATCAAAGTAGATACTCCTCTATGTGTTTCCACACAAGCAAGAAGGTGGAGAGAAACCACTAGGATGTGCTAGCACCCTTGATGGTCTCGGCAAGGAGGAGGAGAGGGAGAAGAAGAAAAACAAAGTGAAGAAGATGAAAATCAATTAGCACACAAAATGCACTTATTCACATCTTTAAGTGGCCGACCACTTAATGGCTTGTAACCCCCATGGAATATCAAGAGTCAAGGCTCTTGATTTCCCACATGAGGTGGCACTCCACTTAAGCAACCTTGATGATGTGGCATATCACCATTAGCCACTTAATGCTAACTCACCAATGAGGTGGCAAATGGTCAAGTCAAACTTGACTCTTCATCTTCCTCTCAAGTCAAGTCAAACTTGACCACTTCTCTCCCTTGGTTGATCTAATCTAACCATTGGTTTAAGTCAATTTTAATTTAATGAATCTCTATTCATTGAATTAAATTAATTATATAAGTCTAAGTCCAAATTAGACTCACTTAACACATGAACCAAATTGAGTCCAACTCAATTAGCTCAATTTGGATTACTCTTAATCCAATTTGGTTCATCACATGAACCTAATCCTTTAGGTTCATCAAATGAACCTAATCTCCATATAATTGCCCTTTGTGTGTGACCCTATAGGTTCTTGTAACGTTGGCAATGCTCCTAAACTCATTTAGAAGCATAAGTAATGAGCGGTATCTAGCAACACATCATTACTACCCAAGTTACAAGAATGTTGAGATCCAACATCACCTAGTGACTACTAATTGTGACTCCTCACAATATATGACAAGTGTCCTTCTATCCTTGACATCTAGATTGATCAATATGAGGCATAGACTGTGTCATCCTCTAATCAATCTAAATCTTGAATCCCAAGTAGACTCACTCAATCAAATGAGCTCAATATCTCATATTGACTCATTTGGGCATGGCCATGCACTTAGTGGTCTCACTCTATCAAGAATATCGATGTCACTCCCGTCATATAGGAGGGATAGATCCCATCTACATCACTCACATCCCTTCGCATAATTTGTTACATACCCAGTAATCGCCTTTATAGTCCACCCAGTTACGGGTGACGTTTGACGAAGACAAAGTACGTAACTCCTTATGTAGGGAACCATGGTGACTTCAGGTCCAAGGACTAGTAGTCATATTAATAGCCACATGAGAAAGTATATGACACTCATATAACGATCCATGATACTTTCTCATGGCGGGTCATTCAGTATACATTCTCCAATGCATACCCATGTGTCAAATTGATATCTCCATATCCATGACTTGTGAGATCAAGTCATCGAGTTGACCTACATGCTAGTCTCGTCGCATTAACATGTCCTTGAATGCTAATACTTGACTATGAATGATTAAGAGTAGTGTTCCCTATATCATCTCACTATCGATTCAACTAACCGATTGATATAGGTAAGAACCTTCTACTCAAGGACGCTATTATACTTAGTTATTTGGAACTAATACAAGTAAGTATAATAACCAAAAACAAATTCCTTTATTTATATACAAGAATATAATACAACGAGTCCATACAACAATCATCAAATGATTGGCTCTAGGGCTCTAACTAACAAGGTGGAGGCCGTTGAGTATGTCCTTTAGACGAGAGTGTAGTTGCGAGACCGTCTCTCCAGGAAACATTTTTATATTAAATAAATTGTTTAAAAGTAAATCCCTTTTGTTTACCTTCGAGTCGTCGGTTCTTTCATGTAGTTTGACTAGTGAGTCCCACAATTCTTTGGCGTTGTTGTAGGGACCGACTCAGTTCAACTCCTCCATTGTGAGCCCGCACTGAATGGTGTTTGCCTTGTAATTCAGTTGAGCCTTCTTGATCATTTGAGGAGTCCATTCTTCTGGTTCTAGAGTTGTCCCGTCTTTCGTCGGTAGAGTGTAACCTTTTAGGATTGTGAACCAGAGCTCTATGTCGGACTTCAAGTAGCACTCTTGTCACGCCCCAGAGGAGTCCCTGTCCGAGAAAATTTCGGCAGCATCTCCCCTGTACGGTGGACAATCTGAAACTTTTCTACATCTCACAAATACCTCAGCCACAGGCGGCTGGAATAATAACAACAAAATAAAACATCACCACGCAGTTATATATATCAAACAAAGTAGTAATACTCTGACTCAAAAACCACCCTACTCAACTACACTCGTAAAACTCAAAACCGACGAACTCACCTCTTCTGCCGTCCAGGCAAGCACGTAGTAAAAAAGCACATCGAATAAAAATCCATCATCATCACAAAAATCCATACAACAACCAAGTATCCAAACAAACCAAGTCCACACATAATCAATAAATGCAAAACAAAACTAAACGATATATAAACCATCGAGGTCTGCAGAGATCTAGCACTACGTGCTGTGGGGACTAGCGACTGGAACTCCCTCCTGACAGCATCAACCTGAAAATAACGACAATGGAGGCGGGGTGAGTCCAACACTCAGCAGGTACAATTGATATGCAAAGTAAAGAAATAACACCTAGCACTAATCATGCGTACAGTCTCCTGATAAAAATAAAGGTAAATGCAAACCGAAGAAGACAGGAGAGAATCTGTACTAACCAGGACCCGGTATAAGGACAAACAGTCCGAAAGGTATAGAAGACCTGTATGCATGTCAAACATAGGTATCCAAACAATATGCAGCATATAAATGCAACAATCACAATCACAAACAATAAATGCATCATGCATATGATGTCAATGTCATGGTCACCCCTGACGCCAGTCAGCCAACTCACAACAAAAGTGGGACCAAGTGGGTAGGGCTGTGACAACCGTGCACTCAGCAACACTACTCCTGATGAGTGATCGAGTGGACGGGATGCTGTCGGAGTACATACGTACTCCTACCCCAAATCATAAATGGGGGAGCACTCTCATCTCCCGGTACACTATGACGGGGAGGAATCTCTAACGTGCTACACGCTGCGTCACACTACCCCTGAGCGGATCAACGGAGCACCGGAAGAGTCAAACTGACGTGCTACCACGCTGTGTCACGCTACCCATGAGCGTCACAACGGAGCACCGAACAGTGATGAAAACTGGCAAAGTGCTCGATAATAATGGAGCAATCTATCGCACAGCATGCGATCATGCAAATGGTGCATGTCACTAAGCATGGTAATATACTAAACCAACCTCTGTACATATAACAATGGGCACCATAGTGAATAAATCATATCAAGATATACTGATCAATAAGGTATCAAACCTAGGTCCTGAACATGTGAAACATGGTTATATCACTACCCATGAGCATGATAGATCAGGTACAAGATCAATACGAGATGCAAACAAACAATCAATCAAACAGGTAACATGTATTGGGCAGTGATTAACCGAAACAAATAGGAAACACAATTAATGCAACATATTATTTTCATTACTAAGCATATCAAAGACAAATAGTCAAAAGTACCCGCCTCCAAAATAAAGGTCTAATCCTATCAGGTCCAAATCTGACGTCGAGATACTCGTCTCGCGTCAAGTCCTGTATCACCAACATAAATATATTTTATTTAGCTACAATTCTCACAAATAGCTAAACAAAACCTCTAACTCTAAATGAGTATAAAACCTTACTCATACTATTAGATTAAAATAAAATCCTAATTCCTTTGACCCAAACACTATCTGAAATAATTGAATCAAAACCATGATTAATAACATATATCAAATGTCCTACACCTTACCTTATTTCTCAGCCTTATTGATTTCTGGAACAAGGGGTGCTGCTGGTCGGAATTTTCTGCTAGAACCAAGTAAGCCCACAGAACACAAACTCCCTGCTGAAATCCTTCCCACTGATCAGATCAAGTTAAGATCAATAATAAGGAATCACAAATCAAACAACAACCCATCTTACAACCTAATCTTACCTCAGATGTGCCAATCTGTTGACAGGGGTGTGATGGCCGGAATCAAGCAGGGACAGCAACAACTATTAATGTTGTGATAGCCGGAACCAACTAGGTGCCTTCCAACAATCGAATCCAAAAAATCACACTACGAATGCATCAACTACCCAATCAAATACAAGTGCACAACTAAAATTGCAACCTGATCCTTACCTTCATCCAGTAACTCACTGGAATAGAGAACGGAGGATTTAGGGCTCCGGTGTTGTTTCCAGCAAGGGGCTACTGAGGCAGTAAACTAGAGCAGAGGGCAACGACGGCATACGGATCCCAAATGGTGGCCACGGCAGAACCCTTACCGACGTCGGAAGCAGAGGTTAGGGCAGAGGCTGCAAATCGACAGTGACTTTGAGCGTTGGCAGCCGGTTATCCACTAAGAGGGGCTAGGGCACGGTGGGAGCTCTCGGCCGCGTCTACTGTGGGGGCGTCGTCGCTGTCCCGTGTGATGGTGGCGGCAACGGAGCGACGCTAGGGAAGACGACAGTGGGTCGACAGTGGCTCACGCGACGCCGATGCTTGGACAGGAAGGAAGAGGAGAGGAAGCAGGCTGTCTCGATGGCTAGCGGCTAGGGCACAGGGAAAGGGGTCAGCGTCGGCAGAGGAGAGGAAGAAGGAAGCGAGCTTGGCCGAGGGTTTTAGAGCTTCGGCGAGGAAGAAACCGCCGCCGGCGGTTAGGGCAAGGAGGAGAAAGGAGGCGGCGTCGGGATGGGCTCGGGTGCGCGAGGGTGAGAAACGGAGGAATTAAGGAAAATAAAGAAAAATATAAAGAAAAAGAAAAGTAAAAAGGAAAAGAAAAATAAAACTTTTCCTTACTAAAACTGGGTAGCCTAAACAGGCTTTTCCGGATCCTGTTTTTATCCTCGTTAACTCGTCCGTACGAGCTCCGAAAAATTCCCGAAAAATTTCCAAAAATTCCGGAAAATTCCCTTATTAATATTCGCCTATTTTCCGGTATTCTACAATCTCCCCCACTAATAAAAATTTGGTCCCCAAATTTCATTATCTACCATCAGCAAGTACTAACAACAGACAGAAAGTAAGAATGCTGAACGGTAAACTAAATCACATACCTCAAATGAAAAGATGGGGATATCGAGCTCGGATAGTATCCTCGAGCTCCCAAGTAGCCTCCTTGTCTGAATGATGCTGCCATCCGACTTTAACCAGTCGGATAGTCTTGTTCTGGAACTGACGCTCTTTCCGGTCGAGAATCCGTACCGGAACCTCCTCATATGTAATGTCAGGCTGAACGGAAACTGAGGTATCTGTCAGCACATGTGTCGGGTCGGGTATGTATCCCCTCAACATAGACACGTAGATCACATCGTACACGCCTACCAAAGGCGGTGGTCGTGCTAGCCAGTAAGCTACCGCTTCAATCCTCTCCAAGATCTGGAAAGGTCTAATGTATCGCGGAGCTGGCTTACCTATGAGGCCAATCTCTTCACCCCTTTCGTAGGTGAAACTCGCAGAAATACATGGTCACAAATGGAGAACTCTAAGAGTCTCCGACTCCGGTCAGCATAACTCTTTTGGCAGTCTTATACCTCTGACATCCTTTGTATAATAGTACGGACCAACTTTGCCTCATGCTAGGATCTATGAGGTCCCAACAACTACGTCTTCCCAACCTCATCCAGAGGGTGGGTGTCCGACAAGGTCTACCATACAACACTTCAACGGTGGCATCTGGATAGTCGAATGCAAACCGTTGTTGTAGGCGAACTCTACGAATGGCAAATGGTCCTCCCAACTGCCTCCGAAAATCAAATACACAAGACCTCAGCAAGTCCTCTAGAGTCTGAAAGGTCTGCTCTAACGGTCCATCTGTCTGCGGATGGAAAGTTGTACTGAAACAGAGCTGTGTACCCAAGGCCTGCTGCAGACTCTGCCAGAACCGAGACGTAAACCGTGGATCTCTATCCGAAATGATACTCAACGGAACACCATGTAGTCTGATGATCTCCCGGTAATACAGATCTGCCAATCGATCCAGGGAATCAGTCCTCCGGATCGCTAAGAAGTGCGCTGATCTGGTTAATCGATCAACGATTACCCAAATCGCGTCATGGCCTCGTCGTGTCCTCGGCAACCCTACCACAAAGTCCATGGTAATGTGATCCCACTTCCACTCAGGAATAGGAATCCGCTGAAGTAATCCTGCAGGTCTCTGGTGCTCGGCCTTCATTTGCTGACAGACAAGACATCTAGCTATAAAATCCACGATGTCTTCTTTCATGTCGTCCTTCATGTCGTTCCACCAATAGAAACATCTCAAATCTTGGTACATACGGTTACCGCCTGGGTGGATAGCAAATCATGAGCGATGAGCCTCCGGAAGTAACTCTTATAAGACCGGATGAGACTGAAGCACGCAAAATCTGCCTCGGTAGTGTATAACACCCTCCTCGTCTCGTGTGAACTCGGTCTGCTGCCCGGAAGCTATCTGGCTGTAAATAAACTACAAATACTGATCAGCAGCCTATGGCTCTCGTATCCTTGTCCTGATCAACGACTGAGCAACCATGGTAACCAGAGTATCCTGCTCTGTCTGTCCTTACCCCTCAAGGCCCAAATCGGAGAAACCTTAAATCAAGTCTGTGACCACAACTCGGTGGCAAGCTAAAGTCCCTCCGGACTTCCTGCTAAGCGCATTGGCAACCACATTAGCTCTCTCCGGGTGATAGCTAATGGTACAATCATAATCCTTCAGGAACTCCATCCATCTTCTTCGTCAGAGATTAAGTTTCTTCCAAGTAAACAGATATTTGAGACTCTTATGGTCAGTGAGAATCTCAAATGTAACGCCATATAAATAATATCGCCAAATCTTCATGGCAAAAATAATGACGACTTGCTCTAGATCATGTACAGGGTAGTTCTTCTCATGTTCCTTCAATCAACGAGAAGCATAGGAGACTACCATATTGTGCTGCATCAGAACAGCGTTCAAACCCTGAATAGATGCGTCGGTGTAGAGGACATATCCGTCCTCTCCAGAAGGTAAAACCAAAATCGAAGCCGACACTAATCTCCGCTTCAACTCCTGGAAGCTGATCTCATAATCCTCAGTCCAAGTGAACTTCACGCATTTCCTGGTCAGGCGTATAAGTAACATAGCAATCCGTGAGAAACCCTCAATGTATCTCCAGAAATATCGAGCCAAACAAAGGAAGTTGCGAGTCTCTTCTATAGACTCCGTGTAATGACCACCCTTCATACTACCACTACTCTCTAAGGATGACCGTTACTTATCTACTAACTCTACTTAACCGGTATAATTAAAATCCTCGAAGAAACCCTACCGAAAAATTTCGACAGAGTCTCCCCTGTACCAGTGACCATAATCATTAACACATGACATAATATACACAGCCACAAGCGGCTGGAATACATATCCATCAACCACGCAGTATAATAAATCCAAAATAAAGGAAACAATACCACAACTCATCACACCATATCACAATTCTTCTACTATGTCCTAATCACATCAAAATAACAAATGTTATCTCAAATACTTCTAACATAGCAAAAGACAATGGAGACTAAAATAAAACTTCTTTCCTAGTCCCAAGCCTTCCATAGTCCTGGCATCACACATCCTTCAAACACCTCCTTGTCGCCTTCCTTTCTATATCTTTTCCTTTCCTGTATCTGCGGTAAGAGGAAGTGCGGTCTATAAGCAAAAATTTGCTTAGTAAGCGCTATCTAACTCACAAAATCTCGATATGTATGTATATAAATAAAAACATGCTAAAACTGAATGCTAACATGTAAAGCTACTCATGCTCATACATAGCAAAGAATCATACTAACTGAAATACTAAACATGTATAGCTAATCATGCTCATAAATAGCAAAGAACAGTAAACTAACTCATGCTCTTCTATTAGTAAAGAAACATACTGAAAGGATAAACATGTAAGGCAAGTCTATACTATCATGCTTGCATAAAGAACTTAACTTACTGAATTCTAAACACCTTCTGTATCTTATTTCACTTGCTTAAAGACTTATTCTTTAATACTTATGGTTATGTAAAACTCGTTTTACTTGTCCAAAAACTTATACTTATAATACTTCAAAATAATAATCAACTTCTTCTTGGGCCCAGGCGTAGTACCATCTTATGCGCGTTCCCTAATAGGTTGGGGTAGCGAACCACCAATCCTAAAAGAGCAGACCTTGGTCTACCAGGGCCAAGACCTTGGAATTGGACACCTGGATTTGTTTAACGACCACCTTGTGAAGTCGGGTACTAGCCTCTTCTTAAAAGTAAAATACTTATTATCTTGTTTACTTCTTTAAATGCCTTGGCATTTTAATAGGCACCTTGTGTGCCAAAAATCCCTAAAGTCTTGCCTTTGGGATTTACTTAAGGCCTTGGCCTTTTCTTTCTTTTCTTTATCTTTCTTATACTTTTCTTCATCTTTTTTATACTTTTCTTAAACCCAAAATACTGTTAGGGTATCTTTCGTATGCATCAATGAATGAAACTAACTATGTAACACATAACCATGCATAGAATACAAAAGAAATCTGCATATATGCTTAACAGAAATCTGCATACTAGCTTGATAAAAAAATATGCATAATAGCTTAACAGAAATCTGCATACTAACTTAACAAAATCTGCACTTGTTTAACAGAAATTCTGCAAAGAAACTTAACAAAAGAAACATATTCTGGCTAGTACAGATTTTCATCGTCTCTCAAACTTCCTTTCCATAATATGACTAATACACAGCTTATCTGGAATTCACTCAATAAAGATATTATAACTCGTAATCCATTTAAAATTCCAGAATCAGCCAAGCACAGATGTTATCCATATACTTGAATGGAAGTAGCATAACTAAACCTCAAACTCAGATTCAACATAAGCAATTTATCTAAACCTCATGCTCAGATTTAATATAAGCAAATTATCTAAACCTCATGCTCAGATCCTCAAATCTGTATACTCGAATGGAAGTAGCATATCTAAATTATTCTCATACTTCTCACCTGTTAAATTTATTACCTCAATTCAAATCATCTTTAGTTTAATACATGATACTCACCAAAACAACATATTACATATGCTCATCTTCACTCTTCATCCACGCTTCTGCACTAAAGAGATTACACCATCTACTTCATCATAAAATAAACTAAAATCACTGCCGGATCAACCTCCAATTAACCTAATAAACCAATACTTAATCCAAGCCATTTTATGTTCATTGCCTAATAGCAAAATAAAGGGAAACTAAAAACTTAAAGAAAAATCTAACTATATACTTGGAATAAAAGAGTCTGAAATGTTTTCATGAAATCTGAAACTAACTTGCTAAACTTAAAACTATAACTGCAGGTTAAAGGATCACTAACAAAGAATCTAATAGCATGTTAAACAATTGATAACAAAAGGGTCTAACTGGTTAGAACTTGAAACTCTATAAAACTTATACTTCTTATACTTTAAAATATTTATCTTTTTCTCCTTCAGACCTTGGTCTTTACTTTACTTATAACTTCTCATGAATCCCTAAAAGGATTAAGTAGAATACTATATGTACATATAGATTCTAGAGTTGCATAAAACAAGTTCAATTCATTAAGACTTGCTGTGAACATAAGGAATTGCAACTAACTATACATGCTGTCCAATAACAAGAAAATCTAAGATTTGCATACATTAAAATAGACCATTCAAGCTCACTGATTTGCAAAGGAAATAAAACTGCAAAGCTAAAAGAGAAGGCCGGTTGTCCATGCTTAATAACCTTTGCAAAAGAACTAAACTAAATGCTGACCTAAAGCTATTCATACTCATTAATTTACCAAAGAACCCCCATCTGTCACGCTAACTATAAGGTTGTTCTGGCTTATGGAATTAACCTTCATGCTTCTACAAACACTTACAATGTACAAGCAATGCACAAATGCTACAACACTAGAACTGAATGCAAGGAATTAATCTTGCTGAATTGAACCTCAAGAAGTCAACTTGCTGAATTGAAACTTAAAGAATCAAACTTGAATAACTTTAAATCAGTAATTAAACCCAACTATATGCCAAATCCATTAAAACCCCTTCTTATCTTCCTTTAAAAACTCACTCCAATGAATCCAATACTACACAAGATTAACTCACGGTATAATAACAAAATAATTCCAGCAATTAGATACTACTTCACTTTAAAAGTCTACAACTATCAAATGGTATAGAATATCAAGCATGTTGTCCGTACTTTTCTCTATCTACATTCATATATGGCATAGGGTACTTAGTGAATATGAAATCTGTTCATGCATAATAGAGTGTAGACTATATTTCTAATTGTTCCATATTTCCACATCTCCTAAGCAGAATAGGCTTCACAAATCAATCTAACTGGTTACCAATCAAAAACCCAAAATCGGTACAATCTAAGCATCATGCTCGGAAACCAAAGAGAAGCAATCAAGCACTCATGCACTAAAACTAAAATAAAAGAAACTAGATTAAGCTACTAGAGATCTAATTGAATCTTCCACATAACAAGACAAGCTCATTGAATTCCTTGGTCATCAAGTAAACTTACACTTCAAAACTGTACAATAACAAAAGAGATAAACCAAACAGATTTGATCCTAAACCCTTGGAAAACTTTAGCTATTTAGTGATACGGAGATATCAGGGATTCACTCTACCATAATCTGTCCGAATCCTTATTGCATCAAGAGAAAACAAATTCAATCAAAATTTATGCCACTCCAGAAAGATCAACTCAACTTCTGTACTTAACCCGTATCCCATAACAGTTCAGGAACACAAAACCAATCGGAACCCCAAGAAAGCAAATCAACCTTAAAATTCAAAGCTCCACTGAACTCAAAACACCATTCAATCCTCCGAATAACTTCCCGATCAGGCACTTGACCAAACAGGTATCATGCAGAAATCTCCCAGCCTCAACAACATGAAATAAATCAAATTCAAACTCGTTCTTAGCCATGTGAAAGCCATGAAAACGCAAACAGAACCCCTCTTGTAAATCCGAATCCCTCAACAAGACTTAAGCAGAATACAAAGCTTTAAATCTGAAAAACTAGGGTTCTATGGCTAACTCAATCTTTACAACTGCAATAAGGGAGAAAGTCACGGAAAAACTCAAGAAAACAAGAAAACACCAAATCAAAAATCGGAGCAACTCTTACCGCAGGTGAGTAGCAACTTACCTCGGTTTCTTGAACTCACAGCCGGAAAAGGGAGATCTAGGGTTTCGGATAGATGAGTATCCCAGCGGCTTCTTTGCGTTTCCGAGCTCCTCTCGTCAAGGTGGTCACGCACGGGTGAAGACCGGCCGGAAAACGATGCTCGTCGGCCGCTGGAGACGTGCCCTAAGTCGTCTTCGTTTTCCTTCGCTCGTGCAAAATCGGCGCCGACGCCGTTCGTGAGGGAGAGGAGGAATTATGAGAGAAATTTTTAGGTTTTAGGAAAAGGATTTAAAACTTATACTCAAGGTTATTTTCGTTTCCAACTATAGCTTAAGTGGAATATTTCTCCTTCTTTAATTACAAATGATCGCTAGCCTAGTTGGTTGATCGTGTTTTGCTTAAGGCGTGGCTCCCAGGTTCAAAACTCGGCTGCAACCATTTTTTTCTTCTTATTTATTTTAAACGTTCCAACTACTGCATATATACATTTCGCTCCATATAAAGTTAATAAAAATCGTGTAGCTTAGCTGGTTGGGCTGGTTTTGCTCGAAGTCACAGATTGCAGGTTCAAATCCTGGCTTCAACATATTCCTTTTTTTTTTTTTTTTAAAACTTCTTCCTCTTGGTAAAAATACCAAATGAACTCCAAAAATTGCATAAAAATACTTTAAAAATTTCTAAAAATCTCTAGAATATTTTAAAAGTATTTCCAAATATTTTTATGGACTTTTAGAACTCTAAATCATGAAATTTGGGGTGTTACAATTCTCCCTCCCTTATAAAAAGTTCGTCCTCGAACTTAGAATAATCCTGGATATTTCTATCTCATACTATCCTCACGCTCCTAAGTAAGTTCCACATGCTTCTGGTTCTAAATGACTTCCACTGATGATACTCTTTTGTTCCTTAGTCTCTTAACTTCACTGTCCACTATCACCCCTATCACATCGTACCTATTAGTAGTCCTTGGAAGACCTGTTATAAGGTCTCTGGAGACCATAGGTGCATTAGTCATACCAAATGACATGTCTACAAATTCGTAGTGTCCATTTCTGGTCCTGAAAACTGTTCTGGGTGCATCACTTTCTTTCACTTTCAACTGATGGTTCCCCAAAATGCAGGTCTGTTTTAGAGAACATTATTGCCCTCTTTAGCTGATTCAATAGATCATCTATTCTGGGAAGAGGGTACTTGTCCTTAACTGCTACTTTGCTCAGCGCTCTAAAATCTATGCACATCCGCATAGATCCGTCTTTCTCCTTAACGAACAACTCTGGAGCTCTCCGGGGTGAATAACTAGGGCGAATGAAACCCTTGTCAAGTAGCTCCTAAAATTGTTCTTGTAACTCTCTTAGCTCTGCTAGAAAAATTCGATACAGAGCTTTTGAAATTGAACTGGTATAAGGAAACAACTCAATTTCAAACTCTACTTCTCTGTTGGGAGATAGTAAGTAGCTCTTCTAGAAATACCTCTGGATATTCACAGACTACCCGAACGTCTTCCTGCTTGGGTCTTTCTTGTTATCATTGTCCTTCTAGTTCTAATTACTTAATTGGGGTTTCTGACTCTCCACTGTCTTGTCCTCTATCTTAACATCTAGTTATGCCAAGAATAATACTTGATATCTTCTCTATCCTTTCTAAACATACTTATGTATATATGAATATAAGAGAAACAAAACCAAAATTGTCTCTATTCTTTCTAAGCATATGTATCACAACATAGAAAATTAAAACATGAATTTTCTTCTTTCCTAAGCACCTATAAGCAGATACTCTATACTGCAAATAATAAAGAAAGCATAAAAGAAAATTAAATACTTTCTTACTTGAAGACGGCAAGGATGATGCTGATGTGTGATGCTGGAGAATGGAACTTGCTCTGATACCAACTGTAATGACCACCCTTCTTACTACCACTACTCTCTAAGGATGACCGTTACTTATCTACTAACTCTACTTAACCGGTATAATTAAAATCCTCGAAGAAACCCTACCGAAAAATTTCGACAGAGTCTCCCCTGTACCGGTGACCATAATCATTAACACATGACATAATATACACAGCCACAAGCGGCTGGAACACATATCCATCAACCACGCAGTATAATAAATCCAAAATAAAGGAAACAATACCACAACTCATCACACCATATCACAATTCTTCTACTATGTCCTAATCACATCAAAATAACAAATGTTATCTAAAATACTTCTAACATAGCAAAAGACAATGGAGACTAAAATAAAACTTCTTTCCTAGTCCCAAGCCTTCCATAGTCCTGGCATCACACATCCTTCAAACACCTCCTTGTCGCCTTCCTTTCTATATCTTTTCCTTTCCTGTATCTGCGGTAAGAGGAAGTGCGGTCTATAAGCAAAAATTTGCTTAGTAAGCGCTATCTAACTCACAAAATCTCGATATGTATGTATATAAATAAAAACATGCTAAAACTGAATGCTAACATGTAAAGCTACTCATGCTCATACATAGCAAAGAATCATACTAACTGAAATACTAAACATGTATAGCTAATCATGCTCATAAATAGCAAAGAACAGTAAACTAACTCATGCTCTTCTATTAGTAAAGAAACATACTGAAAGGCTAAACATGTAAGGCAAGTCTATACTATCATGCTTGCATAAAGAACTTAACTTACTGAATTCTAAACACCTTCTGTATCTTATTTCACTTGCTTAAAGACTTATTCTTTAATACTTATGGTTATGTAAAACTCGTTTTACTTGTCCAAAAACTTATACTTATAATACTTCAAAATAATAATCAACTTCTTCTTGGGCCCAGGCGTAGTACCATCTTATGCGCGTTCCCTAATAGGTTGGGGTAGCGAACCACCAATCCTAAAAGAGCAGACCTTGGTCTACCAGGGCCAAGACCTTGGAATTGGACACCTGGATTTGTTTAACGACAACCTTGTGAAGTCGGGTACTAGCCTCTTCTTAAAAGTAAAATACTTATTATCTTGTTTACTTCTTTAAATGCCTTGGCATTTTAATAGGCACCTTGTGTGCCAAAAATCCCTAAAGTCTTGACTTTGGGATTTACTTAAGGCCTTGGCCTTTTCTTTCTTTTCTTTATCTTTCTTATACTTTTCTTCATCTTTTTTATACTTTTCTTAAACCCAAAATACTGTTAGGGTATCTTTCGTATGCATCTATGAATGAAACTAACTATGTAACACATAACCATGCATAGAATACAAAAGAAATCTGCATATATGCTTAACAGAAATCTGCATACTAGCTTGATAAAAAAATATGCATAATAGCTTAACAGAAATCTGCATACTAACTTAACAAAATCTGCACTTGTTTAACAGAAATTCTGCAAAGAAACTTAACAAAAGAAACATATTCTGGCTAGTACAGATTTTCATCGTCTCTCAAACTTCCTTTCCATAATATGACTAATACACAGCTTATCTGGAATTCACTCAATAAAGATATTATAACTCGTAATCCATTTAAAATTCCAGAATCAGCCAAGCACAGATGTTATCCATATACTTGAATGGAAGTAGCATAACTAAACCTCAAACTCAGATTCAACATAAGCAATTTATCTAAACCTCATGCTCAGATTTAATATAAGCAAATTATCTAAACCTCATGCTCAGATCCTCAAATCTGTATACTCGAATGGAAGTAGCATATCTAAATTATTCTCATACTTCTCACCTGTTAAATTTATTACCTCAATTCAAATCATCTTTAGTTTAATACATGATACTCACCAAAACAACATATTACATATGCTCATCTTCACTCTTCATCCACGCTTCTGCACTAAAGAGATTACACCATCTACTTCATCATAAAATAAACTAAAATCACTGCCGGATCAACCTCCAATTAACCTAATAAACCAATACTTAATCCAAGCCATTTTATGTTCATTGCCTAATAGCAAAATAAAGGGAAACTAAAAACTTAAAGAAAAATCTAACTATATACTTGGAATAAAAGAGTCTGAAATGTTTTCATGAAATCTGAAACTAACTTGCTAAACTTAAAACTATAACTGCAGGTTAAAGGATCACTAACAAAGAATCTAATAGCATGTTAAACAATTGATAACAAAAGGGTCTAACTGGTTAGAACTTGAAACTCTATAAAACTTATACTTCTTATACTTTAAAATATTTATCTTTTTCTCCTTCAGACCTTGGTCTTTACTTTACTTATAATTTCTCATGAATCCCTAAAAGGGTTCAGTAGAATACTATATGTACATATAGATTCTAGAGTTGCATAAAACAAGTTCAATTCATTAAGACTTGCTGTGAACATAAGGAATTGCAACTAACTATACATGCTGTCCAATAACAAGAAAATCTAAGATTTGCATACATTAAAATAGACCATTCAAGCTCACTGATTTGCAAAGGAAATAAAACTGCAAAGCTAAAAGAGAAGGCCGGTTGTCCATGCTTAATAACCTTTGCAAAAGAACTAAACTAAATGCTGACCTAAAGCTATTCATACTCATTAATTTACCAAAGAACCCCCATCTGTCACGCTAACTATAAGGTTGTTCTGGCTTATGGAATTAACCTTCATGCTTCTACAAACACTTACAATGTACAAGCAATGCACAAATGCTACAACACTAGAACTGAATGCAAGGAATTAATCTTGCTGAATTGAACCTCAAGAAGTCAACTTGCTGAATTGAAACTTAAAGAATCAAACTTGAATAACTTTAAATCAGTAATTAAACCCAACTATATGCCAAATCCATTAAAACCCCTTCTTATCTTCCTTTAAAAACTCACTCCAATGAATCCAATACTACACAAGATTAACTCACGGTATAATAACAAAATAATTCCAGTAATTAGATACTACTTCACTTTAAAAGTCTACAACTATCAAATGGTATAGAACATCAAGCATGTTGTCCGTACTTTTCTCTATCTACATTCATATATGGCATAGGGTACTTAGTGAATATGAAATCTGTTCATGCATAATAGAGTGTAGACTATATTTCTAATTGTTCCATATTTCCACATCTCCTAAGCAGAATAGGCTTCACAAATCAATCTAACTGGTTACCAATCAAAAACCCAAAATCGGTACAATCTAAGCATCATGCTCGGAAACCAAAGAGAAGCAATCAAGCACTCATGCACTAAAACTAAAATAAAAGAAACTAGATTAAGCTACTAGAGATCTAATTGAATCTTCCACATAACAAGACAAGCTCATTGAATTCCTTGGTCATCAAGTAAACTTACACTTCAAAACTGTACAATAACAAAAGAGATAAACCAAACAGATTTGATCCTAAACCCTTGGAAAACTTTAGCTATTTAGTGATACGGAGATATCAGGGATTCACTCTACCATAATCTGTCCGAATCCTTATTGCATCAAGAGAAAACAAATTCAATCAAAATTTATGCCACTCCAGAAAGATCAACTCAACTTCTGTACTTAACCCGTATCCCATAACAGTTCAGGAACACAAAACCAATCGGAACCCCAAGAAAGCAAATCAACCTTAAAATTCAAAGCTCCACTGAACTCAAAACACCATTCAATCCTCCGAATAACTTCCCGATCAGGCACTTGACCAAACAGGTATCATGCAGAAATCTCCCAGCCTCAACAACATGAAATAAATCAAATTCAAACTCGTTCTTAGCCATGTGAAAGCCATGAAAACGCAAACAGAACCCCTCTTGTAAATCCGAATCCCTCAACAAGACTTAAGCAGAATACAAAGCTTTAAATCTGAAAAACTAGGGTTCTATGGCTAACTCAATCTTTACAACTGCAATAAGGGAGAAAGTCACGGAAAAACTCAAGAAAACAAGAAAACACCAAATCAAAAATCGGAGCAACTCTTACCGCAGGTGAGTAGCAACTTACCTCGGTTTCTTGAACTCACAGCCGGAAAAGGGAGATCTAGGGTTTCCGATAGATGAGAATCCCAGCGGCTTCTTTGCGTTTCCGAGCTCCTCTCGTCAAGGTGGTCACACACGGGTGAAGACCGGCCGGAAAACGATGCTCGTCGGCCGCCGGAGACGTGCCCTAAGTCGTCTTCGTTTTCCTTCGCTCGTGCAAAATCGGCGCCGACGCCGTTCGTGAGGGAGAGGAGGAATTATGAGAGAAATTTTTAGGTTTTAGGAAAAGGATTTAAAACTTATACTCAAGGTTATTTTCGTTTCCAACTATAGCTTAAGTGGAATATTTCTCCTTCTTTAATTACAAATGATCGCTAGCCTAGTTGGTTGATCGTGTTTTGCTTAAGGCGTGGCTCCCAGGTTCAAAACTCGGCTGCAACCATTTTTTTCTTCTTATTTATTTTAAACGTTCCAACTACTGCATATATACATTTCGCTCCATATAAAGTTAATAAAAATCGTGTAGCTTAGCTGGTTGGGCTGGTTTTGCTCGAAGTCACAGATTGCAGGTTCAAATCCTGGCTTCAACATATTCCTTTTTTTTTTTTTTTTTTAAACTTCTTCCTCTTGGTAAAAATACCAAATGAACTCCAAAAATTGCATAAAAATACTTTAAAAATTTCTAAAAATCTCTAGAATATTTTAAAAGTATTTCCAAATATTTTTATGGACTTTTAGAACTCTAAATCATGAAATTTGGGGTGTTACACTCCGTCTACTCCCAACGGTAACAACCTCGATCTCCTGTGGAACCACGGTGTATTCCTACTGATGACCGTGTGTCTTAAACATCTCACAGAAGGCAACCAAAATACGCACTACTGATCTTCACATATAGACATTTCAGTTAAAACATCTCTAGAATTATGCAAAGATAGTGTACGTGATACACCTCAGATCAGGAATAAAACACCACATCATCAATAACGATAACGAATTCTGATCCAATATTCTAGGGATACCCAAATCATCTAGTCCATGAAAACATCTAAGGCTCCGCAAGCCCTAATGGTAAAACCAATACACATAATGTCCGTATCACAGACATTCCCAATCCATAAGATCCTTGACAACAAGTCTGAAATATGATCATCAACGATATAAATCATCTAAGCATAGATCCTCCAGTGTGAGAGCAACGCTCCATCACAGAAAATACCACATATGTGGGAGCAACGCTCTACCACAAGAAATCCTCAATATGTAGGGTAACACTCCACTACAAATAATCTATAACATATATATGCAATAGATATGGGAGCAATGCTCCGCTACAAGCAATCCGAAATATGTATATGTGGGAGCTCCGCTCCACCACAAACGATCCGTAAGTGTCGAAGGCACCCAACTATCCAACTAGAGGCTGCACGAGATCACTCAACCACATATCACTGTGGGCAGCCAAAGGTATAAACAACCTAGTAAACAAATCAAATCCATAGTCAACTCTATCATCATCCTAGTGGGTTGGTCACCCACTAATAGGAGAATTAGTTGACAGGGTTATACAACCAATAACATAATGTAGACACTCAGCATTCTACATTCAACATAGGTAAAATCATCATGATGCTACCCACCATACACCTGGTACACATGCACACACAACATAGTTTTTAATTGACAAATACCTCCAATAAACAATCAGACATGTATGTCTAACCACTCGGGTATAATCTACTAGAAACCCACAATAATCATATGTATAAAGGTGTACGACCCAAAAGATAAAGTCAGAATCCAAAAACATTAAGACACTCTCATTTTTTTTTTATCCTCAAAAATATCAGCCCACATAATATCAGATGAATAAGTCTCTACTCCCCATGAGAGCAAATTAATATTCCAAACATTAAATCATTATTTATCCACATAGTCCAATATCAGAGGAAGCAAATATCAATTTTATCATCCTGTGTTAAATAACCACAACTAACCAGACTTATTAAAACTCATATGCACACTCAACCGTAAACTCTCTAGCACCCGATCTATATCTGATCACCAACTATAATCATCAAACCTGTGAATATCATACATGACACTCACTAGGTCACCATCAACGACAACCCAAATAATAGATCATCAAAACAAATATCTAGTAATAGATCATCAGACAACCACATAACATTTACTCTCATAAATCATTAGAAATCAACACATCACAATATCTGATCTCTCAATATTCCTCAACCTCAAATCATTCTCAACAATGATCAAACATGATAACTCCCCAAATGACCAATTTTCATCGTATCGTATACCCTAATATCCAAAAGATATGAGTATAAAAAAACTCTACTGGCTATGTCAACAGGAATATGTAGGTATCATCCATTAGCCAGCTAACCATAGCAGAGGCTGATATGTGCCTCCATCTCATAATAGTAGTAACAGAAGCTAAAACTACTGATGGTATGATATGAAAAATTACCAAAGACTATAATCCTTGATCTCTATTAGGGTCGACCAAGATCAGTGGCTAACCCATCACATGTAATATGACTACAATAACCAAACAGATAATAAAGATAAAGTGCTAATAGATGTCCTAACTATCATAAAATAAACATTATACCTATTTGCCGTCTGGAGATGTTCCATCGCTGTCCAGTCCTCAACTTCTGACCTCAAAATTCCGAACGAGAAAATCACCGGAAATCCATATAATCCAAAACGGAAGTCCAAAACATAACCATAACGAAAATCCGTACAAACCGAAATAGACATCCAAAAATCCAGAACACCAAAAGCAGGTATCCATAACCTGCTCTAATACCAATAAATTGGTATCAGATAAATCTCGAAAATCCAAAATACAAAAATCCAACAAGTATCGCCAAACTTGGCGCTCTGATACCAAGTAAATAAATTGGTATCAGGTTATCCTAAATATCTAAAATATGAAAACAAAGATCGTAAAACTTAAGCTCTGATACCACTAAATTGTCACGCCCCAGAGGAGTCCCTGTCCGAGAAAATTTCGGCAGCATCTCCCCTGTACGGTGGACAATCTGAAACTTTTCTACATCTCACAAATACCTCAGCCACAGGCGGCTAGAATAATAACAACAAAATAAAACATCACCACGCAGTTATATATATCAAACAAAGTAGTAATACTCTGACTCAAAAACCACCCTACTCAACTACACTCGTAAAGCTCAAAACCGACGAACTCACCTCTTCTGCCGTCCAGGCAGGCACGTAGTAAAAAAACACATCGAATAAAAATCCATCATCATCACAAAAATCCATACAACAACCAAGTATCCAAACAAACCAAGTCCACACATAATCAATAAATGCAAAACAAAACTAAACGATATATAAACCATCGAGGTCTGCAGAGATCTAGCACTACGTGCTGTGGGGACTAGCGACTGGAACTCCCTCCTGACAGCATCAACCTGAAAATAACGACAATGGAGGCGGGGTGAGTCCAACACTCAGCAGGTACAATTGATATGCAAAGTAAAGAAATAACACCTAGCACTAATCATGCGTACAGTCTCCTGATAAAAATAAAGGTAAATGCAACCGAAGAAGACAGGAGAGAATCTGTACTAACCAGGACCCAGTATAAGGACAAACAGTCCGAAAGGTATAGAAGACCTGTATGCATGTCAAACATAGGTATCCAAATAATATGCAGCATATAAATGCAACAATCACAATCACAAACAATAAATGCATCATGCATATGATGTCAATGTCATGGTCACCCCTGACGCCAGTCAGCCAACTCACAACAAAAGTGGGACCAAGTGGGTAGGGCTGTGACAACCGTGCACTCAGCAACACTACTCCTGATGAGTGATCGAGTGGACGGGATGCTGTCGGAGTACATACGTACTCCTACCCCAAATCATAAATGGGGGAGCGCAATGCTCTCATCTCCCGGTACGCTATGACGGGGAGGAATCTCTAACGTGCTACACGCTGCGTCACACTACCCCTGAGCGGATCAACGGAGCACCGGAAGAGTCAAACTGACGTGCTACCACGCTGTGTCACGCTACCCATGAGCGTCACAACGGAGCACCGAACAGTGATGAAAACTGGCAAAGTGCTCGATAATAATGGAGCAATCTATCGCACAGCATGCGATCATGCAAATGGTGCATGTCACTAAGCATGGTAATATACTAAACCAACCTCTGGACATATAACAATGGGCACCATAGTGAATAAATCATATCAAGATATACTGATCAATAAGGTATCAAACCTAGGTCCTGAACATGTGAAACATGGTTATATCACTACCCATGAGCATGATAGATCAGGTACAAGATCAATACGAGATGCAAACAAACAATCAATCAAACAGGTAACATGTATTGGGCAGTGATTAACCGAAACAAATAGGAAACACAATTAATGCAACATATTATTTTCATTACTAAGCATATCAAAGACAAATAGTCAAAAGTACCCGCCTCCAAAATAAAGGTCCAATCCTATCAGGTCCAAATCTGACGTCGAGATACTCGTCTCGCGTCAAGTCCTGTATCACCAACATAAATATATTTTATTTAGCTACAATTCTCACAAATAGCTAAACAAAACCTCTAACTCTAAATGAGTATAAAACCTTACTCATACTATTAGATTAAAATAAAATCCTAATTCCTTTGACCCAAACACTATCTGAAATAATTGAATCAAAACCATGATTCATAACATATATCAAATGTCCTACACCTTACCTTATTTCTCAGCCTTATTGATTTCTGGAACAAGGGGTGCTGCTGGTCGGAATTTTCTGCTAGAACCAAGTAAGCACACAGAACACAAACTCCCTGCTGAAATCCTTCCCACTGATCAGATCAAGTTGAGATCAATAATAAGGAATCACAAATCAAACAACAACCCATCTTACAACCTAATCTTACCTCAGATGTGCCAATCTGTTGACAGGGGTGTGATGGCCGGAATCAAGCAGGGACAGCAACAACTATTAATGCTGTGATAGCCGGAACCAACTAGGTGCCTTCCAACAATCGAATCCAAAAATCACACTACGAATGCATCAACTACCCAATCAAATACAAGTGCACAACTAAAATTGCAACCTGATCCTTACCTTCATCCAGTAACTCACTGGAATAGAGAACGGAGGATTTAGGGCTCCGGTGTTGTTTCCAGCAAGGGGCTACTGAGGCAGTAAACTAGAGCAGAGGGCAACGACGGCATACGGATCCCAAATGGTGGCCACGGCAGAACCCTTACCGACGTCGGAAGCAGAGGTTAGGGCAGAGGCTGCAAATCGACAGTGACTTTGAGCGTTGGCAGCCGGTTATCCACTAAGAGGGGCTAGGGCACGGTGGGAGCTCTCGGCCGCGTCTACTGTGGGGGCGTCGTCGCTGTCCCGTGTGATGGTGGCGGCAACGGAGCGACGCTAGGGAAGACGACAGTGGGTCGACAGTGGCTCACGCGACGCCGATGCTTGGACAGGAAGGAAGAGGAGAGGAAGTAGGCTGTCTCGATGGCTGGCGGCTAGGGCACAGGGAAAGGGGTCGGCGTCGGCAGAGGAGAGGAAGAAGGAAGCGAGCTTGGCTGAGGGTTTTAGAGCTTCGGCGAGGAAGAAACCGCCGCCGACGGTTAGGGCAAGGAGGAGAAAGGAGGCGGTGTCGGGATGGGCTCGGGTGCGCGAGGGAGAGAAACGGAGGAATTAAGGAAAATAAAGAAAAATATAAAGAAAAAGAAAAGTAAAAAGGAAAAGAAAAATAAAACTTTTCCTTACTAAAACTGGGTAGCCTAAACAGGCTTTTCCGGATCCTGTTTTTATCCTCGTTAACTCGTCCGTACGAGCTCCGAAAAATTTCCAAAAATTCCGGAAAATTCCCTTATTAATATTCGCCTATTTTCCGGTATTCTACAACTCTATTCTATTTTTCCAATAACTAAAGTTTTCTCCTTTGAACGGTGGAGGCCTTACGGTGATTAACCTTCTTGATAAGAATTCGACATCCTTGCAAGATAAGAATTAAGAGAAAAATATTTCCAAGACTTTCGTCTTGGGATTAGTAGTGCTTGAGAAGAAAAATAAAATAAATAAAAAAAATGTTTCTAAAAGAAAAGAGAAAAGTTTTAAAAAATTACTTTGAAAATCAGTTAAGAAATTTCAGAGCTAACCGGCTCTGATACCAATTGATAAATCGAGTAGTGCGATAGAGGGGGGGGGGGTGAATATGGCGTCTTTTAAAACTATTCTTATTGTTTTTTAACACTCAAAGTTAAGCATCGGAAATTAGAAAAAGACACAATTCGGTTACTTTATTCGGAGCCTAGCTTGACTCCTACTCGAAGGCCCGCGGTCCTTGACCGCACCGATGGGCAAAGCACTATAATCCAGTTAGAGTGTATATTAAAAGCCCAGCTTTTGTATAAACATTTATTTAGAAATAAAGAATCACAATGGTCAAATATCTACATTTATTTGTCAAATGTAATTTGTTCAATTAATTTAAATAGTAGACAACATGGTGTGTGGCGTCACATGTAATGACCTAATTTTTCCTATTTCGAGTTCCAAATGTCCATAAAAATATTTAGAAATGCTTTTAAAATATTCTAGAGATTTTAGGAATTTTTAGAGTATTTTTACGTAATTTTTGGAGTTCGTTTGGTATTTTTACCAAGAGGAAGAAGTTTTTTTAAAAAAAAGAGAAGAAATATGTTGAAGCCAGGTTTTGAACCCACAACCTCGACCCAAGCTGAACCTCAACCGAAACCAGCCCAACCAGCTGAGCTACACGATTTTTATTAACCTTATATGGAGCGAAATATATATATGCAGTAGCTGGAACGTTTGAAATAAATTGAAAAAAAAGGGGCGCGGCTGAGAATCGAAGCACAGACCTATGGCTTCGAGCAAAACCCAACAGAGCAACTGCGCCAGCGGTCAGTGTTAATCAAATATGTAGTGACAAATATATAAGCTATAGTTAGTAATAGGAAACCTAGTTTTAAAAAGACCTAAATTTTCTTCCCAAGCCCTAAACCTCTCCTCTTCTCACGTGACGGCGTGACTCCTTTTCGGGCGGAACCGCAGCAACTTTGGAGGTTCTCTCCGGTGACCGGCGAAGGCTTCTTCCGGCGAATCTTGCGCATCTGAGCTCTCCTCGTCAAGGAGAACACGCGGAAAGGAAGGGATCGCCGAGATCTCCACCTTCTCCGAACCCTAGAAGCTTTAGAGTTCTCTTTTCCCGTCGGTTGTAAGTCCAAGCAAATCACGGTGAGTTGCTACTCACCTGCAGTAGGATAGCTCCGAGATTTGTTTTCCTTGCTGCCATGATTTAAGGATTTTGGTTTTATGCTATTGCCGTGAGTTTGATTTTTGAAGCATGCTGTGTAATCGCTTGTGTGTTTGCTACCGTGCACTTCAAAGAAGGGAAATAATTGTATGAACTAGGCATTCTTGTTCCTTTAGATATAGGGCAGTTGACATTGAACAGGGGAAGAGTTTTAGTTTCGGGTTGCTTGTGTTGGTTGCTGCCAAGTTGTTCCCTTTTTGATTAGGGTTCTGTTTAATTGAGGTTTAGTAGCATGCATTCTTGGTTTTCTTCCTTTTAAATTCTGTGGCAGCTAGAATTAGTATCCTGTTGCTAGATATGGGTTTTGATTTTGGAACGAAACAAGCTTTATATAGGTTCCAAGTTTCCAACAGGTTTAGTGGAAGAATTCAGCAAGCTTGATTCAAGTATCCTGTTCCAAGTATTCTGTTGATGTTGGAATGAAACCGTAGTTGATGTTGCTAGTATTCTGTTCCAAGTGTTTTGTTGCAAGAATTCAGCAAGCTTGATTCCTTTATGTTGCAATTTATTGTGCAGAATGGTTGCTAGGGATTTAGCTGAGTAGTTGGTGAACATCGAGTTTAAGTAGAAGCAATATCCATTTTTCTCTAGCTCATTAGGCATGATTTTGGCCTACTTTTCTTAGATGCATATATGCCTCAATAGTTTCCTCTCGAGGTAGGAATGTTTGCAGAATTTTGTAACATTCACAGTGCAGATTTGTATTGGTCTTATATGCAGATTTTCTAGTTTTCATTTGCTATTATTGAGCATGTGCAGTTTTTAATTGCTATGAGTTGAGCATGATCAGTTTTCTTTATTACTAGATACACATGAGCGGTTTCTTTAGTTTTCATTTGCTATTTTAATAAGCATGAACAACCATGTATTCTAGTGGGAAAATAAGAGTTCTATCAAATTCTTTTAGAAGCATTAACAAGTAAAAAGAAAGAAAAAAGGAAAAGAAAGAAAAGGCCAAGGCCTTAAGTAAATCCCAAAGTCAAGACTTTAGGGATTTTGGCACATAAGATGCTATTAAAATGCCAAGGCATTTAAAGAAGAAGTAAGTTATGATAATAAGTATTTTACTTTTTTAAGAAGAGGCCAGTACCCGACTTCCAAGGTTGTCGTTAAACAAATCCAGGTGTCCAATTCCAAGGTCTTGGCCCTGGTAGACCAAGGTCTGCTCTTTTAGGATTGGTGGCTCGCTACTCCAACCTATTAGGGAACGCGCATAAGATGGTACTAAGCCTGGGCCCAAGAGAAGTTGATTATTATTTTCAAGTATTAAAGTATAAATTTTAAACAAGTGAAATAAAAGAATAAGATTAGAGTAAATGAAGTAAGTTTCACTTTGTTTTAAAGATCAGCAAGTTTAGCTTTCTTTTATGCTAGCAGCTTTTACATGTTTAGTTTCTTACATGTTATTTATTTGCTAGTTGATGAGCATGTTTTGCTTTATATGTTAGCATTCCAGTTAGTTTGCTTTCTTTATTAGTTTATGAGCATGAGTAGTTATACATGTTATCTTTTCTGTTAGTTGATTTCTTTGCTATTTATGAGCATGAGTAGCTTTACATATTAGCATTTAGTTTTAGCATGTTTTTATTTGTATACATGCATATCGAGTTTTTGTGAGTTAGATAGCGCTCACTAAGCTTTATGCTTATAGACTGCACTTTCTCCTACTGCAGATAAAGAAAAAGGAAAGTTAATATGAAGGAAGGCGACAAGGAGATGCAAGAGGGGTGTGTGATGTCTGCACTATGGAAGTCCTAGGGATCCTTGCGAATAAAATAAATTATGATTTGTTCTTTGAGTTAATTAAGTCTTTATGTCTTAAGGAAATTTGATAACTGTTTATAAGGACACTTGATACTGTGTTTGCTATTCAGTTGTGGTTGTGGATTAGTTTTCCTTTATTGTTGCTGAGTTAGATTTATTATACTGCGTGGTTGATTGTTATGTGTTCCAACCGCTTGTGGCTGAGTATATATACTGCATGTATTGTTGAATATGGTCACCGGTACAGGGGAGACTCTGCCAAAATTTTTCGGTAGGGTTTTCATGTGGTTTTTAATCACACCGGTTAAGTAGAGTTAGTAGTTAAGTAACGGTCATCCTTAGAGAATAGTAGTAGTAAGAAGGGTGGTCGTTACAGTTGGTATCAGAGCAAGTTCCATTCTCCAGCATCACACATCAGCATCATCCATGCCGTCTCCAAGTAAGAAAGTATTTAAATTCTTTCTTTATTCTGCTTTCCTTATTACTAACTGCAGTATAGAGTATTTGTTTTTGAATGCTTAAGTAAGATAGAAGATTTTGTTTCCCTTTTCTTTATTCATATAAATACATGATTAGAATGGGTTAGAGAAGCTATTTAGTCTTTTTCCCTACATAATTAGATGTCAAGAAGAGGACGTCCCCGTATCATTCATACTGAGGACCAAGTTCAGGAGAACGAAGAGCCTAGAACCCCTGGGCCTATTCTCCCTGAAGTTGTTGCTCAACTTCAGAGACAAGTAGCTAGCAGCAGCAAGTGATTACCAATCTAATGGCCAATCAGAAGCTAGCTCCTCCCACTCCCCCAACCATTAATGTGGAGACCCCAGTGGTGACTGAAGTCCCATCAGTTGCCCTGGAAGTCACCACAACATCTAGAAGACAAGAAGCATACCTCAACCAGTGGCTGAAGCTGAAACCAGAAAGTTTCTTAGGCACGACTGAGCCCTGGGATGCCCAGGCTTGGTTCAAGACACTTGAGAGCATAATAGAGCTTCTTGACTGACCAGAGGTCGAGAAGGGTAAGTGTGCTTCTTTCTGCCTATCTGGAGGTGCTCGTATGTAGTGGGAGCGAGTTAAGAGTAAGAGAGCAGTCAACCAGATGAGCTGGGTTGACTTCGAGATAGAGTTTTACGAAGAATTCTTCCGTCAACGGATCACCAATAAATAGTATGAGGAGTTTATAGAATTTAGACAAGGTGACCTACCAGTAGAAGAAGCGGTTAAAAGATTTAACAGGCTAGCTCACCTTTGCCTAGAGTTAGTAAGTACAGTGAAAGAACGAGTCAGACTGACGCTCCGAATGCTGAGACCAGAAATAGCACCTAATGTGAGTAGTGAAACTCACCGACTATAGATTGGTGAAGAGCTGGTCAGCAGGGCATTAGTGAGCACTATCTGAACAGCAACAAAGCACAACACACGCAACACAAGCCAGTCAAGATAGAAGACAAGACAGTGGGGAAACAGAGAACCCAGTCAAGTAATTAGAACTGGAAGGACAAAGATAACAAGAAAGACCCAAGCAGGAAGATGTTCGGGTAGTCTGTGAGTATCCAAAGGTATTTCCAGAAGGGCTACCTGGACTACCTCCCATCAGAGAAGTGGAGTTTGAGATTGAATTGGTTCCTGAAACCAGTCCAATTTCAAAAGCTCCGTATCGCATGTTTCCAGCAGAGCTGAAAGAGTTACAAGAACAACTACAGGAGTTACTTGACAAAGGCTTCATTCGCCCCAGTCACTCACCTTGGGGAGTTCCTGTGTTGTTTGTCAAGAAGAAAGACGGATCTATGCGGATGTGCATAGATTATAGAGCTCTGAATCAAGTGACAATCAAGAACAAGTACCTCCTTCCCAGGATCGACGACTTATTTGATCAGTTGAGAGGGGCGACAGTATTCTCAAAGATAGATCTGCGCTCTGGGTACCATCAGCTAAAAGTGAAAGAAAGAGACATACCCAGAACAGCTTTCAGGACCAGATACGGACACTATGAATTCGTAGTCATGCCTTTTGGTGTGACTAATGCACCTGCAGTCTTCATGGACTGATGAACAGAGTGTTCAGAGAATACCTTGAAAAATTTGTCATTGTGTTCATCGACGACATTCTAGTCTATTTCAAAATCCCAGAGGAGCATGACACGCACTTGAGAATAGTTCTGCAGACCCTTCAACAAAAGCAGCTCTATGCTAAATTCTCAAAGTGCGAATTCTGGTTGGAGCAGGTGGCATTTCTAGGTCACATCGTTTCTAGAGAAGGTATTCAAGTGGATCCAACCAAGGTAGAAGCGGTCAGCAAGTGGAAGAGACCCAAGAATGCCAGGGAGATCAGAAGCTTCCTTGGTTTAGCTGGGTACTGCAGGAAATTCGTGGAAGACTTTTCCAGAATAGCTTCTCCACTTACAGCCCTCACCAGAAAGAATAAGAAGTTTGAATGGTCAGATAAATGTGAGCAGAGTTTCCAAGAGCTAAAGAAGAGACTGACCAGTGCTCCCATTCTGACAGTTCCAGAGAGTGACAAGAGTTTTGACATCTACAGTGATGCTTCCAAGATGGGCTTAGAAGCTGTACTCATGCAGGAAGGAAAAGTGATAGCTTATGTTTTCGGACAACTCAAAGATTATGAAAAGAACTACCCCACTCATGATCTTGAGCTGGCAGCTGTGGTCTTTGCACTAAAACTCTGGCAACATTATTTATATGGCGTTCAGTGCTGAATTTTCACAGACCATCAGAGTCGTAAGTACTTCTTCACTCAGAAGGACTTAAAAATGAGACAGCATAGGTGGCTAGAGTTGGTCAAAGATTATGACTGTGAAATCCTCTACCATCCAGGCAAAGCTAATAAAGTGGCAGATGCACTAAGTAGAAAATCCAGTGCATCCCTGATGTCTTTGTCATCATTAGCCCTACCACTGCAGAAGGAGTTGTCAGATTTTGGAATGGAAATTATTTATGGGTAACTCTCTACATTGACCTTAGAATCAACCCTGCTTGAGGATATACAGAGAAAGCAAAGTGAAGATCTAGATATCCAAAAGATCAAGCAAGGGATACAAGAAGAAGGAAATTCAGAGTTTCGAGTACCAGACAGTGGAATTCTTTATCAGGGGAGCCGCCTGTGTGTCCCCAATGATGAAGAGCTGAGAAAGAAAATTTTAGAAGAAGCTCATAGTACACCTTATTCCATGCATCCTGGTTCTACCAAGATGTATCAAGACGTGAAACAGAGATTCTGGTGGTCTCGACTCAAAAGTGATGTAGCTAAATATGTCAGTACCTGCCTGACATGTCAGAGGGTCAAAGCAGAACACCAGAGACCAGGAGGAGTTCTACAACCTCTTCCTATACCAGAGTGGAAGTGGGAAGACATATCCATGGACTTCATAACAGGTCTCCCAAGAACCACAAATGGATATGATGCGATATGGGTGATAGTGGACAGATTGACCAAGTCTGCTCATTTTCTAGCCATCAAGGTGTCCCACTCTATAGAGCAGTTAGCATAGTTGTATGTTAAAGAGGTGATCAGACTTCACGGAGTTCCTAAATCTATTATTTCTGATAGAGATGGGCGCTTCATCTCTCACTTTTGGGAGTGTGTTCAGACTGCACTAGGCACCAAACTCAAGTTCAGCACAGCCTTCCATCCTCAGACTGATGGACAGATAGAGCGAGTAAATCAGATTCTGGAAGATATGCTCAGAGCTTGTGCACTAGATTTCAAGGGAAGTTGGTGCAAGTACCTGTGCTTAGCTGAATTTGCCTACAATAACAGCTATCAAGCCACTATCAAGATGGCGCCATATGAGGCATTGTATGGCAGGAAGTGCAGATCACCCATATGTTGGCAAGAAATAGGAGAGAGAAAAGAAATGGAAGTAGAACTGGACATTCAAACAGAACTGATAGATGAGACTACTCAGGCTATCCAGAAGATCAGACAGAGGATTGAGACTGCCCAGAGTAGACAGAAGAGTTATGCTGACACACGCCGTAGGCCACTTGAATTCCAAGTAGGGGATTCAGTCTTTCTCAAGGTCGCTCCTATGAAGGGAGTGATGAGATTTGGCAAGAAGGGAAAATTAAGTCCTCGTTATGTAGGACCTTATCTGATCACAGAAAGGATTGGGAAAGTAGCTTACAGGCTGGATTTACCACAGGACATGTCAGCGATACATAATGTATTTCATGTCTCTCTGCTAAAGAAGTGTCTCCACGACCCTAGCCAAGTGATTTAGCCTCAGTCAGTGCAGGTCCAGGAGGATCTTAGTTATGAGAGCAGACCTACACAGATAGTGGACAGAGCAGTCAAGAGATTAAGAAACAAAGAAGTGCCACTAGTGAAGGTCATCTGGCAGAACCAGAAGCACGAGAAAATCACTTGGGAGCGTGAGGACAGTATGAGACAGAAGTATCCAGAATTGTTCTAAGTTCGAGGACGAACTTTTTATAAGGTATGGGGAATTGTAACGACCCAATTTTCCCTATTTCGAGTTCCAAATGTCCATAAAAATATTTGGAAATGCTTTTAAAATATTCTAGAGATTTTTAGGAATTTTTAGAGTATTTTTACGTAATTTTTGGAGTTAGTTTAGTATTTTTACCAAGAGGAAGAAGTTTTAAAAAAAAAAGAGAAGAAATATGTTGAAGCCAGGTTTTGAACCCACAACCTCGACCCGAGCTGAACCTCAACCGAAACCAGCCCAACCAGCTGAGCTACACGATTTTTGTTAACCTTATATGAAGCGAAATATATATATGCAGTAGCAGGAACGTTTGAAATAAATTGGAAAAAAAGGGGCGCAGCTGAGAATCGAAGCACAGACCTATGGCTTCGAGCAAAACCCAACAGACCAACTGCACCAGCGGTCAGTGTTAATCAAATATGTAGCGACAAATATATAAGCTATAGTTAGTAATAGGAAACCTAGTTTTAAAAAGACCTAAATTTTCTTCCCGAGCCTTAAACCTCTCCTCTTCTCACGCGACGGCGCGACTCCTTTTCGGGCGGAACCGCAGCAACTTTGGAGGTTCTCTCCGGTGGCCGGCGAAGGCTTCTTCCGGCGAATCTTGTGCATCCGAGCTCTCCTCGTCAAGGAGAACACGCGGAAAGGAAGGGATCGCCGAGATCTCCACCTTCTCCGAACCCTAGAAGCTTTAGAGTTCTCTTTTCCCGTCGGTTGTAAGTCCAAGCAAATCACGGTGAGTTGCTACTCACCTGCAGTAGGATAGCTCCGAGATTTGTTTTCCTTGCTGCCGTGATTTAAGGATTTTGGTTTTATGCTATTGCCGTGAGTTTGATTTTTGAAGCATGCTGTGTAATCGCTTGTGTGTTTGCTACCGTGCACTTCAAAGAAGGGAAATAATTGTATGAACTAGGCATTCTTGTTCCTTTAGATATAGGGCAGTTGACATTGAACAGGGGAAGAGTTGTAGTTTCGGGTTGCTTGTGTTGGTTGCTGCCAAGTTGTTCCCTTTTTGATTAGGGTTCTATTTAATTGAGGTTTAATAGCATGCATTCTTGGTTTTCTTCCTTTTAAATTCTGTGGCAGCTAGAATTAGTATCCTGTTGCTAGATATGGGTTTTGATTTTGGAACGAAACAAGCTTTATATAGGTTCCAAGTTTCCAACAGGTTTAGTGGAAGAATTCAGCAAGCTTGATTCAAGTATCCTGTTCCAAGTATTCTGTTGATGTTGGAATGAAACCGTAGTTGATGTTGCTAGTATTCTGTTCCAAGTGTTTTGTTGCAAGAATTCAGCAAGCTTGATTCCTTTATGTTGCAATTTATTGTGCAGAATGGTTGCTAGGGATTTAGCTGAGTAGTTGGTGAACATCGAGTTTAAGTAGAAGCAATATCCATTTTTCTCTAGCTCATTAGGCATGATTTTGGCCTACTTTTCTTAGATGCATATATGCCTCAATAGTTTCCTCTCGAGGTAGGAATGTTTGCAGAATTTTGTAACATTCACAGTGCAGATTTGTATTAGTCTTATATGCAGATTTTCTAGTTTTCATTTGCTATTATTGAGCTTGTGCAGTTTTTAATTGCTATGAGTTGAGCATGATCAGTTTTCTTTATTACTAGATACACATGAGCAGTTTCTTTAGTTTTCATTTGCTATTTTAATAAGCATGAACAACCATGTATTCAAGTGGGAAAATAAGAGTTCTATCAAATTCTTTTAGAAGCATTAACAAGTAAAAAGAAAGAAAAAAAGAAAAGAAAGAAAAGGCCAAGGCCTTAAGTAAATCCCAAAGTCAAGACTTTAGGGATTTTGGCACATAAGATGCTATTAAAATGCCAAGGCATTTAAAGAAGAAGTAAGTTATGATAATAAGTATTTTACTTTTTTAAGAAGAGACTAGTACTCGACTTCCAAGGTTGTCGTTAAACAAATCTAGGTGTCCAATTCCAAGGTCTTGGCCCTGGTAGACCAAGGTCTGCTCTTTTAGGATTGGTGGCTCGCTACCCCAACCTATTAGGGAACGCACATAAGATGGTACTAAACCTGGGCCCAAGAGAAGTTGATTATTATTTTCAAGTATTAAAGTATAAATTTTAAACAAGTGAAATAAAAGAATAAGATTAGAGTAAATGAAGTAAGTTTCACTTTGTTTTAAAGATCAGCAAGTTTAGCTTGATTTTATGCTAGCAGCTTTTACATGTTTAGTTTCTTACATGTTATTTATTTGCTAGTTGATGAGCATGTTTTGCTTTATATGTTAGCATTCCAGTTAGTTTGCTTTCTTTATTAGTTTATGAGCATGAGTAGTTATACATGTTATCTTTTCTGTTAGTTGATTTCTTTGCTATTTATGAGCATGAGTAGCTTTACATATTAGCATTCAGTTTTAGCATGTTTTTATTTGTATACATGCATATCGAGTTTTTGTGAGTTAGATAGCGCTCACTAAGCTTTATGCTTATAGACTGCACTTTCTCCTACTGCAGATAAAGAAAAAGGAAAGTTAATATGAAGGAAGGCGACAAGGAGATGCAAGAGGGGTGTGTGATGTCTGCACTATGGAAGTCCTAGGGATCCTTGCGAATAAAATAAATTATGATTTGTTCTTTGAGTTAATTAAGTCTTTATGTCTTAAGGAAATTTGATAACTGTTTATAAGGACACTTGATACTGTGTTTGCTATTCAGTTGTGGTTGTGGATTAGTTTTCCTTTATTGTTGCTGAGTTAGATTTATTATACTGCGTGGTTGATTGTTATGTGTTCCAGCCGCTTGTGGCTGAGTATATATACTGCATGTATTGTTGAATATGGTCACCGGTACAGGGGAGACTCTGCCGAAATTTTTCGGTAGGGTTTTCATGTGGTTTTTAATCACACCGGTTAAGTAGAGTTAGTAGTTAAGTAACGGTCATCCTTAGAGAATAGTAGTAGTAAGAAGGGTGGTCGTTACATCACACACAGAAGATCATGTTGTCGGTTCTTTATAAATTATAAACTGTTGCTCGCGACTAAAATGGAAAGGAACATACCGTTGAAGTAGTCGTAGTGTAATTAAGTATTAGTTTATCTTAACTAATAAATTACACTGATACACTCCGAGTGTATTGAGTAGGACCATTTTAGGTAAGTCCTTTTTGTACTGACTTTATAAAAGAACTAGACCTTAGTTATTATGGAAGTGTGTGCTCTTAATCCTAATATAATAACAAACAAATTTATTTAGTATTTATTTCTTTGACTTATCAATGAGTGAGATTTAGCTCAATAAATCAATAAGCCTGATAAGTTGGGAAATGATATTACTTATAGTGTGTGTTGTTGATTATAGAAGGAAATTATGTCCTAATAATCTAGGTTGAGAATGACCCCAAAAGGAGCTCATAAGGATTGTCATGTTAAACCCTGCAGGTGGACTTAGTCCGACATGACGATGAGGTTGAGTGGTACTACTCTTGGACTAAGATATTAATTAAGTGAGTTATCAGTAACTCATTTGAATTAATGGACATTCGATATCTTAAACACAGGGAGACTAATACACTCATAATAAGAAGGAGCCCAAAATGTAATTTGGGATTGGTGCGGTAGTTCAATAATAGTTCTTTAGTGGAATAAATTATTATTGATGAAATTAAGTTATGTGTTTAGGGAGAACACGGGATGCTTAATTTCATCGGGAGACCAAAAACCAATTCCTCTTCTCGGTCCCTATCGTAGCCTCTTAATTATAGTGTACTATACCCACCTATACCCACATTCTTACCCATCCTATAGGGGCTAGCCAAGCTAGCTTGGAGTCCAAGCTAGGGCCGGCCAAAGGCATGGTTCATGGGTTCATGAGGTGGCCGGTCCTAGCTTGAACCCAAGCTTAGGTGGTCGTCCGTATTAAAATAAAAAGTAATTTTATTTTTAAAATTTTTCTTATGTGGATTCCATGGTTTTAAAAGAGAGTTTAAAATTTAAATCTTTCCTTTTATAACTTTCTACAAAAGATTAAGAAAAGATTTGAAATCTTTCCTTATTTTTAGATTGAAAGGTAGATTTTAATTTTGAGAAAACTTTCCTTTTTTAACCATGTTCATGATTTAAAAGAGAGTTTAAAATTAAATATTCTCTTTTATTAGTTTCTACAAAAGATTAAGAAAAGATTTGATATCTTTCCTTATTTGTAGATTAAAAGGAGATTTTAATTTTTAGAGATAACTTTCCCTTTTGGAAATCATCCACATGTTTAAAAGAAATATTTTAATTTATAAAATTTCCTTTTTACAAACCACCATGAAGGGAAAAATTATTGGAGAAATTTTTTATAAATTTTCGAAAACAAATTAGGAAGTTTTAATTCTTGTGTGAATTAAATTTTCCTTGATTGGGATTAGAATAGTGGCCGGCCATATGATTTAAGAAAAGGTTTTTAATTTTAATTAATTAAATTTTCCTTTTCATGGCAAAGGAATTAAGGAAGATTTTATTAAAATCTCCTTATTTGCCAAGACCAAGGAATATAAAAGAGGGGGTAGAGGTGTCTTCATGGCTAACGACTCTATTCTTTTTCTTCCTCCCTCTCTTCCTTGGTGGTGTGGCCAGCCCCTCTTTTTCTCTCCTCTCCTTATTGTGGCTGAAACTTCTTCATTGGTGGAGTTCTCTTGGTGGCCGGATTAAGCAAGGAGAAGAAGGAGAGAAAGGAAGCCTAATCTCTAGCATCCCTTGGAGCATTGGTGGTGGCCGAACCTATCTATCAAGAAGGACTCTTGGTGGCCAAAACCTAGAAGGAAGAAGAAGGTGCTTTGTGGTTCTCATCTCGGAAGATCGTTGCCCACACAACGTCCGAGGTTAGAAGTGGAATACGGTAGAAGATCAAGAGGTCATTAAAGTTCACAAAGAAAGGTATTACTAGTATTTAATTTCCGCATCATGCTAGTTTATTTTTCTTTGTATGAATTCCAAACACAAGAGACATTAGATCTAGTTTTTTTGAATTTATTTTCGAGTTTGTGTTTTCTTTGTTTTTCGAATTTGTGATTCGATTGTTCTTTTTGGTTAACCTAGAGTTATTTAAGGAAATTAAATATTAGCTTTCCTTAAAAAGTTTTGTCTAGGCGGTGGTGGTTGCTCCCATATCCAAGAAGGTCATGTGCCTCACCATGCAGTCCTGGAAGCCAATTTTGGAAATTAATATTTAATGGAATTAATAACATAGGTGGATTTGAATCAATAGTGTTAAGTTTCACTTGCGATTCAAATCTAAATCATTAAGAGCAGATAAGTTAAATTTGGAATCAACGATGTTAAGTTCCATCTGTGTTTCCTAATTTAACTTCTAAAGAACACAATAGGTTGTTTAGGAAAGGTTCGACACTTGTACAAAATTTTTGTATAGTGGAACCAGTACGATTTTCCTAGGACCAACCAACAATTGGTATCAGAGCTAGGGTTTGCCTCTGTGTGTTTAGAATTCAAATAGGTTATGCACATGTCATACATAATTTAGGCAGGATAATAGTAGGATGTGCTAACTTTTTTGTTGCAAGCTCCAACTATTATAGCTTATAGATGTTGTGTGTGATTGGACCCTTGGACATATCAAGGGCATTATTGTGTGTGTGCATAATTGTATGTAACTAATACAGCAGGAGCTGTATTAGCCCTAGGATTTTAGAATTTTATTCTCGAACTAGATTTCATGTACATTCCCAAGTGAAATATAGGATCGACACATGTAAAATTTTATTTTTTATCGCGGATCGGATACTTGCGTGGCGTGGTTCTTTTGAAGCACCAGAGGCACAGCGGAATAAGAAGCAAGATGGATGTGACATCTCGACCCGATGGCAGTGGCTAAAGATGGCAGCAGCTAGGGTTGGAGCACACGGAGGACAGTGATGAAAAAGGCCATAATAGTTGGAAAAATAATTTCCATATTTATTGCTTTTATTTACTGTGATGTGTATGTATGCATGTGATGTATGCTTGGATAGTTTAAAATTCCTCACTTTAAATAACTAAGTGAGAGAGGGATTTATAAATTCCACAGTCTCCATTACTGGTTTGTAAGTGATGCAAACAAACTTGTGCATTGGCTCTGAGTGCCTTCCTCCATATCGGATGAGTTTGTTTGCGGATCACTAGGTCAAACTTCTATTTAGGATGACTATAGGAAATTAATTAAGAGCGTGTGATCTTCCCCATCGGAAGGGGCACAATCTTATTAATGGACTTAGTGTCAAGTAATGGTATACACTTAGGCACGTCTAATAGTATCCTCCCCATTGGAGTCACTGCTATTATTTGTGTGACCAAAGGAAAACCAACTATTAATTTGTCAAAAAGATAAGTTGATAAGATAATAAAATTAAAACCCCCTCTTACAAATGTTGAGTTTTTGTATACGTCCACACTATCGTGGCATACAAAATTCACGGTGTATGAGGTAATTTTATTTGTCAGGTTGACAAGAAAATAAAATTAATTGGAAAAACTCCTCTTAAAATTGTTTGGTTTTGTATACGTCCACACCATCGTGACATACAAAATTCACGGTGTTTGAGGTAATTTTATTTGTCATAAAGATTTATTGACAAGATAATTAATGGGAAAAACCCTCCTCTTACAAATGTTCGAATTTGTATATGTTCATACTATTGTGGCATGCAAAATTCTCGATGTTTGAGGTGTTGGTGAATTTAAATAATATTGTTTGAGGAATTAATGTTATTTTAAATTTAAAGTTTTGACCAAATATTTGATCAAAGACATATCAACTATTAATTTTATTCGTCATAAAGTAAAGTTGACAAGATAATAAAATTAATGGATAAAATCTCCTCTTTGATTTTGTATACGTCCACACTATCGTGACATACAAAATTCATGGGGATTTTAAGGAGTTGGTCTTGATCAAATATTTTTGTGATTCTTAGGATTTAAAATGTTTGTCAATTCCCTAGTTGTTATACTATAGAAAAGACTTAGTAGTCCCAATTATAATGATTGGAAATAGGACTTGGACATTAAGGTAGACTGCCCTCTTAGAACTAAGAACAATATAGGTGTATTTTATTCATTAGTTGATACATGTTTGGTGGTATTATCTATCGATACCTGTTGTGTAGATACGGGAACCACTGATCATGTCTACAATTTATTGCAGGGGTTCCAGGAAACCCGACAACTATATAAAAGGAAAATCACCGTCTACATGGGCACTGCTGCAAAAGTAGTAGCTGTTGCAGTGGTAGGTGTTTACCCTCCGAGAGGAATAAAACATGGATTTTTGAGAAATTGTCTTTACGTACCGAGTTTAGAAAGAACTAGTTTTCAGTTTCTAAACTATTTAAAGAACTTGATATTCTGCCTCTTTTAATAACAAAGTTGTTATCAAGAAAAAGAGGAAATTTATCTGTTCTGGTACAATGGTTGGCAATTTAAAAATCCAATTACTCCCACAATGCAACAAATGGAAAATATTAACATATCTTCTAACTTTAATAAGAGAAAGCAACCTTAGGAGATGAATCAATCATATCTTTGGCATCTAAAGTTAGGTTATATTAACTTGAGTAGGATTCAAAGGATAATAACCAATGAACTCTTGGGTTCATAGGTAGTGTGTAACGACCCAACTTTCCCTATTTCGAGTTCTAATTGTCCTTAAAAATATTTGGAGATGCTTTTAAAATATTCTAGAGGTTTTTAGAAATTTTTAGAATATTTTTACGTAATTTTTGGAAGTCATTTGATATTTTTACAAAACGAAGGAAGTCTTGACAAAAAAATTGTCAAAGCCGAGGTTTAAACCGGAAACCTCGGGTTAAGCAGAGATTCGCTTAACCAACAGACCAGCCAAAAGTTTCTTAATTAAACCTACATCGAAATATATTTAAGTTATAGTAGAGAACAGAAATATAACCTAGTTATAAAGGGATTAGGTTTTCCCTTTTCTAGCCGAAAACCCGACCTTCCTTTCCCCGTTCTCTCCCGACGGCGCCTTCCCATCTCGGACGAAATCGCAACAGTGAGCAAGGGTTTCTCCGGCGCCGGCGAGGGCTTTTCCGGCCAGTCTTCACCCGTGCGTGGTCATCCCGACGAAGGGAGCTCGGAAGCACAAAGGAGCTGCCGAGGTCTTCCCCTCTCCGCGAACCCTAGAGTCTTCCTCTTCTCGGTTGTAAGTCAAAGAACACTCAGTAAGTACTACTCACCTGTGGTAAAAGTTGTAACGACCCGGCCCTATGGCCTCTTGGGCGGCCCTTGTGGCAGCCCAACTGGAAGCCCTTATGTCGTCGGCCATTTGGCGACCTCTCATGTCGTCGACCGACGACCCTTGGCCATGCCGTTACTCACTAGGACTTTCCACCCCTGGCTAGTGGATTTTTGCCTCCCCCAGGATTCAAACTCTAAACCTCCAGGCTTAAGTATTAGAGTTTATGAATCCTGGTAACCAAGTGAGATCATAAAAAGACGCCTTTTTATTGTAACGACCCGGCCCTCTTGGCCCATTTGGCGGCCCATTTGGCGACCCTCGGGTCGTCGACCGTCAGCCCTTATGTCGTCGGCCCATTTGGCGACCTCTCATGTTGTCGACCGACGACCCTTGGCCGTGTCGTTACACACTAGGACTTTCCACCCCTGGCAGTGGATTTTTACCTCCCCCAGGATTCGAACTCTAAACCTCCAGGCATAAGTATTAGAGTTTATGAATCCTGGTAACCAAGTGAGATCATTTTGGCCTCTTGGGCAGCCCTTGTGGCGGCCCAACTAGCGGCCCTTATGTCGTCGGCCCATTTGGCGATCTCTCATGTCGTCGACTGACGACCCTTTGGCCGTGCCGTTACTCACTAGGACTTTCTACCCCTGGCAGTGGATTTTTGCCTCCCCCAGGATTTTAACTCTAAACCTCCAGGCTTAAGTACTAGAGTTTATGAATCCTGGTAACCAAGTGAGATCATCTCACTTGGTTACCAGGATTCATAAACCCTAATACTTAAGCTTGGAGGTTTAGAGTTCGAATCCTGGGGGAGGCAAAAATCCACAGCCAGGGGTGGAGATTCATCTCACTTGGTTACCAGGATTCATAAACTCTAATACTTAAGCCTGGAGGTTTAGAGTTCGAATCCTGGGGGAGGCAAAAATCAACTGGCCAGGGGTGGAAAGTCCTAGTGAGTAACGGCACGGCCAAGAGTCGTCGGTCGACGACATGAGAGGTCGCCAAATGGGCCGACGACATAAGGGCCGCCAGTTGGGCTGCCACAAGGGCCACCCAAGAGGCCAAAGGGCCGGGTCGTTACAATAAAAGGCGTCTTTTCATTGTAACGACCCGGCCCTTTGGCCTCTTGGGCGGCCCTTGTGGCGGCCCTTATGTCGTCGGCCCATTTGACGACCTCTCATGTCCTCGACCGACGACCCTTTTGGCCGTGCCGTTACTCACTAAGACTTTCCACCCCTGGCAGTGGATTTTTGCCTCGCCCAGGATTCGAACTCTAAACCTCCAGGCTTAAGTATTAGAGTTTATGAATCCTGGTAACCAAGTTAGATCATCTCACTTGGTTACCAGGATTCATAAACTCTAATACTTAAGCCTGGAGGTTTAGAGTTCGAATCCTGGGGGAGGTAAAAATCCACTGCCAGGGGTGGAAAGTCCTAGTGAGTAACGGCACGGTCAAAAGGGTCGTCGGTCGACGACATGAGAGGTCGCCAAATGGGCCGACGACATAAGGGCCGCCAGTTGGGCCGCCACAAGGGCCGCCCAAGAGGCCAAAGGGCCGGGTCGTTATAATAAAAAAGGCAAAAATCCACTGCCAAGGGTGAAAAGTCCTAGTGAGTAATGGCACGGCCAAGGGTCGTTGGTCGACGACATGAGAGATCGCCAAAAGGGCCGACGACATAAGGGCAGACGGTCGACGACCCGAGGGTCGCCAAATGGACCGCCAAATGGGCCAAGAGGGTCGGGTCGTTACATTAAAAAGGCGCCTTTTATTGTAACGACCCGACCCTTTGGCCTCTTGGGCGGCCCTTGCGGCGGCCCACTGGCGGCCCTTATGTCGTCGGCCCATTTGGCGACCTCTCATGTCGTCGACTGATGACCCTTTGGCAGTGTCGTTACTCACTAGGACTTTCCACCCCTGGCAGTGGATTTTTACCTCACCCAGGATTCAAACTCTAAACCTCCAAGCTTAAGTACTAGAGTTTATGAATCCTGGTAACCAAGTGAGATCATCTCACTTGGTTACCAGGATTTATAAACTCTAGTACTTAAGCCTGGAGGTTTAGAGTTCAAATCTGGGAGGCAAAATCACCGCCAGAAAGTCTAGTGAGTAAGACGGCCAAATGGGCCGACGACATAAGGGCCGCCAGTGGGCCGCCCAAGGGCCGCCCTAGAGGCCAAAGGGCCGGGTCGTTACAATAAGGGTCATCGAATGGGCCGCCAAATGGGCCAAGAGGGCGTTGTCGTTTCAATAAAAGGCGCATTTTTATTGTAACTACCCGGCCCTCTTGGCCCATTTGGCGGCCCATTGGGCGACCCTCGGGTCATCGACCGTCGGCCCTTATGTCGTCGGCCCATTTGGCGACCTCTCATGTCGTCGACCGACGACCCTTGGTCGTGCCGTTACTCACTAGGACTTTCCACCCCTGGCAGTGGATTTTTGTCTCCCCAAGGATTCGAACTCTAAACCTCCAGGCTTAAGTATTAGAGTTTATGAATTCTGGTAATCAAAAACTCTAATACTTAAGCCTGGAGGTTTAGAGTTCTAATCCTGGGGGAGGCAAAAATCCACTGCCAGGGGTGGAAAGTCCTAGTGAGTAACGGCACGGCCAAGGGTCGTCGGTCGACGACGTGAGAGGTTGCCAAATGGGCCGACGACATAAGGGCCGACGGTCGACGACCCGAGGGTCGCCAAATGGGCCGCCAAATGGGCCAAGAGGGTCGGGTCGTTACAATAAAAAGGCGAAGTAGGATTGATCTCACTTGGTTACCAGGATTCATAAACTCTAATACTTAAGCCTGGAGGTTTAGAGTTCGAATCCTGGGGGAGGCAAAAATCCACTACCAGGGGTGGAAAGTCCTAGTGAGTAACGACACGGCCAAAGGGTCGTCGGTCGACGACATGAGAGGTCGCCAAATGGGCCGACGACATAAGGGCCGCCCAAGAGTCCAAAAGGGTCGGGTCGTTACAATAAAAGACGCCTTTTTATTGTAACGACCCGACCCATTTGGCGGCCCATTTGGCGACCCTCGGGTCGTCGACCGTCGGCCGTGCCGTTACTCTCTAAGACTTTCCACCCCTGCCAATGGCCGTCGTTTGGATTTTTGCCTCCCCAAGATTCGAACTCTAAACCTTTGCTCACTAGGACTTTCCACCCCTGGCCAGTGGATTTTTGTCTCCCCCAGGATTCGAACTTTAAACCTCCAAGCTTAAGTATTAGAGTTTATGAATCCTGGTAACCAAGTGAGATGAGGAGTGGAAAGTCCTAGTGAGTAACGGCACGGCCAAAGGGTCGTCGGTCGACGACATGAGAGGTCGCCAAATGGGCCGACGACATAAGGGCCGCCAGTGGGTCGCCGCAAGGGCCGCCCAAGAGGCCAAAGGGCCGGGTCGTTACAATAAAAAGGCGCCTTTTTATTGTAACGACCCGGCCCTTTGGCCTCTTGGGCGGCCCTTGTGGCGGCCCAACTGGCGGCCCTTATGTCGTCCACCCCTGGCCAGTGGATTTTAGCCTTCCCCAGGATTCGAACTCTAGACCTCCAGGCTTAAGTATTAGAGTTTATGAATCCTGGTAACCAAGTGAGATCATCTCACTTGGTTACCAGGATTCATAAACTCTAATACTTAAGCCTGGAGGTTTAGAGTTCGAATCCTGGGGGAGGCAAAAATCCACTGGCCAGGGGTGGAAAGTCCTAGTGAGTAACGACACGACCAAAGAGTCGTCGGTCGACGACATGAGAGGTCGCCAAATGGGCCGACGACATAAGGGCCGCCAGTTGGGCTGCCCAAGAGGCCAAAGGGCCGGGTCGTTACAGGAGTTGCTCCGAATTTTTTTGGATTTCGTCTCCTTGCTCCCGGATCTTGCTGTACCGAGTAGAAGTATATGCTAGGGTTTTTCTTCCTTGCTTTGTTGAGATGTCATTCTCGGATTTTGCTGTTGAACAGAATCATATGCTAAGTTTCTTTTAAGATTTGCTATACCGAATTTGATAAGCTAGGGTTGTTGTGCCAAATTGCTATGATATGGGTTTTTGCTAAGAATGTAGTTAGGTGCTTTATTTAAATTGCTAGAGGAACTTGGGAGATGTATATGCTATTCCTGGTTGCTAGGGGGTAGTAGATAGATTAATTGCTATAGTTGTTATTGCTGGAATTAACTCTTATAATGTTGTTGAAGAGTGTTTCCATGTACTGCTGGGTTGTTCAGACTTGTCATAGCTGAAGTTAGTCTTCTTGGAACCCTTTTATAGTACTTGCCGTGCATGTTAGTTCAGTTTTTATTGAACTGTTTCTTTAGCATTCGGCTGGAATTGTATGTAAGCATCCCTTTATGTATGGCATATTACTGATCCGTATTGGTAGTGCATTATTATTAGAATTGTTTCCAAACTTGATTACATGGCTTAGTCGATTCTCTGTTGATTAAGTCATGTTTCAGACTTCATGTGCAGTAAACAAACCGTAGCTATATTTTCCAGTTGCTCTAAAATTGAGAATTCTATGAAGAATAGAAATTTTCAGTTTTCTCATTATTTTAGCAAGCATGAACTAGACAACTTGTATGAAAGTAAGCAGTGTAGGCTTCTTTAAGTTCCAGCATGTTAAATCTTTCGTTACCATGCTAGTATTCAGTTTTAAGATCTTATTTCTAGCCATTTAATTTTAAGCATGCAGAATTAGATTTTTCTTGCTACTACACAAGCATGTTAAACTCTTCTAGAAGATTATGAGAAGTGATAAGTAAGAAAAGACCAAGTCTTAAGTTGATTCTAAATTCTAGAAATTAGGATCAAAAAGCACAGCAAGTGGTTAAACAAATGCCAAGGCATTTTAATATAAGAGTATTAAAGATAACAAGAAATTTAAAGTAAGAGGCTAGTACCCGACTTCCAAGGTTGTTGTTAAACAAATCCAGGTGACCAATTTCGAGATCTTGGCCCTGGTAAGACCAAGGTCTTTATCCTCATAGGACTGGAGGCTAGCTACTCAGTCACTATTAGAGAGTGTGCATAAGATGGTACTAAGCCTGGGCCCAAGAAAGAGAAGAAGAAAGTTAAATATTAATTTCAAGTATAAGGCAATAAGTAAATGAAACAAGTATCACCTATGTTTAGAACCAGTAAAGTTTAGCTCTTATAATGCTAAGCTTACAGTATTAGTTTTCATTTGCTTTCCTTATGAGTTATTGAGCATGATTAGCTGTATTTCCAGCATGTAGATTTATTCTTGTATATCATGAGTATGTAAGTTATTTTAGTGCTTTGCTATAGATGAGCCTGTGTAGCTTTTCTTTTTAGCATTTCAGTTTTAGCATCCTTTGTATCCTGTGTGCTTTCGAGTTTTTGTGAGATAGTTTAGTACTTACTAAGCATTTCGCTTATAGATTTAATTTCCTCCTACTGCAGATAAAGGAAAAGCTAAAGTTTACGAAGGAAGGCGACAAGGAGATGCGTGAGGGGCGTGTGATGTCTGGACTATGGGAGAGATCTGGGAACATAGTTTAGTTATTTTGAGTTTTGATGAAAACCTTTGTGACTGTATCATTTATTCTGAGTCCTTGATATTTTCTTTGGTTCTAAATTGCATGCTATGATGTAATTGTTAGTAAGTTAGTACCTTGATTCTTTCTTGAGTTATAGTTTTGATATGTTTCTGTTAGTATAGTTATGTTATAAATGCATGTGATGTATGTATTGGATTTTAGTCCACTGAACAGCAGATGCCTGTCGAAATTTTAAGTTTTCTAGAAACATTTAGTACAGCTTACTACACTAGTTGTTTTAGAGTCTATAGTAGTTAAGTAGTGGTCACCTTTAGAGAGTAGTAAGAAGGGTGGTCGCTACAGTTGATATCAGAGCAGTTCCCATTCTCTAGCATCATACACACATCAGCATCAACCTTGCCGTCTTCAAGTAAGAAAGTATTTAAGTTCTTTCTTTATTGCTTTCCTTTATTATTATTTGAAGTATAGAGTAATTGTTTATAAGTGCTTAAGTCAGATAAGAGTTTTTGCTGTTTTCTTTATTCATACACATGTTTGTTTAGAAAGGATAGAGAAGATATCAAGCCTTTTTCTTTGCATAATTAGATGGCAAGAAGAGGGCGTCCTCGTATCGCTCGTACTGAGGACCAGGTTCAGGAGAACGAAGGCCCAGGCTCAACTGAGCCCAATTTCTCTGAAGTTGTTGCTCAACTCCAGAAACAAGTAGCAGAGCAGCAGCAAGTAATTGCCAATCTGATGGAAAATCAGCAATCAGTTCCTCCCCCTCCCCCAGCGGTCATTACGGAGACTCCAAGGGTAACTGAGGTTCCACCAGCTGCCCAGGGAGTCATCACAGTACCTCAGAGACAAGAAGCTTACCTCATACAGTGGCTGAAATTGAAACCGGAGAGCTTCTCAGGCACGATTGAGCCCTGGGATGCCCAGGCTTGGTTTAAAACACTAGAGAGCACCATGGAACTTCTTGACTGGCCAGAAGTCGAGAAGGTCAAGTGCACCTCTTTCTGCCTGTCAGGAGATGCTCGTATGTGGTGGGAGAGGATAAAGACCAAGAGGGCAGCCAATCAGATGAGCTGGGCTGATTTTCAGTCAGAGTTTAATGAAGAGTTCTTTCACCTACAGATCACCAACAAGCACTATGAGGAATTTATAGAGTTCAAACAAGGCGACCTGTTAGTGGAAGAAGCAGCCAAGAAGTTCAACAGACTAGCTCGTCTCTGCCCAGAGCTGGTGAGTACAGAGAAGGAGCGAGTCAGACTGATGCTCAGAATGCTGAGACCACAGATAGCACTGAATATGAGCAGTGGAGCTCACCGGCCCTAGACTGGTGAAGAGTTGATCAGTAGGGCATTAATTGCTGAGCACTACCTGAACGGCATCAAAGCACAATGAGCACAGCACAAGCCAGTGAAGATAGAGGACAAGTCAGTGGGGAGCCAGAAATCCCAGTCAAGTAAATAGAACTGGAAAGGCAAGGGTAGTAAAAGAAAGAAGGGAACTCAGGAAGTAACCAGAAGGGAGGACCAGCAAATAAGCAGACCAAGTTCCCTCCCTGTCCCAAATGTGGGAGAATGCATCCAGGAGCCTGTCTTTTGGGTAAGACTCGATGTTATTCTTGTGGTCAGGAAGGACACATGGCTAAAGAATGTCTTAACAAGCTCAAAGCACCTCAGCCACAGCCAGTGCAATATGGAGGCCAGTCTGCACAGTTATATCACATGGAAGCAGCACTAGAGGGACCCTATATCAGTCAGGGAAGGTTGGAAGCTCCACCAGTTCTAGCCTTTGATAGTACCAGAGTATTCTCCCTCACTAAAGAGGAAGCTGCTAGTGCCTCCACTGTCGTAACAGGTCAAGTAGTTATTTTTCAGCATTTAGCTACTGTACTATTTGATACTGGGGTGACCCATTCTTTCGTATCAGTACCCTTTGCCAGAAAATTACAGGTACCTACAGAAAGCATGAACTCCAAGTTCTTGACGACCCTACCTTCTGGGGAAGTCATGGAGTCCAATCAGTGGCTTCAAGCTGTACCGATCAGAATTGCAGACCGAGAACTATATGTTAGCCTGGTAGTCCTCGCCATGCGAGATTTCGATATCATTTTTGGTATGGATTTCCTCAGCAAGTACGGTGCTTCAGTGGACAGCCGCAGAAGGAAAGTAATCTTCAGTCCAGAGGGTGAACCACCTTTTGAATTCACGGGAATGCCAAGGAAGAAGACCCAGAAACTTCTCTCTTCTCTAGCAGCTCACTAGATGTTAACTAAAGGGTGTGCTGGTTTTCTTGTATACATAGGAAATGCAGAAGAACAGAAAGGACTCAAGCAGGAGGATGTTCGGGTAGTATGCGAGTATCCAGAAGTATTTCCAGAAGAGCTACCTGGACTGCCTCCCAGCAGAGAAGTGGAGTTTGAGATTGAATTGGTTCCTGGTACCGGTCCAATTTCAAAAGCTCCATACCGCATGTCTCCAGCAGAGCTGAAAGAGTTACAAGAGCATCTTCAGGAGCTACTTGACAAAGGCTTCATCAGCCCTAGTCACTCACCTTGGGGAGCTCTAGTGTTGTTTGTCAAGAAGAAGGATGGATCTATGTGGATGTGCATAGATTATAGAGCTCTGAATCAAGTGACAATCAAGAACAAGTACACCCTTCCCAGGATCGATGACTTATTTGATCAGTTGAGAGGGGCAACAATGTTCTCAAAGATAGACCTGCGCTCTGGGTACCATCAGCTGAAAGTGAAAGAAAGGGATATACCCAGAACGGCTTTCAGGACCAGATACGGACACTACGAGTTTGCAGTCATGCCTTTTGGTGTGACTAATGCACTAGCGGTCTTCATGGACTTAATGAACAGAGTGTTCAGAGAATACCTTGACAAATTTGTCATCATATTCATCAACGACATTCTAGTCTATTCAAGGACCCTAGAGGAGCATGACACGCACTTGAGAAAAGTACTGCAGACCCTATAGCAGAAGCAGCTGTATGCTAAATTCTCAAAGTGCGAATTCTGGTTAGATCAGGTGGTGTTTCTAGGTCATATAATTTCTAAAGAAGATATTCAAGTAGATCCAGCCAAAATAGAAGCGGTCAACAACTGGAAGAGACCCAAGAACGCCAGGGAGATCAAGAGTTTCCTTGGTTTAGCTGGGTACTACAAGAAATTTGTGGAGGACTTTTCCAGGATAGCTTCTCCACTAACGGCATTCACCAGGAAGAACAAAAAGTTTGAGTGGTCAGACAAATGTGAGCAGAGTTTCCAAGAGATAAAGAAGAGACTGACCAGTGCTCCTGTCCTGACAGTTCCAGAAAGTGACAAGAGTTTTGACATCTACAGTGATGCTTCCAAGATGGGCCTAGGAGTTGTTCTCATGCAAGAAGGAAAAGTTATAGCTTATGCTTCCAGGCAACTCAAAGATTATGAAAAGAATTACCCCACTCATGATCTTGAGCTGGCAGCTGTGGTTTTTGCACTAAAACTCTGGCGATATTATTTGTATGGAGTTCAGTGCAGAATCTTCACAGACCATCAGAGTTTTAAGTACTTCTTCACCCAGAAGGACTTAAACATGAGACATCGTAGGTGGCTAGAGTTGGTCAAGGATTATGACTGTGAAATCCTCTACCACCCAGGTAAAGCTAACAAAGTGGCAGATGCACTAAGCAGAAAATCCAGTGCATCCCTGATGTCTTTGTCATCATTAGCCCTGCCACTACAGAAGGAATTGTCAGATTTCGGACTTGAAGTTATTTATGGGCAACTCTCTACATTAACCATAGAGTCAACCCTGCTTGAGGATATACAGAGAAAGCAAAGTGAAGATCCAGATATCCAAAAGATCAAGCAAGGGATACAAGAAAAGGAAAATTCAGAGTTTCGAGTATCAGTAGTGTAATCCTCTACCAGGGGAACCGCCTTTGTGTCCCTAATGACGAAGAGTTGAGAAAGAAGATTATAGAAGAAGCCCATAGTACTCCTTACTCCATGCATCCTAGTTCCACCAAGATGTACCAAGACTTGAAATAAAGGTTCTGGTGGTTTGGACTCAAAAGAGACGTTGCTAAGTATGTCAGTACCTGTCTGACATGCTAGAGAGTCAAAGCAGAACACAAGAGACCAGGAGGAATGTTACAACCTCTCCCAATACCAGAGTGGAAGTGGGAAGACATATCCATGGACTTCATAACAGGTCATCCAAGAACTACAAATGGATATAACGCAATATGGGTAGTAGTGGACAGATTGACTAAGTCTGCTCATTTTCTAGCCATTAAGGTGTCCCACTCTATAGAGCGGTTGCGCAACTATACGTTAAGGAGGTGATCAGACTTCATGGAGTTCCTAAATCTATTGTGTCTGATAGAGATGGGCGCTTCACCTCACACTTTTGGGATTGTGTTCAGACTGCACTAGGCACTAAACTCAAGTTTAGCACAGCATTCCAACCTCAAACTGATGGACAGACAGAGTGTAACGCCCCGCCCTTCCTGCTCAAGGGACGGGAGTTACTTTAACTTACTTACTTACTTACTTGCATGCTAATATTCTTTTCTACTTAAAACAGCGGAAGTCTTGTTTATAAGATTTCCTTTAAAAACTTTTCTTTTCAAATCACCATTACTAACTACCTAGCATATAAGGTCACATAGCATGCTTAACATGATTTTAAGTCATAATACCATTAAGCATAATTAAATGTCATGGAGTCATGAAACAATAACATAAGCTAGACATAATTCTTATTAAACAAAAGCAGGTCTTTTTCTTTTAGCCGAGCCACTACCACACACATTCTTCTTGCCCCTCCTGCTGCTCCCTTAGTTTATCCAGCCTTTTCCCTTATCTGTGGTATAAGGAAAGTAAGCTATAAGCACATGGCTTAGTAAGATCCTTTCCTACTCACAAAAACCGTATAACATAATATAATCATCAAGGCATAAAGCATGAAGACAAACTCATCATATCATGTATAGAAGCATCATATTATAACTTTCATAAAATACAAAACATCATGTCATATCATGTCATATTCATAAAGAGCATCAAATTATAACATGTCATAAAGTACATCATGGCATATCGTAACATAATCGTAAGGTATCATGGCATATCATGACATAATCATAAAGTGCATCCTAGCATATCATAGCATAATCATAAGTATCATGGCATATCATGACATAATCATAAAGTGCATCCTAGCATATCATAGCATAATCATAAGTATCATGGCATATCATGACATAATCATAAAGTGCATCCTAGAATATCATAACATAATCATAAGTATCATGGCGTATCATGGCAAAATCATAAAGTATATGCAAGATGACTTTCAAAACATGTATCATGAAAAATATATGCATCATGTCTTTTGAAAACTTATTACATACATACTTAAACATAATCTCAACATAAGCGGGGGGCCCGGCTTGTACCACATACATAAATGCGCGCGTCCTATGTACGTCCAAGGTAGCAAGTCTTGAACCCTACATGGCATACATACTAGGTTCGTTTCTTAGTCCATCAACCTAGGGGCACTTAGGAGCCCATCCCTAACAAAGTCCGTTTCTTAGTCCATCGACCCCGGGGCGCTTATGGAGCCCACCCTTGGTACAAGCCATATAAAGTAAAGTAGCATGTCATACATATCATGGTTCTTATCATTTCATGCATATCATTTTTCTTAACATATCATAAAACATGCATAATTTGGGCACACAGCTCATCATAATAGCATGCATAAATTTGGGCACACAGCACATCATAAACACATGTATAATTTGGGCACACAGCTCATCATAATAGCATGCATAATTTGGGCACACAGCACATCATAAATACATGCATAGTTTGGGCACACAGCTCATCATAATAGCATACATAATTTGGCACACAGCATATCATAAGGGTTATCAACATGCGTAGATCATGAGCATACGTAAATAAACATAGAAGCATAGCATGTTCTTATCATATCATGAAGCATTGCATGTGAGACACATGAAGATCATAATTAGGTCTCTAACCCTAATTTTCACATAGTGGCCGAAACATATGATTGTAAATTAGGTTACCAATCAACATACAAGCATGTGAGCCCTAAACCAATATCATATCATATATCATAAGGAACATCATGAGCATGTTTAGTTTTGGTTCTAGGTTTCCTAAGCTTAGAAACTTGTCATGGCCGAATCTTATCAAGCATTACATTGGGTTAAAAGCAACATACAAGCATGTGAACACTAAACCAATATCATATCATTTATCATGAGGAACATCATAAGCATGTTTAGTTTAGGTTCTAGGTTTCCTAAGCTTATAAACTTGTTATGGCCTAATACCATCAAGCATCACCTTTGGTTAAAAATCAACATACAAGCATGGGAACTCTAAACCAATATCATATCATATATCAAGAGGAACATCATAAGCATGTCTAGTTTAGGTTCTAGGTTTCCTAAGCTTGTAAACTTGTTATGGCCGAATATCATCAAGCATCACATTTGGTTAAAAATCAACTTACAAGCATGTGGACTCTAAACCAATATCATATCATATATCATGAGGAACATCATAAACATGTTTAGTTTAGGTTTTAGGTTTCCTAAGCTTATAATCTTACTATGGCCGGAACTTGTAAATCATGTAACTAGGTTTCATGTGGCATAAAAGCATGGAAACCCTAAACAAATTTTATAGTATTCATTACCAAGAACATCATGAGCATAGTTAGGTTGGGTTCTTAGTTTCCTAGGCCTTTAAACTAGTTGTGGCCGAAAGTTCATAAAGCATGAATAAAGTTCTAATCAACCTACAAGCATGAGCATGTCATGTTAACTTCATATCTTGTCTTAAGGAAAATCATGGCATGCTTAGTTTAGGTTTAAAGTTCTCCTAGGCCCTAAAACCTACCATGGCCGAATGTTCATGAGCATGAAATAAAGTTAAATCAACATACAAGCATGAGCATATCATATTAACTTCCTATCTTATCTTAAGAAGAATCATGGCATGCTTAGATTAGGTTTAAGGTTCTCTTAGGCCCTTAATCTTATCATGGCCGAAAGTTGAAAGGGAGACATCCTAATTCCAAGCAACATACAAGTAGGAGAAATGTTAACAACTCTCTTATCCTAAGGTACATATCATAAAAACAAAGGGAGCATGTTTATTTGAGTCTTAAGCTTACCTAGTTCTTTTGTTCATGCTTGGCTGAGAGTCTAGGATCATGAATCTAAGTTCTAACCAAACATTCCAGCATAGAAACATTAGATTAATCCCCTACCATAAGATACATATTACAAGAAACATATTGAGCATATTTAGTTGAGTCTTAAAATTTCCTAGGCTTCTTTTGTCTTGGCCGAAAGTCCATGAAGAAATCCTAGGTTTTTAAGCAACCTAACCTCATAGAGAAACACATGAACTATTGTACCAAAGGTGAGGGGAAACTTACATAATTTTCGCTTGTTGTTCCTTAAGAAAATGATACCCTTATGAGGAGGAAGAAGAACTTCTCTTCTTAGTTTTCCCTTTTTGTTTTCTTCTTCTTGTAAGAGGTAAACCTTGAGACTCCTTCTTGGAAATAAGGTTTTCTTAAAGAGGAAACCTTAACTTGACTTTTGAGAATGAGGGAGAAAAGCTCTATGTTTCGGTGGAGAAGGAAAAGGGAGGACGAAGAAGGAGGAAGAAGAAGAATTAGAATTTCTCTTTCTCTTTTCTCCTCTAAATTCTATTTTTTCATCATGGGAATGAATTATGTCTTCATTTATCCTTCCCTTAACTCCTCTATCTTTTCCCTCTTTGATTCTCATGAAAAGTTAGAAGGGAAAGAAGGAAAGAAGGCAATTTGCCTTTTCTTACTCCCTCTCTTAACCAAGAGGAAGAGAAGGTAAGCAACTTGGTTTTCTCTTGCTCTTTTTACTTAGTTCTTTCTTCTCACCTTTAACTACAATTTCTATTCCTTTCTATCCATCTATTATTCATTATTCTAGTGGTTATCATACACCAATTTAACTCTATTATTTGTGGGAGGTTCAAGGTTCAAACCTTCCCTCTCTTTCTTTTTATCTCTATTATTTCTTTTGCTTCCTCTTACCTTTATGCTCTAATGAAAAATACTACCCATATCTTATAATTTCGTGGGTGTTACAGTACCCCATACCTCATAGAAAGTTCGTCCTCGAACTTAGAATAGCGACGGATACTTCCGTTTCATATCATATTCTCGTTCCCATGTGGCTTCTTCGTACCGTTGATTTTGCCACAGGACTTTTACTAAGGGTACTTCTTTGTTCCTTAGTCTTTTGACGTCTCGATCCAATATCTGGATTGGTTGGCTCTCGTAGGTTAGGTCCTCTTGCACTTGTACTGCCCGTGGTTCGATTACTTGGTCTGTGCTCGGAATACATTTCTTTAGCATCGAAACGTGGAACACGTTGTGAATGGCTGACATCTCTTGAGGCAGCTCTATTTCGTACGCTACTTTGCCGATTCTTTTCCGAACTTGATATGGTCCCACATAGCACGGGCTTAGCTTTCTCTTCTTACCGAACCTCATCACTCTTTTCATGGGAGCTACTTTGAGAAATACTGAGTCTCCGACACAGAATTCCAATGGCCTTCGTCACTTATCCGCATAATTCTTCTATCGACTCTGAGCCGTTTCTATTCGTTGGCGGATGTTCTGTATAGCACAGGTGGTGTTATCGATGAACTCGGTCAGAAATCCCATCTCTTTCTTTTCACCGCCTTCGTACCAACATATAGGGGATCTACATTTCCTCCCGTACAGAGCCTTGTAGGGCGCCATCCCAATAGTAGCCTGGTAACTATTGTTATAGGCGAATTCCGCTAGGCATAAATATCGGCACCAGCTCCCTTTGAAGTCTAATGCACAAGCCCGTAACATGTCTTCTAATACTTGGTTAACCCTCTCTGTTTGTCCGTCGGTCTGAGGGTGGAAGTCAGTACTGAATAATAGCTTCGTACCAAGAGCCTTCTGGACACATTCCCAAAAATGTGAAACAAAACGACCATCTCTGTCTGAAATGATGGTCTTAGGAATCCCATGCAGTCTAATAATTTCCTTGACATATAATTGAGCCAGTTGCTCAATTGAATAAGTCATCTTGATTGCTAGAAAATGGGCGGATTTGGTTAATCTATCCACGATCACCCATATAGCGTCATAGCCGTTTGTTGTCTTGGGTAACCCTGAAATAAAGTCCATAGAGATATCTTCCCATTTCCATTCTGGAATTTGGACAGGCTGCAGTAATCCTCCAGGCCTCTGGTGTTCTGCTTTAACACTCTGACAGGTCAAGCAAGTACTGACATACTGAGCCACATCTCTTTTCATACCGGACCACCAGAATTTCTTTTTCAAATCCTGGTACATTTTAGTGGATCCCGGATGCATTGCATAGGGCGTTGAATGAGCTTCTTCTAGTATCTTCTTTCGCAGCTCTGGATCCCCAGGAATACATAATCGATCCCTGAGGTATAATACTCCACTGTTCGTGATCTGGAATCCGTCATTCCTTCCTTCTAAAGTCTCCTGTTTAATCTTTTGGAGGCTTTGATCACTGGTTTGTTTCTCCAATATATTGCCGAATAATGTGGGTGTTATGGTCAGGGTAGAGAGTTGCTCGGACATATTTTCGATCCAATGACGCGGAATGTCTCTCGGCTTCCTGATAAATTCGAACACTGGTTCGCCTTTAGTATCAGATAAAACTTTAGCATATTGACTAAAAATAGGCAGCTGACCTGTGACGACAGTAGAGGCACTCGCCACATCTTCTTTGGTAAGCAAGAAAACCCTGGCATTCGTTGCCGCTGGCGGGGCTTCCAATCTCCCTTGGCTAATCGGTGTTCCTTCAATAGCAGCTTGCATTTGGTGTAGCTACGAGGGAGCACTCCTGTTCTGGTTATTCTGCTGAGGTGGTGCCTGAAACCGGGTAGTGCAGTCTCTGGCCAGATGTCCTTCCCCTCCGCAATTGTAACACTTTCTTGTACCCTTGTGGCATACTCCGGAATGCAGCTTCCCACAAATAGTACACTGAGGGTATTTCAGTTGCTTATTCACTGGACCACTTTTAGCATTGTCCCATTGTTTCCTTTTTCCGGTAGAGGTTCCTTTCCAGCCTGTTCTAGTACCTGAAGGTTTCAGTCCTTCTGTTCGTGCTTGATTCTTATTCTCATTCATCGCTTTCTGATAATGTTCTGTGATTAGGGCACTGCTGACCAGTTCTTCTGTAGTCTACGGTCTATTAATTCCGCCGGCCACGTTCAGTGCTATCTCGGGTCGAAGCATCTTCAGCATCAGTCTGACCCTTTCTCTTTCCATACGGACCAACTCTGGACAAAGGCGTGTCAGACGGTTGAAGCGCTTTATCGCTTCGTTCACTGATAAGTCACCTTGCCGGAACTTGGTGAACTCGTCGTAATGCCGGTTCGTCGCTTGCAAATGGAAGAACTCTTTGAAGAACTCTGTCTCAAAGTATGTCCAGTCCATCAGATTAATTTGTCTCTTAGCCTTAACTCTTTCTCACCACATTCTTGCGTCGCCGGAAAAGCAGAAAGACACGCATTTGATCTTTTCTGATACGGGCCAGTCCAGTAATTCCACTATGCTTTCCACTGTCTTGAACCAGGCCTGGGCGTCCCATGGCTCGCAAGTACCCGAGAAGTTCTCCGGCTTCAGTCTTAGCCACTGTATCAAGTAGGTCTTCTGTCGGACCACTGGGTAGGGGCTACCAGTGGTACTGGTGCAACTATTGGTATGACGGGCACTGCATTTTGATTTACTAGCGGGGTGGCAGGATTTCCTTGCTGACCCATTAAAGTCGTGATCAGTTGTTGTTGCTCGGTGATCTGATGCTGGAGGTCGGTGACTACCTGGGTCAGATCCGGTGGGGTCACTATCTCGTCTGCTCGTGTAGTGCATCTCCTAGCCATGCTTATCTTCATTAATGACAATAAATTATCGTTATTCTGATTCAGGCTAACATAAGATCATTATCATTCCTATCCTACCATCATGCATATTTAAACTAGGACTGTGACTTATCATAATCAAAAAGAACAAGTAAACAGGCGTAATATTAAAGCATCATGAAAGAATTAAATTAAGCAATATAGATTCATACTTGGAGCGGCAGGATGGAGGCTTGACATGTGTGTAGTGAAAAGGCTAAACTTGGCTCTGATACCAACCTGTAACGCCCCGCCCTTCCTGCTCAAGGGACGGGGGTTACTTTAACTTACTTACTTACTTGCATGCTAATATTCTTTTCTACTTAAAACAGCGGAAGTCTTGTTTATAAGATTTTCTTTAAAATATTTTCTTTTCGAATCACCATTACTAACTACCTAGCATATAAGGTCACATAGCATGCTTAACATGATTTTAAGTCATAATACCAATAAGCATAATTTAATTTCATGGAGTCATGAAACAATAACATAAGCTAGACATAATTCTTATTAAACAAAAGCAGGCCTTTTTCTTTTAGCCGAGCCACTACCACACACATCCTTCTTGCCCCTCCTGCTGCACCCTTAGTTTATCCAGCCTTTTCCCTTATCTGTGGTACAAGGAAAGTAAGCTATAAGCACATGGCTTAGTAAGATTCTATCCTACTCACAAAAACCGTATAGCATAACATAATCATCAAGGCATAAAGCATGGAGACAAACTCATCATATCATGTATAGAAGCATCATATCGTAACTTTCATAAAATACAGAACATCATGTCATATCATGTCATATTCATAAAGAGCATCAAATTATATCATGTCATAAAGTACATCATGGCATATCGTAACATAATTGTAAGGTATCATGGCATATCATGACATAATCATAAAGTACATCCTAGCATATCATAGCATAATCATAAGTATCATGGCATATCATGACATAATCATAAAGTGCATCCTAGCATATCATAGCATAATCATTAGTATCATGGCATATCATGACATAATCATAAAGTGCATCCTAGAATATTATAACATAATCATAAGTATCATGGCATATCATGGTAAAATAATAAAGTATATGCAAGATGACTTTCAAAACATGTATCATGAAAAATATATGCATCATGTCTTTTGAAAACTTATTACATACATACTTAAACATAATCTCAACATAAGGGGGGGCCCCGGCTTGTACCATATACATAAATGCGCGCATCCTATGTAGGTCCAAGGTAGCAAGTCTTGAACCCTACAAGGCATACATACTAGGCCCGTTTCTTAGTCCATCAACCTAGGGGCACTTAGGAGCCCATCCCTAACGAGGCCCGTTTCTTAGTCCATCGACCCCGGGGCGCTTATGGAGCCCACCCTTGGTACAAGCCATATAAAGTAAAGTAGCATGTCATACATATCATGGTTCTTATCATTTCATGCATATTATTTTTCTTAACATATCATAAAACATGCATAATTTGGGCACACAGCTCATCATAATAGCATGCATAAATTTGGGCACACAGCACATCATAAACACATGTATAATTTGGGCACACAGCTCATCATAATAGCATGCATAATTTGAGCACACAGCACATCATAAATACATGCATAGTTTGGGCACACAGCTCATCATAATAGCATACATAATTTGGCACACAACATATCATAAGGGTTATCAACATGCGTAGATCATGAGCATAAGTAAATAAACATAGAAGCATAGCAAGTTCTTATCATATCATGAAGCATTGCATGTGAGACACATGAAGATCATAATTAGGTCTCTAACCTAATTTTCATATAGTGGCCGAAACATATGATTGTAAATTAGGTTACCAATCAACATACAAGCATGTGAGCCCTAAACCAATATCATATCATATATCATAAGGAACATCATGAGCATGTTTAGTTTTGGTTCTAGGTTTCCTAAGCTTAGAAACTTGTCATGGCCGAATCTTATCAAGCATTACATTGGGTTAAAGGCAACATACAAGCATGTGAACACTAAACCAATATCATATCATTTATCATGAGGAACATCAGAAGCATGTTTAGTTTAGGTTCTAGGTTTCCTAAGCTTATAAACTTGTTATGGCCGAATACCATCAAGCATCACCTTTGGTTAAAAATCAACATACAAGCATGGGAACTCTAAACCAATATCATATCATATATCATGAGGAACATCATAAGTATGTTTAGTTTAGGTTCTAGGTTTCCTAAGCTTGTAAACTTGTTATGGCCGAATATCATCAAGCATCACATTTGGTTAAAAATCAACTTACAAGCATGTGGACTCTAAACCAATATCATATCATATATCATGAGGAACATCATAAACATGTTTAGTTTAGGTTTTAGGTTTCCTAAGCTTATAAACTTACTATGGCCGAAACTTGTAAATCATGTAACTAGGTTTCATGTGGCATAAAAGCATGGAAACCCTAAACAAATTTTATAGTATTTATTACCAAGAACATCATGAGCATAGTTAGGTTGGGTTCTTAGTTTCCTAGGCCTTTAAACTAGTTGTGGCCGAAAGTTCATAAAGCATGAATAAAGTTCTAATCAACCTACAAGCATGAGCATGTCATGTTTACTACATATCTTGTCTTAAGGAAAATCATGGCATGCTTAGTTTAGGTTTAAATTTCTCCTAGGCCCTAAAACCTACCATGGCCGAATGTTCATGAGCATGAAATAAAGTTAAATCAACATACAAGCATGAGCATATCATATTAACTTCCTATCTTATCTTAAGAAGAATCATGGCATGCTTAGATTAGGTTTAAGGTTCTCTTAGGCCCTTAATCTTATCATGGCCGAAAGTTGAAAGGGAGACATCCTAATTCCAAGCAACACACAAGTAGGAGAAATGTTAACAACTCTCTTATCCTAAGGTACATATCATAAAAACAAAGGGAGCATGTTTAATTTGAGTCTTAAGCTTACCTAGTTCTTTTGTTCATGCTTGGCTGAGAGTCTAGGATCATGAATCTAAGTTCTAACCAAACATTCTAGCATAGAAACATTAGATTAATCCCCTACCATAAGATACATATTACAAGAAACATATTGAGCATATTTAGTTGAGTCTTAAAATTTCCTAGGTCTTCTTTTGTCTTGGCCGAAAGTCCATGAAGAATCTTAGGTTTTGAAGCAACCTAACCTCATAGAGAAACACATGAACTATTGTACCACAGGTGAGGGTAAACTTACATAATTTTCGCTTGTTGTTCCTTAAGAAAATGATACCCTTATGAGGAGGAAGAAGAACTTCTCTTCTTAGTTTTCTCTTTATATTTTCTTCTTTTTGTAAGAGGTAAACCTTGAGACTCCTTCTTGGAAATAAGGTTTCCTTAAAGAGGAAACCTTAACTTGACTTTTGAGAATGAGGGAGAAAAGCTCTAAGTTTCGGTGGAGAAGGAAAAGGGAGGAGGAAGAAGGAGGAAGAAGAAGAATTAGAAATTCTCTTTCTCTTTTCTCCTCTAAATTCTATTTATTCATCATGGGAATGAATTATGTCTTCATTTATCCTTCCCTTAACTCCTCTATCTCTTCCCTCTTTGATTCTCACGAAAATTTAGAAGGGAAAGAAGATAATTTGCCTTTTTCTTGCTCCCTCTCTTAACCAAGAGGAAGAGAAGGTAAGCAACTTGGTTTTCTCTTGCTCTTTTTACTTAGTTCTTTCTTCTCACCTTTAACTACAATTTCTATTCCTTTATATCCATCTATTATTCATTATTCTAGTGGTTATCATACACCAATTTAACTCTATTATTTGTGGGAGGTTCAAGGTTCAAGCCTTCCCTCTCTTTCTTTTTATCTCTATTATTTCTTTTGCTTCCTCTTACCTTTATGCTCTAATGAAAAATACTACCCATATCTTATAATTCCGTGGGTGTTACACAGAGTGAGTAAATCATACTTTAGAAGATATGCTCAGAGTTTGTGCACTAGATTTCAAGGGAAGTTGGTGTAAGTATCTATGCTTAGCTGAGTTTGCCTACAACAATAGCTATCAGACCACCATCTAGATGACACCTTATGAGGCGTTGTATGGAAGGAAGTGCAGATCACCCATTTGCTGGCAAGAAACAGGTGAGAGAAAAGAAATGGAGGTAGAGTTGGGCATCCAGACAGAGCTGATAGAAGAAACCACTCAAGCTATCCAGAAGATCAGACAGAGGATTGAGACTGCCCAGAGTAGACAGAAGAGTTATGCTGACACGCGTCATAGGCCACTTGAATTTCAAGTAGGGGATTCAGTCTTTCTCAAGGTTGCTCCTATGAAGGGAGTGATGAGATTTGGCAAGAAGGGCAAATTAAGTCCTTGCTATGTAGGGCCCTACCCAATTACAGAGAGGATTGGGAAGGTAGCTTACAAGCTGGACTTACCACAAGACATGTCAGCGATACATAACGTATTTTATGTCTCCATGCTAAAGAAGTGTCTCCACGACTCTAGCCAAGTGATTGAGCCTCAGTCAGTGCAAATTCAGGAGGATCTTAGCTATGAGAGCAGACCTACATAGATAGTGGACAAAGCAGTCAAGAGACTAAGAAACAAAGAAGTGCGACTAGTGAAGGTCATCTGGCAGAACCAGAAGCACGAGGAAGTCACTTGGGAGCGTGAGGACAGTATGAGACAGAAATATCCAGAACTGTTCAAAGTTCGAGGATGAACTTTTTATAAGGTATGGGGGATTGTAATAATCTAACTTTCCCTATTTTGAGTTCTAAAATATCCTTCAACATATTTGGAGATGCTTTTAAAATATTCTAGAGGTTTTTAGAAATTTGTAGAGTATTTTTATGTAATTTTTGGAAGTCGTTTGATATTTTTACAAAACGAAGGAAGTCTTGACAAAAAAATTGTCAAAGCCGAGGTTTGAACCGAAAACCTCGGGTTAAGCAGAGATTCGCTTAACTAACAGACCAGCCGAATGTTTCTTAATTAAACCTACATCGAAATATATTTAAGTTATAGTAGAGAACAGAAATATAACCTAGTTATAAAGGGATTAGGTTTTCCCTTTTCTGGCCAAAAACCCGACCTTCCTTTCCCCGTTCTCTCCCGACGGCGCCTTCCCATCTCGGACGAAATCGCAGCAGTGAGCAAGGGTTTCTCCGGCGCCGACGAGGGCTTTTCCGGCCAGTCTTCACCCATGCGTGGTCATCCCGACGAAGGGAGCTCGGAAGCATAAAAGAGCTGCCGAGGTCTTCCCCTCTCTGCGAACCCTAGAGTCTTCCTCTTCTCGGTTGTAAGCCCAAGAACGCTCAGTAAGTACTACTCACCTGTGGTAGGAGTTGCTCCGAATTTTTTTGGATTTCGTCTCCTTGCTCCCGGATCTTGCTGTGCCGAGTAGAAGTATATGCTAGGGTTTTTCTTCCTTTCTTTGTTGAGATGCCATTCTCGGATTTTTTTGTTGAACAGAATCATATGTTAAGTTTCTTTTAAGATTTGCTATGCTGAATTTGATAAGCTAGGGCTGCTGTGCCAAATTGCTATGATCTGGGTTTTTGCTAAGAATGTAGTTACGTTCTTTATTTAAATTGCTAGAGGAACTTGGGAGATGTATATGCTATTCCTGGTTACTAGGGGGTAGTAGATAGATTAATTGCTATAGTTGTTATTGCTGGAATTAACTCTTACAATGCTATTGAAGAGTGTTTCCATGTACTGCTGGGCTGTTCAGACTTGTCATAGCTGAAGTTAGTCTTCTTGGAACCCTTTTATAGTACTTGCCGTGCATGTTAGTTCAGTTTTTATTGAACTGTTTCTTTAGCATTCGGCTGGAAATGTATGTGCTGCTAGAATCCGAAAATTTGTTGCTATGTAAGCATCCCTTTATGTATGGCATATTACTGATCTGTATTGGTAGTGCATTATTGTTAGAATTGTTTCCAAACTTGATTAGATGGATTAGTTGATTCTCTGTTGATTAAGTCATGTTTCAGACTTCATGTGCAGTAAACAAACCGTAGCTATATTTTCCAGTTGCTCTAAAATTGAGAATTCTATGAAGAATAGAAATTTTCAGTTTTCTCATTATTTTAGCAAGCATGAACTAGACAACTTGTATGAAAGTAAGCAGTGTAGGCTTCTTTAAGTTCCAGCAAGTTAAATCTTTCGTTACCATGCTAGTATTCAGTTTTAAGATCTTATTTCTAGCCATTTAATTTTAAGCATGCAGAATTAGATTTTTCTTGCTACTACACAAGCATGTTAAACTCTTCTAAAAGATTATGAGAAGTGATAAGTAAGAAAAGACCAAGTCTTAAGTTGATTCCAAATTCTAGAAATTAGGATCAAAAAGCACAGCAAGTGGTTAAACAAATGCCAAGGCATTTTAATATAAGAGTATTAAAGATAACAAGAAATTTAAAGTAAGAGGCTAGTACCCGACTTCCAAGGTTGTCGTTAAACAAATCCAGGTGACCAATTCCGAGGTCTTGGCCCTGGTAAGACCAAGGTCTTTATCCTCATAGGACTGGAGGCTAGCTACCTCAGTCACTATTAGAGAGCGCGCATAAGATGGTACTAAGCCTGGGCCCAAGAAAGAGAAGAAGAAAGTTAAATATTAATTTCAAGTATAAGGCAATAAGTAAATGAAACAAGTATCACCTATGTTTAGAACCAGTAAAGTTTAGCTCTTATAATGCTAAGCTTACAGTATTAGTTTTCATTTGCTTTCCTTATGAGTTATTGAGCATGATTAGCTGTATTTCCAGCATGTAGATTTATTCTTGTATATCATGAGTATGCAGATTATTTTAGTGCTTTGCTATAGATGAGCCTGTGTAGCTTTTCTTTTTAGCATTTCAGTTTTAGCATCCATTGTATCCTGTGCGCTTTCGAGTTTTTGTGAGATAGTTTAGTACTTACTAAGTATTTCGCTTATAGATTTAATTTCCTCCTACTAAAGATAAAGGAAAAGCTAAAGTTTACGAAGGAAGGCGACATGGAGATGCGTGAGGGGCGTGTGATGTCTGGACTATGGGAGAGATCTGGGAACATAGTTTAGTTATTTTGAGTTTTGATGAAAACCTTTGAGACTGTATCATTTATTCTGAGTCCTTGAGATTTTCTTTGGTTCTAAATTGCATGCTATGATGTAATTGTTAGTAAGTTAGTACCTTGATGCTTTCTTGAGTTATAGTTTTGATATGTTTCTGTTAGTATAGTTATGTTATAAATGTGTAACACCCACGAAATTATAAGATAGGTGTATGAATATTATTTTTTCTTAGAGCATAGAAATGAAAAGAATAAGATAAAAAGGAAAATAAAAAAAAACAAAAAGAAGAAATATAGAATAAGAAGAGGTGAGGTCAAGGATTGAACCTTGAACCTCCCACAAATGATGGAGATAGATTTATGAATGATATCCATTAGGATAAGAAGAAATAATTGGAATGAAAGGAATGAAAAATTTAGTTAAAGGAGAAAAGAAAACTAAGCAAAAGAGCAAGAGAAAACCAAGTTGCTTACCTCCTTTTCCCTCTTGGTTAAGAAAAGGGAGCAAGCAAAAGAAGGATTGACTACTTCCCTTCCCCTCTCTATTTTCGTGGGAATTAATGGAGTGAGGGAAAAGAGGAGTTGGGGGGGAGAATGGGGACATGTCTCATTGGCAAGGGATAAATAGGATTAGAGAAGAAAACAAAGGGATTTAATTCATTTTCTTCTTCCTCCTTCTTCCTTCTCCATTCTCACCGAACCAAGAAACTCCTTTCCTCTTCTCATACCAATTTCTAAGTTAAGTTCTTCTCCAAGAAAGCTAATTACCGAGAAGGAAACTTCATGTTCTAGCCCTTACAAGCAAAGGAAACAAGAGAAGATACAAGAAGAAGAAGCTTCCACCTTCCTTATCACTAGAACACCTTTTTCTCTAAGGAAAACCACAAGCGAAAGGATGTAAGTTCCCCTCACCTATGGTACAATAGCTCTTATTTTGCTATGAAGATTCGGTTGCATATAAAAAGAAAGAGAAAGCTAAGAAAACATCATGAAGGAATTCTAACCAAGATAAGATCAAAGGAAGGATATAGAGAATGAAAGGATCTAGATTTAATATGTTTGAATAATTCTCTTGTAGCATGTATTTTATGGTAAGGATTTATCTATGTTAAAAATGTTTGGTAAAACCTAGATCCATGAGTATTCGGCCATGGTAAAAACTAAGGGCCTAGGAGAGCTTTAAGTTAAAACTAAGTATGCCAAGATCTCCTTAAGATAAGTCATGAAACTTTTATGATATGCCATGATTATATGTTTAGTTAAACTCTATTCATGTCCATGAAGGTTCGGTTATGTTTGGATTTTTTTTAAAAGCCTAGGAGAATTTAAAGCAAAATCTAAGATGCTCATGATCTCCTTGATGAAATGTTATGTAGCTAATCTAGTGGGCTCATGTTTATTGTTGTATGGAAATTAAATTCATGCTCTATATCATTCGGCCACTTCATGATTTAGGACTTAGGGAACTTAGAACCTAACTCAACTATGCTAATGTTACTCCTTGATATATATGCTATGAAAGTTGTTTAAGATTTCCATGCTTTTAGGACACTTGAACCTAAATTTTTAGTCCTATAGTATTCGGCCATTACATGATGTATAACTTAGGAAACCTAGAACCTAACTCAATTATGCTCATGTTATTCCTTAATATTTTTGCTATGAAAGTTGTTTAGGGTTCTCATGTTTTAAGGGCACTTGAACCCTAATTTTAAACCCTACATGTTTCGGCCACATCAAGATCTAGGGCTTAGGGAACTTAGAACCTAACCCAACTATGCTCATGTTATTCCTTGATATATATGCTATGAAAGTTGTTTAAGGTTTCCATGCTTTTAGGACACTTGAACCTAAATTTTTAGTCCTATAGTATTCGGCCATGTCATGATGAAGGACTTAGGGAACCTAGAACCTAACTCAACTATGCTCATGTTATTTCTTGATATTTTTGCTATGAAAGTTATTTAAGATTCTCATGTTTTTAGGGCACTTGAACCCTAATTCTAAACCCTACATGTTTCGGCCACATCAAGATCTAGGGCTTAGGGAACTTAGAACCTAGCTCAACTATGTTCATATTATTCCTTGATATATTTGCTATGAAGGTTGTTTAAGGTTCTCATGTTTTTAGGGCACTTGAACCCTAATTTCAAACCCTACAAGTTTCGGCCAATACATGATGAAGGACTTAGGAAACTTAGAACCTAACTCAACCATGCTCATATTATTCCTTGAAATGTTTGCTATGAAAGTTGTTTAGGGTTCACAAGATTGAATGATAGTCTTTAACCCAATGCATGCTTGATAAGGTTCGGTCATGATAAGTTGTAAGTCTAAGTAACCTAGAACTCTACCTAAACTTGCTCATGATAGTTCTTATGGTATAAGAAGTGATGCTTGCTTAGGGTTCACATGTTGGGATGAAGTTTTCACCATAAACCCAACCTATATGGTTCGGCCACAAAGAGACATTAGGGTTAGAGATCGAATTATGTTTTCCATGTATCCTATATGCCATGATTTTAAGTTTTCCATGCTTCTATGTTTAATTATGCACACTTATGATCTATACATGATGGAAACCCTTATGCTATGGTGTGTATTATTTATGATGAAGCTATGTGCAAATTTATGCATGAAATATATGATGTGCTGTGTGCCCAATTTATGCATGAAATATATGATGTGCTGTGTGCCCAATTTATGCATGAAATATATGATGTGCTGTGTGCCCAATTTATGCATAAAATATATGATGTGTTGTGTGCCCAAATCTTTGCATACCATTATGATGAGCTGTGTGCCCAAAAGTCTATATGGTATGATATGATAAGTGACACGATGTACAAAAAGAGATAAGAACCATGATATGTAAGAACATGCTATTTTACTTTACGTATGGCTTGTACCAAGGGTGGGCTCCATAAGCGTCCCGGGGTCGATGGACTAAGAAACGGGCCTCGTTAGGGATGGGCTCCTAAGTGCCCCTAGGTCGATGGACTAAGAAACGAGCCTAGTATGCATGCCTTGTAGGGTTCAAGACTTGCTACCTTGGACCTACATAGGACCCGCGCATTTATGTATGTGGTACAAGTCAGGGCCCTAATCATGTTAAGATTATGTTTAAGTATGTATAGTATAAGTTTTCAAAGGGCATATTGCATATGTTTTCATGATACATGGTTAGGAATTACCTTGCATATACCTTATGATTATGCCATGATATTTATGATGATGTTATGATATGTCAGGGTGAAATTGATGATTATGTTATGTTATGCCATGATACCTTACGCTTATGTTATGATATGCTATGATATGCTGCATGATATAATGAATTGCCTTCATGTGTTGTGTCTTATGATTTTGATATATGTCATACGGTTTTTGTGAGTAGGAAAGGAACTTACTGAGCCATGAATACTCACAGCTTACTTTCTTGTACCACAGATAAAGGCAAGGAATGGATGAACTAGGGGAGCAGCAGGAGGGGCTGGAAGGATGTGTGTGGTAGTGTCCTGGCTAAAGGAGAAAGACCTGCTTTTTGTTTAATAAGAACCATGCCTAGTTATGTTACTGCTTTATGATTCCATGACATTTAATTTTGTGTTTGGGCATTATGACTTACAAATCATGTTAAGTATGCTATGTGATTTCTATATGTCCAGGTGATTAGTCATGTTGATTCATATAGGAAAAAAAAAGAAATGTTTCTAATTTTTATAAATAAGACTTTCGCTGTAGTAAGTAGGTATGTATATGTATGTGTAAGTAGCCCCCGTCTCCTTAGCAGGAGGGGCGGGGCGTTACAAAATGCATTTGATGTATGTATTGGACTTTAGTCCACTGAACAGCAGATGCTCTGCCGAAATTTTAAGTTTTCTAGAAACATTTAGTACATCTTACTACACTAGTTGTTTTAGATTCTATAGTAGTTAAGTAGTGGTCACCTTTAGATTGTAGTAAGAAGGGTGGTCGCTACATAGTGGAAATCTTTCCAACCTGCGAGCCTTACTTGGAAGGAAAAATAACCAAGAAGCTTTTAAGTCTAAGGGGTATGGAGCCAAAGATATGTTGGAATTGGTTCATTCTGATTAGTGTAGACCTTTGACTATCCAGGCAAGAGGTTGTTTCAAATATTTCGTCTCTTTTATAGACAACTATTCGAGATAAGGATACATTTACTTGACATGCCGCAAGTCTAAGTGCTTTGATTAGTTCAAAGAGTACTAGGCTGATGTGGAGTAACTGTTGGACCGTGATCATTCGATAGAGGGGGGGTGAATATCGATTCGAAAACTCGAGTGTAAAAGTACGCAGCGGAAAAGTAAATGAACACAATTGATTTTACTTCGTTCGGAGCCTGTGACGACTCCTACTCGAAGGCTCGTGGTCCTTGACCACTTTCGTTGGGCAATCACTAGCAATTCGAATGTGATTACAAAAAGAGTACAAGAAATGCTAATGAAACAAAACACAAAGCTGTACCGACAGAAAAGAAAACTTAAAGAGCAAGGGTGTGTAACGACCCAATTTTCCTGATTTCGAGTTCCAAATATCCATAAAAATATTTGGAAATACTTTTAAAATATTCTAGAGATTTTTAGAAATTTTTAGAGTGTTTTTATGCAATTTTTGGAGGTCGTTTAGTATGGTTACAAAAAGAAAGAAGGTTTGACCAAAAATTTGTGGAAGGTGAGACTCGAACCCAAGCCCTCCGGCCGAACCGGACTTAACCGAACACAGCCAACCAACTGGGCTACGCGTGTTTTGTTAATCAAGTATGAAGCGAGATGTATTTAAGTTATAGTAAGGATCAGAAATAAAACCTAGGTTATAAAGGGTTAATTTCTTTTACCCGAACCCTAACTCCTTCTCTTCTCCTCACGCCGCGCGATTCATCTCTGCTCGGGCGAAACGAAGCCGTATTAGGGCTTTGTCTCCGGCGCCGGCGAAAAGCCCTTTTCGGCCGGTCTTCACTGTGCGTGATCACCTCGACGAGGGGAGCTCGGAAACGTGAAGAGGAGCCGAGATTTCAAGCTTCTCCCGAAGCCCTAGTTGCCTCCTTCCGGTTGTAAGTCCTAAAAGCAAGAGTAAGTACTACTCACCTGCGGTAGGAGAGGTTTTCGGATTTTGCTTTCCCTTGTTTTCAAATCGTGTAGTGAAGGTTGTTATTGGGAATTTTCTGCCGTGAATTGAGGATTTAGATTCTTGTTCTCTCCTTAATTTTATTTCGAAGTATGCTGTAAGAAATAGGGTTTCGAAGTAGGCTGCCAAGAGTCTAATAAAAACAGGGAAGATGAATGGTTTTAAAAAAGTCCCAGCCGTGAGTTTCATTAAGGATACAAGAGGGGAGTTGTTTGGGGTTTGATACTATTAGTTTCCTTATATCGTGTGGTTTATAGCATTTCTGCAATAGGATTTTTCTGTTAAACCTGAACAGGAACAACCTTGTTGTGAAGTATTCAGTTAGACCTCTTATGGCTAGTTTAAATGTGCAGCGGTTCTTTATGGTGTGGTTTAGTTTGATTTGCGCTATGAAAGGGACACCAACAGTCCCATTTTCTGTGGTATGTGCAGTAGATACGGATAGCTCCACTTGTAGCAGAGAACAACCCCTTTCTTTGTGCATTTCTGCAGACATGAACAGCTCCATTTGGAGCTTAGAACAGCCCCTTTGGAGCTCATTCCAGTCCAAGTTTTCTTTGTGTTCACTGCAGAAATGTACAGCTCTATTAGAGCATAGGACAACCCTTCCTTCTTGATATTTCAGCAGGCACGAACATTGTCCCTTGGAGCCTACTGTAGTTTTCCACAGCTGCTTAATTCGTGCTATATAAGGGGTACGAACGGCCTTAGTTTCTGGAAGTATTTAGCCAGATCTTTAGTGGCTTACTTGGACATGTAGTTTGGATTTCCTACGGAATTCTATACTAGGGATAACTTGTGTTAGCTTTTCAGTGATGTATCCTTGTGCATTTACCTACTGCCCATAAATTCCAGCAAGGTTGCTTCCTTTTGGGCCAATCGGATGGGCATAAATAGCCCTTGATCTTTAGCATTCCAAGTTTAGATAATCCTGGCAAAATCTCCCTTTTTGCTGCCTTAGCTTGTTTAATTCCCTTTTTACTACCGTGAGTTTGATATAGAAGAGGAGAAGAAACTTTAAGGGTTTTAGCATGTGTTTAAGTATTCCATCTTATGTTAACTTTGCAGATTTTAGTTTATGTGCAAATAACTGGACATGAATAGCATGTATAGGAAGCTCAAAGTTGCATTCTTTTGCCCTATTTTTATAGCATGATTAGTAAGCTTAAAGTAGTTTTCTTTTGCTCCATTTTGTAGCATGATTAGAAAGATCAAATTAGTTTTCTTTTTGCTCTATTTTGTAGCATGATTAGTAAGATTATATTAGCTTTCTTTACTCTTATCACAGCATGTTTTAAAAGTTCAAATTAGCTCTATTTTGCTCTATTCTATAGCATGATTAGTAAGTTCATATGTGCTTTCTTTTCCTTTGTTTTACAGCATGTTTAGAAAGTTCAGATTTGCTTTTCTGTTGCTTTGTTCTATAACATGCTTAGAGAGAGTTCAGATTGTTTCCTTGTATTGTTTTTATATAGCATGCTTAGTTAATTGTAATCCTACACTTGTTAGGTATATCTAAAGGATTCCAATAAACTCTAATAAAAGATTATGAGAAAACTTAGTAAAAAGAAAAAGACCAAGGTCTAGTTAAAAAGAGATAACAAGTAAACTAAAGTAAGAGGCTAGTACCTGACTTCCAAGGTTGTCGTTAAACAAATCCAGGTGACCAATTCCAAGGTCTTGGCCCTGGTAAGACCAAGGTCTTTACCTCATAGGACTGGAGGCTCACTACCTCAGTCACTATTAGAGAGCGCGCAAAACAAAGATAGTACTAAGCCTGGGCCCAAAGAAGAAAAGAAAAGAAAAGAAAAGAAGAACAAGAAGAAGAAAGTGAAAGAGAAATTAAAAGATTAATTTCTGGTATAAGAAAAGTAAGAAGAACAAGAAGAAGAAAGTGAAAGAGAAATTAAAAGATTAATTTCTAGTATAAGGATATAAGAAAATAAAACAAGTTTATGCTTAGAATCAATAAAAGTTTAGTTCTTTAATTCTAAGCTTACAGTAGATGTTTCATTACTTTCCTGTCAGTTAGTGAGCATGTTTAGTATTCAGTTTTATTTCTGTATACCATGAGTACATGTAGCTTTGCTTTTAGCATTTCAGTTTTAGTATTGTTGCATTCTTTTTATGCACTTCGAGTTTTTGTGAGATAGATTAGTACTTACTAAGCGTTTTCGCTTATAGATCTTTTGTTTTCTTTCCTCCTACCGCAGATAAAGGAAAAGCTAAGATATGAAAAGGAGGCGACAGGATGGTGGTGGTGATGAAGATGTGTGATGTTTGGACTGTGGAGAGATCCAGAGAGTGCTAGCAAACATGCAGGACCTAATGATTAGAGTTTATGCTTTAGTTCTTTTCTTTAAATACTGTTATGAAGTTTATGTGATTGTGATTGAGTTTGATTCGTATTGTAGCTTATTTATGTCTTATTCTGGGAGTTGTGTTTAGTTCTTGTTGCTAGTCTAGTCTTTTGGTTATAGTATGAATTTATTACTGCTTGGTTGTGAATAAAATGTGTTCCAGCCGCATGTGGCTGCGTATATATCTTGTGTATTATAGATTTGGTCACCGGTACAGGGGAGACTCTGTCGAAATTTTTCGGTAGGGTTTTCATATGATATTTAATCATACCGGTTAAGTAGAGTTAGTAGTTAAGTAACGGTCATCCTTAGAGAGTAGTAGTAGTAAGAAGGGTGGGTTGTTACAGTTGGTATCAGAGCAGTGTTCCATTCTCCAGCATCACACACACATCAGCAAAATCCTCGCCGTCTCCAAGTAAAAAAGTATTTAAATTCTTTCTTTATTATGCTTTTCTTATTATTAACTGCAGTATAGGGTACTTTTTTTTTTTAAGTGCTTAAGTAAGATAAAAGATTTAGTTTCCCTTTTCTTTATTCGTATTTATGTATTATTAGAAGGGTTAAAGTAAGATATCAAGCCTTTACCTTGCATAATTAGATGGCAAGAAGAGGACACCCCCGTACTGAGGAACCAGCTCAGGAGAACGAAGTGCCCAGAGCAACTGAGCCCAATCTCTTTGAAGTTGTTGCCCAACTCCAGAAACAGGTAGCAGAGCAGCAGCAAGTGATTGCCAATCTGATGGCAAATCAACAACTAGTTCCTCCCACTCCTCCGACAGTAACTGTGGAGACTCCAGGGGTAACCGAGGTTCCAGCAGCTACCCTAGGAGTCGTCACAGCACCTCAGAGACAAGAAGCTTACCTCATACAGTGGTTGAAATTGAAACCGGAGAGCTTCTCAGGCACTACTGAGCCCTGGGATGCCCAGGCTTGGTTCAAAACACTGGAGAGCACAATGGATCTTCTTGACTGGCCAGAAGTCGAGAAGGTCAAGTGCGCCTCTTTCTGCCTATCAAGAGATGCTCGTATGTGGTGGGAGAGGATAAAGACCAAGAGGGCAGTCAATCAGATGAGCTGGGCTGATTTCCAGTCAGAGTTTTATGAAGAGTACTTCCACCTACAGATCACCAACAAGCACTATGAAGAATTTATAGAGTTCAAGCAAGGTGACCTAACAGTGGAAGAAGCAGTCAAGAAGTTCAACAGGCTAGCTCGTCTCTGCCCATAGCTAGTAAGTACAGAGAAGGAGAGAGTCAGACTGTTGCTCAGAATGCTGAGACCACAGATAGCATTGAATGTGAGTAGTGGAGCTCACCGGCCCCAGACTGGTGAAGAGTTGATCAGTAGAGCATTAATTGCGGAGCACTACTTGAATGACATCAAAGTGCAACGAGCGCAGCACAAGCCAGTGAAGATAGAGGGCAAGATAATGGGGAGCCAGAAATCCCAGTCAAGTAAACAGAACTGGAAAGGCAAGGGTGACAAAAGAAAGCAGTGGAACTCAGGAAGTAATCAGAAGGGAGGACCAGCAAACAAGCAGACCAAGTTCCCTCCCTGTCCCAAATGTGGGAGAATGCATCCAGGAGCCTGTCTTTTAGGTAAGACTGGATGTTACTCCTGTGGTCAAGAAGGACACATGGCTAAGGAATGTCCTAATAAGCTCAAAGCACCTCAGCCACAGCCATTGCAATATGGAGGCCAGCCTGCACAGTTGCACCACATGGAAGCAGCATTGGAGGGACCCTATATCAGTCAAGGAAGGTTAGAAGCTCCACCAGTTCCAACCTTTGATAGTGCTAGAGTATTCTCCCTCACCAAAGAAGAAGCTGCTAGTGCCTCTACGGTCGTAACAGGTCAAGTAGTTATTTTTCAGCATTTAGCTACTGCACTATTTGATACTGGAGCGACCCATTCTTTTATATCAGTGCCCTTTGCCAAAGAATTACAGGTACCTACAAAATTATGAACTCCATGTTCCCGACGACCCTACCTTCTGAGAAGTCATGGAATCCAATCAGTGGCTTCGGGCTGTACCAGTCAGAACTGCAGACTGAGAGCTATACGTTAACCTGGTAGTCCTCACCATGCAGGATTTCGGTACTATTTTGGGTATGGACTTCCTCAACAAGTACAGTACTTCAGTGGACTGCCGTAGAAGGAAAGTAATCTTCAGTCCAGAGGGTGAATCACCTTTTTAAATTCACGGGAGTGCCAAGGAAGAAGACCCAGAAACTTCTCTCTTCTCTTGCAGCTCATCAGATGTTAGTTAAAGGGTGTGCCGGTTTACTTGCATTCATTATGGGTACAGAAGAACAAGAAAGACCCAAGCAGGAGAAAGTTCAGATAGTCTGCGAGTATCCAGAGGTATTTCCAGAAAAGCTACCTGGACTACCTCCTAACAGAGAAGTGGAGCCAATTTCAAAAGCTCTATACCGCATGTCTCTAGCGGAGCTGAAAGAGTTGCAAGAGCAACTTCAGGAGCTACTTGACAAAGGCTTCATCCGCCCTAGTCACTCACCTTGGGGAGCTCCTGTGTTGTTCGTTAAGAAGAAAGACGGATCCATGCTAAGGTGCATAGATTTTAGAGCGCTGAGCAAAGTAACAATTAAGGACAAGTAACCTCATTCCAGAATAGATGATCTATATGATCAGCTAAAAAGGGCAATAGTGTTCTCTAAAATAGACCTACGCTATGGGTATTATCAGTTGGAAGTGAAAGAAAGTGATACACCTAGAACAGTGTCCAGGACCAGATATGGACACTACAAATTTGTAGTTATGCCTTTTGGAGTGACTAATGCACCTGCGGTCTTCATGGACTTAATGAACAGAGTGTTCAGAGAATATTTTGACAAATTTGTTATTGTATTCATCGACGACATTCTGGTCTATTCAAGGACCCCAGAGGAGCATGACACGCACTTGAGGATGGTACTGCAGACTCTGCAGCAAAAGCAGCTTTATGCTAAATTCTCAAAGTGCGAGTTCTGGTTAGATCAGGTGACATTTTTAGGTCACATTATTCTAAAGAAGGTATTCAAGTGGATCCAGCCAAAGTGGAAGTGGAACTGGGCATTCAGACAAAGCTGATAGATGCGACAACTCAGGTTATTCAGAAGATCAGACAGAGAATTGAGACTGCCTAGAGTAGATAGAAGAGTTATGCTGACACACGCCGTAGGCCACTTGAATTCCAAGTAGGGGATTCAGTCTTTCTCAAGGTCGCTCCTATGAAGGGAGTGATGAGATTTGGCAAGAAGGGCGAATTAAGTCCCCGCTACGTAGGACCTTACCTAATCATAGAAAGGATTGGGAAAGTAGCTTACAAGTTAGACTTACCACAAGACATGTCAGCAATACATAATGTATTTCATGTCTCTATGCTAAAGAAGTGTCTCCACGACCCGAGCCAAGTGGTTCAGCCTCAGTCAGTGCAGATCCAAGAGGATCTTAGTTATGAGAGTAGACCTACACAAATAGTGGACAGAGCAGTCAAGAGGTTGAGAAACAAAGAAGTACCACTAGTGAAGGTCGTCTGGCAGAACCAGAAGCATGAGGAAGTCACTTGGGAGCGGGAGGACAGTATGAGACAGAAGTATCTAGAGCTATTCTAAGTTCGAGGATGAACTTTTTATAAGGTATGGGGGATTGTAACGACCCAATTTTCCAGATTTCGAGTTCCAAATATCCATAAAAATATTTGGAAATACTTTTAAAATATTCTAGAGATTTTTAGAAATTTTTAGAGTATTTTTATGCAATTTTTGGAGGTCGTTTAGTATGGTTACAAAAAGAAAGAAGGTTTGACCAAAAATTTGCGGAAGGTGAGACTCGAACCCAAGACCTCCGGCCGAACCGGACTTAACCGAACATAGCCAACCAACTGGGCTACGCGTGTTTTGTTAATCAAGTATGAAGCGAGATGTATTTAAGTTATAGTAAGGATCAGAAATAAAACCTAGGTTATAAAGGGTTAATTTCTTTTACCCGAACCCTAACTCCTTCTCTTCTCCTCACGCCGCGCGATTCATCTCTGCTCGGGCGAAACGAAGCCGTATTAGGGCTTTGTCTCCGGCGCCGGCGAAAGGCCCTTTTCGGCCGGTCTTCACTGTGCGTGATCACCTCGACGAGGGGAGCTCGGAAAAGTGAAGAGGAGCCGAGATTTCAAGCTTCTCCCGAAGCCCTAGTTGCCTCCTTCCGGTTGTAAGTCCTAAAAGCAAGAGTAAGTACTACTCACCTGCGGTAGGAGAGGTTTTCGGATTTTGCTTTCCCTTGTTTTCAAATCGTGTAGTGAAGGTTGTTATTGGGAATTTTCTGCCGTGAATTGAGGATTTAGATTCTTGTTCTCTCCTTAATTTTATTTCGAAGTATGCTGTAAGAAATAGGGTTTCGAAGTAGGCTGCCAAGAGTCTAATAAAAACAAGGAAGATGAATGGTTTTAAAAAAGTCCCAGCCGTGAGTTTCATTAAGGATACAAGAGGGGAGTTGTTTGGGGTTTGATACTATTAGTTTCCTTATATCGTGTGGTTTATAGCATTTCTGCAATAGGATTTTTCTGTTAAACCTGAACAGGAACAACCTTGTTGTGAAGTATTCAGTTAGACCTCTTACGGCTAGTTTAAATGTGCAGCGGTTCTTTATGGTGTGGTTTAGTTTGATTTGCGCTATGAAAGGGACACCAACAGTCCCATTTTCTGTGGTATGTGCAGTAGATACGGATAGCTCCACTTGTAGCAGAGAACAACCCCTTTCTTTGTGCATTTCTGCAGACATGAACAGCTCCATTTGGAGCTTAGAACAGCCCCTTTGGAGCTCATTCCAGTCCAAGTTTTCTTTGTGTTCACTGCAGAAACGTACAGCTCTATTAGAGCATAGGACAACCCTTCCTTCTTGATATTTCAGCAGGCACGAACATTATCCCTTGGAGCCTACTGTAGTTTTCCACAGCTGCTTAATTCGTGCTATATAAGGGGTACGAACGGCCTTAGTTTCTGGAAGTATTTAGCCAGATCTTTAGTGGCTTACTTGGACATGTAGTTTGGATTTCCTACGGAATTCTATACTAGGGATAACTTGTGTTATTTTCATGTAGCATGCCTTTAGCTTTTCAGTGATGTATCCTTGTGCATTTACCTACTGCCCATAAATTCCAGCAAGGTTGCTTCCTTTTGGGCCAATCGGATGGGCATAAACAGCCCTTGATCTTTAGCATTCCAAGTTTAGATAATCCTGGCAAAATCTCCCTTTTTGCTGCCTTAGCTTGGTTAATTCCCTTTTTACTACCGTGAGTTTGATATAAAAGAGGAGAAGAAACTTTAAGGGTTTTAGCATGTGTTTAAGTATTCCATCTTATGTTAACTTTGCAGATTTTAGTTTATGTGCAAATAACTGGACATGAACAGCATGTATAGGAAGCTCAAAGTTGCATTCTTTTGCCCTATTTTTATAGCATGATTAGTAAGCTTAAAGTAGTTTTCTTTTGCTCCATTTTGTAGCATGATTAGAAAGATCAAATTAGTTTTCTTTTTGCTCTATTTTGTAGCATGATTAGTAAGATTATATTAGCTTTCTTTACTCTTATCACAACATGTTTTAAAAGTTCAAATTAGCTCTCTTTTGCTCGATTTTATAGCATGATTAGTAAGTTCAGATGTGCTTTCTTTTCCTTTGTTTTACAGCATGTTTAGAAAGTTCAGATTTGCTTTTCTGTTGCTTTGTTCTATAACATGCTTAGAGAGAGTTCAGATTGTTTCCTTGTATTGTTTTTATATAGCATGCTTAGTTAATTGTAATCCTACACTTGTTAGGTATATCTAAAGGATTCCAATAAACTCTAATAAAGGATTATGAGAAAACTTAGTAAAAAGAAAAAGACCAAGGTCTAGTTAAAAAGAGATAACAAGTAAACTAAAGTAAGAGGCTAGTACCCGACTTCCAAGGTTGTCGTTAAACAAATCCAGGTGACCAATTCCAAGGTCTTGGCCCTGGTAAGACCAAGGTCTTTACCTCATAGGACTAGAGGCTCGCTACCTCAGTCACTATTAGAGAGCGCGCAAAACAAAGATGGTACTAAGCCTGGGCCCAAAGAAGAAAAGAAAAGAAAAGAAAAGAAGAACAAGAAGAAGAAAGTGAAAGAGAAATTAAAAGATTAATTTCTGGTATAAGAAAAGTAAGAAGAACAAGAAGAAGAAAGTGAAAGAGAAATTAAAAGATTAATTTCTAGTATAAGGATATAAGAAAATAAAACAAGTTTATGCTTAGAATCAATAAAAGTTTAGTTCTTTAATTCTAAGCTTACAGTAGATGTTTCATTACTTTCCTGTCAGTTAGTGAGCATGTTTAGTATTCAGTTTTATTTCTGTATACCATGAGTACATGTAGCTTTGCTTTTAGCATTTCAGTTTTAGTATTGTTGCATTCTTTTTATGCACTTCGAGTTTTTGTGAGATAGATTAGTACTTACTAAGCGTTTTCGCTTATAGATCTTTTGTTTTCTTTCCTCCTACCGCAGATAAAGGAAAAGCTAAGATATGAAAAGGAGGCGACAGGATGGTGGTGGTGATGAAGATGTGTGATGTTTGGACTGTGGAGAGATCCAGAGAGTGCTAGCAAACTTGCAGGACCTAATGATTAGAGTTTATGCTTTAGTTCTTTTCTTTAAATACTGTTATGAAGTTTATGTGATTGTGATTGAGTTTGATTCGTATTGTAGCTTATTTATGTCTTATTCTGGGAGTTGTGTTTAGTTCTTGTTGCTAGTCTAGTCTTTTGGTTATAGTATGAATTTATTACTGCGTGGTTGTGAATAAAATGTGTTCCAGCCACATGTGGCTGCGTATATATCTTGTGTATTATAGATTTGGTCACCGGTACATGGGAGACTCTGTCGAAATTTTTCGGTAGGGTTTTCATGTGATATTTAATCATACCGGTTAAGTAGAGTTAGTAGTTAAGTAACGGTCATCCTTAGAGAGTAGTAGTAGTAAAAAGGGTGGGTTGTTACAGGGTGCGTTGTCAGAGCTTTGTTGGCGTCGCTGGTGCACAGAGCAGCAAAGCAATCTGGGAATTCTGAGAGATGTTCTTGAGAAGCTCCACCCCTGGGGCTTCTTTTATATGCTGCTCCGGGCGCCTGGATCCCTTCCGGGCGCCCTGGGCGACGTGGCAAGTCCAGTCAGGATGCTCCACGTGGCGAGGCGACGCAGAGGATAAAAATTGCCTCCGGGCGCCCGGACCACCTTTTTCCAGAGATTCCTTCTCCTACAAAACAAGGTTAGTCCGAGGCAAAATTTACCCTGCAACATAGATTGTTAGCACAACTAAAGTAATATGTTTTAACAATAGAAGAGTATGACTTAGATTCCGTCTTTCCGAGACCGGAATCTAGTCACAATCTCGACTTAGATATCCGAAATGGATCTAAGCCGGATTGACGCCTAATGTTCCCTTCCCGGGAACGCGTCCTTGCAATCACTCCCCTCCAGTGACTTACCTTACTTACCTGCCAGACGTCCGGTCAGCCCTTCGACCCGTCTGGACTTCTCGCCAGCTATCCGGTCAGCCCGTTGACCTAGCTGGACTTCTTGCCTAAGCGTCCAGTCAGCCCATCGACCCACTTGGACTTCGTGCCAGCTATCCGGTCAGCCTGTCGACCTAGCTGGGCTTCGTGCCAGACATCCGGTCAACCCGTCGACCTGTCTGGACTTCTCCTGCACACTCGATCAAAGTATCAGACAAGAACAAGCTAACTTAACCTGATTTGTCATTCATCAAAACCTAGGTTAAATCGTTAGTGCTAACCGCACCAACAATCTCCCCCTTTTTGATGGAATGACAACCTGGTTAAGTTAGTGAAAACATATGCAAGAAACAACATGCATTTATGTGGTTTTTAAGTTAGTTTGTATTTTCAGTTTGGTTCAGCTAACTTAACCACCTAACCCTCCCCCTTTGACATTCATCAAAAATAAGCATGGATATAGACTTCAGACAAAGAAATAATGTCAAGTTAATCTGGGGGAGTTTAAAGCAAAGATTATTTAGCTTTTATTTCTTAAATCTTTTTTTAAAAAAACTAAGTCTTGAAAGATAACTGATTTTTCAAGTATAGTTTATAAGGTCAAGGTTAAAAATTCAAGTTTTCAAACATAAGTTTTCAAAATCAAAATTCCAAAACTAAGTTTGAAAAATCTAATTTCCATAATCTTAAATAACAAAGCAATTTTTAAAACTAATTTTTGTAAAATTTAACTTTCAAATCAAAATGTCAAAATTAAGTACAATCAAATTTTAAGAACTAGAGTTTTAAATTCAATTTTCAAAACTAAGTTAAATTTTCAAAATCAATTTTCAATAAAAAGTAAAACTCAATTCTTAAAAACAACTTAGTTTTATAAGAGTTAGTTTTCACAGACTAAGTAAAAAGGATAAAAAGTTTGTGATTTTAAAACAAACAATTTTGAGTTGATTTTTAAAAAATTTCACAATTTTAAACAAGTTGATTTTGACGATTGATTTTTAAACTTTGATTTTCAAAATTAAGTTTAAAATTCAATTTGATAAACTGAATTAGTTTTATTTCTCCCCCTGAATCTGACATAAAATTTTAAAAATATTTGCTAAATATATTCAAAGTAGAAAAAAAATGAGGTAGAATTTTCTAGAGAGATTTTAAAGAGAAGAAAAAAATAACACTTAAGGAGATAATTTAAAAAACCTCCCCTTGAATTTGATACTCCTTTAATTTATTAATCCTCTTTATTTATTACTCCCCCTTAATATAATGCTAAGGTTTGAGTGTGTTAAATTTTAAACCCTAACACATTTGTCTACCTAAGTGTTTTAGGGGATTTGGTAAATATTTATCTCTGTATCCTTGAGTTTGATTTAATATTAGATTCAGGCGCTTAAGCTTCAGTTTAAGGTTTAACAAGATTAAATCAAAAACAGTTGGCCATTATCAATAATTTATTAATTAATTTTTACTTGATTTAATAATTTAATATTTAATACTTAATAAAATAATTTAAATTTAATTGATTGAGTTGGTCAATGAAAGTGTTAGTTATAATTTTTTTTTATTTACTTCCTTTTAAGTGGGATTAATTTAGTTTGAGGTTAGCATGAAATTATTAGACAAAGTTAAGTAAGGTTTAATTCAAGTCAATTTTAGTTCTCAAATGAAGTTAAGCTTAAATAGTTAAGTTCTACTTATTAATTAGATAATTAAGTTTAAAGTTAAAGTTAACAGAACTTAAGTTTTTAAGTTAGGTGTCTAAGTTTTAAATAAATTTAAAATAATAATAATTATTATTATTTTTAAGGTATTTCTAACAGGATTTTAAAATAATTTTTATAATTATTAAATGACAATTAACATACGTTTAATTCAGTTTTGATTTTAGATTTAAATTAATATCAGTGATTAATTTAGGTTTAAGTTTTAAGTTTAAGTTAAATTATTAAATTTTAATTGTAATTTCAATATTAAGTTTTAATTTAAGATTTAATTTTCAATTAAGTTAAATTAACAAATAATTTTAAGGTTAAAATGATGTTTAAGATTAAAAATGAGTTTAAAGTCAAAATAATAATTTTTAAAGTGAAAATAATCTATAGAAATAATTTATTATTATTACTATTTTTTTAAGTTAACAGAATTTTATTATAGTGAAAAAATAAGAAGAATTTTTCAAAATGATACATAATTTTTAAAATAAATTTTTAAGTTAAAAAAAATTAAGTTTTAAAATAAATTTTTAAGTTAAAAAAAATTAAGTTTAATTTTTAAAATAAATTTTCAAGTTAAAAAAAATTAAGTTTAATTTTTAAAATAAATTTTTAAGTTAAAAAAAAAATTAAGTTTTAAAATAAATTTTTAAGTTAAAAAAAATTAAGTTTAATTTTTAAAATAAATTTTTAAGTTAAAAAAATTAAGTTTTAAAATAAATTTTTAAGTTAAAAAAAATTAAGTTTAATTTTTAAAATAAATTTTTAAGTTAAAAAAATTAAGTTTTAAAATAAATATTTAAGTTAAAAAAAATTAAGTTTAATTTTTAAAATAAATTTTTAAAAAATTTAATTTTAATTTAATTTAATTTGAAATTTGAAATTTAATTTTAATTTGAAATTCAAAATTTAATTTTAATTAATTATAATTTAATTTGAAATTCGAAATTTAATTTTAATTTTAAATTCAAAATTTAATTTTAATTAATTTGAAATTCAAAATTTAATTTTAATTTTAAATTCAAAATTTAATTTTAATTAATTTGAAATTCAAAATTTAATTTTAATTAATTTGAAATTCAAAATTTAATTTTAATTTGAAATTCAAATTTTAATTTTAATTTAGTTTGAAAAGTAATTTAATCCTTATTCATCTCACCCGATCTAGATTATCAATCAGGGAATCCTATAATTTTATGAGATGAATTAGATTTAATTACAGAGTTTGGTTTAACTTATGTTAGATTCAGGTTTAGCTTTGGTCTCAACAAATAGGCATTTTTCGGATAAACTTCTAAGCTTGGTGAGTCACTTGGACGTCATTAGAAGTAACCAACCTTTCGAGGTTTTCCGAATAGTCCTATTCACGGAGCTTAGTACTAAACCTTGGTCTAACTACTTAGGATCCATTTAGAGGTAGCTTCGGTCGGTTCCACTTGGCCAAATGCACCAGATTGAAGCCATATCTTTCTAGACATGCGATGCCCAAGCTTCCCCAACGTACTATCATCAAAAAACTTCACCAGTACCATGATTCAAGTTAAACTTGAACCCTCTTTAACTAATCCTAATTACCCTGTTGGGTAGGTTGGTTGGGGTTACCCTTTTTGGGTAGGTTGGTTAGGGTTACCCTATCGGGTAGGTTAGTTTTGGAGGTGCCAACTATTCTGGAGCCTCCCCCTGAATTATTGGCCATTAATTTAGTTTTTAGTTCTGGGTTTATTATAGTTAAGTTTTGGTTAAAATTTAATGTTTAATTTGTAATTTAGATTCAAGTTTTTAATTTTGAATTAATTAAATTAGTCAAATTATCTTTCTTTAAGAGAATGTATTTAATATTTAAATTTTCTTTCAATTTCACTTTTCTTAGGTTAATTGAATTATCTTTCTTTAATAGCTTATTTTTAAAGTTTAAGTTTTTATTCATTTTTAAATTTAAATTAATTAAATTATTTGAATTATATTTCCTTAAAGGTTTATCTTTTAACCTTTTATTAATCGTTAATTTTGAATTTTTCAGATTATCTTTATTTAATATGTTATTTTTAACATTTAATTTTAATTTTGTTAAATTTAGTTTTGATTTTATCAAAGTGTTTGATTTTATTCTTATATTTTCTTTATTTTTTAAGTTGATATAATTAGTGAAATTTATTAGATTATTCTTATCGTTAAACTTTAATTTTTTATTAATTAAATTATCTTGGTTTTGGATAGCATTTTCTAGACTAATTTTATCTTGATTATTAAATATTTTATCAAGGTATTTATTGATTTTATCCATTTTCTCATTTTTAACATTTAAATTCAAATTTATTTTAATGTTTGACTTATTTATGTCTAAATGCTCACCTAATTTTAAATTTTCTGAATTAATTAAATTATTTGAATTGATTTGGTCATTGTTCTGTTTGACCAAGTCAAGGTTGATGCCAAATTGATCAGAATCTTGATTGACTTGATCAGAGTCTAGATTATTTTGTGATTTTGAATTTAAATCATTTAAATCTAGATTATCATGCACCATACTTGGACTAATTTCATACTTAACATCATGCTGATTATTTGAACTACTATTAGCAGGGGTATTTTGGTAAAAATTACTAACCTTGAGCGCAACCCCTAATTCAGTAGGCTTCTCCATTGGATTTGACTTGAGTCCATATTTGACTTTAACTTGATCTTCTAGCTCCATCGGCGTCTCATGAAGCTTGATCAACTGGGTCCACAACTCATATGCATTCTTGTACTTTTCTAATCTGCATAAAATATTGTTAGGTAAAACATTACAAATAATGTTACTTACCTTTTTGTTCAATTCCGAGTTTTGAGAAAGTTTCCTCAAAATTAACATATAATCGATGTCTACGCTTCCTAAGAAGCATTCCATTAATCGCTTCCAGTAGTTGAAGTCTTCATGATCATATGGTGGTGGTTCATGGGGGTTCCGTCCTTCTTGAAGAGTCATTATTCTTGCATACAGAGAAACAGAAAAAAAATCCCAAGACTTGGTCTTGGATTAGCAGTGCTGAAAAAAATAATATTTCACTATTTTCGAAAAAAATAATAAAATATTATTAAAATATTAATAAAATATTTGAAAAAAATATTATTTCAAAATTTTGAAAATGTAATATTTTTTAAATACTAAACAATGGTGAAAAGATGGCGATGTATTTTTCAAAAACCATTTTGGAGGGAAAAAACGAAAGGCGATACAAACGAAAGGCAAAAAAATGACCCCCCCTTTGCTTGATTGGTGGTTGCACCAAATCAGAGCGGTACCTGTTCTGATACCACTTGTTGGACCGTGATCGTTCGATAGAGGGGGGTGAATATCGATTCGAAAACTCGAGTGTAAAAGTATGCAGCGGAAAAGTAAATGAACACAATTGATTTTACTTCGTTCGGAGCCTGTGACGACTCCTACTCGAAGGCCCGTGGTCCTTGACCACTTTCGTTGGGCAATCACTAGCAATTCGAATGTGATTACAAAAAGAGTACAAGAAATGCTAATGAAACAAAACACAAAGATGTACCAACAGAAAAGAAAACTTAAAGAGCAAGGGCGCGTTGTCGGAGCTTTGTTGGCGTCGCTGGAGCACAGAGCAGCAAAGCAATCTAGGAATTCTGAGAGATGTTCTTGAGAAGCTCCACTCCTGGGGCTTCTTTTATATGCTTCTCCGGGTGCCTGGATCCCTTCCGGGTGCCCTGGTGCGACGTGGCAAGTCCAGTCAGGATGCTCCACGTGGCGAGGCGACGCAGAGGATAAAAATTGCCTCCGGGCGCCCGGACCACCTTTTTCCAAAGATTCCTTCTCCTACAAAACAAGGTTAGTCCGAGGCAAAATATATCCTGCAACACAGATTGTTAGCACAACTAAAGTAATATGTTTTAACAATAGAAGAGTATGACTTAGATTCCGTCTTTCCGAGACCGGAATCTAGTCACGATCTCGACTTAGATATCCGAAATGGATCTAAGCCGGATCGACGCCTAATGTTCCCTTCCCGGGAACGCGTCCTCGCAATCACTCCCCTCCAGTGACTTACCTTACTTACCTGCTAGACGTTTGGTCAGCCCTTCGACTCATCTGGACTTCTCGCCAGCTATCCGATCAGCCCGTTGACCTAGCTGGACTTCTTGCCTAAGCGTACGGTCAGCCCGTCGACCCGCTTGGACTTCGTGCCAGCTATCCGGTCAGCCCGTCGACCTAGCTGGGCTTCGTGCCAGACATCCGGTCAACCCGTCGACCTGTCTGGACTTCTCCTGCACACTCAATCAAAGTATCAGACAACAACAAGCTAACTTAACCTGATTTGTCATTCATCAAAACCTAGGTTAAATCGTTAGTGCTAACCGCACCAACAGTAACGTCAAGGTAAAAGTATCAAGACACTACGGTTAGATCGTAGTGGCGAGCACCTCTTAGGAGAGTTTAGGAGTCACTTATCAGAAGTTGGGACTCAATCCCAACTAACTGCACCTGGTACACCCCAACAGAATGGTGTAGAAGAAAGAAGGTATAGGACTAAGTAGATCGATGATGAGTTATTACCAAATTCATTTTAAGGATATACTCTAGAAACGGAAGTGAACATAGTACCTTCTAAGTCAGAACTCTCTACTCCCATAGAGTTGTAGAATAGGTGAAAGCCTAATCTGAAGCATATTCGGATTTGGGATAGGCCAGAACATATGCTGAAGGGAGGCACTGAGAAGTTGGACAAGAGTTCACTAGTTTGTGGGTAATCCTAGATAAACGAAAGGAGGTTTGTAGTCCTTAAAAATCAGAAGGTCATTGTAAGCACCAATGCCCGATTTTTAGAAACGGACTATATAATAAACCATAAGCCCATAAGTAAATTTGTTCTTAAGAAAATAATAAAGGACATGTCTAATCTAGTACCAACTATACAAGATGAAATATCACAAGATACTGCAACACGTATCACAAATGATACACAACAATAGACAGTGCCTCGTCATAGTGGGAGGGTTGTGAGGCAACCTGAGAGATTCATATTTTTGGGAGAGTCTTCGGACTTGATCCCGGGTAAACATGAACCTGATCCCCAGACATATGACGAAGCACTCCAAGATAAAGATGCAGCATCTTTGCAAAATGCAATGAATACAAAATTAGAATATATGTATTCTAATAAAGTCTAGGAGCTTGTAGAATCACTAAATGGTGCAAAATCCATTAAGTGAAAACAGGTCTACAATAGGAAAAGAGGATAGATGGGAAGGTGGAAACTTTCAAAGCAAGGCTTGTTGAAAAAGGAAACTTTTTTATCGGTAGTCATGCTTAAGTCTATCCAGATTCTTTTATCTATTATGAGATTTAGCAAGTGGATGTCAAGACAGCTTTCCTTAATGGAAGTCTTAGAGAAAACATCCATATAAAGTAACCAAAAGGGTTCATTGCAAAGAGCAAAGAGCATCTTGTGTGTAAGCTCAATCAGTCTATGGACTGAAGTAAAGCTTCAAGGTCTTGGTACATCCGGTTTAATAAAGTAATCCAGACCTATGGATTTATTTTATAACCGAATGAGTTTTGCGTATACAAGAAGTATGATAGAAACGTGGTGGTATTTCTTATACTATACGTAGATAACATTTTTGGCAGTTGGAAATAATATCAAAATGTTGTCAGAAGTAAGGGTATGGTTGTCCAAACAATTCGATATGAAGGACTTGGGAGAATGCATATATTCTTGGGATCAAAGGGATCGCAAGAAAAGAATATATTTTACTTATCCCAAGCTTCATATATCGAAACAATCCTTGCTCATTTTAAGCATAAAAAACTCCAAGAAAAGTTTCTTACCTTTTCAGCATGGAGTAACTTTATCTAAAAGAAATGTCTCCAAAGACATCAAAGCAGATAAAGGACATGAAAGCAAGTTCCTTATGCTTCAGCTGTTGGAAAGCCTAATGTATGCTATGCACGAGATCGGATATCTGTTTTGCCCAGTGCATAGTTAGCAGATATCGAAGTAACTCAGGACCGGGACACTAGACTGCCGTAAAGCATATATTGAAGTACCTAAGAAGGACTATGAATTATATGCTAGATTACTAAGTAGATGATTTGATCCCTGTGGGTTACACGGATTTTGACCTCCAATCAGATAGGGACAATAGTAAGTCGACCTTGGGGTTTTATGTTTACTTTAGGAGGTAAAGCCATAACTATGGAGGAGTGTTAAGCATAGGTGCTTTTCAGACTCCACTATGGAAGTTGAGTAAGTGGCAGCCTCAGAGGCAACCATAGAAGCTGAGTGACTCAGTAACCTCAAGATGGACTTAGATATGATTTCTGGTTTGTCCAAAGATTATTACAATTTATTGTAATAATAGTGGTACAGTAGCAAACTCGAAGAAACCATAAGTCCATAAGGCAAGTAAACACAATAGAGCGTAAGTATCACCCAATACAAGAAATCATATAAACGAGAAGAAGTTGTTGCCGCCTAGATTGCATCAGGTGATGACCTATAGATCCTTTCACTAAGGTCCTTAAGGCAAGAGCTTTTGATGGGCATGTTGAAGGGTTGGGAATCAGATGTATGACAGCATTTATAGCAGCATAGTCTTTTAGTATAAGTGGGAGATTGTTAGAGTGTATACTAAAAGTCTAGCTTTTGTATAAACATTTATTTAGAAATAAAGAATCACAATGGTCAAATATCTACATTTATTTGTTAAATGTAATTTGTTCAATTAATTTATATAGTAGACAACATGGTGTGTGGCGTCACACACAGAAGATCATGTTGTCGGTTCTTTATAAATTATAAATTGTTGCTCGCGACTAAAATGGAAAGGAACAAACCGTTAAAATAGTCGTAGTGTAATTAAGTATTAGTTTATCTTAACTAATAAATTACACTGATACACTCCAAGTGTATTGAGTAGGACCATTTTAGGTAAGTTCTTTTTGTACTGACTTTATAAAAGAACTAGTCCTTAGTTATTATGGAAATGTGTGCTCTTAATCCTAATATAATAACAAACACATATATTTAGTATTTATTTCTTTGACTTATCAATGAGTGAGATTTAGCTCGATAAATCAATAAGCCCGATAAGTTAGAAAATGATCTTACTTATAGTGTGTGTTGTTGATTATAGAAGAAACTGTGTCCTAGTAATCTAGGTTGAGAATGACCCCAAGAGGAGCTCATAAGGATTGTCATGTTAAACCCTGCAGGTGGACTTAGTCCGACATGACGATGAGATTGAGTGGTACTACTCTTGGACTAAGATATTAATTAAGTGAATTGTCAGTAACTCATTTGAATTAATGGACATTCGATATCTTAAACACAGGGAGACTAACACACTCATAATAAGAAGGAGCCTAAAATATAATTTGGGATTGGTGCGGTAGTTCAATAATAGTTGTAAGATATCGTAAAATTAAATAATAAATGTTATTGGATGAAAAATCGTATTGGATTTTTCTGGAATTTTTAGAAATTTTTCGGGATTTAAATGGGGTCCGTATGATCCGTTTTGAGAGGATGGATTCCGGGTACAGAGGAGGCCTGTTTAGAACACCATTTAAGTGGGAGTTGATTAAGGAGAAAACTTTGCGTTTAATTAAATTAAACCTAAGTATTTAATTAAGCCCTAATTCCTTATTCTTTCCTTCATTCTCCGATTTCTTTTCCCTCACACGAGTTTCCCTTTCTCCCGAGCCCTCTCTTGCGATTTCTTCTCGCACGATCGCCGGTCGCCATGGACTCACCGCCGGCAAACGATCCCCTCCTCCAACGTGCCTCGGTTGAACTCTCCCTCTCTCTCTCGTGTCGTTGTGATCCGCTTCTCCCCGACGCTTCTCCCTTCCTCTCTCACGCGGATGAACCCGACACCGACGGAGAGATTCTTCCCTGACGATCCTATTCTCGCCGAGTCGCCTGAGGGAGAGCATCGGATCTCGACGATATCAACCATCTCTGGAGGAGCGACCACCTTCTCGGCCTCTCGACCATTCCTTATGCGCGATCGACAGCGATCGGGGGGATCCGATCTAGGGCACAGCGAGGTTTGAATCGCATCGCTCCCAGCCGGTTATTCTCCTTGTTCTTCTCTGTGATTTGTTCATTGGAATTTGATCTGCAGCTCCACACTTGTTGGATCAGATTGGGACAACACCATCCGGAGGTAGTCGATCAAGGTAGGCTTCATTCAAATCGTAAAGCTTCAAAGATCTTGTTTAGTTAACTTCGATCTTGATAAGCTTCTTATTCTGGATCAGAGGAGGTGTTAGTTGGTACAGTGCTTGTGCCGATCACTGTCTTGTTTCCAATGCTGGAAGCTGTGGGAGTCTCGGCTGGGGAATTTGAGATCGATTGAGGTGAGTGTTGTATTGTTATGTTAAGGTTTTAGTAAGTAATGGCTCTACAGCTAAGTGTTGGATTTGATTTTGGAAGGAATTGGTGTAGAGCTTCTTGGTAGCTGCCGGCAGAGGTCTTGTTGGGCTGTGAGATTTGGATTTTGCTACCAAACCTTAAGGTAAGTAATGTCCAGTAGGGTAATTCTATTGGTTTCATTGGTATATTGCTAGATTAGGTTTCTACGGATTTAGGTTGTTTTGTTTGGATGGCAGTGTCTATATAGTGGATTGGTAATTAAGAGAATGGATGAATTATTGGGTTTAATCTTAATTGAGAATGTATTAATTGAGGATTGTGTATTGGATTTATTCTAGGTGTTGATTTTGGGCACCTATTTGTGTTGGACCAGCTGTAAATGGGTGGAGAAGCTCCATTTTTTCTCCACAGCAAACTTTGGATTTCTTCATCAAAGGGTGTTGATTTTGTTTTGGATCAAGGTGAGGTAACTATGGAGTTTTGGTTGCATTTATGTGATATATTGATTTGGTTGAATCTTGGATTGATTGGGGGATTTAGAAGGATTTATGATGAGTTTGGATTATGTTTAGATTTAGGAGAAGTTTGATTGAGGATTAATTGGAAGATTAATCAGATATTAGATCTGGTTGGAGTGAACATAATTGGATTAAGGGATTAGGTTGATTATTTCGATTGGGGTTTTTCTAATTAGATTGGGGAGTTTATTTAGCTATTTACTACCTATGTAATTAGCTAAATATATTATGTGATCACAGGATTTTATTTCGAGGCGAGCGTCTCGACGTGGGATTGGATTGTTTGACGCGGTCGACAGATAAAGGCGGGTATTTCTTCCTTGACCTCTATGTAGATTTTCTTATACTTAGTGCATGGTTATTATTGGATGAATTAGGCTGCTTTATCTTATATCATGATCGGTTGCTGTTTTTCCTGCTTGTTACTTTTGCTTGAGCTTAGAGATGATCTATTTAATTCATATACAGTCTCCACTCTTGATATCTACTCTGTTGTGATTTCACGTGTAGAGTATGTCTTGTAGGGATTGTTGGGTTGTTGGTATTACCATGCTGATTGGGTATATGATGTGGATTGTACATAGGTGGGTATGTGTTATAGGAGTCATCTTGTTGACCGTGCATTTACATGTGGTGTGTACATACGTATTTGTCATGTACTTTTGGAGGAGTTGTGTTGATTGTATGTTTGGGGTATATACACATGTCTGTTGTGTTTTTACTGGAGGATACATGTTGATTGTACTTATATTTTGTGTACATGTGTCTGGTGGGATTATTGGAGATTTTTGGTTGATTTTACATGTGTATTGTGTACATATGTTTGGTGGGATACGTGGAGGTATCATGACGATTATACTCATGTTGGAGGTATTTATGAGGTTTAGAGTGTTGCATGGATGATGATTATATATATATATATATATATCATGTTCATCATTCATTGCATCTGATGACTATTGTCTCCCATGTGGTTGAGAGAGTCATCAGTTTGGTTTAGCGCCGCACACTCGGCCACTCATGGGTAGTGGTAGCTGGAGCAGTTGCCGCTCGTCCTGTCGTGCCACCCGGTCACGAGGTTTAGTGAGATCCGGCGTTGTGAGCAGTCAGGGACCCTGATACTATGTAGCTAGATAGTTACTAGTGGACTGTCTGCCTCGACCACTATATAGTGGGCTGGAGGGTAGTACAGTCATCACGGACCCAAGCCTCTCGGCCATACTAGGGTCGTGGTGTCTGGAGAGGTGTCGGGGGTGACCATGGAGCATGCATACGCAGTTATTATTCCTGCATTTGATGCGCGGTGCATCTGCATTTGCATACATGCCTAGTAGTTACTAGTTGCATGTGATTGTCGTTGTTGCACTTGTTTGAGATATGATTGTTGCATATGGTTGTCATGCTGCATACATGTCATTTATTTTACATGTATATACAGTCGTATTTATATTGCACAGGTGTCATGGGTACGTTTGTTGCAGATCCGATGAGTTTACTGATCATTGTACCATGTGTTGATTCCAGATTGGGTATGTATCTGTCATTATGTTAGTTGTGGTTTGTACAGTTTATATGTCAGGTTATTATGTCAGTTATGTTTAGGTGCATTGATTATGATAGTATGATCATGTTCTTTATTCCCTACTAAGACTGTATACTTGTGATCTCCATGTTGTTTATGGACCATGCACTATCTTTTCTATTACCCGCTGAGTTACCTATACTCACCACCGCATGTATATCTTTATGTTTTCAGGTAGATGGTTGGAGTGTCGCTCGGAGTATCCTGTCTGCCGGGTCCTACGTCACATCCGACGATTGTTTCGGGTTTTGGTATATCTTTATTTGTATTTGATATTTGTTGTATTTGGTGTGTTGTTGTATTTGTTGTTGTGGTTGTTGTATAAAGCCTAGCCGGCTAGCAGTGTGCTGATTGTGTTGTATTGGGCTTTCCGTTTTCGTTTTTCCGCTGTGTTGGTTTGTTTTGGTACAGCTGTGTGGGCTATTTTTATATATAACTGCGTGGTTGTGATTGTTTCATTCCAGCCGTATGGGCTGTTATTATAACTGCGTGGTTGTGTATATAAATATTCCAGCCGTATGTGGCTGATGTATATTTTGTTTGTAGTGATGCTTCATATTGTCACCGGTATAGGGGAGATGTTGTCAGATTTTTGTCTGGCAGGGACTCCTTTGGGGGCGTGACAATAGTTCTTTAGTGGAATTAATTATTATTGATGAAATTAAGTTATGTGTTCGGGGCGAACACGGGATGCTTAATTTCATCGGGAGACCAAAAACCAATTCCTCCTCTCGGTCCCTATCGTAGCCTCTTAATTATAGAGTACTATACCCACCTTCTTACCCATCCTATAGGGGCCGGCCAAGCTAGCTTGGAGTCCAAGCTAGGGTCGGCCAAAGGCATGGTTCATGGGTTCATGAGGTAGTCGGCCCTATTAAAATAAAAAGTAATTTTATTTTTTAAAATTTTCTTATGTAGATTCCATGGTTTTAAAAGAGAGTTTAAAATTTAAATCTTTCCTTTTATAGCTTTCTACAAAAGATAAAGAAAAGATTTGAAATTTTTTCTTATTTGTAGATTGAAAGATAGATTTTAATTTTAAGAAAACTTTCCTTTTTAAATCATGTTCACGATTTAAAAGAGAGTTTAAAATTAAATATTCAATTTTATTAGTTTTTACAAAAGATTAAGAAAAGATTTGATATCTTTCCATATTTGTAAATTAAAAGGAGATTTTAATTTTTAGAGATAACTTTCCTTTTTCAAAATCATCCACATGTTTAAAAAAAAAATTTAATTTATAAAATTTTCTTTTTACAAACCACCATGAAGGGAAAAATTATTGGAGAAATTTTTTAGAAATTTTTGGAAACAAATTAGGAAGTTTTAATTCTTGTGTGAATTAAATTTTCCTTGATTGGGATTAGAATAGTGGTCCGCCATATGATTTAAGAAAAGGTTTTAATTTTAATTAATTAAATTTTCTTTTTCATGGCAAAGGAATTAAGGAAGTTTTTATTAAAATTTCCTTATTTGCTAAGACCAAGGAATATAAAAGAGGGGGTAGAGGTGCCTTTATGGCTAACGACTCTATTTTTTTTCTTCCTCCCTCTCTTCCTTGGTGGTGTGGCCAGCCCCTTTTTTTCTCCACTCTCCTTATTGTGGCCGAAACTTCTTCATTGGTGGAGTTCTCTTGGTGGCCGGATCAAGCAAGAAGAAGAAGGAGAAAAAGGAAGTCTAATCTCTAGCATCCCTTGGAGCATTGGTGGTGGTCGAACCTATATATCAAGAAGGACTCTTGGTGGCCGAAACCTAGAACGAAGAAGAAGGTGCTTGGTGGTTCTCATCTCGGAAGATCGTTGCCCACACAACGTCCGAGGTTAGAAGAGGAATACGGTAGAAGATCAAGAGGTCATTAAAGTTCACAAAGAAAGGTATTACTAGTATTTAATTTTCGCATCATGTTAGTTTATTTTTCTTTTTATGAATTCCAAACACAAGAGACATTAGATCTAGTTTTTTTGAATTTATTTTCAAATTTGTGTTTTCTTTGTTTTTCGAATTTGTGATTCGATTGTTCTTTTTGGTTATCCTAGAGTTATTTAAGGAAATTAAATATTAGGTTTCCTTAAAAGGTTTTGTCTAGGCGGTGGTGGTTGCTCCCATATCCAAGAAGGTCATGTGCCTCGCCATCCAGTCCTAGAAGCCAATTTTAGAAATTAATATTTAATGGAATTAATAACATAAGTGGATTTGAATTAATAGTGTTAAGTTTCGCTTGCGATTCAAATCTAAACCATTAAGAATAGATAAGTTAAATTTAGAATCAATGATGTTAAGTTCCGTCTGTGATTCCTAATTTAACTTCTAAAGAACACAATAGGTTATTTAGGAAAGGTTCAACACTTGTACAAAATTTTTATACAGTGGAACCGGTACGATTTTCCTAGGACCAACCAACAAATCCTTCTTTCCGAAATCCTCGGAAAGAAGTAAATTGTACAATGGAGCAAGATAGTAACACCCTACTATCTTGCTTAAATAAAATTACAAAGCAAGCTTTAATTAAATTATACTGACAATGAATTGCAGATAAATCTTAGGTCGGCACTCCGGATGATGTTGCTTGCTGAGCTGATGAAGATGAGTAGCGTGAGAAGCTTGCAGAGTAGCACAAGAATTGATCAGAAGTTCCTTGACTCGCCTCTATCTTCTAGCCTTTTTTATAGATGTACTGGAGGTTCGGTCGATCGATCCCTCTGTTCGGTCGACCAAACCCTCTCCCTTCCTTCCTGGTTGAAGTTCAAAGCTGGCTCGATCTTTTGTATTTACTGGTCTTTAATGGTTCGGTCAACTGGTCAGGCATTTTGGTCAACCGAACAGCTTTCTTCCCTATTCGTCGTGATTTTGCTGAGATCATCATTTAATGCAGAATAAATACTGATTGGATCGGTCGACCGATCCCCAGGTTCGGTCGACCGATCAGCCTATTTCCTTTGTTGCTGATCGGTGTTGATGATCTGTCCTTGCTGTATAGTTCAGTCGACCGATCTTACTGTTCGGTCGACCGATCAAGCTTTGATCGGGCTCGACCTATATTCTGGTTCGATCTGAATACTGAACTGAACTTTGCTGTTTCGGTCGACTGATCCTCTGGTTCGGTCGACTGATCATGCAGTACCTGCAGAATAGTGTTAGGCAAAACTTCCTTCAAAACAGAGATTAGCACAGTAACAGTATAATGCAAGAATAATATTAAAAGACAGTAAAACTGTCTTGATCTCAACTTGGAAACCTTCCCGATTTCTTCAGTTGGATCAGCAACCTAAGGTTGTTCCCTTCGGGAACCCGACCTCACTTTTGCTCCTCCAGTTTGTTTACCTCAACCTACCTGCCAAACTTAGATCCTCCAGATCTAGTTTGGACTTTTCACTCAGTCTTGATCGGCTCCCCAGGACTTTTCCTTTGATCTTCGGTCCTCCAGACCTCTCGATCACGCCGCCAAGCTTCCGGTCCCCTCGACTCACTAGGACTTGCACCTGGGTTCTACGATCTACTAAGATTTCTCCTGCCTAGCCTCCAACTAGGTCTTTCCCGGTTGAGTAAACATCCTGCACACTCATTCAACTTGTTACACCACAACAAGACTTAACTTGAACCTTTGACAACATCAAAACTCAGGTTTAATTCTGGTGTAGCTTGCACCAACAGTCGTGTGGGCAACAATCTCCCAAGACAACACCACCCGAACCACTTCTTTGTCTCCAAGACTTTCAGCCACCAAGGGATGCTAGAATAGGGAGCCTCCTTCTCTTCTTCTTCTCCTCCAAGTAATCGGCTATAAGAAGATGGGGCCTCTTGATGCCACCGGCCCGTCTTAAAGGAAACAAGGGGAGAATAGAAAGGGAAGAGGGTCAGCCAAAACAATGATTAAAAGAAGAGACTTAGGTTGTGTTCTACCATAAGGAACCATCTACCTCTCTTTTATAATCCTTAGTGAATGCAAAAAAGGAAAGATTTAAAATTAAAACCTTCCTTTTAATTCCTATTATGTGTGGTCAACCCTTATTTGGGAAACAATTAAGGAAAAATTTTAAATTAAACTCTCTCTTTTAAACCATTGTGGATTGCAACAAAAAAGGAAAGATTTTAAAATTAAAATATCTCTTTTAAATCCCTTTGTGGATGGTTATAAAAGGAAAATTTAAAAAATTAAAATCTCTCTTTTAAATCCCTTGGAGGATGACTATAAAAGGAAAGATTTTAAAAAATTAAAATCTCTCTTTTAAATCCCTTGAACGATGGCTATAAAAGGAAAGATTTTAAATAAAATTAAAACTCTCTTTTAATTCCTTGTGGTCGGCCCCTTGCATGGGCACCAAGCAAGGATTGGCTGGCCACCTCTGTTGGTGTGGGAAGCATCCGACGATTGAACCTGAGTTTTGATAATGACAAAGGATTCAAAGTTAAGATGTGTAGTGATCTAACAGTCTGAATGAGATTGCAGGAAAGTCCTAACTGCGGTTAGACAGGTGAAAACCCTAAGGGGTGGTAACCCTAGGTCCTAGAGGGTGGTAACCCTAGATGGAGAAAAGTCCTAGTTGCGGTTAGGCAAGGTGAAAACCCTAGGGGGTGGTAACCCTAGGTCATAGGGGGTGGTAACCCTATGTGGAAAGTCTTGGTGGGTCGAGTGCTTCAAGCAAAAGTCCTAGGGGGGTAACCCTAGGTGGAAAGTCCTGGTGTCGCGAACCAGGTGAAAGACTGGACCAGCCGGGAAGCGAAAGTCCAGCAGAAAGTCCGGAAGCATCGAGCACCGAGCAAAAGTCTAGTCGATCTGGAGGATCGCACTAGCAACAGGTAAATCTCCTGAGTGGAGTAGGTGAGGACGCGTTCCCTGTGGAGGGAACAGTAGGCGTCGGGTCGACCTAGGGTTTCCGGTTGGAAATCCAAAGTCAGACCCGGACAGTCCGATGACTGTCAAACTTCATATTTATGATATTATATGTGCTAACTTTTATTTTGCAGGATATGTTTGTGTTTTGGATCTAACATGTCTTGCAGGTACGAAAGAACAAGGTTAAGCCTCGGATAAACAGTGTCCGAGCGCCTCCATGGAGCTTGGAGGCGCCTCGGGTACAAAAGATGAGCTGGATGCGAAGCAGGCTTGGAGGCGCCTTGTAGGGAGCTTAAGGCGCCTTGAACTGGTGGATGAAGGCGCCTTGAGGAAGCATGAAGGCGCCTTGAACCTGATAAGGTTCGACCAGTTCAGCACCTATCTCAGCGTATGACTCGGCCAGCATGGAGGCGCCTTGGATGGATTTCAAGGAGCCTTGAACACCCTTTATAAGAGTGTTTCGACCAGCAGCTCAATACAACTCATTCCAAGTGATCCTCTTGCTGCGTGCTGCTAAATCGACGACCTGGAAGTGCTGCGACTTGACATCGACGACCCGGAGCTTCGCTTTTTCATCCATTGTTGTCGGTATACGATTTCTGGTTTAAATTAAGCTGTAAATTGTTATACTTGTAAACCTTATCGAGCTTATAGTTGTTTCCCACGGAAAGCGATCAAGGATCGCGGGCCTTCGAGTAGGAGTCGATCTAGACTCCGAACGAAGTAAATCCTCTTGTTCTTTCTGTTTATTTTTCTTTATTTCGCTACGTGTTTTAACTCCGATAGTTTTACGAATCGAACGAAATAGTCATGAGCGCTATTCACCCCCCCTAGCGCTTTCGATCCAATAATTGGTAACAGAGTGGGGTCATTTTGAATTGGTGCAACCACCATTCAAAACAATTCTTCGTGGTATTTTCAGATTTTTCGGAGTCAATTAGAATTTAGCTTTATAGCTATATTCTAATTCTTTTCTCGAATCGATTTTTGCTCGAAGTTTGTGCAACACCACTCAAGATCGTTTTCTTTTAAATACTTCTCGCACTACTAATCCAGGACCAAGTCCTGGAATTTTCTTGTCGTTTATTTTCTTCATAGTTGATCTAAAATGGCCGAACAAGAGGGTTATAGCACTGTCCGTCCCCCGCTCTTCACCGGAGAGGACTTTGGTTACTAGAAGGGCAGAATGGAGAACTTCCTGAAGATCCAGTTCGAGACGTGGATGATCGTCAAGACTGGTTTGGATCTGCCAACGGATAAAGACGGTAATCCTACACCCTGCGAGGATTGGGAACATGCATTAATCAAGAAGGTGGAGGCAAATGCCAGAGCAACTTGTACCCTCCAGTGCAGACTAACAAAGGAGGAGCTAAACCGCGTCGGTCCATTCTCAAGCGCCAAGGAGCTATGGGAGAAGCTGATCGAGCTTCACGAAGGGACCTCCGATACCAAAGTAAGTAAACGTGATTTATTATTCAATAAATTGTATAACTTAAAAATGTAGGAAAATGAGACGGCAAGCCAGCTGCACGCAAGAATTCAAGACATCCTCAATTCTCTCCATGGAATCGAGCAAAAGGTAGAGCATCGGGACGTCATAAGGTACGCACTAAACTCATTTCCGAGGAGCACATTGTGGGCATCAATGGTAGATGCCTACAAAGTCTCCAAGGATTTATCTACAATAAAGTTAGATGAATTATTCTATGAGTTTGAATTACATTAGCAGACTAATGCACAGCCAACCGAGAAGGGGGTTGCTTTGGTTGCAGGTACCAGTCGAACGCGCGAACCGAGATCATGACGAAGAACTGAACCAGAGTCAGAAGAAGAACCCGACTCATATGATGAAGATGAAGAACTAACAACCAAGCTCATGAACCTTGTGAAGAGACTCTACAAGAAGAAGAAATGCTTCAACAAGAAGGACCTAAAGAAGGCAGTCCAATCCAAGGAGGCCCAACCAAGTTCTAAGGTAAAGTTCGAAGTGATCTGCTACGGGTGCAACCAGAAGGGGCACATCAAGGCCAACTGCCCTAATCAAAAGGATGCAAAGAAGCAAAGAATGAAGAAGGCCCTAAGGGTGACATGGGACGAATCTTCCTCAGAAGACGACGACGACGAACTCGATCAGACGAGTTTACTTGCGTTGATGGCCCGGGACCAGATCGACGAATCTGAGAGCGAGATTGAGTCGGAGGTTGAGTCCGAGCGAAGCCACAGATCCGTATCCATTTCTGAAGGGCCCGATCCCTCTGTAAGTATCCCTCGACTCAATAACTTAGTCAATTATTTATTACGGAAATTAGCTAAGTCGAATCTTAGAATTAAATCACTTCTAAAGGAAGTAGTTGTCCTTAAAGAAGTGACTGACTCCAAATCTTTGACTGAACCAGTTCAGACTGGAAACTCAACTCAAGTTCAAAAACTTGAAGAAGAGAACTCCAGTCTGAAAACTCAAGTCAAGGATCTGGAGAAAACTCTAGAACGGTTTTCTTTAGGTTCCAAGAATCTTGACCTAATTCTTGGGACACAAAGAGTCGTTTATAATAGAACTAGTCTAGGATTTAAACCAAAAAGGAAATATAAATCTTACTTATCTCTTGTATAAAGAACAAATAGAAAAACAGTCCAAGCATGGGTCCCCAAGTCCAAATTGATTAATCAAGTTGGACTTGGTCAATATTGGATCCCGAAGAATCAAATACACTACCTCGACAGACCATATCGAGGCTATGATCCAGGGGGAGTAAAAAGAAAAACGATATTAATAAAATGAACATAATTTCAAATTCAATTAAAAACTCAAAATTAAATTAAAATTTAAAATTAAATTCAAAATTCGAAAATAAAATTAAAAAATTAAATTAAAATACAAAATTAAATTAATAATTCAAAATTAAATTAAAATTCAAAATTCAAAATTCAAAATTAAATTAAAAATTTGAAATTAAATTAAAATTCAAAATTCAAAATTCAAAATTCAATTAAAATTCAAAATTAAAATTCAAAATTCAAAATTCAAAATTTAATTAAAATTTTGAAATTAAATTAAAATTCAAAATTTAATTTAAATCAATAAAAAAAATAGAAGGAGGATCCAGAATAGCTGGCACCCCCAACTAAACTACCCGACTGGGTAACCGAACTTAATCTACCCGAAATGGGTAAACAAGAGTAGACTACCCGGCAGGGTAATTAAGTTTAGATTAAAAGGAGCTAGGTTTAACTTGACCCACGGTACTGGTGAAGTATTGGATGATAGTACATTGGGGAAGCTTAATCATCGCATGTCTAGGAAGATATGGCTTCAACCTGGTGTATTTGGCTAAGTGGAACTAACCGAAGCTACCCTTTATGAATCCTAACCAGTTAAACCAAGGTTTTGTACTAAGTTCAATGGGTAGGACTATTTGGAAAACCTCGAAGGCATGGTTACTTTAATGATGTCCTTGTGACTCATCATAGCCCAGAAGTTTATCCAAAAAATGCCTACTTGTTGAACCCAAAGCTAAACCTGAATCTAACACAAAGTTAAACCAAACCCTTAAATTGAACCTTAATTCATCTCACAACAATTATAGGAGTACCTGATTGAAAATTTAGATAGGGTGAGATGACTAAGGAATTTAAAAAATTCAAAATTAAATTTGTAACTATAATTAATTCAAATTCTATAATTAAATTCTTAATTAATATTATTTTTTAAGAAATTAATCTCAAAATTTTTTGAAAAATCGCTTAAAAATCATTTTAAAAATCTTTTAAAACTAATTTCAAAATTATTTGAAAAATCTTTTAAAAATCTTTTAAAAACTTAATTTCAAAATTATTTGAAAAAAAAACTTTTAAAAAACATTTTAAAAATCTTTAAAAAACTTAATTTCAAAATTATTTGAAAAATCTTTTAAAAATCAGTTTAAAAATCTTTTAAAAACTTAATTTCAAAATTATTTGAAAAAACTTTTAAAAATCATTTTAAAAATCTTATAAAAACTTAATTTCAAAATTATTTGAAAAATCTTTTTAAAATCTTTTAAAAAATCTTTTAAAAACTTAATTTCAAAATTATTTGAAAAATCTTTTAAAAATAATTTTAAAAATCTTTTAAAACTTGATTTCAAAATTATTTAAAAAATTATTTGAAAAAAAAAATATTGTAAATCAATTTCAAAATTATTTTTAAAATCTTTTAAAACGTAATTTAAAAAGTATTTAGAAATTATTTTCAAAATTAATTAAATTAAAATTATTTTCATATTAATTAACTTAAAATTATTAACTTCACAATAAACCTAAAGTTAGATCTTTGTTTCAACAAATACAAACTCAAACTTAATCTCACTTACTTTTCATCAAATAGAGTCTAATTCAAACAATTTATTTGTAGGAATATAAAGAATTGGATCAGTGGATGTTAGATAGTGGATGCTCCAGAGACTTGACTGGAGATAAACTAAAGTTCACAAAGCTCAAACTAAAGAATTTAGGGTTTGTTGCATTCGACAACGACGGCAAACTTAAGGTAATCGGAAGAGGTAACATCGAACTTAGTTCCAATTTTATTATTCGAAAAGTTCTATTAGTTGAAAACTTCAATTTTAATCTTCTAAGTATAAGTCAATTGTGTGATAGTGGATACTTAGTTACCTTTGACAAATCTAGTTGTTTAGTTAAAAATATTGAAAACCCAGAAATCACACTTAAGGGGCTTAGGAAAAATAATATGTACTTAATCGATCTACCCACTTCCTCAATAAAGTGTTTTCTAACACAAGAAGAGGAAACTGAGTTATGGCACAGAAGATTGGGTCACACTCACACTAGACTCATTTCAAAAATGAGTCAAAATGGTCTAGTTAAAGATTTGCCCAAATTAAAATTTATTGAAAACTCAATATGTAATGCTTGTCAACAAGGAAAACAAACCAAGTCAACCCACAAATCAACTAATCTAGAAAGAACTAACTCTTTACTTGAGCTCCTTCACCTTGACCTATTTGATTCACATAGAGCCAAGTCACTAAGCAAGAACCAGTATTGCTTAGTAATAATTGATGACTACTCTAGGTTCACCTGGGTAAAATTTCTAAAAATAAAATATGAAACTTTTGAAGAATTTAGTAATTTTTGCAAGTTAACAGAAAATGAAAAAGATACTAAAATTAAAAGAATAAGAAGTGATCATGGGGGAAATTTGAAAATCATAGGTTTACCCAATTCTGTAAAATCAATGGATACCAACATGAATTTTTATGTCCTAAAACCCCCCAACAAAACGGTCTAGTGGAACATAAAAATAGAACCCTACAAGAAGCCGCTAGAACCATGTTAAATGAATATAACTTAAGTCATCAATTTTGGGCCGAAGCCATAAATACAGCAAATTATATTCAAAATAGAATTCTAATTAACAAATATCACAATAAAACTCCTTATGAAATGTATTATAATAAAATTCCCAACCTAAACTACCTAAAAGTATTTGGATGTAAAGTTCATATTTTAAATACTAAAGATTACTTAGGAAAATTTACACCCAAATCAAACCAAGGAATCTTTTTAGGGTACTCCACAACCAGTAGGGCCTATAGAGTCTATAAACAAAATACCCTAAAAGTTGAAGAAACAACTAATATAATATTTGATAAAGAAAATAATCTACCAAACTTAAATGAAAATGTTGACATTAATCCAAGAATTATTAAAGACGATGAAATTCATCCCAACACTAATAAACCAGAGGAACCAATTTCTGACCCAAATATAAGACCAACTAGAGCAATTACCTCTCACCCACTTGACCAAATTTTGGGTGATCCAAACCTAGGAGGCAGAACTAGATCCTCGTATAGGAACCTGAGTCAAATTGCCCTTATTTCAAAGATTGAGCCTAAGACTATAGATGTAAAATACTGTAAAATTAAATAATCAATGTTATTGGACGAAAAATCTTATTGGATTTTTCAGAAATTTTTAGAAATTTTTTGACATTTAAACAGAGTCTGTATGACTCGTTTTGAGGGGATAAATCGTGGGACTAGTGGAGACCTATTTGGAATATCCAAAATAAGTGGAAGTTGATTGATTAAATTAACCTATAGTTGGTTAATTTAAATCCTAGATTTAAAAACTCAAACCTAACTTCTTCCCATTCATTTTCCCCGACTCCCTCCTCTGTCCTTTGCGTTCTCTGATCCCGACGATCGGCGATTTCTTCGCCTCTTCTCGGTGTCGCCGGCGAGGAGCTGGTCTTGGTGCAATGAGGGGGGAAGAGCTAGTTACGGCCGATCCTTCGTTTCTAGCCTCTTTCTCCTCTCCGGTCTCGGCAAGCGGCAGTGACAAATCCCCCTTTTCTTGTCATCGTCGCACCACTTGGTTCCGTTGGAAGGAAATCGTAGCCATCAGCGTCGGATTGAGCTAGTGCCAACTGTTTGGGTGAGTTAACAACCATTACCCCCTCCCGATCTTCTTCTCTATTCATCGACAAGAACAAATCATTGCCCTAGCCTTGACCGTGGAGGTAAATGTTTAGTTTTGATTGTGGATTCGAGCTTGTGATCTTCTTCTTGGTTTCATTTTGGTGGTTTTTTGAGAAGCAGGGGTTGTGTTTTGATTCCGGCCACCACAGCTCTATTGGGGATCGCGTTCTTTGTCGGATCTTGGATCATCACCGGTGATTGTAGAGGAGGTAATGAGAGTAATTTTTATTACTGGTTTGTAGAGATGAACAGATCTTCTAATTGTGGTTGTTCTTTCTTCTTGATTCGGCTGGTATATGCAGTAGGTGTTGAACCAGTGGATTTTTAATAGTGAATAGATGTTCTGTTTGATTTATTGTTCCCCCTTCTTGGCCGATTAGTGGATGCAGTAGGTGTTAACCAATGGAGTCTTGTGTATTGATTAATCTGGATTAATAACAGAATTAACAAGATATTATTCTGTTTAGGTTGTTGGAATTTCTATAGGGGCTGTGAGCTCTTGATTTGTGGCCATATCTCAAGGTAAGTGAGTTTCCAGTGATGTATTTATGTTATTTCCATGAGTAGAGGTTGCTGGAATTTTGGTGAGGTTGTTGAATACAAGCTTAAAATTTTGATTACAAGATTTCTTATGGAATTGATATCAGATTGTTTGGGTTGGAATTTGTGGATATGGTGATTGGTTGATATAGATTGTTATGTGATCATTCTTAGGATCATTGGATTGATTGTTGGTTGCGTTATCAGATGTGGTGGTTGGGTTAGTTATTGATGATGATGTTAGGTTGTTGTGGATTTATGGTAGAGATTCGATTTTGTGATAGGTTATTGTGAGTTGATATCATTATGAGATGAATTGATATAAGAGAGATGGATTTGTTATTGGATTAAAGGATGTGTTGATTTGGGAGATTAGTCAGAGATCAGATTTGATTGGAGTGAACCTATTGGGTTAGGGATTTTATTTAACTATTTAATTCATATAAATTTAGCTAAATAAAATATAAACATATTGATTGCTGCAGGACTTGGATTCGGGACGAGTGTCTCAACGCGGGATTACTTGGCACGATCTACATTTTAAGGTGGGTATTTCTTCCTTGGCTCTATGTAGATTTTTATTGAGTTTAGTGCATGGTTATTATGTGATGGTTTAGGCTGCTTTACCTTATATCGTGTTCGTTGGTTACTTTCCTGCTTGATACTTATGCTTGACCCTTGTGATGATCTATTTTATTCTTATACAGTCTACACTTTGGATTATCTATACTCTGTGGTGTTTGTGCACATGTAGAGTGTGTATGGTAGTGTATGGTTCATTGGCAGTGTTCATATGATGTTTGTCCATTTGTATGTCGTGTACACATTTGTCTAGTGTGATGATTGGAGGAGTTGTGTTGATTGTATATTTGTTGTATATACACTTGTCTGATGTGTTTTTACTGGAGGATACATGTTGATTATACACGTGGGGTTGTGTATGTGTGTTTGGTGGAGTTATTGGAGATTTTTGGTTGACAATACATGTGTAGTTATATACATATGTTTGGTGGGATATATGGAGGTATCATGATGATTATACTCATGTTGTGGGGTACTTAGGTGGATTTAGAGTTGCATGGATGATGACGGTGTTCATACCATGATTATATATATATCATGTTCATCATTTATTGCATTGCTGACGACTATTGTCTTCCTTATGGTTGAGAGAGTCGTTAGTCGTTTATAGCTATCCTTTCGACCACTGATGGAGAGTGGTAGCTAGGAGTGGAGCTAGTCCTATCGCGCTTACTCAGCCGCACAGTGTTCTGTCAGCCTTGACCACTCTGGAGTAGTGAGTCTTGAGGGTACAGTAGTCAGAGGGCTAGAGATGTGAGTGGCCAAGGACCCTTAGCTATGTAGTTATATAACTACTTAGCTGACCGTCCGCTTCGGCCGCCTATAGCGGTGCTTGTACTGGAGGCTAGTACGGTTTATCACGGACCCAAGCCTCTCAGCCATACAGGGGTCGTGGTGTCTAGAGAGGTGGCGGGGTGACCATGGAGTATGCATACACATTTACATTTGATGCACGGTGCATCTTTGGAGATATATTTGCATACATGCCTAGTAGATACTAGTTGCATGTGCTTGTGGTATGTTGCATTTGTTTGTGATATGATTGTTGCATATGGTTGTCATGCTGCACACATGTCATTTATTTTACATGTATTTGCAGTCGTATTTATATTGCACAGGTGTCACGAGTAGGTCTGTTGCAGATTTGGTGACTTTACTGACCATTATACCAGGTGTCGATTCCAGATTAGGTATGTATCTATCATTATGTCGGTTGTGATTTGTACAGTATGTATGTCAGGTTAGTAGGTCTGATATGCTCAGATGCATTGATTATGATAGTAGGATCATGTTCTTTGATTCCCTACTGAGACTGTATACCTTTGATCTCTATGTTTATTTATAGATCATGCACTATCCTTTCTATTACCCACTGAGTTACCTATACTCACCACCGTATGTATATCTTTATGTTTTCAAGTAGATGGTTGGAGTGTCACTCGGAGTATCCTGTCTGTCGGGTCCTACGTCACATCCGATGATCGTTTCGGGTTTTGTATATCTTTTATTTGTATTTGGTGATTGTTGTATTTGGTGTGCTGTTGTATTTGTTGTTGTGGTTGTTGTATAAAGCCTAGCCGGCTAGCAGTGTGTTGATTTGTTTTGTATGGGCTTTCGTTATCGTTTTTCCGCTGTGTTGGTTTAATATAGCCGAGTGGGTTGTCTATTGTATATATATAACTGCGTGGTTGTGTTTTATTCTTGTTTCAGCCGTGTGGGCTAATTTTATAACTGCGTGGTTGTGTATATATTCCAGCCGCATGTGGCTGATGTATTTTGTATGTATTTATGCTTCAGATTATCACCAGTACAGGGGAGGTGCAGTCGAAATTTTTCGGTAGGGTCTCCTTTGGGGGCGTGACAATAGAAGAAGCCCTACCCGACCCAGACTGGATTATTGCTATGCAGGAAGAGCTAGCACAATTCGAAAGAAACCAAGTCTGGGAACTTATTCCTAAACCCATAGATAAGTCCATAATTGACACCAAATGGGTATTTAGGAACAAATTGGATGATCAGGGTGAAATAGTTAGAAACAAGGCTAGACTAGTAGCCAAAGGATTTAGTCAAATTGAGGGTTTAGACTACGACGAAACCTATGCACCAGTAGCTAGACTTGAATCCATTAGAATGTTGTTAGCCTATGCAGCACATAAAGGGTTTAAGTTATACAAAATGGATGTAAAATCCGCATTCCTAAATGGATTCATTAAGGAAGAGGTCTATGTAAACCAACCCCCAGGATTTGAGGACCTAGACTATCCTAATCATGTATTTAAATTGAAAAAGGCCTTATATAGACTTAAACAAGCTCCTAGAGCATGGTATGAATGACTATCTAATTACTTAACATCCAAAGGCTTTAACCAAGGTCACATAGATTCAACTCTATTTGTAAAAACTATAGAAAAAGACATCTTCATAGCCCAAATCTATGTTGATGATATAATTTTCGGCTCAACTAACTCTAAATTTCTAAAAGAATTCATTAAATTAATGGAAAATGAGTTTGAAATGAGTATGGTTGGAGAACTAAATTTCTTCTTGGGTTTACAAATTAAACAAACAAAAGATGGAATCTACATTTACCAAACTAAATATGCTAAAGAACTAATTAAAAAATTTGGCATGGAACACTCTAAAATCATAAATACCCCAATGGCCACTAACATCAACATTGACTTGGACCTAGAAGGTAAATCAGTAGACCCAAAGTACTATAGAAGTATAATAGGAAGCCTACTCTACCTAACTGCAAGTCGACCAGATATAATATTTGCAGTTGGTATGTGCGCAAGATACCAATCTTGTGCAAAAGAATCACATCTAACATATCTTAAAAGAATACTTAGATATATAAAAGGCACCCTCAATATAGGACTTTGGTACCCTAGAACTAGCACCTTTGACCTTTTTGGCTATTCTGACTCAGACTATGCCGGGTGCAAATTAGATAGAAAAAGTACAAGTGGTAGCTGCCAAATCCTAGGTCAGTGCCTAGTACGTTGGTTAAGAAGAAAGCAACATTGTGTTGCTTTATCCACCACTGAAGCTGAATACATAGTCCTAGGAGAGTGTGCTTCTCAACTTTTGTGGATGATGCATACCTTAAAAGACTATAAATTAGAATACAAAAATCTTAATTGATAATATAAGCTCAATTAATCTAACTAAAAATCTAATTCACCACTCTAGGACTAAACACATAGAGGTGAAATACCACTTTGTAAGAGATCATGTAGCTAAAGGTGAACTTGCACTCAACTATGTTGAGTCCAAATCAAACCTAGCTGACATTTTCACAAAACCGTTACCTGAACTTGAGTTCAGTCCACTTAGAAGACAAATAGGAATGTGCTGGGTAGAATAGATATTAATTTTCAAAATTCATTGTCTTACTTCAAAACTCATTCTCTTATTCTTTTAAAAATCTAGGAAAAATAATGATTTTAAAATTCCATTTCCTTAGAATTTTCAAAAGTTGAATTTAGTCTAGGCTTTCCCCCTAGAAATCCTATTCCCCTAGATTTAAGTCAGAGCATCTCACAAACACCTAGGTATACCTTGCTTGTGCTTGAAAAACATAGAATGGTGTGAGATGCATAGGGTACGACCTAGACTCAAGAATGCTTATTTCTGTGCATCAATATGAGTCTGGGCGTTAAATACTTTATTAACAATAATCAAGTCAAGTCTTCCAGTCTTAGTCAAATCTAACTGGACCAAATGACTTGACTTGACTAACCAAGTGAAAGCTGCTGCTCTCTAGGCAATCAGCAAGTAGCTAAACGTTAGACAGTTGGTGAAGGAAATGAAAATATTAAGATTAAACATGCTTGTACTTTAGGGCTCTCATACCTGATCAAAACATTTGAATAAATATTTACCTTGACTCATGCTTGGACTTAAGGACCAACCAATTTGATTAAATAAACTAAATTAAATATTTAGTTTCTCCCTCTTCGTCCTAAAAATTAACAAGTTCTTACTCCTATGCTTTCAACAATAAGTATTGTTTTAATCAAATTAAGCTAAGTATCTTCTTAACTTAAGCTATATTTTCAAAATTCAATGTTTGCAAAAGACTAAGCTAAGTGGTTCATATAGAAACCGGTTGGGTTTTTCGGGCCGCGAAAATCGCTTTTTCGCGTCGCGAAAACCGCTTTTTCGCGTCGCGAAAACTCCGAAACCCCAAGCCACGGATCCATGCAAAGAATAAAACTTTCGAAAAATACGAGTACGAGTTTCTAATCTAGATCTACACTAGATTTACAAAGAGGAAACCTTTTATACCTTCGATGCATGCCCTTTTTCGTATCCCGCTCGTCCAAAATTCGCCGGATCTCGAGAGTATCAAAATAGATACTCCTCTATACCTATCCACACGAACACACTAGGTGGAGAAGACCAAACAAAGGTGTGCTAGCACCTAGGTTGTTCAGCCAAGAGAGGAGGAGAGGGAGAGCTTGAGGAGAGAGCTTGAGGAAGAAGAAGATGTGAATTGCCTTGAATGAAAAAATGAATTCACATTCACCACAAAAGTGGCCGGCCACAAGCACAAGTGTAACCCCCATTTTGCATTAAGTGTGGCCATTAAAGAGATTTGTAACCTCCATGAGGTGGCACACACATGTGCTAAACATGATGATGTGGCACCTCATCATTGGCCACTTAATGCCAAGTCACAAATGATGTGGCATAAAGTCAAGTCAAACTTGACTCTTCATCTTCCTCTTAAGTCAAGTCAAACTTGACTTAATCTCTCTCATGGTTGATCTAATCCAACCATTTAATTCAAGCCAATTTAATATAATGAATCTAATTCATTTAATTAAATTGATTCAATGAGTCATAATCTAAATTATACTGATTGAACACATGAATCAACTTGAGTCCAACTCAATTAGCCCAATTAGGATTACTCTTAATCCAATTTAATTCATCAAATGAATCTAATCCTCTTGGTTCATCATATGAACCTAATCTCCATCTAATTGTCCTTAGTGTGTGACCCTATAGGTTCTTGTAACGTTGGCAATGCCCCTAAACCCATTTAGGAGCATAAGTAATGAGCGGTATCTAACAACACATCATTACTACCCAAGTTACCAGAATGTTGAGATCCAACATCACCTTGTGACTACTAATTGTGACTCCTCACAATATATGACAAGTGTCCTTCTATCCTAGACATCTAAATTGATCAATGTGAGATATAGACCGTGTCATCCTCTGACCAATCTAAATCTTGAACTCCAAGTAGACTCACTAAATCAAATGAGCTCAATATCTCATATTGACTCATTTGGACATGGTCATGCACTTCGTGGTCTCACTCTATCAAGAATATCGATGTCGCTCCCGTCATATAGGAGGGATAGATCTCATCTACATCACTCACATCCCTCTGCATAATTTGTTACATACACAGTAATCGCCTTTATAGTCCACCCAGTTACGGGTGACGTTTGACGAAACCAAAGTACATAACTCCTTATGTAGGGATCCATGGTGACTTCAGGTCCAAGGACTAGTAGTCATACTAATAGCCACATGAGAAAGTATATGACACTCATATAACGATCTATGATACTTTCTCATGGCGGGTCATTCAGTATACATTCTCCAATGCATACCCATGTGTCAACTTGATATCTCTATATCCATGACTTGTGAGATCAAGTCATTGAATTGACCTACATGCTAGTCTTATTGCATTAACATTGTCCCTGAATGTTAATACTCGACTAGGAATGATTAAGAGTAGTGTTTCCTATATCATCTCACTATCGGTTCAACTAACCGATTGATATAGGTGAGAACCTTCTACTCAAGGACGCTATTATACTTTGTTTATTTGGCACTAATATAAGTAAGTATAATAACCAAAACAAATACCTTTATTTATATATGAGAATATGATACAATAAGTCCATAATACAAGCATCAAATGATTGGCTCTAGGGCTCTAACTAACAATCTCCCACTAGCACTAGTGTCAATCAGTGTAGGCTCTAAGCCCCAATGACCTAGTGTGACCATCATGCTTCCTCTGTGCCAAAGCCTTGGTCAAGGGATCTGCGATGTTAACCTCTGTAGGTACTCTACATATCTTCACATCTCCTCTCTCGATAATCTCTCGAATGAGATGGAAGCGCCGTAGTATGTGTTTGGTCCGCTGGTGTGAGCGAGGTTCCTTCGCCTGTGCTATAGCTCCATTGTTGTCACAATAGAGCTCAATAAGGTCAGTGATACTGGGAACCACCCCAAGTTCAGTGATGAACTTGCGGATCCAAACTACCTCCTTTGCTGCCTCTGATGCAGCAATGTACTCAGCCTCTGTCGTAGAATCAGCTACCGTGTCCTGCTTCGAGCTCTTCCAGCTCACAGCACCACCATTAATGCAAAATACGAATCCTGACTGCGATCGATAATCATCCTAGTCGGTCTGGAAGCTAGCATCACTGTAACCCTTTACAGCTAGCTCGTCATTGCCTCCATATATCAAGAAATATTCTTTAGTCCTTCTTAAGTACTTAAGAATATTCTTGACCGCTATCCAGTGACTTTCACCTGGATCTGACTGGTATCTGCTCGTCATGCTCAAATCATACGAGACATCAGGACGAGTACATAGCATGGCATACATGATAGATCCTATGACTGAGGCATAAGGGATCTGATCCATGCGGTCTCTCTCCTCTCTAGAAGAGGGACCTTGAGTCTTCGAAAGACTCACACCATGTGACATCGGTAGAAATCCCTTCTTGGAGTTCTGCATGGCAAACCGAAGGAGTACCTTATCAATATATGTACTCTGACTTAGGCCAAGCAATCTCTTAGATCTATCTCTATAGATCTGTATTCCTAGAATGCGGGATGCCTCACCTAAATCCTTCATTGAGAAGCAACTCCCTAGCCAGGTCTTGACAGACTGAAGCAAAGGGATGTCCTTCCCAATGAGTAGTATGTCATCCACATATAATATGAGGCAGACAACTATATCCCCTACAACCTTCTTGTAGACACAAGGCTCATCTTCATTCTTGATGAAACTAAACTGTTTGATTGCATCATCAAATCGAAGATTCCAGCTCCGAGAAGCTTGCTTTAGTCCAAAAATGGACCTATGCAGCTTGCATACTCTGCTAGTATGTTGTGGATCTATAAAACCCTTAGGTTGTGTCATGTATACATCCTAGAGTAGGTTTCCATTCAGAAACATGATTTTGACATCCATTTGCCATATCTCATAGTCATGGTAAGCTGCAATAGCAATCATGATCCGAATGGACTTAAACATTGCTACTGGAGAAAAGGTTTCATCATAGTCAATACCATGAATCTGCTTGAAACCTTTAGCTACCAAGCGACCCTTATAGATAAGTCCATCCATGTCAGTCTTTCTCTTAAAGACCCACTTACACCCTATGGGTTTTACCCCTTCAGGTGGATCAACCAAAGTCCATACTTGGTTGGTGTACATGGATTCCATTTCGGATCTCATGACCTCTAGCCATTTCTCAGAATCTGGTCTCATCACAGCTTCCTGATAGGTGGTAGGCTCATCATCTATGAGCAAAACGTCATCATGGTTAGACAAGAAAAATGAGTATCTCTCAGGCTGATGATGTACCCTATCAGACCTGCGAAGAGGTATGTCTACTTGAACTGGTTATTGTTCCTCAACTCTTTGTGGAACAACATCATCCACAACACTTTGTGGTTCCAGTTCAACTTCCATCGAGGCTTCAGTGCTATGGTCTGCATCTTGAACTTCTTCAAGATCGAACATACTTCCACTAGTCTTTCTAGAAACAAAGTCCCTTTCTAGAAAGACTCCAGTCTTTGCCACAACTACTTTATGCTGACTGAGAATGTAGAAGTAATATCCCTTAGTTTTCTTGGGATATCCAATAAAGTAGCACTTGTCGGATTTGGGTCATAACTTGTCTGAGACTTGACGTCGAACGTAAGCCTCACAACCCCAAATCCTCATGAAAGACACCTGGACTTCTCTCCCAGTCCATATCCTATATGGTGTCTTTATCACGGCCTTGGATGAAACTCGGTTGAGTATAAAAGCTGTCGTGTCTAGAGTATAGCCCCAAATGTATGTCGGAAGATTTATGTGACTCATCATAGATCGTACCATATCTAATAGGGTATGATTCCTCCTTTCGGATACACCATTCCACTGTGGTGTTCTAGGAGGAGTGAGTTGGGATAGAATCCCACACTCAGCTAGGTAGTCACGAAACTCATGGCTAAGGTATTCTCCACCTCGATCTGATTGAAGTATCTTAATACTCTTGCCAAGCTGGTTCTGTACTTCATTCTTGAATTCTTTGAACTTTTCAAAGGATTCTGACTTATGTGTCATCAAGTACACATAACCATATCTACTGAAGTCATCAGTAAATGTGATGAAGTACCTATAACCGCCTCTAGCAGCGACATTGAAAGGGCCACATACATCACTATGTATAAGACCTAACAAGTCAGTCGCTCTCTCACTGTGCCCACTAAAGGGAGTCTTGGTCATCTTGCCTAGTATGCATGACTCGTACGTCTCATAAGATTCAAAATCAAATGAGTCCAGCAAACCATCCTTATGGAGCTGGGAGAAGCGCTTGTCATTTATATGACCTAAGCGACAGTGCCAGAGATAGGTTTGGTTCAGATCATTTGACTTGAACCTCTTGGTATTTATGTTATAGATAGGGCTTTCAAGGTCTAGAATGTAGAGTCCATTCATCAGAGGTGCACTACAATAGAACATATCTTTTAAATAAACAGAACAACATTTGTCCTTAATTATAAAAGAGAAACCTTTCTTGTCCAAACAAGAAACTAAAATTATGTTCTTAGTTAATGCAGACACATAACAACAATCATCCAACTCTTATACAATCCCAGAGGGCAGAGATAGAAAATAAGTCCCTACAACAACAGCAGCAACCCGTGCTCCATTGCCTACGCGTAGGTCCACCTCGCCCTTCGCCAATGTCCTGCTATTTCTCAGCGCCTGCACATTAGTACAAATATGAGATGCACATCCGGTATCTAATACCCATGATGAAGAAATAGATAGATTGACTTCTATAACATATATACCAGAAGTGGAAGTCTCACTTCGCTTCTTCTTAAGATCTTCCAGGTACACCTTGCAGTTCCTCTTCCAGTGCCCGGTCTGACCGCAGTGGAAGCAGGTAGCATCCTTGGCGACCCCTCCTTTAGGCTTCAGTGCCTTGCCTTTGCCCTTGGCTTGGGACTTTCCCTTGCCTTTGGGCTTGCCCTTGCCCTTGTGTTTCTGAACCATCAGAACAGAGTGGGGCTTTGCCTTCTTAAGGTTCAGCTCAGCAGTTCTTAACATGCTAAGCAGCTCGGGTAGCGGCTTGTCAATTTTGTTCATATTGTAGTTTAGAACGAACTGACTATAGCTATCCGGCAAGGATTGCAAGATCAGGTCAGTGGCCATCTCTTGGCCAAGCGAGAATCCTAACCTCTGTAGGTTTTCTATGTACCCAATCATTTTGAGTACATATGGGCCTACGGGAGCCCCATCTGACATCTTGCACTAAAACAATGCCCTTGAGATCTCAAATCTCTCATGCCTCACTTGTCCTTGATATAGTTGACGAAGATATTCAACCATATCGTAAGCACCCATTAACTCGTGTTGCTTCTGAAGCTCAGAGTTCATGGTTGCGAGCATTAGACAGGACACATTTAATGCGTCATCTTGATGCTTCTTGTAAGCATCTTTATTTGCTCGCGTGGCATTGGCAGGAGGAGCCTCCGGAATGGGCTGCTCCAGAACGTACAGTTTACGTTCCTGGGTGAGAACTATTCTCAAGTTCCTGTACCAGTCCAGGAAATTTGCTCCGTTGAGCTTGTCCTTCTCAAGGACTGAACGCAGGGAGAAGGAGTTCGTATTCGACGTTATGGTTATCTACAACAGAAAAATGCAGAAAATAAATATCATATTCTTTTAAATCATTTAATTAGGCCTTTAACTAAATGATGCTCCCACTGAATTCTATAATTCATGTGGGACAAGATCCACATCATACTAACCCTTGAGTTAGCTTTGCCTAATACGCCCAAGATTTAGTATGATCGGTAGGTAACGATTTACCAATTACATATCTATACAACTCTTATTTATAGGATCATTATCCGTAGTTATATTAAAACTTGAGTTAGCTTTGGCTAATACGCCCAAAAATTAATATAAATGTGATTTATGCCCTATCTTTCCAACCATTGGAAGAATGCCTATAGTTGTACTCGATCCAACCGAGTTAACTAGGAATACTCAATCTAATTGAGTTTGTATTCGCCCATGCGTTGATAAGCGGGACCAAGATTGTCCCTCCGTACCCTACCAAGATAATATGTGTTGCTCTACTTTAGCAGATTCAACAACACATGTGATCGAGGTAGTGATAGGTATCACGGCACGGTAGGCATTAGAGTTGATGTGATTTAGATCTAATCTAAACGATAATGCATATCATATACTCGATAGATCTAATCTAATCGAAAGGGTGCATCATGTGCACGACTTAGATATAATCTAATCGTTAGGCACTAATTAATTACTTAATCATGCATCACATATACACAAGTAATTAATTAAATTAATTTGTGATTTTTCATGGCCCTACTACGATCTTCTCAAGCCAATGAGAAGATCAGATGGTCAACCTAGGGTCAACAGCTTCTTAAGCTCCTCCCTTTGACCACCTTGTGTTGCTCGCGCCCTCCTCGTAACTCTGTCTCGAGTGGACCTTCCACGGCTCCAATTTTTTACATTACAATTTTGAAACTCGAGTTACATTCGAGTCTAAACTAATTTACAACAAGAATAAATAGAGAAAGGCAGGACGCGCAGGTCGCGTATCAAACAATACAGCACACACAATCAAATGACGGCACGCAGGCCATATTATGAATTACAACACAAAATATACCAATCCAATTGGGTTTTTTTGGGCCATGACTATCACAAATTATACATAATTCTAAATTATGTATTTTCTATAATTTTTTGCAATTTTAATACCAATTTTTACAATTTTTACGAGTAAAAATTCTCGGCGATCCCGTTTAGCGATTTTCGGACGCAATCGCGGAACGAATCCCCTTGCGGGGCCAGGGGAAGCGCCCCTACCTGGGATCTAACCATCGCGAGGGTTCCTTAGCGATCCTACAGCGCCTTAGTCTCCTGTCCCAAAAAGTTTTGGGGCGAAACCTTACCGTTTCGGAAAAATCTTCTCGGTAGTCGAAGCCTACAAGTGTCGAAACACTTGTGCTTCGCTTCTACGAGAAAAATACCCATAAAAACTCTAAAAATCAGAAATTTACAGAATGTTACAGTACTAAATTTTAGTCATAAAAATAAAAACTAAACTCGTACAAGCTTCACACGTGACTCTGATACCACTGTTGAGTTTTTCGGGGCGCGAAAGCAGCTTTTTCGCGTCACAGAAACCCGGAAACCCCAAGCCACGAATCCGTGCGAAGAATAAAACTTTCAAAAAATATGAGTATGAGTTTCTAATTTAGATCTACACTAGATTTAGAAAGAGGAAACCTTTTATACCTTCGATGCGTGCCCTTTTTCGTATCCCGCTCATCCAAAATTCGCCGAATCTTGAGAGTATCAAAATAGATACTCCTCTATACGTATCCACACGAACACACTAGGTGGAGAAGACCAAACAAAGGTGTGCTAGCACCTAGGTTGTTCGTCCAAGAGAGGAGGAGAGGGAGAGCTTGAGGAAGAAGAAGATGTGAATTGCCTTGAATGAAAAAATGAATTCACATTCACCACAAAAGTGGCCGGCCACAAGCACAAGTGTAACCCCCATTTTGCATTAAGTGTGGCCATTAAAGAGATTTGTAACCTCCATGAGGTGGCACACACATGTGCTAAACATGATGATGTGGCACCTCATCATTGGCCACTTAATGTCAAGTCACAAATGATGTGGCATAAAGTCAAGTTAAACTTGACTCTTCATCTTCCTCTCAAGTCAAGTCAAACTTGACTTAATCTCTCTCATGGTTGATCTAATCCAACCATTTAATTCAAGCCAATTTAATATAATGAATCTAATTCATTTAATTAAATTGATTCAATGAGTCATAATCTAAATTATACTGATTGAACACATGAATCAACTTGAGTCCAACTCAATTAGCCCAATTAGGATTACTCTTAATCCAATTTGATTCATCAAATGAATCTAATCCTCTTGGTTCATCATATGAACCTAATCTCCATCTAATTGTCCTTAGTGTGTGACCCTATAGGTTCTTGTAACGTTGGTAATGCCCCTAAACCCATTTAGGAGCATAAGTAATGAGCGGTATCTAGCAACACATCATTACTACCCAAGTTACAAGAATGTTGAGATCCAACATCACCTTGTGACTACTAATTATGACTCCTCACAATATATGACAAGTGTCCTTCTATCCTAGACATCTAGATTGATCCATGTGAGGCATAGACCATATCATCCTCTGACCAATCTAAATCTTGAACTCCAAGTAGACTCACTAAATCAAATGAGCTCAATATCTCATATTGACTCATTTGGGCATGGCCATGCACTTCGTGGTCTCACTCTATCAAGAATATCGATGTCGCTCCCGTCATATAGGAGGGATAGATCTCATCTACATCACTCACATCCCTCTGCATAATTTGTTACATACCCAGTAATTGCCTTTATAGTCCACCCAGTTACGGGTGACGTTTGACGAAACCAAAGTACATAACTCCTTATGTAGGGATCCATGGTGACTTCAGGTTCAAGGACTAGTAGTAATACTAATAGCCACATGAGAAAGTATATGACACTCATATAACGATCCATGATACTTTCTCATGGCGGGTCATTCAGTATACATTCTCCAATGCATACCCATGTGTCAACTTGATATCTCTATATCCATGACTTGTGAGATCAAGTCATCAAGTTGACCTACATGCTAGTCTTATTGCATTAACATTGTCCCTGAATGTTAATACTCGACTAGGAATGATTAAGAGTAGTGTTCCCTATATCATTTCACTATCGGTTCAATTAACCGATTGATATAGGTGAGAACCTTCTATTCAAGGACGCTATTATACTTAGTTTATTTGACACCAATACAAGTAAGTATAATAACCAAAACAAATACCTTTATTTATATATGAGAATATAATACAATAAGTCCATAATACAATCATCAAATGATTGGCTCTAGGGCTCTAACTAACAAAATCTTCAAACTTCTTCAAACTTAGCCAACCTTCAAATCTAACTTTTTATAAATTCTTGCTAAGATATTTTTACTTACCTAAAAGTATTAAAAATCATAGTTTTGCAATGTTTTTACTCATTGCTTTCAAAATATTTTTGCTAAGTAAAAAGAGACTTCAATTTTCTTTAAGAATTTCAAAATTTAGCTAAGTATATTTCAAAAACAACTAAGTTTCAAAAGTGGCTAAAATCATCCTTCACAGTCTACTATATATTAGTCTGTTAAACTTAGGTGAAAATATTTCCGAAGTCAACTTAGCACTTATCCCGTTTTTCAAAGCCTAATCTATTTTTCAAAAAGAAAAATTGAAAATTGTTTAAAACTGGCTTATTTTTTATAAATGGCAAAGGGGGAGAGTAGGAAATTCAAAAGTAAAAAAGAATAAATTCAAAAAGGAAGCCCTGTATTATGGGGGAGCTTCACAAAAGTTTAAGTGTTACCTTAAGTTATGCTTTTATTTGAATTTATATATTTAAGCTTGCTCACTTAAAACCTTTTAATATACTTATGCATTTGTTTTACTTAACTTTGAATTTGGGTTGTCATAATCAAAAAGGGGGAGATTGTTGGTGCAGGAAGCATCCGACGATCGAACCTGAGTTTTGATAATGACAAAGGATTCAAAGTTAAGATGTGTGGTGATCTAACAGTCTGAATGAGATTGCAAGAAATTCCTAACTGCGGTTAGGCAGGTGAAAACCCTAGGGGGTGGTAACCCTAGGTCCTAGGGGATGGTAACCCTAGGTGGAGAAAAGTCTTAGCTGCGGTTAGGCAAGGTGAAAACCCTAGGGGGTGGTAACCCTATGCGAAAAGTCTTGGTGGGTCGAGTGCTTCAGGAAAAAGTCCTAGGGGGGTAACCCTTGGTGGAAAGTCCTGGAGTCGTGAACTAGGTGAAAGACTGGACCATCTGGGAAGCGGAAGTCCAGCAGAAAGTCCGGAAGCATCGAGCACCGAGCAAAAGTCCAGTCGATCTGGAGGATCACACTGGCAACAGGTAAATCTCCTGAGTGGAGTAAGTGAGAACGCGTTCCCCGTAGAGGGAACAGTAGGCGTCGGGTCGACCTAGGGTTTCCGGTTGGAAATCTGATGTCAGACCCGGACAGTCCGATGACTGTCAAACTTCATATTTATGATATTATATGTGCTAACTTTTGTTTTGCATGATATGTTTGTGTTTTGGATCTAACATGTCTTGCAGGTACGAAAGAACAAGGTTAAGCCTCGGATAAACAGTGTCTGAGGCGCCTCCATGGAGCCTGGAGGCGCCTCCATGGAGCTTGGAGGCGCCTCGGGTGCAAAAGATAAGCTGGCTGCGAAGCAGGCTTGGAGGCGCCTTGAAGGGATCTCAAGGTGCCTTGGGCTGGTGGATGAAGGCGCCTTGAGGAAGCATGAAGGCACCTTGAACCTGATAAGGTTCGACTAGTTCAGCCCCTATCTCAGCATATGACTCGGCCAACATGGAGGCGCCTTAGATGGATTTCAAGGCGCCTTGAACACCCTTTATAAGAGGGTTTCGACCAGCAGCTTAGTACAACTCATTCCAAGTGATCCTCTTGTTGCGTGCTGCTAAATCGATGACCCGGAAGTGCTGCGACTTGACACCGACGACCCGCAGCTTCGCTTTTTCATCTATTGTTGTCGGTATAAGATTTCTGATTTAAATTAAGCTGTAAATTGTTATACTTGTAAACCTTATCGAGCTTATATTTGTTGCCCACGGAAAGCGATCAAGGATCGCGGGCCTTCGAGTAGGAGTCGATCTAGGCTCCGAACGAAGTAAATCCTCTTGTTCTTTCTGTTTGTTTTTCTTTATTCCGCTACATGTTTTAACTCCGATAGTTTTACGAATCGAACGAAATAGCCACGAGCGCTATTCAACCCCCCCCCCTCCCCTCTAGCACTTTCAATCCAACAACCTCTTGGGCTCCAAGCAAAGCTTGGCCGGCCCTTGCTTGGGCACCAAGCATGGATGTGGCTGGCCCATTACTTGGGTAAGAAGTGGACTTGGTTGGATATAAGGTTTTTTTTATAAAGAGGCTACAACAGGGGCCTAGACGAGGAATTGGTTTTGGCCTCCTGTTGAACTTGGGCTTCCCGTGCTCAGCCCGAACACCTAACTCAAGTCCATCAATAATAACTCATACCACTAAAGGGTTATTATTGAACTACGGCACCAATCCCATATTACAATATAGGCTCCTTCTTATCATGAGTGCATTAATCTCCCTGTGTTTAAGATATCATATGTCCATTAATTAAATGAGTTACTGATAACTCACTTAATTAACATCTAACTCCAAGAGTAGTACTACTCACTTCATTGTCATGTCGGAACTAAGTTCACCTGCAGGATTTACATGACAATCCTTATGAGCTTCTCAAGGGGACATCATCATCCTAATAAATAGGACACAATTTCCTTCTATAATCAACAACACACCATATAAATAATATTATTTCTCAACTTATCGGTCCTATTGATTTAACGAATAAATCTCATCCTTTGATAAATTAAAGAAATAAATACTAAGTGCATGTGCTTGTTATTATATCGGGATTAAGAGTACACACATCCATAATAACAGAGGTTCTGTTCTTTAATGCACTCAGTATAAAAGGAACAACCTCAAATGGTCCTGCTCTATACACACATAGTATACTAGTGTAATTTTATAGTTAAGATAAACTAGTACCAAATTACACTACAACCATTCCAATGGTTTGCCCCAATCCATCTTGGTTGTGAGCTTCTATTTATAATCTATAAGGAACTGATAATATGATCTTCTGTGTGACACCACACACCATGTTATCTACAATATAAATTAAATGGACAACTGCATTTAACTAAATGCAGACATTTGACCAATGTGATTCTCATTTCAAAATAAATATTCATACAAAAAACTTGACTTTTAGTATACATTCTAATAGGCATATCAGTGGATCCACAGAAGTTAGAGGTTGTTACTAGTTGGGAATAGTTGAAGTCTGTTTAGGAGACTCGTAGTTTCCTTAGTTTGGCTAGATATTACCAGAGATTGGTTGAGGATTTTTCTAGTATTATTATACCGTTAATTGGCCTGTCTAGGAAGAGGATGGGTAGAGGCTTGCAAGACCAGTTTCAGGGGTAGAAAATAAAGACTAATAAACTACATTCGTTTTAGTTTTACCTTCTAGTGTAGAAGGATTTGTACTCTACATAGATATATCATACCAGTGGTTAGGTGCAGTTTTGTAGCAGCGTAGTTTAGTAGTTCCTTATGCTTCTCGATGACTGAGAGATCATGAGAAGAATTATCTAACTCATGATTTTGGATTTAGTATTTACCATTTTCACACTGAAAATGTGGTGACATCATTTATAAGGGATTCATTATTACTATGGGAGATTATGTGTGTTCCTGAGTCACATCCAATCCAGGAGAAGTTACACACGGAAGCACACCATTCCAGATTTGTGATACATCCGAGTGGTACCCGATGTATAAAGACTTGAAGCGTTCCTAGTGGTGGAACGATATGAGGACAAACATCATGGATATTGTAGCTCGATGTCTAATATGTCAGTAAGTGTAGGTTGAATATCGATGATTAGCAAGATTATCCCAGTAGATTCAGATACTGGAATAGAAATAGGAGCATGTTACGATAGACTATGTGGTGGGATTACCCAGGACACCAAGTAGATTTGATGCGATTTGGGTAATCGTTGTTTGCTTGGCTAATTTGCACCTTTTCTATCGATCCATAGGATGGATTCTTTGGATCGATTAGCAGAGTTACACTATAGAGAGATTATCGGACCTTATGATATATCTTTGAGTATTGTATCGGATGGAGATCCACTATTCGCATCATGATTTTGATAGATTTTGACAGCAGAACATGAGTAATGAGTTCTGCTTTAGTATAGCTTTCTACCCTTAAACGATGGAAAGTTTGAGCGCACCATACAGACATTAGAGAATCTATTGATAGTGTGTGATATGGATTTCAGAGGTAGTAGATTTTAGCACAGTTGGCTAGGCAATAATGTGGGAGTAGCGAAAGCAAGGTGAGCTCAAAACTCATAGAGCCACCACTGTCTACATGGAAGTGGATCATCTTGTAGTTCTAAGAGAGAACCTTAAATCTCTCACGGTTGAAGATTTATTCATGATACTTAGTTGGAGTGGTAAATGAGTATGTTGCTTTGTTGTTACCCTTGGATGAGGATCTCTAAGTTGAGCAGTAAATTTGGAGACTAAATTTTTATTAGTAGGGGAGAATGTAAAATACAACACCCAAATAATAATTAAATAATAAGGTTATTTGAGAAATAATCTTATGAAATTTTATGAAGATTTTTAGAAATTTTTTGGGATTTAAACGAAGCTCGTATGACACATTTTTAAGGGGTGGATTTATTAGGGTTAATTCAAATATGATTTATTCCTAATAAATTTAGGATTTGGTTTATTTTGATTCATGATAAAATTAATTGTAATATGTGATTTACGAATATAGGACTCTAATTATTGGAGGCAATACCTTGACGTGAGATTAGCTTAGGATGATCTTCATTTTGAGCCAGATATTTCTTCCTTGGCTTCTTTAATTCTTTAAACTTAGTACATGGTTGTTTGATTAATGGATTGGGTTACTTTACCTTAAATCTGTTCGTTTTGTTATCCTGCTTGAGACTTATCTGCTTGATCTTAGAGATGATCTAGTTATTTTATATATAGTTTTGGCTTTTGATATCTATACTCTATTGTGTATGCGTATGTAGAGTATGTACTATAGGAGATATTCTTGTTGACTGGGTTAACATGTTGATTATACATATAATATTGAGTGTACACATATTTAGTATGTGTTACAAGTGTTATCATATTGGCCATGCATTTACATGTTGTAGAGGGCGTACGTGTATGATGTGTTCTAATGGAGGAATTATGTTGATTGTATCTATGTTGTGTGTACACTTGTCTAGTGTGGTTATTAGAGGTTTCCTGTTGATTATACTTATGTGATTGTGTGCATACGTGTCTGGTATGACTATTAGAGGTTTCTTATTGATTATACCTGTGTGGTTGTGTATACCTGTGTATGATGTATACTATAGAAGGAATCATGACGATAATGCCTATGTTGGTGAACTTATGTGTCTGGTAATATTGGAGTATCGTGTTGATTATACTTACGTTGTAGGGTGTGTACGTGTCTGGTATTGCTACTTATTGTATTTGTTGTTTAGTAGACACCAGTTGGATTTACCCATATCTATAGATATATGTATTAAATGGATCATTGTACTAGAGGTATTTATGATGATTGAGATGTTGCATTGATGATGATAGTGTGGGTATCATCATTATTTTCAACATATACATTATTGCACTGCCTGATGACGACCATTTGCTCCCTTGTGGTATGATCTAATCGCCAGTCATATATGTGCATGTTGATAACCACTTGCTCTGTTATAGTATAAGCTAGTCATCAGACATGTTAGTTATCCATTAGGCCACTGTGGGAGAGTGGTAGCTAGGAGTGGAGCTAGTACTATCGTGCTCACTTGGCCGCTCAGTGTTATACTCTGTCCACCTCAGCCACTCATGAGTAGTGGGTCTAGATGGTACAGTAGTCAGGGGACTAGAGATGTAAGTAGTCAGGGACCCTGATGCTATGTAGTTAGATAACTACTTAGTGAACTATCCGCCTTGGATGCTTTGTAGTGGTATCTAGAGGGTAGTACAGTAGTCACAAACCCAAACCTCTCGGTCATACAAGGGTCGTGGTGTCTTGAGAGGTGGCGGGGGTAACCATGTGGCATGCATGTGTATTTGCATATGATGCGCGATGCATCTGTGGAGATATATCTTCGTACATATCTTGTAGTTACTGTTAGGATGTATACTAAAAGTCAAGCTTTTTATATGAACATTTATTGAATGAACATTTATTTTGTAATAAGAATCACATTGGTCGAATGTCTGCATTTAGTTGAATGCAGTTGTCCATTTAATTTATAATGTAGATGACATGGTGTGTGGTGTCATACAGAAGATCATGTTATCAGTTCCTTATAAATTATAAATAGTATCTCGCAACCAAGATGGATTAGGACAAACCATTGGAATGGTTGTAGTGTAATTTGGTACTAGTTTATCTTGACTATAAAATTACACTAGTACACTATGTGTGTATTGAGTAGGACCATTTGATGTTGTTCCTTTTATACTGACTGCATAAAAAATATAAGCTCTATTATTATGGATGTGCGTACTCTTAATCTCGATATAATAACAAACACATATACTTAGTATTTATTTCTATAATTTATCAATGGGTAAGACTTATTCGTTAAATCAAAAAGCCCGATAAGTTGGGAAATAATATTATTTATATGGTGTGTTGTTGATTATAGAAGGAAACTATATCCTAGTAATCTAGGTTGATGATGTCCCCTTGAGGAGCTCATAAGGATTGTCATATAAATCCTGCAGGTGGACCTAGTCTGGCATGACAATGAAGTTGAGTGGTACTATTCTTGGAGTTAGATGTTAATTAAGTGAGTTATCAGTAACTCATTTAATTAATGGGCATTCGATATCTTAAACACAGGGAGATCAATGCACTCATAATAAGAAGGAGCCCATAATGTAATATGGGATTAGTGCGGTAGTTCAATAATAACTCTTTAGTGGTATGAGTTATTATTGATGAACTTGAGTTAGGTGTTCGGGGCGAACACAAGAAGCTCAAGCTCATCGGGAGACCAAAACTAATTCCTCCTCTCGTCCCTGCTGTAGCCTCTATAAAGCCTTATATCCACCAAGTCTACCTCTAACCCAAGTAATGGGTTGGACACATCCTTGCTTGGTGCAAGGGGGTCGGCCAAGCATTAGCTTGGAGCCCAAGAAGTGGCCGGCCAAAGCATGGCTTAGTGCCCAAGCTAGGGGCCGGCCACTAGGATTAAAAGGGGATTTTATTTTTATTAAAATCTTTCCTTTTATAGTCATCCACAAGGTTTTAAAAGAGAGTTTTAAATTTTAAAATCTTTCCTTTTATAGCTATCTACAAAGGATTAAAAATAGAGATTTTAATTTTGTTAAAATCTTTCCTTATTTGTAGTGTTTAAAAGAGAGATTTTAATTTTGATAAAACTTTCCATTTTTGTAACCATGATTTAAAAGAAAAGTTTTAATTTTAATCTTTCCTTTTTTGTAGTCATCTACAATGTTTAAAAGAGAGAGATTAATTTTAAAACTTTCCTTTTGTAACCATCACAATAGGAAATTTAAAAGAGAGAGATTTTAATTATTATTAAAATTTCCTTGTTTGCCATGACCAAGGATTATAAAAGAGAGGTAGATGGTGCCTTATAGGGTAACACACAACCTAAGTCTCTTCTTCTATTCCTTGGTGGTCGGCCCTTCTTCTCCCTTTCTCCCTTGAGGCCGGCGGCACCTCTCTTCATCCTTGGTGGCCAGTTGTTTGGTGGAGAAGAAGAAGGAGGAGGAGGTCTCTTCACCTTGTTTTCTTCCTTAAGGCCAGCGGCACATCAAGTGGCATCTTCTTGTGGCCAGTTACTTGGAGAGGAAGAAGAAGAGTAGGAAGTTTCCTATTTTGGTTTCCCTTAGTGGCTGAATTTCTTGGAGGAGAAGAAGTTGTTTGGGTGGATTTCATCTTGGTAGATCGTCGCCCACACGACGTCCAAGAGAAGGAGAGGAATACAACAGAAGATCAAGAGGTCTTTAGCTACAAAGAAAGTGTTGGAGTGTATACTAAAAGTCTAGCTTTTGTATAAACATTTATAAGAATCACATTGGTCAAGTGTCTACATTTATATATACCAAATATAGATGTTCAATTAATTTATATTGTAGATAACATAGTGTGTGGTGTCACACACAGAAGATAGTGTTATCGGTTCTTTAAAAATTATAAATAGTAGCTCACGACCAAGATGGAAAGGAACAAACCATTGGAAGGTCGTAATGTAATTAGGTATTAGTTTATCTTAACTATATAATTACACTAGTACACTTAGAGTGTATTGAGTAGAACTATTAGAGGTCGTTTCTTTTTATACTGACTTTATAAAGGAACAAAGACCTCAGTTATTATGGAAGTGTGTGCTCTTAATCCTAATATAATAACAAGCACATATATTGGATATTTATTTCTTTAATTTATCAATGGGTGAGATTTAGTTCGATAAATCAATAAGCCCGATAAGTTGGGAAATGATATTACTTATAGTGTGTGTTGTTGATTATAGAAGGAAACTGTGTCCTAGTGATCTAGGTTGATAATGTCCCCAAGAGGAGCTCATAAGGATTGTCATGTTAAACCCTACAGATGGACTTAGTCCAACATGACGATAAGGTTGAGTGGTACTACTCTTGGACTAAAATATTAATTAAATGAGTTGTCAGTAACTCACTTAATTAGTGGACATTCGACATCTTAAACACAGGGAGACTAACACACTCATAATAAGAAGGAGCCCAAAAATGTAATTTGGGATTGGTGCGGTACTTCAATAATAATTCTTTAGTGGTATGAATTATTATTGATGAAGTTAAGTTGTGTGTTCGGGGCGAACACGAGAAGCTTAATTTCATCGGGAGACCAAAACCAATTCCTCCTCTCGGTCCCTATCGTAGCCTCTTGTATATAGAGATTTATACCCACCACATACCCACCTTCTTACCCATCCTAATGGGGTCGGCCAAGCTAGCTTGGAACCCAAGCTAGGGTCGGCCAAGCTAGCTTGGAACCCAAGCTAGGGCCGGCCAAGACCAAGTGGATGAGCCAAGTTGGTGGCCGGCCAAAGCTTGGGTCTCAAGCTTAGGTGGCCGACCACTTGAAAATTAAAAGAAATTTTTATTAAAATTATTTCTTATGTGGATATCATGCTTTTAATAGAGAATTTAAAATTTAAATATTTCCTTTTATAGCTTTCTACAAAAGATTAAGAAAAGATTTGAAATCTTTCCTTATTTGTAGATTGAAAGGAGATTTTAATTTTTAGAAAACTTTCCTTTTTAACCATATTCATGATTTAAAAGAAAGTTTAAAAATTAAATATTCTCTTTTATTAGTTTCTACAAAAGATTAAGAAAAGATTTGATATCTTTCCTTATTTATAGATTGAAAAGAGATTTTAATTTTTAGAAACAACTTTCCTTTTTGGAAATTATCCACATGTTTAAAAGATAGATTTTAATTTATAAAATTTTATTTTTACTAACCAATAATGAAGGGATTAAAATTATTGAAATTTTTTATAAATTTCTGGAAACAAATTAGGAAGTTTTAATTCTTGTTTTAATTAAAACTTTCCTTGTTTTGGGGAGAAAGTGGCCGGCCAAGAAATTTGGAAAAAGAAAATTGTTTTTAATTAATTAATTTTTTCTTTTTCATAGAAAAAGAATTAAGGAAGTTTTTATTAAAATTTCCTTATTTTCTAAGACCAAGGATTATAAAAGAGGGGTTAGAGGTGCCTTAATGGCGAACGACTCTATTCTTTTCTTCCTCTCTTTTCTTCCTTGGTGTGGCCAGCCCTAGGGTCTCCTCTTCTCCTTCTTTTCTCTTCCTCCTTTGTGGCCGGCGGCATCAACTTAAGAGAAGTCCATGGTGGCCGGTTCTAGCTAGGAGAAGAAGGAGAGAAAGAAGGCTTCGTTTCTAGCATCCCTTGGAGCTTGGTGGTGGTGGCCGGACCTTTACTTCTCATGGAGAATTAATGGTGGTCGAATCTAGCTTAGAGAAGAAGGAGCTTGGTGGTTCTCGTCTCAGAAGATCGTTGCTCACACAACGTCCGAGATAAGAAGAGGAATACGGTAGAAGATCAAGAGGTCATTAAAGTTTACAAAGGAAGGTATAATTAGTAATTCATTTCCGCATCATACTAGTTGTATTTCTTTTGTATGAATTCCAAACACAAGTGGCATTAGATCTAGTTTTTTGAATTAGTTTTTCGAGTTTGTATTTTCTTTTTTTTCGAATTTGTGATTCGATTGTTCTTTTTGGTTAACCTAAAGTTATTTAAGGAAATTAAATATTAGCTTTCCTTAAAAGGCTTTGTCTAGGAGGTGGTGGTTGCTCCCATATCCAAGAAGGTCATGTGCCTCACCATGCAGTCCTGGAAGCCAATTTTGGAAATCAATATTTAATGGAATTAATAACATAGGTGGATTTGAATCAATATTGTTAAGTTCCGCTTGCGATTCAAATCTAAACCATTAAGAACAGATAAGTTAAATTTGGAATCAATGATGTTAAGTTCCGTCTACGATTCCTAATTTAACTTCTAAAGAACACAATAGGTTATTTAAGGAAAGGTTCGACACTTGTATAAAATTTTTGTACAGTGGAACCGGTACGATTTTCCTAGGACTAACCAACAATTGGTATCAGAGCTAGGGTTTGCCTTTGTGTGTTTGGTTTTCAAATAGGTTATGCACAAGTCATACATAATTTAGGTAGGATAATAGTAGGATATGCTAACTTTGTGGTTGCAGACTCCAACTATTATGACTTATAGATGTTGTGTGTGATTGGACCCTTGGACATGTAAAGGGCATTATTTTTGTGTGTGCATGATTGTATATAACTAATATAGCAGGAGCTATATTAGCCCTAGGTTTTAGAATTTTATTTTTTGATCTAGATTACATGTACATTCCATTTATGGAATATAGGATCGATATATGTAAAATTCTATATTTGTCGTGGATCGTATCTTAGCGAGGCGTGGTGCTATTGGAGGACCAAAGGCGCAGTGGAATAAGAAGCAAGATAGATGCGACAACTCGACCCAATGATAGTGGCTAAAGATGGCAGCAGCTAGGGTTGGAGCACATGAAGGACAGTGATGGAAAAGGCCATAATAGTTGGAAAATTAATTTCCATATTTATTGCTTATATTTACTGTGATGTGTGTGCGTATGATATATGCTAGCATAGGTTAAAATTCCTCATTTTAAATAACTAAATGGGAGAGGAATTAGTATATAAATCTCACGGTCTCCATTACTGGTTTGTAAGTGATGCAACAAGCTTGCGTGTTGGCTCTGAGTTCCTCCCTCCACAACGGATGGGTTTGTTGCGGATCACTAGATCAAACTTCCTTTATGGATGGTTATAGGAAATTATTTAGGAGCGTGTGATCTTCTCCAACTAAAGGGGCATAATCCTATTTAATGGACTAAGTATCAAGTAATGGTACACACTTAGACGCATTCAATAATATCCTCCCCAACGGAGTCACTGCTATTGTTTTGCGGGACCAATGGAATACCAACTATTAATTTGTCATAAAACTAGGTTGACAAGATAATAAAATTGATGGGTTAAAACCCCTCTTACAAATGATTGATTTTGTATACGTCCACACTAACGTGGCATACAAAATTAACGGTGTTTGAGATAATTTTATTTGTCATAAAGTTAGGTTGACAAGATAATTAATGGGTAAAACCCTCCTCTTATAAATGTTGATTTTGTATACGTCCACACTAACGTGGCATGCAAAATTCATGGTGTTTTAAGGTGTTGGTAAATTTAAATAATATTGTTAGACGAATCAATATTATTTTAAATTTAGAGTCTTGACCAAATATTTGATTAAAGATAGACCAACTATTAATTTTATTTGTCATAAGTTGACAAGATAATAAAATTAATAAAACTAATAAAATCTCCTTTTAGAATTTGTATACGTCCACACTATCGTGGCATACAAAATTCACGGGGATTTTGAGATGTTGGTCTTGACCAAATATTTTTGTGATTCTTAGGATTTCAAATGTTAGTCAATCCCCTAGTTGTTATACTATAGTATAGACTTAGTAGTCCCAATTGTAATGATTGGAAAACTTGGACATTAAGGTAGACTGTCCTCTCAGAACTGAGAACAATAATGGTGTATTTTATTAGTTGTTGAAACATATTTTGTAGTATTATCTACCGATACCTGGTGTGTAGATACATGAACCACTGATTATATCTGCAATTCATTACAGGGGTTCCAGGAAACCCGACAACTATATAAATCACCATCTATATGGGCACTGCTGCAATAGTAGCAGCTGTTACAGTAGGAGATGTTTACCCTCTGATAGGAATAAAATATGGATTTTAAGAAATTGTCTTTATGTACTAAGTTTATAAAGAATTTGATTTCGGTTTCTAAAATATTCTGTCTATTTTGGTAACAAAATTATTATCAAGAAAATAGGAAGTTATCTGTTCTGGTACGTTGGTTGACAATTTATAATCCAATAACTCCCACGATGTAATAAATGGAAATTAATAACACATTTTCTAACTTTAATAAGAGAAAGTAACATTCAGAAATGAACCAATCATATTTTTGGCATCTAAGGCTAGGTTATATTAACTTGAGTAGGATTCAAAGGATAATAACCAATGAACTCTTGGGTTCATTGGTAGTGGAAATCTTTCCAACCTGCGAGTCTTACTTGGAAGGAAAAATAACCAAGAAGAATTTAAGTCTAAGGGGTATGGAGCCAAAGATATGTTGGAATTGGTTCATTCTGATTTGTGTAGACCTTTGACAATCCAGGCAAGAGGTTGTTTCGAATATTTCATCTCTTTTATACACGACTATTCGAGATAATGATACATTTACTTGACACACCACAAGTCTAAGTGCTTTAATTAGTTCAAAGAGTACTAGACTGATGTGGAGTAACGTCAAAGTAAAAGTATCAAGACACTACGGTGAAATCGTAGAAACGAGTATCTCTTAGGAGAGTTTAGGAGTCACTTATCAGAAGTCAGGATTTAATCCCAACTAACTACACCTGGTACACCCCAACAGAATGGTGTAGTAGTAAGAAGGTATAAGGCTCTTATGGAAAAATTAGATCGATAATGAGTTATTCAGAAAATTACCAAATTTGTTTTAAGGATATACACTGGAAACGGAAGTGAACATAGTACCTTCTAAGTTAGAACTCTCTACTCCCATAGAATTGCAGAATGGGCGTAAGCCTAGTCTGAAGCATATTCGGATTTGGGTGGTCTAGCACATGAGAGACATTGATAAGATGGGCAGGAGTTCACTTGTTTGTGAGTTATCCTAGAGAAACGAAAGGAGATTTATAGTCCTTAAAATCGGAAGGTCATTGTTGGCACCAATGCCCGATTTAGAAAAAGACTATACTATGAACCACAAGCCCATAAGTAAAAAATTGTTCTTAAGGAAATTAAAGGACACATCTAATCTAGTACCAACTGTACAAGATGAAATATCACAAGAAACTGCAACACGTATCACAAATGATACACAATTGCAGAAAGTGTCTCGCCGTAGTGGGAGGATTGTTAGGCAACCTAAAAGATTCATGTTTTGGGAGAGTCTTAGGACTTGATCCCTGGTGGACATGAACCTGATTCCCGGAAATATGACGAAGCGCTCCAAAATAAAGATGTAGCATCTTGGCAAAGAGCAATGAATAAAGAATTAGAATATATGTATTCTAATAAGGTCTGGGAGCTTATAAAATCACCAAATGGTGTAAAAGCCATTGGGTGAAAATAAGTCTACAATAGGAAAAGAGGGATAGACAGGAAGGTAGAAACTTTCAAAGCAAGGCTTGTTGAAAAAGGAAATTTTTTACCGGTAGCCATGCTTAAGTCTATCTGGATTCTTTTACTATGGACTATGAGATTTAGCAAATGGATGTCAAGACAGTTTTCCTAATGGAAGTCTTGAAGAAAACATCCATATATAGCAACCAGAAGGGTTCATTACAAAGAGCAAAGAGCATCTTGTGTGTGAGTTTAATCAGTCTGTGGATTGAAGTAAAGCTTCAAGGTCTTGGAACATCCGATTTAATAAAGTAGTCCAGATCTATGGATTTATAACCGAATGAGTCTTGTGTATACAAAGAGTGTGACGAAAACGTGGTGGTATTTTTTTTACTATACGTAGATAATAGTTTTGGTAGTTGGAAACAATATCAAAGTGTTGTCAGAAGTAAGGGTATGGTTGTTCAAACAATTCGATATGAAGGACTTGGGAGAATGCATGTATTCTTGGGATCAAAGGGATCGCAAGAAAAGAATATATTTTACTTATCCCAAGGTTCATATATCGAAACAATCCTTGCTCGTTTTAAGAATGCAAAACTCCATATAAGATACCGTAAAATTAAATAATAAATGTTATTGGACAAAAAATCTTATTGGATTTTTCTGGAATTTTTAGAAATTTTCTGGAAATTTTTCGGAGCTCGTACGGAGGGTTTTGAGGGGATCGATCGGCGGGCGCGAATAAAGCCTGTTTGGGATACCCGTTTAAGTGAGAAAATGTTTTCAATTATAAATTCATTTTCTTTTTTTTTTTTTCCCAAATCGTTGTTTCCCCCTTCCTTCTTCCCTCTCTCGATCTCCCCGATCTCCTCCTCCTCAAATCGCGCCCGAAACCCCTTCTCCGCCCGAAACCTTTCTTTCCCTATCCCTGCGATTTCTTCCCTAACCCGCAATGTCGACCCCGTGCCTTCTCATCCTCTTCCTCACGATTCCCCGACGCAGAGCTTGTGATCGCTGGCCCCTTCCTTCGCGTGAGGCTAGGGCAACGACTCTGACTGCGTGAGAGCAGTTGATGCTCTCCCTCTCGCGACACTCTCTTCCGTTCTCTCTCTCACACGGATGACCCGACGCCGACGACTTCCCCAGCAATCTCGGCTTCGTCACGTCATCAGGGGGAAAATGTCGCCAAATCTTGAAGTCTCCGACCATCTTCGACAGAGCAACCCTCCCATAAGCTGTCCTTGCACGTGCGACTACGACTCGGCAGAGCTAGGGCACGGTGAGGGGTTGACTCGCGTCCCCAATCGATCGGCTCCTCCCCAATCTGTTCGCTAGGGATTGCTTTGTTGCTCCATACCTACTGGATTGGATCGGGTGACGACATCAGAGGCGACCGATCAAGGTATGTACCTTGCTTCATCCGAGAATTTTTAGATTCAAGGTTTTGGTTTTATAGGTTTCAATTTTCAATATTCCTCTTGTTTTGGACTAGGGGAAAGTATTGGATCAGCTTAGCGAAAGATCTTCCATGAGCAAATCTTGACCTTCTTCCTCCTTGTGGTTGGTTGGAGTTTCGGCTGAAGAATTAAGGTTCATTTGAGGTAAGTGTGATCTCCACTATTTCGGCTGAAGAATTAAGGTTCATTTGAGGTAAGTGTGATCTCCACTATTCCGGCAAGATCAAGGGTTGATTAAGGGTATGATATGATTAGTAATTAGCTTTGGTTTCTAATGTGGAGTGTTCATTGTGGATTAGGAGGTTGGATTGAAGGGGGCAGCAGGTTTACTAGGGTTTCGGCCAGGAGTTTCCAGCAGCCTACAGTTCCAGCTCTTCAACTGTGGGTCAACAAAAATTCATCCGATTTTAGGTGAGTTTTTGAAGATTTATTACATGTCTATGTTTGAGATGATTAGGGTGATGTAGGTTGAATTGATTATGGATTTGATAAGTTGGTTTGGACGAATTATTGTGGATTAAGGATTAAGGTTTTACTTCTAGAGGTGATTTCATTTCTACATTGGTTTGGATTAGTAGAGATGGGTTGTAGAAATTTAAATTTAAGTTGTATTGGATTTGGATCATTAGGTAGAGTTAAATATGATTGTTATTGGTATGTGTTGGATTAAATGATGGATTATGTAGGGTGGATGAATATCATGATTTCATGTTTGTCATTGGGATCATTAGATTGATTATTAGATGTGGGGTGTTTAGTTTATGATTGGAAGGATTTATGATGAGTTGGATTAGTGTTTGATTGATGATGAATTATGTGAGTTGGATTTAAGATGTGTTGATTAATGAGTTTTTGATTGATTAATAGATTATGGATTAAGTTGGGATCTAGAAGGAGTGTGATCAAGGATTATTTGGAGGATTAATTAGAGATCAGATTTGGTTGGAGTAATCCTAATTGGGTTAGGGCTTTTATTTAGCTGTTTGGTTCATATGAATTTAGCTAAATAAAATATAAATATATTGATTTCTGCAGGACTTTGATATGGGATGATCATCATGACATGGGATTTATTCAGGACACGATCCACGTATCAAGGTGGGTATTTCTTCCTTTGTCTCTACGTAGTTTTTCTTGATCTTAGTGCATGGCTATTATGTGATGGTTTAGGCTGCTTTATCTTATATCATAATCAGTTGTTGTTTTTCCTGCATGATACTTATGCTTGACCCTTGTGATGATCTATTTAATTCATATACAATCTCCACTCTTGATATCTACTCTGTTGTGATTACACGTGTAGAGTATGTCTGGTAGGGATTATCGGGTTATTGGTATTACCATGCTGATTGGGTATATGATGCAGACTGTACCTAGATGGGTATGTGTTATAGGAGTCATCTTGTTGACCGTGCATTTACATGTGGTGTGTCCATACGTATTTGTCATGTACTTTTGGAGGAGTTGTGTTGATTGTATGTTTGGGGTATATACACATGTCTGTTGTGTTTTTACTGGAGGATACATGTTGATTGTACTTATATTTTGTGTACATGTGTCTGGTGGGATTATTGGAGATTTTTAGTTGATTATACATGTGCAGTGTGTACATATGTTTGGTGGGATACATGGAGGTATCATGACGATTATACTCTTGTTGGAGGTATTTATGAGGTTTGGGGTTGTTGCATGGATGATGATTATATATATATATGTAACGACCCGCCTTCTAACTACTAGGCTGTAAGGCGAATCGCTACAGTTGTACTGTACTGACTGTGCGGAAAACTGATCTAATTTAAACTTTTCTACTAATTGATGACTGTTCTTGGTTCTGCATGTGCTAAAGGATGTAATCTGAGGAACACAAAGCGTATCCTACATCCCCCATGGACTAGAAGTTGATCTACTGAGTTTCTTGAGCTTCCCAATCGATCCAAACTGAATGGATCGATTCCTGGATCGATCCACGGATCAATCCAGTCTCTTGCACGGATGAACACCTGGATCGGTCAATCGGCCGATCCGATCGGTCTGCCGATCCGAGTACATCGATCCCGATCTCAGCGATCGGTCGGCGACCGTCGGTGAGTTCTGAACCATTGTTGGATCGGTCGGCCGACCGATCCATAAACGACGCCAACTTGGCGCTGGATCGGTTGGTGACCGATCGGTGACCTGAACCAGCTCGATCGATGCGGACCGATCGAGTTCGATTCGAATCGAAACTCGATTTCAACTCGCCGTGCCAAAACCTCATAGAACAACTACCTAATGCATAATAAACTATTCTAATAACATGTAGTAACAATTCTAAACTGGTTCATGGCATTTTACTCACTAAAACACATTTTAACAACTTAAAGTGCATGGAAGTATAAATTTCTAAAAGTTCTAATTGTTTAAACTTGCTAAGGTTCAAGAGTGCATAAAACATGAAAACTAGAACTAATAAATTGCAAAGTGCTAAAGTAAATGCTAGATCCCCAGAGGGTCTTTTATTCCAGTTCCTGCCACACACACCATCTTTGCATTGCCCTCCAGCTTCCTCTGCTAGTCCATTTTCCTTTTACCTGTATCTGCAGTATAAGGAAAATAATATCTATAAGCTAAAAAGCTTAGTAAGAAACCATCTACCTCACTAAATCATGCACACGATGCAAATATGCTTTTAAATCATGTTGTTTGAAAACCATACTGAATATGCAAGCATGGCATGGCATGGTATCATACAAAGCATGACATAACATAAGCTGAACATAAAATAAAACTGATCATAACATGTCTAGAACTGTATATGAAGCTATCATATTTAACAACTGAAATAAGCTGAGCTGATACAAAAGTGAGCTGAGCTAATACTGAATTCCATTATGTTTTAAAACTGATTTGGAAAAACTATTATATTTAATAGATAAAAATACTAAACATGTTGCTGTTGTGCGCGCATCCCTAACTAGACCCGGGATTGCAAGTTCCGAATCTAGTAGGGTTTACTAGGTTAGCTGAACCTAGGGACGACTATGGGAGTCCAACCCAGTGGATATCTAATCCAGTACAGTGCCGCTGCTGAAAGTAAAATACTAAAATGCTAATTAGCTGAATATAGGTTATCTGAACCTAGAACTAGGTTGTCTGAACCTAGAGGCGACTGTGGGAGCCCACCCATTGGACATCTAGTCCCATAAAGCTGAAATAAAACTGATATGCTGGTTTAAATGCTTCTATGCATTTAACTATGCTGTTAAAACTGTCTAATGTTGCACTAACCATTTTATCGAACACCTAGTGTGCTCCAACTCTCCTCTCTAATAGGGGGAACACCTCTAGGCACCCGACGACGTCTAGAACCTCTATCTGAAGAGGAAAAACGCGTCTGGCCCATCCAGAGATACTCAACTATCCCCTAAGTCTGCGAAGAGAATTAAATACACTCTAGATATCGATAAAAACTACATAACACTAAATTATAAGCATGCAATCAAACGAGAGCTACTTATACTGCAGGTGAGGGGTTTCTTACCTCCTATTCGTAATTTCTTACAATTCTATTCGTAGAATTCCGGTGGAGATGATTTTCTCGACGATCCGCTCACGTCTTCGCGTTCCTCTCGCGGAGAAGAACCTTTTTCGTGTTGGAGTCGTCGCCGGAAGATGTTCCCTTGGCCCTTGGGGCTTGGTGTGCCGTGAGAAGGAGGAGAGGGAGAGGCGGCGGTGAGGGTTTGAGAGGAGAAGGTGGCGTGAGGTTTTGTGAGGAGAGGGCTGCCAAACCAAATTAAACCAAACCCAACTTAAGTTCTTAATTTATATTAAGTGGATTATTAAACCCAACTCTAATATAAATGTAATTGGTTCCTCTTTCTTCCAGCACGGCCCTGCTGGGTTCAACCGGTTACTAACATTATCCCGAAACCATAGGTTTCGGGTTCGATTCCCGCCTAAGCTATTTTGCGGTTCTATTTATTTTTGCTGCTTCCGCTACTTGGAAAATTCCGGAAAAATATCTAAAAATTCCAGAAAAATCATAGAATAATTCTAATGCAAGTTTGAGAATTTTCGGGCGTTACAATATATCATGTTCCTCATTCATTGCATCTGATGACCATTATCTCCCTTGTGGTTGAGAGAGTCATCAGTTGGTTTGGGAATAGCACCGCACACTCGGCCACTCATGGATAGTGGTAGCTGGAGCAGTTGCTGCTAGTCCTGTCGTGCCACCCGGTCACGAGGTTTTGTGAGATCCGGCGTTGTGAGCAGTCAGGGACCCTGATACTATGTAGCTAGATAGTTACTAGTGGACTGTCCACATCGACCACTATATAGTGGGCTGGAGGGTAGTACAGTCGTCACAGACCCAAGCCTCTCGGCCATACCGGGGTCGTGGTGTCTGGAGAGGTGGCGGGGGTGACCATGGAGCATGCATGCACTTTTGCATATGATGCGCGGTGCATCTGGGGGGATATATCTGCATACATGCCTAGTAGATACTAGTTGCATGTGATTGTGATTTGTTGCATTTGATTGAGCTATGGTTGTTGCATATGGTTGTCATACTACATACATGTCATTTATTTTACATGTATATGCAGTCGTATTTATATTGCACAGGTGTCACGGGTATATCTGTTGCAGATCCAGTGAGTTTACTGATCTCTGTACATTGCGTCGATTTCAAATTGGGTATGTATTTACCATTATGTCAGTAGTGGTTTATGCAGTTTGCATGTCAGTTATGATCATGTCGGGTTATTACGTCAAGTATGTTCAAATGCATTGATTATGATAGTATGATCATGTTCTTTATTTCCCTACTGAGACTGTATACTTGTGATCTCCATGTTTGTTTATGTACCATGCACTATCTTTTCTATTACCCACTGAGTTACCTATACTCACCACCGCATATATATCTTTATGTTTTCAGGTAGATGGTTGGAGTGTCGCTCGGAGTATCCTGTCTGCCGGGTCCTACATCACATCCGAAGGTCGTTTTTAGTTTTGTATATGTTTTATTTATATTTGTTGTATTTGGTGGGTTGTTGTATTTGTTGTTGTGGTTGTTGTATAAAGCCTAGCCGGCTAGCAGTGTGTTGATTGTGTTGTATTGGGCTTTCCGTTTTCATTTTTCCGCTGTGTTGGTTTTTAGTACAGTCGTGTGGGTTGTTTTATATATAACTGCGTGGTTGTAATTGTTTCATTCCAGCCGTGTGGGCTGTTATTATAACTGCGTGGTTGTGTATATAAATATTCCAGCCGCATGTGGCTGATGTATATTTTGTTTGTACTTATGCTTCAGATTGTCACCGGTACAGGGGAGATGCTGCCAGATTTTTGTCTGGCAGAGACTCCTTTGGGGGCGTGACACTCCAAAAAAGGTTTCTTACCTTTTTAGCATGGAGTAGCTTTATCTAAAGAGATGTCTCCAAAGACATTAAAGGAGATAGAGGAAATGAAGGCAGTTCTTTATGCTTCGGCTGTCAGAAGCCTAATGTATGCTATGCAGGAGATCAGAAATCTGTTTTGCCAAGGGCATAGATAGCAGATATCAAAGTAACCCTGGACAAGGACTAGGGATTATATGCTAGATTACTAAGCAGATGATTTGATCCCTGTGGGTTACATGGATTTTTGACCGTCAATCAGATAGGGGCAATAGTAAGTCGACCTCGGGGTTTTGTGTTTACTTTAAGAGGTAAAGTCATAACTATGGAGGAGTGTTAAGCATAGGTGCTTTTTAGACTCCACTATCGAAGTTGAGTATGTGGCAGCCTCAGAGGCAGCCATAGAAGATGAGTGACTCAGTAACCTCAAGATGGACTTAGATATGATTTCTGGTTTGTCCAAAGATTATTACAATTTATTGTAATAATAGTGGTGCGGTAGTAAACTCGAAGAAACCATGAGTCCATAAGGCAAGTAAACATAATAGAGCGCAAGTACCACCCAATACGAGACATCGTATAACGAGGAGAAGTTGTTGCTGCCTATATTACATCAAGTGATAACCTGTAGATCTTTTCACTAAGGTACTTAAGGCAAGAGCTTTTGATGGACATGTTGAATGGATGGGAATCAGGTGTATGGCAGCATAGTCTTTTAGTATAAGTGGGAGATTGTTGGAGTGTATACTAAAAGTCTAGCTTTTGTATAAGCATTTATAAGAATCACATTGGTCAAGTGTCTACATTTATATATACCAAATGTAGATGTTCAATTAATTTATATTGTAGATAACATAGTGTGTGGTGTCACACACAGAAGATCATGTTATCGGTTCTTTATAAATTATAAACAGTAGATCACGACCAAGATGGAAAGGAACAAACCAATGGAAGGTCGTAGTGTAATTAGGTATTAGTTTATCTTAACTATATAATTACACTAGTACACTTAGAGTGGATTGAGTAGGACCATTAGAGGTCGTTTCTTTTTATACTGACTTTATAAAGGAACAAAGACCTCAGTTATTATGGAAGTGTGTGCTCTTAATCCTAATATAATAACAAGCACATATATTTGATATTTATTTCTTTAATTTATCAATGGGTGAGATTTAGTTCGATAAATCAATAAGCCCGATAAGTTGGGAAATGATATCACTTATAGTGTGTGTTATTGATTATAGAAGGAAACTGTGTCCTAGTGATCTAGGTTGATAATGTCCCCAAGAGGAGCTCATAAGGATTGTCATGTTAAACCCTGTAGGTGGACTTAGTCCGATATGACGATAAGGTTGAGTGGTACTACTCTTGGACTAAGATATTAATTAAATGAGTTGTCAGTAACTCACTTAATTAGTGGGCATTCGACATCTTAAACACAGGGAGACTAACACACTCATAATAAGAAGGAGCCCAAAAATGTAATTTGGGATTGGTGTGGTAGTTCAAAAATAATTCTTTAGTGGTATGAATTATTATTGATGAAGTTAAGTTGTGTGTTCGGGGTGAATACGGGAAGCTTAATTTCATCGAGAGACCAAAACCAATTCCTCCTCTCAGTCCCTATCGTAGCCTTTTGTATATAGAGATATATACCCACCACATACCCACCTTCTTATCCATCCTAATGGGGTCGGCCAAGTTAGCTTGGAACCCAAGCTAGGGTCGGCCAAGACCAAGTGGATGAGCCAAGTTGGTGGCCGGCCAAAGCTTGGGTCCCAAGCTAAGGTGGCCGGCCACTAGAAAATTAAAATGAATTTTTATTAAAATTATTTCTTATGTGGATATCATGGTTTTAAAAGAGAGTTTAAAATTTAAATATTTCCTTTTATAGCTTTCTACAAAAGATTAAGAAAAGATTTGAAATCTTTCCTTGTTTGTAGATTGAAAGGAGATTTTAATTTTTAATAAACTTTCCTTTTTAACCATGTTCATGATTTAAAAGAAAGTTTAAAAATTAAATATTCTCTTTTATTAGTTTCTACAAAAGATTAAGAAAAGATTTGATATCTTTCCTTATTTGTAGATTGAAAAGAGATTTTAATTTTTAGAGATAACTTTCCTTTTTGGAAATTATCCATATGTTTAAAAGAAAGATTTTAATTTATAAAATTTTCTTTTTACTAACCAATCATGAAGGGATTAAAATTATTGAAATTTTTTGTAAATTTCTGGAAACAAATTAGGAAGTTTTAATTCTTGTTTTAATTAAAACTTTCCTTATTTTGGGGAGAAAGTGGCCGGCCAAGAAATTTGGAAAAAGAAAATTAATTTTTAATTAATTAATTTTTTCTTTTTCATGGCAAAAGAATTAAGGAAGTTTTTATTAAAATTTCCTTATTTGCCAAGACCAAGGATTATAAAAGAGGGGGTAGAGGTGCCTTAATGGCGAACGACTCTATTCTTTTCTTCCTCTCTTTTCTTCCTTGGTGTGGCCGGCCCTAGGGTCTCCTCTTCTCCTTCTTTTCTCTTCCTCCTTTATGGCCAGTGGCATCAACTTAAGGGAAGTCCATGGTGGCCGGTTCTAGCTAGGAGAAGAAGGAGAGAAAGAAGGCTTCGTTTCTAGCATCCCTTGGAGCTTGGTGGTGGTGGCCGGACCTTTACTTCTCATGGAGAATTAATGGTGGCCGAATCTAGCTTGGAGAAGAAGGAGCTTGGTGGTTCTCGTCTCGGAAGATCGTTGCCCACACAACGTCCGAGATAAGAGGAATACGGTAGAAGATCAAGAGGTCATTAAAGTTTACAAAGGAAGGTATAATTAGTAATTAATTTCCGCATCATACTAGTTGTATTTCTTTTCTATGAATTCCAAACACAAGAGGCATTAGATCTTGTTTTTCGAATTAGTTTTTCGAGTTTGTATTTTCTTCTTTTTCGAATTTGTGATTCAATTGTTCTTTTTGGTTAACCTAGAGTTATTTAAGGAAATTAAATATTAGCTTTCCTTAAAAGGCTTTGTCTAGGCGGTGATGGTTGCTCCCATATCCAAGAAGGCCATGTGCCTCGCCATGCTGTCTTGGAAGCCAATTTTGGAAATTAATATTTAATGGAATTAATAACATAGGTGCATTTGAATCATAGTGTTAAGTTCCGCTTGCGATTCAAATCTAAACCATTAAGAATAGATAAGTTAAATTTGGAATCAATGATATTAAGTTCCGTCTACGATTCCTAATTTAACTTCTAAAGAATACAATAGGTTATTTAAGGAAAGGTTCGACACTTGTACAAAATTTTTGTACAGTGGAATCTGTACGATTTTCCTAGGACTAACCAACAATTGGTATCAGAGCTTGGGTTTGTCTCTATGTGTTTGGTTTTCAAATAAGTTATGCACATGTCATACATAATTTAGGCAGGATAATAGTAGAATGTGCTAACTTTGTGGTTGCAGGCTCCAACTATTTTGGCTTATAGATGTTGTGTGTGATTGGACCCTTGGACATATTAAGGGCATTATTTTTGTGTGTGCATGATTGTATATAACTAATATAGCAGGAGTTATATTAGCCCTAGGTTTTAGAATTTTATTTTTCGATCTAAATTACATGTACATTCCAACTATTATTTTTGGATAAATGTAAAATTCTATATTTGTCGCGAATCGTATCTTAGCAAGGCATGCTTCTATTGGAGGACCAGAGGCGCAGCGGAATAAGAAGCAAGATAGATACGACAACTCGACCCGATGACGGTGACTAAAGATGGCAGCAACTAGGGTTGGAGCACACAAAGGGCAGTGATGGAAAAAGCCATAATAGTTGGAAAATTAATTTCCATATTTATTGCTTATATTTACTGTGATGTGTGTGCGTATGATATATACTAGCATAGGTTAAAATTCCTCATTTTAAATAACTAAGTGGGAGAGGAATTAGTATATAAAGCTCACGGTCTCCATTACTGGTTTGTAAGTGATACAACAAGCTTGCGTGTTGGCTCTGAGTTCCTCCCTCCACAACGGATGGGTTTGTTGCGGATCACTAGATCAAACTTCCTTTATGGATGGTTATAGGAAATTATTTAGGAGCGTGTGATCTTCTCCAACTGAAGGGGCATAATCCTATTTAATGGACTAAGTATCAAGTAATGGTACACACTTAGACGCATTCAATAGTATCCTCCCCAACGGAGTCACTACTATTGTTTTGCGGGACCAAAGGAATACCAACTATTAATTTGTCATAAAACTAGGTTGACAAGATAATAAAATTAATGGGTTAAAACCCCTCTTACAAATGATTGATTTTGTATACGTCCACACTAACGTGGCATACAAAATTAACGGTGTTTGAGATAATTTTATTTGTCATAAAGTTAGGTTGACAAGATAATTAATGGGTAAAACTCTCCTCTTACAAATGTTGATTTTGTATACGTCCACACTAATGTGGCATGAAAAATTCACAGTGTTTTGAGGTGTCGGTAAATTTAAATGGTATTGTTAGAGGAATCAATATTATTTTAAATTTAGAGTCTTGACCAAATATTTGATTAAAGACAGACCAACTATTAATTTTATTTGTCATAAGTTGACAAGATAATAAAATTAATAAAATTAATAAAATCTCCTTTTAGAATTTGTATACGTCCACACTATCGTGGCATACAAAATTCACGGGGATTTTGAGATGTTGGTCTTGACCAAATATTTTTGTGATTCTTAGGATTTCAAATGTTAGTCAATCCCCTAGTTGTTATACTATAGTATAGACTTAGTAGTCCCAATTGTAATGATTGAAAAACCTGGACATTAAGGTAGACTGTCCTCTCAGAACTGAGAACAATAATAGTGTATTTTATTAGTTGTTGAAACATATTTAGTGGTATTATCTACCGGTACCTGGTGTGTAGATACATGAACCACTGATTATGTCTGCAATTCATTATAGTGGTTCCAGGAAACCCGACAACTATATAAATCACCATCTACATGGGCACTGCTGCAATAGTAGCAGCTGTTGCAGTGGGAGATGTTTATCCTCTGATAGGAATAAAATATGGATTTTAAGAAATTGTCTTTACGTACTAAGTTTATAAAGAATTTGATTTCGATTTCTAAACTATTCTATCTATTTTGGTAACAAAATTATTATCAAGAAAATAGGAAGTTATCTGTTCTAGTACGTTGGTTGACAATTTTTAATCCAATAACTCCCACGATGGAATAAATGGAAATTAATAACACATTTTCTAACTTTAATAAGAGAAAGTAACATTCAGAAATGAGCCAATCATATTTTTGGCATATAAGGCTAGGTTATATTAACTTGAGTAGGATTCAAAGGATAATAACCAATGAACTCTTGTGTTCGTTGGTAGTGGAAATCTTTCCAACCTCCGAGTCTTACTTGGAAGGAAAAATAACCAAGAAGCTTTTAAGTCTAAGGGGTATGAAGCCAAATATATATTGAAATTGGTTCATTCTGATTTGTGTAGACCTTTGATAATCCAGGCAAGAGGTTGTTTCGAATATTTCGTCTCTTTTATAGACGACTATTCGAGATAAGGATACATTTACTTGACGTACCACAAGTCTAAGTGCTTTGATTAGTTCAAAGAGTACTAGGTTGATGTGGAGTAACGTCAAAGTAAAAGTATCAAGACACTACAGTGAAATAGTAGAAACGAGTACCTCTAAGGAGAGTTTAGGAGTCACTTATCAGAAGTCGGGATTTAATCCCAACTAACTGCACCTGGTACACCCCAACAGAATGGTGTAGTAGTAAGATGGTATAAGGCTCTTATGGAAAAATTAGATCGATAATGAGTTATTCAGAAAATTACCAAATTCATTTTAAGGATATACACTGGAAACAGAAGTGAACATAGTACCTTCTAAGTCAGAACTCTCTACTCCCATAGAATTGCAGAATGGGCGTAAGCCTAGTCTGAAGCATATTCGGATTTGGGTGGTCTAGCACATGAGAGACATTGATAAGATGGGCAGGAGTTCACTTGTTTATGAGTTATCCTAGAGAAACAAAAGGAGATTTATAGTCCTTAAAATCGAAAGGTCATTGTTGGCACCAATGCCCGATTTAGAAAAGGACTATACTATGAACCACAAGCCCATAAGTAAAAAATTATTCTTAAGGAAATTAAAAGACACGTCTAATCTAGTACCAATTGTATAAGATGAAATATCACAAGAAACTGCAACACATATCACAAATGATACACAATTACAGAAAGTGCCTCGTCGTAGTGGGAGGATTGTTAGGCAACCTAAAAGATTCATGTTTTAGGAGAGTCTTAGGACTTGATCCCTGGTGGACATGAACCTGATTCCCGGAAATATGACGAAGCGCTCCAAAATAAAGATGTAGCATCTTTGCAAAGAGCAATGAATAAAGAATTAGAATATATGTATTCTAATAAGGTCTGGGAGCTTATAAAATCACCAAATGGTGTAAAAGCCATTGGGTGAAAATAAGTCTACAATAGGAAAAGAGGGATAGACAGGAAGGTAGAAACTTTCAAAGCAAGGCTTGTTGAAAAAGGAAATTTTTTACCGGTAGCCATGCTTAAGTCTATCTGGATTCTTTTACTATGAACTATGAGATTTAGCAAATGGATGTCAAGACAGTTTTCCTAATGAAAGTCTTGAAGAAAATATCCATATATAGCAACCAGAAGGGTTCATTGCAAAGAGTAAAGAGCATCTTGTGTGTAAGCTCAATCAGTCCGTGGACTGAAGTCAAGCTTCAAGGTCTTGGAACATCCGGTTTAATAAAGTAGTCCAGATCTATGGATTTATAACCGAATGACTCTTGTGTATACAAAGAGTGTGATGGAAATGTGGTAGTATTTTTTGTACTATACGTAGATAATATTTTTGGTAGTTGGAAACAATATCAAAGTGTTGTCAGAAGTAAGGGTATGGTTGTTCAAACAATTCGATATGAAGGACTTGGACTCATGTATTCTTAGGATCAAAGGGATCGCAAGAAAATAATATATTTTACTTATCCCAAGTTTCATATATCGAAACAATCCTTGCTTGTTTTAAGCATGCAAAACTCCAATAAAGGTTTCTTACCATTTTAGCATGGAGTAGCTTTATCTAAAGATATGTCTCCAAAGACATTAAAGGAGATAGAGGAAATGAAGGCAGTTCCTTATGCTTCTACTGTCGAAAGCCTAATGTATGCTATGCAGGAGATTAGAAATCTGTTTTGCCAAGGGCATAGATAGCAGATATCAAAGTAACCTTGGACAAGGACTAGGGATTATATGCTAGATTACTAAGCAGATGATTTGATCCCTGTGGGTTACACGGATTTTTAACCTTCAATCAGATAGGGACAATAGTAAGTCAACCTCGGGGTTTTGTGTTTACTTTAGGAGGTAAAATCATAATTATGGAGGAGTGTTAAGCATAGGTGCTTTTTAGACTCCACTATGGAAGTTGAGTATGTGGCAGCCTCAGAGGCAGCCATAGAAGCTGAGTGTCTCAGTAACCTCAAGATGGACTTAGATATGATTTCTGGTTTATCAAAAGATTATTACAATTTATTGTAATAATAGTGGTGCAGTAGCAAACTCGAAGAAACCATGAGTCCATAAGGCAAGTAAACATAATAGAGCGCAAGTACCACCCAATACGAGACATCGTATAACGAGGAGAAGTTGTTGCCGCCTATATTACATCAAGTGATAACCTGTAGATATTTTCACTAAGGTCCTTAAGGCAAGAGCTTTTGATGGACATGTTGAATGGATGGGAATCAGGTGTATGCAGCATAATCTTTTAGTATAAGTGGGAGATTGTTGGAGTGTATACTAAAAGCCTAGCTTTTGTATAAACATTTATAAGAATCACATTGGTCAAGTGTCTACATTTATATATACCAAATGCAGATGTTCAATTAATTTATATTGTAGATAACATAGTGTGTGGTGTCACACACAGAAGATCATGTTATCGGTTCTTTATAAATTATAAAGAGTATCTCATGACCAAGATGGAAAGGAACAAACCATTGGAAGGTCGTAGTGTAATTAGGTATTAGTTTATCTTAACTATATAATTACACTAGTACACTTAGAGTGTATTGAGTAGCACCATTAGAGGTCGTTTCTTTTTTTACTGACTTTATAAAGGAACAAAGACCTCAGTTATTATGGAAGTGTGTGCTCTTAATCCTAATATAATAACAAGCACATATATTTGATATTTATTTCTTTAATTTATCAATGGGTGAGATTTAGTTCGATAAATCAATAAGCCCGATAAGTTGGGAAATGATATCACTTATAGTGTGTGTTGTTGATTATAGAAGGAAACTGTGTCCTAGTGATCTAGGTTGATAATGTGAAAAATACTAGAAAATAGGCAAATATGAATAAAAGAATTTTCCAGAATTTTTGGAAATTTTTGGAGAATTTTTCAGAGCTCGAACGGACGAGTTAACGGGGACAAAAACGGGGTCCGGAAAAGCCTGTTTAGGCTACCCCATTTAAGCGAGGAAATGTTTATAATTACATTTCCTTTTTCTTTTATTTTCTTTATTTTGTTTTCTTTTCTTTCCTCACACCGAACCATTTCATTTCCTCTCGATTTCCCCATCGACGCCGAAGCCCTAATCGAAGCCGGCGGTTTCTTTCTCGCCAAACCTGAAATCTCTCGGCCACTTCTCCTCTCCTTTGCCTTTCTTTTCTTCCTCTCCACAGCCGAGTGACCTTGTGCCCTAGCGAGCCGCGAGCTTCCATTTTTTCTCTTCTTCTTTCCATCCCCGACGCCTCTGCCCTAGCATCTCGCGTCGCCACCACAGCCGGCCACCACGAGCCCTATCTCCGATCACCTCACATTAGAGTTGAGCTTTCCTCCATCTCGAGTGCCCTAGTCGGCTCCGACGCCACTACCGACCACCGCCTTGTTCCTTGCTTGAGCAGCCGGCGATCGCAGGGATCTTCCTCACCAGTGTCGTGCCCTAGTTTTGCTTTTCACAGTGGTTCTATCTTCATTGTTCTCTGCCCTAGCCGAATCTTGAAGGTAAGGGCCATACCTAGCTGCGGAATTAGGGTTGTGGCAGATCTCAGTTCATGTTCTTCCTTGCTTTGGATCTAGTCACGGTATAAGGTTTTGTTACTGGTTGCTTCCTAGGTGAACGACATCGTGAGTTCCAGCAGGGAGGACTTGCTGTGGTTTTCTTGGTTACAGCAGAAATTCCAACTAGTAGCACTCCTGTTCCAGCAATCAACAGGGCTGTGACTTCAAGGTATGTTGTAGGAAATTAGCTACGTGTGGTAGTTATATAATGGATCATGTGTTGATGAGTTATGTGAATCTGGATGTTCATTAGTGTTAGCAAGAGGTGCTAATTTAGGTGAAATCATTGATTTAAGATGAATTGGGAGTTTAGTGGATTAACTGTGTTTAGTTGTAGATCAAGGATTAAATTGAATATTGTGGTTAGTTGTTTATTTATGATTGGGTTATCTGGTGGTAAGTTGAAGACTGAATTGCCACTAGAATTGTTTTAAGTATAGCCTTAGATTTAAATAGGTAATTGAGGTTATGTGATTAGGGTTTTTCCCTAAATTAGTTTTGGGGATTTTATTTAGTTATTTTTATGAGTGTAGCTAAATAAAATATATGTGTATTGGTGATACAGGACCTTGACGCGAGACGAGTATCTCGGAGTCAGATTGGACCTTTCTATTTTCGGAGGCGGGTACTTTTGACTTATTATCTTTGATATGCTTAGTAATGAAATTAACAATTTGCATTAATTGTGTTTTCTTATTTGTTTCGGTTAATCACTGCCCGATACATGTTACCTGTTTGATTGATTGTTTGTTGGCATTTCGTGTTGATACCTATCTGATTTCACATGCTCATGGGTAGTGATATAACCATGTTTCACATGTTCAGGACCTAGGCTTGATACCTTATTGATCAGTATATCTTGATTTGATCTATTCACTTTGGTGCCCATTGTTATATGCCCAGAGGTTGGTTTAGTATATTACCATGCTCAGTGACATGCACCATTTGCATGATCGCATGCTGTGCGATAGATTGCTCCATTATTGTCGAGCACTTTGCCAGTTTTCACCACTGTTCGGTGCTCCGTTGTGACGCTCATGGGTAGCATGACACTTTGACTCTTCCGGTGCTCCGTTGATCCGCTCAGGGGTAGTGTGACGCAGCGTGTAGCACGTTAGAGACTCCTCCCCGTCATAGCGTACCGGGAGATGAGAGCATTGCGCTCCCCCATTTATGATTTGGGGTAGGAGTACATGTGTACTCCGACAGCATCCCGTCCACTCGGTCACTCATCAGGGGTAGTGATGCAGAGTGCACGGTTGTCCCACTTTTGTTGTGAGTTGGCTGACTGGCGTCAGGGGTGACCATGACATTGGCATCATATGCATGATGCATTTATTGTTTGTGATTGTGATTGTTGCATTTATATGCTGCATATTGTTTGGATACCTATGTTTGACATGCATACAGGTCTTCTATACCTTTCGGACTGTTTGTCCTTATACCGGGTCCTGGTTAGTACAGATTCTCTTCTGTCTTCTTCGTTTTGCATTTACCTTTATTTTTATCAGGAGACTGTACGCATGATTAGTGCTAGGTGTTATTTCTTTACTTTGCATATCAATTATACCTGCTGAGTGTTGGACTCACCCCGCCTCCATTGTTGTTATTTTCAGGTTGATGCTGTCAGGAGGGAGTTCCAGTCGCTAGTCCTCACTGCACGTAGTGCTAGATCCCTGCAAACCTCGAGGGTTTATTTACCATTTGGTTTGGTTTTTATTTGCTTATGTGTGTACTTGGTTATTTGGATACTAGGACATCGTATGTTTTTCTTTTGATATTGATGGATATTCTATTCGATATGTTTTTACTACATGCCTGCCTGGACGGCAGAAGAGGTGAGTTTCGTCGGATTTAAGTTTTACGAGTGTAGTGGAGTAGGGTGGATTTCGAGTCAGTGTAGTATTGTGATGTTACTATTATAAACTACGTGGTGAATGTTTTTTATTTATTGTTATTATTCCAGCCGCCTGTGGCTGAGGTATATGAGATGTAGAAAAGTTTCAGATTGTCCACCGTACAGGAGAGATGCTGTCGAAATTTTTCTCGAACAGAGACTCCTCTGGGGCGTGACAATTTAGTGGTATCAGAGCCAAGTTATACGATCTTTTGTTTTAGTATTTTTGATGTTTGGGACAACCTGATACCAATTTATTTACTTGGTATCAGAGCGCCAAGTTTGGCGATACTTGTTGGATTTTTGTATTTTGGATTTTCGAGATTTATCTGATACCAATTTATTGGTATCAGAGCAGGTTATGGATACCTGCTTTTGGTGTTCTGGATTTTTGGATGTTTATTTCGGTTTGTACGGATTTTCGTTATGGTTATGTTTCGGACTTCCGTTTCGGATTTATATGGATTTCCGGCGATTTCCTCGTTCGGAATTTTGAGGTCAGAAATTGGGGACTGGACAGCGATGGAACATCTCCAGACAGCAATTAGGTATGATGTTTAATTTTATAGTTTATGACATGTATTAGGATTCTTTATTTAATACTTGTCTGGTTGTTGTAACACATATTACATGTGATATGTTAGCCATTGAGCATGGTTGACCTTAACAGAGATCAAGGATTATAGTCTCTGGTGATTTTTCATATCATACCATCAGTAATTTTAGCTGAGTTACTACTAGTAGGAGATGGAGACACATACCAGCCTCTGCTATTGTTAGCTGGCTAATGGATGATACCTACATATTCCTGTTGACTTAGCCAGTAGATTTTTTATACTCATATCTTTTGGATATTAGGATATCCATTACGATGAAAATTGGTCATTTGGGGAGTTATCATGTTTGATCATTGTTGAGAATGATTTGAGGTTGAGGAACATTGTGAGATCAGATATTGTGATGTGTTAATTTCTAATGATTTTTTAGAGTAAATGTTATGTGGTTGTCTGATAATCTATTACTAGATATTTGTTTTGATGATCTATTAGTGGATAATTATTTTGATGATCTATTATTTGGGTTATCGTTGATGGTGACATAGTGAGTGCCATGTATGATATTCACAGGTTTGATGATTATAGTTGGTGATCGGATATAGATCGGGTGCTAGAGAGTTTACGGTTGAGTGTGTCTATGAGATTTTAATAAATCTAGTTAGTTGTGGTTAGTTAACAAGATGATAAAATTGATGTTTACTTCCTTTGATATTGGACTATGTTGATAAATAGTGATTTGATGTTTTGAATGTTAACTTGCTCTCATGGGGAGTAGAGACTGATTCATCTGATATTATGTGGGCTGATATTTTTGAGGATAAAAATGAGAGTGTCTTGATGTTCTTGAATTCTGACTTTGTCTTTTGGGTCGTACACATTTATACATATGATTTTTTAGGGTGTCTAGTAGATTATACCCGAGTGGTTAGATATACATGTCTGATTGTTTATTGGAGGTATTTGTCAATTAAAAACTATGTTGTGAAATGTGCACATATGTTTGAGTGTTTTATTGGATGTATTTTATTGATTGAATTTGAGTTGTGATATGTGCAGATGTGTTCGGTGTAATATTCGAGGTATTTTATTGATTATATTTGATTTGTGGATGCACTTGTGTCTATTAGGTTTTGTTGGAAATATTACGTTGATTATACTCTTGGCATAGGTGTATATATGCCATGTGAGGTTGTTTGAGGTGTATTGTCGATTATACCTATGTTGATATATGCACATGGGTTCGGTAGGTATTGTTGGAGGTATCACACTGATTTATACCTGTGCTATGAGTGTGTTTGGTATGTACAAATGGGAGGATTATGTCGATCACACATATGTTGTGTGAGCAAGTGTGTCAGGTGTATTGTTGGTAGCAGTATGATTTTACTTATGTTGAATGCAGGATGTAGAGTGTCTGCATTATGTTATTTGTTGGATTACCCTATCAACCCATATTCTTATCAGTGAGTGATTTACTACGATGTTGATAGATTTGAGGATGAGTTTGATTTGTTTACTAGGTTGTTTATACCTTTGGCTGCCCGCAATGATATGTGATTGAGTGATCTCGTGCAGCCTCTAGTTGGATAGTTAGGTGCCTTGGACACTTATGGATCGTCTGTGGTGGAGCGGAGTTCCCACATATACATATTTCGGATTGCTTGTAGCGGAGCATTGCTCCCATATCTATTGCAGATACATGTTATAGATTATTTGTAGTGGAGTGTTACTTCTGCATATTGAGGATTTCTTGTGGTAGAGCGTTGCTCCCACATATGTGGTATTTTCTGTGATGGAGCATTGCTCTCACACGGGTGGATCTATTCTTGGTGATTTGTATTGTTGGTGATTATATTTCAAACTTATTGTCAGGGATCTTATGGTTAGAAATGTCTGTGATACGGACATTATGGGTCATGATTTTTCCACTAGGGTTTGGGAAGCCTTAGATGTTTTCAGAGACTTGATGATTTTGGTATTCCCAGGATGTTTGGATTGGTTTCCATTGTCTTTGTTGATGATGTTGTGATCTATTTCGGAGATACGGTGAGTCACGCACATCAGCTTTGCATAGTTCCAGAGATGTTTCGGTGGAAACGTCTAGATGTGAAGATCAGTAGTGCGTATTTTGATTGTCTTCTGTGAGATGTTTGAGACACACGGTCACCAGTAGGAGTATACCGTGGTTCCACAGGAGATCGAGGTTGTTACCGTTGGGAGTAGACGAAGTCTATAGAAGAGGCTCGCAACTTTCTTGGTTTGGCTCGATATTTCTGGAGATACGTTGAGGTTTTCTCACGGATTACTATGCTACTTACACGCCTAACCAGGAAAGGCGTGAAGTTCACTTGGACTAAGGATGGTAAGACCAGCTTCTAGGAGCTGAAGCGGAGACTAGTGTCGGCTCCGATTTTGGTTTTACCTTCTGGAGAGGACGGATATGTCCTCTCCACCGACGCATCTATTCAGGGTTTGAGCGCTGTTCTGATGCAACACGATATGGTAGTTTCCTATGCTTCTCGTCGGTTAAAGGAACATGAGAAGAACTACCCTGTACATGATCTAGAGCTAGTCGTCATTATTTTTGCCATGAAGATTTGGCGACATTATTTATATGGCGTTACATTTGAGATTCTCACTGACCATAAGAGTCTCAAATATCTGTTTACTTAGAAGGAACTTAATCTCCGACAGAGGAGATGGATGGAGTTCCTGAAGGATTATGATTGTAACATTAGCTATCACCCGAGAAGAGCTAATGTGGTTGCCGATACGCTTAGCAGGAAGTCCGGAGGGACTTTAGCTTGCCACCGAGTTGTGGTCACAGACTTGATTTAAGGTTTCTCCGATTTGGGCCTTGAGGGGTAAGGACAGACAGAGCAGGGTACTCTGGTTACCATGGTTGCTCAGTCGTTGATCAGGACAAGGATACGAGAGCCATAGGCTGCTGATCAGTATTTGCAGTTTATTTTACAGCCAGATAGCTTCCAGGCAGCAGACCGAGTTCACACGAGACGAGGAGAGTGTTATACACTACCGAGGTAGATTTTGCGTGCTTCAGTCTCATCCGGTCTTATAGGAGTTACTTCCGGAGGCTCATCGCTCATGATTTGCTGTCCACCCAGGCGGTACTCGTATGTACCAAGGTTTGAGATGTTTCTATTGGTGGAACGACATGAAGGACGACATGAAAGAAGACATCGCGGATTTTGTAGCTAGATGTCTTGTCTGTCAACAAGTGAAGGCCGAGCACCATAGACCTGCCGGCTTACTTCAGCAGATTCCTAATCCTGAGTGGAAATGAGAACACATTACTATGGACTTTGTGGTAGGTTTGCCGAGAACACGACGAGACCATGATGCGATTTGGGTAATCGTTGATCGATTAACCAAATCCGCGTACTCGTTAGCGATCCGGAAGACTGATTTTCTGGATCGATTGGTAGATCTGTTTTGTCGGGAGATTATCAGATCACGTGGTATTCTGTAGACTATTATTTCGGATAGAGATCCACGGTTTACGTCCCGTTTTTGACAAAGTCTACAGCAGGCCTTGGGCACGCAGCTCTAATTTAGTACAGCTTTCCATCCGCAGATAGATGGACAGTCAGAGTTGACCATTCAGACTTTAGAGGACCTGCTGAGGTCATGTGTTATGGATTTCGGAGGCAGTTGGGAGGACCATCTGCCATTAGTAGAGTTTGCCTACAACAACAGCTTTCATTCGGCTATCCAGATGGCACCGTTAGAGGCGTTGTATGGTAGACCTTGTCGGACACCCGTCCTCTGGGATGAGGTTGGAGAGGCCCAGTTGTTGGGACCTCATAGAGCTCAGCATGACGCAGAGTTGGTCCGTACTATCAGACGGAGGATGTTAGAGGCGCAGGATCGCCAGAGGTGTTATGTTGATCGGAGACGCAGACCCTAGCGTTCTCTATTGGCGACCATAATTTCTGCGAATTTCACCCACGAAAGGAGTGATGAGATTTGACTTTAGAGGTAAGCTAGCTCCGCGATACATTGGACCTTTCCAGATTTTGGGAAGGATAGGAGCGGTAGCTTACCGATTGACACCACCACCGTTCCTAGCAGGAGTTCATGACGTATTCTATGTATCTATGCTGAGGGGAAACATACCCGACCCAACACATGTGCAGACAGATATCTCAGTTCTCGTACAGCCTGACGTGACCTATGAGGAGGTTCTAGTACGGAATTTAGACGGAAAGAGCGTCAGTTGCGGAACAAGACTATTTAGCGGGTTAAGTCGGATGACAGTATCGTTTGGACGAGGAAGTTACTTGGGAGCTCGAGGATACTATCCGAGCTTGATATCCCCATCATTTCACTTGAGGTATGTGATTTAATTTACCGTTCAGCATTTTGTACTCTTTACCTGATGTTAGTATTTGCTGATAGTATATAAAGAAATTTGGGGACCAAATTTTTATTAGTGGGGGAGAATGTAAAATACCAGAAAATAGGCGAATATGAATAAAAGAATTTTCCGGAATTTTTGGAAATTTTTCGAGAATTTTTCGGAGCTCGTACGGACGAGTTAACGGGGACAAAAACGGGGTCCGGAAAAGCCTGTTTAGGCTACCCCATTTAAGCGAAGAAATGTTTATAATTACATTTCCTTTTTCTTTTATTTTCTTTATTTTGTTTTCTTTTCTTTCCTCACACCGAACCATTTCATTTCCTCCCGATTTCCCCATCGACGCCGAAGCCCTAATCGAAGCCGGCGATTTCTTCCTCGCCAAACCTGAAATCTCTCGGCCACTTCTCCTCTCCTTTGCCTTTCTTTTCTTCCTCTCCACAGCCGAGTGACCTTGTGCCCTAGCGAGCCGCGAGCTTCCATTTTTTCTCTTCTTCTTTCCATCCCCGACGCCTCTGCCCTAGCATCTCGCACCGCCACCACAGCCGGCCACCGCGAGCCCTATCTCCGATCACCTCACATTAGAGCCGAGCTTTCCTCCATCTTGAGTGCCCTAGTCGGCTCCGACGCCACTACTGACCACCGCCTTGTTCCTTGCTTGAGCAGCCGGCGATCGCAGGGATCTTCCTCACCAGTGTCGTGCCCTAGTTTTGCTTTTCACAGTGGTTCTATCTTCATTGTTCTCTGCCCTAACCGAATCTTGAAGGTAAGGGCCATACCTAGCTGCGGAATTAGGGTTGTGGCAGATCTCAGTTCATGTTCTTCCTTGCTTTGGATCTAGTCACGGTATAAGGTTTTGTTACTGGTTGCTTCCTAGGTGAACGACATCGTGAGTTCTAGCAGGGAGGACTTGCTGTGGTTTTCTTGGTTACAGCAGAAATTCCAACTAGTAGCACTCCTGTTCCAGCAATCAACAGGGCTGTGACTTCAAGGTATGTTGTAGGAAATTAGCTACGTGTGGTAGTTATATAATGGATCATGTGTTGATGGGTTGTGTGAATCTGGATATTCATTAGTGTTAGCAAGAGGTGCTAATTTAGGTGAAATCATTAATTTAAGATGAATTGGGAGTTTAGTGGATTAACTGTGTTTAGTTGTAGATCAAGGATTAAATTGAATATTGTGGTTAGTTGTTTATTTATGATTGGGTTATCTGGTGGTAAGTTGAAGACTGAATTGCCACTAGAATTGATTTAAGTATATACTTAGATTTAAATAGGTAATTGAGGTTATGTGATTAGGGTTTTTCCCTAAATTAGTTTTGGGGATTTTATTTTGTTATTTTTATGAGTGTAGCTAAATAAAATATATATGTATTGGTGATACAGAACCTTGACGCGAGACGAGTATCTCGGAGTCAGATTAGACCTTTCTATTTTCGGAGGCGGGTACTTTTGACTTATTGTCTTTGATATGCTTAGTAATGAAATTAACAATTTGCATTAATTGTGTTTTCTTATTTGTTTCGGTTAATCACTGCCCGATACATGTTACCTGTTTGATTGATTGTTTGTTGGCATTTCGTGTTGATACCTATCTGATTTCACATGCTCATGGGTAGTGATATAACCATGTTTCACATGTTCAGGACCTAGGTTTGATACCTTATTGATCAGTATATCTTGATTTGATCTATTCACTATGGTGCCCATTGTTATATGCCCAGAGGTTGGTTTAGTATATTACCATGCTTAGTGACATGCACCATTTGCATGATCGCATGCTGTGCGATAGATTGCTCCATTATTATCGAGCACTTTGCCAGTTTTCATCACTGTTCGGTGCTCCGTTGTGACGCTCATGGGTAGCGTGACACAGCGTAGTAGCACGTCAGTTTGACTCTTCCGGTGCTCCGTTGAGTGTAACGCAGCGTGTAGCACGTTAGAGATTCCTCCCCGTCATAGCGTACCGGGAGATGAGAGCATTGCGCTCCCCCATTTATGATTTGGGGTAGGAGTACGTGTGTACTCCGACAGCATCCCGTCCACTCGGTCACTCATCAGGGGTAGTGATGCAGAGTGCACGGTTGTCACAGCCCTACCCACTTGGTCCCACTTTTGTTGTGAGTTGGCTGACTGGCGTCAGGGGTGACCATGACATTGGCATCATATGCATGATGCATTTATTGTTTGTGATTGTGATTGTTGCATTTATATGCTGCATATTGTTTGGATACCTATGTTTGACATGCATACAGGTCTTCTATACCTTTCGGACTGTTTGTCCTTATACCGGGTCCTGGTTAGTACAGATTCTCTCCTGTCTTCTTCGGTTTGCATTTACCTTTATTTTTATCAGGAGACTGTACGCATGATTAGTGCTAGGTGTTATTTCTTTACTTTGCATATCAATTGTACCTGCTGAGTGTTGGACTCACCCCGCCTCTATTGTTGTTATTTTCAGGTTGATGCTGTCAGGAGGGAGTTCCAGTCGCTAGTCCTCACTGCACGTAGTGCTAGATCCCTGCAGACCTCGAGGGTTTATTTACCATTTGGTTTGATTTTTATTTGCTTATGTGTGTACTTGGTTATTTGGATACTTGGACATCGTATGCTTTTCTTTTGATATTGATGGATGTTCTATTCGATATGTTTTTACTACATGCCTGCCTGGACGGCAGAAGAGGTGAGTTTCGTCGGATTTAAGTTTTACGAGTGTAGTGGAGTAGGGTGGATTTCGAGTCAGTGTAGTATTGTGATGTTACTATTATAAACTGCGTGGTGAATGTTTTTTATTTATTGTTATTATTCCAGCCGCCTGTGACTGAGGTATATAAGATGTAGAAAAGTTTCAGATTGTCCACCGTACAGGGGAGATGCTGCCGAAAATTTTCTCGGACAGGGACTCCTCTGGGGCGTGACATAATGTCCCCAAGAGGAGCTCATAAGGATTGTCATGTTAAACCCTGCAGGTGGACTTAGTCCGATATGACGATAATGTTGAGTGATACTACTCTTGGACTAAGATATTAATTAAATGAGTTGTCAGTAACTCACTTAATTAGTGGACATTTGACATCTTAAACACAGGGAGACTAACACACTCATAATAAGAAGGAGCCCAAAAATGTAATTTGGGATTGGTGCGGTAGTTCAATAATAATTCTTTAGTGGTATCAATTATTATTGATGAAATTAAGTTGTGTGTTCGGGGCGAACACGAGAAGCTTAATTTCATTAGGAGACCAAAACCAATTCCTCCTCTCAGTCCCTATCGTAGCCTTTTGTATATAGAGATTTATACCCACCACATACCCTCCTTCTTACCCATCCTAATGGGGTCGGCCAAGCTAGCTTGGAACACAAGCTAGGGCCGGCCAAGACCAAGTGGATGAGCCAAGTTGGTGGCCGGCCAAAGCTTGGGTCCCAAGCTTAGGTGGTCGGCCACTAGAAAATTAAAAGAAATTTTTATTAAAATTATTTCTTATGTGGATATCATGGTTTTAAAAGAGAGTTTAAAATTTAAATATTTCCTTTTATAGCTTTCTACAAAAGATTAAGAAAAGATTTGAAATCTTTCCTTATTTGTAGATTGAAAGGAGATTTTAATTTTTAGAAAACTTTCCTTTTTAACCATGTTCATGATTTAAAAGAAAGTTTAAAAATTAAATATTCTCTTTTATTAGTTTCTACAAAAGATTAAGAAAAGATTTGATATCTTTCCTTATTTGTAGATTGAAAAGAGATTTTAATATTTAGAGATAACTTTCCTTTTTGAAAATTATCCACATATTTAAAAGAAAGATTTTACTTTATAAAATTTCCTTTTTACTAACCAATCATGAAGGGATTAAAATTATTGAAATTTTTTATAAATTTCTAGAAACAAATTAGGAAGTTTTAATTCTTGTTTTAATTAAAACTTTCCTTGTTTTGGGGAGAAAGTGGCCGGCCAAGAAATTTGGAAAAAGAAAATTAATTTTTAATTAATTAATTTTTTATTTTTCATGACAAAAGAATTAAGGAAGTTTTTATTAAAATTTCTTTATTTGCCAAGACCAAGGATTATAAAAGAGGGGGTAGAGGTGCCTTAATGGCGAACGACTCTATTCTTTTCTTCCTCTTTTTTCTTCCTTGGTGTGGCTGTCCCTAGGGTCTCCTCTTCTCCTTCTTTTCTCTTCCTCCTTTGTGGCCGGCGACATCAACTTAAGGGAAGTCCATGGTGGCCGGTTCTAGCTAGGAGAAGAAGGAGAGAAAGAAGACTTCGTTTCTAGCTTCCCTTGGAGCTTGGTGGTGGTGGCCAGACCTTTACTTCTCATGGAGAATTAATGGTGGTCGAATCTAGCTTGGAGAAGAAGGAGCTTGGTGGTTCTCGTCTCGGAAGATCGTTGCCCACACAACGTCCGAGATAAGAAGAGGAATACGGTAGAAGATCAAGAGGTCATTAAAGTTTACAAAGGAGGGTATAATTAGTAATTAATTTCCGCATCATACTAGTTGTATTTCTTTTGTATGAATTCCAAACACAAGAGGCATTAGATCTAGTTTTTCGAATTAGTTTTTCGAGTTTGTCTTTTCTTCTTTTTCAAATTTGTGATTCGATTGTTCTTTTTGGTTAACCTAGAGTTATTTAAGGAAATTAAATATTAGCTTTCCTTAAAAGGCTTTGTCTAGGCGGTGGTGGTTGCTCCCATATCCAAGAAGGTCATGTGCCTCGTCATGCTGTCCTGGAAGCTAATTTTGAAAATTAATATTTTATGGAATTAATAACATAGGTGCATTTGAATCAATAGTGTTAAGTTCCGCTTGCGATTCAAATCTCAACCATTAAGAATAGATAAGTTAAATTTGGAATCAATGATGTTATGTTCCATCTGTGATTCCTAATTTAACTTCTAAAGAACACAATAGGTTATTTAAGGAATGGTTCGACACTTGTACAAAATTTTTGTATAGTGGAACCGGTACGATTTTCCTAGGACTAACCAACAGAAAGGTATAACTAATTAATTGTTTCCACTTTAAATTAATTAGTTTATGTTCTTTGTATGGATCCTGAAATACCAACACAAGAGGCTAGCGATTTCGTGTTTCGTTTTGTGTTTCGATTTAGTGTTTTGATCTTTTGCTTCTATTGAGTTCTCTGTAATTAAACCTAGGGTTACTGTAAGAAGTTTAAATATCCAATTTCTTTGAAAGATTTTGTTAAGGAAGTGGTGGATGATCTCATACCCAAGAAGGCCAAGTGCCTCGCTATGTTTAACCTGGAAGTCAATCCTTGAAATAGATATTTAATCAACTTCTGTAACACGGGATGAACTTGGATTAATAATGTTAAGTATCGTTTGCAATCCAAGTTTTAACTACTGAAGAACACATGAGTTGAACTTGAAGTAAAAATGTTAAGTTTCGTTTCCAATTCAAGTTTAACTTATGAGGAACACATACGTTGTTAGGAAAGTTCTGTGCTTGTACAATTTTTTGTACAGGGGAAGCAGAATGGAATTCCGAGTAGCTTCCAACAATTGGTATCAGAGCTAGTTTTCTGCCTCTGAGTGTTTGGTTTTCAGTTAAATTATGCACTTTTTATACATAAATTTAGGCAAGATAATAGTAGAATGTGCAAATAGATTAACTCTATGGTTGCAGGCATCCTAGTTCCAACTATTATGGCCCTATTGTGTTTATGTGTAATTGGACCTTCGAGCATGTCGAGGGCATTTTATGTGTGTGCATGATTGTAATTATTAAATACAGCAAGAACTGTATTAGTTTTAGGATTTTATATTTTTGTTCGATCTAGATTACATGTACATTCCTTCGTGGAATATAGGATCGATAAATGTAAAATTTTATTTTGTTGCGGATCGTATCCTTGCGAGGCGTGGTGATATTTGAGGACCAGAGACGCAGCGGAAAAGGAATCAAGAATGACGCAACGAAATAAACCCTAGGGTTGGGGGTCAGAGTTGGCAGTAGCTAGGGTTAGCGGCATACAGAGGACAGCTATGGATGAGGCCATAAAAGTTGGAAAATTAGTTTTCATAATTATTGTCTTTTATATTGTGATGTGTGTGATGTGTTATGTGTGTGTGCATGTTAAAATTCCTCATTTTAAATAACTAAGTGGGAGAGAAATTATTTAAATTCCACGGTCTCCATTATTGGTTTGTAAGTGATGCATTCAAACTTGCACGTTGGCTCTGAGTGCCTTCCTCCACATCGGATGAGTTTATTTGCGGATCACTAGATCAAACTTCCTTTATGGATGATTATAGGAAGTTATTTAGATGTGTGTGATCTTCTCTTTCTGAAGGGGCATAATCATATTTAATGGACTAAATATCAAGTAATGGTATACACTTAGGCGTATTTAATAGTATCCTCCCCATCGGAGTCACTACTATTATTTGTGTGATCGAAGAAAAATCAACTATTAATTTTATTTATCATAAAGTTAGGTTGACAAGATAATAAAATTAATGGGTAAACCCCCTCTTATAAATGTTTGAATTTGTATATGTCCACACTATCGTGGCATACAAAATTTATGGTGATTTGAGGTGTTGGTGAATTTAAATGATATTGTTTGAAGAATCAATATTACTTTAAATTCTTAAGTTTTTTACCAAATATTTTATGATTCTTAGGAATTCAAATGGCCTTCAATCCTCTTGCTATTATATTGAAAGAGAACAAACTTACTGGACACAATTATATTGATTGGAAAAGGAACTTGGACATTGTCTTAACTGCTGAAGGTTACAAGTTCATACTTTTTGAGATCTGTCCAAGCTTGCCTAATAGTGATTCTAGTGAAGAGGAGATTGAGTGTCATAAGAAATGGGTCAGGGCAGATGAGATGGCGCGGTGTTACATTTTGGCTTCTATGTCAAATGTACTGCAACATCAACATCAGGCCATGCCTACTGCTTATGACATGATGAGCAATCTCAAGGAACTCTTCGGACACTAGAATCGGGTTGCTAGGCAACAGGCTATGAGAAACTTGATGATGACCACCATGACTGAGGGGACACTCGTAAGGGATCATATCCTCAAAATGATGGCTCATTTAAATGAGATAAAAATCCTTGGGACTGAAATTGATGGGGAAACCTAGGTCGATATCATTCTCCAAACATTGCCTAAAAGTTTTAAGCAGTTCCGCTTGAACTACAATATGAATAAAAGGGTTTATTCGATGACAGAACTTCTGATAGAACTTCAAGCAGCAGAAGGGTTATTTCATCAAATCTCTCAAATTCACATTGCTGAAAACATTTCTGCTTCTAAACAGAAAGGTAGAAAGAAGAAAAAGAAACAAGTTGGTTCAGCAAAGAAAGTGAATCGATCTCTAGGGACTGGACCGAAAGCAGGTGTGAATAAACTGAAGGACAAGTGCTTCACATGCAAGCAATCTGGACATTGGAAGGTGGATTATCCTCATAGAAAGGAGAACAATAAAGGTATATCTTATTCTCTAGTAGTTGAAACATGTTTAGTGGTGTTATCTACATGTACCTGGTGTGTAGATACGGGAGCCACTGATCATATCTACAATTCATTGTAGGGGTTCCAAGAAACTCGACGACTACATGAAGGGGAGATTACCATCTACATGGGAAATGCTACAAGAGTGGCGGCTATTACAGTGGGAGATGTTTATTTGTCTTTTGATAGGAATAAAACATTAATTCTGAGAAATTGTCTTTATGTACCAGGTTTTAGAAAGAACTTAATTTTAGTTTCTAAACTCTTTATGGATGAATATTCTGTTTCTTTTGATGACAAAGTAGTTGTCAAGAAAAATAGAAGTTATTTGTTCTGGTATATTGGTTGGCAATTTGTATACTCTAAATCCAATAACTCCCACAATGCAACAAATGGAAATTAATAACACATCTTCTAATTCTAATAAGAGAAAGCAACCTTCGTAAATGAACCAAACATATCTTTGGCATCTAATGCTAGGTCATATTAACTTAAGTAGGATTCAAAGGTTAATAGTTGATGGACCTTTGGGTTCATTAGTGGTGGAAAATTTTCCAACCCGCGAATCTTGCTTGGAAGGAAAAATGACCCAGAGACCTTTTAAGGCCAAAGGGTATAGAGCCAAAGATGTGTTGGAATTGGTTCATTCTGATTTGTGTGGGCCTATGACTATCTAGGCAAGAGGTGGTTTCGAATATTTTATCTCTTTTATAGATGACTATTCGAGATACAGCTACATTTACTTAATGCGCCACAAGTCTGAGTGCTTTGATAAGTTCAAAGAGTACAAGGCTGATATGGAGAAACGTCATGGTAAAAGTATCAAGATACTACGGTCTGATCATGGTGGCGAGTACCTCTTAGGAGAGTTTAGGAGTTACTTATCAGAGGCCGGGATTTAATCCCAACCGTCTGCACCTAGTACACCCCAACAGAATGGTGTGGCAGAAAGAAGGAATAGGACTCTTATGGAAATGGTTAGATAAATGATGAGTTATTCAGAATTACCAAATTCATTTTGGGGATATGCTTTAGAAATGGCAGTATACATTTTGAACTTGGTACCTTCTAAGTCAGTACCCTCTACTCCCACAGAATTGTGGAATGAGCGTAAGCCTAGTATGAAGCATATTTGGATTTGGAGTAGTCCAGCACATGTACTGAAGGGAGACACTGATAAGTTGGAATCACGTATAGAAGTTCGCTTGTTTGTAGGTCATCCTAAAGGAACGAAAGGCAGTTTATTTTATAGTCCTAATGATCATAAGATCATTGTTAGCACCAATGCCCGATTTTTAGAAGAAGACTATGTAATGAACCACAAGCCCATGAGTTAAATTGTTCTTGAAGAAATAAGAAAAGAAACGTCTACCTTAGTACCAATGGTACAAGATGAGATACCGCAAGAAACTACAACACGTATCATAAATGATGCACAATTACAAGCAGTGCCACGTCGTAGTGGGAGGGTTGTTCAGCAACCTAATAGATTCATGTTTTTGGGAGAGTCTTCAGACTTGATCCCTGGTAAACATGAACCTGATCCCTGCACATATGATGAAGCACTCTAAGATAAAGATGCAGCATCTTGGCAAAGTGCAATGAACTCTGAAATAGAATCTATGTATTCTAATTAGGTCTGGGAGCTTGTAGAACCACCAAATGGTGTAAAAACCATTACGTGTAAATGGGTCTACAAAAGAAAGAGAGGGACAGATGGGAAGGTGGAAACCTTTAAAGCAAGGCTTGTTGCAAAAGGGTATACTCAGAAAGAGGGAATCGATTATGAGGAAACTTTTTCGCCAGTAGTTATGCTTAAGTCTATCCAGATTCTTTTATCTATTACCACTCATATGAATTATGAGATTTGGTAAATGGATGTCAAGACAGCTTTCCTTAATGGAAGTCTTGAAGAAAACATCCATATAAAGCAACCAGAGAGATTCATTGCAAAGGGCAAAGGGCATCTTGTATGTAAGCTCAATCAGTCTATTTATGGACTGAAACAAGCTTCGAGATCTTGGAACATCTGGTTTAATGAAGTAATCCAGTCTTAAGGATTCATTCAGTATTCGGATGAGTCTTGTGTATACAAGAAAAGTGACGAAAACATGGTGGTATTTCTTGTATTATACGTAGATGACATTTTACTCATTAGCAACAATGTCAAAGTGTTGTCAGATGTAAGGGTATGGTTGTCCAAACAATTTGATGTGAAGGACTTGGGAGAATGTGGACATATTCTTAGGATCAAAGTAATAAGGGATCGCAAGAAAAGAATGTTGTACTTATCCCAAGCTTTATACATCGATACTATCCTAGCTTGTTTTAGCATGCAAAACTCCAAGAAAGGTTTTCTACCTTTTCGGCATGGAGTACCTTTATCTAAAGAAATATGTCCTAAAACATCAAAGGAGATAGAGGACATGAAGCTAGTTCCTTATGCTTCGGCTGTAGGGAGCCTAATATATGCAATATTATGTACGGGACCGAATATCTATTTTTTTCATGAGCATGGTTAGCAAATATCAAAGTAATCCAGGACAAGGACATTGGACTGCCGTAAAGCATATATTAAAGTACCTGAGAAGTACTAGAGATTATATGCTGGTTTACCAAGCAGATAATTTGCTCCCTGTGGTTACACGGATTCAGATTTCCAATCAGACAGAGACAATAGTAAGTCAACCTCAGGATATGTGTTTACTTTAGGAGGTGGAGCCATAACATGGAGGAGTGTTAAGCAGAAATGCGTTTCAAACTCCACCATGGAAGCTGAGTATGTGGCAGCCTCTGAGGCAGTTAAAGAAGTTGTATGGCTCAGAAACTTTTAATGGACTTAGATGTGATTCCTGATTTACCCAAAATTATCACAATTTATTGTGATAATAGTGGTGCAGTAGCAAACTCGAAGGAACCACGAGCCCATAAGGCTAGTAAACACATTGAGCGCAAGTACCACCTGATACGAGACATCGTAAAGTAAGGAGAAGTTGTTATCGCCAAGATTGCATCAGAAAATAATCTAACAGATCCTTTCACTAAGGCCCTTCCGACGAGAGCTTTTGATAGGCATGTTGAGGGGATGGGAATCAGATGTATGACAGCATATATGGCAGCATAGTCTTTTAGTATAAGTGAGAGATTGTTAGGATGTATACTAAAAGCCTAGCTTTTTGTATGAACATTTATTGAATGAATATTTATTTTGTAATAAGAATCACATTGGTCGAATGTCTGCATTTAGTTAAATGCAGTTGTCCATTTAATTTATATTGTAGATGACATGGTGTGTGGTATCACACAGAAGATCATGTTATCAGTTCCTTATAAATTATAAATAGTAGCTCGCAACCAAGATGGATTGGGACAAACCATTAGAATGGTTGTAGTGTAATTTGGTACTAATTTATCTTGACTATAAAATTACACTAGTACACTATGTGTGTATTGAGCAGGATCATTTGAGGTTGTTCCTTTTATACTGACTGCATAAAAGAACATAGCCTCTATTATTATGGATGTGCGTACTCTTAATCCCGATATAATAACAAGCACATATACTTAGTATTTATTTCTTTAATTTATTAATGGGTGAGATTTATTCGTTAAATCAAAAGGTCCGATAAGTTGGGAAATAATATTATTTATATGGTGTGTTGTTGATTATAGAAGGAAACTGTGTCCTAGTAATCTAGGTTGATGATGTCCCCTTGAGGAGCTCATCAGGATTGTCATGTAAACCCTGTAGGTGGACTTAGTCCGGCATGACAATGAAGTTGAGTGGTACTACTCTTGGAGTTAGATGTTAATTAAGTGAGTTATCAGTAACTCATTTAATTAATAGGCATTTGATATCTTAAACACAGGGAGATCAATGCACTCATAATAAGAAGGAGCCCATAATGTAATATGGGATTGGTGCGGTAGTTCAATAATAACTCTTTAGTGGTATGAGTTATTATTGATGAACTTGAGTTAGGTGTTCGGGGCGAACACAAGAAACTCAAGCTCATCGGGAGACCAAAACTAATTCCTCCTCTCGTCCCTGCTGTAGCCTCTATAAAGCCTTATATCCACCAAGTCAACTTCTTACCCAAGTAATGGACCGGACACATCCTTGCTTGGTGGAAGGGGGTCGGCCAAGAATTAGCTTAGAGGCCAAGAAGTGGCCGGCCAAAGCATGGCTTGGTGCCCAAGCTAGGGGTCGGCTGTTGGTTGCTACTCGGAAAACCTAAAGGTTCCACTATACAAAAATTTTGTACAAAGGTCTGAACCTTTTCCTAGCTACCATGTGTTCTTTTAAATTAAATTTTGGATCGCCTGCGGAACTTAACACGTTTGATCCAAAACTTAATTTATTCGTTCTTTTAGGTTTTGACTTGAGTCTCCTGCGGAACTTAACACGTTCGACCCAAATCACTTTAAGTTATTAATTCCATTAAATATTAATTTCTATAATTGGTTCCCAGTACTGACGTGGCGAGGCACATGGCCTTCTTGGATATGGGAGCAACCACCACCGACTAGACAAAACCTTTTATGGAAAGCTAATATTTAATTTCCTAAAATAACTTTAGGTTAACCGAAAAGAACAATCAAATCACAAAGGGAAAAAAAAAAGAACACTATATCGAAAACAAATTCGAAACTCTAGAATCGTATGCCTCTTGTATTTAGTATTATTTCCAAAAATAACTAGTATGATGCGGAAACAAAAATTACTAGTTATACCTTTTAGAAAGACCTCTTGATCTTATACCATATTCCTCTTCAAACCTTGGACGTTGTGTGGGCAACGATCTTCCGAGATGAGAACCACCAAGCACCTTCTTCTTCCTTACAAGTTTCGGCCATCAAAACTTCTCCTAGGATGAAGAGGTTCGGCCACCACCACCATGCTCCAAGGGATGCTAGAAAAGAGGCTTCTTTTCTCTCCTTCTTCTCCTTCTTAGATCCGGCCACCAAAGCTATCTCCACCATGAGAAGGTTTCGGCCACACAAAGGAGAGGAGAGGAAAGAAAGGGCCGGCCACACCCAAGGAGAAAAGAGAGGAAAAATAGAATAGAGTCATTAGCATTGAAGCCTCCTCTACCCCCTCTTTTATAATCCTTGATCTTGGCAAATAAGGAAAATTTAATAAAAACTTCCTTAATTCTTTTGCCATTGAAAAGGAAAATTTATTTAATTAAAATAATTTTCACTTTTCAAATTATAATGTCCGACCACTCTTCTCCCCAAAACAAGGAGAGTTTTAATTAAAACAAAAATTAAAACTTCCTAATTTGTTTCTAGAAATTTATAAATATTTCTCCAATAATTTTAATCCCTTCATAATTGGTTAATAAAAAGAAATTTTATAAATTAAAATCTTTCTTTTAAACATGTGGATAATTTCTAAAAAGGAAAGTTATCTCTAAAAATTAAAATCTCCTTTCAATCTACAAATAAGGAAAGATATTAAATCTTTTTTAATTTTTTATAGAAACTAATAAAAGAGAATTTTTAATTTTTAAACTTTCTTTTAAATCATGAATATAATTAAAAGGAAAGTTTTTACCAAAATTAAAATCAACCTTTTAATCTACAAATAAGGAAAGAGATTTTAACTCTTCTCTTAATCTTTTGTAGAATCTTATAAAAGGAAGGATTTAAATTTTTAAACTCTCTTTTAAATTATATTATCCACATAAGAAAATTTTAAAATTAAAATTCCTTTTTATTTTAATAGGGCCGGCCACATGAATTCACCCATGAACATACCCATGGCCGGCCCTAGCTTGGTCTCCAAGCTAGCTTGGCCGGCCCCTATAGGATGGGTAAGAAGGTGGGTATAGGTGGGTATAGTACTCTATAATTAAGAGGCTACGATAGGGACCGAGAGGAGGAATTGGTTTTGGTCTCCCGATGAAATTAAGCATCCCGTGTTCGCCCCGAACACACAACTTAATTTCATCAATAATAATTCATTCCACTAAAGAACTATTATTGAACTACCGCACCAATCCCAAATTACATTTTGGGCTCCTTCTTATTATGAGTGTGTTAGTCTCCCTGTGTTTAAGATAACAATGTCCACTAATTAAGTAAGTTACGACAACTCACTTAATTAATATCTAGCTCCAAGAGTAGTACCACTCAACTTCATCGTCATGTCGGACTAAGTCCACTGGGTTTAACATGACAATCCTTATGAGCTCCTCTTGGGGACATTCTCAACCTAGATCACTAGGACACAGTTTCCTTCTATAATCAACAACACACACTATAAGTGATATCATTTCCCAACTTATCGGGCTTATTGATTCATCGAACTAAATCTCACCCATTGATAAATTAAAGAAATAAATATCAAATATATGTGCTTGTTATTATATTAGGATTAAGAGCACACACTTCCATAATAACTGAGGTCTTTGTTTCTTTATAAAGTCAGTATAAAAGAAACGACCTCTAATGGTCCTACTCAATACACTCTAAGTGTACTAGTGTAATTATATAGTTAAGATAAACTAATACCTAATTACACTACGACCTTCCAATGGTTTGTTCCTTTCCATCTTGGTCGTGAGCTACTGTTTATAATTTATAAGGAACCGATAACATGATCTTCTGTGTGTGACACCACACACCATGTTATCTATAATATAAATTAATTGAACAACTACATTTATCATAAATGTAGACATTTGACCAATGTAATTTTTATTTCTAGATAAATGTTTATACCAAAAGCTAGGCTTTTAGTATACATCTTAACAATCTCCCACTTATACTAAAAGACTAAGCTGCTATGTCTGCTGCCATACATCTGATTCCTAACCCTTCAACATGCCCATCAAAAGCTCTTGCCTTAAGGACCTCAGTAAAAGGATCTATAGGTCATCATCTGATGCAATCTAGGCGGCAACAACTTCTCCTCGTTTATACGATTTCTCGTATTGGGTGGTACTTGCGCTCTATTGTGTTTACTTGCCTTATAGACTTATGGTTTCTTCGAGTTTGCTACTGCACCAACATTATTACAATAAATTGTAATAATCTTTGGACAAACCAGAAATCATATCTAAGTCTATCTTGAGGTTATTGAGTCTTTCAGCTTTTATGGCTACCTCAGAGGCTTGTCATATACTAAGCTTCTATGGTGGAGTCCAGAAAAACACCTATGCTTATCACTCTTCCATAGTTATGACTTTACCTCCTAAAGTAAACACAAAACCCCAAGGTTGACTTATTATTGTCCCTATCCGATTGGAAATCAAAATCCATGCAACCCACAAGGACCAAATTAACTGCCTTGTAAGCTAGCATATAATCTCTAGTGCCTCTAAGGTACTTCAATATATGCTTTACTACAATCCACTGTCCTTGTCCAGGGTTACTCTGATATCTGCTAATATGCCCTTGGCAAAACAGATTTCTGATCTCGTGCATAGCATACATTAGGCTTCCAACAGCCGAAGCATAAAGAACTGCCTTTATTTCCTTTATCTCCTTTGATGTCTACAGAGACATATCTTTAGATAAAGTTACTCCATCCTGAAAAGGTAAGAAACCTTTCTTGGAGTTTTGCATGCTTAAAACGAGCAAGGATTTTTCTGATATATGAAGCTTGGGATAAGTAAAATATTCTTTTCTTGCGATCACTTATTACTTTGATCTCAAGAATATATACATTCTCCCAAGTCATTTATATCGAATTGTTTGGACAACCATACCCTTACTTCTGACAACATTTTGATATTGTTTCCAACTACCAAAAATGTTATCTACGTATAGTACAAGAAATACCACCACGCTTCCATCACACCTTTTGTATACACAAGACTTATCCGGTTACTAAATCCATACATCTGGATTACTTTGATAAACCGGATGTTCCAAGACCTTGAAGCTTTGCCTCAGTCCATAGACTGATTGAGCTTGAACACAAGATGCCCTTAGCCCTTTGCAATGAACCCTTCTGGTTGCTTTATATGGATGCTTTCTTCAAGACTTCCATTAAGGAATGCTGTCTTGACATCCACTTGCCAAATAGATAAAAGAATCTGGATAGACTTAAGCATGGCTACCAGTGAAAAAGTTTCCTTTTTCATCAAGCCTTACTTTGAAAGTTACTACCTTCCTATCTATCCCTCTTTTCCTATTATAGACCTTTTTACACCCAACGGCTTTTACACCATTTGGTGATTCTACAAGCTTCCAGATTTTATTAGAATACATATATTCTAATTCTGTTATTCATTACTCTTTGCCAAGATGTTACATCTTTATCTTGGAGTGCTTCATCATATGACCAGAGATCAGGTTCATGTCCTCCAGGGATATAGTCCAAAAACTCTCCCAAAACATGAACCTATTTAGGTTGCCTAACAACCCTCCCACTACGACAAGGCACTTTCTGCAATTGTGTATCATTTGTGATACGTGTTGCAGTTTTCTTGTGGTATCTCATCTTGTACAGTTGGTACTAGGTTAGACATGTCCTTTATTATTTCCTTAAGAACAAATTTACTTATGAGCACATGGTTCATTATATAGTCCTTTTCTAAAAATCGGTCATTGATGCTAACAATGACCTTCTGATTTTTAAGACTATAAACCTACTTTCATTTCTCTAGGATAACCTACAAACAAGTGAATTCCTGTCCAACTTATCATTGTCTCTCTTCAGCATATGTGCTGGACTACCCGAATCCGAATATGCTTCAAAATAGGCTTACGCCTATTTAGCAATTCTATATGAGTAGAGAGTTCTGACTTTGGAAGGTACTATGTTCACTTCCGTTTCCAGATTATATCCTTAAAATGAATTTGGTAAAATAACTCATCATCAATCTACTTATTTCCATAAGAGTCCTATACCTTCTTTCCACTACACCATTCTGTAGAGGTGTACCAGGTGCAGTTAGTTTGGATTGAATCCCTACTTCTGATAAGTGACTCCTAAATTCTCCCAAGAGGTACTTGCCACTATGATCTCACCATAGTGTCTTTTTACTTTATCGTTTCTCCACATCAGCCTAGTACTCTTTGAACTAATCAAAGTACTTAGTCTTGCGGTACATTAAGTAAATTTATTTGTATCTTGAATAGTTGTCTATAAAATAGATGAAATATTCAATACTACCTCTTGTCTGGATAGTTATAGGATCACACAAATCAGAATGAACCAATTTCAACATATCTTTGACTCCATACCCCTTAGACTTGAAAGCTTCTTGGTTATTTTTCCTTCCAAGTAAGACTCACAGGTTGGAAAGATTTCCACTACTAATGAACCCAAAAGTTCATCAGCTACCAATGAATCATACTCAAGTTAATATAACCTAGCCTTAGATGCCAAAGATATAATTGGTTCATTTCCGAAGGTTACTTTCTCTTAAAGTTAGAAGATGTGTTACTAATTTCCATTTGTTGCATCGTGAGAGTTATTGGATTTATAAATTGCCAACCAACGTACCAGAACAGATAACTTCCCTCTTTTTCTTAATAACAATTTTGTTATTAAAAGAGGCAGAATATCAAGTTCTTTGAATAGTTTAGAAACTAAAAAACTAGTTCTTTCTAAACTTGGTGCGTAAAGACAATCACTCAAAAATCCATGTTTTATTCTTATCAAAAGATGAACATCTCCCACTGCAACAGCTACCATTTTTACAGTAGTGCCCATGTGGACGGTGTTTTAATTTTCATTTAGTTGCCGGGTTTCCTGGAACCCTGCAATGAATTGCGGACATAATTGATGGCATCTGTATCTACACTCCAGGTTCTGGTAGATAACACCACTAAATATGTTTCAACTAATGAATTAAATACACCTATAATGTTCTTAGTTCTAAGAAGACAATCTACCTTAATGTCCAAGTCCTATTTCCAATCATTACAATTGGGACTACTAAGTCTTTTCTATAGTATGACTACTAGGGATTGACAAACATTTTCAATCCTAAGAATCACAAAAATATTTGGTCAAGATCAACTCCTTAAAATCTCCATGAATTTTGTGTATACAAAATCGAAGAGGAGATTTTATTCATTAATTTTATTATCTCGTCAACTTTACTTTATGACGAATAAAATTAATAGTTGATCTGTCTTTGATCAAATATTTGGTCAAAACTCTTTGAATTTAAAATAACATTGATTCCTCAAACAATATTATTTAAATTCACCAACACCTCAAACACCGTGAATTTTGCATGCCACGTTAGTGTGGACGTATACAAATTCATCATTTGTAAGAGGAGGGTTTTACCCATTGACTATCTTGTCAATATAACTTTTGACAAATAAAATTACCTCAAACACCATGAATCTTGTATGCCACGTTAGTGTGGACGTATACAAATTCAAACATTTGTAAGAGGGGTTTATTAATTTTATTATATTGCCAATCTAGTTTTATGACAAATCAATAGTTGGTTTCCCTTTGGTCACACAAGTGATAGTAGTGACTCCGTTGGGGAGGATACTATTAAATGTGTCTAAGTGTATACCATTACTTGACACTAAGTCCATTAATAAGATTATGCCCCTTCCGTTGGGGAAGATCACACGCTCTTAATTAACTTCCTATAGTCATCCAAAAATGGAAGTCTGTTCTAGTGATCCACAAACAAGCTCATCCGTTATGGAGGAAGGCACTCAGAGCCAACGCGCAAGCTTGTTTGCATCACTTACAAACCAGTAATGGTTACTTAAAATCCCTCTCCCACTTAGTTATTTATAAATGAGGAATTTTAACTATGCTAGCCTACTAACATGACTAACATGCAACACAATATAAAAGCAATAAATAGAAAATCTAATTTTCAACTATTATGGCTTTTATCTCTTGTTGTCCTCCGTGTGTTGTCATCCCAAGTTGCTGCCATATTTGGCCACAGAAGGTTCCAGCTTTGCTAGATTCGATCCGCGTCCTTAGAATGTTCCATCGACTTTGCAAGATTCGATCTGCGACATAAATAGAATTTTACATTTTGATCCTATATTCCTCAAAGGAATGTACATGTATCTAGATCAAAAATAAAATCCTAATAAAACTAAATACAGCTCCTGCTATATTTTAATACAATCATGCACACACATATAAATGCCCTTGACATGTCCAAGGGTCCAATCACACACATAAAACTATAAGCCATAATAGTTGGATCCTGCATCCACAAAGTTAGCACATCCTACTATTATCCTGCCTAAATTATGTATGACATGTACATAATTAAACTAATACCAAATACACAGAGGCAAAACCCTAGCTCTGATACCAATTGTTGGTTGCTACTGAGAAATAGAGGTTCCACTGTACAAAAATTTTGTACAAAGGTCTGAACCTTTTCCTAGCTACCATGTGTTCTTTTAAATTAAATTTTGGATCGCCTGCGGAAGTTAACACGTTTGATCCAAAACTTAATCTATTCGTTCTTTTAGGTTTTGACTTGGGTCTCCTGCGGAACTTAACACGTTCGACCCAAATCACCTTAAGTTATTAATTCCATTAAATATTAATTTCCATAATTGGTTCCCAGTACTGACGTGGCGAGGCACATGGCCTTCTTGGATATGGGAGCAACCACCACCGACTAGACAAAACCTTTTATGGAAAGCTAATATTTAATTTCCTAAAATAACTTTAGGTTAACCGAAAAGAACAATCAAATCACAAAGGGAAAAAAACAAAAGAACACTATATCGAAAACAAATTCGAAAATCTAGAATCGTATGCCTCTTGTATTTAGTATTATTTCCAAAAATAACTAGTACGATGCGGAAACAAAAATTACTAGTTATACCTTTTAGAAAGACCTCTTGATCTTCTACCGTATTCCTCTTCTAACCTCGGACGTTGTGTGGGCAACGATCTTCCGAGATGAGAACCACCAAGCACCTTCTTCTTCCTTACAAGTTTCGGCCATCAAAACTTCTCCTAGGATGAAGAGGTTCGGCCACCACCACCATTGTCACGCCCCAGAGGAGTCCCTGTCCGAGAAAATTTCGGCAGCATCTCCCCTATACGGTGGACAATCTGAAACTTTTCTACATCTCACAAATACCTCAGCCACAGGCGGCTGGAATAATAACAACAAAATAAAACATCACCACGCAGTTATATATGATCAAACAAAGTAGTAATACTCTGATTCGAAAACCACCCTACTCAACTACACTCGTAAAGCTCAAAACCGACGAACTCACCTCTTCTGCCGTCCAGGCAGGCATGTAGTAGCATAAAAACCAAATCCAAATCCATCGATATAATAAAATCTATACCATGTCCATAAGTAAATAAATCCAGAACATAACAAGTTCAAACAGTCTAGAACAGAAAAGGGAACCAAACGAAAAACCAATCACATCCTCGAGGTCTGCAGGGACCAGCAACTGGAACTCTCTCCTGACAGCATCAACCTGAAAATATCAACAATGGAGGCGGGGTGAGTCCAACACTCAGCAGGTACAATTGATATGCAAAGTAAAGAAATAACACCTAGCACTAATCATGCGTACAGTCTCCTGATAAAAGAAAGGTAAAAATATGCATCTGAAGTAAACAGGAGAGAAACTGTACTAACCAGGACCTGAGTATAAGGACAAACAGTCCGAGTGGTATAGGAATCCTGTATGCATGTCAAACATAGGTATCCAAACAATATGCAGCATATAAATGCAGCAAGCACGAACACAAGCAATAAATGCATCATGCATATGATGCCAATGATGCGTCCTGGTCACCCCTGACGCCAGTCGATCATCTCATACAAAAGTGAGGCCGAGTGGGTAGGGCTGTGATAACCGTGCACTCTGTCGTCACTACTCCTGATGAGTGACCGAGTAGACGGGATGCTGTCGGAGTACACCTATCCTCCTACCCCAAATCACAAATGGGGGAGCGCAATGCTCTCATCTCCCGATACTCAAAGACGGGGAGGAATCCCTACCGGATAACACGTCGTGTCACACTACCCATGAGCGGACCAACCGTGCCTAACAGAGTCCCTGCTGCAACACACTCAGCCTGAATCGACCACTAACCCATGAGTGGTGGTGTGTGCAGATCCATGTAACTGGCGATGTGCTCAACAATAATGGAGCGGACTATCGCACAGCATGCAATCATGCAAATGGTGCATGGCACTAACCACAAGAATATCCTGACCTAATCCACATATATATAAAAATGCATCATAGGTCAACGAATCCAAAACAATCCAAAGGTATACAGAAGGTATAAAACCTAGGTCCTGAACATGGTCAAGCATGGCATATCACTACCCCTATATGCATGTATAGACAGGTAAAGTATACATGGGATGCAAAACAAATCAATCAATCAACCATGTACCAAGATTTGGGTAGTGATTAACCGGAATAGATAAGAAACATAATTAATGAAACATGTTAATTCCATTACTAAGCATATCAAAGACAATAAGTCAAAAGTACCCGCCTCCAATAGGAATGTCCAAATCCGACATCGAGATACTCGTCTCGCGTCAAAGTCCTGTAATACCAATAGATATACTTTTATTTAGCTAAAATTCAAATGAATTGCTAAATAAATCCTTAAAACTATTTAGGGCAAAAACCCTAAATAATAATCACCAATATACCTAATTCAATTAGGAAAACCCTAATTATTGATCAACCTTAACTGGTCATCAATTAACTTCTCCACAGCAAAAAACCTAAATCCACAACGTTAAACAAGAACCTTACCTTTCACTTCTCACAGCAAGAATGTTTGCTGGAAATTATGGCTGCTGGACCCAAGATCAATCCGCAACAAAGCAAACCCTACAGGAAACCTTTCCCTCTGCTCAGATCAGATTGCGATACACAAATCACCAAATCAAGAAATCCTAATTATATAACACAAGTTCTTACCTCCCAAAAATCACCAAAACTCGGTGAACCTAGTGGCCGACGGCAGTGTGGTACCAAGACAGCGACACCAAGAAACTAGGGCAGACGAGAAGAGAGGAAAATGAGGCTCGGCAGAACCCAGGGCAGAAGAATGGATGGTGGTCGGCGCTAGAGCTCGGGCGCCGGCACAAAGAAGCGACCGAGAGGAGTCAGTGGCGTCGGCGGAGATGCTAGGGCACCGGGGTGTGAGGCAGTGCTCCGTGCGTCGCCGGCGGCAGTGCGGCTCGGCGCTAGGGCACGGGAGAAGGGTCGGCGAAGCAAACTCGGCGGCGGCACAACCCAATCTAGGGCACGGCTGACGCTGCTCCGGTCCAGAGAGGGCAGCGGCGTCGGCAGAGCTTTGGTGCACTCGGGGAAGAAGGAGAAGAGAAGAGATAGGAGAAGAGAGGCGTCGGCGCCGGTTAGGGCAAGGGAAGAAGTCGGGCGCGCGGGTGGTTTCGGCGTCGGGTGCACGGGAAAGAAATAAGAGAAAAGAAAAAGAAAATGGAAAAGAAAAATAAATCTTTTCCTCATTAAAAGGTAACCTAAACAGCTTTTAGGACCCGTTTTATCCTCGTCCGTCGAGCTCAAAAATTCGAAAAATGTCCAAAATTTGGAAAATTCCTTATCCATATTTGCCTATTTCGGTTTTACATTCTCCCCACTAATAAAAATTTGGTCCCCAAATTATCTACCAACATATATAGAGTATAAATGCTGAGCAGTAAATAAATCACATACCTCAAGTGAAAAGATGGGGATTTTGAGCTCGGATAGTATCCTCGATCTCCCAAGTAGCCTCCTCGTCTGAATGATGTCGCCATCCGACTTTAACCAGCCGAATTACTGACGCTCTTTTCGGTCGAATATCCGTACGGAACCTCCTCATATGTAATGTCAGGCCGGAATATCTGTCACACGTCGGATCGGTACATATCTCCTCAAGATGGATACATGAAATATATCATGCACGCGACAGGTAGTGCCGGTAGCAATTGCTCGATCCTCTCAAGATCTCGAAGGACCAATGTATGCGGAGCTAGCTTACCTCGAGGCCAAATCTTCACCCCTTTCGTGGGCGAAACTCGTAGAAATACATGGTCGCCAACAGAGAACTCTAGTGGTCTGCGTCTCCGATCAGCATAACTCTTCTGACGATCCTGCGCCTCTGACATCCTCCGTCTGATAGTACGGACCAACTCTGCATCCTGCTGAACTCTATGAGGTCCCAACAACTGAGCCTCTCCAACCTCATCCCAAAGGACGGGTGTCCGACAAGGTCTACCATACAACGCCTCAAACGGTGCCATCTGGATAGCCGAATGGAAGCTGTTGTTGTAGGCAAACTCTACCAACGGCAGATGGTCCTCCCAACTGCCTCCAAAATCCATAACACATGACCTCAGCAGGTCCTCTAAAGTCTGAATGGTCCGCTCTGACTGTCCATCTGTCTGTGGATGGAAAGTTGTACTGAAACGGAGCTGTGTGCCCAAGGCCTGCTGCAGACTCTGCCAGAAACGAGACGTGAACCGTGGATCTCTATCCGAAATGATACACAATGGAACACCATGTAGTCTGATAATCTCTCGGCAATACAGATCTGCCAATCGATCCAGGGAATCAGTCCTCCGGATCGCTAAAAAGTACGCTGATTTGGTTAATCGATCAACGATTACCCAAATCGCGTCATGACCTCGTCGTGTCCTCGGCAACCCTACCACAAAGTCCATGGTAATATGATCCCACTTCCACTCAGGAATAGGAATCCGCTGAAGTAATCCTGCAGGTCTCTGGTGTTCAGCCTTCACCTGCTGACAGACAAGACATCTAGCTACGAAATCCGCGATGTCTTTCTTCATGCCGTTCCACCAATAGGAACGCCTCAAGTCTCGATACATACGGGTCCCGCCTGGATGGATCGCAAATCGAGAACGGTGTGCCTCCTGAAGTAGCTCCTGTAAGACCGGATGAGACTGAGGTACGCATAATCTGCCTCGGAAGTATATAACACCCTCCTCGTCTCGTGTGAACTCGGTCTGCTGCCCGGAAGCTATCTGACTGCTAATGAACTGCAAATGCTGATCACCAGCCTGGGCCTCTCGGATCCTAGTCCTGATCGACGACTGAGCAACCATGGTAACCAGAATACCCTGCTCTGTCGGTCCCTGCTCCTCCAGGTCTAACTCAGAAAAACTCTGAATCAAATCCGTAACCGAAATCCGGTGACAAGCTAAAGTCCCTCTGGACTTCCTGCTGAGCGCATCGGCAACCACATTAGCTTTTCCCGGGTGGTAGCTAATGGTACAATCGTAGTCCTTCAGGAACTCCATCCATCTCCTCTGTCGGAGATTAAGCTCCTTCTGAGTGAAAATGTATTTGAGACTCTTATGATCAGTGAGAATCTCAAATGTGATACCGTATAAATGATGACGCCAAAGCTTCAGAGCAAAGATGATGGCAGCTAACTCCAAGTCATGAACTGGGTAGTTCTTCTCATGCTCCTTCAGCTGACGAGAAGCATAAGAGACTACTCTGCCGTGCTGCATCAGAACAGCGCCCAAACCCTGAAGAGACGCGTCGGTGTAAAATACGAATCCATCCTCTACAGAAGGTAAAACCAAAACTGGAGCCGACACTAATCTCCGCTTCAGCTCCTGAAAGCTGGTCTCACAATCCTCTGTCCACGTAAACTTCACGCCCTTCCTGGTAAGGCGTGTCAACGGCATAGCAATACGCGAAAAACCCTCGACAAAACGTCGGTAATATCCTGCTAGTCCCAGAAAGCTGTGGATCTCCTGAACTGACTTCGGCTGCTCCCAACCGGTGACAGCCTCGATCTTCTGAGGATCAACTGAAATACCTCTGCTAGAAACCACGTGTCCCAGAAAACCAACTGAGAATAACCAGAATGCACACTTGCTGAACTTCGCGTACAGCTGCTGTCGTCTAAGAATCTCCAAGACTATACGAAGATGCTGTGCATGCTCCTCCTTGGAACGAGAGTAGACCAATATGTCGTCAATGAAAACGATAACAAACTGATCCAGATACTCCAGAAAGATGTGGTTCATCAAGTCCATAAACACCGCTGGAGCATTGGTAAGCCCAAATGGCATTACCAAAAACTCATAATGACCGTATCTGGTACGGAAAGCTGTCTTCTGAATATCTGAGTCTCAGCTGATGATATCCGGATCGCAGATCAATCTTAGAATACACTGATGTACCTCTGAGCTGATCAAACAAATCCTCAATCCGTGGTAATGGATATTTATTTCTGACGGTCACTGAATTCAGCTGCCTGTAGTCAATACATAACCTCATGGTGCCGTCTTTCTTCTTGACAAATAGAACTGGAGAACCCCATGGTGAAACACTAGGGCGAATGAATCCTCTGTCTAAAAGCTCCTGGAGTTGAACCTTCAGCTCGTTCAACTCTTTTGGTGTCATACGATACGGAGCTTTCGATGTCGGCGCGGTTCCCGGAATCAGCTCAATAGCGAACTCCACTGGCCTTCTGGGAGGCAAACCTGGCAGCTCCTCTGGAAATACATTTGGGTATTCCCGGACAACAGGAACGTCGGAGAGCTGCGAATTACTACTGTCCTCAGTACTGATCAACGACAACAGAAAACCATGACAGCCGTGAGACAGCAGCTTCTGCGCCTGAATCGCCGAAATAATCGAGATGCCGTCATCTTTGATGCCAGTGAAACTCCATGAGGGTTGGTTCGGAGGCCGGAAGGTGACCACCCTCGTCTGGCAATCAACGGTAGCATGATATACTGACAGCCAATCCGTGCCAAGAATGATATCAAACTCGACCATCTCCAATACTAGAAGATCTGCCGTAAGTATCATGTTGCCAAAAATCTAACGGGTAACCTCTGATCTCCTGGGTGACATCTAAAGTATTACCGGATGGTAGAGAGACAGTCAATCGCTGGGGTCTTCAAGTGGGTAATCTACCAATCTCCCGCATAAATGTACGAGATATAAAAGAGTGCGAGCTACCAGTATCAATCAATATATCAGCGGAAAATGAATAAATGGAAATCATACCGCGGAAAACGGATCCGTCGGCTCGCTGCGCATCCTCCGCCACGCCGGCGGAGGAGGAGGAGAATCGGACTATGCCCGAGGATGGTGGTGATACTATGCGGGACCGAGTCTGCACGCCCGAGTCATAATAAGGTCCGGAACAAAACTGTGCTACCAAGCACCGAGTACTCCGCCCAAGCATGCCAAATGCCGCTGAGGGAGTTGCTCCCGCCGCCTCGATATGCCCCCGATCGACTAGACCCCCTCGACCGACCCTCCTGGCCGAGCCTTACTGACACTCTCTCAGGTCTTTGCAATAATAGCAAACCGAAGAGCAAGCCGAGGCGAGGTGATCTCGATCCACATCTCAAACAATGTGTACCACTAGAAGGTGGTTGCCTCACGAGAAAACCGGAACGCCCCGTAAGACCGATTTACGAGGCCTACGAGACACCCGGAAGAACTCGACCGACCGTCACTACTCGATCGTCGAGCTAACTCTATCATCAAAGCTCGATTCAATGCATCGAGTAAGATGAAATCCTAATCCCAAGTCGTATACGCATAACCATCCAATCCAGATAAATCAGATTATGCGAGTTCTCCTCCGCAACTAACTCGACAAAACCGAGCCAACCGGAGGAATTCAAGATATACTCGGTCACCGAGCGATTATTCGCCTCATAAAATCGTGAGTCATCCGATAAGACAAAGAAGCTCTCAAAAGCCTCTCGAACCGGTCCATGTGACGCTCACCAATACTAGAACGCCGAGTAACCCACCGTGCATTAGCTTCATCCCAGTAAATGATAGGCACCACTGCTTTCTCCCACTCCAAGCCATATAGAAAAAGTTCGCCCATAGTCTCTATCCATGATGAGCCATACTGGATCGAGATCTCCGGAAAGATTGAAACGAGTCTTCATCGACTCGGCCAGTGCTGGAATCCTAGCTCGTGCAGCGACGATCACGGGAGCTGACACTACAGGTGGTACCGCGGAGTAAACCGGAGGAGGAACTCCGTATATCTGAGCATAAGCCGTGTGGGAACAAAAGTGGTGGCGAGGTGGACAGTAGGAAAGATCTGGGATGTGGAGCAACCGCTCAGAGGCAATCGGGGTACAGTGTCACCGTGTCTGCACACCGAGGTCCATGTGGCGGTGGTCCGAATATGCCGAGGTCGCTACCGAGGCGTATGCGGGTACACCAATGGTACCTGATGGTACAGTAAGCAGGTAGGCGTGGATACTGTCGGTGTGGCCAAAATAGGTATCTCTACGGAGCTATCGGGATTTGAGAGCCCGACACTCCTGCCGCATCCCGAGTGCATCGACGGTAGCGGGCTCATCAAGTGGGCATCTCGGCATATCCAAAGATCCGGTCCTCCCACGTGGTCGCCCAAGACCACGCCTCGCAAAGAATACGTAGATCGTCTCATATTTAAATTAAATTACGATATTACTACAAGTATAAAATCATAAAATAAAACATACCTATTTGTCATTCGAGATGTTCCGTCACCCGGTCCGATTTGACCTCAAAATTCGAACGAGAATATCAAAATCCAAATAACCAAACGGAAATTCCAAAACATAACCATATCGAAAATCAAAATGCCTAGTTTGACTCATAAACCCGCTAACCCAAATATCCGTAATACCAACTACCCAGATAAATTCCGTAACACCAAAAGGTGTATCATAATCCGCCTCGATACCCAATAAATTGGTATCGATAAATCACGAAATCCAAAAATACAAAAATCAACGAACGCCAAACTTGGCTCGATACAAGTAAATAAATTGGTATCGGGTTATCCCAAACATCCGAAAATGAAAAAAAAGATCGTAAACCTGCTCCGATACCACTAAATTGTCACGCCTGAGGAGTCCCCGTCCGAGAAAATTTGAAGATCTCCCTATCACTGGACAATCAAACTTTCTACATCTCAAATACCTCAGCTGGAATAATAACAACAAAATAAAACATCATCACGCAGTTATATATAATCAAACAAAGTAGTAATACTCTGACTCAAAAACCACCCTACTGAACTACACTCGTAAAGCTCAAAACCGACGAACTCACCTCTTCTGCCGTCCAGGCAGGCATGTAGTAGAATAAAAACCAAATCCAAATCCATCGATATAATAAAATCTATACCATGTCCATAAGTAAATAAATCCAGAACATAACAAGTTCAAACAGTCTAGAACAAAAAAAAAGGAACCAAACGAAAAACCAATCACATCCTCGAGGTCTGCAGGGACCAGCAACGGGAACTCTCTCCTGACAGCATCAACCTGAAAATATCAACAATGGAGACGGGGTGAGTCCAACACTCAGCAGGTACAATTGATATGCAAAGTAAAGAAATAACACCTAGCACTAATCATGCGTACAGTCTCCTGATAAAAGAAAGATAAAAATATGCATCTGAAGTAAACAGGAGAGAAACTGTACTAACCAGGACCTGAGTATAAGGACAAACAGTCCGAGTGGTATAGGAATCCTGTATGCATGTCAAACATAGGTATCCAAACAATATGCAGCATATAAATGCAGCAAGCACAAACACAAGCAATAAATGCATCATGCATATGATGCCAATGATGCGTCCTGGTCACCCCTGACGCCAGTCGATCATCTCATACAAAAGGGAGGCCGAATAGGTAGGGCTGTGACAACCGTGCACTCTGTCGTCACTACTCCTGATGAGTGACCGAGTGGACGGGATGCTGTCGGAGTACACCTATCCTCCTACCCCAAATCACAAATGGGGGAGCGCAATGCTCTCATCTCCCGGTACTCAAAGATGGGGAGGAATCCCTGCCGGATAACACGTTGTGTCACACTACCCATGAGCGGACCAACCGTGCCTAACAGAGTCCCTGCTGCAACACACTCAGCCTGAATCGACCACTAACCCATGAGTGGTGGTGTGTGCAGATCCATGTAACTGGCGATGTGCTCAACAATAATGGAGCGGACTATCACACAAAAATGCATCATAGGTCAACGAATCCAAAACAATCCAAAGGTATACAGAAGGTATAAAACCTAGGTCCTGAACATGGTCAAGCATGGCATATCACTACCCCTATATGCATGTATAGACAGGTAAAGTATACATGGGATGCAAAACAAATCAATCAATCAACCATGTACCAAGATTTGGGTAGTGATTAACCGGAATAGATAAGAAACATAATTAATGAAACATGTTAATTCCATTACTAAGCATATCAAAGACAATAAGTCAAAAGTACCCGCCTCCAATAGGAATGTCCAAATCCAACATCGAGATACTCGTCTCGCGTCAAAGTCCTGTAATACCAATAGATATACTTTTATTTAGCTAAAATTCAAATGAATTGCTAAATAAATCCTTAAAACTATTTAGGGCAAAAACCCTAAATAATAATCACCAATATACCTAATTCAATTAGGAAAACCCTAATTATTGATCAACCTTAACTTGTCATCAATTAACTTCTCCACAGCAAAAAACCTAAATCCACAACGTTAAACAAGAACCTTACCTTTCACTTCTCACAGCAAGAATGTTTGCTGGAAATTATAGCTGCTGGACCCAAGATCAATCCGCAACAAAGCAAACCCTACAGGAAACCTTTCCCTTTGCTCAGATCAGATTGCGATACACAAATCACCAAATCAAGAAATCCTAATTATATAACACAAGTTCTTACCTCCCAAAAATCACCAAAACTCGGCTGAACCTTGTGGTCGGCGGCAGTGTGGTACTAAGACAGCGACACCAAGAAACTAGGGCAGACGAGAAGAGAGGAAAATGAGGCTCGGCAGAACCCAGGGCAGAAGAATGGACGGTGGTCGGCGCTAGAGCTCGGGCGCTGTAACGACCCAATTTTTCTCATTTCAAGTTCTAAAGGGCCATAAAAGTATTTGGAAATGCCTTTAAAATATTCTAGAGATTTTTAGGAATTTTTAGAGTATTTTTACGTAATTTTTGGAGGTCGTTTAGTATTTTTACAAAACCAAAGAAGTTTAAGCAAAAAACGTTGGAGAAGGGGTTCGAACCCGCGACCTCGGGTCGGACCAAACCAAGCCAAACCGGCTTGACCAGCTGGGATAAGAGATTTATGTTAATCTCAAATAGAGTTAAATAAGGTTATAGTATAGTTGAGTTATATCCGATTACTTATAAAAGGGAAATAAGTTTTGGGATTTTAGAAAACCTAAACATTTTCTCTCCTCCCTCGCGACGGCGTCTCCTCTCCTCGGGCGAAAATCGCAGCTCAAACCTAGGCGATTCCGGCGACCGGCGAGCTCTCTCCTCCACGGATTCTTCACGAAGCCGAACTTCTCTCGTCAAGGGGAGCGCGCGGGCACAAGAAGAAGTCAAAAGTTTCAAGCTTTGGAACCCTAGACCTTCCTCTCCTTCGGTTGTAAGTCCAAGAACCCTCAGTACGGTAGGAGTTGCTCCGGGCTTCGATTTGATTTCTTTGCTTCCGGTTTTCATAGTGCCGAGTAGAACTTTATGCTAGGGTTTTCCTTCCTTGCTCTGTTTGTCAAGCCGAACGGTTATACCTAATTGCAGTAGAGTTTTGAGTTTTGGGAATGGACATGCTCCAATTGCAGCAGACCGAACATCCCTTGTTTGAGGTCTTGGTTCTCCTTGTGTTTGAATCTGCCGTGAGTTCTATGTGGAAAGAATTGGGGGACTTTGGCTTTCTTTTGGGTATTCTGCCGTGAGCTTCACAGGGAAATCAAGGTTTCGTTTAGGTTAGTTGAGCATGTAGTATGATTCTAGTGCCAAGTAGAATTGTATGCATTCTATCCTTAATTATTGCTAGGGATTTTGGCCGTGCACAGTGGAGTTTCGGTTGATTCCTTGCTGCCCTGTTTAGGATCATACCGAACAGATCATTATAGTTATCCCATGTCGCTGCCATGAGTTCGCTTAAGGATGCATTGTCTTGGCTTGCTGTTGAATGCTTTGAGTTGTATGTTGTACATGAATTTCCTTGCTTTAAGGTCATGTTGTACATAGTTAAAGTAGCATGTTACCTTATTTTGTATAGCATGTTTAAAGGCCTTAAAGGTAGCATCCTTTGTCTATTTTACAACATGCTTGAGAAGCCCTAAAGTAGTATTCTTTGTCTATGCTTTATAACATGATTAGAATCCCTAAAGTAGCATTTTTGCCCTATTTTACAGCATGTTTAGGAAGTCCAAAATTAGCTTCCTTTTTGCTCTATTTTGTAGCATGATTAGCAAGTTTGAATTAGCTTTCTTTTGCTTTATTTATAGCATGATTAGAATCATTCCATGCTTGATTTTACAGCATGTTTAGAAGTACTAAAACAGCATCCTTTGCCATGTTTTCACCGTATGATTCAAAGGCTTTAAATTGCTTTCTTTAGTTAGCTTGTAGCATGATCAGTAAGCTTTAAGTTATTTGTTTTATTCTGTTATATAGCATGGTTAGTTGAGTATACACCTATACTTATTAAGTATATCTAAAGGACTCCCACAATCTTTAATAAAAGATAATAAGGAAGATAAAAGAATAAGAAAGATAACAAGTAAGTCAAGCAAGAGGCTAGTACCCGACATCCAAGAGCTTGTCGTTAAACAAATCCAGGTGACCATTTCCGAGGTCTTGGCCCTGGTAGACCGAGGTCTGCTCTTTTAGGATTGGTGGCTCGCAACCCCAACCTATTAGGGAACGCGCATGAGTTGGTACTAGGCCTGGGCCCCAGAAAAGAAAACCAAAGAAAAGAAAAGTTAAGAAAGAAAGAAAGAAGAAGAAAGTAAAGGATAGAAATTAAAAGATTAATTTCTAACACAAGGATACAAGAAATGAAATAAGTTCCAAGCTTAGAATAAATAAGAATGGTTAGTTTCTTTGATTCTAAGTTTACATTGTTAGTTCTCGTTATTCTGCTTGATACTGAGTATGATTTGTATTCTGTTCATTTTCTGTATACCATGAGCACATGCAGATAGCTTTATTATTTCAGTTTCAGACTTATGCATTTTATTTATGCATTTCGAGTTTTGTGAGATAGATTAGTACTTACTAAGCGTTTTCGCTTATAGATACTTTTTCTTTTTCCTCCTACTGCAGATAAAGGAAAAGCTAAGATATGAAGGGAGGCGACAGGGTGGTGGTGATGATGGATGTGTGTGGTGGCTGAACTATGGAGGGATCCAGAGGGGACTAGCAAGATTTATTCATTTAGAGTTTATGTCTAGTTCATTTTCCTTATTTCCATTATGAAACCATGAGTTTATGCTTGATTTTGAAGTGCATTGTAGTTTGTTATGCTTTGTTCTGAGAGTTTTGAGTTTAATTCTTATTGCTAGTTTAGTTTTTGATTAGAATATGATTTATTAATGCGTGGTTGTGAAGAAAATATATGTTCCAGCCGCCTGTGGCTGAGTATAGATTGTTTGTATTATGGATTTGGTCACCGGTACAGGGGAGACTCTGCCGAAATTTTTCGGTAGGAATTCCTCTGAACCGTGATAAAATCTACCTGACTCTAATTATAGAGTCAGTGCCACTAGGAGTGAAGTTATAGTTAGGTAACAACCTCCCTTAGAGAGTAGTGGTAAGAAAGGGGGGGGGTTGCTACAGGCGCCGGCACAAAGAAGCGACCGAGAGGAGTCAGTGGCGTCGGCGGAGATGCTAGGGCACCGGGGGTGTGAGGCAGTGCTCCGTGCGTCGCCGGCGGCAGTGCGGCTCGGCGCTAGGGCACGGGAGAAGGGTCGGCGAATCAAACTCGGCGGCGGCACAACCCAATCTAGGGCACGACTGACGCTGCTCCGGTCCAGAGAGGGCAGCGGCGTCGGCTGAGCTTTGGTGCACTCGGGGAAGAAGGAGAAGAGAAGAGATAGGAGAAGAGAGGCGTCGGCGCCGGTTAGGGCAAGGGAAGAAGTCGGGCGCGCGGGTGGTTTCGGCGTCGGGTGCACGGGAAAGAAATAAGAGAAAAGAAAAAGAAAATGGAAAAGAAAAATAAATCTTTTCCTCATTAAAACAGGGTAACCTAAACAGGCTTTTCCGGACCCCGTTTTTATCCCCGTCAACTCGTCCGTACGAGCTCCGAAAAATTCCCGAAAAATGTCCAAAAATTTCGAAAAATTCCCTTATCCATATTCGCCTATTTCTGGTATTTTACAACCATGCTCCAAGGGATGCTAGAAAAGAGGCTTCTTTTCTCTCCTTCTTCTCCTTCTTAGATCCGGCCACCAAAGCTATCTCCACCATGAGAAGGTTTCGGCCACACAAAGGAGAGGAGAGGAAAGAAAGGGCCGGCCACACCCAAGGAGAAAAGAGAGGAAAAATAGAATAGAGTCGTTAGCATTGAAGCCTCCTCTACCCCCTCTTTTATAATCCTTGATCTTGGAAAATAAGGGAAATTTAATAAAAATTTCCTTAATTCTTTTGTCATTGAAAAGGAAAATTTATTTAATTAAAATAATTTTCTCTTTTCAAATTATAATGGTTGGCCACTCTTCTCCCCAAAACAAGGAGAGTTTTAATTAAAACAAAAATTAAAACTTCCTAATTTGTTTCTAGAAATTTATAAATATTTCTCAAATAATTTTAATCCCTTCATGATTGGTTAATAAAAAGAAATTTTATAAATTAAAATCTTTCTTTTAAACATGTGGATAATTTCTAAAAAGGAAAGTTATCTCTAAAAATTAAAATCTCCTTTCAATCTACAAATAAGGAAAGATATTAAATCTTTTCTTAATCTTTTGTAGAAACTAATAAAAGAGAATTTTTAATTTTTAAACTTTCTTTTAAATCATGAATATAATTAAAAGGAAAGTTTTTACCAAAATTAAAATCAACCTTTTAATCTACAAATAAGGAAAGAGATTTTAACTCTTCTCTTAATCTTTTGTAGAATCTTATAAAAGGAAGGATTTAAATTTTTAAACTCTCTTTTAAATTATATTATCCATATAAGAAAAATTTTAAAATTGAAATTCCTTTTTATTTTAATAGGGCCGGCCACATGAATTCACCCATGAACATACCCATGGCCGGCCCTAGCTTGGTCTCCAAGCTAGCTTGGTCGGCCCCTATAGGATGGGTAAGAAGGTGGGTATAGGTGGGTATAGTACTCTATAATTAAGAGGCTACGATAGGAACCGAGAGGAGGAATTGGTTTTGGTCTCCCGATGAAATTAAGCATCCCGTGTTCGCCCCGAACACATAACTTAATTTCATCAATAATAATTTATTCCACTAAAGAACTATCATTGAACTACCGCACCAATCCCAAATTACATTTTGGGCTCCTTCTTATTATGAGTGTGTTAGTCTCCCTGTGTTTAAGATAACAAATGTCCACTAATTAAGTAAGTTACTGACAACTCACTTAATTAATATCTAGCTCCAAGAGTAGTACCACTCAACTTCATCGTCATGTCGGACTAAGTCCACCTGCAGGGTTTAACATGACAATCCTTATGAGCTCCTCTTGTGGACATTCTCAACCTAGATCACTAGGACACAGTTTCCTTCTATAATCAACAACACACACTATAAGTGATATCATTTCCCAACTTATCGGGCTTATTGATTCATCGAACTAAATCTCACCCATTGATAAATTAAAGAAATAAATATCAAATATATGTGCTTGTTATTATATTAGGATTAAGAGCACACACTTCCATAATAACTGAGGTCTTTGTTCCTTCATAAAGTCAGTATAAAAGGAACGACCTCAAATGGTCCTACTCAATACACTCTAAGTGTACTAGTGTAATTATATAGTTAAGATAAACTAATACCTAATTACACTACGACCTTCCAATGGTTTGTTCCTTTCCATCTTGGTCGTGAGCTACTGTTTATAATTTATAAGGAACCGATAACATGATCTTCTGTGTGTGACACCACACACCATGTTATCTACAATATAAATTAATTAAACAATTACATTTATCATAAATGTAGACATTTGACCAATGTGATTCTTATTTCTAGATAAATGTTTATACCAAAAGCTAGGCTTTTACTATACATCCTAACATCGGCCACTAGGATTAAAAGGGGATTTTATTTTTATTAAAATCTTTCCTTTTATTGCCATCCACATGGTTTTAAAAGAGTGTTTTAAATTTTAAAATTTTTCCTTTTATAGTTATCTACAAAGGATTAAAAAGAGAGATTTTAATTTTGTTAAAATCTTTCCTTATTTGTAGTGTTTAAAAGAGAGATTTTAATTTTGATAAAATTTTCCTTTTTTGTAATCATGATTTAAAAGAAAAGTTTTAATTTTAATCTTTCCTTTTTTGTAGTCATCTACAATGTTTAAAAGAGAGAGATTAATTTTAAAACTTTCCTTTTGCAACCATCATAATAGAAAATTTAAAAGAGAGAGATTTTAATTGTTATTAAAATTTCCTTTTTTGCCATGACCAAGGATTATAAAAGAGAAGTAGATGGCACCTTATGGGGTAACACACAACCTAAGTCTCCTCTTATATTCCTTGGTGGTCGGCCCTTCTTCTCCCTTTCTCCCTTGAGGCTAGTGGCACCTCTCTTCATCCTTGGTGGTCAGTTGTTTGGTGGAGAAGAAGAAGGAGGAGGAGGCCTCTTCACCTTGTTTTCTTCCTTAGGGCCGGTGGCACATCAAGTGGCATCTTCTTGTGGCCGGTTGCTTGAAGAGGAAGAAGAAGAGTAGGAAGTTTCCTATTTTGGTTTCCCTTGTTGGCCAAATTTCTTGGAGGAGAAGAAGTTGTTTGGGTAGATTTCATCTTGGTAGATCGTCACCAACACAACATCCAAGAGAAGGAGAGGAATACAACAGAAGATCAAGAAATCTTTAGCTACAAAGAAAGGTATAACTAATTAATTGTTTCCGCTTCAAATTAATTAGTTTATGTTCTTTGTATAGATCCTGAAATACCAACACAAGAGGCTAGCAATTTTGTGTTTCGTTTTGTGTTTCGATTTAGTGTTTTGATCTTATGCTTCTATTGAGGTCTCTGTAGTTAAACCTAGGGTTACTGTAAGAAGTTTAAATATCCAATTTCCTTGAAAGGCTTTGTCTAGGAAGTGGTGGATAATCCCTACCCAAGAAAGTCAAGTGTCTCGCCATGTTTAACCTGGAAGTCAATCCTTGAAATAGATATTTAATCAACTTCTGTAACATGGGATGAACTTGGATTAATAATGTTAAGTATCATTTGCAATTCAAGTTTTAACTACTGAAGAATACATGAGTTGAACTTGAAGTAAAGATGTTAAGTTCCATTTCCAATTCAAGTTTAACTTATGAGGAACACATAGGTTGTTAGGAAAGTTCTGTGCTTGTACAAATTTTTGTACAGGGGAAGCAGAACGGAATTCCAAGTAACTTCCAACAGTTACTAGCTACATGTGATTGTAATATGTTTCACTTGTTTGATATATGATTGTTGCATATAGTTGTCATGCTTCATACATGTCATTTATCATACATGTAGATGTTTTCAGTTATATTGCTCAAGTATTACGAGTAGATCTATTGCTAATCCCTGGTGAGTATACTGATCATTATACCGTATGTGTTGGTTCCAGATTGGGTATGTGTATTTATTATGTTTGTTATGATTATGTGCAGTCGTTATGTCAGCTATGGTTATGTGTAGTCGTTATGTCAGTTATGGTTATGTGTGTTGATTATGTCGTATATGTTCATGTTTTTATTTCTGAGACTATATAATTTGATCTCCATGTTTTATATAGACCATGTACCATCTTGTCTATTACCCGCTGAGTGACTCGCTCTCACCACCACATTCATGTATTATCTTTTTCCTCAGGTAGCAGGTAGATGATTGTGGAGTCGCTTGGAGTATCCTGTTAGTCGGATCCACGTCACATCCGAGGACAGTTTCTAGTTTTGTTTCTTATTTTATTTGCATTACATTTTATGGACTTGACATTGTATAACTTGATTTGTTTTTGGAGTTTCGCTGTGTAGTGTCTTGTATTTGTTTTGTTATGGTTGTGTAAAGCCTAGTCGGCTAGCAGTCTATTATTTTGGGTTTACAAGCTTTTCTTTCGTTTTATACTATGTTTTATTACAGAAGTATGGGATGTTTATTATACAAGTGCATGGTTGTGATTATTTGTTTCTAACCGAGTGGGTTGTGTATCTGCGTGGTTGTATATGTTTCAGTCATATAGGCTGTTGATTATAGTTTGTGAGTAGTCTTGTGGCATTGTATACATGTTTCAATTATCACTGTTACAAAGGAGATGTTGTTCATTTATCGGGTAGGGACTCCTCTGGGGGCATGACATATTCAATCCTACATATGATAATGTTGTGAAAGGAAATGTAGAAAACTGTGTTGTGAAAGCAGTGTCTCAGGAATCACTTTCTTTGGTTGCATAACTATTTGATAATATGGGCATTGCAAGGATTGAACCTGTTGATGATGGAGGTGTAGGAATTTGTGCAGTGAAAGCCAAGCACTCCTAGAATTACTTCCTTTAGTTGCACCACCACTTGAGTAAGAGCTAGAACCCTTACTAGACTTAGAGAAAGTCGTATTCACTAGTTTAGAACCTCTAGGTATCTCTCTGCAATGCAAGGTTAGTATTTCTTATGATCTTTTAAAAAATTTTATAGTGGTACCTATATTTATTTTTTTTTTTTGGATGTGATTCATTTCTTGATACATGATTAGTTAAACTTAATATGATTTTAGTTCTTTCTTATCTCACATGCATGTGAGAAGTGTACTCGTTTATTGGGTGTGCAAGTTTTTATTGGGCCTGGGATTGGATGCTCAAATTGAACCATCTCCAACCTTTGGGATGTACTTTCAAGGAGATGATAGAGGAAGCAGTGTTTTACGATATTAATCCCATGGTGATAGCTCTCTCTAATAGTTGGGCCATTGGAAAGAAAGTCCAAAGATATCTTACTCTAGTAGGAGTGAGATATAGAAGACACTTCATTAATAAGGGATCAAGCTAATGACCTAAAACAAATGCTTCTTGGGAGGCAACTCAAGTTCTTTCTTATTTGCATTTCTCTTTGAGTTTCCTTTTCTCTTTTTCCCTAACCCAATCCCTCTACTTAGTTTTTCTTATCTAATCTTCTTTTTGTAGTATTCATAGATAAGGAGGAGTGTGATTACCAGACAGAGAAGTGACTTTGGCAAAGCAATGACTTAGACGCTTTACACACATTACTTGATAACTTCTCTCACTTCAAACCTCCTTTGCATTAGATTACTTAGTTTTCATTGGGACAATAAAAGATTTAAGTCTGGGAGATGTATAAATATTAGATTGTAGGTTAGTTTTTGTCATATTTTCTTTTATATAATAAATTTATTTAGTTGTATCATATATCATGTCATTATTTATTAATTACTCATAGCAAGATACTAAAACGCTTGTTCTAGATATTTATATTATTGTGATCTGGTATGTTAGTATGTTTAGTGGTCTATTTCTTTCTATCCATAGTAGCATGTTTTTATTGGAAAAGTTTAGTGTTGTCTTAGTTTAAGGATCTATTTACACTATACTTCCAAAAATAGTCATGATTCATAGAACTGGACTAGTATGTTTGTTTTCTTTTGTGACTTCTCGACTATATTTTAATTACTGGATAACCTCAATTCATGTCAACTTATTAGGAAAAATCTATATCCCAAAAAACAATATGTGTGGTCACACTTGGCAATCATTTTAAAAAAAAAAAGAGAATAAGGGATATAAAAATAGTTATCATTAGTGGAAACTAACAAGTTACCCCTTTAAGATCAAGTTAAGTTACTGGAGAAATAACTATTATATTTCTCTTGATATCGCATACTTCTTTAATACTTTGTGTAGTTTGAGAAGGAAGAATTTTGTGAATGATAGATAAGTGTCGATCATCGAAAGCATGAGGAACATGGTTAGATGATGACTTGACTAGGCTTGAAAATTGATATTTGAAAAAGATAGGCTACTCATTGCATTGAGCATAGAAAACTTCAACTTAGGCTATACTCAAATAATTTTATATCATGCTTATAATTGAAATTACACAATAGGATTGGATTGATTCACTAGGGATTATGATGCACTATTTACACACATAATGATGGATCGAAAGCGCTAGAGGGGGGGTGAATAGCGCTCGTGGCTATTTCGTTTTTCGAAATCTCGGAAGCGTAAGAATTTGAGTAATGCAGCGGAATAAAAACAGACACAGAGAACACGGAGAATTTACTTCGTTCGGAGCCTGTGACGACTCCTACTCGAAGGCCCGCGATCCTTGATCGCTTTCGGTGGGCAACAACTATAAGTTCGTTAAGAGTATTACAAACTAATTACAATTCAAAGCTGTAAAAAGATTATACCGACAACAAAAAGATTAAATCCGAAGCTCCGGGTTGTCGGGGTGTCGTTGCAGCACTTCTTGATTGAGTCGTTAGCAGCTTGTCGCAAGGAGATTGCTTAGATGATTGTTGTTTTTGAAGCTGCACCTCAACCCTCCTTTTATATGAGGCTCCGGGCGCCTGGGACCTTTCCGGGCTCCTAGAGTGTGACGTGGCCAGCCTGTTGGTGCAGTTAGCACTAACGATTTAACCTAGGTTTTGATGAATGACAAATAGGTTAAGTTAGTTTTGTTGTTGTCTGACACTTTGATCGAGTGTGCAGGAGAAGTCCAGACAGGTCGACGGGCTGACCGGATAGTTGGCGAGAAGTCCAAGCGGGTCGACGGGCTGACCGGACGCTTGGCGAGAAGTCCAGACGGGTCGACGGGCTGACCGGACGTCTAGCAGGTAAGTGAGGTAAGTCACTGGAGGGGAGTGACTGTGAGGACGCGTTCCCGGAAAGGGGACATTAGGCGTCGATCCGGCTTAGATCCATTTCGGATGTCTAAGTCGAGATCGTGACTAGATTTCGGTCTCGGAAAGACGGAATCTAAGTCATACTCTTTTTATCCATCTATTGAACTTTAACTGTGCTAACAATCTGTTTTACAGGATACATATTTGCCTCGGACTAACTTTGTTTTGCAGGAAAAGGGAGTTTTCTGAAACAAGGTGGTCCGGGCGCCCGGAGGTCCGGGCGCCCGGAGGTCCGGGCGCCCGGAAGGCGAATTCTATCCAGCCGAGTCGTCGCCACGTGGAGCATCATGGTTTGTGCAGCTACGTCACATTCCAGGCGCCCGGAAGGGATCCAGGCGCCTGGAACAGCATATAAAAGAAGCCCCAGACAGGAGCTTCAAAAATTCAATTTTTACTGAGAACTCTTCTACTGCTGGTCTTGCTGCTCGACGTTCAGTGCGACGCCAACAAAGTTCCGACAAAGTGCTACTTCGGTTTTTATTTAATTTCCTTGTCGGTATTGCTTTATTTTCACTTGCATTTCCTGTACTCATTCTGTAATCATATTTCGACTTGTTAGTGATTGCCCAACGAAAGTGGTCAAGGACCACGGGCCTTCGAGTAGGAGTCGTCACAGGCTCCGAACGAAGTAAAAACATCTGTGTCTATTTTATTTTTCCGCTGCGTTTATACTCGTCTTTTTCGAATCGATATTCACCCCCCCTCTATCGACTCTAACGGTCCTACAAGTGGTATCAGAGCGGGTACCGCTCTGATTTGGTGCAACCACCAATCAGACAGGGGGTGAATTTTCTTTTGTTTTTTTTAATTAATTTTAAAACTGGTGTTTCGTTAACTTAATATTTCTCTAATCAATTTAAATTAGTGCAACACGAATCTAGTTTTTTTTTCTCTCTCTTCCCGCACTACTAATCCAAGACCAAGTCTTGGGATATTTTTTGGTTATTTACCTGTGCACAGAATGTCCCAACAAGAAGGATTCAGCACAGTGCGACCTCCACTCTTCAACGGGGACGACTTTCCATACTGGAAGAAGCGCATGGAGGTCTACCTCAAAACCGATTTTGACCAGTGGATGAGCATTACGAGACCTTACAAAATTCCGGCAGACACCTCCGGAAATATACTGGATCCTGAAGAATGGACAGCTGACTTGAAGAAGAAGGCGTCAACAGAAAACAAAGCGATCAACACTCTACAGTGCGGACTAACAAGAGAAGAGCTAAACAGAGTCGGTCCACACAAAAACGCTAAAGAACTGTGGGACAAACTGATCGAGCTGCACGAAGGAACAAGCGACGCTAAGGTAACAAAACGAGACCTGCTTTTAAATAAAATTTTTAATATAAAAATGCAGGAAGGAGAAACAGCGAATCAACTCCACGCGAGGATCAAGGACATCCTCAACGGGCTCCATGCGATAGGCCACCAGATGGAGAACAGAGACTTGATAAGGTACGCATTAAACGCCTTTCCACGTAATAGTTTGTGGGCATCAATAGTGGATGCCTACAAAATTTCTAAGAATCTTTCTAAATTAAAATTGGATGAGCTTTTCTGTGAATTAGAATTACACGAACAAACTAATGCTGGAGCCGAGAAAGGTGTAGCTTTATTTGCAGGTTCCTCCAAGAAAAGCAAGCCTGAATTTGAAGAAGACGCCGACCAAGACTCCGAAGATGAAGAACACCTGGTGAACTTGGTAAGAAAAATGTTCACCAGGAGAAAGAGGAGCTTCAGCAAAAAGGACCTTCAAAAGATCAGCTCTCCCTCAGAACAAAAGAACGTCACTTGCTACGGCTGCAATAAAAAGGGACACTACAAGAACGAATGCCCAAAACTGAAGTTCGACAAATCAAAGCCAACCAAAAAGAAGGCACTCAAAGCAACGTGGGACGACTCCTCGGACGAATCGGAGGAAGAAGAGCAGAAACATCAGAGCCACCTCGCACTGATGGCCCGCGAAGCTGAAACAGAAAACGAATCGGAAGATGAAGACGGGTCTGAACCCGAAACAAGCCACGAGTCCGTACTCGTTTCCGAAGGCCCGAATGAGGTATACTTTAATTTAAACAAAAAAATTTTTAGAATCATTTCCTGCTTAAATAGTAAATTAACTAAATTAGAAAATGAAAACAAATCACTTCTTGAGGAAAATCAAAACCTCAAGGAACAAATCATAAATTCAAATCCAACTCAAGATCTAACACTTGAGGAAGAAAATTTATTACTAAAAAATGAGATTAACAATTTAAAAGAAATGTTAGAAAAATTCACAACAAGATCAAAAAATCTAGACTTAATCCTAAATAATCAAAAAGCATGTTATAATAAAACCGGACTAGGATATAAGTCGAATTCAAATAAAACCTTCAAATCATTAATAACCCAATATAAATCAACCAATCTAGCTTGGGTTCCGAAAGCGTGTCTGACCACGCAAGTAGGACTTAATCAATATTATATACCTAAAGAAAAAATACATTATATAAAATCGAATAAACCAAACCAAAATCCAAAATACAAACCTAAATCAAATTCAAAATCTAAACATTTTAAAAATCAACAAAATTATCACCAAGTTAACCATAACTATAAAAAGAATCGACACAAACCTAAAACCAAAATCTAAATTAATGGCCAATAATTCAGGGGGAGGCTCCAGAATAGCTGGCACCTCCAAAATTAACCTACCCGACAGGGTAACCCAAAACAAACTATCCCGGCAGGGTAATTAGGATTAGTTAAAAAGAGACCAAGTTTAACTTGACTCATGGTACTGGTGAAGTTTTTGGATGATAGTACGTTAGGGAAGCTTGGGCATCGCATGTCTAGAAAGATATGGCTTCGATCTGGTGCATTTGGCCAAGTGGAACTGACCGAAGCTACCCTTAAACGAATCCTAACCAGTTAGACCAAGATTTAGTACTAAGTTCCGTGGATAGGACTATTCGGAAAACCTCGAAAGGTTGGTTACTTCTAATGATGTCCATGTGACTCACCAAGCTTAGGAGTTTATCCGAAGAATGCCTATTTGTGGAAACCAAAGCTAAGTCTGAATCTAACACAAGTTAAACCAAAACTCGGTAATCAAACCAATTTCATCTCACAAAATCATAGGATTCCCTTATTGATAATATAGATCGGGTGAGATGAATAAGGCTTAAATTTTAAAGTTAAAATTTTTAATTTTAACTTAAAAATTAATTTCAAAATTTTTAATTTTAACTTAAAAATTAATTTCAAAATTTTAATTTTAACTTAAAAATTAATTTCAAAATTTTAATTTTAAACATAAAAAATTAATTTCAAAATTTTAATTTTAACTTAAAAATTAATTTTAAAATTTTAATTTTAAACTTAAAAATTAATTTCAAAATTTTAACTTCAAACTTAAAAATTAATTTTAAAATTTTAATTTTAACTTAAAAATTAATTTCAAAATTTTAATTTTAAACTTAAAAATTAATTTCAAAATTTTAATTTTAAACTTAAAAAATTAATTTCAAAATTTTAATTTTAAACTTAAAAAAAATTAATTTCAAAATTTTAATTTTAAACTTAAAAATTAATTTCAAAATTTTAATTTTAAACTTAAAAATTAATTTCAAAATTTTAATTTTAACCTAAAAATTAATTTCAAAATTTTAATTTTAAACTTAAAAAAATAATTTCAAAATTTTAATTTTAACTTAAAAATTAATTTCAAAATTTTAATTTTAACTTAAAAATTAATTTCAAAATTTTAATTTTAAACTTAAAAATTAATTTCAAAATTTTAATTTTAACTTAAAAATTAATTTTAAAATTTTAATTTTAAACTTAAAAATTAATTTCAAAATTTTAATTTCAAACTTAAAAATTAATTTCAAAATTTTAAACTTAAAAATTAATTTCAAATTTTTAATTTTAACTTAAAAAATTAATTTCAAAATTTTAATTTTAAACTTAAAAATTAATTTCAAAATTTTAACTTCAAACTTAAAAATTAATTTTAAAATTTTAATTTTAACTTAAAAATTAATTTCAAATTTTTTAAACTTAAAAATTAATTTCAAAATTTTAATTTTAACTTAAACTTAAACCAATTTTAAACTTAAACAATGCATGCTCAAAAGACTAACTTTAATCCTACTTACTGTAGGAAACCAAGCGGATTTTGGACAGTGGTTGCTCCAAACATATGACTGGAGATCACACCAAGTTCACTCAACTCACTTACAAAAGCCTAGGAACAGTTGCCTTCGGAAACAACGACAAACTCAAGGTAATTAGTATAGGTAATATTGAGTTAAAATTAGACTTTATAATTACAAATGTCTTACTTGTTGAAAACTTTAAATATAATCTTCTAAGTATAAGTCAATTGTGTGATACTAGGTATAAGGTCAAATTTCTATCTACAGAATGTTCAATCAAACATCTAGATAATCCTACCATAAGCCTAAAAGGTTTTAGAAAAGACAACATCTATGTCATCAACTTAACCATTTCTTCCATTAAGTGTTATTTAACACAAAAAGAAGAAACTTGGTTATGGCATAGGAGGATGTCTCACACCAACTTTAGAAATATAAGTAAACTAAATGGACTTGTAAAAGGCTTACCAAAGTTACCTAACTTAGATTCAACCATATGTAATGCTTGTCAACAAGGCAAACAAACAAATCAACCACAAACTAACTCAATCTTAGAACTTCTACATTTAGACCTTTTTGACTCCCATGGAGTCAAATCCATAAATGGAAACTTATATTGTTTAGTAATTATAGACAATTATTCTAGGTTTACTTAGGTAAAATTCTTAAAACATAAAGATGAAACTTTTGAAATTTTTACAAATTTTTGCAAACAGATTGAAAACGAAAAAGATATTAAAATTAAAAGAATTAGGAGTGACAATGGGGGAGAATTTAAAAATCACAACTTTAACAGTTTTTGTCTAGAAAATGGTTACCATCATGAGTTCTCATGCCCTAAAACCCCCCAACAAAATGGAATTGTAGAAAGAAAAAATAGAACCTTACTTGAAGCTTCTAGAACAATGTTAAATGAGTACAACCTACCTAAATACTTTTGGGCAGAAGCCGTTAGTACATCCTGCTATGTACAGAACAGAACAACAATAAATAAAAATCATAACAAAACGCTTTTCGAAATATTTTATAATAAACAACCAAACATAAAATATTTTAAGGTATTTGGGTGCCCAGTTTTTATCTTAAATATAAGAGAACACTTAGGAAAATTCACCTCTAAAATTGAAAATGGAATTTTTGTGGGATATTCCCTAAATAGTAGAGGCTACAGAATTTATAATAAGGTTACATTAAAAATTGAAGAAACTACTAATGTAAAATTTAAAGAAACTAAACAAGACATAAAACCTACACAACCACCTGAGTTTGTTCCAAAAACCAACCAAACTCTAAGTCATGAAGAAGAGGAACACCATCAAGAGCATCAACCTCCTAGAACAATAAGGGTAAACCCAAATCATCCAACTGATCAAATAATTGGTGACCCAGACTTAAGAGTTCAAACCAGATCATCTTTTAGAAACCTAAGTCAAATTTCATTAATTTCAAAAACTGTGAAAGAATCCCTACCAGACCCAGATTGGATTATAGCTATGCAAGAAGAACTAGCCCAATTTGAGCGTAATGAGGTCTGGGACCTAGTCCCACCACCCAAGAATAAGAAAATAATAGAAACAAAATGGGTATTCATAAACAAACTAAGTGAAACTGGGGAAATTACTAGAAATAAGGCTAGGCTGGTTGCCAAAGGATTTAGTCAAGTTGAAGGACTTGACTATGATGAAACATATGCCCCAGTAGCCAGATTAGAATCCATTAGAATGCTACTAAGTTATGCAGCCCATAAGGGATTCAAACTATACCAAATGGATGTTAAGTCCGCCTTTCTTAATGGACTAATCAAAGAAGAAGTTTATGTAGGTCAGCTCCTGGTTTTGAAAGTCTAGAACACCCTGATTATGCTTTTAAATTAAAGAAAACCCTATATGGACTTAAACAAGCACCCAGGGCGTGGTATGAGAGGCTAACATCTTACCTAACATCTAAAGGATTCAAACAAGGTCAAATTGACCCAACCTTGTTTGTTAAATCATTAAATACAAACATTTTTATTGCACAAATATACATAGATGACATAATATTTGGCTCAACAAATTCAGAATTTTTAGAAGAATTTATTAATCTAATGGAAAAAAAATTTGAAATGAGCTTAGTGGGAAAACTAACCTATTTCTTAGGATTACAAATCAAACAGACAAATGAAGGAAACTATATTTCTCAACATAAATACACCAAGGAATTACTTAAAAAATTCAGAATGGAAAATACAAAAGAAATAAAAACACCGATGGCAGTAAACACAATCTTAGATAGTGACCCAAATGGAAAACCAATTGATTTAAAACATTATAGAAGTGCAATAGGTAGCCTACTGTGACCCGATATTTTATTTGCAGTTAGTATGTGTGCTAGATACCAAACTTGTGCTAAGGAATCCCATTTGACACAAGTTAAAAGAATTTTTAGATATCTTAAAGGAACAACAAATGTAGGAATCTGGTATCCTAGGACAAATAATTTTGAACTAATAGGGTATTCTGACTCAGATTATGCTAGATGCAAATTAGACTGCAAAAGTACAAGTGGTGGATGCCAATTATTAGGTTCATCACTTGTTAGCTGGTTTAGTAGAAAGCAACATTGTGTTGCTCTGTCTATAACTGAGTCAGAATACATAGCTATAAGCGAATGTGTTGCACAATTATTATGGATGATGCATACTCTAAAAGATTTCAACTTAAATTCACAAATGTAAAAGTATTAATTGACAATATAAGTTCAATTAACTTAACCAAGAATCCTGTGTATCATTCAAGAACCAAACATATTGAAATTAGGCACCACTTCATCAGGGATCATGTTACTAAAGGTGATATTGAACTCAAGTACATTGAGTCCAAATCAAATTTAGCTGACATTTTTACAAAACCACTCCCTGAAAGTGAATTTAGCAACTTACGATGAAAATTAGGGATGTGCTCAATAGACTAGGTTCTTAAAAAAAAAAATACTTTCAAAACTTGCCATTTTTAGATTTTCAAAAACAGTTTTGGCCTTAGACTAGTTTTGAATCCTTAGAAAGCATGTACCCATAGGACTAGTTTTTGAGCATCTCACCAACACCTTAGGCTTACCTTGCTTGTGTTTGACAAACATAGAAAGGGGTGAGATGCATAGGCCAATTGTCTGGACTTAAGATGCTTATTTCAGTGCAACAGCATAAGTCTGGATGTTAAATACAAATCAGACAGTAATCAGATTAAAGATAATCAGTCAAGTCATACACTGACCTTAATCTGACTAACCAAGTGAAAGCTACTATCTTCTGATAGTTAGTTAGTACCTAATTGGTTAGACAGCTGTTTAATTTTAAGATATCAAGTTCAGGGGGAGAAATTAATAGCAAAACTTGAAAGTTTAAATCCCATCTAATTTTTTTAAACCTGTGTTTAAAAGTTGAATATAGCATATTTAAACTTATTCAGTTCTTGTAAAATATGCTTGGAAATCTTTACACACTTGAAAAGTGAAACTTGATTAACTTTATATTTTTCAAAAATTCAACTTGTCTCCCACAAGTCATTTTGACTATTTTTTTTTGGTGTTAAAAAAATTAAACCAAACTTAAATATATTGCAAAATCTAGTTACTTTTTGCAGAAACTCAACACTTTGATTATTTACCCTTGCTTATTTTTTTTGATGAATGCCAAAGGGGGAGGGTTAGGTGGTTAAGTTAGCTAAACCAATTTGAAAATACAAACTAACTTTAAAAACCACATAAATGCATGTTGTTTCTTGCATATGTTAACACTAACTTAACCAGGTTGTCATTCCATCAAAAAGGGGGAGATTGTTGGTGCAGTTAGCACTAACGATTTAACCCAGATTTTGATGAATGACAAATAGGTTAAGTTAGTTTTGTTGTTGTCTGACACTTTGATCGAGTGTGCAGGAGAAGTCCAGACAGGTCGACGGGCTGATCGGATGTCTGGCACGAAGTCCAAGCGGGTCGACGGGCTGACCGGACGCTTGGCGAGAAGTCCAGCTAGGTCGATGGGCTGACCGGATAGTTGGCGAGAAGTCCAAACGGGTCGACGGGCTGACCGGACGCTTGGCGAGAAGTCCAGACGGGTCGACGGGCTGACCGGACGTCTGGCAGGTAAGTGAGGTAAGTCACTGGAGGGGAGTGACTGTGAGGACGCGTTCCTGGAAAGGGGACATTAAGCGTCGATCCGGCTTAGATCCATTTCGGATGTCTAAGTCGAGATCGTGACTAGATTCCGGTCTCGGAAAGACGGAATCTAAGTCATACTCTTTTTATCCATCTGTTGAACTTTAACTGTGCTAACAATCTGTTTTACAGGATACATATTTGCCTCGGACTAACTTTGTTTTGTAGGAAAAGGGAGTTTTCTGAAACAAGGTGGTCCGGGCGCCCGGAAGGCGAATTCTATCCAGCCGAGTCGTCGCCACGTTGAGCATCATGGTTTGTGCAGCTACGTCACATTCCAGGCGGCCGGATCGCCTGGAACAGCATATAAAAGAAGCCCCAGACAGGAGCTTCAGAAAAATTCAATTTAAGCTGAGAACTCTTCTACTGCTGGTCTTGCTGCTCGACGTTCAGTGCGACGCCAACAAAGTTCCGACAAAGTGCTACTTCGGTTTTTATTTAATTTCCTTGTCGGTATTGCTTTATTTTCACTTGCATTTCCTGTACTCATTCTGTAATCATATTTCGACTTGTTAGTGATTGCCCAACGAAAGTGGTCAAGGACCACGGGCCTTCGAGTAGGAGTCGTCACAGGCTCCGAACGAAGTAAAAACATCTGTGTCTATTTTATTTTTCCGCTGCGTTTATACTCGATATTTTCTAATCGATATTCACCCCCCCCCCTCTATCGACTCTAACGGTCCTACACAGCCAGCCAGGTTGCTCCATGTGGCGAAGTCGCGCAGGGGATAAACTTTGGTCCCGGGCGCCCGGACCTGTTCCGGGCGCCCGGACCTCCGGGCGCCCGGATCCATCCCGGGCTCCCGGACCACCTTTTTCCAACAGGTTCCTCACCTGCAACACAAGGTTAGTCTGAGCAAATACCCTGCAAAACAGTGTTAGAATCTGATAAAACATAGTAACGAATAATTAACAGTCTTCGGACTGTCTGAGTCTGACTTCGGATTTCCAACCGGAAATCCTAGGTCAACCCGACGCCTACTGTTCCCTCTTCGGGGAACGCGTCCTCACCTACTCCCCTCAGGAGAGATTACCTGATGTCAGTCTGATCCTCCAGACCGACTGGACTTTTTGCCTATGGTTACCACCCCCTAGGACCTAGGGTTACCGCCCCCTAGGGTTTTTCTCCACCTAGGGTTACCACCCCCTAGGACCTAAGGTTGCCGCCCCTTAGGGTTTTCCTCCACCTAGGGTTACCGCCCCCTAGGACCTAAGGTTGCCGCCCCTTAGGGTTTTCCTCCACCTAGGGTTACCGCCCCTAGGACCTAAGGTTACCACCCCTTAGGATTTTCCTCCACCTAGGGTTACCGCCCCCTATGACCTAAGGTTACCACCCCTTAGGATTTTCCCTTTGCCTAACCGCAGCTAGGACTTTCCTGAAACACTTATTCAACATGTTAGATCACCATAAACCTTAACTTTGAATCCTTTGTCATTATCAAAACTCAGGTTCGATCGTCGGATGCTCTCCGCACCAACAATCTCCCCCTTTTTGATTATGGCAATCGAAATTCAAAGTTAAGTAGTAATATGCAGTAATGTATAAGCACAAGAAACAAGATAAGCATAGATAAACATAGCTCCCCCTTAATACAAGCTCCCTTTAAACTATTTTCTTTGAATTTGAATTTCTATTTGAATTTCTATTTAACTTAGGCAAGGAGCAAGTGAAAGACAACACCTTAAAATAGCAATATTTTTCAAAATTTTATCAATTGATTTTATTTGAAGAGATTAGCAACCAGGAGTTCTTTTTAACTTAGTGTATTTTGAGGAGCTTTCAAAATTTGCACAGAAAAGTTTTCAAACAAAAAATTTTAACTTCAAAAATTTTCAACCAAAATCTTCAACTTCAGAAATTTTCAAACAAAAATTTTCAACTTCAAAAATTTTCTGAAAAAAAATTCAGGTTTTTAAAGAAAATTTCCAAGGAAAAAATTTTTAACTTAAAAGAAAATTCCAAAGTTTTAAATAATTTTCTAAAAACTTTTTTAACTTAACGTATTTTCGAAAAAAGTTTCAGCTTAAATAACTTTCTAACAAGATAAAAAAAATTTCAAAGTAGAGGACACTTGAAAGTTTTAAATTTGGAGAAAGTTTTTGAGAAAGTTGCTTAAGGCATGTTTTTGAAATGAATTTCAAGAATACTTAAGGCAAAGGAGAAGCGATAACCTTATTTTTTAATAGCTTGCCATTTGTTTTAGTAAGGTATCAGAGCCTTAAAGTCCAAGCATGACTCAAGATTTGTTTTGATCAGGTATCAGATCCCTTAAGTACAGACATGCTTAAACTTTAATATTGCCTCTAGAGAACATCTTAATTAGAACATAGCTTAAATTTTAATATTGAATTTAGAGAACCTCTTGAGTCAATTAGCTAAGTTTAGAAAATAATTTAACTAAGTTTAGTTAGAGAAAACTTAATTAAGTACTTAGCTTTGAAAACATTTAGCTTATAGAGGAGTTATAATTTGAAGGTCAGGTCATAAATAATTTTAATTTTAAAGCTAAAAGATAGCTTGAATTTTCGAAGATTTTTAAAGAAAAACTAATTTTAAAACCGACTCAAAATCACTCCCCCTTAATTAATGCCTTAATAAATTTTTGAGTTCAGGAGTTCAAGCATGAGAGGTTAAAAAAATATTTTCCTAAGTTTCCATCTCACTCATTCTAGATTAACAAGCATGTTTAGCATATGAGTGAGTGTGAGATGGAGTTTACTTTACAACATTGAAAATATCAGTTAGAATTTGTAACGACCACCCTTCTTACTACAACTACTACTCTCTAAGAGTGACCGTTACTTATCTACTAACTCTACTTAACCGGTTTATTAAAAATCACATGGAAAACCCTACCGAAAAATTTCGGCAGAGTCTCCCCTGTACCGGTGACCATTTCCCATAATACAAGCATAATATACTCAGCCACAGGCGGCTGGAAATATATCTAAATCAACCACGCAGTTTAATAAGAAATGAAAACTAACCACAACCACGCAGTTTAATAATTCAAATCATGCAGATAATGAAAAACCGAAAACATACTTCTTACTACATAATTTTCTTATCAACTTAATAAGAAATTAAACTAAACAAATTCTTAAACTAAATGAGTTCTTTAGCTAAGTCCCAAGGACCTCCATAGTCCACACATCACACACTCCTCTTGCATCTCCTTGTCGCCTTCCTTCACTGTATCTTTTCTTTCCCTTTATCTGCAGTAGGAGGAAATGCAGTCTATAAGCATAAAGTTTAGTGAGCGCTATCTACTCACAAAAACTCGATATGCATGTATATAAATAAAAACATGCTAAAACTGAATGCTAACATATAAAATTACTCATGCTCATATATAGCAAAGGAAATCATGCTAACTGAAATGTTAATCATTGTATATCTAAATATGCTCATAAACCAATAAGGGAAGCATACTAAACATGGAAAGCTACTAAACATGTAAAGCTACTAAACATGTAAAGCTACTAAACATGTAAAACTACTAAACATGTAAAACTACTAAACTTGTAAAGCTAAACATGCTCATAAGAATAAAACTATAACAGCATGCTGAAAGCAAATAAAACTAAACATGCTGAATAATCTAATAGCAAGAAACAAATAAAACTACTACTGCATGATTCAAATAACAAGAAACTAAACTTTCTAATTCTAAACATATTTGAAGCTTGTTTCATTTGTTTCAAAACTTATACTTTAATACTTCAAAATAATAATAAACTTCTTTTGGGCCCGGCAACTTTGCGCGCATTCTTAATAAGAATCGAGGTAGCTAATCCCGAAACTACTAAGATACTTCTAGGCCTTGTGCCTAGGGGCAACTTGGAGCCCATCCCTTGGACCTTATGTCCGGTACATGCCCTTTAAAAAGTAAAATACTTTCTTTATAGCTTCTTTATACTTGCCCTTACTTGGCATTTAAGCAAACACCTTGTGTGCACTTTTGATATTAAACACCTTGTGTGCGCTTTTGATATTAAACTTCTGAAATTGAGATCAAGTTAAAGTCTTGGTCTTTCTTAGCTTACAACTTCTCATATTAGTCCAATAGCAAAAGACTAAAGACAGGAATCATTACTGCTCATGTTAAACTGATACTTTAAAATGACAGGGTTGCTCATGCTACTAAATCAACAATAAGTACTAAATCTGAAATCTGCTCATGCTCGAATATTAACAAAATGGTAAACTGATCATGCTTAATTATTAGCACATGGATAATTGCTCATGCTTTACTAACAGCAAGGGAAAAATCTAAACGGCATAGAAAACTTTTAAAACATGCTGTGATAAGAGCAAAGAAAGCTAATCTAATCTTACTAATCATGCTACAAAATAGAGCAAAAAGAAAACTAATTTGATCTTGCTAAATGACACAAACGTAACGAAAATGCTAATGTTTGCATGCTGGAACTTACGGTTGTTCATGCTCTTGAAATGCCAAGAACTGAATCTGTTCATTAATAAGGAACATAAGGAGACATGCTTGAAGATGTAATTAATCAGGCATTTCAATGGCAAGGAAATTCAAGCACAAAACATAACTCAAAGAACTAAAACAGCAAGCCAAATGAATGCCTAGTGTTGTCTTGAATCTAATCCGAAGGCTTTTAAGTAAAGATTTCTCTCACAGCAGTATCATAATTCTAAGTGCTACACTTAGGTTCAAAACTGAACAGCAAGGGTTGTTCTTGCCCACTAACAAACTAACAGATCCAAGGATCTCCTAGAACAAACAAAGCCTCTTTAAACATACTACAACAGAACATAAAGGAGCAAATAAAACTCGAAATTACTAGCAGATTCTGTATAGCTTATTCCGAAAACAAAGAAGGATACTAAAACCCTAAGAATCATCTTGTACAACATGTTCCGGAATATTAAAGAATCTGTTCATGCTCGGCAAGGAAAAGAAGAAGGCAAAAATCGCGGAACAACTCCTACTGCAGGTGAGTAGCAACTCACCTTCTTTTCTTGAACTTACAACCGAGAAAGAGAGGTGCTAGGGTTTCGGGTGAGCTCCAAACCCGACGTTTCCTTGCGTCCGCGTGCTCCCCTCGACGAGATGGCCACGAACGTGTGAGGATCTCGCGGGAACACCCCTTGGCCGGCGCCGGAGAAAGGAAACTTAGCTCCGCCGCCTCTTTCGCCCGAGCAGAAATCGCTTGGAGAAGGAACTCGGCGCCATCGCGAGAGGAGAAGGAAATTTAGAGAGAAATTTTAGGTTTTCGAAATAAGATTTAAATCTTATACCTTAGGTTATTTTCATTTCTAACTTTACCTTATATACTTGTCGCTGCATATCTGATCAGCAAAGACCGCTGGCGCAGTTAGTCCGTTGAGTTTTGCTCGAAGCCACAGGTCTGGGCTTCGATTCTCAGCCGCGCCCCTTTTATTTCCAATTTATTTTACTATTCCTAACTACTAGTTAAATATATATCGCTCCATATATGATTAACAAATCGAGCGCAGCTCGGTTGGTTGGGCCGATTTTGCTTGGGTCCGGGGTACTGGGTTTGAAACCCAGCTTCTATAACCCTTTTTTTTTTATTTTAGTTTATTTTTAAAACTTATTCTCCTTGGTAAAAATATCAAACGAACTCCAAAAATTACATAAAAATACTCTAAAAATTTCTAAAAATTTCTAGAATTTTTTATAGCATTTATAAATATTTTTGAATTATTTTTGGGGCTCAAAATGAGAAAATTTGGGTCGTTACAAAATTTCAAATAGGTGACCATTATTTTGAAGATTTTAAAAATTAATTGAGTTTAGAATTTCAAAGAATTTAATAACTTCTGAAAACAATTTTGAAATTAATTTATAAAGATTTTGAAGATTTCTCAAATGATTTTAAAATGATTTTTCAAATAATTTTGAAATTAATTTTTCAAAGGATTTTTCAAATGATTTTTAAAAGAATTTTGAAATTAAGTTTTAAAGATTTTGAACTGATTTTGAAAAGATTTTTCAAATAATTTTAAAAAGAATTTTGAAATTAAGTTTTAAAGATTTTGAACTGATTTTGAAAAGATTTTTCAAATAATTTTTAAAAGAATTTTGAAATTAAGTTTTAAAGATTTTGAAAAGATTTTTCAAATAATATTTAAAAGAATTTTGAAATTAAGTTTTAAAGATTTTGAACTGATTTTGAAAAGATTTTTCAAATAATTTTTAAAAGAATTTTGAAATTAAGTTTTAAAGATTTTGAAATGATTTTGAAAAGATTTCTCAAACAAATTTTAAAAGAATTTTGAAATTAAGTTTTAAAGATTTTGAAATGATTTTGAAACGATTTCTCAAACAAATTTTAAAAGAATTTTGAAATTAAGTTTTAAAGATTTTGAAATGATTTTGAAAAGATTTCTCAAATAAATTTTAAAAGAATTTTGAAATTAAGTTTTAAAGATTTTGAAATGATTTTGAAAAGATTTCTCAAACAAATTTTAAAAGAATTTTGAAATTAAGTTTTAGAGATTTTGAAAAGATTTTGAAAACAAATTTTAAAAGAATTTTGAAATTAAGTTTTAAAGATTTTGAAATGATTTTGAAAAGATTTCTCAAATAAATTTTAAAAGAATTTTGAAATTAAGTTTTAAAGATTTTGAAATGATTTTGAAATAATTTTGAAATTGAGTTTAAAAGAATTTGAAATGATTTTGAAATAATTTTGAAATTGAGTTTAAAAGAATTTTGAAATAATTTTGAAATTGAGTTTGAAAGAATTTTGAAATAATTTTGAAATTGAGTTTGAAATAATTTTAAAATAATTTTGAAATTGAGTTTAAAAGAATCTTGAAATAATTTTGAAATTGAGTTTAAAAGATTTTTGAAATAATTTTGAAATTGAGTTTAAAAGAATTTTGAAAGAATTATGAAATAATTTTGAAATTGAGTTTAAAAGATTTTTTAAATAATTTTGAAATAATTTTGAAATTGAGTTTAAAAGATTTTTGAAATAATTTTGAAATTGAGTTTAAAGGATTTTGAACTGATTTTGAAAAGATTTTTAAATTGAGTTTAAAAGATTTTTGAAATAATTTTGAAATGATTTTGAAATTGAGTTTAAAAGATTTTTGAAATAATTTTGAAATAATTTTGAAAAGAATTTTAAATAAGTTTTAAAGATTGTGAAATGCTTTTTCAAATAAATTTTTTTTTAAAAGAATTTTGAATAACTATCAGTTTGAATTTTTAAAATTCCTTAGTCATCTCACCCATCTAAATTTTCAATCAGGGAATCCTATAATTGTTGTGAGATGAATTTTGGTTGAATTTAAGGGTCTGATTTAACTTTGTGTTAGATTCAGGTTTAGCTTTGGGTTCAACAAGTAAGTATTCTTTGGATAAACTTCTGGGCTATGGTGAGTCACAAGGTACTCATTAAAGTAACCATGCCTTCGAGGTTTCCCAAATAGTCCTACCCATTGAGCTTAATACTAAACCTTGGTCTAACTAGTTAGGATTCATTTAAGGGTAGCTTCAGTCAGTTCCACTTGGCCAAATGCACCAGGTCGAAGCCATATCTTCCTAGACATGCGATGCCCAAGCTTCCCTAACGTACTATCATCCAAAAACTTCACCAGTACTGTGGGTCAAGTTAAACCTAGCCCATTTTGATCTAACCTTAATTACCCTGTCGGGTAATCTACTCTTGTTTTACCCATTTCGGGTAGATTAGGTTCAGTTACCCTGTCAGGTAGTTCAGTTGGGGGTGCCAGCGAGTCTGGATCCTCCATCTATTTTTATTTAACTTAAGTTGAAATTTACTTTTAATTTGAATTAATTTCGAATTGAATTTTGAATTTAATTTAATTTCAAATTTTTAATTGAATTTTGAATTTTGAATTTAATTTTGAATTTTTAATTTAATTTTGAATTTAATTTGAATATTAATTTGAATTACGTTCTTAATATTGTTTTTCTATTGGCTCCCCCTGGATCATAGCCTCGATATGGTCTATCAAGGTAATAGACTTGATCCTTGGGGACCCAATAATGACCATTTCCAACTTGATTAACCAAGTTGGATTTTGGCACCCATACTTGGACAATTTTTCTATTATTTCTATTGACTAGTGATAAATATGATTTGTATTTTATTTTAGTTTTAAATCCAAGTCCAGTTTTGTTGTGAACGGCTCGCTGTTTTCCAAGAATCAGATCCAGATTCTTGGAGCCCAAGGTGAACCGTTCCAATGTGTCCTTGAGTTCTTTAATTTGAGCTTTCAAATTAGAATTTTCTTCCTCAAGTTGTTGGACTTGAGTTGAACTTCCAATTTGAACTGACTCAGTTAAAGAGCTCGAGTCAGTCGCTTCCTTAAGGGCTGTTACCTCCTTTTGGAGCGACTTAACCCGGACGTTGGATTTAGCCAATTTTTTTACTAAGTAAGGTAATAATTCATGCATGTTATCTAATTGAAATTCTGCGAGTAGTGAACTTACAGTGGGTTTTGGTCCTTCGAAAACGAATGCGGATTCGTGGCTTTGATCAGACTCAGTCTCGGATTCACTCTAGGTTTTTGACTCATACTCGGACTCAGTTTCCACCACGGTTGCTTGTACTGGTAGAGCGAGGAAGCTCGTCGGTTCTTCTTCGTCGGACCTGGATTCATCTGAAGACTCGGACCATATCTTTTACTCTGTCTTACTTGTACCTGCAACCATCGTAATACCTTCCTCGGCCGAAGTAGTATTATTCTGCTCATCTAATTCAAATAAATCATTTATTAAAACATGGTTACCTATTTTTGTATCAGGAATACCTTCGTGTAACTCAATCAGATTCTCCCACAGCTCCTTGGCACTTGAGAATGGGCCGGCGCGATTCAGCTCCTTATTCGTTAAGCCACACTGAAGTGTATACGTTGCTTTTGCATTTGCTTCTACCTTTTTGATAAGGTTCACGTCCCAGTTCTCGTACGGTAGTGACTTGTCGGCGCCGTTAGTTGGCAGTTGAAGCCCGGTTTTGACGATCATCCAGACTTCAAAGTGAGTCTGGAGATACACCTCCATTCGACCCTTCCAATCTCCAAAATCATCTCCGGAGAAAAGCGGTGGGCGAGCAATGTTGTAGCCTTCTTGATGGGTCATCTTAAAAAGACAATCTCACAAAATAAACACAATAAAACTTGTTCCAAGACTTAGTCTTAGATTAGTAATGCGGGAGAGAAATAAAAATAGTAATTCAGGAATTTTGAGAAAAAATAATAAAATATTATTAAAATAATATTAAAAAAATATTACTACAAATTTTTGAAAATGTAATATTTTGTTAATTCCAACCAATGGTGAAAAGATGAAAATTAATTTTTCAAAAATAGTTTTGGAGGGAAAAAATGAAAGGCGTAAGGTTATATTTTTAACCTATATAAACGACAAAGCCACGAAAAATGCTTGAATGGTGGTTGCACCAATTCAAAGCGACCCCGCTCTGATACCAATTGATGGATCGAAAGCGCTAGAGGGGGGGTGAATAGCGCTCGTGGCTATTTCGTTTTTCGAAATCTCGGAAGCGTAAGAATTTGAGTAATGCAGCGGAATAAAAACAGACACAGAGAACACGGAGAATTTACTTCGTTCGGAGCCTGTGATGACTCCTACTCGAAGGCCCGCGATCCTTGATCGCTTTCGGTGGGCAACAACTATAAGTTCGTTAAGAGTATTACAAACTAATTACAATTCAAAGCTGTAAAAAGATTATACCGACAACAAAAAGATTAAATCCGAAGCTCCGGGTTGTCGGGGTGTCGTTGCAGCACTTCTGGATTGAGTCGTTAGCAGCTTGTCGCAAGGAGATTGCTTAGATGATTGTTGTTTTTGAAGCTGCACCTCAACCCTCCTTTTATATGAGGCTCCGGGCGCCTGGGACCTTTCCGGGCGCCTGGAGTGTGACATGGCCAGCCAACCAGGTTGCTCCATGTGGCGAAGTCGCGCAGGGGATAAACCTTGGTCCCGGGCGCCCGGACCTCCGGGCACCTGGATCCATCCCGGGCGCCCGGACCACCTTTTTCCAGCAGGTTCCTCACCTGCAACACAAGGTTAGTCCGAGCAAATACCCTGCAAAACAGTGTTAGAATCTGATAAAACATAGTAACGAATAATTAACAGTCTTTGGACTGTCTGAGTCTGACTTCGGATTTCCAACCGGAAATCCTAGGTCGACCCGACGCCTACTGTTCCCTCTTCGGGGAACGCGTCCTCACCTACTCCCCTTAGGAGAGATTACCTTATGCCAGTCCGGTCCTCCAGACCGACTGGACTTTTCGCCTATGGTTACCACCCCCTAGGACCTAGGGTTACCACCCCCTAGGACCTAGGGTTACCACCCCCTAGGACCTAAGGTTGCCGCCCCTTAGGGTTTTCCTCCACCTAGGGTTACCGCCCCCTAGGACCTAAGGTTGCCGCCCCTTAGGGTTTTCCTCCACCTAGGGTTACCGCCCCCTAGGGTTACCGCCCCCTAGGACCTAAGGTTACCACCCCTTAGGATTTTCCTCCACCTAGGGTTACCGCCCCCTAGGACCTAAGGTTACCACCCCTTAGGATTTTTCCTTTGCCTAACCGCAGCTAGGACTTTCCTGAAACACTTATTTAACATGTTAGATCACCATAAACCTTAACTTTGAATCCTTTGCCATTATCAAAACTCAGGTTCGATCGTCGGATGCTCCCCGCACCAACACATAAATCTAGATTGTAGATTTTGCTTGAGGATAAACAAAGGTTTATATCTTGGGGAGTGTTATGTGTGTATATCATATATGTTTTAAAACATCATTTAGCATATATCTTATTGCATTTAATAAGCATGATTTACATTTGCATACCCTATTTCTATGTGATTTCATTACTTTTAATCTTTTGGTTTGGAGAACTACTATTTTCGTATTTTTATTGATATAACACATTCTAGAGTGGAAATGGAGCATATTGGACATTGGAGTGAGCTTTGGAGGAAATTCAACAAAGTATGGTCGTGCCCCCTAGGCACGACCATGCCTTATTCAAATGACATGGTCATGCCTTATAGGAACGGTTGTGTCTTCTAGTGTTCCAAGAGGCAAGCACAGTAGGTTCCATGGCATGGTCATGCCCATAAGGCACAGTCGTGCCTCTCTTCATAAGTTTTCATGCCATGGCCATGCCTCCCAAGCACAATCATATCTCTCCCCATGACTTAAACAATACATTTTATGGTCCAGACATGCCTCCCAGGCACGATCGTGTCTCTCACCATGGCTCATACATGTTGAGGTTACAAGGTTGTAAATAAAGTCTCACATTGAAAATGCATAGTGAAAATAAAATTATGAGGACTTGTAAGGGAAAGATATCTCCATTGGAATGAGACCTATTGGTAGAACCCAAAAATAAAATCATGAGGACTTGGACCCAAAGTGAAAATTTTCATACTATCGTGGATATATCTAAATTCCTTCGGTTCGAATAGTTGGTATCAGAGCCCGGACTACCAGAAGGTCTAATTACCAACTATGCATAAGAGTTATGGTCTAATCGAATCATGTGAGTAGAATATTGACCTCAAACAAAGGAAGTGAGAGATCCCATGTTTGGATTAAGAGAACCAAACACTAGGCAAGAAGTCCTGGTGGACAAATAAGCAGAGAAGCCCTTGTTACGACTAGGCAAGGAAGACCTACTAAGTCAGTTGGACTAAGAGATAAGAAAGACTTAGTAAGTTAGTTAGAATGAGGGGTAAAGAAATCCTAATAGGTCAGGTGGACCAAGAGACAAGAAGACCTAGTGATATGTATAATCTGTAAGTGTAAGGTTGTCATCAAATAATAAAAATATTGATCCCACATAGACTTTTGATTAGACACTAGTTGACTTCACACAATGTGTTATCTAGATAATGGAAAGGTGGTTCAGTCACTAATGCTTGAAAAAAGAGAGATTAAGAGAAGATAGAGAGAGGGAGAGAGAGACGGAGTAGAGAGAATAAGTGAGTGAAGGTGAAGTTGGTTGGGGGAATGATTCTAGGAGTTCAGTGTCACTATGATATTAGCTAATGTTCCTATGCATTGTTCATCTCCTTACCTCCATCCTTATACATATGTAGGAAGTCTAACTAAATACCAACACTATCCTGCAATGGTTATATCAGAGTGCTACCTCTATTAGTATCTGATGCCACTAAGTAGAAGAAGTAACATAGCAAGTCCTGTTAAAGAAATACCCTTGTCACTAGGGCTCCCTAGTCATACAATCGCTAGATTACACAAGACACTTATTAACATATGATTAGAGGTAACCCATTAAGCCTAATTAGATGCTTCCTTGTGAAGAATTGTCCTCCCTTTCAAGGCAATATTCTAGATGTCTAGTAAAGGGATACCCTTATTATTATGGCCCCCTCAGTCATACAATCTAGAGTATCCCCTTTATGAGATGAACAATTAAAACACATCTACATGCTTACACCATTCACACATTTTATCAAACGTAGTGTTAGTGCAATCGACCTCCAAGATTTTAATGTCCGATAAATATGTTTAATAGAGCTTGATCAAGGAAAGTCCTAATCGTGACTAGGCAAGGGTAAGAAGTCAACCAAGTGATTAGTCCTAACTGCGGTTATGCAAGGGGAATCCTAGTTGCGACTAGGCAAGGGAAATTTTGATAGATCGTGGAAGTCAAGTAGAAGGATTCGATAGGTCTAGAGGACCCGATATCGAATCCCTGGTGGGTTGATCCAATGTTGAGTCTTGGTGAGTGAAGTTAAGTGGAGAAAACCCTAGGGGGTGGTAGGTCCTGATGAGTGAAGCCAGGTGGTGAAAACCCTAGAGAGAGGTAACTCTAGGTTCTGGTCAGTGAAGTCAGATGGAGAAAATCGCGCAGTTGACTGGACCAACGAATCTTGGTAAATCTAAGTTTAGTTTTACCATAGTATTCGGTATTACTATTATTACTACTGGCTAATGTGATATTGGAGGAAAAGTCTTAGTGGATTACGCGAGCAGACACTAAGCAAGGAAAGTCCAAACAGATCTGGAGGACTAAATATTTGGTAAGTAAGTTGAGGTAAGCAACTGGCGAAGAGCAACAATGAAGTCGTGTTCTAGAAAGGAACAAACCGTAGGTCGCTAATCTAACTGAATACATCGAGAAAGTTTTCAAGTTAAGATCAAGACAATTCTACTATCAAATACTATTCATGCATCTTACTACTCATACATTATACTTTGCTAACCTTTGTTTTGTAAGAACATATTTTGTTTAACTCTGTTTAGCAGGAACTGGCCTGATCAGCCTACTGAACTTAGGGATCGGTTGACCAAATCAAGTTGACTCATATCAGAGATCAGACCAAAGTAGAGTTCGGTCAAAAACCTGATCGGGCGACTGAATCAGCAGATCAATCGACCAAACCTTAATGATATGGCACTAAGTGCAGATCAGATCAAGCCAAAGTAAAGAAGGAAGTTAGGTTGATTGGTCGATCGAACGATCACCTCATTAATGATGAATTAAGTGTGAATCTTAGGGAATAGGAAAAGTTCACTGTTCGATCGACTGAACAAGGTGATCGATCAACTAAACCATTAAAGCTTATAAATGCGCAAGCATCAGATCTTAGCAAAAAAGGAAAGCATAGGGTTCAGTCGACAGATAGGAGATTCGGTCGACCGAATAGATCAATCGACTGATGGGTTTATCAGTTGACCGAACCATGCTTATAAAAGGGGAGCTCGAGGTCCAAGGCAGCAATCAAGCTTTTTGTTCACCTCTGTGCAAAGGCTTTGTTCATTCTACTGCTCAGCAACACATCTTCAAGCAAGCTACTATTTTGACAAGGCACCGACGATCTTCATCTCCACTCTTTGTTAGTATACTTTAATTTAGCTTGCATTGTAGTTAAATTCAAATAAGATAGTAGGTTGTTCCTATCTTATGAATTGTTTCTTTCCGAAGGTTTCACAATGAAGAGTTTTAGTGGATTGCCTAACGGTGTAATCAATAATCGCGGGTCTTGGAGTAGAAGTTAACCTAGGCTCTGAACCAAGTAACCGAAATGAGTTTTTTATTTTCCGCTGCACTACTCTTACTTTTACGAGAAAAGGAAAAGTTTTTTAATGAGCAATATTCAGCCCCTCTATTGCTCCCTTTCAATCCTTCATATAGAAGGTACAACACACATAAAACATGACATAAACACTTCATTGAAAAAGAAAATGTCCAAATACATAGTTTATATATCACATCATATGATAGTTACTTCCAACATCCTAGATCTTAAGATCTACTCCATTGCAAAGGATTTTCAAATAAGAGAAGAGAAATTAAGTATCCTATGATCCAAAACACAAGATAGACAGGAGATGAATGCTTATATATGCGTTATCAATTTTCTTGCTTGTAATCATTACTCCGGAAGTGGATAGATCAGTGAAGATAGAAGATCTAGGGCTCCCTTAAGGGGGAGAACCCTTCCCAGGCAATGGGGGCGGAGCCCCAAGCCAAAGATGAGTGAAAGTGAAGAAAAATCCCTTTTATAGTACTAGGTATGGCCCCTGCCTAGGCCATGTCCTGGTTGTGCCTTTTGGCATGGCTAGAGCATGAATGGGCTCGGAAAAGGAGGCACGACTATATGATTTCACACGGCCATGTGTCATAGCCATGTCTCCCTTGTAATATCTTTTATCACATCTTAACCTCATTTTCTCATATTAAAGTCTAAAGCAAAGTTGTAGATCTTGAAATTAACTACATTTTGGTATCTTGAACAACCTGAAACTCCAACCAAACAAAAATTTATGACCGTTTTACTTTTGGTACACATGTAGAAAATGCTGAATTTAACACGGCTATGTCTCAAGGTTGTGCTTCACTTGTGAAGCTTTTTATCATATCTAAATGTGGTTTTTTCTAGCTAAAGTTTAAATATAAGTTGTATATCTTGAAGTTATCTATATTTTGGTATAAAGATCACCTCATAACTCTAACTGAGTAAAAAGTTATGTCCATTTTACTTTTAATCTGCAGTGCTGAAAAAGACATGGTCGTGCCTAAAAGACACGGCCAGGTCATGTGAAACACTAGTTTGTTCCATATTTTCACATGGTCGTGCCTCATAAGTACAGCCTGGGTATTTTGGTGACTCTAGATTTAATTTTATCTCTATTCCATCAAATTTCTTCCATATGAACATGCACGTGTTAAGGAACATGGATAGAGTATATTCTTTGATTAAATCTCCAATTTGAAGGTCTTTTAAAAGCCTTTTCCTTCATGTATATTTTGTGTGAGCATGCTTCTTCATTTGACTTCATGTTTTAAGGATTTTTACTCTATTTTTTCTCTAAAAACATGTCCTATCAATCAAAATAAGTAAAGAGCATATCTTCGAACAAATAGAATGAAAGTATGAAAGAATAATGAAATAAGGTTCAATAAAAATAGATTATATACATGAAATATAATTATATGTACATCAAAAAATGTATAAAAATATATATAATCTACATACATCATCTAGTAGGTTGGTTGGATCGAGGGGCAGGAAGACCTGGTGGGTCAAGGATCAGACATCAAATGGATAGACTTTCCACTTAAGGGGGCCTTGTGGTTCGTCATTTGAGTGGGATTGTTCGAGTTGCAAGATTATAAACAAAGTCTCACATTAAAAATATATAGAAAGGATCCTGGCTTACCAGAAAAAGATACCTCCATTCAAATAAGATATTTTGGGTAGAGTCCAAAAATAAAACCATGAGAGCTTGAGTCCAAAGTGGGCAATATCATACTATTATGAAGATATCTAAATTCATTCGGTCCTAATAATACAATGCATTTTATGGTCTAGTCGTGCCTCCTAGGCATGCCCATGTCTCTTCCCATGACTCATATAGTGCATTTTATGGTCCGGTCATGCCTTTCGGGCATGACTGTGCCTTATCTATGGACAAAATCGAGCCCCAAATGGTTCTAAAATGGAGCCAAAATCCTCTCACATGGTTATAACATGCTAAAAAACATCGACATGTGAAATTCAAGGCTTTTCCAGTATGTTTTATGGCAAGGTTGTGCCTTTTAGGCACGACTATGTCGAATTTTAGACAGCACTACAAACCAAAAGTAAAACGGTCATAACTTTCTACTCGGTTAGAGCCACTAGTTAAACCACCTATTAAAAGTTAAATAATTTCAAGATATACAACTTTAGTTTAGAGGGAAAATCAAGAAAACCATATATAAAGGTTGAAAAAACCATTTTGACGGAGTACTATAAATCTGGCAGATCTGCCCGACTCAAACTGCATACCAAACTTCGAAGAGTCATAACATTCGGTTCAGTTAGATCTAAGAGTTGAACCACCTATCAAAATGTAGATACTTTTAAGATCTATAAGTTTTCTTCAGGGTCCAAACCAAGAAAACTAAATCTAATGGGTGAAAAATCAATTTTAGTCAAGTCTAATAAATGGGGCAGATCTAGAAAGTTTGAGGGAGGTATAAAAGGGTCAAACAAACTTTTACTTGACCTATCTTACTTGACCCATCTTGGACCGGGGAGCTCCATCCCTTTACTTGGGAGAGGGTTTTCCCCTCTAGGGGAAACTCTAGAGCAATCATCTTTATCCATCTCGATGATCCATTCACCTTTGGAGCAAGAATTTTATCTAAGAAGACCGACAACGCATTGATAAGCATTCTCTTCTCTTTATCTTATATATTGAGTTGTAGATTGCTATTTTATTTATCTCTTGATTATAATTCCTTTATTATGGAGTAGATCCTCTAAATTTTAGAATGTAGGGAGTAATTATGATGTGATATTGATGTGTGAATTATGTATTTGATCATTTTCTTATTCTATGATATGTTTATGACTTGTTCTGTTATATTGTTCCTTGTTTGTGTTTGATTAAATATGTGCGTGATAAATGCATTTGGATGTAAATGATTGGTCACCATGTAGAGGAGGTACTTTGGATTGCATGACTCTGGGGCCCTTAGTGAGAGGGTATCCCTTTAATCAAACTTTCTAGAGTTATCACCTTGAAGTGGAGGTCAATTCTCTGTGAGGGATTTGTAGGGGATCGGTGGACGGCTAGAAGGGAAGTTGGGATAGCTAGGTTACCCCCAACTTCAATCACTTCTCTACAAGACGTTAGTGTGTAAGCGGAATATACTAAAACAATAAAAGCAAACAAGAAGGAACACAAATGCTAACACAAATCCTTTACATGGTTTGGAGATTGCTTGCTCCTACTCCACGACGTGTCCTTGAGGTGGACGAACCCTTAATCCTTCGGTGGATCAGTCCCCGACAATCTCCGGCTAGATCTTACTCCTTCTCGATGGAGTACAACCTCTCACAAAGCTCTCTTCCTCTTACAAGAAGGAAATTAGGTTTGGAGAGGAAGAGTGAACTAAGAAGCTTTGGAAAAGGCTTAGGAGTTATTCAACAAGCATGAGTTTCCTCCTTCATGCCCCAAAGCTTCCTATGAATAAGAGGAGAGAGTTGATCAACAAATCAACTCATCTCGGCACTAGTCGACTGGCACTTCCATCAGTCGACTGGTACTACCGTTGGAGGTAGCCAACGGCTACATCATAGTGCCAACGGTTTGCCAACGGCTACTTACCAGTCGACTGGTAAAAATACCAGTTAACTGGTCACTTCTGGCTGAGCGAACAGAATGCTTCTGTTCGCTCCTAGTCCACTGCATAGTCGACTGGACCAGTCGACTGAAACTTCCCGCAGTTGATTGGTCTCGTTTACACACTCACACTCATCCTCTCTAGAGTCACCCTTGAAACCATCTTCCTCGACCTTCATCCCTCAGATGCACCCGAGCCCGCGGCTCCTCTCCATGCCATCCTTCACATTACCTTGAAGTCTGCTTCCTTTGGCTTCACTCCGTTTCTCCTCATCCGCGGTCCCTCGGATGCACCATCCTTCACCGATCTCATGGACCCGAGCCATAGGATGAGCTTCCCAAGCTTAGTCACACCAAGCTCCTCATGTATGTTTCACCAAGTCCTGCATGACTCAAACGCATATCAAAATAATATGAAAGCCTAACTTAAACTCTTTGACACACCCATCAAAATCATGATCGTACCGATCAAACTTGGGTCGATTGCACCAACAATCTCTCCCTTTTTGATGTGTGATAATATGTTTAAGTTAGGCACAAATAATAACATTGAAAATTACAAGCAATATGTAAACATGAAGCATAAAGCCAAAGCTCCCCCTTAACATATGCTCTCATCCTTAATTTTCAAGTTTTACACACAATTAAGTTTCTAACTTAAACCTTCCCATTTCTCCCCCTTTGACACAATCAAAAATTGTATCAAACAAGTACATATACCAAGGTATCAAAGTGGACTTAAAAATACCCAAAATAAGCTTCTGAAAGTGCTGGAAAATAGTTGTCAGTCGACTGATAACTGTTGCAGTCGACTGGTACAAACCAATCTGAATTTCATTATTCTAAAGCCAACTTCATAAATGCATAAAAAATTTCAAAAAATTTGAAAAATTATGAAATTTTGAACACATATTTCTTATAATGTTCTTTAACAAGGAAAAAATATGTTATCATGAAAATTCATCATTTTTTTTTTGAAGTTTTGATAAAAACTCAAATATCTTGAAAATCACTCAAGTTTGTATCAATTTGAAAACTTGTTTTGAATTCATATGTTTCAAAATAATTATACCACAATAAATAAAACATAGAATTATTTTCAAAGTATTTAAAATGTCCAACTATGATCTATAGGCAAAATATCCATTAATTAAACATTTGCTTTCCCATAGTTAACCTATGGTAACTAAAAATTGATACATTTCATAACTCATCAAAATGTCATAATCATAAGTGAATTATTTATATCATCCTATCATCTCACATCTATGTTTAGAAAATAATGCAAGTTATTGTGAGATGAAATAATGGTAACCCAAAATCGTTATGAATTTCTATCAAGGCTAAATGCTCCCCCTTAATATCTTAAGTCAATCGTTTTTTTTTCCAAAGATTTGAATTATGATTTCAATAGTTGACTAACCCAAAATCCTTTGAAGATTGATTTTGGTACCCCAATAGAAATTCTTCTTAATTAGGTTTACCAAATACTCCTTAGAAATCCATTTCCTATCTATGATCTTTGTCTTGGGTTGCCCCCTAGCAATTAGATAATGATAGGCTTTTTCATTATTAGATTCCTTATACCCTAAACCCTTTTTATTGAAGCTTGCCCTTTGACTCCCAATTATCATGTTTAGGATTTTGGATCCAATTTCAAATTTTCTAAGGGCATTGGTAAGGTATTCTACCTTTTCCCTTAAAGCCTTATTTTCTTCTAATAAGCATGAATCATTTGAATTTATAGAGGAAGCATGCATATCATTGTCCTCAGAATACATGGATTCTAATTTTTCTTCAAGGCAAACAATATCATTTTTTAAGGACTTATTTTTCTTTTTTGCCTTGAACAAATCATCATTTGTACTTACAATAATTGTAATTAAAACACGGCGAGGAAGATTATGTACATCACTTACCGAGAAGTCCGAATCCAAAGTTTGACCTCCCCCTTCACTTGAGCTCGCTTCTTCATCTTCACTTGAGTGCCTTCCTTCTTCTCTTTCGGATGAGGTGGAGGTAATGTCATCAATTCCCATTAGTGCAAAATGGGATACATGGTCCTCTTCTTCCTCCGATGACGATGGATCATCCCATGTTGCCTTAAGGTTTTTGACCTTCTTCCCTTTTTCTTTTGACTTCTTCTTCTCTTCCTTCTTCCTTTCTTCTTTCTTCTTCAAGAGAGGACATTCATCTCTCATGTGCCCTTCTCCTTGGCAATTATAACAAATGACCCTCCTTATTCTACTTTTGCTTCTTGAGCTTTTCCTAGCATGAGATTTGTTAGTTGAAAACCTTTTAAATGACCTTCTCATTTTCCTTACCATATACACCTCTTGATCACTATCTATTAAGGCACTTGATTCTTCGAAGTCGGAGGATGGTGGGGATGAAGACTTCTAATTCTTACCCTTTCCCTTGTTTGCCACAAGGGCTACACCTCTTGATCTATTGGCTTCTCCATCTAATCCTTCAACTCGAGTCTCGTGAAGCTCCATGGTTGAAAAGAATTCATCTAGAGAGCTCTTCTCTAGATCCTTGGAAATATAGAATGAATCTACAATGGAGCTCTGGTGTCGGCCATTTTGTATGTTACAAGGCGCTCTAAATTAATTAAAATTGAAACTCATTAAAACTAAAACAAGTGTTGTAGTAACGAGTCTCAAGTCGTATTTTTTTCCAAGGTTATCTAGTAAGTGTGTACACTCTAGATTTGATTCAAATTCTACTCTTATATCATCAAAGAGAATTCAATATCAATTTTACTGCAATTAAATTTGAATTCAATGCATCATTGAATCAAGAAAATCATTCATCAACTCTTCAATTCACAACACAAATTTACTTAACAATTGAACTTATAAGCTCATACAAAATCATATTGAATAGAGATAACAATCAATATATCAAAATAAACATTCCAAATGTAAGCATGATCACAATCATAACATGTCAATGAACCTAACAAAAGTTTTGCAAACTAAATAACCTAAACTAGCAAACTTGTGTCAATCCTAACTTCTGATCCAAAACAAAAACTAAATTACAAACTAATCTAACCATTAAAAACGAGGATCTAATGGCAGAAGTTCTCAGAATCCAAGTAGTTAAACTAATTATTCTAATCAGAATTGCAAACTTCTTAAGTAACTGATCATGGGTTTTAATTGCTGAAATTCAACAAAATAAAAACTACAAATAAGAAATTAGAAACGGAATTTCAAAACAAAGACATCAGATCATAGGATCTGAGCATGTTTGAACACAATTGGAAGACAAAAGTAAAAGAAATAAAACCCTAACATTCCACAAACCCAAATCCGGAACTAAAACTCCTCCAATCTGCTGTCAACAGATATGCCTTTGGAAACCTCCCCTCAAACATCCAACAGACAATCGACTAAGCTCCCAACTATCACCAGAAGATGCTTACAGCTGTTGGAAACCTCCCCTCAAGCTCACATCCATCTGATAATTCCACCAGCCGAAGAATAGAGCTCAAGTTCTGGAAATCGCAAACCAGATCGAACGGCCAAATCGACCCAAGTTAGCTGCGGAATGGAGATCATAAATGGATCAGAAACTCTCGGAAACCTCCCCTCAAGCTCTGGTGGATGCGAATTCGCTGATCGGAAATCTCCCCTCACAGGAATGTGGCGATGGAATAGAATTGAAATCGTGGCTGAGAAACCTCCCTCGGCTGCTCTCTGTTCACCAGAAGATGGATGCCAGAAGCTTAAGATCGTCGTCGTCGAAGAAATTTTAGTCTCAGATCTGGAATTCGGGAATAGAGTCTCGGCGTCGCAGAGAAGAAGAAAAGAAGGCACTGTAGTCGTGAAAACGCCGAGCCCAATCTGCACTGTAGCTTCTCGCGGTATTTAAATCCTCCTCAAAACTGATCTAATGGTCCAGAACTCTCGGGCTTGATCAACGGTAGAAAATCGCCTGAAATATGATCCAAAAGCACTGATCTTCATCTACGGTCCAGATCTACTCCTCATTAAGTTGGATGGGCCAGATCTTCAACGGATGGCCCATATCTGTTTGATCTTCAATGGACGGTCCAAAACACTCCAAGGCTTGATCGACTTGATTAGCCCTTGATTTAAGCCCAAATGTGACCTGATCTGATCAGGTCCATGACCCTTTTGATGCCTACAAAATAATAAACAAATATTAGCATCAAATACCATGATTATTGGCTAATTTACAATTAAGTCCAAGATAAAATGAAATTATGAAATATAGAGTAAATATGACTTTAAGCTATGAAAATATCATTAAAAATATGCATTATGAATCAAGCTAATATAGCCAAAATCATGGTTATCAAATCCCCCATACTTAATCTTGGACGTCCCGTTCAAGTCAAGAAAACTAAAAATCATCTCCACATAAATTTCCTAGCAATACCTAGAAAATAGTAAAAAGAATTTAACTAAGGTCATCTTAAAGATCACAAAAAATCATGAATACAATCCAAACAATAATCAGTAGGTATAGTAGTTTCAATCCAATTGAAAAAATTAAGCAAGTTGCAATCTCACAAGGTATTCACCTATTCTAGCCCTCACACTCAAACATGTACAAGTGGAGCTCACTCAATACAACTCACAACATTTCACTACCATAAGCTTGCTTATTTTCTAATTCTCCACCACTATAAACATAGCATACATGAATCAAAAGGAATTTATCATCAAGAATTGAAATGGAAGCAAGAAGAACAAGTGAAATGAATGAAATAGGCAAAAGAAAAGAATTTCATGAAGAAAATGAGAAGATAAGAGCTTTGGAGGAATATACTTGATGAGTTGACCATTTTGATATGAAAAGAGATGAATACCATTTGTCATTACCAATTCAAAGCATCAAGCTAACCTCTCCTTCAATTTGATGTCCATCCAAAATTCTTGATACTCTATCTCCACACTTGATACTCTTTTGATGTGCCAAAATTTTTTTCTTTCTCACTGTTTTTGCATTTCCATTCCACTTCATTTAGAAACTTAAAACAATCTTGAATTACCTTATGGAGAAGAGATCCCTCCCCCACACTTAAAATGTTGGCCGTCTCGGACAAAACAAAACATCATGCTTTCCAAATCTTAACACACTATCACCACTGTTTTCATTCTTTTTCTGCTGTAGATTTTCCTTTTTCTCTATTTTCATGAGGTTTTCTGGTAAATAACAGCACTAAGACTTAGTACAAGATTACTTTTTGTCTTTCTTCATCCTTGCACTATTCTTTGGCCACATTTTCTACTTAATTCAAAACAAAGCCAATTAGAAGCATTCCAATTCCCACATTTCTCTTGTACACATTGAACAGTGGGTTCAGCTTAAAAGCGTTTCAGTAATTCAGCAACATTCAGATTCCTGATTCAACAGCAGATGTATATATCTTGCAGATTCTTAATAGATCATCAGAGATTAAATTCTCAGCCCTACTCAAAAGGATCTTCAACAACAGTAACTGCAAAGAACATAACAGAAGTCAATAGCTTAGTTTTGTTTTGATACACATACTTCCTATCACTGTCCTGTTACTCTTACTCCAGAATTCCAGCAACAACTGCAGAAATCAGAACTGAAGATAGACTGAGCAAATAATTAGTACAAAACTTGTATCAAGAATGCCATTGTTGATACCTTAATTCCCAAATTCAGAAATCAAATTCCCAGCATCAAATTCAGAAAACAGCAAAATTGTATAATATTTCTGCAATTCCAGGATTCAAAGAAATAGGAAATTGAACTCACGAAGTCAGATTCATGATTAAATTCAGAAAAAAATTAGCACTTTTGCATTATCTACCGAAGTATAGAGCTTTTAGATGTACATTAGTTCTAGAAATCAATTCAATGAGATTCCAAAATTAAGACTGATTTTTTAATTCATAACCTTAAGTTTCAGCACTGAAAATTGAAATCAATGGAACTTCAAGAACTTCAAAATAGGACTGACTCTAATACTGATACAGCTCTCTAATTACTGCTGTCAAAATCCTCTTTGCAAGAACTCGACACAACACTTACAAATTCTTGTTCCCGATCAGAAAATAGATTGAAAGGTTGGCACATTGCTCCAAAAGCTAAACAACCAATAGGCTAATTTCTACACAGTGCAGAATTCCTCTTTTTATTTTCTGATCAAGTCTGATTTCTAGATTTGATTGATGAGTTGCAGAATTCTGCACTGGATTTCTAATCTTGCCATTTGTGTCATCACAACACAGAACTTGACTTGAGTTCACATTGGTTTTAAGGTTGTTCTGAAATTTTGATACTCTATTTGATACAAAACAATTTCTAGCATTTTAAAAAAAATCTCAGCTTGGTTTGCAGAATTCAGCGGCTGATGAACCCTTTCCAAATTGGTGAAATACCAAATCAAACTTCACAGACTTGCAACAAATTATTCAAATAAAGAAATCACCATTTCTTGCATTTTCTTTACACACAATTCCTGATTTCTGCATTTCATCAGTTCCTGAAATCAAATTTTATTTCCTCTGCATTCCCAATTCCAGCATAATCTGATTTCATTGTCTAAAACATCCTAGCTTCCCGGAAGTAAACATAACAAATAACATGGAATTGATAGTAGCATCAATTGAAGGAATTGCTAATAAAAACATCACTATTTTTCTTCATTTCTGCTTCTACAACTCACATCAGCCTTCATTTGCTGTCAATGGCATACAAATTCTACTTGAATTTCAACTTCCTCACTGTTTTGTAAGATACTCATAGCATTTTGAAACATACACTTTATAGCAATCTAAACTGAATTCTCTCCTTCTCTTTATTCAAAGACTTAAATCCAGCTGGATCTTACAGCATTTAAGTTCCACAGGTTCAGAATTCCAGAAATCAGGTTTAAAGTCTCAGAACCCACAGCTTAATTCTTCTTAGCTTCTCTTCCTTGTTTACCTTCCTTGGAATTTATTTCATGTAAACTTGTTTCAGAAATCTGCAGTTTATTCTTCTTCTCTCAGTCGAAGGGAATTTGGCACGCAAGGCTGGATTTGATACTCCAGTTTCAGAAATCATCTTTGCTGTAAATGATTTCTAATTTCTGCAAAAATTCTTATTCATTTCAAACTATCACATTCAGCAATTCAACATCTGATTATGGTGAAGAACTCAAGTAGCTGATACTCTCATTAAACACTCATGTCTTTGGTGTCATAGCAACAGCAATATCAGAAATTCAGATTCGTGAATGAGAAATTATATCAACAAAATTTCAAAGAACTTAAACATTGACACTAAATGCAATTTCATAGCAACAGAAGCCCTTTTTATCTTTTTTTTTATTCTCTATTGCAGGTTTCCTTTTCCTTTCCTCTATTCTGTAGTGTCCCTACACATTTCTGCCTTCCAATTTTCTGAATTTCAACTTCTGAACATTCCAAAACTTTTGAGTTGATAAGAAGTAGTTTCATGAAACAAATGGAACATCACATGACATTGAAAAACCAATACTTAACTTGGACAGAAACAACTATCAAAATCTCATAATCTGATTTCTGACTTTTTCCAAATCTTAATGCTTCAATGATAAGAGAATTACATCAGAACTTGGCACAAAACATCTAGAAGTTGGTACATCCAGAACTAGCAGTGACACTCTTTATGAGTCAAAATTCAGTTTCTTCAGATTTCAGGATTTGAGTTAATTCAAGTTTAAATCTGTGAACATGTGGACAAGTAGAAACACCATTTGTTAGTGAATAAGCATGAACTTCACTTAGTCTTTTCATTGATAACGAAGCTGCACAAAGAGCTTGGCACAAACTTGCAATGAAAAACATTTTCCAGTCTTATTGCTAATTAAAAATCTACAACTTTTGAATTTAGTTTCAGACTTAGAATTTCAATGTAACTTAAACCCAATTCAGATTAGTACTGATCAACAGCTAGAATCAACATCTTAGTTCAATCTTGAAGAATTTAATACATCACTTGCAAATTCCATTTCTGCATGTTTCTGATTTACTGGATTGGTATTATTCTTTTGAAACTCAAATAACCGACCTATTTGATTCAAAACCTCAATTCCATTATGAGCTCAGATCATTGTAGATTTCACTTGGCACTTGGATTAGGAATTCAAGTTTTTATAAATGATCTTTGATGTGAATGAATTGCAGTTTCTGCAGATTTTTTTTCTTCTCTGATTCATTCACCAATCCACACTTTCATCAGCTGCAGCTCCTGCATTCAATCTCTATCCTCTTCCTCAAATTGGCACAGAAATGCCAAATTACTTGTGCTGTATAATTTTGCAATTTCTGAATTCTGAATCTCTGCCAATTTTTGTCATTCCAGCAATCATTCTCTTTTGTTTTCATTGTTCTATTTCTTGAATTGAGTATCACTTCACACTTAGAATCCACCTTTGCCTTCTTTTATTCTTCTCATGCACCCAGTATCATCCTTCATTGCCATCAAATATCATGACTCTTTCATCTTCTCAATAAAATGCAACTTTGTAGAAGTCAATGATACTGGGATTCCATTTGTTGCTTCATGTTAAAAATTTCATTTAAGCTTCTCCCTTACTTGATGTCATTTTTGAATTCTTGATACTCCCTTCATTCCAATTATCTGCATCTACTCAATTTTCTTTGCAATCATAGTAATCATATATATAGCTTGATCTTCATTTGATATCTTATTATCCACTTATGATGTTACTGCAATTCGGAGTTTCAGCAACTTGTTACTATCCGGATTCTTCCAGCAGGTTTGTAAAGAATGTTATCAGTATTTAATCTACAATTGCTGCTGGAATTTCCAGCATTTTGCACACTCTTGAGACAAATGTAAACTGGATTCTGTTTCCAGCATTTTCCTCACTGTTTAATGTACCAATTTCTACCCTTGTCTTCAACATTTCAGAGTAAATGATACTCCATTCAAGTGCTTCGTTAATAAAATAATATCCACCAATTGAATTCTGAATTTTGATCCATTTAAATCACATTCCAGTGGCTATACAACTCACTGTTCTTGCATTGTTTGTGTCCAGATAGATCCCTGAATTCATCTTTTCTTATCTTGCAAATGTCATACAAGGTAGCATACCATTTGTTTTCAGCAACTCTTAAATTCAACTAAGCGTCCACTCGTTTGGATATTGCATTCTAATTTTTTATACAAAACTGATACAAACTTTTCAGCCCTCCCCCACACTTAACCTTTGTCCTCATCTCGATCAAGCTAACTCATCAAGCAATTAATCCAAAACTCTCAACGAAATAGAGCAAGCAAAGGTAATCAAAGGATTAAAATGCTAGATTAGAATGTATAAAGAAAATTGTGAGGAAAGGAATCGGAAAGTATGAAGGGGAACAAAATTGACAAAATCCTCAATTTCCATGCACACAAATGCTATTGTGACTTTGAAAAGAAATTAAGCAAGTTCTAGAGTTTCAATTGTTGTAAGTGCATGCCACACAAAAGAAAATAATGATATATAGGCTTAAAGTGGACCTCACTAGGTAATATTCATGCAAACAAGCTCAATTGATCAAAATTGAAATCCACTAACACACTAACCAATACCATGCAAGAAAAGCATCCAATCATGTCACATGACCTAAAATTGATGATCAAATTTAATAAACTTTTACCATCTTAAAAATATTACTTAGAAAATTCCATGGAGGATTTATTCAAATTAAAATGCTATGTATACTAGACAAAATGCAAGGTATAAAAGTAAAATGCAAATATAAAATATAAAACTAAAAAAAATTGCCCACAAAGAATTTATTAACAAAGCACGAATTAAAATGCATAAGAAAAGGAAATTAGAACCAACTCCCCTTTAATTCTGGTGGTCGAAGAAGATTTAGCAACAAAATCCACACCGGAAATGGAGTAATCGTTGTTACACTCGAATTCTTTTTATTCTTCATTTTTCCATTGCAAATTCTTTCTGGAGGTTTGAGGCGGTTCAGTTTAAGCATCCACTCTGGAAGTTTGTATTCTCCTACAACATTATTAAAAAACAACACCTCCCACACACATGTGAGATAAAAAGAAAATAGGAGAATATTAGTGTGAGTAGAAAATTTATCAAGAAATGAGTCACAACTAATGAAATCAACAAATGGTACCTCTATTGAATTTTCTGATAAATCACAAGAAATACTCACCTTGTCATCTTGAAAGGTACCTAGAGTGGTGATTGTTACCTCCTCTTCATCAAGATATGGCTCAAGCTCTCGTTCTGTTGACTGTACATCCTCATGTAGTGATTCTTGGGTGCTTGGCTCCATAGCACAAGTCCCTATACTTGCATCTTCAATTCTTGGTGATTCTTGAGGTAATGCTTCTAGTAAGCATTCCTCTACACTTAAATCAACTTCTGCTTCAAATCCTGCATAATTTCCAATATCTAGAGCAACATCATTAGTAGAATCAAAATTATATTCAACTACATCATCACAACAATAAAAAGTACTTAAAAAAGAATCTAGTGAAGAATTAGATGCAGTGTCAGGCTTGACAAGAGCTCCACAATCCATCTCTTCACTAGCAGTTTGAGTCTGTAACTGATGAATGGATGATGTAATCTGATCTAACTGATTTTGTATATTCTGTATCCTTAAGAATTGCTGCTCTTGATGTTCACTCATTTGTTGCATGATCTCCTTGAGTTTCCATGTTGTCTCATTCATCTGAGGTTCATTTTGTTGAAAAGGTTATGGGATAAAATTTATTGAAACTTCTTGAAACCCATATGAACTCTGGTAGGTTGGCATGACTCAATAAATGGTCCTTGTGCACTTTCATACCTGAAACATGAATTATCCACCCAATTAGCATTAAAACCATTTGAAAATGACTCACACCTATTTTGTTGATCCATGTTTGGGTAAAATTGATAATCAGGCTGAAAATACTGATCTCCCATTCCACCTCCAAAATTCTGAAAATATAGATCCATGCTAAAGAAATCTCCTGTTCTTCACTACAACACTAAAACTCAATGTTAGAAGACTCAAGAGCATAAAGTTTCAAAGTCATGAAATTGTCAACAGTAAAGCACTCAAAAATTCAAGAACAAGCCAACATGAAAATACAAAAAGAAATAAACAATCAAACCAATCAACATGCTAACAAATAAAATCAATCAATGTTCAATCTAAAATACACACATACTACTAGTTAGTTGCTTCCTCGGCAACGACGCCAAAATTTGGTGTCGGCCATTTTGCATGTCATAAGGCGCTCCTAATTAAAATTGAAAATCATTAAAATTATGACAAGTGTTGCAGTAACGAGTCCCAAGTCGTATTTTTTTCCAAGGTTAACTAGTAAGTGTGTACACTCTAGATTCGATTCAAATTCTACTCTTATATCATCAAAGAGAATTCAATATCAATTTTACTGCAATTAAATTTGAATTCAATGCATCATTGAATCAAGAAAATCATTCATCAACTCTTTAATTCACAACACAAATTTACTTAACAATTGAACTTATAAGCTCATACAAAATCATATTGAATAGAGATAACAATCAATATATTAAAATAAACATTCCAAATGTAAGCATGATCACAATCATAACATGTCAATGAACCGAACAAAAGCTTTGCAAACTAAATAACCTAAACTAGCAAACTTGTGTCAATCCTAACTTCTGATCCAAAACAAAAACTAAATTACAAACTAATCTAACCATTAAAAACGAGGATCTAATGGCAAAAGTTCTCAGAATCCAAGTAGTTAAACTAACTATTATAATCAGAATTGCAAACTTCTTAAGTAACTTATCATGGGTTTTAATTGCCGAAATTCAACAAAATAGAAACTGCAAGTAAGAAATTAGAAATGGAATTTCAAAACAAAAACATCAGATCATAGGATCTGAGCATGTTTGAACATAATTTGAAGACAAAAGTAAAAGAAACAAAACCCTAACATTCCACAAACCCAAATCCGGAACTAAAACTCCTCCAATCTGTTGTCAACAGATATGCCTTTGGAAACCTCCCCTCAAACATCCAACAGACAATCGACTAAGCTCCCAACTATCACCAGAAGATGCTCACAGCTGTTGGAAACCTCCCCTCAAGCTCACATCCATCTGATAATTCCACCAGCCAAAGAACAGAGCTCAAGTTCTGGAAATCACAAACCAGATCGAACGGCCAAATCGACCCAAGTTAGTTGCGGAATGGAGATCGGAAATGGATCAGAAACTCTCGGAAACCTCCCCTCAAGCTCTGGTGGATGCGAATTCGCTGATCAGAATCCTCCCCTCACAGGAATGTGGCGATGGAACTGAATTGAAATCGCGACTGAGAAACCTCCCTCGACTGCTCTCTATTCACTGGAAGATGGACGCCAGAAGCTTAAGATCGTCGTCGTCGAAGAAATTTTAGTCTCAGATCTGGAATTCGAGAATGGAGTCTCGGCGTCACGGGGAAGAAGAAAAGAAGACACTGTAGTCGCAAAAACGTCGAGCCCAATATGCACTGTAGCTTCTCGCGGTATTTAAATCCTCCTCAAATATGATCCAACGGTCCAGAACTCTTGGAGCTTGATCAACGGTAGAAAATCGCCTAAAATATGATTCAAAAGCACTGATCTTCATCTATGGTCCAAATCTACTCCTCATTAAGTTGGATGAGTCAGATCTTCAACGGATGGCCCAGATCTGTTTGATCTTCAATGGACGGTCCAAAACACTCCAAGGCTTGATCGACTTGATTAGCCCTTTATTTGAGCCCAAATATGGCCTGATTTGATTAGGTCCATGACCCTTTTGTTGCCTATAAAATAATAAACAAATATTTGCATCAAATACCATGATTATTAGCTAATTTACAATTAAGTCCAAGATAAAATGAAATTATGAAATATAGAGTAAATATGACTTTAAGCTATGAAAATATCATTACAAACATGCATTATGAATCAAGATAATATAGCCAAAATCATGGTTATCAAGTTCCAAGTTGTGGTTCTTGAGAAAGCATTGATGACTTTCAACAAAATATCTCAGTTTGAGAGTTTCTCACCTACACTTGTTAGTCCATTCAAAATTTCTTTAATCCTAGCGTGAAGTATTGATACCTTTTCTCCTTTTTCGAGTTTGATATTGTTGAGTTGAGTTGGGAGAAGATCCCTTCTTGCTAGTTTTGCTTCCGATGTCCCCTCATGAAGTTCTACTAGTTTTTCCCATAACTCCTTAGCGCTTGAGTAGTTCTCAACCCTTGTTACTTCTTGTTGGGGAAGGACATTTAGTAGATGATGTAAGACCTTTGAGTTTTCTAGATGCTCTTCCCTTTGCTTCTTGTTCCATCTTATTTTCTCTAATATCTTATTATTTTAATCCCTAGGCATTTCGAAACCATTTTCCATTATTAGCATAATATCAAAATCAGTTTCGAAAAATACCTCCATTCTCTTCTTCCACCAAGAGAATTCTCCTTCGAATTTGGGTGGATGGATGCTTGAACCGGCCATTTTGATGAAGTGCTCTTCTCGGTGATTAGTCCGTTGAAAGCGTCCTTGCTCTGATACCACTTGTAGGGGATCGGTGGCCGACTAGAAGGGGGGTTGGATAGCTAGGTCACCCCCAACTTCAATCGCTTCTCTATAAGACATTAGTGTGCAAGCGAAGAATACTAAAACAATAAAAGCAAACAAGAAGGAACACAAACGCTAACACAAATCCTTTACGTGGTTCGGAGATTGTTTACTCCTACTCCACGGCGTGTCCTTGAGGTGGACGAACCCTTAATCCTTCGGTGGATCAATCCCCAACAATCTCCGGCTAGATCTTACTTCTTCTCGGTGGAGTACAACCTCTCACAAAGCTCTCTTCCTCTTACAAGAAGGAACTTAGGTTTGGAGAGGAAGAGTGAACTAGGAAGCTTTGGAAATGGCTTAGGAGTTATTCAACAAGCATGAGTTTCCTCCTTCATGCCCCAAAGCTTCCTATGAATAAGATGAGAGAGTTGATCAACAAATTAACTCATCTCGGCACCAGTCGACTGACACTTCCATCAGTCGACTGCTGCTAGCATTGGATGTAGCCAATGACTACTTTGCAGTGCCAACGGTTTACCAATGGCTACTTACCAGTCGACTGGTAAAAATACCAGTCGACTGGTCACTGCTGGCTGAGTGAACAGAATGCTTCTGTTCACTCCCAGTCGACTGCATAGTCGACTAGACCAGTCGACTGAAACTTCCAGCAGTCGACTGGTCCCGGTTACACACTCACACGCATCCTCTCTAGAGTCGCCCTTGAAATCATCTGCCTCGGCCTTCGTCCCTCAGATGCACCCGAACCCGCAGCTCCTCTCCATGCCATCCTTCACATTGCCTTGAAGTCCGCTTCCTTTGGCTTCACTCGGTTGCTCCTCATCCGCGGTCTCTCGGATGCACCATCCTTCATGGATCTCATGAACCCGAGCCATAGGTTGAGCTTCCCAAGCTTAGTCGCACCAAGCTCCTCATGTATATTTCACCAAGTCTTGTATGACTCAAACGCATATCAAAATAATATGAAAGTCTAACTTAAACTCTTTGACACACACATCAAAACCATGATCTTACCGATTAAACTTGGCATTGATTGCACCAACATGATTAGCTAATTTGAATTTTATAGGTTTTTTCCCAACTTAATGTCTAAAGTGTATGACCGGGAGACCCTCATATGATATGGGGTATCTTTTTAATCTAATGTTAGGAAGTAGATGAGTAAAATCTAAAAAGTAGGACAATGGAGGCCCTTAGTGATATATGGTATCCCTTTAAGCAGACTTTCTAAAGTTATTTCTTTACTTAATGGCATTAAAAATTAATATAAACACTCTGGTATAACCTTAATGGATCTATGCCAGTAATTTGTTTAGGATTCCTATAAGAATATAAGCATAGAGGTAAGAAGATGAATAATGCATTGGGATATTAACTAGTATCATAATGAAACTGAACCCCTAGAATCTCCCCCAAAGTCAACTTTTTTCCTCACTCGCTCTCTCTCCCTCTCTTTGCTCACTCGCTCTCTCTCTCTCTCTCTTGCTCACTCTCTCTCTCTCTCTCTCTCTCTCTCTCTTTCTCTTTCTCTTTCTCTCTCTCTTATGTTCGTGACCAATATAACTTTTGATCATCTAGATAACTTGCTTTGTGAACTTGGCTAATGCTTAATCAATAATCCTTATGAATTTAATAATCTATTACTTAATTACTTATTTGTGCACTTATGGTTTTGACAACATCTTGATCCACTCTGGATGACTGGAGGCCTTTTTTGGCCAGCTTCTAACTTTATATTTCTACATTATAGAGTTAACAAAACAAGTGTCAAAGCAAATATAAAACAATTTGATAGTTTTGGGGCTGTCCGATCTTGATTTTTGGATTTTCCATGAAACCTTAGGTTAGACCGACCCATACTATTCCCTTAAAAGAAATACGTGCTCACCTAGTCCTCTTAGGAGAAGTTACTTGACTTGCAAAACATTTGGTCCTCCAGACCTATTTAGACTTCTATTCAGCATCCAATCCACTGACCCTTATGGCTTCCTCTCGATGTCCAGTCCTCAAGACCCATCGACCTACTAAGCATCGGGTCCTCCAAACTCATCTAGACTATCTACCTAGTGCACTTGATCTACTAAGTCTTCTACTTAGTATCTGGTCTAGTTGACCTACTAGAGCTTTTCTTTTGCCTAGTATCCACTAGGACTTTTTCCTTGCCTAATATCACTAGGACTTTATTAGTTAGAGTCCTAGAGCCAATCATATGATAATCGTTGTATGGACTCGATGTATCATATTCCTATATATATTTATAAAGATATTTTTTTTATGGTTATTATACTTACTTGTATTGGTGCCAAATAACTAAGTATAATAGCGTCCTTGAGTAGAAGGTTCTTATCTATATCAATCGATTGGTTGAATTGATAGTGAGATGATATAGAGAACACTACTCTTAATCATTCCTAGTCAAGTATTAACATTCAGGGACAATGTTAAAATGCGATGAGACTAGCATGTAGGTCAACTCGATGACTTGATCTCACAAGTCATGGATATAGAGATATCAAGTTGACATATGGATATGCATTGAAGAATGTATACTGAATGACCCGCCATGAGAAAGTATCATGGATCGTTATATGAGTGTCATATACTTTCTCATGTGACTATTAGTATGACTATCAGTCCTTGGACTTGAAGTCACCATGGTTCCCTATATAAGGAGTTGCATACTTTGGCTTCGTCAAACGTCACCCATAACTGGGTGAACTATAAAGGCGATTACTGGGTATGTAACAAATTATGCGGAGGGATGTGTGTGATGTAGATGGGATCTATCCCTCCTATATGACAGAAGTGACATCATGATTTTTTATAGAGTGAGACCACTAGGTGCATGGTCATGCCCAAATGAGTCAATATGAGATATTGAGCTCATTTATTTAGAGTGAGTCTACTTGGAGTTCAAGATATAGATTAATTAGAGGATGACATGGTCTATGCCTCAATTTAATTAATCTAGATGTCAAGGATAGAAGGACATTATCATATATTGTGAGAGTCACAATTAGTAGTCACAAAGGTGATGTTGGATCTCAACATTCTTGTAACTTGAGTAGTAATGATGTGTTGCTAGATACCGCTCATTACTTATGCTTCTAAATGAATTTAGGAGCATTGTCAACGTTACAAGAACCTATAGGGTCACACACAAAGGGTAATTAGATAGAGAATATGTTCATATGATGAACCAAGAAGATTAGGTTCATGTGATGAACCAAATTGGATTAAGAGTAATCCAAATTAGACTAATTGAGTTGGACTCAATTTGATTCATGTGTCCAATGAGTCTAATTTAGATTATGACTCATTGAATCAATTTAATTTAATGGATAGAGATTCACTAAATCAAATTGACTTGAATTAATGGTTAGATTTGATCAATCATGGGAGATAAATGGGTCAAGTTTGACTTGACTTGAGAGGGAAGATGAAGGGTCAAGTTTGACTTGACCAATTGCCACCTCATTGTGACTTGGCATAGGGCCGACCAATGATGGTGTTCCACATCATCAAGGCCACATCATTGTGTGCCACCTCATGAGGGAGACCAAGAGTCATGATTCTTGGTATTACATGGAGGTATAAGAATCTCTAAATGTGGGCGGCCACATGAGTGATGTGAGTTACATTTTGTGTACTCATTCAAGAGGTCATCTTCTTCCTCCTCTCATTCTCTTGTTCTCTCCCTCTCCTCCATTGCCGAGCCACCCAAGAGTGCTAGCACACTCTAAGTGGTTCTTCTCTACCTTTTGTTTGTGTGGATACTTTTAGAGGGGTGTACACTTGACACCCTACGAGATCCGACAACTCTTGGACGAGCGGGATAAGCGAAGGGCTTCGCAACAAAGGTATAATCTCTTTTCATGTAGATCTAAGGTAGATCTAGTGTAGAAACATGTACATGATTTAATTTTAAATATATCTTTGCATGAATCCGTGGCTAGCTTTGGGGTTTCCGCAACGCAAAAAGCGATTTTTACTGCTCGAATTACTAACATACTTTATAGTTGTACTACCTACACACTTAATCAACATCATAAGTATGTATATGTTATTTTTCTCAACTCCTAAAATGGACAAGTTTGGTTCTTCAATGTACTCAGTTAAAATACATTTTATTTTCAACATACAAATTTTTCTCAATAAATAAATTCAAATTTAAAGGGATGATACCTGACTTAATTACCTTTAACTTACCTTGTCCCGATTCTGACTTTTGGCTTGAGTTCTGGTTCGGGTTCAGATATTAACTCGGGTTGAGTTGCATTGGTTGAGTCCTAGAAATTTGATTCATTCATATGAGTTGTGCAATTTATTTGTTCTGATTTAGCTTCTTTATTTTCTACACTTAGCTTTTCCCAAAGCTCATTTACATCTTTAAATGAGTTGACTTTTTCAAGTTGGGCTGGAGTTAGACCATAAAGAATGATGGTAGTAACTTTTGCATTTGATTGAACTACTTGCTTCATGTTGCTTGTTTATAGTTCGAACCTACATAGGTCACATTTTGTCTCTTTGCAAGTTAGTTCCATTTTAGATACTTTCCCAACATTTTAAGTTAGCTTTAAGAAAGTCTTCCATCTTTCTCCTTTAATTGGAAAAACTTTTGTCATTGAAAAGAGGAAGGTGGATTGTACTAAATCCTTTCGACAAAGACATTTCTTAAAGAAAATATTTATTTAAGTTGTATTAAGGTCTAGGACAGGACATGAGTTTGGTTTGGATTTAGTATGGTTATAATTAGGGTTTGAACTAGGTTTCGATTATTAATCAATTTAATTATTTATTCTTGACTTAAAGTACAAAGTTTTCCTTTTGTTAGATTCAGGTTTTACTTTGGGCTAATTGAGCAAGAGTTTTTGAAATTAGCTTCCATGTTATGGTGAGACACATAGGTTTTCTTGAGTATCATAACAATGACCACTTCCTAAGATAAAACCTTTTTAAGAAATTGGAGGTAGATTAACTTTAATACAATGCTTTGATCTAATTAGTTTAGAGTAAGATGAGTTAGTTTCTTCTAGTTCCACTTGACTAGATGCATTAGGTAGGGTACTCCTTACCCAGCCTAAACATGCACCTAACCAGGATTTTATAGCATAATATCAGCTCAACCTGCTTTGATACCAAATTGTATGATTGAATTCGACGCTAGAGTGGCGGTGAATAGCGTTACGAATTTAAAAATAAGCAAATAGTAAATAAAACAGTTGAATCAATTAGAGTAGCAAGATAAATAATAAAGATTACTTAGATTGATTCAATCAAATAAGATAAGGCAATATAAACATGTAATAAATTTAGTTAACAGTTAAGCATCAAAGTAGTTGATCAATCAAATCAAAAGTAGACACATGCAACAATAATAATAATATGATTCTTATTTCTAAATTTCACCTAGATGGAGAAATCTTACAAAAAATAATATAAAAATTAAGCACGATAATAAAATGAGATAACACAATAAAAATGAAAATGCACTCAAGATGTTGCCGATCAAAAATGAAGCTCGCGTTGTAGCATGCCGTAGCATAGAAGGTGAAGGAGCACTTAGAGCATGATAATAAGAGTGAATTCTGTATATATGAGTGATTTTCAAGCTCCGTTTCAAAACTCCTTATATAGGACTCTTCCAGTTGCTTAGAGCCTTTTTAGTCACCTATATTAGTGCTGAAGTGGCTATAACTTTTATCTGTTTGATAATGTTAACGAAGCTCTCCAATAGATTGGACACCCTGTGGTTGCCCGAATATGGGTCAAACCTTATCTTGACCCGACCCACTCCGATTGCTAATAACGTCATCTCCTAGTCGCCTGAAAGATGCTATAGTCATCCATATCCTCCGATCGCCTGGACCCAATATAGTTGCTTGGACCCCTTGAAATGCCTTCGTCGAGAGTTATCATCAACTAGTCACCCTCAAACTCCCTTCTGGTTGCCTAGAATTGTCGAACAAGCTTCCCTGCAATGGTTACAAGTAATGAGTGGGATATAGAATGTAAAGTTACTCATACTTACATTGGGTCTAGACGTTCAGCTTCCAACTAACTTATTTAGACTGGTTACTAAGCCATAGCTCCCAGCTGCTTCCACTTGGACTTATTTGCTAAGCTTTAGCTCACAGTTGACTTCACCTAGATTTGATCTATCTAGCACCCAACTAGTACTTTATTTGTCAAACTTTAATCACTTGGACTTGATTCACCTAGCCTCTAGTTCGGAATTTATTTGCCAAGTCTTAATCAATTGGATTTGATTCACCTAGTCTCCATCTAGGAATTTGTCTACCAAGCCTTAATCACTTGGACTTGATTCATCTAACTCTAGTTAGATATTTGTTTGTTAAACCTTAATTACAATTATGAATTTGTTGCTTGGTATCCAACCAAAACTTAGCTTATGTTTAACTTCCAATTAAGACTTTAGATGCCTAATTCTACTAGAACTTAATCACTGCTTGATTTATAACCAGGTTTTAATATCCATTAAGTAACCTACACTTGCAAACTTGACACAACTGGTTAGATCACAATTAACTTAACTTTAAACTTAATCATATATCAAAACTTTGGGTTAAATGTTATACACTCAACACTAACATTGTTTGTAGTACTTTCTATTTGTGTTTTATATTTATCATTATTGTGATTGTTGGAAAACATATAAGGGGTTTCTCAATCTTCGAAAAAGTTTTGAAAAGGAGATATAGCTAATGGACAAACCCCTCCTGTACATAGGCCTTGATATACTAACCATAGGGGGGTTAGGAACTAAGTAATTCTCATATCTTTTGTATTGTTGCTTTATTGTTTTATATTCCACTACTATTAATTTTGAAGAAAGAATGAAAAAAAAAAAGTGACGTGATCGATATTTATTCCCCTCCATTGATTCTCATGATCTTACACATTGTGATGTTTTAGAATTTAGGTTTGAGCATGTGGGGTAGACTCAATGATCACATTGTTTTAGAATTTAGGTTTGAGCATGTGGGGTAGACTTAACGATCGATTAAGGGAAAAAAATAGAAGCAACCATATAAAACCTTCTTGTATTTCAATACTCAGTGGTTTAGACGAACACATGCTTTATGCGTGGACTATGTTTGGATATTATGGGAATATAATGTGTGAATTGATAAAAGCGATTTGAGTAGTAATGGCAGTGGAATGTAGGGATGTAAATGAACCAAGTCGCTCGTGAGCTATTCGAAACTCGATTCGATAAAAGCTCGTTTGAGCTCGTTTAATGAGGCTCGTTAAGATAAATAAACCAAGCTCAAGCTTCGCAATATTCGGCTCGTTATCTCGTGAACACGTTCGTTAAGCTCATGAATCAACTTTTAAATTAAAAAAATAATAGTTTTGATATTAAATTTATAGATTTTACATTTTATTTATGAAAAATATAGACAAATATATTAAATTTATTTATTAGAATAAAATTATAAATTTTGATAAGAATATTATAATTTTATCTAAATATATAATTTAATTTTTAATGAATATTTAAATTTATAATTTATACTTATTCAGCTCGTTTAGGCTCGATAAAGGCTCGAATAAGCTCGTGAGCCATGAATATATTCGTTAAATAAACCTCAAGCTCGACTCGATTATAAACGAGCCAAGCTCAAACATTCAAGAGTCCGACTCGGCTCGGCTCGGCTCGGCTCGGCTCGATTACATCCCTAGTGGAATGGAGAGTAAAATGCTAAAATCAATTTTTTTTAAAGCCATATTAGACAACTAATTTAGAGCTCAGAGTCCTATGCAACATAGTTTGAGTCTGAATTAGGTGGGATATAACATAAAAATAAGTGAATCTACCATGTCTTTGATGTGCTTATTCATGCATAATAATAATAATAATAATAATAATAATATTATTATTATTATTATTATTATTTTTCTAAATATATAATCTTTTTTGAATTAATTAATTCTAGAGATGACTCATATGATGTTATAAAAATTTTCTACCAACAACTAACAACTACTAGAATAAATTTAAAAAGTTAATAAATAGAGTAAATCAAAAAATACTAGTGAACGGTAAATTTATTATAATAATAATAATAATAATAATAAAATTTGTGTCAGCAGACTTTTGCTATGACTTAATTTACTAGATTTTTTTTTCAAAAAATATTAATGTTGAATCGAATCTGGGAGTTAGGGTTGATGGACATCCAGTTTTTTTTTTATTAACATTACGGATTTATAATTATTTTTTAAAGAAAAAATATTATCCAAGTGTAGTTTTGCGTATATTAATTGTCATAGTTAAATGTTTAAATAAAAGAAGGAGAAACAAAAAACATTGAAGATCCTAAATTATGAATATACCCCTGCCGGCAACTATTTAATTTTCTCGCCACTGGAACATCCGAAATTATGAATATACCCCCTGCCGGCAACGATTTAATTTTTCTCGCCACTTCTCCAAACTCCAACTACCCCCACCAAGCCACCTACCGATCGCGGACCTTTATGCCAGCCTCCACTTTTTTTCTCTTCATTTCTCCCTGCAGAAGCACGCTCGGAACCGAGATCTCAAGTTGGATTTGGAGTTTATTCATTTAATCAAAGGTGCGAGCTTGGTGAGCATACATCGGAAGGTGAATCATTTTTCATTTCATACCCATTTCCATTTGGATCCCGTTCTTCTACTGAAATTTTAGGTTGGATTCTGGATTTTGGTCGGAATTTTGGAATTCTGTTAGACTGAGATCTTGGTAAAAGCTTTCCTTTGGAAAATAAAAATGTTGTTTTTTCTCCTATTGTAAGTCTGATATCGGGAACTAGCGATTTGGTTGATATTCTTCTCATCTTGGGTGGACTGAAGGCTTCGTTTTTTATCTTCGTCTTACGATGATTATTGGTTGGATGGTTGGATTCTTCGATCTGTATACTGGCGCATGAGATGGCGAGCGGTCTGTTCAGCAGGAGCGTTGCGGCTCGATTAGCTCCTACCACTTTCCGCAATCCTAGGGTTTCTGTTCATCGAAAATTGTGGCTGGTACGCAGACCTTCCTTTGCTGATCTCGCGGCGGCCTTCTGTCTTGCTTCCTTCGTTTTGGTTTTCGGTTGCATTGTGCATCTCTATCTATTCCGATACTCGGGAAGTGGGAGATTGATTGCTGGATATATTGGGGATACTGATGCATGCGATGCCTTAGATGGTAGTTGGGTTCCAGATAACTCATATCCTCTGTATAATAGCTCGGAGTGTCCCTTTGCTGAAAGGGGATTCAATTGTTTGGCAAATGGGAGAAGGGATATGGACTATCTAAAGTGGAGGTGGAAACCAAGGCAATGTGATGTACCCAAATTCAATGCCCATTATGCCCTTGAAATGCTTAGAGGGAAAAAGGTCATCTTTGTGGGGGATTCCATGAGCCGAACACAGTGGGAGTCACTTGTATGCATGCTTTTGACTGGAGTGCAGGATCCCAGTAGTGTTTATGAAGTCAATGGAAACCAAATATCAAAGACAACCCCCTATTTAGGTGTTCATTTCCGAACTTTCAATCTAAGCATAGAGTTCTTCCGTTCTGTGTTTCTTGTACAACAAGGATCACCGCCAAGACATAGTCCAAAACGAGTTCGAACATCACTTAAGCTGGACAAGATGGATGAAGTAAGTGGGAAGTGGGTTGATTCAGATGTACTCATATTCAACTCTGGGCATTGGTGGACTCCAAGCAAACTCTTTGAGATGTAAGTCCTTTAGTTTTACTGCATCAGTTTATTTACTGGCTGATTGTCTTTTGGCATTAAAAAAAAACTGATGCTAGCATAAAACTGATGCCATCATTAAACTAATGCCAAATCAAAAGAACAGATCGGTCTTCTATTGAATGCCAAAAGACAATCAGCCAAATCAAAAGGACTTACTGCATCAGTTTTAAAGCATGATATATATTTACCTTCATCAAAAAGAAAAAAAAAGAGCATAAAATCAACAAATGGCAAATCAAAATATTCTAATAGAGCTTTACATGTTTTTCTACTCATAAGAAAACACAATAGTTCCTTTTATTGTGTAAGCCATGTATCTCATAGCTAAATATTCAATTTACATTAGATATGCTCATTAAACTTCATTTAGTCATTAGTTCATCAAACTCAATGATCAATATATATTTCTCAAAACTTCTCCATTAATAATAATATACAGAAGGTATCTCAAAGGAAACAAGTAGGAAGGTACCCACCTCGAAGAACCTCAAATTTTATGTCTCGCACTCCAAATAAATATTTTGTCCACCTCGATGTTAACTCTAGATTGCATCACTAACTCAATCACACAACATGTGTAATAAAACAATTTAACCAAGTATCTTATTAAATTAACTCACTAATGCCCCAACAATCAAGAAGGAATATTTCCAACAATTGATCAAAACTCCAAGTTTTATCAATCAAATTAGATCATCAATAAGCTTATAAACTCTCATATGCTCTAAAATAACTAAAATTGTAATTCTAAACCAATACAAAGTCTTATTAAAAGGAGAATAGACTTTATAGTTGAATTAAGATTCAACCATAAACATGTGGGGGTACACTCTCACAATTCCTCTTGTTAGGTCTTGATATATTCAATGTAGTTAGGATCAATATCATGAGTTCATGCAAAGACTCACTCTAGACGAAGTGGGTTATCTCACATCTTTGGACATTGCACATGATAGCTTAATAAAGGTGTAGTAGCCTCAACATGGTTTTCTCAACAATGAAGGGCAACAACTTTTACACTACTTGCTCGAGAGAGTAAGGATGTGGCCCTTGGCAGCACTTGCTTGGTTTGGACATGTTGTAACCAATATGGCTAATTGGAAGGGCACTAAGAACTTTCTCGAGGAAGGGTGGTGAATCGCTTAGGGAAGAGGACACTAAGAGAGAGGAAGATAGGGTGCAATGCCAAATAGAGAGAGGGGGAGGAGTCGACGTCGACTAGGGCTATAAGGAGAGAAAGGGGCAGATCCAACTCTCTTATATAAGGAATCCATTGGTCACAACTAAACCAAACACATTTTAACTCTTTCACCACAAAAGTGATCGATTTGGCTATGAATCAAACCTAATTTGAGTTGAAACAACTTAAAATGTAATCTTCTCTTGATTAACTCTAATTACCCCCTAGTCTTAAGGTTTCAACTTGAATTCTTTTAAAATAAATTTCCAAAATTAAATTTTAAATTCAAATTAGTTATTTATTAGTTTAGGAAATAAAGAAAAATGTTGGAACACGTAACATGAATATTGGTGCGATGCTGCCCTAAGTGGTAGAGTATTTCCAACAACTTATCAAAACTCCAGTTCTTATCAATTAAATCAGGTCATCAATAAGCTTATATGGAGAGAATGGTGAGGATCCAACTCTCTTATGTAGGGAGTCCATTGATCACAACTAAACCAAACACAATTTAACTCTTTCACTACAAATGAACATTTTGGGTATGAATCAAACCCAATTTGAGTTCAAAAGCTATGAATTTAATCTCCTTTCAATTAACTCCAATTATACCCTTAACCTTGAGGTTTTGACTCGAATTATGTTAAAATGGATCCCCAAAATTAAATTTTAAATTTAAATTATTTATTTATTTGTTCAGGAAATAAAGAAAAATTTTGGAACACATAATATGTATATTGGTATGATCTTGCTCCAAGTGGTCATGCTCCACCTTGAGTTTTGATATTTGTACAAAGTATTTAAGTTAGACCTTGCATGTGTATTTGAATTGTATAGAGTTTTGTAGGACACACATAGCTCGAAGAGCTTATCACTCAATGGTGTTGAGTGATGTATAGATGATGACTTAGTGCGACCTAGGTGACACATTCAGTGCTTGAAGATTCATGGATATCGGAGAAGGTTGCATGAAGCAACTTAGGGACCATAGGATGAAAGCATTGAGATGGTGTTGGAGCAGCTTTAGAGCATGATTTGGCGTGGCCAAGTTGGCAACTTGGTGGTTTGAGAAAAGTAGAGATCTGAGAAGGATAAAATGAAACATCCAAGGGACTGTAAGACGAGAAGTATTGAGGTCAGCGTTGACAATAGCCCATGGAGGCTCACTACATAGGTGAAGTATGAATGATGACACAGAGCGAGTTGATGGTATAGGTGCATGCGAGGGATGAGTAACTTACAGGAGGTGTTTGTGGTGGCGAAGAAGGTACGCTTTGGTCGTGAGTGATGTGTGGCAAATCCGCAAGTGCATGGAAGTGTCGTCAAGTAATAATAAGATCGAATCTATAGGGACTGTTGATTAAGAACTAGTTAACTTCGTGAATTATCTATACAATCGAAGGTTGGTTCACAAGCCCTTGAAAACTAGAAATTGAGAGCAGAGAGAGAAGGAAAGAGCGAGAGGAGTGAGGGAAAGAGTGTGAGTAGAGAGGCATAGAAGAGGGGATTAGAGAGATCATAATAGAAAGATAGTAGGATCTCAGTGAGAATGCAGTGGGTGACGATAGTGGTGATCAGAGAGAGAGAGAGCGCAGAGGGTTATCATAGGAAATGACAGTGAGATCACCGAGAGAAGGTAGTGGTGAAGGCAATTTTAGAACTTCGGTTTCATTTAAATGATTGTAAACACCTAATCTATGTTTGGTTTCCTATCCTCAATGTGTATTTATGTAGGTAGACCATCCTATGGTATCCGATGTGAATTTTTTACTTCTACAACGGCGTATCAACCCTAATCGTCTAACATATTAGGTATGATCCATTAAGTTCTATGATCGCCTAGGGTTTCTCGCGGTAAATCGGGTTGCACTTTTGTGTCCGACTCTCCTCGACTCAGTTTTCTACGGGTCGGAGGGTCAAGTTCTTCTTTCGGTTCATCCCCAATCCCTCGCGAGATACAAATCTTGTGCTTTGACATCGAGATTGTGTTAATACAGTAGATTTGGACTATAAACATACATTTTATTGAACAAGAAACGTACAAACATATAGATTACCTGAAAAAAAGTTCACATAACAAAAGAGTTACTCCCTACATCTTAGAATCATGAGAGCTACTCCACAACAAAAGAATTATAATCCAAAGACACCAATGAAAACATTCACACAAATCAAAATAGAGAATAGAGATAAAAAATGCTTAGGGAGAAGATTCCCTTGCATTAGAGATGGACGAATCATCGGAGTGGATGAAAATGATGCCTCTAGGGTTTCTCAAGAGAGGAAACCCTCTCCGAAGGAGGGGGATGAAGAGGTCCAAGCCCCCTAACCGATCTGATCGAATCCCCTTTTATAGGCATTAAGGTTGGTTGAGTGACACGGCCCATGCCGTTGGGCATGAGCGGCCGTGTTGAGCGAGAAAGCTCAGATCTAGCAGCCATGACCCATGGTGTGGCAGTCGAGCCTGCCACGACTTGTGGCGCTAGCCACGGGCAAGCTGTGGCATGGCGGCAGAGCTTTCCATGGGTCGTGGCGCTGGCCACGATAGCCCGTGGTAGGGCAGGGCTTTTGGCTTGGTCTTTTTGCTCCCCATTTCGCTCCAATTTTGGCTTCTGTCATCCAAAATACACAAGAGCAATATCTAGGAACAATAAAATATGAAAATGTAGCATAAAACCAAGTTATATCAAATTATGCATACAAAAGTGGGTCGAATGTAGTGCGAAAACATGATGACAACCCTATATACTTCACACTTAATTTCCCCATACCGAACACTTGTTTGTCCTCAAGTAAACATCAATATCAAGAATGCATGTGAGTTCATATCTCCTAAATTTCAATAAGTTCATCTAATCCTATCAACTAGTATCATCTTTAAACGAAGGTATTCAATTACTTTCACTAAACCTAACGAGCTAGCTTAGGTGCACAGTGCATAATTTGTTCCTAAGGTTTGAAGTTCCTCCCTAAGTTAAGTCATCATTCCATGGTGTTCCCATAGTTTCCAGCGTTAAACACTTACTTGGCATACGTGTGGTTCGTCCCCTCTTCCTAACACAAAGTCTATTGAGAGAAATGGATAGATATTTCCCCAATAACCTAACTCGGTCTTAAAGGGCATCTTATCATTTCCACCCATAACAACTATTTTTTTATCCCTTTATTTCCACTATTCATTTTCTTTCATTTTCATTTTTTTTCCTTGTCATTTTTTATTGTATCTCAAACGTTCCTTTTTTTCACTTGGGATTTCGATTTTTTCCAAATGGGCTTTCAAAAAATTGAGCATGATCCAGTAACTAAAATATTGTGAAAGGGTCACCTATGCTCACTATGGTACTAGTCCAACAAAATAAATTATGACTGTTGTACTAAATCAACCTTTCGAAAACAAATCAAAAGTGAAGTGTAATGGTCAAACTATCAAGTAGACATATGGTGAAACAAAAATCAACTGAACATCACTTCTATAAAATTTTACTATTAGATAGGAAAATATGAATTACCAAAAATGAGAAAATGCATTCACATGCTAGCACTAATACTAAACACGTCAAAATATTGCCTAATGGACAAAGCATGCATAAGTGCTTCTATTCGAATCCGAAACGTCCACAAGAGCTAAACATGATATGATGCAAGCAAGAAGGAGATTTTATCATGCAACGTGAAACATAACAAAACTAACTAACAACCCAAAGTATCTACAAATCTCCTAGACCTAAACTTTTCAATGTTTTCAATAATTGCAAAATGTATTATGGAAGAAAGTTTAGAGAGGTTACCAAGTGATGTGTGCCAAACACCTAAGTAATTAACCCCTCCTTCTAGTGGTCACACTTCTCTCAATCTTTGAATCCTCTGTAATAGACAAGAAAAACTAAGTAGAGGGTTTGAGTTATGTAAAGAGAAATGAGAATAAGAAAAAACTTAGGCTGTCTTCTAAGAAGCGTTTGTTTTAGGTCATTAGTTCGACTCTTTATTTAGTTCATCTAAATCGGGTTATGGCCGAAGTAGAATACTTTCGGACTTTCCTTCTAATGGTTGACTGTCATCATCTGATCATTATAGTGTAGCACCACTCTCTCCATCTTCATCTCCTTGCGAATTCTTTTCGGTGGTCGGAGACAGTTTAATGTGAGCTTCCAAATCCTGGTCTTGTGAAAACCTGCACACCCATAGGAAAAAAATACCCCACAAGCATATTATATAAGATAGAACTAGAATCATATTGAATTTGAAGAAGTATGCATCAGAAATTGAGTCACATCCAACAAGATCAATTATAGGTACCTCTATGAAGTTTTCTAAAAGATCACAAGAAATGTTGACCTTACATTTTTTGGGAGTACCTGAAAGTACTAAACAAGTGGATGATGCTTCTTTTAGATCAAATGATGGTTCTGGCTCTGACTCAAGTGGTAGTGCAACTAAAAGTGGTGATTCTTGGGGCTCTTCCATCTCTACATGAGTCTCTATATTTATATACACAACTTGATCATTTTCTGCAATTTCCATAATATCGAGTGGTTGTGGGAACATAGGAAGTGATTTATGAGATAATACAGTTCCCTACACTTCTTTCCAAAACCTTAACTTCATCGCATACAATGTTAGATAATTCACTTAGATCAATTTCATCACCTCCAATCAACAATTCCATAAGAAATTTCAAATTGATCATCCTCATCAAAAAAATCTTTATCATTAAATAGTCCAATAAAGCTGCAACTGGCTGATTCATCATCATCTGAAAATTCATCATCTTGATTTAATCCAACCAATTTGCATGCAACTAAATTATCATCACAGAATCTGCTCAATTTGTCTTCTCTTATAATTGCCTAAAAAACTTTGTGGGAAAGGGATTTGTGGTACAAAAGTATCTTGTTGCAACATTAGAGTGGATTTATGATTCCTATCCGTAGTCATCTTTTTACTAAGTAGCGGAGATCCAAATTTCTTGTCCAGTGTTGGTGTGGCCTACCGTTGAGGGAAGGGTACCTGTGACCTATAAACATTTTATGGAGTGTTGAAATTGAGTTTTTGTCATTTCCCTTTGTTCTCCCCCTCATTTCTATACAAATCTTTCAGAAATTCTTTAAGATTCTTGCCACTTCTCAACTTGAAAGCATAACAATTTGTACTGGACTTCTCTTTTCCTTTCGACTCCTCATTCCGTGTTTTGTGATTTTCAAGTCTCTTGGAAAGTTGTATTGTATCTTGTTCAACCGATACACTTGCATTTATGGCTTGCACTTTTGGAATTCTCGAGGGAGATGTTATTAAGTTTTCACTTGACCATCCCTGAAGGTTCGTTGTCACTAGATTAATTAATATATAAGCTTCTTCTAAACTTTTGTTCATCAAGGAACCTCCTACAGCTGAATTTAAAAATCTCTTATTCGAAAAAAAATCCCTATGTAGAATATGTGCACTGTGAACCATCTTTTCAATCCATGGTGAGGACACTGTCTTAATAATTTTTAAATCTATTTCATACTTCAAATAGTGATTCTCCATCTTTCTAAGTAAAATTTATGATGTAATTCCTCATGTATACTGTTATTCTTGGAGGGAAAAAATGATTCTGGAATCACTACTCTAATTGTTCCCAACTTGTTATGCTTTGCGGAGGGAGAGAATAAAACCAAGTTTTTGCTCTATCTTTGATGTTGAAAGGAAATACAATCAACCAAACAGCATCAGCAGAGACTCCCTCATAATTCACCATATCACAATTTCTAAGAAATATCTCCAGGTGTTCATAAGGGTTTTTTGAATTTTCTCCTCAAAATTTATGACCTTGTATTATGAAAATTAATTCTAAGTCAAGTTGAAAGTTATCCGCTTCAATTTGGGATTGCACAATGGGAGGTCTGAATCTAGTAAAAATGGGTACGAAAAATTCTCCTAAAGGCTTGCTTGATAGGTTAGTGCTCATTAAATCTTAGAAAAACACAATTATTAGAAAAATTGAAATGCAGAATTTAAATTGCCAGAAATAAAAATGCAAAAATAAACACAAACAAGTAAATAAAAAATTTATTAACAAATCTTGAGTAACTCATGTTAATCAACTAATGTTAATCGAAATAGTCCCCGATAATGACGCCAAAAACTTGATGTGTGGAAAATTTGTAAGTGCACGGAAGTGTCATCAAGCAATAATAAGATCGAATGCACAGGGACGGTTGATTAAGGACTAATTAACTTCGCACATCGAATTATCTAGACAATCGAAGGTTGGTTCACGAGCGTTTGAAAACTAAAAATTGAGAGCAAAGAGAGAAGGAAAGAGTGAGAGAAGTGAGGGAAAGATTGTGAGTAGAGAGGCAGAGAAGAGGGGATCAGAGAGATCACAATAGAAAGGCATTAGGACCTCAATGAGAAGATAGTGGGTAATGATAGTGGTGATCATAGAGAGAGAGAGAGAGCAGAGGGTTATCACAGGAAATGGCAGTGAGATCACCGAGAGAAGGTAGTGGTGAAGACAATTCTAGGACTTCGGTTTCATCCAAATGATTGTAAACACCTAATCTATGTTTGGTTTCTTATCCTCAATGTGTATTTATGTAGGTAGATCATTCTATGGTATCCGATGTGAACTTTTTCTTCTACAATGACTTATTAACCCTAATCGTTTTAATGTATTAGGTATGATCCATAAGTTCTATGATTGCCTAGGGTTCCTCGCGGCAAATTGGGTTGCAGTTTCGTATTCGACTCTCCGTGTCTTTGTTTTCTACTGGTCGGAGGGTCGGGTTCTCCTTTCGGTTTATCCCCAATCCCTCATGGGATACGAATCTCGTGTTTTTAGCATTGAGATCGTGTTAATACAGTAAATCTGGACCATAAACATACATTTCATCGAACAAGAAACATTCAAACATATAGATTACCTAAAAAGATGCTCACATAATAAAAGAGCTACTTCCTATATCCTAGAATCATGAGAGCTACTCCATAATAGAGGAATTACAATCCAAAGACACTAATGAAAGCATTCACACAAATCAAAATAGAATAGAGATAAGAAATGCTTAGGGTGAAGATTCCCGGTGTCTTTGGTATAGTTCCCTTGCGTTGGAGGTAGACGGATGGTCGGAGTTGATGAAGATGATGTCTTTAGGGCTTCCCCAAGAGGGGAAACCCTCTCTCAAGGAGGGGATGAAGTTCTTCGGTCCAAGTCTCCTAACCAATCTGATCGAATCCCCTTTTATAGGCACTAAGGTTGGTCGCGTGACACGGCGGGCAACCATGTAGGCGATTAAGCTCAGATCTAGCAGCCACAGTGTGTGGCGTGGCTGTCGAACTTGCCGCGGCTTGTGGTGCTGGCAACGAGCAAGCCATGACGTGGCGGCAGAGCCTGCCATGGGCCGTGGCGCTATTGACAGCCACCCGTGGCAAGGCGGCAGAGCCTGCCATGGGTCGTGGCGCTAGCCACGATCGCTCGTGGTAGGGCAGGGCTTCTGGCTTGGTCTTTCACTCCCCGTTTCACTCCAATTTTCATTCCTGTCATTCAAAATTTACAAGAGCAGTATCTAGGAACAATAAATATAAAAATGAAGCATAAAATTAAGTTATATCAAATTATGCATGTAAAAGTGGGTCAAATGTAATGCAACAATATGATAAAAACCCTATATATTTCACACTTATCAGTGAGCTTTGAGAGTTGAGAGACTTGTACTTCTAGGTGAGGGTAGTTTTCAACCTAGGCAAACTTGATTATTATAATGATCATAGTCTAGTCAAGTTCAAGTAAGCTAGAAGAAATTCTTGTTGATTGGAAAGCTAAGTCGACTAATTAGTTAACTTGGGGTGATCAACCAATGAATAGAATATTTTTGTTCGTGGTTGAGTTGATTGTGCTTGATTGATGCTACAGTAGGAAAGCCAAAAGGAGTCGTTAATCTAACAAAATTGCGTTGGAATGGTCGGATGACATATGACATAAAGACTAGTGGATGAGTTGACTATTGGTGGATTCTAGTTGACTAGTTGCTTGCAGACTCAAGCTAAAGCAAACAAAGAAGGTAGTTGACTGATGGATGGATCCAATTGATTGATCGACCATAGATACAACTGAATAACAACTTAGAATTGAAGAGGATGAAGACTAAAAATATGGAGCAAGATGGGGGCTGTAAGGTTGACAAAAATAGGATTGATTCAATCCTATTAGAGCTTCTCCATTGTAATCTTAAGTCTTCTTCCTCTGAGCTGTTATAATTCTTGTATGTTATAAGAGGTTTCTTCACTTCTGGTAATTCACCACAAAGGAGGAGAAACATAATGACTTTCTTAGAGTAATTCACCGACGAGTCATAGATTGTGGAATAGAAATGAGGGCATTGAACCATGTAAACCTTCATAATAGCAATTGGTATGTGCTTGTTTGTATTTGTTTTTATTTCCATTGGTAATCTTTGTGTGACCTAGCAAAGCTTGTAGTAAGATTAGTTCAGAATTGTCATTTGTAGGCACAATTGTTGTTCACCCCCTTTAGCGTATTTGACTATCTCACCAACCTATCGTAATAAGTGGTATTAGAGTTAGGAAGTTCAAGTTGGACTAATCGTCAATAGAGCACTAGCCAGAAAAAACCCTTCAATTGCCACTCCATCAAGTGGTTTGGACTATGTGAGAGCATCAAAGATGATGACTAAGATAGATTTTGAGATTCCATTGTACAAGGAACATTTAGTTTTTGGAAAGAGAAGGTGGAATGTTGGTTCAACATCAACCTTGGAAGCAATTTTGCCCAACATTGGGGGTGTGAAGAATCTAGAGATGGGGAAGGAAGAAGAATCCAAGGAAAGGATTAAATGAAACTATATACCGAAATTTATGAAGGAAATAAGATCATAAAGTCACTTATTTTAGTTGTGCGTAAGAGGATTGAGGATGACATTGAGGAATGTGAGAATGCAAGAGATCTTTGGAAAATTCCAAGAAAGAGGAAGAAGTTCAAAAACAAGAAGCTCAAGTCCATGAGTTAATTGAATAGGAGGTTACGTTCCATATAGAAGAAAAATCCAAAACTCCACAAGAAGAGGAGGAACCCTTGAGGAAATCATGGTGGACATAAGGGCCTCTTCATTAGATGAGTTGAATATGGAACCATCCACCTCTTCAAGACCATTTAGGAAGTTATGGTGGACATAAGACCTACTTGATTGGATTAGTTGAATAGGGAACCACCCACCTCTTCAAGAAGAGAATGATTCTAAGACAAGTGGAGAAGTGATCTTAGAAGTGAAAGTCTTGAGTGCTTCCACTCAAGGTAAAGACCAAAGAAGACATTGTGTGCTTTTGATACAATCAAAGAGGAGACTACAAGAATATGTGTCCATTTGTCAAAAGAAAGGCTAAGAAGGTATATGTAATTGAATTTATCTACTAATCCAAGTTGTAGGAAGAAGGAAACAAGGAAGATGAAAGACCATATCATTTGCTTCACATGCCGAGAGAGACTATTACAACACTCAATGCCTAAGGAAGGTGATAAAGAAGAAGAAGCCAAAGGAATAGAAGAAGATTTGAGGCTCAATTCAAGAGGAGCTCCAAATATAAAGAAGAAGCCATTGCCACCTAGTTTTAATTTTAATTTAAATTTCAAGCCTTCTATGCATAGGGTTAATTCTTATGTTTATTTACCTATGCTAAATTTTTATTTCAAGTAAGTCATGATAATTTCAGGAGTAAATTTCATGATCGAACTATGTTACATCGAGGAATAACTTCCTTCCAGCATAGCAGGCTTAGCTTATGTGGTCGGCTTCACTTTGGTAAAACCCAACACATGAGCCTCGCTCTAGATCAAAATTGGGCATGACCTCCACACAACCTGCAATTGCCAATTTACAAATCCAATAATCCGTTAGTTTCAAAGCATGCTTCTCTATAAAAGGTTGGCGTAAAGGTATAAAACTCGGATCAAAACTTCTTCTTTATTGTTTTACTTTTTTTTATCCATGATGACTTAGGCATCAGAGGGACCTCGCCGACTCTTAGCGATCCCTTTGACGCGTGCTAATTTATACAGGAAGCATCGTCAATGAGGTCCATCGAAGCGGCAAATTTTTGCCACATCAAACTTCTTTGCTTAGGGATAGGAAAGTAGAAGGTAAATATGAAAGCAACCTAAGAAGGATAAACATATATCTAGGCTTATGAATGTCCAAGGCGACCTAGAATAAGGAAACTATAATTGGACAACCAAGCCTCGAGGATAAAAGCTTAAATATTTATAAAAGACCTTGAACAATTTACAAATCGGTCTAAGGCTGTAGATGGTGTTTGGAAGGTCAAAAACCTACATATAATCTACTGGTTTAGAATATTGATTACCATCACCAAGGGCTGATGCATTAGTGTATGCTAGGTAAGCATTCAATTATTGTAGGGGAGAACCATATAGGGTGATAAATGTCAAGAAGGCATTTAGACATAAAAGGTTGGCTAGAGTTGGGAGCTCTAGTGAGAACCTTATAAGCCCAATTAGGACCCATAGTTATTGGATCCAAAAGATGGGATGCGTGAGTTACTAGAGGGTTCTACGATGTGCCAATAGTTTTGAGGATAAGTAGGGAGCTTGATCCGAGGAAATTGGCACATTGGGTAACGTTTCATGTATAAAAACATATGAGATATATTCAAGAGGCGTGAAATGTTTTTCAATTGTATGGAATGTCAAATAAATTGATGCAAAGGGTGTAATTCAGTTTGAATTTGACAGATACAGTTGATTTGAATCAAAAATAGGATTTTAGATTAAGGCTCATCAAATAATTTATCTAATTTTCACAAAAGTGTCTAACTTCGAAATTAGGAATATTTTTTAAATCAATTTTTTCAAGTAAATATAGGTGAAACAAACCTCTTTGCAAATTTTTGGATTTTTCAGAGGTTTGAGAAATTTCTAATACATTTTAGAAATTGACATGAATGAGTGTTTTAAATGTAGAGATGACTAGGACTATTTTTGAGTCGACTAGACCTGGTATAGGGTCAACTAGGCTTGTGTTCAGTTGGTTGGATCATGGAATGAGTAAAGTGTTGAAAATAGAAATTGACATATTTAACTTTGGGGAATGATCAAGAGAACTTGGTATTCATGTTGGAATTCATTGGAGCATTATGAATACAAGTTAAAGATTATTATAAATGCACAAGTTCAATAATAAGGAAATTGTTGGTTCTTTTTTATATATGCTAGGGAGAAAAGAGAAAAGGTTTAAGTGAAAAACCTTATTCCTCTAGGACGTTCTCCTATGTTGGAATTAATAGAAGCCGATTTGGAATTAGAGGGAGAAGAAAGAAAAGGTTAAGATATTCTCCTCTAATGATGAATTTGGAGATTTGGTGAAGGGGGAACCTATGTTTAGGTCCCATGGCATGAATTATATTAATTTCCCTAAAACAAATTGCCAAACACAAAAAAGAAGATTATTGGTGTAATCGTGTCTCAAGTGGTTTAGCTCGCCCTATTTGTGCAAAGGGTTTAAGTTAAGTCTTACATGCGTATTTGATATATGTATTTGAGTTGTTCAAGGATTTATAGGGGACACATGGAGTCTGGAGAGCTTGTGATTCGACGAGGTTGAGTGATGTATGGATAATGACTTGCATGGTAAAAGTGATATTCTCAATGGTTTAAAGGTCTATGGAGATTAGAGAAGGTTGCATGAGGTAACCAAGGGTTCACGAGATAGAAGCATTGAGGTGGTGTTGGAGTAACTTTGGAGCATGACTTAGCACGACCAAGTTGACATCTCGATGGCACAAGGTGAGTAGAGATTGAAGAATGCTAGAATGGGATATTTAAGGGACCGGAGGATAAGGAGAATCTAGATCAATGTTGATGACAATTGATGGAGACACATTACGTAGGTGAAGCGTAAAGGATGATATATGGAGTGAGCCGAAGGCTCAAGTGCATCAAAGGAACAAGTAACCTCATAAGAGACAATTATTGTGGCAAAGTCAAGTTGTGAAGGTAAGTTTGTTATATTTGAGAGATGTGCTAAAGATAATCGTCTTTAAACATTATGTTATTTACTTGATAAATAAAATTCACTATTTGAGTATACATTCTTAAACTCAATTAATAAACTCCACAATACAAAGCATAGTATGAGAGAAATTGTAATTGAATTATAATTAGTGAGTATCTCTTCATGTGTAATTATGTACTTATTACAACCTTCCCTAGTCAATGAATTGATGAGATTAGACATCGTTAATTCTGATTAATATATGTTATACTCCTTGGTTTATCCAAGCAGCCGATGTTGAGAATTAACATGTAAATGCTAGTTATGAGTAACTAGTTTATTGGATGTGATCTGCTATGAGATGTCATGTGATTCTTTATATGTCGATGAAGATCTCATTGTAGCTCGAGTGTAAGTTTCTTTAGACTTGAAGTATTCAAGTCATTTTAGTCATGCAGACATATAACATCTTAATAGCACATCCCTTAAGAGGTGTAGATCTGGGATGATTGAGTATAAGTTAATATGTCCGAAAGTGTTTGAATAACCCACATAACATTCACCACTATTTATAAGGAGACGTATATCTTATGATCTATTGTCATAACCAAAGCAAACATATCAAGAGGATAGTCTTCTTGTACATGTGTTTTTGAGTAATTCAAATCTATAGGATAATGAACTACAAAAAAAAATGTGGAACCGCCACATCAGCGGCCCCCCTAGAGCCGGTCCCACGGATATGGAGGGAGGTAAATGCAGGTACACAGGTGGAAAGTGCATAGCGGAGACGTTAACCCCAGGCAGTGACACCCCGGGGATCGACCCCTGGACCTTTCAGCCACAGAACCATGCACTCCCCATCTGTGCTACGCCCTGGGGACTATAGGATAATGAACTACAACTTGGACTAGATGTGATGTAGTTAGCCTAGTGGGGACTGACACATAGATAATGTCCTGAACCAAGTGAGTATACGATGAGTGAAAGAAATAGGCACACTAATAATTGTAACTGCTGAAAGATTCAGAAGATGTTCTGAAATCAATTATGATTTTTCGGTCAGTTGGGGATCATAACGATGTACTACTAGGTGTCACTCATGATCAATTCATAATTAATGATTAATTATAAATGACTAATATAACCGAGAACCTATTAGGTCACATGTACTACGAGTATCTTTTAAAGACCTAAGAGTAAGTTGAGAATAAGATTCTCAAAAAGAGAGATTATATTTGGTTAGACCAAACAAAGGATAAATATAGAAAATATTTATTGCAACGGAAGGGATAATGGGCCATGCCTCTTGTAGGCAAATTGGACCTACTCATGAGACATGTTTTGGTTTGGGATCATACCTCTGGTAGGTGGATTAAGCTAACACATATAATGTGGGCATAAGATTAGGCTTGGGCTGACTTGTTTCCTAAGTCTTAATGAAGAGGTTTATAAATACCTCTTCATAAAACAAGAGGGTTAAAATTTTATTAAGGGTTTGTCTCCTCTTGGCTTTTGGTGTGTCGCCCCCTCCCTTGCTGCCGTCCCTTTGCAAGACTCTGGCCAAAAGTTGACCGGACTTTTTCTTTGCCATTTTCCCTTAGCGTGTGTTTGACCTGCTCATGTGATAAACCGTAAGCGCACGGTCGTCGTCAAGTAATAAAATTTATAAGTCGATCCCACGAAAACTAAAGATTAAATGCTAGTTAGTTTTACACTTCGAATTTAGATAGACAAAATCAATAAGTGTTTGTTTTAAGATTTTCAACTAAAATGTGAAAGTAAAAGAAAATAAATTGAGGAAGTCCTTAGTTCAGTGAATGTTCTAGGTCGTTGGTTTCATTGTAATGGTGAATATTGTGCTATGAATTTGTCCTTTCCTAGTTCTCTACTTATATGATTGCAAAACAATCTAAATTACTATCAAATATCACCCCACGATGGTATATCAGAGTACTTCCCCTGCTAGTAACCAAGTATGCTATCAAGTGAAGAAGTAGTCTAGAGAGTTCGGATTTTCAGTAGAATATCTCCTGTCATAAGGTCTCCCCCGGGTTTACGTCTCTAAATTACGTAGTTCATTTTCGTGGCATATGATTAGGGGAAGCCCATTAGATCAAGTGATAGACTTGTCTATACATAGAATTATTCTCCCCTAGGAGATTACGTTCCATATAAAAGGATAATTACCTTAGATACTCAACTCCAAACAAGTATCCTAAGGCCATGCCGAGCTATATCGGAGCGTACACTCAGAAGAGACAACAAACTATGCATCTATCCAATGAAAATTCAGGTTTATGCTCAGACCAGATATAGACACATAGCAATGTATCTATTACAGAAATGAGATCTACACATATAGAAATGCAATCTAGATAGATAAGTTTATGTCCTTAAAGAAAGTCTTCTTACAAGCATTTCATCGAACAGAACATATGCATACAAGCTTCACCAAACAAGGGAATTGGTAGTTCAATAGAGTTTACAACATCCACACATTACAATTACTTCCTACGTCCTAGAACAGTTTAAATCTACTCCATAATATAGCTAGAAATGCAACCCAAAGACTCATAATAACAGAAATCCAAGAGGAGGAGAAAATCTTATCCTTTGATGTCGAGTTAAGCTTTTGGATGCAGATCTTAGCGTACCGACGAAGATGGAGCAGCAGGATGGCCTTGGATCGCCTAGACGACGTATCCGGATGCAAAGATTTAACCTAGATGGTCTCCTCCCATCCACCAAACTTCTTCCCTTGTGGAGGAGATGAAGTGCTCCTCTTATAGAGGTGAGGCACGAGGTGACTGTGTCTAGAGACACGGCCAAACCACCTTCTGGCTTACTGGTCGGCATGGCCAAAACAGAGTCTTCTCTGTTTAGTCCTTCTGGGCCATGCCATTTGGGACAACCTAATCTTCAAATTTGCGTTTTGGGAGGCACGACCTCAGCAAATCTGGTTCTGGAAAAAGGCATGAGCAACCTCCTGGCCGTGCCTTTTGGCACGACCCCTTTAAAAATTGGCTGAAACAAGAGACATGGTCGTGCCTCTAGGCACGACCTCCCCTTTTCTTGCACTGTTTCTTCTTCCTGGCACGACCTGTCTTCATTTGCTTCCTTGGCTATGCCATTGGGCATGACTACCTTTTGGAACTTGACTTGGGTACTCCACTCTTTTACTTTCCTCACCACGGGGAAGAGATCTTCTTGAAGTGATATTTTGCATCCTTAAATCTTGTCCTACTCCAAACTGCTCCTGCAAATGAAAACAAACATCGAGCAGATCTCTGAATGCAAAGTAGTAATTACGCTGAAATATGATAGAAAAGGATGCAAAAACACATAGATCATAGACATGAATAATGAAATATAAATAGATTTGCGTCGAATAGTGAAAAATTACATATATAATCTACGCGCATTATACTCTCGGACTTAAACCTTTGCTTATCCTCAAGCAAACTTTGCAATCTGGATTCATGAGCTAATAATGTGTATCCCTAGTGATTCCATTCAGTTTCATCAAACTAGTGAAACTAATGAGCATAATCAAGAATGATCTACAAGAAAGCATTTAATTGTTATCAAACAAAATTCTACAATCTAGAAGCATGTGTAAGAGTAAGTGCGTAATAATCCTTGGTGAATCAATTTAACTCTATCAAACAATTTTAATAATGAGCATGATCATAAATGGATTTATCTTAGCCTAAGAATAAGGTTTCCGTACTCAGTGCAAATCGTGACCTAAATTTCTCAAGTATCAATTCATAATCCTAGTCAAGTCGTCATTGAACCATCTTTTCCTGTTATTCCCAGCAATAATCACTGCTTAGTTCATCTTTCCTAAATCTATCCAAAGTCTAAAGAATGTGCTCGATATCAAGAGAAATCTAATGTTTGTTTTCCCATTAACCTAACTTGGTCTCAAAGGGGCAAACAATTAGTTTCCACTTATGACAACAAATTTTTCAATCTCTTATTTCATTAACTTTTTTTTTCATTTTAATATATGGTTTTTTTTCTTCAATTGCACATTTGTAACGATGCAACTGGTGGGATTTCTATTTTTCCAAATGAGCTTTAATGATTCGAGCATCAATCTAATGCCCAAGATATAGTTAAGAAATTATAATGGGCGTTCAAGTACTCATCAAGTCTAATGAATCATGACTATTTTAAGAATCTTCAACCATCAAAATAAGGTAGAGTGTAAAGAGATCCTTAAACTAGATTAGAATTAGATCCTTTCAATGAAATACCATGCTCATGTCCTACTATTGAAGATAGATAAAAGTAGATCACCAATCATTTTAGCACTAATTACCTAACAACATGATTCTAAATGAAAATGTGCGAAAAATTTTGTTATCAAAAAAAGGCTATACTCATTTTGATTCACTAGAGACAGAAAAAATAAATCACTAAATATACTAGCACTGAAAAGTGTAACTCATGATCTCTAGATAATGATCGTGTTAGAAGTTTACTCTCGGATAAGTCAGGTAATAGTTTGGATAGTGTAACTCAAAATGTCTCAAAAATTTTATTATGACCAAAATCTAAATTTTATTATCAAAATCTACACTATAATCCAACATATATGCTTCTAAGTATGCATCCCCCATACTTAAACTTTTCATTGTCCTCAATAAAAACTAGAAATAAAATATGGAGGAGGTTTTTGAAATTAGAGAAGCTACCAAGTGATGAACTCCAAATGGTTGACATTCATGTTCTTTAAGACACTCCTCTATCTAATGCTCACACTCCTCCACAGCTTTAAACCTATAAAAAGAAGATAGACAACAAAAATTAAGTAGAGGATTTGAGTTATTACTAGAAATAAATTAAAATTAAATTGAAAACAAGATTGAACTTGGGTTGCCTCCCAAGAAGCACTTGTTTAAGGTCATTAGCTTGATCGCCTCATTAGGCTCATCGAAATCATGATCTTGCCGGAGTGAGAAACTTCCGGACTTTTCTTTTAATGATCCATATTATTATGAAGAGAGCTATCATCATAAGAGCAATGTAGTGTATCACCGTTGTCTTTATTTTTATCTCCTTAAGAATCCATTCTAGCGGTCGAAGATGGTTTAGGGCGAGCATCCAATATTTGGTCTCTTGAAAACCTGCACACCCATAAGAAAAACATACCTCCCACATACATGTTAAATAAGTAAGAACTAGAACCATATCAAATTTAGTTAAGCAGTTATAAAAAATAGAATACATTCAACAAAATCAATCATAGGTACCTCTATGAAGTTTTCTACAAGATCACTAGAAATACTAACCTTACATTGTTGAGAGGTACCGAAAGTACTAAACAAGTGGATGCGACTTCTTCTGAATCAATTGATAGTTCTAGCTCTGGTTCAGGTGGTATTGTAATTAAAGGTGGTGGTCCCTATACATATATCATCAACCAATTTTATTCTTACAAATTCCATAGTATCAATTGGTTATGTGATCAAAGGGGTGATTCTTGAGATGCTACTTCCTTAACACAGCTCCCTACACTTCCTTCCACAACTTCATCAATAGCAGGCCAAAGGGAAGACTCCTCTTGATTATTGACAATAGGAGGTATTGGAATTAGAGTAATACACTCCTCTGTTAGATTCTCTGTTTCATTTGTCCCAAGCTCATTTACATTATCATTATTCATCTCAGTTGATTGAATCTGAGAGACTTTGAAGCTTTCCCACATTTCCCATAATCTATCTTTCAAAGTGTGGGATGAAGCTTCTATTATCTTATTCCTCAAGCTCATATTCACATATAATGCTCATCTGAGGTCCTCCCAAGTTGAGAGTAGAGTTGGTGTTTCAATGTAAGATGAGTCTACATTGTTGCTCTTAATCATTTGCTTCATATCCACGAGCATTTGAGCTTGATTGGCCAAAATTTTCGTCATTTTTTCCAATCTATCTTCTTGAGATGTTGGTTGAACTTTCATTGTCGGACCAAAATAATTCTGCCTTCCTACTTGTGATTATTTTCAAAAAAATTTTGGGGGTTTCTCTGGTTGGATATTTGATAATGTGAATTTGAATAGGCCACTTTATTGAGCTTTCTTTCAAGTTCTGCCAATGATTTCACCAAATTATTTATCTGTAAACAAGTTGCAATGGAATGACTCGCTACTTTACAAGCCTCACAATAACCTTGCTCCGATCTCTGATTGTAGTTGGGGATGGAACCGCATAAGGACAGGTCAAATAATGATGGACAAGTACTTTTCACATGACCTATTGCAAAACAAATATAAAAAAAATAATATAAGAATTCATGTTTGCATTTTGGTTGAACCTATGAATTAGAGCAATCAACTTCGCCTTCAAGGAGTCCATGTCTATCTGAAAGGGAATGTGCTAGAAACAGATAGACATGAAGTAACAAAATTAAAGCAGGAAAGAAAATAAAATGCAAAAAAGGGAATATAATGCAAAGATGAAAACTAACTAGATTATAATGAATGAAAGAATTAAAGAGCTAAAGAGCTAAAGAATTAAAGAATTGAAGAATTAAGGAATTGTCTAGACAAATTCTAATGTAAACTAACTAGATTCAAACATTCAATTCCCAGCAACGACGTCAAAAACTTGATGTGATAAACCTCAAGCGCACGATCGTTGTTAAATAATAAAATTTATAAGTCGATCCCATGATGACTGAAGATTAAATGCTAGTTGGTTTTGCACTTTGAATTTAGATAGACAAAATCGATAAGTGTTTGTTTTGAGATTTTCGACTAAAATGTGAAAGTAAAAGAAAGTAAATTGAGGAAGTCCTTAGTTCTGTGAATGTTCTAGGCCGTTGATTCATTGTAATGATTAATGTTGTGAATTTGTCCTTCCCTAGTTCTCTACTTATATGATTGCAGGGCAATCTAAATTACTACCGAATACCATCCCGTGATGGTGTATCAGAGTACTTCTCCTACCAATAACCAAGTATGCTATCAAGTGAAGAAGTAATCTAGAGAGTCCGGATTTTTAGTAGAGTACCTCCTGTCACAAGGTCTCTCCCGGGTTTACGTCTCTAGATTACGTAGGTCACTTGCGTGGCATATGATTAGGGGAAGCCCATTACGTCAAGTGATAGACTTGTCTATACATAGAATTATTCTCCCTTAGGAGGTTACGTTCCATAATTACCTTAGATACTCAACTTCAAACAAGTATCCTAAGGCCATGCCGAGCTATATCGGAGTGTACACTTAGAAGAGACAACAAACTATGCTATTCAATGAAAATTCAGGTTCATGCTCAGACCCAGATTATATACACACAGCAATGTATCTATTACAGAAATGAAATCTACGCATACAGAAATGTAATCTAGGTAGATAAATTCATGTCCTTAAAGAAAGTCTTCTTACAATTATTTCATCGAACAGAACATATGCATACAAGCTTCATCAAACAAGGGGAATTGACAGTTCAATAGAGTTTACAACATTCACATATTACAATTATTTCCTACGTTCTAGAACAGTTTAAACCTACTCCATAATAGCTAGAAATGCAATCCAAACACTCATAATAATAGAAATCCAAGAGGAGAAAATCTTATCCTTTGATGTCGACTTAAGCCTTTAGATGTAGATCTTGGCGTGCTGACGAGGACGGAGCAACAGGGCGGCCTCAGATCGCTTAAGACGATGCCTCCGGATGTAAGGATTTAACCTAGATGGTCTCCTTCCGTCCACCAAACTTCCTCCCTTGTGGAGGAGATGAAGTACCCCTCTTATAGAGGTAAGGCACGGGGTGACCATGTCTAGAGACACGACCAAACTGCCTTTTGGCTCACTGGCCGTGCTATTTGGCACGACCAGAGCCAAGCTGGTTCTGGCTTTGGTCACCTGGCCATACCATTTGGCACGACCAAAGCTTTCTCTGGCTTCTGGTCGTGCCTGATAGCACGACCAAAATAGAGTCTTCTCTGTTTAATCCTTTCGGGTTGTGCCATTTGGCATGGCCTAATCTTCAAATCTGCGTTTCTGGAAGCATGGCCATGCCTCCAGGCACGGCCTCAGCAAATCTGGTTATGGAAAAAGGCATGGGCAAGCTCCTAGCCGTGCCTTTTGGTATGACTCCTTCAAAAATTGGTTGGAACAAGAGGCACGACCGTGCCTCTAGGCACGACCTCCCCTTTTCTTACGCTGTTTCTTCTTCCTGGCCGTGCCATTTGGCACGACCTGTCTTCATTTGCTTCCTTGGCCGCACCATTGGGCATGGCTACCTTCTGGAACTTGACTTGGGCACTGCATTCTTTTGCTTTCCTCACCACGGGGAAGAGATCTTTTTCAAGTGATCTTCTTTTGCATCCTTAAATCTAGATTTCCTGCTAGAAATTGCTCCTGAAAATGAAAACAAATACCGAGCAGATCTCCGGATGCAAAGTAATAATTATGTTGAAATATGATAGAAAAGGGTGCAAAAGTACATAGATCATAGACATGAAATATAAGTAGATGTGTGTCAAATAATGTAAAATTACATATATAATCTACGCGCATTACCTGTCCTTCCTTCTTCGGGCCAAAAGGTGGCCGGAATTCTTGGAGCATCACCGTATCTACAAGGGTGCACTGTCGAATCTCCTTTTGGTGCCACCCCGTTTCAATTGCTGTTGAGAACCAAATCAAGCCGTGGGTTTTTCTCCTCTCTCATGTCGTCTCCTAGTTTGACTAGTACCAAACGGAGAGAAACAACTTGTGGCTTGTGAAGCCGTCTTAAAGACAACTCAGTGTGGATATCGATAGAGGGAAATTTTGCAAGGTTTCTAGTTGTTGTCGTTTCCACTAAACGTCATCCGACAGGTATAATTTCTAAATGAAGTTTTAATTTATGGTTATGTGTACATGGGTATTTCTGCGGATGCATGTCATATGTGTTGTAATAATTTAGAAATTTATTTCGCTTCCACGGTATGTTTTTTGAAAACATGTTTATACACGCATAGATTCACACATAGAAAATCCAACAAAGTTATGGTGGTGAGTTGTGAGAGTTGAGAGACTTGTACTCCTAGGCAAGGGTAGTCTTCAACTTGACCGAGACTCGATTATTAGGATGATCGTATTCAGGTTTCAATTGAAATTGACTAAAGAGTCGACTCAGGTGATCATTCAATGAACAAAATATTTCTTTTTGTGGTTGAGTCAACTTGGCAATTGAATGAGTTGGGGTTAGTCGACTGATGCTACAATATGATAGCCAGAAGGAGCCATTGATCTAACATAGTTGAACTACAATGATCAGATGACCTAAGCGTTATAGTGGCTTAGTGGATTTCAGTTGACTCAAGTAGTTGTTGACAAACTTAGGTTGCTAATCCACAAAAGATTAGCTAAACAACAAGTGAAGATTGAAGAGGAATGAAACCTAAAAATATGGAGCAAGATGAAGGCTTTAAGGGTGACAAAAATTGGATTGGTTAAATTTAGAGCTTCTTCCTTGTAATCTTTAAGCGTTCCTCCATTAAGCTCTTGTAACTTTTGCATGCCATAAGAGGTTTATCCATATTCAATAGTTCATCATGAAGGAAAAAGATAGTGGCTTTCTAATAGTGACTCACTAAGAGTTATAGGGCGTGGAGTAGAAATGAGAGTTTTGAACCATGTAAACCTCTGTTTTAGCTATTGCTATGTGCTTTCTTATGTTTGTTTTTATTCCTGCTGCTAATCTTTTGGTGACATTGCTAAACTTGTAGCAAGAGTAGTTTAGAATTGTACAATTACTATTCACCCCTCTTATCTCACCACTGGTCCCAACAAGGAACACCCTTCAAACACCAAAAATACTAATAAGAAAATACAAAAAGATTAAGATGGATTAAACATGCTAATGACCATGGCTGCTCTCAATTTCTTATAAGGTGGTCTAAACATCAATATACATGAGATGGTTTGCCCTCTTTTTATTATTTAAGGAGTATAGTGCATATAAGAAAAATGGGTCTGGTCTGTAATTGAAGATGTATAGGGGCAGATTACTCATCAACCTCCTAGTGCATGGCTCAATTAAGTTATCGGTAAGTTTTTTAGCAATGGGTGATGAATTTGAGATATTATTTCCTTTTGTAGTGGTTGCTATCTCCAGGCTGAAGGAGCAGTGAAGCTTGGAATGTCTATCAAAACTGCATTTAGAATTGCTTTAAACACTTGGGCTTTTTGGGTTAAGACAAAGGTCAACACAAACAGAACTCATGTCTTTTTCAGAACTTATGAGCCTTCTCATTGGAGGTAATCATGCATACTTATTAAATATAATTAGTGGTCTCCTTCGAAAGGATTCCCTCCTAGCCAGCGTTATTTTCTTTTTACTGGTAAATGAATTTTATTCTCTATTCCGCAATTTTCCAAACAGTTAACTAATGCTTGGAAGTTTGAACTTCTGTCTTCAGCCTTAGAAATTCATTTCTATAATATCTGTTCCTTCACTGTTAATGTACACGAGTTTCTTACCTGTGATTAGTATTTCTATGCTACTTAATATTATGCAGCTATGTAAAACTAATTCCTTGGGTTTTTTCTAAGAACAAGTTAAATTATCTTTAGGGTAATTCAGTTAGATTAAATATTTAATATATTTCAATTGTTATGTAAGAATAACAATTCAACCAATGAATCTTCCTTTTTTCTTGTTAATATATAATGCTTTTGTTATATTTTGCTAGGGAAATTACTTTTTTGTAATTATTATTGTTCATTTTAGTATCGAAATATTCTAGCTGCAAACTAGATTCAGAATAAATTAATATGTTAAAAGATATAAATTGTAGAGAGTTGAACTCTTGGAGAAGTACTTTAAGGAGAGAAGAATGGTTTCAAAATGAATAATCCATGGGTAACTATCTTATGAATTTCTTTTCTATTAACCCATACAATTTTTTCTATGGCATTTTTGTTAATCTTGGAACCATTTATAAATATCAATTTCATCACAAAAATTGAAGAAAAACTAATACCTATTTTGATAAAAGATATCAAATAATACACCTAATCAAAAATAATAATAAAAACATAATAATGAAGAGTTTAAAGAAATAGAATTCAGAGGCAAGCTGGGACTCACTATTCTATTATAAAGATGCATCCCTTTCATATGGGGTTGATGTTAACTTTCTAACTGACTAGTATTGATTCAACTGCAAGTGCAACAAGAGTTTGACCTAGGTCTCTTTATTTTTGATCACAATAAGAATGTTTTGATTTAAAATATCAAATAAGAAAAAGGATAGGGGAGGTAGAGCACTAGAGAAGTTAACTCCTCGTAATTTGTATAATTATTTTTTGGATGAAAAAAGTTCCATAAAATTACTTCTTTTGTAGAAAGTAGCCCCTTAAGATCACCAATTGGATTAGATGTATTTATATCAAGAGTTGTGATCGTCTAATGATAAAAAAAATTCAAAAATAAAAATAAATTAAATTGAATAGTTCGCGATGGAATTAAAAATAATTAATATAGTTTATAAAGTATTGCTTACCACAACTTGTAAGGTAATTTTAATAGCTTGAACCTTCATTTTGTACTTAAATGTCTACAAGCAACTTAGTGAAATCGACTCTTAAATTATCACAACCCATAGGCATTCATCCCTATATGAGGGATAATCTCTCTTCTCGGATCAAAAATCATAAATAATCCCTCAGGGTACACTAGACTATACAAACATGAATATGTAACAATTCATTAAATGATGTAGAAAATGTTAATAAGTTGGTTGTCTTAAAACAATGACTTTGCCATATCCATGACATGACTGATAAACTAGCCTCATGCTGATAATGAAATAAGACACCAAAGTACCAAAATTGCATAAAATAACAATCTATGTAATAAAGAAAAATAAATTAAATCAACTCTACAAAACCTGTCTCCAAAACTATTGCTGAGCATCTCCGAGCAACCCTTCATATATTGACTAAATCTCTAAGATCGTCTCAAGTTTGTTAATCTAGAGGTCAAAGGAAAAGAATAATGAACACATAATGCAAAGTGGAGAAAGGAGAGACACGCATGAAAATATAATAAAAAAGGACAACAATATAATTTATAATTTATATTTTCATGTCCTTAAACACCATTTGATTATTACTCTTTTCTCGTTATTCATCTTTTATTCTCTTCTTAATTAATTTCTTCAGTTCTTTTTAATTTCTGATTTCAACATTACACACATTATGGTCTTACTTTATCCAAAAACTCAACATAATTTATTAAGTGGGCGAACAACTTGCAATCCATCCATCAAGGAAGTGTCCTATCAATAAAGGTGAATGACCCACAAGCTATCTGATACGAAAATACATCATATAAAATTATAAGATAAGAGTGAGCAACTCGCACCCCACTCGATAAGGATGTATTATATATACATGAGGTGAACGACCCACAACCCCCCAATACGAAATACATGCATATGCACATATGCATACATATATAGGGTGAATGACCTGCAATTCACCTGAAGTGCTTCTCACATGAGAATAAGGTAAATAATTTGCAATTCACTCAGTGAGGAAAACTCATCTTAATTTGGCCAAAGCCTATGAACTCACAGAAAGACTCAAAAGTTTTTTTTAAAGCACAACGTAAACACTCTATATTTATAGAGAATTATTTTATTACTAATTTGGTGTAAATAATCTCACGTCTTTTATAAATTGTAGAACCAAAATTCTACGACACAAGGGTTAGGCCCGTTCCTTTATTAATTTAGTTGAGAAGTTACATACTTTCTTATGAGCGATGAGTTGAAGCTTTTTTTCCTATTACTTGGTTGTAGGGGACTATTTCAAGATAATTATTTGTTATCGGTTCACTTATTATTTTTCATTATGATTCATATTTTCTTAAAGGGATTCTTTTAAGCTTTCCTTGTTATTTCTAGATTTCAACTTATGTATTGTAAGTTTCACTAATAAATTTTAACAGAGCAACAACAATTAGATTATGAAAAGGACAAGTAAATATAAAAAACATGACCAAGCAAATAGAGGTAAATATAAGTATACAATTATTCTTTTTTTTTTTCTAACGAGACATAATATAAATCTTAAAGAATTTATCTCTAATATTCCCCTAATAAAGGTCTAATTTAATTCTCAATGAAATTCTTATTTATTTCCTATCATCAAGCACTAAAATAATTTATGACAACAATCAAGGAGATAGAGTAGAACTTTAATCTGCTTCCTACTTCATAATTATATAATTGTAAATTATTTTTTCCCTAATATTATTTATGTTGTATGTTTAATCATGTGTAAGGTAGTTAGAAAGGAAAATTGAAGGGTCTAATCGTGCTCGTTGTTATGGAACATTAACGACGATGATGACTGTGTCAAAGATGGCGACGACGATTGGCTGCCAACGACGACAAAGTGTGAGGAAGGACGACAACATGAGGGGAATTTTAGTGTTTTTTTAATGATGAAGAGAGTTCGGATAAGCCCCTGCCATGGTTGGCCCCAAGCTCGGATGTGAAAGGGTGAGAATTGCATTAGGTAGCAAGCCAGCGTTGAATTTAGACAAATATTCAATGAATGGATCCATTAAACTATTGTGCTAATGCTAGGTTGTTTCCTAAAAGGAACGCGTTGCAGGTCCAATTGTAACATCTCGGCAAGGACCGTATATCTTGAAAACTTAGGTGGTGTTAAATATGCAAAAGTTCTCATTACGAGGTTCGATTGTAACATATTAGTAAGGACTGTTACATCTCTATGAGAATTTGAGCATAGTGTTAAATATGCAAGAGTTCTTACATTATAGGTTGGATAAGAATAAATATTATAGCAAAATTAATGGTCTAATATTTAGAACACGGAACAAAGAACACATTGATAAAACAATAGAGGTAGTAGATATGATAATTAAAAGAAAAATTAGTATTTTGTGTATACAAGAGATCAAATGGGTAGGAGAGAAGACAAATATTATAGAGAATTGGAGTTTTAAGTTATGATTCACTGGAAGAAGTAAAACAAGAAATAAAGTAGGTATTGTTGTAGATACTTCGTTAAAGGATGGAATTGCAAATTAATTAGAAAAGGAGATAGAATTATATCTCTCAAGATAGTAGTAACGAAAGAAACTATTAACATAATTAGATATATGCATCTCAAGTAGGATTAGATGAAGACGCCAAATCTAAGTTTTGGGATGACGTAGATGAAGTATTACAAAATATTCCATCAAACAAAATGATTTTAATAGGAGGAAATTTAAAGGGGCATGTCGGAGTGAAAAATAAAGAATATTATAGGGTGCATGAGAGTAATGAGTTTGGAATAACAAATGAAGGAAAAATTATATTGAATTTTGTGATAGCATATGATCTTATATTAGCTAATATATTTTTTTCAGACAAGAGAAGAACACTTGGTCATGCTTAAAAGTGAGAATAATAAATCACAAATTGACTTTCTTATGGTTAGGAAGAAGTATAAAAATATTTGTAAATATTGCAAGGCCGTTTTTGGAGAAAACTAAACTACCCAACATAAATTAGTAGTGTTGGATATGCGCCTCAAACATAGTATCAATAGAAGAAATATATACGACTCCTAAAATTAAGTGGTGGAAGTTGAAAGATGAGAAACAAAACATATTTAAGGAGGGTAGGAGTACAAGTATTAAGAGAAATATTTGACGATTTGAATATGACATGAAATAAAATAATATCAAAGTTGAAAATAGTAGCCAAGAGCGTATTTAGTGAGGACGTACACTACCAAATAAAAAATCTTGATGGTAGAATAAATCGTACAGAAAAAAGTGAAAGGAAAACGAACAACTTATAAGGGATTATATATTTGTAAAAATGAGAAAAACTTAAAGATATACAGTAACCCAGAAAAATGTTAAGAAAGCAGTGAATGAAGTAAAAATAAAACTTTTGAACACTTATATCGAAAATGAGATATAAGATAAGGCAAAAGAGACATTTACAGAATAGCTAAAGCGGGAGAGAGGAAGATAAGAAATCTTATCCAAAAAAGATGTATTAAATATGAGTGCAATAGGATACTAGTAAATGATGAGGAAATAAAAGAGTGATGGAAGTTGTATTTTCATCATCGTTTTAATGAAAGTTTAGGTGATCAACTTAATTTAGATAATTTAAGTAACTAAAATGATTATAGAAATTTAAATTTTTATTGTAAAATTCAAAGTAGAACAAGTTTTAAATAAGATGTAAAATAGAAAAGTAGTTGACTAGATATTCCAATAAAGGTATGGAAGTGCCTAGAGAAACAAGATATTGAATAACTTGCAAAGTTATTTAAATTGATATTGAAAAAAAAAATGTTTGATTAATATGGATAAGTACTTTAGTACTCTTATATAAGAATAAAGGAGTTGTACAAAATTGTGCAAATTATAAGGGTATTAAAATAATAAGTCATATCATGAAACTTTGGGAAAGAGTAATTGAAAAAAGATTAAGGAGAATATGGTGACCGAAAATCAATTTGGATTCATGTTTCGAAAGTTGACAATAGAAGTTATACATCTTCTCAGACAACTTATTGAAAAATATCGAGAATAAAATAATATTTGTTGACTTAGAAAAAGTTTATAATAGAGTCTCAAGAAAAATTATATGGAGATTTCTTGAAAAGAGATATGTTATCATATCATATATTGAACTAATTAAAGATATATAGGAGGACATAACGACAAGAGAGAAGACTTCAAGCGGATTAATTGAAATATTTTCCATAAAGATAGAGTTACATCAAGGAACTAAAGATAGGGTTACATCAAGGATTAGTTCTAAGTCTATATTTTTTTACACTAATTAACAAACTTACTGGATATATCCAAGAGACGGTACCATCGTGCATGTTGTTTGATATTGTTTTGTTAAATGAGATACATGAAGGAGTAAATGGTAAACTCAAATCTTGGTGGTAAACACTAGAAGTGAAAGATTTTAGGTTTAGTAGAGTAAAAATATAATATATGAAATTTAAGTTTAGTAATATTAGACATAATGAATAATTGTTAAAATAGGGAATGACAAGTTGTTTGGAACTAAGAGGTTTAAGTATTTACGATTATTTTTGTAAAAAGATGATGGGATTGAGAGAGATGTTTTATATAGAATACAAGCAGGATTATTAAAATAGAGGAGAGTGTCAGGTATTTTATATAATAGTAAAGTACTTCTAAAACTTAAAGAAAAGTTATATAAAATGATAGTTAGACTTGTTATGTTATATGGAGCTAAATGTTGTATTATGTTTAGTACATGAGTAGAAGATGAGAATTATAAAGATGAGGATGTTAAGGTGGATGTGTGGACATACGAAGATGGACAAGATAAGAAATTAAAACATTAGTGAGAAAGTCGGAGTTGCATTTATTAAGGAAAACTTCGAGAGACACATTTAAGATGGTACGAAAATATACTTGATGACTTATAAATGTTCCGGTTAAGCGATGTAAAACTATGACAAATATACATATCAAATAAGGAAGAGGAATATTAGAAAAAGACTTGATTAGCAATAATTAAATAAAATAAAATTTATTTAAATATAGATGATGATATAGTAGATGATAGAGCTAAAGATCCATATAGACAACCCTACCTAGTGGGATAAAATTTGGATGTTATTTATGAGTAGAGTTAGGGTTAGAGAGAATAAAAAGAGATGGGGTTGATGTGGAAGAAGTCACGGGAAGGAGGAAAAAAAGTAAGTCGGTTGCTTTTTAATTGCACTTTTGCAAAAAGATCCAAAAAGTTTTAAAAATTACAACTACATCCTTTCTTTAATAATTTTTACCTTTTTTTTATAGATATAACATAAACCATGAAGGGGAGCCTTGGTGTAATGGTAAAGTATTACCGTATGACTTGGCCTAGAGGTCATGAGTTTGAGTTTTGAAAACAGCCTCTTGCAAAGCAAGACTATATATAATAAACTCTTCCTTAGGATCTGCACTAGTGGAATCTTCGTATACTAGACTATCCTTTTTTATATAACATATACCACACAAATTGCCTTTAACTCAAACTATAAGAGAAGTCTATTGCACGAGTTGGCACATTTATGACCATAAGTAATGCATTGTTTTTTCACGAAGACATGTTTGACTGTCCAATTTTTAACTGTGGATTTGTGGCAGTATATCAATACTCTCGTATAAAGGAATCTCTCTATTGGGATCCGTTTAATGACCTCATGGTTATAGTGACATGTCTTTCTAAGACTTTTATTGAAACTCATTCTATACATCTACATAGGATTGCTTATCATCATTTTAAGCATGGGGGTGAATATTCCTTAAATGAACTTACCTCATTGTAAAAATTAGTGTTTGCTAAATCTGCTCAGTAGTATTTACATTGTTATTTCTTTGAATAAATTATTTTCAACCCTTCTTTGAGACTAAAAGTTATTTCTTTATCTTTGACTCTCTTTCAATCAGAATTGAAGCTCACTAAAACATGCAATTGTTTTGTTAAGTTTATGAGAAATTGCTGAAATTGAATTACCTCTAGACAATGTTGCTGCTAGACTTGCCCATGGGTTGAGTCGGCCGTGAACCCAGTTCAACAAGCCCAACTTGTAACCAACTCATCTCTAGACGGGCCGATTAAGGGTTAGGCCCCAAGTAAACCGACGAATCGGCGGTTTGAACTACCGATTCAAACCACCAGTTATATATATATATATATATTATTGAATTATATTTTAATAATATTAATGGTATAGTTCAATATAAATTAAATCATTTGCTTAATTTCAATGTGTGACTATTGTACATTTCTATTCAGTCAAAAATTTAACCTACATCTTAAATCTTCTAATGTGGGACTATAATACCTTTAATTTATTAAATTTATTAATTTAACTTTACTTATTGGTCTTATTCTATCTTTTTATCATAGACTATTTGACTTATATGAAATATCTAATAATAAATTTGTCAAGTGATATAATTTATTCAACAATAAAATATTATATATATATAGTGAAGATTATCATCAAATATATAAAATTAATCAAAAGAATAACTTATGTGAAATATATCTCACACTAAAATATAATCATATTAGTATTAGATAAACAATCATTTGGTATTAAAAAACAAAGATGGTTTAGGGTTTAGTATAATATTATTTTTGATCTACTTTAACTCTAGACTTTTTGGAAGTCAAACACAACCAAAGTTACAAAAATAATAAAAGGAATGCAATTTTCAAAGGACAAAGTAGAAAATTTTAATACAAAAGGGACTAATGAACTACGTGATTTTAACTCCTTTATATCCTAAGTGGATAGATAGACAACTTAAATAAATACATGATCTTTTTATTTTTTTATTTTGCACATTTGTAAATTTTAAATATTTTTTAAAATAAAATATAAATAATAATTTTGAATTGTCGCAAATTGTGAACCAAACCACAAACTGACAGTTCCGAACTGTGAATTGTAATTGTCTTTGAAGGTTAATGTTATAACAACGACAATCAACAACAACCAAGTCTTATCCCACTAGATGGGGTCGACTATATAGATATTTTTATGCCATTGAGATCTATCTCCAACTATCATCATCTATACTTAAATAAATTTGATCTTGTTTTATTGTTGCTAACCAAGTCTTTTTTGGTCTTCCTCGTTAGATATGCGTGTTTGTCATAGTTTCACATTGTCCTGGAGCATTTATTGATCGTCTAATTACATGCCCGTATCATTTCAAACGTATCTCTCGGAGTTTCCCTCAATAGATGCAACTCCGACTTTCTCTTTAATGCTCTCATTGCTTATTCTGTCCATCTTCGTATATTCACACATCCATTTTAACATTCTCATCTCTGCAACTCTCATCTTCTACTTATGTGCCCGAATCATAGCCCAACATTCAGTTCTATATAACATAGCAGGTCTATCTGTGGTTTTGTAGAACTTTCCTTTAAATTTTAGAGGTACTTTACGGTCACATAAAACACCCAACACTCTCCTCCATTTCAATCATCCTGCTTGTATTCTATGTAAGACATCTCTCTCAATCCCTCTATTCTTTTACAAAAATAATCCTAAATATTTAAAATTCTCAGTTCTAGGCAACTCGTCATCTCCTATCTTAACAATTATCTCATTACGTCTAATATTGCTAAACTTAAATTTCATATATTCGGTCTTTATTTTACTAAGTCTAAAACTTTTCCCTTTTAGTATTTCCTGCCCATATTCTAGTTTAGCATTTACTCCACGTGTCTCATCTACCAAAATAAACAACATGCACCAGTAGTTCGTTCATAATTAGTGTAAAAAAATAGAGACTTAAAGCTGAACTTTGATATAATCATATCTTTATTAAAAACACTTCAGTTACTCTGCCTGAAGTTTTTACTCTGATCATTACATCCTCGTACATATCCTTAATTAGTTCAATATATGTTATGCTAACACCGTTCTTTTTCATAATTCTCTATATAATTTCTCTTGAGACTTTATTATAAGTTTTTTATAAGTCCATGAATATCATGTATAAATCTTGTTTTTTACTACTGATATTTTTTAATTAATTGTCTAAGATGTATAGTTTCTATTATCGACCTTTCAGCCATGAACTCAAATTGATTTTTGGTAACCGAGGTCTCCTTAATCTTTTTTATATTACTTTTTCTCAAAGTTTCATAGTATGACTCATTAGTTTAATACACCTATAGTTTGTATAATTTTGTACATCTCCCTTATTCTTATATAAGGGAATTAGAGTATTTATCCTTCATTAATCAAGCATTTCTTTCATTTTCAATATCACATTAAATAATTTTGTAAGTTATTCAATACATTGTTTGCCTAAGCACTTTCATATTTCTATCGGAATATTATCTGGTTCAATGGCTTTTCCATTGTACATCTCATTTAAAGCTTGTTCTACTTTTGAAGTTTGAATTCAACAATAAAAATTTAAATTTCTATATACATTTGACTTACTTAAATTATCTAAGTTAAGTTAGTCATCTAAATTTTTATTAAAAAGTTGATGAAAATACCTCTTCCATCGCGCTTTTATTTCTCCATTGTTTACTAGTATCTTATTACATTCATCCTTAATACATTTTATTTAGATAAGATCTTTTATCTCCTTTATCTCATTTTACCTATTCTATAAATGTCTCTTTCCCCTTCTTTTGTATCTAATTTTTGATATAAATGTTCAAAAGTTTCATTCTTTATTTCATTCACTACTTTCTTAGTTTCTTTCTTGGATATTGTATATTTTTTTTAAAGTTTTCCTCGTTCTGACAAATATATAATTCTTTATAAGCTATTCATTTTTTCCTTTACTTTGTCTTGTACTTTCTCATTCTACAACCAAGATTTCTTACTTAGTTGTGCATGTCTATTTAACTCACCGAGTGCATTCTTAGCTATTAATTTCAACTTTGATACCATCTTATCCCATGTTGTATTAGAGTCACTGTATATTTCATCTAATGCATGTACTTTTACCTTCTCCTTAAATATATTTTGCTTCCCATTCTTTAACTTTCACCACTTAATTTTAGAAATCATATATTTTCTTTCTATTGATACTATGTTTGAAGCGTATATCCAACACTACTAACCTATGTTGTGTAGTTAAGTTTTTTCAACCTTGCAATCTTTACAAATCTTTTTTTCTTCCTAACCATAAGAAAGTCTATTTGCAATTTATTATTTCCACTTTTGAACGTGAATATATTAACTAATATAAGGTCATATGCTATCGTAAAATTTAATATAGTTTTCTCTTCCTCATTTCTCATTCCAAACCTATAACCCCCATGTACCTTCTCATATTCCTCAATTTTTACTTTAACATGCTCATTTAGATCACCTTCTATTAAAATTATTTCATTAAGCGGAATATTTTGTAATATTTCATCTAAGTTATTCCAAAACCTTGATTTGATAGCTTCATTTAATCATATTTGCGATGCATATACATTAATTTTGTTCATAGTTTCTTTCACCACTATTATCTTAAGGGTTATAATTCTATTTCATTTTCTAACTATTACAACTTCATCCTTTAACGAACTATCTACAACAATACCCATTTCATTTCTTGTTTTACTCTTTCCTGCATACCGTAACTTAAAACTTGAGTTCTCTATCATCTTGCCTTCTTGCTTACCTATTGTCTCTTGTACATACAAAATACTATTTCTTCTCATAATCATCTTATCTACTACTTCTATTGGTTTACCAGTGAGGGTTCCTATATTTCATGTTTCAAATTTTAGATTATTAGTTTTCCTATTATATTTGTTCTTATTCAACCTATGGTGTGAGAACTCTTATATATTTAACACTACACCCAAGTTCCTCTGGAGATGTAACGGTGCTTGTCAATACGTTCCAGTCGGATCCTACAACGCGTTTCTTTCGGGAACAGCCTAGCATTAACATAATAATTTAATGGATCCATTTATTGAATATTTGTCATAGCTTTAACGTTGGCTGGTAACCTAATGCAACTCTCCTTTATCCGGGATTGGGAACGACCATCACTGGTTTGTCATGGGCGAAGTTCTTTGAAGGTTAACGTTAAGGGTCAAAATTTTATGAACCGTTGAATTGACAGTTCTAAAATGTGTGTGGGTCTAGCTGTTGCTATGAATTTTCACGAACTAAAGAGTTGCCACATAAAAGTTGAATCAATTCATAGGCACGATTGCACCAAATCCCACATTTGTGGTGGTTATGGATCCTGAGATGATTGAAAAACATTTCATTCTTCTCTTTGTTTGAATTTCTTGATTGCTGCGCCTCTCCATTCTTTCTATGCTTATCATAGTAAGCCAATATACAATGTAGAATTTGCTCAATAGGTAACCTGCAACTTAATACTTGATTATCTGGTGCAGCAGTGGCTCAAACCAAAAAGTCTGCAAAGTGACAAAGCAACCTTTATCCGAGGCCAAAGCAAATGACAGAAGTGAGTTTGCAGATATAATATCTGAGGTCATTGGAAATATGTCAGTTCCTGTCACTGTACTCAATGTGACTTCAATGGGAGCATACAGAAGTGATGCTCATGTTGGTGCCTGGAGTTATCCTCCTACGATTCTTGATTGCAGCCATTGGTGTCTTCCTGGCGTGCCAGATACTTGGAATGAGCTTTTGTTCTCGTATCTTCCGAGAAAAGGTGAGTTGGGTTCAGATTCCCGTGCATGATTTCATTAAGTTTATGTCAAATTTCTAAAATATGTGATAGTTTCCAATTTCTAATTTTCAACTACACTGTTGTTGATTATATGAACAATGTCATAATCTAGTATGGAGTTGGAAATTGCTGCATATAACAATTGGTTGATGATTAACAGTGGCTGCTCCCTCTAGATTGATGCTTGGGATTGATCTTTGTAATTTCTTAATATGTAGGCAGGAGAAAATTAGGATAACGGATGGAGGGCATGATATCTTGTTCATACCTTATTACAATTTATTATTCTTTTGTGGTGTCAACATGGCAAGTGCAGAGGAAGCACAGGATCACCTATGATGGAGTAGGTTCCACTAATGCCAGCCAAGAACACTAGCTCCAGTCCATTTTTTTTCTAGTTCATAAGATTTTCAGTTACCTCCGAGTTCTTGTATATGGAAGGGGTAAAGTATAATACTACAACATGAATTTGTTTACTTTTCTTGGAAGAGCATGTATTTTTTTTATCCATGGGGAGCTTTGTATCTTAATTAAATGAGAGAAACATATGAGAACATGGTATTTGACAGCTGGCAGTTAGAGAAATTGGCTTCACTTTACAGCTTGCAGATGAGATACTTCAGTTTCTTAGTAGACTGTTTTCACGTTTAAATTTATTGGTTTCTGCTTGTATTATAAGCAATTTGAACTTGGTTTCTTTATCCACAAGGACATCAACTTTGTTCTTGAAATGCTAAACATGTATGTATTTACTCATGTAATAATTAGTCAATTGTATTATTCTTTTTAGCAATTTACAAAAAAAAAAAAAAAAAATCATGCCTCAAAAGGTCTCGAGGATCGTTGTGATGCAATGGCATATCTACTTAGGGGAGAATAAAAGGTAGGATAAATTGAATTAACAATCGATTGAATTTAAAAGTTTAGTTTTGATTAATTTGACCTGTTTTTTTTTTAAATCTCAATTAAATCGGTTTGGTTTGTTTTAAAAATTTAAATACGGTTAAATTAATTAAATAAAAAATATCAGTTTGACTACTATGTTATTAGCATAATGAATATTGCTAACAACATAATAATTGATTGTTATGCTCAAATCAAAGTTTAAAATATCTAATTTATGATTCATGGTCAACACTCACACCTCTAGACTACTCGAAGTTGAACGACTTAGCGTCTTAGCCCTCTCATCACTTTGACCGCCGCTAAGGTCGTTGATCAAACCTCCTAACTCTCGAGTCTCGTTGATTGTTGCTAATGCAGCCCTCCTTGAGTTTCTCATCCTCACGCAAGTCACAACGACTAGTGTAGTAGCACTGGTGGTGCTCTCAACCACCTCCTTTCACGCTCTCCGTGCAACTTTGATACTTGTCGCTCCCTATCTTTGACTCTTGTCGTCACCTTGACTCGTCGGCAGTAGCTAACACAAGCACTCAACCCCATCTCGAACTCCCATTGTCACCATCACCCCCTTTGCCATGACTCACGAGCCTGCTTGCCTTGGAGGTTCCCTACTCTACTCCTAATTGTTGGAACCCTAAGATTGTTTTGGTGTGATCAACAAGTTAAGTTATGTCCTATGTATTTCTAACATTGTGTCTAAATATACAGGAGCTTAGGAGCACAGGTACTTGAGCGGAAGAGCGGCTAGCGAGAAGGACGGCACGGGGAGAGAGCCGATGGGCTCGGTGCATCCGAGGGACGAGGTACCGCGGAAGAGTACCCCGGTGGACGAGAAGGAAGCGTGCGCTGGTTCCGAGGGACGAGAAGCCGAAGCGGAAGATTGCTCGGGGAGCAAGAGACGCAGCAAGCGAGAAGGTCGGCACGGGAGAGAGTCGACGGGCTCGGTGCGACCGAGGGACGAAGACTGCGGATGAGTACGCTGGCGGACGAGAAGGAATCATGCGACGACTCTTAGGGACAAGGAGCCGGAGCGGAAGCTTGCTCGAGAAGACCGGAAGTTGGGTTCGGGTGAGCCCTTTTCCGGATGGCAGAGATCACCCAAGCGAGCGGATCCGGAGCAGAAGACCCGGACCGAGGCGGGACTGCGGGACTGAACCAGAGAAGAGGTCCCGGACAAAAAGTCAACAACTGTTGACTTTTTGCTCGGGGCGCCCGGAACCATTTCGGGCGCCCGGAGCAGTCACGGGCGCTCGGAATGGCTTAGTGCACTCGGACCTAGAATTTGACCAGATCGAGTCAAAACTCGATCTGAACGTTGGGGATAAAGTTTTATCCCCCCAGGGCGCCCGGAACCCCTTCAGGGCACTCGGAACCCCTTCAGGGCACCCCGACCAAGACAATAAATATAGCCTTGGTCCAGAAGCTTTTCAACGAACTCCTGTAATTCATTTCCAATGTTTGTGCGCTTTAGTTTAGAGTTAAGCTTCTGTTTTCTGTGCCTCATTGCTGTACGAGGCTTCTCCGCCTGAAGGAGATTGATAGTGGGCTTTATCTTCCTTGGATTAACAACCACATCGGTTGTAACCAAGTAAATACTGGTGCCTCGTCTTTTTAATGTTTAATTTACTTTCTGTTTATTATTTATGCAAGTGTTAGCTTAAAGAGTTCGAGGAAGGTTGTTGTTTGCTTTTTTGTGTTTACAGGACTATCGAACAACCCTCTCCTAGCCGGCCCAACGGTCCTACAAGTGGTATCAGAGCCGAGACGCCTCAAAAGGACTAACCGCCGTCTGAAGCAACAAAACGATGGCCGGAGCTAGCGATTACCCACCAGCATTCGAGGGGGAGTTTGCCGTTTGGAAATAAAAAATGGAGGTATATCTTAATTCTGATTTTGATATTTCTTTAATATTAAAATTTGGCTATGAAGCACCAAAGACAACGAATGGAGAAGAACTCGATCTACGCCTCTGGAACAAGAAGCAATGTGACGAGTCAATGGCAAACGGTCGGGCAGAATTTCACATTCTAACCGTAATACCAAATGAAGATCTCAATAAAGTTGGCGAGTACAAAAGCGCAAAAGAACTTTGGGAAAAATTCTTGAAAATTCATGAAGAATCAGAAGAAGCCAAATCCGAGACTAAAGAAATTGCCGAAATAGCAATCATAGCAGAAGACCCACCTAAAGATGAAGAAAGCTCAACCGAGATGAGCATCGAGAAAGGGGGAGAGTCTTCAGAAGAAAGTAATTCAACAGGGGGAGAACCAACGACCGATGAGGTAAGTAAGGTATGACCTCTACCCTCAGAACAATTGGTTAATTCAATAGAAAAGTTACCTCGAGATTATTGTGATTTAAAAATTGAATTATCGAATAATTCAATAGAAAAGTTACCTCAAGATTTTTGTGATTTAAAAATTGAATTATCGAAAGAGTGTTTCGGTTTACCAATTATCTTGAAAGATTCTTACGAATTACAAAATATTTTGATAAAAGAATTTTGCAAGTTAGAAAATCTTTTGATAAAAGAATTTTGCAAGTTAGAAATTTTGCCGAAAAACTTTTGTGAATTACAAAATTTTTTGTCGATAGATTTTTGCAAATTAGAAATTATGACAAAATATTTCTGCGAATTATAAAATATTCTTCTGAAAGAATTTTGTAAAGTAAAGACATCGCCGAAAGAAATTTTACAAATTATATTGTCGAAAAATTCTATTAAATTAGAATTTATACTATCAAAATATCTTTGCAAATTAGGAATTCAAAATATAATATAAAATGACATGTTACAATTTATACAAATTTCTACATGTTCAAATTTTCTTGCTTCAAAGTTAAGAAATTATGATAAATTAAAATGGAAATTTAAAATTTTATGATAAAAGTATTAGAATAAAATAAATAAATGCATAGGAAATTTTTTTAAAATGTTATCAATTTTGTTAAAGTTTTTCTTGCATAAAGTTTTGGGCTCAGAAAGATTTTTTCTTGATAGCAAAAACTAAGAAATTTTTTCACAAGTTATTTTTGACTTAGAAATTTTTCCTTGACTTGGAAATATTTTTTCTGAAAATCATTGAGATAGATTTTTATAAATTTCTAAGTGTCAACCTTTAGACTTTTCTTGCAACCCCAATTTTTTATGTGATCAAAGGGGGAGAAGAAAAAGTATAAGTCTAGGGGGAGAAAAATTGAAATTTAATTTTTTTGAAATTTAATCTTTCTATCTTGTTGCACGTTATTGAAAAATTGAAAATTGAAAATTGTTTAATTTTCATATCTATTTTTTTTGACCCTAACTTAATTTGCGTTGATCACATCAAAAAGGGGGAGATTGTTGGAACCTCAAGGTTGTTTTGGTGTGATCAACAAGTTAAGTTAGGTCCTGTGTATTTCTAACCTTGTGTCTAAGTGTACAGGAGTTTAGGAGCACAGGTACTTGAGCGGAAGAGCGGCTAGCGAGAAGGATGGCACGGGGAGAGAGCCGACGGGCTCGGTGCGTTCGAGGGACGAGGTGCCGCGGAAGAGTACCCCGGTGGACGAGAAGGAAGCGTGCGCTGGTTCCGAGGGATGAGAAGCCGGAGCGGAAGATTGCTCGGGGAGCAAGAGACGCAGCTAGCGAGAAGGTCAGCACGAGAGAGAGCCGACGGGCTCGGTGCGACCAAGGGACGAACACTGCGGACGAGTACGCTGGCGGACGAGAAGGAATCATGCGACGACTCCGAGGGACAAGGGGCTGGAGCGGAAGCCTGCTCGAGATGACCGGAAGTTGGGTTCGGGTGAGCCCTTTTCCGGATGGCAGAGATCACCCAAGCGAGCGGATCCGGAGCAGAAGACCCGGACCGAGGCGAGACAGAACCAGAGAAGAGGTTCCGGACAAAAAGTCAACAACTGTTGACTTTTTGCTCCGGGGCGCCCGGAATGGCTCAGTGCGCCCATACCTAGAATTTGACCAGATCGAGTCAAAACTCGATCTGAACGTTGGGGATAAAGTTTTATCCCCCCAGGGCGCCCGGAACCCCTTCGGGGCGCCCCGACCAAGACTATAAATATAGCCTTGGTTTAGAAGCTTTTCAACGAACTCCTGTAATTCATTTCCAACGCTTGTGCACTTTAGTTTAGAGTTAAGCTTCTATTTTCTGCGCTTCATTGCTGTACGAGGCTTCTCCGCCTGAAGGAGATTGATAGTGGGCTTTATCTTCCTTGGATTAACAACCACATCGGTTGTAACCAAGTAAATACTGGTTCCTCGTCTTTTTAATGTTTAATTTACTTTCTGTTTATTATTTATGCAAGTGTTAGCTTAAAGAGTTCGAGGAAGGTTGTTGTTTGCTTTTTTGTGTTTACAGGACTATCGAACAACCCTCTCCTAGCTGGTCCAACGGTCCTACACTAATCTCCCATCATCTCTCGTAGCACCAGCACATTCTCCCCTCACAATCTCGCCACCGATGAAGAAAATGTTAGGGTGGTTTTAAATTTTAAATTATGAATGAATGTTTAATATTTGGATTTATCGGTGGTATTAATCATGATTCATGAATATTTAATCCACTTTTATGTATATATTTTGATAAAATTATGTTTATATATAAGTAGATCATCTATAGTAGATGTTAATGCAAAGAGATTTATTAAATATAGTTGTTGATAATAGTTGTTCGATATTACAATCTAGTCCTTCAGTGGGAATAAAAACAACTATAGATTATAAAGAAAAGGTAACCAAGTGAAAACAAATAAAATCAAGAAGTGAGATATGAGATTATTTCATAAAGTTTACTAATGCTAATAAGGAGATTAAAGCTAATGCAAATATTGTGATAAGGATTTTTTTTATTCATACAAGAATGGAACAAGTTTGAGATCTTATATGACCTCATGTAAAAAAAATTTACTAGTAGGTTCAAGAGAGACTGAGGTGTGTCTAACTTCTTAGAAATTTGATTAATATGCATCTAGAAAAACATTAACTAGAATGATTATAATAGATTATTTGTAGAAAGAGAAGGGTTTAGAGAATTTATGGTCATGGTATGTCCAAAGGTTTAAATTCCTTCAAGATGGACGATTGCATGTGATTATTTTGAATTATATATAGTTGAAAGGGAAAAATTGAAAAGTTTGTTGCATGATTCAACACAAAGAGTTTCTTTGACCACCACGCTTCCATCTCATTCGAGAGATTATCGATAGAACAGATGTGAAGATTTGCAGAGTACCCACAGAGGCTAACATCGCAGATCCCTTAACCAAGGCTTTGGCACAGAGAAAGCATGATGATCACACTAGGTCATTAGGCCTTAGAGCTTACACTGATTGACACTAGTGCTAGTGGAAGATTGTTAGTTAGAGCCCTAGAGCCAATCATTTGATGATTGTTGTATGGACTCATCGTATCATATTTCTTATGTATATAAAGACATTTGTTTATGGTTATTATACTTACTTATATTGGTGCCAAATAACTAAGTATAATAGCGTCCTTGAGTAAAAAGTTCTTACCTATATCAATTGATTGGTTGAATCGATAGTGAGATGATATAGGGAACACTATTCTTAATCATTCCTAGTCAAGTATTAACATTCAGAGACAATGTTAATGTGACGAGACTAGTATGTAGGTCAACTCGATGACTTGATCTCACAACTCATGGATATAGAGATATCAAGTTGGCACATGGGTATGCATTGGAGAATGTATACTGAATGATCCACCATGAGAAAGTATCATGGATCGTTATATGAGTGTCATATACTTTCTCATGTGGCTATTAGTATGACTATTAGTCCTTAGACCTGAAGTCACCATGGATCCCTACATAAGGAGTTATGTACTTTAGTTTCATCAAACGTCACCCGTAACTGGGTGGACTATAAAGGTGATTACTGGGTATATAACAAATTATGCAGAGGGATGTGAGTGATGTAGATGGGATCTATCCCTCCTATATGACGGGAGTGACATCGATATTCTTGATAGAGTGAGACCACGAAGTGTATGGCCATACCCAAATGAGTCAATATCAGATATTGAGCTCATTTGATTGAGTGAGTCTACTCGGAGTTCAAGATTTAGATTGGTCAGAGGATGACACGGTCTATGCCTCACATTGATCAATCTAGATGTCTAGGATAGAAGGACATTGTCACATATTGTGAAGAGTCACAATTAGTAGTCACAAGGTGATGTTGGATCTCAACATTCTTGTAACTTGGGTAGTAATGATGTGTTGCTAGACACCGCTCATTACTTATGCTTCTAAATGGGTTTAGGAGCATTGCCAACATTACAAGAACCTATAGGGTCATACACAAAGGACAATTAGATGGAGATTAGGTTCATTTGATGAACCAAGAGGATTAGGTTCATGTGATGAACCAAATTGGATTAAGAGTAATCCAAAGTAAACTAATTGAGTTGGACTCAATTTGGTTCATGTGTTAAATGAGTCTAATTTGGACTTAGACTCATTGAGCCAATTTAATTCAATAAATAGAGATTCATTAAATTAAAAAATTGACTTGAACCAATGGTTAGATTTGATCAACCATGGGAGAGAAGTGGTCAAGTTTGACTTGACTTGATAGGAAGATGAAAGGTCAAGTTTGACTTGACCATTGCCACCTCATTTGTGGGTTGACATTAAGTGGACTAATGATGATGTGCCACATCATCAAGGCTAGCACATGTGTTTGCCACCTCATGAGGGAGATCAAAAGTTGTGACTCTTGAAATCCCATGGAGGTTTATAAGCCTCAAAAGGTGGCCGGCCGCTTAATTCACAAGTGTGAGTTTCATTTGGTTTTGCTAACCTCCTTCTTCTTCCTCTCTACCTTTCTTCTCTCCCTATCCTCCACCATTGCTGATCCTCTAAGGTTGCTAGCACATCTTTAGAGGTTCTCTCCATCGATTTGTTAGTGTGGATACACATAGAGGGTTGTACACTTGGCAACCTTGAGATCCGGCGAACCTTGGACGAGTGGGATTTGCGAAGGGCATCGCATCAAGGGTAAACTCCTTTTCTTTGTAGATCTAGTGTAGATCTAGGTTAGGGAAACTCATACACGTAGAAAATTTTTGTTTTATAACTTCGCACGGATCCGGTGGCATGGGATTCGGGGTTTCCGTAACACAAAAAGCGGTTTTTGTGGTCCGAAAAACCCAACAATGGTATCAGAGCCACATGCGAAGCGCGTATGATTTTCGTTTGTATTTTTATGAAAAATATCAGTTCTGTAACTTTCTGTAAATTTATGATTTATATGTATTTTATGGGTATTTTTCTCGTAGAAGCGAAGCAACAAGTATTTGAACACTTGTAGGCTTCGACTACCGAGAAATACCTTCCGAATCGGTAAGGACTCGCCCAAAATGATTTGGGACAGTGGGTTAAGGTACTGTAGGATCGCTTAGGAACTCTCATGATGGTTATATCGCAAGTAGGGGTACTGCCCCTAACCCCACAAGGGGCTTTGTTCCGCGATCGTGCCCGAAAATCGCTAATCGGGACCGCCGGGAAGTTGCGACTCATAAAATCGTAAAATTATTAGAAAATTACAGAAATTTATGGAAATCACATAATTTAGAATTATGTATCATTTTGTGATGGTCATGGCCCAAAGAACCCAATTTGATTGGAAATATGTGTTGTAATTCATAATATGGCCTGCACGCCATTTTGTGTGTTTGTGCGTGTTGTACTTGATTCGTGACCTGCGCGTCATGCCCTTCTATTTATATTCCTGTTGTAAAATAGTTTTTAGACTCGAATGTAACTCGAGTTTGACCTTTTGTAATGTACAAAATTAGAGCGGTGGAAGGTTCACTCGAGACGGAGTTACGAGGAGGGTGCGAGCAACACATGACAGTCAAAGGGAGGAGCTTGAGGAAGCTGTTGACCCTAGGTTGACCATCCGATCTTCTCATTGGCTTGAGAAGATCGTAGTAGGGCTATGACTATTCACAAAATTTAATTAATTGCTTGTGTGTGTGTATGTGATGCATGCTAGAATAGTAATTAATTAGTGCCTTAACGATTATATTAGATCTAAATCGCGTACATGATGCACCTCCACGATTAGATTAGATCTAAATCACGTATATGATACACATCATCGATTAGATTAGATCTCAATTGCGTCAACTCGAAATGCCTACCATGCCGTGATACCCATCACTACCTCGATCACATGTTGCTGTTGAATCTGCCAAAGCAGAGCAACACATATTATCTTGGTAGGGTGCGGAGGGACAATCTTGGTCCTGCCTATCAACGCATGGGTGAGTACAACTCAATTAGATTGAGTAACTAGTTAACTCAATTGGATCGAGTTTAACTATAGGCATTTTCCAATGGTTGGTAGATATGTCAAAATCACATTTATATTAATTCTTGGGCGATTTAGCCAAAGCTAACTCAAGTTTTAATATATATGCGGATCTTGATCTTATAAACAAGAGTTTCATAGAGATGTATTTGGTAATTAGTTACCTACCGATCATATTAAGTCTTGGGAGATTTAGCCAAAGCTAACTCAGGGCGTAGTATGATGTGGATCTTGTCCCACACGAATTATAGTTGGTTAGAATCTAGTAGGTGTGGTTTGACCACGTCCATGACTTGATTCTACAAAAGTTCTATAATTCAGTGGGAGCATCATTTAATTAAAGGCCTAATTAGATGATTAATTGGAATATGATATTTATTTTCTACATTTTTCTGTTGTAGATTACCATGTCGTCAAACACGAACTCCTTCTCCCTGCGTTCTGTCCTCGATAAGGACAAGCTCAATGGAGCTAACTTCCTGGACTGGTACAGGAACCTGAGAATAGTTCTCACTCAGGAAAGAAAACTGTACGTCCTGGAGCAGCCCATTCCCGAGGCACCTCCTGCCACTGCCACGCGAGCTGATCGAGATGCTTACAAGAAGCATCAAGATGACGCATTAGATGTGTCATGTCTAATGCTCGCGACCATGAACTCTGAGCTTCAGAAGCAACATGAGTTGATGGGTGCTTATGATATGGTTGAACATCTTCATCAACTATATCAAGGACAAGCGAGGCACGAGAGATTCGAGATCTCTAAGGCACTGTTTCAGTGCAAGATGCAAGACGGGACTCCCGTAGGCCCATATGTACTCAAGATGATTGGGTACATAGAAAGCCTACAGAGGTTGGGATTCCCACTTGGCCAAGAGCTGGCCACTGACCTGATCTTGCAATCCTTGCCAGATAGCTATAGTCAATTTGTTCTAAATTACAACATGAACGAAATTGATAAGCCACTGCCTGTGCTGCTTAGCATGTTAAGAACTACTGAGCTCAACCTTAAGAAGGTTAAGCCCAACTCTATTATGATGGTTCAGAAACACAAGGGCAAGGGCAAGCCCAAAGGTAAGAGAAAGTCCCAAGCCAAGGGTAAAGGTAAGATACTGAAACCCAAAGGAGGGGTTGCCAAGTATAACGCCCGCTCTCCCCACCACTTAGAAAAGGGGGGGGTGGGGGGGGGGGGGGGGGGGGGGGACAGGGTTACTTGAAACATACATACATGAATATATGGCAGTGGAAGTATATAAACCTTTTTGTACTTTTTTTTTGGAAACAAACTAGACTAACTAAAGCATATAATCATGTTATCATAGAAGCATGTCCATTATCATAGAGCATATATCCAAACATATCATGTGAACCATGTATTAGCATTCATAACTTGATCTAACATCTACTACTTACTACGTGATGCACGATGTTACTTGAATAAAGCATACTAACATGGAACATGAAAACATAAGTTCATAGTGGGTAATCGCCAATAAGTATCAACCATCAACATTATGTAGCAAAATAAGATCATACGTAAAGTTTAGAATATATAAAAAATAAGCAGATCTATTCCACCATGCCACTGCCACACACATTCTTGCCCTTCCTGCTGCTCCCTTTTAGTTCAACCATTCTTTTCCTTTATCTGCAGTACAAGGGAAATTAAACTATAAGCGCATAGGCTTAGTAAGCTTCTTTCCTACTCACAAAACATAAATCATGCATCTAAATATAAAGTGATGACATGTTCATTTAACCAATATTCAAATATAAATTTTTTTTCTGCATGCTAGCCTAAAGTAGAGTCATACTCATGTAAGTAAATCATAACATAGCATGGGAGAGCTCATACATAAAATAGTAGCATGATCATCTAGGCATCATAGACATATTTTTCAAAAAAAAAAGATCTTACTAAAACATAAAGAAAACATTTAGCATGAATAGGTATATGCAAGATGTCCTTTAGAAAATATGTATCATGAAATGAGCATATGCAAGATGTCCTTTGAAAACATATATATCATATAAATACTTAAACATAATCTCATCATGAGGGTCCGGCTTTGTACCACATACATAAATTTACGTGCATCCTAAATAGATCCGAGGTAGCTAATCTTGAACCTATTAGGAACTAGGCCTATTTCCTTGACCATCGACCTAGGGGCACTTAGAAGCCCATCCCTTACTAGGCCCGTTTCTTTGACCATCGACCTAGGGGCAACTTAGGAGTCCATCCCCGGTACAAGCCATACAAAGTAAAATAACATATCATGTTTCTTATCATATTATAGCATATCATGTTCTTGTCATATCATGTTATATCATGTTCTTGTCATATCATGAAGAGTGCTCTTAATCCCAACTTAAGGGAAGCATCTCTTAGGCTTTTCATCATACATAAGCCTTGCATAACATAATGACATAAAGTACATATAACATATATCATATCATAGAGAAAACATACATGATGGCATAAGTGCACATAACATTTAGCATATCATAGAGAAAACATACATGATGGCATAATTGCACATAACATTTAGCATATCATAGAGAAAATGTAACATGATGGTACAAGTGCACATAACATACAACATGGTGACATAAAGTCCATATCACATTATAAGGAGTCATTATCATGCATGGTTGGGGGTTTTGATCTTCCTACAATCCCTAAATCATAACTTGGCCGAAACTTGTAAGCATGATTCTAGTTTTCTTCTATCAACTTAAAGCATGAAACTTTCATACCATACTTAGTATAGCAAGAGAGACTCCTAATAGGCATAAATGAGGTTCTAACCCTAATGTTCAACCCTTGGCCGAAACCTCTAGAAGCATGATTCTAAATTTTAAATGCAACATAAGGCATGAAAACTTAAACTAACCATATATCAAAGATCATACATCATGGGGAAGCATAAACAAGTATAGTTAGGTTTCAAAACTTTTCCCTAAGCCTTTCATCCATTCTTGGCCGAAACCTAAAGGGTAGGGTTCTAGGTTTTTTTTACACAACATGAAGCATGAAAACTTAAACTAACCATATATCAAAGATCATACATCATGAGAAAGCATAAACAAGCATAGTTAGGTTTCAAAACTTTTCCCTAAGCCTTTCATCGATTCTTGGCCGAAACCTAAAGGGTAGGGTTGTAAACTTTTTAATACAACATGTAGCATGAAAACATAATCTAACAACATCTAAGAGATCATACATCATGAAGAAGCATAAACAAGCATGGTTAGATTTCAAAACTTTGCTCTAAGCCTTATATTCAATCTTGGCCGAAACCTAAAGCTAAGGTTCTAAACTTTTTAATACAACATGTAGCATGAAAACTTAACTAACAACCTATAAGAGATCATACATCATGAAGAAGCATAAACAAGCATGGTTAGATTTCAAAAGTTTGCTCTAAGCCTTATATTCAATCTTGGCCAAAACCTAAAGGTAAGGTTCTAAACTTTTTAATACAACATGTAGCATGAAAACTTAACTAACAACCTATAAGAGATCATACATCATGAAGAAGCATAAACAAGCATGGTTAGATTTCAAAACTTTGCTCTAAGCCTTATATTCAATCTTGGCCGAAACCTAAAGCTAAGGTTCTAAACTTTTTAATACAACATGAAGCATGAAAATTTAAACTAACAACATATAAGAGATCATACTTCATGAAGAAGCATAAACAAGCATGGTTAGATTTCAAAACTTTGCTCTAAGCCTTATATTCAATCTTGGCCGAATCCTAAAGGTAAGGTTCTAAACTTTTTAATACAACATGAAGCATGAAAACTTAAACTAACAACATATAAGAGATCATACATCATGAAGAAGCATAAACAAGCATGGACAGATTTCAAAACTTTGCTGTAAGCCTTATATTCAATCTTGGTCGAAACCTAAAGGTAAGGTTCTAAACTTTTTAATACAACATGTAGCATGAAAACTTAACTAACAACCTATAAGAGATCATACATCATGAAGAAGCATAAACAAGCATGGTTAGATTTCAAAACTTTGCTCTAAGCCTTATATTCAATCTTGGCCAAAACCTAAAGGTAAGATTCTAAACTTTTTAATACAACATGTAGCATGGAAAACTTAACAACCATAGGTAACCATAAATCCTTATCTTGGCCGAAACTTGCAAGGCAAATTCCTAGGTTTTTCAAACAACCTTTAAACGTAAAGCATACGAGAGCTACTTGTACTGTAGGTGAGGGAATACTTACATCCTTTCGCTAAGAAAAATACCCTTGGTTGAGAAGTTTGCCTAAGAAGAAGATCCCCTTTAGCTTGGTTTCGGCAAATGAAGGAAAAGGGTTGGGAATTTCGGTGGAAGAAGAGAGGAGGAAATAGAGAGAAGACAAAATGAAAATTTCCCTTCCTTTCTCTTATTTATGCCAAAATGAAGGAAGAAGGCAAAACCATCTTCTCATTGGGAAGGAAGAAGGAAACTCAAAATTCTTCTTCTAAGTGAAGGGGACTTCACCTTAACTACAATCTCCCTTCTTTTCCTAACAGCACACCCCTGCTGGGGCTACTGGTTATCACTTGAAATCACTTACCAAGAGGTTCAAGGTTCAAACCTTGGTTATGCCTCTTTTTGGTTCTATTTCCTTTTTGTTTTTTCATCATGGGTATTAGATACCGGATGTGCTTCTCATATTTGTACTAATGTGCAGGCGCTGAGAAATAGCAGGGCATTGACGAAGGGCGAGGTGGACCTACGAGTAGGCAATGAAGTATGGGTTGCTGCTGTTGCTGTAGGAACTTATTCTCTATCTTTGCTCTCTAGGCTTGTACTAGAATTGGATGAGTGTTGTTATATGACTGCTTTGACTAAGAACATTATATCAGTTTCTTGTTTAGACAATAAAGGCTTTTCATTTATAATAAAGAACAAATGTTGTTCAGTTTATTTAAATGATATGTTCTATTGTAGTGTACCTCTGATGAACGGACTCTACATTCTAGACCTTGAAAACCCTATCTATAACATAAGTACCAAGAGGTTCAAGTCAAATGATATGAACCAAACCTATATCTGGCACTGTCGCTTAGGTCATATAAATGACAAACGCTTATCCCAGCTCCATAAAGATGGTTTGCTGGACTCATTTGATTTTGAATCTTATGAGACATACGAGTCATGCCTACTGGGCAAGATGACCAAGACTCCCTTTAGTGGACACAGCGAGAGAGCGACTGACTTGTTAGGACTTATACATAGTGATGTATGTGACCCTTTCAATGTCGCTGCCAGAGGTGGTTATAGGTACTTCATTACATTTACTGATGACTTCAGTAGATATGGTTATGTGTATCTGATGACACATAAGTCAGAATCCTTTGAAAAGTTCAAAGAATTCAAGAATAAAGTACAAAACCAACTTGGCAAGAGTATTAAGATACTTCGATCAGATCAAGGTAGTGAATACCTTAGCCATGAGTTTCGTGACTATCTAGATGAGTGTGGGATTCTATCTCAACTCACTCCTTCTGGAACACCATAGTGGAATGGTGTATCCGAAAGGAGGAATCGTATCTTATTAGATATAGTACGGTGTATGATGAGTCACACAGATTTTCCTATATCTCTTTGGGGCTATGCTCTGGACACAGCAGCCTTCATACTCAACTGAGTTCCATCCAAGGCTGTGATAAATACATCATATATGATATGGTCGGGGAGAGATGCCCAGGTGTCTTTTATGAGGATTTGGGGTTGTGAGGCTTACGTTCGACGTCAAGTCTCGGACAAATTGGGACCCAAATCCGATAAGTGCTATTTTATTGGATATCCCAAGGAAACGAAGGGATATTACTTCTACATTCCCAGTCAACACAAGATAGTTGTGGCTAAGACTGGATATTTCTAGAAAGAGATTTTGTTTCTAGAAAGACTAGTGGGAGTACGTTCGATCTTGAAGAAGTTCAAGATGTGGACCATAACACTGAAGCCTCGATGGAAGTTGAACTGGAACCACAAAGTGTTGTGGATGATGTTGTTCCACAAGGAGTTGAGGAACCACAACCAGTTCGAGTAGACCTACCTCTTCGTAGATTTGATAGGGTACGTCGTCAGCCTGAGAGATACTCATTTCTCTTGTCTGACCATGATAACGTTGTGCTCATTGAGGATGAGCCTACCTCTTATCAGGAAGCTGTGATGAGACCAGATTCTGAGAAATGGCTAGAGGCCATGAGATCCGAGATGGAATCCATGTACACTAACCAAGTATGGACTTTGGTTGATCCACCTGAAGGGGTCAAACCCATTGGGTGTAAGTGGGTCTTTAAGAGAAAGATTGACATGGATGGACTTATTTATAAGGGTCGCTTGGTAGCTAAAGGATTCAAGTAAATTCATGGTATTGACTATGATGAAACCTTTTCTCCAGTAGCGATGTTTAAGTCCATTTGGATCATGCTTGCTATTGCAACGTATCACGATTATGAGATCTGGCAGATGGATATCAAAACTGCGTTTCTGAATGGAAACCTGCTTGAGGATGTGTACATGACACAACCTGAGGGTTTTGTAGATCCACAGCATACTGGCAGAGTATGCAAGCTGCATAGGTCGATTTATGGACTAAACCAAGCTTCTTGGAGCTGGAATCTTCGATTTGATGATGCGATCAAATAGTTTAGTTTCATCAAGAATGAAGATGAACCTTGTGTCTACAAGAAGGTTGTAGGGAACACAGTTATCTTTCTTATATTGTATGTGGATGACATACTACTCATTGGGAAAGACATCTCTTTGTTGCAGTCTGTCAAGACTTGGCTAGGGACTTGTTTCTCAATGAAGGACTTAGGTGAAGCATCCTGCATTCTAGGCATACAGATCTATAGAGATAGATCTATGAGATTGCTTGGCCTAAGTCAGAGTACATACATTGACAAGGTATTACTTCGGTTTGCCATGTAGAACTCCAAGAAGGGATTTCTACCGATGTCACATGGTGTGAGTCTTTCGAAAACTCAAAGTGCTTTTTCTAGAGAGGAGAGAGACTGTATGGATCAGATCCCTTATGCTTCAGCCATAGGATCTATCATGTACGCCATGCTATGTACTCATCCTGATGTCTCGTATGCTTTGAGCATGATGAGCAGATACCAGTCAGATCCAGGTGAAAGTTACTGGATAGCAGTCAAGAATATTCTTAAGTACTTGAGAAGGACTAAAGAATATTTCTTGATATATGGAGGCGATGACGAGCTATCTGTAAAGGGTTACAGTGATGCTAGCTTCCAAACTGATCAGGATGATTATCGATCGCAGTCTGGGTTCGTGTTTTGCATAAATGGTGGTGCCGTGAGCTGGAAGAGTTCGAAGCAGGACACTATTGCTGATTCTACAAAAGAAGCCGAGTATATTGCTGCATCAGAAGCAACAAAGGAGGCAGTTTGGATCCGCAAGTTCATTACTGAGCTTGGGGTGGTTCCTAGCATAGCTGATCCGATTGAGCTCTATTGTGACAACAATGGAGCAATTGCACAGGCTAAGGAACCTCGCTCACACCAACGGACCAAACACATACTATGACGCTTCCATCTCATTTGAGAGATTATCGATAGAGGAGATGTGAAGATTTGCAGAGTACCCACAGAGGCTAACATCGCAGATCCCTTGACCAAAGCTTTGCCACAGAGAAAGCATGATGGTCACACTAGGTCATTAGGCCTTAGAGCTTACATTGATTGGCACTAGTGCTAGTGGGAGATTGTTAGTTAGAGCCCTAGAGCCAATCATTTGATGATTGTTGTATGGACTCATTGTATCGTATTTCTTATGTATATAAAGGCATTTGTTTATGATTATTATACTTAATTATATTGGTGTCAAATAACTAAGTATAATAGCGTCCTTGAGTAGAATGTTCTTACCTATATCAATTGATTAGTTGAATCGATAGTGAGATGATATAGGGAACACTACTCTTAATCATTCCTAGTCAAGTATTAACATTCAGGGACAATGTTAATGCGACAAGACTAGCATGTAGGTCAACTCGATGACTTGATCTCACATGTCATGGATATAGAGATATGAAGTTGGCACATGGGTATGCATTGGAGAATGTATACTGAATGATCCGCCATAAGAAAGTATCATGTATCATTATATGAGTGTCATATACTTTCTCATGTGGCTATTAGTATGACTATTAGTCCTTGGACCTGAAGTTACCATGGTTCCCTATATAATGAGTTACATACTTTGGCTTCGTCAAACGTCACCCATAACTGGGTGGACTATAAAGGCGATTACTGGGTATGTAACAAATTATGTGGAGGGATGTGAGTGATGTAGATGGGATCTATCCCTCCTATATGATGGGAGTGACATCATTATTCTTGATAGAGTGAGACCACTATGTGCATGGCCATGCCCAAATGTGTCAATTTGAGATATTGAGCTCATTTGATTGAGTGAGTCTACTTGGAGTTCAAGATTTAGATTGATTAGAGGATGACATGGTCTTTGCCTCACATTGATCAATCTAGATGTCTAGGATAGAAGGACATTGTCACATATTGTGAATAGTCACAATTAGTAGTCACAAGGTGATGTTGGATCTCAACATTCTTGTAACTTGGGTAGTAATGATGTGTTGCTAGACACCGCTCATTACTTATGCTTCTAAATGGGTTTAGGAGCATTGCCAACATTACAAGAACCTATAGGGTCACACACAAAGGGCAATTAGATGGAGATTAGGTTCATTTGATGAACCAAGAGGATTAGGTTTATGTGATGAACCAAATTGGATTAAGAGTAATCCAAAGTAAACTAATTGAGTTGGACTCAATTTAGTTCATGTGTTAAATGAGTCTAATTTGGACTTAGACTCATTGAGCCAATTTAATTCAATAAATAGAGATTCATTAAATTAAAAAATTGACTTGAACCAATGGTTAGATTTGATCAACCATGGGAGAGAAGTGGTCAAGTTTGACTTGACTTGAGAGGAAGATGAAAGGTCAAGTTTGACTTACCATTGCCACCTCATTTGTGAGTTGGCATTAAGTGGACTAATGATGATGTGCCACATCATCAAGGCTAGCACATGTGTGTGCCACCTCATGAGGGAGATCAAGAGTTGTGACTCTTGAAATCCCATGGAGGTTTATAAGCCTCAAAAGGTGGCCGACCACTTAATTCACAAGTGTGAGTTTCATTTGGTTTTGCTAACCTCCTTCTTCTTCCTCTCTACCTTTCTTCTCTCCCTCTCCTCCACCATTGCTGATCCTCTAAGGTTGCTAGCACATCTTTAGAGGTTCTCTCCATTGATTTGTTCGTGTGGATACACATAGAGGGTTGTACACTTGACAACCTTGAGATCCGGCGAACCTTGGACAAGCGGGATTTGCGAAGGGCATCGCATCAAGGGTAAACTCCTTTTCTTTGTATATCTAGTGTAGATCTAGGTTAGAGAAACTCGTACACGCAGAAAATTTTGTTTTATAACTTCGTATGGATACGGTGGCATGGGATTCGGGGTTTCTGCAATGCAAAAAGTGGTTTTTGCGGCCCGAAAAACCCAACAAAATGGACGTCGATTAAAATAACCAACTATATGTGCTTAATAGCTCATTTTATCGATACAAATTGGAACTTACAAAAAGTAATTCTCAATTTTTATCCAATTACAAGTCATAAAGGTGAGACAATTAGCTTAGCCATTGAAAATTGTTTAAAGGGCTGGGGAATTAATAAAATTTTCACTATTACAGTTGATAATGCAAGTTCAAATGATATTTCCATCAATAATTTTTGAAAAAAGATGATTAATTGGGATTCTACTATTTTGAAGTGATAATATGTTCAATATAATCAATTTGATTGTTGTTGATGTCTTAAAATATATAAATCCATCTGTGATGAGGGTTAGGAATGTGATTAAATTGTAGGACCGTTGCAGCCGGCTAGGAAGGGGTTGTTGGATAGTTTTGTAGAAAATAAAACAAACAACCCTTCTCGAACTCTTTAAGTTAACACTTGCATAAATAAAGCAGAATAGTAAATTAAAAACATAAAGTAAGAGACAAGCGGTTTACATGGTTACAACCGATGTGGTTGTTAATCCAAGGAAGATTAAGCCCAATATTAATCTCCTTCAGGCGGAGAAGCCTTTTACAACGTTGAAGCGCAGAAACAGAAGCTTAACTACAACTTTAAAGCATACAAGCGTTGGAAATGATTACTTAGAGTTCGTTGAAAAGCTTATGGACCAAGGCTATATTTATAGCCTTGGTCGAGGCGCTTGGAGGGGTTCCAGGCACCCTGGGGGGATAAACTTTATCCCCCAACGATCAGATTGAGTCAAAACTCGATCCTGGTCAAAAGGCTAGTCTGGGCACCCAGAAGAGTTCTGAGCGCCGCGGACTGTTCCGGGCGCCTCGGGCTGGTCCAGGCACCCCGGACCAGTAAAGTCAACCCATGTTGACTTTTTCATCCGGGACCACTGCTCTAGTTTGGTTCGACTTGGTCCGGGTCTTCTACTCCAGATCCGCTTGCTTGGGTGATCTCTGCCATTCGGAATAGGGCTCACTCGAACCCAACTTCCGGTCTTCTCAAGTCGGCTTCCCTCCGGCTTCTCGTCCCTCGGAATCACTGCGTGTTTCCTTCTCATCCGCTTGCGTACTCATCCGCAGTCTTCGTCCCTCAGACGCACCGCGCGCCGTCCTTCTCGCTAGCTGCGTCTCTTGCTCCTCGAGCAATCTTCCGCTCCGGCTTTCGTCCCTCGGAACCACCGCACGCTTCCTTCTCGTCCACTGGGGTACTCTTTCGCAGCACCTCGTCCCTCGGATTGTCGTCCTTCTCGCTAGCTGCGTCTTCCGCTCGACCACCTGTATTCCTAAGCTCCTGCACACTTAGACACAAGGTTAGAAACACACAAGACCTAACTTAACTTGTTGATCACACCAACAATCTCCCCCTTTTTGATGTGATCAACCCAAGTTAAGCTAGGGTCAAAATAGACGTAAAATAAAACTAACTTAAATTGCAATTTAGTGCAAAAGATAGAAACATTAAATTTCAAAAATTTATAATTTTCAATTTTCTACCTCCCCCTAGACTTATACTTTTTTCTCCCCCTTTGATCACATAAAAAATTGGGGTTGCAAGAAAAATCTAAGGGTTGACACTTAGAAATTTTATAAGAATTTATTTCAATGATTTTCTGGGAAATATCTAAGTCAAGAAAATTTTCTAAGTAAAAAAAAAATAACTTTTGAAAAATTTCTAAGCATTCGTTTTCAAGAAAAAACTTTCTAAGTTGAAAACTTTATACAAGAAAAATTTAAAACAATTTTTGAGAATAATTATAAAAATTTAATAAAATTCTATGCATTTATTTAATTTTTAATTCTCATTATTTTATCAGAAAGTTTTAAATTTCCATTTTAATTTATCATAACTTCTTAAATCACAATCTTTCAGATTTAAGGCAACAAATATTAAACATACTAAAAATTTTATTTGATCTTGTAACATGTCATTTTCTGTTATTTTTTGATTTTATACTTCACAAAAATATTTCAATAACTTAAATTCTAACTTGATAAAATTTTTCGACAATATAATTTGTAAAAATTCTTTCGGCAATGTGCAAAATTCGTTTGAAGAAATATTTTGTAATTTGCAAGAATTTTTTAATAAAAATTCTAATTTACAGGAATCTATTAATAACAGATTTCTTAATCCGAAAAACTTTTTTGATGACTCAATTTCTAATTCGCAAAACTTTTTCGAGAAAGTAATTTGTAATTCGAAAAAATATTCGAAGACAGTTTTCGACAATATTTCTGATTTGTAAAATTCTTTTGACAAAATAATTTATGATTCGTAAGAATCTTTTATCAAAGCATTTTGCGATTCGAAGAATTCTTTTGATGAGTTAATTACTTGTTCAAAAGGTGGAGACCATACCTGACTTACCTTGTCAGCAGTTGATTCTCCCCCTTTCTAGTTGCTTTCTTCTGAAGTCTCTCCCCCTTTATCGGTGCTCATCTGGGATGAGCTTTATGTAGCTTCGGTATGGAGTTCGGCTGTCTCGGCAGTTTCTTCATTCTAGGACTGTTCTATCGGCGGCTTGATGTCCATTGAGTTGTCGGCTTCTAAAGGTTCTTCGTAAAGCTTTAAGAACTTCTCCCAAAGTTCTTTTGCGCTTTTGTATTCTCCGACTCTATTGATATCTTCATTTGGTATTACAGTTAGAATGTGAAATTTAGCTCGCGCCTTTGCCATAAACTCCTCACGTTGCTTGTGGGTCCAGAGACGTTTATCGATTTCTTCTCCGTAAGTGTTCTTCGGTTCTTCATAACCAAATTTCATTATTAAAGAAATACCTAAATCTAAATTTAAATATACCTCCAATTTTTGTTTCCAAACGGCAAACTCCCCCTCGAATGCTGGTGGGTAGTCGCTAGCTCCGGCCATCGTTTTGTTGCTTCAGACGGCGGTTAGTCCTTCTGATGCGTCTCGGCTCTGATACCACTTGTAGGACCGTTGCGGCCGGCTAGGAAGGGGATTGATCCCGTCCGGAGGCTGAGTTGGACGGAGGTCGGTCGAGGTGTCCCGATGGTTGACGGAAGGTCGTAGAAGATGATTCGGCTCCCAGGGGTGGCTGACGCTGCTGCAGGACCCTGCGCACACTCAGACGATCTCCCCCCTTCACGTTAGAGACCGAAACCCAGGGAAAAAGTCCCCGGATCAGGCCCTCCGACGCTCAAGTCAGGTCCTTTTTCCCCAGAAAAGAACAGAGAGAAGCAGAAGGAAAGACAGTTGTGGAAAAAAGTGACGAGAGAGTGTGTGCGCGTACCTGCATACGAGGAATTTCTCGCCTTTTATGCCCCCCCTTCTGGAGCCTGCCATCCTCTCAGAAAAAACGTTAGCCGCTGGGCTTTGTCGCCTAGTTCTGGACACCTGTCGTGCTGCTATTTGTCGCGCAAGCATCTTTCCGTTTAGGAACCTCCGCCTTCGTACATGATTTTGTCCTGTAGTGGGGGACAACTGGCAGGCTTCTACTGGTTATGAGGGCATCTTTTCGTCTTAAGAACCTCCACCTTTGCACGCGTCGTTGATATGTAATGATTCTCCTTGACGGACCGTTGAGGTTCTCCGCACCCGTGCTATGCAGTTCCTCCGATCCACTGTGACCTGCCCCGGCCTGCACCCGTGGTTTGCATTTCCGGGCCTCCAACTCGCAGACCTGCAGCCCCAACTGTCTAGACACAGCTATGCTGATCTTCAACCCGCATCCTGCGCTTTGTATTTCCTGGCCCTCCACCGCAGGCCTGTAGCTCGAGTTGCCTCTGCTTAGCTCTGTCGATCCCGACCTGCATCCTGCGCTTTGTATTTCCTAGCCCTCCACCGTAGGCCTGTAGCTCGAGTTGCCTCTGCTTAGCTCTTCCGATCCCGACCCGTCGGCCTGTGTGCCGCCTGACGTCTTCCCTCGCCTTCCGACTACTTTGCCCCCTTGATTGATCAGCCTGCCTTACTTCTGACTACTGCACCTGCTCGTCTTTAACCGCCCCGTCAGCCTCGCCTTCCGACTGCTTTTGCCCCCTTGATCGATCAGCCTGCCTGACTTCTGACTAGCGCACCTGCTCGTCTTTAACCGCCTCGTCAGCCTAACCATTGACTGCCACATCACCTTGACTATTGACCACCACGTCATCCTGACTTTTGACCGCCACATAGCCTTGACTTTTCCAACCCTTTCCTCATGGGCCCCTCCATTACCAACCGTATCACAAGCCTCCCTCACAAGTCTAGTCGAAGGAGGACGACAGTCTGACTGACTAGACCTTCGTATCTCTCTATGACACCAGCCTATCTCTGAGACCTCAGCATATCTCTGTGCTCCTGCCTCAGCACATCTCTATGACCTCAGCATATCTCTGCGCGCTATTGCTTCCTGCGTCACGCACCAACTTTTGTGTCGCGTCGCCTGAGCTTTCACATCAACCTTTGTGTCGTGTCGCCTGGGATACCATGCCTCCTTTATTGCGTCGCCAGCCGCTTGGGGCGCCGCGCCCACGCAGTTGCCTTGACTTAGCTGCTACTCCTCTTTATAAGGAGCCTTAAGGTCGCTTCTCCATGTTATCCCCTCTTCTTTACGCTGTCTTACCCGCGTTCCGCCAACCGCTTCCCCACATGATGCATTCCCCTCCCTCTTCTCAGGAAGTTGACCAACCACCCTCCCGAACGCTGGTGAACGAACTCACCACGCTACTTGTCTCGAGAGAGCGCGAGCTAAATAGGGTGTCTCAGGATCGAGATCGCCAGATAGCCGCTCTGCGTTCCATGGAAGACCAGTATCGCCTTGCAAAGTACTGCGTGGATGTGGAGAAGATGAGGAAGGAGCAGTGCCAGGCTAGCCTGCATCATCAACTTGGTCTCCAGGAATAGATGCGTCGAGAGCATGAACGGGAGCTATCCCTCCTTCGCTCGGGCCTTGAGGATAAGCAACGCACCATCACTCAGCAGCAAGCGGTCATCAGCTCTTTACGCGCGGAGCTGGCTCGAGCTGTGAACGCCCCTGAATCTCCCGACAGATCTTCACGCGGAAGCGTTCACTCCCCAGGGCCAATTCCTTCCACGAGTCAAAGCTGGCCTGGGGAATAGTTGTCTCAGTGGCTCCTTTGCCATACGGCGTTCCTGCTTGTGGCCTTGGCTGTATCACCTTCTTATTGGATTGTGCTGCAATGCTTGTACATCCGTCCCCTTTTGGCCCAGTTTCTCCTGCTCAATTTTCATCTAGCAAGTATTTTTAGAAACTGTTTCATATGTAAAAGTTAAGAATTGCTTCATGATTCTTTTTCACGTGTGAATTTGAGATAACAAAACCGACATAGAGCTTAAGACTTAAAATTGTAATGATTATGCAGAACCTGATTATGTAGTTAATACTGCCATCCTAGGAGTAGGGTAGACGACACTCCGCATCCTTTGCCCTGCGTATTTGCTGCATATTTGCAATTTGCATAACATAAAACCAGACGTAGCTAACCTGATTATAGAAAATGCTCCGCTCCAAGTGAGACACATTCCTCAGAAAAGTCGTCAGGTATAGGCACCGAGCTCGCTTATGATTTTCGCAGAGGAGTTGCTTTTTTATCCCGGCGTGGGGGGCCGACTTATGACTTGCATTGGGGCGAGAGCTTGGGGCTACCGACCTAAAAGGTCGTTGGGCGTGAGCACAGGGCTCACTTTTAATTCTCGCATGGGAGCCGACCTGAAAGGTCGTTGGGCGTGAGAGCAGAGCTCACTTATAACTCGCACTGGGGCGAGAGTCTGGGGCTACCGACCTAAAAGGTCGTTGGGCGTGAGCACAGGGCTCACTTTTAATTCTCGCATGGGAGCCGACCTAAAAGGTCGTTGGGCGTGAGAGCAGAGCTCACTTATAACTCGCACTGAGGCGAGAGTCTGGGACTACCGACCTAAAAGGTCGTTGGGCGTGAGCACAGGGCTCACTTTTAATTCTCGCATGGGAGCCGACCTAAAAGGTCGTTGGTGTGAGAGCGAGCTCACTTATAACTCGCACTGGCGCGAGTCTGGGACTACCGACCTAAAGGTCGTTGGGCGTGAGCAGGGCTCACTTTAATTCATGGAGCCGACCGAAGGTCGTTGGGCGTGAGGCGAGCTCAATTATAACTCGACCGAGGCGAGTGCTGGGACTACCGACCTAAAGGTGTTGGGCGTGAGCATAGGGCTCACTTTTAATTCTCGCATGGAGCCAACCTTAAGGTCGTTGGGCGTGAGGCGAGCTCACTTATAACTCCTTGACCGAGGCGAGAGTGCAGGACTACCGACCTGAAAGGTCGTTGGGCGTGAGCACATGGCTCACTTTTGATTCTCGCATGGGAGCCGACCTGAAAGGTCGTTGGGCGTGAGAACAGAACTCACTTATAACTCACACTGAGGCGAGAGTCTGGGGCTACCGACCTGAAAGGTCGTTGGGCGTGAGCACAAGGCTCACTTTTAATTCTCGCATGGGAGCCGACCTGAAAGGTCGTTGGGCGTGAGAACAGAGCTCACTTATAACTAGCACTGGGGCGAGAGTCTGGGACTACCGACCTAAAAGGTCATTGGGCGTGAGCACAGGGCTCACTTTTAATTCTCGCATGGGAGCCGACGTGAAAGGTCGTTGGGCGTGAGAGCTCAGCTCACTTATTCGCACTGGGGCGAGAGTCTGGGACTACCGACCTAAAGGTCGTTGGGCGTGAGCAGGGGCTCACTTTTAATTCTGATGGGAGCCGACACGAGAGGTGGTTGGGCGTGAGCGAGCTCACTTATAACTAGCGAGGCGAGTGCGGGACTACCGACCTAAAAGGTCGTTGGGCGTGAGCACAGAGCTCACTTTTAATTCTCGCATGGGAGCCGACCTGAAAGGTCGTTGGGCGTGAGAACAGAGCTCACTTATAACTCGCACTGAGGCGAGAGTCTGGGACTACCGACCTAAAAGGTCGTTGGGCGTGAGCACAGGGCTCACTTTTAATTCTCGCATGGGAGCCGACCTGAAAGGTCGTTGGGCGTGAGAGCAGAGCTCACTTATAACTCGCACTGAGGCGAGAGTCTGGGACTACCGACCTAAAAGGTCGTTGGGCGTGAGCACAGGGCTCACTTTTAATTCTCGCATGGGAGCCGACCTGAAAGGTCGTTGGGCGTGAGAGCAGAGCTCACTTATAACTCGCACTGAGGCGAGAGTCTGGGATACTCCGGTCCGAGACCGGTGGCGATGGCGCTGGTCCGAGACCAGTAATGATACTCTGGTCCGAGACCGGTGGCGATGGCGCTGGTCCGAGACCAGTAATGATACTCCGGTCCGAGACCGGTGGCGATGGCGCTGGTCCGAGACCAGTAATGATACTCCGGTCCGAGACCGGTGGCGATGACGCTGGTCCGAGACCAGTAATGATACTCCGGTCCGAGACCGGTGGCGATGACGCTAGTCCGAGACCAGTAATAACCCCCAAACGGCAAAGGCCTAGATGCATCACTCTCTTTCGCCTCCATCCGTGCCGGCCACGCCGGCCTCATTACTTTAGTTAATCTGGTCGCCATTACTAGCTTTGGGCGTACTCATTTGTGTCGCGCTTCTTCCTGCAATTGCATTACGCATAGTATAGAGTTAAGAATGGAAGAGGGAGCGAAAAAACCCTTACTCAACCCCTGGGCCACGGTGCCCTTGCATCTTATAGTGACCCCGCAGTCCTCGTGACGCGCCGGGTTAGCTGCTCAGATCGGGGCTATCCACACAGAGCTACTCGCTCAGCCCATCCGCACGGGGAACACCCCCGCAGGCCTGCTTGCTACTTCTCTGGTCTGACAGTCGCTTCCGCTGCCCCGTCTTACCTACGGCCCTTTTAAATTGCTTAGCTTCTGCAGCTTCATGAAACTTCCCGCCTAACTTCGAGCCTTTCACGAAGAATGCTTCTTTCTTTGAGGCCACGCCCCATCATGATTACCTTGCCTTGTCGACATTTAATGCGTTCCTTCTAGTGATGACACCTGTCTGGCGCCTTTACTGCGCACGCCTCCTGACGCCAGCAGCTGACCCCCTCTTGCACCCTTCGGCGCTTATTTCTCATCCGACGGTGTTGAGGCGCATTGCCCCAAAAGGATATGCGGCTCAACTTTCGATGTTTCCTAGGAATGAATGGGCTTTATAAACCCTAAAGGTAGTCCGCCTTCTTTACCCCGACGCTTCACCATCCTCCTCCTCCCTTCGTTCGCGGCCGTTTCTAGCAGTGCAGCTCCTCGTCTTCCTGCTTACGCCTGACCTGTGACCCTTCTTGTCCTCATCCCCCTTACCTGCTTGCTCCTCACAGCCATGGATGGTAAGGACCCCCTCTGGTATTCGCATTACATTTCTGATTTAGACCACCACGACCTGTTTGCACTGCAATCCAACCTGGGGGTAGGCCCGGCATATGAGTTTCGCCTTCCTTCGACAGACGAACATCCTTCTTCTCCCCCCGAAGGGTTTATCACCGTTTTTAAGGATCAAGTCTTAGGCGGTCTTCGCTTCCCACTACATCCTTTTCTCTCCGAGTTGAGTCAGTATTGCAGGATTGGTATCTCTCAGTTTGCCCCCAATGTATTCCGCGCAGTCTGCGGAACCATCATCTTGTGTCGCATTTATCGAATCCCCTTGACTGCTAGACTGTTCCATCACTTCTATTCCTTCCGGCGAGCTGAGGCGGGGGTATTCAACGTCCAGGCCAAGCCGGGCCTTAAGTTCTTTGATGACCTTCCTTCTTCCAACAAAGGCTGGAGGTCTCGCTTTTTCTTCCTTAAGCCCCCTGCCCCCTTAGCTGGACCTTCCCAATGGCGTTCTTTCCTCGCTTCGGACTTCCCTTCGCATGTCCACCAACCTGCCTGCTCCGCGGCTGCGGACAAGCTAAGAGGTGTTGTTGTTCGCCTGTCCGTGCTGATGCTGGAAGGCATTATGCACGTTTTTGGTCTTAGTCCTGTCTCCACAGAAATTGGAGCTCCTTTTGTTAAGTTGTTATCTTCTTATATACCGCTCTTCGCTAACTGAGGTGCTTTTTCTCCTTATTTTTGCAGTGGCTGCCGTCCTCCGTTCCTTTGCTAGCAAAGAGATGCCCGCGGTGGCCGTTCTGCAAGCTCTGAACCAGGAGCTGATGCAAGGTCTACCTTCTAATCCAGCCGTCGCTTCCGGTTCGCCGCTTTTGGAACCCCGGACTTCTGATGCGGAGGACGTCCCGCTGCTTATTGAGCCACCAGTTCTCTGTCTCGCAGGCTCAGCCCTACCCCGCATCGCTGATCAACCTGCGGTCGAGCCATCTTCCGCAGAGCCGGTGTCTTCTCTCCCACCAACTATGAAGCTGCGCCTTACGCGCAAGGGCAAGAGAACAGCCCCAGCCGTCGCAAATTCGCCTCCACCTTCTCGCCGCCAGCATGTAGTGAGCTTTTCTTCCCCGACCCGATCCTCGGATACGAGCTCGGTCCAAGAGGCAAGCTTGGTCCAGGAGAAGACCTCTGATCCGGAGGTGGCAGACCCACCGTTGGACCTAACTGCTTCTGCGTTGATCCAGAGTATGTTCTCTGCCTCGCCTTCATCCTCTGTCGACCAGCCCCTGGGCCTACCGATGCACTCCATGTCTCCTCTTCGCGCGCCTCCAAGCCCGGCCATGCCAACCCCGAACCTGCCCTCGACAGACCCAGCCTTCGAAGCGTTATGGAGGCTTCCCTCGGAGACTGATCCGGCCTATACGCCTGCTGCTGATTCGTCACCTATCTTCGGTAGGGTCGACTTCTTTGGGGACCTGGCCAGCACCTGGCAATCAGCCAGCCAGCAGCTCTGGGAGAGCGGTTCTCCTTTGGGGGAATTCGACCAAATTGCTCGCTCCCTGGTTGCGGTAAGTCCTTTCTCTTCTTTTTCCTTGTATCGGTGTATTTCCGTAACCCCCCTTCTCTTCTTCCGGCCACTTGCAGACCTGCTCCGCGAGTTTGAGCGCCGTGCAACGTGCGGCCGAGCTTCAGCGAGAGAACGTGGTACTCAAGGCTCGTCTTCAAGAACTGGAGCACCCTGCGGCTTCCTCCGTTCCTCCCGAGCCTTCTCTGGGAAGCTTGGATGCCTATCTGCGTGCCATTGGGGAGTCAGCGGCCTCTGCTCGGACCATTTCCCATGCTGCCTTCGATAAACTTCTACAGCTGGAGGCGACTTTGAAGACAAGTGAGTCTTCCCTGGCTTCTGAGGTGGATCGCCGTCAAGCGGCAGTCTCTGAGCTAAAAGCCAAAGAGACAGAGCTGCTCTCCCAATCAGAGGAGTTGACGCTTCTACGGCAAGGTCAAGAACTCTTGCAGATGAGGCTGGCCGACGCCCAGGCCCAGGCTAGTGCTGCCGTTGCCCGAGAAACAACCATGCAGACGTAGTGGGAAGCGTGCCAAGCCACTCTCTAGTCCTTGCGAGTGGATCTCTTGAAGGTCCAGGAAACGGTGTCTCAGGGTCAGAGCGATTTGTCCTTGGCCCGTGCCGAAGCTGAAGAGAATCGGAACGGTTTGGAGGTGTACTGGGCTGGCGAGCCAGAACGGCTGAGGGCGTACAGACTAGCCTACGTCCGCTCCTCCTTTTCCCTCCATAAGCTGGGGCGGTGGATGGTCTTGTTGCTCTGTCATGGAGCCGCTGGTGGGGTTAGACAAGCCTTTGAGCAGGGCTTCCTTCGCTCGGCACCTCCCGCCACGTTCTTGGACACAGCTCGCCTGACCAGGGAATTGCCGCAGGACACCTTCCCCTCTTTTGAAGCGGATGAGGGACTTTTCCTCTGGGAGGCTCCTCCACCTGCGGCCGATCCAGCTCTCGGGGATATCTCCGCCCAGGCCCCTTGCGTAGCTGCCTCTGACACGCCGGCTGATCCTGCATCTCCCGACACAACACCAGCAGACCCCGTGCTCCTTCCTTCGGCTTCCGCTGACTCAGTGCTCTCTCCCCCGGACGTAGCATGATGAGTGATGTACCGCTATATTCTCCTTCTATGTGTTGACGCCAAACCTTCTGTGATTGTAATTATGGCTATGGTCGTTCTGCACTCCGAAAAATTATCTCGCTTCCCCATTATACATCCTTAACTTGTTTCTTTCTTTAGTAGGTCGCCTTTGGTCTTGTTAGATCTCCGCTAATTTGTTTGCCCTTGCTCGTTTTGCTTGCTTTGTCCGGCCACGTAGCTCTTCCTTCGGTAGTTGTCTTTGTACCTAGTCCGGCCCGAGCCCACTCGTGCCTCGCATGTCCCTGAAGCCTGCTGACCTGCATTACTTGTCTCTCTACTGGCTCTTCCGTACACTTTTGTCTTGGTTGGAGCGACTCCTTTAGGAGACGCTTCGTATTTCGAGCCCTCGCCTTTCCCATAATGCCCTCTGGTTATATTTCCGAGGCTCATCACAGAGCACTCCCCGCCTGCCTCCGCTGTTGCATCCACCGTCCGTTGCGGTTTTACGAAAATATCCTTCCTCCACCATACCTATAAGTATCTTCTTCCTCTCTCCCTTTTGTTATGATTCGCCACCGCCGCAAAGTACTCAAACATCGCCGCCGCCGACTGCTCGTTTCTGAGACTGCGCCGCGCTTCTTCTTTTTTCTCCAAGATTCTCCCTTTTCGTCTGTTCCTTTTGCCGCCTGAGATAATCCTCCTAGCAATGGCTTCTCCTTCTTGGGCTTCCTTGCTAGCGAAGCATTTCCCAGAAGCTTCAACTTTCGCTGAGTTAGATTGGGATGACCTACGGTACACTTACGAAATCCCTACTGGCTTTCGCCCCATCATTCCTACTAGTGTGAACTTGTACTTCGATCCCCCGCCGGGTTCTTGTACTTTCTTTATTGAGCAATTCGCATCTGGCCTTTGCCTACCCCCGCATCCTTTTTTGTCTGGAGCGTGTCGCTACTTTAATATTCCCTTAGGTCAGCTAACTCCCAACTCCATAAAGATTTTATATGGCTTTGTGATACTCTGTGAAGTTTGTGAGGTTTCCTGGTCAGCTCCCCTTTTTCATTGCTTCTTCGCCCTCGTTCGACGCGCCGATGGTCTTTTTGATTTTCAAGCTCGCAGCCAGACTACTTTCTTTTCTCCGCTTCCTCCTCCCAGTGCTAACTGGAAGAAAAAGTTCTTTTTTCTCCGGTTTCCGGAGGAGACAGGCTGGCCCATGCATTGGCAACCTGAACTGCCTATGACTCCAGCGCTGGATGAATTCCACATGGACCTCTCTTATGCCACGGCTGCTGATCGACTGGGGGACTGTCGCTTGAATCTGACGAGGTTACTATCTGAAGATCTGCTTTCTTTCTTCAGGCTAAGCCGCTGTACCTCCGACACACCGCGCTCCTTGGGTAAGTTCGTGTTGAGTGCCTCCTTTTTGATCACTTTCCCTGTGAGAACGACCTCTCGTGTTGGCGCCTACAGCTGAGGTTCTGCATCGTGCGTCAGAGGTTCTGCCTTTGCCCCTCGATGACCTAGAGATAATGCGGCGCGGTCGGGCAATCCTGGACAGGAGGCTACTTCCTCATCTTGGGTTTGCCTCAGTCGGGGTAGCGACTCAGCCTGCTCCCAACCCTGCCTCACATGCCGCTTCTCCTTCCCCTGCCGCCTCGAGCCGAGGTCGGGGTCGGGGCCAAGCTACTCGCCCGACCAGAAGCGGCTTCCGAGGAGCCTTGCGGGCATCCGGAAGCGGTCGCGCGGCTCTTCATCGCGCAGGTCCGAGCTCATCCGGCCGAGGCGCCACAGACAGGGGTGTGGCGGCCTCTTCACAGGGTCAGCCTGGCTCTGATGATTCTGACTCTGACAACCAGCCCCTGCTTCACAGGAGGCGCCGAAGACCAGGTCTGACTTCCTTAATGCTTGGTTCTGTTTTTGACACGACCACACTGCTCTTTGCTATCGTCCCGACTGGCTCTGACATTACTTCCCTCTTTGCTTCTGTTTCCCTTATCTGGCAGCCTCTCCTAACCCCTACAGGGGGAGACCAGCTGCGTTTCGTTCTGCACCTATTGCTGCAGAGGGAGACAGCCCCGGCGATCATCGAAACCCGGTGCCCACAGAGCCCGTTCCCGAACAACCTCCTGCTCCTCCTGGTGCTGATGCCGACCCTTCTCAACCTTCCTCCTCTGCCCGCCATCGTTACAGGACTACCATCCCCTCTGAAGCTGCTCTAGCCCGGCAGCCTGACGCCCCGACGAGTCTTTTGATGATGAAAGGCTGCCTCGATAGTTTGTGGGCGGAGAGTATGGATCAAATGGGTGCCTCGCCTCCATTAGCCCAGATGGACAGGTTTTCGAAGTCCTGGGCGAAAGTAAGTACTATTCACCTCATACTAGGTAGTGGTTGGCCTTAACTGAGGGTTATATCTTTCCTCCAGACTCATGCAGAATCCCTAGTGCTAAACCAATCTTTCCACACCCTTCATCATGAAAGCAAGGAACTGCGGGAGAGGGTCTCCGAGTTAGAGTTGTAGCTGAACGATACTGCCCAAGCCAGCCATGCTTTACGAGCAGAAATCCAAGCCTTAACTAATCAGACCGACCGACAGAGGCGATCCCTGACGCAGATCAAAAATGAGCTCCGAGCCGTGAGAGAGGACAGAGCTGCATCTGAGGCGGGATATCAGCAACAACTAGCCTATCAGGCTCAAGAACTACAGTCCAAGGATACTCTCCTGCAGGAGAGGGGCGAGAGATTGGAGGTACAGGCAGCCCAACTGGAGACTCAAGCAGCTGAACTGAGGGCTCTGAAGGCAGAACTATCCCAGTCCCGAGCGGCTCTATCGGGAGTATCCACCGCCTTGACCGTCTATCAAGAAGGAGAGGAGGATCGTTGCCTGCGAAGTCGAATGTCCTACTTGACCACCCCCGAATTTTTGTCCCAGGCTGGGGCACGCTTTGCTTCGACTGTGCCTTATACGGCGGCTGGAGTTATCAGGCAACTGCACGCACAGGGCTTCTTGGGCTCTATCCCCCCGGCGGACTTCTTGAATCATGACCAAATCATTCAAGGCTTTCCGGATGAGATTTTTGCTCCTTTCAAATGATCTGTACTAGCCACTTAAACTGGGAAATTGTTACATGTACGCATGTCTTTTCGAGCTTTCACTTAACTGCCCTATTGTCTCCATGCCCTTCGTCGGTTCCGGTCTACGTCCACAGAGCCAGCCCCCTCAAACTCGATAGGGCTGTAAGTAGTTAGCACTCCAAGGTCGATCCAGGTTCCTTCCTTGAGCGTCCTGCAAATAATAGGCCCCTGATGCCAGCTTCTTGATGACTTTATATGGTCCGTCCCATCGTGGTGCTAGCTTCGTCACTTCCCCCAAGGGCTTCACCTGCTTCCAGACTAGGTCTCATTCTCTGAAGAAACGAGGGATCACCCTTCTATTATAGTTTTGCCTCATTCTCTGTCTATAGGCCTCCAATCGGGCCGCTGTTTGCTCACGAATTTCGCTGATGAAATCTAGCTCAGCCAGCCGTCGCTCTGCGTTCCCCTCATCATACATCATTCTTCTCGCAGACGGTATCCCGACCTCCAGAGGTACCACTGCTTCATTGCCATACACTAAATAGAAAGGTGTCAGACCTGTACTTTCCCGGGGTGTTGTACGATAGGCCCATAAAATGCTCGGCAGCTCGTCCACTCAACTGCCTCCCATGTGGTCCAGCTTGACTTTGAGCCCCCGCACTATTTCCCGGTTGACTACCTCTGTCTGACCATTGCTTTGTGGATGCGCCACCGAGGTGAAGGCCTGAGTTATGCCGAACCCCTTGCACCAATTTTGTATCTTGCGCCCTTGAAATTGCCTACCGTTGTCTGACACTAGTTTGTGAGGCAAGTCGAATCTGCAAAAGATGTTCTTCCATAAGAACTGGATCACCGCATCTTCGGTGATTTTAGCCAGAGCTTCCGCTTCCACCCACTTGGAGAAGTAGTCCACTGCTACCAGCAAGAAACGCCTTTGCCCCGTCGCCATTGGGAAAGGACCCACTATATCCATACCCCACTGGTCAAATGGGCAGGACACTATAGAAGTTCTCAGCAGCTCTGTAGGTCGGTGCGTCAGATTCTGGTACCTTTGGCATGCCAGACAAGTATTCACCAGCTTCTGTGCGTCCTTCTGTAAGGTAGGCCAGAAATATCCAGCCAATAGCACTTTCTGAGCCAGCGTTCTTCCACCCGCGTGATTACCGCAGCACCCCAAGTGTATCTCCCGTAAGGCCTGATCCGCTTCTTCCATATTCAAGCACTTGAGCAGAGGTCTAGAGAAAGACCTTCTGTAGAGTTGATCTCCAATCATGATATAAGAATGAGCCTGTCTCCTGAGCATACGTGCCTCTTCTAGGTTGGCGGGTGTAATCCCCTGCTGGAGGAAACTCATTATGGGAGCCCTCCAATCAATTACTCCTCCCTGATTATTTTGCAGGTCGATCTGAGCTATAAGGAAGGTCTGCGCTATAGATCTGTCAAGCACCCAAGTAGTCAGGGAGCTGGCCATTTTAGCTAGTTCATCTGCCCTTTCATTTTCAGCCCTTGGAATCTTGGTGACTGTGACCTCTTTAAAATCTTTCCTCATCTTCTCATAGGCTTCCTTGTAAATTTGCATCTTTTCGTTGTTTGCTTCGAAGTGTCCGGCCACCTGCTGAGTTACTAGCTGCGAATCTGAATGTATTATGACTTTGCTCGCCCCCACATGCCGAGCTGCTTGCAGACTTGCCAACAGGGCTTCATACTCGGCCTCATTGTTAGTGGCTCTAAAATTTAGCCGTATAGCCAGCTGCATAATATCTCCCTGCGGAGATATCAGAAGCGCGCCTACACCACTTCCTCGATGGGTGGCTGGTCCATCCACATAAATCTTCCAGACCTCCTCCGAGTCTGCTTGATAAACTTCTATCAAGAAATCTGCCAGAGCTTGTGCTTTGATCGCGGTTCGGGGCTGATACTGTATATCATATTCCCCTAGCTCGGTCGCCCATTTGATAAGCCAACCTGCTACCTCCACTTTGGTGAGGGCTCGGCCCATAGTACTTTTTGTCAGGACGGTGATGGGATGTGCCAGAAAATACGGTCGGAGGTGCCGAGCCATTAGAACAAGTCCATAAACCAACTTTTCTAGGGCTGTATACCGAGACTCAGCCCCCTTCAATAGATGACTGAAAAAATACACTGGTCGTTGTACATTGTCCTGCTCTTTAACCAGCACAGCCCCCATGGCCTCAGGGGTAGCTGACAAGTGCACCCAAAGAGGCTCTCCCATGACGGGCTTAAACAACGATGGCAAGGATTCCAGGTACTGCTTTAGCTCCTCCAAGGCCTGCGTGCACTCCTCCATCCACTGAAACTTGGCAGCCTTTCTAAGCACTTTGAAGAAAGGCGCAGCTTGATCTGCAGATCTGGAGATAAATCGGGATAGTGCTGTTATCCGGCCGACCAGCTTCTATGTTTCCTTCAGATTCTGTGGGACCTGCATGTCACGAAGTGCTTGAACCTTCTCAGGATTGGCTTCTATCCCTCGCTCAGTCACCAAGTAGCCCAGAAACTTCCCTCCTCTGGCCCCGAACAAACATTTCAGGGGATTCGGCTTTACCCCATATTGCCTTAGAGTCCCACAGGTTTCTTCTACATCTTTTATCAGACTGGATGCCAGGGGGGACTTGATCAGGATGTCATCAACATAGACTTCTACGTTCCGCCCGATCTGACTTCGAAAAACCTTATCCATCATCCTTTGGTAGGTAGCTCCAGCGTTCCTGAGTCCAAACGGCATGACAGTATAACAGAAAGTACCATCAGCTGTTATGAAACTAACCTTCTCCTGATCCTCCTTAGCCAGAGGTATCTGGTGGTATCCCTGATAAGCGTCCATCATGCATATCCTCTCACAGCCAGCAGTTGAATCCACCACCTGATCAATCCGCGGGAGTGGGTAACAATCTTTGGGGGTGGCTTTGTTGAGGTCGCGAAAGTCTATGCACACCCTCCACTTGTTGTTGGGCTTCTTCACCAGTACGACGTTGGAAAGCCAGGATGAGAATTGCACCTCTCGAACATGTCCTGCCTTCCTGAGCTGATCCACTTCAGCCCGGATAATCTTATTTTGGTCGGTGGAGAAGTTTCTCTTCTTCTGCTTGACTGGCTTGGCCTCGGGTATAGTATGCAGCTTGTGCTCAGCTATTTCTGGTTTGACCCCGGGCAGTTCTTCCGGGGACCAAGCAAAGACGTCTCTGTTGCGGATCAGGCATTGTATCAGCTCCGCCTTCAGCCTCGGCGGCAGGTCGCTAGCAATGCGAGTGATGCTCTCAGCTATGTCAGGATGCAACTGAATATCTTCGCAGGAGACAGGCTCTTCAGCAATAGGCAGAGGCTCCTCCTGGATGGCATGTACACCGCCATCCTGAGTCCGCCGGCTCTTGCGCGCCTCCACCCGGACCATATCGATGTAGCAACTTCGAGATACCTTCTGCTCTCCCTTGACCTCCCCGACTTGCTCGCCGACCGGAAACTTGATCTTCTGGTGAAAAGTGGAGACGGCAGCCCGGAACTCATGCAGAGTTGGTCTTCCCAGGATGACATTGTAGGAGGAAGGCGAATCCACCACAATGAAGGTGCTCCTCCGCGTGCGCACCAATGGCTCAGTACCCATGGAAATGGCCAGCTTGATCTGACCCATGGGTTTGACTTCATTACCTGTAAACCCATACAAGGAAGTGGCCACAGGTTGGAGCTCCGCGGCGTCGATCTGCATCTCCTCAAACGCAGCTCTGAACAAAAGTTTGACCGAGCTCCCGGTATCCACAAAGACCCGAGCCACTCGGCTGTTAGCAATAACGGCCTTGATTATGAGGGCGTCGTCGTGGGGCAGTTCCAGACCCTCCAGGTCTTGAGGCCCAAAGCTAATAACAGGGCCGGAGGCCTGCTCGTGGCTGCATCCCACGGCTCCCACGTACAACTGCCGAACGTGCACTTGCAGGCTCGGCCCGAGTCCCCGTCAGTGGGCCCTCCTGAGATCATACCGATCTCTCGCACAGCGACGTTGCCCCGGTTCTCCAATTCTCCGGCATCTCTTCGGTCTTCGCTGGGGCTAGCTTGGTTGGGTGGGCTAGCTAGGTCGGGTCGGGTCTGCCGAGCACGCCCAGCTGCAGCCCGTTCCTCCTCCATTCTCTGTATTTGGGGCGCCAACACAGGGGGAGGCAAGCCCTGCTCCGCAGCTCGCCTGGAGTCACGGGCGAATTGGAAGCAGTTACCGAGATCATGCGTCCTGGACCGATGGTATGTGCAATATGGCGCCCCCCTTGGTCCGGGCCTGGGCGCATGTACGGCTGCGATTCGCGGAGCTAGCCTGACTCCCTGAGCGGGCTGGGGGGCAGGCCTGGGTTGAACACGCGGGAAGGGCTGGGCTGGCTGTGGTGCTCTTCTTTCAGGTCGGTTACCTGGAGCAACCATCTTCTCAGCTTTCCGCCTAGCCGCCTGCGCTTCTTCCACCTTGATGTAGCAAGAAGCTTTCTCCACCATATCGTCAAAGCTTCGGGCGGTGTTTTTGATGAGGTCCCTGAAGAATTCCCCCTCTCGCAATCCATGGGAGAAGGCGCTCATCAATATTTCTGAGGTGGCGGAGGGGACGTCATTGGCCACCTGACTGAACCAGTTGATGTAGTTCCGCAAGGGCTCGGTCGAATCCTGCTTGAGAGCAAAAAGACAGTGGTCGGTTTTTTGATACTTACGACTACTGGCGAAGCGGCGTAGGAAGGCCGTTTTGAAATCCACGAAGCGATTGATGGACTCTGGAGGCAATCCATCGAACCACTTTTGTGCCGACCCGGACAAGGTGTGCAGGAACACTCGGCATTTGACAGCATCGCTGTATTGATACAAGATAGCCGCGTTCTTAAACATCCTTAGGTGCTCTTCCGGGTCCTTGCTCCCATCGTATTCCCCAATGTTCGGGGCCCGATACCCTTTGGGCAGGCTTTCCCTAAGGATATGCGCCGAGAAGGGTACCTTGTCATCCGGATCTTCAGGTAGATCTCCAGCAGGGATTATAGCTTTTCCCTTCCCTGAATCCCGAGGTGGGTGTAAAGAGCTTTCCGCCACTGATACCGGCGGTTCCTCCTTCTTCGGGCTGTGCGCACGAGGTTCGGCTCGATGATAGTTGCGGCGGGGCTCCCGGAATGACGTACGAGGGAGTTCTTCCTGCTGCTTCCTCTTTGAGCCCCTGTCGGAGGCGGGAGCTGGTTCCTTAGACGCTTCGGGCGCCAAGCGAGGTCACGAAACTGTTCCTCGCTTTTCAGAGGCGGCTTGCCTTCTAACTTCCTTGAAGAGCTCGTACTCCCCCGCGGTCATGGTTACGTTGATCCTCCTGCTAGAGCTACGGCCCGAGTCCTCCATCTTCACGCTTCGGATCAGGCTATTGTGTTTCCCACAGACGGCGCCAAATTTGATCCCGTCCGGAGGCTGAGTCGGACGGAGGTCGGTCGAGGTGTCCCGATGGTTGACGGAAGGTCGTAGAAGATGATTCGGCTCCCACTGGTGGCTGACGCTACTGCAGGACCCTGCGCACACTCAGACGATCTCCCCCCTTCACGTTAGAGACCGAAACCCAGGGAAAAAGTCCCCGGATCAGGCCCTCCGACGCTCAAGTCAGGTCCCTTTTCCCCAGAAAAGAATAGAGAGAAGCAGAAGGAAAGACAGTTGTGGAAAAAAGTGACGAGAGAGTGTGTGCGCGTACCTGCATACGAGGAATTTCTCGCCTTTTATGCCCCCCCCTTTTGGAGCCTGCCATTCTCTCAGAAAAAACGTTAGCCACTGGGCTTTGTCGCCTAGTTCTGGACACCTGTCGTGCTGCTATTTGTCGCGCAAGCATCTTTCCGTTTAGGAACCTCCGCCTTCGTACATGATTTTGTCCTGTAGTGGGGGACAGCTGGCAGGCTTCTACTGGTTATGAGGGCATCTTTTTGTCTTAAGAACCTCCACCTTCGCCCGCGTCGTTGATATGTAATGATTCTCCTTGACGGACCGTTGAGGTTCTCCGCACCTGTGCTACGCAGTTCCTCCGATCCACTGTGACCTGCCCCGGCCTACACCCGTGGTTTGCATTTCCGGGCCTCCAACTCGCAGACCTGCAGCCCCAACTGTCTAGACACAGCTATGCAGATCTTCAACCTGCGCTTATACTTCCAATTCTTGGCCTCTGCTTAGCTCTGCCGATCTGGACTTGCATCCTGCGCTTTGTACTTTCTGGCCCTCAACCGCAGGTCTGTAGCTCGGGCTGCTTCCGATCAGCTCTGCCGCTTCCGACCTGTCGGCCTATGTGCCGCCTGACGTCTTCCCTCGCCTTCCGACTGCTTTGCCCCCTTGATTGATCAGCCTGCCTTACTTCTGACTACTGCACCTGCTCGTCTTTAACCGCCCCGTCAGCCTCGCCTTCCGACTGCTTTTGCCCCCTTGATCGATCAGCCTGCTTGACTTCTGACTAGCGCACCTGCTCGTCTTTAACCGCCTCGTCAGCCTAACCATTGACTGCCACATCACCTTGACTATTGACCACCACGTCATCCTGACTTTTGACCGCCACATAGCCTTGACTTTTCCAACCCTTTCCTCATGGGCCCCTCCATTACCAACCGTATCAGGGCTGTTGGATAGTCCTGTAGAAAATAAAACAAACAACCCTTCTCGAACTCTTTAAGCTAACACTTGCATAAATAAAGTAGAATAGTAAATTAAAAACATAAAGTAAGAGACAAGCGGTTTACTTGGTTACAACCGATGTGGTTATTAATCCAAGGAAGATTAAGCCCAATATCAATCTCCTTCAGGCGGAGAAGCCTCTTACAACGTTGAAGCGCAGAAACAGAAGCTTAACTACAACTCTAAAGCATACAAGCGTTGGAAATGATTACTTGGAGTTCGTTGAAAAGCTTCTGGACCAAGCCTATATTTATAGCCTTGGTCGAGGCGCCTGGAAGGGGTTCTGAGTGCCCTGGGGGGATAAACTTTATCCCCCAACGATCAGATCAAGTGAAAACTCGATCATGGTCAAAAGGCTGGTCCGGGCGCCCGGAAGGGTTTCGGGTGCCCCGGGCTAGTTCGGGCGTCCCGGACTGTTCCGGGCGCCCGGTCTAGTAAAGTCAACACACGTTGACTTTTCATCCGGGACCACTGCTCTGGTTCGGTTCGGCTCGGTCCGGGTCTTCTACTCCGAATCCGCTTGCTTGGGTGATCTCTGCCATCCGGAATAGGGCTCAACCGAACCCAACTTCCGGTCTTCTCGAGCAGGCTTCCCTCCGGCTTCTCGTCCCTCGGAATCACTGCGTGTTTCCTTCTCATTCGCTGGCGTACTCATCCACAGTCTTCGTCCCTCGGACGCACCGCATGCCGTCCTTCTCACTAGCTGTGTCTCTTGCTCCCTGAGCAATCTTCCGCTTCGGCTTTCGTCCCTCGGAACCATCGCATGCTTCCTTCTCGTCCACCGGGGTACTCTTCTGCAACACCTCGTCCCTCGGACTGTCGTCCTTCTCTCTAGCTGTGTCTTCCGCTCGACTACCTGTGTTCCTAAGCTCTTGCACACTTAGACACAAGGTTAGAAACACACAGGACCTAACTTAACTTGTTGATCACACCAAAACAACCTTTGGGTTCCAACATAAATATGTTAAGTAATCCCCCTCTAGATTAAGCATGTTCAAAGAATGTGTAGAGATTGAATTAATTGAAAGCAAAAACTCATTATGTTTAGATGTATTGATCTGTAACTCAACTTTCTTGATGTTGAATGTAGCTCAAGAATTTGAAAGAGCTTTTTGAAAGTTAGCTCTTTATTGTCTAACTCCGATTTGTCCTCCGACTCTAGCTCTAGTAGTGACTTTGATTCGACCTTCTTGCTCTGAGTATGACTTGCAATCAAAACAAAACCCTTCTCATTTTTGTAGGGATGTGGGGATTGATGGTGGTGGTGGTGGGGAGGGGTGAGTATTGATTGTTTCTTTCTTCATTTTTCATCATGTGTTCATTCTTTTTATCAGATTAGTCAGATGGAAATATAATATAAATAAAAGACAATAATGAAAGACACATAGGTTTACTTGTTTCTCAACCCCTCGAGGTTAGTACTCCAAAGCTTATGTACAAGAGGCGCTTGTCCACTAACTTATCTCCTTTTCGAAACTTTTTTGGAGGCAGAGAAATCTCTTACAAGAGTTGCATCACAATCACAAATAAGACAAAATCACGTTCATATATAAAGTAATATAAACAATTACCAATCTGATATGATCCTACCCAGAAGTCCTAAGTGCCACACACTCCTCCTAACGCTTCCCTAGTCGAATGAGTAGAGCTTCAAGATCTTTTTCAAACACAGAGTTAAAGAGTAGAATAAAAATTGGTGATTTGATCTTTGATCTCGAGGTTCTTTTATAGGTCTTGATCAGTTGACCTATAAACCTCATTCAGCATATCAAACTGTTGGTGCTAGGTGCACAACATTTAACCTAGAATTTTGATATATAACTAATTTAAAAGTTAGGTTAGTTGTGATCTAACTAGTTGTATCAAGTTTGTAGGTATAGGATACTTGATAAGTGTTAAAGCCTTGGTCGTGAACCAGATAGTGATTAAGGCCTAGTGGATCTAGGCAACTAAAGTCCTGATTGGGAATAAGACATAACCTAAGTCTTGGTTGGAGATCAAGCAACAAATTCCTAGCTGGAGACTAGATGAATCAAGTCTAAGTGATTAAGGCTTGACAAACAAATTCTAATTGGCTACTAGGTGAATCAAGTTCAAAGATTAAGGCTTGACAGACAAATTCCAAGCTAAAGGTTATGCGAATCAAGTCCAAGTGATTAAGGTTTGATAGATAAATTCCTAGCTAGGTAGTAGATGAATTAAATCCAAGTAGAGTTAACTGGGAGCTAAAAGTTTGATAAACAAGTCCAAGTATAAGAAGTTGGGAGCTTAGCACCTTAGTCTAGATAAATTAACTAGAGGCTAAACATCTAGACCCAACGTAAGTGCAAGTAACTTTACATTCTATATCTTACTTAAGTGCAAGTAAACACTTCAAGGAAGTATGTTCGATGATTTCAAGCAACCGAATGGAGTTCGGGGGTGATTGGCCGGTGATAACTCTCGACAAAAAAAATTTAGAGGGTTTAGATGATCAAAGTGTACGGGCGATCAAAGTAGCTTCTAGGCGATCAGGAGATGGCGTTATCAACAAATTGAGCGAGTCGGGTCAAGATGAGATCTAACCCATTTTCAAGTGACTGAGGGTGTCTGGATGACTGGAGAGCTTCTTTAATGTTATCAAACAGATGATGTTGTAGCCACGACAACACCTCTATAGGCTATCGGAGGAGTCCTATATAAGGAGTTTTAGGGCAGAGCTTGACAATCTCTCTTCTATACAGAATTCATTCTTATTCTAATACTCTCTCATCTTCTGTGTTGCAATATGCTGCAACTTGTGCTTCATTTTGATCGACAACACCTAGAGCAACATTTTCATTTTTATTGTGTTGCCTAATTTTATTATTGTACTTAATTTTTAGATTATTTTTCTATAAGATTTCTCCACCTAGGATAAATTAGAAATAAGAATCATATTTTATAACTACTACGTGTCTATACTTCAGGTTTGATTAATCAACTTGCATTCTTAAACTATTAGGTAAATCTATTAAATATTTTTATTTGTAACGCTCGAAAATTCTCAAAATTATTTTAGAAATATTTTATGATTTTTCTGGAATTTTAGGATATTTTTACAGAATTTTTAGAGTAGCGGAAATAGCAAAAATAAATAGGAACGTAAAATAGCCTACGCGGGTATTGAACCCGAGACCTATTGGGTCCTACGACTTAAGGTGAACTCTAGTAACCAAGTGAACCCAGCAGGGCCGTGCTGAAAAGAAAGGGAATCAATTTTATTTAAGTTAGAGTTGGGCGAATTAATCCCTTAATATAAATAGGGAATCAAGTGAAGAGTTATTTGATTTTTAAACGTAACTCTCTCCTCCCCCACCCTAGTCACGCCGCCCTCTCTCTTTCTCCCTCACCTCTCGGCGCACCAAGCCCCAAGGGCTAGGGTTCCGTCCCAAAGGCTACAAGAACACTTTCCGGCGATGACTCCAGCACGAGGACGTTTCTCTCCACGAGAAGAACGCGTAGACGCAAGAGAATCGTCGAGAAGATCCTCTCCACCGGAAAACTAGCGACTAGATTCGTAAGAAATTTAGCGCAGGAGGTAAGAAACCCCTTACCTACAGTATAAGTAGTTCTCGTGTGATTGCATGCTCTAGTTTAGTAGTATATGGATTTTTGGCACATAGGGTGTGCAACAGCGCACGCCAAGTGCTCGATAGTATGTTCAGCACAATTAAAATGCTACCTAGGCATTTTAATAGTTTAACTAAATGCGATAGAAGCATTTATCTAGTATATGCAGTTTTACTACAGCTTATATGGGACTACGGTCCAATGGGTGGGCTCCCACAGTCGCCTCTAGGTTCAGATAACCTAGAAATAGCAAGATAAGTAAAATTCAGCTATAATTAGTATTTTATTTTAGCAATGGCACTGTACTGGATTAGATATCCATTGGGTTGGGCTCCCACAGTCGTCCCTAGATTTAGATAACCTAGTAAACCCTACTAAGTTCGAGACTTGCAAACCTGGGTCTAGTTAGGGATGCGCGCATAGCACGTACAGTTGCCGGGCCCATCAGCAGCATGATTATGTATTTTCATCTATCTATGATAAATAGTTTTCAAAACTCACAAATCAGTTGTGTATACAGTTTAAATTCAGTTCTAGCTTAGTTTTAGTTTAGCTCAGTTCATGCTTCAGTTTAGTTTTTCATTATTGATACACATGATAGTTCCATGATCAGTTTTGGTTCCCATGTTGTACGATACCATGCCATGCTCTCACCTGTTCAGTATACATATATTTCAAATAGCATGTTTTAAAAGCATGATTTCATCGTATGCATGTTTTTGTGAGGTAGATGGTTTCTTACTAAGCTCTCAAGCTTACAGATACTCTTTTCCTTATACTGCAGATAAAGGTAAAGGAAAGATGGACTAGCGGAGGCTGGAGGTCAATGCAAGGAAGATGTGTGTGGATGGAACCTGGAATAAAGACCTTGGAAGAACTAGAACATTTAATAACTTAGTGTTTCTTATCATGTTACTCTTTGCCTATTTAGTTATCTAAATGCATGGAATTATAGAAAATCTGCTTAGATTGTTAGTAACCATGTTTAGAATGCTAGTTGTTTGCTATTAGAATGTTCTCCAGTTATTTTAGAACTTATGTATGTGAGTTTGGCACGAAACAGTGCTGAAATCAGAGTTTTGCTGCGAAATCAGAAACCCCAATTGATCAGCGGATCGATTGGGGGCCCTCAATCGATCAGTGGATCGATTGGGAGCCTGGTTCCGCGAACAGTAAGCTTCTGGATCGATCAGCCGATCGATCCAGTCGCATTCTGTCGCAAACAGAGAGTTCAGGGATCGATCGTTCGATCGATCGGGAAATCACTCCCGCGAACAGAGAGCTCTGGAATCGATCACTGGATCGATTGGCTAGTTTGGATCGATCAGTCAATCGATCCAGACGCTAGTCCCCGCATACAGTAGGGTCCTGAATCGATCACTGGATCGATTGCCCAACCTGGATCGATCAGCCGATCGATCCAAATTAGTCTCCGTGCACAGTAGCATGCTGGATCGATCTGTGGATCGATCAGAGGCCTAGTACTAGCTGAAAACACTTTAGTTCAGCCCTAGATGACAGCAAAAACCTAGAACACCCTTTCTAGCATAGCCACAGCAATTCAAGGGGTAGTTTAAACATTAAGTTCAGATAGTCTAGCGATTAACAGAAGCATATTCATTAGTTCAGCAAAATTTTCATCAGATCAGCTTTCCGCACATGAATTAGTTTGCCTAATGTAATGATCGGCCTCACAGCCTAGTTAGTAGAAGGAGGGTCGTTACAGAGTGGTATCAGAGCAAAGTTCCATACTTCCTTCACACACATCAGCATTGAACCTGCAGCTTCCAAGTAAGAACACCTCTCCTCTTACATATGTTTTCTTACTGTCATGTTTATAGATAGCTAAAGCATGTTGATATATGATATGTTTAACATGGTTGATTATAGTAATTAGTTAAATGTGATAGTATTAGTTATGTATGTCCTCTATTCCTTTAGAAATGGCAAGAGGACGCCCAATTAAGAGGACACCACCACTGAGCCCCAGCACGAGGCAGGCAGTTTAGTGCCTCCCCGGACCTTACAGATTAGTGGCTCAGTTACAACAACAAGAGATAGCCACCTTAAAGGCTAATCAGCAGAATACTCCCATCACCGAACCAAACATAGCAACCCTGTTATAGAGGTTCCACCACCACAAGACTGAGAGCAGAGGCAAAGAGAGAAGCCTATCTCGATCCACAGAGAGTCAAGCCCGAGAACTTCTGCACCGGTGAACCATGGGATGCTCAAGCCGGTTCAAAACACTGGAGAGTACGATGGAGCTCGGACCGCCGAGCATGAAAGTGAAGTGCGCCTTCCGCTTGAGGAGATGCACGATGTGGTGGAGAGAATTAGAGCGCCGGAACTGTGTGACATGGGCTGACTTCGAGAAAGAATTCTTCGAGGAGTTCTTTCACATGTGGGTCACAAACCGCCACTACGACGAGTTCACTGAGTTTCGTCAGGGCAACCTATCAGTTGAGGAAGCCGCGAAGAAATTCAATAGACTGGCTCGTCTATGCCCCGAACTAGTCAGCACAGAAAAAGAACGAGTCCGGTTGATGCTCAAGATGCTGAGGCCGGAAATAGCAATGAACGTGGTTGGCGGCGTGCATAGGCCGCAAACCACCGAATAACTAGTCAGCAGTGCTCTGACCACCGAGCACTACCAGAACAATATTAAGCAGCAGAAGTAAGTCCTCTCAGAGTCCAAAGGGCAAGGAGGCTCAGGTACTCAGAAACAACAGGGCCACAGCTCTAATTGGAAAGGGAACTCCAGCAACAAGTACAAACCAGGGAGCTACCCAAAAGGAGGACCAGCTAGTAAACAACCTAGTTATCCCAAATGTGCTACTTGTGGGAAATTCCACCTTGGAGTTTGTCGTAAGGGCACCCGAGGATGCTTTGAGTGTGGGCAGGAAGGGCATATGGCTAAGCAGTGCCCAAACAAGACTAGTCTTCCTTAACCACAGCTGATTCAGTACGGAGGCCAGCCAGCTCAGTTGCATCAGATGCAGGCCGCTTTGGATGGTCCACACATCAGCCAGGGCAGATTAGAAGCCCCTCCAGCTATGACCAATGTGAGGATCTACTCACTCACCAGAGAGGACGTAGCAAATGCCTCGATAGTTGTTACAGGTCAGATTAGTATTTTACAGCAGAGTACAACTGTCTTATTCGGGCATTCGCTGAAAAGTTAGCAGTACCCCCAGAGGTATTCAGTGGTCAGTTTTTGATGACGCTACCTTCGGGAGAAATTATGGCATCTACGCACTGGCTTAGAGCGGTGCCAGTCATTATAGCAGGCAGAGAGTTGTTTGGCGATCTGATAGTGCTAGATATGGCTGACTACGATGTCATCATGGGAATGGACTTCCTGATCAAGTACGGTGCTTCCATAGAGTGTCGTAAACAGAAAGTTATATTCCAACCCGAAGCAAGAGTGCAGTTTGAGTACAGCGGAGAGACAAAGAGAAACGCTAAGAAGTTTATCTCAGCTCTAAAAGCACAAAAATTAATGGATTCAGGATGTACGAGATTCTTAGCACATGTAGTCAATACCAGTCAGAACAAGGACCAACAGCTAGAAGGAGTCCGAGTTGTATGTGACTACCCAGCAGTCTTCCCTGAAGAGTTACCATGCCTAGCACCAGACAGGGAGATAGAATTTGAGATAGAGCTCATTCCCGGTACAAATCCCATCTCCAAAGTGCCTTACCGCATGGCTCCAGCAGAACTGAAGGAACTTCAGGAGCAGCTATAGGAGCTATTTGACAAGGGCTTCATACATCCTAGTCATTCACTATGGGGAGTGCCTGTATTGTTCGTGAAGAAGAAGGACGGGAGCATGCGCCTGTGCATAGACTACCGGGCATTGAACCAAGTCACCATCAAGAACAGGTATCCTCTTCCCAGAATAGATGACCTGTTCGATCAGCTAAAGGGAGCAGCAGTGTTTTCTAAGATAGACCTCAGATCAGGTTATCATCAGGTGAAAGTTAAAGAAGGGGATATACCCAAGACAACATTCAGGACTAGATACGGACACTACGAGTTCGTAGTCATGCCCTTTGGTGTGACAAATGCTCCAACTACTTTTATGGACCTCATGAACAGAGTATTCAGGGACTACCTAGATAGATTTGTTATTGTGTTTATCGATGACATTCTTATCTATTCGAAGAACACGCAGAGCACCTGAGAATAGTATTGCAGACCCTTCAGTAGAACCAGTTGTACGCCAAGTTCACGAAATGTGAATTTTGGTTAGATCAGGTGTCCTTCCTGGGTCACATCATCTCAAAGGATGGTATTATGGTAGACCCCAGCAAGATAGAAGCTGTGAGTAATTGGAAAAGACCCAAGAACGCCAGTGAAATCAGAAGCTTTCTGGGATTAGCAGGTTATTACAGAAAATTTGTAGAGGACTTCTCCAGAATAGTCTCCCCACTGACAGCTCTTACCAGAAAGAACAGAAAATTTCAGTGGATAGAGGACTGCGAGAACAACTTCAGCGAGTTAAAAAGGAGATTGACCAGTACACCTATTCTAGCTCTACCAGAAAACACAGACAGCTTTGACATTTATAGTGATGCCTCTAAATTGGGATTAGGAGCAGTACTGATGCAAAATGGCAAGGTGATCACCTATGCCTCCAGACAACTCAAAGACTATGAGAGGAACTATCCTACTCATGATCTTGAGCTTGCAGCAGTTGTGTTCACCCTCAAAATTTGGAGACACTACTTGTATGGAGCTCAGTGTAGAGTGTATACAGATTATCAGAGTTTGAAGTACTTCTTCACTCAGAAGGATCTGAATATATGACAGCGCAGATGGCTTGAGCTGGTCAAAGATTACGATATAGATATCCTCTACCACCCAGGAAAGGCCAATAAGATAGCAGATGCGCTTAGCAGGAAGTCCAGTGCTATCTTATTATCACTAGCAGCCATGTCACCGCCCCTACAGAGGGAGATCACAGATTTCGGTCTCGAACTTATAGTGGGACAACTCTCTGCTATGACCTTAGCATCTACCCTACTTGGTGATATCCAGACAGCTCAGGAACAGGATCCTGAAATTCAGAAAATCAAGCAAGGGATAACAGAACCAGAAAGTGGAGAGTTCAGAATGGCTAACAGTGGAGCAGTATATTTCGGTGACAGACTCTGTGTTCCAGATCAGGAGGAAATAAAGAGAAAGATTTTAGATGAGGCTCACAGGACTCCTTATGCGATGCATCCAGGTTCCACCAAGATGTACCAGGACCTAAAGAAACATTTTTGGTGGCCCGGGATGAAAAGAGACATCGCTAGATATGTTAGCACCTGTCTGACCTGCCAGAGGGTCAAGGCAGAACATCAGAGACCAGGAGGAGTTCTGCAGCCTATCCAGATTCCAGAATGGAAGTGGGAAGACATTTCTATGGATTTTATAGTGGGACTACCCAGAACCACGAATGGTTTTGAAACCATCTGGGTAATAGTTGACAGGTTAACTAAATCAGCCCACTTCTTAGCTATCAGGATATCCTACTCCATGGAACAGCTAGCTCAGTTGTATCTCAAGGAGATCGTCAGACTGCATGGAGTTCCACGAACTATTATATCAGATAGAGACAGTAGGTTCACGTCACACTTCTGGGAGTGTGTACAGTCAGCATTGGGCACTAAGTTAAAATTCAGCACAGCTTTCCATCCTCAGACAGATGGTCAGACGGAGCGAGTGAATTAGATACTCGAAGATATGCTCCGAGCATGTGCCCTAGACTTCAAGGGAAGTTGGTGCAAGTATCTGAGTTTAGCAGAATTTGCATACAACAATAGCTATCAGGCCACCATCGGCATGACACCCTACGAGGCTCTCTATGGGCGGAGGTGTAGATCTCCAATTTGCTGGTATGAGAGTGGTGAGCAGAAGGAACTAGAACTCCAGACATATCTAGTAGCAGATACCACAGCAGATCCGCTAGAGCCGCCAGAAAAGCTATGCTGATACACGGCGCAGACCCTTAGAGTTTTCAGTTGGGGATACAGTATTCCTCAAAGTGGCTCCCATGAAGGGAGTAATGCGTTTTGGGAAGAAGAGCAAACTGAGTCCCAGATATGTGGGACCATACCTTATCACTAGAAGAGTTGGCAAGCTAGCATATGAGCTAGAGCTACCACAGGAGATGTCAGCCATCCATAATGTATTCTATGTCTCTATGCTGAAGAAGCATATCCCAGATGCCACCCAAGTGATTGAGCCCCAGTCGGTACCAGTCCGCGAAGACCTCAGCTATGATAGTCGGCCTATTCAGATAATAGACCGAGCAATTAAGAAATTGTGGAACAAGGAGGTACCATTAATAAAAGTTATTTGGCAAAATCACACCACAGAAGAGGTAACATGGGAGACAGAAGCTAATATGAGACAGAAGTACCCAGAGTTATTCTAAGTTCGAGGACAAACTTTTTATAAGGTATGGGGGATTGTAACGCCCAAAAATTCTCAAAATTATTTTAGAAATATTCTATGATTTTTCTAGAATTTTAGGATATTTTTACAGAATTTTTAGAGGAGCGAAAGTAGCAAAAATAAATAGGAACGTAAAATAGCCTACGCGGGTATTGAACCCGAGACCTATTGGGTCCTACGACTTAAGGTGAACTCTAGTAACCAAGTGAACCCAGCAGGACCGTGCTGAAAAGAAAGGGAATCAATTTTATTTAAGTTAGAGTTGGGCGAATTGTTGGGTTTTTCGGGCCGCGAAAACCGCTTTTCACGTCGCGGAAACCCCGAATCGCCCAAGCCACGGATCTCGTGCAAGGTAAAACTTTCAAAAAATACGAGTACGAGTTTAAAACACGATCGACTCTTAGATCTATGAGGGAAAACATTTACCCTTGATGCGAGCCCTTCGTAATCCCGCAACGTCTAAAGGTAGTCAGATCTCGAGATCGTCAAGCGAACGGTCCTCTAGCGGTATCCACACGAACAAGGAGTGGTCTTCTACCACTCAAAGATGGAGAGGAGAACCCACAAGTGTGCTAGCACTTTCTAGGGCTCTCAGATTGGATCTAAAAGGTGAGAAAGGAGAGAAGGGAAAAGGAACTCACACACTCCTCTAGGTACTCTCCTTTTGTGACCTTTACACCACCTAGTTGCTTGGAATCAACTCTCACTTCTTCTCCACCATGAAGCCACGACCATCAGCAAGCTAGAGAGAGGGAGAAGCACCCAAGGAAGAAGAAGCATTGAACACCATTCAATTTCACCAAATGAAAACCTCTCATCACTTAGTGTGGCTGACCACCACATGTGTAACCCCCACATTAATGTGGCCGGCCACATTAAGAGGATTAATGGTGTGTAACCTCCATGAGGTGGCACACCATTATATAAGGGGATGATGTGGCATGCCATGTAGGATGAGTCATCCTCATGATGTGGCAATTCATCAAGTCAAAACTTGATGTGTCAACCTCTATTTGGTCAAGTCAAACTTGACCAATGCTCTTCCTTGTTGAGTTAAATCCAAGCTTTGATTCAAGTCAATTTTAATTTAATGAATCTCAATTCATTAATATAAATTGACTCATGAATCAAATTTAAATTAGACTCATTCAACAATTGAATCTAATTGAGTCTAACTCAATAAGTCTAATTTGAATCCAATCTTTGATTCATCATATGAATCTAATCCTATTGGTTCATCATATGAACCTAATCTCCATGCACATGTTCTTTGTGTGTGACCCAATAGGTTCTTCTAACGTTGGCAATGTTATAAACTCCTTTAAAAACATAAGCAATGAGCGGCATCTAGCAATACATTATTGCTACCCAAGTTACAAGAAATGTTGAGATCCAACATCACCTTGTGACTACTAATTGTGACTCCTCACAATATGTGACAAGTGTCCTTCTATCCTAGACATCTAGATTGATCAATGTGAGGCATAGACCGTGTCATCCTCTGACCAATCTAAATCTTGAACTCCGAGTAGACTCACTCAATCAAATGAGCTCAATATCTGATATTGACTCATTTGGGTATGGCCATACACTTCGTGGTCTCACTCTATCAAGAATATCGATGTCTCTCCCGTCATATAGGAGGGATAGATCCCATCTACATCACTCACATCCCTCTGCATAATTTGTTATATACCCAGTAATCGCCTTTATAATCCACCCAGTTACGGGTGACGTTTGACGAAACTAAAGTACATAACTCCTTATGTAGGGATCCATGGTGACTTCAGGTCTAAGGACTAATAGTCATACTAATAGCCACATGAGAAAGTATATGACACTCATATAACGATCCATGATACTTTCTCATGGCGGGTCATTCAATATACATTCTCTAATGCATACCCATGTGTCAGCTTGATATCTCTATATCCATGACTTGTGAGATCAAGTCATCGAGCTGACCTACATGCTAGTCTTCTTATATTAACATTGTCCCTGAATGTTAATACTCGACTAGGAATGATTTAGAGTAGTGTTCCCTATATCATCTCACTTTCGATTCAACTAATCGATTGATATAAGTATGAACGTTCTACTCAAGGACGTTACTATACTTATTTTATCTGACACTAATACAAATAAGCATAATAACCAAAGACCAATGCCTTTATTAATATACAAAAATATGATATACATGAGTCCATTCAATCATCAAATGATCGGCTCTAGGGCTCTAACTAACAATCTCCCACTAGCACTAGTGTCAATCAGTATAGGCTCTAAGGCCTAATGACCTAGTGTGACCATCATGCTTTCTCAATGCCAAAGCCTTGGTCAAGGGATCTGCGATGTTAGCCTCTGTAGGTACTCTGCAAATCTTCACATCTCCTCTATCGATAATCTCCCGAATGAGATGGAAGCGCCGTAGTATGTGCTTGGTCCGCTGGTGTGAGCGAGGTTCCTTCGTCGTTATAGCTCCATTGTTGTCACAATAGAGCTCAACTGGTCAGCGATGCTAGAACCACCCCAAGTTCGATTGAACTTGCATCCAACGCCTTTTCACGCTCTATCGCAAAGAATGTACTCGGCTTCATTGTAGAATCACCATCGTCCGTTGAACTCTTCCACCACAAAGACCACCATTTAAGCAAAACACGAACCCCGACTACGATCTATAGTCATCCCGGTCGGTCTCGAAGCTAGCATCACCGTAACCCTTGCTCATCATTGCTCCATATATCAAGAAAAATTTTTAGTCCTTCTTAAGTACTTAAGAATATTCTTGACCGCTATCCAATGACTTTCACCGACTGGTATCTGCCCGTCATGCTCAAAGCATACGAGACATCGGTCGAGTACACATGGCGTACATGATCGATCCTATGGCCGAGGCATAAGGGATCTGATCTATACGGTCTCTCTCCTCTCTAGAAGAGGGACCTTGAGTCTTTGAAAGACTCACGCCATGTGACACAGAAATCCCTTCTTGGAGTTCTGCATGGTAAACCCAAGGAGTACCTTGTCAATGTATGCACTCGACTTAGGCCAAGCAATCTCTTAGATCTATCCCTATAGATCTGTATCCTTAGAATGCGGATGCCTCACCTAAGTCCTTCATTGAGAAGCAACTCCCTAGCCGTGTCTTGACATCAAGCATAGGGATGTCCTTCCCAATGAGTAGTATGTCATCCACATACAATATGAGGAAGACAACTATATCCCTACAACCTTCTTGTAGACACAAGGCTTATCTTCGTTTGATGAAACCAAACTGCTTGATTGCATCATCGAAATGAAGATTCCAGCCGAAGCTTGCTTTAGTCCATAAATGGACCTATGTAGCTTGCATACTCGCTAGTATGCCGTGGATCTACAAAACCCTCGGGTTGTGTCATGTACATATCCTCGAGCAGGTTTCATTCGTAAACGCGGTTTTGACATCCATCCGCCATATCTCATAGTCATGGTAGGTCGCAATAGCAAGCATGATCCGAATGGACTTAAACATCGCCATCGGAGAAAAGGTTTCATCATAGTCAATACCATAACTGCTTGAAACCTTTAGCTACCAAGCGACCCTTATAGATAAGTCCATCCATGTCGTCTTTCTCTTAAAGACCCACTTGCACCCAATGGGTTTTACCCCTTCGTGGATCAACCAAAGTCCATACTTGGTTGGTGTACATGGATTCCATTTCGGATCTCATGGCCTCTAGCCATTTCTGAATCTGGTCTCATCACAGCTTCGTGGTAGGCTCATCCTCTATGAGCATAACGTCATCATGGTCGACAAGAGAAATGAGTATCTCTCAGCCTGACGACGTCTATCGACCTGCCAAGAGGTATGTCTACTTGAACCGTTGTTGTTCCTCAACTCCTTGTGGAACATCATCCACAACACTTTGTGGCTCCAGCTCAACTTCCATCGAGGCTTCAGTATTCGGATCTTGAACTTCTTCAAGATCGAACGTGTTCCCACTAGTCTTTTAGAAACAAAGTCCCTTTCTAGAAAGACCCGAGTCTTTGCCACACTTGTGCTGACTGGGAATGTAGAAGTAATATCCCTTAGTTTCCTTGGGATATCCGATGAAATAGCACTTGTCGGATTTGGGTCCTAATTTGTCTGAGACTTGACGTCGTACGTAAGCCTCACAACCCCAAATCCTCATAAAAGACACCTGGGCATCTCTCCTAGTCCATATCCTATATGGTTTCTTTATCACGGCCTTGGATGGAACTCGGTTGAGAATGAAAGCTGCCGTGTCTAGAGCATATCCCCATAGATATGTCGGAAGATCTGTGTGACTCATCATAGACCTTACCATATCTAATAAGGTACGATTCCTCCTTTCGGATACACCATTCCACTGTGGTGTTCCAGGAGGAGTGAGTTGGGATAGAATCCCACACTCAGCTAAATAGTCATGAAACTAATGGCTTAAGTATTCACCACCTCGATCTGATCGAAGTATCTTAATACTCTTGCCAAGCTGGTTCTGTACTTCATTCTTGAATTCTTTGAACTTTTCAAAGGATTCAGACTTATGTGTCATCAAGTACACATAACCATATCTACTGAAGTCATCAGTAAATGTGATGAAGTATCTATAACCGCCTCTAGCAGCAACATTGAAAGGGCCACATACATCACTATGTATGAGTCCTAACAAATCAGTTGCTCTCTCGCTGTGCCCACTAAAGGGAGTCTTGGTCATCTTGCCTCGAAGGCATGACTCGCATATCTCATATGATTCAAAATCAAATGAGTCCAGCAAACCATCCTTATGGAGCTGGGATAAGCGCTTGTCATTTATATGACCTAAGCGACAGTGCCAGAGGTAGGTTTGGTTCATGTCATTTGACTTGAACCTCTTGGTATTTATGTTATAGATAGGGCTCTCAAGGTCTAGAATATAGAGTCCGTTTATTAGAGGTGCACTACAATAGAACATATCGTTTAAATAGACAGAACAACATTTGTTTTTTATTATAAACGAAAATCGTTTCTTGTCCAAACAAGAAACTGAAATTATGTTCTTAGTCAAGGCAGCCACATAACAACAATCATCTAATTCTAGTACAAGCCCAGAGGGAAGAGATAGATGATAAGTTCCTACAGCAATAGCAGCAACTCGTGCTCCATTGCCTACTCGTAGGTCTATCTCACCCTTAGTCAATGCCCTGCTATTTCTCAGCGCTTGTACATTAGTACAAATGTACGAATCCGGTATCTAATACCCACGATGAAGAAATAGAGAGGTTGACTTCTATAACATGTATACCTGAAGTAGAAATCTTATTTCTCTTCTTCGTAAGATCTTCCTTGGAGTTCCTCTTCCAATGCCTTGCTTGTCCTTGATATAGGTGACAAAGATGTTCAACCATATCGTAAGCGCTCATCAACTCATGTTGCTTCAAGCTCGGAGTTCATGGTTGCGAGCATAAGACAGACACATCTAATGTGTCATCTTGATGCTTCTTGTAAGCATCCCGCCACCAGTGGTAGGAGGAGCCTCCGAATGGGCTACCCAACGCATAATTTACGCCCCGAGTGAGAACTATTCTCGTGTTCCTGTATCAGCCGAAATTTGTTCATGAGCTTGTCCTTCTTAAGGACAGATCGCAGAGAGAAAATGTTCGTATTTGACGTCATGGTTATCTACAACAGAAAATTTTGCAGAAATAAATATCATATTCTTTAAAATCATTTAATTAGGCCTTTAATTAAATGATGCTCCCACTGAATTCTATAATTCTTGTGGGACAAGATCCACATCATACTAACCCTTGAGTTAGCTTTGGCTAATACGCCCAAGGCTTAGTATGATCGGTAGGTAACGATTACCAATTACATCTCTATGCAACTCTTGTTTATAAAATCAATATCCGCATTTATATTAAAACTCGAGTTAGCTTTGGCTAATACGCCCGAGAGTTAATATAGATGTGATTTTGATCTATCTTTTCTAACTGTTGGAATAATGCCTATAGTTGACTCGATCCAACCGAGTAACTAGGAATACTCAATCTAATTGAGCTTGTATCCACCCATGCGTTGATAGGCGGACCAAGATTGTCCCTCCGTACCCTACCAATATAATATGTATTGCTCTGCTTTGGTAGATTCAACAATACATGTGATCGAGGTAGTGATAGGTATCATGGCACGGTTAGGCATTTAGAGTTGGTTCGATCGAGATCTAATCTAATCGAAAAAGGATGCATCTTGTGCACGACTTAGATCTAATCTAATCGCAAGGGTGCATCATGTGCACGACTTAGATCTAATCTAATCGTAAGGCACTAATTAATTAATTACTTATTAAACATGCATCACATACACAAGCAATTAATTAACTTATTTGTGATTAAGTCATGGCCCTACTACGATCTTCTCAAGCCAATGAAAAGATCGATTGGTCAACCTAGGGTCAATAGCTTCTCCAAGCTCCTCCCTTTGACCATCTTGTGTTGCTCGTGCCGCCTCGGAACTCCGTCTCGTGTGGACCCTCCACCGCTCCAATTTGTACATTACAATTTGAAACTTGAGTTATATTCAAGTCTAAATCTAATTTACAACAAGAATATAAGAGAAAGGCACGACGCGCAGGTCGCGGAAAAAATAAAAACATACAACACGCGCAAACACATAACGGCACGCAGGCCGTATTATGAATTACAACACAATCCAATCATATTGGGTTTTTGGGCCATGACTATCACAAAATTAATATATAATTCAAAATTATATATTTTCATAATTTTCTATAATTTTTAAAATAATTTTTACAATTTTACGAGTAAAATTTACCGGCGGTCCCGTTTAGCGGTTTCAAGAATCATGAACGGATCCTTATGGGCCCAGGGCAGCGCTCTACCCGCGATCTAACCATCGCGAGGGTTCGCTTGCGATCCAACAGCGCTTAAACCCGCTGTCCCAAAACGATTTGGGCGAGACATTGCCGTTCGAAAAATCTTCCCATGAGTTCGTTTTGTTATTTAAAGCGATCGTGAGCAAATCCTTTGCGGGGTTAGGGGCAGTACCCCTACCCACGATCTAACAATCGTGAGTTGCTCCTTTGCGATCTAATGGCACCCAAGCCCACTGTCCCAAACGGATTCGGGGCGAAACGAAACCGGTTTTGAAAGATCTTTCCGGTAGCCGAAGCCTACAAGTGCCGAGACACTTGTGCTTCGCTTCTACAGAAAAATTACCCATAAAATCATAAAAAAACTAATTTTAAAAGAAAATCACAGAAGGTTTTATTTTTCATAAAAATAAAAACAAAATCGTACAAGCCTTGCACGTGGCTCTGATACCACTGTTGGGTATTTCGGACAGCGAAAATCGCTTTTCGCGTCGCGGAAACCCCGAATCGCCCAAGCCACGGATCTCGTGCAAGGTAAAACTTTCAAAAAATACGAGTACGAGTTTAAAACACGATCGACTCTTAGATCTATGAGGGAAAACATTTACCCTTGATGCGTGCCCTTCGTAATCCCGCAACGTCTAAAGGTAGCCAGATCTCGAGACCGTCAAGCGAACGGTCCTCTAGCGGTATCCACACGAACAAGGAGTGGTCTTCTACCACTCAAAGATGGAGAGGAGAACCCACAAGTGTGCTAGCACTTTCTAGGGCTCTCGGATTGGATCTAAAAGGTGAGAAAGGAGAGAAGGGAAAAGGAACTCACACACTCCTCTAGGTACTCTCCTTTTGTGACCTTCACACCACCTAGTTGCTTGGAATCAACTCTCACTTCTTCTCCACCATGAAGCCATGACCATCAGCAAGCTAGAGAGAGGGAGAAGCACCCAAGGAAGAAGAAGCATTGAACACCATTCAATTTCACCAAATGAAAACCTCTCATCACTTAGTGTGGCCGGCCACCACATGTGTAACCCCTACATTAATGTGGCCGGCCACATTAAGAGGATTAATGGTGTGTAACCTCCATGAGGTGGCACACTATTATATAAGGGGATGATGTGGCATGCCATGTAGGATGAGTCATCCTCATGATGTGGCAATTCATCAAGTCAAAACGTGATGTGTCAACCTCTATTTGGTCAAGTCAAACTTGACCAATGCTCTTCCTTGTTGAGTTAAATCCAAGCTTTGATTCAAATCAATTTTAATTTAATGAATCTCAATTCATTAATATAAATTGACTCATGAATCAAATTTAAATTAGACTCATTCAACAATTGAATCTAATTGAGTCTAACTCAATAAGTCTAATTTGAATCCAATCTTTGATTCATTATATGAATCTAATCCTATTGGTTCATCATATGAACCTAATCTCCATGCACATGTTCTTTGTGCGTGACCCAATAGGTTCTTGTAACGTTGGCAATGTTATAAACTCCTTTAAAAACATAAGCAATGAGCGGCATCTAGCAATACATCATTGCTACCCAAGTTACAAGAAATGTTGAGATCCAACATCACCTTGTGACTACTAATTGTGACTCCTCACAATATGTGACAAGTGTCCTTCTATCCTAGACATCTAGATTGATCAATGTGAGGCATAGACCATGTCATCCTCTGACCAATCTAAATCTTGAACTCCGAGTAGACTCACTCAATCAAATGAGCTCAATATCTGATATTGACTCATTTGGGTATGGCCATACACTTCGTGGTCTCACTCTATCAAGAATATCGATGTCTCTCCGTCATATAGGAGGGATAGATCCCATCTACATCACTCACATCCTCTCGCATAATTTGTTATATACCCAGAATCGCTTTTATAGTCCACCCAGTTACGGGTGACGTTTGACGAAACTAAAGTACATAACTCCTTATGTAGGGATCCATGGTGACTTCAGGTCTAAGGACTAATAGTCATACTAATAGCCACATGAGAAAGTATATGACACTCATATAACGATCCATGATACTTTCTCATGGCGGGTCATTCAGTATACATTCTCTAATGCATACCCATGTGTCAGCTTGATATCTCTATATCCATGACTTGTGAGATCAAGTCATCGAGCTGACCTACATGCTAGTCTTATTGTATTAACATTGTCCCTGAATGTTAATACTCGACTAGGAATGATTTAGAGTAGTGTTCCCTATATCATCTCACTATCGATTCAACTAATCGATTGATATAAGTATGAACGTTCTACTCAAGGACGTTACTATACTTATTTTATCTGACACTAATACAAATAAGCATAATAACCAAAAACCAATGCCTTTATTAATATACAAAAATATGATATACATGAGTCTATACAATCATCAAATGATCGGCTCTAGGGCTCTAACTAACACGAATTAATCCCTTAATATAAATAGGGAATCAAGTGAAGAGTTATTTGATTTTTAAACGTAACTCTCTCCTCCCTCACCCTAGTCACGCCGCCCTCTCTCTTTCTCCCTCACCTCTCGGCGCACCAAGCCCCAAGGGCTAGGGTTCCGTCCCAAAGGCTACAAGAACACTTTACGGCGACGACTCCGGCACGAGGACGTTTCTCTCCACGAGAAGAACGCGTAGACGCAAGAGAATCTTCGAGAAGATCGTCTCCACCGGAAAACTAGCGACTAGATTCGTAAGAAAACTAGCACAGGAGGTAAGAAACCCCTCACCTGCAGTATAAGTAGTTCTCGTGTGATTGCATGCTCTAGTTTAGTAGTATATGGATTTTTGGCACATAGGGTGTGCAACAGCGCACGCCAAGTGCTCGATAGTATATTTAGCACAATTAAAATGCGACTTAGGCATTTTAATAGTTTAACTAAATTAGATAGAAGCATTTATCTAGTATATGCAGTTTTACTACAGCTTATATGGGACTATGGTCCAATGGGTGAGCTCCCACAGTCGCCTCTAGGTTCAGATAACCTAGCTCTAGGTTCAGATAACCTAGAAATAGCAAGATAAGTAAAATTCAGCTATAATTAGTATTTTATTTTAGCAATAGCACTGTATTGAATTAGATATCCATTGGGTTGGGCTCCCACAGTCGTCCCTAGGTTTAGATAACCTAGTAAACCCTACTAAGTTCGGGACTTGCAAACCCGGGTCTAGTTAGGGATGCACGCATAGCACATACAATTGCCGGACCCATCAGCAGCATGATTATGTATTTTCATCTATCTATGATAAATAGTTTTCAAAACTCACAAATCAGTTGTGTATACAGTTTAAATTCAGTTCTAGCTTAGTTTTAGTTTAGCTCAGTTCATGCTTCAGTTTAGTTTTTCATTATTGATACACGTGATAGTTCCATGATCAGTTTTGGTTCCCATGTTGTACGATACCATGCCATGCTCTCACCTGTTCAGTATACATATATTTCAAATAGCATGTTTTAAAAGCATGATTTCATCGTATGCATGTTTTTGTGAGGTAGATGGTTTCTTACTAAGCTCTCAAGCTTACAGATACTCTTTTCCTTATACTGCAGATAAAGGTAAAGGAAAGATGGACTAGCGGAGGCTGGAGGTCAATGCAAGGAAGATGTGTGTGGATGGAACCTGGAATAAAGACCTTGGAAGAACTAGAACATTTAATAACTTAGTGTTTCTTATCATGTTACTCTTTGCCTATTTAGTTATCTAAATGCATGTAATTATAGAAAATCTGCTTAGATTGTTAGTAACCATGTTTAGAATGCTAGTTGTTTGCTATTAGAATGTTCTCCAGTTATTTTAGAACTTATGTATGTGAGTTTGGCACGAAACAGTGCTGAAATCAGAGTTTTGCTGCGAAATCAGAAACCCCAATTGATCAGCGGATCGATTGGGGGCCCTCAATCGATCAGTGGATCGATTGGGAGCCTGGTTCCGCGAACAGTAAGCTTCTGGATCGATCAGCCGATCGATCCAGTCGCATTCTGTCGTAAACAGAGAGTTCAGGGATCGATCGTTCGATCGATCGGGAAATCACTCCCGCGAACAGAGAGCTCTGGAATCGATCACTGGATCGATTGGCTAGTTTGGATCGATCAGTCGATCGATCCAGACGCTAGTTCCCGCATACAGTAGGGTCCTGAATCGATCACTGGATCGATTGCCCAACCTGGATCGATCAGTCGATCGATCCAAATTAGTCTCCGTGCACAGTAGCATGCTGGATCGATCTGTGGATCGATCAGAGGCCTAGTACTAGCTGAAAACACTTTAGTTCAGCCCTAGATGACAGCAAAAACCTAGAACACCCTTTCTAGCATAGCCACAGCAATTCAAGGGGTAGTTTAAACATTAAGTTCAGATAGTCTAGCGATTAACAGAAGCATATTCATTAGTTCAGCAAAATTTTCATCAGATCAGCTTTCCGCACATGAATTAGTTAGCCTAATGTAATGATCGGCCTCACAGCCTAGTTAGTAGAAGGCGGGTCGTTACAGAGTGGTATCAGAGCAAAGTTCCATACTTCCTTCACACACATCAGCATTGAACCTGCAGCTTCCAAGTAAGAACACCTCTCCTCTTACATATGTTTTCTTACTGTCATGTTTATAGATAGCTAAAGCATGTTGATATATGATAGTGTTTAACATGGTTGATTATAGTAATTAGTTAAATGTGATAGTATTAGTTATGTATGTCCTCTATTCCTTTAGAAATGGCAAGAGGACGCCCAATTAAGAGGACACCAGCTACTGAGCCCCAGCATGAAGCAGGCAGTTTAGTGCCTCCCCCAGACCTTACAGCATTAGTGGCTCAGTTACAGCAGCAGCTAGCTGAACAGCAACAGGAGATAGCCACCTTAAAGGCTAATCAGCAGAATACTCCCACTGTCACCCCGGAACCAAACATAGCAACCCCAGTTGTTATAGAGGTTCCACCAGTCCAGCCTACAGCACCAGTAGCCCCAGCGGCAGAGGCAAAGAGAGAAGCCTATCTGATCCAGTGGCAGAGAGTCAAGCCCGAGAACTTCTCAGGCACCAGCGAACCATGGGATGCTCAAGCCTGGTTCAAAACACTGGAGAGTACGATGGAGCTTCTGGACTGGCCAGAGCATGAAAAAGTGAAGTGCGCCTCCTTCTGCTTGACAGGAGATGCACGTATGTGGTGGGAGAGAATTAGAGCGAAGCGTCCAGTGAACCAGGTGACATGGGCTGACTTCGAGAAAGAATTCTTCGAGGAGTTCTTTCACATGTGGGTCACAAATCGCCACTACGACGAGTTCACTGAGTTTCGTCAGGGCAACCTATCAGTCGAGGAAGCCGCGAAGAAATTCAATAGACTGGCTCGTCTATACCCCGAACTAGTCAGCACAAAAAAAGAACGAGTCCGGTTGATGCTCAAGATGCTGAGGCCGGAAATAGCAATGAACGTGGATGGCGGCGTGCATAGGCCGCAAACCACCGAATAACTAGTCAGCAGTGCTCTGACCACCGAGCACTACCAGAACAATATTAAGCAGCAAAAGTAAGTCCTCTCAGAGTCCAAAGGGCAAGGAGGCTCAGGTACTCAGAAACAACAGGGCCACAGCTCTAATTGGAAAGGGAACTCCAGCAACAAGTACAAACCAGGGAGCTACCCAAAAGGAGGACCAGCTAGTAAACAACCTAGTTATCCCAAATGTGCTACTTGTGGGAAATTCCACCCTGGAGTTTGTCGTAAGGGCACCCGAGGATGCTTTGAGTGTGGGCAGGAAGGGCATATGGCTAAGCAGTGCCCAAACAAGACTAGTCTTCCTTAACCACAACTGATTCAGTACGGAGGCCAGCCAGCTCAGTTGCATCAGATGCAGGCCGCTTTGGATGGTCCACACATCAGCCAGGGCAGATTAGAAGCCCCTCCAGCTATGACCAATGTGAGGATCTACTCACTCACCAGAGAGGACGTAGCAAATGCCTCGATAGTTGTTACAGGTCAGATTAGTATTTTACAGCAGAGTACAACTGTCTTATTCGATACTGGGGCAACCCATTCTTATATATCCAGGGCATTCGCCGAAAAGTTAGCAGTACCCCCAGAGGTATTCAGTGGTCAGTTTTTGATGACGCTACCTTCGGGAGAAATTATGGCATCTACGCACTGGCTTAGAGCGGTGCCAGTCATTATAGCAGGCAGAGAGTTGTTTGGCGATCTGATAGTGCTAGATATGGCTGACTACGATGTCATCATGGGAATGGACTTCCTGATCAAGTACGGTGCTTCCATAGAGTGTCGTAAACAGAAAGTTATATTCCAACCCGAAGCAAGAGTGCAGTTTGAGTACAGCGGAGAGCCAAAGAGAAAGGCTAAGAAGTTTATCTCAGCTCTAAAAGCACAAAAATTAATGGATTCAGGATGTACGAGATTCTTAGCACATGTAGTCAATACCAGTCAGAACAAGGACCAACAGCTAGAAGGAGTCCGAGTTGTATGTGACTACCCAGCAGTCTTCCCTGAAGAGTTACCATGCCTAGCACCAGATAGGGAGATAGAATTTGAGATAGAGCTCATTCCCGGTACAAATCCCATCTCCAAAGTGCCTTACCGCATGGCTCCAGCAGAACTGAAGGAACTTCAGGAGCAGCTATAGGAGCTACTTGACAAGGGCTTCATACATCCTAGTCATTCACCATGGGGAGTGCCTGTATTGTTCGTGAAGAAGAAGGACGGGAGCATGCGCCTGTGCATAGACTACCGGGCATTGAACCAAGTCACCATCAAGAACAAGTATCCTCTTCCCAGAATAGATGACCTGTTCGATCAGCTAAAGGGAGCAGCAGTGTTCTCTAAGATAGACCTCAGATCAGGTTATCATCAGGTGAAAGTTAAAGAAGGGGATATACCCAAGACAACATTCAGGACTAGATACGGACACTACGAGTTCGTAGTCATGCCCTTTGGTGTGACAAATGCTCCAACTACTTTTATGGACCTCATGAACAGAGTATTCAGGGACTACCTAGATAGATTTGTTATTGTGTTTATCGATGACATTCTTATCTATTCAGGAACTCAGGAAGAACACGCAGAGCACCTGAGAATAGTATTGCAGACCCTTCAGTAGAACCAGTTGTACGCCAAGTTCACGAAATGTGAATTTTGGTTAGATCAGGTGTCCTTCCTGGGTCACATCATCTCAAAGGATGGTATTATGGTAGACCCCAGCAAGATAGAAGCTGTGAGTAATTGGAAAAGACCCAAGAACGCCAGTGAAATCAGAAGCTTTCTGGGATTAGCAGGTTATTACAGAAAATTTGTAGAGGACTTCTCCAGAATAGCCTCCCCACTGACAGCTCTTACCAGAAAGAACAGAAAATTTCAGTGGATAGAGGACTGCGAGAACAACTTCAGCGAGTTAAAAAGGAGATTGACCAGTACACCTATTCTAGCTCTACCAGAAAACACAGACAGCTTTGACATTTATAGTGATGCCTCTAAATTGGGATTAGGAGCAGTACTGATGCAAAATGGCAAGGTGATCACCTATGCCTCCAGACAACTCAAAGACTATGAGAGGAACTATCCTACTCATGATCTTGAGCTTGCAGCAGTTGTGTTCACCCTCAAAATTTGGAGACACTACTTGTATGGAGCTCAGTGTAGAGTGTATACAGATTATCAGAGTTTGAAGTACTTCTTCACTCAGAAGGATCTGAATATATGACAGCGCAGATGGCTTGAGCTGGTCAAAGATTACGATATAGATATCCTCTACCACCCAGGAAAGGCCAATAAGATAGCAGATGCGCTTAGCAGGAAGTCCAGTGCTATCTTATTATCACTAGCAGCCATGTCACCGCCCCTACAGAGGGAGATCACAGATTTCGGTCTCGAACTTATAGTGGGACAACTCTCTGCTATGACCTTAGCATCTACCCTACTTGGTGATATCCAGACAGCTCAGGAACAGGATCCTGAAATTCAGAAAATCAAGAAAGGGATAACAGAACCAGAAAGTGGAGAGTTCAGAATGGCTAACAGTGGAGCAGTATATTTCGGTGATAGACTCTGTGTTCCAGATCAGGAGGAAATAAAGAGAAAGATTTTAGATGAGGCTCACAGGACTCCTTATGCGATGCATCCAGGTTCCACCAAGATGTACCAGGACCTAAAGAAACATTTTTGGTGGCCCGGGATGAAAAGAGACATCGCTAGATATGTTAGCACCTGTCTGACCTGCCAGAGGGTCAAGGCAGAACATCAGAGACCAGGAGGAGTTCTGCAGCCTATCCAGATTCCAGAATGGAAGTGGGAAGACATTTCTATGGATTTTATAGTGGGACTACCCAGAACCACGAATGGTTTTGAAACCATCTGGGTAATAGTTGACAGGTTAACTAAATCAGCCCACTTCTTAGCTATCAGGATATCCTACTCCATGGAACAGCTAGCTCAGTTATATCTCAAGGAGATCGTCAGACTACATGGAGTCCCACGGACCATTATATCAGATAGAGACAGTAGGTTCACCTCTCACTTCTGGGAGTGTGTACAGACAGCATTGGGCACGAAGTTAAAATTCAGCACAGCTTTCCATCCTCAGATAGATGGTCAGACGGAGCGAGTAAATCAGGTACTCGAAGATATGCTCCGAGCATGTGCCCTAGACTTCAAGGGAAGTTGGTGCAAATATCTGAGTTTAGCAGAATTTGCATACAACAATAGCTATCAGGCCACCATCGGCATGGCACCTTACGAGGCTCTCTATGGGCGGAGGTGTAGATCTCCAATCTGCTGGTATGAGAGTGGTGAACAGAAAGAACTAGAACTTCAGACAGATCTAGTAGCAGATACCACAACAGCTATACAGCAGATCCGCTAGAGGATAGAGATAGCTCAGAGCCGCCAGAAAAACTATGCTGATACACGACGCAGACCCTTAGAGTTTTCAGTTGGGGATACAGTATTCCTCAGAGTGGCTCCCATGAAGGGAGTAATGCGTTTTGGGAAGAAGAGCAAACTAAGTCCCAGATATGTGGGACCATACCTTATCACTAGAAGAGTTGGCAAGGTAGCATATGAGTTAGAGCTACCATAGGAGATGTCAGCCATCCATAATGTATTCTATGTCTCTATGCTGAAGAAGCATATCCCAGATGCCACCCAAGTGATTGAGCCCCAGTCGGTACCAGTCCGCGAAGACCTCAGCTATGATAGTCGGCCTATTCAGATAATAGACCGAGCAATTAAGAAATTTTGGAACAAGGAGGTACCATTAATAAAAGTTATTTGGCAAAATCACACCACAGAAGAGGTAACATGGGAGACAGAAGCTAATATGAGACAGAAGTACCCAGAGTTATTCTAGGTTCGAGGACAAACTTTTTATAAGGTATGGGGGATTGTAACGCCCAAAAATTCTCAAAATTATTTTAGAAATATTCTATGATTTTTCTAGAATTTTAGGATATTTTTACAGAATTTTTAGAGGAGCGAAAGTAGCAAAAATAAATAGGAACGTAAAATAGCCTACGCGGGTATTGAACCCGAGACCTATTGGGTCCTACGACTTAAGGTGAACTCTAGTAACCAAGTGAACCCAGCAGGACCGTGCTGAAAAGAAAGGGAATCAATTTTATTTAAGTTAGAGTTGGGCGAATTGTTGGGTTTTTCGGGCCGCGAAAACCGCTTTTCACGTCGCGGAAACCCCGAATCGCCCAAGCCAAGGATCTCGTGCAAGGTAAAACTTTCAAAAAATACGAGTACGAGTTTAAAACACGATCGACTCTTAGATCTATGAGGGAAAACATATACCCTTGATGCGTGCCCTTCGTAATCCCGCAACGTCTAAAGGTAGCCAGATCTCGAGACCGTCAAGCGAACGGTCCTCGAGCGGTATCCACACGAACAAGGAGTGGTCTTCTACCACTCAAAGATGGAGAGGAGAACCCACAAGTGTGCTAGCACTTTCTAGGGCTCTCAGATTGGATCTAAAAGGTGAGAAAGGAGAGAAGGGAAAAGGAACTCACACACTCCTCTAGGTACTCTCCTTTTGTGACCTTCACACCACCTAGTTGCTTGGAATCAACTCTCACTTCTTCTCCACCATGAAGCCACGACCATCAGCAAGCTAGAGAGAGGGAGAAGCACCCAAGGAAGAAGAAGCATTGAACACCATTCAATTTCACCAAATGAAAACCTCTCATCACTTAGTGTGGCTGACCACCACATGTGTAACCCCCACATTAATGTGGCCGGCCACATTAAGAGGATTAATGGTGTGTAACCTCCATGAGGTGGCACACTATTATATAAGGGGATGATGTGGCATGCCATGTAGGATGAGTCATCCTCATGATGTGGCAATTCATCAAGTCAAAACTTGACGTGTCAACCTCTATTTGGTCAAGTCAAACTTGACCAATGCTCTTCCTTGTTGAGTTAAATCCAAGCTTTGATTCAAGTCAATTTTAATTTAATGAATCTCAATTCATTAATATAAATTGACTCATGAATCAAATTTAAATTAGACTCATTCAACAATTGAATCTAATTGAGTCTAACTCAATAAGTCTAATTTGAATCCAATCTTTGATTCATCATATGAATCTAATCCTATTGGTTCATCATATGAACCTAATCTCCATGCACATGTTCTTTGTGTGTGACCCAATAGGTTCTTGTAACGTTGGCAATGTTATAAACTCCTTTAAAAACATAAGCAATGAGCGGCATCTAGCAATACATTATTGCTACCCAAGTTACAAGAAATGTTGAGATCCAACATCACCTTGTGACTACTAATTGTGACTCCTCACAATATGTGACAAGTGTCCTTCTATCCTAGACATCTAGATTGATCAATGTGAGGCATAGACCGTGTCATCCTCTGACCAATCTAAATCTTGAACTCCGAGTAGACTCACTCAATCAAATGAGCTCAATATCTGATATTGACTCATTTGGGTATGGCCATACACTTCGTGGTCTCACTCTATCAAGAATATCGATGTCTCTCCCGTCATATAGGAGGGATAGATCCCATCTACATCACTTACATCCCTATGCATAATTTGTTATATACCCAGTAATCGCCTTTATAATCCACCCAATTACGGGTGACGTTTGACGAAACTAAAGTACATAACTCCTTATGTAGGGATCCATGGTGACTTCAGGTCTAAGGACTAATAGTCATACTAATAGCCACATGAGAAAGTATATGACACTCATATAACGATCCATGATACTTTCTCATGGCGGGTCATTCAATATACATTCTCTAATGCATACCCATGTGTCAGCTTGATATCTCTATATCCATGACTTGTGAGATCAAGTCATCGAGCTGACCTACATGCTAGTCTTCTTGTATTAACATTGTCCCTGAATGTTAATACTCGACTAGGAATGATTTAGAGTAGTGTTCCCTATATCATCTCACTATCGATTCAACTAATCGATTGATATAAGTATGAACGTTCTACTCAAGGACGTTACTATACTTATTTTATCTGACACTAATACAAATAAGCATAATAACCAAAAACCAATGCCTTTATTAATATACAAAAATATGATATACATGAGTCCATACAATCATCAAATGATCGGCTCTAGGGCTCTAACTCGTGCTCCATTGCCTACTCGTAGGTCTATCTCACCCTTCGTCAATGCCCTGCTATTTCTCAGCGCTTGTACATTAGTACAAATGTGCGAAGCACATCCGGTATCTAATACCCACGATGAAGAAATAGAGAGGTTGACTTCTATAACATGTATACCTGAAGTAGAAATCTTATTTCTCTTCTTCGTAAGATCTTCCAGGTATTCTTTGGAGTTCCTCTTCCAGTGCCTTGCTTGTCCTTGATATAGGTGACAAAGATGTTCAACCATATCGTAAGCGCTCATCAACTCATGTTGCTTCTGAAGCTCAGAGTTCATGGTTGCGAGCATAAGACAGGACACATCTAATGTGTCATCTTGATGCTTCTTGTAAGCATCCCGGTCAGCTCGCGTGGCAGTGGCAGGAGGAGCCTCCGGTTCCAGGAAATTTGCTCCGTTGAGCTTGTCCTTCTTAAGGACAGATCGCAGAGAGAAAATGCTCGTATTTGACGTCATGGTTATCTACAACAGAAAATTTTGCAGAAATAAATATCATATTCTTTAAAATCATTTAATTAGGCCTTTAATTAAATGATGCTCCCACTGAATTCTATAATTCTTGTGGGACAAGATCCACATCATACTAACCCTTGAGTTAGCTTTGGCTAATACGCCCAAGGCTTAGTATGATCGGTAGATAACGATTACCAATTACATCTCTATGCAACTCTTGTTTATAAAATCAATATCCGCATTTATATTAAAACTCGAGTTAGCTTTGGCTAATACGCCCGAGAGTTAATATAGATGTGATTTTGATCTATCTTTTCCAACCGTTGGAATAATACCTATAGTTGACTCGATCCAACCGAGTAACTAGGAATACTCAATCTAATTGAGCTTGTATCCACCCATGCGTTGATAGGCGGACCAAGATTGTCCCTCCGTACCCTACCAAGATAATATGATTTGGCAGATTCAACAATACATGTGATCGAGGTAGTGATAGGTATCATGGCACGGTTAGGCATTTAGAGTTGGTTCGATCGAGATCTAATCTAATCGAAAAAGGATGCATCTTGTGCACGACTTAGATCTAATCTAATCGCAAGGGTGCATCATGTGCACGACTTAGATCTAATCTAATCGTAAGGCACTAATTAATTAATTACTTATTAAACATGCATCACATACACAAGCAATTAATTAACTTATTTGTGATTAAGTCATGGCCCTACTACGATCTTCTCAAGCCAATGAAAAGATCGATTGGTCAACCTAGGGTCAATAGCTTCTCCAAGCTCCTCCCTTTGACCATCTTGTGTTGCTCGTGCCCGCCTCGGAACTCCGTCTCGTGTGGACCCTCCACCGCTCCAATTTGTACATTACAATTTGAAACTTGAGTTACATTCGAGTCTAAATCTAATTTACAACAAGAATATAAGAGAAAGGCACGACGCGCAGGTCACGGAAAAAATAAAAATATACAACACGCGCAAACACATAACGACACGCAGGCCGTATTATGAATTACAACACAATCCAATCATATTGGGTTTTTGGGCCATGACTATCACAAAATTAATATATAATTCAAAATTATATATTTTCATAATTTTCTATAATTTTTAAAATAATTTTTACAATTTTACGAGTAAAATTTCCCGGCGGTCCCGTTTAGCGGTTTCGGGCGCAATCGCGGAACGGATCCCCTTGCGGGGCCCAGGGGCAGCGCCCCTACCCGCGATCTAACCATCGCGAGGGTTCGTTTGCGATCCAACAGCGCCTAAACCCGCTGTCCCAAAATGATTTGGGCCGAGACATTGCCGTTTCGGAAAAATCTTCCCGGCGGGTTCGTTTTAAGCGATTTCGGGTGCGATCGTGGAGCAAATCCCCTTGCGGGGTTAGGGGCAGTACCCCTACCCACGATCTAACCATCGTGAGTTGCTCCTTTGCGATCTAATGGCACCCAAGCCCACTGTCCCAAATGGATTCGGGGCGAAACGAAACCGGTTTTGAAAGATCTTTCCGGTAGCCGAAGCCTACAAGTGCCGAGACACTTGTGCTTCGCTTCTACAGAAAAATTACCCATAAAATCATAAAAAAACTAATTTTAACAGAAAATCACAGAAGGTTTTATTTTTCATAAAAATAAAAACAAACTCGTACAAGCCTTGCACGTGGCTCTGATACCACTGTTGGGTTTTTCGGACAGCGAAAACCGCTTTTCGCGTCGCGGAAACCCCGAATCGCCCAAGCCACGGATCTCGTGCAAGGTAAAACTTTCAAAAAATATGAGTACGAGTTTAAAACACGATCGACTCTTAGATCTATGAGGGAAAACATTTACCCTTGATGCGTGCCCTTCGTAATCCCGCAACGTCTAAAGGTAGCCAGATCTCGAGACCGTCAAGCGAACGGTCCTCTAGCGGTATCCACACGAACAAGGAGTGGTCTTCTACCACTCAAAGATGGAGAGGAGAACCCACAAGTGTGCTAGCACTTTCTAGGGCACTCGGATTGGATCTAAAAGGTGAGAAAGGAGAGAAGGGAAAAGGAACTCACACACTCCTCTAGGTACTCTCCTTTTGTGACCTTCACACCACCTAGTTGCTTGGAATCAACTCTCACTTCTTCTCCACCATGAAGCCATGACCATCAGCAAGCTAGAGAGAGGGAGAAGCACCCAAGGAAGAAGAAGCATTGAACACCATTCAATTTCACCAAATGAAAACCTCTCATCACTTAGTGTGGCCGGCCACCACATGTGTAACCCCCACATTAATGTGGCCGGCCACATTAAGAGGATTAATGGTGTGTAACCTCCATGAGGTGGCACACTATTATATAAGGGGATGATGTGGCATGCCATGTAGGATGAGTCATCCTCATGATGTGGCAATTCATCAAGTCAAAACTTGATGTGTCAACCTCTATTTGGTCAAGTCAAACTTGACCAATGCTCTTCCTTGTTGAGTTAAATCCAAGCTTTGATTCAAATCAATTTTAATTTAATGAATCTCAATTCATTAATATAAATTGACTCATGAATCAAATTTAAATTAGACTCATTCAACAATTGAATCTAATTGAGTCTAACTCAATAAGTCTAATTTGAATCCAATCTTTGATTCATCATATGAATCTAATCCTATTGGTTCATCATATGAACCTAATCTCCATGCACATGTTCTTTGTGTGTGACCCAATAGGTTCTTGTAACGTTGGCAATGTTATAAACTCCTTTAAAAACATAAGCAATGAGCGGCATCTAGCAATACATCATTGCTACCCAAGTTACAAGAAATGTTGAGATCCAACATCACCTTGTGACTACTAATTGTGACTCCTCACAATATGTGACAAGTGTCCTTCTATCCTAGACATCTAGATTGATCAATGTGAGGCATAGACCGTGTCATCCTCTGACCAATCTAAATCTTGAACTCCGAGTAGACTCACTCAATCAAATGAGCTCAATATCTGATATTGACTCATTTGGGTATGGCCATACACTTCGTGGTCTCACTCTATCAAGAATATCGATGTCTCTCCCGTCATATAGGAGGGATAGATCCCATCTACATCACTCACATCCCTCTGCATAATTTGTTATATACCCAGTAATCGCCTTTATAGTCCACCCAGTTACGGGTGACGTTTGACGAAACTAAAGTACATAACTCCTTATGTAGGGATCCATGGTGACTTCAGGTCTAAGGACTAATAGTCATACTAATAGCCACATGAGAAAGTATATGCCACTCATATAACGATCCATGATACTTTCTCATGGCGGGTCATTCAGTATACATTCTCTAATGCATACCCATGTGTCAGTAGATATCTCTATATCCATGACTTGTGAGATCAAGTCATCGAGCTGACCTACATGCTAGTCTTATTGTATTAACATTGTCCCTGAATGTTAATACTCGACAAGGAATGATTTAGAGTAGTGTTCCCTATATCATCTCACTATCGATTCAACTAATCGATTGATATAAGTATGAACGTTCTACTCAAGGACGTTACTATACTTATTTTATCTGACACTAATACAAATAAGCATAATAACCAAAAACCAATGCCTTTATTAATATACAAAAATATGATATACATGAGTCTATACAATCATCAAATGATCGGCTCAAGGGCTCTAACTAACACGAATTAATCCCTTAATATAAATAGGGAATCAAGTGAAGAGTTATTTGATTTTTAAACGTAACTCTCTCCTCCCTCACCCTAGTCACGCCGCCCTCTCTCTTTCTCCCTCACCTCTCGGCGCACCAAGCCCCAAGGGCTAGGGTTCCGTCCCAAAGGCTACAAGAACACTTTTCGGCGACGACTCCGGCACGAGGACGTTTCTCTCCACGAGAAGAACGCGTAGACGCAAGAGAATCTTCGAGAAGATCGTCTCCACCGGAAAACTAGCGACTAGATTCGTAAGAAAACTAGCACAGGAGGTAAGAAACCCCTCACCTGCAGTATAAGTAGTTCTCGTGTGATTGCATGCTCTAGTTTAGTAGTATATGGATTTTTGGCACATAGGGTGTGCAACAGCGCACGCCAAGTGCTCGATAGTATATTTAGCACAATTAAAATGCGACTTAGGCATTTTAATAGTTTAACTAAATGAGATAGAAGCATTTATCTAGTATATGCAGTTTTACTACAGCTTATATGGGACTATGGTCCAATGGGTGAGCTCCCACATTCGCCTCTAGGTTCAGATAACCAAGCTCTAGGTTCAGATAACCTAGAAATAGCAAGATAAGTAAAATTCAGCTATAATTAGTATTTTATTTTAGCAATGGCACTGTATTGAATTAGATATCCATTGGGTTGGGCTCCCACAGTCGTCCCTAGGTTTAGATAACCTAGTAACCCTACTAGATTCGGGATTTGCAGCCCCGGGTCTAGTTAGGGATGCACGCATAGCAAGTACAATTGTCGGGCCCATCAGCAACATGATTATGTATTTTCATCTATCTATGATAAATAGTTTTCAAAACTCACAAATCAGTTGTGTATACAGTTTAAATTCAGTTTTAGCTTAGTTTTAGTTTAGCTCAGTTCATGCTTCAGTTTAGTTTTTCATTATTGATACACGTGATAGTTCCATGATCAGTTTTGGTTCCCATGTTGTACGATACCATGCCATGCTCTCACCTGTTCAGTATACATATATTTCAAATAGCATGTTTTAAAAGCATGATTTCATCGTATGCATGTTTTTGTGAGGTAGATGGTTTCTTACTAAGCTCTCAAGCTTACAGATACTCTTTTCCTTATACTGCAGATAAAGGTAAAGGAAAGATGGACTAGCGGAGGCTGGAGGTCAATGCAAGGAAGATGTGTGTAGATGGAACCTGGAATAAAGACCTTGGAAGAACTAGAACATTTAATAACTTAGTGTTTCTTATCATGTTACTCTTTGCCTATTTAGTTATCTAAATGCATGGAATTATAGAAAATCTGCTTAGATTGTTAGTAACCATGTTTAGAATGCTAGTTGTTTGCTATTAGAATGTTCTCCAGTTATTTTAGAACTTATGTATGTGAGTTTGGCACGAAACAGTGCTGAAATCAGAGTTTTGCTGTAAAATCAGAAATCCCAATCGATCGGCGGATCGATTGGGGGCCCTCAATCGATCAGTGGATCGATTGGGAGCCTGGTTCCACGAATAATAAGCTTCTGCATCGATCAGCCGATCGATCCAGTCGCATTCTGTCGCAAACAGAGAGTTCAGGGATCGATCGTTCGATCGATCGGGAAATCGCTCCCGCGAATAGAGAGCTCTGGAATCGATCACTGGATCGATTGGCTAGTTTGGATCGATCAGTCGATCGATCCAGACGCTAGTTCCCGCATACAGTAGGGTCCTGAATCGATCACTGGATCGATTGCCCAACCTAGATCGATCAGCCGATCGATCCAAATTAGTCTCCATGCACAGTAGCACGCTGGATCGATCCGTGGATCGATCAGAGGCCTAGTACTAGCTGAAAACACTTTAGTTCAGTCCCAGATGACAGTATAAACCTAGAACACCCTTTCTAGCATAGCCACAGTAATTCAAGGGGTAGTTTAAACATTAAGTTCAGATAGTCTAGCGATTAACAGAAGCATATTCATTAGTTCAGCAAAATTTTCATCAGATCAGCTTTCCGCACATGAATTAGTTAGCCTAATGTAATGATCGGCCTCACAGCCTAGTTAGTAGAAGGCGGGTCGTTACATTATTGCCTTTGTCTTACTTGATTGAATCAATCTAAGTTTAAATTTATTTTCGCTATGCTACTCTGATTGATTCAACTGCATTAATTACTATTTGATAATTTTTTAAATTCATCACCCCTCTAGGATCTAGTTCAATCCTACAATTTGATATTAGAGTGGATTGAGCTAATAGAAACTAGGAAAGCTTGAATAGTTGCATGTCTATGCTGGGGTTTCCTACCTAGTGCTTCTAGTAAAGTAGAACTAGCTGAAGTTATCTCACCTCACTCTAAACTTGTTAGACCAAGACATTATATTAAAGTTGATTTAGCACTAGATTCTTAACTTAGCATTGTCTTATAAAGTACTTATTGCTCCGATAATCAAGAAAGCTCTTGCCTCACCACTACTTGGAGGCTAAGTTAGGAAACTCCTGCTCAATTAGTCTAATGCAAAACCTCAATCTAACATAGGGAGAACTTTGTTCTCCGAATCAAGGATAAACAAATAAAATAATTTAATAATCTGAGCCTATCCCATACCCAAATCCAAACCCTAACTACAACCTAACCAAACTCATTCCCTGTACTAAACCTTAATACAACTGGAACAAATACTTGTTTGCATATATGTCTTTTGCAAGAAGGATTCAGCACAACTCGCCCGTTGCATTTCAATGGTGACAATTTTGCCTATTGGAAAAATATAATGGAATAGTATTTGATGAACGATATAGAAATTTATCTTATTATCAAGATGGATTTTAAGTTTCCAAAAACTCTAAATGGCACCCCAGTTCCTTTTGAAAATTGGTCAAGTGACGATAAAAAGAGGGCACAAGCCAATGCTAGAGCCACAACTACATTGTGATGTGTTGTCAATCAACAAGTGCATAGAATGTAGTCAAGTAATAAAATATTGATCCCACAATGACCATAGATTAAGCATTAGTGACCATAGTCTTGTAGGATTTTTTAAAATTTTTTGGGATTTAATCTGAGTTCGGATGACACGTTTTAAGGGATATATTTATTAGGCTAAGAGGAAACCTGTTTAGATATCCCAATTAAGTTGAGAGTTGGTTATTAAATTAACATATAGTTGGTTAACCAAATCCTAGTTATAAATATCTAAACCTAACTTATGCTCTTCATTTCCTTGCCATTTTCTAGAACCCTCTTCTCTCGCCTCTCTGCCGACGCCTCCACCTCGTTGCCACCGTCGGTCACCGCTGTTGTCACTGCCTCTGTCGGACAAGGCCAACCCATGGCCGAACATGGCTATCCCATGGCCACCACCGCTTGCCCTATATCTTTCATGCCCTAGATCGTAGTAGTTGACCCTTGGCATTGCCATCCACATCATTCCATTCGTCAACAGTGCATCCCCCAGCTGCTACCAGGGGCCAGCCAATGATCCCTCACACGCCTTTTCCCTATCTCCAATTCACTGCCGCTATCCATTATTTCTTGATTCATTGCCAGCACAACACCTCAGCCCTTGCCAACGCCACAGATCTGCCACCCCTCTTCATCGTCATTCCCTCACATCTTGTGAGGCTAGCCCAACAACGCATTGCCCTAGCCACCACAGTGTTGCGACCTACCACAACTCTAAGTAGCCATGGAAACATTGTGATCTACCTTACCTAGATGGGCATTGTTTCGTTTGATTAGTCGCAGTGTCAGCTCTCCATCGCCTACACCATTCCATTATAATACCAAAAGAGAAGTCATAGAGTAACTATTTTCTTTACCTATTAGTTATATTTGTTTAGTTTTGTTTAGGTTATAATCAGATTTGAGGAACATTATGGAGGAGTTAGATCATTGATAATGATGTTAATCTCAATTTGGTGGATTAGATTGATCGGTTGTTAATTGAAGTTGATTTTGAAGGATTAAAATGAAGAAATAAAGGGGGGAGGGGTGAATATCACTCGTTTCAAACTTTTTATTTTATCAAAAAAATGGATCAAAGTTAAGCAGTGGAAAATAAAAGAAGACTCAGGTGGTTACTTGGTTCGGAGCCTATGCCAACTTCTACTCCAAGACCCGTGATCCTTGATTGTATCGATGGGTAATTTACTATATGTAACGACCCAATTTTCCCCATTAGGAGTTTTAAACATTCTTAAAAATATTTAAAAATGCTATAGAAAAATTCTAGAGATTTTTAGGAATTTTTAGAGTATTTTTACGCAAATTTTGGAGTTCGTTTGGTATTTTTACCAAGAGGAAGAAGTTTAAAAAAAAATAATAATAAAAGTGTTAAAGCTGGGTTTTGAACCCAAGACCTCGGACCCGAACCAGATGTTAACCGGACTCAGCCAACCAGCTGGTCTGCGAGAGTTTTGTTAATAAAGTATGGAATAAAATCTATATAAGCAGTTTTTGGGAACAGAAATACCAAAATAAAAGGGAGCCGAGCAGAGTTCGAACACGCGACCTTTAACTCGCGCTAAACCGCTGCTGACCAAGTATTCAGGCCGTCGGTTCTGTTTAGAATTGATAGCAAATTTATTTAAAGAAGTTAACCGAATATTGAAGTTATAAAAGAGGAGAACTTAGGGCTTGATTGATTACCCGTGACCTAACTTCCTCCCCTTTCTCTCACGCGCGGGTGCGTCGACACTCCTCTTCTCGGGTGAAGACGCAGCAGGGAGTTGGGGCTTCTCCGGCAGCCGGCCAAAGAGGATTTCCGCAAGCTCTTCTCGGACCCGAGTCCCTCTCGTCAAGGAGAGCTCGTGGGTGCAAGGAAGAGCTGGGATCTCGAGCTCGCCGAAACCCTAGAGGTTATTCCGGTTGTGAGTCAAAGAACAAGAGGTAAGTTGTTTACTCACCTGCGGTAAAAGTAGTTCCGAGATTTCTCTTGGTTTTCTGTCATATGTTGAGGTTTCGGATTCTTGATTCCTTTTAGATTTCGAAGCATGGTTTTAAGGGGTTTTGTTTTGATGCTTACTGCCATGAACCCTAAAGAAAGAAGGAGAGTTTGTATAGGTTAGGCATGCAATTTAGGTTCTTCTGCCTTATGATTGCATTTCAGATTTAGACGTTTCCTTTTCTTCTGATCGGTTGTATTCGGCCTTCCGGATCTGAATTGTTTTCTGTGTGATCGTGATGAGCATGCTCGGATCAATGGGTAGTGTAAGGTCTTTGAATTTCGTTGCTCAATTAGAACATCAGCTGTGAACAAGTTATCATAGGATTTTCTTTGTTTTGTTGATGTCGTGGCACTGGGTGTGAGCAACAAGTATGGTATTTGCATTCTTGAATATAATGCATGTGAGTTAGATTCTTTAGTTTTATGATTTAGCATGTTGTTGGACTTTCCTATTTGTTATTAGTTAAGCATGAGAAGTCTTTATTACTAGAAGAGCATGAGCAGTGTTGAATTGTAATGTTTCTCCTTGCTATTAGAATAACATGAACAGACTTAGGTTTGGTTTATCTTGAAGCTTGCTGTCATAAAACCAGATTTAGTTGTTTAGATTTGGAAATGAGAGCATGAAACATCCTAGTATTTGATTTTCTTCTTTGCTGCCATGTGTAGGAATAGGCCTTTTAACGAGCATGCAATAGAGTGGTTTTGTGCTGTTAGCATTTCCATTGCTTAGTTTTGATACAGATCCTTCCTTATTAGTTTTATGCATGTAGATTTCAAGTTTATGTAGCTCCAATGAGTAGGAACATCTATGTCAGTTCACGTTGCAGTTTTGAGTTTTCTTTACATTATAACAAATCTGAACAGCTTCCATTTTAACATGCTTAAAGATTTCAGAATTGTTTCCTTTGTTTTAAATCTGTTGTAGCATGTTTGAAGAAGTTAGATATGCTTTCTTTTGATTTGTCTCTGATATAGCATGCTTATAGAAGTCAGATTTTCTTTCCTTTGATTTGATTTTGTTGTAGCATGCTTATATTCTTTTTAAGAGTTTAAGAAAAATATAAGAAAGATAAAGAAAAGAAAGAAAAAGGCCAAGGCCTTAAGTAGATCCCAAAGTCAAGACTTTAGGGATTTTGACACACAAGGTGCTAAAGAAAATGCCGAGGCATTATATATTAGAAGTATTAAAAGATAACAAGTATTTTACTTTTATCAGTGGCACTGTACTGGACTCTTTGTCCTTTGGCTGGGCTCCCATAGTCGTCCCTAGGTTTAGATAACCTAGTAGTAACGGCTCAGCCGACGGTCGACGGTCGACGACCATAGGGTCGCCAAATGGGCCGCCAAATGGGTCGAGTCGTTACAAAAGTAAAAGCACAGTTGCCGGGCCCAAGAAGAAGTTGATTATTATTTTGAAGTATTATAAGTATAAGTTTTGAACAAGTAAAGCAAGTTTTACATAAGTATAAAGTATTAAAGAATAAGTTTAGAACAGATGAACTAAGTTTCACTTTGTTTTAAAATCAGCAAGTTGAGTTTTCTTTTATGCTAGCATGCTATTTAGATTAGCTTACTGTTCTTTGCTATTTTCTGAGCATGAGTAACTTTACATGTTTAGCATTTCAGCATGTCTTGTTCTTTTATTACTAGATGAGCATGAGTAGTCTCCAGTAAGTAATCAGTTAGATCATGTTATAGATATATGTACATGCATATCAAGATTTTGTGAGTTAGATAGCGCTTACTAAGCAAATTTTGCTTATAGACTACACTTCCTCTTACTGCAGATACAGGAAAGGAAAAGATATAGAAAGGAAGGCGTTAAGGAGGTGTTCAAAGGATGTGTGATGCCAGGACTATGGAAGCCTTGGGACTAGGAAAGAAGTTTTAGTTTAGTTTCCATTGTCTTTTGCTATGTTAGGAGTATTTGAGATAGTATTTGTTATTTTGATATGATTAGGACGTAGTAGAAGAATTGTAATCTTGTGTGACGATTTCTGGTGTTGTTTTCTTTATTTTGGATTTGTTATACTGCGTGGTTGATTGATATGTGTTCCAACCACTTGTGGCTAAGTATATATTGCATGTATTGTTGAATATGGTCACCGGTACAGGGGAGACTCTGCCGAAATTTTTCGGTAGGGTTTCCATGTGATTTTTAATCATACCGGTTAAGTAGAGTTAGTAGTTAAGTAACGGTCATCCTTAGAGTGTAGTAGTAGTAGTAAGAAGGGTGGTCGTTACACTATAATTCTTCTTTCTGAAATTCTTCGAAAAGAAGTAATTCGTACAAATGCAAAGTATGAGATAGTAACAACCTACTATTTATTTGAAATTAAGTACAGTGTAAGCTAAATTAAAGTATATTGAACATGAATAAAGATGAAGATCGTCGGCACTTTGTCAAAGCAGTAGCTTGCTTGAAGATGATCAACAGAGTAGCACAAATGAGAGCTTTAGCACAGAGAAAATTCAAATTTAGTTCACTGCCTCGGACCTCATGCTCCCCTTATATAAGCATGGTTCAGTCGACCGAAAAGTCGTTCGATCGATCAAAAAGCCATTCGGTCAATCGAAAAGTCGTTCGATTGATCGAAAAGCCATTCGATCGACCAAAAAGTCGTTCGGTCGACCCTAAACCCTAAACCCTAAAAGTAGTTTAGTTAATTGAAAAGCCATTCAGTTGACTGATCCTTTCAGTCGACTAATCCTCCTATCGGTTGACTAATCTCCTTGCTTTCCTACTTCGTCGAGATATAATATTTGCGCATTTATGGTTTGGTTGATTGATCTCTTTTACTAGTCGACTGATCAGTGTAGTTTTCCTATTCACTGAGATTCTTCATTAATTAGCCATTAATTATATTATTGTTCGATCGACCGATCCCTGGGTTCGGTCAACCAATCAGTCTGGCTTCTATTTTTTACTTTGACTCGATCTGATAACTAATCTGTGTCAACCTTGTTCGATTAACTGATCCATGGGTTCAGTCAACCGATTCGGTCGTTCTTGCAAAATAGTGTTAAACAAAATGTATTTCTACAAAACAAAGTTAGGATAGTAATATATCATGCATGAGTAGTAATTGACAATAAAACTATTTTGTGTAACACCCCACCCTCCTCACTACTAATCTGCGAGGGCGGAGCGCTACTGGACTACTAACTTTACTTAACTATCCTTGTTCACATGTTGATAGAAATTCATAAAACTCTCGGAGAACTCAAAACATACAATTAACTAGTAGCGGAAGACTAAATGACTCATCTAATACATTCTTAATAAATGACAATCTTAATAAATTCTTATGCTAGGTCCCAAGGCTTCTATAGTCCAGGCATCACACATCCATCCGCACCTCCTTGTCACCTTCCTTTGCTATAACTTTTCCTTTCCTTTATCTGTAGTAAGAGGAAAATGTATCTATAAGCAAAATTGCTTAGTAAGTGCTATCTAACTCACAAAACTCGAATATGCATGTGAATATACTGAAATCTAAAAGCTGAATGCTCAAAAGGAAAACTACTCATGCTCATCTACAAGCAAAAGAAACATACTGAAATGCTAAACGTGTAAAACAAATCTATACAATCATGCTAGCATAATCTTGCTGAATTTTAAACACTTTCTGAATCTTATTTCACTTGTTTAAAAATTTATACTTTAATACTTCAAAATAATAATCAACTTTCTTCTTGGGCCCAAGCGTAGTACCATCTTATACGCGTTCCCTAATAGGTTGGGGTAGCGAGCCACCAATCCTAAAAGAGCAGACCTCGGTCTACCAGGGCCAAGACCTCGGAATTGGACACCTGGATTTGTTTAACGACAACCTCGGAAGTCGGGTACTAGCCTCTTAAATAAAGTAAAATACTTGTTATCTTTTATTACTTCTAATATATAATGCCTTGACATTTTCTTTAAGCACCTTGTGTGCCAAAATCCCTAAAATCTTGACTTTAGGATCTACTTAAGGCCTTGACCTTTCTCTTTCTTATACTTTATCTTTATTACACTTGTTAATACTTCTAATAAAAGAATGCTTCTTTAAAAACTGAAATATTTAAACAAATTCTAACTTTGAAATGCATAAACAAAAATCTGCATACTATGCTAATCAAAATTCTGCATACTATACTAATCAAGATTCTGCATACTATGCTACACTATTTCTGCATACTATACAAACATAAATTATGCACTATAATACTTAACCAAACTGCACTATAATCTTTTTTTCTAAAAACTGCACTATAAGTTCCACCAAAAATCTGCACTACAAGTTCCACAAAAAATTTGCACTATAAATTTCACCAAAAATCTGCACTACAAGTTACACCAAAAATCTGCACTATAAACTTTAAAGAAATCTGTACCATAAGCTCTTAAGAAATCTGCACTACAAGCTCTAAAGAAATCTGCTCTAAAGAAATCTGCATTTTAAGCTCTAAGAAATCTACACTACAAGCTTAATTAAAATCTGCACTATAAGATTACATAAAAATCTGCACTATAAGCTTAATTGAAATCTGCACTATAGGCTTAATTAAAATCTGTACTATAAGCTTAAATAAAAATTTGCACTATAAGCTTAATTAAAAATCTGCACTATAAGCTTAATTAAAATCTGCACTATAGGCTTAATTAAAATCTGCACTATAAGCTTAATTAAAAATCTGCACTATAAGCTTAATTAAAATCTGCACTATAGGCTTAATTAAAAATCTGCACTACAAGCTTAATTAAAATCTGCACTATAAGCCTACATAAAAATATGCACTATAAGCTTAATTAAAAATCTACACTATAGGCTTAATTAAAATCTGCACTATGAGATTAGATAAAAATCTGCACTATAAGATTAATTAAAATCTGCACTATAGGCTTAATTAAAATCTGCACTATAAGCTTAGATAAAAATCTGCACTATAAGCTTAATTAAAAATCTGCACTATAAGCTTAATTAAAATCTGCAATATAGACTTAATTAAAATCGGTACTATAAGCTTAATTAAAATCTGCACTATAAGCTTAATTAAAATCTGCACTATAAGCTTACATAAAAATCTGCATTATAAGCTTAATTAAAATCTGCACTATAAGCCTACATAAAAATCTGCACTATAAGCACTTCTCATGCTTCGAATTCAAGAAGAACAAAGGTCCGAAACTACTCCTACTGCAGGTGAGAAGCACTTACCTTCCTTCTTGGACTCACAACCGAACAAAAAGGGCTTCTATGACCTTGGCCGGCCACCGGAGACGATGCCCTAACTCCCTTTCATTTTCTGCCCGAGCTCTGCCATCGTACGCAGAAGAGAAGGAGAGAATGATTTAAGTCAGGGGAAAACAGAGCATCAACTTATCCCTTTTTATAACTTAATATTTTTGTTAACTCCTTAAATAAATTCGCTACCTTTTCTAAACTGACAAATCCAACATCAACTTATCCCTTTTATAATCCAATATTCTGTTAACTATCTTAAATAAATTCGCTACCTTTTCTAAACAGACAAATCCAACATCAACTTATCCCTTTTATAATCCAATATTCTGTTAATTATTTTAAATAAATTTGCTACCTTTTCTAAACAGACAAATCCAACATCAACTTATCTCTTTTATAATCCAATATTCTGTTAACTATCTTAAATAAATTTTGCTACCTTTTTTTAAACAGAATCACTTGCTTGACCACTTGGTCAGTCGGATTTGCTTAAGGCTTGGTTCGGCCGGAGGTTGTAGGTTCGAATCTCAGCTAATTTTCTTTATTTTTTGCAACTTGTTTCTTTTGGTAAAAATACCAAACGAACTTCAAAAATTGCATAAAAATACTCTAAAAATTTCTAAAAATCTCTAGAATTTTTATAAAGCATTTCTAAATATTTTTAAGTACTATTAGGGCTCAAAATGAGGAAATTTGGGTTGTTACATTTTGATCTCAACTTGGAAACCTTCCTGATTTCTTTAGTTGGTTCAATGGCCTAGGGTTTATTCCTTTCCAGAACACGACCTCACTATCACTCCTCTCCAGTTGCTTACCTCAACCTACCTGCTAAATATTAGTCCTCCAGACCTATTTGGACTTTGTGGCTTATCATCAGATCAGCTCACTAGGAGTTCCTCTCGATCTTCGGTACTCCAGACCTATCGAGCTTCCCTACCAAGTGTCGGGTCCTCTCTACCCACTTAGGCTTCTGTCTGGCTTCCATGATCTACTAATACTTTCCTGATCGAGTAAACATCTTGCACACTTAGTTAACTTCTAGATCACAATAAGACTTAACTTAAACCTTTGATAATATCAAAAACTTAAGTTCGATTCTGATGCACTCTTCACCAATAATCTTCCCCTTTTTGATGTTTAGCAACTAAGGTTCATAGTTAAGCTTATAACATATGCAAAGATAAGTAAATTAGAATTTTAACTTAACTCTTCCCCTGAGTTTGTTTACTCCCCCTGGATTCACTATCTCTCCCCCTTTAACATACATCAAAAATAGGGGAAATATATGTTGGTTCTTTTGGCGACCGACTAGAGGGGGTGAATAGCCTTCATAATAAAAACAAATAAAACCTTTCTCAAACTTTTATAGCTTTAATAAATATAACACTTACATAAAAAATAAGAGACTAATTAAAGAAAGGAAGAGGTTATGATTTTTTACTTGGTTACAACCGGGAAGGTTATTAATCTAAGACTATGAAGCAGTAATCAAATTCTCCTTTAGGCGTAGGCGAAGAAGCCTCTTACAATAGTTGAAGCACTCAATTACAAAGCTAAATTGAAAAAGGAATGATTACAAGTGTTCTGTCTAAACTTTTGGGACCAGAGCTATATTTATAGCCCTGGTCGAGGTGCTTGGAAGGGTTTCAGACACCTGGGGTGATAAACTTTTATCCCTATCGCAACGGAATGCGCTACGTCATGTTTTGGATAAAAACCTGCTTCGGGCTCTCGGAAGGGTTCCAAGCGGCTGGATCTGTTGACTTTCCATCTCGACCTTCCGCTCCAGTTTCGCTCGCATTGGTCTAGGTCTTCTGTTCCAACTCCGCTCGCTTGGGTGATTTCGGCCATCTAGAATAGGGCTCACCCGAACCCATTTTTTGGCATTCGAACAAACTTCTGCTCTGGCTTCTCATCCCACAGAAATGCAACACGCCTCCTTGTCTGCCCACATACTCTTCCACAACACCTTATACCTCGGACGCACTAAGCTTCGTTGGCTCTCTCCCGTGACGTCCTTCTCACTAACTGCATCTTTCACTTGACTTCCTGTGTTCCTAAGTTCCTGCACACTTAGACACAAGGGTTAAATACCAATAAAACCTAACTTGACTTGGTTAATCACATCAAAACTACTACGGGGTACTTACAATATAAACAACAAGTATGAAGTATTCCAAGATTTAAGTATTGTAGATAGAAAATTTTGAAACAAAAGATGTATGAAAATATGATTTATAAAGAGTTAGGTTTTTTAAAAAGTTAATCAAGATTTCTAATGAATAAGTTTTGAAAAATAGACTTTGAAGTTATTTCTTAGGAAATATTTTAAGACTTTTGAAAACAAACCATAATTAAAAAACAAATGATGAAAGTAATTGTTTAAAAAATAAATTATTTTAGAAAGAGAATTTTGAAACAAGGATGTGAAGAAAAAATTTCTTTTTAAATGAAGAAGTCTAAAAACATAAGTGTAGAATATTAAATTTGAAAATTTAAATAAAAATAAAAATTTTGAAAAAGATAGTAAACAACTTTTGAAATATTTGGAGAAAAGAAATTTTGAAATTGAAAAATGTTAGTTGAAACCCAAATATTTGAAAAATTAAAAATGTAGAATCTGAAAAAGGTTTTTTTTAAACTTTTTTTTTAAATGTTAATAAGAGATATTGGAAATATTAAATTTTAAAAATACAAAAATTAACAAATTTGTAAAAAAAAAAATGAAGTTTGAATTTTCTTAGTCTTGAAATAATTTCAAAAATGATATTTATGCTCCCCTTAAATTAATAATTATCTATAAGTATAAGTATGGTTTAAAAAATAAAAAAAATATCCTTATGATGAAATGTCCAACCTTCATACTTAGCTAACTACTATAAGATAGTAGCTATTGACTTAGGTTGGTCAATTTAAGCTTTTGGTTCTAACTAGTTTATTACTAACCAGATTACTCAAATTGATCAATGTAATTTATTTAAATCCTAAATTTATAGCGATGTACTGACATAAACATCTGAAATCTTAGGTTAAGTCTTAAAAATAGTTTAGCTCTCCAACTAAACTCATTTCAAATTTATTTTCCATTAAAATTATGAGGTCTTTTAAAAAATTTTATTTAGTTGACCCAAATACTATATCATCTACGTATGCTTGAGCTACGAATATGTCTAAATCAATGATTTTAATAAAAAAGTATAGGGTCAATTTGACCTTCTTTAAACCCTTTCAAATTTAGGAAGTTAGACAGTCTTTCATGTTGGTGCAATCTTGCTCCAAGCATTATTTACTTTTGATGTTTGGTCAAATAAGTTTAAGTTAGGCAAGGTTGGTGATCTAACATAAATATTGAGTAAGGAGGTACAAAGGAAAGTCCAAGAAGATAGTCTTGGCGGGTGAAGTTCTGGAGGTGCGACTTCTTAGCAAAAAGAGACTTAGCATGAGGAAGGCGAAGGAAGCACTTGAAGGCAAGCGCAAGTGAGGAGCTGTGGGCTTGGAAGCATCCTAAGGGCGAGACACTGATGGAAGATGCTTGAAGGTATAAGTCTAGGATAAGGATTTGGTTCAAGTAAGAAGGATCATGTTTGAAGTCCTGTATTCTCATATTAAGAGATACCAGTTGATAGATACTTCTATCAATTGATTAATACCTGATATCAAAATAAACAGAATGTTGTGGTTGGCTACTAGTGAATTGACATAAGTATCAGTTGATTGGTATACAGTCATTGGGCTGATGATGCACAGAATCCCCACAGATTGTGCACAACATAGTAGCCGTTACTTGCTACCAGTCGACCAATGCTTTCATTACTCAACTGGTAATCAGGGTTTTCAGCCTGGAATATAAAAGGGTTGAGACTTGGAGAGAAATTATTATCTAATGCATAAACACTGTTAAGCTCTCCAAGTGATCTCCAAGCTTCCAAACTCTTAATCTTTTCTTCCTAAGCTCATCTTTCATCTTGTAAGAAGAAGAGATCATTGTGTCAAGGTTGCACCACCTTCGTTCTTGATTCAAGAAGGAGAAGATCATAGTGAAGCTTAATCATGTGCGTGTGTGCCTTGGAGTAGTCACCTCAAGGAGTTGGAAATCAAGTAAATTGAGGAGTTAGCATTGCCTTCTCATATTTCATTATTCAATTTCTATTTTTCTTGCTTCCGCTAACAATTTGTAGGTAGAAATCAACAAAAGATATTCACCCCCCTCTCTAGTCGGATTCAAAGGGCCCAACAAGTGGTATCATAATCTCGTTGGCCTTGGAAGAACTTATTGTTAACCGAAGCATCAAGATGACACTTCAAGAGGGTTATAGACCACCATTCTTTGATGGAAACAATTTCGCATATTGGAAAGGTAGAATGGAATATTACTTAATTGATGGCATTGAGAATTGGTTTAGTGTTGTAGATGAATTCAAAAAACCAAAAGATGAATTTGGAGCACTTTTACCAATCAAGGATTGGACAAAGGAGATAATGAAGCAGATTCAAGCCAATGCAAAAGCCACAACAACCATACAATGTGGATTATCTAAGGAGCAACTAAACAAAGTAGGACCATTCAACTCCATCAAAGAGCTTTGGGAGAAGTTCATTGAGTTGAATGAAGGATCAAGTGAATCAAGAAGAGCCAAGAGGGATCTTTTGGTGAGTCAACTTCAAACGTTCACCATGAAGACAAATGAGACCGTGAGTCAAATGCATGGTAGATTCTGTAGGATCGTAAAGTGCTAGAGGGGGGTGAATAGCGCTCGATTCGTTCATTTTGAGTAAATATACAGCGAAAAATAAAGATAAACAACACAAACACCAAGAATTTACTTGGTTCGGAGCCTGTGGCGACTCTTACTCCAAGTCTCGCACGTGAGAGTGCTTTCGATGAAAAATCACTAATCAGTTGAAAAGAGTACAGATACAATTTTACAAGTAATTTGAAAATTAAAGAATATCGATGACTTTATATAAGGAAATTTTCAATAGAATCATTATCGGAACTTTCGGGCATCATATAAGTGTTTTCTAAGTAGCTCGAAGAAGCGAAAGTTATTTATGATTTTGTTATGAGGCTCCTAGGCTGTTTCGGGTGCTTGGAACCCCTCCGAGTGCCTGGAACACATGGTTCGGCCAATCGACGCGTGCCACATTAGCATGTAGATAACTTTTAAGTTCTGGGCACCTGGACTGACTTCGGGTGCCAGGACTCCGGGAGTCCAAACCCTTCTGGGCACTCATACCAGCTTTTTCCAGCCCCTTATTTTCTGTAAAATAAAGTTAGTCAAGGTATAAAACAATATATATAATATGAGATTTAAAACAATATATATAATATGAGATTTGACAGCTTCTGACTGTTTGATTCTGACTTTGAGTTTTGTCGAAACTCTAGGTCTAACTGGAGCGTACTGTTCCCTCTTTGGGGAACGTATTCTCATCTACTCCTCTTAGGGGAAGTTACATGTTGTTAGACCGCTCCTCTAGACTGACTAGACTTTTGCTCAGCGCCTGAGGCTTCCGGTCTTCATGCTGGACGTCCGCTCCATGATCCGTCCAGACTTCCACCCGGTCCACAACCATCATGATTTCAACCTAGAGTCCTCGACTCTAGGATTTTGATCGAAGCGCTTGACCCGCTATGACTTTCCACCTAGGGTTACCACCCCCTAGGACCTAGGGTTGCCACCCCCTAGGACCTAGGGTTGCCACCCCCTAGGATTTTTCATCTACCTAACTACAACTAGGTGTTTTGCCCAAGAACACTTAGGGCTTTCCTGCAATCTCATTCAAACTTATTAGACAATAAATAACCTTAACTTTGAACCCTTTGCCATTATCAAAATTTAGGTTCGATCGTCTGATGCTTCCCGCACCAACAAGCTCTCCCTTTTTGATTATTGTAACAAAATTTAAAGTTAAGTAAAAAAACATAAAGAACAGAAATGCAAATGCAACTTGTAGCATAAATGTGCATAAGTACAATTAAAAGAATGCAACATAAATGCGCATAAGTACAATTAAAAAGGTACAACATTTAGAACAACTTGTTATTGCTCCTTAATCACTTAACTTAACTTTAGAATTTTCTAGCTTTTCTCCCCCTTCGGCATATATCAAAAGAAATGAAAACTTGAGCCTTTAAAAGTACATAATATGGAGAAAATTTCATAAAGATTGTTAGTTAAGATAAATATTTTGATAAGCACTTAGTTTTAAAAAGATTTTGATGAACAAATACTTAGCTTTTAAAAAGACTTTGATAAACACTTAGCTTAAAAATGTTTTTGAAACAATGATTTTGATAAACACTTAACTTTAAAATGATTTTAACAAACACTTAGCTTTAAAAAGATTTTGTTAAACAAAAGAAACTATCTTTTCAAAAGTAAATAAATATTCAAAAATTAGTTAAAAAAACTGAACTTTCTTTTTCAAAAATACTTTTAACTTTTAATGGAAAAAATTTAAGTTTGAAATTTTGAAAAAGAAATCTTTTAATAGAAAATTTCAACTTTAAAATTTTGAAAAAGAATACTTTAACTTTCAAAGATATTTAACCCTTAACTTGGCTCCTTTCACTCCCCCTTGATTAATACCAAAATTTCTTTAAGCTAGAGTCCTAGAGTCCAAGCATGAGTGTTTAAAAGAAATTCAACATAAATATTTTTCTTAACAAAATGTCTAACCTTTAGCTACTAGCTGTTTACCATGAGATAGTAGCTTTTACTAGGTTAGTCAAATTAAGTAGATGGTCCAATTAGTTTGACTAAACATGGATAACTTAACTTGATTGATTTAACTTGGTATTTATTACCTAGACTTATGTTGATACACAGACATAAGCATTCTGAAGTCCAAGCAATACCCTATGCGTCTCACACCATTCTAAGTATTTTTTATACACAATCAAGGTAATCCTAGTGTGCTTGTGAGATTCTCTAGCTGAGACCTAGGGGAACATGCTTTCTAGGGGGTAGATACCTAGGCTAAGTCCTATCTTTTGAAAATCTAATATAGTTGGAATTTTAAAAATATTTTTCCTAGAATTTTAAACCAAGTAAAAAAAAATTATAACTTTTGAAATAGAAATGGTAAAGAGGAATATTTTTGAAAGTAAACTCTATTCTACTAAGTACATCCCTATTTATCTTCTAAGTGCACTGAACTCAAGTTCAGGTAAGGATTTTATGAAAATGTCAGTTAGTTTGACTTGGACTCAACATAGTTAAGTACAATGTAACCTTTAGCTACATGATCCCTTACAAAGTGATGTTTTACTTCTATGTATTTAGTCCGTGAGTGCTGAATTAGATTTTTGGTTAAGTTAATTGAACTTATATTATCAATTGAAAATTTTATATTTTTATATTCTAATTGATAGTCCTTTAAGGCATGCATCATCCATAATAGTTGAGATACACATTCCCCCATGGCTATGTACTCTGCTTCAATAGTGGATAAAGCAACATAGTGTTGCTTTTTGCTTGACCAACTTACTAGGCATTGACCTAGAAATTGATAGCTTCCACTTGTGTTTTTTCTACCTAGTTTGCACTTGACATAGTCTAAGTCAGAATAGCTAACTAGGTCAAAATTACTAGTCTGGTACCAAAGTCTTACATTTAGGGTTCCCTTAATGTATCTAAGTATTCTTTTAACATTTGTTAGGTGTGATTCTTTTGCATAAGATTGGTACTTTGCACACATACCTACTGCAAATAGAATATCAGGTCGATTTGCAGTTAGGTGTAGTAGACTCCCTATTGCACTTCGATGATATTTTAAGTCTACTGGTTTTTCTTCTAAATTAGAGTCAATTTTGACATTAGTTGTCATTGGGGTATTTATATTTTTAGAATTTTCTATGCCAAACTTTTTAATTAATTCCTTAGCATATTTGTTTGAAAAATATATATTCCTAAGAAAAAGTTAAGTTCATCTACTAAGCTCATTTCAAATTCACTTTCCATTAATTTAGTATTGGTTGAGCCAAAAATTATGTCATCTACATAAATTTTTGCTATAAAGATATCTTTTTCTAAGATTTTAACAAATAAAGTTTGATCTATATGTCCTTGGTTAAACCCTTTGGATATTAGATAAGTTGATAGGCATTCATACCAAGCCCTAGGTGCTTGTTTTAGTCCATATAAGGCTTTCTTTAACCTAAAGGCATGGTTTGGGCGGTCTAAATCCTCAAATCCTAGGGGTTGATTTACATACACCTCTTACTTGATGAACCCATTTAAGAATGAAGATTTTACATCCATTTAGTATAACTTGAATCCTTTATGTGTTGCATAGGCCAACAACATCCTTATAGATTCAAGTCTGGCTACGGGTGCATATGTTTCATCATAATCTAATCCTTCTACTTAGTTGAACCCTTTTACAACCAGCTTAGCTTTATTTCTTACTATTTCACCCTTGTCATCCAATTTATTTATAAATACCCATTTAGTGCCAACTATGGATTTATTTATAGGTTTAGGTACCAGTTCCCAGACTTGGTTTCTTTCAAATTGGGCTAACTTCTCTTGCATTGCTAATATCCAGTCTGGGTAAGGTAAGGCTTCTTCTACAGTCTTGGATTCAATTTTTGAAATAAGGGCTATCTAACTTAGGTTTTTATAGGATGATCTTGTTCAAACTCCTAGGGTTGGGTCACCCAAAATTTGGTCAGATGGGTGGTTGGAACTTATTCTTGAAGGTCTTATGTCAGGATCAACAACTGGTTCTTCTGATTCTTTAGGTTTAATTTGAATATCTTCATCATCTTCTATGTTTCTTGTATTAATATTTACTATATTTTGATTGATATTTTCATTTATTGAATTAGGTAAGTTATTTTCTTTATCAAAAATCACATTAGTTATTTCTTCAACTTTTAGGGTATCTTTATTATAGACTCTGTAAACCCTACTGGTTGTGGAGTACCCTAAAAAGATTCCTGTTGTTGATTTTGATGTAAATTTTCCTAAGTAGTCCTTAGTGTTTAGAATGTGGACTTTACATCCAAACACCTTTAAATAATTTAAGTTAGGGATTTTATTATAATATATTACATATGGAGTTTTATTTTAAAATTTATTGATTAATATTCTATTTTGAATGTAACATGTCATATTTATTGCTTCGACCCATAATTGATTCTTTAGGTTATATTCGTTTAACATGGTTCTAGCGGCTTCTTTTAGTGTTCTATTTTTATATTTGTAAAATACGGTACCCAAATAATATTTAAATAATAAGGTTATTGGACAAATAATCTTATTGAATTTTTCAGAAATTTTTAGGAATTTTCTGGGATTTAATCGGAGCTCGTATGACGTATTTTAAGAGGATCAATTATTGGGTTTAGTAAAAGCCTGTTTAGAATACGTAAAAGTGGGTGTTAATTGAGTAATGTAGCTAGGGTTTAATTAATTAAACCTAAGTATATAATATTATTCCTCTCCTCCCACCCGATTCATCTCCTCTCCCGTTTCTTTTTCTCTCGCCTCTGCCCCACGCCATCGCCGCCGCCCGAACCTCTCCTTCTCCCTCTCGCTTCAATCTTCCGCTCTTCTCCTCCGACACCGAAGCTCGATACATCGCTGGCGCTGATCCACACCATCGTCCGGCGGTCTACATCTCCCGATTCTCCATCACCAGCGCCTGATCGATGCCTCTGTGCATCGTGATCTATTTCCCCTCTTCTCCGATCGTCGACGTCGAGTTCTTCCGACCATGCCACGCCACATGGTATCGCCGGAACATTTCATCTTCGAACTTCGGACACGGTACTCCATCCGATCGTTCTTCTTCTTCTTCCTTCTCTCCGGGCCACCGCCGACCACCATGACCTAAGGCTCAAATCGCCGCACCTGATGTCGGTTCCCGAGTGCCGCCTCTCAGAGCAGTGCCATCGTCGATCTACACGGCCGCCCAATCAGCTGAGTCAGTGCTCTAGCTTCATCACCGCTCTTCGCCGGATCCTAGATCGGGTAGGTCCATTGCTGCCTCTTATTCACCCGTCGTCTCTTTGCTGTGTTACTGATCTCACCTCCTCATCGCCGGCATAGGTCCACACCTAGTCGTGCCTTTCATCACTGATCTCTTTCATCCAAAGCCCTAGCTCCCGATTGTTGCTGCTTCATCGATCAGCCACAGCCAACGCTTGAATGCTTCTGATCGGATTCAAAGGTTGGAGAGGTGGATGACAATCGAGGCATTTCTAACTCGGTGGATCAGGTTAGTGTTGGATTATCATAGATATTATTGGGTATTTTGTTTGGGGTTCTATGATCAGTCATTGGATCGATTGTAGAAGCTTTGGTCATTCCTATAGGGAGCATTGCAGCGGCTGTTTCTTCCTTTGCACGGTTGGAAGCAGCTTTAAGTTTCTTTCATAGGATTCTTCTAGTCTGTCTTTAGCTATCGCAGCCACCTTCAAATTGAGAGCTTTTGATCTACAGTGGTTGTCCTCATGCAGGAGTTATTAAGGTTAGCTTTTATGGTTAAGTACTGATTTGATCAGTAGAAATTGATCTAAGGTGTATTGGATTGATTGATGATGGGTAGATTATGTCTCGTTTAGATCACATAGAAACATGTGGAGGAGTTATGCATGTTTGATTCATGATACTTAGTTGTTGATGGAATTAAATTGGACTGGATAAGTTGGATTGTTAATTCATGCTTTTCTTGGATCGGTTTAGGTGGTTGATAGTTGACACATTGATTATAGATATTTAGTTTTATCTTGTATTCTGTATTTGTAGGATTCGAGTTGGATGTGATCTTCTGGATCTATTGGAAATGGTTGACACGATCTACAGTTAAAAGCGGGTATTTCTTACTTTATCTCTTTAGTATTTTGATCCTGGTGCATGAGCTTTATGTTCAGATAGTTGCTGTATCTATCTTGACTCCACTCTTATTTTTCCTGCGCTTGATACTTCCACTCAATCTTTGAGCTACTCGTTTCTGTATCTATACAGTCTCTCGTTGCTATCGATGATATTTAGCAGATACTATAGTACTAGGTATTGGATACCAGATACCAGACATTAGATAGTAGTTATTGGATATATGGACACCTGATATCATGTTTACCTGCCTTGATTACTATTTATTTACACACCTTGCTGAGCATGCTGGCTTCATGTAGCATACCTGTTTTCTGTTTATATGGACACCTGATACCATGTTTACCTGCTTTGATTTCTGTTTATTTACACACCTTGCTGAGCATGCTGGCTTCATGTAGCATACCTGTTTTCTGTTTATATATATATGATGACTGCTGCATTTTCGCATCATGTCATTGCATGCATAGCCGACGACTTTGGCTCCCTTGTGGTTGAGACGGTCGTTGGCCTGGGCCGCACGCTCGGCCACTCATGGGTAGTGGTAGCTTGGAGCGTGCCGCTTGTCCTGTCGTGCCCCCCACTCGCACACTCATGGGTAGTGTTTGCTGGAGTCGCGGGCAGCAGGGACCCCGTCGTAGACGTAGCTATTCAGCTACTATGCAACTGTCCCCTCGGCCACTCGAGAGTAGTGGTAGCTGGAGTGGTGTACAGTCTGTCATTGTCCCGGCCTCTCGTCCATACTGGGGTCATGGACTTGAGGGGTGGGCGGGAGTGACCATCCGTGCATACGCTGTTATTATTATACCTGCTGATACTGTTGTTTACTTATGCTGTTGTCGCTTATCTATGCTGCTGTTGCTAGATTATGCTGCTGTTGTTTATTTATGCTGTTATGCTTACATAGGTTGAGATTTATACTTGTGATATTTGTTTAGACACTGGCTTACTTACTGTTGACCTGTATGTACCTCACATGATACCATGTAGTTATGAGCAGTACTGTAGCAGGACTTTGCTATATCTACCTTCCCTTACTAGCCTAGGATATGGTTTCTGGTATGGACACTTATTATGATATCACTGTAGTATCTGCTATTTCCATACGAGACTGTATACCTTTGTATCTCTAGTTATTTACTAAACTCATGCACTATTCGTCTATTATCTGCTGAGTCTTTATACTCACCACCCCGTATATTGGTAATTTCACCAGGCAGCAGATAAAGGATTTATGGAGTCGCTTGGAGATCCTGTCCGCCAGTTCCACGTCACATTCGAGGACGACCTTACGATTTCGGTATTTCTTACGTTATTTGTATTTTGGGTTTTGTACTTGTTTATGTACTTGTATTCTCTTGTATTGGGTTTGATATTATTGTGTCAAGCCGAGCCGGCTCGCAGTTAGTTACTTTATGTTTTGTGATCGTTGTTTGTGATTTCCGCTGTGTTGATTTTAGTATAGCCGTGTGGGCTAATTCATATATTTATATAACTGCGTGGTTGTGTTTATTTCTGTTCCAGCCGAGTGGGCTGGTTATATAACTGCGTGGTTGTGTAGATATATTCCAGCCGTATGTGGCTGATGTATATTGTATGTATGTATGCCTCAGATTGTCACCCGTACAGGGGAGATGCTGCCGAAATTTTTCGGTAAGGACTCCTCTGGGGGCGTGACAATATTCTACTAGATCATTTTGTTGAAGGGTTCTAGGACATGAAAATTCATGATTTTAGCCATTTGTTTGGCACAATTCATTAAACCTATGATTGTTAAATTTCCCTCCATGGTCACTTCTAATTCTTTTAATTTTAATATCTTTTTCATTTTCTATTAACTTGTAAAAAGATTTGAAGATTTCATAAGTTTCATCTTTTGTTTTCAAAAATATTACCCAAGTAAATTTTGAGTAATCATCAATTATAACTAAGCAATATTGGTTTTCGCTTAGTGACTTGCCTCCATGTGAATCAAATAGGTCTAAGTGTAGGAGCTCAAGTATTGAGTTAGTTCTATTTAGATTGGTTAGCTTGTGAGTTGACTTAGTTTATTTACCCTGTTGGCAAGCATTACAGATTATATTTTCTAAATTTTTTAATTTAGGTAAACCTCTAACTAGGCCATTTTGACTCATTTTTTAAATGAGTCTGATATGAGTGTGACCCAGTCTTCTGTGCCACAACTTAGTTTCCCCTTGTTGTGTCAATAGACACTTGAGTGAGGGAGTTGGTAGATTAATTGTGTAGATGCTCTTTTTCCTAATTCCTTTAAGTGTAATTTCAATATTTTTGACATTTTTAATTAAACACTCAGAGTTTGAAAATATTATTAAGTACCTAGAGTCACACAGTTGACTAATGCTATGTAAGTTAAAATTTAATTTATCAACCAATAGAACTTTTCGAATAAAAAAATCAAAACTCAGTTTGATATTACCTTTTTTGATTACCTTAAGTGTTCCGTCGTTGCTGAATACAATAGATCCTAAATTTTTGAATTTTAAGATGGTGAACTTCAATCGATCTCCAGTCATATGCCTAGAGCATCCATTATCCAACATCTATTGGTCCAAATCGTTATGTTCCTACACATAAAGTATTTGATTTTGGATCCAACTTTAAGGGATTGCAAGATAGATTGATTGGGTTTAGCCCCTTGTTTTCCATCTCACCCAATCTGTGTTGTCAATCATGTTATACCTATGAATGATTGTGAGATGGTTAATTAAATTAGATTAAGTTTAATTAAGTTTAAATTAAGTTTAAGTTTAGTTAAGTTTTAATTTAGTTTAATTTTGGTTTAGTTTAAGTTCAGTTTAATTTTAATTTAGTTTAAGTTTAATTTAGTTTTGATGTATTTTTAGTTTAATTTTAATGTAGTTTAACTTTAGTTGAATTTTAATTTAGTTTTAATGTGGTTTAAGTTTAGTTTAATTTTAATTTAGTTTGTAGTATAAGTTTAGTTTAATTTTAATTTATTTTAAGTTTAGTTTAATTTTAATTTAGGTTAGGTTTAATTTTAATTTTAAGTTAGTTTTAGTTTAATTTAGTTTAATTTTAATTTAATTTGAGTTTAGTTTAATTTTAACTTGATTTTACTAATTGAAACCTAGATCCATCTCACCCTTTTTCTAAATTATCAATCAGGAAACCTTATAGGATTTTGTGAGATGATTAATTTTATCTTTAATTTAGATTACAATCTAAGGATTGATTTACAATTAACTTAGACTAAGGTTTTACAGTTAGTTAATTAAATATTTATTTCAATGATTGACTTCCAGGCTGTGACGAGGCACTAGGTCTTCTTGGGTATGGGATCATCCACCACTTTTAGATAAAGACTTTTAAAGAAATTGGATATTTAATTTCCTTTCTAAAACTCCTTGGTCTAATTAGTCAAGTGTAAATCAAGCCTAGGTCCTTATCTACCCTAGTCTAAGCATGTATAGTGAAAGCAGTAAAGCAAGCATCAAAAAAATCTATCTATCGATAAAAATGGTCTTTCTATCAGCTCCCCCTAGATCATAACCTCGATAGGGTCTAGCAAGGTAGTGGATTTGATCCTTGGGGACCTAATATTGACCAAGTCCAACTTGATTAATCAAGTTGGACTTGGGGACCGATGCTTGGACTAATTTTCTATTTGTTATATTTACAAGTGATAAGGAAGATCTGTATTTTTGTTTAGCCTTAAATCCAAATTCGGATCAGTTGTAAACGACTCTTTGTTTTCCTAGAATTAGATCAAGATTCTTGGAAACCAAGGTGAATCATTTCAATATGTCCTTAAGTCCTTTAACTTGAGTTTTCAAATTAGAATTTTCTTCCTCAAGTTGTTGGACTTGGGTTGAACTTCCATTTTGAACAGGCTCAGTCAAAGGACTTAGGTTAGTCTCTTCCTTAAGGATTTTACCTCCTTTTGGAGTGACTTGACTCGGAGGGTGGATTTGACTAACTTACGCATGAGATAGTTAACTAAGTTATGCAATTTATCTATCTGAGAAGTTCTTACAGTGGGGATAGGCCCCTCGGAAAAGGATACGGATCCGTGGCTTCTCTCGAATTCCATTTCTGACTTGCTCTCAGTTTCAGATTTGTTGACTTGTTCCCAGGCCATAAGCGTGAGGAAGCTCATCTGTTCGAGCTCTTCGTCAGAGCCTTCTGAAGAAGACTCATCCCATGTCGCCCGCAGTGCTTTCTTCTTCCTTTGCTTATTCGTTTCCTTTTGGTTTGGACAGTTGACTTTGATGTATCCCTTTATGTTGCAGCCGTAGTAGGTTACTTCGAACATCACTTTTGGACTTGATTGAACCGTTTTGGATTGAATCAGTTTCTTGATGTCTTTCTTAGTGAATCATTTCTTCTTTTTGTAGAGTTTTCATACAAGGTTGATGAGTTCGGCTGTAATCTAGTCGTCGTTGTCTTTTGAGTCTGGTTCATCTTCGGACTCGAGTTCAATTTTGTTCTTTGCTTTTGATTCCTACGTTCTACTCGTTCCTGTAGTAATCAAAGCAATACCTTTCTCGACCCGAGTAGTATTAGTTTGTTCGTGAAGCTCGAATTTAGAAAATAATTCATCTAAGTTTATTAAGGAGAGTTCCTTGGATACTTTGTAAGTATCTACCATGGATGTCCACAAAGTGTTCCTCGAAAATGCATTGAGTGCATACCTAATTATATCGCGGTTTTTTACCTTCTTACCGATTGCATGAAGGCCATTCAGCAGGTCCTGAATTCGCGCATGAAATTAGCTTGCCGACTCACCTTCCTACATTTTTATGTTGTGTAGTTTATTTAAAATTAAATCACGTTTGCTTACCTTCGTGTTCAAAATTCCCTCGTGTACCTCATTCAACTTCTCCCATAGTTCTTTTGCGCTTAAAAACGGACCGACTCGGTTCAGCTCTTCTTTTGTTAGGCCGCATTGTAGAGTCTGGGTAGCCATTGCGTTAGCCTCAATCCTTTTTCTTGTTAGAGCATCCCATTTGTTGCATGGGACGAGGACTCGATCTTCGGTGGGATATGTGAATCCCGTCTAGATGATTATCCACATCTCAACTTGCATCTTGAGGTGATATTCCATTCGGCTCTTCTAGTAGCCGAAGTTTTCGCCAGTGAAGATGGGTGATGTGCGTAGATTGTATACATTTATTGGCATGTTTTGACGCACATTCACATACTTTGAGCATGCTTGATCTATGTATTTCCGTACTTTCAACTTTCCTTTTTAGCATATTTACTCTCTTTGTTCGGAGATATGCTTTTGTGCATTTTCTATACACAGGAGTCGAAATTGGTGAAGATTTCGTGTTTGAAGCCAAATCTATGAGCAAAGCAAAGGGAAGAAGGTGCCCTACCTAAACCACACACTGCCCTGCTCTGCGGGGTTGCCCAGGCCATGTGGAGATCACGGGCCAGAAAGCTGCAGCAAGAAACAAAGAGGTCATGGCCGTGTGAACCTCACACGGCCGTGCAAGGATCCAAAGAACCCAGATTGAGAAGGAGCCTAGGCCGTGTGCACCACACGGCCATGTGAGTTTTCCAGAGAAAGGAGAAGCCTCGGCCGTGTGTCTCACACGGCCGTGTGGGTTTCTCAATGGCAAGGAAGGAGGCAGGCCGTGTGCATCACACGGATGTGCCAGATTTCCAGAGGCTAAGACAGTTCAGGCTGTGTAGATCTACACGGCCGTGTAAAGGGGATATTGTGGATGTTTGCCACGGCCGTGTCTCACACACGGCCGTGTCTCACACACGGCCGTGTCTCACACACGGTCGTGCAAGGCTGGCAGAGAGGAGAATGGGCAGGGCCGTGTGAACCTCACACGGCCGTGCCACGGGGCCGTGTGGCACTCAAACCTCACCTCTATTTAAACCCTTCTTCAAGATTTGAAAGGGGATCTTCTCCCTCTTGGGGGAGGGAGCGAGATTTGGGGCTTTCCTTCCAACCTTGGGAGGATTTCTGGGCGATCTAAAGGCGGATCTTCAACGGAATCGGCTCCGGGAGCGTGGATTGGATCCGAAGATGAAGCTTCATCTTAGATAAGTTTTCTTTCTCTCCTCTTCTTGGATTTGGGGATCAAGAAATGCTTGTAATCTTTGTATTTTCAGATTTCTCTCTTCGATTCATGGAGTAGATCTCTTTGTTCTAGGATGGAGGGAGTATTTGTATGATGAATTGATGTAAACTCTTGTGGATTTGTCATTTCCTTGTTTCTATGATATTGTCTTGTTTGTATCAATTCAATCTTGGATGTATTTTTGTGATTTGGACCTAATTCACATTCTTGATTGATTGTTTGAATGTCTTGTGGATCTTGTAGAGATTATCTCTCACTCGATTTTCTGAGGGAAGCACGCGTAAGGTGCAAGCCCGTGTAAGGATGTGTGAGGGATGAACTTTAGGGGGGAGATAGGATAATTCAAGAAGGTAGGATAGATGTATACATTAATCTTTATATCTTATGGGTTGAGAGGCAATGATTTCTATGTTGATTTTCCGAGAGATCTTCGTGACAGGAACATGCCCGTGTAAGGACAACATAGGCTCATATCCAATTGATCGCATTTAGGTATAGATTTCAGTCCTAAGCCGGTTGTCTATTGCAAGAGAGAACTGGCAACCTTCTATAAATGTTGGACAATTAAGAAATAGGGTTTGGTAGATCATTTACATTGAGGAATCTTACAAAGAAACCAAAACTCCTAGAACATTCCTTTATCATAGCCCATAATCTTGTTTGTTGATCTTTCATTCCTATGTTTACTTTTCATTAGTTACATTTAGCTTTTGGAAATCAATTAATTAGTTGTTTAGCTAACTCATGTTGAAACATTTCTAGTGCTTATTCCAGTCCCTGTGGATACGATAATCTTTTATATTACTTGCGACATTTCCGTACACTTACGGAACGTAACAAGTTTTTGGCGCCGTTGTCGGGGACTGCGCTATAACATTAGAGATTATCAATTGAGTTAGACTAAACATAACTTTTCTTTCTTTCTTTATATTTGCATAGTTGTAACTAATTTTTTTTTAGAATTCTGTTTCTATAAGATTTTCTTTTCCTGAATAACATTCTTGACAATTCTTTTTGTTGCAATTCTAATTCTAATTCTAACTTTGCATTCTTGATTTCTAACACTCTTCTCTGTTTTTCTCTTTCGTAAACATATCTTGTCATCTTGTTCTTGTGTATGCAAAGATCTAACTTTGTAGAAGAACTTTTTCCTCTAGACCCTGAGATAGACAGAACATTTCATAGAAGAAAAATTCTGTAAAGATAGCAAGAAGAACAAGAACATTCTATTATGGCAAACAGACCACTAAAGGATTATGCAGCACCATATGCTAGGGGTTTTCGATCTAGTATTTCTAGGCCTTCAGTTGAGGCAAATAATTTTGAGATCAAACCTGCAATCATATCTATGGTGCAGCAAAATCAATTTGGTGGAGGACCGCATGAAGACCCAAATCAACATTTGGAGGTTTTCTATGAAATATGCAGTACAATGAAAATGAATGGTGTTCCTTCAGAGGCAGTGCGTCTATTATTGTTTGGGTTTTCTTTGAGAGATAGAGCCAAGCAATGGTTGAATTCTTTGGCTCCAAATAGCATCACCACATGGGAACAATGTGTGCAACAATTCCTTGACAAATTTTATCCCCCTAGCAAAACAGCTCATATAGGGAATCTTATTGCAAGCTTCAAACAAGCAGACTCAGAATCTTTATTTAAAGCATGGGATAGATACAATAACATGCTCAGACAATGCCCATACCATGGTTTGGAAAGATGGTTAATGTTACATTTTATAACAGCATCAACTATCACACAAAAGTGTCCCTTGATTCAGCTGTTGGAGGGGCACTTATGAACAAAAGTTTAGATGAGGCCGAGGAGATAATCGAGAGCATAGCACAAAACCACCATCAATGGGCTAATGAAAGAAGTGGTGGCTATTCTTGCATGAACCCAACAACAAAAGCATTAGGTAAATTTGATGTTGATGCAGTAACCTTATTGGCTGCAAAACTGGATGCTCTTACAAAAAAATTTGAGAATATGAGAGCTAGTTCAAATACAGCCAATGCCATTGTTGCTTCTTGTGAAGTATGTGGAAGTTCTGAACATCTAAGTGACTCATGCCCATTGGGGGCTATAACTGCACAAATTAATCAATTAGAGCAATGTGATGCAATCATGGGTTACAATCAGAGGCAGAACAACCCCTACTCAAATACCTACAACCCTGGGTGGAAGAGTCATCCTAATTTCTCTTATAGAAATAACCAAGATCAAGGATCATCCATGGGGGCAAGGCCTAATTTTCAATCCAGGCAACAAAATTTTCAGCAACAATCATCTCAAAACTTTCCTATGTCCAAGATTGATAAGTTGTTTGAAGAAATTATGTCCAGTCAGAATGAAATGAAACAAGCTCAGAACGAAATGAAACAAGGCATTCTGAAGTTTACTTAGAGAATGGATAATTCTGATAGACATCAAAAGATTTTAGAAAGTCAGATTGCCCAACTAGCTTCCTCATCTTCTAGAGCACCAGGACAATTACCAAGAAAGCCTGATGTTAATTCCATGGAGCACTGTAATAGAATTGAGCTTAGGAGCGGACGAACCTTGGGAGATCCCCAAGTGACTGCTCCAAAAGGGATGCGCAATGAAGAGGAGCTCTCTCCTCCATCACCAAATCATATTCAAGTTGATGAGGAGAGTACCACTAAGTTTGAAGAGACTCTTCCACTCAACCATCAAAATATAGTAGTCCCTTTTCCTCAAAGATTGATCATGTTAAAAAAGGATGAAGAGTTTGACAAATTCTTGGAGAAGGTGAAAGAAATTTGTGTGGAGGTACCACTTATTGATGCAATTCTTCAAATGCCCAAGTTTGCCAAATTCTTGAAGGATATCATGTCAAATAAGAGGAAGAAAGGAGATATAGAGACCATTGCACTTATAGAGGAACGCAGCGCTCTTTTGGGAAAGAATACTTCCCCAAAGTTGAAGGACCCCGGAAGCTTTTATATTCCTTGCAATATAGGAACTGAATTTATTGAAAAAGCTTTTTGTGATTTGGGGGCAAGTGTTAGCCTCATTCCTTATTCTATTTGTAATAAGTTAGGTCTCAAAAACTTTAAACTTACTACCATGGCACTACAACTTGCTGATCACTCCTGCAGGTACCCTATGGGTATTGTGGAAGATGTGCCAGTAGAAGTAGGTGGGAGTATAATTCCCATCGATTTTGTTGTGTTAGACATGGAAGAGGATCCAAAAATCCCGATCATATTGGGAAGACCATTCCTTGCTACAGCAGGAGTTATTATTGATGTTAAAAATCATAAACTTTCTTTGGTGATTGGTAAGGAACGGTTGGAATATGATTTGTATAAAGCCTCTAACCATGTCTCTTCTCTCTTGAATACTTGTAGCAGGACAAGGATTTACAAATTGGAGGAATGGAATTTCCATCCTCATGGGAGGCCACCGAATGAAGATAACTATGTGGTGGGAGATGTTGGGAAGAGACCTCCCAACAAAAATGACAAATATGTTTGCCCCCCAAGGGCAAAGAAAAGAGAGGAGTGATTAGATTGGTCGAGCTAAAGACCTTAAACAAGCGCTTCTTAGGAGGCAACCCAAGGGTTTCTTTTAGTTAATTTTATTTCATGTCTTTATTCTTCATTAGTAGTGCTTTTACTTGTTTTCTTGTTTGTTTTGTTTTGTTTTCAGGTTGAAATTTAATTTCCATGAGCTGGCCATGATATTTTCATGGGCATGGAAGTGTGGGAGGAGCTAGAATGGAGGAGAAAGTTTCAATTGGAGCAAAACAGAGCATGGCCGTGTGCTGCACACGGCTAGGCTTACGGTGTAGAAAGTGGAGACGCTTGGGTCGTGTCTACATGACACGGCCGTGTGGAGTCTCCAGAGAAGAGAAGGTATGCGGCCGTGTCTCCGACACGGCCGTGTGAAGAATCCAGAGGAGGAAAGCTTCTCGGACGTGTCTCACACACGGCCGTGTGAGGGAACCAACGCAAAGGCCTGCACTGGCCGTGCCATCTGACACGACCGTGTGAAGGATCCAGAGGAGGAAGCTGTTGGGGTCGTGTCCTAGACATGACCGTGTATGGATACCAGTGAGGAATAAGGATATGGCCATGCCAATTGGCACGACCGTGTGACTCAAACCGAGAAGGAGAGGGATAGGGCCGTGTAAATCTACACGGCCTGTGTGGGGAAACTCTGCCAAGCCGTGTCTGCTATACACGGCCAGATCCAGGCCGTGTCCCTCACACACCCCCTTCATCTTTGCACCCCCTTCTCTCCAAAACTCCTCTTTCCTCAAACCTCTCTTCCAAAGTCTCTCAGATCTAGTTCTAAACCCTTCTTTTCTTCATAAATTTCATCTAGATCTAGATCCTCCTCTTCTCTTAGATATATGATCTCCATTCCTTAACCTAAGATCTTGTCCTTTGAGACTCATTTCCTCAAGATCTAGTTCCTTTAAGCATAAATAGTACCCATCCCTTCTTAAGCTCGACATCATGTCCAATCTTTTGAAGAAACTACGCAAGGGAGGTGGTGGTTCAAGTGGAGACAAAGGGAAGGAGCCAAGCAAGGACATGGGAAAACAGCCAGTCAAAGGAAAGGGAAAGAGGACATCACGCGACGAAGGTAATGACAATGAATTCAATATTGTATTTAGAAATGATGATCAAATAACTATATTTGCAATTCTTGTCAATAGAAAGATTGTGTGTACTCTGTATATGGACCCAACTGTTTTGGATATGATGGGAATTAGGGACGATATAGATTGGATGATAGGGTTCTTAGATTGGAGTGATATGTTGTACTCACATCTATCGACTTATCCTCGCCTTGTTCTGGAGTTTCTGAGTTTGTTAGATGCCATTTCACCAATGAGGACGATTATGTTGGCAAAATAACTTTTAGATTAATGAATCAAGAATTTCAATGGACATTTAGTGACTTTAATACTTGTTTTTGATTGTCTTCTGGTAGCTCTCGAAAGTTTGATTCTAGATTTAATTGGAACCATTTTTGGAATTCAATTACTGGACTAGATCATCCTTATGAGCCCTCTAGAGCCAAGGCTTCTCACATGCAAAACCCTATTTTTAGGTATCTACATAGAATTATGAGCAAAACTATTTTTGGTAGGGGTGATAGTGATGGAGTCGTCAAAAAGGTAGAACTTTATTCTCTATGGGCTATGTTATATAAGGTTGATTTTGATTCCGGTTTTCATTTCTTACAAACCTTAGTGAGAACTGCGAGGGCATCTTCGGGATCAATGGTGCTTGGAGGTTTGATTACCCAAGTAGCCATTAATTTGGAACTTGATTTAGAAGGGTTAGAAGTTATTCATGGCAACGATATGATTGACATGGATGCATGTCTTGCCATGAAGATGATCGTTCGGGATGAGATTAGGTTTACATTTCCTAGGAGGAATGGTTTTCCTCTACCTCTTCCTTATTCTGAATGAATGTCTATTCGCAACCTTGCTCATTGGGTAATCATCGATGTCGACCCCGAAAATGTTCCCTCTATATCCGGGGACACAGAGTCGCACATTGAGCCCTCGACATCTGGATACCCACAGCCTTTCGGACATCCGGATCCTGCTAGGCATTCTTTTGCTTATGGCACGGGTTCCTCCAGATTTGACTTTTCTGATTTTCGTACTTCTCTAGAATCGCTCCACGAGAAGCATGATGCCCAACGAAGAATGTTGGAAGGCTGCTTCTCTTTATCAGATAATCAATTCAGAGAAGTACAAGAGCACTTTCAGTTTACAAGGAACTTTCAGTGTCAAGTGGCTGAATTTGTCCAGGATTATGATATTGATCAAGCTAGAATGAGAGATTTTATGCAAAGCATGAGTGTCACTAGCCAACAAGTAGATGCTTTATTTGAGTATCATATAATCCTGAGTGAAACTCCAGGTTTCCCTAGTTTTCCCGTTGGTCAGCCACGTCGTAGGCACCCTTTTCCTCGTCCCCCTCCACCTCCACCTCCACCATATTGATTTCATCGGGACGATGAAAAGTTTGAGTCTGGGGGGCTGTCAAACCTGATTTCTTTTTGTTTTAGTTTTTGCTTGTTTTCTTTTTTTCTGCATGTCTAGTTTTTGTTTTGCATTCTATTTTGATTGTCTTGCTTGAGTGTTTATTTTGATAGTCATTTGATTATCTTTTGAAATCTTGTGGCATACATCTTGAGAACATCAAACTTCACCTATATGCTTTCTTGTCTTCAAGATTAAATGTTAGAACGTTCATTATCTAGATTCATGATGTTGTAAATGATGCTAGTAGTATGCCTAGTGTACCTCTTTTCTCTATCTTGAGTAGCATGAAATAAGCTAAGTATCTTTTGGAGATAAGTTTTAGTCTTGGCTTGACCTTAAGAATCTTACTTTCACTACACTTTGACTTGATGCTTGAATGGTTGATAGCATTGAAATAGTCATGATTCATCTTGTTTGTTTAGTACTTGGTTTCTATGGTGATTTTTCAAACTTCATTTTGGTTACTGGATGAGGCTCAACTCATGCAAGCTCATTTGGAAAAATCAAAATATCCTAACATTTGTGCTAAAAGTACACTTGTGAAATAAGATTTGCACAATGCAAATACTTATGAAAAAAAAAGAAAAAGCAATGAAAAAGAAAATTTTGAATATGGGATATAAAAAACAATTGTCATGAGTGGAATCTAGCAAGTCACCCCTTTGAGACCGAGTTAGGTTACTGGGGAAATGATTGCTTAGCTTCTCTTGAGATTGAGCACGCCTTTGAGACCATGGGTTGATTGAGAAATATGAATCAAGTGTTTGGCAAGTAAGTGCCTATCACTGGTTACTTGTGCATCACTGGAAACATTATGAATTCAAATTTAATGACGACTTGACTAGGACATAGATTGAAACTTGAAGAGTTTTGAGTTGTTTTTGTACTGTGCACAAGATACTTATGCTTGAGCCATACTTGACTTTGTTTTCATGATCATGCTTGTTAGTGAAACTTTTTGATAGAGTTAGGAAAGTACATTATGGTTTATGAATGTGTTGTAGAACATATGAATGTAGATTGCAGCATTTTGCTTGAGGACAAGCAAAGGTTTAAGTCTGGGGGTGTGATGTGCGTAGATTGTATACATTTATTGACATGTTTTGACACACATTCACATACTTTGAGCATGCTTGATCTATGCATTTTCGTACTTTCAGCTTTCCTTTTTAGCGTATTTACTCTCTTTGTTCGGAGATATACTTTTGTGCATTTTCTATACACAGGAGTCGAAATTGGTGAAGATTTCGTGTTTGAAGCCAAATCTGTGAGCAAAGAAAAGGGAAGAAGGCACCCTACCTGAACAACACACTGCCCTGCTATGGGGGGTTGCCCAGGCCGTGTGGAGATCACGGGCCAGAAAGCTGCAGCAGGAAACAAAGATGTCATGGCCGTGTGAACCTCACACGACCGTGCAAGGATCCAAAGAACCCAGATTGAGAGGGAGCCTAGGCCGTGTGCACCACACGACCATATGAGTTTTCCAGATAAAGGAGAAGCCTCGGTCGTGTGTCTCACACGACCGTGTGGGGTTCTCAGTGGCAAGGAAGGAGGCAGGCCGTGTGCATCACACGGATGTGCCAGATTTCCAGAGGCTAAGACAGTTCAGGCCGTGTAGATCTACACGGCCATGTAAAGGGGATATTGGGGATGTTTGCCACGGCTGTGTCTCACACACGACCATGCAAGGCTGGTAGAGAGGAGAATGGGCAGGGCCGTGTGAACCTCACACGGCCGTGCCATGGGGCCTTGTGGCGCCCAAACCTCACCTCTATTTAAAACCTTCTTAAAGATTTGAAAGGGGATCTTCTCCCTCTTGGGGGAGGGAGCGAGATTTGGGGCTTTCCATCCAACCTTGGGAGGATTTCTGGGCGATCTAAAGGCGAATCTTCAACGGAATCGGCTCCGGGAGCGTGGATTGGATCCGAAGATGAAGCTTCATCTTAGATAAGTTTTCTTTCTCTCCTTTTCTTGGATTGGGGGATCAAGAAATGCTTGTAATCTTTGTATTTTCGGATTTCTCTCTTCGATTCATGGAGTAGATCTCTTTGTTCTAGGATGGAGGGAGTATTTGTATGATGAATTGATGTAAACTCTTATGGATTTGCCATTTCCTTGTTTCTATGATATTGTCTTTTTTGTATCAATTCAATCTTGGATGTATTTTTGTGATTTGGACCTAATTCACATTCTTGATTGATTGTTTGAATGTCTTGTGGATCTTTTAGAGATTATCTCTCACTCGATTTTCCGAGGGAAGCACGCGTAAGGTGCAAACCCGTGTAAGGACGTGTGAGGGATGAACTTTAGGGGGGAGATAGGATAATTCAAGAAGGTAGGATAGATGTATGCATTAATCTTTATATCTTATGGGTTGAGAGGCAATGATTTCTATGTTGATTTTCCAAGAGATCTTCGTAACAGGAATATGCCCGTGTAAGGACAACATAGGCTCATATCCAATTGATCGCATTTAGGTATAGATTTCAGTCCTAAGCCGGTTGTCTATTGCAAGAGAGAATTGGCAACCTTCTATAAATGTTGGACAATTGAGAAATAGGGTTTGGTAGATCATTTACATTGAGGAATCTTACAAAGAAACCAAAACTCCTAGAACATTCCTTTATCATAGCCCATAATCTTGTTTGTTGATCTTTCATTCCTATGTTTACTTTTCATTACTTACATTTAGCTTTTGGAAACCAATTAATTAGTTGTTTAGCTAACTCGTGTTGAAACTTTTCAAGTGCTTATTCCAGTCCCTAAGGATACGATAATCTTTTATATTATTTACGACATTTCCGTACACTTGCAGAACGTAACAACGGGAGGGTGTACAATGATATATCCCTCTTGGTGGGCCATTAAAGAAATCTAGCACAAAAGAAAATGACAAAACTTGTTCCAAGACTTGGTTTTGGATTAGTAGTGCAGGATAAAGAAAATAGATGAACTCGAGTGGTGTTGCACTAGCTTCGGGAAAAAAGTGTTCTCGATTGCGATAAAACGATTAGAATAAGGCAACTGTACCAATTCTGATTGTATCCGAAAAGAAAAAAATTAATGCCACGACAAAATTGCTTGAATAGTGGTTTCACCGATTTGAAGCGACCCCACTCTGATACCAATTGTAGGATCGTAAAGTCCTAGTAGAGGGTGAATAGCGCTCGTGACTAATTCATTCGTTTTGAGTAAATATGCAGCGAGAAATAAAGATAAACAACACAAATACCAAGAATTTATTTAGTTCGGAGCCTATGATGACTCCTACTCCAAGGTCCGCATGTGAGAGTACTTTCAATAGACAATCACTAATTAGTCGGAAAGAGTACAAATACAATTTTACAAGTAATTTGAAAATTAAAGAATACCGACAATTTTGTATAAGAAAATCTTCAATAGAATCATCGTCGAAGCTTTTGGGCGTCGTAGATGTAACGACCACCCTTCTTACTACCACTACTACTCTCTAAGGGTGACCGTTACTTAACTACTAACTCTACTTAACCGGTATGATCGAAACCATGAGGAGTCCTTACCGAAAAATTTCGGCAGAGTCTCCCCTGTACCGGTGACCAAATTCATCAATACATGCAAATAATAAACCATCATCCACATGCGACTGGTATATATACTTCACAACCACGCAGTAATAAGACACAACAACTTTAAAAAAAACTATTCTAGCAATAGTAAATGAATAAAGCTCCAACAGTGGAAACAACCAAACTAACAATGCGGAATAGACTCAATTAGCAACATCAGAAAAATAAGAAACAACTCTTTAACAATCTCAATTGACATAAAGCATAAAGTACGACTCAATTCCCCAGATCTCTCCCACAGTCCTGACATCACACACCATCCGCACCACCTTGTCGCCTTTCTTGCTAAATCTTTTCCATTCCTTTATCTTCAGTAAGAGGAAATGCAATCTATAAGCAAAATTTGCTTAGTAAGCGCTATCTAACTCACAAAAAAACACGGATATGCATGTATATAAGAAGAATTAGAAACTGTATGCTCTAAAAGAAAATAAAGCATAAACATAGCTGCTCATGTAAATCTAATAGCAAAGAAAAGCTAAGGAATCTACTCATGTAATTCTAATAGCTAATCATGCTATACAAGGATAAAACTGCATGCTGGAAGATAAAGCTAATCATGCTAAATAACTAATCAGGAAACAAATAAAACTAATACTGCATGCTTCGAATTAAAAGAAGCTAAACTTACTGACTATAAGCATAAATGGAGCTTGTTTCATTTGTTTCAAAACTTATACTTTATTACTTTAAAATAATAATCAACTTCTCTTGGACCCAGGCATAGTACCAAAGCACGCTCCCTAATAGAGACTGTGGTAGCTAGTCACAAGTCCTACGAGGGTAAAGACCTTGGTCTTACCAGAGCCAAGACCTTGGAATTGGTCACCTGGATTTGTTTAACGACAACTTTGGAAGTCGGGTAATAGCCTTTCTTTAAAATAAAATACTTATTATATTTTTATGTTCTTATAATAAAATGCCTTGGCATTTCTTTGAGCAGTTGGTGTGCTGCTGATCCCAATACTTAAAATTTAGGGATCCTATCAAGACCTTGGTCTTTTCTCACTTATACTTCTCACAAAACCATTTATGAAAACATACTATGAAGAAATTTATAGTACTATCCTCATAATAATTAACTCTTAAAATAGAAATTAAACACACTCTTATACATCTGATATTTACTAGCTTTGTAAGTTGGGTTAAGAATGGATAAGCTTCTAAACTTCTAAGGGAAAACAAACTAGAACTAGAGATAGAAACCTCATACCAAAACTAAAAATACATATGACAGAACTTAAACTAAATGCTAAAAGAAAATCTGAAACTTGTACAGCAAGCCCTAACTCAAGCTAGAACCTGCTGGGATCTTCTCTTCAAACCTATGTAAAGCTTGTTTTGTTTCATGGTATACTAGAACAATAACTTAATGGATCTACTCAGGTTGATTTGTTTCTAACCGAGCATAGCCTAAGGGAAAATTACTGCTGCTATCAAAGTTAACTCATGTTACACTAAAGCATGCTCTCAATAGGTCTGCAAATTCTGAATCGTTTCTAGTTAATTGCATATAAACTAAAATCTGCAAAGTTAACATAAGATGAGATACTTAAACACATGCTAAATCCATTAAAATCTCTTCTCCTCTTCTTTATCAAACTCACTGCAGCATGGGGAAATTAACCAAGCTAAGGCAGCAAAAGGGAAATTAACCAGCAAAGTAGAATTTTACAGCAAAGAGGTAGAGTCTAAACAACATATCACATAACTCAAACTTTTCCATTTTCAATTTCAGAGGTCTGACAGAAAGTACAGGGGTACAGAATTTAGTATCAATATGACAGCAAAACTCAAAGTTTAAGTATTTGAAAATGGGATGAACCTAAAGGGCAGAGTTGTAAAGCAACAGATCCATCATTTAGAAAATGTAACCTAGCTAAACAAAACACGGGCTGCTTTGTGTTTACTAAAAGACTTATAATGATTATCGAGATTTTTCAAGAATGTCCCAGCGGTGCTTGGGGAATAATTACAGTTAACCTTCATCAAGATGGATCTGCCAATTCCAGAGTTTGAACAAAGAAGATGCATATGTGTAGATATTGTATTCTTTAACCTATCATGAACATTTAGAACTCCAACAGAAGCCCAAAACCATAGCCCTTATAGTATAATTCGAATACTAGAAGAAACTAAACCCCTAGAAAATCCGAAATTTCCTCACGGCACATTCCCAAAACACCAAAAACTTCACAGCATACTCAAAAACAAAGAAACTCCAAATTAAATTCGGAACTACTCTTACTGCAGGTGAGTAAGCAACTTACTCCTTGTTCTTTCACTTACAACCGAGAAGAGATCCTAGGGTTTCGGAGAGATGAAGATCTCGGCTTCTCCTTCATGCTCACGGCGCTCTTTGCTGAGGTGATCCCGATTTCGTGAAGCTCTTTCGGGAAGAGTCTCTCGCCAGCCGCCGGAGTGAAGACCTAGGCCCCGTCGTCGCCCTTTTTCACCCGAACATAGACGCGCCATCGTGAGTATGAGAGGAGAAGAGGGGTTCGGGCGAGGAGAGGAAAAGAAAATAACTTAACCCTCTTAAACCTATGTATTTCGGTTTTAATTATAACTTAAATACTATTTGGTTCGGGTTTTACTAAGAAACTCACGGCTGGTCTGTTGGTTAAACGAACCTCTACTTAACCTGAGGTCCACGGTTCGAATCTCGGCTTGAACGTTTTTTGTCAAAACTTCTTTCATTTAGTAAACATACCAAACGACCTCCAGAAATTACATAAAAATACTCTAAAAATTTCTAAAAATCTCTAAAATATTTTAAAAGCATTTCCAAATATTTTTAAGGACATTTAGAACTCAAAATAGGGAAAGTTGGGTCATTACAATCCCCCATACCTTATAAAAAGTTTGTCCTCGAACTTAGAATAGTTCTGGATATTTCTGTCCCATACTGTCCTCACGCTCCCAAGTGACTTTCTCGTGGTTCTGGTTCTGCCAGATGACCTTCACTAGTGGCACTTCTTTGTTTCTTAGTCTCTTGACTGCTCTGTCCACTATCTGTGTAGGTCTGCTCTCGTAGCTAAGATCCTCTTGGATCTGCACTGACTGAGGCTGAATCACTTGGCTAGGGTCGTGAATACACTTCTTTAGCATAGAGACATGAAATACATTATGTATTGCCGACATGTCCTGTGGTAAATCCAGCTTGTAAGCTACTTTCCCAATCCTTTCTGTGATCAGGTAGGGTCCTACATAGCGAGGACTTAATTTTCCCTTATTGCCAAATCTCATCACTCCCTTCATAGGAGCAACCTTGAGAAAGACTGAATCCCCTACTTGGAATTCAAGTGGCCTACGGCGTGTGTCAGCATAACTCTTCTGTCTACTCTGGGCAGTCTCAATTCTCTGTCTGATCTTCTGAATAGCCTGAGTAGTCTCATCTATCAGCTCTATCTGAATGCCCAGTTCCATTTCCATTTCTTTTCTCTCACCTCTTTCCTGCCAGCAAATAGGTGATCTGCACTTCCTGCCATACAACGCCTCATATGGTGCCATCTTGATGGTGGCCTGATAGCTATTATTGTCGGCAAATTCAGCTAAGCACAGGTACTTGCACCAACTTCCCTTGAAATCTAGTGCACAAGCTTTGAGCATATCTTCTAAAATCTAATTTACTCACTCTGTCTGTCCATCAGTCTGAGGATGGAAGATTGTGCTGAACTTGAGTTTGGTGCCCAGTGCATTCTGAACACACTCCCAAAAGTGTGACGTGAAGCGTCCATCTCTATCAGAAATAAAAGATTTAGGAACTCCGTGAAGTTCGATCACCTCGTTAACATATAACTGTGCCAACTGCTCTATAGAGTGGGACACCTTGATGGCTAGAAAATGAGCAGACTTGGTCAATCTGTCCACTATCACCCATATCGCATCATATCCATTTGTGGTTCTTGGGAGACCTGTTATGAAGTTCATGGAGATGTCTTCCCACTTCCAATCTGGTATAGGGAGAGGCTGTAGAACTTCTCCTGGTCTCTGGTGCTCTGCTTTGACCCTCTGACATGTCAGGCAGGTACTTGTTGGTGCAGAAGCATCCGACGATCGAACCTTAGTTTTGATAATGGCAAAGGATTCAAAGTTAAGTTAGTGTGTGATCTAACATGTTTGAATGAGTATTTCAGGAAAGTCCTAGCTGCGGTTAGGCAGGCGGAAAACCCTAGGGGGTGGTAACCCTAGGTCATAGGGGGTGGTAACCCTATGCGGAAAGTCTTGGCAGGTCGATGGCTTCAGGCAAAAATCCTAGGGGGTGGTAACCCTAGGTAGAAAGTCCTGGTGTCGCGAACCAGGTGAAAGTCTGGACTAGCCGGGAAGCGGATGTCCAGCAGAAAGTTCGGAAGCATCGAGTGCTGAGCAAAAGTCCAGTAGATCTGGAGGATCGACTAGCAACAGGTAAATCTTCTGAGTGGAGTAGGTGAGGACGCATTCCCCGTAGAGGGAACATTAGGCGTCCGGTCGACCTAGGATTTCCGGTTGCAAATCCGAAGTCAGACTCGGACAGTCCGAAGACTGTCAATTCTTCTTTACAATGTTTTATCTTATTCTAACACTGTCTTGCAGGGGATTTTGCTCGGACTAACCTTTGTTTGCAGGTGAGAAACCTGCTCGAAAAAGGCTGTCCGGGCGCCCGGGATGGATCCGGGCGCCCGGGATGGATCCGGGCGGCCGGAGGTCCGGGCACCCGGAACATGTCTAGGCGCCCGGGACCAAACTTTATCCCTGCCACAACTTCGCCACGTGGAGCATCCTGGTTGGTTGGCCACGTCACACTCCAGGCGCTCAGAAGGGATCCGGGCGCCCGGAACTTCATATAAAAGAAGGGTCGAGGTGCAGCTTCAAAAACAACAATCTTCTAAGCAATCTCTCTGCAACAAGCTGCTAACGACTCGATCCAGAAAGTGCTGCAACGACACCCCGACAACCCGGAGCTTCAGATTTAGTTTTTGTTGTCGGTATAATCTGCTTACTGTTTTGAATTGTAATTAGTCTGTAATATTTTTATCGTGATTATAGTTGTTGCCCACGGAAAGCGATCAAGGATCGCGGGCCTTCGAGTAGGAGTCGCCTTAGGCTCCGAATGAAGTAAATCTCCTTGTCTCTCTGTGTTTGTTATTTTTTCATTCCGCTGCGCTTTTACTCATTTGTTTTACGAATCGAAAGAAATAGCCACGAATGCTATTCACCCCCCCCTCTAGCGTGGTCTCGATCCAACAATTGGTATCAGAGCGGGGTTGTTTTGAATTGGTGCAACCACCTTTCAAAACAAATTTTTCGTGGTATTTTATATTTTTCGGAGTCAATTAGAATCTAGCCTTATAGCTTTATTCTAATTCTTTTATCGAATCGGCTTTTGCTCGAAGTTGGTACAACACCACTCGAGCTCGTTATTATTACTATTCCCGCACTACTAATCCAAGACTTAGTCTTGGAACATATATTTTTGTTGTTCTTGTTGCATATTACAAATGGCTCAACAAGAGGGGTTCAGTACTGTTCGTCCCCCACTGTTCTCCGGAGATGATTTCGGCTACTGGAAGGGAAGAATGGAGACGTATCTGAAGATCCAGTTCGAAACATGGATGATCATTAAGACGAGACTTCAGCTACCTTCCGATGACAACGGCAAACCAACTCCCTGCGAGAAGTGGGACGCCCCTCTAATAAAAAAGGTGGAAGCCGACGCCAAAGCTACCTGCACCCTCCAGTGCGGCCTTTCCAAAGAAGAACTCAACAGGGTCGGCCCATTCTCTTCCGCAAAGGAGCTCTGGGAAAAGCTAGTCGAACTCCACGAAGGCACTAACGACGCCAAGGTAAGTAAAAGAGATCTTTTACTTAATAAATTATATAATCTAAAGATGCAGGAAGGCGAGACGGTGAATTCCCTACAAGCGAGAATCCAAGACATCCTCAATTCTCTTCACGGAATCGGGCAGAAGATAGAGAATCGGGACGTCATAAGGTATGCTTTAAACTCATTTCCAAGGAACACATTGTGGGCATCAATGGTAGATGCCTACAAAGTTTCCAAGGACTTGTCTTCATTAAAATTAGATGAACTATTTTGTGAATTTGAACTTCATGAGCAGACTAATACACAGCCAACTGAGAAAGGTATTGCGTTGGTTGCAGGTACAAGTCGAACACGGGAACTGAGATCACGACGAAGAACGGAACCGGAGTCGGAAGATGAACCAGACTCAGACGATGAAGACATTGAAATTACAACCGAGCTGATAAACCTCGTAAAGAAGCTCTACAAGATGAAGGGCTTCAACAAAAGAGATCTAAAGAAGGCAGTGAAAACGAAGGAAGGGTCACAGAACTCAAAGATGAAGTTTGAAGTTACATGCTACGGGTGCAACAAAAAAGGGCACATCAAATCCAACTGCCCTAACCTGAAGGAGGTCAAAAAGCAAAGAAAGAAAAAGGTCCTTAAGGCAACATGGGACGAATCTTCATCGGAGGACGACGACGACGAGCTCGAACAGACGAGCCTACTCACATTAATGGCCCGGGACCAAATCGTCGAATCCGGAAGTGAGAGCGAGTCTGAGGCGGAGTCCGAGCAAAGCCACGGATCCGTATCCGTTTCCGAAGGACCAGACCCCGCTGTAAGTATCTCCCGGTTAAACATTTTAGTTAGTTATTTATTGCGCAAATTAGCTAAGTCAAACCTGAAAGTTAAGTCACTTCTAAAGGAAATAACTGTCCTTAAAGAAGTGGCTGACACTAAACCCTTACCTGACCAGAGTCAGACTGAATTTCCAACTCAAGTTCAAAAACTTGAGGAAGAAAATTCAAGTCTAAAAAATCAGGTTAAAGATTTAAAAACTACCTTAGAACGATTTTCTTTGGGCTCCAAGAACTTGGACTTAATTCTTGGGACACAAAGGGCCATTTACAATAGAACTGGGCTGGGATATAAAAGTAAATATAAATCTTACTTATCCTTAATATACAAACAACGTAGTAACTCAGTCCAAGCATGGGTCCCCAAGTCCAAATTGATCAATCAAGTTGGACTTAGTCAATACTGGGTCCCGAAGGATCAAATACACTACCTCGATAGACCATATCGAGGCCATGATCCAGGGGGAGCAAAAAGAAAAACGATATTAAAAATTTAAATTTAAAAAAAAAAATTTATTCAAAATTAACCTTCAAAATTCGAAATTAAATATTAAATTCAGAAATTCAAAATTCAAAATTAAATATTAAATTCAGAAATTCAAAATTTGAAATTAAATAATAAATTCAAAAATTCAAAATTCGAAAATAAATTCAGAAATTCAAAATTCGAAATTAAATTTTAAATTCAAAATTCGAAAATAAATTCAAAAATTCAAAATTCGAAATTAAATAATAAATTCAAAAATTCAAAATTCGAAATTAAATAATAAATTCAAAAATTCAAAATTTGAAAATAAATTCAGAAATTCAAAATTCATTTTTAAATTCAAAAATTAAATTCAAAATTCAAAAATAAATTCAAAATTTCAAAATTCGAAATTAAATATTAAATTCAGAAATTCAAAATTCGAAATTAAATTTTAAATTCAGAAATTAAATTTTAAATTCAAAAATTAAATTCAAAATCGAAATTAAATTAATTAAATTAAAATCAAGTTAAAATCAAAAATCCAAAGGAAGGCTCCAGATTATTGGGCACCTCCAAACTTAATCCACCTGATAAGGGTAACCAAGAGCAGACTACCCGGCAGGGTAATTAAGGTTAGATAAAATGGGCTAGGTTTAACTTGACCCACGGTACTGGTGAAGTTTTTGGATGATAGTACATTAGGGAAGCTTGGGCATCGCATGTATGGCTTCGACCTGGTGCATTTGGCCAAGTGGAACTGACCGAAGCTACCCTTAAATGGATCCTAACTAGTTAGACCAAGGTTTAGTATCAAGCTCAATGGGTAGGACTATTTGGAAAACCTCGAAGGCATGGTTACTTTAATGGGTTCCTTGTGACTCACCATAGCCTAGAAGTTTGTCCAAAGAATGCTTACTTGTTAAACCCAAAGCTAAACCTGAATCTAACACAAAGTTAAACCAACTCCTTAAACTGAACCTCAATTCATCTCACAACAATTATAGGGTTCCCTGATTGAAAATTTAGATCGGGTGAGATGACTAAATTAAAATTGACTTAAATCAAGTTAATTCAACAAAATTATTTCAAAATTATTTTAAACTCAATTTCAAAATTAATTTTAAACTCAATTTCAAAAATTATTTTAAAACTCAATTTCAAAATTATTTTAAAACTCAAAATTATTTTAAAACTCAAAATTATTTTAAAACTCAATTTCAAAATTATTTTAAACTCAATTTCAAAATTATTTTAAACTCAAAATTATTTTAAACTCTATTTCAAAATTATTTTAAACTCTATTTCAAAATTATTTTAAACTTAATTTCAAAATTTGAATTAATTCTCAATTAAACATGTTTAAAAATCAAGTTTACTTAAGCATCTTTAAGTTAATTAAAACATTAATAATAATAATAATAATAATTATTATTATATATATACAAAGGTCAAAAACCGGGGGCGGGCGCCCCCGGTATTCAGACCCCGGGTGCCCGCAGCGATCTCGGGCGCCTGGAACACGTCCGAGCGCCCGGACTCCCTTATATATAGGGGGCAGGAGGCGCCCCCTACCCTTGCACCCAAGTTTTCCTTAAAGCTTCTTGGCTTACCTGCGAAGACTTTCAAAATTTAAATTTTTCGCGGTTAATACGGAGTCGTAACTCAACCGAGGTCGTGAGTTCTAAAATTTCTATCAATGGCTCCTCGGTAAAATGTCTAACCCCCTCCTAAACTTTATTCCTTATAATGCTTGTTTATTTCTCAGTATAATATAAGTTTGAACTTTAGGAAGCGTACTAAGTCTGGTGCTGGGCCCTCTACCCCTAGCATTGACCCTAGGTTTCCCACCGACGAACTTAGGATTAAGTTTATGTCAACAAATTACATGGCCATTAAACCAAATGTATAGACAGATCGTTCTTTTTACGCTCTTGTATTCCAGTCTCCGAGACTATAAACCACTATAGGCTGCGAAACCTAGTTGAGTGCACCAGCCCAGTAAACATAAGTTTATGTGCCGAATTTTACAACAACCTAGTGAAAGTAGACGACTACTCCTATACCACTAGGGCAGCTGGCACGGATATCACATTATCTCCCACCACCATTCGTGAGTTTCTAGGGTTACGAGAGTCACCCTGCACCTTTTTATGTTATCCTCCTAGGGAGCTATCTTTTGGAGATCCCTACTCACATATTACCCTCAATACGATCTATTCGTTCTTCTTTGAGGACCAGCGTGATCCCACTGAGACCCAGTTTAGGTCACTTAACCTTAGAATTCAGGACTACACCCTTTATAGGGTTCTAGTACTTTGTATTCTACCGCTGACCACTCACGACATTGCGGTAATGCGTCCATTTCACTCCTTCCTGCTCTATGCCCTGTGTCAGAGGTTAGACATAGACATCAGCCTTCACATCTTTTCCACTATTATTTATGCAGCTGGATACGTGACCAGCAGACGAGTACATATGCCTTATTGTCATATTCTGACAGCTTACATGTCCTCATTACACATTGATGTCACCAGAGGTGACATCTGCTACATGACCGAGTTTGACATCATAGGAGCTAGGAACTTTTCCCTAGCAAATATCCATATAGACGATGAGGGTACCATGTCTTGGCGTAGGGGGGCACAGCACCAGCAGGCGGAGGAGGCAGAGCATGATGAGTTCATGTTGGCACTATTTCCTGAGGAGGCTGCTCCTGCCCCACCACCACCTCGAGCACCACACCCAGCTCCCCGCACTCTCGCTGATCGAGTTTCCGGACTAGAGAGGGCTATATCAGGTCTCCAGCACGAGAACTCCGAGTTTCATCAGTCCATGCGGCGAGAGGTCTCCGATCTTCGACGAGAGGTCCGACAGGAGGTCTCCGACTTACGACGAGACGTACGACAGGAGCTCTCCAACTTGCGCCGAGATCTACGAGAGGACGACCGGGCTCGTCACACTGAGCTCCTGACACTACTCCGGTCGCTGGGTTCCGGACCACCTCCCTCATCATCTCAGTAGCTCCTACTGTTGCTCCATTATGACTCTAATACAGCTTGTAGCAGCTCTATTATGACTCTTTTATCTATGTCGACTTTTAGTCTAATAGACGGTTTCACTTCAGGTTTGATTGACTATACCTTAATCTAATAGATTAGTCTTTTAGTCACATTTTTTTTATAACTTCTAGGTAAAACTGATTTTCCAAAATCCCCACTTTGCCAGACTTTCGAAAGTTGGATTTAGTCTAGGATTTCACCCTAGAAATCATGTTCCCCCAGGACTCAGCCAGAGCATCTCACAAACACCTAGGTTTACCTTGATTGTGTTTGTAAGACATAAAACATTGTGAGATGCATAGGGTACAGCCTGGACTTGAGAATGCTTATTTCTGTGCATCAATATGAGTCTGGGCGTTAAATACATAATTAACAGTAATCAAATCAAGTCTTCCAGCCTTAGTACAATCTAACTGGATCAATTGACTTGACTTGACTAACCAAGTGAACACTGTTGCCCTCTAGGCAATCAGCAAGTAGCTAAACGGTTAGACAATTGGTGAAGGAAATAATAAGTTTTAGCATGTCTGTACTTAAGGGATCTGATACCTGATCAAAACAAATCTTTACTCATGCTGGGACTGTAGAGCTCTGATACCTTACTAAAACAAAATGACATTCTATCAAGGTTATCCCTTCTCCTTTGCCTTAAATATTCTTGAAATTCATTTCAAAGCAGCTTTCTCAAAAACTTTATCCAAATTTAAAACTTTCAAGTGTCCTCTATTCTGAAAATCCTTTTTAAATCTTCTTAAAAAGTTATTTAAGCTGAAACCTCTTCGAAAAACCGTCAAGTTTTTAAAGCTTTGAAAAATGTTTTTTCCTTTGGATATTTTCTTTAAAAAACCTGAATATTTTCTTTCAAGAAATTTTTTTTCTGAAAATGTTGCTTAAAATTTCCGAAGTGGAAAACTTTGTTAAATTTCTGAAGTTAAATTTTTATTTGAAAATTTTTTCTCCTCAAAACACACTAAGTTAAAAAGAGTTCCTCTTTGCAAATCTCTTCAAGCAAAATCAATTGATAAAATTTTGAAAAATATTGCTATTCTAAGGTGTTGCCTTACACTTGCTCCTTGCCTAAGTCAAAATGTTTTCTGCTAAATTCTGTCTTGAAAAATTAAGTTTTTCAAAACTAGCTCATTTTTGATATATGGCAAAGGGGGAGAGTAGAGAAATTCAAAGAAAGAAATAAATTCAAAGAAAATGTTTTAAAGGGAGCCTGTATTAAGGAGGAGCTATGTTTATGCTTATTTTTTATATCACGCTTCTTGTGCTTATATATAACTGCATAATTTTTACTTAACATTGAATTTCGATTGCCATTATCAAAAAGGGGAGATTGTTGGTGCAGAAGCATCCGACGATCGAACCTTAGTTTTGATAATGGCAAAGGATTCAAAGTTAAGTTAGTGTGTGATCTAACATGTTTGAATGAGTATTTCAGGAAAGTCCTAGCTACGGTTAGGCAGGCGAAAAACCCTAGGGGGTGATAACCCTAGGTCATAGGGGGTGGTAACCCTATGTGGAAAGTCTTGGCAGGTCGATGGCTTCAGGCAAAAATCATAGGGGATGGTAACCCTAGGTGGAAAGTCCTGGTGTCGCCAACCAGGTGAAAGTCTGGACTAGCCGGGAAGCGGATGTCCAGCAGAAAGTCCGGAAGCATCGAGTGCTGAGCAAAAGTCCAGTAGATCTGGAGGATCGACTGGCAACAGGTAAATCTCCTGAGTGGAGTAGGTGAGGACGCGTTCCCCGTAGAGGGAACAGTAGGCGTCCGGTCGACCTAGGATTTCCGGTTGGAAATCCGAAGTCAGACTCGGACAGTCCGAAGACTGTCAATTCTTCTTTACAATGTTTTATCTTATTCTAACACTGTCTTGCAGGGGATTTTGCTCGGACTAACCTTTGTTTGCAGGTGAGAAACCTGCTCGAAGGGCGCCCGGATGGATCTGGCGCCGGAGGTCCGGCGCCTATGTCCAGGCGCCTGGGACCAAACTTTATCCCTGCCACAACTTCGCCACGTGGAGCATCCTGGTTGGTTGGCCACGTCACACTCCAGGCGCCCGGAAAGGATCCAGGCGCCCGGAACTTCATATAAAAGAAGGGTCGAGGTGCAGCTTCAAAAACAACAATCTTCTAAGCAATCTCTCTGCAACAAGCTGCTAACGACTCGATCCAGAAAGTGCTGCAACGACACCCCGACAACCCGGAGCTTCAGATTTAGTTTTTGTTGTCGGTATAATCTGCTTACTGCTTTGAATTGTAATTAGTCTATAATATTTTTATCGTGATTATAGTTGTTGCCCACGGAAAGCGATCAAGGATCGCGGGCCTTCGAGTAGGAGTCGCCTTAGGCTCCGAATGAAGTAAATCTCCTTGTCTCTCTGTGTTTGTTATTTCTTCATTCCCCTGCACTTTTACTCATTTGTTTTACGAATCGAAAGAAATAGCCATGAACGCTATTCACCCCCCCCTCTAGCGTGGTCTCGATCCAACAATACTGACATATTTAGCTACATCTCTTTTGAGTCCAGACCACCAGAACCTCTGTTTCACGTCTTGGTACATCTTGGTAGAACCAGGATGCATGGAGTATGGTGTACTATGAGCTTCCTCTAAAATCTTCCTTCTTAATTCCTCATCATTGGGGACACAAAGGCAGTTCCCCTGATAAAGAACTCCACTGTCTGATACTCGAAACTCTGTGTCTTCTTCTTCTATCCCCTGCTTGATCTTCTGGATGTCTGGATCTTCACTTTGCTTTCTCTGTATATCCTCAAGCAGGGTTGACTCTAAGGTCAATGCAGAGAGTTGCCCATAAATAATTTCCATACCAAAGTCTGACAACTCCTTCTATAGTGGTAGGGCTAATTATGACAAAGACATCAGGGATGTACTGGATTTTCTGCTTAGTGCATCTGCCACTTTATTAGCTTTGCCTGGGTGGTATAGGATTTCACAGTCATAATCTTTGACCAACTCTAGCCACCTGCGCTGTCTCATGTTTAAGTCTTTCTGAGTAAAGAAATACTTCAAACTCTGATGGTCTGTGAAGATTCTTCACTGAACTCCATACAAGTGGTGTCGCCAGAGTTTCAGTGCAAAGACCACTGCTGCCAGCTCAAGATCATGAGTGGGGTAGTTCTTCTCGTAGTCTTTAAGTTGCCTGGAAGCATAAACTATAACTTTTCCTTCTTGCATGAGTACAGCTCCTAGGCCCATCTTGGAAGCATCACTGTAGATGTCAAAACTCTTGTCACTTTCTGGGACTGTCAGAATGGAAGCACTGGTCAGTCTCTTCTTTAGCTCTTGGAAACTCTGCTCACATTTGTCTGACCATTCAAACTTCTTATTCTTCCTAGTGAGGGCTGTCAGTGGAGAGGCTATCTTGGAAAAGTCCTCCACGAATTTCCTGTAGTACCCAGCTAAACCAAGGAAGCTTCTGATCTCCCTGATGTTCTTGGGTCTGCTCCAGTTGTTGACCGCTTCTATTTTGGCTGGATCCACTTGGATGCCTTCTCTAGAAATAATGTGGCCTAGAAACGCCACCTGCTCTAACCAGAACTCGCACTTTGAGAACTTAGCATACAACTGCTTTTGCTGAAGGGTCTGTAATACTATCCTTAAGTGCGTGTCATGCTCCTCTGGGATTCTGGAATAGACTAGAATATTGTCGATGAATACGATGACAAATTTATCAAGGTATTCTCTGAACACTCTATTCATCAAGTCCATAAAAACTGCAGGTACATTGGTCACACCGAAAGACATGACTACAAACTCATAGTGTCCGTATCTGGTCCTGAAAGCTGTTCTGGGTATATCACTTTTCTTCACTTTCAACTGATGGTACCCAGAGCGCAGGTCTGTCTTTGAGAATACTGTTGCCCCTCTCAACTGATCAAATAAGTCGTCGATCCTAGGAAGGGGGTACTTGTTCTTGATTGTCACTTGATTCAGAGCTCTATAATCTATGCACATCCGCATAGATCCGTCCTTCTTCTTGACAAACAACATAGGAGCTCCCCAAGGTGAGTGACTAGGGCGGATTAAACCTTTGTCAAGTAGCTCCTGAAGTTGCTCTTGCAACTCTTTCAGCTCTGCTGGAGACATGCGATACGGAGCTTTTGAAATTGTACCGGTACCAGGAACCAATTCAATCTCAAACTCCACTTCTCTATTGGGAGGCAGTCCAGGTAGCTCTTCTGGAAATACTTCTGGATACTCGCATACTACCCGAACATCCTCCTGCTTGGGTCTTTCTTGTTCTTCTGTACTCACAATGAATGCAAGAAAAGCAGCACACCCTTTGGCTAACATCTGGTGAGCTGTCAGAGAAGAAAGAAGCTTCTGGGTCCTCCTCCTTGGCACTCCTGTGAATTCAAAGATTGGTTCACCCTCTGGACTAAAGATCACTTTTCTTCTGCGGCAGTCCAATGAGGCACTGTACTTGCTGAGGAAATCCATACCCAAAATGATATCGAAATCTTGCATGACGAGGACTACCAGATTAACATATAGCTCTCGGTCTGCAATTCTGACTCGTACAGACCAAAGCCACTGGCTGGATTCCATGACTTCCCCAGAAGGTAGGGTCGTCAAGAACTTGGAGTTCATGCTTTCTATAGGTACCTATAATTCTTTGGCAAAGGGTACTGATACAAAAGAATGGGTCGCTCCAGTATCAAATAGTGCAGTAGCTAAATGCTGAAAAATAACTACTTGACCTGTTACGACCGTGGAGGCACTAGCAGCTTCTTCTTTAGTTAGGGAGAACACTCTGGCACTGGCTAGAACTGGTGGGGCTTCCAACCTTCCTTGACTGAGCTGAGGTCCTTCCAGAGTTGTAGGCATATAATGTAGCTGAGGTTTGCCTCCATATTGTATTGGCTGTGGCTGAGGTTCTTTGAACTTGTTAGGACATTCTTTAGCCATGTGTCCTTCCTGCCCACATGAATAACATCCAGTCTTACCCAAAAGACAGGCTCCTGGATGTGTTCCCCCACATTAGGACAGAGAGGGAACTTGGTCTGCTTATTTGCTGGTCTTCCTTTCTGGTTACCTCCTGAGTTTCACTGCTTTCTCTTATTATCTTTGCCCTTCCAGTGCTGCCTATTTGCCTGAGGTTTCTGACTTCCAGCTGTCTTGTCTTCGATCTTGACTGGCTTATGCTGCGCTCGTTGTGCCCTGATGCTGTCCAGATAGTGTTCAGCAACTAATGCTCTGCTGACCAGCTCTTCGCCAGTCTGGGGCTGGTGAGTTGCACTACTCACATTAAGTGCTATCACTGGCCTTAGCATCCTGAGAATCAGTCTGACTCGTTCCTTCTCCGTGCTTACTAGCTTTGGGCAGAGACGAGCTAGCCTATTGAATTTCTTTACTGCTTCTTCCACTGACAGGTCACCTTGTTTGAATTCTATAAACTCCTCATAATGCTTATTGGTGATCCGCTGGCGGAAGAATTCTTCATAAAACTCTGTTTCAAAGTCAGCCCAGCTCATCTGATTGACTGCTCTCTTGCTTTTAACTCTCTCCCACCATATATGAGCATCCCCAGATAGGTAGAATGAAGCACACTTAACCTTCTCGACTTCTGGCCAGTCAAGAAGTTCCATGGTGCTCTCCAGTGTCTTGAACCAAGCCTGAGCATCCCAGGGCTCAGTCATGCTTGAGAAACTCTCTGGCTTCAATTTCAGCCACTGTATCAGGTATGCTTCTTGTCTTCTAGGTGTTGTGGGGACTTCCAGGGCGGCTGGTGGAACCTCAGTCACCACTGGAGTCTCCACATTGATTGTTGGAGGAGTGGGAGGGACTGGCTACTGATTCGCCATCAGATTGACGATCAATTGTTGCTGCTCTGCTACTTGTCTCTGGAGTTGAGCAACAACTTCAGAAAGATTTGGTTCAGCTGCTCTGGGCTCCTCGTTCTCCTGTGCTCGGTCCTCAGTACGAGCGGTACGGGGACGTCCTCTACTTGACATCTAGTTATGCAGAGAAAAAGAAAGACTTGATATATTCTCTATCCTTTCTAAACAAACTTAGGTATATAAATAAAAGAGAAACAAAACTTCTATCTTACTAAAGCGCATATAAGCAAATACTCTATACTACAAATAATAAAGAAAGTATAAAAGGAAAACTAAAATACTTTCTTACTTGAAGACGGCAAAGCTGGTGCTGATGTGTGATGCTGGAGAATGGGAACTGCTCTGATACCAATTGTAACGACCACCCTTTTTTACTACCACTACTACTCTCTAAGGATGACCGTTACTTAACTACTAACTCTACTTAACCGGTATGATCGAAATCACAAGGAGTCCTTACCGAAAAATTTCGGCAGAGTCTCCCCTGTACCGGTGACCAAATTCATCAATACATGCAAATAATAAACCATCAGCCACATGCGACTGGTATATATACTTCACAACCACGCAGTAATAAGACACAACAACTTAAAAAAAAACTATTCTAGCAATAGTAAATGAATAAAGCTCCAACAGTGGAAACAACCAAACTAACAATGCGGAATAGACTCAATTAGCAACATCAGAAAAATAAGAAACAACTCTTTAACAATCTCAATTGACATAAGGCACAAGGTACGACTCAATTCCCCAGATCTCTCCCACAGTCCTGGCATCACACACCATCCGCACCACCTTGTCACCTTCCTTGCTAAATCTTTTCTTTTCCTTTATCTGTAGTAAGAGGAAATGCAATCTATAAGCAAAATATGCTTAGTAAGCGCTATCTAACTCACAAAAAAAAACACGGATATGCATGTATACAAGAAGAATTAGAAACTGTATACTCTAAAAGAAAATAAAGCATAAACATAGCTGCTCATGTAAATCTAATAGCAAAGAAAAGCTAAGGAATCTACTCATGTAATTCTAATAGCTAATCATGCTATGCAAGGATAAAACTGCATGCTGGAAGATAAAACTAATCATGCTCAATAAATAATCAGGAAACAAATAAAACTAATACTGCATGCTTCGAATTAAAAGAAACTAAACTTACTGACTCTAAGCATAAATGGAGCTTGTTTCATTTGTTTAAAAACTTATACTTTATTATTTTAAAATAATAATCAACTTCTCTTGGGCCCAGGCATAGTACCAAAGCATGCTCCCTAATAGAGACTGTGGTAGCTAGTCACAAGTCCTACGAGGGTAAAGACCTTGGTCTTACCAGAGCCAAGACCTTGGAATTGGTCACCTGGATTTGTTTAACGACAACTTTGGAAGTCGGGTAATAGCCTTTCTTTAAAATAAAATACTTATTATATTTTTATGTTCTTATAATAAAATGCCTTGGCATTTCTTTGAGCAGTTGGTGTGCTGCTGATCCCAATACTTAAAATTTAGGGATCCTATCAAGACCTTGGTCTTTTCTCACTTATACTTCTCACAAAACCATTTATGAAAACATACTATGAAGAAATTTATAGTACTATCCTCATAATAATTAACTCTTAAAATAGAAATTAAACACACTCTTATGCATCTGATATTTACTAGCTTTGTAAGTTGGGTTAAGCATGGATAAGCTTCTAAACTTCTAAGGGAAAACAAACTAGAACTAGAGACATAAACCTCATACCAAAACTGAAAATACATATGACAGAACTTAAACTAAATGCTAAAAGAAAATATGAAACTGTACAGCAAGCCCCAACTCAAGCTAGAACCTGCTGGGATCTTCTTTTCAAACCTATGTAAAGCTTGTTTTGTTTCATGGTATACTAGAAAAAGAACTTAATGGATCTACTCATGTTGATTTGTTTCTAACCGAGCATAGCCTAAGGGAAAATTACTGCTGCTATCAAAGTTAACACATGTTACACTAAAGCATGCTCTCAACAGGTCTACAAATTTTGAATCGTTTCTAGTTAATTGCATATAAACTAAAATCTGTAAAGTTAACATAAGATGAGATACTTAAACACATGCTAAATCCATTAAAATCTCTTCTCCTCTTCTTTATCAAACTCACGGCAGCATGGGGAAATTAACCAAGCTAAGGCAGCAAAAGGGAAATTAACCAGCAAAGTAGAATTTTACAGCAAAGAGGTAGAGTCTAAACAACATATCACATAACTCAAACTTTTCCATTCTCAATTTCGGAGGTCTGACAGAAAGTACAGGGGTACAGAATTTAGTATCAATATGACAGCAAAACTCAAAGTTTAAGTATTTGAAAATGGGATGAACCTAAAGGGCAGAGTTGTAAAGCAACAAATCCATCATTTAGAAAATGTAACCTAGCTAAACAAAACACGGGCTGCTTTGTGTTTACCAAAAGACTTATAATGATTATCGAGATTTTTCAAGAATGTCCCAGCGGTGCTTGGGGAATAATTACAGTTAACCTGCATGAAGATGGATCTGCCAATTCCAGAGTTTGAACAAAGAAGATGCATATGTGTAGATATTGTATTCTTTAACCTATCATGAACATTTAGAACTCCAACAGAAGCCCAAAACCATAGCCCTTATAGTATAATTCGAATACTAGAAGAAACTAAACCCCTAGAAAATCCGAAATTTCCTCACGGCACATTCCCAAAACACCAAAAACTTCACAGCATACTCAAAAACAAAGAAACTCCAAATTAAATTCGGAACTACTCCTACTGCAGGTGAGTAAGCAACTTACTCCTTGTTCTTGCACTTACAACCGAGAAGAGATCCTAGGGTTTCGGAGAGATGAAGATCTCGGCATCTCCTTCATGCTCACGGCGCTCTTTGCCGAGGTGATCCCGATTTCGTGAAGCTCTTTCGGGAAGAGTCTCTCGCCGGCCGCCGGAGTGAAGACCTAGGCCCCATCGTCACCCTTTTTCACCCGAACAGAGACGCGCCGTCGCGAGCGTGAGAGGAGAAGAGGGGTTCGGGCGAGGAGAGGAAAAGAAAATAACTTAACCCTCTTAAACCTAGGTATTTCGGTTTTAATTATAACTTAAATACTATTTGGTTTGGGTTTTACTAAGAAACTCGCCGCTGGTCTGTTGGTTAAACGAACCTCTACTTAACCCGAAGTCCACGGTTCGAATCTCGGCTTGGACGTTTTTTGTCAAAACTTCTTTCGTTTAGTAAAAATACCAAACGACCTCCAAAAATTGCATAAAAATACTCTAAAAATCTCTAGAATATTTTAAAAGCATTTACAAATATTTTTAAGGACATTTAGAACTAGAAATATGAAAATTTGGGACGTTACAATAGAAGCATTTTCTGAGTAGTTCGAAGAAGCGAAAGTTATTCGTGATCTTGTTATGAAGCTCCTGGTCGAAATCTGCTTTTATAGGCTGTTCGGGGTGCCTGGAACCCCTCCAGGAACCTGGTACACGTGATTCGGCCAATCGACATGCGCCACATTAGCTTGCAGATAACTTTTGAGTTATGGGCACCTGGACCGACTCTGGGTGCCCGGACTAGCTCTGGGCGCCCGTACCAGCTTTTTCCAGCCCCTTATTTTCTACAAAATAAAGTTAGTCCAGGCATAAAATAATATATATAATATGAGATTTGACAACCTCTGACTATCCGATTCTGACTTTGAGTTTCTTTGAACTCTAGGTTGAATTGATGCCTACTGTTCCTTCTTCGGGGAATGCGTCCTCACCTACTCCTCTCAGGAGAAGTTACCTGTTGCTAGATCGGTCCTCCAGACTGACTAGACTTTTGCTCAACACCCGAGGCTTCCAATCTTCATGCTGGACGTCCGCTCCACGACTCGTCCAGACTTCCACCCTGTCTGCAACCACCATGATTTCAACCTAGAGTCCCCGACTCTAGGATTTTGCCCGAAACGCTCAACCCGCCAAGACTTTCCGCCTAGGGTTACCACCCCTAGGACTTAGGGTTACCACCCCCTAGGGTTACCACCCCCTAGGGTTTTCCACCTGCCTAACCGCAACTAGGGTTTTTGCCTAAGAATACTTAAAACTTTCCTGCAATCTTATTCAAGTTTGTTAAACAATAAATAACCTTAACTTTGAACCCTTTACCATTATCAAAATCTAGGTTCGATCGTCTAATTCTTCCCGCACCAACAGATTTAAGGAGATAGTAAATGGACTTCATGTAATAAGTGAGAAAATTGACAACTGGGATCTAGTAAGGTACGTTTTTCAATCCTTTGCTAGAATAACCTTATGAGCATCAATGGTTGATGCATATAAGGTTTCTAGAGATCTATCCTTAGTTAAGCTTGATGAACTATTTTGTAAATTTAAACTTCATAAATAAGCTAATGTGTCTTTAAAAGAGAAAAGCATAGCACTCATTGTAGAAAAGAAGGAGAATAAGAAGAAGAAAGAAATGAATGAGGAATCCTCATCATCTGAATCCAAGCAAGAGTCATCGGATAGCGATGAAGAAATGTCGGCTAGTGAAGTGGCTCATTATATTAAGAAGATGATGGGAAGATCAATGATATTCCTAGAAGGATGTGAAGAAGATGTTTCAACCTTCAAAATGTAAAAGTAGTCAAAGTTTAAGTTTTAATACTAATATCATTTGTTATGGATGCAACAAGAAAGGGCACATCAAATCAAATTATCCAAAATTGGAAAAGAAAGAAGAAAAGGAGAAGAAGAAGAAGGAGAAAAAGAAGGAGGCTATGGTGGCTCAAGGTACATGGGACACTCCAAGTATTGATTCGTCAAATGAGGATGAGTTATGTCATGTCACCTGACACATGGCATTTATGTCCCTTGAAGATGACAAAGAAGCATCAAGTCAAGAGGAATTCTCAAGTGAAAAGGAGTAATCAAATGAAGAGGAATCGAGTGATAAATCATCATCAAGTAATGATACATAAAAGAATCTCCCAAAGTAGAACTTCTTTATAAAACTATTGCTCATCTTAAGAATGCCTTGGTTACATCACAATCTAGGGTTAAGACTTTAAAGGGAGAACTTAAGTCTATTAGAAATGATGCATGTATATCTAGTGAGTCAAATATGTTCAAGGAAGAAAATGAAAAATTGAAGAATGAAGTGATTGAACTAAGAGCATGTTTAGAGAAATTCACAAACGGATCAAAATATCTATATATGATCATTAGAGACCAAAGGACCGTTTATAACAAAGTCGGAATAGGATATATGCCTAAAGAAAAGGAAGTTGCCTACATGTCTCTAATCAATGGTACTAGAAGTGATACATCTAGAAATAAAGTCAAGATCAATATTATGGGCAAGGTAAAACAAGCTTGGGTGCCTAAAAAATATTTGCATGGCACTTCCAAATCAAGTGCATAGGTACCAAAGAGTTGTATGTTTTATATTGTTTAGGTAGAAGAGAATAAGGATGTAAGTTTGTGGATTATGGATAGCGGTTGCTGAAGACATATGACCGGTGATGTGAGTAAGTTCTCCATAATAAATTATATAAAGAAAGGAACGGTATCATTTGGGAGTAGTGGGAAGCTCAAGATTATAGGTAAAGATATGATTGAGGTATCACCTACAATCATTATTCATAAAGTCCTATTGGTTAAGAACATGGAGTTTAATTTACATAGTGTTAGTCAATTATGTGATGCCCGATATAATGTAGAGTTGCATTCCTATAAGTGCTTAGTTAAGCACAAGAGTCTTGAAAATATCATGCTAGAAGGATATAAAAAAATAAATCTTTACTATCACTACAACAAAAACTACAAACGACAACGGATATTATCCGTTGTCATAGGGTCAAAAAACCGTTGTAACTGAGGGTGTTGTAGAATGTATTGCCCTATGACAATGGTTTTGAATCCGTTGTCTTTGTAGACATTTGACAACGGTTTTTATCCGTTGTTGTTTATATGCCGAAAATTTGGCTACGAAGGATAGGACAACGTTTTAAAACCGTTGTGGTAGATAATTTTAACAACAGAAATAAATCGTTGTGGTAGACATTTTTTACAACAGATATAAACTGTTGTGGTAGATAATATTTGACACATTTTATTTTTTTTTACAACAATTTTAATATATTTTATAACGGCTAAAACCGTTGTCTTTTATCACTTTTTACAAAAAATTTTCGTTGTGGTTTACCTAGTTTTTACAACATTTTTAACTGTTGTCTTTAATGTTCATTAATACCAAACAACCAATCTTATTTTACTATAAGCAAACCACCAATGCAAAACTAAATATTTACTACATTAAATCCAAAATAAACATCCGTATATAATTCATAGTGTAGCCACATATACAGAAATATACAAAATGAGTTGTTACTCATCAAAATACATATGTTTTCCATTACTCTCCATATACATTAAATCACATGTTTTCCATTTGCTGTTCTCCATATGACTTTTAATTTACAAATTAGCAAGGCAAGCTACATCCTAACAAAGCTCACTTCTTGCATCAAAAAAACTCAAGCCTCATGAATTGCCCGACCTGCAAGAGAAAATTTAACAAAACTTATCAAATTCTAGAATTCCAAAAGGAGAATGTAATTAACCAATCTGTAGTGCATAGAAGGCAAAAACAAACCAAATGAAGGAAACAAAAAGAGGTGTTTATTAGAGAATAACAATACATGGAATCTACTAGGAGCAGTGATACCTAGCTTAGCATAGTTTATTAAATAATTAGCACTGCATGCAGCTAACATTATTTAAGTGAACTATCATCCAAGATTAATAGAATCCATGCAAAGCGCATTACATCCATTAACATTGTGAAACAAAATATTCATGCAATTTTCTGTGTCATTTTCCAGACTGCATTACCTTTGAGACCTGGTAGACATAATATGCTTTTCCATTTTGCAAGTAACAAGTTGCCAGGAGCTGCAAATTGACATAAGGAGAGTACAAACAAGAAAAAATAATAAATTATAGGAGGAAAAACAAGATTAAGTCATGGCATATAGACGAAAACCATAAGGAGAGTACAAACAAGAAATTTGTAGAGCAACTCATAAGATACAAAAAGGTCATCATCTAACAATTCACAAAGAGATAACTTCCACATTGTCAGTCCTTGCATAATTCGAAAACAACTAAATAAGCTACTCACACAACCCAGCCATTATTAATTTTGGACCACAAAGAGAGGCAATAAATAAGGGAAATGTCAGCTAATTCTGCTCATGGTAGAAATGCAAGAATGAAGTATTGAGCAAAGGAGATAGCTAGCTGTGAACAAACAAATTATTAGCACTAAGGAATCAAAATCAATAAGTCATGGAGTCACAAACAAAGTGTTCAACCATCTTTTGAAGTCTAGTAATTTATACCTAGTAATAAAAATAGTCTAGTACGCAATCCGCCCATTCGGATCGCACTTCGTCAATTTCTTCGTTGGAGTAAATTGTTTTCATGAACTGTTAACAAACCCAGATTATATTAGTAAAAAAATCAGTAATGAAGAAGCAAAGTCAAATAAAAGAAATTATTTGAGAAAATTGAGAATATGTCAAATATTACCATTGACAACTACTCACATTAAAATCCAAATTCAGAAGAAAAAAAACTACATCAAAGAAAAAAGGGAGAAAAAAACAAAAGAAATTGTCCCTTCTTATTCCCCTTCACTCTGAATCCGAGTCCATACTCTCCATTCCCTTCAACCCTCTTCGCCTCTTCTTCTTCTGTTCAAAACCAATAAATAGATACTAAATAAATGTTTCTCAATAGAAAATATAATACCGATATAATTGCTAGAATAGATATAGATATTTCAAGGTGATCAATAGGGGAAAAATGAACAATACGTGGAGAGCGAGCCACCGCACCAATGGAACATAACATACGTGGACCCGCTCGAAAGGGCCAACAAAGACATGCTGCATTAAAGACATGCAACAATGAAGGAAAACCAAGGAATATTGTCAAAATTAATAATAGAAGAAAATGATCGAATACTATCAGGCAGCACAGCAGCAGTGAAAGCAATCAAACAAGGTAGAAAATGTTGAAAATTAAGATGAAACAAATATCAGAGCACGAGATTTAGAAGAATGGAAGTAAGTGGACGGAAATGGATACCTTCCTCGTGCATGTCTTCTTCCTCACTTAATACCTTGGCCTTGTCAAATCTGTTAGCCACATACCTGGATAACAGTACTGCGATCCAAATAATTCACAACAATTAGGAAAATAAAGTTTGAATTTTGAGAACAAAATGAGCAACAAGTTGTGATTTTGCTGAATCCAAAGAATGGAAGAATGTGGAAGTAGTGTGACCAACACTTACCTGATAGTCCAAAGAAGAGGGCAACATCACCATCTTTGCCCATATTGTTGCTAGAGTGTAGGTGTTGGATCGTGAAACGTCGATAGAGGGGGGGGGGTGAATATCGATTCGAAAAACGAGTATAAAAGAGTTAAGCGCAGCGGAAATGAAACAGCTTAGACAGATGAACACAATGTTTTTTACTTCGTTCGGAGCCTGTGACGACTCCTACTCGAAGGCCCGCACTCCGTGAGTACTTTCGTTGGGCAATCACTATCAATTCGAATATTACAGAGTTAAGTACAAGAATTGACAGATAAAGAAAATACCGACAATAGAATTAAAACAAAACCAGCACTGAGTCGGAGAGCTTTTCGTGGCGTCGCAAAAGCACAGAGCAACAGATCTTGGATTCTAAGTTCATATCGAAGCTCTACCCTTGCCCCTTCTTTTATATGAAGCTCAGGGCGCCCTGGTGAGACGTGGTAGGTCCAACCAGTGAGCTTCATGTGGCGACGCGCAATCGGGATAAAACTTGCCTCCCGGGCGCCCGGATCCCCTCCGGGCGCTCGGACCACCTTTCTCCAGAACAAGTCCTTCTCCTGCAAAACAAGGTCAGTCCGAGGCAAGTATAATAAATTTCCTGCAAAACAAAGTGTTAGCACAGTTCATGAGTTTGACATGAAAAAGTATCACTTAGATTCCGTCTTTCCGAGACCGGAATCTAGTCACGATCTCAACTTAGATATCCGAAATGGATCTAAGTCGGATCGACGCCTAATGTTCCCTTCCCGGGAACGCGTCCTCACAGTCACTCCCTTCCAGTGACTTACCTTTACTCACCTGCCAGACGTCCGGTCAGCCCTTCGACCCGTCTGGACTTCTCGCCAGCTATCCGGTCAGCCCATCGACCTAGCTGGACTTCTCGCCAAGCGTCCGGTCAGCCCGTCGACCTGCTTGGACTTCTCGCCAGCTATCCGGTCAGCCCGTCGACCTAGCTGGGCTTCGTGCCAGACATCCGGTCAGCCCATCGACCTGTCTGGACTTCTCCTGCACACTCGATCAGAGTGTTAGACAACAACAGACTGACTTAACCTGATTTGTCATTCATCAAAACCTGGGTTAAATCGTTAGTGCTAACCGCACCAACAATCTCCCCCTTTTTGATGGAATGACAACCTGGTTAAGTTAGTGAAAACATATGCATTTATGTGGTTTTAAAGTTAGTTTGTATTTTCAGTTTGGTTTACCTAACTTAACCACGTAACCCTCCCCCTTTGGCATTCATCAAAAATAAGCATGGATTAAGTAAGTATAGACTTCAGACAAAGAAAAAAATGTCAAGATAATCTGGGGGAGTTTAAAAGGTAGTTTTACTTTTACTTCTTAAAAAAACTAAGTCTTGAAAAATAGCTGATTTATAACTTAGTAACTTTGAAAAATAGCTAATTTTTCAAGTATAGTTTTAAAATTCAGGAACTGATTTTTAGAAGCTTAGTAAAAAAAACTCTAATTTCCACAATTTTCAGTAACAAAACAATTTTTAACACTAATTTTTGTAAAATTTAACTTTCAAATCAAAATTTCAAAATTAAGTTAGATATAATTTTCAAAATCAAAGAGTAAAACCCAAAACAACTTAGTTTTATAAGAGTTAGTTTTCAAAAATAAGTTTAAGAAATATTTAAGAAAACATTTTCCAATCACAAATTTTAAAATATTTTAAATAAAGGAAACATTTTAATTAATTCCTCCCCCTGAACCTAACATAAAATTTTAAAAATATTTTAAATAAAGGGAAAATTTTAATTAATTCCTCCCCCTGAACCTAACATAAAATTTTGAAAATATTTGCTAAAAATATTCAAAGTAGAATTTTGTTATTATTATTATTTTTTATTTTTTATTTTTTTATTTTAAAAATAAGGTAGAATTTTCTAGAGATATTTTAAAGAGAAGATTAAAAAAAATAACGCTTAAGGAGATAATTAAAAAAATAAACCTCCCCTGAATTTGATACTCCTTTAATGTATTAATTCTCCTTACTTATTACTCCCCCTTAATATAAAATTTTACTACCGTAACATATTTTCATACCTAAGTGTTTTAGACGATTGTATAATTATCTTTATAAAATTGTTCATTTAAATTTGACTAAACGTAATTAACGTTAGATTCAGTTGAAATAAGTTATCCTTTAGTGTAATGTTAAGTAAGATAAGTTGTTATTAATTCAATAATTGATCAATATTAACAATTTATTGATTGAATTTTGCTTTATTCAATAATTTAATATAATCAAAATTTTGTATTAATTGATGAAGGTGTTAGTTATAATTTAACTTTTCATTTACTTCCTTTTAAGTGGGATTAATTTAGTTTGAGGTTAGCATGAAATTATTAGACACAGTTAGGTAAGGTTTAATTCAAGTCAATTTTAGTTCTCAAATGAAGTTAAGCTTAAATAGTTAAGTTCTACTTATTAATTAGATAATTAAGTTTAAAGTTAAAGTTAACAGAATTTAAGTTTTTTAAGTTAGGTGTCTAAGTTTTAAATGAATTTAAAATAATTATTATTACTATTATTTTTAAGGGATTTCTAACAAGATTTTAAAATTATTTAATGGCAATTAACATACGTTAAATTCAGTTTTGATTTTAGATTTAAATTAATATCAGTGATTAATTTAGGTTTAAGTTTTAAGTTTAAGTTAAATTATTAAATTTTAATTGTAATTTCAATATTAAGTTTTAATTTAAGATTTAGTTAAGTTAAATTAAAAAATAATTTTAAGGTTAAAATGATGTTTAAGATTAAAAATCAGTTTAAAGTCAAAATAATAATTTTTAAAGTGAAAATAATCTATAGAAATAATTTATTATTACTATTTTTTTTAAGTTAACAGAAATTTATTATAGTGAAAAAATAAGAAGAATTTTTCAAAATGATACATAATTTTTAAAATAGTTTTAAAAAGATTTTTAAAATAGTTTTTTTTAAATGATTTTTTAAAAGTTTTTTAAAATAATTTTTAAGTTTAAAATAATTTTAAAAATTAAAATACTTTTTATGTTAAATTATTTTTAAAAGAGTTTTTAAATAATTTTTTTTTAAATAGTTTTTTTTAAAGAATTTTTAAAATATTTTTTTTAAAGAATTTTTAAAATAGTTTTTAAAGAATTTTTAAAAGAGTTTTTAAAGAATTTTGAAAATAGTTTAAAAGAATTTTTAAAATAGTTTTTTAAAGAATTTTTAAAATAGTTTTTAAAGAATTTTTAAAAGAGTTCTTAAAGAATTTTTAAAATAGTTTTTAAAGAATTTTTAAAATAGTTTTTTTTTAAGAATTTTTAAAATAGTTTTTAAAGAATTTTTAAAATAGTTTTTTAAAGAATTTTTAAAATAGTTTTTAAAGAATTTTTAAAATTGTTTTTTAAAATAGTTTTTTTTTAAAAGAATTTTTAAAATAGTTTTTAAAGAATTTTTAAAATAGTTTTTTTTAAAAAAAAATAATTAAGTTAAAATAATTTTTAGGTTAAAATAAATTTTTAATTTAAAATAATTTTTAGGATAAATATTTCAGTTAAAATAATAAATTTTTAAGTTAAAATAATTTTTAGGTTAAAATAAATTAAGTTTTAAAATAAATTTTTGAGTTAAAAAAATTATGTTTAATTTTCAAAATAAATTTTTAAAAAATTTAATTTAATTTAATTTAATTTTAATTTAATTTAATTTAATTTAAATTTGAAATTCAAAATTTAATTTTAATTTGAAATTTAAATTTAAATTTTAATTAATTTTAATTTGGTTTGAAAATTAATTTAATCCTTATTCATATCACCCGATCTAGATTATCAATCAGGGAATCCTATAATTTTATGAGATGAATTAGATTTAATTACAGAGTTTGGTTTAACTTGTGTTAGATTCAGGTTTAGCTTTGGTCTCAACAAATACGCATTCTTCGGATAAACTTCTAAGTTTGGTGAGTCACTTGGACGTCATTAGAAGTAACCAACCTTTCGAGGTTTTCTGAATAGTCCTATCCACGGAGCTTAGTACTAAACCTTTGTCTAACTAGTTAGGATCCATTTAATGGTAGCTTCGGTTGGTTCCACTTGGCCAAATGCACCAGATTGAAGCCATATCTTTCTAGACATGCGATGCCCAAGCTTCCCCAACGTACTATCATCAAAAAACTTCACCAGTACCATGATTCAAGTTAAACTTGAACCCTCTTTAACTTGTCCTAATTACCCTGTCGGGTAGGTTGCTGGTTAGGGTTACCCTGTAGGGTAGGTTAGTTTTGGAGGTGTCAGCTATTCTGGAGTCTCCCCCTGAATTATTGGCCATTAATTTAGTTTTTAGTTCTGGGTTTATTATAGTTAAGTTTTGGTTAAAATTTAATGTTTAATTTGTAATTTAGATTCAAGTTTTTAATTTTGAATTAATTAAATTAGTCAAATTATCTTTCTTTAAGAGAATGTATTTAATATTGGAATTTTCTTTCAGTTTCACTTTTCTTAGGTTAATTGAATTATCTTTCTTTAATAGCATATTTTTAAAGTTTAAGTTTTTATTCATTTTTAAATTTTAATTAATTAAATTGTTTGAATTATATTTCCTTAAAGATTTATCTTTTAACCTTTTATTAATCGTTAATTTTGAATTTTTCAGATTATCTTTATTTAATATGTTATTTTTAACATTTAATTTTAATTTTGTTAAATTTAGTTTTGATTTTATCAAAGTGTTTGATTTTATTCTTATATTTTCTTTATTTTTTAAGTTGATATAATTAGTGAAATTTATTAGATTATTCTTATCGTTAAAATTTAATTTTTTATTAATTAAATTATCTTGGGTTTGGATAGGATTTTCTAGATTAATATTGTCTAGATTATTAAATAATTTATTAATTTTATCTAGATCAATATTCACCTTGTCATCTCTATCATTTGAGTTTTCATATTTATTTAGGTTCAAGTTTGAATTTTTTAAATTAATTAGATTTGTTTTATCAGATAATATCCTAGGGGTATTTTTGTAATTATTGTCAACTACATTATTTTCACATATATTTTCAGAAATAACTAGATCAATACTCATATTTTCTCAATATCATCCAATAAACAAAGTTTATGCTTCCTAAGAAGCATTTCATTAATCACTTCCAATAGTTGAAATCTTGATCGTATGGTGATGGTTCGTGGGGGTTCCGTCCTTCTTGAAGAGTCATTATTCTTGCACACAGAGAAACAGAAAAAAAATCCCAAGACTTGGTCTTGGATTAGCAGTGCTGAAAGAAATAATATTTCACTATTTTCGGGAAAAATAATAAAATATTATTAAAATATTAATAAAATATTTGAAAAAAATATTATTCCAAAATTTTGAAAATGTAATATTTTTTAAATACTAAACAATGGTGAAGAGATGGCGATGTATTTTTCAAAAACCGTTTTGGAGGAAAAAAATGAAAGGCGTACTTGCTCTGATAAACGAAAGGCGTACCTGCTCTAAACGAAAGGTTTTATTTAAAAGACAAACAATATCTAATTTTTTTTCTTTAAAACGACCCCCCCTTTGCTTGATTGGTGGTTGCACCAAATTAGAGTGGTACCTGCTCTGATACCGCTTGTTGGATCGTGAAACGTCGATAGAGGGAGGGGTGAATATCGATTCGAAAAACGAGTATAAAAGAGTTAAGCACAGCGGAAATGAAACAGCTTAGACAGATGAACACAATGTTTTTTACTTCGTTCGGAGCCTGTGACGACTCCTACTCGAAGGCCCGTACTCCGTGAGTACTTTCGTTGGGTAATCACTATCAATTCGAATATTACAGAGTTAAGTACAAGAATTGACAGATAAAGAAAATACCGACAATAGAATTAAAACAAAACCAGCACTGAGTCGGAGAGCTTTTCGTGGTGTCGCAAGAGCACAAAGCAGCAGATCTTGGATTCTAAGTTCATATCGAAGCTCTACCCTTGCCCCTTCTTTTATATGAAGCTCAGGGCGCCCCGGATCCCTTCCAAGCGCCCTGGTGAGACGTGGCAGGTCCAACCAGTGAGCTCCACGTGGCGACGCGCAATCGGGATAAAACTTGCCTCCCGGGTGCCCGGACCTCCGGGCGCCCGGATCCCCTCCGGGCGCCCGGACCCCCTTTCTCTAGAATAGGTCCTTCTCCTGCAAAACAAGGTCAGTCCGAGGCAAGTATAATAAATTTCCTGCAAAACAAAGTGTTAGCACAGTTCATGAGTTTGACATGAAAAAGTATGACTTAGATTCCGTCTTTCCGAGACCGGAATCTAGTCACGATCTCAACTTAGATATTCGAAATGGATCTAAGCCGGATCGACGCCTAATGTTCCCTTCCCGGGAACGCGTCCTCACAGTCACTCCCTTCCAGTGACTTACCTTTACTCACCTGCCAGACGTCCGGTCAGCCCTTCGACCCGTCTGGACTTTTCGCCAGCTATCCGGTCAGCTCATCGACCTAGCTGGACTTCTCGCCAAGCGTCCGGTCAGCCCGTTGACCCGCTTGGACTTCTCGCCAGCTATCCGGTCAGCCCATCGACCTAGCTGGGCTTTGTGCCAGACATCCGGTCAGCCCGTCGACCTGTCTGGACTTCTCCTGCACACTCGATCAGAGTGTTAGACAGCAACAGACTAACTTAACCTGATTTGTCATTCATCAAAACCTGGGTTAAATCGTTAGTGCTAACCGCACCAACAGTAGGGAGAGAATGTTTCTTTTAGGCATTAGATAGTGCATCACACCGAACAAACCCTTCTTCATCTCCCCGGCATACTGTGTGCCAAGGATGACCATTTCTTTCCTATCAAGATTAAGATCAATGCTGGTGGAGTTAGTCATGTAGTGTGTGTATCGATTACATGGAAACTGGCCAGCATTGTAAATTGTGAAGTCCGGAGTATTGAAATCCTCCAGTTCTTCAGGCGTAGGACGGATGCACCTGCGATTCTTCCAATTATTTCATGCAAAAGAGAGTTTTTCTTCTTCTAGTTTACATGTTTTCCCTTGGCATTAAGGAGAGAAAGAGGAGCTAGTTATCTCACTAACACTAATATATGCATATGTATGATCCAGCCTGCTACTAACACAACTATGATTCACTACTAAAGATCAACAGAACCAACGCAAAGATGACTTATCTGGATAACTGTCGAACTATAGAATTGAAGAGCATCTTTAGCATTCTTATTAGTAGTATTTTTCACTTACATGTTGTGCATGAACAGGGAATGATAGGCCCTTGCAGAGATAATTTAAACTTTGATTCGATGCTCGGGATGCCAGTTGAGGAATTGGTCATTCACAAATACCTTGTATCATTCAGATGGCATATTAGGATCTATGAGGAATTACATCAAACACTTGATGTGTATGTGTACCTTATCCAAACAGTTGAGGTAATCGACAACCCTCTCCCTGTTCACTAGGAAGGTGTGCTCATCCATCTCTATGTTCGGTGAGCCTCTGCGTGAATAGTGCACATACATTTTGAGAAGGAACCATCAATGGAAGGATCATGAATTAGTTGTGTGGACTTACTTTCCCCACCAAAGCTCATTGGCAGTGGTTTCATCCTTGACGACGCGCTTGTCCCTCGGCGAACGGCCAGTCTTTGTGCCGGACAAGGTAGCCAAGGCTCCGGTTGATGTTATGAATGATCCATGTTCATGTTTTGAGTGATGAAGAGGAGATGAGAGAAAATATCGGCCGGGGATAGGTTGTAGAGGACATGGGTAAACTTGAGGGCACTGTCGCTGACGCTGATGGTCAGCGTCAAGTAGTGGTGGTGCTCGGCGCCGACCTCTTCTTCTGCAGGGAGTGCAGTTCGTCGATGGTCTTCGCCTTCACCGGTGACGCGCTGTCGTCATGGCAGATCTCGTTCTCCGGTTTCCCCCTCCCGTGCGTCTGGATCTTCGGCAGGCCATTGGATAATGCCTCCGCTCACCAGGAAACGAGAAGGAGCACAACGTCGTATGAGGAGAGGGAAAGATAAATGGCTTAGGTTTGGGAACGCGAAAACATGGCGCCGAAAAGAAAACAGTGAGGGAAAGGAAAACAACGAAGGGGGGAAATGACCAAATTCAATTACAATGTTTTTTTCAAAACTGTCGTCGTAGCCACTAAAAACGTGGATAAAGACAACGGTTTATAAAACCGTTGTAAAAAGTATTGTCATTTTAAAAAAAAGTCGCTCAATGACAACAGTTTTGTCAAAACCGTTGTCTTTTATATTTAATGGGGAGTTCAAAGACAACGGTTTTGGCAAAAATCATTGTCTTTGAGCAAATACGCAACGCTTTCTCTTAAAATCGTTGTCGTAGGGGTGTTGTCGTTTGCAGTTTTTGTTGTAGTATATGTTGATCTTTCATATGCTTCTAGCCTCTCTATTAAGTGTTTAATATCAAAAGAAGAGGAGGGATGGCTATGGCATAGAAGACTTGGACATATCAACATGAAAAACATAGTCAAAGTAGCCAAGATGGAGCTAGTGAAGGGACTACCAAAAATCAAGTACATCAATGACAAGATGTGTGACGCATGTCAAGAGGGTAAGCAATTTAGATCATCACACAAAGGTAAAACTCTAACTAGTACTTCACTACCTTTAGAATTATTGCATTTGGATCTCTTTGATTATCATAGAACTCCTTTGGTAGGTAACAAAATTGTTTAGTGATAGTTGATGATTTCTCTAGATATGCTTGGGTTTATTTCATGAAGCATAAGGATGAAACTCTAGGAATAATCATAGGATTTAGAAAAAGGGTAGAAAATGAAAAGAACCTCAAAATCAATAGAATTCAGAGTAATCATAATGGAGAGTTTGAGAATTTAAATTTCTCTAAATTTTCTAGAAAATGGTTATAAGCATAAATTTTCTTATCCAAGAACACCTCAATAAAATGGTGTAGTGAAAAGAAAAAAATCATGCTTTATAAGAGGCGGCTAGGATCATGCTTAATGCTTACCTAGCTACTTGTGGGCCGAAGCGGTTAATACCACTTGTTATATTCAAAATCATGTTTTGATCCATAAATTTTTAGGAAAAACACCTTCTGAATTATGGAATGGTACAATTTCTACAATTCACTATTTCAAAGTCTTTGGTTGTAAGGTATATATTTTAAATACCAAAGACGACTTAGGAAAATTTGAGTCCAAGTTGGATGATGAATCCTAGTTGGATACTCATCTACTAGTAGAGATTATAGAGGACACAATAAAAGGATTCAAACGATTGAGGAATCATCTAATGTTGAATTTGATGAGTCAATTAGTACTTACCTTAGGAAATCCTTTATGTATGATCGATGGATGCTAGAGGGGGGGGGGGTTGTGAATAACGCTCGTGGCTTTCACGTTTATTTTAAACTAATCGAAAAGAGATAAAGGCAGCGGAATAAAGACAAAGAAAATAAGACAATGCTAACACAATGATTTACTTGGTTCGGAGCCTGTGACGACTCCTACTCCAAGGCCCACACATGAGAGTGCTTTCAATGGGCAAATGCTATCAATTCCAATACATTACAAATTCAAATAAGTAATTAAGTACAAGTAACTTGACAATTAAACAATACCGATGACTTTAGAAATAGATCTTGAATGTAGTCATCGTCAGAGCAACTTTTAGGTGTCAAAGAGGTATTTTCTAAGCAGCACGCAGAAGCGAAAGTTGTTCAGAATGTTGTGTTTTAGCCTATGGTCAAAGCCTCTTTATATAGCTCATTCTGGGAGCCTGGACCACCCCCGGGCGCTTGGACCATGACATAGGCCCATCCAATCAGTGCACTCCAGCTTGGCGACCAGATAAACTTTGGCGTTTCAGGTGCTTGGACTAGCTTTGAGTTCTAGGACCATGAAGGTGCTTGCCCACCTCAACACTGAGTGACCTTCCACGCGCCTAGATCTAGGCGCTCGGACTCTGGGGCCCCCTAGCTTGCAGGACCACCTATTTCCAGCACTTTAATTTTCTACAAAATAAGGTTAGTCCAGGCAATAATATATAATGAAATTTAAGTTTTGACAGTCTTTGGATTGTCCAATCTGGACATTGAGTTTCACGAAACTCTAGGTCAGATCGATGCCTACTATTCCTTCTTCGAGGAACGCATCCTCACCTACTCCTCTCGGGAGAAATTACCTTTTGTCAGACCGGTCCTCCAGATTGTCTGGACTTTTGCTCAGCTTCTAAGACTTCAGGTCTTTATACTGAATGTCCACTCCATGAGCTGTCCAATCTTCCACCTGGTCTGTGACCCTTAGAATTTTCACCTAGAGTCCTCGACTCTAGGATTTCTCCCAAAGTCCTCGACCTGCTAAGACTTCATTGTCTAACCGCAGCTAGGACTTTTCATAACCTAGGGTTACTACCCCTTAGGATTTTCCACTTGCCTAGAATCCATTAGAACTTTTTTCCTAAGAACACATAGGACTTTCCTGCAAGCTCAATTACACTTGTTAGACAACAAGTAACCTTAACTTTGAACTCTTTGTCATAATCAAAATGCAGATTCGATCATCTGATGTTCTCTGCAGCAACAATCTCCCTCTTTTTGATTTTAGTAACCTGGTTCAAAATTAAGTAAAGCATAACAAAAATTAATGTAATATAAGGAATTAGAGCATAAGCATAAGTAAAACAATTTGACATATTTAAAAAAATTCTCCATTATGCTCTCCCTTAATAAAAAGTTATATGTTTAACTTAAGTTAACTTTAATCTTTCTCTCCTCCTTTGACATACATAAAAAAATACTAAGTTCAAGAGAAAATTAATTTATAAAGATAGTTAAAAAAACTAACTTTTAATCTCTTTCAAAATTTTAAATTTAAGCTCCCCTGAATTCATCACTTTAAACAATTTTAGCTTAAAATTTTTACTAAGCATTATATCTTGATCTAGATGATTACCTCGTCAGTTCCGGATTCTTGTAGGATCAAGAAGAAGTCTACAAGAGTCTTCTTCGTAGTTCCTCACTCCAAACATCCTTGGGATCCTGTGGTGATGTCCCATAAGAGAAGTCATGTACTCGTGTGATCTAGAGAGAAAGAGAGAAAAGTGAGAGTCTTGCCCTTCTCAAGAGATAAAACTCTCTTCCTTTTATACACATGGGAGGGGTGTAGTTTGTCTCTTTCAAAGGTTGCTTTGGCAACCTTTGGTCACAGGTTGCTTTGACAACCTTTGGTCACAGGTTGCTTTGGCAACCTTTGGTGTGGGCAATAACCACCCATATTAACATCTCCCACTTGCCCACAGAGGGCACAATAAAAGGTTAGTTTCTCACTAAGAGCAATTCATCTCTCGACACTTGCTTCTCAATCTAACATATGACGAATGGAGTGAGCAACCTTATGAGAGTAGGCACAACAAATGAGTAGTGATCTATTAAGTTATCACCAAAACTACATATCACAATACTCTAAAAGAATCCTGTGGTACCCTAGATATCTTCAATATTCACCAGTTTTGACATCTCGGATCTCTTAAAACTAGCGACGTCAAGTCTCGATAGTTTTGTGCTCATGACTTTATCGCGACTAAGTCAACATAGTCCCTCGAGGTATGATCCACAAAACACGGTGCAATATTTAGATATCTTTCTTGAGTTCTCATGTCAATTCAATTAGTCTTAACTGCTTTCCTAGTCATGTCCCGCTGTATTATATCAGCCATAGCCCTAAGTTGCATGCTAAAGTAGCGACATCAAGCTTCCTTTTTATGACATAGATCTCAAGTCCTAAGGGTACAAATGGATCAACAAATTATAATCCAAGAGCTCACACAATGATGAAACAGAGATCTCATTCATCATTCTCTTCAATGGTCATTTTACGCACATGTGGTATGGTAACATGCTATGATGTTCTTCCATCATTATGGGCAAATCACGTACAACATAAAAAAAACACCATACGGTTCTTAGTCTAGCCACTCCCACTGGGGCTAACTGGAGTCTCACAACGTCTTATTATGAAATTCGCAACTAGCTTAATAAAGCCTTCACAAAATTGATTCTCATATCCTATGATCTATCCAGAGGGATCTCATCTTAATTCAGTTTAAGGTGACAATAAAACAAAAATATCTTGCTTGCTCTCATAGCGCTATAGATATAAATTTATCTCGCCCGCTCTTATAGCGCCATAGATAAAAAAAATTGTCTAGTGACACTTTTTTTAATGTGTAAAGTATTCCAACCATAGACACACATAAGGAAGGAAAATATTATTGCTTAATTGTCAATAAATATTGTGTTACAATTTACACAATCTCATATTTCTAATATGGGTTACAAATGCAACATATGACCTGTTGAAATGTGTCGAAGAACCAACAACTCCTTTGCAACTAAATCCTGAATGTAGTGATAATGAATGCCAATGTGTTTGGTATATCCATGGTATTTAGGGTCCTTAGCATAGGCCAAGGTTGATGTGCTATCAACATACAACACCACCACCTCCTTTGTCAATTATGTCATGGCCAATCGCTGTAGGAAACTCTGCAACCAAGCAACCTCTTAACATGCAGCAGAACAAGCCACATATTCTGATTCCATGATGGATAAAGCAATGCATGTTTGTTTCTTGCTACTCTAAGAAATGGCCCCTCCACCCAACATAAACATATAACCTAAGGTGGATTTGCATTCATCTTTGTCACCAGCCCAATCAACATCATTGTAACATTTCAATCTTAAGTCACCTCCTTTATAACATAAGACAAGGTCTGAAGTACCATGGAGATATCGAAAAATCCTTTTAACTACTTTCCAGTGAACGAGACTGGGATTACTTTGATAATGACTAACAAGGCCCACCACAAAGCTAATGTATGGCCGTGTACATAACATGGTATACATTAGGCTTCCAATTGCAGTAGCATATAACACTTTAGACATTTCATTCTTTTCTTTATCAGTTTGTGGACATTGACTGATACTTAAAACATAACTCTTATCAACTGGAGTATCGATGGGTTTGGAATAATACATCTAAAATCACTCAAGAATCTTATTTATATAAGTCTCTTATGAAAAACACAGAAGTTTACTCGCGATCTCTAGTGATCTTTATTCCCAGTACATAATTTGCTTCACCCATGTCTTTTATCTCAAAGACAGAAGACAACCAGTTTTGAGTGGCTTCGACAGATTCCATGTCATTTCCTGCCAATAAAATGTCATCAACATATAATGACAAAATAAGCATCTTTTCCACCGTACGTTTAACAGATGCACAGTGGTCTTCTTCAATTATCTGAAAGCCAAATGAGATAAAAGACTTATGAAATATGAAATATCACTATCTAGATGATTATTTGAGGCTATAAATGGAGTGTTTGAGATAGTAAACTTTGCGCTCCTGTCCCTTTGCCTCAAAACCTACTGGTTGAACCATGTAAATTTCTACGTCTAGTTCTCCATTGAGAAATGCTATTTTAACATCCATCTAAAAATGTTCTAAGTCTAAATGTGCAACCATGGCTAGAATAAGGTGAACCGATGTGAATCTCACCACTGTGGTGTTAGTTAGAGCCTCAGAGCCAATCATTTGATGATTGTATGGACTCATTGTATCATATTCTTGTATATTAATAAAGGCATTTGTTTGGTTATTATACTTATTTGTATTAGTGCCAAATAGACTAAGTATAATAGCGTCCTTGAGTAGAAGGTTCATACCTATATCAATCGATTAGTTGAATCGATAGTGAGATAATATAGGGAACACTACTCTAAATCATTCCTAGTCGAGTATTAACATTCAGGGACAATGTTAATGCAATAAGACTAGCATGTAGGTCAGCTCGATGACTTGATCTCACAAGTCATGGATATAGAGATATCAAGCTGACACATGGGTATACATTGGAGAATGTATACTGAATGACCCACCATGAGAAAGTATCATGGATCGTTATATGAGTGTCATATACTTTCTCATGTGGCTATTAGTATGACTATTAGTGCTTAGACCTGAAGTCACCATGGATCCCTACATAAGGAGTTATGTACTTTGGTTTCATCAAACGTCACCCGTAACTGGGTGGACTATAAAGGCGATTACTGGGTATATAACGAATTATGTAGAGGGATGTGAGTGATGTAGATGGGATCTATCCCTCCCATATGACGGGAGCGACATCGGTATTCTTGATAGAGTGAGACCACTAAGTGCATGGCCATGCCCAAATGAGTCAACATTAGATGTTGAGCTCGTTTGATCGAGTGAGTCTACTTGGAGTTCAAGATTTAGATTGATTAGAGGATGACACGGTCTATGCCTCATATTGACCAATCTAGATGTCTAGGATAGAAGGACAATGTCACATATATTGTGAGGAGTCACAATTAGTAGTCACAAGGTGATGTCGGATCTCGACATTCTTGTAACTTGGGTAGTAATGATGTGTTGCTAGATACCGCTCATTAATTATGCTCCTAAATGGGTTAAGGGCATTGCCAACGTTACAAGAACCTATAGGGTCACACACTTAGGGCAATTAGATGGAGATTAGATTCATATGATGAACCAAGAGGATTAGATTCATTTGATGAATCAAATTGGATTAAGAGTAATCCTAATTGGGCTAACTTGAGTTCGACTCAAGTTGATTCATGTGTTCAATGAGTCTAATTTTGATTTTGACTCATTGGATCAATTTAATTTAATGAATTAGATTCATTATATTAAGTTGACTCGAATCAAATGGTTGGATTAGATCCACCATGGTAGAGATTGAGTCAAGTTTGACTTGACTTGAGAAGGAAGACAAAAGGTCAATTTTGACTTGACCTTTTGCCACCTCATTGGTGAGTTGGCATTAGGTGGACCAATGATGATATTCCACATCATCATGGGTGCCACCTCATGGAAGTTTCAAAGCCATTTTCTTAATAACTTCACATTAATTGCATTTAATGGGGAGTTACACAAATGAGAAGTGGCAAGCCACTTTGGTTTGAATGGTGAATTCATTTTTCCATTCAAGTGGTGTAACTCCTTCTTCTTCCTTGTGCTCTCTCCTTGCTCTCCCTCCTCTTCCTTGCCGTGACCTATCAAGGTGCTAGCACACCTTTGTTTAGGTTTTCTCCATCAAGAATTGTTCGTGTGGATACTTCTAGAGGACCGACGCTTGACGGTCTATAGATCCGGCAACTCCTTGGACGAGCGGGAACGCGAAAGGGCACGCTTCAAGGTATATTCTTAACACATAGATCTAGGAGTAGATCTAAAAGGTTTTTCAAACTCGTACTCATATTTATTTTTGGTTTTTCCTTGCACGGATCCGTTGGCCTTGGGTGATTCAGGGTTTCCACGACGCGAAAAGCGGTTTTCGCGGCCCGAAAAACCTAACATGTGGAGAATATCTCATCGAAATCTATACCCTCCTTTTGAGTATATCCTTTCGTTACAAGTCATGCTTTATATTTGCCAATTGATTCATCTACCTTGCTTTTGACTTTGAAAATCCATTTATTTCCAACAGCCTTATGCCCTGGAGCGAGGTTGAAAAGTTCCCAAACTTGATTCTTACACATAGAGTCCATCTCATCTTGCATTGCTTCCTTCCACTCTTTACTAGCAGATGAAGTTAATACTTCTTTAACAAAAGTAGGCTCATCATCATCAGCAAGCTGGCACACAGGGGCTTCCTCTTCAATCTCAAATCGATGATGAGGTATGTGCCCACATTTGCTATGGCATATTTGATCGTCTTGTTCTTCTATAGGTGTGCTCCCACTGGGCACAAAGCTCCCACTTTCATGATCATCTCTACTATCTCCGGTGACTTCTTGGTTAGGAACTAATTCCCTCCCTTCGCTGGAAGATGGTAGAATATCATTAGGGTCATCCAACTCATGGAGATCAAGACTCTTTCTAGTGTCGTCGATACTAGGAAATTCTGTTTCTAAGAAAACAACATCTTGGACGGCTTTTTCTATCATTCCTCCATTCGGATATTGTCTGTACATAACATAACCCTTAGAGCCTTCAAGATATCTTATAAAGATAAACTTTCTAGCTTTAGGGCCAAGTTTTCCAAACTTGTGAGAAGTGTCATGGACATATCCTACTGAACCCCATGGGCGTAGATTATCTAAATTTGGTTTTTCACCACGCCATAATTCATAAAGGGTGGAAGGAACTGACTGTGAAGGTACGCGGTTAAGGATATAGGCCGTAGTCATTATAGCATCCCCAAAAAAAGATATTGGAAGGTTGCCATGCACCATGATCGACCTAACCATATCCAGCAGTGTTCTATTCCGTATTTCAGCAACACCATTTTGTTGTGGTATATTTGGAATAGTTAATTGCCTGTGTATTCCTTTTTCTTCACATAAATTTTGAAACTCATCCGAAAGATATTCATGTCCTCGATTTGTCTAAAGAACTTTTATGGTTTTGCCTAATTGATTCTCAACCTCTGCCAAGAAGTGTTTGAAATAATCTAATGCTTCATAGCGGTGAGCAATCAAATAGACATATCCATATCATGAATAATCATCTATAAATGTGAGGAAATATGAGGCCCCTTGACGGGTCTTCCCACTCATGGGTCCACAAATGTCAAAGTGGATCAAGTGTAAGAGGTTAGTGGCTCTCTTAGCCCTTTTGAAAGGCTTGCAACATGCTTTACCGGCTAAACACGATGCACACATAGGAAGATTGACTTTAGCGAGTGAGCCTAGCAAGCCTTCTCGAGCTAACCTTGTCAGCTATCTTGTCCTATGTGTCCTAGCTGAGCATGCCAAATTTTCAAATCAAGGTTATTATCAGTATTCACCACATATGACACATGATAATCCAAATATAATTTAAACAAACTATCCATGAATAAAGCATGGCCATATATAACATTGTTCAAACAAATGTCAACTTGGTTGCTAGAAAAAGGAAAAGAGAAGTCTAATGCCAATAATGATGAGACTGATAGTAGATTATGCTAAACTCTAGGCACATAGAGTACGTCATGGAGGGTTAAGACTCATCCAGTCTTTAACTTGAGTTGATACACACCAACTTCAAGGACTTCCTCGCTGGAACCATTTTCCATGTATACCTTTTGTGATCCCGCTAAGATTCGGCGATAATCCATGAATCCTGCTCGATCCCTTGTTATGTGCCTGGTCACTCCTAAATCCACTATCCATTCAGGATTTGTTCGAGCAACTAAAATATGTGAACAAACATTCACAGCTGAAGAGCAAAGAAATTGGAATACCTTTTTCGGCTCAGTGCATTCACGAGCAAAATGCCCCAATTTTCCACAATTATAGCATTTGGCCTTCGACTTGTGTCTCTTTCCACCACACTTGCCTCTTTGGCTCTTCGATGTCTGCGCCTCTTTGGAAGTGGATGCAACATTTTGCCTCTTCCTCTTGAAGTTCTTCTTTGGACCCTTCTTGCCCTGTTGTCTACCTCCCTTAGCAACAAGGGCAGTAGCACATATAGCTTCCTCGCGGTCAACCTCTAACTCCACATGGTGAGAGATGTCAGAAAAATTCTTAATGCTCTCATTGTATGTGAGAATTTGTTTCATGTGAGTCTAAGAGTCTGGCAAAGATCTTATGACAACTTATACCTGCTGCTCATCAGTGAGATCGTGACCTACAGACTGTTGGTGTGGGAAGCATCCGACGATCAAACCCGAGTTTTGATAATGACAAAGGATTCAAAGTTAAGGGGTTTTGTGATCTGACAGCTTTGTTGAGTGTTTCAGGAAAGTCCTAACTGCGGTTAGGTAGGTGAAAACCCTAGGGAGTGGTAACCCTAGGTCCTAGGGGGTGGTAACCTTAAGTGGAGAAAAGTCCTAACTGCGGTTAGGCAAGGGAAAACCCTAGGGGGTGGTAACCCTATGCGGAAAGTCTTGGCAAGTCGAGGGCTTCAGGCAAAAGTCCTAGGGGGTGGTAACCCTAGGTGGAAAGTTCTGGTGTCGCGAACCAGGTGAAAGACTAGACTAGCCGGGAAGTGGATGTCCTGCAGAAAGTCCGGGAGCTTCGAGTGCCGAGCAAAAGTCCAGTCGATCTAGAGGATCGATGTAAAATACGGTGCCCAAATAATAATTAAATAATAAGGTTATTGGAAAAATAATCTTATGGGATTTTTCAGGAATTTTTAAGAATTTTTTGAGATTTAATTGGAGCTCGTATGACGTATTTTAAGGGGATCAATTATTGGATTTAGAGAAAGCCTGTTTGGAAATACCTAAAAGTGAGAGTTGATTGAGGAAACCAATTTAGGGTTTAATTAGATTAACCTAAGTTGATTAATTAAAACCTAAGTTGTTATTTAGATCTTCCTTCTCCTCCACCGATTACCCCTCTTCCTCATTTCCCCTCTTCCTCTCCCTCACTCGCCGCCTCTCCCGAACACCCATCGCCGCATATCAACCGGCTCCGACGTCGATGAGCCCCAATTGTCAGCCGCCCAGACCACTATCGCCTGTCCACCCGGAACCTCCCGACATCTCTTGCTCGCCTGATCTTGATTTCCAGTCGCCGACTCTGTTCTTTTCACCATTATCGCCGGTGTCGATCCACGTCAACGTTCGACACCACTGCTCCTCCACACGATGCCAGATCGGTGATGCTGTTGTCGTCTCTGTTGCGAGGGTGAGCCTTTGGATTTCTCTCGATTTTGCCCGATGTCGCCGCCCTATTCGATCGTGCCCTAGCTCCGGATTTCCGTTCCCATCACGTAGCCGGTAGTAGGATAGCAAGGCTAGGAAGGGCACCAAATGACCGGGGGAGAGCCGATCCATTGCCGACAGCTCGATCCTCTTCCACCTCTGGCCACAAGTGCAAGAAATGCTGATCCACCGCTGCTCCCCTTTCTTTCTCCTGATCACCGAGAGCTCTTCTTGTTCCTGATTTCCAGCCAATCTTTGCTTTGCTTGGTGACACCATTGCCGATCGTGAATGAGAGAAGAGGGCAACCCGCAAGAGGAGATCTTGATTTTCTCACAACAGCATCCGAGATCTTCATCAGGTGGTTGTAGATTTGGGTATGGATCCAATGTGCATCGCTGCAACCTGTGGATTTTTCACTAAGTCGCTGTGGATCAGATTAAGGTAAGGCTATGAACTGATCTTGTATTTTATTATAGGGTAATTGATGGATTTCTTTGATTTGGTTGTTAGGTTAGTAGATGAGGGAATTGTGGGTAGCAGTAAGCATCACATCGTGATTTCCAGCAGTGGGATGCTCCGATTGTAAGCTAACAGTGGAGTGCAATGGAATTGGGTAAGTTGTGTTATGGATTTATTGCATTAGGTATTGTATTAGAATAAGAAATCAACATAGATGTTGATGTTGGGTGGTTAATTTAAGTTTATTGTGATTGATATGGAATTGGAATTAAGTATGGTGAATTGTGGAATGTTGGGATCTGATTATGGTTTGAGGTTGTTAATTTACACTTAGCTGGTTGGGATTGATTTGGTGATGTAGAAAATTTGGAATTCGATGGAATGTTGAAGATGGAGATCGGATTTCATGGTATGTAGTGGTTTGTTTAGCATTGATTTATGTTTGTTTAAATTGGTTGGACTATGAAGTTATTAGGGTTATTGAATCTAATGTAGTTATGATTGATGGTGAAAGAGATTAGTCCATTTTATTGAGATAAAACAAGTAGAGTTGATTCATGATGTTTAATAGGTGATACAATGGATTAAATGATGTATTTATAGACTTTGATTATGATTGAGAAGATTAAAGTAATCATAGATGTGTGTAATTGATGTTAATCATTTCAATTAGGGTTTCCCCTAATTAGTTTGGGTTTTAGGGTGTAGTTAGTTATTGCATAGGTGGTTAGCTAAACTGTATTTTGTGTGATTTGCAGGGCGTTAGTTTGAGACGAGTGTCTCAACAGGGGATTGTTTAGCTCGATCTACATTTAAGGCGGGTATTTCTTACTTTATCTCTTTAGTATTTTGATCCTAGTGCATGAGCTTTATGTTTAGATAGTTGTTGTATCTATCTTGACTCCACTCTTATTTTTCATACGTTTGATACTTCCACTCAATCTTTGAGCTACTCGTTTCTGTACCTATACAGTCTCTCATTGCTATCGGTGATATTTAGCAGATACTATATTACTAGGTATCAGATACCAGATACCAGATGCCAGACATTAGATATTAGGTATTGGATATATAGACACCTGATACCATGTTTACATGCTTTAGTTGTCGTTTATTTACACACCTTACTGAGCATGCTGGCTTCATGTAGCATACCTGTTTCTGTTTATATATATATGATGACTGCTGCATTGTTCGCATCATGTCATTTTATGCATTGCCGACGATCCTGTCTCCCTTGTGGTTGAGGCGGTCGTTGGTCTGGGCCGCACGCTCGGCCACTCATGGGTAGTGGTAGCTCTAGCGTGCCGCTTGTCCTGTCGTGCCACACTCAGCCACTCATGGGTAGTGGCGGCTGGAGTCGCGGCAGCAGGGACCCCCGTCGCAGACGTAGCTATTCAGCTACTATGCACCTGTCCATCCGGTCACTCGAGAGTAGTGGCAGCCTTTGGATGGTACAGTTTGTCATCGATCCGGCCTCTCGACCATACAGGGGTCGTGGTGCAGAGAGGTGGGCGGGGTGACCATCCGTACATACGCTGTTGTTATTATATCTGCTGGTTAGTTACATATGCTGTTGTTGCTTATCTATGCTGCTGTTACTAGCTTATGCTGTTATGCTTATATAGGTTGAGATTTATAACTGTGATATGTGTTTAGACACTGACTTGCCTACAAATGACATGTATATACCTCACACGATACCATGTAGTTATGAGCAGTATTGTAGCATGACTTTGCTACACTTTACCTTTTACTACTTGCCTAGGATATGGTTTCAGGTATGGACACTTATTATGTTATCACTGTAGTATTTGCTATTTCTTTACGAGACTGTATACCTTTGTATCTCTAGTTTGTTTTACTATACTCATGCACTATCTGTCTATTACCCGCTGAGTCTTTATACTCACCACCCCGTATATTGGTAATTTCACCAGGTAGCAGGTAAAGGATTTATGGAGTCGCCTGGAGATCCTGTCCGCCAGTCCCACGTCACATTCAAGGACGACCTTACGATTTTGGTATTTCTTACACTATTTGTATTTTGGGTTTTGTACTTGTTTATGTATTTGTGTTCTCTTGTATTTGGTTTGATATTATTGTGTCAAGCCGAGTCGGCTCGTAGTTAGTTACTTTATGTTTTGTGATCGTTGTTTGTGATTTTCGCTGTGTTGATTTAGTACAGCCGTGTGGGTTGATTCATATATTTATATAACTGCATGGTTGTGTTTATTTCTGTTCCGGCCGAGTGGGCTGGTTATATAACTGCGTGGTTGTGTAGATATATTCCAACCGTATGTGGCTGATGTATATTGTATGTATGCCTCAGATTGTCACCCGTACAGGGGAGATGCTGCCGGAATTTTTCGGTAAGGACTCCTGTGGGGGCGTGACAATCGAACTGGCAACAGGTAATCTCTCCTGAGGGGAGTAGGTGAGGACGCGTTCCCCGCTGAGGGAACAGTAGGCGTCGGGTCGACCTAGGGTTTCCGGTCGGAAACCCGAAGTCAGACTCGGACAGTCCGAAGACTGTCTATACTTCATTTATCATATTTATTGTATTAGGTGCTAACTTTGTGTTGCAGGGTAGTGTTTGGGACTAACGTATCTTACAGGTGCAAAGGAGCAACCTAAAGCCTCGGATGAACAGTGTCCGAGGCGCCTTAATGGAGTTTGGAGGCGCCTCGGGTGCAAGGCTGGAGCTGGCTGCGAGAAACTGTTCAAGGCGCCTTGATGAACAGTGGAAGGCGCCTTGAACAGATGAAGGCGCCCTGGTGAACAGTGGAAGGCGCCTTAAATCTGTGATAAGGTTCGACCAGTTCGCCCCTTATCTCCGCGGCTGACTCGACTCATTCAAGGCGCCTTGGGTGGCATTCAAGGCGCCTTGAACACTCTTTATAAAGAGGGTTCGACCAGCAGCTTGTATCATCTGAGTCCAAGCAATACTTCTGATACAAGCTGCCTACGAGACGATCCCGAAGTACTGCAACTTGACACCGACAACCCGGAGCTCTGCATCTACTATTTCTCTTGTTGTTGGTAAATTTAACATATTTTATTGTAATTAGTTTGTAACACATTTCTGAAATATAGTTGCTGCCCACGGAAAGCGATCAAGGATCGCGGGCCTTCGAGTAGGAGTCACCTTAGGCTCCGAACGAAGTAAAATCGACCTGTGTCTTTGTGTTGTTTCTTTTATCTATTCCGCTGCGTGTTTTACAACTCCGATAGTTTTACAATTCCGATAATCGAACGAAATAGCCACGAGCGCTATTCACCCCCCTCTAGAGCTTCTCGATCCAACAATTGGTATCAGAGCGGGGTCGCTTTGAGCTGGTGCAACCACCATTCAAGCATTTTTTTCGTGGCTTTGTCGTTTGTATAGGTGCAACCACCATGTATACGCCTTTCGTTTTTTCCCTCCAAAACTACTTTTGAAAAATTAATTTTCATCTTTTCACGATTGGTTGGAATTAGCGAAATATTGCATTTTCAAAAATTTGTGGTAATATTTTTTTATATTATTTTAATAATATTTTAATAATATTATATTATTTTTTCGAAATTCCTGAATTACTATCTTTATTTCTCTCCCGCACTACTAATCCAAGACTAAGTCTTGGAACAAGTTTTATTGTATTTATTTTACGAGATTTTTTATAATGGCCTACGAAGATGGGTATAACTCCACATGCCTACCACTGCTGTCTGACGAAAACTTCAGATACTGGACAGACCAGGTGGAGCATCAATTAAAGACCGAAGCAGAAATATGGACCATAGTGTTAGCTAGAGCCCTAGAGCCAATCATTTGATGATTCTATTTTGGACTTATTGTATCATATTCTATATAAATAAAGGCATTTGGATTTTGGTTATTATACTTACTTGTATTGGTGCCAAATAAACTAAGTATAATAATGTCCTTGAGTAGATGGTTCTCACCTATATCAATCGGTTAGTTGAACCGATAGTGAGATGATATAGGGAACACTACTCTAAATCATTCCTAGTCGAGTATTAACATTCAGGGACAATGTTAATGCAATAAGACTAGCATGTAGGTTAACTCGATGACTTGATCTCACAAGTCATAGATATGGAGATATCAAGTTGACACATGGGTATACATTGGAGAATGTATACTGAATGACCCGCCATGAGAAAGTATCATGGATCGTTATATGAGTGTCATATACTTTCTCATGTGGCTATTAGTATGACTATTAGTTCTTAGACCTGAAGTCATCATGGATCCCTACATAAGGAGTTATGTACTTTGGTTTCGTCAAACATCACCCGTAACTGGGTGGACTATAAAGGCGATTACTGGGTATATAACGAATTATGTAGAGGGATGTGAGTGATGTAGATGAGATCTATCCCTCCCATATGACGAGAGCGACATCGGTATTCTTGATAGAGTGAGACCACTAAGTGCATGGCCATGCCCAAATGAGTCAACATTAGATGTTGAGCTCATTTGATTGAGTGAGTCTACTTGGAGTTCAAGATTTAGATTGATTAGAGGATGACACGGTCGATGCCTCAAATTGATCAATCTAGATGTCTAGGATAGAAGGACAATGTCACATATTGTGAGGAGTCACAATTAGTAGTCACAAGGTGATGTTGGATCTCAACATTCTTGTAACTTGGGTAGCAATGATGTATTGCTAGATGTCGCTCATTGCTTATATTTCTAAAGGAGTTTAGAAACATTGCCAACGTTACAAGAACCTATTGGGTCACACACAAAGAACAAGTGGATGGAGATTAGGTTCATATGATGAACCAATTGGATTAGGTTCATATGATGTACCAAAGATTGGATTCAAATTAGACTTATTGAGTTAGACTCAATTAGATTCAATTGTTGAATAAGTCTAATTTAGATTTGATTCATTGAGTCAATTTATATTAATGAATTGAGATTCATTAAATTAAAATTGACTTGAATCAAAGATTGGATTTAACTCAACAAGGAAGACAATTGGTCAAGTTTGACTTGACCAACTAGAAGTTGAAACATCAAGTTTGACTTGATATATTGCCACATCATAAAGATGACTCATCCTTGCCACATCACCTCCACCTCATGAGGCATGCCACCTCATGGGGGTTACACCCTCCCCTTGGCTTTAATGTGGCCGGCCACATTAATGGGGAGGTTACAAGATGTGGCCGGCCACACATTAGTGGTGGAGGTTTTGGTTGTGTGGCATTATGGTGCATTCACTTCATTCTTCTTCCTCCTTGCTTCTTCCTCCTCTCCCTCTTGCTGTTGCCGTGGGGTTTTGGAAGAGGAGAAGGTGTTGAGTTTCATCCAAGAAAAGATAAGAGAGTGTGAAGGACACAAGAAGAGGATACTACTAGTTGAGTATGTGAGAGTCTTCTTGTTTTTCTCTCTTTTCTCCCTTTTCAAATTCTATCCGAGAGCTCTAGAAAGTGCTAGCACACTTGGGGCTCTCTTCTCCATCCTTGAGTGCTAGAGAGCACTCCTTGTTCGTGTGAATATCACTAGAGAAGTATCTACCTTGATACTTTGGAGATCCGACACGTACCTTGAAAAATCATTTGAAAAATTCCTTGAAAAATTAATTTCAAAATTATTTCAAAACTACTTAAAAAATTATTTGAAATATCCTCTGAAAAATTAATTTCAAAACCCTTTTCAGAAGTTATTAAATTCTTTGAAATTCTAAACTCAATTAATTTTTAAATCTTCAAAATAATGGTCACTTATTTGGAATTTTAACTGATATTTTCAATGCTGTAAATTAAAGTAAACTCCATCTCACACTCACTCATATGCTAAACATGCTTGTTAATCTAGAATGAGTGAGATGGAAAATTAGGAAAATAATTTTTTAACCTCTCATGCTTGAACTCCTGAACTAAAAAATTTATTAAGGCATTAATTAAGGGGGAGTGATTTTGAGTCAGTTTTAAAATTAGTTTTTCTTTAAAAATTTTTTGACTTGACCTTAAAATTAAAAACTATTTTTGGCATATCTTCAAAAATTCAAGCTATTTTTAACTTAGCTTTAAAATTAAAATTATTTATGACCTAACTTTAGGCTAAATGTTTTCAAAGCTAAGTACTTAATTAAGTTTTCTCTAAATAAACTTAGTTAAATTATTTTCTAAACTTAGCTACTTGGCAAGATATTTTTCAATGCAATCATTTTTAAGCTGAAAACATAGCTAAGTATTTTCAAAGTTAGCTAAATATTTTTTTCAAAAACATTTAGCTAAGTACTTTTTAAAGTGTTTAAAACAAAAAAAATTTAGCTAAGTGTCTCTCAAAGCAATTATTTTCAAATGATAAGTTCTGCTGAAAATGCTAAGTATTTTCCAAAGCATTCTCAAAATTTCATCAAAACATTTTTAAAACTAAATCTCTTTGAAATCACAAAAATTTGCTAAGTTACTGATTAAAGACAAAATAACTTTATCTCAGCTAAAAGTATCTCTCAAACTAAAGGAAGAATTTTGCTTTCAAAATTATGATTTCACCTAGCTAAAAGTCTTACAAGAAAAACTAAGTGCTTATCAAAAGTATGCTTAACCCTCTATTTTTCTCTTTGAAAGATAAGATTGAAAAATTATCTTTGAAAGTTAAGCTAAGGCCTAGATTTTCTTCACTCTCTTGGGTATTTTGATATATGGCAAAGGGGGAGAGTAGGAAGAAATTCAAAATTCAAAGAAAATTATAAATTAAAATTCAAAGAAAATTAAAACGAAAATTTTGTTGTGAATGTGCCTATGCTTTATTTATGCCTATGCTTATTTATGCATATCTTTATTGCATTTTTACTTAACTTTGAATTTCGGTTTCCATAATCAAAAAGGGGGAGATTGTTGGTGCAGTAAGCATCCGACGATCGAACCTCAGTTTTGATAATGGCAAAGGGATTCAAAGTTAAGATTCCTTGTTATCTAACGTGGTTAAATAAGGTTTCAGGAAAGTCCTAACTGCGGTTAGGCAGGGGAAAATCCAAAGGGGGGGTAACCTTAGGTCCTAGGGGGTGGTAACCCTAGGTGAAGGAAAATCCTAAGGGGGGGTAACCTTAGGTCCTAGGGGGCGGTAACCCTAGGTGAAGGAAAATCCTAAGGGGGGGCAACCTTAGGTCCTAGGGGGCGGTAACCCTAGGTGGAGGAAAACCCTAAGGGGCGACAACCTTAAGTCCTAGGGGGCGGTAACCCTAGGTGGAGGAAAACCCTAAGGGACGACAACCTTAGGTCCTAGGGGGTTGGTAACCCTAGGTGGAGAAAAACCCTAGGGGGCGGTAACCCTAGGTCTTAGGGGGTGGTAACCCTAGGCGAAAAGTACAGTCGGTCTGGAGGACCAGACTGACATCAGGTAAATCTCCTGAGTGGAGTAGGTGAGGACGCGTTTCCCGTAGAGGGAACAGTAGGCGTCGGGTCGACCTAGGGTTTCCGGTTGGAAATCCGAAGTCAGACCCGGATAGTCCGGAGACTGTCATTACTTCATATTCATACTATTATTTTGTATTAACTTTGTGGTGCAGGTATTTTTGGATTAACATACTTGTAGGTACCAAAAACACAAAGAAGAACTCGGATGAACAGTGTCCGAGGCGCCTCCATGGAGAGCTGGCGCGAGAAGCAGGCTTAAGGCGCCTTGGATGGATTGAAGGTGCCTTGGACAGCTTGGAGGCGCCTTGAAGGGTTTGTAGGCGCCTTCAGGTCGCGGCAGTCAAAGGGTTATCGTAGCGAGCAGATCGGGATAGAATTCAAGCTTCAAGGCGCCTTGGAGCTTGTTTAAGGCGCCTTGAACACTGTTTAAAAGCAGTGGTCGACCAGCAGCTCAACACAACACCTTCTCAAGCAATCTTCTACAACGTGCTGCGAATTCGACCATCCCTAAGTGCTGCAAGAACACCCCGACGACCCGAAGATTCAGATTTAGTCTTTTTTTGTCGGTATATTCTTATTACTGCTTTAAATTGTACTTAGTTTGTAATAGTCTTTACGAACTGTAGTTGTTGCCCACTGAAAGCGGTCAGCGACCGCGGGCCTTCGAGTAGGAGCCGAGATAGACTCCGAACGAAGTAAATAGCTTGTCTTTCTGTGTGTTTGTTTACTTTCTGCTGCGTTACTTCTCCGATAGTTTTTACGATTCCGATACGAACAAAATAGCCATGAGCGCTATTCACCCCCCCCCTCTTAAAACTAAAATAAAATACAAATCATATTTATTGCTAGTTAATAGAAATAATAGAAAAATTGTCCAAGCATGAGTGTCAAAATCCAACTTGGTTAATCAAGTTGGAACTGGTCACTATTGGGTTCCCAAGGATCAAGTCTATTACCTTGATAGACCATATCGAGGCTATGATCCAGGGGGAGCTAATAGAAAAACATTTTTTTTAAAAAAACTAAGTTTTTTTTAAGGTTAAATACTTAACAAAACTACTATCTTCATAAGTTTAGCTAAGTCTTTAATAAAAGTATTTTAAAAAGTAAAAATCTTAGTTAAACTGAGTCTTGATCAAATTTTTTTTCTAAACTCCCTCTTTAAAAACTAAGAATTTAAAATGTTGTGATATCACAAAAATTTGCTTAGTTACTTATTGAAGACAAAAATAACCTTATCTTAGCTAAAAGTATCTCTCAAACTAAAGGAAATGGAAATATTAAGATTAAGATTACTTGTACTTTAGGGCTCTGATACCTGATCAACACCAATTAGATAATTTGATTACTATTTAACTTGACTCATGCTTGGACTTAAGGACAAACTGAATTTAACTTAACTAAACATTTAGCTACTCCCTCTTTACTAACAAAAGACTTTAAACTAAATATCTTTCAAACTTGAGAATGTTTTTTAAGCTAAAATACTTAAAACTTTAGCTACATTTTCAAACTTTTACATCTTTTCAAAATCACCCTTGAAGACTCCTTCAAAATTCAAGTTTGCAAAAGGCTTAGCTAAGTGATTTCTATAACAATGAAAATTAAAAGCTAAGTCAATGTTTCAAAAGAAAAATTCTTATTTTTTTTGAATTTTTATTTCACTTAGCAAAAAGTTAAACAATGAAAATTAATTATAACAAAGCTAAGTGTTATAAAAGCTCTTTCAAATTTTTCTAAGTATTACTAGTGTTTAAAAATTTCAGATTTTTTTAAAAAAGGTGATAAATTTTCAAATCTTGTCTACTTTTATCCCTCTTTAAAAAGTTAAGCATCAAACTAACTTGCTCTTCTGAAAAATTCAGACTTCTTTCACACTGGTATATTTTGATATATGGCAAAGGGGGAGAGTAGGTAAATTCAAAACAAAAAGGAGGGCTTTTATTAAGGGGGAGTTTAGTATTACAAAGTTAAAAGTTTCCAGTTTAACTGTGCTTGCATTTAAAGTTTACTTACTTAAGCTTGGTTAAAACTTAATGCATCTATTTGTTATCACATGTTTTGTAAAATACAGTACCCAAATAATAGTTAAATAATAAGGTTATTTGACAAATAATCTTATTGGATTTTTCAGGAATTTTTAGGAATTTTCTGGGAATTTTTCAGAGTCCATTTGGCGTATTTTATAGGGATCAATTAATGGGTTTAGAGAAAACCTGTTTGGAATACCCTTTAGTGGGAGTTGATTGAGGAAACCAACTTAGGGTTTAATTGATTGAACCTAGGTTTAAAAACCTCACCCAATCTCACCGTGCCCTAATCTCACGCCAACCACTTCATTTCCCTTCCTCCCTCTTGCTCTTTGTCGCCGAGATCTCACCGCCGCCCCTTTTCTCCCCTTCGCTTCCTCGCGCCACCCTCCGAAGCCCGCAACGGCGTCGGTCGATCGCCGGCCTCGCTTACCCCGCACCGACCGAGCCTTCCTCCTCCTTTCCCTTCGAGGTGTGGAGTCTTTTCCCTTCCTCGCGTTTGAGTCCACCGTCGGCTGTCGAGTCCGAACGAGGCAGCAACGAGTTCGTCAAGGAGGTTTGTCACCTAACCCTCTCCACCAGATCTCGATTCTTTGTCTTCGTCAGCATGGATCTGTGGCCGATCCTCTCGATTTCTTCCGCCCGATGCTGAGCCACAGCGTTGACAACTCCAATCAACTCACCGCCGGTCAAGAGGATGGAAACTAGATCTAGCCTCTGTACACCTTTATTGGTCGTTCTTGGGAGCCGGTATCACTGAGGATCGGTTGAATCTTGTTGTTGCTATCTACACTGGCGTTGGCCACCTATTGCAAGGAATTGTTGCCGGGCAGTGAACCATTGGAGAAGGGGTTGTTGACATGGAATTAAGGTAAGGTTAAGAGTTGATCTTGTATTTTATTATAGGGTAATGGATAGATTTATGTGATTTGGTTGTTAGGTTAGTAGGAGATGGAAATGTGGATAGCAGTGAGCATCACACCTGTGGCTTCCAATAGTGGGTTGCTCGGATCGCATGCTAACAGTGGAGTGTAATGGAATTGGGTAAGTTGTGCTATAAATCGATTACATTATGTAATGAAATAGATTAAAGAATTAATTGGGATGTGAATTAGACTAGGAAATGATTGAGTTGATTAAGGATTGTTGGAGTTTGTGGTTGATTATGGTTTGATGATTTAGTTGATAAGGTTATTATAGGTTGATATCATTTGTGTTGAGGATGGATAAATCAATATTTGTATCATATTATATTGGAGACTTTGTGATCTGTGGTTGTTTGAATTGAAGTAAAAGATTGTGGATTTAGTTAAACCTAATTGAATTAAGGGATTAGGTTAATTGTTTCTATTAGGGTTTCCCTAATTAGATTGGGGAGTTTATTTAGCTATTTGCTACCTATGTAATTAGCTAAATATATTATGTGATCGCAGGACTTTATTCGAGGCGAGCGTCTCGACGTGGGATTGATTTATTTTATCATGATCGACAGATTAAAGGCGGGTATTTCTTGCTTTATCTCTTTAGTATTTTGATCCTAGTGCATGAGTTTTATGTTCAGATAGTTGCTGTATCTATCTTGACTCCACTCTTATTTTTCCTGCGTTTGATACTTCCACTCAATCTTTGAGCTACTCGTTTCTGTATCTATACAGTCTCTCGTTGCTATCGATGATATTTAGCAGATACTATATTACTAGGTATCAGATACCAGATACCAGATGCCAGACATTAGACATTAGGTATTGGATATATATAGACACCCGATACCATGTTTACATGCTTTGATTGTTGTTTATTTACACACCTTACTGAGCATGCTGACTTCATGTAGCATACCTGTTTCTGTTTATATATATATGATGACTGTTGCATTGTTCGCATCATGTCATTTCAAGCATTGCCGACGATCCTGTCTCCCTTGTGGTTGAGGCGGTCGTTGGCCTGGGCCGCACGCTCGGCCACTCATGGGTAGTGGTAGCTGGAGCGTGCCGCATGTCCTGTCGTGCCCCCACTCGCACACTCATGGGTAGTGATAGCTGGAGTCGCAGGCAGCAGGGACCTCCGTCGCAGACGTAGCTATTCAGCTACTATGCACCTGTCCATCCGGTCACTCGAGAGTAGTGGCGGCCTTTGGGTGGTACAGTTGTCATCGATCCGGCCTCTCGACCATAAAGGGGTCATGGTGCAGAGAGGTGGGCGGGGTGACCATCTGTACATACGCTGTTGTTATTATATCTGCTGGTTGTTTACTTATGCTGTTGTTGTTTATTTATGCTGTTATGCTTACATAGGTTGAGATTTAAACCTGTGATATGTGTTTAGACACTGGCTTACTTACTGTTGACCTGTATATACCTCACATGATACCATTAGTTATGAGTAGTACTGTAGCAGGACTTTGCTACACCTACCTTCCCTTACTGGCCTAGGATATGGTTTCAGGTATGGACACTTATTGTGATATCACTGTAGTATCTGCTATTTCCATACGAGACTGTATACCTTTGCATCTCTAGTTTTATTTAATATACTCATGCACTATTAGTCTATTACCCGCTGAGTCTTTATACTCACCACCCCGTATATTGGTAATTTCACCAGGTAGCAGGTAAAGGTTTATGGAGTCGCCTGGAGAGCCTGTCCGCCAGTCCCACGTCACATTCGAGGACGACCTTACGATTTTGGTATTTCTTACGCTATTTGTATTTTGGGTTTTGTACTTATTTATGTATTTGAGTTCTCTTGTATTTGGTTTAATATTATTGTGTCAAGCCGAGCCGGCTCACAGTTAGATACTTTATGTTTTGTGATCGTTGTTTGTCATTTTCGCTGTATTGATTCTAGTACAGCCGTGTGGGCTGATTCATATATTTATATAACTGCGTGGTTGTGTTTATTTCTGTTCCAGCCGAGTGGGCTGGTTATATAACTGCGTGGTTGTGTAGATATATTCCAGCCGTATGTGGATGATGTATATTGTATGTATGTATGCCTCAGATTGTCACCCGTACAGGGGAGATGCTATCGAAATTTTTCGATAAGGACTCCTCTAGGGGCGTGACATGTTTTTTCTTAACTTTGAATTTCTTGTTGCCATAATCAAAAAGGGAGAGATTGTTGGTGCGGGAAGCATCCGACGATCGAACCCGAGTTTTGATAATGGCAAAGGATTCAAAGTTAAGGGGTTTTGTGATCTGACAGTTTTTTTGAGTGTTTCAGGAAAGTCCTAACTGCGGTTAGGCAGGTGAAAACCCTCAGGAGTGGTAAGTCTAGGTCCTAGGGGGTGGTAACCCTAGGTGGAGAAAAGTCCTAACTGCGGTTAGGCAAGGGAAACCCCTAGGGGGTGGTAACCCTAGTTCATAGGGGGTGGTAACCCTATGCGGAAAGTCATGGCAGGTCGAGGGCTTCAGGCAAAAGTCCTATGGGGTGGTAACCCTAGGTGGAAAGTCCTGGTGTCATGAACCAGGTGAAAGACTAGACTAGCCGGGAAGCGGATGTCCAACAGAAAGTCTGGGAGCTTCGAATGGCGAGCAAAAGTCCAGTCGTTTTGGAGGATCGAACTGACAATAGGTAATCTCTCCTGAGGGGAGTAGGTGAGGACGCGTTCCCCGCTGAGGGAACAGTAGGCGTCGGGTCGACCTAGGGTTTCCGGTCGGAATCCCGAAGTCAGACTCGGACAGTCCGAAGACTGTCTATACTTCATTTATCATATTTATTGTATTAGGTGCTAACTTTGTGTTGCAGGGTAGTGTTTGGGACTAATGTATCTTGCAGGTGCAAAGGAGCAACCTAAAGCCTCGGATGAACAGTGTCCGAGGTGCCTTCATGGAGCTTGGAGGCGCCTCGGGTGCAAGGCTGGAGTTAGCTGTGAGAAACTGTTCAAGGCGCCTTGATGAACAGTGGAAGGCACCTTGAACAGATGAAGGCGCCCTAGTGAACAGTGGAAGGCGCCTTGAATCTGTGATAAGGTTCGACCAGTTCGCCCCTTATCTCCGCGGCTGACTCGGCTCATTCAAGGCGCCTTGGGTGGCATTCAAGGCGCCTTGAACACTCTTTATAAAGAGGGTTCGACCAGCAGCTTGTATCATCTGAGTCCAAGCAATACTTCTGATACAAGCTGCCTACAAGACGATCCCGAAGTGCTGCAACTTGACACCGACAACCCGGAGCTCTGCATCTACTATTTCTCTTGTTGTTGGTAAATTTAACAACTTTTATTGTAAATAGTTTGTTACACATTTCCGAAATATAGTTGTTGCCCACGGAAAGCGATCAAGGATCGCGGGCCTTCGAGTAGGAGTCGCCTTAGGCTCCGAACGAAGTAAAATCGACCTGTGTCTTTGTGTTGTTTCTTTTATCTATTCCGCTGCGTGTTTTACAACTCCGATAGTTTTACGATTCCGATAATCAAATGAAATAGCCACGAGCGTTATTCACCCCCCTCTAGCGCTTCTCGATCCAACATAGACTTCAAGTCGCGAATCATGCTTGATATCATCCTGAGATGCTCAGTCATGTTTTGAGGGAGATCTTTTCGAAGGATCTCAAATTTCAAAACAAGAGCCCTTAACCTCGTGGTAGAGGTTACTCTAAAAGCAATTTTCAAGTTATCCCACATATCTTGGGCAGTCTTACACTTTTCAAACTCGACAATCAGATCATCCAGCATGCTGCTTAACAATGTAAAGCACATGTTGCGATCTTTGTTGAACCATGAGTTGTAAGCCCCTTGATCTCGTCGGTGTAGAGCAGTTTTGCCTTCTGTAGGCGAGGTCATGGATGTAGTAATGTGATCAAGGAACTATTACTTGTTCAAGAGATATTGGATTTTTCGATGTCATATGTCATAGTTAGTGCCATCTAATTTATCCCCTTTCGTTAAGTCAGCAATAACATTTTTCAAGGCCATCGGTGAATCACTACATTTAAAATAATAATGAGAAGGCTAAATTGATAATTCTACACATCAATCTATTTGACCCAAAAACTACATTATAATATTAAATATTCTCCATATAATGAGATTGAAAGTAGACTTAGAGTACTACAGTCATTTCCCATTTATATAAGAATATTCAATTTTATTAGGGTAATTTTGATCAAATAATATAAAGGGAGAGGAACTAAGATCTCTCAATTAATAAGCATGTATCTACTAAACATGAATATTCAAATAAAAATTAAGAGTAGCTAATCATGTTCAAAAGATATTCGAATAATTTTGAACAATAATGAATCATTCATGTTCAAATAACAAGTAATCATGCATGTGTAAAAACTTTCCTTTAATAAAGGGTGCAACACATGATTTTAAATCATCGAATCATACATAGATTACTGGAATATGAAGTGCATGAAAAAATTTATTATAAGAGCAAACTAACTAAATTTATTGCAAGGATTTAAATAAGACAATCTCATAATCATAAAGACAATAATGATCTGAAGTGCTAATAAAATCATGTTTAAAACTGTGATAACATTATAATACCTAAAGCAATCGTCTGGAGGCGGGTGGGAATCATAGCACGGTGCTAGGGAACATGCCGTATGTGACATCGGACTCATCACCCTGCCAGATTTTCATTATGATGGTGACGAGAGATCGGGGCAACATTCCCTACAGGTTCACTTCCAATAATGCGGATAAGTCAAGCTCAACCACGAGGTCCACTCGACAAAACCACATTAGGGCGACGTCTTGTAAGATAGTCAAGTTCACACCTGCGACGAGCCAACGCCCTCATGCGGGCCTGTTCCATTGGAAAAATGTGTCTGGTCATGGGTGGACCATCGCCGCTCACACCTGCAAAAGCACCTGGGCCACAGTCACCTCCGCGCTTGCCTAGGTTGCTGACCTCCCTACGCGCCACTGGGCCACGGTCGCATTAATGCGTACGTGTAAGGCGTGCAGGATCACTGTTGGGGACGTGGCTGCGGTCTGCACGGTCTCTGTGCTGGGCCACCTATCCATGGCATCTCGTGAGGCCATGGACACTGCGGTAGTTTGTGCCTGCATGGTGACGGGCGTCCATGGTCTGCCAGCCTACATGACTGCTGTTAGCTAGAGCCCTAGAGCCAATCGTTTGATGATTGTATTTTGGACTTGTTGTATCATATTCTATATAAATAAAGGCATTTGGTTTTTGGTTATTATACTTACTTGTATTGGTGCCAAATAAACTAAGTATAATAACGTCCTTGAGTAGACGGTTCTCACCTATATCAATCGGTTAGTTGAACCGATAGTGAGATGATATAGGGAACACTACTCTTAATCATTCCTAGTCGAGTATTAACATTCAGGGACAATGTTAATGCAATAAGACTAGCATGTAAGCCAACTCGATGACTTGATCTCACAAGTCTTGGATATAGAGATATCAAGTTGACACATGGGTATGCATTAGAGAATGTATACTGAATGACCCGCCATGAGAAAGTATCATGGATCGTTATATGAGTGTCATATACTTTCTCATGTGGCTATTAGTATGACTACTAGTCCTTAGACCTGAAGTCACCATGGTTCCCTACATAAGGAGTTATATACTTTGGTTTCGTCAAACGTCACCTGTAACTGGGTGGACTATAAAGGCGATTACTGGGTATGTAACGAATTATGCAGAGGGATGTGAGTGATGTAGATGGGATCTATCCCTCCTATATGACGGGAGCGACATCGATATTCTTGATAGAGTGAGACCACGAAGTGCATGGCCATGCCCAAATGAGTCAATATAGGATATTGAGCTCATTTGATTGAGTGAGTCTACTTGGAGTTCAAGATTTAGATTGATTAGAGGATGACACGGTCTATGCCTCACATTGATCAATTTAGATGTCTAGGATAGAAGGACACTTGTCATATATTGTGAGGAGTCACAATTAGTAGTCACAAGGTGATGTTGGATCTCAACATTCTTGTAATTTGGGTAGTAATGATGTATTGCTAGATACCGCTCATTACTTATGTTTCTAAATGAGTTTAGGGGCATTGCCAACGTTACAAGAACCTATTGGGTCACACACAAAGAACAAGTGGATGGAGATTAGGTTCATATGATGAACCAAGAGGATTAGATTCATTTGATGAATCAAATTGGATTAAGAGTAATCCTAATTGGGCTAATTGAGTTGGACTCAAGTTGATTCATGTGTTCAATAAGTCTAATTTAGATTATGACTCATTGAATCAATTTAATTAAATGAATTAAATTCATTATATTAAATTGGCTTGAATTAAATGGTTGGATTAGATCAACCATGAGAGAGATTAAGTCAAGTTTGACTTGACTTGAGAGAAAGATGAAGAGTCAAGTTTGACTTGACTTTATGCCACCTCATTGGTGAGTTGACATTAAGTGGACCAATGATGATGCTCCACATCATGATGGTTAATAAGTGAAGTACCACCTCATGGGAGTTACCAAGAGTTGTGACTCTTGGTATCCCATGGAGGTTACAAACCACTTAATTAGATGAAAAGAGTTTCATTTTTGCAAGTGTAACTCTCATTCAAGTGATCTTCCTCCTCCTAAGCTCTCTTCTTGTTCCTTCTCTTCTCTTGGTCGTGGGTTTCAAGCAAGGGAGAAGAAAGGAGAGTGAATCTAATCCAAGAAGAAAGGTTAGTGAAAGTCACATAGAGATTTTAGAGGAGTGTGTTCTCTTCTTTTCCTTTCTTCTTCTTCCAATCCTACCCGAGAGCCCTAGAGAGTGCTAGCACACTTGTGGTGCTCTCTTCTCCATCCTTGAGTGTTAGAGAACACTTCTTGTTCGTGTGGATATCACTAGAGAGTTATCTACATTGACAACTTCGAGATCCGGCGTACCGTTGGACGAGCAGGATTTGCGAGGGCACGCTTCAAAGGTATAAAATGTTTTTCCTTTGTAGATCTACTGTAGATCATAGTTTGAAACTTGTACTCATATTTTCGAAAGTTTTCTTCCCACGGATCCAATGGCTAGGGGGTTTCGGGGTTTCCGCGACGCGAAAAAGTGGTTTTCGCGGCTCGAAAAACCCAACAACTGCGGACTGTGTGGCCTTGTGGGAGGCCACGGTTGGCACATTCATGCACATTGTCGCAGACCACAAGGCCTGCATGGCCATGGATGGCACACCCGTCCACATGGACATGAGTCACATCCCTCGCAGATTCGTGAGCAACGCCTGTAGTGTGCTCATGAGCAGTGCCTCCGTCCATTTCGCGTGAAGCGCCTCCACCATGCACATGAGCGTCGACTGAGTGAGTCGAGGGAGAAGAGCATAGTGCTTCAACATAATTCCTTGCAGTCATCAGTCGCTGATACCTAATAGGCTCTATAGACTCCTGCGTGGGTGTCGGGTCATTGCCAACCAAGCTATCCCCATCGTCGGCGGTGGAGATCTTCGTTGGTTCAAAATCATCTTCTTCCATTGCAGCAAGCTCTTGTGCATGGAGATCATCTGATGACAGTGGAGAGAGGAATGGGAATGCTCTGATACCAATGTTAATTCTTGATTGAGATGATTACCTCGTTGGTTCTGGATTCTTGCGGGATCAAGAAGAAGTCTACAAGAGTCATCTTCGTAGTTCCTCACTCCAAATGTCCATGGGATCCGATGGTGATATCCCATTGGAGAAGTCTTGTACTATAGTGACCAAGAGAGAAAGGGAGAAAAGTGAGAGTCTTGCCCTTCTCAAGAGAGAAAACTCTCTTCCTTTTCTACACATGGGAGGAGTATGGTTTATCTCTTTCCAAAGGTTGCTTTGGCAACCTTTGGTCACAGGTTACTTTGGCAACCTTTGGTGTGGGCAATAACCACCCATATTAACACTTAGCTTTGAAAAGAATTTAAAAACTTAGTTAAGTACTTAACTTCAAAAAGATTTTGAAAAAAAATTATTTAAACTTGGTTTTTTAAAAAATTATTTAAACTTTCTTTTCAAAAATAGTTAAACTTTAAAAAACTTAGCTTCCTTTTTCAAAAATACTTTGGCCTCCTTTTTTTTTGCTAAAAAAATTAACTTTAAAATTTTGAAAAATACATTAACTTAAAGAGATATTTAATTTGGATATTTTGAAAAATAGTAATTAATAAAAAAAAACTTTCACTTTGAGAAAATTTTAACAAAAAAATGTTTAACTTAATTCCTTTCACTCCCCATTGATTAATGCCTTAACAAATTTTAAGTAAATTATCTAAGTTTGAGGGCCCTAGAGTCCAAGCATTGAAAAAAAATTGATTATCTATTTTCCAGATTTTCCATCTCACCGTTTCCAAATTATCGAACATGGTAAGCTTATGAGTTTGTGTGAGATGGAGTTACTCTTAATTTTAATGTTGATTTTAAGTTTGAGAATTAAAAATATTTAAGTTTAACTTTTGAACTTTAATTTGAATTTAAGATTAAATTTTAAAAAATATTTAAATTTTAGATTTTGAAAGATATTTATGTTTGAAAAATATTTAATTTTGAATTTAAAAAATATTTAAATTTAGATTTCAAAAATATTTAATTTTGGATTTCAAAAATACTTAAATTTAAATTTTAAAATTTAAAGATTAATTATGACTTAAAATTAATTAATATTTAAAAATAATTAAAATTTTAAAAATTAAGTATAATTTAAAAATTAATTACCATTTTAAAATAATTAATATGAATAACCAAATTTGAAGAATAAATAAGTTTAAAGATTAAATTTTGAAATTAATTAAAGTTTTAATTAAGTTTTAAAATTAATTAAAAATTTAAAATTAATTAATATTAATTATGATTTTGAAATTAATTTTAAATTTTGTAGGTTTGAATTATGTTAGACTAATTCTCAAATTAAACCTAAATTCATCTCACCCTTTCTAGATTTTCAAATGAAGGACCTTATTTGTTTTTTTAGATGGTTAATTTAAATCTTTAATTTAAATTTAAATCTAAGGAATGATTTACATTTGAGTTAGACTAATTTAACAGTTAGTCAATTAAACATTCATTTCAATAATTGACTTCTTGGCTGTTGTGAATTATTACACCTTCTTGGATATTAGAACAATAATCACTTCTAGACAAAGTCTTTTAAAGAAATTAAATATTTAATTTTCTTTCTGAGAATTCTTAGTCCAACTAAATAAGCGTCCTTATCTATCCTAATCTAAGCATGTATAAAGAAAGCAGTAAATCAAACATCAAACAAATTTATTTAATAAAAAAGATGATCTTTCTATTGGCTCCCCCTGGATCATATCATCGATAAGGTCTATCAAGGTAGTTGATTTGATCCCTGGGAATCCAATATTGATCAAGTCTAACTTAATTAATCAGGTTAGAATTGGGGATCCAAGCTTGGACTATGTTTCTATTTGATCGATTTACAAGAGACAAGTAAGATTTAAATTTATGTTTAGCCTTATACCCAAGTCCAGATTGACTGTATACAACTCTTTATTTTTCAAGAATTAGATTAAGATTCTTGGAACCCAAGATGAATCATTCTAATGTATCCTTCAATTCCTTGACTTAGCTTTTCAAACTAAAATTTTCTTCCTCAAGTTGTTGGACTTGAGTTGAAGTTCCATTCTAAACAGATTTAGTCAAGGAGCTTGGGTTAGTCACTTCCTTAAGGGTTGTTACCTCCTTTTGGAGTGACTTGACCTGGATATTAGATTTGGCCAACTTCCTTAATAAATATGAAATTAAACTTTGTAAATCATTGACTTGAGTACCAATAATCAAAGAACTTACAATATTATTTGGCCATTCGGAAATGGATACAGATTTGTGACTTCTTTCAGACTCTATTTCTGATTCGGCTCCAGCTTCAGATTTAGAATTGGTTTCGACAATGTATGCTTGTGTTGTTGGGATCTAGCGCGCCAAAAGACGGGGAAACGCAGCGGAAAAATACTAGATCCACTTATCCAGCGGATCCATGCGAAAGGGAAGAAAATAATTTCTATAAACTAATCTATGCTAAGCTACATGATAGGATTATACCTTTGTTGCACGCCCTTCACAATCCCGACAACAACCTTTTCTTTGGATCCAAATCTTAGCGCGTTCAAGTGTTCGCGCCTCTATGGTATTCACACAAACATATCCTTCGTTTGTCCCATAAACGAAGCCTTCGGAGAAGAACCATCTTCTTGTGCTAGCAAGAAGTATGGTTCGGCCATGGAAGAAAATTCGGCCATGGAAGAAGGAGGAAGAAGGAGGAGGAATCAAGAGACACCCATCTCATCTAATGAAAAATCTCACCAAAAACCTATTTATATTCATCCAATGAATATGAAGGGTTTTTTTGTCTCTTTGTATTCCTCTTAATGGGTTGGATTATTATATTGGATTAACCATTAATCTAATAACTCATTAAGTCTAACCCATTGAGTGTAACCCATCAATCCAATTTGTCTAATTCGGATTGAACTCAATCCAATGAGTGGATTCATTTGAGTCTAACTCAATTAGTAACCAAAAGGCATAATCATCTCATGATTGGCTCTTAGGGCTAATTACTAACAATCTCCCACTAGCACTAGTGCCAATCACCGCTAAGATGACACCAACACTTTGGATTTACCCATTATTCTTAATATCCTTAGTATTTTAGTCAAACTAAAATACCCATCTCCAAACCAATATGTTCTTTGTGTGTGACCCTATAGGCTCTCGTAATGTTGGCAATGTATCCAAATCACCATTTGTGATACATAAACAATGAGTGGCATCTAGTAAGGCATCATTGCTACCCAAGTGACGAGAAAGTCGAGATCCGACCTAACCTATCCGTGGCTATCATCATGTATGACTCAGTCCCTCTATCCTTGATATCTAGATTGATCAATTAGGCATAGACCGTGTCATCCCCTTATCAATCTTTGTGTTTATTGATCTCTAAGTAGACACACTATACAAATAAGCTCAATATCTCATATTGACTTATTTGAGTATGGCCATACATTCCTGTGTCCTACTAATCAAGTGGCCCACAGATATCACTTCCATCATATGGAAGAGATAGATCCCATCTACATCACTCAAATCCCTCCAGATAATTCATTGCATACCCAGTGATCGACTTTATAGTCCACCTTGTTACGGGTGACGTTTGACGATACCAAAGTATACAACTCCTTATGTAGGGAACCGTAGTGACTTCAGGTCTAAGGACTATTCATACCAATAGTCACATGAGAATGTTTATGACACTCATACGACGATCCATGAAACATTCTCATGGCGGGTCATTCAGTATATATTCTCTAATATATACCCATGTGTTAACTTGATATCTCATATCCATGACTTGTGAGATCAAGTCATCCGTTGACCTACATGCTAGTCTCAACGCATTAATATTGTCCTTGTATGTTAATGCTCGACTAAGAATAGTTAAGAGTAGTGTTCTCTACAATATCTCACTATCAATTCAACCAATTGATTATTGTAGATAAGAACCTACCACCCAACGACATTATTATATTTATTCATTCGGCACTGAACTGAAGTAAATATAATAACCATAACCTTTACCTTATAATGAAATATGATACAAAATGTCCTAAGTCAATCAACTCTTGATTGCCTCTTAGGGCTTACACTAACAATCTCCTTATATCACTAGAGCCAATCACTAAAATATCTTATATCCATTGACCTATTGTGACCATCATGCTTTCTTGGTGCCAAAGCCTTAGTCAAAAGATCTGTAATGTTAGCATTGTTTGGTTATCTGCATATCCTTATATCTCATATATCGAAGATCCCTCTAATGAGATGAAATTGTTGTAGTATCCAATACCCAAGACCACCATTTATGTACAATACATGCCCTAACTGCGATCTAGAAACGTCCTTGTCAATTTTGGAAGCTTGCACCACTATAACGCTTTACAGTAACAATTGTAACACTTTACAGGAATAGCTCTTCATCGCCTCCAAAGATCAAGAAATAATCTTGAGTACTTCTCAAGTACTTAAGAATATTATTGACTACTGTCCAGTGACCTTCACCTGGATCTGATTAGTATCTGCTCGTCATGCTTAATGCATACGAGACATCTGGGCGAGTACAAAACATGGCGTACATGATAGACCCTATAACAGATGTATAAGGAATCTGATCCATGCGGTCCCTTTCTACCTTAGAAGAAGGACATTGAGTCTTCGAAAGACTCACACCATGTGACATAAGCAGGAATCCCTTCTTAGAATTCTACATGACAAAACTTTTAAGCACATTGTCAATATATGTACTTTGACTTAGACCAAGCCATCTCCCAGATCTATCTCTATAGATCTTGATGCCCAAAATATAGGCTACTTCACCTAAGTCCTTCATTGAGAAACAATTCCCAAGCTAAATCTTCACTGACTGAAGAGTAGGAATGTCATTTCCAATGAAAAGTATGTCATCTACATACAATATGAGAAAAATGACTGTGCTGTTAGCTAGAGCCCTATAGCCAATCATTTGATGATTATATTTTGGACTTGTTGTATCATATTCTATATATAAATAAAGGCATTTGGTTTTTGGTTATTATACTTACTTGTATTGGTGCCAAAATAAACTAAGTATAAAAACGTTCTTGAGTAGAAGGTTCTTACCTATATCAATCGATTGGTTGAATCGATAGTGAGATGATATAGGGAACACTACTCTTATTCATTCCTAGTCGAGTATTAACATTCAGGGACAATGTTAATGCAATAAGACTAGCATGTAGGTCAACTCGATGACTTGATCTCACAAGTTATGGATATAGAGATATTAAGTTGACACATGGGTATACATTAGAGAATGTATTCTGAATGACCCGCCATGAGAACGTATCATGGATCGTTATATGAGTGTCATATACTTTCACATGTGGCTATTAGTATGACTACTAGTCCTTAGACCTGAAGTCACCATGGATCCCTACATAAGGAGTTATGTACTTTGGTTTCGTCAAACGTCACTCGTAACTAGGTGGACTATAAAGGCGATTACTGGTATGTAACAAATTATACGGAGGGATATGAGTGATGTAGATGGGATCTATCCCTCCTATATGACGGGAGAGACATCGGTATTCTTGATAGAGTGAGACCACGAAGTGCATGGCCATGCCCAAATGAGTCAATATGAGATATTGAGCTCATTTGATTTAGTGAGTCTACTTGCAGTTCAAGATTTAGATTGATTAGAGGATGACACGGTCTATGCCTCACATTGATCAATCTAGATGTCTAGGATAGAAGGACACTTGTCATATATTATGAGGAGTCACAATTAGTAGTCACAAGGTGATGTTGGATCTCAACATTCTTGTAACTTTGGGTAGTAATGATGTGTTGCTAGATACCGCTCATTACTTATGCTCCTAAATGGGTTTAGGGGCATTGCCAACATTACAAGAACTTATAAAGTCACACACTAAGGACAATTAGATGGAGATTAGGTTCATATGATGAACCAAGAGGATTAGATTCATTTGATGAATCAAATTGGATTAAGAGTAATCCAAATTGGGCTAATTGAGTTGGACTCAAGTTGATTCATGTATTTAATGAGTCTAATTTAGATTATGACTCATTAAATCAACTTAATTTAATAAACTAGATTCATTATATTAAGTTGGCTTGAATCAAATGGTTAGATTAGATCAACCATGGAAGAGATTTGGTCAAGTTTGACTTGACTTGAGAGGAAGAGGAAGAGTCAAGTTTGACTTGACTAATTGCCACATCATTAGTGAGATGACAAGATATGGACCAATGATGATGCTCCACATCATCATGGTGTGCCACCTCCTGGAGGTTACAAGCCTCCTTTCCCATTAATGTGGCCAGCCACATTAAATGAGTGGGAGTTACTCAAGTGGCCGGCCACACAAGAGGATGAATGGGAATGAATTTTCATTCAAGACTCATTCACTCCATCTTCTTCCTCTAGCTCTCCCTCTCCCTCTCCTCCTCAACTTGGCTGAACCACACAAGGTGCTAGCACACCCTTTTGTGTGGTTTTTCTCCACCTACGTGTCCGTGTGGATACTTCTAGAGGGGTATCTACTTTGATACTCTCGAGATCCAGCACCGTTTGGACGAGCGGGAACGCGAAGGGCTTTTCTTCAAAGGTATAACTTTTCTTTTGTAGATCTAAGTGTAGATCTAGGTATAAACTCGTATTCGTATGTTTTTCAAATTTTTCTTTGCACGGATCCATTTGCTAGGGGCTTTCGGGGTTTCCGCGACGCGAAAAAATGGTTTTCGAGGCCCGAAAAACCCAATAGTGGTATCAGAGCCACGTGCGAAGACGAATACGAGTTTATTTTATTTTTTATGAAAACTTTTCAGTTCTGTAATATTCTGTAAATTTATGATTTTTAAAGTTTTTATGGGTGTTTTTCTCGTAGAAGCGAAGCACAAGTGTTTCGATACTTGTAGGCTTCGACTACCGAGAAGAATTTTCCAAAACGGCCAAGTTTCGCCCAAAACTTTTTTGGGAGAATGGGCTAAGGTGCTGTTAGATCACAATGGAACCCTCGCGATGGTTAGATCGTGGGTAGGGGCGCTGCCCCTGGCCCCGCAAGGGGATTCATTCCGCGATTACGCCCGAAAATCGCTAAACGAAACCGCCGGGAAATTGTATCGTAAAAATTGTAAAAATTATAGAAAAATTACAAAAAATTATAGAAATATATAATTTTGAATTATATATTATTTTTGTGATAGTCATGGCCCAAAGACCCAATATGATTGGATAATTTGTGTTGTAATTCATAATACGGCCTGCGTGCCGTGATGTGCGTGTTGTATTTTTATTTTTTTTTGCGACTTGCGCATCGTGCCTTTCTCCTTTATTCTTGTTGTAAATTAGATTTAGACTCGAATGTAACTCAAGTTTCAAAATGTAATGTAAATTTTGAAGTGGTGGAATGTAACACCCCTAGAAAGCCTAGATAAGAAAGTAAGGATAATGAGAGTACGAATGAAAAGAAGGTGTAAATATTCTAAGTTAAATATTAAGATGGATTTAGATGATTATGAAAGAAAATAAAGTTGAGAATATAAATCATCTATGCATGATTTATAATGTATGGAATTAATGTAGACAAAAGGAAGAAATATGAATACATGTATGAAATATTTATGCATAATGCATAATAGGGTAATATATGAATTATTATGTACAAAAGAAAATAAAACGTTAGAAGAGAGATTGAACCTTGGATCTCTTGTAAGGAACATGTATAGGATACCAAAGGGGATAGGAGAATTATTGATAAGGAGAGAGAGGACTAAGTAGTTAAGAATAAGAAAGGATTCTTTTTACTAAAAAGGAAAAGGGAGTAAAAAGAAGTAAAAATATACATAACCAAGTTTTGATCCTTGGTTCTCTTGTGGATACATGCATGTGTTAACCAAGTGGGATAGGAGAGGATATTGTAAGAGGAGAGATAGGAATTTTAATTAAAGGAAAGAAAAGAGAGAAATTAAGGGAGAACTCAAGAAGCATCTTCTCTAGAATATTCTTAACATTAAGAAGAGAAGTAAATAAGGAGGATGAATCAAGACAAGTTTCCTCCCCTCATTTTAGTATAAATAGGCATGGAGGGGTGACTTCAACTTCATCCTCACTCACTTTCCTCCTCTCCTCCCTTGGGTGCCGAAAACCCTCTCCCTCCCTCTCTCTCTTCTTCTTCTTGTTGCCGAGCAACACAAGAGGAAGAACCTCTTCTTCCTCTTCACTCTCTCCCTCTTTCTCTCTTGTTGTTGCCGAGCAACACAAGAGGAAAGAGAAGTCTCTTCTCCCTCCTCCTCTCCACCAAAAGACTTAGCCACTCCTCTCCTCCATTGGTGCCGAGCAAAGCAAGCAAGGAAGAAAGGTCCAAGCAAGTTCTCAACTCTAGGAAACTTAAGCGAAGAAGGTAGGCTTCCCCTCACCTGTGGTACAAGGCTTTATATATATTTTTCAGATTTTATGAGGATTTTAAAACCTAGAAACAAGTTTGAGAAAATTCGGTTAAGAAGAGCTTTCGAAATCTAGTGAGGTGTAACTAAGTCTACACTACATGATAGATTTTCTATACCATGATATGTGATAGCATAGGAAATGCTATACATAATGAGAAAAGAATGAAATTTATGTTATGTATATGTCATGATATGTGATAGCATAGGAAATGCTATACATAATGAGAAAAGAATGAAATTTATGTTATGTATATGTCATGATATGTGATAGCATAGGAAATGCTATACATAATGAGAAAAGAATGAAATTTATGTTATGTATATGTCATGATATGTGATAGCATAGGAAATGCTATACATAATGAGAAAAGAATGAAATTTATGTTATGTATATGCCATGATATGTGTTAGCATAAGAAATGCTATACATAATGAGAAAAGAATGAAATTTATGTTATGTAAATGCCATGATATGTGATAGCATAGGAAATGCTATACATAATGAAAAGAAATAAAAAAATAAAATGCATGAAAGATTGTTAGGGATATGATATGATAGTTATGCATGATAAATTATTTTTGTATGGTTTGTACCAAGGGTGGGCTCAACGCCCCGGGTCGATGGAATAAGACTCGGGCCTCGTCAGAAATGGGCTTCTGAATGCCCTAGGTCGATGGAGTAAGACTCGGACCTAGTATGTATGTATGGTAGGGTTCAAGACTTGCTACCTTGGACCTACTTAAGAAGCGCGCGCATTATGTATGTGGTACAAACCGGGATCCCCTCTAATGATGATATGAATTTCAAGTACTTATAAGTATAAGTTTTCAAATTCATGATGCATTGCCTACATATGTGCTTGAATTATCTGATGATTAGATATTATGTCACGTGATATTATGATATGACTATGAATATGATACCCTTGTATGTCGTATGCTTATGATAACTCGCATGATATTGATATGCAATGATATGAATTCGGTTTAGTGAGTAGGAAAGGAACTTACTGAGCCATGAGTGCTCATAGCTTACTTTCCTTGTACCGCAGATAAAGAAGCTGGATGAGCTAGAGGAGCAACAGGAGGAGCAGATAGTGATGTGTGTGGTGGTGGCTCGGCAAAGAACGATCCGGACAAATTAATATGATTAGTCATAGAATCAACATATGCACCTTTGAACAAATCAGAATATGTGATATTATGCTTAATAAATTAAATTCTTTAAAGTTTTTATTCTTCCGCTGTTATAACTAAAGCATGTACGTAAGTAGTATAAGAACGTAGCGCCGCCCTTAGGTAAGAAGGGTGGGCGTTACATGGACGGTCCACTCGAGAAGGAGTTACGAGGAGGGCGCGAGCAACACGAAGTGGTCAAAAGAAGGAGCTTGAAAAGCTGTTGACCTTAGGTTGACCATCCGATCTTCTCATTGGCTTGAGAAGATCGTAGTAGGGCCATGACATAATCACAAAATCATTTAATTAATTGCTTTTGTGTGTATGTGATACATGCTAGTTAATTAAGTAATTAATTAGTGCCTAACGATTAGATTAGATCTAAGTCGTGCACATGATACACCCCACGATTAGATTAGATCTATCGAGTATATGATACGCATCATCGTTTAGATTAGATCTAAATCGTATCAACTCGTAATGCCTACCATGCCGTGATACCTACCACTACCTCGATCGCATGTTGTTGTTGAATCTGCCAAAGCAGAGCAACGCATACTATCTTGGTAGGGTACGGAGGGACAATCTTAGTCCCGCCTATCAATGCATGGGTGAGTACAACTTAATTAGATTGAGTAACTAGTTAACTCAATTGGATCGAGTTTAACTATAGGCATTATCCAATGGTTGGTAGATAGGTCAAAATCACGTTTATATTAACTCTTGGGCGTATTAGCCAAAGCTAACTCGAGTTTTAATATAAATGCGGATTTTGATCCTATAAACAAGAGTTGCATAGAGATGTAATTGGTAATCGTTACCTACCGATCATACTAAGTCTTGGGTGTATTAGCCAAAGCTAACTCAAGGGTTAGTATGATGTGGATCTTGTCCCACATGAATTATAGAATTCAGTGGGAGCATCATGTAACGCCCGCCCTCCCTGCTAACCCTAAGGGACGGGGCTAGGATACTCCATGTACAAATTTTTCTTTTTAAAACAGCGGAAGACTTAAAATAATTTTCTTAGTTTAATAAAAACTTTTCTTTTGTTTTTCTTTTCATCAAATCTGAACTACACTATCATGACATCAATAACATGATATCAAAATTAGTAGAAACATAACATCAAGTCACACATACGGTACTACAATTCATGATACCAAAGCATAGTTCTTTAAAAGTTTTTAAAGCAGGTTCTTATTTGGTTGCCTAGCCACTGCCTCACACATCTCCTTGCCTCTCCTACTGCTCCTTTAGCTCATCCAGCTTTTTCCTTTATCTGTGGTACAAGGAAAGTAAGCTATGAGCACTCATGGCTCAGTAAGTTCCTTTCCTACTCACTAAAATCGAAAATCCTCACATGATCAAAGAATGTCTCAACATAACATGATCTCAACTAGTCATGGCATAACATATCATACTCTTTAAGCATATCATGCAACATAACAAAATCATAACTAGTCATGGCATATCATCTCTTAAAGCATAGCATGAAACATAACATAATCATATCTAATCATGACATATCATAGTATCATCATAAGGTGGCATGGCATATCAAGCTCTTAAAGCATAGCATGAAACATAACATAATCGTATCTAATCATGGCATATCATAAATCATAGCATCATCACAACATGATTATAAGGTATATGCAATATGATTTTGAAAACATGTATCCGAAAAAAAACATGTGTATGTCTCATGATCTTTAAAACCATTTCTTCTTACATATATACTTGAACATAATATCAACATAATCAGGGCCCCGGCTTGTACCACACATAGATAAATCACGTAGATATGCGCACTTCCTAAGTATATCCAAGGTAGCAAGTCTTGAATCATATTAGGAACTAAGTCCGGATCACACAGCCATAGACCTAGGGGCGTACTAAGGAGCCCATCCCTTTATTTTTACTAGCCTGGATCACACAGCCAAAGGCCTAGGGGCTGATTAGGAGCCCACCCTTGGTACAAGCCTTACAAAGTAAAGTAGCATGTATAAAAATGCATCATTTAGTCACATAGCATATCTTAGAAGTATGCATCACTTAGGCATACGTTATGTCATAAAAGTATGCATCACTTAGGCATACATCATGTCATAAAAAGTATGCATCACTTAGGCATACATCATGTCATAAAAAGTATGCATCACTTAGGCATACATCATGTCATAAAAGCATGCATATTTTCACCACATAGCATATCATGAGAGCATGCATATTTTAGGCACATATCATATCATCAAAGCATGCATATTTCTATCCACATAGCATATCATGAAAGCATGCATATTTTTAGCACATAGCATATCATCAAAGCATGCATATTTCTATCCACATAGCATATCATAAAAGCATGCATATTTTAAGCACATAGCATATCATCAAAGCATGCATATTTCTATCCACATAGCATATCATGAAAGCATGCATAATTTAAGCACATAGCATATCATCAAAGCATGCATATTTCTATCCACATAGCATATCATGAAAGCATGCATATTTTAAGCACATAGCATATCATCAAAGCATGCATATTTCTAAGCACATATCATATCATGGAAAGTATAAATCACAAGCATACATGTTTAAGCATAAGGGTGTATCATGTGATTATACTATCATAAGAAACATGGTAACATAGTTAGCTTGGGTTCTAAGCTTCCTAATCCCTTGGGTTCTTATCATGGCCGAACCCCCCTTAGATCTCAATTTAGGTAAAAACAACCTCCAAGCATGTGGAACCTAAATTATCATCACATCAATTTCATAGGAAGCATTATAAGCATGATTAACTTGGTTTCTAAGTTCTCCAAGTCCCTAAACTTCATGTGGCCGAACCCTATCAGGTGTGAAACAAGGTCCCAAATGTCATGAAAGCATGGAAACCTTAAACCATATTTATAGCATTTTTTCCAAGTAACATAGTAAGCATATTTGAGCTAGTTCCTAAGTTCTTCAAGCCCTTAACATATGTCATGGCCGAAATTTAACAAGTATTCATTAGGGCTAAAAGCAAGCATACAAGCATGTGAACTTGAACTAACATCATGTATAAATTCATAATAAGGCATCATACAATGGGTATGGCCAAAACTTACCCTAGCCTCATTTTAGGTCATTAAACAACATATAGCATGAGAACTTTGGCTTTCTACTTATCATATTTCATGTAGAGTGACATGAGCATATTTAATTTTTGTTCTAGGGTTTTTAGGGCATCTATCCCTTCATGGCCAAAACATACAATGGTCCATTTAGGTCATGGAAAAATTATACAAGCATGTGACTCAATCAACATATTATCCTATTTCCATAAGAAGCATTTTTAACACAATTGGTTTCAATTCTAAGGCCTCTAGGTCATTTAAACCCTACTTGGCCGAGACTCATCAGTGTTTAAATTTGCTTCAAATAGCCTAAAAGCATAGGAAGTCATACAAGTTTCATAGCATGTATAAAGACAAGCATAATAAACATACATATGAATTGTGTCTTAGGCTTCCTAGGTTTCTTTCCTTTTTCTTTTATTTTTCCTCATGGCCGAAACCTACCAATCTCTAAACTAGGTTTTAAGTGGCCTAAAGCATGGAAAACCTAAGTAAGTTTCATGGAAAAAATTACTAAGAACATCATATACAAATTTGGTTCATAAACAAGCTAGGACCCTTGTGATCTTACATGTCATATATTATGTAACTAAATTCTCTATACCCTAATTAAGCATGAGAGCATGAAACAACTTTCATATCTTAATATCACAGAGGTCTTGAGCATGTTAAAATTTTGTTTAAGCTTTTCTAAGCTATCCATCTTATCATGGCCGAAAATCTTAAATGAAGAGTTTATGAATTTCTAGCAATATTCAACATGCAATTCTTTAAGAGAACTCTATATTCTATCATATAAACATGGTTACTTAAATTTAAAGGTCTTTCTAACCCTAAGCTCTTTTCTTGGCCGAAACATATGAGTGGATTTCTTTTGGTTCCAAGTAACTTTCAAGCAAGAAAAACCAATAAAAGACCCTTAGTAATTCATGGAGGGAATCTTGTACTAGTTTGGTTAAACAATGATTTCCCTAACCTCTTTAAAATATTTTTGGCCGAAATTATAGGGTTAGGTACTCCTCTGACCAAGCATCATATAGGTATAAAAACATGAAGGAAAACCTTCCTACATAGCATAGAAAAATATCATGAAATGAGGACTTGTTTAAAACTTCCTAGATTTGAAAACTCTTCTTTGGCAGAATTTTTCTTAAATTCTATTCTAGGTTTTCTAATCCTCATAAAATCCGAAAAGCACATAAAATGCCTTGTACCACAGGTGAGGGGAAGCTTACATCCTTTTCGCTTGTGGTTCTAAAGTGTGGTGATGGAAGAAGAGGTCTCTTCTTCTTGTTCTCCTCCTTTGATTTCCCTTGGTAGCCTTCCTTGTATTCTAGGAGGAGCCTTGTTTTTGGGGGCTGAAAATGGAGGAGCGGGGGCTGAGGTTCTCGGTGATGGAGAGGAGAGAATGAGAGAAATGAGAGAAAAATAAATTCTCCTCTTTACATACTCTCTTTTATGTTAAGGGGGAAGAGGTAGCAAAATTGGTTTTTGCTTTCCTTCTCCCTTAGCCCATTTTCTATTTTCTTTTATTTATTTTATTTTCTAATTTATTCTCATCATTCATGATGAAACAAGGGGGAATGAATCCCCTTCATTCTCCATTTAATGTCACGGCAAAGAAGAGAAAGAGGGAGAGAAAGGAAGGAAGGCAAGTTGCCTTTCTCTTGTTCTTTTCTTGTTTTCTTTTGGCTAGCTTTTACTCTCATCCTTATCATGAGTTTCCCTCCTTTGCTATCGATATATTATTCCTATCCCAACTGATTATTACTCATTAATCCTATCATTTACATCATGAGAGGTTCAAGGTTCAATCCTTGACCACTCCCTATTTTTATTTCTTTTTATTTCTTTTTGGTTCAACATTCTACTAATATTTTTCTAAGGCAAATTCATCATTCTCATATTTATCTTAAAAGCTTAGTGGGTGTTACACATCATTTAGTTAAAGGCCTAATTAAATGATTAAGAATATGATACTTATTTCTGCATTTATTTCTGTTGTAGATTACCATGACGTCGAATACGAACACCTTCTCCCTGCGATCTGTCCTCGAGAAGGACAAGCTCAACGGAGCAAACTTCCTGGACTGGTACAGGAACCTGAGAATAGTTCTCACTCAGGAACGTAAACTGTACGTTCTGGAGCAGCTCATTCCGGAGGCTCCTCCTGCCACTGCCCCGCGAGCTAACCGAGATGCTTTTAAGAAGCATCAAGATAACGCATTAGATGTGTCTTGTCTAATGCTCGCGACCATGAACTCTGAGCTTTAGAAGCAACACAAGTTAATGGGCGCTTACGATATGGTTGAACATCTTCGTCAACTGTATCAAGGACAAGCGAGGCATGAGAGATTTGAGATCTCAAGGGCACTGTTTCAGTGCAAGATGTCAGACGAGGCTCCCGTAGGCCCATATGTACTCAAAATGATTGGGGTGCATAGAGAACCTATAAAGGTTGGGGTTCCCACTTGGCTAAGAGCTGGCTACTGACCTGATCTTGCAATCCTTGCCGGATAGCTACAGTCAATTCGTTCTAAACTACAATATGAACAAAATTGACAAGCCACTGCCCGAGCTGCTGTAACACCCACTAAGCTTTTAAGATAAATAAGAGAATGACGAATTTTTCCTTAGAAAAATAATAAGAAGTGAGTTGAAGCAAAAAGAAATAAAATGAAATAAAAAGAAGAGGAGGTCAAGGATTGAACCTTGAACCTCTTATATTATAATTTATAGAATTAATTAGTGGAAACCAATTGGGATAGAGAGAAGATATTGATAGCAAGGAAAGGGAATGCATGATAAAGATAGGAGTAAAGATCTAAGAAGAGAAAGCAAGACAAGAGCAAGAGAAAGGCAACTTGCCTTCCTCCCTTTCTCTCTTTTCCTTCTCTTGCCGTGACAATTAAATGGAGAATGAAGGGGATTCATCCCCCCTTGTTCTCATCATAAATGATGAGAATAAATTAGAAAATAAAATAAATAAAAGAAAATAAAAAAAAGGCTAAGGGAGAAGGAAAGCAAAAACTAATTTTGCTACCTCTTCCCCCTTAACATAAAAGAGAGTGTGTAAAGGGAAAATTCTATTTTTCTCTCATTTTCCCTCATCCTCCCTCTCCCTCACCGAACCCTCAGTCCCCTCTCTTCCATCTGCGGCCCCAAGCCAAGGTTTTCTCCTAAGAAAGCCTAAGATACAAGGAGGACTTAGCAAGGGAATCAAGGGAAGGGAACTAGAAGAAGAGGCAACTTCTTCCATCACCACACCTTAGATCCACAAGCGAAAAGGATGTAAGCTTCCCCTCACCTGTGGTACAAGGCATTTTATGTGCTTTTTGGATTTTATGAGGATTAGAAAACCTAGAATAGAATTTAAGAAAAATTCGGCCAAAGAAGAGTTTTCAAATCTAGGAAGTTTTAAACAAGTCCTCATTTCATGATATTTTTCTATGCTATGTAGGAAGGTTTTCCTTTATGTTTTTATACCTATATGAATCTTGGTCAGAGGAGTACCTAACCCTAGAATTTCGGCCAAAAATATTTTAAAGAGGTTAGGGAAATCATTGTTTAACCAAACTAGTACAAGATTCCCTCCATGAATCACTAAGGGTCTTTTATTGGTTTTTCTTGCTTGAAAGCTACTTGGAACCAAAAGAAATCCACTCATATGTTTCGGCCAAGAAAAGAGCTTAGGGTTAGGAAGACCTTTAAATTTAAGTAACCATGTTTATATGATAGAATATAGAGTTCTCTTAAAGAATCCCATGTTGAATATTGCTAGAAATTCATGAACTCTTCATTAAGATTTTCGGCCATGATAAGATGGATAGTTTAGAAAAGCTTAAGCAAAATTTTAACATGCTCAAGACCTCTGTGATATTAAGATATGAAAGTTGTTTAATGCTCTCATGCTTAATTAGGGTATAGAGAATTTAGTTACATGATATATGACATGTAAGATCACAAGGGTCCTAGCTTGTTTATGAACCAAATTTGTATATGATGTTCTTAGTAATTTTTACCATGAAACTTACTTAGGTTTTCCATGCTTTAGGCCACTTAAAACCTAGTTTATAGATTGGTAGGTTTCGGCCATGAGGAAAAATAAAAGAAAAAGGAAAGAAACCTAGGAAGCCTAAGACACAATTCACATGTATGTTTATTATGCTTGTCTTTATACATGCTATGAAACTTGTATGACTTCCTATGCTTTTAGGCTATTTGAAGCAAATATAAACACTGATGAGTCTCGGCCAAGTAGGGTTTAAATGACCTAGAGTCCTTAGAATTGAAACTAATTGTGTTAAAAATGCATCTTATGGAAATATGATAATATGTTGATTGTGTCACATGCTTGTATAATTTTTTCCATGACCTAAATGGACCATTGTATGTTTCGGCCATGAAGGGATAGATGCCCTAGAAACCCTAGAACAAAAATTAAATATGCTCATGTCACTCTACATGACATATGATAAGTAGAAAGCCAAAGTTCTCATGCCATATATTGTTTAATGACCTAAAATGAGGCTAGGGTAAGTTTCGGCCATACCCATTGTATGATGCCTTATTATGAATTTATACATGATGTTAGTTCAAGTTCACATGCTTGTATGCTTGCTTTTAGCCCTAATGAATACTTGTTAAATTTCGGCCATGACATATGTTAAGGGCTTGAAGAACTTAGGAACTAGCTCAAATATGCTTACTATGTTACTTGGAAAAAAATGCTATAAATATGGTTTAAGGTTTCCATGCTTTCATGACATTTGGGACCTTGTTTCACACCTGATAGGGTTCGGCCACATGAAGTTTAGGAACTTGGAGAACATAGAAACCAAGTTAATCATGCTTATAATGCTTCCTATGAAATTGATGTGATGATAATTTAGGTTCCACATGCTTGGAAGTTGTTTTTACCTAAATTGAGATCTAAGGGGGTTCGGCCATGATAATAACCCAAGGGATTAGGAAGCTTAGAACCCAAGCTAACTATGTTACCATGTTTCTTATGATAGTATAATCACATGATACACCCTTATGCTTAAACATGTATGCTTGTGATTTATACTTTCCATGATATGATATGTTCTTAGAAATATGCATGCTTTGATGATATGCTATGTGCTTAAAATATGCATGCTTTCATGATATGCTATGTGGATAGAAATATGCATGCTTTGATGATATACTATGTGCTTAAAATATGCATGCTTTCATGATACACTATGTGGATAGAAATATGCATGCTTTGATGATATGCGATGTGCTTAAAATATGCATGCTTTTATGATATGCTATGTGGATAGAAATATGCATGCTTTGATGATATGCTATGTGCTAAAAATATGCATGCTTTCATGATATGCTATGTGGATAGAAATGTGGTGAAAATATGCATACTTTTTATTACATGATGTATGCCTAAGTGATGCATACTTTTTATGACATGACGTATGCCTAAGTGATGCATACTATTTATGATATGATGTATGCTTAAGTGATGCATACTTTTATGACATAACGTATGCCTAAGTGATGCATACTTCTATGATATGCTATGTGACTAAATGATGCATTTTTATACATGCTACTTTACTTTGTAAGGCTTGTACCAAGGGTGAGCTCCTAATTAGCCCCTATGCCTTTGGCTGTGTGATCCAGGCTAGTAAAAACAAAGGGATGGGCTCCTTAGTACGCCCCTAGGTCTATGGCTGTGTGATCCGGACCTAGTTCCTAGTATGATTCAAGACTTGCTACCTTGGATATACTTAGGAAGCGCGCATATCTACGTGATTTATCTATGTGTGGTACAAGCCGGATCAAGTATATATGTAAGAAGAAATGATTTTAAAGATCATGAGACATACACATGTTTTTCGGATACATGTTTTCAAATCATATTGCATATACCTTATGATCATGTTGTGATGATGCTATGATTTATGATATGCCATGATTGGATATGATTATCTTATGTTTCATGCTATGCTTTAAGAGCTTGATATGCCATGCCACCTTATGATGATCCTATGATATGCCATGATTAGATATGATTATGTTATGTTACATGCTATGCTTTAAGAGATGATATGCCATGACTAGTTTTGATTTTGTTATGTTGCATGATATGCTTAAAGAGTATGATATGTTATGCCATGACTAGTTGAGATCATGTTATGTTGAGACATTCTTTGATCATGTGATGATTTTCGATTTTAGTGAGTAGGAAAGGAACTTACTGAGCCATGAGTGCTTATAGCTTACTTTCCTTATACCACAGATAAAGGAAAAAGCTGGATGAGCTAAAGGAGCAGCAGGAGAGGCAAGGAGATGTGTGTGGCAGTGGCTAGGCAACCAAATAAGAACCTGCTTTAAAAACTTTTAAAGAACTATGCTTTGGTATCATGAATTGTAGTACCGTATGTGTGACTTGATGTTATGTTCTACTAATTTTGATATCATGTTATTGATGCCATGATAGTGTAGTTCAGATTTGATGAAAAGAAAAACAAAAGAAAAGTTTTTATTAAACTAAGAAAATCATTTTAAGTCTTCCGCTGTTTTAAAAAGAAAAATTTGTACATAGAGTATCGTAGCCCCATCCCTTAGGGTTAACAGGGAGGGCGGGCGTTACAGCTGCTTAGCATGTTAAGAACTGCTGAGCTGAACCTTAAGAAACATAAGGGCAAGGGCAAGCCCAAAGGTAAGGGAAAGTCCCAAGCCAAGGGCAAAGGCAAGGCACTGAAGCCAAAGGAGGGGTCGCCAAGGATGCTACCTGCTTCCACTCTGGAAGAGGAACTGCAAGGTATACTTGGAGGATCTTAAGAAGAAGCGAAGTGAGACTTCCACTTCAGGTATATATGTTATAGAAGTCAATCTATCTATTTCTACATCATGGGTATTAGATACAGGATGTGCTTCTCACATTTGTACTGATGTGCAGGCGCTGAGAAATAGCAGGGCATTGACAAAGGGCGAGGTGGACCTACGAGTAGGCAATGGAGCACGGGTTGCTGCTGTTGCTGTAGGGACTTACTTTTTATCTCTGCCCTCTGGGCTTGTACTAGAGTTAGTCGATTGTTGTTATGTGCCTGCGTTAACTAAGAACATTATATCAGTTTCTTGTTTGGACAAGAAAGGTTTCTCGTTTACAATAAAGAACAAATGTTGTTCCGTCTATTTAAACGATATGTTCTATTGTAGTACACCTCTGATAAACGGACTCTATATTCTAGACCTAGAAAACCCTATCTATAACATAAATACCAAGAGGTTCAAGTCAAATGACCTGAACCAAACTTTTCTCTGGCACTGTCGCTTAGGTCATATAAATGACAAGCGCTTATCCCAGCTCCATAAGGATGGTTTGCTGGACTCATTTGATTTTGAATCATATGAGATATGTGAGTCATGCCTACGAGGCAAGATGACCAAGACTCCCTTTAGTGGGCACAACAAAAGAGCGACTGATTTGTTAGGACTCATACATAGTGATGTATGTGGCCCTTTCAATATCGTTGCTAGAGGTGGTTTTAGGTACTTCATCACATTTACTGATGACTTCAGTAGATATGGTTATATGTACTTGATGACACATAAGTCTGAATCTTTTGAAAAGTTTAAAGAATTCAAGAATGAAGTACAGAACCAGCTTGGCAAGAGTATTAAGATACTTCGATCCGATTGAGGTGGAGAATACCTTAGCCATGAGTTTCGTGACTATCTAGCTGAGTGTGGGATTCTATCCCAACTCACTCCTCCTGGAACACCATAGTGGAATGGTGTATCTGAAAGGAGGAATCGTACCCTATTAGATATGGTGCGATCTATGATGAGTCACACAGATCTTCCGACATACCTTTGGGGTTATGCTCTAGACACGACAACTTTTATACTCAACCGAGTTCCATCGAAGGCTGTGATAAAGACACCATATAGGATATGAACTGGGAGAGATGCCTAGGTGTCTTTCATGAGGATTTAGGGTTGTGAGGCTTACGTTAGACGTCAAGTCTCAAACAAATTAGGACCCAAATTTGACAAGTGCTACTTTATTGGATATCCCAAGGAAACTAAGGGATATTACTTCTACATTCCCAGTCAGCACAAGGTAGTTGTGGCAAAGACTGGGGTCTTTCTAGAAAGGGACTTTGTTTCTAGAAAGAATAGTGGGAGCACGTTCAATCTTGAAGAAGTTCAAGATGCGAACAATAGCACTGATGCCTCGATGGAAATTGAACTAGAACCACAAAATGTTGTGGATGATGTTGTTCCACAAGAAGTTGAGGAACAACAACCAGTTCAAGTAGACATACCTCTTCGCAGGTCTGATAGGGTACGTCGTCAGCCTGAGAGATACTCATTTCTCTTGTATGACCATGGTGACATTGTGCTCATAGAGGATGAGCCTACCACCTATCAGGAAGCTGTGATGAGACCAGATTCCGAGAAATGGCTAGAGGCCATGAGATTCGAGATGGAATCCATGTACACCAACCAAGTATGGACTTTCGTTGATCCACCTGAAGGGGTAAAACCCATTGGGTGTAAGTGGATCTTTAAGCGAAAGACTGACATGGCTGGACTTATCTATAAGGGTCGCTTGGTAGCTAAAGGTTTCAAGTAGATTCATGGTATTGACTATGATGAAACCTTTTCTCCAGTAGCGATGTTTAAGTCCATTCGGATCATGCTTACTATTGCAGCTTACCACGATTACGAGATCTGGCAGATGGACATCAAAACCACTTTTCTGATTGGAAACCTACTCGAGGATGTGTACATGACACAACCTGAGGGTTTTGTAGATCCACAGCATACTAGCAGAGTATGCAAGCTGCATAGGTCCATTTATGGACTAAAGCAAGCTTCTCGGAGCTGGAATCTTCGATTCGATGATGCAATCAAACAGTTTGGTTTCATCAAGAACGAAGATGAGCCTTGTGTCTACAAGAAGGTTGTAGAGAACACAGTTGTCTTCCTCATATTGTATGTGGATGACATACTGCTCATTGGGAAAGACATCCCTTTGCTACAGTCTGTCAAGACTTGGTTAGGGACTTATTTCTCAATGAAGGACTTAGGTGAGGCATCCCGCATTTTAGGGATACAGATCTATAGAGATACATCTAAGAGATTGCTTGGCCTAAGTCAAAGTACATACATAGACAAGGTACTCCTTCGGTTTGCCATGCAGAACTCCAAGAAGGGATTTCTGCCGATGTCACATGGCGTGAGTCTTTCGAAGACTCAGGGTCCCTCTTCTAGAGAGGAGAGAGACCGCATGGATCAGATCCCTTATGCTTCAGCCATAGGATCTATCATGTACACCATGCTATGTAACACCCCTAGAAAGCCTAGATAAAGTAAGGGCAATGAGAGTACGAATGTAATGAAAAGAATGTGTAGATAGTCTACGTTGAATGTTACGATGGGAAGGATTTAGATGATTAAAAACTTTATGAAAGAAAATAAAGTTGAGAATATAAAGTTCTATACATGATTTATAATGCAAGGAATTAATGTAAACAAAAGAAATATGAGATATTATATATGCATGTATGAAATATTTATGCATAATGCATGTACATGAATTATTTTGTACAAAAATATGTTAGGAGAAGGATTTGATCCTTGGTTCTCTTGTGGATGCATGCATGTGTTAACCAAGTGTGATAGGAGTGAATATTGTAAGAGGAGAGATGGGAATTATAATTAAAGGAAAGAAAGGAGAGAAATTAAGAGAAAGAAAAGAGAGAAACTCAAGAAGCATTTCTCTAGCATATTCTTTCTCATTAAGAGGAGAAGTAAATGAGGAGGATGAATCAAGTCAAGTTTTCCTCCCCTCACTTTAGTATAAATAGGCATGGAGGGCTTCATCCTCAACTCACTCTCCTCCTCTCCTCCATTTGTGTCGAGCACTCTCCCTCCCTCTTTCCTCTTGTTGCCGAGAGCAACAACTCTCCCCCTTCTTTCTTTTTGTTGCCGAGCAACACAAGAGGAAGAAGCCTCCTCTTCTTCCTCCTCCCCTCCACCAAAAGACCTAGCCACTTCTTCCTCCATTGGTGCCGAGCAAAGCAAGCAAGGAAGAAAGGTCCACAAGCAAGTTCTCAACTCTAGGAAACTTAAGCAAAGAAAGTAAGCTTCCCCTCACCTGCGGTACAAGGCTTTCATGTGATTTTCGGATTCTTTTCCTATGCCTTGAAAGAAAGTTTTCCCCTATGTTTTTATATATATATGATGCATGATCAGAGGTGTATGTAACCCTAGAATTTCAATCAAAAATATTGTAAATAGGTTAGGAAAATTATTGTCTAACCAAACTAGTGCAAGGTTCCCTCTATGAAATGCTAAGGACCTTCCTATGGTTTTCTTGCTTGGAAGTTGATTGGAACCAAAAGAACCCCACTCTCATGTTTCGACCAAGAAAGAATTTAGGGTTAGGAGGACCTTGAATTTAAAATAACTATGCTTATATGACATGATATAAAGTTCTTAAGAGTTGTATACTTGTATGTTGAAAGAAACTCATGAACCTTACTCTTAATATTTCGGCCATGGTAAGGTGATGGTTTAGAGAAGCTTAAACAAAATTCTAATATGCTCAATGACCTCTGTGATATTATGTTATGAAAGATGATTAATGCTCTCATGTTTAATTGGAATGTAGAAAATTAGTTACATGATTTATGACATGTAAGATCACAAGAGTCCTAGCTTGTTTATGATCCAACTTTGTGTATGATGTTCTTAGTAAATCTTGCTATGAAATTTACATAGGTTTCCCATGCTTTCGGCCACATAAAGGAAGTTTATATTCTATGAATTTCGGCCAAGTAAGGTTTAAAGGACCTAGAGGCCTTGGAAATGAAACCTAAGGGGTTAAAAGTACTTCTTATGAAAACTTGATAATGTGTGAAGGTGATACATGTTTGTATGACCTAAATGAATCATTATGTGTTCGGCCATAAAGGGATAGATGCCCTAGAAACCCTAGAACAAAAATTAAATATGTCTATGCCATGCTGTATGAAAATGATATGATAGAAAGCATGATTGCTTGAGTTACGAAATGATATGCATAATGAAGTTATATTATGAAATATGCCATGATGTGTTATAGCATAGAAAATGCTATACATAATGAAAAGAAATGAAGTTATGTTATGATATGTGATAGCATAGAAAATGCTATACATAATGAAAAGAAATGAAAAGAATAAATGCATGAAAGATGGTTAAGGACATGATATGATAGTTATGCATGATAAGTTATTTTTATGGTTTGTACCAAGGGTGGGCTCCGTAAATGCCCCGGGGTCGATGGAGTAAGACTCGGGCCTCGTCAGTAATGGGCCTTTGAGTGCCCTAGGTCGATGGAGTAAGACTCGGGCCTAGTATGTATGCATGGTAGGGCTCAAGACTTGCTACCTTGGACCTACGCATTAAGTATGTGGTACAAACCGGGATCCCAAATGATGATGATATTAATTTCAAGTACTTATAAGTATAAGTTTTCAAATTCATGATGCATTGCCTACATATGTGCTTGAATTATCTGATGATTAGATATAATGTCATGTGATATTATGATATGAATATGAATTTGATACCCTTGTATGTCGTATGCTTATGATACCTCGCATGATATTGATATGCAATGATATGAATTCGGTTTTAGTGAGTAGGAAAGGAACTTACTGAGCCATGAGTGCTCATAGCTTACTTTCCTTGTACCGCAGATATGGGGGCGGGATGAGCTAGAGGAGCAGCAGGAGGAGCAGATAGTGATGTGTGTGGTGGTGGCTCGGCAAGAACGATTCGGACAAATTAATATTTTTAGTTATATGATCAATATATGCACATTCGAACTAATCAGAATATGTGATATCATGCTTATTTAAAGTAAAGGGATGATTTAAAATTTTCCGCTGTTATAGTATAACTAAAGCATGTACGTAAGTAGTATAAGAACATAGCGCCGCCCTTAGGTAAGAAGGGTGGGCGTTACAGGTGGTATCAGAGCGAAGTTTTGCCAGCTCACTACATACACATCAAGCTCCTTCCTGTCGCTCCAAGTAAGTACAGTTGCTTAATTTATTTATATGCAAAAAATTAGTATGATACTCTAGGATACATGAATAATAGCCTAGGAAGGATACTTTAAGCTATACCCTAGAGAAGGGTGCATGATGACAAGTATGTGTTAAAAATAGTATGATACTCTAGGATGCATGAATGGTAGCCTAGGAAGGATACCTTAAGTTATACCCTAGAGAATGGTGCATGATGATAAGTAGGTGATATTCTAGGATGCATAAATGGTAGCCTAGATACAAGAACCTTAGGCTATAACATAAGAGGAATAATGAATCTTTAAAATCTTGTAGAAATGGACTATATCCCGTTCGAATACGATCCCGAGGATGTAGAATATTTTGGCGAATACCTCGAGTTCGCGGATGAACCCGATATGCTGGAATACTTCGACAACTATGTGAGCGACTCGGAATCTCCGGAACACGGCGAGTTCGGAGAGGAAGATCTCGAGGAAATCGAGGAAGGGAATTCAGACGATAATGAAGATGAAGATTCAGAAATTATGGAATATTATGAAGGAGAGAACGAGTTTCCTGAGATGGGCGAGGATGAATTTAACCTTGCTGAATACATGGAAATGGGTTTCAACCCCAACGATATAATAGACTTCGAGTGGGGACTGAACAACCTCGAGGGGGAACTAAACGAAGACCCGATGGAACCGGACGAACATGTTGAAGAAGACGAGGGAATGGATGAAGAGACAATAATCGACCCGGAAGAGGCATCGGAGATTCAACCTCCGATAATGCCTGATCCACCCCAGAATGATCTGGGCAAGTCGATACAGGTTGGGTTGATGATGACTACTGCTATCATGTCCTTTATGGCAGGAGTAGTCACAACCTACATGGCCTTTTAAGAGAAGAAGTTATGAACAAAAAAATGTAATAAAAGCTTTTGATGAATAAAAAGAGTAGAAATGGTATCAATTTAAGCATGAGTCAAGTAAGAATGATAATACCATCGGCTAGATCTTAACGCGTATGAATGGTAAGATGATATGACAACCTAAGAAAGAATACCTCAACGATGACCTAAACATGGCATGAAACCTAGACATGATATGTTAAGAAGATATTCATGAATGCATAAATAATAACTTAGACTAATACTATTATCATTTAGGAAAAATAAGTATGGCTAGAAGACGAAATACCAGAACGGAGGAGACCACACCTACACCTGATTGGGCACATGTAGTTACTGAGCTACAACGACAGCTTACGGAACAGCAACAGATGATTGCTACCATGATGAATCAACAAGGGAATCCTGCTACCCCAAATCAGAATAGTATGCCAACCATACCAGTAGTTGAACCGGAGCCAGTAGTAGCACCAGTACCACCAGTGAATCCGGCACCGGTGGTTCGCCAAGAAGCGTATCTGATCCAGTGGCAAAGACTGAGGCCAGAGAAATTCTCTGGTAATTGTGAAGCATGGGACGCACAAGCTTGGTTTAAGACAATGGAGAGCACGATAGAATTATTGGACTGGCCTGAGCATGAAAAGGTCAAATGCGTATCATTCTATCTCACGGGAGACGCCCGAATGTGGTGGGACAGAGTGAAAGTGAAAAGACCAGTGAACCAAATGAGTTGGGCAGATTTTGAGATGGAATTCTTCGAAGAATTCTTCCACACTCGGGTAACAAGTAGGCACTATGATGAATTCACCGAATTTCGACAAGGTGACCTAACGGTGGAAGAAGCGGTGAGAAGATTCAATCGCCTGGCACGACTATGCCCGGAACAAGTTAGGACTGAAGGAGAAAGGGTCAGGCTTATGCTGAAAATGCTCAGACCGGAGATAGCACTTAATGTGGCCAGCGGAGTTAATAGGCCGCGGACCACGGAGGAGGTAATTAGCAGTGCCCTGAATACTAAACACTACCTAAAGGCACTAGGCAAGGACAAGAAGCAAACTCAGAAGGAAGAACCGGAAAATATCAAGGCCAACTGGAAAGGGAACCACGGTGGAAAGGGAAAGCGACGGAACGAAACTGAGAGTGGTCCGTCCAACAAGCAGCTCAAGTTTCTCCAGTGCAACGCATGTGGGAAGAAACATCCAGGAACATGTCGTACGGGCACTAATAAGTGTTACAACTGTGGGATAGAGGGTCATAAAGCAATAGACTGTCGCAAGAGCAAAATTAAATGCTACGACTGTGGACTGGAAGGACATCTGTCTAGAGACAGCCCTACCAAAACTAAAGCACCACAGTATGTGCCGAACCAAGGTGGTCCCGCAAGGTTACACCAACTGCAGACTTCTATTGAGGGACCTTCAATAAGTCAAGGGAGATTGGAAGCTCCACCAGTATCTAAGGAATCGGAGCAGAAATTGTTATTCTAAGTTCGGGGACGAACTTTCAATAAGTAGGGGATTTGTAACACCCCTAGAAAGCCTAGATAAAGTAAGGGCAATGAGAGTACGAATGTAATGAAAAGAATGTGTAGATAGTCTACGTTGAATGTTACGATGGGAAGGATTTAGATGATTAAAAACTTTATGAAAGAAAATAAAGTTGAGAATATAAAGTTCTATACATGATTTATAATGCAAGGAATTAATGTAAACAAAAGAAATATGAGATATTATATATGCATGTATGAAATATTTATGCATAATGCATGTACATGAATTATTTTGTACAAAAATATGTTAGGAGAAGGATTTGATCCTTGGTTCTCTTGTGGATGCATGCATGTGTTAACCAAGTGTGATAGGAGTGAATATTGTAAGAGGAGAGATGAGAATTATAATTAAAGGAAAGAAAGGAGAGAAATTAAGAGAAAGAAAAGAGAGAAACTCAAGAAGCATTTCTCTAGCATATTCTTTCTCATTAAGAGGAGAAGTAAATGAGGAGGATGAATCAAGTCAAGTTTTCCTCCCCTCACTTTAGTATAAATAGGCATGGAGGGGGGGGGCTTCATCCTCAACTCACTCTCCTCCTCTCCTCCATTTGTGTCGAGCACTCTCCCTCCCTCTTTCCTCTTGTTGCCGAGAGCAACAACTCTCCCCCTTCTTTCTTTCTTTTTGTTGCCGAGCAACACAAGAGGAAGAAGCCTCCTCTTCTTCCTCCTCCTCTCCACCAAAAGACCTAGCCACTTCTTCCTCCATTGGTGCCGAGCAAAGCAAGCAAGGAAGAAAGGTCAACAAGCAAGTTCTCAACTCTAGGAAACTTAAGCAAAGAAGGTAAGCTTCCCCTCACCTGCGGTACAAGGCTTTCATGTGATTTTCGGATTCTTTTTCTATGCCTTGAAAGAAAGTTTTCCCCTATGTTTTTATATATATATGATGCATGATCAGAGGTGTATGTAACCCTAGAATTTCAATCAAAAATATTGTAAATAGGTTAGGAAAATTATTGTCTAACCAAACTAGTGCAAGGTTCCCTCTATGAAATGCTAAGGACCTTCCTATGGTTTTCTTGCTTGGAAGTTGATTGGAACCAAAAGAACCCCACTCTCATGTTTCGGCCAAGAAAGAATTTAGGGTTAGGAGGACCTTGAATTTAAAATAACTATGCTTATATGACATGATATAAAGTTCTTAAGAGTTGTATACTTGTATGTTGAAAGAAACTCATGAACCTTACTCTTAATATTTCGGCCATGGTAAGGTGATGGTTTAGAGAAGCTTAAACAAAATTCTAATATGCTCAATGACCTCTGTGATATTATGTTATGAAAGATGATTAATGCTCTCATGTTTAATTGGAATGTAGAAAATTAGTTACATGATTTATGACATGTAAGATCACAAGAGTCCTAGCTTGTTTATGATCCAACTTTGTGTATGATGTTCTTAGTAAATCTTGCTATGAAATTTACTTAGGTTTCCCATACTTTAGGCCACTTAAAGGAAGTTTATATTCTATGAATTTCGGCCAAGTAAGGTTTAAAGGACCTAGAGGCCTTGGAAATGAAACCTAAGGGGTTAAAAGTACTTCTTATGAAAACTTGATAATGTGTGAAGGTGATACATGTTTGTATGACCTAAATGAATCATTATGTGTTCGGCCATGAAGGGATAGATGCCCTAGAAACCCTAGAACAAAAATTAAATATGTCTATGCCATGCTGTATGAAAATGATATGATAGAATGCATGATTGCTTTAGTTACGAAATGATATGCATAATGAAGTTATATTATGAAATATGCCATGATGTGTTATAGCATAGAAAATGCTATACATAATGAAAAGAAATGAAGTTATGTTATGATATGTGATAGCATAGAAAATGCTATACATAATGAAAAGAAATGAAAAGAATAAATGCATGAAAGATGGTTAAGGACATGATATGATAGTTATGCATGATAAGTTATTTTTATGGTTTGTACCAAGGGTGGGCTCCGTAAACGCCCCGGGGTCGATGGAGTAAGACTCGGGCCTCGTCAGTAATGGGCCTTTGAGTGCCCTAGGTCGATGGAGTAAGACTCGGGCCTAGTATGTATGCATGGTAGGGCTCAAGACTTGCTACCTTGGACCTACGCATTAAGTATGTGGTACAAACCGGGATCCCAAATGATGATGATATTAATTTCAAGTACTTATAAGTATAAGTTTTCAAATTCATGATGCATTGCCTACATATGTGCTTGAATTATCTGATGATTAGATATAATGTCATGTGATATTATGATATGAATATGAATATGATACCCTTGTATATCGTATGCTTATGATACCTTGCATGATATTGATATGCAATGATATTAATTCGGTTTTAGTGAGTAGGAAAGGAACTTACTGAGCCATGAGTGCTCATAGCTTACTTTCCTTGTACCGCAGATATGGGGGGAATGGAACGACGGAGCAGCAGGAGGAGCAGATAGTGATGTGTGTGGTGGTGGCTCGGCAAGAACGATTCGGACAAATTAATATTTTTAGTTATATGATCAATATATGCATATTTGAACTAATCAGAATATGTGATATCATGCTTATTTAAAGTAAAGGGATGATTTAAAATTTTCTGCTGTTATAGTATAACTAAAGTATGTACGTAAGTAGTATAAGAACGTAGCGCCGCCCTTAGGTAAGAAGGGTGGGCGTTACATGCTATGTACTCGACCTAATGTCTTGTATGCTTTGAGCATGACGAGCAGATACCAGTCAGATCCAGGTGAAAGTTACTGGATAGCGGTTAAGAATATTCTTAAGTACTTAAGAAGGACTAAAGAATATTTCTTGATATATGGAGGCAATGATGAACTAGCTATAAAGGGTTACAGTGATGCTAGCTTCCAGACCGACCAGGATGACTATAGATCGCAGTCGGGGTTCGTATTTTGCATTAATGGTGGTGCTGTGAGCTGGAAGAGTTCGAAGCAAGACATAGTAGCCGATTCTACGACAGAGGCCGAGTATATTGTTGCATCAGAGGCAGCAAAGGAGGCAGTTTGGATTCGCAAGTTCATCACTGAACTTGGGGTGGTTCCTAGCATTGCTGACCCTATTGAGCTCTATTGTGACAACAATGGAGCTATAGCACAGGCGAAGGAACCTCACTCACACCAGCGGACCAAACACATACTACGGCGCTTCCATCTCATTCGAGAGATCATCGAGAGAGGAGATGTGAAGATTTGCAGAGTACCTACAGAGGCTAACATCGCAGATCCCTTGACCAAGGTTTTGGCACAGAGGAAGCATGATGGTCACACTAGGTCATTGGGGCTTAGAGCCTACACTGATTGACACTAGTGCTAGTGGGAGATTGTTAGCTAGAGCCCTAGAGCCAATCATTTGATGATTGTATTTTGGACTTGTTGTATCATATTCTATATATAAATAAAGGCATTTGGTTTTTGGTTATTATACTTACTTGTATTGGTGCCAAAATAAACTAAGTATAATAACGTCCTTGAGTAGAAGGTTCTTACCTATATCAATCGATTGGTTGAATCGATAGTGAGATGATATAGGGAACACTACTCTTATTCATTCCTAGTCGAGTATTAACATTCAGGGACAATGTTAATGCAATAAGACTAGCATGTAGGTCAACTCGATGACTTGATCTCACAAGTCATGGATATAGAGATATCAAATTGACACATGGGTATACATTAGAGAATGTATACTGAATGGCCTGCCATGAGAAAGTATCATGGATCATTATATGAGTGTCATATACTTTCTCATGTGGCTATTAGTATGACTACTAGTCCTTAGACCTGAAGTCACCATGGATCCCTACATAAGGAGTTACGTACTTTGGTTTCGTCAAACATCACCCGTAATTGGGTGGACTATAAAGGCGATTACTGGGTATGTAACAAATTATGCGGAGGGATGTGAGTGATGTAGATGGGATCTATCCCTCCTATATGACGGGAGAGACATCGGTATTCTTGATAGAGTGAGACCACGAAGTGCATGGCCATGTCCAAATGAGTCAATATGAGATATTGAGCTCATTTGATTTAGTGAGTCTACTTGCAGTTCAAGATTTAGATTGATTAGAGGATGACACGGTCTATGCCTCAAATTGATCAATCTAGATGTCTAGGATAGAAGGACACTTCTCATATATTGTGAGGAGTCATAATTAGTAGTCACAAGGTGATGTTGGATCTCAACATTCTTGTAACTTTGGGTAGTAATGATGTGTTGCTAGATACCGCTCATTACTTATGCTCCTAAATGGGTTTAGGGGCATTGCCAACGTTACAAGAACCTATAGGGTCACACAATAAAGACAATTAGATGGAGATTAGGTTCATATGATGAACCAAGAGGATTAGATTCATTTGATGAATCAAATTGGATTAAGAGTAATCCAAATTGGGCTAATTGAGTTGGACTCAAGTTGATTCATGTATTTAATGAGTCTAATTTAGATTATGACTCATTAAATCAACTTAATTTAATGAATTAGATTCATTATATTAAGTTGGCTTGAATCAAATCGTTAGATTAGATCAACCATGGAAGAGATTTGGTCAAGTTTGACTTGACTTGAGAGGAAGAGGAAGAGTCAAGTTTGACTTGACTAATTGCCACATCATTAGTGAGATGGCAAGATGTGGACCAATGATGATGCTCCACATCATCATGGTGTGCCACCTCATGGAGGTTACAAGCCTCCTTTCCCATTAATGTGGCCGGCCACATTAAATGAGTGGGAGTTACTCAAGTGGCCGGCCACACAAGAGGATGAATGGGAATGAATTTTCATTCAAGACTCATTAACTCCATCTTCTTCCTCTAGCTCTCCCTCTCCCTCTCCTCCTCAACTTGGCCGAACCACACAAGGTGCTAGCACACCCTTTTGTGTGGTTTTTCTCCACCTACGTGTCCGTGTGGTTACTTCTAGAGGGGTATCTATTTTGATACTCTCGAGATCCGGCACCGTTTGGACGAGCGGGAACGCGAAGGGCTTCGCTTCAAAGGTATAACTTTTCTTTTGTAGATCTAAGTGTAGATCTAGGTAGAAACTCGTATTCGTATGTTTTTCAAATTTTTCTTTACACAGATCTATTGGATAGGGGCTTTCGGGGTTTCCGCGACGCGAAAAAGCGATTTTCGCGGCCCGAAAAAACCCAACATGTTCTCCCACTAACCTTCTTGTTGATACAAGGTTCATCTTCATTCTTAATGAACCAAACATTTTGATCACATCATCGAATCAAAGATTCTAGCTTCTAGAAGCTTGCTTCAATCCATAAATGGATCTTTGCAACTTACAAACCTTTCCAACTTGCTCTGGATCTACAAAACCCTCAAGTTGTGTCATGTACACATCCTTGAGTAGATTTCCATTAAGAAATGTAGTTTTGACATCCATCTGCCAGATCTCATAATCATAGTAAGCAGCAATAGTAAGCATGATCCGAATGAAATTGAGCATCGTAACTGGTGAAAAGGTTTCATCATAGTATATACCATGAATCTATTTGAATCCTTTAGCCACCAATCTACCTTTGTAGGTATGCATATGTCCATCCATGTCAGTCTTCACCTTGAAGACCCACTTACACCCAATGGGGTTGATCCCTTCAGGTGGATCAACCAAAGGTCATACTTGGTTAGTGTATATGGATTCCATCTTGGATCTCATGGCCTCTAGTCATTTCTCAGAATCTGGGCCCTGTACAGCTTCTTGATAAGATGTAGGCTCATTGAGACTAATAAGCTCTACATCACCGTGGTCAGACAAGAGAAAAGAATATCTCTCAGGCTGACGACGAATCCTATCAGATCTGCGTAGAGCATGTGCTACTTGAACAGATTGTTGTTCCACAACCTCTTGTGGTGCAACAAAACCCTGATCCACAACATCTTGTGGTACCTGTTCAATTTCCATCATAGTGTCAGTGCTAGTATCTTGAACTTCTTCAAGATCGACTTCACTACCACTAGTTTTTCTAGAAATAAATTCTTTTCTAGAAACACACCAGTTCTGGCAACAAACACCTTGCCATGTGTGGGATTATAGAAGTAATATCCCTTTGTTTCCTTAGGATATCCTATAAAATAGCACTTGTCCAATTTGGGTCCTAGTTTATCTGAGTCTAGTCGTCGAACATAAGCCTTACAATCCCAAATCTTCATAAAATGAGTATGAAAAATAATTTTGCTTCAGGGCACTGCCACATGAAACCCTCGCAAGGGGTGCTGCCCCTTTGACCCCTGCCCGCTAACCGGCTAGTGGGACCATCGTGGCATTACGACTCATAAGTCTTTGTAGAAATCATAGTAAATTTTATGTCATAGAAATATTGTGAATGTTATATGACATGGTGTATGGTTATGACCTTTTACCCCAATATGATTGGATGTGTGTGTATGTTGTAATTCATAATATAGCTTGCATGTCGTGTCTTCATCTTTTATCACTCTTATTGTAAATTTAGACTACCCTTGAATGTAACTCAAGGTTTATTTAGGTTTTATAATGTACAAATTAGAGAATAATTAGTCTACTAGACGACGGTGAGAAAAAGGAAGAAGGACAACAACACACGAGGCACTTGGAGAAGATGCTTAGCCATAGGTTGATTTTTCGATCTTCTCATTGGCTTGAGAGGATCGTAGATTAAGGGGCCATAACCATGTCACGTTTCATTTTGCATATATGTTGATGTGTGCTATGATTGTGTGCTAAGTGTAGTTTCACCATCAAAGGTCCTTTTACTATATTCCTACCAAACTTTGGTACACACTACTACCTCGATCATTTGTAGTTAGATTTGCCAAATCAAAGTAACTCGTTTTATCTTGGTAGAGTGTGACAGGATAATTGTGATGCCTGACTATTGGAATTTGGTTGTGACTTAGCTAAGTTACCTCAATTGGATTGAGAACATTGAGGCATAACCCATGCGATGTAATTCAAATTATACTAGTCTTGGGTGATTAGCCAAAGCTAACTCAACATGAATTATAATATGGATTTCATAAGATGGGAAAACGAACAAATAGTCTTGTTCACCTAAAGATACAAGAGTTACATAGGATGTAATTGGTAAACATTGTCTACCTAAGTTGTACTAAGTCTTGGGCGATTAGCCAAAGCTAACTCAAGATGAGGTATAATATGAATCTTGTCCAAATGGTACACATTGCCTACCTAATTTATACAAGTCTTGGGCGATTAGCCAAAGCTAACTCAAGATAAGGTATAATATGGATCTTGTCTCACATGAATGTCATCGTGATTGGATTTAGAACTAGTATACTTGCATCTACCAAGCTATAGAATTCAGTGGGAGAATCATTTAATTAAAAGACTAATTAAATGATCTGAGTATGATACTTTCTCTACATTTTGATGTTTTAGACCACCATGTCATCTAGTACGTTGAATACGCTCTCTCTGTGATCTGTTCTTAATAAGGACAAGCTCAATGGAGCTAACTTCCTGAACTGGTACAGAAACTTGAGAATAGTTCTCAAGCAAGAAAGAAAACTATACATCCTAGAGCAGCCCATTCTTGAAGCATCCCCCACTACTGCCACTAGAGATGATAGGGATACTTATAAGAAGCATCAAGATGATGCATTAGATGTATCATGCCTTATGCTCGCCACCATGAACTCTGAGCTTCAGAAGCAACGTGAGAACATGGATGCTTATGATATGATTGAACATCTTAGACAACTATATCAAGGACGAGCAAGGTATGAGAGATTTGATATTTCTAAGGCACTATTTTAGTGCAGAATGTAAGAAGGAAGTCTCGTAGGGCCTTATGTGATCAAAATAATCGGGTAGGTGGAGAATCTACAAAGGTTGGGATTCCCGCTAGGCCAAGAATTGGCCACTGACCTTATTCTGCAGTCATTACCTGAGAGCTACAGTTAATTTTTCATGAACTACAATATGAATGAAATTGACAAACCATTGCATGAGATGTTGAGCATATTGAGAACTACTGAACTCAACCTTGAGAAGGTAAAGCCTAGTATCATTTTGATGATGCAAAACGTCAAAGGTAAATGGAAGCTCAAAGGTAAGGGTAGGACCCAAGCCAAAGACAAGGGCAAGACTCATGTATTGAAACCCAAAGCTGGAGTTGTTAAGGAAGGAATCTACTTCCACTATGGTGAGACTGGACATTGGAAGAGGAACTGTAAAGTGTACCTAGAGGAACTGAAAAGGAAGAGAAGTGAGACTTCTACCTCAGATATATATGTTATAGAAGTCAATCTATCTATTTCTTCTTCATGGGTATTAGATACTAGATATGCATCTTACATTTGCACTAATGTGCAGAGGCTGAGAAATAGTAGATCATTGACAAAGGGAGAAGTCGACCTATGAGTAGGCAATGGTGCAAGAATTGCTGTTATAGCTGTAGGAACATATTCCTTATCTTTGCCCACTTGATTTATTTTAGAACTTGAAGAGTGTTGTTATGTTCCTACTTTAACTAAGAACATTATATCTATTTTTTGTTTAGACAAAAAAGGTTTTTCATTTATAAAAAAAGATAAATATTGTTCTATTTATTTCAATGAAATTTTCTATTATAGTGCACATCTTATGAATGGACTTTGCGTTCTAGACTTTGATAACCCAATCTATAATATAAAGACCAAACATATCTCTGGCATTGTCGCTTGGGTCACATAAATGAGAGTTGCATATCCCAACTCCATAAGGATGGACTTTTGGACTCATTTGATTTTGAATCATATGAGGCATGTGAATCTTGTCTTCAAGGCAAGATGACAAAGACTTCATTTAGTGGACATAAAGAAAGATCAAATGACTTTTTAGAACTCATACATATAGATGTATGTGGCCCTATTAGAATAGCAGGTAGAGGAGGCTACCATTACTTCATTACTTTTACTGATGATTTCAGTAGGTATGACTACGTGTATCTGATGAGACACAAGTTAGAATCCTTTGAAAAAGTTCAAAGAATTCAAGAATAAAGTACAAAACCAACTTGGTAAGAGTTTTAAGATGTTTCAATCAAATCGAGGTGGGGAATACCTTAGCTAAGAGTTTCATGACCATCTCCTTGAGTGTGGGATCATATCTCAATTCACTCCACCTAGAACACCACAATGGAATGGTGTATCAGAAAGGAGAAATCAAACTTTATTAAATATGGTACGATCGATGATGAGTCATACAGGTCTTCCTATTTCCTTCTGGGGACATGCTCTAGAAACTACCGCTTTCACACTTAATCACATTCCATCTAAGGTTGTCATAAAGACACCATATATGATATGGATCAGGAAGAGTCCCAAGATGTCTTTCATGAAGATTTAGGTTGTGAGGCTTACATTCGATGATAAGTCTCAGATAAACTAGGATTCAAATCAGACAAGTGCTATTTTGAAGGATATCCCAAGGAAACAAAGGGATTTTACTTTTATAATCCCACACAAGGCAAGGTGTTTGTTTCCAAACTGTGTCTTTCTAGAAAAGAAATTTGTTTTTAGAAAAACTAGTGGGAGTAAAGTCAATCTTGAAGAAATTCAAGATGCACAAACTAGCACTGACACCTTAATGGAAACTGAACATAAACCACAAGATGTTGTGGATATGATGTTGTTACACCATAAGAAGTTGTGGAGCAACAACCTATTTAAGTAGCATAAGCTCTACGCAGATCTGATAGGACCCATCGTCAAATTAAGAGATATTCTTTTCTCTTGTCTGATAATGGTGATGTAGTGCTAGTTGATCTCAACGAGCCTACATCTTATAAGGAAGCTGTATATGGCCTAAATTCTGAAAAATGGCTAGAGGCCATGAGATCCGAAATGGAATCCATGTGCACTAACCAAGTATGGACTTTGGTTAATCCACCTGAAGGGATCAAACCCATTGGGTGTAAGTGGGTCTTCAACGTGAAGATTGACATGGATAGGCATGTGCTTACCTATAAAGGTATATTGGTGGCTAAAGGATTCAAGCAGATTCATGGTATAGACTATGATGAAACCTTTTCACCAGTTGCGATGCTAAAGTCCATTCGGATCATGCTTGCTATTGCTACTTACTATGATTATGAGATCTGGCAGATGAATATCAAAACTACATTTCTTAACGGAAATCTACTCGAGGATGTGTACATGACACAACCTGAGGGTTTTATAGATCCAAAGCATGCTGGAAAGGTTTGTAAGTTGCAAAGATCCATTTATGGATTAAAGCAAGCTTTTAGAAGCTAGAATCTTTGATTTGATGATGCAATCAAAACATTTGGTTTCATCAAGAATGAAGATGAACGTTGTGTCTACAAGAAGGTTAGTGGGAGCACAGTCATCTTTCTCATATTGTATGTAGATGACATACTTCTCATTGGAAATGATATCTCTACTCTTCAGTTAGTGAAGACTTGGCTTGGGAATTATTTCTCAATGAAGGACTTAGGTGAAGTAGCCTACATTTTAGGCATCAAGATCTATAGAGATAGATCTAAGAGATTGCTTGGTCTAAGTCAGAGTATATATATTGACAAGGTGTTTAAACGTTTTGTCATGCAGGATTCCAAGAAGGGATTCCTGCCAATGTCACATGGTGCAAGTCTTTCGAAGACTCAATGCCCCTCTTCTAAGGAAGCAAGGGACTGCATGAATCAGATTCTTTATACATCTGCTATATAGTTTATCATGTACGTTATGCTTTGTACTCGCTTAGATGTTTCGTATGCGTTAAGCATGATGAGCATATACCAATCAGATCCAGTTGAAGGTCACAGGACAATAGTCAAGAATATTCTTAAGTACTTGAGAAGAACTCAAGATTATTTGTTGATCTTTGGAGATAATAAAGAGCTTGTTGTAAAGGGATATAACGGTTGTTGTAAAGGGCTCCTTTTGTATCATATTTCATTATTAATAAAAGACAAAGTTGGTTATTATATTTATTTCAATTCAGTGCCGAATGAATAAGTATAATAATGTCCTAGAGTAGGAGGTTCTAATCTACAACATATCAATTGGTTAAATGGATAGTGAGATATTGTAGATATACATAGAACACTACTCTTAACTATTCGTAGTCAAGTATTAATATGCAAGGACAATATTAATCTGTTGACACTAGCATGCAGGTTAACGGATGACTTAATTTCACAAGTCATAGATAGGAGATATCAGGTTGGCACATGAGTATATATTAGAGAATATATACTGAATGACCCACCATGAGAATGTTTCATGGATCATTATTTGAGTGTCATAAACATTCTCATGTGACTATTTATATGCATAGTCCTTAGACCTGAAGTCACTATGGTTTCATACATAAGGCGTTGTATACTTTGGTATTGACAAACATCAACTGTAATAGGGTGGACTATAAAGTCGATCACTGGGTATGCAATAACTTATGAGGGGAGATGTGAGTGATGTAGATGTGATCTATCCCTTACATATGACGGAATCAATGTCTGTGGGCCCCTTGATTAGTAGGACGCAAGAATGCATGGTCATGCTCAAATGAGTCAATATGAGATATTGAGCTTATTTGTTTTGAGTGCGTCTACTTGGAGAGCAAGAAACAAAGATTGATAAGATGATGATATGATCTATGTCTCATTGATCAATCTAGATATCAAGGATAAAGGGACTGAGTCATACAAGATAATAGTCACGGACAGGTTAGGTCGGATCTCAACTTTCTCATCACTTGGGTAGCAATGATGCATTGCTAGATGCCACTGATTGTTTATGTATTTAAAATATTAATTTGGATACATTGCCAATGTTAAGAGAGCCTATTAGGCCACACACAAAGAACATGTTGGTTTGGAGATGGATATTTTAGTTTGACTAAAATACTAAGGATCTTAAGATTAATGGGTTAATCTAAAGTGTTGATGTTATCTTTGTAATGATTGGCACTAGTGCTAGTGGGAGATTATTAGTAATAGCTCTAAGAGCCAATTATGAGATGATTAAGCTTATTGGGTTATTGGGTTAATGGTTAATCTAATATAATAATCCAACCTATTAAGAGGAAAATAAAGATAGGTTTAATCCGAATTAGACTCATTGAATTAGACTCAATTGGATCCAATTATTGGATTGAGTCTAATTTAAATTAGATTCATGGAGTCAATTTGGATTGATGTCTATGGAGTCAATTGGGATTGATAAGATTCAATGAGTTAGACTCATTGGATGAACTTGAATTCACCAAGGAAGAGGAAAGGTCAATTTTAACTTGACCAAAAGGGAAGAGGAAAGGTCAATTTTGACTTGACCAAAAAACTCTTCATGAAAGATGACTAAGAGTCAATTCATGAAGAAGATCAAGAGGCAAAAGGAAGATCAAGAGCCAAATGGACTTTTGGTATTCCAAGGGAGTACAAAAGGAGCAATTTTGGCCATTGATTGTAAGAAATTTCATTTTTGTCTTCTTCTCCTTCCTCCTCTTCTTCCTCTTGGTCGATCCTTTCTCATGGTTGAATCACCTTGTGTGGCTAGCACCACAAAGTTGGTTCTTCTCTAGATCCAGAGTTCATGAGATGAACGGAACATGTTCGTGTGGATACCATAGAGGCGCAGACACTTGATCGCGCTGAGATCTGCATCCAAAGAAAGGTTGCTGCCAGGATTGCGAAGGGCACGCATCAAAGGTATAATCCTCTCATGTAAGACTTAGTATATGGTTTCCTTTTGCATGGATCATCTGGAGGAACTAGATGTTTTCCGCTGCACTTTCACGTGTTTAGCGCCCTAGTTCCTTACACACGAGACTAGCCATTGAAGCTAATCACTTTGAAATAAAATCTATGTGATAATTATGGTGTAGCAACATTAATTTGGGGGAGGACCCCCACTGTTGTTGCAGGAAGCACCAAACAATCAAACCTATGTTTTGATAATGGCAAAGAGTTCAAAGTTAAGTTATCTTGTGATCTAACAAGTGCTAAACCAAGTGTGCAAGAAAGTCCTAAGTGTACTTAGGCAAAAATCTTAGTGGATTCTAGGTAGTGGAAAACCCTAGGGGAGGTAACCCTAGGTCCTACGGGGTGGTAACCTTAGGTTCTGGAAAGTCTTGGCGGGTCATGTACTTTAGGTGAAATCCTAGAGTTGGAGACTCTAGGTGAAAATCCTATTGGCCACAAACCAAGTGAAAGACTGAACGAGTCGAGGATCGAATGTCCAGCGGGAAAGTCCTAAAGTCTCGGACGCTGAGCAAAAGTCCAGTCGGTCTGGAGGACCAATCTGGAAACAAGTAACTTCTCCAGAGAGGAGTAGGTGAGGACGCACTCCCCGTTGAGGGAACAGTAGGCGTCGGTTCGACCTAGGATTTCTGAAGGAAATTTGAAAGTCAGAACCGGAAAATCTGGATACTATCAAAAGTTTTCAGTTATATTTCTTTATTATTTGCTATTATTCTAACTTTGTTTTGCAGGAGACTAACACCTTTTGGAAGGCTAGATTCAACCTTTATCAGTTAATTGAACATCCGGATCAGTCGATCGAACCTCTAAGCAAGTAGAGTAAATTTCCAACTAACTTATCAGATTTGACCGAAGGATTGGTCAATCAAACCTGGGGTTCAGTTGACCGAACGGTGGATAGGCGTCGAAGTTGTTGGGTCGGGTGGATCGGATCAGATAGGCCAGCGAGATCAGTGAGATTAGCAAGGTTAGTAGGATCGATAGATCGAACAGCGAGATAGGTCGACCGAACGAAGACTCTTATCCGAGCAGAAGCATCGGTCGATCGAACACCAGGATCAGTCAACCAATTAGCGCCGAGTCAAAGAATCATCCCTAGATCAGTGGATTTAGATCAGGTCTGGCTCGTCTATAAAAGGAGGGTCAACTAGCAGCTTCAAAACAGCACATTCAGAACAATCATCTTACGTGCGTGCTGCTCCAAAACAACTCAACAACACTCAGCCACTACTCCGACAAACACCGAACAACTTCTAATCATTTGTTTTCGGTATACCTTGTCTTTTCAATACTTGTACTTGCATATTTGTAAAGAATTTATGTATTGATAGTGGATTGTCCAACATAAGTGATCAATGATTGCGGACCTTAGAGTAAGAGTCGTCAAAAGCTCCAAACCAAGTAAAATCAAAGGTGTTAGTTATGTTTTCTCTCTTTATTTCGCTGTGTTATTTTGTGTTTTCCGAAATGAGTGAAAAAGCCATGAGTGTTATTCACCCCCCCCCTCCTAGCATGCATCAATCCTATAATTGGTATCAAAGCGGGGTCGCTTCGAATCGATAAAGCCACCATTCAAGCAAATTTCTTTTTCTTTTTGTGGTAATTTTTTTAGAGTCAATTGGAATCGATAAAGTTGCCACCTTCTAATCAGTTTTATCGATCAAGTTTTTTATTTCTCGAGGTCGGTGCAAACACCACTCGAGTGTTACTATATTTTACTCTTTCACTACTAATCCAAGACCAAGTCTTGGAATATTTATTATTTTTTTATGTGTGTGAGAATTTTATTTAATAATGGCCCCACCTGTTAGAGTGTATACTAAAAGCCTAGATTTTGTAAACATTTATTTTTGAAATAAAGGAATCACATTGGTCAATATCCATATTTATTTGTTAAATGTAATTGTTCAATTAATTTATATAGTAGATAACATGGTGTGTGGTATCACACTCAGAAGATCATGTTGTCGGTTCTTTATAAATTATAAAAAGTTGCTCACGACTAAGATGGAAAAGGAACAAACCATTAGAATAGTCATAGTGTAATTAAGTATTAGTTTATCTTGACTAATAAATTACACTGGTACACTCTAAGTGTATTGAGTAGGACCATTTTAGGTAAGTTCTTTTTGTACTGACTAAATAAAAGAACTAGACCTTAGTTATTATGGAAGTGTGTGCTCTTAATCCTAATATAAAAACAACCGCATATATTTAGTATTTATTTCTTTAACTTATCAAAGGGTGAGATTTAGCTTGATAAATCAATAGGCCCGATAAGTTGGGAAATGATATTACTTATAGTGTGTGTTGTTATTTATAGAAGGAATCTGTGTCCTAGTTATCTAGGTTGAGAATGCCCCCAAGAGGAGCTCATAAGGATTGCTATGTTAAACCCTGCAGGTGGACTTAGTTCGACATGACAATGAAGTTGACTGGTACTACTCTTGGAGCTAGATATTAATTAAGTGAGTTGTCAGTAATTTATTTAATTAGTGGGCATTCGTAATCTTAAACACAGGGAGATTAACACACTCATTATAAGAAGGAGCCCATAATGTAATTTGGGATTGGTGCGGTATTGCGATAATAACTCTCTAGTGGAATGAGTTATTATCGATGAACTTGAGTTGTGTGTTTGGGGCGAATATGTGATACTCAAGCTCATCGGAAGGTCAAAACCAATTTCTCCTCTAGGTCCCTATCGTAGCCTCATTAAACCCTCAAGTCCATCCAAAGAAAGGCCCATCTTGGTGTCCAAGAAGGGGGTCGGTCCATTGCTTGGTGACCAAGCAATGGTCGGCCACATCTCCTCTTAAAGGGCTGACCCTTTGCTTGGTGCCCAAGCATGTAGGGGCTGACTACAATAATTCAAACAAGGAGGGGTGTTTTGAATTTTTAAAATATTCTCTTTGTAGAAATCTACAAATTGTAAAAGAGAGATTTTAAATTTAAAAACTTTCCTTATTTGAATTAGGCCACTTGTTTTAAAAGAAAGTTTAAAAGTTTTAAAACTTTCCTTTTTTAACCATCCTCATGGTTTAAGAAAAAAATGAAGAGAAGTTTTAAAATTTAAATTTTCTATCACAATGTTAAAAAAGGAAATTTTATAAGAGAAGTTTAAAATTTTAAAATATGGTTTTAATTTTTAAAACTTTCCTTTTTTAACTCCTACTTTAGGAAATTAGAAGAGAGCTTGTAAAATTTTATAAGAGCTTATAAAATTTTATTAAATTTTTATTTCTTTCCTTGATGAGGTGGCTGGCCACCTTGCTTGGTGCCTAAGCAAGGGGCCGGCTAAAATAAAAAAAAAATCATCACCCAATTAATGTTTGGTGATTGATTCAATCAAGAGGAAAGAAAAGGAAAAATAAAAGGGAAAAGGAAAAACAAGAGGAAGATTTTAACTTTTGTAAAAAGTCTTTCCTTATTTGCCTTGGGCAAGTAATATAAAAGAAGGGGGAGAGGAGGCCTCATGATACAATAATTCTTATTCTCTTGCTTGGAGATCTTGGTGTGGTCGGCCCCTTTCTCCCTCTCCTTTCCCTTGCTCTCTTTTCCTTGGTGATGGTAGTGGCCGGATATTAGAGGAGGAAGAAGAAAGCTCTTTGGGTGGTGTTCATCTTGGAGGATCGTTTCCCACACGACGTCCAAGGAGAGGCGAGGAATACGGCAGAAGATCTCGAGGTCATTAACATACAAAGAGAAGGTATAACTAGTATTTTTCTTCCGCATCATACTAGTTATTTTTCTTTGTAAGAATTCCAAACACAAGAGGCATTAGATCTAGTTTTTCAAATTTATTTTTCAAGTTTTTGATTTCTTTATTTTTCAAATTTGTGATTCAATTGTTCTTTTTGGTTAACCTAGAGTTATTTAAGGAAATTAAATATTAGCTTTCCTTAAAAGGATTTGTCTAGGCAGTGGTGGTTGCTCCCGTATACAAGAAGGCTATGTGCCTCGCCATGCAGTCCTGGAAGCCAAATTTGGAAATTAATATTTAATGGAATTAATAACATAGGTGGATTTGGATCAATAGTGTTAAGTTCCGCTTGCGATCCAAATCTAAACCATTAAGAACAGCTAAGTTAAATTTGGAATCAATGATGGTAAGTTCTGTCCGCGATTCCTAATTTAACTTCTAAAGAACACAATAGGTTATTTAAGGAAAGGTTCAACACTTGTATAAAATTTTTGTAAAATACGGTGCCCAGATAATAATTAAATAATAATATTATTGGAAAAATAATCTTATTGGATTTTTCAGGAATTTTTAGGAATTTTCTGGGATTTAAACGGAGTCCGTATGAGGTAGTTTGCGGGGATGAATTAATAGGTATGGGAGAAAGCCTGTTTAGAACACCATTTAGGTGGGAGTTAATTGAGGAATTATCTTATAGTTTAATTAACTTAATCTTAATAAACCCTAAGCCTTAAATTCCCGATTCCTTTCTCATTCATGCCGACTCCTCTCCCCCTACCATCTCCACCTGACGACGCTATCTCTGCCCCTCTCGCCGCGATTGCCTCTTCTTCTCACCTTCGTTGCCGATGCTGATCGACACCACCGCCGCGAGCCTTCCTTTCCCCGATCTCCTCTCTTGAGCTCTCTCGCACGACTTCGTTTCCCCGACGCCGATGCCACAAGGGAGATCATCGCGTCGATCGCCAGTCATTCTTCTCCCAGATCGCTGCCCTTTTTCGTGAGTGATCTTCGGCTGGAAGGGGGGAGAACCCGAGCCCTCTCCCGATCTCCCCTATTCTGTGCCCTAGCTTCATTTTGTCGCCGCCGGCTATAAGCACCAGGTGCTCGCCAAGAGTCGACCGCTGCCGATCACCACCAAATCTCTCCTTTCTTCGCTGGATAGTGACCACCAGTCTGGTGCCCTCACCTCCATTGGCCTCGCTTCGACCATGAGGCACCGTCATCCACCCTCTGTATGGTCTCCGACAAAGGGGAAGCTATAGACACTGAATTGGGCAGCTCCACCTAACACCAGCCATTGGTTGCATTTGGCTCCTTCACCGAGAAGCTGATGTAGATTTGAAATTGAGGTAACAAAATAGATCTGAACAGATAATGAAGTATGGTTAATTGTTAAGCTTGGATGTGATTAGTGTGATATGTATTGGTTTGGAGTTAGTTAATCTATGGTTAAGAGATTGGTGGAGTAGATAGTTTCATACAGTGATTAAATCAATCTTTGGAATGGTTAACGATCTCGATAGATTGGTTTATTGTTACATGTTAATCAATGCAAGGGATGGATTTTTATTTATGGAATAGAAATTGATTTAAGTTGTATTGGATTTATGATGCTTAGGTTGATAGTTGATTAGAAGTTGTGGATTCAGTTGTGATGTGTTGATTAAATAGCATTGGATTGATTAATGGATGAATTTGGTGAGTATTTGGATAGACTGTTGTTAATTGGACTTGGATCGTCAGGTGAAATTAAAGGAGATTACCTAATCGAATCAGGATTGAGTTTTGGGTTTAGCTAGTTGTCATATATGCGATTAGCTAAATTGTATATCGTGTAATTTGCAGGACGTTGACTCGAGACGAGCATCTTGACATGGGATTTGTTTTGATACAGATTCAGACTACAGTTAAAGGCGGGTACTTCTTGCTTTATCTCTTTAGCACATTGATCTTAGTGCATGAGCTATATGTTTAGATGGCTACTATGTTTATCTTGACTCCACTCTTATTTTTCCTGCGCTTGATACTTCCACTCAATCTTTGAGCTACTCATGTCTGTTTCAATATAGTCTCTTGTTGCTATCAATGATATTTAGCAGATACTATATTACTAGGTATCAGATACCAGATACCAGTTACCAGATGCTAGACATTAGATATTAGGTATTGGATATATAGACACCTGATACCATGTTTACATGCTTTGGTTGCTGTTTATTTACACACCTTACTGAGCATACTGGCTTCATATAGCTTACCTGTTTCTATTTATATATATATGATGACTATTGCATTGTTCGCATCATGTCATTGCATGCATTGCCGACGATCCTGTCTCCCTTATGGTTGAGGCGGTCGTTGGCCTGGGCCGCACGCTCGGCCACTCATGGGTGGTGGTAGCTGGAGCGTGCCGCTTGTCCTGTCGTGGCACACTCGGCCACTCATGGGTAGTGGCGGCTGGAGTCGCGGCAGTAGGGACCCCCGTCGCAGACGTAGCTATTCAGCTACTATGCACCTATCCATCCGGTCACTCGAGAGTAGTGGCGGCCTTTGGATGGTCCGGCCTCTCGACCATACAGGGGTCGTGGTGCAGAGAGGTGGGTGGGGTGACCATCCGTACATACGCTGTTGTTATTATATCTGCTGGTTGTTTACTTATGTTGTTGTTGCTTATCTATGCTGCTGTTGCTAGATTATGCTGTTGTTGTTTATTTATGCTGTTATGCTTACTTAGGTTGAGATTTATACCTGTGTTATGTGTTTAGACACTGGCTTACTCATTGTTGACCTGTACATACCTCACATGATACCATGTAGTTATGAGCAATACTGTAGCAGGACTTTGCTACATCTACCTTCCCTTACTAGCCTAGGATATGGTTTCAGGTATGGACACTTATTGTGATATCACTGTAGTATTTGCTATTTCCATACGAGACTGTATACCTTTGCATCTCTAGTTTTATTTAATATACTCATGCACTATCAGTCTATTACCCGCTGAGTCTTTATACTCACCACCCCGTATATTGGTAATTTCACCAGGTAGCAGGTAAAGGTTTATAGAGCCTGTCCGCCAGTCCCACGTCACATTCGAGGACGACCTTACGATTTTGGTATTTCTTACGCTATTTGTATTTTGGGTTTTGTACTTATTTATGTATTTGAGTTCTCTTGTATTTGGTTTGATATTATTGTGTCAAGCCGAGCCGGCTCGCAGTTAGATACTTTATGTTTTGTGATCATTGTTTGTGATTTCCGCTATGTTGATTCTAGTACAGCCGTGTGGGCTGATTCATATATTTATATAACTTCGTGGTTGTGTTTATTTCTGTTCCAGCCGAGTGGGCTGGTTATATAACTGCATGGTTGTGTAGATATATTTCAGCCGTATGTGGCTGATGTATATCGTATGTATGTATGCCTCAGATTGTCACCCGTACAGGGGAGATGTTGCTGAAATTTTTCGGTAAGGTCTCCTCTGGGGGCGTGACAATTTATTGGTATCAGAGCCTCAGGTTTTACGAGGCCTATTTTCATTTGGTTTTTCATGATTTGGTTTCTTGATGTGACTTTTCGGGTTTTGGGACCAAGCAGTGACAGGATTCTCCAAGCTATAGGAGGTATGTTTGTATATTGTTATCTTACATTTCTGTTAGTGCATGCTTAGTTGTTATGTTAGTTATGTTATGTATTAGTATGCTTTTGTTAGTACCTGTCCAGTTGTATGTAGCATACATCACATGTGTTGGGTCAATCACTGATCACGGTTGACCCTACTAGAGATCAAGGAGCACAGTCTCATAGGACTTCTTTTACCATACCACTAGTGTTATTAATTTTAGTTATCACTAGTTTAGTAGTGGTTAGTATCTGCTAAATATCATATTGCTTTGGTTCGTAGAGGACCAATTTACTCTTGTTGCGCTTAGTAGAGGATCCTAGTTGGTTCGGTTTGTAGAGGACCAATTTACTCTTGTTGCTTCGGTTAGTAGAGGACCGATGTACCCTTGTTGACTTGCTTAGTAGGTTTGATTTACTTTGTTGATTTGATTAGTAGATGATCGACTTATTCTAGTTGCTTTAGCCTATAGAGGTTCGATTTACCATTGTTGACTTGGTCAGTAGAGGACTGATCCTATGGAGACTTTGACCATGAATTGTATGTACCTGGTAGAATGACCTTGAAGGTACATTTGGATATGATACCCCCATTGATGTGGGAAAAGTGTAAGGCTACCTGCTTAACACTTATAAGATACATCCATTACTAGAGTGTATGAGTTGGAGAGTACATTTGGATATATGATTTGTACCAACATGAGAGAGTTGAAATTAGCTGCTTAACCTTTACGTGACCTGGTACCACGTGAAGGAAGAAGTAGAGAATGTTTTGGAGATCAGGTCATCACTTAGTGATTTCCTTGAGGTGTTTGGAGAGAGAGTAGTTCTCTACTTCTTCGTTAGCATGATGGTTTATAAGGCGATGATCAGTCGACTCGTCTAACGTTGTTCCATGGGAGATCTTGACTCATGGAACTATTGGATATGATTAGATATCCATGATGTACTTAGTGATATATACCCCGCAATGGTGCGGGGGAATGGTGTTAGTTGACTAATACCTAGGAGGTCCGACCGTAACTAGGTATAATTTCAGATGATGATCTTTGAGGGGTAGGGCGTTGATTGATAGATATTTTGATCAGCTATTTAGTTGTAGTGTTTCTCTATCTTTGTGTTCATTGTTCGATACTGGAGGTTGCTGAACCTTAGGGTGGAGCAATGATAGTATGATGGGGTACAAGACAATGGTTAGACGACTCAGCTAACATTGTCTATATCAGGTGGCTCAAGACCTTGACCACGTGATCATTTTACTAGATCTTGTAGTCTATTTATCATATTAGAGGGTTTGACCTTTTATCGGTGTTCGTCGAGGGGCATATATAGGATAATGATGAGGGTGGTGGAGATATCTCCTTGATGGATAGACTCTTAGTCAGTAGGTTGCGTGACCCTTTGACTTTGGATTGACATTTCTTTACGGTGGATATTTGATTATCGGAAAAGATGTTGAGGATGATTATGATTGGTGGATATTGTGAGATCATGTGTAGTGATATGCAGTCTATTGATGATTTATTAGTGGATATTTGACTTGATGATATACTATTTGATACTTGAGGTTGATAATGACATGGAGTGTGGTATGTCTATGATATATGGATTTATTGATTTGTAGTTGGTGATCAGATCACAGATTTGTTGGGGATCTTATGGTTGAGAATGTCTGTGGTATGGATATTATGAGTCCTTGGTGTTACCATTTAGGCATATCATGCCCTAGATGTTTTTATGGACTCGATGTATTTGGTATTCCTAGGGTGTTTGGATAATTTTACATGGTCTTCATTGACGATGTGTTGATCTATTTTCGATCCGAGGTGAATCACGTACACTAACTTCGCATAGTTTTAGAGATGTTTCGATGGGAACATCTATATGTGAAGTTCAGTGGTGCGTATTTTGATTACCTTGTGTGGGATTTTTGAGACACATTGTCTCTGGTAGAGGGATATCGGTGGACCCACAGGAGATAGAGGCTGTTATTAGTTGGGAGTGATCGTAGTCTAATCAGGAGACTCGCAGCTTCCTTGATCGGGCTAGATATTATCGGAGATTGGTTGAGGGTTTCTCCAGTATTATTATGTTGTTGACTGGACTGTTTAAGATGAGTATGGAATTTTCCTAGATAGATACTTACGAGATCAGTTTCAAGAGTTGAATCAAGAAGCTGATAGCTACACTTGTCTTAGTAGTACTTTCTAGTGTAGACGGATTTGTACTCTGCACAGAGGTATCATACCTAGGGTTTGGTGCAGTTCTGACATAGCATGAGCAGAGTAGTCGCGTGCTAGTAGTTAGAATTCTCGAATAATGAGAATTAGATTCTTTATCTCTATGGGGGATTGTGTGGTTCCAGTATCACTTCTTATCCGGGAGAAGTTCTGCAGGAAACAACTCATTTTAGATTTGTGGTATATGTTGTATAGAGATTTTGAGCATTCTTATTGGTGGATTGACACGAAGGAAGACATTGCGGATTTTGTAGCTTGATGTCTTGTGTGTTAGCACGTGGAGGCTAAACATCAGAGATTAGTAGGATTATCTCTGTTGAGTTGGATACTGGAGTGGAGTTGGGAGCATGTTATGATGGATTTTGTTGTGTGATTACTTAGGACAGGGTGAGGATATGATGCTTTGGGGTAATCATCGTTGGGTTGGTGAATTTGCTCTCTAGCTATTGCTTTATAGGATGGATTCTTTAGATCGAGTAGCAGGATTATACGGTGGAGAGATTACCGGACCTCAGGGTATATCTCTGAGTATTGTATTGGATGGAGATTTATGATTCACGTCACGATAGTGGCAGATTTTACAGCAGACCATGAGTATAAATTTTGGTTTTAGAACCGCCTCACATTTTTAGATAGATGAACAGACTTAGAGCTTATTGTGGATGTTAGAGGATTTTCTGATGCTAAGTGTTGTGGATTTTGGATGATTGATTTACTCACAGTTGACTAGACATCAGTGTGAAAGTAGCGGAAGCAGGCTGAGCGCATAACCCACAGAGTTATCGTTTATGGCTGGATATTTGTTCTTGATACTTGGATGTAATGGTATATGAGTATGTTGTTGTGTGGTTACCTTTACATGAGGATCCTTGAGTTGAGCAGTAAATTTGGGGACCAAATTTTTATTAGTGGGGGAGAATGTAAAATACGGTGCCCAGATAATAATTAAATAATAAGATTATTGGAAAAATAATCTTATTGGATTTTTCAGGAATTTTTAGGAATTTTCTGGGATTTAAACGGAGTCCGTATGAGGTAGTTTGCGGGGATGAATTAATAGGTATGGGAGAAAGCCTGTTTAGAACACCATTTAGGTGGGAGTTAATTGAGGAGTTATCTTATAGTTTAATTAACTTAATCTTAATAAACCCTAAGCCTCAAATTCCCGATTTCCTTTCTCATTCATGCCGACTCCTCTCCCCCTACCATCTCCACCCGACACCGCTATCTCTGCCCCTCTCGCCGCGATTGCCTCTTCTTCTCACCTTCGTTGCTGATGCTGATCGACACCACCGCCGCGAGCCTTCCTTTCCCCGATCTCCTCTCCTGAGCTCTCTCGCACGACTTCGTTTCCCCGATGCCGATGCCACAAGGGAGATCATCGCGTCGATTGCCAGTCGTTCTTCTCCCAGATCGCTGCCCTTGTTCGTGAGTGATCTTCGGCTGGAAGGGGGGAGAACCCAAGCCCTCTCCCGATCTCCCCTATTCTATGCCCTAGCTTTATTTTGTCGCCGCCGGCTATAATCACCAGGTGCTCGCCAAGAGTCGACCGCTGTCGATCACCACCAAATCTCTCCTTTCTTCGCTGGACAGTGACCACCAGTCTGGTGCCCTCGCCTCCATTGGCCTCGCTTCGACCATGAGGCACCGTCATCCACCCTCTGTATGGTCTCCGACAAAGGGGAAGCTATAGACACTGAATTGGGCAGCTCCACCTAACACCAGCCATTGGTTGCATTTGGCTCCTTCACCGAGAAGCTGCTGTAGATCTGAAATTGAGGTAACAAAATAGATCTGAACAGATAATGAAGTATGGTTAATTGTTAAGCTTGGATGTGATTAGTGTGATATGTATTGGTTTGGAGTTAGTTAATCTATGGTTAAGAGATAGGTGGAGTAGATAGTCTTCATACAGCGATTAAATCAATCTTTGGATTGGTTAACGATCTCGATAGATTGGTTTATTGTTACATGTTAATCAATGCAAGGGATGGATTTTTATTTATGGAATAGAAATTGATTTAAGTTGTATTGGATTTATGATGCTTAGGTTGATAGTTGATTAGAAGTTGTGGATTCAGTTGTGATGTGTTGATTAAATAGCATTGGTTGATTAATGGATGAATTTGGTGAGTATTTGGATAGACCGTTGTTAATTGGACTTGGATCGTCAGGTGAAATTAAATGAGATTACCTAATCGAATTAGGATTGAGTTTTGGGTTTAGCTAGTTGTCATATATGCGATTAGCTAAATTGTATATCGTGTAATTTGCAGGACGTTGACTCGAGACGAGCATCTTGACATGGGATTTGTTTTGATACAGATTCAGACTACAGTTAAAGGCGGGTACTTCTTGTTTTATCTCTTTAGCACATTGATCTTAGTGCATGAGATATATGTTTAGATGGCTACTATGTTTATCTTGACTCCACTCTTATTTTTCCTGCGCTTGATACTTCCACTCAATCTTTGAGCTACTCATGTCTGTTTCCATACAGTCTCTTGTTGCTATCAATGATATTTAGCAGATACTATATTACTAGGTATCAGATACCGGATACCAGTTACCTTATGCCAGACATTAGATATTAGGTATTGGATATATAGACACTTGATACCATGTTTACATGCTTTGGTTGCTGTTTATTGACACACCTTACTGAGAATGTTGGCTTCATGTAGCATACCTGTTTCTGTTATATATATATGATGACTGTTGCATTGTTCGCATCATGTCATAGCATGCATTGCCGACGATCCTGTCTCCCTTGTGGTTGAGGCGGTCGTTGGCCTGGGCCGCACGCTCGGCCACTAATGGGTGGTGGTAGCTGGAGCGTGCCGCTTGTCCTGTCGTGCCACCATCCGGTCACTCGAGAGTATTGGCGGCCTTTGGGTGGTATAGTTTGTCATCGATCCGGCCTCTCGACCATACAGGGGTCGTGGTGCATCCGTACATACGCTGTTGTTTATATCTGCTGGTTGTTTACTTATGTTGTTGTTGCTTATCTATGCTGCTTTGCTAGATTATCTGTTGTTGTTTATTTATCTGTTATGCTTACTTAGGTTGAGATTTATACATGTTATGTGTTTAGACACTGACTGGCTTACTGTTGCCATGTAGTACTGTAGCAGGACTTTGCTACATCTACCTTCCCTTACTAGCTTAGGATATGGTTTCAGGTATGAACACTTATTGTGATATCACTGTAGTATCTGCTATTTCCATACGAGACTGTATACCTTTGCATCTCTAGTTTTATTTAATATACTCATGCACTATCAGTCTATTACCCGCTGAGTCTTTATACTCACCACCCCGTATATTGGTAATTTCACCAGGTAGCAGGTAAAGGTTTATGGAGTCGCCTGGAGAGCCTGTCCGCCAGTCCCACGTCACATTCGAGGACGACCTTACGATTTTGGTATTCTTACGCTATTTGTATTTTAGGTTTTGTTCTTATTTATGTATTTGAGTTCTCTTGTATTTGGTTTGATATTATTGTGTCAAGCCGAGCCGGCTCGCAGTTAGATACTTTATGTTTTGTGATCGTTGTTTGTGATTTCCGCTGTGTTGATTCTAGTACAGCCGTGTGGACTGATTCATATATTTATATAACTGCGAGGTTGTGTTTATTTCTATTCCTGCCGAGTGGGCTGGTTATATAACTGCGTGGTTGTGTAGATATATTCCAGCCGTATGTGGCTGATGTATATTGTATGTATGTATGCCTCAGATTGTCACCCGTACAGGGGAGATGCTGCCGAAATTTTTCGGTAAGGTCTCCTCTGGAGGCATGACAATTTTTGTACAGTGGAGCCGGTACGATTTTCCTAGGACTAACCAACACCACCAAGAAGGCTACAACACAGCATGCCTGCCTCTCTTTTCCGGCGAAGACTTCGACTACTAGAAGGGTCGAATGGAGTACCACCTCCAGACGCAAGTGAGATGTGGATGATCATCCAGACCCGCCTAGTACTTCCACTCGACGACACTGGAAAATCAGTATAATGCGAGGACCGGGACATAAATTTGATAACGAAGATCGAAGGTAATGCCAAGGCAACATATACTCTACAATGCGGTTTGATAAAAGAAGAACCGAACCGAGTCGACCCATTTTCAAGCGTAAAGGAGCTGTAGGAAAAATTGATCGAGCTGCACGAAGGTACTTTCGACATGAAGGTATGCAAATGAGATCTACTATTAAACAAATTATATAATATAAAAATACAGGAAGGTGAGTCAACAAGCTAGCTATATTCTCGCGTCTAAGATCTTTTGAATAGACTCCACACGATTGGACAGAAAATGGAGAATTGCGACGTAATCAGGTACGCGCTGAATGCTTTTTTGAGGAATACCTTGTGACCATCGATGGTAAATGCTTACAAAGTATCTAAGGATTTTTCAACAATTAGAATAGATGAATTATTTTTAGAATTCGAATTACATGAACAGACTAATGCATTGCCAGGTGAGAAAGGTATTGACTTGATTGTAAATACAAGCAGAACACGAGAACAAAAAATCAAACACTGAACCGAACCTGAGAACGAAGATAAATCAGACTCAGAAGAAGATGAAATGTAACAACCCGCCTTCTACTAACTAAGCTGTAAGGCCGGACCGTCACATTATGTTGTGCTAAGCTATATCCATGACCATCACTAAGTCTAGATGCGGAAGCTGTACTAATTAAAACTTTGCTAAAATATTATCATTTCTTGATTCTATATGGCTAAGGGGTGTAATTTAAACTATTCATGTCATATATTACATTCCCTGCGATCAAGGAACTGAATTAAGGGGTTTGCAGCTGCTATCAGGCCTCCCAATCGATCCACGGATCGATTGGAATGGTCTGATCGATCCAGTGATCGACTCAGCATGCTACTGTATGCGGAACTTAGGTTGGATCGATCCAGTGATCGATTCAGCACGCTACTGTGCTCGGGGCAATATTCTGGATCGATCGGCTGATCCAGACTGGCCAATCGATCCAGTGATCGATCCCAGGGCTTTCTGTTCGCGACAGAAGGCATCCGGATCGATCGGTTGATCGATCCAGGAGCTTACTGTTCGCAACACAAACTTCTCAATCGATCAGCTGATCGATTGAGAAGCCTCCAATCGATCGACCGATCGATTGGGGTTTCTGATTTCGTACAGGAGTCTGATTTCAGCACTATTTCGCGCCTAAATCACTTATATCAATTCTAAAATGACTGGGAAACATTCTAATAACAAACAACTAGCATTCTAAACAGGGTTACTAACAATCTAAGCAAAGTTTCTATTACTCCATGCATGTAAATACTTAAATAAGCAAAAGTAGCGTAATAAGAAATGCTAAGTTCATAATGTTCTATTTCTTCACAGTTCTAATATTCAAAACAAAACTCGCTGAGGTTCCCTAAGATCTTTGTTCCAAGTTTCATCCACACACATCCTCATCGTTGCATTGACCTCCAGCCTCCGCTAGTCCATCTTTCCTTTACCTTTATCTGCAGTATAAGGAAAAAGTATCTGTAAGCTTTCGCTTAGTAAGAAACCATCTACCTCACAAAAACATGCATACGATGCAAATTATGTTTTTAAAACATGCTATTTGAAATACATACTGAATATGCTAAGCATGACATGGCATATAACACAGAGAAGCAAAACTGATCATAACAATAGAGCTAATCATAAACTATCATGTTGTATCAATAGAAAGCTATACGGATACAAAAGTTGAGCTAAACTAATACTAATCTGATGCTAAAGCCGAACTGAACTCACATGACTAATTTGTGATGTTTGAAAACTATATTCATAAGTAGATTAAAATAATAATCAAGTTGCTGTTTGGGACCGACAACTGTACTTGCTGTGCGCGCATCCCTAACTAGACCCGGGTTTGCATGTCCCGAATTTAGTAGGGTTACTAGGTTATCTGAACCTAGGGACGACTGTGGGAGGCCAACCCAATGGATATCTAATCCAGTACAGTGCCACTGAGAAAATAAAATACTAAACATAAGCTACTAATTCTTGTCTTGCTTTTACTAAGTTGTCTAAACCCAGAACTAGGTTATCTAAACCTAGAGGCGACTGTGGGAGCCCACCCATTGGACATCTAGTCCTGTAAAAGTTGAAGCAACACTGCTGTAAAAATGCTTCTATTGCATTTAGCTAAGCTAGTAAAATGCTTAAGTCGCATTTTTAACTGTACTAATAATTTGATCGAACACTTGGTATGCGCTAATTCGCATCCTTTGTGCCGAAAATCTACATAGTACTAAACTGAAGCATAAAATTCATACGGAAGCTACTTATACTGCAGGTGAGGGGTTTCTTACCTCTTGCGCTAGTTTTCTTACGAATCTAGTCGCTAGTTTTCCGGTGGAGACGATCTTCTCGACGATTCTCTTGCGTCTACGCGTTCCTCTCGCGGAGAGAAGCGTCCTCGTGTCGGAGTCGTCGCTGGAAGGTGCTCCTAGCGCCCTTAGGGCTTGGTGCGCCGAGAGAGGAAGAGGAGGGGGAAGGGTTCGGCGGAAACTAGGGTGAGGTGAGGAAGTTCTCGGTGGAAACCAAAAAATATAACCCTCACTTAATTATTTTCCCATATTTATATTAAGTGGGTAATTCGGCCCAACTTAAACATAAATACAATTGTTTCCCTTTCCTTTCAACACGGCCCTGCTGGGTTCACTTGGTTACTAGGGTCCACCATAAGTCGTAGGACCCAATAGGTCTCGGGTTCAATTCCCCTGTAGGCTATTTTCGTTTTCTATTTATTTTTGCTACTTCCGCTATTCTAAAAATTCTATAAAAATATCCTAAAATTTTAGAAAAATACTAGGATATTTCTAATAATTATTTTGAGAAATTTCGGGCGTTACATGAAATCACCACCGAAGTAGTCAAACTAGTTTGGAAAGCACTTAGGAGGAAGAAGGTAACTCAATCGAACACGAAGGCTAAGTCTGGAGTTACCTGCTACAGCTGCAACCAGAAGGGAGACTACAAGATGGAGTGTCTAAACCAGAAGCAAAGAAGAAGGAAGGCTTTGAAAGTAACATGGTCTGAATCCTCGAAAGATTCCGACGAAGAACATGAGCAAACAAGCTTCCTTGCCCTACTGGTACAAGCTTACATTGCCGAAACTGAGTCTGAGTCTGAAACTAGAGAAGAATCAGAAACTGAGTCCGAAAGAAGCCATGGATCCACATGTAGGACCGTTAGATTCGATAGAGGGGGGGGTGAATATCGATTCGAAAATACAGAGTATAAGCGCAGCGGAAAAGTAAAAATAGACACAAATGTTTTTTACTTCGTTCGGAGCCTGTGACGACTCCTACTCGAAGACCCGTGGTCCTTGACCACTTTCGTTGGGCAATCACTAACAAATCAAAATATGATTACAGAATGAATACAGGAAATGCTAGTGAAAATAAAGCAATACCGACAAGGAAATTAAATAGAAACTGAAGGAGCACTTTGTCGGAGCGTTGTTAGCGTTGCACTGAACGTCGAGCAGCAAGACCAGCAGTAGAAGAGTTCTAAGATGAATTGAATACTGAAGCTCCTGTCTGGGGCTTCTTTTATATGCTGTTCCAGGCGCCTGGATCCCTTCCGGGCGCCTGGAATGTGACGTAGCTGCACAAACCATGATGCTCCACGTGGCGACGACTCGGCTGGATAGAATTCGCCTTCCGGGCGCCCGGATCCCTTCCGGGCGCCCGGACCACCTTGTTTCAGAAAACTCCCTTTTCCTGCAAAACAAAGTTAGTCCGAGGCAAATATGTATCCTGTAAAACAGATTGTTAGCACAGTTAAAGTTCAACAGATGGATAAAAAGAGTATGACTTAGATTCCGTCTTTCCGAGACCGGAATCTAGTCACGATCTCGACTTAGACATCCGAAATGGATCTAAGCCGGATCGACGCCTAATGTCCCCTTTCCGGGAACGCGTCCTCACAGTCACTCCCCTCCAGTGACTTACCTCACTTACCTGCCAGACGTCCGGTCAGCCCGTCGACCCGTCTGGACTTCTCGCCAAGCGTCCGGTCATCCCGTCGACCCGCTTGGACTTCTCACCAACTATCCGGTCAGCCCGTCGACCTAGCTGGACTTCTCGCCAAGCGTCCGGTCAGCCCGCTTGGACTTCTCGTCAGCCCGTCGACCTGTCTGGACTTCTCCTGCACACTCGATCAAAGTGTCAGACAACAACAAAACTAACTTAACCTATTTGTCATTCATCAAAACCTAGGTTAAATCGTTAGTGCTAACTGCACCAACAATCTCTCCCTTTTTGATGGAATGACAACCTGGTTAAGTTAGTGTTAACATATGCAAGAAACAACATGCATTTATGTGGTTTTTAAAGTTAGTTTGTATTTTCAAATTGGTTTAGCTAACTTAACCACCTAACCCTCCCCCTTTGGCATTCATCAAAAAAAAATAAGCAAGGGTAAATAATCAAATTGTTGAGTTTTTGCAAAAAGTAACTATTTTGCAAAAAATAGTCAAAATGACTTGTGGGAGACAAGTTGAATTTTTGAAAAATATAAAGTTAATCAAGTTTCACTTTTCAAGTGTGTAAAGATTTCCAAGCATATTTTACAAGAACTGAATAAGTTTAAATATGCTATATTCAACTTTTAAACACAGGTTTAAAAAAATTAGATGGGATTTAAACTTTCAAGTTTTGCTATTAATTTCTCCCCCTGAACTTGATATCTTAAAATTAAACAGCTGTCTAACCAATTAGGTACTAACTAACTATCAGAAGATAGTAGCTTTCACTTGGTTAGTCAGATTAAGGTCAGTGTATGACTTGACTGATTATCTTTAATCTGATTACTGTCTGATTTGTATTTAACGTCCAGACTTATGCTGATGCACTGAAATAAGCATCTTAAGTCCAGAAAGTTGGCCTATGCATCTCACCCCTTTCTATGTTTGTCAAACACAAGCAAGGTAAGCCTAAGGTGTTGGTGAGATGCTCAAAAACTAGTCCTATGGGTACATGCTTTCTAAGGATTCAAAACTAGTCTAAGGCCAAAACTGTTTTTGAAAATCTAAAAATGGCAAGTTTTGAAAACAAATAAATTTGACTTATACTTTGATAAAACCATTTTTGAAAGTATTTTTTTTTAAAGAACCTAGTTTATTGAGCACATCCCTAATTTTCGTCGTAAGTTGCTAAATTCACTTTCAGGGAGTGGTTTTGTAAAAATGTCAGCTAAATTTGATTTGGATTCAATGTACTTAGTTCAATATCACCTTTAGTAACATGATCCCTGATGAAGTGGTGCCTAATTTCAATATGTTTAGTTCTTGAATGATGCACAGGATTCTTGGTTAAGTTAATTGAACTTATATTGTCAATTAATACTTTTACATTTGTGATATTTAAGTTGAAATCTTTTAGAGTATGCATCATCCATAATAATTGTGCAACACATTCGCCTATAGCTATGTATTCTGACTCAGTTGTAGACAGAGCAACACAATGTTGCTTTATACTAAACCAGCTAACAAGTGATGAACCTAATAATTGGCATCCACCACTTGTACTTTTGCGGTCTAATTTGCATCCAGCATAATCTGAGTCAGAATACCCTATTAGTTCAAAATTATTTGTCCTAGGATACCAGATTCCTACATTTGTTGTTCCTTTAAGATATCTAAAAATTCTTTTAACTTGTGTCAAATGGGATTCCTTAGCACAAGTTTGGTATCTAGCACACATACTAACTGCAAATAAAATATCAGGTCGGCTTGCAGTTAAGTACAGTAGGCTACCTATTGCACTTCTATAATGTTTTAAATCAATTGGTTTTCCATTTGGGTCACTATCTAAGATTGTGTTTACTGCCATCGGTGTTTTTATTTCTTTTGTATTTTCCATTCCGAATTTTTTAAGTAATTCCTTGGTGTATTTATGTTGAGAAATATAGTTTCCTTCATTTGTCTGTTTGATTTGTAATCCTAAGAAATAGGTTAGTTTTCCCACTAAGCTCATTTCAAATTCTTTTTCCATTAGATTAATAAATTCTTCTAAAAATTCTGAATTTGTTGAGCCAAATATTATGTCATCTACGTATATTTGTGCAATAAAAATGTTTGTATTTAATGATTTAACAAACAAGGTTGGGTCAATTTGACCTTGTTTGAATCCTTTAGATGTTAGGTAAGATGTTAGCCTCTCATACCACGCCCTGGGTGCTTGTTTAAGTCCATATAGGGCTTTCTTTAATTTAAAAACATAATCAGGGTGTTCTAGACTTTCAAAACCAGGAGGCTGACCTACATAAACTTCTTCTTTGATTAGTCCATTAAGAAAGGCAAACTTAACATCCATTTGGTATAGTTTGAATCCCTTATGGGCTGCATAACTTAGTAGCATTCTAATGGATTCTAATCTGGCTACTGGGGCATATGTTTCATCATAGTCAAGTCCTTCAACTTGACTAAATCCTTTGGCAACCAGCCTAGCCTTATTTCTAGTAATTTCCCCAGTTTCACTTAGTTTGTTTCTGAATACCCATTTTGTTTCTATTATTTTCTTATTCTTGGGTGGTGGGACTAGGTCCCAGACCTCATTACGCTCAAATTGGGCTAGTTCTTCTTGCATAGCTATAATCCAATCTGGGTCAAGTAGGGATTCTTTCACAGTTTTAGGTTCAATTTTTGAAATTAATGAAATTTGACTTAGGTTTCTAAAAGATGATCTGGTTTGAACTCTTAAGTCTGGGTCACCAATTATTTGATCAGTTGGATGATTTGGGTTTACCCTTATTGTTCTAGGAGGTTGATGCTCTTGATGGTGTTCCTCTTCTTCATGACTTAGAGTTTGGTTGGTTTCTGGAACAGACTCAGGTGGTTGTGTAGGTTTTATGTCTTGTTTAGTTTCTTTAAATTTTACATTAGTAGTTTCTTCAAGTTTTAATGTAACCTTATTATAAATTCTGTAGCCTCTATTGTTTAGGGAATATCCCACAAAAATTCCATTTTCAATTTTAGAGGTGAATTTTCCTAAGTGTTCTCTTGTATTTAAGATAAAAACTGGGCACCCAAATACCTTAAAATATTTTATGTTTGGTTGTTTATTATAAAATATTTCGAAAAGCATTTTGTTATGATTTTTATTTATTGTTGTTCTGTTCTGTACATAGCAGGCTGTACTAACGGCTTCTACCCAAAAGTATTTAGGTAGGTTGTACTCATTTAACATTGTTCTAGAAGCTTCAAGTAAGGTTCTATTTTTTCTTTCTACAATTCCATTTTGTTTGGGGGTTTTAGGGCATGAGAACTCATGATGGTAACCGTTTTCTAGACAAAAACTGTTAAAGTTGTGATTTTTAAATTCTCCCCCATTGTCACTCCTAATTCTTTTAATTTTAATATCTTTTTCGTTTTCAATCTATTTGCAAAAAATTGTAAAAATTTCAAAAGTTTCATCTTTATGTTTTAAGAATTTTACCCAAGTAAACCTAGAATAATCGTCTATAATTACTAAACAATATAAGTTTCCATTTATGGATTTGACTCCATGGGAGTCAAAAAGGTCTAAATGTAGAAGTTCCAAGATTGAGTTAGTTTGTGGTTGATTTGTTTGTTTGTGGGTTGATTTAGTTTGTTTGCCTTATTGACAAGCATTACATATGGTTGAATCTAAGTTAGGTAACTTTGGTAAGCCTTTTACAAGTCCATTTAGTTTACTTATATTTCTAAAGTTGGTGTGAGACATTCTCCTATGCCATAACCAAGTTTCTTCTTTTTGTGTTAAATAACACTTAATGGAAGAAATGGTTAAGTTGATGACATAGATGTTGTCTTTTCTAAAACCTTTTAGGCTTATGGTAGGATTATCTAGATGTTTGATTGAACATTCTGTAGATAGAAATTTGACCTTATACCTAGTATCACACAATTGACTTATACTTAGAAGATTATATTTAAAGTTTTCAACAAGTAAGACATTTATAATTATAAAGTCTAATTTTAACTCAATATTACCTATACCAATTACCTTGAGTTTGCCGTTGTTTCCGAAGGCAACTGTTCCTAGGCTTTTGTAAGTGAGTTGAGTGAACTTGGTGTGATCTCTAGTCATATGTTTGGAGCAACCACTGTCCAAAATCCACTTGGTTTCCAACAGTAAGTAGGATTAAAGTTAGTCTTTTGAGCATGCATTGTTTAAGTTTAAAATTGGTTTAAGTTTAAGTTAAAATTAAAATTTTAAAATTAATTTTTAAGTTTAAAAAAAATTTTGAAATTAATTTTTAAGTTAAAATTAAAATTTTGAAATTAATTTTTAAGTTTAAAATTAAAATTTTGAAATTAATTTTTAAGTTTAAAATTAAAATTTTGAAATTAATTTTTAAGTTAAAATTAAAATTTTGAAATTAATTTTTTTTTAAGTTTAAAATTAAAATTTTGAAATTAATTTTTAAGTTAAAATTAAAATTTTGAAATTAATTTTTTAAGTTTAAAATTAAAATTTTGAAATTAATTTTAAAGTTTAAAATTAAAATTTTGAAATTAATTTTTAAGTTTAAAATTAAAATTTTGAAATTATTTTTTTTAAGTTTAAAATTAAAATTTTGAAATTAATTTTTTAAGTTTAAAATAAAAATTTTGAAATTAAATTTTAAGTTTAAAATTAAAATTTTGAAATTAATTTTTAAGTTAAAATTAAAAATTTAAAATTAATTTTTTAAGTTTAAAATTAAAATTTTGTAATTAATTTTTAAGTTTAAAATTAAAATTTTGAAATTAAATTTTTTTAAGTTAAAATTTTGAAATTAATTTTTAAGTTTAAAATTGAAATTTTGAAATTAATTTTTAAGTTAAAATTAAAATTTTGAAATTAATTTTTTAAGTTTAAAATTAAAATTTTGAAATTAATTTTTAAGTTTAAAATTAAAATTTTGAAATTAATTTTTTTAAGTTAAAATTTTGAAATTAATTTTTAAGTTTAAAATTTAAATTTTGAAATTAATTTTTAAGTTAAAATTAAAATTTTGAAATTAATAAGTTAAAATTAAAATTTGAAATTAATTTTTAATTTAAAATTAAAATTTTGAAATTAATTTTTAAGTTAAAATTAAAAATTTTAACTTTAAAATTTAAGCCTTATTCATCTCACCCGATATATATTATCAATCAGGGAATCCTATGATTTTGTGAGATGAAATTGGTTTGATTACCGAGTTTTGGTTTAACTTGTGTTAGATTCAGACTTATCTTTGGTTTCCACAAATAGGCATTCTTCGGATAAACTTCTAAGCTTGGTGAGTCACATGGACATCATTAGAAGTAACCAACCTTTCGAGGTTTTCCGAATAGTCCTATCCACGGAACTTAGTACTAAATCTTGGTCTAACTGGTTAGGATTCGTTTAAGGGTAGCTTCGGTCAGTTCCACTTGGCCAAATGCACCAGATCGAAGCCATATCTTTCTAGACATGCGATGCCCAAGCTTCCCTAACGTACTATCATCCAAAAACTTCACCAGTACCATGAGTCAAGTTAAACTTGGTCTCTTTTTAACTAATCCTAATTACCCTGCCGGGATAGTTTGTTTTGGGTTACCCTGTCGGGTAGGTTAGTTTTGGAGGTGCTAGCTATTCTGGAGCCTCCCCCTGAATTATTGGCCATTAATTTAGATTTTGGTTTTAGGTTTGTGTCGATTCTTTTTATAGTTATGGTTAACTTGGTGATAATTTTGTTGATTTTTAAAATGTTTAGATTTTGAATTTGATTTAGGTTTGTATTTTGGATTTTGGTTTGGTTTATTCGATTTTATATAATGTATTTTGTCTTTAGGTATATAATATTGATTAAGTCCTACTTGCGTGGTCAGACACGCTTTCGGAACCCAAGCTAGATTGGTTGATTTATATTGGGTTATTAATGATTTGAAGGTTTTATTTGAATTCGACTTATATCCTAGTCCGGTTTTATTATAACATGCTTTTTGATTATTTAGGATTAAGTCTAGATTTTTTGATCTTGTTGTGAATTTTTCTAACATTTCTTTTAAATTGTTAATCTCATTTTTTAGTAATAAATTTTCTTCCTCAAGTGTTAGATCTTGAGTTGGATTTGAATTTATGATTTGTTCCTTGAGATTTTGATTTTCCTCAAGAAGTGATTTGTTTTCATTTTCTAATTTAGTTAATTTACTATTTAAGCAGGAAATGATTCTAAAAATTTTTTTGTTTAAATTAAAGTATACCTCATTCGGGCCTTCGGAGACTCGTGGCTTGTTTCGGGTTCAGACCCGTCTTCATCTTCCGATTCGTTTTCTGTTTCAGCTTCGCGGGCCATCAATGCGAGGTGGCTCTGATGTTTCTGCTCTTCTTCCTCCGATTCGTCCGAGGAGTCGTCCCACGTTGCTTTGAGTGCCTTCTTTTTGGTTGGCTTTGATTTGTCGAACTTCAGTTTTGGGCATTCGTTCTTGTAGTGTCCCTTTTTATTGCAACCGTAGCAAGTGACGTTCTTTTGTTCTGAGGGAGAGCTAATCTTTTGAAGGTCCTTTTTGCTGAAGCTCCTCTTTCTCCTGGTGAACATTTTTCTTACCAAGTTCACCAGGTGTTCTTCATCTTCGGAGTCTTGGTCGGTGTCTTCTTCAAATTCAGGCTTGCTTTTCTTGGAGGAACCTGCAAATAAAGCTACACCTTTCTCGGCTCCAGCATTAGTTTGTTCGTGTAATTCTAATTCACAGAAAAGCTCATCCAATTTTAATTTAGATAGATTCTTAGAAATTTTGTAGGCATCCACTATTGATGCCCACAAACTATTACGTGGAAAGGCGTTTAATGCGTACCTTATCAAGTCTCTGTTCTCCATCTGGTGGCCTATCGCATGGAGCCCGTTGAGGATGTCCTTGATCCTCGCGTGAAGTTGATTCGCTGTTTCTCCTTCCTGCATTTTTATATTAAAAATTTTATTTAAAAGCAGGTCTCGTTTTGTTACCTTAGTGTCGCTTGTTCCTTCGTGCAGCTCGATCAGTTTGTCCCACAGTTCTTTAGCGTTTTTGTGTGGACCGACTCTGTTTAGCTCTTCTCTTGTTAGTCTGCACTGTAGAGTGTTGATCACTTTGTTTTCTGTTGACGCCTTCTTCTTCAAGTCAGCTGTCCATTCTTCAGGATCCAGTATATTCCCGGAGGTGTCTGCCGGAATTTTGTAAGGTCTCGTAATGCTCATCCACTGGTCAAAGTCAGTTTTGAGGTAGACCTCCATGCGCTTCTTCCAGTAAGGGAAGTCGTCCCCGTTGAAGAGTGGAGGTCGCACTGTGCTGAATCCTTCTTGTTGGGACATTCTGTGCACAGGTAAATAACCAAAAAATATCCCAAGACTTGGTCTTGGATTAGTAGTGCGGGAAGAGAGAGAAAAAAAAAACTAGATTCGTGTTGCACTAATTTAAATTGATTAGAGAAATATTAAGTTAACGAAACACCAGTTTTAAAATTAATTAAAAAAACAAAAGAAAATTCACCCCCTGTCTGATTGGTGGTTGCACCAAATCAGAGCGGTACCTGCTCTGATACCACTTGTAGGACCGTTAGATTCGATAGAGGGGGGGGTGAATATCGATTTGAAAATACAGAGTATAAGCGCAGCGGAAAAGTAAAAATAGACACAAATGTTTTTTTACTTCGTTCGGAGCCTGTGACGACTCCTACTCGAAGGCCCGTGGTCCTTGACCACTTTCGTTGGGCAATCACTAACAAATCGAAATATGATTACAGAATGAATACAGGAAATGCTAGTGAAAATAAAGCAATACCGACAAGGAAATTAAATAGAAACTGAAGGAGCACTTTGTCGGAGCGTTGTTAGCGTTGAACGTCGGCGGCAAGACCAGCAGAGAAGAGTTCTCGATGAATTGAATCAAGCTCATGCTGGGCTTCTTTATATGCTTGTTCGAGCGCTGGATCCCTTCAGGCGCACGGAATGTGACGTAGCTGCACAAACCATGATGCTCCACGTGGCGGCGACTCGGTGGATAGAATTGCCTTCGGCGCCGGATCACTTGGCGCTGGACCTCCGGCGCCGGATCCTCGGCGCCGGACCTTGTTCGAAAACTCCTTTTCGCAAAATAAAGTTAGTCCGAGGTAAATATGTATCCTGTAAAACAGATTGTTATCACAGTTAAAGTTCAACAGATGGATAAAAGAGTATGACTTAGATTCCGTCTTTCCGAGACCGGAATCTAGTCACGATCTCGACTTAGACATCCGAAATGGATCTAAGCCGGATCGACGCCTAATGTCCCCTTTCCGGGAACGCGTCCTCACAGTCACAACCCTCCAGTGACTTACCTCACTTACCTGCCAGACGTCCGGTCAGCCCGTCGACCCGTCTGGACTTCTCGCCAAGCGTCCGGTCAGCCCGTCGACCCGCTTGGACTTCTCGCCAACTATCCGGTCAGCCCGTCGACCTAGCTGGACTTCTCGCCAAGCGTCCGGTCAGCCCGTCAACCCGCTTGGACTTCGTGCCAGACATCCGGTCAGCCCGTCGACCTGTCTGGACTTCTCCTGCACACTCGATCAAAGTGTCAGACAACAACAAAACTAACTTAACCTATTTGTCATTCATCAAAACCTAGGTTAAATCGTTAGTGCTAACTGCACCAACACCACATTCATTTCTAAAGGGCCAAATAATATTGTAAGTTCTCTATTCGTTGGTACTCAAATAGATGAATTACAAAATTTAATTGAATACCTATTAAGAAAATTGGACAAATCCAATCTCTGAGTCAAGTCACTCCAAGAGGAGGTAACAACCCTTAAGGAAGTGACTAACTCAAGCTCTTTGACTGAGCAAGTTTAAGAAAGAACCTCAACTCAAGTACAACAACTTGAGGAAGAAAATTCTAATTTAAAAACTCAAGTCAAAGAACTTAATGACTCATTGGAACAGTTCATTTTGGGTTCCAAGAACCTTGACCTAATTCTTAGAAAACAAAGAGTCATATATTACCAATCCAAACTCAGATATAAGGCCAAACATCAATTTAAGTTTTACTTATCTTAAGTGTATCGATCAAATAGAAAAATAGTCCAAGCATGGGTCCCTAAGTCTAACTTGATTAATTAAGTTATACTTGGTTAATATTGGATCACCAAGGGTCAAATCCATTACCTTGATAGACCCTATCGAGGCTATGATCCAGGTAGAGCCAATAGAAAGACCATATTTATTAGATAAATCTATGTGATGTTTGCATTGCTGCTTTTTATTATTCATACTTAGATTATGATAGATAAGGATTTAAGCCTGATTCACACTTGACTAGTTAGACCTAGAAATTTCAGAAAGGAAATTAAAATATTTTATTTGTTTAAAAGACTTTTTCTAGAAATGGTTGATGATCCAATACCCAAGAAGGCCTAGTACCTCGCCATAGCTTGGAAACTAATTATTAAATGAATATTTAATTGATTAACTGTTAAACCTTAGCCTAACTCAAATATGAATCAATCCTTAGACTTCAATTTAAACTAAAGATAAAATTAACCATCTCACAAAAACTTATAAGGCTCCCCGATTGACAATCTAGAAAAGGGTGAGATGGATTTAGGTAAAAATTAGTTAAACTCAATTCAAAATAAAAAAAATTAATTAACTTTAAAATAAACTTAACTCAAATTTAATCAATTAACTTAAAAATAAACTTAACTCAAATCTAACCTAATTCACTTAAAATAAACTTAACTCAAATCTAACCAATTTAAACCCAATCAACCATCTCATAATCACCACCCATAGGTATAACATGATTGATAACTTAGATTGGGTGAGATAGAAAATAAGAGGTTAAACTCAATCGATCTATCTTATCCATTTTAAATTAGATCCAAATCAAATGCTTTATGTGTAGGAACATAAAGATTTGGACCAATAGATGTTAGATAGTGGATGCTCCAGACACATGACCGGAGATCGATTGAAGTTCACCAAGCTAAAATTCAAAAATCTAGGTAATCGGAAGGTAATATTGAACTAAGTTCTGATTTTATTATTCGAAAAGTCCTATTAGTTGATAAATTTAATTTTAACTTACTTAGTATAAGTCAATTATGTGACTCTGGTTATTTAGTTATCTTTTCTAACTCTGAGGGTGTAATTAGAAATGTTGAATACCCTACAATCACACTTAAGGAAATTAGGAAAAATAATGTTTACACAATTGACCTACAACCTCCTCACTAAAGTATCTTCTGACATAACAAGAGGAAACTAAGTTGTCGCATAGAAGACTGGGTCACACGCATATTAGAGTCATTTAAAAAATGAGTCAAAATGTCTTAGTTAGAGGTTTACCCAAATTAAAAAATTTAAAAAATACAGTTTGTAATGCTTACCAACAAAGTAAATAAACCAAGTCAACCCACAAACCAATAAACTTAAATTGAACCAAATCAATACTTGAACTCCTACACTTAGACCTATTTGATTCACATAGAGGCAAATCACTAAGTAGAAACCAATGCTATTTGGTTATAATTGATGATTACTCAAGATTTACTTAGGTAAAATTTTAAAAAAAATGAAACCTTAGAAATCTTTCATAATTTTTATAAATTAATAGAAAATAAAAAAAATACCAAAATTAAAAAAATTAGAAGTAATCATGGAGGGGAATTTGAAAATTATAAGTTTACTAAATTTTATGAAATTAATTGATATAATCATGAGTTTTCTAGTCCTAGAACTCCCCAACAAGATAAACTAGTAGAATGAAAAAATAGAACGTTACAAAAAGCTGCTAAAACCATGTTAAACGAATATAACCTAGGTAACCAATTTTAAGCTAAAGTAATAAACACAGCATGTTACATTCAAAATAGAATATTAATTAATAAATTTTATAATGAAAACCCCTTATGAAATATATATTACAATAAAATACTCAATCTAAACTATCTAAATATTTTTGGATAGAAAGTTCACATACTAAACACTAAGGACTATTCAGGTAAATTTATATCAAAATCAACAACAGGAATCTTTTTAGGGTATTCCACAACCAGTAGGGCTTATAAAGTCTATAACAAAAATACCCTAAAAGTTGAAAAAACAACCAATATAATTTTTGATGAAGAAAATAATTTACCTAACAAATCAATGAAAATATTAATCAAAATACAAGAAACATAGAAGATGATGAAGATATTCAAATTAAAATTAAACCTAGTGAATCAGAGGAACCAATAGGTAGCCCTAACATAAGACCTTCTAGAATCAGGTCCAATCATCCAACTGACCAAATTTTGGATGATCAAATCCTAGGGGTTCGAACTCGATCATCATATAGAAATCTATGTCAAATAGATCTAATTTCTAAAATTAAACCTAAGACTATAGAAGAAGCCCTACTTGACCCAAACTTGATAATTGCAATGTAAGAGGAACTAGCTCAATTTGAAAGAAACCAAGTCTAGGAACTTGTACCTAAACCCACAAGTAAATCCATAATTGACATTAAGTGGGTATTTAGAAATAAACTAGATAATAATAGTGAAATAGTAAGAAATAAGTCTAGACTAGTAGCTAAGGGGTTCAGCCAAGTAGAAGAATTAGATTATGATAAAACCTATGCACCTGTGGCTAGACTTGAATCTATCAGGATGCTGCTAGCCTATGCAGTACATAAAGGATTCAAGTTATACCAAATGGATATAAAATCTACATTCTTAAATGGGTTCATCAAAGAAGAAATTTATGTAAATCAACTCCTAGGATTTGAAGATCTAGACCACCCAAACCATGTCCTTAGGTTAAAGAAAGCTTTATATGGACTAAAATAAGCATCTAGAGCTTGGTATGAATGACTATCAACATATATAACATCTAAGAGATTTAACCAAGTCCAAATAGGCCAAACCCTATTTGTTAAAATCTTAGAAAAAGAGATTTTTATCTCTCATATTTACTTAGATGACATAATATTTAGCTTAATAAATACAAAATTCTTAAAAGAATTTATCAAATTAATAGAAAATGAATTCAAAATGAGTCTAATAGGAGAACTCAATTTCTTCTTAGGTTTACAAATAAAATAAGCAAAAGAAGAAATTCATACATTTCAAACCAAATATGCTAAGGAATTAAAAAATTTGGAATGAAAATTTTCAAAAATATAAGTACCTCAATGGCAACTAATCTTAAAATTAATTCTGGCTTAGAAGAAAAATTAGTAGACTTAAAATATTATAGAAGTGTAATAAGAAGTCTACTATATCTAACTGCAAGCTGACCTGACATTTTATTTACAATAGGTATATGTGCTAGATACCAATCTTATATAAAAGAATCACATTTAACCAATGTAAAAAAAAAAATACTAAGGTACATTAAGGGAGACCCTAAGTGTTGGACTTTGGTACCCTAGGACTAGCACATTTAACCTAGTTGGATACTCTAACTCAGACTATACTGGGTGTAAATTAGATAGAAAAAATACAAGTAGAACTGCCAATTTCTAGGTTAGTGCCTAGTAAGCTAGTCCAGCAGAAAGCAACACTATGTTACTCTATCCACTATTGAAACAGAATACATAGCCATGGGAGAATGTGCATCTCAATTACTATGGATGATGCATACCTTAAAAGATTATCAACTTGAATAACAAATGTAAAAATTTCAATTGATAACATAAGTTCAATAAATTTAACTAAAAACTCAGTTTACCACTCAAGGACTAAACACATAGAAGTTAAATGCCACTTTGTAAGAGATCACGTAGCTAAGGGTAATATTATACTTGACTATGTTGAGTCTATGTCAAACCAAGCTGACATCTTTATAAAACCCTTACCTGAACTCGAGTTTAGTATACTTCAAAGAGAATTAGGGACATGTAGAGTAGAGTAGATTAAAATTGTTAAACATTTTTACTTGTTTCAAAAAGTTATCTTTTCAAAATCATGTCTTGTTTTAAAATTCTAAGAAAATTATTTTTTTAAAAAAAAACTCCCAATTTTACTAGTATTTTCAAAGAATGGAAATAGTCTAGGACTTTCCCTCTAGAAAGAATGTACCCATAGGTTTCAGCCAGAGTATCTCACAAACACACAAAGAAATACCTTGCTTATGTATGAAAAACACTTAGAATGGTATGAGATGAATAAAGTATTGCTTGGACTTCAGAATGTTTATATCTATGCATTAACATAAGTCTGGAAAATAAATACTAAAGTCAAATTAATTAAGTTAAGTTATCCATGATTAGTCAAACTAAATGAAACACTTACTTAATTTGACTAAACAAGTGAAAATTATTACCTCATGATAAACAGCTAGTAGCTAAAGGTTAGACATTTTGTTAAGGAAGGCGAATATTTGTTTTAAAGTTTTTTTTCACTCATGCTTGGACTCTAGGATACCCAAACTTAAATATTTTACTTAAACCTTTTGGGCATTAATTAAGGGGGAGAAAAAGGGAGTTAAGTTAATTGATTATCAAAAGGTAAAGTATTTTAAGTTTTTATTAATTTTTAAAAAGTAACTCCAAATACTTTTTTGAAAAAGAAAGTTCAAATATTTCTATCTAGAAAAACAAATTTTAAAAAAAAATGTTTTTAACTAAGTTTATCTAAAATATTTTCTAAAAGCTAAATACTAACTAGATTTATTTAAAATTTCTTTAAAAGTTAAGTACTTGTTAAAGTTTTTTTTTTTTTTTGCTAAAGTTGTTATTAAAGGAAAAAAGTTAAGATATTTCTCAAAATCTTTAAGTATCCTTTAAAAGTTTTTTTTAAAAGCTTTAAAAAGAAGTTAAGTTTTTAGTTTAACTATTTTTGAAAAGAAACTTTAACATTTTAAAAAGAAGGCTAAGTATTTAGTTAAATTTTTTAAAAGAAAATCTTTCTAAAGCTAAGTGCTTAGTTAAATTTTTTAAAAGAAAAATCTTTCAAAAGCTAAGTACTTAAACAAGATTTTATCAAAATATTTTTTAAGTCAAGTCTTTATCAAATTTTTTTCTTCTAAAAGTTGTGTCTTTCAAGGTTTTCAAAACATGGTATGTTTGAAATTATTGTTAACTCTCTTGAAATTATTTTTGATATATATCAAAGGGGAAGAGAAGCTAGAATATTCTAAAGTTAAGGAGAAGAGAAAGTTAAGTGATTAAGGGGGAGTTAACAAATTAAATGATAAGTTTAATGAATCCCTTAACTTGTCGCTTAACTTGTTGCATTTCTTTTGTAATTATTGCTATATGTTTTATTAAATTTGAATTGTATTGTTATAATAAAAAAGGGGGAGATTGTTGGTGCAGGAAGCACTAGATGATCAAATCTGTGTTTTGATAATGGTAAACGGTTTAAAATTAAGTTATCTTATGATCTAACAAGTACTAAACCAAGTATGCAAAAAATTCCTAAGTGTACTTAGGCAAAAATCCTAGTGGATTCTAGGTAGTGGAAAACCCTAGGGGAGGTAACCCTAGGTCCTAGGGGGTGATAACCCTAGGTTCTAGAAAGTCTTGGCGGGTAATGTACTTTGATCAAAATCCTAGATTCGGGAACTCTATGTGAAAATCCTAGTGGTCGTGGACCAGGTGAAAGACTATATGGGTCGGGGATCGAGCATCCAGTGAGAAAGTCATGAAGTCTCAAACGTTGGGCAAAAGTCCATTCAATCTAGAGGACCGGTCTGGCAACAGGTAATTTCTCTTAAGAGAAGTGGGTGAGGGCGCATTCCCCATTGAGGGAACAATAGGTATCAATTCGACCTAGGGTTTCTGAAGGAAATTTGAAAGTCAGAACCGGACAGTCCCGAGACTGTCAAGAGTTATCTATTATATTACTTCATTATTTACTATTATTCTAACTCTATTTTGCAAGAGACTAACACCTATTTCAGGGCTAGATTCAACCTTTGTCGATCGATCGAATGTCCAAATCGATTGACCAAATCTGCAAACAAAGAGTAGATTTCTTGTCAGCTGATCAGGTTTAACCGAAGGATCGGTCGACTGAAACTGGGGTACAGCCGACGAAATGGTGGATAGGCATTGACGTGGTTAGGTCGGGTGGATCGGATCAGATAGGCCAGCAAGGTTAGCAAGATTAGTCGACCGAACAGGGGGATCGGTCGACCAAATGAAGACTCTTATCCGAGCAGAAGCATGGGTTCAAAGGGTTCGATCTACCGAACACCAAGATAGGTCAACCGATCAGCGTCGAGTCAAAGACTGGTCCCAAGATCAGTAGATCTGGATCAAGTTTGGCTCAACTATAAAAGGATGGTCAACCAGCATCTTCGAAACAACACATTCAGAACGATTATCTTATATACGCGATGTTGGATCGCGGCAGCCGGCTAGAAGGGGGGTTGAATAGCTTGCAAAAATAAAAACCAAGCCTTCTCGAACATTCAAAATAACACTTGTATAAAATAGAAAGGCGATAAATTAAAATAGAAAAAAGAGGCACAAGATGTTTACTTGGTTACAAACAGGGAGGTTGTTAATCCAAGGAGTGGAATGCACTAAAATATCTCCTTCAAGTGGAGAAGCCTTTTACAGCAGTGAAAGCGCAAAAAGAAAGAAACTAAGCTCTAAAGGAAGCACACAAGTGTTGGAATTACAATTCTTGAGATGATATGAAGCTTCTGGATCAAGGCTATATTTATAGCCTTGGTCAGGGCGGCTGGAAGTGTTCCAGGCGCCTGGGACAGGATAAAATTTTATCCCTTCGTAATGGATCGCGTTTGACGCGATCCTGGTCAAAAAGTCAACTCCGGGTGCTCGGAATGGTTCCGGGTGCCTCGGGCTGTTAGGGTGTTGGGATCTAGTGCGCCAAAGAAGAGGAAACGCAGCGGAAAAATTACTAGATTCTCTTATCCAGCGGATCTATGCGAAGGGAAGAAACAATTTCTATTCATAATCTATACTAAGCTACATGATAGGATTATACTTTTATTGCATGCCCTTCGCAATCCCGACAGCAACCTTTTCCTCTGGATCCAGATCTCAGCGCGTTCAAGCATCCGCGCCTCTATGGTATCCACATGAACAAGCCTTGTCTTTGCTTGTCCCAAAAACAAAGCAAGATGGAGAAGAAAAACACACAAGGTTGTGCTATAAACCTATATGTGTGTTCAGCCAAGCAAGGAAAGGAAGAAGAAGAAGAAGCAAAGAGACCTTTCACCTTCTCAAGTGATGAAAATCTTATGAAAAATATCATCCAAATGATATTTATAACCATCCCATGGAATACCAAGAGACTCCAATCTTTCATCTTCTAATACAATGGCTCAAAATTAACCATTCAATACAATGGTTCAATTTTGACCATTCAACTTCCTTGGTGAGCTCAAGTTCATCCAATGAGTCTAACCCATTGATTCCCATGCAATTCGACTCAATCCAACGATTGCATCCATTTGAGTCTAACTCAACAAGTCCAATTCGAATTACACTTAATCCAATGATCTATCATGTGAAACTCTCTCCATATCAACTTGTTCTTAGTGTATGACCCTATAGGCTCTAGTAACGTTGGCAATGTACCCAAATCACCATTTACGATACATAAATAATGAGTGGCATCTAGCAAGACATCATTGCTCCCCAAGTGACGAGAAAGTTGAGATCCGACCTAACCTATCCGTGGCTATCATCATGTATGACTTGGTCCCTCTATCCTTGATATCTAGATTGATCAATGAGGCATAGACCGTGTCATCCTCTTATCAATCTTTGTGTTTCTTGATCTCCAAGTAGACACACTTATCAAATAAGCTCAATATCTCATATTGACTCATTTACGCATGGCCATGCTTTCTTGTGTCCTACTAATCAAGGGGCCCACAGATATTGCTTCCGTCATATGGATGGGATAGATCCCATCTACATCATTCATATCCCTCCACATAATTTCATTACATACCCAGTGATCGACTTTATAGTCCCCCCTGTTACGGGTGACGTTTGACGATACCAAAGTATACAACTCCTTATGTAGGGAACCGTAGTGACTTCAGGTCTAAGGACTATTCATACCGATAGTCACATGAGAATGTTTATGACACTCATACGATGATCCATGAAACATTCTCATAGTGGGTCATTCAATATATATTCTCTAATATATATCCGTGTATCAACCTGATATCTCATATCCATGACTTGTGAGATCAAGTTATCCACTTATCTAGATGCTAGTCTCAACGCATTAATATTGTCCTCGTATATTAATGCTTGACTAGGAATAGTTAAGAGTAGTGTTCTCTACAATATCTCACTATCATTTCAACCAATTGATATACTGTAGATAAGAACTACTACCCAAGGATATTATTATATTTATTCAAGCGGCACTGAACTACAATAAATATAATAACCAACTTTGTCTTTTATTAATAATGATATATGATACAAAATGAGCCCTTTACAATCATCTCATAATTGGTACTAGAGCTAATACTAACAATCTCCCACTAGCAATAGTACCAATCACTGAGGTATTTAATACCCATTGACCTAGTGTGACCATCATATTTTCCCTGTGCCAAAGCCATGGTCAAGGGATCTGTAATGTTAGCATCGGTCTGGACTCTACATATCATCATATCTCATATATCGATGATCCCTCAAATCATTATAGTATCCAATACATAAGACCACAATTTAAGTACAATACATGCCCTAACTGCGATCTAGAATCATCCTTGTCAATTTGGAAGCTTACACTACTGTAACCCTTTACAGCAAGCTCTTCATCACCTCCAAATATCAAGAAATAATCTTGAGTCCTTCTCAAGTATTTAAGTATATTCTTGACTGCTGTCCAGTGACCTTCACCTGGATCTGATTGGTATCTGCTCGTCATGCTTAACGCAGACGAGACATCTAGACGAGTACAAAGCATGGCATACATGATCGACCCTATAGCAGATGCATAAGGAATCTGATCCATGCAGTCCCTTTCTACCTTAGAAGAGGGGCATTGAGTCTTCGAAAGACTCACACCATATGACATAGGCAGGAATCCCTTCTTGGAATTCTCTATAGCAAAATGTTTAAGTACCTTGTCAATGTACGTACTCTGGCTTAGGCCAAGCAATCTCTTAGATCTATCTCTATAGATCTTAAGACCTAAAATATAGGCTGCCTCACCTAAGTGTTTCATTGAAAAATAATTCCCAAGCCAAGTCTTCACTGACTGAAGAGTAGGGATATCATTTCTAATGAGAAGTATGTCATCTACATACAATATGAGAAAGATGAATGTGCTCCCACTAACCTTCTTGTAGACACAAGGTTCATCTTCATTCTTAATGAAACCAAACGTTTTGATCGCATCATCGAATCAAAGATTTCAGCTTCTAGAAGCTTGCTTCAATCCATAAATTGATCTTTGCAACTTACAAACCTTTCCAGCATGCTCTGGATCTACAAAACCCTCAGGTTATGTCATGTACACATCATCGAGTAGATTTCCATTAAGAAATGTAGTTTTGACATCCATCTACCAGATCTCATAATCATAGTAAGAAGCAATAGCAAGCATGATCCGAATGGACTTGAGCATCGCAACTGGTGAAAAGGTTTCATCATAGTCTATACCATGAATCTACTTGAATCCTTTAGCCATCAATCTACCTTTATAGGTATGCATATTTCCATCCATGTCAGTCTTCATCTTGAACACCCACTTACACCCAATGGGTTTGATCCCTTCAAGTGGATCAACCAAAGTCCATACTTGGTAAGTGTACATGGATTCCATCTCAAATCTCATGGCCTCTAGCCATTTCTCAGAATCTGGGCTCTATACAGCTTCCTGATAAGATGTAGGCTCATCGAGACCAATAAGCTCTACATCACCGTGGTCAAACAAGAGAAATGAATATCTCTCAAGTTGACGACGAGTCCTATCAGATCTGCGTAGAGCATGTGCTACTTGAACAGATTGTTGTTCCACAACCTCTTGCGGTGCAACAAAACCCTAATCCACAACATCTTGTGGCACCTGTTCAATTTCTATCAAGGTATCAGTGCTAGTATCTTGAACTTCTTCAAGATTGACTTCACTCCCACTAGTTTTCTAGAAATCAATTCCCTTTCTAGAAATACTCCAGTCCTAGCAACAAACACCTTGCCATGTGTGGGATTATAGAAGTAATATCCCTTTGTTTCCTTGGGATATCCAACAAAGTAGCACTTATCTAATTTGGGTCCTAGTTTATCTGAGACTTGTCGTCGAACGTAAGCCTCACAACCCCAAATCTTCATAAAAGACATATTGGGACTCTTCCCTGTCCATATCATATATGGTGTTTTTATGACGGCCTTGGATGGAATTCGGTTAAGTGCGAAAGCGGATGTCTCTAGTCCCCAGAAGGAAGTAGGAAGATTTGTATGACTCATCATCGACCGTACCATATCTAATAAAGTATGGTTCCTCCTTTTTGATACACCATTCCATTGTGGTGTTCCAGGTGGAGTGAGTTGAGATATTATCCCACACTCAACGAGATGGTCATGAAACTCTTGGCTAAGGTATTCCCCATCTCGATTTGATCGAAGCATCTTAGTACTCTTACCAAGTTAGTTTTGTACTTTATTCTTGAATTCTTTAAACTTTTCAAAGGATTCTGACTTGTGTCTCATCAGATACACATAGCCATATCTACTGAAATCATCAGTGAAGGTAATGAAGTAATTATAGCCTCCTCTAGCTGCTATTCTGAAACGGCCACATATATCAGTATGTATGAGTTCTAACAGATCATTAGCCCTTTCGCCATGCCCACTAAATGGAGACTTTGTCATTTTGCCTCGAAGACAAGATTCGCATACCTCATATGATTCAAAATCAAATGAGCCCAAAAGTCCATCCTTATGGAGTTGGGATATGTGACCCTCATTTATGTGACCTAAGCTACAATGCCAGATATATGTTTGGTTCAAATCATTAGACTTGAACTGTTTGGTATTTATGTTATAGATTGGGTTTTCAAAGTCTAGAACATGGAGTCCATTTATCAGAGGTGCACTATAATAAAACATGTCATTTAAATAAATAGAACAACATTTATCCTTTATTATAAATGAGAACCCCTTCTTGTCTAAACAAGAAACAGAGATTATGTTTTTGGTTATAGCAGGCACATAACAACACTCTTCAAGTTCTAAAACAAGCCCAGTGGGCAAAGATAAGGAATAGGTTCCTACAGCGACAGCAGCAACTCTTGCACCATTGCCTACTCGTAGGTCCACTTCGCCCTTTGTCAATAATCTACTATTTCTCAACGCCTGTACATTAGTACAAATGTGAGATGCATATCCAGTATCTAATACCCATGTAGAAGAAATAGATAGATTGACTTCTATAACATATATACCTAAAGCAGAAGTCTCACTTCTCTTCCGTTTCAATTCCTCTAGGTACACCCTGCAGTTCCTCTTCCAGTGGCTGGTCTTACCACATTGGAAGCAGGAACCTTCCTTTGCAACCCCACCTTTGGGTTTCAGTGCATGAGCCTTACCCTTGGCTTTGGCTTGGGTCTTACCTTTACCTTTAGGCTTCCACTTGCCTTTGCCTTTAGACACCATCAAAATGGAACCAGGCTTTGCCTTCTTAAGGTTGAGTTCAGCAGTTCTCAACATGCTCAGTATTTCAGACAGTGGTTTGTCAATTTCATTCATGTTGTAGTTCATCACGAATTGACTATAACTATCGGGCAACGACTGCAGAATAAGGTTAGTGGCCAATTCTTGGCCTAGTGGGAATCCCAACCTTTATAGATTCTCCACATACCCGATTATTTTGACACATATTGCCCAATGGGACTTCCTTCTTGCATTCTGCTTTGAAATAGTACTTTAGAGATCTCAAATCTCTCATGTCTTGCTTGACCTTGATATAGTTGTCTAAGATGTTCAACCATATCATAAGCATCCATATTCTTATATTGCTTCTGAAGCTCAGGGTTCATGGTGGCAAGCATAAGGCATGACAAATCTAATGCGTCATCTTGATTCTTCTTGTAAGCATCCCTATCAGCTCTAGTGGCAGTAGCGGGGGGTGCTTCAGGAATAGGTTGCTCTAGGACATACAATTTCCATTCTTGTTTGAGGACTATTCTCAAGTTTCTATACAAGTCCAGGAAATTAGCTCCATTGAGCTTGTCCTTACCAAGGACATATCGCAAAGAGAGGGTATTTGTTGTACTTGACGACATGTTAATCTACAACAGAATAATGCAGAACATAGTATCATATATCGATCATTTAATTAGGCCTTTAATTAAATGATTCTCCCACTGAATTCTAAAGCTTGATAGGAGCAAGTCTCTACTAGCTCTAAACTCAAAAGAAAAGACATTCTAGTGGGATAAGATCCATATTATACCTCATCTTGAGTTAGCTTTGGCTAATCACCCAAGACTTGTATAAGTTAGGTAGGCAACGTGTACCAATTGGACAAGATCCACATTATACCTTACTTGAGTTAGCTTTGGCTAATCGCCCAATACTTAGTATAACTTAGGTATACAATGTTTACCAATTACATCCTATGTAACTCTTGTATCCTTAGGTGAACAACACTATTTGTTCATTTTCCCATCTTATGAAATCCATATTATAATTCATCTTGAGTTAGCTTTAGCTAATCGCCCAAGACTAGTATAATATGATTTACATCTTATGGGATATGCCTTTAAGTTCTCAATCCAATTGAGGTAACTTAATTAAGTCATACCCAAAGGTCAATAGTCGGACATCACAATTATTCAGTCGCACTCTACCAAGATAAAACGAGCCACTTTGCTTTGGCTAACCTGACTACAGATGATCGAGGTAGTAGTGAGTACTAAACTTTGGTAGACATATGTAAATGACCTAATTACGATAGCTACACATGCATCACATACATCATAGCATATCATGGCATATATCAACATATACAAAAGTTTAAACGTGACAAGGTTATGACCCCCATAAACTACGATCTTCTCAAGCTAATGAGAAGAGCGATAAGTCAACCTAGGTCTAAGCTGCTTCTCCAAGCGCTTCCTTAGTTGCGTTGTGTTGTTGTCCTTCCTTCCTTTTCACCCATCTTCCAGAAGACTAACTCTTTCTAATTTTATACATTAAAAAATATAAAGAAACTCAAGTTACATTCGAGTGTAATCTAATTACAACAAGAATAAAAGGGATGAAGGCACGACACGCAAGCCGTATTATGAATTACAACATTGCACACATCCAATCACATTGGGGTTAAAGGGCCATAACCATGCACCATGTCATATATATATTCACAATATTCTTATGACATAAATTTAATATGATTTCAACAAATAAATTATGAGTCATAATGCCACAACGGGGGTTCAAGGGATAGCGCCCCCGAAGCAAAATTAATTTTACATACTCGTTTAGGAGTTGCTGCCATGCCCGAGACACTACCCACAATACCAACTATATTTCATTCTAAACAAAACATCTCTAGCTGAGACCTTGTTGGTCACACATCAATTTCGTTTTGTTCTCAACAAAACACCCCTGGCCAAGACCTTGCTAGTCACACACCAACTATGCTTTGTTCCCAACAAAACACTCATTTCAGTCAAGACTTAGGATTTGGTCGAGACACAAAATCTGGCCAAGACTCATAGTCTGGCCGAGATTCACTCTCTTGGCCAAAACCTTGTTGAGACTCATAAGTTTTACAAATCACAGTAAACCCTATCATGCAATTTCTATATCATATATAAAATTCTAATACTTAGCATAGCCCTTCGCAAGTGGCTCAGATACCACTGTTGGGATCTAGTGCGCCAAAGATGCGGAAACACAGCGAAAAAATTACTAGATCCTCTTATCCAGTGGATCCATGCGAGGGGAAGAAACAATTTCTATTCATAATCTATACTAAGCTACATGATAGGATTATACCTTTGTTGCGTGCCCTTCGCAATCCCGATAGCAACCTTTTCTTCTGGATCCAGATCTCAGTGCGTTAAAACGTCTGCGCCTCTATGGTATCCACACGAACAAGTCTTGTGTAACGACCCAATTTTCCTCATTAGAAGTTCTAAAAGTTCTTAAAAATATTTAGAAATATTCTAGAGATTTTTAGAAATTTTTAGAGTATTTTTATGTAATTTTTGGAGGTCGTTTGGTATTTTTACTAAACGAAGGAAGTTTCGACAAAAAAATGTCCAAGCCGAGAATTGAACCCACGACCTTTGACTCGGTCAAAACCCGACTGACCAGGTGGGCAAACGGATTTTTCTATTTAGAAAAGGTAGCGAATTTATTTAAGATAGTTAACAGAATATTGGATTATAAAAGGGATAAGTTGATCTTGGATTTGTCTGTTTAGAAAAGGTAGCGAATTTATTTAAGATAGTTAACAGAATATTATAAAAGGGATAAGTTGATGTTGGATTTGTCTGTTTAGAAAAGGTAACAAATTTATTTAAGATAAGTTAGCAGAATATTGGATTATAAAAGGGATAAGTTGATGTTGGATTTGTCTGTTTAGAAAAGGTAGCGAATTTATTTAAGGAGTTAACAGAAATATTAAGTTATAAAATGGGAGAAGTTGATGCTCTGTTTTCCCGTGACTTAAACCATTCTCTCCTTCTCTTCTGCGTACGATGGCGGAGCTCGGGCAGAAAATGAAAGGGAGTTAGGGCATCATCTCAGGCGGTCGGCCAAGGTCCTAGAAGCCCTTTTTGTTCGGTTGTGAGTCCAAGAATCAAGGTAAGTGCTTCTCACCTACAGTAGGAGTAGTTTCGGACCTTTGTTCTTCTTGAATTTGAAGCATAAGAAGCGCTTATAGTGCAGATTTTTAATTAATTCTATAGTACAGATTTTAATTAAGCTTATAGTGCAGATTTTTATGTAGGCTAATAGTGCAGATTTTAATTAGGCTTATAGTGCAGATGTTTAATTAAGCATATAGTGCAGATTTTAATTAAGCTTATAATGGAGATTTTTATGTAAGTTTATAGTGCAGATTTTAATTAAGCCTATAGTACAGATTTTAATTAAGCTTATAGTGCAGATTTTTAATTAAGCTTATAGTGCAGATTTTAATTAAGTTTATAGGTGCAGATTTTAATTAAGCCTATAGTGCAGATTTCAATCAAGCTTATAGTGCAGATTTTTATGTAGGCTTATAGTGCAAATTTTAATTAGGCTTATAGAGCAGATTTTTAATTAAGCATATACTGCAGATTTTAATTAAGCTTATAATGCAGATTTTTATGTAAGCTTATAGTGCAGATTTTAATTGAGCCTATAGTACAGATTTTAATTAATCTTATAGTGCAGATTTTTAATTAAGCTTATAGTGCAGATTTTAATTAAGTTTATAGGTGCAGATTTTAATTAAGCCTATAGTGCAGATTTCAATCAAGCTTATAGTGCAGATTTTTATGTAAGCTTATATTACAGATTTTAATTAAGCTTGTAGTACAAATTTTTAATTAAGTCTATAATGCAGATTTTAATTAAGCTTATAGTGCAGATTTTAATTAAGCTTATAATGCAGATTTTTATATAGAGCTTATATTGCAGATTTTAATTAAGCGTTTATAGTGCAGATTTTTAATTAAACCTATAGTGCAGATTTTAATTAAGCTTATAATGCAGATTTTTATGTAGAGCTTATATTGCAGATTTTAATTAAGCTTATAGTGCAGATTTTTAATTAAGCCTATTGTAACATCCCAAAATTTCACTATTTGAAGTCCTAAAAGGCCTTATTAAAATCTAGAAATGCTTTAGAAAAATTCTAAAGATTTTTAGAATTTTTTAGAGTACTTTTATGGAATTTTTGGAGTTCGTTTGGTATTTTTACCAAGAGAAAGAAGTTTTAAAAAGAAAGTGTTGAAGTCGGGTTTTGAACCCAAGACCTCGGACCCGAACCAGATCTTAACGAACTCAGCCCAACCATCTGGTCTACGGATGTTTTGTTAATCATATATGGAGCGATATATATTTAAGTAGTAGTTAGGAACAGTAAAATAAATTGGAAATAAAAGTGCGCGGCTGAGGAATCGAAGCCGCGACCTGGGATTTGGTTAAAGCCGGGCTGACCAAGTGTGCTAGCGATCATTTCTTATTTAAAAAGGAGAAATATTCTATTTAAGAAGTAGTTAATGAATAGGAAATAAATAGGAAGGAAAAATGGTTGCAGCCAAGTTTCGAACCCATGCGCTAGGCCTTAAGCAGAACGCAGCCCACCAACAGACCAGCCGAACTTTTCTTAACTAAACCTATAGCGAAATATATTTAAGTAGTACTAGTTAACAGAAACCTTGGGGTATTAAAAGGAAGAACTTAGGGATTAATCACAAAACCTAAATTCTTCCTCCCCTTTCTCTCGGCGACGACGTTTTCTCTCGGGCGAAAAATGCAGCGAGCTTTAGGGCACCTCCGGTGGCCGGCCAAAGACCCATCCAAAGGCTTCTTCATCTCCTTGTGATCCTCTCGTCGAGGAGAGCAAGAAGATACCAAGAGATCGTCAGGAAGCATATATCTGAAGCCCTAGAAGCCTCCTTCTTCTCGGTTGTAAGTCCAAGAACAGCGAGGTGAGTTGCTTCTCACCTGCAGTAGGAGTTATTTCGAGCTTTGATTCGTTTTCATGGCTTTCGGATTCTTGTTTTCCTTTGGATTTTGAAGCAAGTTTGAGGGGTTTTGTTTTTGATGCTTACTGCCATGAACCCTAAAGAAAGAAGATAGGGATTTTAAGCATGAAGGACAGTTATAAAATTTAGGTTTTCAGTAGAAATTTTCCTTCAATTAGCTTGGGATTCTGGATCAAGAGGTTGATGGATTCTATGGGATTTGGTGATGTTCGGATCCTTCCCACTGCTCCCGAAAGTTTTGGACAGATTGCTAGGGGATTTAGTCTTGATAGATAATGCTTAAGCTTCCTATTGTTCTGAAATCTCTGGAACAGATTGACATACTGGAATTGTTTTTATGAACGAGTTAGTACTTGCTGAACCTTGTGACAGAGTTGTGAATGCTATAAATTTGTGCACAGATTTATGTATGTTAGAATTATTGTGAACAAGCTTCACCTAGTTTTCTCTTAAATTCCAGTAGGTTATAGCTTAAATTGTGTTACAAGAGGGGCACGGACAGAGGAGCTTACTGTGGGTTTTAATTGTTCATTTATATATTCCTCAACCTGCCGTAATTCTGCATAAAGGAAATTAGATATGAGAAGAGTTAGATTTTCATTTGTTAGTTCCTTTGAAGCTAGTTTAGGTTCCGTGAAGCATGATATTCTGTTAATTCCATACAACAACGATTCCTTATTTTCTAGATTCTATTGCATGCTTAGTAGTTGAATTGGTTTTACTTTCACAGCATGCTTAAGTTGTTCTAGTTTCCTATTTACTATTGGAATAACATGAGCAGTTCTATTTTTATAGCATGCAGATTTTTATAGTAAAGTATGCAAATTTTGATAGGCTTAATATGCAGATTTTTTTGTTAAACTTTGTATACAGATTTTTAGTACGTAGGGTGTGTTCTAGTGCACCCCAAGTGCTTGATAAAATGCTTAGCTCAATATAATGCTATAGTAGGCATTTTAATAGCTCAGTAAATGCAGTAGAAGCATTTAAAATAACTTATTTAGTCTTGCTACAGCTTTCATGGACTAGATGTCCAATGGGTGGGCTCCCACAGTCGCCTCTAGGTTCAGATAACCTAGTTTTAGGTTCAGATAACCTAGTTAAAGCAAGGTAAGAAAATTATCTATGAAATCAGTATTTTATTTTCAGCAGTGGCACTGTACTGGATTAGATATCCATTGGGTTGGGCTCCCACAGTCGTCCCTAGGTTTAGATAACCTAGTAAACCCTACTAGACTTGGAACTTGCAATCCCGGGTTTAGTTAGGGATGCACGCACAGCAAGTACAGTTGTCGGGCCCATCAACAGCATGATTATTATTTTAATCTATTATGTAAATAGTTTTCAAAACTTCACAAATTAGTTATGTGAAAACAAGTTAGACTCAGTTTAGCATTAATTAGTTTAGCTTAGGTAGCAATTCAGTTTCTTATTGATACACATGATAGTTCTATGATTGGCTTTACATGTTAGCTTTTCAGTTAGTTTCTTCACTATTTATGAGCATGATTAGCTATACATGTTTAGTATTTCAGTTAGCATGATTCCTTTGCTATTTATGAGCATGAGTAGCTTTACATGTTAGCATTCAGTTTTAGCATGTTTTTATTTATATACATGCATATCGAGTTTTTGTGAGTAGGATAGCGCTCACTAAGCTTTTAGCTTATAGATACTATTTTCCTCCTACTGCAGATAAAGGAAAAGCTAAAGTATAAGGAAGAAGGCGACAAGGAGATGCTGTGACGGTGTTGTTGGGTTTTTCGGGCCGCGAAAACCGCTTTTCGCGTCGCGGAAACCCCGAATCGCCCAAGCCACGGATCTTGTGCAAGGTAAAACCGAACGAAAATACGAGTACGAGTTTGAAAACTTTAATCTACAGTAGATCTACATAAGGATAAACCATTTATACCTTTGATGCGATGCCCTTCGCGTTCCCGCTCGTCCAAATGATGCCGGATCTCAAGACCGTCAAGCGCCGGTCCTCTAGAAGTATCCACACGGACACACTAGATGGAGATGACCAAAAACCAAGGTGTGCTAGCACCTATGTGGTTCGGCCAAGGGAGGAGAGGGAGAGGAAGAGCTTGAGAGGGAGAGGAAGAGCTTGAGAGGGAGAAGGAGGAAGATGCACACACAAGTGAATGAAAAATGAATTTTTTCACCCAAAAATCAAGTGACCGGCCACTTTTCAAAATTCACATTAATTGCATTAATTGCAATTAATATGAAACCATAAAATCACATTAATTGCATTAATTGCAATTAATATGAAACCATTAAGAGAGTGGCTTTGTTACTTCCATGAGGTGGCACCCATGATGATGTGGAACATCATTATTGGTCCACCTAATGCCAACTCACCAATGAGGTGGAAAAAAGGTCAAGTCAAAATTGACCTTTGGTCTTCCTTCTCAAGTCAAGTCAAACTTGACTCAATCTCTACCATGGTGGATCTAATTCAACCATTTGATTCGAGCCAACTTAATATAATGAATCTAATTCATTAAATTAAATTGATTCAATGAGTCAAAAATCTAAATTAGACTCATTTAACACATGAATCAACTTGAGTCGAACTCAAGTTAGCCCAATTAGGATTACTCTTAATCCAATTTGATTCATCAAATGAATCTAATCCTCTTGGTTCATCATATGAACCTAATCTCCACCTAATTGTCCTAAGTGTGTGACCCTATAGGTTCTTGTAACGTTGGCAATGCCCTAAACCCATTTAGGAGCATAAGTAATGAGCGGTATCTAGCAACACATCATTACTACCCAAGTTACAAGAATGTCGAGATCCGACATCACCTTGTGACTACCAATTGTGCCTACTCACAAAATAATGACAAGTGTCCTTCTATCCTAGACATCTAGATTGATCAATATGAGGCATAGACCGTGTCATCCTCTAATCAATCTAAATCTTGAACTCCAAGTTAGACTCACTCGATCAAATGAGCTCAACATCTAATGTTGACTCATTTGGGCATGGCCATGCACTTAGTGGTCTCACTCTATCAAGAATACCGATGTCGCTCCGTCATATGGGAGGGATAGATCCCATCTACATCACTCACATCCCTCTACATAATTCATTATATACCCAGTAATCGCCTTTATAGTCCACCCAGTTACGGGTGGCGTTTGACGAAACTAAAGTACATAACTCCTTATGTAGGGATCCATGGTGACTTCAGGTCTAAGGACTAATAGTCATACTAATAGCCACATGAGAAAGTATATGACACTCATATAACGATCCATGATACTTTCTCATGGCGGGTCATTCAGTATACATTCTCTAATGCATACCCATGTGTCAGCTTGATATCTCTATATCCATGACTTGTGAGATCAAGTCATCGAGCTGACCTACATGCTAGTCTTATTGTATTAACATTGTCCCTGAATGCTAATACTCGACTAGGAATGATTTAGAGTAGTGTTCCCTATATCATCTCACTATCGATTCAACTAATCGATTGATATAGGTATGAACCTTCTACTCAAGGACGCTATTATACTTAGTCTATTTGGCACTAATATAAATAAGTATAATAACCAAACAAATGCCTTTATTAATATACAAGAATATGATATACATGAGTCCATACAATCATCAAATGATTGGCTCTAGGGCTCTAACTAACAGGTGTGTGATGTGTGGACTATGGAGATCCTTGAGACTTAGCTAAAGAACTCACTTAGTTTAAGAATTTGTTTAGTTTAATTTCTTATTAAGTTGATTAGAAAATTTTGTAGTAAGAAGTTATGTTTCCGCTTTTCATTACTTACATGATTTGATTTATTAAACTGCGTGGTTGTGAAAATATATGTTCCAACCGCCTGTGGCTGAGTATACTCTGTATGTATTTACGGATATGGTCACTGGTACAGGGGAGACTCTGCCGAAATTTTTCGGTAGGGTTTCCATGTGATTTTTTTATCACACCGGTTAAGTAGAGTTAGTAGTCAAGTAACGGTCATCCTTAGAGTGTAGTAGTAGTAAGAAGGGTGGTCCTTACAGTTGGTATCAGAGCAGTTCCCATTCTCCAGCATCACACATCAGCATCGGCCTTGCCGTCTTCCAAGTAAGAATACCTCTACTTAATTTATGCTTCTTGTTTTGTTATTACAGTTCATGTTTATATGTCTACTGCTTGTTAGTATGTGATAGTTTTTAAACATGATATCAGTAGTTGTATAACTGTGATTACATTAGTTATGTTATGTTCTCTATATCTTTAGAAATGGCACGAGGACGCCCAGCTAGAAGGGCACTAGCTACTGAGCCCCAGCAAGAGGCAGGCAGTTCAGTGCCTCCTCCAGACCTTACAGCATTAGTGGCTCAGTTACAACAGCAGCTAGCTGAAAGGCTAATCAGAAGAGTACCCCCACAGTCACCCCGGAACCGAATCTGACGACTCCAGAAGTCTTAGAGGTTCCACCAGCCCAGCCTACAATGCCAACGCCAGCACTAGTACCAGCACCAACAATCCCAGCAGCTGAGCCAAGAAAGGAAGCCTATTTGATCCAGTGGCAGCGAGTCAAGCCCGAGAACTTCTCAGGCACTAGTGAACCATGGGATGCACAAGCCTGGTTCAAAACACTGGAGAGCACGATGGAGCTTCTGGACTGGCCAGAACACGAGAAGGTGAAGTGTGCCTCCTTCTGCCTGACAGGAGACGCACACATGTGGTGGGAGAGAGTCAGAGCGAAGCACCCAGTGAACCAGATGACATGGGCTGACTTCGAGAAAGAATTCTTCGAGGAGTTCTTTCACATGCGGGTCACAAACAGCCACTACGACGAGTTCACGGAGTTTCGTCAGGGCAACCTATCAGTTGAGGAAGCCGTGAAGAAATTCAATAGACTGGCTCGTCTATGTCCTGAGTTAGTCAGCACAGAAAAGGAACGAGTTCGGCTGATGCTCAAAATGTTGAGGCCGGAAATAGCGATAAATGTGGCCGGTGGCATCCATAGGCCACAAACCACAGAAGAACTAGTGAGTAGTGCTCTGATCACCGAGCACTACCAGAACAGCATCAAGCAGCAGAAGAAAACCTCCTCAGATTCCAAAGGCCAAGGAAGTTTAGATACTCAGAAATCTCAAGGCCACAGCTCTAACTGGAAAGGGAACTCCAGCAACAAGCGCAAACCAGAGAATTACCTAAAAGGAGGACCAGCTAGCAAACAGCTAAGTTATCCCAAGTGTGCTACTTGTGGGAAATTCCACCCAGGGGTTTGTCGCAAGGGCACACGAGGATGCTTTGAATGTGGACAAGAGGGGCACATGGCCAAGCAGTGCCCGAACAAGACCGGTCTTCCTCCGCCACAGCAGATTCAGTATGCAGGCCAGCCAGCTCAGTTATATCAGATGCAGTCCGCTCTAGAAGGTCCACTTATCAGCCAGGGTAGATTAGAAGGCCCTCCAGCTATAGCGGATGCGAGGATCTACTCACTCACCAGATAGGACGTGGCCAATGCCTCGACAGTTGTCACAGGTCAGATTAGTATTTTTCAGTATAGTGCTACTGTTCTATTTGATACTGGGGCAACCCATTCTTATATAGCCAGGGCATTCGCCGAAAAGTTAGCAATACCCCAGAGGTACTGAGTAGTCAGTTTCTAACAACATTACCTTCGGGAGAAGTTATGGCATCCACGCACTGGCTCAGAACAGTGCCAGTCATGATAGCAGACAGAGAACTCTTTTGGTGATCTGATAGTGCTAGACATGACTGACTACGATGTCATATTTGGAATGAACTTCCTGATCAGATACGGTGCCTCCATAGAGTGCCGTAAACAGAAAGTCGTATTCCAACCTGAAGCAGAAGCACAGTTCGAGTACATCGGAGAACCCAAGAGAAAAAGGGCAAGTTAAGTCCTCGATACGTAGGACCCTACCCCGATCACAGAGAGAATTGGGAAGGTAGCTTACAAGCTAGACTTACCTCAAGATATGTCAGCAATACACAATGTATTTCATGTTTCCATGCTAAAGAAGTGTATTCACGACCTTAGCCAAGTGATTCAGCCTCAGACAGTGCAGATCCAAAAGGATCTTAGCTATAAGAGCAGACACAGATAGTGGACAGAGCAGACAAGAGACTAGGAAACAGAGAAGTGTCATTAGTAAAAGTCATCTGGTAGAACCAGAAGCACGAGAAAGTTACTAGGGAAGCGTGGAGACAACATGAGACAGAAATATATCCAGAATTATTCTAAGTTCGAGGACGAACATTTTATAAGGGAGGGAGAATTGTAACATCCCAAAATTTCACTATTTGAAGTCCTAAAAGGCCTTATTAAAATCTAGAAATGCTTTAGAAAAATTCTAAAGATTTTTAGAATTTTTTAGAGTATTTTTATGGAATTTTTGGAGTTCATTTGGTATTTTTACCAAGAGAAAGAAGTTTTAAAAAGAAAGTGTTGAAGTCGGGTTTTGAACCCAATGTAGCAACCACCCTTTCTTACTACTACTCTCTAAGGGAGATTGTTACCTAACTATAACTTCCCTCCTAGTGGCACTGACTCTATAATTAGAGTCAGGTAGATTTTATCACAGTTCAGAGGGATTCCCACCGAAAAATTCGGCAGAGTCTCCCCTGTACCGGTGACCAAATCCACAATACATAAAAGATATACACAGCCACATGCGGCTGGATCACAATATTCTTCACAACCACGCATTAATAAATCATATTCTAATCAAAAACTAATCTAGCAATAAGAATTAAACTCAAAACTCTCAGAACAAAGCATAACAAGCTACAATGCACTTCAAACTCAAGCATAAACTCATGATTTCATAATGGAAATAAGGAAAATGAACTAGACATAAACTCTAAATGAATAAGTCTTGCTAGTCCCCTCTGGATCCCTCCATAGTTCAGCCACCACACACATTCATCATCACCACCACCCTATCGCCTCCCTTCATATCTTAGCTTTCCCTTTATCTTTCTTATTATCTTTTATTAAAGATTGTGGGAGTCCTTTAAATATACTTAACAAGTATGGGTGTATAATCAACTAACCATGCTATATAATAGAATAAAACAAGTAACTTAAAGCTTACTGATCATGCTATAAGCTAAACCAAAGAAAGCAATTTAAAGCCTTTGAATCATACGATGAAAACATGGCAAAGGATGCTATTTTTGTGCTTCTAAACATGCTGTAAAATCAAGTATGAAATGATTCTAATCATGCTGTAAAAACAAGTATAGAACGATACTTTAGGGCTGCTAACCCTGCTGTAAGTACATGGCAAGGATGACTACTCTAAGGCTTTTAAACATACTGAAAAATAGAATAAAACATGCTACTTTAATCTTCTAAACATGCTATACAAAATAGGCAAAGAATGCTACTTTAATACTTCTAAACATGCTGTAAAAATAGGCAAAGAATGCTACTTTAATACTTCTAAACATGCTGTAAAAACAGGGCATAGAATGCTACTTCAGTGCTTCTAAACATGCTGTAAAACTAGGCAAAGAATGCTACTTAGTGCTTCCAATCATGCTGTAAAAACATGGCATAGAATGCTACTGAAAAACTAAAACATGATGCACAGCAAACCCGAATACATGTATACTAGCAAGATTCTGCACTTGTTAACCTAATAAAATTCTGCATTATCATTTAATACAATCTGCTTGCCATACGAAACTAAAGTACCTACAAATAACATGGTACAACAAGGAAGTCTACTAAATGCATGCTAAGAGGAACCGAAGCTATTCCTAATGCTGTACAAAACCGAAGCAAGGAAAATAAGCCACTAGATAACACAAAAGAAGTCTAACCAGACCTACTAATATAGAGCTGTTCCTTTCAAGTTTTACAGGAAAATGATGACAAGAAATGCTCTAATCTGCATGGTATAAAAACAACCAGCAATGGCAGAACATGCTATCCAAAAAAACTAAACCTAATCATTCTTATTCTTCCTCTATGTCTCACGGCAGAAAGCTAAAAGGATCCATAAATCTCTACAACATGCTTCGAATTCAAAATGAACAAAGAACCCGATTTCTCAATCTTAACATGCTGTGCTCGTATAAAGGAGAGGTCAAACTTGCTGTGCCGCCACATACTAAGGTCTAGGGTTCATGCTAGGCCTCGGAAGCAAAGGGAGAATCAAAAAGGAACCCGAAACAACTCCTACCGCAGGTGAGTAGTACTTACCTTTGCTTGCCCTTGCGCTTACAACTGAGAAGAAGGGAAGGAGGGCTTCTAGGGCTCGGGTAGCAGCTTTTCCGGCGTGTTCTCGGAGCTCTCGGGCTTCTCTCCGTCGGGAACAGCCACCGTGGATGAGGGACGGCTGGAATCAAGTCTCGCCGGCGCCGGAATCTCCAACCCTAGCTCGCTCTAGGTTTCCGCCGTAGCTTTGCGCCGTCGCGAGGGAGAAGAGCGAAGGAAATTAGGTTTTCGGGAGAAAAAGTTCGGTTTTCCTTAAAATCCCAAAACTTATTTCCTTTTATAAGTATTCGGATATAACCCAACTATACTATAACCTTATTTAATTCTATATGAGATTAACATCAATCTCTTATCCCAGCTGGTCAAGCCGGTTTGGCTTGGTTTGGTCCGACCCGAGGTCGCGGGTTCGAACCTCTTCTCCAACACTTTTTGCTTAAACTTCTTTGGTTTTGTAAAAATACTAAACGACCTCCAAAAATTACGTAAAAATACTCTAAAAATTCCTAAAAATCTCTAGAATATTTTAAAGGTATTTCCAAATATTTTTATGGCCCTTTAGAACTTGAAATGGGAAAAATTGGGTCGTTACAATCCCCCATACCTTATAAAAAGTTCGTCCTCGAACTTAGAATAGCTCTGGATACTTCTGTCTCATACTGTCCTCCCGCTCCCAAGTGATTTCCTCGTGCTTCTGGTTCTGCCAGACGACCTTCACTAGTGGTACTTCTTTATTTCTCAATCTCTTGACTGCTCTGCCCACTATCTGTGTAGGTCTGCTCTCATAACTAAGATCCTCTTGGATCTGCACTGACTGAGGCTGAATCACTTGGCTCGGGTCATGGAGACACTTCTTTAGCATAGAGACATGAAACACATTGTGTATTGCTGACATGTCTTGTGGTAAGTCCAGCCTGTAAGCTACTTTCCCAATCCTCTCTATGATCAGGTAAGGTCCTACATAGCGAGGACTTAATTTGCCCTTCTTGCCAAATCTCATCACTCCCTTCATAGGAGCGACCTTGAGGAAAACTGAATCTCCTACTTGGAATTCCAATGGCCTACGGCGTGTGTCAGCATAACTCTTCTGTCTGCTCTGGGCAGTCTCAATTCTCTGTCTGATTTTCTGGATTGCTTGAGTAGTCTCATCTATCACCTCTGTCTGAATGCCCAACTCTGCTTCTATCTCTTTTCTCTCTCCTGCTTCTTGCCAGCATATGGGTGATCTGCATTTCCTGCCATATAGTGCTTCATAAGGTGCCATCTTGATGGTGGCCTGATAGCTATTGTTGTAAGCGAATTCAGCTAAGCACAAATACTTGCACCAACTTCCTTTGAAATCTAGCGCACAAGCTCTGAGCATGTCTTCTAAAATCTGATTCACTCGCTCTGTCTGTCCATCAATCTGCGGATGGAAAGCTGTGCTGAACTTGAGTTTGGTGCCCAGTGTATTCTGAACGCACTCCCAAAAATGTGAGGTGAAGCGCCCATCTCTATCAGAAACGATAGATTTAGGAACTCCATGAAGTCTGACTACCTCCTTAACATATAGCTGGGCCAACTGCTCTATGGAGTGGGACACCTTGATGGCTAGGAAATGAGCAGACTTGGTCAATCGGTCTACTATTACCCATATCGCATCATATCCATTGGTGGTTCTTGGAAGACCTGTTATGAAGTCCATGGAAATGTCTTCCCATTTCCATTCTGGTATTGGAAGAGGCTGAAGAACTCCTCCTGGTCTCTGGTGTTCTGCTTTGACTCTCTGGCATGTCAAGCAGGTACTGACATACTTAGCTACATCTCTTTTGAGTCCTGACCACCGAAATCTCTGTTTCACATCCTGGTACATCTTGGACGAACCAGGATGCATGGAGTATGGTGTATTGTGAGCTTCCTCTAAGATCTTCTTTCTCAGTTCCTCATCATTGGGCACGCAAATGCGACTCCCCTGATAAAGAATTCCGCTATCTGTCACTCTAAACTCTGAGTTGTCTTCTTTCTGTATCCCTTGCTTGATCTTCTGGATATCCGGATCTTCACTTTGCTTTCTCTGTATCTCCACAAGCAGTGTAGACTCCAAGGTCAATGTAGAGAGCTGTCCTTCGATAATTTCAAGCCCAAAATCTGACAACTCCTTCTGCAGTGGCAGGGCTAGTGATGACAAAGACATCAGTGATGCACTAGATTTTCTGCTGAGTGCATCTGCCACTTTGTTAGCTTTGCCTTGGTGGTAGAGAATTTCACAGTCGTAATCTTTGCCACCTACTCTGTCTCATGTTTAAGTCCTTCCGAGTGAAGAAGTACTTAAGACTACGATGATCTGTGAAAATTCTACACCGGACTCCATACAAATAATGTCGCCGGAGTTTAAGTGCAAAACTGCCAGCTCGAGATCATGAGTAGGGTAGTTCTTCTCATAGTCTTTGAGTTGTCTGGAAGCATAAGCTATGACCTTTCCTTCTTGCATGAGTACAGCTCCTAAACCCATCTTGGAAGCATCGCTGTAGATGTCGAAACTCTTGTCGCTCTGTGGAACAGTCAGAATGGGAGCACTGATCAGTCTCTTCTTTAGCTCTTGGAAGCTCTGCTCACATTTATCTGACCATTCGAATCTCTTGTTCTTTCTGGTGAGGGCTGTTAGCGGCGAAGCTATCCTGGAAAAATCCTCCATGAACTTCCTGTAGTACCCAGCTAAACCAAGGAAGCTTCTGATCTCTCTGACGTTCTTGGGTCTACTCCAGTTGTTGACCGCTTCCACTTTGGCTGGATCCACTTGAATACCTTCTTTGGAAATAATGTGACCTAAAAACGCCACCTGATTTAACCAGAACTCGCACTTTGAGAATTTAGCATAAAGCTGCTTCTGCTGAAGAGTCTGCAGTACTATCCTCAAGTGCGTGTCATGCTCCTCTGGGGTCCTTGAATAGACCAGAATGTCATCGATGAATACAATGACAAATTTGTCAATATATTCTCTGAACACTCTGTTCATTAGGTCCATGAAGACCGCAGGTGCATTGGTCACTCCAAATGGCATAACTACAAACTCGTAGTGTCCATATCTGGTCCTGAATGCTGTTCTGGGTATATCTCTTTCTTTCACCTTCAGCTGATGGTACCCAGAGCGCAAGTCTATCTTTGAGAACACCGTCGCTCCTCTTAACTGATCAAATAAGTCATCGATCCTGGGAAGGGGGTACTTGTTCTTGATTGTCACTTGATTCAAAGCTCTGTAGTCTATGCACATCCGCATTGTCCCATCTTTCTTCTTGACAAACAACACAGGAGCTCCCCAAGGTGAGTGACTAGGGCGAATGAAGCCTTTGTCCAGTAACTCCTGTAGTTGCTCTTGTAACTCCTTCAGCTCTGCTGGAGACATGCGATACGGAGCTTTCGAAATTGGACCGGTTCAAGGAACCAATTCAATCTCAAATTCCACCTCTCTGTTGGGAGGTAGTCCAGGTAGCTCTTCTGGAAATACTTCTGGATACTCACATACTACCCGGACCTCCTCCTGCTTGAGTCCCTTCTCCTCTTCTGCCTTTACTATGTATGCAAGAAAACCTGCACACCCTTTAGCTAACATCTGGTGTGCTGCTAGGGATGAGAGGAGCTTCTGGGTCTTCCTCCTTGGCACTCCGGTGAACTCAAAAGTTGACTCACCTTCTGGACTAAAAATTACTTTCTTTCTGCGGCAGTCCACTGAGGCACTGTACTTGCTGAGGAAATCCATACCAAAAATGATATCGAAATCCTGCATGGCGAGGACTATTAGATTTACATATAGCTCTCGGTCTGCAATTCTAACCAGTACAGCTCGAAGCCACTGATTGGATTCCATGACTTCCCCAGAAGGTAGGGTTGTCAGGAACTTGGAGTTCATACTTTCTGTAGGCACCTGTAAACTACTGGCAAAAGGTATCGATACAAAAGAATGGGTCGCCCCAGTGTCAAATAGTACAGTAGCTATGTGCTGGAAAATAACTACTTGACCTGTTACAACCGTGGAGGCACTAGCAGCTTCTTCTTTGGTGAGGGAGAATACTCTGGCACCATCAAAGGCTGGAACTGGTGGGGCTTCTAACCTTCCTTGACTGATGTAGGGTCCCTCTAATGCTGCTCCCATGTGGTGCAACTGTGCAGGCTGGCCTCCATATTGCAATGGTTGTGGCTGAGGTGCTTTGAATTTATTAGGACACTCTTTAGCCATGTGTCCTTCCTGACCACAGGAGTAACATCCAGTCTTACCCAGAAGACAAGCTCCTGGATGTGTTCTCCCACATTTGGGACAGGGAGGGAACTTGGTCTGCTTGTTTGCTGGTCCTCCCTTCTGGCCACCTCCTGTGTTCCACTGCTTCCTTTTACCTTTGCCCTTCCAGTTCTGCTTGCTTGGCTGTGACTTCTGGCTTCCTGCTGTCTTGTCCTCTGTCTTCACTGGCTTATGTTGTGCTCGCTGTGCTTTGATGTTGTTCATGTAATGTTCAGCAATTAATGCTCTACTGATCAATTCTTCGCCAGTCTGGGGTCGATGAGCTCCACTGCTCACATTCAGTGCTATCTGTGGTCTCAGCATTCTGAGCATCAGCCTGACTCGCTCCTTCTCTGTACTCACTAGCTCTGGACAGAGACGAGCTAACCTGTTGAACTTCTTGGCTGCTTCCTCCACTGACAGGTCACCTTGCTTGAACTCTATAAACTCCTCGTAGTGCTTGTTGGTAATCTGCAGGTGGAAGAACTCTTCATAAAACTCTGACTGAAAATCAGCCCAGCTCATCTGATCAGCTGCTCTCTTGGTCTTTATCCTCTCCCACCACATACGAGCATCTCCAGACAGGCAGAAAGAGGCGCACTTGACCTTCTCGACTTCTGGCCAGTCAAGAAGCTCCATAGTGCTCTCTAGTGTTTTAAACCAAGCCTGGGCATCCCAGGGCTCAGTCGTGCCTGAGAAGCTCTCTGGTTTCAGCTTTAGCCACTGTATAAGGTAAGCTTCTGGTCTCTGGGGTGCTGTGACAGTTCCCTGAGTAGCTGGTGGAGTCTCAGTTACCACTGGGGTCTCTGCAGTGACAACTGGAGGAGGGGGAGGAACTGCTTGCTGGTTTGCCATCAGATTGGCAATCACTTGCTGCTGCTCTGCTACTTGCCTCTGGAGCTGAGCAACCACTTCAGAAAGGTTGGGCTCAGTTGCTCTAGGCACTTCGTTCTCTTGAGCTGGTTCCTCAGTGTGAGTAGCACGGGGACGTCCTCTTCTTGCCATCTAATTATGAAAGGTAAAGGCTTGATATCTTACTTTAACCCTTCTAATCATACTTAAATATGAATAAATAAAAGGGAAACTAAATCTTCTATCTTACTTTAGTACTAAAAAGGAAAGTACTCTATACTGCAGAAAAAATAAGGAAAGCAGAAATAAGAAAGGAATTTAAATACTTTCTTACTTGGAGACGGCAAGGATGATGCTGATGTGTGTGTGATGCTGGAGAATGGAACCTCGCTCTGATACCAACTGTAGCAACCACCCTTTCTTACTACTACTCTCTAAGGGAGATTGTTACCTAACTATAACTTCCCCCCTAGTGGCACTGACTCTATAATTAGAGTCAGGTAGATTTTATCACAGTTCAGAGGGATTCCCACCGAAAAATTCGGCAGAGTCTCCCCTGTACCGGTGACCAAATCCACAATACATAAAAGATATACACAGCCACATGCGGCTGGATCACAATATTCTTCACAACCACGCATTAATAAATCATATTCTAATCAAAAACTAATCTAGCAATAAGAATTAAACTCAAAACTCTCAGAACAAAGCATAACAAGCTACAATGCACTTCAAACTCAAGCATAAACTCATGATTTCATAATGGAAATAAGGAAAATGAACTAGACATAAACTCTAAATGAATAACTCTTGCTAGTCCCCTCTGGATCCCTCCATAGTTCAGCCACCACACACATTCATCATCACCACCACCCTATCGCCTCCCTTCATATCTTAGCTTTTCCTTTATCTTTCTTATTATCTTTTATTAAAGATTGTGGGAGTCCTTTAAATATACTTAACAAGTATGGGTGTATAATCAACTAACCATGCTATATAATAGAATAAAACAAGTAACTTAAAGCTTACTGATCATGCTATAAGCTAAACCAAAGAAAGCAATTTAAAGCCTTTGAATCATACGATGAAAACATGGCAAAGTATGCTATTTTTGTGCTTCTAAACATGCTGTAAAATCAAGTATGAAATGATTCTAATCATGCTGTAAAAACAAGTATAGAACGATACTTTAGGGCTGCTAACCCTGCTGTAAGTACATGGCAAGGATGACTACTCTAAGGCTTTTAAACATACTGAAAAATAGAATAAAACATGCTACTTTAATCTTCTAAACATGCTATACAAAATAGGCAAAGAATGCTACTTTAATACTTCTAAACATGCTGTAAAAACAGGGCATAGAATGCTACTTCAGTGCTTCTAAACATGCTGTAAAACTAGGCAAAGAATGCTACTTAGTGCTTCCAATCATGCTGTAAGACTAGGCAAAGAATGCTACTTAGTGCTTCCAATCATGCTGTAAAAACATGGCATAGAATGCTACTGAAAAACTAAAACATGATGCACAGCAAACCCGAATACATGTATACTAGCAAGATTCTGCACTTGTTAACCTAATAAAATTCTGCATTATCATTTAATACAATCTGCTTGCCATACGAAACTAAAGTACCTACAAATAACATGGTACAACAAGGAAGTCTACTAAATGCATGCTAAGAGGAACCGAAGCTATTCCTAATGCTGTACAAAACCGAAGCAAGGAAAATAAGCCACTAGATAACACAAAAGAAGTCTAACCAGACCTACTAATATAGAGCTGTTCCTTTCAAGTTTTACAGGAAAATGATGACAAGAAATGCTCTAATCTGCATGGTATAAAAACAACCAGCAATGGCAGAACATGCTATCCAAAAAAACTAAACCTAATCATTCTTATTCTTCCTCTATGTCTCACGGCAGAAAGCTAAAAGGATCCATAAATCTCTACAACATGCTTCGAATTCAAAATGAACAAAGAACCCGATTTCTCAATCTTAACATGCTGTGCTCGTATAAAGGAGAGGTCAAACTTGCTGTGCCGCCACATACTAAGGTCTAGGGTTCATGCTAGGCCTCGGAAGCAAAGGGAGAATCAAAAAGGAACCCGAAACAACTCCTACCGCAGGTGAGTAGCTACTTACCTTTGCTTGTCCTTGCGCTTACAACCGAGAAGAAGGGAAGGAGGGCTTCTAGGGCTCGGGTAGCAGCTTTTCCGGCGTGTTCTCGGAGCTCTCGGGCTTCTCTCCGTCGGGAACAGCCACCGTGGATGAGGGACGGCTGGAATCAAGTCTCGCCGGCGCCGGAATCTCCAACCCTAGCTCGCTCTAGGTTTCCGCCGCAGCTTTGCGCCGTCGCGAGGGAGAAGAGCGAAGGAAATTAGGTTTTCGGGAGAAAAAGTTCGGTTTTCCTTAAAATCCCAAAACTTATTTCCTTTTATAAGTATTCGGATATAACCCAACTATACTATAACCTTATTTAATTCTATATGAGATTAACATCAATCTCTTATCCCAGCTGGTCAAGCCGGTTTGGCTTGGTTTGGTCCGACCCGAGGTCGCGGGTTCGAACCTCTTCTCCAACACTTTTTGCTTAAACTTCTTTGGTTTTGTAAAAATACTAAACGACCTCCAAAAATTACGTAAAAATACTCTAAAAATTCCTAAAAATCTCTAGAATATTTTAAAGGAATTTCCAAATATTTTTATGGCCCTTTAGAACTTGAAATGGGAAAAATTGGGTCGTTACACCCAAGACCTCGAACCCGAACCAGATCTTAACGAACTCAGCCCAACCATCTGGTCTACGGATGTTTTGTTAATCATATATGGAGTGATATATATTTAAGTAGTAGTTAGGAACAGTAAAATAAATTGGAAATAAAAGTGCGCGGCTGAGGAATCGAAGCCGCGACCTGGGATTTGGTTAAAGCCGGGCTGACCAAGTGTGCTAGCGATCGTTTCTTATTTAAAAAGGAGAAATATTCTATTTAAGAAGTAGTTAATGAATAGGAAATAAATAGGAAGGAAAAATGGTTGCAGCCAAGTTTCGAACCCATGCGCTAGGCCTTAAGCAGAACGCAGCCCACCAACAGACCAGCCGAACTTTTCTTAACTAAACCTATAGCGAAATATATTTAAGTAGTACTAGTTAACAGAAACCTTGGGGTATTAAAAGGAAGAACTTAGGGATTAATCACAAAACCTAAATTCTTCCTCCCCTTTCTCTCGGCGACGGCGTTTTCTCTCGGGCGAAAAATGCAGCGAGCTTTAGGGCACCTCCGGTGGCCGGCCAAAGACCCATCCAAAGGCTTCTTCATCTCCTTGCGATCCTCTCGTCGAGGAGAGCAAGAAGATACCAAGAGATCGTCGAGGAAGCATATATCCGAAGCCCTAGAAGCCTCCTTCTTCTCGGTTGTAAGTCCAAGAACAGCGAGGTGAGTTGCTTCTCACCTGCAGTAGGAGTTGTTTCGAGCTTTGATTCGTTTTCATGGCTTTCGGATTCTTGTTTTCCTTTGGATTTCGAAGCAAGTTTGAGGGGTTTTGTTTTTGATGCTTACTACCATGAACCCTAAAGAAAGAAGATAGGGATTTTAAGCATGAAGGACAGTTATAAAATTTAGGTTTTCAGTAGAAATTTTCCTTCAATTAGCTTGGGATTCTGGATCAAGAGGTTGATGGATTCTATGGGATTTGGTGATGTTCGGATCCTTCCCACTGCTCCCGAAAGTTTTGGACAGATTGCTAGGGGATTTAGTCTTGATAGATAATGCTTAAGCTTCCTATTGTTCTGAAATCTCTGGAACAGATTGACATACTGGAATTGTTTTTATGAACGAGTTAGTACTTGCTGAACCTTGTGACAGAGTTGTGAATGCTATAAATTTGTGCACAGATTTATGTATGTTAGAATTATTGTGAACAAGCTTCACCTAGTTTTCTCTTAAATTCCAGTAGGTTATAGCTTAAATTGTGTTACAAGAGGGGCACGGACAGAGGAGCTTACTATGGGTTTTAATTGTTCATTTATATCTTCCTCAACCTGCCGTAATTCTGCATAAAGGAAATTAGATATGAGAAGAGTTAGATTTTCATTTGTTAGTTCCTTTGAAGCTAGTTTAGGTTCCGTGAAGCATGATATTCTGTTAATTCCATACAACAACGATTCCTTATTTTCTAGATTCTATTGCATGCTTAGTAGTTGAATTGGTTTTACTTTCACAGCATGCTTAAGTTGTTCTAGTTTCCTATTTGCTATTGGAATAACATGAGCAGTTCTATTTTTATAGCATGCAGATTTTTATAAGTAAAGTATTCAAATTTTGATAGGCTTAATATGCAGATTTTTTTGTTAAGCTTTGTATACAGATTTTCAGTACGTAGGGTGTGTTCTAGTGCACCCCAAGTGCTTGATAAAATGCTTAGCTCAATATAATGCTACAGTAGGCATTTTAATAGCTCAATAAATGCAGTAGAAGCATTTAAAATAACTTATTTAGTCTTGCTACAGCTTTTATGGACTAGATGTCCAATGGGTGGGCTCCCAGTCGCCTCTAGGTTCAGATAACCTAGTTTTAGGTTCAGATAACCTAGTTAAAGCAAGGTAAGAAAATTAGCTATGAAATCAGTATTTTATTTTCAGCAGTGGACTGTACTGGATTAGATATCCATTGCGTTGGGCTCCCACAGTCGTCCCTAGGTTTAGATAACCTAGTAAACCCTACTAGACTTGGAACTTGCAATCTCGGGTTTAGTTAGGGATGCGCGCACAGCAAGTACAGTTGCCGGGCCCATCAACAGCATGATTATTATTTTAATCTATTATGTAAATAGTTTTCAAAACTTCACAAATTAGTTATGTGAAAACAAGTTAGACTTAGTTTAGCATTAATTAGTTTAGCTTAGGTAGCAATTCAGTTTCTTATTGATACACATGATAGTTCTATGATTGACTTTACATGTTAGCTTTTCAGTTAGTTTCTTCGCTATTTATGAGCATGATTAGCTATACATGTTTAGTATTTCAGTTAGCATGATTTCTTTGCTATTTATGAGCATGAGTAGCTTTACATGTTAGCATTCAGTTTTAGCATGTTTTTATTTATATACATGCATATCGAGTTTTTGTGAGTAGGATAGCGCTCACTAAGCTTTTAGCTTATAGATACTATTTTCCTCCTACTGCAGATAAAGGAAAAGCTAAAGTATAAGGAAGAAGGCGACAAGGAGATGCTGTGACGGTGTTGTTGGGTTTTTCGGGCCGCGAAAACCGCTTTTCGCGTCGCGGAAACCCCGAAAACCGGTTAAGTAGAGTAAGTAGTCAAGTAACGGTCATACTTAGAGTGTAGTAGTAGTAAGAAGGGTGGTCCTTACACCTATATTGCAGATTTTAATTAAACTTATAATGCAGATTTTTATGTAAGCTTATAGTGCATATTTTAATTAAGCCTATAGTACAGATTTTAATTAAGCTTATAGTGCAGATTTTTAATTAAGCTTATAGTGCAGATTTTAATTAAGTTTTTTTGTACAGATTTTAATTAAGCTTATAGTGCAGATTTCAATCAAGCTTATAGTGCAGATTTTTATGTAAGTTTATAGTGCATATTTTAATTAAACTTGTAATGCAGATTTCTTAGAGCTTAAAACGCAGATTTCTTTAGAGCAGATTTTTTTAGAGCTTGTAGTGCAGATTTCTTAAGAGCTTATGGTGTAGATTTCTTTAAAGTTTATAGTGCAGATTTTTGGTGGAACTTATAATCCAGTTTTTAAAGAAAAAGATTATAGTGCAGTTTGGTTAAGTATTATAGTACAGAATTTATGTTGGCATAGTATGCAGAAATAGTGTAGCATAGAATGCAGAATCTTGATTAGAATAGTACGCAGAATTTTGATTAACATAGTATGCAGATTTTTGTTTATGCATTTCAAAGTTAGAATTTGTTTAAACATTTCAGTTTTTAAAGAAGCATTCTTTTATTAGAAGTATTAACAAGTATAAGAAAGATAAAGAAAAGAAAGAAAAAGGCCAAGGACTTAAGTAGATCCCAAAGTCAAGACTTTAGGGATTTTGGCACACAATGTAACGCCCGAAAATTCTCAAAATTATTTTAGAATTATTCTATGATTTTTCTGGAATTTTTAGAAATTTTTTCGGAATTTTCCGAGTATCGGAAGTAGCAAAAATAATTAGAACCGCAAAATAGCCTAGGCGGAAATCGAACCCGAGACCTATGGTTTCGGGATAATGTTAGTAACCGGTTGAACCCAACAGGGCCGTGCTGAAAGGAAAGGGAATCAGGTATATTTATAGTTGGGTTGGCCGAATTAATCACTTGATTTAAATTGGAAGATTAATAGGGTGAAGAGTTATTTGGTTTTATTTTCACCGTGACCTATTCCTCTTCCAAAACTTCACCGCCGCCCACACCTCCTCCTCCTCCTCTCTCGGCACCCAAGCCCAAGGACCATCGGTTCATCTTCCGGCGACAACTCCAACACGAAAAAGGTTCTTCTCCGCGAGAGGAACGCAAAGACGTGAGCGGATCGTCGAGAAGATCATCTCCACCGGAGTTTTAGCAAATAGAATCGTAAGAAATTACGAATAGGAGGTAAGAAACCCCTCACCTACAGTATAATAGCTTCCGTTTGAGTTTTTATGCTTTAGTTAGGATGTATGCAGATTTTTATCGATATCTAGGGTGTTTTTAACTCTCTTCGCAGATTAGGGATTTAGTTGAGCACCTCTAGATGGGCCGGGCATGTCTTCCCTCTTCAGATAGGAGGTTGATGTTGTCGGGTGCCTAGAGGCGGTCTCCCTAATGGAGAGGAGAGTTAGGGCACACTAAGTGTTCGAAAAAAATAGCTAGTTTAGTAAAAATGCACCATATGCATCTTTAACAGCTCAGTTAGATACATTAGAAGTATCTATTCAGTATTCTAAGTTTATTACAGCTTATATGGATTAGATATCCAATGGGTGGGCTCCCACAGTCGCCTCTAGGTTTAGATAACCTAGCTCTAGGTTCAGATAACCTAGAAACAATAGAATAAGCAAGTATTAGCTATTTCAGTATTTTATTTTTAGTGGCACTGTACTGGATTAGATATCCATTGGTTTGGACTCCCACAGTCGTCCCTAGGTTTAGATAACCTAGTTAACCCTACTAAATTCGGGACTTGCAAACCCGGGTCTAGTTAGGGATGCGCGCATAGCAAGTACAGCTGCCGGGCCCAAACAACATGATTATGTATTTTCACTTATTATGAATTAGTTTTCAAAACTCAAAATTAGTTATGTTAGTTGAGTTTGAATTTAGTATCAGTTAGTTTCAGCTTAGCTCATTATATGTTCAGCCCAGTTTTTCTATGATTTGGGTATGATAGCTCTATGTTCAGTTCATGATCACATGCTTTAGTTGGTAGTATGCCATGGCTAGTCTTGATTGCTATGTATTATATGATATATGCCATGTTTTAGTTCAATCAGTACATATTTCAAACGACATGTTTTAAAAGTATATTGCATCGAATGCATGTTTTTGTGAGGTAGATGGTTTCTTACTAAGCTTTTTAGCTTATAGATACTACTTTTCTTATACTGCAGATAAAGGTAAAGGAAAAGTGGACCAGTAGCGGAGGTTGGAGGTCAATGCAGATCAAGATGTGTGTGGCAGGAACTGGAATAAAAGATCCTCTAGGGATTTGCGCCTACTATAGCATTTTACAGTTCGTTAGTTTTAGTTTTCGTGTTTTATGCACTTTTGAAATGCTAGAATGTTTAACTCATGGAAGATTGGTTTAAGTTGTTAGTAATTATGTTAGAATACTAGTTTTTATGTCATTAGAATGTTCCTCATGTAGTGTATAACTCATATGTGAGATTTTAGCACGAGCAAGTGCTGAAATCAGAGTTCGTGGTCGAACTCGATCGGTCTCGCACCGATCGGGGCACAAGCGATGTCCTGGATCGGTCGGCCGACCGATCCAGACTGTGATGCACAGAATGTTCACGGATCGATCGGCCGATCCGGCCTATCTGATAGTGTTCGAGAGTTTGGTGCGGATCGGCCCGTCGACCGATCGAGACATACCGGATCGGTCTGCCGACCGATCCACGACTGAGATCAGAGTTCCAGTGCGAAATCAGAAACTCCGATCGATCCGTGGATCGATCGGCAGGTCTGTGAGTAGTTGGGAAGTTTAGTTTATAGTCCCTAGCTCAGTTGGGATGTCCAGTTTCCCTCCCCTAGCATGTGTACAACTCCTAGGTACACCTAGAACATTCAGATTAGTTTTTTTAAAGATAATAGTTAGCAAAATTTTAATTAGCCCAGCTTTTCGCACAGTATAGCACAGCATAACTGTAGCGATTTCACCTTACAGCCTAGTAGTAGAAGGAGGGTCGTTACAGAGTGGTATCAGAGCGGTGTTCCATACTTCCTACACACACATCAGCATTGAACCTGCAGCTTCCAAGTAAGAATACCTCTACTCTCTTTATTGTTCTTGCTTCCTAGTTACAGTTCATGTTTATATGCCTACTGCTTGTTAGTATGTGATGGTTTTAAACATGATATCAGTAGTTATATAACTGTGATTACATTAGTTATGTTATGTTCTCTATGTCTTTAGAATTGGCACGAGGACGCCCAGCTAGAAGGGCACTAGCTACTGAGCCCCAGCAAGAGGCAGACAGTTCAGTGCCTCCTCCAGATCTTACAGCATTAGTGGCTCTGAACAGCAACATGAAATAGCCACCTTAAAGGCTAATCGGCAGAGTACCCCCCACCCCGGAACCGAATTTGACTACTCCGGTAGTCTTGGAGGTTCCACCACCGACCTCTGACGACCATCACCAAGCGGTGAGCGAAAGGAAGCCTATCGATCCAGGTGGAGCGGGTCAAGCGAGAACTTCTCGGGCACTAGTGAACCATGGGATGCACAAGCCTGGTTCAAAACACTGAGAGCTATTGGATTGGCCCGAACACGAGAAGGTGAAGTGTGCCTCCTTACGCCTGAGAGACGCACGCATGTGGTGGGAAAGAATTAGAACGGCGCCCGATAAACCGGATGTCATGGGCGACTTGAGAAGGAGTTCTTGAGGAGTTCTTCCACATCGGGTTACCAACCGCCACTACGATGAGTTCACGGAGTTTCATCAGGCAACCTTTCGATTGAGGAAGCCGTGAAGAAATTCAACAGTTGGCTCGTCTATGCCCGAGCTAGTCGGGTGAAGGAACGGATTCGGTTGATGCTCAAGATCTGAGGCCGGAGATAGCGATGAAGCGTGGGCGGTGGCGTATAGGCCACAAACCACGGAGGAGTTAGTGAGCGGTGCCTTGACCACAGAGCACTACCAGCAATAGAAGCAAGTCTCCTCGAGTCCAAAGGCCAAGGAAGCTCTCACACTCAAAAGCAGCAAGGCCACAGCTCTAACGGGAAAGAAGCGCAAATCGGGGAGTGACCCAAAAGGAGGACCATCTAGCAAGTGACCCAGTTATCCAATGTGTGCTACTTGTGGGAAATTCCACCCAGGGGTTTATCGCAAGGGCACACGAGGATGCTTTGAATGTGGACAAGAAGGGCACATGGCCAAGCAGTGCCCAAACAAGACCGGTCTTCCTCAGCCACAGCAGATTCAGTATGCAGGCCAGCCAGCTTAGTTATACCAGATGCAGGCCGCTCTAGAGGGTCCACATATCAGCTAGGGCAGATTAGAAGCCCCTCCAGCTATGGCGAATGCGAGGATCTACTCACTCACCAGAGAGGACGTAGTCAATGCCTCGACAGTTGTCACAGGTCAGATTAGCATTTTTCAATATAGTGCTACTGTTCTATTTGATACTGGGGCAACCCATTCATATATAGCCAGGATGTTCTCCGAAAAGTTAGAAATACCCTCAGAAGTACTCAGTGGTCAGTTTTTGATGACACTACCTTCAGGAGAGATCATGGCATCCACGCACTGGCTCATTATAGCAGACAGAGAGCTCTTTTGTGATCTGATAGTGCTAGAGATGACCGACTATGACGTTATCTTTGGAATGGACTTTCTGATCAAGTACGGTGCTACCATAGAGTGCCGTAAACAGAAAGTCATCTTCCAACCTGAAGCAGCAGTGCAATTTGAATACCTCGGAGAACCAAAGAGAAAAGACAAAAAATTTCTCTCAGCAATGGAGGCACAGAAGTTGATGGATTCGGGATGTACGGGGTACCTAGCACATGTAGTCAATACCAGCCAGGACAAGGGCCAACAGCTAGCAGAGGTCCGAGTTGTATGTGACTACCCAGCAGTCTTCCCTGAAGAGTTACCAGGCCTAGCACCAGTCAGGGAGATTGAATTTGAGATAGAGCTTTTCCCCGGTACAAATCCTATCTCCAAAGCGCCTTACCGCATGGCTCCAGCAGAACTGAAGGAACTTCATGAGCAACTACAGGAGCTGCTTGACAAGGGTTTCATACGCCCTAGTCACTCACCATGGGGAGCGCCTGTATTGTTCGTGAAGAAGAAGGATGGAAGCATGCGATCAAAGACTACGATCAACCAGTCACAATCAAGGTATCCCTTCCCGAATCGATGATCATTCGACCGGTGAAGGGCAGGTGTTACAAGATAGATCTCGGATCGTTATCATCGGTGAAGGTCAAAGAAGGGACATCTAGAAGACCTTGAGACCAGATACGGACACTATGAGTTCGTAGTCATGCCCTTTGGCGTGACCAATGCTCCAGCTACATTCATGGATCTCATGAACAGAGTATTCAGGGAGTATTTAGATAAGTTTGTTATTGTGTTTATCGATGACATTCTTATCTATTCAGGAACTCAGGAAGAACATTCAGAGCACCTGAAACTAGTATTGCAGACCCTTCAGCAGAACCAGCTTTACGTCAAGTTCACGAAATGTGAATTTTGGCTAGATCAGGTGTCCTTCCTGGGTCACATCATCTCAAAGGATGGTATTATGGTAGATCCCAGCAAGATAGAAGCAGTAAGTAACTGGAAGAGACCTAAGAACGCCAGCGAGATCAGGAGCTTTCTGGGATTAGCAGGATATTACAGGAAGTTTGTAGAGGACTTCTCCAGGGTAGCCTCCCCACTGACAGCTCTTACCAGAAAGAACAGAAAATTTCAGTGGACAGAGGACTGTGAGAACAGCTTCAGCGAGCTAAAAAGGAGGTTGACCAGTGCTCCCATTTTGGCTCTACCAGACGACACCAGCAGCTTTGACATCTATAGTGATGCCTCTAAGTTGGGACTAGGAGCAGTACTGATGCAAAATGGCAAGGTGATCGCCTATGCCTCCAGACAACTCAAGGATTATGAGAAGAATTACCCTACTCATGACCTTGAGCTGGCAGCAGTAGTGTTCGCTCTCAAAATTTGGAGACATTACTTATATGGAGCTCAGTGCAGAGTGTATACAGATCATCAGAGTCTGAAGTATTTCTTCACTCAGAAGGATCTGAACATGCGACAGCGCAGGTGGCTTGAGCTGGTCAAGGACTATGATGTAGACATCCTCTACCATCCAGGGAAAGCCAATAAGGTAGCAGATGCACTTAGCAGAAAATCCAGTGCTACCTTATTATCTCTTACAGCCATGTCACCGCCCCTACAGAAGGAGATCGTAGATTTCGGTCTCGAGTTCATCGTGGGACAGCTCTCTACTATGACCTTAGAGTCTACCTTACTTGGTGATATTCAGTAAGCTCAGGAACAGGACCCTGAAATTCAGAAAATCAAGCAAGGGCTAGCAAAATCAGAGAGTAGAGAATTCAGAGTGTCCGATAGCGGGGTGTTGTATTTTGGTGACAGACTCTGTGTTCCAGATCAGGAGGAGCTACGGAGACAGATTTTAGATGAGGCTCACAGGACTCCCTATGCGATGCATCCAGGTTCCACCAAAATGTATCAAGACCTGAAGAACCGTTTTTGGTGGTCCGGGATGAAGCGAGACATCGCCAGATATGTTAGCATCTGCCTCACCTGTCAGAGGGTCAAGGCAGAATATCAGCGACCAGGAGGAGTTCTACAGCCTATACAGATTCCAGAATGGAAGTGGGAGGATATCTCCATGGATTTCATAGTGGGACTACCCAGAACCACGAATGGTTTTGACGCCATCTGGGTAATAGTCGACAGGTTGACTAAATCAGCCCACTTTTTAGCTATCAATATATCCTACTCCATGGAGAAGCTAGCTCAGTTGTATCTCCAGGAGATCATCAGACTTCATGGAGTCCCACGAACCATCATTTCAGACAGAGACAGCAGATTTACATCACACTTCTGGGAGTGTGTACAGTCAGCATTGGGCACGAAGTTAAAGTTCAGCACAGCATTCCATCCTCAGACAGATGGTCAGACAGAGCGAGTGAATCAGGTACTCGAAGATATGCTCTGAGCATGTGCCCTAGATTTCAAAGGAAGTTGGTGCAAATATCTGAGTCTAGCAGAATTTGCATACAACAACAGCTATCAGGCCACTATCGGCATGACACCTTACGAGGCTCTCTATGGGCGAAGGTGTAGATCTCCAATCTGCTGGTATGAGAGTGGTGAACAGAAGGAACTAGAGCTTCAGACAGATCTAGTCGCAGATACCACAGCAGCTATACAGCAGATCCGCCAGAGGATAGAGACAGCTCAGAGCCGCCAGAAAAGCTATGCTGATACACGGCGCAGACCCTTAGAGTTTTCAGTTGGGGATTCAGTATTCCTCAGGGTAGCTCCCATGAAGGGAGTGATGCGTTTTGGGAAGAAGGGCAAGCTTAGTCCCAGATATGTGGGACCATACCTTATTAGCAGAAGAGTGGGCAAGGTAGCATATGAGCTAGAGCTACCCCAGGAAATGTCAGCGGTCCACAACGTATTTCATGTCTCCATGCTGAAGAAGCATACCCCAGATGCCACCCAGGTGATTGAGCCCCAGTCGGTACAGATCCGCGAAGACCTCAGCTATGATAGTCGGCCTATTCAGATAATAGACCGAGCAGTTAAGAAATTGCGGAACAAGGAAGTACCATTAGTCAAAGTCATTTGGCACAGTCACACAGCAGAAGAGGCAACTTGGGAGACAGAAGCCAGCATGAGACAGAAGTACCCAGAATTGTTCTAAGTTCGAGGATGAACTTTTTATAAGGTATGGGGGATTGTAACGCCCGAAAATTCTCAAAATTATTTTAGAATTATTCTATGATTTTTTTGGAATTTTTAGATATTTTTCCGGAATTTTTCGAGTATCGGAAGTAGCAAAAATAATTAGAACCGCAAAATAGCCTAGGCGGGAATCGAACCCGAGACCTATGGTTTCGGGATAATGTTAGTAATCGGTTGAACCCAGCAGGGCCGTGCTGAAAGGAAAGGGAATCAGGTATATTTATAGTTGGGTTGGCCGAATTAATCACTTGGTTTAAATAGGAAGATTAATAGGGTGAAGAGTCATTTGGTTTTATTTTCACCGTGACCTATTCCTCTTCCAAAACTTCACCGCCGCCCACACCTCCTCCTCCTCCTCTCTCGGCGCCCAAGCCCAAGGACCATCAGGTCATCTTCCGGCGAAGACTCTAACACGAAAAAGGTTCTTCTCCGCGAGAGGAACGCGAAGACGTGAGCGGATCGTCGAGAAGATCATCTCCACCAGAGTTTTAGCAAATAGAATCATAAGAAATTACGAATAGGAGGTAAGAAACCCCTCACCTGTAGTATAATAGCTTCCGTTTGAGTTTTTATGCTTTAGTTAGGATGTATGCAGATTTTTATCGATATCTAGGGTGTTTTTAACTCTCTTCGCAGATTAGGGATTTAGTTGAGCACCTCTAGATGGGCCGGGCATGTCTTCCCTCTTCAGATAGGAGGTTGATGTTGTCGGGTGCCTAGAGGCGGTCTCCCTAATGGAGAGGAGAGTTAGGGCACACTAAGTGTTCGAAAAAAATAGCTAGTTTAGTAAAAATGCACCATATGCATCTTTAACAGCTCAGTTAGATACATTAGAAGTATCTATTCAGTATTCTTAGTTTATTACAGCTTATATGGATCAGATATCCAATGGGTGGGCTCCCACAGTCACCTCTAGGTTTAGATAACCTAGCTCTAGGTTCAGATAACCTAGAAACAATAGAATAAGCAAGTATTAGCTATTTCAGTATTTTATTTTCAGTGGCACTGTACTGGATTAGATATCCATTGGGTTGGATTCCCACAGTCGTCCCTAGGTTTAGATAACCTAGTTAACCCTACTAAATTCGGGACTTGCAAACCCGGGTCTAGTTAGGGATGCGCGTATAGCAAGTACAGCTGCCGGGCCCAAACAGCATGATTATGTATTTTCACTTATTAAGAATTAGTTTTCAAAACTCAAAATTAGTTATGTTAGTTGAGTTTGAATTCAGTATCAGTTAGTTTCAGCTTAGCTCATTATATGTTCAGCCCAGTTTTTCTATGATTTGGGTATGATAGCTCTATGTTCAGTTCATGATCACATGCTTTAGTTGGTAGTATGCCATGGCTAGTTTTGATTGCTATGTATTGTATGATATATGCCATGTTTTAGTTCAATCAGTACATATTTCAAACGACATGTTTTAAAAGCATATTGCATCGAATGCATGTTTTTGTGAGGTAGATGGTTTCTTACTAAGATTTTTAGCTTATAGATACTACTTTTCTTATACTGCAGATAAAGGTAAAGGAAAAGTGGACCAGTAGCGGAGGTTGGAGGTCAATGCAGATCAAGATGTGTGTGGCAGGAACTGGAATAAAAGATCCTCTAGGGATTTGCGCCTACTATAGCATTTTACAGTTCGTTAGTTTTAGTTTTCGTGTTTTATGCACTTTTGAAATGCTAGAATGTTTAACTCATGGAAGATTGGTTCAAGTTGTTAGTAATTATGTTAGAATACTAGTTTTTATGTCATTAGAATGTTCCTCATGTAGTGTATAACTCATATGTGAGATTTTAGCACGAACATGTGCTGAAATCAGAGTTCAGGGCTGAAATCAGAATTCTGATCGATCTCCAGACCGATCAGGGCACGGCGATGTCCTTTGGATCGGTCCACCGATCCGAGCAGATCTGATGAGCTCAGATCCTCCGGATCGGTCGGCCACCGATCCGGCCGCGATCTGATAGTGTTCGAGAGTTTGGTGCCTAGATCGGTGCAGGCCAATCCGACATACGGATCGGTGCGCCGACCGATCCACCACGGATCGATCTGCGGCCGATCGACCACACGGATCGGTCTGCGCCGATCGATTGAAACGACCGCAGCTCCGATCGATCTGTGGATCGATCGGCAGGTTCGGTAGGTAGTTGGGAAGTTTAGTTTATAGTCCCTAGCTCAGTTGGGATGTCCAGTTTCCCTCCCCTAGCATGTGTACAATTCCTAGGTACACCTAGAACATTCAGATTAGTTTTTTTAAAGATAATAGTTAGCAAAATTTTAATTAGCCCAGCTTTCCGCACAGTATAGCACAGCATAACTGTAGCGATTTCACCTTACAGCCTAGTAGTAGAAGGCGGGTCGTTACACACAAGGTGCTCCTTAAAATGCCGAGGCATTATATATTAGAAGTATTAAAAGATAACAAGTATTTTACTTTTATCAGTGGCACTGTACTGGACTCTCAGTTGTCCTTGGGTTGGGCTCCCATAGTCGTCCCTAGGTTTAGATAACGTAGTATGCAGGACTCTCAGTTGTCCTTGGGCTGGGCTCCCATAGTCGTCCCTAGGTTTAGATAACCTAGTAAACCCTACTAGATTCGGGACCAGCTATCTCGGGTCTAGTTAGGGATGCGCGCATAGCAAGTACAGTTGTCGGACCCAAGAAGAAAGTTGATTATTATTTTGAAGTATTAAAGTATAAGTTTTCAAACAAAAGAAATAAGCTTCACATAAGTTTAAAATTAAACAAGTTTAGCTTTCTTATATACTGACATGTTGTTTAGGTTTGCTTGCATGTTTAGTATTTCAGTATGCTATGTTTCGTTTGCTATTAGATAAGCATTCAGTTTCTAGATTTCTTTCAGTTTACATACATACTCGAGTTTTGTGAGTTAGATAGCGCTTACTAAGCAATTTTGCTTATAGATGCATTTCCTCTTACTACAGATAAAGGAAAGGAAAAGCTATAGTAAAGGAAGGCGACAAGGAGGTGCGGATGGATGTGTGATGCCTGGACTATAGAAGCCTTGGGATTTAGCATAAGAATTTATTAACAAAGAGTTGAGTAGAATGTATTAGATGAGTCATTTAGTCTTCCGCTGCTAGTTAATTGTATGTTTTGAGTTTTTTAGAGTTTATGTATTGATCTTTACATGTGAACAACTCTAATTAAGTAAAGTTAGTAGTCCAGTAGCGCTCCGCCCTCACAGTCCAGTAGTGAGGAGGGTGGGGTGTTACAGTTGGTATCAGAGCAGTTCCTATTCTCCAACATCACACATCAGCACCAACCTTGCCATCTTCAAGTAAGAAAGTATTTAATTTTTAGTATGCTTTTTTTTATTCTTTACAGTAAAGAGAAATCCTTAGAAGTATTAGATTATATGTACAGAATAGGGAGATGTTTAGAAGTGCTTATAAAGTTAAGAATTCTGCTTAGTTTCTTTTACATAACAAGATGTGTTCTGGGATGGTGGTATGATCCGGGGACCTAAGCCCGGTGAGCGCGCCAGAATCAAACAAGATATGTTCTGGGATGGTGGTATGATCTGGGGACCTAAGTCCAGTGAGCGCGCCAGAATCAAACAAGATATGTTCTGGGATGGTGGTATGATCCGGGGACCTAAGCCCGGTGAGCGCACCAGAATAAAGGGGAACTCCGGTCCTAAGTTCGGACCCCTACCAACCTAGCGCTAGGGTAGTTGTCTGATCAACAACTTATGTTACGGTACTACTAAGTGCAACTAGGCCACCACAATAGTATGTTTATAAGTATGCATGCAAGTATGTTCAAGTCATGTTATATTTATATTTACGTTTATGTTTAGGTCCACGTTATGTTCATGTTATGTTCTTGCCTATGCATATGGACATGCTTGTGATCGAGTCTATCATTGTAACGACTCGCCTTCTACTGGCTAGGCTGTAAGGCCGGACCGTCACATTATGCTGTGCTAAACTACATCCATGACCATCACTAAGTCTAGGTGCGGAAAGCTGTACCAATTTAAAACTTTGCTAAACTAATACAAGTTCTTGGTCCTACATGTGCTGAGGGATGCAATCTAAGGTATACATGGCATATCCTACATCCCCTATGGTCAAGGAGCTGAATTACAAGGCCTCTTGGTCAAAACCCAGCTTCCCAATCGATCCAGATTGAGCTCAATCGATTGCAAGCTGTTGGATCGATCCATAGATCGATTCAGATTGCTACTGTGCACGGGGTAATATTCTGGATCGATCAGCTAATCGATCCAGGCTGGCCAATCGATCCAGTGATCGATTCCAGAGTTCTCTGTTCTCGGGAGCGATTTCCTGATCGATCGAACGATCGATCCACAAACTCTCTGTTCGCGATAGAATGCGTCTGGATTGATCGGCTGATCGATTCAGAAGCTTACTGCTCGCGATAGAATGCGACTGGATCGATCGGCTGATAGATCCAGAAACTTACTGTTCGCGGAACCAGGCTCCCAATCGATCCACTGATCGATTGAGGCCCCCCAATCGATCCACTGATCGATTGGGGTTTCTGATTTCGCAGCAAAGCTCTTATTTCAGCACTGTTTCATGCCCAAATCACATGTACAAGTTCTAAAATAGCTGGGAAACATTCTAACAACAAATATTTAGTATTCTAAGCATAGCCTAATGCATAGTTCACTAGTTCATGGCATTTAAACATACTAAAGTGCGGAACGAATAAAAACTACAGAGTTCTAATGCTTAAAACAAAACTGGCTAGATCCCTAAGATCTTTATTCCAAACTCCTTTTCCACACACATCTTCGTTGCATTGCCCTCCAGCCTCCACTAGTCCATCTTTCCTTTACCTTTATCTGCTGTATAAGGAAAAGAGTATCTGTAAGCTTGAGAGCTTAGTAAGAAACCATCTACCTCACTAAAACATGCATACGATGCAAATTATGTTTTTAAAGCATGCTATTTGAAATATATGCTGAACAGGGAAAAACATGGCATGGTAGCATACAACATGGAAACCAAAAGCTAATCATGGCTATAACTGAAATGTCAATAAGAAAGGACTAAACTGAAACACAATGAGCTAAGCTAAAGCTGAGCTAGAACTGATTTAAAAATATAATCACCTAACTAATTGTGAATTTGAAAGTTATTATCATACTAGATAAAAATACATAATCATGCTGCTGATGGGCCCGACAACTGTACTTGCTATGCGCGCATCCCTAACTAGACCCGGGGTTGCAAGTCCCGAATTTAGTAGGGTTACTAGGTTATCTAAACCTAGGGACGACTGTGGGAGCCCAACCCAATGGATATTTAATCCAGTACAGTGCCATTGCTAAAATAAAATACTGATTATAGCTAAGTTTTACTTGTCTTGCTATTTCTAGGTTATCTGAACCTAGAGCTAGGTTGTCTGAACCTAGAGGCGACTGTGGGAGCCCACCCATTGGACCGTAGTCCCATATAAGCTGTAGTAAACCTACATATGCTAAATAAATGCCTCTATTGCACTTAGCTAGATTATTAAAATGCCTAAGTCGCATTATAGTTGTACTGAACATACTATTGAGCACTTGGCGTGCGCTATTGCACACCCTTTGTGCCACAAATCCTTATACTACTAAACTAAAGCATGAAATCACACGAGAACTACTTATACTGTAGGTGAGGGGTTTCTTACATCCTGCGCTAGATTTCCTTACAATCTGATCGCTAGATTTCCGATGGAGAAGATCCCTTCGTCGATCTCCTCGCGTCTACGTGCTCTTCTCTCAGAGAGAAACGCCCTCGTGCAGGAATTGTCACCGGAAGGGTGCTCTTATGGCCCTTGGACGGAACCCTAGGTTCCTTGGACTTGGGCGCCGAGAGGGTGAGGGAGAGGGGTCGGCGGATGTGTGAGGGTTTGAGGGAAAAGTTTTCTCGTTTAAGAAAATAACAATTCCTCACTTAAATTCCCTATTTATATTAAATGGGTAATTCGGCCCAACTCAAATATAAATATAATTGTTCCCCTTTCCTTTCAGCATGGCCCTGCTGGGTTCACTTGGTTACTAAAGCTATCTAAAGGTTATCGGACCCGATAGGTCCCGGGTTCGATTCTCGCTTAAGCTATTTTACGTTTCTATTTCTTTTTGCTACTTCCGCTACTCTAAAAATTCCATAAAAATACCCTAAAATTCCAGAAAAATCATAGAATATTTCTAAAATTGATTTGAGAATTTTCGAGCGTTACAATCATTATGTTTAGTTCATCTACCATGCTTACGTTTATGTTGTCATGCTTATGTCACTGCTTATGCTTATGTTCATTGAAAGTAGGTTAGGAGGTCCTAAGATACCTTTGATGTGGTTTTCCTTAGTACATTAGATTATGGACACTAACTAATGCATGTACAAGGTAGAGAACATGCTATAGAATTATTCTAAGTTCGAGGATGAACTTTTTATAGGGTATGGGGGATTGTAATGACCCAATTTTCCTCATTAGGAGTTCTAAAAGTTTTTAAAAATATTTAGAAATATTTTATAAATATTATAGAGATTTTTAGAAATTTTTAGAGTATTTTTATGTAATTTTTGGAGGTCGTTTGGTATTTTTACTAAACGAAGGAAGTTTCGACAAAAAAATGTCCAAGCCAAGAATTAAACCCACGACCTTTGACTCGATCAAAACCCGGCTTACCAGGTGGGCAAATAGATTTTTCTGTTTAGAAAAGGTAGCAAATTTATTTAAGATAGTTAACAGAATATTGGATTATAAAAGGGATAAGTTGATCTTGGATTTGTCTGTTTAGAAAAGGTAGCGAATTTATTTAAGATAGTTAACAGAATATTATAAAAGGGATAAGTTGATGTTGGATTTGTTTGTTTAGAAAAGGTAGCGAATTTATTTAAGATAAGTTAGCAGAATATTGGATTATAAAAGGGATAAGTTGATGTTGGATTTGTTTGTTTAGAAAAGGTAGCGAATTTATTTAAGGAGTTAACAGAAATATTAAGTTATAAAAAGGGATAAGTTGATGCTCTGTTTTCCCGTGACTTAAACCATTCTCTCCTTCTCTTCTGCGTACGATGGCGAAGCTCGGGCAGAAAATGAAAGGGAGTTAGGGCATCATCTCAGGCGGTCGGCCAAGGTCCTAGAAGCCCTTTTTGTTCGGTTGTGAGTCCAAGAATCAAGGTAAGTGCTTCTCACCTACAGTAGGAGTAGTTTCGGATCTTTGTTCTTCTTGAATTTGAAGCATAAGAAGCGCTTATAGTGCAGATTTTTAATTAAGTGTATAGTACAGATTTTAATTAAGCTTATAGTGCAGATTTTTATATAGGTTTATAGTGCAGATTTTAATTAAGCTTATAATGCAAATTTTTATGTAAGCTTATAGTGCAGATTTTAATTAAGCCTATAGTACAGATTTCAATTAAGCTTATAGTGCAGATTTTTAATTAAGCTTATAGTGCAGATTTTAATTAAGTTTATAGGTGCAGATTTTAATTAAGCCTATAGTGCAGATTTCAATCAAGCTTATAGTGCAGATTTTTATGTAGGCTTATAGTGCAGATTTTAATTAGGCTTATAGTGCAGATTTTAGTTAAGCCTATAGTACAGATTTTAATTAAGCTTATAGTGCAGATTTTTAATTAAGTTTATAGTGCAGATTTTAATTAAGTTTATAGGTGCAGATTTTAATTAAGCCTATAGTGCAGATTTCAATCAAGCTTATAGTGCAGATTTTTATGTAAGCTTATATTGCAGATTTTAATTAAGCTTATAGTGCAGATTTTTATGTAGGCTTATAGTGCAGATTTTAATTAAGCTTATAATGCAGATTTTTATGTAGAGCTTATATTGTAGATTTTAATTAAGCGCTTATAGTGCAGATTTTTAATTAAGCCTATAGTGCAGATTTTAATTAAGCTTATAATGCAGATTTTTATGTAGAGCTTATATTGCAGATTTTAATTAAGCTTATAGTGCAGATTTTTAATTAAGCCTATAGTGCAGATTTTAATTAAACTTATAATGCAGATTTTTATGTAAGCTTATAGTGCATATTTTAATTAAGCCTATAGTGCAGATTTTAATTAAGCTTATAGTGCAGATTTTTAATTAAGCTTATAGTGCATATTTTAATTAAGTTTTTAGGTGCAGATTTTAATTAAGCATATAGTGCAGATTTCAATCAAGCTTATAGTACAGATTTTTATGTAAGTTTATAGTGCAGATTTTAATTAAGCTTGTAGTGCAGATTTCTTGGAACTTAAAATGCACATTTCTTTAGAGCAGATTTCTTTAGAGCTTGTAGTGCAGATTTCTTAAGAGCATATGGTGCAAATTTTTTAAAGTTTATAGTGCAGATTTTTGGTGGAACTTATAATGTAGTTTTTAAAGAAAAAGATTATAGTGCAGTTTGGTTAAGTATTATAGTACAGAATTTGTGTTTGCATAGTATGCAGAAATAGTGTAGCATAGAATGCAGAATCTTGATTAGAATAGTATGCAGAAGTTTGATTAGCATAGTAAGCAGATTTTTGTTTATGCATTTCAAAGTTAGAATTTGTTTAAACATTTCAGTTTTTAAAGAAGCATTCTTTTATTAGAAGTATTAACAAGTATAAGAAAGATAAAGAAAAGAAAGAAAAAGGCCAAGGCCTTAAGTCGATCCCAAAGTCAAGACTTTAGGGGTTTTGGCACACAAGGTACTCATTAAAATGCCGAGGCATTATATATTAGAAGTATTAAAAGATAACAAGTATTTTACTTTTATCAGTGGCACTGTACTGGACTCTCAGTTGTCCTTGGGTTCGGCTCCCATAGTCGTCCCTAGGTTTAGATAACCTAGTATGCAGGACTCTCAGTTGTCCTTGGGCTGGGCTCCCATAGTCGTCCCTAGGTTTAGATAACCTAGTAAACCCTACTAGATTCAGGACCAGCTATCTCGGGTCTAGTTAGGGATGCGCGCATAGCAAGTACAGTTGCCGGGCCCAAGAAGAAAGTTGATTATTATTTTGAAGTATTAAAGTATAAGTTTTCAAACAAAAGAAATAAGCTTCACATAAGTTTAAAATTCAGCAAGTTTAGCTTTCTTATATACTGACATGTTGTTTAGATTTGCTTGCATGTTTAGTATTTCAGTATGCTATGTTTCGTTTGCTATTAGATAAGCATTCAGTTTCTAGATTTCTTTCAGCTTACATGCATACTCGAGTTTTGTGAGTTAGATAGCGCTTACTAAGCAATTTTGCTTATAGATGCATTTCCTCTTACTACAGATAAAGGAAAGGAAAAGCTATAGTAAAGGAAGGCGACAAGGAGGTGCGGATGGATGTGTGTTGCCTGAACTATAGAAGCCTTGGGATTTAGCATAAGAATTTATTAACAAAGAGTTGAGTAGAATGTATTAGATGAGTCATTTAGTCTTCCACTGCTAGTTAATTGTATGCTTTGAGTTTTTTAGAGTTTATGTATTGATCTTTACATGTGAACAACTCTAATTAAGTAAAGTTAGTAGTCCAGTAGTGCTCCGCCCTCACTGTCCAGTAGTGAGGAGGGTGGGGTGTTACATCTTGTCTTTGCTTGTCTCACAAACAAAGCAAGATGGAGAAGAAAAACACACAAGGTTGTGCTAGCAACCTATATCTGTGTTCGGCCAAGCATGGAAAGGAGGAAGAAGAAGAAGCAAATAGTCCTTTCACCTTCTCAATGATAAAAATCTTATGAAAAATATCATCCAAATGATATTTATAACCATCCCATGGAATACCAAGAGTCTCCACCCTTTCATCTTTTAATCCAATGACTCAAAATTAATCATTCAATACAATGGTTCAATTTTGACCATTCAACTTCCTTTGTGAACTCAAGTTCACCCAATGAGTCTAACCCATTGATTCCCATGCAATTCAACTCAATCCAACGATTGGATCCATTTGAGTCTAACTCAACAAGTCCAATTCGGATTATACTTAATCCAATGATCCATCATATGAACCTCTCTCCATATCAACTTGTTCTTAGTGTGTGACCCTATAGGCTCTCGTAATGTTGGCAATGTACCCAAATCACCATTTACGATACATAAACAATGAGTGGCATCTAGCAAGGCATCATTGCTACCCAAGTGACGAGAAAGTCGAGATCCGACCTAACCTGTCCGTGGCTATCATCATGTATGACTTTGTCCCTCTATCCTTGATATCTAGATTGATCAATGAGGTATAGATCGTGTCATCCTCTTATCAATTTTTGTGTTTCTTGATCTGTAACGCCCGAAAATTCTCAAACTTGCATTATAAATATTCTATGATTTTTCTGGAATTTTTAGATATTTTTTCGGAATTTTCCGAGTAGCGGAAGCAGCAAAAATAATTAGAACTGCAAAATAGCTTAGGCGGGAATCGAACCCGAGACCTATGGCTTAGGGATAATGTTGGGAACCAGTTGAACCCAGCAGGGCCGTGCTGAAAGGAAAGGGAACCAATAAAATTTATATTGGAGTTGGGCGAATTAAGTCTTAAAAATAAATAGGAAAAATTAATTAAGTGAGGAGATTATTTGTTTACACCGTGACCTATCCCTCTTCGAAAACCTCACCGCCGCCCACACCTCTTCCTCCTCCTCTTTCGGCGCCCAAGCCCCAAGGACTCTCGGATCATCTTCCGGCGACAACTCCAACACGAAAGAGGTTCTTCTCCGCGAGAGGAACGCGAAGACGTGAGAGGATTGTCGAGAAGGTCATCTCCACCGGAATTCTAGCGAATAGAATCGTAAGAAATTACGAATAGGAAGTAAGAAACCCCTCACCTGCAGTATAATAGCTACCATGTGATTTTTCTATGCATTAGTTTAGTTATATGCGTATGTTTTCGACACATAGGGTGTATTTAACCCTTCTCGCAGGTTTAGGGATTTAGTGAGTACCTTTAGATGGGCCGGACACATCTTTTCTCCTTCAGTTGGAGGTTTATATGCTGTTGGGTGCCTAAAGGTAGTCTCCCTAATAGAGAGGGGAGTTAAAGCGCACTAGGTGTTTGATTAAATAACAAGCTTAGAAAAGAATGCAACTTAGGCATTTTTATTAGCACGGTTGAATGCATTAGAAGCATCTAAATTAGTAAATCAGTTTATTCTAGCTTATATGGGACTATGATCCAATGGGTGGGCTCCCACAGTCGCCTCTAGGTTCAGACAACCTAGCTCTAGGTTCAGATAACCTAGAAACAGCAATTTAGAACAGTTTAGCTATACTCAGTATTTTACTTTCATTGGCACTGTCTGGATTAGATATCCATTGGGTTGGGCTCCCATAGTCGTCCCTAGGTTTAGATAACCTAGTAGCTCTACTAAATTCGGGACTTGCAAACCCGGATCTAGTTAGAGATGCGCGCATAGCACGTACAGCTGTCGGGCCCAAACAAGATGTTTAGTATTTTCACTTATTATATGTATATGGTTTTCAACCTTTCACAAATTAGTTCGTGAATTCAGTACAGTTCTAGCAGTAGCTCAGTTCTTAGTATCAGCTTAGTTTTTCACTGATAGCATGATGACTTTATATTCAGCTTTAGATATGCCATGATTGTATGCTTATATGTCATGCCATGCTTAGTTTATTCAGTATATCCAGCATATGTTTTAAACAGCATGATTTAAAATCATATTTGCATCGTTGCATGTTTTTGTGAGGTAGATGGTTCCTTACTAAGCTTTTTAGCTTATAGATACTACTTTTCTTATACTGCAGATAAAGGTAAAGGAAAGGTGGATCAGTAGCGGAGGCTGGAGGGCAATGCTATCAAGATGTGTGTGGGCAGGAGTTGGAATAAGGATCTTTGGGATCTAAACAGTTTTACTTCAGTATTAGCACTTTGCGTTTTAGTTTTCATTATTCAGTTTTGATTGTTAAGTGTTATGAGATAGTAAACCATGCACTATGTAGTATGCCAGGTTTAGAATGTTAGTAGTCTTATATTAGTGTGATTTGCATTGGTTTAGAGTTGTTGTGTGAGGTTTTGGCAAGCCAAAGTGCTGAAATCAGATTCCCGGGCGAAATCAGAACTCTGATCGGTCTCCAGACCGATCAGGTCCTGGGCAGTGCCACTGGATCGGTCAGCCGACCGATCCAGACAGATACAGTATGCTACTGTATCCTCCTGGATCGGTCAGCTGACCGATCCCTGGATCGGTCAGCCGACCGATCCAGCCACACCTGGATCGTTCTGCCGACCGATCCAGTTGGGAACAGAACGACCGCAGCTCCGATCGATCTGTGGATCGATCGGCAGGTCTGTAGGTATTTGGGAAGTTTAGTTTCTAGTCCCTAGCTCAGTTGGGATGTTCAGTTTCCCCTCCTTAGCTTGTGTACACCAGCAAAGAAGGTCTTTAGACCTTTCTTATCAGTTGTATCCGTCCTTAGTAGAGTAAAATTTTAATTAGCCCACCTTTTCGCACAGTATAGTTTAGAAAAATTGTAGCGACCGGCCTTACAGCCAGTACCTAGAAGGTGGGTCGTTACAGAGTGGTATCAGAGCAGTGTTCCATACTTCCTACACACACATTAACATTGTACCTGCCGCTTCCAAGTAAGAATACCTCTACTTTGTTTATGCTTTCTGTTTTCCCTGTTATTACAGTTCTTGTTTATATGCCTACTGCTTGTTAGTATGTGATAGTTTTTAAACATGATATCAGTAGTTATATAACTGTGATTACATTAGTTATGTTATGTTCTCTATGTCTTTAGAAATGGCACGAGGACACCCAGCTAGAAGGGCACTAGCTACTGAGCCCCAGCAAGAGGCAGGCAGTTCAGTGCCTCCTCCAGATCTTACAGCGTTAGTGGCTCAGTTACAGCAGCAGCTAGCTGAACAGCAACAGGAAAATACCCCCACAGTCACCCCGGAACCGAATTTGACGACTTCGGTAGTCTTAGAGGTTCCACCAGCTCAGCCTACAGCACCAGCCCCAGCAGCTGAGCCAAGAAAGGCAGTCTATCTGATCCAGTGGCAGCGGGTCAAGCTAGAGAACTTCTCAGGCACTAGTGAACCATGGGATGCACAAACCTGGTTCAAAACACTGGAGAGCACGATGGAGCTTCTGGACTGGCCAGAACATGAGAAGGTGAAGTGTGCCTCCTTCTGCCTGACAGGAGATACACGCATGTGGTGGGAGAGAATCAAAATGAAGCGCCCAGTGAACCAGATGTCATGGGCTGACTTCGAGAAGGAGTTCTTCGAGGAGTTCTTCCACATACGGGTTACCAACCGCCACTACGATGAGTTCACGGAGTTTCATCAGGGCAACCTTTCAGTTGAGGAAGCCGTGAAGAAATTCAACAGGTTGGCTCGTCTATGCCCAGAGCTAGTCAGCACAGAGAAGGAACGAATCCGGTTGATGCTCAAGATGCTGAGGTCAGAGATAGCAGTGAACGTGGCTGGTGGCATACATAGGCCACAAACCACAGAGGAGTTGGTGAGCAGTGCCTTGACCACAAAGCACTACCAGAATAGCATAAAGCAACAGAAGCAGGTCGCCTCAGAGTCCAAAGGCCAAGGAAACTCTCACACACAAAAACAGCAAGGGCACAGCTCTAATTGGAAAGGGAACTTCAACAGCAAGCGCAGATCAGGAAGTGACCCAAAAGGAGGACCATCTAGCAAGCGACCCAGTTATCCAAAGTGTGCTACTTGTGGGAAATTCCACCCAGGGGTTTGTCGCAAGGGCAGACGAAGATGTTTTGAATGTGGACAAGAAGGGCACATGGCTAAGCTGTGCCCGAACAAGACCGGTCTTCCTCAGCCACAGCAGATTTAGTATGCAGGCTAGCCAGCTCAGTTATATCAGATGCAGGCCGCTCTAGAAGGTCCACTTATCAGCCAGGGCAGATTAGAAGCCCCTCCAGCTATGGCGAATGCGAGGATCTACTCACTCACCAGAGAGGACATAGCCAATGCCTCGACAGTTGTCACAGTCGATTAGCATTTTCGATATAGTGCTCTTTTCTTTTGATACTGGGGCAACCCATTCATATATAGCCGGATGTTCTCCGAAAAGTTAGAAATACCCTCGGAAGTACTCGGTGGTCGTTTTTGATAGCACTACCTTCGGGAGAGATCATGGCATCCACGCAGCTCGGCGGTCTGGGTCATTATAGCGAGAGAGCTCTTTTGTGATCGATAGTGCTAGAGATGACCGACTATGACGTTATCTTTGGAATGGACTTTACGATCAAGCGGTGCTACCATAGAGTCAGTAAATGAAAGTCATCTTCCAACTCGGCGGCAATTGAATCTGATGGGAACCAAAGAGAAAGGCCAAGAAGTTTCTCTCAGCTATGAAAGCACGGAAGCTACTGGGATGTACGGGATTCCTAGCACATGTAGTCAACGCCGGACAAGAACCAGCTAGCGAGGTTGAGTCGTATGTGACTACCAGTCTTCCACGAAGAGTTCGGGCTTAGCACCGACGGGAGATTGACTTTGAGATAGAGCTCATTCCGGTACAAATCCTATCTCTAAAGCGCCTTATCGCATGGCTCCAGCATAACTGAAGGAACTCTGAGCTGCTTGACAAGGGTTTCATACGCCCGAGTCACTCACCATGGGGAGCGCCTGTATTGTTCGTGAAGAAGAAGGATGGAAGCATGCGACTATGCATAGACTACAAATCACTGAACCAAGTCACGATCAAGAACAGGTATCCCCTTCCCAGAATCGATGACCTGTTCGACCAGCTGAAGGGAGCAGCAGTGTTCTCTAAGATAGATCTCAGATCAGGTTATCATCAGGTGAAGGTTAAAGAAGGGGATATACCCAAGACAGCATTTAGAACCAGATACGGACACTACGAGTTCGTAGTCATGCCCTTTGGCATGACCAATGCTCCAGCTACATTCATGGATCTCATGAACAGAGTGTTCAGGGAGTATTTAGATAAGTTTGTTATTGTGTTTATCGATGACATTCTTATCTACTCAGGAACTCAGGAAGAACACTCAGAACACCTGAAACTAGTATTGCAGACCCTTCAGCAGAACTAGCTATATGCCAAGTTCACGAAATGTGAATTTTGGCTAGATAAGGTGTCCTTCCTGGGTCACATCATCTCAAAGGATGGTATTATGGTAGATCCCAGCAAGATAGAAGTAGTAAGTAACTGGAAGAGACCTAAGAACGCCAGCGAAATCAGGAGCTTTCTGGGATTAGCAGGTTATTACAGAAAGTTTGTAGAGGACTTCTCCAGGATAGCCTCCCCAGCAGCTCTCACGGAAAGAACAAAAATTTCGGTGGACGTGAGAGCAAATGAGCTAGAAAGGAGATTGACGGTGCTCCCATTTTGGCTCTACCAGAACCAGCAGCTTTGACATCTATAGTGATGCCTCTAAGTTGGGACTAGGAGCGATCTTGATGCAAGGCAAGGTGATCGCCTATGCCTCCAGACAACTCAAGGATTATGAGAAGAATTACCCTACTCATGACCTTGAGCTTGCAGCAGTAGTGTTCGCTCTCAAAATTGGGAGACATTACTTATATGGAGCTCAGTGCAGAGTGTATACAGAACATCAGAGTCTGAAGTATTTCTTCACTCAGAAGGATCTGAACATGCGACAGCGCAGGTGGCTTGAGCTGGTCAAGGACTATGATGTAGACATCCTCTACCATCCAGGGAAAGCCAATAAGGTAGCAGATGCACTTAGCAGAAAATCCAGTGCTACCTTATTATCTCTTACAGCCATGTCACCGCCCCTACAGAAGGAGATCGTAGATTTCGGTCTCGAGTTCATCGTGGGACAGCTCTCTACTATGACCTTAGAGTCTACCTTACTTGGTGATATTCAGTCAGCTCAGGAACAGGACCCTGAAATTCAGAAAATCAAGCAAGGGCTAGCAGAATCAGAGAGTAGAGAATTCAGAGTGTCCGATAGCGGGGTGTTGTATTTTGGTGACAGACTCTGTGTTCCAGATCAGGAGGAGCTACGGAGACAGATTTTAGATGAGGCTCACAGGACTCCCTATGCGATGCATCCAGGTTCCACCAAAATGTATCAAGACCTGAAGAACCATTTTTGGTGGTCCGGGATGAAGCGAGACATCGCCAGATATGTTAGCATCTGCCTCACCTGTCAGAGGGTCAAGGCAGAACATCAGCGACCAGGAGGAGTTCTGCAGCCTATACAGATTCCAGAATGGAAGTGGGAGGATATCTCTATGGATTTCATAGTGGGACTGCCCAGAACCACGAATGGTTTTGACGCCATCTGGGTAATAGTCGACAAGTTGACTAAATCAGCCCACTTCTTAGCTATCAAGATATCCTACTCCATGGAGAAGCTAGCTCAGTTGTATCTCCAGGAGATCGTCAGACTACATGGAGTCCCACGAACCATCATTTCGGACAGAGGCAATGATTCACATCACACTTAGGGTGTATACGGTCGACTAAGTTAAAGTTGACCTGACATTCCATCCTCAAACGGATGGTCGACGGAGTAAACCGGTACTCGAAGATATGCTCCGGCTGTGCCCTAGACTTCAAGGAAGTTGGTGCAAATATCTGAGCTAGAATTTGCATACAACAACAACTATCGGGCCACTATCGGCATGGCACCTTATGAGGCACTCTATGGGCGGAGGTGTAGATCTCCAATCACTGGTATGAGAGTGGTGAGCAGAAGAACTAGAGATAGATCTAGTAGTAGATACCACAAAGACTATCTGAGATCCGAGAGGATAGAGGCAAAGAGCTATCTTGATACAGTGACCCTTAGAGTTTTCGATTGGGGATTCGGTGTTTCTCGAGTAGCTCCCATGAAGGGAGTAATGCGTTTTGGGAAGAAGGGCAAGCTAAGTCCCGATATGTGGGACCATACCTTATCGAGAAGAGTGGGCAAGGTAGCATATGAGCTAGAGCTACCCGAGGAAATGTCAGCGTATTCATGTCTCTATGCTGAAGAAGCATACCCAAGATGTCACCCAGGTGATTGAGCCCCAGTCGGTACAGATCCGCGAAGACCTCAGCTATGATAGTCGGCCTATTCAGATAATAGACGGGGCAATTAAGAAATTACGAAACAAGGAAATACCATTAGTCAAAGTCATTTGGCACAGTCACACAGCAGAAGAGGCAACTTGGGAGACAGAAGTCAGCATGAGACAGAAGTACCCAGAATTGTTTTAAGTTCGAGGACGAACTTTTTATAAGGTATGGGGGATTGTAACGTCCGAAAATTCTCAAACTTACATTATAAATATTCTATGATTTTTCTGGAATTTTTAGATATTTTTCCGGAATTTTTCGAGTAGCGGAAGCAACAAAAATAATTAGAACCGCAAAATAGCTTAGGCGGGAATCGAACCCGAGACCTATGGCTTAGGGATAATGTTGGGAACCAGTTGAACCCAGCAGGGTCGTGCTGAAAGGAAAGGGAACCAATAAAATTTATATTGGAGTTGGGCGAATTAAGTCTTTAATATAAATAGGAAAAATTAATTAAGTGAGGAGATTATTTGTTTTCACCGTGACCTATCCCTCTTCGAAAACCTCACCGCCGCCCACACCTCTTCCTCCTCCTCTTTCGGCGCCCAAGCCCCAAGGACTCTCGGATCATCTTCCGGCGACAACTCCAACACGAAAGAGGTTCTTCTCCGCGAGAGGAACGCGAAGACGTGAGCGGATCGTTGAGAAGGTCATCTCCACCGGAATTCTAGCGAATAGAATCATAAGAAATTACGAATAGGAAGTAAGAAACCCCTCACCTGAAGTATAATAGTTACCGTGTGATTTTTCTGTGCATTAGTTTAGTTATATGCGTATGTTTTCGACACATAGGGTGTATTTAACCCTCCTCGCAGGTTTAGGGATTTAGTGAGTACCTTTAGATAGGCCGGACACATCTTTTCTCCTTCAGTTGGAGGTTTAGATGCTGTTGGGTGCCTAAAGGTAGTCTCCCTAATAGAGAGGGGAGTTAAAGCGCACTAGGTGTTTGATTAAATAACCAGCTTAGAAAAGAATGCAACTTAGGCATTTTTATTAGCACGGTTGAATGCATTAGAAGCATCTAAATTAGTAAATCAGTTTATTCTAGCTTATATGGGACTATGATCCAATGGGTGGGCTCCCACAGTCGCCTCTAGGTTCAGACAACCTAGCTCTAGGTTCAGATAACCTAGAAACAGCAATTTAGAACAGTTTAGCTATACTCAGTATTTTACTTTTCAGTTGGCACTATACTGGATTAGATATCCATTGGGCTGGGCTCCCATAGTCGGTCCCTAGGTTTAGATAACCAAGTAGCTCTACTAAATTCGGGACTTGCAACCCCGGGTCTAGTTAGAGATGCGCGCATAGCACGGGCCCAAACGACATGTTTAGTATTTTCACTTATTATATGTATATGGTTTTCAACCTTTCACAAATTAGTTCGTGAATTCAGTACAGTTCTAGCAGTAGCTCAGTATTAGCGTAACTCAGTTCTTAGTATCAGCTTAGTTTTTCCCTGTGAATATGCATGATGACTTTATATTCAGCTTTAGATATGCCATGATTGTATGCTTATATGCCATGCCATGCTTAGTTTATTCAGTATATCCAGCATATGTTTTAAACAGCATGATTTAAAATCATATTTGCATCGTTGCATGTTTTTGTGAGGTAAATGGTTCCTTACTAATCTTTTTAGCTTATAGATACTACTTTTCTTATACTACAGATAAAGGTAAAGGAAAGGTGGATCAGTAGCGGAGGCTGGAGGGCAATGCTATCAAGATATGTGTGGGCAGGAGTTGGAATAAGGATCTTTGGGATCTAAACAGTTTTACTTCAGTATTAGCACTTTGCGTTTTAGTTTTCATTATTCAGTTTTGATTGTTAAGTGTTATGAGATAGTAAACCATGCACTATGTAGTATGCCAGGTTTAGAATGTTAGTAGTCTTATATTAGTGTGATTTGCATTGGTTTAGAGTTGTTGTGTGAGGTTTTGGCACGCCAAAGTGGTGAAATCAGATTCCCGGGCGAAATCAGAACTTTGATCGGTCTCCAGACCGATCAGGGCCTGGGCAGTGCCACTGGATCGGTCAGCCGACCAATCCAGACAGATACAGTATGCTACTGTATCCTCCTGGATCGGTCAGCCGACCGATCCAGCCACACCTGGATCGGTCTGCCGACCGATCTAGTTGTGAACAGAACGACCGCAGCTCCGATCGATCTGTGGATCGATCGGCAGGTCTGTAGGTAGTTGGGAAGTTTAGTTTCTAGTCCCTAGCTCAGTTGGGATGTTCAGTTTCCCCTCCTTAGCATGTGTACACCAGCAAAGAAGGTCTTTAGACCTTTCTTATCAGTTGTATCCGTCCTTAGTAGAGTAAAATTTTAATTAGCCCAGCTTTCCGCACAATATAGTTTAGAAAAATTGTAGCGACCGGCCTTACAGCCAGTACCCAGAAGGTGGGTCGTTACATGATCTCCAAGTAGGCACATTTATCAAATAAGCTCAATATCTCATATTGACTCATTTATGCATTGTCTTGCTTTCTTATGTCCTACTAATCAAGGGGCCCATAGATATTGCTTCCGTCATATAGATGGGATAGATCCCATCTACATCATTCACATCCCTCCACATAATTTCATTATATACCCAGTGATCGACTTTATAGTCCACCTTGTTACGGGTGACATTTGATGATACCAAAGTATACAACTCCTTATGTAGGGAACCGTAGTGACTTCAAGTCTAAGGACTATTCATACCGATAGTCACATGAGGATGTTTATGACACTCATACGATGATCCATGAAACATTCTCATGGTGGGTCATTTATTATATGTTCTCTAATATATACTCATGTGTCAACCTGATATCTCATATCCATGACTTGTGAGATCAAGTCATCCGCTGACCTACATGCTAGTCTCAACGCATTAATATTGTTCTTGTATATTATGCTCGACTAGGAATAGTTAAGAGTAGTGTTCTCTACAATATATCACTATCAATTCAACCAATTGATATACTGTAGATAAGGACCTACTACCCAAGGACATTATTATATTTATTCAATCGGCACTGAACTGCAATAAATATAACAACCAGCTTTGCCTTTTATTAATAATGATATATGATACAAAATGAGCCCTTTACAATCCTCTCATAATTGGTAGTAAGTCTAATACTAACACCGGGCACCCCGGATTGTTCCGAGTGCCCCGGACAGTTCCGGGCGCCTCGGGTGGGGAAATTCAACCTCGTTGATTTTTTCAGCCCGAGTCTTCTGTTTCGACTCTGTTCGCCTCAGTCTGGGTCTTTCGCTCGCTTGGGTGATCTTGGCCATCTGGAATAGGGCTCACTCGAACCCAACTTCCGGCCTTCTCGAGCAACATTTCGCTCCAGCTTCTCGTCCCTCGGAAACGTCGCGCACCTCCTTCTCGTCCGCCCGCGTACTCTTCCATAGCACCTTGTACCTCAGACGCATTAAGCCCGTCGACTCCCTCCCGTGCCGTCCTTCTCGCTAGCTGCGTCTTTTGCTCGACTTCCTGTGCTCCTAAGCTCTTGCATACTTAGACACAAGGTTAAAAACACAACATGACCTAACTTAACTTGTTGATCACATCAAAACAACCTTGGGATTCCAACAATCTCCCCCTTTTGATATGAGAAACCCAAGTTAAGCTAGGGTAAATAGACATAATAATAAAATATCTAATATTACAATAGAGTCCAAAAAGATAGAAAATTTTAGAAAAAAAATTAGTCTACCTCCCCCTAGACTTATACTTTTCCTTCTCCCCCTTTGATCACATAAAAAATGGGGTTTAAGAAAAAAATCTAAGGGTTAAAACTTAGAAGATTTTGAAAATAATTTCAAAGATTTTACTTAAAAATTTGCAATAATTTTCAACAAGGTTTCTAAGTAAAAAAAAATCTAAGTTTAAACAAGATTCTAAGTTAGATAATTTGCAAAATAAATATTTTTGAAAAAAATTTCTAACTTATATCTTTGAGAATTTTCTAAGTAAAAACTTTAGGAAAAAAAATTTAAGCTACAATTTTAGAAGAAATTTTAACTTAGGAAATTTTTGAGAATTTTTCTAAGTGAAAATTTTACGCAATTTTTTTTCTAAGTATATAAAAAATTTGAAAGATTAAAAAAATTGTTTTGAATAACTTTTTTTAAAAGGTATTATTTAAATTTCAATCTTAATGCTTTATCAAAAAGTTAATTAAATATTTTCTTTCAATATTTTGGCTTCCAAGCAATGGCAAGGCACTAGGCCTTCTTGGTTATTGGAGCAACAACCACTTTCTTAGATAAAGCCTCATAAAGAAATTTTAATGTCTAATTTTCTCACTAAAAGCTCTAAATCTAATTAATAGTTCAAGTTAAACAGGACTTTGGAACCCAATATAGGTTCCGACCTACTAGATTGACTAAAAATTTCTTAAGAACATACTTTTTTGAGATATGCTTAATTTGTCCCTTGTGGTATCTAAAGTACTAATTTAGATTATTAAATTTTCTAACATTTTTATTAGATGAGCATGCACGATTTTTCAAGTTATTTACTTGTATTTTTAAATTATCATTTTCTAATTTTAATTTGTCTAATTCCTCTAAAGGGTAAGATTTAGCAAGTATTACTTTTAAATTTTTAATTTCTTTTTCTAATTTACAGCAAACCTTAGTTAACAGTTTAATAAACTTAAATAGTTTATCGGGAGGAAGAGATCGTACCTGACTTACGTTGTCGATCTCGTTGTTCGTGTCTCCCCTTGAACTACTACTATCTTCAGACATAGCTCCCCCTTCATCGATGCTCTCGATGCTCATTTCAAAAGAGCTTAACTTGCAGTCGTCGTCTTGATGACTTTCCATTAGTGCAAGTCCGAAGAAAGCCTCGACATCCGATTCGGATGACATATCTATTATGATGTATACTAAAAGCCTAGCTTTTGGTATAAACATTTATCAAGAAATAAGAATCACATTGGTCAAATGTCTACATTTATGATAAATGTAGTTGCTCAATTAATTTATATTGTAGATAACATGGTGTGTGGTGTCACACACAGAAGATCATGTTATTGGTTCCTTATAAATTATAAACAATAGCTCACGACCAAGATGGAAAGGAACAAACCATTGGAAGGTCATAGTGTAATTACATGTTAGTTTATCTTAACTATATAAATACACTAGTACACTTAGAGTGTATTGAGTAGGATCATTTGAGGTCGTTCCTTTTATACTGACTTTATGAAGGAACAAAGACCTCAGTTATTATGGAAGTGTGTGCTCTTAATCCTAATATAATAACAAGCACATATATTTGATATTTATTTCTTTAATTTATCAATAGGTGAGATTTAGTTCGATAAATCAATAAGCCCAATAAGTTGGGAAATGATATCACTTATAGTGTGTGTTGTTGATTATAGAAGGTAACTGTGTCCTAGTGATCTAGGTTGAGAATGTCCCCAAGACGAGCTCATAAGGATTGTCATGTTAAACCCTGCAGGTGGACTTAGTCCGACATGACGATGAAGTTGAGTGGTACTACTCCTGGAGCTAGATATTAATTAAGTGAGTTGTCAGTAACTTACTTAATTAGTGGACATTTGTTATCTTAAACACAGGGAGACTAACACACTCATAATAAGAAGGAGCCCAAAATGTAATTTGGGATTGGTGCGGTAATTCAATAATAGTTCTCTAGTGGAATGAATTATTATTAATAAAATTAAGTTGTGTGTTCGGGGCGAACACGGGATGCTTAATTTTATCGGGAGACCAAAACCAATTCCTCCTCTCGGTCCCTATCGTAGCCTCTTAATTATAGAGTACTATACCCACCTATACCCACCTTCTTAACCATCCCATAGGGGCCGGCCAAGCTAGCTTGGAGACCAAGCTAGGGCCGGCCAAAGTTTGGTTCATGGGTGCTTCAAGGTGGCCGGCCCTAACTTGGGTTCAAGCTTGGTGTGGCCGGCCCAAATTAAAATAAAAGGATTTTTATTTTTTAAAATTTTTCTTATGTGGATAACATGATTTAAAAGAGAGTTTAAAAATTTAAATCTTTCCTTTTATAAGATTCTACAAAAGATTAAGAAAATTTAAATCTTTCCTTTTATAAGATTCTACAAAAGATTAAGAGAAGAGCTAAATCTCTTTCCTTATTTGTAGATTAAAAGGTTGATTTTAATTTTGGTAAAAACTTTCCTTTTAACCATGTTCATGATTTAAAAGAAAGTTCAAAAAATTAATAATTCTCTTTTATTAGTTTCTACAAAAGATTAAGAAAAGATTTGATATCTTTCCTTATTTGTAGATTAAAAGGAGATTTTAATTTTTAGAGATAACTTTCCGAAAATTATCCACATGTTTAAAGAAAGATTTAATTAATAAAATTTCCTTTTAACCAATCATGAAGGGATAAAAATTATTGGAGAAATTTCCGGAAGCAAATAAGGAAGTTTTAATTTGTGTTTAAAATTTTTATTTGCTTGGAGATTTGGTGTGGCCGGCCATTATAATAATGAGAAGAAAAATTATTTTTAATTAAATAAATTTTTCCTTTTCATGGTAAAGGAATTAAGGAAGATTTTATTAAAACTTCCTTATTTGCCAAGACCAAGGATTATAAAAGAGGAGGTAGAGGAGCCTTCATGAGTGAACAACCTCTATTCTTTTCCTCCCTCTCTTCCTTGGTTTTGGTGGGCGGCCCTATTTCTCTCCTCACCTCTTGTTGGCGGAAACCTATCTTCTTGGTGGAGGTCTTGTTTGTGGCCGGATCAAGGAAGGAGAAGAAGAAGAGAAAGCAAGCCTTGTCTCTAGCATCCCTTGGAGCATTAGTGGTGGCCGAAATTCTTCATCCTTGAAGAGATTTATTGTGGCCGAAATCTAGAAGAAAGAAGGAAGGTGGAAAGGTGGTTCTCATCTCGGAAGATCGTTGCCCACACAACGTCCGAGGTTAGAAGAGGAATACGGTATAAGATCAAGAGGTCTTTGTCTTCAAAAGAAAGGTATTACTAGTAATGTTTTTCCGCATCATGCTAGTTTTATTTCTTTGTAAAAATACCAAATACAAGAGGCATGCGATTCTAGTATTTCGAATTTGTTTTCGATGTTGTGTTTTTTTTTGTTTTTCTTTTCCTTGTGATTTGATTGTTCTTTTCGGTTGACCTAAAGTTATTTAAGGAAATTAAATATTAGTTTTCCTTAAAAGGCTTTGTCTAGTCGGTGGTGGTTGCTCCCATATCCAAGAAGGCCATGTGCCTCGGCTCGTCAGTATTGGAAGCCAATTTTGAAAATTAATATTTAATGAAATTAATAACTTAGGTGATTTGGATCGAACGTGTTAAGTTCCGCAAGAGATCGGAGTCTAAACCTAAAAGAACAAATAGATTAAACTTTGGATCAAACATGTTAAGTTCCGCAGGCGATCCAAGTTTAATTTAAAAGAACACATGGTAGCTAGGAAAAGGTTCAGACCTTTGTACAAAATTTTTGTACAGTGGAACCATTAGGTTTTCTGAGTAGCCTCTGTGTAGTTGGTATTAGTTTAATTATGCACATATCATACATAATTTAGGCAGGATAATAGTAGGATGTGCTAACTTTGTGGATGCAAGATCCAACTATTATGGCTTATAGATATTGTGTGTGTGATTGGACCCTTGGACATGTCAAGGGCATTTTATTGTGTGTGCATGATTGTATTATAAAATACAGCAGGAGCTGTATTTATTTTTATTAGGATTTTATTTTTTGATCTAGTTACATGTACATTCCTTTTATGGAATATAGGATCGATGGATGTAAATTTTATTTTATGTTCGATCTAGTTTATATGTACATTCCTTCGAGGAATATAGGATCAGAAAATGTAAAATCCTATTTATGTCGCAGATCGAATCTTGCAAGGCGTGGAACCTTTTGAGGACCAGAGGCGCAGCGGAACAAGGAGCAAGATGGATGCGACAATTAGACCAGGTGGCAGCTAAGGTTGGCGATACACGGAGGACAGCAATAGATAAAAGCCATAATAGTTGAAAATTAGTTTTTCTATTTATTGCTTTTTATGCTGTGTTGTCTGTGCTTGTTAGTATGCATGCTAAGTAGGCTAGCATAGTCAAAATTCCTCACTTTAAATAACTAAGTGGGAGAGGGATTTATTTTTAAATAAATTCCGCGGTCTCCATTACTGGTTTATAAGTGATGCAACAAGCTTGCGCGTTGGCTGTGAGTGCCTTCCTCCATATCGGATGAGCTTGTTTGTAGATCACTAGCTTAAACTTCCATTTTGGATGATTATAGGAAGTTAATTAAGAGCGTGTGATCTTCCCCATCGGAAGGGGCACAATCTTATTAATGGACTTAGTGTCAAGTAATGGTATACACTTAGGCACGTCTAATAGTATCCTCCCCATTGGAGTCACTGCTATTGTTTGTATGACCGAAGAAACCAACTATTAATTTGTCAAATAAATAGATTGACAAGATAATTAAATTAAAAACTCCTCTTACAAATGTTTGATTTTGTATACATCCACACTATCGTGGCATACAAAATTCATGGTGTTTGAGGTAATTTTATTTTATCATAAAGATTTATTGACAAGATAATTAATGGGTAAAACCCTCCTCTTACAAATGTTTAAATTTTGTATACGTCCACACTATCGTGGCATACAAAATTCACGGTGTTTGAGGTGTTGGTGAATTTAAATAATATTGTTTGAGGAATCAATGTTATTTTAAATTCAAAAAGTTTTGACCAAATATTTGATCAAAGACAGATCAACTATTAATTTTATTCGTCATAAAGTAAAGTTGATGAGATAATAAAATTAATGGATAAAATCTCCTCTTTGATTTTGTATACGTCCACACTATCGTGGCATATAAAATTCATAGGGATTTTAAAAGAATTGATCTTGACCAAATATTTTTGTGATTCTTAGGATTTGAAATGTTTGTCAATCCCCTAGTTGTTATACTATAGAAAAAACTTAGTAGTCCCAATTGTAATGATTGGAAATAGGACTTGGACATTAAGATAGACTGTCTTCTTAGAACTAAGAACAATTTAGATGTATTTAATTCATTAGTTGAAACATGTCTAGTGGTGTTATCTACCAGAACCTGGAGTGTAGATACAGATGCCATTAATCATGTCTGCAATTCATTGCAGGGTTCTAGGAAACCTGACAACTAAATGTAAATAAAAACACCGTCCACATGGGCACTACGGCAAAAGTAGCAGCTGTTGCAGTGGGAGAGGTTTATTCTCTAATAAGAATAAAATATGGATTATTAGAAATTATCTTTATATACTAAGTTTAGAAAGAATCTGATTTCAGTTTCTAAACTATTATAGAATAGATATTGTGTCTATTTTGATAACAAAGTTGTTATCAAGAAAAATAGGGAAGTTATCTATTTTGGTATGTTGGTTGACAATTTATAATCCAATAACTCCCACGATGCAACAAATGGAAATTAGTAAAACATCTTCTAACTTTAAGAGAAAGCAACCTTCGGAAATGAACCAATTATATCTTTGGCATCTAAGGCTAGGTTATATTAAGTAGGATTCATTGGTAGCTGATGAACTTTTGGGTTCATTAGTAGTGGAAATCTTTCCAACCTGCGAGTCTTACTTGGAAGGAAAAATAACCTAGAAGCTTTTAAGTCTAAGGGGTATGGAGCCAAAGATACGTTGGAATTGGTTCATTCTGATTTGTGTGATCCTATGACTATCCAGGCAAGAGGCAGTATCGAATATTTCATCTATTTTATAAATAACTATTCAAGATACAAATACATTTACTTAATGTGCCGTAAGACTAAGTACTTTGATTAGTTCAAAGAGTACAATGCTGATGCGGAGAAACATTAAAGTAAAAGTATCAAGTCACTATGGTAAGATCGTAGTGGCAAGTACCTCTTGGGACAATTTAGGAGTTACTTATAAAAAGTAGGGATTCAATCCCAACTAACTGCACCTGGTACACCCCAACAGAATGGTGTAGTAAAAAGAAGGTATAAGGCTCTTATGGAATAATTAGATCGATGATGAGTTATTACCAAATTTGTTTTAAGGATATACACTGGAAACAGAATTGAACATAGTACCTTCCAAAGTCAGAACTCTCTACTCATATAGAATTGCTAAATAGGCATAAGCCTATTTTGAAGCATATTCGGATTCGGGTAGTCCAGCACATATGCTGAAGAGAGACAATGATAAGTTGGACAGGAATTCACTTGTTTGTAAGTTATCCTAGAGAAATGAAAGTAGGTTTATAGTCTTAAAAATCAGAAGGTCATTGTTAGCATCAATGATCGATTTTTAGAAAAGGACTATGTAATAAACCACAAGCCCATAAGTAAATTTGTTCTTAAAGAAATTATAAAGGACATGTCTAATCTAGTACCAACTGTACAGGATAAAATATCATAAGAAACTGCAACACGTATCACAATTGATACACAATTATAGACAGTACATCATCGTAGTGGGAGGGTTGTCAAACAACCAAAAGGATTCATGTTTTGGGAAAATTTTTGGACTTGATCCCAAATGAACATGAGCCTGATCCCGGACATATGATGAAGCACTCCAAGATAAAGATGCAGCATCTTAGCAAAGTGCAATGAATACAGAATTAGAATATATGTATTCTAATAAAATCTGGAAGCTTGTAGAACCACCAGATGGTATAAAAGCCATTGGGTGAAAATAGGTCTACAATAGGAAAAGATGGATAGACAAGAAGGTGGAAACTTTCAAAGCAAGGCTTGATGAAAAAGAAACTTTTTCACTGGTAGTCATTCTTAAGTCTATCCGGATTCTTTTATCTATTTGGCAAGTGGATGTCAAGACAGCATTCTTTAATGGAAGTCTTGAAGAAAGCATCCATATAAAGCAACCAGAAGGGTTCATTGCAAAGGGCAAAGAGCATCTTGTGTGCAAGCTCAATTAGTCTATGGACTGAGGCAAAGCTTCAAGATCTTGGAACATCCGGTTTATCAATGTAATCCAGACCTATGGATTTATTTAGTAACCGGATAAGTCTTGTGTATACAAAAGGTGTGATGGAAACATGGTGGTATTTCTTGTACTATACGTAGATAACATTTTTGGTAGTTGGAAACAATATCAAAGTGTTGTTAGAAGTAAGGGTATGGTTGTCCAAACAATTCGATATGAAGGACTTGGGAGAATGTATATATTCTTGGGATCAAAGGGTTTGCAAGAAAAGAATATTTTACTTATCCTAAGCTTCATATATCGAAATAATCCTTGCTCGTTTTAAGCATACAAAACTCCAAGAAAGGTTTCTTACCTATTAGGCATGGAGTAGTTTTATCTAAAGAGATGTCTCAAAAGACATCAAAGGAGATAAAGGATATGAAGGCAGTTCTTTATGCTTCGACTGTCGGAAGCCTAATGTATGCTATGCATGAGATCAGAAATCTGTTTTGCCAAGGGCATTGTTAGCAGATATCAAAGTAACCCTTGACAAGGACATTGGACTACAATAAAGCATATATTGAAGTACCTTAGAGGCACTAGAAATTATATGCTAGCTTACAAGGTAGTTGATTTGGTCCCTGTGGGTTGCACGGATTTTGACTTCCAATCGGATAGGGACAATAGTAAGTCAACCTTGGGGTTTTGTGTTTACTTTAGGAGGTAAAGTCATAACTATGGAAAGTGATAAGCATAGGTGTTTTTCTCCACCATAGAAGCTGAGTATATGGCAAGCCTCTGAGGTAGTCATAAAAGCTGAATGACTCAATAACCTCAAGATAGACTTAGATATGATTTCTGGTTTGTCCAAAGATTATTACAATTTATTGTAATAATAGTGGTGCAGTAGCAAACTCGAAGAAACCATGAGTCTATAAGGCAAGTAATCATAATAGAGCGCAAGTACCACCCAATACGAGAAATCGTATAAACGAGGAGAAGTTGTTGCTGCCTAGATTGCATCAAGTTATAACCTAGAAGATCTTTTCACTAAGGCCCTTAAGGCAAGAGCTTTTGATGGGCATGTTGAAGGGATGGGAATCAGATGTATGGCAGCAGATATGACAGCTTAGTCTTTTAGTATAAGTGGGAGATTGTTAGGATGTATACTAAAAGCCTAGCTTTTGGTATAAACATTTATCTAGAAATAAAAATCACATCGGTCAAATGTCTACATTTACGATAAATGTAGTTGCTCAATTAATTTATATTGTAGATAACATGGTGTGTGGTGTCACACACAGAAGATCATGTTATTGGTTCCTTATAAATTATAAACAGTAGCTCACGACCAAGATGGAAAGGAACAAACCATTGGAAGGTCGTAGTGTAATTAGGTGTTAGTTTATCTTAACTATATAATTACACTAGTACACTTAGAGTGTATTGAGTAGGACCATTTGAGATCGTTCCTTTTATACTGACTTTATGAAGGAACAAAGACCTCAGTTATTATGGAAGTGTGTGCTCTTAATCCTAATATAATAAAAAGCGCATATATTTGATATTTATTTTTGTAATTTATCAATGGGTGAGATTTAGTTCGATAAGTCAATAAGCCCGAAAAGTTGGAAAATGATATCACTTATTGTGTGTGTTGTTGATTATAGAAGGAAACTGTGTCCTAGTGATCTAGGTTGAGAATGTCCCCAAGAGGAGCTCATAAGGATTGTCATGTTAAACCCTGCAGGTGGACTTAGTCCGGCATGATGATGAAGTTGAGTGGTACTACTCTTGGAGCTAGATATTAATTAAGTGACTTGTCAGTAACTTACTTAATTAGTGGACATTTGTTATCTTAAACATAGGGAGACTAACACACTCATAATAAGAAGGAGCCCAAAATGTAATTTGGGATTAGTGCGGTAGTTCAATAATAGTTCTCTAGTGGAATGAATTATTATTGATAAAATTAAGTTGTGTGCTCGGGGCGAACACGGGATACTTAATTTTATCGGGAGACCAAAATCAATTCCTCCTCTCGGTCCCTATCGTAGCCTCTTAATTATAGAGTACTATACCCACCTATACCCACCTTCTTACCCATCCCTTAGGGGCCGACCAAGCTAGCTTGGAGACCAAGCTAGGGCCGGCCAAAGTTTGGTTCATGGGTGCTTCAAGGTGGCCGACCCTAGCTTGGGTTCAAGCTTGGTGTGGCCGGCCCAAATTAAAATAAAAGGATTTTTATTCTTTAAAATTTTTCTTATATGGATAACATGATTTAAAAGAGAGTTTAAAAATTTAAATCTTTCCTTTTATAAGATTCTACAAAAGATTAAGAGAATAGCTAAATCTCTTTCCTTATTTGTAGATTAAAATGTTGATTTTAATTTTGGTAAAAACTTTCCTTTTAACCATGTTCATGATTTAAAAGAAAGTTCAAAAAATTAATAATTCTCTTTTATTAGTTTCTACAAAAGATTAAGAAAAGATTTGATATCTTTCCTTATTTGTAGATTCAAAGGAGATTTTAATTTTTAGAGATAACTTTCCGGAAATTATCCACATGTTTAAAGAAAGATTTAATTTATAAAATTTCCTTTTAACCAATCATGAAGGGATAAAAATTATTGGAGAAATTTCCGGAAGCAAATAAGGAAGTTTTAATTTGTGATTAAAATTTTTATTTGCTTGGAGATTTGATGTGGCCGGCCATTATAATAATGAGAAGAAAAATTATTTTTAATTAAATAAATTTTTCCTTTTCATGGTAAAGGAATTAAGGAAGTTTTTATTAAAACTTCCTTATTTGCCAAGACCAAGGATTATAAAAGAGGAGGTAGAGGAGCCTTCATGAGTGAACAACCTCTATTCTTTTCCTCCCTCTCTTCCTTGGTTTTGGTGGCCGACCCTATTTCTCTCCTCTTCTCTTGTTGGCTGAAACCTATCTTCTTGGTAGAGCTCTTGTTTGTGGCCGGATCAAGGAAGGAGAAGAAGAAGAGAAAGCAAGCCTTGTCTCTAGCATCCCTTGGAGCATTGGTGGTGGCCGAAATTCTTCATCCTTGAAAAAATTTATTGTGGCCGAAATCTAGAAGAAAGAAGGAAGGTGGAAAGGTGGTTCTCATCTCGGAAGATCGTTGCCCACACAACGTCCGAGGTTAGAAGAGGAATACGGTAGAAGATCAAGAGGTCTTTGTCTTCAAAAGAAAGGTATTACTAGTAATGTTTTTCCGCATCATGCTAGTTTTATTTCTTTGTAAAAATACCAAATACAAGAGGCATGCGATTCTAGTATTTTGAATTTATTTTCGATATTCTATTTTTTTTTGTTTTTCTTTTTCTTGTGATTTGATTGTTCTTTTCGGTTGACCTAAAGTTATTTAAGGAAATTAAATATTAGTTTTCCTTAAAAGGCTTTGTCTAGTCGGTGGTGGTTGCTTCCATATCCAAGAAGGTCATGTGCCTCACCACGTCAGTACTGGAAGCCAATTTTGGAAACTAATATTTAATGAAATTAATAACTTAGGTGATTTGGATCGAACGTGTTAAGTTCTGTAGGAGATCCGAGTCTAAACCTAAAAGAACAAATAGATTAAACTTTGGATCAAACGTGTTAAGTTCTGCAGGCGATCCAAGTTTAATTTAAAAGAACACATGGTAGCTAGGGAAAGGTTCAGACCTTTGTACAAAATTTTTGTACTGTGGAACCATTAGGTTTTCCGAGTGGCAACCAACAATATCATCCCACGTCGCTTTTAGGGCCTTGCATTTTTGGACAGGTTTCTTACCTTTGTCCTTGTCCTTATTCCTCACCTTGGGGCAGTTGTCCTTGGCGTGCCCTTCTTCGTTGCAGTGGTAGCAGCGGATCATCCTTTTCTTTCTACCTTGCGGATGGTTAGTATTTTTAGATTTACAAAGTTTCTTGAAACGTCTTATCATCATAACCATTTCCTCGTCGTCGAGAGAGGACTCTAACTTAGGTTCGTCTCTCGATGCTTTGAAGGTGACATTATGCTTGGGCTCCTTCGTACCTGCACATCTTGATTCATGCACTTCAAATGTCGAGAATAATTCTTCTAAAGTAATTTTTATAAATCTTTATAAATATAAAAGGCATCTACTAGTGATGCCCATTTCGCATTTCTAGGAAAAGAATTTAATGCATACCTGAGCGAATCTCGGTTACTTACCTTTTCTCTGAGATTCGAAAGTTCAGTGATAAGTTCTTTGACTCTAGAGTGCAGATGCACAGTTGTTTCATCTTCTCCAAGTCACAGGTTGGTGAGCTGGTTGCGAAGTAGATCCCATCTTGCGAGCTTGTTTTCAGACGTCCCTTCGTGCAGCTCAAGGAACTTCTCCCAAAGTTCCTTTGTGGAGTCGTAGTTGCCGATTTGGTTTACTTCTTGTGGAGGAAGAATGCTCAGCAGATGATACTCCGCTTTGCCGTTTGCCAAGTAGTCAGCCTGCTCCTTTTTCGTCCATCGATATTTTTCTTTGCCCTTGGTGCTACAAAACAAAATTCCATTATAAGAAGTAATTCAAAATCAGTTTTGAAAAATATCTACATTCGCTTTTTCCATGTAGCGAATTCCCCTTCGAATTTTGATGGTTAGATGCTTGGTCCGACCATTAGTTCAGTGTTTCGTTCGATGGTTAGTCCTCCTGAAGCGTCCTTGCTCTGATACCACTTGTTGGATCATAGCGGCCAGCTAGAAGGGGGGTTGAATAGCCTGTAAAAATAAAAGCCAACCATTCTCGAACTTTCAAAGTAACACTTGTATAAAATAGAAAAGTGATAAATTAAAATAGAAAAAAGAGGCACAAGATGTTTACTTGGTTACAACTGGGGAAGTTGTTAACCCAAGGAGTATAACGCACTATAATATCTCCTTCAGGCGGAGAAGCCTCTTACAGCAGTGAAAGCGCAAAAAGAAAGAAGCTAAGCTCTAAAGGAAGCACACAAGTGTTGGAATTACAATATAATTCTTGAGATGATACGAAGCTTCTGGACCAAGGTTGTATTTATAGCCTTGGTCGGGGCACCTGGAAGGGTTCCAAGCACTTGGGAGGAGATAAAATTTCATCCCTTCACAACGGATCGTGTTTGACGCGATCTTGGTCAAAAAGTCAACTCCAGGCGCCCGGAATGGTATCGGGCGCCCCGGGCTGTTCCGGGCGCCTCGGACTGTCTCGGATGCCCTTGACTGTTTCGAGCGCCCCGTGTGGGGAAAGTCAACCTCGTTGACTTTTTCAGCCTGGGTTTTCTACTCTGGCTCCGTTCGCCTCAGTCCAGGTCTTCCGCTCACTTGGGTGATCTCGGCCATTCGGAATAGGGCTCACCCGAACCCAACTTCCGGCCTTCTCAAGCAACCTTCCGCTCCGGCTTCTCGTCCCTCGGAAACGCCATGCGCCTGCTTCTCGTCCGCCCGCGTATTCTTCCGCAGCGCCTCCTACCTCAGACGCACTGAGCCCATCGACTCCCTCTCATGCCATCCTTCTCGCTAGCTGCGTCTTTTGCTCGACTCCCTGTGCTCCTATGCTCCTGCACGCTTAGACACAAGGTTAAAAACACGACAGGACCTAACTTAAATTGTTGATCATATCAAAATAACCTTGGAGTTCCAACACTCACAACTCCAAAATAACTCAACAACGCTCAGTCGTTGCTCCGACAATCACCAAACAACTGTTAAACATTTGTTGTCGGTATACCTTATCTTTTCAATACTTGTACTTGCATATTTGTAAAGAATTTATGAATTAATAGTAGATTGCCCAATGTAAGCGATAAATGATCGCGGACCTTGGAGTAGGAGTTGTCACAGACTCTGAACCAAGTAAAACCAAAGGTGTTAGTTTTGTTTTCTCTCTTTATTGTGCTGCATTGTTCTATGTTTTCCGAAACAAGTGAAAAAGACATGAGTGCTATTCACCCCCCCCCCCCCTAGCTCACATTGATCCTACACTCATGAAGATCCAAACCAGTAGCTTGAGGTCTTCTATGAAATTTGTGGGACCATAAAGATGAATAGAGTCCCTAAATAGGCTACAAAATTAATGTTGTTTTGGTTTTTCTTTGAGGGACCAAGCTAAAATGTTACTTACTTCCTTACTAGCCAATAGCATCACATCTTGGGAGCAATGTGAGCAGTAATTCCTTAATAAGTTCTATCCCCTAGTAAAACTGCTCATATGAGGAACCTTATAGCAAGTTTCAGATAATCAGATTCAGAATCATTATTTGAAGCATGGGATAGATTTTAAAATATGTTCAGGCAATGCCTATATCATGGACTCGAGAAATGGCTAGTCAAAAACACCTTTTATAACGGCTTCAACTATCACACAAAAGTGTCCCTTAATTATGCAGTTGGAGGGGCATTAATAAACAAAAGTCTTAATGAGGCTGAAGACATTATTGAGAGTATAGTACAGAACTATCATCAATGGGCAACTAAAAGATATGGAGGCTCCTTTTCTGGAAATCCTATCAAGGCATCAGGGAAATTTAATATGGATGCAATTACTCTCATGTCTGCAAAAGCTGGATGCCTTGACCAAAAAGCTTGAGAATATGAGTAATGGTACGACCAATGCAATTGTATGTGTGTGTAATTCTTATGAAAGCACGAACTATTCTCAAGAAACTTACCCTTTGGGGGCCATTTCTGCATAGATAGACTAACTTGAGCAATGTGACACAATAGTAAGTTATAATAGAGGAAGAATAGTCCGTATTCCAATACATACAACTTTTGATGGAAGAATCATCCAAAGTTTTCTTATCGAAATAATTAAGAACAAGTACCATCTTAAGGGGCAAGGCCAAGTTACCAACCTGAATAATAAAGCTATCAACAACAATCATCACAAGGCTATCAACTATCCTAAATAGAAAAGATGCTTGAGAAAATTCTTACTGAGCAAAAGGACATGAAGAATGAATTCAAGAAAATAAGTCAAAAGATAGACAATGTGGACAAACATCAAAAGCTCTAAGATAGCCAAATTGCCAAGATAGCTTCATCTACTACAAGAGCACCAGGAACATTTCTTGGAAGAACAGATGTGAATCCTATTGAGCATTGTAATAGGATTGAGCAAAGGAATGGATGTACCTTAGGAGATTCTCAAGTTATTGCTCAAAGTTATGGAACTCAAAACAATGGAGAGCTCTCTCCTTCTCTATCTAATGATGAAGGCACTAAAGAAGAGGAGGTAAGTACAGCAAAGGTTGAAGAGTCTTCTCCACCTATACTCAAACACAAGCAATTCCATTTCCTCAAAGATTGGCCAACTTAAAAAGAGATGAAGAGTTTGGCAAATTTCTGGAAAAAGTTAAGGACTTGTACATTGAGGTTCCACTCATTGATGTATTACAAGAAATGACCAAAATTTTCAAATTTCTTAAAGAAATAATGTTAAGCAAGAGAAGGAAAGGAGGCTACGAAATGGTAGCATTGACAGAGGAGAATAGTGCATTGCTAATAGACGTCACACCTCCAAAGCTCTAAGATCCAGGAAGCTTCTCCATCCCTTACAAAATATGGACTACTTTGATTGAAAAAGCTTTTTGTGATTTAGGGGCAAGCATTAGCCTTATGCCTTACTCAATTTGTAATAAGTTAGGCCTTGAAAATATTAAACTCACTATTATGGCACTATAACTAGATAATCATTCATACAAATATCTCCAATGGGCATAATTGAAGATGTGCCAGTGAGGTGAGTGGAAGCCTGGTGCTCATCGATTTTGTGGTACGTGATATGGAGGAGGACCCTAACTCTAAATAATTCTTGGAAGACCCTTCCTTGCTATAGCTGCAGCCATAATCGACATGAAAATCATAAGTTGGACCTAGTTATTGGTGAGGAAAGGCTTACATTTGATTTATCTAAGTCTCCTAACCATGTCGTTCTTCTATTGAATGACTACAAAATACTTGAAGAGTACCACACTAATGATTAGATGTTTCATCCACATAGGAGGCCGCTAGATGTAGAATTAAGCTTGGCAAATAAAGGGAGAAGGAGTCCCATTAAAAATGAAAAGTACCTCTGTTCAGCAAGAACCTAAATGAAGGAAGAAGTTGAAGCATCCACAATGGGAGGAGAAATCCATTCCTCTAACACCTAGGTCTAAAGGGAGCTTATATAGGACCAAGCTAAAAACCTTAAACAAGCGCTTTTTGGGAAGCAACCCAAGAATTATTTGGTTTAATTTGTATGTTTCCTTCTTTCTTTGTTTAGACAATAATTTTGTTTTTGTTTGTGTCCTTTCTCAGGTTTGTAGGTGTTAGCTAGAGCCCTAGAGCTAATCATTTGATGATTGTATTTTGGACTTATTGTATCATATTCTATATAAATAAAGGCATTTGGTTTTTGGTTGTTATACTTACTTGTATTGGTGCCAAATAAACTAAGTATAATAACGTCCTTGAGTAGAAGGTTCTTACCTATATCAATCGATTGGTTGAATCGATGGTGAGATGATATAGGGAACACTACTCTTAATCATTCCTAGTCGAGTATTAACATTCAGGGACAATGTTAATGCAATAAGACTAGCATGTAGGTCAACTCGATGACTTGATCTCACAAGTCATGGATATAGAGATATCAAGTTGACACATGGGTATGCATTAGAGAATGTATACTGAATGACCCGCCATGAGAAAGTATCATGGATCATTATATGAGTGTCATATACTTTCTCATGTGGATATTAGTATGACTACTAGTCCTTAGACCTGAAGTCACCATAGTTCCCTACATAAGGAGTTATGTACTTTGGTTTCGTCAGACGTCACCCGTAACTGGGTGGACCATAAAGGCGATTATTGGGTATGTAACAAATTATGCGGAGGGATGTGAGTGATGTAGATGGGATCTATCCCTCCTATATGATGGGAGAGACATCGGTATTCTTGATAGAGTGAGACCACGAAGTGCATGGCCATGCCCAAATGAGTCAATATAGGATATTGAGCTCATTTGATTTAGTGTGTCTACTTGGAGTTCAAGATTTAGATTGATTAGAGGATGACACGGTCTATGCCTCATATTGATCAATCTAGATGTCTAGGATAGAAGGACACTTGTCACATATTGTGAGGAGTCACAATTAGTAGTCACAAGGTGATGTTGGATCTCAACATTCTTGTAACTTGGGTAGCAATGATGTATTGCTAGATGTCACTCATTGTTTATGTTTCTAAAGGAGTTTAGAAATATTGCCAACGTTACAAGAACCTATTGGGTCACACACAAAGAACAAGTGGATGGAGATTAGGTTCATATGATGAACCAATTGGATTAGGTTCATATGATGCACCAAGGATTGGATTTGGATTAATTCAAATTAGACTTATTGAGTTAGACTCAATTAGATTCAATTGTTGAATGAGTCTAATTTAAATTTGATTCATTGTGTCAATTTATATTAATGAATTGAGATTCATTAAATTGAAATTGACTTGAATCAAAGGTTGTATTTAACTCAACAAGGAAGAAAATTGGTCAATTTTGACTTGACCAAATGGAAGTTGAAACATCATGTTTGACTTGATATTGCCACATCATGAAGGTTGACTCATCCTACATGGCATGACTAATCTTGCCACATCATCTCCACCTCATCATGGTGTGCCACCTCATGGAGGTTACACATTCCATTCCATTTAATGTGGCCGGCCACATTAAATGGGGAGGTTACAAGGTGTGCCGGCCACACTAATGTGGTGTGGAGGTTTTGGTTTTGTGTATTGATGTGTGCATTCATTCTATCATCTTCTTCCTTGGTATTTCTTCCTCCTTGCTACTTTTGCCGTGAGTTCTAAGCAAGGGTGAAGGTGAGTGAGTTGAGTGTAATGCCCGCCCTCCCTGCTAACCCTAAGGGACGGGGCTACGATACTCCATGTACAAATTTTTCTTTTTAAAACAGCGGAAGACTTAAAATGATTTTCTTAGTTTAATAAAAACTTTTCTTTTGTTTTTCTTTTCATCAAATCCGAACTATACTATCATGGCATCAATAACATGATATTAAAATTAGTAGAACATAACATCAAATCACACATACGGTACTACAATTCATGATACCAAAGCATAGTTCTTTAAAAGTTTTTAAAGCAGGTTCTTATTTGGTTGCCTAGCCACTGCCACACACATCTCCTTGCCTCTCCTGCTGCTCCTTTAGCTCATTCAGCTTTTTCCTTTATCTGTGGTACAAGGAAAGTAAGCTATGAGCACTCATGGCTCAGTAAGTTCCTTTCCTACTCACTAAAACCGAAAATCATCACATGATCAAAGAAAGTCTCAACATAACATGATCTCAACTAGTCATGGCATAACATATCATACTTTTAAGCATATCATGCAACATAACAAAATCATAACTAGTCATGGCATATCATCTCTTAAAGCATAGCATGTAACATAACATAATCATATCTAATCATGGCATATCATTGTATCATCATAAGGTGGCATGGCATATCAAGCTCTTAAATCATAGCATGAAACATAACATAATCATATCTAATCATGACATATCATAAATCATAGCATCATCACAACATGATCATAAGGTATATGCAATATGATTTGAAAACATGTATCCGAAAAACATGTGTATGTCTCATGATCTTTAAAACCATTTCTTCTTACATATATACTTGAACATAATATCAACATAATTAGGGCCCCGGCTTGTACCACACATAGATAAATCACATAGATATGTGCGCTTCCTAAGTATATCCAAGGTAGCAAGTCTTGAATCATACTAGGAATTAGGTCCGGATCACACAGCCATAGACCTAGGGCGTACTAAGGAGCCCATCCCTTTGTTTTTACTAGCCTGGATCACACAGCCAAAGGCCTAGGGGCTGATTAGGAGCCCACCCTTGGTACAAGTCTTACAAAGTAAAGTAGCATGTATAAAAATGCATCATTTAGTCACATAGCATATCATAGAAGTATGCATCACTTAGGCATATGTTATGTCAGAAAAGTATGCATCACTTAGGCATACATCATATCATAAATAGTATGCATCACTTAGGCATACATCATGTCATAAAAAGTATGCATCACTTAGGCATACATCATGTCATAAAAAGTATGCATCACTTAGGCATACATCATGTCATAAAAAAACATGCATATTTTCACCACATAGCATATCATGAGAGCATGCATATTTTAGGCACATAGCATATCATCAAAGCATGCATATTTCTATTCACATAGAATATTATGAAAGCATGCATATTTTTAGCACATAGCATATCATCAAAGCATGCATATTTCTATCCACATAGCATATCATAAAAGCATGCATATTTTAAGCACATAGCATATCATCAAAGCATGCATATTTCTATCCACATAGCATATCATGAAAGCATGCATATTTTAAGCACATAGCATATCATCAAAGCATGCATATTTCTAAGCACATATCATATCATGGAAAGTATAAATCACAAGCATACATGTTTAAGCATAAGGGTGTATCATGTGATTATACTATCATAAGAAACATGGTAACATAGTTAGCTTGGGTTCTAAGCTTCCTAATCCCTTGGGTTCTTATCATGGCCGAACCCCCCCTTAGATCTCAATTTAGGTAAAAACAACCTCCAAGCATGTGGAACCTAAATTATCATCACATCAATTTCATAGGAAGCATTATAAGCATGATTAACTTGGTTCCTAAGTTCTCCAAGTCCCTAAACATCATGTGGCCGAACCCTATCAGGTGTGAAACAAGGTCCCAAATGTCATGAAAGCATGGAAACCTTAAACCATATTTATATCATTTTTTTCCAAGTAACATAGTAAGCATATTTGAGCTAGTTCCTAAGTTCTTCAAGCCCTTAACATATGTCATGGCCGAAATTTAACAAGTATTCATTAGGGCTAAAAGTAAGCATACAAGCATGTGAACTTGAACTAACATCATGTATAAATTCATAATAAGGCATCATACAATGGGTATGGCCGAAACTTACCCTAGCCTCATTTTAGGTCATTAAACAACATATAGCATGAGAACTTTGGCTTTCTACTTATCATATTTCATGTAGAGTGACATGAGCATATTTAATTTTTGTTCTAGGGTTTCTAGGGCATCTATCCCTTCATGGCCGAAACATACAATGGTCCATTTAGGTCATGGAAAAATTATACAAGCATGTGACACAATCAACATATTATCATATTTCCATAAGAAGCATTTTTAACACAATTTGTTTCAATTCTAAGGCCTCTAGGTCATTTAAACCCTACTTGGCCGATACTCATCAGTGTTTATATTTGCTTCAAATAGCCTAAAAGCATAGGAAGTCATACAAGTTTCATAGCATGTATAAAGACAAGCATAATAAACATACATGTGAATTGTGTCTTAGGCTTCCTAGGTTTCTTTCCTTTTTCTTTTATTTTTCCTCATGGCCGAAACCTACCAATCTCTAAACTAGGTTTTAAGTGGCCTAAAGCATGGAAAACCTAGGTAAGTTTCATGGCAAAAATTACTAAGAACATCATATACAAATTTGGTTCATAAACAAGCTAGGACCCTTGTGATCTTACATGTCATATATCATGTAACTAAATTCTCTATACCCTTATTAAGCATGAGAGCATTAAACAACTTTCATATCTTAATATCACAGAGGTCTTGAGCATGTTAAAATTTTTCTTAAGCTTTTCTAAACTATCCATCTTATCATGGTCGAAAATCTTAATGAAGAGTTCATGAATTTCTAGCAATATTCAACATGCGATTCTTTAAGAGAACTCTATATTCTATCATATAAACATGGTTACTTAAATTTAAAGGTCTTCCTAACCCTAAGCTCTTTTCTTGGACGAAACATATGAGTGGATTTCTTTTGGTTCCAAGTAACTTTCAAGCAAGAAAAACCAATAAAAGACCCTTAGTGATTCATGGAGGGAATCTTGTACTAGTTTGGTTAAACAATGATTTCCCTAACCTCTTTAAAATATTTTTGGCCGAAATTCTAGGGTTAGGTACTCCTCTGACCAAGCATCATATAGGTATAAAAACATAAAGGAAAACCTTCCTACATAGCATAGAAAAATATCATGAAATGAGGACTTGTTTAAAACTTCCTAGATTTGAAAACTCTTCTTTGGCCGAATTTTTCTTAAATTCTATTCTAGGTTTTCTAATCCTCATAAAATCCGAAAAGCACATAAAACGCCTTGTACCACAGGTGAGGGGAAGCTTACATCCTTTTCGCTTGTGGTTCTAAAGTGTGGTGATGGAAGAAGTAGCCTCTTCTTCTAGTTCCCTTCCCTTGATTCCCTTGCTAAGTCCTCCTTGTATCTTAGGCTTTCTTAGGAGAAAATCTTGGCTCGGGGCCGAAAATGGAGGAGAGGGGGCTGAGGGTTCGGTTCGGTGAGGGAGAGGAGAGAATGAGAGAAATGAGAGAAAAATAAATTCTCCTCTTTACATACTCTCTTTTATGTTAAGGGGGAAGAGGTAGCAAAATTAGTTTTTGCTTTCCTTCTCCCTTAGCCCTTTTTTTTTATTTTCTTTTATTTATTTTATTTTCTAATTTATTCTCATCATTCATGATGAAACAAGGGGGAATGAATCCCCTTAATTCTCCATTTAAGGTCACGGCAAGAGAGGGAAAAGAGAGAGGAAGGGAGGAAGGCAAGTTGTCTTTCTCTTGCTCTTTTCTTGCTTTCTCTTCTTAGATCTTTACTCCTATCTTTATCATGCATTCCCTTTCCTTGATATCAATATCTTCTCTCTATCCCAATTGGTTTCTACTAATTAATTCTATAAATTATAATATAAGAGGTTCAAGGTTCAATCCTTGACCTCCTCTTCTTTTTATTTCATTTTATTTCTTTTTGGTTCAACATTCTACTAATATTTTTCTAAGGAAAATTCATCATTTTCATATTTATCTTAAAAGCTTAGTGGGTGTTACATTGAGTTCCAAGAGAATAAGGTGGAGTGAAGGTAACAAAGGAGGGTACCTAGAGGAGTATGTGAGATTCCTTTTACTTTCTCTCCTTTCTCCCTTTTTAAATCCTACCCGAGAGCCCTAGAAAGTGCTAGCACACTTGTGGTGCTCTTCTTCTCCATCCTTGTGTGTTAGAGAACACATCTTGTTCGTGTGGATACTTCTAGAGAGTTGTCTACGTTGACAACTTTGAGATCCGGCGTACCTTGCACTTGCGGGATTGCGAAAGGCTTCGCTTCGAAGGTATAAATCTTTTCATGTAGATCTAGGAGTAGATCTAAGTTTTAGAAACTCGTACTCGTAAGTTTTTGAATTTTATTCTATACACTTTGCACGGATCCATTGGCTTTGGGGCTTTCGGGGTTTCCGCGACGCGAAAACGCGGTTTTCGCGACCCGAAAAACCCAACAGTGGTATCAGAGCTACGTGCGAAGCGAGTACGAGTTTAGATTCATATTTTTATGAAAAATATAGATCTGTAAACTTTCTGTAAATTCATGTTTTTATAGTTTTAATGGGTATTTTTCTCGTAGAAGCAAAGCACAATTGTTTAGATACTTGTAGGCTTCGACTACCGAGAAGGTTTTTCCGAAACGGCAATGTTTCGCCCCAAAATTTTTTGGGACAGCGGGCTTAGGCGCTGTTAGATCGCAAAGGAACCCGCGCGATGGTTAGATCGCGGGTAGGGGTGCTGCCCCTGGCCCTGCAAGGGGATTCGTTCCGCGATTGCGCCGGAAAACGCTAAACAGGACCGCCGGGAAAAATTTACTCATAAAATTGTAAAAATTATGAAAATTACAGAAAATTATGAAAAATATATAATTTAGAATTATATATTAATTTTGTGATAGTCATGGCCTAAAAAGACCAAATGTGATTGGATTTGTGTTGTAATTCATAATACGACCTGCGTGCCGTTATGTGATGTGTGTGCTGTATTTTTTTTTAAGTTTATTCGTGACCTGCACGTCGTGCCTTTCTCTTATATTCTGGTTGTAAATTAGATTTAGACTCAAATGTAACTCGAGTTTCAAAAATGTAATGTAAATTTTGAAGCGGTGGAAGGTCCATTCGAGACGGAGTTACGAGAAGGGCGCGAGCAACACGAGGTGGTCAAAGGAAGGAGCTTGAGAAGCTGTTGACCTTAAGTTGACCATCCGATCTTCTCATTGGTTTGAGAAGATCGTAGTAGGGCCATGACATAATCATAAAATTATTTAATTAATTGCTTTTGTGTGTATGTGATGCATGCTAGTTAATTAAGTAATTAATTAGTGCCTAACGATTAGATTAGATCTAAGTCGTGCACATGATGCACCCTTCGATTAGATTAGATCTATCAAGTATATGATACGCATCATCATTTAGATTAGATCTAAATCACGTCAACTCGTAATGCCTACCATGCCGTGATACCTACCACTACCTCGATCGCATATTGTTGTTGAATCTGCCAAAGCAGAGCAACACATACTATCTTGGTAGGGTACGGAGGGACAATCTTGGTCCCGCCTATCAACGCATGGGTGAGTACAACTCAATTAGATTGAGTAACTAGTTAACTCAATTGGATCGAGTTTAACTATAGGCATTATCTAATGGTTGGTAGATAGGTCAAAATCACGTTTATATTAACTCTTGGGCGTATTAGCCAAAGCTAACTCGAGTTTTAATATAAATGCGGATTTTGATCATATAAACAAGAGTTGCATAGAGATGTAATTGGTAATCGTTACCTACCGATCATACTAAGTCTTGGGCGTATTAGACAAAGCTAACTCAAGGGTTAGTATGATGTGGATCTTGTCCTACATAAAATTATAGAATTCAGTGGGAGCATCATTTAGTTAAAGGCCTAATTAAATGATTAAGAATATGATACTTATTTCTGCATTTATTTCTGTTGTAGATTACCATGACATCGAATACGAACACCTTCTCCCTGCGATCTGTTCTTAAGAAGGACAAGCTCAACGGAGCAAATTTCCTGGACTGGTACAGCAGCACATTCTGGAGGCTCCTCCTGCCACTGCCACGCGAGCAGACCGAGATGCTTACAAGAAGCATCAAGATGACGCATTAGATGTGTCCTGTCTTATGCTCGTGACCATGAACTCTGAGCTTCAGAAGCAACATGAGTTGATGGGCACTTACGATATGGTTGAACATTTTTGTCACCTATATCAAGGACAAGCAAGGCACTGGAAGAGGAACTCCAAAGAATACCTGGAAGATCTTAAGAAGAAGAGAAATAAGATTTCTACTTCAGGTATACATGTTATAGAAGTCAACCTCTCTATTTCTTCATCGTGGGTATTAGATACCGGATGTGCTTCGCACATTTGTACTAATATACAAGCGCTGAGAAATAGCAGGGCATTGACGAAGGGTGAGATAGACCTACGAGTAGGCAATGGAGCATGGATTGCTGCTATTGCTGTAGGAACTTACCATCTATCTCTACCCTCTGGGCTTGTACTAGAATTAGATGATTGTTGTTATGTGCCTGCCTTAACAAAGAACATTATATCTGTTTCTTGTTTGGACAAGAAAGGTTTTTCGTTTATAATAAAGAACAAATGTTGTTCCGTCTATTTAAACGATATGTTCTATTGTAGTGTACCTCTGATGAACGGACTCTATATTCTAGACCTTGAGAGTCCTATCTATAACATTAGTACCAAGAGGTTCAAGTCAAGTGACATGAACCAAACCTATCTCTGGCACTGTCGCTTAGGTCATATAAATGACAAGCGCTTATCCCAGCTCCATAAGGATGGTTTGCTGGACTCATTTGATTTTGAATCTTATAAGATATGCGAGTCATGCTTACGAGGCAAGATGACCAAGACTCCTTTAGTGGGCACAGCGAAAGAGCGATTAATTTGTTAGGACTCATACATAGTGATGTATGTGGCCCTTTCAATGTCGCTGCTAGAGGCGGTTATAGGTACGTCATCACATTTACTGATGACTTCAGTAGATATGGTTATGTGTACTTGATGACACATAAGTCAGAATCCATTGAAAAGTTCAAAGAATTCAAGAATGAAGTACAGAACCAGCTAGGCAAGAGTATTAAGATACTTCGATCAGATCGAGGTGGAGAATACCTTAGCCATGAGTTTCGTGACGATCTAGCAGAGTGTGGGATCCTATCCCAACTCACTCCTCCTGGAACACCACAATAGAATGGTGTATCCGAAAGGAGGAATCGTACCCTATTAGATATGGTACGATCTATGATGAGTCAAACAGATCTTCCGACATACCTTTGGGGTTATACTCTAGACACGGCAGCTTTTATACTCAACCGAGTTCCATCAAAGGTCGTGATAAAGACACCATACAGGATATGGACTGGAAGAGATGCCCAGGTGTCTTTCATGAGGATTTGGGGTTGTGAGGCTTACGTTCGACGTCAAGTCTCAGACAAGTTAGGACCCAAATCCGACAAGTGCTACTTTATTGGATATCCCAAGGAAACTAAGGGATATTACTTCTACATTCCCAGTCAGCACAAGGTAGTTGTGGCAAAGACTGGGGTCTTTCTAGAAAGGGACTTTGTTTCTAGAAAGACTAGTGGGAGCGCGTTCGATCTTGAAGAAGTTAAAGATGTGAACAATAGCACTGATGCCTCGATGGAAATTGAACTGGAACCACAAAGTGTTCTGGATGATGTTGTTCCACAAGAAGTTGAGGAACAACAACCAGTTCAAGTAGACATACCTCTTCGCAGGTCTGATAGGGTACGTCGTCAGCCTGAGAGATACTCATTTCTCTTGTCTGACCATGATGACGTTGTGCTCATAGATGATGAGCCTACCACCTATCAGGAAGCTGTGATGAGACCAGATTCCGAGAAATAGCTAGAAGCCATGAGATCCGAGATGGAATCCATGTACACCAACCAAGTATGGACTTTGGTTGATCCACTTGAAGGGGTAAAACCCATTGGGTGCAAGTGGGTCTTTATGAGAAAGACTGACATGGATGGACTTATCTATAAGGGTCGCTTGGTAGCTAAAGGTTTCAAGCATATTCATGGTATTGACTATGATGAAACCTTTTCTCCAGTAGCGATGTTTAAGTCCATTCGGATCATGCTTGCTATTGCAGCTTACCACGATTACGAGATCTGGCAGATGGACGTCAAAACCGCATTTCTGAATGGAAACCTACTCGAGGATGTGTACATGACACAACCTGAGGGTTTTGTAGATCCAAAGCATACTAGCAGAGTATGCAAGCTGCATAGGTCCATTTATGGACTAAAGCAAGCTTCTTGAAGCTGGAATCTTCGATTCGATGATGCAATCAAACAGTTTGGTTTCATCAAGAACGAAGATGAGCCTTGTGTCTACAAGAAGGTTGTAGGGGACATAGTTGTCTTCCTCATATTGTATGTGGATGACATACTGCTCATTGGGAAGGACATCCCTATGCTTCAGTCTGTCAAGACCTTACTAGGGAGTTGCTTCTCAATGAAGGACTTAGGTGAGGCATCCCGCATTCTAGGGATACAGATCTATAGAGATAGATCTAAGAGATTGCTTGGCCTATGTTAGAGTACATACATTGACAAGGTACTCCTTGTTGGAACCCCAAGGTTGGTTTTGGTGTGATCAACAAGTTAAGTGTAACGCCCACCCTTCTTACCTAAGGGCGGCGCTACGTTCTTATACTACTTACGTACATGCTTTAGTTATACTATAACAGCAGAAAATTTTAAATCATCCCTTTACTTTAAATAAGCATGATATCACATATTCTGATTAGTTCGAATGTGCATATATTGATCATATAACTAAAAATATTAATTTGTCCGAATCGTTCTTGCCGAACCACCACCACACACATCACTATCTGCTCCTCCTGCTGCTCCGTCGTTCCGAATACCCGTCCCCCATATCTGCGGTACAAGGAAAGTAAGCTATGAGCACTCATGGCTCAGTAAGTTCCTTTCCTACTCACTAAAACCGAATTCATATCATTGCATATCAATATCATGCGAGGTATCATAAGCATACGACATACAAGGGTATCATATTCATATTCATATCATAATATCACATGACATTATATCTAATCATCAGATAATTCAAGCACATATGTAGGTAATGCATCATGAATTTGAAAACTTATACTTATAAGTACTTGAAATTAATATCATCATCATTTGGGATCCCGGTTTGTACCACATACTTAATGCGTAGGTCCAAGGTAGCAAGTCTTGAGCCCTACCATGCATACATACTAGGCCCGAGTCTTACTCCATCGACCTAGGGCACTCAAAGGCCCATTACTGACGAGGCCCGAGTCTTACTCCATCGACCCCGGGGCGTTTACGGAGCCCACCCTTGGTACAAACCATAAAAATAACTTATCATGCATAACTATCATATCATGTCCTTAACCATCTTTCATGCATTTATTCTTTTCATTTCTTTTCATTATGTATAGCATTTTCTATGCTATCACATATCATAACATTACTTCATTTCTTTTCATTATGTATAGCATTTTCTATGCTATAACACATCATGGCATATTTCATAATATAACTTCATTATGCATATCATTTCGTAACTAAAGTAATCATGCTTTCTATCATATCATTTTCATACAGCATGGCATAGACATATTTAATTTTTGTTCTAGGGTTTCTAGGGCATCTATCCCTTCATGGCCGAACACATAATGATTCATTTAGGTCATACAAACATGTATCACCTTCACACATTATCAAGTTTTCATAAGAAGTACTTTTAACCCCTTAGGTTTCATTTCCAAGGCCTCTAGGTCCTTTAAACCTTACTTGGCCGAAATTCATAGAATATAAACTTCCTTTAAGTGGCCTAAAGCATGGGAAACCTAAGTACATTTCATAGCAAGATTTACTAAGAATATCATACACAAAGTTGGATCATAAACAAGCTAGGACTCTTGTGATCTTACATGTCATAAATCATGTAACTAATTTTCTACATTCCAATTAAACATGAGAGCATTAATCATCTTTCATAACATAATATCACAGAGGTCATTGAGCATATTAGAATTTTGTTTAAGCTTCTCTAAACCATCACCTTACCATGGCCGAAATATTAAGAGTAAGGTTCATGAGTTTCTTTCAACATACAAGTATACAACTCTTAAGAACTTTATATCATGTCATATAAGCATAGTTATTTTAAATTCAAGGTCCTCCTAACCCTAAATTCTTTCTTGGCCGAAACATGAGAGTGGGGTTCTTTTGGTTCCAATCAACTTCCAAGCAAGAAAACCATAGGAAGGTCCTTAGCATTTCATAGAGGGAATCTTGCACTAGTTTGGTTAGACAATAATTTTCCTAACCTATTTACAATATTTTTGATTGAAATTCTAGGGTTACATACACCTCTGATCATGCATCATATATGTATAAAAACATAGGGGAAAACTTTCTTTCAAGGCATAGAAAAGAATCCGAAAATCACATGACAGCCTTGTACCGCAGGTGAGGGGAAGCTTACTTTCTTTGCTTAAGTTTCCTAGAGTTGAGAACTTGCTTGTGGACCTTTCTTCCTTGCTTGCTTTGCTCGGCACCAATGGAGGAAGAAGTGGCTAGGTCTTTTGGTGGAGGGGAAGAGGAAGAAGAGGAGGCTTCTTCCTCTTGTGTTGCTCGGCAACAAAAAGAAAGAAAGAAGGGGGAGAGTTGTTGCTCTCGGCAACAAGAGGAAAGAGGGAGGGAGAGTGCTCGGCACAAATGGAGGAGAGGAGGAGAGTGAGTTGAGGATGAAGCCCTCCATGCCTATTTATACTAAAGTGAGGGGAGGAAAACTTGACTTGATTCATCCTCCTCATTTACTTCTCCTCTTAATGAGAAAGAATATGCTAGAGAAATGCTTCTTGAGTTTCTCTCTTAATTTCTCTCCTTTCTTTCCTTTAATTATAATTCCCATCTCTCCTCTTACAATATTCACTCCTATCACACTTGGTTAACACATGCATGCATCCACAAGAGAACCAAGGATCAAATCCTTCTCCTAACATATTTTTGTACAAAATAATACATGTATATGCATTATGCATAAATATTTCATACATGCATATATAATATCTCATATTTCTTTTGTTTACATTAATTCCTTGCATTATAAATCATGTATAGAACTTTATATTCTCAACTTTATTTTCTTTCATAAAGTTTTTAATCATCTAAATCCTTCCCATCGTAACATTCAACGTAGACTATCTACACATTCTTTTCATTACATTCGTACTCTCATTGCCCTTACTTTATCTAGGCTTTCTAGGGGTGTTACATTAAGTTAGGTTCTGTTGTTTTCTAACCTTGTGTCTAAGTGTGCAGGAGCTTAGGAGCACAGGTACTCGAGCGGAATACGCAGCTAGCGAGAAGGACGGCACGCGGTGCGACTGAGGGACGAGGCGCTGCGGAAGAGTATACCGGCGGACGAGAAGGAAGTGCGCGCGATGGTTCCGAGGTACGAAAGCCAGAGCGGAAGATTGCTCGGGGAGCAAGAGACGCAGCTAGCGCGAAGATCGGCACGGGGTGCGATCGAGGGACGAAGTCTGCGGATGAGTATGCTGGTAGACGAGAAGGGACACGCGGCAATTCCGAGAGACGAGAAGCCGGAGGGAAGCACGCTCGAGAAGACCGGAAGATGGGTTCGGGTGAGCCCTATTCCGGATGTCAGAGATCACCCAATCAAGTGGATCCGGAGCAGAAGACCCGGACCGAGACGGGCACTTAACGGAGAAGTGGTCCCGGACAAAAAGTCAACCGTAGTTGACTTTTTGCTCCGGGGCGCTCGGAACAAATCCGGGCGCCCGGACCCTGACTTTGACCAAGATCGCGATTTACGCGATCTGAACGTTGGGGGATAAAACTTTATCCCCCCCAGGGCGCCCGGAACCCTTCCAGGCGCCCCGACCAAGGCTATAAATATAGCCTTGGCCCAGAAGCTCAATATCAGTTCAGAAATTGTAAACAACACTTGTGTGCTTCCACTGTTTAGATTAGCTTCTGTCTTTCTGTGCTTACACTGCTGTAAACGAGGCTTCTCCGCCTGAAGGAGCTCTTAGTGCAATCTTCATCCTTGGATTAACAACCTCCCCGGTTGTAACCAAGTCAAATTCGGTGCCTCATTTTTATGCTTTATTTTTTAGTTAATCTATTTTTTATGTGTTAGCTTAATCGTACGAGAAAGGGTTGTGTTTGATTTTTCAGGGCTATTCAACCCCCCCTTCTAGCCGGCCGCATCGGTCCAACAAGTGGTATCAAAGCCGAGGCGCTTCAGGAGGACTAATCGCCGAACGAAGCAACAAGATGGCCGGATCCAACATCCACGCACCAAAATTCGAAGGGGACTTCGCTAGCTGGAAAAATCGAATGGAGGTATTTCTTGAAACAGATTATGATTTATTACTAACAATGGAATTTGGCTATGAAGCACCAGAGGGCAAAGCAAGAAATCAATGGTCAAAGAAGGAGCAGGCTGACCATGTGGCAAACAAGAAAGCAGAATTCCATCTGCTAAGTGTACTTCCAACACAAGAAGTCAATCGAGTCGGTACCTACAACTCGGCAAAGGAGCTTTGGGAGAAATTCCTTGAGTTACACGAAGGAACATCCGAAGCCAAACTTGCAAGACGGGATTTACTTCGTAACCAGCTTACAAACCTCCGATTTGAAGAAGGTGAAACAATTGCACATCTACACTCGAGGATTCAAGAACTCATCACTAGACTTACGAATCTCGGAGAAGAGGTAAGTAACCGAGATTCGCTAAGGTATGCCCTAAATTCCTTTCCTAGAAACTCAAAATGGGCATCACCAGTAGATGCCTTTTACATTTCAAAAGATCTAGAAAAAATCACATTAGACGAATTCTTTTCAACTTTTGAAGTGCATGAGTCAAGATGTGTAGGTCCGAAGGAGCCCAAGAATAATGTCGCCCTTAAAGCTTCGAGAGACGAACCTGAGTCAGAATCTTCTCTCGACGACGAGGAAATGGTGATGATGGTAAGACGATTTAAAAATATTTGTAAATCTAGGAAATCTAACCATCCGCAGGGAAGAAAGAAAAGAACCATCCACTGCTACCATTGCGATGAAGAAGGGCACGTCAAGGACAATTGCCCTAAACTGAAGAACAAAGGGAAGGACAAGGGTAAGAAGCCTATCCAAAAGCGCAAAGCGACGTGGGACGATACGTCGTCGGAATCGGAAGTCGAGGAGTTCTCCGGGCTCGCGTTAATGGCGAGTCATCAAGACGACGACTGCGAGTCAAGCTCTTCCGAAATGAGCATCGAAAGCATCGATGAAGGGGGAGCCACGTCCGAAGAGAGCAGCAGTTCAGGGGGAGAAACCGACAATGAGATCGACAAGGTAAGTGAGGTACGATCTCTTCCTCCTGATAAAATGTTTAAATTCATTAAAATTTTAACAAAAGATTGCTGCAAATTAGAAAATGAAAATAAAGATTTAAAAGCAATATTAGCTACATCTTGTCCGTTAGAAATGCTAGATAAATCAAATTTAGAAAATGAAAAGTTAAAATTAGAAATTCAAAATTTAAAAATTCAAGTAGAAAACTTGAAAAACTCTGCTTGCTCATCTAAAACCAATTTTAGAAGGTTCAATAATTTGAATTGGTATTATAGATATCACCAGGGACAAATTAAAAATATCTCTAGAAAATGTGTCCCTAAGAAATTTTTAGTTAATCCAGTAGGTTGGAACCTTTATTGGGTTCCTAAATCTTGCTTAGTGTAAATTTTTAAATCAAAGTTAGCGCTTTAAGTGAGAAAATTAAAAAAAAAATTTCTTTATGGGCTTTGACTAGAAAGTGGTTGTTGCTCCAATAACCAAAAAGGCCTAGTGCCTCGCCACTGCCTGGAAGCCAAATATTGAAATAAACGTTTAATTAATAAAGCATTAATACTAGAATTATTTAATGCTTTAAAAAGTTATTCAAACATGTTTCAAAATTTTGACTTAAATTTTTTTTAAAAAATAATTATTTTTTTTTAAAAAAATTCTATTTTCAAAAATAATTTTTACTTAGAATTTTTTCTGCTTTTATTGATTCAAAAATATTTTTCGAAATATTTAATTAAGGTTTATTGATTGCAAAATTCTTTTTCTAACTTAGAATCTTTTGACTTAGAAATTTTTTCAAGGTAGCTTGGTATCTAAATTTTCTAAGTCTTTAACCCTTAGATTTTTTCTTGGAACCCCATTTTTCTTGTGATCAAAGGGGGAGAAGGATAAGTATAAGTCTAGGGGGAGGTAGCCTAACACTATTTTTTTTATCTTTGTGCACTAAATTGTAAATTTAGTTAGTTTATTTTTTTGTCTAGTTAACCCTAGCTTAACTTGGGTTGATCACACCAAAAAGGGGGAGATTGTTGGAACCCCAAGGTTGGTTTTGGTGTGATCAACAAGTTAAGTTAGGTTCTGTTGTTTTCTAAGCTTGTGTCTAAGTGTGCAGGAGCTTAGGAGCACAGGTACTCGAGCGGAAGACGCAGCTAGCGAGAAGGACGGCACGCGGTGCGTCTGAGGGACGAGGGCGGACGAGAAGGAAGTGCGCGCGATGGTTCCGAGGTACGAAAGCCAGAGCGGAAGATTGCTCGGGGAGCAAGAGACGCAGCTAGCGCGAAGGTCGGCACGGGGTGCGATCGAGGGACGAAGTCTGCGGATGAGTACGCTGGTAGACGAGAAGGGACACGCGGCAATTCCGAGGGACGAGAAGCTGGAGGGAAGCACGCTCGAGAAGACCGGAAGATGGGTTCGGGTGAGCCCTATTCCGGATGTCAGAGATCACCCAATCAAGCGGATCCGGAGCAGAAGACCCAGACCGAGACGGGCACTTAACGGAGAAGTGGTCCCGGACAAAAAGTCAACCGCAGTTGACTTTTTGCTCCGGGGCGCCCGGAACAAATCCGAGCGCCCGGAGCTGTCCGGGGCGCCCGGAATGCTTCCGGGAGCCCGGACCCTGACTTTGACCAAGATCGCGATTTACGCGATCTGAACGTTGGGGGATAAAACTTTATCCCCCCCAGGGCGCCCGGAACCCTTCCAGGCGCCCCGACCAAGGCTATAAATATAGCCTTGGCCCAGAAGCTCAATATCAGTTCAGAAATTGTAAACAACACTTGTGTGCTTCCACTGTTTAGATTAGCTTCTGTCTTTCTGTGCTTACACTGCTGTAAACGAGGCTTCTCCGCCTGAAGGAGCTCTTAGTGCGATCTTCATCCTTGGATTAACAACCTCCCCGGTTGTAACCAAGTCAAATTCGGTGCCTCATTTTTATGCTTTATTTTTTGGTTAATCTATTTTTTATGTGTTAGCTTAATCGTACGAGAAAGGGTTGTGTTTGATTTTTCAGGGCTATTCAACCCCCCCTTCTAGCCGGCCGCATCGGTCCAACACTCCTTTGGTTTGCCATGCAGAACTCCAAGAAGGGATATCTGCCGATGTCACATGGCGTGAGTCTTTCGAAGACTCAAGATCCCTCTTCTAGAGAGGAGAGAGACCGCATGGATCAGATCCCTTATGCCTCAGCCATAGGATCGATCATGTACACCATGCTATGTACTCGACCTGATGTCTCGTATGCTTTGAGCATGACGAGCAGATACCAGTCAGATTCAGGTGAAAGTCACTGGATAGCGGTCAAGAATATTCTTAAGTACTTAAGAAGGACTAAAGAATATTTCTTGATATATGGAGGCAATGATGAGCTAGCTGTAAAGGGTTACAGTGATGCTAGCTTCCAGACCGACCAGGATGACTATAGATCGCAGTGGGGGTTCATATTTTTGCATTAATGGTGGTGCTGTCAGCTGGAAGAGTTCGAAGCAGGACACAGTAGCTGATTCTACAACAGAGGCCGAGTACATTGCTACATCAGAGGCAGCAAAGGAGGCAATTTGGATCCGCAAGTTCATCACTGAACTTGGGGTGGTTCCTAGCATTGCTGACCCCATTGAGCTGTATTGTGACAACAATGGAGCTATAGCATAGGGGAAGGAACCTCACTCACACCAGCGGACCAAACACATACTACGGTGCTTCCATCTCATTCGAGAGATCATCGAGAGAGGAGATGTGAAGATTTGCAAAGTACCTACAGAGGCTAACATCGCAGATCCCTTGACCAAGGCTTTGGCATAGAGGAAGCATGATGGTCACACTAGGTCATTGGGGCTTAGAACCTACACTGATTGGCACTAGTGCTAGTGGGAGATTGTTAGCTAGAGCCCTAGCTCTAATCATTTGATGATTGCATTTTGGACTTATTGTATCATATTCTATATAAATAAAGGCATTTGGTTTTTGGTTGTTATACTTACTTGTATTGGTGCCAAATAAACTAAGTATAATAACGTCCTTGAGTAGAAGGTTCTTAACTATATCAATGGATTGGTTGAATCGATAGTGAGATGATATAGGGAACACTACTCTTAATCATTCCTAGTCGAGTATTAACATTCAGGGACAATGTTAATACAATAAGACTAGCATGTAGGTCAACTCGATGACTTGATCTCACAAGTCATGAATATAGAGATATCAAGTTGACACATGGGTATGCATTAGAAAATGTATGCTGAATGACTCGCCATGAGAAAGTATCATGGATCATTATATGAGTGTCATATACTTTCTCATGTGGCTATTAGTATGACTACTAGTCCTTAGACCTGAAGTCACTATGGTTCCCTACATAAGGAGTTACCTACTTTGGTTTCGTCAAACGTCACCCGTAACTGGGTGGACCATAAAGGCGATTACTGGGTATGTAACAAATTATGCGGAGGGATGCGAGTGATGTAGATGGAATCTATCCCTCCTATATGACGGGAGAGACATCGGTATTCTTGATAGAGTGAGACCACGAAGTGCATGGCCATGCCCAAATGAGTCAATATAGGATATTGAGCTCATTTGATTTAGTGTGTCTACTTGGAGTTCAAGATTTAGATTGATTAGAGGATGACACGGTCTATGCCTCATATTGATCAATCTAGATGTCTAGGATAGAAGGACACTTGTCATATATTGTGAGGAGTCACAATTAGTAGTCACAAGGTGATGTTGGATCTCAACATTCTTGTAACTTGGGTAGCAATGATGTATTGCTAGATGCTACTCATTGTTTATGTTTCTAAAGGAGTTTAGAAACATTGCCAACGTTACAAGAACCTATTGGGTCACACACAAAGAACAAGTGGATGGAGATTAGGTTCATATGATGAACCAATTGGATTAGGTTCATATGATGCACCAAGGATTGGATTTGGATTAATTCAAATTAGACTTATTGAGTTAGACTCAATTAGATTCAATTGTTGAATGAGTCTAATTTAAATTTGATTCATTGAATCAATTTATATTAATGAATTGAGATTCATTAAATTGAAATTGACTTGAATCAAAGGTTGGATTTAACTCAATAAGGAAGAAAATTGGTCAATTTTGACTTGACCAAATGGTAGTTGAAACATCAAGTTTGACTTGATATTGCCACATCATGAAGGTTGACTCATCCTACATGGCATGACTAATCTTGCCACATCATCTACACCTCATCATGGTGTGCCACGTCATGGAGGTTACACATTCCATTCCATTTAATGTGGCCGGCCACATTAAATGGGGAGGTTACAAGGTGTGGCCGGCCACACTAATGTAGTGTGGAGGTTTTGGTTTTGTGTATTGATGTGTGCATTCATTCTATCATCTTCTTCCTTGGCCTTTCTTCCTCCTTGCTGCTTTTGCCGTGAGTTCTAAGCAAGGGTGAAGGTGAGTGAGTTGAGTTCCAAGAGAATAAGGTGGAGTGAAGGTCACAAAGGAGGGTACCTAGAGGAGTATGTGAGATTCCTTTTACTTTCTCTCCTTTCTCCCTTTTTAAATCCTACCCGAGAGCCCTAGAAAGTGCTAGCACACTTGTGGTGCTCTTCTTCTCCATCCTTGTGTGTTAGAGAACACATCTTGTTCATGTGGATACTTTTAGAGTGTTGTCTACGTTGACAACTTCGAGATCCGGCGTACCTTGCACTTGCGGGATTGCGAAGGGCTTCGCTTCGAAGGTATAAATCTTTTCATGTAGATCTAGGAGTAGATCTAAGTTTTAGAAACTCATACTCGTAAGTTTTAGAATTTTGTTCTATACACTTCGCACGGATCCGTTGGCTTTGGGGCTTTCGGGGTTTCCGCGACGCGAAAATGCGATTTTCGCGGCCCGAAAAACCCAACATCTATGAAGATGCTACACACTTACCTTAGGGGTGGAGGTGTTTCGGTGACTAATAAGGAGGTAAGTTTCAATAAAATACACTCACACACCCTGGCTATGTCAATTGACACGGCCGTATGAATTTAATTGTGCGGAACAAGGGTGTGGTTGTGTCTTTAAACACGGCCATGTGAGGCTACCCAACACTAAACCTAGAGTGGTCGTGTCTTTTAACATAGTCGTGTCAAGCTGGCCTAGGTGAACAAGATAAGGCTATGTTATTAGACACGACATGTGCGAAATAATGGAATAATAGGGTTCAACATAGTTATGCCTCATAAGCACGGTTCTGCCGCAAAGCCGAATGTTGTTCAACCCATGCCTTTAGGACCGCCCCCGCCCCTGCCCCTCCTCTTCTTCTTTCATACATTTTTATCCAAGCACTCTTCTCTTCTCCGCCTCCAAAGAATAATCCTTCCAACCTTCTCAAGATCTCTTCCACTCTAGATCTTCACAACCTCATTCCCAAAATTGAAAGTTCTCCTACCCAACACCTCTCTTCCATAGTTTTCTCTTCTTCTAATTTACTGCACATATTTAGATCTGGATCTAGATTTGAATAGTGATTCTCTTCATCCTCTCTTGTTTCCCACAATTCTTCTTCTTAGATCTTTCTCTTGAGTTAATAAGCACTACTCCCATATTTTCTTTATCATGTCTAACATTTTGAAGAGAATTAGGCAGGGAACTGGCAGCTAAAGCAGAAGGGATGATTTAGGAAGAAACAAGGGGAAAGAAAAGGTGACTTCCAAAAGCAAAAGGAAAATGAGTGGCACGTGACAAAGGTAGCAAAAACGAGTACGGTGTTATTTTTAAAAATAATGAACAAAAGTCCAGATTTGAAAATCTCGTTACTTGTAAACTTATTTGATATCGTTATATGGACATAGATACCATGGAAGCCTTAGGGATCAAGGACGACATAAATTGGCTAATAAGCGCCATGGATTGGAATGAAATGATGTATTCACACAATCCTACATATCCCCATTGTGTCTTAGAATGCTTGAGTTCTATAGAGACAAACTTTTTGTAGGATCAAAAGGGAGCGATAGAGGGGAGGTGAATATCGCTCATTAAAAACCTTTTCTTTTCATATTGATTCGTAAAATGAATATCAAAGCGGTAGCAGAAAAATCAATATAATGTCATAAGTTGGTTACTTGATTCGGAGCCTACGTCGACTCCTACTCTAAGATCAGCGATCCTTGATCATATCATTGGGTAATCCACTATGATTCATCTTTCTAAAATCATTGAAAAGAAGCAATGCATACAAATGTAACTAAAAGATAATAACAAACAATTGTCTTCTTTCAAGTTAAATACAATGTAAGTTTAAAAAATATACCAACAAGAATAGAAGATGAAGCTTGGTCGACACTTCTAGATGGAGTAGCTTGCTTGAAGATGAGAAGTAGAGTAGTAGCATGAATAGATACTTTGCACAGAGATGAATAGAAAACTTGATGCCTGCCTTGGACCTCGAGCTCCCCTTTTATAAGTAGGGTTCGGTCGACTGATAAATCCATCGGTTGAATGATCCATTTGGTCGACCAAACCTCTTATTAGTTGACTAAACCCTATCCTTTTTTTCTTTGTTGAGATCTGATCTTTATGCATTTATGATCTTTAATGGTTCGATCGATCGATCACCATGTTTAGCCAACCGAACAGTGAACTTCCCTATTCGCTAAGATTCATATTTAATTTTTCATTAATGATATGATCGTTTAGTCGACCGATCTCTGTCTTCGATTGATCGATCTGCCTAGCTTCCTTCGTCACTTCAGCTCCATCTGATCTTTGCCACTTCAACTAGGTTCGATCGTGTAAGATATGATAATAAATATTAATTAAATAATAAGTGTTATTGGAGAAATAACCTTATTATATTTTTTGAGAATTTTTAGAAAATTTTTGGGATTTAAACGGAGTCTGTATGAGGTGTTTAATGGGATTAATCAGTTGGATTTGGGGAAAGTTTGTTTAGAGTGACCATTAAATGGGAGTTGATTAAGAAATTAACTTAGGATTAAATTACTGACCCTAAGTGTATAAATACCTAGCTACAGTGCCCTAACCTTCTTTAAATGTCGCGTCCTCTCCTCCGTATTTTCCTTCTTCCCACACTGTTCACTACGTCCACCCTTTCCGCTTGATCGCCACGGAAGTGGTTTCACCGCCGGCTGTCACCGGAGGAAGGATTGACATAAAAGGGTGTTTCTCGGACTAACCTTTCCTCTCACCTGTGTACCTAACCGACGCTAACACCTCCTTTCCTTTCTCTACCGGGACACCGATCGTTAGCACCTGCTATGACGTAGATCATGTTGGTTGCTATGTGGATATCATACCGGTTCCCCTGTACAAAAATTTTGTACAAGTCCTGAACCTTTACTAACAACCTATTGTGTTCTTTAGAAATTAAATTAGGAATCACAAACGGAACTTAACATTATTGATTCCAAATTTAACTTATCTGTTCTTTTAGGTTTAGACTTAGATCGCAAACGAAACTTAACATTATTGATCCAAGTCCACCCATGTTACAAAGTCAATTAAATATTTATTTCTAAGATTGGCTTCTAGGAAAAAACGTGGCGAGGCACTAGGTCTTCTTGGGTATGAGAGCATCCACCACTACCTAGGCAAAACCTTTCAAAGAAATTCAATATTCAATCTCCCTATAGTAACCCTAGGTTTAACCATAAAGAACAATCGAATCACAAGATTGAAAAAAGAAAGGAAACATAAATCGAAATGCAAATTTGAAACCTAGAATCTCTAGCCTCTTGTGTTTGGAATTTATACAAAGAAAACTAGTATGATGTGGAAAACAATTACTAGTTATACCTTTCTTTGTAAGCAATAACCTCTTGATCATCTATCGCATTCCTCTTCTTATCTCAGACGTTGTGTGGGCAACGATCTACCGAGATGAGAATCCACCAAGCCTCCTCCCACCAAGCCTCCTCCTTCCTTCTTCCAAGTTTCGGCCAAGCAACCTTCTCCAAGAGATAGCAAGTCTCGGCTACCAACCAAGCTCCAAGGAAAACTAGGAAACAAAGCCTTCTTTCTCTCCTTCTTCACCAAGCAAATCCGACCACCAAAACAAGCTCCAAGAGGATGATAGGTTCAGCCACTAGAAGAAGAGAGGAAGAGATGATAGGGTCGGCCACCACCAAGGAAGAAAAGAGAGAGGAATAATAGATTATCTGTTGTAAGGTGAGGCACCTCTACCCTCTCTTTTATATTCATTGGTCTTGGCAAATAAGGAAAGTTTTATAAATAAAATTTCCTTATAATCCTTGCCAATGTTTAAGGAGGAAAATTTAATTAAAATTTCCTTTAATCCTTTATCATGGCCGACCACATCAATTGCTCCAAATAATGCATGTTTTAAACACAAAATTAAAACTTTCTTATTTGTTTCCAGAAATAAAAATTTCTCTATTAATTTCCCTTCATGATTGGTTATAAAAGGAAACTTTTATAAATTAAAATCTCTCTATTAAAACATGTGGATGATTTACAAAAAGGAAAGTTTTCTCTAAAATTAAAATCTTCCTTTCAATCTACAAATAAGGAAAAACATCAAATATTTTCTTAATCTTTTGTAGAAACTATAAAAGGAAAGATTTAATTTTAAAACTCTCTTTTAAAATCATGAGGATAGTTTCATAAAAGGAAAGTTTTATCAAAAATTAAAATCTTCCTTTTAACTACAAATAAGGAAAGATATCAAACCTTTCTCTTAATCTTTTGTAGAGATCTATAAAAGGAAAGATTTAAATTTTAAACTCTCTTTTAAAACCATGGCTTCAACATAAAGAAAGATTTTAAATAAAATCCCTTTTATTTTTATATGGTCGGCTATACCAAGCTTGAGCTCCAAGCTAGGGCCGGCCACCTTTGATTGGCTTAACCTTTGGCTTGGCCGGCCCAAGCTTGGACTCCAAGCTTGCTTGGCTGGCCACCTAAGGTTGGGTAGGAAGGTGGGTATAGGTGGGTATCACATTTTATAAATAAGAGGCTACGATAGGGACCGAGAGGAGGAATTGGTTTTGGTCTCCCGATGAAATTAAGCTTCCCATGTTCGCCCCGAACATCCAACTTAATTTCATCAATAATAATTCATTCCACTAAAAAATTTTTATTGAACTACCGCACTAATCCCAAATTACATTTTGGGCTCCTTCTTATCATGAGTGTGTTAATCTCCCTGTGTTTAAGATGTCGAATGCCCACTAATTAAATGAGTTACTGACAACTCACTTTAATTAATTTCTTAATTCCAAGAGTAGTACCACTCAACCTTATCGTCATGCCGGACTAAGTCCACTAGCAGGGTTTACATGACAATCCTTATGAGCTCCCCTTGGAGACATTATCAACCTAGATTACTAGGACATAGTTTCCTTCTACAATCAACAACACACACTATAAATAATATCATTTCCCAACTTATCGGACCTTTTGATTTATCAAGCTAAATCTCATCCTTTGATAAGTCAAAGAAATAAATACTAAGTACACGTGCTTGTTATTATATCGAGATTAAGAGCACACACTTCCATAATAACAAAGGTCTTGTTCTTTTATTAAGTCAGTATAAAAAGAACTTACCTTAAATGATCCTTTTCAATACGCTCAGAGTGTACTAGTGTAATTTATCAATCAAGATAAACTAATACCTAATTACACTACAACTATTCCAATGGTTTGTTCCTTTCCATCTCAGTCGTGAGCTACTGTTTATAATTTATAAGGAATTAATAACATTATCTTCTATGTGTGACACCACACACCATGTTATTTATAATATAAATTAATTGAACAACTACACTTAGCATAAATGTAGACAATTTGACCAATGTGATTCTTTATTTCAAAATTAAATGTTTACAAAAAGCTAGGCTTTTAGTATACACTCTAACAATCTCCCACTTATACTAAAAGACTATGTTGTCATATATCCTGCCATACATCTGATTCCCAACCTTTCAACATGCCCATCAAAAGCTCTTACCTTAAGGGCCTTAGTGAAAAGATCTCTTGGGTTATCACCTGACGCAATCTAGGCAGCAACAACTTCTCCTCGTTATACGATGTCTCATATTGGGTGATACTTGCGCTCTATTGTGTTTACTTGCCTTATGGACTTATGGTTTCTTCGAGTTTGCTACTGCACCACTATTATTACAATAAATTGTAATAATTTTTGGGTAAACTAGAAATCATGTCTAAGTCCATCATGAAGTTTCTGAGTCATACACTTTCTATCGCTGCCTCAGAGGCTGCCACATACTCAGTTACCATGGCAGAGTCCGAAAAACATCTATGCTTAACACTCCTCTATTGTTATGGCTTCACTTCCTAAAGTAAACACAAACCCCCGAGGTCAACTCACTATTGTCCCTATCTGATTGGAAGTCAAAAATCGTGTAACCCATAGGGATCAAATTATCTGCCTTGAAAACTAGCATATAATCTCTAGTCCTTCTCAGGTACTTTAATATATACTTTACGGCTGTCCGTGCCCCAATCCTGGGTTACTTTAATATTTGCTAACCATCCTCACAGCAAAACAGATATCTGGTCTCGTTCACAACATAACATACATTAGGCTTCCTACAACTGAAGCATAAGGAACTGTCTTCTATCTCTTTTGATGTCTTCGGAGACATCTCTTTTGATGTCTTCGGAGACATCTCTTTAGATAAAACTACTCCATGCTTGAAAGGTATTAAAAACATTTCATGGAGTCTTGCATGCTAATGCGAGCTAGTATAGTATCGATATATGAAGCTCGGGATAAGCACAACATTCTTTTCTTGTGATCCCTTATTGCTTTGATCCCAAGAATATGTGCATATTCTCCCAAGTCCTTCATATCGAATTGCTTGGACAACCATACCCTTACTTCCAACAACACTTTGATATTGTTTCCAACTATCAAAAATGTCATCTACGTATAGTACAAGAAATACGACCACGTTTCCATCACACTTCTTGTATACACAAGACTCATCCGGACACTGAATAAATCCATGGGTCTGGATTACTTCATTAAACCATATGTTTTAAGATCTTGAAGCTTACTTCAGTCCATAAATAGACCGATTGAGCTTTACATACTAGATGCTCTTAGCTCTTTGCAATAAACCCCTCTGGTTGCTTTATATGGGTATTTTCTTCAAGACATCCATTAAGGAAAACTGTCTTGACATCCATTTGTCAAATCTCATAATCCATATGAACAGTGATATGGGTTAGGTTTCATAGGTCCCCGATAAGAAGGGAAAAGGATATAACCAAACGGAGAATGTAGGCTAATATCGGCCAGGACATACCTCAAAAGGAGGTAGGTTTGTATCGACCGAAATATGCCTCTAAGGAGGAAGACCCATATCAATTGGCATACACCCCAAAGGAGGTAGGCTAATATCGGCTAGGATATACCTCAAAAGGAGGTAAGTTTGTATCGACCGAGACATGCTTCCAAGGAGGAAGACCCATGCCAATTGGCGTATACCTAGAAGGAGGTATTCCAATAGCGGCCGGGATATACCTCAAAAGGATATAGGTTTGTATCGACCAAAATATGCTTCCAAGAAGGAAGACCCATGTCAATTGGCGTATACCTAGAAGGAGGTAGTCCAATATCGGCCGAGATATACCTCAAAAGAGGTAGGACAATATCGACCGAAACATGCCTCCAAGGAGAAAGAGCCATGTCAATTAGCATATACCTAGAAGGAGGTAGGCTAATATCGGCCGGGATATACCTCAAAAGGAGATAGGTTTGTATCGACCGAAATATGCTTCCAAGAAGGAAGACCTATGTCAATTACCGTATACCTAGAAGGAGGTAGTCCAATATCGGCTGGGATATACCTCAAAAGAGGTAGGACAATATCGACCGAAACATGCCTCCAAGGAGAAAGAGCCATGTCAATTGGCGTATACCTGGAAGGAGGTAGGCTAATATCGGCCGGGATATACCTCAAAAGGAGATAGGTTTGTATCGACCGAAATATGCTTCCAAGGAGGAAGACTCATATCGAGTGACATATATTTCAAAAGAAGTAGACCAGTATCGGCCGGTAGATATTTCCAAGCGAGTAAACTAGTATCGGTCGGGATATACTTCCAAAGCGTGTAGACTAGTATCGACCGAGACATGCCCTCAAGAAGGAAGGTTAATATCAGCCAGGTTGACTAATATTTTGGAAAGATATATGATAAAATATAGCCCACTGCTAGTTAAAATAATAAATAAAGGAGCTTGGGTGAACACTTCCTCAGGAACCTCACAAGAGATAATAATAATTGGTCAAACCTAGCTAGACCTAGTTCTGACCAAGACAAGAAACATTAGTACATTAAGCTATCTCTGATGTAGCAGAAATAGGAGAGGTGAATAAGAAGGATAGGAACACTTTGAAAACAAGCTGGTAGGATAGAAGAGAAGTGACATTATAAATAAAGTAGTTCTTAAATATGTTTGCAGTATATGATTGTATAACCCGTGGTATATATTTTTTGGCGGGAAACGTGTTTTCAGACCATTTTGCAGGTGCTAGACGACAAAGAAGGTACATCTGGGATACGAAGAAGATTTCTTAAAAAATCATTTATCACAATTACACAGCTTACGTCATCTCATAACAAACTCTAACAAACCGGGGTCCACTTCATGACTACGGAGGTTATATGAAGTGGTATAAAAAGGGGAATACTCTCCGTTGGCCAGGTAAGTTCACATCATTGCGCACATTCATAACCCTAATTTCTCAACTACTGTTCATCTTCTTCCTCCTTCTTCCACACCGAGAGAGATCACTAACTTGAGCGTCGGAGGGCCTAGCCAGGGATTCCCACCCCGGTCTTAGTTCGCTGACGGTAGTGTTGGTTGGTCTCTTGTGTGCAGGAAGCTTTGGGAGTTCCGAAGCCGGTGTTCTTCGATTGGATCTCCTCATCGCCATTGGTATTTTGCCTCGAGAGGATATTTGGGGGGCTTCATCTTCTTGGATCCGCTTTGGGTTTCTCGGATCGGCATACTCTAAGCATTATTCTTCACCAGCGGTGGGTTTCTTTTTACCGAATCTCCGTCTTATCCAGCTTCTCAGACAGGATCAAATTTGGCGCCGTCTATGGGAACTTCACCTGAATCTGAGACTACAAGATGGAAGAGGCCGGAAAATCAAACTTACTCACTATTAGTCGTGAGGATCTGGATTTCCTCATCAATTCTTACGTACAGAAAGCCTTACAACAACAACAACAACTTCAGGCTCACACTGGGGCTATTCTCCCAACAGCTCATAATCCGACAATTTCAACTACTGAGCATCAGAATGGAGAAGAGCCGGAGGAGGAGGAACATGCGTATTTTCCCCCAGGAGCAGTTTCTCCGACAAGACGTCCACGAGCCTTTTTCGCACTCCCATGGAGCAGGGGGGTTGAAAGCCTGTGTTTCTGGAATCCTCTGGCGAAGCACCAGACAAAGAAAAGCGTAAGATCAAAATGATAACTAGTGATAGCTCACCAGAAAAGGTCATCTCTCTATTCTCTCAAAGTGTACTGGAGGATCCGCTTCCTATGCGGTATCAAAAAATCTTCAGATCGGAGAGTACACTGGAACAATAGATCCAGAGGATCATTTATTGAAATTTGAGAATGTAGCATTATTACAACAATTCTCTGATGGGGTGAAGTGTCAGATGTTACTTACTACTCTTGGAGGAGCTGCGCAACGCTGGATTAAGAGACTGCCAGAGAAGTCTATTCGAAAATTCAAAGACTTCAAGAAAGTTTTTCTGCATCATTTTTCCAGCAACAAGAGATATCATAAGACTCCTTGGAGTCTATTTTCAATAAGCAGGCATCCAAAGAATCCATCTGAGCCTACATTAAAAGGTTCAATCAGGTAGCCATTGATGTACCTACCACAGAAATCTTAGTGAGTGTTTTTTCTCAAGGTTTAAATGATAATGATTTCTTTAAAGATTTAGTGAGAAATCCTCCAGTTAATTTTGATTCCTTGATCGAGCGTGCTACTGAATTCATTAATGTGGAAGAAGCTCAAGCCGCTCGTAGGAAGGAGGGTGTTACCTCCTCTCCCATCCAGGTTAAGGAGAAAGCTTCGGCCCCTGTTCCTCCACCAAGAGGGCCTAGAGCAACTCATCCACCTCACCGTTAACTAGAATATCGTCCACAAGCCATACAACACGTGGTGATATAGCCGGAGGCACCAAGGAGATGGTGCACTTATCATAAAACTAGCAGTTAACATACTGAAGACTATTTTGTTTTAAGAAATAAACGAGCTAATAGGAGCGTTATTAGAGGCAAAATTATTATCGATGGCAGTACCCCAAGAAGCAAAGCCTGCTCAAACTGGAATATCGCCCGGTCGAGCCTCGGCAGGACACATTGCCGACCACGGGCGGTACAAGCCAAGTGTCGAAAAAAGCTCATTCTGAAACTATGACGACTCGACAGGAAGAAAATAGGAGTAATGCTACTCGGGGCAATATCAATATGATTACAGGCGGACCCACTGATGGCGATTCTAATAGGGCTAGGAAAGCACATGCCCGAAGACTGGAAATTCATGCCGTAGGATGTAGCATGGAGCGAGAGGCCGGTCCTGAGATAAGTTTTGGGCCTAGAGATCTCGAGGGGGTAGAGATACCCCATGATGATGCCCTAATCATTAAAGCAGTGATAGCCAACTATGTTATTTCTCGTACCATCATAGACACGGGCAGTTCTGTCAATATTATATTCAAGAAGGCTTTCGATCAACTACAAATTAACCCAAGTGAACTTCAACAGATGGTCACTCCTCTATATGGATTCACAGCCAACGAAGTGCAACCTCTGGGACAAATAAAGTTGGCCATATCTCTAGAAGAGGAGCCTCTGATGAGAACAAGGAGATCTTATTTCATGGTGGTAGACGCCCCATCCTCTTATAATGTGATACTGGGTCGACCTGCTTTGAACGAGTTCAGGGCGGTTGTTTCTACTTTCTGTCAGATAATTAAATTCCCTGTTGATGACCAAGTTGGGGAGGTGCGAGGTGATCAGAAGACAACCCGAAAATGTTATGTAGAAATAGTTCGGGTCGAAGCTAATACTGCCCGAAAGATTCAAAGAATGGAGGTTAATGCTATTCAGGAGAAGCAGCTTGTTTTGGTTTATGAAGAAAAGGAAGAAGTTCAGATCTAGACCGGTCGGCCTGAAGCTACTACATATATTACGGCTGATCTTGATCCCATAATGAAAGTCGAACTGATACAGTGTCTGAAGAAGAATAATGATGTATTTGCCTGGACGCCTAAAGAAGTCTCGGGCATTTCTCCTACAGTCATGGAGCATTCCTTACATGTCTTCCTAGATGCCCGCCCGGTCATGCAAAGAAAGAGGAATTTTAACGCGGAACAGAACCAAATCATCAAAGAAGAGATAACCAAACTTATGGAGGCTGGTTACATCAGGGAAGTACAATTTCCCAACTGGTTAGCTAATGTGGTGTTAGTCTCTAAACCAGGAAACAAATGGCGAGTGTGCATTGATTTCCGAGATCTCAACAAGGCTTGCCCAAAAGATTATTATCCATTACCCAGGATCAATCAACTGGTAGACTCCACTGCTGGATGCGAGTACATCTCTATGCTAGACGCTTATCAAGGCTATCATCAGGTTCCCTTAGCTAAAGAAGATCAAGAAAAGGTCAGTTTTATAATATCTGAAGGTACTTATTGTTATAATGTTATGACCTTCGGACTAAAAAATACAGGAGCAACTTATCAAAGGCTTATGAATAAGGTCTTCCAGAAGCAGATTGGTAAAAATATGGACGTATATGTTGATGATATCTTAATTAAGTCTCTTCAAGCTGCTGATCTATGCAGGGACGTAGAAGAGACCTACAAGACATTGAGACAATAAGGGCTCAAGTTAAATATGAGCAAATGTTTATTCGGCGCGAAAGGAGGAAAATTCCTAGGATATATGGTGTCCGAACGGGGAATAGAAGCCAACCCGAGCAAAGTCAAAGCACTTCAAAACATAGAGCCACCGCGCAACATGAGAGAAGCTCAAAGAATGACTGGCCGGATTACAGCCTTGTCTAGGTTCATTTCCAGGTCGGCCGATCGTAGTTTCCATTTCTTTAAAATACTCAGAAAAGCCAATAAATTTCAGTAGAATGAGGAATGTGATAAAGCTTTCCAAGAGTTGAAAGATTATTTGGCTACTCTCCCTGTATTAGCTAAGCCTATAGTAGGAGAGACTCTTTGGGTATATTTGTCGGCTAATGAAAACGGTGTAGGCTCTGTATTAGTCAGACAAGAAGGAAAAGAACAACAACCTGTATATTTTTCTAGCCATTTATTGAAAAGAGCTGAGTGTAGATATACTACGCTAGAGAAATTGGCTTATACACTAGTCTTGACTGCTCGGAGGTTGCACCCATATTTCTTAGCACATGAGATTATTGTATTAACCAACAGTACTCTCGGACGGGTGTTACTCAACCCAGAGGCATCAGGTCGGCTGATCAAATGGATGACTGAACTTGGAGAATATGATATTCAATATCAACCTCGCTCAGCCATCAAGGTACAAACTCTCGCAGATTTCATTATAGAAGTCCAAGGTCCTGAGGAAGAAAGTATCTGGAAAGTTTATGTAGATGGCTCCTCAACTAGACAGGGCAGCAGAATTGGTATTCTTCTTATATCTCCAAGAGAAGACAGACTTCAACTCTCTATCAGATTGAATTATAGAGCTACTAACAATGAAGCAAAATATGAAGCCTTGATAGCGGGATTGCGGGCCGCTCGACATATAGGGGCAGCTCGAGTCCTTATCTATTCTGATTCTCAATTAGCAGCCCAACAACTATCAGGTAATTTTGAAATTAATAATGACAGACTCAGGTTATATGCTGAGGCATTTGATAAGTTGAAGTCTCAGTTTCAAGAAGTAAATATACAAAAGGTTCCTCGATTTGATAATCAGGTAGCAGATGAATTGTCTAAGTTGGCCTCTGCTATAGTACCATGGAGTCTAGATCGGCCCGTAGAACAAACTCTGTTAATATCCTGTATCGAAAGATAGGCTGAAGCAGAAATTCAAGGTGACTGGAGGGCTCAAATCATATTGTATTTACAGCAAGGTATTCTTCCAAGTAATACAGAACAGGCAAGGGTATTTAAGAAGAGAGCTGCTCAGTACACTATGGTAGGGGAACAGTTATATAAAAGAGCTTTTTCTAGACCGTTGCTCAAGTGTATTGGTACAGAAGATATACAATTTATTTTATAGGAAGTTCATCAAGGTTAATGTGGTAGTCATATAGGAGGGAGATCCTTGGCCCGTAAAATCCTATTAGCGGGATATTTTTGGCCTACTCTACACGAAGACGCCAACAAATTGGTAAGAACTTGTATGTCTTGCCAGAAACATCAAAATATTTCACATCGTCCCACATAGTTGTTGAAAACCTCTAGAGTCTCATGTCCCTTTGATCAGTGGGGGATGGACATAGTAGACCCATTTTCTATGGCAGCTGCACAAAGAAGGTTTTTATTGGTAGCAGTGGATTATTTTTCCAAATGGGTAGAAGTAGAACCACTTGCCCGGATTACTGAAGATGCAGTTATTAAATTTCTGTGGAAAAATATCATATGCAGATTTGGCATTCCTCATAAATTAGTCTTTGATAATGGAAGACAATTTCAAGGAGATAGAATTTTAGCTTGGTGCAAAAGTTATGGTATTACTCAAGCTTTTACCTCTGTGGCTTATCCGCAAAGTAATGGTCAAGCGGAAGTAACCAATAGAGAAATTATAAAGGGTTTAAAAACCAAACTGGATCATGTTGGATGCAGCTGGGTAGATGAATTACCCAGCGTTCTTTGGGTATATCGTACTACACCTCGAGAAGCTACAGGAATCACACCCTTTCAATTAGTCTATGGGGGAGAGGCAATAGTTCCCATTGAGGTGGGAATAGAATCTGATAGAAGACAATTATATGATGCAGACAATGGAGGTCGATGACTCATGGAACTGGATTTGATAGAGGAAATTAAGGATAAAGCTACTGCTCATCTAGTATCATACCGACAACGAATGAGACAAAATTACAACAAAAGGGTTATCCCCAGATTTTTCCAAGTGAGAGATTTAGTATGGAAGCGTATTAAACCTGTCGGGGATGTCAATAAGTTGGCACCGCAATGGGGAGGACCCTACAAAGTGGTGGAAAAGCTTGCATCAAGTTCCTATTATCTCCAAGACACTGAAGTAAGAATTCTGGAACGTCCCTGGGGTGCAAATCATTTACAACCTTACCGGACTTAACCAGATGAAGCCACTTAAGAATATATCAGAAGGAACAAATCATAATTATCTGAAGTAAGTTCCCGATGAGAAGAAGACAAGTATTCTTATAGTTCATGTATTCCATTTCTTTCAATAAAAGCAATGCAAAGCAAATATCGCCACAAAAATAAATGTGATGCATACAGATTGATAAGTATTGGCACAACCTTTATAATCTCTTTTCAAGCAATCAATAGTGGGAAATCTTAAAGATCTATTAAGCTCCCCTACGAAAAATCCAGAAAAAGGTCAGTACAAACATCATAAATTAGTATAATAACAGAGTCAATCGGGAAATCTCATGAAGTAACTCGGACGGGTCTTCATGGAAAGAACCGGAGACTTTAAACCATCACGGAACATAGTCGATCGGGAAATCTCATGAAGTAACTCGGACGGGTCTTCATGGGAGGAACCGGAGACTTTAAACCATCACAGAACATAGTCGATCGGGAAATCTCATGAAGTAACTCGGACGGGTCTTCATGGGAGGAACCGGAGACTTTAAACCATCACAGAACAGAGTTGATTAGGAAATCTCATGAAGTAACTCGGACGGGTCTTCATGGGAGGAACCGGAGACTTTAAACCACCACAAAACATAGTCAATTAGGAAAGCTCATGAAGTAACTCAGACGGGTCTTCATGGGAGGAACCGGAGAGTTTAAACCATCGCAAAACATAGTCGATCGGGAAATCTCATGAAGTAACTCAGACGGGTCTTCATGGGAGGAACCGAAGACTTTAAACCATCACAGAACAATAGTCGATCGGGAAATCTTATGAAGTAACTCGGACGGGTCTTCATGGGAGGAACCAGAGACTTTAAACCATCACAAAACAATAGTCGATTGGGAAATCTCATGAAGTTACTCGGACGGGTCTTCATGGGAGGAATCGAAGACTTTAAACCATCACAGAACAATAGTCGATCGAGAAATCTCATGAAGTAACTCGAACGGGTCTTCATGGGAGGAACCGAAGACTTTAAACCATCACAAAACAATAGTCGATCAGGAAATCTCATGAAGTAACTCGGACAGGTCTTCATGGGAGGAACCAGAGACTTTATACCATCATAGAACAATAGTCGATCGAGAAATCTCATGAAGTAACTCGGACGGGTCTTCATGGGAGGAACCGGAGACTTTAAACCATCACAGAACAATAGTCGATCGGGAAATCTCATGAAATAACTCGGACGGGTTTTCATGGGAGGAACCAGAGACTTTAAACCATCACAGAACAATAGTAGATCGGGAAATCTCATGAAGTAACTCAGACGGGTCTTCATGGGAGGAACTGAAGACTTCAAGGCCTAATCAACCGGGATTATATTGGCATGGTAAATACAAAGTTATATGAATTTATTCACAAAATCGGTTGACATTTTACACTGGATCAGAAGCCAGGGTTCAAGGGGAATTCTATGCATATGGCACCTTTTCTATCCGGAGGCCCATTCATATGGAAATCTGTATTTAAAATTTGCCAGGAGTATTCTACTCAGCTCGGAACTCAGGAGTTTTATACATTTCCTTATCTAAAATCACTCTGGATTATTCATTCTTTTGAAATATGAAGCACACTAGATGTTATCTACATAAGGGTTCATCAAGACGAGGTTTAACTTCAAGAGATGAGCAAGTAATTCTCGAATAAAACTTATACTTAGTGCTCGGAAGCATTTCAAAAGAGGCATTCTCAAACCAGCACAATAGAGAAACAGGTAAGTATCAAAAATTTCCTATACATCGCAATCATTTAAGTACCAAGTTTTGGTTACACTTATTTTCATTACCAGTTGTTTCCGTTACAAGTCTTTTATGGACAATCTTTTTAGATACATAGACATGATCAATTAAAAGGACCTTTTAAATCTGCGGGTAGCTCTTCGTTAAGCCGGCGACGACTTATGAAAGAAGGGGGAGGTTCCTTGGGTAGATAACCACCCTCTCTTAATTGTCGAAGAACTCCCGACACAGAATGATTTAAAGCACCCACTATTCTACGGACAAATTCTTGGGCAAAAGCCGAAGACTTTAAATAAGCCAGACGCCACTCCTCCCATCGACTCTTCTCTTGCTCCTTATAGCTTTGAAAATCAGCTTGCAGTTTTGTGTTTTGGTCTTTTAAAGCATCCTTTTCTGATTTAAGTTGTTCCAATTCCTTCTGGAGCAATGACAATTCAACATCTTGAGCTTTCCTTTGCTCTTGTTCCTATAGGATAGTGAAATCATGAGAAGCTAGGTCTTGAGCTTGGTTAGAAAGACAGACATTATGAAGCTTCTCTACTTTCTCTAAAATAAGACTTTTATCAGAAGCATCTAAGAGAGCTTTTTCCTTTAAAGCAATCTCTAGTCAGAGACCAGAATGTAGTCGATCCACCTGTAATTCCAGAGTTCTCCTTGCAAGCTCTTTGTCTTTCAGTAATTGTTGGGATTCCTCTAATTCTTGTCTCAATGCCCCTAATTGTTGATCTTGCAAAATCACTTTCTCTTGCAGCTGAGCCAGGTCATTATTAGGAGAAGGTAAAGTAGCCTTCAATGTCTCTAGTTGAGTTTTTAATTTATTATTTTCCTGGTCTTTAGACACAAGTAGTTGGTCGATATGCAGACTTGAGGCATGCAACTAAACAAAAAATGATGATATAGTTAAAGATAACGATACGAAGTTGATAACATATAACCAGAAATACTTACAGCTACTGCCTGACGACTATGGCGGTTGGCTCGATGTGGAAGACTAAGGCCTCTTAGTTTTTCTTGACCTTGCAGCCAAGATTCGGCCAATAGGCCTTGTAGTTGCAAAGAACCATAACTAGGTGGGTCAGAGGATTGTCCCAATTGAGAGGGTAGACCCATAGCCTGTTTAAATAAAGGTCGGGGAATGGAGGAAGAAGGAGGTAAAGAAGAAGAAGATGCAATCGAAGGAAAAGAAATAGTAGAAACAAGAGAAGCAGAGGAAGAACTAGATGGAATAGAGGGTGGCAATGCAGGAGAGGCTGATTCAGTTATGGAAGCACTAATAGCTGAAGGACTGGCACTTGGAGAAGATCTCCGGCAAGGTGTCCGTTTTGCCCGGGGCCTAGAAGCCAAAGGAGGCAAGGCCAATGCAAGAGGTGCAGAAGACACAGAAGGGATAATGGTCATCTCAGAAGCAGAAGCAGAAGCAGAAGGAGCTGAAATAATAGCACAAGAAGAGGGAATGAGTAGACCAGGTCTCATCATCCTAAGAGAAGGATTAGAGATAATGTGGGTAGGAGTTATTGGTGCCTTACCTCTCTCAAGAGAAATGGGTGCCGGAACAAGAGGAGCTTGCACAAAAGTACCAAAGAAATCACTAAAGGGGGAATCCTCAGTAAGCTTTGGCTTTTTGACTAAGGCAATGAAAGGCTCTTCTTCTTCCTCTTCCATGGCCGCGACAGCCTCTGCTCATTGTTCTTCTTCGGATAGCAAGCCCAAGGTGTGGGAATCAGGATTAGCCCGGCGAGCTCGCAACCGTTCTTCTCCAAGATTGTTAACAAAGGACTTAGTCATAACAGGATTCTTGTACATAAAAGCTGGAAGAAGGGCATCAGCTGGAACGCAGGAATTAAACACCATTATAAAATAAATATACTAATCAGTAAATGCGAAGTGAAATATTTATACATACCAAAAGAGCCATCCAAAGGAGTGTCAATATTGCCTATCCCGAAAGAAAACATCAAACCCTCCACAATTAGATGTGGCAAGCTGAATTTGGCTCCTCTCAATTTAGGTAAGGAAAAAGCAACAGAGGGATCGTTAAGTAGATTATGGGTGCTAGGAAGCGGAGGTAGGTCATATATCCATTGAATGGGAAATGGAAGAGGAGAAGGGAGACGCATGTAGAAAAATGTGTGATACCATTCCCCCTGAGGAGGAATTCGGTTGAATAAAATAGCCTTGGGACGAGATTGGAATTTGAAAACACCAACATCCACTCGACGAGGAACAAAGAAGTGATGAAAAAGATGAGGAGACAGGGGAAAATCTAACAGTTTAGATACCCCGACAAAACCCATAACGATAGAAAAGGATTGAGGAACAAACTGATTGAGGGGAATATTAAAATAGAGACTAACATCACAGAAAAAAGAGTGGAGAGGAAAGCGAAAACTGTTGGGGTTGCAAGGTTGCAAACATAGTCCCACATTGAAAACACATGAAAAAGATCATGCGTTTATAAGAAAAAGATATCTCCATTGGCATGAGGCCTTTTGGGTAGAGCCCAAGAGCAAAACCATGAGGGCTTAGGCCCAAAGTGGACAATATCATGTCATTGTGGAGATATCTAAATTCTTTTCGATCCAACAATTGGTATCAGAGCTAGGGTTTTGCCTCTGTGTATTTGGTATTAGTTTAATTATGCACATGTCATACATAATTTAGGCAGGATAATAGTAGGATGTGCTAACTTTGTGGATGCAGGATCCAACTATTATGGCTTATAGTTTTATGTGTGTCATTGGACCCTTGGACATGTCAAGGGCATTTATATGTGTGTGCATGATTGTATTAAAATACAGCAGGAGCTGTATTTAGTTTTATTAGGATTTTATTTTTGATCTAGTTACATGTACATTCCTTTTATGGAATATAGGATCGATGGATGTAAATTTTATTTTATGTTCGATCTAGTTTACATGTACATTCCTTCGAGGAATATAGGATCAAAATGTAAAATTCTATTTATGTCGCGGATCGAATCTTGCAAAGCGTGGAACCTTCTAAGGACCAGAGGCGCAGCGGAACTAGGAGCAAGATGGATGCGACAGCTAGACCCGGTGGCAGTGGCCAAATATGGCAGCAGCTTGGGATGACAACACACGGAGGACAACAAGAGATAAAAGCTATAATAGTTGAAAATTAGATTTTCTATTTATTGCTTTTATATTGTGCTGTGTGTGCATGTTAGTTTACATATTTAGTAGGCTAGCATAGTTAAAATTCCTCATTTATAAATAACTAAGTGGGAGAGGAATTTTAAGTAAATCCCATGGTCTCCATTACTGGTTTGTAAGTGATGCAAATAAGCTTGCGCGTTGGCTCTGAGTGCCTTCCTCCATAACGAATGAGCTTGTTTGTGGATCACTAGAGTACTTCCATTTTGGATGACTATAGGAAGTTAATTAAGAGCGGTGATCTTCCCCAACGGAAGGGCATAATCTTATTAATGGACATAGTGTCAAGTAATGGTATACACTTAGACACATCTAATAGTATCCTCCCCATCGGACTGCTATTATTTATGTTACCAACTGATACCAACTATTAATTTTATTTGTCAAAAAGTTAGGTTGACAAGATAATAAAATTAATGGGTTAAAACCCTCCTTTTACAAATGTTGAATTTGTATACGTCCACACTAACGTGGCATGCAAAATTCACGGTGTTTTGAGGTGTTGGTGAATTTAAATAATATTGTTTGAGGAATCAATATTTTTTTAATTCAAAAGTTTTTGACCAAATATTTGATCAAAGACAGATCAACTATTAATTTTATTCATCATAAAGTAAAGATGACGAGATAATAAAATTAATGAATAAAATCTCCTCTTCAATTTTGTATACGTCCACACTATCGTGGCATACAAAATTCATGGGGATTTTTAAGGAATTGATCTTGACCAAGTATTTTTGTGATTCTTAGGATTTAAATATTTGTCAATCCCCTAGTAGTCATACTATAGAAAAGGCTTAGTAGTCCCAATTGTAATGATTGGAAATAGGACTTGGACATTAAGGTAGACTGTCTTCTTAGAACTAAGAACAATATAGGTGTAGGTAATTCATTAGTTGAAACATGTTTAGTGGTGTTATCTACCAGAACCTGGAGTGTAGATACAAGATGCCATTAGTCATGTCTGCAATTCATTGCAAGGTTCCAGGAAACCCGACAACTAAATGAAAGATAAATCACCGTCCACATGGGCACTACTGTAAAAGTGGTAGCTGTTGCAGTGGGAGATGTTTATCTTTTGATAAGAATAAAACATGGATTTTTGAGTAATTGTCTTTACGCACTAAGTTTAGAAAGAACTAGTTTTCAGTTTCTAAACTATTCAAAGAACTTGATATTCTGCCTCTTTTAATAACAAAGTTGTTATTAAGAAATAGAGGGAAGTTATCTGTTCTGGTACGTTGGTTGGCAATTTATAAATCCAATAACTCTCACGATGCAACAAATGGAAATTAGTAACACATCTTCTAACTTTAAGAGGAAGTAACCTTCGGAAATGAACCAATTATATCTTTGGCATCTAAAGCTAGGTTTTATTAACTTGAGTAGGATTCATCGGTAGCTGATGAACTTTTGGGTTCATTAGTAGTGGAAATCTTTCCAACCTACGAGTCTTACTTGGAAGGAAAAATAACCAAGAAGCTTTTAAGTCTAAGGGGTGTGGAATCAAAGATATGTTGAAATTGGTTCATTCTGATTTGTGTGATCCTATGACTATCCAGACAAGAGGTAGTATTGAATATTTCATCTATTTTATAGACAACTATTCAAGATACAAATAAATTTACTTAATGTACCACAAGACTAAGTACTTTGATTAGTTCAAAGAGTACTAGGCTGATGTGGAGAAACAACAAAGTAAAAAGACACTATGGTGAGATCATAGTGGAAAGTACCTCTTGGGAGAATTTAGGAGTCACTTATCAGAAGTAGGGATTCAATCCCAACTAACTGCATCTGGTACACCCCAACAGAATGGTGTAGTAGAAAGAAGGTAAAGGACTCTTATGGAATAATTAGATAGATGATGAGTTATTCAGAGAATTACCAAGTTTGTTTTAAGGATAAAACTCTGAAAACGAAAGTGAACATAGTACCTTCCAAGTTAGAACTCTCTACTCATATAGAATTGCTGAATAGGCGTAAGCCTATTTTGAAGCATATTCGGATTCGGGTAGTCCAGCACATATGCTGAAGAGAGACAATGATAAGTTGGACAGGAATTCACTTGTTTGTGGATTATCCTAGAGAAATGAAAGTAGGTTTATAGTCTTAAAAATCAGAAGGTCATTGTTAGCATCAATGACCGATTTTTAGAAAAGGACTATATAATGAACCACGTGCTCATAAGTAAATTTGTTCTTAAGGAAATAATAAAGGACATGTCTAACCTAGTACCAACTGTACAAGATGAGATACCACAAGAAAACTGCAACACGTATCACAAATAATACACAATTACAGAAAGTGTCTTGTCGTAGTGGGAGGGTTGTTAGGCAACCTAAATAGGTTCATGTTTTGGGAGAGTTTTTGGACTCGATCCCTGGAGGACATGAACCTGATCTCTGGTCATATGATGAAGCACTCCAAGATAAAGATGCAACATCTTGGCAAAGAGTAATGAATAACAGAATTAGAATATATGTATTCTAATAAAATCTGGAAGCTTGTAGAATCACCAAATGGTGTAAAAGTCGTTGGGTGTAAAAAGGTCTATAATAGGAAAAGAGGGATAGACAGGAAGGTAGTAACTTTCTAAGTAAGGCTTGATGAAAAAGGAAACTTTTTCACTGGTAGTCATGCTTAAGTCTATCCAGATTCTTTTATTTATTTGGCAAGTGGATGTCAAGACAACATTCCTTAATGGAAGTCTTGAAGAAAGCATCCATATAAAGCAACAGAAGGGTTCATTGCAAAGGGCTAAGAGCATCTTGTGTGCAAGCTCAATCAGTCTATGGACTGAGGCAAAGCTTCAAGGTCTTGGAACATCCGGTTTATCAAAGTAATCCAGATGTATGGATTTAGTAACCGGATAAGTCTTGTGTATACAAAAGGTGTGATGGAAGCGTGGTGGTATTTCTTGTACTATACGTAGATAACATTTTTGGTAGTTGGAAATAATATCAAAATGTTGTCAGAAGTAAGGGTATGGTTGTCCAAACAATTCGATATAAATGACTTGGGAGAATGTATATATTCTTGAGATCAAAGTAATAAGTGATCGCAAGAAAAGAATATTTTACTTATCCCAAACTTCATATATCAGAAAAATCCTTGCTCGTTTTAAGCATGCAAAATTCCAAGAAAGGTTTCTTACCTTTTCAGGATGGAGTAACTTTATCTAAAGATATGTCTCTTTAGACATCAAAGGAGATAAAGGAAATAAAGGCAGTTCTTTATGCTTCAGCTGTTGGAAGCCTAATGTATGCTATGCACAAGATCAGAAATCAGTTTTGCCAAGGGCATAGTTAGCAGATATCAAAGTAACCCTGGACAAGGACAGTGGATTGCAGTAAAGCATATATTGAAGTACCTTAGAGGCACTAGAGATTATATGCTAGCTTACAAGACAGTTAATTTGGTCCTTGTGGGTTGCATGGATTTTGATTTCCAATCGTATAGGGACAATAATAAGTCAACCTTAGGGTTTTGTGTTTACTTTAGGAGGTAAAGTCATAACTATGGAAGAGTGATAAGCATAGGTGTTTTTTTGGACTCCACTATAGAAGCTTAGTATATGGCAAGCCTCTGAGGTAGCCATAAAAGCTGAAAGACTCAATAACCTCAAGATAGACTTAGATATGATTTCTGGTTTGTCCAAAGATTATTACAATTTATTATAATAATGTTGGTGCAGTAGCAAACTCGAAGAAACCATAAGTCTATAAGGCAAGTAAACACAATAGAGCGCAAGTACCACCCAATACGAGAAATCGTATAAACGAGGAGAAGTTGTTGCCGCCTAGATTGCATCAGATGATGACCTATCTTCCTTAAGGCAAGAGCTTTTGATGGGCATGTTGAAGGGTTTAGAATCAGATGTATGGCAGCATATATGACAGCTTAGTCTTTTAGTATAAGTGGGAGATTGTTAGGATGTATACTAAAAGCCTAGCTTTTGGTATAAACATTTATCTAGAAATAAGAATCACATTGGTCAAATGTCTATATTTATGATAAATGTAGTTGTTCAATTAATTTATATTGTAGATAACATGGTGTGTGGTGTCACACACAGAAGATCATGTTATCGGTTCCTTAAAAATTATAAACAGTAGCTCACGACCAAGATGGAAAGGAACAAACCATTGGAAGGTCGTAGTGTAATTAGGTATTAGTTTATCTTAACTATATAATTACACTAGTACACTTAGAGTGTATTGAGTAGGACCATTTGAGGTCATTCCTTTTATACTGACTTTATGAAGGAACAAAGACCTCAGTTATTATGGAAGTGTGTGCTCTTAATCCTAATATAATAACAAGCACATATATTTGATATTTATTTCTTTAATTTATCAATGGGTGAGATTTAGTTCGATGAATCAATAAGCCCGATAAGTTGGGAAATGATATCACTTATAGTGTGTGTTGTTGATTATAGAAGGAAATTATGTCCTAGTGATCTAGGTTGAGAATGTCCCCAAGAGGAGCTCATAAGGATTGTCATGTTAAACCCTGCAGGTGGACTTAGTCCGACATGACGATGAAGTTGAGTAGTACTACTCTTGGAGCTAGATATTAATTAAGTGAGTTGTCAGTAACTTATTTAATTAGTGGACATTTGTTATCTTAAACATAGGGAGACTAACACACTCATAATAAGAAGGAGCCCAAAATGTAATTTGGGATTGGTGCGGTAGTTCAATAATAGTTCTTTAGTGGAATGAATTATTATTGATGAAATTAAGTTGTGTGTTCGGGGCGAACACGGGATGCTTAATTTCATCGGGAGACCAAAACCAATTCCTCCTCTCGGTCCCTATCATAGCCTCTTAATTATAGAGTACTATACCCACCTATACCCACCTTCTTACCCATCCTATAGGGGCCGGCCAAGCTAGCTTGGAGACCAAGCTAGGGTCTGCCATGGGTATGTTCATGGGTGAATTCATGTGGTCGGCCCTATTAAAATAAAAAGGAATTTTAATTTTAAAATTTTTCTTATGTGGATAATATAATTTAAAAGAGAGTTTAAAAATTTAAATCCTTCCTTTTATAAGATTCTACAAAAGATTAAGAGAAGAGTTAATATCTCTTTCCTTATTTGTAGATTAAAAGGTTGATTTTAATTTTGGTAAAAACTTTCCTTTTAATTATATTCATGATTTAAAAGAAAGTTTAAAAATTCTCTTTTATTAGTTTCTACAAAAGATTAAGAAAAGATTTAATATCTTTCCTTATTTGTAGATTGAAAGGAGATTTTAATTTTTAGAGATAACTTTCCTTTTTGGAAATTATCCACATGTTTAAAAGAAAGATTTTAATTTATAAAATTTCTTTTTATTAACCAATCATGAAGGGATTAAAATTATTGGAGAAATTTTTATAAATTTCTAGAAACAAATTAGGAAGTTTTAATTTTTGTTTTAATTAAAACTCTCCTTGTTTTGGGGAGAAGAGTGGCCGACCATTATAATTTGAAAAGAGAAAATTATTTTAATTAAATAAATTTTCCTTTTCAATGGCAAAAGAATTAAGGAAGTTTTTATTAAATTTTCCTTATTTGCCAAGACCAAGGATTATAAAAGAGGGGGTAGAGGAGGCTTCAAGGCTAACGACTCTATTCTATTTTTCTCCCTCTCTTCCTTGGTGGTGTGGCCGGCCCTTTCTTCTTCTCTTCTTCTTCTCTTTGTGGCCGAACCTCTTCATGCTCATGGAGTTTTAATTGGTGGCCGGATCTAGCTTGAGGAAGAAGGAGAGAAAGCTTACATCCCTTGGAGCTTGGTTGGTGGAAAAGATCTTCATCTTTTGAAAGATTTGTGCTTGGCCGAAATTTGAAGAAAGGAAAAGAAGGTGCTTTGGTGGTTTCTCATCTCGGAAGATCGTTGCCCACACAACGTCCGAGGTTAGAAGAGGAATACGGTAGAAGATCAAGAGGTCTTTCTAAAAGGTATAACTAATAATTTTTCTTTCCGCATCATACTAGTTATTTTTGGAAATAATACTAAATACAAGAGGCATACGATTCTAGTGTTTCGAATTTGTTTTCGATATAGTGTTCTTTTGTTTTTCTTTTCCTTGTGATTTGATTATTCTTTTCGGTTGACCTAAAGTTATTTTAGGAAATTAAATATTAGCTTTCCTTAAAAGGTTTTGTCTAGTCGGTGGTGGTTGCTCCCATATCCAAGAAGGTCATGTGCCTCGCTACGTCAGTACTGGGAACCAATTTTGGAAATTAATATTTAATGGAATTAATAACTTAGGTGATTTGGATCAAACGTGTTAAGTTCCGCAGGAGATCCAAGTGAAAACCTAAAAGAACAAATAGATTAAGTTTTGGATCAAACGTGTTAAGTTCCGCAGGCGATCCAAAATTTAATTTAAAAGAACACATGGTAGCTAGGAAAAGGTTCAAACCTTTGTACAAAATTTTTGTACAGTGGAACCTCTAGGTTTTCCGAGTAGCAACCAACAAAAACCTTGTAGGACTTGATCTCGAAAGATAGATATACACCCTAAAGGAGAAAGATGCGGACTATCTTTAGGAGTGGGATGAGCTATATAAGAAGGAAAACCATAGGTCGCCTTTAAATCCACTTTTTCTGTATCTATAAGGTCGTAAGTGCACGAGAGAAACCATGCAGGAGGGGAAGTTGCCATAGAGAGACAATAGAAGGAAGAGGAATCAAGGAAGATGAAGAGAGATGGGGGAAAGCGGAAGAAAACTTCGTAAAACCCTTGTTTTTCTTTCGGCCTTGTGCTAAAACCCCCAAACAGAGATAACAGAAGAAAAAAAAAAGAAAAAGTATTCAGGACTCCAATCACCATAAACGGGTGATAATATTAAAGGATAAACTCAAGAGAAAGAGGTAAAGTTAAGTAATCTTCTTCGAAAAATGCGTAAAGTTTCCCTAGAAATAATTCTTAAGAAAGCTTGACGGATATGAAGAAAAATTAGTCTAGTAATTATAAGTACAGGTTATTGGTGTAATAAAATAAGGCAAAAGTTTAGTGCAAGGAATTAGTTAGCAGACAGGACTTGGTTATGTTAGGATGTATACTAAAAGTCTAGCTTTTGGTATAAACATTTATCTAGAAATAAGAATCACATTGGTCAAATGTCTATATTTATGATAAATGAAGTTGTTCAATTAATTTATATTATAGATAACATGGTGTGTGGTGTCATACACAGAGGATCATGTTATCAGTACCTTATAAATTATAAACAGTAGCTCACGACAAAGAAGGAAAGGAACAAACCATAGGAAGGTCATAGTGTAATTAGGTATTAGTTTATCTTAACTATATAATTACACTAGTACACTTAGAGTGTATTGAGTAGGACCATTTGAGGTCGTTTCTTTTATACTGACTTTATAAAGGAACAAAGACCTCGGTTATTATGGAAGTGTGTGCTCTTAATCCTAATATAATAACAAGCACATATATTTGATATTTATTTCTTTAATTTATCAATGGGTGAGATTTAGTTCGATAAATCAATAAGCCCGATAAGTTGGGAAATGATATCACTTATAGTGTGTGTTGTTGATTATAGAAGGAAACTGTGTCCTAGTAATCTAGGTTGAGAATGTCCCCAAGAGGAGCTCATAAGGATTGTCATGTTAAACCCTGCAGGTGGACTTAGTCCGACATGACGATGAAGTTAAGTGGTACTACTCTTGGAGCTAGATATTAATTAAGTGAGTTGTCAGTAACTTACTTAATTAGTGGACATTTGTTATCTTAAACACAGGGAGACTAACACACTCATAATAAGAAGGAGCCCAAAATGTAATTTGGGATTGATGCGGTAGTTCAATAATAGTTCTTTAGTGGAATGAATTATTATTGATGAAATTAAGTTGTGTGTTCGGGGCGAACACGGGATTCTTAATTTCATTGGGAGACCAAAACCAATTCCTCCTCTCGGTCCCTATCGTAGCCTCTTGTATATAGAGATTTATACCCACCACATACCCACCTTCTTACCCATCCAATGGGGCCGGCCAAGCTAGCTTGGAACCCAAGCTAGGGCTGGCCAAGACCAAATGGTTGAGCCAAGTTGGTGGCCGGCCAAATCTTGGGTCCCAAGCTTAGGTGGTCGGCCACTAGAATACTAAAAGGGTTTTTTTTTATTAAAATTATTTCTAATGTGGATATCATGATTTAAAAGAGTGTTTAAAAATTAAAATTTCCTTTTATAGCTTTCTACAAAAGATTAAGAGAAGAGATTAATCTCTTTCCTTATTTGTAGATTAAAAGGATGGTTTTAATTTTTAGTAAAAACTTTCCTTATTTGTAAATCATCCACATGTTTAAAAGAGAGTTTAAAAATTTGAAATATTTCCTTATTTGTTGATTAAAAGGTGGATTTTATATTTTAATAAAACTTTCCTTTTTAAACATGTTCATGATTTAAAAGAGAGTTTAAAAATTAAATATTCTCTTTTATAAGTTTCTACAAAAGGTTAAGAAAAGATTTGATATCTTTCCTTATTTGTAGATTGAAAGAGATTTTAATTTTTAGAGATAACTTTCTTTTTATCCACATGTTTAAAGAAAGATTTTAATTTATAAAATTTCCTTTTTATTAACCACCATGAAGGGAAAAATTATTTGAGAAATTTTTATAAATTTCCGGAAGCAAATTAGGAAGTTTTAATTCTTGTGTGAATTAAAATTTCCTTGATTAAGGGATTAAAGGTTGCCGCCCATTATCATGATGAAAAGAAAATTATTTTTAATTAAATAAATTTTCCTTTTCAATGGAAAAAGAATTAAGGAAGTTTTTATTAAATTTTCCCTATTTGCCAAGACCAAGGATTATAAAAGAGGGGGTAGAGGAGGCTTCATGGCGAACAACTCTATTATTTTTCTCCCTCTTTTCTTCCTTGGTGTGGCCAGCCCTTCCCTTTCTCTTCTCTCCATCTTTGTGGCCGAAACCTTCTTTTCTCTTGGAGATCAAGTGGTGGTCGGATCTTAGCTTGGAGAAGAAGGAGAGAAAGCTTGCATCCCTTGGAGCTTGGTTGGTGGAAAAGGATCTTCTTCCTTTGAAAGTCTTGCTTGGCCGAAACTTGAAGGAAAGAAGAAGAAGGTGGTTTGGTGGTTCTCGTCTCGGAAGATCGTTGCCCACACAACATCCGGGATTAGAAGAGGAATACGGTAGAAGATCAAGAGGTCTTTCTAAAAGGTATAATTAATATTTTTCCTTTCCGCATCATACTAGTTATTTTTGGAAATAATACCAAATACAAGAGGCATGTGATTCTAGTATTTTGAATTTGTTTTCGATGTTGTTTTCTTTGTTTTTTTTTCTTTTCCTTGTGTTTTGATTGTTCCTTTCGGTTAACCTAAAGTTATTTTAGGAAATTAAATATTAGATTTCCTTGAAAGGTTTTGTCTAGTCGGTGGTGGTTGCTCCCATGTCCAAGAAGGCCATGTGCCTCGCCACGTCAGTACTGGAAGCCAATTTTGGAAATTAATATTTAATGGAATTATTAACCTAGGTGATTTGGATCGAACGTGTTAAGTTCTGCAGGAGATCCAAGTCAAAACCTAAAAGAACAAATAGATTAAATTTTGGATCAAAAGTGTTAAGTTCCGCAGGCGATCCAAGTTTAATTTAAAAGAACACATGGTAGCTAGGAAAAGGTTCATACCTTTGTACAAAATTTTTGTACAGTGGAACCATTAGGTTTTCTGAGTAGCAACCAACAATTGGTATCAGAGCTAGGGTTTTGCCTCTGTGTATTTAGTATTAGTTTAATTATGCACATGTCATACATAATTTAGGCAGGATAATAATAGTATGTGCTAACTTTGTGGATGCAGGATCCAACTATTATGGCTTATAGATATTGTATGTGTGATTGGACCCTTGGACATTTCAAGGGCATTTTATTATGTGTGCATGATTATATTATAAAATACAGCAGGAGTTGTATTTTGTTTTATTAGGATTTTATTTTTTGATCTAGTTACATGTACATTCTTTTATGGAATATAGGATCGATGGATGTAAATTTTATTTTATGTTCGATCTAGTTTACATGTACATTCCTTCGAGAAATATAGGATCGAAAAATGTAAAATTCTATTTATGTCGCGGATCGAATCTTGCAAGGCGTGGAACCTTTTGAGGACCAGAGGTGCAGCAGAACAAGGAGCAAGATGGATGCGACAACTAGACCCGGTGGCGGTGGCCAAAGATGGCAGCAACTAGGGTTGGCGACACACGGAGGACAGCAATAGATAAAAAGCCATAATAATTGAAAATTAGTTTTTCTATTTATTGCTTTTTATGTTGTGTTGTGTGTGCTTGTTAGTATGCATGCTAAGTAGGCTAGCATAGTCAAAATTCCTCACTTTAAATAACTAAGTGGGAGAGGGATTTATTTTTAAATAAATTCCACGATCTCCATTACTGATTTATAAGTGATGCAATAAGCTTGCGCATTGGCTCTGAGTGCCTTCCTCCATATCGGATGAGCTTGTTTGCAGATCACTAGCTTAAACTTCCATTTTGGATGACTATAGGAAGTTAATTAAGAGCGTGTGATCTTCCCCATCAGAAGGTGCACAATCTTATTAATGGACTTAGTGTCAAGTAATGGTAAACACTTAGGCACGTCTAATAGTATCCTCCCCATCGGAGTCATTGCTATTATTTGTGTGACCGAAGAAAACCAACTATTAATTTGTCAAATAAATAGGTTGACAAGATAATAAAATTAAAAACTCCTCTTACAAATGTTTGATTTTGTATACGTCCACACTATCGTGGCATACAAAATTCACGGTGTTTGAGGTAATTTTATTTGTCATAAAGATTTATTGACAAGATAATTAATGGGTAAACCCCTCTCTTACAAATGTTTAATTTTATATACGTCCACACTATCATGGCAAGCAAAATTCATGGTGTTTGAGGTGTTGGTGAATTTAAATAATATTGTTTGAGGAATCAATGTTATTTTAAATTCAAAAGTTTTGACCAAATATTTGATCAAAGACAGATCAACTATTAATTTTATTCATCATAAAGAAAAGTTGATGAGATAATAAAATTAATGGGTAAAATCTCCTCTTTGATTTTGTATACGTCCACACTATCGTGGCATACAAAATTCATGGAAATTTTAAGGAGTTGATCTTGACCAAATATTTTTGTGACTCTTAGGATTTAAAATGTTTGTCAATTCCCTAGTTGTTATACTATAAAAAAGACTTAGTAGTCCCAATTGTAATGATTGGAAATAAGACTTGGACATTAAGGTAGACTGTCTTCTTAGAACTAAGAACAATATAGGTGTATTTAATTCATTAGTTGAAACATGTCTAGTGGTATTATCTACCAGAACCTGGAGTGTAGATACAGATGCCATTAATCATGTCTGCAATTCATTGCAGGGTTCCAGCAAACCCGACAACTAAATGAAAATTAAAACACCGTCCATATGGGCACTACTGCAAAAGTAGCAGCTGTTGCAATGGGAGAGGTTTATTCTCTAATAGGAATAAAATATGGATTATTAGAAATTGTCTTTACATACTAAGTTTAGAAAGAACCTGATTTCAGTTTCTAAACTATTATAGAATAGATATTGTGTCTATTTTGATAACAAAGTTGTTATCAAGAAAAATAGGGAAGTTATCTATTCTAGTATGTTGGTTGACAAATTATAATCCAATAACTCCCACGATGCAACAAATAGAAATTAGTAACACATCTTCTAACTTTAAGAGAAAGCAACCTTCGGAAATGAACCAATTATATCTTTGGCATCTAAGGCTAGGTTATATTAACTTGAGTAGGATTCATTGGTAGCTGATGAACTTTTAGGTTCATTAGTAGTGGAAAATTTTCCAACTTTCGAGTCTTACTTGCAAGGAAAAATAACCAAGAAGCTTTTAAGTCTAAGGGGTATGGAGCCAAAGATATATTGAATTGGTTCATTCTGATTTGTGTGATCCTATGACTATCCAGTCAAGAGGTAGTATCGAATATTTCGTCTATTTTATAGACAACTATTCAAGATACAAATACATTTACTTAATGTGCCGCAAGACTAAGTGCTTTGATTAGTTCAAAGAGTACAAGGTTGATGCGGAGAAACGTTAAAGTAAAAGTATCAAGTCACTATGGTAAGATCGTAGTGGCAAGTACCTCTTAGGACAATTTAGGAGTTACTTATCAGAAGTAGGGATTCACTCCCAACTAACTGCACCTGGTACACCCCAACAGAATGGTGTAGTAAGAAGAAGGTATAGGACTCTTATGGAAATAATTAGATTGATGATAAGTTATTCAGAAAATTACCAAGTTCATTTTAAGGATATACTCTGGAAAAGAAAGTGAACATAGTACCTTCCAAAGTCAGAACTCTCTATTCATATAGAATTGCTGAATAGGCGTAAGCCTATTTTGAAGCATATTCGGATTCAGGTAGTCCAGCACATATGCTGAAGAGAGACAATGATAAGCTGGATAGGAATTCACTTATTTATGGGTAATCCTAGAGAAACAAAAGTAGGTTTATAGTCTTAAAAATCAGAAGGTCATTATTAGCATCAATGACTGATTTTTAAAGGACTATATAATGAACCATAAGCCCATAAGTAATTTGTTCTTAATAAAAGACATGTCTAATCTAGTACCAACTGTACAAGGTGAAATCACAAGAAACTGCAACACGTATCACAATTGATACACAATTATAGACAGTGCATCATTGTAGTGGGAGGGTTGTCAAACAACCAAAAAGATTCATGTTTTGGGAGAGTCTTTTGGAGTTGATCCCAAATGAACATGAGCCTGATCCCGGACATATGATGAAGCACTCCAAGATAAAGATGCAGCATCTTGGCAAAGAGCAATGAATACAGAATTAGAATATAATAAAATCTGGAAGCTTGTAGAATCACCAGATGGTGTAAAAGCCATTCGGTGAAAATAAGTCTACAATAGGAAAAGATGGATAGACAGAAAGGTAGAAACTTTCAAAGCAAGGCTTGATGAAAAAGGAAACTTTTTCACTGGTAGCCATGCTTAAGTCTATTCGGATTCTTTTATCTATTTGGCAAGTGGATATCAAGACAATATTCCTTAAATGGAAGTCTTGAAAAAAGCATCCATATAAAGCAACCAGAAGGGTTCATTGCAAAGGGCAAAGAGCATCTTGTATGCAAGCTCAATCAGTTTATGGACTGAGACAAAGCTTCAAGGTCTTGGAACATCCGATTTATCAAAGTAATCCAGACCTATAGATTTATTAAGTAACTGGATAAGTCTTGTGTATACAAAAAGTGTGATGGAAACGTGGTGGTATTTCTTGTACTACACGTAGATAACATTTTCGGTAGTTGGAAACAATATCAAAGTGTTGTCAGAAGTAAGGGTATGGTTGTCCAAACAATTCGATATGAAGGACTAGGGAGAATGTATATATTCTTGAGATCAAAGCAATAAGGGATCACAAGAAAAGAATATTTTACTTATTCCAAGCTTCATATATCGAAAAAAATCCTTGCTCGTTTTAAGCATGCAGAACTCCAAGAAAGGTTTCTTACCTTTTGGGCTTGGAATAGCTTTATCTAAAGAGATGTCCTCGAAGACATCAAAGGAGATAGAGGAAATGAAGGCAGATCTTTATGCTTCGGCTATTGGATGCCTAATGTACGCTATGCACGAGATCAGAAATCTGTTTTGCCAAGGGCATAGTTAGCAGATATCAAAGTAACCCTTGACAAGGACATTGGACTGCAGTAAAGCATATATTGAAGTACCTTAGAGGCACTAGAAATTATATGCTAGCTTACAAGGCAGTTGATTTGGTCCCTGTGGGTTGCATGGATTTTGACTTCCAATCGGATAGGGACAATAGTAAGTCAACCTCGGGGTTTTGTGTTACTTTAGGAGGTAAAGTCATAACTATAGAAGAGTGATAAGCATAGGTGTTTTTCTGGGCTCCACCATAGAAGCTGAGTATATGGCAAGCCTCTGAGGTAGTCATAAAAGCTGAATGACTTAATAACCTCAAGATAGACTTAGATATGATTTCTAGTTTGTCCAAAGATTATTACAATTTATTGTAATAATAGTGGTGTAGTAGCAAACTCGAAGAAACCATGAGTCTATAAGGCAAGTAAACACAATAGAACGCAAGTACCACCCATTACGAGAAATCGTATAAACGAGGAGAAGTTGTTGCTGCCTAGATTTCATCAGATGATGACCTATAGATCTTTTCTCTAAGGCCCTTAAGGCAAGAGCTTTTGATGGGCATGTTGAAGGGTTGGGAATCAGATGTATGGCAGTAGATATAGCAGCTTAGTCTTTTAGTATAAGTGGGAAATTGTTAGGATGTATACTAAAAGCCTAGCTTTTGGTATAAACATTTATCTAGAAATAAGAATCACATTGGTCAAATGTCTACATTTATGATAAATGAAGTTGTTCAATTAATTTATATTATAGATAACATGGTGTGTGGTGTCATACACAGAAGATCATGTTATCAGTACCTTATAAATTATAAACAGTAGCTCACGACAAAGAAGGAAAAGAACAAACCATAGGAAGGTCGTAGTGTAATTAGGTATTAGTTTATCTTAACTATATAATTACACTAGTACACTTAGAGTGTATTGAGTAGGACCATTTGAGGTCGTTTCTTTTATACTGACTTTATAAAGGAACAAAGACCTCGGTTATTATGGAAGTGTGTGCTCTTAATCCTAATATAATAACAAGCACATATATTTGATATTTATTTCTTTAATTTATCAATGGGTGAGATTTAGTTCGATAAATCAATAAGCCCGATAAGTTGGGAAATGATATCACTTATAGTGTGTGTTGTTGATTATAGAAGGAAACTGTGTCCTAGTAATCTAGGTTGAGAATGTCCCCAAGAGGAGCTCATAAGGATTGTCATGTTAAACCCTGCAGGTGGACTTAGTCCGACATGACGATGAAGTTAAGTGGTACTACTCTTGGAGCTAGATATTAATTAAGTGAGTTGTCAGTAACTTACTTAATTAGTGGACATTTGTTATCTTAAACACAGGGAGACTAACACACTCATAATAAGAAGGAGCCCAAAATGTAATTTGGGATTGATGCGGTAGTTCAATAATAGTTCTTTAGTGGAATGAATTATTATTGATGAAATTAAGTTGTGTGTTCGGGGCGAACACGGGATTCTTAATTTCATTGGGATATCAAAACCAATTCCTCCTCTCGGTCCCTATCGTAGCCTCTTGTATATAGAGATTTATACCCACCACATACCCACCTTCTTACCCATCCAATGGGGCCGGCCAAGCTAGCTTGGAAGCCAAGCTAGGGCTGGCCAAGACCAAATGGTTGAGCCAAGTTGGTGGCCGGCCAAATCTTGGGTCCCAAGCTTAGGTGGTCGGCCACTAGAATATTAAAAGGGTTTTTTTTATTAAAATTATTTCTAATGTGTATATCATGATTTAAAAGAGAGTTTAAAAATTAAAATTTCCTTTTATAGCTTTCTACAAAAGATTAAGAGAAGAGATTAATCTCTTTCTTATTTGTAGATTAAAAGGATGGTTTTAATTTTTAGTAAAAACTTTCCTTATTTGTAAATCATCCACATGTTTAAAAGAGAGTTTAAAAATTTGAAATCTTTCCTTATTTGTTGATTAAAAGATGGATTTTAAATTTTAATAAAACTTTCCTTTTTAAACATGTTCATGATTTAAAAGAGAGTTGAAAAATTAAATATTCTCTTTTATAAGTTTCTACAAAAGATTAAGAAAAGATTTGATATCTTTCCTTATTTGTAGATTGAAAAAGATTTTAATTTTTAGAGATAACTTTCTTTTTATCCACATGTTTAAAAGAAAGATTTTAATTTATAAAATTTCCTTTTTATTAACCACCATGAAGGGAAAAATTATTTGAGACATTTTTATAAATTTCCGGAAGCAAATTAGGAAGTTTTAATTTTTGTGTGAATTAAAATTTCCTTGATTAAGGGATTAAAGGTGGCCGCCCATTATCATGATGAAAATAAAATTATTTTTAATTAAATAAATTTTCTTTTTCAATGTCAAAAGAATTAAGGAAGTTTTTATTAAATTTTCCCTATTTGCCAAGACCAAGGATTATAAAAGAGGGGGTAGAGGTGGCTTCATGGCGAACAACTCTATTATTTTTCTCCCTCTTTTCTTCCTTAGTGTGGCCGGCCCTTCCCTTTCTCTTCTCTCCATCTTTGTGGCCGAAACCTTCTTTTCTCTTGGAGATCAAGTGGTGGCCGGATCTTAGCTTGGAGAAGAAGGAGAGAAAGCTTGCATCCCTTGGAGCTTGGTTGGTGGAAAAGGATCTTCTTCCTTTGAAAGTCTTGCTTGGCCGAAACTTGAAGGAAAGAAGAAGAAGGTGGTTTGGTGGTTCTCATCTCGGAAGATCGTTGCCCACACAACGTCCGAGATTGGAAGAGGAATACGGTAGAAGATCAAGAGGTCTTTCTAAAAGGTATAACTAGTATTTTTCCTTTCCGCATCATACTAGTTATTTTTGGAAATAATACCAAATACAAGAGGCATGTGATTCTAGTATTTTGAATTTGTTTTCGATGTTGTTTTCTTTGTTTTTTTTTCTTTTCCTTCTGTTTTGATTGTTTCTTTCAGTTAACCTTAAGTTATTTTAGGAAATTAAATATTTGCTTTCCTTAAAAGGTTTTGTCTAGTCGGTGGTGGTTGCTCCCATATCCAAGAAGGTCATGTGCCTCGCCACGTCAGTACTGGAAGCCAATTTTGGAAATTAATATTTAATGAAATTAATAACCTAGGTGATTTGGATCGAACGTGTTAAGTTCCGTAGGAGATCCAAGTCAAAACCTAAAAAAACAAATAGATTAAATTTTGGATCAAAAGTGTTAAGTTCCGCAGGCGATCCAAGTTTAATTTAAAAGAACATATGGTAGCTAGGAAAAGGTTCAGACCTTTGTACAAAATTTTTGTACAGTGGAATCATTAGGTTTTCCAAGTAGCAACCAACAGGTTAGAGGTTACCGGATGAGGTCCATAGATATGAATCGGGCGGTTCTGATAGATCGGCCGAGACAAAGAGCACCCAAATATGTCGACTAAAAGCTTATCACAATAAGTTAAATAATATACACTATGATAAAACCATATAAGACTTATATATAAGATGACATACGAAGATATGAGCATAAATCAAGCAAGTAAAACGAATCGACCATTATTGGGAATGTCACAATAAAACTGTGTCAGATCGGACAAAACATAAGTGATCTATAAAGTATCGAACGGTATTTTTCAGCATTGATATATACCGTCCGGTCATAATGAAACAATCTAAACATAATAATCTGTTGGGTGAGGTTTTATGATAATCAGCCAAGCCACATTCAATATATTTAAAACAAGACAGATGACTGCCATAAGGAAAAGTAAAACTAACAATGAAAAAGGGATAATCAACTTCACATAAGTTTGTCAGATTGTCATCAAAGAGTTTGGGTCCCCCTTTTACAAGAATTTAAATTTAAGGCATACTAAAGTCAGTTGAGGGTATAGATAAGGGGGCTTGTTCTCAATGAGTTTGCGACAATTTAGGAAATTAGGAGGAGGGTCGCGAGATAAGTAGCTCTCCTCTCGTAATTGTTGAATCGCCCCTTGAGCTCCCGCAGTAAAGGCTGATTAGATGGACTTCACGATCGGCCTATTGAATTCAGGAGATTCAATCATGGTGGTGGCCCATTCCTTGTAATGAGTATCTTCGTTCGCCTTGTAGACCACCAAAGCCGTTTGGGAAGCCTTCAGTTCATTCTCTTTAACAGAAAACTCGGCTTTAACCGAGTTAAGGGAGGTGTTCAAGGAAGTTATTTCATCTTCCTTCAGCTGCAGGGCTTTGAGTTTTTCAGCCAATTCTGCTTCATAATCAGCCTTTAGTTCACCAATTTTGGAAGTCAATTCTTAGTTGAGGTCCGTAGTCGATTTGAATTGTGCTTGAAGACTTTCAATCTGAGCATCAAGTTGCTTCTTGGTAGTAGCAGAAAACGCGGCAGAAGATAGCTCAGTAACATGTTGTCTCAACTTATCATTCTCGGACCTTAGTTTCTTGTTCTCATTGTATAAATTGTACATCAGTCGAGATAAGCCCATGTTTTCTATCCATCGCTAGAAATATGATAAAATGTCAGGAGATAACCACTAAGAAATGAAGAGTAGACGTTAGTAAACATACCTGATTCTCCTTATGGGAGAAACGGTCAATTTCTTCAGAAGTATTGAGTTCGTCAAAAATGGGACGAACTTCATCCCAATCACAGGTGAAGGAACCTCCTAGCAATATGGGGAGGACAAGAATAGAAGAAGAACCAGCAGAGAAGGAGGAAGTAGGGATAGAAGGAGGAGTAAAGACTAAATAAGAAGAAGGTGAGGAAGGTAAAGATCCAGAAGTTGGAATAGATAGGGGAAAAGTGAAAGAGACATCGCCAGAAGCACTGCATTAGAGAAGGGTGAGGCAGGAAAACTAAGAGAAGGGTAGAGTTCGGCCAACGTAGGTTCATCAGAAGGAGGGTCAGCAGGAACACAACCTTCTGAAACCGGTTCATTAGCCGGAAGGACAAGCCTCCTTTTTGACGGAGGAATTCTGGTAAGTTTGCGCCCCGGGCGTTTGCCAGTAGCAAGTTCAGCTATTGATTTATTGGGGCTACCAAAAGACGTGAGTTCAATGATGAGAAGAAAAGCAGATGAGGAAGCAGCAGCAGCCACTGGTGAAGTAACAGCAGGTAAAGAAATAGCAATAATCTCTGCAGAAAGACCTTCAGGAGCCTCAAGAGCTTCAAGAACTCCCAAAAAGCTGGGTACCTCAGCTAAAGGAGCCGGCTCTTTGATTGAAGGGGGAGGAATAATAGCAGCCAGAAGTTTGGCTTCTTTAGCATGAATTGCATCCTCTTCCAGACGTAGTTCTTCATCAATCAAAGCGTCATAAAAGCTCTCCACTACATAGAAAAGAAAAATACTTTAGTTAGTTAAAAGCAAGAAGAAAGAAACAAGGTGTTACCTAAAGGGACTTGAGTATCAGGTTTGACGGGGCTTACAGGTATAGAAGATCGACTCTCAGCAACTTGGGGATAGAAAGTCGATAACTTAACAATTTCTCACAATAAATAGAAAAAGAAGGATGAAGATGAAACTCCCTGACGTCAAGCAAGGGGGGCAAGAAGGATTTCCAGGCATGAGACCAAGGAATAGGTCCTGGAAACTTTAGGAAGAAAAAATGGGATTTCCAGGCTTTAAGAGACGAGGACATATCCTCAAAAAGAACCATTTTAGTCCGTGAATGAAACAAGAAAACACCAGGTTCGAACACTTGGGATAAGAGAACATGAAAAAATTTTGAGGAGTAGGAGGAATGTCTCACAAACGAAACACCATGTAAGTACCACATAGATAACGAAATGCATTGGGGGCAAATTGTTGCAAAGGAATATCAAAATACTAGCTTATTTCAATCAAGAAAGGAGGAATGGGAAACCTTAAACCTCCTATCAACTGGTCCTTGAAAAAGGTTACGCAATTAGCAGGGGGACGATGAGGACGATCATCCGATTTTGGGATTATGATGTCATACTCCCGAGGAATTTCATACTAACGACGGATGGTTAGCCTAGCATTTTTATCAAAAGAAGAAGACATGTGGACATACTAAGGAGCAATTGCTTCCTCAGCCATGGACAAGAGTATAGGCTAGCAAAACAACAGATTACTTACTAAAAACAAGAAAGAAGATCGTCGAGAAACGGTGAGCAAGGGGTTTGGTTGAAGACTGCAGCGAGAAAAGAACGCTAAGGAAAAGAAAAGAAGGGACAAAGTTGAAAAGAAGACGAAGGGTTTAGGGTTTGAAAAATAGACAACCGTCGTCAGATCAAAACACTTTTATCTCAGCAGACGCTGAGGATTACAGGAAAAAGGCAAAGGCTTACGTGACGTGGCGACAAGAGAAAGTATGTGTCATATAATCATAAAGAAACATTTATACTAAATGCAACAGATCGGATCACGCTGTGGTTGGTAACACCTCGTGGTACACTTCTAACATTCTCTTACCCGAAGAAGAGCCAATCACCAGCTAGGAAGTTTTAAAAGGAGACGTAATTGACTGGACATAATAAAGTGAAAAGGACTGAATTTTGACTAAGCCCAGGCTAAGGACAAAAACATTTAAGGATAGAGATTTAGGCGAATAACATATTTTAAATTAACATCCTTATAAAATACAAACTAGCATTGGTCAAAATAATTTTATATTGGCCGGCATAACTTTGGTTATGTTAGACAAGTATAATATCAGTTTTAATAACATTGTTTATAATCAACGAGACAACACTGGTCAGTATAATGTTGGTTACAATAGATAAATATAACATCGACTAAGACAGTTTTGTTTATAAGTTAATATTGGTTAGTATAACATTAGCTATAATATAGAAGTATTCCAACAGTTAAGATAGTCTCGGCCATGATAAATGACACATAAGATATACGAAGGGGTGATGGGCACAACATCACATTTATTCTTATAAATCAGATGGATTCAATAGAATCACTTAATTCAATACAAAAGGTTGTTTTTACATTTAGAATCTTGTCAAATACATAACATTACATTTCCCCTCAGAATAGTAAACCTCAAACAGATAACAAAAATTACAAACATAAGCTCTTGAGACGCTTAGAAAATTTCAGTCCCACTGGATTCAAACTTACCATGGAGCAGAGATGGAAACATTTTACCTCGCCTAGGCTTGTCAAGGCACATAAGTGGCAATATTTTGCCCCGGACGAAGAAAACAATGAAGCAGAAAGACTCAAGGGCAAGGGGAAGGGGATGGATCTATTCAGACCATGGTGGAAAAGTAAGTGAAAAAGACCCTTCCCTCCTCAAGCCCTGGAGTTCTGCAACTAGAGCCACCCAGCTTAGCCCGTCAGCAATATGTGTTGTGCCCTTCTCGCAACATCCATGGGCTATTGGGTTGCCCCTCCATGAGTAGTGAAAATCTCTCTAAAGTTTCTTGAGTCCTTCAGAGCATTGGAACCTTTGGAGGAAAATTCTAAACTTTGAAAAACTTCATCTCTTAAGACAGTTCCTCGAACCCTAGAGTTAGCCGAAGCAAAAACTTGAATAAACTCATATATAGATCTCGCCATGTCTAACAAGAGTCGCCCCCAAAGAGGGGGAGTCGAAGCCATATTCTTAGCCAGGAAAAAGAGCAGTGAAAGTTAACAAGGAAGGAAAAGAACTAAGATAGGTGGTGAACGAAGAAGAGGTTGTAACCCTATTTAAAGGATCAAAGGACCCAAGAAATCACTATACTGAGGTTCACGGGATCACTATACTCAGCTTTATCAGATAGTTGTACACAAAATCTGTGAGGTCACTTCAATATCTGGGGCAGAGTCACGAGTAGGAAGAGACAAAATCAGACTTGTGTCTAGTCAGTCGTCTATACCTCCTTCGACTAGACTTGAAGGGAAGGCTAGTGATATGGGTTAGGTTTCATAGGTCCCTGATAAGAAGGGAAAAGGATATAACCAAACGAAGAAGGTAGGCTAATATCGGCCAGGATATACCTTAAAAGGAGGTAGGTTTGTATCGACTGAAATATGCCTCTAAGGAGGAAGACTCATATCAATTGGCATACACCCCAAAGGAGGTAGGCTAATATCGGCCAGGATATACCTCAAAAGGAGGTAAGTTTGTATCGATCAAGACATACTTCCATGGGGGAAGACCCATGTCAATTGGCGTATACCTAGAAAGAGATAGTCCAATAGTGGCCAGGATATACCTCAAAAGGAGATAGGTTTGTATCGACCGAAATATGCTTCCAAGAAGGAAGACCCATGTCAATTGGCATATACCTAGAAGGAGGTAGTCCAATATCGGTCGGGATATACCTCAAAAGAGGTAGGACAATATCGACCGAAACATGCCTCCAAGGAGAAAGAGCCATGTCAATTAGCGTATACCCAGAAGGAGGTAGGCTAATATCGACCGAGATATACCTCAAAAGGAGATAGGTTTGTATCGACCGAAATATGCTTCCAAGAAGGAAGACCCATGTCAATTAGCATATACCTAGAAGGAGGTAGTCCAATATCGACTGGGATATACCTCAAAAGAGGTAGAACAATATCGACCGAAACATGCCTCCAAGGAGAAAGAGCCATGTCAATTGGCGTATACCTGGAAGGAGGTAGGCTAATATCGGCCAGGATATACCTCAAAAGGAGATAGGTTTGTATCGACTGAAATATGCTTCCAAGGAGGAAGACTCATATCGAGTGACATATATTTCAAAAGAAGTAGACCAGAATCGGCCGGTAGATATTTCCAAGCGAGTAAACTAGTATCGGCCGGGATATACTTCCAAAGCGTGTAGACTAGTATCGACCGAGACATGCCCTCAAGAAGGAAGGTTAATATCAGCCAGGCTGACTAATATTTTGGAAAGATATCTGATAAAATATAGCCCACTGCTAGTTAAAATAATAAATAAAGGAGCCTGGACGAACACTTCCTCAGGAACCTCACGAGAGATAATAATAATTTGTCAAACCTAGCTAGACCTAGTTCTGACCAAGTCAAGAAACATTAGTACATTAAGCTATCTCTGATGTAGCAGAAACAGGAGAGGTGAATAAAAAGGATAGGAACACTTTGAAAACAAGCTGGTAGGATAGAAGAGAAGTGACATTATAAATAAAGTAGTTCTTAAATATGTTTGCAGTATATGATTGTATAACCCGTGATATATATTTTTTGGCGGGAAATGTGTTTTCAGACCATTTTACAGGTGCTAGACGACAAAGAAGGTACATCTGGGGTATGAATAAGATTCCTTAAAAAATCATTTATCACAAGTACGCAACTTACGTCATCTCATAACAAACTCTAATAAACCGGGGTCCACTTCATGACTACGGAGGTTATATGAAGTGGTATAAAAAGGGGAATTCTCTCCGTTTGCCAGGTAAGTTCACATCATTGCGCACATTCATAACCCTAAATTCTCAACTACTGTTCATCTTCTTCCTCCTTCTTCCACACCGAGAGAGATCACTAACTTGAGCGTCGGAGGGCCTAGCCAGGGATTCCCACCCCGGTCTTAGGTCGCTGACGGTAGTATTGGTTGGTCTCTTGTGCGCAGGAAGCTTTGGGAGTTCTGAAGCCGGTGTTCTTCGATTGGATCTCCTCATCGCCATTGGTATTTTGCCTCGAGAGGATATTTGGGGGGCTTCATCTTCTTGGATCCGCTTTGGGTTTCTCGGATCAGCATTCTCTAGGCATTATTCTTCACTAGCAGTGGGTTTCTTTTTACCGGATCTCCGTCTTGTCCAGCTTCTCAGACAGGATCAAACAGCAATAGATAAAAGAATCTGGATAGACTTAAGCATGGCTACTGGTGAAAAGGTTTCCTTTTTCAACAAGCCTTGCTTTGAAAGTTTCCACCTTCCCGTTTGTCCCTCTTTTTCTATTGTAAGCCTATTTACACCCAATGACTTTTACACCATTTGGTAGTTCTACAAACTCCCAGATTAGATTAGAATACATAGATTCTATTTCTATATTTATTGCTCTTTGCCAAGATGTTGCATCTTTATCTTGGAGTACTTCGTCATATGTACGGGGATCAGGTTCATATTTACCTGGGATCAAGTCCAACTACTCTCCCAAAAATATGAATCTTTCAGGTTGCCTAACAACCCTCCCACTACGATGAGGTACTATCTGTAATTGTGCATCATTTGTGACACGTGTTGCAGTTTCTTGTGGTATCTCATCTTGTACAGTTGGTACTAGATTAGATGTGTCCTTTATTGTTTCCTTAAGAACAATTTTACTCATGGGTTTGTAGTCCTCTTCTAAAAATCGGGCATTGGTGCGAACAATGACCTTCTGATTTTTTAAGGATTAAAAACCTCCTTTCATTTTTATAGGATAACCCACAAACAAGTGAACTCCTGTTCTTAATTCCAACTTATCAGTGTCTCCCTTCAGCATATGTGCTGGACTACCCCAAATCCGAATATGCTTCAGACTAAGCTTACGCCCATTCTACAATTCTATAGGAGTATAGGGTTCTGAGTTAGAAGGTACTATGTTCACTTCCATTTTCAGAGTATATCCTCAAAACGAATATGGTAATTTTTATTAACTCATCATTAATCTAACTATTTCCATAAGAGTCCTATTCCTTTGCTCTACTACACCATTCTATTGGGGAGTACCAGGTGTAGTCAGTTAGGATTGAATCCCGACTTTTGATAAGTGACTCCTAAACTCTCCTAAGAGGTACTCGCCACTACGATCCTACCGTAGTGTCTTGATACTTTTACCTTGACGTTTCTCCATATCAGCTTTGTACTCTTTGAACTTATCAAAGCACTTAGACTTGTGGTGCATTAAGTAAATGTACCCGTATCTTGAATAGTCGTCTATAAAAGAGATGAAATATTCGAAATCACCTCTTGCCTAGATAGTCAAAGGTCCACACAAATCAAAATGAACCAATTCTAACACATCTTTGACTCCTTACCCCTTAGACTTAAAAAGCTTCTTGGTTATTTTTCCTTCCAAATAAGACTCACAGGTTGGAAAGTTTTCCACTACCAATGAACCTAAAAGTTCATCGGCTACCAATGAATCCTACTCAAGTTAATATAACCTAACCTTAGATGCCAAATATATGATTAGTTCATTTCCGAATGTTGCTTTCTCTTATTAGAGTTAGAAGATATGTTATTAATTTCCATTTATTGTATCATGGGAGTTATTGGATTATAAATTGCTAACCAATGTACCAGAACTATTAACTTCTCTATTTTTCTTGATAACAACTTTGTTATCAAAATAGACAGAATATTTATCCTTAAATAGTTTTAGAAACTGAAATCAAGTTCTTTCTAAAACTTGGTATGTAAAGACAATCAATGTTTTATTCCTTTCAAAGGATAAACATCTCCCACTGCAACAACTGCTACTTTTGTAGCGGTGCCCATGTAGACGGTATTTTCTCTTTCATATAGTTGTTAGGTTTCCTAGAACCCCTGCAATGAATTACAGACATGATCAGTGGCTCCCGTATCTACACACTAGGTACCGGTAGATAACACAACTAAACATGTTTCAATAGCTAATGAATAAAATACACTTTTATTGTTCTCATTTCTGAGAGGACAGTCTACCTTAGAGTCCAAGTTTTATTTCCAATCATAATTGGGACTACTAAGTCTATTCTATAGTATAACAGCTAGGGGATTGACAAACATTTGAAAACCTAAGAATCATAAAAATATTTGGTCAAGACCAACACCTCAAAAATCCCCATGAATTTTATATGCCACGTTAGTATGGACGTATACAAATTCAAACTTTAAGAGGAGATTTTATCTATTAATTTTATCTCGTCAACCTAACTTTATGACAAATAAAATTAATAGTTGGTCTGACTTTGATCAAATATTTGGTCAAAACTTTGAATTTAAAATAATATTGATTCCTCAAAACAATATCATTTAAATTCACTAACACCTCAAACACCGTGAATTTTGCATATCACGTTAGTGTGGACGTATACAAAATCAACATTTATAAGAGGAGGTTTTACCCATTAATTTTATTATCTTGTCATCCTAACTTTATGACAAATAAAATTAATTGTCGATTTTCCTTTGGTCACGCAAAACAATAGCAGTGACTCCGTTGGGGAGGATACTATTGAATGTGTCTAAGTGTATACCATTACTTGATTACTTATAGGATTGTGTTCCTTCACCTAGAGAAGATCACACAAACCTAAAAAATTTCCTATAATTACCCATAAAGGAAGTTTGATCTAGGGATCCGTAATCAAACTCATCCATTATGGAGGAAGACACTCAGAGCCAACACGCAAGTTTGAATGCATCACCTACAAACCAGTAATTATAAAGGAAGTTTGACCTAGTGATCCGTAAACAAACTCATTCGTTGTGGAGGAAGGCACTCAAAGTCAACACGTAAGTTTGAATGCATCACCTACAAACCAGTAATCATTCATAAATAAATTTTGATCTAGTGATCCGCAAACAAACTCATCCGTTGTGGAGGGAGGCACTCAGAGCCAATACGCAAGTTTGTTGCATCACTTACAAACCAGTAATGGAGACCATGGAATTTATTTACTAATCCCTCTCCCATTTAGTTTTTTTTTTAAGGTGAGGAATTTAACTATGCAAGCACACATCACATGCACACACACATCACAGTAAATAAAAGCAATAAATATGGAAACTAATTTTCCAACTATTATAGCTTCTTCCATCACTATCCTTCGCGTGCTGCCAGCCCGATGGTTCATGTCGTCAGGTCCATCGAGCTTCCTTTTCTGCTGCGCCTCTGGTCCTCCAATAGCACCACGCCTCGTAAGGATATGATCCACGATAGAAAAAATAAAATTTTACATACATCGATCCTATATTCCATAAGGGAATGTACATCAAGACTAGATCGAACATAAATGTAAAATCCTAGGGCTAATACAACTCCTGCTGTATTAGTTAAATACAATCATGCACACACAATAAAATGCCCTTGACATGTCCAAGGGTCCAATCACACACAATAATCATAAGCCATAATAGTTGGAGCCTGCAACCATAGAGTTAGCATATCCTACTATTATCCTACCTAAATTATGTATGACATGTGCATAATTAAACTGAAAACCAAACACATAGAGACAAACCCTAGCTCTGAGTCATAATTTTTTTACAGGGCTTTTAGTATACACTCTAACAACATTAAATGTTTACTAACCCTAAGTGTATAAATACCTAGCTACAGTTCCCTAACCTTCTTTAAATGTTGCGTCCTCTCCTTCTCCACATTTTCCTTCTTCCCACACTGTTCACTACATCCACCCTTTCCGCTCGATCGGCATGGAAGTGGTTTCACCGCCGGGTGTCACCGGAGGAAGGATTGACAAAAAAGGGGGTTTCTCGGACTAACCTTTCCTCTCACCTGTGTACCTAAGCGACACTAACACCTCCTTTCCTTTCTCTACTGGGACACCGATCGTTAGCACCTGCTATGACGTAGATCAGTCGCTAATCTTCCAATCATTAGAAGGTACAGTGTGACCTCCCTATCTCTGCCCTTCTTTCTTACCAACTGTCGGTTGCCGATGTGATCCAATCGATGCTCTCTAGTTGTAGATCTAGAGTTCCGGTGACCACAACCCTTGCTGAACTTCATCCACACAGCAGGCTAGAGACACTTAAAGTTGTGAGGGTTGCTGGGTCAGAGACTTGAGATTTCCAGAAAGGGAGCTAATATTCATGCCATAGAGGTACGGGATCTATAGTGTAAGGGTTAAATGATTAAGTTATAGATCGGAACAGGGCATATTTCTGTTGTGGATCATATTGGAGTGTAGGGACTATACTAAGTGTTGATTTGGGTGTAATTGATGCAAAAGGCAGCAGCTTCAACTTTACTTCGACCATTGTTCTGGCAGCCAGTTGTTTCGGTAGTGAATCAACATAGAGGTATGTGTTTTGGGTGGATTGGTTGGTGAAATGTTGGGATTTCTTAACCTAATTTAGTTAGTTAAAATCAACGAGAAAGAAACAGGATTTTACCTAAAGAGCCTTGTGTATCAGGCTTGACGAGGCTTAGGCCGAACAAGTATAGAAGATTGACTCTCAGCCACTTGGGTATAGAAAGTCGATGACTTAATAACTTCTCACAATAAATAGGAAAAGAAGGATGAAGATGAAACTCCCTGACGTCGGGCAAGGGGGGTATGAAGGATTTCCAAGCATGAGACCAAGGAATGGGTCCTGGAAACTTTATGAAGAAGAAACAGGATTTCCAAGCTTTAAGAGACGAGGGCATATCCTCAAAAAGAACCATTTTAGTCCGGGACTGGAACAAGAAAACACCAGGTTCCGAACACTTGGGGTAAGAAAATATGAAGAAATTTTGAGGAGTAGGAGGGATATCTAATAGACTAAATAACATGTAAGCACCACACAGATAACGAAAGGCGTTAGGTGTAAATTGCTGCAAAGGAATATCAAAATACTGGCTTACTTTGATTAAGAAAGGAGGAATGGGAAACCTTAAACCTCCTATCAACTGATCCTTGAAAAAAGTCACGCAATTAGCGGGGGGACGATGAGGATGATCATCTGGTTTCGGGATTAAGATGCTATACTCCTTGGGGATTTCATATTGACGACGGATGGTAAGCCTAGCATTTTTATCAAAGGAAGAAGACATTTGGGCATACCAAGGAGCAATCATTTCCTCAGCCATGGACAGAAATAAAGGCTAGCAGAACAACAAGTTACTTACTGAAGCAAGAAAAGAGATCGCCGGGAAACGGTGAACACGAGGTTTGATCGAAAACTGCAGCAAGAAAAGAATGCTAAGGAAAGAAAGGAAAGGACAAAGTTGAAAAGAAGACAAAGGGTTTAGGGTTTGAAAAACACATAGCCATCGTTAGATCAAAACATTTTTATCTCAGTAGATGCTGAGGATTATAGGAAAAAGGAAAAAAATGCTTACATGACATAGCAGAGAGAGAAAGTATGTGTCACATAATCATAAAGAAACATTTATGCTGGACGAGACAGATCGGATCACGCCGGGGTAGGTAACCTCGTTATACGCTTCCAACATTCTCTTAACAGGGGAAAAGCCAATCACAAGCAAGGAAATTTTGAAAGAAGACGTGGTTTACTAGGCATAATGAAGGAAGAGAGACTGAGTTTGACTAAATCCAGGTTGAGGACAAGAAAAACTAAGGATAGCTATTTAGGCATATAACCTGTCCTAAGTTAATGTCATTATAAAGTATAAACTAGCATTGATTGCGATAATTTTTTACTCATATCGGCTGACATAATTTTAGCTGTGATAGATAAGTATAATATCGGTCGAGATAACGTTGTTTGTGATAAACAAGCGAATATCGGTCGGTATAACGATTTGCCACAATAAGTAAGTATAACATTGACCGAGACAACCTTGTCTGTAATAAAACAAGGGAATATTTGTCGAAGTAACAATGTTTATGACATACGAGTGAATATTGGGGGGCACAACATCACATCTATTCTTAGAAATTAAAAGGATTCAATAGAGTCACTCGATTCAATACAAAAGATTATTTTTACACTTAGAATCTGATCAAATACATAACAATACATTTCCCCTCAGAACATTAAACCTGAAACAGATAACAAAAATTACAAACAAAAGCTCTCGAGATGCTTATAAAATTTCAGTCCCACTAGAGTCAAACTTACTATGGAGCAGAAGTGGGAACATTTTACCTGGCATGAAGAAAGCTTGCCTAAGCGGCAGAAGTGGCAACATTTTGCCCGGGACGAAGGAAACTGTGAAGCAGAAAGGCTCAAGGGCAAGGGGAAGGGGACAGATCTATTCAGGCCATGGTGCAAAGGTGACTGAAGGAGTCTCTCCCCTGTTTGAACCCTAGAGTTCTGCAACTAGAGAAACCAATCCTAGCCCAAGGGCAACATGGGCTACGCGTTCATAGCAACATCCATGGGCTATTTTGTTAGTCGCCTGTGAGTAAGGAGAATTCCTCTGAAGCTCGTTGAGTCTCTAGAGCAGTTGCACCATCGGTTGGAGATTCTAAACCTCAAGAAACGTCATTTTTTGGGAGGATTTCTCGAACACTAGAGTTAGCCGAAGTAAAAACTTGAATAAATGCATACATAGATCTCGCCTTGTCCAACAAGAATCGCCCCCAAAGAGGGGGATCCCAGGCCATATTCTTAGCGGGAAAAGTCAGCAAGGAAGGAAAAAAATAGAGATGGGTGATAAACGAAGAGAGGGTTGTAGCCCTATTTAAAGAATCAAAGGACCCAAGGAATCACTGTACTAAGGTTCACAGGATCACTGTACTCAGGTTCACAAGATAGCTGTACACAAAATCTATGTGGTCACTTCAGTACCTGTGGCAGAGTCACGGGTAGGAAAAAACAAAATCAGACTTGTGTCTAGTCAGTCGTCTACACCTCCTTCGACTAGACTTGAAGGGAAGGCTAGTGATATGGGTTAGGTTTCATGGATCCCCGATAAGTAAGGGAAAGGAGATAACCAAGTGGAGAAGATTGATCGATATTGGCCGGGATATACCACAAAGGGAGTAGGCTAATATCGGCCGATATATGCCTCCAAGGAGGCAGGCCAATATCGATCAAGACGTACCTTCAGGAAGAAAGGCCAATATCGGTCGGGATATGCCTCCAAAGAGGCAAACCCACATCTATCAAGATATACCTCCGGGGAGTTTGGCTGAGATCAGCCAGGATATATCTCAAAGGAGATAGGCCAATATCAGTCGGGATATACCTCAAAGGAGGTAGGCTAATATTGGCCAGCATATGCCTCCAAGGAGACAGGCCAATATCGATCGAGACACACCTTCAGGAAGGAAGCCCAATATCGGCCGGGATATGCCTCCAAGGAGGCAGACCCACATCTATCAAGATATACCTCCGGGGAGGTTGGATAAGATCATCCAGGATATACCTTAAAGGAGGTAGGCCAATATCGAGCAGGACATACTTCCGAAAAGGAAGAACAATATCGGTCGGGATATACCTCGAAGGAGGTAGGCCAATATCGACCGGGATATACCTCAAAGGAGGTAGGCCAATATCGGCCGGGATATACCTCATAGGAGGTACGCCAATATCGGCCGGGATATGCCTCCAAGGAGGCAGACCCATATCTATCAAGATATACCTCCAGGGAGGTTGGCTTAGATCAACCAAGTTATACCTCAAAAGAGGAAGGTCAATATCGGTCGGGATATACTTCAAATGAGGTAGGCCAATATCGGCCGGGATATGTCTCCAAGGAGGCAGACCCATATCTATCAAGATATACCTCCGGGGAGTTTGGCTGAGATCAACCAGGATATACATCAAAGGAGGTAGGCCAATATCGGCAGGGATATACCTCAAAGGAGGTAGGCTAATATCGGTCGGCATATGCCTCCAAGGAGACAGGCCAATATCGATCGAGACACACCTTCAGGAAGGAAGGCCAATATCGGTCGGGATATGCCTCCAAGGAGGCAGACCCACATCTATCAAGATATACCTCCGAGGAGGTTGGCTAAGATCAGCCAGGATATACCTCAATGGAGGTAGGCCAATATCGAGAAGGACATACTTCCGAAAAGGAAGAACAATATCGGCCGGGATATACCTCAATGGATGTAGGCCAATATCGGCCGGGATATACCTCAAAGGAGGTAATATCGGTCGGGATATACCTCAAAGGAGGTAGGCCAATATCTGGAGGCAGACCCATATCTATCAAGATATACCTCCAGGGAGGTTGGCTAAGATCAGCCAAGTTATACCTCAAAAGTGGAAGGCCAATATCGGCTAGGATATACTTCAAAGGAGGTAGGCCAATATCGGTCGGGATATGCCTCCAAGGAGGAAGACCCATATCTATCAAGATATACCTCCAGGGAGGTTGGCCAAGATCAGCCAAGTTTTACCTCAAAAGAGGAAGGCCAATATCGGCCTGGATATACTTCCAAGCGAGTAGAACAATATCGATCGATGCATACCTTTAGGAATGAAAGCTAATATCGGCCCGGCTGAATAATACCTTGAAAAGATACTTGATAAAAATCACATACTTCAAAAAATATAGCCCAGTGCTAGCTAGGATAATAAACATAGAGGAGCATGGACGGACATTGCCCCAGGAGCCTCAAGAGAGGTAATAATAATTGATCAAACCTAGTTAAGCCCAGCTTCGACCGATACAAGGAACATTGTTATATTAAGCTATCTATGATATAACAAAAATAGGAGGGGCGAGTAGGAACGATAGAAACACTTTAAAAGGACTTGTGAAACAGGATAGAAGTAAATATTTTAAATAATTAATGAAGATATTTACAGTATATGATTGTGTAACAGGTGTTATATATTTGGCGGGAAATGTGTTTTTAGACTATTTTGCAGATACTAGACGACAAAGAAGTTACATCTGGGGTACAAAAAAGATTCCTTAAAAGTCATTTGCAACAAGTATGCAGCTTACGTCATCTCATAACAAACTCTAACAAACCGGGGTCCACTTCATGACTACGGAGGTTATATGAAGTGGTATAAAAAGGGGAATCCTCTCTGTTGGCTAGGTAAGTTCGCATCATTGCGCACATTCATAACCCTAATTTTTGGGCTACTGTTCGGCTTCTTTCTTCTGTTTCCTTCTTCCCCACCAAGAGAGATCACTGACTTGAGCATCAGAGGGCCTAGCCAAGGATTCCCACCCCGGTCTTAGGTCACTGACGATAGTGTTGGTCGGTCTCTTGTGCGCAGGAAGCCTTGGAAGCTCCGGATCTAGGTTTTCTTCTATCAGATTTACTTCTCGTCATTGGGACTTTGCACCGGGAAGGTATTCTGTGATTCTACTCTCCCCTATCCGCTTTGGGTTCTCTGATTGGCATTCAGTCAGGTATTATTCTTCATCGAGGCAGTAGGTTTTTTTTCTTCTAGCTCTCCGTTTTGTCAAGCTTCTCAGACAGGATCAAATTTGGCGCCATCTGTGGGAAACTTCACCTGAATCTGAGACTACAAGATGGAAGAGGCTGGAAAATCAAACCTACTCACCATTAGCCGTGAAGATCTGGATTTCCTCATTAATTCTCATGTACAAAAAGCCTTGCAACAACAACAACAACAACTTCAAGCTTATACTGGAGCTACTCTTCCAACAGCTCATAATCCAGCGATTTCAACTACTAAGCACCGAAAAGGAAAAGAGCCAGAAGAGGAAGAACATGCATATTTTCCTCTAGTTACGATTTCTCCGACAAGGCGTCCGCGAGCCTTTCTTCACACTCCCATGGAGCAGGGGGGTCGAAGGCCCGTGTTCGAAGAATCTTCTGGCGAAGCACCAGATAAAGAAAAGAGTAAGATTAAAATGATAACCAGTGATAGTTCACCAGAAAAGGTCATCTCTCCATTCTCTCATAGTGTACTGGATGATCCGCTTCCTAAGCGATATCAAAATCTTCAGATCGGCGAGTACACCGGAACCACAGATCTAGAGGATCATCTATTGAAATTCGAGAATATAGCATTATTACAACAATTCTCTGATGGGGTGAAATGCCGGATGTTTCTTACTACACTTGGAGGAGCCGCACAACGCTGGTTCATGTGACTGCCAGAAAAATCTATCCGAAAATTTAAGGACTTCAAGAAAGACTTTCTACATCACTTTTCTAGTAACAAAAGGTATCATAAGACTCCCTGGAGTCTATTTTCAATTAAGCAAGCATCCAAAGAGTCCATCGAGCCTACATCAAAAGGTTCAACCAGGTAGCTATCGATGTACCCAATGCCACCACTGAAATCTTAGTGAGCGCTTTCTCTAAAGGTTTAAATGATAATGATTTCTTTAAAGATCTGGTAAGAAATCCTCCTGCCAATTTTGACTCCTTAATTGAACGAGCCACTGAATTTATTAATGTTGAGGAAGCTCAAGCCGCCCGCAGAAAAGAGGGCACTACTTCTTCTCCTACTCCGATTAAGGAGAAAGTTCCTACTCCTGTTCCTCCACCTAGAGGACCTCGGGCAGTTCATCCGCCTCATTGCCATTCAGAATATCACCCGCAAGTAGTACAACATGTAGAGATACAACCAGAGGCACCGAGAAGATGGTGCACTTATCATAAAACTAGCAGTCATCATACCGAAGACTATTTTGTTTTAAGAAATAAAAGAGCAAATAGGGAGTGCTACCAAAGGCAAAACTATTATCGGCAGTAGTACCCTAGGCAACAGAGTCCGCTCAAATTGGAATATCACCCAGTCAAACCTCGGCAGGATGCGTTGCCAACCCCGGCCGGTATAAGCTAGGTACCGGAGAAGGCTCCTTCTGAAACCATGACAGCCAGACAAGAAGAAAATAGGAGTTAATGCCGCCCGGGGAAATATCAATATGATCGCAGGCGAGCCCACTGATGGGGATTCTAATAGGGCCAGAAAAGCACATGCACGAAGACTTGAGATTCATGCTGTGGGGTGTAGCATGGAACGAGCAGCCGGTCTCGAAATAAGTTTCGGACCTAGAGATCTTGAAGGGGTGGAAATACCCCATGATGATGCCTTGATAATCAAAGTCGTGATAGCCAACTATACTATTTATCGTATCTTCATTGACACTGGTAGTTCTATCAATATTATCTTTAAAAAGGCCTTTGATCAATTACAGATCGACCCAAGCGAACTTCAACAGATGGTAACTCCCCTGTATGGATTCATGGGTAATGAAGTACAACCGCTTGGTCAAATAGAGCTGGCCATATCTCTAGGGGAGGAGCCCCTAATGAGAATAAGAAGGTCTTATTTTATAGTGGTGGATGCTCTGTCTTCTTATAATGTGATACTGGGTTGACCAACCTTAAACAAGTTTAGGGCAGTCGTTTAAACTTTCTGTCAAAAAATTAAATTTCCTGTTGATGATCAGGTTAGAGAAGTACGTGGTGATCAGAAGACAGCTCGAAAATGTTATGTAGAGATCGTTTGGGCTGAAGCTAATCCTGCCCGAAAAATTCAAAAAATGAAAGTCAATGTCATTAAGGAAAAGACACCTGTGCTGGTTTATGAAGAAAAGGAAGAAGTCCAGATTCAGACCGGACGACCTGAAGCTACTACTTATGTTGCGGCTGATCTTGATCCCACTCTGAAAGTCGAACTGGTGCAATGCCTAAAGAAGAATAATGATGTGTTTGCCTGGACACCCAAAGAGGTCTCGGGCGTTTCTCCTGCAGTCATGGAGCATTCTTTACATGTCTTCCCAAATGCCCGCCCGGTTATGCAAAGAAAAATAAATTTTAGCGTGGAGCAGAACCAAATCATCAAGGAAGAAATAACTAAACTCATGGAGGCTGGTTACATCAGGGAGGTACAATTTCCTAGCTGGCTAGCTAATGTGGTTTTAGTCTCTAAGCCAGGAAACAAATGACGAGTATGCATTGATTTACAGGATCTCAACAAAGCTTGTCCAAAAGATTATTATCCGTTGCCCTGGATCGATCAATTAGTAGACTCCACTGCTGGGTGTGAATACATCTCTATGCTAGACGCTTAATAGGGCTATCATCAGGTTCCCCTAGCTAAAGAGGATCAAGAAAAGGTCAGTTTTATAACATTTGAAGGTACTTATTGTTATAGTATTATGTCCTTCAGACTAAAAAATGCAGGAGCAACTTATCAGAGGCTTATGAATAAGGTCTTCCAGAAGAAGATTGGAAGAAATATGGAAGTATATGTCGATGATATTTTGATTAAGTCTCTTCAAGCTGTTGATTTGTGCAGGGATGTAGAGGAGACCTGCAAGACATTGAGGCAATATAGGCTCAAGCTGAACCCGAGCAAATGTCTATTCGGAGCAAAAGGGGGAAAATTCCTGGGACATATGGTGTCCGAGCGAGGAATAGAGGCCAACCCGAGTAAGGTCAAGGCACTTTAGAACATGGAGCCTCTGCGCAACATGAAGGAAGCTCAAAGACTTACTGGCCAGATTATAGCCTTGTGTAGGTTCATTTCCAGGTCGGCCGATCGTAGCTTCCATTTCTTTAAGATACTCCGGAAGGCAAACAAATTTCAGTGGAACGAGGAATGCGATAAGGCCTTCCAAGAGTTAAAAGATTACTTGTCTACTCTTCCTGTATTAGCTAAGCCTATAGCAGGGGAGACCCTCTGGGTATATTTGTCAGTTAATGAAAACGTTGTAGGCTCTGTATTAGTTAGGCAAGAGGGGAAGGAACAACAGCCTGTATATTTCTCTAGAAATTTATTAAAAGGAGCTGAGTGTAGATATACTACACTAGAAAAGTTGGCTTATGCATTAGTGTTGACTGCTCGGAGGTTGCGCCCATATTTCTTAGCACATGAAATTGTTGTATTGACCAATAGTACCCTCGGACGGGTGTTGCACAACACAGAGGCATCAGGCCGACTGATCAAATAGACGACTAAACTTGGCGAATATGACATACAGTATCAACCTCGCTCGGCCATCAAGGCACAAGCTTTAGTAGATTTCATTATAGAAGTTCAAGGTCCTGAGGAAAAAAATATTTGGAAAGTTTATGTGGATGACTCCTCAACCAGACAAGGTAGCGGAATTGGTGTTCTTCTTATATCTCCAAGGGAAGACAGACTCCAACTCTCTATTAGATTGAATTACAGAGCTACTAACAATGAGGCAGAATATGAAGCCTTGATAGCTGGATTGCAAGCAGCTCATCATATAGGAGCAACTCGAGTCCTCATCTATTCTGATTCTCAATTAGCAGCCCAACAACTATCAGGTAATTTTGAAATTAATAATGACAGACTCAAGTTATATGCTGAGGCATTTGATAAGCTGAAGTCCTAGTTTCAAGAAGAAACTATATAAAAGGTTCCTCGATCTAAAAATCAGGTAGCGGATGAATTGGCTAAGCTGGCCTCCGCTATAACACCATGGAAATTTGGATCAGCCAGTGGAACAAACTCTGTTAATATCTTATATTGAAAGACAGGCTGACGCAGAAATACAAGGCAACTGGAGGGCCCAAATCATATTGTATCTACAGCAGGGTATTCTTCCGAGTAATGCCGAACAAGCAAGGATATTTAAGAAAAGAGCTGCTCAGTATTCTATGATAGGAGAACAGTTATATAAAAGAGCTTTTTCTGGACCTCTGCTCAAATGTATTGGCACAGAAGATATACAATTTATTTTACAGGAGGTTCATCAAGGCTCGTGTGGTTGTCATATAGGAGGAAGATCCTTGGCTCGCAGAATTTTACTAGCAGGATATTTCTGGCATACTCTACACGAGGATGCCAACAAGTTAGTAAGAACTTGTATTTTTTTGTCAGAAACATCAAAATATTTTGCATCATCCTACACAGTTATTGAGGACCTCTATAGTCTCATGTCCCTTCGATCAATGGGGCATGGACATAGTAGGCTGTTTCCTATGGCAGCTGCACAAAGAAGGTTTTTATTAGTAGCAGTGGATTATTTTTCTAAATGGGTAGAGGTAGAACCACTTGCCCGGATTACTGAAGATGCAGTTATTAAATTTCTGTGGAAAAATATCTTATGTAGATTCGACATTCCTCATAAATTAGTCTTTGATAATGGAAGTCAATTCCAGGGGGATAGAATCTTAGATTGGTGCAAAAGTTATGGTATTATTCAGGCCTTCACCTCTGTAGCTTATCCGAAAAGTAATGGTTAAGCGGAATTAACCAATAGAGAAATTATAAGGGGTTTAAAAACCAATCTGGATCATGTCAGAGGTAGCTGGGTAGATGAATTACCCAGTGTTCTTTGGGCATACCGTACTACACCTAGAGAAGCTACAGGAATTACTCCCTTTCAATTAGTTTATGGAGGAGAAGCAATAATTCTCATTGAGGTGGGAGTAGAATCTGATAAAAAACAATTATATGATGCAGACAATGAGGGTCGACGACTCATGGAGCTGGATCTGATAGAGGAAATTAGAGATAAAACTGCAACTCGTCTTGCCTCATATCGACAACGAATGAGGCAAAATTATAACAGGAGAGTTATCCCCAGATTTTTCCAAGTGGGAGATCTAGTATGGAAGCGTATTAAACCTGTCGGGGATGTTAGTAAGTTAGCACCACAATGGGGAGGACCTTACAAAGTGGTGGAAAAGCTCGCATCGGGTTTATATTATCTCCAGGATACTGAAGGAAGAATTCTCGAACATCCCTAGAGTGCAAATCATTTACATCCTTACCGAACCTAACAAGATCATACCATTCAAGAATATATCTGAAGGAACAGATCGTAATTATTTGAAGTAAGTTCCCAGTGAACTGAGGATAAGTATGTTTACAGTTTATGTACTCTATTTCTTTCAATAGATACAATGCAAGGCAAACATTGCCCAAGAAATAAATGTGGTTCACATAAATTGACAATTATCAGCCGAACTTTTACAATCTATTCGAATGATCAACAGTTGGGAACCCGAAGGACCTACTCTACTCCCCTAAGAAAAACTCAGAAGCTTTAAAACCATTACAAGGTCAGTGCAAACATTATAATTTTGCATGAGAACATAGTCGATTGGGAAATCTCATGAAGTAACTCGGACGGGCCTTCATGGGAGGAACCAGAGACTTTAAACTATCACAGAACATAGTCAATCGGAAAATCTCATGAAGTAACTCGGACAGGTCTTCATGGGAGGAACCAAAGACTTTAAACCATCACAGAACATAGTCGATCAGGAAATCTCATGAAGTAACTCGGACGGGTCTACATGGGAGGAACCAGAGACTTTAAACTATCACAGAACATAGTCGATCAGGAAATCTCATGAAGTAACTCGGACGAGTCTTCATGGGAGGAACCAGAGACTTTAAACTATCATAGAATATAGTCGATCAAGAAATCTCAAGGAGTAACTCGGACGGGTCTTCATGGGAGGAACTGGAGACTTTAAACTATCACAGAACATATTCGATCGGAAAATCTCATGGAGTAACTCGGATGGGTCTTCATGGGAGGAACCGGAGACTTTAAACTATCATAGAACATAGTCGATCGGGAAATCTCATGGAGTAACTCGGACGGGTCTTCATGGGAGGAACCGAAGACTTTAAACTATCACAGAACATAGTCGATTGGGAAATCTCATGGAGTAACTCAGACGGGTCTTCATGGAAGGAACCGGAGACTTTAAACTATCACAGAACATAGTCGAACGGGAAATCTCATGAAGTAACTCGGACGGGGCTTCATGGGAGAAACCAAAGCCTTTAAACTATCACAGAACATAGTCGATCGGGAAATCTCATAAAGTAACTTGGGCGGGTCTTTATGGGGGGAACCGGAGACTTTACATTATCACAGAGCCTAATTGATGGGGATTTATTGTCGAGGTAAATTCAAAGTTATACAGATTTCTTCGCAAAAATCGTTTGACATTCTACACTGAATCAAAAGCCAAGGATCGAGGGGAATTCTATACATATATACCTACGTTACATTTCCTATCTGGAGGCCCGTTTACATGGAGCTCTTTATTTAAAATCGCCCGTATTATACCCAGCATGGAGCTCAGGAGTCTTATAAAGTTCCTTATATGAAATCGCTCGGGATTATTCATTCTTTTGAAGTATGAAGCATACTCGGCACATGCCTATCTGAATGAAACTCAGGGAGATTATGGAAATTGTTACTAATTAAAGTTATATGATCGTGGAAGATGTCATCGGCAAAGAAGTTTATTAAGACAAGATTTAATCTCAAAAATCAAGCAAGGAATTCTTGAATAAAATAGCACTTATACTCAATATCTGGAAACATTTCAAAGGGAGTCATTTCAGGCTAACACAAGCTGGAAAAGGAAACAGGTAAGTATCAAAACTTTCCCCTATATTGCAATCACTTAATTACAGAGTTTTCAGTTACAATTCTTTTCATTACAAATCTTTTCATTACAAGCTTTTTCATCGCCTATCTTCTTGAATATATAGCCATACTTACCTAAAATGACTCGTTAAATCTTCGGGTAGTTTTTTGTTAAGTCTGCGACGGCTTATGAATGAAGAAGGAGGCTCCTTAGGTAGATAACCACCCTCTCTCAGTCATTGAAGAATGCCTGACACAGAATGATTTAAAGCCCCTACCATTCGACGGACATATTCTTGAACATATGCCAAAGACTTTAGATAATCTAGGCGCCACTCTTCCCATCGGTTCTTCTCCTGCTCCTTATAACTCTGAAAATCAGCTTGTAGTTTAGTGTTTTGATCTTTTAAAGCATCTTTCTCCAATTTGAGTTGTTCCAGTTCCTTTTGGAGTAGTGATAGCTCGGCATCTTGAGCCTTTCTTTGCTCTTGTTCCTGTAGGATAGCGAAATCATGAGAGGCTAGGTCTTGAGCTTGTTTAGAAAGACAAACATTATGAAGCTTCTCTGCTTTCTCTAAAACAAGGCTTTTATGAGAAGCGTCTAAGAGAGCTTTTTCCTTTAAAGCAATTTCCAGTCGAACACCAGAATGTAATCGGTCCACCTGTAGCCCTAAAGTTCTCCTTGCAAGCTCTTTGTCTTTCAATAGTTGTTGTGATTCCTCTAACTCTTGCCTCAATACCCTTAGTTGTTGATCTTGCAAGACCACTTTCTCTTGCAACTGAGTCAGGTCATCATGAGAAGGAGGTAGAGTAGTTTTCAATGTCTCTATTTGAGCTTTTAGCTTATGGTTCTCCCGGTCCCGAGCCATATGTAGCTGGTCTATGTGAAGACTCGAGGCAAGGAACTAAACAAAATAATGATATAGTTAGAGATAGTGATAAAAAGTTAACAACATATAACTAAGAATACTTACAGAGACCACCTGACGACTGTGGTGGTCGACCTGATTTGAAAGACTAATGCCCCTTATTTAGCCAATAGGCCTTGTAGTTGTAGGGAGCCGTAACTAGGTGGATCAGAGGTCTCTCCCATTTGGGAAGGTAGACCCATAGCTTGTTTGAATAAAGATGAGGGAACGGAGGAAGGAGGTAGGGAGGAAGAAGACGCAATAGAAGGGAAAGAAGTAGTAGAAACGAGAGCAGCAGAAGAAGAACTAGATGGGATGGAAGGCGGCAATGCAAGGGGTGCTGACTCAATCGTTGAAACACGAATCGCTAAGGGCCCGGCACTGGGAGAAGATCTCCGGCAAGGTGTCCGTTTTGCTCGCGGCCCAGAAGCCAAAGGAGGCAAGGCCAATGCAAGAGGTTGAGAAGACATAGAGGGGATAACGACCATTTCAGAAGAAGAAGCAGAAGAAGCTGAAACAATAGTAGAAGAAGAGGGGATGAGCAGAGCAGGTCTCATCATCCTAAGAGTAGGATTGGAGATAATATGGGTAGGGGACATCGGCGCCTTACCTCTCTCAAGAGAAATAGGTGCCGGAACAAGAGGAGTCTACACATAAGTACCAAAAAGATCACCAAAGGAAGCATTCTTAGTAAGCCTTGGCTTTTTGATTAAGGCAATAAAAGGCTGTTCTTCTTCCTCTTCCATGGGTACAATAGCTTCTGCTTGTTGTTCTTCGTTAGATAGTAGGCCCATAGTAGAGGAATTAGGATTAGCTCGACGAGTTCGCAGCCACTCTTCTCTGAAATTATTCACAAAGGACTTAGTCACAGTAGGGTTCTTGTACATGAAAGCCGGAAGAAGAGCATCAGCTGAAACACAGGAATTAAGCACCATTATAAAGGAGATATACCAATCAATAAACGTAGGGCAAAATCTCTATATGTACCGAAAGAGTCATCTAAGGGAGTGTTAATGTTGCTTATCCCAAAAGGAAACATCAAACCCTCCACAATTAAATGCGGCTAGCTGAATTTTGCTCCCCTCAGTTTAGATAAAGCAAAGGCAACAGAGGGATCATTGAGGAGATTATGGGTACTAGGAACCAGAGGTAGATCATATATCCATTAGATAGGAAAAGGAGGGGGAGAAGGAAGACACATACAGAAAAATTTATGGCGCCATTCCCCTTGAGGGGGAATGTGGTTAAACAAAATAGCCTTAGGGCGAGACTGAAACTTGAAGACACCCATGTCTATCTAGCGTGGAACGAAGAAGTGATGAAAAAGGCGAGGGGATAAAGGAAAATCTAGCGGTTTAGATACTCCAATGAAACCCATGAGAATAGAAAAAGACTAAGGGATAAGCTGGTTGAGGGGAATGTTGAAGTATACACTAACATCAAAGGGATGAAGAGGGAATCAGAAACCTTGTAGGACTTGGTCCCGGAAGATAAATATACACCCTAAAGGAGGAAGATATGGACTATCCAGCGGAGTAGGGCGAACTATATAAGAAGGAAAACCATAAGTCGCCTTTAAATCCACCTCCTCTGTCTCCGTAAGATCAGAAGCACACGAAAGGAACCACGCAGGAGAGGAAGTAGCCATGGTGGAACAGTAGAAGGAAGATTAATCGAGGGAGATGAAGAGAAAAGTTGGAAAGCGAAAGAGGACTTCTTAAAACCCTTGTTTTCCTTCCAGTCCTGTGCTAAAACCCCCAAATAAAGATAGCAGAAGAAATAGGAAAAGGAAAAGTACTCGGAATTCCAATCGTCATAAATAGGAAATGACATTAAAGGATAAAATCAAATTCCAAAAAGGGGGATGAATCCCAAGAAAGAGATGTTAAGTTGAGTAATCTTCCTCGAAAAATGCTACTAAGTTTCCCTAGATATAATTTTAGTTCTTAAGAAAGTCCGACGAATATGAGAAAAATCAGTCAGGTACTATAAGTTTAGATTATTTGTTTAATAAAACAACAAACCCAAATGGGCATAATAGACCGGGTGAAAGTTGGGTATGAGGCATTAGTCGATAGACAGGACTTGGTTAGAAGATACCGGATGAGATTCATAAATATGAGTATGAATTGGCCGGTCATAGTAGACCGGCCGAGATAAATACTATTCTAATATGTCGATTAGAGGTTTATAATGGTAAGCCAGGTGACATCCCCCATATGAAATTTGGTTAAAGTATAATATATAAGATGATATGCATAAATACAAGTATAAATTAATCGAGTATAATAAATCTACCAATATTGAGAATATTACAATAGGACTGCACTAAATCGAACGGGACATAATTAGCTATAAAATATCGGACGATATTTGTTAGCGTTGATATACATCGGCCGGTCACGATAGAGCAGTCAAAATAAAGAACATTATAATAGGTTGGGTGAAGTTTTATGGTGGCCAGCCAGGTGACATTCAATATATTTAAACAAGACAAACAATCGTCATGAGGAAGAACAGGGTTAACAATGAAAAAGGGAGGATCAACTTTACATAAGTTCACTAGATTGTCATCACAAAGTCCCAGTCCCCCTTATAGGGATTCAAATTTAAGTAAGAAAGTCATTCTAAGGTCAGCTGAGGAAATAGATCAGGGGGCCTGTTATCAATAAGTTTACGGCGATTTATGAAGTTGGGAGGGGATCACGAGATAAGAAGTTTTCCTCTCACAATTGTTGAACCGCACCTTCAGCTCCCGCAGTGAAGGCTGCTAGGATCGACTTCACAATCGGCCTGTTGAACTCAGTAGATTCAATCATGATAGTAGCTCTTTCCTTGTACCGAGTGTCTTCGTTAGCCTTGTAGACAACCAAAGCCGTCTGGGAAGTCTTCAGTTTGGATTCTTTAATAGAGACCTCGGTTTTAACTAAATTTAAGGAAGTATTTAAAGAAGTTATTTCGTCATCCTTCAGCTGCAAGGCCTTAAGTTTTTCAGCCAATGCTAATTCATAGTCAGCCTTTAACTTGCCAAGCTCAGCTGTCCGTTTCTCCAAATTGGAAGTTAATTCTTGGTTAAGATCCGTAGCTGATTTGAACTTTGTCTGAAGACTTTCAATTTGGACTTCAAGTTGTTTCTTGGAGGCAACAGAAAATATGGCAGAAGATAACTCAGTAACTTGTTGTTTCAGCTTGTCATTCTCAGATCTCAGCTTCTTGTTCTTATTGTATAAATTGTGCATTAGCCAAGACAAGCCCATATTTTCTATCCATCGCTAGAGATAAAATAAAGGGTTATGACATTGTCACCGATGAATAATAAATAGACATTAATAAACATACCTGATTCTCACTATGGGAAAAACGATCAATTGTTTCGGAAGTGGTAAGTTCTTCAAAAATAGGACGAACTTTCTCCCAAGCATTAGCAAAGGAACCTCCTAGCAATATGGGGAGGACAGGAATGGTGGAGAACCCGTGGAGAAAGAGGAAGTAGGAACAGAAGGAGGAGGAAAAACTAAATAAGAAGAGGGTGAGGAAGGTAAGGATCCAAGTTCGGGAATAGACAATGGAAAGGTGAAAGAAACATCACCAGGGGCACTAGTGCTGGAAGAGGGTGATGCAGAAAAGGTGAGAGAAGGATAGAGCTCAACCAAAGTAGGTTCGTCGGAAGGAAGGTCGGCAGAAACAAAACCTTCCGAGACGAGTTCATCGGCAGGAAGGACAAGTCTCCTTTTGGGAGGAGAAGCCCTAGTAAGTGTTGGATCGAGATGCGCTAGAGGGAGTGGGGTGAATAGCGCTCGTGGCTATTTTATTTGATTATCGGAATCGTAAGAATTATCGGAGTAATTAAGCAGCGGAATAAAACAAAACAAGCACACAGAGACAGGAGGATTTTTACTTCGTTCGGAGCAATGATCGACTCCTACTCGAAGGCCCGCGATCCTTGATCGGTTCCGGTGGGCAACAACTATAAGCTCGATAAAAGGATTATAAGATGAAGTACAAGTAAATGAAAGAACTAGTTATACCAACGACAAGAGTAGAATTTTAAAGCTTCGGGTCGTCGGAGACTTGTAGCAGCACTTCCGGGCGTCTTTCGGAGCAGCACGTTGAAGAGAGAAGACTTGGAATGCGTTGTATTGAAGTGCTGGTCGAAACCCCCTTATAAAGGGTGTTCAAGGCGCCTTGAGGGTTGTTCAAGGCGCCTCCATGCTGCCTGGTCTCCCGCGTGGATCAAACCTGACCTGGTCGAATTTCATCCATTCAAGGCGCCTTATATCCCTCTCAAGGCGCCTTCCAAGGTGCCTTCTGCCTGCTTCAAGGCACCTCCAATGGTGCTTCGAAGCCAGCTCAGCTTTTGCACCCGAGGTGCCTCCAAGCTCCATGGAGGCGCCTCGGACACTGTTCATCCGAGGCTTTAGGTTGCTCCTTTGCACCTGCTGTTGGTGCAACATTCCTCAAGTCAAGGTTGACCTGGTTGACCAAGCTTGAGTCTTGGTTTGGATTTCGATGTTTGACAATGCAAGGTTGATTGAAGAAGAGTCAAGTAGGTCAAGGATGACCGGATACTTGACTGGGAAGTCCTAACTGGGATGTTAGGCAGGAGGAAAATCCTGGTGAGTGAAGCCAGGTGAAAGACCTAGTGAGTGAAGCTAGGAAATTGGGAAGTCCTAATGAGTGAAGCTAGGCAGGAGAAAAATCCTGGTGAGTGAAGCCAGGTGAAAGACCTAGTGAGTGAAGCTAGGCAATTGGGAAAGTCCTGGTGAGTGAAGCCAGGCAAGAGAAATCCAGATGGGTCAAGGTTGACCAGACATCTGGTGAGAGGCCAAGTAGGTCAAAGGGATTGACCGGATATTTGGCACGAGGAAGAAAAGTCCAAGTAGGTCTTAGGGAGTGACCGGATACTTGGCAAGAAGAGAAAAGTCCAAGTGGGTCAAAGGGATTGACCAGACACTTGGTGAGAGAGTCCTAGCTGGTCAAGGGTGACCGGATGCTAGGTCTTATGTACCAACAAGTCATGGTTGACTAGATGTTGATTTAGGGGGCTTTGGGCTTGGTTTTGGGCAAAAACCAAGATCTGGATTGATCAGCCGATTGATCCAGCAGGTTTGGATTGATCCGTAGATTGATCCAGCAGGTTCGGATTGATCCGTGGATTGATCCAGCAGGTTTGGATTGATCAGTGGATCGATCCAGCAGATCTGCATCGATCAGTGGATCGATCCAGAAGATCTGGATCGATCGGTCGATCGATCCGGTGAGTCCCCGCGAACAGAACCCGTCTGGATCGATCGGTGGATCGATCCAGAGGTCCCAATCGATCAATGGATCGATTGGGACGCTGCTACTTCGCGCGATAAGCGCTGGATCGATCCGTGGATTGATCCAGAAGTTTTTCCAGAGCACAGAGGTGCTCTGTATCGATCCGTGGATCGATCCAAAGCCTCCCCGATCGATTGGGAGCATTCCAATCGATCGGGATTCGACCGTTAGCGTCGATTTAAGCCGCAGGCGTTCATTTCCTTCGGTAGAACTTCACCGATTCATTCCAGATTCATCAAAGCTCCTCCCCAGCACTCTCTAAGCTCCTCACTGCCAGTTCTTGAAGGTTCTTGGAGGTTCTTCCAAGTCAAGAGGTGGATCAAAGCAAGAAGAAGAAACTAGGGTTTTTACTGCATCTCTTGTAAGCTTTTGCTTATTCTTTACTACCCTTTCTTCTACTTGTATTGAGAGTCTTGTAGGGCTTCTCCGCCTTCGGTAGTTATCGAAAAGGAGTGTTTATTAGTGGAGGTGTGTGTGTGTGCGTGGATCCTTGGACTAGTACCTCTTGTGAGGTGGATACCAAGTAAAATCCTATTGTTAGCATTGTTGTAGTTTGTTTCTTTGTATTCCGCTGCGCATCACTTTGAAGAAACAAGCAACGAAGCACGACGAGCACACGCAAAGCTATTCACCCCCCCTCTAGCTACTTTTCGGTCCCAACAAGTGGTATCAGAGCGAGGCCACTCTTCACCGGAAGGGTCAAGCATAACAAGAAGAGCTAGAGGGTGAAGAAGTTGAAGCAAAATTGTTAAAGTCAAAGAAATTCAAAAGCTCAACTTCTACAATGGAATTCCGAGATGGGCTCGGATTCGACACGAGGGTGGCTCCACCATACACTTCCACGAGCTTCGATTCTTGGAAATCAAGAATCGAAAATTTTCTTATGATGGAGATAGAGCAATGGTTTGCTCTTATGGAAGGCTTCAAGACTCCAACAAACTCAAAGGGCAAAATACTCAAGAGGAGCAAGTGGAGCCAAGACCAAATCCAAAGATGTGAGGCCAATGACAAAGTGACCAAGCTTTTGGTCAATTTATTGCCAAGCAACATCCTGGAGCAAATTGGAGAGTTTGAAGATGCCAAGGAACTTTGGAGCAAATTGGCAAGGATTCATGAGATCCCCTCCACTGTACCAAATCAAGGAGAATCCAAAGAGGGTGACTCAATGGATCAAAACCTAGAAGAGGAGGACTCTGAGGTTGAGAGATGCTCAACCTCCGAAGAGGAGGTCCAAGAAGCTTCATCCTCAAAGGAGAGCAATCAAAAGAGCAAGGAAGGAGTATATTCCTTGTTTCATGTACAAGAGGATGAAGATGAAGAAGAAGGTGAAGCCTCCACCTCTAGGATTGAGGGGGAGCAATCTTCATTGACACCGGAACAAGAGCAAGAAGAATCCTCCACATCCGGGTCAAGAGAAGAAGAGGATGAAGAAGCTTCCACCTCCACAAGTCAAGATAAATCAATTGGAGGGAAATCGATTTCGGATCAAGAGGAAGCCTCTACATTCATATCAAATGGAGGAGCAAGTGCCACCCCTACACAAGAAGGTATAAATAGTTCAATTAATAATAAGAATCATATTATATGTTTTGAATGTAGGGAACATGGGTACTACAAAAGCAAGTGCCCTAAATTGGCCAAGAAGAAGAGCCAAGTGGCACCTAAGGGCAAGGAGAAGCCAAAGGAGACCATCCCCGGAATAAAGAAGAGCAAGGAGCACATTGTGTGCTTCTCTTGCAATCAAAAGGGGCATTACTGGAGTCAATGCCCTAAGGGGAAGAAGATGGTCAAGGCTCAAGGAGGAAGCTCAAGTCAAGGGGGAGCCTCTAAGGTAAAAAGGAAGGTAACTTTATTGAGCCTATCCCTTTACATTATGGTAAAATGCATGCTAGTTCTAACTTATATCATTTTAATGCTATTTACCATAAGAATAGAGAGCATGGTAAAATTAAGGAAAATAATGTAGCTTACCATGCTAAAACTACCACACCTAGGATTAGGAAGGTAGATAAAAATCTAGGCAAACACACTAAGGACCTTAGCTACAAGCCTAGAAATAAAAATGCTCATAAATTTAATGGAAAACCAAAAACTAAGGACTTAGTGATAGAAAATCAAGTCTTGAGGTCAAGGGTTGATAAAATGGAAAAGACCCTAAAAAGGATGGAAAATATCCTAAAAGGGCAAAATGAGCATAGCCTAGGTCTAGGAGCACAAAGGTCATCTAATGGCCATAGGGGTTTGGGATACAAACCAAAGGCTAAGAAGGATGTAATCTCTTACCATAGGGTTCCATATAGTTATGGAACCAACCCTAGGTCTAGTGGTCAAGCCAAAAATACAAGGGAAGTTATCCCTACGAGTATTTTTGCAACAAATGTGACTAAGACTTCTAAGAAGTCTAAGAAAGTCACAAAGAAGGTTACAAGGGAAGCAATCCCTAGAGTTGACCTAGAAAAAGTGACCAAGACTTCTAAGAAACCACACAAGGTCACTAGGAAGGTATTTAGGGAAGTTATCCCTAGTGAATACCTAGAGCATCCAAGGAGCACCAATAGGTTTTGGGTTCCTAGGAGCATTTTCTCTATCCCATAGATGGGTTAGAGAGTGTCAACTCTGAGAAGAAGGGTAGTTAACCCAACTTTGAAGAAATTGACACTTAAGGAGCATTTTCAAGGTTTTTGTTAACCTTTGAAAATGAAATGGATTTATTGTTACTCTTGGAAAGAGTAAAATGTGCTATAAAGGAAGAAATTTGAGATGACTTTAAATGGCACAAGAAATCAAGTGTTAAGAAATACCAAATTGGGACTTTGGTATTGTCTTAGGAATTTAAGGCAAATCTAAGCCTTAATTTAAAGTGATTACTCTTATGGGAAAATGAAATATGCCAACATTTGAGGAATGTTTTAAATTTTTAATTGGCATAATTAATTCAAGAGATTAAAGAAATGTCAAGTTGGGTTTTGGTATTTTCCTAAGGAAATTGGGCAATCTAGGGTTTATGCTTTAGGATTAGCTAAGGGTTAAGGATATTTAGATAGATAATCTAGGTATATTTTAATTATGCAAAATCTTGCCATGTTTGGTTGCCCATTATATGCCATGACATCATGTTTTATTTGTGCATTCATGACTTATTATGAAAAACTCAAAAATATCATGTCATGACATACATACATCATGTAGTTATAGGAAATTTTCGTCTGAAAATTATTTCTTTTTGATGTATGCCATAACATTATCATGCATTATGTTATTTCCTTAAAATTAAGGACAAATGGCAGTTATCATCAAGTGGCATACCAAATGACATCCTAGGTGGATGGTCAATATCCACAAGATGACTAGATAAATATGCATGAACCCTAGGTTAGAGCAAAACCAAAATTAACATCTCACAAAGACCTATAAGATGACTTGTATGTGTTTTATGCACAATAGATACAAGTGAGATGTTAGGAAGACGAACAAAACTCAACATGCTGAGTTAGTGCATTTCCTTGAGTTTTAAGTTCATCAAAACACATAGTTATGTGTTTTCCCATCATTGGGAAAGCTAATGTACAAGTCATGTGCATTAAGCCCAAGGAACATGGTGGGATATTGGTTTTGAAAATGTTTTCAAAATAATTTTGGAAAACCTTGGTGAAGGCTATCTTTTGATAGTAATCACCATTGAATAGTTAGACATAAACTTGAAGAAAACGCTAAAGTTTTAGCAAGTTTTCGAGCTTGTGTCAATCTTTGAAAATATGATGTACTTTCATAGAAAACTATTTTTCCATGATAAAGTATGCCCTAAATAATGTCTACACGAAATTTCATGATTTTTGGATTTTTGTAGAATTTTCTAGGGGTTTCTGAAGTTGGTTGAATTTAAAATTCAGCAACTATCAGAGCTCTGATCGATCCATGGATCGATTGGAGATCTGAATCGATCAGTGGATTGATTCAGAAGGCAATTCTCGCGAGCAGAAGCTCGCTGGATCGATCAGCCGATCGATCTACACATCTTGAATCGATCAGTGGATCGATTCAGCAAGGTTCAATCGATTGGAACCCAACTCCAATCGATCCAAGTTGCTGATTTTGGCTGAGAAGGTATGATTTCAGCACCTTTGAACCTATTTTAGTCTAGGTAACCATTCCAAACCCCTGAAAATACATTTGTATACATAAAACGGGTGTTTTCGTGTGGAAAACAATGATGGATTGGTTAAGGAAGGCTAAGTTGAAGTTTAGGTTGAGGTTTGTTTAAAATTTTGAATATTTGAACCTCAAAACTTCTAAAATTGGGTTTCCTAAAGTTTTAGGGATTCCAAGTCATTGTTGGTGCAATGACAGAAGTTACCACCATGTCTTTATGGGGAGGGACTCTTTAAAGACATAAAAATTATTTTTCATGAACCTTGGAAGGTGGTTAACCTTCCGTTAAGAACATGCTCAAGGTTGAGCGTTTGAACTTTAATGGGGAGTGGATATCCTCATTGTTCAAGTGGTTTCAAGTGGATAATGCTCAAGGATGGGCATTTGCCTACATTGGGGGAGAATGTAGGGTTAAGGTTAATGAAGGGTATGAGGCCTTCATTATCGTGCTGATCACAACGAGTGAAGTTGTGAACAACGATGAGCAACTCTTCAGGGGGAGAGTTTTCAACAAGTGAATCTTTTGATGTGTGCCCAAAAATGGGCCATGGTTTGATGTGTGCCAATAGGGGGAGAATGAAAGGGAGTAAGTTAGGCTTGTATCACCTAGAGGGAGTTTGCACTCTTAGGGGGAGAATGAAGGGCATAACTTATGTATTCATTACCTAGTGGCATGAAGAAGGTTTAGGCTATGAGATTAGCCTAACTTACATGTGGTATTGTAAGTGATAGTGTTGGTATTGTCAAACATCAAAAAGGGGGAGATTGTTGGTGCAACATTCCTCAGGTCAAGGTTGACCTGGTTGACCAAGCTTGAGTCTTGGTTTGGATTTCGATGTTTGACAATGCAAGGTTGATTGAAGAAGAGTCAAGTAGGTCAAGGATGACTGGATACTTGACTGGGAAGTCCTAACTGGGATGTTAGGCAGGAGGAAAATCCTGGTGAGTGAAGCCAGGTGAAAGACCTAGTGAGTGAAGCTAGGCAATTGGGAAGTCCTAGTGAGTGAAGCTAGGCAGGAGAAAAAAGCGAGTGAAGCCGTGAAAGACCTAGTGAGTGAAGCTAGGCAATTGGGAAAGTCCGGGTGAGTGAAGCAAGAGAAATCCAGATGGGTCAAGGTTGACCAGACATCAGTGAGAGTCCAAGTAGGTCAAAGGGATTGACCGGATACTTGCACGAGGAAGAGAAGTCCAAGTAGGTCTTAGGAGTGACCGGATACTTGGCAAGAAGAGAAAAGTCCAAGTGGGTCAAAGGATTGACCGGACAATTGGTGAGAGAGTCCTAGCTGGTCAAGGGTGACCGGATGCTAGGTCTTATGTACCAACAAGTCATGGTTGACTAGATGTTGGTTTAGGGGCTTTGGGCTTGGTTTTGGGCAAAACCAAGATCCGGATTGATCACCGATTGATCCAGCAGGTTTAGATTGATCCGTAGATTGATCCAGAAGTTTGGATTGATCCGTGGATTGATCCAACAGGTTTGGATTGATCGCTGGATCGATCCGACATTCCGATCGATCCGTGGATCGATCCGGAGAGTCCGAACGATCTGATCCTCTCAGAAGATCCGGATCGATCGGCCGATAGATCCGGTGAGTCCCCGCGAACAGAACCGGATCGATCGGTGGATCGATTCAGAGGTCCCAATCGATCGTGGATCGATTGGGACGCCGCTTCGCGGCGATAAGTACCGGATCGATCCGTGATTGATCCGTAAGTTTTTCCGAGCACGAGGCGTTGACGATCCGTGGATCGATCCAAAGCCTCCCCGATCGATTGGGAGCATTCCAATCGATCGGGATTCGACCGTTAGCGTCGATTTAAGCCGCAGGCGTTCATTTCCTTCGGTAGAACTTCACCGATTCATTCCAAATTCATCACAGCTCCTCCCCAGCACTCTCTAAGCTCCTCACCGCCAGTTCTTGAACGTTCTTGGAGGTTCTTCCAAGTCAAGAGGCAGATCAAAGCAAGAAGAAGAAGCTAGGGTTTTTACTGCATCTCTTGTAAGCTTTTGCTTATTCTTTACTACCCTTTCTTCTACTTGTATTGAGAGTCTTGTAGGGCTTCTCCGCCTTCGGTAGTTACCGAAAAGGAGTATTTATTAGTGGAGGTGTGTGTGTGTGCGTGGATCCTTGGACTAGTCACCTCTTGTGAGGTGGATACCAAGTAAAATCCTATTGTTAGCATTATTGTAGTTTGTTTCTTTGTATTCCGCTGCGCATCACTTTGAAGAAACAAGCAACGAAGCACGACAAGCACACGCGAAGCTATTCACCCCCCCCCCCTCTAGCTACTTTTCGATCCTAACACCTGCAAGATACATTAGTCCCAAACACTATCCTGCAGCACAAAGTTAGCACAATAAACATGATAAATGAAGTATAGATAGTCTCCGGACTGTCCGAGTCTGACTTCGGATTTCCATCCAGAAACCCTAGGCGACCCGACGCCTTCTATTCCCTCTACGGGGAACGCGTCCACACCTACTCCACTCAGGAGATTTTACCTGTTGCCAGTCGATCCTCCAGATCGATTGGACTTTTGCTCAGCACTCGATGCTTCCGGACTTTCTGCTAGACATCCGCTTCCCCGGCTAGTCCAGTCTTTCACCTGGTTCGCGACACCAGGACTTTCCACCTAGGGTTACCACCCCCTAGGACTTTTACCTGAAGCCATCGACCTGCCAAGACTTTCCGCATAGGATTACCACCCCCTATGACCTAGGGTTACCGCCCCCTAGGGTTTTCCCTTTGCCTAACCGCAGCTAGGACTTTCCTGAAATCCTCAAGTAGACTTGTTAGACTACAAAACATCTTAACTTTGAATTCTTTGTCGTTATCAAAACACGAGTTCGATCGTCGGATACTTCCCGCACCAACAATCTCCCCCTTTTTGATTATGGCAACTCAAATTCAAAGTTAAGTAAACAAACGAATAGATAGACATTTTTAACACATGCAAATCTACTAAGTATAGATGAACTAGGTAACTAAAGCAAATTTGCCCTATATGCTCCCCCTTAACTTTTGCTCCCCCTTAATTTTTAACTTGAATTTTATGTTTATGTTTACATTTTTGCTACTCTCCCCCTTTGCCATAACTCAAAAATGGGCAATAATAGGTGTTTGATTGAGTTGTACATGATTTTATTAAGGTTAGCAATGTTCAACAGGGTTTGACAGTTAAGGTCAATTGGAATAATATTTTAAGTTTTTAGGACAAGATTATTCATTTAAGTTCAGTTGGTCCTTAAGTCCAAGCACAAGTCATGTTCACTAGATTGATATATTAGGTATCAGAGCCATAGAGAACAAAACATTCTTAACTAAAAAATTGAGTATCCTTTACCAACTGTCTAACCTTTAGTTACTTGCTGATTGTCTACAGGACAATAGCTTTCACTAGGTTAGTCAAGTTAAGTTATTTTGGTCCAGATAGACTTGACTAGAGCTGGAGAGTTTAACTTGATTAATGTTTATTGTATATTTAACGCCCAGACTCATATTGATGCACAGATATAAGCATTCTTGAGTCCAGGCTATACCCTATGCATCTCACGCCGTTCTATGTTCTTCAACCACAATCAAGGTAAACCTAGGTGTTTGTGAGATGCTCTGGCTTAATTCTAGGGGAACATGATATCTAGGGGGAAAGCCTAGGCTAATTCCAAAATTTTGAACAATCTAACAAAAATTGAAGTTTTGAAAACTGTTTTTCCTAGATTTTGAAAAACAATAAAAGAAATAATGGTAATATATCTACTCTACCCAACACATTCCTATTTGCCTTCTAAGTCCACTGAACTCAAGTTCAGGTAAGGGTTTTGTAAAGATGTCAGCTAGGTTTGATTTGGACTCAACATGGTTGAGTGCAATTTCACCTTTAGCTATATGATCCCTTACAAAGTGGTGTTTTACCTCTATGTGTTTGGTCCTAGAATGGTGAATAGGGTTTTTGGTCAGATTAATCGAGCTGATATTATCAATAAAGATTTTAGTATTTTTATAGTCTAGTTGATAGTCTTTTAGTGTATGCATCATCCATAACAATTGAGATGCACATTCTCCTAGAGCTATGTATTCAGCTTCTGTAGTGGATAGAGCAACACAATGTTGCTTTCTGCTTGACCAACTTACTAGGGACTGACCTAGAATTTGGCAGCTACCACTTGTGCTTTTCCTATCTAACTTGCACCCAGCATAGTCTGAATCAGAATAGTCATAAAGATCAAAGGTACAAGTTCTTGGATACCAAAGTCCTACATTTAGAGTTCCTTTAATATACCTAAGTATTCTTTTAACATATGTTAGGTGTGACTCTTTTGCACAGGATTGGTATCAAGCACACATACCTACTGCAAACAGTATGTCAGGTCGACTTGCAGTTAGATAAAGTAAACTACCTATGGCACTCCTATAGTATTTTGGGTCTACAGGCTTTCCTTCAAGGTCAGAGTCAATGTTTACGTTGGTTACCATTGGAGTGTTTATAATTTTTGAGTTTTCCATGTTGAATTTTTTGATTAATTCTTTAGCATATTTAGTTTGATAAATGTAGATTCCATCTTTGGTTTGTTTTATTTGTAAGCCTAAGAAAAAGTTGGGTTCTCCAACCATGCTCATTTCAAATTCACTTTCCATTAATTTAACAAATTCTTTCAAAAATTTTGAATTAGTTGAACCAAAGATTATGTCGTCAACATAGATTTGGGCTATAAAGATTTCTTTTTCTATAGTTTTTACGAACAAGGTCGGATCGATTTGACCTTGATTAAAGTCTTTCGATATTAAGTAATTAGATAATCTTTCATACCATGCTCTAGGGGCTTGTTTTAGTCCATATAATGCCTTTTTTAATTTAAATACATGGTTAGGATAGTCTATGTCTTCAAACCCTGGGGGTTGGCTTACGTAGACCTCTTCCTTGATAAAACCATTTAAGAAGGCTGACTTAACGTCCATTTGGTACAACCTGAACCCTTTATTTGCTGCAGAGGCTAATAACATTCTAATGGACTCGAGTCTAGCTACCGGAGCATAGGTTTCATCATAGTCTAAACCTTCTACTTGACTAAATCCTTTGGCTACTAGCCTAGCTTTGTTTCTTATTATTTCACCGTGATCATCCAACTTGTTCCTGAAAACCCATTTGGTGTCTATTATTGATTTATCGATGGGTTTAGGTACAAGGTCCCAGACTTGGTTTCTCTCAAATTGTGCTAATTCTTCTTGCATTGCAATGATCCAGTTTGGGTCAGGAAGAGCTTCATCTATTGTTTTGGGTTCAATTTTGGAAATGAGGGCAATCTGACTAAGGTTTCTATGGGATGATCTAGTTCTGACTCCAAGGTTTGGGTCACCCAGAATTTGGTCAGGTGGGTGAGAAGTACTTACTCTAGTTGGTCTTGGTTGTGGTTCAGGTACTGGTTGTTCTGCCTCATTAGGATTAGGTTGGATTTCATCATCTTCTATAGCTCTTGGATGGATGTCAATATTGTCAGTTATATTAGGTAAATTGTTTTCTTCATCAAATATTACATTAGTTGTTTCTTCAACTTTTAAGGTATTTTGATTATATACTCTAAAGGCTCTACTGGTTGAGGAGTATCCTAAAAATATTCCTTGGTTAGATTTGGGTGTAAATTTTCCTAAGTAATCTTTAGTATTTAAAATGTGAACTTTACAACCAAATACTTTTAAATAGTTTAGGTTAGGAATTTTATGATAATAGAGTTCATACGGTGTTTTATTGTGAAATTTGTTTATTAAAATTCTGTTTTGAATATAATTTGTCGTATTTATTGCTTCAGCCCAAAATTGATGACTTAACTTATATTCGTTTAACATTGTCCTAGCGGCTTCTTGTAGTGTTCTATTTTTACGTTCTACTAGTCCATTTTGTTGGGGTGTTCTAGGACATGAAAATTCATGTTGGTATCCATTTATTTTACAAAATTACGTGAACCTATGATTTTCAAATTCTCCCCCGTGATCACTTCTTATTCTTTTAATTTTAGTATCTTTTTCATTTTCCGTAAATTTGCAAAAGTTACTAAATTTTTCATAGGTTTCATCTTTTGTTTTTAGGAATTTTACCCATGTGTACCTAGAGTAGTCATCAATTATTACTAAGCAATATTGATTCTTGCTTAGTGATTTGGCTCCATATGAGTCAAATAGGTTAATATGAAGGAGCTCGAGTCTGGTGTTGGTTCTTTCTAGATTGGTTGATTTGTGGATTGACTTGGTTTGTTTTCCTTTTTGACATGCATCACATATTGAGTTTTCAATGAATTTTAATTTGGGCAAACCTCTAACTAGACCATTGTGACCCATTTTTGAAATGAGTCTGGTGTGAGTGTGACCCAGCCTTCTGTGCCACAGGTGAGTTTCCTCTTGTTGTGTCAATAGACATTTCGAATAATGAAATCGGAACTAAGTTCAATATTACCTTTTCCGATTACTTTAAGTTTACCGTCATTGCCGAATGCAACTGATCCTAACTTCTTGTACTTGAGTGTAGTAAACTTCAACCTATCTCCAGTCATATGTCTAGAGCATCCACTATCCAACATCCATTGTTCCAATTCCTACACATGAAGTAGTTTGAAGTGCATCTTAATGGATTTAAAGATAGCTTGATTGAAGTAGACTCCTAAGATTTTCCAGGTAATTCAGCAAGTACTTAAGCCTATGATATAATTTTGATCAGGATAAAGTTTTTTTTTAAAAAATAGTTTTGAAATTTAAGTTTTAAATAATTTTGAGATTTAGGTTTTAAAATAATTTTGAAATCTAAGTTTAAAATAATTTTGAAATTTAAGTTTAAAATTATTTTGAAATTTAAGTTTTTAAAAATCATTTTGAAATTTATGTTTTTAAAATAATTTTGAAATTTAAGTTTTTAAAATAATTTTGAAATTTAAGTTTTTAAAATCATTTTGAAATTTAAGTTTTTAAAATAATTTTAAAATTTTAGTTTTTAAAATAATTTTGAAATTTTAGTTTTTAAAATCATTTTGAAATTTAATTTTTTAAAATCATTTTGAAATTTAAGTTTTTAAAATAATTTTGAAATTTAAGTTTTTAAAATCATTTTGAAAAATCATTTTGAAATTTAAGTTTTTAAAATCATTTTGAAATTTAAGTTTTTAAAATCATTTTGAAATTTAAGTTTTTAAAAAATTTTGAAATTTAAGTTTTTAAAATAATTTTGAAATTTAAGTTTTTAAAATAATTTTGTGTTTTTAAAATAATTTTGAAATTTAAGTTTTTAAAATAATTTTGAAATTTAAGTTTTTAAAATCATTTTTAATTTCTTAGTCATCTCACCCGATCTAAATTTTCAATCAGGGAATCCTGTAATTTTTGTGAGATGAATTATGGTTGATTTTTAGGGTAAGATTTAACTTTGTGTTAGATTCAGGTTTAGCTTTGTGTTCAACAAGTAGGCATTCTTTGGATTAACTTCTGGGCTATGGTGAGTCACAAGGAACTCATTAAAGTAACCATGCCTTCGAGTTTTCAAATAGTCCTACCCATTGAACTTAATACTAATCCTTGGTCTAACTAGTTAGGATTCATTTAAGGGTAGCTTCGGTCAGTTCCACTTGGCCAAATGCACCAGGTCGAAGCCATATCTTCCTAGACATGCGATGCCCAAGCTTCCCTAACGTACTATCATCCAAAAACTTCACCAGTACTGTTGTTCAAGTTAAACTTATCCCGTTTTAATCTAACCTTAATTACTCTGCCGAGTAATCTACTCTTGTTTTACCCATTTCAGGTAGATTAGGTTCAGTTACCCTGTCGGGTAGTACAGTTGGAGGTGCCAGCTAGTTTGGATCCTCCATCTATTTTTCAATTTTGAATTTATAATTTAATTTCGAATTTTGAATTTAGAATTTAGAATTTATCTTTGAATTTTTAATTTAATTTCGACTTTTGAATTTAGATTTTTAAGATCGTTTTCATTTTAGTTTTCCCTGGATCACGGCCTCGATATGGTCTGTTGTGGTAGTATATTTGATCCTTCGGAACCCAGTATTGGCCAAGTCCAACTTGATTGACCAATTTAGACTTGGGGACCCATGCTTGGACTGATTTACTACTTTGTTTGTTTATTAGAGATAAATAAGATTTATATTTCTTTTTACTTTTATATCCTAGCCCAGTTCTATTGTAGACGGCTCTTTGTGTCCCAAGAATTAGGTCCAGATTCTTGGATCCTAAAGAAAACCGTCCTAAGGTATTTTTTAAGTCTTTTACCTGATTTTTTAAACTTGAATTTTCTTCCTCAAGTTGTTGAACTTGAGTTGAATCTTGAGTTTGAACTTGATCAGGTAAGTATTTAGTTACTCCTTTAAGAATGGCTACTTCCTTTAGAAGTGACTTTATTTTCAGATTTGATTTGGCTAATTTGCGAAGTAAATAATTGACTAAATTATTAAGCCTAGGAATACTTACAACGGAGTCTGGCCCTTCGGAAACGGATGCGGATCCGTGGCTTTACTCGGAGTCGGCTTCTGATTCACTCTCGGTCTCGACGATCTGGTCCCAGGCCATCAGTGCGAGTAGACTTGTTTGATCAAGTTCATCATCGTCGTCCTCCGAAGAAGATTCATCCCAGGTTGCCTTCAGGGCCTTCTTCCTTCTTTGCTTTTTGGCCTCCTTTTGGTTGGTATAGTTGGCCTTGATATGCCCCTTCTGGTTGCACCCGAAACATGTGACTTCGAATTTTACCTTTGAGTTCGTTTGGGCCTCCTTAGATTGAACTGCCTTCTTCAGATCTTTCTTGTTGAAGCCCTTCTTCTTCTTGTAGAGCTTCTTTACAAGATTCACAAATTCGCTGGTCAGTTCATCTTCTGAATCTTCTGAATCGGGTTCGTCTTCTGATTCCGATTCAATTTTTCGCCGTCCTCTTGATTCCCGTGTTCGACTCGTACCTGCAATCAAAGCAATACATTTCTCGAATGGCTGTGCATTAGTTTGTTCATGGAGTTCAAATTCACTAAATAGTTCATCTAATTTTAAGGAAGATAAATCCTTAGAGACTTTGTAGGCATCTACCATTGATGCCCACAATGTACTCCTAGGAAATGAATTAAGAGCATACCTTATTATATCTCTGTTTTCTATCTTCTGCCCGATTCCATGAAGGGAATTCAGGATATCTTGAATTCGAGCATGTAAAGAACTTGTCGTCTCGCCTTCCTGTATTTTCAAATTGTATAGTTTATTAAGTAACAAATCACGCTTACTTACCTTGGTTTTCGAGGTGCCCTCGTGAAGTTCGATCAGTTTCTCCCATAGTTCCTTTGCGGAGGAGAATGGATCGACTCTGTTGAGCTCTTCTTTGGTAAGACCGCACTGGATGGTGCAGGTGGCTTTAGCGTCGGCTTCCACTTTTTTGATAAATGCTGGCTCCCAGTTCTCACAGGATGTAGGCTTACCGTCTGTACCAGTTGGTAGTTGCAGTCCTATTTTGACGATCATCCAGGTGTCGAACTGGATCTTCAGATATATCTCCATTCGCCCCTTCCAATATCCGAAGTCTTCTCCGGAAAATAGTGGGGGACGAACGGTGCTATATCCTTCTTGTTGGGCCATTTAGATCTACAAAAACAGAAACAACAAGATCTATTCCAAGACTGAGTCTTGGATTAGTAGTACGGGAGGAAGAAGAAAAAATAACAGGCTCAAGTGGTATTGACCAACTTTGAGTAGAAAATCGATTCGTGAAAAGAAATTAGAATATAGCTATGAGGCTTGATTCTAATCGACCAAAAAAAAATGAAAATACCACGTGAAAATTGTTTTGAACAGTGGTTACACTGATTCAAAACGACCCCACTCTGATACCAATTGTTGGATCGAGACGCGCTAGAGGGGGGGGTAGCGCTCGTGGCTATTTTATTCGATTATCAGAATCGTAAGAATTATCGGAGTAATTAAGCAGCAGAATAAAACAAAACAAGCACACAGAGACAGGAGGATTTTTACTTCGTTCAGAGCCTTGATCTACTCCTACTCGAAGGCCCGCGATCCTTGATCGCTTCCGGTGGGCAACAACTATAAGCTCGATAAAAGGATTACAAGATGAAGTACAAGTAAATGAAAGAACTAGTTATACCGACGACAAGAGTAGAATTTTAAAGCTTCGGGTCGTTGGAGACTTGTAGTAGTACTTCCTGGCGTCTTTCGGAGCAGCACGTTGAAGAGAGAAGACTTGGAATGCGTTGTATTGAAGTGTTGGTCGAAACCCCCTTATAAAGGGTGTTCAAGGCGCCATGAGGGTTGTTCAAGGTGCCTCCATGCTGCCTGGTCTTCCGCGTGGATCAAACCTGACCTGGTCAAATTTCATCCATTCAAGGTGCCTTATATCCCTCTCAAGGCGCCTTCCAAGGCGCCTCTAGTGGTGCTTCGAAGCCAGCTCAGCTTTTGGACCCGAGGCGCCTCCAAACTCCATGGAGGTGCCTCGGACACTGTTCATCCGAGGCTTTAGGTTGCTCCTTTGCACCTGCAAGATACGTTAGTCCCAAACACTATCCTGCAGCATAAAGTTAGCACAATAAACATGAAAAATGAAGTATAGACAGTCTCCGGACTGCCCGAGTCTGACTTCGGATTTCCATCCGGAAACCCTAGGTCGACCCGACGCCTACTGTTCCCTCTACGGGGAACGCGTCCTCACCTACTCCACTCAGGAGATTTTACCCGTTGCCAGTCGATCCTCCAGATCGACTGGACTTTTGCTCAGCACTCAATGCTTCCGGACTTTCTGCTGGACATCCGCTTCCCCGGCTAGTCCAGTCTTTCACCTGGTTCGCGACACCAGGACTTTCCACCTAGGGTTACCACCCCTAGGACTTTTGCTTGAAGCCATCGACCTACCAAGACTTTCCGCATAGGGTTACCACCCCCTATGACCTAGGGTTACCGCCCCCTAGGGTTTTCCCTTTGCCTAACCGCAGCTAGGACTTTCCTGAAATCCTCAAGTAGACTTGTTAGACTACAAAACATCTTAACTTTGAATTCTTTGTCGTTATCAAAACACGAGTTCGATCGTCGGATGCTTCCCGCACCAACAGTAAGCTTGCGCCCCGGACGTTTGCCGGTAGCAACTTTAGCTATCGATTTACCGGAACTCCCAGGAGATGTGAGTTCAATGATAGGAAGAGGGGTAGTAGCAGCCACTGGGGAAGCAACAGCGGGCAAAGAAACAACAAGGATTTCTTCGGGAAGACCTTTGGGAGCCTCAGGAACCGCCGGAGAGCTGGGTACCTCAGCTAAAGGAGTTGGATCTTCGATTGGAGGTGGCAGAGTGATGGCAGCAAGAAGCTCTTTTTCTTTGGCGTGAATTGCGTCTTCCTCCAGACGCAGTTCTTCATCGATCAAAGCGGAATAAAAGTTTTCCACTACATAGAAAAGAAAAATGTTTTTGTTAGTTAAAATCAACGAGAAAGAAACAAGATTTTACCTAAAGAGCCTTGTGTATTAGGCTTAACGGAGCTTAGGCCGAACAAGTATAGAAGATCGACTCTCAACCACTTGGAGATAGAAAGTCGATGACTTAACAACTTCTCACAATAAATAGGAAAAGAAGGATGAAGATGAAACTCCCTTACGTCGAGCAAGGGGGGTAAGAAGGATTTCCAGGCATGAGACCAAGGAATGGGTCCTGGAAACTTTATGAAGAAGAAACAGGATTTCCAAGCTTTAAGAGACGAGGGCATATCCTCAAAAAGAACCATTTTAGTCCGGGACTAGAACAAGAAAACACCAGGTTCCGAACACTTGGGGTAAGAAAACATGAAGAAATTTTATGGAGTTGGAGGGATATCTAACAGACTAAATAACATGTAAGCACCACACAGATAACGAAAGGCGTTAGGTGCAAATTGCTGCAAAGGAATATCAAAATACTGGCTTACTTCGATTAAGAAAGGAGGAATGGGAAACCTTAAACCTCCTATCAACTGATCCTTGAAAAAAGTCATGCAATTAGCGGGGGCACGATGAGAATGATCATCTGGTTTCGGGATTAAGATGCTATACTCCCTGGGGATTTCATATTGATGGCGGATGGTAAGCCTAGCATTTTTATCAAAGGAAGAAGACATTTGGACATACCAAGGAGCAATAGTTTCCTCAGCCATGGACAGAAATAAAGGCTAGCAGAACAACAAGTTACTTACTGGAAGCAAGAAAAGAGATCGCCGGGAAACAGTGAACACGAGGTTTGATCGAAAACTGCAGCAAGAAAAGAACGCTAAGGCAAGAAAGGAAGGGACAAAGTTGAAAAGAAGACAAAGGGTTTTGGGTTTGAAAAACACATAGCCATCGTTAGATCAAAACATTTTTATCTCACTAGACGCTGAGGATTACAGGAAAAAGGACAAATACTTACATGACATAGCAAAGAGAGAAAGTATGTGTCACATAATCATAAAGAAACATTTATGCTGGATGTGACAAATCGGATCACGCCGGGGTTGGTAACACCTCGTTATACGCTTCTAACATTCTCTTACCAGGGGACAAGCCAATCACAAGCAAGGAAATTTTGAAAGAAGACGTGGTTTACTAGGCATAATGAAGGAAGAGAGACTGAGTTTGACTAAATCCAGGTTGAGGACAAGAAAAACTAAGGATAACTATTTAGGCATATAACCTGTCCTAAGTTAATGTCATTATAAAGTATAAACTAGCATTGATCGAGATAATTTTTTACTCATATCGGCTGACATAATTTTTGCTGTGATAGATAAGTATAATATCGGTCGAGATAACCTTGTTTGTGATAAGCAAGCGAATATCGGTTGGTATAATGATTAGCCACAATAAGTAAGTATAATATTGACCGAGACAACCTTGTCTGTAATAAAACAAGGGAATATTTGTCGAAGTAACAATGTTTATGACATACGAGTGAATATTGGGGGGCACAACATTACATCTATTCTTAGAAATTAAAAGGATTCAATAGAGTCACTCGATTCAATACAAAATATTATTTTTACACTTAGAATCTGATCAAATACATAACATTACATTTCCCCTCAGAACATTAAACCTCAAACAGATAACAAAAATTACAAACATAAGCTCTCGAGATGTTTAGAAAATTTCAGTCCCACTAGAGTCAAACTTACCATGGAGCAGAAGTGGGAACATTTTACCTGGCACGAAGAAAGCTTGCCCGGGCGGCAGAAGTGACAATATTTTGCTCGGGACGAAGGAAATTGTGAAGCAGAAAGGCTCAAGGGCTAGGGGAAGGGGACAGATCTATTCAGGCCATAGTGCAAAGGCGACTGAAAGAGCCTCCCCCCTGTTCGAACCTTAGAGTTCTGCAACTAGAGCAACCAATCCTAGCCCAAGGGCAACATGGGCTATGCGTTCGTAGTAACATCCATGGGCTATTTTGTTGGTCCCCTGTGAGTAAGGAGAATTCCTCTGAAGCTCGTTGAGTGTCCAGAGCAGTTGCGCCTTTGGTTGGAGATTCTAAACCTCAAGAAACATCATTTTTTGGGAGGGTTTCTCGAACCCTAGAGTTAGCCGAAGTAAAAACATGAATAAACGCATACATAGATCTCGCCTTGTCCAACAAGAATCACCCCCAACGAGGGGGATCCCAGGCCATATTTTTAGCGGGAAAAGTCATCAAGGAAGGAAAAGAACAGAGGTGGGTGATGAATGAAGAGAGGGTTGTAGCCCTATTTAAAGAATCAAAGGACCCAAGGAATCACTGTACTAAGGTTCACGGGATCACTGTACTCAGGTTCACAAGATAGCTGTACACAAAATCTGTAAGGCCACTTCAGTACTTGTGGCAGAGTCACGGGTAGGAAAAAACAAAATCAGACTTGTGTCTAGTCAGTCATCTACACCTCCTTCGACTATACTTGAAGGGAAGGCTAGTGATATGGGTTAGGTTTCATGGATCCCCGATAAGGAAGGGAAAGGAGATAACCAAGTGGAGAAGATAGATCGATATTGGCCGGGATATACCACAAAGGGGGTAGGCTAATATTAGCCGATATATGCCTCCAAGGAGGCAGGCCAAAATCGATCAAGACGTACCTTCAGGAAGAAAGGCCAATATCAGCCGGGATATGCCTCCAAAGAGGCAGACCCACATCTATCAAGATATACCTCCGGGGAGTTTGGCTGAGATCAGCCAGGATATACCTCAAAGGAGGTAGGCCAATATCCGCCAGGATATACCTTAAAGGAGGTAAGCTAATATCGGTCGGCATATGCCACCAAGGAGACAGGACAATATTGATCGAGACACACCTTCAGGAAGGAAGGCCAATGCTGGCCAGGATATGCCTCCATGGAGGCAGACCCACATCTATCAAGATATACCTCCGGGGAGGTTGGCTAAGATCAACCAGGATATACCTTAAAGGAGGTAGGCCAATATCGAGCAGGACATACTTCTGAAAAGGAAGAACAATATCGGCCGGGATATACCTCGAAGGAGGTAGGCCAATATCGGCCGGGATATACCTCAAAGGAGGTAGGCCAATATCGACTGGGATATACCTCAAAGGAGGTAGGCCAATATCGGCCGGGATATGCCACCAAGGAGGCAGACCCATATCTATCAAGATATACCTCCAGGAAGGTTGGCTAAGATCAGCCAAGTTATACCTCAAAAGAGGAAGACCAATATCGGCCGAGATATACTTCAAAGGAGGTAGGCCAATATCGACCGGGATATGCCTCCATGGAGGCAGACCCATATCTATCAAGATATACCTCCAGGGAGGTTGGCCAAGATCAGTCAAGTTATACCTCAAAAGAGAAAGGTCAATATCGGCTGGGATATACTTCCAAGCAAGTAGAATAGTATCGATCGATGCATGTCTTTAGGAATGAAAGCCAATATCGGCCGGGCTGAATAATACCTTGAAAAGATACTTGATAAAATATAGCCCAGTGCTAGCTAGGATAATAAACATAGAGGAGCACGGACCAACATTGCCCCAGGAGCCTCATGAGAGGTAATAATAATTGATCAAACCTAGTTAAGCCCAGCTTTGACCGATACAAGGAACATTGTTATATTAAGCTATCTATGATATAGCAAAAACAGGAGGGGCGAGTAGGAAAGATAGAAACACTTTAAAATGACTTGTGAAACAGGATAGAAGTAAATATTTTAAAGAATTAATGAAGATATTTACAGTATATGATTGTGTAACAGGTGTTATATTTTTGGCGGGAAATGTGTTTTTAGACTATTTTACAGATACTAGACGACAAAGAAGTTACATCTGGGGTACAAAAAAGATTCCTTAAAAGTCATTTGCAATAAGTATACAGCTTACGTCATCTCATAACAAACTCTAACAAACCAGGGTCCACTTCATGACTACGGAGGTTATATGAAGTGGTATAAAAAGGGGAATCCTCTCCATTGGCTAGGTAAGTTCACATCATTGCGCACATTCATAACCCTAATTTTTGGGCTACTGTTTGGCTTCTTTCTTCTGTTTCCTTCTTCCCCACCAAGAGAGATCACTGACTTGAGCATCAGAGGGCCTAGCCAAGGATTCCCACTCCGGTCTTAGGTCACTGACGATAGTGTTGGTCGGTCTCTTGTGCGCAGGAAGCCTTGGAAGCTCCAGATCTAGGTTTTCTTCTGTCAGATTTACTTCTCATCATTGGGACTTTCCACCGGGAAGGTATTCTGTGATTCTACTCTCCCCGATCCGCTTTGGATTTCTCGGATTGGCATTCAGTCAGGTATTATTCTTCATCGAGGCAGTAGGATTTTTTTCTTCTAGCTCTCCATTTTGTCAAGCTTCTCATATAGGATCAATTGTCTATTTGCATGTTATGTGTGTATACATGTCCGATATTTACTATTAGAGGAATCAAATTGATTGTACCTATGTTGTATGTGCATACGTGCCTGATGAGTATTATTGGTGGATTCATGTCAATTACGCCTATGTTGGTGATCATATACGATTGGTGTGACAATGGAGGCGTTATGTTGATTATACCTATGTTGTAGGGTGTGTATGTGTATAGTGTGTTATGAGTCGGGTGTGGCTATTTACTGTATTTGTTATTTAGCAGACACATGTTGGATCTACCCATACCTATAGATATAGGTGCAAGATGGATCATTGTACTGGAAGTTTTTATGATGATTAGGATATTGCATTAATGATGATTGTATTGATATCATGATTGCTTATATCATGTTCATCATTGCATTGCATGTTGATGACCATTGTCTTCCTTGTTGTATGAGAGAGTCTTCAATCATTTTTAGGGTCTCACACTCAGCCACTTATTGGTAGTGGTAGCTGGAGTAGTTGTCGCTTGTCCTGTCGTTCCACCCGACCACTCAGCGGGGAGTGATATCCAGTGTTGTGAGCAGTCAGGGACCCTGATGCTATGTAGTAAGATAACCTAGCGAATTATCCACCTCGTTCGCTCTATAGTGACTAGAGGATAGTACAGTTGTCACAGACCTAAGCCTCTCGGCCATACTGGGGTCATGGTGTCTTGAGAGGTGGCAGGGGTGACCATGTGGCATGCATGCGTATTTTCATATGATGCACAGTGCATCTGTGGAGATATATCTGCATACATGTCTTGTAGTTACTAGCTATATATGATTGTGGTATGTTGCACTTGTTTGAGATATGATTGTTGCATATGGTTGTCATGCTTCATACATGTTCATCATTATACATGTATATGCTGTCACCTATATTGCTCAGGTGTTACGAGCAAATCTGTTGCTGATCCCTAGTGAGTTTGTTGATCATTATACCGTATGTGTCAGGTGCAGTTTAGGTATGTGCATTTATTATGTCAGTTATGATTATGTGTAGTTGATATGTCAGTTATGATTATGTGAAGTTGATATGTCAGTTATGATTATATGCATTGATTATGTCATATATGATCATGTTCTTATTCCCTACTGAGACTATATATAATGATCTCTATGTTTTATATAGACCATGCACTATCTTGTCATTGCCCACTGAGAGACCCACACTCACCACCGCATTTGTATATTATCTTTTCCTCAAGTAGTAGGTAGTGATTATGGAGTTGCTTGGAGTATCCTATCTGTCGGTCCCACGTCATATTGGAAAATGGTCTTTACTTTGTTTTATATTTTTATTGCATTTCTTTGGATTTATATACTTGGCATTGTAATAATTTTGTCATGGACATAGTGATTCGCCTTGTGGCTACTTTTGATGTTTCTGATGGTTGTTATGTAAAGCCTAACCGGCTAGCAATGTTTCATTTTGGTTTATAGATTTTTTTTCTCATTTTTCAATGTGTTTTGAGTACAACCATGTGGGATGCTTCTATACAACTACGTGGTTATGTTCTTGTTGTTCTAGCCATGTGGGATGTTGATAGCTTGTGAGTAGCCTTAGGGCATTGTATACATGTTTCTATTGTCATAGTTACAAGAGAGATGTTGTCCGTTTACTGAGCAGGAACTCCTCTGGGGCATGACAGGTCGATCGATTTGCTAGTTCGGTCAACTGATCAGTCTTTGATCAGGCTCTGCTTCACTGTACTCTAGTTTAATATCTGGTCTGACTCGAACTAATTCGGTCAACCTATCCCTAGGTTCGATCGACCGATCAGGTCAATTTATGCAAAACAGAGTTAAACAGAATATCCCTACAAAACAAATTTAGTACGATATAATATATAAGTAGTAAAATGCATGAGTAGTATTTGACAGTAAAACTATCTTGATCTCAACTTAGAAACCTTTCCAGTTTCTTCAGTTGGATCAACAACCTAGGGTTTGTTCCTTTCCAGAACATGACCTCACTGTCACTTTTCTCAAGTTGCTTACCTCAACTTACCTACCAAACATGGTCCTCTAGACCTATTTGGACTTTCCCTGCTCAGTATATGATCTTTAATCCACTAAGGCTTTTGCCGCAATACTACATTAGCCAATAGTAATATAGAACAATATGGTAAAACTAAACTTAGAATTACCAAGATTCACTGGTCTAGTCAATCGCGATCAACCTTACTTGGAGTTCACTCCTCTAAAACTTTCCATTACTTAAGGTTACCTCCACCTAGGATTTTCTCCATCTGGCTTCACTCACCAGAACCTAGAGTCACATCCCTCTAGAGTTTTCTCCACCTAGCTTCACTCATCAGGACCAAAGGTTACCTCCCCCTGGGGTTTTCTCTACCTGGCTTTACTCACCAAGACTCAACATTAGATCGACCCACTAGGGATTCGATATCGGGTCCTCCAGACCTATCAAATCTGTAATATACGGCAAATAAATAATAAGGTTAAATAGACAAATAACCTTAACGGAATTTTTCGAAATTTTTAGAAATTTTCTAGGAATTTTTCGGAGCTCCTACGGAGGGTTTTGAGGGGATCGATTGACGGGTATGGATAAGGCCTGTTTGGATACCCATTTAAGTGGGAGTTGTTTTGGGAATGGACTTAGGTTTTAATTAATCAAACCTAGGTTTAAATTTCGGATTTCATTAAATTTTTCCCGATCCTTATTCTTCTCCCCGATTCTCTCTGCCCGAAACCCTTCTCCGGCGATTTCTCGCCTCAACGACGCCAAGCTCGCGACTGCCGGCAGCAATCTCCTCCAGCGTGTCTCGGCTGAGCCTCCCCCTCCCTCGCGATTTCCCTTCCCTCTCTCGCGCGAACGCCCGACGCCGACGATCCGCGTTCTCCACCCCGATCGTAGCCTCGTTGAGTCGCCGGAGGAAGAGCCGTTGGATATCGAAGGGGATCGATTATCTCTGGCGTAGTAGGCATCTCGGTGGCTGTTTCTTGCTGGCAAGTGATGGTGATCCAGTGGCTAGGGCACGGCGGGGCTAAGGCCGATCAAGCCCTTTCGCTTCTCCCCTTCGATCTGGGCATTGGAGGGCAAGTTGGGTCATCACCAGTGGGAGTGGATCACGCGACACCATTGGAGGTGATCGATTGAGGTAAGGGCAGTGTTGGGTAATGCTGTGAGTTAAAGAATCTCATGTGAATTTGTTTCTTTTCGTGATATTCTTCCTGATCTAGGATGGAGGATGCTTCGGATCAATCTAGTGATGGATCTTCCTTGAGCAGGACTTCATCTTCTCCAATTCTTGCGGCTGGGTTCTGTGGAAGCTGTCGGATGAGGAGGTAAGGTTCTGTTAAGGTGAATCTTGTACTATGGATTGGAGTTTTAGCAATTCTTTGCTATACAATTGAGTTCTAGATTGATTCTTGGAAGAATTGGTGTGTAGGCATTTTTGTAGATTTTGGACAGTGGGAGTAGGGGCTGTGAGCTCTTGATTTGTGGCACTATCTCGAGGTGAGTTTCCTTTGATGATGTATCTCTAGATCCTTCTATTATCGCTCTGTTCTATCAGTGTTGTTATTGGATATTAGATCATGTTTAGTTTAGAGCACATGGAAGCATGTAGACAGATTCGTTGTAGTTGGATGCTCTAGTGTTGGATTAATTAATGGCAGGTAGGTTATGTTTGGAAAGATTGAAGGAGTTATAAGGAGATTTGATTAGTGAGAATTAAGGAAATCAATTGAGATGTAGGTTGATAAGGATTTGTATTGTATTATGTTGGAGATTTCCTGATCTGGGTTTGTTTGGATAAATTGTGATTAGTGGGTTTAGAAGAATTTATGATGAGTTTGGATTAGTGTTTGATTGATGATGATTTATGTGAATTGGATTTAAGATGTGTTAATTATGCAGATTGAGGATTATTGGAGTTGTTGGATGATGTAATGAGTTTTGATTAGTAATAAATTTGTGAGGATTTAGGGATTAATTTGTGGAGTAAGGATGAATTTATCATCTAATCGGATCTTTAGGTGGAGTCTACCTTGATTACCTAATCAAGGTAGGATTAGGTTTTGGGTTTGGTTTGTTGTTGATTATGTGATCAGCTAAACAATAATATATATATGTTGATTTATGCAGGATTTTGGATATGGGACGATCATCACGATGTAGGATTTATTTTATCACGATTGACAGATTTAAGGCGGGTATTTCTTCCTTAGCCTCTTTATAGATTCTTTGAAACTTAGTGCATGGTTATTATGTGAGGGATTAGGCTGCTCTACCTTATATCGTATTCGTTGTTGATTTCCTGCTTGAGACTTATGCTTGATCTTTGAGGTGTTCTATTTAATTCATACACAGTCTCAACTCTTGATATCTACTCTATTGTGATTACACGTGTAGAGTATGTCTTGTAGGGATTGTTGGGTTGTTGGTATTACCATGCGGATTGGGTATTTGATGTGGACTGTACATATGTGAGTATGTGTCATAGGAGTCATCTTGTTGACCGTGCATTTACATGTGGTGTGTACATACGTATTTGTAATGTACTTTTGGAGGAGTTGTGTTGATTGTATGTTTGGGGTATATACACATGTCTGTTGTGTTTTTATTGGAGGATACATGTTGATTGTACTTATGTTTTTGTGTCCATGTGTCTGGTGGGATTATTAGATAATTTTGGTTGATTATACATGTGTAGTGTCTACATATGTTTGGTGGGATACGTGGAGGTATCATGACGATTACACTCTTGTTGGAGTATTTTTGAGGTTTGGGGTTGTTGCATGGATGATGATTATATATATATGTATATCATGTTCATCATTCATTGCATCTGATGACCGTTGTCTCCCTTGTGGCTGAGAGAGTCATCAGTTGGTTTGGTTTAGCACCGCACACTCGGCCACTCATGGGTAGTGGTAGTTGGAGCAGTTGCTTCTAGTCCTGTCGTGCCACCCGGTCACGAGGTTTAGTGAGATCCGGTGTTGTGAGCAGTCAGGGACCCTGATGCTATGTAGTTAGATAGCTACTAGCGGACTGTCCGCCTCGACCACTATATAGTGGGCTGGAGGGTAGTACAGTCGTCACAGACCCAAGCCTCTCGGCCATACAGGGGTCGTGGTGTTCGGAGAGGTGGCGGGGGTGACCATGGAGCATGCATGAACTTTTGCATATGATGCACGGTGCATCTGGGGGTTATATTTGCATACATGCCTACTAGATACTAGTTGCATGTGTTTGTGGTATGTTGCATTTGTTTACGATATGATTGTTGCATATGGTTGTCATGCTGCATACATGTCATTTATGTTACATGTATTTGCAGTCGTATTTATATTGCACAGGTGTCACGAGTAGGTCTGTTGCAGATATGGTGAGTTTACTGACCATTGTACCAGGTGTTGATTCCAAATTGGGTATGTATCTGTCATTATGTTAGTTGTGGTTTGTACAGTTTATATGTCAGGTTATTATGTCAGTTACGTTTAGGTGCATTGATTATGATAGTATGATCATGTTCTTTATTCCCTACTGAGACTGTATACCTTTGATCTCCATGTTTTATGTATAGACCATGCACTATCTTTTCTATTACCCGCTGAGTTACCTATACTCACCACCGCATGTATATCTTTATGTTTTCAGGTAGATGGTTGGAGTGTCGCTCGGAGTATCCTGTCTGCCGGGTCCTACGTCACATCCGACGATCGTTTCGGGTTTTGGTATATCTTTATTTGTATTCGATATTTGTTGTATTTGGTGTGTTGTTGTATTTGTTGTTGTGGTTGTTGTATAAAGCCTAGCCGGCTAGCAGTGTGTTGATTGTGTTGTATTGGGCTTTCCGTTTTCGTTTTTCCGCTGTGTTGGTTTTTGGTACAGCCGTGTGGGCTGTTTTATATATAACTGCGTGGTTGTGATTGTTTCATTCCAGCCGTGTGGGCTGTTATTATAACTGCGTGGTTGTGTATATAAATATTCCAACCGCATGTGGCTGATGTATTTTGTTTGTAGTGATGTTTCATATTGTCACCGGTACAGGGGAGATGCTGTCGAATTTTTGTCTGGCAGGGACTCCTTTGGGGGCGTGACAAAATCCTTCTATCTAGTTTCCATGATCTACCGAGATTTCCCTTGCCTAACTACAACTAGGACTTCCCTTGCCTAACCGCAGTTAGGACTAGTCACTTAGTTGACTTTTGACCCTTGCCTAACCGCAACTAGAACTTCCCTTGATCAAAGCTCTATTAAATATATTTGTTGGTCATTAAAACCTTGGAGGTTTATTGCACCAATAATCTCCCCCTTTTTAATGTTTGACAAATATGTTTAAGTTAGAGGTAATTAGATTTCTGACTTAAACACTTTTTGTAACACCCACGAAATAATAAGCTATACCTATGGGTATTTTTCTTTTAGAATAAAAGAAAAAGAGAAATGGAAATAGAAACCAAAATGAAATAAAAAGAAAGAGAGGTTAAGGTTTGAACCTTGAACCTCCCACAAATGATAAAGTTAAATTGGTGTATGGTAACCACTAGAGTAATGAATGATATGTGAATAGAAAAGAATAGAAATTGTAGTTAAAAGTGAGAATATAATTAAGTAAGGGAACAAGATAAAATCAAGTAGCTCACCTCCTCTTCCTCTTGTTTAAGAAAAGAAGCAAGCAAAAGACAAGTTGCCTTTCTTCCTTCTTTTTCTCTATTTTCGTGGGAATTAAGAGAGTGAGGAGATAGAGGAGTTAAGGGGATGAATGGGGACATGTTTCATTCTCATTGGGAATAAATAGGAATGAGAGAAGAAAAGGGAAAGAAAGTTGGTTAATTCTTCCTCCTTCTTCTTCCTCCTCCTTCCTTCTCCTTCTTCCTTCTCCACTGAGACCTAAACCTCTCCCTCTCTCATTTCCGAAAATCCAAGCTAAGGTTTTTCTTGCTAAGAAAAACTAATTCACAAGAAGGAGTCCTCAAGATCTACTCCTTACAAGCAAGAGAAGAAAAGAGAGAACTAAGAAGAGAAGTTTCTTCTTCCTCTTCACAAGGGTACCATCTTCCTTAGGAAAAACAAGCAACAAGTTGTAAGTATCCTCTCACCTGTGGTACAAGTTGTTTACGTGTTTTCCATAAGGTTAGAATGCTTAAAAACCTAGGATCACTTCTTGAAATTTCGGCCAAAAACTTGAACAAAGGATTTAGAGAAGTTTAAGACCTAACTAAGCATGCTCACTATGTTCTTATGATATGTGCCCTAGTATAGGAGTTAGTGAATGATTCTTATGCTTGTATGCTTACCTATAACTTAGATACATGCTCTTGAACTTTCGGCCAAAGTATGAATAAAGGATTAGGAAGGCTTAAGACCTAAACTAAACATGCTCACTATGTCCTTACGATATGTACCCTATGATAAGAGATTAGTTTGGTGTTTTTATACTTGTATGTTTCTTTAAACCTAAATACATGCTCATGAAGTGTTCGACCATGATAGAGAAATTTACTAAGAGAGGTTAAAAAATTTATTCTACCATGATCATGACTTGCTTATTAATATGTTATGAAGAGTACTTAGTGTTTTCACACTTGTATGTTAATTGGAACCTAGATGCATGCCACCTCAGGGAATTAGGGTTTCGGCCATGATAGAAATGAAGACCTAGAAGTGTTTAAAATTTTAAGCTATCATGCTCATGACTTTTCTTATGAAAAAGAGTAGGAATATTTCTTAGGGTTTCATGCTTGTAGGTTGTTTGGAACCTTGATATGTTGCACCTTAGGGCTTCGGCCATAATGAGAATTAAGACCTAGGAGAGCTTAAGATTTACTCCAACATGCTCATGACTCTTCTTATGACATGATATAAAGCTAACTTAGGGTTATCATGTTTGAATGTTGCTTGAAACCTAGATGCATGCTTCCTTATGTTTCAGCCATAATCAATTTTAGGGTCCAAGGAAGCTAAAAAATTAAATCTAGCATGCTCATGAATTTCCTTATAATATGATATGAGGTTAACATGAGATTCTTATGCTTGTATGTTGTTTAGAGCTTAATTTCCTTCTTCATGAACTTTCAGCCATGATAGAATTAAAGACCTAGGGAAGCTTAAAAATTGATTTAACATGCTTATGACTTTCCTTATAATATGATATGAAGTTAACATGAGATTCTTATGCTTGTATGTTGTTTAGAGCTTAATTTCCTTTTTCATGAACTTTCGGCCATGATGAGAATTAAGACCTAGGAAAGCTTAAAAATTGGTTTAACATGCTTATGACTTTCCTTATGATATGATATGAAGTTAACATGAGATTCTTATGCTTGTATGTTGTTTAGAGTTTAAGTTCATACTCTTTGAACTTTCGGCCATGATGGGATTAGGAGCCTAGGAAAGTTTAAAAGTTGATTTAACATGCTCATGACTTTCCTTATGATATGATATGAAGTTAACATGATATTCTCATGCTTGTATGTTGTTTAGAACTTAGTTTCATGCTCCTTAATATTCGGCCAGAACAAGATTTAAATACCTAGGAAGCTTGGAACCTAAACAAAACATACTCATGATGTTCCTTAAAGTATATGATATGAAATTGGTTTAGGGTTCATATGCTTTTGTGCCACTTGTAACCTAGGTTCATGCTTTACAATGTTTCGGCCATAATTAGGTTGAAAGACCTAGGGAGCTTAGAACCTAACTAAATATGCTCATGATGTTCTTTATGATAAATGCTATGAAATTGATTTAAGGTTCATATGCTTTTATGCTGCTGGTACCTTAGGGCAATACCTTGAATGTTTCGGCCTCCCTATAGAATTTGGTGATTGAGATCCAATTATGAATCATATGTGCCTCACATGCTATATTATGAATTAAGAGATGTTATTTAATGATTCCATGTATGATTATGTTTTTCTATGATAGGTGATGTGTTCATTTATGTATGCTTTTGATCCATGCATGATAATGTCTCTTATGAGGTGTTATATGCTCAAGTATGCATGCTTTATGATATGACAAGTAATATGCTCATTTATGTATGCTTATGATCCATGCATGATAATGTCTCTTATGATGTGCTATGTGCTCAAGTATGCATGCTTTATGATATGACAAGCAAAGGCCTAAGAGTTGCTTTCCTTTTTATTGGGATTAAGAGCACTCTTTATGATATGACAAGTGAAGGCCTAAGAGTTGCTTCCCCTTTGGGGACTAAGAGCACTCTTCATGATATGACAAGACATGATATGCTATGTTATGACATGAACCATGATATGCTATTTTACTTTGTATGGCTTGTACCAAGGGTGGGCTCCATAAGCGCCACTAGGCCGACGGACTATGAACGGGTCTAGTAAAAAGGGATGGGCTCCTTAGTACGCCCCTAGGTCGATGGTCATAGTACGGACCTAGTTCCCTAGTAGGTTCAGGGCTAGCTACCCTGTCCTAGGGATTGCGCGCATTTATGTATATATGTGGTACAAGCCAGGCCCTCATAATGATATTATGTTCAAGTACTATATGATATATTTTAAGACATCTTGCACATGACATGACACATGTTTTAAAAGACATTTTGCATGATATTTCTTTATGATATGATATGCGTTTATGATTTATATGACATGACGCTCTTTTATTTATGATATGATAGCTCATGATATTTCTTTATGATATGATATGCTCTTATGATTTATATGACATGATGCTCTTTTATTTATGATATGATACCTCATGATATTTCTTTATGATATGATATGCTCTTATGAATTATATGACATGATGCTCTTATGAATTATGATATGATATAGCATGATGTTCTTTATGAGATGATATGTTATGATGCTATGTTTACACAATATGATGTTAGATGATTATGGTTCCATTGTTATATGCTTATGTGATTATGATATGAAATACGTTTTTTTGTGAGTAGGAAAGGATCTTACTAAGCATGTGTGCTTATAGCTTACTTTCCTTGTACCGCAGATAAAGGCAAAGAATGGATGAACTAGGGGACCCGCAGGAGAGGCAAGAGATGTGTGTTGTGGTGGCTCAGCTAAGACAAATAAAAGACCTGCTTATGTTTATTTATGTTAATGTTTCGCATGATTTCATAATACTTATTCATGTTTATGATAGAATATGACATCGTGACCTCGTTCATTAAAAAGAAATAAAAAAAATAAATAAGTTCTTCCGCTGTGTTACTTTAGAAAATGAAATATTAATATGCATGTATGTTCCCCTTGTAAGTAAAGTAACCCCGCCCTGCTAGCAGGAGGGGCGGGCGTTACACTTTTTCTCCCCCTTTTGTCACTCATCAAAAAGAACCTTCATAAATGTCTTTGATTTCTAAGGTATTTAAAAATTCTTTTGAAGAATTTTCAAGCATTTTGTAATATCATTTTCAAATATTTTCAAGATACTTTTTGAAAAAATATTTTCAAGCGAATTTCAAAAATATTTTCAAGGGATTTTTAAAAAATTCACTAAGTAAAATCTTTCAAAAATATTTCTCAAAAAGATTTTAAGACTTAAAATATTTTTACAAAACCAAGATGCTTCTAAAATAATTTTTAAATTAATTTTGTAAAAGTCATTAAAATAGAATTTGACAAAAAAATATTTGCAAACTATTTTTATCAAATATATTTTCAAAGAGTTTTTTAAAATATTTTTCAAAGGAAATTTTAAAGTATTTTTAAAACTATGATTTGAAAAATGTTTCCAAAAGTATGATTTCGAAGAATATGTTTTTTAAAAAAGAATGCTTGAACTACGTTTAAAAGAGAATATATTTGAGTCAAAACTTTTCAAAACTCTTTTTGAAGATAAAAATGATTTTTCAAAAATATTTCATTTTGAATCTCTTTTTTTTTAAATTAAGTTTTTCAATATATGCTCTTACCCTTAACTAGACACTCTTTTGGATATCCTTATTATCCACAAGAAGGGCATTTCTATATATATCTAAGGGCCATAATTGACTAAGAAAAACTTAAGTGGTGATCAACAAAAATTTATATATAATACACTCAATCAATCATCAATCAAAATTTTGAAAATATATTTAAGAAAATAGATTTACAAGTTTTCAAAAAGCTTTTCAAAAATATTTTTTATTTACTTTAGCATCTCACCCATTCTGAATTTTTAAATATAGTTATATGAGATGACTTCATTGATTTTGAATTTGTTGTAATTTGAATTAAGTTTAAATTTTAGTTGAACTTAGATTAATATTATTGTTTATTAATTTATTACTTATGCTTAGTTTAGAAATTTTAAGTTTAATTGTTAAGGATAATTAACTTAGTACTTAAAGATTAATTTAACAAATATGAATTGGGTTAGGAATTCATTATAAATTAATTTTTATTGTTAAGGTAAATTTATATATAATGATTTTTATATTAATTAATATTATTATTAATTAGTTTTGTTTAAGGTTAAAGTACTATATTTGTTGAAAGTCATTAAAGATTAAGTTGATTAGGGTTAATTAATTAAGTTTTCAAATTATGAAGTTAAGTTGAAAATTGGATTGTATTATAGTTTTTAGATTATGAATTACTTAAAAAATAATTTAGTTTAAATTACTTGAGATTGATTAATTATTAATTTTAGAATAATTATTGATATTGAATTCATTAAGTTGATTAATATAGTTGAAAATTATTTTAGTTTTATGTTGATTAATATAGTTGAAAATAATTATAAAATTAGTGTTTTAATTTTAAGTTTTAAGATTAATTTTAAGTTTGAAAATAATTTAGTTTTAAATTAATTTTAATTAAGTTTGAAAATAATTTAGTTTTAAATTAATTAAGTCTTAAAATAATTAAGTTTTAAATTAATTATGTTTTGATTATCTTAGAATTTATTTTGATTAAATTTTAAACTTTTTGTTAAGTTTAAATATTCATTTAATTTTAATTAAGTTATATTTAACCATAGATTTAAATTTATTTTAAATTAAGTTTGTAATTTTATTTTGAGTTTTAATTAATAATTTTGAAAAAGGTTGTTGACCCATGTTAGATTAAAACTTAGCTTTGAATTAATCAAGCAAGCTTCCTAAGGATAAATTTTTAGGCAGTGGCGAGGCATATGACCTTCTTGTGTATCAATGATAGATCACTTTCTGAATACTTTCCAAAATAGTCCTATCCAAAAAACTTAATACTAGGTTTTGGTCTAACTAATCCATATTGATTGAGGTAGCTTTGGTCAGATCCACTAAGTCTAGTGCACCAAGTAGAATACACAAGATTCAGCCTATACATGCATTCAACAAAGCTTCCTTGACATACTATTAACCCAATCCATTCCGATACTATGTTATTTGGGTTTGGTAAATCTTTTTAACTAACCGTTCTAAATTAATAGTATAAGGATAGAATTCATCAGCATGGTATATAGCAAGTAAGTATGCATGATCATGACAAGTCAATCAATTCAAACTAGTCCTATTTATTATTATTGTTTTTGTTATTGTTGTTGTTATAATTAGTATTTTTGTTATTGTTTTATTATTATAATTATTATTGATGTTGTTTTATTATTATAATTATTTGTTATTATTATTATTTTTATTATTATTATTATTATTATTAATTAGTTTAATAGTTGAAGGATACATGATTATAATTAGGTTTGTGGTGTTTGAAGTTTTGTTTTATATTTGACTTTGATATGTAGCCTAAATCTAGAATTTATGAGTTGATAAAATTGTTAATAATATTTTCTAATTTATCAATTCTATTTTTCAAGAAGTTATTTTACTTTTCTAATTTTCTTAGCTTTGAATTTTTAAATTTTAAAAAATTATTTTCTTTTTTATTTAATCTTAAGATTGAATTTTGATTTTTATTAGTTGAAATTTTATTTTCTTAATTCTTGTTTTCAAAGTTTAAGGAATTATTTTTTTATTAAATCCTTATTTTTATTTTTTGAATTATTAACTAAATTTTATTTATTTTTAGTTATTTTAAATTTTTTATTATCTAGATTTAAATTTAAATTCAATATATTTGAATCTACGTTTTGATCAAATAAATAAAGTTTAGTTACATTTGAATTAATTAAATTTTTATTATTTAAATTATTTTTGTTAAACAATGTTGATTCAGAACGTTCTTGCATTTCTAGTTCTTCAGTATTATCTAAACATGAAAGATCTAAAGCATGTATATCTTCATGTAATTTAAATTGATTTATCTTAATTGCTCCCCCTAAATCCTTGGGTATTCTCTCTAGGCGTTGGAATTTGTAATATCCCATCATTTGCTTCCAAGAATTGAAATTGTAATACCTCAGTTCTGAGATTCTGGTTAAGTATGGCTTTAAAAGGTTAGATGGTATTATCCATATCACTAAGGTGCACTTTCCTTTTCGGAAGCCCAAATTTAAGAACTCCAAAGTTAAGCGTGCTTGGCTTGGAGAAATCTGAGGATGGGTGACCTCTTGGGAAGTTTTCCAGGGTACATGCGAGTGAGGACAAAACACGCTGAAAGGACCTACGGTGGTATGTGGAACTAGTCGTCAACCCAATAGGCAATTCTAGTGGCGTTCCCGGTTCGATCCGGGTAGTGGCGTTACAGAAATAGACTTGATCGTATGATGGAGGTTCATAGATGTTTCTCCCTTCTTGATAGGATGTCGACATTCTTATAAGAAAAAGATAAAAAATAAATTTTCAAGACTTTCATCTTGGGATTAGCAGTACGAGATAATGAATAAAAAATATTGCTTAAGAATTTAGAAAAAACACTTTTAAAGCAAAAGAAAAGTTTTTAAAATTTCTCAAAAGACGATTAAGTAATTTCAGAGCTACCAGGCTTTGATACCAATTGTAGGATCGAAAGCGAGCAATAGAAGGGGGTGAATATCACTAGTTAAAAACCTTTTCTTTTTGTATCAATTCATAAAATTAATATCAAAGTGGTAGCGGAAAAAGTAATACAGATGACACAAGTTGGTTACTTGGTTCGAAGTCTACGTCGACTTCTACTCTAATACGCGTGATCCTTAATCGCATCATTGGGCAATCCACTATAATTCTTCTTTCCAAAATCATTAGAAAGAAGCAATGAATACAAATGCAAGCAGAAGATAGTAACAAACTACTATCTTCTTTCAAGTTAAATACAATGCAAGCTTAAATAAATATACCAACAAGAATAGAAGATGAAGCTCGATCGACACTTCTGGATGGAGTAGTTTGCTTGAAGATAAGAAGCAAAGCAGTAGCACGAACAGATACTTTGCATAGAGATGAACAAAAAACTTGATACCTGCCTCGAACCTCGAGCTCCCTATTTATAAGCATGGTTCAGTCGAATGATAAATCCATCAATCGACTGATCCGTTCAGTCGATCGAACCTCCAATCGGTCGACTGAACCCTATCTTTTCCTTCTTTGATAAGATCTGATCTTCATGCATTTATGATCTTTAATAGTTTGATTGACCGATCACTATATTCAGTCGATCTAATAGTGAACTTCCCTATTTGTCAAGATTCACATTTAATTCTCCATTAATGATGTGATTGTTTGGTCGACCGATCCTTGTGTTTAGTCGACCGATCCTTATGTTTAGTCGACCGATCCTTGTGTTCAATCAACCGATCCACTTGGCTTCCTTCTTTACTTTAGATCGATCTGATCTATGCCACATCAACTAGGTTCGATCGACTGATCTGCTAGTTTGGTAGACCGATCAGTCTTTGATCAGACTCTACTTCGCTCTACTCTAGTCCGATTTTTTGTCTGAGTCAAATTGATTCAGTCGACCAATCTCTGGGTTCGATCAACCGATTAAGCTAGTTTCTGTAAAACAGAGTTAAATAAAATATCCCTACAAAACAAAGTTAGCACAGTATAATATATAAGTAGTAAGATGCATAAGTAGTATTTGATAGTAGAAATGTCCTGGTCTCAACTTGAAAACCTTCTCGATTTCTATAGTTGGATTAGTGACCTGGGGTTTATTCCTTTCCGGAACACAACCTCACTATCTCTCTTCCCCAATTACTTACCTCAACTTACCTACCAAACATGGTCCTCCAGACCTGTTTAGACTTTCTCTGCTCAATGTCTAATCTCTGATCCACTAAGGCTTTTCTTGCAATACTACGTTAGCCAATAACAATAATAGTAATACAGAATAATATGGTAGAATTACCAAGATTCGATGGTTTGGTCAACCGAGATCAACCTTCTCACGCCCTAGGTAGTCTTTGCCAGAAGAAATTTCGGCAGCATCTCCCTTGTACGGGTGACAATATGAACCTTCCTACAATGCCCTCAGGGCCACATATACCTCGGCCAACACGATCGAAACAATAACAATATATATTAAGCAAGCACCCACGCAGTTTAATAGTGAAAATTAAACATAAATAACGATAAGGAAAACATCTCAAATATCCTACTCAACTACACCCATAAAACTCAAATCTTATATCCTACTCAACTACACCCATAAAACTTAAATCACCAGCAACATCCAAACGAAAACCAATCGAGAATAAGGGAGCATACAAGATCCAAGTGCCAAAAGGTACAAGTCTGGAAACGTAGACGATAACATAATAAGAAAACCAAAGAGAAAATCCAAAACGAAAATCCCCGCAACCTGGAGGGGGAAACTAGCGACTGAACTCCTCCGGACAGCCTCAACCTGAAATGGTAATAAAGGGGGGTGAGTCCAACACCCAGCAAATACCTAGTTGACATGCATAGTAAATAATAACCAACAGTAATAAAGATGCGTACAGTCTCCAGAAGAAATGAAACAATGCAAAATTGAAGATAAGGGGAGAAGTTGTACTCACCAAAACCTCCTATCAGGATAACAAGGTCGTCAGACTGAAAATACTTGTCCCTGTATGCATGTCAATCATATGCATCCATCCAATATGTAGCGAACAAAGTGTAGCAAACACAAGCAATAAATGCAAATATGCATATGATGCCAATGACATGTCCTGGTCACCCCTGACGCAAGTCTGCTATCTCACACATGATGGTGAGACCGAGTGGGTAGGGCTGTGACAACCATACACTCTGCCGTCACTGCTCCTGATGAGTGACCGAGTGGACGGGATGCTGTTGGAGTACACCTATCCTCCTAGCCAAAATCATAAGTGGGGGAGCGCAATGCTCTCATCTTCCAGAGACAATCCAGAGGAGGGATCTCTGTCGGTTACAATGTTGTGTCACACTACCCATGAGTGGAACAACAGAGCCAAACAAAGTAATCTGCTGCAACACACCCTGCCTGAATAAAAACCACTAACCCATGAGTGGTTGTGTGTGTAGATCCATGTAACTGGTGATGTGCTCAACAATAATGGAGTCGACTATCACACAACATGCAATCATACGAGATGGTGCATGACATTAAGCATACAAATCCTGACCATATCTACCTCCATAAAACATGTACCAAAAATAAATGCATCAAATAAACAGATCTAGGTACACAGGTCAGATATGGTAAATGACTAGTCCGGTATATCATATGGCATGGTATGTCACTACCTCTATAACATAAATAATATACAGGGGTAGGAATGCTAAACAGGTAACAAACAAAACATGCTCAGAAACAAATAGTGACATACCGATGCAGATATAAACATAATTATTATTATTTGTTAAAATCTACTAAGCATATCAACATGACATTATCTAAAATATAAGTTAAGGTACCCTCCTCAAATAGAAGGTTCAATCTAGTCAAATCCGACGTTGAGATACTCGTCTCGAATCAGAGTCCTACGTCACCAACATATACATTTTTATTTAGCTAAAATTCATTGAATAGCTAAATAAAATTCCTATGACTAATTTAGGGTAAAATCCTTATCACATCACCATCATCCTACCTAAATTAAATCCAATGGTTAATTAGGATTAGTTACCCTAATCCCAAACAACCCAATAGATTAGAAATCCAAACCTAAATCCACTACACATGAACAACTCATTATAACCTTTAATTTAAAACATGATCTACCACATGTTCTAATCTAAATACAATTAACCAATAAGATCCAATTCATTCCTAATTCAACACATATACCTAGGTTAACAATATTTACTAACCTATCTATCAATCATCGACCACAAGATCAAAAACCCTATACCTTACCTCAATCTCAGCAGCTGTTGATGCTGGAACCAGGTGGTTATTGCTGGTTGGAGTGCTGCCAGAATCAAGAAAAGATCCCACAGAACAGAACCTTACCTCACTGCACTGATCAAGTTGCTGTCCACTAACCGGATCAAGAAGAAGAGATCAGAATTCAACAAAACAACCTATCACCAACTAATTTCCAGCAACAACTATGCACCTTACCTCTTCTTCTCCAATCCCGTGACCTCAATGCATTGTAAAGAAGAGAAGGTACAAGATCTGATTAGAAGGAAAAGGAATGGAGTGATCCGACACTTCCCTTAATCCAAGCAAGAAAGATTAACACAGAATAAAGCCCTAATCTATTGAAATCCGTGAATCAACAAGGATCCGGCAATGAATCAAGAGGGAAGAAGGGTTTCGGTTGCTTACCCTCGAAGCCCTAAGGCATCTTCACACCGGCGTCGACTGTGGCACGATCGAGGGTCAGCGTCGGCTGTGGCGCAAGCTCGAATAAGGGGAAGAGGAAGGGGGGGGGTGCAGCAGTGGAGAGGCTAGGGCTAACTCGTGAGGAAGAATAAAGGGGAAGACTCGAAGCTTCCCTCTGCCACTGCTTTTGTACCAGAGGGGAAGAAACTGAAGGGACGTGAGCGGCGGCGGCGATAGCGAGAGAAACGATGTCGGGTGAGAAGGAGGTTTGGGCATGGGGAGGAAATAAAAGAAAAAGAAGAAAAGAAAATTAAAAAAATATTTAAAAAATCAAACATTTCCTCGTTATATTGGGATAGCCTAAACAGAATTTCCTGTGACCTATATTTATCCTCGTAACCTAAGCCATACGGGCTCCGAAAAATTTTCAGAAAATTTCTAAAAATTCTGAAAAATTTTCTTATGGTTATTCGCCCTTTTTCGCTATTTTACATTCTCCCCCACTACTAAAAATTTGGCCGCCAAATTTTCGTTATTACCATCAGCAAGTACTAACAATAAATAGATAGTATAATGCAGAATGAAAATTAACTCACATACCTCAAGTGAAAAGATGGGGGTATCGAGTTCGAATTGTATCCTCGAGCTCCCATGTAGCCTCCTCGTCAGAATAATGTTGTCATCTGACTTTAACTAACCGGATAGTCTTGTTCCGTATCTGACGCACTTTCTGGTCCAGAATCCGTACCGGAACCTCCTCGTAGGTAACGTCAGGCTGAATACGAACTGAGATATCTGTCAGCACATTTACCGGGTCGGATATATATCTCGTCGGCATAGACACATGGAATACATCGTGAACACCTGCCAAGGATGGTGGTAGTGCCAGACGATAAGCTACCGCTCCAATCCTTTCCAAGATCGGGAAATGTCTAATGTATCGTGGAGCTAGCTTACCCATGAGGCCAAATCTCTTCACCCATTTCGTGGGTGAGACACGCAGAAAAACATGGTCGCTAGTAGAGAACCCCAGGGTTCTTCGTCTCTGATCAGCATAACTCTTCTGGCGGTCCTGCGCCTCTGACATCCTCCATCTGATAGTACGGACCAACTCTAACTCCTGCTGAGCTCTATGAGGCCCTAACAGCTGGGCCTCCCCAACCTCCTCCCAAAGGGTGGGTGTCCGACAAGGCCTACCATACAACGCTTCAAATGGTACCATCTGGATAGCCGAATGAAAGCTGTTGTTATAGATGAACTCTACCAATGGAAAATGGTCCTCCCAACTACCTCCGAAATCCAATACACAAGATCTCAGAAAGTCCTCTAGAGTCTGAATGGTCCGCTCTGACTATCCATCAGCCTGCGGATGGAAAGTTGTACTGAAATGGGGCTGAGTGCACAATGCCTGCTATAGACTTTGCTAGAATCGGGACGTGAACCGGGGTCTCTATCTGATATAATACTCAATGGTACACCATGCAATCCAATGATCTCTCGACAGTACAGCTCTACCAATCGATCCAGAGAATCGGTCTTCCGAATCGCTAAGAAGTGCGCGGATTTGGTTAATTGAAAAACGATTACCCAAATCGCATCATGGCCTCGTCGTGTCCTAGGCAATCCAACCACAAAATCCATAGTGATGTGATCCCATTTCCACTCTGGAATCGGAATCTTCTGAAGTAATCCGGCAGGTCTCTGGTGCTCATCCTTCACCTGCTGACAGACTAGACATCTAGCTACAAATTCCGCGATGTCTTTCTTCATGTCGTTCCACCAATAATAACGCCTCAAATCTCGATACATGCGGGTCCTGCCTGGGTGGATCGTAAATCGAGAGTGATAAGCCTCCTGAAGTAACTCCTGCAAGACCGGAGGAGACTGAGGTACGTATAATCTGCCTCGGATATATATAATACCCTCCTCATCTCGAGTAAACTCGGTCTACTGCCTGGAAGCTATCTAGCTGCCAATGGACTGTAAGTGTTGATCACCGACCTGGGCCTCTCGAATCCTTGTCCTGATCGACGATTGAGCAACCATGGTAACCAACATACCCTGCTCTGTCCTTCCCTACTCCTGAAGGCCCAACTCAAAGAAACCTTGAATCAAGTCCATGATTGAAGCTTGGTGGCAAGCTAAAATCCCTCTGGACTTTATACTGAGTGCATCGGCAACCACATTAGCTCTCTCTGGGAGGTAGCTAATGGTACAATCGTAATGCTTTAGGAACTCCACTCATCTCCTCAGTCAGAGATTTAGTTCCTTCTGAGTGAACAGATATTTGAGACTCTTAAGGTTAGTGAGAATCTCAAAGGTAATACCGTGTAGGTGATGCCGCCAAATCATTAAAGCAAATATAATGGCGGCCAACTCCAGATCATGAACTGGGTAGTTCTTCTCATGCTCCTTCAACTGACGAGAAGCATAGGAGACTATTCTGCCGTGCTGCATCAGAACAACGCCCAAACCCTGAAGAGATACGTCAATGTAAAGTATGAATCCATCCTCTCCAACGGGTAAAACCAAAACTGGAGCACACACTAATCTCCGATTCAGCTCTTGGAAGTTGGTCTTGTAGGCCTCGAACCACGTGAACTTCACGCCTTTCCTAGTCAGGCTTGTCAGTGGCATAGCTATGCGGGAGAAACCCTTGACAAAACGTCTGTAATATCCTATCAGTCCCAAGAAACTCCGGAATCTCTTGTACAAATTTTGGCTACTCCCAACTGGTGACAGCCTTGATCTTCTGAGATCTATGAAAATTCCTCGGGTAGAAACTACATGACCCGAAAAACCGACTGAAGATAGCCAAAAGGCACACTTGCTGAACTTCGTGTATAGACGATGTCATCAAAGAGTCTCCAAGACTATGCGAAGAGGTTGTACATGCTCCTCCTCAGAACGTGAGTAGATCAAACTGTCGTCGATGAAGACAACAACAAATTGATCTAGATACTCTAGAAAGATACGGTTCATCAAATCCATAAACACCGCTGGAGCATTGGTAAGCCCAAATGGCATAACCAAGAATTTATAATGTTCGTATCTGGTATGGAATGTTGTCATCTGAATCTCAGATTCCTTAACTCTCAGCTGATGATATCTAGACCGCAGATCAATCATAGAATATACTGATGTACCTCTGAGATGATCAAACAAATCTTCCATTCATGGTAGGGGTACTTATTTCTGACAGTCACTGCATTCAGATGTCTGTAATCGATGCACAACTTTAGAGTAACATCCTTTTTCTTGATGAACAATATCGGAGAACCCCACGGAGAAACACTAGGGCGAACAAATCTCCTGTTCAATAACTCCTGGAGTTGAACCTTTAGCTCGTCCAACTCTTTCGGTGCCATACGATATGGAGCTTTCTATTTTGGCACGGTCCCCGGAATCAGCTCAATAGAAAACTCTACTTACCTTCTGGGAGGCAAACCTAGTAGCTCCTTTGGAAATACATCCGGATACTCTTGGACTACTGCAACATCGGAGAGTTGAGAACTACTGTCATCTTCAATAGTAATAAAAGATAATAGAAAACCTTGACAACCATGTGACAGCAGCTTCTGAGCCTGAATCACCGAAATAGTTGATATGTCATCATCTCTGATGCCAGTGTAATCCAACGAGGATTGGTTCGGAGGCTAGAATGTGATCACCCTCGTCTGGCAATCAACAGTGGCATGATATGCTAACAACCAATCCATGCGAAGAATATTATAAAACTCGACCATTTCCAGTACTAAAAGATCTACCGTAACTATCATGTTGCAAAAGTTTAACGGGTAACCCCTTACCTCCTGGGTGACGTCCAATGTATCACCGGATGGTAGGGAGACGGTTAGTCACTGCGTTCAAAGAGTAGGTAGTCTACCTATGTCCCTCATAAAGGCACGGGAAATAAAAGAATGTGAGCTACCAATATTTATCAGCATATCAGCGGATAATGCATAAAGTAAAACCATACCACGGAAAATGGATCCGTCGGCCCGCTGTGCATCCTCTCTGGTAACTGCATGAATACGTCCAGTCTCTAGCAGTGGTGGAGGTGGTAGTGTCGCCAAAGGCTACTACGCCTGAGTCTGATCCTGGCACTGTGACGGTGCCGGTTATGTGTACCTGATGACACATAAATCTGAATCCTTTGAAAAGTTCAAAGAATTCAAGAATAAAGTACAAAACCAGCTTGGCAAAAGTATTAAGATACTTCGATCAGATTGAGGTGGGGAATACCTTATCTATGAGTTGCGTGACTATCTAGCTGAGTGTGGGATTCTATCCCAACACACTCCTCTTGGAACACCACAATGGAATGGTGTATCTGAAAGGAGGAATCATACCCTATTAGATATGGTACGATCCATGATGATTCACACAGATCTTCCTACATTCCTTTGGGGCTATGCTCTAGACACGGCAGCCTTTATACTCAACTGAGTTCCATCCAAGGATGTAATAAAGACATCATATAGGATAAGGACTGGGAGAGATGCCTAGGTGTCTTTTTTGAGGATTTGGGGTTGTGAGGCTTACGTTAGACGTCAAGTTCCGGACAAATTGGGACCCAAATCCGATAAGTGCTATTTCATTGGATATCCCAAAGAAACGAAGGGATATTACTTCTACATTCCCAGTCAACACAAGGTAGTTGTGGCTAAGACTGGGATATTTTTAGAAAGGGATTTTGTTTCTAGAAAGACTAGTGGGAGTACATTCGATCTTGAAGAAGTTCAAGATGTGGACCATAGCACAGAAGCCTCGATGGAAGTTGAACTGGAACCACAAAGTGTTGTGGATGATGTTGTTCCATAAGGAGTTGAGGAACCACAACCAGTTCAAGTAGACATACCTCTTCGCAGATCTGATAGGGTACGTAATCAACCTGAGAGATACTCATTTATCTTGTCTGACCATGATGACGTTGTGCTCATAGAGGATGAGCCCACCACCTATCAGGAAGCTGTGATGGGACCAAATTCAGAGAATTGGCTAGAAACCATGAGATCCGAGATGGAATCCATGTACACTAACCAAGTATGGACTTTGGTTGATCCACCTGAAGGGGTAAAACCCATTGGGTGTAAGTGGGTCTTTAAGAGAAAGACTGACATGGATGGACTTATCTATAAGGGTCACTTGGTAGCTAAAGGTTTCAAGCAGATTCATGGTATTGACTATGATGAAACCTTTTCTCCAGTAGCGATGTTTAAGTCCATTCGGGTCATGCTTGCTATTGCAGCATACCATGACTATAAGATATGGCAAATGGATGTCAAAACCGTGTTTCTGAATGGAAACCTGCTCGAGGATGTGTGCATGACACAACCTGAGGGTTTTATAGATCCACAGCATACTGGCAGAGTATGCAAGCTGCATAGGTCCATTTATGGACTAAAGCAAGCTTCTCGAAGCTGGAATCTTCGATTCGATGATGCAATCAAATAGTTTAGTTTCATCAAGAATGAAGATGAACCTTGTGTCTACAAGAAGGTTGTTGAGAGCACAATTGTCTTCCTTATATTGTATGTGGATGACATACTACTCATTGGGAAAGACATCCCTTTGCTATAGTCTGTCAAGACTTGGCTAGGGACTTGTTTCTCAATGAAGGACTTAGGTGAAGCATCCCGCATTCTAGGCATACAGATCTATAGAGATAGATCTAAGAGGTTGCTTGGCCTAAGTCAGAGTACATATATTGACAAGGTACTCCTACGGTTTGCCATGCAGAACTCCAAGAAGGGATTTCTGCCGATGTCACATGGCGTGAGTCTTTCGAAGACTCAAGGTCCCTCTTCTAGAGAGGAGAGAGACTACATGGATCAGATCCCTTATGCCTCAGCCATAGGATCTATCATGTACGCCATGCTTATACTCGTCTTGATGTCTCGTATGCTTTGAGCATGACGAGCAGATACTAGTCAGATCCAGGTGAAAGTCACTGGATAACAGTCAAGAATATTCTTAAGTACTTAAGAAGGACTAAAAAATATCTTGATATATGGAGGCGATGATGAGCTAGCTGTAAAGGGTTATAGTGATGCCAGCTTCCAGACCAACCAGGATGATTATCGATCGCAATCAGGGTTCATGTTTTGCATAAATGGTGGTGCTGTTAGCTGGAAGAGTTCGAAGCAGGACACAGTTGCTGATTCTACGACAGAAGCTGAGTATATTGTTGCATCAGAAGCAGCAAAGGAGGCAGTTTGGATCCGCAAGTTCATCACGGAACTTGGGGTGGTTCCTAGCATCGCTGACCCTATTGTTCTCTATTGTGACAACAATGGAGCAATTACGCAGGCTAAGGAAGCTCGCTCACACCTGCGGACCAAACACATACTACGACGCTTCCATCTCATTCGAGAGATTATCGAGAGAGGAGATGTGAAGATTTGCAGAGCACCCTCAGAGGCTAACATCGCAGATCCCTTGACCATGGCTTTGGCACAGAGAAAGCATGATGGTCACACTAGGTCATTGGGGCTTAGAGCCCACACTGATTGGCACTAGTGCTAGTGGGAGATTGTTAGTCAGAGCCCTAGAGCCAATCATTTGATGATTATTGTATGGAGTCATTCTATCGTATTCTTATATATATAAATAAAGGCATTTGTTTTGGTTATTATACTTACTTGTATTGGTGCCAAATAACTAAGTATAATAGCGTCCTTGAGTAGAACGTTCTTACCTATATCAATCGATTGATTGAATCCATAATGAGATGATATAGGAAATACTACTCTTAATCATTCTAGTCAAGTATTAACATTCAGGGACAATGTTAATGTGATGAGACTAGCATGTAGGTCAACTCGATGACTTGATCTCACAAGTCATGGATATAGAGATATCAAGATGACACATGGGTATGCATTGGAGAATGTATACTGAATGACCCGCTATGAGAAAGTATCATCGATCGTTATATGAGTGTCATATACTTTCTCGTGTTGCTATTAGTATGACTACTAGTCCTTGGACCTGAAGTCACAATGGTTCCCTACATAAGGAGTTACGTACTTTGGCTTCGTCAAACGTCACTCGTAACTGGGTGGACTATAAAGGCGATTACTGGGTATGTAACAAATTATGCGGAGGGATGTGAGTGATGTAGATGGGATCTATCCCTCCTATATGACGGGAGTGACATCGATATTCTTGATAGAGTGAGACCACTAAGTGCATGGTCATGCCCAAATGAGTCAATATAAGATATTGAGCTCATTTGATCGAGTGAGTCTACTCGGAGTTCAAGATTTAGATTGATTAGAGGATGACACGTTCTATGTCTCACATTGATCAATCTAGATGTCTAGGATAGAAGAGCACTTGTCATATATTGTGAGGAGTCACAATTAGTAGTCACAAGGTGATGTTGGATCTCAACATTCTTGTAACTTGGGTAGTAATGATGTGTTGCTAGATACTGCTCATTACTTGTGCTTCTAAATTGGTTTAGGAGCATTGTCAATGTTACAAGAACCTATAGGGCCACACACAAAGGGTAATTAAATGGGGATTAGGTTCATTTGATGAACCTAAATGATTAGGTTCATATTATGAACCAAATTGGATTAAGAGTAATCCAAAGTAGGCTAATTGAGTTGGACTCAATTTGGTTCATGTGTTAAGTGAGTCTAATTTGGACTTAGACTCATTTAATCAATTTAATTCAATGAATAGAGATTCATTAAATTAAAATTGACTTGAACCAATGGTTAGATTAGATCAACCAAGGAAGAGAAGTTGTCAAGTTTGACTTGACTTGAGAGGAAGATGAAGGGTCAATTTTGACTTGACCATTTGCCACATCATTGGTGAGTTAGCATTAAGTGGTCCAATGATGATGCTCCACATCATCATGGTTACTTAAGTGGAATGCCACCTCATGGAAGTTACCAAGAGTTGTGACTCTTGGCATCCCATGGAGGTTACAATTCCCCTTAAAGTGGCCGGCCACTTTTGATGAGGAGTAAGTGCATTTTGTGTGCTTGTGTGAGTAACTCCATCATCTTCTTCCTCTAGTTTTCTTCTTGCTCTCCCTCTCCTCCATTACTGATCTCTAAGGTTGCTAGCACATCCTTAGAGGTTCTTCTCCATCTCTTGCTTGTGTGGATACACATAGAGAAGTGTCTACTTTGACACTTTCGAGATCCGGCGAACCGAGGACGAGCGAGATTACGAAGGGCTTCGCATTAAGGGTAAATTCCTTCTACTTGTAGATCTAGTTTAGAACTAGTGTAAGAAACTCGTACTCGTAATGTTTTTCGAAATTTTAATCTTCGCACGGATCCGGTGGCTGGGGTTTCGGGATTTCTGCAATGCAAAAAGCGATTTTTGCGGCCCGAAAAATTCAACACGGATGGTAGGGAGATGGTCAGTCACTGCGTTCTAAGAGTAGGTAGTTTACCTATGTCCCTCATAAAGGCACGGGAAATAAAAGAATGTGAGCTCCCAATATTTATCAGCATATCAGCGGATAATGCATAAAGTAAAACCATCCCACGGAAAATGGATCCATCGGCCCGCTGTGCATCCTCTCTGGTAAATGCATGAATACGTCCAGTCTCTGGCAGTGGTGGAGGTGGTAGTGTCGCTAAAGGCTACTCCGCCTGAGTCTGATCCTGCCACTGTGACGGTGCGGGGTACTGAGCCAGACACAAATATGTAGGCTGTGACTGATACAAGACCGACGGATGGGGTTGTGACTGGTACTGGACCAATGGCTGTGACTACGGCTGATACTGGACTAGAGGCTATGACTGGTACTGTGCCAGTGGTTGGGGTTGTAGCTGATACTGAGGTCCCACATCAGAACCCTGTGGTACCATAAGGGCACTGGAATGCTCCTGTCCATGCATGTCATATGTAGCTACTGCCGAGGGAGCTGTCCTTTACTGGCTATGCGAAGATTGGGCTCTCCGCCCTCCTCGATAAGTCCCTGTCTGATTGGGCAATCCTCCATGACCAGACACTCCAGATGCCATATGCTGAGCCTTCAACGAATAATCTCAGCTCAGGTGCCCGGGTAGTTTGCAATAATAGCAAACTGACTATCCCAGGGAGCGGGCTGTGGTGAGGTGGTCTCTCGACCCATATCTGGTGCATGAGTGATCGCAGTCGGCCAGGTCAGGGTACTTCTGGGGCTTCGGGGCTCTGATACCAAAAATATTGTCATGCCTAGGTAGTCTCTACCAGAAGAATTTTCGGCAGCATCTCCCCTGCATGGGTGACAATATGAAACTTCCTACAATGCCCTCAGGGCCACAAATACCTCGGTCAACACGGCTGGAACAATAAAAATACATATTAAGCAAGCACCCACGCAGTTTAATAGTAAATAACCAAACATAAGCAATGATAAGGAAAACATCTCAAATATCTTACTCAACTACACCTATAAAACTCAAATCTTATATCCTACTCAACTACACCCATAAAACTTAAATCACTAGCATACATCCAAATGAAAAACCAATCGAAAATAAGGGATCATACAAGATCCAAGTGCCAAAAGGTATAAATCTGGAAACGTAGACGATAACATAATAAGAAAACCAAAGAGAAAATCCAAAACAGAAATCCTCGCAACCTGGAGGGGGAAACTAGCGACTGGAACTCCTCCGGACAGCCTCAACCTGAACTGGTAATAACGGGGGGGTGAGTCCAACACCTAGCAAATACCTAGTTGACATGTATAGTAAATAATAACTAGTAGTAATAAATATACGTACAGTCTCCAGAAGTAATGAAACAATGCAAAATTGGAGATAAGGGGAGAAGCTATACTCACCAGAACCTCCTATCAGGATAACAAAGTCGTCAGATCGAAAATACATGTCCCTGTATGCATGTCAATCATATGCATCCATGAAATATGCAACAAACAAAGTGGAGCAAACACAAACAATAAATGCAAATATGCATATGATGCCAATGACATGTCCTGGTCACCCCTGACGCTAGTCAGCTATCTCACACATGATGGTGAGACTGAGTGGGTAGGGCTGTGACAACCATGCACTCTGCCGTCACTGCTCCTGATGAGTGACTGAGAGGACGAGATGCTGTCGGAGAACACCTATCCTCCTACCCCAAATCACAAGTGCAGGAGCGCAATGCTCTCATCTCCCTGAGACAATCTAGAGGAGGGATCCCTGTCGGTTACAACGCTGTGTCACACTACCCATGAGCAGACCAACGGAACCAAACAGAGCAATCTGCTGCAACACACCCTGCCTGAATAAAAACCACTAACCCATGAGTGGTTGTGTGTGCAGATCCATGTAACTAGCGATGTGCTCAACAATAATGGAGTCGACTATCGTACAATATGCAATCATATGAGATGGTGCATGACACTAAGCATACAAATCCTGACCATATCCACCTCCATAAAACATGTACCAAAAATAAATGCATCAAATAAATAAATCTAGGTACACAGGTCAGATATACTAAATGATTAGTCCGATATATTATATGGCATCGTATGTCACTACCTCTATAACATAAATAATATAGCGGGGCATGAATGCCAAACAGGTAACAAACAAAACATGCCCGAAAACAAATAGTGACATACCAATGAAGATAAAAATATAATTATCACTATTTATTAAAATCTACTAAGCATATCAACATGACATTATCTAAAAGATATGTCAAGGTACCCGCCTCAAATAGAAGGTCCAATCTAGTCAAATCCAACGTCGAGATACTCGTCTCGAATCAGAGTCCTGCGTCACCAATATATATATTTTTAGTTAGCTAAAATTCAATGAATAGCTAAATAAAATCCCTACGACTAATTTAGGTTAAAATCCTTATCACATCACCATCATCCTACGTAAAGTAAATCCAATGGTTAATTAGGATTAGTTACCCTAATCCCAAACAACCCATTAGATTAGAAATCCAAACCTAAATCTACTACCCAGGAACAACTCATTATAACCTTTAATTTAAAACATGATCTACCACATGTTCTAATCTAAATACAATTAACCAATAAGATCCAATTCATTCCTAATTCAACATATATACCTAGGTTAACAATATTTACTAACCTATCTATCAATCATCGACCACAAGATCAAAAACCCTATACCTTACCTCAATCTCAGCTGCTGTTGATGCTGGAACCAAGTGGTTATTGCTGGTTGGAGTGCTGCCAGAATCAAGAAAAGATCCCACAGAACAGAACCTTACCTCACTGCACTGATCAAGTTGATGTCCACTAACCGGATCAAGAAGAAGAGATCAGAATTCAATAAAATAACCTATCACCAACTAATTTCCAGCAACAACTATGCACCTTACCTCTTCTTCTCTAATCCCATGACCTCAATGCACTGCAAAGAAGAGAAGGTGCAAGATCTAATCAGAAGGAAAAGGAATGGAGTGATCCGACACTTCCCTTAATCCAAGCAAGAAAGATTAACACAGAATAGAGCCCTAATTTAGTGAAATCCGTGAATCAACAAGGATCCAGCAATGAATCAAGAGGGAAGAAGGGTTTCGGTTGCTTACCATCGAAGCCCTAAGGAATCTTCACACCGGCGTCGACTGTGGCACGATTGAGGGTCGGCGTCGGCTGTGGCACAAGCTCGACTAAGGGGAAGAGGAAAGGGGGGGGGGTGCGTGGTGGAGAGACTAGGGATAACTCGTGAGGAAGAGGAGCGGGGAAGACTCGAAGCTTCCCTCTGCCACTGCTTTTGTACCGGAGGGGAAGAAACGGAAGGGACGTGAGCGGCGCCAGCGGGAGAAATGACGTCGAGTGAGAAGGAGGTTTGGGCATGGGGTGGAAATAAAAGAAAAAGAAGAAAAGAAAATTAAAAATAAATATTTTAAAAAATCAAACATTTCCTCGTTATATTGGGATAGCCTAAACAGGATTTCCCGTCGCCTATATTTATCCCCGTAACCTAAGCCATACGGGCTCCAAAAAATACCTAGAAAATTTCTAAAAATACCTAGAAAATTCCCATATGGTTATTCGTCTTTTTTCAGTATTTTACATTCTCCCCCAATAATAAAAATTTGGTACCCAAATTTTCGTTATTACCATCAGCAAGTACTAACAATAAATAAATAGTATAAATGCTGAACGGAAATTAACTCACATACCTTAAGTGAAAAGATAGGTGTATCGAGCTCGAATTATATCCTTGAGCTCCCATGTAGCCTCCTCGTCAGAATGATGCTGCCATCTGACTTTAACTAGTCGGATAGTCTTGTTCTGTAGCTGACGCTCTTTCTGGTCCAGAATCCGTACCGGAACCTCCTTGTAGGTAACGTCAGGCTGAATAGGAACTGAGATATCTGTCAGCACATTTGACGGGTTGGATATATATCTCGTCAGTATAGACACATGGAATACATCGTGAACACCTGCCAGGGACGGTGGTAGTGTCAGACGATAAGCTACCACTCCAATCCTTTCCCAGATCTGGAAAGGTCCAATGTATCGCGGAGCTAGGTTACCCCTGAGGCCAAATCTCTTCACCCCTTTCGTGGGTGAGACACGCAGAAAAACATGGTCACCAGTAGAGAACCCCAGGGGTCTCAGTCTTCGATCAACATAACTCTTCTAGCGGTCCTGCGCCTCTGACATCCTCCATCTGATAGTTCGGTCCAACTCTGACTCCTGCTGAGCTCTATGAGGCCCTAACAGCTGGGCCTCCCCAACCTCCTCCCAGAGGGTGGGTGTCTGACAAGGCCTACCAAACAACGCTTCAAATGGTACCATCTGGATAGCCAAATGAAAGCTGTTGTTGTAGGCGAACTCTACCAATGGAAAATGTTCCTCCCAACTACCTCTGAAATCCAATACACAAGATCTCAGCAAGTCCTCTAGAGTCTGAATGGTCCGCTCTGACTATCCATCAGTCTACGGATGGAAAGCTGTACTGAAATGGAGCTGAGTGCCCAAGGTCTGCTGCAGACTCTACCAGAATCGGGATGTGAACTGAGGGTTTCTATCCGATATAATACTCAATGGTACACCATGCAATATGATGATCTCTCGATAGTACAGCTCTACCAATCGATCCAGAGAATCAGTCTTCCGGATCGCTAAGAAGTGCATGAATTTGGTTAATTGATCAACGACTACCCAAATCGCATCATGACCTCGTCGTGTCCTAGGCAATCCCACCACAAAATCCATAGTGATGTGATCACATTTCCACTCTAGAATCGGAATCTTCTGAAGTAATCTGGCAGATCTCTGGTGCTCTGCCTTCACCTGCTGACAGACTAGACATCTAGCTACAAATTTTGCGATGTCTTTCTTCATGTCGTTCCACCAATAAGAACGCCTCAAATCTCGATACATGTGGGTCCGGCCTGGGTGGATCACAAATCGAGAGTGATGAGCCTTCTGAAGTAACTCCTGCAAAACCGGATGAGACTGAGGTATGCATAATCTGCCTCAGAAATATATAATACCCTCCTCATCTCGTGTGAACTCGGTCTGTTGCCCGGAAGCTATCTGACTACCAATGGGCTGTAAGTGCTGATCACCGACCTAGGCCTCTCGAATCCTTGTCCTGATCGACGACTGAGCAACCATGGTAACCAACATACCCTGCTCTGTCCGTCCCTGCTCCTGAAGTCCCAACTCGGAGAAACCCTGAATTAAGTCCGTGATTGAAGCTCGGTGGCAAGCCAAAGTCCCTCTGGACTTCCTGCTGAGTGCATCGGCAAGAACATTAGCTCTCCCTAGGAGGTAGCTAATGGTACAATCATAATCCTTCAGGAACTCCACTCATCTCCTTTGTTGGAGATTTAGTTCCTTCTGAGTGAACAGATATTTGAGACTCTTAAGGTCAGTGAGAATCTCAAAGGTAAAACCACACAGGTGATGCCGCCAAATCTTTAAAGCAAATATAATGGCGGCCAACTCCAGATCATGAATTGGGTAGTTCTTCTCATGCTCCTTCAATTGACGAGAAACATAGGAGACTACTCTGCCGTGTTGCATCAGAACAGTGCCCAAACCCTGAATAGATGCGTTATTGTAAAGTATGAATCCATCCTCTCCAGCGGGTAAAACCAACACTGGAGCAGACACTAATCTCCGCTTCAGCTCCTGGAAGCTGGTCTCATAGGCCTCGGACCACTTGAACTTCACGCCTTTCCTAGTCAGGCGTGTCAGTGGCATAGTTATGCAGGAGAAACCCTTGGCAAAATGTCTGTAATATCCTGCTAGCCCCAAGAAACTACGGAATCTCCTGTACAAATTTCAGCTGCTCCCAACTGGTGACAGCCTCAATCTTTTGAGATCTACGGGAATACCTAAGCTAGAAACTACGTGACCCATAAAACCGACTGAACATAGCCAAAAGGCACACTTGCTGAACTTCGCGTATAGACGATGTCGTCGAAGAGTCTCCAAGACTATGCGAAGAGACTGTCATGCTCCTCCTCAGAACGCGAGTAGATCAAAATGTCGTCGATGAAGACAACAATAAACTGATCTAGGTATTTCAGAAGATGTGGTTTATCAAATCCATAAACACCGTAGGAGCATTGGTAAGCCCAAATGGCATTACCAAGAATTCATAATGTTCATATCTGGTACGGAATGCTGTCTTCTGAATGTCAGATTCCTTAACTCTCAGCTAATGATATCCAGACCATAGATCAATCTTAGAATATACTGATGTGCCTCTGAGCTGATCAAACAAATCTTCAATCTGTGGTAAGGGGTACTTATTTCTGACAATCACTGCATTCAGCTGTCGATAATCGATGCACAACCTCAGAGTACCATCCTTTTTCTTGACGAACAATACCGGAGAACCCCACGGAGAAACACTAGGCGAATAAATCTCCTGTTCAATAACTCTTGGAGTTGAACCTTTAGCTCTTCCAACTCTTTCGGCGCCATACAATATGGAGCTTTTGATGTTGGCGCGGTCCCCGGAATCAGCTCAATAGAAAACTCCACTTACCTTCTGGGAGGCAAACCTAGTAGCTCCTTTGGAAATACATCCGGATACTCTCGGACTACTGGAACATCGGAGAGTTGAGAACTACTGTCATCTTCAATAGTAATAAAAGATAATAGAAAACCCTGATAGCCATGTGACAGTAGCTTCTGAGCCTGAATCACCGAAATATTTGATAAGTCGTCATCTCTGATGCCAATGAAATCAAACGAGGATTGGTTCGGAGGCCAAAATGTGACCAGCCTCGTCTAGCAATCAACAGTGGCATGTTATGCTGACAGCCAATCCATGCCAAGAATAATATAAAACTCGACCAATTCTATTACTAAAAGATCTACCGTAACTATCATGTTGCCAAAGTCTAACGGGTAACCTTTGACCTCCTGGGTGACGTCCAATGTATTACCGGACGATAGGGAGACGGTCAGTCGCTGCGTTCTAAGAGTAGGTAGTGTAATGCCCAGCAATTTCATATGAATTTCTTTTAAGAATAAGAGAGAATGGAACCAAAAAGAAAAGAAAACAAAAAAGAAAAGGAGAGTGGTCAAGGCTTGAACCTTGAACCTCTTAACAAGTGGCAAGTTTTAAGTAGTATGGGATAACAAATAGCCCAGGAGAAAGTGTTGGTAGGAAGGAAAGGGAAATTGTAGTTAAGGGTAAGGATGGTGAAGGGACACCTTTCTCCCTTCACTTAGAAGAAAAGTTTGACTTTTCTTTCTCCCCTTCACTTAGCATGAAGAGATCATTTTCCCTTCTCCCTTTCATGGAGAATAAATAGAAGAAAGGGAAAGAAAAGCTATTCTTTTCCTTCTTCCTCCTTCTTCTTCCTCCACTGAAAACTCCAAGCTCCTCTCTCCCATTGTCGAATTCAAGCTAAGGGTTTTCTCCCTAAGAAAACTTCACAAAGGGAAGTTCTTGAAGCATACTCTTATTACAAGAAAAAAAAAGAATAAGGAAAAGGGAATTCTAGAAGCGAAAAGGGTCTTCGTCTTCTTCTTCACCAAGGGTATTCTCTTAGTAAACCAAGCAAGAGGATGTAAGTATTCCCCTCACCTGCAGTACAAGTAGTTTTCTTTATTGTGGTTTTTATGTTGCTTAACAAAAACCCTAGAAACATGTCTTGAAGTTTCGGCCAAGAAGGATTAAGAGGCCTAGAGAAGTTTAAACTCAAATTTGTCTAGCTTATGTTTTCTCTCACGATACCTAATATGTGATATGATGTTATTAAGATGTTATTCATGATTTATTTAGCTAAAAACCCTAGAGTCATGCCTTGAAGTTTCGGCCAAGATGAATTAAAAGGCCTAGAGAAGTCTAAACTCAAAGTTGTCTAGCTTATGTTTTCTCTCATGATACCTAATATGTGATGTGATGTTATCAAAATGTTATTCATGATTTATGTAGCTTAAAACCCTAGAAACAAGCCTTGTAAGTTTTGGCCAAGAAGAAAATGAAAAGGCTTAGGGAAGTTGAACTCCAACTAGACTTGCTTAGGTTTTTTCTTCTATGTCATGCTATGTATCATATGATATTAGTTTAAAATTCATGCTTGAAGTTGCTTAAAAGAAAACCCTAGATTCATGCTTATAGATTTCATCCAAGACCTGGAAATTAGGGTTGGAGATTTCATGTATGTTTGCTATGAGTCTCACTTGTTATGCCATGTATCATGTGATATTAATTTAATGTTTCATGCTTGAAGTTGCTTAAAAGAAAACCCAAGATTCATGCTTATAGATTTCGGCCAAGACTTGGAAATTAGGGTTGGAGATTTCATGTATGCTTGCTATGAGTCTCACTTGTTATGCTATCATGTGATATTAATTTAATGTTTCATGCTTGAAGTTGCTTAAAAGAAAACCTTAGAATCATGCTTATAGGTTTCGGCCAAGACTTGGAAATTAGGGTTGGAGATTTCATGTATGCTTGCTATGAGTCTTACTTGTTATGCCATGTATCATGTGATATTAATTTAATGTTTCATGCTTGAAGTTGCTTAAAAGAAAACCCTAGATTCATGCCTATAGATTTCGGCCAAGACTTGGAAATTAGGGTTGGAGATTTCATGTATGCTTGCTATGAGTCTCACTTGTTATGCCATGTATCATGTGATATTAATTTAATGTTTCATGCTTAAAGTTGCTTAAAAGAACCCTAGAATCATGCTTATAGGTTTCGGCCAAGACATGGAACTAGGGTTTGTAGAAAGATCAAGACCCCAATTATGCATGATAATGACTCTTCATGATATGTTACGTGATATGTGGACTTTATGTTAGCATGTTATGCTTATGCAAGGCTTATGTATGAGGAAATGCCTAAGAGTTGCTTCCCTATAAGTTGGGATTAAGAGCACTCTTCACGATATGACAAGTAACATAAGACCTAAGAGATGCTTCCCTATAAGTTAGGATTAAGAGCACTCTTCATGATATGACAAGAAACATGATATGCTATTTTACTTTTGTATGGCTTGTACCAAACCCTAAGAATGGTCCATGGGATGGGCTCCTAAGTTGCCCCTAGGTCGAAGCACGGGCCTAGTTCCTAGTAGGTTCAAAATTAGGTACCTTAGATTTATTTAGGATGCGCGCAATTCATGTATGTGGTACAATGCCGGACCCTCATGTTGAGATTTATGTTTAAGTATTTATATAATATATGTTTTCAAAAGAACATCTTGCATATATATATGTGATTTCATATTATGTGATTATTAGGCTTTAGGAAGATGCTCTCTTGAGATATGTCTATGATACCTAGAAGAACATGCTACTACTTTATGCTTATGCTCTCTTATACCATGTTATGATTTGCCTAAATGAATATGGCACTACCTCATGCTAACATGAAAGCTGAAATCTAGATATGGTTAAATGAATATATCACTACTCCATGTTTAATTCATGATTTATGGCTTTTGTGAGTAGGAAAGGATCTTACTAAGCCTATGTGATTATAGTTTTATTTTCCTTGTACTGCAGAAAAGGGTAAAGCATGGCTAAACTAAAGGTTGCAGCTGGAAGGGCAAAGTTGTGTGTGGCAGTGGCATGGTGGAAGAGATATGTTTTATGTTTCAGGACTTATGCATATTTTAAGTTTTGTATGTTTAACTTATTTTTCCTATTTGATACTTTTTGATAGTTGCTACTTGATATTAACTTGAACCTGTTTGGATGGTTGAATGCTTAATATAAACTTATACTCTCTTTTGTTCCATGAAACCTTGAAATGTTAAGTACTTGTTTAATTAGAGAACTGTTAATTATCATGAACTCTAGAGAACAATATATATGTTTAGTTGTCCCCTTGTTTAGTAAGCTTTATGATCCAGTCAAACAAGCATGTATCATGTTCCAAGTAATAGATAGTAATAATCAAATTTTATATGCCTGAGTACTAGCATGTTCACATGTTTTGTTTATATGATTAAGTTTAAGTTAAGAAAAAAAATTTTCTTCCGCTGCAATGATTTCATATGCATGTATGTATGTTCGCGTAGCGCCGCTCTTGCTGTGCCAGGGCAAGAGGAAGGGCAAGCGTTACAGTTTGGTATCAGAGCAGGTCTGCCTTTCCACTACACACACATCAAGCCTCCATCCTGCCGCTCCAAGTAAGAACTTCTATGCCTACTTTATTTCTTTTATGTAGGATAAAGAAATGTTTTTTTTAGTCTAAGTATGCATGAATGTAAGTAGGAATGATAATTATCTTATGCTAGCCTTGTTAGGAATGATGATAACTTATGCTAGTTTGTTGTCATATATGAAGATAAGCATGGTTAGGAGACGCAATAACCGAGTCGATGAGACAGTACCCCCACCTGATCTGATGCATGTAGTTACTGAACTCCAGCGTCAGGTTACAGAACAACAGCAAGTAATTAATGCTCAAATGAATCAGCAGGGGAACCCTGCCACCCCACCAGTGAACTAGAATACGATGCCAGTCGTACATACAGCTGCACTAGTACCACCGATAGGCCCAACCCCAGTAGTTCGACAAGAGGCATATCTAATTTAGTGGCAGAGGCTGAAGCTGGAAAACTTCTCTGGTACTTGTGAACCATGGGACACCCAAGCCTGGTTCAAGACTGTAGAAAGCATAGTAGACCTATTGGACTGGCCTAAACATGAAAAGGTCAAATGTTTATCATTCTGCCTTTCGGGAGATGCCAGAATGTGGTGGGACCGGGTTAAAGCAAAGAGGCAAGTGAACCAAATGAGATGGACGGATTTTGAAGCTGAACTTTTCGAAGAATTCTTCCATATGCGTGTGACAAACAAGCACTATGACGAGTTCACCGAGTTTCGGCAAGGTGACCTATCAGTTAATGAAGCCGTGAAAAGATTCAACCGACTAGCATGCCTATGCCCAGAGTTAGTCAGTACTGAAAGAGAAAGGGTCAGACTCATGCTGAAGATGCTCAGATCCGAAATAGCTCTAAATGTGGCCGCCGGGGTTAATAGACCGCAGACCGCAGAAGAGCTGTTCAGCAGTGCCCTGATCATCGAACACTACCTGAAGGCGCTGAACGAAGGCAAGAGTCAAGCCCAGTCGGGAGGATAGAAATCTCAAAGTACCAAAACCAGCTGGAAAGGAAACCACAATGGTAAGAGAAAGCAATGGAACAACTCTAAGGGTGGTCCAGCGAACAAACAGCCCATGTACCCTCAGTGTACCACATGTGGTAAAAAGCATCCAGGAGTATGTCGTAAGGGTACGAACAAGTGCTTCAATTGTGGACTAGAAGGGCATAGAGCCAGAGACTGCCCTACCTAGGTTCAGGCACCTCCTCAGCAGTATATTCAAAACCGAGGGCTCCCTCACAGCTACACCAGATGGAAGTTGCGATAGAAGGTAGTCAGATAAGCGAAGGAAGATTGAAAGCCCCGGCAGTTACGACAAATGCCAGGATTTTCTCCCTCACCAAGGAGGACGTGGTGAATGCTTCTACGGTTGTCACAGGTCAGATATTTATTTTCAGTCAGCATGCTACTATATTATTTGATACTGGGGCAACACACTCGTTCATCTCCACGCCTTTCACAAAGAAGATAGACATGACACCACAAGCCTTAGATTGCAAATTCTTAACGACCCTGCCCTCGGGAGAAGTGATGTCATCTACCCATATGCTACGAGCCGCTCCGATTAGAATTGCAGATAGAGAGCTCTATTATAATCTGATAGTGCTCGATATGCAGGATTATGACATTATATTGGGCATGGATTTCCTGAGCAAGTACGGTGCTTTGATTGAGTACCGTAAGAGAAAAGTGGTCTTCCGACAAGAGGCAGAACTGATGTTTGAATTTATTGGAGAACCAAGGAAAGGAACTAAGAAATTCTTATCAGCCTTAAGGGCACAAAAGATGTTAGACAACGGATGCACTGGGTTTCTAGCACATGTTGTCGATATCAGCCAAGCAGAGAACCAGAAGCTGGATGATGTCAGAATTGTCTGCAACTACCCAGAGGTATTCCCCAATGAACTACCAGAGTTAGCCCCTGATAGAGAAATTGAATTTGAGATCGAATTGATTCCTGGTACTAAACCGATCTCTAAAGCACCTTACCATATGGCGCCGACTGAATTGAAGGAACTTCAGGGACAGCTACGAGAGTTACTCGACAAGGGACTTATCCTCCCTAGTCATTCTCCATGGGGAGCTCCAGTGCTGTTCGTGGAGAAGAAAGATGGGTCTATGCGAATGTGCATAGACTACCGAGCGTTAAATAAGGTGACGATCAAGAACAGGTACCCTCTATCACGGATTGATGACCTGTTTGACCAGTTAAAAGGTGCCACCGTCTTCTCTAAGATTGACCTGAGGTCTGGCTATCATCAAGTAAAAGTGAAACAGGATGATATACCGAAAATGGCTTTCTGAACAAGATACAGACACTATGAGTTCGTAGTTATGCCCTTCGGAGTGACGAATGCTCCTACTATGTTTATGGACTTGATGAATCAGGTATTCTCGGCATTCCTCGACAAATTTGTAATCGTCTTCATCGACGATATCCTCATCTATTTGAGAACCCAAGTAGAGCATGCCTTCGGGAGAAGCAGCTGTATGCGAAATTCTCCAAATGCGAGTTCTGGCTCGATCGAGTATCATTCTTAGGTCATATTATCTCCAAGGACGGGGTAATGGTAGACCCCATAAAGATTGAGGTTGTGAGTAACTGGACCAGGCCAAAGAATGCCAGTGAGATCAGGAGTTTTCTCGGGCTAGCAGGCTATTACAGGAAGTTCGTAGAGGATTTCTCTAGAATTGCAGCCTATGACAGCTCTCACTAGGAAGTGTTAGTTAGAGCCCTAGAACCAATCATTTGATGATTGTTGTATGGACTCGTTGTATCATATTCTTATATATATATAAAGGCATTTGTTTATGTTTATTATGCTTACTTGTATTGGTGCCAAATAACTAAGTATAATAGCATCCTTGAGTAGAAGGTTCTTACCTATATCAATCGGTTAGTTGAATCGATAGTGAGATGATATAGGGAACACTACTCTTAATCATTCCTAGTCAAGTATTAGCATTCAGGGACAATGTTAATGCGACGAGACTAGCATGTAAGTCAACTCGATGACTTGATCTCACAAGTCATGGATATGGAGATATCAAGTTGACACATGGGTATACATTGGAGAATGTATACTGAATGACCCGCCATGAGAAAGTAACATGGATCGTTATATGAGTGTCATATACTTTCTCATGTGGCTATTAGTATGACTATTAGTCCTTGGACCTGAAGTCACCATGGTTCCCTACATAAGGAGTTACATACTTTGGCTTCGTCAAACGTCACCCGTAACTGGGTGGACTATAAATGTGATTACTGGGTATGTTATAAATTATGTGGAGGGATGTGAGTGATGTAGATGGGATCTATCCCTCCTATATTCCGGGAGTGACATCGATATTCTTCATAGAGTGAGACCACTAAGTGCATGACCATTCCCAAATGAGTCAATATGAGATGTTGAGCTCATTTGATTAAGTGAGTCTACTTGGGATTCAAGATTTAGATTGATTTGAGGATGACACGGTCTATGTCTCACATTGATCAATCTAGATGTTAAGGATAGAAGGACTCTTATCATATATTGTGAAGAGTCACAATTAGTAGTCACAAGGTGATGTTGGATCTCAACATTCTTATAACTTGGGTAGTAATGATGTGTTGCTAGATACCGCTCATTACTTATACTTCTAAATGGGTTTAGGAGCATTGCCAATGTTATAAGAACCTATAGGGTCATACACAAAGGGCAATTAGATGGAGATTAGGTTCATTTGATGAACCTAAAGGATTAGGTCCATGTGATGAACCAAATTGGATTAAGAGTAATCCAAATTAGGCTAATTGAGTTGGACTCAATTTGGTTCATGTGTTAGATGAGTCTAATTTGGACTTAGACTCATTGAGTCAATTTAATTCAATGAATAGAGATTCATTAAATTAAAATTGACTTGAACCAATGGTTAGATTTGATCAACCATAGGAGAGAAGTGGTCAAGTTTGACTTGACTTGAAAGGAAGATGAAAGGTCAAGTTTGACTTGACCATTGCCACCTCATTTGTGAGTTGGCATTAAGTGGACTAATGATTATGTGCCACATCATCAAGGCCATTTATGTGTGTGTGCCACCTCATGAGGGAGATCAAGAGTTGTGACTCTTGGTATCCCATGGAGATAAAATCCCCTCATGAAGTGGCCGACCACTTTATGTGTGCATTTGATGTGCTTTGTGTAACACCCATCTTCTTCCTCCTCTCGTCTTCTTCTCCCTCTCTTCCTCCTTGCCGAGACCTTAAAAAGGTGCTAGCACACCTTTTATTTGGTTTCTCCATCTCTTGCTTGTGTGGATACACATAGAGGATTATCTACTTTGATACTCTCGAGATCCTGCGAACCTTGGACGAGCGGGATTAGCGAAGGGCATCACATCAAGGGTAAAGCTCTTCTCCTTTGTAGATCTAGTTTATATCTAGGCTAGAAACTCATACTCTAAGTTTTATGTAAATTTTATTTCTTCGTACGGATCCGGTTGCGGGGTTTCGGGGTTTCAGCAACGCAAAAAGGGGTTTTTGCGGCCCGAGAAACCGAACAGTGGTATCAGAGCCACGTGCGAAGCGCATACGAGTTTTTGTTTGTATTTTTATGAAAAATATCAGTTCTATAATATTCTGTAAATTTACAATTTTTATAGATTTTATGAGTATTTTTCTCGTAGAAGCGAAGCACAAGAGTTTAGACACTTGTGGGCTTCGACTATTGAGAAAGTTTTTCCGAAACTGCAAGGTTTCGCCCCAAATCATTTTGGGACAGCGGGCTAAGGTGCTGTAGGATCGCTTAGGAATACTCGCGATGGTTATATTGCGGGTAGGGGTGCTGCCCCTAACCCCGCAAGGGGCTTCGTTCTGCGATTGCTCTCGAAAATCGCTAAACGGGACCGCCGGGAATTTTTCCTCATAAAATCATAAAAATATTAGACAAAAATTTATGGAAATTACATAATTTAGAATTATGTATCATTTTTTGATGGTTGATATGGGTTAGGTCTAGTGGGTCCCCGGTAAAAAGGAGATAGTAGAGTTAAGATACGCCAATATTGGTCGGGATAATACATTAAGGAAGATAGGCCAATATTGGTCGTGATAATACCTTAAGCAAGATAGGCCAATATTGGTCGGGATAAAGATAGGTCAATATTGGTCAGGATAATACCTTAAGAAAGATAGGCCAATATTGGTAGGGATAAAGATTGGCCAATATTGGTCGGGATAAAGATAGGCCAATATTGGTCGGGATAAAGATAGGTCAATATTGGTCGGGATAATATCTTAAGAAAGATAGACCAATATTGGTCGAGATAATACCTTAAGCAAGATAGGCCAATATTGGTCGAGATAATACCTTAAGCAAGATAGGCCAATATTAGTCGGGATAAAGATAGGTCAATATTGGTCGAGATAATACCTTAAGAAAGATAGGTCAATATTGGTCGAGATAATACCATTAAGAAAGATAGGGTAATATCGGTTGGGTTTACACGTCTAAGATAACAAAACCAGGATTGTTCAAGGTGATATACCTGAACCCAGACTAATACTAATTGAGTATACATTATTGCCCGGATATAAGAAGAAGGCTCTATAAAAGTTATAGTATCCTATTGAATGATTAGTTGAATGATAGTAATAAACCGACCGGACCTAGTCTAGGCTTAACTTCAGCCGATACAAGGCACTGCATCATGTTGGGTTGTCTATAGCATAATAAGGACAGGGCAAACAAGTAAGGGTGATAAATATACTTCGATATAATTTATAAGACAGAGTAGAGGCAAATATTTCAGGAATATTCATAAATAGTTTATTGACGATATATGTGGTGTGTGATTACATAGCAGGTTTGCTAAAAATGGCGGGAAGAATGCTTCTAGACTCTTCTGCAGGTACTAAATAATAAAGAGGGTACATCTGGGGTACGAAAAAGATTCCTTAAAAGCTACTTCACCACAAGTACATAGCTGAGGTCATCTCATAACAAACTCTAACAAACCGGGGTCCACTTCATGACTACGGAGGTTATATGAAGTGGTATAAAAAGGGGAATCCTCTCCGTTGGCCAGAGAAGTTCAGATCATTGTGCACATTCATAACCCTATTTTTCCGACTACTGTTCATCTTCTTCTTCCTTCTTCCACACCGAGAGAGATCACTGACTTGAGCGTCGGAGGGCCTAGCTAGGGATTCCCACCCCGGTCTTAGGTCATTGATGATAATGTTGGCTGGTCTCTTGTGTGCAGGAGGTCTCTTTTGTCATCAGATCTTCGTGCGAGGAAGGCATTCGGTGACTCTATTTTTCCCGATCCGCTTTGGATTTCTCGGATCGGCATTCTCTAAGCATTATTCTTCTCTAGGAGCATTACTCTTCACCAACGGTGGGTTTTTTTTTTCTCCCGGCCCTCCGTTTTGTCTAGCTTCTTAGACAGGATCAAATTTGGCGTTGTCTATAGGAACTTCACCTGAATCTGAGACTACAAGATGGAGATGCTGGAAAATCGAATTTACTCACTATTAGCCGTGAAGATCTAGATTTTCTTATTAATTCTCATGTACAAAAAGTTTTGCAACAACAACAACAACAACTTCAAGCTCATACTGGAGCTACTCTGCCAATAGCTCATAATCTAGCAATTTCGACTACTGAGCACCGGAAAGGAAAGGAGCCAGAAGAAGAAGAACATGTATATTTCCCTCCGGCCACAGCTTTCCCAACTAGGTGTCCTCGAGCTTTCCTTCGCACTCCTTTGGAACAAGGAGGACGAAAGCCTATATTTCAAGAATCCTCTGGCGAAGCACTAGACAGAGAAAAGCGCGAAGTCAAGATGATAACTAGCGATAGCTCGCCAGAAAGAATCATTTCTCCATTCTCTCAAAGTGTACTGGATGATCTGCTTCCTAAAAGGTATCAAAATCTTCAGATCAGCGAGTACACTGGACTACAGATCCGGAAGATCATTTGTTAAAATTCGAGAATGTAGCGCTACTGCAACAATTTTCTTCTGGAGTAAAGTGTCGGATGTTCCTTACGACACTCGGAGGAGCAGCTCAACGTTGGTTTAAAAGATTGTCGGAGAATTCTATCCGAAGGTTTAAAGATTTCAAGAAGGTTTTCTTGCATCATTTTCCAGCAACAAGAGGTATCATAAAACTCCTTGGAGCTTATTTTCAATTAAACAGGGATCTAAAGAGTCTATTAGAGCCTATATTAAGAGATTCAATCAAGTAGCCATCGATGTGCCCAATGCTACCACTGAGATATTGGTAAGTGCTTTTTCTCAAGGCTTATATGATAATAATTTCTTTAAAGATCTGGTGAGAAATCCTTCTGCCAATTTTGACTTATTAATTGAACGTGCTATTGAGTTTATTAATGTCGAAGAAGCTCAGGCTGCACGCCGAAAAGAAGATACCACTTCTTCTCCTGCTCCTATTAAGGAGAAAACTCCTGCTCTTGTTCCTCCACCAAGAGGACCTAGAGTAATTCACCCACCTCATCATCATCCAGAATATCATCCACAAGCAATACAACATATGGAGATGCAGCAAGAAGCACCAAGAAGATGGTGCACTTATCACAGGACCAACAACCATCATATAGAAGACTATTTTGTTTTGAAAAATAAGAAAGTAAAGAGGGATCGTTATGAAAGGCGAAACTATTATTAATAGCAATATCCCAGGCAGCAAAGTTCGCTCAAGTATCTGTCAATTGGGGGCTTTAAGTAGGAACCGACCAGGCTTCCTTAAGGATTCTCAAAGACGTTAAAAACATCAAAAGGTTGGTGCAAGCATTTTAGTTTCCCTCAAATAATAGTCGATCGGGAAATCTCATGAAATAACTCGGACGGGTCTTCATGGGAGGAACCGGAGACTTTAAACTATCATAAAAGTATAGTCGATTGGGAAATCTCATGAAGTAACTCGGATGGGTCTTCATGGGAGGAACCGGAGACTTTAAACTATCATAAAAGCATAGTCAATCAGGAAATCTCATGAAGTAACTCGGACGGGTCTTCATGGGAGGAACTGGAGACTTTAAACTATCATAAAAGCATAGTCGATGGGGAAATCTCATGAAGTAACTCGGACGAGTCTTCATGGGAGGAACCAGAGACTTTAAACTATCATAAAAGCATAGTCGATCGGGAAATCTCATGAAGTAACTCGGACGTGTCTTCATGGGAGGAACCGGAGACTTTAAACTATCATAAAAGCATAGTCGATCGGGAAATCTCATGAAGTAACTCGGACGGGTCTTCATGGGAGGAACCGGAGACTTTAAACTATCATAAAAGTATAGTCGATCGGGAAATCTCATGAAGTAACTTGGACGGGTCTTCATGGGAGGAACTGGAGACTTTAAACTATCATAAAAGCATAGTCGATCGGGAAATCTCATGAAGTAACTCGGATGGGTCTTCATGGGAGGAACCGGAGACTTTAAACTATCATAAAAGCATAGTCGATCGGGAAATCTCATGAAGTAACTCGGACGGGTCTTCATGGGAGGAACCGGAGACTTTAAACTATTATGAGTAAAATCATGCGAGATAGATACAGCACAATAATTTGTGGACCTGAATCACTCGGGATCACACGCCCGACCGAAATTCAAAGGCATCTGGATTTCTTTGTCACTCAGAATTACACTCCTGACCAGGATTCAAAATTCAGTGGGAATTATTTTAAAATTATACTCCCGGTCAGAATTCATAGTATTATGATATTCTTATGATTTTCTTATATATTACTGCTCAGGATCAAACATTTGATCAGAAGTTGCAATCTTATGGAGCTCCTTATATATAATCATTCAAAATTATACTCCCGGTCAGAATTCATAGTCTTATGAGATTCTTATGATTTCCTTATATATTACTACTCAGGATCAAGCACTTGATCAGAAGTTGCAATCATATGGAGCTCTTTATATATAATCATTCAAAATTATACTCCCGGTCAGAATTCATAGTCTTATGAGATTCTTATGATTTCCTTATATATTACTGCTCAGGATCAAGCACTTGATCAGAAGTTGCAATCATATGGAGCTCTTTATATATAATCATTCAAAATTATACTCCCGGTCAGAATTCATAGTCTTATGAGATTCTTATAATTTCCTTATATATTACTGCTCAGGATCAAGCACTTGATCAGAAGTTGCAATCATATGGAGTTCTTTATATATATAATCATTCAAAATTATACTCCCGGTCAGAATTCATAGTCTTATGAGATTCTTATGATTTCTTTATATATTACTGCTCAGGATCAAACACTTGATCAGAAGTTACAATCAAATGGAGTTCTTTATATATAATCATTCAAAATTATACTCCCGGTCAGAATTCATAGTCTTATGAGATTTGTATGATTTACTTATATATTACTGCTCAGGATCACGTACCCGATCAGAAGTTACAATCATAAGGAGTTCTTTATCTAAAATCGCTCGAGGTTATACTCCCCACCGGAGTGCATAAATCCTAGGGAATTTTTCACATAAAGTTGCTCGGGATTATACGCCCTTCTGGAATACGGATGGAATCTTATATTTATATATATATATAGTCATGCCTGATCGAAGTTCAAGGAGTTTATGGAAAGTCTTATTGTTCAAAATCATATGATCAATTAAGATACCACGAATGGAGGAGTTTATCAAAACAATGCCTAACTTCGAGAAATAAGAAAGAATTCTTGAACAAGATAGTACTTATTCTCACGAACATCTCAAAGGAAGCAGTAGCAAGATAACAAAGGTCAGGAAAGCAGGTAAGTACAAATTTTTACAAAAATGCAAGTATTTAATTACAAGTCGTTTATGAATACATAATCATGCTTACTCAAAATTGCTTGTCAAGTTTTGGGCAATTCCTGATTAAGTCTGCGACGGTTTATGAATAGAGAGGAGGGTTCTCAAGATAGATAACCACCTTCCCTTAATTGTTGAATAACTCCTGTCACGGAATGATTTAAAGTCCCTATTATACGGCGAACACATTCATCATTAAACTTCGAAGACCTCAGATAGGCTAAACGCTTGTCCTCCCATCGGTCTTCCTCATGCTCCTTATAACTCTGAAATTCGGCTTGTAGATTAGTATTTTCATCTTTGAAAATGTCTCTTTCCAATTTAAGTTGTTCTAGTTCTTTTTGGAGTGAGGATATCTCTGCATCCTGAGCCTTTCTTTGTTCTTGCTCTTGTAGAAGAGCAAATTCTTTTGATAATAAATCTTGAACCTGCTCAGAAAAAATATTGTGAAGCCTCTCTACTTTCTCTAAGACAATGTTTTTATGAGGAACATCTGAAATAGCTTTGTCCTTCAAAGTAGTTTCCACCTGGAGGTTGGAGTTTAACTGATCCACTTGTAACTCCAAGGTTTTCCTCTCAAGCTCTTTGTTTTCTAATAATTGGTGTCGATGTTGTAGTTCTTTCTTCAGAGCTTCCAATTGTTGATTCTGTAAGGCTATTTTTTTCTCGTAATTGAGGGAGATCATTGTGGGAAGGAGGAAGAATAGCTTTCAAAGCTTCTATTTGGGCCCTTAATTTACTATTATCCCTTTCCATAGCAATGAGCAGTTGGTCTAAATGAATACTTAAGGCAAGGAACTAAACAAAATAATAATGTGATTAGAGGAAGTGATAAGAAGTTAATAACATATAATTAAAAACACTTACAACAATAGTTTGACGACTCTGACTCCTCGTCATGTGACAAATCGAATCATGCAAGGATTGGTGACGCCTCATCGTGCGCCTCCAACATTTTCTTACCGTCGAAAAGCAAATCATAATCAAGGAAGTTCTGGTAAAAGTGGGCAGTTTACCAAGTGTAATAAAGGAAGATGGAAGAAGAATAAGAAAAAATAAAAACTCATGTCTAGTCAGTCGGTTGACACCTCCTTCGACTAGACTTGGAGGGAAGACTAGTGATATGGGTTAGGTCTAGTGGGTCCCCGGTAAAAAGGAGATAGTAGAGTTAGGATATGCCAATATTGGTCGGGATAATACCTTAAGGAAGATAGGCCAATATTGGTCGAGATAATACCTTAAGCAAGATAGGCCAATATTGGTCAGGATAAAGATAGGTCAATATTGGTCAGGATAATACCTTAAGAAAGATAGGCCAATATTGGTCAGGATAATACCTTAAGCAAGATAGGCCAATATTGGTCGGGATAAAGATAGGCCAATATTGGTCGGGATAAAGATAGGTCAATATTGGTCGGGATAATACCTTAAGAAAAATAGGCCAATATTGGTCGGGATAAAGATAGACCAATATTGGTCGGTATAAAGATAGGCCAATATTGGTCGGGATAAAGATAGGCCAATATTGGTCGGGATAAAGATAGGTCAATATTGGTCGGGATAATATCTTAAGAAAGATAGACCAATATTGGTCGAGATAATACCTTAAGCAAGATAGGCCAATATTGGTCGGGATAAAGATAGGTCAATATTGGTCGGGATAATACCTTAAGAAAGATAGGCCAATATTGGTCGAGAAAATACCATTAAGAAAGATAGGGTAATATCGGTTGGGTCTACACGTCTAAGATAACAAAACTAGGATTGTTCAAGGTGATATACCTGAACCCAGACTAATACTAATTGAGTATACATTATCACCCGGATATAAGAAGAAGGCTCTATAAAAGTTATAGTATCCTATTGAATGATTAGTTGAATGATAGTAATAAACCGACCGAACCTAGTCTAGGCTTAACTTCAGCCGATACAAGGCACTGCATCATGTTGGGTTGCCTATAGCATAATAAGGACAGGGCAAACAAGTAAGGGTGACAAATATACTTCGATATAATTTATAAGACAGAGTAGGGGCAAATATTTCAGGAATATTCATAAATAGTTTATTGACGATATCTGTGGTGTGTGATTACATAGCAGGTTTGCTAAAAATGGCGGGAAGAATGCTTCTAGACTCTTCTGCAGGTACTAAATAACAAAGAGGGTACATCTGGGGTATAAAAAAGATTCCTTAAAAGCTACTTCTCCACAAGTACATAGTGTAACACCCACTAAGCTTTTAAGATAAATAAGAGAATGACGAATTTTTCCTTAGAAAAATAATAAGAAGTGAGTTGAAGCAAAAAGAAATAAAATGAAATAAAAAGAAGAGGAGGTCAAGGATTGAACCATGAACCTCTTATATTATAATTTATAGAACTAATTAGTAGAAACCAATTGGGATAGAGAGAAGATATTTATAGCAAGGAAAGGGAATGCATGATAAAGATAGGAGTAAAGATCTAAGAAGAGAAAGCAAGAAAAGAGCAAGAGAAAGGCAACTTGCCTTCCTCCCTTCCTCTCTCTTTTCCCTCTCTTGCCGTGACCTTAAATGGAGAATTAAGGGGATTCATTCCCCCTTGTTCTCATCATAAATGATGAGAATAAATCAGAAAATAAAATAAATAAAATAAAATAAAAAAAAGGGCTAAGGGAGAAGGAAAGCAAAAACTAATTTTGCTACCTCTTCCCCCTTAACATAAAAGAGAGTGTGTAAAGGGAAAATTCTATTTTTCTCTCATTTTCCCTCATCCTCCCTCTCCCTCACCGAACCCTCAGTCCCCTCTCTTCCATCTTCGGCCCCAAGCCAAGGTTTTCTCCTAAGAAAGCCTAAGATACAAGGAGGACTTAGCAAGGGAATCAAGGGAAGGGAACTAGAAGAAGAGGCTACTTCTTCCATCACCACACCTTAGATCCACAAGCGAAAAGGATGTAAGCTTCCCCTCACCTATGGTACAAGGCGTTTTATGTGCTTTTTGGATTTTATGAGGATTAGAAAACCTAGAATGGAATTTAAGAAAATTCGGCTAAAGAAGAGTTTTCAAATCTAGGAAGGTTTAAACAAGTCCTCATTTCATGATATTTTTTCTATGCTATGTAGGAAGGTTTTCCTTCATGTTTTTATACCTATATGATGCTTGGTCAGAGGAGTACCTAACCCTAGAATTTTGGCCAAAAATATTTTAAAGAGGTTAGGGAAATCATTGTTTAACCAAACTAGTACAAGATTCCCTCCATGAATTACTAAGGGTCTTTTGTTGGTTCTTCTTACTTAAAAGTTACTTGGAACCAAAAGAAATCCACTCATATGTTTCAGCCATGAAAAGAGCTTAGGGTTAGGAAGACCTTTAAATTTAAGTAACCATGTTTATATGATAGAATATAGAGTTCTCTTAAAGAATCGCATGTTGAATATTGCTAGAAATTCATGAACTCTTCATTAAGATTTTCGGCCATAATAAGATGGATAATTTAGAAAAGCTTAAGCAAAATTTTAACATGCTCAAGACCTCTGTGATATTAAGATATGAAAGTTGTTTAATGCTCTCATGCTTAATTAGGGTATAGAGAATTTAGTTACATGATATATGACATGTAAGATCACAAGGGTCCTAGCTTGTTTATGAAACAAATTTGTATATGATGTTCTTAGTAATTTTTGCCATGAAACTTACTTAGGTTTTCCATGCTTTAGGCCACTTAAAACCTAGTTTAGAGATTGGTAGGTTTCGGCCATGAGGAAAAATAAAAGAAAAAGGAAAGAAACCTAGGAAGCCTAAGACACAATTCACATGTATGTTTATTATGCTTGTCTTTATACATGCTATGAAACTTGTATGACTTCCTATGCTTTTAGGCTATTTGAAGCAAATATAAACACTGATGAGTCTCGGCCATGTAGGGTTTAAATGACCTAGAGGCCTTAGAATTGAAACCAATTGTGTTAAAAATGCTTCTTATGGAAATATGATAATATGTTGATTGTGTCACATGCTTGTATAATTTTTCCATGACCTAAATGGACCATTGTATGTTTCAGCCATGAAGGGATAGATGCCCTAGAAACCCTAGAACAAAAATTAAATATGCTCATGTCACGCTACATGAAATATCATAAGTAGAAAGCCAAAGTTCTCATGCTATATGTTGTTTAATGACCTAAAATGAGGCTAGGGTAAGTTTCGGCCATACCCATTGTATGATGCCTTATTATGAATTTATACATGATGTTAGTTCAAGTTCACATGCTTGTATGCTTGCTTTTAGCCCTAATGAATACTTGTTAAATTTCGGCCATGACATATGTTAAGGGCTTGAAGAACTTAGGAACTAGCTCAAATATGTTTACTATGTTACTTGGAAAAAAATGCTATAAATATGGTGTAAGGTTTCCATACTTTCATGATATTTGGGACCTTGTTTCACACCTGATAGGGTTCGGCCACATGAAGTTTAGGGAGTCGGAGAACTTAGGAACCAAGTTAATCATGCTTATAATGCTTCCTATGAAATTGATGTGATGATAATTTAGGTTCCACATGCTTGGAGGTTGTTTTTACCTAAATTGAGATCTAAGGGGGGGTTCGGCCATGATAAGAACCCAAGGGATTAGGAAGTTTAGAACCCAAGCTAACTATGTTACCGTGTTTCTTATGATAGTATAATCACATGATACACCCTTATGCTTAAACATGTATGCTTGTGATTTATACTTTCCATGATATGATATGTGCTTAGAAATATGCATGCTTTGATGATATGCTATGTGCTTAAAATATGCATGCTTTCATGATATGCTATGTGGATAGAAATATGCATGCTTTGATGATATGCTATGTGCTTAAAATATGCATGCTTTCATGATATGCTATGTGGATAGAAATATGCATGCTTTGATGATATGCTATGTGCTTAAAAGTATGCATGCTTTGATGATATGCTATGTGCTTAAAATATGCATGCTTTCATGATATGCTATGTGGATAGAAATATGCATGCTTTGATGATATGCTATGTGCTTAAAAGTATGCATGCTTTCATGATATGCTATGTGGATAGAAATATGCATGCTTTGATGATATGCTATGTGCTAAAAATATGCATGCTTGCATGATATGCTATGTGGATAGAAATATGCATGCTTTGATGATATGCTATGTGCCTAAAATATGCATGCTCTCATGATATGCTATGTGGTGAAAATATGCATGTTTTTATGACATGATGTATGCCTAAGTGATGCATACTTTTTATGACATGATGTATGCCTAAGTGATGCACACTTTTTATGACATGATGTATGCCTAAGTGATGCATACTATTTATGATATGATGTATGCCTAAGTGATGCATACTTTTATGACATAACGTATGCCTAAGTGATGCATACTTCTATGATATGCTATGTGACTAAATGATGCATTTTTTTACATGCTACTTTACTTTGTAAGGCTTGTACCAAGGGTAGGCTCCTAATCAGCCCCTAGGCCTTTGGCTGTGTGATCCAGGCTAGTAAAAACAAAGGGATGGACTCCTTAGTACGCCCTAGGTCTATGGCTGTGTGATCCGGACCTAATTCCTAGTATGATTCAAGACTTGCTACCTTAGATATACTTAGGAAGCGCGCTTATCTACGTGATTTATCTATGTGTGGTACAAGCCGGGGCCCTAATTATGTTGATATTATGTTCAAGTATATATGTAAGAAGAAATGGTTTTAAAGATCATGAGACATACACATGTTTTTCGGATACATGTTTTCAAATCATATTGCATATACCTTATGATCATGTTGTGATGATGCTATGATTTATGATATGCCATGATTAGATATGATTATGTTATGTTTCATGCTATGCTTTAAGAGCTTGATATGCCATGCCACCTTATGATGATACTATGATATGTCATGATTAGATACGATTATGTTATGTTACATGCTATGCTTTAAGAGATGATATGCCATGACTAGTTATGATTTTGTTATGTTGCATGATATGCTTAAAGAGTATGATATGTTATGCCATGACTAGTTGAGATCATGTTATGTTGAGACATTCTTTGATCATGTGATTGTTAGTTAGAGCCCTGGAGCCAATCATTTGATGATTGTATGGACTCATGTATATCATATTCTTTTATATTAATAAAGGCATTTGTTTGGTTATTATACTTATTTATATTAGTGCCAAATAGACTAAGTATAATAGCGTCCTTGAGTAGAAGTTTCATACCTATATCAATCGATTAGTTGAATCGATAGTGAGATGATATAGGGAACACTACTCTAAATCATTCCTCGTCGAGTATTAGCATTCAGGGACAATGTTAATACAATAAGACTAGCATGTAGGTCAGCTCGATGACTTGATATCACAAGTCATGGATATAGAGATATCAAGCTGACACATGGGTATGCATTAGAGAATGTATACTGAATGACCCACCATGAGAAAGTATCATGGATCGTTATATGAGTGTCATATACTTTCTCATGTGGCTATTAGTATGATTATTAGTCCTTAGACCTGAAGTCACCATGGATCCCTACATAAGGAGTTATGTACTTTGGTTTCGTCAAACGTCACCCGTAACTGGGTGGACTATAAAGGCGATTACTGGGTATATAACGAATTATGTAGAGGGATGTGAGTGATGTAGATGGGATCTATCCCTCCCATATGACGGGAGCGACATCGGTATTCTTGATAGAGTGAGACCACTAAGTGCATGGCCATGCCCAAATGAGTCAACATTAGATGTTGAGCTCATTTGATCGAGTGAGTCTACTTGGAGTTCAAGATTTAGATTGATTAAAGGATGACACGGTCTATGCCTCACATTGATCAATCTAGATGTCTAGGATAGAAGGACACTTGTCATTATTTTGTGAGTAGTCACAATTGGTAGTCACAAGGTGATGTTGGATCTCGACATTCTTGTAACTTGGGTAGTAATGATGTGTTGCTAGATACCGCTCATTACTTATGCTCCGAAATGGGTTTAGGGCATTGCCAACATTACAAGAACCTATAGGGTCACACACATAGGACAATTAGATGGAGATTAGGTTCATATGATGAACCAAGAGGATTTGATTCATTTGATGAATCAAATTGGATTAAGAGTAATCCTTATTGGGCTAACTTGAGTTCGACTCAAGTTGATTCATGTGTTCAATGAGTCTAATTTAGATTTTGACTCATTGAATTAATTTAATTTAATGAATTAGATTCATTATATTAAGTTGACTCGAATCAAATGGTTAGATTAGATCAACCATGGTAGAGATTGGGTCAAGTTTGACTTGACTTGAGAAGGATGTCCAAAAGTCAATTTTGACTTGACCTTTTGCCACCTCATTGGTGAGTTGGCATTAGGTGGACGAATAATGATATTCCACATCATCATGGGTGCCACCTCATGGAAGTTACAAAGCCATTTTCTTATTAACTTCACATTAATTGCATTTAATGGGGAGTTACACAAGAAGAAAGTGGCCGGCCACTTTGTGAATGAATGTGAATTCATTTTCATTCAAGTGTGGTTATTCTTCCTCCTTCTTCCTCTCAAGCTCTCCCTCTCCCTCTCCTCCTTGCTTGGCCGAATCTCACCAAGGTGCTAGCACACCTTTGTGTGAGGTTTTCTCCACCTACGTGAACGTGTGGATACTTCTAGAGGACCGACACTTGACGATCTAGAGATCCGGCAACTTCTTGGACGAGCGGGAACGCGAAGAGCTTCGCTTCGAAGGTATAACTCTCATCTAGTGTAGATCTAAAGTTTTACAAACTCATACAAGAAAAGGTTTTTCGAAAAGTTTTGTTTACGAATCTTTGCACGGATCTACGGCTTTGGGTGACTCGGGGTTTCCGCGACGCGAAAAGCGGTTTTCGCGGCCCGAAGAACCCAACAGTGGTATCAGAGCCACGTGCAAAGACTTGTATGAGTTCGTTTGTATTTTTATGAAAAATATACCTTCTGTGATTTTCTGTAAAAATTGAGGTTTTAGAGTTTTTATGAGTAATTTTTCGTAGAAGCGAAGCACAAGTGTCTCGGCACTTGTAGGCTTCGTCTACCGGAAAGTTTTCTTTTAAACGGCTTCATTTTGCCCCAAATCCGTTTGGGACAGCGGGGTCGGGTGCCATTAGATCGCAAAGGAGCAACTCACGATGGTTAGATCGTGGGTAGGGGTACTGCCCCTAACCCCGCAAGGGGATTTGCTCCGCGGTTGCACCCGAAATCGCTAAAAACGAACCCGCCGGGAAGATTTTTTTGAAACGGCAATGTCTCGGCCCAAATCGTTTTGGGACAGCGGGTTTAGGCGCTGTTGGATCGCAAAGGAACCCTCGCGATGGTTAGATCGCGGGTAGGGGCACTACCCTTGGACCCCGCAAGGGGATCCGTTCCGCGATTGCGCCCGAAACCGCTAAACGGGACCGCCGGGAAATTTTACTCGTAAAAATTAATTTTAAAATTATAGAAAATTATGAAAATATATAATTTTGAATTATATATTACTTTTGTGATAGTCATGGCCCAAAAACCCAATATGATTGGTTGTGTTGTAATTCATAATACGGCCTGTGTGCCGTTATGTGTTTGCGCGTGTTGTATGTTTTTATTTATTCGCGACCTGCGCGTCGTGCCTTCTCTTATATTCTTGTTGTAAATTAGATTTAGACTCGAATGTAACTCGAGTTTCAAATTGTAATGTACAAATTGGAGCGGTGGAGGGTCCACACGAGACGGAGTTCCGAGGCGGGCACGAGCAACACAAGGTGGTCAAAGGGAGGCGCTTGGAGAAGCTGTTGACCCTAGGTTGACCAATCGATCTTCTCATTGGCTTGAGAAAATCGTAGTAGGGCCATGACTAAATCACAAATAGATTAATTAATTAATTATTATGTATTTGATGCATGTTTAATAATTAATTAATTAATTAATTAGTGCCTTAACGACTAGATTAGATCTAAGTCGTGCACATGATGCACCCTTGCGATTATATTAGATCTAAGTCATGCACAAGATGCATTCTTCTCGATTAGATTAGATCTAGATCAAACCAACTCTAAAATGCCTAACCGTGCCGTGATACCTATCACTACCTCGATCACATGTATTGTTGAATCTGCCAAAGCAGAGCAATACATATTATCTTGGTAGGGTACGGAGGGACAATCTTGGTCCCGCCTATCAACGCATGGGTGAATAACAAACTCAATTAGATTGAGTATTCCTAATTACTCGGTTGGATCGAGTCAACTATAGGCATTCTTCCAATGGTTGGAAAGGTAGGACAAAATCACGTTTATATTAATTCTCGGGCGTATTAGCCAAAGCTAACTCGAGTTTTAATATAAATGCGGATTTTATTCTATAAACAAGAGTTGCATAGAGATGTAATTGGTAATCGTTACCTACCGATCATACTAAGCCTTGGGCGTATTAGCCAAAGCTAACTCAAGGGTTAGTATGATGTGGATCTTGTCCCACAAGAATTATAGTATTCGGCATCATTTAATTAAAGGCCTAATTAAATGATTTTTAAAGAATATGATATTTATTTCTGCAAATTTTCTGTTGTAGATAACCATGACGTCGAACACGAATTCCTTCTCCCTGCGATCTATCCTTGAGAAGGACAAGCTCAACGGAGCGAATTTCCTGGACTGGTACAGGAACTTGAGAATAGTTCTCACCCAGGAGCGTAGCCCATACCGGAGGCTCCTCCCGCCAATGCCTCATGAGCCGACAAAGATGCTTACAAGAAGCATCAAGACGACGCATTAGATGTGTCCTGTCTAATGCTCGCGACCATGAACTCAAAGCTTCAGAAGCAACATGAGTTGATGGGCGCTTTTGATATGGTTGAGCATCTTCGCCAACTATATCAGGGACAAGCGAGGCATGAGAGATTTGAGATCTCGAAGGCACTGTTTCAGATGTCGAGGCTCCTGTAGGTCCTTATGTACTCAAGATGATTGGGTACATAGAGAACCTACAAAGACTGGGGTTCCCACTTGGCCAAGAGCTGGCCACTGACTTGATCTTGCAGTCCTTGCCAGATAGCTATAGTCAATTCGTTCTCAACTATAACATGAACGAGATTGACAAGCCACTGCCCGAGTTACTTAGTATGTTACGAACTGCTGAGATTAACCTTAAGAAGGTTAAGCCCATTCTGATGGTCCAGAAGCATAAGGGCAAAGGCAAGCCCAAAGGCAAAGGAAAGTCCCAAGCCAAGGGCAAAGGCAAGGCACTGAAGCCTAAAGGAGGGGTCGCCAAGGATGCTACCTGCTTCCACTGCGGTCAGACCGGGCACTGGAAGAGGAACTGCAAGGTATACTTGGAAGATCTTAAGAAGAAGCGAAGTGAGACTTCCACTTCAGGTATATATGTTATAGAAGTCAATCTATCTATTTCTACATCATGGGTATTAGATACTGGATGTGCTTCTCACATTTGTACTGATGTGCAGGCGCAGAGAAATAGCAGAGCATTGGCAAAGGGCGAGGTGGACCTACGAGTAGGCAATGGAGCACGGGTTGGGAACTTATTAGCTATCTCGCCCTCTGGGCTTGTACTAAATTTAGATGATTGTTGTTATGTGCCTGCTCTTACTAAGAACATAGTTTCAGTTTCTTGTTTAGACAAGAAAGGATACTCTTTTATAATAAAAGACAAATGTTGTTCTGTTTATTTAAAAGATATGTTCTATTGTAGTGCACCACTAATAAACGGACTCTATATTCTAGACCTTGAGAGCCCTATCTATAACATTAGTACCAAGAGGTTCAAGTCAAATGACATGAACCAATCCTACCTCTGGCACTGTCGCTTAGGTCATATAAATGACAAGCGCTTATCCCAGCTCCATAAGGATGGTTTGCTGGACTCATTTGATTTTGAATCATATGAGATATGCGAGTCATGCCTACGAGGCAAGATCACCAAGACTCCCTTTAGTGGGCACAGCGAGAGAGCGACTGATTTGTTAGGACTCATACATAGTGATGTATGTGGCCCTTTCAATATCGTTGCTAGAGGCGGTTATAGATACTTCATCACATTTACTGATGACTTCAGTAGATATGGTTATGTGTACTTGATGACACATAAGTCCGAATCCTTTGAAAAGTTCAAAGAATTCAAGAATGAAGTACAGAACCAGGTTGGCAAGAGTATTAAAATACTTCGATCAGATCGAGGTGGTGAATACTTAAGCCATGAGTTCCGTGACTACTTAGCTGAGTGTGGGATTTTATCTCAACTCACTCCTCCTGGAACACCACAGTGGAATGGTGTATCCGAAAGGAGGAATCGTACCTTATTAGATATGGTACGATCTATGATGAGTCACACAGATCTTCCGACATATCTATGGGGATATGCTCAAGACACGGCAGCTTTCATACTCAACCGAGTTCCATCAAAGGTCGTGATAAAGACACCATATAGGATATGGACTGGGAGAGATGCCCAGGTGTCTTTCATGAGGATTTGGGGTTGTGAGGCTTACGTTAGACGTCAAGTCTCAGACAAATTAGGACCCAAATCCGACAAGTGCTTTTTCATTGGATATCCCAAGAAAACTAAGGGATGTTACTTCTACATTCCCAGTCAGCACAAGGTAGTTGTGGCAAAGACTGGGGTCTTTCTAGAAAGGGACTTTGTTTCTAGAAAGACTAGTGGCGTTCGATCTTGAAGAAGTTCAAGATGCGAACAATAGCACCGATGCCTCGATGGAAATTGAACCGAACCACAAAGTGTTGTGGATGATGTTGTTCCACAAGGAGTTGAGGAACAACAACCGGTTCAAGTGGACATACCTCTTTGCAGGTCTGATAGGGTACGTCGTCAGCCTGAGAGATACTCATTTCTCTTGTCTGACCATGATGACGTTATGCTCATAGAGGATGAGCCTACCTCCTATCAGGAAGCTGTGATGAGACCAGATTCCGAGAAATGGCTTGAAGCCATGAGATCCGAAATGGAATCCATGTACACCAACCAAGTATGGACTTTGGTTGATCCACCTGAAGGGGTAAAACCGATTGGGTGTAAGTGGGTTTTTAAGAGAAAGACTGACATGGATGGACTTATTTATAAGGGTCGCTTGGTAGCTAAAGGTTTCAAGCAGATTCATGGTATTGACTATGATGAACCTTTTTTTCCAGTAGCGATGTTTAAGTCCATTCGGATCATGCTTGCTATTGCAGCCTACCATGACTATGAGATATGGCAGATGGATGTCAAAACCGCGTTTCTGAATGGAAACCTACTCGAGGATGTGTACATGACACAACCTGAGGGTTTTGTAGATCCACAGATACTAGTAGAGTATGCAAGCATTTATGGACTAAAGCAAGCTTCTCGGAGCCGGAATCTTCGATTCGATGATGCAATCAAACAGTTTGGTTTCATCAAGAACGAAGATGAACCTTGTGTCTACAAGAAGGTTGTAGGGGATATAGTTGTCTTCCTCATATAGTATGTGGATGACATACTACTCATTGGGAAGGACATCCCTATGCTTCATTCGACAAGACTAGGGAGTTACTTCTCAATGAAGGACATAGGTGAGGCATCCCGCATTCTAGGGATACAGATCTATAGAGATAGATCTAAGAGATTGCTTGGCCTAAGTCAGAGTACATATATTGACAAGGTACTTCTTCGGTTTGCCATGCAGAACTCCAATGTCACATGGCGTGAGTCTTTCGAAGACTCAAGGTCCCTCTTCTAGAGAGGAGAGACCGCATGGATCAGATCCCTTATGCCTCGGCCATAGGATCGATCATGCACGCCATGTTGTGTCGACCCGATGTCTCGTATGCTTTGAGCATGACGAGCAGATACCCGTTGAAAGTCATCGATAGTGATCAAGAATATTCTTAAGTACTTACGGGACTAAAGAATATTTCTTGATATATGGAGGCAATGATGAGCTAACAGTAAAGAGTTACGGTGATGCCAGCTTTCAGACCGATCGGGATGATTACCGATCGCAGTTAGATTTTGTATTAATGGTGGTGCTGTCAGCTGGAAGAGTTCGAAGCAGGATACAGTAGCTGATTCTACAATAGAAGCCGAGTATATTGCTGCATCAGAGGCAGCAAAGGAGGCAGTTTGGATCCGCAAGTTCATTACTGAACTTGGGGTGGTTCCTAGCATTGCTGACCCAGTTGAGCTCTATTGTGACAACAATGGAGCTATAGCACAGGCGAAGGAACCTCGCTCACACCAGCGGACTATGCATATACTACGACGCTTCCATCTCATTCGAGAGATTATCGATAGAAGAGATGTGAAGATTTGCAGAGTACCTACAGAGGCTAACATCGCAGATCCCTTGACCAAGGCTTTGGCACAGAGGAAGCATGATGGTCACACTAGGTCATTAGGCCTTAGAGCCTATACTGATTGGCACTAGTGCTAGTGGGAGATTGTTAGTTAGAGCCCTAGAGCCAATCATTTGATGATTGTATGGACTTATGTATATCATATTCTTTTATATTAATAAAGGCATTTGTTTGGTTATTATACTTATTTATATTAGTGCCAAATAGACTAAGTATAATAGTGTCCTTGAGTAGAAGGTTCATACCTATATCAATCGATTAGTTGAATCGATAGTGAGATGATATAGGGAACACTACTCTAAATCATTACTCGTCGAGTATTAGCATTCAGGGACAATGTTAATACAATAAGACTAGCATGTAGTTCAGCTCGATGACTTGATCTCACAAGTCATGGATATAGAGATATCAAGCTGACATATGGGTATGCATTAGAGAATGTATACTGAATGACCCACCATAAGAAAGTATCATGGATCGTTATATGAGTGTCATATATTTTCTCATGTGGCTATTATTATGACTATTAGTCCTTAGACCTGAAGTCACCATGGATCCCTACATAAGGAGTTATGTATTTTGGTTTCGTCAAACGCCACCCGTAACTGGGTGGACTATAAAGGCGATTACTGGGTATATAACGAATTATGTAGAGGGATGTGAGTGATGTAGATGGGATCTATCCCTCCCATATGACGGGAGCGACATCGGTATTCTTGATAGAGTGAGACCACTAAGTGCATGGCCATGCCCAAATGAGTCAACATTAGATGTTGAGCTCATTTGATCGAGTGAGTCTACTTGGAGTTCAAGATTTAGATTGATTAGAGGATGACACGGTCTATGCCTCACATTGATCAATCTAGATGTCTAGGATAGAAGGACACTTGTCATTATTTTGTGAGTAGTCACAATTGGTAGTCACAAGGTGATGTCGGATCTCGACATTCTTGTAACTTGGGTAGTAATGATGTGTTGCTAGATACCGCTCATTACTTATGCTCCTAAATGGGTTTAGGGCATTGCCAACGTTACAAGAACCTATAGGGTCACACACTTAGGACAATTAGATGGAGATTAGGTTCATATGATGAACCAAGAGGATTTGATTCATTTGATGAATCAAATTGGATTAAGAGTAATCCTTATTGGGCTAACTTGAGTTCGACTCAAGTTGATTCATGTGTTCAATGAGTCTAATTTAGATTTTGACTCATTGAATTAATTTAATTTAATGAATTAGATTCATTATATTAAGTTGACTCGAATCAAATGGTTAGATTAGATCAACCATGGTAGAGATTGGGTCAAGTTTGACTTGACTTGAGAAGGAAGTCCAAAGGTCAATTTTGACTTGACCTTTTGCCACCTCATTGGTGAGTTGGCATTAGGTGGACGAATAATGATATTCCACATCATCATGGGTGCCACCTCATGGAAGTTACAAAGCCATTTTCTTATTAACTTCACATTAATTGCATTTAATGGGGAGTTACACAAGACGAAAGTGGCCGGCCACTTTGTGAATGAATGTGAATTCATTTTCATTCAAGTGTGGTGATTCTTCCTCCTTCTTCCTCTCAAGCTCTCCCTCTCCCTCTCCTCCTTGCTTGGCCGAATCTCACCAAGGTGCTAGCACACCTTTGTGTGAGGTTTTCTCCACCTACGTGTCCGTGTGGATACTTCTAGAGGACCGACACTTGACGGTCTAGAGATCCGGCAACTTCTTGGACGAGCGGGAACGCGAAGGGCTTCGCTTCGAAGGTATAACTCTCATCTAGTGTAGATCTAAAGTTTTACAAACTCGTACAAGAAAAGGTTTTTCGAAAAGTTTTGTTTACGAATCTTTGCACGGATCTACGGCTTTGGGTGACTCGGGGTTTCCGCGACGCGAAAAGCGGTTTTCGCGGCCCGAAGAACCCAACTTACTGAGCCATGAGTGCTCATAGCTTACTTTCCTTGTACCACAGATAAAGGAAAAAGCTGGATGAGCTAAAGGAGCAGCAGGAGAGGCAAGGAGATGTGTGTGGCAGTGGCTAGGCAACCAAATAAGAACCTGCTTTAAAAACTTTTAAAGAACTATGCTTTGGTATCATGAATTGTAGTACCATATGTGTGACTTGATGTTATGTTCTACTAATTTTGATATCATGTTATTGATGCCATGATAGTGTAGTTCGGATTTGATGAAAAGAAAAATAAAAGAAAAGTTTTTATTAAACTAAGAAAATCATTTTAAGTCTTCCGCTGTTTTAAAAAGAAAAATTTGTACATAGAGTATCGTAGCCCCGTCCCTTAGGGTTAGTAGGGAGGGCGGGCGTTACAGGTTGGTATCAGAGCCAAAGTTTTTGCCAGCTCACTACACACACATCAAGCCTCCGACCCTTCGCTCCAAGTAAGAATGTTTATGCTTAATTTTCTTGTTATATGCTTATGCTTAATTTTCTTGTTATATGACTTATGCTTTATTTTTCTTCCTTGTTATATTGCCTGTGCTTTATTTTCTTTGCTATATTGCTTATGCTTTATTTCCTTATGTTATATTGTTTGTCACTCTATTCCTTATTTTTCCTTATGTTGTTTATGCTTTAGTTTCATGTTTTGCATGTTTATGTTTGATGCTTTATTCTATGCTTTTAGTTATAATTTAGATTAGGATTACATATCGGTAGGTTAGGAATAATACTAGAACAAATAGATAGAAACAAAACAGTACGTTAGATTGGCTAAAAAAAAACGATAACTACTTACACTAGTCTATTTGTCATTATTTAGATAAACATGGTTAGGACACGCAATGCCCGAACTCTAGAGGACACATTCTTAACAACCTTACCATCCGGGGAGATTATGCCATCGGACTATATGCTGCAAGCAGTACTCATTCGGATCACAAACAGAGAACTCTACTGCAATCTGATAGGACTTGATATGCAGGATTATGACATAATATTGGGCGTGGATTTCCTTAGCAAATACGGCGCTTCAATCGAGTGCCGCAAAAGGAAAGTAATTTTCCGACCCGAAAATGAACCAGAGTTTGAGTTTTACGGGGAACCGAAAGGAACGGAGAATTTATTGTCATCTATTAAAGCATAAAGGATGTTAGATAAAGGATGTATGGGGTTTCTAGCGCATGTGGTTGATACCAATCAAGTCAAAGACCCGAAGCTAGAGGATGTCAGGGTAAGATGCAACTATCCAAAAGTATTTCCTGATGAACTACCAGGGTTGGCTCCTGACAGAGAGATAGAATTCCAGATCGAATTGATTCCTGGTACTCAGCCGATCTCAAAAGCACCTTATCGTATGGCTCTGGCTGAATTAAAGGAGCTTCAGGAACAGTTATCCGAATTACTCGACAAGGGACTTATTCGTCCTAGTCACTCTCCATGGGGAGCTCCAGTGCTGTTCGTAAAGAAGAAGGATGGGTATATGCGAATGTGTATAGACTACTGAGCGCTGAATAATGTGACGATTAAGAACCGGTACCCACTCCCACGGATCGATGACCTGTTCGATCAACTAAAGGGTGCGACCATTTTCTCAAAGATAGACCTACGATCCGGTTATCATCAAGTGAAGGTGAAACTAGATGATATACCAAAAACAGCATTTCAAACCCGATATGGACACTATGAGTTCATAGTTATGCCTTTCGGAGTAACCAACGCTCCTGCAGTATTTATGGACCTGATGAATCGAGTATTTACGGCATATCTTGATAAATTTGTAATCGTCTTCATTGATGATATACTTATCTACACGAGAACCCCAGAAGAACATGCTGAACACCTGAATACTATACTACAGATCCTTCAAGAGAAACAACTATATGCAAAATTCTCCAAATGCGAGTTTTGGCTTGATCGGGTAATGTTCCTAGGTTATGTCATCTCCAAAGAGGGAGTTATGGTGGATCCAAGCAAAATCGAAGCTGTAAATAACTGGAACAGACCAAGGAATGCCAGCGAAGTCAGGAGTTTTCTCGGGCTAGCAGGTTATTACAGGAAATTCGTAGAGAATTTCTCCAAAATCGCAGCCCCTATGACAACCCTCACCAAGAAAAATACAAAGTATGAATGGACAGAAGCTTGCGAGAAGAGTTTCGCGGAATTAAAAAGGAGACTGACCAGTGCTCCGATTCTTACTCTCCCGGAAACCAACAGAGGCCTCGATATGTACAGCGATGCTTCCATCACAGGACTTGGAGCTGTACTCATGCAAGATGGCAAAGTCATTGCCTACGCTTCTAGACAACTTAAAGAGCATGAGAAGAATTATCCCATTCACAACTTAGAACTAGCAGCCGTGGTCTTCGCTCTCAAAATATGGAGACATTATTTATATGGAGCTTAGTGTAAGATTTATACCGACCATCAGAGTCTGAAATATTTCTTCACGCAAAAAGACCTGAATATGAGGCAATGCCGATGGCTCGAGCTAGTTAAAGATTATGACTGCGAGATTCTTTATCACCCAAGAAAGGCGAACAAAGTGGCCGATGCACTCAGCTGAAAGTTCAGTGCCACCTGATGTAACTATTTTAAAGTTCGAGGATGAACTTTTTATGAGGTACGGGGTACTGTAACACCCACTAAGCTTTTAAGATAAATAAGAGAATAAAGAATTTTTCCTTAGAAAAATAATAAGAAGTGAGTTGAAGCAAAAAGAAATAAAATGAAATAAAAAGAAGAGGAGGTCAAGGATTGAACCTTGAACCTCTTATATTATAATTTATAGAAGTAATTAGTAGAAACCAATTGGGATAGAGAGAAGATATTGATAGCAAGAAAGGGAATGCATGATAAAGATAGGAGTAAAGATCTAAGAAGAGAAAGCAAGAAAAGAGCAAGAGAAAGGCAACTTGCCTTCCTCCCTTCCTCTCTCTTTTCCCTCTCTTGCCGTGACCTTAAATGGAGAATTAAGGGGATTCATTCCCCCTTGTTCTCATCATAAATGATGAGAATAAATCAGAAAATAAAATAAATAAAAGAAAATAAAAAAAAGGGCTAAGGGAGAAGGAAAGCAAAAACTAATTTTGCTACCTCTTCCCCCTTAACATAAAAGAGAGTGTGTAAAGGGAAAATTCTATTTTTCTCTCATTTTCCCTCATCCTCCCTCTCCCTCACCGAACCCTCAGTCCCCTCTCTTCCATCTTCGGCCCCAAGCCAAGGTTTTCTCCTAAGAAAGCCTAAGATACAAGGAGGACTTAGCAAGGGAATCAAGGGAAGGGAACTAGAAGAAGAGGCTACTTCTTCCATCACCACACCTTAGATCCACAAGCGAAAAGGATGTAAGCTTCCCCTCACCTGTGGTACAAGGCGTTTTATGTGCTTTTCGGATTTTATGAGGATTAGAAAACCTAGAATAGAATTTAAGAAAATTCGGCTAAAGAAGAGTTTTCAAATCTAGGAAGGTTTAAACAAGTCCTCATTTCATGATATTTTTTCTATGCTATGTAGGAATGTTTTCCTTCATGTTTTTATACCTATATGATGCTTGGTTAGAGGAGTACCTAACCCTAGAATTTTGGCCAAAAATATTTTAAAGAGGTTAGGGAAATCATTGTTTAACCAAACTAGTACAAGATTCCCTCCATGAATTACTAAGGGTCTTTTGTTGGTTCTTCTTGCTTAAAAGTTACTTGGAACCAAAAGAAATCCACTCATATGTTTCGGCCAAGAAAAGAGCTTAGGGTTAGGAAGACCTTTAATTTTAAGTAACCATGTTTATATGATAGAATATAGAGTTCTCTTAAAGAATCGCATGTTGAATATTGCTAGAAATTCATGAACTCTTCACTAAGATTTTCAGCCATGATAAGATGGATAGTTTAGAAAAGCTTAAGAAAAATTTTAACATGCTCAAGACCTCTGTGGTATTAAGATATGAAAGTTTTTTAATGCTCTCATGCTTAATTAGGGTATAGAGAATTTAGTTACATGATATATGACATGTAAGATCACAAGGGTCCTAGCTTGTTTATGAACCAAATTTGTATATGATGTTCTTAGTAATTTTTGCCATGAAACTTACTTAGGTTTTCCATGCTTTAGGCCACTTAAAACCTAGTTTAGAGATTGGTTGGTTTCGGCCATGAGGAAAAATAAAAGAAAAAGGAAAGAAACCTAGGAAGCCTAAGACACAATTCACATGTATGTTTATTATGCTTGTCTTTATACATGCTATGAAACTTGTATGACTTCCTATGCTTTTAGGCTATTTGAAGCAAATATAAACACTGATGAGTCTCGGCCAAGTAGGGTTTAAATGACCTAGAGGCCTTAGAATTGAAACCAATTGTGTTAAAAATGCTTCTTATGGAAATATGATAATATGTTGATTGTGTCACATGCTTGTATAATTTTTCCATGACCTAAATGGACCATTGTATGTTTCGGCCATGAAGGGATAGATGCCCTAGAAACCCTAGAACAAAAATTAAATATGCTCATGTCACGCTACATGAAATATCATAAGTAGAAAGCCAAAGTTCTCATGCTATATGTTGTTTAATGACCTAAAATGAGGCTAGGGTATGTTTCGGCCATACCCATTGTATAATGCCTTATTATGAATTTATACATGATGTTAGTTCAAGTTCACATGCTTGTATGCTTGCTTTTAGCCCTAATAAATACTTGTTAAATTTCGGCCATGACATATGTTAAGGGCTTGAAGAACTTAGAAACTAGCTCAAATATGCTTACTATGTTACTTGGAAAAAAAATGATATAAATATGGTGTAAGGTTTCCATGCTTTCATGATATTTGGGACCTTGTTTCACACCTGATAGGGTTTGGCCACATGAAGTTTAGGGACTTGGAGAACTTAGGAACCAAGTTAATCATGCTTATAATGCTTCCTATGAAATTGATGTGATGATAATTTAGGTTCCACATGCTTGGAGGTTGTTTTTACCTAAATTGAGATCTAAGGGGGGGGTTCGGCCATGATAAGAACCCAAGGGATTAGGAAGCTTAGAACCCAAGTTAACTATGTTACCATGTTTCTTATGATAGTATAATCACATGATACACCCTTATGCTTAAACATGTATGCTTGTGATTTATACTTTCCATGATATGATATGTGCTTAGAAACATGCATGCTTTGATGATATGCTATGTGCTTAAAATATGCATTCTTTCATGATATGCTATGTGGATAGAAATATGCATGCTTTGATGATATGCTATGTGCTTAAAATATGCATGCTTTCATGATAAGCTATGTGGATAGAAATATGCATGCTTTGATGATATGCTATGTGCTTAAAAGTATGCATGCTTTTATGATATGCTATGTGGATAGAAATATGCATGCTTTGATGATATGCTATGTGCTAAAAATATGCATGCTTTCATGATATGCTATTTGGATAGAAATATGCATGCTTTGATGATATGCTATGTGCCTAAAATATGCATGCTCTCATGATATGCTATGTGGTGAAAATATGCATGTTTTTATGACATGATGTATGCCTAAGTGATACTTACTTTTTATGACATGATGTATGCCTAAGTGATGCATACTTTTTATGACATGATGTATGCCTAAGTGATGCATACTATTTATGATATGATGTATGTCTAAGTGATGCATACTTTTATGACATAACGTATGCCTAAGTGATGCATACTTCTATGATATGCTATGTGACTAAATGATGCATTTTTATACATGCTACTTTACTTTGTAAGGCTTGTACCAAGGGTGGGCTCCTAATCAGCCCCTAGGCCTTTGGTTGTGTGATCCAGGCTAGTAAAAACAAAGGGATGGGCTCCTTAGTACGCCCTAGGTCTATGGCTGTGTGATCCGGACCTAATTCCTAGTATGATTCAAGACTTGCTACCTTGGATATACTTAGGAAGCGCGCTTATCTACGTGATTTATCTATGTGTGCTACAAGCCGGGGCCCTAATTATGTTGATATTATGTTCAAGTATATATGTAAGAAGAAATGGTTTTAAAGATCATGAGACATACACATGTTTTTCGGATACATGTTTTCAAATCATATTGCATATACCTTATGATCATGTTGTGATGATGCTATTATTTATGATATGCCATGATTAGATATGATTATGTTATGTTTCATGCTATGCTTTAAGAGCTTGATATGTCATGCCACCTTATGATGATACTATGATATGCCATGATTAGATATGATTATGTTATGTTACATGCTATGCTTTAAGAGATGATATGCCATGACTAGTTATGATTTTGTTATGTTGCATGATATGCTTAAAGAGTATGATATGTTATGCCATGACTAGTTGAGATCATGTTATGTTGAGACATTCTTTGATCATGTGATGATTTTCGGTTTTAGTGAGTAGGAAAGGAACTTACTGAGCCATGAGTGCTCATAGCTTACTTTCCTTGTACCACAGATAAAGGAAAAAGCTGGATGAGCTAAAGGAGCAGCAGGAGAGGCAAGGAGATGTGTGTGGCAGTGGCTAGGCAACCAAATAAGAACCTGCTTTAAAAACTTTTAAAGAACTATGCTTTGGTATCATGAATTGTAGTACCGTATGTGTGACTTGATGTTATGTTCTACTAATTTTGATATCATGTTATTGATGCCATGATAGTGTAGTTCGGATTTGATGAAAAGAAAAACAAAAGAAAAGTTTTTATTAAACTAAGAAAATCATTTTAAGTCTTCCGCTATTTTAAAAAGAAAAATTTGTACATAGAGTATCGTAGCCCCGTCCCTTAGGGTTAGCAGGGAGGGCGGGCGTTACACATAGCTGAGGTCATTTCATAACAAACTCTAACAAACCGGGGTCCACTTCATAACTACGGAGGTTATATGAAGTGGTATAAAAAGGGGAATCCTCTCCATTGGCCAGAGAAGTTCAGATCATTGTGCACATTCATAACCCTATTTTTCCGACTACTGTTCATCTTCTTCTTCCTTCTTCCACACCGAGAGAGATTACTGACTTGAGCATCGGAGGGCCTAGCCAGGGATTCCCACCCCGGTCTTAGGTCACTGATGATAGTGTTCGCTGGTCTCTTGTGTGCAGGAGGTCTCTTTCGTCATCAGATCTTCGTGTGAGGAAGGCATTCGGTGACTCTATTTTTCCCGATCCGCTTTGGATTTCTCGGATCGGCATTCTCTAAGCATTATTCTTCGCTAGCAGCATTACTCTTCACCAGCGGTGGGCTTTTTTTTTCTCCCGGCTCTCCGTTTTGTCTAGTTTCTTAGACAGGATCAATGGTCATGGCCCAAAAGACCCAATTTGATTAGAAATTGTGTTGTAATTCATAATACGGCCTGCGTGCCGTCATGTGATTGTGCGTGTTGTATATTTGATACGCGATCTGCGCGTCGTGCCTTTCTATTTATTTATTCCTATTGTAAATAGTTTGGACTCGAATGTAACTCGAGTTTCACCTTTTGTAATGTACAAAATGAGGCGGTGGAAGTTTCACTCGAGACGGAGTTACGAGGAGGGTCCGAGCAACACAAGGTGGTCAAAGGAAGGAGCTTGAGAAGCTGTTGACCTTAGGTTGACCATCTGATCTTCACATTGGCTTGAGAAGATCATAGTAGAGCCATGACTAATCACAAAATTAATTAATTGCTTGTGTGTGTATATGTGATGCATGCTAGATTAGTAATTAATTAGTGCCTTAACGATTAGATTAGTTCTAAGTTGCGCACATGATGCACCTACACGATTAGATAAGATCTAAATCGAGTATATGATACACATCGTCGATTAGATTAGATCTCAATCACGTTAACTCAAAAATACCTACCATGTCGTGATACCTATCACTACCTCGATCACATGTTTGTTGTTGAATCTGCCAAAGCAGAGCAACACATATTATCTTGGTAGGGTTGGGAGGGGCAATCTTGGTCCCGCCTATCAACGCATGGGTGAGTAAACACTCAATTAGATTGAGTACAACTAGTTAAATCTAGTTTAATTGTAGGCATTTATCCAATAGTTGGAAGATGGGACAAAATCACGTTTATATTAACTCTTGGGCGTATTAGCCAAAGCTAACTCGAGTTTTAATATAAATGTGGATATTGATCCTATAAACAAGAGTTGCATAAAGATGTAATTGGTAATTAGTTACCTACCAATCATACAAAGTCTTGGGCGATTTAGCCAAAGCTAACTCAGGGCATAGTATGATGTGGATCTTGTCCCGTATGAATTATAGAATTCAGTGGGAGCATCATTTAATTAAAGGCCTAATTAGATGATTAATTGGAATATGATATTTATTTTTCTACATTTTTCTATTGTAGATTACCATGTCGTCAAACACGAACTCCTTCTCCCTGCATTCTGTCCTCGATAAGGACAAGCTCAATGGAGCTAACTTCCTGGACAGGTACAAGAACCTGAGAATAGTTCTCACACAGGAACAAAAACTGTATGTCCTGGAGCAGCCCATTCCCGAGGCACCTCCTGCCACTGCCAGGCGAGCTGATCGAAATGCTTACAAGAAGCATCAAGATGGCGCATTAGATGTGTCCTATCTAATGCTCGCGACCATGAACTCTGAACTTCAGAAGCAACATAAGTTGATGGGTGCTTATGATATGCTTGAACATCTGCGTCAACTATATCAAGGACAAGCGAGGCATGAGAGATTCGAGATCTCTAAGGCACTGTTTCAGTGCAAGATACAAGATGGGACTCCCGTAGGCCCATATGTACTCAAGATGATTGGGTACATAGAAAACCTACAAAGGTTGGGATTTCCCCTTGGCCAAGAGCTGGCCACTGACTTGATCTTGCAGTCCTTGCCAGAGAGCTACAGTCAGTTTGTCATGAACTACAACATGAACGAAATTGACAAGCCACTGCCCGAGCTGCTTAGCATGTTAAGAACTGTTGAGCTCAACCTTAAGAAGGTTAAGCCCAACTCTATTCTGATGGTTCAGAAACACAAGGGCAAGGGCAAGCCCAAAGGCAAGGGAAAGTCTCAAGCCAAGGGCAAAGGCAAGGCACTGAAACCCAAAGGAGGGGTTGCCAAAGATGCTACCTGCTTCCACTGCGGTCAGACCGGGCACTGGAAGAGGAACTACAAAGTTTACCTGGAAGATCTTAAGAAGAAGAGAAGTGAGACTTCCACTTCAGGTATCTATGTTATAAAAGTCAATCTATCTATTTCTTTATCATGGGTATTAGATACCGGATGTGCTTCTCACATTTGTACTAATGTGCAGGCGCTGAGAAATAGCAGGGCATTGACGAAGGGCGAGGTGGACCTACGAGTAGGCAATGGAGCATGGGTTGCTGCTGTTGCTGTAGGAACTTATCATCTATCTCTGCCTTCTGGGCTTGTATTAGAATTAGATGAATGTCGTTATGTGCCTGCCTTAACTAAGAACATAATTTCAGTTTCTTGTTTGGACATGAAAGGTTTTTCATTTATAATAAAGAACAAATGTTATTCAGTTTATTTAAATGATATGTTCTATTGTAGTACACCTCTGATGAACGGACTCTATATTCTAGACCTTGAGAACCTTATCTATAACATAAGTACCAAGAGGTTCAAGTCAAAAGACATGAACCAAACCTATATCTGGCACTGTCGCTTAGGTCATATAAATGACAAACACTTATCCCAGCTGCATAAAGATGGTTTGCTGGAATCATTTGATTTCGAATCATATGAGACATGCGAGTCATGCTTACTGGGCAAGATGACCAAGACTCCCTTTAGTGGAAAAAATGAGATGGCGACTGACTTGTTAGGACTTATACATAGTGGTGTATGTGGCCCTTTCAATGTCGCTGCTAGAGGTGGTTATAAGTACTTCATTACATTTACTGATGACTTCAGTAGATATGGTTATGTGTACCTGATGACACATAAGTCAGAATCCTTTGAAAAGTTCAAAGAATTCAAGAATGAAGTACAAAACCAGCTTGGCAAGAGTATTAAGATACTTCGATCAAATCAAGGTGGAGAATACCTTAGCCATGAGTTTCATGACTATCTAGCTGAGTGTGGGATCCTATCCCAACTCACTCCTCCTGGAACACCACAGTGAAATGGTGTATCCAAAAGAAGGAATCGTACCTTATTAGATATGGTATGATCTATGATGAGTCACACAGATCTTCCTATGTATCTTTGGGGATATGCTCTAGACACAGCAGCCTTCATTCTCAACCGAGTTCCATCTAAGGCTGTAATAAAGACACCATATAGGATATGGACTAGGAGAGATGCCCAGGTGTCTTTTATCAGGATTTGGGGTTGTGAGGCTTACGTTCGACGTCAAGTCTCGGACAAATTGGGACCCAAATCCGATAAGTGCTATTTTATTGGATATCCCAAGGAAACGAATGGATATTACTTCTACATTCCCAGTCAACACAAGATAGTTGTGGCTAAGACTGGGGTATTTCTAGAAAAGTATTTTGTTTCTAGAAAAACTAATGGGAGTACGTTCGATCTTGAAGAAGTTCAAGATGTGAACCATAGCACTGAAGCCTCGATGGAAGTTGAACTGGAACCACAAAGTGTTGTGGATAATGTTGTTCCATAAGGAGTTGAGGAACAACAACTAGTTCAAGTAGACCTACCTCTTCGCAGGTCTGATAGGGTGCGTCGTCATCCTGAGAGATATTCATTTCTCTTTTCTAACCATGATGACGTTGTGCTCATTGAGGATTACCCTACCTCCTATCAGGAAGCTGTGATGAGACCAAATTCCTAGAAATGACTAGAGGCCATGAGATCCGAGATGGAATCCATGTACACAAACCAAGTATGGACTATGGTTGATCCACCTGAAGGGGTCAAACCCATTGGGTGTAAGTGGGTCTTTAAGAGAAAGACTGACATGGATGGACTTATTTATAAGGGTCGCTTGGTAGCTAAAGGTTTCAAGCAAATTTATGGTATTGACTATGATGAAACCTTTTCTCCAGTAGCGATGTTTAAGTCCATTCGGATCATGCTTGCTATTGCAGCATACCACGATTATGAGATCTGGCAGATGGATGTCAAAACCGCATTTCTGAATGGAAACCTGCTCAAGGATGTGTACATGACACAACCTGAGGATTTTGTAGATCCACAGCATACTGGCAGAGTATGCAGGTTACATAGGTCCATTTATGGACTTAAGCAAGCTTCTCGGAGCTGGAATCTTCGATTCGATGATGCAATCAAATAGTTTGGTTTCATCAACAATGAAGATGAACCTTGTGTCTACAAGAAGGTTGTTGGGAGCACAGTTGTCTTCCTTATATTGTATGTGGATGACATACTACTCATTGGGAAAGACATCCCTTTGCTGTAGTCTGTCAAGACTTGGCTAGGGACTTGTTTCTCAATGAAGGACTTAGGTGAAGTATCCCGCATTCTAGGCATACAGATCTATAGAGATAGATCTAAGAGATTACTTGGCCTAAGTCAGAGTACATACATTCACAAGTTACTACTTCGGTTTGCCATGCAGAACTCCAAGAAGGGATTTCTGTCGATGTCACATGGTGTGAGTCTTTCGAAGACTCAAGGTCCCTCTTCTAGAGAGGAGAGAGACCATGTGGATCAGATCCCTTATGCATCAGCCATAGGATCAATCATGTACGTCATGCTATGTACTCATCCTGATGTCTCATATGCTTTGAGCATGACGAGCAGATACCAGTCAGATCCAGGTGAAAGTCACTGGATAGCAGTCAAGAATATTCTTAAGTACTTGAGAAGGACTAAAGAATATTTCTTGATATATGGAGGCGATGACGAGCTAGCAGTAAAGGGTTACAGTGATGTTAGCTTCCAAACTGATCAGGATAATTATCGATCGCAGTCGGGGTTCATGTTTTTCATAAATGGTGGTGCTGTGAGCTGGAAGAGTTCGAAGCAGGACACAGTAGTTGATTCTACAACAGAGGCCGAGTATATTGCTGCATCAGAAGCAGCAAAGGAGGCAGTTTGGATCCGCAAGTTCATTACTGAGCTTGGGGTGGTTCCTAGCATAGCTGATCCCATAGAGCTCTATTGTGACAACAATGGAGCAATAGCACAGGCCAAGGAACCTCACTTACACCAGCGAACCAAACACATACTACGGCGCTTCCATCTTTTCGAGAGATCGTCGATAGAGGAGATGTGAAGATTTGCAGAGTACCCACTGAGGCTAACATCGTAGATCCCTTGACCAAGGCTTTGGCACAGAGAAAGCATGATGGTCACACTAGGTCATTGGGCCTTAGAGACTATACTGATTGGCACTAGTGCTAATGGGAGATTGTTAGTTAGAGCCCTAGAGTCAATCATTTGATGATTGTTGTATGGACTAGTTGTATCATATTCTTATATATATATAAAGACATTTGTTTATGGTTATTATGCTTACTTGTATTGGTACCAAATAAATAAGTATAATAGCGTCCTTGAGTAGAAAGTTCTTACCTATATCAATCGGTTAGTTGAATCGATAGTAAAATGATATAGGGAACACTACTCTTAATCATTCCTAGTCAAGTATTAGCATTCAGGGACAATGTTAATGCGACGAGACTAGCATGTAGGTCAACTCGATGACTTGATCTCACAAGTTATGGATATGGAGATATCAAGTTGACATATGGGTATACATTGGAGAATGTATACTGAATGACCCGCCATGCGAAAGTATCATTGATCGTTATATGAGTGTCATATACTTTCTCATATGGCTATTAGTCCTTGGACCTGAAGTCACCATGGTTCCCTACATAAGGAGTTACATACTTTGACTTCGTCAAACGTCACCCGTAACTAGGTGGACTATAAAGGCGATTACTGGGTATGTAACAAATTATGTGGAGGGATGCGAGTGATGTAGATGGGATCTAGCCCTCCTAAATGATGGGAGTGACATCGATATTCTTGATAGAGTGAGACCACTAAGTACATGGTCATGCCCAAATGAGTCAATATGAGATGTTGAGCTCATTTGATTGAGTGAGTCTACTTGGGATTCAGGATTTAGATTGATTAGAGGATGACATGGTCTATGCCTCACATTGATCAATGTAGATGTCAAGGATAGAAGGACACTTATCATATATTGTGAAGAGTCACAATTAGTAGTCACAAGGTGATGTTGGATCTCAACATTCTTATAACTTGGGTAGTAATGATGTGTTGCTAGATACCGCTCATTACTTATGCTTCTAAATGGGTTTAGGAGCATTGCGAATGTTATAAGAACCTATAGGGTCATACACAAAGGGCAATTAGATGAAGATTAGGTTCATTTGATGAACCTAAAGGATTAGGTCCATGTGATGAACTAAATTGGATTAAGAGTAATCTAAATTAGGCTAATTGAGTTGGACTCAATTTGGTTCATGTGTTAGATGAGTCTAATTTGGACTTAGACTCATTGAGTCAATTTAATTCAATGAATAGAGATTCATTAAATTAAAATTGACTTGAACCAATGGTTAGATTTGATCAACCATGGGAGAGAAGTGGTCAAGTTTGACTTGACTTGAAAGGAAGATGAAAGGTCAACTTTGACTTGATCATTGCCACCTCATTTGTGAGTTGGCATTAAGTGGACTAATGATGATATTCCACATCATCAAGGCTACTTATGTGTGTGTGTCACCTCATGAGGGAGATCAAGAGTTGTGACTCTTGGTATCCCATGGAGATAAAATCCCCTCATGAAGTAGCCGGCCACTTTATGTGTGCATTTGATGTGCTTTGTGTAACTCCCATCTTCTTCCTCCTCTCATCTTCTTCTCCCTGTCTTCCTCCTTGCCGAGACCTTAAAAAGGTGCTAGCACACCTTTTGTTTGGTTTCTCCATCTCTTGCTTGTGTGGATACATATAGAGGAGTATCTACTTTGATACTCTCGAGATCCGGCGAACCTTTGACGAGCGGGATTAGCGAAGGGCATCACATCAAGGGTAAAGCTCTTCTCCTTTGTAGATCTAGTTTAGATCTAGGCTAGAAACTCGTACTCGAAGTTTTATGTAAATTTTATTTCTTCGCATGGATCCGGTGGCGAGGTTTCAGGGTTTCCGCAACGCAAAAAGCGATTTTTGAGGCCCGAAAAACCCAACAGGAAGAACAAGAAGTACAAATGGACAGACGACTATGAGAAAAGTTTCACAGAATTAAAAAGGAGACTGACTAGTGTTCCAATCCTCACTCTTCCAGAAAGTAACAAAGGTTTCGATATGTACAGCGACGCATCCAAGTTAGGACTCGGAGTTATACTCATGCAGAACGGCAAGGTCATTGCCTATGCCTCTAGGCAATTCAAGGAACATGAAAGAAATTACCCCACCCACGATCTAGAGCTAGCAGTCGTGGTCTTCACTCTCAAAATATGGAGGCATTATCTATATGGAGCTCAGTGTAGGATTTATACAGACTACCAAAGTCTGAAATACTTCTTCACATAGAAAGACTTAAACATGAGACAACGCAGATGACTCGAGTTAGTCAAGGACTATGACTTCGAGATCTTTTATCATCCGGGGAAGGCGAACAAAGTGGCTGATGCACTCAGCAGGAAGTCCCGTGCCACCTTAATTTCACTGTCGGCATTGTCCCAACCCTACAAAGGGAAACTATGTGTTAAATGAAACAAAGATACCCAAAGCTATTCTAAGTTCGAGGATGAACTTTTTAGAAGGTATGGGGATTGTAACGCCCAGCAATTTCATATGAATTTATTTTAAGAATAAGAGAAACTGGAACCAAAAAGAAAAGTAAAAAAAAAAAGAAAAGAAGAGTAGTCAAGGCTTGAACCTTGAACCTCTTAACAAGTGACAAGTTTTAAGTAGTATGAGATAACCAATAGCCCTGGAGAAAGTATTGGGAGGAAGGAAAGGGAAATTGTAGTTAAGGGTAAGGATGGTGAAGGGACATCTTTCTCCCTTCACTTAGAAGAAAAGTTTGTCTTTTCTTTCTCCCCTTCACTTAGCATGAAGAGTTCATTTTCCCTTCTCCCTTCATTTAGAATAAATGAAGGGAAGAATGAAAAGGTGTTTTTCCCTTCTCCCTTTCATGGAGAATAAATAGAAGAAAGAGAAAGAAAAGATATTCTTTTCCTTCTTCCTCCTTCTTCTTCCTCCACCGAAAACTCCAAGCTCCTCTCTCCCATTGCCGAATTCAAGCTAAGGGTTTTCTCCCTAAGAAAACTTCACAAAGGGAAGTTCTTGAAGCATACTCTTATTACAAGAAAAAAAAGAATAAGGAAAAGGGAATTCTAGAAGCGAAAAGGGTCTTCGTCTTCTTCTTTACCAAGGGTATTCTCTTAGTAAACCAAGCAAGAGGATGTAAGTATTCCCCTCACCTCCAGTACAAGTAGTTTTCTTTGTTTTGGTTTTTATGTTGCTTAACAAAAACCCTAGAAACATGTCTTGAAGTTTCGGCCAAGAAGGATTAAGAGGCCTAGAGAAGTTTAAACTCAAATTTGTCTAGCTTATGTTTTCTCTCACGATACCTAATATGTGATATGATGTTATTAAGATGTTATTCATGATTTATGTAGCTCAAAACCCTAGAGTCATGCTTTGAAGTTTCGGCCAAGATGAATTAAAAGGCCTAGAGAAGTCTAAACTCAAAGTTTTCTAGCTTATGTTTTCTCTCATGATACCTAATATGTGATGTGATGTTATCAAAATGTTATTCATGATTTATGTAGCTTAAAACCCTAGAAACAAGCCTTGTAAGTTTCGGCCAAGAAGAAAATGAAAAGGCTTAGGGAAGTTGAACTCCAACTAGACTTGCTTAGGTTTTTTCTTCTATGTCATGCTATGTATCATATGATATTAGTTTAAAATTCATGCTTGAAGTTGCTTAAAAGAAAACCCTAGATTCATGCTTATAGATTTCGGCCAAGACTTGGAAATTAGGGTTGGAGATTTCATGTATGCTTGCTATGAGTCTCACTTGTTATGCCACGCATCATGTGATTTTAATTTAATGTTTCATGCTTGAAGTTGCTTAAAAGAAAACCCTAGATTCATGCTTATAGATTTCGGCCAAGACTTGGAAATTAGGGTTGGAGATTTCATGTATGCTTGCTATGAGCCTCACTTGTTATGCCATGTATCATGTGATATTAATTTAATGTTTCATGCTTGAAGTTGCTTAAAAGAAAACCCTAGAATCATGCTTATAGGTTTCGGCCAAGACTTGGAAATTAGGGTTGGAGATTTCATGTATGCTTGCTGTGAGTCTCACTTGTTATGCCATGTATCATGTGATATTAATTTAATGTTTCATGCTTCAAGTTGCTTAAAAGAAAACCCTAGATTCATGCTTATAGATTTTGGCCAAGACTTGGAAATTAGGGTTGGAGATTTCATGTATGCTTGCTATGAGTCTCACTTGTTATGTCATGTATCATGTGATATTAATTTAATGTTTCATGCTTAAAGTTGCTTAAAAGAACCCTAGAATCATGCTTATAGGTTTCGACCAAGACATGGAATTAGGGTTTGTAGAAAGATCAAGACCCCAATTATGCATGATAATGACTCTTCATGATATGTTAGGTGATATGTGGACTTTATGTTACCATGTTATGCTTATGCAAGGCTTATGTATGAGGAAATGCCTAAGAGTTGCTTCTCTATAAGTTAGGATTAAGAGCACTCTTCACGATATGACAAGTAACATAAGACCTAAGAGATGCTTCCCTATAAGTTGGGATTAAGAGCACTCTTCATGATATGACAAGAAACATGATATTCTATTTTACTTTTGTATGGCTTGTACCGGACCCTAAGAATGGTCCATGGGATGGGCTCCAATGTTGCCCTTAGGTCGAAGCACGGGCCTAGTGTTGGGTTTTTCGGGCCGCGAAAACCGCTTTTCGCGTCGCGGAAACCCCGAATCGCCCAAGCCACGGATCTCGTGCAAGGTAAAACCGAACGAAAATACGAGTACGAGTTTGAAAACTTTAATCTACAGTAGATCTACATAAGGATAAACCATTTATACCTTTGATGCGATGCCCTTCGTGTTCCCGCTCGTCCAAATGATGCCGGATCTCAAGACCGTCAAGCGCCGGTCCTCTAGAAGTATCCACACGGACACACTAGATGGAGATGACCAAAAAACCAAGGTGTGCTAGCACCTATGTGGTTCGGCCAAGGGAGGAGAGGGAGAGGGAGAGCTTGAGAGGGAGAAGGAGGAAGATGCACACAAGTGAATGAAAAATGAATTTCTTCACACAAAAAACTAAGTGGCCGGCCACTTTCAAAATTCACATTAATTGCATTAATTGCAATTAATATGAAACCATAAAATCACATTAATTGCATTAATTGCAATTAATATGAAACCATTAAGAGAGTGGCTTCGTCACTTCCATGAGGTGGCACCCATGATGATGTGAAACATCATTATTGGTCCACCTAATGCCAACTCACCAATGAGGTGGCAAAAGGTCAAGTCAAAATTGACCTTTGGTCTTCCTTCTCAAGTCAAGTCAAACTTGACTCAATCTCTACCATGGTGGATCTAATCCAACCATTTGATTCGAGCCAACTTAATATAATGAATCTAATTCATTAAATTAAATTGATTCAATGAGTCAAAATCTAAATTAGACTCATTTAACACATGAATCAACTTGAGTCGAACTCAAGTTAGCCCAATTAGGATTACTCTTAATCCAATTTGATTCATCAAATGAATCTAATCCTCTTGGTTCATCATATGAACCTAATCTCCACCTAATTGTCCTAAGTGTGTGACCCTATAGGTTCTTGTAACGTTGGCAATGCCCTAAACCCATTTAAGAGCATAAGTAATGAGCGGTATCTACCAACACATCATTACTACCCAAGTTACAAGAATGTCGAGATCCGACATCACCTTGTGACTACCAATTGTGACTACTCACAAAATAATGACAAGTGTCCTTCTATCCTAGACATCTAGATTGATCAATATGAGGCATAGACCGTGTCATCCTCTAATCAATCTAAATCTTGAACTCCAAGTTAGACTCACTCGATCAAATGAGCTCAACATCTAATGTTGACTCATTTGGGCATGGCCATGCGCTTAGTGGTCTCACTCTATTAAGAATAGCGATGTCGCTCCCGTCATATGGGAGGGATAGATCCCATCTACATCACTCACATCCCTCTGCATAATTCGTTACATACCCAGTAATCGCCTTTATAGTCCACCCAGTTACGGGTGACGTTTGACGAAACTAAAGTACATAACTCCTTATGTAGGGATCCATGGTGACTTCAGGTCTAAGGACTAATAGTCATACTAATAGCCACATGAGAAAGTATATGACACTCATATAACGATCCATGATACTTTCTCATGGCGGGTCATTCAATATACATTCTCTAATGCATACCCATGTGTCAGCTTGATATCTCTATATCCATGACTTGTGAGATCAAGTCATCGAGCTGACCTACATGCTAGTCTTATTGTATTAACATTGTCCCTGAATGGTAATACTCGACTAGGAATGATTTAGAGTAGTGTTCCCTATATCATCTCACTATCGATTCAACTAATCGATTGATATAGGTATGAACCTTCTACTCAAGGACGCTATTATACTTAGTCTATTTGGCACTAATATAAATAAGTATAATAACCAAACAAATGCCTTTATTAATATACAAGAATATGATATACATGAGTCCATACAATCATCAAATGATTGGCTCTAGGGCTCTAACTAACACCTAGTTCCTAGTAGGATCGAGATTAGCTACCTCGGATTTATTTAGGATGCGTGCAATTCATATATGTGGTACAATGTCGGGCCCTCATGTTGAGATTTATGTTTAAGTATTTATATAATATATATTTTCAAAAGAACATCTTGCATATATATATATATATGTGATTTCATGTTATGTGATTATTAGGCTTTAGGAAGATGCTCTCTTGAGATATGTCTATGATACCTAGAAGAACATGCTACTACTTTATGCTTATGCTCTCTTATAGCATGTTATGATTTGCCTAAATGAATATGACACTACCTCATGCAAACATGAAAGGTGAAATCTAGATGTGGTTAAATGAATATATCACTACTCCATATCTAATTCATGATTTATGGCTTTTGTAAGTAGGAAAGGATCTTACTAAGCCTATGTGCTTATAATTTTATTTTTCTTGTACTACAGAAAAGGGTAAAGCATGGCTAAACTATAGGGAGCAACAGGAAGGGCAAAGTTGTGTGTGGTAGTGGCATGGTGGAAGAGATCTGTTTTTTGTTTCAGGACTTATGCATATTTTAAGTTTTGCATGTTAACTTATTTTTCCTATTTGATACTTCATGTTAACTTATTTTTCCTATTTGATACTTTTTGATGGTTGCTACTTGATATTAACTTGAACCTGTTTGGATGGTTGAATGCTTAATATAAACTTATACTCTTTTTTGTTCCATGAAACCTTGAAACGTTAAGTACTTGTTTAATTAGAGAACTGTTAGTTATCATGAACTCTAGAGAACAATATATATGTTTAGTTGTCCCCTTGTTTAGTAAGCTTTATGATCCAGTCAAACAAGCATGTATCATGTTCCAAGTAATAGATAGTAATAGTCAAATTTTATATGCCTGAGTGCTAGCATGTTCACATGTTTTGTTTATATGATTAAGTTTAAGTAAGTTAAGAAAAAAAATTTTCTTCTGCTGCAATGATTTCATATGCATGAATGTATGTTCGCGTAGCGCCGCCCTTGCCGTGCCAGGGCAAGAAGAAGGGCGGGCGTTACAGGTAGTCTACCTATGTCCCTCATAAAGGCACGGGAAATAAAGGATTGCGAGCTACCAAAATTTATCAACATATCAGCGGATAATGGATCCGTCGTCCCGCTGTACATCCTCTCTGATAACTGCATGAATACGTCCAGTCTCTGGCTGTGGTGGAGGTGGTAGTGTTGCCAAAGGCTACTGTGCCTGAGTCTGATCCTGCCACTGTGACGGTGCCTGGTACTGAGCCAGACACGGATATGTAGCCTGCGACTGATAATTGACCGGCGGATGGGGTTGTGACTGGTACTGGACTAGTGGCTGTAACTGCGGCTGATACTGGACTAGAGGCTATGACTGGTACTGTACTAGTGGCTGGAGCTGCAGCTGATACTGAGGTCCCACATCAGAACCCTGTGGTACCATAAGGGCACTGGAGTGCTCCTGTCCATGCATGCCATATGCAGCTACTGCCGGGGGAGCTGTCCTCTGCTGGCTATTCGAAGATTGAGATCTCCACCCTCCTCAATAAGTCCCTGTCTGACTAGGCAATCCTCCATGACCAGACACTCCAGAAGCCATATGCTGAGCCTTCAGCGAATAATCTCAGCTCAGGTGCCCGGGCAGTTTACAATAATAGCAAACTGACTATCTCAGGGAGCAGGCAGTGGTGAGGTGGTCTCTGGACCCATATCTGGTGCCGTGAGTGGTCGCAGTCGGCCAGGTCAGGGTTCTTTTGGGGCTTCGGGGCTCTGATACCAAAAATATTGTCATGCCCCAGGTAGTCTCTGCCAGAAGAAATTTCGGCAGCATCTCCCCTGTACGGGTGACAATATGAAACTTCCTACAATGCCCTAGGGCCACATATACCTCGGCCAACACAGCTGGAACAATAACAATATATATTAAGCAAGCACCCACGCAGTTTAATAGTAAAAATCAAACATAAGCAATGATAAGGAAAACATCTCAAATGCCCTACTCAATAACACCTATAAAACTCAAATCTTATATCCTACTCAACTATACCTATAAAACTTAAATCACTAGCATACATCCAAACAAAAACCAATCAAGAATAAGGGATCATACAAGATCCAAGTGCCAAAAGGTACAAGTCTGGAAACTTAGACGATAACATAATAAGAAAACCAAAGAGAAAATTCAAAATGGAAATCCTCGCAACCTGGAGGGGGAAACTAGCGACTAGAACTCCTCCGGACAGCCTCAACCTGAAATGGTTATAACGGGGGGTGAGTCCAACACCCAGCAAATACCTAGTTGACTTGCATAGTAAATAATAACCAGCAGCAATAAATATACGTACAATCTCTAGAAGTAATGAAACAATGCAAAACTGAAGATAAGGGGAGAAGCTGTACTCACCAGAACCTCCTATCAGGATAACAAGGTCGTCAGACCGAAAATACATGTCCCTGTATGCATGTCAATCATATGCATCCATCCAATATGCGGCAAACAAAGTGTAGCAAACACTAGCAATAAATGCAAATATGCATATGATGCCAATGACATGTCCTGGTCACCCTTGACGCCAGCCAGCTATCTCACACATGATGGTGAGACTGAGTGGGAAGGGTTGTGACAACCGTGCACTCTGTTGTCACTGCTCCTGATGAGTGACCGAGAGGACGAGATGCTGTCGGAGTACACCTATCCTCCTACCCCAAATCTTAAGTAGGGGGAGCGCAATGCTCTCATCTCCCTGAGATAATCCAAAGGAGGGGTCCCTGCCGGTTACAACGCTGCATCACACTACCCATGAGCGGACCAACGGAGCCAAATAGAGCAACCTGCTGCAACACACCTTTCCTGAACAAAAACTACTAACCCATGAGTGGTTGTGTGTGCAGATCCATGTAGCTGGCGATGTGCTCAACAATAATGATGTCGATTATCGCACAGCATGCAATCATACAAGATGGTGCATGACACTAAGCATACAAATCCTAACCATATCTACCTCCATAAAACATGTACCAAAAATAAATGCATCAAATAAACAGATCTAGGTACATAGGTCAGATATGGTAAATGACTAGTCCGGTATATCATATGGCATGATATGTCACTACCTCTATAACATAAATAATATACAGGGGCATGAATGCTAAACAGGTAACAAACAAAACATGTTTGGAAACAAATAGTGGCATACCGATGCAGATATAAACATAATTATTACTATTTGTTAAAATCAACTAAGCATATCAACATGACATTATCTAAAATATAAGTCAAGGTATCCGCCTCAAATAGAAAGTCCAATCTAGTCAAATCCGACGTCGAGATACTCGTCTCGAATCAGAGTCCTACGTCACCAATATATACATTTTTATTTAGCTAAAATTCATTGAATAGCTAAATAAAATCCCTACGATTAATTTAGGGTAAAATCCTTTTCACATCACCATCATCCTACCTAAATTAAATCCAATGGTTAATTAGGATTAGTTACCCTAATCCCAAACAACCCATTAGATTAGTAATCCAAACCTAAATCCACTACACATAAACAACTCATTATAACCTTTAATTTAAAACATGATCTACCACATATTCTAATCTAAATACAATTAACCAATAAGATCCAATTCATTCCTAATTCAACACATATACCTAGGTTAACAATATTTACTAACCTATCTATCAATCATTGACCACAAGATCAAAAACCCTATACCTTACCTCAAGCTCAGCTGTTGTTGATGCTGGAACCAGGTGGTTATTGCTGGTTGGAGTGCTGCCGGAACCAAGAAAAAATCCCACAGAATAGAACCTTACCTCACTGCCCTGATCAAGTTGTTGTCCACTAACCGGATCAAGAAAAAGATATCAGAATTCAACAAAACAACCTATCACCAACTAATTTCCAGCAACAACTATGCACCTTACCTCTTCTTCTCCAATCCCGTGACCTCACTGCGCAGTAGAGAAGAGAAGGTGCAAGATCTGATCAGAAGGAAAAGGAATGGAGTGATCCGACAGTTCCCTTAATCCAAGCAAGAAATATTAACACAGAATAGAGCCCTAATCTAGTGAAATCCATGAATCAACAAGGATCCGGCAATGAATCAAGAGGGAAGAAGGGTTTCGGTTGCTTACCCTCGAAGCCCTAAGGCATCTTCACACTGGCGTCGACTGTGGCACGATCGAGGGTCGACGTCGGCTGTGGCGCAAGCTCGACTAAGGGGAAGAGGAAAGGGGGGGGGGGGCGGCGGTGGAGAGGCTAGGGCTAACTCGTGAGGAAGAGGAAAGGGGAAGACTCAAAGCTTCTGACTGCCACTGCTTTTGTACCAGAGGGGAAGAAAGGGAAGGGACGTGAGCGGCAGCGGCGGCGGCAGCGGGAGAAACGGTGTCACGTGAGAAGGAGGTTTAGGCATGGGGAGGAAATAAAAGAAAAAGAAGAAAAGAAAATTAAAAAAAATATTTTTTAAAAAAAATCAAACATTTCCACATTATATTGGGATTGCCTAAACAGGATTTCCCGTGACCTATATTTATCCCGTAACCTAAGCCATACGGGCTCCGAAAAATTCTCAGAATATTTCTAAAAATTCTGGAAAATTCCCTTATGGTTATTCGCCCTTTTTCGGTATTTTACATTCTCCCCCACTAATAAAAATTTGGTCCCCAAATTTTCATTATTACAATCAGCAAGTACTAACAATAAATAGATAGTATAAATGCTGAACGGAAATTAACTCACATATCTCAAGTGAAAAGATGGGGGTATCGAGCTCGAATTGTATCCTCGAGCTCCCAAGTAGCCTCCTCGTCCGAATGATGCTGCCATCCGACTTTAACTAGTCGGATAGTCTTGTTCCGTAGCTGACGCTCTTTCTGGTCCAGAATCTGTACCGGAACCTCCTCGTAGGTAACGTCAGGCTGAATAGGAACTAAGATATCTGTCAGCACATTTGTCGGGTCGGATATATATCTCGTCAGCATAGACACATGGAATATATCGTGAACACCTGCCAGGGACGGTGGTAGTATCAGACGATAAGCTACCGCTCCAATCCTTTCCAAGATCTGGAAAGGTCCAATGTATCACGGAGCTAGCTTACCCCTGAGGCCAAATCTCTTCACCCTTTTCATGGGTGAGACACGTAGAAAAATATGGTCTCTAGTAGAGAACCCCAGGGGTCTCCATCTCTGATAAGCATACCTCTTCTGCCGGTCCTGCGCCTTTGACATCCTCCATCTGATAGTTCGGACTAACTCTGACTCCTGCTGAGCTCTATGAGGCCCTAATAGTTGGGCCTCCCCAACCTCCTCCCAGAGGGTGGGTGTCCTACAAGTCCTACCATACAACTCTTCAAACGGTACCATCTGGATAGCTGAATGAAAACTGTTGTTGTAGGCGAACTCTACCAATGACAAATGGTCCTCCCAACTACCTCCAAAATCCAATACACAACATCTCAGTAAGTCCTCTAGTGTCTGAATGGTCCGCTCTGACTATCCATCAGTCTACGGATGGAAAGCTGTACTGAAATGGAGCTGAGTACCCAAGGCCTGCTGTAGACTCTGCCAGAATTGGGACGTAAACCAAGGGTCTCTATCCGATATAATACTCAATGGTACACCACGCAATCTGATGATCTCTTGACAGTACAACTCTACCAATCGATCCAGAGAATCAGTCTTTCGGATCGCTAAGATGTGCGCGGATTTGGTTAATTGATCAACGACTACCCAAATCACATCATGGCCTCGTTGTGTCCTAGGCAATCCCACCACAAAATTCATAGTGATGTGATCTCATTTCCACTCTGGAATCGGAATCTTCTGAAGCAATCTAGTAGGTCTCTGGTGCTCAGCCTTCACCTGCTGACAGACTAGACATCTAGCTACAAATTCCGTGTTGTCTTTCTTCATGTTGTTCCACCAATAAGAATGCCTCAAATTTCGATACATGCGGGTCCGGTCTGGGTGGATCGCAAATTGAGAGTGATGAGCCTCCTGAAGTAACTCCTGGAAGACCGGATGAGACTGAGGTATGCAGAATCTACCTCGGAAATATATAATACCCTCCTCATCTCGTGTGAATTCGGTTTGCTGCCCGAAAGCTATCTGGCTGCCAATGGACTATAAGCGTTGATCACCGACCTGGGCCTCTCGAATCCTTGTCCTGATCGACAATTGAGCAACCATGGTAACCAACATACCCTGCTCTATCTGTCCCTGCTCCTGAAGGCCCAACTCAGAGAAACTCTGAATCAAGTCCGTGACTAAAGCTCGGTGGCAAGCCAAAGTCCCTCTTGACTTCCTGTTGAGTGCATCAGCAACCACATTAGCTCTCCCTGGGAGGTAGCTAATGGTACAATTGTAATCCTTCAGGAACTCCACTCATCTCCTTTGTCGGAGATTTAGTTCTTCTGAGTGAACAGATATTTGAGACTCTTATGGTCAGTGAGAATCTTAAAGGTAATATCGTACAGGTGATGTCGCCAAATCATTAAAGCAAATATAATGGCAGCCAACTCCAGATCATGAACTGGGTAGTTCTTCTCATGCTCCTTCAACTAATGAGAAGCATAGGAGACTACTCTGTCGTGCTGCATTAGAATAGTGTCCAAACCCTAAAGAGATGTGTTAGTGTAAAGTATGAATCCATCCTCTCCAGTGGGTAAAACTAAAACTGGAGTTGACACTAATCTCCGCTCCAACTCCTGGAAGCTGGTCTCGCAAGCCTCGGACCACGTGAACTTCACGCCTTTCCTGGTCAAGCGTGTCAGTGGCATAGCTATGCGGGAGAATCCCTTGACAAAATGTCTGTAATATCTTGCCAGTCCCAAGAAACTGCAGAATCTCCTGTACAAATTTTGGCTCCTCCCAACTGGTGATAGACTTGATCTTCTAAGATTTATGGAAATACCTCGGCTAGAAACTACGTGACCCAGAAAGCCGACTAAAGATAGCCAAAAAACACACTTGTTGAACTTCGCATATAGACGATGTCGTCGAAGAGTCACCAAGACTATGCGAAGAGGTTGTACATGCTCCTCCTCAGAACGTGAGTAGATGAAAATGTCGTCGACGAAGTCAACAACAAACTGATTTAGATACTCCAGAAAGATATGGTTCATCAAATTCATAAACACCGTTGGAGCATTGGTAAGCCCAAATGGCATTACCAAGAATTCATAATGTTCGTATCTGGTACGGAATGTTGTCTTCTGAATATCAGATTCCTTAACTATCAGCTGATGATATCCAGACCGCAGATCAATCTTAGAATATACTAATGTTCCTTTGAGCTGATTAAACAAATCTTCAATCTGTGGTAAGGGGTACTTATTTCTTACAGTCACTACATTCAGCTGTCAGTAATCGATGCACAACCTCATAGTACAATCCTTTTTCTTGAAGAACAATACCGGAGAACCCCACGGAGAAACACTAGGGTGAATAAATCTCCTGTTCAATAACTCCTGGAGTTGAACCTTTAGCTCGCCCAACTCTTTCGGCGCCATACGATATGGAGCTTTCAATGCTGGCGCGGTCCCCGAAATCAGCTCAATTGAAAACTCCACTTACCTTCTGGGAGGTAAACCTAGTAGCTCCTCTGGGAATACATTTGGATACTCTCGGACTACTGGAATATCGAAGAGTTGAGAACTACTGCCATCTTCAATAATAATAAAAGATAATAGAAAACCCTGACAGTCATGTGACAGCAGCTTCTGAGCTTGAATCGCCGAAATAGTCTATATGTCATCATCTCTGATGCTAGTGAAATCCCATGGCGATTGGTTCGGAGGCCGGAATGTGACCACCCTCGTCTGGCAATCAACAGTGGCATGATATGCTGACAGCCAATCCATGCCAAGAATAATATAAAACTTGGTCATTTCCTGTACTAAAAGATCTACCGTAACTATCATGTTGCCAAAGTCTAACGGGTAACCTCTAACCTCCTGGGTGACGTCCAATGTATCACCGGACGGTAGGGAGATGGTCAATCGCTGCGTTCTAAGAGTAGGTAGTCAACCAATGTCCCTCACAAAGGCATGGGAAATAAAAGAATGCAAGCTACCAATATTTATCAGCATATCAGCAGATAATGCATAAAGTAAAACCATACCGCGAAAAATGAATCTGTCAGCCCACTGTGCATCCTCTCTGATAACTGCATGAATACGTCCAGTCTCTGGCAGTGGTGGAGGTGGTAGTGTCGTCAGAGGCTACTGCGTCTGAGTCTGAGCCTGCCACTGTGACGGTGCTAGGTACTAAGCCAGACACGAATATGTAGGCTGCGACTGATACTGGACCGATGGCTGGGGCTGTGACTGGTACTGGACCAGTGGTTGTGACTGCGGCGGATACTGGACTAGAGGCTATGACTGGTACTGGACAAGTGGTTGTGACTGCGACGGATACTGGACTAAAGGCTATGACTGGTACTGTACCAGTGGTCGGGGCTCCAACTGATACTGAGGTCCCACATCAGAACCCTGTGGTACCATAAGGGCACTGGAGTGCTCCTGTCCATGTATGCCATATGCATCTACTGCCGGGGGAGCTATCCTCTATTGGCTATGCGAAGATTGGGCTCTCTTCCCTCCAGGATAAGTCCATGTCTGACTAGGCTATCCTCTATGACCAGACACTCCAAAATCCATATGCTAAGCCTTCAGCGAACAATCTCAGCTCAGGTGCCCGGGCAGTTTGCAATAATAGCAAACTAACTGTCCCAGGGAGCAGGCTGTGGTGAGGTGGTCTCTGGACCCACATCTGGTGTAGTGAGTGGTCGCAGTCAGCTAGGTCAGGGTACTTCTGGGGCTTCGGGGCTCTGATACCAAAAATATTGTCACTCCCCAGATAGTTTCTGCCAGATGAAATTTCGGCAGCATCTCCCCTGTACGAGTGACAATATGAAACTTCCTACAATGCCCTCAGGGCCACATAAATCTCGGCCAACTTGGCTGGAATAATAACAAAATATATTAAGCAAGCACCCACGCAGTTTAATAGTAAAAAACCAAACATAAGCAATGATAAAGAAATCATCTCAAATATCCTACTCAACTACACCCATAAAACTTAAATCTTATATCCTACTCAACTACACCCATAAAACTTAAATCACCAGCATACATCCAAACGAAAACCAATCGAGAATAAGGGATCATACAAGATCCAAGTGCCAAAAGGTACAAGTCTGGAAACATAGACGATAACATAATAAGAAAACTAAAGAGAAAATCCAAAACGAAAATCCTCGCAACCTGGAGGGGGAAACTAGCGACTAGAACTCCTCCGGGTAGCCTCAACCTGAACTGGTAATAACAGTCAGCGAATACCTAGTTGACATGTATAGTAAATAATAACCAGCTGTAATAAATATATGTACTGTCTCCAGAAGTAATGAAACAATGCAAAACTGAAGATAAGGGGAGAAGTTGTACTCACCAAAACCTCCTATCAGGATAACAAGGTCGTCAGACCGAAAATACATGTCCCTGTATGCATGTCAATCATATGCATCCATCCAATATGCAGCAAACAAAGTGGAGCAAACACAAGCAATAAATGTAAATATGTATATGATGCCAATGACATGTCCTGGTCACCCATCACGCTAGTTAGCTATCTCACACATGATGGTGAGACCGAGTGGGTAGGGCTATGACAACCGTGCACTCTGCCGTCACTGCTCCTGATGAGTGACCGAGTGGACGGGATGTTGTCAGAGTACACCTATCCTCCTACCACAAATCATAAGTGGGGGAGCGCAATGCTCTCATCTCCCTGAGACAATCTAAAAGAGGGATCCCTGCCGATTACAACGCTGCGTCACACTACCCATGAGTGGGCCAACGGAGCCAAACAGAGCAATCTGCTGCAACACTCCCTGCCTGAATAAAAACCACTAACCCATGAGTGGTTGTGTGTGCAGATCCATGTAACTGGCGATGTGCTCAATAATAATGGAGCCAACTATTGCACAGCATGCAATCATACGAGATGGTGCATGTCACTAAGCATACAAATCCTGACCATATCTACCTCCATAAAACATGTTCCAAAAATAAATGCATCAAATAAACAGATCTAGATACACAAGTCAGATATAGTAAATGACTAGTTCGGTATATGATATGGCATGGTATGTTCTAGCAAGTCAATCTAATTCTATCAAATGATTTCTTTGGTGAGCAAGATACAAAAGTAGTTTAAGTATGACCTAAGTAGTAGTCCTCCGTGCTCAGTGCGAAAGTGACCTAAATTTATCAAGTTTCAATCCCTAAGTCTAGTCAAGTCGTCATAAAATTATGTTCCTTATGCTTCCGGTGATAGGCACTTACCTGCCACACGCAAGGTTTGTTCTCCTCAAAAATGTTATCCATCGTCTACACAAGGTCTCAAAGGAAAGTATCAAGAGAAGCATAGCATTCATTTCCCCGGTAACCTAACTCGGTCTCAAAGGGGTGAATTACTAGTTTCCACTCACGACAACAAATTTTTTATCCCTGATTTGTTTTTCATTCATTTTTTTTCTTTTTGAATGTTTGCAAAGTACCAAACTTGAACAAACTTTCAATTTTTTTTTTTGGGATTAATTTTTTTCCAAATGACCTTACATGATCTGAGTTTATCCAGTAACCAAAATATAGTTGAGAGATCACCATAGAAGCACAAGTACTAGTCCAATTCTATGAATCATGACTATTTTAGAGTTATCAACCATCAAAAATAGTCATAGTGTATAGAGATCCTAAAACAAGGCCAATACTTAAACTCTTATAGTAAAAGCATTGCTCACTTCATGCTATCAAAGATAGAAAAAGATATATCACTAAACATACTAGCACCATAACACATAAAATCTAGAATAAATGTGCTAGTATTTTGCAATAAGGAACAAGCAATCATGATGTGATGTAAGATACAACTAGCAAAAATTTTATTATGCAAAAAGAAGAAAATAAAAATAAAAACCAAATGCATCTAATGCATCCCCCCAGACTTAAGCAATCATTTTGGGCCGCAAAAACTGCTTTTTCGCGTTGCGAAAACCCTGATTCCGATGCCACCGGATCCGTGCGAAGTAAAATTTTCGAAAAACATTACGTGTACGAGTTTCTTATGCTAGTTCTAAGCTAGATCTACAAGGAAAAGGAATTTACCCTCGAAGCGATGTCCTTCGCAATCCCGCTCGTCCAACGGTTCACTGGATCTCGAGATCGTCAAGTGTACGATCCTCTAGAAGTATCCACACGAACAAACTAGGTGGAGAAGACACAACAAAGGTGTGCTAGCACCTTAGATGGTTCGGCCAAGGAGGAGGAGAGGGAGAGGAGAATGAGAACAAGGAAGAAGATAGAATAAATTCCTTGAATTGCATTCACTTGCAATTCAAATCTGGTCGGCCACTATTGGAGTTATAACCTCCATTCTCATTTAATGTGGCCATTAAAGAGGAGATTTGTAATCTCCATGAGGTGGCACACACATGTGCTAGCCTTGATGATGTGGCACATCATCATTGGTCCTCCTAATGCCAACTCACAAATGAGGTGGCAAATGGTCAAGTCAAACTTGACCTTTCATCTTCCTTCTCAAGTCAAGTCAAACTTGACCAAATCTCTCTCATGGTTGATCTAATCTAACCATTTGATTCAAACCAACTTAATATAATGAATCTAATTCATTTAATTAAATTGATTCAATGAGTCATAATCTAAATTAGACTCATTGAACACATGAATCAACTTGAGTCCAACTCAATTAGTTAAATTAGGAATACTCTTAATCCAATTTGATTCATCACATGAATCTAATCCTCTTGGTTCATCATATGAACCTAATCTTCATCTAATTTGTTGGACCCCGTGGTAGTTTTGATGTGATCAACCAAGTTGGTTAGGTCCTGCTGTGTTTGATCCCTGTGTCTGAGTGTGCAGGAGCTTAGGAACACAGGAAGTCGAGCGGAAGATGCAGCTAGCAAGAAGGACGGCACGGGAAGGGAGCCGACGGGCTCGGTGCGTCCGAAGGACGAGAGAGCTACGGAAGAGTACTCCGGTGGGCGTCAAGAGCGTGCGCGGCATTCGAGGGATGTTAAGCTGGGATGGAAGGCTGCTCGAGGAGAAGGTCGGGAATTGGGTTCGGGTGAGCCCTATTCCGGTTGGCCGCAATCACCCAAAAAGAACGGAGCGTCGGAAGTTGGAAAAACCAATCTGGAAATTGTGCTGCCAGCTTGGAGGCGCCTCCAGCAGGCTTGGAGGCACCTCCATCATGAAGGCGCCTTCAACCCTGATGAAGGCACCTCCATCATGAAGGCGCCTTCAACAGGTCAGATTTGACCGTTTGCGTTGCGGATAAAGTTTTATCCGCTGACCGAGCTGGAGGCACCTTGAACCTTGTTGGAGGTGCCTTGGACCCTCGGGATAGACTTTCCAGGAGCTATATAAAGGCCCCTGGAGCTAGGAATTAAAGAACAACTCAAGCAATCAATCTGTAATCAATTCCTAGCAACTAAGTGAGCGTTCTAAGTGTAAAAAGGCTTCTCCGCTTACAGTAAAGGAGATTCTGCTAGTAGAGCTTTTCATTGCCCTGGATTAACAACCTCCTTGGTAGTAACCAGGTTAAATTCTATTTCTGTTTCTTTTTCTGTCTCCTTAATTTAGTTGTTATTTTATTGATGATTTAAATTCTGAGTTGAAATCCGAGGCGAGTATAGTTTTTATTTTTGTTTTCAGCAATTCACCCCCCTCTTGCGGCCTCCGCTGCACCTACAATTGGTATTAGAGCCCGATTATCTGAGAAGGACTAACCGCCAACTGAAGCACTACGATCAAGACGATGGCCGGAGCGAACATCCATCCCCCAAAGTTCGACGGAGACTTCGCCACATGGAAGCGCAAAATGGAGGTATTTTTTAAAACTGAATTTGACATTCTTTTAATAATGAAATATGGCTATGCAGTTTCGAAAGACAAGGAGGAAAATACTTGGACGAAAAAGGAGCAAGCAGACTTCGTCGCTAACGGAAAGGCTGAGTTCCACCTACTCAGCGTTCTGCCGCCGCAGGAGGTAAATCGGATCGGAAGCTACGACTCCGCGAAAGATCTTTGGGAAAAATTCCTGGAGCTTCATGAAGGTACTTCCGAAGTGAAGCTAGCAAAGTGCAATATCCTCCTGAACCAGTTAACGAACCTCCGGATGAACCAAGGCGAGAAGGTAGCGCAACTCCAAGAAAGAATCAAGGAGCTGATAACTCAACTAACGAACCTTGGAGAAGAGGTAACCAACCGGGATTCTATCCGATACGCGCTCAATGTCTTCCCGAGAACTCCAGAGTGGGCTTCCATAGTAGATGCGTATTACATCTCTAAGGACCTCGAGGTAAGTACTTTAGAACAATTATTTTCTACTTTTGAACTTCACGAGTCTCGAGTTTCAGAACTCAACGGAGCAGAGAAGACAAGTCAGAACATTGCCTTAAAGGCAAAGATGAACAGTTCTGACTCCGAAGCCTCAGTCGACGAATCCGAAGCGACACTACTGGTAAGACGCTTCAATAAGTTTTTCAGTTCTAATTTAAATCGCAGAGGCATCATCGAAATAAGAGGATAGTTCGTTGCTACAACTACAGCGAAGAAGGGCACATCAAGGAGGACTGCCCAAAATTGAAGAGAAAGGAGAAAGAAAAGGAAAAGCCAAAATACAAGAAACCAGAACCCTCCAAGCACAAGAATCTGAAGGCTACTTGGTCAGATTCGTCAACCTCTGAGTCAGACATCGATGAATTCTTAGGGTTAGCGCTATTGGTGAACCATCAACCGGAAGAAGACTCAAGCTCAGAGATGAGCATCGATGAAGGGGGAGGAACATCAGAAGAAGAAAGCAGCAGTGAAGGGGGAGCGTCACCAGATCAGGTAAGTAAGGTACGCAATCTAACCCCGTCTCAGTCATTTCGATTTATTAAATCACTTTCTAAAGACTTATTCGAATTAGAAAAAGAAAATAAGGAATTAAAAATGAAATTAGCAAAAGCATGTCCACTTGAAATGTATGATAGTGTAAAATCAGAAAATGATAAATTAAAATTAGAAATTGAAAAACTGAAATCTGCTGCATGCTTAAATCAATTTCCAAATTCAAAATTAAGAATTTATGGTAAATTAAATTGGTATATAAGGAAGCATCAAGGTCAACTTAGGAAAATACCAAGAAACTATATACCCCCTAGATTTTTGAATATTCCTGTTGGAAGGAACCTCTATTGGGTTCCAAAATCTTTGCTTAATTAATTTTTCAAAAATTAAAAGCTTACAGTGAGAAAATTAAACATTGAAATTCTTTATGGAAGGTTTGTCTAAGGAAGTGGTTGTTGCTCTAATAACCAAGAAGGTCTAGTGTCTCGCCACGACCTGGAAGCTAAAATATTGAAAGAAAATGTTTAATTAACTTTCTGAAAAAGCATTAAACAAGAATTAAATAATGCTTATCAAATGTTTGTTAAAATAAATAAAAATTCCTTAGAAATTTTTTTAAAAAAATTCTAACTTAATTTTTTTTGGGTTAGAAATTTTCTTCTGGAAAATTCTAAAAAAAAAATCATTCACTTGACTTAGAAATTTTTTTTTAGAACATTTGAACATTTACTTAGGATTTTTTTTACTTAGATTTTTTTTTGGAAAATTGATTTTAACTTAGCAATTTTTTCAAAAATTCATTTTTAACTTAGAAAATTTTCAAAAACTTCAATCTTAATTGAAAATTCTTAAGACCCCATATTTTGCTGTGATCAAAGGGGGAGAGTAAAGTATAAGTTTAGGAGGAGTTAGATAAATTTAAAATTTCTTTTATTATTTTTATAAATGTTTAGGGGGAGTTAGACAAATTTAAAATTTCCTTCATTTTTATAAGTGTTGCAATTTTACTATTTGCAAAAATTATACTTAACTTGTTAGTTTAGTAATTTTTTCTTTAAAATTACTGTTTATGTCTATTTTTAACCCTAACTTGAACTTGGGTTGATTCACATCAAAAAGGGGAGATTGTTGGACCCCATGGTAGTTTTGATGTGATCAACCAAGTTGGTTAGGTCCTACTGTGTTTGATCCCTGTGTCTGAGTGTGCAAGAGCTTAGGAACACAGGAAGTCGAGCGGAAGACGCAGCTAGTGAAATGGACGGCACGGGAAGGGAGCCGACGGGCTCGGTGCGTCCAAAGGACGAGAGAGCTACGGAAGAGTACTCCGGTGGGCGTGAAGAGCGTGTACAGCGTTCAAGGGACGTTAAGCCGGAACGGAAGGCTGATCGAGGAGAAGGCCGGGAATTGGGTTCGGGTGAGCCCTATTCCGGTTGGCCGCAATCACCCAAAAAGAACGGAGCGTCGGAAGCTGGAAATTGTGCTGCCGGCTTGGAGGCGCCTCCAGCAGGCTTGGAGGCGCCTCCATCATGAAGGCGCCTTCAACCCTGTTGAAGGTGCCTTCAACAGGTCAGATTTGACCGTTTGCGTTGCGGATAAAGTTTTATCCGCTGACCGAGATGGAGGTGCCTTGGACCCTCGGGATAAACTTTCCAGGAGCTATATAAAGGCCCCTGAAGCTAGGAATTAAAGAACAACTCATGCAATCAATTTGTAATCAATTCCTAGCAACTAAGTGAGCGTTCTAAGTGTAAAAAGGCTTCTCCGCCTACAGTAAAGGAGATTCTGCTAGTAGAGCTTTTCATCGCCCTGGATTAACAACCTCCTTGGTTGTAACCAGGTTAAATTATGTTTCTGTTTCTTTCTCTGTCTCCTTAATTTAGTTGTTATTTTATTGATGATTTAAATTCTGAGTTGAAATCCGAGGAGAGTATAGTTTTTATTTTTGTTTTCAGCAATTCACCCCCCTCTTTCCGGCATCCGCTACACCTACATAATTGTCCTTTGTGTGTGACCCTATAGGTTCTTATAACGTTGGCAATGCTCCTAAACCAATTTAGAAGCATAAGTAATGAGCGTTATCTAGCAACACATCATTACTACCCAAGTTATAAGAATGTTGAGATCCAACATCACCTTATGACTACTAATTGTGACTCCTCACAATATATGACAAGTGTCCTTCTATCCTTGACATTTAAATTGATCAATGTGAGGCATAGACCATATCATCCTCTAATCAATCTAAATCTTGAACTCCAAGTAGACTCACTCAATCAAATGAGCTCAACATCTCATATTGACTTATTTGGGTATGGTCATGCACTTAGTGGTCTCACTCTATCAAGAATATCGATGTCACTCCCATCATATAGGAGGGATAGATCTCATCTACATCACTCACATCCCTCCGCATAATTTGTTACATACCCAGTAATCGCCTTTATAGTCCACCCAATTACGGGTGACGTTTGACAAAACCAAAGTACGTAACTCCTTATGTAGGGATCCATGGTGACTTCAGGTCCAAGGACTAGTAGTCATACTAATAGTCACATGAGAAAGTATATGACACTCATATAACGATCCATGATACTTTCTCATGGCAGATCATTCAGTATACATTCTCCAATGCATACCCATGTGTCAACTTGATATCTCTATATCCATGACTTGTGAGATCAAGTCATCGAGTTGACCTACATGCTAGTCTCGTCGCATTAAACATTGTCCCTGAATGTTAATACTCGACTAGGAATGATTAAGAGTAGTGTTCCCTATATCATCTCACTATCGGTTCAACTAACCGATTGATATAGGTAAGAACCCTCTACTCAAGGACGCTATTATACTTAGTTATTTGGCACCAATACAAGTAAGTATAATAACCAAAACAAAAATGTCTTTATTTATATACAAGAATATGATACAATGAGTCCATACAACAATCATCAAATGATTGGCTCTAGGACTCTAACTAACATATAATTCGTCCACACTTTTATTCATAAAAGAACCTCTAGCTGATGAATCCAAATAACATTTATCTGAGAAAGAAATTCCCCTATAGAATATGTGCAGGGTAAGCCAATTTTCCAAACCATGATGAGGGCACTGTCTTTGTAGACTCTTGAACCTGTCCCATACTTCAAATAACGATTCTCCATATGCCTGAGTAAAATTTATTATGCAACTCCTCATGTAGATTGTTCTACTGGGAGGGAAAAAATGATTCAGAAATTGCTGCTCCAATTGTTCCCAACTTATGATGGTTTGAGGATGGAGAGAATATAACCAAGTCCTCGCTTTGTCCTTGATACTAAAAAGAAATGCCATCAACCGGACTGCATCTACTGATACTCCTTCACAATTCACCATATCACAAAGCTCTAGAAATGTCTCAAGGTGCAGATAAGGACTTTCTGATGCTTCTCCTCCAAATTTATGGCCTTGTATCATGGAAATTAACTCTGGGTCTAGTTGGAAACTTTCTGCTTCAATATGAGACTGCACAATAGGAGATAAAAATCTTGCAGAAATGGGTGTAGAGAAATCTCTTAAGGGCCTGCTTAACATGTTAGTGCTCATCGATATTCAAGAAAGGAGAAAAAAAATTGAGTAAAAATATAGATGAAGAATTAATGATAAGAAGTAAAGTGCTATATGAAAAATAAGAAACAAAATGCAAATTTTGAAGACAAGAAAGAAAATGTAGATTTTTTTTTTGAATTATGAAAATGGAAAAATCAAAACTATTCACAAGTCTAGATTAACTAAATTACTAGTCTACTAATGATAATGCGAGAAGTCCCCGGCAATGGTGCCAAAAACTTGTTACGCAACCGCAAGTGTATGGTTTCATCGTCAGTAATATAAAAGATTGTCGAACCACAGGGACTGTTGATTAAGCACTAGAGATATCACAAAGTACGTTATCTAGACAAACCTAAGATTGGTGAGAAAAGAGTGTAAGAGAGAGAGAAGAGGAAAGTGAGAAGAGAGAAAAGAGAGAACTGATCTTGGAGGGAATGAGCTTTGGGAGATGGATTCTAGGATTTCGGTTTCATTATAATACTAGGAGATACTACATAGATTGCTTAGTCTCCATCCTCTATGTCAATGCTCTTGCATGAAGTTAGATTGGCCAGTATCCCTAAGTATCACAGAGAGATAATCCCTGTAAAATCCTGTAACGGTTAACCCCCTGTCATGAGGGCGCCTCGGTAGATCACTTGGATACATATCTAGTAAAGAACAATAAGGATAAGGGTAAAAGTTCGGTATGATTGCCTACCTTCTAATGGAGGAATTGCCTCTCCTTTCAAGAGAATGTCCTAGACGTCCGTGAACGGGTTACCCTTATCACTAGGGCCCCTCAGGTATACGATCTAGAGCACTCTCTTCACGAGAGCAGCAGTTCCTAAGGGATTGTTTCTCCTTTTGAGGGAATGTCTTAGGCGTCCGGAAAGGGTTACCCCTGTCACTAGGGTACCTTGGTCAATACGCTCTAAGGTATCCCCTTTGCGGGATCAATAATCCTCCACATCAATCAGCCAAAGCATAGAAATATAAACATGTCACACAAGCATGAACGAGACATTGACAAGTTATCGAATAGAAACAAGATGAATCTACATAGTTCTACATCTCCATCGCATTACAATTACTCCCTAATCCTAGAAGAGGACGTCTAGTCCATTGTGGGGTAAGAACAACCCCAGAACATAAAGAAAAGCATACTTACAACCCTAGAAGAAAAGGAAGAAGAGATGCTTGATGATTCCGATGTCGCGGGGATGCTTCCTTGCTCCGGAGATGGACGGATCATAAAGGGATGGCGGTGGATGAAGCTCTACGGCTTTTCCCGAGGGGAGGGACGAAGTCCCGAACCAAAAATCCACCAAAATAAGGTTTCTTAACCCTTTTATACGCTAGGGTACGGGAGCCGCACGGCCCGTGGCACGACCGTGCGAGGTTGGCACGGCCAAGCCCATCCTCTCTTCTGGTTGGGTGGCACGGTCGTGCGATTCCGCACGGCCGTGTCTTCTTTCTGCACTGGGGTGGTCACACGGCCATGCAAGGTTGCACGGCTATGGCCTTCTACTTCTCTGCCTAGGGTCACATGGTCGTGCGGAATCGCACGGCCATGACCCCCTCCCTCTCTGGAATGTTGGCACGGTCGTGACATTTGGCACAACCGTGTGTTGCTTGGCTGCTGGTCATGGGGGCACGGTCGTGCAGGTTTGCATGGCCAAGCATGGTTCTCCTTCGGTTGTGGCCACACAGCCGTGCAAGGTTACACGGGCCAAGCTCCTGTGTGCTGTCAACAAGAAAACACACAAAGAGCAGATCTCCAAACAAAAGAGTACTTATGATGAGTATGCACTAAAGGAGACAATTATGCCAAGAATATGTATGCATAAAGTAAGTGAATGTGCACTAAAACATGCATAAATGATCATAATATTTACGCACATCATATGTTACTACCACTATAACATAAATAATATACAGGGGCATGAATGCTAAACAGGTAACAAACAAAACATGCTCGGAAACAAATAGTGACATACCGATGTAGATATAAACATAATTATTACTATTTGTTAAAATCTACTAAGCATATCAACATGACATTATCTAAAAGATAAGTCAAGGTACCCGCCTCAAATAGAAGGTCCAATCTAGTCAAATCCGACGTCGAGATACTCATCTCGAATCAGAGTCCCGCGTCACCAATATATACATTTTTATTTAGCTAAAATTCAATGAATAGCTAAATAAAATCTCTACGACTAATTTAGGGTAAAATCCTTATCACATAACCATCATCCTACCTAAATTAAATCCAATGGTTAATTAGGATTAGTTACCCTAATCCAAACAACCCATTAGATTAGAAATCCAAACCTAAATCCACTACACATAACAACTCATTATAACCTTTAATTTAAAATATGATCTACACTACAAGAAAAACCTTCATAGACATCGGTGGAACAACAGCAGTTTTAAGCAAAAACTGATGTCTTTGAGTATTTTATACCGGGTTTTCCAAAAATCGGTGTCTATAAGCGCAGAGTTTCGCTCATAGACATCGATTTTTAAGCTAATGTCTATGCGCGCCTTTTTTTTGTTAATAGACACCGATTTTAACAGCGGTTTTTAAAACCCGGTGTCTATAATAAAATAAAATAATTTAATTTTTCCACCAATACTTAGCCGAAATTTGTAACACTTCACACTTCCCTCCAAACCTAAACCTATATCGCGTCGTCTCGCAACACCACCACCACTTTCCTCCTCGCCGCTACCCGTCCGACCATCTCTCTCAACCTCATCTCCCTCTTCCCCTTCCTAGATCGATGCACAACACAGCTTGCCTTTTGTTTGACTAAGGATGCAGAGGGTAGCAGCGTAGGCAGCCTAACCCATGGAGGACGAGGTGACGGAGTTGCATTCCATCCCCCCGACGCTGCCTCCAGAATTGGTAGCGGTGATGGCAGCTCACTCTCGCCCGCCGATCTCCGCTCCTCCATCTCAGCTGGACTCTCCGTCGCTCATGGGATCGCCCCTGCTGCCTTCGGCGACCCCGCGGTCGGCCACCCTGCGAACGGTGATGGTGTGCATGCTGAGGACACCCAGCCGCTGGCCAGCCCCATGCAGAAGGTCGTGGTCAGCATGCGCGAGTACCTGGAGGAGATCACCAATTAGAGAGCAGCAGCGACATTTGACTTTAGGGAACAGCCGGAGGAAGCACTGAGAAGGCGGTATACTCACCGAGGGGGCTCGGCACCGCCACACCCTCCGCCTCGAGCCCCGGATCGGCGTTGAGGTCGATGCCCTGTGGCCGCTTCGCCTCTTCATCTACCGCCAGCGTCACCGCTCGAGCTCCATCGCCCCCCTCGCAAGCGACCTTCTCGGCGCCGCCCCCGAAGAAGTCCTCCCACTTGAACGACGGGCTCCACCTGGCCGACGCCGCGGTGCCTCGCCCAACGAACATGGACTGCGACGCGTGGAGCATTCGGCGCAGGATGGCGAAGAACTCCTCCACATCCTCCTCCGACGCTGCGGGACCCTTTTCTCCACGCGGCAGCGATGAACAAGCGGGTCGAGGCTTTGAGGGGAGACGGTCGTCGCCGCCGCCGCGTCGCTTCCGCTGGGAGGAGGATGCATCCATGCGCCCTTCCTATTTGTGAAAATGAGTCAACGAGGTTAGCATTTAGCATTAGCAATGCAAAGTAGTATTAAACGACAATCCATGCATTGGAAATTGTATAAAGCTGACAAACCAACCAATTCGATCAAAACCTGCTACTTAAATTACTATTATTATCTTAAAAAAAAGACAGAAATGGAAGGTGAGATCAGGCCATGTTCATGCATGCTTCACATAGCAACTGATTGATAAAGTCTATATATTGTAAATTCTTTACTGAATTTGACTCATGCAGTGATTGAATAGGAGATTTAGAGTTTTTTCCCTAGCATATAGAGAAGAAGGAAAGTCTCAAGAATTACAAATTAGATAGAGGCCTAACCATCTAATACAAAATGTAGAGTAAAGCACAGCTAATTAGATGGTAGACTGAGGGGTTTAGCAGATGGTTACTGCACAACGAATTTGATCTATCAGGAAACCATCTGCAGTGATTGGCGATCTCTTCATCAATACTTTGCAGCAACCTGCAGTGATTTGGTTTCATCTCTTCCAGATAACCTAGAAACTTGCATGTGTAACCTAGAAACTCAAATATAGTGGAAGCTAAAAAATATTAGAGTTTCATCTTCTTGATCTCTTGATTGCAAGTATTAATTGATTGATGCATGCAATGTGTTTGATGATTTTCCTCAAATACTACCCTGAGTTGATTTTATCATTTTTGTTTGCTAGATTGAGGAGTTGTTATTTACTATTGCTAATTTGGTTTTATGTATTCCTTGAACTATCAAGTTTCTTTTATCAAGTTTCTTTAACAATGGAAGGGATTCCAAATAATAGAGGCGTTAATTACAGAGCGTTAGAAGAACTGTTCAAAATTTCTGGATAGAGAAGCTCTCTCATGAGATATGAATTTTATGTCAGTATGTTGAAGGTTTATAATAAGAAGATCAGAGATCTTCTTGCAGATAGTCCCGACCAACTCTCAAAGAGGTAGAATTATCCTGGAAGGATTTGTAATCATGCATGATTGAAAACTGTTTTGTTACCTCTTGCCAAGTAAAGGTTCAATTTGTTGGGCTTTGTTGTTTTTCTGAAGGTTGGATATAAAGCAAGCATCAGATGGGACGCAAGATGTGCCTGACCTTTTAGAACCTCAAGTTGGCAGCATAGATGATGTCTGAGAAATTCTGACAAATAGAGGAAGAAATAGATCTGTGGGGTCAACAAACGCTAACGAGCTGAGTAGCCGCTTGTTAGTTAGAGCCTTAGAGCCAATCATTTGATAATTGTATTATGGACTTGTTGTATCATATTCTTATATATAAATAAAGGCATTTATTTTTTGTTATTATACTTACTTGTATTGGTGTCAAGTAAACTAAGTATAATAGCGTCCTTGAGTAGAAGGTTCTCACCTATATCAATCGGTTAGTTGAACCAATAGTGAGATGATATAGGGAACACTACTATTAATCATTCCGAGTCGAGTATTAACATTCAGGGACAATGTTAATGCAATAAAACTAGCATGTAGGTCAACTCGATGACTTGATCTCACAAGTCATGGATATAGAGATATCTAGTTGACACATGGGTATGCATTGGAGAATGTATACTGAATGACCCGCCATGAGAAAGTATCATGGATCGTTATATGAGTGTCATATACTTTCTCATGTGGCTATTAGTATGACTATTAGTCCTTAGACCTGAAGTCACCATGGATCCCTACATAAGGAGTTATGTACTTTGGTTTCGTCAAACGTCACCCGTAACTGAGTGGACTATAAAGGCGATTACTGGGTATGTAACGAATTATGCAGAGGGATGTGAGTGATGTAGATGGGATCTATCCCTCCTATATAACGGGAGAGACATCGATATTCTTGATAGAGTGAGACCACAAAGTGCATGTCCATGCCTAAATGAGTCAATATGAGATATTGAGCTCATTTGATTTAGTGAGTCTACTTGGAGTTCAAGATTTAGATTGATCAGAGGATGACACGGTCTATGCCTCACATTGATCAATCTAGATGTCTAGGATAAAAGGGCACTTGTCATATATTGTGAGGAGTCACAATTAGTAGTCACAAGGTGATGATGGATCTCAACATTCTTGTAACATTGGGTAGTAATGATGTGTTGCTAGATACCGCTCATTACTTATGCTCCTAAATGGGTTTAGGGGTATTGCCAACGTTACAAGAACCTATAGGGTCACACACTAAGGACAATTAGATGGAGATTAGGTGTAACGACCACCCTTCTTACTACTACTACTCTCTAAAGATGACCATTACTTAACTACTAACTCTACTTAACCGGTATGATTAAATATCACATGGAAACCCTACCGAAAAATTTCGACAGAGTCTCCCCTGTACCGGTGACCAAATCTATAATACAAACATAATATACGCAGCCACAGACGGCTGAAACATATTTTCCACAACCACACAGTAATAAAAATCACAATAAAACAAAAAAAACTACTCTAGCAATAGCAATGACTACAGCACTCCATAAATAATAAAAGAGACTAGCTAGACATGCGGAAATAAACTCAACTACAATCCCAAATGTAATACAACATTAACAGAGGACTAAAAGAAAGTCTAGACAATTTTGCCAGCTACTTCTGGATCTCTCCACAGTCCAGACATCACACACCTTCATCACCACCACCATCCTGTCGCCTTCCTTTCATATCCTGGGAAGGGGTACTTGTCCTTAACTACTACTTTACTCAGCGTTCTACAATCTATGCACATTAGCCCGGATCCGTCTTTCTTCTTAACGAACAACTCTGGAGCTCCCCGGGATGAATGACTAGGGCGGATGAAGCCTTTGTCAAGTAACTCCTGTAGTTGTTCCTGTAACTCCTTCAGCTCTGCTGGAGACATGTGATACGGAGCTTTTGAAATTGGACCGGTTCTAGGAACCAATTCAATCTCAAATCCACTCATTTATTGGGAGGTAGTCCAGATAGATCTGCTGGGAATACCTCGGGATATTCACAGACCACCCGAACCCCCTTTTTCTTACCTTCTTTCTGTTCTTCTGCACTTACTTGACTGGGGCTCCGGGCTCCCTACTGTCTTGTCTTCTATCTTGGCTGGCTTGAACTCTATAAACTCCTCATAGTGCTTGTTGGTGATAGAACTCTTCATAGAACTCTAACTGAAAATCTGCTCAGCTCATCTGATCGGCTACTCTCTTGGTCTTTATCCTCTCCCACTACATACGAGCATCTCCAGATAGGCAGAGAGAGGCGCACTTGACCTTCTTGACTTCTGGCCAGTCAAGAAACTCCATAGTGCTCTCTAGTGTTTAAACCAAGCCTGGCCATCCCAGGGCTCAGTCGTGCCTAAGAAGCTCTCTGGTTTCAGCTTTAGCCACTGTATAAGATAAGCTTCTGGTCTCTGGGGTGCGGTGCCGACTCCCTGAGTAGCTGGTGGAGTCTCAATTACTACTGGAGCCTCTGTAGTGATAGCTGGAGGAGGGGAAGGAACTGCTGGCTGATTTGCCATCAGATTGGCAATCACTTGCTGCTGTTCTGCTACTTGTCTCTAGAGTTATGCAACAACTTCAGAGAGATTGGGCTCAGTTGATCTAAGCTCTTCGTTCTCCTGATCTTGGTTCTCAGTACGAACAGTACGGGGACATCCTTTTTCTTAACATCTAATTATGCAAAGAAAAGACTTGGTATCCTCTCTCTAACCCTTCTAATCATACATAAATATGAATAAAGAAAAGGGAAACTAAATCTTCTATCTTACTTCAGTACTCAAAAAAAAAAACAAGTACTCTATACTGCAGTTAATAATAAGGAAAGCAGAATAAAGAAAGGATTTAAATACATTCTTACTTGGAGACGGCGAGGATGATGCTGATGTGTGTGTGATGCTGGAGAATGGAACACTACTCTGATACCAACTGTAACGACCACCCTTCTTACTACTACTACTCTCTAAAGATGACCGTTACTTAACTACTAACTCTACTTAACCGGTATGATTAAATATCACATGGAAACCCTACCGAAAAATTTCGGCAGAGTCTCCCCTGTACCGGTGACCAAATCTATAATACAAACATAGTATACACAGCCACAGACGGCTGAAACATATTTTCCACAACCACACAGTAATAAAAATCACAATAAAACAAAAAAAACTACTCTAGCAATAGCAATGACTACAGCACTCCATAAATAATAAAAGAGACTAGCTAGACATGCGGAAATAAACTCAACTACAATCCCAAATGTAATACAACATTAACAGAGGACTAAAAGAAAGTCTAGACAATTTTGCCAGCTACTTCTGGATCTCTCCACAGTCCAGACATCACACACCTTCATCACCACCACCATCCTGTCGCCTTCCTTTCATATCTTAGCTTTTCCTTTATCTGCGGTAGGAGGAAAAAAAAACAAAAGATCTATAAGCGAAAACGCTTAGTAAGTACTAATCTATCTCACAAAAACATCGAAGTGCATAAAAAGAATGCAACAATACTAAAACTGAAATGCTAAAAGCAAAGCTGCATGTACTCATGGTATACAGAAATAAAACTGAATACTAAACATGTTCACTAATTGACAGAAAAGTAATGAAACAACTACTGTAAGCTTAGAATTAAAAAAACTAAACTTTTATTGATTCTAAGCATAAAACTTGTTTCATTTTCTTATATCTTTATACCAGAAATTAATCTTTTAATTTCTCTTTTACCTTCTTCTTCTTTTCTTCTTGATTTACTTATACTAGAAATTAATCTTTTAATTTCTCTTTCACTTTCTTCTTCTTGTTCTTCTTTTCTTTTCTTTTCTTCTTTGGGCCCAGGCTAAGTACCATCTTTGTTTTGCGCGCTCTCTAATAGTGACTGGGGTAGCGAGCCTCCAGCCCTATGAGGATAAAGACCTCGGTCTTACCAGGGCCAAGACCTCGGAATTGGTCACCTGGATTTGTTTAACGACAACCTCGGAAGTCGGGTACTAGCCTCTTACTTTAATTTACTTGTTATCTCTTTTTAACTAGACTTTAGTTTTTTTCTTTACTCATGCTTCTTATAATCCTTTATTGGAGCCTATTAGAATCCTGTAGATATATCTAATAAGTGTAGGATTACAACTAACCAAGCATGCTACATGAAAATAACACAAGGGAAGCCGATCTGAACTCTCTAAGCACGTTATAAAACAAGGCACAGGAAAGCAAATCTGAACTTATTAATCATGCTATAAAATAGAGCAAAAGAAAGCTAATTAAAACTTGCTAATCATGCTATAAAATAGAGCAAAAGAAAGCTAATTTGGACTTTCTAAATATACTGTAAAATAGAACAAAAGAAAGCTAACTTGGACTTACTAAACATGCTATAAAATAGAGCAAAAGGAAGCTAACTTAGACTTTCTAAACATGCTATAAAATAAACCAAAAGAGAGCTTATTTAGATTTACTAAACATGCTGTGATAAAAACAAAAGGAAGCTAATCTAACCTTACTAATCATGCTACAAAATAGAGCAAAAAGAAAACTAATTTGATCTTGCTAATCATGCTACAAAATGGAGCAAAAGAAAGCTAACTTGGACTTTCTAAACATGATGTAAATTAGGGCAAAAGAATGCAACTTTGAGCTCTCTAGGCATGCTGTAAAATAGAGCAAAGGATAGCAACTACCAGCTACATTAATCCGAGATAATGCAAGCCACATAAGCTAAACTAAACCTGCCATACTTCTTCTACTTATATAGGTTATTCCTGCCACTACATCTCAACCGAAAGCCAGACCTCCTCCTATCCACGGTAACAAACATTTAAGAGCTAAACTCCTTCTACACAATTAAACTCGAACAATAAACTGGCATGCTTAACAGTTATGCTACCGACGGTAAGGAATAAAAGGGAAAACCCTAGCTTATAGTCCTGTTCAACAGCAAACCCAAGCAAGAAACTCTTGGCACAGCACTTAGCATAGCAAATTTGGCACAGCAAACACCGAAAGCAAGAAAATCATACATTGAGACATTGTAAACATGTGAGTCATTTCTGTTTATGGCAGCAACCACAGAAACTACACTACCAACTAGAAATCTAACTCATCTCCTACCCGTGACCTGCCCACAAAACCATAACCTAATCCGACCAATCCCTTCTTCTCTGATTCACGGCAGCAAGCACAAGCAGCGAAATTCTGTACAGCATGCTTTAAATTCCAACATAAAGAATCTAACATCTCTAATAGGCCATTCATACAAATGGAATGGAAGGGAAACCTTAGCAATTCGGCTAGGTCCACAGAGCATGGAGAGAAAAGCCCTAGCATATGATTCCACTCGGCATAGCAAAATCCGAAAGCAAGAAAACGAAATCCAAAGATTCGGAGCAACTCCTACCACAGGTGAGTAGTACTTACCTCGTTCTTGCGCTTACAACCGAGAAGAAGAAAGGGGAAGACTTTTAGGGCTCGGCGGCTTGCAAAATTTTGGCTTCCTCTTGTACCCGCGAGCTCCTCTCCGTCGAGATAACCACCCACGGTGAAGGATGACTGGAATAAGGCTTCGCCGGCGCCGGAGACCCAAGACCTAGCTTCCTCTTGGTTTCCGCCGAGAGAGAATGCGCTGTCGCGAGGGAGAAGGGAAGAAACAATTTCGGGAGAAATTGTTTTGGGTTTTGGAAAATCAAAACCTAATTCCCTTTCTTATACTCGGGTTATAATTATAACCATGCTTTAAATCTAATTCTCTCCATATTGGATTAACAAAACCATGTAGCTCAGCCGGTTGGGTCGGTTTTGCTTGGGTCAGTCCGACCCGAGGTCGTGGGTTCGAACCTCGTCTTCAACGGTTTTGTCAAAATTTCTTTCTTTTTGTAAACATACTAAACGACCTCCAAAAATTACGTAAAAATACTCTAAAAATTTCTAAAAATCTCTAGAATATTTTAAAATCATTTCCAAATATTTTTATAGACATTTGGAACTCGAAATAGGAAAAATTGGGTTGTTACATTAGGTTCATATGGTGAACCAAGAGGATTAGATTCATTTGATGAATCAAATTGGATTAAGAGTAATCCTAATTGGGCTAATTGAGTTGGACTCAAGTTGATTCATGTGTTCAATGAGTCTAATTTAGATTATGACTTATTGAATCAATTTAATTAAATGAATTATATTCATTATATTAAATTGACTTGAATTAAATGGTTGGATTAGATCAACCATGAGAGAGATTAAGTCAAGTTTGACTTGACTTGAGAGGAAGATGAAGAGTCATGTTTGACTTGACTTTATGCCACATCATTTGTGACTTGACATTAAGTGGCCAATGATGAGGTGCCACATCATCATGTTTAACACATGTGTGTGCCACCTCATGGAGGTTACAAATCTCTTTAATGGTCACACTTAATGCAAAATGGGGGTTACACTTTGTGAAAGTGGCCAGCCACTTTTGTGGTGAATGTGAATTCATTTTTTCATTCAAGGCAATTCACATCTTCTTCTTCCTCAAGCTCTCTCCTCAAGCTCTCCCTCTCCTCCTCTCTTGGCCGAACAACCTAGGTCTAGCACACCTTTGTTTGGTCTTCTCCACCTAGTGTGTTCGTGTGGATACGCATAGAGAGTTGTCTATCTTGACAACTTGAGATCCGGCATCTCCTTGGACGAGCGGGATACGAAAAGGGCACGCATCGAAGGTATAAAAGGTTTCCCCTTTGTAGATCTACTGTAAATTATAGTTTGTAAACTCGTACTCGTATTTTATTTAAGTTTTTCTTTGCACGGATCTGGTGGCTGGGGCTTTTGGGGTTTCCGCGACGCGAAAAAGCGATTTTCGCGGCCTGAAAATCCCAACAGTGGTATCAGAGCCATGTGCAAAGACTTGTACGAGTTTATTTTTGATTTTTATGAAAAATATAGCTTCTGTGATTTTCTTTAAATTTAGGTTTTTTATAGTTTTTATGGGTAATTTTCTCGTAGAAGCGAAGCACAAGTGTTTCGGCACTTGTAGGCTTCCGCTATCGGGAAGATTTTTCCAAAACGGCTTGGTTTCGCCCCAAATCCTTTTGGGATAGTGGGCTAAGGTGCTGTAGGATCGCTAAGGAACCCTCACGATGGTTAGATCGCGGGTAGGGGTGCTGCCCCTGGCCCCACAAGGGGATTCGTTTCGCGATTGTGCCCGAAAACCGCTAAGCGGGTCCGCCGGGAAATTTTACTCGTAAAAATTGTAAAAATTAGTATTAAAATTGCAGAAAATTATAGAAAATACATAATTTAGAATTATGTATAATTTGTGATAGTCATGGCCCAAAAGACCCAATTGGAATGGAATAAATGTGTTGTAATTCATAATATGGCCTGCGTGCCGTGATGTGTTGTGCGTGTTGTATTTTTATTTTTCGCGACCTGCGCGTCGTGCCTTTCTCTTTTATTCTTGTTGTAAATTAGTTTAGACTCAAATGTAACTCGAGTTTCAAAATTGTAATGTGCAAAATTGAAGCCGTGGAAGGTCCACTCGAGACGGAGTTACGAGGAGGGCACGACCAACACAAGGTGGTCAAAGGGAGGAGCTTGAGAAGCTATTGACCATCCGATCTTCTCATTGGCTTGAGAAGATCGTAGTAGGGCCATGACTAAATCACAAATTAATTTAATTAATTGCTTGTGTATATGTGATGCATGATTAAGTAATTAATTAGTGTCTAACGATTAGATTAGATCTAAGTCGTGCACATGATGCACCCCACGATTAGATTAGATCTATATCGAGTATATGATATGCATCATCGTTTAGATTAGATCTAAATTACGTCAACTCTAATGCCTATCGTGCCATGATACCTATCACTACCTCGATCACATGTGTTGTTGAATCTGCCAAAGCAAAGCAACACATATTATCTTGGTAGGGTACGGAGGGACAATCTTGGTCCCGCTTATGAACGCATGGGTGAATACAAACTAAATTAGATTGAGTATTCCTAGTTAACTCGGTTGGATCGAGTACAACTATAGGCATTCTTTCAATGGTTGGAAAGATAGGACATAAATCACATTTATATTAATTCTTGGGCGTATTAGCCAAAGCTAACTCAAGTTTTAATATAACTGCGGATAATGATCCTATAAACAAGAGTTGCATAGAGATGTAATTGGTAAATCATTACCTACCGATCATACTAAGTCTTGGGCGTATTAGCCAAAGCTAACTCAAGGGTTAGTATGATGCAGATCTTGTCCAACATGAATTATAGAATTTAGTGGGAGCATCATTTAGTTAAAGTCCTAATTAAATGATTTAAATAATATGATATTTATTTTCTGTATTTTTCTGTTGTAGATAAACCATGACGTCGAATACGAACACCTTCTCTCTGCGTTCTGTCCTTGAGAAGGACAAGCTCAACGGAGCAAATTTCCTGGACTGGTACAGGAACTTGAGAATAGTTCTCACCCAGGAACGTAAACTGTATGTTTTGGAGCAGCCCATTCCGGAGGCTCCTCCTGCCAATGCCACTCGAGCAGACAAAGATGCTTACAAGAAGCATCAAGATGACGCATTAAATGTGTCCTATCTAATGCTCGCGACCATGAACTCTAAGCTTCAGAAGCAACATGAGTTAATCAGCGCTTACGATATGGTTGAACATCTTCGTCAACTGTATCAGGGACAAGCGAGGCATGAGAGATTTGAGATCTCAAGGGCACTGTTTCAGTGCAAGATGTCAGATGGGACTCCCGCAGGCCCATATGTACTCAAAATGTTTGGGTACATAGAAAACCTACAGAGGTTGGGATTCCCGCTTGGCCAAGAGCTGGCCACTGACCTGATCTTGCTATCCTTGCCGAATAGCTATAGTCAGTTCGTTCTAAACTACAATATGAACGAAATTGACAAGCCACTGCCCGACTTGCTTAGCATGTTAAGAACTGCTGAGCTGAACCTTAAGAAGGCAAAGCCCCACTCTGTTCTGATGGTTCAGAAACACAAGGGCAAGGGCAAGGGCAAGCCCAAAGGCAAAGGAAAGTCCCAAGCCAAGGGTAAAGGCAAGGCACTGAAGCCTAAAGGAGGAGTTGCCAAGGATGCTACCTGTTTCCATTGCGGTCAGACCGGGCACTGGAAGAGGAACTGCAAGGTGTACCTGGAAGATCTTAAGAAGAAGCGAAGTGAGACTTCCACTTCAGGTATATATGTTATAGAAGTCAATCTATCTATTTCTTCATCATGGGTATTAGATACCGGATGTGCATCTCACATTTGTACTAATGTGCAGGCGCTGAGAAATAGCAGGGCATTGGCGAAGGGCGAGGTGGACCTACGCATAGGCAATGGAGCACGGGTTGCTGCTGTTGCTGTAGGGACTTATCATCTATCTCTGCCTTTGGGCTTATATTAGAATTAGATAAATGTTGTTATGTGCCTGCATTAACTAAGAACATAATTTCAGTTTCTTGTTTGGACAAGAAAGGTTTCTCTTTTATTATAAAGGACAAATGTTGTTCTGTTTATTTAAAAGATATGTTATATTGTAGTGCACCTCTGATGAACGGACTCTACATTCTAGATCTTGAAAGCCCTATCTATAACATAAATACCAAGAGGTTCAAGTCAAATGACCTGAACCAAACCTATCTCTGGCACTGTCGCTTAGGTCATATAAATGACAAGCGCTTATCCCAGCTCCATAAGGATGGTTTGCTGGACTCATTTGATTGTGAATCTTATGAGACGTGCGAGTCATGCCTACTAGGCAAGATGACCAAGACTCCCTTTAGTGGGCACAGCGAAAGAGCGACTGATTTGTTAGGATTCATACATAGTGATGTATGTGGCCCTTTCAATATCGCTGCTAGAGGCGGTTATAGGTACTTCATCACATTTACTGATGACTTCAGTAGATATGGTTATGTGTACTTGATGACACATAAGTCAGAATCCATTGAAAAGTTCAAAGAATTTAAGAATGAAGTACAGAACCAGCTTGGCAAGAGTATTAAGATACTTCGATCAGATCGAGGTGGAGAATACCTTAGCCATGTACCTAGATGAGTGTGGGATTCTATCCCAACTCACTCCTCCTGGAACACCACAGTGGAATGGTGTATCTGAAAGGAAGAATCGTACCCTATTAGATATGGTACGATCTATGATGAGTCACACAGATCTTCTGACATACCTTTGGGGCTATGCTCTAGACACGGCAGCTTTTATACTCAACCGAGTTCCATCCAAGGCCGTGATAAAGACACCATATAGGATATGGACTGGGAGAGATGCCCAGGTGTCTTTCATGAGGATTTGGGGTTGTGAGGCTTACGTTCGATGTCAAGTCTCAGACAAGTAAGGACTCAAATCCGACAAGTGCTACTTTATTGGATATCCCAAGGAAACTAAGGGATATTACTTCTACATTCTCAGTCAGCACAAGGTAGTTGTGGAAAAGACTAGGGTCTTTCTAGAAAGGGACTTTGTTTCTTGAAAGACTAGTGGGAGCACGTTCAATCTTGAAGAAGTTCAAGATGCAAACAATAGCACTGTAGCCTCGATGGAAGTTGAACTAGAACCACAAAGTGTAGTGGATGATGTTGTTCCACAAAGTGTTGAAGAACAATAACCAGTTCAAGTAGACATACCTCTTCGCAGGTCTGATAGGGTACGTCGTCAGCCTGAGAGATACTCATTTCTCTTATCTGACCATGATGACGTTGTGCTCATAGAGGATGAGCCTACCACCTATCAGGAAGCTGTGATGAGACCAGATTTTGACAAATGGCTAGAGGCCATGAGATCCGAAATGGAATCCATATACACCAACCAAGTATGGACTTTGGTTGATCCACCTGAAGGGGTAAAACTCATTGGGTGTAAGTGGGTCTTTAAGAGAAAGACTAACATGGATGGACTTATCTATAAGGGTCGCTTGGTAGCTAAAGGTTTCAAGCAAATTCATGGTATTGACTATGATGAAACCTTTTCTCCAATAGCGATGTTTAACTCCATTCGGATCATGCTTGCTATTGCAGCATACCATGACTATGAGATATGGCAGATGGATGTCAAAACTGCATTTTTGAATGGAAACCTACTCGAGGATGTGTACATGACACAACCTGAGGGTTTTGTAGATCCACAGCATACTAGCAGAGTATGCAAGCTGCATAGATCCATTTATGGACTAAAGCAAGCTTCTCGGAGTTGGAATCTTCGATTCGACGATGCAATCAAACAGTTTGGTTTCATCAAGAACGAAGATGAGCCTTGTGTCTACAAGAAGGTTGTAGGGGACATAGTTGTCTTCCTCATATTGTATGTGGATAACATACTACTTATTGGGAAGGACATCCCTTTGCTTCAGTCTATCAAGACCTGGCTAGGGAGTTGCTTCTCAATGAAGGACTTAGGTGAGACATCCCGCATTCTAGGGATACAGATCTATAGAGATAGATCTAAGAGATTACTTGGCCTAAGTCAGAGTACATACATTGACAAGGTACTCCTTCGGTTTGCCATGCAGAACTCCAAGAAGGGCTTTCATGCCGATGTCACATGGCGTGAGTCTTTCGAAGACTCAACGTCCCTCTTCTAGAGAGGAGAGAGACCGCATGGATCAGATCCCTTATGCCTCAGCCATAGGATCTATCATGTACGCCATGCTATGTACTCGACCTGATGTCTCGTAAGCTTTGAGCATGACGAGCAGATACCAGTCAGATCCAGGTGAAAGTCACTGGATAGCGGTCAAGAATATTCTTAAGTACTTGAGAAGGACTAAAAAATATTTCTTGATATATGGGGGCAATGATGAGCTAGCTATAAAGGGTTACAGTGATGCTACCTTCCAGACCGACCAGGATGATTATCGATCACAGTCAGGGTTCGTATTTTGCATTAATGGTGGTGCTGTGAGCTGGAAGAGTTTGAAGCAGGACACAGTAGCTGATTCTACGACAGAGGCCGAATACATTGCTGCATCAGAGGCAGCAAAGGAGGCAGTTTGGATCCACAAGTTCATCACTGAACTTGGGGTGGTTCCCAGTATCGCTGACCCTATTGAGCTCTATTGTGACAACAATAGAGCTATAGCACAGGCGAAGGAACCTCGCTCACACCAGCAAACCAAACACATACTATGGCGCTTCCATCTCATTCGAGAGATTATCAAGAGAGGAGATGTGAAGATATGTAGACTACCTACAGAGGCTAACATCGCAGATCCCTTGACCAAGGCTTTGGCACAGAGGAAGCATGATGGTCACACTAGGTCATTGGGGCTTAGAGCCTACACTGATTGGCACTAGTGCTAGTGGAAGATTGTTAGTTAGAGCCCTAGAGCCAATCATTTGATGATTGTATTATGGACTTGTTGTATCATATTCTTATATATAAATAAAGGCATTTATTTTTGGTTATTATACTTACTTGTATTGGTGCCAAGTAAACTAAGTATAATAGCGTCCTTGAGTAGAAGGTTCTCACCTATATCAATCAGTTAGTTGAACCGATAGTGAGATAATATAGGGAACACTACTCTTAATCATTTCTAGTCGAGTATTAACATTCAGGGACAATGTTAATGCAATAAGACTAGCATGTAGGTCAACTCGATGACTTGATCTCACAAGTCATGGATATAGAGATATCAAGTTGACACATGGGTATGCATTGGAGAATGTATACTGAATGACCCGCCATGAGAAAGTATCATGGATCGTTATATGAGTGTCATATACTTTCTCATGTGGCTATTAGTATGACTATTAGTCCTTAGACCTGAAGTCACCATAGATCCCTACATAAGGAGTTATGTACTTTGGTTTCGTCAAACGTCACCCATAAATGGGTGGACTATAAAGGCGATTACTGGGTATGTAACGAATTATGCAGAGAGATGTGAGTAATTTAGATGGGATCTATTCCGCCTATATGACGGGAGAGACATCGATATTCTTGATAGAGTGAGACCACGAAGTGCATGGCCATGTCCAAATGAGTCAATCTGAGATATTGAGCTCATTTGATTTAGTGAGTCTACTTGGAGTTCAAGATTTAGATTGATCAGAGGATGACACGGTCTATGCCTCACATTGATCAATTTAGATGTCTAGGATAGAAGGACACTTGTCATATATTGTGAAGAGTCACAATTAGTAGTCACAAGGTGATGTTGGATCTCAACATTCTTGTAACATTGGGTAGTAATGATGTGTTGCTAGATATCGCTCATTACTTATGCTCCTAAATGGGTTTAGGGGCATTGCCAACGTTACAAGAACCTATAGGGTCACACACTAAGGACAATTAGATGGAGATTAGGTTCATATGATGAACCAAGATGATTAGATTCATTTGATGAATCAAATTGGATTAAGAGTAATCCTAATTGGGCTAATTGAGTTGGACTCAAGTTGATTCATGTGTTCAATGAGTCTAATTTAGATTATGACTCATTGAATCAATTTAATTAAATGAATTAGATTCATTATATTAAATTGGCTTGAATTAATTGGTTGGATTAGATCAACCATGAGAGAGATTAAGTCAAGTTTGACTTGACTTGAGAGGAAGATGAAGAGTCAAGTTTGACTTGACTTTATGCCACATCATTTGTGACTTGGCATTAAGTGGCCAATGATGAGGTGCCACATCATCATGTTTAGCACATGTGTGTGCCACCTCATGGAGGTTACAAATCTCTTTAATGGTCACACTTAATGCAAAATGGGGGTTACACTTTGTGAAAGTGGCCGGCCACTTTTGTGGTGAATGTGAATTCATTTTTTCATTCAAGGCAATTCACATCTTCTTCTTCCTCAAGCTCTCTCCTCAAGCTCTCCCTCTCCTCCTCTCTTGGCCGAACAACCTAGGTGCTAGCACACCTTTGTTTGGTCTTCTCCACCTAGTGTGTTCGTGTGGATAAGCATAGAGAGTTGTCTATCTTGACAACTAGAGATCCGACATCTCCTTGGACGAGCGGGATACGAAAAGGGCACGCATCGAAGGTATAAAAGGTTTCCCCTTTGTATATCTACTGTTAGATCTACTGTAGATCGTAGTTTGTAAACTCGTACTCGTATTTTATTTAAGTTTTTCTTTGCACGGATCCGGTGGCTGGGGCTTTCGGGGTTTCCGCGACGTGAAAAAGCGGTTTTCGCAGCCCGAAAACCCAACACCGCTCTCACTTGTGAGTTTCTTCCTATTTTCCATTCAAATTATGCTTTTTGTTTTATGATAATCTTATCTATACTATTGCTTCTTCCTCTTAGCTGGAATAAGGCATGCTTTTATTCAAAGTTGTGTGATAGTAAATGTATTTCTCTTCAATAACGTGTAGGTTTGGCATAATTATAGCTTCGATAATCATATAATAGGAAACAATGGGATCAAGCGTGCTGGGTTCCATGTGGATACCATGCATCTTACACGACTTTTTGATTCTTCTAGGACAACTGATGGGGGTTATTCATTTGAAGCACTTACAAGTGACCCAAAGATCATGTCTCAAGGAAACTCAGATGATGATGTTGAATTAATCAGTAGAAAGATGTCAATGAAATCCATCTTTGGTGAGAAAAAATTAAAGAAAGATGGAACTAAAGGAAAAAATTATCACACTTCCTCCTGTTGATGTTCTACAAAGAGAAGAACGAAGATCGTGGATCAGATATTTTGCTTTAGATGCAGTGAATACATTAAAACTTTTTAATTGCTTGAAAGAAAAACTTATGCATGTACCATGGTTTTTGAAAGGCAGTATACAAGGAACAATGTATGACTTCTATGAAAAGTGCTGGCGCCCTTTTGGTGTTCTATTATTAAAGATGGAATCTGAAGGAATTATGGTCGATAAAGTCCATCTATCAAAGATTGAAAAGCCCGCTGTTGGTGATAAGCAAATAGTTGCAGATAAATTCAGACGGTGGGCATCCAAGTACTGTGAGGATGCCAAGTATATGAATGTGGGAAGTAATACTCAAATAAGGCAGCTGCTATTTGATGACACATCGAGGAGGTACTTAATATTTTTTTTTAGCTATAGTTGTTTCTAACATTTTTACAATGTCGTATGGCCACACCAAAATGGCAAACACTATAGTTGATTACTAAAGTCTCCAAACACTATAGTTGATTACTAGACTTTTCAAAATTTTCCCATGAAGTTTATAGCATTTTGATAGATTTTTTTTTAGCTACCAGTTTGTTGACCGTCAATATTTATTAAGATTGGTAGAAGCCCCAGATTTGAACATTTTCCTAGAGTAAGCATGTCTTGTTTGAATATTTCATTTATAATTGCTTTATATATTGTCGGCTCAATAGTACTTGGAAGACCAAATTTACCTTGTTGGTTATCAAGTTGCATGTTGCAGTGACGGAAGATGGTAGAAGTATTGTGAAAAAAATCTTGAGTATGTCACTGAAGAAGGGATAATGGACGACCACAAGCTGTCAGATACAGGGACAAATTATGAAGACTGCTCTTATGGTACTGCATTTGAGGCATTTGGAGGAGGCAATAAAGGAAGGGAGGCCTGTGAAGCTATTGCTGCTCTTTGTGAAACTTCTGCCATTGATTCACTGATAACAAATTTCATTATTCCCTTGCAGGTATATTGATGAAACATATGTTCTTGCTTGCAAAATTTTTGTATGAAGTGGAGAAATGTTGCCTTATAACAAATTATTTCAAATGTGCAGATCAAAGAAGCTAAGCAAACAAGTAAAAGTTACCAGCAAAAGGTTACTTATCTCATTTTTAATCTCTATTTCAGTAGAATTTATAGCATCTTTAATTTCCCTTATGTAAGCAACAAACTGCAAAAGGTATTTGATTTTTGAAAACTTTGGATGATGCATGCATTTGCATGGAATGTAAATTGCGTATATTGTCCCATGTCAATTTCTTTCTGATGGTGATATTCTAGGACTTCTGTAGCATGTATAATTCTTCTGTTTTTGTTCTTTGCTGTATTTAAGTAGACCAAATGATACTTTTGTTTGACAGATTAGAATAGTGGATGTTTTAACTCATAAAACTAGGCATTTGAAGGTGAAAAATGGTGAGATTAGGGAAATGAAAGGCGCAAGAAGAATGAAGCAGTATAGCAAGTTGAACAGATTCTAATTCTCATAATGTAATGTAGCCTCAGCTTGATTTTTGACTCACGATGTTCTACCTTGATGTGTACAATATCTATTAGCTTTTGATGTAAAAAGAATATTTGTTTATTTTATGGATACTGTTGGAATATTTGTGAACAGTGAATATTTGTGTATTTTATGGATCTATTAGCTTTTGATGTAAGAAGAATATTTATGTAATTTGTGAATATTTGTGTATTTTATGGATACTATTGGAAGAAGAATATTTGTGTAATTTATGAATATTTGTGTATTTTCTTGGATATTATCAGTTTTTCACTGTTTCGGAAATCAAATTTGTGTTGTTAAACAATACTGATATTACATCGGTTTTCCACCGCTGCAATACCGGTGTCCTTAACTAATATTACATTGGTCGTATACCGCTGCCAAAACTGGTGTTATTAACATATAATATTACATCGGTTTTACACCCGATGTCGTTAAGTGATACTACACCGATTTTAACCCGATGTCTAAAATGGCAAACCTTTTACATTGCCTTCATAGACATCGGTTGAAAATGTAATAGACATCGGTGGAAAACTGATGTCTATGAGGGTTTTTGTTGTAGTGCTACCACATGTTCTAATCTAAATACAATTAACCAATAAGATCCAATTCATTCCTAATTCAACACATATACCTAGGTTAACAATATTTACTAACCTATCTATCAATCATCGACCACAAGATCAAAAACCCTATACCTTACCTCAATCACAACTGTTGTTGATGCTGGAACCTAGTGGTTATTGCTGGTTGGAGTGCTGCCGGAACCAAGAAAAGATCCCACAGAACAGAAGCTTACCTCACTGCTCTGATTAAGTTGCTGTCCACTAACCGGATCAAGAAGAAGAGATCAGAATTCAACAAAACAACCCATCACCAACTAATTTCCAGCAACAACTATGCACCTTACCTCTTCTTCTCCAATCCCGTGACCTCAATGCGCAGCAAAGAAGAGAAGGTGCAAGATCTAATCAGAAGGAAAAGGAATGGAGTGATCTGACACTTCCCTTAATCCAAGCATGAAATATTAACACAGAATAGAGCCCTAATCTGGTGAAATCCGTGAATCAACAAGGATCCGGCAATGAATCAAGAGGGAAGAAGGGTTTCGGTTGCTTACCCTCGAAGCCGTAAAGCATCTTCACACCGGCGTCGACTGTGGCACGATCGAGGTGTTGGGGTTGCAAGGTTGCAAACATAGTCCCACATTGAAGATACATAGGAAAGATCATGGGTTTATAAGAGAAAGATATCTCCATTAGAATGAGGCCTTTTGGGTAGAGCCCAAGAGCAAAACCATGAGGGCTTAGGCCCAAAGTGGACAATATCATACCATTGTGGAGATATCTAAATTCTTTTCAATCCAACAATTGGTATCAAAGCCCGAACTGTCAGAAAGTTTAACTGCCAACTGTGCACAAGAGCTATGGTCTAATTGAGCCATGCGGGTATAATATTGACCTCGAACAAAGGACGTGGGGGCTCCTATGTTCGAATCAAGAGGACCAAACACCAGGCATGAAGTCCTAGTTGTGACTAGGCAAGGAAGTCCTAGTAGGTCGAGTGGACCGAGGGGCAGGAAGACCTAGTGGGTCAATGATCGGACGTGGGAAGCTTGTCGTCCTTTGTTTGAGGGGGGATTGTTGGGGTTGCAAGGTTGCAAACGTAGTTCCACATTGAAAACACATGGGAAAGATCATGGGTTTATAAGAGAAAGATATCTCCATTGGCATGAGGCCTTTTGGGTAGAGCCCAAGAGCTAAACCATGAGGGCTTAGGCCCAAAGTGGACAATATCATACCATTGTGGAGATATCTAAATTCTTTTCGATCCAACACGAGGGTCGACGTTGGCTATGGCGCAAGATCGACTAAGGGGAATAGGAAAGGGAGGGTGTGCGGCGGTGGAGAGGCTAGGGCTAACTCGTGAGTAAGAGGAAAGGGGAAGACTCGAAGCTTCCCTTGGCTACTGCTTTTGTACCGGAGGGGAAGAAACGGAAGGGACGCGAGCGGCGGCGACGCATCGGTTGGGGAAGAGAAGGAGAAACGACACCGCGGGAGAAACGACGTTAGGTGAGAAGAAGGAGGTTTGGGCACGGGGAGGAAATAAAAGAAAAAGAAGAAAAGAAAATTAAAAATAAATATTTAAAAAAAATCAAACATTTCCTCATTATATTGGGGTAGCCTAAACAGGCTTTCCCATGGCCCATATTTATCCCCGTAACCTAAGCTATATGAGCTCCGAAAATTTTTTGAAAATTTTCTAAAAATTTTGGAAAATTCCCTTATGGTTATTCGCCCTTTTTTGATATTTTGCAAACCTTGCTTGGAATTCACTCCTCCAAGACTTCTGGTTACTTAAGGTTACCTTCGCCTATGATTTTCTCCATCTTACTTCACTCACCAGAACATAAAGTTACCTCCCTCTAGGGTTTTCTCCACTTAGCTTCACTCACTAGGACCTAAGGTTACCTCCCCCTAAGGTTTTCTCCACCTAGTTTCACTCAACAAGATTCAACATTGGATCGGCCCACTAGGGATTCAATATCGGGTCCTCCAGACCTATCAAATCCTTCTACCTAGCTTCCACGATCTACCGAGATTTTCCTTACCTAATCGCAACTAGGACTTCCCTTGCCTAACCATAGTTAGGACTCGTCACTCGGTTGACTTCTCACCCTTGCCTAGCCGCGACTAGGACTTCCCTTGAAGCTCTATTAAACATATTTGTCGAATATTAAAACCTTTAAGGTCGATTACACCAACACTTTTCATCTGATGAGGACTCTGATGGTAAGATTAGTTTCAGATTGATGAACCAAGACTTTCAATAGACTTTATATGACTTTAATAATTATTTTGGATTGCCCAATGGGGACCTCGTAAGTTTGCTTATAATTTTAATAGTAATTCCTTTTGAAGTTCACTGACAAGTTTAAATGAACCTTATGACCCTTCGCAATCTAAAGCTATCAATCTGTAAAATCCTGTCTTCTGATACCTCCACCGGGTGATGAGTAAAACCATCTTTGGTAGAGGAGAAAGTGATAGAGTGGTGCGGAAGGTGGAGCTTTACTTGTTTTAGGCCATGCTTCATAAAGTTGATTTCGACTCAGGGTTTTATTTCTTACAAACACTTGTGAAATTTAGGAAAGCTTCCTCGGGACATATAGTTTTTGGCTGTTTGATAACAAACATTACTTTACATTTAGGTTGTGAACTATATGGTTTAGATGTCACTCATGGCAATATGGAAATCAATATTGACACATGCCTTGCCATGAAAATGATCGTTTGGAATGAGGACGACTTTGTCTTTCCAAGGAGGGATGGATTTCTACTCCCTCTTCCTAATCCCAATCGAACCGCAGTTCACTTTGCAGCCAATTGGATTATTAAAGATGCAGTTCCCAAGGGTGCTCCCACTCTCATAGATCATCTTGATCCCTCATCATCTAGACACCCGGAGCCACCCTTCCAGAGTAGGGTCGATATTCTTTTTCGCCTACGACACGAGTCCATCTAGGCTTGACTTTTCATATTTCCTCTCCTCCTTGGCGTCGCTTCATGAGAAGCATAATGCCCAACAATGATTGTTAGAGGACCGCTTCAAATTGAGTGATAACTAGTTTCAAGAGGTGCAAGATCACTTTCAGTATACGAGGGACTTTCAAGATTAAGTGGCAATTTTCATTGAGGATTATATTGACGACCAAAGGAGAATCGAGGAATTTAAACTGTCCATGGAGATTACTAGGTAGCAGGTATCCACAATCTATCAGTATCATGAGCATATTGGCACCATGCCTAGATTGCCTCCATTTCCTCTACGATCTCATCGTTCAGGAGGCCTAACTCCACCCCCCCCCCCCCCCCAATAATCCTTACCCTCCTCTATTAGACTATCCCCCACCATCGTATTATTTACCTCCTCCTCCTCCAGTAGATTACCCTCCTCTATCAGACTATTTTCCTCCTCCATTTCGATTTTATCGGGACGATTAAAAGTTCAAGTTTGAGGGGTGCATTTGCTTGTTTTAGTTGTATTGCTTGCTTTAGTTGTACTTTTACTTATTTTAATTTAATTTTTTATTTGCTGCACTTTAGTTTTGGTTTTGTTGCATTCTTGTGTGTAACTTTTTATAGTAAAAGAGAAACATCATTCTTCACTTTACTTGCTGACTTGTCTAAAACAGAAATCATAGCATGTTTATGTCTTGATGCATGTGTTGTAAGACTTGTTCTAGTATTTTTAATAGATTCCCTATTTCTATCTCTATTAGCATGAAATGAGAAATGAATTGTTGTGAATATTTTTTCGGTATTAGTTTAATGTTGAGTTTCTCACTTCACTTAGCTTATATCTTGAATAGTTGATAACCTTGAAAATAATCATGATTCATCGAGTTTGTTAAGTACTTAGTCTCACATAGTGATTTATTAAACTAAATCTTGGTTACTAGAAATTGCTTGATTCATTAAAGCTTGTTAAGAAAAATCAAGATATCCCTATCAAAAAAGAGTTGAACAAATCCTAAGTATTGCACAATGCAATGACTTGGTGAGAAAAAAATGAATAAGATATATAAAAAATAGTTTCACGAGTGGAAACTAGTAAGTTATCCCTTTGAAATCAAGTTAGGTTACTAGGAAAATAAATACTATGTTTTGTTGGTGCAGGTTGCATTGACGGTCTAATTCAGATTTTGATAAATGACAAAGTAAGTTAAGTTAGGTTTAATGTGATCTAACGATTTAACTAAGTGTGTAGGAGAAGTCCAGATAAGTCGACGGGTTGACCAGATATCTAGTAAGAAATCCATATAGGTCAACAGGCTGACTGAATAGCTGATACAAAGTCCAGATAGGGCGACGGGCTGACCGGATATCTGACACAAAGTCTAGCTTAGCCAACGGGCTGACCAGATAGCTGGCATAAAGTCTAGACAGGTCGACTGGCTGACCGGATGTCTGGCAAAGCTGTAAGTTAAGGTAAGTCACTGGAGGAGAGTGACTTGGTGAGGACGCGTTCCCCGTTTGAAAGAACAGTAAGCTTCAATCCAACTTAGATCCATTTGGAAAATCTAAGTTGAGATCTTGACTGGATTCTGGTCTCGAGGAGACAAAATATAATTACTACTCTTAACTCTAATTGTCCTAACACTTGTTTTGTAGGGTAATATAAGTTTTATTGTCTCAGACTAACTTCATTTTGCAGGAAATAAAGGTTGCTGGAAAAGTTGGTCCAGGCGCCTAGAAAGGGTCCTGGCGCCCGGAAGGGATCCGAGCACCCGGAAGGGATTCGGGTGCCCGGAGAGGTCCGGGCGCTCGGAAGTGGTCCAGGTGCTTAGAATGCCCAAAATCAATTTGTCACTAGTTGGGAGCACGTTGATTGGATGGCTGACGCCATGGTCTAGGCGCCCAAAAGGGATCCAAGTGCCCGGAAATGCCTATATAAGCAGCCTTCCACTAGGAGCAAAAAAAAAAAAAAAACAACTTCTCGCCCGAAAGGGATCTAGCTGCCCGAAACTGCCTATATAAGCAGCCTTCCACCAGAAGCAAAGAAAAAACTTCTCTCTACAACTACTTTCTTGCGCGCTACTCCAAAGATGCTCCTGTGATGCTGTGAAGCTTCTCCGACAACCTGCGACTCAGTTTTTATTTTCCTTGTTGTCAGTAACTTTATTTTATAGTTCTTGTACTTATTGTGTAACTCTTTTGCTAACTATTAGTGAATTACCCAATGAAAATACTCTCACGTGCGGGCCTTGGAGTAGAAGTCGATGAAGACTTCGAACCAAGTAAAACTTTGTGTGTTAGCGTTGTTTTCGTTATTATTTTCCACTGCATACTTTGACTCGATAACGATTTTTCAATGATCGCTATTCCCCCCCCCCTATAAGATTTTTTTCGATCCAATAAGTGGTATTAGAGTAGGTACTGCTCTGATTTGGTGCAGCTACCAATCAGGCAAAGGGGTGAAAATTTTTGTTTTCTTATTTTTGGTTTTAAGTTTTTCGACATAATCTAAATTGGTACAATTACCTCTTTAGAAACATTTTCTTGTAGCAAAGTAATCTGAATTTGTGCAACACCAATTAGTCTTAATATTTTTATTTTTATCCCACACTACTAATCCAAGAGCAAAAGTCTTGGGACCATCTCTGTTTTTCTTTATTGTGTGCAAAAGCAATGACCCAAAACGAGGGATACAGGATTGTCCATCCTCCCCTCTTCAACGGCGATGACTTCCCGTACTGGAAGAAGCGAATGGAGGTTGATGTGCGAAGATTGTATACACTTGTTTAGCATGTTTTGACGCACATTCACATGCTTTGAGCATGTTTTGTCAACGTATTTTCATACTTCCACCTTTCTTTTTAGCATATTTACTCTTTTTGTTCGGAGATCTGCTTTTGTGCATTTTCTGTACACAAGAGTCGAATTTGGTGAAGGTTTCATATTCAAGGCCTAATCTGCAAGCGAAGCAAAGGAGGAATGCACCATTCTTGTACCTCAGACGGCCCTGCCATGGGGGGTTGCCCAGGTCATGTGGAGATCCTTCGTCGTGTAGCTGCAGCAGAAAAGGAAGTGGTCTCGACCGTGTGAACCTCACACGGTAGTGCCAAGAGTTGAAGCCAAATGGAGTCAGGCCGTGTACACCACATGACCATGCGAGATTTCCAGAGACCAAGAAGGCCCTGGCTGTGTACACCACACGGCCGTGCAGGATTTCCAGTGAGCAAGAGAGCTCTGGTCGTGTACACCACATGACCGTGCTAGGTTTCCAGAGACAGAAGCAGTCTAGGCCGTGTAGATCTACACGGCCGTGCAAGGGGGGTCATGGAAGGTGTATGTCACGGTTGTGTATCACACACGGCCATGAGAAGTAGGCAGAGAGGGAAATAGAGCAGGCCGTGTGAACCTCACATGACCGTGCCTCGGGGTCGTGTGACACCCGAACCTCACCTTTATATAAAGCCTCCTTCAAGATTTCAAAGGGGATCTTCTCTCTTTTGGGGGGAATTCAAGATTTGGGCGTTCCTCCACCTTCTTGGAGGAATTCCGGTGATTTATGGGTGGATCTTCAACGTTTCAACTCCGGGAGAATGAGGATTGGATCCGAAGACGGTTCTTCATCGTAGATAAGCTTTTCTTCCCTTTCTTTCTTGGATTTGGGATCAAGATGTTTGTCTTTTCTTTATCTTTGGGATTCTTTCCTTGTTCTATGGATTAGATCTCTTGTTCTAGGATGGAGGGAGTATTTGTAATGGAGATTTGATGTAAACTCTTGTGGATTTGCCTAAGTTCCTATTTCTATGATTTGGCCCTGTTTGTATCTATTCTTTCTTGTATGGATTGTTGTGATTGGGGCTAAATTACCATGCTTGATTTAATATTTGAATATCTTGTGGATCTTGTATGGATTGTATCTCGTTCGATTATCCGAGGGACGTTCGTGACAGGAACATGCCCATGTAAGGACGTTTGAGGTAGGATCTTGAGAGAGAAATTAGGTATTTCAAGAGGGTAGGATAGATGGTTTGTGTTCATATATTATATCTTGGTGTGGTTGAGGAGTGATGAATTCTATGTTGATTATCCAAGAGATACACGTGACAGGCACACCCGTGTAAGGACAACATAGGTTCATTTCTAATTGATCACATTTAGATATATTTCAGTCCTAGGTCGGTTGTCTATTGCAAGAGAGAACCAGCAACCTTCTACAAATGACGGACAATTGAAGAATAAGATTTGGTAGATCATTACATTGAATAACATTACAAAGAAACCAAAACTCCTAGAACATACCTTTATCATTGCCCTTTTCTTGTTTCTTATTCTTTCATTTCTTGTTTACATTCCATAGTCATACTTAGCTTTTGTAAATCAATTGATTGGTTATTTAGCTAACTCGCATTGAGACATCTTTAGTGCTTATTCTAGTCCCTGTAGATTCGATAGTTTTTATTATTACTTATGACATATCCGTACACTTGTGGAGAGTCAGCAAGTTTTTGGCGCCTTGCCGGGGACTGCGCTATAACATTAGGGATTATCAATTGGGTTAGACTAAACATAACATAACTTTTATTTTTATTTGCATAGTTGAATCTAATTGTTAGAATTCTATTTTTCTTAAGTTTTTCCTTTCTTGTATAATATTCTTATCAATTCTTTTCGTTGTAACTCTAATTCTGCATTTTTGATTTTAACATTCTTGTCTAACTTTTCTCTATTTTTCTTTTAATCTAGTTTCTTTGTTTCTTTTTCTTTTGTAAACATATCTTGCTATCTTGTTCTTGTGTATGCGAAGATCTAACTTTGCAGGAGAACTTCTTCCTCTAGACCCTGAGATAGATAGAACATTTCATAGAAGAAAAATTCTGTAAAGACAACAGGAAGAACAAGAACATTCTATCATGGCGAATAGACCACTAAAGGATTATGCAGCATCTTACGCTAGGGGTTTTCGATCTAGTATTTCAAGGCCTTCAGTTGAAGCAAACAATTTTGAGATCAAACCTACAATTATATCTATGGTACAGCAGAATCAGTTTGGTGGAGGACCGCGTGAAGACCCCAACCAACACTTAGAGGTCTTCTATGAGATATGCGACACAATGAAGATGAATGGTGTTCCTTCAGAAGCAGTGCGCCTACTATTATTTGGGTTTTCTTTGAGAGATAGAGCCAAGCAATGGTTAAACTCTTTGGCTCCAAATAGCATCACCACATAGGAGCAATGTGAGCAACAATTTCTTGACAAATTCTATCCTCCAAGTAAAACGGCGCATATGAGGAATCTCATTGCAAGCTTCAAGTAAGCGGACTCTGAATCTTTATTTGAAGCTTGGGATAAATAAAATAGTATGCTCAGACAGTGCCCACACCATGATTTGGAAAGGTGGTTAGTACTACATACATTTTATAATGGCATCAATTATCATACAAAGGTGTCCCTTGATTCAGCTGTTGGAGGGGCACTTATGAATAAGAGTTTGGATGAAGCCGAGGAGAAAATTGAAAGTGTAGCACAAATCACCATCAATGGGCTAATGAAAGAAGTGGTGGCTATTCTTGTGTGAACCCAACAACAAAAGCGTCAAGGAAGTTTGATGTTGATGTAGTAACTTTATTGGCTGCAAAACTAGATGCTCTTACAACAAAATTTGAAAACATGGGAGCTAGCTCAAGTATGGTCAATGCTATTGTGTCATCATGTGAAGTATGTGGAAGTTCTGAACATTCTAATGACTCATATCCATTGGGAGCTATAACTGCACAAATCAATAAATTAGAGCAATGTGATGCAATCATGGGTTTTAATTAAAGGCAGAACAACCCATACTCAATTACATACAACCCTGGGTGGAAAAGTCATCCTAATTTTTCCTATAGAAATAATCAAAATCAAGGACCATCCATGGGGGCAAGGCCTAATTTTCAGTCCGGGCAGTAGGATTTTCAACAACAATCTTCTCGAGGCTTTCCTATGTCTAAAATTGAAAAGATGTTTGAAGAAATTATCTCCACTCAGAATGAAATGAAACAAGATATTTTAAAGCTTACTCCAAGAATAGATAATTCTGATAGACATCAAAAGATTCTGGAGAGTCAGATTGCCCAACTAGCTTCCTCATCTTCTAAAGCACCAGGACAATTACCTGGCAAGCCTGATGTCAATTCTATGGAGCACTGCAATAGAATTGAGCTTAGGAGCGGATGGACCTTGGGAGATCCCCAAGTGACTACTCCGAAAGGGATGCACACTGAAGAAGAGCTCTCTCCTCCAACACAAAATCAGATTCAAGATAATGAGGAGAGTACCACTAAGGTTGAAGAGACTCTTCCACTCAACCATCAAAGTATAGCAGTCCCTTTTCCTCAAAGACTTATTATGTTTAAGAAGAATGAAGAGTTTGGCAAATTCTTGGAGAAGGTGAAAGAAATATGTGTTGAAGTACCTCTTATTGATGCAATTCTTCAAATGCCCAAGTTTGCCAAATTCTTGAAGGACATCATGTCAAAAAAAAGAAGGAAAGGAAACATAGAGACCATTGCACTTACAGAGGAATGCAGCGCTTTTTTGGAAAAGAACACTTCCCCAAAGTTGAAAGACCCTGGAAGCTTCTATATTCCTTGCAATATAGGAACTAAATTTATTGAGAAAGCTTTTTGTGATTTGGGGGCAAGTGTTAGCCTCATTCCTTATTATATTTGTAATAAATTATGTCTCAAAAACTTTAAACTTACTACCATGGCTGTAACGACCCGCCTTCTACTACTAAGCTGTAAGGCCGATCGCTACATTATGCTGTGCTAAATGCTGTGCGGAAAGCTGGGCTAACTAAAATTTTACTCTACTAATGACGGATACAATTACTAAGAAAGGTCTAAAGACCTTCTTTGCTGATGTACATATGCTAAGGAGGGAAAACTGAACCTCCCAACTGAGCTACAGACCTGCCGATCGATCCGCAGATCGATCGAAGCTATGGGGCATTCGGTTCCCAACTGGATCGGTCGGGCAGACTGATCCATGTGTGGCTGGATCGGTCGGTAGACCGATCCAGGTGTGGCTGGATCGGTCGGCTGACCGATCCAGGAGGATACAGTAGCTACTGTATCCATCTGGATCGGTCGGCTGACCGATCCAGAAGCCTGGTACGCTACTGGATCGGTCGGCAGACCGATCCAGCGTCTGATTTCCTGATACGAAATCAGAAATGCTGATTTCGACACTTAATCGTGCCAAAACCCCCCTGCAACCACTCTAAACATATACTAATAACTATTCTATCATACACTGGCAACGTTCAAAACATAATATAATGCATGTTCACTAATTCATACCATTAACCATACTAGAATGCGAAGCATAAGAGAAAAGAGAACAAGACTTTAATAACTAGACTTGCTACAAGTTCTAATGCGTAGTAAAATAAAACTAGATCCCTAGGATCTTTATTTCAGGTTCCTTCCACACACATCTTGATCTGCATTGCCCTCCAGCCTCCACTAATCCACTTTTCTTTTACCTGTATCTGCAGTATAAGAAAAGTAGCATATGTAAGCTAAAAAGCTTAGTAAGAAACCATCAACCTCACAAAAACATGCAACGATGCAAATATGATTTAAAATCATGCTGTTTAAAACATATGCTGAATATACTGAATAAACTAAGCATGGCATGGCATATAAGCATACAATCATGGCATATCAAGAGCTAAACATAAAGTCATCATGCATATTCACAGGGAAAAACTAAACTGGAGCATGATACTGAAACTGAGCTACGCTAATACTGAGCTACTGCTAGAGCTGTACTGAGTTCACGAACTAATTTGTGAAAGGTTGAAAACCGTATACATATAATAAGTGGAAATACTAAACATCCTGCTGAGGGGCCCGGCAATTGTACGTGCTATGCGCGCATCTCTAACTAGACCCGGGGTTGCAAGTCCCGAATTTAGTAGAGCTACTAGGTTATCTAAACCTAGGGACCGACTATGGGAGCCCAGCCCAATGGATATCTAATCCAGTACAGTGCCAACTGAAAAGTAAAATACTGATTATAGCTAAACTGTTCTAAATTGCTCTTTCTAGGTTATCTGAACCTAGAGCTAGGTTGTCTGAACCTAGAGGCGACTGTGGGAGCTCACCCATTGGACCGTAGTCCTACATAAGTCGAAGTAAATCTAATTTGCTGTTTAAAATGCTTCTAGTGCATTTAATAAGTTAATTTAAACTGTCTATTACTGAGTTAGACCTTTAATCGAGCACCTAGGATGCTCTAACTCTTCTCCCTATTAGGGAGACCACCTCTAGGCACCCGACAACGTCTAACCTCTTATCTGAAGAGGGAAAATGTGTCTGGCCCTTCTAGAGGTGCTCAACTAAATCCCTACTCTGCGAAGAGAGTTAAATACACCCTAGATATCGATAAAAAATCTGCATACATCCTAACTAAGCATAAAAACTCAAACGGAAGCTATTATACTGCAGGTGAGGGGTTTCTTACCTCGTACGCTAATTTTCTTACAATTCCTTTCGCTAGAAATTCCGGTGGCGAAGACTTCTCGACGATTCGCTCGCGTCTATGCGTTCCTCTCGCGGAGGGGAACGTTCTCGTGTCGGAGTCGTCGCCGGAGAGTGCTCTTAGGGCCCTAGGGAGGGAACCCTAGGTGTTCCCTTGTGGTTGGCGCCGAGAGAAGGAGAAAGAAGAGGAAGTGGCGTGAGGGCTTCGGTGAAGAGAGAATTGCCGAACCAAACTTCTAAAATAAACCAAACCCTCTTTAAGTTTTTAATTTATATTAAGTGGTTTAATGAACCCAACTCTAATATAAATATATTTGGTTCTCCTTTCTTTCAGCATGGCCCTGCTGGGTTCACTGGTTTCTAACATTATCCCTAAACCATAGGTCTCGGGTTCGATTCCCGCCTAAGCTATTTTGCGGTTCTATTTATTTTTGCTGCTTCCGCTACTCGGAAAATTCCAGAAAAATATCTAAAAATTTCAGAAAAATCCTAGAATATTTCTAAAAATAATTTGAGAATTTTCGGGCGTTACAACTCCCCATACCTTATAAAAAGTTCATCCTCGAACTTAGAATAATTCTGGGTACATACTAGCTTCATCTCCCAAGTTGCCTCTTCTGCTGTGTGCCAAATGACTTTGACTAATGGTACTTCCTTGTTCATAATTTCTTAACCGCCTCGGTCTATTATCGAATAGGACTATCATAGAGGTCTTGGCGGATCTGGGGGCTCAATCACAGGTGGCATCCGGGTATGCTTCTTGATAGAGACATGAAATCGTTGTGGACGGTGACATTTCTGGGTAGCTTTAGCTCATATGCTACCTTGCCCACTCTTCTGCCGATAGGTATGGTCCCACATATCTGGGACTTTGCTTGCCCTTCTTCCCAAAGCATTACTCCCTTCATGGGAGCTACTCTTAGAATCCTGAATCCCAAGAAAATTCTAAGTGCGTGTATCGATAGCTCTTGTCTCTATCCTCTGGATCTGGTGTGGTATCTGCTACTAGATCCGTCTGAAGCTCTAGTTCTCTCTTCACCACTCTCATACCAGCAGATTGGAGATCTACACCTCCGCCCATAGAGAGCCTCATAAGGTGCCATGCCGATAGTGGCCTGATAGCTATTGTTGTATGCAAATTCTGCTAAGCTCAGATATTTGCACCAACTTCCCTTGAAATCTAGGGCACACGGAGTAGGATATCTTGATAGCTAAAAAGTGGGCTGATTTAGTCAACCTGTCGACTATTACCCAGATGGCATCAAAACCATTCATGGTTCTGGGTAGTCCCACTATAAAGTCCATAGAGATATCCTCCACTTCCATTCTGGAATCTGTATAGGCTGCAGAACTCCTCCTGGTCGCTGATGTTCTGCCTTGACCCTCTGACAGGTGAGGCAGATGCTAACATATCTGGCGATGTCTCGCTTCATCCCGGGCCACCAAAAGCGTTTCTTCAGGTCTTGATACATTTTGTTGGAACCTGGATGCATTGCGTAGGGAGTCCTGTGAGCCTCATCTAAAATCTGTCTCCGTAGCTCCTCCTGATCTGGAACACAGAGTCTGTCACCAAAATACAACACCCCGCTGTCGGACACTCTGAATTCTCTACTTTCTGATTCTGTTAGCCCTTGCTTGATTTTCTGAATTTCAGGGTCCTGATCTTGAGCTGACTGAATATCACCAAGCAAGGTAGACTCTAAGGTCATAGTAGAGAGCTGTCCAACGATGAGTTCGAGACTGAAATCTACGATCTCCTTCTGTAGGGTTGGTGACATGGCTGCTAGAGATAATAAGGCAGCACTGGATTTTCTGCTAAGTGCATCTGTTACCTTATTTGCTTTCCCTGGATGGTAGAGGATGTCTATATCGTAGTCTTTGACCAGCTCTAAGCATCTGCGCTGTCGCATATTCAGATCCTTCTGAGTGAAGAAGTACTTCAGACTCTGATGATCTCCATATAAGTAATGTCTCCAAATTTTGAGGCGAACACTACTGCTGCAAGCTCAAGGTCATGAGTAGGATAATTCTTCTCATAATCCTTGAGTTGTCTGGAGGCATAGGCGATCACCTTGCCGTTTTGCATCAGTACTGCTCCTAGTCCCAACTTAGAGGCATCACTATAGATGTCGAAGCTGCTGATGTTGTCTGGTAGAGCCAAAATGGGAGCACTGGTCAATCTCCTTTTTAGCTCTCACGATCCTCATCCAAATTTTCTGTTCTTCGGTGAGAGTGGGAGGCTATCTGGAGAAGTCCTCTACAAACTTTCTGTAATAACTGCTAATCCCAGTTCTGATTTCCTGGCGTTCCTAGGTCTCTTCCAGTTACTTACTGCTTCTATCTTGTTGGGATCTACCATAATACCATCCTTCGAGATGATGTGACCCAAGGACACTGATCAACCGTAATTCACATTTCGTGAACTTGGCATATAGCTGATTATGAATACTATTTTCAGGTGCTCTGCATGTTCTTCCTGAGTTCCTGAGTAGATAAGAATGTCATCGATAAACATAATAACAAACTTATCTAAATACTCCCTGAATACTCTGTTCATGAGATCCATGAATGTAGCTGGAGCATTTGTCACGCCAAAAGGCATGACTACGAACTCGTAATGTCCGTATCTGGTCCTGAATGCTGTCTTCGGTATATCACCCTCCTTGACTCTGACTTGGTGATATCCTGATCGGAGGTCAATCTTAGAGAACACTTCTGCTCCCTTCAGCTGGTCGAACAGGTCATCGATTCGGGGAAGGGGATACCTGTTCTTGATTGTGACCTGGTTCAGTGATCTGTAGTCTATGCACAGTCGCATGCTTCCATCCTTCTTCTTCACGAACAATACAGGCGCTCCCCATGGCGAGTGACTCGGGCGTATAAAACCCTTGTCGAGCAGCTCCTGTAATTGCTCCTGAAGTTCCTTCAGTTCTGCTGGAGCCATGCGATAAGGCGCTTTGTAGATAGGATTTGTACCGGGAATGAGCTCTATCTCAAAGTCGATCTCCTTGTCTGGTGCTAAGCCCGGAAACTCTTCAGGGAAGACTGCTGGGTAGTCACATACAACTCGGACCTCTGCTAGCTGTTGGTTCCTGTCCTGGCTAGTATTGACTACATGTGCTAGGTACCCCGTACATCCTGAATCCATCACAGAGCTAAGAGAAATTTTTCGCTTTTCTCTTTGGTTCTCCGATGTACTCGAACTGTGTTTGAACTTTCTGTTTACGGCACTCTATGGAAGCACCGTATCGATCGAAATCCATTCCAAGGATGACGTCGAGTCGATCATTTCTAGCAGGATCGATCACAAAAGAGCTCCCATGCTATAATGGTAGCCTGAGCCGCGTGGGCCATAACTTCTCCGAAGGTAGTGTCGTCACCGAGTACCTCGAGGGTATTTCTAATTTTCGGAGAACACCGGCTATATATGAATGGGTTGCCCAAGATCAAATAATACAGTTGCTACTGAAAAATGCTAAGCTGACCTGTAACAACTGTCGAGGCATTGGCTACGTCCTCTTTGGTGAGTGAGTAGATCCTCGCATTCGCCATAGTTGGAGGGGCTTCTAATCTGCCCTGGCTGATAAGTGGACCTTCTAGAGCGGCCTGCATCTGATATAACTGAGCTGGCTGAGGAAGACCGGTCTTGTTCGGGCACTGCTTGGCCATGTGCCCTTCTTGTCCACATTCGAAGCATCCTCGTGTGCCCTTGCGACAGACCCCTGGGTGGAATTTCCCACAAGTAGCACATTTTGGATAACTGGGTCGCTTGCTAGATGGTCCTCCTTTTGGGTCACTTCCTGATCTGCGCTTGCTGTTGGAGTTTTCTTTCCAGTTAGAGCTGTGGCCTTGCTGTTTTTGAGCGTGAGAGTTTCCTTGGCCTTTGGACTCTGAGGAGTCTTGCTTTTGCTGCTTTATGCTGTTTTGGTAATGCTCCATGGTCAAGGCACTGCTCACTAGCTCCTCTGTGGTTTGTGGCCTATGTATGCCACCAGCCACGTTCACTGCTATCTCTGGCCTCAGCATCTTGAGCATCAACCGGATTCGTTCCTTCTCTGTGCTGACTAGCTCTGGGCACAGATGAGCCAACCTGTTGAATTTCTTCACGGCTTCCTCAACTGAAAGATTGCCCTGACGAAACTCAGTGAACTCGTCGTAGTGGCGGTTCGTAACCCGTGTGTGGAAGAACTCCTCGAAGAATTCCTTCTTGAAGTCAGCCCATGACATCTGGTTTACTGGGTGCTTCGTTCTGATTCTTTCCCACCACATGCGTGCGTCTCCTGTCAGGCAGAAGGAGGCACACTTCACCTTCTCGTGTTCTGGCCAGTCCAGAAGCTCCATCGTGCTCTCCAGTGTTTTGAACCAGGCTTGTGCATCCCATGGTTCACTAGTGCCTGAGAAGTTCTCTGGCTTGACCCGCTGCCACTGGATCAGATAGGGTTCCTTGCTGGTGCTGTAGGCTGAGCTGGTGGAACCTCCAAGACTACCGGAGTAGTCAAATTCGGTTCTGGGGTGAAGGTGGCTATTTCCTGTTGCTGTTCAGCTAGTTGCTGCTGTAACTGAGCCACTAGTGCTGTAAGGTCTGGAGGAGGCACTGAACTGCCTGCCTCTTGCTAGGGCTCAGTAGCTAATGCCCTTCTAGCTGAGCGTCCTCGTGCCATTTCTAAAGACATAGAGAACATAACATAACTAATGTAATCACAGTTATATAACTACTAATATCATGTTTAAAACTATCACATACTAATAAGCAGTAGGCATATAAACATGAACTGTAATAACAAAACAAGGAGCATAAATAAAGTAGAGGTATTCTTACTTGGAAGCTGCAGGTACAATGCTGATGTGTGTGTAGAAAGTATGGAACACTGCTCTGATACCACTCTGTAACGACCCGCCTTCTACTACTAAGCTGTAAGACCGATCGCTACATTATGCTGTGCTAAATGCTGTGTGGAAAGCTGGGCTAACTAAAATTTTACTCTACTAATGACGGATACAATTACTAAGAAAGGTCTAAAGACCTTCTTTGCTGATGTACATATGCTAAGGAGGGGAAACTGAACCTCCCAACTGAGCTACAGACCTGCCGATCGATCCGCAGATCGATCGAAGCTATGGGGCATTCGGTTCCCAACTGGATCGGTCGGGCAGACCGATCCATGTGTGGCTGGATCGGTCGGCAGACCGATCCAGGTGTGGCTGGATCGGTCGGCAGACCGATCCAGGTGGGGCTAGATCGGTCGGCCGACCGATCCAGGCACCCGAAACCCCTGGGTGCGCTACTGTATCGTGCTGGATCGGTCGGCTGACCGATCCAGGAGGATACAGTAGCTACTGTATCCGTCTGGATCGGTCGGCTGACCGATCCAGAAGCCTGGTACGCTACTGGATCGGTCGGCAGACCGATCCAGCGTCTGATTTCCTGATACGAAATCAGAAATGCTGATTTCGACACTTAATCGTGCCAAAACCCCCTGCAACCACTCTAAACATATACTAATAACTATTCTATCATACACTGGCAACGTTCAAAACATAATATAATGCATGTTCACTAATTCATACCATTAACCATACTAGAATGCGAAGCATAAGAGAAAAGAGAACAAGACTTTAATAACTAGACTTGCTACAAGTTCTAATGCGTAGTAAAATAAAACTAGATCCCTAGGATCTTTATTCCAGGTTCCTTCCACACACATCTTGATCTGCATTGCCCTCCAGCCTCCACTAATCCACTTTTCTTTTACCTGTATCTGCAGTATAAGAAAAGTAGCATCTGTAAGCTAAAATGTTAGTAAGAAACTATTTACCTCACAAAACATGCAACGATGCAAATATGATTTAAAATCATGCTGTTTAAAACATATGCTGAATATACTGAATAAACTAAGCATGGCATGGCATATAAGCATACAATCATGGCATATCAAGAGCTGAACATAAAGTCATCATGCATATTCACAGGGAAAAACTAAGCTGATACTAAGAACTGAGCTACGCTAATACTGAGCTACTGCTAGAGCTGTACTGAGTTCACGAACTAATTTGTGAAAGGTTGAAAACCGTATACATATAATAAGTGAAAATACTAAACATGCTGCTGAGGGGCCCGGCAACTGTACGTGCTATGCGCGCATCTCTAACTAGACCCGGGGTTGCAAGTCCCGAATTTAGTAGAGCTACTAGGTTATCTAAACCTAGGGACCGACTATGGGAGCCTAGCCCAATGGATATCTAATCCAGTACAGTGCCAACTGAAAAGTAAAATACTGAGTATAGCTAAATTGTTCTAAATTGCTCTTTCTAGGTTATCTGAACCTAGAGCTAGGTTATCTGAACCTAGATCTAGGTTGTCTGAACCTAGAGGCGACTATGGGAGCCCACCCATTGGACCGTAGTCCTACATAAGTCGAAGTAAATCTAATTTGCTATTTTAAATGCTTCTAGTGCATTTAATAAGTTAATTTAAACTGTCTATTACTGAGTTAGACCTTTAATCGAGCACCTAGGATGCTCTAACTCTTCTCCCTATTAGGGAGACCACCTCTAGGCACCCGACAACGTCTAACCTCCTATCTGAAGAGGGAAAACGTGTCTGGCCCTTCTAGAGGTGCTCAACTAAATCCCTACTCTGCGAAGAGAGTTAAATACACCCTAGATATCGATAAAAAATCTGCATACATCCTAACTAAGCATAAAAACTCAAACGGAAGCTGTTATACTGCAGGTGAGGGGTTTCTTACCTCGTACGCTAATTTTCTTACAATTCCTTTCGCTAGAAATTCCGGTGGAGACGACTTCTCGACGATTCGCTCGCGTCTTCGCGGGGAACGTTCTCGTGTCGGAGTCGTCGCCGGAGAGTGCTCTTAGGGCCCTAGGGAGGGAACCCTAGGTGTTCCCTTGTGGTTGGCGCCGAGAGAAGGAGAAAGAAGAGGAAGTGGCGTGAGGGCTTCGGTGAAGAGAGAATTGCCGAACCAAACTTCTAAAATAAACCAAACCCTCTTTAAGTTTTTAATTTATATTAAGTGGTTTAATGAACCCAACTCTAATATAAATATATTTGGTTCTCCTTTCTTTCAGCACGGCCCTGCTGGGTTCACTGGTTTCTAACATTATCCCTAAACCATAGGTCTCGGGTTCAATTCCCGCCTAAGCTATTTTGCGGTTCTATTTATTTTTGCTGCTTCCGCTACTCGGAAAATTCTGGAAAAATATCTAAAAATTCCAGAAAAATCCTAGAATATTTCTAAAAATAATTTGAGAATTTTTCGGGCGTTATAATGGCACTACAACTAGTTGATCATTCCTGCAAGTACCCTATGGGTATTATTGAAGATGTGTCGGTAGAGGTAGGTGGGAGTATAATTCTCACATATTCTGTTGTTTTAGACATGAAGGAGGACCCAAAAATTTCTATTATATTGGGAAGATCATTCCTTGCTACAGCTGGAGCTATCAGAGATGTTAAAAATCATAAACTTTCTTTGGTGATTGGTAAGGAACAGTTGGAATATGATTTATCTAATGCCTCTAACCATGTCTCTTCTCTTTTGAATGCTTGTAGCAGGGCAAGTATTTATAAACTTGAGGAATGGAACTTACATCCTCATGGGAGGCCACCAAACGAAGAAAATAATGTGGTGGAAGATGTTGGGAGGAGGCCTCCCAACAAATATGAAAAATATATCTGCCCTCCAAGGCCTAGAAAAAGAGAAGAGTGATTAGATTGGTCGAGCTAAAGACCTTAAACAAGCGCTTCTTGGGAGGCAACCCAAGTGTTCTTTTAATGCATTTCATGATTCTATTTTTCATTAGTAGTGTTTTTACTTTGTTTTTGCTTTATTTTTAAGTTGAAATTTCACTTCCATGAGCTGGCCATGATTTCTTCATGGGCATGGAAGTATTGGAGAAGCAAGAAAAGAGAAGGATCATCAATTGGAGCAAAACAGAGCATGGTCGTGTGTTGTACACGGCCAGGCAGATGCTGCAGAAAAGGGAGATGCTTGGGTCGTGTCTACATGACACGGCCGTGTGGAGTCTCCAGAGAAGAAAAGGTGAATGGTCGTGTCCCAGACACGGCCGTGTGAAGAATCTAGAGAAGAAAAGGTGCATGGTCGTGTTCCAGACACGGCCGAGTGAAGAATCCAGAGGAGGAGAACTTCTTGGTTGTGTCTCATACACGGTCGTGTGAAGGAACCAGTGCAGAAGCATGCACTGGTTGTGTCATCTGACACAGTCATGTGCTGCTTCCAGAGAAGGAAGCTGGTGAGGTCGTGTCCTAGACACAGCCGTGTAAGGACAACTGAGAAGAAGAAGGATATGGTCGTGCCAATTGGCACGGCCGTGTGACTCAACCCGGGAGGGAGATGGCAGGGGCCGTGTAGATCTACACGGCCCATGTGGAGAAAAATATTCAGGTCGTGTCTCTTATACACGGCCAGATCTAGGCCGTGTCCCTCACACACCCTCTTCATCTCAACACCCTCTTCTCTCCTAAATTCCTCTCCTCTTCAACCTTTCTTCCAAATTTCTTCAGATCTAGATCTAAAACCCTTTCTTTTCCACAAACTTCATCTAGATCTAGATTCCTAGACTCAAGATCTCCACTTTCATAACTCTAAGAACTTATTCTTCAAGATCTCTTTCTTCAAGACCTAGCTTCTCCAATCATAAACAATACCCTTCCCTACTCAAACTTGACAAAATGTCCAACCTTTTGAAGAGGCTTCGCAAGGGAGGTGGTGGATCTAGTGATGGAGACAAAGGGAAAGAGCCATCCAAAGACAAAGGGAAACAACCGGTGCAAGGAAAAGGAAAGAGGACCTCACGCAATGAAGGTAATGACAACGAATTCAATATCGTGTTTAGAAATGATGATCAAATAACTAGATTTGCAATTCTTGTTAATAGAAAGATTGTGTGCACTAGGTATATGGACCCAACTATTTTAGATATGATGGGAATTAGAGATGATATAGATTGGATGATTGAGTTCTTGGATTGGAGTGATATGTTGTGCACACATCTACCTACTTATCCTCGCCTTGTTTTGGAGTTTCTAAGTTCACTAGATGTCCATTTTGCCAATGAGGATGATTATGTTGACAAGATAACCTTTAGATTAATGAATCAAGAATTTCAATGGACATTTAGTGATTTCAACACTTGTTTTGGATTGTCTTCCGGTAGCTCTTGGAGGTTTAACTCTAGGTTTAATTGGAACAATTTTTGGAATCCTATCACCGGATTATATCAACCCTATGAGCCCTCTAGAGCCAAGGCTTCTCACATGCAAAACCCTATTTTTAGATATTTGCATCGAGTCATGAGCAAAACTATTTTTGGTAGAGGGGAAAGTGATGGAGTCGTTAAGAAAGTAGAACTCTATGCTCTATGGGCTATGTTGCATAAGGTTGATTTTGATTGTGGTTTTCATTTTCTACAAACCTTAGTGAGAACTGCGAGGGCATCTTCGGGATCAATAGTTCTTTGTGGTTTGATTACTCAAGTAGCCATTAACTTGGAACTTGATTTAGATGGGTTGGAAGTTATACATGGCAACGATATGATCAACATGGATGCATGTCTTGCTATGAAAATGATTGTTCGGGATGAGAATGGTTTTACATTTCCTAGGAGGAATGGTTTTCCTTTACCTCTTCCTTGTCCTGAACGAACTTCTATTCGCAACCCTGCTAATTGGGTAATCACTGATTCAGACCCCGAAAATGTCCCCTCCATATCCGGAGACATAGAGCCACACATTGAGCCCTCGACATCTGGATACCCGCAACCCCCCGGTCATCCGGATCCTGCTAGGCATTCTTTTGTCTATGGTACGGGTTCCTCTAGATTCGATTTTTCTGATTTTTATACTTCTCTAGAATCGCTTCATGAGAAGCATGGTGTCTAACGAAGAATGTTGGAAGGGTGCTTCTCTTTATCAGATAATCAATTTAGAGAAGTACAAGGGCACTTTAGATTCACGAGGAATTTTCAAGGTCAAGTGGCCGAATTTGTCCAGGATTATGATATGGATCAAGCTAGAATGAGAGATTTTATGCAAAACATGAGTGTCACTAGCCAACAAGTAGATGCTTTGTTTGAGTATCATATAATCCTGAGCGAAATTCTGGATTTTCCTAGTTTTCCCATTGGCTAACCACGTCGTAGACACCCTTTTCCTCGTCCTCCTCCACCTCCACCTCCTCCACCATATTGATTTCATCGAGACGATGAAAAGTTTAAGTCTGGGGGGTGTCAAACCTGATTTTTCTTTATTGCATTCTAGTTTTCAGTTTTTATTTGTTTTCTACATGTTTAGTTTTTATTTTGCATTTGTTTTTGCTTGGATTGCTTGATTTTTGATAGTCACTTGACTATCATTTGAAATCTTGTGGCATACATCTTGAGAACATCAAAACTTCACTTATATGCTTTCTTGTCTTCAAGATTAAATGTTAGCACGTTCATTATCTAGATTTATGATGTTTTAAGTGATGCTAGTAGTATGCTTAATGTACCTCTTTTCTCTATCTTGGGTAGCATGATCTAAGCTAAGTATCATATGGAGATGAGTTTTAGTCTTGGCTTGACCTTAAGGATCTTATCTTCACTACACCTATACTTGATGCTTGAATGGTTGATATCATTGAAATAGTCATGATTCATCTTGTTTATTTAGTACTTGGTTTTCATGGTGATTTCTCAAACTTCATTTTGGTTACTGGATGAGGCTCAACTCTTGTAAGCTCATTTGGAAAAATCAAAATATCCCAACATTTGTGCTAAAAGTACATTTGTGAATAAGATTTGCACAATGCAAATACTTATGAAAAAAATGTGAAAAAAAAGAAGAAGAAAAAAGTGAATAAGGGATATAAAAAATAGTTGTCATGAGTGGAATCTAGTAAGTCACCCCTTTGAGACCGAGTTAGGTTACTGGGGAAATAACTACTTAGCTTCTCTTGAGATTGAGCATGCCTTTGAGACCTTGGGTTGATTGAGAAATATGAACCAAGTGTGTGGCAAGTAAGTGTCTATCACTGGTTACTTGTCTATCACTGGAAACATTAGGAATTCAAACTTGATGATGACTTGACTAGGACATAGATTGAAACTTGAAGAGTTTTGAGTTATTTTATTTGCACTGTGCACAGGGTACTTATGCTTGAGCTAAACTTAACTTGTTTTCATGATCATGCTTACTAATGAAACTTTTTGATAGAGTTAGGAGAATGTATTAGGGATATGAGGGCATTGTAGAACATATGAATTTAGATTGCAGCATTTTGCTTGAGGACAAGCAAAGGTTTAAGTTTGGGGGTGTGATGTGCGTAGATTGTATACACTTGTTTAGCATGTTTTGATGCAAATTCACATACTTTGAGCATGCTTTGTCTACGTATTTTCATACTTCCGGCTTTCCTTTTAGCATATTTACTCTTTTTGTTCTGAGATCTGCTTTTGTGCATTTTTTGTATACAGGAGTCGAATTTGGTGAAGGTTTCGTGTTCAAGGCATAATCTGCAAGCGAAGCAAAGGAGGAAGGCACCATTCTTGTACCTCACACGGCCCTACCATTGGGGGTTACCCAGGCCGTGTGGAGATCCTTGGCCGTGTAGCTGCAGCAGAAAAGGAAGTGGTCTTGGCCGCGTGCCAAGAGTTGAAGCCAAATGGAGCCAGGCCGTGTACACCACACGGCCATGCGAGATTTCCAGAGACCAGGAAGGCCTTGTACGTGTACACCACACGGTCGTGCAGGGTTTCCAGTGAGCAAGAGGGCTCTAGCCGTGTACACCACACAGCCGTGCCAGGTTTCCAGAGGCAGAAGCAGTCTAGGCCGTGTAGATCTACATGCCCATGCAAGGGGAGTCATGGAAGGTGTATGTCACGGTCGTGTATCACACACGGCCGTGTGAAGTAGGCAGAGAGGGAAATGGAGCAGGTCGTGAGAACCTCACACGGCTGTGCCTCGGGGTCGTGTGGCGCCCGAACCTCACCTTTATATAAAGCCTCCTTCAAGATTTCAAAGGGGATCTTCTCTCTTTTGGGGGGAATTCAAGATTTGGGTGTTCCTCCACCTTCTTGGAGGAATTCCGACGATCTAAGGGTGGATCTTCAACGTTTCGACTCCGAGAGAACAAGGATTGGATCTGAAGATGGTTCTTCATCGTAGATAAGCTTTTCTTCCCTTTCTTTCTTGGATTTGGAATCTAGATGTTTGTATTTTCTTTATCTTTGGGATTCTTTCCTTGTTCCATGGATTAGATCTCTTGTTCTAGGATGGAGGGAGTATTTGTAATAGAAATTTGATGTAAACTCTTGTGGATTTGCCCAAGTTCCTATTTCTATGATTTTGCCCTGTTTGTATCTATTCTTTCTTGTATGGATTGTTGTGATTGGGGCTAAATTACCATGCTTGATTGAATATTTGAATATCTTATGGATCTTGTATGGATTGTATCTCGTTCGATTATCCGAGGGATGTTCGTGACAGGAAAATGGCCGTGTAAGGACGTTTGAGGTAGGATCTTGAGAGAGAAATTAGGTATTTCAATTGTGCCATTGAAATACCTAATATCAATGCCACAATTGAAATACCTAATTAGGTATTTCAAGAGGGTAGGATAGATGGTTTGTGTTCATATATTATATCTTGGTGCAGTTGAGGAGTGATGAATTCTATGTTGATTATCCGAGGGACGCACGTGACAGGCAAGCCCGTGTAAGGACAACATAGGTTCATTCCTAATTGATCATATTTAGATATATTTCAGTCCTGAGCCGGTTGTCTATTGCAAAAGAGAACTGGCAACCTTCTACAAAAGACGGACGATTGAGGAATAAGATTTGGTAGATCATTACATTGAATAACATTACAAAGAAACCAAAACTCCTAAAACATACTTTATCATTGCCCTTATTCTTGTTTCTTATTCTTTCATTTCTTGTTTACATTCCATAGTCATACTTAGCTTTTGTAAATCAATTGATTGGTTGTTTAGTTAACTCGCGTTGAGACATCTTTAGTGCTTATTCCAGTCCCTGTGGATTCGATATCTTTTATTATTACTTACGACATATTCGTACACTTACGGAGAGTCAGCAGAGGTCTATCTGAAGACCGACTTCAACCAATGGTTCAACATCACCAGAGGCTACAAGGCTCCGGTCGATAACACCGAAATTTCGATGGACCAGGAACAGTGGAATCGAGAAATGAAGAAGAAAGCCTAAATAGATTTCAAGGCTCTTAACACCCTCTAGTGTGGGCTAATGAAAGAATAATTGAACCGCATCGGCCCACATGAAAATGCGAAGGAATTGTGGGACAAGCTCATCGAATTGCATGAGGGAACTAGCGACGCGAAGGTAACCAAAAGAGACCTCTATTTAAATAAACTATTTAATATAAAAATGCAAGAAGCAGAAACTGTGAGTCAACTCCACGCGAGGATAAAGGACATCCTCAACGGGCTTCACAACATCGACCACAAGATGGAGAACCGCGACCTAATAAGATATACCCTTAATGTGTTTCCTCAAAATGCACTATAGGCATCTATCGTGGATGCTTACAAGATTTCGAAGAATCTTTTCAAATTAAAGCTAGATGAAATATTTTGTGAACTTGAACTCCATGAACAAACTAACTCAAAACAGGTTGAGAAAGGAATTGCCCTTTTTGCAGGTTCCTCCAAAGACAAGTCAAGAACCAAACTTGAACCTAAAGGTGAGTCTGACCAAGACCCAGAAGACGAAGAATACCTGGTGAACTTGGTGAGAAAAATATTCACTAGGAGCAAGAAGAACATCAGTAGAAATGACCTGCAGAAGATCAACTCCACCACCAATTCTAACAACAAAAATGTGACCTACTTCGGATGCAACAAGAAGGGGCACTACAAGAACGAGTGCCCAAAGCTGAAGAACAACAAAACCAAGAGGAAAGCACTAAAGGCGATGTGGGATGAATCATCTTGAGATGAATCGAATGCCAAAGAACAGAAGCACCGAAGTTACCTCGCGCTGATAGCCTACAAATCAGAATCAGAAGACGAATCAAAAGACGGGTCCGAACCTGAATCGAGCCATGAGTCCGTACTCATTTCTAAAGGTTCCGATGAGGTATACCTTAATCTAAGCAAAAAAAAAAATTCAAAATCATTGCATTCTTAAATAAAAAATTAACTGAAACTAAAAATCAAAAGAAAATGCTCCTTGAGGAAAATCAACACCTCAAGGAATAGATCAAAAATTCTAATCCAAATCAAGTTATAAAACTTGAGGAGGAAAACTCAACATTAAAAATTGAAATTAACAAACTTCAAGGGTTGTTAGAAAATTTTACAACTCGATCAAAAAACATAGATCTAATCCTTAACAATCAAAAAGTTGTATACAATAAATCTGGGCTTGGATACAAGTCCAGTTCAATAAATAAATCATTCATATCACTCGTAACTCAAAATAAAACACAAACTAAAGCTTGGGTTCCAAAAGCATGCCTAACCACGCAAGTAGGAATTAACCAATACTATATACCCAAAAATAAAATATATTATGTAAAATCAGATAACTCAAATCAAAGTCCAAAACATAAAACTAAATCAACTAAATCAAAGACAAATCATTGAAAGAACTATAGAACTAACTCAAATCCAAACTATCATCAAGTCTATTATAATTTTAAAAGTAATCGACATAAACCCAAAACCAAAACATAAAAAATTCATATCAATAATTCAGGGGGAGGCTCCAAACTAGTTGGTACCTCCAAAAAAAAAATAACCTATCTAGTAGGGTAATTAGGATTAGAGTAAAAAGAGACAAAAGTTTAACTTGACTATGGTACTGGTGAAGTTTTGGATGATAGTAGGTTAGGAAAGCTCTGTCTATGCATGACTAGGAAGATATGACTTTGACCTGGTGCATTTGGCTTGGTAGAACTAACTGAAGGTACTCCTTACGAATTTTAACTAGTTAGACCAAGATTTTGTACTAAGTTCAATGGATGCGACTATTTGGAAAACCTCGAAGGTATGGTTACTCTAATGATGTTCAGGTGACTCACCATGACCTAGAAGTTTATCCAAAGTGTGCATGTTTGTTGAACTCAAAGTTAAACCTAAATCTAACACAAGATAAAACCAAACACCGAAATTGAACTTAACTCATCTCACAAAATTACAGGATTCCTTAATTGAAAACATAGATCGGGTGAGATTACTAAAAACTTAAAAATTAAATTAAACTTAAATTTAAAAATTAATAAAACTTAAAATTAAAAATTAAATTAAATTAAACTTAAAAATAAATTAAACTTAAACTTAAAAATTAAATAAAACTTAAAATTAAAAATTAAATTAAAAAAAAATTAAATTAAACTTAAAATTAAAAAATTAAATTAAATTAAACTTAAAAATTAAATAAAACTTAAAATTTAAATTTAAATTGAACTTAAAAATTAAAAATTAAATTGAACTTAAAATCAAAAATTAAATTAAATTTAAACTTTTACTTAAAAATTAAAGTAAACTTAAACTTAAAATTAAAAATTAAATTAAACTTAAAACTTAAAATTTAAAATTAAATTAAACTCAAACTTAAAATTAACTTAAATTAAATAAACTTAAAATTAATTTAATTAAAAATTAACTTAATTAAAAATTAACTTAATTAAAAATTAACTTAACTAAAACTTTACTCTAAAACTTAAATTAAAATTAAAAGTTAACTTAAATAAATTAACTTAAAATTCAACTTAAAATTTAAATTAACTTAGATTGACTTAAATTAACTTAAAATTAAAATAAACTTAAATTTAACTTAAAATTAAAACTAACTTAAAATAAACTTAAAATTAGTTTAAAATTCAAATTAAATCAAATCTAAATTAAATTAACTTTAATTGACTTAAACTTAAAATTAACTTAAATTAAATTAACTTAAAATTAAAATTAACCTAATTTAACTTAAATTAAAATTAACTTAATTTAATTTAAAATTAAAATTAACTTAAAATAAAACTAATTTTAACTCTTACATGTTGTATGAAACCAAGTAGATATTGGACAGTGGTTATTCTAAACACATGATTGGAGATCACACCAAATTCACTCAATTAACCTACAAAAGGTTAGGAACAGTTGCCTTTGGAAACAACGGCGAACTCAAGGTAATTTGGATATGTAATATTGAACTCAAAACTATAATGTCACACAAAAAGAAGAATGTCACAAAAACTTTAGAAATCTAAGTAAATTAAATAGATTAGTTAGAGGTCTATCAAAATTACCTAACTTATACTCAACAATCTATAATGCTTGTCAACAAGAAAAATAAACAAAATTTACTCACAAATCAATTAATCAACTTTAAACAGATTCAATATTAGAACTATTGTACTTAGACATATTTGATTCCCATGGGGTCAAATCAATAAATGGAAGCATATATTGTCTAGTAATAATAGATGACTACTCTAGATTCACCTGAATAAAATTCTTAAAAAAAATAAAGATGAAACATTTGAAATCTTTACTAATTTTTGCAAACAAGTTGAAAATGAAAAAACCTAAAAATTAAAAAAATTAAAAGTGACAACGGAGGTGAATTTAAAATTCATAACTTTAACTAATTTTGCCTTGAAAACAGTTACCATCATGAATATTCATGTCCTAAAACACCTCAACAAAATGGAATAGTAGAAAGAAAGAACAAACCCCTACTTGAAGCCTCTAGGACAATGATAAATGAGTATAATCTATCAAAATACTCTTGGACAGAAGTTGTTAGCACAACCTTCTGTGTACAAAATTGAACCACAATAAATAAAACTTGTTAGTTAGAGCCCTAGAGCCAATCATTTGATGATTGTATGGACTCATTGTATCATATTCTTGTATATTAATAAAGGCATTTGTTTGGTTATTATACTTATTTGTATTAGTGCCAAATAGACTAAGTATAATAGCGTCCTTGAGTAGAAGGTTTATACCTATATCAATCGATTAGTTGAATCGATAGTGAGATAATATAGGGAACACTACTCTAAATCATTCCTAGTCGAGTATTAACATTCAGGGACAATGTTAATGCAATAAGACTAGCATGTAGGTCAGCTCGATGACTTGATCTCACAAGTCATGGATATAGAGATATCAAGCTGACACATGGGTATACATTGGAGAATGTATACTGAATGACCCGCCATGAGAAAGTATCATGGATCGTTATATGAGTGTCATATACTTTCTCATGTGGATATTAGTATGACTATTAGTCCTTAGACCTGAAGTCACCATGGATCCCTACATAAGGAGTTATGTACTTTGGTTTCATAAAACGTCACCCGTAACTGGGTGGACTATAAAGGCGATTACTGGGTATATAACGAATTATGTAGAGGGATGTGAGTGATGTAGATGGGATCTATCCCTCCCATATGACGGGAGCGACATCGGTATTCTTGATAGAGTGAGACAACTAAGTGCATGGCCATGCCCAAATGAGTCAACATTAGATGTTGAGCTCATTTGATCGAGTGAGTCTACTTGGAGTTCAAGATTTAGATTGATTAGATGATGACACGGTCTATGCATCATATTGATCAATCTAGATGTCTAGGATAGAAGGACAATGTCACATATATTGTGAGGAGTCACAATTAGTAGTCACAAGGTGATGTCGGATCTCGACATTCTTGTAACTTGGGTAGTAATGATGTGTTGCTAGATACCGCTCATTACTTATGCTCCTAAATGGGTTAAGGGCATTGCCAACGTTACAAGAACCTATAGGGTCACACACTTAGGGCAATTAGATGGAGATTAGGTTCATATGATGAACCAAGAGGATTAGATTCATTTGATGAATCAAATTGGATTAAGAGTAATCCTAATTGGGCTAACTTGAGTTCGACTCAAGTTGATTCATGTGTTCAATGAGTCTAATTTTGATTTTGACTCATTGGATCAATTTAATTTAATGAATTAGATTCATTATATTAAGTTGACTCGAATCAAATGGTTGGATTAGATCCACCATGGTAGAGATTGAGTCAAGTTTGACTTGACTTGAGAAGGAAGACCAAAGGTCAATTTTGACTTGACCTTTTGCCACTTCATTGGTGAGTTGGCATTAGGTGGACCAATGATGATATTCCACATCATCATGGGTGCCACCTCATGGAAGTTACAAAGTCATTTTCTTAATAACTTCACATTAATTGCATTTAATGGGGAGTTACACAAATGAGAAGTGGCCGGCCACTTTGGTTTGAATGGTGAATTCATTTTTCCATTCAAGTGGTGTAACTCCTTCTTCCTTGTGCTCTCTCCTTGCTCTCCCTCCTCTTCCTTGCCGTGACCTATCAAGGTGCTAGCACACCTTTGTTTAGGTTTTCTCCATCAAGAATTGTTCGTGTGGATACTTCTAGAGGACCGACGCTTGACGGTCTAGAGATCCGGCAACTCCTTGGACGAGCGGGAACGCGAAAGGGCACACTTGAAGGTATATTCTTAACACATAGATCTAGGAGTAGATCTAAAAGGTTTTTCAAACTCGTACTCGTATTTATTTTTGTTTTTTCCTTGCACGGATCCATTGACCTTGGGTGATTTGGGGTTTCCGCGACGCGAAAAGCGGTTTTCGCGGCCCGAAAAATCCAATAGTGATATCAGAGCCACGTGCAAGGCTTGTACGAGTTTGTTTTTGGTTTTATGAAAATTAAAAGTTTCTGTAATTTTCTGTAAAATTATGATTTTCGAGTTTTTATGGGTAATTTTTCCGTAGAAGCGAAGCACAAGTGTCTCGGCACTTGTAGGCTTCGGCTACCGGAAAGATTTTTCCAAAACGGCTTCGTTTTGCCCCAAATCCGTTTGGGACAGCGGGGTTGGGTGCCATTAGATAGCAAAGGAGCAACTCACGATGGTTAGATCGTGGGTAGGGGTACTGCCCCTAACCCCGCAAGGGGATTTGCTCCGCGGTTGCACCCGAAATCGCTAAAACGAACCCGCCGGGAAGATTTTTCCGAAACGGCAATGTCTCGGCCCAAGTTGTTTTGGGACAGCGGGTTTAGGCGCTGTTGGATCGCAAAGGAACCCTCGCGATGGTTAGATCACGGGTAGGGGCGCTGCCCCTGGCCCCGAAAGGGGATCCGTTCCGCGATTGCGCCCGAAACCGCTAAACGGGTCCGCCGGGAAATTTTACTCGTAAAAATTGTAAAAATTAATTTTAAAATTACAGAAAATTATGAAAAATATATAATTTTGAATTATATATTAATTTTGTGATAGTCATGGCTCAAAAACCCAATATGATTGGATTGTGTTGTAATTCATAATACGGCCTGCGTGCCGTTATGTGTTTGCGAGTGTTGTATTATATTCGCGACCTGCGCGTCGTGCCTTCTCTTATATTCTTGTTGTAAATTAGATTTAGACTCGAATGTAACTCGAGTTTCAAATTGTAATGTACAAATTGGAGCGGTGGAGGGTCCACACGAGACGGAGTTCCGAGGCGGGGCACGAGCAGCACAAGGGAGGAGCTTGGAGAAGCTGTTGACCCTAGGTTGACCAATCGATCTTCTCATTGGCTTGAGAAGATCGTAGTAGGGCCATGACTAAATCACAAATAGATTAATTAATTGCTTGTGTATATGATGCATATTTAATAAGTAGTTAATTAATTAGTGCCTTACGATTAGATTAGATCTAAGTCGTGCACATGATGCACCCTTGCGATTAGATTAGATCTAATTCGTGCACAAGATGCATCCTTTTCGATTAGATTAGATCTCAATCGACTCAACTCTAATGCCTAACCGTGCCGTGATACCTATCACTACCTCGATCACATGTATTGTTGAAAGCAGAGCAATACATATTATCTTGGTAGGGTACGAAGGGACAATCTTGGTCCCGCCTATCAACGCATGGGTGAATACAAACTCAATTAGATTGAGTATTCCTAGTTACTTGGTTGGATCGAGTCAACTATAGGCATTCTTCCAATGGTTGGAAAGGTAGGACAAAATCACGTTTATATTAATTCTCAGGCGTATTAGCCAAAGCTAACTCGAGTTTTAATATAAATGAGGATTTTATTCTATTAAGAAGAGTTGCATAGAGATGTAATTGGTAATAATTACCTACCGATCATACTAAGTCTTGGGCGTCTTAGCCAAAGCTAACTCAAGGTTTAGTATGATGTGGATCTTGTCCCACAAGAATTATAGTATTCAGTGGGAGCATCATTTAGTTAAAGGCCTAATTAAATGATTTTAAAAGAATATGATATTTATTTCTGCAAATTTTCTATTGTAGATAACCATGACGTCGAACACGAATTCCTTCTCCCTGCGATCTGTCCTTGAGAAGGACAAGCTCAATGGAGCGAATTTCCTGGACTGGTACAGGAACTTGAGAATAGTTCTCACCCAAGAACGTAAACTATACGTTCTGGAGCAGCCCATTCCGGAGGCTCCTCCTGCCAATGCCCCGCGAGCCGACAAAGATGCTTACAAGAAGCATCAAGAGATGTGTCCTGTCTAATGCTCATGACCATGAACTCGAGCTTGAAGCAACATGAGTTGATGGGCGCTTACGATATGGTTGAGCATCTTCGCCAACTATATCAGGGACAAGCGAGGCATGAGAGATTTGAGATCTCTAAGGCACTGTTTCAGTGCAAGATGTCAGACGGGGCTCCTGTAGGTCCTTATGTACTCAAGATGATTGGGTACATAGAGAACCTACAAAGACTGGCGTTCCCACTTGGCCAAGAGCTAGCCACTGACTTGATCTTGCAGTCCTTGCTGGATAGCTATAGTCAATTCGTTCTCAACTATAACATGAACGAGATTGACAAGCCACTGCTCGAGATACTTAGTATGTTACGAACTGCTGAGATTAACCTTAAGAAGGTTAAGCCCATTTTGATGGTCCAGAAGCACAAGGGCAAGGGCAAGCCCAAAGGTAAGGGAAAGTCCCAAACCAAGGGCAAAGGCAAGGCACTGAAGCCTAAAGGAGGGGTCGCCAAGGATGCTACATGCTTCCACTGCGGTCAGACCGGGCACTGGAAGAGGAACTGCAAGGTATACTTGGAGGATCTTAAGAAGAAGCGAAGTGAGACTTCCACTTCAGGTATATATGTTATAGAAGTCAATCTATCTATTTCTACATCATGGGTATTAGATACTGGATGTGCTTCTCACATTTGTACTGATGTGCAGGCGCTGAGAAATAGTAGAGCATTGGCAAAGGGCGAGGTGGACCTACGAGTAGGCAATGGAGCACAGGTTGCTGCTGTTGCTGTAGGAACTTATCAGCTATCTCTGCCCTCTGGGCTTGTACTAGATTTAGATGATTGTTGTTATGTGTCTGCTCTTACTAAGAACATAGTTTCAGTTTCTTGTTTAGACAAGAAAGGAAACTCTTTTATAATAAAAGATAAATGTTGTTCTGTTTATTTAAAAGATATGTTCTATTGTAATGCACCACTAATAAACGGACTCTATATTCTTGACCTTGAGAGCCCTATCTATAACATTAGTACCAAGAGGTTCAAGTCCAATGACATGAACCAAACTTATCTCTGGCACTGTCGCTTAGGTCATATAAATGACAAGCGCTTATCCCAGCTCCATAAGGATGGTTTGCTGGACTCATTTGATTTTGAATCATATGAGATATGCGAGTCATGCCTACGAGGCAAGATGACCAAGACTCCCTTTAGTGGACACAGCGAAAGAGCGACTGATTTGTTAGGACTCATACATAGTGATGTATGTGGCCCTTTCAATGTCGCTGCTAGAGGCGGTTATAGGTACTTCATCACATTTACTGATGACTTCAGTAGATATGGTTATGTGTATTTGATGACACATAAATCTGAATCCTTTGAAAAGTTCAAAGAATTCAAGAATGAAGTACAGAACCAGCTTGGCAAGAGTATTAAGATACTTCGATCAGATCGAGGTGGTGAATACTTAAGCCATGAGTTTCGTGACTACTTAGCTGAGTGTGGGATTTTATCTCAACTCACTCCTCCTGGAACACCACAGTGGAATGGTGTATCCGAAAGGAGGAATCGTACCTTATTAGATATGGTACGATCTATGATGAGTCACACAGATCTTCCGACATATCTATGGGGATATGCTCTAGACACGGCAGCTTTCATTCTCAACCGAGTTCCATCCAAGGCCGTGATAAAGACACCATATAAGATATGGACTGGGAGAGATGCCCAGGTGTCTTTCATGAGGATTTGGGGCTGTGAGGCTTACGTACGACGTCAAGTCTCAGACAAATTAGGACCCAAATCCGACAAGTGCTATTTCATTGGATATCCCAAGGAAACTAAGGGATATTACTTCTACATTCCCAGTCAGCACAAGGTAGTTGTGGCAAAGACTGGGGTCTTTCTAGAAAGGGACTTTGTTTCTAGAAAGACTAGTGGGAGCGCGTTCGATCTTGAAGTAGTTCAAGATGCGAACAATAGCACTGATGCTTCGATGAAAATTGAACTGGAACCACAAAGTGTTGTGGATGATGTTGTTCCACAAGGAGTTGAGGAACAACAACCAGTTCATGTAGACATACCTCTTCGCAGGTCTGATAGGGTACGTCGTCAGCCTGAGAGATACTCATTTCTCTTGTCTGACCATGATGACATTGTGCTCATAGAGGATGAGTCTACCACCTATCGAAGCTGTGATGAGACCAGATTTGAGAAATGGCTAGAAGCCATGAGATCCGAGATGGAATCCATGTACACCAACCAAGTATGGACTTTGGTTGATCCACCAAGGGTAAAACTTATAGGGTGCAAGTGGGTCTTAAGAGAAAGACCGACATGGATGGACTTATCTATAAGGGTCGCTTGGTAGCTAAAGGTTTCAAGCGATTCATGGTATTGACTATGATGAAACCTTTTCTCCAATAGCGATGTTTAAGTCCATTCGGATCATGCTTGCTATTGCACCCACCATGACTATGAGATATGGCGGATGGATGTCAAAACCGCGTTTCGAATGGAAACCTACTCAAGATGTGTACATGACACAACCTGAGGGTTTTGTAGATCCAGACATACTAGCAGTATGCAAGTTGCATAGGTCCATTTATGGACTAAAGCAAGCTTCGAGTCGGAATCTTCGATTCGATGATGCAATCAAACAGTTTGGTTTCATCAAGAGCGAAGATGAACCTTGTGTCTACAAGAAGGTTGTAGGAGACATAGTTGTCTTCCTCATATTGTATGTGGATGACATACTACTCATTGGGAAGGACATCCCTATGCTTCAGTCTGTCAAGACCTGGCTAGGGAGTTGCTTCTCAATGAAGGACTTAGGTGAGGCATCCCGCATTCTAGGGATACAGATCTATAGAGATAGATCTAAGAGATTGCTTGGCCTAAGTCAGAGTACATACATTGACAAGGTACTCCTTCGGTTTGCCATGCAGAATTCCAAGAAGGGATTTCTGCCGATGTCACATGGCGTGAGTCTTTCGAAGACTCAAGGTCCTTCTTCTAGAGAGGAGAGAGACCGCATGGATCAGATCCCTTATGCCTCAGCCATAGGATCGATCATGTACGCTATGCTATGTACTCGACCTGATGTCTCGTATGCTTTGAGCATGACGAGTAGATACCAGTCAGATCCAGGTGAAAGTCACTGGATAATGGTCAAGAATATTCTTAAGTACTTAAGAAGGACTAAAGAATATTTCTTGATATATGGAGGCAATGATGAGCTAACTGTAAAGGGTTACAGAGATGTCAGCTTCCAGACCGATCAGGATGATTACCGATCACAGTCAGGGTTCGTGTTTTGCTTAAATGGTGGTGCTGTGAGCTGGAAGATTTCGAAGCAGGACACAGTAGCTGATTCTACAACAGAGGCCGAGTATATTGCTGCATCAGAGGCAGCAAAGGAGGCAGTTTGGATCCGCAAGTTCATCACTGAACTTAGGGTGGTTCCTAGCATCGCTGATCCAGTTGAGCTCTATTATGACAACAATGGAGCTATAGCATAGGCGAAGGAACCTCGCTCGCACCAGCGGACCAAGCACATACTACGGCGCTTCCATCTCATTCGAGAGATTAGTGATAGAGGAGATGTGAAGATTTGCAGAGTACCTACAGAAGCTAACATCGCAGATCCCTTGACCAAGGCTTTGGCACAGAGGAAGCATGATGGTCACACTAGGTCATTAGGCCTTAGAGCCTATACTGATTGGTACTAGTGCTAGTGGGAGATTGTTAGTTAGAGCCCTAGAGCCAATCATTTGATGATTGTACGGACTCATTGTATCATATTCTTGTATATTAATAAAGGCATTTGTTTGGTTATTATACTTATTTGTATTAGTGCCAAATAGACTAAGTATAATAGCGTCCTTGAGTAGAAGGTTCATGCCTATATCAATCGATTAGTTGAATCGATAGTGAGATAATATAGGGAATACTACTCTAAATCATTCCTAGTCGAGTATTAACATTCAGGGACAATGTTAATGCAATAAGACTAGCATGTAGGTCAGCTCGATGACTTGATCTCACAAGTCATGGATATAGAGATATCAAGCTGACACATGGGTATACATTGGAGAATGTATACTGAATGACCCGCCATGAGAAAGTATCATGGATCGTTATATGAGTGTCATATACTTTCTCATATGGCTATTAGTATGACTATTAGTCCTTAGACCTGAAGTCACCATGGATCCCTACATAAGGAGTTATGTACTTTGGTTCCGTCAAACGTCACCCGTAAGTGGGTGGACTATAAAGGCGATTACTGGGTATATAACGAATTATGTAGAGGGATGTGAGTGATGTAGATGGGATCTATCCCTCCCATATGACGGGAGCGACATCGGTATTCTTGATAGAGTGAGACCACTAAGTGCATGGCCATGCCCAAATGAGTAAACATTAGATGTTGAGCTCGTTTGATTGAGTGAGTCTACTTGGAGTTCAAGATTTAGATTGATTAGAGGATGACACGGTCTATGCCTCATATTGATCAATCTAGATGTCTAGGATAGAAGGACAATGTCACATATATTGTGAGGTGTCACAATTAGTAGTCACAAGGTGATGTCGGATCTCGACATTCTTGTAACTTGGGTAGTAATGATGTGTTGCTAGATACCGCTCATTACTTATACTCCTAAATGGGTTAAGGGCATTGCCAACGTTACAAGAACCTATAGGGTCACACACTTAGGGAAATTAGATGGAGATTAGGTTCATATGATGAACCAAGAGGATTAGATTCATTTGATGAATCAAATTGGATTAAGAGTAATCCTAATTGGGCTAACTTGAGTTCGACTCAAGTTGATTCATGTGTTCAATGAGTCTAATTTTGATTTTGACTCATTGGATCAATTTAATTTAATGAATTAGATTCATTATATTAAGTTGACTCGAATCAAATGGTTGGATTAGATCCACCATGGTAGAGATTGAGTCAAGTTTGACTTGACTTGAGAAGGAAGACCAAAGGTCAATTTTGACTTGACCTTTTGCCACCTCATTGGTGAGTTGGCATTAGGTGGACCAATGATGATATTCCACATCATCATGGGTGCCACCTCATGGAAGTTACAAAGCCATTTTCTTAATAACTTCACATTAATTGCATTTAATGGGGAGTTACACAAATGAGAAGTGGCCGGCCACTTTGGTTTGAATGGTGAATTCATTTTTCCATTCAAGTGGTGTAACTCCTTCTTCTTCCTTGTTCTCTCTCCTTGCTCTCCCTCCTCTTCCTTGCCGTGACCTATCAAGGTGCTAGCACACCTTTGTTTAGGTTTTCTCCATCAAGAATTGTTCGTGTGGATACTTCTAGAGGACCGACGCTTGACGGTCTAGAGATCCGGCAACTCCTTGGACGAGCGGGAACGCGAAAGGGCACGCTTCAAGGTATATTCTTAACACATAGATCTAGGAGTAGATCTAAAAGGTTTTTCAAACTCATACTCGTATTTATTTTTGGTTTTTCCTTGCACGGATCCGTTGGCCTTGGGTGATTCGGGGTTTCCGCGACGCGAAAAGCAGTTTTCGCGGCCCAAAAAACCCAACAAAACTAATAATAAAACTTTATTTGAAATATATTATAATAAACAATCTAATATTAAATACTTTAAAGTATTTGGATACCCAATGTACATACTAAATACAAGAGAACACTTAGGAAAATTTACATCAAAACTAGAAAATGAGATCTTTGTAGGATACTGATTAAACAGTAGATGTTATAGAATATATAATAAACTTACACTAAGAATTGAAGAAACCTCAAATGTAAATTTTGAAAAGTCCAACCAAAACTTAGAACAAATTCAAATTCAACCAATTGATTTTGTTCAAAGTAACACTAGTCAAGGGGGAGCTAGTAAAAATCTAAGTCAAGAAGAAGAAGATCAACCTTAAATGAATGAACCTACTAGAACCATAAGAGTCAACCCAAATCATCCAATTGATAAAATAATTGGTGACCCAGACCTAAGAGTTAAGACTAGGTCATTCTTCAAAAACTTAAGTCAGATATCCCTAATCTCAAAAATTGAACCCAAAACAATAGCTGAATCTTTACTTAACCCACACTGGATCATAGCTATGCAAGAAGAGTTATCCCAATCTGAAAGAAATGAAGTTTGGGACTTAGTATCACCACCTAAAAATAAAAAAAATAATAGAAACAAAATGGGTATTCAAAAATAAATTAAGTGAAAATGGAGAGATTATTAAAAACAAGGCTAAACTAGTTGCTGAAGGGTTTAGTCAAGTAGAGGGACTTGACTATAATGAAACATATGCCCTAGTAGCCAGACTAGAGTCCATTAGAATGCTACTTAGCAATGCAACCTATAAAGGATTTAAAATTTAACTAATGGATGTAAAATTCTCCTTTTAAAATGAGCTAATAAAAGAGGAAGTTTATGTAGGTCAGCCACCTAGGTTTGAGAGTTTAGATCATCCTGATCATGAACTTAAGAAAGTCTTATATGATCTTAAACAAGCACCTAGGGTATGGTATGTGATATGGGTTATGATAAGGGGACCCCTTTTCAGGAGAAGGGAAGAAGGATAACAGGGATAAGGAAGGCTAAGAAGGGCAAGAGGAGGGGCTGCCGGGAAAAGGTTAGACCCGGCAAAGGGGGGTCGCTACACGCATGGTAGATCGTACGTGGTAGACCGACCAAGCATGTAGGACTGACCGAGCATGTAGGGCCGGCCGAAAAGACTGACCGAGTATGTTCGGTCGGTCAGACATAAAGGATCGACCCCGTGTAAAGAAAGTTTAACCTTGGGTGGTCCGGAACGTAGCAAGGTCACCCGAGTATATGAGTTTGGTAAGAAAAGACCGATAGAGCATGGATACTCGACCGGGCATATATAGCTGACCAAACATAGAGAGTCGACCAAGTGTAAAAGTTCTTAACCTTGTGCATAATAGACAAAGGTTGAGCGAGTGCGACAGACCGATTAAGTCTATCGGTTCGGTAAGTAAGGTCTAGTCGGGTTTCGTAGACCGGTCGAATGCAGAGTCATATAGTCCCACAAGATCCTTAGCATACGGCCGACTGAAGGAAGGGTTATCGGGTAATAGTGCCTCTATAAGCCCGACTGGGTTGTCTTGATTAATGATGTAGGGTCGGTCACTCTCAATGGACCGGCCGAGCAGATGAGTTCGGTAGGCAAAGACCGGTCGAGTGTAAGAGACCGATCGAAAGTAGAAGTACTTAGCATTTAAGCTATCCTGAAGGCCTATATACACCCGACTGATTAGTCTTGGTCGATAAGGTAGGACCGGCCGAGCTTAAAAGACCGGTTGAGCGCAGAGGCATTTTGCGGCATACGGTCGACTGAAGGAAGGGTTAAAGGGCAATGGTGCCTTTATACGTCCGACTGCTCAATCTCGATCGGCAAGGTATGACCGCCCAGGTTCAATAGACAGGTCAAGTATGAGAAGTAGATTGAACATAAAGGTCTTCAACCTTACATAGTTTCTGGCATATTTATAATGAAGTCTTAGTCAGGTATAAATAACCAATTGAGTACAGAACACCGACCGAGACTAGTACGGACAAAAGATATTCCTTATATATGCAAAATAAGCTTATATGACTAACCAGGTATATGTAATAGGTGAATCATAACAATATACAATCATATAAAAGCTTAATCAATTTGGTGGCAAATATCTTCTAGAATTCTCCACAGGTATGCTAAACAACAAAGCAGGTACATCTAGGGTAAGAAAAAGATTCCTTAAACTATTATTGCAGTTCTGGCTTATGTCATCTCTTAACAAACTTTAACAAACCAGGGTCCACCTCATGACTGTAGAGGTTAGATGAGGTGGAATAAAAAGGGGAATCCTCTCCACTGGCAAGGTACACAAACATATTCATTGCTTCCAAATCAACCCCTAATTTTCATATTGCTTCTTCTTCTTCATCTCGCCGGAGACTAACTTGAGCGTCGGAGGGCCTAGCCATAGATTCCCACCCTAGTCTTAGGTCACTAACGCTTGGTCGGTTGGTCTCATCGTGTGCAGGAAGATGAGATCATCTCATCCATCGGATTGCAGAGTTTTTGCTAATCCCCGGAATCACCTCGTCGGAATTCCTTTTTGCAAGGTATTATTCTTAGATCCAATTTGGTTTTCTCGGATCGATTGTTTTGCATTTAAGCGTCAGTAAGGTCCGCTATGGGTTTCTTAGATCTATCCCCATTCATTGACATCAGAGTTATCACACATCGCCACTCATCGTTGCCCAGTGCTTCATCTTGCAAGTTCTCAGACAGGATCAAATTTGACGTCGTCTGTGGGAACTCTTACCAGAATCTGAGACTATGTGATGGAGGACGTTGGAAAGCCTAACACTATTACTCTGACCCAAGAAGACCTGGAGTCGCTTATCAACTCCAGAGTTTAGAAAGCATTACAACAACAATAGTAGCAGTAGGCTAATACTGGAGGTACCCTGCCGGTGGCAATAAATTCGGCGATCTCGACTACAGATCGCCGTAAAAACAGAGGTATGGAAGAAGATGATATGGCCTATATAACCCCTTCCCCTGTTCCCCCCACAAGACATCCTCGGGCATTCTTTTGAACTCTTGTGGAGCAAGGAGGGCAAAAGCCGGTGCTGCAAGAATCTTCGGATGAGGCACCAATGAAGGAAAAGTACAAGGGAAAGATGGTAACCAGTGATAGTTCTCCTGAGAGAATTGTTACTCCATTCTCTCAAAGGGTTCTGGATGATCCATTGCTGAACGTTATCAAAAATTTGAATGTTAGAGAATACTCTGGAGCAAGGATATGGCCTATATAACCCCTTCCCCTGTTCCCCCCACAAGACATCCTTGGGCATTCTTTTGAACTCTTGTGGAGCAAGGAGGGCAAAAGCCGGTGCTGCAAGAATCTTCGGATGAGGCACCAATGAAGGAAAAGTACAAGGGAAAGATAGTAACCAGTGATAGTTCTCCTGAGAGAATTGTTACTCCATTCTCCCAAAGGGTTCTGGATGATCCATTGCTGAACGTTATCAGAAATTTGAATGTTAGAGAATACTCTGGAACTACAGACCCAGAGGATCATCTTGCTAAATTTGAGAATGCCGCTCTACTACAGCAATTTTTTGATGGGGTGAAATGCCGAATGTTCCTTACCACCCTCGATGGAGCTGCCCAAAGATGGTTTAAACGATTACCAGAAGGCTCTATTTGATGTTTCAAGGATTTTTGTAAAGTATTTCCGCATCATTTCTCTAGCAATCGAAGATATCATAAGACCCCTTGGAGTCTTTTCTCTATCAAACAAGGGCCTAAGGAAAGCATCAGAGCATATATTAAGAGGTTTAATCAGGTAGCTATCGATGTTCCTAATGCTACTACAGAGATCTTGGTGAGTGCTTTCTCTTAAGGCCTCAACGATAACAATTTTTTCAAGGACTTAGTGCGTAATCCCCCAACCAATTTTGATTTATTGATTGAGTGAGCTACTGAATTCATTAATGTCAAAGAAGCTCAAGCAGCTCGCAAGAAGGAGAGTGTAGTGCCTGTCTCAACCATAGTCCACGAGGGAGTTGTAGCTCCTATTCATCCACCATGGGGGCCTCGTGGAGCTCCCCCTCCACGCTGACAGCCTGAACGAAGACCTCAAGCAATCCAACATGTAGAGATGCCACAAGAAGCCCCTCGAAGATGGTGTACCTATCATATGTTGGGTACTCACTACACTGAAGATTGCTTTGCCTTGAGAAACCAGAGAACCAATAACAATCATTATCGCCGACGATCTCCCAACCGACAACCCTACCAAAGGCAGAACAGTCCGCCTAAGCGGGAATATCAGGCGACTGAGACACAACAAGGGGCATTGCAACTGCCGGGCGGGCCATCCTGGGTGCATGAACTAGCACAGCCCGAGATAGCAATTACTCGACAGGAAGAAAACCGGAGCAATGCCGCTCGAGGAAATATTAATATGATAATGGGCGGGCCTACTGATGGTGACTCTGATCGGGCGAGAAAGGCACACGCTCAGGGACTGCATATCCATGCAAGGGGATGCAGCATAGAAAAGGCAGCGGGACCGGAGATCAGTTTTGGTCCTAAAGATCTGGAGGTAGTGGAAGTACCCTATGAGGACGCTCTTATAATAAAAGCAGTCATAGCTAACTATAATATTTCCCATACTTTTATCGATACTGGTAGCTCTGTCAATATTATTTTCAAAAAGTTTTTTGACCAGCTGTAGATAGACCCGAGCGAGCTCTAACCCATGGTAACTCCTCTTTATGGTTTCACTGGCAATGAAGTTCAACCGCTCGGCCAGATAAAATTGGTCATCTCTCTGGGGGAGGAGCCCCTAATGGGAACCAGGAGATCTTACTTGATAGTGGAGGATGCACCTTCTGCATATAACATTATACTGGGTCGGCCGACCTTGAACGAGTTTCGAGTGGTCGTTTCTACTTTCTACCAGAAGGTAAAGTTCTCCATTGACGACCAAGTAGGAGAAGTCCATGGAGATCAATTACTCGCACGAAAATGCTATGTGGAGATCATCCGAATGGAGGCCAATGTTGCTTGCAAAACTTAGAGGATGGAAGTTAATGCTATCCAGGAAAAACCACCCAGTTTGATATACGAAGAAAAGGAGGTACAAATATGGGCTAGATGACCAGAAGCTATAACTTATGTGGTGGATGATCTAGACCTTCCACTCAAGACTGAGTTGATACAGTGTTTGAGCCAGAACAGTGACGTGTTTGTCTGGACTCCCAAGGAGGTCACAGGTATTTCTTCTCTAGTAATGGAGCATTCATTACATGTTTATCCTAATGCTAGGCCTGTCAAGCAAAAGAAAAGAGACTTTAGGGCCGACCAGAACCAGATCATCAAGGAAGAAGTGGATAAGTTACTAGAGGCGGGATATATTCGGGAAGTACAATTTCCTAGCTAGTTAGCCAACGTCGTCCTGATACCTAAACTAGGAAATAAATGGAGAGTGTGTATCGACTTCCGTGACCTCAACAAAGCTTGTCTAAAGGATTATTATCCTCTATCGCGCATTGACCAAGTGGTGGACTCTATCACCGGATGCGAATACATTTGTATGCTGGATGCCTACCAGGGATATCATCAAGTACCTCTTGCTAAGGATGATCAGGAAAAGGTTAGTTTTATTACAGCTGAAGGTACCTATTGTTATAGGGTTATGCCTTTTGGACTAAAGAATGCAAGGGTGACTTATCAGAGGCACATGAACAAAGTCTTTCGGAAATAGATAGGGAGAAATATGGAGGTATATATGGATGATATCTTGATCAAATCACCTCAGGCTGTTGATTTGTACAGAGATGTAGAAGAGACATGTTGAACCTTAAGACAATACGAACTCAAGCTCAATCCTGGCAAGTGCTTGTTTAGAGCCAGAAGTGGCAAATTCCTGGGCTATATGGTGACCGAGCGAGGGATAGAAGAAAATCCCAATAAAGTTCGAGCAATCTAGGATATGGAGCCCCCATGCAATATGAAAGAAGCTCAAAGGCTAACCGAGTGAATCACTGCATCATCCCGCTTCATCTCTTGCTCAGCCGACCGAAGTTTTCATTTCTTCAAGATACTTTGAAAGGCCAATAAATTTCAGTGGGATGAAGAATGTGACAATGCATTTCGAGAATCAAAAGACTACTTATCAATCCTACTTGTGTTAGCTAAGCCTGTAGTAGGAGAAACCTTATGGGTTTATCTTTTGGAAAATAAGCATGTTGTAGGCTCAGTACTGGTGAGGCAGGAGGGTAAGGAACAACAACCCGTGTATTTTTCAAGTCATCTATTGAAAGCAGTCGACTACAGATATACTACACTCAAGAAGTTAGCTTATGCCTTGGTCTTAACATCTAGGAGATTGTGTCCTTACTTCTTGTCGCACGCAATCATAGTACTAACTAATAGCACTCTCGGCTAAGTGCTCCTTAATCCAGAAGCATCCGGGTGATTAATTGTTAGTGAGAGCCCTAGAGCCGATCATGTGATGATTGTTGTATGGACTCGATGTATCATATTCCTATATATATTTATAAAGGTATTTCTTTATGGTTATTATACTTACTTGTATTGGTGTCAAATAACTAAGTATAATAGCGTCCTTGAGTAAAAGGTTCTTATCTATATCAATCGAATGGTTGAATTGATAATGAGATGATACAGAGAACACTACTCTTAACCATTCCTAGTCAAGTATTAACATTCAGGGACAATGTTAATGCGATGAGACTAGCATATAGGTCAACTCGATGACTTGATCTCACAAGTCATGGATATTAGATATCAAATTGACACATGCGTATGTATTGGAGAATGTATATTGAATGATCCGCCATGAGAAAGTATCATGGATCGTTATATAAGTGTCATATACTTTCTCATGTGACTATTAGTATGACTATCAGTCCTTGGACCTGAAGTCACCATGGTTCCCTACATAAGGAGTTGCATACTTTGACTTCGTCAAACGTCACCCGTAAATGGGTGGACTATAAAGGCGACTACTGGGTATGTAACAAATTATGCGGAGGGTTGTGAGTGATGTAGATGAGATCTATCCCTCCTATATGACGGGAGTGACATCATGATTCTTGATAGAGTGAGACCACTAACTGCATAGTCATGCCCAAATAAGTCAATATGAGATATTGAGCTCATTTGATTAGAGTAAGTCTACTTGGAGTTCAAGACATAAATTGATTAGAAGATGACATGGTCTATGCCTCAATTGATCAATTTAGATGTCAAGGATAGAAAAACATTGTCACATATTGTGAGAGTCACAATTAGTAGTCACAATGGTGATGTTGGATCTCAACATTCTTGTAACTTGGGTAGTAATGATGTGTTGCTAGATACCGCTCATTACTTATATTTCTAAATGGGTTTATGAGCATTGCCAACATTATAAAAACCTATAGGGTCACACACAAAGGGCAGTTAGATGGAGATTAGGTTCATATGATGGACCAAGAGGATTAGGTTCATGTGATAAACCAAATTGGATTAAGAGTAATCCAAATTAGACTAATTGAGTTGGACTCAATTTGATTCATGTGTCGAATGAGTCTAATTTAGACTATGATTCATTGAATCAATTTAAACCAATGAATAGAGATTCATTAAATTAAATTGATTTGAATCAAAGGTTATATTTGATCAACCATGGGAGATAAGAGGTCAAGTTTGACTTAACTTGAGAGGGAAGATGAAGGGTCAAGTTTGACTTGACCAAATGCCACCTCATTGTGACTTGGCATGGGTCGGCCAATGATGATGTTTCACATCATCAAGGCTACATCATTATGTGCCACTTCATGAGGAAGACCAAGAGCCATGACTCTTGGTATTACATGGAGGTATAAGATGCTCCATTAAGTGGTCGGCCACATTAGATGTGCATTCAAGGCTTCTTCTTCTTCCTCCTCTCTTCTTCTTCTCTCCTTCTCCTCCATTGCCGAGACCTCTAAAGAGTGCTAGCACACTCTAAGTGGCTTTCTTCACCTTTTGTCCGTGTGAATACGTGTAGAGAAGTGTACACTTGATACTCTACGAGATCCGACAACCATTTGGACGAGCGGGATAAGCGAAGGGCATCGCTACAAGGGTAATACTTCTTTCATGTAGATCTAAGGTAGATCTAGTGTAGAAAAACATGTACATGAATATTTTTATTTATCCTCGCATGGATCCGTGGCTAGCTTCGAGGTTTCTGCAATGCAAAAAGCGGTTTTTACGGCTCGAAAGTCTAACAGTGGTATCAGAACCACATGCGAAGCTTGTATATGTTTGTATTTGTTATTACGAAAAGGTTTCAGATCTATAAGTTTCTGTAATCTTTCTACTTTTATAGATTTTGTGAGTATTTTTCTTGTAGAGGCGAAGCAACAAGTGTTTAGACACTTGTAGGCTTCAAATACCAAGAAAAACCTTCCGAAACGGCAAGGTTTCGCCCAAATAAAATTATTTTTGGGGGGGGGGGGGCAGTGGCTTAAGGCACTATTAGATTAGTTTGGGACACTCGCGATATTCATTTTGCGAGAAGGGGCGCTGCTCCTAACCCCGCAAGGGGCATTGTCTCGTGATCGCGCTCGAAAATCGCTAAACGGGACCGCCGAGGAGTTGTGACTCATAAAATTGATAAAACAATAGTAAAATTATAGAAATTTATGTAAAATACATAATTTAGAATTATGTATAATATTGTGATGGTCATGGCCCAAAAAACCCAATGTGATTGGTTAAAATTATGTTGTAATTCATAATATGGCCTACGTGCCATTTTAGTATTGTGCATGTTGTATATGATATGCGACCTGCACGTCATGCCTTCCTTATTATATTCCTGCTGTAAATAGATTTTAGACTCGAATGTAACTTGAGTTTCATATTTGTAATATACAAAATGAAGCGGTGGAAGGTCCACTCAAAAAGGAGTTACGAGGAGGGTGCTGTCAACACATGGCGGTCAAAAGGAGGCGCTTGAAGAAGCCGTTGACCCTAGGTTGATCGTCCGATCTTTTCATTGGCTTGAAAAGATCGTAGTAGGGACATGACCTCATCACAAATTGATTAATCAATATATATATATATATATATATATATATATATGCATACTAATGTAGGGTAATTAGTGTTGGGTTTTTCGGGCCGAAAAAATCATTTTTTGCGTTGCGGAAACCCCGAATCTCATGCCACCGGATCCGTGCGAAGTTATAAAACAAAGTTTTCTATGTGTAAGAGTTTCTCTAACTTAGATCTACACTAGATCTACAAAGAAAAAGAGATTACCCTTGATGCGAAGCCCTTCGCAAATCCCGCTCGTCCAAGGTTCGCTGGATCTCAAGGTTGTCAAGTGTACAACCCTCTATGTGTATCCACACGAACAAATCGATGGAGAGAACCTCTAAAGATGTGCTAGCAACCTTAGAGGATCAGTAATGGTGGAGGAGAGGGAGAGAAGAAAGGTAGAGAGGAAGAAGAAGGAGGTTACCAAAACCAAATGAAACTCACACTTATGAATTAAGTGGTCGGCCACCTTTTGAGGCTTATAAACCTCCATGGGATTTCAAGAGTCACAACTCTTGATCTCCCTCATGAGGTGGCACACACATGTGCTAGCCTTGATGATGTGGCACATCATCATTAGTCCACTTAATGCCAACTCACAAATGAGGTGGCAATGGTCAAGTCAAACTTGACCTTTCATCTTTCTCTCAAGTCAAGTCAAGCTTGACCACTTCTCTCCCATGGTTGATCAAATCTAACCATTGGTTCAAGTCAATTTTAATTTAATGAATCTCTATTCATTGAATTAAATTGGCTCAATGAGTCTAAGTCCAAATTAGACTCATTTGACACATGAACCAAATTGAGTCCAACTCAATTAGTTTACTTTGGATTACTCTTAATCTAATTTGGTTCATCACATGAACCTAATCCTCTTGGTTCATCATATGAACCTAATCTCCATCTAATTGCCCTTTATGTGTGACCCTATAGATTCTTGTAACGTTGGCAATGCTCCTAAACTCATTTAGAAGCATAAGTAATGAGCGGTATCTAGCAACACATCATTACTACCCAAGTTACAAGAATGTTGAGATCCAACATCACCTTGTGACAACTAATTGTGACTCTTCACAATATGTGACAAGTGTCCTTCTATCCTTAACATCTAGATTGATCAATATGAGGCATAGACCGTGTCAACCTCTAATCAATTTAAATCTTGAATTCCAAGTAGACTCACTCAATCAAATGAGTTCAATATCTCATATTGACTCATTTGGGCATGGTCATGCACTTAGTGGTCTCACTCTATCAAGAATAATGATGTCACTCCCGTCATATAGGAGGGATAGATCTCATCTACATCACTCACATCCCTCAGCATAATTTGTTACATACCCAGTAATCGCCTTTATAGTTCACCCAGTTACGGGTGACGTTTGACGAAGCCAAAGTATGTAAGTCCTTATGTAGGGAACCATGGTGACTTCAGGTCCAAGGACTAATAATCATACTAATAGCCACATGAGAAAGTATATGACACTCATATAACGATCCATGATACTTTCTCATGGTAGGTCATTCAGTATACATTCTCCAATGCATACCCATGTGTCAACTTGATATCTCCATATCCATGACTTGTGAGATCAAGTCATCGAGTTGACCTACATGCTAGTCTCGTCGCATTAACATTGTCCCTGAATGTTAATACTTGACTAGGAATGATTAAGAGCAGTGTTCCCTATATCATCTCACTATCGAATCAACCAATCGATTGATATAGGTAAGAACCTTCTACTCAAGGACATTATTATACTTAGTTATTTGGCATCAATACAAGTAAGCATAATAACCATAAACAAATGTCTTTATATGTATAAGAAATATGATACAATGAGTCCATACAACAATCATCAAATGATTGGCTCTAGGGCTCTAACTAACAATTAGCGCTTTAATGTGTATATGATACACATTCATGATTAGATTAGATCTTAATCAAGTCAACTCAAAATGCCTACCAAGTTTTGATACCCATCACTACCTCGATCATTTGTTGTTGTTGAATCTGCCAAAGCAATGCAACGTATATTATCTTGGTAGGGTGCGGAGGGACAATCTTGGTCCCGCCTATCAAAGTTTGGGTGAGAACAAACTCAATTAGGTTGAGTATAACTAGTTAACTCAATTGGATCGGGTAAAACTATAGGCATTTTCCAATGGTTGGGAAGATAGGATAAAGATCACATTTATCTTCATCCTATAAATAAGAGTTGCATAAAGATGTAATTGATAATTAGTTATCTACCGATCATACTAAGTCTTGGGCGATTTAACCAAAGCTAACTCAAGGAATAGTATGTTGTGTATCTTGTCCCGCGAGAATTATAGCTAATTGGTATGAATCTAGTAGTGTGGTTTGACCACATTCATGACTTGATTCTATAAAAGCACTATAATTCAGTGGGAGCATCATTTAGTTAAAGGCCTAATTAAATGATTAGTGGAATATGATATTTACTTTCTGCTTTATTTATGTTGTAGATTGTCATGTCGGTTAACACGAACATTTTCTCCCTGTGTTCTATCCTTGACAAGGACAAGCTCAATGGAGCTAATTTCCTGGACTGGTACAGGAATCTGAGAATCATTCTCACACAAGAAAGAAACTTGTACGTCCTGGAGCAGCCCATTCCGGAGGCACCTCCTGCCACTGCCACGCGAGCCGACCGAGATGCTTATAAGAAGCATCAAGATGATGCATTAGATGTGTCATGCCTCATGCTCGCAACTATGAACTCTGAGCTTCAGAAGCAACACGAGTTGATGACTGCTTATGATATGGTTGAACATTTTCGTCAACTATATCAAGGATAAGCAAGGCACGAGAGATTAGAGATCTCTAAGGCACTATTTCAGTGCAAGATGCAAGATGGGACTCCCGTAGATCCATATGTACTCAAGATGATTGGGTACATAAAGAACCTACAGAGGTTGGGATTCCCACTTCGCCAAGAACTGGCCACTGACTTGATCTTGCAATCCTTGCCAGAAAATTACAGTCAATTTGTCATAAATTACAACATGAATGAAATTGATAAGCCACTGCCTGAGCTGCTAAGCATGTTGCGAACTGCTGAGCTCAACCTTAAGAAGGTAAAACCCAACTCCATTTTGATGTTGCAAAAGCATAAAGGCAAGGGAAAGCCTAAAGGTAAGGGAAAGTCCCAAGCCAAGGGCAAAGGCAAGGTAATGAAACCTAAAGGAGGGGTTACCAAGGATGCTACCTGCTTCCACTACGGTCAGACCGGGCACTGGAAGAGGAACTGAAAAGGATACTTGGAAGATCTTAAGAAGAAGAGAAATGAGATTTCTACTTCAGATATATATGTTATAGAAGTCAATCTTTCTATTTCTTCATCGTGGGTATTAGATACCGGATGTGCTTCTCACATTTGTACTAATGTGCAGACGCTGAGAAATAGCAGGGCATTGACGAAGGGCGATGTGGACCTACAAGTAGGCAATGGAGCACGGGTTGTTGTTGTTGCTGTAGGAACTTACTTTCTATCTCTGCCCTCTGGGCTTGTACTAGAATTAGATGAATGTTGTTATATGTCTGCTCTCACAAAGAACATCATTTCAGTTTCTTGTTTAGACAAGAAAGGCTTTTCATTTATAATAAAGAACAAATGTTGTTCCATTTATTTGAAAGATATGTTCTATTGTAGTGCACCTCTGATGAACGGACTCTACATTCTAGACTTAGAGAACCCCATCTATAACATAAGTACCAAAAGGTTCAAGTCAAATGAAATGAACCGAACCTATCTCTGGCATTGTCGCTTAGGTCATATAAATGAGAATCACTTATCCCAGCTCCATAAAGATGGTTTGCTGGACTCATTTGATTTTGAATTATATGAGACATGCGAGTCATGCCTACTGGGCAAGATGACCAAGACTCCCTTTAGTAGACACAGCGAAAGAGCAACTGACTTGTTAGGATTTATACATAGTGATGTATGTGGCCCTTTCAATGTCACTGCCAGAGGTGATTATAGGTAATTCATTACATTTACTGATGACTTCAATAGATATGGTTATGTGTATCTGATGACACATAAGTCACAATCCTTTGAAAAGTTCAAAGAATTCAAGAGCATTAAAATACTTCAATCAGATCGAGGTGGTGAATACCTTAGCCATGATTTTCGTGACTATCTAGCTGAGTGTGGGATTCTATCCCAACTCACTCCTCCTTAAACACCACATTGGAATGGTATATCCGAAAAGAGGAATTGTACCCTATTAGATATGATACGATCTATGATGAGTCACACAAATCTTCCTATATCTTTTTGGGGATATGCTCTAGACACAGCAGTCTTCACACTTAACCGTGTTTCATACAAAGCTGTGATAAAGATACCATATAGGATATGGATTGGGATAGATACCGAGGTATCTTTTATGAGGATTTGGGGTTGTGAGGCTTATGTTCGACGTCAAGTCTAGGACAAACTGGGACCTAAATCCGATAAATGCTATCTTATAGGATATCCCAAGGAAACGAAGGGATATTACTTCTACATTCTCAGTCACCACAAAGTACTTGTGGCTAAGACTGGGGTATTTCTATAAAAGGACTTTGTTTCTAGAAAAACTAGTGGGAGTACGTTCGATCTTGAAGAAGTTCAAGGTATGGACCATAGCACTGAAGCCTTGATGGAAGTTGAACTGGAACCACAAAATGTTGTTGCACAAGGAGTTGAGGAACAACAACCAGTTCAAGTAGACCTACCTCTTCGTAGGTCTAATAGGATACGTCATCAGCCTGAGAGATAATCTTTTCTCTTATCTGACCATGACGACGTTATACTCATTGAGAATGAGCCTACCTCCTATCAGGAAGCTGTGATGAGACCAGATTCTGAGAAATGGCTAGAGGCCATGAGATCCGAGATGGAATCCATGTACACCAACCAAGTATGGACTTTGGTTGATCCACCTGAAGGCGTCAAACCCATTGGGTGTAAGTGGGTCTTTAAGAGAAAGACTGACATGGATGGACTTATTACCTATAAGGGTCATTTAGTAGCTAAAGGTTTCAAGCAAATTCATGGTATTGACTATGATGAAACTTTTTCTCCAGTAGCGATGTTTAAGTTCATTCGGATTATGCTTGCTATTGCAGCATACCATGATTATGAGATCTGGCAGATGGATGTCAAAACAGCGTTTCAGAATGGAAACTTGCTCGAGGATGTGTACATGACACAACCTGAGGATTTTGTAGATCCACTGCATACTGGCAGAGTATGCAAGCTGCATAAATCCATTTATGGACTAAAGCAAGCTTCTCGGAGCTGGAATCTTCGATTTGATGATGCGGTCAAATAGTTTGGTTTCATCAAGAATGAAGATGAACCCTGTGTCTACAAGAAAGTTGTTAGGGACACAGTTATCTTCCTTGTATTGTATGTGAATGACATACTACTCATTGGAAATGGCATCCCTTTACTGCAGTTTGTAAAGACTTAGCTGGGGAATTGTTTCTCAATAAAGAACTTAGGTGAAGCAGCCTGTATTCTAGGCATAAAGATCTATAGAGATAAATCTAAGAGATTGCTTGGCCTAAGTCAAAGTACATATATTGACACAGTATTACTACGGTTTGCCATGCAGAATTCCAAGAAAGGATTTCTGCCGATGTCACATGGTGTGAGTCTTTCGAAGACTCAAAGTCCCTCTTCTAGAGAGGAGAGAGATCGCATGGATAAGATCCCTTATGCTTCAGCCATAGGATCTATCATGTACGCCATGCTATGTACTCGTCCTGATGTTTCATATGCTTTGAGCATAACGAGCAGATACCAGTCAGATCCAGGTGAACGTCACTGTCAAGAATATTCTTAAGTACTTGAGAAGAACTAAAGAATATTTCTCGATATTTGGAGGTGATGGTGAGCTAGCTGTAAAGGGTTACAGTGATGCCAACTTCCAAACTGACCAGGATGATTATATATCACAGTCTGGGTTCGTGTTTTGCTTGAATGATGGTGTTGTGAGCTGGAAGAGTTCGAAGTAGGATACAGTTGCTGATTCTACAACAGAGGCCGAGTATATTGCTGCATCAGAAGCAGCAAAGGAGGAAGTTTGGATCCGCAAGTTCATTATTGAGCTTGGGGTGGTTCCTAGAATAGCTGATCCTATAGAGCTCTATTGTGACAATAATGGAGCAATTACGCAGGCTAAGGAACCCCGCTCACACCAGCAGACCAAACACATACTACGACGCTTCCATCTCATTCGAGAGATCATGGATAGAAGAGATGTGAAAATTTGCAGAGTACCCACAGAGGCTAACGTCGTTGATCCCTTAACCAAGGCTTTGGCACAGAGAAAGCATGATGGTCACACTAGGTGATTGGGTGTTAGACCCTACCCTGATTGGCACTAGTGCTAGTGGGAGATTGTTAGTGAGAGCCCTAGAGTCGATCATGTGATGATTATTATATGGACTCGATGTATCATATTCCTATATATATTTATAAAGGTATTTCTTTATGGTTATTATACTTACTTGTATTGGTACCAAATAACTAAGTATAATAGCGTCCTTAAGTAGAAGGTTCTTATCTATATCAATCGATTGGTTGAATTGATAATGAGATGATATAGAGAACACTACTCTTAATCATTCCTAATCAAGTATTAACATTCAGGGACAATATTAATACGATGAGACTAGCATGTAGATCAACTCGATGACTTGATCTCACAAGTCATGGATATTAGATATCAAGTTGACACATGGGTATGCATTGGAGAATGTATACTGAATGACCCGCCATGAAAAAGTATCATGGATCGTTATATGAGTGTCATATACTTTCTCATGTGACTATTAGTATGACTATCAGTCCTTGGACCTGAGGTCACCATGGTTCCCTACATAAGGAGTTGCATACTTTGGCTTCGTCAAACGTCACCCGTAAATGGGTGGACTATAAAGGCGACTACTGGGTATGTAACAAATTATGAGGAGGGTTGTGAGTGATATAGATGGGATCTATCCCTCCTATATGACGGGAGTGACATCATGATTCTTGATAGAGTGAGACCGCTAAGTGCATAGTCATGCCCAAATAAGTCAATATGAGAAATTGAGCTCATTTTATTAGAGTGAGTCTACTTGGAGTTCAAGACATAAATTGATTAGAGGATGACATGGTCTATGCCTCAATTGATCAATTTAGATGTCAAGGATAGAAGGACATTGTCACATATTGTGAGAGTCACAATTAGTAGTCACAATGGTGATGTTGGATCTCAACATTCTTGTAACTTGGGTAGTAATGATATGTTGCTAGATACCACTCATTACTTATATTTCTAAATGGGTTTATGAGCATTGCCAATGTTACAAGAACCTAGAGGGTCACACACAAAGGGCAGTTAGATGGAGATTAGGTTCATATGATGGATCAAGAGGATTAGGTTCATGTGATGAACCAAATTGGATTAAGAGTAATCCAAATTAGACTAATTGAGTTGGACTCAATTTGATTCATGTGTCGAATGAGTCTAATTTAGACTATGATTCATTGAATCAATTTAAACCAATGAATAGAGATTCATAAATTAAATTGATTTGAATCAAAGGTTATATTTGATCAACCATGGGAGATAAGAGGTCAAGTTTGACTTAACTTGAGAGGGAAGATGAAGGGTCAAGTTTGACTTGACCAAATGCCACCCCATTGTGACTTGGCATGGGCCGGCCAATGATGATGTTCCACATCATCAAGGCTACATCATTATGTGCCACCTCATGAGGAAGACCAAGAGTCATGACTCTTGGTATTACATGGAGGTATAAGATGCTCCATTAAGTGGTCGTCCACATTAGATGTGCATTCAAGGCTTCTTCTTCTTCTTCCTCTCTTCTTCTTCTCTCCTTCTCCTCCATTGCCGAGACCTCTAAAGAGTGCTAGCACACTCTAAGTGGTTTTCTCCACCTTTTGTCCGTGTGGATACGTGTAGAGGAGTGTACACTTGACACTCTACGAGATCCGGCAACCATTTGGACGAGCGGGATAAGCGAAGGGCATCGCTACAAGGGTAATACTTCTTTCATGTAGATCTAAGGTAGATCTAGTGTAGACAAACATGTACATGAATACTTTTATTTATCTTCACACGGATCCATGGCTAGCTTCGAGGTTTCCCCAACGCAAAAAGTGATTTTTGCGGCTCGAAATTCTAACATTAATCAGGTGGACAACTGAGCTCAATGAATATGACATATAGTACCAGCCTTGTTCAACAATTAAAGCACAAGCTCTTGTAGATTTTATAATAGAAGTGCAAGGTCCCGAAGAAGAACGGACTTGGAAAATTTTTGTAGATGGGTCTTCTACCAGACAAGGTAGTGGTATTGGTATTCTTCTTATATCAACCAGGGAGGATCGGGTTCAACTTTTTGTCCAGCTAAATTATAGAGCCACCAACAATGAAGCAAAATATGAAGCATAAATAGCTAGCTTACAAGCAGCTCGGCATGTGGGAGCTACTCGGGTATGGATTTATTCTGATTCTCAACTGGCAGCACAACAATTGTCGGGCAATTTCGAGATTAGCAGTGATCGACTTAAGTTATATGTAGAAGCTTTTGATAAATTGAAAGCTACATTCCAAGAGGTAAATATACAGAAAATCCCCTGATCAGAGAATCAAGTGGCGGATGAACTGGCGAAGCTTGCGTTAGTGATAGTACCTTGGAACCTAGACCGACCAGTGGAGCAAACAATATTGGTGTCTTATATTGAGAGACAAGCTGACATGGAAATACAAGGCGACTAGAGAGCGCCGATCATATCATTTTTGCAACAAGGTGTCTTACCAGCTGATGCCAAACAAGCGAGAGTCTTTAAGAAGAAAGCCACCCGGTATACTTTGATAGGGGATCAGCTTTATAAAAGGGTCTTTTCTAGTCCATTGCTCAAATGCATTGGCCAGAGGATATGCAATACATTTTACAGGAAGTTCATCAAGGTTCGTGTGGTAGTCATATTGGGGGCAGATCTTTAGCACATAAGATTTTATTGGTCAAGTAATTTTGGCCTACTCTACAGGAAGATGCAGCTCAACTCGTAAGAACATGTATGTCTTATCAGAAGCATCAGAATATCCCACATCATCCTACCCAACTGTTGAAGACTTCCATCGTTTCTTGCCTTTTTAATCAATGGGGTATGGACATAGTGGCTCATTCCCCCTAGCCACCGCTCAAAGAAAGTTTCTATTGGTAGTTGTAGATTATTTCTCAAAGTGGGTGGAAGCTGAACCGTTAGCAAGAATTACTGAAAATACAGTCATCAAATTCTTGTGGCAACACATTATTTGTAGATTCAGTATTCCCCATAAATTAGTTTCTGATAATGGAAGACAATTCCAGGGACAGAGAATTAGAGAATGGTGTGCAGGATATGACATTGCGCAGGCATTTACCTCTGTAGCATATCCACAGAGTAACGGGCAAGCAAAAGTGACCAATAGAGAAATCATTAGAGCACTTAAGACTAAGCTAGATCATGTTGGTGGTAGTTGGGTAGATGAGTTACCCAGTGTGCTATGGGCTTACCGTACCACCCCTCGAGAAGCTACAGGGATAACTCCATTTCAACTAGTATACGGGGTAGAAGCAATAGTCCCCATTGAGGTTAGGGTGGAATCCAATCGGAGACGGCTTTATGATAGAGATAATGATGGTTGACGTCTTATGGAACTCGATCTTATCGAAGAAGCTTGGGACAAGGCAGCAACTCGTCTTATATCTTATCGACAGTGAATGAGATAGAACTACAACAAAAGAGTTATTCCCCGATTCTTTCAAGTTGGGGATTTAGTGTGGAAGCGTACCAAACCTGTGGGAGATGTTACTAAATTGGCACCCCAATGGGGAGGATCATATAAAGTTATACAGAAACGTGCTTTCGGCTCTTATTATCTCCAAGACTCAGAAGGGAGAAATCTTGAGAGGCCTTGGAGTGCAAACCACTTACAACCATACAGAGCCTAACAAGTACGCTTGTAATTTGTCCTTATATTTCATTTAATTTTTAGATATAATGAAAAGATGCAGGCATCTACTCTTTAATCAATACATGCATTTACTAGAATGAACCAAACAATTATTCTTTCGAGCGTGCTTCCTCTGCTCGTCGACAGTCAATCGGGGACCTTAAGGAGTGACCGGTCTGGCTTTCTCGAGGGGAACCGGAGACTTTAAACTCTTGATAGTCGAGCGTGCCTCCTCCGCTCATTGCTATTCAAGCGTTCTTCCTCCATTTGTCGATAGTCGATCGGGGATCTTAAGGAGTGACCGAGCTAGCTCCCTTGAGGGGAACCGGAGACTTTAAACCTCTAACCATTGAGCGTGTTTCCTCCGCTCAAGTCTGTTCGAGCGTGTTTCCTCTGCTCAGATCTACCCGAGCGTGCTTCCTCCGCTCGACAGTAGTTGATCGGGGGCCTTAAGGAGTGACCGGTCTAGCTACCTTGAGGGGAACCAGAGACTTTAAACTCTTGATAGACGAGTGTATCTCTTCCGCTCATTACTATTCGAGTGCGCTTCCTCTGCTCGCCAACAGTAGTTGATCGGGAACCTTAAAGAGGGATCAGTCTAATTTCCTTAAGGATAACCGGAGACTTTAAACCCTCAAAGTTCGAGTAGGCTTCCTCCGCTCGACACCAGTTAATCAAGAAATTTCAAGGAAAATTCGGCAGTATTTCTTGGAGGATAGGCCAAAACCCTAAGCCTGGAACTGGTACATATCAGATTTCAACTTCCTCAATATATCATTATCACCAGATAACTTACTCGGGAAGATATTCCTGATCGAAACATGATAATATTCTAGTCTTCTTACATCAATGCAAATTCGCTCGGGATTACATTCCCGACAGAGATATACCAATATTCTGACCTTCTTACATCAATGCAAATTCGCTCGGGATTACATGCCCGACCGAGATATACCAATATTCTGGTCTTCTTACAATAATGCAAATTCGCTAGGGATTATATGCCTGACCGAGATATACCAATATTCTGTTGGTGCGGGAAGCATCCGACAATCGAACTTAAGTTTTGATAATGGCAAAGGGATTCAAAGTTAAGTTTAATTGTTATCTAATGTGTATGATTGAGTGTCTCAGGAAAGTCCTAGCTGCGGTTAGGCAAGAGAAAAACCCTAGGGGGTGGTAACCCTAGGTCATAGGGAGTGGTAACCCTATGCGGAAAGTCTTGGCAGGTTGAGTGCTTCAGGCAAAAGTCCTAGGGGGTGGTAACCCTAGGTGGAAAGTCCTGGTGTCGCGAACCAGGTGGAAAACTGGATGGGTCGAGAAGCCGGCGTCCAGCAGAAAGTCCGGAGGAAATGACCGCCAAGCAAAAGTCTAGTCGATCTGGAGGATCGCACTGGTAACAGGTAAATCTCCTGAGTGCAGTAGGTGAGGACGCGTTCCCCGTAGAGGGAACAGTAGACGTCGGGTCAACCTAGGGTTTCCGGTCGGAAACCATAAAGTCAGACCTGGACAGTCCGAAGGTTGTCAATTCATTTGTTTACATATTATCTATTGTGTTCTAACTCTGTTTTGCAGGAGACTAACATTTTTGTGCAGAGTTAGAAGTGACCGGGATCGGTCGACCGAACCCCCATACTAGCAGATCAGATCTCTAGAGGTTGGACTGGGCTCGACCAGGGGATTGGTCGACCGAACCTTGGGATCGGTCGACCGATCCTAGGTTGGGTGTCGACTAGATCAGGCTAACTGGGCTGAGTAAGAAGAGTTTATCGGTCAACCGGACCTTTTATCGGTCGACCGAACCTCGGATAGAGTTTGACCGGATCGAAGTGGAGCGAGAAGATCGGGCGGATCAGATAGGAGGGATCGCCTGATCGGTCGACCGAGCCTTGGGATCGGTCGACCGATCTGCGTTGGGTCAAACTTGATCCCAAAGCTTGGGGATCTGGATTAGACTTTGCAGAGCTATAAAAGGAGGCCTCGAGGTGCAGCTTGAATGAAAACTCTCGAACAGAAGATCTCCTGTGCTCTAGTGTGATGCTCCGTACGCTTCAACAATGCCCTGCTGCTCCGACAATCAGCAACCACTCTTAATATATTGTATTTTGTCGGTATAATCTTTCTTTTCAAGCTCATACTTATACTCATCTACTTGTAAAGATTTGCGCTAAATAGTTGTTGCCCACCGAAAGCGGTCAACGATCACGGGCCTTCGAGTAGGAGTCGAGATAGGCTCCGAACGAAGTAACTTCTCATGTCTTCTGTGATTGTGTTATTTCTTTTCCGCTGCATTTACTTTTATGATTCCGAAATCGATTGTGAAATCCACGAGCGCTATTCACCCCCCCCCCTCCGCTCTAGCGCTTTCGATCCAACAATTGGTATCAGAGCGGGGTAGCTTTGATCTAGTGCAACCATCAATCAAGCATCTTTCGTGGCATTTTCTGGTTTTAGGAGTTGATTGGAATCGGTACTCTTACCATTTTCCAATTCATTTTTTGTAATTAGATTTCTTGCTCGAGGTTGGTGCAACACCACCCGAGTTCATGTTCTATTTTTTATACTTCCCGCACTACTAATCCAGGACCAAGTCCTGGAATTTTCTTGTTGTTTATTTTATTCATAGTTGATCTAAAATGGCCCTTCAAGAAGGCTACAATACAGCTCGTCCCCCGCTATTCACCGGAGATGACTTCGGGTACTGGAAGGGTCGGATGGAGGCATATCTCCAGACTCATTTTGAAGTCTGGATAATCGTCAAAACCGGACTCCAACTACCAACTGATAGCGCCGACAAGCCACTACCATACGAGGATTGGGACGCATCTCTGATTAAGAAGGTGGAAGCTAATGCCAAGGCGATCTGCACCCTCCAGTGTGGCCTATCAAAAGAAGAACTTAACCGGGTCGGTCCCTTCAACAGTGCCAAGGAGCTGTGGGAGAAGCTCATTGAACTTCATGAAGGAACGCCCGACACCAAAGTAAGTAAAAGAGACCTAATCTTCAATAAATTATTTAATATCAAACTGCAGGAAGGTGAGACGGCTGCCCAACTCCACGCTCGAATTCAAGATCTGCTCAACGGTCTTCATGCAATTGGAAAGAAGGTAGATAACCAGGATATCATAAGGTACTCCTTAAACACCTTTCCGAGGAACACCTTGTGGGTATCCATGGTAGATGCCTACAAGGTTTCTAGGGACCTATCTACCATTAAATTAGATGAACTTTTTACAGAATTCGAACTTCATGAACAGATTAATGCACGCCCAACCGAGAAAGGGTTGGCTTTGGTTGTAGGAACAGGGAGAATGCGCGAATCAAAGATAAAGCACAAAATCGAACCAGAGCCAGAAGAAGAACCAGAGTCAGACAATGAAGACGACGAACTAACAACTGAACTCGTCAATCTTGTAAAGAAATTGTACAAGAAGAAGAAGGGGTTCAACAAGAAGGACCTCAAGAAGGTAATTCAGTCCAAGGAAGTTCAATCAAAGGTAAAGTTTGAGGTAACATGCTACGGATGTAATCAGAAGGGGCACATCAAGGCGAACTGCCCAAATGAGAAAGATCCGAAGAAATCAAGGAAGAAAAAGGCCCTAAAGGCGACATGGAATGAATCTTTAGAAGAGGATACCGACGACGAGCTCGAACATATGAGCCTTCTTGCACTGATGGCCCGAGACCAGATTGACGTGTCCGAGAGCGAGTCGGAAGCAGAATCAGAAAGAAGCCACGGATCCACATCCGTTTCCGAAGGGCCCGATCCCACTGTAAGTATCCCTCGGCTAAACAATCTAGTCAATTACCTGTTACGAAAATTAGCTAAGTCTAATCTTAGAATTAAGTCACTTCTAAAGGAAGTAGTTGTCCTTAAAGAAGTGACTAACTCCGAATCTTTGACTGAACCAGTTCAGACTAGAAACTCGGCTCAAGTCCAAAAACTTGAGGAAGAGAATTCCAGCCTGAAAACTCAGGTCAAGGATCTGGAGAAAACATTAGAATGATTCTCTTTGGGTTCCAAGAACCTTGATCTGATTCTTGGGACACAAAGGGCAATCTACAATAGAACTGGACTAGGATTCAAACCAAAAAAGAAATATAAATCATATTTGTCAATTATAAATAGACAAAATAATAAATCAGTCCAAGCATGGGTACCCAAGACCAACCTGGTTAATCAAGTTGGACTTGGTCAATATTGGGTCCCTAAGGATCAAATACATTACCTCGATAGACCATATCGAGGCTATGATCCAGGGGAGCTAGAAGAAAAACAATAAAAATTAAATTAAATTCAAATTCAAATTAAATCAATTTAAACTAAGATCCAAATTAAATCAAATTCAAATTAAAATCCAAAGGAAGTGTCACGCCCCGAGAGTAAGGTTGTCCGACAAAAATCGGATAGCACCTCCCCTGTAGCAGTGACAAATAGAACCGGTATACAACACCACAGATATTACATATACAAATATATATCACAACCACGCAGATAATATGCAGCCCACACGGCTGTAAAGTCAAACACAGCGGAAAACAAGAATAAAAAAGATAAAGTAACAAAAACTCCCCGCGGGCCGGCCCGGCTTGACTCATCGGCAAAACAACCAAATACAAAATAACAAGTCCACTGCTCAATTATTACAATGCTAAATTCAAAAGTTTAACTCACAATAAAATGAAAATCAAAACCGTAAAACCGTCCTCGGAAGTGACGTGGGACCGGCAGTCGGGATCCTCCTCCAAGCGTACTAGCATCGCTATCAACTACCTGGTGAAATTACCAATGCGGGTGGTGAGTATAAAAACTCAGCGGGTAATAGGATAGACAGTGCATGAGTATCATAAAGAACAGGAATACAAAAGGATACAGTCTCGGAAAGATAAATAGCAGATACTACTGGGTAAACAAAGTATATATCCATACCTGAGACCATATCCTAGGCTAACAGTGTAAGGTCTGAGATAACATAAACTGCTACAGTACTGCTCATAACTACATGGTATCATGTGAGGTATACATATCAACAGTAAGTAAGTCAGTGTCTAAACACATATCACAGGTATAAATCTCAACATATATAGGCATAACAGTATAAATAAGCAACCAGCAGATATAATAACAACAGCGTATGTACGGATGGTCACCCCGCCCACCTCTCTGCACCACGACCCCTGTATGGTCGAGAGGCCGGATCGATGACAAACTGTACCACCCAAAGGCCGCCACTACTCTCGAGTGACCGGATGGACAGGTGCATAGTAGCTGAATAGCTACGTCTGCGACGGGGGTCCCTGCTGCCGCAACTCCAGCCGCCACTACCCATGAGTGACCGAGTGTGACACGACAGGACAAGCGGCACGCTCTAGCTACCACTACCCATGAGTGGCCGAGCGTGCGGCCCAAGCCATTGACCCTCTCAACCACAAGGGAGACATGGTCGCCGGCATGCATGCAATGACATGATGCGAATAATGCAGCAGTCATCATATATATATAAACAGAAAACAGGTATGCTACCGGAAGCCAGCATGCTCAGCAAGGTGTGTAAATAAACAGCAATCAAGGCAGGTAAACATGGTATCAGGTGTCCATATATCCAATACTACTATCTAATGTCTGGTATCTGGTATCCAATACCTAGTACTAAAGTATCTGCTAAATATCATCGATAGCAATGAGAGACTGTATAGATACAGAAACGAGTAGCTCAAAGGTTGAGTGGAAGTATCAAGCGCAGGAAAAATAAGAGTGGAGTCAAGATAGATACAGCAACTATCTGAACATAAAGCTCAGGCACTAGGATTAAAATATTAAAGAAATAAAGCAAGAAGTACCCGCCTCTAAGTGTAGGTTGAATCCAACGCCAATCTCGTCACGACACTCGTCCTGATCAATATCCTGCATCAACGTATCGATTTTAACCATATACGTATAGAACCAAATAGTTAAGCCAATACTCAAAACAGGCATGCTAATCCGGGTTCCTTCATTATCTAAATACACCCTACACTGATCTACTCCACAACAATTCCCAACCGAACATGATCAACATAAGGAATTCTAAGCATGCATTGGTTCCATATACACTGGTACAGTACGGAATTATCTCATTCCTTAACAAAATCTACATCTACCAATTATCTAAGCAACAAACAAAAAGCTTCCCATTCTAACAGAATTCCCATACCTCACCAGCACCTCCCACTGGTAACTTGCTATTGAAAGGTGAAATCGTCGACACTAGCACACCGATGCTGCCCAAATGCTGCTGATTAACAGATCCAAGTCCTCACAGAGCTATATGCATCACAAGCATCCCAAACATGACCTAATCAGTATCAAATTCCATCTAAAACCAACATTTAAGTCTGAAATCTAACATCTATAGTGATAGAAACCTTACCTACTAATCCCCGGATGAAGCACAGCAGTTGGGAATTGTGGTCGGACTCCTCACAGTGAGCCACTGCCAAAATTCACGAACAGAGCTCCTACAGGGCTTTCAAACTATTGCAATCACACCATCAATGCACAATTCGGATGGAATACAATCTCAGATCCACAAACCTACAATCTTAATACTGTAAATACCTTACCCATGAGTCTCGGATGATGAACAGCTGCTGAAGGTTGTGATCGATCCCCTTCCCAGCAAGCCACTGCCACCACAAAACCTCAATCCATACAATCCTCCCATCCTTGTATCAAATCACAGGTCTTCATCACTAAGGAAACCCTAATCTAAACCATCCATAACTCAATACCTTGCTGCCGAAGACCTCCACAATCGGCTGAGAGAAACCCGACCCGATCCACTCGGCTCCAGCCTCGGGAAGATGAGGAAACTGCCTGAGGTATACGTCCTCGTCCCTATCAAGCTCTAGAACAGGAGTTACCACCCTCGGAGTCACTGGAGCTCAGATTTGCTCCTCTCGACTGAAGATTCCCCGTGTGCCGCTGAAATCCGAGGAGAGGAAGAAGCTCTGGTGACGTTGTCGTCGAGGGTTAGAGGCCTAGGAGGTTTTGCCGACCGCCGGATTCATCGTCGCCGTGAGTTCGGGTGTGGAGGCGTCGTCGCTACGCTGGGTCGGTGGTTTCGGGAGAAGAAGACACGAAGAAAAGAGGTCGGGGTCGGCGCTTTTAGGGCTTCGGTAGGGGGTTACTGTAGCTTCTTATAAAGGTAGGGTTTAAGTTCTTCCCAACCCTTAATTAGCCCTCCTCTAAAGATGATTTCCAATACCATCTTAAGCTCAATAATTTATCCCCTTAAATACAGTCATGCGTCCTCCAAATAAATCCAGAAAAATGTCCAAAAATTCCCTTAAATCATTATAGGTTATTTTATTTTGCCATATCTCACATTCTCCCCCTCTAATAAAAATTTGGTCCCCAAATTTATAACCCAAATATCGGACCATCGAAATCCACATAACCACCACTGACTTCTTGACTTACAACAAGTACCTCTACAGACGGTAAAGGTACCGCTATGTCACATGTCTAGCGTAAAGGTAACACCCCCCGAAAAGATACTTGAGAGATAAACAACTGGATTCCACTAGCATCTATTAGTAGTCCTATAATAAATGTATAAAGTAAAATAATACCTCGGAAGACCGATCTCTCAACTCCCTGTGCCTCCTCTCGTGTGACCGCATAAACGCGACCCTCCTCTGATCTCAGCTGTGGCATGCCTGGGGTGGTCTGTGCTGGAATCGAAGGTGCAGGAACCGACTGCTGATACTGAGACAGAGGCTGCTGCTGGAATGCTGAGTAGGGCTGAGGTGGATGAAAATCCTGTTGTACAGGAAATGCCTGATGCGAAGCTACCGCGGCAGAATACTGTGTAGTCGCTGGTTCCTGACCCTGCACATGATATATCTGTCCCTGAGAAGGCTGGGGTCTCTGCTGACGTGACACACCCTGAGTCGTTTGAGATCCCCTCTGCTGCCATGGCTGAGTGGGTCGATCTTCCTGAACGATAACTTTAGTAGTCTCCAACTGAGCCTTCAGGGAACATTCCCGACTCTCATGGCCCGGAAGCTTACAGTAGAAACATATCGAATGATCCAACGGACAATCGGGTTTGAGGTGACTTTTCGAACCGCACTGAAAACACCTAATTCCACCACTGTCCTTCTTCCGATCTCTCTTAGGGAAACCAGTAGACTCGTCCGTGGTTCGCCCTGATTTCTGTGGCCGTGAAGATCCTTCGGAGGTAACTTGCAAGTCTTGACCCTTATTCCCTCTCTTCTGCGACAGCTGCTTGTCATTACTTTTCTCCTGATTTACCTGCTGCTGAGTCATCTCGATAAACAGTGCACGATCTAAAACTTCTCGGTAGGAGCTACCTAGAAATCCTGACATCCTGAGCCGAATATATGCTGCTAAACCCTGGGTGAACTGCTGCATCCGGTCATAATCCTGTGCCACCAAATGAGGGCAAAACTCAGCCAATCTACAGAATTCAGCGTTGTACTCCATCACCGATCGATCGCCCTGCTTAAGATTCAGAAATTCCTGGCGTCGAGCTAAACAGAATGTGGCTGGAAAATACTGGCGCTCAAAAGCATCCCGGAACATCACCCATGTGATGCGTTGTTCCCCAAAGATTGTCTTCTGCATCTCCCACCATGTGACTGCCTGATCCCGGAGATGATACGCAGCCAATTCCACTTTCTCTTCATCTGAACAACTCATGTATCCGAAAGTGCTTTCCAAATTCTTCAACCAGCTACGAGCAGCCCAGGGGTCTGCTCCGCCCTGGTATAAGGTAAATCTGTCCTTGACGGACCTCGCAAGCAACGGTATCCGAGCTCTGTCCCTCATCCAATCAGTAGTAGCAAGAATAGGAAGTGCTGATGGTATCCCGGAGGGAATCCCCTGAGGCTGAAATTCCCGATCTCTACCAGATGGTATGACTGAAGGGATCTCCTGAGGCTGACATACCTGATCTCTAAGAGTCTGATGGGTCTGTCCTCGACTAACCGTCTCAACATCAGTTGGATCCCTAGAAGAATCTGCCTCCTGAGTCACTGGTTCTGGTTCCTCAGCCTCAATAGGTTGTTTCCGTGGTCGTCCCGGACCACGACGATAACCGGCTCCCGCTCGACCACGTCTCATACCTGATGTAAACCACTAATAAATATTACAAACAGTATAAGTTCGTACTTATAAAACTTACAGCCAATTACTTGGAGGTGTTCCGCCACCGCCTGGTCCCAAATCCCAAAAGTCACTTCGAGGAATAAAATTACGAAAAATCGAAAACGTACAAATCTGACATCGTAAACCTGCAGCTCTGATACCAATAAATTGTCACGCCCCGAGAGTAAGGTTGTCCGACGAAAATCGGATAGCACCTCCCCTGTAGCAGTGACAAATAGAACCGATATACAACACCACAGATATTACATATACAAATATATATCACAACCATGCAGATAATATGCAGCCCACACGGCTGTAAAGTCAAACATAGCGGAAAACAAGAATAACAAAGATAAAGTAACAAAAACTCCCCGCGGGCCGGCCCGGCTTGACTCATCGGCAAAACAACCAAATACAAAATAACAAGTCCACTGCTCAATTATTACAATGCTAAATTCAAAAGTTTAACTCACAATAAAATGAAAATCAAAACCATAAAACCGTCCTCGGAAGTGACGTGGGACCGGCAATCGGGATCCTCCTCCAAGCGTACTAGCATCGCTATCAACTACCTGGTGAAATTACCAATGCGGGTGGTGAGTATAAAAACTCAGCGGGTAATAGGATAGACAGTGCATGAGTATCATAAAGAACAGGAATACAAAAGGATACAGTCTCGGAAAGATAAATAGCAGATACTACTGGGTAAACAAAGTATATATCCATACTTGAGACCATATCCTAGGCTAACAGTGTAAGGTCTGAGATAACATAAACTGCTACAGTACTGCTCATAACTACATGGTATCATGTGAGTTATACATATCAATAGTAAGTAAGTCAGTGTCTAAACACATATCACAGGTATAAATCTCAACATATATAGGCATAACAGCATAAATAAGCAACCAGCAGATATAATAACAACAGCATATGTATGGATGGTCAACCCCGCCCACCTCTCTGCACCACGACCCCTGTATGGTCGAGAGGCCGGATCGATGACAAACTGTACCACCCAAAGGCCGCCACTACTCTCGAGTGACCGGATGGACAGGTGCATAGTAGCTGAATAGCTACGTCTGCGACGGGGGTCCCTGCTGCCGCAACTCCAGCCGCCACTACCCATGAGTGACCGAGTGTGACACGACAGGACAAGCGGCACGCTCCAGCTACCACTACCCATGAGTGGCCGAGCGTGCGGCCCAAGCCATTGACCCTCTCAACCACAAGGGAGACATGGTCGCCGGCATGCATGCAATGACATGATGCGAATAATGCAGCAGTCATCATATATATATAAACAGAAAACAGGTATGCTACAGGAAGCCAGCATGCTCAGCAAGGTGTGTAAATAAACAGCAATCAAGGCAGGTAAACATGGTATCAGGTGTCCATATATCTAATACTACTATCTAATGTCTGGTATCTGGTATCCAATACCTAGTACTATAGTATCTGCTAAATATCATCGATAGCAATGAGAGACTGTATAGATACAGAAACGAGTAGCTCAAAGGTTGAGTGGAAGTATCAAGCGCAGGAAAAATAAGAATGGAGTCAAGATAGATACAGCAACTATCTGAACATAAAGCTCAGGTACTAGGATTAAAATATTAAAGAAATAAAGCAAGAAGTACCCGCCTCTAAGTGTAGGTTGAATCCAACGCCAATCTCGTCACGACGCTCGTCCTGATCAATATCCTGCATCAACGTATCGATTTTAACCATATACGTATAGAACCAAATAGTTAAGCCAATACTCAAAACAGGCATGCTAATCCGGGTTCCTTCATTATCTAAATACACCCTACACTGATCTACTCCACAACAATTCCCAACCGAACATGATCAACATAAGGAATTCTAAGCATGCATTGGTTCCATATACACTGGTACAGTACGGAATTATCTCATTCCTTAACAAAATCTACATCTACCAATTATCTAAGCAACAAACAAAAAGCTTCCCATTCTAACAGAATTCCCATACCTCACCAGCACCTCCCACTGGTAACTTGCTATTGAAAGGTGAAATCGTCGACACTAGCACACCGATGCTGCCCAAATGCTGCTGATTAACAGATCCAAGTCCTCACAGAGCTATATGCATCACAAGCATCCCAAACATGACCTAATCAGTATCAAATTCCATCTAAAACCAACATTTAAGTCTGAAATCTAACATCTATAGTGATAGAAACCTTACCTACTAATCCCCGGATGAAGCACAGCAGTTGGGAATTGTGGCCGGACTCCTCACAATGAGCCACTGCCAAAATTCACGAACAGAGCTCCTACAGGGCTTTCAAACTATTGCAATCACACCATCAATGCACAATTCGGATGGAATACAATCTCAGATCCACAAACCTACAATCTTAATACTGTAAATACCTTACCCATGAGTCTCGGATGATGAACAGCTGCTGGAGGTTGTGATCGATCCCCTTCCCAGCAAGTCACTGCCACCACAAAACCTCAATCCATACAATCCTCCCAACCTGGTATCAAATCACAGGTCTTCATCACTAAGGAAACCCTAATCTAAACCATCCATACCTCAATACCTTGCTGCCGAAGACCTCCACAATCGGCTGAGAGAAACCCGACCCGTTCCACTCGGCTCCAGCCTCGGAAAGATGAGGAAACTGCCTGAGGTATACGTCCTCGTCCTTATCAAGCTCTGGAACAGGAGTTACCGCCCTCGGAGTCACCGGAGCTCAGATTTGCTCCTCTCGACTGAAGATTCCCCGTGTGCCGCTGAAATCCGAGGAGAGGAAGAAGCTCTGGTGACGCTGTCGTCGAGGGTTAGAGGCCTAGGAGGTTTTGCCGACCGCCGGATTCATCGTCGCCGTGAGCTCGGGTGTGGAGGCGCCGTCGCTAAGCTGGGTCGGTGGTTTCGGGAGAAGAAGACACGAAGAAAAGAGGTCGGGGTCGGCGCTTTTAGGGCTTCGGTAGGGGGTTACTGTAGCTTCTTATAAAGGTAGGGTTTAAGTTCTTCCCAACCCTTAATTAGCCCTCCTCTAAAGATGATTTCCAATACCATCTTAAGCTCAATAATTTATCCCCTTAAATACAGTCATACGTCCTCCAAATAAATCCAGAAAAATGTCCAAAAATTCCCTTAAATCATTATAGGTTATTTTATTTTGCCATATCTCACAGGAAGGCTCCAGAATAGCTGGCACCTCCTAACTTAATCCACCCGATAAGGGTAACCAAGAGTAGATTACCCGGCAGGGTAATTAAGATTAGAGTAAAGTGGGCAAGGTTTAACTTGACCCATGGTACTGGTGAAGTATTGGATGATAGTACGTTGGGAAAGCTTAGTCATCGCATGTCTAGGAAGATATGGCTTCGACCTGGTGCGTTTGGCTAAGTGAAACTAACCGAAGCTACCCTCTATGGATCCTAACCAGTTAGACCAAAGTTTTGTATTAAGTTCAATGGGTAGGACTATTTGGAAAACCTCTAAGACATGGTTACTTTAATGATGTCCTTGTGACTCACCATAGCCCAGAAGTTTATCCAAAGAATGTGTAACGCCCGCCCTCCCTGCTAACCCTGAGGGACGGGGCTACGATACTCCATGTACAAATTTTTCTTTTTAAAACAGCGGAAGACTTAAAATAATTTTCTTAGTTTAATAAAAACTTTTCTTTTGTTTTTCTTTTCATCAAATCTGAACTACACTATCATGGCATCAATAACATGATATCAAAATTAGTAGAAACATAACATCAAGTCACACATACGGTACTACAATTCATGATACCAAAGCATAGTTCTTTAAAAGTTTTTAAAGCAGGTTCTTATTTGGTTGCCTAGCCACTGCCACACACATCTCCTTGCCTCTCCTGCTACTCCTTTAGCTCATCCAGCTTTTTCCTTTATCTGTGGTACAAGGAAAGTAAGCTATGAGCACTCATGGCTCAGTAAGTTCCTTTCCTACTCACTAAAACCGAAAATCATCACATGATCAAAGAATGTCTCAACATAACATGATCTCAACTAGTCATGGCATAACATATCATACTCTTTAAGCATATCATGCAACATAACAAAATCATAACTAGTCATGGCATATCATCTCTTAAAGCATAGCATGAAACATAACATAATTATATCTAATCATGGCATATCATAGTATCATCATAAGGTGGCATGGCATATCAAGCTCTTAAAGCATAGCATGAAACATAACATAATCGTATCTAATCATGGCATATCATAAATCATAGCATCATCACAACATGATCATAAGGTATATGCAATATGATTTTGAAAACATGTATCCGAAAAACATGTGTATGTCTCATGATCTTTAAAATCATTTCTTCTTACATATATACTTGAACATAATATCAACATAATCAGGGCCCCGGCTTGTACCACACATATATAAATCACGTAGATATGCGCGCTTCCTAAGTATATCCAAGGTATCAAGTCTTGAATCATACTAGGAACTAGGTCCGAATCACACAGCCATAGACCTAGGGGCGTAGTAAGGAGCCCATCCCTTTGTTTTTACTAGCCTGGTTCACATAGCCAAAGGCCTAGGGGCTGATTAGGAGCCCACCCTTGGTACAAGCCTTACAAAGCAAAGTAGCATGTATAAAAATGCATCATTTAGTCACATAGCATATCATAGAAGTATGCATCACTTAGGCATACGTTATGTCATAAAAGTATGCATCACTTAGGCATACATCATATCATAAATAGTATGCATCACTTAGGCATACATCATGTCATAAAAAGTATGCATCACATAGGCATACATCATGTCATAAAAAGTATGCATCACTTAGGCATGCATCATGTCATAAAAAGTATGCATCACTTAGGCATACATCCTGTCATAAAAGCATGCATATTTTCACCACAGAGCATATCATGAGAGCATGCATATTTTAGGCACATAGCATATCATCAAAGCATGCATATTTCTATCCACATAGCATATCATGAAAGCATGTATATTTTAAACACATAGCATATCATCCAAGCATGCATATTTCTATCCACCTAGCATATCATGAAAGCATGCATATTTTAAGCACATAGCATATCATCAAAGCATGCATATTTCTATCCACATAGCATATCATGAAAGCATGCATATTTTAAGCACATAGCATATCATCAAAGCATGCATATTTCTATCCACATAGCATATCATGAAAGCATGCATATTTTAAGCACATAGCATATCATCAAAGCATGCATATTTCTATCCACATAGCATATCATGAAAGCATGCATATTTTAAGCACATAGCATATCATCAAAGCATGCATATTTCTAAGCACATATCATATCATGGAAAGTATAAATCACAAGCATATATGTTTAAGCATAAGGGTGTATCATGTGATTATACTATCATAAGAAACATGGTAACATAGTTAGCTTGGGTTCTAAGCTTCCTAATCCCTTGGGTTCTTATCATGGCCGAACCCCCCCTTAGATATCAATTTAGGTAAAAACAACCTCCAAGCATGTGGAACCTAAATTATCATCACATCAATTTCATAGGAAGCTATATAAGCATGATTAACTTGGTTTCTAAGTTCTCCAAGTCCCTAAACTTCATGTGGCCGAACCCTATCAGGTGTGAAACAAGGTCCCAAATGTCATGAAAGTATGGAAACCTTAAACCATATTTATAGCATTTTTTCCAAGTAACATAGTAAGCATATTTGAGCTAGTTCCTAAGTTCTTCAAGCCCTTAACATATGTCATGGCCGAAATTTAACAAGTATTCATTAGGGGTAAAAGAAAGCATACAAGCATGTGAACTTGAACTAACATCATGTATAAATTCATAATAAGGCATCATACAATGGGTATGGCCGAAACTTACCCTAGCCTCATTTTAGGTCATTAAACAACATATAGCATGAGAACTTTGGCTTTCTACTTATCATATTTCATGTAGAGTGACATGAGCATATTTAATTTTTGTTCTAGGGTTTCTAGGGCATCTATCTCTTCATGGCCGAAACATACAATGGTCCATTTGGGTCATGGAAAAATTATACAAGCATGTGACTCAATCAACATATTATCATATTTCCATAAGAAGCATTTTTAACACAATTGGTTTCAATTCTAAGGCCTCTAGGTCATTTAAACCCTACTTGGCCGAGACTCATCAGTGTTTAAATTTGCTTCAAATAGCCTAAAAGCATAGGAAGTCATACAAGTTTCATAGCATGTATAAAGACAAGCATAATAAACATACATGTGAATTGTGTCTTAGGCTTTCTAGGTTTCTTTCCTTTTTCTTTTATTTTTCCTCATGGCCGAAACCTACCAATCTCTAAACTAGGTTTTAAGTGGCCTAAAGCATGGAAAACCTAAGTAAGTTTCATGGCAAAAATTACTAAGAACATCATATACAAATTTGGTTCATAAACAAGCTAGGACCCTTGTGATCTTACATGTCATATATCATGTAACTAAATTCTCTATACCCTAATTAAGCATGAGAGCATTAAACAACTTTCATATCTTAATATCACAGAGGTCTTGAGCATGTTAAAATTTTGTTTAAGCTTTTCTAAGCTATCCATCTTATCATGGCCGAAAATCTTAATGAAGAGTTCATGAATTTCTAGCAATATTCAACATGCAATTCTTTAAGAGAACTCTATATTCTATCATATAAACATGGTTACTTAAATTTAAAGGTCTTCCTAACCCTAAGCTCTTTTCTTGGCCGAAACATATGAGTAGATTTCTTTTGGTTCCAAGTAACTTTTAAGCAAGAAGAACCAACAAAAGACCCTTTGTAATTCATGGAGGGAATCTTGTACTAGTTTGGTTAAACAATGATTTCCCTAACCTCTTTAAAATATTTTTGGCCGAAATTCTAGGGTTAGGTACTCCTCTGACCAAGCATCATATAGGTATAAAAACATGAAGGAAAACCTTCCTACATAGCATAGAAAAATATCCTGAAATGAGGACTTGTTTAAACCTTCCTAGATTTGAAAACTCTTCTTTGGCCGAATTTTTCTTAAATTCTATTCTAGGTTTTCTAATCCTCATAAAATCTGAAAAGCACATAAAACGCCTTGTACCACAGGTGAGGGGAAGCTTACATCCTTTTCGCTTGTGATTCTAAAGTGTGGTGATGGAAGAAGAGGTCTCTTCTTCTTGTTCTCCTCCTTTGATTTCCCTTGGTAGCCTTCCTTGTATTCTAGGAGGAGCCTTGTTTTTTTTTTTGGGGGGGCCGAAAATGGAGGAGAGGGGGCTGAGGTTCTCGGTGATGGAGAGGAGAGAATGAGAGAAATGAGAGAAAAATAAAATCTCCTCTTTACATACTCTCTTTTATGTTAAGGGGGAAGAGGTAGCAAAATTGGTTTTTGCTTTCCTTCTCCCTTAGCCCTTTTTTTTATTTTTTTTTATTTTTATTTTATTTATTTATTTGTTCTCATCATTCATGATGAAACAAGGGGGAATGAATCCCCTTAATTCTCCTCTTTAAGTCACGGCAAAGAAGAGAAAGAGGGAGAGAAAAGAAGGAAGGCAAGTTGCCTTTCTCTTGTTCTTTTCTTATTTTCTTTTGGCTAGCTTTTACTCTCATCCTTATCATGAGTTTCCCTCCTTTGCTATCAATATATTATTCCTATCCCAACTGGTTATTACTCATTAATCCTATCATTTACATCATGAGAGGTTCAAGGTTCAATCCTTGACCACTCCCTATTTTTATTTCTTTTTATTTCTTTTTGGTTCAACATTCTACTAATATTTTTCTAAGGTAAATTCATCATTCTCATATTTATCTTAAAAACTTAGTGGGTGTTACAGAATGCCTATTTGTTGAACCCAAAGCTAAAACTAAATCTAACCAAAACCCTAAATTTGAATCTAATTCATCTCATAAAAATTATAGGATTCCCTGATTGAAAATTTAGATTGGGTGAGATGACTAAGGAATTAAAATTAATTCAATTTCAAATTAAATTCGTAATTAAAATTAATTCAATTTAAAAAGTATATTCGTAATTAAAATTAATTCAATTGAATTAAATTCGTAATTAAAATTAATTCAATTTAAAAAGTAAATTCATAATTAAAATTAATTAATTTCAAATTAAATTCAAAATTAAAATTAATTCAATTTCAAAATTAAATTCATAATTAAAATTAATTCAATTTCAAAATTAAATTCGTAATTAAAATTAACTCAATTTCAAATTAAATTCATAATTAAAACTCATCCAATTTCAAAAATAAATTCATAATCAAAATTCAATTAACGTAGAATATTTTTCAAAATTCAATTAACTTAAAATATTTTTTTATTTAATTAACTTAAAATATTTTTTAAAAAAATTCAATAAACTTAAAATATTTTTTAAATTTAATTAACTTAAAATATTTTTTAAAATTTAATTAACTTAAAATAATTTTTTAAAAATTCAATAAACTTAAAATATTTTTTTTAAAATTTAATTAACTTAAAATATTTTTTAAAAATTCAATTAACTTAAAATATTTTTTAAAAATTCAATTAACTTAAAATATCTTTCAAAATTTTAATTAACTTAATTTTTTTTTAAAATTAAAATATCTTTCAAAACTTAATTAACTTAAAACCTTTAATATTAATGTCTTAATTATTCAAACCATCTAACAATCTCCCATAGGATTAACTAATAATTAACCTAGATTGGGTAAGATTAAAAATTAGGGAGTTTACCTCAATTATACTATCTTTTGATCAAAGAGGAAAGATCCAATTCAACTACTTTTAATTTGAATTGTCTTACTCAGTCTTTTGACAACCCTCTAACAAGGAAAACAAGCCAAATCAACCCACAAGTCAACCAATCTAGTTAAAACTACTTGTTTACTTGAGCTCCTTCACCTAGACCTATTTGATTCACATGGAGCCAAGTCACTAAGTAAGAACCAGTATTGCTTAGTTATAATTGATGACTTCTCCAGGTTCACCTGGGTAAAATTTCTAAAAACAAAAGATGAAATCTTTGAAGTATTTAGTAATTTTTGCAAATTAACAGAAAATGAAAAAGATACTAAAATTAAAAGAATAAGAAGTGATCATGGAGGGGAATTTGAAAATCATAAATTCACCCAATTCTGTAAAATCAATGGGTATAAACATGAATACTCATGCCCTAGAACCCCTCAACAGAACGGTCTAGTGGAACGAAAAAATAGAACCCTACAAGAAGTCGCTAGAACCATGCTAAACGAATATAATTTAAACCATCAATTTTGGGCTAAAGCAATAAATACGGCAAACTATATTCAAAATCGAATTCTAATTAGCAAACTTCATAATAAAACCCCATATGAAATATATTATAATAAAATTCCCAACTTAAACTATTTAAAAGTATTTGGATGTAAAGTTCACATTTTAAACACTAAAGACTACTTAGGAAAATTTACACCCAAATCAAACCAAGGAATCTTTTTAGGGTACTCTACAACCAGTAGGGCCTATAGAGTCTATAATCAAAATACCCTAAAAGTTGAAGAAACAACCAATGTAATATTTGATAAAGAAAATAATCTACCTAATATAGATCAAAATGTTGACATTAACCCAAGAAATAGAGAAGATGATGAAATCGAACCTGAACCTATCGAATCTGAAGAACAAATCACTAACTCAAATGGTATACGACCAACAAGAACAAGCACAAATCACTCATCTGACCAAATTTTGGGTGACCCAACTTTAGGAGTCAGAACTAGGTCATCTTATAGAAACCAGAGCCAAATAGCCCTGATTTCAAAAATCAAACCCAAAACCATAGAAGAAGCCCTACCAGTCCCAGATTGGACTCTAGCAATCTGGGAATTAGTGCCTAAACCCGTTAATAAATCCATAATTGACACTAAATGGATTTTTAGAAACAAATTAAATGATCAAGGTGAAATAATTAGAAACAAAGCTAGGTTAGTAGCTAAAGGATTCAGACAAGTAGAAGGGTTAGACTATGATGAGACCTATGCCCCTGTAGCAAGACTTGAATCCATTAGGATGTTACTAGCCTATGCAGCACACAAGGGATTCAAGCTATTTTAAATGGACATAAAATCCTCATTTTTAAACAGATTTATTAAAGAAGAAGCATATGTAGGTCAACCCCCAGGATTTGAGGACATAGAACAACCAAATTATGTCTTCAGACTAAAAAAGGCCCTATATGGATTAAAACAAGCACCTATGGCTTGGTATGAACGTCTGTCCAATTATCTAACATCAAAAGGGTTTAAACAAGGTCAAATAGATCCAACCCTTTTCGTAAAAACCTTAGAAAATGACATTTTCATAGCCCAAATTTACGTCGACGATATTATTTTCAGTTCATCAAACTTTCAATTTCTAAAAGAATTCACCAAACTAATGGAAAATGAATTCGAAATGAGTCTGGTAGGAGAACTTAATTTCTTCTTAGGTTTACAGATTAAGCAAACTAAAGATGGAATTTATATTTATCAAACTAAATATGCTAAGGAATTAATTAGAAAATTGGCATGGAGAACTCAAAAACAATTAATACACCAATGGCTACAAATGCTAAAATTGACTCAGACTTAGAAGGTAAACCAGTAGATTTGAAATACTATCGAAGTGCGATAGGAAGTCTATTGTACCTAACTGTGAGTCAACCAGACATTATTTTCGCAGTAGGTATGTGTGCACGATACTAATCTTGTGCAAAAGAGTCTCACTTAACCCTTGTCAAAAGAATCCTTAGGTATGTTAAGGGAACCCTAAATGTAGGACTATGGTACCCTAAATCTGGCACCCTTGACCTAACCGGCTACTTTGACGCAGACTATGCCGGATGCAAGCTAGATAGAAAAAGCACAAGTGGTAGTTGTCAATTTCTAGGACAATGCCTAGTAAGTTGGTCAAGTAGAAAGCAACACTGTGTTTCTTTATCTACCACTGAAGCTGAATATATAGCCTTAGGTGAATGCATATCTCAGTTGCTATGGATGATGCATACCCTTAAAAACTATCAATGTAACGCCCACCCTTCTTACTACTACTACTCTCTAAGGATGACCGTTACTTAACTACTAACTCTACTTAACCGGTATGATTAAAAATCACATGGAAACCCTATAAAAAATTTCGGCAGAATCTCCCCTGTACCGGTGACCACATTCAACAATATATGCAATATATATACTCAGCCACAAGCAGCTGGAATACATATCAATCAACCACGCAGTTAAATAAGTATCAAACACACAAATATCTACTTACTAAACTAAACTCATCCTACATGCAATCTAAACAGAATAATCTCAAATGACATGAACTTAAAATACAACTCAAATGTTTACAATAACTAAAATGCGGAAACTAAAATTAAAACTTCTTTCCTAGTCCCAAGGCTTCCATAGTCCTGGCATCACACATCCTTCGAACACCTCCTTGTCGCCTTCCTTTCTATATCTTTTCCTTTCCTATATCTGCAGTAAGAGGAAGTGTAGTTTATAAGCAAAATTTGCTTAGTAAGCGCTATCTAACTCACAAAATCACGAATGTGCATGTATACAAAAAGAACTAAAAACTATATGATCTAAAAAGAAATAAAGCATAAACATAACTGCTCATGTCAAACTAATAGCAAAGAAAAGCTAAGGAATCTACTCATGTAATTCTAATAGCTAATCATGCTACTCATCTAATAGGTAAACGTGAAAACTACTCATCCACTAGATAAACATGGTAGAATAAAGAACTAAACTTACTGATTTTCAGAACTATATGAAACTTATTTCATTTGTTCTAACTTAATCTTTAATACTTTATGTCTATGTAAAACTCATTTTACTTGTTCAAAAACTTATACTTATAATACTTCAAAATAATAATCAACTTTTTCTTGGGCCCGGCAACTGTGCTTTTACTTTTGTAACGACGCAACCCATTCGGTGGCCCATTTGGCAACCCTCGGGTCGTCGACCGTCGACCGTCGGCCGTGTCGTTACTACTAGGTTATCTAAACCTAGGGACGACTATGGGAGCCCAACCCAAGGACAACTGAGAGTCCAGCACAGTGCCACTGATAAAAGTAAAATACTTGTTATCTTTTAATACTTCTATATAATGCCTCGGCATTTTCTTTAGCACCTTGTGTGCCAAAATCCCTAAAGTCTTGACTTTGGGATCTACTTATGACCTTGGCCTTTTTCTTTCTTTTCTTTATCTTTCTTATACTTGTCCAAGTAAAACACTAGCCTCTTCAAACATGCTACAACAAATTTAAAACAAAGGAAAACAAATCTGAAGTCTTTAGGCATGCTACAGCAGAAATAAATCAAAGAAAGAAAAATCTGCATTCTTTAAAAGGAAAACTGCATACACTTAGAGAGTGATTGTTCATGCTTGTTAAAGTAGCGAAGAAACTAAAACTGCAATGCTAATAAACAGGACTTATCATGTTTGTTAAATAGCAAAGAAAACTAATACTATGTACTTAGATTAAAGGTCGTTCGTGCCCTCTAAATAGTGCAAAAAGGTCTAAACAGAAAATGCTAAACATAGGGTTGTTCGTGCCCATTAATGGCACAAAAAGATCTATAAAATAATTTAACCCGTATGATTATTACTTTCTCTGATCTCTTCTCAATTCATAAGGATTCTTACAAGGTAAATTCTTGAAGTGGTTACCCATAAGTATTAATTTAAATACTTGGCAACTATATGATATATCTATCATTGTTAATTAATATAGATCAGTACATACTATGTATTTCAGGGTGTATAATTACATATAACAACCCTAGTTTCAACTAGCACCACTTATAAAACCAGACAACTAAAGTATGCAATTTGTGTTCAAACTACAAGTATAATAACAAGAAGTGAACTAACAAGAAGAACATCTCCAACTGAACCCTATCTACTCATGGCATTAAGAAGCACAAAGGAGAAACAGAACTTCATCGTTCCAATTCGAAACCAACCAGCAATTGCAAAACCATAAGAAATCAAAGCTTCACAGTTCAAATCGCAAAACCTCAACAATCACAAAATTAAACTTGCTGATAACTTAAAACATAAACCTCTACAAAACTGATTCACAACTTGAACTTCTACATATTGCTCTAGTGAAAATATAGCAGCCCTAAAAACCACTGTTAATACACGGCAGAAATAAGGAATCCCAAAACCGTATGCTAAATATAAGGGTTGTCCTAGCTTGACAAAAAAAATTAGCAACAAAATAAATACAACTCTTAAGGCATGCTGTGAGATAAAATAGCTTATCAATTCACCTACAAACAAGCCCTAGGGTTTCATGCAAAGCTTCGGGAACAAGGAATAGACCTCGGAACTATCCTACTGCAGGTGAGTAGGGACTTACATGGAGTTTTCTTGGACTTACTGCCGAAGAAAGGAACTTCTAGGGTTCAGAGAAACTCCAAATCTCGCGGCTCCTTTGTGTTTCTGAGCTCCCAGCGTCGAGGTGGTCACGCACGGGTGAAGACCGGTCGGAAAAAGCCTTCGACGGCCGCCGGAGGGAGGAAACCCTAGCTCCTTCGTGTTTCCGCCCGAGAGAAGAACGACGTCGCGCCGCGAGAAGGAGGAGGAAAAGGTTTCAGGTCGGGAGAAATTAGGGCTCCGGATTTTACCTCCTCAACTTATCCCTCTTTATAATCTCCATATTCTGTTAACTTGTTAAATAAATTTTCCTACCTTTTCTAAACAAAACCGACGGCTGGATCATTTGGTCAGCCGGGTTTTGACCGAGCCAAAGGCCGCAGGTTCAAGTCCCCAGCCAAGCCTTTTATTCTCCTTTTATTCTGCTATTAACTATTTATTACTTAAATACAATTCGACCCTTATTTGATCAAGTAATAACTGCTAGCCCAGTTGGTTAGCTGGGTTTTGCTCGGGTCAGGGGTTGCCTGATCAAGCCTCAGCTTGGACATTTTTTTGTCGAAACTTCTTTCATTTAGTAAAAATACCAAACGACCTCCAAAAATTACATAAAAATATTCTATAAATTCCTAAAAATCTCTAGAATTTTTCTAAAGAATTTCTAGATTTTAATAAGGTCCTTTAGGACTCCAGATCATGAAATTTGGGGTGTTACAATCAACTAAAGTATCATAAAACAAAAATCTCAATTGATAATATAAGCTTAATAAATCTAACAAAAAACCTAATTCATCACTCAAGGACTAAACATATAGAAGTGAAGCACCATTTTGTAAGGGATCACGTAGCTAAGGGTGATATTGAACTCAACTATGTTGAGTCAAAATCAAACCTAGCTGACATCTTCACAAAGTCCTTACCTGAACTTGAGTTCAGCTCACTTAGAAGACAAATAGGAATGTGTTGGGTAGAGTAGATAGTGAGTTTCAAATCAGTTTCCTAGCTTCACTGTTCTACTTGTTTTCCAAATAAGGTTTTAAACATTCTAGGAAAATATTGTTTTTTAAATTCCAATTTTACTAGATTTTCAAAATATGGAATTAGCTTAGGCTCTACCTTAGAAAACTTGCTCCCCTAAGTTTTAGCCAGAGCATCTCACAAACACCTAGGCTTACCTTGCTTGTGTTTGAAAAACATAGAACAGCGTGAGATACATAGGGTACAGCCTGGACTCAAGAATGCATATATCTGTGCATCAATATGAGTCTGGACGTTAAACACCAAGTCAACAGTAATCAAGTTAAGTCTTCCAACACTAGTCAAAGCTAACTGGATCTATTGACTTAACTTGACTAACCAAGTGAAAGTTGTTGCCCTCTAAGTAATCAGCTAGTAGCTAAATGGTTAGACATGTGGCCGCAAAACAACATGCTTGATATTTAAAACATTTTGAGTTTACTTAGGCATGATCTTTAGGGTTCTAATACCTCTCTAAAGTGAATTGGATAATCTGAAACATATTTAACTTGACTCATACTTGGACTTAAGGACCAACTGAATTTGAATAAATAACCTTACTTAAATTTTTATAAGTCTAACTACTCCCTCTTTTTCCAACTTTAGCTATATTTTTATCAAATTTATAATATCCTTTTAGGATCCTTCAAAATTCAATATTTTCAACTAGAGTATTTGCAAAATACTTAGTCAATTTTTGAGAAAATTTTTCAAATATATCAAATTTTTCAAACTTTCAAAGAAAAAATAATCTTTCAAATTTTATTCAAAATTGAACTAAGTAAACTCTATTAAACTCTATTTTTCACTTAGCAAAATTTATCCCTAAATTAAACTCTATTAATTATGAAAAGCCAAGTGTTTTCCAAACATCTTTTCCCCAAATTATCTCGCTGATTATCAAATCTTTTTGAAAAGTTGGTATTTTCTCAAACATATTTTTGATAAATGGCAAAGGGGGAGAATAGGAAAATTCAAAGAATAGGAAAATTCAAAGAAAATTTAAAGATTGTTCAAAGAAAATTTTTGTTAAGGGGGAGGATCAATTAAGGGGGAGCTTTAATGTACTTACGTTTTATTTATGTGTATCCTTATTGCATTTTTTTTCTTAACTTAGAATTTCGGTTGCCATAATCAAAAAGGAGGAGATTGTTGGTGCGGGAAGCATCCAACAATCGAACTCAAGTTTTGATATGGCAAAGGGATTCAAAGTTAAGTTTAATTGTTATCTAATGTGTATGATTGAGTGTCTCAGGAAAGTCCTAGCTGCGGTTAGGCAAGGGAAAAACCCTAGTGGGTGGTAACCCTATGTCATAGGGAGTGCTAACCCTATGCGGAAAGTCTTGGCAGGTCGAGTGCTTCAGGCAAAAGTCCTAGGGGGTGGTAACCCTAGGTGGAAAGTCCTAGTGTCGCGAACCAGGTGGAAAACTGGACGGGTCGGGAAGCGGGCGTCCAGCAGAAAGTCTAGAGGCAACGAGCGCCAAGCAAAAGTCCAGTCGATCTGCAGGATCACACTGGCAACAGGTAAATCTCCTGAGTGGAGTAGGTGAGGATGTGTTCCCCGTAGAGGGAATAGTAGGCGTCGGGTTGACCTAGGGTTTTTGGTCGGAAACCCGAAGTCAGACCCGGACAATCCGAAGGCTGTCAATTCATTTGTTTACATATTATCTATTGTGTTCTAACTCTGTTTTGCAGGAGACTAACCTTTTTGTGCAGAGTTAGAAGTGACTGGGATCAGTCGACCGAACCTTGGGATCGGTTGACCGAACCCCGATACTAGCAGATCAGATCTCCAGAGGTTGGACCGAGCTCGACCAGGGGATCGGTCAACCGAACTTTGGGATCGGTCGACCGATCCTAGGTTGGGTGTCGACTAGATCAGGCTGACTAGGCTGAGTTAGAAGAGCTTATCGGTCAACGGACCTTTTATCGGTCGACCGAACCTCGGATGGAGTTTGACCGGATCGAAGCGGAGCGAGAAGATCGGGCGGATCAGATAGGAGGGATCGCCTGATCGGTCGACCAAACCTTGGGATCGGTCGACCGATCCGCGTCGGGTCAAACTTGATCCCGAAGCTTGGGGATCTGGATCAGACTTTGCAGAGCTATAAAAGGAGGCCTCGAGGTGCAGCTTGAATGAAAACTCTCGAACAGAAGATCTCCTATGCTCTAGTGTGCTGCTCTGTACACTTCAACAACGCCCTGCTGCTCTGACAATCAGCAACCACTCTTAATATATTGTATTTTGTCGGTATAATCTTTCCTTTTAAGCTCATACTTGTACTCATCTACTTGTAAAGATTTGCGTTATATAGTTGTTGTCCACCGAAAGCGGTTAACGAACGCGGGCCTTCGAGTAGGAGTCGAGATAGGCTCCGAACGAAGTAACTTCTCGTGTCTTCTGTGATTGTGTTATTTCTTTTCCGCTGCATTTACTTTTACGATTCCAAAATCGATTGTGAAAGCCATGAGCGCTATTCCCCCCCCCCCCCCCCCCTCTAGTGCTTTCGATCCAACATATTTTGGCCTTCTTACATTAATGCAAATTCGCTTGGGATTACATGCCCGACTGAGATATACCAATATTCTGGCCTTCTTACATCTATGTAAATTCGCTCAGGATTACATGCCCGACCGAGATATACCAATATTCCGGCCTTCTCATATTAATTTATATCCGCTCGGGATTACATACCCGACTGAGGTATATCAATATTCCGGTCTGCCCATACTAATTTAAATCCACTCGAGAATATGTACCCAATTGAAGTATGATAGTATTCTGACCTTTTCATATTAATTCAAATTGGATCAGGAGCATAATCCCGACCAGAACATATCAATACAGTGAATTCCAAGCAATATCCTATATTCACTCGAAAGTATATTCCTGATTGAAACATATCAATTTTATGGCTTTCATATATTAATGTAACTTCATTCGGGAGTATATTCCTGGTTGAAAAATGTCAAGGCGATGACTTTCTTACATTCGCTCGAAAGTACATTTACAATTAAAACAACCCCAAGTTCTAGAGTAAAACAAGGGTAGATTCGAAAACAAGCTGGTATGTCATAACTCTCAACTAATCATTCATAATTTAGAAACATGCTACATGCACCCAACTACTTCACGAATTCTCCTTTTTATGATTTAATGGATATATATTCATGTTGAAAATTCATTTACAAGCATGGTTGAAGTAGTAAGTAAGCTTCACAAATATGGTCTCAAAGGAATTCAACACAAATAGTTTTACCTGTCCACCAAAGTTCTACTTAAAACTACTGACAAGGTCCTTAGGTAACTCCTTGTTAAGTCACTGAAGGTCTATGAATCGGGGAGGAGGTTCTTGAGGTAGGAACCCTCCTTCTCGCAATTGTATCAGAACCCCATCAACTAAATGAGTTAAGACCCCTACCATGCGATCGACGAACTCATTTGTGAACTCAGGAGAGGTCAGGTACTCTCGACGACGGTCTTCCCGTCTTTCCTATTCACCCGCCTTATATGTATGTAATTCTAACTCAAGGCATTCCTCTTTCTCTTGAAAACTGGCCTTTTCAGTTTTAAGACGCTCTGACTCCTTAGTAAGGAAGTCTATTTCATAATCTTGAGATTTCGATCTCTCTTGTAACTGTAATAACTCAAAATTCTGGGAAGCCGGCTCTTGAGCTGAATCTGGAGATCTAGAGATGGAAGTTTGAAATTGTTCTAGGATAGAGGATCTAAGAATAGCATCTGAAATGGCCTTATTCTTCTGGGTCACTTCAACACTCAACTGAGAGGATAGGCTCTGTACTTGCAATTCTAAGGCCTTTTTCTCTTCCTCTTTAACCCTTAACATTTGGCGATGATGCTGGAAATCTTTCTCCAAAAGGGTCATCATATTGGCTTGGGAACTTACCTTTCCTTAAAGTTGAGTGACCTCATTATCCGGAGTAGGAGGGGCTGCCTTTAGGGCCCTTAATTGATTCTTCAATTCTCTATTCTCCCTCTCTAGGTCAGCAACCAAGTTGCCCATATAGAAGCATGAAGCGAAAAACTAGATGAATATGATAACATGATTAGAATCTGTAGAAATAAACTAGAAAGATATATCTGAAATACTTACAGCGGAGGCTTGTTGGTTGTAAGCATCAGCCTGATCAAAAACGTTTTTGCCTCTCAGAGAATTCTAGCCTTGTACCCAAGAGTTGTCCATAGAGTCCTTCAGCTGAAGAATGCCAATAGAAGAATGAATAGGACTGTTCCTCAACAATGAGGGAAGTCCTTGGGCTAGCTTAAAAAGCACTCGAGGAGGGGTTGGAGCTAAAGGACCCGTAGAAGAAGAAGGCAGTGGCCCTGGAAGGAGAGGAGAAGGTAATGAACTGGGGCGAGGGGGAGAAGGACCAATGCTAGAAGTCAGAGGAGGTTTTGGTGCACTAGTGAGAATGGAGGGAGGTAAAACAGAAGATGCAGAATCAACAGTTAGTCTAAAAGCAACATATTGGGAGGCTAAACTGGAGGACCTTGTACAAGGGGTCCTTCTAGCTCTCACTGTAGGAGGAGTAGGAGAGGAAGTCTGGGAAGGCGATGGAGATAGAGGCACGCCCGCAATTACCTTGAGAGCAGGAGTAATTGGAAGAATGGGCGGAATCAATAAACCTTGTCATATCATGTTAAGAGCAATGTTGGGACGGATACGAGTATAAGGCATAAATTCCTTACCCCTCTCACGGGACATCTCAGCAGTAACGATGGAAATTTGCTCTGATTCATAAAATAACGATCGGGGCAATACTATTCTTTGGAACAAATGCACTCTCTTGTCGAGCAGTGAAGGGGCTCTCTTCCTCGGAAGATTCAAGCGCCTCGACAGGGACCTCTTGAGGTGGAAGCAAATCGAGAGATGAAGGGGTCGGGTTGAGACGATGATTCTCTAATAACTTTTCTCCTAACCTAGCCAAAATTGGCTTTGTTAACCCTGAGTTCTTATACATCAGAGTTGGAAAAATGGCATCAACTGAAAAGGATAAAAAAACATAAGATTTTAGTGAAAACAAGTTAAGAATAGCAAATGAGTACAGCAGGGAGTAGGTAATTCACCAAAAGGAGCCTCCAATTCTGTATCTTTAGGGCTTATCCCAAAGATAAAAAGTAAGCCTTCAACGATCAGTGCAGGCAAATAAAATTTAGCCCCTTTCAATTTCAACATGGACTCATAAAATGTCAAGTCGGCAGTATTATCTTGGGGATTTGAAAGAATGGGAAGAGTTCTTTGCCAAGTAATAGGGTATGGAGGAGGAGAAGGCAGACGCAAAAAGAAAAACTTCTATCTCCATTCTGCCTATGCTAGGATTTTGTTGAATAAGATAGCTTTGGAACGACTCTGAAACTTAAACAGACTATCTTCCACTTAACGAAGAACAAAAAATTGGTGGAACAAACGAGGAGAAGGAGGAAAGTCAAGCAACTGAGAAACAACGATAAAGCCAGACAATATAGAGAAAGATTGAGGGATAAGCTGATTCAAGGGCACACTGAAATATTGACTCACAGCAACAAAGAAAGGATGGAGAGGGAGCCGAAAATCGGAAATCGCTTATTCCCAAAAGACAGCAATGCTCCCCGGAGGAGGGAGATGAGGGCGGTCCTCCGGAGTAGGAAGGATTAAATAAGAAGGGAACCCAAAATCTAAACCCATTGCATAAACTTTCGACTCACTGGCACCGGAAGAGCAATTAGCGAACTACTCGCGGGGGGGGAAGAAGAAGAAGAGGCCATCGTGAGAAAAGAATCATGGGAGGAAGGAGAATCTTAATGGAACAGAGAAGGAACGAATGCAACGAAGGAAGAAGACGACGGGATGAACCCCTTTGGTTTTTCTCTAAAACCCTCGACGCTATTACCGAAGAGGGTAGACATTAAAGCGAGAAAAGGGTAAACTGACAGCAAGCCAATAAGCGACTAAGTAGAATATTGGGTATTCAAGAAAGGATATACTTACCTGGATAACCGTGATAAATACCCCAAGTACGAAGTTCAAACTGAAAAAAAAATTGCGAGATCCCGAGGCCAGTTATGATTAATCTTTTAAAATCCCGGCAAGATTATAGTCATAGGGTGTAGGACATAAAAGATGTATCGGTTGAATATTTTTGCCTGATCATTCTAGGATGAATAGAAAAGGTAGGATTCTAACTCACTCGACTGGGCCGTCCGAGTCAACAAGCTCGCCCTATCATTGTACGTCGGGCGAGAAGTAATCGACCCAGGCAACTCCGCTCGTCCTTCGTACATAGAAAAAATAACTATTGCTAAGAGGAAAAATACGAACAAACACATGAGATTATTTGAGGTTTAGATAAGCATATAAGGAATATACTTTATTCCCTACAAAATGTCCAAAAAGGAGAAAAACGCATACACATACATAGGGGTTAAGTCATAGAATCATACACGATGAGGTTAAGCTATCAAGGTAGGTCGACCGGGATGTTAATGTATATATGTACAAACACACAACCATTCAAATAGTCCCCGTAGAGGCATATATAAACAAGATGAAAAGGCATTCAGAAGTTTTGATTGATTAAGCTATGCCAAGTTCAAAATAACCAGCAGCAAGAATTCATCACTCGAGGGAAAGTTTGTAAAACATTGGGATTATGACATAACAATAGTTACAGCAGTTGTGGAAAAATAGTCGGGAGGACGATTCTTCACTATCCTCCTTGTGTCGGGATAGTTAGAGGGAGGATCCGCCACCAATAACTTTAATTCTTTTAGCTGCTCCACTCCTTCCTTTGTCACGAACTTGATGGAGTTTATAAAAAAGTTGGAGACTGGAATGACAAAATCAGAGGATTTGAGATAGGCCTTCCTGTGCTCCTCAAAGTGGGTGTCTTCGTTGGCCTTGTAGTTTGATAATTCCTCCTGAGCAGCCTTAAGAGCAATCTCTTTGAGGTTCAAAGTAGATAATTGATTGGCTAATTTTGTTGCATGTGCATCTTTTACTAACTGCAACTAGGATGATAGTAGAGCAACTTCAGATGTCTGTTCTTCTAATTTGGAGGATAAATCAGTACCTCGAGCATTGCTTGATTGTAGTTGGGATTTGAGACCTTCTATGTCAGTTTTGTATTGTAGTGACTGCTCAGTCTCTGTCTTGAGCAACTGGATAATTCTTTCCAATTGGGTGGACAAACCCTTTAGTTTTTTATCCACCTGATCAGGAGAAAACTCAGAAACATGTTTCTTCAGGGATTCATTCTCTTGGATTAGGGTATGCAACAAATGGGGCATACTCATATTATATATCCAACACTGTAAAATAAAGAACATTAAGGGGGTGTGTAATGAAATAGGATTGTGGAGGAAAATAAAGGTACCTTCGTCTCCTCCAGAGAAAATTTATCAGTCATCTCAGAGTAGTCAATGCTTTCGATTATTCGGCATACCTCCTCCCTAGCTATGGTGAAAGACCCTCCCAAGAGTATTGACTGGGTAGCAGTAATGGAAGAAATAGAAGACAAAGAAGTTTAAAGCGAAATGGGATAGTAGATAATGTAGGGTACATTGTGAGGGGGCAAAGTCATATGTTCAGGAAAGTTCATAAAAAAAAAGAGGTGAAGAGCTACCACTAGGGATACGTGGGGTGGTAGACGCATAAGGAACAAGGGAAAGATAAAGAGCCGAGAGAGGAAGATCAAGAGAAGAAGGAGCAGCACCTGAATGAGGAAGGTCTCCAGAATGAGAAGCAGATTTATGTTTTGGAGATGGAGCAAGGGCCAGTTTACATTTTTTCTTGCCAGGGACTGCTTCGGGGGATTGCTCCAAAGCCGACAAAGAGATAGACTCATCAACGGAAGGAAGATTGGCAGAGACTCTTTCCAGAGCTACATCTTGAGAGCCAGAAACACCCTTTATGTCAATAGGGGCTGCTGACGAAGAGGGTTAACCCAATGCATCAAGAAGTTCTCGCTCCTTAGCAGCGACTAATTCTTCCGATAGGCACAATTGATCATCAATTGTAGTTGCATACATAGCGTCCACTACACAAAATAAAAAATATCTTAGTTAGTAAAAAAAGGGTTGGGGTAAATGAATAAAGACTTACTAAGGGAGCCATGAAGCTCTATCTTGACAGGGCTTAACCCGAAGAGGTAGAGGAGATCATCGTGAATCCATTTATGAATGAATAAACGAAAACCCGATAGCTTCTTGGAGTAGCTGACAAAAGAAGGGTGTCTATGCAATTCCTTTATGTTAGGAAGAGCGGGTAGAGAAGATTTCCAGGAAGAAGACCAAGGGACAGATCTCAGAAGTTCCACAAAAAAGAAACGGGATTTCTATCCCTTAATGGAAGAGGGCATCTCCTCAAAAAATGTCATTTTAGGTCTTAATTGAAATAAGAACACACCGGGATTTGATTTATTGGGGTAGGAAAACATAAAGAAATTTTGGGAGCTTGGAGGGATGTCATGAATACGGAAGATCATGTACAAACCACAGAGATAGCGAAAAGCATTAGGGGTGAATTGTTGTAGGGGAATGTCAAAAAACTGGCTAATTTCTACCAGAAAAGGGGGAATAGGAAAACACAAGCCCGCCACTAGTTGATCTTTGAAAAAGGTAACACAATTCTTAGGAGAAAGATGGGGGCAAGCATCAAAATCAGGAATGATAATGCGATAGGTTTTGGGGATATCATATAAAGAGTGAAGAGCGGACCTATCCAATTTATGAAAGACAGAACAGGTTTGTGCATACCAAGCCTAGAAGGACTCTTCAGCCATAGAATAATACAAGAATGCAAGAAAAACAACTTACTAAGGTTTGGAGAAGAAGGAACAGCATGGAGAGACAGGAAGGAAAAGGAGGTCAGTTGAGAATGCAAAAAGTCGAGACAACAATATCAGCAAAAAGCGTAAGGAAGAAGACGAAGAGTTGAAGAGTTTAGGGTTTTTGAAAATATTAAGTGACAAGAAGCACCGTTGGATGTGAAAAGCACTCATAAGAAGAACCGTGGATGTCACAAAGAAAAGACACGACAGGACGTTACCACAAGAACGTGTGACTTATTACGTCAGGAAAGAGAAATTAGAGAACACGTGTCAGGGAGCCGCAAGTAAGCATTTATAATAGACACAGCAGGCCAAATCATACTCATATTAGCGTCGTCATATTACACACTACTAATGTTCTCTTACCGTTGAAGGGTCAATCAACGAGCAGAAAGATGTCAAAAAGGTATCTGATTTCCTAGGTGTAATAAATAGAAGGGGTTAATATTAAACTATAGTGTGAAAAAAAAAAGTTAAGATATATTAATAATTCTTAAGCCGGCCCGATCTTGTAGATAGGACGGACCTCAAAAGTTCATATAGTCGCATACAAGGAATCACTCATTTACTCATTCTGGGTATGACCAAACACATTACATTGCACGTCCATCTCAAACATCAAACCTTAACATTATCAACAGTAGTTTTACAAACATAGTTATGGGGTTGCAAACATAGTTATGAAGTTGTCATAATTATATCAACCCCACTCGAACTGTTCCTGATCAAGTAGAGGGAGGGGGAATATTTTGCCCGGTACTTTCCATCTATAGACGTCAGATTATGGGATGATGAAAAGGAGAATGACAACTTGGACACATAGGAGAAGGTTGTTCTATTCTCCAGACGATTTGTGCAACTTACCCCTTCAAATATGTGACTGAAGGGTCTACCCTCAGTCTAATTTGATCCAACTCGGCTTGTAAAATATCCACCTTAGCTTGCAGCCGGTCTAACTCTTGTTGTTGCTACGATATTAGCAGATTGTCTGTATGGACCTTCCTGGTTAGCGCAGCTATTTCTGAAGCATGATGCGATATTAGTAGATTGTCTTGTGTTCTAGATCCTGATAAACTTTGTCCCTCGAAAAAGTTTCAGAATGAACTTGGGACGGGGATGCCGACAGTAGCACCTCTGGTTCTCTATGTGGGGAATGATATCGGTCCAGATCCTGCGTCACCTTAGCCAAAGTTTTCCCTCTCTCTCACAGCAATTGATCCTAAAAGGAAGGATCTGAGGCCATGAGTCTCTATAAACTTATAGAGTAAAATAGAGCAAAGGGGGATGAAGATGGGTCAGGAAGGAAGCAAGAGCACAGCTCTATTTAACATACCAAAAGGAGTCACGGGGTCACTGAAGGAGAGGTCACAGGATCATTGTAAAAGAAGTCACGGGATCACTGCAAAAGATGTCACAAGATCACTGTAAAAGTCACTACAGAGCTACCACAGAAGGTAGCAAGAGGTCAGGAATAGACTTAGGTCTAGTTAGTCGGCTATATCTCCTTCAACTAGACTTGAAAGGGAGGCTAGTGATATGGGTTATGATAAGAGGACCCCTTTTCAGGAGAAGGGTATGAAGATAACAAGGATGAGGAAGGCTGAGAAGGGCAAGAGGAGAGGCCACTCGGAAAAGGTTAGACCCAGCAAAGGGGGGTCACTACACGCATGGTAGATCATACGTGGTAGACCAACCAAGCATGTAGGACCGACCGAGCATGTAAGATCGGCCGAAAAGACCACCCGAGTATATTCAGTCTGTCAAATATAAAGGATTGACCCGGTGTAAAGAAAGTTTAACCTTGGGCGGTTCGGAATGTAGCAAGGTCACCTGAGTATATGAGTTTGGTAAGCAAAGATCGATCGAGCTGTTGGTTAGTCCTAGGAAAACGAACCGGTTCCATTGTACAAAATTTTTTGTACAAGTGTCGAACCTTTCCTTAAATAACCTATTGTGTTCTTTAGAAGTTAAATTAGGAATCGCAGACGGAACTTAACATCATTGATTCCAAATTTAAATTATCTGTTCTTAATGGTTTAGATTTGAATCGCAAGTGGAACTTAACACTATTGATTCAAATCCACCTATGTTATTAATTCCATTAAATATTAATTTCCAAAATTAGCTTCCAGGACTGCATGGCGAGGCACATGGCCTTCTTGGATATGGGAGCAACCACCACCGCCTAGTCAAAGCCTTTTAAAGAAAGCTAATATTTAATTTCCTTAAATAACTCTAGGTTAACAAAAAAGAACAATCGAATCACAAATTCGAAAAAGAAGAAAACACAAACTTGAAAAATAAATTCGATAAACTAGATCTAATTGCCTCTTGTATTTAGAATTCTCACAAAGAAAATAACTAGTATGATGCGGAAGAAAACTACTAGTTATACCTTCTCTTTGTAAGCTAATGACCTCAAGATCTTCTGCTGTATTCCTCGCCTCACCTTACATTCGACGTCGTGTGAGCGACGATCCTCCAAGATGAACACCACCCAAAAGCTTCTTCCTCTTCTTCTAAAATCCGGCCACCACCACCACCAAGGAGAAGAGAGCAAAAGGGAAAAGAGAAGGGAGAGGGAGAGGGTCGGCCACTTAAGGTTCTCCAAGCAAGAGAATAAGAATTGTGTCTCATGAAACCTCCTCACCCCTTCTTTTACAATACTTGCCCAAGGCAAATAAGGGAAGAATTTTTACAAAAATTAAAATCTTCCAAGAGTTTTTCCTTTTCCCTTTTAATTTTTTCTTTTCTTTCCTCTTGATTGAATTAATCACCAAAATTAATTGATGATGATTTTATTTTATAATTGGTCAGCCCCTTGCTTGGGCTCCAAGCAAGGTGTCCGGCCACCACATCAAGAATAAGGAAATATATATTTTTTAAAATTTTACAAGAAGAAAACCTCTTATAAAATTTACAAGCTCTCTTTCCTAAAGTAGGAGTTAAAAAAGGAAAGTTTCTAAAAATTAAAACCATGTTTTAAAATTTAAAACTTCTCTTATAAAATTTCCTTTTTAATATGATGATAGAAAATTTTAATTTTAAAACTTTATCTTCCTTTTTTTTCTTAAACCATGAGGATGGTTAAAAAATGAAAGTTTTAAGACTTTTAAAACTCTCTATTAAAACATGTGGCCTAATTCAAATAAGGAAAGTTTTAAAAATTAAAATTTCTCTTTGAAAACTTATAGTTTTCTATAAAGAGAAGATTTTAAAAATTCAAAACAACCCTCCCTTTTTGAATTATTGTGGCCGACCCCTTCATGATTGGTCACCAAGCAAAGGGTCGACCCCTATAGAAGAGGATGTGGCCGGCCCCTATAGAAGGGCCTTACATTTAGATGGACTTGAGGCTATAATGAGGCTACGACAGGGACCTAGAGGAGAAATTGGTTTTGACCTTCCGATGAGCTTGAGTATCCCGTGCTCGCCCCGAACACACAACTCAAGTTCATCGATAATAACTCATTCCACTAGAGAGTTATTACCGCACTACCGCACCAATCTCAAATTACATTATGGGCTCCTTCTTATTATGAGTGTGTTAGTCTTCCTGTGTTTAAGATTACGAATGTCCACTAATTAAGTAAGTTACTGACAACACACTTAATTAATATCTAGCTCCAAGAGTAGTACTACTCAACTTCATTGTCATGTCGGACTAAGTCCACCTGCAGGGTTTAACATGTCAATCCTTATGAGCTTCTCTTGGGAACATTCTCAACCTAGATAACTAGGACACAGATTCCTTCTATAATCAACAACACACACTATAAGTAATATCATTTTCCAACTTATCGGGCATATTGATTTATCGAGCTAAACCTCACCCTTTGATAAGTCAAAGAAATAAATATTAAATATATGTGCTTGTTATTATATTAGGATTAAGAGTACACACTTCCATAATAACTAAGGTCTAGTTCTTTTACTAAGTCAGTACAAAAAGAACTTACCTAAATAGTCCTACTCAATATACTTAAAGTGTATGAGTGTAATTTATTAGTCAAGATAAACTAATACTTAATTACACTAGGACTATTCTAATGGTTTGTTCCTTTCCATCTTAGTCATGAGCAACTGTTTATAATTTATAAAGAACTGACAACATGATCTTCTGAATGTGACACCACACTCCATGTTATCTACTATATAAATTAATTGAACAATTACATTTAACAAATAAATGCAGATATTGACCAATGTGATTCTTTTATTTCAAAAATAAATGTTTACAAAAGCTAGGCTTTTAGTATACACTCCAACACGAGCATGGATACTCGACTGACATATATAGTTAACCGAACATAGAGAGTCGACCGAGTGTAAAAGTTCTTAGCCTTGTGCACAAAAGATAAAGGTCGAGCGAGTGCGATAGGCTGATTAAGCCTATCGGTTCGACAGGCAAGGCCTAGTCGGGTTTCGTAGACCGGTCGAATGCAGAGGCATATAGTCCCACAAGATCCTTAGCATACGACCGACTGAAGGAAGGGTTATCAGGTAATGGTGCCTCTATAAGCCCGACTAGGTTGTCTTGATCAATGATGTAGGGTCTGTCTCTCTCAATGGATCGGCTGAGCAGATGAGTTCGATAGGCAAAGACCGGTCGAGTGTAAGAGACCGATCGAAAGTAGAAGTACTTAGCATTTAAGCTATCCTGAAGGCCTATATACACCCGACCGATTAGTCTTGGTCGATAAGGTAGGATCGGCCAAGCTTAAAAGACCGATCGAGCGCAGAGGCATTTAGCGGCATACGATCGATTGAAGGAAGGGTTAAAGGGCAATGGTGCCTTTATACGTCCGACCGCTCAATCTCGGTCGACAAGGTATGACCGCCCAGGTTCAATAGACAGGTCGAGTATGAGAAGTAGATCGAACATAAAGGTCTTCAACCTTACATAAGTTCTAGCATATTCATAATGAAGTCTTTGTCAGATATAAATAACCGATCGAGTATAAAACACCGACCAAGACTAGTACGGACAGAAGATATTCCTTATATATGCAAAATAAGCTTATATGACTAACAATATACAATTGTATAAAAGCTTAATCAATTTAGCAGCAAATATCTTCTAGAATTCTCCGTAGGTATGCTAAATGGCAAAGAAGGTACATCTGGGGTAAGAAAAAGATTCCTTAAACTATTATTGCAGTTCTAGTTTACATCATCTCTTAACAAACTTTAACAAACCTAGGTCCACCTCATGACTGTGGAGGTTAGATAAGGTGTAATAAAAAGAGGAATCCTCTCTACTGGCAAGGTACGCAAACATATTCATTGCATCCAAATCAAACTCTAATTTTCATATTGCTTCTTCTTCTTCATCTCGCCGGAGACTAACTTGAGTGTCGGAGGGCCTAGCCAGGGATTCCCACCCCGGTCTTAGGTCACTAACGCTTGGTCGGTTGGTCTCATCGTGTGCAAGAAGATGAGATCATCTCATCCATCGGATTGCAGAGTTTTTTTTTATCCCTGGAGTCACCTCCCTGGAATTCCTTTTTACGAGGTATTATTCATAGATCCGCTTTGGTTTTCTCGGATCGATTGTTTTGCATTCGAGTGTCAGTAAGGTCCGTTGTGGATTTCTTGAATCTATCCCCGTTCATCGACATCAGAGTTATCACATATCACCACTCATCATTGCCTAGTGCTTCATCTCGCAAATTCTCAGACAGGATCAGTATAAAAGGTTAACCTCTTACCTAATTTCCAAAGGGTTCAACCAAGGATAACTTGACCCAACTCTATTTGTTAAATCAATCAACTAAGATATTTTTATAGCTCAAGTATATGTAGATGATATAATTTTTGGGTCAACCAATTCAGAATTTTTATAAAAATTTATAACCCTAATGGAACAAGAATTTAAATGAGCTTAGTAGGTAAACTAACTATTTTTACAAAAATTTATAAATCTAATGGAACAAGAATTTAAAATGAGCTTAGTAGGTAAACTAACTTACTTTTTAGGGTTACAAATTAAACAAACAAATGAAGGCAATTACATTTATCAACAAAAATATATTAAGGAATTACTTAAAAAAAATTGGAATGAAAAATACTAAAGAAATAAAGACACCTATGGCAACTAACACAACCTTAGATAATGACCCAAATGGAAAACTAGTTGACCTAAAATACTATAGGAGTATCATGTAACACCTCAAATTTCAATATTTGGAGTCCTAAAAGTCCTTATAAAAATTTAGAAATACTATAGAAATATTTTAGAGATTTTTAGAAATTTTTAGAACATTTTTATGTAATTTTTGGAGGTCGTTTGGTATTTTTACTAAACGAAAAAAGTTTTTGCAAAAATGTGGTCCAAGCCGAGATTCGAACTGGAGACCTCCGATTAAGCAGAACCTTAAGCAAATTCGACTAGCCAACTGTTCCGCCAGTGGTTTGTGAACATATATGGAACGAAATATATATAAGCTCTATTTGAAACAGAAATACCTTAGGTTTAAAAAGGTTGCAGAAAATTTCCTGATGCCAAGGCTTGACCCGGCAACCTACGGCCGCAGTAAATGCTTTAAGCAGAGCGGCTGACCAAGTGTCCCAGCAAGCATTGCTGATTAATAAGGGAATGAAATTTATTTAAGTAATAGTTAATAGGAAACGGAATAGGAAATAAATTGGAATAAAAAGGGGGTTTCGGCGGGATTCGAACCCGCGACTCCAACCATGAACCAAACACAGCCAACCAACTGGGCTACGCGTGAGTTGTTAACCAAGTATGAAGCGAGATGTATTTAAGTTATAGTAAGGAGCAGAAATAAAACCTAGGTTATAAAGGGTTAATTTCTTATTCCCGAAACCAAAACTTTTCCTCACCCTTCCCTCGCGACGGCGCCGGCTCTCGGGCGGAAACAGAGCCGAATCTAGGGCTCATCTTCGGCGGCCGACGAGGACTTTTTCCGGCGAGATCTCCACACCTTCGTGATCCCCTCGTCGAGAAGAACAAGTAGATACCAAGAGATCTTTGAGGAAACAACTTCTCCGAATCCTAGCAGCCTTTTCTCTCCGGTTGTAAGTCCAAGAACAGCGAGGTGAGTTGCTACTCACCTGCAGTAGGAGTTGTTCCGAGCTTTGATTCATTTTCATGACTTTCGGATTCTTATTTTCTGTGATTTTCTTCCTTATTGCTCTAAAGGTTGAAGTAGCCATAGAACCCTAGTTTTCAGATCTAAAGCTTTGGTATTCAGCTTAAGTCTTGTTGAGGTTTTGGTTAGCATAGTAAGTTTCGGATCTTGTTTCCCTTGAATTTGAAGCATGCCGTACAGCAGTGATTTCCGTTTAGTTTGTTGCCTTGGCACATAACAAGAAGAACAATCATGCTTTGGTTCCTTGTAGGTTCTAGTGTATCATCATATCCACGTATCAACTTTAGATAGCAGCAGAATTATTTTTGGTAAATGGCAATTTTTTTAGCAAGCCTATATGCAGAAATTCATTGGTAGTATGCAGATTATCTTGTGAGCAAATTTTGGATCGGATTCAAGGTGGTTTATGTTCCTTAGTGATGCTTTCAGATTTTGGAACAAATTGTTTTATTTGTTTATGTTCCTTAGTAGACTTATTCATTTGTAGCTTAATTAGACATGCCAATTTGATTTCCTTTATAGCTTACTGGACCAGCATGTGTTTATTAAGCATTTAAGTTTCAGTTTTGATGTATATACATATATATGCACATTGAGTATTATGAGTTAGTTTAATCTGTTGGTTTCCTTAATGGTAGATTAATGGATTTATTTAGAGCAGTGTACAGGATTGATTGTACTTAATTCCTTGGGTATCTAAAGCAAGCTATTAATTCCGTATCTTTTGGAAATGAATAAGTTGATTAGATGTTAACAGCATTGTGAATTTAGTTTATATAGATATACATGAGTAGATCTTTTAGTACCCATTTGCTATTGATTTCGGGTTCTTTTCTTTTGCTGTTTTCAAGCATGAGCAGTTTTAGTTTTCATTGTTGTTTAGTATTTCCTGATGAAGCATGATATTCTGTTAATTCCATGCAGCAACGATTCCTTTATTTTCTAGATTCTATTGCATGCCTAGTAGTTAAATTGGTTTTACTTTCACAGCATGCTTAAGTTGTTCTAGTTTCCTATTTGCTATTGGAATAACATGAGCAGTTTTATTTTTATAGCATGCAGATTTTTATAAGTAAAGTATGCAGATTTTTGATAGGCTTAATATGCAGATTTTTGTTAAGCTTTGCATGCAGATTTATGTTAAGCTTTGTATACAGATTTTCAGTACGCAGGGTGTGTTCTAGTGCACACCAAGTGCTTGATAAAATGCTTAGCTCAATATAATGCTACAGTAGGTATTTTATAACTCAGTTAATGCAGTAGAAGCATTTAAAATAACTTATTTAGTCTTGCTTCAGCTTATATAGGACTACGGTCCAATGGGTGGGCTCCCACAGTCGCCTCTAGGTTCAGATAACCTAGTTAAAGCAAGGTAAGAAAATTAATTATGAAATCAATATTTTATTTTCAGCAGTGGCACTGTACTGGATTAGATATCCATTGGGTTGGGCTCCCACAGTCGTCCCTAGGTTTAGATAACCTAGTAAACCCTACTAGACTCGGAACTTGCAATCCCGGGTTTAGTTAGGGATGCGCGCACAGCAAGTACAGTTGTCGGGTCCATCAGCAGCATGATTACTATTTTGATCTATTATGTAAATAGTTTTCAAAACTTCACAAATTAGTTATGTGAATACAAGTTAGACTCAGTTTAGCATTCATTAGTTCAGCTAATGTATCAGTTCAGTTTCCTATTGATACACATGATAGTTCTATGATTAGCTGTACATGTTTAGTATTTCAGTTAGCATGATTCCTTTGCTATTTATGAGCATGATTAGCTATACATGTTTAGTATTTCAGTTAGCATGATTCCTTTGCTATTTATAAGCATGATTAGCTATACATGTTTAGTATTTCAGTTAGCATGATTCCTTTGCTATTTATGAGCATGAGTAGCTATACATGTTAGCTTTTCAGTTAGTTGATTTCTTTGCTATTTATGAGCATGAGTAGCTTTACATGTTAGCATTCAGTTTTAGCATGCTTTTATTTATATACATGCATATCGAGTTTTTGTGAGTAGGATAGCGCTCACTAAGCTTTTAGCTTATAGATACTATTTTCCTCCTACTGCAGATAAAGGAAAAGCTAAAGTATAAGGAAGAAGACGACAAGGAGATGCTGTGACGGTGTGTGATGTGTGGACTATGGAGATCCTTGAGACTTAGCTAAAGAACTCACTTAGTTTAAGAATTTGTTTAGCTTAATTTCTTATTAAGTTGATAAGAAAATTTTGTAGTAGGAAGTTATGTTTCCGCTTTTCATTACTTACATGATTTGATTTATTAAACTGCGTGGTTGTGAAAATATATGTTCCAGCCGCCTGTGGTTGAGTATACTCTGTATGTATTTACGGATATGGTCACCGGTACATGGGAGACTCTGCCGAAATTTTTCGGTAGAGATTCCTCGTGGTTTTGATCACACCAGTTAAGTAGAGTTAGCAGTTAAGTAGCGTCCACCTCTAGAGAGTGGTAGTAGTAAAGAAGGTGGGTCGTTACATATCATAGGTAGCGTTCTATACTTAACTGTAAATCGACATAATATTTTATTTGCAGTTAGTATATGTGCTAGATACCAAACTTATGCTAAAGAATCACATTTGACTAACGTCAAAAGAATTTTTAGATATCTTAAAGGAACATCAAATGTAGAAATCTAGTATCCTAGAACACCCAATTTTGAACTCATAGGATACTCTGACTCAGACTATGCTGGTTGTAAACTGGACCATAAAAGTACAAGTGATGGGTGTCAGCTACTTGACCCATCACTTGTCAGCTGGTTTAGTAAGAAGCAACATTGTGTTACCTTATCTACTACTGAGGCAAAATATATAACTATAGGAGAATGTATCACCCAATTATTATGGATGATGCACACTTTAAAAGACTTCAATTTAAGCTTTACAAATACAAAAGTACTAATTAATAATGTCAGTTCAATTAATTTAACCAAAAATTTTGTGCATCATTCAAGAACTAAACACATCAAAATTAGACATTGCTTTATCAGGGATCATGTCACTAAAGGTGGCATTGAACCCAAATACATTGAGTCCAAGTCAAACCTAGCTGGCATATTCACTAAACCCCTCCCTGAAAGTGAATTTAGTAACTTGCGTCGACAATTAAGAATGTGCTTAATAGATTAGGACTCTTAATTTCAAAATTTCTTTAAAAAATTATTCTTTAAAATTCTAGGGTAAAATTTTTTATTTATTTTTCTCAAAACTTCCCTTATTTTTCAAATTTTTAAAATTATTTTTAGCCTTAGTCTAGATTAAACTCTTAGAAAACATGCTCTTATAGATCTAGGACTTAAGCATCTCACCAACACACTAGGACTACCTTATTTGTATATTGCTAAACTTAGAAAAGGGTGAGATGCATAGGCAAATTGCCTAGACTTAAGATGATTATATTAGTGCATCAATACAAGTCTGGGCATTAAATTCCAAACTAATAGTAATCAGGATAAGTTTTCTAGCTTAGTTAAACATTAACTGTATAAATTAACTTAACCTGACTAATCAAGTGAAAACTGTTATCTTCTAATAGTTAGACAGTTAAGGACATTTTTTTGTTGTCTATTTTGAAATAATGTCAGGTTCAGTGGGAGGATTAATAACTTAAAAATTATTTTAAAAATTTCTAAAGCTTATAAACACTTCAACTTTATCACCCTTAGTGTTTTTAAATGATAGCTTTGTAAATCAGTTTGACCATTATTTAAGTTTTTGAAATATTATTTTAAAAGACATTTCTGAAAAAAAAAGTTTTTCAAATATTTTCAAAAGTTATATTAAAAAACCTATCCATTTTTAAAATATTTCTTGTTTTTATTTTGAAAAAATAATTTGAATTTTCTAACCTTAAAGTTATTTTTGTAAAAAAATTTCTTTTGAAAACCTTATGAAAAATTAGTAGATTTTGAAAAAAAATTAAATTTTCTAATATTTAAAGTTATTTTTACAAAAACTTAGAATTATCAAATTTTTATATCTTTTAGAAATCTTATATTTTGAAAACTGTGTAGATTTGGAAAACAATTTCAAAATCACCTTATTTTTGAAAATCTTGACATAAATTTTTTACTTTTAAAAATCACTTTACAATATGTCTTTAAAGATTCTCTTTAAGTTAATTAACTTATTTTCTAAGCTATTTTTAACTCCCCCAAGTAGTCTTGAAAATTTTCTATTGTCAAAGTTTTTTTTGGTTACTTTACTTAGCAAATTATTTTCATGTATTGTCTATTCCTATTTTTTTGATGAATGTCAAAAGGGGAGGGTTAGGTGGATTAAGTTATTAAAATACAAAGCATAACATCAAAACAAGACTAACTTGAAAATCATGTTATTTATTTATGAATATTATTTTTTTTCCTAACTTAACCCAAGTTGTCATTACATCAAAAAGGAGGAGATTGTTGGTACATGTTGCACTAACGGTCTAACTCAGGTTTTGATGAATGGTAAAGTAAGTTAAGTTAGATTTAATGTGATCTAACATTTTAACTAAGTGTGCAAGAGAAGTCCAGATAGGTCAACGGGCTAACCGAATATTTGGCAAGAAATCTAAGTAGGTCGATGGAATGATTGGATAGCTGGTACGAAGTCCAGATAAGTCGATGGGCTGATCGGATATTTGACATAAAGTCCAACTTGGTCAACGAGCCGACCAGATAACTAGCATGAAGTCTAGACATGTCAATGGGCTGATCGGATGTCTAGCAAAGCGGTAAGCTAAGGTAAGTCATTGGAGAAGGGTGACTTGGTGAGGACGTGTTCCCCATTTGAGGGAACAGTAGGAGTCGATCCAACTTAGATCTATTTGGAAAATCTAAGTTGAGATCTTGACTGGATTTTGGTCTCTAGGAGATAGAATCTAATTACTACTTTTGGCTATAATTGTACTAACACTTGTTTTGCAGGGTAATATAAGTTTTATTGTCTCAGACTAACTCCATTTTGTAGGAAATAAAGGTTGCTGGAAAAGTTGGTCAGGGCGCCTGGAAGCGGTCCAGGCGCCCGGAATGTAACGCCCAGCAATTTCATATGAATTTCTTTTAAAAATAAGAGAAAATGGAACCAAAAAGAAAAGAAAAAGAAGAGTGGTCAAGGCTTGAACCTTGAACCTCTTAACAAGTGGCAAGTTTTAAGTAGTATGGGATAACCAGTAGCCCAGGAGGAAGTATTGTTAGGAAGGAAAGGGAAATTGTAGTTAAGGGTAGGGAGGGTGAAGGGACACCTTTCTCCCTTCACTTAGAAGAAAAGTTTATCTTTCCTTTCTCCCCTCCACTTAGCATGAAGAGTTCATTTTCCCTTCTCCCTTCATTTAGAATAAATGAAGGGAAGAATGAAAAGGTGTTTTCCCTTCTCCCTTTCATTTGGAATAAATAGGAGTAAGGGAAAGAAAAGTTATTCTTTTCCTTCTTCCTCCTTCTTCTCCCTCCACCGAAATTTGCCTCCTCCTCCTCCTCCATTTTCAGAATTCAAGCTAAAGGTTTCTTTCTAGGAAAACTTCACAAAGGGAAGTCCTTAAAGCATACTACTTCTTACAAGCAAAGATAAGGAAAAAAAGGGAGTTCTAGAAGCGAAAAGTCTTCTTCTTCTCCACCAAGGGTATTTTCTTAGTAAACCAAGCAAGAGGAAGTAAGTATTCCCCTCATCTGCAGTACAAGTAGTTTTTCCTTGTTGTTTTTCTTCTTTTTATGTTGCTCATAACCTAGAAACATATCCTTGTAAGTTTCGGTCAAGAAGAAAAAAAAAGGATTAGAGAAAGTTTAAAACCTAAACTATGCTTGCTTATGATTCCTCATGGTGTGTAACTCATTATAGGATGTTGGTTTAAGGTTTTCATGCTTTATGTTGCTTAAGGACTTAGAACCATGCTCCTTGAAGTTTCGGCCAAGAAGAAAAAAAAGGATTAGAGAAAGTTTAAAACCTAAACTATGCTTTCTTATGATTCCTCATGGTGTGTAACCCATTATAGGATGTTGGTTTAAGGTTTTCATGCTTTATGTTGCTTAAGGACTTAGAACCATGCTCCTTGAAGTTTCGGCCAAGAAGAAATAAAAGGATTAGAGAAAGTTTAAAACCTAAACTATGCTTGCTTATGATCCCTCATGGTGTGTAACCCATTATAGGATGTTGGTTTAAGGTTTTCATGCTTTATGTTGCTTAAGGACTTAGAACCATGCTCCTTGAAGTTCCGGCCAAGAAGAAATAAAAGACTTAGGGAAGTTTTAACTCCAATTAGAATTGCTTATGCTTTCTCTCATGATACCTAATATGTTATGTGATGTTATTAAGATGCTATTCATGATTTATGTAGCTTAAAAACCTAGGAACATGCCCTTGAAGTTTCGGCCAAGAAGAAATAAAAGGCTTATGGAAGTTTAAACTCTAATTAGACTTGCTTATGCTTTCTCTCATGATACCTAATATGTTATGTGATGTTATTAAGATGCTATTCATGATTTATGTAGCCTAAAAACCTAGGAACATGCCCTTAAAGTTTCGGCCAAGAAGAGATAAAAGGCTTAGGGAAGTTTAAACTCCAATTAAAATTGCTTATGCTTTCTCTCATGATACCTAATATGTTATGTAATGTTATTAAGATGCTATTCATGATTTATGTAGCTTAAAAACCTAGGATCATGCCCTTGAAGTTTGGCCAAGAAGAAATAAAAGGCTTAGGGAAGTTTAAACTCCAATTAGACTTATTTATGCTTTTTCCCATGATACCTAATATGTTATGTGTTGTTATTAAGAAGCTATTCATGGTTGATGTTGCTCAAAACCTAGGAACATGCCCTTGTAAGTTTCGACCAAATATGAATTAGGGTTTGAAGAGAGTTCAAAACTTTAACCATGCTTTATTATGATTCCTCATGATGTGTAACCTATTAGGTGATGTTAGTTTGATGTCTCCATGTTTTTATGTTGCTTAAAAACCTAGGGGCATGCCTTGAAAGTTTCAGCCAAGAAGGAAATGAAAAGGCTTAGGGAAGTTTAATTCCAAATAGACTTGCTTATGTTTTCTTCTATGTTATGCTATGTGTTATGTGATCTTATGTTCTGTGTCACACACAGAAGATCGTGTTATCAGTTCTTTATAAATTATAAATAGTAACTCACGACTAAAATGGAAAGGAACAAACCATTGGAATAGTCGTAGTGTAATTAGGTATTAGATTATCTTGACTAATAAATTACACTAGTACACTCTAAGTGTATTGAGTAGGACCATTTAAGGTAAGTTCTTTTTATACTGATTTAATAAAAGAACTAGACCTTAATTATTATGGAAGTGTGTGCTCTTAATCCTAATATAATAACAAGCACATATATTTAATATTTATTTCTTTGACTTATCAAAGGGTGAGATTTAGCTCGATAAATCAAAATGCCCGATAAGTTGGGAAATGATGTTACTTATAGTGTGACTTGTTGATTATAGAAGGAAACTGTGTCCTAGTAATCTAGGTTGATAATGTCCCCAAGAGGAGCTCATAAAGATTGTCATGTTAAACCCTGCAGGTGGACTTAGTCCGACATGACGATAAGGTTGAGTGGTACTACTCTTGGACTAAGATATTAATTAAATGAGTTGTCAGTAACTCACTTAATTAGTGGGCATCCAACATCTTAAACACAGGGAGACTAACACACTCATAATAAGGAGCCCAAAAATGTAATTTGGGATTGGTGCGGTAGTTCAATAATAGTTCTTTAGTGGAATGAATTATTATTGATGAAATTAAGTTATGTGTTCGGGGCGAACACGGGATGCTTAATTTCATCGGGAGACCAAAACCAATTCCTCCTCTCGGTCCCTATCGTAGCCTCTTATATATAGAGATTTATACTCACCACATATCCACCTTCTTACCCATCCTAATGGGGCCGGCCAAGCTAGCTTGGAACCCAAGCTAGGGCCGGCCAAGACCAAGTGGATGAGCCAAGTTGGTGGCCGGCCAAAGCTTGGGTCCCAAGCTTAGGTGGCCGACCACTAGAATATTAAAAAGGATTTTTATTAAAATTATTTCTTATGTGGATATCATGGTTTTAAAAGAGAGTTTAAAATTTAAAATTTTCCTTTTATACCTTTCTACAAAAGATTAAGAAAAGATTTGAAATCTTTCCTTATTTGTAGATTGAAAGGAGATTTTAATTTTGAGAAAATTTTCCTTTTTAACCATGATCATAATTTAAAAGAAAGTTTTAAAAATTAAATATTCTCTTTTATTAGTTTCTACAAAAGATTAAGAAAAGATTTGATATCTTTCCTTATTTGTAGATTGAAAAGAGATTTTAATTTTTAGAGATAACTTTCCTTTTTAGAAATTATCCACATATTTAAAAGAAAGATTTTAATTTATAAAATTTTCTTTTTATAACCCACCATGAAGGGAAAAATTATTGGAGAAATTTTTTATAAATTTCCGGAAACAAATTAGGAAGTTTTAATTTTTTTATTTAATTAAAACTTTCCTTGTTTTGGGGATTAAAGTGGTCGGCCATTGAAATAAAGAAAAAGATTTCAATTTTAGTTTATTAAATTTTTCCTTTTCATGGTAAAAGAATTAAGGAAGTTTTTATTTAAATTTCCTTATTTGCCAAGACCAAGGAATATAAAAGAGGGGGTAGAGGTGCATTCATTGAGAACAACTCTATTCTTTTCTTCATCTCTTTTTCTCCTTGGTGTGGCCGGCCCTTAGAGGTTCTCCCTCTCCTCTTCTCTTCTTCTCTAGTGGCCGGTTTTATCCCCTCTTGGAGCTCTTGATGGTGGCCGGTTCAAGCTAGGAGAAGAAGGAGAGAAAGGAGGTTTTTGTTTCTTGCATCCCTTGGAGCTTGGTGGTGGTGGCCGGACCTCTACTTCTCATGGAGAATTCTTGGTGGCCGAATCTAGCTTGAAGAAGAAGGATGTAACGACCACCCTTCTTACTATACTATACTACTCTCTAAGGATGACCGTTACTTAACTACTAACTCTACTTAACTTGTATGATCGAAACCACGAGGAATCCCTACCGAAAATTTCGATAGAGTCTCCCCTGTACCGGTGACCAAATTCATCAATACATGCAAATAATACACAGCCACAGGCGGCTGGAACATATATCAAACACCCACGCAGTTTAATAAGTGACAAAAACTATAATATCTACCTATTACATAGAAACTCATCACAGCATGCACACTAAAACACAAATAAACTCAATAGGAACATGGAATATAAAATACAGTCTCAATGACATCAACTATAAAGTACAGCTCATTTACTTCTTATCCACTAGACACGAAAACTCAAAACTTCCCAATTCACTCCCACAGTCCACGCATCACACACCATCCGCACCACCTTGTCGCCTTCCTTACTAAATCTTTTCCTTTCCTTTATCTGCAGTAAGAGGAAATGTAATCTATAAGAAAAATTTGCTTAGTAAGCGCTATCTAACTCACAAAAATATGAATATGCATGTATACATAATTAACTAGAAACTATATGCTCTAAAAGAAAGTAAAGCATAAACATAACTGCTCATGTCAAACTAATAGCAAAGAAAACTAAGGAATCTACTCATGTAATTCTAATAGCTAATCATGCTATACAAGGATAAAACAACATGCTGGTAGATAAAGCTAATCATGCTAAATATCAAATCAGGAAACAAACAAAACTAATACTTCATGCTAGAATTCAAAAGAAGCTAAACTTATTGACTCTAAGCATAAATGGTGCTTGTTTCATTTGTTTCAAAACTTATACTTTATTACTTTAAAATAATAATCAACTTCTCTTGGGCCCGGCATTGTACCAATTTGCGCGCATCCTTAATATGAGTAGAGGTAGCTAATCCCGAAACTACTAAGGTACTTCTAGGCGATCTTGTGCCTAGGGGTGATCTAGGAGCCCACCCAATGGACCTTATGTCCAGTACATGCCATTAAAAAGTAAAATACTTATTTTCTTTTTAACTATAACTTCCTTATACTTGTTATTCTTTAATTCTCTTATAACAAAATGTCTTGGCATTTATTCAAACACTTAGTGTGCTTTTAATCCTAACCTTCTAGAATTTAGGATCAATTTAAGACCTTGGTCTTTTCTTACTTATACACACTCATAACCCCTAAAAGAGTTTAATAGAACACTATATGCATGAAAATTCTAGAGTTTCACAGAATAAACACAATTATCAATACTTGCTGTGAAAGTAAAAAGGAAATACAGTCTTTTTAAACATACTGTACAAGAAGACCATTATCACTACGTAAGCATGCTATGAATGTAAAAACAATTCCATCTACACTATAAACTCTAAAGAAACTAGAAACTGATTGTTTTAAAAGGAAGGCTACTCATGCACATCTAATAACATAAGGAACTAGAAATCTGCTCATTGGGTAACAAAGCAAGTCTAAACCCGAAATACCCATTGTTATCACAAAAATATAAGTGACGCAATTAAGTCTATTATTAAAAGAAACCATTCATCTATCAAGGGAAATCATTCTTCACTAATAAAAGCTTCTGTAATATTCCAGTTGGTACCAAAAAATATAGTAAACTGGTAATTTCCCTTTCATAGAACCTAAACTATCATTCAAGTGGAATAACACATAGTTATACTATCATATATCTCCCGAGCAGCACAACCCATAATCCATACATGTTCTACTTCAGAAATCAAACTAAATCTCCAAATCACAGTTAACTGCCAAACTCTGAAAATCCTATAGCAAATCTCCTATATCCCTAGCAACAATACTTTAAGCATGCTACTATTGAACTAAAATAAAAGAGAATCTTTGGGGTCACGGCAGCAAACACAACCCCACATGCTCAATGAAATCAAAGATCTGTTCTAGCCTACTGAGTATTACCAATTGGTTCTAAAAGAAGGTGCAGGAAATTGCATATCACGGCAGCAAACCCATCCAACAAAAACCATTCTATCTTCTTTATGTGATTCACAGAAATTCGAAAACAAAAGTAAACAGAGTCCGAAATCTAATCCAAATTCCTCTCTTATAACCCTAATGAAACTCACGGCAGCAACATGGCAGCAAGTTCACAACATGCTTCAAAAATCAAAGATACAAGGAAACATCAATCCGAAATCTGGAACCACCCTTACCACAGGTGAGTAAGCGACTTACCCTTCGTATTCTTGGACTCACAACCGAAAGGGAAAAGGCTTCTAGGGTTTTCGGCAGTGAAGATCTCGGCGATCCCTTCCTATCCGCGTGTTCTCCTTGACGAGGAGACCACGAATCCGTGAACGGCTCCTGAAAAGAAATCCTCGCCGGCCGCCGAAAGTGGAGCCCTAACGTAGGCTTCGGTTTCGCCCAAGCAAAGTCGCCGTCGCACGCAAAAGAGGAGAGAAACGAGATTAGGGTTTGGGAAAAACCTAAACCCTTTTCTTATAACTAGGGTTTTTTATTAATCAACTACTACTTAAATATTATTCGCTCTTTCCTTAATTAACACCACTCGCTGGCACAGCTGGTCAGCCAGGTTTTGCTCGGGTCAAAGGCCTCGGCTTTGATCCCTCAGCCGCGCACTTTTTATTCCAAAGTTTATTTTCGGTTTTCTAAAATATCACTTAACAACTATTGGTTTCAGTTTTCTTCAAGAAACAATTGCTTGCTCACTTGGTTAGCCTGGGCAAATAAAGGCTTGGCTGAGTCGGAGATCATTAGTTCGAATCTTGCCTCAGCCCCTTATTTTGGTATTTCTGTTTCCTTTTATAGCTTAAGGTTAATTCTAACTTAAGATCAATTGAGTTCCTATTTGTTCACAAAAAGGTCGCGGACCAGTTGGCTGGCCGGATTCGGTTAAGGTTCGGTTCAGGTCCGAGGTCCACGGTTCGAATCTCGGCTTTGACAATTTTTTTGTCAAAACTTCCTTCATTTAGTAAAAATACCAAACAACCTCCAAAAATTACATAAAAATACTCTAAAAATTCCTAAAAATCTCTAGAATATTTTAAAAGCATTTCCAAATATTTTTAAGGACATTTAGAACTTGAAATGAGGAAATTTAGGTTGTTACAAAGGAGCTTGGTGGTTCTCGTCTCGGAAGATCGTTGCCCACACAACGTCCGAGATAAGAAGAGGAATACGGTAGAAGATCAAGAGGTTATTTTGCTTACAAAGAAAGGTATAACTAGTAATTATTTTCCGCATCATACTAGTTTTCTTTGTATAGTTATTTATGGAAATACCAAACATAAGAGGCATATGATTCTAGAGTTTTCGAAATAGTTTTTTTGAGTTTGTGTTTTCTTCTTTTTCAAATTTGTGATTCGATTGTTTCTTTTGGTTAACCTAGAGTTATTTAAGGAAATAAATATAGCTTTCCTTAAAAGGCTTTGCCTAGGCGGTGGTGGTTGCTCTCATATCCAAGAAGGTCATGTGCCTCGCCATGTAGTCCTGGAAGCCAATTTTGGAAATTAATATTTATAGAATTAACAACTTAGGTAGATTTGAATCAATAGTGTTAAGTTCCACTTGCGATTCAAATCTAAACCATTAAGAACAGATAAGTTAAATTTGGAATCAATGATGTTAAGTTCCGTCTGCAATTCCTAATTTAACTTCTAAAGAATACAATAGGTTATTTAAGGAAAGGTTCGACACTTGTACAAAATTTTTGAATAGTGGAACCGGTACAATTTTCTTAGGACTAACCAACAATTGGTATCAGAGCTAGGGTTTGCCTCTGTGTGTTTGGTTTTCAAATAGGTTATGCACATGTCATACATAATTTAGGTAAGATAATAGTAGGATGTGCTAACTTTGTGGTTGCAGGCTCCAACTATTATGGCATATTTTTATTATGTGTGATTAGACCCTTGGACATGTCAAGGGCATTTAATTGTGTGTGCATGATTGTAAAATTAAATACAACAGGAGTTGTATTAGTTATTAGGATTTTACATTTTTTTTTGTTCAATCTAGAATATATGTACATTCCTTTATGGAATATAGGATCGATGTATGTAAAATTCTATATTTGTCGCGGATCGTATCCTTGCGAGGCGTGGTGCTATCGAAGGACCAGAGGCGCAGCGGAATAAGACGTAAGATAGATGCGACAACTCAACCCGATGGCGGTGACTAAAGATGGCAGTAGCTAGGGTTGGAGCACACGAAGGACAGTGATGAAAATGTCATAATAGTTGGAAAATTAATTTCCATGTTTATTGCTTTATTTACTGTGATGTGTGTGTATGCATGTGTTATATGCTAGCATAGGTTAAAATTCTTCACCTTAAATAACTAAGTGGGAGAGGATTAGTATATTAATCTCACAGTCTCCATTACTGGTTTGTAAGTGATGCAACAAGCTTGCGTGTTGGCTCTGAGTGCCTCCCTCCACAATGGATGAGTTTGTTTGCGGATCACTAGATCAAACTTCCTTAATGGATGGTTATAGGAAGTTATTTAGGATGTGTGTGATCCTCTCCAACTGAAGGAGCACAATTCTATTTAATAGACTTACTATCAAGTAATGGTATATTGGGTTCTTCGGGCCGCGAAAACCGCTTTTCGCGTCGCGAAAACCCCGAATCACCCAAGGCCAACGGATCCGTGCAAGGAAAACCGAACGATAAATACAAGTACGAGTTTGAAAAACCTTTTAGATCTACTCCTAGATCTACATATTAAGAACTTTACCCTTGTTGCGTGCCCTTTCACGTTCCCGCTCTTCCAAGGAGTTGCCGGATCTCAAGACCGTCAAGCGCCGGTCCTCTAGAAGTATCCACACGGACACGTAGGTGGAGAAACCTCACACAAAAGGTGTGCTAGCACCTTGGTGAGATTCGGCCAAGCAAAGAGGAGAGGGAGAGGGAGAGCTTGAGGAAGAAGAAAGGAGTAAATGAGGCTTGAATCAAAAATTCATTTCATTCCCCTCACTAAAGTGGCCGACCACATTTTGTTGTGTAACCCCCATTTCCACTTAATTACAATTAAGTGGAGGCCATTAAGAGGTGTTGTGTAACTCCTATGATGTGGCACATCATGAAGATGTGGATCATTACCATTGGTCCACATCTTGCCACCTCACAATGATGTGGCAAATGAGTAACCTCCACTCATTTAATGTGGCCAACCCATATTAAATGCAATGGAGGCTTATAACCTCCATGAGGTGGCAAAGCAAGATGATGTGGAACAACACTATTGGTCCACATCTTGCCACCTCACTCATGATGTGGCAAAGAGTCAAGTCAAACTTGACTCTTCCTCTTCCTCTCTAGTCAAGTCAAACTTGACTCAATCTCTCTCATGGTTGATCTAATATAACCATTTGATTCGAGCCAACTTAATATAATGAATCTAAATCATTAAATTAAATTGATCTAATGAGTCATAATCTAAATTAGACTCATTAAATACATGAATCAACTTGAGTCTAACTCAATTAGCCCAATTTGGATTACTCTTAATCCAATTTGATTCATCAAATGAATCTAATCCTCTTGGTTCATCATATGAACCAAATCTCCATCTAAATGTCCTAAGTGTGTGACCCTATAGGTTCTTGTAACGTTGGCAAATGCCCCTAAACTCATTTAGGAGCATAAGTAATGAGCGGTATCTAGCAACACATCATTACTACCCAAGTTACAAGAATGTTGAGATCCAACATCACCTTGTGACTACTAATTGTGACTCCTCACAATATGTGACATTGTCCTTCTATCCTAGACATCTAGATTGATCAATGTGAGGCATAGACCGTGTCATCCTCTAATCAATCTAAATCTTGAACTCCAAGTAGACTCACTCGATCAAATGAGCTCAACATCTAATGTTGACTCATTTGGGCATGGCCATGCACTTCGTGGTCTAACTCTATCAAGAATATTGATGTCGCTCCCGTCATATGGGAGGGATAGATCCCATCTACATCACTCACCTCCCTCTGCATAATTTGTTACATACCCGATAATCGCCTTTATAGTCCACCCTATTACGGGTGACGTTTGATGAAACCAAAGTACATAACTCCTTATGTAGGGATCCATGGTGACTTCAGGTCAAAGGACTAATAGTCATACTAATAGCCACATGAGAAAGTATATGACACTCATATAACGATCCATGATACTTTCTCATGGCGGGTCATTCAGTATACATTCTCTAATGCATACCCATGTGTCAGCTTGATATCTCTATATCCATGACTTGTGAGATCAAGTCATCGAGCTGACCTACATGCTAGTCTTATTGTATTAACATTGTCCCTGAATGTTAATACTCGACTAGGAATGATTTAGAGTAGTGTTCCCTATATCATCTCACTATCGATTCAACTAATCGATTGATATAGGTATGAACCTTCTACTCAAGGACGCTATTATACTTAGTCTATTTGGCACTAATACAAATAAGTATAATAACCAAAGAAATGCCTTTATTAATATACAAGAATATGATACAATGAGTCCATACAATCATCAAATGATTGACTCTAGGGCTCTAACTAACAATCTCCCACTAGCACTAGTGTCAATCAGTATAGGCTCTAAGGCCTAATGACCTAGTGTGATCATCATGCTTTCTCTGTGCCAAAGCCTTGGTCAAGGGATTTGCGATGTTAGCCTCTGTAGGTACTCTGCAAATCTTCACATCTCCTCTATCGATAATCTCTCGAATGAGATGGAAGCGTCGTAGTATGTGCTTGGTCCGTTGGTGTGAGCGAGGTTCCTTCGCCTGTGCTATAGCTCCATTATTGTCACAATAGAGCTCACCTGGGTCAGCGATGCTAGGAACCACCCCAAGTTCAGTGATGAACTTGCGGATCCAAACTGCCTCCTTTGCTGCCTCTGATGCAGCAATATACTCGGCCTCTGTTGTAGACTCAGCTACTGTGTCCTGCTTTGAACTCTTCCAGCTCATAGCACCACCATTTAAGCAAAACACGAACCCTGACTGCGATCGGTAATCATCCTGATCGGTCTGGATGTAACGACCCGCCTTCTACTACTAGGCTGTAAGGCCGATCGCTACAGTTATGCTGTGCTAACTATGCGGAAAACTGATCTAATTTAAATTTTTGTTGCTAACTGATAACTATTCTTGGTTTTTCATGTACTGAAGGATGTAGTCTAAGGGATACAAGGTGTATCCTACATCCCCTATCGACTAGAAGCTGATCTGCTAAGTTTCTTGGTCGAAACTGAACTTCCCAATTGATCCAGACTGAACTGGGTCGATGGCTCTCTGTTGGATCGATCCATGGATTGATCCAGACCGCTACTGTGCTCGGGTGATAATCTGGATCGATCGGCTGATCGATCCAGGCTCACTGATCGATCCAGTGATCGATCCAGCGTGCTTCTGTACACGGGACTTTATTTGGATCGATCGTCTGACCGATCCAACATAGGTCAATCGATCCAATGATCGATCAAAAACCTTTCTGTTCGCGAGGAATAGCTTGGATCGATCGACCGATCGATCCAGAGGCCTTCTGTTCGCGACAGAATGTGACTGGATCGATTGGCTGATCGATCCAGAAGCCTTCTGTTCGCGGAATCAGCCCTCAATCGACCCATGGGTCGATCGAGGACCCCAGATCAATCCATGGATCGATCGGAGTTTCTGATTTCGCACTGGAACTCTGATTTCAGCACTAGTTCGTGCCAAAATCTCATATTAGAGTTCTAAAATCAATGGAAATAAGTTCTAGCATCTATTAACTAGCATTCCAACATAATTACTAACAACTAAAACAAATCTTCCATAGTTTAAACATCCTAAGGTCTAAAAGTGCATAAAAGTACTTGAGAAAAGAAATTAAGTTCTTAATTTGCTAAACTCCCTAAGGATCTTCATTCCAGGTTCCTGCCACACACACCATCTTTGCATTGACCTTCAACTTCCTCTGCTAATCCATTTTCCCTTTACCTTTATCTGCAGTATAAGGAAAAAGTATCTATAAGCTTAAAGCTTAGTAAGAAACCAGCTACCTCACTAAAACATGCAACGATGCAAACATGTTTTTAAATAATGCTATTTTAAAACATGCACTGAATTTGTTAAAGCATGGCATACTGAAGTTACATGGCATAAACACTGAAACATAGCATGCATAATAAAGTCTAAGCATGGAGCTATTTCATGGTATCAACCAAGAGAAACTAAACTGAAACTGAAACTAAAACTGAGTTAAAACTGAGCTAGTGCTGGTCTTAAATTATAATCACATAACCAGATTATGAGTTTGAAAGCTATTATCATAATAAGTGAAAATACATAATCATGCTGCTGTTTGGGCCCGGCAACTGTACTTTGTTGTGCGCGCATCCCTAACTAGACCCGGGTTTGTAAGTCCCGAATCTAGTAGGGTTACTAGGTTGTCTGAACCTAGGGACGACTGTGGGAGCCCAACCCAATGGACATCTGGTCCAGTACAGTGCCACTGAAAATAAAATACTGATATAACTGAATTTACTTATCTTCCTGTTACTAGGTTATCTGAACCTAGTGCTAGGTTGTCTGAACCTAGAGGCGACTGTGGGAGCCCACCCATTGGACCGTAGTCCCACGAAAGTTGTAGTAAGGCTAACTAAGCTATTTTAAATGCTTCTAATGCATTTACTGAGCTATCAAAAATGTCTAAGTCGCATTTTAATGAGCTAATCATTTAATCGAACATCTAGTGTGCTTAAACTCTCCCCTCTATTAGGGAGACCACCTCTAGGCACCCGACAACATCTAAAACCTCCAACTGAAGGGGAAAAGACGTGCCCGGCCCATCTAAAGGTACTCACTAAATCCCTAAACTTGCGAGGAGGGTTAAATACACCCTAGGTGTCGAAAAACTGCATATGACCAAACTAATGCATAGAAAACCAAACAGAAGCTACTTATACTGCAGGTGAGGGGTTTCTTACCTCGTACGCTAATTTCCTTACAATTCTATTCGCTAGAATTCCGGTGGAGATGACCCCTTCAACAATCTTCTCGCGTCTATGCGTTCCTCTCGTGAAGAAGAGCTTCCTCGTGCCGGAGTTGTCGCCGGAAGATGACCTTGGGGCCCTAGGGAGGGAACCCTAGGCCTTCTTGTGGTTGGCGCCGAGAGAAGGAGAGGAGAAGGGAAGGTTCGGCGGTGAGGGTTTGAGGAGAGGAAAATCACGATCCAAATAACCCTTCACTCATTTATTTCCTATTTATATTAAGTGGTAATTTCCGCCCAAACCTAACATAAATATTAATGTTTCCCTTTCCTTTCAGCACGGCCCTGCTGGGTTCAACTGGTTACTAGTATTTCCCTTTAAACCATAGGTCTCGGGTTCAATTCCCGCCTAGGCCGTTTTCGTTTTCTATTTGTTTTTGCTACTTCCGCTATTCTAAAAATTCATTAAAAATACTCTAAAATTCCATAAAAATCATAGAATATTTCTAAAATAGTTTTGAAAAATTTTCGGGTGTTACAATCCCCATACCTTATAAAAAGTTCATCCTCGAACTTAGAATAACTCTGGGTACTTCTGTCTCATGCTGGCCTCTGTCTCCCAAGTTGCCTCTTCTGCTGTGTGACTGTGCCAAATGACTTTGACTAATGGTACTTCCTTATTCCGTAATTTCTTAACTGCTCGGTCTATTATCTGAATAGGCCGACTGTCATAGCTGAGGTCTGACTGGGGCTCAATCACCTAGGTGGCATCTGGGGTATGCTTCTTCAGCATAGAGACATGAAATACATTGTGGACAGCTGACATTTCCTGCGGTAGCTCTAGCTCATATGCTACCTTGCCCACTCTTCTAGTGATAAGGTATGGTCCCACATATCTGGGACTTAGCTTGGCCTTCTTCCCAAAACGCATTACTCCCTTCATGGGAGCTACTCTGAGGAACACTGAATCCCCAACTGAAAATTCTAGGGGACTGCGTCGTGTATCAGCATAGCTTTTCTAGCGGCTCTGAGCTATCTCTATCCTTTGGCGGATCTGTTGTATAGTTGCTGTGGTGTCTGCTACTAGATCTGTCTGGAGTTCTAGTTCCTTCTGTTCACCACTCTCATACCAGCAGATTGGAGATCTACACCTCCGCCCATAGAGAGCCTCGTAAGGTGCCATGCCGAGTAGGTGCACGATATTGTTGTATGCAAATTCAGCTGACTCGGATACTTGCACCAACTTCCCTGAAGTCTAGGGCACATGCTCGGGCATATCTTGAGTACAGTTTACTCGCTCCGTCGACCATCCATTCGAGGATGGAAAGGTATGTTAAATTTTAACTTGGTGCCCAATGTTGACTCACTCCTAGAAGTGTGATGTGAATATGTTGTCTCTGTCTGAAATGATGGTTCGTGGGACTCCATGTAGTCGACGATCTCCTGGAGATACAACCGAGCTAGCTTCTCCATGGAGTAGGATATCTTGATAGCTAAGAAGTGGGCTGATTTAGTCAACCCGTCGACTATTACCCGGATGGCGTCAAATCCATTCGTGGTTTCGGCACCCCACTATGAAATCCATAGAGATATCCTCCACTTCCATTCGAATCAGATTGCGAACTCCTCCGTCACGATGTTACGCCTTGACTCTCCGACAGTGAGGCAGATGCTAACATATCTGGCGATGTCTCACTTCATCCCAGGCCACCAAAAATGGTTCTTCAGGTCTTGATACATTTTGGTGGAACCTGGATGCATCGCATAGGGAGTCTTGTGAGCCTCATCTAAAATCCGTCTCTGTAGCTCCTCCTGATCTGGAACACAGAGTCTGTCACCAAAATACAACACCCCGCTATCAGACACTCTGAATTCTCTACTTTCTGCTTCTGCTAGCCCTTGCTTGATTTTCTGAATTTCAGGGTCCTACTCCTGAGCTGACTGAATATCACCAAGCAAGGTAGACTCTAGGGTCATAGTAGAGAGCTGTCCAACGATGAGTTCGAGGCCGAAGTCTACGATCTCCTTCTGTAGGGGCGGTGACATGGCTATAAGAGATAATAAGGTAGCACTGGATTTCCTGCTAAGTGCATCTGCTACCCTATTTGCTTTCCCTGGGTGGTAGAGGATGTCTATATCGTAATCCTTGACCAGCTCTAACCATCTGCGCTATCGCATATTCAGATCCTTCTGAGTGAAGAAATACTTCAGACTCTGATGATCTGTATACACTCTGCACTGAGCTCTATATAAGTAATGTCTCCAAATTTTGAGAGCGAACACTATTGCTGCAAGCTCAAGGTTATGAGTAGGGTAATTCTTCTCATAATCCTTGAGTTGCCTGGAGGCATAGGCGATCACCTTGCCGTTTTGCATCAATACTGCTCCTAGTCCCAACTTAAAGGCATCACTATAGATGTCAAAGCTGCTGGTGTTGTCTGGTAAAGCCAAAATGGGAGCACTGGTCAATCTCCTTTTTAGCTCGCTGAAGCCTCCTCAGGTCCTCACTTTGAAATTTCCTGTTCTTTCTGGTAAGAGCTATCAGTGGGGAGGCTATCCTGGAGAAGTCCTCTACAAATTTTCTGTAATAGCCTGCTAATCCCAGAAAGCTTCTGATCTCGCTGGCGTTCTTAGGTCTCTTCCAGTTACTTACTGCTTCTATCTTGCTGGGATCTACCATAATACCATCCTTGGAGATAATGTGACCTAGGAAGGACACCTGATCTAGCCAAAATTCACATTTCGTGAACTTGGCGTATAGCTGGTTTTGCTGAAGGGTCTGCAATACTAGTTTCAGGTGCTCTGTGTGTTCTTCCTGAGTTCCTGAGTAGATAAGGATGTCATCGATAAACACAATAACAAACTTATCTAAATACTCCCTGAATACTCTGTTCATGAGATCCATGAATGTAGCTGGAGCATTGGTCACGCCAAAGGGCATGACTATGAACTCGTAGTGTCCGTATCTGGTTCTGAATGCTGTCTTGGGTATATCCCCTTCTTTAACCTTCACCTGATGATAACCTGATCTGAGATCTATCTTAGAGAACACTGCTGCTCCCTTCAGCTGGTTGAACAGGTCATCGATTCTGGGAAGGGGATACCTGTTCTTGATCGTGACTTGGTTCAGTGATCTGTAGTCTATGCACAGTCGCATGCTTCCATCCTTCTCTGTGCTGACTAGCTCTGGGCATAGACGAGCCAACCTGTTGAATTTCTTCACGGCTTCCTCAACTGAAAGGTTGCCCTGACGAAACTCGATGAACTCGTCGTAGTGGCGTGTTGTAACCCGTATGTGAAAGAACTCCTCGAAGAATTCTTTCTCGAAGTCAGCCCATGACATCTGGTTCACTGGGCGCTTCGTTCTGATTCTTTCCCACCACATGCGTGCGTCTCCTGTCAGACAGAAGGAGGCACACTTCACCTTCTCGTGTTCTGGCCAGTTCAGAAGCTCCATCGTGCTCTCCAGTGTTTTGAACCAGGCTTGTGCATCCCATGGTTCACTAGAGCCTGAGAAGTTCTCTGGCTTGACTCGCTGCCACTGGATCAGATAGGCTTCCTTTCTTGTCTCAGCTGCTGGGACTGCTGCACGTAACTGTAGGGTAGCCGGTGGAACCTCTAAGACTTCGGAGTCGTCGGGTTCGGATTGTGGGGGTACTCTGTGATTAGCCTTGAGGGTGGCTATCTCCTTCGGCACAGCTTCACTGCTGCCGTGAATCGAGCCACTAATGTTGTAGGTCCGGGAGGCACCGGAACCGCCTCTTCTTGGGGGCTCAGTAGCTAGTGCCCTTCTAGCTGGGCATCCTCGTGCCATTGCTAAAGACGTAGAGGACAGAACATGAATAACTATTACAATCACAATTGTATAACTATCGTTATCATGTTATATACTATCACATACTATCATGCAGCAGTTTATCTCTAAATATGAGCTATACAAGAAAGCAAGAAACATAAATAAAGTAGAGGTATTCTTACTTGGAAGCTGCAGGTTCAATGCTGATGTGTGTGTAGGAAGTATGGAACACTGCTCTGATACCACTCTGTAACGACCCGCCTTCTACTACTAGGCTGTAAGGCCGATCGCTACAGTTATGCTGTGCTAACTGTGCGGAAAACTAATCTAATTTAAATTTTTGTTGCTAACTGATAACTATTCTTGGTTTTACATGTACTGAAGGATGTAGTCTAAGGGATACAAGGTGTATCCTACATCCCCTATGGACTAGAAGCTGATCTGCTAAGTTTCTTGATCGAAACTGAACTTCCCAATCGATCCAAACTAAACTGGGTCGATGGCTCTCTGTTGGATCGATCCATGGATCGATCCAGACCGCTACTGTGCTCGGGTGATAATCTGGATCGATCGGCTGATCGATCCAGGCTCACTGATCGATCCAGTGATCGATCCAGCGTGCTTCTGTGCACGGGACTTTATTTGGATCGATCGTCTGACCGATTCAACATAGGTCAATCGATCCAATGATCGATCAAAAACCTTTCTGTTAGCGAGGAATAGCTTGGATCGATCGACCGATCGATCCTGAGGCCTTCTGTTCGTGACAGAATGTGACTGGATTGATCGGCTGATCGATCCAGAAGCCTTCTGTTCGTGGAATCAGCCCTCAATCGACCCATGGGTCGATCGAGGACCCCAGATCGATCCATGGATCGATCGGAGTTTCTGATTTCGCACTGGAACTCTGATTTCAACACTAGTTCGTGCCAAAATCTCATATAAGAGTTCTAAAATCAATGGAAATAAGTTCTAGCATCTATTAACTAGCATTCCAACATAATTACTAACAACTAAAACAAATCTTCCATAGTTTAAACATCCTAAGGTCTAAAAGTGCATAAAAGTACTTGAGAAAAGAAATTAAGTTCTTAATTTGCTAAACTCCCTAAGGATCTTCATTCCAGGTTCCTGCCACACACACCATCTTTGCATTGACCTTCAACTTCCTCTGCTAATCCATTTTCCCTTTACCTTTATCTGCAGTATAAGGAAAAAGTATCTATAAGCTTAAAGCTTAGTAAGAAACCAGCTATCTCACTAAAACATGCAACGATGCAAACATGTTTTTAAAGAATGCTATTTTAAAGCATGCACTGAATTTGTTAAAGCATGGCATACTGAAGTTACATGGCATAAACGCTGAAACATAGCATGCATAATAAAGTCTAAGCATGGAGCTATTTCATGGTATCAACCAAGAGAAACTAAACTGAAACTGAAACTAAAATTGAGTTAAAACTGAGCTAGTGCTGGTCTTAAACTATAATCACATAACCAGATTATGAGTTTGAAAGCTATTATCATAATAAGTGAAAATACATAATCATGCTGCTGTTTGGGCCCGGCAACTGTACTTTGTTGTGCGCGCATCCCTAACTAGACCCGGGTTTGCAAGTCCCGAATCTAGTAGGGTTACTAGGTTTTCTGAACCTAAGGACGATTGTGGGAGCCCAACCCAATGGACATCTGGTCCAGTACAGTGCCACTGAAAATAAAATACTGATATAGCTGAATTTACTTATCTTCTGTTACTAGGTTATCTGAACCTAGTGCTAGGTTGTCTGAACCTAGAGGCGACTGTGGGAGCCCACCCATTGGACCGTAGTCCCACAAAAGTTGTAGTAAGGCTAACTAAGCTATTTTAAATGCTTCTAATGCATTTACTGAGCTATCAAAAATGTCTAAGTCGCATTTTACTGAGCTAATCATTTAATCGAACATCTAGTGTGCTTAAACTCTCCCCTCTATTAGGGAGACCACCTCTAGGCACCCTACAACATCTAAAACCTCCAACTGAAGGGGAAAAGACGTGCCCGGCCCATCTAAAGGTACTCACTAAATTCCTAAACCTGCAAGGAGGGTTAAATACACCCTATGTGTCGAAAAACTGCATATGACCAAACTAATGCATAGAAAACCAAACGGAAGCTACTTATACTGCAGGTTAGGGGTTTCTTACCTCGTACGCTAATTTCCTTATAATTCTATTCGCTAGAATTCCGGTGGAGACGACCCCTTCGACAATCTTCTTGCGTCTATGCGTTCCTCTCGCGAAGAAGAGCGTCCTCGTGCCGGAGTTGTCGCCGGAAGATGACCTTGGGGCCCTAGGGAGGGAACCCTAGGCCTTCTTGTGGTTGGCGCCGAGAGAAGGAGAGGAGAAGGGAAGGTTCGGCGGTGAGGGTTTGAGGAGAGGAAAATCACGATCCAAATAACCCTTCACTCATTTATTTCCTATTTATATTAAGTGGTAATTTCCGCCCAAACCTAACATAAATATTAATGTTTCCCTTTCCTTTCAGCACGGCCCTGCTGGGTTCAACTGGTTACTAGTATTTCCCTTTAAACCATAGGTCTCGGGTTCAATTCCCGCCTAGGCCGTTTTCGTTTTCTATTTGTTTTTGCTACTTCCGCTATTCTAAAAATTCATTAAAAATACTCTAAAATTCCATAAAAATCAAAGAATATTTCTAAAATAGTTTTGAGAAATTTCTGGGCGTTACACTGGAAGCTGCATTACTGTAACCCTTTACAATTAGCTCATCATTGCCTCCATATATCAAGAAATATTCTTTAGTCCTTCTTAAGTACTTAAGAATATTCTTGACCGCTATCCAGTGTCTTTCACCTGGATCTGACTGGTATCTGCTCGTCATGCTCAAAGCATACGAGACATCAGGTCGAGTACATAGCATGGCGTATATGATCGATCCTATGACTGAGGCATAAGGGATCTGATCCATGCGGTGTCTCTCCTCTCTAGAAGAGGGACCTTGAGTCTTCGAAAGACTCACGCCATGTGACATCGGCAGAAATCCCTTCTTGGAGTTCTGCATGGCAAACCGAAGGAGTACCTTGTCAATATATGTACTCTGACTTAGGCCAAGCAATCTCTTAGATCTATCTCTATAGATCTGTATCCCTAGAATGTGGGATGCCTCACCTAAGTCCTTCATTGAGAAGCAACTCCCTATCCAGGTCTTGACAGACTGAAGCATAGGGATGTCCTTCCCAATGAGTAGTATGTCATCCACATACAATATGAGGAAGACAACTATATCCCCTACAACCTTCTTGTAAACACAAGGTTCATCTTCGTTCTTGATGAAACCAAACTGTTTGATTGCATCATCGAATCGAAGATTCCAGCTCTGAGATGCTTGCTTTAGTCCATATATGGACCTATGTAGCTTGCATACTCTACTAGTATGCTGTGGATCTACAAAACCCTCAGGTTGTGTCATGTACACATCCTCGAGTAGGTTTCCAATCAGAAATGCGGTTTTGACATCCATTTGTCATATCTTATAGTCATGGTAGGCTGCAATAGCAAGCATGATCCGAATGGACTTAAACATCGCTACTGGAGAAAAGGTTTCATCATAGTCAATACCATGAATCTGCTTGAAACCTTTAGCTACCAAGCGACGCTTATAGATAAGTCCATCCATGTCAGTCTTTCTCTTAAAGACCCACTTACACCCAATGGGTTTTACCCCTTCAGGTGGATCAACCAAAGTCCATACTTGGTTGGTGTACATGGATTCCATTTCGGATCTCATGGCCTCTAGCCATTTCTCGGAATCTGGTCTCATCACAGCTTCCTGATAGGTGGTAGGCTCATCCTCTATGAGCACAATGTCATCATGGTCAGACAAGAGAAATGAGTATCTCTCAGGCTGACGACGTACCCTATCAGACCTGCGAAGAGGTATGTCTACTTGAACTGGTTGTTGTTCCTCAACTCCTTGTGAAACATCATCCACAACACTTTGTGATTCCAGTTCAACTTCCATCGAGGCTTCAGTGCTAGTATTCGCATCTTGAACTTCTTCAAGATCGAACGTGCTCCCACTAGTCTTTCTAGAAACAAAGTCCCTTTCTAGAAAGACCCCAGCCTTGCCTACCTTGTGTTGACCGGGAATGTAGAAGTAATATCCTTAGTTTCCTTGGGATATCATGAAATAGAACTTGTCGGATTTGGGTCCTAATTTGTCCGAGACTTGGCGTCGAGCCTCACCACCCCAAATCCTCATGAAAGACACATGGGCATCTCTCCCAGTCCATATCCTATATGATGTCTTTATCACGGCCTTGGATGGAACTCGATTGAGAATGAAAGCTGCCGTGTCTAGAGCATATCCCCATAGATATGTCGGAAGATCTGTGTGACTCATCATAGATCGTACCATATCTAATAGGGTACGATTCCTCCTTTCGATACACCATTCCACCGTGGTGTTCCAGGAGGAGTGAGTTGGGATAGAATCACACTCGGCTAGGTAGTCACGAAACTCATGGCTTAAGTATTCACCACCTCGATCTGATCGAAGTTTAATACTCTTGCCAAGTCGATTCTGTACTTCATTCTTGAATTCTTTTTTCAAAGGATTCAGATTTATGTGTCATCAAATACACATAACCATATCTACTGAAGTCATCAGTAAACGTGATGAAGTATCTATAACCGCCTCTAGCAGCGACATTGAAAGGGCCACATACATCACTATGTATGAGTCCTAACAAATCAGTCGCTCTCTCGCTGTGCCCACTAAAGGGAGTCTTGGTCATCTTGCCTCGTAGGCATGACTCGCATACCTCATATGATTCAAAATCAAATGAGTCCAGCAAACCATCCTTATGGAGCTAGGATAAGCGCTTGTCATTTATATGACCTAAGCGACAGTGCCAGAGATAGGTGTGGTTCATATCGTTCGATTTGAACCTCTTGGTACTGACGTTATAGATAGAGCTCTCAAGGTCTAGAATATAGAGTCCGTTCATCAGAGGTGCACTACAATAGAACATATCGTTTAAATAGACAGAACAACATTTGTTCTTTATTATAAACGAGAATCCTTTCTTGTCCAAACAAGAAACTGATATAATGTTCTTAGTCAATGCAGGCACATAACAACAATCGTCTAACTCTAGTATAAGCCCAGAGGACAGAGATAGAAAATAAGTCCCTACAGCAACAGTAGCAACCCGTGCTCCATTGCCTACTCGTAGGTCTATCTCGCCCTTTGTCAATGCTCTGCTATTTCTCAGTGCTTGTATATTAGTACAAATGTGCGAAGCACATCCGGTATCTAATACCCACGACGAAGAAATAGAGAGGTTGACTTCTATAACATTTATACCTGAAGTAGAAATCTTATTTCTCTTCTTGTTAAGATCTTCCAGGTATCCTGTGAAGTTCCTCTTCCAATGCCTTACTTGTTCTTGATATAGGTGACAAAGATGTTCAACCATATCATAAGCGCTCATCAACTCATGTTGCTTCTGAAGCTCAGAGTTCATGGTTGCAAGCATAAGACAGGACACATCTAATGCGTCATCTTGATGCTTCTTGTAAGCATCTCGGTCTGCTCACGTGGCAGTGGCAGGAGGAGCCTCCCGTACAGTTTACGTTCTTGAGTGAGAACTATTCTCAGGTTCCTGTACCAATCCAGGAAATTTGCTCCGTTGAGCTTGTCCTTCTTAAGGACAGAACGCAGGGAGAAAGAGTTCGTATTCGACGTCATAGTTATCTACAACAGAAAATTTGCAGAAATAAATATCATATTCTTTTAAAATCATTTAATTAGGCCTTTAATAAAATGATGCTCCCACTGAATTCTATAATTCTTGTGGGACAAGATCCACATCATACTAACCCTTGAGTTAGATTTGGCTAATATGCCCAAGGCTTAGTATGATCGGTAGGCAACGATTACCAATTACATCTCTATGCAACTCTTGTTTATAAAATCAATATCCGCATTTATATTAAAACTCGAGTTAGCTTTGGCTAATATGCCCGAGAGTTAATATAGATGTGATTTTGACCTATCTTTTCCAACCGTTGGAAGAATGCCTATAGTTGACTCGATCCAACCGAGTAACTAGGAATACTCAATCTAATTGAGTTTGTATTCACCCATGCGTTGATAGGCGGGACCAAGATTGTCCCTCCGTACCCTACCAAGATAATTGTATTGCTCTGCTTTGGCAGATTCAACAATACATGTGATCGAGGTAGTAATAGGTATCACGGCACGGTTAGGCATTTAGAGTTGGTTCGATCGAGATCTAATCTAATCGAAAAAGATGCATCTTGTGCACGACTTAGATCTAATCTAATCGCAAGGGTGCATTATGTGCACGACTTAGATCTAATCTAATCGTAAGGCACTAATTAATTAATTACTTATTAAACATGCATCATATACATAAGCAATTAACTAATTAATCTATTTGTGATTTAGTCATGGTCCAACTACGATCTTCTTAAGCCAATGAGAAGATCGAATGGTCAACCTAGGGTCAACAGCTTCTCCAAGCTCCTCCCTTTGACCACCTTGTGTTGCTCGTGCCCGCCTCGGAACTCGGTCTCGTGTGGACCCTCCACCGCTCCAATTTATACATTACAATTTGAAACTCGAGTTACATTCGAGTCTAAATCTAATTTACAACAAGAATATAAGAGAAAGGCACGACGCGCAGGTCGCGGAAAAATAAAAACATACAACACGCGCAAACACATAACGGCACGCAGGCCGTATTATGAATTACACCACAATCCAATCATATTGGGTTTTTGGGACATGACTATCACAAAATTAATATATAATTCAAAATTATATATTTTCATAATTTTCTATAATTTAAAAATAATTTTTTTACAATTTTTACGAGTAAAATTTCTCGGCGGTCCCGTTTAGCGGTTTCGGGCGCAATCGCGGAATCCTGCGGGGCCAGGGCAGCGCCCTACCCGCGATCTAACCATAGCGAGGGTTCCTTTGCGATCCAACAGCGCCTAAACTCGCTGTCCCAAAACGATTTGGGTCGAGACATTGCCGTTCGGAAAAATCTTCTGGCAGTTCGCTTTTAGCGATTTCGTGCAATCATGAGCAAATCCTTGGGGTTAGGGGTACCCTACCCACAATCTAACCATCGTGAGTTGCTCCTTTACGATCTAATGGCACCCAAGCCCACTGTCCCAAATGGATTTGGAGCAAAACGAAGCCGTTTTGGAAAAATCTTTCCGGTAGCCGAAGCCTACAAGTGCCGAGACACTTGTGCTTCGCTTCTACGGAAAAATTACCCATAAAAACTATAAAAATCATAATTTTACAGAAAATTACAGAAACTTTAGTTTTCATAAAACCAAAAATTAAACTCGTACAAGCCTTGCACGTGGCTCTGATACCACTGTTGGGTTCTTCGGGCCGCGTCGCGGAAACCCCGAATCACCCAAGGCCAACGGATCCGTGCAAGGAAAACCGAATGATAAATACGAGTACGAGTTTGAAAAACCTTTTAGATCTACTCCTAGATCTACATATTAAGAACTTTACCCTTGTTGCGTGCCCTTTCACGTTCCCGCTCTTCCAAGGAGTTGCCGGATCTCAAGACCGTCAAGCGCCGGTCCTCTAGAAGTATCCACACGGACACGTAGGTGGAGAAACCTCACACAAAAGGTGTGCTAGCACCTTGGTGAGATTCGGCCAAGCAAAGAGGAGAGGGAGAGGGAGAGCTTGAGGAAGAAGAAAGGAGTAAATGAGGCTTGAATCAAAAATTCATTTCATTCCCCTCACTAAAGTGGCCGGCCACATTTTGTTGTGTAACCCCCATTTCCACTTAATTACAATTAAGTGGAGGCCATTAAGAGGTGTTGTGTAACTCATATGATGTGGCACATCATGAAGATGTGGATCATTACCATTGGTCCACATCTTGCCACCTCACAATGATGTGGCAAATGAGTAACCTCCACTCATTTAATGTGGCCAACCCATATTAAATGCAATGGAGGCTTGTAACCTCCATGAGGTGGCAAAGCAAGATGATGTGGAACAACACTATTGGTCCACATCTTGCCACCTCACTCATGATGTGGCAAAGAGTCAAGTCAAACTTGACTCTTCCTCTTCCTCTCTAGTCAAGTCAAACTTGACTCAATCTCTCTCATGGTTGATCTAATATAACCATTTGATTCGAGCCAACTTAATATAATGAATCTAAATCATTAAATTAAATTGATCTAATGAGTCATAATCTAAATTAGACTCATTAAATACATGAATCAACTTGAGTCTAACTCAATTAGTCCAATTTGGATTACTCTTAATCCAATTTGATTCATCAAATGAATCTAATCCTCTTGGTTCATCATATGAACCAAATCTCCATCTAAATGTCCTAAGTGTGTGACCCTATAGGTTCTTGTAACGTTGGCAATGCCCCTAAACTCATTTAGGAGCATAAGTAATGAGCGGTATCTAGCAACACATCATTACTACCCAAGTTACAAGAATGTTGAGATCCAACATCACCTTGTGACTACTAATTATGACTCCTCACAATATGTGACATTGTCCTTCTATCCTAGACATCTAGATTGATCAATGTGAGGCATAGACCGTGTCATCCTCTAATCAATCTAAATCTTGAACTCCAAGTAGACTCACTCGATCAAATGAGCTCATATCTCATTTGGGCATGGCCATGCACTTCGTGGTCTAAATCTATCAAGAATATTGATGTCGCTCCCGTCATATGAGAGGGATAGATCCCATCTACATCACTCACATCCCTCTGCATAATTTGTTACATACCCAGTAATCGCCTTTATAGTCCACCCTGTTACGGGTGACGTTTGACGAAACCAAAGTACATAACTCCTTATGTAGGGATCCATGGTGACTTCAGGTCAAAGGACTAATAGTCATACTAATAGCTACATGAGAAAGTATATGACATTCATATAACGATCTATGATACTTTCTCATGGCGGGTCATTCAGTATACATTCTCTAATGCATACTCATGTGTCAGCTTGATATCTCTATATCCATGACTTGTGAGATCAAGTCATCGAGCTGACCTACATGCTAGTCTTATTGTATTAACATTGTCCCTGAATGTTAATACTCGACTAGGAATGATTTAGAGTAGTGTTCCCTATATCATCTCACTATCGATTCAACTAATCGATTGATATAGGTATGAACCTTCTACTCAAGGACGCTATTATACTTAGTCTATTTGGCACTAATACAAATAAGTATAATAACCAAACAAATGCCTTTATTAATATACAAGAATATGATACAATGAGTCCATACAATCATCAAATGATTGGCTCTAGGGCTCTAACTAACATGGTATACAGTTAGACACATTTAATAGTATCCTCCCTAATGGAGTCACTGCTATCACTTGTGTGACCAAAAGGAAACCAACTATTAATTTGTCATAAAACTAGGGTGACAAGATAATAAAATTAATGGGTTAAAATCCCTCTTACAAATTATTGATTTTGTATACATCCACACTAACGTGGCATACAAAATTAACGGTGTTTAAGATAATTTTATTTGTCATAAAGTTAGGTTGACAAGATAGTTAATGGGTAAAACCCTCCTCTTACAAATGATGATTTTGTATACGTCCACACTAACGTGGCATGAAAAATTCACGGTGTTTTGAGGTGTTGGTAAATTTAAATAGTATTGTTAGAGGAATCAATATTATTTTAAATTTGGAGTCTTGACCAAATATTTGATCAAAGACAGATCAACTATTAATTTTATTTGTCATAGGTTGACAAGATAATAAAATTAATGGATAAAATCTCTTTTCAGAATTTGTATACGTCCACACTAATGTGGCATACAAAATTCACGGGGATTTTGAAATGTTGGTCTTGACCAAATAATTTTGTGATTCTTAGGTTTACAAATGTTAGTCAATCCCCTAGCTGTTATACTATAGAATAGACTTAGTAGTCCCAATTGTAATGATTGGAAAACTTGGACATTAAGGTAGACTGTCCTCCCAAAACTGAGAACAATAACGGTATATTTTATTAGTTGTTTAGTGGTGTTATCTACCAGTACCTGGTGTGTAGATACAGGAACCACTGATTATGTCTGCAATTCATTGCAAGGGTTCGAGGAAATCCGACAACTATATAAATCACCATCCACATGGGCACTGCCGTAAAAGTAGCAGCTGTTGCAGTGGGAGATGTTTATCCTTTGATAGAAATAAAATATGGATTATTAGAAATTGTCTTTACGTACTAAATTTAGAAAGAACCTGATTTCAGTTTCTAAACTATTAAAAAATAGATATTCTGTCTATTTTGATAACAAACTTGTTATCAAGAAAAATAGGGAAGTTATTTGTTCTGGTACGTTGGTTGACAATTTATAATCCAATAACTCCCATGATGCAATAAACGGAAATTAATAACATATTTTCTAACTTTAAGAGAAAGTAACCTTCGAAAATGAACCAATCATATTTTTGGCATCCAAGGCTAGGTTATATTAACTTGAGTAGGATTCAAAGGATAATAACCAATGAACTCTTGAGTTCATTGGTAGTGGAAATCTTTCCAACCTACGAGTCTTACTTGGAAGGAAAAATAACCAAGAAGCTTTTAAAGGGGTATAGAGCTAAAGATATGTTAGAATTGGTTCATTCTGATTTGTGTAGACCTTTGACTATTCAGGCAAGAGGTTGTTTCGAATATTTCGTCTCTTTTATAGATGACTATTCGAGATAAGGATACATTTACTTGATACACCGCAAGTCTAAGTGCTTTGATTAGTTCAAAGAGTACGAGGCTGATACGGAGAAATATCAAAGTAAAAATATCGAGACACTACGGAGAGATCGTAGTAGCAAATACCTCTTCGGAGAATTTAGGAGTCACTTATCAGAAGTAGGGATTCAATCCCAACTAACTGCACTTGGTATATCCCAACAGAATGGTGTAGTAGAAAGAAGGTATAAGGCTTTTATGGAATAATTAGATCGATGATGAGTTATTTAGAAAATTAACAAATTCGTTTTAAGGATATACACTGGAAACGGAAGTAAACATAGTGCCTTCTAAGTCAGAACTCTCTACTCCCATACAATTGCAGAATGGGCATAAGCCTAGTCTGAGGCATATTCGGATTTGGGTGGTCTAGAACATGAGAGACACTGATAAGATTGGACATGAGTTCACTTGTTTGTGAGTTATCCTAGAAAAATAAAAACAAGTTTATAGACCTTAAAATCAGAAGGTCATTATTAGCACCAATGCCCGATTTTAGAAAATGATTATACTATGAACCACAGGTCCATGAATAAAAAAAATGTTCTTAAGGAAATTGAAGGACACGTCTAATCTAGTACCAACTGTACAAGATGAAATATCACAAGAAACTGCAACATGTATCACAAATGATACACAATTACAGAAAGTGGCTCGTCATAGTGGGAGGGTTGTTAGGCAACCTAAGAGATTCATATTTTGGGAGAGTTTTTGGACCTGATCCCTGGTGAACATGAACCTGATTCCCAGACATATGACGAAGCGCTCCAAGATAAAGATACAACAACTTTGTAAAGAGCAATGAATACAGAATTAGAATATATGTATTCTAATAAAATCTGGGAGCTTATAGAACCACCAAATGGTGTAAAAGCTATTTGGTGTAAATAGGACTATAATAGGAAAAGAGGGATAGATAGGAAAGTGGAAACTTTCAAAGCAAGGCTTGTTGAAAAAGGGAAACCTTTTATTGGTAGTCATGCTTAAGTCTATCCGGATTCTTTTATCTATTTGGCAAGTGGATGTCAAGACATCATTCCTTAATAGAAGTCTTGAAGAAAACATCCATATAAAGTAACCAGAAAGGTTCATTGCAAAGGGCAAAGAGTATCTTGTGTGCAAGCTCAATCAGTCTATGGACTGAAGCAAAACTTCAAGGTCTTGGAACATCCAGTTTATCAAAGTAATCCAAACCTATGGATTTATTTAGTAACCGGATAAGTCTTGTGTATACAAATAGTGTGATGGAAACGTGGTGGTATTTCTTGTACTATACGTAGATAACATTTTTGGTAGTTGGAAACAATATCAAAGTATTGTCAGAAGTAAGGGTATGGTTGTCCAAACAATTTAATATGAAGGACTTGGGAGAATGTATATATTCTTGGGATCAAACTAATAAGGGATCGCAAGAAAAGAATATTTTACTTATCCCAAGCTTCATATATCGAAATAATCCTTGCTCGTTTTAAGCATGCAAAACTCCAAGAAAGGTTTCTTATCTTTTCAGCATGGAGTAGCTTTATCTAAAAGGATGTATCCGAAGACATCAAAGGAGATAGAAGAAATGAAGGCAGTTCCTTATGCTTCGGTTGTCGGAAGCCTAATGTATGCTATGCACGAGACCAGATATCTGTTTTACCGTGGGCATGGTTAGCAGATATCAAAGTAATCCTAAACAGGGACATTGGTCTGTGGTAAAGGATATATTAAAGTACCTAAGAGTCACTAGAGATTATATGCTAGTTTACAAGGTAGATAATTTGTTCCCTGTGGGTTTCATGGATTTTGACATCCAATCGGATAGAGACAATAGTAAGTCGACCTCAGAGTTTTGTGTTTACTTTAAGAGGTAAAGTCATAACTATGGAAGAGTGATAAGCATAGGTGCTTTTTCGAACTCCACCATAGAAGTTGAGTATATGGCAGCTTCTGAGGTAGCCATAGAAGCTGAATGACTCAGTAACCTCAAGATGGACTGAGATATGATTTCTGGTTTGTCCAAAGATTATTACAATTTATTGTAATAATAGTGGTGCAGTAGCAAACTCGAAGAAACGATGAGTCCATAAGGCAAGTAAACACAATAGAGCACAAGTACCACCCAATACGAGACATCGTATAAACGAGGATAAGTTGTTGCTGCCTAGATTGCATCAGATGATAACCTGTAGATCTTTTCACTAAAGTCCTTAAGGCAAGAGCTTTTGATGGACATGTTGAAGGGTTGAGAATCAGATGTATGGCAGCAGATATGGCAGCTTAGTCTTTTAGTATAAGTGGGAGATTGTTAGAGTGTATAATAAAAGCCTAGCTTTTGGTATAAACATTTATCTAGTTATAAGAATTACATTGGTCAAGTGTCTACATTTATATATACCAAATGTAGATGTTCAATTAATTTATATTGTAGATAACATAGTGTGTGGTGTCACACACAGAAGATCGTGTTATCAGTTCTTTATAAATTATAAACAGTAGCTCATGACTAAAATGGAAAGGAACAAACCATTGGAATAGTTGTAGTGTAATTAGGTATTAGTTTATCTTGACTAATAAATTACACTAGTACACTCTAAATGTATTGAGTAGGACCATTTAAGGTAAGTTCTTTTTATACTGATTTAATAAAAGAACTAGACCTTAGTTATTATGGAAGTGTGTGCTCTTAATCCTAATATAATAACAAGCACATATATTTAATATTTATTTCTTTGACTTATCAAAGGGTGAGATTTAGCTCGATAAATCAAAATGCCCGATAAGTTGGGAAATGATGTTACTTATAGTGTGACTTGTTGATTATAGAAGGAAACTGTGTCCTAGTAATCTAAATTGATAATGTCCCCAAGAGGAGCTCATAAAGATTGTCATGTTAAACCCTGCAGGTGGACTTAGTCCGACATGATGATAAGGTTGAATGGTACTACTCTTGGACTAAGATATTAATTAAATGAGTTGTCAGTAACTCACTTAATTAGTGGACATTCGACATCTTAAACACAGGGAGACTAACACACTCATAATAAGGAGCCCAAAAATGTAATTTGGGATTGGTGCGGTAGTTCAATAATAGTTCTTTAGTGGAATGAATTATTATTGATGAAATTAAGTTATGTGTTCGGGGCGAACACGGGATGCTTAATTTCATCGGGAGACCAAAACCAATTCCTCCTCTCGGTCCCTATCGTAGCCTCTTGTATATAGAGATTTATACCCACCACATACCCACCTTCTTACCCATCCTAATGGGGCCGGCCAAGACCAAGTGGATGAGCCAAGTTGGTGGCCGGCCAAAGCTTGGGTCCCAAGCTTAGGTGGCCGACCACTAGAATATTAAAAAGGATTTTTATTAAGATTATTTCTTATGTGGATATCATGGTTTTAAAAGAGAGTTTAAAATTTAAAATTTTCCTTTTATACCTTTCTACAAAAGATTAAGAAAAGATTTGAAATCTTTCCTTATTTGTAGATTGAAAGGAGATTTTAATTCTGAGAAAATTTTCCATTTTAACCATGATCATAATTTAAAAGAGAGTTTTAAAAATTAAATATTCTCTTTTATTAGTTTCTACAAAAGATTAAGAAAAGATTTGATATCTTTCCTTATTTGTAGATTGAAAAGAGATTTTAATTTTTTTAGAGATAACTTTCCTTTTTAGAAATTATCCACATGTTTAAAAGAAAGATTTTAATTTATAAAATTTCCTTTTTATAACCCACCATGAAGGGAAAAATTATTGGAGAAATTTTTTATAAATTTCCGGAAACAAATAAGGAAGTTTTAATTTTTGATTTAATTAAAACTTTCCTTGTTTTGGGGATTAAAGTGGCCGGCCATTGAAATAAAGAAAAGGATTTCAATTTTAATTAATTAAATTTTTCTTTTTCATGGCTGATCCTGTCTGAGAAGCTAGGCAAGACGGAGATCCGGAAGAAGAAACCCACTTTTGATGGAGAAAAAAGCTTGGAAAACCTCGATCCGAGATACCCAAAGCGGATCGGGGAAAATAGGGTTATTGAATGCCTTCCTTGTGTGAAGATCCGATGACGAGAGAGAAACCCAATCAAAAAGACACACAAATCCGGAGCCTCCCAGATTTCCTGCACACAAGAGACCAACCAACACTATCGTCAGTGACCTAAGTCCGGGGTGGGAATCCCTGGCTAGGCCCTCCGACGCTCAAGTCAGTGCTCTCACTCGGTGTGGAAGAAGGAGGAAGAAGAAGATGAACAGTAGCTGGAAATTAGGGTTATGAGTGTGCGCAATGATCTGAACTTACCTTGCCAACGAAGAGGATTCCCCCTTTTATACCACTTCATATAACCTCCATAGTCATGAAGTGGACCCCGGTTTGTTAGAGTTTGTTATGAGATGGCGTAAGCCGTGTACTTGTGGTGAATGACTTTTTAAGAAATCTTTCTTGTACCCCAGATGTACCTTCTTTGTCGTTTAGCACCTGCAAAACAATCTAAAAATACATTTCCCGCCATGATATATAATTCCTGTCATATAGTTACATATTACAAATATCTTCATTAATTATCGTTTCACCCCTCCTGCTGCAGATAACTCAATGTACCAATATTCCTTATCTCGATCGAAGTTAATCATGATTAGGTTTAGTTAATGAGGTAACCTTCTATGTTACTGATCCTAACTAGCTCTAGGCTATATTTTATCAAGTATCTTTCCCAGGTATTGGTCAATCGGTCGGTCTTGGCTTTCCTTCTGGGAAGCATATTTTGGTCGATGCGAATCTACCTTCTTTGGAGCTATATCCCAGCCGATATTGACCTATCTCCTTTGAGGTATATGCTAATTGATATGGGTCTCCTCCTGAGAAGCATATTTCGGTCGATGCAAACCTACCTCCTTTGGAGGTATAGCCCGGTCGATATTAGCCTACCTCCTTTGAGGTATATGCCTTTTGATATGACTCTTCCTCTTGGGAAGTATATTTCAGTCGATACAAACCTACCCTCTTTGGAGGTATATCCCGGCTGATATTGGCCTACCTCCTTTGAGGTATATGCCAATTGATATGAATCTTCCTCTTGGGAAGCATATTTCGGTCGATGTGAACCTACCTCCTTTGGAGGTATGGCCCGGCCGATATTAGCCTACCTCCTTTGAGGTATATGCCAATTGATATGAATCTTCCTCTTGGGAAGCATATTTTGGTCGATGCGAACCTACCTCCTTTGGATGTATGGCCCGGCCGATATTAGCCTACCTCCTTTGAGGAATATGCCTCTTGATAAGACTCTTCCTCTTGGGAAGTATATTTCGGTCGATACAAACCTACCCGCTTTGGAGGTATATCCCGGTCGATATTGGCCTACCTCCTTTGAGGTATATGTCAATTGATACAAATCTTCCTCTTGGGAAGCATATTTCGGTCGATGCGAACCTACCTCCTTTGGAGGTATGGCCCGGCCATATTATCCTACCTCCTTTGAGGTATATGCCAATTGATATGAATCTTCCTCCTGGGAAGCATATTTCGGTCGATGCGAACCTACCTCCTTTGGAGGTATAGCCCGGCTGATATTAGCCTACCTCCTTTGAGGTATATGCCAATTGATATGAATCTTCCTCCTGGGAAGCATATTTTGGTCGATGCGAACCTACCTCCTTTGGAGGTATATCCCGGCCGATATTGGCCTACCTGCTTTGAGGATATCCCGGTCAATATTAACCTATCTTCTTCGTTTGATTCTCTCCCTTCCTTTCCTTATCGGGGACCCATGAAACCTAACCCATATCACTAGCCTTCCCTTTAAGTCTAGTCGAAGGAGGTGTAGATGACTGACTAGATACAAGTCTGGTTTTGTCTTTTCCTACCCGTGACTCTGCCCCAGATATTGAAATAACCTCACAGATTTTGTGTACAGCTGTCTAACGAAACCAAGTATAGTGATCCCGTGAGCCTTTTGATCCTTTAAATAGGGTTACAACCTTTTCTTCGTTCACCACTCATCTCAGTTCTTTTCCTTACTTGCTAACTTTCATTGCTAAGGTTATGGTCTTGGGTCCTCCTCTTTGGAGGCGACTTTTGTCAGACAAGGTGAGATCTATATATGAGTTTATTGGGATTTTTGCTCCGGCTAACTCTAGGGTTCAAGGGATTGTCTTAAGAGATGAAGCTTCATAATTCAGACTTTTCATCCAAAGATGTCGATGCTCTGAAGGACTCAAGAAACTTCAGAGAGATTTTCACTACTCATGAGGGGGCAACTAAATAACCCATGGATGTTGTGTGAAGGGCACAGCACATGTTACCCTTGGGCTATGCTTGGTTGCCCTAGTTGCAGAACTCCAGGGCTTGAGAGGGGAAGTGGCTTTTACATTTACTTTTCCATCATGGTCTGAATAGATCTTTCTCCTTCCTCTTGCCCTTGAGTCTTTCTGCTTTATTGCTTTCTTCGTCCCAGGCAAAATATTGACACTTATGCACCTTGACAAGCCTGGGCGAAGTAAGATATTTCCATCTCTGCTCCATGGTAAGTTTGAGTCCAGTGGGATTGAAATTTCCTAGGCGTTTCAAGAGCTTATGTTTGTAATTTTTGTTATCTATCTGAGGTCTACTGTTCTGAGGGGAAATGCAATGTTGTGTACTTGACCAGATTCTAAGTGTAAAATCAAGCTTTTGTATTGAATTGAGTGATTCTATTGAATTCTTCTGTAATTGATAAGAATAAATGTGATGTTGTACTCATTACCCCTTCGTGTGTCCTATGTGTCATTTATCATGGTTGGCTATATTAACTGTTGGAATACTTCTGTATTATAGCTAATGTTATACCAACCAATATTGTCTCGTTGATTATCAACAATGTTATTTAAATTAATATTATACTTATCTAGCATAACCAAAGTTATGCCAGCCAGTATAAAATTATTTTGATTAATGCTAGTCTGTATTTTATAAGGATATTGATTTAAAATCTATTATTATCCTAAATCTCTATCTTTAAATGCTTTTGTCCTTTGCTTGGGCTTAGTCAAAATTTAGTTCTTTTCACTTTATTATGTCCAGTTAATTACGTCTCCTTTCGAAGCTTCCTAGCTGGTGATTGGCTCTTCTTCGGGTGAGAGAATGTTAGAAGCGTACCACGAGGTATTACCAACCCCAGCGTGATACGATCTGTCGCATCCAGTATAAATGTTTTTTTATGATGATATGACACATACTTTCTCTGGCCGCCACGTCACATAAGCCTTTGCCTTTTTCCTATAATCCTCTGTATCTGCTGAGATAAAAGTGTTTTAATCTGACGATTGTTGTGTGTTTTCCAAACCCTAAACCCTTCGTCTTCTTTTCAACTTTGTCTTTTCTTCTCTTTTCCTTAGTATTCTCTTCTCGCTGCAGTCTTCGACCAAACCCCGTGCTCACCGTTTCTCGACGATCTTCTTTCTTGTCTTCAGTAAGTAATCTATTGTTTCACTAGCCTATATTTTTGTTCATGGCTGAGGAAGCAATTGCTCCTTGGTATGTCCATATGTCTTCTTCCTTTGATAAAAATGCGAGGCTAGCCATCCGTCGTCAGTATGAAATTCCACGAGAGTATGGCATCATAATCCCAAAACCGGATGATCGTCCTCATCGTCCCCCTGCTAATTGTATAACCTTTTTCAGGGATCAGTTGATAGGAGGTTTAAGGTTTCTCATTCCTCCTTTCTTGATTGAAATAAGCCGGTATTTTGATATTCCTCTGCAACAATTTGCCCCCAACGCATTTCGTTATCTATGCGGTACTTACATGTTGTTTCGTTTGCGGGATATTCCTCCTACTCCTCAAAATTTCTTCATGTTTTTTTATCCTAAATGTTCGGAACCGGGTGTTTTCTTGTTTCATTCACGGACTAAAATGGTTCTTTTTGAGGATATGCCCTCGTCTCTCAAAGCTTGGAAATCTCGTTTTTTCTCCCTAAAGTTTCCTGGACCTATTCCTTGGTCTCTTGCCTGGAAATCCTTCTTGCCCCCCTTGCCCGACGTCAAGGAGTTTCATCTTCATCCTTCTTTTCCTGTTTATTATGAGAAGTTGCTAGGCCATCGACTTTCTATTCCTAAGTGGTTGAGAGTCGATCTTCTGTACCTATTTGGCTTAAGCTCCGTCAAACCTGATACTCAAGTTCCTTTAGGTAATACCTGTTGGTGCGGGAAGCATCCGACGATCGAACCTGAGTTTTGATAATGGCAAAGGATTCAAAGTTAAGGGTTGTTGTTTTCTAATATGTTGAACAAGTTTGCAGGAAAGTCCTAAGTGGTACTTAGGCATAAGTCCTAGCTGCGGTTAAGCAAATGGAAAACCCTAGGGGGTGGTAACCCTAGGTCCTAGGGGGTGGTAACCCTAGGTAGAGGAAAACCCTAGGGGGTGGTAACCTTAGGTCATAGGGGGTGGTAACCCTATGCGGAAAGTCTTGGCAGGTCGATGGCTTCAGGCAAAAGTCCTAGGGGGTGGTAACCCTAGGTGGAAAGTCCTGGTGTCGCGAACCAGGTGAAAGTCTGGACTAGCCGGGAAGCGGATGTCCAGCAGAAAGTCCGGAAGCATCGAGTGCTGAGCAAAAGTCCAGTCGATCGGGAGGATCGGCAATAAATCTCACGAGTGGAGTAGGTGAGGCGCATTCCCAAGAGGGAACAGAGGCGTCGGTCGACCTAGGGCTTCCTACCGAAATCCAAAGTCGACACAAATCAAGACCGCAATTATTACTTATTGTGTTTATCGATTCTAACATTGTCTTGCAGGTATTTTGCTCGGACTAACCTTTGTTTGCGGTGAGGAACCTGCTTGAAAAAGGTTGTCCGGGCGCCCGGGACCAAATCTATCCCTTCGCGACTTCGTCACGTGGAGCATCCTAGTTGGTTGGCCACGTCACACTCCAGGCGCCCGGAACCGCATATAAAAGGAGGGTTGAGGTGCAACTTCAAAATGATCTTTCATCTACACGCTGCTCCAAAAGACGCTCCGAAGTGCTACTACAAGTGCCCGACGACCCGAAGCTTCAGAATTAGCATTTCTTGTTGTCGGTACAATTTTTGATAGCTTTTATTTGTACTCATAATTGTAATCTTTTAACGAGCTTATAGTTGTTGCCCACCGGAAGCGATCAAGGATCGCGGGCCATCGAGTAGGAGTCGACTTAGGCTCCAAACGAAGTAAAATCGACCTGTCTCTTTGTGTTGTCTCTTTATTTTATTTCCGCTTATTCCGCTGCACGTTTTAACTCCGATAGTTTTCCGATAATCGAACGAAATAGCCACGAGCTCTATTCACCCCCCCCCCCCTCTAGCGCTTCTCGATCCAACAATTGGTATCAGAGCGGGGTCGCTTCAAATAGGTGAAACCACCATTCAAGCATTTCTTTTGTGGCTTTTTCGTCTATTTAGGCTAAAAATAAAACCGTACGCCTTTCGTTTTTTTTTCCCTCCAAAATTTTTTCAAAAAAAAAATTCATTTTCATCTTTTCACAATTGATTGAGATTAACAAAATATCGAATTTGGAATAATTTGAAATAATCTTTTTTAAATATTTTTTTAACAATATTTTGTTATTATTTTATTATTATTTTATCATTTTTTCTAGAAACTCGTAAATTTTTATTTCTATCTTTCTACCACACTACTAATCCAGGATTAAGTCCTGGGACAAGTTTTTGCTCACTTTTTATGCAAGATTCAATGGCTCTCCAAGAAGGCTATAGCACCACTCGACCACCGCTCTTCTCTAGTGAAGACTTCGGCTACTGGAAAGGCCGAATGGAGTCGTACCTACAAACCCAGTTCGATGTCTGGATGATCACCAAGACCGAGCTTGAAATACCAACTGACGACGTCGGCATACCACTACCGTACGAGAACTGGGACGCGAACCTTATCAAAAAGGTAGAGGCAAACGCAAAAGCAACGTATACAATTCAGTGCGGCTTAACGAATAAGGAGCTGAATCGCACCGGCACGTTCTCAAGCGCCAAGGAGCTATGGGAGAATCTGATTCAGTTACACGAAGGTATGTCAGACACAAGTAAGCATGATAAATTATTTGAATTACATGAGCAGACTGATACTACTCTGGCCGAGAAAGGTATTGCATTGGTTGCAGGTACAAGCATAACACAGGAAGCTAGAAAGATGAAGGCAACATGGTTTGAGTCATCAGACGAATCCGAATCCGACACAGAAGAGCAGACGAGTTTCCATGCTCTACCAGTACTAGCATCCGTGGTCGAAACTGAGTCCGAGTTCGAATTCAAAATCGAGAACGAGTCAGATACTGAGTCCGAGCGAAGCCACGGATCCGTATCCGTTTCCGAAGGACCCAAACTCACTGTAAGTGCTCTAATTTCAAGTATTAGCTTAGATGATTCATAAAATTTAATTCCTTACTTATTAAAGAAGTTGGCTAAATCCAACGTCCGGGTTAAGTCACTCCAAAAGGAGGTAACATCCCTTAAGGAAGCGACTGACTTAAGTGCTTTAACTGAGCCAGTTCAAATTGGAAGTTCGACTCAAGTCCAACAACTTGAGGAAGAAAATTCCAATTTGAAAACTCAAATTAAAGAACTCAAGGACACGTTGGAACGGTTCACCTTGGGTTCCAAGAATCTGGATCTGATTCTTGGAAAACAGCGAGACGTTTACAACAAATCCGGACTTGGATTTAAAACTGAAAGAAAATACAAATCGTATTTATCTTTAGTAAATAGAGATAATAAAAAGGTAGTCCAAGCATGGGTTGCCAAGTCCAAATTGGTCAATCAAGTTAGACTTGGTCAATATTGGGTCCCTAAGGATCAAATACATTACCTCAATAGACCTTATCGAGGCTATGATCCAGGGGGAGCCAAAACAATTAAAATTAACAATTAAAATTCAAAAATAAAATTCAAAATTCAAATTCAAATTTAAATTCAAAATTAACAATTCAAATTCAAAATTAATTATTCAAAATTCAATTCAAAATTAATTCATGATTCAAAATTAATTATTCAAAATTCAAATTCGAAATCAATTATTAAAAATTTGAAATTAATTCAAAAATTCAAAAATCAAAGTAGAGGGAGGGTCCAGAATAACTGGCAACTCCAAAATCTATTTACCCGAATGGGTAACTGAACCTAATCTACCCTAAATGGGTAAAACAAAAGTAGATTACCCGGCTGGGTAAGTAAGGATAGATTAAAAGGGTCAGATTTAACTTGACCCACAGTACTGGTGAAGTTTTTGGATGATAGTACGTTAGGGAAGCTTGGGCATCGCATGTCTAAGAAGATATGACTTCGACCTGGTGCATTTGGCCAAGTGGAACTGACCGAAGCTACCCTTAAATGGATCCTAACTAGTTAGACCAAGGTTTAGTATTAAGTTCAGTGGGTAGGACTATTTGGAAAACCTCGAAGGTATGGTTACTTTAATGAGTTCCTTGTGACTCACCATAGCCCAGAAGTTTATCCAAAGAATGCTTACTTGTTGAACCCAAAACTTAATCTGAATCTAACACAAAGTTAAACCAAACCCTTAAATTGAACCTCAATTCATCTCACAAAAATTATAGGATTCCTTGATTGAAAATTCAGATCGGGTGAGATGACTAAGTAATTAAAAACAAACTGATAATTAATCCAAATTCAAATTAATTTCAAAATCTTTTCAAAATTTAATTTCAAAAATCATTTTAAAAATCTTTTCAAAACTTAATTTTAAAAATTATTTGAAAAATCTTTTCAAAATCATTTCAAAATCATTTCAAAACTTAATTTCAAAATTATTTGAAAAATCTTTTCAAAATCTTTTCAAAATCATTTTAAAACTTAATTTCAAAAATTATTTGAAAAATCTTTTCAAAATCTTTTCAAAATCATTTTAAAACTTAATTTCAAAAATTATTTGAAAAATCTTTACAAAATCTTTTCAAAATCATTTTAAAACTTAATTTCAAAAAATTATTTGAAAAATCTTTTCAAAATCTTTTCAAAATCATTTTAAAACTTAATTTCAAAAATTATTTGAAAAATCTTTTCAAAATCTTTTCAAAATCATTTTAAAACTTAATTTCAAAAAATTATTTAAAAAATCTTTTCAAAATCTTTTCAAAATCATTTTAAAACTTAATTTCAAAAAATTATTTGAAAAATCTTTTCAAAATCATTTCAAAACTTAATTTCAAAATTATTTGAAAAATCTTTTCAAAATCATTTTAAAACTTAATTTCAAAAAATTATTTGAAAAATCTTTTCAAAATCTTTTCAAAATCATTTTAAAACTTAATTTCAAAAAATTATTTGAAAAATATTTTCAAAAACTTTTCAAAATCATTTCAAAATCATTGTAAAACTTAATTTCAAAATTCTTTTAAAAATTATTTGAAAAATCTTTTCAAAATCATTTTAAAACTTAATTTCAAAATTCTTTTAAAAATTATTTGAAAAATCATTTGAAATATCCTCTGAAAAATTAATTTCAAAACCCTTCTCAGAAGTTATTAAATTCTTTGAAATTCTAAACTCAATTAAGTTTTAAATCTTCAAAATAATGGTCACTTATTTGGAATTCTAACTGATATTTTCAATGTTGTAAATTAAAGTAAACTCCATCTCACACTCACTCATATGCTAAACATGCTTGTTAATCTAGAATGAGTGAGGTGGAAAATTAGGAAAATAATTTTTTAACCTCTCATGCTTGAACTCCTGAACTCAAAAATTTATTAAGGCATTAATTAAGGGGGAGTGATTTTGAGTCGGTTTTAAAATTAATTTTTCTTTAAATTAAAATTTTAACTTGACCTCAAAATTAAAAACTAATTTTTACTTATCTTCAAAAATTCAGGGTATTTTTAACTTAACTTTAAAGTTAAAATTATCTCAGCTAAAAGTATCTCTCAAACTAAAGGAAATGCAAATATTCAGGTTAAGCATGTTTGATCTTTAGGGCTCTGATACCTGATCAACACTAATTAGATAATTTAATTGCTATATAACTTGACTTATGCTTGGACTTAAGGACCAATTGAATAAATAACCTAAATTAAAATTTTAGCCACTCTCTCTCTTCAACTTAAAAATTAACAAGTTCTTTTTCAAAAATAAGTATTATTAAGCTAAGTCCCTTTTTTACTTAAGCTACATTTTCAAAATTTAATGTTTGCAAAAGCTAGCTAAGTTATTTCAAACTTAGTTACATATTTTTTTCTCTTTTCCTCTAAAAACCAACTAAGTTTACAAAGAGGCTAAAGTCATCCTTCAAGTCATCCATAAATTAGCATTTTTAACTTAGGAGAAAAATAACTAACAAATTTTTCAGTTAATAGCTAAGTGTTTCACAAGCATTTTCCAAAGTCTAAAACTACTTTTTCTAAAAAGCTTAAAACATGCTTTCCAACTAGCTTATTTTTTTATATATGGCAAAGGGGGAGAGTAAGAAATTCAAAATCATTAATTCAAAATCAAAAGTAAAAAGTGTTTTATTAAGGGGGAGAGTAGGTAATTCAAAAGTAAAACTTTATTCAATAAGGAAACCCTGTGTTAAGGGGGAGCTTCACAAAAGTAAGTGTCAGCTTAAGTTAGGCGTTCATTTGAATTTATATACTTAAGCTTGCTCACTTAAAACTTTTTAACATACTTATGCATTTGTTTTTACTTAACTTTGAATTTGGGTTGCCATAATCAAAAAGGGGGAGATTGTTGGTGCGGGAAGCATCCGACGATCGAACCTGAGTTTTGATAATGGCAAAGGATTCAAAGTTAAGGGTTGTTGTTTTCTAATATGTTGAACAAGTTTGCAGGAAAGTCCTAAGTGGTACTTAGGCATAAGTCCTAGCTGCGGTTAGGCAAATGGAAAACCCTAGGGGGTGGTAACCCTAGGTCCTAGGGGGTGGTAACCCTAGGTCATAGGGGGTGGTAACCCTATGCGGAAAGTCTTGGCAGGTCGATGGCTTCAGGAAAAAGTCCTAGGGGGTGATAACCCTAGGTGGAAAGTCCTGGTGTCGCGAATCAGGTGAAAGTCTGGACTAAACGGAGGCGATGTCCAGAGAAAGTCGAGTGAACGTCTTGAGCAAAGTCTGAGTCGATCTAGAGGATCGTGCCTAAATCTCCGAGTGGAGTAGGTGAGGGCTGCCCCGAAGAGGGAACAGAGGCGTCGGGTCGACCTAGGGCTTCAATGGAAATCAAAGTCGAGACTCGGACGATCAGAAGGCATCAATTATTACTACTCGTTTTATCGATTCTAACATTGTCTTGCGGGTATTTTGCTCGAACTAACCTTTGTTTGCGGTGAGGAACCTTGGAAAAATTGTCAGGCGGGATGGGTCGGCGAGCGAACAGTCGGCGCCCGAGACCAAATTCTATCCCTGCGCGACTTAGCCCGTGGAGCATCCCGGTTGGTTGGCCACGTCACACTCCAGGAGCCCCCAGGCGCCCGGAACCGCATATAAAAGGAGGGTTGAGGTGCAACTTCAAAATACAACGAATTCTAAGTGATCTTTCATCTACACGCTGCTCCAAAAGACGCTCCGAAGTTCTACTACAAGTGCCCGACGACCCGAAGCTTCAGAATTAGCATTTCTTGTTGTCGGTACAATTTTTGATAGCTTTTATTTGTACTCATAATTGTAATCTTTTAACGAGCTTATAGTTGTTGCCCACCGGAAGCGATCAAGGATCGCGGGCCTTCGAGTAGGAGTCGACTTAGGCTCCGAACGAAGTAAAATCGACCTGTCTCTTTGTGTTGTCTCTTTATTTTATTTCCGCTTATTCCGCTGCACGTTTTAACTCCGATAGTTTTCCGATAATCGAACGAAATAGCCACGAGCGCTATTCACCCCCCCCCCCTCTAGCGCTTCTCGATCCAACAATACCTTGTTTCTTTCTTCTTGCTTTTAATTAACTAAACTATTTTTCTTTTCTATGTAGTGGAGAGCTTTTATGATGCCTTGATTGACGAAGAACTGCGTCTGGAAGAGGACGCAATTCGTGCCAAGGAAGTCGAACTTCTGGCTGCTATTATTCCTCCCCCTTCAATTGAAGAGCCGGTTCCTTTAGCGGAGGCACCCAGTTCTTTGGGGGTTCTTGAAGCTCTTGAGGGCCCTTTTGCAGAGATCCTTGCTATCTCTTCACCCGCTGTAACTTCACCGGTGGCTACTGCTGTTTCTTCGTCTGCCCCTCTTCCCATCATTGAACTCACATCTTCTGGTAGCCCCAATAAATCAATAGCTGAACTTGTCACTGGCAAACGCCCGGGGCATAAACTTACCAGAATTCCTCCATCCAAAAGGAGGCTGGTCCTTCCGGCTGATGAGCAAGTTTCAGAAGGTTTTGTTCCTGCTGACCCTCCTTCTGATGAACCTACGCTGGCGGAACTCTACCCTTCTCTCAGTTTTCCTGCCTCACCCTTCTCTCATGCCAGTGCTTCTGGTGATGTCTCTTTCACTTTTCCCCTATCTATTCCAACTTCTGGGTCTTTACCCTCTTCACCCTCTTCTTATTTAGTCTTTGCTCCTCCTTCTATTCCTACTTCCTCCTTCTCTGCTGGTTCTTCTACTATTCCGGTCCTTCCCATATTGCTAGGAGGTTCCTTCGCCGGTGTTTGGGATGAAGTTCATCCCATTTTTGAAGAACTTAATACTCCTGAAGCAATTGATCGTTTTTCCCGTAAGGAGAATCAGGTATGTCTGCTAATGTCTACTCTCTATTTCTTAGCAATTATCTCATAGCCTTTTATTATATTTCTAGTGATGGATAGAAAACATGGGTTTGTCTCGACAGATGCACAATTTATACAACAAGAACAAGAAATTGAGATCTGAGAATGATCAGTTGAGACAACAAGTTGCTGAGTTATCTTCTACCGTGTTTTCTGCTACTGCCAAGAAGCAACTTGAAGCTCAGCTTGAAAATCTTCAAGCACAATTCAAATCGGCTACGAATCTCAACCAAGAGTTAGCTTCCAAAATTGGCAAACTCAAGGTTGATTATGAAGCAGAGTTGGCTGAAAAACTCAAAGCACTGCAGCTGAAGGAAGATGAAATAACTTCCTTGAACACCTCCCTTGATTCAGTTAAAGCCGAGGTTTCTATCAAAGAGGATGAATTGAAGACATCTCAAACGGCTTTGGTGGTCTACAAAGCGAACGAAGATACTCGTTACGAGGAACGGGCTACTGCCATGATTGAATCTCCTGAATTCAATAGGCTGATTGTGAAGTCTATCTTATCAGCCTTTACTGCGGGAGCTCAAGGGGCGATTCAGCAATTACGAGAGGAGAGCTACTTATCTCGCGACCCTCCTCCTAATTTCCTGAATCGTCGCAGACTTATTGAGAACAAGCCCCCTGATCTATACCCTCAGCTGACTTTAGTTCGACTTAAATTCTAGTTCTTGTAAAAAAGTGAAACGAAAACTCTGTGATGATGATCTGACAGACTTATGTGATGCTGACTATCCCCTTTTCATTGTAAATTTCACTCTTTCTCACAACAGTCATCTATTTTTGTTTAAATATGTCAAATGTTGCTTGGCAGGTCATCATACAACCTCAATTAATATATTATTATGTTTTAGATTGTTTCCTCATGACCGGACAATATATATTAATGTTGATAAGTACCGTCCAATATTTTAAGGATCCCTTATGTCTCGTCTGATCTGGTGCAATTTTATTATGATACTCTTAATATCGGTCGATTTATTCTACTTGATTGATTTACACCTATATTTTCATATGTTATTTTATGTACTAATCAAGTCTCATATGGTTTTATCATAGTGTATATCATTTAACTTACTGTGATAAGCTTTTGGCCGACATATTTGGGTGGTCTTTGTCTCGGCCGATCCATCAGAACCGCCCGATTCATCTCTATGTACCTCATCCTATAGCCTCTAACCAAGTCCTGTTTGCCAATTAATACCTTGCGCTCAATTTTTGTCTTATTTTATTACACCAATACCCTGAACTTATAATTACTGGACTAATTTTTCCTTATATCCGTCAAGCTTTCTTAAGAATTGTTTCTAGGGAAACTTTACACATTTTTCGAGGAAGATTACTTAACTTTACCTCTTTCTTTTGATGTTATCTTTTACTATTATCACTCATTTATGACGATTGAAATTCTAAGTACCTTTTCTTTTCTTCTTTTCTTCTGCTGTTTCTGTTTGGGGGTTTTAGCACAGGGCCGAAAGAAAAACAAGGGTTTTACAAGGTTTTCTTCCGCTTTCCCCCATCTTTCTTCATCTTCCTAGGTTCCTCTTTTATTGTCTTTCTATGGCAACTTCCCCTCCTGCATGGTTTCTCTCATGCGCTTTCGACCTTATAGATATAGAAGAAGTAGATTTAAAGGCGACCTATGGTTTTCCTTCTTATATAACGCGTCCCGCTCCTCATGAGGGTCCGCACCTTCCTCCTTTAGGATGCATATCTATCTTCCGAGATCAAGTCCTACAAGGTTTTCGATTTCCTCTTCACCCTTTTTTCTGTAATGTTAGCCTCTATTTTAATATTCCACTCAACCAGTTTGTCCCTCAATCCTTTTCTATTCTTATGGGTTTTATTAGGGTATCCAAACTGTTAGATTTTCCCTTGTCTCCTCGTCTTTTTCATCACTTCTTCATTCCTCATCGAGTAGATGTGGGTGTTTTCAAATTCCAATCTCGTCCTAAGGCTATTCTGTTCAACCGAATTCCTCCTCAAGGGGAATGGTATCACAAATTTTTCTATATGCGTCTTCCTTCTCCTCCTCCGTTTCCCATCCAATGGATACATGATTTACCTCCACTTCCTAGTACCCATAATCTTCTTAACGATCCCCTCGTGGCTTCTGCCTTACCTAAACTAAGAGGAGCGAAATTCAGCTTGCCGCATCTAATTGTGGAGGGTTTAATGTTCCCTTTTGGGATAAGCAATATTGACACCCCTTTGGATGGATCTTTTAGTATGGGTAAACATTTTGGTCCATATTTACTGATTAATATATCTCTTTTATAATGGCGTTTAATTCCTATATTTCAGCTGATGTTCTTCTTCCAGCTTTTATGCATAAGCATCCTGCTATGACTAAATCCCTTGTCAGTAATCTTGGAGAAGAATGGTTGCGCGCCGCCGATCCAATCCTAATTCCTCCACCTTGGGTTTGCTATCTAAAGAAGAACAACGGGCAGGGGTTGTCGCAGCCATGGAAGAGGAAGAAGAAGAGCCTTTTATTGCCTTAGTTAAAAAGCCAAATCTTACTGAGGCTTCTCCCTTTAGTGATTTCTTTGGTACTTTTGTGTAAACTCCTCTTGTCCCGGCGCCCATTTCTCTCGAGAGAGGTAAGGCACCGATAACTCCTATGCATATTATCTCTAATCCTTCTCTTAGGATGATGAGACCCGGTCTACTTATCCCTTCTTCTTCTATTATTTCAGCTCCCTCTGCTTCTGCTTCTGAGATGGTCATTATCCCTTCTGTGTCCTCTGCATCTTTGGCATTGGCCTTGCCTCCCTTGGCTTCTAGGCCTCGAGCAAAATGGACACCCTGCCGGAGATCTTCTCCAAGTGTCAGTCCTTCAGCTATCAATGTTTCCATAACTGAATCAGCCTCTCCTGCATTGTTACCCTCTATTCCATCTAGTTCTTCCTCTGCTTCTCTTGTTTCTACTATTTCTTTTCCTTCCATTGCATCTTCTTCTTCTTTGCCTCCTTCTTCCTCCATTCCCCGACCTTTATTTAAACAGGTTGTGGGTCTACCCTCTCAATTGGGTCAATCCTCTGATCCACCTAGCTATGGTTCTCTACAACTACAAGGCCTATTAGCTGAATCTTGACGACAAGGTCAAGAACAACTAAGAGGCCTTAGCCTGCCACATCGAGCTAACCGCCACGGTCGTCAGGCAGTAGCTGTAAGTATTTCTAGTTATATGTTGTCACCCTTGTATCTTCATTTTTAACTACATCACCCTTTTGTTTAGTTCCTTGCCTCAAGTTTACATATCGACCAGCTACTTGTGGCTAAGGACCAGGAGAACAACAAATTGAAGACTCAACTGAAGACATTGAAGGCTACCTTACCTTCTCCTAATAACGACTTGGCTCAGTTGCAAGAGAAAGTGTCCTTACAAAATCAATAGTTGGAGACCTTGAAACAAGAATTGGAGGAGTGCCAGCAATTATTGAAAGATAAATAGCTTGCAAGAAGAACTTTGGAATTACAGGTGGATCAACTACATTCTGGTCTCCGATTGGAAATTGCTTTAAAAGAGAAAGCTCTTTTAGATGCTTCTCATAAAAGTCTTATTTTAGAGAAAGTAGAGAAGCTTCATAATGCCTATCTTTTGGACCAAGCTCAAGACCTAGCTTCTCATGATTTCACTATCCTACAGGAACAAGAACAAAGGAAAGCTCAAGATGCTGAATTGTCACTGCTCCAGAAGGAATTGGAACAACTTAAATCAGAAAAGGATGCTTTAAAAGACCAAAACACAAAACTGCAGGCTGATTTTCAAAGTTATAAGGAGCAGGAGAAGAGTCGCTGGGAAGAGTGGCGTTAGGCTTATTTAAAGTCTTCAGCATTTGCCCAAGAATTTATCCGCAGGATAGTGGGTGCTTTAAATCATTCTGTATCGGGAGTTCTTCAACAATTAAGAGAGGGTGGCTATTTACCCAAGGAACCTCCCCTTTCTTTCATAAATCGTCGCAGGCTTAACGAAAAACTACCCGCAGATCTAAAAGGTCCCTTTCCAAATGTCTAAAGAGATTGTTCATAAAAGACTTGTAAATGAAAAACTAGTAATGAAAAGAAATGTAACCAAAGCCTGGTAATTAAGTGATTGCGATGTATAAGAAATTTTTGATACTTACCTGTTTTTCTATTGTGCTGGTTTGAAAATGCTTCTTTTGAAATGCTTCCGAACATTAAGTATAAGCTTTATTCTAGCATCCCTTGCTCATATTTTGAAGTTAAGCTTTATCTTGATGAATCCTTCTGCAGATAACATCCAGTGTGCTCCATATTTCTAAAAGAATAAATAATCCTGAGTAATCTTAGATAAGGAACTGTATAAAACTCCTGAGTTCCGAGCTGAGTATAATACTCCGGATGATTTTTAAATAAAGACTTCCATATGAATGGGATTCCAGATGAATAATGTGTCATATACATAGAACCCCCTTGAATCTTGGCTTCATGCCAATGTAATCCCGGTTGATTAGGCTTTGAATTCATGAGATTTCCTGATTAATTATGTTCTATGATGGTTTAAAGTCTCCGGTTCCTGCCATGAAGACCCGTTTGAGTTACTTCATGAGCTTTTCCGATCGACTATGTTCTGTGATAGTTTAAGGTCTCCGGTTCCTCCCATGAAGGCTCGTCTGAGTTACTTCATGAGATTTCCCGATCGACCATGTTTTGTGATGGTTTAAGTCTCTGGTTCCTCCCATGAAGACCCGTCCGAGTTACATCATGAGATTTCCCGATCGACTATATTCTGTGATGGTTTAAGGTCTCCGGTTCCTCCCATGAAGGCTCATCCGAGTTACTTCATGAGATTTCCCGTTCAACCATGTTTTGTGATGGTTTAAAGTCTTCGGTTCCTCCCATGAAGACTCGTCCAAGTTACTTCATGAGATTTCCCGATCGACTATGTTCTGTGATGGTTTAAGGTCTCCGGTTCCTCCCACGAAGGCTCGTCCGAGTTACTTCATGAGATTTCCTGATCGACCATGTTTTGTGATGGTTTAAAGTCTCCAGTTCCTCCCATGAAGACCCGTCCGAGTTACTTCATGAGATTTCCTGATCGACTATGTTTTGTGATGGTTTAAAGTCTCTGGTTCCTCCCATGAATACCCGTCCGAGTTACTTCATGAGATTTCCCGATCGACTATGTTCTGTGATGGTTTAAGGTCTCTGGTTCCTCCCATGAAGGCTCGTCCGAGTTACTTCATGAGATTTTCCGATCGACCATGTTTTGTGATGGTTTAAAGTCTCTGGTTCCTCCCATAAAGACCCGTCGGAGTTACTTCATGAGATTTCCCGATCGACTATGTTTTATTATAAAATTATGATTGCACTGACCTTATGATAATTAAAATTTCTAGATTCTTCAAAAAAAAAGGGGGGGAGCCGAATAAATCTTTAAGATTCCCCACTGTTGATTGTCTGATCATAGATTATAAAAGTTCTGCCAATACTGGTCAATCTGTATGAGCCACATTTGTTTTTGTGGCGGTATTCACTTTGCATTGCATTTATTGAAAGAAATAGAGTACATAAACTGTAAGAATACTTGTCTTCTTTTCATTGAAAACTTACTTCAGATAATCATGGTTTGTTCCCTTTGACATATTTTTTTAAGTAGCATGATCTTTGCTAAATCCGGTAAGGTTGTAAATGATTTGCACTCCAAAGACATTCCAGAATTCTTTCTTCAGCATCTTGGAGATAGTATGAGCCTGATGCAAGCTTTTTCACCACTTTATAGGGTCCACCCCATTGCGGTGCCAACTTAATAACATCCCCGACAGGTTTAATACGTTTCCATACTAAATCTCCTACTTGGAAAAATCTGGGTATGACCCTTTTGTTGTAATTTTGTCTCATTCTTTGTCGATATGATACGAGACGAGTAGCAGCTTTATCTCTGATTTCCTCTATCAAGTCCAGCTCCATGAGTCGTCGACCTTCATTATCTGTATCATATAATTGCCTCCTATCGGATTCTACTCCCACCTCGATGAGAATTATTGCTTCTCCTCCGTAAACTAATTAAAAGGGAGTGATTCCTGTAGCTTCTCGAGGTGTAGTGCGGCATGCCCAAAGAACACTGGATAATTCATCTACCCAGCTACCTCCGACATGATCTAGTTTGGTTTTTGAACCTCTTATAATTTCTCTATTGGTCACTTCCACTTGACCATTGCTTTGCGGATAAGCTACAGAGGTGAAGGCTTGAGTAATACCATAACTTTCGCACCAAGCTAGAATTCTATCCCCTTAAAATTGTCTTCCATTATCAAAGACTAATTTGTGAGGAATGCCAAATCTGCATAAGATATTTTTCCACAGAAATTTAATAACCGCATCTTCAGTAATCCGGGCGAGTGGTTCTGCTTCTACCCATTTGGAAAAATAATCTACTGCTACTAATAAGAATCTTCTTTGCGCAGCTGCCATAGGAAATGGACCTACTATGTCCATACCCCACTGATCAAAGGGACATGAGACTATAGAGGCTTTCAACAACTGTGTGGGATGATGCGAAATATTTTGATGTTTCTGGCAAGACATACAAGTTCTTACCAATTTGTTGGCGTCTTCATGTAGAGTAGGCCAAAAATATCCCGCTAATAAGATTTTACGGGCCAAGGATCTCCCTCCTAGATGACTACCACATAAACCTTGATGAACCTCCTGTAGAATAAATTATATATCTTCTGTACCAATACACTTGAGCAATGGTCTAGAAAAAGCTCTTTTATATAACTGCTCTCCTACCATAGTGTACTGAGCAGCTCTCTTCTTAAATACCCTTGCCTGTTCTGTATTACTTGGAAGAATACCTTATTGTAAATACAATATGATTTGAGCCCTCCAGTCACCTGAATTTCTGCTTCAGCCTATCTTTCGACATAGGATATTAACAGAGTTTGTTCTACAGGCCGATCTAAACTCCATGGCACTATAGCAGAGGCCAACTTAGCCAATTCATCTGCTACATGATTCTCAGATCGAGGAACCTTTTGTATATTCACCTCTTGAAACTGAGATTTCAACTTATCAAATGCCTCAGCATATAACCAGAGTCTGTCATTATTAATTTCAAAATTACCTGATAGTTATTGGGCTGCCAATTGAGAATCAGAATAGATAAGGACTCGAGTTGCCCCTATATGCCGAGCGGCTTGCAATCCTGCTATCAAGGCTTCATATTCTGCTTCATTGTTAGTAGCTCTATAATTCAATCTGATAGAGAGTTGAAGTCTGTATTCCCTTGGAGATATAAGAAGAACACCAATTCCGCTACCTTGTCTAGTTGAGGAGCCATCTACATAAACTTTCCAAATGTTTTCTTCTTCAGGGCCTTGAATTTCTATAATGAAGTCTGCTAAAACTTGTGTTTTGATGGCTGAGCGAGGTTGATATTGAATGTCATATTCTCCAAGTTCAGTTGTCCATTTGATTAGCTGACCTGATGCCTCTGGGTTGATTAACACCCATCCAAGAGTACTGTTAGTTAATACAATAATCTCATGCGCTAAGAAATATGGGCGCAACCTCCGAGCAGTCAAGACTAGTGCATAAGCCAATTTTTTTGGGTTTTTCGGGCCGCGAAAATCGCGTTTTCACGTCGTGGAAACCCTGAATCACCCATGCCACTGGATCTCGTGCGAAGGATAGATTTCAAAATTTTAAATATGAGTACGAGTTTACTAAAACTTAGATCTACTCCTAGATCTACATGAAAATTTTATACCTTCGAAGCGAAGCCCTTCGCAATCCCGCAAGTCCAAGGTACGCCGGATCTCGAAGTTGTCAACGTAGACAACTCTCTAGAAGTATCCACACGAACAAGATGTGTTCTCTAACACACAAGGATGGAGAAGAAGAGCACCACAAGTGTGCTAGCACTTTCTAGGGCTCTCGGGTAGGATTTAAAAAGGGAGAAAAGAGAGAAAGTAAAAGGAATCTCACATACTCCTCTAGGTACCCTCCTTTGTGACCTTCACTCCACCTTATTCTCTTGGAACTCAACTCACTCACCTTCACCCTTGCTTAGAACTCATGGCAACAGCAGCAAGGAGGAAGAAAGACCAAGGAAGAAGATGATAGAATGAATGCACACATCAATACACAAAACCAAAACCTCCACACTACATTAGTGTGGCCGCCCACACCTTGTAACCTCCCCATTTAATGTGGTCGGCCACATTAAATGGAATGGAATGTGTAACCTCCATGAGGTGGCACACCATGATGAGGTGGAGATGATGTGGCAAGGTTAGTCATGCCATGTAGGATGAGTCAACCTTCATGATGTGGCAATATCAAGTCAAACTTGATGTTTCAACTTCCATTTGGTCAAGTCAAAATTGACCAATTTTCTTCCTTGTTGAGTTAAATCCAACCTTTGATTCAAGTCAATTTCAATTTAATGAATCTCAATTCATTAATATAAATTGACTCAATGAATCAAATTTAAATTAGACTCATTCAACAATTGAATCTAATTGAGTCTAACTCAATAAGTCTAATTTGAATTAATCCGAATCCAATCCTTGGTGCATCATATGAACCTAATCCAATTGGTTAATCATATGAACCTAATCTCTATCCACTTGTTCTTTGTGTGTGACCCAATAGGTTCTTGTAACGTTGGCAATGTTTCTAAACTCCTTTAGAAACATAAGCAATGAGCGGCATCTAGCAATACATCATTGCTACCCAAGTTACAAGAATGTTGAGATCCAACATCACCTTGTGACTACTTGTAAAGCCCGAAAAATTCTCGAATTTATTTTAGAAATATCCTATGATTTTTCTAGATTTTTAGGATATTTTTACATAATTTTTGGAGTACCGGAAGTAGCAAAAACAAATAAGTCACAAAATGGTTTACGCGAGAATCGAACCCGGGACCCATCGGAGCCTACAACTTATTATGTGTTCCGGAAACCAAGTGAACCCAGCAGGGCCGTGCTGAAAGGATAGGAAATCAAATATATTTATATTTGATTTAGGAGAAATAACTATTTGATATAAATAGAAAACTTAAGTGGGATTAGTTTATTTCTTTTGGGTTCGACACTTTCTCTCCCTCTCCGGTTTCTTTCTCTCGGCGCAGCAAACAAAGCAAAGGAGACCTAGGGTTCCTTCCCTAGGATCGTGTGTTCACTTTCTGGCGACAACACCAGCACGAAGTCGGTCCTTCTCCGCGAGAGGAACGCGAGGACGTAAGCGGTTCGTCGAACGGAGCAGTTTTCCGGAAAACCTAGTGGATAGAATCGTAAGAAAACCTTGCGATTGAGGTAAGAAACCCCTCACCTGCAGTATAATTGCTCTCGCTTGTTAGTTTTTGCGTTAGTTCAGTAGTTCTACAGTTTTCAGTTTTAGGGTGTGCTTTTAGTGCACACCAAGCATTCGGTAGAATGCCCAATTCAGAAGGATGCACCAGTAGGCGTCCTAACAGCATGTAAAATGTATTAGAAATATTTTATTCAACTTATTACCAGTTATTACAGCTATATGGATCAGAGATCCATTGGGTGGGCTCCCACAGTAGCCTCTAGGTTCAGATAACCTAGCTCTAGGTTTAGATAACCTAGAACAGCAAAGTAAATAAAACAGTATTCAGTATTTTACTTTTATTCAGTTGGCACTGTACTTGGATCAGATATCCATGGGCTGGACTCCCACAGTCGTCCCTAGGTTCAGATAACCTAGTAACCCTGCTGGATTCGGAACTTGCAATCCCGGGTCTCGTAGGGATGCGCGCACAGTAAGTACAGTTGCCAGGGCCCCAGCAGCATGTTTAGTATTTTCATCTATTATTATATATAGTTTTCCAAAGATGTAATCAGTGATGGAAACACTAACTTAGTTTCAGTTTCAGCTATTTATCTCAGTGAAGTTTCATGATTTGAGTTCATGACCAGTTAGATGTTTATGCATTACCAGATCAGTATTCATGCTTAGTTTCAGATACAGTATGCTATGCTCAGCTTGTTTGTATGCCATGATCAGTTCAGTACATGTTTGTATGCCATGCCATGTTGCCATGCTCAGTTCAGTTTTCAAACAGCATGTTTTAAAAACATAATTGCATCGTTGCATGTTTTTGTGAGGTAGATGGTTTTTTACTAAGCTTATTAGCTTACAGATGCTACTTTTCTTATACTGCAGATACCGGTAAAAGAAAAGTGGACTAGCGGAGGCTGGAGGGCGATGCTATGATGATGTGTGTGTGCAAGGGGTCTGGAATAAAGATCCTTGGGATCTATACGCTTTTATCTCAGTTTTAGTACTTAACATGTCTAGTTTCATGACTTAGTCTTGTTACTAGTTGTTATAGCTTAGTAAACTATGTCTTGTTTAGTTTATCATGTTTAGAATGTTAGTACTTACATGCTAGAGTGTTTTTCATGTATCTAGAGCTTAGGTATGTGATTATGGGCACGAATCAGTGTTGGAAATCAGAAATTCTGATTTCGTTTCAGACTATCAGAACCTAGATCGGTCAGTAGACCGATCCAGTGCCATTTATTCTCCTGGATCGGTCAGCCGACCGATCCAGATGGATACAGTAGCCTACTGTATCTCCCAGGATCGGTCAGCCGACCGTTCCATCCGCAAACAGAGAGTTCGGGACGAAATCAGCGGTCACTGATCGGTCAGCCGACCGATCAGTGAGCAGCTGGATCGGTCTGCAGACCGATCCAGCCAGCGTTCCTGTGCGCGATCAGTGAGCAGCTGGATCGGTCGGCAGACCGATCCAGCCAGCGTTCCTGTGCGTGTTAGTGGATCGTTCCACGGACCGATCCAAAGTTCCAGTTAACCCCCCCAGCATAGCGATGAATATCTAGAAGGTAGTTAAGTATAAAATCCCTCTCACAGTGTTAATAGAGGCAACTACCATAGTTTGGTAATGTTTTATTTTACCCAGTTTCCGCTCAGTACAGCACAGTAGCTTCAGTAGTTAAGGTAGCGATCCGGCTCACAGCTTAGTACCCAGGAGTCGGGTCGTTACAGAGTGGTATCAGAGCAAGTTCCTTACTTCCTACACACACATCAGCATTGTGCCTACAGCTTCCAAGTAAGAACATCTCTCACTCAGTTTTGTTTTCAGCTTTCATATCAGTTATATGTGCTTTCATGTTTGCTCTCATGTTGGTAGTTAATTAATTCATGTTTACAGTAATAGTATTTAACATGTTACCAGTAGTTAACTATAACATGATAGCCTAGTTATATATATATGTATTCTCTGCTATTTAGAAAATGGTACGAGGACGTCCAGCTAAGAAAGCATCAGCGGCTGAGCCCCAGCAAGAGGCAGGCAGTTCAGTGCCTCCCCCAGACCTTACAGCACTAGTGGCTCAGCTACAGCAGCAGTTAGCTGAACAGCAGCAGGAGATAGCCTCCTTAAAGGCTAACCAGCAGACTACTCCCCCAGTCACTCCAGTACCGAACCTCACGACTCCAGTAATCACAGAGGTTGTACCAGCTCAGCCTGCAGTACCAGTCCCAGTAGCCCCAGTAGCAGGGGCTAAGAGAGAAGCTTACCTTATCCAGTGGCAGAGAATTAAGCCCGAGAACTTCTCAGGCACCAGCGAACCATGGGATGCTCAGGCATGGTTTAAAACACTAGAAAGCACGATGGAGCTTCTAGACTGGCCAGAGCACGAAAAGGTGAAGTGTGCCTCCTTCTGTTTAACAGGAGACGCACGCATGTGGTGAGAACGGATTAAAGCGAAGTGGCCAGTAAACCAGATGACATGGGCCAACTTCGAGAAAGAATTCTTCGAGGAATTCTTTCACATGCAAGTCACGAACTGACACTATGACGAGTTTACAGAATTTCGTCAGGGCAACCTATCAGTTCAGGAAGCCGTGAAGAAATTCAATAGGTTGGCCCGTCTGTGTCCAGAACTAGTCAGCACAGAGAAGGAACGAGTACGGTTGATGCTGAAGATGCTCAGACCAGAGATCGCAATGAATGTGGCTGGCGGCGTTCATAGGCCACAAACCACAGAGGAGCTAGTGAGTAGTGCTCTGATCACCGAACACTATCAGCACAGCATCACCCAGCAGAAGCAGGTTTCCACAGAGCCCAAGGGACAAGCTGGCCTGGTACTCAGCGAAACAAGGACATAGCTCCAATCGAAGAAGCAAGGCAAGACGGTGACCCAAAGGAGGACCACTGGAAAACATTCCACATCCCAAGTGTGCTACTTGTGGAAACATCATCCGGAGTTTGCCGCAAGGGTACGCGAGTTGTTTTGAATGTGGAGCGAAGGGCACATGGCTAGCGATGCCGAACAAGAAACAGTCTTCCTCGGCCTCAGCCGTCATAAAGATGGAGCTCGGCCAGGCCGCTACACCGGATGTATCTTTGCCTTAGATGGTCCACGATCAGCGGGTGATTAGAAGCCCCAGCTACCACGAATGCGGGATTTTCTCACGACCGAGAGGACGCGTAGCAAATGCCTCGGCGGTTGTCACAGTCGATCAAGATTTTCTGAGATAATGCAACTTGTTATTCGATACCGGGCAACCCACTCTTATGTATCCGGGGCATTTGAGAAATTAGCAACACCTCCAGAGGTACTCAATAGTCGGTTTGATAACGCTACCCTCGGAGACATTATGGCCTCTACGGCTCGGGCGGTGCGAGTCATTATAGCGCATGAGAACTTTTGGTGATCCGATGGTGCTAGAAATGATGACTACGATGTCATCTTTGGGATGGATTTTTCGATCAAATACGGCGCTTCTATAGAGTGTCGTAAACAAAAGGTCATATTCCAACCTGAAGAAGGAGTACAGTTTGAGTACATAGGAAAACCAAGAGAAAAGCCGGAAGTTTCTCTCAAGACCGAAAGCTGGCTAATGGATTCGGATGCATGGGATTTTTAGCAAATGTAGTCAACACTAGCAGGACAAGAACCAACACTATCAGAGGTTCGAGTCGTTTGTGACTACCAGCGTAGCCTTCCTGAAGAGCTACGGGCTTAGCACCGCATAGGAGATTGAATTTGAGATAGAGCTCATTCCGGCACAAATCCAATTTCCAAAGCACCATACCGCATGGCTCCAACAGAACTGAAGGAACTGATCAATTCTAGGAGCTTCTTGACAAGGGTTTCATATGCCTAGTCACTCACCATGGGAGCACCTGTGTTGTTCGTGAAGAAGAAGGATGGAAGCATGTGCCTATGCATAGACTACCGTGCCTTGAACCGGTCACAATTAAAAACAGTACCCTCTCCCGAGATAGATGACCTGTTTGACCAGCTAAAGGGAGCCACGGTGTTCTCTAAAATTGACCTCGGATCGGGATATCACCAGGTTAGAGTCAAGAAAGGTGATATACCTAAAACAACTTTCAGGACCAGATACAGACATTATGAGTTCGTAGTCATGCCTTTGGCGTGACAAATGCTCCAACTACTTTCATGGACCTCATGAGCAGAGTATTCGAGAATACTTAGACAAGTTTGTCATCGTATTCATTGATGACATTCTTATCTATTCGTGCACTCAGAGGACCATGCAGCATCCCGAAGATAGTGTTGCAGATCCTTCGACAGAACGGTTCAGACGCCAAATTCACGAAATGTGAATTTTGGCTAGATGTAGCCTTTCTCGGTCACATCATCTCCAAGGATGGTGTTATGGTAGATCGAAGATAGAAGTAGTAAGTAATGGAAGAGACCCGGAATGCCGGTGAAATCGGAAGCTTTACGGGATTAGCGGGCTACTCAGAAATTGAGGACTTCTCCAGATAGCCTCCCAGCAGGCCTCTCACCGGAAAGAACAAGAAATTTCAGAGATGAGAGATCATGAGCGACGGTGAACTAAAACGGAGATTGACCTCCTATTTTAGCTATACCCGGAAAACACGACTTCGACATCTACATGGTGGCGCCTAAATTGGGATTAGGAGGCGATCGATGCGGAGGGCAGGTGATCGCCTATGCCTCCGGACAACTTAAGGATTATGAGAGGAACTATCCTACTCACGACCTTGAGCTTGCGGCAGTGGTGTTCGCTCTCAAAATTTGGAGACATTATTTGTACGGAGCTCGGTGCAGAGTGTATATGATCATCAAAGTCCAAGTATTTCTTTACTCGAAGGATCGAATATGCGACACAATGAGATGGTTAGAGTTGGTCAAGGATTATGACATAGATATCCTCTACCATCCGGGGAAAGCTAATAAGGTAGCGGAAGTCCAGTGCTACCTTATTATCTTTAGCAGCTATGTCACCACCCCTAAGGAAGGAGATTACAGCTTTTAGTCTCGAGCTTATAGTCGGGCAGCTTTCCACTATGTCCTTAGCATCTACCTTGCTTGATGATATCCAGACAGCTCAGGAGCAGGATCCTGAAATCCAGAAAATCAAGCAAGGGTTAGCAGAATCAGAAAGTGGAGAGTTCAGAGTGTCCGCCAGTGGGGTAGTGTACTGTGGTGACAGACTTTGTGTTCCAGATCAGGAGGAACTACGAAAACAGATTCTAGATGAGGCTCACAGGACTCCCTATGCGATGCATCCTGGTTCCACCAAAATGTATCAGGATCTAAAGAAACGATTTTGGTGGCCTGGGATGAAGCGAGATATCGCCAGATACGTCAGCATCTGTCTAACCTGTCAGAGAGTTAAGGCAGGAGGAGTTCTGCAGCCGATCCAGTTCAGAATGGAAGTGGGAGGATATCTCTATGGACTTCATAGTGGGATTACCCGGAACCACGAATGGTTTTGATGCTATCCGGGTAATAGTCGACGGGTTGACTAAATCAGCCCAGCTATCGAATATTCTATTCCATGGAGCAGCTAGCTCGGTTGTATCTCAAGGAGATTGTCAGGTGCATGGAGTCCCGAACCATTATATCAGACGAGACAGTGATTTACATCACACTTCCGAAGTGTGTACAGTCACTATGGGCACCCAGTTAAAATTCATGACCCTTTCATCCTCAGACGGATGGTCGGAAGCGAGTAAATCGTGTACTCGAAGATATGCTCGGGCTTGTGCCCTAGATTTCAAGGAAGTTGGTGCAAATATCCGAGTCTAGCGAATTTGCAAACAACAACAGTTATCGAGCCACTATCGGCATGGCACCTTATGAGGCACTCCATGGGTGAGGTGCATATCACCAATGCTTGGTATGAGAGTGGTGAACGTAAGAACTAGAGCTTGCATGCATCTAGTAGCGTATACCACAGCCATACAGTTCGCCAGAGGATAGAGACAACACAGAGCCGTCAGAAGAGCTATGCTGATACACGACGCAGACCCCTAGAGTTTTCGTGGGAAACAGTTTTCCTCGAGTAGCTCCCATGAAGGGAGTCATGCGTTTTGGGAAGAAGGGCAAGCTAGCTCCCGATACGTGGGACCATACCTTATCACGAAGAGAGGGCAAGGTAGCATATGAGCTAGAGCTACCTCGGGAGATGTCCGTCCACAACGCGTATTTCATGTCTCCATGTCAAGAAGCATATTCCGGACGCCACCTGGTGATTGAGCCCCGGTTAGTACAGTCGTGATGATCTCAATGACAATGGCCTATTCGGATAATAGACCGAGCGTAAAGAAATTACGGAACAAGGAAGTACCATTAGTCAAAGTCGGTGGCAAAATCACACGAAGCAGAGGCGACTTGGGAGACGAGGCCGGCATGAGACATGTACCAGATTGTTTTAAGTTCGGGACGAACTTTTATAAGGTATGGGGATTGTAAGCTAAAATTCCCGAATTTATTTTAGAAATATCCTATGATTTTTCTAGATTTTTAGGATATTTTTACATATTTTTTGGAGTAACGGAAGTAGCAAAAACAAATAAGTCGCAAAATGGTTTACGCGAGAATCGAACCCGGGACCCATCGGAGCCTACGACTTATTATGTGTTCCGGAAACCAAGTGAACCCAGCAGGGCCGTGCTGAAAGGATAGGAAATCAAATATATTTATATTTGATTTGGGAGAAATAACTATTTGATATAAATAGAAAACTTAAGTGGGATTAGTTTATTTCTTTTGGGTTCGGCACTTTCTCTCCCTCTCCCGTTTCTTTCTCTCGGCGCAGCAAACAAAGCAAAGGAGACCTAGGGTTCCTTCCCTAGGATCGTGTGTTCACTTTTCGACGACAACACCAGCACGAAGTCGGTCCTTCTCCGCGAGAGGAACGCGAGGACGTAAGCGGTTCGTCGAACGGAGCAGTTTTCCGGAAAACCTAGCGGATAGAATCGTAAGAAAACCTTGTGATTGAGGTAAGAAACCCCTCACCTGCAGTATAATTGCTCTCGCTTGTTAGTTTTGGCGTTAGTTCAGTAGTTCTACAGTTTTTAATTTTAGGGTGTGCTTTTAGTGCACACCAAGCATTCGGTAGAATGCCCAGTTCAGAAGGATGCACCAGTAGGCGTCCTAACAGCATGTAAAATGTATTAGAAATATTTTATTCAACTTATTACCAGTTATTACAGCTATATGGATCAGAGATCCATTGGGTGGGCTCCCACAGTAGCCTCTAGGTTCAGATAACCTAGCTCTAGGTTTAGAGAACCTAGAACAGCAAAGTAAACTAAAACAGTATTCAGTATTTTACTTTTATTCAGTTGGCACTGTACTTGGATCAGATATCCATGGGCTGGACTCCCACAGTCGTCCCTAGGTTCAGATAACCTAGTAACCCTGCTGGATTCGGAACTTGCAATCCCGGGTCTCGTAGGGATGCGCGCACAGTAAGTACAGTTGCCAGGGCCCCAGCAGCATGTTTAGTATTTTCATCTATTATTATATATAGTTTTCCAAAGATGTAATCAGTGATGGAAACACTAACTTAGTTTCAGTTTCAGCTATTTATCTCAGTGAAGTTTCATGATTTGAGTTCATGACCAGTTAGATGTTTATGCATTACCAGATCAGTATTCATGCTTAGTTTCAGATACAGTATGCTATGCTCAGCTTGTTTGTATGCCATGATCAGTTCAGTACATGTTTGTATGCCATGCCATGTTGCCATGCTCAGTTCAGTTTTCAAACAGCATGTTTTAAAAATATAATCACATCGTTGCATGTTTTTGTGAGGTAGATGGTTTCTTACTAAGCTTATTAGCTTACAGATACTACTTTTCTTATACTGCAAATACCGGTAAAAGAAAAGTGGACTAGCGGAGGCTAGAGGGCGATGCTACGATGATGTGTGTGTGCAAGGGGTCTGGAATAAAGATCCTTGGGATCTATACGCTTTTATCTCAGTTTTAGTACTTAACATGTCTAGTTTCATGACTTAGTCTTGTTACTAGTTGTTATAGCTTAGTAAACTATGTCTTGTTTAGTTTATCATGTTTAGAATGTTAGTACTTACATGCTAGACTGTTTTTCATGGATCCAGCCAGCGTTCCTGTGTGTGTCAGTGGATCGTTCCACAGACCGATCCAAAGTTCCAGTTCCCCCCCCCCCCCCCCAGCATAGCGATGAATATCTAGAAGGTAGTTAAGTATAAAATCCCTCTCACAGTGTTAATAGAGGCAACTACCATAGTTTGGTAATGTTTTATTTTACCCAGTTTCCGCTCAGTACAGCACAGTAGCTTCAGTAGTTAAGGTAGCGATCCGGCTCACAGATTAGTACCCAGGAGTCGGGTCGTTTCACTACTAATTATGACTCCTCACAATAGGTGACATTGTCCTTCTATCCTAGACATCTAGATTGATCAATGTGAGGCATAGACCGTGTCATCCTCTAATCAATCTAAATCTTGAACTCCAAGTAGACTCACTAAATCAAATGAGCTCAATATCTCATATTGACTCATTTGGGCATGGCCATTCACTTTGTGGTCTCACTCTATCAAGAATATTGATGTCACTCCCGTCATATAGGAGGGATAGATCCCGTCTACATCACTCACATCCCTCTGCATAATTTGTTATATACCCAGTAATCGCTTTTATAGTCTACCCAGTTACGGGTGATGTTTAACGAAATCAAAGTACAAAACTCCTTATGTAGGGAACCATGATGACTTCAGGTCTAAGGACCAATAGTCATACTAATAGCCACATGAGAAAGTATATGACACTCATATAACGATCCATGATACTTTCTCATGGCGGGTCATTCAGAATACATTCTCTAATGCATACCCATGTGTCAACTTGATATCTCCATATCCATGACTTGTGAGATCAAGTCATCGAGTTGACCTACATGCTAGTCTTAGTGCATTAACATTGTCCCTGAATGATAATACTCGACTAGGAATAATTAAGAGTAGTGTTCCCTATATCATCTCACTATCGATTGATATAGGTAAGAACCTTCTACTCAAGGACGTTATTATACCTAGTTTATTTGGCACCAATACAAGTAAGTATAATAACCAAAAACCAAATGCCTTTATTTATATAGAATATGATACAACAAGTCCAAAATACAATCATCAAATTGTTGTGTTTTCGGGCCGCAAAAACTACGTTTTCATGTCGCGGAAACCCCGAATCACCCATGCCATTGGATCTCGTACGAAGGATAGATTTCAAAATTTTAAATACGAGTACGAGTTTACTAAAACTTAGATCTACTCCTAGATCTACATGGAAGAGATCTATACCTTCGATGCGTGCCCTTTTTCGTATCCCGCTCGTCAAAGATTCGTCAGATCTCGAAAGTATCAAAGATAGATACTTCTCTATACGTATCCACACGAACACACTAGGTGGAGATGACCAAAACAAGGTGTGCTAACACCTTATGGGATTCGGCCAAGGAAAGGAGAGGGAGAGCAAAAATGGCTAGAGGAAGGAGATGAAGTGAATGCACATAAATGAGAAAATGAATTCACATCCACAACAAAAGGTGGTCGGCCACTTTCCCAAGTGTAACCCCCATTTTTGCATTAAGTGTGGCCATTAAGAGATTTGTAACCTCCATGAGGTGGCACACACATGTGCTAAACATGATGATGTGGCACCTCATCATTGGCCACTTAATGTCAACTCACCAATGAAGTGGCATGAAGTCAAGTCAAACTTGACTCTTCATCTTCCTCTCAAGTCAAGTCAAACTTGACTTAATCTCTCTCATGGTTGATCTAATCTAACCATTTAATTCAAGCCAATTTAATATAATGAATCTAATTCATTTAATTAAATTGATTCAATGAGTCATAATCTAAATTAGACTCATTAAACACATAAATCAACTTGAGTCCAACTCAAGTTAGCCCAATTAGGATTACTCTTAATCCAATTTGATTCATCAAATGAATCTAATCCTCTTGGTTCATCATATGAACCTAATCTCCATCTAATTGTCCTTAGTGTGTGACCCTATAGGTTCTTGTAACGTTGGCAATGCCCCTAAACCTATTTAGGAGCATAAGTAATGAGCGGTATCTAGCAACACATCATTACTACCCAATGTTACAAGAATGTTGAGATCCAACATCACCTTGTGACTACTAATTGTGACTCCTCACAATATATGACAAGTGTCCTTCTATCCTAGACATCTAGATTGATCAATATGAGGCATAGACCGTGTCATCCTCTAATCAATCTAAATCTTGAACTCCAAGTAGACTCACTAAATCAAATGAGCTCAATATCCTATATTGACTCATTTGGGCATGGCCATGGACTTCGTGGTCTCACTCTATTAAGAATATCGATGTCACTCCCGTCATATAGGAGGGATAGATCCCATCTACATCACTCACATCCCTCTGCATAATTAATTACATACCCAGTAATCGCCTTTATAGTCCACCCAGTTACGGGTGACGTTTGACGAAACCAATTTACATAACTCCTTATGTAGAGATCCATGGTGACTTCAGGTCTAAGGACTAGTAGTCATACTAATAGCCACATGAGAAAGTATATGACACTCATATAACGATCCATGATACTTTCTCATGGCGGGTCATTCAGTATACATTCTCTAATGTATACCCATGTGTCAACTTGATATCTCTATATCCATGACTTGTGAGATCAAGTCATCGAGTTGACCTACATGCTAGTCTTATTGCATTAACATTGTCCCTGAATGTTAATACTCGACTAGAAATGATTAAGAGTAGTGTTCCCTATATCATCTCACTATCGGTTCAGCTAACCGATTGATATAGGTAAGAACCTTCTACTCAAGGACGTTATTATACTTAGTTTATTTGGCAACAATACAAGTAAGTATAATAACCAAAAACCAAATGCCTTTATTTATATATAGAATATGATACAACAAGTCCAAAATACAATCATCAAATGATTGGCTCTAGGGCTCTAGCTAACATCACTATGGCACTGGTGTAGGCTCTAAGCCCCAATGACCTAGTGTGACCATCATGCTTCCTCTGTGCCAAAGCCTTGGTCAAGGGATCTGCGATGTTAGCCTCTGTAGGTACTCTGCAAATCTTCACATCTCCTCTCTCGATGATCTCTCGAATGAGATGGAAGCGCCGTAGTATGTGTTTGGTGTGAGCGAGGTTCCTTCGCCTGTGCTATAGCTCCATTGTTGTCACAATAGAGCTTAATAGGGTCAGCAATGCTAGGAAGCACCCCAAGTTCAGTGATGAACTTGCGAATCCAAACTGCCTCCTTTGCTGCCTCTGATGTAGCAATATGCTCGGCCTCTGTCGTAGAATCAGCTACTATGTCCTGCTTCGAACTCTTCCAGCTCACAGCACCACCATTAATGCAAAATACGAACCCCGACTGCGATCTATAGTCATCCTGGTCGGTCTGGAAGCTAGCATCACTATAACCCTTTACAGCTAGCTCATCATTGCCTCCATATATCAAGAAATATTCTTTAGTCCTTCTCAAGTACTTAAGAATATTCTTGACCGTTATCCAGTGACTTTCACCTGGATCTGACTGGTATCTGCTTGTCATGCTCAAAGCATACGAGACATCAGGTCAAGTACAAAGCATGACGTACATGATAGATCCTATGGCTGAAGCATAAGGGATCTGATCCATGTGGTCTCTCTCCTCTCTAGAAGAGGGACCTTCAGTCTTCGAAAGACTCACGCCATATGGCATCGGCAGAAATCCCTTCTTGGAGTTCTACATGGCAAACCGAAGGAGTACCTTATCAATGTATGTACTCTGACTTTGGCCAAGCAATCTCTTAGATCTATCTCTATAGATCTGTATCCCTAGAATGCGGGATGCCTCACCTAAGTCCTTCATTGAGAAGCAACTCCCTAGTCAGGTCTTGACAGACTGAAGCAAAGGGATGTCCTTCCCAATGAGTAGTATGTCATTCACATACAATATGAGGAAGACAACTATGTCCCCTACAACCTTCTTGTAGACACAAGGCTCATCTTCGTTCTTAATGAAACCAAACTGTTTGATTGCATCATCGAATCGAAGATTCCAGCTCCGAGAAGCTTGCTTTAGTCCATAAATGGACCTATGCAGCTTGCATACTCTGCTAGTATGCTGTGGAACTACAAAACCCTCAGGTTGTGTCATGTACACATCTTCGAGTAGGTTTCCATTCAGAAACTTGGTTTTGACATCCATCTACCATATCTCATAGTCATGGTAGGCTGCAATAGCAAGCATGATCCGAATGGACTTAAACATCGCTTCTGGAGAAAAGGTTTCATCATAGTCAATACCATGAATCTGCTTGAAACCTTTAGCTACCAAGCGACCCTTATAGATAAGTTCATCCATGTCAGTCTTTCTCTTAAAGACCCACTTACACCCAATGGGTTTTACCCCTTCAGGTGGATCAACCAAAGTCCATACTTGGTTAGTGTACATGGATTCCATTTCGGATCTCATGGCCTCTAGCTATTTCTCAGAATCTGTTCTCATCACAGCTTCCTGATAGGTGGTAGGCTCATCCTCTATGAGCATAACGCCATCATGGTCAGACAAGAGAAATGAGTATCTCTCAGGCTGACGACGTACCCTATCAGACCTGCGAAGAGGTATGTCTACTTGAACTGGTTGTTGTTCTTCAACTCCTTATGGAACAACATCATCCACAACACTTTGTGGTTCCAGTTCAACTTCCATCGAGGCTTCAGTGTTAGCATCTTGAACTTCTTCAAGATCGATCACTCCCACTAGTCTTTCTAGAAACAAAGTCCCTTTCTAGAAAGACCCGTCTGCCACAACCACCTTGCCTGTTGGGAATGTAGAAGTAATATCCCTTAGTTTCCTTGGGATATCCAATAAAGTAGCACTTGTCGGATTTGGGTCCTAACTTGTCTGAGACTTGACGTCGAACGTAAGCCTCACAACCCCAAATCCTCATGAAAGACACCTGGGCATCTCTCCCAGTCCATATCCTATATGGTATCTTTATCACGGCCTTGGATGGAACTCGGTTGAGAATAAAAGCTGCCGTGTCTAGAGCATAACCTAAAAGGTATGTCGGAAGATCTGTGTGACTCATCATAGATCGCATCATATCTAATAGGGTACGATTCCTCCTTTCGGATACACCATTCTACTGTGGTGTTCCAAGAGGAGTGAGTTGGGATAGAATCTCACACTCAGCTAGGTAGTCACGAAACTCATGGCTAAGGTATTCTCCACCTCGATCGGATCGAAGTATCTTAATACTCTTGCCAAGCTGGTTCTGTACTTCATTCTTGAATTCTTTGAACTTTCAAAGGATTCAGACTTATGTGTCATCAAGTACACATAACCATATCTACTGAAATCATCAGTAAATGTGATGAAGTACCTATAACCGCCTCTAGCAGCGACATTGAAAGGGCCACATACATCTCTATGTATGAGTCCTAACAAATCAGTCGCTCTCTCGCTGTGCCCACTAAAGGGAGTCTTGGTCATCTTGCCTCGTAGGCATGACTCGCATACCTCATATGATTCAAAATCAAATGAGTCCAGCATACCATCCTTATGGAGCTGGGATAAGCGCTTGTCATTTATATGACCTAAGCGACAATGCCAGAGGTAGGTTTGGTTCATGTCGTTTGACTTGAACCTCTTGGTATTTATGTTATAGATAGGGCTCTCAAGGTCTAGAATATAGAGTCCGTTTATTAGAGGTGCACTACAATAGAACATATCGTTTAAAAAGATGGAACAACATTTGTTCTTTATTGTAAACGAGAAATCTTTCTTGTCCAAACAAGAAACTGATATAATGTTCTTAGTTAATGCAGGCACATAACAACAATCGACTAACTCTAGTACAAGCCCAGAGGGCAGAGATAGAAAGTAAGTCCCTACAGTAACAGCAGCAACCCGTGCTCCATTGCCTACTCGTAGGTCCACCTCACCGTTTGTCAATACCCTGCTATTTCTCAGCGCTTGCACATCAGTACAAATGTGAGAAGCACATCCAGTATCTAATATCCATGATGTAGAAATAGATAGATTGGCCTCTATAACATATATACCTGAAGTGGAAGTCTCACTTCGCTTCTTCTTAAGATCCTCCAAGTATACCTTGCAGTTCCTCTTCCAGTGCCCGGTCTGACCGCAGTGGAAGCAGGTAGCATCCTTGGCGACCCCTCCTTTAGGCTTCAGTATCTTGCCTTTGCCCTTGGCTTGGGACTTTCCCTTGCCCTTGCCCTTATGTTTCTGAACCATCAGAACAGTGTTGGGCTTAGCCTTCTTAAGGTTCAGCTCAGCAATTCTTAACATGCTAAGCAGCTCGGGCAGTGGCTTGTCAATCTCGTTCATATTGTAGTTTAGAACGAATTGACTGTAGCTATCCGGCAAGGATTGCAAGATCAGGTCAGTGGCCAGCTCTTGGCCAAGTGGGAACCCCAACCTTTGTAGGTTCTCTATGTACCCAATCATTTTGAGTAAATATGGGCTTACAGGAGCCCCGTCTGACATCTTGCACTGAAATAGTGCCCTTGAGATCTCAAATCTCTCATGCCTCGCTTGACCTTGATACAGTTGACGAAGATGTTCAACCATATCGTAAGCGCCCATTAACTCGTGTTGCTTCTGAAGCTCAGAGTTCATGGTCGCGAGCATTAGACAAGACACATCTAATGCGTCATCTTGATGCTTCTTGAAAGCATCTCGGTCAGCTCGCGGTGATGGGCTGCTCCAGAACATACAGTTTACGTTCTTGGGTGAGAACTATTCTCAGGTTCCTGTACCAGTCCAGGAAGTTTGCTCCGTTGAGCTTGTCCTTCTCGAGGACAGATCGCAGGGAGAAGGTGTTCGTATTCGACGTCATGGTAATCTACAACAGAAATAAAAGAAGAAATAAATATCATATTCTTAATCATTTAATTAGGCCTTTAACTAAATGATGCTCCCACTGAATTCTATAATTCATGTGGGACAAGATCCAAATCATACTAACCCTTGAGTTAGCTTTGGCTAATACGCCCAAGACTTAGTATGATCGGTAGGTAACGATTACCAATTACATCTTTATGTAACTCTTGTTTATAGAATCAAAATCCGCATTTATATTAAAACTCGAGTTAGCTTTGGCTAATACGCCCAAGAGTTAATATAAACGTGATTTTAACCTATCTACCAACCATTGGATAATGCCTATAGTTAAACTCGATCCAATTGAGTTAACTAGTTACTCAATCTAATTGAGTTGTACTCACCCATGCGTTGATAGGTGGGACCAAAATTGTCCCTCCGTACCCTACCAAGATAGTATGTGTTGCTCTACTTTGGCAGATTCAACAACATGCGATCGAGGTAGTGGTAGGTATCACAGCATGGTAGGCATTACGAGTTGACGCGATTTAGATCTAATCTAAATGATGATGTGTATCAAATACTTGATTTAGATCTAATCTAATCGTGGGGTGCATCATGTGCATGATTTAGATCTAATCTAATCGCTAGGCACTAATTAACTACTTAATTAAACATGCATCACACATATAAGCAATTAATTAAATTATTTTGTGATTGTGTCATGACCCTACTACGATCTTCTCAAGCCAATGAGAAGATCGGATGGTCAACCTAAGGTCAACAGCTTCTCAAGCTTCTTCCTTTGACCACCTTGTGTTGCTCGCGGCCTCCTCGTAACTCAGTCTCGTGTGGACTTCTACCGCTTCAAAATTACATTACAATTTTGAAACTCGAGTTACATTCGAGTCTAAATCTAATTTACAACTAGAATATAAGAGAAAAGCACGACGCGCAGGTCGTGAAAATAAAATAAAATAAAAATAAATACAGCACGCACATCACATAATGGCACGCAGGCTGTATTATGAATTACAACACATTTCCAAATCCAATTTGGGTCGTTTGGGCCATGAATATCACAAAATTAATATATAATTCAAAATTATATATTTCTATAATTTTCTATAATTTTTTTATAATTTTACAATTTTACGGGTATAATTTTCCCGGCGATTCCGTTTAGCAGTTTTCGAGCGCAATCGCGGAACGAATCCCCTTGCGGGGCTAGGGGCAGTGCCCCTACCCGCGATCTAACCATCGCGAGGGTTCCTTTGCGATCTAACAGCGCCTTAGCCCGCTGTCCCAAAAAGATTTGGGGCGAAACCAAGCCGTTTTGGAAAAATCTTCTCGGTAGCGGAAGCCTACAAGTGCCGAAACACTTGTGCTTCGCTTCTACGAGAAAATTACCCATAAAAACTATAAAAAACCTAAATTTACAGAAAATCACAGAATCTATTTTTCATAAAAATCAAAAATAAACTCGTACATGCCTTCGCACGTGGCTCTGATACCACTGTTGGGTTTTCGGGCCACGAAAACCGCGTTTTCGCGTCACGAAAACCCCGAATCACCCATGCCACTGGATCTCGTGCGAATGATAGATTTCAAAAATTTAAATACGAGTACGAGTTTACTAAAACTTAGATCTACTCCTAGATCTACATGGAAGAGATCTATACCTTCGATGCGTGCCCTTTTTCGTATCCCGCTCGTCTAAGATTCGTCGGATCTCGAAGGTATCAAAGATAGATACTTCTCTATACGTATCCACACGAACACACTAGGTGGAGATGACCAAAACAAGGTGTGCTAGCACCTTATGGGATTCGGCCAAGGAAAGGAGAGGGAGAGAAAAAATGGCTAGAGGAAGGAGATGAAGTGAATGCACATAAATGAGAAAATGAATTCACATCCACAACAAAAGGTGGCCGGCCACTTTCCCAAGGGTAACCCCCATTTTTGCATTAAGTGTGGCCATTAAGAGATTTGTAACCTCCATGAGGTGGCACACACATGTGCTAAACATGATGATGTGGCACCTCATCATTGGCCACTTAATGTCAACTCACCAATGAAGTGGCATGAAGTCAAGTCAAACTTGACTCTTCATCTTCCTCTCAAGTCAAGTCAAACTTGACTTAATCTCTCTCATGGTTGATCTAATCCAACCATTTAATTCAAGCCAATTTAATATAATGAATCTAATTCATTTAATTAAATTGATTCAATGAGTCATAATCTAAATTAGACTCATTAAACACATAAATCAACTTGAGTCCAACTCAAGTTAGCCTAATTAGGATTACTCTTAATCCAATTTGATTCATCAAATGAATCTAATCCTCTTGGTTCATCATATGAACCTAATCTCCATCTAATTATCCTTAGTGTGTGACCCTATAGGTTCTTGTAACGTTGGCAATGCCCTAAACCCATTTAGGAGCATAAGTAATGAGCGGTATCTAGCAACACATCATTACTACCCAATGTTACAAGAATGTTGAGATCCAACATCACCTTGTGACTACTAATTGTGACTCCTCACAATATATGACAAGTGTCCTTCTATCCTAGACATCTAGATTGATCAATATGAGGCATAGACCGTATCATCCACTAATCAATCTAAATCTTGAACTCCAAGTAGACTCACTAAATCAAATGAGCTCAATATCCTATATTGACTCATTTGGGCATGGTCATGGACTTCGTGGTCTCACTCTATCAAGAATATCGATGTCACTCCCGTCATATAGGAGGGATAGATCCCATCTACATCACTCACATCCCTCTGCATAATTCATTACATACCCAGTAATTGCCTTTATAGTCCACCCAGTTACGGGTGACATTTGACGAAACCAAAGTACATAACTCCTTATGTAGGGATCCATGGTGACTTCAGGTCTAAGGACTAGTAGTCATACTAATAGCCACATGAGAAAGTATATGACACTCATATAACGATCCATGATACTTTCTCATGGTGGGTCATTCAGTATGCATTCTCTAATGTATACTCATGTGTCAACTTGATATCTCTATATCCATGACTTGTGAGATCAAGTCATCGAGTTGACCTACATGCTAGTCTTATTGCATTAACATTGTCCCTGAATGTTAATACTCGACTAGGAATGATTAAGAGTAGTGTTCCCTATATCATCTCACTATCGGTTCAACTAACCGATTGATATAGGTAAGAACCTTTTACTCAAGGACGTTATTATACTTAGTTTATTTGGCACCAATACATGTAAGTATAATAACCAAAAACCAAATGCCTTTATTTATATATAGAATATGATACAACAAGTCCAAAATACAATCATCAAATGATTGGCTCTAGGGCTCTAGCTAACAATCTCCCACTAGCACTAGTGCCAATCAGTGTAGGCTTGTCATGCTCAAAGCATACGAGACATCAGGTCAAGTACATAGCATGACATACATGATCGATCCAATGGCTGAGGCATAAGGGATCTGATTCATGCGGTCTCTCTCCTCTCTAGAAGAGGGACCTTGAGTCTTCGAAAGACTCACGCCATGTGACATCGGCAGAAATCCCTTCATGGAGTTCCTTGTCAATATATGTACTCTGACTTAGGCCAAGCAATCTCTTAGATCTATCTCTATAGATCTGTATCCCTAGAATGCGGGATGCTTCTCCTAAGTCCTTCATTGAGAAACATGTCCCTAGCCAAGTCATGGCAGACTATAGCAAAGGAATGTCTTTCCCAATGAGCAGTATGTCATCCATATACAATATGAGGATGACAACTATGTCCCCTACAAACTATTTGATTGCATCATCGAATCGAAGATTCCAGCTCCGAGAAGCTTGCTTTAGTACATAAATGGACCTATACAGCTTGCATACTCTGCTAGTATGTTGTGGATCTACAAAACCCTCAGGTTGTGTCATGTACACATCCTCGAGTAGGTTTCCATTCAGAAACGCGGTTTTGACGTCCATCTTCCAGATCTCGTAATCGTGGTAAGCTGCAATAGCAAGCATGATTCGAATGGACTTAAACATCGCTACTAAAGAAAAAGTTTCATCATAGTCAATACCATGAATCTGCTTGAAACCTTTAGCTACCAAGCAACCCTTATAGATAAGTCCATCCATGTCAGTCTTTCTCTTAAAGACCCACTTGCACCCAATGGGTTTTACCCCTTCAGGTGGATCAACCAAAGTCCATACTTGGTTGGTGTACATGGATTCCATCTCGGATCTCATGGCTTCTAGCCATTTCTCGGAATCTGGTCTCATCACAGCTTCCTGATAGGTGGTAGGCTCATCATCTATGAGCACAATGTCATCATGATCAGACAAGAGAAGTGAGTATCTCTCAAGCTGACGACGTACCCTATCAGACCTACGAAGAGGTATGTCTACTTGAACTGGTTGTTGTTCCTCAACTCCTTGTGGAACAACATCATCCACTACACTTTGTGGTTCCAGTTCAACTTCCATCGAGGCATCAGTGCTATTATTCGCATCTTGAACTTCTTCAAGATCGAACGCGCTCCCACTAGTCTTTCTAGAAACAAAGTCCCTTTCTAGAAAGACCCCAGTCTTTGCCACAACTACCTTGTGCTGACTGGGAATGTAGAAGTAATATCCCTTAGTTTCCTTGGGATATCCAATAAATTAGCACTTGTCGGATTTGGGTCCTAACTTGTCTGAGACTTGACGTCGAACGTAAGTCTCACAACCCCAAATCCTCATGAAAGACACCTGGGCATCTATCCCAGTCCATATCCTATATGGTGTCTTTATCACAGCCTTTGTTGGAACTTGGTTGAGTATAAAAGCTGCCGTGTCTAGAGCATAACCCCAAAGGTATGTCGGAAGATCTGTGTGACTTATCATAGATCGTACCATATCTAATAGGGTACGATTCCTCCTTTCGGATACACCATTCCACTGTGGTGTTCCAGGATGAGTGAGTTGGGATAGAATCTCACACTCAGCTAGATAGTCACGAAACTCATGGCTAAGGTATTCTCCACCTCGATCAGATCGAAGTATTTTAATACTCTTGCAAAGTTGGTTCTGTACTTCATTCTTGAATTCTTTGAACTTTTCAAAGGATTCTGACTTATGTGTCATCAAGTACACATAACCATATCTACTGAAGTCATCAGTAAATGTGATGAAGTACCTATAACCGCCTCTAGCAGCGACATTGAAAGGGCCACATACATCACTATGTATGAATCCTAACAAACCAGTCACTCTTTCGCTGTGCTCACTAAAGGGAGTCTTGGTCATCTTGCCTCGTAGGTATGACTCGCATATCTCATAAGATTCAAAATCAAATGAGTCCAGCAAACCATCCTTATGGAGCTGGGATAAGCGCTTGTCATTTATATGACCTAAGCGACAGTGCCAGAGATAGGTTTGGTTCATGTCACTTGACTTGAACCTCTTGGTATTAATGTTATAGATAGGACTCTCAAGGTCTAGAATATAGAGTCAGTTTATCAGAGGTGCACTACAATAGAACATTTTGTTTAAATAGACGGAACAACATTTGTTCTTTATTATAAACGAAAAACCTTTCTTGTCCAAACAAGAAACAGATATAATGTTCTTTGTTAAGGCAGGCACATAACAACAATCATCTAATTCTAGTACAAGCCTAGAGGGCAGAGATAGATGGTAAGTTCCTATAGCAATAGCAGCAACTCGTGCTCCATTGCCTACTCGTAGGTCTATCTCACCCTTCGTCAATGTCCTGCTATTTCTCAGCGCTTGTACATTAGTACAAATGTGCGAAGCACATCCGGTATCTAATACCCACGATGAAGAAATAGAGAGGTTGACTTCTATAACATGTATACCTGAAGTAGAAATCTTATTTCTCTTCTTCTTAAGATCTTCCAGGTATTCTTTGGAGTTCCTCTTCCAGTGCCTTGCTTGTCCTTGATATAGGTGACAAAGTTGTTCAACCATATCGTAAGTGCCCATCAACTCATGTTGCTTCTGAAGCTCAGAGTTCATGGTCGCGAGCATAAGACAGGACACATCTTATGTAGGGATCCATGGTGACTTCAGGTCTAAGGACCAATAGTCATACTAATAGCCACATGAGAAAGTATATGACACTCATATAACGATCCATGATACTTTCTCATGACGGGTCATTCAGTATACATTCTCCAATGCATACCCTTGTGTCAACTTGATATCTCCATATCCATGACTTGTGAGATCAAGTCATCGAGTTGACCTACATGCTAGTCTTAGTGCATTAACATTGTCCCTGAATGTTAATACTCGACTAGGAATAATTAAGAGTAGTGTTCCCTATATCATCTCACTATCAATTCAACCAATCGATTGATATAGGTAAGAACCTTCTACTCAAGGACGTTATTATACTTAGTTTATTTGGCACCAATACAAGTAAATATAATAACCAAAAACCAAATGTCTTTATTTATATAGAATATGATACAACAAGTCCAAAATATAATCATCAAATGATTGGCTCTAGGGCTCTAGCTAACAAATTTCTCTAGTGTAGTATATCTACACTCAGCTCCCTTTAATAAATGGCTAGAAAAATATACAGGTTGTTGCTCTTTTCCTTCTTGTCTGACTAACACAGAGCCTACAGCGTTTTCATTAGTAGACAAATATACCCAAAGAGTCTCTCCTACTATAGGCTTAGCTAATACAGGGAGAGTAGACAAGTAATCTTTCAACTCTTGGAAAGCCTTATCACATTCCTTACTCCACTGAAATTTATTGGCTTTTTTGAGTATTTTAAATAAATGAAAACTACGATCGGCCGATATGGAAATAAACCTAGACAGGGTTGTAATCCGGCCGATCAATCTTTGAGCTTCTCTCATGTTACGTGGTGGCTCCATGTTCTGAAGTGCCTTGACCTTGCTCGAGTTGGCTTCTATTCCCCGTTCGGACACCATATATCTCAGGAATTTCCCTCCTTTCGTGCCGAATAAACATTTGCTCGGATTTAACTTGAGCCCATATTGTCTCAATGTCTTGCAAGTCTCCTCTGCATCCCTGCACAGATCAGCAGCTTGAAGAGACTTAATTAAGATATCATCAACATATACTTCCATATTTCTACCAATCTGCTTCTGGAAGACCTTATTCATAAGCCTTTGATAAGTTGCTCCTACATTTTTCAGTCCGAAGGGCATAACATTATAACAATAAGTACCTTCAGATGTTATAAAACTAACCTTTTCTTGATCTTCTTTAGCTAAGGGAACCTGATGATAGCCTTGATAAGCGTCTAGCATAGAGATGTACTCGCATCCAGCAGTGGAGTCCACCAATTGATCGATCCTGGGTAATGGATAATAATCTTTTGGGCAAGCCTTGTTGAGATCCCGGAAATCAATGCACACTCGCCATTTGTTTCCCGGCATTACTCCTGTTTTCTTCCTGTCGAGTTGTCATAGTTTCAGAAGGTGCTTTTTCTAACACTTGGCTTGTACCGGCCGGGACTGGCAATGCATCTTGCCAAGGCTCGACCGGGCGATATTCTAATTTGAGTGGGCTCTGCTGCCTAGGGTACTGCTGTCGATAATAGTTTTGCCTCTGATATCGCTCCTTATTAGCTCGTTTATTTCTTAAAATAAAACAGTCTTCAGTATGATGACTGCTAGTTTTATGATAAGTGCACTATCTCCTTGGTGCCTCTGGTTGTATCTCCATGTGTTGTACGGCTTGTGGACGATATTCTAGTTGTTGGTGAGGTGTATGAGTTGCTTTGGGCCCTCTGGGTGGAGGGACAGAGGCCGGAGCTTTCTCCTTAATCTGGATAGGAGAAGAGGTAACACCCTCCTTCCTTCGAGCAGCTTGAGCTTCTTCCATATTAATGAATTCGGTGCCACGCTCAATCAATGAATCAAAATTAGCAGGAGGATTTCTTACTAAATCTTTAAAGAAATCATTATCATTTAAACCCTGAGAGAAAGCGCTTACTAATATTTCAGTGGTAGCATTAGGTACATCAATAGCTACCTGATTAAACCTTTTGATGTATGCTCGGATGGATTCTTTGAATGCTTGCTTAATTGAAAATAGACTCCAAGGAGTCTTATGATACCTCTTGTTGCTGAAAAATGGTGTAGAAAAACTTTCTTGAATTCTTTGAATTTTCGAATAGACTTCTCTGGTAGTCTCTTGAACCATCGTTGTGCGGCTCCTCTGAGGGTAGTAAGAAACATCCGACACTTCACCCCATCAGAGAATTGTTGTAATAATGCTACGTTTTTGAATTTCAACAAATGATCTTCTGGATCTGTTGTTCCGGTGTACTCATCGATCTGAAGATTTTGATACCTCTTAGGGAGCGGATCATCCAGTACACTCTGAGAGAATGGGGAGATGACTTTCTCTGGTGAGCTATCACTAGTTATCATCTTGATCTTACGCTTTTCTCCATCTGGTGCTTCGCCAGAGGATTCTTGGAACACTAGCCTCCTACCCCCTTGCTCTATGGGAGTGCGAAGGAAGGCTCGTGGATGCCTTGTCGGAGAGATAGCAGCTGGAGGAAAATACGCATATTCCTCCTCTTCCGGTTCCTTTCCTTTTCGACGCTCAGTAGTTGAAATTGCTAGATTATGAGCTGTTGGTAGAGTGGCTCCAGTGTGGGCTTGAAGTTGTTGTCGTTGTTGTTGTAAGGCTTTCTGTACATGAGAATTGATGAGGAAATCCAAGTCCTCACGACTGATGGTGAGTAGGTTTGATTTTCCGGCCTCTTCCATCCTGTAGTCTCAGATTCAGGTGAATTTCCCACAGACGGTGCCAAATTTGATCCTGTCTGAGAAGCTAGGCAAGAGGGAGATCCGGAAGAAGAAACCCACTTTTGATGGAGAAAAAATCCTGGAAAACCTCGATCCGAGAAACCCAAAGCGGATCGGGGAAAATAGGGTTACCGAATTCCTTCCTTGTGTGAAGATCCGATGACGAGAGAGAACCCCAATCAAAGAGACACACAAATCCGGAGCCTCCCAGATTTCCTGCGCACAAGAGACCAACCAACACTATCATCAGTGACCTAAGACCGGGGTGGGAATCCCTGGCTAGGCCCTCCGACGCTCAAGTCAGTGATCTCACTCGGTGTGGAAGAAGGAAGAAGAAGATGAACAGTAGCTGGAAATTAGGGTTATGAGTGTGCGCAATGATCTGAACTTACCTTGCCAACGGAGAGGATTCCCCCTTTTATATCACTTCATATAACCTCCGTAGTCATGAAGTGGACCCCGATTTGTTAGAGTTTGTTATAAGATGACGTAAGCCGTGTACTTGTGGTAAATGACTTTTTAAGGAATCTTTCTTGTACCCCAGATGTACCTTCTTTGTCATTGAGCACCTACAAAACAATCTAAAAACACATTTCCCGCCAAGATATATAATTCCTGTCATATAGTTACATATTGCAGATATCTTCATTAATTATCGTTTCACCCCTCCTGCTGCAGATAACTCAATGTACCAATATTCCTTATCTCGATCGAAGTTAATCATGATTAGGTATAGTTAATGAGGCAACCTTCTATGTTACTGATCCTAACTAGCCCTAGGCTATATTTTATCAAGTATCTTTCCCAGGTATTGGTCAATCGGCCAGTCTTGGCTTTCCTTCTGGGAAGCATATTTCGGTCGATGCGAATCTTCCTTCTTTGGAGCTATATCCAGGTCGATATTGACCTAACTCCTTTGAGGTATATGCCAATTGATATGGGTCACCTCCTGGGAAGCATATTTCGGTCGATACGAACCTACCTCCTTTGGAGGTATGGCCCGGCTGATATTAGCCTACCTCCTTTGAGGTATATGCCTTTTGATATGACTCTTCCTCTTGGGAAGTATATTTCGGTCGATACAAACCTACCCTCTTTGGAGGTATATCCCGGCCGATATTGGCCTACCTCCTTTGAGGTATATGTCAATTGATATGAGTCTTCCTCTTGGGAAGTATATTTCGGTCGATGCGAACCTACCTCCTTTGGATGTATGGCCCGGCCGATATTAGCATACCTCCTTTAAGGTATATGCCAGTTGATATGAATCTTCCTCCTGTGAAGCATATTTCGGTCGATGCGAACCTACCTCCTTCGGAGGTATGGCCCAATCGATATTAGCCTACCTCCTTTGAGGTATATGCCTCTTGATATGACTCTTCCTCTTGGGAAGTATATTTCAGTCGATACAAACCTACCCTCTTTGGAGGTATATCCCGGCCGATATTGGTCTACCTCCTTTAAGGTATATGCCAATTGATATGAATCTTCCTCTTGGGAAGCATATTTCGGTCGATGCGAACCTACCTCCTTTGGAGGTATGGCCCGGCCGATATTATCCTACCTCCTTTGAGGTATATGCCAATTGATATGAATCTTCCTCCTGGGAAGCATATTTCGATCGATACGAACCTACCTCCTTTGGAGGTATGGACCGGCCGATATTAGCCTACCTCCTTTGAGGTGTATGCCAATTGATATAAATCTTCCTCCTGGGAAACATATTTCGGTCGATGCGAACCTACCTCCTTTGGAGGTATATCCCGGCCGATATTGACCTACCTCCTTTGAGGATATCCCGGCCAATATTAACCTTTCTTCTTCGTTTGATTCTCTCCCTTCCTTTCCTTATCGGGGACCCATGAAACCTAACCCATATCAATGGCAAAAGAATTAAGGAAGTTTTTATTTAAATTTCCTTATTTGCCAAGACCAAGGAATATAAAAGAGGGGGTAGAGGTGCCTTTATTGAGAACAACTCTATTCTTTTCTTCCTCTCTTTTTCTCCTTGGTGTGGCCGGCCCTTAGAGGTTCTCCCTCTCCTCTTCTCTAATGGCCGGTTTTATCCCCTCTTGGAGCTCTTGATGGTGGCCGGTTCAAGCTAGGAGAAGAAGGAGAGAAAGGAGGTTTTTGTTTCTTGCATCCCTTGGAGCTCGGTGGTGGTGGCCGGACCTCTACTTCTCATGGAGAATTCTTGGTGGCCGAATCTAGCTTGAAGAAGACGGAACTTGGTGGTTCTCGTCTCAGAAGATCGTTGCCCACACAACGTCCGAGATAAGAAGAGGAATACGGTAGAAGATCAAGAGTTATTTTGCTTACAAAGAAAGGTATAACTAGTAATTATTTTTCGCATCATACTAGTTTTCTTTGTATAGTTATTTATGGAAATACCAAACACAAGAGACATATGATTCTAGAGTTTTTGAAATAGTTTTTTCGAATTTGTGTTTTCTTCTTTTTCGAATTTGTGATTCGATTATTCCTTTTGGTTAACCTAGAGTTATTTAAGTAAATAAATATTAGCTTTCCTTAAAAGGCTTTGCCTAGGCGGTGGTGGTTGCTCTCATATTCGAGAAGGCCATGTGCCTCGCCATGTAGTCCTGGATGCAAATTTTGGAAATTAATATTTATGGAATTAATAACTTAGGTAGATTTGAATCAATAGTGTTAAGTTCCGCTTGCGATTCAAATCTAAATCATTAAGAACGGATAAGTTAAATTTGGAATCAATGATTTTAAGTTCCGTCTGCAATTCCTAATTTAACTTCTAAAGAATACAATAGGTTATTTAAGAAAAGGTTCGACACTTATACAAAATTTTTGTATAGTGGAACCGGTACGATTTTCTTAGGACTAACCAACAATTGGTATCAGAGCTAGGGTTTGCCTCTGTATGTTTGGTTTTCAAATAGGTTATGCACATGTCATACATAATTTAGGCAGGATAATAGTAGGATGTGCTTGTAACACCCACGAAATTTTAAGATAAGTATATGAGCATTAATCTCTTTAGAGCATGAAAGTAAGAGGAATCAAAGAAATAAATAATAGAAATAAAAAGAAGAAGAGGTCAAGGTTTGAACCTTGGACCTCCCACAAATAATGAAGATAAATTGATGCATGACAACCACTAGGATAATGATTAACATATGGATAGGAAAGAATGGAATCTTAGTTAAAGGTGAGAAGAAAAATAAAAGAAAACTAAGCAAAAAGAGCAAGGGAATACCAAGTGACTTACCTCCTCTTCCTCTTGGTTAAGAGAAGGAACAAGAAGAAGGCAAGTTGCCTTCCTCACCCTTCCCTCTCCTCATTTTCGTGGGAATCAAGAGAGGAGTGATGGATGAATTAAGGGAAGGATTAATGAAGGCATAAATTCCCCTCATGATGAATAAATAGAAAATGAGGAAAGAAATCTCTCATTTTTCTCCTTCTTCCTCCTCCTTCTCCCTTCTCTCTTCTCCACCGAGACCAAGGGGTCTTCCCTCTCCTTGATCCGAACACTAAGTTAAGTTCTTCTCCAAGAAAGCTAATTTCCAAGAAGAAATCTTCAAGTTCTAGCCCTTCCAAGCAAAGGAAACCAAAGGAGGCACAAGAAGAAGAAGCTTCTTCCTTTCTTTAGCAACTAGAACATTTTTCTCTAAGAGAAACAACAAGCGAAAGGATGTAAGTTCCCCTCACCTGTGGTACAATAGCTTATAGGGATTTTTCATGTAAATAGATTTGCTTAACAACCTAGGTATTGTTTCATGAAAATCCATGGTTTTTAACCAAGATCAAAAGAAAGAATCTAAGTTTAAAGACCTAACTAGATGTGCTCAATATACTTCTTGTGACATGTATATTATGGTAGGAGTTTATCCTTATGTTTTTACGCTAAAAGGGTTATAGGTTCATGAACTTAATATTTCGGCCAAGCATGAACAAAAGAACTAGAAGAGCTTCAAAAACTAAATTAAGCATGATCTCTTGTACTCATAATATGTGCTCTATGATAATAGTGTGGTTAACATATTTGTTCCCAATTGTATGTTGATTTAACTTAATTTTCATTCACATGGGTATTCGGCCATGATAAAACTAAAAGCTTAGGAGAGCTTTAAATCTAAAACTAAGCATGCTATGTTTCTCTAAGATAGGGTAATTATGATGTGCCATGATTGTATGAAGATATAAACCCTATTTCATATGCAAGAAGATTCGACCATATTAAGATGTGAAGCCTAGGGAAAATTTATAACAAGTCTAAGATGCTCATGACCTTCTTGATGAAATGATATGAAGTTAACTTGTTGCTTTTATGCTTATTTGTTGCATAGAATGATGATTACATGTCTATAACCTTCGGCCACTTAAGTTTCCAAGACCTAGGATGATTAGAACTTGAACCAAATTGCTTATGTTATTTCCTTATAAATGATACCATGAAATTGTGTAGGTTCTCATGCTTTTTAGAACACTTGAACTTTGGTTTTGAGTCCTACACCATTCGGCCATATCATGTTTAAGGGCCTAGGAAACCTAGAACCTAACTCAACTATGCTTATGTTAGTCCTTAAAATGTTTGCTATGAAATATGTTTAAAGTTCTCATGCTTTTAGGACACTTGAATCTTGGTTTTAAGACCTATACCATTCGGCCACATCATGTTTAAGGGCCTAGGAACCTTAGAACCTAACTCAACTATGCTCATGTCATTCCTTGGAATATTTGCTATGAAAGTTGTTTAAGGTTCTCATGCTTTTAGGACACTTGAACCTTGGCATGAAGTCCTACAAGTTTCGGCCATGATGAAAGTAGAGACCTAGGAATCTAAGAACCCAAACCAAACATGTTCAAAGTATTCCTTATGATGTAAGATATGATAAAGGCTTGGGGTTCATATGCTTTCATGTTGCTTACTAAACTAGGTCACAAATTAGCATGTTTCGGCCATCACATGATAGTAGGGTAGAAACCTAATTATGATCTTTTATGTGCCTCACATGCAATGCTTTATGACATGATTAGAATATGCTATGTAGCTATACTCATTTATGTGATTAGGACTTATGAGTAACAATGTGCTATATGCCTAAATTCATGATATGCTGTGTGCTCAAATTTATGATGTGTTGTGTGCTTAATTATGCTTATGACCATGATATGCTGTGTGCTCAAATTCATGATATGCTGTGTGCTCAAATTTATGATGTGCTGAGTGCTTAATTATACTTATGATCATGATATGCTGTGTGCTTAAATATGCTTATGATCATGATATGCTGTGTGCTTAATTATGCATGTGATCATGATATGCTGTGTGCCCAAATTCATGATATGCTATGTGCTCAATTTCACATGCTTTAAGTATGCCTAAGAGTTGCCTCCCTACAAGTGGGATCAAGAGCACTCTTCATGATATGAATATGACATGAAAGTTATGCTAAGAATTATATTATTATGACATGCTACTTTACTTTTAAGGCTTGTACCAAGGGTGGGCTCCATAAGCGCCCCGGGGTCGATGGACTAAGAAACGGGCCTCATTAGGGATGAGCTCCTAAGTGCCCCTAGGTCAATGGACTAAGAAACGGGCCTAGTATGTATGCCTTGTAGGGTTCAAGACTTGCTACCTTGGACCTACATAGGACGCGCGCATTTATGTATGTGGTACAAGCCGGGGCCCTAATCATGTTGAGATTATGTTTAAGTATGTATGTTATAAGTTTTAAAAGACATGTTGCATATATTTTCATGATGCGTGTTTAAGAGTTCACCTTGCATATACCTTAGGTGATGCCATAATACCTTATGTTTATGTCATGATAATGCCATGATATTTATGATGATGCTTATGACATGTATGATGTTTATGTTGTGTGATACCATGATATCTTATGTTTATGTTGTGATCATGCCATGATATGCTACAGGATATGATGAAATTATCTCCATATGATATGACTTGTGTTCTTAATATGTTATACAGTTTTTGTGAGTAGGAAAGGAACTTACTGAGCCATGAGTGCTCACAGCTTACTTTCTTGTACTACAGATAAGGGCAAGGGATGGATGAACTAGGGGAGCAGCAGGAGGGGCTAGAAGGATGTGTGTGGCAGTGATTTGGCTAACGAAAAAGAAAAGACCTGCTTTCATAAAAATAAGAATTATGCCTAGCTTTATGTCACTACTTCATAACTCCATGACATTTTATTATGTGTTTGAGTATCATGTCTCAAAAATATGTTGAGTATGCTGTGTGGTTTATATGTTAGATGATTAGTCATGGTGATTTAAAAGCTAAAGATAAGTTTTAAAATTTTACGAATAAGACTTCCGCTGTAATTAGTAAGTAAGTATGGTAAAGTAACCCCCGTGGCCTTAGCAGGAGGGGCGGGGCGTTACAGTGCTAACTTTGTGGTTGCAGGCTCCAACTATTATGGCATATTTTTATTATGTGTGATTGGACCCTTGGACATGCCAAGGGCATTTAATTGTGTGTGCATGATTGTAAAATTAAATACAGCAGGATCTCTATTAGTTATTAAGATTTTACATTTTTTTGTTCGATCTAGAATATATGTACATTCCTTTATGGAATATAGAATCGATGTATGTAAAATTCAATATTTGTCACGGATCGTATCCTTGCGAGGCGTGGTGCTATCGAAGGACTAGAGGCGCAGCGGAATAAGACGCAAGATAGATGCGACAACTCAACCCGATGGCGGTGGCTAAAGATGGCAGCAACTAGGGTTGGAGCACACGGAGGACAGTGATGAAAATGCCATAATAGTTGGAAAATTAATTTCTATGTTTATTGCTTTATTTACTGTGATGTGTGTGTATGCATGTGTTATATGCTAGCATAGGTTAAAATTCCTCACCTTAAATAACTAAGTGGGAGAGGGATTAGTATATTAATCCCACGGTCTCCATTACTGGTTTGTAAGTAATGCAACAAGCTTACGTGTTGGCTCTGAGTGCCTCCATCCACAACGGATGAGTTTGTTTGTGGATCACTAGATCAAACTTCCTTAATGGATGGTTATAGGAAGTTATTTAGGATGTGTGTGATCTTCTCCAACTGAAGGGGCACAATTCTATTTAATGGACTTAGTATCAAGTAATGGTATACAGTTAGACACATTTAATAGTATCCTCCCCAATGGAGTCACTGCTATCACTTGTGTGACTAAAAAGAAACCAACTATTATTTTGTCATAAAACTAGGGTGACAAGATAATAAAATTAATGGGTTAAAATCCCTCTTACAAATGATTGATTTTGTATACGTCCACACTAATGTGGCATACAAAATTAACAGTATTTGAGATAATTTTATTTGTCATAAAGTTAGGTTGACAAGATAGTTAATGGGTAAAACCCTCCTCTTACAAATGATGATTTTGTATACGTCCACACTAACGTGGCATGCAAAATTCATGGTGTTTTGAGGTGTTGATAAATTTAAATAGTATTGTTAGAGGAATCAATATTATTTTAAATTTAGAGTCTTGACCAAATATTTGATCAAAGACAGATCAACTATTAATTTTATTTGTCATAGGTTGACAAGATAATAAAATTAATGGATAAAATCTCTTTTTAGAATTTGTATACGTCCACACTAACGTGACATACTAAATTCACGGGGATTTTGAAATGTTAGTCTTGACCAAATAATTTTGTGATTCTTAGGTTTACAAATGTTAGTCAATCCCCTAGCTGTTATACTATAGAATAGACTTAGTAGTCCCAATTGTAATGATTGGAAAACTTGGACATTAAGGTAGACTGTCCTCACAAAACTGAGAATAATAACGGTGTATTTTATTAGTTGTTTAGTGGTGTTATCTACCAGTACCTGGTGTGTAGATACAAGAACCACTGATTATGCCTGTAATTCATTGCAGGGGTTCCAGGAAATCCGACAACTATATAAATCACCATCCACATGGGCACTGCTGTAAAAGTAGCAGCTGTTGCAGTGGGAGATGTTTATCCTTTGATAGGAATAAAATATGGATTATTAGAAATTGTCTTTACGTATTAAGTTTAGAAAGAACCTGATTTCAGTTTCTAAACTATTAAAGAATAGATATTCTGTCTATTTTAATAACAAACTTGTTATCAAGAAAAATAGGGAAGTTATCTGTTCTGGTACGTTGGTTGACAATTTATAATCCAATAACTCCCACGATGTAATAAATGGAAATTAATAACATATTTTCTAACTTTAAGAGAAAGTAACCTTCGGAAATGAACCAATCATATTTTTGGCATCCAAGGCTAGGTTATATTAACTTGAGTCGGATTCAAAGGATAATAACCAATGAACTCTTGAGTTCATTGGTAGTGGAAATCTTTCCAACTTACGAGTCTTACTTGGAAGGAAAAATAACCAAGAAGCTTTTAAAGGGGTATAGAGCCAAAGATATGTTGGAATTGGTTCATTCTGATTTGTGTAGACCTTTGACTATCCAAGCAAGAGGTTGTTTCGAATATTTCGTCTCTTTTATAGACGACTATTCGAGATAAGGATACATTTACTTGATACACCGCAAGTCTAAGTGCTTTGATTAGTTCAAAGAGTACAAGACTGATACGGAGAAATATCAAAGTAAAAATATCGAGACACTACAGTGAGATCGTAGTAGCAAATACCTCTTGGGAGAATTTAGGAGTCACTTATCAGAAGTAGGGATTCAATCCCAACTAACTGCACTTGGTACATCCCAACAGAATGGTGTAATAGAAAGAAGGTATAAGGCTCTTATGGAATAATTAGATCGATGATGAGTTATTTAGAAAATTACCAAATTCGTTTTAAGGATATACACTGGAAACGGAAGTAAACATAGTACCTTCTAAGTCAGAACTCTCTACTCCCATAGAATTGCAGAATGGGCGTAAGCCTAGTCTGAGGCATGTTCGGATTTGGGTGGTCTAGCACATGAGAGACACTGATAAGATTGGACATGAGTTCACTTGTTTGTGAGTTATCCTAGAAAAACGAAAATAGGTTTATAGACCATAAAATCGGAAGGTCATTATTGGCACCAATGCCCGATTTTAGAAAAGGACTATACTATGAACCACAAGTCCATGAATAAAAAAAATTTATTCTTAAGGAAATTGAAGGACACGTCTAATCTAGTACCAACTGTACAAGATGAAATAACACAAGAAACTGCAACACGTATCACAAATGATACACAATTACAGAAAGTGGCTCGTCATAGTGGGAGGGTTGTTAGGCAACCTAAGAGATTCATGTTTTGGGAGAGTTTTTGGACCTGATCCCTGGTGAACATGAACCTGATTCTCAGACATATGACGAAGCGCTCCAAGATAAAGATACAACAACTTTATAAAGAGCAATGAATACAGAATTAGAATATATGTATTCTAATAAAATCTAGGAGCTTATAGAACCACCAAATGGTGTAAAAGCTATTTGGTGTAAATAGGACTATAATAGGAAAAGAGGGATAGATAGGAAAGTGGAAACTTTCAAAGCAAGGCTTGTTGAAAAAGGGAAACCTTTTATTTGTAGTCATGCTTAAGTCTATCCGGATTCTTTTATCTATTTGGCAAGTGGATGTCAAGACATCATTCCTTAATAGAAGTCTTGAAGAAAGCATCCATATAAAGCAACCAGAAAGGTTCATTGCAAAGGGCAAAGAGTATCTTGTGTGCAAGCTCAATCAGTATATAGACTGAAGCAAAGCTTCAAGGTCTTGGAACATCCAGTTTATCAAAGTAATCCAAACCTATGGATTTATTTAGTAACCGGATAAGTCTTGTGTATACAAATAGTGTGATGGAAACGTGGTGGTATTTCTTGTACTATACATAGATAACATTTTTGGTAGTTAGAAACAATATCAAAGTGTTGTCAGAAGTAAGGGTATGGTTGTCCAAACAATTCGATATGAAGGACTTGGAAGAATGTATATATTCTTGGGATCAAACTAATAAGGGATCGCAAGAAAAGAATATTTTACTTATCCCAAGCTTCATATATCGAAATAATCCTTGCTCGTTTTAAGCATGCAAAACTCCAAGAAAGGTTTCTTACCTTTTCAGCATGGAGTAGCTTTATCTAAAAGGATGTCTCTGAAGACATCAAAGGAGATAGAAGAAATGAAGGCAGTTCCTTATGCTTCGGCTGTCGGAAGCCTAATGTATGCTATGCACGAGACCAGATATCAAAGTAATCCTGAACAGGGACATTGGTCTGCGGTAAAGCATATATTAAAGTACCTAAGAGGCACTAGAGATTATATGCTAGTTTACAAGGCAGATAATTTATTCCCTGTGGGTTTCATGGATTTTGACATCCAATCGGATAGAGACAATAGTAAGTCGACCTCGGGGTTTTGTGTTTACTTTAGGAGGTGAAGTCATAACTATGGAAGAGTGATAAGCATAGGTTCTTTTTCGGACTCCACCATAGAAGCTGAGTATATGACAGCTTCTAAGGTAGCCATAGAAGCTGAATGACTCAGTAACCTCAAGATGGACATAGATATAATTTCAGGTTTGTCCAAAGATTATTACAATTTATTGTAATAATAGTGGTGCAGTAGCAAACTCGAAGAAACCATGAGTCCATAAGCAAATAAACACAATAGAGCACAAGTACCACCCAATACAAGACATCGTATAAACGAGGATAAGTTGTTGCCGCCTAGATTGCATCAGATGATAACCTGTAGATCTTTTCACTAAGGTCCTTAAGGCAAGAGCTTTTGATAGACATGTTGAAGGGTTAGGAATCAGATGTATGGCAGCAGATATTGTTAGTTAGAGCCCTAGAGCCAATCATTTGATGATTGTATGGACTCAGTGTATCATATTCTTGTATATTAATAAAGGAATTTGTTTGGTTATTATACTTATTTATATTAGTGCCAAATAGACTAAGTATAATAGCGTCCTTGAGTAGAAGGTTCATACCTATATCAATCGATTAGTTGAATCGATAGTGAAATGATATAGGGAACACTACTCTAAATCATTCCTAGTCGAGTATTAACATTCAGGGACAATGTTAATACAATAAGACTAGCATGTAGGTCAGCTCGATGACTTGATCTCACAAGTCATGGATATAGAGATATCAAGCTGACACATGGGTATGCATTAGAGAATGTATACTGAATGACCCGCCATGAGAAAGTATCATGGATAACGATATGAGTGTCATATACTTTCTCATGTGGCTATTAGTATGACTATTAGTCCTTAGACCTGAAGTCACCATGGATCCCTACATAAGAAGTTATGTACTTTGATTTCATCAAACGTCACCCGTAACTGGGTGGACTATAAAGGCGATTACTGGGTATGTAACGAATTATGCAGAGGGATGTGAGTGATGTAGATGGGATCTATCCCTCCTATATGACGGGAGTGACATGTTGGGTTTTTCGGGCCGCGAAAACCGCTTTTCGCGTCGCGGAAACCCCGAATCGCCCAAGCCACGGATCTCGTGCAAGGTAAAACCGAACGAAAATACGAGTACGAGTTTGAAAACTTTAATCTACAGTAGATCTACATAAGGATAAACCATTTATACCTTTGATGCGATGCCCTTCGCGTTCTCGCTCGTCCAAATGATGCCGGATCTCAAGACCGTCAAGCGCCGGTCCTCTAGAAGTATCCACACGGACACACTAGATGGAGATGACCAAAAACCAAGGTGTGCTAGCACCTATGTGGTTCGGCCAAGGAGGAGAGGGAGAGGAGAGAGTGAGAGGAGAAGGAGGAAGATGCACACAAGTGAATGAAAATGAATTTCTTCACACAAAACTAAGTGGCCACATTTTAAAATTCACATTAATTGCATTAATTGCAATTAATAAACCATAAAATCACATTAATTGCATTAATTGTAATTAATATGAAACCATTAAGAGAGTGGCTTTGTCACTTTCATGAGGTGGCACCCATGATGATGTGGAACATCATTATTGGTCCACCTAATGCCAACTCACCAATGAGGTGGCAAAAGGTTAAGTCAAAATTGACCTTTGGTCTTCCTTCTCAAGTCAAGTCAAACTTGACTCAATCTCTACCATAGTGGATCTAATCCAACCATTTGATTCGAGCCAACTTAATATAATGAATCTAATTCATTAAATTAAATTGATTCAATGAGTCAAAATCTAAATTAGACTCATTTAACACATGAATCAACTTGAGTCGAACTCGAGTTACAATTAGATTACTCTTAATCCAATTTGATTCATCAAATGAATCTAATCCTCTTGGTTCATCATATGAACCTAATCTCCACCTAATTGTCCTAAGTGTGTGACCCTATAGGTTCTTGTAACGTTGGCAATGCCCTAAACCCATTTAGGAGCATAAGTAATGAGCGATATCTAGCAACACATCATTACTACCCAAGTTACAAGAATGTCGAGATCCGACATCACCTTGTGACTACCAATTGTGACTACTCACAAAATAATGACAAGTGTCCTTCTATCCTAGACATCTAGATTGATCAATATGAGGCATAGACCGTGTCATCCTCTAATCAATCTAAATCTTGAACTCCAAGTTAGACTCACTCGATCAAATGAGCTCAACATCTAATGTTGACTCATTTGGGCATGGCCATGTGCTTAGTGGTCTCACTCTATCAAGAATAGTGATGTCGCTCCCGTCATATGGGAGGGATAGATCCCATCTACATCACTCACATCCCTCTGCATAATTCATTACATACCCAGTAATCGCCTTTATAGTCAACCCAGTTACGGGTGACGTTTGACGAAACTAAAGTACATAACTCCTTATGTAGGGATCCATGGTGACTTCAGGTCTAAGGACTAATAGTCATACTAATAGCCACATGAGAAAGTATATGACACTCATATAACGATCCATGATACTTTCTCATGGCGGGTCATTCAATACACATTCTCTAATGCATACCCATGTGTCAGCTTGATATATCTATATCCATGACTTGTGAGATCAAGTCATCGAGCTGACCTACATGCTAGTCTTATTGTATTAACATTGTCCCTGAATGCTAATGCTCGACTAGGAATGATTTAGAGTAATGTTCCCTATATCATCTCACTATCGATTCAACTAATCGATTGATATAGGTATGAACCTTCTACTCAAGGACGCTATTATACTTAGTCTATTTGGCACTAATATAAATAAGTATAATAACCAAACAAATGCCTTTATTAATATACAAGAATATGATATACATGAGTCCATACAATCATCAAATGATTGGCTCTAGGGCTCTAACTAACATGACATCGATATTCTTGATAGAGTAAGACCACGAAGTGTATGGTCATACCCAAATGAGTCAATATGAGATATTGAGCTCATTTGATTGAGTGAGTCTACTTGGAGTTCAAGATTTAGATTGGTCAAAGGATGACACGGTCTATGCCTCACATTGATCAATCTAGATATCTAGGATAGAAGAACACTTGTCATATATTGTGAGGAGTCACAATTAATAGTCACAAGGTGATGTTGGATCTCAACATTCTTGTAACTTGGGTAGCAATGATGTATTGCTAGATGCCGCTCATTGCTTATGTTTCTAAAGGAGTTTAGAAACATTGCCAACGTTACAAGAGCCTATTGGGTCACACACAAAGAACAAGTGGATGGAGATTAGGTTCATATGATGAACCAATTGGATTAGGTTCATATGATGCACCAAAGATTGGATTCGAATTAGACTTAATGAGTTAGACTCAATTAGATTCAATTGTTGAATGAGTCTAATTTAAATTTGATTCATTGAGTCAATTTATATTAATGAATTGAGATTCATTAAATTGAAATTGACTTGAATCAAAGGTTGGATTTAACTCAACAAGGAAGAAATTGGTCAATTTTGACTTGACCAAATGGAATTTGAAACATCAAGTTTGACTTGATGTATTGCCACATCATAAGGATGACTCATCCTTGCCACATCACCTCCACCTCATGAGGTATGCCACCTCACGGGGGTTACACTCTTCCCTTGGTTTTAATGTGGCCGGCCACATTAATGAAGGGGGTTACATTGTGTGGCCGGCCACACTAATGGTAGGGGGGTTTTGATTTTGTGGAGTTATGTGTGCATTCATTCTATCATCTTCTTCCTTGCTTCTCCCCTCTCTTGGCTAGAGGTTGTCGTGACTTCCATGGTGAGGAGAAGGTGGTTGAGTGAGTTAATCCAAGAAGTCCAAGAAGAAAGGTAATATTTTTAGAGGAGTGTATTGTATTCTCTTTTTTGCTTTCCTTTCTTCTTCCATTCCCATCCGAGAGCCCTAGAGAGAGTGCTAGCACACTTGGGGTCTTTCTTCTCCATCCTTGAGTGCTAGAGAGTACTCCTTGTTCGTGTGGATATCACTAGAGAAGTATCTATCTTGATACTTTGGAGATCCGACACGTACCTTGGACAAGCTGGATTTTGCGAGGGCACGCATCGAAGGTAAAATGTTTTCTTTGTAGATCTACTGTAGATCAAAGTATTAAAACTCGTACTCGTGTTTTCCAGAAATTTTCCTTGCACGGATCTACGGCTTTGGGTGATTCGGGGTTTCCGCGACGCGAAAAGCGATTTTCGCGGCCCAAAAAACCCAACAGTGGTATCAGAGCCACGTGCAAGGCTTGTACGAGTTTAATTTTTGGTTTTATGAAAACTAAAGTTTCTGTAATTTTCTGTAAAATTATGATTTTTATAGTTTTTATGGGTAATTTTTCCGTAGAAGCGAAGCACAAGTGTCTCGGCACTTGTAGGCTTCGGCTACTGGAAAGATTTTTCCAAAACGGCTTCGTTTTGCCCCAAATCCGTTTGGGACAACGGGCTTGGGTGCCATTAGATCGTAAAGGAGCAATTCACGATGGTTAGATCGTGGGTAGGGGTACTGGCCCTAACCCCACAAGGGGATTTGTTCCGCGATTGCACCCGAAATCGCTAAAAACGAACCTGTCGGGAAGATTTTTCCGAAACGGCAATGTCTCGACCCAAATCGTTTTGGGACAGCGAGTTTGGGCGCTGTTGGATCGCAAAGGAACCCTCGAGATGGTTAGATCGAGGGTAGGGGCACTGCCCCTGGCCCCGCAAGGGGATCCGTTCCGCGATTGCGCCCGAAATCGCTAAACGGGACCGCTGGAAAATTTTACTCGTAAAAATTGTAAAAATTATTTTTAAAATTATAGAAAATTATGAAAATATATAATTTTGAATTATATATTAATTTTGTGATAGTCATGACCCAAAAACCCAATATGATTGGATTGTATTGTAATTCATAATACGGCCTGCGTGCCGTTATGTGTTTGCGCGTGTTGTATGTTTTATTTTTCCACGACCTGCGCGTCGTGCCTTTCTCTTATATTCTTGTTGTAAATTAGATTTAGACTCGAATGTAACTCGAGTTTCAAATTGTAATGTACAAATTGGAGCGGTGGAGGGTCCACACGAGACGGAGTTCCGAGGCGGGCACGAGCAACACAAGGTGGTCAAAGGGAGGAGCTTGGAGCAGCTGTTGACCCTAGGTTGACCATTCGATCTTCTCATTGGCTTGAGAAGATCGTAGTAGGGCCATGACTAAATCACAAATATATTAATTAGTTAATTGCTTATGTATATGATGCATGTTTAATAAGTAATTAATTAATTAGTGCCTTACGATTAGATTAGATCTAAGTCATGCACATGATGCACCCTTGCGATTAGATTAGATCTAAGTCATGCACAAGATGCATTCTTTTCGATTAGATTAGATCTTGATCGAACCAACTCTAAATGCCTAACCGTGCCATGATACCTATCACTACCTCGATCACATGTATTGTTGAATCTGCCAAAGCAGAGCAATACATATTATCTTGGTAGGGTACGGAGGGACAATGTTGGTCCCGCCTATCAACGCATGGGTGAATACAAATTCAATTAGATTGAGTATTCCTAGTTACTCGGTTGGATCGAGTCAACTATAGGCATTCTTCCAATAGTTGGAATGATAGGTCAAAATCACATCTATATTAACTCTTGGGCGTATTAGCCAAAGCTAACTCGAGTTTTAATATAAATGCGGATATTGATTTTATAAACAAGAGTTGCATAGAGATGTAATTGGTAATCGTTACCTACCGATCATACTAAGCCTTGGGCGTATTAGCCAAAGCTAACTCAAGGGTTAGTATGATGTGGATCTTGTCCCACAAGAATTATAGAATTCAGTGGGAGCATCATTTAATTAAAGGCCTAATTAAATGATTTTAAAAGAATATGATATTTATTTCTGCATTTATTTCTGTTGTAGAATATCCATGACGTCGAATACGAACACTTTCTCTCTGCGATCTGCCCTTAAGAAGGACAAGCTCAATGGAGCAAATTTCCTGGACTGGTACAGGAACCTGAGAATAGTTCTCACTCAGGAACGTAAACTGTACGTTCTGGAGGCTCCTCCTGCCACTGCCACGCGAGCTGACCGGGATGCTTACAAGAAGCATCAAGATGACGCATTAGATGTGTCCTGTCTTATGCTCGCAACCATGAACTCTGAGCTTCAGAAGCAACATGAGTTGATGAGCGCTTACGATATGGTTGAACATCTTTGTCACCTATATCAAGGACAAGCAAGGCACTGGAAGAGGAACTCCAAAGAATACCTGGAAGATCTTACGAAGAAGAGAAATAAGATTCCTACTTCAGGTATACATGTTATAGAAGTCAACCTCTCTATTTCTTCATCGTGGGTATTAGATACCGGATGTGCTTCGCACATTTGTACTAATGTACAAGCGCTGAGAAATAGTAGGGCATTGACGAAGGGTGAGATAGACCTACGAGTAGGCAATGGAGCACGAGTTGCTGCTATTGCTGTAGGAACTTATCATCTATCTCTTCCCTCTGGGCTTGTACTAGAATTAGATGATTGTTGTTATGTGTCTGCCTTGACTAAGAACATAATTTCAGTTTCTTGTTTGGACAAGAAAGGATTCTCGTTTATAATAAAGAACAAATGTTGTTCTGTCTATTTAAACGATATGTTCTATTGTAGTGCACCTCTAATAAACGGACTCTATATTCTAGACCTTGAGAGCCCTATCTATAACATAAATACCAAGAGGTTCAAGTCAAATGACATGAACCAAACATATCTCTGGCACTGTCGCTTAGGTCATATAAATGACAAGCGCTTATCCCAGCTCTATAAGGATGGTATGCTGGACTCATTTGATTTTGAATCATATGAGGTATGCGAGTCATGTCTACGAGGCAAGATGACCAAGACTCCCTTTAGTGGGCACAGCGAGAGAGCGACTGATTTGTTAGGACTCATACATAGTGATGTATGTGGCCCTTTCAATTTTCAATGTCGCTGCTAGAGGCGGTTATAGGTACTTCATCACATTTACTGATGACTTCAGTAGATACGGTTATCTGTACTTAATGACACATAAGTCCGAATCCTTTGAAAAGTTTAAAGAATTCAAGAATGAAGTACAGAACCAGCTTGGCAAGAGTATTAAGATACTTCGATCCGATCGAGGTGGAGAATACCTTAGCCATGAGTTCCGTGACTATCTAGCTGAGTGTGGGATTCTATCCCAACTCACTCCTCCTGGAACACCACAGTGGAATGGTGTATCCGAACGGAGGAATCGTACCTTATTAGATATGGTACGATCTATGATGAGTCACACAGATCTTCCGACATATCTATGGGGATATGCTCTAGACACGGCAGCTTTCATACTCAACCGAGTTCCATCAAAGGCCGTGATAAAGACACCATATAGGATATGGACTGGGAGAGATGCCCAGGTGTCTTTCATGAGGATTTGGGGTTGTGAGGCTTACGTTAGACGTCAAGTCTCAGACAAATTAGGACCCAAATCCGACAAGTGCTTTTTCATTAGATATCCCAAGGAAACTAAGGGATATTACTTCTACATTCCCAGTCAGCACAAGGTAGTTGTGGCAAAGACTGGGGTCTTTCTAGAAAGAGACTTTGTTTCTAGAAAGACTAGTGGGAGCACGTTCGATCTTGAAGAAGTTCAATATGCGAATACTAGCACTGAAGCCTCAATGGAAGTTGAACTGGAGCCACAAAGTGTTGTGGATGATGTTCCACAAGGAGTTGAGGAACAACAACCGGTTCAAGTAGACATATCTCTTCGCAGGTCTGATAGGGTACATCGTCAGCCTGAGAGATACTCATTTCTCTTGTCTGACCATGATGACGTTATGCTCATAGAGGATGAGCCTACCACCTATCAGGAGAGACCAGATTCGAGAAATGGCTAGAGGCCATGAGATCCGAATGGAATCCATGTACATCAACCAAGTATGGACTTTGGTTGATCCACCAAGGGTAAAACCCATTGGGTGCAAGTGGGTCTTTAAGAGAAACACCGACATGGATGGACTTATCTATAAGGGTCGCTTGGTAGCTAAAGGTTTCAAAAAGATTCATGGTATTGACTATGATGAAACCTTTTCTCCGAGCGATGTTTAAGTCCATTCGGATCATGCTTGCTATTGCAGACTACCATGACTATGAGATATGGCGGATGGATGTCAAAACCGTGTTTCTGAATGGAAACCTGCTCGAGGATATGTACATGACACAACCCGAGGGTTTTGTAGATCCACGACATACAAGCTATGCAAGTTGCATAGGTCCATTTATGGACTAAAGCAAGCTTCTCGGGCTGGAATCTTCGCTTCGATGATGCAATCAAATTTGGTTTCATCAAGAACGAAGATGAGCCTTGTGTCTACAAGAAGGTTGTAGGAAATATAGTTGTCTTCCTCATATTGTATGTGGATGACATACTACTCATTGGGAAGGACATCCCTATGCTCCAACCTCGCTAGGGAGTTGCTTCTCAATGAAGGACTTAGGTGAGGCATCCCGCATTCTAGGGATACAGATCTATAGGGATAGATCTAAGAGATTGCTTTGCCTAAGTCAGAGTACATACATTGACAAGGTACTCCTTCGGTTTGCCATGCAGAACTCCAAGAAGGGATTTCTGCCGATGTCACATGGCGTGAGTCTTTCGAAGACTCAAGGTCCCTCTTCTAGAGAGGAGAGAGACCGTATGGATCATCCCTTATGCCTCAGCCATAGGATCGATCATGTACACCATGCTATGTACTCGACCTGATGTCTCGTATGCTTTGAGCATAACGAGCAGATACCAGTCAGATCCAGGTGAAAGTCACTGGATAACGGTCAAGAATATTCTTAAGTACTTGAGAAGGACTAAAGAATATTTCTTGATATATGGAGGCAATGATGAGCTAGCTGTAAAGGGTTATAGTGATGCTAGCTTCCAGACCGACCAGGATGACTATAGATCGCAGTCGGGGTTCGTATTTTGCATTAATGGTGGTGCTGTGAGCTGGAAGAGTTCGAAGCAGGACATAGTAGCTGATTCTACGACAGAGGCCGAGCATATTGCTACATCAGAGGCAGCAAAGGAGGCAGTTTGGATTCGCAAGTTCATCACTGAACTTGGGGTGCTTCCTAGCATTGCTGACCCTATTAAGCTCTATTGTGACAACAATGGAGCTATAGCACAGGCGAAGGAACCTCGCTCACACCAGCGGACAAAACACATACTACGGCGCTTCCATCTCATTCGAGAGATCATCGAGAGAGGAGATGTGAAGATTTGCAGAGTACCTACAGAGGCTAACATCGCAGATCCCTTGACCAAGGCTTTGGCACAGAGAAAGAATGATGGTCACACTAGGTCATTAGGCCTTAGAGCCTATACTGATTGGCACTAGTGTTAGTGGGAGATTGTTAGTTAGAGCCCTAGAGCCAATCATTTGATGATTGTATGGACTCATTGTATCATATTCTTGTATATTAATAAAGGCATTTGTTTGGTTATTATACTTATTTATATTAGTGCCAAATAGACTAAGTATAATAGCGTCCTTGAGTAGAAGGTTCATACCTATATCAATCGATTAGTTGAATCGATAGTGAGATGATATAGGGAATACTACTCTCAATCATTCCTAGTCGAGTATTAACATTCTGGGACAATGTTAATACAATAAGACTAGCATGTAGGTCAGCTCGATGACTTGATCTCACAAGTCATGGATATAGAGATATCAAGCTGACATATGGGTATGCATTAGAGAATGTATACTGAATGACCCACCATGAGAAAGTATCATGGATCGTTATATGAGTGTCATATACTTTCTCATGTGGCTATTAGTATGACTATTAGTCCTTAGACCTGAAGTCACCATGGATCCCTACATAAGGGGTTATGTACTTTGGTTTCGTCAAACGTCACCCGTAACTGGGTGGACTATAAAGGCGATTACTGGGTATGTAACGAATTATGCAGAAGGATGTGAGTGATGTAGATGGGATCTATCCCTCCTATATGACGGGAGAGACATCGGTATTCTTGATAGAGTGAGACCACGAAGTGCATGGCCATGCCCAAATGAGTCAATATAGGATATTGAGCTCATTTGATTTAGTGAGTCTACATGGAGTTCAAGATTTAGATTGGTCAGAGGATGACACGGTCTATGCCTTACATTGATCAATCTAGATGTCTAGGATAGAAGGACACTTGTCATATATTGTGAGGAGTCACAACTAGTAGTCACAAGGTGATGTTGGATCTCAACATTCTTGTAACTTGGTTAGCAATGATGTATTGCTAGATGCCGCTCATTGCTTATGTTTCTAAAGGAGTTTAGAAACATTGCCAACGTTACAAGAGCCTATTGGGTCACACACAAAGAACAAGTGGATGGAGATTAGGTTCATATGATGAACCAATTGGATTAGGTTCATATGATGCACCAAAGATTGGATTCGAATTAGACTTATTGAGTTAGACTCAATTAGATTCAATTGTTGAATGAGTCTAATTTAAATTTGATTCATTGAGTCAATTTATATTAATGAATTGAGATTCATTAAATTGAAATTTGTTGGTGCGGGAAGCATCTAACGATCGAACCTGAGTTTTGATAATGGCAAAAGACTCAAAATTAAGGTGTGTTGTGATCTAACATGTTGAATGAGTATTTCAGGAAAAGTCCTAACTGTGGTTAGGCAGGTGAAAAACCCTAGGGGGTGGTAACCCTAGGTCCTAGGGGGTGGTAACCCTAGGTGGAGAAAAGTCCTAGCTGCGGTTAGGCAAAGGGAAAAACCCTAGGAGGTGGTAACCCTAGGTCATAGGGGGTGGTAACCCTATGCGGAAAGTCTTGGCAGGTCGATGGCTTCAGGAAAAAGTCCTAGGGGGTGGTAACCGTAGGTGGAAAGTCCTGGTGTCGCGAACCAAGTGAAAGACTGGACTAGCCGGAAAGCGGATGTCCAGCAGAAAGTCCGGAAGCATCGAGTGCTGAGCAAAAGAGTGGAGTAGGTGGGGACGTGTTCCCCGTAGAGGGAATAGTAGGCGTCGGGTCGACCTAGGGTTTCCGGGGGGAAACCTGAAGTCAGACCCGGACAGTTCGAATGCTGTCAAAACTTTCATTATTATCATTCATTATGTTTCTGTGCTAACTTTGTTTTGCAGGGTATGTGTTTGGGACTAACACATTTTGCAGGAACAAAGGAGCAAGTTACAACTCGGATGAACAGTGTCCGAGGCGCCTCGGGTGCGAACCAGGAAAAGCCAGCGCAGAAGGTTGGAGGCGCCTTAGATGAAGTTCAAGGCGCCTTGGGTCGAAGGTTGAAGGCGCCTTGGATGGCGCCTTGAACTGGATGAAGTTCGACCAAGTCTGTGCTGATCTCCGCGGGTGACTCGGCCTGTTTAAGGCGCCTTGAACACCCTTTATAAGGGGTCTCGAGCAGCAGCACCAGAACAACGAACTCCAAGCAATCCTTACGCTACAAGCTGCTCTAGAAACACCCAGAAGTGCTGTTACAAGTCCCCGACAACCCGGAGCTTCAGATTCTGCTACTTTATTGTTGTCGGTATAATTTGTTTTAGTTCTTTCAATTGTAATATCTTATTGTACATTTTACGAGCTTATAGTTGTTGCCCACGGAAAGCGATCAAGGATCGCGGGCCTTCGAGTAGGAGTCGCCTTAGGCTCCAAACGAAGAAAAATCTCTCGTGTCTCTCTGTGTGTATTTGTTCTTTATTCCGCTGCGTGTTTTTAAACTCTGATAGTTCTTCGATTTAACCGAACGATTTAGCCACGAGTGCTATTCACCCCCCCCCTCTAGCACGTCTCGATCCAACAATTGGTATCAGAGCGGGGTCGCTTCGAATAGGTGAAACCATCATTCAAGCATTTCTTTTGTGGCTTTTTCGTCTATTTAGGCTAAAAATAAAACCTTACGCCTTTCGCTTTTTTTCCCTCCAATTTTTTTTCAAAAAATTCATTTTCATATTTTCACAATTGATTGGGATTAACGAAATATCGAATTTGGCCAACTTTGAAATAATATTTTTTAAATATTTTTTTAACAATATTTTTATTTTATTATTATTTTATTATTTTTTCTAGAAACTCGTAAATTTTTATTTCTAGCTTTCTACCACACTACTAATCCAGGATTAAGTCTTGGGACAAGTTTTTGCTCACTTTTTGTGCAAGATTCAATGGCTCTCCAAGAAAGCTATAGCACCACTCTACCACCGCTTTTCTCTGGTGAAGACTTCGGCTACTGGAAAGGCCGAATGGAGTCGTACCTACAAACCGAGTTCGATGTCTGGATGATCACTAAGACCGGGCTTGAAATACCAACTGACGACATCGGCATACCACTACCGTACGAGAACTGGGACGCGAACCTTATCAAAAAGGTAGAGGCAAACGCAAAAGCAACGTATACAATTCAGTGCGGCTTAACGAATAAGGAGCTGAATCGCGCCGGCACGTTCTCAAGCGCCAAGGAGCTATGGGAGAATCTGATTCAGTTACACGAAGGTATGTCAGACACAAGTAAGCATGATAAATTATTTGAATTACATGAGCAGACTGATACTACTCTGGCCGAGGAAGGTATTGCGTTGGTTGCAGGTACAAGCATAACACAGGAAGCTAGAAAGATGAAGGCAACATGGTCTGAGTCATCAGACGAATCTGAATCCGACGCAGAAGAGCAGACGAGTTTCCTTGCTCTACCAGTACTAGCATCCGTGGCCAAAACTGAGTTAGAGTTCGAATCCGAAACCGAGAACGAGTCAGATACTGAGTCCGAGCGAAGCCACGGATCCGTATCCGTTTCCGAAGGACCCAAACTCACTGTAAGTGCTCTAATTTCAAGTATTAGCTTAGATGATTCAGAAAATTTAATTCCTTACTTATTAAAGAAGTTGGCTAAATCCAACGTCCGGGTTAAGTCGCTCCAAAAGGAGGTAACAGCCCTTAAGGAAGCGACTGACTTAAGTGCTTTAACTGAGCCAGTTCAAATTGGAAGTTCGACTCAAGTCCAACAACTTGAGGAAGAAAATTCCAATTTGAAAACTCAAATTAAAGAACTCAAGGACACGTTGGAACGGTTCACCTTGGGTTCCAAGAATTTGGATCTAATTCTTGGAAAACAACGAGCCAGTTACAACAAATCCGGACTTGGATTTAAGACCAAAACAAAATATAAATCATATCTGTCTTTATTAAATAGAAATAATAGAAAGGTAGTCCAAGCATGGGTACCTAAGTCCAACTTGGTCAATCAAGTTGGACTTGGTCAATATTGGGTCCCTAAGGATCAAGTCTACTACCTCGATAGACCATATCGAGGCTATGATCCAGGGGGAGTTAAAAGAAAAACGATCTTAATGAAACAAAATTAAATTACAAATTCAAAATTCAAAATTTGAAATTCAAAATTAAATTTAAATTCGAAATTAAATTAAAAAATTGAAAATTAGATGGAGGATCCAAACTAGCTGGCACCTCCAACTGAACTACCCGATAGGGTAACTGAACCTAATCTACCCGAAATGGGTAAAACAAGAGTAGATTACTCGGCAGAGTAATTAAGGTTAGATTAAAATGGACTAGGTTTAACTTGACCCACAGTACTGGTGAAGTTTTTGGATGATAGTACGTTAGGGAAGCTTGGGCATCGCATGTCTAGGAAGATATGGCTTCGACCTGGTGCATTTGGCCAAGTGGAACTGACTGAAGCTACCCTTAAATGGATCCTAACTAGTTAGACCAAGGATTAGTATTAAGTTCAATGGGTAGGACTATTTGGGAAACCTCGAAGGCATGGTTACTTTAATGAGTACCTTGTGACTCACCATAGCCCAGAAGTTTATCCAAAGAATGCTTACTTGTTGAACTCAAAGCTAAACCTGAATCTAACACAAAGTTAAACCAGACCCTTAAATTCAACCATAATTCAACTAACAACAATTATAGCGTTCCCTGATTGAAAATTTAGATCGAGTGAGATGACTAGTTAATTCAACAAAATTATTTCAAAATTCTTTTAAACTCAATTTCAAAATCAATTCAAAAATCTTTTAAACTCAATTTCAAAATTATTTCAAAATTATTTCAAAAATCTTTTAAACTTAACTTCAAAATTATTTGAAAATCTTTTAAACTTAACTTCAAAATTATTTGAAAATCTTTTAAACTTAACTTCAAAATTATTTGAAAATCTTTTAAACTTAATTTCAAAATTATTTCAAAATTCTTTTAAACTCAACTTCAAAATTATTTCAAAAATCTTTTAAACTTAATTTCAAAATTATTTCAAAAATCTTTTAAACTCAACTTCAAAATTATTTCAAAATTCTTTTAAACTCAACTTCAAAATTATTTCAAAAATCTTTTAAACTCAATTTCAAAATTATTTCAAAATTCTTTTAAACTCAATTTCAAAATTATTTGAAAATTCTTTTAAACTCAATTTCAAAATTATTTTAAAAATCTTTAAAAGAATTCATTTCAAAATTATTTTAAAAATCTTTCAAAATTCATTTCAAAATTATTTTAAAAATCTTTCAAAATTCTTTTGAAAATTCATTTCAAAATTATTTTAAAAATCTTTCAAAATTAATTTCAAAATTATTTTAAAATCCTTTCAAAACTTAATTTCAAAAATCATCTTAAAATCTGTTAAAACTTCATTTCAAAATTATTTGAAATTCAAAACTTATGTTTTATATCAATTGCAAAGACAACTCCATCTCACGCTCACTCATATGCTAAACATGCTTGTTAATCTAGAATGAGTGAGATGGAAAGATAGGAAAATATTTCTTTTATCTCTCATGCTTGGACTCCTGAACTCAAAAATTTATTAAGGCATTAATTAAGGGGGAGTGATTTTGAGTCGGCTTTAAAATTAGTTCTTCTTTAAAATTTTTAACTTGACCTCAAAATTAAAAAACTATTTTTACTTATCTTCAAAAATCCAGGTTATTTTTAACTTAACTTTAAAATTAAAATTATTTATGACCTGGCTGTTAAATTACAACTCTTCTAGAATGTTTTCAAAGCTAAGCCTTTACGTAAAACCTCTTTAAACTAAGTACTTAATCAAGTCTTCTTTAACTAAGCTTAGTTAGATTATACTCTAAACTTAGCTATTTGACAAGAAGTTTTCTCAAGACAATCATTTTTAAGCTGAATATATAGCTAAGTATTTTCAAATTTAGCCAAGTGCTTTTTAAAGTTTTTAAAGACAAAAAGGGAATTTAGCTAAGAGTCTCTCAAAGCAATTGTTTTCAAATGCTAAGTTTCGCTGAATATGCTAAGTATTTTCCAAAACATTCTTAAAATTTAAAGTATTTAAAGTGTTGTGATATCACAAAAATTTGCTGAGTCACTTGTTAAAGACAAAAATAACCTTATCTTAGCTAAAAGTATCTCTCAAACTAAAGGAAATGGAAATATTAAGATTAAGATTACCTGTACTTTAGGGCTCTGATACCTGATCAACACCAATTAGATAATTTGATTACTATTTAACTTGACTCATGCTTGGACTTAAGGACCAACTGAATAAATAACCTAAATTAAAATTTTAGCTACTCTCTCTCTTCAAAAAGAAAAATTGAAACTGGCTTATTTTTTGATAAAGGCAAAGGGGGAGAATAAGAAAATTCAAAAGTAAACTTTAAAAGTAAAAAGTACAAATTTAAAAAGGAAACCCTGTATTAAGGGGGAGCTTCACAAAAGTTTAAGTGTTAGCTTAAGTTAGGCGTTGATTTGATTTTATATACTTAAGCTTGCTCACTTAAAACCTTTTTATGCATTTGTTTTTACTTAACTTTGAATTTGGGTTGCCATAATCAAAAAGGGGGAGATTGTTGGTGCGGGAAGCATCTAACGATCGAACCTGAGTTTTGATAATGGCAAAAGACTCAAAGTTAAGGTGTGTTGTGATCTAACATGTTGAATGAGTATTTCAGGAAAAGTCCTAATTGTGGTTAGGCAGGTGAAAAACCCTAGGGGGTGGTAACCCTAGGTGGAGAAAAGTCCTAGCTGCGGTTAGGCAAAGGGAAAAACCCTAGGAGGTGGTAACCCTAGGTCATAGGGGGTGGTAACCCTATGCGGAAAGTCTTGGCAGGTCGATGGCTTCAGGCAAAAGTCCTAGGGGGTGGTAACCCTAGGTGGAAAGTCCTGGTGTCGCGAACTAGGTGAAAGACTGGACTAGCCGGGAAGCGGATGTCCAGCTGAAAGTCCGGAAGCATCGAGTGCTGAGCAAAAGTCCAGTCGATCTAGAGGATCGCACTGGCAACAGGTAATTCTCCTGAGTGGAGTAGGTGAGGACGTCAGGTCGACCTAGGGTTTCCGGGGGGAAACCTGAAGTCAGACCCGGACAGTTCGAATGCTGTCAAAACTTTCATTATTATCATTCATTATGTTTCTGTGCTAACTTTGTTTTGCAGGGTATGTGTTTGGGACTAACACATTTTGCAGGAACAAAGGAGCAAGTTACAACTCGGATGAACAGTGTCTGAGGCGCCTCCATGGAGCTTGGAGGCGCCTCGGGTGCGAACCAAGAAAAGTCAACGCAGAAGTTTGGAGGCGCCTTTGATGAAGTTCAAGGCGCCTTGGGTCGAAGGTTGAAGGCGCCTTGGGTAGGCTGAAGGCGCCTTGAACTGGATGAAGTTCGACCAAGTCTGTGCTGATCTCCGCGGGTGACTCGGCCTGTTTAAGGCGCCTTGAAGGGCTTCAAGGCATCTCGAGCAGCAGCACCAGAACAACGAACTCCAAGCAATCCTTACGCTACAAGCTGCTCTAGAAACACCCAGAAGTGCTGTTACAAGTCCCCGACAACCCGGAGCTTCAGATTCTGCTACTTTATTGTTGTCGGTATAATTTGTTTTAGTTCTTTCAATTGTAATATCTTATTGTACATTTTACGAACTTATAGTTGTTGCCTACGGAAAGCGATCAAGGATCGCGGGCCTTCGAGTAGGAGTCGCCTTAAGCTCCGAACGAAGTAAAATCTCTCGTGTCTCTCTGTGTGTATTTGTTCTTTATTCCGCTGCGTGTTTTTAAACTCTGATAGTTCTTCGATTTAACCGAACGATTTAGCCACGAGTGCTATTCACTCCCCCCTCTAGCACGTCTCGATCCAACAAAATTGACTTGAATCAAAGGTTGGATTTAACTCAACAAGGAAGAAATTGGTCAATTTTGACTTGACCAAATGGAATTTGAAACATCAAGTTTGACTTGATGTATTGCCGCATCATAAGGATGACTCATCCTTGCCACATCACCTCCACCTCATGAGGTATGCCACCTCATGGGGGTTACACTCTTCCCTTGGTTTTAATGTGGCCGGCCACATTAATGAAAGGGGTTACATTGTGTGGTCGGCCACACTAATGGTAGGGGGGTTTTGATTTTGTGGAGTTATGTGTGCATTCATTCTATCATCTTCTTCCTTGCTTCTCCCCTCTCTTGGCTAGAGGTTGTCGTGACTTCCATGGTGAGGAGAAGGTGGTTGAGTGAGTTAATCCAAGAAGTCCAAGAAGAAAGGTAATATTTTTAGAGGAGAGAATGTGGCTTTCCTTTCTTCTTCCATTCCCATCCGAGAGCCCTAGAGAGAGTGCTAGCACACTTGGGGTCTTTCTTCTCCATCCTTGAGTGCTAGAGAGTACTCCTTGTTCGTGTGGATATCACTAGAGAAGTATCTATCTTGATACTTTGGAGATCCGACACGTACCTTGGACAAGCGGGATTTTGCGAGGGCACGCATCGAAGGTAAAATGTTTTCTTTGTAGATCTACTGTAGATCAAAGTATTAAAACTCGTACTCGTGTTTTCTGGAAATTTTCCTTGCACGGATCTACGGCTTTGGGTGATTCGGGGTTTCCGCGACGCGAAAAGCGATTTTTACGGCCCAAAAAACCCAACAGATATGGCAGCTTAGTCTTTTAGTATAAGTGGGAGATTGTTAGAGTGTATACTAAAAGCCTAGCTTTTGGTATAAACATTTATCTAGTTATAAGAATCACATTGGTCAAATGTCTACATTTATATATACCAAATGTAGATGTTCAATTAATTTATTTTGTAAATAACATAGTGTGTGGTGTCACACACAGAAGATCGTGTTATCAGTTCTTTATAAATTATAAACAGTAGATCATGACTAAAATGGAAAGGAACAAACCATTGGAATAGTCGTAGTGTAATTAGGTATTAGTTTATCTTGACTAATAGATTATACTAGTACACTCTAAGTGTATTGAGTAGGACCATTTAAGGTAAGTTCTTTTTATACTGATTTAATAAAAGAACTAGACCTTAGTTATTATGGAAGTGTGTGCTCTTAATCCTAATATAATAACAAGCACATATATTTAATATTTATTTCTTTGACTTATCAAAGGGAGAGATTTGGCTCGATAAATCAAAATGCCCGATAAGTTGGGAAATGATGTTACTTATAGTGTGACTTGTTGATTATAGAAGGAAACTGTGTCCTAGTAATCTAGGTTGACAATGTCCCCAAGAGGAGCTCATAAAGATTGTCATGTTTAACCCTACAGGTGGACTTAGTCCGACATGACGATAAGGTTGAGTGATACTACTCTTGGACTAAGATATTAATTAAATGAGTTGTCAGTAACTCACTTAATTAGTAGACATTCGACATCTTAAACACAGGGAGACTAACACACTCATAATAAGAAGGAGCCCAAAAATGTAATTTGGGATTGGTGCGGTAGTTCAATAATAGTTCTTTAGTGGAATGAATTATTATTGATGAAATTAAGTTATGTGTTCGGGGCGAACACGGGATGCTTAATTTCATCGAGAGACCAAAACCAATTCCTCCTCTCGGTCCCTATCGTAGCCTCTTGTATATAGAGATTTATACCCACCTTCTTACCCATCCTAATGGGGTCGGCCAAGCTAGCTTGGAACCCAAGCTAGGGTCGGCCAAGCTAGCTTGGAACCCAAGCTAGGGTCGGCCAAGACCAAGTGGATGAGCCAAGTTGGTGGCCGGCCAAAGCTTGGGTCCCAAGCTTAGGTGGTCGACCACTAGAATATTAAAAAGGATTTTTATTAAAATTATTTCTTATGTGGATATCATGGTTTTAAAAGAGAGTTTAAAATTTAAAATTTTCCTTTTATAGCTTTCTACAAAAGATTAAGAAAAGATTTGAAATCTTTCCTTATTTGTAGATTGAAAGGAGATTTTAATTTTGAGAAAATTTTCCTTTTTAACCATGATCATAATTTAAAAGAGAGTTTTAAAAATTAAATATTCTCTTTTATTAGTTTCTACAAAAGATTAAGAAAAGATTTGATATCTTTCCTTATTTGTAGATTGAAAAGATATTTTAATTTTTAGAAATAACTTTCCTTTTTAGAAATTTTCCACATGTTTAAAAGAAAGATTTTAATTTATAAAATTTCCTTTTTATAACCCACCATGAAGGGAAAAATTATTGGAGAAATTTTTTATAAATTTCCGGAAACAAATTAGGAAGTTTTAATTTTTGATTTAATTAAAACTTTCCTTGTTTTGGGGATTAAAGTGGCTGGCCATTGAAATAAAGAAAAGGATTTCAATTTTAATTAATTAAATTTTTCTTTTTCATGGCAAAAGAATTAAGGAAGTTTTTATTTAAATTTCCTTATTTGCCAAGACCAAGGAATATAAAAGAGGGGGTAGAGGTACCTTCATTGAGAACAACTCTATTCTTTTCTTCCTCTCTTTTTCTCCTTGGTGTGGCCGGCCCTTAGAGGTTCTCCCTCTCCTCTTCTCTTCATCTCTAGTGGCTGGTTTTATCCCCTCTTGGAGCTCTTGATGGTGGTCGGTTCAAGCTAGGAGAAGAAGGAGAGAAAGGAGGTTTTTGTTTCTTGCATCCCTTGGAGCTTGGTGGTGGTGGCCGGACCTCTACTTCTCATGGAGAATTCTTGGTGGCCGAATCTAGCTTGAAGAAGAATGAGCTTGGTGGTTCTCGTCTCGGAAGATCGTTGTCCACACAACGTCCGAGATAAGAAGAGGAATACGGTAGAAGATCAAGAGGTTATTTTGCTTACAAAGAAAGGTATAACTAGTAATTGTTTTCCGCATCATACTAGTTTTCTTTGTATAGTTATTTATGGAAATACCAAACACAAGAGACATATGATTCTAGAGTTTTCGAAATAGTTTTTTCGAGTTTGTGTTTTCTTCTTTTTCGAATTTGTGATTCGATTGTTCCTTTTGGTTAACCTAGAGTTATTTAAGGAAATAAATATTAGCTTTCCTTAAAAGGCTTTGCCTAGGCGGTGGTGGTTGCTCCCATATCCAAGAAGGCCATGTGCCTCGCCATGTAGTCCTGGATGCAAATTTTGGAAATTAATATTTATGGAATTAATAACTTAGGTAGATTTGAATCAATAGTGTTAAGTTCCGCTTGCGATTCAAATCTAAACCATTAAGAACAGATAAGTTAAATTTGGAATCAATGATGTTAAGTTCCGTCTGCAATTCCTAATTTAACTTCTAAAGAACACAATAGGTTATTTAAGGAAAGGTTCGACACTTGTACAAAATTTTTGTATAGTGGAACCGGTACGATTTTCTTAGGACTAACCAACACTTATTTCATGCTATATGATTATTATGCTTTAGGAAGATGCTCTCTTGAGATATGTCTATGATACCTAGATGAACATGCAACTACCTTATGCTTATGCTCTCATATGCTATGTTTATGATTTGCCCAAATGAGTATGACACTACTTTATGCTTGCATGAAATGTTAAATCTAGATGTTGGTTAAATGAATATATCACTACTCCATGTTTAATTCATGATTTTTGACTTTTGTGAGTAGGAAAGGATTTTACTAAGCCTATGTGCTTATAGTTTTAAATTTCCTTGTACTGCAGAAAAGGGTAAAGAATGGCTAAACTAAAGGGAGCAGCAGGAAGGGCAAAGATGTGTGTGGTAGTGGCATGGTGGAAGAGATCTGTTTTGTGTTTTAAGACTTATGCATATTCTAAGTTACGCACATGAATGCTAAGCATGCTCACATGTTTAATATGTTTACATGATTATATAGTTCTCTATGTATGTTATAAATTTTTAAATCCTTCCGCTGCAATGAACGCACATGTATGTATGTTCGCGTAGCGCCACCCTTGCCATCAGTAAGGGGAAGGGTGGGAATTACACGGAATGCCCAAAATCAATCTTGTCGCTAGCTTGGAGTAAATTGATTGAATGGCTAACGTCACAGTCCAGGTGCTTGGAAGGAATCCAGGAACCCGGAACTGCCTATATAAGCATCCTTCCACTAGGAGTAAAAAAAACAACTTCTCTCTGCAACTGCTTTCTTGCACGCTGCTCTAAAGATGCTCCTGCGACGTTGTGAAGCTTCTCCAACAACCTGCGACTCAGTTTTTATTTTTCTTATTGTCGGTTATTTTATTTTATAGTTCTTATACTTATTATGTAACTCTTTTGTGAACTATTAGTGGATTACCTAACGAAAGCACTCTCAAGTGCGGACCTTGGAGTAGGAGTCGACGAAGTTCCAAACCAAGAAAAACTTGGTGTGTTAGCATTGTTTTCGTTATTATTTTCCACTGCATACTTTGACTTGATAACGATTTTTCAACTATCGCTATTCACCCCCCCCCCCTAGCGTTCTTTTCGATCCAGCATGTTTTTCTTGATTTCGAGCATGCCTTTGAGACCTTGGCTAGATTAAGAAGGATGAACCAAGCGTGTGGCAGGTAAGTACCTATCACTAGGAACATGAGGAATTCAAATTGATGACGACTTGACTAGGATTAGGGATTGAGACTTGAAGAGCACTTACTACACTGCACACGAGAACTTAACTTTAGCCTAAACCTATAGCATTCTATGATCATGCTTACAAATGAAACTAATCGATAGAGAAGGGTCAATTCATTAAGAATTACAATGAACAATCTGAGCATTTATGTCTTGATTGCGAGTTTTTGCTTGAGGATAAGCAAAGTTTTAAGTTTAAGGTGTGATTTGCGTAGTTTACATACGCATTTATGCATACTTTATTGCACATTCACAGATTTATCTCAAGTATATTAAAGTCATTTACACTTCCTTTCATCATTATTTTAGCATAATTACTTTTTTGGTTCGGAGATTTGCTCTTGCATATTTTCATGTGATAGGAACATTTTTAGGGTGGAAGTGGAGTGAAAATGCACTAAGGAACAGTTTGTGGAGAAAAGAGCAGAGCAGGGTCGTGCCTCTTGGCACGACCGTGCTTCTTCACCAAGGAGAAATAAAAGGCTAGCTGTGCCCCCAGGCATACCATGCAGGTCAGCAGTAGCCAACCCTACTCAGGCCTTATAGATTCACACGGTCATGTGAGGCAACCAGAGCTTAACTCAACCCAGGCCATATCAGTTGGCACTACCTTGCCTAACCTCTAAAGTGTTGGAATGTATACTAAAAGCCTAACTTTTTGTATAAACATTTATTTAGAAATAAGAATCACATTGGTCAAATGTCTACATTTATACTAAGTGTAGTTGTTCAATTAATTTGTATTGTATATAACATGGTGTGTGGTGTCACATACAGAAGATCATGTTATCAGTTCCTTATAAATTATAAATAGTAGCTCACGACTAAGATGGATAGGAACAAACCATTGGAACAGTCGTAGTGTAATTTGGTATTAGTTTATCTTGACTATAAAATTACACTAGTACACTCTCAGTGTATTGAGCAGGACCATTTAAGGTAGTTTCTTTTATACTAACTGCATAAAAGAACAAGACCTTTGTTATTATGGAAGTGTGTGCTCTTGATCCTGATATAATAACAAGCGCATATATTTAGTATTTATTTCTTTAATTTATCAGTGGGTGAGATTTAGTTCGATAAATCAAAAGGCTTGATAAGTTGGGAAATAATATTATTTATAGTGTGTGTTGTTGATTATAGAAGAAAATTGTGTCCTAGTAATCTAGGTTGATGATGTCCCCAAGAGGAGCTCATAAGGATTGTCATGTAAACCCTGCAGGCGGACTTAGTCCGACATGACAATAAGGTTGAATGGTACTACTCTTGGAGTTAGATATTAATTAAGCGAGTTGTCAGTAACTTATTTAATTACTGGGCATTCAATATCTTAAACACAGGAAGATTAACACACTCATGTTAAGAAGGAACTCATATAGTAATATGGGATTGGTGCAGTAGTTCAATAATAACTCTTTAGTGGTATGAGTTATTATTGATGAACTCGAGTTGGGTGTTCAGGGCGAACACGGGAAGCTCAAGTTCATCAGGAGACCAAAACCAATTCCTTCTCTCGGTTCCTATTGTAGCCTCTTATTTATAAAGTCTTATATCCACCAAACCCAACTTCTTACTCACCTTAAGGTGACCGGCCAAGTCAAGCTTGGAGCCCAAGCTAGGGTCGACCAAACCAAGGTTAGATGGGTTTAAGGGTGGCCGACCACATTCACATTGAAAGAGAGTTTTAAAATTATAAATCTTTGCTTTTATAGCTTTCTACAAAGGATTAAGAGAAAGTTTTGGTATCTTTCCTTATTTATAGTTAAAAGGAAGATTTTAATTTTTTTGATAAATTTTAAATCTTTCCTAATGTGGAGGCCATAGTTTTAAAAGAGAGTTTTAAAATTATAAATATTTCTTTTTATAGCTTTCTACAAATGATTAAGAGAAAAGTTTGATATCTTTCCTTATTTATAGTTTAAAGGAATATTTTAATTTTTGATAAAACTTTTCTTTTTGTAACCATCCACATGTTTTAAAAGAGAGATTTTAATTTATAAAACTTTCCTTTTACAACCAACAAGGGATTTAAAGAAAGAAATTTTTTTAATTAAAATTTCTTACCGGAGACAAATAAGGAAGTTTTAATTTCATGTTTAAAACTTCCCTTGTTTGGATTTAAAGGGGTGGGGCGGCCATGACAAGAAGAAAAGGAAGTTTAAATTTTTTATTTTAAAACTTTCCTTTTTAGTCATTGGCAAGGAATATAAGGAAGTTTTAATTATGTTTAAAACTTTCTTTATTTGCCAAGACCAAGGAATATAAAAGAGAGGGTAGAGGTGCCTCACCTCATGATAACATATCTATTATTCCTCTCTTCTCTTCCTTGGCGGTGGTCGCCCCTTATCCTTCCTCTTCTCCTTTTCTTCTTCTTTGGTGGCCGGCGGCATCAACTCTTGGGGAGATTTTGGTGGCCGGATTTAGCTTGGAGAAGAAGTAGAGAAAGGAGACATTGTTTCTTAGCATCCCTTGGAGCTTGGTTGGTGGCCGAAGTTCTTCATCTCTAGGAGATTGTTAGTGGCCAAAACTTGGAAGGAAGAAGAAGGTTTTGGTGGAGTCTCGTCTTAGTAGATCGTCGCCCACATGACGTCCAAGATAAGAAGAGGAATACAATAGAAGATCGTGAGGTTTATAAGCTATAAAGAAAGGTATAACTAGTTGTCTTTTTCCGCATCATACTAGTTTTCTTTGTATGAATTTTGAAATACCAAACATAAGAGGCTAACGATTCTAGGTTTCGAATTTATGATTCGATTTTGTGTTTCTTTTGTTTTTTCGATCTTATGATTTGATTGTTCTTAGTGGTTAAACCTAGGGTACTATAAGGAGATTAAATATTGAATTTCGTTGAAAGACTTTGTCTAGGAAGTGGTGGATGCTCCCATAACCAAGAAGGCCTAGTGCCTCGCCATGTTTAACCTGGAAACCGATCTCTGAAATAAATATTTAATCAAATTTGTAACATGGGTGGATTTGGATTAATAATGTTAAGCATCGTTTGCGATCCAAGTTTAAACCTCTAAGAACAAATAAGTTGAATTTGGAATCAATAATGTTAAGTTTTGTTTGCGATTCCAAATTTAATTTCTAAAGAACACAATAGGTTATTAGGGAAGGTTTGAGACTTGTACAAATTTTTTATACAGGGGAACTAGTAGGATATTCCGAGCAGCAACCAACACAAAGACCAACCTCATTGGGGATGTGTGGATTCCACACGACCGTGCGCCACACTCCAAAGGCCAACAAGCTTTGGTCGTGCCTAAGGGGCATGACTGTGACACTGCCCGTGGCAGGGACCGTGCCACGCCTATAAATGGGGGGGTCTCCCCCATTTGAAGGAAGGAAGCTTTTCCCCCCTTGAGGAAGATGATCCAAGCTCAGATATGGTGTCCTAGAGATCTAAAATCAATGATCTAATGCCAGATTCTAGTTCTCTGTCGCTCTATTAGTAGGGATTGATCCGAAGATCACTCATCAACATTCACTAAGTCTCTTCTTCTCTTCTTTCTTGATTTGAATGTTGAGGCTTGCACCCTTGTCTTTGGATTTGATTCCCATCTTATTATGAAGTAGATTTCCTGTTCTAGGGACTAGAGAGTATTTATGATGTGGATATTGATGTAAGACTCTTGGATTATGCCAATGTCTTGCTCAAGTGATATTTTCATTCTTGTTCTCATTGAATCTAATGTGCATGTGTGGATTTGTGCTTATTTCTCATGTTAGATTTGGTGGATGTGTGTGGCTTGATCTCTAGATTATATGACCGGGGGTCCTAGTGATAAGAATTCTCTCTTAATTGGATATATAGGGATAGATCTAGATGAAGGAGGTAATCCTCCCATGAGGAAAAGTTAGTTGCACTTAATGGGCTTTTCCTAATCTTGTGCGCATAGGTAACTTGAGTGATATAGGAATGTATGAACGGGGGATCATAGTGATAGAGATTCTCTTTTAACCGGACTTCTTAGATTATCATCTCTATTTAGGAGCATAGAATGACAATAAGAATAACACTTCGATGCATAACCATAAATTAGTATTGAGATTTTAGTTAGGCTTCCTATATGTATGAGAATTGATGATAGAAAATGGGTGAATCCAAGCACATTAAGTCCCATCACATTGAAACCAAAACCCCTAGAACATGTGACTATTCAACACTTCCTCACTTGATATCTTTAGTTTAGTTTACTTTATTTTTACACTTTACTTTTGTGCAAAACACTCCTTCAAGAATTCATTAGTTTAGCTAATTCGAGGTGAGAGTCTTTTAGTGTTCCCAATCCTTGTGGGATCGATATTTTTATTACTGATGATATAATCGTGCACTTGTGGCTTCGTAACAATCACATAGAAAATTAGGTGTCTTTATTCTTGTGTTTGTTTGTATTTATTTTATTATGTTTCTGTAAAATACCAAAAAATGACGAATAATGATAAGGAAATTTTCCAGAATTTTTGGAAATTTTTTGGGAATTTTTCGAAGCTCGTGTGGACGAGTTTACGGGGATAAAAGTGGGCCCCAGGAAAGTCTGTTTAGGCTAACCAATTTAAACGAGGAAAAGAATTTGCTTATTTATTTTATTTCCTTTTCTTTATTTGCTCTCCTCCATTTCCTCTTCGACGTCGTGTGCTCGAGCCTCGCCCGCGCCTTCTCCTCTCTACCCTAACCACACGCGCACGCGGCGGTTTCCTCCTCGCCGAGCATACACAATCCCTCGGCCACTTCATCTCCTTCCCTTTCTTTCTTTTACGACATTTCTGCCCTAGATTTGTCGCCGCACGGAGCAATGCCGAGACCCCCTTCTCTTTCTCCTCATCGAGCGATGGCGCCGATCGCCAGCCACTCTTCACCGTGCCTAGATTGGCTTCTGTGCAGCACTGTCGCCGGCCAATTTCTCCATTTGCCCTAGCCGACCACCACGGTACTTTGCTGACGCCGTCGTCGACTCTCGACCCGAGCAACACTGCCAACCGATCGAAACTTCTCTTCATCTTCCTCCTCAACCCTAGCGCCTGCTGCTACTCCTTTTGCCCTAGCCGACGCCGCCACTGATCGCGGGAGGGGAAGGGTTATCCGGACTTCAAGGGTTCTACCGAGCCACCTATTTTTATCTAGTGCCACTACTAGCCTTTGTGTTGCTTGCTGCCACTGTAGAGGTAACGATTTCGGATTTGGGTACTTAGTTTGGAAAGGAAAATTTACTGATTAGGGTTTCTTTGTCCAGCAAGGAGGTTCTTGGTTGTGGATTGATCTTTCCTGATCTTGCTTAATCCAGGCAGTGAAGGAGTGTTCCACAGCCACTTACTTTGGTTCAAACCGCCGGCAACAATTTCGGCCATAAATCTTGATCCAGCAGTAACAAGGGAAGGATTAGGTGATTGAATATATGTGTGAGTGAGGTATAAATTGGCACATAATTAATTGATAATTATTTGATCATTAGGTTGTGTAGATTTATTTGGTTATTTGGATTTAGATCTTATAATTGTTTATGTGTAATGGAATTAAGTTTGGATTATTGATCTAATGGTGGATTAGGGATTAGATAACTAACCCTAATTTATTGTTAGATTTTGTTTAGGTAGCTTGAGGTTTATAGTTTAGGGTTTTGCCCTAAATAGTTCTTAAGAATTTTATTTAGCTATTTATGTAAATTGTAGCTAAATAAAATATATATGTGTTGGTGACATAGGACTTTGACGCGAGACGAGTATCTCGATGTCGAATTTGGACCGGTTTGGACTTTTCGATTTGGAGGCGGGTACTTTGACTTTATGTCATTTGATATGCATAATAATGTCTTTAACAAATAGCAACGATTGGGTTTTTTTATTTACTTCGGTTGATCACTACTTGATCTGTTACATGCTTGTTTGTTTATTTGCTATGCACCTCATGTTAGTATTTACATGATTATGCATATTTATAGAGGTAGTGACACAACCTTGTTATTTATCATGTTCAGGACCTAGGATTTTTGATACCTTATTTGGTCTGTGTACCTTAATTTGATTTATTTTCTTATGGTACACCATTTATATTTATGTATGCATATTGCTATGTTGTTCAGGATATTGTCATGTTTAGTATCATGCATCATCTCGCATGATTGCATGTTGTGCGATAGCGGCTCCATTATTATCGAGCACATCACTAGTTACATGTATCTGTACACACTACCACTCATGGGTTAGTAGTATATCAGACAGGTCTGTGACAGTTCTGCTGTTTGGCTCCGTTGGTCTGGTAACTCAGCGTGGTAGCCAGCAGACGGTTCTACTCTGTTTGGCTCCATTGGTTTAGTGTAGCAGCGTGGTAGCCGGCAGGCAGTTGGACTTTGTTTGGCTTCGTTGGTCCGCTCATGGGTAGTGTGACGCAGCGTGGTAGCCGGCAGGCAGTTGGACTTTGTTTGGCTTCGTTGGTCCGCTCATGGGTAGTGTGACGCAGCGTGGTAGCCGGTAGAGATTCCTCCCCGTCATCGTGTATCAGGAGATGAGAGCATTGTGCTCCCCCATTTATGATTTGGGGTAGGAGGATAGGTGTACTCCGACAGCATCCCGTCAACTCAGTCACTCATCAGGGGCAGTGATGGCAGAGTGCACGGTTGTCACATCCCTACCCACTCGGTCTCACCATTGTGTGTGACATGGCTGACTGGTGTCAGGGGTGACCATGACATTTGCATCATATGCATGATGCATTTATTGCTTGTGTTTGCTGCATTTACTTGTTACATTTATATGGATGCATATGGTTGACATGCATACAAGATTTATGACACTCTCGGTCTGACAACCCTGTTGTACTTATACCTTGGTCCTGGTTAGTACAGTTTTCTCCTGTTTTGTTTCAGTTGCATTTATCCTTCTTGTATTAGGAGACTGTACGCATGATTAGTGCTGCCTGTTATTTTCTTTATTATGCATATCAGTTGATACCCGTTGAGTATTGGACTTACACCCTCCTCCGTTGTTATTTTCAGGTTGATGCTGTCCAGAGGGTTCTAGTCGCTAGTCCCCTGCAGTCCACGAGGACGTCGTGTTGATCTTTTAGTTTTCTTGTTTAGCCTATGTTTAGACTTATTCTATTTTAGATACGTTTGGATCTTGTATGGATTTTTATTGTCGAGAGGTTTGGATTTGGATATGTTTTGCTACATGCCTGCTTGAATGGCAGAAGAGGTAAGTTCGTTGTGATTTAAGCTTTATGGGTGTAGTTAAGTAGGGTTGTTTTTGAGTCCCCTTATCACTGTCTAGTTTATTGACTATTATACTGCGTGGATGTCTCTGTGTTATGTTATTGTTACTGTTATTATTCCGGCCGTGTTGGCCGAGGTATATGTGGCCTAGAGGGCATTGTAGAAAGTTTCAGATTGTCAGTCGTACAGGGGTGATGCTGCCGAAATTTCTTCGGACAGGGACTTCCCCGGGGCGTGACAATTTATTTAGTATCAGAGCCAAGTTTTACGATCCTTTATTTTCGTATTTTGGATATTTGGGATAACCTTAAACCAATTAATTTGGTATCAGAGCGCTAAGTTTGGCGATACTTGTTGTTTATCGTGTTACAGATTTTGAGATTTAGCTGATACCTATTTATTGGTATCAGAGCGGGTCATGATACTTGCTTTTGGTGTTCTGGATATTTGGGTTAGCCAAGTTTGTGAGTCAAACTGGGTATTTATTTCGGATTAGCACGGATGTCTATTATGTTATGTTTTGGACTTTCGTTTCAGATTTATATGGATTTTCGGTGATTTTCTTGTACGGAATTCCGAGGTTAATTTGGGGACTGGACAGTGACGGAACATCTCCAGACGACAAATAGGTATGATGTTTATTTTATGATTGTTATACTTGTGGTAATATCTGTGATATAACTTAACAGATATGAGGAGATCTACACGTATTACTGCGAGACGTGGTGCTGGACAGCCACGTACGAGGATCTTGAGATCTCTGGACTTGCCAGAGATGCCTACTGGGGTTGAGCCTGTCAGTCAGGTTCAGACTCAAGATATTGCGGCCGCGTCGGGTTCTCAGATCCCGATGGCTCCTTTAGAGGTACCTACCTCGATTGTACCGACTGTACCCACTCCTACCGTATTTACAGTACCACCAGGGTACTACCGACATACCCCGCACCTGCTTCGGGCCAGCCTACGGCGTACTCGGCACCACCGCCACCTGGACCTACCGTGTACCCAACACCAGTGGCACCTGTGCCCCCAGTTCCTACAGTATACCCAGCAGTACTTGCACCAGCGATACCGGTTGCTCCACATCCGGTACCACTACCTACCGTACATCCAACCGCGGCCACCTATGCTCACCCTGCAGTGTCACCGGCGGCATATGCCCCAGTTTATGCAGTAGCACCGGGAGTACCTCCCCCGGTCTATTTAGCGGTACCACCTGTAGCATCAGCTCCAGTGTTTCCGCCAGTTCAGGCAGTCGTTCCGACACATCTCACTGGCATTGTCGCGGCACGAGCTCGGATCCCAGCATTAGCAGAGTCGATGAAGAGTCGATTTACACTCTTCCGAGGAGACCTTGATCCGAGTGTGGCCCTGTCTTGGATTGAGATGATGGAGCGGACCTTCTTCTACATGGCTTGCTCCGAATGGGAGAAAGTAGAGCTGGCTGCTTTTCACTTACGGGATGAGGTCGACATTTGGTGGGTTACTCAGCGTTCCATCATCGGCGAGCAGAACATCACTTGGGTCAGATTCAAATAGGCTTTTGAGAGCCGCTTCTTTCCACGAGCTTATCAGATGGCTCGTCGGCAGGATTTCCTGAGTCTGCGATAGAACAACCGGTCGGTGATAGAGTATAATGCAGAGTTTGACAGATTAGCTAGATTTTATCCAGAACTAGTTGTTGAGGACAGTTCACATATGCAGCAGTTCATTCAGGGGTTGGATGGACATTTGCAAGTAAGGCTTGTCGGTCTTGGTTGCGCATCTTATTTGGAGACGTTGGGCAGAGCCCTCATAATTGAGTCAGCTTAGCAGAGAGCGTTTCTGGACAGAAAAAGGAAGCAACCTGGTCAGACGTCTGGACAGATCCAGCAACCATATGCTACACAGTAGCAGAGCGGTCGCAGTCGGCCAGGTCAGGGTACTTCTGGGGTATTTCGTAGGCCTCAGAAATCAGGGCAGTCTTCCTCAGGACATTTTCGGTCTCCACAGCAGAACCGGAAACAACCCGCCAACGACATTCGCTGTTTCAAATGTGGGTCCAGAGATCACATCACCCCAGCCTGCTCTCTGGGACAGTCAGTTTGCTTCCATTGCAAACTGCCTGGGCACCAGAGCCGAGATTGTCCGTAGAAGACTCAGCATATGACTTCCAAAGGGTCTGGTCATGGAGGACAGTCCAGTCAATCCAGAACTTATCGAAGAGGGCAAAGAGCCCAACCTTCATATGGCCAGCAGCGGATTGCTCCCCTTGCAGCAGCTGCATTTGGCATGCTCGGACAGGAGTACCCCAGTACTCCCATAGTACCCCAGAGCTCCGTTTCGGGACCTTATTATCTGACTCAGGGGCAGTATCAACTGCAGCCTCAGCCCCTATCTCAGTATCAGGCGCAGTCCCATCCATTGGTACAGTATCAGTCGCCGCCCTCTCAGACTTCTCTGGCGCAGTATCCAGTATCACCTCAGTGGCAGGCTCCTGCCCAGACGCAGCAGTCGCAGGCAGCGTTACCACCTCTTCCTCCTCCAGAGACTGGGCATATTCATGCGGTCACCAGAGAGGAGGCGCAGCAAGCCGACGGATCCATTTTCCACCGTACGATTTCTATTTATGCCTTATCTGCAGATATACTGATAGATACTGGTAGCTCGCATTCATTTATATCTTATACCTTTATGTGGGAGATTGGTAGATTACTCACTATTAAACTGCAGCGACTGACCGTCTCTCTACCGTCCGGTGATATATTGGATGTCACCCAGGAGGTCAGAGGTTGCTCGTTAGATTTTGGCAACATGATACTTACGGTAGATCTCTTAGTATTGGAAATGGTCGATTTTGATATTATACTTGGCATGGACTGTTTGCCAGCATATTATGCCACTATTGATTGCCAGACGAGGGTGGTCACATTCCGGCCTCTGAACTAACCCTCGTGGGATTTCACTGGCATCAGAGACAACGACATATCGATCATTTCAATGATTCAGGCTTAGAAGCTGTTGTCGCATGGATGTCAGGGTTTTCTGTTATCTTTGATCAGTACTAAGGACAACAGTAGTTCGCAGCTCTCTGACGTTTCGGTAGTCCCAGAGTACCCAGATATATTTCCAGAGGAGCTACCAGGTTTGCCTCCTAGAAGGCAAGTGGAGTTCGCTATTGAGCTGATTCCGGGAACCGCGCCGGCATCGAAAGGTCCTTATCGTATGGCACCAAAAGAGTTGAACGAGCTGAAGGTTCAACTCCAGGAGCTTTTAGACAGGGGATTTATTCGCCCTAGTGTTTCTCCATGGGGTTCTCCGGTGCTATTTGTCAAGAAGAAGGATGGTACACTGAGATTATGCATTGACTATAGACAGTTGAATGCAGTGACTGTCAGAAATAAGTACCCTTTACCACGGATCGAGGATTTGTTTGATCAGCTCAGAGGTACATCAGTGTATTCTAAGATTGATCTGCGATCCGGGTATCATCAGTTGAGAGTCAGAGAATCTGAAGACAGCTTTCCGTACTAGATACGGTCATTATGAGTTTTTGGTAATGCCATTTGGGCTTACCAATGCTCCAGTGGTGTTTATGGACTTGATGAACCGCGTCTTCCTGGAGTATCTGGATCAGTTTGTTATTGTTTTCATCGATGACATATTGGTTTACTCGCGTTCTGAAGAGGAACATGCACAGCATCTTCACACAGTTTTGGAGATTCTTCGACGACATCAGTTGTACGCGAAATTCAGCAAGTGTGCATTCTGGCTATCCTTAGTCGATTTTCTCGGACATGTGGTCTCTAGCAGAGGTATTTCAGTAGACCCTCAGAAGATCGAGACTGTCACCAGTTGGGAGCAGTCGAAATCAGTACAGGAGATCCGCAGTTTTCTGGGACTAGCAGGATATTACCGACATTTTGTCGAGGGTTATCCGCAGTTCATTGGCAATCAGATAGCTTCTGGGCAGTAGACCGAGTTCACACGAGACGAGGAGGGTATTATATACTTCCGAGGCAGATTATGCGTACCTCAGTCTCATTTGGTCTTATAGGAGCTACTTCAGGAGGCTCATCGCTCTCGATTTACGATCCACCCAGGCGGGACTCGCATGTATCGAGATTTGAGGCGTTCCTACTGGTGGAACGGTATGAAGAAAGACATCGTAGAATTTGTAGCTAGATGTCTTGTCTGTCAGCAGGTGAAGGCTGAGCACCAGAGACCTACCGGTTTACTTCAGCGGATTCCTATTCCCGAGTGGAAATGGGAACACATTACCATGGACTTTGTGGTGGGTTTGCAGAGGACTCGACGAGGCCATGATGCAATTTGGGTAATCATTGATCGATTAACCAAATCCACGCACTTCTTAGCGATCCGGAGGACTGGTCCCCTAGATCGATTGGCAGATCTATATTGCCGGGAGATCATCAGATTACATGGTGTCCCTTTGACTATTATTTCGAATAAAGACCCCCGGTTCACGTCTCGTTTCTGGCAGAGTGTGCAGCAAGCCTTAGGCACTCAGCTCCGATTTAGTACAACTTTCCATCTGCAGACAGATGGACAGTCAGAGTGGACCATTCAGACTCTAGAGGACTTGCTGAGATCTTGTGTACTAGATTTTGGAGGCAGTTGGGAGGACCATTTTCCATTGGTAGAGTTTGCCTACAACAACAACTTTCCTTCGGCTATCCAGATGGCACCGTTTGAAGCGTTGTATGGTAGGCCTTGTCGGACACCCACCCTCTGGGATGAGGTTGGGGAGGCTCAGTTGTTGGGACACATAGAGCTCAGCATGACGCGGAGTTGGTCCGTACTATCAGACGGAGGATGTCAGAGGCGCAGGATCGCCAGAAGAGTTATGCTGATCGGAGACGCAGACCTTTGGAGTTCTCTATTGGTGATCACGTTTTTCTACGAGTTTCACCCACGAAAGGGGTGAAGAGATTTGGCCTCAGAGGTATGCTAGCTCCGTGATACATTGGCCCTTTCCAGATCCTGGAGAGGATTGGAGCAGTAGCTTACCGGCTGGCATTACCACCATCTTTGATCGGCGTGCACGATGTATTCCACGTATCTATGCTGAGGAGATACATACTCGACCTGACACAAGTGCTGATAGATATCTCAGTTCCCGTACAGCCTGATGTGACCTACGAGGAGGTTCCGGTACGGATTTTGGACCGGAAAGAGCGTCAGTTGCGGAACAAGACTATCCGGCTGGTTAAAGTCGGATGACAGCATCATACAGACGAGGAGGCTACTTGGGAGCTCGATGATACTATCCGAGCTCGATATCCCCATCTTTTCACTTGAGGTATGTGATTTAATTTACCGTTCAGCATTTTGGTACTCTTTACCTATTGTTAGTATTTGCTGATGGTAGATAACGGAATTTGGTGACCAAATTTTTATTAGTGTGGGAGAATGTAAAATACCGAAAAATGACGAATAATGATAAGGAAATGTTTTCAGAATTTTTGAAAATTTTTCGGAGCTCGTGTGGACGAGTTTACGGGGATAAAAGTGGACCCCGGGAAAGCCTGTTTAGGCTACCCAATTTAAACGAGGAAAAGAATTTGCTTATTTCTTTCATTTCCTTTTCTTTATTTGCTCTCCTCCGTTTCCTCTTCGACGTCGTGTGCTCGAGCCTCGCCCGCGCCTTCTCCTCTCTACCCTAACCGCACGCGCACGCGGCGGTTTCCTCCTCGCCGAGCATACAAAATCCCTCGACCACTTCATCTCCTTCCCTTTCTTTCTTTTGCAACGTTTCTGCCCTAGATTTGTCGCCATACGGAGCAGCGCCGAGACCCCCTTCTCTTTCTCCTCACCGAGCGACGGCGCCGATCGCCAGCCACTCCTCACCTTGCCCTATCTTTTGCGGCGTCTCCTCACCCGATCCTCACCTTCTTCGCGTCGTCAGTGCCCTACCTGGTTTGTTTTGGCGCCACTGGATCAAGTCGGAGCCACCACTGATCGCCGGAGTGGAAGGGTTATCCGGACTTCAAGGGTTCTGCCAAGTCACCTATTTTGATTTTGTGCCACTATTAGCCTCTGTGCTGCTTGCTGCCACCGTAGAGGTAACGATTTCGGATTTGGGTACTTAGTTTGGAAAGGAAAATTTGCTGATTAGGGTTTCTTTGTCCAGTAGGGAGGTTCTTGGTTGTGGATTGATATTTTCTTCCTGATCTTGCTTAATCCAGGCAGTGAAGGAGTGTTCCACAGCCACTTACTTTGGTTCAAACCACCGGCAACAATTTCGACCACAAATCTTGATCCAGCAGTAACAAGGTAAGGATTAGGTGATTGAATATATGTGTGAGTGAGGTATAAATTGGCACATAATTAATTGATAATTATTTGATCATTAGGTTGTGTAGATTTATTTGGTTATTTAGATTTAGATCTTATAATTGTTTATGTGTAATGGAATTAAGTTTGGATTATTGATCTAATGGTGGATTGGGGATTAGATAACTAACCATAATTTATTGTTAGATTTTGTTTATGTAGGTTAAGGTTTATAGTTTAGGGTTTTGCCCTAAATAGTTCTTAAGAAATTTATTTAGCTATTTATGTAAATTGTAGCTAAATAAAATATATATGTGTTGGTGACACATGACTTTGACGCGAGACGAGTATCTCGACGTCGAATTTGGACCGGTTTGGACTTTTCGATTTGGAGGCGGATACTTTGACTTTATGTCATTTGATATGCATAATAATGTCTTTAACAAATAGCACCGATTGTGTTTTCTTATTTACTTCGGTTGATCACTACCTGATCTGTTACATGCTTGTTTGTTTATTTGCTATGCACCTCATGTTAGTATTTACCTGATTATGCATATTTATAGAGGTAGTGACACAACCCTGTTATTTATCATGTTCAGGACCTAGGGTTTTTGATACCTTATCTGGTCTGTGTACCTTGATTTGATTCATTTTCCTATGGTACACATTTTATATTTATGTATGCATATTGCTATGTTGTTCAGGATATTGCTGTTGGTGCGGGTAGCACTAACGGTTTAACCTAGGTTTTGATGAATGACAAATAGGTTAAGTTAGTTTTGTTGTTGTCTGACACTTTGATCAAGTGTGCAGGAGAAGTCCAGACAGGTCGACGGGCTCTGCACGAAGCCCAGCTAGGTCGATGGGATGACCGGATAAGCGGGTCGACGGGGTGACCGGACGCTTGGCGAGAAGGCAAGCTAGGTCGGGCTGGCCGGATAGTGGCGAGAAGTCAAGCGGTCGACGGCGGCCGGACGCGGCGAGAAGTCAAGCGGGTCGGGGCCGGACGCTTGGCGAGAAGTCGAGCAGGTCGACGGGTTGGCCGGACGTCAGCGGTAAGTGAGGTAAGTCCCGGAGGGTGACTGCGAGGACGCGTTCCCGGGAAGGGAACATTAGGCGTCGATCCGGCTTAGATCCATTTCGGATGTCTAAGTCGAGATCGTGACTAGATTCCGGTCTTGGATAGACGGAATCTAAGTCATACCATTTGTGCTAATTCATATTATTATAAAATGTGCTAACAATCTATTTTGCAGGATACATATTGCCTCGGACTAACTTTGTTTTGCAGGAAAAGGGAGTTTTCTGGAACAAGGTGGTCCGGGCGCCCGGAGGTTCGGGCTCCCGGAAGGTATCCGAGCGCCCGGAAGGCAAATTATATCCAGCCAAGTCGTCGCCACGTGGAGCATCACGGTTTGAGCAGCTACGTCACATTCCAGGCGCCCGGAGCAGCATATAAAAGAAGCCCCAGGCAGGAGCTTCAGAATCAATCAATCAGAGAACTCTTCTACTGCTGGTCCTGCTGCTCGACGTCAAGTGCGACGCCAACAAAGCTCCGACAAAGTGCTCCTTCGGTTTCTTATTTAATTTCCTTGTTGGTATTACTTTGTTTTCACTAGCATTTTCTGTATTCATTCTGTAATCATATTTCGACTTGTTAGTGATTGCCCAACGAAAGTGGTCAAGGACCACGGGCCTTCGAGTAGGAGTCGTCACAGGCTCCGAACGAAGTAAAAAACATTTGTGTCTATTTTACTTTTCCGCTGCGTTTATACTCCAAAATTTCTAATCGATATTCACCCCCCCTCTATCGAATCTAACGGTCCTACAAGTGGTATCAGAGCAGGTATCGCTCTGATTTGGTGCAACCACCAATCAGACTGGGGGTGAATTTTTTTCTTTCTATTTTCAGTCTAATTCTAAATTTTTTTTAACTAAATCTAAATTGGTGCAACACTATTCTAGATTTTTTTTGTTTTGTCTCTTCCCGCACTACTAATCCAAGACCAAGTCTTGGGATTCTTTTTGGTTCTCTTCTTTCGTCTGTACGCAGGACTAAAATGTATCAGACAGAAGGATTCAGCACAGTACGACCCCCGCTTTTCAACGGGGATGATTTTCCGTACTGGAAGAAGCGCATGGAGGTCTACCTCAAAACAGACTTCAACCAGTGGATGAGCATTACAAGACCCTACAAAATTCCAACAGACACTTCCGGGAATATACTGGATCCCGAAGACTGGACAACTGATTTGAAGAAGAAAGCGTCAACAGAGAATAAAACAATCAATACTCTACAGTGCGGATTAACAAGAGAAGAACTAAACAGAGTCGGTCCACACAAAAATGCTAAAGAGCTGTGGGACAAATTGATCAAGCTGCACGAGGGAACGAGCGACGCCAAGGTAACAAAACGAGACCTGCACGGCGAACCAGCTGCACGCAAGGATCAAGGACATCCTTAACGGGCTTCATGCGATAGGCCACCAGATGGAAAATAGAGACTTAATAAGGTACGCATTAAATGCTTTTCCACGTAATAGTTTGTGGGCATCAATCGTAGATGCCTACAAAATTTCTAAGAATCTTTCTAAATTAAAATTAGATGAGCTTTTCTGTGAATTAGAATTACACGAACAAACTAATGCTGGAGCCGAGAAAGGTATAGCTTTATTTGCAGGTTCCTCCAAAGAAAAGAAAAGCAAGCCTGAATTTGAAGAAGAATCTGACCAAGACTCCGAAGACGAAGAACACTTGGTGAACTTGGTAAGAAAAATGTTCACCAGGAGAAAAAGGAGCTTCAGCAAAAAGGATCTTCAAAAGATCAGTTCTCCCTCAGAACAAAAGAACGTGACTTGCTACGGCTGCAATAAAAAGGGACACTACAAGAACGATTGCCCAAAACTGAAGTTCAACAAACCAAAGCCAACCAAAAAGAAGGCACTCAAAGCAACGTGGGACGACTCCTCGGACGAATCGGAGGAGGAAGAACAGAAACATCAGAGCCACCTCGCACTGATGGCCCACGAAGCTGAAACAGAAGACGAGTCGGAAGATGAAGCCACGAGTCCGTACTCGTTTCCGAAGGCCCGAATGAGGTATACTTTAATTTAAACAAAAAAATTTTTAGAATTATTTCCTGTTTAAACAATAAATTAATTAAAATAGAAAATGAAAACAAATCACTTCTTGAGGAAAATCAAAACCTCAAGGAACAAATCAAGAATTTAAATCCAACTCAAGATTCAACACTTGAGGAGGAGAATCTATCATTAAAAAATGATATTAAAAATTTAAAAGAAATGCTAGAAAAATTTACAACAAGATCAAAAAATCTTGACTTAATCCTGAAAAATCAAAAAGCATGTTATAATAAAACCGGACTCGGATACAAGTCAAACTCAAATAAAACTTTTAAGTCATTAATAACTCAATACAAATCAACTAATCAAGCTTGGGTTCCAAAAGCGTGTCTGACCACGCAAGTAGGACTTAATCAATATTATATACCTAAAGAAAAAATACATTATATAAAATCGAATAAACCAAACCAAAATCCAAAATACAAATCTAAATCAAATTCAAAATCTAAACACTTTAAAAATCAACAAAATTATCATCAAGTTAACCGTAACTATAAAAAGAATCGACACAAACCTAAAACCAAAATTTAAGTTAATGGCCAATAATTCAGGGGGAGGCTTCAGCATAGCTGGCACCTCCAAAACTAACTTACCCGACAGGGTAACCCAAAACAAACTAAATTAGGATTAGAGACCAAGTTTAACTTGAATCATGGTACTGGTGAAATTTTTGGATGATAGTACGTTAGGGAAGCTTGGGCATCGCATGTCTAGAAAAATATGGCTTCGATCTGGTGCATTTGGCCAAGTGGAACTGACCGAAGCTACCCTTAAATGGATCCTAATCAGTTAGACCAAGATTTAGTACTAAGCTCCGTGGATAGGACTATTCGAAAAATCTCGAAAGGTTGGTTACTTCTAATGACGTCCATGTGACTCACCTAGCTTAGAAATTTATCCGAAGAATGCCTATTTGTGGAGACCAAAGCTAAATCTGAATCTAATACAAGTTAAACCAAAACTCCATAAGTAAAAAATCTAATTTCATCTCACAAAATCATAGGATTCCCTGATTGATAATATAAATCGGGTGAGATGAATAAGGTACAAAATTTTAATTTTAAACTTAAAAATTAATTTCAAAATTTTAATTTTAAACTTAAAAATTAATTTCAAAATTTTAATTTTAAACTTAAAAATTAACTTCAAAATTTTAATCTTAAACTTAAAAATTAATTTTAAAATTTTAATTTTAAACTTAAAAATTAACTTCAAAATTTTAATCTTAAACTTAAAAATTAATTTCAAAATTTTAATTTTAAACTTAAAAATTAATTTCAAAATTTTAATTTTAAACTTAAAAATTAATTTCAAAATTTTAATCTTAAACTTAAAAATTAACTTCAAAATTTTAATCTTAAACTTAAAAAATGCATGCTCAAAAGACTAACTTTAAATCCTACTTACTGTAGGAAACCAAGTGGATTTTGGACAGTAGTTGCTCCAAACATATGACTGGAGATCACACCAAGTTCACTCAACTCACTTACAAAAGCTTAGGAACAGTTGCCTTTGGAAACAACGGCAAACTCAAGGTAATTGGTATAGGTAATATTGAATTAAAATCAGACTTTATAATTACAAATGTTTTACTTGTTGAAAATTTTAAATACAATCTTCTAAGTATAAGTCAATTGTGTGATACTAGGTATAAGGTTAAATTTCTATCCACAGAGTGTTTAATCAAACATCTAGATAATCCTACCATAAGCCTAAAAGGTTTTAGAAAAGACAACATCTATGCCATCAACTTAACCATTTCTTCCATTAAGTGTTATTTAACACAAAAAGAAGAAACTTGGTTATGGCATAGGAGGATGTCTCACACCAACTTTAGAAATATAAGTAAACTAAATGGACTTGTAAAAGGCTTACCAAAATTACCTAACTTAGATTCAACCATATGTAATGTTTGTCAACAAGGCAAACAAACTAAATCAACCCACAAACAAATAAATCAACCACGAACTAACTCAATATTAGAACTTCTACATTTAGACCTTTTTGACTCCCATGGAGTCAAATCTATAAATGGAAACTTATATTGTTTAGTAATTATAGAGGATTACTCTAGGTTTACTTGGGTAAAATTCTTAAAACATAAAGATGAAACTTTTGAAATTTTTACAAATTTCTGCAAACAAATTGAAAACGAAAAAGATATTAAAATTAAAAGAATTAGGAGTGACAACGGGGGAGAATTTAAAAATCACAACTTTAACAATTTTTGTCTAGAAAACGGTTACCATCATGAGTTCTCATGCCCTAAAACCCCCCAACAAAATGGGATTGTAGAAAGAAAAAATAGAACCTTACTTGAAGCTTCTAGAACAATGTTAAATGAGTATAACCTACCTAAATACTTTTGGGCAGAAGCCGTTAGTACAGCCTGCTATGTACAGAACAGAACAACAATAAATAAAACTCATAACAAAACGTTCTTCGAAATGTTTTATAATAAACAACCAAATATAAAATATTTTAAAGTATTTGGGTGCCCAGTTTTTATCTTAAATACAAGAGAACACTTAGGAAAATTCACCTCTAAAATTGAAAATGGAATTTTTGTAGGATATTCCCTAAATAGTAGAGGCTACAAAATTTATAATAAGGTTACCTTAAAAATTGTAGAAACTACTAATGTAAAATTTGAAGAAACTAAACAAGACAAAGAACCTACACAACCACCTGAGTTTGTTCCAGAAACCAACCAAACTCTAAGTCATGAAGAAGAGGAACAACATCAAGAGAGTCAACCCCCTAGAACAATAAGGGTCAACCCAAATCATCCAACTGATCAAATAATTGGTGACCCAGACTTAAGAGTTCAAACCAGATCATCATTTAGAAACCTAAGTCAAATTTCTTTAATTTCAAAAATTGAACCCAAAACTGTGGATGAATCCCTACTAGACCCAGATTGGATTATAGCTATGCAAGAAGAACTAGCCCAATTTGAGCGTAATGAGGTTTGGGACCTAGTCCCACCACCTAAGAATAAGAAAATAATAGAAACAAAATGGGTATTCAGAAACAAACTAAGTGAAACTGGGGAAATTACTAGAAATAAAGCTAGACTAGTTGTCAAAGGGTTTAGTCAGGTTGAAGGACTTGACTATGATGAGACCTATGCCCCAGTAGCCATATTAGAATCCATTAGAATGTTACTAAGTTATGCAGCCCATAAGGAATTCAAACTATACTAAATGGATGTTAAGTCTGTCTTTCTTAATGGACTAATTAAAGAAGAAGTTTATGTAGGTCAACCTCCTGGGTTTGAAAGTCTAGAACACCCTGATTATGTATTTAAGTTAAAGAAAGCGTTATATGGACTTAAACAAGCACCCAGGGCATGGTATGAAAGGCTAACATCCTACTTAACATCTAAAGGATTCAACCAAGGTCAAATTAACCCAACCTTGTTTGTTAAATCATTAAATACAGACATATTTATTTCACAAATATATGTAGATGATATAATATTTGGCTCAACAAATTCAGAATTTTTAGAAGAATTTATTAATCTAATGGAAAAAGAATTTGAAATGAGCTTAGTAGGAAAATTAACTTATTTCTTAGGATTACAAATCAAACAAACAAATGAAGAAAATTATATTTATCAACATAAATACACTAAAGAGTTACTTAAAAAATTCGGAATGGAAAATACAAAAGAAATAAAAACACCTATGGCAGTAAACACAATCTTAGACAGTGACCCAAATGGAAAACCAATTGATTTAAAACATTATAGGAGTGCAATAGGTAGCCTACTGTATTTAACTGCAAGCCGACCTGATATTTTATTTGCAGTTAGTATGTGTGCTAGATACCAAACTTGTGCTAAGGAATCCCATTTGACACAAGTTAAAAGAATTTTTAGATATCTTAAAGGAACAACAAATGTAGGAATCTGGTATCCTAGGACAAATAATTTTGAACTAATAGGGTATTCTGACTCAGATTATGCTGGATGTAAATTAGACCGCAAAAGCACAAGTGGTGGATGCCAATTATTAGGTTCATCACTTGTTAGCTGTTTAGTAGAAAGCAACATTGTGTTGCTCTATCTACAACTGAGTCAGAATACATAGCTATAGGTGAATGTGTTGCACAATTATTATGGATGATGCATACTCTAAAAGATTTCAACTTAAATATCACAAATGTAAAAGTATTAATTGACAATATAAGTTCAATTAACTTAACCAAAAACCCTGTGCATCATTCAAGAACCAAACATATTGAAATTAGGCACCACTTCATCAGGGATCATGTTACTAAAGGTGATATTGAACTCAAGTACATTGAGTCCAAATCAAATTTAGCTGACATTTTTACAAAACCACTCCCTGAAAGTGAATTTAGCAACTTACGTCGAAAATTAGGGATGTGCTTAATAGACTAGGATTTTTTCAAAATGATTTTCAAAAATAATTCTTTCAAATTATAAGTTAAACTTGTTTGCTTTCAAAACTTTCCATTTTTAGATTTTCAAAAACAGTTTTGGCCTTAGACTAGTTTTGAATCCTTAGAAAGCATGTACCCATAGGTCTAGTTTTTGAGCATCTCACCAACACCTTAGGTTTACCTTGCTTGTGTTTGACAAACATAGAAAGGGGTGAGATGCATAGGCCAATTGTCTGGACTTAAGATGCTTATTTTAGTGCATCAGCATAAGTCTGGACGTTAAATACAACTCAGATATTAATCAGATTAAGTTTATTAGTCAAGTCAACTTAATCTGACTAACCAAGTGAAAGCTACTATCTTCTGATAGTTAGTTAGTACCTAATTGGTTAGACAGCTGGTTAAATTTAAGTATCAAGTTCAGGGGGAGAAATTAACTAAAATTTTGTGTGTCTGAAAAATATTTTTTTAAAACTAAGTTACTTTGAACATTAGTTTACAAAAAGTTAAATTTAACTAAGTGTTTGAAAAACTTGGAAGTTTAATTCCACCAAAATTTCAAACCTGATTTAAAAAGTTGACTATTAAAACTTTACAAATTTAGCTTTTATCAAATTAGCCTTAAAAATCTATTTTGGCAAAATTTAATCTCACTTAATTTTTGCTTTGTTTTGAAAAATTGAAGTTGAAAATTTACCTTTTGAAAAGTACATGTTACTTAAACCGAAATTTTTTTTTTGAAAAGTTGAAAAACCTGATTTAAAAATTTTACACGCCTGAAAAGTTAAAACTTGATTAACTTTAAATTCATACTTTTCAAAATTCAACTTGTCTCCCCCAAGTCAACCTTTTCAAGATCAACTGTTTTACAGTAACTCTACACTATGTTTACTTTTGTTTTTTTTTTATGAATGCCAAAGGGGGAGGGTTAGGCGGTTAAGTCAGATAAACCAAATTGAAAACACTAAAACTAACTTTAAAACTGATGTACCTATTTTTTTTTGCATTTTTTCACTAACTTAATCAGGTTGTCATTCCATCAAAAAGGGGGAGATTGTTGGTGCGGGTAGCACTAACGGTCTAACCTAGGTTTTGATGAATGACAAATAGGTTAAGTTAGTTTTGTTATTGTCTGACACTTTGATCAAGTGTGCAGGAGAAGTCCGCAGACAGTCGATAGAGAAGTCCAAGAAGGAGAAGTCAGAATCAGGTCGAATCTCAATGGTCCGGGGAGAAGTCTAGATCTGGCCGGACGTCTGGCAGGTAAGTGAGGTAAGTCACTGGAGGGGAGTGACTGCGAGGACGCGCTCTCGGGAAGGGAACATTAGGCGTCGATCCGGCTTAGATCCATTTCGGATGTCTAAGTCGAGATCGTGACTAGATTCCGGTCTCGGATAAATCTAAGTCATACCATTTGTGCTAATTCATATTATTATAAAATGTGCTAACAATCTATTTTGCAGGATACATATTGCCTCGGACTAACTTTGTTTTGCAGGAAAAGGGAGTTTTCTGGAACAAGGTGGTCCGGGCGCCCGGAAGGCAAATTATATCCAGCTAAGTCGTCGCCATGTGGAGCATCACGGTTTGAGCAGCTACGTCATATTCCAGGCGCCCGGAAGGAATCCAGGCGCCTGGAGCAGCATATAAAAGAAGCCCAAGGCAGGAGCTTCAGAATCAATCAATCAGAGAACTCTTCTACTGCTGGTCCTGCTGCTCGACGTCAAGTGCGACGCCAACAAAGCTCCGACAAAGTGCTCCTTCGGTTTCTTATTTAATTTCCTTGTCGGTATTACTTTGTTTTCACTAGCATTTTCTGTATTCATTCTGTAATCATATTTCGACTTGTTAGTGATTGCCCAACGAAAGTGGTCAAGGACCACGGGCCTTCGAGTAGGAATCGTCACAGGCTCCGAACGAAGTAAAAAACATTTGTGTCTATTTTACTTTTCCGCTACGTTTATACTCCAAAATTTCTAATCGATATTCACCCCCCTCTATCGAATCTAATGGTCCTACAATTACCATGTTTAGTATCATGCGTCATCTCGCATGATTGCATGCTGTGCGATAGTTGCTCCATTATTGTCGAGCACATCGCAAGTTACATGTATCTGTACACACTACCACTCATGGGTTAGTGGTATATCAGACAGGTGTGTGGCAGTTTTGCTGTTTGGCTCCGTTGGTCTGGTGACTCAGCGTGATAGCCGACAAACGGTTCTGCTCTGTTTGGCTTCGTTGGTTTAGTGTTGCAGCGTGGTAGCCAGCAGGCAGTTAGACTTTGTTTGGCTCCGTTGGTCCACTCATGGGTAGTGTGATACAGCGTGGTAGCCGGTAGAGATTCCTCCCCGTCATCGTGTACCGGGAGATGAGAGCATTGTGCTCCCCCATTTATGATTTGGGGTAGGAGGATAGGTGTACTCTGACACATCCCGTCCACTCGGTCACTCATCAGGGGCAGTGATGGCAGAGTGCACGGTTGTGACATGGCTGACTGGCGTCAGGGGTGACCATGACATTTGCATCATATGCATGATGTATTTATTGTTTGTGTTTGTTGCATTTACTTGTTTCATTTATATGGATGCATATGATCGACATGCATACAGGATTTATAACACCACACTCTCGGTCTGACGACCCTGTTGTACTTATACCTTGGTCCTGGTTAGTACAGTTTTCTCCTGTTTTGTTTCAGTTGCATTTATCCTTCTTGTATCAGGAGACTATACACATGATTAGTGCTGCCTGTTATTTTCTTTATTATACATATCAGTTGATATCCGCTGAGTGTTGGACTCACACCCTCCTCCATTGTTATTTTCAGGTTGATGCTGTCCGGAGGGTTCTAGTCGCTAGTCCCCTGTAGTCCACGAGGACGTCTTGTTGATCTTTTAGTTTTCTTGTTTAGACTATGTTTAGACTTATTCTATTTTAGATATGTTTGGATCTTGTATGAATTTTTATTGTCGAGAGGTTTGGATTTGGATATGTTTTGCTCCATGTCTGCCTGGATGACAGAAGAGGTAAGTTCGTTGTGATTTGAGCTTTATGGGTGTAGTTGAGTAGAGTTGTTTTTGAGTCCCCTTATCACTGTCTAGTTTATTGACTATTATACTGCGTGGATGTCTCTGTGTTATGTTATTGTTACTGTTATTGCTCCGGCCGTGTTGGCCGAGGTATATGTGGCCCACCAGAGGGCATTGTAGAAAGTTTCAGATTATCAGCCGTACAGGAAAAATGCTGTCGAAATTTCTTCGGACATGGACTTCTCCGGGGCGTGACAGTTTCACTTATTAACACTTTATAGATAAGCCATGAGAAAGATAGAAAAGTAAAGCGTTATTCACCCCCTTACCTCAACTCAAGAAAGCCTAGGTGATTCACCCCTCCAGTTCAACTCGATCTTATATAATTATGCTCTTAAATTTTGATTCCATTCTATATTTAATATGATATGAGATTTTCAAAAATTATTTTTTTAAGAGAAAGAAATAGTTTTTTCAACACTTATATAAAGTTGGCTTATTTTTCAGAATTTTAGATATGTTTTAGTGCTTGAGTAGGTTAAATAAGTATGTGTATAATTAAGGGAGAGTTAGTTTTAGAAAGAATTGCGTGATTTAATTAATATGAAATATGATGCGTTATTTGAATATTAGTAAATTAAGGGGTGTATTCAATTAAGAGTTTGAATGACTTTTATTGATTTGTTTAGTGATAGATTTTTATGGAATTAATAGATTTTTATTGACTTTTATAGAATTACACAGAATTATAAAAAAAATTCTATGGAGTTCTATAAACTTTTTTGCAAGACTTTTATAGTATAAACTTTTTATGGAAACTTATGAATTTCATAATTTAATAATATCTTATAAGTTATTATCTAACAATCCCGTCAAATATGGTTACCAAGAAGAAAAAGATGATTCTCATATGTTTTTTTAATTTGAAAATTATAAAAAAAATATTTGAAAAAAAGAAATAAAAGTAAAATTTTTCTCGATCATTTTTGTCCTTTTCTTTTTCATTTCACATATTTTAATACTCTTTTGGAGGCATAAAAAGATACAAATGAGTCATATTCAATATTCAATTTATAGAAATCAAATTTTCAATTAAATATAAATAATTAATTAATCAATACTATTTAATGATACACAATATAAATATCAAATATCTAGATAATAAAAAATACTTAGCATTGGTGATATAGTTTCAATAGTTTTTTTTTAGAAAAGAAAAAATCTAAGGTTCATTATTACCAATATGATGAACATCTCTCCACATTCGATTCGCTATTATATCTCTCCATGTATTGACATTTGTTCGTTGTTATTCTCGAGTGTTAAATAATTGATCAAAATAATTACCATCATGAACCTGTTCTAGCAAGGATGATGAAACTTCATTATCTAATTCAACTAGATATTCATCAGAACGACACTCCTTGCGAAGAAAATTATGTAATTCGACACAAGCCAAACACAAGCTCGACTTGTGGTGTATATGAAAATGGAGGAGCTATTTTGCTTGTAACTTGAAAGGAAGAAAACATTGCTAAGATAACACTGACGTGAAAAAAATCGGGTATCCCATATCACACAAAAAAAAATCATCCAATTGATGAAAAAGGAAAACACGAGAAAAGATCAATTTTTACCATCATACATACAAACAAAATATGCTCATAAACAAAATACGTACATACAAATCGACGATCACACAATAATCAAGGTAGTTGATGCTCAGACAAGAGTGGATGCTTCCAATAGTAGATTTAAAAAAAAATATAAAGCAGCATGATTTCTTCTAGGCAAACTAAAATAATAAAGCAAAATTGTGTAATCCCAATAGATGTTCACCTGTCTACAAGAGAGAGATCGAAGAAGAGCCGAGGAAATGGAAAGATGGTGCTTAATTAGCAGATGAAGTTTGAATTCAACGACAAAGGAAGTCGATCTAGTTGTAAGGAAGAGGTAAAACTATGTAGAAAGGGAAAAAAGAGAGGCGACGACGAATGTGCTGGGTTAAAAATTTATAGAAATATCAAGGATGAATGAATGACTTCTTTTTTTTAGTTTTTAAAGTTCATCAAGGGTTTATAGTTTGTACATAATGAATTTTAAAAAAATCCATAAAAATTCATAAAAGTTTGGATATAATTTTTTTTTATAGAATTTTAAAAAGTCAAATTTTAATACTGTATAATTTTTAAAAATTTTATAAAAAATTAATTTAAATACTATTAGATTTTTATAGAATTTATAAAAATCTAAATGGAATACAACTAGATTTTTAAAATCTAAAATACATAAAAACAATTAAAAGTAATTAAAAATTTAAGATTGAAATAATATTTGAGGGGCTGATGGTGATGGGAACTGATGTCACACCCCCGCGGCCTTATCCCCCAGCCCCGAGCTTCCTTTTCTGCCCGTTTTATCATATGGCTCCGACGCTACTTCCGGCTACTCCTTTCGCCGCCCACCTTGCTACTCGAACCCTTCCGCCGCACACTGCTACCTCCTCCTTTCACCGTCGACAGTGCTCTAGTCTCTTCCACCTCCATTCCTCCTCTGACGCATCCGCTGAAACAGCAGCCTCCACTGCCCTCCAGTGCCCACATTTCCAGTCGTATGTTGTTGATATCTACTTCTTTGTACCCAGTGGTACGCCTCCATTGCCCTCCTGCTATATTATCTTCTTGTTTTTTTTTACCACTCTAGGTGCTCCGGTTGTACCCTGGAGCGGAATCTTGATCTCCCACCGTTGCTCCATGACGCCACGGAGTTCTTTAACAGACTTGGCATCTCTAATATTACCTTTGAAAGTGGTAGCTTGGTAGGTATTCCTTCTTCTTGTGATTTAATTTTTATATAGTAAAGAGAATTTCTCTAGTTCTATTCTTCTTTTGGGGTTCGGATTACTCCATGAGTTGTAGATTAAGCTGTGATGTTTTCCACTGGCTAGGGGCGTGTCTTTCATAGTTTGGCTGTTTCCTTAGAGAATAATTCAAGTGATGAGAGATTTGCGTTAATAATTGCATTGTTATTTATTAGATATCAGATCATGATGCGTATGTTCCTCTAGGTCTAACTTAATGATTGATATATTTGATATTCTGTCTATTTCTATTGCCATCATAGTATCAATATCCAATATACTAATTAACAAGGTCAAGAATTTAATTCTATTTAGAATTATTCAAGTTCTCCAACTCATTAATTTTATAATTTGTTAGAACTTTTAAAAAAGTTATTTAGTTATTTTTTTAAAAAGTCTGTTAGGTTTTATTAGAACAGTTAGGGTTTTATTAGAAAAATTTGATATTTTATAAAGAATAGGTAGTGTTATCAAATTTTAAAAAGGGATTAGGATCCTATATTACGGACAAGTTTTTAGTTAATACAATTTGCAATTTCCTTTTCTCTATGTGAGAATTAGTAGCTTTTCTCTGGGTGAAAATGGTAACTTTGTTTGTTCAATGTGCTACATCACTAGTGCTTCTCTTTGAAGAGTCTATGCTTCCATTTTTCTTTGAATTATCTAGGACTTATGGTTAGTGTTGCAATTTCTAGGGTTCAAGAAAAGCATCTTACTGTCCCAATTCCCCTCAGCTAGATATGTACACTTAATGACTTGTAATCCAGAGTCATGCTGTCATGCAAATTGCATCAAGCCATGGAATCTTCACCACTTCTGATGGAAAAGACATTGGATGATTGTTTTTATAGTGCTCAATGATTTCTGCATATAGTTACTATATATACTTGCTCAATTCAAATATTAACATTATTTTACAGATCTATTTTATTTCAATTTTCCATCTTTTCAATTATATTTATGATGAACTCAGCAACTATTGTCACAACATGCAACAAAAAGGGTCAATCTCTACATTCTGAATTAGAATTGTTGGAGATCTTGTGAAGTATTACTGTAATGCATAAAGCTGATCCCTTTGCATTCAGGTCATTGTGGGGTAGAGAATGTTGGAGCCTCGATTTGTATGAGTTTGTCCATCTTTGGGGGCAACAATGAACACGGAAACCCAATCAAGAAAGATACATAATACCTTTCCTTGGTTATTCTTGGGGAAATTTTTTGAGTAGGACTCTAGGTCTTTGTGTAGTGGATCCCAGTCACAAAATTCCTCCTGGTTCTCTAACTTGCAAAAGATGACAAGTTGGTACAAAGAGAAATTTAAGGAGGTGAAACCAAGAAGGATGACCCCATCTAGTGGGATAAGGCTTGGTGGTGGTTGTTGTTGTAGTACTTCTACTATTGACTATATCCTAATTTCACAATGTATCTATTAAGCATAAAACTTTCTCTATATCCAATGTGAGCTAAATAGACCAAGATGACGTACATTTCCCCATCTCTTCTTTCCTTCTTTTGTAGAAATTGATTAGTCCTCTCATGAGTCCACAATTTTCTTTTATCGTGATGCAAACTAGGCAAACACCACTACTGTTGCAATATATATTGTATCTATGGAGATAAAACTATCGTTATGTTTCCCCATGGTTGTCATCCCGAATATTCACATATTGGTATTAGAGTCAACTATGGTTATACCTGCCCTTCAACAATGCAAAGCATTTTTGGGAGGTAAACTGGGCATAAAATTGTGTTGAGATGGAGCGCTCCATAATCTAATTGGTGAAGATTTTTATTCATCTTGATGTATGAGCATGCCTGCTCTGCTTGACAAGTCAAAATGGTAATGTACCTCAAAATTATAGAAACACTTCATGCAACCGATCTTATTAGTGGAGATACCTACTTCTAGTTAGTAAGTTGGAGACTTGGAGTTTCCACCTTTGATGGGCTTGCGGATCCCCTTAGATGGCTCAACCATTGACCACTGCTTCGTCCGCTTTGTCCACCAAAGGGTATCAACTTAGCTAAGATGTTGTCAACTAGCTTAGCTGCTGCAAAGACATCAGGTATTTGCACTACTGGTTGATGCCCAGTTTGATTTTTTTTTTCAGCGGAGAGTTCCTAAAATGTTAGGCAAGTGTGCATAAGCTATATTGATTTCTTTGATCCATCTTTAGTTAAGTCAGGTTTGATGCTATTCTAAGTGACAATGGTGAGGTATGATTGACCCCGTTCTGTGGATTTAATGATTATGAAGATGCTATATAAATTGCTGGGAAAGATATCCATATACAATTTTATATGGGAAAAAACATCCATATCCAATTCATAGCTCTCGTTCCTGCTTTCATGACATCCACACTGGACAAGACTAATTTCATTTTTATACATAGAAATATTCATAAAGCCTAAGGGACTATCACCATGATGGAACCTTGAGCATCATATCAATCTCAACTCTAGCAAAGGAACAATAGTTATTCTCTCTTATGATTATCTCTATAGTTAGAAAGTTGAGATCAATCACCAGTGGACCAACAATGTTAACACACTACTGCAACAAGGCATCCCTGACAAATTATCTCATTTTCTAAATGTCTTGTTGGTCAATAGACATTATAATTTTTGAAGTCAGCATGTGGATTTTAGAGCTCGAAATGCCAGCATCATCATGGATATGCTTCTCAGTTTCATTATTGTTGAATTCCTGGAGGACTTGCACGAAACTGTGTGCTATCCAACTACCATCTACTGAGTGTGCACAATTGTGATGCCAACTGGATAGTTTCTCAAATTCAACATGGCTATTTTGAGTTCCTGATGATACCCTTGATTCTAATGTTTCCTCCACATTCCGACCTTGATGATATCATGTTTTTACTAATTGCTTATGTATTTATATTTTTTGCTGTTATTATTAGCAGGACTTGGACACAATCCTAGTTCATCTCAAAATGGTCTTCTCTATCCTATAACATTGCAAGTTATTCCTTTGATGCAACAAATGCACTTTGGATAGAACTAGGTGTCCTACTTGAGCCATATTACTATTGAGTGTAAGGATCTAGCGCGCTAAACATGCGAAAAGTACAGCGGAAAACAAATTAGATCCTCTCCAGAAGATCCATGCTAAGGAGAAAACATATATTGAATTTGTTAAAAGGGAGTTATACCTTTGTCACATGCACACGAAATCTCGATAGCTAGAATCTCAGCACGATCAAGTGTCTGTACCTCTTTCGATATCCATATGAACAAACTTCCTGTCCGTCTCTCGAACTCAAGAATTGGAGAAGAAATGTCACGCCCTAGGTAGTCCCTGTCAGAAGAAATTTCGACAGCATCTTCTCTGTACGGGTGACAATATGAACCATTCTACATTGCCCTTAGGGCCACATATACCTCGGCCAACACGGCCGGAACAATAACAATATATATTAAACAAGCACCCACGCAGTTTAATAGTAAAAACCAAACATAAGCAACGATAAGGAAAACATCTCAAATATCCTACTCAACTACACTCATAAAACTTAAATCACCAGCATACATCCAAACGAAAACCCATCGATAATAAGGGATTATACAAGATCCAAGTGCCAAAAGGTACAAGTTTGGAAACGTAGACGATAACATAATAAGAAAACTAAAGAGAAAATCCAAAACGGAAATCCTCGCAACCTGGAGGGGAAAACTAGTGACTGGAACTCCTCCGGACAGCCTCAACCTGAAATGGTAATAACGGGGGTGAGTCCAACACTCAGCAGATACCTAGTTGACATGCATAGTAAATAATAACTAGTAGTAATAAATATGCGTACAGTCTCCAGAAGTAATGAAACAATGCAAAACTGAAGATAAGGGAGAAGCTGTACTCACCAGGACCTTCTATCAGGATAACAAGGTCGTCAGACCGAAAATACATGTCTTCATATGCATCCATCCAATATGCAGCAAACAAAGTGCAGCAAACACAAGCAATAAATGCATCATGCATATGATGACATGGTCACCCCTGATGGCAGTCAGCCATCTCACACACGATGGTGAGACCGAGTGGGTAGGGCTATGACAATCGTGCACTCTGCCATCACTGCTCGTGATGAGTGACCGAGTGGACGGGATGCTGTCAGAGTACACCTATTCTCCTACCCCAAATCATAAGTGGGGGAGCTCAATGCTCTCATCTCCCTGAGCCAGTTCAGAGGAGGGATCCCTGACGTGCTACCACGCTGCAGTTACACTACCCAGCGGACCAACGGAGCATTGACAGAGCAACCTGCTGCAACACACCCTGCCTGAATAAAAAACCACTAACCCATGAGTGGTTGTGTGTGCAGATCCATGTAACTGACGATGCACTCAACAATAATGGAGCTGCCAATCGCTCAGTATGCAATCATGCGGGATGGTGCATGACACTAAGCATGAAGTTCCTGACCATATCTACCACCATGAAACATGTATCAAAATACGTGGATCAAATAATATGATCTAGGTACACAGGTCAGGTATGGTATCTAACCAGTTCGGTATGTCATAGGGCATGACATGTCACTACATAAATAATGAATAGGGGCACGAATGCTAAACAGATAACAAACAAAATATGCTCATAAACAACTAGTGACATACCGATGCAGATATAAATATAATTATTACTACTTGTTAAAATTTACTAAGCATATCAACATGACATATCAAAAGAGATAAGTCAAGGTACCCGCCTCCAATAGAAAGATCCAATCTGGTCCAAATCCGACGTCGAGATGCTGGTCTCGCGTCAAAGTCTTGTGTCACCAATATATATACATTTTTATTTATCTACAACTCAAATGAATAGCTAAATAAAATCCTTAAGAACAATTTAGGGAAAAACCCTAAACCCTAAACCTCAACCTACCTAAATTAAATCCAACGGTTAACTAGGGTTAGTTACCTAATCCCCAATCAACCCATTAGATTAATAATCCAAACCTAAATCAATTATACTATCAACTCATTATAACCTTTAATTTAAAACATGATCTACCACATGTTCTAATCTAAATACAAATTAATCAATGAGATCCAATTCATCCCTAATTCAACACATATACCTAGGTTAACAATATTTACTAACCTATCTATAAATCAACGACCACAAGATCAAAAACCCTATACCTTATCTCAATCTCAGCTGCTGTTGATGTTGGAACCAAGTGGTTATTGCTGGTTGGAGTGCTGCCGGAACCAAGAAAAGATCCCACAGAACAGAACCTTACCTCACTGCCCTGATCAAGTTGTTGTCCACCAACAGGATCAAGAAGAAGAGATCAGAATTCAACAAAACAACCTATCACCAACTAATTTCCAACAACAACTATGCACCTTACCTCTTCTTCTCCAATCCCGTGACCTCAATGTGCAGCAAAGAAGAGAAGGTGCAAGATCTGATTAGAAGGAAAAGGAATGGAGTGATCCGACACTTCCCTTAATCCAAGCAAGAAGGATTAACACAGAATAGAGCCCTAATCTAGTGAAATCCGTGAATCAACAAGGATCTGACAATGAATCAAGAGGGAAGAAGGGTTTCGGTTGCTTACCCTCGAAGCCCTAAGGCATCTTCACATCGGTGTCGAATGTGGCGCGATCGAGGATCGGCGTCGGCTGTGGCGCAAGCTCGACTAAGGAGAAGAGGAAAGGGGGGTGTGCGGCGGTGGAGAGGCTAGGGCTAACTCGTGAGGAAGAGTAAAGGGAAGGACTCTAGGCTTCCCTCATCCGGCGGTTTTGTGGGGGAAAGAGAGGAAAAGGAAAAAGAAAAAGAAAATAAAAATTCAACTTTTCCTCATTAAAATAGGGTAGCCTAAACATGCTTTCCCGTGGTCCAATATTTATCCCCGTAACCTAAGTCATATGAGCTCCGAAAAATTCCCGGAAAATTTCTAAAAATTATGGAAAATTCCCTTATGGTTATTTGCCCTTTTTCGGTATTTTACAAGAAAACCAACCAAGGTTTTGCTAGCAACCACAAGGAAGGTCTCGGTGGAGGAAAGAAGAAGAGAAGATCACAAGTGAACACACACTTTTTAATGTCCGAAAATCACCCTTTTGTACTCTCATGGAATACCAAAAGTTCGTTGGTCTTTTATCTTTCTTCATGAATTGACTCTTAGTCATCTTTCATGAAGAGACTTTTCATCTTCCATGAAGAGCCTTTTAGCCTTTTTTTACATATTCAAATCGTGTAAAAGACCTTTCCTCTTTCTTGGTGAATTCAAGTTCACCCAATGAACCTAATTCATTAACCCTCATCAATCCAAGTTGACTTCATGAGTCTAATTCGAATTGAACTCAATCCAAAAATGGATCCAATTGAGTCTAACTCAATGAGTCTAATTCGGATTAGACTTAATCCAATGATCCATCTTATAAACCCATCTCCAAATCAACTTGTTTTTTTGTGTGTGACCCAATAGATTCTCATAACATTGGCAATGTATCCAAATCAACATTTTAGATGCATAAACAATGAGTGACATCTAGCAAGGCATTATTACTACCTAAGTGACGAGAATATCGAGATCCGACTTAATCTTTCCGTGACTATTATCTTGTATAACTCAATTATTTTATCTTTGATATCTAGATTAACCAATGAGGCATAGACTGTCATCCTCTTATCAATCTTTATGTTTCTTGATTTCTAAGTAAACACACTCGTACAAATAAGCTCAATATCTCATATTGACTCATTTGAGTATGATCATGCATTCTTGTGTCCTACTAATCAAGGGATCCACAAATATCACTTCCGTCATATAGAAAGGATAGCTCCCATCTACATCACTCACATCCCTCTACATAACTCATTATATACCCAGTGATCGACTTTATAGTTCATCCTGTTACAAGTGACGTTTGACGATACTAAAGTACACAACTTCTTACGTAGAGAACCGTAGTGATTTCAGGTCTAAGGATTATTCATATCAATAGTCACATGAGAATGTTTATAGCACATATAATGAACCATGAAACATTCTTATGGCGGGTCATTCAGTACATATTTTCTAATATATACTCATGTGTCAACCTAATATCTTATATTATGACTTATGAGATTAAATCATCCCTTGACTTACATGCTAGTCTTAACGCATTAATATTGTCCTTGTATATTAATGCTTGACTAGAAATAGTTAAAGAGTAGTGTCTATATGTACTATAGGCTTCCACTATCAATTCAACCAATTGATATGCTGTAGAATCTACCCTAGGACATTATTATACTTATTTATTCGGCATTGAACTGAAATAAATATAATAACAAACTTTTCCTTTTATTAATAAAATAAAATATGATACAATAATGCCCTATCAATCATTTCATAATTGGTACTAGAGCTAATACTAATAATCTCCAATCTTCCACTAGTGTCAATCATTGAAATATCGAATACCCAATGCCCTAGTGTGACTATCATGCTTTCTCTATGCCAAAGTCTTGATTAAGGGATCTGCAATGTTAGCATCGGTTGGTACTTTGCATATCTCTACATCTCCTCTATTGATGATCTCTCGAATGAGATAGAATCGCCTTAGTATATGTTTGGATCGCTGATAAGAGCGAGGTTCCTTAGCTTGTGCATAGCCACATTGTTATCACAATAGAGGTCTATTGGGACCAAGCTCTTTAATAAACTTTCTGATCTAAACAACCTCTTTTGCTGCAGCTGAAGCAGCAATATATTCGGCCTCTGTTGTAGAATCAGCGACTGCATCTTGCTTTGAAATCTTCCAGCTCACAGCACCACCATTTAAGCAAAATACATACCCCGACTACGATCTGAAATTATCCTTGTCAGTTTGGAAGTTAGCATCGGTGTAACTCTTTACAGCAAGCTTTTCATCGCCTCAAAGATCAAGAAATAATCTTCAGTTCTTCTCAAGTACATAGAAATATTATTGACAGTTGTCCAGTGACTTTCACCTGGATCTAACTAGTATCTGTTCGTCATGCTTAATGTATACGAGACATCTGGGCGAGTACAAAGCATGAGGTACATGATAGATCCTATAGCAGATGCATAAGAAATCTGATCCATGCGGTTCCTTTCTTCCTTAGAAGAGGGGCATTGAGTCTTCAAAAGACTTACACCATGTGAGCAGGAATCCCTTCTTGCAATTATGTATGGCAAAACGATTAACCACCTTGTCAATATATGTACTCTGACTTAGACCAAGCAATCTCTTATACCTATCTCTATAGATCTTGATACCTAAAATATAGGTTGCTTCACCTAAGTCCATTGAGAAACAATTCCCAAGCCACGTTTTCACTGACTGAAGAGTAGGGATCAAGGTTTAAAATCTCGAACCGTGCCTAGGTTTCGGTTCCAGACCAGAATGATACGATTTCGGTATCGTATTGTACCGTGCTGATACTGTTTCGGTATTTTTTTTATTTATATAGTAATTATTAGATAAATATGTTTATTGTGTATAATTTAAAAATAAGTTATATGTTGATTTTATATAAATTCTCAATTATTGAACAATTTAATATTGTTAGAAAAAATAATTAAATATAATTTTATTTAAAAAAATTGATCTATCAATCACTTGAATTAAATTGATACATTATAATATGTTGCCTTACTAATACCAAAAGGAGTGGCGTGAATTAGATGGAAACATTGGTTCTTGTAACATTCTACTTGGGTCAACTCCATAATTCTCCAATGCTCAGATTAAATAATCATCCCATGACATGTAATATTAATATTGATTTCTCCAAATGTCCATCAGCGTGTCTCGATTTATCACTGGATATTGGATTTGAACTGGCACCACTGAAATCAGAACGGGTATAGGAACAGGCACAAGATAAGGATAAGGATAAGGTATGATGGATCACCATATGATGCATCAGAGTTATAATAAGAAGGTTGTGAGTATAATGAACTTCGACCAGAATCAATCTCAGCTAAACTCTTCCGCATATCTTGATAATTATGAGTTTTCTTTTATTTGTCACCCTTATATCGACACTGATATTGAATAGCGTTACTTCTAGCTCCATGATCATAATCTTGAGTTGCATGTGTGTAATCTATCTTACATGTCCATGGCTCCGGTGCTAGAGAAGGGGGAACATAATTTTTACTACTAAATGCATTACCACTGTCGTCACTTCCATGAGTACTTGCACTGCTATTAACATCACTATCCTCATTTCGAACTTCTTGTCGGACCACAGTATCAGAAGGTGATGAAGTTTCATCACTGTCATTATGTTCTTGCTCATCAATTGCATCGAGTGGATTTTCTCTAATGCTCAATTGACCCCTTCCCGTAAAAGCAAGAGGTTTACCTTTTTCTTTCTTTTTAGTAAAAATTGCAGGAACTTTGCCTTTGCTTTTGCGTTTATCTATGGACTTTGGTTGGATTTGAGGTTGAGATGTTTGAGAATGTCTAGACCGAGATCCAGAAAATCGAAATTCTTAATCAAATGCTTCATCATTATCTTCTTCCTCACATATATCTCCTCTAGCTTGTATTTTTTCAATTTCTTGAGTAAGAAATTGAGATGGTCGTGTGAGTCTCCTGCTTCATCAATTAATGGATTCTCAGCCTCAACAACGCTCCACCAATCCATCATTGGATCATTTTTAATTTGGACAAATCCAATATCAAATGGTTCTACAGACGCTCCACCAATCCATCATTGGATCATTTTCAGTTTTGATAAATCTAATATCAAATGGGTCTACATCACCAGACTCTTGTTCTTCATTCTCTTCTGTTATTGCTCTTAGTTGAAGACACATATTATAATGAACGTAGACCATCTTCTCCAAGCGACGATAAGAAAGACAATTTCGTACTTTTGTATGAATGAGGGAGAAAGTTGACCAATTTCTTTCACAACCACTTGAAGACGTTGTTTGTGAGAGAATTCGTACTGCAATCTTTTTCAAATTTGGAGTTGATCCTCTATATTGTAACCACCATTCAACTGTAAGATAAATAAGAACAAAATTAAAATAGTATTTATATTTGTTGATAATAATTAGTAATAATTTTTACTATACTTACCTGCATCCATTTTATATCTGCATGACATTGCAATAGGATCGCTAAAAGAACCATATGCCTCTCGAAATAATCGACTTTCATTAATAGTCTCAGCAATTGATTCTCCATTTGTATGCAGTCTTGATATTACATGTCTGAGAGCCACTAATAAATCATCATTTGTGCCAAGATTATAACGGTATTGATATGTCGGATTGAGATAATAACCTACAATAATTAAACATATATAATTATTAATAATAATATTAAAGATTCTTTATCATTAAAAAATACGTACAGGCCAAATGAATATATTTTTCCATTTGATTGTCCCATCTTGTAGTGATTATATCAATGTAATGTTGATACTTGGTTGGTGATTGTAGACGTCTCTTAATTTCCTCTTTTGCTTCATGAATTAGGTGGTAAACGTTGCCCATTTGGCTTCTTGTCCATATCAACTTTACGTAGAACAACGTACAATGGTTCTACTGCTATAAGAATCTCTACGATATAGCCCCAAAATCTGACAGATATAATAATTTTTTGCACCTTCTTACCTTCGGTCGTGTTAAAATATCGAGAGGCCTCCCAATCCTCAGAAGAGAACATGACCTTTAATCCAACTTTTTTCTAATTCAACAACTTTAACAGGAGAAAGTGAGTAGCAAACCTAGTCACTCCTGGTCGCAGAATCTTCCCATCAATAGATTTCCTCATTAATCCATAAACCCAATGAAAGTTATTGAGGAATTTTGTTAAAAATTGACCTTTTTTTACTACCTTCTTCATTATATCAAGCTTACCAATATCTATCATCATCAAATCGATACAGTGTGCTCTCATGGTGTCCAAAATAATGTTTGATACTGTTGCTCCTATAATTCTCCAGCCCTCTTAAAATTGGCACCATTATTTGTAATAACCTGCATTATATGTTCTGCACCTATCTCTTGAACTACACTATCAATTAAACGATATATGTAGAGTGCATCATGATAGTCTGTAGTTGCATCAATAGAATTATGAAATATCACCTTTCTATTGCAATATAGTAGAAAGTTGATCATGCTCATCCACACATCAACGTAACCCCATATAAGCTCCATTGCTTCTTGCATGATAGGATCCAAGTCTTGATCTCCTCCACTTGTTCATCTAAATATGGGTCGGCAATTTCATATGCAGTCGGAGGTTGAATACCAGGACTAGATTTTTGGATGTTGGACACCATGCTACGGTAGTATGTGTTGTTTGCTGCATTAGGGGGGAATATGATTAAATTGAAAAAATTTAGCAATACTTGTACCGATTGATTTCTTTTTTTCTTTTGAATATGCATCATCAATCCTAGTCTATTTGCTAGCTTGGTCTGGGAATGCTAATGGATCAATATCAGCAATATCGATTGCACGTCTTCGTCCCATAGAAGGAAAAAAATGACCAATACCGCCTTGTGTTGAAGGAAGATGAACACTTGCACTCCTTCTAAATGTTGATACAGTAGTTGAGCCACTTCCACTAGCACCAGAGCCACTTCTATATCGCATATTTTGCTCATAGTCATATTGAGTTCAAGAGGCGCTGAGAGCTGTTAAAAAGTCTTCATCATTTGGAACTTCACTATGACCTTCAAATTCATCATAGATTGGTTCTTTAGTGCTTCGGCTATCAACAAGTTCACGTTGTTGTTGTTGTTTATACTTTAATGCTTTTTTGCCATCAAGTTCGTCTTTTATTGCACGACAAACTTCTTGAGAAATTTTTGGACAATTAGAAACATCCGAATATCTACCAGCAAGATGTTGTTTTAGGCATGTGACTCCACCGCCGCGTCCAATTATATCGCAATGCAAACATTGTCATGAGATTGTTGTTTGGGTGTCATTGCCTATGCATTATAAAAAAAATTAAGAATAATACACATTTGCAAGTAATGATCATCATTTTATAAATATATTTATCATTGTAAATTTATAAATTAAATATATAAATTATAAAGAGCAACTTTCTAAAATTTGAAACAATCTCCTAAAAGTATTAATTCACTTTTCTCAATTTAGAATGATCAGAATTGCACAAGATTATAAGTGTTTTATTAGGAATCATAAACAACATATCTTTATCCAAATTTTTAAAATAAAAGACTTGTAATATTTCTAAACATATTACAAAAGTACAAAAATTTATATTCATAGATCCAAATTTTAAATTAATTCTAATATAAAAAACATTATCTATAATAAATATATAAATTAGCATAAAGATGTTACTTTATATATAAAAATTATATAAATAAATAAATTAATTATTATTTATAAAAATATAAAATAATAAAAAAATCAAAATATAAATTTAATTTATTAGTTTTTTTTAGAATTTTTATTTTTTTTAGAATATTAGAATATAAATCTGAATTATTATTATTTTTTAAAAAATTTTAAATTAAATTTTAAATAATAAAAGATATTATAATATATATCAGATTTCTTATAATTTTTTAAAAATTTTAAACAGATATTTTATAATTTTTTAAAATTTTTAAATACAATTTAAAACATTGAAAATTAATTTTTCAGAATATTAATTAAAATTTTAATTTTTAAATATATTTTTATATATTTTAATTTTTATTGAGAAAATTTAATTAGGATTTAGAAAAGTCTGTTTGCAATACCATAAGACCTTAGGAATTGTTATAAATTTAAATTATTTAATTTCCTTCATTTATTCACTTAGGGCACAAGCGGGCACGGGCGCTGGCAACAACGACGATCACGCCGCTCGACAGCGACGGATCGCAAGGGTCCGGCGGCGCCGGAGGCGTCCGGCGACTCCTTCGGCGCCGCCTGCGATGCATACGAGATGGGGAAATTGCACCTCTGTCGTTGCTCGTCTCGCCGCTGCTCGCCTCGCCTCGCCTCGCTGCTACTAATCGATTGCTCGCTGGTACGTTTTATAGGATTTTTGCGAGCGAAAGAAGGAATCGAATCGATTCCTTCTGTCGCACGATTTTTTCGATCGCGAGTGTCGCGCGTGCTAGCGCGCATCAACGAGCGTATCACGCGCCGAAAGCATAGCGCCACGCCTGCGCGTATCATGCGTCGAAATTTCCGCATGTCGGGTGTCGGTTTCGGTCGGGCAACGGAACGGTAAAAACCGTCCGTGCCGCCCGACACGAAACGGTATTCTAAACCTTGGTAGGGATATCATTTTCAACGAGAAGTATGTCATCTACATACAATATGAGAAAGATAACTGTGCTTCTACTAATCCTCTTGTAGGCACAAGGTTCATCTTCATTCTTGATGAAACCAAACGCTTTGATTGCATCATTAAATCGAAGATTTCAGCTTCTAGAAGCTTGCTTTAATACATAAATAGATCGTTGCAATTTACTTACCTTTCCAGCATGCTTTGGATCAATAAAATCCTCAGGTTGTGTTATGTACACATTGTCGAGTAGATTTTAGAAATACAGTTTTGGCATCTATCTATCAGATCTCATAATCATAGCAAGTTGTAATAGCAAGTACAATCCGAATAGATTTAAGCATCGCAACTGGTAAAAATGTTTCATCATAGTCTATACCATGTATCTGTTTGAATTCTTTAGCCACTAATCTACCTTTATAAGTATGCATAAGATCATCCATGTCAGTCTTTCTTTTAAAGACCCACTTACACCCAATGAGTTTGATCCCTTCAAGTGGATCAACCAAAGTCTATACTTGGTTAGTGTACATGGATTCAATTTCGGATCTCATGACCTCTAGCCATTTCTCAGAATCTGGGCCTTGTAAGAAGATGTAGGCTCGTTGAGACCAACAAACAGTACATCACCATGGTCACAAGAAAAAAGAATATCTCTTAGATTGATGACGGATTCTATCAAATTTGTGTAGAGCTTGTGCTACTTGAACAGGTTGTTGCTCCACAACTTTTTGCGGTGTAACAAAATCATGATCCACAACATCTTGTGGTATTTGTTCAATTTCCATCAAGGCTTCGGTGCTAGATTGTGTATCTTGAATTTCTTCAAGATCGACTTTACTCTCGCTAATTTTTCTAAAAATAAACTCCCTTTCTAGAAAGACACCATCTCTGGCAATAAACACTTTGCCTTGTATGGAATTATAAAAGTGATATCCCTTTGTTTCTTTGGGATATCCTACAAAATAACTCTTGTCTGATTTGAGTCCTAGCTTATTTGAGACTTAGCTTATCTGAGACTTGTCATCGAATATAAACCTCACATCCCCAAATCTTCATGAAAGACATCTTGGGACTCTTCCCAGTCCATATCGTATATGGTGTTATTATGACGGCTTTAGATAGAACGCGATTAATTGTGAAAGCGGCCGTCTCTAGAGCATGTCCCGCAGAAGGAAGTAGGAAGATCTGTTTGACTTATCATCGATCGTACCATATCTACTAAAGTACGATATCTCCTTTCTGATATACCATTCTATTGTGGTGTTCTATGTAGAGTAAGTTGAGATATGATCCCACACTCAACGAGATGGTCATGAAATTCTTGACTAAGGTATTCCCCACCTCGATCTGATCGAAGCATCTTAATATGCTTACCAAGTTGGTTTTGTACTTCATTATTGAATTTTAAACTTTTTAAAGAATTCCGACTTGTATCTCATCATATATACGTAGCCGTACTTACTGAAATCATCAGTAAAAGTAATGAAGTAATGATAGTCTCCTCTAGCTGTTATTCAGTATGTATGAGTTCTAATAAGTCATTAGCTCTTTCACTGTGTCCACTAAATGGAGTCTTTGTCATCTTGCCTTGAAGACAAGATTCACATATCTCATATGATTCAAAATCAAATGAGTCCAAAAGTGTATTTTTATGAAGTTGGGATATGCGACTCTCATTTATATGACCTAAGCGACAATGCCAGAGATATGTTTGGTTCAAATCATTAGCCTTGAACCATTTGATATTTATGTTATAGATTGGGTTGTCAAAGTCTAGAACAGAGTCCATTCATAAGATGTACATTATAATAGAACATTTCATTGAAATAAACAGAACAACATTTGTCCTTTATTATAAATGAGAAACCTTTCTTGGCCAAACAAGAAATAAAGATCATGTTCTTAGTTAAGGCAGACACATAACAACACTTTTCAAGTTCTAAAATAAACCTAGTGGGTAAAGATAAGGAATATGTTCCTATAGTTATAGCAGCAACTCTTGCGCCATTGCATATTCGTAGGTCCACTTCGCCCTTTGTCAATGTTTGACTATTTCTCAGCCCCTCCCTGTACATTAGTACAAATGTGAGATGCACACCCAGTATCTAATACCTATGAAGAAGAAATAGATAGATTGACCTTTATAATATATATACCTGAGGCTGAAGTCTCACTTCGCTTCCTTTTCAGTTTCTCTAGGTACAACTTGCAGTTCCTCTAACAGTGTTCAGTCTCACCACAGTGGAAGCAGGTTTCTTCCTTAACAACCTCACCTTTGGGTTTCAATACATGAGTCTTGTCTTTGCCTTACCTTTACCTTTGTGCTTCCATTTGCCTTTGCCCTTTGGCACCATTAAAATGGTATTAGGTTTTGCTTTCTTAAGGTTGATCTCATCAGTTCTCAACATGCTCAACATCTCGCAATGGTTTGTCAATTTCATTCATATTATAGTTCATGACAAATTGACTGTAGCTCTCAAGCAACGATTGCAGAATAAGGTGCCAATTCTTGGCCTAGTAGAAATCCCAACCTTTGTAGATTCTCCACATACCCGATTATTTTGAGCACATAAGGCCTACGGGACTTCCTTCTTGCATTTTGTATTGAAATAGAGCCTTAGAGATCACAAATCTCTTATGCCTTGCCTGTCCTTGATATAGTTGTCTAGGATGTTCAACCATATCATAAGCATCCATATTCTCATATTGCTTCTAAAGCTCAGAGTTCATGGTGACAAACATAAGACATGATACATCTAATGCATCATTTTGATGCTTCTTATAAGCATCCTTATCAGCTCTAATGACAGTAGTGGGGGGTGGTTCATGAATGGACTGTTTTAGGACATATAGTTTTCTCTCATGCTTGAGAACTATTCTCAAGTTTTGATACTAGTTTAGGAAATTAGTTCCATTGAGCTTGTCCTTATCAAGAACAGATCGCAGAGAGAGTGTATTTGACATACTAGACAACATGGTGATCTACAACAACAAAATGCAGAAATAAGTATTATATTTAGATCATTTAATTAAGACTTTAATTAAATGATTTTCCCACTGAATTTGAAAGCTTTGGTAGAGCAAGTCATGGATGTGGTTTTATCCACACTACTAGCTCCAAAATCAATTGCGATGTCATTCATGTGGGACAAGATCCATATTATACTTTATCTTGAGTTAGCTTTGACTAATCGCCTAAGACTTAGTATAATTTAGATAGGCAACATGTATCAATTACATCCTATGTAACTCTTGACTCATCTGGTGAACAAGACTATTTGTTCACTTGCCCATCTTATGAAATCTACATAATTGAATTACATCGTATGAAATATGCCTCTAAGTTCTCAATCCAATTAAGGTAATTTAGTTAAGTCATACCCAAAGTCCAATAATCAAACATCACAATTGTCCTGTCGCTCTTAACCAAGATAAAACGAGTCACTTTACTTTGGCAAACCTGACTACAAATGATCGAGGTAGTAGTGAGTACAAAACTTTGGTAGGCATATGAAAAGGACCTAATTATGATAATTATACATGAATCACATACATTCATGGTATATTATGGCATACATCAACATATACGCTAATAAACGTGACATGGTTATGACTTCATCAACTACGATCTTCTCATGGCTTGAGAAGATCAGAAGGTCAATCTAGGTTACAGCATCTTCTCTAAGTGCCGTGTGTTGTTGTCCTTCTCTCTTTTTCGCCATCGTCTAGTAGATTGGTTTTTCATTTAATTTGTACATTACAAAATCTAAAGAAACTTCGAGTTACATTCGAGGATAGTCTAAATTTACAACAAGAATGAAAAAGGAAAGACACAACACGCAGGCCGTATTATCAATTACAACACACACATCTAATCATATCAGGGTTAAGGGTTATAATCATGCACCATGTCATATAACATTTACAATATCTTTATGAAAAAAAATCTACTATGATTTCAACAAAGACTTATGAGCCGCAATGTCATAGCAGTCCTGCTAATCGGTTAGCGGGCGGGGGTTAAGGGGGTAACGCCTCTTGTGGAAAAATTATTTCACATACTCATTGTATGAATTGTTGCCGTACTTGAGACCCTGCTACCCACAAAACCTTTGGTCGAAATCTTGCTGTTCACAACAATGTTGGTCGAGACCTTGCTGTTCACAATAATTTCTAGGCCGAGATCGAAATCTAACTCATAATCATGCAAATCATAGTAAATATCTCATGTAATTTCTATATCACATATAAAAATCTAACTACAACTTAGTATATGCCTTCGCAAATGTCTCTGATACTACTGTAAGGATCTAGTGTGCTAAACACGCGAAAAGTATAGTGGAAAACAAACTAGATCCTCTTCAGAAGTTCCATGCGAAGGAGAAAACATGTACTAAATTTGTTAAAAGGGAGTTATACCTTTGTCGCGTGCACATTAACTCTTGATAGGTAGGATCTCAGCATGATCAAGCGTCCGTGCCTCTTTCGGTATCCATACGAACAAGCTTCCCGTCCGTCTCACGAACTCAAGAATTGGAGAAGAAAACCAACTAAGGTTGTGCTAGCAACCACAAGGAAAGTCTCGGTGGAGGAAAGAAGAAGAGAAGATCACAAATGAACACAATTTTTAATGGCCGAAAATCACCCTTTTATACTCTATGGAATACCAAAAGTCCTTTGATTTTTCATCTTCCTTTATAAATTGACTCTTAGTCATCTTTCATGAAGAGGCTTTTCATCTTCCATGAAGAGCCTTTTAACCTTCTTTTACATGATCAAATCATGTAAAAGACCTTTCCTCTTCCTTGGTGAATTCAAGTTCATCCAATGAGTTTAATTCATTAACCCTCATCAATCCAAATTGACTTCATGAGTATAATTCGAATTGAACTCAATCCAATAATTGGATCCAATTGAGTCTAACTCAATGAGTCTAATTCGGATTAGACTTAATCCAATGATCCATCATATGAACCCATCCCCAAATCAACTTGTTCTTTGTATGTGGCCCAATAAGTTCTCATAACGTTGACAATGTATCCAAATCAATATTTTAGATACATAAACAATGAGTGGCATCTAGCAAGACATCATTGCTACCTAAGTGACAAGAATATCGAGATCCGACTTAATCTTTTTGTGGCTATTATCTTGTATAACTCAATCCTTCTATCTTTGATATTTAGATTGATCAATGAGGCATAGACCGTGTTATCCTCTTATCAATCTCTTAATCTCTGAGTAGACACACTCATACAAATAAACTCAATATCTCATATTAACTCATTTGAGTATGACCATGCATTCTTGTGTCCTACTAATTAAGGGACTTACAGATATCGCTTCTGTCATATAGAAAGGATATATTTCATCTACATCACTCACATCCCTTTGCAAACCTTTGCCAAATTTAACAAGGGACTTCCTAATCGCTAGTACTAATTATTCATTTTTTACCATTGTTCAGTATGATGTTTGTGACACTAGAATTTGCATTGTATTACAACTTGTTGTCAACCAATTGCATATTTAGCTGACCATTATCATCTCATCCAACTTATGTGAAGGAATTAGTAGTACACTATCTCTAGGGTGCAAATTATCATTTTCTCAAACCATTGAAATTTAAAGTTTCTATTGGAGTAATGCCTCTTTACAACCAAAATAACATTGGATGAGCATGTTATTAAATTATGAGTTCTCCATTGAGTATCATTATTTACCAAAACATAGTTGCTAATGCTTTTCTAGGAAATTTTGTTGGATTATGTGCCGGTGGGGTAGAGGGTGGTGATTATCACCTTCGACTTGCAATGTTAGCAGTGGAAATAAAATCGAGCGTAAATGAAAAGCAAACCAAAATAATGTGGTTCACGATTCCCATAACCACTACATGCCTATTATCCATTAAGTGAATCACTCCCTAGAACACCACTATGTTTTTTCCTTCTCGGCAACAACGAAGGTGAAGAAACCCTTACAAACTAGTAAATATTAGGAAAACAATGAGGAGAAAAAGATCTCGAATGAAGCTCTTGATGAGGCAGAGTATTGACATTGTCTGCACTGGATTATCGATCTTTTTTGCAGCCCCTTTTATAGCCTTCACTTCAAACCCTATCATTTTGCTGATGTGACAACCATTAGTCAACTGGTTATCAATCATGAGTCAATTAATCAACTCTATCTTATTTAAATCCTACTCTTGAGACTTCTATTCTCAGCTATACTTAAATTGGTCACTGCAACATCTGGTTTTTGACTGGTTCTTCCATAAGTTGAGTACTTGACTATGCTAGTCTAAGTGAACATTAGTTGACTAGGTCAGTCGACTGTCAAATATTATGTTTGTTTGCTAAAGGTATGTAATATACCCATTAGTTGATCGATCCATTTCACACTACCCCAAACAAACCAACTTGTTGATTGGTCAAACCACAAACCCCGAATACACAGGGCATGATTTTCTCAACCACAAGTCTATTGGTTCCCCTTACTTCAACCACATATAAGGTTGAATATGTCTAAGTTGCTATCTACTCTTCTCCTTGTCACTCAATTGACATCTTTATGTAGTTTTCTCTCAGCCTTAAGGTATTCTATGGTCATTTTGATGCATCGAGCCCTTGTCGCATATCATCTTTCACGTTATTCATCTCCTTGGCTCTGTAATGCTTTGAAGCTCCTTGACTTGCAGTCCCTTTGATGCTCGCACCATCCCTTTTTGATCTCCACATATCTTGTCCTGCAGTTCAATGCCCATGTAACTTCGACATGACTCGAGATTTTGAACCTTTTTTTGGGGATTAAAGTATAATTTATCGATTCTGTCCAGTGAAATAGAAAAAATTGCAAACTCTAAAGGAAAAGTGAAATTTATTTATTTTTTCAAAATTTTAAATCCCCATAATCTCCCTTTATAAATTCTAAGAGACATATTCTACCACTTTATAAATTCTAAGAGACATATTCCACCATCAATGTAACAGGTTTATTACAGTTTGATCAAAGTAAACATATTCCACAATTGTATTTCTACTTATGACACTCGTCGGATCTCGACTTTTGAGTTGTGTCGAAGTTTTGATTTATGACTAGGATGATAGGTTTTCGATAAAGTATTATGCTTTGCCAATACAATTTTGGTACTTTTTTGAATATAAATATATTAACTAAAAATATTTTTACTAATATTTGATTGTCGCCAATACAATTTTGGTACTTTTTTGAATATAAATATATTAACTAAAAATATTTTTACCAATATTTGATTGTCATAGATGTATTTATATTTGAGATGTTAAATGTTGAATTCACGTTTTGAAATTATCTCGTGAAATATATGATGTTTTCAAGTAAAAGTCAATTTATCATTAGTTGAAATCCACCAAATGGACATGGCAGGATCCAGCGATTGAAATACTGTTTTGTGCTACTCGGCATGGATGATTTTTATCGTTCCGCCGGGGAAGCGAAACCGACATGTTATGTGCGTGCGTCTTGAATAGCAGGGATGAGCCACCGGATGTTTTCGGTGTAGCCGGAGGCGTTGTGGGGCGTCTAAAGCATCACAGGCGCTTGAAACATTGCGGGCGCTGGAGGCATCGCGATGTGATGTTTCTAGCGGAGCCAAAAGCATTGCGGGATGCCGGAAGTGTCGCTGGACGCTTCCGGTGCCGCCGGAGGCATCGCCAGAGCTTCTGGTGCCGCCGGATGCCTCTTGCGCCATCGGAGGTGTCCACAGGGCATCGGGAGCGTTTCTGTACAAAATTAATATTACAATTTAAATAAATCAAACAATTCCTACTTAAGTGTGATATTTTAAAGAGACTTTCATAAACCCTAATTAAATTATCTTAATAAAATATAAAAAATTAATAAATTTTATTAAATAATATTTTAAAATTGTTTTTATTGTTTTAAATTTTATTTAAAAATTCTATATTTTTTTAAAATCTATTTTTTTAAAAAATATATATTTTTTAAAAAAATTATAAAAATTCTAATAAATTAAATTTATATTCTGTTATATTTTTTTAATTAGTATTTTTTTTATTTTAATGTTTAATTGATATTCTATTTGTTTTACTATTTTAAATATATATTATTTAAATTATTAAATAAATAAATAATTAATTTATATAATACTTATATAAAATAATATTTTATATTAATTTATATAATTGTGGTTATTTAATCTGAATATTGGAGAACTATAAAGGTTACCTAAATAAAATATTATTAGAACTAATGCTTCTATCTAATTACGCAATTACTTTTAGTATTAGTAAGGTATCATATTATGATATATCAATTTTAATTCGAGTTATTGATATATCAATTTTCTTTAAAAAATTATATTTAATTATTTTTCTTACAATATTAAGTTGTTTAATAATGGAACACTTATATAAAATCAATATACAACTTATTTTTAAATTATACACAATAAATATATTTATCTAATAATTATTATATATAAATAAAAAAAATACCGTAACCTTATCTGCATAGCACGATATGATACTGAAATCGTATCGTTCAGGTTTGGGACTGAAACTTCGGCACGGGTCGAGATTTTAAACCTTGCAGGATCAAGTAGGTTTAAATTGGATTTAGTTTTATTTTATTTAATTTAAAATTAAACCAAATTTATATATACTAATTTAATTTATAATAGTTTTATTTTTATTTTTTATAACAATATGTTCTCTCAATCTTAAAACAACAACCAATAATAACCAAGTCTTATCCGAGGAGGTTTATTTTTCACTACTTGTGACAAATGGAGGGGAAAAAAATAACCTTAAAATTTTTTTTTCTCTATTTATCTTGTAGATAGATGGAAGGAAAAAATTAATCACGTTAAAGAGGTAAGAGGTTTTGTTCCTCTCTATTTACCCTTATAAATAGATGAAGAGGGAAAATATTAACAGTAAAGGAGGAAAAAGAATTAATGGATCTAAGGAGTAAAAAAAATTATAAGAGAAAGGATAAGAGGAAGGAATTTGAATTAATTGAAATGAAAAAAGTAAATTAAAAAAAACGAAGGAAGTCACAACCTTGAGGAGGTTGCCGTGAGGCTGTGGCTGTTTCGCGTCTCCGAACTCATGCTAGTGCCGGTTGGTGAGTGGAATGAAAACTTCCACACGTGCTAATCGACACGACATGGCATCGTATTTATACCATAATCTCAACAACTAAATCAAGAACCACATGCTAAGATGCTCAATAAAGAAGCCATTGATACTCGTAAAAGGATAAGTGACATGTGCATATGCATTTCTTTGAATATGTGAGGATGTTATGCTTTATTATGTGTCCCCAATCACTAGACGAATTCACTTTGTTCTCGTTTTCACATTCCTCTTCATCCTTTATCTTTAGTAGTTCCAGTGATAATGGCAATACAACCTGAAGATCTTCTAGTTTTAATTGCTTCCTTGAACTATGTTTTATGTTCATGTAATTTCATTGAACTGAGAAACTGCTATGGAAATATGGCGAGTGACGTCTACAATTTATATTTATATATAAAAAAAACTAGGGACGTTACAATAATGCTGCTGGAAAATCTGCATCAGTCTTCTAATCGGTCGTACCTCATATCGAATCTTAAGCTATCTTCTCACCTTGTTCCATAGAGTCCGGGTAATAGAACATTCAAGGAAAATGTGTGCATTCAATTTGTCCACCTGTCGACATAATGCATAGCTCTTATAAGACTCATATGCAAGTCTGCCTGCTATTCGTAGCTGGAGCAAGTAGCCAAACAAAAAAATGATGTTTGGGCGATATTCCTAGTTTCCAAATCATTGATACCCAAGTTACCGCAGGTTCCTTTGGCTAGAAGAACTCATATGCATTGGCTGTCCCATTTTTCTCCACAGCAAACCATTCCAGCAACTTCATGTTTGATATTTCTTGTCATGCATAATAAGGCATTATTCCCTGCTTGTAAATCCCGAAGTCCATAACCTCCTTCTTGCTTTGAGAGGCACATCTTAGCCCAAGAGAGTGATGGGTGTTTGAAAGACCAAATGAAAGTCCAACAAATTTCATAGATTTTATCAATCACCCCACTCAGTATGGGAAGAATGGAGAGCCAATAAGAGGACTGATTTGACCAATTTTAAGCGTCGATAATGTGTGTTTCGGCCATGCATTTATCTTCTTTGTTATCACTTTTAGCAAGAGTTCATAGTTGGCAATTCGTAGCTTCTCTGTAGCAAGAGGAATACCCAAATATCAAAAAGGAAAAGAGCCCTGGTTGTGTCATCAACTCCGGCCATATACATGTTAGACTTCAAGGGATTAGCTCTCAGAGCCGCTTCATCTCCAAAATCCTCCCGACAACCCTTGTTTTCAAGACAAAGACCAAATAATCAGAGTGATAGTGGATCTTGTCTTAGTCCTTGCCGTCCACTGAAGAAACCGTGAATTCCGCCATTTAGGCTTATAGAATACAAAATTGTGGTAACACATTAACGGATCCAATCTCGGAATTGTTGGAGAAAACCAAAATCAACAAGTGTCGACATGAGGAAGTCCCAGTCCACTGTGTCAACGTCTTGCCACAAGTTAACTTTAATCATGTATCCAGGGGATATCCTTTTGCGAGCATACTTCTCGAGCAATTCCTGATGTTGTCTCCTATGGAATGCCCTGCACAAAAGCTGCTTATGCCGGATCAAGTAAGCTGCTCCTAACTGTAGCTAATCGGTCGGCCAAGATTTTGGCAATAATCTTATAGAAAACATTGCAGCAAGATATTGATTTATAATCCACAATCCTTGGGGCATAATCAACATTTGGAACTAAAGCAATCAAAGTATGATTCCATTGCTTGAAAAGTTTACCAGACCCAAAGAATTCTTTAACCACGACAATAAAATCTGGCCCGACTATTTACCATGTAGCAGTGAAGAATTTTGCACCATATCCATCACACCTCGAGGCCTTGTCCACACCTATATCAAATAGAGCATTCCTGATTTCATCCACCATGATTGGCTTGATAAGATTTGTTGCTTGGATATTGTTTAACCGCTGGCTCGGAAACAAGAAGCTGTCCATTTCTTTACATTGAGCCGATTTACCCAACAAGCCATGAAAATACTCCACAAATTCACTAGCCACCTCCCGTAAACTTGTTGTTTGTTCCCATGTTTGTTTTGTGAGTGTGACAGTAACATTTCTTTTGTTATTCCTCTTCACTAGATCATGGAAAAACCTTGTGCACTAGTCTGAGTTTCCGAGGTATACATTCTTTGCTTTTTATTGATAGAGAAGTTTTTCTACTTCTCCAAGTAGCGTGGCCTTCTTCCTTAAGTGTCCATAGTCAACGGGTACTTCCCCACCTGATAGTATGATGTGTTGGGCTGCCTCTAGTTCATCTTTTGCCAGCCTTTTCTGAAATGTGCTCGAAATGCTTCTTATCCAGCTCCCTTAACCGACCCTTGAGTCTAGTGAGTTTCGCCTTGAGGTTGAATTGGGCATGGCCTTGTACATGAGCTTCTCAAGAGTCTTTCACCACACCTTGAAACTCTCCATGTAGTGCCTATATATTGAAGAATTTAAAGGGTCGATTAGGGGCACGATCCCAGACAAGAGTATGTACTATACCATAATAGTGATCCGATAGGCATCTTGGAGCCATGAATTCTGCATAACTATCATAATCAGTCGATAACCACTGTGAGATTACTGGATCTCTATCCAATTTGCAAGACGCCACACCATTTGTCCAGGTTAAACACCCAATTGAACGAAGGTCCATAAGGTCGCAAGCTTGGACAAAAATTTGAAGATTCCTCATGTCATGATTTGTAATTTATAGCCTCCTTTTTCATGGATAGATAATATTGAGTTAAAGTCCCCCATGAGCAACCAAGGTTCCTTTATGTTCTCTTCAAGTTGGGTAAGACCCTCTCACAACGGTCTTCGAGTAATTATAGCGTGCAATTCATAAACAATAGTAACCAAGAAACCCCTCCCTGTAATTCAACACTTGATATGGCAGTGCATGAACTCGTTTATTACCATAATAGTGTCCATGTCAACATACATCCCAAAGAAGCAGTATACGTTCACGATTAGAATAGCTAAAATTATTTGCAGTACACATACCTGCGAATTTCTCTCGTCGAATTGGATCAAGGGCAATCTCATTGAGTTTAGTTTCTAGAAGTGCCAATGCTTGCAAATTTTTTTGCTTAAGGAGGTGCTGAACCGCCATGTTTAAGGGACTTATAGAAGCCCCTTACGTTCCAAGCATAGACTTATTTGTAGTACCTATACTTGCAAATTTTCGTCGTAGAATTGGATCAAGGGCGACCTCATTGAGTTTAGTTTCTAGAAATGCCAATGCTTACAAAATTTTTTGCTTGAGGAGGCGCTGAACCCTCATATGTTTAAGGGACTTATAGAAGCCCCTTATGTTCCAAGCAGCGACCTTCATTGAGCATTTGTTTGGGCTGCTCGCGTTCGCAATCACCTGCTATACTTAATATTTCCAGTTGCTCCTCTTCTTAATGCAATTGGGAAATAGTCGGTTGTCCTTCAAACTAGCCAGGATCAGTTGGGTGTTCCACCGTCATTTACTATGGCAAGTTCATTTACTGGAGCTTCTTCATTTGTTGCTTCACCGTTTGCTTGTGGAGGGGCTCTTGGACGCTATCCATACCTTGAATGACGTCTACCTCTCGCAAATTAGGAGCGTCTGCCCGCTGTAGTTCTTGCCGGTTGCGATTATGGTGTATTACCTTTGCAGTTTGCTGTCCAATGCCCAATTCTTCGACATTCCTCACAAAAATTTGGCATAACCTCATATAATATCTCCAAATCAAGCTGAGCCCCAGTCGGTAGTGTAATTGGTACCCTCTTGATTCTCTCTCCAATTACCAAGATCTCCACCAAGAAGCGAGTAAAGGTCAACCTCTCTCGAGTACACATCAACTTGTCGGTGTAAGCAGTGTGCCCACCTCACAACCAATTATGCTAAGTACCTTTGATGTCCAATGGTCCGGAGGGAGTCCATGAATCTGAACCCACGTCGGAATGAACCTTTTGTTCTCCTCGAAGAGAAAACAACTAGGTATGTGCTTTAAGAATAACGGAATTCCAAAGGCAAAGTAAGACCCTCTAAGCAATACGTTCTCCTGATCCACAACTATATCAAATCTGTAAATTACTCAGTCGCTTTTGTGCATGAAAAATTTATAAGGAACCCTCCATCTGCTATCCACCGCTTGCACTCCATCCCTCCCTGGGTGCCTTCCTGTGAAACATTCGACTAGACAATAGCTCATTGATTCCTCCATCGTTTCAATGTCGTTATAATCAAATTGTATTCTTACCCCCCATGGCCTTGTGCTGTTGTAGATGTGTTGCCTTCTTCGCCTTCCAAGTATCTTTGAAAAGACCAGCCCAGGACCTCCCATGTTCCCAAGCCCCTTCCCTACCAAGAGGACCATCTGTTGCCGGACGTTGAGCATCTCCGGCCGGCACTTAAGTTGCTCCAGCCCCTTGATTCTGATCAGCAACCTCTTCCCGATTCTGATCACCATTCGCAGCCTCCTTTGCCTTGTCAACAAGTGATTCCAACTCAGCAGTACTTTCTACAATCATAGCAACATCTTCTGCCTCTTCCTGCACATTCCCAGCTTCTTGAGGACCAAAACAAGGTGGTGATTGGGTTTGGCCTCTGCTTTCAGCAGTCTGCTGCCTCCTTGCCGTTTTGGTGCAAAAGACAAGGGTGCAAATCCTGCAAGTAGCTTGCAGCCACCAAAAACTGGAGTGACAGCTTGTTTGGTTCCTTGCACCCTCCTGCAACTGTCCCTGCACAATCACCCCCACCAAGTCCTTTGTCTTGTTGTGGACCAGCCACCTCCACCCTAGGCCAGGAAGGCCTCCGGCAATTGCTGGAAAAACTTGAAAACGAAAAAACAGTAGTTTAGCGGTCGGTTCGCATAAGGAACCCCAAGACAAAGCCTCTGTCAACGCAATGCTATTTGCACCTTCTACTCCAACTCCGGCCACCACCTTCACATGAAACCACCGCCAACTCCAGGAGAAGCACCACCACTGCTGTGTACAAGTTTCCTCACCGCCGGTGAGAGGAAAAAGAGCCTACACGGCTGCCAGAAGAGCAATCCAGCACCTCCTATCCAACTTCCAGCCACCTTCCCTCTAGGAATCCTAGAGAGAAGGAATCCTTTCACTTGTACTCTATTGCATTCATCTTTAATGCATCTTATTTGGGTAAGATCTCTGGTCTTCTTCTCTCTTGCTTTATAATTTATTGATGACAAAAATTAATAGAAATAAATATAAAGAGGATAGAAATCAATAGTAATCTCATAAAAGAAAATGAACTACTCTAAAAACTATGAGAAACTAGATGTATGATTATATGAACAAATAAATAAGTAATAGATTGATCATTTCTACTTAGCTTAGGCTCCGCACTCTGAATTAGTTGCATACTATTTATACTAAATTGACCCGACTATAAATGAAACTACCTTTACTATAGAGCTTTTGCTCTGCGATCTAAAAGGAGTTGCGTAACCTTATACTAAATTAACAAAATGATCAATGCAATATTTATATTATTAAGTTTTGACTTTGCCTTTCAAACGAGTTGCGTAATTACTTGTAGTTTAGGGCTTTGGCTTTCATCTCTGAAAGGGCTACCTGATTATTTATAGTATAGAGCTTTGGTCTGCATTGTAAAGAGCTTGCATGACAACTTATATTATATTAATAAATAACTGAATTACTTATGCCATATGACATTGGCTCCGTGCTCACAAAGGGCTCTTGTGTCTTTTGTGCATATATAGGCTTCGATCATAATATGAGATGATTTTCTTACTAGTTGAATTGTGGATCGTTCTCCCTATTATATGTGATGCATTCTGATGGATTGAGGGTTATTTATCCTATATATGTATATAAATGTGCATACACATGATGTATTTCATATTAGGTGAATTATGGATCGTCATTCCATGCATATATAATACATCTTTTTTTTGGGTGGATTGCAAGTTGTTCACCTCATGTGTATACAATTCATTTTTATCAGATGGATTTGAAGTCGTTCACATTGTATATTCATATATGATTTTGATGTACTTCGCTTTGGATGAATTGCAGGCCGTTTATCCAAATACACGATGCATCATTCTTGTGTTGTGTGGTCATTATTGGGTTCTAACGAACAATGCCAATCATGGTTATGTGTCACTTCCCTTGTTATTTTGTTGTTGATGATTTTGCATTACACTAACTATGTAAAACAAGGAATATATATTTAAAAAAATATTTTTTTGCAATACAAACAAAACCTTAATTGCATTTGCTCAGTGGTTGACCAACACAAATTTAGTTATAAGGACCAAATAAAAATGTTCGACTATACTCTACCAAGATCTAATTTTCTTTTAATTTTACAAATTATTTATCCATTAAACCTCAATCTCCTCTTACTTGGTGAATTAATATAACAACTAAATCTTATCCCATTAAGTGGGATTAGTTATATGGATCCTTATACGTCATTGGACTTTATTCCCTATTACATTATAATTTATATTTAAATAAATTTTATTTACTAACCAAATCTTTTTTCGTTTCCCTCTTCCTCATTTAATATGTACATTTGTCATAGTTTCACATCGTCTAATTAGAGTATTTATTGGTTGTCTAAGTACATGTTCGTACCATCATAAATGTGTCTCCTAGAATTTTCTTTTAATAGGTGCAACCTGACTTTCTTTTTAATATTTTTATTTATTATCTTGTCCATCTTTGTATGTCCGCACATCCACCTTAATGTCCTTATATCTGCAACTCTCATCTTCTGCTCATGTGCTTGAGTCATAGCCCAACATTCAATTACATATAACATAGTAGGTCTAATCCCCGTTTTGTAATTTTTCCTTTAAGTCTTAGAGGTACTTTATGAAACATTGACGCTCTCCTACATTTCAACCATCCTATTTATATTTTATGCAAGACATCTCACAATCTCTTCATCCTTTTACAAAAATGATTCTAAATACTTAAAACTCTCCGTTACAATAATTCATCATCTCCTATCTTAATAATTGTATCATTGTCTAATATTATTAAAATTAAATTTCATATATTCTATCTTTACTCTATTAAGTCCAAAACCTTTTACTTTTAATGTTTTCCGTCAAAATTTGAGTTTAGCATTTACTCTTTCATGTGTCTCATCTACCAAAACAATATCATTTGCAAAAGAAAAAAAATGTACCATGGTACCGCATCTTGGTGAATTAAGACTCCACCAAAATAAAATAGTGATATCTAACCCTCCTAGTACAATACAATATATTTCAATGAAATATTTGGCCTATGCATATGATCTAGAAACTATATGATATTGTCCTTTGTGGGGATTGTAACCTTGAATTGGATACAACTTATCCTCTTGTTACATTATGGGCTTAGCCAATTGCTTGTGGGCTAATGCCTTTTTGAAAAACAACTTAATTGTTGTTTACTAAATTTATACCAAGTTTTTTTTCCCATCTATTGAGATTAATCTAATTTTTGATATTATTGTCTGGTATATTGAATGTCCGACATGGTTGCTGAGTCGAAATAGATACACTAACATAGATGGTCCGGTACAAAGAATATGTTGTTGAAGGCACAAAACTAAACATACTACTAGCACTACGAAACCAACTATTCATATCATTGGAATGCACAGTAGGTGCCCATGCTGCTCATATACCACGAGGGCTCTGTTATTCTAATGTCATATTAGTCAATCGTAAACACCTTGGCCTATTCCCCAGAACAAACTACTCATTCAAGTGATATTCAAAATCTAGTCTCACAAATGGTGTGTGAGTTAATTAGACTATCCTTTCCAGTGTATTAGTAGAACCAGGATGTTTGTTTCTTAATAACTTTTCCATCAATAATGATAGGATGTTGTATTGTCTACCAAATAATGCCTTATTATTGCTTATGGATATATTGTGATTGGTTGCAGTGGGAATGGAGATGTCGGGCAAAGCTTGCTGTTCGTGGAACATCTGAGACTCCCTTGATTGGGTTATACCAAGAAGACACACATAATATTGTTGATATCCCAATGTGCAGAGGTTTGTACCATTATCTTTTACCAAATAAAGAATAGAAATTCTTGGACAACATGTTCTACGTGAATGTGGGGATTCACATTAGTTATACAACTAGGTAAAAATAGTCATATATACTCGGAGTAATTCAATCTGTGACTGCAAAATGAATATTATTTTTGTGGCTTAAATCTGAGTCACCTAAGACACAGAATAGCAGCCTTAACATACTCTAGACATATTATCCTTTATTGAAATTTACTATTTTTTTAGGATATATATATATATATATATATATATATATATATATATATATATATATATATATATATATATATATATTTTAGTCAAACTGACATACAATCAGACATATAATAAATGAAGATCCAAAAATCGGTAGACATGCGTTTGTAGTTTACGAAATATCCTATCATTCTCAAAACGACATCTATTCCGACATTCCAACAAAAGATAAATCATGCATTAAACCGCTAGGTATCGCGCCTTCATAATGCACTGGTTGCCTCTATAATGCTATTGGAAAATCTGCATCAGTCTTCCAATCGTTTGTTCCAATCGTTTGTACCTCATATTGAATGTTAAGTCATCTTCTCACCTTGTTCAATAGAGCTCAGGTAATGGAGCACTTGAAAATGTGTGCATTCGATTCGTCCACCCGCTGACATAATGCACAGCTCTTGTAAGACGTATATGCAAATTTGTCTGCTGGCCGTAGTTGCCCATGAGCAAATAGCCAAACAAAAAAACGATGTTTGGGAGCATTCCTGGTCTCTTCTCACCTTTGGCCGGAAGAACTCATGCATTGGCTGTCCCATTTTTTTCCGCAGCAAACCATTCCAGCTTCATGTTTGTTGTTCCTTGTTCGACCAACCCTTGAACCAACTGATCTCGAATGCCAACAAGTTGCTTAGCCAAGGGGGGATTCGAGGCTTTCAAATGCCATTACTAGAAATCAGTTCCTTTGATGTAGCGATGATGGACCTATCACACCCATACTGTATCTTTCTTGCATTGTATATTCTATAGTGTCCTGCATAATAAGGCATTATTCCATGCTTGTAAATCCCGAAGTCCATAATCTCCCTCTTGCTTCGAGAGACACATCTTAGCCCAAGAGATTGATGGGTGTTTGGAAGACTAAACAAAAGTCTGATAAATTTCATAGATTTTATCAATCACCCACTCGGTATGGGAAGAATAGAGGGAGGATTGATCTGAACAATTCTAAGCGTCCAGCATAGGATAATGTGTCCTTCGGCTATGCATTTACTTTCTTTGTTATCGCATCGAGCAAGGGCCCATAGTTCATAGCTTCTCTGTAGCAAGAGGAATATTCAAATACTGAAAAGGTAAGATGCCCTCTTGAAAACCGATAATCTGTAGTAATTGTGACATGATAGTGTCATCTACTCCGACCATATACATGTTAGACTTCAAGAGATAAGCTCTCAGATCCGCTTCATCCCAAAATCCTCCAGACAATGTAATAGAGGTAACATCAACTCTTGCAAACATCAAGAGGTCATTGGCATAGTCTAGATGAGGGATCCGAGCTTCTCCATACATGGGGTGAAAATGAAAAGAAGGCAACGATGAAATTACCTTCAATCTTCTTGATAGTACTTCGAGATAAAGACCAAATAATAAAGGTGATAATGAGTCTCCTTGCCTAAGCCCTTGCCGTCCACTGAAGAAATCGTGAATGCTGCCGTTTAGGATTATAGAATACAAAATGGTGGTAACACATTCTCGAATCTAGTCTTCGAATTGTTGAGGAAAATCAAAACCAACAAGTGCCAACATGAGGAAGTCCCAATCCACCTTGTCAAAGGCCTTCTGCAAGTCTTCTTTAATTATGCATCTAGGGAATATTCTTTTGAGGGAATACTTCTGGAGCAATTCCTGTACTAGATTGATAGTCTCCTGTGGAACGCCCCCACACAAAAGCTGCATGTGTTGGATCCAACAAGTTGCCCATAACTGTAGCTAACCGGCCGCCCAAAACTTTGGCAATAACCTTGTAGAAAACATTGTAGAAGATATTGGTCTATAAAATCTACAACCCCTAGGGCATGATCAGCCTTTGGGACAAACAATCAAATTATGATTTCATTGCTTGAGAAGTTTATCGGACAGAAGGAATCCCTAAACCACGCAATGAAATCTGGCCGACTATTTCCCATGAAGTAGTGAAGAATTTTGCGCCATATCTATCAGGCCTCGGGACCTTGTCCACAACTATATCAAATAGAGCATCCATGATTTCATCCACCATGACTGGCTTGATAAGATCCGTTGCTTGGATATTGTTTAACCGCTGGCCTGGTAGCAACAAGCTGTCTATTTTTTTACATTGAGCCGATTTACCCAACAAGCCATGAAAATACTCCACAAATTCGTTAGTCATCTCTCGTTAACTTGTTTGTTCCCATGTTTGTTTTGTTAGCATGACAATGGCATACCTTTTGTTGTTTCTCTGCGCTAGATCATGGAAAAACCTTGTGCATCAGTCTGAATTATTGAGGTATACATTTTTTGCTCTTTGTTGATAGAATAGTTTTCTGCTTCTCCAAGTAGCGTGGCCTTATTCCTTTAGTGTCCATAGTCAACCAGTGTTTCGCCACCTGATAGTATGATGTGTTGGGTTGCCTCTAGTTCATCCTCTGAGCCTTCTTTAAAATGTGCTCGAAATGCTTCTTATCCAACTCCCTCAATTGGCCCTTGAGTCTAGCAAGTTTCGCCTTGAGGTTGTATTGGGCATTGCCTTGTATATGAGCTGCCCAAGAGTCCTTCAACATACCTTGAAACTCTCCATGTAGTGTACATATGTTGAAAAATTTAAGGGTCGATTAGGGGCACGATCCTAGACAAGAGCATGTACTATATACCATAAGAGTGATCTGATAGATATCCTGGAGCCATGATGCCGTTTTTCAAAGTCAACATCCATGTCTCCAACTATTTGAAGGTACAAGTATGGAAAGTATGAAATATTGGCAATATGGAAAGTCAAGCAAATATAAAGATAGGTATCAACGGAAAAGTAAGAACATCTATTTTGATTTTAAAACAACCCTTCTCATCTTAATCCCCATATGAAACCCACATGTGAATATGAAATAATATAAATTTGTTTACCTTCTAGTGGTTTAATTATTTTTAAACCCATTTCACTATTCTTAAATATCATTTTAATCCCTTTTTCAAAAATAATTATACAAACATATATTTAATCCATTTTATCTATTTATTCATGCAGAAGGAAATGTTCAACGAGTCAAAGGATAGAAATTTTATTTACAACAAAAGCTTCGAACCTCGTAATATTTCTCATTCCCAAACGAGACCTTCATTACTATTTAATAACAACTTTATTTACCCAACTTAAATAGACATTGAGTAAATAAAATCTACCTTGTAGCTTCCTTTGATCGATGAAACAACAAAGGTGTTTTGTTATCATGAAATGCTCGAGCTAATTGGACCTATAAAAATGAATCGTAGTTAATTTAAAGTAACTACTTATTTTTTAAGATGAGTAAACAATGATTTACCCATTCTTACCACTTCCCAAGATGGAAAACCTAATGTCCTATGATTTGGGCAACAACAGAGCGGGTATCTCTTGCCTTTCGCTCACGATGGCCGGCTGCTGGAAAAAAGGGCAGCAAGATATGTTGTTGTTGCTGGAAACCTAAGAAGAGATGAAAGGGGTGATGGTTTACTGCTGTTGGTCGAGAGAATAGAACAAACCAAATGATGAAGCTACGGAAACATTGGCAAAAAGGAAGGAGAACCTTTGTTATTTTCGCCAGTGGCCTCGGCTAACACCAATGGGGCTCCCGTGGCTGTAGTTGGTTGGAAAAACAACGAAAGATGCAGGGAGTAGGGCTAGTGCTCTTGTTGTTGGGAGAGGACAGCTGCTGCTTGCTGGAGAAGAGGTCGGAGAGGATGAGAGTTGTTGTACTTGGGGAGAGGAAAGGGAAAGCTGTTCCAGGTTTGCTACGGTTGGAGAAAGGAAATGGGGAAGAAGAGGAAAAAGAGAGGGATGGGGCGTGCGTTGGCTGTATGGCGGTGGTGTACGCAAAAGAAAAAAAAAAGAAAAAGAGAGGAGAGAGAAGGTTTTCTCAAAAATACTCTAATTTGTTTCGTTTTAAATTGATCGAACTTGGCCAAATCAAGTCCAAATCGACCCTAGTTTGAACTAACATAATCCTTGTCTCCGCACCTACTCGTTGGATTTAGTTCGACCTAAATCCGATTTTAATTTAGTACCTTCACTTTGCATTCAACGATTTTGTTCATATATTTATTATTATTAATATTTTATTTTATTTTTCTTTATAAAAAACAATATTTAACATTAGAAATAATAAATTTGTTCATAGTATGATAGTAAATGGTTAATGGAACAATAAAGCAAATAAGGTAGGTAAAGTCTAGATCAGTGTGATATTCATATTAAAGATTGGAAGAGTTTAGGATGTTGAAGTATAAGTTTGTTAGCTAAATTCACAATAGACAATTAAGTATTAAGAATATGCCCTAGGAATCTAAGGGGAAAAGTTTAGTTCCTATTTATGATAAGACAGGTTATATACAATTTTGTTCTAGTTGAAGAGGGAGAATTTTGATGTGCCCGAAGTATGAAACTTTGAAAAGAAGAGTTATTAAGAGAACAATCAAAACTAAGATGAAAATCAATTTGGTTTAGTGCCTAGATTATCATCACTAGATGCTATTCATTAAAGAAGACAACTAATGTAGAAAAATTTAGGAAAAATATGATTAGTATATGATTTTCATTATTTAGAAAAATGATTATGATATTCTAAACTATTATATCTCTAACTTTGCAGATTAGTATTAGATGAACTAACCAACCATGTTTAATATAAACCTTTATTGTGTAGATATTTGTAGGTGATAGTGTTAATTGATCCTAGTGGAATTAGTTAAATACTAATTTGTTTAGAAAAAATTTAGAAACTGATGGTTGTAAGATAAGTAGAACAAGATCATGCATGAAATTGAAATATAATTTTAGTAAAAAGGAAATAATTGATTGAATAATTAAGATTGATGAATATAAAATCATATTTTGGATTTATTATTCAACAATTAGAAACTATTTATAAGGATATCCTTTATCATATAAAGAATGAGTGGTTGAATTAGAGTGGAGCTAGAAGAAGTCGAGCACATCAGGGATCTCCAATTCCTGATTTGGCTCTCCAACGTCATGTTGATCTTGAAGTCCTCAGGCAAGTGGCAGATGTGTGGGGACTTTTGTGGCCTCAACAAAGCTTGTCTTACAGCTTGCTACCCTCGCCCAAGGATAAATTAGCTAGTGGATTCAACAACTGACCATGAACTTATTTGCACAATGGACATTTACTAGAGATACCACCATATCTTTTTGCCAAAGTTAAAGTAAATTTCAACACTTTGGATGTAACTTTCTTTTATGTCGTAATACCCTTTGGACTAAAGAATGTAGGGGCAATAAACTTATGGCAAGGTTTGGTGGAATCATAGTTGTCAAAAGTGCACAAAGCGTTTGCTTAAGCTCGAAGCGCAACAAGGCGCAAGCCTTGCGCTTTTGAGCCTCGGAAGCACACGAGGTCTCCGTGCAAAAGCACAAGTGTTCGCTTTTGCCCGAAGCGCAGAAACTTTTCTTTTTTTTTTTTCATTTAAAGCCCTAAATCCTCTTTAAATCTATCACTAAGTTGATTGGTAAGAATTTTTTTTCATCTGCCTCTCATGCCGGAGGTGTTTGCTCGATCGTCGATAAGAATCTCTTTTTGTTAATTTTTTATTATAACGCATTTTTTGGAGTTTTGGAGGCATCACGAGTTGCGTTAGGCCGGCCGGAGGTGTCTATTGCCGCTAGAGGCGTTGCAATCCCCGCGACGTCATTACTATAGACGATCATTTTTTCATGATTTATGATTTAATTAATTCTTCAATTCCCAATTTAACAGACTTTTATAAATCATTATTAAATTATCACAATAAAATATATTTAAAATTTTAAAAATTCTAATAAATTTTATTAATTCATTTATATTCTAATTATTTTATATTTAAAGTTAAAAAATTCTAATAAATATTATTAATTCATTTATATTCATAATTTTTTTAGTGATTTTTATTTTTTTATTTATTAATTTCATTGGTCTGTCTTAATCATGTCAAACACAAAAATTCCATTAACTCGAAAGATAGTGTTTAGAGTTATGCAATATGCTGACATCCTAAAAATCTAAATATTGTTAGTTTTATTTTTTGTGGTGAAATAACAAATGGCAGAATTTATTGACACAAGTTACATTTAGTTGGCGACAATAGAAATGTGAAAACTTATCCAAAATGTCCCGATCATGTTAAAGAAGAAATTAGAGAGTTCATGTAAAAAAAAGAGTAATTTGAAGAATCAAATGGATAATATTTCTCATTCTGATGATTTGGAAGATTTAGAAGAACATGAAGATGATCTTCAAATTAAAGTGAAAGGGAAACAACCAATATCTGATCCAAGCATCTATCCTACGGTCCAAGGTAAAAAGTGTAAACAAACTAGACATATTAATCTTTATTTTTAAAAGATGTCGAAATTGTCAAACAAAGACGTGAAAAAACAAAGCATAATTTGATGAAAATAAAAAGAAGTTAAAGAGATATTGTGGTTGAAAAATTTGCTAGATGGATGCATGATGCCTTAATTCCTTTCAATGTCGTTAAATATGATTCTTTTGAATATTGTATTGAAGTTATTGAACAATTTAGATCAGGGATGAAATTTCCATCATATCATGAAGTCATGGTTAAGTATTTGAAGCAGTTGGCAAATACAAACTTACTTCTCAAATCCCACGAAGAAGATCATGCTAAGTTCGGGTGCACAATCATGACAGATGTGTGGACGGATAAAAATGGTGACTCTTATAACTTGTTTGTTAAATAGTCCTAAAGGAAGTGTATTTGTTGAATCAATTGATGCTTTAGGTTATTCTCACATAGCTGATAAGATGTTTAAGTTACTTTTTGAATTTGTGTATCACATTGAAGAAACGAATGTGGTTCAGGTTGTAATAGATCATGCAAGTAGCAATGTTAGTTTATGTTACTTTAAATTAAGAATAGGGTCATTTTCAGTTTTTTTTACTAAATTTACTTTGTTTTTTTAGTTCGTCTTTTGGAAAACCGAGTTTCACACTGGTACTAGACTCCTGTGCAACTCATTGATTAGATTTGTTGCTTGAGGATATATTTAAAATTCCTTATCTCAGAAAATTGCATGAACGGACGTTGATGGTGAATGATTATATTTAGAACAGACCACAAGTATTGAGCATGATGAGACAGATTATTGGATAGAGAGATATGGTAAGAACGAAAAAGACACATTTCACAACTTTTGTTTTTTACTTTAAAACGATTTCACATACAAACAAATCTAAGAAAGATGCTTACATGAAAAGTGGGTAAATAATCAGTTTTCTAAAGAGGTTGCATGAAAGCATATAGCAGAAGTGATATTATGCCTTATTTTTAGAAAAATCCGATATTCATATTAATAGTTAGCGGTCGATTGGTGAAAGTATTACGGCTGGTAGATGGTGAAAAAAGGTCTCCTTTAAGTTATATTTATGAGTCAATGGACAAAGCCAAAGAAGTTATCGTTGCGTCGTTTAACAATAATGAAAAAAAATATTGTAGTGTTTTTGAATCTATCGACAAAAGATGGAATGTTTAACTCCATCGACATTTGCATGCAACTGGATATTTCTTGAATCCAGAGTATTTTAACTCAAACTCTGACATGGTAAATGATATAGAAGTGATGGAGGGTTTGTACAAGTGCATATGTAGATTGGTGAGAGGTGAGGATTTACTTGATAAAATTATGAATCAATTGAAAAAATACAAGAAAGTAGGACTTTTTAGTTTGTCAATGACTATCAGACAAAGAACTTTAAAATCACCAGGTAAATTCGTAAAGAATATATTATGCAATATCAATATTGGATAGTAATAAAGTTAATCTTATACGTTTTTGTGTTTCAAGCTGATTGACGATTTTTTTATGGTGTATAAACACCTTAATTAAAAACATTTGCAATGAAGATTTTGAACCTCACATGCTCTTCTTCTGACTGTGAACGTAATTGGAGTGTTTTTGAATATGTAAGTTGAAACTTTTTGTTAAAAGAAAACCGTGTATTAGACACCACGGAGTTATTGACTTATATAGAGAAGGATATACAACATAATTACAATAATACCCCTAGTTATTGTGTTTACAATATTCTAACACTCCCCCTCAAGTTGGAGAATATAGATCATATGCACCCAGCTTGTTACATATGTAGTCAATTCGGGAACCTCTCAGTGACTTAGTGAATATGTGAATATATCTGCTAGTTGATCATGCGAGTTGACAAAATTAGTAGATATTTCTCCTGATACGACTATCTCTCTAATAAAGTGACAGTCAACTTCAATATGCTTTGTTCTGTCATGAAAAACTGGCTTCGAGGCAATATGCATGGCAGCCTGGTTGTCACATATAAGTGACATTTGTGTAACCTCTCCAAACCTGAGTTCTTGAAACAACTGTTTTAGCCATATAAGCTCTTGACTAGTTATGGCCATAGCCTGATACTCTGCCTCTGCACCGGATCTTGTCACAACATTCTGCTTTTTGCTTTTCCAAGAAACAAGGTTACCTTCGACAAATATATAAAACCTAGAAGTGGACCTTCTATCAGTGGGAGATCCTGTCCAATCTGTATCAGAGTACCCTATGACTCGAGTATGTCCTTTGTCTGTATACAAAAGATCCTTTCCTAGTGCACCTCTGATATATCGAATATTGCGAGTTACAACATTCTAATGTTCTTTGCATGGAGAGTTGAGAAACTGACTTACTACACTTACTGCAAATGAGATATCCGAACGACTAACAATAAGGTAGTTTAGTTGCCCTACTAATCGCCTGTACCGTTCAGGATTTGGAAGAAGCTTCCTAGGAGCTTGACATTAGGATCTATAGGTCGACTGTCTTTGAGTTTAACATTCCTGTTTCTTCCAAAAATATCCATTGCATACTTCCTTTGGGATATGGCGATCCTCTGTTTAGACTGTGTTACTTCTATCCCCAAGAAATATTTGAGTTTGTCGAGGTCCTTTTTCTGAAAATGTTTAAAAAGATGTTTCACCTATGAAATCCCAAGATGATCATTACCTGTGATGACAATATCATCAACATAAACCACCACGTAGATGGAACCTGTAGATGAGTGGCGATAAAAGACAGAATGATCAGCCTCGCTCCGAGTCATGCCAAATTGTTGAATTACAGTACTAAATCTACCGGAGCATGCTCTGGGTGATTGCTTCAGGTCATATAAAGATTTGCACAGGCGACATACAAGACCAGAAGACTCCCTCTGAGCAACAAAACACGGAGGTTGCTCCATGTACATTTCCTCGAGCAGATCATCATGTAGGAATGCATTTTTGATGTCCAACTGATAAAGAGACTAATGGCGAATCGCAACAATTGACAGGAATAGGTGTACAAAAGACATCTTGGTAATAGGAGAAAAAGTATCCCCATAATCCAATCCAAAGATCTGAGTATAGCCTTTAGCGACGAGACGTGCCTTAAGTCTGTCAACCATACCGTCCGGATCAACCTTCACTGTATACACCCATCGATAACCAACAACTGACTTCCCAGGTGGTAGAGGAACGAAGTCCCAAGTCCCACTACTCTGTAAAGCACAAATTTCATCGAGCAGAGCCTGTTTTTATCTTGGATGGGCAAAGGTATCACTTACAGTCTTAGGAAGAGAAACATACGACAAGGAAGAAAGACAAGAATAATAGGAATGAGAAAGACGATGATAACTCAAATAAACATAGTGAGGAGAAGGATTACGAGTGGAACGCATACTCTTTCGAAGTGCAATAGGAATATCAGAGTCAGGAGATGGGACCGGAGGAAACAGTGAAGGACTTGGCTTCAAAGATGTGTCCACGGTAGTGGCAGTGTCAGTTGGCGGCAAAGCAGGACGAGGACGACGCTGATAAACCTGCAAAGGAGGAGATGAGGTTGGGGACGATAGAGGCGCCTCCGGAGGATAAAAGATAGTCACTAGTGCAAGTGGAGAGGGAGAAACTTCGGACTGGGAAGCAGGAGGCCCAAAAAAATGAAACCAAATCAAAGAATGTGACATCAACAGAGATAAAGTAGCGACGAAGAGTAGGGGAATAACACTTGTATCCTTTCTGAGACCGTGGGTACCCAAGGAAAACGCATTTATGAGACCAGGGAGAGAGTTTATCAATGCTAGGATAAAGATCATGAGCAAAACATATAGAACCAAAGACCCGAGGTGGTAAAGGATGAAGAGGATGATGAGGGTAGAGGATATGATGAGGTATTTTACCCCTGAGAGTGGAGGAAGGCATACGATTGATGAGATAACACACAGTAAGTACGACATCACCCCAAAACTGATGAGGAACATGAGAATGAAGAAGAAGAGTCCGAGTGGTCTCAAGGAGATGACGATTCTTGCGTTTTGCAACCCCATTCTGTTGAGAGGTATGAGGGCAAGACGTGCGATGCAGTACACCATGAGATGCCATGAATGAACGAAATTGAATAGAAAAATACTCGTGTGCATTATTACTTTACAAAGTTCAAAGAGAAATACCAAACTGAGTTTTGATTTCTTGAAAAAAAGATTGAAAAATAGAAAATAATTCTGAACGTTCCTTCATCAGATATAACCATGTACAACGGAAAAAATCGTTTATAAAAGTAACAAAATATCGTGATCTCAATGTAGAAGAAACACGACTCGAACCTCAAACATCATATTGAACCAAAGCAAAGGGGGGCGTAGCCCGACTCACAGTGCGAGGAAAAAAAGAATTACGAACATGCTTACCTAACTGACACGACTCACAAGACAAAGATTCAAAGTGAGAAAGACTAGGATGTAATTGTTTCAACTTATCAAGACCTGGATGCCCCAACTGGGCATGAATAAGAAGTGGAGATGCCGCCGCCGAACCAACAATAGAGAGTTGTTGAAGTCGATAAAGTCCATGAGATTCACATCCGAAGCCAATCATCCTTCCCGTACTCCGGTCTTGTAAGGAAACAGACGTTTTAGTAAAAGAAATAACACAATCAAGAGACTGAGTAAGCTGATTTATTGACAATAGATTAAACGAAGTTCCGGGAAGAAGAACATTATGAATGGAAAGAGACGGAGAAGGATGAACAATACCAATACTCTTGGACTCAGTTTGTGAACCATGGTGATAATTGGTAAATAACCAGAAGTAGCGAGAGAATAAAATAGAGATTTATTACCAGTGATATGATCAATGACCCCAGAATCAAGAACCCAAGGACTTGAAGAGCGAGATATGTCAGCAAAGGAATTACCAGCATGTGCAACAATAGCAGTGAAATCAGAAGCCTGACAATCCTCAAACCATTTCAAAAAGTCATTATAGGAAGGTTGTGGGGTCGAATCCAGTGGTGGCTGCGCAACGGAAGCCGAAGAAGCGACAGAACTCTGAACGACTTGAGCAGCGCGAGAAGGTCGACCATGTAGACTCCAACACTTATCAATCGTGTGTCCTGGTTGGTGGCAGTGATTACACTAAGGACGTCCTTTGCCACCCTTACGAGGTGGAGGTTTGTAGTTGTTTTGAAAGACCAAAGTTGACGAGTCACTAGGAACAGAAGGAGGCAACCTCAAGACTTTCTGATCACGAATATGAGAATAATCTGAGGGCAGACCATATAAAGCCAGAGATATAAAAAACTTCTTTCGATTTTCAAGCTCTGCAACAGGAGTGGCCGCAGGCGGAAGTAGTTCATTGAAGTCACAAAGAAGGCTACAGTCCGAATCCAAATAAGTTGACATTGAATCCTTAATTTGATGGGCACTGAGGATGGTCATAAGATCTTCACAAACTTGATAGAGTTGCCGAGAGGTGTTTGTAAAGAGTTGTTGAGCTATGCCCAAACATCTTTACAGGTTTTGTGAGTGCGGAAGACATCCTTAAGAGATGAATGGATGGTGGCTCGGATAATGCAACACAACTGGGCGTCAACCTTTTTCCATAGAGGACGATCGACGACTTAGACATCCTCTTCGGTTTGAGAGAGATGTGTCTTATAACCCTATCCAACAAGCCAAAGCTCAATGTGAGAGGCCCAAGAGGAGTAGTTCTTACCATCCAACTGCTCGGAGGAGAGTGGTGTAGTGATGTGGTTGGTAAAGATCGAAATATCTGGCTTTGGAGTGCTGGAGGTAGCCATTGATCAACTCGGTGAAAGAGGGCAACAACCCGACTCTTCGGCGACATCGCAGCACCTCGGAGACAGGCACGGAATTTCTCTCCGTCGTCGGACTGCAGGAGAATTAAGGGTTTGCTGCAGTGTTGGAAAATTTAGGGTTTGCTGCGACACAAGGATGCTGCGATGCAAGGATATTCCACGCAGAAGGAAGAGTAGCGGCGGCTTGTGCTCGCGATCGGGAAAGAGACGTCACGAGAGGGAGAAGAGGGATCGTGAGAGATTTTCTCTTGTCCAAGCGTGACTAATGGTGGCAAGAATTGGTGGCGGCTGGGAAAAATTAGGGTTTGACTCTGATACCATGTTAAGAGAAAACCGTGTATTAGACACCACGGAGTTATTGACTTATATAGAGAAGGATATACAGTATAATTACAATAATACCCCTAGTTATTATGTTTACAATATTCTAACACTTTTAATATATATTAAAATTTTATTATAGATTTTATTTTTTTTACTTTTTATTATTTTTTTCCTTGATACATTCTAAGAAAAGAAATATGCCGTCTCAACAATGATTGAATGATTTGGTATATATCAAGTACAATAGATCTTTGAGGCAGAATATGACATGCGAAATAAGATTGATCCTATTACTTTGTCAGAGATATATGATAGTAATGAATGATTGTTGGTAAAATTGAATGACAGTGATAAAGACAATAATAATGATTTTATCTATAAAGGTGAAAATTTGCGTTGGAGTGATGTAGCATGAGTATTTAAGGTTGGTGAAAGTGCGTATGACTTTTAATTTCGAAATGTGTCTTCTTCAAAAGGGACATCATCATCTGTTTTAGCAAAAAGAAAGTAATTTTCAACTCAAATTAGTCTGGTAGATGAAGAATAAATTAATCTTGATGATGAAATTGAAGAAGAAGATACCGATGAATACAAATCAAGTGATGAAGCTGATAACGTAGATTTTGATAATGAAGATGAAGAAGATTATTTTGATATTTAATGTTTCATCTATCACATTTTCAAAGTCTTTTAATTTATTTTTAATTTTTTTGAATAATCTATACCTTCATCGAAGAATATTTTGTTTATGGTTTTTTAGATTTTCAAAGGTATTTTTCAAAGACTTTTAATATATATAATAGTCTTTTTATTTATTACGTTTTTTTCCGTAAAGTGTGCTCTTCACTCTACGCTTGAAACCCCAAGACCCTTGAGTGGTTTTTTACACTTTGTGCTTTTGACAACTATGGGTGGAATATTGATGTCAATATCGATGACATCTTGATGAAGTCAGTCTGAGCTACTAACCTCATCCCTGATGTGGAAGAAGTCTTTGTGACAAAAATATAGGCAGAAGTTTAACCCGAGCAATGCACGTTTGAAGTTAAAAGTGGAAAGTTCCTCGGCTCATAGTCACATAGAAAGGAATCAAGGCTAATCTGAAAAAGTTCAAGGTAGGATAGTGCAAGACATGTGTTCTCTTTGAAACTTTCAAGAAGTGCAACGATTAGTAGGTCTGGTAATTGCTTTATTGAGATTTATCTCTAGGTCAGTCAATAGAAGCTTGTCTTTCTTTACGATCCTAAGAAAGGCAACACACTTTAATTGGGACGAGAAATGCGAGTAGGCCTTTGTTGACCTCAAAAACTATCAGTCCAACTTATCAATTCTGTCCAAGCCTACTTTTGGGGATCAACTTTGGGCATTTCTCTCAACTACCGAGGGGCTATTAACTTGGTACTTTTGCAGCAGGAAGGCTCATCCATATGCTAATATACTTTGTTAGCCACATTCTCAAGGGAACCGAGCTAAGATATACTAACTTGGATACATTGACAATGACACTGACTCTCATGGTAAGAAGTTGTCATACTTAATCACAATTTTGACCAATAGCATAATGAGCTAAATTCTCACACATCTAAAGGCCTCGGGAAGATTGATAAAGTGGATCACAAAGTTCAGTGAGTATGATATTCAATGTCAACCTTGAACTGCAATCAAGGCCTAAGCTTTTACCGACTTCTCGGTTGAAACTACTTGTTGGGAGGAGGAAGAGCCTTGGATGATCTTTGTCATCCTCGGGCAAAGTAAGAGTAGGGGTGATGCTTATCTCACCTTGGGGAGGTGTTGTAAAGCTTGCCGTCCAATTGAATTTATGATCTTCCAATATGAAGCTGAGTACAAGGCTCTTATTAGGTTTTTGGCAACTAAGGATGTTGGAACTACATGATTAGTAGTGCACTAGTGGCTTGGCAAGTCAATGACTCTTACGAGTTCAAGAATGAAAAGCTAAGGAAATATACTAATGCTTATGAAAAGGCAAAGAAAGACTTCAGCAAAATTGTCCTTGAACAAATTCCTCGAGAAGAGAATCTCAAGGATGATGTACTGAGAAAGATGACCAACTCTTTTACCAGTTGGATAACCCGGGAAGTTATTGCTCAAGTCGAGCTCATATCACAAGTGGAACACCCCTCTGCATGAGGAGAAGCCTGATTGGAGATTTGACAGTCTAGTATACCTCTAAGGAGCTGAACTCCCAAATGATCATCTTAGGGCATAGAGTATGAAGAGAAGAGCACTCCGCTTCATGCTTATCAGTGGAGTGCACAAAAGAACTTCTTCCGACCTCTCCTTCGATGGGACTCCAGGAGGGTGAGTATGAGTATATGCTTCAGGAGATTCATAAAAGTTGCTTCAGCATCTACCTCAGATGCTAAGGTAATTCAAAGACTCAGCTTGGGAGCTTATTACTTGGAAGATGCACATGGAAAACACTCGAGCCACTACAAAATTATTTCCACTTGACGCCCATAACTAAAGTCTCTTGCAAGACCTAGGGCCTAGTAATATCAAACTGACCGAGCTCTACTTGTAAGCAAGGTCTATCCTTAAACTCATCACAAAGTACAATTTTTAAGTTGTAGATATTGATTCCTCTCAAAAAGGCCATATCTTTATTGTCGAGTCAACTCTTACCTCTCCCTCACCTTAGTGGTTTGCCTAAAGGTCGAGGGATTGATCCAACTCTTGCCTTTCCTTGATCTCAGTGGTTTGCCTAAAGGTCAAGGTATCGAGTCAACCTTAGTGGTTTGCCTAATGTTGAGGGATTGAGCCAACTCTTCTCCTAGACCTCAGTGGTTCGCCTAAAGTTTGAGGGATCGAGCCAACTCTTACTTCTCCCTGGCCTCGAAGGTTTGTCTATGGTCCAGGGATTGAGCCAACTCTTACCTTACCCAAACCTCAGTGGATTACCTAAAGGCTACAGATTGAGTTAGCTTTGGAGCCACATAAGAACTTAGTTTTGTGAGTCAAATGACATACTAAAAGAAACACAAACAATTAGTCTTATGGACAACTCTCTGAGCTCTCCGAAGGAGAAACTACAACTTAGTTTCCAATGTCCTCTGAAGAGGTTGGAAAAGGGAAAGGAGAAGGTCGGAGGAAGAAGTAGTTCTTCTAACCCTTGTGGAAAGTTGGGTAAGCCCATAAGAATTGGGAATCTAGTCAGTTAGGTGGTGAAGTAAAATACTCACGCCTCGACCTTTTTTAGATGGTAAAGAGCATGAAAGATGGGAGGAGTCAAGGAAGTTTCAAATGCCGTAACATCATGATTGTCCTGACGGAGGAATGAATTTAAGGTTCAAAGGGATACTAAAGTAGGCATCGACCTCCATATAAAACAAAGGGGAAGTTGGAGGCCGCCTTCGTACCCTACGGTGGTAGATGGGAAAGGTGAGAAGGTTATGTTGGTCTCATAATTCCAGTAAATGTGGAACCCCTCCCGAATCACTTGTTGACCTACTACTAGATCTGCTAGTCGGACTTGAAGACCTAGCCCTAGAAGCCATCTAAATACACAAACTAAACCCCCAAGAAAATGAAGGTAAAGTATGCAAAAGGTGAGGAGATTTACGAAGAGGTTAGATCACAAAGCGATGATGATGAAGATCAAATGAAAGCTCAAGGGGAAGAAATGCGGAATCTAGTTATAAACCCTTGCACGTGATCCTATGGTGCAGGAATGCCTCGATGCTATCAGATCACTTGATTTAAAACTGGAGGGAAGCCTTAGAAGATCAAGAAGTTGCTCTCGGTCCAAGGGGATAGACAAGCTTCGGGATGCTCATGTTGCATCCAACGGCGTAGAGGAGCCTTGAGAAGATTAACCGTCACATTGATTTGATAGGACAACTATCAGAGATTACACCATGATTTGGCTAATTATTATGACATCATTTGGCCAATTATGACATTATAATTTAAAGTATCTGCAAGAGGGTGGCCATTATGAGTGCCCAGACATCGCCTACTAGGGGATTGCTGAGCTTCTCAAGTCAAGCTACCTTCCCCTGTACCAACTCATCAATTTAGTTTGTTCTCCCCAACTTCCCGCTGGACTATCATGCGAAGTGGGGTCTTGCCCGTCTTCGCTCCTTAACTTGACTTGGAGGGGGGACTCATGATATCCTAGGATAGCAATCAACCTGTGTGGCTCTATCGCAGGTCAGCCCTCCTTACATGTGTAAGGATCTTGCATCCCACATAGTTCCCTATTTAACTCGGTCTCTTGAGTTCCCCATATAGATTGGTTACCTGAGTGCCCTGTGCAACTTAGCCTCCCTAGTTCCTCACGTGACTTGTCCTCTTGAGTCTTCCATATAACTCAACTTCCAGAATGCCTCATGCGACTTGACACCCTAGTTCCCTAAGGCAACTTTGCTCCCTGAAACCTTCCACTCAGAGTTGTTCCTTGGCTCTATACTTAACTTGCCTCTCCGTGTTTTCTGCTCAGTAATTGTCTTGAGATGGCGTGGACCATGGTCTTGGTAATAGTCCCTCAGCAATTACCATCTCCGGCCAGTAATGATCAAACGGTTGAAACCACCACAATTAAATGACAATTAAATCTAGATTAATAGTAGAAATGGCTGAAATGGAAGAACTGCTCCTATTTTTCTGGAGATCATGACCACGATCTATTTTTCTCTCTTCTCACGCCTATAAATACTGAGGTATGTCCATCATTTATAGGTTTAGATCTTCTTCTCTCAATTACCACACTCCACACTACTTTCCACTTTCTTGTCACACCTAGTAACTTAATCATCAGAGGGACTTTGCCGGGAACTACCTCCGGTGCCCTCTGACGTTTCCCTTGTGCGTGCAGGTCGGATCATTCTCCTACCTCTGCTTTTGACCCAACGATCGAGTTGGTGCCCATCTCAACCTCCACATCAACAGCTAGCTCGGCATCAAATCTCTACAACATCACCACCCATAAAAAAATATTTGATATGTTCATTGGAAACAAACAGCATACTATCCTACCCTTTCAGGGATGCATTAATAAACTCCAATATTTATTATTTAGTATGCATGGTAAGAGCAGAATTTTGTAAATCTTCAGTTCTGTAAATATTTGTGCATGTCATTTTCTAATATTGCTTGTCTGCTGTTTTCTTTCTTATAAATTGAGCCATTTGTGTTTTCCCAGCTCATCATCCAAATATTAATGCTGCAGTCGACCTACTAAAAGAAGGCAGGTTGCTTTCTCAGTTTTCAGATATATTAAGCTTTAGTCTTTTTATGACTTCTTATAGCTATTGCACTTTTATTAAATGTAACAATTTAGGCATTTCTAAGTTAAAAGTTGAGCCATACAATGAAGACTCGGGTACTGGTGAGCTGCGATATGTACAGGTTTGTTTTGCCTCCTATTTCTTCATGTTAGTCCATTGCCAAGGTGAATTAGTCGTCTTAAAGTTATGTTAGACAGTAGACGTCTCTATTTTTTTCTCAGCTTCATGAGCTAGTTTGATTGTTGAATAGGCCTTATCAAAGTTGCATAAGATCATAACTACATACTCTTTTTGTTACTGATTTATTCTTCATTGGCATACTAGTGGTATATGTTCTGCTGTTGTGATTTAACTATTGAAATCATTTACCAAGGTTGCTATAACTGTTGAAATCATGCACCAAGTACCAAAAAGTTAAATCCTAACCTTATTGTACCATGATAGATATACATATATATATATATATGCATTGCCTATGCATTGCCAGTTGTTGGATGGTAAAGTCCATTGCGGCAACCCTTCAATATAGCTATCAGCCAAACCAGTGGTATGTAATGTATCACTCAATATCCAAACCAATGGTATGTAATGTATCGCTCTATATGCACGAGGCTGCTTTACTTAACAAGTAAACATCACCTGTCAAGGCATTTCTGGTCAAGTAGTATAAGAAACATAATATTTTTTATTTAATCATCTACCTCTAGTCAATGTTCTCCCAATTCGGGTGAGCTCTTATAGCTTGTGAAATAGTCAAAACATTTGTTTTTATTCCTTCAACTCAAATGCTATTTTAATTTTGCTTTTAATAGTTGTTATGTACATAACCATCAATCCTGACCAATTGACTTTTTTTTTTCATGACCTAGAGGACACTCTTCTTATAAAGGGGATGGGCTCCACGCTAATAGGATATAGAATTTTATTCAATTTCATGTTAACACAATGACATCTCATGTTGTATCAAATATAACATGCTTGAATGGAAGTGCAAGCGATAGAGTAATAAATGTAAATACATAAAGCATGTAGATACGTAAAACAAAAGAATGACACTAGAACCCATTTCCATGTAGCCGTTGGGTTTCTCAAGGCATGACCTAAACTTGGTCAAGTGGTTGCCTCAAATTGGCAATATGGAGGTCAAAGGAAGATAGTATCTAAGAACAAAAAGTACAAAGTAGAATAGAGAGAAGATGTGCATCATATAATATATAAAGAGGGAAACAAGATGTAAGTTATCTTTTATGAGATTATCAGGAATTAATTCTCGTTGATTACCATTTTAATTATTCTCACTTAAGATTTAAGGTCGCTTTTTAATTACTATCTTAATGCTCTTTACTACTATCTGTTTTATCTTGTCACATATGAAATCTCATGTATAAGGGCAAAATGCTTGTAGTAAAGTACAGCTGAAGCTCGCAAGCTCACATAATGCGTGGGGGTACTCCTTGCACTCAGTTGCATAAGAAGTCATCCTTCTTGATAAAGTAATGACTAAGGTCCTGCATAACATGCTAATGGACTGAAAGTCCCTTTGGAGCACGGGCCAAACCTGTTCTTTTATTTAATAGAGGTAGTTCTGCATTTTGAAGGGGAACTTTGGCGCAACGGTAAAATTATTGCCATGTGATCAAAAGGTCACGGGTTCGAATCCTGGAAACAACCTCTTGCAAAAAAAAAAAGCAGGGTAAGGCGGTGTACAATGGATCCTTTCCCGGGACTCCGCATGACAGGAGATTCGTGCACCGGACTGTCCTTTTTTTTTTTTTTTAGTTTCACATTTTAACACTTTATAATTCTGAAGATAGTTCAAGTTCTTTGAAGGGACAACCATAAGTTTTTATCACCTATGAAATCTACTATGTATATTAGGATTTTTTTTAAAACAAATCCATTAATGTGTACCACCCACATTTATCAAACCTAAGGATATTTTATTTCCTTGTTTTATTCTACTTTTAACTCTTTATAATTCTCAAGATAGTTCAAGTACTTTTAAGGGACTACCCAAAGTTTTTATTACCTATGAAATCTATTACCTATAGTAGGGTTTTTTTTTTTTTTTAAAACAAATCCATTAATGTGTATCACCCACATTTATCACCCAAGGATTTTTTATTTCCCTTTTATATTCTCCTTTTAACAAACACCTAAAAATTATCTTTAACCCATGTTTCAACGTGTAAGATCTCTTTTTATTCTTCCTCTTTTAAAATGACATATTAATCTCAATAATTTTATTTCATCACTTAAATCATGTACAAGTATAAAATAGAAACAACCAAGAAACACTCACTTGAGTAAGGACTCAGATTGCACTTGCTCGCACTAAAATCTCTAAACTCCTTCAATCCAATTGTGGAGCTATTATGATACATTGGGAGAAACACTTAATACACACTGAAATATAAATTCAACAATTAGTCAAACAAAACACTATATATAGTAATTCCACCCTCATTGATGATGTTGAAATATATTCTTGAGTTTGCTGAGGTGGATCTCTAATCTGATTTGTACAGTGTGGTTTGACCTACTAATGGTGTAGAACTCTGCCAACAACAATCAAGTCTTTACTCCACTAAGAGAGGTTGGTTATATACATCCTTCTATGCAATTGCACTCGATCCCCTACTACATCATCATCTATCATTACAGTTGTGCCCAAAGGATGTCTACATATTTTCACAATGGCATGATATTGTCCACTTTGGGCCTAGACCCTTATGACTTTGCTCTTGGGCTCTCTCCAAAAGGCTTTATGTCAATGGAGATATCCTACATCCTTTTAACCCCATGATCTTTACCAAATCTTTCCAATGTGGGACTTTGATTGAACCCCAACAATCCTCCCCTCAAACGAAGGACCACAATTACTCTCATAATCCGGGCCTCCTGGGCCTCCCCGCGAGCATTTGGTCACCCTGACCTGCTCTGGTCCTCCCCGCAAGCATCCGCACCCGGTCACCTTGACCTACTCCGGGCCTCTCCGCGAGCATTCGATCACCTTGACTTGCTTCGGGCCTCCCTGTGAGCATCCGATCACCCTGACCTACTTGCCTTCCTCGCGAGCATCTAGTTAGTCTGACCTACTTCAGGCCTCCCCGCAAGCATCCAGTCATCTTGACATGCTCCGGGTCTCCCTGCGAATATCCGGTCACCCTGACTTGCTTCGGGGCCTTTCCCACAAGCATCTGGTCATCCTGACTTGTACCGGGCCTCCCCGTAAGCAGCGAGATCTGGTCAATCTTGACTTGCTTCGGGCCTCCCCGCGAGCTTTCAGTTACTCTGACATGCTTCGGGCCTCCTCGCAAGCATCCGATCATTCTGACATACTCTGGGCCTACCCTCAACTTCGTTCAAGGCCGCTCCACATGATATCTGGTCTGTACCATGACTCTGATATCATTTGTTGTGACCGAAAAGGATATCTCCACAATGACATGATATTGTCGACTTTGAGCCTAGACCCTCATGGCTTTGCTCTTGGGCTCTCCCCAAAAGGTCTCATGTCAATGGAGATATCCTACATCCTTTTAATCTCATGATCTTTACTAAATTTTTCCAATGTGAGACTTTGATTAAACCCCAATAATTACTAACCAAGTCTTATTTGATTTTCTTCTTCTTCTATTAACGCGTGCATATTTGTTACTAACCAAGTCTTATTTGATTTTCCTCTTCTTCTATTAACGCGTGCATATTTGTTATGGTCTCACATAACCTAACTATGACATTTATTAGACATTTAAATATATGTCCATACCATCTTAAATCCGTCTCTCGTGTTTCCTCCCAATAGGCACAACCTCCATTTTCTTTCTAATATTTTCATTTCTAATCCTATTCATTCTTGTATGTTCACACATCCATTTTAACATCTTCATCTTTGTGATTCTCATTTTTTTCTTGTGTGTGCGCTTCATAATCCAACATTCAGTTCCATATAATATAGCAGAAATTGTTATTTTGTAAAACTTTTCTTGTAGTTTTAGAGGTATATTACAATCTCAAAGAACACCTAATGCCATTCGTCATTTCAATCATCTTGCTTTCTATGTAAAATATCTCTACCAACTACTATATCCTTTTATAAAAAGGATCCTAGATACTTAAAACTCTTAGTTACAAGTAAATAATCGTCTCCTATTTTAATAATTATCTTCCTATATCTATTACTACTAAACTTAAATTACATATATTTTGACTTTACTCTATTAAGCCTAAAATTTTTTATTTCTATTGTTTCTTGCTAAGATTCGAACTTAGCATTAACTCCTTCAGGCGTCTCATCAAAATAATGTCATCTACAAATAACATGCACGATGGTAACATGTCTTAGATGTGTATAGTAAGTTCATCTATGGCTAGTGTAAAATATATATTACACTTATAGTTAATCTTTTATGTAACCCTATTATTATAGGAAATTATTATCTGTATATATTAGTTATTATATTATCTATATATATTAGTTAATATATTTATGTTAATTAGATTAATTATCAATTAACCTAATTATAGTTTTCTAAAATAGATTCGTAGTTTGTATATAAATGTCTCACTTTTTAATAAAGTGTAACGAATTCTTTTTTATCTCTATTTTACAGGGTATTAGCCTTACGATTAGAAATCAGAGTTGATCTCCGCAGATTCTCTTCCCTCCCTACAAGCCCTAGCTGTCGACGCCCTTGTGTTCAGAGAAGTTCGTTGCTTCCTTCCTCCTCGTCGTTTTCTTTGCTTCCTTCCTCCTCCCTTATCCCACTGCTGAGCCCTAGCCACCAACGAGCTCCAAGCCCTTATCGTTTTCTTTGCTTCCTTCCTCCTCCCTTATCCCACTGCTGAGCCCTAGCCACCAACGAGCTCCAAGCCCTTATCCCTAGCAACGTACCATGATCGCGCTCGTTTCTCGCCGCGACAACCTCAATGTCGCTTCTCACCGCAGTAGTTCGTGATGGTTTCCGTAATCACCCTCCTCTCTTGTTGTGACAACGTTAGCGCTACCTCTTGCTGCAGCAGTCTTCTTGTTCTTGTCCACGACAAGTTTGTCTTGTTTCGCCACCATCGGCGTCTGTCCCTTAGACTTGGATTTGTTGGACTCATCTTCTTTGGGGAAACGGGTAGGGTGACTTCCTCCCTAAGCCCAATTCTTTTCCTGTTGCTGTGTTTTCACTTTCTGTTCCTATTGCTGCATTTTTTTTTTTTCACTTCACCTGTTGCTGTGTTTTCTCTTCACTTATTGCTACATTTTCACAGGCTACAAATAATGAATTCTCAATGCCCTCATCATGTGTTGTAGTTTCTAAAACAACATTTTTTGTTTGCCCTATGAAATAGTTGAATTGAGAACAAATAAACTGCTTTATCACACGTAGAGGCTACATCTCTTGTACACTTTTTGTCTTAAGCTCCAAGACAAGCCTCCACTGCTGGGCGGCTCCAAGAAGTTCCTTTGTTCTTCCTCCGTCTAGGGCAGTCATCGGCTCCCTCTACATTCTTCTACCTCAAGACAAGTCTCTGAACTTGTTTCAACTTCTAGAGCCCAGCTTTCCTCCTTGCCGAGCAGCTGCAACAACCTCCAGCCCTTCCTCCTCTTTGGGATAAAGTCTTATGACTAAAAATAAATCTTCTGTTATAATAAATGTGGTTTCTGTGATGTCTAAAATTACGTATCATAAATTAAATGGTTTGAACTATTTGAATTAGAGTAAGACTGTTTGTCTTTATCTGTGAAGTATTGATAAAGATGGTTATTTAATTGTTCCTCTGAAAGATGACTTGAAGCAGACATGGCTTAGAGAGGATGCTTGCTTGTTCCTTCAAATTTGGAATTGTATAGATAGTGAGGTAATTGGTTTGATCAATCATTGTGAATTTGTTAAAGAATTGATGGATTATCTTGAATTTTTGTACTCTAGAAAAGGGAATCTCTTCCGCATGTATGAGGTTTGCAAAGCCTTTTACCATGTGAAAAAACAAGATCAACTAATTATTTTATGACATTTAAGAAGACATATGACGACTTAATATGTTGCTGCCCTTTAGCCTTGATGTGAGCATTCAACAATGCCAACAAGAGCAAATGACTATCATGAGCTTTCTCGCTGGCTGATTTTGAGTCTGCTAAATCACAAGTTCTCTTTGGTTCTGAGATCTTATCTTTACAAGATGTATTTAGTCATGTTCTCCGTACAGAAAGTACTTCACCCATTCCACTTAATGGCGCTTTGGTAAATCGCAATACTAATTATGTGCCTAAAAAATCAATGATTCATGGTGGAAATAGAGGAGGCTCACAAGACTTTGAAACTCGGATGCAAAATTCTAGTGGTATTATATGCAACTACTGCCGTAAGTCGGGCCATACAAAATGTGTAGATCAGCAAAAACACTTGACTCATATTGCATCTACTAATGATGCCCCTAATAAATCAATTCTTATCTCTGCAGATGAATTTGCCAAGTTCACACAATATCATGAATCACTCAAGAATTCATCATGTCTTGTTTCCTTATCCTCCAAATAGATCATTGATTCTGGTGCCACGGTTATATGACAGGTAATTCTAGTATCTTTTTTATTTTTCGTCCAAAGCTAACACTCCTGTTACTTTATCTGATGGGTCTCCATCTCGTGTTCATAGGTCTAACACTATCAATCCTACTCCTTTGCTTCATTTATCCTCTATTTTATATTTACCTAATTTATCCTTTAATTTTCCCTTTGCCGGTCAATTAACTCATAATCTTAATGGTTGCATCTCATTTTTTCTCGATTATTGTTTATTTCAGGATCTTTTGACGAAGAAGATTATTAGTCAAGGACATGAGTCTGGAGACCCTCTATATTCTTGACACACTGCTTGTCACACCTAGGTAGTCCCTGCCAGAATAAATTTAGGCAGCATCTCCCCTGTACGGGTCATAATATGAAACCATACTACATGCCCTCAGGGCCACATATACCTCGGCCAACACGACCAGAACAATAATAATAACATAACTAACAATCCACGCAGTTTATATATTTCAGCCTCTGGCTGATACAACCACGCAGTTTATATTTAAATAAGTCCTACTCCACTACAACGACGGAAAAATTAAAACCACAACAGAGAAACCAACGCAACAGAAAAAATAAGTGTAGTAGACCAAACTCGATAAAAATCCTCGAGTACAATCACAAGTATATATATCAACAAGTAGATCAACACAAAAAAGACAAGGAACCAAATCCGTAAGCAGAAAGTCGTCGTGACACAGAGTGGGGATTAGTGACTGGAATCTCCTAACGGTCTCAACCTGAAATAGATATAATCAACGGGGTGAGTTCAACAACTCAACAGGTATCGAGCTGACATACATAATAAGAAATAACTAATAGTAATAAATATGTATACAGTCTCTTGGAGTAATGGAAAATGCAAAACTGTAAGAAAAGGAGAAGCTGTACTCACTAGGACCTCCTATCAGAATAATAAGGTCGTCAGACCAAAAGTAATATGTCCCTGTATGCATGTCAAACATATGCATTCATCCAATATGCAGCAAACAAAGTGCAGCAAACACAAGCAATAAATGGAATCATGCATATGATGCATATGACATGGTCACCCCTGACGCCAATCAGCCATCTCACACATGATGGTGAGACCAAGTGGGTAGGGCTATAACAACTGTGCACTCTGCCATCACTGCTCCTGATGAGTGATCGAGTGGACAGGATGCTGTCGGAGTGCACCTATCCTCCTACCCAAATCATAAGTGGGGGAGCACTATGCTCTCATCTTTCTGAGACAGTTCAGAGGAGGGATCCCTGCCGGCTACCACGCTGCGTCACCACTACCCATGAGCGGATCAACGGAGTCTAACAGAGCAAAACTGCCACACACCCTGCCTGATATACCACTAACCCGTGAGTGGTTGTGTGTGTAGATCCATGTAACTGGCGATGTGCTCAACAATATGGAGCCGACAATCGCTCAGCATGCAATCATGCGAAATGGTGCATGACACTACGCATGAAAATCCTGACCATATCTACTTCCATAAAGCATGTACCAAAAATAAATGGATCAAATAAACAAATCTTAGTACACGGGTCAGATATGGTAAATGTCTAGTCCGGTGTATCATAAGGCATGGTATGTCACTACTTCTATGAGCATAAATAATCATGGCAATAAACAAGAGGATAAATGTCTAGTCCGGTGTATTATAAGGCATGGTATGTCACTACCTCTATGAGCATAAATAATCATGGCAATAAACAAGAGGGTATAAAACATAAATGCAGACCAGATAAAAGCATGCAACAGGTATCATGTAGTGATATACCAAAGCAAAGATAAACATAATTATTACTAGAGGCTATAACCTATTACGCATATCAACATGATATTATCAAAAGAGATAAGTCAAGGTACCCGCCTCAAATGTAGACCGAGCTAAACAATCTCTATGGCGAAGTGCTCGTCCCGAATCAAAGTCCTGTAATATATCGTACAGTTTAACTAAGTTTCATTATGAACAAAATAACTAAACCAAATTCTTATTTACTAGGAATCCTAATTCTTTCATTAAATCTCGGTTAACTAATTAAATCGGATCTAATCCGAGCTTAGATTGGATCCAACATTTAACCCTAATTATCACATAATAACATGTTCTAAAACAAATTCCAAATCATCATTGATCGGATTAAACCCAAACTCACCCAATTCGGTATTTAGTTCAATCACAACTTAACACAAAACTTACCCAATTTCCAATGCCTCAGCGCTGCTCCAATCCTGAAGAACTTACTGTTAAATTTCTGGCCGCAGCTACAATGGTTGTTGAAAACAAATCAAATATCCTATGGAAATCCAACCTCTACAAATTAACCCGAAGCATGTTAAACTTCTAAACTCTGTCCACAGACTCCCTTACCTCCTCCACGCTCGTTTTGGCTTCCTATCTAGGAAATCGCAGATCTGTCCCAAACAATCTTCATTACCTCTAAGGTCCTTTGATCTACTGTAGTGGTCGGAATCCAGTAGAAAAATCCCTGCTGCTAGGTCCTGTAACCAGAGGTGCCGGCAGAACTACTTCAGGGGTCGGCGATCGGGCAGAAGGAAACCAAGGAGAGATCGACGGTAATACCTCAACACCAGCGCACGGGAGGAAGAAAACCAAACTAGGGCTCGGTGTTGCTCACTTCTCGTCTTGAGCAGGCGACCGATGCGTTCTTGGGCAGCGCCGCGAGATCGAGAGGAAGACAAGGAGACGACGTCGGTGGCTTAGGGCTCGGCTACTATGGACCCAATCTAGGGCACAATGGGGGCACGCCGGAGAGACCTAGTGGTCGGCGCTGCTTCTTTCGATGGCGGCGGACTACAGAGAGGCTAGGGTAGCGCTCGGGAGGAACAATGGAGATCGAGAGGAGAAGTGCCCGACTTCCCTTTGGCCACTGCTTTTGTCCGCGAGAGGGAGAAGATGCAGCGCGAGGCGGCGCGTGGCGGCGTGTCGGTTGGGGAAGTCGATCGGGTTGGGGGAGATGGCGTCGCGAAGAGGAAGAGAGGAGAAGAGGGATCGTCGTCGGGTGAGGGCTTGGGCACGCGGCGGGGAAAAGAAGAAAAGAAAAGAAAAAAGAAAAGAAAAACTAAACTTTTCCTCGTTTAAATGGGGTAGCCTAAATAGGCTTTCCCGTGACCCAATATTTATCCCCGTAACCTACATCATACGACCTCCAAAAAATTCCTAGAAAATTTCTAAAAATTCTGGAAAATTCCATCGGTATTTTACACTGCTCCCAAATTCTTTTGCTAGCTCGAGTGTCACTTCTTCTTTTGAGGCTTATTGTAGGTTGGGACATCCATCTCTACCTTTGCTCAAGAAGCTTTGCCCATAATATGATAAGGTGTCTTCATTAAATTGTGAGTCATGTTTGCAAAATATCACCGTCTTAGTTCAAGTCCAAGAGCAAATAAACGTGCTATTCTTTTTGAATTAGTTCATTCTGATATTTGGAGTCCTTGTTTTGTTTTATCTAAACCTGGTTTTTGGTATTTTGTTACTTTTATGGATGATTATTCTTGTGTAACCTGGTTATATTTAATGAAAAATCGTTCTGAGTTATTTTCTGTGTTTTCTGCCTTTTGTGCTGAGATTAAAACTCAATTCAATACATTCATCTATACTTTACCAAGTGATAATGCTAAGGAATATACATCTCGTTTATTCCAGTTGTATATGGATCAGAATGACATGCTTCATGAAACCTCGTGTTGACATTCCATCCCAAAATGGTGTGGCTGAACGTAAAAACAGACATCTTCTTGAAACTGCACGGGCCCTTTTATTTCAAATGAATATTCCCAAACCTTTTTAGGCTGATGCAGTTTCTGCGGCATGTTTTCTCATTAATCACATGTCATTTTCTATTCTTCATAGTGAGATTCCTTATAAAATCTTTTTTACCAATAGGTTTCTATTAACCCCAGGATATTTGGTAACACTTGTTTTGTTCATCCACATGTCACTAAATTAGATCCCAAGTTTTTGAAGTGTATCTTCCTTGGTTATTCTCATCATCATAAAGGTTATAGGTGTTATTGTTCAATATTAATTAAGAAAATTGGGAAGATGGAAGGAAAAAAAAAACTAGAAGAAGAAGAATTTTTTATTATTCATTTTCAACTAGACATTACATCAATAAATAGAAGATACAAAGTGCTAAAATAGGAACAAATAAAAGAAAGGAAACATAAGAAATGGAAATCCCTAAAATAAATTATTTTCTGATTTCCCAAGATTCTTTCCTGATTTTATGCAATCATTATCTCAAAGATTATTTTCTGATTTTTTAAAAGCTATTTCTTAATTTTATGCAATCAAGATCTCTTAATTTTCCAACACTTTCCCTCAAGTTGGTGCATAAATATCAATCATGCCTAACTTGTTAACTGTTCAAAGTTGACTCTTGCAAGTCCCTTCGTCAAGATGTTAGTTATTTGTTGGCTAGAAGGTACAAATGGTAAGCAAATGGTTCCAACTTCAATTTTCTCCTTTATAAAATGTCGATCAATCTCAATGTATTTCATTTTATCATGTTGGACTGGATTATGAGCAATGCTTATTGCGACCTTATTATCACAATATAATTTCAATGGAAGTTCTATGGGTTTTCTGAGCTCTTCAAGTATTCTGTATACCCACAATACCTCATAGACTCCCTGAGCCATTGCTCTAAACTCGGCTTCTGCACTACTTTTGGCTACAAAACTTTATTTCTTACTTCTCCATATTACTAGGTTTCCCCATACAAAGGTGCAGTATCTTGAAGTCGATCTTTTGTCATTAACCGATCCTGCCCAAGCTGTATCAGTAAACACATCAACACTCCTTTGATTAGTCTTTTTAAAAATTAGTCCTTTTCTACGAGCCATCTTTAAATATCTCAGAATTCTATAAACAACCTCAAGGTATTTTTCGTGCATGCATAACTGACTCACAACACTAATTGAAAAAGCAATGTCTAATCGAGTATGAGATAGGTAAATTAGTTTCCCAACTAATCTTTGGTATCTACTGGTATTAACAGGAACACTTCCTTTTTTCCAGAGTTTTACATTAGGATCCATGGGAGTTTCTATGGGTTTACAACCACTCATTCATGTTTCCTCCAAAGAGATTAAGGATATACTTCTGTTGAGAGACAACAATACCTTCGCTAGAGCGAGCGACTTCCATATCAAGAAATACCTTAATGTTCCCAAATCCTTGATCTCAAATTCAACTGCTAAGCTTTTCTTTAGTCTTTCCACTTCAATCACATCATTACATGCGAGAATAATATCATCGACATACACTATCAGTACAACAATCTTTCCTTTAGTGGAAAATTTTAAAAACAATGTATGATCTGTTTGTCCTTGAGTGTTTCCTTGCTTGTTGACTGATTGAGTAAATTTCTCAAACTAAGTTCTCGGAGATTACTTGAGACCGTATAAAGATTTTCTATAGTGAAAATCCACTTACATTCCACAATTCTTTTCCCTGTTGGCAGTGTAACAATCTTCAAAGCATTATTCTTTTCAAGAGCTCTCATCTCCTCAAGCACAGTATCCTTCCACTTTGGAACTTGTAGGGCTTCCTGTACATTTTTAGGAATGCCTACGTAGGATAATTGAGAACAAAAAGTGACAAGGGATGAAGATAAATTGGAATGTGACACACTTAGATATAGGATGTTTGGTACAAGATCTGTCACCTTTTTGAAGTGCTATTGGTTTGTCAGACTTAGATTGACTATCAGACTTTGGAAAAAAATTATCAGTACTAGGATGAAGATTCTCCCTTGGCTCGGAATCACGACTATGCTGTAAAGATGATTCATCTTTTCCTTTCTGATGATTCTTTCTCAAATAGACGATTCCCTTCCAAGTTTGTTCCCCTTCCTTTAATCTATTACCTGTCATATCATGTAGTGACATTGTACTAGGTTTTTCACAATTTTGTTTCTCAGATTTTTTGATTGTCAAATGTAGGCGTGGATTCAATAGAAATATCACTCATTATGAGAGGAGTTTTAAAGAATAATTTTTCGCCATTTGTTATTTGTGCAGAGGTATTAGGCTCAAATTTAAACATATCATTTGAGAAAAATATATCATTAAAGCTAGTAAATGAATCTTCCCTTGAACTCTCCCCCTTGAAGATGAATGTCCTTAAAAAAAATGTTATGTTTCAAAAAATGTGACATCCATTCTCACAATTTTTTTTTGATATCAGATCATAACACTTATAACCTTTTTTTGCGTAGGGGAGTAACCCACAAAGACACATTTTCTTGCCCTTGGCTCAAGTTTTCCGGTTATCCTATGTTCGTGAACAAAAGTTGTGCAACCAAATATTTTTAATGGTAAATTAACTGAAAGACGAACAATAGGAAAACATGTTGTAAATGTATTGAATGAAGTCTTGAATTGTAGAACTTTAGATGATATTCTATTAATTAAATATGAAGCAGTTAAAATAATTTCACCCCATAAATATTTTGGTACTTTAGTTGAAAAAAGTAATACCCGGGCTACCTCCAGGAGGTGTTTATTTTTTCTTTCAGCAATACTATTTTGTTAAGGTGTATCTATACACGAACTATGATAAACTATTCCCTTTTAAGGAAAAAATTTCCTAAGATTGTTTTAAAATATTCCTTCCCATTGTCACTTCTAAAAATCTGTATGTTAGTTTGAAATTGAGTTTGCGCCATATTGAATTTTTTTTTAAAGATTTGTTTAACTTTTGATTTTTTTCTTTAATAAATACACCCAGCAAAGTCGAGTATGATCAGCAGTAAATGGGATAAACCATTTCTTATTAAAGGGGGTGTTTATTTTATTAGGACCCTAAATATCATTGTGAATTATGGTAAACGGTTTTGATGACTTGTATGACTGTGAAGGGAAGAATATGCGGTGGTGTTTTGGAATCTCACATACTTCACAATGAAACAATGATGGATCTTTATTGTGAAACGATTTAGGAAACAAGTGCTTTAAATATTGAAAACTCGGATGCCCTAATCTAAAATGCCACAACATAATATTACTGTTCGAAACAGAAATAGATTCAAAACAGGAACCCCTTGGTTGAGATTATTTTCTTGATTCAGATCCATCTTTAAGGAAGTAGAGTCCTCCACTCTGTTTAGCACTGCCAATCGTCCTCCCCGAGGTCAAATCTTGGAATACACAGTGAGACGAAAAGAAATTAGCTTGATAATTTTGATTATGAACCAATTTACTAACAGATAAAAGGTTACAAGATAACTTTGGAACATGAAGGATATCATATAGACTGAACATAGGTGATACTACAATAGAACCATTTCCTGCAATGGCTGAAAGAGAGCCATCTTTAATCTTAATTTTTTAGTTATTTCCACAAGGTCTATATAAACAGAAAAGGTTTGACATTCCTGTCATATGATTAGTTGCACTTGAGTCAATGATCCTGGTGCAATTAGAATTGATGCTAAGGAAAGTTGTTGTCATGCAATTACCTTTTTAAGCTACTGAACAAGAATGATTTTTTTAGACTCAAGGAGTTTGTACAGTTCGTCTATTTGTTCCTTGGTGAAAGGAATTATGCTAGGAATAGATTGCCCCTCTTGATTTGAGATAATAGTCTGAAGTGCTCGACCTTCACCATCAGTTCTTTTCTTCCAATTTTTGGGCTTCTTATGGATTTTTCAATGTGTTTCCTGCGTGTGCCACGGGCATTTACAATGGTCGCACAATGGTTTTCCAAAACTTTGCTATCTTTCTTTGCTTCCTCTTGAAAACCTTTAGTAACAAGGGTAGAGCTTTCTAAACTTGAATTAGTAGAGACTAAGGTAGATTTGTTAAGCATAACCATTTGTCGAGCTTCTCCTCTTCGGATTTCTGAAAATACTTCATGGATTGTTGGTAAAGGTGTCTTTCCCAAGATTCGACCCCTTCATCTAGATCTTTTTTTAGTCCCGCCAAGAAAATAAATACCCGATCATTCTCTTGTCTTTTCATAAAACGAACACTATCATCAACACAATTACAAAATTATCATAGCATAGATCTAGTTCTTTCCACAATGTCCTCAATTCATTATAGTAGGAAATCACATCACGTTCCCCTTGCTTCGCTTGCCATAGCCTTGATTTTACGCTAAAAATTTACAAAGAGTTCTCCAAATTTGAATAAGTGTCTCTAGCTACCTCCCACACCTCTTTAGCTGTAGGTAAGTACATAAATGACTTTCCGATAGGGGGTTCCATAGAATTGACTAACCATGTGATAAGGAGCAAATTTTCAAATTTCTAGCCTTTAAATCTGGGATTTCTATCAGCTGGTTTTATCACTTCTCCTGTAACATATCCAAGTTTACCTTTCCCTTCTAAAACCAGGCGCACAGTATGTGACATTCTGTGTAGTTCTTCCCGTTAAGACGCTGAATATTAATTTGGAGTGAATTAGAGAATACCTCTATCGAACCATTGAAAGATATCGGTGGGTTTAAATTTGAGTTGACAGTCATTTCTTCTCTAAAAACCATTGAATCTCTACTCGTGATGCCGGTTAAGGCAGTCTTCCATGGATATTGATTTGCCATGGAAAAAAAAACAAACCCTAGATCGAACCTAGGCTCTGATACCATGAGGAAAACCGGGAAGATTGAAGAAAAAAAAATTAAAAGAAGAGGAATTTTTTTATTATTCATTTTCAACTAGACATTATATCAATAAATAGAAGATACAATATGCTGAGATAGGAACAAATAAAAGAAAGGAAATATAAGAAATGGAAATTATTAAAAATAATTATTTCCTGATTTCCCAAGATTCTTTCCTGATTTTATGCAATCATTATCTCAAAGATTATTTCTTGAGTTTCAAAGATTATTTCCTTATTTTATGCAATCAAGATCTCCTAATTTTCCAACAATTAACAAATATCTTGTCCAATGTTAACTTTATGGAAGACATTTTATTTCCCATCTTCACCTATTCTGACTCGTCAAAGGGAGGATGATAATTTGTCTCAAGTGATAATCTTCTTATTGCGTTACGCAAAGGTAAACGGCAGTATATTTATCCTACTTCTGTTGTTTATTATAATGACTTGTCGTCTTTCTCTTGTTCTTTTATTGTTTCACTTGACTTTATCTCTATTCCTAAGACTATGCGTGAGGCTATGTCTCATCGTAGTCAGAAAGATACAATGATAGAGGAGATGAATGTTTTACATAACAATGGTACTTGGGACTTGATCGATCTACCTTTAGGGAAACGGGCTATTTGATGCAAATGGATATTTGTAGTTAAAGTCAATCCAGATGGGTTAGTTGCTAGATTAAAAGCCCGTCTTGTTGCTAAAGGCTATGCTCAGATTTATGGGATGAATTATTCTAACACTTTTTCTCCTGTTACAAAGTTGACATATGTTCGATTGTTTATTTCAATGGTTGCTACTCATTATTGGCCTTTACATCAACTTGATAACAAGAATGCTTTTCTTTATAGTAATCTTCAGAAAAAAGAGGTGTATATGGAGCAACCTCCTAGTTTTGTTGCTAAGGGGGAGTCAGGGCAAGTTTGTCGTCTTCGAAAATTTTTGTATGATTTAAAATAGATGTCTGCCCACCACTGCTTTCGAGATTATGGTGGAATCGCTTTTATTTCGTGCCCTATCTTTTGCACATGTTGCATCTCTATGAACAGGTCCTTTTGATGCTTTCTTATCTTCTCTAAATTCTTATGGTAGTAGCTATCCCATCCTCCTTCCGCGTGTCTCCTTCTGTTAAAGTCCAGTACCTTCATTTGTAAGATAAGTTCCAGCTTGCGGAAACATTCCATCACGTTGCCAATTGCCTCATCTTCAATCTTAGCCATACGATTCCTCTTTTCATGTTCTTCTTTTAGAAAGATCTTTGGGAGTGTTTCGCTAACCAAGTCTTCATATTCGGTTAATAGTGGGAAGCGAGATGAACATGCTGCCCCTTCTTCCGTATCAGTGAGGGTTGATGGTCCTGCTGCAACTTCTCCTTCCTTAGTTATTATAACCGCCAATGCTTCTGGTTCCTCAATAAGCCTTGAGAACGTATCTGCAAGAATATTTAATTTACCATCTATATGCTCAAAATTTACCTTCACACCAGTGCCGGTAATGTAATTAGTGAACACAAGCCAGCAAACCCTTGATGGTTTATTTCTTGAGGTTTTATTGTGGAAACTGATAATGGCCTGGCAGTCAGTCCTTAGAGTAATCTTCTTTTTATCCATATAGTGAGTTTTTAGCGCAGTCATAATTTCTATAGCAGCATATATCTCTGCATCAATAACTGATTTTACGATTGGAAATTTTCCATGGGCATAAGCATAAATTCTTTCCATATTCCTCTGGTCATATTTGCTAGGCTTCCACTTGCAAACTCCACCCCAGCCCATCATGGATCCATCAGTCTCTAAAACAATATAAACATTTTCCGGTGGGATTTCCAGATCTGGGAGATTATTTACCTGGGCCTTGATTTCTTTGATTAAGGCCTAATCCGAAGTCTTCATTCGTTTGTCTCCATGTGGTGATGTTTTTTCATAAAGGGGGCCCAATTTTGAACTTAAATTTGGGATATAGGTATGAGCATAATTAAGGATGCCCAACCATGAACGCAATCCTTTCTTTTCTTTTAGTTGTTCTTCTTTGAACTCAGTTATCTTCTTAATAATATGGGGTTGAAGCTTAAGCTTTCCTTCCCCAATTTCTGCCCCGAGAAATTCTATTCTTGAAACTCCGATTTTGCATTTGGAGGGTGATAGGACTGGTCCATGCTTTTCACAAATATTAAGCATAATATCCAGATGCTTGATGTGCTCTCTTTCTGTTTTGGAAAATATCAAAATGTCATCAATATAAACAGAAATAAAATCTTCAGTCCCTTGGAAACACTGATCCATTTTTCGTTGGAAAATAACCGGTGCATTCTTTAGTCCAAAAGGCATTACCAACCATTCGAACAACCCAGATGGGCATATAAAAGCCATTCATTCAACAGAGGAGGGATCCATAGTAATTTGATGGAAACCAGACTTTAAGTCGAATTTAGAGTATACTTTTGAATTACCAACCTTCTTTAGTATCGTGTTGATCTCTGGAAGGCTATATTGGTCTTTGTATGTATTATCATTGAGTGTTTTGTAGTTAAAGACCATAACGCTCCTTCCCTTTTGTTTCTTTTCCTGTTACCGGATCCACCGTAGTTCCAGATTGAACTATCATTGCCATCGTTCTGTGTCTGCTCTTACTTGGTCGGATAACCTTCAGTTTGAGAAGTGCTTCTACATGCCTTTCAAAGGTCTTCTTTAATGCTGTTGTGACACTAGATAATGGCTTATCTTGGATAGTGATATCTGGGTTGATAACATCAATTTTGCATAGAATCCCATTCTTTGACCAGTGCTGTAGGGGGTTTTCCCCTATATATCCTTGTTCCTTCAGCCTATTAATTAGTGCTCCATGCTTGGCAAGAATACTTTGGTTGGAGATTATACCCGTAAAATATACTTTCTCTTGGATCCGAATATACTCCATTTCTTCAAGGCTAAGTATTTTGGCTTGTATTAATTGTAGTCACATTTTTGTAGAACGTGACTATATTTCCTTCAATCTTGACACCTCCTTGCATACTCCTTATGAAATTGCAGCCCAGTACAATCTGTATACCTCTTCCCAAAATCATATTGAAGGCATAAGTAAAGGGAATTCTGAACTTGTTTTCACCAATAATCATTTGTTCTGCCTTCATTTTCATTTTTGCCTCCTGTTGCGAATTTACACCATTAATTGTAATAGAATATGAGTTTTGTTCAATAGCCTGACCTAGGATTGATTGTATGTCGATACAGCAAGATGTCGCTCCTGTATCCAATATAGCATTAACGCTGAAAGGTGGTACTCCTTGTATCTCAAAGTCAACTTTAATGTTGTATAAGCAATTAAGCATCCTTCTTTGTGATACCTGTCCATCAGTTATCTTAGATACAACTTGTTCTTCTAAGTAAGAAAGTTGCTCTTTACCCTTTTGAAGATCTTCAATAGACAATTGTTGCAGGTTTTCTAATAATTCTTCTGATAATTGATTCTCTGCATCTTGATTTCTCCTTAATACTCTAGCCAGTGCCTCCTGCAATCTTTTATTTTCTGCTAACAAGTATTGGGTATAATTGACGAGTTTGGAAATCAAACTTCTGTCATCATATTGTACAGCCGGTGGCGGTGACGTCTTTAAAGATGTCTTTAAATAATATCCTGCGCATAGGGTACATGTTGTTAACTTACAGTTCATGCAGTGACCTCTTGCCCTTTGCGTAGTGTTCATCTTGCAAAATGTGCATATGAGGAATTGAGAGTCAATTTCTTGATTTAATTGTCATTCGTGTTCACAGTAATATTGTTCTTCTGGTATGTCTACCTGAACCTGCCATCCATGGGTTTCCCCTATTAGCATAAATAGTGTTTCAGGTAGAGGATTAGTTACCATATCACAATATTGCTCTATATTATGCTCTCCTTCGGAGATACTACAGATTGCATCGCTATCTGTTTCCTCAAGATCTACTGACATCACATCATAGTCATCTGGAAGATCTAACTCATTAAGAAGAGCTATTCTTTCTTTATTACCAGTTCTGTTCCTGCAGTCTCGCGCAAAATGTCCTTCCTCACCACAAATAAAACATTTGCATTTTCGTACCTTTGCTCGGTCGTTCTGATATTTCTTCTTAATAACCCGCACATGGGACTTATGAGGCTTCCCATTGTATGTTCTTGATTTTCTTAAACCATAACGCCGAGTAGGTTGATGATAATATGAAGGTATTGGTATTTGCGAGCAGAACTGTAGATCTTTCAGGGTTCGTTGTAAAGAGGCTTGCTTGCACATTTCTATTAATTCTTGATATGCGTGGTGTATCCGGGGAATTACTCCTATGGTATTCCCTGGGTGCTTTTCTTGGAACACTATTTATGCTAATAGGGGAAACCCATGGATGGCAGGTTCAGGTAGACATACCAGAAGAACAATATTACTGTGAACACGAATGACAATTAAATCAAGAAATTGGCTCTCAATTCCTCAGATGCACATTTTGCAAGATGAACACTACGCAAAGGGCAAGAGGTCACTGCATGAACTGTAAGTTAACAACATGTACCCTATGCGCAGGATATTATTTAAAGACATCTTTAAAGACGTCACCGCCACCGGCTGTACAATATGATGACAGAAGTTTGATTTCCAAACTCGTCAATTATACCCAATACTTGTTAGCAGAAAATAAAAGATTGCAGGAGGCACTGGCTAGAGTATTAAGGAGAAATCAAGATGCAGAAAATCAATTATCAGAAGAATTATTAGAAAACCTGCAACAATTGTCTATTGAAGATCTTCAAAAGGGTAAAGAGCAACTTTCTTACTTAGAAGAACAAGTTGTATCTAAGATAACTGATGGACAGGTATCACAAAGAAGGATGCTTAATCGCTTATACAACATTAAAGTTGACTTTGAGATACAAGGAGTACCATCTTTCAGCGTTAATGCTATATTGGATACAGGAGCGACATCTTGCTGTATCGATATACAATCAATCCTAGGTCAGGCTATTGAACAAAACTCATATTCTATTACAATTAATGGTGTAAATTCGCAACAGGAGGCAAAAATGAAAATGAAGGCAGAACAAATGATTATTGGTGAAAACAAGTTCAGAATTCCCTTTACTTATGCCTTCAATATGATTTTGGGAAGAGGTATACAGATGGTACTGGGCTGCAATTTCATAAGGAGTATGCAAGGAGGTGTCAGGATTGAAGGAAATATAGTCACGTTCTACAAAAATGTGACTACAATTAATACAAGCCAAAACACTTAGCCTTGAAGAAATGGAGTATATTCGGATCCAAGAGAAAGTATATTTTACGGGTATAATCTCCAACCAAAGTATTCTTGCCAAGCATGGAGCACTAATTAATAGGCTGAAGGAACAAGGATATATAGGGGAAAACCCCCTACAGCACTGGTCAAAGAATGAGATTCTATGCAAAATTGATGTTATCAACCCAGATATCACTATCCAAGATAAGCCATTATCTAGTGTAACACCAGCATTAAAGAAGACCTTTGAAAGGCATGTAGAAGCACTTCTCAACCTGAAGGTTATCCGACCAAGTAAGAGCAGACACAGAACGATGGCAATGATAGTTCAATCTGGAACTATGGTGGATCCGGTAACAGGAAAAGAAACAAAAGGGAAGGAGCGTTATGGTCTTTAACTACAAAGCACTCAATGATAATACATACAAAGACCAATATAGCCTTCCAGAGATCAACACGATACTAAAGAAGGTTGGTAATTCAAAAGTATACTCTAAATTCGACTTAAAGTCTGGTTTCCATCAAATTACTATGGATCCCTCCTCTGTTGAATGAATGGCTTTTATATGCCCATCTGGGTTGTTCGAATGGTTGGTAATGCCTTTTGGACTAAAGAATGCACCGGTTATTTTCCAACGAAAAATGGATCAGTGTTTCCAAGGGACTGAAGATTTTATTTCTGTTTATATTGATGACATTTTGATATTTTCCAAAACAGAAAGAGAGCACATCAAGCATCTGGATATTATGCTTAATATTTGTGAAAAGCATGGACCAGTCCTATCACCCTCCAAATGCAAAATCGGAGTTTCAAGAATAGAATTTCTCGGGGCAGAAATTGGGGAAGGAAAGCTTAAGCTTCAACCCCATATTATTAAGAAGATAACTGAGTTCAAAGAAGAACAACTAAAAGAAAAGAAAGGATTGCGTTCATGGTTGGGCATCCTTAATTATGCTCATACCTATATCCCAAATTTAAGTTCAAAATTGGGCCCCCTTTATGAAAAAACATCACCACATGGAGACAAACGAATGAAGACTTCGGATTAGGCCTTAATCAAAGAAATCAAGGCCCAGGTAAATAATCTCCCAGATCTGGAAATCCCACCGGAAAGTGTTTATTTTGTTTTAGAGACTGATGGATCCATGATGGGCTGGGGTGGAGTTTGCAAGTGGAAGCCTAGCAAATATGACCAGAGGAATATGGAAGGAATTTGTGCTTATGCCTATGGAAAATTTCCAATCGTAAAATCAGTTATTGATGCAGAGATATATGCTGCTATAGAAACTATGACTGCGCTAAAAACTCACTATATGGATAAAAAGAAGATTACTCTAAGGACTGACTGCCAGGCCATTATCAGTTTCCACAATAAAACCTCAAGAAATAAACCATCAAGGGTTTGCTGGCTTGCGTTCACTGATTACATTACTGGCACTGGTGTGAAGGTAAATTTTGAGCATATAGATGGTAAATTAAATATTCTTGTAAATACGCTCTCAAGGCTTATTGAGGAACCAGAAGCATTGGCGGTTATAATAACCGAGGAAGGAGAAGTTGCAGCAGGATCATCAACCCTCACTGATGCGGAAGAAGAGGCAGCATGTTCATCTCGCTTCCCACTATTAACTGAATATGAAGACTTGGTTAGCGAAACACTCCCAAAGATCTTTCTAAAAGAAGAACATGAAAGAGGAATCGTATGGCTAAGATTGAAGATGAGGCAATTGGCAACGTGATGGAATGTTTCCGCGAGCTGGAACTTATCTTACAAATGAAGGAACTGAACTTTAACAGAAGGAGACACGCGGAAGGAGGATGGGATAACTACTATCATAAGAATCTAGAGAAGATAAGAAAGCATCAAAAGGACCTGTTTATAGAGATGCAACATGTGCAAAAGATAGGGCACGAAATAAAAGCGATTCCACCATAATCTCGAAAGCATTGGTGGGCAGACATAATATATCACTTTATAAAGGATTGAGCCCCGGGGAGCCGTCCTTTCTAAAGTGATAAGCTGTAAAGCAAAAGGTGTGCGCTGTAAAGAGAGAGGTGTGCATTGTAAAGCTTTAATGGCAGACATAGGGTGAATAATGACGGGACGATGGGGCCAAAAGGAGTACCCATCTTCATCATTTCACAACCTTTTCTCGCCTATTTAAAGCTATGAGTGTTAGGGGTTTGAGCATCCTTGAGAAAAACCAAGAAGCTCATTCCTAAGTGTGTTTAAGTGTGTTGCGATCTCAAGTGTGCTAAGTGTTTGGAAAAATTTCTTTCAAGAAAATAAAATTCCGGGTGAACAACCCAGAGTCCTCGTGGTTGGTTTGAAAAATTTAGTCAGGTTGTTGAAACATTTGGTATGATGAATTGCAAGTCTAATCATTCTATGTTCTACAAACAATCAGGAGCTGGTATTATTCTATTAGTTGTATTTATAGATGATATTGTTATCACTAGAAGTGATACTATGGAAATCTCATCTCATAAATCTTTCATTCATACTTAGTTTTATATGAAAGACTTGGGGTGCTAAAGTATTTCTTGAGTGTTGAAGTTATAAGGAGTAGAAAAGGTATATTTCTATCTTAGATTGACTTTTTAGCTAAGACAGGAAAATTTGGGCCAAAGCCTTGTAGTACTTCAATGAATCAGAATATGCAACTCACAGGAGATGGAGAACTATTTAATTATCCTGAGAGATATCGAAGGTTGGTTGGGAAGTTAAATCATATCGTGATTCGTCTAGATATTGCATATTCGGTTAGCGTTGTGATCAATTTATGTCATCTCTAACCGTTCATTATTGGACAACATTAGAGCAAATTTTGTGTTACTTGAAGGGAGCACCTGAATGGGTATCGTATATAAAAATCATGGCACACTCATATTGAATGCTTTTCAGATGCAGATTGGGTAGGTTCCAAAATGGATAGAAGTTCTACTTCAGGTTATTGTATCTTTGTTGAAAGAAATTTAGTCTCATAGAAGAGTAAGAAGTAAAATATTGTGTCACGATGTAGTGCAGAGTCAGAATACAGGGCTATGACAGTCTGTGTACAAGATAATGTAGATATATCAACTCTTGAGTGAATTATGACTTAAAATTTTAGTACTAGCTAAACTGTGGTGTGATAAACAAGCTGATCTTCATATTGCATCAAATCCTGTGTTTCATGGGCGAATTAAGCACATTGAAATCGATTGTCATTTTGTTCATCAGAAAATTCAACAAAACTTGATTTCTACACGATATGTGAAGACTGGAGAACAACTCGGGGACATTTTCACAAAAGCTTTAAACGAGCTTAGGGTTGATTATCTTTGTAACAAATGTTCCAACTTGAGGGAGAATATTATCCGAATATATTATTTACCATATATGTATATATTAGTTACTATATTATCGGTATATATTAATTAATATATTTTTGTCAATTAGGTTAATTATCAATTAACTTAATTATAGTTTTCTAAAATAGATCCTTATTTTGTATATAAATATGTCTCACTTTTTTACTAAAGTGTAAGGAATTATTTTTTATCTTTGTTTTACATAAACATTTCAATTAATTCACTTGTAGTCTTATTTTTACTGTTATATCCTCATACATATCTTTAATTATTTCGAGATATACTGCGCTAATACTTTTTTTCCTAAAATTCTTCATATAATTTTTCTTGGGACTTTGTCATAAGTTTTTCTAAATCAATAAATATCATGTGCAACTCTTGTTTCTTTTCTCGATATTTTCCAATCAGTTGTATGAGAAAATGAAGATGTATAACTTCCATCGTCGACCTTTTAAGCATGAATTCATATTCATTTTCAGTAATCTTGGTCTCCTTAACCTTTTTGCTATCACACTTTCTCAAAATCTTATGATATGACTTATTAGTTTAATGTTTCTCGCACAATTTTCTGTCTCCTTTGTTTTTGTATAGGATGATAAGAATATTTACTCTCTATTGAGTAGATTTATTTTTTTCAATATCAAGTTGAATAATTTCGTAAGTCATTCAATACCATGCTTCCCTAGACAAACCTATTTTACTTCTAAAGTTTAAATTCTACAATAAGAATTTGAATTTATATATTCCTCTAATCTACTTAAATTACCTAAGCTAGATTGACCGTTTAAATCTTCATTAAAAAGTTGATGAACATATTTTTTCCATTATTTTTTTATTTCTTCATCCTTCACTAATACCATATTCAATTCATCTTTAATATATCTTATTCGGGAATGATCCCTTATTTTCTTCTTTCATATTTTAGCTATTCTATAAATATCCTTTCCCCTTCTTTTGTATCAATTTGTCGATACAAGCCTTCAAAAACATCATTCTTGGCTTCACTCATGGCTTCTTGGTGACTGTATATTTTTTTAAAATTTTCTTCGTTCTTACAAGTGTATTAGTAACTTATAGGCAGTTTGTTTTTTCCTTCATTTTCTTTAGTAATTTTTTATTTCACCACTAAGATTCTTTATTTGGCGGTATCCGTTCTCTTGATTCAACAAGTATGCTCTTGGCCACCATTTTAAACTTAGTTGAGTTGTTATATATATTTCTTCTAATGGCTATGCTCTGATGCTCTCTTTAAAAGATACTTTGTTTCTCATCCTTTAACTTCCACCATTTGATCCTAGGAGCTATGTATGTTTTCCTTCTACTAATAGTGTTTGAAGCATGTATTATACACCATTAACTTATGTTAGAGGGTTAAGTTTTCTCTAGGGATGACATTGCAATCTTTATAAATTTGTTTATCCCTATTCAGTAAGAAAGTCAATTTGTGACTTATTGTTCTTATTTTTGAATGTAATCATGTGTTCTTCTCTCTTTTTGAAAAGTATATTATCTATTATAAGTTCATATGCTGCCACAAAAGTCAATATAACTTTTTCTTTTTTATTTTTGGGTTCAGGATCATGATCCCATATACTCTATCATATTTCTTATTTCTTACTTACATATCGATTTAGATCTCATTTCTACATTCCCATTTAGATCTCCTATTAAAATCATAGTGTTTGTCTAAATTTTTTATACTATCTCATTTAGGTCTTCTTATAATATTTGGTATCTTCATCTAATCTTACTTGATAGTTTCTTTTGCTACCATTATATTGAGAGATATAATCCTATCTTCCTTTCTAACTACTCTTTTGTCTCTTAACGAATTATGCACAATAATGTATACTTCATTTCTCGTTTTGCTCTTTCTTAGGTACTATATAACTTAAAAACTTAAGTTCTCTATCATCTTTGCTTTCTCCCCCTACCCATTTTATCTCTTACAAGTACAAAACATTAATTTTTCTTATTATGGATATTATTGAGATATTGTCAAAGGTATCATGTATAAGACAAAGGTTGTGTGTTTGAAATTAAGAGGAATGTTTATATTCTTGTACAATCAGTATATTTTCCTTGGTCAAAAAGCTTTGGTATGACTTAAGATTGGGGAATGGCTAGCCTTGTAAAATGTAAATTTTATAAGACTGTTTCAACTAGTCATACTTTATGGGCCATTGTATGTTCATTTAGGGAAAGAGATGCAATGGTGAGATGCATGAGCTTGTGAGAAAGTAAATAAAAAAAAAATATTATCTGATAAATTGAATGTAGCTCCAATAGATGATGAAATGAAAAAAATATATTAAGATGGCATGAACATATATATTAACAAACAATTAATGAATTATATCATTATTCAATTTGTATCCACTACTCTTGAAGAGGTGAGGGAATAGTTGGAGACAAAAACTCTGTTTATCATAGTTTAAAAGTGATTTAAAAAGATCTAGATATTAGTAGCAATTGTCTTATGTGGCTTTCAATAATGGAATAAGTTCCATGTAGACATCCCTAAATAGATGCAGTTCATTTGTTTATATTCTTTGTATAAAGTTGTAGAAAAATTGGAAGAGAGATAAAATAAATAATAGGGGGTTGAGTATTGTTGATAAGACATGAGGCAAAGAAGGAAATAGTGCACAGTAGTGTACAGTTGGAATTTTTCTACTTTCATGGTTTTCAGCAAGAATACAAGGACATGGTTTATAAGTTACTTTCATGGTGTCAATCACATATATTATATGGGTTCAAGATGTTTTTATCTTGTTAATTCTCTTTGAGTATGTTGACGCATTTGATATGTTTTTGGTGTCATATGACAATAATATGAAATACAGTCTCAGAAGTTTGACACATGCTCTCAACTCTCATCTATCCTTCTTGTATGCATATGAATACTGGTATATCCTTCTTCTATAGCTTACAAATACTGGTATTTTAGATGGCTATAACCACATATAACACATCCCTCCCAGTTCAAGACCGATATCTAAAAGGTTAGTGCCATTTAATATTAGCAACATACTTCGTGCTTTATCACCAGAAATAGGAAATGTATGCCCTACTCCTTTTCTAGGTCAAGTACAAATTTCACTTGTTTGGAACTCAAGAAACGAACATTCAGGGAATCAGGAAAAGTTGAATTCACTTTCCAATGTAAGTTCTCTCGTTTACTGTAGTTCTTGCGCAATAGCTTCGCAGAATGGTGCTTATTTTGCTTAATTATTTGTTTTTGAATTTTTTTACAGTTCTAACTATTTTCTCAAGTTGTATTTGGTTACAGTTTTTATGGAGACAGGGTGGAGCCAGAAGTAACAGTCATCTAATCCACTCCATATGGGTCAACTTTCAGACATCAATGAACAATGTATGTCAATTGTATATATGGAACTTTATTGCCTTTATGATTGTTGTGGTTTGGATTAGTATGTCATATTAGTATGTCATATTAATTATGTCATATTGTTGTGTTATGTGGGACAATGTAAAACTATTTGAAATAACATTAAATTTAATATTCAAACTCTAAATAATTAAGTTAAATGACATAACAAGTTGTTTAAGCTTTTTAAAAGTAATTTATTTTATAAATAGGTCAATTTGTGTCATCCATTTATGTATTTGTGTTGTGTTTATGTGTCAAGCCCTGCTTGAAGTCAATTACTGGAATATAGGTTGTGATGGTGGCATTGGTAGAGTACAGCCAGTAAAGGCTTCACAAGTTGCCAACAAAGGCATAGGGAGGCGTCAATTGAATAGCTCAGAAGTGTAAAAATTGTTTCTTGATCTTTAGGTTATGACAGATTATAGGAGAGGCAACACAAGGTTGGACTCAAAAAAGCGAAATTTCGTTCCGTGCTGGGTGACAACAACAACAACAATAACAACCAAACTTTTTCCCACTAGGTGGGGTCAGCTATATGAATCCTTTTACGTGAGCTCTATCTCCTATTATATCATCATCTATATTTAAATAAATTTTATCTTGTTTTATTGTTGCTAACCAAGTCTTTTTTGGTCTTCCTCTTCCTCGTTTGATATGCATGTTTATCATAGTTTTACATCGCCTAACTGGAGCATTTATTGGTCGTCTAAGTACATGTCCGCATCATCTTAAACGTGTCTCTTGGAGTTTTTCCTCAATAGATGCAACTCTGACTTTTTCTCTAATGCTCTCATTTCTTATTTTGCCCATCATCGTATGCTCACACATCCACCTTAACATCCTCATCTCTACAACTCTCATCTTCTGCTCATGTGCTCAAGTTATAGCCCAACATTCAGCTCCATATAACATAGCAGGTCTAACTGCGATTTTATAAAACTTATCTTTAAGTTTAAGAGGTACTTTACGTTCACATAAAACACTCGATGCTCCCCTCTATCCTACTTGTATTGTATGTAAGACATCTCTCTCAATCTCTCCATCTTTTGCAAAAATGATCCTAAATATTTAAATTTTTCGGTTCCGGGTAATTCGTCCTCTCCTATCTTAACAATTGTCTCATTACTTCTAATATTGCTAAACTTAAATTCCATATATTCTGTTTTTAATCTACTAAGCTTAAAACTTTTACTGTTCTGCTAGGTGAAACAAGCGAAATTTACTGTTCTGCTAGCCTCCCGACACTGGAGGCTCATGGGGCATTGCGGGCTTGCGGAGGCACCGTGGGCCTGTGGAGAATTTCGTGGAGTCACGAAGGCCACCGCGAGCTGCTGCGGATGATCCAAATTTAATTTAGGTTAATATTTTTAATCAACTTCTAACTATAAATAGGATAATTTGACTTAATCAAACCCTAATAAAATTATTTCATTAATTTAATATATATATATATATATATATATACTAAATTATTTCATTAATTTAGTATGCTATATTAATCATGTCATATTGTTGTGTTATTTGGGACAATGTAAAACTATATGAAATAACATTAAATTTAATATTCAAACTCTAAATAATTAAGTTAAATGGCATACCAAGTTGTTTAAGCTTTTTAAAAGTAATTTATTTTATAAATAGGTCAATTTGTGTCATCCATTTATGTATTTGTGTTGTGTGTATGTGTCAAGCCCTGTTTGAAGTCAATTACTGGAATATAGGTTGTGATGGTGGCATTAGTAGAGTACAGCCGGTAAAGGCTTCACAAGTTGCCAACAAAGGCATAAGGAGGCGTCAATTGAATAGCTCAGAATTGTAAAAATTGTTTCTTGATCTTTAGTTTATGACAGACTATAGGAGAGGCAGCACAAGGTTGGACTCACAAAAGCGAAATTTCGTTCCTTGCTAGGTGACAACAACAACAACAACAACAGCAACAACAACCAAACCTTTTCCCACTAGGTTGCGTCAGCTATATGAATCTACCTTTTCCCACTAGGTGGGGTCAGCTATATGAATCTTCTTACGTGGGCTCTATCTTCTACTATATCATCATGTATATTTAAATAAATTTTATCTTATTTTATTGTTTATCATAGTTTCATATCGCCTAACTGGATCATTTATTGGTCGTCTAAGTACATGTTCGTACCATCTTAAATGTGTCTCTCAGAGTTTTTCCTCAATAAATGCAACTTCGACTTTTTCTCTAATGCTCTCATATCTTATTTTACTGATCCTCGTATGTCCACACATCTGTCTTAACATCCTCATCTCTACAACTCTCATCTTCTGCTCATGTGCTCGAGTCATAGCCCATCATTCAGCTCCATATAACATAGCAGGTCTAACTGCGGTTTTATGGAACTTATCTTTAAGTTTAAGAGGTACTTTACGTTCACATAAAACACTCGACGCTCCTCTCTATTTCACCCACCTGCTTGCATTCTATGTAAGACATCTCTCTCAATCCCTCCATTGTTTTGTAAAAATGATCTTAAATATTTAAATCTCTCAGTTCCGGGCGACTCGTTCTCTCCTATCTTAACAATTGTCTTATTACTTCTAATATTGTTAAACTTAAATTCCATATATTCTATTTTTAATCTACTAAGCTTAAAACCTTTACTGTTCTGCTAGGTGAAACAAGCGAAATTTACTATTCTGCTAGCCTCCCGACACTGGGCATTGCGGGCTCGCGGAGGCACCGTGGGCCCATGGAGAATTTCATGGAGTCACGAAGGCCGCCGTGAGCTGGTGCGGACGATCCAAATTTAATTTAGGTTAATATTTTTAATCAACTTTTAACTATAAATAGGATAATCTGACTTAATCAAACCCTAATAAAATTATTTCATTAATTTAACATATATATATATATATATATAATTTACTTTAATTAAAAAAATATATAATATTTTATTTATTTATTTATCATATATAAACATCATGATCTCATATTTTTCTTTTTAATTTTTTTGTATTTTTAATATTTACATTAAATTTTTACTTTTCAATTAATACATTTTATATTTAAAAAACACCGAAACCATATCGGTACGACACAATATGATATCAAAATCGTATTATTCCGGTCTAGGATTGAAATCTCGGCACGGGTCGAGATTTTAAACCATAACAACAACTATAGGTAGTGTCGTTGTCGATTGCAACTATATCAGCTACAATAAATGGAGGCTAAGGAAGTGATTGATGCTCGTAAGGTTTTCTTCTAACTCCTAAGCGGAGACGTTAAACAAAGTGCAGGTGGCAGTTGTATAAGGTTAGGGTGATGCTTACCAATGGGTCACGGGCATAGTTTAAAATCTTTTATTGTGTCGGGTGAAAAATGTATCGTTCTTGTAAATCATCAAAACTCGATATTACTCGACACCAAGGTTTAAAATCTCAATTCGTTCTATAATTTTGATTTTTAACTAGAAAGAATTTTTTCTAATATCATGTCAACACTCCAAAAGAGGAAGGAGATGAAGTAAAGAAAAGTATTCATTGTTTGTACTAAGTGGTATAAGTTTTGTTAATTTACCTAAATGATATGTTTTAACCGTTTCGTCCTAAATGGTACAAGATTTAAAACCATGCTCAGTCCAGATATATCTCCTTCTTAAACTCCAATCCATTACTGGCACCTTATATCGAAACATCGACACGATACCGAAACAGTATCGTAAAGACCAAAATTTCGGCATGACTCAAAATTTTGAACCTTTCACAAGCACGATCGAGAAGGGATAGAGAGAAACTTATAGGAAGGAGGATTTAACAATTGGATCAAGAGAAGAGCTTTGAGTTGTTCTATCTACGAGAGGGAGGGTGCTGTACTCAATAGGAAAAGGGAAGGTGATGCAGAATAGAGATATGATTTTCACCTAGAGGAAAGTTATCGATTCCTACCCACAGAAAAGGAAATTGAAAATTGTATTAACTCAAAAACTTATCAAATACATGAGATCCTACCCCCCTTTTATAGTTTGATAACAACCTATTCTTTATAAAATAATATTTTCTAAAAACCCTAATTTTTCTAATAAAAACCTAAAAACTTTTGTAAAAAAAAATAAACAACTTTTTTTAAAAATCTCAACAAATTATAAAAATTAATGATTTAGACAACTATTAATTGGATTAAATTCTTGACTACACTATTCTTCTCAACTGAAGAGAACATAACTTTGTCAAATGGGAAGGTGGAGCCTCTTGGTAAAACAAAGGTGCCTTTTTAGACGAATCAAATAGCTATTGGCTTATTTCTTCAATTATTGTCTTTTTGATATAATGTGTTTCCTTATTTGGTTAAGTAGAGGTGATGAAATAGTTGTGAAGTGGAAGTGCCTTTTTAGCAAAATTAGGCAGTTGTTGATTTATTTCTTCAATCTTTGCCTTTGATGCCACTGTATTTCTTTGTTTGTATTATTCTCCCTACGAAGGAGAACTTGACTCAAGTTGACTTTTTTTCTTAGATTGTCTTTTTCAAGAATAGGGAACAATTGATTTGGTAATGCCATCTAGCAGTATTTCTTCATTGATTTTGTTCTTTGGATGCCCCTTCCAATGAGAAATAGATGTACTTTGTTTCTCTTTTTTGCATTTTGACTTTGAGATATTCCCTTTTGATTGTCCTTTCCAGTTAGTAAAGAAATATCCGAGTTTGTTGTATAACAAGAATAATGCCCATATCTTAGTTGAATTTATGTGATTTGAAGGTGATAACGATAATGATTTTTCTACAAAACTAGTAACAGAATCAACATACGGGGATGAATACTCGAACATCTCCCAACATACGGAGACTTTTTCTTGGATTGCATTTTCCAAATATAGGGAATAATTGCTTCGGTAACCGTGTTTGGTAGTATTTCTTCATTAATTCTGTTCTTTGGACTCCCTTTCCAATGAGAAAGAAATAGATGCACTTTGTTACATTGTTTATATTTTGACTTTGAGATAGATTTTTTGATTGTCCTTTCCAATGTGTAAGGAAACATCTGAGTTTGTTGTATGACTTTTGTCTGTCTTTGTTGAAATTATGTAATGTGAAGGTGATAACGATAAGGATGATTTCGTAGAACCTGTAACAAAATCAATATACGAAGACGAATACTCGTACGTCTCCAGTAAATTAGCATATCCTCCAAATTATAAATTGAACTCGTATTTAAATAAGTCGAAAAGTTAAATAAACAATCATTATAGCACTATCACCAAATAAAGTAGATGGAAGGACTCATGCCAAGTGATTTGTAAATTTTTAAATTATTGTCTTGCATTACTAGATCATGATGTTTGTTCTCTTTAGTTTCTTCATTTGACTTATTTTGATAACATGAATGAATTTTTGAGTCCAAGTTTTGGTTACTATCAAGTCAATTAGTCTCTAAAGAAGTCAGGTCAAGTCAATAAGAAATTTTTCTAAGATTGCATTATTAAGGGAATTGTTTAAAGTGCCATCGGAGCGCTCTTCTAGATTGTCATCAGAGACATGTTTTATTGAGGTTGAGTTATTAAAAGATTTATCAACCCCAACTCTTCGGTTGATGACATTGAAAATGGACTCAAGGAAGATTCTGTTTAAGTTTGCTGGGAGATATCTTTTCACCAATTATTTTTTCATTTCATGCTAATATATACTAGGTTCTTGTTCATTCTGGACAGATCTCCACTAAGTTTTAGCATCCAATGAGTGCGAATTTGGCAAATCGTACTCGTTTGTTAGAGGTAAAATTATGTTGGTCAAAATAATTTTCAATGTCACCTAACTAATTAAGAAATACATTAGGGTTCCTAGTTCCATCATATATAGGGCCCAATGAGCACCCAGCGTTCTCTATAAGAAGAAACTCTTGCAAGGAATTCAGGCAGAACCTGAACTTTACTTGAGTCAGTAGGAAAATCAGTTGTAAATTTCAGTTTGAATTCAGTTTGCAGTGTGCTTTCTCTTATTCTCTGATCCATTCAATTCCTTCCACTCCATCCGCCCCCGCCCCCCCCCCCCCTTTTGGTATCAGAGCTTTACAAATTTCTTTTGTTTTGGCGTGTTGGCATTATGCAATTCTGAGAAACGAGAGGATAGATCCTAACTTGGTTAAAACGGCAGGAGGCCTAAAGAAAACCAAGGGCACATCTATATGAGATTCTCAGAAGAGGAACTACCCTCGCCAAGGCAACAGGAATCCCTGTAAGTATTGATCCTTTTATGAATAATTATATCATTTCAAGAAACACTTCATCCTATAGAGAAGCAATTTCTGCAACTGATCCTATAGAATCACCTTCAACTGGTTTCGCCAAGCCAAGTGATTACCAAGGTTCTACACCTAGTATTTCCACAATCATTAAACAAAACAATACTCAAATCCAGCTACTTGTTCAAATTTCTGAAACATTAAGAGAAATCCAAGCTAGTTTACAAAAGCAAAATCAATCCCCTTTCCCATCAGACCTAATTACAAAATTGCAAAACCTTACCCTCTCCAAGCCAAAAGAAAAACCTGGAAAACTGCATGTTTTCAAAGATCCTTATAAAATTCTAAAAGAAGAACAAGAAAAATTGAAAGGATCATGGCAACTACAAGGTCAGAGCAGCAGCAGATAACCACAACACCACTATTTGAAGATCAAATACGAGGTTATCGACGAAATCAACGGAGATTGTTCAACGCACAACAAGCTGCAAGGCGTGTTGGTCAAGCTCTTATTGGTGGTACTTCAACAAGGCATACTCTTGAACAACAAATTGAGCCTGAAACTCAATTACAATTATCCATGCAAGAGCGAACCTCCATAGTGCCTGCGGAGGTACTTTACCACTCCCGAAGGGATGATGCACACCATCGAGTATATGTGCATAGATCCGAAGAAGCAATACTTGTGACTGACAACCATCAAGTGGATAGAAGCTTTATACAGGAAGAAAGCTTCAGTCAGCTACAACGAAGTGGTATGCAATATATTCATCTTGGAGTCCTTCAGGTACGTATACAAATATTACATCGTCAACAGGAAGGAACGATGGCACTTGTTGTCTTTCGAGATAACAGATGGCAAGGTGATCAGGCAATTATAGCAACGATGGAAGTGGATCTTACTAAAGGCAGCCAAATGATTTATGTGGTTCCAGAAATTATGATGACAATTGGCGACTTCTACCGAAATGTTCAAATATCCATCCTCACAAGAGGATATGAAGCATAGCAGAATAGCGAAGCTAATTTGCTAATCACAAGAGGAATGGTAGGTAGGCTTTCTAATACACCTAATGTTGGCTTTGCTTATGAAGTTCAAGGTGTTGTAGATTATCTTACTTCTCACGGAGTAAAAGCCTTACCTGGAAGAAGTTTTTCAACTCATCGGCTGCAAGGTTTAAATTGGACCATCAATCCTACTCAAGTCACTATTCCTATGCAACCAGCAGAAGTAAACAGTCAAACGATACTGGATGGACGCATATCATTAAGCTTCAACAATTATAAAGCAGCCCAAGTAGCAGAACCACCAAAATACAATGATAGAGATGAAGAAATTTTGGCGGTTATGATTGAAACACAACCTGGTGTTTTTACTTACTTTGACGGTACAGAATCGGAATATTTTGAAAATTATGGAGATTCTGAGAATATTTATGACAAAGGAAAACAAATAGCAGAACAAGAAGATTACTTCCCAAGGTATTCTCCTAAAACTGAGCCTCATATTTTAGTAAATCGAATGTTTCCACAGGCAGTACTCCCAAAAAGAAAAACAGAGGGATCTGCTGGTCTTGATATAGCAGCAAGCCATGATGCTATTATTGAGCCATATGGACGGGAGCTTATACATACAGGCCTACGAATAGAAATCCCATATGGATATTATGGCCGTATAGCTTCACGATCTGGCTTTGCATGGAAACACGGAATTGAAGTAGGAGCTGGAGTAATTGATTCAGACTATCGGGGTGAGGTACAAGTTCTTTTGTTCAATAGAACTAGTCTTCCTATACTTATTACTTCTCAGCAAGATATTGCACAATTAATCCTTGGGAAAATAGCTATGCCAGAAGTATATGAAGTTCCTCATTTAAGTTATACTGAACGAGGAGAACAAGGCTTTGGATCTACAGATCAACATTCTGTCTTTTTACCAATTAATGAAGCCTCTTCCTCTCAAGAACCCCACAAACTTACAACGTAGGATATCTTTTCCTTATTAATGCCATAGGAAAAGCTGGCAGTTTTGGTGGAAAATGATTCTTCCCACATATGTTTTGAGGAAGCCCATGCAGCGACTACAAGCCCAGGGGCCTCTGTACCGCAGCCCATGGACACTACTCTAAACTATGAAAAGGAATCTGATTCCTACCTTGACTATATTCAGTATTTATCCTCACTAACCAACACCAAACCAATTTGGGACACCTACTCAGATGATGAATGGACCAATCCATTCGCCAGCGAAGGTGGTGGGAGAAAAGAGCATGTTCTTGAATTACGACCAGATAATTATGAAGAAATTGTTCAACTCATTGCTGCAAACTGCGAAATGGAATATCCAAGTATTCAACGATTGACTGAAAATTTAATTGGGGAAGAACAAATATATTCAACCAGTACGGTAATTTCTCCATATCGACCCCCCCCAAGATACAGCAATGGGGCCACCTGGATATCCACCGGCTAATGATACACAAGGCCCAAGTTTTCAGCCCATATATGAGCAGCAACCTCCAAAAGCAAAATTTAAAGGAGGAATGAATAATGAATTATGGACCCTACCATCAGCACGACAACAAAGTGGGGCCCTTTTTATTATTCCAGAACAATTAAATTTGTTTGATGACGCCTTCTCAAGATGGGAATCTATTACCAAGAACTTTGTAGCATCACAAGCCTTCTCCGACTCTAAAGAAAAAGTAGAGTTTATTGAAAACTTGTTGGGAGAAATTGAAAAGATTACATGGATTCAGTGGAGGATGACTTACCCTACTGAATATGATGCCCTTATTGCCATCAGTGAAGGACGAGAAGGTACACAAAATATACTATCTCAAATAAGACGTGTATTTTCTGCTGAAGACCCTACTCAGGGTTCAACTGAAATTCAAAATTCAGCATACAGGGATTTAGAAAAATTATCCTGTGATAATGTCAAGCACATAATCCAGTACATTAATGACTATATGAGATTGGCAGCAAAAACTGGACGCCTTTTTGCAGGATCAGAACTTTCAGAGAAATTTTGGCTAAAAATGCATGGAGATCTCGGAAATAAAATTAAGACAGCCTTTGAAGCAAAGCATCCTGGTTTAACAGTAGGAGTTTTTCCAAGAATTATATTTGCTCATAAATTTCTTGAACAGGAGTGCAAGGATGCGGTGTTCAAAAGATCGTTAAAAGATCTATCTTTTTGCAACCAAATTCCTATTCCGGGATATTATCAGAAGTCTGGATCTAAGAGAATGGGGATCCGACAATCAAAAACTTATAAAGGTAAACCACATAACACTCATGCTAGAATTTAAAAGCGAAAGCATTTATTGAGGAACAAAAAGTGCAAGTGTTATTTGTGTGGTCAAGTAGGACATTTTGCAAAAGATTGTCCTAATGATAAAAGAAATGTTAAAAGGGTAGCAATCTTTGAGCAGTTAGAAATTCCTGATGATTATGATATCTTATCTGTACAAGAAGGAGAAGCTCAAAGTGATGCTATTTACAGTATTTCTGAAGGAGAAGATGATATTCTCGAGGTACAACACTCTGTTCAAACCTTGCAAATAAATTCACTGTATATGTTAGGTTTGGAAGCCGGAGGATACAGGCAACAGATCAGATTGACAGATTCACAGTCAAACTGTATACATCAATGGAAGCATAATGAAAAAATTATTGCTCCACAATCAACCACCTGTACCTGTTGTAAAAGATTAACTATTCAGAGGGCCAGGATACATTGTCCAGAATGCTACCTTACAGTATGCAATTTATGTGGACCCTATTACTTTAACAAAGAGGTACCTGTAACTCCTGCACCTGCAACTTCATTTTATCCTATGAATTTAATACAGGAGCAGAGGAATTAGATTATCTGGTGTGAAGAAGAAATCCGAAAGTTAAAAGAAGTTACATACTACAAATCACAATGGGAAGCCTTGCGGCTAGAGCAAGATCTACAAAAAGATTTTCAAGAACTTGAAGAAGAAGCTGCAAATATGTTTATTGAAGAAACAATTGCAACAGCATCAAAACCTTCTACATCAAGCCCACGGTTAGTAAAAAATATGCTGTACAATTTAACCGTAGAAATGGATATACCAGGTATTCCTAAGTTCAAGCTAAAGGTAATTCTGGATACCGGCGCCACAACATGTTGTGTAGACCAAAGATCCATTCCCAAAAATGCTCTGGAACAAAATACCTATGTGGTAAATTTTAACGGTATTAACTCACAACAATCCGCTAATATGAAGTTAAAGAACGACCGAATGATTATTGGGGATAATATTTTTAGAATTCCCTATACCTACAGCTTTCCTATGGTTCTTGGGGATAACATTCAATTCATCATCGGATGTAACTTCATCAGAGCAATGCATGGGGGACTCCGCATTGAAGGCAATATGGTAACTTTTTACAAAAATTTAACAACTATAAATACTTTACCATCTGTGAATGCAGCAATCGGAGAACTGGATCTAGATGAAGATGAATATATACAAATTAAGGAGATGGTGATATATTCAGCAGAGAAAATTAATCCATCACTTAAGCAAAGGTTTGATCCCATATTACAGCAACTGAAGAAACAAGGAATTATTGGAGAAAATCCTCTCCAACATTGGCAGAAAAACAAAGTTCTTTGTCATCTGGATATTAAAAATCCAAAATTTATTATTGAAGATCGGCCTCTCAAACATTTGACTCCATTTCAGAAGGAGGCATTTTCTAAACATATTAAGTCTTTACTGGACTTGGGAATCATCCGTCCTAGTAAAAGCCGACACAGAACAACTGCCATTATTGTTAATTCAGGTACTACCATTGACCTTGATACTGGAAAAGAAAAGAAAGGCAAAGAAAGGTTGGTGTTTAATTATAAACGCCTCAATGACATAACTCATAAAGATCAATATAGCCTTCCTGGTATTAATACCATCTTAAAGAAGGTTAGTAATAGTTGCATCTTTTCCAAATTTGATCTAAAAAGTGGGTTCCATCAAGTAGCTATGCACCCTGATTCCATAGAATGGACCGCATTTTGGGTACCTAATGGGTTGTATGAATGCCTTGTTATGCCATTTGGTTTGAAAAATGCCCCAGCAATATTTCAACGAAAAATGGATCTCTGTTTTAGAGGAACAGAGGACTTTATTGCTGTTTATATTGATGACATCTTAGTTTTCTCTCCAGATGAGAAGAGCCACGAACAGCATCTTCAACAAATGCTCAATATTTGTCAATTAAATGGACTTATATTGAGTCCTACAAAGATGAAGATTGCAGTAACTGAGATTGAATTCCTGGGTGCAATTATTGGCAATTGCAGAATCAAGTTACAACCACATGTTATTTCAAAGATTGCCGATTTTAAAGACAATGAGCTTAAGACCACCAAAGGTATGAGATCATGGTTAGGTCTTTTAAATTATGCCAGGAATTATATTCCTAATCTCGGAAAATTGCTTGGACCTTTATATGCTAAAACTTCACCCAACGGAGAAAGGAAGTTAAATCAGCAGGATTGGGACCTAATAAAACAAATTAAAGAAAAGGTTCAGCAACTTCCAGATCTAGAGATACCCCCTCCTGAATGCTATATTATTTTAGAAGTTGACGGTTGCATGGATGGTTGGGGAGGGATCTGTAAGTGGAAACGAAATAAATTTGACCCTATATCTTCTGAAAAAATTTGTGCATATGCAAGTGGGAAGTTTAATCCTCCCAAATCAACTAAAGACGCCGAAATTCATGCCGTCTTGCATACAATGGAATCTCTAAAGATCTATTTTCTTGATAAAGCTGAGCTTCTCATAAGAACAGATTGTCAAGCTATAATCAGCTTCTTTGGAAAGACAGCAAACCACAAACCATCATGAGTTAGATGGCTTTCTTTCACTGATTACATCACTGGAGCGGGACCTTTGGTCAAATTTGAGCATATTGATGGCAAAAATAATCAGGTAGCGGATTCTCTTTCTCAGAATGGCCGGAACAAGACCTTGGCAGGCTAGCTCTGGTTCCTGACACTCGAGGCTAGAAGAAGCGAGGGAGGCCCGGAGATGTTGATCGAGGCCTGACCCTCTCGGCCTCATTGAGCAATGCGGCGAGGAATCGAGTAAGCGCCGCCATCGGCCCGATTAAAAGCCAGCAGTTGACGAATCAGAGATTTGCCCGGCTTTCGAGCAGAAGAACGGTGCAACTGATTCAATGCACTCCAGCTGATTACAGCGTCGTGTTCAGCTCACTAAAATTCTGTGAGTGCGACTAAGTGCGAAGAGGACAAGCGGGTGGAATAGTTGGTATCAGGCAGCCGGCGATATGACGACCAACTACTTGAAACATCTTATCTTAACATCCTCTCGCGTATGCTTTAAGTTTGAAGCATGATGGACTGACGAGCGACCACTCGATGTCCGTACAGGCTTTGTTTAAGCGCTTTATGAAACGCTGATTCTTGATCTTATAAGAACAACGTGTTGATGGGGCTGATGAGCACTGCAAACCGAATGTCAAACTTAAGAAGAAACTCTTTGCGCAGGAATTTCTTCAGAGACGCTGAACACGATGATGAGTCGACTCAAGTTATAAGAAGAAGTTGTATCTAAGCAAGAATCTTATATAAGCTACTTTATAGCTACTCGTTCCATTCCTCAGATGAGTACATCACGTGGTCTACTCAACACTTTAAACTCTGGCAAGTTAACGCGCGTCTTCAAGTGGTTTTCAAGGACGTCGCTCCAGGCCGTTGTCCTTGTAGTCCTCGTTCACACCGGATACACTTATCGCACTTCAGTACTTTAGTGAGTTTGCTGCTGTGCACACTCTTCGAGCACAGCCCGAGTGCAAATCTTCGAGATTCGCAAATGAACTAGATTGGTCCGGCCGAAATCATGAGGGACTTGATTCGCTGCTGTTGCGCTCTTGTGAACAAGGAGGGCTTTCTCGATCAACATCTCCGGGCCTCCCGTCGCTTCTTCTCGAGCCCGAGTGTCAGGAACTGCAGCCACCGCCACAATTGCTCCTACCATTCGAAAAAGTTAACACTGATATTAGGCGAGAAAGAGAATCAGCTACCTGATTATTTTTGCCATCAATATGTTCAAATTTGACCAAAGGTCCTGCTCCAGTGATATAATCGGTGAAAGAAAGCCATCTGACTCGTGATGGTTTGTGGTTTGCTGTCTTCCCGAAGAAGCTGATTATAGCTTGGCAATCTGTTCTTATGAGAAGTTCAGCTTTATCAAGAAAATAAATCTTCAGAGACTCCATTGTATTTAAGACGGCATAAATTTTAGCGTCTATAGTTGATTTGGGAGGATTAAACTTCCCACTTGCATATACACAAATTTTCTCCGAAGATATAGAGTCAAATTTATTTTGTTTCCACTTACAGATCCCTCCCCAACCATCCATGCAACCGTCAACTTCTAAAATAATATAGCATTCAGGAGGGGGTATCTCTAAATCTGGAAGTTGCTGAACCTTTTCTTTAATTTGTTTTATCAAGTCCCAATCCTGCTGATTTAATTTCCTTTCCCCTTTGGGTGAAGTTTTAGCATATAAATGTCCAAGCAATTTGCCGAGATTAGGAATGTAACTTCTGACATAATTTAAAAGACCTAACCATGATCTCATACCTTTGGTGGTCTTGAGTTCATTGTCTTTAAAATCAGCAATCTTTGAGATAACATGTGGTTGTAATTTGATTCTGCAATTGCCAATAATCGCACCCGTGAATTCAATCTCAGCCATCGCAATCTTCATCTTAGAGGACTCAATATAAGTCCATTTAATCGACAAATATCGAGCATTCACGAAGATGCTGCTCGTGGCTCTTCTCATCCGGAGAGAAAACTAAGATGTCATCAATATAAACAGCAATAAAGTCCTCTGCTCCTCTAAAACAGAGATCCATTTTTCGTTGAAATATTACTGGGGCATTTTCAAACCAAATGGCATAACAAGTCATTCATACAACCCATCGTGTACCCAAACGCGGTCCATTCTACGGAATCAGGTGCATAGCTACTGATGGAACCCATTTTTTAGATCAAATTGGAAAAGATGCAACTATTACTAACCTTCTTTAAGATGGTATTAATACCAGGAAGGCTATATCGATCTTTATGAAGTTATGTCATCGAGGCGCTTATAATTAAACACCAACCTTTCTTCGCTTTTCTTTTCCAGATCGGGTCAATGGTAGTACCCGAATTAACAATAATGGCAGTTGTTCTTGTCGGCTTTTACTAGGACGGATGATTCCCAAGTCCAAGAAAGACTTAATATGTTTAGAAAATGCCTCCTTCGAAGTGGAGTCAAATGTTTGAGAGGCCGATCTTCAATAATAAATTTTGGATTTTAATATCCAAACGACAAAGAACTTTGTTTTTCTTTAATAAGAGCAAAATTTTTGCTGTAAGATCAAAGATGGTTTTTCCTACTGAATATATCACCATCTCCTTAATTTGTATATATTCATCTTCATCTAGATCCAGCCCGATCACGTTCACGATGGTAAAGTATTTATAGTTGTTAAATTGTTCATATCATATCGCCAACGCGAGTCCCCATGCATTGTTATTGAGTTACATCCGATAAATTGAATGTTATCCTCCAGAACCATAGAAAGTCGTAGGTATAGGGAATTCTAAAAATATTATCTTCGCCGTTTCTTTAACTTCATAGCGGATTGTTGTGAGTTAACCTAAAATTTACCACATAGGTATTTTGTTCCAGCAGCATTGGAACGGATTCGTCTCACAACACGTCAGGCGCCAGATCCGAATTACCTTTTAGCTTCTTAGGAATACCGTATATCCATTTCTAATTGCAATTGCATTATTTTTACTAACTGATGGCTCGATGAAGGTGCAATCTTCAATAAGTGTCTTCAATAAACATTTCAGCCTTCTTCTTCAAGTTCTGAAAATCAGACTAGACCTTGCTAGGCAAGGCTTCCCATGGATTTTAATGTAACTTCTTTTCTTCGGATTTCTTCACACCGATAATCTAATTCCTCCTCGTATAAATTCATAGATAAAATGAAGTCAGTAAGTTACGTTTAAAGTAATAGGTCCGCATACTATAAGGTAGCATTCGACAATGTATCCGTGCCTCTCAATAGTTAATCTTTTACAACAGTGGGTGATCGAGCAATAATTTTGATGCTTCTATTCCCTGACCGCAAAATCGCCAATCCCACCGGCTCCTCCGTCTTCCAAACCTAACATATACAGTGAATTTATTTGCAAGGTTTGAACAGAGTGTTGTACCTCGAGAATATCACTTTGAGCTTCTCCTTCTTGTACAGATAAGATATCATAATCATCAGGAATTTCTAACTGCTCAAAGATTGCTACCCTTTTAACATTTCTTTTATCATTAGGACAATCTTTTGCAAAATGTCCTTCTTGACCACACAAATAACACTTGCACTTTTTGTTCCTCAATAAATGCTTTCGCTTTTCAATTCTAGCATGAGTGTTATGTGGTTTACCTTTATAAGTTTTTGATTGTCGGATCCCCATTCTCTTAGATCCAGACTTCTGATAATATCCCGGAATAGGAATTTGGTTGCAAAAAGATAGATCTTTTAACGATCTTTTGAACGCTGCATCCTTGCACTCCTGTTCAAGAAATTTATGAGCAAATATAATTCTTGGAAAAACTCCTACTGTTAAACCAGGATGCTTTGCTTCAAAGGCTGTCTTAATTTTATTCCGAGATCTCCAGGCATTTTTAGCTAAAATTTCTCTGAAAGTTCTGATCCTGCAAAAAGGCGTCCAGTTTTTGCTGCCAATCTCATATAGTCATTAATGTACTGGATTATGTGCTTGACATTATCACAGGATAATTTTTCTAAATCCCTGTATGCTGAATTTTGAATTTCAGTTGAACCCTGAGTAGGGTCTTCAGCAGAAAATACACGTCTTATTTGAGATAGTATATTTTGTGTACCTTCTCGTCCTTCACTGATGGCAATAAGGGCATCATATTCAGTAGGGTAAATCATCCTCCACTGAATCCATGTAATCTTCTCAATTTCTCCCAACAAGTTTTCAATAAACTCTACTTTTTCTTTAGAGTCGGAGAAGGCTTGTGATGCTACAAAGTTCTTGGTAATAGATTCCCATCTTGAGAAGGCGTCATCAAACAAATTTAATTGTTCTGGAATAATAAAAAGGGCCCCACTTTGTTGTTGTGCTGATGGTAGGGTCCATAATTCATTATTCATTCCTCCTTTAAATTTTGCTTTTGGAGGTTGCGGCTCATATATGGGCTGAAAACTTGGGCCTTGTGTATCATTAGCCGGTGGATATCCAGGTGGCCCCATTGCTGTATCTTGGGGGGATCATATGGAGAAATTACCGTACTGGTTGAATATATTTGTTCTTCCCCAATTAAATTTTCAGTCAATCGTTGAATACTTGGATATTCCATTTCGCAGTTTGCAGCAATGAGTTGAACAATTTGTTCATAATTATCTGGTCGTAATTCAAGAACTTGCTCTTTTCTCCCACCACCTTCGCTGGCGAATGGATTGGTCCATTCATCATCTGAGTAGGTGTCCCAAATTGGTTTGGTGTTGGTTAGTGAGGATAAATACTGAATATAGTCAAGGTAGGAATCAGATTCCTCTTCATAGTTTAGAGTAGTGTCCATGGGCTGCGGTACAGAGGCCCCTGGGCTTGTAGTCGCTGCATGGGCTTCCTCAAAACATATGTGGGAAGAATCATTTTCCACCAAAACTGCCAGCTTTTCCTGTGGCATTAATAAGGAAAAGATATCCTGCGTTGTAAGTTTGTGGGGTTCTTGAGAGGAAGAGGCTTCATTAATTGGTAAAAAGACAGAATGTTGATCTGTAGATCCAAAGCCTTGTTCTCCTCGTTCAGTATAACTTAAATGAGGAACTTCATATACTTCTGGCATAGCTATTTTCCCAAGGATTAATTGTGCAATATCTTGCTGAGAAGTAATAAGTATAGGAAGACTAGTTCTATTGAACAAAAGAACTTGTACCTCACCCCGATAGTCTGAATCAATTACTCCAGCTCCTACTTCAATTCCGTGTTTCCATGCAAAGCCAGATCGTGAAGCTATACGGCCATAATATCCATATGGGATTTCTATTCGTAGGCATGTATGTATAAGCTCCCGTCCATATGGCTCAATAATAGCATCATGGCTTGCTGCTATATCAAGACCAGCAGATCCCTCTGTTTTTCTTTTTGGGAGTACTGCCTGTGGAAACATTCGATTTACTAAAATATGAGGCTTAGTTTTAGGAGAATACCTTGGGAAGTAATCTTCTTGTTCTGCTATTTGTTTTCCTTTGTCATAAATATTCTCAGAATCTCCATAATTTTCAAAATATTCCGATTCTGTACCGTCAAAGTAAGTAAAAACACCAGGTTGTGTTTCAATCATAACCGCCAAAATTTCTTCATCTCTATCATTGTATTTTGGTGGTTCTGCTACTTGGGCTGCTTTATAATTGTTGAAGCTTAATGATATGCGTCCATCCAGCATCGTTTGACTGTTTACTTCTGCTGGTTGCATAGGAATAGTGACTTGAGTAGGATTGATGGTCCAATTTAAACCTTGCAGCCGATGAGTTGAAAAACTTCTTCCAGGTAAGGCTTTTACTCCGTGAGAAGTAAGATAATCTACAACACCTTGAACTTCATAAGCAAAGCCAACATTAGGTGTATTAGAAAGCCTACCTACCATTCCTCTTGTGATTAGCAAATTAGCTTCGCTATTCTGTCATGCTTCATATCCTCTTGTGAGGATGGATATTTGAACATTTCGGTAGAAGTCGCCAATTGTCATCATAATTTCTGGAACCACATAAATCATTTGGCTGCCTTTAGTAAGATCCACTTCCATCGTTGCTATAATTGCCTGATCACCTTGCCATCTGTTATCTCGAAAGACAACAAGTGTCAACGTTCCTTCCTGTTGACGATGTAATATTTGTATACGTACCTGAAGGACTCCAAGATGAATATATTGCATACCACTTCGTTGTAGCTGACTGATAAAGCTTTCTTCCTGTATAAAGCTTCTATCCACTTGATGGTTGTCAGTCACAAGTATTGCTTCTTCGGATCTATGCACATATACTCGATGGTGTGCATCATCCCTTCGGGAGTGGTAAAGTACCTCCGCAGGCACTATGGAGGCTCGCTCTTGCATGGATAATTGTAATTGAGTTTCAGGCTTAATTTGTTGTTCAAGAGTATGCCTTTTTGAAGTACCACCAATAAGAGCTTGACCAACACGCCTTGCAGCTTGTTGTGCGTTGAACAATCTCCGTTGATTTCGTCGATAACCTCGTATTTGAACTTCAAATAGTGGTGTTGTGGTTATCTGCTGCTGCTCTGACCTTGTGGTTGCCATGATCCTTTCAATTTTTCTTGTTCTTCATTTAGAATTTTATAAGGATCTTTGAAAACATGCAGTTTTCCAGGTTTTTCTTTTGGCTTGGAGAGGGTAAGGTTTTGCAATTTTGTAATTAGGTCTGATGGGAAAGGGGATGGATTTTGCTTTTGTAAACTAGCTTGGATTTCTCTTAATGTTTCATAAATATATGTCATTCCCAAATTGAATATTATTTGAAAAATAACCATTATAGTCATTAAGTTCGTTATTCACATGAATATAATTTGGTTATTTCACATTTTTAAAATCTAAATCTCATATATATCTGGTGGTAGTTATGGTGTTTTTTCTTATCATATCAACATAAATATTGATAATGCAAGTAAACATGATGGATAATAATTAAATTAAGTGCAAGTAAAAAAATATTAATGATGATATTTTTTTTTATGAATGATGATAGTTTTTTTTATAGATGATTAAATTAGATATGATTTTTTAAATTTTTTATTAATGATGTGATAATATGTATGAAATTATGAGAAAAATAATTAAATAAGAGTTATTTAAAATTATCAACTAAATAGACATAAGTCAATTCAAAAAGTGGAAATCTTTTATACTGAGATGATGCAAGCTTCGTTGATGTTGTTGTACTATGAAGCTAACAAGCAAACTCGATCTCCTTTGCTTGTGATCTTCTATATTATAGGTGGTTGTTGCGAGGAAATAAAGATAATGACACCAACAACATTGGAAGGTGATGATGATGAGAGAGGGAAATCACAATAAAAAGTGGTGATGAAGAAAATGGAGAAACACAACTCGATGATAAGGTTGTGGTGGGTGAATTAATAGCGAAAAATAGGAACCATAATTGTGTGAAGAAGGAACAGAGCGTATTTAACAATAATAGTATGTGAAAGTATTATGTAGATGGGGACAATGATGGTAGAGGTAAAAAAATATGTATGGTGGGGGAAAAAATGATTAATCAGGCTGGGTAACGTCGAGCCTAGGGTGACCGGCCCGGCTCTACAGAAGTTTTCCATCGGCCACCAGGGTAAATCGGAAAGCACTCGCAACGGGCAGCCCAGGAGCCCAGCATCCTTTAGTTGCGTGCTTCATTTGGAGGAAAAATTCCTGCAAATTCGTTATAGCTGGGGCTCGAACTGTGGGTGCCTGGGTAACAACCTGAATGCCCTGCCCCATTTGAGGAAAAAAAGAATAATAAGGAAGATGGATGGTATGTAATGAAAATTGACAAAGTACAACGAAAGGATAAAGATACGATCCCCACAGGAAAACTTTGATACCAATTGGCGCAACATTTTGATAGGATAAAGATATGATCCTCACCTAGGGAAAAGTTATTGATTGTCACCCAAAGAAAAGGAAATTGTAAATTGTATTAACTCACAAACTTGTCTATTACATGAGATCCTAACTCTTTTTGTAGTTTGATGACATGACATTCTTTATAAAATAATAAACTTTTCTAACAAAATCCTAATTTCATGACATGACCCTTTTAAAAAGTTTCGACAAATTATAAAAATTAACGACTTAGACAACTTTTAGGAAAAATTTAATTCTTGACTGCATTATGTGGTTGACAAATTAATAGTGAAAAGAGGAATAATGATTGTACAGAGAGGAAATAGGGTGTGATGTATTATAATAGTGTGAATGAAAGTATGATAGAGATGGAGATGACAGTGGGTGAGGAACGAGAAGTGACGGTGGGGAGAAACAATGATGATGAAGATGGATGAAAAATTATTGAACACAAAATTCGGCTTTGATACCGTTTGATATAATACAAGAGGTGAATAAAGATATGATTCTTACCTAGAGAAAAAGTTATTGATTCTCACCTAAAGAAAAGGAAATTGAAAATTGTATTTAGTCCAAAACTTGTCCAATATATAGGATCCTAACCCCTTTTATAGTTTGATAATACAACTTATTCTTTATAAAATAATAAACTTTTCTAATAAAAACCTAATTTTTCTAATAAAAGCCTAACAATTTTTCGAAAAAACTAGACAACTTTTTAAAAATGTTCCAACAAATTATAAAAATTAATGATTTAAACAACTTTTAATAGGATTAAATTCTTGACTGCGTTAGAAGGGAGTCGTGGCTTCTCGCAGGAATTAGGGAGGGGGAAATAATAGGATATATAAAATATCCTTAATCCTAATCCAAAAAATTTGGTCTACTAAGCGGTTATGGTAAAATTTGTAGTAACTTAAATAGTTTAGGTAGTTATAGCAATTTATGGGATGTAACTTAAAAGGTTTGACAGGAGTTTTATCTGGCAGTAGAGTCATAAGTTGTCTTAATTTTGTTTGGTAGCAGCAGATCAAGCCAAGATGCTAGGATTATGGAGGAATTTATTCTTTTCCTTCACTAGTAGTAATATTAACATGGTGGAGCCCTCCTTTGCCATCTATAAATTTTTCTAAAATAACTAAATGGTTCAAACTGGTTAACCACTGGTTCAGCCATGAAACACTTCATTTAAATATGATTTAATATCTCTTCTAGTGCAAAATGACATTAAATCAATTTCCACCCAAACACAATACCAATCAATAAATTCGACATATGATTAATCCCAAAACTAAGATAACACCACTAAATTAGTTTTCAAAACATTCGGTTCAGCAAAACGAAACTAATTTAATTCCAATGAATTCTAATAATCTCCCTTAATATCAATTTAAATCTGTTATGGTCCTGAGTGCAGGATCGAGTCACAGGTCGAGATCTGGATCCGTACTTGATCATACAACATGTAAGGAGAGAGGGAGAGGGAAAAAGACTCGTCTTAGACAGAGTTCAATTACTCAATTTTTCTTCTTCCTCTTTATTAATAAAAACACTCCTCATATAAGGAGTCAAACATGACATGATTCAGGAAAGACCAACCCATAAAGGAAACAAGGAATCAAAAATAGAAAAGTTAATTAGGCAATTATTTGTTTCTACTATAGCAGTAGTTAAATTAGACATTATTTATTTTCTACTAATTAGACAATAGCTAATTTATTTTTACTATATCAGTAGCTAATTTGCTTCTAACTATAGTAGCGTCCAACAAAGGCATCCACCTCGGCGTCCACATCATCACTCCCCTCCTCGATGCTGAGCTTGTCCTCAAGCTCGAAAGCGGGGTATAATGCCACTAATAGCATGGAGGGAAATTTTCGAATCCACTTCCCCCTCTTCCTCACCTTCCCTGACACTTCAATCCAAAACAGACATTTACACTTGTGACCTGTGCAGTAAGACTCATCACAGTTAAAACAGAGGCCCTTGGCTTTCTTTTGTGCCATCTTGTCGCGGGTTAGACGCTTGAAGAATGAAGCAGGCGGAGTCTCCTTACTGATGTCCCCTGTTGTCTTGGTCTTCGCCAAAGGAGGGCATCCACTGCTAGTGTTGAGGTTGGTTGTGGTCCCGCTCCAATTCGTGCGCAGCAACCCCTCGCCTTGATGGAAGCACTGCTTCCGTTCTAATGCCCTGGCCATATTCATTGCAATGCCTAGGTTTTTAGGCTTCTATTGTTCGATGTCGATACGGAGATCTTCGACTAACAAGTCAACATGTTGTTGTGGTCCGAGGTCCGAGGTCTGGGCGAGGTGGGGCTGGAACTGCCGCTAGTAGTCTTCTACCGAGTCTGTATGCTTTAGATTTGCTAGCTCTCCCAGAGGGTTGTTGCTCATAGGTGGCCCAAAGTGGATATGACAATGGTTTTTGAATTGCTTTCAAGTCATATCTGGCTCTTTTGTTCCATTTGATCAAACCAAAGTTGGGCTTCCCCCTACCAAGTGGAAGGTAGCAAGACCAACGTTGTCGATTTCTGTGGTCCTTTGATTGACAAAGAATTTTTGCGCACCTTTTAATCCAGTCCAGTGGATCCCCTTTTCCAAAATAGGTGGGGAACTCCATCTTCGAGTACCGCAGAACCAGGGTGCCACTAATTGGTGCTTCAGATCTGATCTCTGAGGCTTTATAGGGGCTACACTCCACTCTAGTGGGGTTGTTTGTGGTGGGCATCGACTATCGTCTTGTCTCTTGAACAGTACGGGATAACTTGGCCATTTGCTCCTCTAGTCCTTACTGGCGGAAGGTGATTTGCTGCATGAAAACTTGTTGTTGCGAGATCAATCTTTTTATGAAGGCATCGAGTTTGGATGTGATAGGATCCGTGTCACCTATGATCGGCTCTGATACCAAGTTGTTATGGTCCTGAGTGCAAGATCGAGTCACAGGTTGAGATCCGGATCCGTAATTGGTCATGCAACACGTAAGGGGGGTGGGAGGAGGAAAAAGACTCATCCTAGACAGGTCCAATTACTCAAATTTTCTTCTTCCTCTTTATTAATAATAACACTGCTTATATAAGGAGTCAAACATGACACGATTAAGGAAAGACCAACCCATAAAGGAAACAAGGAATCAAAAATAAAAAAGCTAATTAGATCATTATTTGTTTCTACTATAGCAGTAGTTAAATTAGGTCATTATTTATTTTCTACTAATTAGGCAATAGCTAATTTATTTTTACTATAGCAGTAGTTAATTAGGCAGTAACTAATTTGCTTCCAACTATAGCGGCATCCAACAAAGGCATCCACCTTGGCGTCCACATCAAAATCTAATTTAATTTTCAGAATAGAACACTATCACTGTTGGGTAAATAGTGTTTCCTGTTGAGTTGAATCGTGTCATGTTATTGGATCATGTTAAATATTATGAGATCTACTTGCAAGTCTTGATCTCCTTGGTGTATCAATGATTTTTTGCAGAAGCTATAAACAGTCTAACATTTACTTGACATCATCCAAGAATCAATCGCTTAACTTACCAACATAGTTAGCTCCATTCATTTTAATGATATGAGATTTTCACCTACCTTTATTTTGGTTTAGTTAGTGCCAAATTTCCTTCAACCCTGAGTTTAAATTTTATATGTTTTGAAGGAGTAACTTAAAAGAGTCCTAAGCACATATGTTAACCACATATATTTCTTCGGTTATCAATATCTTCTATTTATTAAAGGTACTATTGATTTACTTCAGTGAAGTTCCGTAGTTGAAGTCAATGCCCTTTGATGGTTTGATCGATAACAGATAAACCATATCACAGAAGACTTTTTAAATCAATACATCTAGTCAGCACAAAATTTTTTGAACCTCTCGTGAAAACTGTTTAGTTAATTGTCAGTATTTTCACCTAACTAAAGTGCCCATTACATGTAGACAATCTTTGGAAACCGATGGAGACATCTTTCGGGGGAACGGGATTTTTGGGAACATATTGGAGGAGTCGATATATGTTTGGATCCATCAAGCTTTGGCCAGGCAAATACACAGGTACAGTTAGAAAATATCACTATCTCCCAAGGCATCAAAATTGATCCTGTTTTTTTTTGCTAAAGCAAGCACATGAAAAACTGCTGATTGTTGACATTTATCTGTTTAAGTTGATGTTTTTCATAGTATTCATCGTTTGCATTTTTCATCTGCTTTCTTGTGCCTTTGGGTTAATTGGAACATTAGTTTTTAAGTAATATAGCATTGTAATTAGTAGGCTTGCTTCTACTAGATTTGCTTATCAATCTACACAGTGATGTGAATCCAATTTATGAGACAAAAAAATTAATTACTTCCCCTATGCACTTTTTCAAGCTAGAAGCTTAGTGCTATCCTATACATCTTACCCTACACACTTGTGAGCACCTAAATTTTTTTTTTCAGTTTGAATTTTTTTTCTTCTTAATATTATAACTCAACTCCTAAACCTTAAAAGGTAAAATCTTATTGACATAACCGGGAGTTTAAAAAAATAAAAATAAATAAAAAAAAAAACACCATGGCTAACATTGTGAGCATCACGTATTTAAGTTAATTGTTTTTTATTTTTTATTAATATATTTTATATTAAAAAAAATACTGAAATAATATCGGTATGACACAATATGGTATTAAAACCATATAAACTCCAATTCGTCTTGAGGTTAAAATGTCTTCCTATATCTCTGTGGGGGGAGATGTGAGGTATTCAAGTTAGGAAACCTACACATAAGCTAAAGATAAAGATTGGGCCTAATGGATAACCCTAAACCATAAGAAAAACTCAAGGTTGAGCTTTTAAGTTTTTGAGGGTGAGTTCACATCCTTTTTTGATGTGTGTCAAAGGGAAAGATGTGAGGAGTTTAAGTTAGAAACCATCACATATAACGGGGAAACATTATGGATTAATATGAAATCATTTCTTTGAGATTATTGTACTCATTCTATTCATTTTTTATGATCACATGAATATTTTTTTTTTTCGAAGACCTAACTTAAATAGTTGCCAAACATCATAAAGGGAAGATTTAGGTGCAATCATGCCTTAGCATGTGTGCATGTGATTTTGATGTTTGGAAAATACTTAAGTTAGACAATGTTGTTTGTCGCAAATAAATGTCAAGTGTGCAACTACAAGTCAACTTTGACATAAGTTGCAGGTGCAACAGTGGAAGTCTAAGAAGATTCTTGATAAGGAAAAGTCCATGTGGACATTTGTACGAAGGAAGTCTTAGTAGGTTGAGGTCAATATAATGGTACGCAAAGAAAGTCCTAGCGGGTCATAAGGACTAGATGCTAGGCTGTTGCATGAAGTCCTAGCGGTTCAACGAGTACCTGACACTAGGCATGTGGAAGTCTTGGAAGCGAGGTGCTTCTTAGCAAGGAGGAAGTTCTAGAGGTCGGAAAACTTTTTGGCCCCAAGGTCAAATCAGCAAGGAAGTGACATTACCTTGGAGGAACAAAGGCAAACAGCTGCTGGATAAGGCATGTCAGTCGACTGAAGCTCAGTATTAATTGACTGAACTTATCGATTGGGTAGTCAACTGGACACCAAACAGAATCAAATAGAATGTTTTCTGTTCGTTCTGATTTTGGGGCACCAAACAGTTGACTGTCAAGCATTAGTTAATCTGAAGTCATCCAGTAGTTGACTAATGAGCCCAATGATAACAACATTGAACTGGAAAGTAACACGGAACCATCAAATTGATGTAGCAGTCCATTGATGAGGTTTGATCAATCAACTGATCACCTGGAAAGACTAATATAATGGCAAGAGAAGAAAGTTGCTAGTTTAGCTATATGTATGGGGTCAAGGTATCTTGGAAAAGAATGTGGGAAAGGCTTACTGCTGAACCCTTAATTCTCTAAGTATTAAAGCTTCATATCTTTCTTTTCTTCTGATTGTGTTCAATTGTAAGATTCACTAGTGCTTCAAATCTTTATCTTGTAATACGGAAGTGGAGGGATGGTTGGATTTGAAACATATTTTAATCCAAAATTTTGAACTTTTGTTACAGGCTTTTCAGTCCTTGCTCAGGAAGTTGCAGAAACATGTTCCCTATGAATCATCTGTTGTTGATTTGTATGCTGGGTCTGGAATCATTGGATTATCACTAGCTGCTGCTAGGAGATGCAGGCATGTTTTATAATTGCATAATTTGATTTCTGTTTGCAACATCTCTACTACCATAAAATTTGATCAAATTATGCGAGAATTCTTATATGCAGATCTATTAAATGTGTTGAAATCAACAAAGAGTCAAAATTATCATTTGAGAAATCAGTTAACCGTCTACCAAAAGCTATAAATGGGAATATTAGCTGGCATAATGCAGATGCTTCAATTGTATGCAATGCAATCTCAAACCCTCAATATGATAAATGATTGTCAACATTTGGTATACTATTTATCCAGACAATTGATTGCTTTGAATGTAGGAACCACTTCACTGGCTGGAAGGGTCAGATGTTGTCGTTGTTGATCCTACTAGGAAAGGGTTGCACCCATCTGTAATTGACGCATTAAGGAAGATTGCATTGTCACAATGCACAGTTATGCAAGCAGTTGACACTAGGTAGACATCTGACCTTGGATTTTGTTTAATTTCTTTTCTACAGGAAGCCTTTCAAGGATCTGTAAAATCTGGAACCTTTGGTTTCTATCTGAGCCGTTTGATGTTTTATTGACTCTTCCAAACAATTTAAATTTATTTTAATGGACAGTTTAGACATAAAGGTGAAAGATGAGAAGAGGCCATGGGTTCTGCGTGCCAGGGCAGCTTCAGTTAATGTGGAAGGAAAAACAACTTTGGATAAGACTATATCATGGCCTAATACTCTTGTCTATATAAGTTGTGGATGGGAAAGTTTCAAGGAGGTAAATGTGTCTGCATGGTAGATGGTGTATATTCTTCTTCTCATGAATTAAGATCTCGGTTGTCTAGCTGCGGCATGCATCCATTTTAGACTAGCATGATACAACCATTATTCCACATTCAATTGTTGGTACGAATGGACTCTAGCTAACCACATATCAAGTATTTTCTGCCTTATCTACAGCTCTAAGTCTAAAATTTGTGCAATCTAAAAGAATTTTAAAAAATGTTATTTTTTTATATCCTTAACTAGCATGGATTGTCTTCATACGGCTGACTTGGATGAACTCTACCTCATTGGATCATCTCATGAATAAGTGGTGTCCATCCAAAATCAAAATCCTAAAACCAAACTAAATGAAATATTCAATTTACTGCTTCAGTATCAGTTTAGAAATATGACAAGATAAGTTTCTATCTAGGACGCCAATATATAAACTGATAAAACTGAATTAAGCTGATATTAATTTATTGTTATACTACCTAACTAGGAAAGCTGATCTTCAAATTTCAAAAGCAAATATAGTAATGTATATAAATGAATTTGACTATGTTTTAGAGACTGCCAAAAGATTATTCAGGTTATATTACAAAATTGAAAGTTTCTATTAAGAGAAAACCGTGTATTAGACACCATGGAGTTATTGACTTATATAGAGAAGGATATACAATATAATTACAATAATACCCCTAGTTATTATGTTACAATTTTCTAACACTCCCCCTTAAGCTGGAGAATATAGATCATATGTACCCAGCTTGTTACATATGTAGTCAATTCGGGAACTTCTCAGTGGCTTAGTGAATATATCTGCTAGTTGATCATGTGAGTTGAAAAAACTAGTAGATATTTCTCTTAATATGACTTTCTCTCTACTAAAGTGACAGTCAACTTCAATATGCTTTGTCTTCTCATGAAAAACTAGGTTCGAGGCAATATGTATGGCAGCCTGGTTGTCACATATAAGTGACATTTGTGTAACCTCCCCAAATCTGAGTTCCTGAAGCAACCGTTTTAACCATATAAGCTCTTGACTAGTTATAGCCATAGCCTGATACTCTGCCTCTGACTTGGATCTTGCCACAACATTATGCTTTTTGCTTTTCCAAGAAACCAAGTTATCTCCGAAAAATATACAAACCCCAGAAGTGGACCTATTATAAGTGGGAGATCCTGCCCAATCTGCATCAGAGTACCCTATGACTCGAGTATGTTCTTTGTCTGCATACAAAAGATCATTTTCTGGTATGCCTCTGATATATCGAATAATGTGAGTCACAACATTCCAATGTTCTTTGCATGGAGAGTTGAGAAATTGACTTACTGCACTTATTGCAAATGAGATATCCGGACGAGTAACAATAAGGTAACTTAGTTTCCCTACTAATCGCCTGTACCGTTCAAGATCTGGAAGAGGCTCCCTATGATTAGGGAAGAGCTTGACATTAGGATACATAGGGTTGTCGACTGTCTTTGAGTTTAACATTCCTGTTTCTTCCAGAATATTCATTGCATACTTTCTTTGGGATATGACGATCCCCGATTTAGACTGTGCTACTTCTATCCCCAAGAAATATTTGAGTTTGCTGAGATCCTTTGCTTGGAATGTTTAAAAAGATGTGGTTTCACCTGTGAAATCCCAAGATGATCACTACCTGTGATAACAATATCATCAACATAAACCACTACGTAGATGCAACCAGTAGATGAGTGGTGATAAAAGACAGAATGGTTAGCCTCGCTCCGAGTCATGCCAAACTATTGAATTACAGTACTAAATCTACCGAACCATGTTTTGAGTGATTGCTTGAGGCCATATAAAGATTTCCGTAGGCAACATACAAGACCAAAAGACTCCCCCTAGCAACAAAACACGGAAGTTGCTCTATGTAGACTTCCTCGAGCAGATCACCATGTAAGAATGCATTTTTGATGTCCAATTGATAAAGAGGCCAATGGCGAATCACAGCAATTGACAGGAATGAAGACATCTTCGCAACAAGAGAAAAAATATCCCGATAATCTAATTCGAAGATCTGAGTATAGCCTTTAGTGACGAGACATGCCTTAAGTCTGTCAACCATACCGTCCGGATCAATCTTCACCGTATACACCCATCGATAACCAACAACTGACTTCCCAGGTGGTAGAGGAACGAGGTCTCAAGTCCCACTACTCTGTAAAGCACAAATTTCATCGAGCAGAGCCTGTTTCTATCTTGGATGGGCAAAGGCATCACCTGCAGTCTTAGGAAGAGAAACAGACGACAAGGAAGAAAGACAAGAATAATAGGAATGAGAAAGACGATGATAACTCAAATAAACATAGTGAGGAGAAGGATTACGAGTGGAACGCATACGCTTTCGAAGTGCAATAGGAATATCAGAGTCAGGAGATGGGACCGGAGGAAATAGTGAAGGACTTGACTTCAAAGATGTGTCCACGGTAGTGGCAGTGTCGGTTGGCGGCAAAGCAGGATAAGGACGACGCTGATAAACCTGCAAAGGAGGAGATGAGGTTGGGGACGATAGAGGCGCCTCCAGAGGACAAAAGATAGTCACTAGTGCAAGTGGAGAGGGAGAAACTTCGGACTAGGAAGCAGGAGGCCCAAAAAATGAAACCAAATCAAAGAATGTGACATCAACAGAGATAAAGTAGTAACGAAGAGTAGGGGAATAACACTTGTACCCTTTCTGAGACCGTGGGTACCCAAGGAAAACACATTTATGAGACCAGGGAGAGAGTTTATCAATGCTAGGATAAAGATCATGAGCAAAACATATAGAACCAAAGACTCGAGGTGGTAAAGGATGAAGAGGATGATGAGGGTAGAGGATATGATGAGATATTTTACCCCAGAGAGTGGAGGAAGGCATACGATTAATGAGATAACACGCAGTAAGTACGGCATCACCCCAAAACTGATGAGGAACATGAGAATGGAGAAGAAGAGTCCGAGTGGTCTCAAGGAGATGACGATTCTTGCGTTTTGCAACCCCATTCTGTTGAGGGGTATGAGGGCAAGACGTGCGATACAGTACACCATGAGATGCTAAGGAACGAAATTGAGTAGAAAGATACCCGTGTGCATTATCACTTTGCAAAGTTCGAAGAGAAATACCAAACTAAGTTTTGATTTCATGAAAAAAAGATTGAAAAATAGAAAACAATTCTGAACGTTCATTCATCAGATATAACCATGTACAATAGGAAAAATCATCTATAAAAGTAACAAAATATTGTGATTCCAATGTAGAAGAAACACGACTTGGACCCCAAACATCAGAATGAATCAAAGCAAAGGGGATTGTAGCCCGAGTCACAATGTGAGGAGAAAAAGAACTACGAACATGCTTACCTAATTGACACGACTCACAAGACAGATTCTAAGTGAGAGACTATGATGTAATTGTTTCAACTTATCAAGGACCTGGATGTCCCAACTGAGCATGAATAAGAAGTGGAGATGCTGTTGCCGAACCAATAAGAGAGGGTTGTTGAAGCCGATAAAGACCATGAGACTCACATCCGAAGCCAATCATCCTCCCCATACTCTGGTCCTGTAAGGAAATAGACGTTTTATAAAAGAAATGACACAATCAAGAGACCGAGTAAGTTGACCTATCGACAATAAATTAAAGGGAGCTCCGAGAACATAAAGAACATTATGAATAGACACGGAGAAAGATGAACAATAACAGTACCCTGGGATTGAGTTTGGGAACCATTGTCCATGGTGACAATAGGTAAATAACCGGAAGTAGTGAGAGAAGAAAATAGGGATTTATTATCAGTGATATGATCGGTGGCCCCAGAATTAAGAACCCAAGGGCCTGAAGAGCGAGATATGCCAGCAAAGGAATTACCAGCGTGTGCAACGGTAGCAGTGGAATAAGAAGCCTGACGATCCTCAAACCATTTCAGAAAGTCATTATAGGAAGGTGGTGGGGTCGGATCCGGTGTTAACTGTGAAGTGGAAGCTGAAGAAGCAACAGAACTTTGAACGATTTGAGCAGCGCGAGGAGGTCGACCATGTAGACTCCAACACTTGTCAATTGTGTGTCCCGGTCAGTGGCAATGATCACACCAAGGACGTCCTTTGCCACCCTTGCGAGGTGGGGGTCTATTGTTGTGTCAAGAGACCAAAGCTGACGAGTCAACAAGAACGGAAGGGGGCATTGTTGAGACTTTGGTCAGGACACGAGGAGAGTCGCCTAGGTATTGTCCATGGTAGAGCTGCCTAGGATCTGATCACGAACATGAGAATAATCTGTGGGCAGGCCATATAAAGCTAGAGATATAAAAAATTTCTTCCGATTTTTAAGCTCTTCAACAGAACTGGCCGCAGGTGGTAGTAGTTCATTGAAGTCATAAAGAAGGCTAGAAACCAAATCCAGATAAGTTAACATTGAATCCTTAATCTGATGAGCAGGATGGTCATGAGATCTTCACAAACTTGATAGAGTCGCCAAGAGGTGTTCGTAAAGAGTTGTTGAGCTTGTCTCTAAACAGCTTTGCAAGTTTTGTGAGTAAGGAAGACATTCCAAAGAGATGGATGGATGGTGGCTCGGATAATACAACACAATTGAGCGTTAACCTTCTTCCATAGGGGACAATCGACGACTTGAACATCTTCTTCGATTTTAGTGAGATGTGTCTCATAATCCTACCCAATAAGCCAAAGCTCAATATGAGATGCCCAAGAGACATAATTCTTACCATCCAATTGCTCGGAAGAAAGGGGTGCAGTGATATGGTTGATAAAAATTGAGATATCTGGCTTTGGGACGCCGGATGTAGCCATTGATTATTTTGGAAGGGGCAGCACCAGTAGCACGGATAAGGCAAGACAGATGCCGCATGGATGAGGGAGGACGCATTACACTGTGGCAGCAGCAACTGCTACTCGCGGTACGCCGGCGTGAAAGAGGGCAGCAGCCCGACTTTTTGGTGACGTCACAACTCCCTGATGACGACCCACAACAGCCTCCGTAGACCCCTTCCGGGATGGGTAGGGATGGTAGAGGTGGCGCAGAGGCTGCATCGAGTGTAGGAAGGCACTGCGGTGTTCCACTACGGATCTATAAGCTTGATCACAACGCCGTGCAAATCGGCGCACTTGAAGGCGATGGAGGTGGCGAGGAAAGCAGGGGCGCTGCTCTCCTACGACCCCAACCTCCGACTGCCTCTGTGGCCCTCGGCGGAGTATGTGCAGCGTCGGAGATGAAGATCTGGACGTGCTCGCGACTTCGGGGTAGGCACGACCGGAGATGTTGAAGGCGAGGTAGAGCGCCAGGCGTTGACGATGAGGATCGGCACGCTGTAGACACGGACGAGATACCAGAGCCGTGCAGAAGCGGCTTCTTCTGTCGAAGGGGACGATAGAGGTCTAGGTCATGAACAAAAAGTGAGCTCGGGTGCTCGGCTTCTAGCGAGCTCGGATGCTCAGCTTCCAGCGAGCTCGGGTGCTCGGCTTCCAGCGAGCTCAGGTGCTCGGCTTCCAGCGCGCAGGAGAGTGAAGGAGGCGGCCGACGTCGGTAAGGAGATGGGTTTAAAGAAAGGTGGAGTCGTCGGCGAGTGAAGGAGATGCGCTTTCGCCAGAGAACGAGGATCGCGAGGTGTAGGCGCTGGCACGAGGGAGACGCGAAGATGGGAGGCGGTGGCGGTAGAATCGGGGGAAATTAGGGCAATAGGAAGTTAGGGTTTTCTTTTAACCTCGCTCTGATATCATGTTAAGAGAAAATCATGTATTAGACACCACGGAGTTATTGACTTATATAGAGAAGGATATACAACATACTTATAATAATACCCCTAGTTATTATGTTACAATATCTGACAGTTTCATTTAGTTTGAAAATTTATTTATAAATTGATAACTGAACCTTAACCACCTTACCAGCAAGGGGAAAATGTATGGCAACCTTTGACTTATTCATACTAATTGCTCGTTAGAGTATTCTGATTACTTTATTCATTTCGTGCATCATATGGCATCTTCTAATTTGAAGTCCTTAGCTGTCTACTTTCTGTTGTGAAGATAACACAGTGCCTTGGGGTCCTCTCCAATCAATTTACTAGTCACAATTTTTCAACAGGATTGCAAGAACCTGCTGTCGTCTCAGATGTGGTATTTGGAAAAAGCTTATGCTTTTAATTTCTTTCCTGGTACACAGAGGTAGCGTTTAATTATAGAATTTATCTACAGCTATAGAAATGATTCCATCACTTGTTTTAAGTCAACATTCAGTGTAGATTTAGATTAAGTAGCTATCTAGAGATTCATATTGAAGTATTCACCAGGTTATGTTTTTATATTCAACATCCATCATCCTCAACGTTTAATAGTACTATGGATGATTAAAAAGAAGATAACCAATAATAGGATTTTAGATTTTTCCTATTAATTTAAATGAACTCTTCATCGTCTATAGTTTAATTGATTAACTGTTTATTCAAAATTTAGAAAAGTTTTTTTTATATAAAATTAATTATTGACTAACCATTTATTCCTTAAGCTTGATATGATAGAAATTTCAATTTATGTACTTGTGAATATTTTATTTAGACATTAAGTGGATAATGTTGGTATAAGCTGTATGCATTCAACCAAATTCTGAAACGCTCTTGCTAGTTTTGGTTGCATGATATTGGAACTTGTCAAAATGTCAAGGCAGTCATGTGAAATTGTAACAATTTGGACTATAGATGAGAAGACGTCCAATGAGGAACAGGTTTGTTTCTGCTTGAAAGTTTTTTTGTTCCTTATTATTGTCATTACTTTTTCTACTACAGCATCGAAGTGCTAGCCGTGTTCAAACACGGTCCGCGAACAAGGCAAAAGGTTGTGTTCAATCAGGGCAAAAGGAGAAAGAGGGAAACAAGGAAAAAAAAGACTCCATGGTGATTGATGCCACACATGCTGACAATGAAAACTGCAAAAAATACTTTTTTTAAAAAAATGTCTTTATTGTCTTTTCTGCAACTTTGTAGTTTGACTATTTGCAATTTTCTGTAGTAAGTAATAGGTGGGAGCCTGAATCTTTGGATCAGGGATGGGCATCAGTCAAAATTCAGTCGCTTAAAGCAAGTCAGGAAAGATTTTCCCAGACATTTTTTCTAATTTAGCCGTGGATGATTTTGATTTTTTTTTTTTGTTTTCGAACGATCTTTCCTAGACATTTATGTAAAAAAAAGGCAATATGTATTAAGTTAAGCTATTTGGGATTTGCGTTGTCTTTTTTGCCTCGGCTATTCTGAAATCATACAGAGGTATGCATTTTTCTAATGTATTTGTGAGACACTTCGTGTTCATGACTGCATGCTATAAACTTTGGTTGCTGAATGCAGAGAACTCATAATGAATAGCCAAAGGCTTTTCTTTAAATACTCTAGATGCTTTTCATAACTACTATTTATTTTATTGATTTGAGCTGAATCATATATATGAGAAGCCTTTTATGAGATTTATCTGGTGTATCTGCAAACGACCACTATTAACACACTTTACACCGTCTTGACTTCCATTAATTGTCTCGTTAAACAGGCTGGAGTTAGATGACGAATGAGCAAGTATCAAGCTGTTGCTGAAATTTAAAGACAGCCAGATGATCAAGTTATGATGCCTAGCTATCCATGAAAACTAGCCACCTCTCAAGATGTCGTCTAATTTAGCAAATCATGATCAAAAAGGATGGGGCACATTCCTAGCGATTCATGATCTGTATATCAAAAACAGCCATGTGTTCTGAGAATGCTCATTAGCATGAGATTCAAACAATGTGATGTTCTATTGTATTCCTAACATGTGCATTCTTAAACAGGGGAAATAATAAGTTTTAACAAATTCATGCCATGAGAGTCAATCTCACATAACAAATTGATGAAGAAGTTGAAAAGTATCACAGAAAAGTCCAATAAAAGTATTGCAATCTTCCAACCAGGTTTTTTCAAGGTGTAGGATAGTGCAAAAGAACGGGAAATGTTACTGAAAGTCCAATATAGTTTTCTATTGAATGATAAATTGAAGTACATCTCTAGTTCAATGAGTCCTTGTGCAAGTATAATACAACGAAGGATTGAAAAGTGTTAGAGAGGATGAATAATGTTCATGGTCTTTTTTACATTTTTCATAAAATTTAAGAGTAAATGTACCGTGAAAATAAATAACAATGTTAACACAAATTTTTTTTATTTAATTTGGAGTCTTTAATGACTCCTACTCAAAGGTTTATGATCATCGATCGTTTTCGATGGGTAATTCATTAACAACTTGAACTTAAGGGGGCATCATCATCCTAATAAATATGACACAATTTTCTTCTATAATCAATAACACATCATATAAATAATATTATTTCTCAACTTATCGGGCATATTGATTTAACGAAAAAAACTCATCCTTTGATAAATTAAAGAAATAAATATTAAGTACATGTGCTTGTTATTATATCGGGATTAAGAGTACGCACATCCATAATAACAGAGGTTTTGTTCTTTTATGCAGTTAATATAAAAGGAACAATCTCAAATGGTCCTGCTCTATACATACATAGTGTACTAGTGTAATTTTATTGTCAAGATAAATTAGTATCAAATTACACTATAATCATTCCAATGGTTTGTCTCAATCCATCTTGGTTGTGAGCTTCTATTTATAATTTATAAGGAACTGATAACATGATCTTCTGTGTGATACCACACATCATGTTATCTACAATATAAATTAAATGGACAACTGCATTTAACTAAATGCAGACATTTGACCAATGTGATTTTTATTTCAAAATAAATGTTTATACAAAAAACTAGGCTTTTAGTATACATTCTAACAATAACTAGAAAAGTTAGAAGATCGAGCTTATGATTGAAGCCCTCATGGTATTCATAAAGTGAGGCCAACCGCTAGCTAGTATAGTACATGGTGTGTCTAAAATCTGCCTTCCTCCCTCGATCCAAATAATATTCTCTAACAAACTCGGCTACTTGTCCCTAAAAGGTCCTTATTGTCTGAAAATGATCACGTATCTCTTAGAATTATTCATGAGATAAGGTACAATGACCTTCCAACATGAGTTGGCTGGCTCTTTGTCTCTCATGGATGGCATCCAAAGAGGTACGGAAATCTAAAAAATTAAATCTAGAAGGACATGTGCTACCATGGGCAAAAGAATGCCTAGTTGGCTCTAGAAAAGTGTCTGACCCTAGGTGTCTATAAGATGAGGTTTTAAGGTACTCTAGGGGAATAGGGGCAACCTTGGGAGCCAAATCTCTAATAACCCAATTATCAAGGTTGCGAATTGTGGTTCGATTAGGGCTTAGAAGGAGTGGAAATCCATCCCTCTTTAGGAAAGTAAAGCCATTTCCATTTTGGCAGATCATTTTCATTGCAAGGCATGTATCAATATCAATTTTAAAATTTCCATGAATAATGTCTAAACCAAAAAGTTTGCATTGCACATTTAAAGAAATATGGATTATCAGTCCACCAAAAACTATCGTGCCCGAAGAAACCTCCCAGGTCTAGCAAGGATCTATAGAAAATAGAAGCCCATGTCAAAGTCTACTTTGTTAAGCATAGCCCAAAATGAATAAAGTTCTACCTTTCTCACCATCCCATCAGTTTCACCTCTACCAAAAATTATTTTGCTCAGTACATGGTGAAGGTATCTAAAGACAAGATTTTGCATATGTCAAGTTTTTTTTATCATGAAGGGTCATAGGGTTCCTTTATACCAGTGATATCATTCCAAAAATAATTGCTATTAAATTTGCAATCAAATTTACGAGAGCCGCCCATAGGCAAGTCGAAACAATTATTGAAATCAAATAGAGTTTATTGATAATCATAATTTAACAATTTGAAACTAATTTTCCCATCATGATCATCTTCAAAGTGGAAATGAATCTCTATCAAACTTAGGAATTCCAAGCTAAGGTAGGGATAGGTTGGATGATGTGTATACATTAAATTACTCCAATCAAAGGAACTAATTAGCCAATCAATGTCATCTTTGATTCCTAACACAGTCATAGTAATTTCAGTGAGGTAATGAGTGCAAACAATTTTTATAAAACAAGCATATTGAATCAAGCCTTTTGTTCTTTATTTATGAAAATAATATAAAAATGATTTGTCGTTACCTTCGTCGCATATTATCCACTCGCCTTTGCTTTTTCTTTACTTTTATCTAAGCCCTTCCCCTTGCCTTTGCCATGGTCGTCACCACCTCCCGAACCACCGACACCTCTTTGAATCCTTTTCAAGATATCAGACATTGTGAAAGTTTTGTCTTAGGGGAAAAAGCTTGGGGAGGAATAAAGATGAAAGAAGAAGAGAGTCTTGAGACAAAGTGAAATTCCTGGAAGTGGGAGAGAATTCTAGATCTAGATCTCAGAAAGTGCTTGAAGGCTAGAGGGAAGGAAGGAAGTTAGGAAGATGATGTTAGGAAGAATGGAGAAAGGGAATCATTGGGGGTTGGAGGAGGGAGAAGAAGAAGAGATGGGTGTGTTGTGAGGTAGCATGTTCATATGGGAAGAAGACATGTCCCTGCCTTAATAATTTAGGGTTGGATTTTTGACACACGACTGTGTCATAAGACACGGTCAGATTATTGGTTCATTGTCGTGAGAGGCAACAACCATGCCCATAGTTTGTAGAATCACGATTCTACGTAGAATCGATTTACGGTCAGGATTGGATCAGTCAGGATTAGATTATAGAATCATAAAATCCTACCAAAAACCTTTAAAAATTTATGATACATGATTAATAATTTTAAAAAATATTTAAAAAACTCATTTACATACAAATAGATTACTAATTTTTCATATATATGCAATTGTTTACCCACAACACCACAAATTACATTACTACATATACAAATTTAAATTAATTAGTAATTTAACTACCATTCTCAATAAAATTATATACAATATTTATATTTTCATATCATAAAATGAAAAAATATAAAATTTCTATTAACACAATAATAATAATCACATTTAATCTTAAAATGTTCCCTTAGTTTACAAGATGATCTAATTTAAAGGCCAACAAAGTACCTAACGTACATAGCAGAAGTTATTGAATCCTTTGATTCGAATATGAATATCAAAAATAATCTTCTAAAGACTTGTTGATTTCGCATAATACTAGATAATGGACATCCAAAAACTCATTATTTTAGGGAAAAGAAATGACAGAATATTACTGATCAAAAACTAACTCAAAAATAATTAAACATATATTTAAATAATCTCAAAACTCTAACCCTAACTCTGCAAAAGATGAAAAAAAGATAATAAAAAAGATAAAATCTTCTAGGCCTCCGAAAAGACTTTAAATAATATTTTTTAGGTTTAAAACTATGTGGTTAAGGGTAAACCTTGAAATTAATTATAGATCTCTAAATGAGTTTCAATCTGATATATTATAGGTCCCGTGGTTCAATCAGAATCAAAGGTCATGACCTCTCAAAACTTCCACAGATCCTGCTCCAATTCTTCTCTGATCCTATTATGATCCTACCAATCTTGTTCCAATCCTACCTATCCTGCTGCGATCCTACTGTAAAAATTGATTCTACATGATCCAGGATCAATTTGTGCTTTCGGATCGTAGGATTGTACAATCCTACGATCTAGGATCATGATTTACAAACATGGGTCGTGCCCTTAGACACGACTTATTTATGATTAGACAAGACTTATTTAGATTGGGAGTTACATGGCCATGTCAAATGACATGGTCGAGGCTAGATGTTATTCAGTGTGAAGAGTGGAGTCTGCGCTACTAGGAGCACGCAGGAGCACGACCATGTCAAATGACACGGCTAGGAAAATGATATCTCACATAGCTGTGTCAAATGACACAACCAGGGCATGGTTGCTCTCTGCCTATAATTAGACTCCTCACCTTAAGAAGATAGTTGTATCTTAAGAGACACGACCCAGAGAAAATTTGCACATACGATTGTGTCAAATGACACAACAAGGGCATTATTGAACTTTAGAATGTAAGCACAGCCATGTCTTAGGAGACAACCAAGATGTGAAAACTTCATTTTCCCCTTGGTTTGCCCATTTATTTTCCCTTAACGACTCCATGCCCATGTGAATGTCATGGCGAACTTATGGAGATCTTCTACCCTACACAAAATGATAGAATTCCATTAGGCTCAATAAAAAAAACATATACAAAAAATAATAACAAAAAGAACTCTTGTGTTGCCTCCCAAGAAGCACTCATTTTAAGGTCTCGGGCTCGACCCCAACTAGCTCAACTTAGAGCCATATCCTTAAAGGATTGGATTTTTCCTCAAGGTGATTGTGTATTGTGTTGGAGTGTATACTAAAAGCTTAGCTTTTGTAAACATTTATTTTTGAAATAAAAGAATCACATTGGTCAATATCTACATTTATTTGTTAAATGTAATTGTTCAATTAATTTATATAGTAGACAACATGGTGTGTGGTGTCACACACAGAAGATCATGTTGACGGTTCTTTATAAATTATAAATAGTTGCTCGCGACTAAGATGGAAAGGAACGAACCATTGGAATAGTCGTAGTGTAATTAAGTATTAGTTTATCTTGACTAATAAATTACACTAGTACACTCTATTGAGTAGGACCATTTTAGATAAGTTCTTTTTGTACTGACTATATAAAAGAACTAGACCTTAGTTATTATGGAAGTGTGTGCTCTTAATCCTAATATAATAACAAGCACATATATTTAGTATTTATTTCTTTAACTTATCAAAGGGTGAGATTTAGCTCGATAAATCAATAGGTCCGATAAGTTGGGAAATGATATTACTTATAGTGTGTGTTGTTAATTATAGAGGGAATCTGTGTCCTAGTTATTTAGGTTGAGAATGGCCACAAGAGGAGCTCATAAGGATTGCCATGTTAAACCCTATAGGTGGACTTAGTCCGACATGACAATAAAGTTGAGTGGTACTACTCTCGGAGATAGATATTAATTAAGTGAGCTGTCAGTAACTTACTTAATTAGTGGACATTTGTAATCTTAAACACAAGGAGACTAACACACTCATGATAAGAAGGAGCCCATAATATAATTTGGGATTGGTGCGGTAATGCGATAATAACTCTCTAGTGGAATGAGTTATTATCGATGAACTTGAGTTGTGTGTTCGGGGCGAACACGGGATATTCAAGCTCATCGGAAGGCCAAAACCAATTTCTCCTCTAGGTCCCTGTCGTAGCCTTATTAAAGCCTCAAGTCCATCCAAATAAAGACCCATCTTGGTGTCCAAGAAGGGGGTCGACCCAATGCTTGGTGACCAAGCAAGGGCCAGCCACATCCTCTTCTATATGGGCCGGCCCTATTGCTTGGTGACCAAGCTAGTAGGGGCCGGCCACAATATTTAAACAAGGAGGGTTGTTTTTGAATTTTTAAAATCTTCTCTTTGTAGAAAACTATAAGTTTTAAAAGAGAAGTTTTAATTTTAAAAACTTTCCTTACTTGAATTAGGTCACATGTTTTAATAGAGAGTTTTAAAAGTTTTAAAACTTTCCTTTTTAACCATCCTCATGGTTTAAGAAAAAAAGGAAGATAAGTTTTAAAATTTAAATTTTCTATCATCATGTTAAAAAAAAAAAATTTATAAGAGAAGTTTTAAATTTTAAAATATGGTTTTAATTTTTAGAAATTTCTTTTTTTAACTCCTACTTTAGGAAAGAGAGCTTGTAAATTTTATAAGAGGATTTCTTCTTGTAAAATTTTTAAATATATATATATATATATATATATATATATATATATATATATATATATATATATATATATATATATATATATATATATATATATATATATATATATCCTTATTCTTGATGTGGTGGTCGGCCACCTTGCTTGGAGCTCAAGAAAGGGGTCGGCCAATTATAAAATAAAATCATCATCAATTAATTTTGGTGATTGATTCAATCAAGAGGAAAGAAAAGGAAAATTAAAAGGGAAAAAGAAAAGCTAGAGGAAGATTTTAATTTTTGTAAAAATTCTTCCCTTATTTGCCTTGGGCAACTAATATAAAAGAAGGGGTGAGGAGGCTTCATAAGACACAATTCTTATTCTCTTGCTTGGAGACTCTCTTGGTGTGGTCAGCCCTCTCCCTTGTATTTTCCCTTTTGCTCTCTTCTCCTTGGTGGCGGTAGTGGCCGGATTTTAGAAGAAGAGGAAGAAGCTTTTGGGTGGTGTTCATCTTGGAGGATCGCCGCCCACACGACGTCCAAGGCGAGGCGAGGAATACGGCAGAAGATCTCGAGGTCATTAGCTTACAAAGAGAAGGTATAACTAGTAATTTTCTTCCGCATCATACTAGTTATTTTCTTTGTAAGAATTCTAAATACAAGAAGCAATTAGATTTAGTTTTTCGAATTAGTTTTTTGAGTTTGTGTTTTCTTCTTTTTCGAATTTGTGATTCGATTGTTCTTTTTGGTTAACCTAGAGTTATTTAAGGAAATTAAATATTAGCTTTCCTTAAAAGGCTTTGTCTAGGCGGTGGTGGTTGCTCCCATATCCAAGAAGGTCATGTGCCTCGCCATGTAGTCCTGGAAGCCAATTTTGGAAATTAATATTTAATGAAATTACTAACATAGGTAGTTTTGAATCAATAGTGTTAAGTTTCACTTGCGATTCAAATCTAAATCATTAAGAACAGATAAGTTAAATTTGGAATCAATGATGTTAAGTTCCGTCTGCGATTCCTAATTTAACTTCTAAAGAACACAATAGGTTATTTAAGGAAAAGTTCGACACTTGTATAAAAAAATTTTGTACAGTGAAATCGGTACGTTCTCCTAGGACTAACCAACATATTGATCCTCCCTCATCTAGACCCTTGCTGGACAGATATACTTTTCATTTTTCTTCGGGAGCCTCCTTCCATTGCTTGCCAAACTAAATGCTACATCCAGTGGCCTCCCATGGGGATGGAACAAGCATTGTTCTTGTTGGAGTTTATCCAACTTGTAACAAAAACTTTTAAGAGAAGATACATAGTTAGAGGACTTAGAAAGATCAAAATCAAGCCTATCCTCACCTATTTCTAAAGACAGTCTATAATTTTTGGCATCAATCAATGCTCCCATTGTAGTGAGGAAAGGACCTTCCAAGAATTATAGGAATCCTCTTCCATCTCAAGTACCACAAAATCAGTAGGGATGATACAACTCCCTACTTCCACTGACTTATTCTCAATGATACCAAGCGGGTATTGACATGAATGATCAGCAAGTTGAAGTGTCATGGTGGTCAATTTTAGTTCACTGAGTTCCAACTTATTGCAAATTGATAATGAAATGAGGCTACCACTAGCCTGTAAATCACAAAAAGCTTTACTAAAAAATGTTGTTCATATTTTGCGAGGAATCAAAAAGCTTCTTGGATCTTTGAGCTTTGGAGGAAATGAGTGCATCAGAAGGGCACTACACTTGGTTAATGCAATATCTTGAATCCATTTTTCTTATGCTTGTTTGACATCAATTCCTTTATGAATTTGGCAAATTTTGGCATTTATTACAGCGCATCTATCAAAGGGATCTTAATACAAAGTGACTTGACTTTCTCCAAAAACTTAACAAATTCTTCATCTTTCTTTGCATTGATTAGTCTTTGAGGGAAAGGAATCAACTGCGCTATTGGTTGAGTAGGAGAATGCCCTTCAATCGCAATGGCACTCTCCTCCTCCTCTTGGGTGTCACCATTATAAGAAGAGGAAGGAGAGGGCTCTCCATTAATCTCTAGTCCCTTTCTTGAAGTAGTCACTTGGGGTTCCCCCAAGGTTTGTTTACTTCTGAGCTCAATTCTGTTGTAATGCTCAACTGGATTCACATCTGGTTTCCCTGGAAATGACTCGGGTGCTTTAGAGGATGATGTAACTATCTAGGCTACTTGGCTATCCAACATCTTTATATGTTTCTCAGAGTTCTCCGTCCTCTAACTTAGCTGCTTGATGTCATTCTTCATTTCAAGCTGATTTGCTAAGATCCTCAAGTGGGTTTTCAGTCCTTAATGGTTGGTAACTCTATTGTGAAGTTTTATTCTTACCCTGATTAATAGATCTTTTGTTGACCAGGTTGATAGTTTTGCTCTTGATTATTCTTGTAGGAGGATGATTTCTCCACTCGGGATTATAGGTATTGGAGTACAGATTGTTTTGCCTCAAATTGAAGTTGCTAATTGCATCATATTGTTCAATCTGAGCTAGTTGTGTAGCAATAGCTCCTAGAGAGCAAGCTTCTTGAGTGTGTTTCGTACCTCCACAAGAGTCACAAACTCCCATAATTGTGTTCACCGGGTTGGAACCCATAAATTCAAACTTCTTGGACAAAGCATCAACCTTTGCAGATATTAAACTCAAAGTATCAAGGTCATATTTACCAGACATTTTGATTAGATTTCCAAGAAAAATATTTCTACTTCTTTCTGATGGCCATTGATGGTGATTCAGCACCACACTCTCGATTATCTCTTTAACCTCATCTAGACTTTTGTTCATAAGTGCTCCACCAGATACAGAGTCAAGAGACACTTTAGTTTGATAATTGATTCCATTGTAGAAAGTATGGATAACTAACCATTTTTCCTATCTGTGATGGGGACATGATCTTGAGCATACTTTTAAATCTATCCCATGCTTCATAAAGAGATTCCATATGAGTATGTCTGAAGTTAGCAATCTAATTTCTCATGTGTGCTATTTTACTTGGTGGGAAGAATTTGTCTAGGAATGCTTTCTCATATTAAACCTAGGATGTAATACTATTTGTTGGTAAAGAATTGAGCCAGAGTTTTGTTTTATCTCTCAAAGAAAAATCAAATAGGAGTAGTCTTACTATATCAACTGGTACTCTATTCATGTTTGTTGTACCATAAATTTTATAGAAAACCTCCAAGTGTTGGTACGGGTCCTCATGTACAGCTCCACTAAACTGATGTTGTTGGACAATTATGATAACTGCAAGTTTAATTTCAAAATTGTTGGCTCCGACGGTCGGTCTGGTGATACTAGAGTGGTGAGCACTAGCATATGGTGCTACGTAATATTTAAGAGGTTTTCTTTTCATGTTTTATCTTGCTCTTCTTGTTGCTTTTGTAGAATTTTTCTTTTTTTGAATGTCCTTTCAATCTCAAGGTCTATAGGTAACAATTCTCTTGCAGAGTTAAACCTTCTCATACAAGAGCAAGATAGTTCAAGATAAGTTTGTTTGTATTTTCTCAATATAAAAGAATGTAAATGAAGAAATTAAAATTGCAAGAATTAAGAGTACAAGAATTAAAGAAAATAAAAGTGCAGACTATGTACACAAAATATTTACAATGTATACTCTAACTTAAGTGTTTGTAACTAATGTCAAATAATTCTTGGCAACGACATCAAAAACTTGTTAATGAAACCACAAGTGCATGATTTTATCACAAGTAATAAAATATTGATCCCACAGGAATTAATAAGCACTAGTGAGGTCACACAACTAGCTAGCTAAATGATCAAATATCGGTCGAGGTTTCACGAACTAAGGTTGGGAAAATAAATGAAAGGAAGAGAGTTTTGAGGAGAACTGGTTAAGGTGAGTATTCTAGGGGTTCAGTTTCATTGTAAAATTAATGTGTTATGGATTTCTTATTTCCTATCCTCTATCTTTATATAATGTAGGAAGTCTAATTAAATCCCGACACCTCCTCATGACGGTCATGTCGGAGTGTTGCTCCCTTGATTACTCGATATCCCTAGGTAGTAGAGATAATCTAGGATGTCCGATTAAAGGATTATCCTTTATCACCTAGGGTTCCCTGGATATACGATCCTCAAATTCATTCAAACTTGTGTTCAAATCATTGGAAATGTAGAGTTTGGTCCAAGAAATTCATATATGAGATTTGAAGGAAGTGGTTTAAGTTATATGTCTTATTTTTCTCATACTCTTGTAATTGGCAAAGGACTTCTTCACTTCTTGCTCATATTCTTTAAACTCATCATCTTGAGTTTTTGACTTCTCATTGATCAGACTTCCCTCCAAGGGATCTTCTAGTGTTTGAAGAAGTACTTCTTCAAGATCATCATCACTACTTCATACTGCTTCATCTAATTGCTTAAATGTTTCATGCTGAGATTGGATGTCACTTTTTCTAAGGTTCTCAACATTATTGTTCGTTGGGCATAATTCCTCTTTACCATTTCACATAGCCTCCAAGCTTTGAGCTTCATGGATTTTTAATGACTGAGTCATCAAACTTTCACTTGACCATTCATTAAAGTTTGTTACAACCCAGTCAATCAAATCATATGCTTCACTCAAACTCTTATTCATCAGAGAGCCCCCTGCATCTAAATCCAATTGAGTTTTATTAGGAAAAGATATCTTAATATAAAATATGTGGATAATTAACCACTTCTCCAGACCATAGTGTGGGCATTAAAGTAGCAAGTTTAGGAATCAGTCTCAAGATTTGCATAATGACTCTCTAGCTTTTTGCTCGAAGCTCATGATTTAATTTCCTAAATACGTTGTTTTTCTTGGCAAAAAATACCTATTCAAAAATTGTTGTTCTAATTCATCCCATGTTGTTATGCTTCTCACCGATAGAGTATTTAATCAAGTTCTAGCTGAATCCAAAGGCTAAATGGAAATGTTAGTAACCAAATTGTGTCTGCCAAAACATCTTTATATTTTAATGTATTGTAATATCTGTACAACTCCATGAGATGCAGATATGGATTTTCATAATTTGACCCTCCAAATTGATCTTCTTGAATCTTAGAAATAAATGTTTTTATCAAGTGCAAAATTAGGAGCATAAATCGGTGGAGGTACAATGTGACACAATACTCTTCTAGATAGAGAAGCAATGTAATCTTTCAGAGGCCTTATTACCATTATGGAAGGTATTTCATATTTTTGTCAAATTCTAAATCAGCAGACAAAAGGTTTTCTACAATACGTTTGCATGTAAGAAAGAAAATTCAAATCTTCCTTAAAATAAAGTACCAAATCAGAATTATTAAAAGTAATTAAATACAAAACTTATGGAAAAGAGAAATTGAAATGCAAAACTATTAACAGGAAAAAAAAATGTAGAATTTTATTAACAAAAAGGAAAATGTCTAGAGCAACTAAATTACTTATCAACTAATGTTAATCAAAATAATTCCCGAAAATAGTACCAAAAACTTGTTGTCTCACTACAAGTCTATGGTCAAGTCATCAAGTTATAAAATATTGATCTACAGAGACTATTAATTAAACACTAATTGATTTTGCGAAGTAAGTTATATAGATGATCGAAAGTTGTGTAAAAGCTTAAGAATGAGAGAGAGAGATCCAAGGAAAGCTAGTAATCGATGAGGGAAGAGTTGGTTTGGGGGAAATGATTATAGGATTTTGGTTTCATCATGAGATACTAGTTGATATTCTATGAGTTGTTTATCTCCTTGCCTCTATGTCTATGCTCTCGTAGGGATTCTAATCAAATACTAGTGTGAACCCACAAAGTTCATACTTGAGTGTTTACCCATTGGATTTCAGTGTTAATAAATAAAGAGACAACATATAAAGTCTGGTTGAGAGGGATACCCTTCTGTCACTAAGGGCCCCTCAATTATACAGTCTAGATTAGACAAGTCATTTCCTAATATTAAATTATTGAAAACCTAATAAACTCTAATTAGTTAATTCCTTATACAGAATTAGTCTCCTTTCAAGAGGGTCGTGCTAGAAAGTCTGCTTAGAGTGTTGTACTCTATCACTAAGAGCCCCATGGTCATACAATCTAGAGTTTCTCCTCTATAAGGCATTCAATCCTTTACATCCATTAAATCAAACATCACATATGTGCATTCCATTACCATACACACATTTAATTAAATAAAAATAAGGCATAGACATGCCATTGAACAAGGAAATGGGAAAATCCATAGTTAATACATCACAATTACTCCCTACCCTCCTAGAATCCAAGATATACTCCATAACAATTAAATTGCAACCCAAAGACGAAGAAACAAGCATTCTTATAATCCAAATGAATAGTAGAGAGAGAGAGAAATGCTTAACAAGATGTAATCTGACATCTTGGGATGAAATCCTTGCTTGAATAGTGGATGGAATGATGAAATTAGCCTTGGATGATTGATGGATCATCGAAAACTCCTCTAAAATGGACCTCGAGGGTCTCCTAGAAGGAAACCCCTCTCCTCCCTTGAAAATAGGATCTTACTCCTCTTTTATAGGAAATCACACGACCCCTACTTCTACACAACACAACCATGCTTGGGAGGTACGATTGTGGCATGAAAGCCACTATTGCCAGAGCACAATCGTGCCTTTTGGGCACGACCTACCCATGGGATTCTAGAGCTAATAAAGCATGGTTGTGCCTTTGGGCATAACTGTGGCATGAATGCCACTGTGAGGAAGGTACGATCGTGCCTTTTGGGCATCACCTGCCCATGGAAAGTTGTAGTAGGGAAGCACGGTCATGCCTAGGGGCACAACCGAAGTATGGAACCTTCTGTTGATGAGGCACGACCATGCCTGAAAGGCACGAATGGAGCATGAATAACACTGGAATTAATAATCAAACAATAATTAATTTAAACAATTTTAATTAATTATAAATTAAATAATAATTAATTAAAACCAAATAATGACTAATTTATAATTAATTTTAATTCAAAAATAATTTAAAATTTTGATCTTTAACTTAATTAATAATCTAAAATTAATTTTTTAACTTCATAAATTTAATTTAAAACTAATCTTAACTTAATTAATTCAATTCAAATTTAATTTTAACTTAATTTTCAAAATTAATTAATATTAACAATTTTATCAGTCTTAACAATTTTATTAATCTTAACTAATTTATTAATCTAAAATTAATTAATATGGAATTAACTTAAACAATTTTAAGTTCAAATTAAATTAAATTTTATTAAAAATACAAATAATATAAATTTAACTTAAACAATTTAAATTTAAAATTAATTAAATAATAAAGAAAATCTACTTTAAACAAATCATACCAATAAATTGAATTTAACATCTCACACAAACCATATGGTCACTATATCTTGAAGACCTAGAATTAATGAGATTCCAATTAAAATTAAACAACTTTATGTGTAAACTCATAGGAATTAAGAAATTTTCATATAAGTAGATTAGATTTGTGATAATATTATACTTATTTATTTTCATTTCCTTTTAGAACTAGCCTAAGCTATATGTAGACTGCATGAACTAATAAATATAGACAATCAATATCTCACAAGTACATTAGAATTATTTTATTTGTGCATTGAGCCACTTAGAATGGTGTGATATGTTTAGATTCAAGTCTAAATTTCAGATGCTTTTATCAATACATCAATATAAATCTGAGTCAAAAATTTAACATTGATCAAGTTGAGTGATCCTCCATAATAAATGACTAGTTGGAATTTAGCACTTAATTTAACTAACTTAGTAAAAATTGCTATCTTATGATAATCAAGTAAAAACTAAAGTTAGATATTTATTTAAGGATGAATTAATGTTATATTTTAAAACTAAATATTTTGAAAAATTATATATATTAAAAATTTTCATAAAAATAATTTTTGATCAAATGAAAAGAATGTTTCAATCGACTAAACATGGTAAACCCTAAAGAGACGATCAAAATTTGATTGTCAAAATTGACCTATGTAAGTTGATCAGTTGGCCGATAAAAATTATCAGTCGATTGATTCACCTCGGTAAAATAAAAAGTCATGGACACGACATAACACGTACAGTCGAATGAATACCCTTATTAGTTGACTGATAAATCTTGAAACTTGAAAAAGTTAACACGACCTAATGTGTCTAGTCGGATGATAACCCTTATTAGTGGATTGAACCTCGAAAGTTGATTTGATCGATCTCATCAATTGAACTGTCACATAAACAGTTGACTATGACATTAAATGGATCAATCAACTGATCAATTTATCAGTCGACCAATCAACATTTATAATCAAATCCTCATCCCAATTCACTCTCCTCTACACTCCTTCTAGTGTCAAAAACAAGTTTTTCAAGTCCTCCAAAACTTTCCAAAACCATCCGAAACATCCATGATGCCATGGTAATAATTCTTACCATCTTTGCCTAATTTCATTTTGTCAATCTTTCCTTAAAATATCTTAATATTAGTATTATCATCTTTTTATTCTTATAGCCAAAAGAAACGTTAAACACCCAAAACCAAGTCAGTCCATCAAACCCCAGCCAATATCTTACATTTTTCACATATGAACTTTCACGAACCTTCCATAACAGAGAGTTTATTCTCTTGGGATCTAGGTACTTAGACATGACATTCTGTTCTATCCTAATGTTGTAGAAATATTCAACTACTATGCCATGAATAAACTTGTCACATGCATGCATTATGTTAATTTTGATCTTTGTGTGGAAAACTACCACAATCTTTTTCAAATAGATGAATTCCATTATAAAATTAGGATGGCATGTCATGACTTTTTCTTCAATTTTGATGATAAAAAATGAATATGTTCATTTTCAGTGCCCCCATCAATTCGTCCTAAGGCCAACACGGAAGAGGTAAATCACGGGCGGCTATTAGCCTTTGGAATAGTGACTAACACACATAAGGAAGGTATTTACCTCGGCTTTACCGAAATTCGAACCTCAGACCTCATGATGACAACACCTCATGTGCTAGCCATTAGACCCATCCGAGAGGACAACTTTTTCTTCAATCTGACATAGTGAGGGGTTGTCGTGATGCCAGAATTATAAATGATCAATTATGTCTTCCCTATCTATCCTAAAACCTTACCTGAGCCTTATACTCATATTACATTTGATCTTATTTAATTTCTTTGAGGATTCTAGACCTAAAACAATGAACTCAGTAAACCTAAGTCCATATGATAATGCTTATTCTGGCCATAGGGATCAAGCTGTCATTAAATCATATCATCTCTTTCTCATGTATGCTCTAAAGCATCATCTTAGCATTAATTAATATAGGTCTTTGGGTCTTCAAGACCATTGTTCATTATTCAGGATATAGTTGCCACCATTATTCAGGATATAGTTCATCTGGAATAGTCCATATGGCCTTTTGTGACATTATCACTACAATTCTTTCATCTTTTGGCACAAATATTATAGCTGGTAATGTTAAGACCCTATCCCCTCATTATGACCAAATAGACATTAGAAAATTATCTTAGCTGGGATAAGAATTGATGGGCAGTCCTTAGTTTTCAAGGAATGACACAAAAGAGGTGCACCCATCCAAGAGCCCGAGGAACCCGAGCCTATGAGAGTAGAAATACCAATTAGCGATGAGCTCATCATTTCTAGCGCTGCCCTCACCACATTATACTCGAACATCACGTTTTGAGCGAGATGCTCGGTCTCAGGGGATCTATCAATATTTGGCATTGACTCGACTTGATAAAGCAGCAGTAGAGGGACATGTTTGACTTTCTCCAAGACTGGTAGATCAGTTAGCAATCCCCATCTTCATCTGATTAGATCTTGTTAGATATTGGAGCCTTAAATGGACCAAAACGATTTTGAGGAAGGAAGTCATCAATTGTTGAAAGTCGTAATTGACTTCAAAATTGAAATCTACGATTCGCGTAGATAGATTTAGACTATTAATTTGCTCAAAACCGATTAAGGGTGAATGAGAAATTAATGTTTAAAATCGACCCAAAATAACATTTATTATTCATTAATAAAGTGCATGGGAGAATAGTCCCACATCGGAAATTCTCGATGTGTGTTCTCTACTTATTAATGAAGATGTGTTAATGGAGTTAACACAAAAATAAAAGGACAGGTGCTCCCTTAGCCCAGGGCGAGCAGGTGCTCGCACCTGTGAGCCCGCCACCCGCCACGTGCGCAATGGGCACTTTGCACTTCGCGAGGAGCTTAAATTTATGCTCCAGGTGACATTGCAGTGCCTACGTGGCACTCGGGTGACGTGTCAGGCTCGTACCTGACGTGGCAGTGCATATGCGGCATCCTCGTGGGCAAAGGGAGATGACTGGACAGTTGACTTAGGGAATGGATGGCTACCGTTGATCAACGTTGATCAAATAGGTATGATGGATCGCTTGTGATGCGATCTAGAGCGTTGGATCGCAAAGAGTAACGATCTGACGGCTTGGGATGAGACTTGATCTGAAGCATCGAATCAATTGATCCAGATCCAATGGCCGATGACAATAGGCGGGATCTGAGGGTCACAACTCCTCAGATCTGATGGATGAAATTGAAGTGGGCTTGGTGAAGGGTTACAACCCTTCAGAATGGATGATCTAGATCGATCCAACCCAAGGAACACATCCACTCACCCAAAGGACACTCAACCTCTTCTTTCAGTATAAATAGAACCCTCATGGAATATCAACTCAATCCTCTCTTCTCTTCCTCAAGCATTCATCTCATCTTGTGCATTCAAGAGTCCAAGAAGTCTACTAGAAGGTTCGCTGATCTCAGAAGTCGGAGTGCTACGATTCCGAGACGTTCGTCGTCGTTGTATCTTGGGAACGAATTGCAACAATCCGTTAAGCACCGTAGCGGAGCAATATCGTTTACGGAGATAGTGTCGAACACTAGCCTCGACAATCAGTTTGCATACTCCAAAAGCTACCCAGGATCAACAGTCGTAAACGATATTTCGTGCAAACTGATATGGCTACCAACGACATTCCGACGGTCATACCGACCGTCGTTCGTACCGACCGTCATTCCGACCGCCATTCCGCACGGAGAAAAGCCGGAGAAATTCACCGGAACCGACTTCAAAAGATGGCAGCAGAAGATGTTGTTTTATCTAACAACGCTAAACCTTGTACGGTTTTTGCACGAAGACACGCCAGCCGCTACGGAAGATAGTAAGGCTGCTAGCGATGCGTGGTCTCACGGAGATTTTCTGTGCCGCAATTATATACTCAACGCCTTGGACAACACGTTATATAACGTATATTGTTCTCTGGAGACGACGAAATCTTTGTGGGAATCCCTTGAGAAGAAATACAAGACCGAAAATGCTGGACTGAAGAAATTCATCGTCGGTCGGTTTCTGGATTTCAAGATGGTGGACTCAAAAAGCGTCTCATCTCAAGTCCAAGATATGCAATTAATACTGCATGATCTGGACGCCGAAGGCATGAAGCTGAACGAGACATTCGCAGTTGCTGCGGTAATTGAGAAGCTCCCTCCGTCATGGAAGGATTTCAAGAATTACCTAAAGCACAAGCAAAAGGAGATAGGGCTGCAAGACCTGATCCTGAGGCTACGAATAGAGGAGGATAATCGAAAGTTATCCGACTCCAGAGGAACCAAGCGGACTATAGACGAAATGTCCAACCTGGTCGAGCCAAACGCTAAAAAGCCGAAGCAGTTTAAAAAGAAGGCTCAAGCAAAGAAGTTCAAAGGCTCTTGCTACAACTGTGGAAAGGCAGGACACCTGTCCAAGGACTGCAGACGCCCAAAGAAGCCAACCAAGGGGCCAAAGGATGCTGCGAATCATGTCGCAACCTCTCTTGAGGACTTGGATCTCACTGCGGTTGTATTTGAAGCCAACTTGGTGGATACCAACCCGAAGCAGTGGTTCATTGATACTGGAGCAACTCGTCATATCTGTTCCGATAAGGCGATGTTCTCCAAGTATACTCCAATAAATGGCAGGAATCTCTATATGGGTAATTCCACGACGTCGCCAATTGTTGGACTCGGAAAGGTTGTTCTGAAGATGACGTCCGGAAAGGAGCTAACACTCATTGATGTACTCTATGTTCCCGACATCAGTAAGAACCTAGTTTCTGGAGCGGCATTGGTTAAGGCCGGATTTAGACTAGTGTTCCAGTCAGACAACTTTGTACTTACGAAGAATGGTGTCTTCGTAGGAAAGGGGTACCTAGAAAAGGGTCTATTCAAAATGGTTGTAATGTCTGTACTCCGAAATTTTGATAGTAATAAAATAAATGCTTCTAGCTATGTTGTTGAGTGTTTTAATTTATGACATGATCGACTCGGACATGTGCATAATAATACTCTCAAACGTCTCGTCAAATTAAATTTATTACCAAACGTCAATGTTGACGGAACACACAAATGTGAAGTGCGCGTGGAAGCGAAAATGACGAAACTACCTTTTCATTCGGTGGAAAGGACAACAACTCCTCTAGAGTTCATACATAGTGATCTATGTGACTTGAAATTTGTGCAAACTAGAGGAGGTAAAAAATATTTTATTACTTTTATCGATGACTGCACAAAGTTCTGTTATGTCTTTCTTTTAAGAAGTAAAGACGAAGCCCTAGAGGCGTTCAGAACCTATAAAACAGAAGTTGAAAACCAACTTGACAAACGAATTAAAATAATTCGAAGCGATAGAGGTGGAGAATATGGTGCACCGTTTGATGAATTTTGTACAGAATCTGGCATTATCCATCAAACAATGGCGCCTTACTCACCTCAATCAAACGGTGTTGCCGAACGTAAAAATCGGACACTAAAAGAAATGATGAATGCCTTGTTGATAAATTCAGGCTTATCTCAAAACTTGTGGGGGGAAGCAATATTATCGGCAAATCACATTCTCAACAGAATCCTTCATAAGAAAAATGATAAAACTCCATATGAACTATGGAAAGGACACGAGCCATCGTACAAATACCTGAAAGTGTGGGGGTGCTTGGCAAAGGTCGAAGTACCTAAACCAAAGCAAGTAAAGATCGGACCTAAAACGTTCGATGCGGTATTTGTCGGATATGCCCATAATAGTAGTGCATATCGTTTCCTAGTTCACAAATCAGACATTCCTGAAATACATGTGGGAACAACCATAGAATCTCGGAATGCGATATTCTTTGAAAACGTATTCCCAAATAAATAGGAAAACGTTGAAAGTGATAACAACGGAAGTTCAAACAAAAATGACGTTACCGAACTTAGCTGTTATAAAAGGACTATTGACGATCAAAGTGAAGAGCCATGTCGTAGCAAATGGGCTAGAGTTGAGAAATCGTTCGGGCCAGATTTCATGACTTTCATATCAGAAATGGAACCAAGAACATTAAGTGAAGCTCTCTCTAGACCCGATACTCCAATGTGGAAAGAAGCTGTCAATAGTGAAATTGAGTCTATCATGAATAATCATACTTGGGAATTAGTAGACCTTCCTTCTGGTAATAAACCATTAGGTTGTAAGTGGATACTAAAACGTAAGTATAAAGTTGATGGATCAATTGACAAGTATAAGGCCAGACTTGTAGCCAAGGGGTACAAGCAAGAGGAAGACCTTAATTACTTCGATACATACTCACCGGTGACAAGGATTACGTCCATACGAGTGCTAATAGCCATTGCAGCACTGTATGACCTTGAAATACATCAAATGGATGTTAAGACTACGTTCTTAAATGGTGAGTTGGAAGAAGAAATTTATATGGAGCAACCCGAAGGGTTCATGGCTCCTGGAAATGAGAAAAAGGTGTGTCGACTTGTTAAGTCGTTGTACGGACTTAAGCAAGCGCCTAAACAATGGCACGAAAAATTTGACAAAGTAATGCTGTCAAACGAATTCAGAATAAATGAATGTGACAAATGCATTTATGTCAAAAACACACCTGAAGGCTATGTAATTGTCTGTCTATACGTAGACGACATGCTAATAATGGGCAGTAATCATGATGTAATCATGATTACAAAGAAAATGTTGACCAGAAATTTTGATATGAAAGATATGGGTCAAGCAGATGTTATATTGGGAATTAAAATTCTCAGGACATCAGAAGGGATAGTTCTAACACAATCCCATTATGTAGAATTTGTATTGAAAAAATTCAATGCGTACGATCTCTCTACAGTGAAAACACCTATGGATCTAAGTCAACACTTAGTGAAAAACCATGGTGAGACCATATCGCAGTTGGAATATTCTCGGATAATAGGCAGTTTGATGTATCTCACAAACTGCACACGTCCAGATATTGCCTGTACGGTCAACAAATTGAGTCGTTTTATGAGTAATCCAAACGACACCCATTGGAAAGCATTAATGCGAGTTCTCAGATATTTGAAATATACTATGAACTATGGATTACATTATGAAAAATATCCCGCTGTGTTGGAAGGATATTGTGATGCTAATTGGATATCAGATACAAAAGACTCCAAATCCACTAGTAGATATGTATTCATGATCGGTGGGGGAGCAGTATCTTGGAAATCCACTAAGCAGACTTGCATTGCTCGGTCAACTATGGAATCCGAGTTTATAGCACTAGACAAAGCAGCTGAGGAAGCTGAATGACTGCGGAATTTCTTGGAAGATATTCCGAGCTGGATGAAACCTGTGCCTGCCGTACTAATCCACTGTGATAGTCAATCGGCGATTGGAAGGGCACAGAGTAATATGTATAATGGGAAGTCACGACATATACGTCGTAGACATAATACCATTAGGCAGTTGATCTCGAATGGAGTGATTGCAATCGACTATGTTAAGTCCAAAGATAATTTGGCAGATCCTCTAACGAAGGGGTTGAGTCGAGATCAAGTATACTGCTCATCAAGAGGAATGGGATTAAAAATCTACAACTGAAAACGACTGTAGCGGTAACCCAACCTTGTTGACTAGAGATCCCAAGATCTTGGTTCAATGGGACAACGAAGTTACAGAAGTTGTGGTTCAGCACATTAGATAGATTATCTCTATCCCAATCCTAGGATGAATTTGTGCTGTCCTACCTCATGTAGTGAGGTTAAGCTTATGCTTTTAGTGACTTCTATACCTGATAAGGTGGAGTATGGTTGGATACTCTCGATAGAAGTGTCACCTATGTGAGTGTGTAGACAGGCCGCTTCAATGAAACACTCATGAATCCAAGATGGTATCCATGGCCAAAACGGAACCAACCATGAGAACCTAAAGTAGGTGAGATAGATCTCTGTGTGGGTATTATTGTCTAAGTATACACCAACAGCTGAGCAGTTCAAGACATCACGTTCACTGCGCAGCCTAGTATACTCGATAGCATTTCACTACGGAAGGTTCAAAGCCACAAGCTACCTCTCCCGATGCAGTGACTTATCGATTGGACTCTTGTAAAGTGTCAGCATGCATACACGCATTGCATTAATTTCCATTCATGTGGGGGATTGTTGGATATTGGGGCCTTAAATGGACCAAAACAATTTTGAGGAAGGAAGCCATCAATTGTTGAAAGTCGTAATTGACTTCAAAATTGAAATCTACGATTCACGTAGATAGATTTAGACTATTAATTTTCTCAAAACTGATTAAGGGTGAATGAGAAATTAATGTTTAAAATCGGCCCAAAATAACATTTATTATTCATTAATAAAGTGCATGGGAATAGTCCCACAATGGGCGCTTTGTAGGCGCACTTTGCACTTCGCATCGTCGCGAGGAGCTTAAATTTATGCTCCAGGTGACATTGCAGTGCCTACGTGGCACTCGGGTGACGTGTCAGGCTCGTACCTGACGTGGCAGTACCTATGCGGCATCCTCGTGGGCAAAGGGAGATGACTGGACAGTTGACTTAGGGAATGGATGACTACCGTTGATCAACGTTGATCAAATAGGTATGATGGATTGCTTGTGATGCGATCTAGAGCGTTGGATCGCAAAGAGTAACGATCTGACGGCTTGGGATGAGACTTGATCTGAAGCATCGAATCAATTGATCCAGATCCGATGGCCGATGACAATAGGCTGGATCTGAGGGTCACAACTCCTCAGATCTGATGGATGAGATTGAAGTGGGCTTGGTGAAGGGTTACAACCCTTCAGAATGGATGATCTAGATCGATCCAGCCCAAGGAACACATCCACTCATCCAAAGGACACTCAACCTCTTCTTTCAGTATAAATAGAACCCTCCAGATGATGGAATATCAACTCAATCCTCTCTTCTCTTCCTCAAGCATTCATCTCATCTTGTGCATTCAAGAGTCCAAGAAGTCTACTAGAAGGTTCGCTGGTCTCGGAAGTTGGAGTGCTACGATTCCGAGACGTTCATCGTCGTTGTATCTTGGGAACGAATTGCAACAATCCGTTAAGCACCGTAGCGGAGCAATATCGTTTACGGAGATAGTGTCGAACACTAGCCTCGACGATCAGTTTGCATACTCCAGAAGCTACCCAGGATCAACAGATCTAGAGTTGCTTTCTTATGACTTACTACTATATATGTTTGATAGTTTGACTTTAAGGAACTTGTTGCTTTAGTATTGTTAGAATGAATTATCTTATGCTCGTTGCTTTAGTATTATTAGAACTTGTATTATGACTTATCTTATAATTTGACTGCTTATCTTATGCTTAAATTGCTTATATGATGCCTTGACTTGCTTATTAATTTGTTAAATAATTGCAAGCATTTATTTTTGTTGCAAAGCCCTTATTAAATATTCTAAAAGAATGTCAAGTTAAGGGAACCTATATTTTTAAAAATTATATATTAAAAAAAATATTATTTTGAAAAAAAAATCTTTTAAAAAATATTTTGAAAATTCTTTGAAAAATATTTTTGAAAATTGTTATAAAGGAACTCTTTTTAAAATAATTTTTGAAAACACTCTTTTAGAAATATACTTTTTAAAAATTTATTTTTCTAACTCAAAATATTAAAGAATTTACCAAATAATGTAGATGATTATGTGTTTTCTCTTATCACATGTGTGGTTTTGAAAATATTCAAATAATATAGTCTCTTTCCTCCTTTTTTACTTGTCTCTGTTTCTTTTATTGTTCATCCGAAAAAATTCCTAACTACTTTTTTTTTTATTATGTTGCTAATTTAAAAAAAAAATCAGCAACACAATGTTATTTCTGATTTCCAAAATTAGCATCACAATGTTGTTGATTTTCGAAGGTGTTGGTGCAGCTAATTTCCTTTCGAACCACTTTTTTTACTGTGTTGCTGATTTTCGAAATCAGCAACATAGTGTTTTTGATTTTTGACCAATTTTTAAAAATTAGCAACATAGTATTTTTGATTTTTTAGCAACACATTGTTGCTAACTTTTAGAAATTAGCAACACAATGATGTTGATTTTTGGAAACCATCAACAACATTGTTGCTGACTTAAACTTTGAAAGGTAATAACTTTTGATTCATGTTGAACTATAAGACACATAATATATCAAATTGAAGCTCATTCAAAGATCTTTGATTTGATATATTGTGTGTTTATAGTTCAATTTGAATCAAAAGTTATCACCTCTTAAAGTTAAACTTGTAGTTGTAGCAACAACGATTTTGTAACTACTATGACATGTATACTAAGTAAATTTGAGATGTCATAACTTTTGACTCATATTTAATCATGAGACGCACAATATATCAAATCAAAGATCTCTAAACAAATTTTAATTTGATATATTGTGCATCCTATAGTTCAATCCTAGTAAAAAGTATGGTCTTTTAAAGTTTAAGTTAGCAATAACATTGTTGCCTATTTCTTAAAATAAGCAACATGTTGTAGTAACTATGAAATCGTAGCTGCTATAACTACAAGTTATAACTTTAAAAGGTCATAACTTTTTATTTGAATTGAATGATGTCCGTAGATTATATACACTCTTATGTAAGTTTTGACGCATATTCACGTACTTATGCTTGATTTATGTATTTTTACACCTTTGGTCTTACTTTCAGTATAATTACTCTTTTTTATAGAAGATCTGCTCTTTGTATATTTTTCTATTGATAGGAGTCATTTTATAGTGAAAACGACATTCATTAAAGACCCGGAGAGCGTATGAAGGAAAATGGCACTAGTTGTGTGATCCCACACGACTGTGTCAAAAGAGCAGAAGGGAAGATGGCCACGGTCATGTGAATCCACACGACCGTGTGGACCAACTAGAGGAGGTTCAAGACACGACCATGTCATCCCACACGACCATGTCATTCATCTAGCAAACAAGTAGAACACGACAGTATAATCCCACATGACCATGCCATTCATCCAGAGAGCAAACAAGACATGGTCGTGTGAATTCACACAGTCGTGTGACCTTAGTTGAAGCCTAGAAGACAGTGGCTATGTGGATGCTACACGGCCGTGGCACAGGCCGTGCCTGGCCCGTGCCTACCCTATAAAAGGGGACCTCTTCTCCTTTTCAAAGGGAGGAAGGTTCTCCCTTTGGGAGTGCAATCTTGGTGTCGATCTCTATCTTCTCCGATCTCCATTCGACAATCCAAAGTGGTTTCTATCGCCTCATCTACTCTGAAAGCTTGGGATTGAATCTAAAGATCACTCTACGACATTGAATAAGCATCTCTTTATACTTTTCTCTCTCGTTGGGTTTAGATGCTTGTAATTCATTTGTCTTTGGATCTTTTTCTTCTTGCTATAGAGTAGATCCTTTGTTCTAGGATTAAGGGAGTAGTTGTGATATGAATTGATGTAAGAACTCATGGATATGCCAATTTCCTTTCTAGATGGCATTATCATGCTTCATATCTATTTGATCTTATGTGAATGCATGTATTTGAACTTAATTCAGATGTTTGATTGAATGGTTGTGTAGAGTTGTTGATCCTATAGGGGGATGCCCTAGATCATATGATCGAGGGGTCCTAGTGATAGGGGTAGCCCATTAATGGATGTCTAGGGTACCACCTTGAAAGAAGAGGCAATTCCCCATATGAAAGTAGATAGTTGTGTGTGTAATAGTCATCCTTATCTTTATAGTTATTGAGTATAAGTGTGTTCTTATGATGTATGACTGAGGGTCCTAGTGACAAGGGTAACCCGTTAATAGACTTCATAGGAATAATTCATATTTAATGGCAAGAGATGTTGATCTAAATGTCTTGCCGGCTTGTCCATTGTAGGGAAGAGCCAACAACTTCCTACAATGCATGTGAATTGAGGATAGGCAATTGGTAAATCATATTACATTGATAAACATCATAATGAAACTAAACCCCTAGAAAATTCCCCAAAACCAAGTTTCTCTGTATTTCTTACTCTCATTCTCACTTCTTCTACTTAGCTCGTAACTAATTTCTGTCTATTGTTTAGCTAATTCTACGTTGTAGATCACTAGTGATTATATCAATCCCTGTGGGTTCGATATCTTTTATATTACTGACGATGTAATTATGCACTTGTAGGAATGTAACATTGAACTACAAGACGCATACTATATCAAATCGAAGTTCATTTAAAGATCTTCGATTTGATATATTGTGCGTATATTGTGCATCCCATAGTTCAATCTAATTCAAAAGTTATCACTTCTTAAAATTGAACTTGTAGTTGCTGCAACTACTATTTTACAACTGCTACAACGTGTATACTAAATAAATTATAAGATGTCATAACTTTTAACTTAGATTTAATCTTGGGATGAACAATATATCAAAGTGAAGATCTTTGAATGAACTTTGATTTGATATATTATGCATCATGTACTTTAACCTAAATTAAAAGTTATGGTCTCTCAAAATTATAACTTATAGTTATAGTAGCTATGATTTCGTAACTACTATAATGTGTCACTGATTTTAAGAAACCAGCAATAACATTGTTGCTAACTTAAACTTTAAGAGACCATAACTTTTGATTATGATTGGACCATGAGATACATAATATATCAAATCAAAATTTGTTCAAAGATCTTTGATTTAATATATTATGAACCCCATGGTTAAATCAGAGTCAAAAGTTATAACCTCTCAAATTTTACTCAACATACACGTTGTAGCAACTATGAAACGTAGTTATTACAACTATAAGTTCAACTTTAAGAGGTGATAACTTTTAATTCAGATTAAACTATAGGACATACAATATATCAAATCAAAGATATTTGAATGAGTTTCAATTTGATATATTGTGCATCTAATAGTTCAACTCGAATCAAAAGTATTGGCCTCTCAAATTTTAAGTCAGCAACAATGTTGTTACTAGTTTTAAAAAATCAACAACATTGTGTTGCTAATTTTTGAAAATAAACAACAATGTGTTGTTGACTTTGGAAATCAATAACATTTTGTTGCTGAAAAATCAACAATATTGTGTTGTTGATTTTTGAAAATTAGTCAAAAATTAGCAATACTATGTTGCTAATTTTTAAAAAACAATAATACTATGTTACTGATTTTTAAAAATCGATAAAAAATCAACAACACAGTGTTGTTGATTTTTAAAAAATCAGCAACATTATGTTGTTGATTTCAAAAATCATCAACATAATAAAAAAAATGTTTCGGAAGATTTTTCATGTTACTAATTTCTAACACGGTGTTGCTGATTTTAGAAATCAATAATATTGTGTGGTTGATTTCTAAAAAATCAGCAACATAATGTTCTTGATTTTTGACATTGTGTTGTTACTAAATTTTTTAATAATATTATGTAGCTAATTTTTCAAAATTAGCTACACAATGTTGTTCCTGAATTATTTTTCATATAAAGTGGTTAAGAATTTTTTTTAGATGAACAATAAAAATGAAGAGAGAGAAATAAAAAAAAGATAGAGACAAGTAAAAAGGAAGTGAAAGACAAGTTGTTTGGTGATGTGCGTAGCTTATATATGTTTTTAGGTATTCTTTAATACAAATCTACTTGTATTTCATGCATATAATGTATGTTTATTTCATCCTATTTTATTATTATGTCATACTTTTATACTATTTATTTGGAGATATATTCTTTGTATGTTTTGATTGATAGGGCATCATTTAGAGTGAAAATAGAGCAAAGGCGTATATTGAAGCGCATAGAGAAAATCAGCAATCCAAGTCGTGTCATATGGCACTATCGTGTGTCTCTCATAATAGGACACACAGGCAGGCCATGCTAAGAGGAACGGTCATGCCCCTCCCATAGAGTTCCACACGATTGTGTCATGCCCAGAGGCATAACTGTATCAGGTACCCAGGCAGAACACATAATTGTGTCATGCCCAGAGGCACGGTCGTGTCTCTACGAGCAGAGAACCACAAGACCTAGTCATGCCAAAAGGTATGATCGTGCCTCTTTCTCCCAACAACCAACACGGCTCGGTCGTGCCACCAAGTATTTGTTAAAGGGAGTTACCTTTATTGCGTAAACATGTCCTCCCGATAGCTTGGATCTAAGCACGATTAAGTGTTCACACATCTTTCAGTATCCACACAAATAAGCCTTCCGCCCATCTCACGAACTCAAGAATTGGAGAAGTAAAACTATCTAAGGTTGTGCTAGCAACCACACTAGGAGGTTTTGACCAAGAGAGGGAGAGAGGAAGAAGAAGAGCAAGAATGCCAAAGTTTCATCATGAAAATGAATCAAAACCCCTTTCGTACTCATTCATGAAATTACCTTAATGTCAATTGTCTTAATTGACATTAATATTTGTCTTCATCCAATGCATCCAATACTTGAGGAATTCAAAATTGACTACTCTTCATCTAATGCATGATCAATTCTAAATTGAACACTCCTCTTCCTTCGTGAATTTAAATTCATCAAATCACTCAATGAGTCTAACTAATTAATCATCAATCCGAATTGACTCAATGAGTTTAATTCGAATTGGACTCAATCCAATAGTTGGATCCAATTGAGTCTAACTCAATGAGTCTAATTTGAATTCGACATATTCCAATGATCCATCATACAGACCCATCTCCAAATCAACTTATTCTTTGTGTGTGATCCAATAGGTTCTCGCAACATCGGCAATGCCTCTAAAACTATTTAGACACATAAACAATGAGTGACATCTAGCAAGGCATCATTGCTATCCAAGTGGCGAGAATATCGAGATCTGACTTAACCTTTCCGTGTCTATTATCTTGTATGACTCAATCCTTCTATCCTTGATATCTAAATTGATCAATGAGGTATAGACTGTGTCATCCTCTTATCAACCTTTTTGTTTCTTGATCTCTAAGTAGACACACTCAAAACAAATAAGCTCAATATCTTATATTGACTCATTTGAGCATGGTCATGTATTTTTGTGTCATACTAATCAAGGAGCTCATAAATATCATTTCCATCATATGGAAGGGGTAGATCTCATCTACGTCAATCACATTCTTCCTCATAACTTATTGCATATCCAGTGATCAACTTTATAGTCCACCTTGTTACAAGTAACGTTTGTCGATACCAAAGTACACAACTCCTTATATAGGGAACCATAGCGACTTCAGGTCCAAGGACTATTCATACCAATAGTCACATGAGAATATTTATGACACTCATATAACGATCCATGAAACATTCTCATGGTGGGCCATTCAATACATATTCTCTAATATATACCCATGTGTAAACCTGATATCTTATATCAATGACTTGTGAGATTAAGTCATCCGTTGACCTACATGCTAGTCTTAACGTATTAATATTGTCCTTATATATTAATGCTTGACTAGGAATAGTTAAGAGTAGTGTTCTATATATATCTATAATATCTCACTATCAATTCAACCAATTGATATATATTATAGATTATAACCTCTTACTCTAGGACATTATTATATTTATTCATTCGACATTGTATTGAAGTAAATATAATAATCAACTTTGTCTTTTATTAACAAGTGAAATATAATACCAAAGGTGTCCTTATCAATCATATCATAATTGGTAATAGGGCTAATATTAATATTTAGGTTGTTTCTTCTTTGTAATGGAGTATACCTCCCATTTTTAGAATGTAAGAAGTAGTTAAGATGTGTTGTTAATGTATGAACTATGTATATGTCATTTTCATGTTCAATAAAGTGTTTATGCTATGTTCTACGTGTGTTTTACCTTATACATGTTTGACAAAATGTGTGTATGGTGTATGCATATGGAGTGTGGTGGATTTGTCACCTTGAAGAGGAGAAGTGCTAGTCGGTTTATGACTGCGAAGCTCTATGATAGGGGGTAGCCCTTTAAACAAATTTTCTAGAATGATCCTCTTGCAAGGAGACTAATTCACTACAAAGGACTATCTGATTAGAGTTTAGAGCACTTTTTCCATGATTGTGGTGGATTTGTCACCTTGTAGAGGAGAAGCACTAGATTGTATAACCGGGGAGCCCTTTGACATGGAGTAACCCTTTAAGCAGACTTTCTAGAATGATCCTCTTGCAAGGAAATCGATTCACTACAAGGGAGTATCTAATTAGAGTTTAGAGGCGTTTTCTCAAATTAATGTTAGGAAGTAACTTATGTAATCTAGAAATGTATAATCGGGGAGCCCTATAACAGAGGGTAACCCTTGAACCAAACTTTCTATGTTACCTCTTCTACTTAATTGTATTAATCTATTGTTAGGAAGTAAATCAGATGACTCTAGAATTGTATACCCGGGGAGTCTTATGGTAATCCTTTAATCAGACTTTCTAAAGTTGCTTCTTCACTTAATAGTGTTAGAACTTGGGTAAAATCCTCGGTGCGATCTTCACGGGATTGTGTCGAACTTTAGCTAGAAATCCTACAAAGTGTAAGCATGGAGGTAAGGAGATAAACAATGCATAGGGATATTATGTAACGCCCGCCCTTCCAAGGGACCCTCTGACTGTCCTTAGATGGACGGGGTTACTTTCATTCGCTTAACATACTAATGCATATGAACTCATGGTAGCGGAAGGCATACTTAAAAATTTTATCATATGCATTCTATTGTCTTAAACATGGCATGTGAATCATAACTTGTTTAACTCTTACTGTATCATAATAAGTCTAACACGGTAAACTATCATAAGATCATAACATACTAGTTCAACCATCATTATCAACATAGGATTCAAACTTGGTTCACATGCACAATTTAGTCAAAATAAATTTTAAACTTAATTGATCTATCCACCATGCCACTCCCACACACATCATCATCGCCCTTCCTGTTGCTCCCCTTAGTTCATCCATTCCTTGCCCTTATCTGCAGTACAAGGAAACGTAAACTATAAGCCCAAACGCTTAGTGAGCTCCTTTCCTACTCATAAAACATAAAGCACATAATACCACATAACATGTGAAACATAGCATAGCACAACATAGCATGGATAATCATAACATAGGACATAGTTTGTCATATCAGAGCATAACATAGCATGACATATCATGTGAGTACATATCATATCCTGTAATCATGTATCATAACTCACACCTGTTCATAATAATGCATAACCAACAATTCATAAAACGTATGCATGTAAATGCAAGATGTATATTTTCAAAACATGTATCATGGAATGCACATATGCATCATGTCTCTCTTTTTTTTTTTTAAACATATCTTATACATACTTGAACATAACATAATCATCATGAGGGCCCGGCTTGTACCACATACATACATAAATGCGCGCAATCCCTAGGACAGGGTAGCTAACCCCGAACCTACTAGGGATCTAGGTCCGTTCATAGTCCGTCGACCTAGGGGCGTACTAAGGAGCTCATCCCTTTTTACGAGGCCCGTTTCATAGACCATCGACCTCGGGGCGCTTATGGAGCCCACCCTTGGTACAAGCCATATAAAATAAAATATCGTGTCTTACATATCATGTCAATCATGCATGTCATAACTTATCATACATGTCATAATTTCTTATCATATCGTGAAGAGAGCTCTTGATCTCATCTTAAGGGAAGCATCTCTTTGTCATATCATGAAGAGTGCTCTTAATCCCAATCTTAAGGGAAGCAACTCTTAGGCTTTTCTTCTTACATAAGCCTTTCATACATATATCATGAAACATAACATGTTCGTATCATAACATAAAACATATCATGTGATCTTCATAACACTAAGCATGACATATCATATCCTGAAGCATATCATATCATATCATGAACATGGCATATCATATCATAAGCATAGCATATCATATCATGAGCATGGCATATCATATCATGAGTATAGTATATCACATGAGCATAACATATCATAACATGGAACATAGCTTATCTCATAACATAAGACATAACATGTCATATCATAAACATGGAACTTAAACTAATCACTTTATCAAAGACCATACATCATGAGAAAACATAAGCATGCTTGATTAGATTCACTCTAGACCCACTTATCTATCTTGGCCGAAACCCTACTGATTGGTTTCCCATTTTTTTTCTACTATAAGAAGCATGAAACTAAAGCCACCTATAGATAAATAACCATATATCATAAATGGACATAAGCAAGCATGTTTAGTTTACAAAACATGGCTCTAAGTCTTTACACTTGCTTGACCGAACCTAAGGTGAAGTTCTAGGTTCCATTTGTGTAACATGTAGCATAAAACTTATCTAACCATAAAAGATCATGATTTAGTTTCAAAACTTTACCATAGGTTTGGCATTCCTTCTTGGCCGAGACCTTCATTTAGGGTTTTAGGTTTTCTAATGCAACATGTAACATAGTGCTTTAACCTTACCATATACAAGATATCATTCTTCATGTACAAACATAAATAAGCATGATTGGGTTTCAAACCTCTACCCTAAGCTTGGTATCATGTCTTGGCCGAGACCTTCATTTAGGGTTTTAGGTTTTCTAATGCAACATGTAACATAGTGCTTTAACCTTACCATATACAAGATATCATTCTTCATGTACAAGCATAAATAAGCATGATTGGGTTTCAAAACTCTACCCTAAGCTTGGTATCATGTCTTGGCCGAGACCTTCATTTAGGGTTTTAGGTTTTCTAATGCAACATGTAACATAATGACTTAACTTAACCTCATACAAGATATTATACTTCATAAACAAGCATAGATAGCATGGTTGGATTTCAAATTTTGACCTTAAGCTTGGTATCATGTCTTGGCCGAAACTTCACATTAGGGTTTCCATCATTTTTGTTACCACATGAAGCATAACAATCTAAGCTATCAACATATATAAATTTATATATCATGAGGAAGCATGAACAACATATTTCTTAAACATTTTGCCCTAACCCTTTAACTCATTTTGGCCGAAACTTCCATTAGGGTTTTTCATCATTTTTGTTACCACATGAAGCATAAGAACCTAAGCTATCAACATATAAAAATTCATACATCATGTAGGAGCATAAATAACATATTCCTTTTACAAAAATTTTGCCCTAACCCTTGTAACCCATCTTGGCCGAAACTTCTATTAGGGTTTTTCATCATTTTTGTTATCACATGAAGCATAAAAAAAATCTAAGCTATCCACATATAAAAATTCATATATCATGTAGAGGCATGAACTACACCTTTCCTTTTCAAAAAAAAAGAAAAAGAGAAACAAGAACATCTACATATAAAACGATCGACAACTACTTGTACTGCAGTGAGGGGATACTCACTTCCTTTGCTTGATTTTCCTTAGGGAAGTAACCTTGATTTTGTGGAGATTTCCTAGAGGGAAGCTTTCCTTTGCTTGGTTTCGGCAATGGTGAGGGGGGAGAAGCTTGGTCATGGTGAGAAGGAGGAGGAAAGGAGGAAGAGAGAAAGAAAATGAACTCTCCTCTTAAATTTCTCCTTTTATTCTACATGAGAGGAGGAAGGGAAATTATATTTTTCCTTCCCCTTTCTTTTACTCACTCTAAATGAAAGGAAGAAAACAAAACTCATCTTTTCATTTAAGAGGAGGAGGGCAACTCCAATTTCTCCTTCTAAGTGAAGAGAGCCTTCACCTCCTTACCTTTAACTATGATTTCCCTCTCCTTTCTAACAATAATTACTCTTAATCTATTGGTTAACACATACTTGTATCATGTAAGAGATCCAAGGTTCAAACCTTGGTAATCTCTTTTTGGTTCTCTTATTTTATTGTTTTTGAAATTTTTACATATAAGGCCTACTTATTTTTATTCATGATAAAAATATCTAAAATATTGCTAAGTACCCTATGGGTGTTACACATTAATTGACATCATAATGAAAATAAACTCCTAGAATCATTTTCCCAATCACTCACTCTCTCTCTTCCCTCTCTCTCTCCCAACTCTCTTCTTAATTCCAGTTTTTTGTGCCCATGAACCAACCTCCGATTGTTTAGATAATTCACCGTATGAAGTTAACTAATAATTAATCAGCAGTTCTTGTGGGATCAATATTTTTATTACTTGATGACAAAACTGTGCACTTGCAATGTTGACATCATTTGGACATTTCCAAAATTACATATGTGATTGAGGAAAATGCATAATCACCTACGTTGTTTGGTAAATTGCTGCAAAATATTTCTTTGAAAAATAGACTTTTACTTAGTATTTTTTTAAAACATCTTTAAAATGAATTATTGCCTTAAAAATTATTTTTGAAAATGCATTTTAATCTTAAAAATATTCTTGAAAATGTATTTTTATCTTAAAAATATTTTAATACATGAATGACTTGAAAAATATTCTTGTAAATGCATTATTGCCTTAGAAAAATATATAATTATTGAAAACTATGCAATGATCTCATTTTGTTGATGTGTGTCAAAGGGGGAGAAGTGGGGTTAAAAGTTAAGTGTTGAAAAATTTAAACTTTTCATAAAAACTCCAGAGATGTTAAACTCAAGAGGAGAGTTAGGGGAAGATCTTTTAAGAAACAGTAGTTGTTATTTTTGTTATTATTTAATTTAACATTGAACCAAATTGTTAAACATTGAAAAGGAGAATATTGTTGGTGTAGGATGCACTAGAATAGAACCTATATTTTGATGTTATCAAAAATTCAAAGTTAAGCCCTATAATGATCTAATAGATTAATCAAGTGTTCAGATTACTATATTTGGAAAGTCTTAGTAGGTTTACTAGACCGGATACTAGGCAATGGAAGTCTTGACAGATCAAGGACATAAGGTAGGAAGTCCAAATGGATCAGTGGACTAGACATCTAGCAAGATGGACTCAATAGGTCAATGAGAACCAAATATTGAATCAGGAGAAAGCCCTGGCAGGTCGATAATCAGATGCTGAGCATAGAAAGTCCAAACAAGTCTAGAGAATAAGATGTTTAGTGAGTAAGTTGAGGTAAGCTTTTGGAGTTGAATGGTTCTTCTGAATAAAAAAACAATAAGCATGTGTCCCAGTTGAGACAAACCTTGGCGTTGATCTGACTAAAGAAACCAATAGAGGTTTCTAAGTTGAGATCAGATAGTCCTAACTGTTGGGGATCTTGTGGCTAGCTAGAAGGGGGGTTGGAGAGATGATTTCCCTAATTAATCGCTTCTTTCTACAATGTTAGTGCGCAAGCGGAAATACAAACAAAGCAAGTAGAAAGTTTAAACTAAAGAAAGGAAATGCAAACGACAACATGCTGATTTATGTGGTTTGGAGATTAGGGCTCCTATTCCACGGTTGTCCGTAAGGTGGACAATCCATATCCGTCGGTAGATTAGTCCCCGGAAACTTCGGCTAGCACAAATCCTTCTTGTTGGTGGAGAAACCTCGCCACCACTGGACCAAAACACACGGATTACAACGTAGGCTTGGAGACTCTAATTAGACTTTAACTAAGTCTAATTTAGTCAACCAAGGCCTACCACCCCAAGCTCCATTATATAGAGCTTGGGAAAATAGCCAACCTGAAATTACCGTTACCAGTCGATTGGTGTCAACACCAGTCGACTGGTCCATTGTGCAATTCGACTGTTATAGCTCCAATGACTCGATACCAGTCGACTGGTGTTAGGACCAATGGACTGTTCCACTTCGATTGAGAGAAAGGAAGCATTCTGCTCTCTCCAACTTGATTGCCAATCGGCTGGTACAACCCTAAACCTAGGGTTCCCCTTCACAAGTATATTTCTCTCGCACTTGGACTCTCACGACTCACTTGACTCTTCTTCACAGCTTTAACATCTTTCCTTCAAGCCTACTTCCTTTGGCTCTAGTCCCTCAGATGCATTCAAGCCCATAGCTCATTCCCAATGTCATCTTTCACGTATGCCTTGAAGTCGCTTCCCTCGGCCCTTATCCTTACTGCCTTGTCCACAGTCCCTCGGATGCTCCATCCTTCACCAGACCCTAAGCCATCAAGCTGAGTCATATGTGTATCCTGTAAGCCTGCACATTCATATACACATATCAAATGACAAGGGTAAATCTGACTTAATTCCTTTGCCCAAACACCAAAACATATGGTCGCATGGACCATTGGGATTGCTCCAATAATCTCCCCCTTTTTGATATTTGGCAATACATTTAAGTTAGGGAAAATAAATAGAAAATAACAATGCTAATAACAAATGGACTTATGTTGCTAAGGCTACACACTTGGACTTACATCGTAGAATAAACATACGTTACCAAGGCTACACAACTTGGACTTACACCGTCAAATGTACTTACTGTTAGAGTGTATACTAAAAGCCTAGCTTTTGGTATAAACATTTATCTAGAAATAAGAATCACATTGGTCAAATGTCTACATTTGTGATAAATGTAGTTGTTCAATTAATTTATATTGTAGATAACATGGTGTGTGGTGTCACACACAGAGGATCATGTTATCAGTACCTTATAAATTATAAACAGTAGCTCACGACCAAAATGGAAAGGAACAAACCACTAGAAGGTCGTAGTGTAATTAGGTATCAGTTTATCTTGACTGTATAATTACACTAGTACACTTAGAGTGTATTGAGTAGGACCATTTGAGGTCGTTTCTTTTATACTGATTTTATAAAGAAACAAAGACCTTGGTTATTATGGAAGTGTGTGCTCTTAATCCTGATATAATAACAAGCACATATATTTGATATTTATTTCTTTAATTTATCAATGGGTGAGATTTAGTTCGATGAATCAATAAGCCCGATAAGTTGGGAAATGGTATCACTTATAGTGTGTGTTGTTGATTATAGAAGGAAACTGTGTCCTAGAGATACTAGGTTGAGAATGTCCCCAAGAGGAGCTCATAAGGATTGTCATGTTAAACCCTGCAGGTGGACTTAGTCCGATACGATGAAGTTGAGTGGTACTACTCTTGAGCTAGATATTAATTAAGTGAGTTGTCGAATTTACTTAATTAGTGGACATTTGTTATCTTAAACACGGAGAGACTAACACACTCATAATAAGAAGGAGCCCAAAATGTAATTTGGGATTGGTGTAGTAATAATAATTCTCTAGTGGAATGAATTATTATTGATAAAATTAAGTTGTGTGTTCGGGGCGAACACGGGATGCTTAATTTTATCGGGAGACCAAAATCAATTCCTCCTCTCGGTCCCTATCGTAGTCTCTTATTTATAGAGTTCTATACCCACCTATACCCACCTTCTATACCCACCAATAAGGGGTCGGCCAAGCTAGCTTGGGAACTAAGCTAGGGCCGGCCTAGGTATAAATTGGGGTGCCCAAGCTAGAGGGGCCGCCAAATTAAATTAAAAGGATTTTAATTTTAATTTTTATTATGTGGAAGAAATAATTTATTAAAGAGAATTAAAATTAAAATATCTCTCTTGTAAAAGATCTACAAAAGATTAAAGAAAGAGATTAAATCTCTTTCCTTATTTGTAGATTGGTGAGATATTTTGTTTTCTCTTTAAAATTATCCATATGTTGATAAAATTAAAATTATAGAAATTTCCTTTTATCAACCATGAAGAGATTTTTAAAGAGAAATTTTATTTTTAAAATTTCCGGAAACAAATTAGGAAGTTTTAATTTGTTGATTAAAACTTGTCTAATTTATTTCCTCTTGATGTGGCCGACCATTAGAGATTAATTGGGGAAATATTATTTTATTTTTCTCAATTAAATCATGTCAAGAGAATTAAGGAAATTTTATTGTAATTAAATTTCCTAATTTGCCTAGGCCAAGGAATATAAAAGAAGGGGTGAGGGTGCCTTCACAAGACACAACCTCTATTATTTTCTCCCTCTTTGGTTCCTTGGTGTGGCCGCCATCCTTTCCTCTCTTCTTCTTGTGGTGGCCGAATCCTTCTCTTCCTTGGAGCTCTTGTGGTGGCGGATACTACTTGGAGAAGAAGAAGAAGAAGGAGAGGAAGCGAGCATCTCTTGGAGCTTGGTTAGTGTTTTGATTTTCTTCCTTGGTGAAGCTTTTTCTTTGTGGCCGAACCTAGCTAGGAGGAGAAGAAGGTGGTTGGTGGTTTCTCATCTCGGAAGATCGTTGCCCACACAACGTCCGAGGTTAGAAGAGGAATACGGTAGAAGATCAAGAGGTTTTTCTTAAAGGTATAACTAGTAATTTTTCTTTCCGCATCATACTAGTTATTTTTGGAAATAATACTAAATACAAGAGGCATATGATTCTAGAGTTTCGAATTTGTTTTCGATATAGTGTTCTTTTGTTTTTCTTTTCCTTGTGATTTGATTGTTCTTTTCGGTTAACCTAAAGTTATTTTAGGAAATTAAATATTAGCTTTCTATAAAAGGTTTTGTCTAGTCGGTGGTGGTTGCTCCCATATCCAAGAAGGTCATGTGCCTCGCCACGTCAGTACTGGGAACTGATTATGGAAATTAATATTTAATGGAATTAATAACTTAAGGTGACTTGGGTCAAACGTGTTAAGTTTCGCAGGAGATCCAAGTCAAAACCTAAAAGAACAAATAGATTAAGTTTTGGATCAAACGTGTTAAGTTCCGCAGGCGATCCAAAATTTAATTTAAAAGAACACATGGTAGCTAGGAAAAGGTTCAGACCTTTGTACAAAATTTTTGTACAGTGGAACCTCTAGGCTTTCCGAGTAGCAACCAACACTTACGTTGCCAAGGCTACACACTTAGACTTACACCGTTGTAATAATATACACCATGCATTAGAACTTATCACAAGGCTCCCCCTACACCTAAGCTCCCCACTGAGTTAGGAATTTTACCATAGAGATATTTAAGAACCTATCACAAGGCTCCCCCTACATAAAGGTACTTAAGATTTTCCCAACTAAACCTTACTTCTCCCCCATTGCCAAACATTAAAGAGCTTCCAACAATATCTCAATTGTTGAAAACTTGATCATCAAACTGACCCTAAACTCATATATTTATCCCCCATGGATCTCATACACCTACATGAGTTGACCTGGTCAAAATCAGTGTTGAAAAATAGTTTCAGACTGGTATCAGTCGACTGCCTCCAACATCAGTCGACTGCCTTCTTCGACACAACCTCACGAAGCATTTTGTGGTCGAAAAACACTGTTACCAGTCCACTAGTGACTCACCAGTCAACTGATACCCTTTTCCAACCCAATTCAGCATTCTAAACTTGATTTCAGAAATGCACTAATAATTCCACAGATATCTAAAAATCTCCAAATTTTATGGAGAGACATGTTTTACCTATGTCTATTTGAGGAAAATACATTTAAAAATGTACATATCTCGGATTCCAAGATTGACATGAAATCTAAAACTAGTTAAATAGTTTAATTGAACTTTGACCTAAAGTCCTAGTTTTGACTTCCTCTTGATGTATTTGCCCATACTAAACCTCAATGCATCGTTAGCATTGATTTATATGACATTTATACATCAAAAACTAATTATCATGTAATATAAACTCAATGTCATCTTTCTTGCATGAAACACATCCCATGTGTGCTAATTCCCTAGGTTTTAGACTCAAGTTCGTCTCCAAAATCACTTTGGCACATTCCATGGCTCTTCTAGACTCCCAAGTAATACCCACCTGAGATCCATTGGCCATGAGTCCTAAATTGACTCTTTGAAGTTCCCTACAACTCTTAACCTTAGCCACCTCCCTATGTGACTCATCCATAAATAATAGGCCACATCAGTGCACCTCTGGTGACATTTGACCTACAAACTTTACCTTCTTAACCTTAGACACCTTGTCCTTGGTTAATTTCTTCTTACCGTTAAATGGCTTTCCCTTGCCATTTCTTGACTTCTCCTTATTATAGTCATATGCAACCCTAGCATAAGACTTTCCCTTAGCATTGGAGACATTAGATCGGTATACTAAACCCGATCCATCATTGTTGGATCTTTGACTACTCAACATCATACTTAACCCTCTAGATCCAACATTGAATCTATCTAGAGTTTTCTCCAAACGATCAAGATTTTCCTTCAAAGCTTGATTTTCCTTTTCTAGGTCCCTAACCCTAGAGTTGACTTGCCCAGATTGGACATTCACTACAACAAAAATGTTAACCCTACGACAACGGTTTTAAGAGAAAGCGTTGCATATTTGCTCAAAGACAACGATTTTTGCCAAAAGCATTGTCTTTGAACTCCCCATTAAATATAAAAAACAACGGTTTTGGGAAAACTGTTGTCATTGAGCAATTTTTTTGAATCAACAATACTTTTTACAACGGTTTTCTAAATATGTTGTCTTTAAGCGCTTTTTTAGCGACTACGACAACAGTTTTGAAAAAGCCCGTTGTAATCGACTTTGGTCATTTTCCCCCTCGTTGTTTTGCTTTCCCTTGCTGTTTTCTTTTCGACGCCGTGTTTTCCCCTTTGTGTTCCCGAACCTAAGCCATTTTTCTTTCCCTCGCCTCATACAATCTCTTCACGCCTCAACTGGATCTTCCTCCACGATGGTGTGCTCCTCTTGTTTCCTGGTGAGTGGGTTTCTGAGTTCGACGAGGCCCTTTGACCTTCCACTGCTGATTCTTTCGCTCGTGGAACCTTTTGATCGGACGAGGTGTATTTTTTCGCCAAAGGTGGCACTCCTACTTCGTCGATTCATAACTTAGGTCTTGTCTTCTTTGGATTTGTGCTAGAGCCATAGTCAAGGTAGATTCATAACCTAGGTCTTGTCTTCGTTCATAAATTTTGTCTCAAAAAATGAAACCTACTTTTGATTCCACTATGCTTGTATTTGCAAGCGCAACATTCTCTTTTCTTCTTCTTTTTAGCTTTTGATTTGTTTCATCATGCCCTTTGCCTGCTCATATGTCAAAGTTTGTGGTGTTTAATCTCTGAAGGTGTCGGTTTTAAGCATCGATTTCTGTTTGTTATTCCAGATCTAGATATATCTATCGGCATTAATGCTACTCCATATGAGTATACAACATATCCCTCCCCTTGATATATATAAGAAGTTTCCTAGGAGCCTTGTGGTAATATTGCTTTGTTTCAGGCCAAAGCTTTCGCTGCAGGAACAAAACCAAGAATTGGTTCTGATGATAGAGGCAATGCTATATTAGGTTTAATGCAAAACTTGTCTGTTGAAGGATTGGGTCCACAATGGATAAGGCTTGCACCACCGATGCTCCCAGTGTTAGATGCAGAAGTAAAAAATTTCAGCTGAGACCTTGCGTGTTCAATTGTTTTCTCTAGTGTTATTAATCTGCAAATTCTTGTACAGCTTATATGGCTCAATCCTGACAGCAATCATGAGCTTTTGTGGGATTATGACATGTGTGCTAACACCAGTCGAGGAGCTGCAGTGAGAGATTTGATTGCTAAAGCATTAAAAGGCCCACTTGCACCTGCCCAACAAGAGGTCATGTTCTTTTTCACGCTAACTAGGTAGCATCTGTTGGTCATAGTGGCCAATATTTCAGCTGTGCTCTATGAACATTACTAGTTGTTTTCCCTTCACCTATGCCAACATTTTTTGTATTAATGAAACAATATGGCCTTTCTTATTGTTTCTTCTTGCAACAATTTGTGTTATAACTTGCAAAGGATGCGAAACTCGTCTATCATTGTGGACTCACTCCTTCAAAGCTACCGGTTTGCATTATTTTCATTATTATGTGATTTCTCATTTCAAATTTTGTGATGAGATTATATATGTTTTCTAGGATCTTGTTGAGCACAACCCACTTATAGCTATTGAAGTTCTTTCAAAGTTGATGAATTCTCCTGAAATTTCAGAGTAAGAACTTTTGATATTTGTGCCAGTGATAAATATGTGGGTGCTATGCCTGTTTTTCTTATCAGAATTTGGTTGGCAGGTATTTCACTATTCTTGTGAATATGGAAATGAGTCTACACTCAATGGAAGTAGTCAACAGATTGACAACTGTAGTTAATCTACCAACTGAGTTTGTACACATGTACATCATTAACTGTATTGCATCATGTGAAAACATAAAGGTTCTTCTTCTTTCATTCTCAATGCTGTCACTTTTTGAAGGCATTGGTTTTGAATTACTAACTTATTACATCTGAAAAAAATCTGTTTGTCTCTGAGCTGCATAGTATGATCATTTTCTTATAAAAACATTTTTAATTGCAAAATTGTATTTTTCTTAGTAGCTCTAAATGATTTGGCATAGTTGTCTTAGTGATGATAAGCTTGATTATTAAACAAAAAATTGAGATGAATTTATGGATTAGTCAGTCCAACGTTCTGCACATTCAATTGTGCTAGTGATGATCAATTTTGATGATTGTTAGGGAAGTTCTTGACTTTTGTGCTCACATCCCTTTAGAAGGGAAACCTCATTTTTTTTACCTTTAATTTTTGGCAATTTGAATTGTTTATCTTTTTTTGCCACTGTGATCATTTATTGTGTAAAATACCGGAAAAATGACGAATATTAATAAGGGAATTTTTGGATATTTTTCGGGAATTTTTCGGAGCTCGTACGGATGAGTTGACGGGGATAAAAACGGGGCCCGGAAAAATCTATTCGGGCTACCCCATTTAAGTGAGAAAAAGTTGATTTTTTTACTTTTTCTTTTTAAATTCCTTTTCTTTATTCTCCTCACCGAAAACTCTTCTCCCTACCCGAGCCTTCTCCTCTTCTTCTCTCACGCCCGACGCCGGCCCTAACCGCCGGCCGGCGGTCTCTTCCTCCCCGAAACCCGAAGCCATTGCCTCTTCCCTTCTTCTCTCCCCCGCGCGTGCCTGCCGAGCCTCACCCGACGACTCCACAGCCCGACGGCTGTGCCCTAATCGCCGACGCACCCCTCGGTGCCCTAGCCACCCGGCGCCGCTGATCGCCTTCTTCTCTTTTTCCCTCGCTGTGGAGATTCCGGAGCCACCACAGCCGACGGCCGAGCCTCTCTGCCGATTGGGTCGTGCCCTAGTACTGCCGGCCTCCCCTGTGATCTTGCACCGCCGTTGTCACCCACAGCCGACTGGAACAGTGTGTCCACCCCGTCGAGCCTAGTTCTTCCTCTGTGTGCCACTGCCGAGAGCGAGCAGTATCGAGTCATGCCCTAGACTTGGTTCACCGCCGCTCTAGCGAGTTGGTCTTTAACCAAAGGCAAAACTCCAAGCTCTAGTGGCTTCACCGTGACCTATGCCTCACCATCGGATCTTCCTGCTTCACCACTAGCTGTCGGCAGAGAGAAAACAAGAAGGTATCGGGTAAGTAAGGTTTATTGGATTTGGATTTCAGATTTGGTACAGGATGTTGTGCTCACCGGGTGGATGTCTGTGGTTGTAGAATCAGTGTAGCTCCGGCCAAGAATTTGCGACAGTAGGTATTTTCAGCTAGCAATTTCCAGCAGCAACCTCCCTGCTGTGAGGATTGAGGTAAGGTGTAGCTTGGTTGGAAATTCTGTATGTTTAAGAATGTGGATTAATTACTGTTTTGGTTTGTTCGTTTTGTTCTAGCAGCAATTTATCTTTGCTGGCTGTAAACAATCCTAATTGGGTAACAACTTTGTGACTTCTAGCAGCGGTTGAATTGAGGTAAGGTTTATGGTTTTGATCTTTGTGTTAGATTATTGCTAGTTGTGTTAGCAATAATTATTGATTTAGGTTTAGAAGTTGTATAGCGGTGTAGTTGGGGTTAATGAAACTAACCCTAACTGGTCAGTGGATTAGAAATTAGTTTATCTATTTGTTTATAATTAAATTAGTTAAACTGTGGGATTTAACACAGGACTTTGACGCGAGACGAGTATCTCGGAGTCAGATTGGACCTTTCTATTTTCGGAGGCGGGTACTTTTGACTTATGTCATTTGATATGCTTAGTAATTAAATTAACATGTTGTATTAATTGTGTTTCTTATCTGTTTCGGTTAATCACTACCCAAATCTTACATGCTTGATTGATTGATTGATTTTGCATCTCAGGTATATTTTTACCTGTTTATACATGCTTATAGGGGTAGTGATATGCCATGCTTGACCATGTTCAGGACCTAGGTTTTATACCTTCTGTATACCTTTGGATTGTTTTGGATTCGTTGACCTTTGATGCATTTTTATATATATGGATTAGGTCGATATTCTTGTGGTTAGTGCCACGCACCATTTGCATGATTGCGTACCTGCGCGATAGTCCGCTCCATTATTGTTGAGCACATCGCCAGTTACATGATCTGCACACACCACCACTCATGGGTTAGTGGTCGATTCAGGCCGAGTGTGTTGCGGCAGGGACTCTGGCACCGCTGGTCCGTTCATGGGTAGTGTGACACAACGTGTTATCCTGCAGGATTCCTCCGGCTTCGAGTACCGGAGTTGAGAGCATCGCGCTCCCCATCTATGATTTGGGGTGGAGGATAGTGTACTCGATAACATCCCGTCCACTCGGTCACCATCGTGAGTAGTGACGACAGAGTGCACTGTTGTCACAGCCCCACTCGGCCTCACTTTTGTATGAGATGATCGACGGGTGACCAGGACGCATCATCGCATCATACGCATGATGCATTTATTGCTGTGTTTGTGTTCACGATTTATACGCCGTATATTGTTCGATACCTATGTTTGACATACGCATGTGATTTCCTTATCCCTGACCGCTTGACCTTATACTCAGACTGGTTAGTACAAGATTCTCCTGCTTATTTCGGATGCATTCTTATCTTTCTTATCGTGAGACTGAGCATGATTAGTGCTAGGTGTTGTTTCTTTACTTTGCATATCAACTGCACTGCCGAGTGTGGACTCACCCCGCCCATTGTTGATATTTTCGTGTCGATCTTGTCGAGGGAGTTCCACTAGTCCTCACCGCACGTAGTGCCTGGTCCCTGCACTCCGTGATATGTTTGGTTTTCTTTGGTTTCTTTCTGTTCTAGACTGTTTGAACTCGTTATATTCTGGATTTATTTGCTTATGGACATGATATAGATTTTATTATATCGATGGATTTGGATTTGGTTTTTATTCTACTACATGCCTGTCTGGATGGCAGAAGAGGTGAGTTCGTCGGTTTTGAGCTTTACGAGTGTAGTTGAGTAGGGTGGTTTTTGAGTCAGAGTATTATTACTGCGTGGTTGTGTCAGCCAGAGGCTGAATATATATATAAACTGCGTGGTGATTGATTTTTATTATTGTTATGATTCCAGCCGCCTGTGGCTGAGTATTTAGTGCTTGTAGAAAATTTTTGATTGTCCGCCGTACAGGGGAGATGCTGCCGAAATTTTCTCGGACAGGGACTCTTCTGGGGGCGTGACATATTGTTAATCTCATCTTCTTTAGACTACATCCTTTCATTAAAATATCCATCTAAGAGACATCAACAGTTGAAATTTGTTCCATTGTGCAAGTGATGATCAATTTTGATAATTGTTAGGGAAGTTCTTGACTTGTGTGCACCTACATCCCTTTAGAGGTGAAACTTCGTTTTTTTTTTACCTTTAATTTTTGGCAGTTTGAATTGTTTGCTTTTATTGCCACTGTGTTAGTTTATTGTCAGTCTCATCTTCTTTAGACTACTCCTTTCATTTAAACATTGTTCCATGCTTCATAGTTGCTTTTGCTTACTATACCTCTGTATATTCCATTTTTTCTAATCCAAAGTAAAGGTTGTCAGCAGTTATATTAGTTCTAGAATTTCTGAGTTTCCACAGTTCTATGAATAAAGAAAAAAAATCTTTATTACATTTCACGATTCTTTCACAGTTCATTTGTCCATTGCACTTATTTGTTTCAGCTAAAAATTTCTTAATTTTTAGGTGTATCTCTCATTTAGAATTTAATTTGTTGGGTAGCACTGAGACAACTATTGATACGTGAATCTAAGGGGACAGATACATTAAGCTTAATGTTTAGTTTTGGTTTTTCAATGAAAGTTCTTATTTATGTTCATTTTATTCAATCATGTTTGTGATGCTGTCTAATATTTGTCACTTTGAACTACTAACATCTTAGCATGTATCCTCACCATCTTCATCAAACATGATGTATTTGTACTAACCATTTGGGTTCAACTACACAGATCCCAATGAGACTAATGCTAGTTTATTATTTCCATGTTTGTCTTATCCAGTCATTACTGTCATTATCATCAATATTGTCGTCACTAAGCCAATATTTGTTTAAACTGTTTGGAGTTGGGTTGTGTTTGTCTGAATGATACAACCCTTGATTATTAATAATATTAAACTCAATTAAATTATTTTTTATATTAATTTAATGTTTTCTTTGGCCTTGTACTCCATACACCTACTCTAATTGATAAAACTCTTAATTATAGATTGCTCACTTTTGAACATGCACTTCACTTGCATCTTAATATGCATGTTAGTGGAGCATACAGAATTTTTTACTTCTACAATTTAGCTTGTTTTCCATTGTATTTTGCTATTTCATTGTTTGTTTTCATTTTAAGGGGCTATACCTTTTATAATGTTGGCAATTTGGTTCCTGAAGTTGTTGTCTATTTCTAATGGCTGATAAATTCTAGCATTTTATGTTCTTTTCCATGGTCAGGACAAGTACATGCAAAACAGACTGGTGAGGTTGGTTTGTGTCTTTCTGCAAAGTCTTATCAGAAACAAGATAATCAACGACAAGTTTACTTTTGTTTTTTTTTTATCATGCTAACATGCATTTCCAACTATTAATTTGTTTGGAGTAATCAAATGTGCTACAAATTTTTTATAATTATATGAAACTCTTTCCTTGAAGGGGGGCTTGGTGCAATATTAAAATTGTTGCCATGTGATTTAGATGTTCGAGTTGTGGAAATAACCACTTGTAATGTAAGATAAGACTGCATATAATAGGCTTAGTGTTCCCTAGGTCTAGTTCTTTGTCTGGTGCCACATTGACTTGGCTTGGTGATTCAGGATGGAACTCATGAATCCAGTTGGAAAATATATATATATATATATATATATATATTACTTATATTGCTCACGTTGTCGCAAGTTTATTTCAAGATGAAGCTACCTAATGACTCTGATAACTAATTAAATTCTAATCCTGTGAATTAAGATTCTATTCTATTCTGGGTGGATTATTTATTTTTGTTGACACGTTTGTCTGTTTGTTGTGATATGCAGTTCGTGATCTCTTCATAGAAGTCCAGGTCTTCTGCATTGAGTTCTCGCGCATCAGGGAGGCTGCTAGCCTGTTCAGACTTCTCGAGACTTGGGAGTGATCATACAAATTCAAATGTTGCTTTCTCCACATTTTGTACATTCTGCCCAACACATTCTTGCCTAGTGTTTTGTGTTTTCTTCTTTCGTTCATGGACCTTTAGGATCATTGTGCGATAGACTTTTACATCATGCTGCTGGTCCATAAGCTTCTTGAATTTGGAGAGTAGAACTTAAGCGATGTCACACACCATGTTGGAAAAAGAAGTCATGTTTCATGCATTCTCTAGATGAAGTGTCTTCTCGCCATTGGTTCAGTGTATGCTTGAGTTCTACTCCCCTCTATTTAATTCATGCTTTAACTCTTATCGACGTGTTAGACTTAGTTTAAGTTAACACTGTACTTAGTGCTCCAACAACTTGCAGTATAAACACTACTACGATGCAAACGGATGGTAGATTTGTATTACAGTAGTAAAGTTTGAATCCTCTAGGATTCATGCTCTTAAGGAATAAATTTATAGGAGACCGTTTAGTATTGTGATTTATCTCCTTTCCACAGCCGGGGGTGGATAGTGGAGCAGCATCTTATATGAGCATTCTCATGTTTTTTGCATCATTACAATGACCTAAACTTGCGGCGATGATGATTGTTTTCTTATAAAATCATGTTATATATGTACATATCCAAGTTTCACTGAAAGAACTACGAGAGCCTGGCAATGGTGTAGTGGTAAAGCACCTTTTAAATTTTTTTAGGCATCTAAAGATGAAGATTGAGTTTTAGTTTTGATGAATTAGCAGATGTTTTTTTTTAATAAGCAGTTGATCTCTTTGTGAATTGTTAGATGATGATCTTTTGTATCTTATGAGTTGCTCTACAAATTTCTTGTTTGTTCTCTCCTTATGGTTTTCATCTATATGCCATGACTCAATCTTGTTTTTCCTCCTATCTCACAGTCTCCATGTATACAAGGTGGTAAGGATGAGTTTACATCTTTAACGTTTTACCTAGCATTTTTCTACCGCCCAAGAAATATCTGATATCTGTTGGGATGCCCTAAATTCTTTACTTGTGTTTGTTTCATTTGTTAGTTTAATTTCCTTGTCTAATATTATAATTTATTATTTTTTCTTTTTACAATTGCATTTAAATTTTTACTATGTTGAACTACATACTTTGTTGATGACTCCTTGAGCATAATACTACTATGGCAAAAGTACATTGGAAATTCATTGTTGATGACAAATTTTTATTTCCTACTTCCATCTTGTTGGACCTTGCAAGTATCATCGCGAATGACAATTATGATGCTTCATCAAGCTCAACTATGTTAATCTATATGCATGTTAGTGATTGCTTGAGAATGAAATGAAGAGCTTGTAAAGACATTTCGTGTATGATCCATAGTATATTGATATAGAAAATATCTATATACTGCGGTTTGATTTCTTAATAGTTCACTCTATATACTGCATGTTAGTTTGGTCAAACGAGTGACAAGGAGGTATAATTCTCAAGGAAGAAAAGATCATTCCTTCTTTTGTGTTGAGTATAATGGAATTTTGTCCTGCGTGAATGGATGTTGCCGACTGTTTCTTGAAACACACTAATTTGTATCGTTTTGTTTGACTTGTGTAGCATGAAAGAACACCTAATATATGTTCTATCTTGTATTGCTTATTTTCCAAGAATTCGTGTTGTCATGTAGACTATAATCTGGAATTCTAGAATTTGATAAGTTTTGTTAAATTTTTCTCTTGCAGGTCGGGAAATTCGTGAGACTTGAGTTTTTTTAATGCAAGAAGTTAGCTTTGTTAGGATGTAGCTTGCCTTGCTAATTTGTAAATTAAAAGCCATATGGAGAACAGCAAATGGAAAACATGTGATTTAATGTATATAGAGAATAGTAATGGAAAACATGTGTATTTTGATGAGAAATAACTCATTTTGTATATTTTTGTATATGTGTGGCTTCAAGATGAATTATATATGGATGTTTATTTTGGATTTAATGTAGTAAATATTTAGTTTTGTATTGGTGGTTTGCTTATATTAAAATAAGATTGGTTGTTTGATATTAATGAATATTAAAGATAACAGTTAAAAATGTTGTAAAAACTATGTAAACCAAAACAGAATTTTTTTTGTAAAAAGTGATAAAAGACAACGGTTTTATCCATTGTAAAATATATTAAAATTATATACCACAATAGTTTATAACTGTTGTAAAAAAAAAAACAAAACGATTAAATATTATCTATCACAACGGTTTATATCTATTGTAAAAAGAGTCTACCACAACAATTTATTTTTTTTTGTTGAAATTATCTATCACAACGGTTTTAAAACATTGTCATATCCTTCGTAAACAAATTTTTGAGCATATAAACAACAACGGATAAAAACTGTTATCAAATGTCTACAAAAACAACGGATTCAAAACCGTTGTCGTAGGGCAATACATTCTACAACACCCTCAGTTACAACGGTTTTTTGACCCTACGACAACGGATAATATCCGTTGTCGTTTGCAGTTTTTGTTGTAGTGATTCCTAGACCTATCCTTCCTAGGCATGTGTCTCCCCTTCATAGGATTAATGCCTAAGTTCTCCATTACCTTCTTCTCCTTAGGTAATGAGAATCTAACTTGTTTAGGTCTAACATGCATAGATACCTTAAGGGTATTTCAAACATTTACCCTATTTCTATCATGATACCTAAAGCTAAAATTTTTCATGGGTAAATAATGAAAATTATTTCTAGTATGCATAGGAGAATAAACATTTGAATTACTATTTAAATTAGGGTATACCTCCTTTACCCTTGAAGTTCCCCCTTGACTTGAGCTCCTCTTCTTCTCCAATTTCTTCAAATACTCCAACTTCTTGAGCTCTCCATTCCTTGGGCATTTGGTGTGATAGTGTCCTCTTTCACCACACGTGATGTTAGTTAGAGCCCTAGACCCAATCATTCGATGATTGTATTATGGACTTATTGTATCATCTTCATATTTATATAAATAAAGGCATGTGTTTTGGTTATTATACTTACTTGTATTGGTGTAAAATAAACTAAGTATAATAGCATCCTTGAGTAGACGGTTCTCACCTATATCAATCGGTTAGTTGAACTGATAGTGAGATGATATAGGGAACACTACTCTTAATCATTCTTAGTCGAGTATTAACATTCAGGGATAATGTTAATGCAATAAGACTAGCATGTAGGTTAACTCGATGACTTGATCTCACAAGTCATGGATATAGAGATATCAAGTTGACACATGAGTATGCATTGGAGAATATATACTGAATGACCCACCATGAGAAAGTATCATGGATCGTTATATGAGTGTCATATACTTTCTCATGTGGCTATTAGTATGACTACTAGTCCTTAGACCTGAAGTCACCATGGATCCCTACATAAGGAGTTATGTACTTTGGTTTCGTCAAACGTCACTCGTAACTGGGTGGACTATAAAGGCGATTACTGGGTATGTAACGAATTATGCAGAGGGATGTGAGTGATGTAGATGGGATCTATCCCTCCTATATGACGGGAGCGACATCGATATTCTTGATAGAGTGAGACCATGAAGTGCATAGCCATGCCCAAATGAGTCAATATGAGATATTGAGCTCATTTGATTTATTGAGTCTACTTGAAGTTCAAGATTTAGATTGATCAGAGGATGACACGGTCTATGCCTCACATTGATCAATCTAGATGTCTAGGATAGAAGGACACTTGTCATATATTGTGAGGAGTCACAATTAGTAGTCACAAGGTGATGTTGGATCTCGACATTCTTGTAACTTGGGTAGTAATGATGTGTTGCTAGATACCGCTCATTACTTATGCTCCTAAATGGGTTTAGGGGCATTGCCAACGTTATAAGAACCTATAGGGTCACACACTAAGGACAATTAGATGGAGATTAGGTTCATATGATGAACCAAGAGGATTAGATTCATTTGATGAATCAAATTGGATTAAGAGTAATCCTAATTGAATTAATTGAGTTGGACTCAAGTTGATTCATGTGTTCAATGAGTCTAATTTAGATTATGACTCATTGAATTAATTTAATTAAATGAATTAGATTCATTATATTAAATTGGCTTGAATTAAATGGTTAGATTAGATCAACCATGAGAGAGATTAAGTCAAGTTTGACTTGACTTGAGAGGAAGATGAAGAGTCAAGTTTGACTTGACTTTATGCCACCTCATTGGTGAGTTGGCATTGAGTGGGCCAATGATGATGCTCCACATCATCAAGACTAGAATATGTGTATGCCACCTCATGAGGGAGACCAAGAGTTGTGACTCTTGGTATCCCATGGAGGTTTAAATGCTTTATTTTTGGCCGGCCACTTATGGTTCAAAGGTGTTTTCATTTTGGTGAGTAACTTCCATCTTCTTCCTTGCTCCAATTCTTCTCTCCCTCTCCTCTCCATTGACGGGACCTTCTTGGAGTGCTAGCACACTCAAAGGTTCTCCTTCCATCGAGTTGTTCATGTGGATACGCATAGAGAGTTGTCTACCTTGACAACTTGAGATCCGACATCTCCTTGGACGAGCGGGATACGAAAAGGGCACGCATCGAAGGTATAAGCTCTTCTTATTTGTAGATCTAGAGTAGATCTAGGTTTTTGTAAACTCGTACTCGTATGCTTTCGAAAGTTTTTACTTTGCACGGATCCGTGGCTGGGGGTTCGGGGTTTCCACGATGCGAAAAACGGTTTTCGCAGCCCGAAAAACCCAACAGTGGTATCAGAGCCATGTGCGAAGACTTGTACGAGTTTATTTTTGTTTTTTATGAAAAATATAGCTACTGTAACATTCTGTAAAATTCTGATTTTTAGAGTTTTTATGGGTATTTTTCTTGTAAAAGCGAAGCACAAGTGTTTCGACACTTGTAGGCTTCGACTACCGAGAAGATTTTTTCGAAACGACAAGGTTTCGCCCCTAAAATTTTTGGAACAGCGGGCTAAGGCGCTGTAGGATCGCTAAGGAACCCTAACGATGATTAGATCGCGGGTAGGGGTGCTGCCCCTGGCCCCGCAAAGGGATTTGTTCTGCGATTACGCCCGAAAACCGCTAAACGAGACCGCTGGGAAAATTTTACTCGTAAAATTATAAAAAATAGTATTAAAATTACAGAAAATTATGGAAATTACATAATTTAGAATTATGTATAATTTGTGATAGTCATGGCCCAAAAAACCCAATTGGATTGGTATAAATGTGTTGTAATTCATAATATGGCCTGCGTGCCGTCATGTGATGTGCGTGTTGTATTTTATTCGCGACCTGCGTGTCGTGCCTTTCTCTATTTTATATTCTTGTTGTAAATTAGTTTAGACTCAAATGTAACTCGAGTTTCAAAATTGTAATGTACAAAATGAAGCCGTGGAAGGTCCACTCGAGACGGAGTTACGAGGAGGGCGCGAGCAAGACAAGGTGGTCAAAGGGAGGAGCTTAAGAAGCCATTGACCCTAGGTTGACCATCCGATCTTCTCATTGTCTTGAGAAGATCATAGTAGGGCCATGACAAATCACAAATTAATTTAATTAATTGCTTGTGTATATGTGATGCATGATTAAGTAATTAATTAGTGCCTAACGATTAGATTAGATCTAAGTCGTGCACATGATGCACCCTTCGATTAGATTAGATCTATCGAGTATATGATACGTATCGTCATTTATATTAGATCTAAATCACGTCAACTCTAATGCCTACCGTGCCGTGATACCTATCACTACATCGATCACATGTGTTGTTGAATCTGCCAAAGCAGAGCAACACATATTATCTTGGTAGTGTTAGAGTGTATACTAAAAGCCTAGCTTTTGGTATAAACATTTATCTAGAAATAAGAATCACATTGGTCAAATGTCTACATTTATGATAAATGTAGTTGCTCAATTAATTTATATTGTAGATAACATGGTGTGTGGTGTCACATACAGAAGATCATGTTATCGGTTCCTTATAAATTATAAACAGTAGCTCACGACCAAGATGGAAATGAACAAACCATTGGAAGGTCGTAGTGTAATTAGGTATTAGTTTATCTTAACTATATAATTACACTAGTACACTTAGAGTGTATTGAGTAGGACCATTTGAGGTCGTTCCTTTTATACTGACTTTATAAAGGAACAAAGACCTCAGTTATTATGGAAGTGTGTGCTCTTAATCCTAATATAATAACAAGCACATATATTTGATATTTATTTCTTTAATTTATCAATGGGTGAGATTTAGTTTGATAAATCAATAAGCCCGATAAGTTGGGAAATGATATCACTTATAGTGTGTTGTTGATTATAGAAGGAAACTGTGTCCTAGTGATCTAGGTTGAGAATGCCCCTAAGAGGAGCTTATAAGGATTGTCATGTTAAACCCTGCAGGTGGACTTAGTCCGACATGACGATGAAGTTGAGTGGTACTACTCTTGGAGCTAGATATTAATTAAGCGAGTTGTCAGTAACTTACTTAATTAGTGGACATTTGTTATCTTAAACACAGGGAGACTAACACACTCATAATAAGAAGGATCCCAAAATATAATTTGGGATTGGTGCGGTAGTTGAATAATAGTTCTTTAGTGGAATGAATTATTATTGATGAAATTAAGTTGTGTGTTCGGAACACGGGATGCTTAATTTCATCGGAGACCAAAACCAATTCCTCCTCTCGGTCCCTATCGTAGCCTCTAGTATATAGAGATTTATATCCACCGATACCCACCTTCTTACCCATCCAATGGGCCAAGCTAGCTTGGAACCCAAGCTAGGGCCAAGACCAAGTGGATGAGCCATGTAGGTGGCCGCCAAAGCTTGGGTCCCAAGCTTAGGTGGCCCACTAGAATATTAAAAAGGATTTTATTAAAATTATTTCTTATGTGGATATCATGATTTTAAATGAGAGTTTAAAAAAATTAAAAATTTCCTTTTATAACTTTCTATAAAAGATTAAGAGAAGAGATTAATCTCTTTCCTTATTTGTAGTTTAAAAGGATGGTTTTAATTTTTTTGGTAAAAACTTTCCTTATTTGTAAATCATCTACATGTTTAAAAGAGAGTTTAAAATTTGAAATCTTTCCTTATTTGTTGATTAAAGGAGGATTTTAAATTTTAAGAAAACTTTCAATTTTAATCATGTTCATGATTTAAAAGAGAGTTTAAAATTAAATATTCTCTTTTATAAGTTTCTACAAAAGATTAAGAAAAGGTTTGATATCTTTCCTTATTTGTAGATTAAAAGAGATTTTAATTTTTTAGAGATAACTTTCTTTTTATCCACATTTTAAAAGCAATATTTTAATTTATAAAATTTCCTTTTTATTAACCACCCTGAAGGGAAAAATTATTTAAGAATTTTTTATAAATTTCCGGAAGCAAATTAGGAAGTTTTAATTCTTGTGTGAATTAAAATTTCCTTGATTAAAGGGATTAAGGTGGCCGGCCATTAACATGATGAAAAGAAAATTATTTTAATTAAATAAATTTTCCTTTTCGATGGCAAAAGAATTAAGGAAGTTTTTATTAAATTTTTCTTATTTGCCAAGACCAAGGATTATAAAAGAGGGGGTAGAGGAGGCTTCATGGTGAATGTCTCTATTATTTTTCTCCCTCTTTTCTTCTTTGGGTATGGCCGACCCTTTCTTTTCTCTCCTCTCCTTTGTGTGGCCGAAACTCTCTCATGGTGGAGATAGCTTTGGTGGCCGGATCTAAGAAGGAGAAGATGTCACGCCCCAGAGGAGTCTCTGTCCGAAGAAATTTCGGCAGCATCTCCCCTGTACGGCGGACAATATGAAACTTTCTACATATCACATATACATCAGCCACAGGCGGCTGGAATGATAACAATAAAATAAAAACAAACACCACGCAGTTTATAAAGATATTCAGCCTCTGGCTGTCACAACCACGCAGTTAATAATAGTAATCAATAACAATAGGACTCTGACTCGAAATCCACTCTACTCCACTACACTCGTAAAGCTCAAATCCAACGAACTCACCTCTTCTGCCGTCCAGGCAGGCACGTAGTAAAAATGAAATCCAATATCATATCAAAATCCATCAAAAGGTGTCACTCCATACAACATTCATAGGAAAAATCCAAAGACAATACTAAAACAAAGTCTGATATAGAAAAAGGCCAAAATAAAACAAATAACGAACTAGTAGAGAACTGGCTCTACGTGTATATGGGGGGCCAGCGACTGCCTCAACCTGAAAATATCAACAATGGAGGCGGGTGAGTCCAACACTCAGCAGGTACAACTGATATGCATAATAAAACAAATAATAGACAACACTAATCATGCGTACAGTCTCCTAAATACGAGAAGGAATAAATGCAACTGAACGAAATCGGGAGATAACTGTACTAACCGGGATCAAGGTACAAAGGTAACAGGTCGTCAGACCGAAGAAATCATAATCTTGTATGCATGTCAATCAAATGCATCCATACAAATGCAGCATATAAGTGCAACAATCACAACAATAAAATGCAATAAATGCATATGGTGACCGTGCACTCGGACATCACTGCTCCTGACAGTGACCGAGTGGACGGTATGCTGTCCGAGTACTCCTATCTCAATGCTCTCATCTCCCGGTACACAATGACGGGGAGGATATCTCTGCCGGCTACCACGCTGAGTCTCCTGACCAACGGAGCCAAACAGAGTCCACCATCTGCCGGCTACCACGCTGCTACACTAAATGCCAACGGAGCCAAACAGAGCGGAACTGTCTGCCGGCTACCACGCTGAGTCCTCAGACCAACGGAGCCAAACAGCAGAACCGCCACACTCCAGCCAGATATACAACTAATCCATGGGTGGTGTGTGCAGTACATGTAACTGGCGATGGGCTCAACCAAAGTGGAGCCGACAATCGCACAGCATGCAATCATGATGCATGACACTAAAAACATGGCATAGTCCATATAACTAGATACAAGTGTGTACCACTGGAAGAAGTATCAAATAGAAGGTACACCAATCAAATAGGGTATCAAATAAACCCTAGATCCAGAACATATCATAGCATGTGGTTGGTTCACTACCTAAAGCATATGTGATCAGGTAGATATCATGCAGTGCAGCATAAATAAACAAACAAACATGTAACTAATCATGTAGCGACCAACCAACTAATCATGTAGCGACCAACCGAAACAAACAGATAACACAATTATTGTTATATGTTAAACATATTATCATGCATATCAAAAGACATAAGTCAAAGTACCCGCCTCCGAAAATAGAAAGGTTCGATCTGACTCCGAGATACTCGTCTCGCGTCAAAGTCCTGTGTCACATATAAATAAATATATTTTATTTAGCTACAATTTACATAAATAGCTAAACAAAATTCCTAAAACTATTTAGGGCAAAACCCTAAACCAAAAACACATAAACATAATCAATATACACATGATCGTCTAATTAAACCCTCCAATTCAGAACAAGATCTACCACAGAACTCAAATACACCTAATCCTCACCCTAATTCACAATCCAAAAGATTACGGTGAAGGTTGCTTGCTGCTAAAACATTGAACAAGCAATTGTTTGTTGATCCACAGCACACAGAAACTCACGGTAATTCTTCCTTCAACTCACAACCCTCATTTCTGTGTACTAAGTCTACTGTTGCTGATCAACAAACACCACAGCCCCACTTCCTCTCCAATTCCGTGACCTAAATTGGTAGCAAAGAGAAATTCGAACTAGCTTACCTCCTTTGATCAATTAGGGCACGTGAATTGAACACACAGTGCTGGCTCGATCAAACTGACAGAGAGATCAGTGAAGGAGGTGCTCTGCCGAGGTGCGTCCGTGCAGAGATGGCCGAAGAAGTGAGGAGACACGAGCGGTCAGCAATCGGGCGGCGCCGGCAGTGAAGTCGGCAGTGTACAACAGATGTGAGACTCGGCGATGTGGCGGAGATACTAGGGCACACTGAAGAGGAAATCAGGAGTCGGGGCAGAGGCTAGGGCACCGGCGATTGGGTCGGCGTCGGCTTCTGTGGTCGACGTCGGGTGGCTAGGGCAGGCGGTCGGGCGGCGGTGATTTGCGGCGACGGCGCTAGGAACTCCACGGCAAGGCTAGGGCAGAGGATGGATCGCCGGCAATGGCTTGCGCTCGCCGGCGCTTGGGCAGGGCCGGAGAAGAAGAGAAGAAGGGAGACGGTGTCGGGCTCGGGTGTGAGGAGGGGGAAGAAACGAAGGTTTTAAAGAAATTAAAAAGAAAAAGAAAAAGGAAAAAGGAAAAGAAAAAAAATAAAACTTTTCCTTATTAAAACTGGGTAGCCTAAACAGGCTTTTCCGGACCCCGTTCTTATCCCCGTCAACTCGTCCGTACGAGCTCCGAAAAATTCCCGAAAAATGTCCAAAAATTCCGGAAAATCCCCTTATTAAAAATCATCATTTTTCTGGTATTTTACATTCTCCCCTACTAATAAAAATTTGGTCCCCAAATTTCAGTATCTACCATCAGCAAGTACTAATAACAGATAATAATAATAAATGCTGAACGGTAAATAAACTCACATACCTCAAGTGAAAAGATGGGGATATCGAGCTCGGATAGTATCCTCGAGCTCCCAAGTAGCCTCCTCATCCGAATGATGCTGCCATCCGACTTTGACCAGCCGGATAATCTTGTTCCGCAACTGACGCTCTTTCCGGTCGAGAATCCGTACCGGAACCTCCTCATATGTAATTTCAGGCTGAACTGGAACTGGAATATCTGCCAGCACATGCGTCGGGTCGGGCACGTATCTCCTCAGCATAGATACGTGAAATACATCGTGGACGCCTGACAAGGACGGTGGTAGTGCCAGTCGGTAAGCTACTACTCCGATCCTCTCCAAGATCTCGAAAGGACCAATGTACCGCGGAGCTAGCTTACCTCTGATGCCAAATCTCTTCACCCCTTTCGTGGGTGAAACTCGCAGAAATACATGGTCACCAACAGAGAACTCTAGTGGTCTGCGTCTCCGATCAGCGTAACTCTTCTGACGGTCCTGCGCCTCTGACATCCTCCGTCTGATAGTACGGACCAACTCTGCATCCTGCTGAACTCTCTGAGGTCCCAACAACTGAGCCTCTCCAACCTCATCCCAGAGGATGGGTGTCCGACAAGGTCTACCATACAACGCCTCAAACGGTGCCATCTGGATAGCCGAATGAAAGATGTTGTTGTAAGCAAACTCTACTAACGGCAGATGGTCCTCCCAACTGCCTCCAAAATCCATAACACATGATCTCAGCAAGTCCTCAAGAGTCTGAATAGTCCGCTCTGACTGTCCATCTGTCTGTGGATGGAAAGCTGTACTAAGTCGGAGCTGTGTGCCCAAGGCCTGCTGCAGACTCTGCCAGAAACGAGACGTAAACCGTGGATCTCTATCCGAAATAATACTCAACGGAACACCATGTAGTCTGATAATCTCCCGATAATACAAATCTGCTAATCGATCCAGGGGATCAGTCCTCCGAATCGCTAAAAAGTGCGCGGATTTGGTTAATCGGTCAACGATTACCCAAATCGCGTCATGGCCTCGTCGTGTCCTCGGCAATCCTACCACAAAGTCCATGGTAATGTGATCCCACTTCCACTCAGGAATAGGAATCCGCTGAAGTAATCCTGCAGGTCTCTGGTGTTCAGCCTTCACCTGCTGACAGACAAGACATCTAGCTACGAAATCCGCGATGTCTTTCTTCATACCGTTCCACCAGTAGGAACGTCTCAAATCTCGATACATACGGGTTCCGCCTGGATGGATCGCAAATCGAGAACGGTGAGCCTCCTGAAGTAGCTCCTGTAAGACCGGATGAGACTGAGGTACGCATAATCTGCCTCGGAAGTATATAACACCCTCCTCGTCTCGTGTAAACTCGGTCTGCTGCCCGGAAGCTATCTGACTGCCAATGAACTGACAATGCTGATCACCAGCCTGAGCCTCTCGGATCTTCGTCCTGATCGACGACTGAGCAACCATGGTAACCAGAATACCCTGCTCTGTAGATCCCTGCTCCTCAAGGTCTAACTCAGAAAAACTCTGAATCAAGTCTGTGGCAAGCCAAAGTCCCTCTGGACTTCCTGTTGAGTGCATCGGCAACCACATTAGCTTTCCCCGGGTGGTAGCTAATGGTACAATCGTAGTCCTTCAGGAACTCCATCCATCTCCTCTGTCGGAGATTAAGCTCCTTCTGAGTGAAAATATATTTGAGACTCTTATGATCAGTGAGAATCTCAAATGTGATACCGTATAAATGATGTCGCCATAGCTTCAGAGCAAAAATGATGGCGGCTAACTCTAGGTCATGAACTGGATAGTTCTTCTCATGCTCCTTCAACTGACGTGCTGCATCAGAACAGCGCCCAAACCCTGAAGAGATGCGTCGGTGTAAAGTACAAACCCATCCTCTCCAGAAGGTAAAACCAAAACTGGAGCCGACACTAATCTCCGCTTCAGCTCCTGAAAGCTGGTCTCGCAATCCTCGGTCCACGTAAACTTCACGCCTTTCCTGGTAAGGCGTGTCAGCGGCATAGCAATACGCGAGAAACCCTCGACAAAACGTCGGTAATATCCGGCCAATCCCAGAAAACTGCGGATCTCCTGCACTGACTTCGGCTGTTCCCAACTGGTGACAGCCTCGATCTTCTGAGGATCAACTGAAATACCTCTACTAGAAACCACGTGTCCCAGAAAACCGACTGAGGATAGCCAGAACGCACACTTGCTGAACTTCGCGTACAGCTGATGTCGTCGAAGAATCTCCAAAACTGTGCGAAGATGCTGTGCGTGCTCCTCCTCGGAATGAGAGTAGACCAATATGTCATCAATGAAGACGATAACAAACTGATCCAAATACTCCAGAAAGATGCGGTTCATCAAGTCCATAAACACCGCTGGAGCATTGGTAAGCCCAAATGGCATTACCAAAAACTCATAATGACCGTATCTGGTACGGAAAGCTGCCTTCTCTGACTCTCAGCTGATGATATCCGGATCGCAGATCAATCTTAGAATACACTGATGTACCTCTGAGATGATCAAACAAATCCTCGATCCATGGTAGAGGATATTTATTTCTGACGGTCACTGCATTCAGCTGTCTGTAGTCAATACATAACCTCATGGTGCCGTCTTTTTTCTTGACAAACAAAATTGGAGAACCCCATGGGGAAACACTAGGGCGAATAAATCCCCTGTCTAAAAGCTCCTGGAGTTGAACCTTCAGCTCGTTCAACTCTTTTGGTGCCATACGATATGGAGCTTTAGATGTCGGTGCGGTTCCCGGAATTAACTTAATAGCGAACTCCACTGGCCTTCTGGGAGGCAAACCTGGCAGCTCCTTTGGAAATACATCTGGGTACTCCCGGACTACAGGAACGTCGGAGAGCTGCGAACTACTGCTATCCTCAGTACTGATCAAAGATAACATAAAACCCTGACAGCCATGTGACAGCAACCTCTGAGCCTGTATCGCCGAAATGATCGATAAGCTGTCGTCTCTGATGGCAGTGAAATCCCACGAGGGTTGGTTCGGAGGCCGAAATGTGACCACCCTCGTCTGGCAATCAACTGTGGCATGATATGCTGACAAACAGTCCATGCCAAGAATAATATCAAAATCGACCATTTCTAATACTAAAAGATCCACTGTAAGTATTAGGTTGCCAAAATCTAACGGGCAACCTCGGACCTCCTGGGTGACATCCAATGAATCATCGGACGGTAGGGAGACGGTCAATCGCTGGGGTCTGCAAGTGGGTAATCTACCAACCTCCCGCATAAAAGTGCGAGATATAAATGAATGCGAGCTACCAGTATCTATCAATATATCTGCAGATAAGGCATAAATAGAAATCATACCGCGGAAAACGGATCCGGCTCACGCATCCTCTCGTCATCGCATGAACACGTCCGGTCTCGGCGGAGGAGGAGGTAACATCGCGGTAGATGCGAGGAGGTGCGATATCTGCGCCATAGAAGACCGGGAGGATGGTGGCGATCTTGGGTACCGGCCGGGTATCGCCTATAGGCCGAGGTCGATCGTCGACATCGGATAATAAAGTCCAGCAGAACTCGAGATGCTACTAAGCGGAATACTCCTGTCCAAACATACCAAATGCGCTGCGCAGTGAAGCACTCCGCTGCCGCCAGCAAAGGTTGGGCTCTTCCCTCCTCGATAAGTTCGGATGATTGTCCTCCATGATCGATCCTCAAGTCATATCTTGAGTCTTCTGCGGACAATCTCGACTCTGGTGCCCAGGCGGTTTGCAATAAAAGCAAACCGATCGCCGAGAAGCCGAGATGATATGATCTTCGGACCCACATCGAAACAACGAATGTCGGCGGGGTTGTTTCAGTTCTTGGACCGGAACGGCCCAAGAAGATCACGATTTACAGGGTTTACGTGATCCCCGGATATACCGATCGACCGACTACGCTGTTACTGCTGTGGTGTAGCTCGAGGATCATCCGGATGTCGACTCCGCTTCCTTTCTATCGGAAAAACTCTGCTGGTGACTCAATAATGAGGGCTCGTCCAACATCTCCGCATAAGATGTGATACCAAGACCGACAAGTCTTAGTTGCAAATGTCCATCCAGCCCCTGAATGAACTGCTGCATACGTGAACTGTCCTCAGCAACTAGCTCTGGACAAAATCTGGCCAATCTGTCAAACTCTGCATTATACTCAGTCACTGTCCGATTATTTTGTCGCAAACTCAGGAAATCCTGCCGGCGAGCCATCTGATAAGCTCGTGGAAAGAAACGGCTCTCAAAAGCCTCTCTGAATCTGGCCCAAGTGATGTCTGCTCACCGATGATGGAACGATGGGTGAGCCGCCATGTATCAGCAGCGTCTCGTAAGTGAAAAGTAGCCAGCTCTGCTTTCTCCCACTCGGAGCAAGCCATATAGAAAAAGGTACGCTCCATCGTCTCAATCCAAGACAAGGCCACACTCGGATCTCTGTCTCCTCGGAAAAGTGTGAATCGACTCTTCATCGATTCTGCCAACACTGGATCCTGGCTCATGCCGCGGCAATGCCAGTGAGGTGTGTCGGAACGACTGTCGAAACTGGCGGAAACACTGGAGCTGGTGCTACAGGTGGTACTGGTGCATAAACGGGAGGAGGTACTCCCGGGGCTGGGTAGGCAATGGTATCGAATGTGGAGTAGCCGGTATCCCTAGTGCAGGTGCTACTGAGTACACTGTATGTACTGGAGGCACAGGGGCAGCTGGTGCCGGATACACGGTGGGTCCAGGTGGTGGTGGTGCCGAGTACGCAATAGACTGAGCTGGAGCTGGTGTCGGATATGCTAATGGTATCCCTGGTGGTACCGGAAATACAGGAGCAGTGGATACTGTTGGTGCAGCTGAGGTAGGCACCTCTAAGGGAGTCATCGGAGTCTGAAGGCCCGCCGCACTCGCAGTATGCTGAGTCTGTCCCTGACCGACAGGCTCAGCCTCGGTAGGCATCTCTGGTATATCCAGAGATCCTGTAGTCCTCGCACGTGCTCGTCCAACACCACGTCTCGCAGCAATACGCGTAGATCGCCTCATATTTGTTAAATTATATTACAGATATTACTACAGGTATAAACAATTACCAAAATGACATCATACCTAATTGCTGTCTGGAGATGTTCCGTCGCTGTCCAGCCCCCAAATTGACCACGGAATTCCGTACGAGAAAAACAAACACCGGAAATCCATATAAACCCAAAACGGAAGTTCATAACAAAATCGAAACGGAAAATCCGTGCAACCCAAAATAACTGCCCAGACTAATCTGTCTCGCAACTAGGGCTAGTATAAAAATGTCCAAAATACTAAAAGCAGGTATCACACTCTGCTCTGATACCAATGAATTGGTATCAGATAAATCCCGAAAATCCAACACACGGAAATCAAATAAATATCGCCAAACTTTGGCGAGCTGATACCTAATAAACTGATATCAGATTATTCAAAGTATCCATAATACGAAAACAAAGATCATATAAATCTAGAACACACAGCAAGTATCGTATACCTGCTCTGATACCACTAAATTGTCACGCCCCAGAGGAGTCTCTGTCCGAAAAAATTTCGGCAGCATCTCCCCTGTTCACATATACATCAGCCACAGGCGGCTGGAATGATAACAATAAAATAAAAACAAACACCACGCAGTTTATAAAGATATTCAGCCTCTGGCTGTCACAACCACGCAGTTAATAATAGTAATCAATAACAATAGGACTCTGACTCGAAATCCACCCTACTCCACTACACTCGTAAAGCTCAAATCCAACGAACTCACCTCTTCTGCCGTCCAGGCAGGCACGTAGTAAAAATGAAATCCAATATCATATCAAAATCCATCAAAAGGTGTCACTCCATACAATATTCATAGGAAAAATCCAAAGACAATACTAAAACAAAGTCTGATATAGAAAAAGGCCAAAATAAAACAAATAACGAACTAGTAGAGAACTGGCTCTACGTGCATATGGGGGGTCAGCGACTGGAACTGCTCCGGACAGCCTTAACCTGAAAATATCAACAATGGAGGCGGGGTGAGTCCAACACTCAGCAGGTACAACTGATATGCATAATAAAACAAATAACAGACAACACTAATCATGCGTACAGTCTCCTGAATACGAGAAGGAATAAATGCAACTGAAACGAAATCAGGAGATAACTGTACTAACCGGGATCAAGGTACAAAGGTAACAGGTCGTCAGACCGAAGAAATCATAATCCTGTATGCATGTCAATCAAATGCATCCATACAAATGCAGCATATAAGTGCAGCAATCACAACAATAAAATGAAATAAATGCATATGGTGACCGTGCACTCTGACATCACTGCTCCTGACAGTGACTGAGTGGACGGAATGCTGTCGGAGTACTCCTGTCCTCTGGCCCCAAATCATAAATGGGGGAGCTCAATGCTCTCATCTCCCGGTACACAATGACGGGGAGGATATCTCTGCCGGCTACCAGAGCGAAACTGACTGCCGGCTACCACGCTGAGTCCTCAGACCAACGGAGCCAAACAGCAGAACCGCCACACTCCAGCCAGATATACAACTAATCCATGGGTGGTGTGTGCAGTACATGTAATTGGCGATGAGCTCAACCAAAGTGGAGCCGACAATCGCACAGCATGCAATCATGATGCATGACACTAAAAACATGGCATAGTCCATATAACTAGATACAAGTGTGTACCACTGGAATAAGTATCAAATAGAAGGTACACCAATCAAATAGGGTATCAAATAAACCCTAGATCCAGAACATATCATAGCATGTGGTTGGTTCACTACCTAAAGCATATGTGATCAGGTAGATATCATGCAGTGCAGCATAAATAAACAAACAAACATGTAACTAATCATGTAGCGACCAACCAACTAATCATGTAGCGACCAACCGAAACAAACAGATAACACAATTATTGTTATATGTTAAACATATTATCATGCATATCAAAAGACATAAGTCAAAGTACCCGCCTCCGAAAATAGAAAGGTCCGATCTGACTCCGAGATACTCGTCTCGCGTCAAAGTCCTATGTCACATATAAATAAATATATTTTATTTAGCTACAATTTACATAAATAGCTAAACAAAATTCCTAAAACTATTTAGGGCAAAACCCTAAACCAAAAACACATAAACATAATCAATATACACATGATCGTCTAATTAAACCCTCCAATTCAGAACAAGATCTACCACAGAACTCAAATACACCTAATCCTCACCCTAATTCACAATCAAAAAGATTACGGTGAAGGTTGCTTGCTGCTAAAACATTGAACAAGCAATTGTTTGTTGATCCACAGCACACAGAAACTCACGGTAATTCTTCCTTCAACTCACAACCCTCATTTCTGTGTACTAAGTCTACTGTTGCTGATCAACAAACACCACAGCCCCACTTCCTCTCCAATTCCGTGACCTAAATTGGTAGCAAAGAGAAATTCGAACTAGCTTACCTCCTTTGATCAATTAGGGCACGTGAATTGAACACACAGTGCTGGCTCGATCAAACTGACAGAGAGATCAGTGAAGGAGGTGCTCTGCCGAGGTGCGTCCGTGCAGAGATGGCCGAAGAAGTGAGGAGACACGAGCGGTCAGAAATCGGGCGGCGCCGGCAGTGAAGTCGGCAGTGTACAACAGATGTGAGACTCGGCGATGTGGCGGAGATACTAGGGCACACTGAAGAGGAAATCAGGAGTCGGGGCAGAGGCTAGGGCACCGGCGATTGGGTCGGCGTCGGCTTCTGTGGTCGACGTCGGGTGGCTAGGGCAGGCGGTCGGGCGGCGGTGATTTGCGGCGACGGCGCTAGGAACTCCACGGCAAGGCTAGGGCAGAGGATGGATCGCCGGCAATGGCTTGCGCTCGCCGGCGCTTGGGCAGGGCCGGAGAAGAAGAGAAGAGGCTCGGGAGAAGTAACCGCCGCCGGCGGTTAGGGCAAGGAGGAAGAAGGGAGACGGCGTCGGGCTCGGGTGTGAGGAGGGGGAAGAAACGAAGGTTTTAAAGAAATTAAAAAGAAAAAGAAAAAGGAAAAAGGAAAAGAAAAAAAATAAAACTTTTCCTTATTAAAACTGGGTAGCCTAAACAGGCTTTTCCGGACCCCGTTCTTATCCCCGTCAACTTGTCCGTACGAGCTCCGAAAAATTCCCGAAAAATGTCCAAAAATTCCGGAAAATCCCCTTATTAAAAATCATCATTTTTCCGGTATTTTACAGAAGAAGGAGAGAAAAGAAGCCTCTTTTCTAGCATCCCTTGGAGCATGGTGGTGGTGGCCGAACCTCTTCATCCTAGAAGAAGTTTTGATGGCCGAAACTTACAAGGAAGAAGAAGGTGCTTGGTGGTTCTCATCTCAGAAGATCGTTGCCCACATAACGTCCGAGGTTAGAAGAGGAATACGGTAGAAGATCAAGATATTTTTCTAAAAGGTATAACTAGTATTTTTCTTTCCGCATCATACTAGTTATTTTTGGAAATAATACTAAATACAAGAGGCATACGATTCTAGTGTTTCGAATTTGTTTTCGATATAGTGTTCTTTTGTTTTTCTTTTCCTTGTGATTTGATTGTTCTTTTTGGTTAACCTAAAGTTATTTTAGGAAATTAAATATTAGCTTTCCATAAAAGGTTTTGTCTAGTCGGTGGTGGTTGCTCCCATATCCAAGAAGGTCATGTGCCTCGCCACGTCAGTACTGGGATCCAATTATGGAAATTAATATTTAATGGAATTAATAACTTAAGGTGATTTGGGTCGAACGTGTTAAGTTCCGCAAGAGATCCAAGTCTAAACCTAAAATAACAAATAGATTAAGTTTTGGATCAAACGTGTTAAGTTTCGCAGGTGATCCAAAATTTAATTTAAAAGAACACATGGTAGCTAGGAAAAGGTTCAGACCTTTGTACAAAATTTTTGTACAGTAAAACCTCTAGGTTTTCCGAGTAGCAACCAACAGGTAGGGTACGGAGGGACAATCTTGGTCCCGCTTATCAACGCATGGGCGAGTACAAACTCAATAAGATTGAGTATTCCTAGTTTGCTCGGTTGGATCGAGTACAACTATAGGCATTCTTCCAATGGTTGGAAAGATAGGAGATAAATCACATTTATATTAATTCTTGGGCGTATTAGCCAAAGCTAACTCAAGTTTTAATATAACTGCGGATAATGATCCTATAAACAAGAGTTGCATAGAGATGTAATTGGTAAATCGTTACCTACCGATCATACTAAGTCTTGGGTGTATTAGCCAAAACTAACTCAAGGGTTAGTATGATGTGGATCTTGTCCCACATGAATTATAGAATTCAGTGGGAGCATCATTTAGTTAAAGGCCTAATTAAATGATTTAAAAGAATATGATATTTATTTTCTGCATTTTTCTATTGTAGATAATCATGACGTCGAATACGAACACCTTCTCCCTGCGTTCTGTCCTTGAGAAGGACAAGCTCAACGGAGCAAATTTCTTGGACTGGTACAAGAACTTGAGAATAGTTCTCACTCAGGAACGTAAACTGTACGTTCTGGAGCAGCCCATTCCGGAGGCTCCTCCTGCCAATGCCCCGCGAGCTGACAAAGATGCTTACAAGAAGCATCAAGATGACGCATTAGATGTGTCCTGTCTAATGCTCGCTGTTGGATCGAGACGCGCTAGAGGGGGGGTGAATAGCGCTCGTGGCTATAATCGTTCAATTATCGGAATCGTAAAACGTAAGAGTTAATGCAGCGGAATAAAATGACACAGAGAGACAAGGAATTTTTACTTCATTCGGAGCCTGTGACGACTCCTACTCGAAGGCCCGCGATCCTTGATCGCTTTCCGTGGGCAACAACTATAAGCTCGACAAGAGTACAAGTATTACAGTTAAGTATTAAAAAGAATACAGTTATACCGACGACAATATCGTAATCTGAAGATTCAGAGCTCCGGGTCGTCGATGTCTCGCAACAGCACTTCGGAATCGTCTCGTGAGCATCTTGTAGCAGTAAGATCACTTGAAAGTTGTGTTTTGAAGCTGCTGGTCGAGACCCCTTATAAAGGGGGTTCAAGGCGCCTTATACTGTTCACCAAGGCGCCTTGAGTCACCGCGTGGATCAGCACGGACCTGGTCGAACTCTATCTGGTTCAAGGCGCCTTGACCTATCCAAGGCGCCTTGAACTCCATTCAAGGCGCCTCCAGCCTGCTGCGTCGCACCCGAGGCGCCTCAAGCTCCATGGAGGCGCCTCGGACTGTTCATCCGAGGTCTTTTGTACTTTGGTCCCTGCAAGATATGTTAATCCCAAAATACTGCAAGACAAAGTTAGCACAAAACAATGATATAACTATTGAAATATTTAATAGTCTCTTGACTTCGAGTTTCCTACCGGAAACCCTAGGTCGACCCCACTGTTCCCTCTACGGGAACGCGTCCTCACCTACTCCACTCGGAGATTTACATTGCGATCCTCCGGATCGAATGGACTTTGCTCGGCTTTCGATGCTTCGGACTTCTGCTGAACATCCGCTTCACCGGCCAGTTCAGGCTTCGCGACACCAGGGCTTTCCACCTAGGGTTACCACCCCTAGGACTTTTGCCTGCCATCGACTGCCAAGACTTTCCGCATAGGGTTACCACCCCTATGACCTAGGGTTACCACCCCTAGGGTTTTACCTTGCCTAACCTATTTCCTGAAACACTCAGCAAAAGCTGTCAGATAACAAAGCACCTTAACTTTGAATCCTTTGCCATTATCAAAACTTAGGTTCGATCGTCGGATGCTTCCCGCACCAACAATCTCTCCCTTTTTGATTATGACAATACGTAATTCAAAGTTAAGAAAAACAACATATGCATAAAGTTAACCATGCTTAAGTAAATAAACTTCAAATGCAATAACAGTTAAGCTGGAAACTTTTAACTTGGTAATATTAGACTCCCCCTTAATAAAAGCCCTCCTTTATTAAATACTTTGAATTTTCCTTTAACTTTAATTTACCTACTCTCCCCCTTTGCCATATATAAAAAATAAACCAGTTTGAAAGTAGATTTGTATTTTTCTGAAGGAAAATTTTCAAAGAGGGATAACAATAAATTTTCTTCTTAGATTGCCAAATTTGAAAATACTTAGCTATATATTTAGCTTCGTAATGATTTGTATTGAGAAAATATTTTGCCAAATAGCTAAGTTTAGAGTACAATCTAACTAAGTCTAGTTAAAATAGTCTTAAAATTAACTAAGTTTGAAAATATGAGTATTTGAATTTTCAATAAAGGGATTTGCTTAGAAGTTATAAAATATGAGGTCACTTGAAAACTTTAAAATGTTATAAAAAGTTGACTAGATTTGAAAATATTTGAATACTCAATTACATGGACAAGTTTTGAAAAACTGTAATTAAGTTTTGAATATGCATTTTGAAGAAACTTTGATAAAAAAAAATATTTAGTTTTAGGACACAGGGAGTAGCAGTAGTTTGTTTTCTAGTCCAAGCATGAGTCAAATTAAATTACTGAATTTAATTTGATTAAGTATCAGAGCCTTAAAATAATCAGGTAAAGTAATTTGATTAGAACCTTAATGTACAATCATGCTTAAAAAAAATTGAAACACACTTTTCCCAATTGTCTAACCTTTAGCTACTTGCTGATTGCCTAGAGGGCAGTAGCTTTCACATGGTTAGTCAAATTAAGTCCATTTGGTCCAGCTAGAGTTGGCTAGAGCTGGAAGACTTGACTTGATTATTATTTATGATGTGTTTAACGCCCAGACTCATATTGATGCACAAATATAAGCATTCCTGAGTCCAGGCTGTACCCTATGCACCTCACGCCATTCTAAGTTTGTCAAACACAAGCAAGGTATACCTAGGTGATTGTGAGATGCTCTGGCTTTAATCTAGGGGTACATAATATCTAGGGGAAAACCTAAGCTAAATCCAGAATTTTTGAAAATTCTAAGAAATTGGAGTTTTGAAACAAGTATTTTCCTAGAAATTTTAAAAGCAAATGATAACCAATTTAAAAAACATTGTCTATTCTACCCAACACATTCCTATTTGTCTTCTAAGTGAACTGAACTCAAGTTCAGGTAAGGGTTTTGTGAAGATGTCAGCTAGATTTGATTTTGACTCAACATAGTTGAGTATAATATCACCCTTAGCGACATGATCCCTTACAAAATGGTGCTTTACTTCTATATGTTTAGTCCTTGAGTGATGAATTGAGTTTTTTGTTAAATTTATGGAACTTATATTATCAATTGAGATTTTTGTGTTATGATAGTTCAGTTGATAGTCTTTAAGAGTGTGCATCATCCAAAGCAATTGAGATGTGCATTCACCTAAGGCTATATATTCAGGTAGATAAAGCAACACAATGTTGCTTTCTACTTGACCAACTTACTAGGCATTGTCCTAGAAATTGACAACTACCACTTGTGCTTTTTCTATCTAACTTGCATCCGGCGTAATCCGAGTCAGAATAGCCAAGAAGGTCAAAGGTGCAAGTTCTAGGGTACCAGAGTCCTATATTTAGAGTACCTTTAATGTACCTAAGTATTCTTTTAACATAGGTTAAATGTGACTCTTTTGCACAAGATTGGTATCTTGCGCACATACCAACCGCAAATAATATGTCGGGTCGGCTTGCAGTTAGGTAAAGCAAGCTTCCTATGGCACTCCTATAGTACTTTGGATTTACTGGTTTTCCTTCAGGGTCAGAGTCTATTAATGTTGGTTGCCATTGGAGTATTTATTATTTTTGAATTTTCCATGCAGAATTTTTTAATTAATTCCTTTGCATATTTAGTTTGATAGATGTATATTCCATCTTTAGTTTGTTTTATTTGTAAGCCTAAGAAAAAATTAAGTTCACCAACCATACTCATTTCAAATTCATTTTCCATTAATCTAATAAATTCTTTTAAAAATTTAGAGTTATTTGATCCAAAAATTATATCATCAACATAGATTTGAGCTATGAAGATGTCTTTTTCTACAGTTTTTACAAATAGAGTTGGATCTATTTGACCTTGGTTGAAACCTTTGGATGTTAAGTGATTTGATAATCGTTCATACCATGCCCTAGGGGCTTGTTTAAGTCCGTACAAGGCCTTTTTTAACTTAAATACATGATTAGGATATCCTAAGTCCTCAAATCCTGGGGGTTGGCTTACATATACTTCCTCCTTAATAAATCCATTTAAGAATGCTGACTTGACATCCATTTGGTATAGTTTAAATCCTTTGTTTGCTGCATAGGCTAACAACATTCTAATGGATTCGAGTCTAGCTACTGGGGCATAGGTTTCATCATAGTCCAAACCTTCAACTTGGCTAAATCCTTTAGCTACAAGCCTAGCCTTATTTCTAATTATTTCGCCTTGATCATCTAGCTTGTTTCTAAATACCCATTTTGTATCGATTATTGATTTATTTGAGGGTTTAGATACAAGTTCCCAGACTTGATTTCTCTCAAATTGGGCTAACTCTTCCTGCATAGCTATGATCCAGTCCGGGTCAGGTAGTGCTTCTTCTATTGTTTTTGGCTCGATTTTAGAAATTAGGGCAATCTGACTGTGGATTCTATAGGAGGATCTAGTTCTTACTCCTAGGTTTGGATCACCCAAGATTTGATCAGATGGGTGTGAGGTACTGGCCCTAGTTGGTCTTATAAGTGGGTTAGGGGCTGGTTCCTCTGGTTTATTAAGATTTGGTTGAATTTCATCATCTTCTATATTTCTTGGATCAACATCAACATTCTCATTTATATTTGGTAGATTATTTTCTTCATCAAATATTATATTAGTTGTTTCTTCAACTTTTAGGGTGTTTTGATTGTAGACTCTATAGGCTCGACTGTTTGAGGAGTATCCTAAAAATATTCCTTTGTTAGATTTGGGTGTGAATTTTCTTAAATAATCTTTAGTATTTAAAATGTGAACTTTACATCCAAATACTTTTAAATAATTTAAGTTAGGAATTTTATGATAATATAGTTCATAAGGAGTTTTCTTGTGAAATTTGTTGATCAATATTCTGTTTTGAATATGATTTGCAGTATTTATTGCTTCAGCCCAAAATTGGTGATTTAAATTATATTCATTTAGCATGGTTCTAGCGGCTTCTTGTAGCGTTCTATTTTTACGTTCCACTAGACCATTTTGTTGGGGGGTTCTAGGACATGAAAATTCATGTTGATAACCATTTATTTTAAAAAGTTGGGTAAACCTATGATTTTCAAATTCTCCCCCATGATCACTTCTTATTCGTTTAATTTTAGTGTTTTTTTCATTTTCTACTAATTTGCAAAAATTACTGAATATTTCATAGGTTTCATCTTTTGTTTTTAGAAATTTTACCCATGTGAACTTAGAGTAGTCATCAATTATCACTAAACAATACTGGTTTTTGTTTAGTGACTTGGCTCCATGTGAATCAAATAGGTCAGGGTGAAGGAGCTCAAGTAAAGTGTTAGTTCTTTCTAGATTGGTTGACTTATGGGTTGACTTGGTTTGTTTTCCTTGTTGACAAGCATTACAGATTGAGTTTTCAATAAATTTTAATTTGGGCAAACCTCTAACTAGACCATTATGACTCATTTTTGAAATGAGTCTAGTGTGAGTGTGACATAATCTTCTGTTTCCTCTTCTTGTGTTAGTAAACACTTTGTTGAGGATGTCGGTAGATTAATTGAATACATATTATTTATCCTAAGTCCTTTAAGTAAGATTTCAGGATTTTCAATGTTTTTAACTAAACACTTGGTTTTGTCAAAAGTTACTAAGTATCCGCTATCACACAATTGGCTTATACTTAGTAAATTAAACTTGAAATTTTCAACTAAAAGGACTTTTCGAATAATAAAATCGGAGTTGAGTTCGATATTACCTCTTCCGATTACCTTAAGTTGACCTTCGTTACCGAATGCAACTGATCCTAAGTTCTTGTACGTGAGTTTAGTAAACTTCAATTTATCTCCAGTCATGTGTCTGGAGCAGCCACTATCCAACATCCATTGATCCAATTCAGCGGGGTCTGGTCCTTCGGAAACGGATACGGATCCGTGGCTTTGCTCGGACTCTGCTTCAGACTCGCTCTCGCATCCATATTCAACGACTTGGTCCCGGGCCATTAATGCGAGTAGACTCGTTTGTTCGAGCTCGTCGTCGTCCTCCTCCGATGAAGATTCGTCCCATGTTGCCTTAAGGACCTTTTTCCTTCTTTGCTTTTTGACCTCCTTCAGGTTAGGGCAGTTGGATTTGATGTGCCCTTTTTGGTTACACCCGTAGCATGTAACTTCAAACTTCATCTTTGTATTTTGTGGGCCTTCCTTTGATTTTACTGCCTTCTTTAGATCTCTTTTGTCGAATCCTTTCGTCTTGTAGAGCTTCTTCACGAGGTTTACCAGCTCGGTTGTAATGTCACCTTCTTCATCGTCAGAATCTGGTTCAGCTTCCGATGCTGGTTCGGTTCTCCGTCGTGGTCTCGGTTCCCGGGTTCGGCAACGCAATACCTTTCTCGGTTGGCTGTGCATTAGTCTGCTCATGAAGTTCAAATTCACTAAAAAGTTCATCTAGTTTTAAAGAAGATAAATCCTTGGAAACTTTGTAGGCATCTACCATTGATGCCCACAATGTATTCCTTGGAAACGAGTTTAGGGCATACCTTATTACGTCCCGATTTTCTATCTTTTGGCCAATTCCGTGAAGAGAGTTAAGGATGTCTTGTATTCTCGCGTGAAGAGAACTCGCCGTTTCGCCTTCCTGCATTTTTAGATTATATAATTTATTAAGCAAAAGATCTCTTTTACTTACCTTGGTGTCGTCAGTGCCTTCATGGAGTTCGATGAGCTTTTCCCAGAGCTCCTTTGCAGAGGAGAACGGGCCAACTCTGTTGAGTTCTTCCTTGGTAAGACCACACTGGAGGGTGCAGGTAGCTTTGGCGTCGGCTTCCACCTTTTTTATTAGAGAAGCGTCCCACTTCTCGCAGGGTGTAGTTTTGCCGTCGTCATCGATTGGCAGTTTCAGTCCCGTCTTTATGATCATCCACGTTTCGAATTGTATCTTTAGATACGTTTCCATTCTTCCCTTCCAGTAGCCAAAATCCTCTCCGGAGAATAGCGGGGGACGTACAGTGCTGAAACCCTCTTGTTGGGCCATTTATAATATGTAACAAAAGAAAACAACAGAATATGTTCCAAGACTAAGTCTTGGATTAGTAGTGCTGGAATAAAGAATAATAAAAACGAACTCGAGTGGTGTTGCACCTACTTCGAGCAAAAGTCGATTCGAGGGAAACAAAAATTAGAATATAGCTATAAGGCTAAATTCTAATTCGACTCCGAAAATAAAAAATTGCGAAAAATTTGTTTTGAAAGGTGGTTGCACCAATTCAAAACGACCCCGCTCTGATACCAATTGTTGGATCGAGACGCGCTAGAGGGGGGGTGAATAGCGCTCGTGGCTATAATCGTTCAATTATCGGAATCGTAAAACGTAAGAGTTAATGCAGCGGAATAAAATAACACAGAGAGACAAGGGATTTTTACTTCGTTCGGAGCCTGTGACGACTCCTACTCGAAGGCCCGCGATCCTTGATCGCTTTCCGTGGGCAACAACTATAAGCTCGACAAGAGTACAAGTATTACAGTTAAGTATTAAAAAGAATACAGTTATACCGATGACAATATCGTAATCTGAAGATTCAGAGCTCCGGGTCGTCGATGTCTCGCAACAGCACTTCGGAATCGTCTCGTGAGCAGCTTGTAGCAGTAAGATCACTTGAAAGTTGTGTTTTGAAGCTGCTGGTCGAGACCCCTTATAAAGGGGGTTCAAGGCGCCTTATACTGTTCACCAAGGCGCCTTGAACGAGCCGAGTCACCCGCGTGGATCAGCACGGACCTGGTCGAACTCTATCTGGTTCAAGGCGCCTTCAGCCTATCCAAGGCGCCTTCAACCTCCGGTCCAAGGCGCCTTGAACTCCATTCAAGGCGCCTCCAGTCTGCTGCGCTGGCCTTTCGACACTGTTCATCCGAGGTCTTTTTTATACTTTGGTCCCTGCAAGATATGTTAATCCCAAAAATACCCTGCAGCACAAAGTTAGCACAAAACAATGATATAACTATTGAAATATTTAACAGTCTCTTGACTGTCCGAGTCTGACTTCAGGTTTCCTACCGGAAACCCTAGGTCGACCCGACGCCTACTGTTCCCTCTACGGGAACGCGTCCTCACTACTCCACTCGAGATTTACATTGCCGACGATCCTCCGGATCGATGGACTTTTGCTCGCACTCGATGCTTCCGAACTTTCTGTTGAACATTCGCTTCCCGGCGGTTCTCCAGACCGACTGGGCTTTCCACCTAGGGTTACCACCCCCTAGGACTTTTGCCTGAAGCCATCGACCTGCCAAGACTTTCCGCATAGGGTTACCACCCCCTATGACCTAGGGTTACCACCCCCTAGGGTTTTACCTTGCCTAACCGCAGTTAGGACTTTCCTGAAACACTCAGCAAAAGCTGTCAGATAACAAAGCACCTTAACTTTGAATCCTTTGCCATTATCAAAACTTAGGTTCGATCGTCGGATTCTTCCCGCACCAACACTCGCGACCATGAACTCTGAGCTTCAGAAGCAACACGAGTTGATGGGCGCTTACGATATGGTTGAACATCTTCGTCAACTGTATCAAGGACAAGCGAGGCATGAGAGATTTGAGATCTCAAGGGAACAATTTCAGTGCAAGATGTCAGATGAGGCTCCCGTAGGCCCATATGTACTCAAAATGATTGGGTACATAGAAAAACTACAAAGGTTGGGATTCCCGCTTGGCCAAGAGCTGGCCACTGACTTGATCTTGCAATCCTTGCCGGATAGCTATAGTCAGTTCGTTCTAAACTACAATATGAACGAAATTGACAAGCCATTGTCCGAGCTGCTTAGCATGTTAAGAGCTGCTGAGTTGAACCTTAAGAAGGCAAAGCCCCACTCTGTTCTGATGGTTCAGAAACACAAGGGCAAGGGCAAGCCCAAAGGCAAAGGAAAGTCCCAAGCCAAGGGCAAAAGCAAGGCACTGAAGCCTAAAGGAGGGGTCGCCAAGGATGCTACCTGCTTCCACTGCGGTCAGACCGGGCACTGGAAGAGGAACTGCAAGGTGTACCTGGAAGATCTTAAGAAGAAGCGAAGTGAGATTTCCACTTCAGGTATATATGTTATAGAAGTCAATCTATCTATTTCTTCATCATGGGTATTAGATACTGGATGTGCATCTCACATTTGTACTAATGTGCAGGCGCTGAGAAGTACGCATAGGCAATGGAGCACGGGCTACTGCTGTTGCTGTAGGGACTTATTTTCTATCTCTGCCCTCTAGGCTTGTATTAGAGTTGGATGATTGTTGTTATGTGCCTGCATTAACTAAGAACATAATTCTAGTTTCTTGTTTGGACAAGAAAGGTTTCTCTTTTATAATTAAGGACAAATGTTGTTTTGTTTATTTAAAAGATATGTTCTATTGTAGTGTACCTCTGATGAACGGACTCTACATTATAGACCTTGAAAGCCCTATCTATAACATAAATACCAAGAGGTTCAAGTCAAATGACCTGAACCAAACCTATCTCTGGCACTGTCGCTTAGGTCATATAAATGACAAGTGCTTATCCCAGCTCCATAAGGATGGTTGCTGGACTCATTTGATTTTGAATCTTATGAGACGCACGAGTCATGCCTACTAGGCAAGATGACCAAGACTCCCTTTAGTGGGCATAGCGAAAGAGCGACTGATTTGTTAGGACTCATACATAGTGATGTATGTGGCCCTTTCAATGTCACTGCTAGAGGCGGTTATAGATACTTCATCACATTTACTGATGACTTCAGTAGATATGGTTATGTGTACTTGATGGCGCATAAGTCTGAATCCTTTGAAAAGTTTAAAGAATTCAAGAATGAAGTACAGAACCAGCTTAGCAAGAGTATTAAGATATTTCGATCAGATCGAGGTGGAGAATACCTGAGCCATGAGTTTCGTGACTACCTAGCTGAGTGTGGGATTCTAACCCAACTCACTCCTTCTAGAACACCACAGTGGAATGGTGTATCCGAAAGGAGGAATCATACCCTATTAGATATGGTACGATCTATGATGAGTCACACAGATCTTCCGACATATCTTTGGGGCTATGCTCTAGACACGACAGTTTTTATACTCAACCGAGTTCCATCCAAGGCCGTGATAAAGACACCATATAGGATATGGACTGGGAGAGATGCCCAGGTGTCTTTCATGAGGATTTGGGGTTGTGAGGTTTACGTTAGACGTCAAGTCTCAGACAAATTAGGACCTAAATTTGACAAGTGCTATTTCATTAGATATCCCAAGGAACCTAAGGGATATTACTTCTACATTCCCAGTCAGCATAAGGTAGTTGTGGCAAAGACTGGGGTCTTTCTAGAAAGGGACTTTGTTTCTAGAAAGACTAGTGGGAGCACGTTCGATCTTGAAGAAGTTCAAGATGCGAACAATAGCACTGAAGCCTCGATAGAAGTTGAAATGGAACCACAAAGTGTTGTGGATGATGTTGTTCCACAAGGAGTTGATGAACAACAACCAGTTCAAGTAGACATACCTTTTCGCAGGTCTAATAGGGTACGTCGTCAGCCTGAGAGATACTCATTTCTCTTATCTGACCATGATGACGTTGTGCTCATAAATGATGAGCCTACCACCTATCAGGAAGCTGTGATGAGACCAGATTCCGAGAAATGGCTAGAGGTCATGAGATCCGAAATGGAATCCATGTACACCAACCAAGTATGGACTTTGGTTGATCCACCTGAAGGAGTAAAACCCATAAGGTGTAAGTGGGTCTTTAAGAGAAAGACTGACATGGATGGACTTATCTATAAGGGTCGCTTGGTAGCTAAACGTTTTAAACAGATTCATGGTATTGACTATGATGAAACCTTTTCTCCAGTAGCGATGTTTAAGTCTATTTGGATCATGCTTGCTATTGCAGCATACCATGACTATGAGATATGACAGATGGATGTCAAAACCGGGTTTCTGAATGGAAACCTGCTTGAGGATGTGTACATGACACAACCTGAGGGTTTTGTAGATCCACAGCATACTAGCAGAGTATGCAAGCTGCATAGGTCCATTTATGGACTAAAGCAAGCTTCTCGGAGCTGGAATCTTCGATTCGATGATGTAATCAAATAGTTTGGTTTCATCAAGAACGAAGATGAGCCTTGTGTTTACAAGAAGGTTGTAGGGGATATAGTTGTCTTCCTCATATTGTATGTGGATGACATACTACTCATTGGGAAGGACATCCCTTTGCTTCAGTCTGTCAAGACCTGGCTAAGGAGTTGCTTCTCAATGAAGGACTTATGTGAGGCATCCCGCATTCTAGGGATACAGATCTATAGAGATAGATCTAAGAGATTGCTTGGCATAAGTCAGAGTACATATATTGACAAGGTACTCCTTCGGTTTGCCATGCAGAACTCCAAGAAAGGATTTCTGCCGATGTCACATGGTGTGAATCTTTCGAAGACTCAAGGTCCCTCTTCTAGAGAGGAGAGAGACCGCATGGATCAGATCCCTTATGCCTCAACCATAGGATCTATCATGTACGTCATGCTATGTACTCGATCTGATGTCTCGTATGCTTTGAGCATGACGAGCAGATACCAGTCAGATCCAGGTGAAAGTCACTGGATAGCGGTCAAGAATATTCTTAAGTACTTAAGAAAGACTAAAGAATATTTCTTGATATATGGAGGCAATGACGAGCTAGCTGTAAAGGGTTACAGTGATGCTAGCTTCCAGACTGACCAGAATGATTATCGATCGCAGTCAGGGTTCGTATTTTGTATTAATGGTGGTGCTGTGAGCTGGAAGAGTTCGAAGCAGGACACAGTAGCTGATTTTACGATAGAGGCCGAGTACATTGCTGCATCAGAGGCAGCAAAAGAGGCAGTTTGGATCCGCAAGTTCATCACTGAACTTGGGGTGGTTCCCAGTATCGCTGACCCTATTGAGCTCTATTGTGACAACAATAGAGCTATAGCACAAGCGAAGGAACCTCGCTCACACCAACGGACCAAACACATACTACGGCGCTTCCATCTCATTCGAGAGATTATCAAGAGAGGAGATGTAAAGATATGCAGAGTACCTACAGAGGCTAACATCGCAGATCCCTTGACCAAGGCTTTGGCACAGAGGAAGCATGATGGTCACACTAGGTCATTGGGGCTTAGAGCCTACACTGATTGACACTAGTGCTAGTGGGAGATTGTTAGTTAGAGCCCTAGAGCCAATCATTCTATGATTGTATTATGGACTTATTGTATCATATTCATATTTATATAAATAAAGGCATGTGTTTTGGTTATTATACTTACTTGTATTGGTGCCAAATAAACTAAGTATAATAGCGTCCTTGAGTAGATGGTTCTCACCTATATCAATTGGTTAGTTGAACCGATAGTGAGATGATATAGGGAACACTACTCTTAATCATTCCTAGTCAAGTATTAACATTCAGGGACAATGTTAATGCAATAAGACTAGCATGTAGGTCAACTCGATGACTTGATCTCACAAGTCATGGATATAGAGATATCAAGTTGACACATGGGTATGCATTGGAGAATGTATATTGAATGACCCGCCATGAGAAAGTATCATGGATCGTTATATGAGTGTCATATACTTTCTCATGTGGCTATTAGTATGACTACTAGTCCTTAGACCTGAAGTCACCATGGATCCCTACATAAGGAGTTATGTACTTTGGTTTCGTCAAACGCCACCCGTAACTGGGTGGACTATAAAGGCGATTACTGGGTATGTAACGAATTATACAGAGGGATGTGAGTGATGTAGATGGAATCTATCCCTCCCATATGACGGGAGACACATCGGTATTCTTGATAGAGTGAGACCACGAAGTGCATGGTCATGCCCAAATGAGTCAATATGAGATATTGAGCTCATTTGATTTAGTGAGTCTACTTGGAGTTCAAGATTTAGATTGATCAGAGGATGACACGGTCTATGCCTCACATTGATCAATCTAGATGTCTAGGATAGAAGGACACTTGTCATATATTGTGAGGAGTCACAATTAGTAGTCACAAGGTGATGTTGGATCTCGACATTCTTGTAACTTGGGTAGTAATGATGTGTTGCTAGATACCGCTCATTACTTATGCTCCTAAATGGGTTTAGGGGCATTGCCAACGTTATAAGAACCTATAGGGTCACACACTAAGGATAATTAGATAGAGATTAGGTTCATATGATGAACCAAGAGGATTAGATTCATTTGATGAATCAAATTGGATTAAGAGTAATCCTAATTGAATTAATTGAGTTGGACTCAAGTTGATTCATGTGTTCAATGAGTCTAATTTAGATTATGACTCATTGAATTAATTTAATTAAATGAATTAGATTCATTATATTAAATTGGCTTGAATTAAATGGTTAGATTAGATCAACCATGAGAGAGATTAAGTCAAGTTTGACTTGACTTGAGAGGAAGATGAAGAGTCAAGTTTGACTTGACTTTTTGCCACCTCATTGGTGAGTTGGCATTGAGTGGGCCAATGATGATGCTCCACATCATCAAGACTAGAATATGTGTATGCCACCTCATGAGGGAGACCAAGAGTTGTGACTCTTGGTATCCCATGGAGGTTTAAATGCTTTATTTTTGGCCGACCACTTATGGTTCAAAGGTGTTTTCATTTTGGTGAGTAACTTCCATCTTCTTCCTTGCTCCAATTCTTCTCTCCCTCTCCTCTCCATTGTCGAGACCTTCTTGGAGTGCTAGCACACTCAAAGGTTCTCCTTCCATCGAGTTGTTAGTGTGGATACGCATAGAGAGTTGTCTACCTTGACAACTTGAGATCCGACATCTCCTTGGACGAGCGGGATACGAAAAGGGCACGCATCGAAGGCATAAGCTCTTCTTCTTTGTAGATCTAGAGTAGATCTAGGTTTTTGTAAACTCGTACTCGTATGCTTTCGAAAGTTTTTACTTCGCACGGATCCGTGGCTGGGGGTTTCGGGGTTTCCGCGACACGAAAAGCGGTTTTCGCAGCCCGAAAAACCCAACACGTGAAGCATCTAATATGCTTTTTCTCCTTCTTCTTCCTACAACTCAAATTAGATTATAAAAGAATTGAATTGAGTTTAGGAGTTACCTCTTTCTTACCCAATGGACACCTACTCTTGTAGTGTCCCTTCTCATTACACCCGAAGCAAGTGATGTGGTCTTTCGACTTGTCTTCGGTGGAGATGCTCACAAGGTTGACTACTTCCAAGATCTCTTCTTCATCCCTCTTGGCTTCTTCTTCAACCTTTGAAGAGGTTTTCTCATCCACACTTGGGAATGACATTTCTTCATCCTTCTCCTCCTCGGAAGTTGAACACACATCATCTTCTGGTTGCTCCTCCTCCATTTGAGCCACTTCATTCCTTTCTTCAAATTTCTCCTCTTTGTGTGTAGGCACGAGTTTTTCACCTAAAATCATCTTTACCTTGATCCACAACTCATGGGCATTCTTATATTCACCTACATAACTTATCACGTTAGAAGGCAAAATATCTACCAAAATTGATATTACCTTATCATTTACCTTTGATCATGAGGTTTGCTCTTCCATCCAATAGCATGGTCAGAATTTCTTCACTTTCTTGTCTTTTGAGACTTCAAATGGTTTCTCGACGACTATCATAGTGCCCCAATCCATCTCGAAGAAGTTCTTCATTTTCACCATCCAAAAAGTGATGTCCCATAAGCCTCCTCTTTCAAACTTCAGAGGTTCAATCAAGCCGGCCATCTTCTTGAAGTTGCTCTTCTCGGCAGTTAGTCCAATGAAGTACAACCTTGGCTCTGATACCAATTGTAGGGATCTTGTGGTCGGCTTGAAGGGGGGTTGGATAGGTGGTACCCCCAATTAATCATTTCATTCTACAATATTAGTGCACAAGTGGAAATACAAACAAAGCAAGTAGAAAGTTTAAACTAAAGAAAGGAAATGCAAACCACAACACACTGATTTATGCGGTTCAGAGATTAGGGATCCTACTCTACGGCTGTCCATAAGGTGGGCAATCCCTATCCGTCGGAGGATTAGACCCTGGAAACTCCTGCTAGCACAATCCTCCTTGTCGGTGGAGAAACCTCGCCACAACTCGACCAAGAACACATAGATTGAAATGTAGGCTTGGAGACTCTAGTTAGACTTTCACTACAAGAAAAATTCTCATAGACATCAGTGGAACAACAACGGTTTTAAGCAAAACCCGATGTTTTTGAGTATTTTACATCGGTTTTTCCAAAAACCGGTGTCTATGAGCGCAGATTTTCGCTCATAGACATCGATTTTTTAGGCGATGTCTATGAGCGCCTTTTTTTTCGTTAATAAATACTGATTTTAACAGTGATTTTTAAAATCCGATGTCTATGAACCGAAATAAAATAATATAATTTTCTCACCAATACTTAGCCAAAATTTATAACACTTCACTCTTCCCTCCAAACCTAAACCTATATCGTGTCGTCCACCATATACCGTCGTGACGCCACCACCACTCCGCTGGCCGTCCGACCATCTCTCTCAGCTTCATCTCCCTCTTCCCCTTCCTAGATCGACGCTCCTTCTCTCAGCCTTATTCTGTTGTGTTTGATTATAAACGATCCCAAGTCCAGCCCACCGCTCGTCGCAGATTTTGGTTGTCTCGCCCTCAGCTATTGTTATTTCCACGTCGAGAACTCGTTCATCGGGGTAAATCTTCCTTCTCCATGCTCCTATCGTTGTTCATCATGATGTTTTCGGTAGATTGTTTCATTTGCCCTACTGATCTCGGTTTAGGGTTTCGATCGGAACTTGTAGGACAGGCTTCGTGTCGTCGTTAGGAATACACTAAGAGATTTATCCTTGATAGATTTTGATTTCTGTTCCATTTTCCATCTACGAGGCGTAGAACCAGGAGCGGTTGTCGTCGTTGCTGCGAGGTAAGTATGTCGAGCAAGTTCCGCTGCAACTTTTAACTGATTGAGAAAAGTATATCATTGTTAATAGAGAAAGGTGAAATCAATATAAGTGCTAGAGGATTCCTCCGCCTTGTTCCCTCCGTCCTGATCTCGCCTTGTTACCTTGGATCCCGCCGTTTGGCTACCTAGGTTTTGGCTAACTCTTATTTGGTTTATTTGTTTTGATGTGTAGTGTTGGAAAGACGTCGTTGATGAACCAGTATCCTTCATCATCCTCTTTGTTTGTCATCTCTGTAAATCTGAGGTTTCCCTTACATTTGATAATTACTGATCTGGACTGTTTTTTTCTTTTATTTTCCTTTTTTTTCTGTAAACATGAAATGCCAATTACCTAGAATTGCACTCCCCTTGTTATTTCACTATAAACCAGAGATAAGCGAGTTTCTGATCTCGGATTTATGGTGCTTATGGGTCGTTATGGGACAATTTCTTCATGGTCTAATTGTTGTGTAGCCTTCTATCTGCATTTAGTGGTCTCTTAAACCTCACCATTAGATATGCGCACAAAAAGTTCACGCAGCAGTATAAGGCCACCATTGGCGCTGATTTTGTCACCAAGGAAATTCTAGTTGATGACAGACTCGTTACCTTGCAGGTGAGTTTGAAATTGAACAAACCATTGGCAAGATTCTTATTGGTTCCTTCATTTAGTGCTTGAATTGTGCATCATTTCGTGGTCTAGATTTGGGATACTACAGGACAAGAAAGATTCAGAGTCTTGGTGTTGCATTCTACAGAGGAGCTGACTGCTACGTCTTGGTCTATGATGTTAATGTCCGAAGATCATTTAACATTCTTGATAATTGGCATGATGAATTTCTTAATCAGGTCCATAGTATTATCTCTTTGGCTTTCTAGCCTAACTTGGCATTTTTTTACTCTAATTTTGTATATCTTAATGCTTTTGTTTGTTGATTTTCTGAAATATAATCCCTTTTCTGGTATTAGTTTTAGATACATCAGGATCTTATAGACTGCATCTGGAATTGAGTCTTTCTTAAGCACGTGGCAAAGTTATAATGTCTTGGCTTCTAAATGTAACTCTTGCTTTTTTGATTTTTAGTTTATTAATTGCATTTTCTAGTCTCATTTGCATGACATAGGACTGTATAACCTGTATGCTCGATGTTCAAGTTTTTCTAATTCTCTCCTTTCCATATATTTTCTATGGAAAATTTTTTAGAAGATGCGTAAATTCTACAGTGGATATAATCACACTCTGTATCCCTTAATGGGCTAGTTATGTCATCATGCTGAATTGTGAACTCTTACTCCCTAAATTGAATATCAAATAGTTTATTTATTTTGGATTCAGTTTGCAGGTTTTGTTATATTCCTTAGTATGAGAAGCTTCGATTTGAATGAATTATCATTATGGAGGGTCACTCAAGGCACACTTGGATTAGGACTTTCAGTAGAGATTTTTAGATCAATTTTGATTTATTGTAGGATGAATCCAAGTTAATTTAAGGTTTAGGTTAATCTTAATTGTGCTTTAATCTTATTTGAGCCTTTTCTCATGATTTGGTTTGATTTTGATATTATTAAATTACCTTTTTGTCTTATGAGTATAAGTTTCACTGTGAGTTGAGCTAGATTGCTTTTGTTATATTGGTGAAGTTTCATTGTGGTTGAGCTATATTGTTGTTACTATATTCACATCCAATGGCTTGAATTGTGATCTTGTTTGTATATCCACCCTGTTTGTGATTAAATTTCAAATGACATGCATTGTCTACAGGAAGAGAATTGAACCATATTGGCAAAATGCTTTTGATTTATTCTTCTCTTTTAGCTTTTTGATGTTGTGAAAATAGGATGTGAATCACATATCCTTTTTAGACTTGAACATCTTGATATTAGTGATATAGGATCTTATACATAAAAAAAACTACTTCTGTTTATCTGATTTAGTTTGTATTGTCAAGGTACTCTGGTATGCTTGAAAAGGAGGTAAAGATTGCTTGACTTGTTTGTCGCGATTGTTGTGATTGCAAAGCATGTTCTAGAAGTCCAGCTAAAGATGGTTATAAGGTTTACTTACTTTTAACATGCAAAGTTTTATGAACATTATTTACTCTAAGAATGTTTTGTCATGAAAGTTTCCATTTATGTGATCTTCAGGATCTTGAAATTGTTTAGGAGCATAGGAAGACTAAGCATGCCGATAATGATGAGATTTGTCTTGTCGATGTGACAACTGTCTACCCTGTTAGTCATGGACAATTGGATTGTCTGACTTGTTCTCCTCTTGGAGCTAAAGAAGACTAGCATAAGGTTAACTTCCTAGCCAATTATTGTTAAGTTAGAGACGGTTCTGTCAACTTTCATACTAGTCTAGAACTTTTATGTGCATATACAATTTGTATCATCTTCAGGAACTAGCAAATGGTCAAAACAAGTTTAATAATAAGGAGCACACATATAGCTTGATATCTGAATTGCTTCCCTTGCAGAAACATATCTATTAGAACCAATTAAATGAGCTGGAAGTAAAGCAAGGGGATCAAGGTAAGCTTCAAAACAATTGACTAGTTTCTTCCTCCAGTTAGATATCCTCTTGATCGATCTATCATCCAGAAAGTGGATTTTCTAGTGTACTTCTTCGAGTATATGAGCCTCACAATGAGCTTGTTAACAGGTATGTCTTCACTGTTGGAGTGTATACTTAAAAGTTTAGCTTTTGTACACATTTATTTTGAAATAAAGAATCACATTGGTCAAATGTTTACATTTATTTGTTAAATGTAATTGTTCAATTAATTTATATAGTAGATAACATGGAGTGTGGAGTCACACTTAGAAGATCATGTTGTCGGTTCTCTATAAATTATAAACAGTTGCTCACGACTAAGATGGAAAGGAACAAACCATCAGAATAGACGTAGTGTAATTAAGTATTAGTTTATCTTGACTAATAAATTACACTGATACACTTTAAGTGTATTGAGAAGGATGATTTAGGTAAGTTCTTTTTGTACTGACGTAGAAAAAGAACTAGACCTTAGTTATTATGGAAGTGTGTGCTCTTAATCCTAATATAATAACAAGCATGTATATTTAATATTTATTTCTTTGACTTATCAAACGGTGAGGTTTAGCTCGATAAATCAATATGCCCGATAAGTTGGGAAATGATATTACTTATAGTATGTGTTGTTGATTATAGAAGAAATCTGTGTCCTAGTTATCTAGGTTGAGAATGTCCCCAAGAGGAGCTCGTAAGGATTGCCATGTTAAACCCTGCAGGTGGACCTAGTCCAACATGACAATAAAGTTGGGTGGTATTATTCTTGGAGCTAGATATTAATTAAATGAGTTGTCAGTAACTCACTTAATTAGTGGGCATTAATAATCTTAAACACAGGGAGACTAACACACTCATGATAAGAAGGAGCCCATAATGTAATTTGGGATTGGTGAGGTAGTGCGGTAATAACTCTCTAGTGGAATGAGTTATTATCGATGAACTTGAGTTGTGTGTTCGGGGCGAGCACAGGATACTCAAGCTCATCGGAAGGCCAAAACCAATTTCTCCTCTAGGTCCCTGTTGTAGCCTCAATAAAGCCTCAAATTCATCCAAAGAAAAGCCTATCTTAGTGTCCAAGAAGGGGCTGGTTCATTACTTGGTGACCAAGCAATGGCCGGCCACATATTCTCTAGAAGTGGCCGGCCCTTGCCTTGGGCAAGGGGGCCGACCGCAATATTTAAATTAGGAAGGTTGTTTTTGAATTTTTTAAATTTCCTCATATATTTACAATTTTTAAAAAGAGAGATTTTAAAAATTTATAAAATTTTCCTAATTTAAATTAGGCCACAAGGTTTTAATAGAGAGTTGTAAAATTTATAAAACTTTCTTTTAAAAAGAAATATTATTAGAGATGTTTTAAATTTTAAAACTTGGTTTTAAATTTTAAAACTTTCCTTTTAATATCCACATTAGAAAAAAAAAGAGAGTTTGTAAAATTTTATTAGAAGTTTTCTTCTTTTAAATTTTATAAAAAAATTTTCTTTCTTTCACTTTTAATAAGTGGTCGGCCACCTTGCTTGGTGCCCAAGCAAGGGGCCGGTCAAATAATTAAACATCAACAAATAGTTGTTTAATTAATAAATCAATCTAGGATTGATTAATTAAAAGGAAAGAAAAAGAAAAAAAATTAAAAGGAAATAAGAATGAGTCTAATTTTTTTATAAAACTCTTTCCATAATTTTCTGTTGGGAAACTAATATAAAAAGGGGGGAAGGAGAGGCCTTGAAAAACATAACAATTGATATTGAGTTGTTGGAGATCATCAAGTGGCCGGCCCCTCTCTCTCTTTTCCCTTTGCTCTCTTTTGCTCCTTTGTGGTGGTGGTGGCCGAATTCTAAGGAAGGAGGAGAAGCTTTCCGGGTGGTGTTCGTCTTGGAGGATCGTCGCCCACACGACGTCAAAGAGGAGGCGAGGGATACGGCAGAAGATCTCGAGGTTTTAGCATACAAGGAAGAGGTATAACTAGTATTTAATTTCCGCATCATACTAGTTAATTTTTCTTTGTATAAATACCAAATACAAGAGGCATTCGATTCTTGTTTTTCGAATTTAATTTCGATGTAGTGTTCTTTTTCTTTTTTCCTTGTGATTTGATTGTTCCTTTTGGTTAACCTAGAGTTATATAAGGAAATTAAATATTAACTTTCCTTAAAAGGCTTTGTCTAGTCGGTGGTGGTTGCTCCCATATCCAAGAAGGCCAAGTGCCTCGCCATGCAGCACTGGAAGCCAATTTTGGAAACTAATATTTAATTAAATTTATAACCTAGGTGATTTGGATCAAACGTGTTAAGTTCCGCAGGAGATCCAAATCTAAACCTAAAAGAACATATAAGTTAAATTTGGAATCAAACGTGTTAAGTTCCACAGGAGATACATGTTTAACTTAAAAGAACACATGGTAGCTAGGAAAGGTTCAGATCACGTACAAAATTTTTCTACAGTGGAGCCATTTGGTTTTTCGAGTAGCAACCAACAATTGGTATCAGAGCTAGGGTTTGTCCTCTGTGTATTTGGTATTAGTTTAATTATGCACATGTCATACATAATTTAGGCAGGTTAATAGTAGGATGTGCTAACTTTGTGGATGCAGGATCCAACTATTATGACTTATAGTTATTATGTGTGTGATTGGACCCTTGGACAAGTCAAGGGCATTTATTATGTGTGCATGATTGTATTATAAAATACAGCAGGAGTTGTATTTAGTTTTATTAGGATTTTATTTTTTGATCTAGATACATGTACATTCCTTTTATGGAATATAGGATCGATGGATGTAAATTTTATTTTATGTTCAATCTAGTTTACATGTACATTCCTTCGAGGAATATAAGATCGAAAAATGTAAAATTCTATTTATGTCACGGATCGAATCTTGCAAGGCGTGGAACCTTTTGGGGATCAGAGTGGCGCAGCGGAACAAGGAGCAAGATGGATGCGACAACTAGACCCGATGACGGTGGCTAAAGATGGCAGCAACTAGGGATGACGACACACGGAGGACAACAATAGATAAAATCCATAATAGTTGAAAATTAGTTTTTCTATTTATTGCTTTTGTATTGTGCTGTGTGTGAATGTTAGTGTACATGTTTAGTAGGCTAGCATCATCAAAATTCCTCACTTTAAATAACTGAGTGGGAGAGGAATTTATTTTAGTGAATTCCACGGTCTCCATTACTGGTTTGTAAGTGATGCAAGCAAACTTGCGCATTGGCTCTGAGTGCCTTCCTCCATATCGGATGAGTTTTTTTGCGGATCACTAGACCAAACATCCATTTCGGATGACTATAGGAAATTAATTAAGAGCATGTGATCTTCCGCATCGGAAGGGGCACAATCTTATTAATGGACTTAGTGTCAAGTAATGGTATACACTTAGGTACGTCTAATAGCATCCTCCCCATCGGAGTCACTGCTATTATTTGTGTGACAGAAGGAAACCAACTATTAATTTTATTTGTCAAAAAGATAGGTTGACAAGATAATAAAATTAATGGGATATGCCCTCCTTTTACAAATGTTGAATTTGTATACGTCCACACTTTCATGACATACAAAATTCACGGTGTTTTAAGGTGTTGGTTAATTTAAAATAGTATTGTTTGAGGAATCAATATTATTCTAAATTTAGAGTTCTGACCAAAATTTATTTTGTGATTCTTAGGATGACTTTCAACCCACTAGCCATTATTCTAAAAGAAAACAGACTTACTGGTCCCAACTATATAAATTGGAAAAGAAACCTGGACATTGTTTTAACTGCTGAGGGCTATAAGTTTGTACTGTCAGAGGAATGCCCAGAAACACCTAGCAATGATTCTACCCCAGAGGAGATTCAGCATCATAGTAAATGGGTAAAAGCTGATGAGATAGCGCGGTGTTACATCTTGGCTTCGATGTCAAATGTATTGCAACATCATCATCAGGACTTACCAATAGCCTATGATGTAATGAACAATCTCAAGGAACTCTTCGGACATCAGAATCGGGCTGCTAGGCAAGAGGCAATGAGAAAACTGATGACAACCACCATGACTGAGGGGACTCCCGTGAGGGATCATATTCTCAAGATGATGGCTTACTTAAACGAAATACAAGTTCTTGGAGGGGAAATTGATGGGGAAACCCAGGTCGATATCATCCTCCAAACGCTGCCCAGAAGTTTTGAGCATTTTTTGCCTAAACTATAATATGAATAAAAGGATGTATTCATTGGCGGAACTTCTGACAGAACTTCAGGCAACCGAAGGGTTGTTTCGTCAACATTCTCAAATTCACTATGCTGAAAATGGTTATACTTCTAAGCCGAAAGGCAAGAAGAAGAAGAAACAAAATGGCTCAGCAAAGAAAGTTAATAAACCTCAAGGTGCAGGACAAAAAGCTGGAATAAAGAAGCCGAAGGGCAAGTGCTTTATTTGCAAGCAGACTGGACATTGAAAGGCGGACTGTCCTCGTAGGAAACAGAACAATAAAGGTATATCTCATATTCTAGTAGTTGAAATATGTTTAGCGGTGTTATCTACCAGCACCTGGTGTGTAGATACGGGAGCCACTGATCATGTCTGCAATTCTTTGCAGGGGTTCCAGGAAACCCGACGACTATTTGATAGAGAGATAACTGTCTACATGGGCAATACTACTAAGGTGGCGGCTGTTGCAGTGGGAGACGTCTACTTATCATTTGATAGGAATAGAAAATTGGTTTTAAGGAATTGTCTTTATGTACCCAGTTTAAGAAAGAATTTAATTTCAGTGTCTAAACTGTACTTGGATGGATATTCAATTTCCTTTAGTAACAATGTGGTTATAAAGAGAAATAAAGTGATTATCTGTTCTAGTGCATTGGTTGGCAATTTATATACTTTAAATCCAATTTCTCCCACAAAGTAAAATATGGAAATTAATAACACATCTTCTAACTCTAATAAGAGAAAAGAACCTTCGGAAATGAACTAAACACATCTTTGGCATCTAAGGCTTGGTCATATTAACTTAAGTAGAATTCAAAGGCTTGTAGCCGATGAACTTTTGGGTCCATCAGAGTTGGAAAACTTTCCAACGTGTGAATCCTGCTTGGAAGGTAAGATGACCAAGAGACCTTTTAAGGCCAAGGGGTATAGAGCCAAAGAAGCGTTAAAATTGGTTCATTCTGATTTGTGTGGTCCTATGTCTATCCAGGCTAGAGGTGGCTTTGAATATTTTATCTTTTTTATAGATGATTATTCAAGATATGGATACATTTACCTAATGCGCCGCAAGTCTGAGTGCTTTGATAAGTTCAAAGAGTACAAGGCAGATGTGGAGAAACGTCTAGGTAAAAGTATCAAGACACTACGGTCTGATCGTGGTGGCGAATACCTCTTAGGAGAGTTTAGGGATTACTTATCAGTGGTCGGGATTCAATCCCAATTATCCGCACCTGGTACACCCCAACAGAATGGTGTGGCAGAACGAAGAAATATGACTCTTATGGAGATGGTTAGATCGATGATGAGTTATTCAAAATTACCAAATTCGTTTTGGGGATATGCTCTTGAAACAGCAGCGCACATTCTGAACTTAGTACCTTCTAAATCAATATCTTCAACTCCCACAGAATTATGGAATGGGCGGAAGCCCAGTCTAAGATAAATTCAGATTTGGGGTAGTCCAGCATATATGCTGAAACAAGATGCAGATAAGTTAGAATCTCATACAGAAGTTCGTATGTTTGTAGGGTATCCCAGAGGAACAAAAGGCGGTTTATTTTATAGTCCTAAAGAACAAAAGGTCATTGTTAGCACCAATGCCTAGTTTTTAGAAGAAGACTATATAATGGATCACAAGCCCAGTAGTAAAATTGTTCTAGAAGAACTTAGAGAGAACACGTCTACTTCAGTACCAACAGTACAAGATGAAGTACCACAAGAGACTGCAACACGTGTCACACATGATACACAACCACAGATGATGCCTCGTCGTAGTGGGAGGGTTATAAGGCAGCCCGAGAGATTCATGTTTTTGGGTGAGTCTTCGGACTTGATCCTAGGAAAACATGAACCAGATCCCCGGACATATGATGAAGCACTCCAAGATATAGATGCAGTATCTTGGCAAAAGGCAATGAATTCCGAAATAGAATCTATGTATTCTAATAAGGTCTGGGAGCTTGTAGAACCACCTGATGGTGTAAAAGCCATTGGATGCAAGTGGATCTATAAAAGGAAAAGAGGGACAGATGGGAAGGTAGAAACCTTCAAAGCAAGGCTTGTTACGAAGGGGCACACTCAGAAAGAGGGAATCGATTATGAGGACCTTTTCGTCGGTAGCTATGCTTAAGTCTATCCGGATACTCTTACCCATTGCCGCTCATATGGATTATGAGATTTGGCAAATGGATGTCAAGACAGCTTTCCTTAAAGGAAGTCTTGAAGAAAACATCCATATGAAGCAACCAGAATCGTTTATTGAAAAGGGCAAAGAGCATCTAGTGTGCAAGCTTAATCGGTCCATTTATGGACTGAGGCAAGCTTCAAGATCTTGGAACATCCGGTTTAATGAAGTAATCCAGTCATATGGATTTATTCAGTGTCCGGATGAGTCTTGTGTAGACAAAAAGTGTAACGAAACACATGGTGGTATTTCTTGTACTATACGTAGATGATATTTTGTTAATTGGCAACAATGTCAAGGTATTATCAGACGTAAGGGTACGGTTGTCTAAACAATTTGATATGAAGGACTTAGGAGAATGTGCACACATCCTTGGGATCAAAGTTATAAGGGATCGCAAGAAAAGAATGTTGTGCCTATCCCAAGCTTTATATATAGATACAATCCTTGCTCGTTTTAGCATGCAAACTCCAAGAAAGGTTTCTTACCTTTTAGTCATGGAGTAGCCTTATCTAAAGAGATGTCTCCAAAAACATCAAAGGAGATTGAGGACATAAAGGCAGTTCTTTATGCTTCGGTTGTAGGAAGCCTTATGTATGCAATGTTGTGTACTAAACCTGATATCTATTTTTCCGTGGGCATGGTTAGCAGATATCAAACCCTGGACAAGGACATTGGACTACAGTAAAGCATATATTAAAGTACCTGAGAAGGACTAGAGATTATATGCTAGTTTACCAAGCAGACGATTTACTCCCTGTGGGTTACACGGATTCGGACTTCCAATCAGATAGGGACAACAGTAAGTCTACATCAGGCTATGTGTTTACTTTAGGAGGTGGAGCCATTGCTTGGAGGAGTGTTAAGCAGAAATGCGTCTCAGACTTAACCATGGAAGCTGAGTATATGGCAGCCTCTGAGGCAGCCAAAGAAGCTGTATGGCTCAGGAACTTTCTAATGGACTTAGATGTGATTCCTGACTTTGCCCAAGATCATCACAATTTATTGTGATAATAGTGGAGCAGCAAACTCGAAGGAACCACGAGCCCATAAGGCAAGTAAACATATAGAGCGCAAGTACCACATGATACGAGACATCATCAAGCGAGGAGAAGTTGTCGTTGCCAAGATAGCATCAGCAGATAACCTGACAGATACTTTCACTAAGTCCCTTCCAGCGAAAGCTTTTGATCGGCATGTGGAGGGGATGGGAATCAGATGTATGGCAAAAGATATGGCAGCTTAGACTTTTAGTATAAGTGGGAGATTGTTGGAGTGTATACTTAAAAGTTTAGCTTTTGTACACATTTATTTTGAAATAAAGAATCACATTGGTTAAATGTTAACATTTATTTATTAAATGTAATTGTTCAATTAATTTATATAGTAGATAACATGGAGTGTGGAGTCACACTTAGAAGGTCATGTTGTCGGTTCTCTATAAATTATAAATAGTTGCTCACGACTAAGATGGAAAGGAACAAACCATTAGAATAGACGTAGTGTAATTAAGTATTAGTTTATCTTGACTAATAAATTACACTGATACACTTTAAGTGTATTGAGTAGGATCATTTAGGTAAGTTCTTTTTGTACTGACTTAGTAAAAAAACTAGACCTTAGTTATTATGGAAGTATGTGCTCTTAATCATAATATAATAACAAGCATGTATATTTAATATTTATTTCTTTAACTTATCAAAAGGTGAGGTTTAGCTCGATAAATCAATATGCCCGATAAGTTGGGAAATGATATTACTTATAGTATGTGTTGTTGATTATAGAAGAAATCTGTGTCTTAGTTATCTAGGTTGAGAATGTCCCCAAGAGGAGCTCATAAGGATTGCCATGTTAAACCCTGCAGGTGGACCTAGTCCAACATGACAATAAAGTTGGGTGGTACTACTCTTGGAGCTAGATATTAATTAAATGAGTTGTCAGTAACTCACTTAATTAGTGGGCATTCGTAATCTTAAACACAGGGAGACTAACACACTCATGATAAGAAGGAGCCCATAATGTAATTTGGGATTGGTGCGGTAGTGCGGTAATAACTCTCTAGTGGAATGAGTTATTATCGATGAACTTGAGTTGTGTGTTCGGGGCGAGCACAGGATACTCAAGCTCATCGGAAGGCCAAAACCAATTTCTCCTCTAGGTCCCTGTTGTAGCCTCAATAAAGCCTCAAGTCCATCCAAAGAAAAGTCTATCTTGGTGTCCAAGAAGGGGCCGGTTCATTGCTTGGTGACCAAGCAATGGCCGGCCACATATTCTCTAGAAGTGGTCGGCCCGTGCCTTGGGCAAGGGGGTCGGCCGCAATATTTAAATTAGGAAAGTTGTTTTTGAATTTTTAAATTTCCTCAGATATTTACAATTTGTAAAAAGAGAGATTTTAAAAATTTATAAAATTTTCCTAATTTAAATTAGGCCACAAGGTTTTAAAAGAGAGTTCTAAAATTTATAAAACTTTCTTTTAAAAAGAAATATTATTAGAGATGTTTTAAATTTTAAAACTTGGTTTTAAATTTTAAAACTTTCCTTTTAATATCCACATTAGAAAAAAAAGAGAGTTTGTAAAATTTTATTAGAAGTTTTCTTCTTTTAAATTTTATACAAAATTTTTCTTTCTTTCCCTTTTAATAAGTGGCCGGCCACCTTGCTTGGTGCCCAAGCAAGGGGCCGGTCAAATAATTAAACATCAACAAAAAGTTGTTTAATTAATAAATCAATCTAGGATTGATTAATTAAAAGGAAAGAAAAAGAAAAAAAATTAAAAGGAAATAGGAATGAGTCTAATTTTTTTATAAAACTCTTTCCATAATTTTCCGTTGGGAAACTAATATAAAAAGGGGGGAAGGGGAGGCCTTGAAAAACATAACAATTGATATTGTGTTGTTAGAGATCATCAAGTGGCCGGCCCCTCTCCCTCTCTTCCCTTTGCTCTCTTTTGCTCCTTTGTGGTGGTAGTGGCCGAATTCTAGAGAAGGAGGAGAAGCTTTCCGGGTGGTGTTCGTCTTGGAGGATCGTCGCCCACACGACGTCTAAGAGTAGGCGAGGGATACGGCAGAAGATCTCGAGTTTTTAGCATACAAGGAAGAGGTATAACTAGTATTTAATTTCCGCATCATACTAGTTAATTTTTCTTTGTATAAATACCAAATATAAGAGGCATTCGATTCTTGTTTTTCGAATTTAATTTCGATGTTGTGTTCTTTTTCTTTTTTTCTTTTGATTTGATTGTTCCTTTTGGTTAACCTAGAGTTATATAAGGAAATTAAATATTAACTTTCCTTAAAAGGCTTTGTCTAGTCGGTGGTGGTTGCTCCCTTATCCAAGAAGGCCAAGTACCTCACCATGCAGCACTGGAAGCCAATTTTGGAAACTAATATTTAATTGAACTTATAACCTAGGTGATTTGGATCAAACGTGTTAAGTTCCGCAGGAGATCCAAATCTAAACCTAAAAGAACATATAAGTTAAACTTGGAATCAAACGTGTTAAGTTCCGCAGGAGATACAAGTTTAACTTAAAAGAACACATGGTAGCTAGGAAAGGTTCAGATCACGTACAAAATTTTTGTACAGTGGAGCCATTGGGTTTTCCGAGTAGCAACCAACAATTGGTATCAGAGCTAGGGTTTTGCCACAGTGTATTTGTTATTAGTTTAATTATGCACATGTCATGCATAATTTAGGCAGGTTAATAGTAGGATGTGCTAACTTTGTGGATGCAGGATCCAACTATTATGGCTTATAGTTATTATGTGTGTGATTGACCCCTTGGACATGTCAAGGGCATTTATTATGTGTGCATGATTGTATTATAAAATATAGCAGGAGCTGTATTTAGTTTTATTAGGATTTTATTTTTTCATCTAGATACATGTACATTCCTTTTATGGAATATAGGATCGATGGATGTAAATTTTATTTTATGTTCGATCTAGTTTACATGTACATTCCTTGGAGGAATATAGGATCGAAAAAGGTAAAATTCTATTTATGTCGTGGATCGAATCTTGCAAGGCGTGGAACTTTTTGAGGATCAGAGTGGTGCAGCGGAACAAGGAGCAAGATGGATGCGACAACTAGACCCGGTGGCGGTGGCCAAAGATGGCAGCAGCTAGGGATGACGACACACGGAGGACAACAATAGATAAAATCCATAATAGTTTAAAATTAGTTTTTCTATTTATTGCTTTTGTATTGTGCTGTGTGTGAATGTTAGTGTACATGTTTAGTAGGCTAGCATCATCAAAATTCCTCACTTTAAATAACTGAGTGGGAGAAGAATTTATTTTAGTGAATTCCACGGTCTCCATTACTAGTTTGTAAGTGATGCAAACAAACTTGCGCGTTGGCTCTAAGTGCCTTCCTCTATATCGGATGAGTTTTTTTACGGATCACTAGACCAAACTTCCATTTCGGATGACTATAGGAAATTAATTAAGAGCGTGTGATCTTCCCCATCAGAAGGGGCATAATCTTATTAATGGACTTAGTGTCAAGTAATGGTATACACTTAGGTACGTCTAATAGTATCCTCCCCATCGGAGTCACTGCTATTATTTGTGTGACCGAAGGAAACCAACTATTAATTTTATTTGTCAAAAAGATAGGTTGACAAGATAATAAAATTAATGGGATATGCCCTCCTTTTACAAATGTTGAATTTGTATACGTCCACACTATCGTGGCATACAATATTCACTTTGTTTTAAGGTGTTGGTTAATTTAAAATAGTATTGTTTGATGAATCAATATTATTCTAAATTTAGAGTTCTGACCAAAATTTATTTTATGATTCTTAGGATGACTTTCAACCCACTGGCCATTATTCTAAAAGAAAACAGACTTACTGGTCCCAACTATATAAATTGGAAAAGAAACCTGGACATTTTTTTAACTGTTGAGGGCTATAAGTTTGTACTGTCAGAGGAATGCCCAGAAACACCTAGCAATGATTCTACCCCAGAGGAGATTCTGCATCATAGTAAATGGGTAAAAGCTGATGAGATGGCGCGGTGTTACATCTTGGCTTCGATGTCAAATGTATTGCAACATCAGCATCAGGACTTACCAACAACCTATGATGTAATGAACAATCTCAAGGAACTCTTCGGACATCAGAATCGGGCTGCTAGGCAAGAGGCAATGAGAAAACTAATGACAGCCACCATGACTGAGGGGACTCCCGTGAGGGATCATATTCTCAAGATGATGGCTTACTTAAACGAAATACAAGTTCTTGGAGGGGTAATTGATGGGGAAACCCAGGTCGATATCATCCTCCAAACGCTGCCCTGAAGTTTCGAGCATTTTTCGCCTGAACTATAATATGAATAAAAGGATGTATTCATTGGCGGAACTTCTGACAGAACTTCAAGCAACCGAAGGGTTGTTTCGTCAACATTCTCAAATTCACTATGCTGAAAATGATTCTACTTCTAAGCTGAAAGGCAAGAAGAAGAAGAAACAAAATGGCTCAGCAAAGAAGGTATATAAACCTCAAGGTGCAGGACAAAAAGCTGGAATAAAGAAACTGAAGGGCAAGTGCTTTATTTGCAAGCAGACTGGACATTGAAAGGAAGACTGTCCTCGTAGGAAACAGGACAATAAAGGTATATCTCATACTCTAGTAGTTGAAACAGGTTTAGCGGTGTTATCTACCAGCACCTGGTGTGTAGATACGGGAGCCACTGATCATGTCTGTAATTCTTTGCAGGGGTTTCAGGAAACACGGCGACTATTTGATAGAGAGATAACTGTCTACATGGGCAATGCTACTAAGGTGGCGGCTGTTGCAGTGGGAGACGTCTACTTATCATTTGTTAGGAATAGGAAATTGATTTTAAGGAATTGTCTTTATGTACCCAGTTTTAGAAAGAATTTAATTTCAATGTCTAAACTGTATTTGGATGGATATTCAGTTTCCTTTAGTAACAATGTGGTTATAAAGAGAAATAAAGTGATTATCTGTTATGGTGCATTGGTTGGCAATTTATATACTTTAAATCCAATTTCTCCCACAAAGCAAAATATGGAAATTAATAACACATCTTCTAACTCTAATAAGAGAAAAGAACCTTCGGAAATGAACCAAACACATCTTTGACATCTAAGGCTTGGTCATATTAACTTAAGTAGGATTCAAAGGCTTGTAGCCGATGGACTCTTGGGTCCATTAGAGTTGGAAAACTTTCCAACGTGTGAATCCTGCTTGGAATATAAGATGACCAAGAGACCTTTTAAGGCCAAGGGGTATAGAGCCAAAGAAGCGTTAGAATTGGTTCATTCTGATTTGTGTGGTCATATGACTATCCAGGCTAGAGGTGGCTTTGAATATTTTGTCTCTTTTATAAACGATTATTCAAGATATGGATATATTTACCTAATGCGCCGCAAGTCTGAGTGCTTTGATAAGTTCAAAGAGTACAAGGTTGATGTGGAGAAACATCTAGGTAAAAGTATCAAGACACTACGGTCTGATCGTGGTGGCGAATACCTCTTAGGTGAGTTTAGGAATTACTTATCAGAGGCCGGGATTCAATCCCAATTATCCGCACTTGGTACACCCCAACAGAATGGTGTGGCAGAACGAAGGAATATGACTCTTATGGAGATGGTTAGATCGATGATGAGTTATTCAGAATTACCAAATTTGTTTTGGGGATACGCTCTGGAAACAGCAGCGCACATTCTGAACTTAGTACATTCTAAATCAGTATCTTCTACTCCCACAGAATTATGGAACGAGCGGAAGCCCAGTCTAAGACATATTCAGATTTGGGGCAGTCCAGCACATGTGTTGAAACAAGATGCAGATAAGTTAGAATCTCGTTCAGAAGTTCGTATGTTTGTAGGGTATCCCAGAGGAATGAAAGGCGGTTTATTTTATAGTCCTAAAGACCAGAAGGTCATTGTTAGCACCAATGCCTAGTTTTTAGAAGAAGACTATATAATGGATCACAAGCCCAGTAGTAAAATTGTTCTAGAAGAACTTAGAGAGGACACGTCTACTTCAGTACCAACAGTACAAGATGAAGTACCACAAGAGACTGCAACACGTGTCACACATGATACACAACCACAGACGATGCCTCGTCGTAGTGGGAGGGTTGTAAGGTAGCCCGAGAGATTCATGTTTTTGGGTGAGTCTTCGGACTTGATCCCAGGCAAACATGAACTAGATCCCCGAATGTATGATGAAGCACTCCAAGATATAGATGCAGTATCTTGGCAAAAGGCAATGAATTCTGAAATAGAATCTATGTATTCTAATAAGGTCTGGGAGCTTGTAGAACCACCTGATGGTGTAAAAGCCATTGGATACAAGTGGATCTATAAAAGGAAAAGAGGGACAGATGGGAAGGTAGAAACCTTCAAAGCATGGCTTGTTACGAAGGGGTACACTCAGAAAGAGGGAATCGATTATGAGAAGACCTTTTCACCGGTAGCTATGCTTAAGTCTATCCGGATACTCTTACCCATTGCCGCTCATATGGATTATGAGATTTGGCAAATGGATGTCAAGACAGCTTTCCTTAAAGGAAGTCTTGAAGAAAACATCCATATGAAGCAACCAGAATCGTTCATTGAAAAGGGCAAAGAGCATCTAGTGTGCAAGCTTAATCGGTCCATTTATGGACTGAGGCAAGCTTCAAGATCTTAGAACATCCGGTTTAATGAAGTAATCCAGTCATATGGATTTATTCAGTGTTCGGATGAGTCTTGTGTATACAAAAATTGTAACGGAAACATGGTGGTATTTCTTGTACTATACGTAGATGATATTTTGTTAATTGGCAACAATGTCAAGGTATTATCAGACGTAAGGGTATGGTTGTCCAAACAATTTGATATGAAGGACTTAGGAGAATGTGCACACATCCTTGGGATCAAAGTTATAAGGGATCGCAAGAAAAGAATGTTGTGCCTATCCCAAGCTTTATATATAGATACAATCCTTGCTCGTTTTAGCATGCAAAACTCCAAGAAAGGTTTCTTACCTTTTAGGCATGGAGTAGCCTTATCTAAAGAGATGTCTCCAAAAACATCAAAGGAGATTGAGGACATGAAGGCAGTTCCTTATGCTTCGGCTGTAGGAAGCCTTATGTATGCAATGTTGTGTACTAAACCTGATATCTATTTTTCCGTGGGCATGGTTAGCAGATATCAAAGTAACCCTAGACAAGGACATTGGACTGCAGTAAAGCATATATTAAAGTACCTGAGAAGGACTAGAGATTATATGCTAGTTTACCAAGCAGACGATTTACACCCTGTGGGTTACACGGATTCGGACTTCAAGTGTTAAGCAGATATGCGTCTCAGACTCAACCATGGAAGCTGAGTATGTGGCAGCCTTTGAGGCAGCCAAAGAAATTCCTGGTTTGCCCAAGATCGTCACAATTTATTGTGATAATAGTGGAGCAGTTGTAAACTTGAAGGAACCACGAACCCATAAGGCAAGTAAACATATAGAGCGCAAGTACCACCTGATACAAGACATCGTCAAGCAAGGAGAAGTTGTCGTCGCCAAGATTGCATCAGTAGATAACCTGACAGATCCTTTCACAAAGGCCCTTCCAGCGAAAGCTTTTGATCGGTATGTGGAGGGGATGGGAATCAGATGTATTGCAACAGATATGGTAGCTTAGACTTTTAGTATAAGTGGGAGATTGTTGGAGTGTATACTTAAAAGTTTAGCTTTTGAACACATTTATTTTGAAATAAAGAATCACATTGGTCAAATGTTTACATTTATTTGTTAAATGTAATTGTTCAATTAATTTATATAGTAGATAACATGGAGTGTGGAGTCACACTTAGAAGATCATGTTGTCGGTTCTCTATAAATTATAAACAGTTGCTCACGACTAAGATGGAAAGGAACAAACCATCAAAATAGACGTAGTGTAATTAAGTATTAGTTTATCTTGACTAATAAATTACACTGATACACTTTAAGTGTATTGAGTAGGATCATTTAGGTAAGTTCTTTTTGTACTGACTTAGTAAAAGAACTAGACCTTAGTTATTATGGAAGTGTGTGCTCTTAATCCTAATATAATAACAAGCATGTATATTTAATATTTATTTCTTTGACTTATCAAAGGGTGAGGTTTAGCTCGATAAATCAATATGCCCGATAAGTTGGGAAATGATATTACTTATAGTATGTGTTGTTGATTATAGAAGGAATCTATGTCCTAGTTATCTAGGTTGAGAATGTCCCCAAGAGGAGATCATAAGGATTGTCATGTTAAACCCTGCAGGTGGACCTAGTCCAACATGACAATAAAGTTGGGTGGTACTACTCTTGGAGCTAGATATTAATTAAATGAGTTGTCAGTAACTCACTTAATTAGTGGACATTCATAATCTTAAACACAGGGAGACTAACACACTCATGATAAGAAGGAGCCCATAATGTAATTTGAGATTGGTGCGGTAGTGCGGTAATAACTCTCTAGTGGAATGAGTTATTATCGATGAACTTGAGTTGTGTGTTCGGGGCGAGCACGGGATACTCAAGCTCATCGAAAGGCCAAAACCAATTTCTCCTCTAGGTCCCTGTTGTAGCCTCAATAAAGCCTCAAATCCATCCAAAGAAAAGCCTATCTTGGTGTCCAAGAAGGGGCCGGTTCATTTCTTGGTGACCAAGCAATGGCCGGCCACATATTCTCTAGAAGTGGCCGGCCCTTGCTTGGGCAAGGGGGGCGGCCGCAATATTTAAATTAGGAAGGTTGTTTTTGAATTTTTAAATTTCCTCAGATATTTACAATTTGTAAAAAGAGAGATTTTAAAAATTTATAAAATTTTCCTAATTTAAATTAGGCCACAAGGTTTTAAAAGAGAGTTGTAAAATTTATAAAACTTTCTTTTAAAAAGAAATATTATTAGAGATGTTCTAAATTTTAAAACTTGGTTTTAAATTTTAAAACTTTCCTTTTAATATCCACATTAGAAAAAAAGAGAGTTTGTAAAATTTTATTAGAAGTTTTCTTCTTTTAAATTTTATACAAAATTTTTCTTTCTTTCCCTTTTAATAAGTGGCCGACCACCTTGCTTGGTGCCCAAGTAAGGGGTCGGTCAAATAATTAAACATCAACAAATAGTTGTTTAATTAATAAATCCATCTAGGATTGATTAATTAAAAAGAAAGAAAAAGAAAAAAAATTAAAAGGAAATATGAATGAGTCTAATTTTTTTATAAAACTCTTTCCATAATTTTTCGTTGGGAAACTAATATAACAAGGGGGGAAGGGGAGGCCTTGAAAAACATAACAATTGATATTGTGTTGTTGGAGATCATCAAGTGGCCGGCCCCTCTCCCTCTCTTCCCTTTGCTCCTTTGTGGTGGTGGTGGCCGAATTCTAGAGAAGGAGGAGAAGCTTTTCGGGTGGTGTTCGTCTTGGAGGATCATCGCCCACACGACGTCTAAGAGGAGGCGAGGGATACGGCAGAAGATCTCGAGGTTTTTAGCATACAAGGAAGAGGTATAACTAGTATTTAATTTCCTTATCATACTAGTTAATTTTTCTTTGTATAAATACCAAATACAAGAGGCATTCGATTCTTATTTTTTGAATTTAATTTCATGTTGTGTTCTTTTTCTTTTTTCCTTGTGATTTGATTTTCCTTTTGGTTAACCTAGAGTTATATAAGGAAATTAAATATTAACTTTCCTTAAAAGGATTTGTCTAGTCGGTGGTGGTTGCTCCCATATCCAAGAAGGCCAAGTACCTCGCCATGCAGCACTGGAAGCCAATTTTGGAAACTAATATTTAATTGAACTTATAACCTAGGTGATTTGGATCAAACGTGTTAAGTTCCGCAGGAGATCCAAATCTAAACCTAAAAGAACATATAAGTTAAACTTGGAATCAAACGTGTTAAGTTCCGCAGGAGATACAAGTTTAACTTAAAAGAACACATGGTAGCTAGGAAAGGTTCAGATCACGTACAAAATTTTTGTACAGTGGAGCCATTGGGTTTTCCGAGTAGCAACCAACAACATCTGTAACACCTCTGAGAATTTCATAATTTGCTATGTTTCTGAAATCATGAACATAATAACTGAATAATGTGTCCTGACCCTGTTTCTTAGATGGTCATTTGTAAACTTGTGCCTCTATTTTGCTTTAGCAAGTTCTAATTTTTAGGCCATATTCTATTTTTTGTTATCATCTCATCATGCATTAAAATGTTCACTTGATTGATATTGTTTTCTTTTCTTGTTTCCCCCTTGGAACCAGTAATTATTGTAGGACTTCACTAGTGGATTTTCACAGAAGCTGCTCAAATTGCTCTTACAAACTTTGCTTAGATTATTGTGGAAAGATAGTAAAGGGAACTACTTCTCAAACACCTGCAATTGATTCCTCCAAGGCTGGTAGGAGATAGAGGGCAAAGAAGTATGTCATCAGAGAAATTGTTGGGAAAAGACGGAGACGTTCCACAGGCGAGCGACCAGATAACTCATCTTTATCCACCGTTGAGTTTGATAGCAAGGCTAAGAATCATGGAAGCAACATTCCTTGCCCACCCAAGGAATCTGGAGGTTGTGGAAACAGTCTGCTTAAGTTAAGTTGCAGCATACCATTTGTTTGGTCTAAAACAGACTTCTCTTCTCTCTTTCAACTATGATTTTTGGTCTTGGTTTACTAATATATTATTTATGTATTTTTACAGTTTACAAATCTCAAGTATTCCAGAGTTGAAATTGATGAAGTGCGGTTCGAGTGGGCTGAATGCACGCTAGATTACATTTGAGTGGGAAAGGTATTTGATTTTTGAAAACTTTGGATGATCCATGCATTTGCATGGAATGTAAATTGTGGATACTACCTTGATGTGTACAATATCTATTATACCTTTTGATGTTGTAAAAAGAATATTTGTGTATTTTATGGATACTGTTGTAAGAAAAATATTTGTGTAATTTGTGGATACGGACTTGATGTGTACAATATCTATTATCTTTTTATGTTGTAAGAATAATATTTATGTGTTTCAATATTTCGGAAATCAAATTTGTGTCGTTAAACAATACTGATATTACATCGGTTTTCCACCGCTACAAAACCGGTGTCCTTAACTAATATTACATCGGTCGTATATCGCTGTCAAAATTGGTGTTATTAACATATAATATTACATCGGTTTTACACCCGATGTCGTTAAGTGATACTACATCGATTTTAACCCGATGTCTAAAATCACAGACCTTTTACATCGCCTTCATAAACATCGGTCGAAAATGTATAGACATCGGTGGAAAACCGATGTCTATGAGGGTTTTTGTTGTAGTGTTTAACCAAGTCCAATTTTGTCAACCAAGGCCTATGACCCCAAGCTCCATTATATAGAGCTTTGGAAACCAGCCAACCTGAAACTACCGTTACCAGTCGACTGGTGTCAACACTAGTCGATTGGTCCTTTGTGGAATTCGACCGTTACAGCTCCAACGGCTCGATACCAGTCGACTGGGATTAGGACCAGTGGACTGCTCCACTTCGATTGAGAGAACAGAAGCATTTTATTCTCTAGCTCAACTGTCAGTCGACTGGTACATACATCAATCGACTGGTACAACCCTAAACCTAGGGTTCCCCTTCCCGAGTACATTTCTCTCGCACTTGGACCCTCAAACTCACTTGACTCTTCTTTGCAACTTTGACCTCTTGCCTTCAAGCCTACTTCCTTTGGCTCTCATCCCTCAAATGCATTCAAGCTCGTGGCTCTTCCCCAATGTCATCCTTCGCATATGCCTCGAAGTCGCTTCCATCGACCCTTGTCCTTGTTACCTTGTCCACAGTCTCTCGAATGCTCCATCCTTCATCAGGAAACCATCAAGCTGAGTCATATGTGTATCTTGCAAACCTTCACACTCATATACACATATCAAATAACAAGGGTAAACCTAACTTAAACCTTTTGCCCAAACACTAAAACACATGGTCGCACGGACCATTGGATTGCTCCAATACTATTTATCTATCTTACATAGAATATTATATGTTATCTAACTCTATTTTTCTGGATCTTTTTTATTATCACTATGCTAATTTTATTTTGTAGAAAAACAAAGGTCTGAGTTAACCAAAAATTTAGATCGACCAAATATGGAGGTTCAGTCGACCGATCCAGGCAAGGAGGCACGGATAAGATTAGACTCAGCATAGAAGGAAATATTAGGGTTCAGTCGGCTGATCAAGTGGATCAGTCAACCGAACAAAGATAGTAAACGCAAAAGCTATGATCGGATCATGCAGGAAAGGAAACCCTAAGTATTCAGTTGACTAAGCAGGGTTTAGTCAATCGAAAACTTAGATTTCATAGGATCAATCATATTAGATTGGAATAAATAAGGTAGGGAGTGGAGGATCAGTCACCTGATCAAGGTCCAATCGACTGATAGGATCAGTTGACTAATTGATTTCTAGTCGTCCAGATCATGGCTATAAAAGAAGCCTTGGTAGGTGATAACTAGTATTTTTGTCCATTATTTTGGCTCTTATTATTGACATTTTTTACCTTCTCACATACTTAATTTGGTGTTTATACTATATGTTGTGAGTAGGAACTTATTTTGGAATTAAATGTAAATTGCCTACAATTATAAAATTTGATCGCATGTTTTTATTTTAGTTTTTGTAGGAAATTCAAAGAGCCATAGATTAGGATTGAGCCGGATCAAATTTGACCTAATTTAGAGGTCAAACGGAGGAGATCAAGATGAATCAATGTGAACCATTGATCAATATCAAGTGAGATCCTGCCCTTTCAGTCAGATCAAGTGATCTAGCCCTTCATCCTGATTTAAAGAGATCTGGATTGTTCATAGAGATCATCCTCATCCAAGTCCAATTCATCTCCAATTTGGATCAAGAGAAGAGCCCAATTTGAGCTAATAATTCAACTCTTAAAGCCCACTCTTCAAGCCCAATTCTAAAAATCCAATTAAATTTAGTTTCTTATTGGATTCGGATCTAAACTCTAATGAATACCCTTTCCTTATCCCAAACCCGATCCACTAAGAAACCAAGTAACCTTTTCTTACCTTCCTGCGGACGAACAGAAGCCAGCATCCATCTCTGCTCGTGACTTCTTCCCGTGGCTAAGGCACGCAACTCTCCCCAAACCAGCGCCTCCTTCTCCTCTCTTCTTCCTCACCACCGACCGGCGGCACCTTCTCTTCCCTTGTCGTTGGCCGGATCTCAACAACCCACTCCTTCTCCCTCTCAGATTCCAACAGCGATGACAGCAAGCACTCTAGGCTGGGTAGCGAGTGACGGCGACGATTCCGATCATCTTCACCTCACCAGAGACGTTCTCCGGTGTGTCCTCCACCTTCTGGCAACCTTCTAGTAGCTCTTCAGTCTGGGGTTCAGACAGTGGAGCAAGGAGGCAGCCGACAGTCCAATTTTTCTAGTAAATTCCATCCGAGGAGGTTCTTCGTTGGAAGATTGCATTCATCCCATTGTTGTCGAAGCAAGCAGCAACCAGCAGAGTGTAACACCCATAGAGTACTTAGCAAGATTTTAGATATTTTTATCATGAATAAAATAGGCCTTATGTGGAATTTACAAAAAAAAATAATAAAAATAGAAATAGAACCAAAAAGAGAGATGACCAAGGCTTGAACCTTGGATCTCCTACTAGATATATACATGTGTTAACCAATAGACCAAGAGAAATTATTGTTAAAGAAGGAAGTGACAATATAGTTAAGGGTAAGAAAAGAGATTTTTGTTTCATTGAGAAGGAGAAGTTAGAGTTGCCTCTCCCTCTCAAAAGAAAAGAGGATTTTTACTTCCTCTTTTCATTAAGGAGAAGTAAAAGAAAGGAGAAGGAAAAATACATTTTCCCTTCCTCCTCTCATGATGAATAAAAGGGGAAATTAAGAAGAAACTTCATTTTTTCTTCTCTTCCTCCTCCCTTCTCTTCCTCACCGTGACCAAGGAGCCTCCCCTACCTCTCCTTGCCGAAACCCAAAAACAAGGAAGACCCCTCTCTAGGAAGGCTCCACAAGCAAGATCCCTCTTTCCTTAAGCGAATAAGGATGTAAGTATCCCTCACCTGTGGTACAAGTTGCTTACGGTTTTCTCGAAAGACTCGAACTCTTAGAATTTGAAATAAAAGAAGAGAAGAAACCATGCTTATGAACTTGATAGGTTATGATATGATTTTAGTTAGAAAGGAAATTATGTGTGTGATGTTAAGCTTAATCTTTTTATTGAGATGTTTATTAACTTTCTCTCCTTTTTATAAGTTTCGGCCATGATAAAAAATATAGGGTTCATGAGGCTTAAAACCTAATCTAACTTGCTCCTAGATTTATTTATGATGTACTAAGAAAGTTGCTAGAGATTCATGTTCATATGTTAACTAGAGATTTTATTCTTGCTTGAAGAAAGGTTCAGCCATGATAGAAATATAGGGTTCATGAGGCTTAAAACCTAATCTAACTTGCTCTTAGATTTATTTATGATGTACTAAGAAAGTTGCTAGAGATTCATGTTCATATGTTATCTAGAGATTTTATTCTTGCTTGAAGAAAGGTTCGACCATGATAGAAATATAGGGTTCATGAGGCTTAAAACCTAATCTAACTTGCTCTTAGATTTATTTATGATGTGTTATGAAAGTTGCTAGAGATTCATGTTCATATGTTATCTAGAGATTTTGTTCTTGCTTGAAGAAGGGTTCGGCCATAATAGAAATATAGGGTTCATGAGGCTTAAAACCTAATCTAACTTGCTCATAGATTTAGTTATGATATGTTAGGAAATTTGTTATAGATTCATGTTCATATGTTGTTTAGAAACTATGTTTTTGCTTGAGGAAGTTTCGGCCATGATGGAAACATTAGGGGTTATGAAACTCAAAACCTAATATAGTATGATCATAGACCTCCATGTGATATGTTATGAAATTAACTAAAAAGATTTATGTCTACATGTTGTTCATAAGTTTATTTCCTAGTTGTAAAGTTTCAGCCAAGATAGTGATTTAGGGTTTCATAAAGCTCTAAACCTAATTTAGCATATTTATAAGTTTCCTTGTGATATGTTATCAAATTGGCTAAGTATTCATGTTAAGAGATTTATTAGAAGTCCACTTCTTGTGCATGATGAGATTTAGGGTTCATGAAGCCCAAAAACCTAAGTTAGTATGCTCATAGGGTTCTTGATGATATGTTATAAAATGGGATAGAAACTTGTACTTATATGTTGCTTAGGAGTTCATTTTCTACATGATGGAGTTTCGGCCATGATGAATCCTTAGGGTTCATGAAGCTCCAAAACCTAATTTAGTGTACTTATGAACTTCTTTATGATATATGATGAAATTAGCTAGGTGTTCATGCTACATGTGGTTTAGAAGTGTACATCCTTGGCTTATGAAGTTTCGGCCATGATAATAATTTAGGGTTTCACAAAGCTCAAAACCTAATCTAGCATGCTTATAGACTTCCTTATGATATGTTAACAATTTGGCTAAGTATTTATGTTCATGTGTTGCTTAGAAGTTTACTTCTTGTTATGATGTTTCGGCTATGATAAGATGTTAGGGTTCATGAAACTCAAAACCTAATTTAGTATGTTCATAGACTCCTTATGATATGTTATAAGATTTGCTAAGTATTCATGCTGTATGTGGCTTTGGAGTATTCTTTTGTTATGAACTTTCGGCCATGACTATAACTTAGAATTCAAGAAAGATTTTAACTTAAACTTAGCAAGCCATGAATTTGTTTATGATATGTTTTATGTTGAGTGTGCATGCTTTATGATAAGATCAGTAACATGTTGATTATGTATGTTATGAATTATGCATGATATGATCCTTATGATGATTATGTACTCAAGTATGTATGATTTCAACATGTTGCATGCTCATATATGTAAGATTATGAACCAAGCATGATAAGGGTCTTATATGATGGCCATGTGCCAAGAATGCATGCCTTATGATATGATAAGAAAATGACAAAGAGTTGCTTCCCTCAAGTTGGGATTAAGAGCACTCTTCATGTTAAGACAAGAGCATGACCTTATGATGATATGATATGACAATTATGATGATATGATATGCATGACATGTACTTTACTTTGTATGGCTTGTACCAAGGGTGGGCTCCATAAGCGCCCCTAGACCGACGGACTATGAACGGGTCTAGTAAAAAGGGATGGGCTCCTTAGTACGCCCCTAGACCGACGGACTATGAACGGGTCTAGATCCCTAGTAGGTTCGGGGCTAGCTACCCTGTCCTAGGGATTGCGCACATTTATGTATGTATGTGGTACAAGCGGGGCCCTCATGATGATGATATTATGTTCAAGTATTAAAAGATATGTATAAAGACATTTTGCACTCAACATGACATATGTTTTAAAAAGGCATTTTGCATAATGCACCCCTCCTTATATGATATGTTTCTTTCCATGTTCATGATATGTTATGCTTCTCATGGTTTACCTCATATGATTACTTTGTTTATGATATGTTAGAAACATGATTCATAATAATATGTTATGATAAGAAACCATGCTCACATAGTGATGATTATGTTATTTGTTCATTGATGATATGCTTGTATGATTATGCTTGAGATACGGATTTTTATGAGTAGGAAAGAATCTTACTGAGCCCGTGTGCTCATAGCTTACTTCCTTGTACCACAGATAAAGGCAAGGGATGGATGACCTAGGGGAGCTGCAGGAGAGGCAAGGAGGTGTGTGTGGCAATGGCTCGGTTGGGACGAATAAGACCTGCTATAATGCTTTGTTATGTTTGACATGAACCATTGTATTTATGTTACATTCCAGTATAACTCTATGACATTTCCGCTGCTTTAAGTTATAAGAAAGAATTTTTGAATATGTATGTATCCTGGAATGGTTAAGTAAGTAAGTAGCCCCCGTCCCTTTGAGTAGCAGGGAGGGCGGGCGTTACAGTTTGGTATCAGAGCCAAGTTAGCCTTCCCACTGCACACACACCGAGTCTCTTTCTGCAGCTCCAAGTAAGAAATTATTTTTTATGCTTAGTAAGATTTCGTTACGATGCTTATGCTCAGTCTAATTATTTCCTTTATGTCTATGCTCAGTTTATATGTTTATTTCTTATGATGCTTATGCTCAGTTTATTTACTTATTTTATGATACTCATGCTCAGTTTATTTAGTTATTTCTTTTATGCTTATGCTCAGCTATTTATTTATTTTATTCATAATGTTTATGCTCAGTTTATTTAATTATTTTTATTTTATGGTACTCTAATAGTATGCATGATTACTTTATTCTTTTAAGTCACAATTTTAGTTTAGGTTGCATGATGGTAGGTTAGGGATGATAATAACACGACAAACTTATTACTAATTAGAAATGACATTGACCTTTCGTTAGTCCGGTTAGGAATGATAATAACTTATGCTAGCTTTGTTATCATTAATGAAGATAAGGATGGCTAGAAGACGTAATACCAGAGCAGAGGAAACAGCACCTCCACCTGATTTGATGCATGTAGTTACCGAGCTCCAGCGTCAAGTTACGGAACAATAGCAAATGATCACTGCTCTGCTAAATCAACAAGGAAATCCTGTTACTCCACCAGGACACCAGAATGTAGTACCAGTAATACCTACAGCTGTTCCAGTACCACCAGCACCTGCACCACCGGTAGGCCCAACTCCAGTGGTTCGTTAGGAGGCATATCTGATACAATGGCAGAGACTGAAGCCAGAAACTTTCTCCGGAAACTGTGAACCATGGGACGCACAGGCCTGGTTCAAGACGGTGGAAAGCATAGTAGAGTTACTGGATTGGCCTGAACACGAGAAGGTTAAATGTGCATCGTTCTGCCTTACTGGAGATGCCAGAATGTGGTGGGACAGAGTAAAGGTGAAAAGACAAGTAAATCAGATGATGTGGACAGACTTTGAAACATAATTTTTCGAAGAATTTTTCCATATGCGAGTCACAAATAAACACTATGATGAATTCACCGAGTTCCGGCAAGGTGATCTATCCGTCAATGAAGCCATTAAGAAATTCAACCGCTTAGCACGCCTGTGCCCAGAGTTGGTCAGTACAGAGAGAGAAAGAGTCAGACTTATGCTGAAGATGCTCAGACCTGAGATAGCCTTGAACGTAGCCGACGGAGTTAATAGACCGCAGACCGCCGAAGAATTAATCAGCAGCGCCCTGATCACGGAACACTATCAGAAGGCAATGAATGAGGGCAAGAATCAGACTCAGTCAGGGGGACAGAAATCACAAAGTAACCGCACCAGCTGGAAAGGAAATCCTAGTGGCAAGAGGAAGCAATGGGGTGATTCCAAGAGTGGTCCAGCCAGCAAGCAACTTATGTTCCCCCAGTGTACTACTTGCGGAAAGAAGCACCCAGGGGTATGCCGTATAGGTACAAATAGATGCTACAACTGTGGAATGGAAGGACACATGGCTCGGAATTGCCCTACTCAGATCCAGACATCTATCCCTCCGCAGGTTCAGAACAAAGGTGTGCTTCCACAGCTACACATGATGCAAGCTGCAATAGAAGGCCCGCAGATAAGTCAAGGGAGACTTGAAGCTCCGCCAGTAGCGACGAATGCCAAAATTTTCTCTGTCACCAAGGAGGATGCGGCTAATGCTTCCACAGTCATCACAGGTCAGCTGCCTAACTTTAGTCAGTATACTAAAGTCTTATCTAATACTGAAGGCGAATCAATAGTCAAAATTTTTTGAGAAGCCTAGGAACATTACACGTCGCTGGGTCGAAAACATGTCCGGACAACTCTCCACTTTAACCTTAGCATCGACATTGTTCGACAATATGTTAGAGAAGCAAACTAGCGACCAAAGTCTCCAAAGAATTAAGCAAGAAACCTTAGAAGGAAAGAATGACGGGTTCCGTATCGCAGATAGCAGAATATTATACCTCAAGGACCGATTATGTATCCCTGAGGATCCAGGGCTGCGAAAGAAAATACTGGAAGAAGCCCATACAACACCCTATGTGATGCATCCGGGTTCCACTAAGATGTACCAAGATTTGAAAAAGAAATTCTGGTGGTCCGATATGAAAAGAGATGTGGCTCAGTATGTCAGTACCTGTTTGACCTGCCAGCAGGTTAAAACAGAACACCAGAGACCTGGAGGATTACTGCAGCCAATCCGAATTCCAGAATGGAAATGGGAAGATATATCTATGGATTTCATTTCGGGTTTACCCAAGACAACAAATGGCTACGACGCTATATGGGTAATCGTGGACAGATTGACAAAATCTAGCCACTTTCTGGCAATTAAGATGACCTATTCTGTTGAGCAATTAGCCCAATTATACGTCAAAGAAATTGTCAGATTACATGGGATTCCTAAGACCATTATTTCTGACCGAGATGGCCGTTTTGTCTCACATTTCTGGGAATGTGTTCAAAAAGCCCTTGGCACCAAGCTATTGTTCAGCACTGCCTTCCATCCCCAGACGGACGGACAAACAGAAAGGGTAAATCAAGTACTAGAAGACATGCTACGGGCTTGCGCCTTAGATTTCAAAGGGAGTTGGTGTCGATATTTAAGTTTAGCGGAATTCACCTACAACAATAGTTATCAAGCTACTATTGGAATGACACCCTACGAGGCTCTGTACGGAAGGAAATGTAGGTCCCCTATATGCTGGTACGAAGGTGGTGAAAAGAAGGAGATGTGAGTTCAAACAGAATTTATTGACAACACCACCCGTGCCATACAGAACATCCGCCAACGAATAGAAATAGCTCAGAGTCGACAAAAGAGTTATGCAGATAAGAGACGAAGGCCCTTAGAATTCAGTGTCAGAGATGCAGTGTTCCTCAAGGTAGCTCCGATGAAAGGAGTGATGAGGTTCGGAAAGAAAGGAAAACTAAGCCCACGTTATGTAGGCCCATATCAAGTTCTGAAAAGGGTGGGCAAGGTGACCTATGAACTAGCGCTACCTCAGGAGATGTCTGCTATCCACAATGTGTTCCATGTTTCGATGTTAAAGAAATGTATTCCGAGCATAGACCAGGTGATCGAACCACAAACCGTACAAGTGCAAGAGGATCTAAGTTACGTAAGTCGACCGGTACAGATATTGGATCGAAGTATCAAAAGACTAAGGAACAAAGAAGTACCATTAGTAAAGGTTTTGTGGCAAAATCAACGGTTCGAAGAAGCCACATGGGAGCGAGAAGACGATATGAAGAAGAAGTATCCGGAATTATTTTAAGTTCGAGGACGAACTTTTATGAGGTATGAGGGACTGTAACACCCATGGAGTACTTAGCAAGATTTTAGATATTTTTATCATGAATAAAAATAGGCCTTATGTTGAATTTACAAAAAAAATAATAAAAATAGAAATAGAACCAAAAAGAGAGATGACCAAGGCTTGAACCTTGGATCTCCTACTAGATATATACATGTGTTAACCAATAGACCAAGAGAAATTATTGTTAAAGAAGGAAGTGACAATATAGTTAAGGGTAAGAAAAGATATTTTTGTTTCATTGAGAAGGAGAAGTTAGAGTTGCCTCTCCCTCTCAAAAGAAAATAGGATTTTTACTTCCTCTTTTCATTAAGGAGAAGTAAAAGAAAGGAGAAGGAAAAATACATTTTCCCTTCCTCCTCTCATGATGAATAAAAGGGGAAATTAAGAAGAAACTTCATTTTTTCTTCTCTTCCTCCTCCCTTCTCTTCCTCACCGTGACCAAGGAGCCTCCCCTACCTCTCCTTGCCGAAACCCAAAAACAAGGAAGACCCCTCTCTAGGAAGGCTCCACAAGCAAGATCCCTCTTTCCTTAAGCGAATAAGGATGTAAGTATTCCCTCACCTGTGGTACAAGTTGCTTACGGTTTTCTCGAAAGACTCGAACTCTTAGAATTTGAAATAAAAGAAGAGAAGAAACCATGCTTATGAACTTGATAGGTTATGATATGATTTTAGTTAGAAAGGAAATTATGTGTGTGATGTTAAGCTTAATCTTTTTATTGAGATGTTTATTAACTTTCTCTCCTTTTTATAAGTTTCGGCCATGATAAAAAATATAGGGTTCATGAGGCTTAAAACCTAATCTAACTTGCTCCTAGATTTATTTATGATGTACTAAGAAAGTTGCTAGAGATTCATGTTCATATGTTAACTAGAGATTTTATTCTTGCTTGAAGAAAGGTTCGGCCATGATAGAAATATAGGGTTCATAAGGCTTAAAACCTAATCTAACTTGCTCCTAGATTTAATTATGATGTACTAAGAAAGTTGCTAGAGATTCATGTTCATATGTTATCTAGAGATTTTATTCTTGCTTGAAGAAAGGTTCGGCCATGATAGAAATATAGGGTTCATAAGGCTTAAAACCTAATCTAACTTGCTCCTAGATTTATTTATGATGTACTAAGAAAGTTGCTAGAGATTCATGTTCATATGTTATCTAGAGATTTTATTCTTGCTTGAAGAAAGGTTCGGCCATGATAGAAATATAGGGTTCATGAGGCTTAAAACCTAATCTAACTTGCTCTTAGATTTATTTATGATGTGTTATGAAAGTTGCTAGAGATTCATGTTCATATGTTATCTAGAGATTTTGTTCTTGCTTGAAGAAGGGTTCGGCCATAATAGAAATATAGGGTTCATGAGGCTTAAAACCTAATCTAACTTGCTCATAGATTTAGTTATGATATGTTATGAAATTTGTTAGAGATTCATGTTCATATGTTGTTTAGAAACTATGTTTTTGCTTGAGGAAGTTTCGGCCATGATGGAAACATTAGGGGTTATGAAACTCAAAACCTAATTTAGTATGATCATAGACCTCCATGTGATATGTTATGAAATTAACTAAAAAGATTTATGTCTACATGTTGTTCATAAGTTTATTTCCTAGTTGTAAAGTTTCGGCCAAGATAGTGATTTAGGGTTTCATAAAGCTCTAAACCTAATTTAGCATATTTATAAGTTTCCTTGTGATATGTTATCAAATTGGCTAAGTATTCATGTTAAGAGATTTATTAGAAGTCCACTTCTTGTGCATGATGTTTTGGCTATGATAATTTTAGGGTTCATGAAGCCCAAAAACCTAAGTTAGTATGCTCATAGGTTTCTTGATGATATGTTATAAAATGGGATAGAAACTTGTACTTATATGTTGCTTAGGAGTTCATTTTCTACATGATGGAGTTTCGGCCATGAAGAATCCTTAGGGTTCATGAAGCTCCAAAACCTAATTTAGTGTACTTATGGACTTCTTTATGATATATGATGGAATTAGCTAGGTGTTCATGCTACATGTGGTTTAGAAGTGTACATCCTTGGCTTATGAAGTTTCGGCCATGATAATAATTTAGGGTTTCATAAAGCTCAAAACCTAATCTAGCATGCTTATAGACTTCCTTATGATATGTTAACAATTTGGCTAAGTATTTATGTTCATGTGTTGCTTAGAAGTTTACTTCTTGTTATGATGTTTCGACTATGATAATGTAACACCCAAAAAATTATAAGATAAGTATATGGGTGTTAGTTGCTTTAGAGCATAAAGGTTAGAAGAATCAAAAAGAAAAAGAAATAAGAGAAATAAAAGAAGAGGTGAAGGTTTGAACCTTGAACCTCTCACAAAGGATAGAAATAAAATTATGTATGATAACCACTAGGATAATGAATAACATGTGAATGGGAAATGATTGAAATTGTAGTTAAAAGTAAAGATATAATTGAGGGAACAAAAGAAAATCATGTAACTTTCTTCCCCTTGTTTACCTCTTGGTTAAGAAAAAGGAGTAGCAAAAGACAAGTTGTCTTTCTTCCTTTTTCTTCTCTATTTTCGTGGAGTTTAAGAGAACAATGAAGAGAAGAGTTAAGGGGAAGGAATGAGGACATATTCTCATTAGAAAGATACATGCATGAATTAAGGAGGAAAGGAAGCAAAGTTCATCTTTGTAACTTCCACCCACTTAGCATAAAAAGGAAAGGAACTAAAGGATTTCATTTTTTTTCCTTCTCCCTCACCCTTGCCGAAACTAGAAGCCTCCTCCCTCATTTCCACAAGCCAAGTTTAGGTTTCTCCCTAAGAGAAAACTAAACTACAAGAAGGAGCCTTCAAGGTGTACCCTTCCAAGCAAGAGAAATAAAAAGGAGTGCTAGAAGAAGAAGCTTCCTTCTTCCTCTTCACCAAGGGTACCAATTCTTTAAAGATTTATAAGTGAACACTAGGTAAGCTTCCCCTCACCTGTGGTACAATAGTTTATATGGTTTTCCATGAAGATAGATCGCTTAAAAACCTAGGACTTGCTTTATGAAAAATTCGGCCAAAACAAGAAGAAGAGCCTAAGAAATTTGTAACTAGATATGCTCATTATTTTTCTTATGACATGTATTTTTATGTAAGAGGTTAATCTAAGGTTTCCACGCTAGAATAAATAATGAAAACTTAGATCCATAAGCCTTAGACTCTCGGCCAAGCATGAACAAGAAGACTAGGTAAGTTTAAGACTCAAACTAAGCATGTTTCCTTATTCTTGTGTTATGTACCCTATGATAATGAGGTTGTTAACTTTTTCTCTTACTTGTATGTTGTTTGAAACTCCATTTCCATGCTCATGAATATTCAGCCATGGAAGAAGTAAAGGCCTAGGAGAGTTTTAAACCTAAAACTAAGCATGCTAAGATTTCTCCTAAGACAAGACATGAAGCTAAAATGTTATGCCATGATTGTATGTTAGTTATGAATCTTATTTCATGCTTATGAAGATTCGGTTATGATGAGATTTGAAGTCTAGGAAAGTTTAAACCAAGGCTAGGAGGCTCATGACCTTCTTGATAAATGATATGAAACTAGTTGATGTTTTTATGGTTGCTTGTTACATAGAATTTTGGTTACATGTAACTTTCGGCCACACTAAGTTTTAAAGCTAGGATGTGTAGATTTTTAACTAAGTTTACTCATGTTGTTCCTTGTTATGATGCCATGAGAATTGGGTAGGGTTTCCATGCTTTTAGGCCATATGAAAAACAAAACCAAGCTCACATGTTTCGGCCACCTTTGGATTAAAGGCCTAGGAAAACTTAGAACCCAACTTACATATGTTCATGATGTTTCTTGTGATAAGTACTATGAAATGTAGTTGTGGTTTCCATGCTCTTATGCCACTAGAAACTTAGTTTCATGCTTGATAGGTTTCGGCCAATACTAGTGTAAAGGTCTAGAGAAATTTTGAAACCAACTTATATATGTTCATGATGTTTCTTGTGATAAGTACTATGAAATGTAGTTGTGGTTTCCATGCTCTTATGCCACTAGAAACTTAGTCCCATGCTTGATGTGTTTCGGCCACTACAAGTTTAAAGGCCTAGAGAAAATTTAGAACCCAACTTATATATGCTTATGATGTCTTGTGATGCATGCTATGAAATGTAGTTGTGTTTTCCATGCTCTTATGCCACTAAAAACCTAGTTCCATGATAGGTATGGTTCGGCCACTACAAGTTAATGGGTCTAGGAAGTTTGAAATTTAAAACAAATGTGCTTATGTTGTTCCTCATGAAATGTATAAGATATTGGCTTAAGGTTCAACACTTCCATGCTACTTGTAACCTAGAATGAGACATGCTAGGGTTCGGCCATGATAAGATTAGGAGCTTAAGGAACTTAGAACCCAAACTAAATATGCTTAAGTAGTTCCTTATGAAATATGATATGATATGGGTTAGGGTTTACATGTTTGCATGTTGCTTAGAACTTGATTTCTCTTCATGAAAGGTTTCGGCCATGAAAGAATTGGAAACCTAGGAGGGCTTAAAAATTTAGGTTAACATGCTTATGACCTTTCTTATGCTAGTATGTGAAGATAGCATGAGATTTTTATGTTTGTATGTTGTCTAGAGATCATGCCTCTACTCATGACTTTCGGCCATATGAGTTTAGTGACCTAGATGTACCTCACATGCTATGAATGAATCAAGAGATGTTAATTAATTATTCCATGAATGGTTATGTCCTTTTTTATGATAAGTGATATGCTCTTTTATGTATGCTTATGATCCATGTATGTGCTATGTGTTCAATCATGCATGCTTTAGGATATGATAAAATGATATGTTCATTATGCAAGCTTATGATTCATGCATGTGCTGTGTGCCCAAATATGCATGCTTTATGATATGATAAGTGATATGTTCATGTTGTATGCTATGATTCATACATGTGCTGTGTGCCCAAAAAAATGCATGTTTTATGATATGTCAAGAAACATGATATGCATGAAAGAATAAGAACTATGATATGTATGACATGCTACTTTACTTTATGTATGGCTTGTACCAAGGGTGGGCTCCATAAGTGCCCCGGGGTCGATGGACTAAGAAACGGGCATCGTTAGGGATGGGCTCCTAAGTGCCCCTAGGTCGATGGACTAAGAAACGAGCCTAGTATGTATGCCTTGTAGGGTTCAAGACTTGCTACCTTGGACCTACATAGGACGCGCGCATTTATGTATGTGGTACAAGCCGGGGCCCCAATCATGTTGAGATTATGTTTAAGTATGTATTGTATAAGTTTTCAAAAGACATGTTGCATATGTTGCATTATATATGTTAGGAGTTTACCATGCTTATACTTTATGATTATGCCATGATAGTTATGATGATGTTATGCTATGACAGGATACGTTGATGATTATGTTATGTTATGCCATGATACTTTATGCTATGTTACGATAGGCCATGATATGCTCTTGACATGATACATTTGTCTTTATGCCTTATGACTTGTGATTTTAATATGCTTTACGGTTTTTGTGAGTAGGAAAGGAACTTACTGAGCCATGAGTGCTCACAGCTTACTTTCTTGTACCACAGATAAAGGCAAGGAATGGATGTAGTAGGGGAGCAGCAGGAGGGGCTAGAAGGATGTGTGCGGTAGTGGACTGGCTAAAGGAAAAGACCTGCTTTTGTTTAATAAGAAATATGCCATGTTGATGTTTTCATTTTATGACTCCATGACCTTAAGTATGTGTTTAGGTATCAAGACTCAAAAAAAAATTATGATAGGTATGTTATGTGGTTCCTTTATGTCTATGGTGATTTTTAAGTAAGAAAAGTTTTTTTTTTAATTCTCTAAGTAAGACTTCCGCTGTGTTAAGTATGTATGTGTCGCAAGTAATCCCCGTCGCCTTAGCAAGAGGGGCGGGGCGTTACAGATAAGATGTTAGGGTTCATGAAACTCAAAACCTAATTTAGTATGTTCATAGACTCCTTATGATATGTTATAAGATTTGCTAAGTATTCATGTTGTATGTGGCTTTGGAGTATTCTTTTGTTATGAACTTTCGGCCATGACTATAACTTAGAATTCAAGAAAGTTTTTAACTTAAACTTAGCAAGCCATGAATTTATTTATGATATGTTTTATGTTAAGTGTGCATGCTTTATGATAAGATCAGTAACATGTTGATTATGTATGTTATGAATTATGCATGATATGATCCTTATGATGATTATGTACTCAAGTATGTATGATTTCAACATGTTGCATGCTCATATATGTAAGCTTATGAACCAAGCATGATAAGGGTTTTATATGATGGCCATGTGCCAAGAATGCATGCCTTATGATATGATAAGAAAATGACAAAGAGTTGCTTCCCTCAAGTTGGGATTAAGAGCACTCTTCATGTTAAGACAAGAGCATGACCTTATGATGATATGATATGCATGACATGTACTTTACTTTGTATGGCTTGTACCAAGGGTGGGCTCCATAAGCGCCCCTAGACCGACGGACTATGAACGGGTCTAGTAAAAAGGGATGGGCTCCTTAGTACGCCCCTAGACCGACGGACTATGAACGGGTCTAGATCCCTAGTAGGTTCGGGGCTAGCTACCCTGTCCTAGGGATTGCGCGCATTTATGTATGTATGTGGTACAAGCTGGGCCCTCATGATGATGATATTATGTTCAAGTATTAAAAGATATGTATAAAGACATTTTGCACTCAACATGGCATATGTTTTAAAAAGGCATTTTGCATAATGCACCCCTCCTTATATGATATGTTTCTTTCCATGTTCATGATATGTTATGCTTCTCATGGTTTACCTCATATGATTACTTTGTTTATGATATGTTAGAAACATGATTCATAATAATATGTTATGATAAGAAACCATGCTCACATAGTGATGATTATGTTATTTTTTCATTGATGATATGCTTGTATGATTATGCTTGAGATACGGATTTTTGTGAGTAGGAAAGAATCTTACTGAGCCCGTGTGCTCATAGCTTACTTCCTTGTACCACAGATAAAGGCAAGGGATGGATGACCTAGGGGAGCTGCAGGAGAGGCAAGGAGGTGTGTGTGGCAGTGGCTCGGCTGGGACGAATAAGACCTGCTATAATGCTTTGTTATGTTTGACATGAACCATTGTATTTATGTTACATTCCAGTATAACTCTATGACATTTCCGCTGCTTTAAGTTATAAGAAAGAATTTTTGAATATGTATGTATCCTGGAATGGTTAAGTAAGTAAGTAGCCCCGTCCCTTTGAGTAGCAGGGAGGGCGGGCATTACACAGAGTGAGATACTGTCTACCGATTTTGGGGGTTCCAAGTCAGGTCTTTTGTGTGATGGTGAAGGGTAGTCGTTGGTAATCGGAAGAAGTTGTGTGGATTGTGGTTTGGATAATTAGAATTTTCTTGTTTAGTTAACTTAGTTTAATTTGGTTCATTGTTGAAGTTTGCTTGTGTTGAAGTTCTTTCATTGAATGCTTGTATTGAATATGATTTTCCATGTTTGAATTGCACTTATTATGCTTAATTAGCTTCACGCCTACAATGTGTTCGATGAATTGCTTCAACCAATAGCTAGGTTCAATTTAATGTATTTTAGTTTGTTTAGTTCTTACTTTGTCTTTTTCTTTCAATTTAGTTAAGTTCTAGTTTTGATTGAATGTTAGGGTTTCTTTACATGCTTTAGGTTTCATTCTATGCTTAGTTTTGTTGATGTTTTACTTCACGTTGTCTTTTATTTTCTTAAATTGTAGTTAGGATAGACTTAGCTTTAATTACTTATATTGTCTTTTTATTTAATATATTAGCTTTCATTTAATGCTTTGTCATTTCATTTCTTAGTTTAATTGTGTTAATAGTTAATCCATAGAGTAGTGTGACAATGCATTGTGGATTAATTATTCACACTTAGTTAGATTTCATTCTAGCACTAGATTAATTTCCTACTTGCTTTGCTTTTCATTTGGTAGATTTAGAATCAAAATCCAAAACTCCCATTTCCATATTAAAAATCCCAAAAATAGAAATAACATACAATCCTAAATTATCATCCTATCGTTACATTCGTTGGCGGATGACCCTAGTCATTTCTATGCTACATTAGCGTAGGAGGGGTTTGGTATTCATTGTTTGATGCCCAATTCATGACAAAATTGGCCTAAATCAAATTGGCGCCATTGTCGAGGACTTATAGCGGTGTTTGGTAATCTTAGGATTGTTTTTCTATTTTCTTTTTTGTTTCTATTTTTTTGTGGTTGCAAAAATTCAAAAACATTGTTAGGGTTTAATTATTTCATCTCTTTTATGCATGTGTGATGTCTTGTATATTTTTCTGTGTCTTTTAATGGTATTTGCATGAGTGTTTTAGGTAAGACCAAGAAATTTCTTCTATATCATTAGTAGTTTCAGAGTTTCAGTGTGTTCAGGATCTCAGACTTGATGAGCAACATGGAGAAGAACACTGAAAAGACTCTCAGAGAGTTTTGGACACCAGACTTGTCAGAGGATTTCTTTTGCATCAGATATTCTAATTTAAAGGCAGACTTCGAGTTATGGCAAATCATTCATTTATTACCGAAGTTTCATGGACTTTCTGGTGAAGATCCCAACAAACATCTGCATGATTTGGAGATGATTTGTTCTTCATGGAATCCACTTGGCATATTAGAAGAAGATGTTAGACTTAGAGCATTTCCATTTTCAATAGCAGATTCAGTAAAAGATTGGTTGTATTACCTTCCACCCAACTCTATCACCAGCTGGATCGAAATGAAGAAATTATTTCTAGCGAGGTTCTTTCCTTCTTCTAGGACTGCAGCTCTTCGAAGGAGCATTTGTGGAGTCCAGCAATTCGCAGGCGAACCGTTTCAAGATTATTGGGATAGATTTAAAGGACTTGTTGCTAGTTTCCCTCAGCACCAGATAAGCGATCAACTACTGATTATATACTTCTATGAGGGTTTGTGTCCCATGGATAAGAGTATGGTTAATGCAGCTAGTGGAGGGGCTCTAGTTAACAAGACATCTACTCAAGATAGAGAACTTATTGAGATTATGGCTTCAAATTATCAGCAATATGGGATTAGACCAATGATTACTAAAGATGTTCATTCCCTTGCTAATGTATTCCCGACCAAGATCCAGTATTAACAGCCTGATCCTCAATATTATCAGACTCATCAGCAGAATAGGTATAATTTATTTGCAAGATTCGGGGATGGGAGCACACAACAAGGGACTTCTGAGTGGCCCCAGTCTTACCAGCCTTACTTTCAGCAACATCAGCCAAAGCAGGATTTTAGGGAGCAGTTACAAAAATTATGTCAACAACAAGAAACACAATTTCAGCCAAGGGCATATTCATCAACACAGTTACAGTTGCTATCAGATCAACCTACTGTATCAATTCCTGAGGAGATGGATTGTAGAGTTTGTGATATTCCTGACTTTTATTCTGCTACTCTACATGATTCTTCTAGTTTTTTGTATTGTGATGTTGTAGTTGATTCTGATATTGTTGTTGTCGATGATGTTGTTGTTCCAGATATTCTTGATGTTGTAGGTATAGAAGATAATGATGGAAGTGTAGGTGAAACCCAAGAATCGCTTCCTATGACTATTCTACCACCAGCTGAGCCAGTTGAGCCTGCAGTTGTACTTATTAACGATGGAAGTGTAAGGGAAACTCAAGAATCACTTCCGTTGATTGTACCTAATTCAGAGCCAGATATTTTTTCTGATCAAGATAATGCCACATTCACTGTCCTAGAGCCTCCAGGTATCTTTAAGGATGGTAAGGTTGATATTTCTTCTGAATCTTTAGGAAATACCATGGAGGTAGTTCATTTTGATCGTAGTGGATGTGATACATCTTGTGATTCATGCTCTGTTAATTTTGTTAATATTTCTAGTCCTCTCACATAGCATGCATGCAGGGAATGCATCCTTTTATTTTTAGTGTGCAGGATTTGTATAGATATTTCATTTGCAATAAATCATGCAAGGATGCATTCTACCACTTAAAAAAAGCCCTAACACTTTATGTAATAATGAAGCTTCTGGAGTGGACACTCCAATTGAATCGTCTTCATCCACCGGAGAAAATTTTTGAGGAGTCAAAGGTGGAGGGAGCGATCCTCACTTCATCTACATTTATCCCATTTCCAGAATGGCTTCTAGAACTGAATCGACTTCGACCACCAGAAATTCAGGGGAGTTGGTTCCATCTCACTTTACTTTTTCTTTCCACTTGTATATATTTCTTTACTTTGTTTGCTTGGTTAGCTTTTATTTGATAGCTCATTTTTAGTTTGTCTAGTCAGGTTTTCGTAATAAATTTCCTATGCATTCTTTTTATCATCTTAGAAATTGTGAAAGTTAGTTAAATTTGATTTTCAAATTTGATGATTTATTGTGATGATTGGATTTTCGGATTACATGTGATTACAACTTGATGATGGATTTCATGTTGGTAGATTGAGATGATAATTTTTTATATACCTAGTGAGGATATTTTTGAGCCTATTATTCCTATTGATGTGTGATGCACTTGTGGTTAATGCTACTATAGAACTTGTTTAATTCTTTCGAGACCACCTTATCATAGGTTTGCATGATTTTTATGAAGGCTATCTCATTTGCTTTTATCCATTCCTTTTGTTAGATATTACATGATGAGTGTTTTGCTCGAGACGGACAAAAATTTAATTGTGGGGGGAGAGAAATAGCTTAGTGGAATTTAGGAGAAGCATAGGGGAACCATGCTTGATCATCATAGGTAAACCATGCTATTTATCTTTTTATTTGAGCTATTGATGATGTTGTATAGTGATACACAACATGTTTTGAAAAAAAAAGTGAAAAAAAAGAAAAAAATCATTAGAAACAAAAAAACAAATAAAGAAAAAAAAACAAATAAATAAAAAAATAGAAAAGAGAAAAAAAAAAAAGAGGAAAAAAGTTTTGACATGTTGTGCTATTTTATATTCCTTTGTGATAGAATTTTTAGAAGAAACAATCTTTATTGTAGCAACATTTAGATTTTATTGTATATTATGAGTGGATGTTTATTGAAAAGCTATAGTAGAGGTTGTCTACATAGTTATTGGATTTATGGAAAAACTTTAACATGTGCTATTTTGAATTTTTTTTTGTGGTAGAATTTTTGTGAGTGACAACCTTTATTGTAGCTACGTTTAGATTTTATTGTATATCATGAGTGATATTTTATTGTATATCATGTCTTCCACCAATAACTTGCTTTATCTTCTTCATATCTTTTCTTTACACTATCATTTGCTTTGATTCATGTTTCCCTTACATTTCAAATAATGCATTCATTATTTTATTGTGCACTCTTGTGTATATAGTGGTGGAGATTAGAAGTAAAGCAAGCATATGGTAGTGCATGAATCCATGAGTAGCTTGAGTGAGCTCCACTATTGTATGTATTTGAGAGAAGAGCCACCATCATTTACCTTGTGAGGTTTATTTGGTTATCATTCTCAATTTATTGATTATGGATTGAAGTTATCATGTTTGTTAATCGATGTATGAATTGAATCCATGAATGCTTTGGTCATTTGAATTGGACAATCATAGGTAACTCACTTTCACTATTTTCTAAGTTTAAGTAAGAATTGCTAGGGGAATTCATTTTAGTTATTTTTATTATTTTGTTTACTTGCTCGAGACGAGCAAGAATAAGTGTGGAGAAGTTGATAACTAGTATTTTTGTACATTATTTGGGCTCTTATTATTGACATTTTTTACCTTCTCACATACTTAATTTGGTGTTTATACTATGTGTTGTGAGTAGAAATTTATTTTGGACTTAAATATAAATGTCCTACAATTATGAAATTTGATCGCATGTTTTTATTTTGGTTTTTGTAGGAAATTCAAAGATCTATGGATTAGGGTCAAGCCAAATCAAATTTGACCTAATTTGGAGGTCAAACGGAGGAGATCAAGATGAATCAGTCTGAACTGTTGATCAAGATCAAGTGAGATCCTGCTCTTTTTGTCAGATCAAGTGATCTAACACTTCATCCTGATTTAAAGAGATCTAGACTGTTCATAGAGATCATCCTCATCCAATTCCAATTCATCTCCAATTTGGATCAAGAGAAAAGCCCAATTTGAGCCAACAATTCAACTCTTAAAACCTACTCTTCAAGCCCAATTCCAAAAAACCAATTTCAATTTCTTATTGGATTCGGATCTAAACTCTAATGAATACCCTTTCCTTAACCCAAACCCGATCCACTAAGAAACCAAGTCCCCTTTTCTTACCTTCACGCGGACGAACAGAAGCCAGCAGCCATCTTTGCTCGCGACTTCTTCCTGCGGGCTAGGGCACACAACTCTCCCCACACCAGTGCCTCCTTTTCCTCTCTTCTTCCTCACCACCGGTCGGCGGCGCCTTCTCTTCCCTTGCCACCGGCCGGATCTCCACAGCCCACTCCTTCTCCTTCTCATATTCCAACGGCGACGACAGCAAGCACTCTAGGCGGGGTAGCGAGCGACGGCAACGATTCCGATCATCTTCACCTCACCAGAGGGGTTCTCCGATGTGTCCTCCACCTTCCGGCAACCTTCTGGTAGTTCTTCAATCTGGGGTTCATACGGTGGAGCGAGGAGGCAGTCGGCAGTCTAATTTTTCCAGCAAATTCCATCCGAGGGGGTTCTTCGTTGGAAGATTGCATTCATCCCATTGTTGTCGAAGTAAGCAGCAACCAACAGAGTGAGCTACTGTCTACTGATTTTGGGGGTTCCAAGTCGGGCCTTTCGTGTGATGGCGAAGGGTAGTCATTGGTAATCGGAAGAAGTTGTGTGGATTGTGGTTTGGATAATTAGAATTTTCTTGTTTAGTTAACTTAGTTTAATTTGGTTCATTGTTGAAGTTTGCTTGTGTTGAAGTTCTTTCATTGAATGCTTGTATTGACTATGATTTTTCATGTTTGAATTGCACTTATTATTTTTAATTAGCTTCACGCCTACAATGTGTTCGATGAATTGCTTCAACCAATAGTTAGGTTCAATTTAATGTATTTTAGTTTGTTTAGTTCTTACTTTGTCTTTTTCTTTCAATTTAGTTAAGTTCTAGTTTTGATTGAATGTTAGGGTTTCTTTACATGCTTTAGGTTTCGCTCTATGCTTAGTTTTGTTGATGTTTTACTTCACGTTGTCTTTTATTTTCTTAAATTGTAGTTAGGATAGACTTAGCTTTTATTACTTGTATTATCTTTTATTTACTAGATTAGCTTTCATTTAATGTCTTGTCATTTCATTTCTTAGTTTAATTGTGTTGATAGTTAATCCATAGCGTAGTGTGATAGTGCGTTGTGGATTAATTATTCACACTTAGTTAGATTTCATGCTAGCACTAGATTAATTTCTTACTTGCTTTGCTTTTCATTTGTTAGATTTAGAATCAAAATCCAAAACCCCCATTTTCATATTAAAAATCTCAAAAATAGAAATAACATACAATCCTAGATTATCATCCTATCATTATATTCGTTGGCGGATGATCTGAGTCATTTCTATGCTATATTAGCGTAGGAGGGGTTTGGTACTTCATTGTTTGATGCCCAATTCACGACAAAATTAGGCGATGATCAGTAGGATCCAAGGCTTATCAATAATTTTAGTCTCTCTTCATTACTCGGTCAAGAGGCTCTCCGACAACCTAGGCTTCAATTCCAACTCTAGTTGTAGGTATAATCTTTCATTTACTTGCATTTTCATTTAAGGGGGATAGTGGTGTGTTACTATCTTCCTCATTCTTATACAAGTTTTGCTCGTTCTCTGAATGTTTTCAAAGTTGAGAACCTTAGTAGATTGTGCATCGTAAGGCGATCATGGATCGTAAGCCTTGGAGTAGTAGTTGTTGTACTACTAACCAAGTAAAAAAAGAATTGTGCAATCTTGTATTTTCTAGTCTCTATTATTTTTGCTATTACTTTGATTTATTTTACAAAACAAAAAAGAAGAGTTTTTAAACGAACGAGATTCACCCCCACCCCCCGGCGTCTCCCCTCACTCGTCTATTTCAATCCAACAATACCACCCTAATTTTTTTACAACTAGCCACCATTGAATTGACCAATTCCATTAGGAGCATTTTGTTCGCTCGAGATGAACTACCAGTCAATTGCTTGAACCTAGCAATTGACTTCTAGTGACTACGTGAACTGACTAGTTGCATTGGGAGAATTTTGTTCACTCAAAATAAATTATGAGGTTGGAACCTAACAATCGACTATTAACTACTAGTCGAACTGACCAATTGCATTGGGAGCATTATGTTCGATCAAACTGAACTACCAATTGATTGCTAGAACCTAGCAATCGATTGATATTGTTCTGTCAAATTGATTGATTGAATTGGGAACATTCTATTTGCTCGTAATGGTTTAGCAATTGATTGTTATCTCACAACAATCAATTGTTAGGGTTACCATGAAAAACCTTGAGTTGTGGTTTAGTTCAACAATCGATTGCTATGTTGTAGCGATTGATTGTTGTGGTATACCCTTTACCTCAATTAGGGTTTAGCTCATCATTTGATTGCTTGGTTCCATCAATCGACTAATAAACCCTATTTTAGGGTTTGCACACTTAACCCCTCAACTACAAACCCCCTTCATGTATATAATATATCAATCAATTGTTAGATACTACCAATCGGCTGATACTCTATTTTCAATCATTCTTGCTGATGGATGGCTCATATCTAAATGCAAGGGACATCATGAAATAAAAATCTATTAATATTTTTGTGTAATAGAATTCTATTATATTTTTTATAACAGAATTCTATTATTATTTTTTTATAACAGAATTATGTTATGTTATGATTTTACTGGGTCTAAGGTTTAGGCACTATTTATAGGGATCATTATAAACCTATTATATTATGAGAATAATTGAATGTGATTCTCTTGTATAGAGAGAATTCTAATAAAGCTTTGACCATTTTTGTGGAGTAGACATGCCATCGAACCATGGTAACTCTTCATCTTCTTCTTCCTCAAGTTTACTCTTTCTTGTACTTCTTTATCTTGTTGCTCCGTGCGATCTCTTTCTCTCTTCATCTTCTTCCGTGTTAGAGGTTGAGAGGTGTTGCCTGCCATCTTTACGCAATAATTAGGTATCAAAGTGAGGTTTTGGTGGATTTCTTCAACATGTCGGGGATGACTTCTGCAAAATTTGATATGATGAAGTTTGATGGAATTAGGAACTTTGGATTATGGCAGAGAAGGGTCAAGGACTAGTTGGTTCAACAAGACATGGTGAAGCTGCTAGAAGAAAGAAAACTATAAAGTATGGAGAGATCAGATTAGGAAGAACTTTAGGCGAGGATAGTGACAACAATCAGGCTTTATCTTACAGATAATGTGATGTACTATGTCATGGATAAGGAGTCACCGGTGGTAGTTTGGTAAAAGTTGGAAAGCTAGTACAAGTCAAAGTCATTGACAAACAGGCTCTATCTTAAGTAAAAATTATTCAAGCTGAAGATGACAGAGGGAACCAATTTGAGTAAGTACATCAACATATTCAACCAAATTATGAGTGATCTGAAGCGTGTAGATGTGAGGATCAAGGATGAAGACAAGGCGCTGATGTTGCTGAATTCTCTACCTTTATCTTCTACATATGAGAATTTGGTTACTACTTTAATGTGAGGTAAGAAAACTATTAAATTGGAGGAGATCACAAGTGCATTGCTAGGTTTTCACCAATGAAAGAAAACAAGCGACAAAGTTTCTTAGGAAGAAGGACTTGTGGTAAATTACAACTGAGAGCACGGTAGGAGTAAAACTTAGTACGGATTGGGCAATGATAACAAAGCTTGTTCTAAGTCGAGAAGAAAGAAGGTGATCATGTGCTACAAGTGTGGAGGCAAAGTTCATATGAAGAGAGATTGTCCAAAGATAAAGAAACATGTCATAGAGAACAAAGGTAGTTTCGCAAAGTTTGCAAACATAGTTAAAGAAGAAAATTTAGATAGCAGTGATGGAGATATGCTATCAGTTATATCAAGTTCGGAGTAGCTGACAGATGCATAGATCTTAGACTCTGCATGTTCATATCACATGAGTACTCCAAACAAGGAGTGATTTGATACCTATAGGAGAAAGATGTTGTGCAGGTGGAGCTAGAGACTCATGATTCCGATGATTCTACCTCAAAGCACAAGGAGCATCATGCTAGAGCTGATGGTAGAACGAGATGAGTCATAAAGTCACCCACTAGATATGGATTTGAAGACTTAGTATCGTATACGCTTATCACTAGTAGTGGAGTTCCTACATCTTTTCAAGAAGAGGTACATAACTCTGAGAAGGACAAGTGGATGGATGCTATAGCAGAGGAGATAGAGTCATTGCATAAGAATCAAATATGGAATCTAGTGGAACTTCCTAAAAGAAAATGAGCTATAGTGGTCCAAGTGAATATTCAAGAAGAAAGAAGCAATATCAGAGAGAGAAGTGAAGTTCAAGGCTTAGTTGGTAGTAAAGCGGTATTCACAGAGAAAGAAGATTGACTATGAAGAAATTTTCTCTCCTGAAGTAAGACATACATCAATTAGAGAAGTGTTGGCTTTGGTGGCACAACACGATTTGCATCTAGAGTAAATGGATGTGAAGACGACATTTCATCATGATAATTTGGAGGAGTAGATTTTTATATCACAACTTAAGGGATTTAGTCTGCCTGGACAAGAACAGTTAGTTTGCAAGTTGAAGAAATCGCTCTATGGATTGAAACAATCTCCTAGGTAATGGTACAAATGTTTGGATTCATACATAATTCAAAACAGATATAGGAGATGTGAGTATGATTGTTGCATATATATGAAGAGCCTTGAAGATGAATCACTGATTTTTTTCTATTATACATGGATGATATGCTCATTGTTGCAAAGAAGATTAAAAAGGTCGATAAATTGAAGAGACTATTGAGCAAGGAATTTGACATGAAAAATTAGGGAGAAGCCAAGAAGATTATTGGGATGGGGATTCACAGGAATAGAGCTGTAGGGAGATTATGTTTATCTCAATGTATCTATGTGGAGAAGGTGTTAAATAGGTTCAACATGAAAAATGCAAAGTCGGTGAGCACACCCCTAGTGCATCACTTCAAATTATCCAATACACAATGCCCAAAGATGAATAAGGTGATCCAAGAGATGTTAAAGGCTCCTTATACCAGTGTAGTTATTTGTCTGATGTATGCCATAGTTTGCACGAGATCAGATTTAGTGCAAGCAATTAGTATGATGAGCAAGTTTCTCTCAAATCATGGTCGACCACATTGATATGCAGTGAAGTAGATTTTTAGATACTTGAGAAATACAACTGATTATGACATCATGCTTAGTAAACAACTGAAAGATCCTTCAGTTGATGAGTATATAGATACAGACTATGTAGGAGATTTAGATGATATAAGGTCTACTATAGGATACATGTCCATTATAGTAGGAGGACTTATCTGTTGGAAGTCTATGATACAATATATTATTGCATGTCTTCTACGAAGTCGGAGTACATGATTGTTGGGGTTCAATCAAAGTCCCACATTGGAAAGATTTGGGAAAGATCATGGGATTAAAAGGATGCATGATATCTCCATTGGCATGAGACCTTTTGGGGAGAGCCCAAGAGCAAAGCCATGAGGACCTAGGCTCAATGCCATTGTGGAGATATATGGACATCCTTTGGTCACAACAAATGGTATCAGAGCCATGGACCAGACCAGATACCATGTGAGATGACCTTGAATGAAGTTGAGGGTGGGCCCGAAGTAGGTCAGGATGACTGGATGCTTGCAGGGAGGCTTGGAGTAGGTCAAGGTGACCAGATACTTGCAAGCAGACAAGCAGATTAGGGTGACCGGATGCTCGCGGATTGGCCCAAAGCAGGTCAAGATTGACCGGATCCAACTGCTTATGGGGAGGCTCGAAATAGGTTAGGATGATCGGATGCTTGTGGGAAAGGCCCCGAAGCAAGTCAGGGTGACCGGATACTCGCAGGGAGGCCCGGAGTATGGCAGGATGACTGGATGCTTGCGAGGAGGCCTGAAGAAGGTCAGGGTGACCAGATGCTTGTGGGGAGGCGAGTAGTTCAGGGTGACCAGATGCTCGCAGGGATGCCCGAAGCAGGTCAAGGTGACCGAATGCTCGCAGGGAGGCCTGGAGTAGGTCAAGGTGACTGAGTGTGGATGCTTGTGGGGAGGTCCAGAGCAGGGCAGGGTGACCAGATGCTCGCGGGGAGGCTCGGACCATAAGAGTAATTGTGGTCCTTCGTTTAAGGGGAGGATTGTTGGAGTTCAATCAAAGTCTCACATTGGAAAGATTTGGAAAAGATCATGGAGTTAAAAGGATGTAGGATATCTTCATTGGCTTGAGGCCTTTTGGGAAGAGCCTAAGAGTAAAGTCATGAGGGCATAGGCCTAAAGTGGACAATATCATGCCATTGTGGAGATATGTGGATATCCTTTGGGCACAACAATGATGACAGCAACTGAAGCAACGAAGGAACTTTATAACTTATAGGGTTGGTCAGAGAACTAGACGTTAGTCAAGTTGTTATGCGATAGTCATGTTGGGGCAGCGGGGCCGACAAGAGGGGATGAATTGTCTACCAAATAAAAATTAACCTTTCCCGATCTTTCAACTCATATTAGTAGCATAATTATAACAAAATAAATTGAACAATTAAAAATAAAAGAGGCTAAAAATTAACTTGGTTACAACTTAGATGATTGTTAATCCAAGGCAGTGAAGAGCACTAGTAGATCTCATTCGTTGCGGGTGGAGAAGCCTCTTACAGATGGTGATAGCTTAAGAAATAGATTAGGAAAGAGTACAAGAGTTCCTATCTCTAGGGGCTATTTTATGGCTCCTGGAAAATCTTATCCGAAGGTGGAAGACACCTTCAAGAGAATTCAAGGCACCTTCAATCAGTTAAGTTTTATCCATGCAAAGACAAAACTTTATCTTTTCTAACTGCTGTCAGAAGGCGCCTTCAAGGGCTAAAAGAGGTCTTCATACTGTTCATCGAAGTCATCTTCCAAGCCTTTGAAGGCACCTTTAGTACTATACACAGAAGGCGCCTTCAAAGCCTTTGAGGGCGTCTTCTATTCATCAGGAAATAGTTAACTTTCCTTGTTAATCATTTTTCGCTCTATTCACTTCGGTAATGCTCCAGCCATCTGGAATTGAGTTCACCAGCACCCAACTCTAGCCTTCTCCTTGAGCAGCCTTCCTCCCTGGCTTATCGTCCCTTAGACCGTGATGCACCTCCTTCTCATCTGCTGGTGTACTCTTCCGCAGTATTTCGTCCTTCGGATGCACTGACCCCGTCGACTCCCTTCCTGTGTCATCCTTCTCGCTGGTTGCATCTTCCACTCGACTTCTCGTGTTCCTAAGCTCCTGCACACTTAGACACAATGGTCAAAAACAACAGTACCTAATTGAACTTGGTTGACCACATCAAAACTATCCCGGGGTACTTACAATCTCTTCCTTTTTGATGTGCATCAACCCAACTTCAAGTTAGGATAAAAATTGTAATAAAATAAAAGTGATAACAAATTGCTTGCAAAATAAGTAAAAAAAAAAAACAAATTGCTTGCAAACAAATAAGTAAAAGATTCTAAATCCTACCTCCCCTTGAACTTGTACCTATTTCTCTCCTTTTGATGACATCAAAAAAATTTTGAAAAAAAAAAAATTAGGAAATTTAAAATATTTCTTTAGGGGTACTTAGAAATAATTAGTAGAAATATTTTCATAAAAAATATTTTTCAACTCTAAAATTTCTTCTAAACTTTTAAAAGAAATTAACTTTTTAGAAAACAATTCATAATAATTCCAGTAAAATTCAAAAAATATCAAAAAAAAATTTATAATGATAGTGAATCATCATGTTCTATTATAGAAAAAAATAAAAGTTTTCAAAAATAAGTTTGTGAAATATTTTTAATTTTTAAAATAAATTCAAAAAATATATATATTTTTAAATGATATTTTAAAAATAAAAAAATCGATAATTTTAAGAATATTTCATTTTGTATAGATAAAATTTTGAGTAAAAAGTTTGACCAGAAAGTTAATAAAAATGATTTTATCGACAAGAATAAATTAGGTAAATTAAATGTCAAGCATGCAAACAGAAATTTATTTAATTATCTAAACAAGATTTAGGAACCCAAAATAAATTATGACCTACTAGGTTAATCAAATATTTGGGAGGTACATAATTTTTAGAAATTTTTCTAATTTATTCTTGGTGATTTCTAATGTACTAGTTAGTTTTACCATAATTTCTAAATCTTAGTTTTTAATAGTAATTAGAACATGCATGGTTATTTTTCAACTTTTCAATTTCTATTCTCAATTTTTCATTTTCTATTTTTAAATTATCATACATTTTTAAGGGGGCATGAATTGGCTAAGGTCATTTTTATCTTAGCATTTTCTTTTTTCTAATTGTACTATATTGTTTGAAAGAATTTTAATAAAATTGAAAGACTACTTGGGAGATAGTGTGCGTGTCTTACTTACCTCATGTTGTGATACTCCCCCTCTATCGCAGCTTTTTTTCTGAGGATCCTCCTCCTTCATCGATGCTCATTTCTGAGCTACTTTCCTCTTTTCTTTGATAGTCTGCCAATAGGGCTAGCCAGACATATTCTTCAACTTCAGATTCTGATGATGACATTTCGTCCCACATTTCGCTCAGGGTTTTGAGCTTTGATTTTGTTGATCTTTTACCCTTACTCTTCAGTTTGGGGCAGCCATCCTTAATGTGTCCTTCTTCGTTTCAATTGTAACATCGGACCTTCCTTTTGCTTCGATAGTACTTTTTCGTCTTAGACTTAAATTTATTAGTTTTAATAAACTTATTAAATTTTCTTACTAATAATGTTGCTTCATCTTTGTCAATTGACGCTTCTGAGTCTGGATCGTCCGTTATTGCCTTCAGGGCAATGTTCTGATTTGGCTCCTTTTTTCAACTCTACACATCTAAATTCATGAAGTTCAAACGTGGAAAACAGATTTTCTAATGAACTAACTTCGAGGTCTTTAGATATATAAAATGAGTCGACTATAGAGGTCCACTCGAGTGTCCTAGGAAATGCATTAAAAACGTACCTTAATGAATCTTGATTCGTTACCTTTTCTCTGAGATTCCTGAGTTTGGTGATGAATTCTTTGATCCTTGAGTGAAAATGTGCTACTGTTTCACTTTCTACCATCTGGAGGTTCATTAGTTAGTTCCGGAGCAGGTCCCATCTCGTGAGCTTTGCTTCGGAAGTTCCTTCGTGTAGCTCCAGGAACTTCTCCCAGAGTTCCTTTGCTGATTCATAATCTCCGATCCGATTGACTTTTTGGGGTGGAAGTACGCTGAGCAGGTGGAACTTGGCTCGTCCGTTCACTACGAAGTCTGCTTGCTCCTTCTTGGTCTATTGGTATTCTTCTTTTTCATTTCCTTGTGGGTCTTTGGGAGCTACAAAATCATATTTTATAATTAAAAGAATCTCAAAATCTATTTTAAAAATACCTCCATGCGTTTCTTCCATGTTATGAATTCTCCCTCGAACTTCAGTAGATAGATGCTCGGTCTGATCATCATCTCGGTGCTTCAGTCGGTGGTTAGTCCTTCTGACGCATTCTGGCTCTGATACCAATTGTTGGAGCAGCGGAGCTGGCAAGAGGGGGTGAATTTCCTGCCAAATAAAAATTAACCTTTCCCGATCTTCCAACTCGGATTAGTATCGCAATTATAACAAAAGAAACTGAACAACTAAAAATAGAAGAAACTAAAAATTAACTTGGTTACAACTAGATCATTATTAATCCAAGGCAGTGAAGAGCACTAGTAGATCCCCTTTATTGCAGGCGGAGAAGCCTCTTCCAGACATTGACAGCTCAAGAAATAGACTAGGAAATAATACAAGAGTTGTAGTTACAATTGTGCTTTATTTTCTAGCTCAAGGGGCCATTTTATATCTCCTGGAAAATTTTATCCGAGGGTGGAAGACACCTTCAAGAGGGTTCAAGGACCCTTCAATCGGTTAAGCTTTATCCCTGCAAAGATAAAACTTTATCTTCGCTAACAGCTAACAGAAGGCACATTCAAGAGCTGGAAGATGCATTCGTACTGTTCATTAAAGGCGTCTTCCAAGCCTTTGAAAGCACCTTCAATACTGTACACAGAGGCACCTTCAAAGTCTTTGAGGGTACCTTCAGTACTGTTCATCCAGAAATGGTTAACTTCCCTTGTTAACCATTTTTCACTCCATTCGCTTGGGTGATCCTTCGGCCATCCAGAATTGAGCTCACTTGAACCTAACTCCAGCCTTCTCCTCAAGCAGCCTTCCTCCCCGACTTCTCATCCCTCAGACCACCGTGTGTGTCCTTATCGCCCGCCGATGTACTCTTCTGCAGCACTTCGTTATTTTGATGCACCGAGTCTGTCGACTCCCTTCCTGTGTCATCCTTCTCGCTGGTTGCATCATCCGCTCGACTTCTTATGTTCCTAAGCTCCTACACTTAGACACAAGGATTAAACACAACAGGACCTAACTGAACTTGGTTGACCACATCAAAATTATCTCGGAGTACTTACAAGTCAGAGTTCTATCTATTTGGTGAAGAATCAGGTGTATCATGCAAGAACCAAAGACATTGATATGAGGTTTCACAAAATTAGAGAGCTAATAGCTTCTGGAGAAATTCAACTCGAGAAGTTTCATACTGCAGAAAATGTTGCAGACATATTGATAAAGCAGTGTCCACAGAAAAGTTTAAACATTGCTTGAATTTGATCTATATCTCTAGGTTTAGAGGAAAAAAAACTCAAACCTATAGATCCAGGTGGAGTTTTGCTTAGATACTTGTATTCTTTGAAGGGTAAATATTCGCCAAGGTGGAGATTGTTGACAGGTGTCTCATATCTAAATAAAGGTCAATGTAAGGACGTCATGGGAAAAAAATATGTTACAAAAAAATGTAACAGAATTCTATTATGATTTTTCATAATAGAATTCTGTTATAATTTTTAATAATAGAATTCTATTATGATTTTACTGGGTCTGGGGTTTAGAAACTATATATAGGGAATATTGTAAACTTATTATATTATGAGAATCATTTAATGTGATTTTCTTGTGTAGAGAGAATTCTAATAAAGCTTCGGTCATTTTTGTGGAGTAAGCACGACGCCGAACCACAGTAACTCTTCTTTTCTTTTTCTTCTTCTTCTATTTGTGTTTGCTCTTTCTTGTGAGTCTTTATCTCATTACTCTGCACGATCTCTTTCTCTCTTCCTCTTCTTCTGCACTAGAGGCTGAGAGATGTTGCCTCCCCTCTTTGTGCAACAATTCTATTGACCAAAACACACATAATTTCACTATCCTGATTCCACGAATACCTTATGTTCAATTGCTTTATCGTTAATGGCACGACCACCATTCCCTGATTATTAGGTGAAGGCTTTCTTCGTTAGCTAGTGGAGAACTTTAAATCTTCATGATTGACCCTTCTTGTATTCATCATCTCAACGTGCTAGATCAAGTTCCCATAGACAATGCAAAATAATGCAACTAAAACCAACCGCTAAGATGGAGGGTTCAATCGAGGGACAACTGTACAAAGGCTAAATAATGTGGAGGCAAATGAGGGGTAGAATGATTGGCCCAAACAAGAGACATCCAACTTGCACACATTAGAGAAAATGTCAGAGGGTGCAAGACATGATCCCGACAAAGACCCCTTTAATTAGGTTTGAGGCATATGAAAGGGAAGAAACAATAATGGGGTTTTACATTACCTTTTGGCAATGGTAATACCTAGTATTTATATGCGATGGGTGTAAAATACGATAATTAAATAATAAGTATTATTGGACAAATATACTTATTGAATTTTCTGGAAATATTTAGAAATTTTTTAGATTTAAACGGAGTCCATATGACACGTTTAAGGGGATGAATCAATTAGGCTTAGTAAAGGTTTGTTTAGAATAACCACTTAAGTGGGAGTTGATTGATAAATCAACTTAGGGTTTAATTAAATTAAATCTAAGTATATATTTAGTTTCTTCTCACCTCCTCATCTTCACCCAAACCAATTCCCTTTTCTTCCTCACTCTTCTCGACGCTGACTTCTTCCTCCTCCCTCTACATCATCGGCGCATATCCACCATCGGAGCTTCGCGAGGGAACAAACTGACAACGTCGGCGCCGATCTTCACCCAATCTCCTTTTCTTCTCCCTCATGCGTCTCTGCCGACGCTGTTGCTCGATCACGACGACATCACTTGACCACTGCTACCTCCTCGCACCAGGGCATCGCCATCCATTTACAAGGCCGAGCTTAGCCTGGCAAGGCCATCGTATTTCTTTGCTCCAAGCCGATGTCGGGTTCCTCTCGTGATCTTGCTGGCAGTCGAGCCTTCCTTCTGCCATGCCCTAACCTTAGATCCATCACCATTGCCGACTATGATTGAGGGAGGAGGATAGCCATCAAGAGGGGATCACTATTTCCTTCAAAGCAATGTCCAGGATCTTCATCGAGCGGTAGTGGATCTATGTGGAGAGCTCCCTATTCATCGTAGCTACACTTGGGATCTCCACCGAATAGTTGCAGATCAAATTGGAGTAACAAAACTAAACCTGAATAGAAAGTGAGTTATGCTTAATTGTTAATCTTGGATCTGATTGTGGTTTTGAGTTAATTCATCTATACTTAGTTGTTTATTTTGGATTGATTTGGAGATGTAGCATATTTGAAATTCAATAATATGTTGATGATGGATATTTGATTTTATGATATGTTGTGGTTTGGTTAACTAGTGGTTGGTTGATCAGGATCATTATCAAATTTAAGTTAATTGAAAATTGAGGTAATTTCGTGTATGAACTAGATTTGATTTTAGTTGTGGAATGATTATGGTTGCTTTAGGTTGAACATAATCTAATCATTTGGATGGATTAGATTAGGGTTAATGAGGGGATAAATCAAATTTAATTAAGGAAGTGATAATGTTGGATTAGACCTAGCTCAATCAAATGGATTAGATGAATTGAGATTGAGTATTAGATTAATGTTTTTCTTAATTAGTTTTGAGGATTTTATTTAGCTATTTAATTCATATGAACTTAGCCTCTTTAGTTCATTGAACTTAGTGCATGGTTGTTTTGACTGATGGATTATGTTGCTTTACCTTAAATATGTTCGTTTGTTATCATGCTTGATACTTTTCTGCTTGATCTTAGAGATGATCTAATTATTTCATATACAGTCTTGGCTTTGGATATCTATATTCTGTTGTATATACACATATTGAGTATGTACGGTAGGAGATTTATTGTTAACTGTGTTAATATGTTGATTATGCATATGTTGTTGAGTGTACACATGTTTGGTATGTATTATAAGAGTCACCATGTTGACTATCCATTTGTATGTTATGTGTGCACACGTGTTTGGGGCATACTATTGGAGGAATCATGTTGATCATACCTATGTTGTATATGCATACGTGTCTGGTGTGTACTATCAGAGGAATCATATCGATTATACTTATGTTGGGTGAGCACGTGTCTGGTGTGATTCTTGGAGGTATCATGATGATTATACTTATGTTGTAGGTTGTGTACGTGTGTAGTGTGTACATGTCTGGTGTTGCTACTTATTATTTGTTGATTAGTAAACACTTGTTGGATTTACTTGAACCTATAGACTCAGGTGATTGATAAATCATGTATTGGATGTACTTATGTGGATTGGGATGTTGCATTGATGATGATCGTATCGATATTATGATTATTTACATCATATTCATCATTACACTATATGCATGTTGATGACTATTGCTCCCTTGTGGTATGAGCAAGTCGACAATCATATATATGCATACTAATGGCCATTGCTCCATTGTGGCATGAACTAGTTTGACGATCATTACTCCCTTGTGATATGAGCTAGTTTGATGACCATTGCTTTCTTGTAGTATAAGATAGCCATCAATCATGTTAGCTACCCATTCGGCCACTGAAAGAGAGTGGTAGCTTGGAGTATAATTAGTCCTGTCATGCTCACTCGGCTGCTCAATGTCATACACTATCCGCCTCGGCCACTCGAGGGTAGTGGTATCTAGAGGATAGTACAGTTGTTAGGGGGCTACAGATATAAGCAATCAAGGACCCCGACACTATGTAGTTAGATAACTACTTAGCGAACTATCCACCTCGACCACTCTGTTGTGGTCTCTGGAGGATAATACAGTTGTCATTGTCCCATCCTCTTGGCCACACAAGGGTTGTGGTGTCTTGAGAGATGGGCGGGAGTGACCATATTGCATGCACGTGCATATTGCATATGATACACGATGCATCTTTCAAGGATTTATTTGTATTTGCTTATGATTGTTCCACATGCTTGAGATATAATTGTTGCATATAGTTGTCATGCTTCATTCATGTTTATTTATCATATATGTATATACTGTCAGTTATATTGCTCAGGTGTTATGAGCAAATTTATTGCTCATCCCTAGTGTGTTTATTGATTATTATACTGTATGTATTAATTTCAAATTAGGTATGTGCATTTATTATGTCAGTTATAATTATGTGTATTTATTATGTCATATATGATCATGTTCTTATTTCTCTACTAAGAATGTATACTTTAATCTCCACGTTTTATATTGATCGTGCACTATCTTATCTATTACCCGTTAAGTCACTCACACTCACCACCCCATTTGTGTATTATCTTTTTCCTCAGATAGCAGGTAGATAATTATGGAGTCGCTTGGAGTATCCTGTCTACCGATTCCATGTCACATTTGAAAATAGTCTTTACTTCACTTTTGCTTTCTTCCATGCTTCCCTTATGATTTTAGCATTGCATTAATTAGATTTTGACTTGATATTTAACCTCGTGGCTATTTTACCGTTTTCAGTATTTGTTGTGTTTAAGCCGTGCTGACACACATTGTATTATTTTTTATTGTGAGATTTTCCTATGTCTTCCGTTGTATTTTTGTTAAAGCCATGTGGGCTGTTTATTATTTTATTTTCTATTCCAACCATGTAGCTGAGTATATAATTGCATGATTGTTGATCCAACCGTGTGAGTTGCATATTAAACAGTGTGATTATGATTTATTTTCAATCATATAGGCTGTAAGTTTTTATACTTATACAACTAAGTGACTATGTATCTAGGTTTCATTTGTTACTGTTAAGAGGAGTTGTAGTCTTTTTATCGGGTAGGTATTCCACTAGGATGTTACAATGGGTTTGGCGTATCCCACATAGATTGTCATTGGGATCTCTAGAAGAACTACTCCATTTGATAATTTTAAACCCTAGTTGTTTTAATTCCCACTATCATAGTTGATGTTATCTGCTACACCATGTAATGCACAAACCCTTATTCCTTAAACGGCGAAGATTATGAACCTTGTTTATTTTTGTCGAGATCATGGGCCCTTAGAATGGACGAGCTTCTTAAAAGAACCAAGGAAGCTCGACGCAAGGAGCTCGATTTGAGGGATCAGCCCGAGGTGTTGACTTCTAGTAAAAATTGATATATTTTGTCGACTCCGAGCGAATGGCCAACCAATTCCCGGAGAGAGCTCGGTTTGAGTTGTCAACCTCAGTAATCCTATCAAAATCAACCACCCTAGCATGGTTGCTGGCTTGGCTAGAGCCAAGTAGATATGATTTACCGACTGGGCTCAAGATGCATATCATGGAATATCCATACCCATGACTAAATACTCTCTTAAAATCATGTTTTTCAAAACTTAAATCATGTGATCCACAACCTATTAGCTAGATACCTGGGTTAGCAAAAAAAAAACAACTACAAAACTAAAAAAATTCCATAGAGAAAATGTACTATAGACTAAATACATCAAGGTAGATCACAATTTACATAGCTTAAGATCAACAAACTGAGCACTCAAAAGGTACATAATTTACACCATTACAAGGAGAGATTTGCAGCATAAGATCAAGGAAGAGGACAGGCATCTCCAATTAGCAAAGGTTCGCCCCAGTAGCAACAAAAATTAGTCAAGCTAACCTTCCACCAAATTGGCAACTCACTTTGCCAAGTAACGATCCACAATAGGTTTAACATTTGCAGGCGCAAAGAACCTTGCCTGATTCAAGCAGTGAAACCATATTAATTCTTGTAAAGAATAAAGTTTACAATAACGTACTAATTAGTTACAAGGGACCATCAAGTAAACAAATATCATATGAAAGAAACTAAAACTATCAAAACAAATGTTTGCATTTAGATGGGTAATAACCATGATCTAGAGATATTTCCCACAAGCTGTCACACTTGGCAAATGCCAAAAATAGTGTTAGGTTAACATACCAGAAATGGGCAACTTAAATGGCTAACATAAGAACATTGTATTGGGGAGATAGGAAAATGTCCTGTATCTTCCTATGCTTTTCATAGTTGAATGGGTGCCATGTGCAAGAGTAACATGAGGAAATTATTGTCCCCACTGGTGTTGTATAGTCGTAAAATACTCAAATGAACAAAAAGAGGACCAAGGTCCAAATTCCAAATAGAACAAATATCATGAAGGTCGGCTTCTAAGTGTACATAAGTTGTGTTTCAAATTTATTCAGGAGAAGATCGTCTGCTTCTAGAATTAGTTGGTTGAAGTGCATATACCTTGATTACTAAACAAAAACATGTGAAAGGCAGAATAGATGACGACAAGAAAAAGGAGAAAAAAATGATTATCCCTTGAATCAAATATCCACTTGCCAAAAGAGAACAAACTTTTAGAAGATAGGCTATAAGCTAACATGATATGCAACTGAAGTTAATTGCATTAGTTTGTATTAGAGGCAAGAATGCTATGATATGGTTTGCTTGGATTGATACCATTCGAACACAACTCCTGTCCATGAAGGAAGAATACACTAAATTGCTGCCTCAGTCACCCTAAGATTGAATAATTTGTGACTGATGAATTTAGAATGTGGGAATTTGGAAGTCAAAACCTGTCATGAATGTGTTGCAAACACTTTGATCGAAGTGTTTACAACTTAACAAACTCTGTATGCGAATGAAATCAAACATCTCTAACAAACACAAGATGACATGGGTTCAGCTTTAGTCTAACCCCAAGAAACATTGTTGATCAAATTTAAACAAGACAATCAAAACAAAAATCCCAGATATAAGATGCTCTCGTATTCCCAAGGTTCTCTTATAGCAAGAGTGGAAGAAAGCAAATATCATATCTCAAAAACCCTAGAGACGTTAAAAAATCACACATGAGAAAAAACGTTCACCTCTTTGTTCCCTCTGCCACCAACCAATGGCAATAAAATCCCTCTAGTTTTATAGACCTATTAAATAAGTCATCAGATTTGAACAGTGCTTTCTAGGTTATACTCGCTGGATGCAACAACCACTTCATGATCACTTGTACAACTGTAGATTCACCAATTGGACTAGAGACAAAACTAATAGCATCTACGCCATGTTGGCGCACTTGACAAATGATCAAGGTTGATCATGTTCGAATTGAGTTTTGATGATTGATTATGTTTGATGGTTGAGTGATATGTCAAGTAGGTTAAGGTTGAGCGGAAACTTAATAGTGAAAAAGTTCAAGTGAGTTAGAAGTCCAATGAAAGGGAGAAATACAAGTGGATCATAGTTATCTAGACATTTAGTAGTTGAAGTTCTAGTAGTGTTGGCAATGCAAGTTCTAATAGGTCGAGGAGGACTAGATGCTAGGTACATGATATGAAGTCCGAACAATAATAGACAATTGGATGTCGAGCAATTGATGGGAAGCTCAATAGGTTGTGAAGGATTAGATGTCGGGTAGTTGTTGGGAAGTCTTAACAAGTCATGGTGATTGATGTTACACAATTGATGGGAAGTCTTAATAGGTCAAGGGTAGCTAGATGTGAGGTAGGAATGGAAGTCTAGACATGTCATGGAGGACTAGATGCTTAACAAGAGATGAAGTCCTATCAAGTCATGGTTGACTAAATGCTAGACAAGGTTGGAAATCATAGAGTGGATTCTAGGCAGTAAAAGTCCTGGCAGCTCAAAGGTGGCTAGAGGCTAGGCAAGGGGAAAGTTTTAGCAAGTGAACAATGACTGGACACTGGACAATGAATGAAGTCCCAAAGACGAGGAATCTCTAGGAAAAGAAAGTCTTAATGGGTTGAGATCGACTTGGTACTAAGAAAGGATAAAGTCTTGGTAAGTCATGGTCGACCTATACTAAGCATACAACGAAGTCCTGGAGCATGAGATCTCTTGGCATGATGAAATTTTAGTCTTAGAGAGGAAATTCAGTCTAAGAGATGGTGGAATTGGAGTATTAGTCGACTAGTATTTGCAATCAATTAGGAATTCGACTCAGAATTGAACTTAGGTTAGGAAAAGCCTATTTTAGGTTAGGCAATATGGAATAGACCAATAGTCGACTAGGAACCATGTTTTCAACCTAAAATCAATTGGAAACAATATTAGTCAAATGGGAACAATATTAGTGGACTATAAACAATACCAATCAACTAGGAATAAAAGTAGTTGACTAGGGCCAAAATGAAAGTGATCAAAATGTTTCTTGGTCAACTATGATGGTCGACAAATGCAAGGTATTTGACTAGTGCAATCAATTGATGCTAAAATAAGAAGTTGCTGATGACTCGGGGTGCAAATAAAGCTTTAGTATACCTCACTATCAAACTCCATAGTTCAAGAGATCAAGACATCTACCTTTATGAGCCATATGAAGAGGGTGCTACCCCTACGAGAGTCAAGGAGCCACACTTGAAGAGGTATATCTTTTTCGGCTAAATAAATATCACATTGTATGTTTCAAGTGTAAGGAATGAGGGCACTACAAGGACAAGTGTCCCATATTAGCGAAGGAAAAAACTCAAGTGACACATGAGACTAAGGAGAAGCCAAAGAGAGTCATGCCCATCATACGTAAAGGAGAGGAACACATGTGTGCTTCATGTGCTGCACCCCCGCCCGCTCGCCCGCCCGCCCGCCCATCAGTCTAACATCTTGCACACAAAAAACAAGTGTGTGTGTGTGGTCGTCAAAGTGATTCGGCAAAGCGCCTTCAATACTTAAGCCATGATACTGTTGTGGAAGCAAGAATAGTGATGCATAGTATTAAAGTGTTCGCCTGAAGTAGATAGATATATCGTCGCCTACCTTCTATTTATTGGGACAGGCATCCTAACCCTAAGACCTCTTTAGTCTGACCTCCTTAGTCTCTACTACCTCCCTGGCCATTAGGTTGAGGGGATCATGGGCAGTGGAGGAGCGAGTCATGGGATTATAAGCCATGCGCTAGGGTCACTAAGCCAAAAACAGAATGGTGAGCTAGAGAAATCAAGCTCGACATAGGAAGCTTAAGGAGCTCAATGCATCGGAGGGGAGAGCTCTGGGAGCTCGAAGTGAAGAGCTCGAGGAGCTAGGAGTGGGGTCTCAGGGAGCTCATTCTTAATGCAACTAGCGATCTTCTATAAATTTATATTGACGTGTCGACCTAGTGGAGGAGGTCAGGTCGACCAACCTTCGAGAAGATTGGTCATCTAGTCCTAAGTTTTCACATGCATGGGCAGGAGTGCTGGACTAGACTAATGCCACGTATGCATGGCCTACCAGTTGATATGGAGCATAATCAGTATCGAGGGTATCACTTCCTTACAGGTCCATCATGTTGGATGCAACAACTTGGACACGATGGATTTTGTTGTTATCAAAGGATGTTCATATATTCCACAATGACATGATATTATCCACTTTGGGCCTAGACCCTCATAACTTTGCTCTTAGGCTCTCCCCAAAAGGTCTCATGACAATGGAGATATCTTATATCATTTTAAACCCATGATCTTTTCCATATCTTTCCAATGCGGGACTTTGATTAAATCCCTAACAATACTTCTCTCAAATGAATGACTACAATTACTCTGATGGTTCGGGCTTCCTCACGAGCATTCAGTCACCCTAACTTGCTTCAGGCCTCCCCGCGAGCATCCACATCTAGTCACCTCACCCTGACCTACTTCGAGTCTCCTTGCAAGCATTTGGTCACTCTGACTTGCTCCGGTCCTCCTCGCAAACATCCGACCACCCTAACCTGCACCAAGTCTTACCCGTAAGCATCCGGTCACTCTTGACCTGATCCGAGCCTCCCCGCGAGCATCCGGTCACTCTTGACCTACTCCGGGTCTCTTCGCGAACATCCAGTCACTCTTGACCTACTCCGGGACTCTCCGCGAGCATCTGGTCACCTTGATCTGCTCTGAACCTCCTCCCGAGCATCTGGTCACTCTGAGCTACTCGGAGCCTCCCTATGAGCATTCGGTCACCATCTAGTCATCCTGACCTGCTAAGGGTCTTCCACGCGAGCATCCGATCACTCTTGACCTGCTCTGGGCCTCTCCACGAGCATCCGATCACCCTGACCTGCTCCGGGCCTCCCCGCGAGCATCCGGTCACCTTGACTTGCTGTGAACCTCCAGCAGCTTCATTCAAGGTCACCCCACATGGAATCTAATCTGGACCATGACTCTAATATTATTTTTTTATGACCAAAGGATATCCACATATCTTCACAATGGCATGATATTGTCCACTTTGGGCCTAGGCTCTCATGGCTTTACTCTTGGGCTCTTCCTAAAAGGCCTCATACTAATGGAGATATCATACATCCTTTTAAACCCATAATCTTTTCCATATCTTTCCAATGTGGGACTTTGATTGAATCCCAACAGTATGTTTGGCACTTGCCTAGAAGAAAATGATAACGGTGCATTTTAGTCATACATAGAAAACTATACAGTAAACATCCTATGTAAACTGTAGTGCTTAAAAAAATAGTTTACTTAAATAAATCAAGATTTATCTTACAGATTGATACTACAAGGTTTAAGTAATTAATATGTTAATAAACCCTGCCTAATTTGTTAGCAATCCAACCTAACTTACCCTTTTAAATACATGCCTTGGGTTTTCGTTTTGACTTTTCCCTCTTCCCTCACCTTAAAGCCATCAGCCTCCCCACACCCCCATCCAAACCCCAGCAACTTTGGAAGAGATAGAGGAAGATTTTCGTCGGAACTCTTAGGTCATTTTTTTCCTCCGTCTCGTGGGTTACTTTCCGTATGTAAAACACCAAGGCAAGATTTCTAATATTTGTTTCTACACTAAGACGCGGGTTACTTCCCGTATGCAAAACACCAAGGCAAGATTTCTAATATTTGTTTCTGCACTATATGGATCATAATATGAATGTTTGATGTTTGATGCATGTTTTATGGACAATGAATACGTTTCAATCATTGCGATGTTTTAACGAAGTTCTATGACCTTTTTACTTAGGAATTTTGATGCTGGAATTATTGCGAAGTTGGTGCTGCCGTAGAGGATTGGAATCAGGTTTTTGATGCAAATTTGTCAATCGTTGATTTGAAAATTTGTGATTGGAATTTCTGTTAAATTGCCACCACCTTAGAGGTGTGGGAGTGAGCTTTTTGATGCAGATTTGTCGATGTTTGGTTTGAAAATTCGTGGATGGATTTTTTTTGAAATTGCTGCCACCTTAAAGGTGTGGAGGTGAGATTTTTGATGCAGATTTGTTGACGCTTGGTTTGAAAATTTGTGGCTGGAATTTGTGAAATTACTGCCGCCTTAGAGGTGTATGGGTGAAGTTTTTGATGTAGATTTATCGACGTTTGTTTTGAAAATGTGTTGCTAGAATTTCTGTGAAGTTGTTGCCACCTTAGAGTTGTGGGGGTGAAGATTTGTCGCAAATTTGTTGACCTTTGGATTTAAGTTAATTGTTGGAAATAGTCCGGAATTGTTGCTGCCTTAGAGACTTGAAAGGGGATGGGAGGGCACGGGGGCAGGATCCTTATCACGACATTTCTATTTCTATTTACTTCCCATCTATTAGCACCTCGAACTCTATTATCATAATTGTTAGTATGATGTTGATGTACGCAAGTTGACTGTTTGTTTTAGCATGTAAGCAAATCATTTGATTTATCTAGTAATGTCTTTCTATGCATGAAAAGTAATAATATCTTGTTTTAATAATGTGAACTGTATGTGATAATGTGAAGGGTAGGGGAATCCGACTTAAGAAGGATCTGGTGAATCTTACTAAAACAAAAGAGGTTTGGGAATCCGGTTTAAGAAGGGTGTGAAACTTATTAAAGAAGAGGGGTTTGGAAATCCGACTTAAGAAGGACCAGTGAACCTTACCAACCTAGTACACGGATAAAAGTTTGGCCAAATGCACAGAGGTTGAGGAAAAAGGAGTCATATTCAATGATATGAACTCTGATGTTGAAAGTTAATGTCTGATGTTCTTTTATTAAAGTTTGAAGGTCCATGGGACTAGATGCCAACAAGTTTTAAATTTTAAATGTTCAAGGTATTTTCTTAAAAATATATATATTGAAAAGTTTGTGAATGCATGTTTATTTCTTGCATTAAAATGTTTGAACTTGTTGAGTCTTTTGACTCACTAGATCCATATGGTGCAAGTAGTGAGGAGATAGAGGGTCTTGATGGATGAGCTAGCTTGTACCAAGCAGTGCACACCTGATGGCTTTGTCCTTTTTTATTCATCTTTTTCAGTTTACGTTATTTTCCGCGTTAGGTTATTGAGTTTTCTTTTAGGAGTCGATAACATAATTGTTGGTCAGATGTCGTAGATTCCTTAATGTGGATGGGTGCACATTTGGATCTTTAGGTATTTGTTCACACTATTGATTCTGATGTTCAGATAGAAATTTATTTTACTAATTGTAAGTTGAACATATTTTGAGATACACGATTACAGAGTTGATTTTTGTATTTATTGAGAGTTTTGCACGACTTGTTTTGAAAGCTATAGGGCGATAAAGTTTTAGGTTGTTTCATAAACTATGACAATATTTTCAATGAAATGATACTTTCAAACTCAAGTATTAAAATGCAAAATGCAAAAAGTCCTACATACTTGTATGAACATTCTTTCTGCATCTCCAATATTACCAGTTTGCTTCAATATGATTCCCTGAGAAGGAAAAAAAAACACTCAGACTGATAGATTTCTCCAAATCACATTTGTTTGCAAATTGTTCATGCAATTATAAATAAGGATAAGAGGCACAAAATTTATCGTTTCATCATAAATAATGTAGTACTATAATTCCTAACAGACTAACTAATTTACTCTTGTACATTTCTTCTTTGCCTACAGGTTTTACAGATTTACAGATATGGCTCCTTGAAAGAAAGAATGTCATTGCAATATTTATTTCACTAAAAATTTGGCAATTGTTAAGACTAGTTGATTTATATATGGATCTTGTTTATTTATTTATTTAATTCATTGTTTATTTTTTATGAAGTCACTAATATGCAACTGCGAGTTGGTCATTCAATTGCATAAATATTATAAGATAATGTAATGGATGAAAAAATTAATGGTTTACTATTTATTCATGTAGGCATGGAGCATATGAGTAAGCAAGGAAATCAACTAAACCTTTCAAAATTTAAATTACAACAAAGGCTCAGGAATTGCCATCGAAAATGAGTGATCTTCCCAATAAAAATTTTTATGCCACAAAATTTCAAGTCCATTAACAATGTTGAAATGGAAAATTATTAGGATCAATTATCCTAGTAGTGTCTTCTACCTACAAGTTACTATGGCATTTGGACATGTTAGTTGTGGGTTGACTGAATATGTGATTAGAATTTTTCCTATTCTGGAGGAGGATTTCCTTCCATCTTAGCTAGCAGATATATTTCAATATTTTAAAGGAGGATGTCTCAGTAGAATTCCTTGTTCTGTTCTACCAAATAACGAATTAAGGACTGTCTCTTGAAGCTATAAATATCACAGTATTTTCCTGAAAATTGAAGGAATAAGTGGAATAAAACATACAACTATTATTCTCTTCATGGTATCATGGTATCTGAGCATGATCTGACCATTCATTCCATCAAATTTTCTGAAAAATCAGACATGCTAAATTTCTAAAGTCAGACATGAGCAATGGAGCAGAAGGTGGCTGCTTAATCTCTCAATCTGTTGGTGTATCAGACTAGTACACTGGCTATTACAGTTCACAAGATCAATTGCAATAATTTTAATGAATGGTCACAGTCCATTTTGATTTGTGTGCAGAGACGACAAGGATTACCTCGATGGAGGAGCATCTGAAGAAGGTAGTCAGTTAAAGAATCTGGAAATTGGAGAACATTATGCTGATGTCCTGATTGTCAAATTCCATGACAAACGTAATTGGAGAGAGCATGCACTACAAGACAGCCAAGGAATCTGGGATGCTGTCTGAGGCATTCTAACAAAGAAACATCAGCTATTTTCAAGATCAAAAGAATTACTGTGATATTAGACAACAAGAGATGTCAACAACAGACTATTTCAATATGCTGGCTTGCGACTGGCAGCATCTGGACATTCTCGAAACAAAGTAGAACTGCCCAATTAATAGCAGACAATATCAACAGATTCATCAAAAGAGCATCTATAAATTTATCCTTGGCTTAAATAAGGACACAAATGAGGTTTGAGGGGAATTTTGAGCATTAAATCCTTCCAATTGTTTAGAATGCATTGCAGAGGTTCAAAGAAAGGAGAAAAGTAGGAAAGTAAAGTGTAAGGAATAATTCTCACAATACTGATACTTAGAGCTCAGCTCTTGCAGCCCATGGACCACAATCCAGCAGAATCAGCAACAAAGCAATCATAGATTCTGTGAGCGTTGCTGTATACCTCAGCACATAAAGGAGGCCTGTTAGATGGTTCATGGCAAACCAATAGACTGGAAACCATCATGTCCCTTGCAAGATAGAGACAGCAGAGGAAATCACAACACAACATAGAATCAAACATCCTCTGTGCCAAATCCATTCAACAAGGAACAAATGGAGTTGCTGCAGAAAAAGCCCCAAGAGTCTGGGAAGAGTACAATCAACCTAAGAGGTACTGACACTGTAGCACGAAGAGTTAGTTTTCTAAGGCGGTTAGTGCAAGGTGAAAAACCAAAAGTTTTGAGTTATGTACTCTAAGAGTGAGCGAAGGTTCATTAACGGAAGGGGCAGGGAGGGGAATGGAGGGAAAGAGAAGGGAAGTAAAGTATTTTTATTCTCCTTGTTTGGGAGGGAGGGAAGGTTCATTAACATAACATGTGTTACCATGTTTGGGAGGAAAATGAGGGTAATGAAGGTTAAATATATAAAGTTACAAAATTACCCCCACTTTTATTAAAGACATACGCGTTCAAAAATCCAGTGCATCTTACATACATTTATTAGTTAAGACTTACGTATTCAAGCAATTGTAGCTCATTTGTTAAAGTCGATGTCGACATCAGTGCCAGCATCGAAGTTGGCGTCAAAGTCGGTGTCGGCATCGACGGAGTGCAAGCGTTGGGCGGTGCGAGTTGGGCGGTGCGAGTCGGGCGATGCGAGTGTTTTTCATTGTGACGTAAAGGATACCTAAAACAATGATTTTTAGAATTAATATAATAAAACAGGGATAAAACTGGAACATAAGTTTTTTAAATTCCCCTTACCCTTCCTTACACCCCAAATCGGGGTGTAAGAAATTCTTTCGTTTCATGGGTAAGGAAGGTTAAAGCTTACCCTTCCTTACCTTTCCTTTCCGTAGTTCACTTCCTCTCAAACAGGGTTTCAAGTTTTACTTCCCCTTCTTTACCCTTCCCTCCACTTCCCTCACCTCTTCCCAAACAATGCGTAAGGCATCCAAAGATATCAAATTGCTTGATGCAACCATTTTTAAATCATGCTTTAGTTTGTGAAAAATAAAAAATTGAGTTATGAACTCCGGGGGCATCTGAAGATATCAAATTGCTTGATACACCCTATTTTTGACAATGCTATAATTTGTGAAAAACCAAAAGTTTTAAGTTATGCATTGTGGGGCATCAAAAGATATTAAATTGCTTGATACACCCCCAACAAAAGCAATAACTATTAAGCCTTTATCTCACTTAGTAGAGTCAGTTATATGGATACATTGGGCTCGATCCTCAGCTATATTCTCATCTATATTTAAATGAATTTTATCTTATTTTATCGTTGTTAATCATGTCTTCTTTGGTTTCCCTCTTCTTCACTTAATGTGCATATTTGTTATAGTTTCTCATTGCCTAACTGAGACATTTATTGATTACCTAAGTACATATTCATATTATCTTAAATGTCTCTCGAAATTTTTCCTTAGTAAGCGCATGCCTAACTTTTTTTCTAATATTTTTATTTCTTATTTATCCATCCTCATATGTATGCACATCTATTTTAACATTCTCATCTTTGTGACTCTTATTTTCTACTCATGTGTTCGCTTCATAACCCAACATTTCACTTCATATAATATAATAGGTCTAACCATAATTTTATAAAACTTTAACCACAATTTTGTAAAATTTCCCTTTAATCTTTAAAGATATCTTATGATCACAAAGAATATCTGACACCCTTTTTCACTTCAACCATCCTACTTGTATGCTATGTAAAGCATCTCTATCAATCATCCATCCTTTTGTAGAAACAATCTTAGATACTTAAAGCTCTTAGTTATATATAACTCATCATCTTTTGTCTTAACAATTATCTTGCTACATCCAATACTACTACACTTAAATTCTATATATTCTGTCTTTATTCTACTAAGACAAAAACCTTTTACATCTACCATTTCTCACTAAGATTTGATGTCGTCTACAAATACCAATGTAATGTTTCTTAGATGTGTCCAGCGAGTTCATCCATGACTAGTGTAAAAAGATATGGACTTACAGTTCTAGGATACAACCCTATATTTTTAGAAAATGCTTCAGCTAATCCACCTGTAGTCTTCACTCTTGTCAATATAGCCACATACAAATCCTTAATTGTTTCAATATATGCTATAGGGACACCTTTCTTCTCTAGAATTCTCTACATAATTTCCCTCGAGATTCTATTATACGCTTTTCTAGGTCATACCATGTGTAAGTCTTTTTTTTCCAATACTTTTCAATCAGTTATCTAAGATGTATAACTTTTATCATCGACCTTCCAAGCATGAATTGAAATTAATTTTCAATCACATTGGTCTCCTAATCTTTTTTCGATCACTCTTCCTAAAATTTCATAGTATGGTTCATTAGCTTAATGCCCCTCTAATTCACAGAATTTTGAATGTCTCCTTTTGTTATACAGAGGAACTAGAGTACTTACCCTCCACTAATCAGACAATGTTCTTGAAAAGCGTGTTAACTATTATAAGTTCATATGTTACTGCAAAATCTAATATAATTTTTCCTTCTTCATTCTTGTTTCAAAACTATAACCCCATGCACTTTATCATATTCTTCATTTCTTCCTCCTAATGTCAATTTAGATCTCTTATTAAAATTATCTCGTTTGACAAAAAAATTTATAGTACATAACCTACGTCTTCCCAAAATCTATATTTCGAGTATTCATCTAATCCTACTTGAGCTGCATATATGTTAATTACATTAATAGTTTCTTTTATCACCATTATCTTGAGAGTTATAATCCTATCTTTTTCCTAACTACTACTATTACGTCTCTTAATAAACTATCCATAACAATACCTATTCCATTTCTCATTTTACTCTTTGTGTAGCATAACTTAAGTTCTCTATCATCTTTTGTTAATGAGTGTTTCTACATTTCATATTCCAAATATGAGACAATCAGTATTACTATAATATCTATTCTTATTCAACCTAAAGTGTAATAAACTCTTATATATTTAACACTACATCTAAGTTCTCATAGATATGTAATAGTCCTTGCCTAGATGTTACTGCTAGACTCTGCAACGCGTTCCTTTTAAGGAACAACCTAAGATTAGCACAATGGTTTGATGTATTTATATATAACATTTTTCTATGTTTGACGTTGGCTGCCAACCTAATATAAACCTCTTCCTTTATCTAGAATTAGGGCTTGCCATGATAGAGTTTATTCATCATGGGCGGAGTTTTTTTGGTACACCCTATTTCTTGATGATGTTATAGTTTGAATCGCTGATGGAACTTTTCTTCTCTTAAGATCAATGGTTATTTTTGAAAACATAGTTCTTTTGATTTAGATTTAGTAGTGTTTGTTCTTATCTTGGACTACAATCTCTTGTCAATAGACCAATTAGCCATGACCTCAATTATGCCACTACATTTCTTCAAAATGTGTGTAAACTTCAAGTTTTGGACTCGAGGAGGTTGATTAACAGTTTGTTTGCAGCCACCATCTCTTAAGAGTCATCATTCTAGAAGGACGAAAGAATGTAAATAAATTTATATTTCTAATAATTATTACATGATTATTTAATTCAATTTTAAATTATGTCTTTTCTATATAATTAGTATATGCTTCAATTTTAAATTATGTCTTTTCTATATAATTAGTATATACACAAAATTATATATATAAAAAAGGTAGCTCGGAGCACGAAGCTCCCACCATGCGGGATCCCGAGGAAAGATTCATTGTACGCAACCTTACCTGTTTTTGGCAAGAGGTTGTTTTCCATATTCGAACTCGTGACCTTTTGGTCACAAAACAATAACTTTATCGTTGCGCCAAAACTCCCCTTTATGTACAAAATTATATGATAAAAATTATTATTATATTATTAAATTAAATATTATATTGTTAAATAATTAATCCATGATTATTAGTAAATAATATTTAATGATTAATAAATAAATATTTTTATTATTAAAATAATTTTAGATAATTAACATAGTGATAAATAACACTAGAGTATTGTCAATATCATATTTATACTAGATAATACCAAATTAATTAAGCTATTTCAATAAAATATGTCATTCATATTCTTATCACTTTATACTGATTTATTACTTATAGCATTATGGTTTCTCTTGATAAATTTTATGTAAGTTAATATTTTTTTTACTTATAAATTATATTTATCATATAAAAGGTTTTTGGCATTCTCTATCCTCGTCCCATGTTTTTCCCACCATTTTCATTTCCATTGCTACTCCCTAGTCTTCATAGAGCGTGGAACTTTGTGGTAATTTATGGATGAGCATCTCTCTCCTTTACTAGCCATTGCCAAGCCTCAAGGTCCAGTTTCAAGTCCTTGCATGCCACCCACATCATATATTATGGCTAAGCAGTCACCAAAATTGTTGGCTTTGAGATCAATCAACAAATTCATCCAAGTTTCTTAAAATGGTGTCTGATTTTAAATTGATTTTGAAAGGATTTCATGTGATTACATTTTTGACATACTTCGAAGTGATATTTATAGGTATCCAATCTCTCAATTTTAATCCAAAGTGGTTGACTCAGATATGAATTGGCCGATCTTGCTAACCAGGCTGGAGATATATAACTGCAAGTCTAGGTGTAAGTCTAGGGTTGAGCCTATATCATACTCAAAATTTTACTATTCTGTCACAACCATCACTAGTCCCAAATCCAGCTTTTAATTTAAATTTCCTTGTCACTTTTCAACAGAAATTTGCAAATGCATTATTACTTCACATTCTTGGCATAGCTAGTTTGCCATTGTATTGTCATTAGCTTTGCATTCCATTTCCTAGGTTGTTTAAGAGGTTGTGCTTGAACAAGATGGTATAGGTTGTAGTTGATATGATAGTCAGACATTTTAATGACACTCGAGAGCTAAGTTCTCATTTTGGGACAATGGTTCCTCCAATGTGGTTAGGTTGGAATAAGGTCTTTTGATGGTTTGGTAATTTGATTTAAGTTAGGTGTGTATTTGATGAGTTACACTTAAAGTGTGAAGGATATCATGTGATTTGGAGATTAAGACCTATGTATATTGATCGATGTTGTATATTGGGGTGGATTGATTATATTGATATGATTTAGCCTTTAAGTAGGACTTTATTATCTACGAAATTTCATCCAAAACTCTAGGGGTATTTGATGGGAGGGTGTTGTTTTGAGGTCTGGCCTTAACATTTGAAGGGTTAATCCAATGTAAACCTTAATTCACCCTTGAACACGACCTGGGTTGACTAAACATTAGAGTTTAGTTGGCCAAACAGCACCAATCGACTATTAACAAATGGTCAAGCTGACTGAACCAAATTTCAGCTTCATGTTCCAAGTTTATAATGGTGAGAAATCGAAGGTTGCTTGACCAACCTTAGTTTTTGGTAGACCAAATCACCTAGAAGTGACTGTTGTAGCTTTATAAAGGTTGTTTGGTCAATATTTTTGCACCAATACTTACAAAAAAACATTTCTAATCTTCATCATACTCTAAGTGCACAATGGAATACCAAGAGGCTTTGGAAGCAAAAGCAAGGCTTTATATGTGGATTTAAAGCTCTTTTCAGTAACACTCTTTAACTCACCAAGTTTAGATCTTTATCTTTTTTGGGATAAGTTTGAAGGTATTTAGAGTTTGTTTACTATTAGAGGATATCTAGAAGCTTTTGGATTATTTAGGATTGTAATCATTCACTAGAAGGTCTCTAGCGACGACCAAAGCTTGCCTAGGACAATAGAGGTAAGTTGCAGAAAGTGAGCAAGGTCTCAATGGATTGTTTGGGTAGACAACATATATCCCAAGGGTTTTCTTGATTTAGGGAAGATTCTAGATTAAAAAGGGTAATGTTAAGGGCTTCACTAAGTGCTCCAAGCTTGTAGCTGTGAATTCTAAAGTCGTATAGTACTCACTCGTAGAGTTTACCCCATTGTTTCATTTAAAGGTGTTGGATTAGCAAGAATGACAAGAAAAGATTATCCATTCACCTCCTAATCAAACCATAGTTCCAAAAACCTCATCCTTATAGTAAATCCATAGTCGATTATATATTATACCCAAAATTAAGGGGTAATTGGCAACAATTATTTGTTTTATGGTTCTTTAGGCTTGATGGATGAATTTAAAGTTAAATCAAATTTATTTAAGGCTGAATTATTTTGTTTTAGGCTAATTTTGATGTTTATGGGGAGTATAGATGAAGATTGGGAAAAGCAGGAGGTCTGCATCAAGCTATTGTGCTTTTCCAAGAGATAGGCTAATGCATTAGAAGAGCAAGAAGCCAACTATTGCAGCTAGGTCAAGTGCAAAGGCAAAACATTATGAGTCTAGGATCATCTGGCTCAAACAAGGTATGGCTCAACTATTTAGTCACTAGGTAGCTAATTTTCTGAGCTAGTCAATTAAGGCATAACATGATAATCAAGTTGTTATGCACATCAGTTTAATTTTCTCTTTCATACGAGGAGAAAACATATTGAGATTGATTGACATTTCGTCATAAAGAAGATTCTCACCTCTTTAGTTACATAGATCAACTAGTAGATTTGCTCACTTTCTTTGAGAGGTTTTAAACTTTAGTATATTTGAAACAAATTAATTTTTTATAATATTTATAAATCAGCTTGAGGGAAGAATTGAGCACTAAATTGTAAATAGATTGCAAATATATCAACTTGAGGAGTAAAGGGGAGTGCATAGGAAAATACCCTAAGAATTATATGCACTTTAATAGAATTGATTCCCTATTGTCTCACCACAAGTGCACAGTTAAGTCGTCACGTAATAAAAATATCGATCCACAAGACTGTTGATTAAGCACTAGTCGAGTTTGCAAAGCAAGTTATCTAGACAATCGAAAGTTGTGTGAAAGCTTAAGAACTAGAGATTAAGAGAGAGAGAAAGAGACAGAGAGCGCGAGAAAGAGAGAGAGAGCAAGAGAGAGGTCGAGAAAGGGCTTAGAGCAGAGAAGGGAAGGCAAGTAATCGAAGGGTGAAGTTGGATTTGGAGGATGATTCTAGGATTTTGGTTTCACTTTGATGCTAGTTAATGTCCCTATGTATTATTCATCTCCTTAACACTATGCTTACACTCTTGTAGGGATTCTGACTAAATACCGGCATAACCCCACGAAGATTACACCGGAGTGTTTACACCATTGAGCTTCAATTCCACAAAGTAGAAGATATAACATAGAAAGTCCGGTTCAAAGAATACCCCCTATCATATGAGGTCCCATGGTCATACAGTCTAGATTATACATGTCACTTCTTAACATTGAATTGGTGAAAATCCATTAAACTCTAATTAGTTAATCCTTTATAGAGAATTGGTCCCTATTTCAAGGTGAAACTCTAGAAAGTTCGGTTAAAATGATACCCTCCTTCACTAAGGTCTCACATCCATTTGCATTCATCACATACACATTTCATCAAATACAAACAAGGCTCACAATAGAACAAGTCATAAGCATATCATAGAACAAGGAAATAATCAAATATATAGTTCACACGTCAACATCACATCATAATTACTCCCTACATCCTAAAATTCGGAGGATCTACTCCATGGCAAAGGAAATACAACCAAGAGATAAGAAGAATATCATTCTACAATCCAAAACACAAGATAGAGAGAGGAGAAATGCTTATCAATGCGTTGTCGGTCTTCTTGGATGAAATCCTTGCTCCGGAGATGGACGAATTGTCAAGATGGATTAAGATAGTTGCTCTAGGGTTTTCCCTAGAGGGGAAGAGCTCTCCCAAAGAGGGGGACGGAGTCCCCAGGTCCAAGATAACCCAAAGAAGGGCTTTCTTGACCCTTTTAAACCTTCCATAAACTTTCCAAATCTGCCTCCTTTATAGGGCTCTAACAAAATGGAATTTTCACCCCTTATACCTAGTTTTCTCAGGTTGAACTCTGAACAAAAGTTGCACCTCTTGAAATTATCTACATTTTGATAGGTGGCAGAGCTCGTGGCTCTAACTGAGCCGAAAGTTATGGTGGTTCAAAGTTTAGTCTGTAATTTGGATGAATGACGCGACACGGCTAGACCCGATTTTCTCGGGTTGCACTCTAAAGCAAAGTTGTAGATCTTGAAGTTACCTATATTTTGATATATAGACCGTGCGGAAAGTTACGACCTTTTTATTTTGGGTCTGCAGTCTAGACAGACAACACGATATGGCCATGCCTAAGAGGCACGGTTGTGCCTTTTAGCACGACTGGTTTTCTCAAGTTGCACTCTAAAGCAAAGTTGTAGATCCAGAAGTTATCTATATTTTGATATATGGCACAACCCGTGGCTCCAACCGTGTAGAAAGTTACGCCACTTTTAAAAATGGTCCACAATATAGTTTGGGATTCAACACAACTGTGCCTGGGAGGCACGACCGGGCCATATCAGAAATGACACGGTCGTGCCTTTTAGCATGGCCAAGCTGTGTTGGAAGCAGTTGGAGTTTTAGCATTGCATTGGGCTTGATTTTGCCCGACGAACACAGTTGTGCCGCGAGACATGGCCGGAACTTGTTTCACACCACATGGTCGTGTGAAAAGACATGGCCATGCCATGATTCTTTCTATGGACTCTGTGAAAAGACATGGTCGTGTCAAAATACACGGCCACTCCATGAAACCTTTTGTGAAGTCCTCCATAAAAAGACACGGCTATGTGAAAAGACACGGCTATGACGTGATTCTTTTTGTGAAGTCTAGTGTGTCTTTCATGAAATCTTCTGTGGAGTCCTCTAAAGTTGGCATGACCATGTCAAAAGATACGACAATGCCATGGTTGCCTTCACTGTCCTTCTCCAAAATTGGCATGACCGTACTTGGGAGGTAAAACGATCCTAAGTTTTTTTTTTTTTGTTTTTTGTTTTTTTTTACATTCCATGCACCATATAACATTCTAATAAATAAGAAAACTGTTTGTAATTAATAAACCAGTCAAGCATCCTGCGGATCTAAATTGACTACTACTTTATTCTCTCTAAATCATAAATGTTTTTTATTTATTCTTTATGCGGAATCGGAAGGTCCTTGGGAGTGTACTGTCCAACCCAGTCTAGTCAAGGGTCCAAGCCTCCAACGTCATCTGTTCCTTCACCTGCCACAAACCAACAAAATTCCTTGACCAGTCGCATACATCATTAAATCTACCTTTACCTGGAATTTATTGTCAAACAAACAAGTAAGCAGACATATAGGCATTTTTTTCATAAAACATTAAACTATGAGTATCACACAACATTATTTTTTTTTTGTATCCTTCAATCATTACATTATATAGCATTTTCCTTTAGCATTTATCGTATATCATTCTTAGGTGGAGATGCATTAGTCATTCTTTATCCTTTGTTCGATTGATCAATCTATTTAACCTTGGTATCAGGTGGCAAGGCGTCAGCAACTCTTGTCACTGGCCGTGGCCAAATATAAAAATCTAGTATTGGGATCCCTCCGGGGCCTTCTCCCGTAAAGGGGTCCCTCTGGGGCCTTGGCCCTCACAGAATTTCCATTAGTCCTCATCATCATTGTCTTTTTTTTTTCATCATTAAATAAGCATTCATACCATTGATTTAAATAAGGCTAACATAAACATGTATGTCATTAACTACATGAACTCAATAAACATGGATTTCATTAAGGCTAAATAAGCACGATTATCATTTACTACGTAAAGCTAATTAAGCAATCATACCATTATACTACACGAGGCTCAAATAAGCATGTATACCATTCAATAAATAAAACTAAATAAGCATGAGTATCATTTATCACATAAAGCCAATCAAACAATCATACCATTAATCTATATGAGGCTCAAATATGCATGTATACCATTAACTACATAAACTCGATAAGCATGGATATCATTCACTAAATAAAATTAAATAAGCATGAGTATCATTTACCACATAAAGCCAATCAAACAATCATACCATTAATCTATACTAGGCTCAAATATGTATGTATATCATTAACTACATGAACTCGATAAGCATGGATACCATTCAATAAATAAAACTAAATAAGCAAGCATGAGTATCATTTTCCACATAGAGCCAATCAAACAATCATACCATTAATCTATACTAGGCTCAAATATACATGTATACCATTGACTACGTGATGCTTGGTAGATATGAACATTACTAACTACTTAAGGCTAAATAAACATCCACACTCTTAGACCTCCTCGAATAACAAATGACCAATCATTTGGCAAAATCTGTTGCCACCCACACACACTTCAACAACTTCTCAAATCTTGCCGCAAATAGCCCAAGGAATCCTTCCAGAAACCTGCTACTTGTAATGCCCAACTCCCCCTCAAAAACTTACTGCTCATGCCCTAATTTCCCATCAAAATCCTGCTGTGTATAACCCAGAAATTTCCCATAATCTGCTGTTCTTAGCCCTCAAATCCCCCTTAAAAAAAAACTGTTGTGGATAACCTAGAAATCCCTCAAAACCTGTTGCGTATATGGGTTCAAAGGAGCAGAAAGAAAAGTTGGGAAAAACTACTGCGAAAACAGACTTAAAGGAGTGGAAAGAAAAAGGTTTAAGAGGTGCCTTGCTCGGAGGCTTGGTGTTGGCGCAGGTGACGACGAGAAACAACGGTGGGGCGTCCCTTTGGCCTCGTTCTTCCTTCCAAGGTCGAAGCCAAGAGCTCTCCCTCCCCCTTTCTTTTCTTCCGCCGAGAGCTCTCCTTTGTCTTTCTCTTTTTTTTTATTTCCTCTTCACCACCCCTCTTATAAGAACTAAACCTTAGGATTAGGTTCATTCTTTACCAATTGGGACGAGCTCATATGTCCATTAGTTGATTATTTTACCAATTTAGCCCCCCTTAAGTAAAATAAAGAGTCTATTATCATGCTCCCCCTTGAATTTTTCTTTTCTTTTTTTTTTACAAAAAATCAGACCTTACAAATCCTCTCCCTCTTAAATGGATTTCGTCTCAAAATTTTAAACTTACCAATTAACTCCAGGTAGCAGTCCCTCATGTCAGCTTCTATCTCCCAAGTGGCCTCCTCATTAGCGTGGTTCAGCCACTTGACCTTAACCATCTTGACCGTCCGGCTCCATAGCTTCCTCTCTTGTCGGTCCAATATTTGTATGGGTCTCTCATCATAGGACAGATCTGGGATAAGCTGCAGTGGTTCAAAATTCAGCACGTGGGAGGGATTCGACATGTACCTACGCAGCATTGAGACATGGAGCACATTATGTACCCTTGCAAGATTAGGTGGCAAGGCCACCCGATATGCCAATGTCCCCACCCTATCTAGGATCTCGAAGGGCCCAATGAATCTCGGGCTGAGCTTACCTTTCTTTCCAAATCTCATAACACCCTTCATCGGTGCTATTTTCACAAAAACGTGATCACCAACTGCAAATTCCAAGTCCTTTCTCCTTTTGTCAGCATAGCTTTTTTGTCGACTTTGAGCAGTCTTCATTCTCCCCATGATTCTGGCTATTAGGTCCGCCGTATGCCTCACGATTTTTGGACCCACCTCTGCCCTTTCTCCCACTTCATCCCAATAGATAGGAGATCTGCATTTCCTTCCATAAAGTGCCTCATAAGGAGTCATGCCTATAGATGACTGATAACTATTGTTATAAGTGAACTCTACAAGCGGTAGCTTCGATTCCCAACTCCCTTGGAAGTCGATCACACACGCTCGCAGTAAGTCTTCTAAAATTTGTATCACCCTCTCTGTTTGGGAATGAAATACGGTACTAAATAATAGTTTAGTCCCCATAGCCGAATGAAAAATTTTCCAGAAAGTCGAGATGAACCTCGGATCTCTATCCGATACTATAGAAACGGGAATCCCATGCAATCTGACTATTTCCCGGACGTACAACTCTGCATACTGAGTCATGGAAAAGGTTGTCTTCACTGGTAGGAAATGCGCCGACTTAGTGAGTCGATCGACTATCACCCAAATGGCATTAGAGCCTTTCACCGTCTTCGGTAAGCCCACTACAAAATCTATGGTGATGTTCTCCCATTTCCATTCAGGAATTGGAAATGGCTTAAGCATCCCTACTGGCCTCTGATGTTCTGCTTTGACTTGTTGACAAGTTAGACATTCAGATACGAAACACGCGATGTCACGTTTTATACCTAGCCACCAATAAAGTAATAACTGCAGGTCCTTATACATTTTTGTACCCCCTGGATATACAGAATATAGAGTATTATGAGCTTCTATCAAAATCTCAACTCCAAGTGAGTCAACACTAGGAACCCAGAGTCGACGCCGATATTTGACAATACCATCTTCGATTGAATATATACCCAAACCCTTAGACTCATCCTTTTGTATCCACTTCTGTAGCTACCCATTAATAGCTTATCCTGTTCGAATTTTGTCCCTTAAGGTAGGTTGTACGGTTAGAATGCTTAAGCTGGGAGCCTGACCCCTAGCATATATCTCGAGGTTAAATTCTTGAATTTCTGTTTGAAGAGGTTTCTGTACTGATAGTTGTGCGATGACTGCCGTTTTCCTACTCAAGGCATCAGCAACCACATTAGCTTTCTCGAGGTGGTAGCTAATATTATTAGAGTGTATACTAAAAACCTAGCTTTTTGTATAAAACAGTCATTTAGAAATAAAGAATCACATTAGTCAATTGTCTACATTTATGCTAAGTGTAGTTGTTCAATTAATTTATATTGTAGATAACATGGTGTGTGGTGTCACACACAGAAGATAATGTTATCAATTCCTTATAAATTATAAACAGTAGCTCACGACTGAGATGGAAAAGAACAAACCATTGGAATAGTCGTAGTGTAATTAGGTATTAGTTTATCTTGACTGATAAATTACGCTAGTACACTCTGAGTGTATTGAGCAGGACCATTTAAGATAAGTTCTTTTTATACTGACTTAATAAAAGAACAAGACCTTAGTTATTATGGAAGTGTGTGCTCTTAATCCTAATATAATAACAAACACATATATTTAATATTTATTTCTTTGACTTATCAAAGGGTGAGATTTAGCTCGATAAATCAAAAGGCCCGATAAGTTGGGAAATGATATTACTTATAGTGTGTGTTGTTGATTATAGAAGGAAACTGTGTCCTAGTAATCTAGGTTGATAATGTCCCCAAGAGAAGCTCATAAGGATTGTCATGTTAAACCCTACAGGTAGACTTAGTCCGACACGACAATAAGGTTGAGTGGTACTACTCTTGGACTAAGATATTAATTAAAGTGAGTTGTCAGTTACTCAATTAATTAGTGGACATCCGACATCTTAAACACAGGGAGATTAACACACTAATGATAAGGAGCCCAAAATGTAATTTGGAATTGGTGCGGTAGTTTAATAATAATTTTTTAGTGGAATGAATTATTATTGATGAAATTAAGTTGGGTGTTCGGGGCGAACACGGGAAGCTTAATTTCATCGGGAGACCAAAACCAATTCCTCCTCTCGGTCCCTATCGTAGCCTCTTGTATATAGAGAATTATACCCACCACATACTCACTTCCTACCCACCCTTAGGTGGCCGGCCAAGCAAGCTTGGAGCCCAAGCTTGGGCCGGCCAAAGCCAAGGGATTGAGCCAAGATTAGTGGCCGGCCCTAGCTTAGAGCTCAAGCTAGGTGTGGCCGGTCACATAGAAAATAAAAGGAATTTTATTTAAAATATTTCCTTATGTGGAAGCCATGGTTTTAAAAGAGAGTTTAAATTTAAAATTTTCCTTTTATAGCTTTCTACAAAAGATTAAGAGAATGGTTTGATATCTTTCCTATAGTTAAAAGGAAGATTTTATTTTTTGATGAAACTTTCCTTTTATGAACCATGTTCATAATTTAAAAGGGAGTTTTAAATTTTATAAAATTTCCTTTTATAACCAACCATGAAGGAAATTTTAATAGAGAAATTTATATTAAAAATTTCCGGAAGCAAATTAGGAAGTTTTAATTCTTGTGTTATTAAAACTTTCCTTACTTGGAGCTATGAGGTGGCCGACCACTTTAATTTAAGAAAAGGAAATTATTTTTAATCAATTAAATTTTCCTTTCTATGGCAAAGAAAATAAGGAAGTTTTTATTAAAACTTTCCTTATTTGCCAAGAACAAGGATTATTAAAGAGAGGGAGGGTGTCTTCATAAAAAAGAACTCTCTTCTATTTTTGCTCTCTCTTTTCCTCCTTGGTGGTGGTCGGCCCTAGCATCTTCTCCTCCTTTTCTTCCTCCTTTGTGGCCGAACCTCATCAATCTCTAGGAGCTTGTTTTGGTGACCGGATCTAGCTTGGAGAAGAAGAAGAAAAAGGAGGATTTTGTTTCCTAGTTTTCCTTGGAGCTTGGTTGGTGGCCGAGACTTGTTTTTCTTGGAGAAAGTTGCTTGGCCGAAACTTGGAAGAAGGAATAAGAAGGGCTTGGGTGGTTCTCGTCTCGGTAGATCGTTGCCTACACAACGTCCGAGATAAGAAGAGTAATACGATAGAAGACCAAGAGGTTGTTGCTTACAAAGAAAGGTATAACTAGTAATTCTATTCCGCATCATGCTAGTTTTCTTTGTATAGATTTAAAATACCAAACACAAGAGGCTAAAGATTCTAGATATTCGGATTTGTTTCGAGTTTGTGTTTCTTTGTTTTCCGATTTTCTGATTCGATTGTTCTTTTTGGTTAAACCTAGAGTTATATAAGGGAATTAAATATTGAATTTCATTAAGAGGCTTTGTTGAGGCAGTGGTAGATGTTCCCATACCCAAGAAGACCAAGTGTCTCGCCATATTTGACCTGGGAGCCGATTTCCAAAATAAATATTTAATTAAATTTGTAACCTAGGTGGATTTGGATCTATAATGTTAAGTATCGTTTGTGATCCAAGTCTAAACCTCTAAGAACAGATAAGTTAAATTTGGAATCAATAATGTTAAGTTCTGTTTGTGATTCCGAATTTAATTTCTAAAGAACACAATAGGTTGTTAGGATAGGTTCAGGACTTGTACAAAATTTTTGTACAGAGGAACCGGTACGATCTTCTTAGGACCAACCAACAAATATCACAGTCGTACTCCTTCACAAGCTCTAGCCATCTTCTTTGTCTTATGTTCAGCTCTTTCTAGGTGAAGAAGTACTTTAGGCTTTTGTTGTAAGTAAAGATTTTGCACTTCAACCCATACAAATATTGTCTCCATATCTTAAGAGCAAATACAACCGCTGCAAGTTCAAGGTCATGGGTCGGATAATTATTTTCATGCACTTTTAATTGTCGGGACGCATATGCAATGACTCGATCATGCTGCATAAGAACCGCGCTCAAGCCTACCTTCGAAGCATCTGTATACAACACATACTCTCCCTATCTTGATGGCATAGCTAAAACTGGCTCTTTAGTAAGCGCTTGCTTCAACTGCTCAAAACTGTCTTGACAATCAACTCCCCATATAAACTCAGCATTCTTCTTCGTTAGGGTCGTCAAGGGGCACTGCAATGGAAGAAAAGCCCTTGATGAATTTTCGATAGTAGCCCACGAAACCCAAGAAACTGCGTATCTCGGTTGCATTTTTAGGCATTGGCCATCCCCTAACTATCTTGACTTTAGTAGGATCTACTTCTACCCCATCCTTCGAAATAACGTGGCCCAGGAATGCTACTTTCTCTAACCAGAACTCACACTTGCTGAACTTTGCAAACAACTTTCGGTCTTGCAATATCTGTAAAGTGATCCTCAAGTGTTGACTATGTTCCTCCCTGCTCCTCGAATAGATCAAAATGTCATCTATGAATACAATAATGAATTGATCGAGATACGATTGAAATACGCAATTCATGAGATCTATGAAGATCGCTGGGGAATTTGTTACTCCGAATGTCATCACCATAAACTCATAATGTTCACATTGTGTCCTGAAAGTCGTCTTGTGCACGTCCGTTTCTTTTACCCTCAGCTGGTGGTATCCTGATCGGAGATCTATCTTCGATAATACCGACGACCCTTGCAACTGATCAAATAAATCTTCGATTCTTGGCAAAGGATACTTATTTTTCACTGTCACTCTATTCAATTCCCAATAATCGATACAAAGCCTCATACTTCCATCCTTTTTCTTCACAAATAACACTGGTGCGCCCCATGGCGAAAAGCTTGGGCGAATGAATCCTTTATCCAGTAGCTCTTGAATTTGATCCTTCAGTTCTTTTATTTTTGCCGGAGCGAGTCAATACGGTGTCTTAGAGATTAGCATGATACCCAATATCAGCTCAATGGAAATAACATTAGCCGACTGCAACAGGTATCGAAATAACATTGGCTAGGACTCCTTGGCATACTCTCATCATGAACTTCCTTGCACTAATGCAAGAAATGAGGTGCGGTCTTTGTCTGTTCCTGGCTGCCTCAAAAATAAACGGCGCCCCGCAAGGTGGTCGGACGGACATTAACCTCTGTCGGAAGTCGAACGAAGTTCCATTCTACGATAACCAATCCATTCCCAGAATAATGTCGAACTCAAGCATTGGCAACACAATGAGATATGCCTGAACTACATGCTCTTGCAGTCAAAGCTCCATGTCCTTCGCCATCCTGGTAGATAACATCTACTCGCCAGAAGGTCCGGTGACTCTAAATCTAATCCCCTTATCTTCTGGTAAGATTCCCAGTCGCTTTACGAAGGCCTCGGATATAAATAAGTGTCTAGCTCCCGAATCCACCAAAGCATAGGTAGCTACACCTACGATAGATATCCTACCTGTGACAACAATACCATTATACCCATTTAAGCATACAATTTCCGAAAATCGCCCGTTAAGCCTCTTAACATTTTGAATTAATCAAATTTCCATCCTTATTATATTTGGAGCTCTATATTTCTTGTCTATAATCCGGTTATTGGAGGTCTCATCTCAGATCATATAAAAATTCAAGACATGCAATCCTAAATCGCCCATGCTTAACATTTTATGTGATAGGCAATAAATACATTAAATTAGTTGGATTACCCGTGACAAGTGCAATGTCTGGCTCTGCTTCCTTGGCATGCATCATAAATGCTCGTCCAGTCATCGGTTCTCGCAACTTTGGGCATTCTTTAGCTTTGTGCCCATCTCCGCATTTGAAACACTTGTAGGTACCCTACAGGCACGGGCCATAATGCTAGCGATTGCACTCCTGCACAATGGCTTTTCCTCTATCTTTGGGGCAGTTGCTCCCTGTGGTTGTTGCTTCATTTTACCTTGAGGCTTCGGCTGCCCCTATCCTTTCTGTGGTCCGGTATATGACTTCTTATTCTGCTGTTGTTGTTGTTGTGGAGGAGACATCTTCTTCTGCACTTCCCACTCAATATCTTTCAAGGATTGCTCAGCTCTGTAGGCTCTAGTGACAGTGTCTTGATATTCAATCGGATCAACCAACAGAACGTCCCGGCGGATGGTAGGTCTGAGACCATCCAAAAAGTGCCTTAATTTTCCAGTAGCATCATTTGCAATTAGGGACACAAAATGACATTCTCTATCAAACTTCTTGACAAACTCAGCAACAGACAAGTCCCCCTGTCAAAGAATCATAAACTCCTTCAACCTCGATCACACATCAGTGGTAAAATACTTTTCGTAGAAGATCCCCTTGAACTCCTCCCACGCCAGGGTATTCTGATTAACCCCCTTTTCAGCTCCCTCCCACCATAGAGAAGTATCATCCTTCAGCAGATATATGACACATCGAACTCTGTCGGTGTAAGCCATATCCATGTATCGGAATATCACCTCCAAGGATCGGATCCATCCCTCAGCAACAAAAGGGTTAGTAGTGCCAACAAAATCCTTAGGGTCCATCCTCCTGAACTGCACATACACGTCCTCCTGTTGTCCCCTATGGGCATTACTAGTATGCTGCTCGAGGAGTCGAGTCATTCCTTCCAGTACACAGGTAGCAACATCTAGTAGTGAAGATGGGGGATCAGGCACAACATGTCTCTCCTCCTCACATTCTCCTCCATCACGGTCATCTTCCCTACGCCTTTGATAGACCCGTCTTGGAGGCATACTTGCACATATCATCCAATCCCACTCGTAACCATCTTACACTCATTCGAAACATTTAACCGCCTACTTTTATAATATATAAGCATTTAAATTCAGCATATACAATTCAAAGCTGTAATAACTCACAGACTTCGGGCTCAGCTCTTGAACTTCCCGAAACTGACAGTACACATCCCTTACAAGATCCTTGCTCTGATACCAACTAAAACGACCCTGTTTTTTTTTTACATTCCATGCACCATATAATATTCCAATAAATAAGAAAACTGTTTGTAATTAATAAATCAGTCAAACATCATGGGGATCTAAATTGATTACTACTTTATTCTCTCTAAATCATATCATAAATATTGTTTATTTATTCTTTATGCGGAATCGAAAGGTCCTTAGGAGTGTACTGTCCAACCCAGTCTGGTCAAGAGTTCAAGCCTCCAACGTCGTCTGTTCCTTCACCTACCACAAACCAAACCTAGTGAGTTTAACTCAGCACCTCCAAACCGTAGCAGCAAAATTCCTTAACCAATCGCATGCATCATTAAATCTACCTTACTTGGAATTTATTGTCAAACAAACAAGTAAGTAGGCATATAGACATTTTTTTCATAAAACATGAAATTATGAGTATCACAGAGCATTATTTTTTATTTTGTGTATCCTTCAATTATTACATTATATAGCATTTTCCTTTAGCATTTATCGTATATCATTCTTAGGTGGAGATGCATTAGTCATCCTTTATCCTAGCCCTAATTTCTATTAGTCCTCATCATCATTGTCTTTTTTCTTTTTTTTTTTCCATTTTTTTTTTCATCGTTAAATAAACATTCATACCATTGATTTAAATAAGGCTCCCATAAACATGTATGTCATTAACTACATGAGCTCGATAAACATGGATTTCACTAAGTAAAGCTAAATAAGCACGATTATAATTTACTACGTAAAGTTAATTAAGCAATCATGCCATTATACTACATGAGGTTCAAATAAACATGTACATCATTAACTACATGAACTCGATAAGCATGGATATCATTCACTAAATAAAACTAAATAAGCATGATTATCGTTTACCACATGAAGCCAATTAATCAATCATACCATTAATCTATATGAGGCTCAAATATGCATGTATACCATTAACTACATGAACTCGATAAGCATGGATACCATTCACTAAATAAAACTAAATAAGCATGAGTATCATTTACCACATAAAGCTAATCAAACAATCATACCATTAATCTATACTAGGCTCAAATATGCATGTATACCATTAACTACATGTACTCGATAAGCATGGATACCATTCAATAAATAAAACTAAATAAGCATGAGTATCATTTACCACATAAAGCCAATCAAACAATCATACCATTAATCTATACTAGGCTCAAATATGCATGCATACCATTGACTATGTGATGCTTGGTAGATATGAACATTACACCGACCACCAGTGTAAATCGAGAAAAGCAATCACAGCAAGAGACACATTAGCCCAACGTTTTTAGGTCAACCACCCATTAAGAGAAATTCATCCGTTAATTCGCCAAAGTTTGAACTCGGTCCTTAGATGCCTGGAAACTGAGAAGACACTCTGCCGCTACACCATTACCTCAAGGACCTCTTTACACTCTCTTACAAAGTGATTGTATGAGGTGATTATAGTGTTTTGATGTTTGTATAATATGTTGAATTAAAAGAATAAAGTAGGTCAAGGTTGACTAGGTGCTTATATCCTATGAAATCCAAATGGAAATTAGTAATGGAGAAGTTCAACAGGTGTTGGCAAGTGGAAAGTCCAACATAGTGTTGACAAAGGTAAACTACAAGTAGGTTAAGGAGGACTAGATGCTTTGCAAATGATGAAAATCTAAGTAGGTCAAGAATGATTGGATGCTTAGCAAGTGATGGAAGTTTAGGCAGGTCAAGGAGAACTAGATGTTTGACAAGTAATGAAAGTGTAGGTAGGTCAAGGAGGATGAAATGTTTGATAGTGTGAAAGTCTTGGTAGCTAATGGGTGACTAACAAGCATAGGGTTGAGTTGTACTAGGGAGATGAGGGGGTCCCACAGACATAGGGTCTCTTGGCAAGATGAGACTCACCCTTAGAGTTGGTTAGAGTAAAAAGTATCAGTTGACTAATGTAAGCTTTCAATCATTGATAGTTAAGTCTACTAGGTAGTCAACTCAAATTGAAATGCTAACAAACATAATATTTTGTTAGACAGCCAATCAACTAGTCCAAGGTTTAAAATGTCGAACCATGCGAGTTTCGATCTTTGACCAGAACAACACATGGTAAAATAACAGATTAGAGGTTGAAGGAGGAAGGAGATGAAACATAGGAAGGAGCATTGTCCGTGCCAAGTGGTATCAAACTTCGATAATTTATTAAAACAATACGTTTCAACTGTTTCACTTTGCACAATACTATATTTCAAATTATGGACCAATAACTAATAAGCAAGAGCAATCAAGTGATAAATTTAAATTATTAAATAGGATAGGGTAGCATATGGTTTGAAGAAGTCGACATTTATCACATCAAGTTGATTAATTATTGATAGAACAGTCTCATTAGAAGATTCGATCAAGGATGATCGTGGATAAATTCAGTCGACTAATAAAAGATATACAGTCGACTAGTAAAACAGTTAACAAAGAAACCAATTGTGATCTAAGGAAATAGTTCAACTTGATCTAGATAGTCAATCAATGAATTGATGACATAGTCAAAGAAGAACCGATCAAGGCCCAAATGAACTGGTCATGACCCCAATGAATCGGTCACAAGCCGATTTATATCAATCGATTGATGGATGCAAACCAATTGACTAATGGGGCAAATTGTAAAAAACAACAAGCGACTATAAAAGGAGGAAGACTTAGAAGATTTCATCATGTTTTAAACTGATTTTTGAGCGAATATTATTGCATTCCTTAATCAATTTTAACCACTCCAAAGAAGAAGAAAGCAAGCAAAAAGAAAGTGACTTGTGTAATTCATTTCATTGTATGTATTTCATTTTGTTTTTGCTTATCTCTTATATTCCTTCTACTATTTACTGCAAGGTTTACAGGTGTTGCAAGAGGTTCACCTCCAAAAGGCATCCAAGAAGGATAAAAATAGAGAGATTCCAAAAGTGATCAAAGGACAATTCTTAGGTTGTGAAGTAGGAGCCATGGGGCTATCGAACCACATAAATTATTTTGTCAATTTGTATGGTTGTTTTATGTTTGTATTCCTTTATATTTTTCACTGTGTACTAACAAACTGTAGACATGAGCACAAAAGAAAAGTGCCCTCTATTCACGCCCTTCTAACTGCATCTCACGATTTAACACCACTACCACAATCCACATCCCCCATGAACCATTGTGCGTGTAGAAGAACTATGCTTTAGTACCTTGAGATTCTCATGCACTACTATCACTTATCATCGTCGTAGAAATTGGACCTTTCAATTAATCTTCACAAACGTACTCAAAAATATTTTAATTCATATCTACATTCTCACCATTTATCCTATACTTCATTGTCATCATATTATTTGACTTTCATGTCCTTTGTCTTTATAGTAAATTCCTCAACCTGTCTCAGGCCCTTTCTAATCCACATCATCGCCAAACCATGAGGGATGATCTTCCCTCTATTAGCACCTAGGAGCCTCTTTGATTCCTACAAGTCCACTTTGGGTGAAAGTAGGTCTTAGTCATTAACGGTGCATTGACGGACACAAAGCTTGTCTGGTGGAAAAGGGATTCAATCAAATTTATAGTGTAGAGTATCTTGACACTTTTTCTCATTGCCAAGATCACTTTAGTTCACCTCTTCCGCATGTTCACAATAGCTTTACCTCTCTTCTCCCATAGATCCTTATGTTAGACTAGTAAAAAACCAAATGAATCTATCAAATGATCAGTGAACTAGAATAGACGGGTAGGAAAACTAAACTACCTAACAATTTTAAAAAATAGGAGACAAGCCTAAGAATTTTCAGTACCTTAGATTGCTCTAGAAAAATCTCTTATTTTAAGTTCGAGGTCATCTTAAGATTGTTGGAAACACTAATGCATTATTGCCTCCTTTTACAAGGCAATCTAATTTCCTCGAATAGCAAAAAGTCATCCTAGCTAAGTAGAGGGCAAAGCAGCAAAGAACTACGACCCAAGGCAATCTAATTGATGACTGTGTTAGGACAAGCTCTTATTTATTTTAGAAAGCAAGTATAGTAGTCATTTATCGATCAAGCATCATGCAAGAAGAAAAAAAAGAGAGATTAATTTCCACTGTCAGAAAGAAGGTACAATCCAATAAAATTATCTCATTTATTATCTCCAATAAAGTTTGCACAACATAACTTGAGTTGGAATTACTTTTTAAACCTAGGGACTAAATTGTAATTGCCACATAATATAGGGTGTAAAGTGTAAATTTTATACTAGAATAAATATACACAATTAGAGGAAAGTACCTACGATAAGAAACCCTAATAACTGTCCACATGAAGTGGAATTTTATTTTTCTTCTAAATCCTGTGATAGATATGGTAAATTGGTAAGTTCATGATTCCTTGGTAACCAAATTGGATAACTGTACTAGAAGAAAGTGAAACAAAAAGAGAAATCAAACCTTTGCCAAATAGCCACGGAAGTCATCAGGATGCTTGGAAATTAGCTGATCATAAACAGCCACAGCATCGCTCACATGGCCCCAATCAGAGTAAGATTTTCCCAAAAGCAAGTCAACCTTACATGACAAATTCAAAAAATTTATGAGAGGCTAAAATAAGAGAACAAATGCAAAAAAAAAAAACATGTTGCAAGAAAATTTAGCTAAATGTGCTTCAATAATATACCCAAAAAAATCAATGATCAGTTATTAATGAATAAGAGAGCACTCTTAATGCAGCATATTTAGTAAAGACAATTAAAAGTGGGGTTATTGTAAAAGAGTTAATTTTAATAAATGAGATATAGTGTTTCTAATATTAAATAGGATTGATTAATCAATTCAAAATGCTAAATATCGATTTTTGTAAAGAAAACAATTCTAATAATAATAATAACAAGAAAATAATAATAATATCAAATTTTATTTTTTTTCAAAAATTTTGAATCAGACAAATAAAACAAACTCAATTGTTAAAAATAAAATTTGGGCGTCAAAATCAACGTGAAATTGGCAAAATAATACGAATAATTCATTTGTTTCTTAATTCAATGTAAGTTGTCATGCAGCTCCTTAAGAGCTTGGAATCAAATTTCAAGTATAAGTAATGGATTCATTGTTTATTGTTTGATATTTTTAATTTACAAATTCCAAGTATACATGCTATCAATAGCAGGGCGCCTTCTTAGTTTCCCATACATCTAAAGATCGAGTCCCAACTTCGACGAAATAACAAATGAATTATTTATTATTTTGTCAATTTCCTTTCTAATGACATGTTTATGCCTTCTAATGACATGTTTAAAAGTGAAAGCCATAGAGAAACTCCCCCCGCCAATCAACGTGAAAGGAATAAGAAGCTTTTTAGGACATGCCGGATTCTATCGTCGATTTATAAAGGACTTCTCAAGGATTTTCCAAACCTTTGACAAATCTCCTAATCTTTTTGTTTAGACAAGGAATGCTTAGAAGCCTTTGAATCAAAAGAGCACTTGTTACAGGTCCAATAATTCAAACATCAGACTGGGAACTTCCATTTGAGATCATGTGTGATGCTAGTGATTTTATTGTGGAAGCAATGTTGGGGCAAAGGAAGAATAATAAGCTACACGCCATTTACTATGCTAGTAAGACTCTAGACGAAGCTCAGATCAATTATGCCACTACAGAAAAGGAATTATTGGCAGTAAGACTTTAAGAATTTAATTTAGGAAATCAGAGACAAGAAAGAAGCGGAAGATATCATAGCTGATCATTTATCTAGAATATGGTAAGATAGGCGATCTACCTATTAACGATTCTTTTCCAGATGCGCATCTTTTGTCCATATCTAGCGCAAGTGTGCCATGGTATGCGGATATTACAAATTATCTTGTCAGTAAAGTTATTCCACCAAATCTCACTTTTCATTATCTTGTCGGTAAGGTTATTCCACCAAATTTCACTTTTCAACAAAGAAAGAAATTCTTCACTGACATCAAGTACTACATATGGGATGAACCACTCTATAAAAAGTGTGGTGATGCAATCTATCGAAGGTGTGTACCCGATGAGGAAATCAAAGGCATTGTTGCGTTTCATTCATTATCTTATGGAGGATACCTAGGGACAGCAAAAATAGCTGCTAAAGTCCTTCAAGCTGGCTTCTTTTGACCACATATATTCAAAGATGCAAAGGAGTATGTTCGGACATGTGATCGATGTCATAAAATTAGAATATCACTAAGCGCCACGAGATGCCATTGAACTAAAGATGAATTATTCAACGTGTGAGGAATAGATTTTATAGAGCCTTTTCCATCATCGTGTGGAAATAGCTATATCCTAATAGTGGTTGATTATGTGTCTAAATAGGTGGAAGCTATAGCCTCACCTACTTGTGACGCCAAGACCATCATCAGAATGTTCAAGAAAATCATCTTTCCTCGATTTGGTACCCCCATAGTGGTTATAAGTGATGGTGGATCTCACTTCATCGAAAGGTAGTTCGAAAATCTACTTAAGAAATCTGGGGTTAGTCATAGAGTCACAACGCCGTATCATCCATAGGCTAGTGGACAAGTAGAAATTTTCAACAAAGAGAACAAGGCAATTTTATAAAAAACTATCTACCTCTAGGAAGGATTAGTCTTTAAAATTAGATGACTCTTTATAGGCCTATAGAACTGCCTACAAGACCCTATTGGGATGACACTGTTTCGACTAGTCTATGGAAAAGCATGCCACCTCCCGGTTGAATTGGAGCATAGGGCTTATTGGGCAATTCCATAACTTAACCTTGACTTGAAAGCAGCAGGAGAGAAAAGAAAACTCCAACTTAGTGAGCTTAAGGAATTAAGAATGGACATATACGAGAATGCCAAATCTTATAAGGAAAGAACTAAGAAATGGCATGATCGCCATATTCTACGAAGGGAATTCAAGGAAGGAGACTTGGTACTGCTGTTCAACTCAAGATTGAAGCTTTTCTCAGGAAAGTTGAAGTCAAGAATGGAATGGACCCTTCAAGATCAAAAGGTATATCCATATGGGGCAGTTGATATATGGAATAAAGAGTTTGAGCTTTGTAAGGTGAATGGACAGAGGTTGAAGAGTTATTTCCTTGGCATGCCGATTTGAGAAGATGAACGATTGTATTTCCCCGAGCCCCGTCCTCCAAATTGAGCTAGTTAGGGTTGAGCTTAAGACCTTAAACGAGCGCTTCCTGGGAGGCAACCTAAGGATTCTTTTTTTATTCACTTTGTTTGTGTTTTGGTTTTTTTAGGTTAACTAGTCTCCACGAACTGGCAATGGCATTCACATGGCCGTGGAGCTATCAAGGGCAAATAAATGGAGGAACGGGAGGGGTTGAATATAGTTTTTCATGTTTTATCCCTGTCTCCTAAGACACGATCGTGCCTATATTCCCGAGAGCTATAATGTGTCGACCGTGTCTCCTTGATGGGAAGACCCTGTGTTCGGCAGAGCTCAATAATGCTCTGGTCATGTCATTTGATATGGCCGTGTGCAAAATTTTACCCGGTTGTGTCTCTGAAGACATGACCATGTCCCCTTGAGGTAAGGAGTCCAATTTTAGGCCAAGTGCAATCAAGCCCTAACTGTACCATTTGAGGTCGTGTGTCAACACTCCTCTACATCGAGCCAAACCATGAACCGGGCGTGCCTAAGGGCACAGTTGTGTCCTCCTGCGTGTGCGAAAATCAACCCCCAAATAAATTAGGGCACAGGCGTGTCTCTTTTCACACGGTCGTGCTGCCTCGCCACACACACCCAACTCCTCTTCTTCTTCCCCCTCCTTCCTCTAGCCCTTCCCCTACACATCTCTCACCCCCTTCAAAGACCTTTCTTTCCTCTCCTTGGATTTGGCTTCTTATTACAAGATGTTGAGAGTTTCATCATCAACAAACAAAGGCAAAGGAAAATTGGAATCCTCAAGAGAACCAAATGCATGCTTCAAAGGTATATCTAACAACTTTAGAATCATTTTAAAGAATAATGATCAAAATCGTAAATTTCATCACTTGGTTAAACATTCTATTATATCTACCAAATTCTTTGATGTGTACACCTTGGATGTTTTGGGTTTCAAAGATAATATTATATGGCTCCTTGAGAGAATGGATAGAAAAATCTTATGTGCATGAACCACCAAACATCTCCTAGATTGATTTTAGAGTTCTTAAGTTCCATTAATTTCGAAGATATTCATGGGAAAGGGGTAGTCACATTTCGACTATTTAATGATGATTACACATGGACTCTTGGCAATTTTAATGCATGTTTCAATTTTCAAAATGATGGAACAAAAGTTTTAACTCCTGCTTTTAACTATAACACTATATGGTCCGCATCTTTCCTCGATTTGGTACCCCTAGAGTGGTTACAAGTTATGGTGGATCTCACTTCATCGAAAGGCAGTTCGAAAATCTACTAAGGAAATATGGGTTAGTCATAAAGTCGCAATGCCGTGTCATCCACTACTAGTAGACAAATAGAAATTTCCAACATAGAGATCAAGCTAATTTTAGAAAAGGCAATTTCCACCTCCAGGAAGGATTGGTATTTAAAATTACATGATGCTTTATGGGCCAATAGAACTGCCTACAAGACCTCGGTATGGCAGTGTTTCGACTAGTCTACAGAAAAGCATGCCACCTCCGGGTTGAATTAGAGCATAGGGCTTATTGGTCAATTCAACAACTTGACTTGAAAGCAGAAAAGAAAACTCTAACTTAATGAGCTTGAGGAATTAAGAATGGACGCATACGAACATGGCAAATCTTTTAAGAAAAGAACTAAGAAATGGCATGGTCGCCATATTCCGCGAAGAGAATTCAAGGAAGGAGACTTAATACTGTCGTTCAACTCCAAATTGAAGCTTTTTCTAGGAAGTTGAAATCAAGATGGACTGGACCTTCAAGGTTCAAAAGGTATACATCCATATGGGGTCGTCGATATATAGAATAAAGAGTTTGGGCTTCGTAAGGTGAATGTACAGAGGTTGAAGAGTTATGTCCTTGGCATGCCGATTGGAGAAGATGAAAGATTGTATTTCTCCAAGCCCCGTCCTCTAGACTGAGCTAGTTGGGGTCGAGCTCAAGACCTTAAACGATCGCTTCTTGGGAGACAACCCAAGGATTTTTTTTGTTTTCACTTTGTTTGTGTAAAATACCGAAAATGGGCGTAACACCTTAAGGGAATTTTCCGGAATTTTACGGGAATTTTTCGGAACTCGTATGGACGAGTTTTACGGGGATGAAAATGGGGTCTGGGAAGTCTATGTAGGCTACCCCATTTTAACAAGGAAAAGTTTATTTATATTATTCTTTTTTATTTCTTTTTCTCCCATCGCCGTTTCTTCCCCCGTTTTCTCACCCGGCCCGTGCCCTACGGCGCCGATGCCGCCAACGCCCCGCGTCGGTTCCTCTCCTCCCCTCGTGTACAAAACGACCGGCCAAAGGAAGCTTCGGGTCCTCCTCCTTCCTATTTTCTCTTCATCTTCTCCATGTGTCCCCGCGCTGATTACAGCCATGAGCAAGGAACAGCCAGCCGTGCCCTAGCCATCCTCGCGGTCCGATCCCCTTCGTCTCTTTCTCCCTCTCGCGACACCGAGTAGCGCAACGCCGACCATTGCTTTGTCTTCTCCGAAGCCCTAGCATCATCTCATTGTCGCAGAGGTTCTCACCGTGTCGGTCGCCACGGCCTGACGCCGGCGGACGAGAGCCACCCGAGGGTCTCCTCTTCGGTTCTCTTGCCCTGGTCCAGCCATTAGCTGTGAGGAACCGTCGCCAGCCCTCTCCGATCTTCTCTGTGCCGGCATCCGAGACCCCGCAGCCGATCTCTCACTGTGCCCTAGGTTCTCCGCCGGCACATCTCTGCTTGGGTTGTTTCCGGCCAAGAGCAAGGAGGATTCAAGTCTGAGTTTCTTCCTCGTGCCCTAGGTTGTGATCCTCCTCAGTCGTCACCCCTCTGCTTGATCCGGTTGATATTAGTGGGGTTCAGTGAGGTAAGATTAGGTTGTTGCATGATTTGTGATCCCACTTATTGAATTCAACTTGGTCTGATCAGTGGGAAGGATTTCAACAGGAATTGTGTGGGGAGTTCATGGTTTCGGTAGCAACCCATCCAGCATTTTCCTTGTTCCAGCAGCAAAAGCACGGCTGTATATTGAGGTAAGGGGTAGGAATTTTGATATATGTGTTGAATTAGGGCTAAATCGGGTAAGAAGATATGATTTATTATTCTGATTGCAAGCCCTAATTCAAATGAATTAGTTAGAATCGATTGAGGAGTTAAATGATCCAATTAGGGTTTATAATTGGATCTGGATTTATGTTAGCTTCTCGAAGATTTGATTTAGCTAATTTATTTATAAGTAATTAGCTAAATCTGGATATTATGTAGTACAGGACTTTGACGCGAGACGCGCATCTCGACGTCGGATTTGGACTGGAGTGGATTTTCGATTGGAGACGGATACTTTGACTTTATGTCATTCGATATGCATAATAATGTTTTTAACATATAGCAATGATTGTGTTTCTCATTTGCTTCGGTTGATCACTACCCGATCTATTACACGCTTGTTTGTTTATTTTTATGCACATCATGTTTGTATTTACCTGATCATACATGCTTATAGAGGTAGTGACACAACCATATTATATACTATGTTCAGGACCTAGGGTTTATTTGATACCCTATCTGATCTGTGTACCTTTGATTTGATTCATTGTCCTGTGGTACACATTTTATATTTATATATGGATATTGCTATGCTGTTCAGAATATTGCCATGTTTAGTGTCATGCATCATCTCGCATGATTGCATGCTGTGCGGTAGTCTGCTCCATTATTGTCCAGCACATCGCCAGTTACATGTATTCATATACCACCACCGTGGGTTAGTGGTATATCGACAGTGTGCGCTTCACCGTCTAGTGTCGGTGACTCGGCGTAGCCGGCCTTTCCGTTTCTACTTGGTTTAGTGTAGCAGTGTGGTAACCGTGCAGCGGTTGTACTCTGTTTGACTCGTTGGTCCTGGCCACGTGGGTAGTGTGATGCGCATGATAGCAGAGATTCCTCCCCGTGATGTATCGCAGGAGATGAGCATCGAGTTCTCCATTTATGATTTGGGGTAGAGGATAGGTGTACTCGACAACATCCGTCCACTCGGTCACTCGGGAGGAGTGATGGCAGAGTGCACGGTTGTCACAGATTTACCCACTCGGTCTCACCATTGTGTGTGAGATGTCGAGCGTTAGGGATGACGACATTCGCATCATACGACGATGCATTTATTGCTGTGTTTTTGCATTTACACTGATTTATATGGATGCATATGATTGACGATACTGACACTGATTGTACTTATACTCGTCCCGGTTAGACAATTTTCTCCCGCTTATTTCACCGATTTACCTTCTTGATCGTGAGATCAGATGATTAGTGCGGTTGTTATTCTCTTTATTACGATACGCTTATTACCCACGAGTGTTGGACTCATCCGTGGACACTATTTTCGTGTACTGTTGTTTACGAAATCGCTAGAGCATCCTCTCGCCGATCCCCACATCATATCGGAAGATCCGCTCCGCTTTTATTTGTTCAGATTTGTATACGAAATTTCAGTATTTCATTATGTTTAGGAGTGTTGTTTTGTTGTGTGTTTGCCTTAGCTTTTATTTTAGTTCAGATGTGTGTTCGCTTATTTACTGTGTTTGATTAGACAACCGAGTGGGTACATTAGTTTTAGATATAAGCTGCGTGGTGGTTTTTTATCAGGTAGATCGCATATAAACTGCGTGGTTGTGTGTTTATTCAGTAGTCGAGGTATATCGTACGTAGAAATGATTCAGATTATCGACTATAATGGGAAGGTCTTAAATTTTTTGACCCCGCGTGAATTTAGTGATCGAGCAGTATCGATACTAGCTTGTATTTCGGATTAGATTTATCCGATACCAATTTATTCGCTATCGAGCAAGTTCTGAGTCTTATATCCGTGTTTTGATTTCGTGTTTTAGTTTTCTCGATATGACTTTTGGGTTTTGGGACCTGGCAGGATATTCCAAGTTATAGGAGGTATGTTGGTATATTGTTATCATATACTTTTGTTAGTGTACATTGTTGACTATGATAGTTATGACATGTAATAGACTTCAGATTGATATCCGATGTCATGTCAGAGCCATATTACATGTGACGGTTAGCTGATGATGATCGACCCTATGAGATCAAGGATTACGCTTCGTGATTTTCATATTATACACCGATTTTTAGGCTCACATTACTAGTTGGTTAGCAGATTAAGGCACATACCAGCCTATGCTATTATTAGCTGGGTAGTGGATAGTATCTATATCTTCATGTTGACCTAACCAATAGTATATCATTTTATCTTAGTTAATTTCATCAATAAATATTGATTTACTCTTGTTAGATCGGTCAGTAGAAGACTGATTTACGTTTATCGACTTGGGTAGTCGTAGATCGATATACCTTTGTGATGGCGAAGGATTAACGTACATTTGTTAGATTAAGATAGTCGATCACCGATTCATTGTTTTGGTTGGTCCGATCAACAGGGGATCGACTTACTTTATTTTATAAAAATGCTGATCTTTAGGTTATTCGTGCTTAGTTGGATATCTTGAGCACATTGAGTACATGACTTGTACTGACAGGGAGAAGACTGACTTAACGGTATACCATTATCGGTTTGGTCAGTCTATAGAGAATCGATGTATCCTATTCCATGTAGACTTTCATTTTTGACTGTATGCACCTAGTTGGATAACATAGAAGGTAGCATGGGGAATGCCAGGTTGATTGGATTAAATATGCTGATTCTGCATATCTATGTGGTGTGTACATATGATTATTATGTGTTGTTAGAGTGTTATGATGGACGGTCTAATTGCATGTAGTGGGTGTATATTTTTCCAGTTATGATTGTTGTGAGTTTCTAGTAGATTATACCCAAGTGGTCTGATTGTTTTATTGGAGGTAATTTGTCGATTAAATCTATGTTGTGAAATGTGCACCTATGTTTGAGTGTTTTATTGGAGATATCTTATCGATTTAATCTGAGTTGTGATATGTGCAGATGTGTTCGGTGTAATATTCGAGGTATCTTGTTCATTATATTTGTTCTGTGTGTACACTCGTGTTGATTATGATTTGTTGGAAGTATTACGCTGATTATAATCTTGGCATAGATGTATATATGTCATGTGAGTGTTGTTTAAGGTGTATTGTCGATTATACCTATGTTGATATATGCACACGGGTTCGGTATGCATTGTTGGAGGTATCACGATGATTTATACCTATGTTGTGAGTATGTTTGGTGTGTACTAATTGGAGGATTATGTCGATCATACATATGTTGTGTGTGCACGTGTGCCAGGTGTATGGTTGGTAGCATTATGATGATTCTACCTATGTTGAATGTAGAATGTTGAGTGTCTACATTATATTATTGGTCCACCGTCAACTAATTTTCCTATTGGGCGTAATCACCCACTAGGATGATGATAGAGTTGACTATGGATTTGATTTGCTTACTAGGTTGTTATACCCACGCAACCATAGTGATTTGTGGTAGAGAGATCTTGTCTAATCGATAGTTGGTGCCTTGGGCACTTATGTATTGTTTGTGGTGGAGTATTACCCACACATGTTATGGATTGTTTGTGGTGGAGCGTTGCTCCCACATATCTTGGATTGTTGTGGCGGATTGCTCTCATATTTATTGCAAATACATATTTCGGATTATTTGTGGTAGAGCGTTGCTCCCACATATGGAGGATTTCTTGTGGTAGAGCGTTGCTCCCACATATGTGGTATTTCGTGTGATGGAGCGTTGCTCTCACATTGGATGATCTATTCTTTGGTGATTTATATCGTAGGTGATTAGATTTCCTGACTTGTTGTCGAGGATCTTATGGTTAGGAATGTCTGTGATACGGACATTATGTCTTGGTTTTACCATTAGGACTTGCGGAGCCTTAGATGTTTTCAGGGACTCGCTGAATTTGGTATTCCTAGGATGTTTCGATCGGTTTCCATTGTCTTTGTTGACGATATTGTGATCTATTACGGATCTAAGGTGAGTCACGTACACCATTTTCGCATAGTTCTAGAGATGTTTCGACTGAAACGTCTATATGTGAAGATCAGTAGTGCGTATTTTGGTTGTCTTCTGTGAGATGTTTGAGACACACGGTCACTAGTAGGAGTATACCGTGGTTCCACAGGAGATAGAGGTTGTTACCGTTAGGAGTAGATGGAGTCTATAGAGGAGACTCGCAACTTCCTTTGGTTGGCTCGATATTTCCGGAGATACGTTGAGGATTTCTCTCGGATTGCTATGCCACTTACACGCCTGACCAAGAAAGGCGTGAAGTTCACGTGGTTCGAGGATTGCGAGACCAGCTTTCAGTAGCTGAAGCGGAGATTAGTGTCAACTCCAGTCACGTACACCTTCTGGAGATGACGGATTCGTGCTCTATACCGACGCGTCTCTTCAGGGTTTGGGCGCTGTTCTGATGCAGCACGGCAGGGTAGCCTCCTATGCTTCTCGACAGTTGAAGGAGCATGAGAAGAACTACCCAGTTCATGAACTGGAGATAGCTGCCATCATCTTTGCTCTGAAGCTTTGGCGGCATTATCTATACGACATTACCTTTGAGATTCTCACGGATTATAGAGTCTCAAATATATTTTCATCCAGAAGAAACTTAATCTTCGACAGAGGAAATGGATGAAGTTCCTAAAGAATTATGATAGCACCATTAGCTAACACCCAGGGAAAGCTAATGTGGTTGTCGATGCACTCAGTAGGAAATCCATAGGGACTCTAGCTTACCACCGATTTGGGGTTACAGATTTGATTCAGGGCTTCTCTGAATTAGACCTTGAGGAGCAGGGACAGACAGAGCAGGGTCTTCTGGTTACCATGGTTGTTCAGTCGTCGATCAGGACGAGGATCCGAGAGGCTCAGGCTGGTGATCAGCATTTACATTTTTATTGGCAGCAGATAGTTTCCGGGCAGCAGACCGAGTTCACACGAGACGAGGAGGGTATTATATATTTACGAGGCAGATTATGCGTACCTCAGTCTCACCCGGTCTTACAGGAACTACTTCAGGAGGCTCATCACTCTCGATTTACGATCTACCCAGGCGGGACTCGCATGTATCAAGATTTGAGGCGTTCCTGTCAGTAGAACGACATGAAGAAAGACATCGCGGAATGCGTAGCTAGATATTTTGTCTGTCAGCAAGTGAAGGCTGAGCATCAGAGACCTGCCGGATTACTTCAGCGGATTCCTATTCCTGAGTGGAAATGGGAACATATCACCATGGACTTTGTGGTGGGTTTGCCTAGGACACGATGAGGCCATGACGTGATTTGGGTAATTGTTGATCGATTAACCAAATCCGCGCACTCGTTAGCGATCCGGAAGACTGATTTCCTGGATCGATTGGTAGATCTGTTTTGCCGGGAGATCATCAAATCACGTGGTGTCCCGTTGACTATTATTTCGGATAGAGACCCCCGGTTCACGTCTCGTTTTTGACAGACTCTGTAGCAGGCCTTGGGCACTCAGCTCCGTTCCAGTACAGTTTTCCATCCGCAAATAGATGGACAGTCAGAGCGGACCATTTAAACTCTAGAGGACTTGCTGAGCTTATATGTATTGGATTTTGGAGGCAGTTGGGATGACCATTTGCCATTGGTAGGGTTTGTCTATAACAACAGCTTTCATTCGACTATGCAGAGGGCACCAGTTGAATAGTTGTATGGTAGGCATTGTCGTACACCCACCCTCTGGGATGAGGTTGGGAGGCCTCGTTGTTGGGACCCATAGAGCTTAGTAGGAGGCAGAGTTGGTCCGTATTATCAGACGGAGGATGTCAGAGGCGCAGGACCGCCAGAAGAGTTATGCTGATCGGAGACGCAGACCCCTGGAGTTCTCTATTGGCGATCATGTTTTTCTGCGAGCTCACCCACGAAAGGGGTGAATAGATTTTGACCTCAGAGGTAAGCTAGCTCCATGATACATTGGACCTTTCCAGATCCTGGAGAGGATTGGCGCAATAGCTTATCGTCTGACACCACCATCCCTAGCAGGCGTTCACGACGTATTCCACGTATCTATGCTGAGGAGATACATACCTGACCCGACACATATGCTGATTGATATCTCAGTTCCCGTTCAGCTTGACGTCATCTATGAGGAGGTTCCGGTACGGATTTTGGACCGGAAAGAGCGTCAGCTGCGAAACAAGACTATTCAGCTGGTTAAAGTCGGATGGCAGCATCATTCGGGCGAGGAGGCTACCTGGGAGCTCGAGAATATTATCCGAGCTCGATACCTCCATCTTTTCACTTGAGGTATGTGATTTAATTTACCGTTCAGCATTTATACTCTTACCTGTGGTTAGTGTCTGCTGATGGTAGATAACGAAATTTGGGGACTAAATTTTTATTAGTGGGGGAGAATGTAGAATACCGAAAATGGGCGTAACACCTTAAGGGAATTTTCTGGAAATTTTAGAAATTTTTCGAGAATTTTTCGAAGCTCGTATGGACGAGTTTACGGGGATGAAATGCGGTCTGGGAAGTCTGTGTAGGCTACCCCATTTTAACGAGGAAAAGTTTATTTATATTATTCTTTTTTTTTCTTTTTCTCCCATCGCCGTTTTTTCCCCCGTTTTCTCACCCGGCCCGTGCCCTACAGCGTCGATGCCGCCAACGCCCCCCGTCGATTCCTCTCCTCCCCTCGTGTACAAAACGGCCGGCCAAAGGAAGCTTCGGGTCCTCCTCCCTATTTTCTCTTCATCTTCTCCATGTGTCCCCGCGCTGATTACAGCCATGAGCAAGGAACAGCCAGCCGTGCCCTAGCCATCCTCGCGGTCCGATCCCCATCGTCTCTTTCTCCCTCTCGCGACACCGAGTAGCGCAGCGCCGACCATTGCTTTGTCTTCTCCGAAGCCCTAGCATCATCTCTTTGTCGCAGAGGTTCTCACCGCGTCGGTCGCCACGGCCTGACATCGACGGACAAGAGCCACCCGAGGGACTCCTCTTCGGTTCTCTTGCCCTGGTTTAGCCATTAGTTGTGAGGAACCGTCGCCAGCCCTCTCGATCTTCTCTGTACCGGCATCCGAGACCCCGCAGCCGATCTCTCACTGTGCCCTAGGTTCTCCGCCGGCAAGTCTCTGCTTGGGTTGTTTCCGGCCAAGAGCAAGGAGGATTCAAGTCCGAGTTTCTTCCTCGTGCCCTAGGTTGTGATCCTCCTCAGTCGTCACCCCTCTGCTTGATCCGGTTGATATCAGTGGGGTTCAGTGAGGTAAGATTAGGTTGTTGCATGATTTGTGATCCCACTTATTGAATTCAACTTGGTCTGATCAGTGGGAAGGATTTCAACAGGAATTGTGTGGGGAGTTCATGGTTTCGGTAGCAACCCATCCAGCATTTTCCTTGTTCCAGTAGCAAAAGCACGGCTGTATATTAAGGTAAGAGGTCGGAATTTTGATATATGTGTTGAATTAGGGCTAAATCGAGTAAGATGATATGATTTATTATTCTGATTGCAAGCCCTAATTCAAATGGATTAGTTAGAATCGATTGAGAAGTTAAATGATCCAATTAGGGTTTATAATTGGATCTGGATTTATGTTAGCTTCTCGAAGATTTGATTTAGCTAATTTATTTATAAGTAATTAGCTAAATCTGGATATTATGTAGTACAGGACTTTGACGCGAGACGCGCATCTCGACGTCGGATTTGGACTGGAGTGGATTTTTCGATTGGAGGCGGGTACTTTGACTTTATGTCATTCGATATGCATAATAATGTTTTTAACATATAGCAATGATTGTGTTTCTCATTTGCTTCGGTTAATCACTACCCGATCTATTACACGCTTGTTTGTTTATTTTTATGCACATCATGTTTGTATTTACCTGATCATACATGCTTATAGAGGTAGTGACACAACCATGTTATATACTATGTTCAGGACCTAGAATTTATTTGATACCCTATCTGATCTGTGTACCTTTGATTTGATTCATTGTCCTGTGGTACACATTTGATATTTATATATGGATATTGCTATGCTGTTCAGGATATTGCCATATTTAGTGTTATGCATTATCTCGCATGATTGCATGCTGTGCGGTAGTCTGCTCAATTATTGTCGAGCACATCGCCATTTACATGTATCTGTACGCACCACCACTCATGGGTTAGTGGTATATCGAGTGTGTGGCGCTTATCTTCGCTGGTCCGGTGACTCGGCGTGGTAGCCGGCAGACGGCTCGCCTCTGCTGGCTCACTGGTTTAGTGTAGCAATGGTAGCCGTGCGGTTGGACTCTCTGTTGGCCCGCTTGGTCCGCCACGGGTAGTGACGCACGTGGTAGCTGGCAGAGATTCCTCCCGCCATCGTGTACTCGGAGACGAGGCGTTGAGCTCCCCATTTATGATTTGGGGTAGGAGGATAGGTGTACCGACAAAGATCCGCCACCGATCACCATCGGGAGCGATGACGGCGAGTGCAGTTGTCACACTTTACCCACCTGGCCTCACTATCGTGTGAGATGACCGATCACGCCGGGGGTGACCACGACATTTGATCCCATGCACGATGCATTTATTGTCAGATTTCACGCGATTTATACGAACGTATGATCGATACGATACAAGATTTATGACACTCTCATTCCGACCTGTTGTACTTATACTCCGTCCCGTCAAGATGCTTTTCTTGCTTATTTCAACAGATTTACCCTTCTCAGATGTGAGATCAGATGCATGATTAGTGCTAGTTGTTATTCTCTTTATTATGCATATCTTGTTACCCTCGAGTGTTGGACTCATCCCCGGACACTATTTTCGTGTACTGTGTTGTTTACGAGTCGCTGGAGCATCCTGCTCGCGGTCCCACGCAAGACCTCTCGCTTTTATTTGTTCAGATTTTGGTATATGAAATTTCAGATTTCGTTGTTCCAGCTTATGTTTCGGAGTGTTGTTTTGTTGTGTGGTGAAAGCTCAAAGCCATAGCCTTTTATTTTAGTTCAGATGGTCCGCTTTCATTTCAGTGTTTGATTCCTAGACAAATGAGTACGTTAATTTTACATATAACTGCGTAGTGGTGTTTTTTTATTGTATCAGCCGAGTAGGCTGCATATAAACTGCGTGGTTGTGTGTTTATTCCAGCCGTATATGACTGAGGTATATTGTGCATGTAAAAATGATTCAGATTGTCAACCGTACAGGGGAGGTGCTGCCGAAATTTCTTCGGAGAGGGACTCCCCCGGGGCGTGACAGTTTGTGTTTTGTTTTTTAAGGTTAACTAGTCTCTATGAGCTGGCCATAGCATTCGCATGGACGTGAAGCTATCGAGGGAAAATAAATGGAGGAACAAAGGGGAAAATGTAGTTTTTCATGTTTTGGATGTCTCTCCTAAGACAAGGTAGTGCCTACATTTTCGAGAGATATAATGTGTCGGCCATGTCACTTGCCACTGTCGTGTCTTCTTGATAGGAAGAGCCTACATTCGGCAGAGCTCAATAATGCTCCGACCGTGTCATTTGACACGGTCGTGTGTGTAAAATTTTGCACGGCCGCATCTATGAAGACATGGCCATGCCCCTTTAAGTGAGGAGTCTAATTTTAGACCGAGTGCAATCAAGTCTTGACCATATTATTTGACACAGTCATGTGTCAAAACTCCTCTATACCGAGCCTAACCATGAACCGGTCGTGCCTAAGGGCACGATCATGTCCTCCCCCGTGTGCCAAAATCAACCCCCAAATAAATTAGGGCGCAGGCGTGTCTCTTCTCACACGGCCATGTTGCCTCGCCACACACGCCCAGCTCCTCTTCTTCCCCCTCCTTCCTCCAGCCCTTCCCCTACGCATCTCTCAACCCCCTTCAAAGACCTATCTTTCTTCTTCTTTGATTTGGCTTTTTTTTTCAAAATGTTGGGAGTTTCATCCTCAACAAACAAAGGCAAAAAAAAATTGGAATCCTCAAGAGAACCAAATGCAAGCTTCAAAGGTATATCTAACAACTTTGGAATCATTTTTAAGAATGATGATCAAAATCGTAAATTTTATCGCTTTGTTAAACGTTCTATTATATCTACCAAATTCTTTGATGTGTACACCTTAGATGTTTTGGGTTTCAAAGAAGATATTATATGGCTCCTTGAGAAAATAGGATGGAAAAGCCTTATGTGCATGAACCACCAAACATCTCCTAGATTGGTTTTAGAGTTCGTAAGTTCCATTAATTTCGAAGATATTTATAGGGAAGGAGTAGTCACATTTTGACTATTTAATGATAATTACACATGGGCTCTTGGCGATTTTAATGTATGTTTCGATTTTCCAAATGATGGAACAAGAATTTTACTTATTGCTTTTAACTATAACACTATATGGTCCGCAATTTGTGGTAAATCTTGGTTCAATGCTTCCTCCAAATCCACTAACATCATTAACCCGATCCTTCGTTACATTCATTTAACTATGAGGAATATGATATTTGGATGTGGTGATTGCGATAGAACAGTGTCAGAAATTGAACTATACTTTTTATAGGCTATATTGGAAGGTATTTCGATTAACTCGGGGTTTTATTTCTTGAAACACATTGTGAAGTTAGGAAAATCTTCTCTAACTAATCCTCTTGTTTTGGGAGGATTAATTACCTGAATTACCATGGTATTGGGTTGTGACTTAGAAGAATTAGAAATGGTAGATACCACTCCCGGAATTGATCTTGACACATGCTTAGCTTTGCTCATGATAAGATGAGATGGATATGGCTATAATCTCCTTTTGAAACATAATTTTTCTCTACATTTGCCTAACCCTGATTTGACCACTATTCAAATCAAAATAATTGGTTATTATCTACGGCTAATAAAAATCTCATTCCTCTTTCCATAGCACCTTCTACAGATATTCCTTCATGTAACCATCATCTCGCTAGATTTAACTCTCACGAGTTGCACCCTATCTTAACGAATCTCCATCATGACCATGCTTTATATAATGAATTGTTAGAAAAACAAAGTGAGGAAGAACTATTACAATCCATTTCAATAAGAGCAGAGAAGTTGTTTAAGGTTATGACTGAAATTATGGATGATCTGAGATGTGAATGGGGGATAATATAAGAATTTAGAGCATTCATGAAACAAACTCATATTGAAATGAATGTCATATATAAGTATCACAGGTTTTATGAAGATAGAAGGGACTATTATCCTGTGGGAATTGCATTCCAAGGCCTCCGTGAGTTTACTCTGCCACCATATTGATTTCATCGGCATGATGAAAAGTTCAAGTCTGGGGGATTGTACATATTTGCTTTGCTTTAGTCTTGTTTCAGTTATGTTGTTTGTTTATTTTCCGTTGTATGTTGTTTGCTTTGCTTCAATTTATTTTGTTGCTTTGACTTGTCATTTTGTGGCATTTAGAGTACATCAATTTCGTTTTCCTGCTGACTTGTCCAATAACAAAAATTTCTAACACGTTTATTATCTGAACTATGTTGTTGTGTTTTGTTAGTGCAAGTATGTTTTGTGAGTTATTTTTCTTTATCTCTAGTAGCATGAAATGAAGCAATGCTTTATATTGAGAGAAATTTAAGGAATGGTCTAACTTAAAGATCTCACCTCACTTTATCTAAGTTTAGATAGTTGAAAACTCTGAAAATAGTCATGATTCATAGAGCTTGTAAGTATTTGTATACTATGGTGATCTCCTAAACTACATCTATGTTACTGGATGATGCTCAAATCATGTAGGCTTGTTTGGAAAAATCAAAATATTCCTACACTTGCACCCATTTGCATTTGTAAGTACTACGTTTGAAGAAAAAAAATAATTGAATAAGGGATATAAAAAAAAATTCACAAGTGGAACTTAGCAATTACTCCTTTAAGACCGACTTAGGTTACTGGAAAATAAATGCTAAGTTTTCCTTGATATCGAACACGCCTTTGAGACTAGGGTGGATTGGGAGGGATTAACCAAGCATATGGCAGGTAAGTATCTATCGCTGGGAAAACGAGGAACACAGTTAGATGACGACTTGACTAGGCTTAGGGAATGATACTTGAAAAAACTTTAGGCCACTCATCGTACTGTGCACAAGAAGTTATGCTTAAACCATATACTTAAGTTACTTTATGATCATGCTCACCAATGAAGCTAGTCGATAAGGTCAGATGGTTTCACTAGGGATTATGAGGCATTATACGAACACATGAGTCTAGATTGCAAAGTTTTGCTTGAGAACAAACAAAGGTTTAAGTCTGAGAATATAATGTGCGTAGTTTGTATATACTTTTATCCATATTTTAACACACATCTACTTGCATTTGTTGATTACATTCTATGTTGTTGCACTCTATTTTATCATTATTTCAGTATTATTGCTTCCTTTGTCGGAGATCTGCTTTTTGTTGTATTCTAATTGGCAGGTTGTGATTCAAAGAAGATATTGTTGGTGCAGTCGACCTCTAGGATTTCGATATTTGACAATATACCTAAGTCTGGTCAATTTGACCAAGGATTAATCAAAACAAGACTTAGTATTTGGAAGAGAGAAGTCTAGTTAGGACAAGATGACTAGCAAAGGTAAGTCCTATCCAAAAGATAGGCAGGTGAGAAGTCCTGCTGAGTAAAGTCAGGCTCTAATGAGTGAAGCTAGGTAGTGAAAGTCTTGGTGAGTGAAGCTGGGCCTAGTGAGTGAAGCTAGGTGGTGGAAGTCCTGGTGAGTGAAGTCGGACCCTAGTGAGTGAAGCTAGGTGGAGGAAGTCCTTGTGAATTAAGCCGGGCCCTAGTGAGTGAAGCTAGTGGTGGAAGTCCTGGTGAGTGAAGTCGGGCCCTAGTGAGTGAAGTTAGGTGGAGGAAGTCCTAGTGAGTGAAGCTAGGCAACCCTAGGAGGAGATAACTCTAAGTTATATGTGACCAACTAGTTTCTGGTCGACCGCGTGCGATCGACCGAACCAACGAATCTTGAATTCTATTAATATTGTTTTACTTTACTATTTTATCTATTGTACTAACTCAGTGTTGCAGGGAAGTCTAGCTAGGTCAACGAGCCGACCGGATAGGTGGCACGAACTCCAGACTGGTCGACGGCTGGATGTCTGGCAAAAGGTAAGTGAAGGTAAGTCACTAGAGGAGAGTGACTGTGAGGACGCGTCTCAGTTGAGGAACAGTAGTCATCGGTCCAGTTTAGGTCCATTTGGGATCCCTAGACTGAGACCTTGACTAGTTCTTGGTCCTGGGAGGACAGGAACTAATTACTCTATTTTTATATTGTGTTAACGTTTGTCTTGCAGGGTATTTTGGATTAATACATTTGTTGCAGGACAAGAAAGCAAGCAAAGAAGCAAAGTTGTCTTCAGGTGAACAGTACCTGAAGGCGCCTTCCATAGCTATGGAAGATGCCTCGGTACTATTCATAAAAGGCACCTTCTAGTTATGGAAGGCGCATTTCACGGGATGAAATTTGACCGAAGTCAAGGATAAACACCGATCACTTCGGGATTGATTTTGCCTCATTGGAGGCGCCTTCCATGCGTATGGTGTTGGGATCTAGCGTGCCAAAGACGCAGAAACGTAGCGGAAAAATTACTAGATCCTCTTATCCAGCAGATCCATGCGAAGGGAAGAAACATTTTCTATTCATAATCTATACTAAGCTATATGATAGGATTATACCTTTGTTGCGTGCCCTTCGCAATCCCGACAGCAACCTTTCTTCGGTGCAGATCTCAACGCGTTAAAGCGTTCGCGCCTCTATGGTATCCACACGAACAAGCCTTGTCTTTGCTTGTCTCATAAACAAAACAAGATGGAGAAGAAATCACAAGGTTGTGCTAGCAACCACAATGGTGATTTCGGCCAAGAGGAGGAAGAAGGAAGAAGAAGAATGCCAAGGGTCTCTTCACATTCACCTCTAATGAAAATCACTTCCAAAATGATTTATATAACCATCCCATGGTATACCAAGAGTCTCCACCCTTTCATCTTCTAATCCAATGGCTCAAAACCAACCATTCAATCCAATGGTTGAATTTTGACCATTCAACTTCCTTTGTGAACTCAAGTTCACCCAATGAGTCTAACCCATTGATTCTCATGCAATTGAACTCAATCCAACGATTGGATTCCTTTGAGTCTAACTCAATGAGTCAAATTCGGATTACACTTAATCCATTGATTCATCACATGAACTCATCTCCATATCAACTTGTTTTTTTTGTGTGATCCTATAGGCTCTCGTAACGTTGGCAATGTACTCAAATCAACATTTGCGATACATAAACAATGAGTGGCATCTAGCAAGGCATCGTTGCTACCCAAGTGACGAGAAAGTCGAGATCCGACCTAACCTGTCTGTGGCTATCATCATGTATGACTTGGTCCCTCTATCCTTGATATCTAGATTGATCAATGAGGCATAGACCGTGTTATCCTCTTTTCAATCTTTGTGTTTCTTGATCTCCAAGTAGACACACTTATCAAATAAGCTCAATATCTCATATTGACTCATTTACGCATGGTCATGCTTTCTTGGGTCCTACTAATCAAGAAGCCCACAGATATCGCTTCCGTCATAGAAGGGATAGATCTCATCTACATCACTCACATCCCTCCGCATAATTCATTGCATACCCAGTGATCGACTTTATAGTCCATCCTGTTACGGGTGACGTTTGACGATACCAAAGTATACAACTCCTTATGTAGGGAACCGTAGTGATTTCAGATCTAAGGACTATTCATACCAATAGTCACATGAGAATGTTTATGACACTCATACGACAATCCATGAAACATTCTCATGGCGGGTCATTCAGTATATATTCTCTAATATATACCCATGTGTCAACTTGATATCTCATATCCATGACTTGTGAGATCAAGTCATCCGTTGACCTACATGTTAGTCTTAACGCATTAATATTATCCTTGTATATTAATGCTCGACTAGGAAAAATTAAGAGTAGTGTTCTCTACAATATCTCACTATTAATTCAACCAATTGATATACTGTAGATAAGAACCTACTACCCAAGGACATTATCATATTTATTCAATTGGCACTAAACTGAAATAAATATAATAACCACCTTTTGCCTTTTATTAATAATGATATATGATACAATATGAGTCCTTTACAATCATCTCATAATTGGTACTAGGGCTAATACTAACATATGGAAGGTGTCTTCCAAGCCTTTTATAAGGCAGTTTCGAGGAGGCATTGGATCATTAAGTACATTCGAGCTACTATGCATACATTTGAGCTTACGATTGCTTCCGATTCTTGCTGTGACTCTGTTGCGAAGCTGCTGAGCCCGACGACTGCTCCAAGGAGTTTCGATCGCGTCCAGTAGACAGACATCAACTCAAAGTGCTTTATTCTTTGATCCCTAAAAGTGTTGTTAATATTTTTTTATTGTACTTAACTATTATAAAAGGCAAGCGCAGTGTGTTGCACTTGGCTTTATTTCTATTGTACTCGATTCTCTCTTCCGGAGGTACCGGAAGAGATTTTTAGTGGATTTCCCATCGAGGTCCGCGGGACCTAGGCCTTAGAGTAGGAGTCGCCGAAGGCTCCGAATCAAGTAAAAATCACTCGTGTTTTTCTAGTGTTTGAATTCTTACTTTCCGCTGCGTACTTTACTTTTAACTTTTAAAAGAAAATAAGTCTTTTAAAACCACGTGATTCACCCCCCCCCCTCTCCTCACGTGCATCACAATCCAACAGATATGGGACAAAACACACCTCGGAGCTTCACCGAGAAGAGGTAAAGGCTGGTCGTGCTTCTTAGCACAGTCGTGCCTCCCCAGAGTCAGAAGCCAAGCCATGGTCGTGCCCCTTAACACGGTCGTGTCTCTTGCATCCGAGAGTGATGTATCGTCCAGAGCCCAAAAGGGGCAAGGTCGTGTGGATCTACACGACTATACCTCCCATGCTGTGAAGAAGATTTGACATGGTCGTGCCCCATGGCACGGTCGTGTCTCTCAACGGGCAAAGAAGCAGACTCAACAGAAGCCAGTAGGTTGGTGGTCGTGTGGAGTTACACGACCGTGCCTCCTTTGGCCCGAAGAACAAGGACACGACCATGCCCAAGGGCACGACCGTACCTTCTCTTCCTAGGATTTCAAGACAAGGTTGTGTCCAGGGACACGACTGTGGTTCTACAGATCTAAACTCCCAAGACTCGATTGTGCCAAGTTGGCACGGTCGGCCCGTGTCTCACGTAGTCGTGCCTCGCCTATAAATTGAGGAGTTCTTCTACCTTCGAGGGGAGGAGAGTTTCCCCTTGGGGAGACTCAAGGGTCAAGATCTACACTTCATCTATGCCCCATCGACGATCCGAGTCCATTTCTAACGTCTCCATCTTCTCCGGACACAAGGATTGGATCCAAAGATCCGACATCACACTTGGATTAGCTTTCCGTCTCTGTTCTCTCTTGAATTGCTTATGAAGTTTATAATCTTAATGCCTTTAGATTCAATTGTCCTTGTCATGGAGTAGATCCACTTGTTCTAGGATTAAGGGAGTCATTGTAGTGTGAGATTGATGTGAACTCTATGGATTTGCCAATTTTCCTTCTAATGACATGTTTATACCTTGTATCCATTTGATTAAATGTGTGTGTGATGTGTTTGTATCTAATTTCCATGTTTAATTGATTGGATATATAGATTGCTCACCCTGTAGAGGGGATGCCCTAGATAGTATGACTGGGGTTCCGTGATAGGGGGTATCCCTTAACCGGACTTTCAAGGGCATCACCATTAAAAGAAGGGGTAATTCTCTACATGAAAGATCCTAATTAGGCTTAATGAGTTAGTCCTTATTCTATGTTAATAGGTGTATTGTATTATCTAGGATCGTATGACCGAGCAATCCTATGTGACAAAGGGCAATCCTTTAACTAGACATCCTAGGTCATCTCCACTACCTAGAGACATTGGGTAATTAAGGGAGCAACACTTTGACACGATCGTCGCGGGGGAGTGTCGGGTTTAGTTAGACTTCCTACATAGCATAAAGATAGAGGATAGGAGATGAGCAATTCATAACATATTAATTAACATTACAATGAAACCAAACCCCTATAACACTCACCTTGACCTGTTTTCCTCAAAACTCTTTTATTTTCTTAACTTTAGCTCGTAAGACTTCACCAAGATTTTGATCGTTTAGCTAGCTAGCTGTGTGAACCCACTAGTGCTCATCAATCCCTGCGGGATCGATATTTTATTACTGACGACGTAACCGTACACTTACGGTAACGTAATAAGTAGTATCAAGTTTTGATAATTTATCAGAATGATACATTTCAACTATATTGCCTAGCATGGTACAAGATTTCAAATTGTATCCTTATTATTTATTTACTTACTTATCATATAGCATAATTAGTGAACGAGTTGTTCACTCATGTTTTTTTCAAAATAAAAACATAATGAAAATGATTATTCATACATGACCAATAGAAAGTTGTTTTTTTGTATTCATGTTACTCTAACCAAAACCATGATACAAATATTATAAAACAGATTCAAAGGCAAAATAGTTATTCCTGGTAAGGTTTTGAACTCACTTCAATTGGATCAACATTGAATCTTTGTTTGTCCATTTTAACCTTGTTATCCACATCTGTGCCAAGACCTACCAAATCGCTCTCACTCAATATGTCTTGATAGCTCAAAAGGGTTTGAACTGCCTGCACAAATAAAAAATATCAAAGAGTGAATCAAGCTATGTCAATAAAAAGAGATTAACATGGCACAAGGACTCCCTATTTTAAGGCCTAGGTCAAGAAAAAAAAATCCATTTTTGCTTACCATCATGAAATACCCTTCCTAGACAAATAGATGACCAAACTTAGATTACAGGCATTTAACACAATCATCATGTACACAACACAAGAAATTTAAATTATAAAAGCGCAACCTATTACTATTTTTTAATGATGATTCCACTCAATCTTAATCTATGATTACTTTCCTAGTTTCAAAACATTGTAAACTAAGAACATACGTTTATCACCGTTGGTACCAGGAAGATCCACATGAATAATTTTATCATAAAACAAGCATATAATTAGTTATCTAGACAGCACAAAATAATGACAGCGGCTTAGAGACAAACTTGATCAGACTTTCCAGCAGCCAGAAATGAGTTTGTGAGCCCACGAAGTACTTCAAAGTCAACAATACCAGAGGCCTGTCAGAGAACTTTAGAATATTAAGGAGAAAAGCCAAATAAATAAAGAATAGCTCTTAGCAAACTTTTAATGTGGCAAGAAAAACAATTCATAACTATGGGAGCATATAGGAATTTTCGGTGCATTGTTCATTCTAGTGACACAAAGTAGTAATAATAGAAAGCAGATCAGTATACGAGGTCCCCCTCAGTGTGATTGTGAATGTGATAAGAATCAAGTTACAGCAAACAACGAAGTCTTTTCAAAATCTGAGATTGGTAAAGTTACAAACGCCAATTTATGGTAAAACCAAGATTCACCCTCAGGTGATTAGCATGTTGTCATAAAGAACATAGTTTTCTTTTCTATGTTTAACATTATTGACTGCAAATGAAAAAGAGAATGTGTAACAAAACTGACCCAGGAATAATTACTACAACAATATAACGCCATAGTAATTAGAGAAAGCATATAGCTTGTACTAACTGATAAAGAATTCTGGTAAGCAGAAACACTTCCATCATAATCCTTAAGCTCAAACTTAATATCTCCCAGTAAACGAAATGCATCAGCATTGTTGGGCCTTTCCTGAACAGTAAAGACAATGCTCTTAAATTGGTAAAAATTTCACCTCTTACTAAATTATTCATGGCACTGAAAGCATAATAATAACAGATATGTACCTTGGTCATTTTCTCAAGAAGAGAAGATGCTTGTTGGTACTCTCCTAAATCTTTCATAGTAAATATAGCTCCCTGTCAAATCCTTTCTAGTTGGCATGAATGTAAAGAAAAAAAAAAAGGTGAAACATAAAGTTGCAACATCTTGACTATGACAATTGTTCAATGAAATCTAAACATTTTGAGTTCTAGGAAAAAATTAGTAGACATTTGTTCTTTGTTGGATATTAAAAAGGCACTAAATTTGGATAACTATATGAAGTCTGTTATACGTGTTTGACTTAAACCCAACCCGACAACCTAAAACCTGCTAACCTGAGTTACTAAAAACCTAAATCCTGACTAATGCAGTACACCACCCCCACAAACTAGGTCTTCGTGACCGTGTCATCTCTGAGAGATCTGGACTCATCTCCCTTACACGAGATCAGATCACGATAAACTCCCATCAAAGAATCTAGACAACTGCAAACCCTATCATCACACCTTGATCACATTCTTGTCATTCGAATTAGGCAGTGGTGAGGGACTCCTTTATCTTTCATAGAGATTGAATCGTCCACCAAACCCCCTCATATAGATTGCAGCCTCCTCTTTACAACACTCTTCATCCTCAAGTGCAACAAGGATCCCTCTATCTTTCCCTCGTGCATGCACAATGACAAGCCTCCTCTAATTTGACCCTCTTCCTTGTTGTTAGTTTGTTTGAGGATTTTTTCCCCCTCTATCAACTTATAATTAATTGAAGGGGAGCCTAGGTGTAATAGTAAAATTGTTGCCGTGTGACCGAGAGGTCACGGGTTCGAGTTATGGAAATAACCTCTTATAAAGCAGGATAAGGCTATGTGTAATAGACCCTTCCCCCCACATTTGTGGGAGCTTCGTGTACCGAGCTGCTCTTTTTTATCAACCTATAATTCATTGTGTCTTCGCGAGTCATGGTCAAGCAAGTCATGTGGGAGTGGGTAATGACACATTGGGCAACAACTTGATAAGTTAGCCTAGGACTGAGAATTAGTGTCTCTATTTTGAGTTCTTCGTAGGATTCTTATTCCATGGTCAAAGGCAGTGATTAGAGAAGGAGTTTTTGATGAACTTTACTGCCTCCTTGGAAGGTAGTTGCCATACACAAGAGGAAGAGGAAGGTTCTTCTCCTTGAAGGATGATCCTATTGATAGGGGTACACATAGTAGGATGTTTTCATTGTAATTTTTGTATCTCAAGTTTATTATAAATAAGGGTAACTGGGATAGGGAAGAAAGCCCAATGTTCTTTCACAATCAAAGCAAATTCTAGTCCACTCTCGAAACCCTATTTACCACTCTAAACCTTAACAATCTCTCTCCTACACAATCATATTGAAGGACTGCTAACCCTAGCCTCCTCTCCCTCGTCTCTCGGGTCTAATCGTGCAGTTGAACAGATGTTATTTACAGCTAGTTATGACAATCTTTCTCTCCAAATCAATCCAATTAAAGTAGATGGAACAAACTACCTTGCTAGTCACAATCATGCTAGCTATTCATTTAGGCTAGAAGATTGCAAGGCTACATCAATAATGGGAAAAGGAAAGCAGATATTATGATTTTGGGCTTAGCAAATGGGAGCTTGAGAATCCTCTCATCATGTTGTGGTTGATCAACAAAATGAAAGCTGTCGGGTTACCTTCTCCTACATAGAGCTCAGAAGATTTGGGAAGCTCTCAATCAGGAAATGATTCCTAGATATAGGAGCTGAGGAAAATGGTTCATGAAACCAAACAAGGTGAGATGATTGCCTAATATTTTTCTGAATTTAGTGACATGTAGCAAGAACTTGATTAGGATTTTCAAGCATCTCGCATGGCCGATGTAGCAAAGTTTCATAAATTAATTGAAAGGGAACATGAGTGTGATTTCCTTACAGCAAGCATATAGCTATATGTAGCATGAAGAGAATAGATATTATGCTATGGTGTCATTTATCTATACTAACTGATCGAGGATGCTTGTTGACCTCTACCATCATCATAAAACCTAATGCAGCTGAACTGAACAAGATAACAGAGAGTGTGATTACTGTAGGAAGCCAATACATACCAAGGACATGCTTGAAACTTCATAGTCATTTAACACGTGGTCGACAACAACAAGAACAAAAACCAAGTCTTTATCCCACTAAGTGGGGTCGGCAATATGAATCCTTCTACGCAGCTCGATCTCCTACTTATCATCTATATTAAAATAAATTTTTATTATATTTTATCGTTGCTAACCAAGTCTTCTTTGGTCTCTCTTCTTCTATTAATGTGCATATTTATCAAGACTTTACATTGCCTAACTGGATACTTATTGGATACCTAAGTACGTGTTAGTACCATCTAAAATGCATCTCTCGATGTGTTTTTTCAATAAACGCAATTCTGACTTTCTTTCTAATGTTCTTGTTTCATATCATGTTCATCCTCATATGTTCGCACATCCACCGTAACATCCTCATCTCTATGACTCTCATTTTTTGCTAGTGTGCTCGCTTTATATCCAACATTTAGTTTCATATAATCCAGCAGGTCTAACTACCTTTTTGTAAAATTTCTCTTTAAGATTTAGAGGTACCTTACAATTAGAAAGAACACTTAATGTCCTCTTTCATGCCAACCATCCCACTTGTATTTTCTACATACTTAAAACTCTCAAGTAAATTGTCATCTTTTAACTTAATAATTGTCTTGCTACGTCTATACTACTCAACTTAGTTATGTACTCTGTATTTACTTTAATAAGTCTAAAACCTTTTACTACCAATATTGTCCGCCAAGATTCAAGTTTGGCATTTACTACTTCACGTTATTCATTGACCAAAATAATGTCATCTACAAAGTACATATACTATGCTAACGTATCTTGGATGTGTCCAGTGAGTTCATCCATGACTAGCGCAAAAAGTTATGGACTTAGAACTAAATTTTATGTAACTCTTTCTTTATAGGAAAGACTTTAATTAATCCACCCCGAGTCTTCATTCTTATTATTACATTCTTATACATATCGTATTTTCTTCATTTTTAATATCAAGTTGAATAATTTTATAAGTCATTCAATACTCTACTTCCCTAAGTACTTCCATATCTCTATTGAAATATTATATGATCCAACTGCTTTCGCTTTTTTAGCTCATTTAATGTCTATTCTACTTGTGAATTTGAATTCTTAGATAAAAATTTAATTTTTTATACTCACCTACTTGAATTTTAAGTTAAAGTGGTTACATAAATCTTCATTAAAAAATTAATAAAAATATATCGCCCATGCTTCTTTATTTCCTCATCTTCATTAGTACCCTATTAGAGTCATCTTTAATGCATTTTATTTAAATAAGATCCCTTATTTTCCAATAACCTACTTTAACTTTTTTTTAGATGTCTTTTCCTCCTTTTATATCAAATTATCGATACAAGTATTCAAAAGCTTCATTCTTTGCTTCACCCATAGCTTGCTTGGACTCTTTCTTAGCTATTGCATACTTTTTAAAATTTTCTTCGTTCTTACATGTGTATAGTAACTTATAAGATTTTTAATTTTTTTTTTTTTTTGCCATTTTCTCCTATACCTCCTCATTCCACCACCGAGATTCATTATTTAGTAGTGTTTATCCTCTTGACTCATCAAATAAACTCATGGCCACCATTTTCAAATTTGATGTCACCTTAATCTAATGTTGTACTTGATTTGTCAAGTATTTCTCTTAATACTTTGCTCTTATTCTCTCCTTAAAGATAATTTGTTTACTATCTTTTAATTTCCACCACTAAATCCTAGGAGTCATGCACATTTGCCTTATACTAATACTCTACCTAAGGTGCATATCTAACACTATTAACCTATGTTGGGCGGTTAAGTTTTGTCCTAGGATGATCTTGTAATCCTAATAAATTTTTTATCCCTCTTTATGACCATAAGAGAGTCAATTTACGACTTATTGTTCCCACTAATAAACATAACCAAATGTTTTCTCATTTCTTGAAAATCATATAAGTTATTATAAGTTCATATGCTATTGTGAAATTCAATATAGTTTTTTCTTCTTCATTTCTTAGTCCAAAATCATAACCCTCATGCACTTTATCATATTCATCATTTCTTACTCTTACATGCTCATTTAGGTCTCCTCAACATCTTCTCATTTATGGGAATTTTTTATACTACCGTATCTAGGTCTTCCCAAAATCTATGTTTAGTGTGTTCATCTAATTTTAATTGCGATGCATATATGCTAGCTAATTATATTAATAGTTTCTTTTCTACTTATTATCTTGAGAGTTATAATCCTAATTACTCCTACTACTTCGTCACTTAACACTATCTACCACCATGCCTATTTCATTTCTTGTTTTACTCTTTTCTGTGTAGCATAACCTAAAACCTGAGTGTTCTACCATCTTTGCCTTCTCACCTACTCTTTTAAGCACAAAACATTAATTCTTTGCAGTGAGCAATCCTACATTCATATTTCAAACCTAAGAGAATCGATATTCCTATAATGTTTGTGTTTATCCAACTTAAGATGTGAGAACTCTTGTATATTTAATATTACACCCAAGTTCTCATAGGAATGTCTTGCAATGCGTTCCTTCCAGGAAAGACCTAGGATTAGCATAATATTTTGATGAAACCATACATAACATTTATCTTTGTTTAATGTTGACTAGCAACCTAACAAAATCATCCTCTCCTTTATTTGAGCTTGGGATTGTCCAACACATGCTCGTGGTGGAAAAAAATTTAGTGGTCTACAACCTCAAACTCACATGTTTGCAACTCTTGATAGCGAGCTGTCCAAAGAAATCAATCATTCCAGTGGATTGTTCAATGAGGAACTACAAACTCTTAGGTTCCTTATGGCAAGACTTGAGTCTCCTTTCACCACAACTCCTCATCTTCTCATCTTGTACATTCAGCTGTACCATGTTCACCTTTTAATTTTAGTCATATTGTTCAAAATATGCATGGAATTTCCTAGGAATTATAGATTTTAGATTCTAGAGCATTTGTTCATATGACTAGTACTCGTAGAAAATTACTGACTTATTCTTCTTGTTTTGACAAAGATTGTTCAAAATGAGATAAAGTTTGTATAGCTGATAGGTCTTAATCTACTATTGTTGAGAAAGGCTCTAGAAACTACACTCCTATTAACTTGCCTCTTGTCTTACATATTCCCTACTTTTCACATAATCTTCTATTTGTTAATGCTCTTCCAAATCATTTAAATTACAAAATTAATTTTTTATTCCCTGCCAATTGTGTTAAGCTCATCATGGCCGGTCCCAAGCTCGGATGAGAAAGGATGAGGATGGTGTTAGGTTGCTAGACAACGTTGAATTTATAATGAATAAATCCATTAAATTATTATGATAATACTAGGTTGCTCCCCGGAAGGAACACGTTATAGGGTCTGATTATAACATCTTGGTGAGGACCGCTACATCCCATTAGAATTTAGGTATACTATTAAATAAGCAAGAGTTAATGTTGCAAAGTCTAACCGTAATAATCTAGTGTTAAATATGTAAAAATTCTCATACATAGGTTGCATAATATTATAGGAAAACTAATGGTATAAAATTTGAAACATATAAACGTTCACGGATAAAGCAATGGAGGTAGTAGTTATAATGATTAGGACAAGAATTAGTATTTTGTATATAAGGACAAAATGGATAGGAGAGAAGACAAAGATGATAAAGAACTCGATTTTAAGTTATAGTACACATGAATGAGCAAAACATAAAAAAGAGTAGTTATTATTATAGATAGTTCGTTAAAAAATGAAGTTTTATGAGTAGTTAGTAAGGGGGATAGGATTATAGCTCTCAAGATAATAGTAACGAAAGAAACTATTAACGTAATTAGAATATATGCCCCTCAAGTAGAATTAGATGAAGAAACCAAATCTAAGTTTGGATAATTTAAATAAGGTATTACAAAATATTCTATCAAATGAAATGATTTTATTATAAGGAGATCTAAATGGGTATGTGAGAATGAAAAATGAGGTATATAATAAGGTGCATGGGAATTATGGGCTTGGAACAAGAAATGAAGAAGGGAAAACTATTTTTGATTTTGTGACAGCATATGACCTTATACTATCTAATATGTTTTTTCTGAAAATATAAGAATACTTGGTCAAATTAAAAGTAAGAATAATAAATCGCAAATTGACTTTCTTATAGTTAGGAAGAAAGATAGAAAGACTAGCAAAGATTGCAAGGTTATCCTCGATAAAAACTTAACTACACAACATAGGTTAGTATTGTTGATATATGCCTCAAACATAGTATCATATAAGGAAAATATGCATGACTCTAGAATTAAGTGGTAGAAATTAAAGGATGGGATGTAAAACATATTTAAATAGAGAATAAGGGTATAAGTATTAGGAGAAATATATGGTGACTCAAATATGACATATGTTAAGATGGTATCAAAGTTGAAAATAGTAGCCAAGAGTACTCAGTTAGTCAAAGGGACGTGCACCACCAAGTAAAAAATCTTGGTGGTGGAATGAGAAAGCATAAGAAAAGTAAAAGAAAAACGAACAGTGGATAAGGTATTATATACTTGTAAGAACGAGGAAAACTTTAAATATATATATATATATAATAACCAAGAAAGAGACTAAAAAAGAAGTGAATAGAAAAGAGAGGTGTTAGCGTAGCATATATTGAACTAAATAAAAATATGTATAAGGATGTAACAATAAGAGCGAAGATTTTTGATTGATTAATTGAAGCATTTCCCATAAAGATAGGGTAAGATCAAGGATCAACTCTAAGTCTATATCATTGCACACTAATCATAGACAAACTCACTAGACACATCCAAGACACAATATCATGGTATATGTTATTTGTAGATAATATTATTTTGTTAGATGAAAAACCTGAAGAAGTTAATGCTAAACTTAAATCTTAACAAGAAACACTAGAAGGAAAAAAATTTAGGCTTAGCAAAATAAAGACAATATATGAAATTTAAGTTTAGCAATATTAGACGTAATGAGGCAATTGTTAAGAAAGGAGATGACAAGTTGTGAGAACTTTTAACTATTTAGGTTCATTTTTACAAAATAATAGAGGGATTGAGAGAAATATCGTACATAGAATACAAGTAGCATAGTTGAAATGGAGGAGAGCGTCGGGTATTCTATGTGATTGTAAAGTACTTCTAAAACTTGAAGTTCTACAAAATGACAGCTAAGCCTACTATGTTATATAGAGTTGAATGTTGGGATACGACTTAAGCATATGAGCAAAAGATAAGAGTTGCAGAGATGAGATTGATAAGGTGGATGTATAGACATATAAGAATGGATAGGATAAAAAATGAAAGCATTAGAGAGAAAGTCGGGTTAAACTTATGGGAGCAGTGTTTACAAGAGTTCACATGTTTTAGTTATTATTTCTATTTAGTTGTCTAGTAGGGATATTTCTATGATTTTTTTATATTTTAAATTTATTATAAATAAGGGTTAATTAGGATAGGGAAGAAAGCTCTATTTTTCTTTCACGAAATTTTCTATGCCTAATTCTACACCCTAAGTTAGAGAATAGAACAAAGATGCATAGGTGATGAAAATAAAAGAGAGGGTTTAGTAGAGATGTGTAGCTTTAAGAATCCTCACCGATCCTTCTTTATTTTGTATTTGTTGTCGTGATAAGGATATCAATGTTCCCTGGAGTATATATTTGAGGATGTAAACGTGTAAAATGCAGAACAAGTGTTTGTACACATAGGTAAAAATTTCGTTCCGTGCCGGGCGGAACAGGCAAAACTTACTGTTCTGCCTGCACACTGAAACCGACACCAAACTAGCGGTGCTTTCGTTGCGTCACGCGCCAGGAGGAATCGCGCACGCCAGAAGGAAGAGCACTCGTCGTCGGCAGACAGACACTTCCAGTGTTGCCGGAAGCGTCGCAAGGCACCTAAAGCATCGCGCGCGCCGGAGGCGTTATGACACGACATTTCTGACGGTGCCCGAAAGCATCACGAGACGCTTCCGACGCAGTCGGAAGCATCGTCGAACGCCTCCGACGCCATTAGAGGTGTCCACGGGGCATCAGGGGTGCGCGGGCGGGCGCACGCATCGCAGGCGGGCACACGCGTCGCGAGCGGGTGCACACGTCGCGGGCGGGCGTTTGCTCTGCGTAAAATTAATATTTTAAATAAATTAAGCAATTCCTACTTGTTTGTGATATTTCTAAGAGGCTTTCGTAAACCCTAATTAAATTATCTAAATAAAATATAAAAAATATATTTTAAATTTTAAAAAATTAATAAATTTTATTAAATAATATTCTGAATTATTTTTAAAAATTCTAAAAAATTCTAAAAAAAATAAAAATTTTTATAAAAATTCTAATAAATCAAATTTATATTCTTATATATATATATATATATTTAATTATTTTGTAAGGTAACATATTATGATATTATGACAATATTAAGTTGATTATTTTTAAAGAAAACTATATTTGATTATTTTTATAACAATATTAAGTTGTTTAATAATGAAAACTTATATAAAATTAATATATAACTTATTTTTAAATTATAAATAATATATATTTTTATTTAATAATAACTATATATAAACAAAAAAAATACCGAAACGGTATCGGTACGGCATGATACGATACCAAAATAGTATCGTTCCGGTCTAGGACTAAAACCTCGACATGGGTCGAAATTTTAAATCTTGCCCATTAGTGAAAGAACAACTAATTCGAGAGGACGAGGTCATAGAGTAGCTTATGACAAAGCAATCTCTTATAGTTGAGAGAGACACTTTCGACTTGACAACCAGAGCAACCCCTAGGGTTATCAAATATTTTTAGCCTAATAACAAAATCGGTCAACCCTAAGTTAATATAGGTGACAAATGCTTTTGATTTAGTACAAGGTTCTAATTAAAGAGTTGACATAGAAGTTCAAGATGAACACATTTTTGCCAAAACATTATGGTTCATTCTTGATTATTTTGCTTTTGATTCATGGGAGGTCTCTTATGAATTTTACAAATAGCCTTAATCTTACATATAGACTAGTAGGGGCAATATAATAACATCCTTATCAGAATTATTAAATGAACTAGTTTGCTAAGGTTTTCATGTCTCATAGAATTTCTATCAATTTCTCGTTATTTAATTCTTTCACTTTATTTTTGGGGATTATAGTATTTGTTGCCTATTTCAAGATTCTTTTCCACCAATAATAAAATTAAGTATCCATTAATGTTGTATTCAAGTATGTCATACACTTGCATGTCTATGAATGTTGCGCATGATCTGACTGTGTTATTCATAGTTTACAATCTCAAGCTGTTTCGCCCAATACAAACAAAACATTTCATTCCGCCTGTAGACCATCATTAGCACAGGCATGCCTCTGATGCAGGCGTGCCCTAAGGCCCCAGGGAAGAGCCTGGCGATGCATCCGAACACATCGCACGAGCCCAACGATGCCTTTGGACTAGTCGTGTGAGCCCGACAACACGTACGGACTCATCGCGTGAGCCCGACAATGCGTCAAGTGCCAACGACGCTTTCGGATGCATCCTACGAGCCCAATGCCGCCTCTAGATGCATCACACAAGCTAAGCAATGATTCTGGACATGTCGCACGAGAACGAGAGCATTGCAGAACACAAGACAAGAAGGGACAAAAGGTTTTTAGGTTAGGATTAATTAAATTACTTAGGTTAATAATTTCAATCAACTCCTAGCAATATTGAGATAATTTAGATAAATTTAATTAAATTCTAATAAAATTATCTTATTAATTTAATACATATATATTTTCAAAAAAATATTTTTTTTTATTTTTTTTTTATATTTTAAAATTTTAAATATTTAGATTATATTTTTTATTTTTAATTAATATATTTTATATTTAAAAAATATTGAAATCATATGGACATAATATGGTACCAAAACTGTATTGTTTTGGTCCGAGACCGAAATCTCAGGTCGAGATTTTAAACCATGATATTATTTAAATAATAATAATAATAATTAATATGAGAACCAAATAAAACAAAATTATATATGAAATGATACTTTAAATAATCTGATTGGTATTCCTAATCAATGTTATTATAGTTTTTGATTAGGCAAACTAATTTAATTAATGTAATAAACATTATTATATTATAATGCTAATAATATTCCTAATGTTCATATATAATGATATTATAAATTTTAATATTAATTAAATAAGTAATTTAGTTATAATTTATAAACGTTTTATATGAACGATGATTTAATGGTTTAAATTTAATAATCTTATCTATTTATCTATCTTTCTTCCATCTATTTCCCTATTATAATTTGTCATTCTTTTGCCTTTTCCAAATAAAAGAATGGATAACATTTGAAAATTATATTTTTACACCTAGTTTATTTATCACATATATATTGTTTTAAGAAGCAAGCTACTTAATGACCGCAAATATCTTATATAGATTAAATATCCATAATTCCTAAACTCTTATTTAGAATAAGGAAATTAAAATATAATTTACAATATGTAAGAGTATGTAATTAGTACTATTAGTTCCACTAAAATGGTTGAAATGATTAATAGGTAGACGTATATAATAATAATATGTTTGTTTCCTCCCCTTTTTTCTCCAAGCAATTAGATGTTGCGATCTCCTTATTTCTCCACTAGGCAATACCCCAGCCAAGTTTGACAGCCATTGTCTTGCATGCAGGTGGGCACAAGGGATGTGATGATAGAATTGTCGCACCATTAAGTGAATATTCCATGCAACACAAAGGACAAGAAGGAGGCTCTCTCAGGACATGACAAAGTTTAGATCTCTTAATTGCAATATCACACCACAAACGTGAGTTGTTATTAAAACTTAGAACTTGCTCATTTTTAAGATTGTTTCATTTAAACAAAAGTTGTAAGAAAAACATAGCATTCAAAAAAATTATGGATACAAACTAAAAACTAGTTTTTAGTTATTCCCATGAGTTAAGAACATATAGAAGAACCAAATAAATTCTTACTTTGAGTGCTGAAAGATCTTCAGGTGAATTGCTTAGTGTTTCCTTGTATTCCTCAAGCTTGGTCTAATAAGAAATTGCACAAATTAGCCATTGCTGGTCAAATAAAATAGGAAAAATTCTAAAAAAAAGTGTTGATTTGTTTCTTTATGAAAAAAAAATATATTGATATGTTGTGTCCAGAATTTTTTTAAATTTCTTGGAATTCCTTAAATATTTTTTAGAGTATTATTGACCATGAAACATGATATACATTTTTTTGTGTTGTTGTTGCAAATCTTCAATAGTTAGAATAGGCTTGAAATCATCACTTTCTTCTGATCACGATATGATTTTGCATAATAAAACCATTTATTGGTTTGCATTCGAATAGACATTGTTTCTTCTAAAAGATTAATACCATATTTGATACTCCCTTTTAATGGAGATATATCTTCCACATGATAAACAATTTTTACTTCAAAAAATAATGTTATTTCATTAGTATTAAATAAAAAAAACTTAATTTCTAGAAATTTTTAAGATTTTAAGATGACTTGCACATAATGTCAGTTAAGAGGATGTCAATAACAGTAGGAAATGTTAGAAGAGAAAGTAAAATAAATGTATGAAATGGCCAAAAAGTTACAATGGTTAGGCCTAACTCAGTTCTCGTAAACATAACACACATGCCAATAGCTTATTAATAGACCAAAAGCCTATACCTTAAGAATTGACTTCTCCTCTTCTGCAAGTTTTTTCTGAACTGTAGCAGCATCTTCATTCAGGCTAACACTGCATCAACATATATGAATAAGAAGCCTTTAGATATTGTGCATAAAAAGAATTTTAATTTGTAGGCATCTCTTGGTAGGAAGTTAAAGATATGCAAAAAAACTAAAGATGGAGAAAGGGTATTAATAGTATGGATTCTGAGAGATAATTGGCTCAGAATTACTATAATTGAAAGTGTGACCAAAAAACTTGTATAAAACATAAATTCAACAAGAAGAATTAAAAGGACCAAATTCCTAGTGCTTAAATTTACATATAATGTTAAGCCTAAGGGGAAACAAAGACGTACATATCAACATCGAAGAGCATACAGGTAACAACATAAAACAAAACAAAACGAGATAATGAACAACAAAGCACAAAGTTTTAAATATGATTATCAAAAATGAAGAAAAAAATATTCTAATAAAGCTATGGTAAAAGAGATCCATTTTCTTTTACAAAACGACACAAGCACATTCCATGAGAAGTGAATCCACTTCATAGGTTGAAATTTAATTCCATGCCAGTTGGCATAGGCAAAACTCATCATTCTATCAGCTTACCAACACACGGGATGACCTTGAGACAATGACACGGAAACAAGCAATGTCCGTGCAAAGCAAGGGTGATGGGCGACGTTGGCACAAAAGTATGGTGAGATCTACAAAGGCCACAATAGGACGATGATGCTAAGGTCACACAAGGATTTTACAATGTCGACAAGGTTGCGTATTTGCAAGGTCACACAAGGATTCTGCAAGGTGACGCTACATCTTTGAGAACCCTGCACAATGTGTTGGTACGCTTGGCATGACACCAACATCTCGAGGAGTGAGAGGGAAATGTCATCTCAAAATGAGATTTAAAACCTGGTCCACTTTTACAAAAAAATCTGAATTATATCCAAATTCTGACATCTAAGTTTGTCATAAATGTTTGTACTTCAAATTTAGTCCCATTAATAAAAAATAGCTGAGAAGGCACATTAACAAATCATAAAGCATGTAAACATATATAGCATGAACAAAGACACTAGTATAACTATAATCCACCAAAAATCATTACTCTTAGAAAAGGATTCAGTAATATTTTTTTCTTTGAAAACTAAAATTTTCATCAACAAATGATTGTGCATATCAGAAAGAAAAAAATCCTACACAGAATAGTATGACTCCATCCAATTTTGCTTGTACATCACCATTGTATAAGGATAAACAAGACTGAAATATAGAAGTGAGTTATGTCAAAAAAAAAGGAATAAAAAAGGAATAGCTACCAACTAGAGTGAATACTATGTTTCCTAGAGATTAATCAAAGAAATGACAGGCATGAGAAAAGTGAGTATAGAGCAACAACATTTTTCTTAGAAGCTATGGTCACAGGTTAACCCTCTCCATACCTCACAATGGATGTGCCAACCTTTGATGACCCACAAAGACAGGACCAACAAACCCTATATGTGAGAACGCTTCTAAAATATTGCTATGAATAAAGTGAGAAGCCAGAAAGAAAGAAAGAAGCGAAGGAAGAATAACTAGATAACAATGCAGCATATGATACAAAACAAGAAATTGGATAATTAGCAAAACTATAAGGCCATGTTTTGTTGGACCATTTTCATCCAATTTTAGTTTTCAAAATTTTTTTTAAACAGGAAACAAAATTGAAAACCTGTTTGGTGTGTGGATTTCTTCGAATCGAGATTCTAAAATATAAGATGAAATAGTGAAACTTAAAATCAGATGGTAGATGAAATTTTTTTGAAATCTTATATCTATTTTTAGAATCTCAAATTAAAAATGGTAAACTTATGCTAAAAAATATTATGATTATTATATTATTTTCATTAAGCACTATCTATAATCTTTTTAATTTATTTATTGATATTATTATCGCAATTATTTTAACAAAATAGTATAATAACAGTATAATATTAATTTATGATAACAAGTACTATACATTATAATAATATCATATAAATATAATGTCATATAATGTTTTATTTTAATTATCATACAAAATTATGCAAACTATAAGGGTATTAAACTAATGAGTCATACCATAAAATTTTGAGAAAAAAGAATAGAAACAAGATTAAGGAAAGAGACTAATCGAAAATCAATTGGTTCATGCCTGGAAGGTCGACAATAGAAATTATACATCTTCTTAGATAATTAATTCAAAAATATCGGGAGCAAGAACAAGATCTACACATGATATTCATTGACTTAGAAAAAGCTTATGATAGAGTCACCGAGAAATTATATGGTGAATTCTAGAAAAAAGAGGAGTTAGCATAACTAAAGCATTTCGAATAAAGATAGAGTTACATCAAGGATCAGCTACAAGTCCCTATTTTTTTACACTAATTATGGATGCACTCACTACACTCATTCAAGACACAGTACTATAATTAATGTTGTTGGTAGATAATATTGTTTTGGTAGATGAAACACGTGAAGCAATAAATGTTAAAAAAGAATCTTGATGGAAAATAATTGAAGGAAAAAGTTTTAGGCTTAGTAGAATAAAAATAAAATATATAAAATTTAAGTTTAGCAATATTAGACATAATGATACAATTGTTAAGATAGGAGATGACGAGTTATCCGAAACAGAAAACTTTAAATATTTAGGATCATTTTTATAAAATAATTGAGGGATTGTGAGAGATGTCTTATATAAAATACAAGCACGATGGTTGAAATGGAGGAGAGCGTCGGGTATTTTATGTATCTCTAAAACTTAAAGGAAAGTTCTACAAAATCGTAGTTAGACTTGTTGTGTTATGTAAAACTGAATGTTGGGCTATGACTCAAGCACATGAGCAGATGAGAGATGCAGAGATAAGAATGTCAAGGTGTATATGTGGACATACGAGGATGGATAGAAAAAGAAATGAGAACATTAAAGAGAAAGTCGGAGTTGTATATATTAAGAGAAAACTCCGAGAGACGCATTTAAGATGGTACGACCAATAAATGTTCCAGTTAGGCGATGTGAAACTATGACAAACAAACATATCAAACAAGGAAGACCAGAAAAAACTTGGTTAGCAACAATAAAATAAGATAAAATTTATTTAAGTATAGATAATCATATAACAGGAGATCGAGCTCAATGGCGTAAAAGGATTCATATAGCCGACTCCACCTAATAGGATAAGGTTTGGTTGTTGTATAATAAATTAATATTGTATTATAATATAATAATCAACCAAATAATTTCTCATTATTTTTAACTACATAAATAATTCAATTCACTAAACCAACCAATTTTTCACGTTATCAAATTCCTGAAAGTGAAAATTATTTTTTATTTTCACGTTCACCATTTATAGAGATAAATAACTAAAAAAATACAAAATAAGCAGCCACTAAATTCTTTTCTAGAAAGAAATTAAAAGATCAAAATTCAGAGGTTGGCTACTAAGTCATCAATTTAAGAAAAGCTGAAATGCGATGGAAGTAGCTCACTTGTAATGTAAGGTCACATGTGCTTCGAATGTTTAAATTAGGAATTAAGTTTTCTGTAAAGGTTAGTTCGATGTTTTCAAAGACAAGGGTAAATCGGCAACGAAAAGAAAACAAGATTAAAAAAAATGTGTTAAGTAAAATATGGTTCACATGAATTTTATTTATGGCTAAGTGAAATTTTCTAGAACTATTTAGTAGAGCCCAAACCTAATACCTAATCTAAGTCTTACGCGGGGCGGCAAGGAAAGGTAATAGCTTCCCTTGTAGTTATGGGTGAGTGCTTTTGGTAGGCTACCAGCAAGTTTCGGTTGCCATCTCTGTTTTTGCGCAAGGTTCGTTCAATTTCTGCTTCGGTTTTGGAAATGTCGATTCGATGGATTGCTTTGCTCCTTTACTTGGTTCTGATTCATCAGAATGGATTTGGGAGTTGGCTAATTGATTATGTTTTCTCACGTTGCCTTCTGGAGGATTTCTAATTGATTATGTTTTCTCACGTTGCCTTCTGGCTAATTGATTATGTTCCAAGGATTCAGTCCTCTCTCACACATCCACTATGAAAGAGCTCCTTCTCGGAAACAATTCGGAGGCGGAGAAGCCTCATACAAGCTCACACACAAAAATACAAGATAAAGAATAAGAGGCTGGAATGTGAGCAAAAGGTCACGGGTTCGAATCCTGGAAATAGCCTCTTGCAAAAAGCAGGGTAAGGCTGCGTACAATGGATCCTTCCCCGGGACCCTGCATGGCGAGAGCTTCGTGCACCGGACTGCCCTTTTCTTTTTTTTTTTTTAAGAATAAGAAGAAGCTAATACAATAAGAAAACTTATAGGATTTATAGCAAATGAAATCCTAACTTCTTTCTTCTTGCTTGTAGACACCTCTTGATGACCTTGGAAGTGCAGCAACACTTCACTCTAAGCCTCCCAGAACTGGTGTGAAGTCATGTGAAACTTTGAGCAAGAACCTTGATTTGCTTGAGCACTTCTTGCTTTGGAATGCCTCTTGAAGATGGGAAATGCAACAACACTTGTCTCCCCCAAATCTCAAGAACGGGCGTCGAAAGCTCTACGTGCAACGGTGGCGCCTTAATTGCTTAAGCTTTTCCCTTAAGCAATTCCACCTCTACAACATGCTCAGAACAGCTAGATTTTCAAGTTTAATCAGCTACACCAGTTGATTAAGTCTTGCTGAATCAATTAGCCAGATCGATTCAGCAACATTCTATTCAATCGCGAGAAATGTCATAAGCGATTAAGCCTCCCTAATTAATCGCTTACCCTAGCTTCTGTTTCCTCCCAGAAACATCTTAATCGATTAGCCTAATGATTAAGGCTTGCGGAATCGATTATCCCAATTGATTCAGCTCCATTTTGTTTCTGCGATCAAACGGCTTAAGCGATTAAGCCTTTTAGCTTAATCACTTAAACATGGTGTAATCGGTTATCCTAATCGATTACCGAACCTTAACTTCTCAAACTAAGTCTAGAGTTCCTTGTCCAACATCTGGTCAACCGTGACCTATTAAGACTCATTATCTAGCATCCGGTCACCTTTGATCTACTGAGACTTCTTCACTCCGGTCAATCCTTTAATCCACTTGGACTTTTCTCCTCGTGCTAAGTGCCCGGTCAACCTTGACCCACTTGGACTTACTATCTCGTGCCAAGTGTCCGATCAGCCTTGATCCAATTAGACTTTGAATCACCAGATATCCGGTCAACCTTTGACCCACTTGGATTTTCAACTATTTGGCTTCACTCACTAGAATTTCCTCACCGCCTACCTTCACTCACTAGAGTTTTTCACCTGGCTTCACTCACCAAGACTTTTCATCACCAAGTGATGGTCAACACTGACCCAATTGGATTTTTATCTTCTTCCAACTTTCCCGTTGGGCTTGCTCTTGCCTAACCCCCAATTAGAACTTCCCAGTCAAATATCCAATGAACCTTGACCTACTTAACTCTTTTCACATCAAACTGGTCAAACCTTGACCAGAGGGGAATTTTACCAACAATCTCCCCAAACGGAATCTTCATATATTGTCAAATATCAAAATTTAAATATCATGACTCAAGCTTGAGCCAATTCAAATTTAGTCAACCTAGTTAATCTTGACCTAGGAGAAATTGCACTAACATCCTTAACAATGGAGGCTTTGGTTCTTCAAGTATCGGAGTGTATAAAAGTAGGACTTAAGGCACCTCAGTCACTCACCTAGGAGTGGATAAGAAGTTTGAAAAGTATAGAGTGAGCTAAAAGAAGATAATATACAATAGAATAACAACCAAGTTTATATCCCGCTAAGTAGGGTTGGTTATATGGATAACATCATTGGCCTTGATTGTCTACTTATATCTTCATTTATATTTAAATAAATTTTATCTTATTTTATTGTTGCTAACCAAATCTTCTTTGGTCTTCTTCTTTCTCGATTCATGTGTGTATTTGAATTAGTCTCTCATTACCTAGTTGAGCATCTATTAGTCGTGTAAGTATATGTTCATAACATTTTAAACACATCTCTTGAAGTTTTCCCCAATACGTGCAAACCGACTTTTTCTCTAATGTTCTCATTTATATCCTATCCAACCTAATATATCCACACATCCACCTTAACATCTTCATCTCTACAACTCTCATTTTTTACTCATGTACTCGTTTCATAGCTCAACATTCAACTTCATATAACATAGCAAGTCTAATCATTATTTTATAAAACTTTCCTTTAAATATTAGAGGTATCTTACGATCACAAAGAACACCTAATACCCTGCTCAATTTCAACTATTATGTTTGTATTCCATATAAAACATCTCTATCAACCCAATCATCTTTTTTAAATACTATCCTATATACTTAAAATTTTCAATTACAAGTAATTTGTTATCTCCTATCTTTATAATTGTCTTGCTATGTCTACTGCTACTAAATTTAAATTTCATATATTATGTATTTACTCTATATAAAACCTCGTCTCCTGCCAAGATTCAAGCTTAGCATTTATTCCTTCAAATGTCTTATCGACCAAAACAATAGCATTTGCAAACAATATACGCCATAGTAATTGTGTCTTAGATGTATGCAATGAGTTCATCCATGACTAGTATAGAAAGGCATGAACATAAAGTTGATCCTTAGTATAATCCTATGTTTATAGAAAGCGTTTCGATTAATCGAGTCTTCACTTTTGTCACTACATCCTCAAACATATTCTTAATTTTTTCCATGCTAACACCTTTAATTTTCAATATAATATTCCTCGGAATTCTATCTTAAGTTTTTTCAAGGTCAATGAATTCCATGTGGAAGTCCCATTTTTTTCTCGATCCTTTTCAAATAGCGATCAAAGAAGATGTATAACCTCTATCTTCGACCTTTTAGACATAAATCCAAATTGATTTTTAGTAGCCTTAGTATGCTTCCTTAATCTTTTTCCTATCATTTTTTTTCAAAGTTTCATGGTATGACTCATAGCTTAATGCCCCTATCATTCGCATATATACAAGGGGATTAAAGTACTTACCCTCCACTAATCAGGTATTTTCTGCATTTTCAATATAAGGTTGAATAACTTCGTAAGTTATTTAATACCCTACTTCCCTAGATACTTTTATACCTCTATTAGAATATCATCCAATCTAAGCATTTCTATTTTTCATCCCATTTAACTCTTTTTCTACTTTTGAAATTCAAAGTCTCCGATAAAAATTTAAATTTTTATACTCCTGCATAAATTTCCAGAGCTAAATTAGTCACCTAAACTTTTATTAAAAAGTTGATGAAAATACCTCATCCATCACTCTTTATTTCCTCATACTTCAATCATTCCTTATTGGTTTCATCTTTAATGTATTCTATTTGGGTAAACTTATCTTCCTCTCTCTCACTTTAGTTATTTTATAGATGCCCTTTTCCCTTTATTTTGTATCAAACAAACTGTTAATATAAACATTTGAAAGATTTATTCTTGGCTTCACACATCTTCTTAGCCTCTTTTTTTACTAATGCATACATTTTAAAGTTTCCTTCGTTCTTACTGTAATTTCCTTATTCCACCATCAAAATTTTTATTTGGTACATTATATTAATAGTTTCTTTTACTACAACTATCTTGAGAGCTATAATCCTAATTCTCTTTTTAACTATTCCTATTACTCCATCTTTTAATAAACTATCTACGATAATACCTACTTCATTTCTCATTCTACTCTTTTACATGTACTATAACTTAAAACTCAAGTTCTATATCATCTTTGCCTTCTCTCCTACTCATTTGGTCTCTTGTAAATACAAAATATTAATTCTTCTCCTAATTATTGTAACTACTACCTGTATTGCTTTATTTGTGAGTGTTCTTATGTTTCATATTCTAATGTAAGACAATCAGTATTTCTATAATGTTTGTTCTTATCCATCTTAGAGTGTAAGAAATCTCGTACATTTAATACTACACCCAAGTTTTCATATAGATATAGCGATCCTTGCCAAGACGTTGTAGTCAAACAATGAAACGCATTCCTTCTGAGGATATGTTTTAAACTGATAATCTAATATGACCCTCCTCCTTTATCCGAGCTTAGGACTGACCATGACGGAGTTTATTCACCATAGGCGGAGTCAAAAGATGATATACAATGATAAAACAAATTGTAACTCAAGATGGTAGGAATAGTACCCGCATCTGCAATTAATAGTAGCAAAAGAAGGAACATTTAACTGCTGCTCAAGATAACAATTATCTCTGTTGGGAGATAGTGATTGACAAGACATAAACATATTAGGCAAAAGAAAGTATTATGGATATAGATGGTTACAAAATCTTATTTTCCCACAATTGCAACCCATGGAACATTGTTCTTCCCCTTCAGTTTCACCATGGGAATTGTAGTAAGGCCTAGAGAACCATTAATAGAAGGCAATTGTTAAATAGTAGATGAATTTGACAGTGTGAATTTAGGGGAGCTCTAGAGAATTCATTAAGGAGAAATCACTTAGTAGAGTATGAGAAGCAAGGGGATCTGCTTCCCAAAGTTTGCTGCCCAAAAAAGGAACAGGATCTTCAGATATGCTGAACAGTGATCTTCAGATATGCTTCTGGCCAAAATTCACACGGGAGGAGAAAGGAAGGAGAATTTAGCACAATCTGATATGAAATTAAATAGAAAACAACAGGGGATTGATTCAAATCTAGCAGGATCGTAGAACCACTAAAATGGCAGTATCAATGGAGAAACAGAGAGAATAATTGGAATTGCAATACCATCACAGAAGAATCAGCAGAAACGGAAGGACTAGAGAAGCAAACAAATCTAATCTTCCTGAACAGAGTGGCTGAAAACTGGAGACCAAGATAGGATTTGGAAATGAACAGCAGAATTCTGAGAAGACTGAGAAACCAGAGTGCACGAACAGTCCTTGTATCAGTGGAGCAGATTTCTGAGAATGGCTGAAATATGAGAAGGAATTTATGGCAAAAATAAGAGATCTAAGAACAGGGAAGTAGGTTAAGAAGAAAGGTCAGCTGTTTTCCCTATTCGCACTCTGAAATATGGTGATCAACACACTAGGAGAACCCTTCTTCGTAGAATCTGTCGCCATGGAGTTTTCTGCTTACTGATGAGATCAGTATCTCCAGCATTTTCTGCTGCAGGTTTGTCCAGTCATGTGAAGACAAGAGAGCAACTCACCTGGAAGAAGATTCAGAAGAGATACCTGCTTAATGTGAAGAAGCTCACGGGCATAGAATTCACAAAAATATGAACCTGTTTGGCTTTGATACCATGTAATTGAGGAGCATTATTATCATTCGATATCCATGATATTCCCTTTTATCTGTGTTTATCAATATAACTTACACTCTAAACCTTGTATTATCTGGTATTCATAATTAGGTCCTTGGTAATATAAGAAACAGCTAACATGAAGTGAGTAAAAAATGAGCATGAGTTGTCAAGACAGAACAGTACTACCAGCAGGGAAAGTTTATTACCTTCCATATGGAAGGAAGTCCCCAAATGCAAAAACCAGACCGAAAACAGTGACAGCTACTCCAACACCAACCTATTAACAATTGAATAAAATAAGTTTTTGAAATAAATGAGTTACTGCACATGGTCTACAAATATATGAAACCGTTAACGATAAGAGTTTACCTTGGTACCAAATCCAATTGTATTCTCTTCCGACACAACAGGTCCATCATAGTCTATTGCCTGAGAGATTTTGTCCTCCTCAGCTTTTTTCTGCTCCATTGCAGACCTAACAATGTAGTTTAGAAAAACCATGTAAACACATTAATGCAAATCAAAGTTTGAAATTTTGTGCCAAGCGAGAGTTTCATTCTCCGGCACTTTACTAAAGAAGAGAAAACATTGAGGATTCTCAGAGTAATCCACTTAAAGTATAATAAGTCGTGGACTAGGAGTTTGGGGGTTGCTGAACTACATAAATCGCCTATCTCTGTGGTGTGGTATGTACTTGTGTTTTTATTTAATTTTCCACTGCTAATCTATTTTGTGACCTTGGTATGACGAACTAGTGATGGCCGGTCCTAAGCCCGGATAAAAGAGGAGGATTGCATTAGGCTGCTAGCTAGCATTAAAACTAAGGCATTCAATAAATGGATCCATTAAATTATTGTGCTAATGCTAGGTTGTTTTCCGGAAAGAACATGTTGCAAGGTCTGACTGTAATATCTCGACAAGGACCGCTATATCTCCAAGACTCGGATGTAATACTAAATATGCAAAGTTCACGTCTGACTGTAATGTATCAGTGACCGCTACATCTCCATGAGAACTTGGATGTCGTGTCAAATAAGCAAGAGTTCTCACACCACAAGTTTGATAAGAATAAATATTATACGAAAACTAATAGTCTAAGATTAAGAATATGGAACATAGGAACCTTCACTGGTAAATCAATGAAAATAGTAGATGCGATAATTTGGAGAAGAATTAGTATTTTATGTGTATAAGAGATAAAATGAGTAGGTGAGAAGTCAAAAATGATAGAAAACTCGAGTTTTAAGTTATGGTATATAGGAAAGCGTAAAATAAGAAATGAGTGAGTATTGTTATAGATAGTTCGTTAAAAGATGAAGTTGTAGCAGTAGTTAAAAAGGAAGATAGAATTATAGCTCTCAAAATAGTAGTGACCAAAGAAAGAATTATAGCTCTCAAAATAGTAGTGGCAAAAGAAACTATGAACGTAATTAGCATATATGCACCTCAAGTAAAATTAGATAAAGCTACCAAATCAAGGTTTTAAGACAACCTAGATAAAATATTACAAAATATTCCGCCAAATAAATGATTTTATTAGGAGGCGATCTAAATGAGCATGTCAAGTGAAAAAATAAGAAATATGAGGGGTACATGGGGTTATGGGTTTGGAACGAGAAATAAAGAAGGGAAAATTATATTGGATTTTGTGATAGCATATAACCTTATATTAGCTAATATATTTTTTAAGGAATGAGAATAATACTTGATCACGTTCAAAAGTAGGAATAATAATTCACAAATTGACTTTGGTATGTTTAGGAAGAGGGATAGAAAGATTTATAAAGATTGCAAGGTCATCCCTAGAGAAAACATAACTACTCAATATAAATTAGTAGTGTTAGATATACACCTCAAGTATAAATATCAATAGAAGGAAAATATATACGACTCCTAAACTTAAGTGGTGCAAGTTAAAAAATGGAAAGTAAAATATATTTAAGGAGAATGTAGGAGTACAAGCATTTGATGAAATATATAATAATAAAATATGAGATAAGATGGTATCAAAGTTGAAAATAGTAACTAAGAGCGTACTTGATGAGTCAAAGGGACATCTACCACTAAATAAAGAATCTTGGTGATGGAATGAGAATAAAGAATTATATATTTGTAAATCCAAAGAAAACTTAATAAAAATATACAATAGCCAAGAAAGCAGTGAATGAAGCAAAGAATGAAACTTTTGAACAATTATATAAAAAATTAGATACAAAAGAAGGGAAAAGAGACATTTATAGAATACAAGAGATCTTATCCAAATAAAATGTATTAAAAATAAATGTAATAGGTATTAGTAAATGATGGAGAAATAAAAGAGCGGTGGAAGAGATATTTTCATCAATTTTTTAATGAAGATTTAGATGACCAACAATTTAAGTATGTATAGAAATTTAATTTTTTATTGGAGAATTCAACTTTAAAAGTAGAGCAAACTTTAAATAATATACATAATGGAATAGTCATTGGACCAGATAATATTTCGATAAAGGTATGGAAGTGCCTAGAGAAACAAGGTATTGAACAACTTATAAAATTATTTAATATGATATTAAAAACAAAAAAATACTTGATCAATGACGAAAAAGTACTATAATTCCCTTATATAATACAAGGAAGATGTACAAAATTGTACAAACTCTAGAGGTATTAAACTAATGAGTTATACCATGAAATTTTAGGAAAGAGTAATAAAAAAAAATTAAGGAGACCAACTAAAAATCAAGTTAGATTTATGCTTGGAAGTTCAAACTCACTTCATGGTGCAAATCACATCATGGTTGGTTTTAAATCCATAAAGTAAACACTCGAAGACCATAGAACACAATCATGTGATTTGAACAACTTTTGACCAATATCTAAATTATAGCCACTATAAGCATAACCTGGTGTTGATCATAACAGACTTGAGCTTTCCTACAAGGTGCAAATCACATTTGTGAAAGACAACTAATGCCTAAAATTTAAAACACATGTTTTTTTTCAATATCAAATAGAATAATTTTGAAATTATATATTTGTATTAGACTTATATGCAAATTAAAACACATTCTTTTTTAATATTAAACAAAACAATCTTGAAAATCTAAAATTTAAAACACATGTTTTTTTTTTAATATCAAATAAACAATTTTGAAGGGGAGACTTAGCGCAATAGTAAAGTTGTTGTCGTGTCGCGGTTTCGAGTCTCGGAAACAACCTCTTGCAAAAGCAAGATAAGGCTATAGGATAAAGTTCCATACTCAGTATTAGCGGGAGCTTCATGTATCAAGCTGTCCCTTTATCAAATAGAACAATTTTGAAATTATATATTGGTATGAGACTTGTATGCAAATTAAAACACATTCTATTTCAATATTAAACAAAACAATCTTGATACTATAATGATTCCTCCAAACTTATATGCAGGTTGAATTACATGGCTCAAACAATATCAAATAGAACAATCTTAAATTTTAACATATATTCAAGATGTGAGACGATTCCTACAATATCGATGATTATGACCAAACAATAAATATCTTGTACAATTCTTTTAAATTTTTCCACTACATTTGCGCTCAATATGTGCCTTCCTATGTAGCACGGATACTCCAAAATTATTTTTTTGAAGTATCGAACACGAATATGACAAGGATACGATACGCAAATACGCGTATCGAATATAGCCAAAAACGTGTCATGGACTTTTTGAGGTTTGACCAGGCAAATACATTTTGGACATGACAAGGACATAGCAAGGATACGACTAGGGTATATTTTTCCAGATATGTTTAGGCAAAATTGTAAATATTTAAAATATTTAGGGGTTAATTGAAAAACTTGAAATTTTCTATGACTAATTAGAAAATAATTAATAAAAATGAATTGGGTAGTGGGCTTTTAAATCCTAAACCCTAATCTTTTGCTGCTTGCCTTTCATCTTACTCGCCTCTCATCGCCTCTTTGACATCACCCACCTCCCTTTCTGCTGTCGCCGTCACAGCTAGCCATGTAAGCCCTAAATTATTTTTTCTGATTATGCTCCACTCCTCTAAAGTACTTAAACCCTAATCATTTTGTTAAAAAAAATTGATTTAGAAATTTGAATATAAGCCCTAACATTTCAATCTCCTTTTTCATCTTTTTGGCTTTCAATTTTTTTGATGAACAGTAAGTAAAAAAGTCTTGGCTTTGATCATCTTTCATATCTTTCAATACTATATATATATATATATATATATATATATTTGTCGTATTATTGTATCCATATCATATTCGATACGATACTCGTACTTGTATCCATGCAACATAGGTGCCTTCCTTCGTCTACCTAGTTGTGCCTGATACCTATGAGGAAGTGAGTGGGGATGAGTGGGCCGACAAATCCAAGACTTCTTCTAGTTCCATGAATGACATTATTGCATATATTTCTATAATGAAAAGACAAATAGTAACCTTTATAATAATTGTAAGGATCCTGTGAATTTTGACCAATTACACATTGCATGTGAGCATGGAAATCCATGGACATCAAACCTACAATGTACAATGTCTCCTCAACATAACCATAATGTAGATTCCACTTTGGTTCTTGGAATTCGGTATTAGAATATAGATGAATAACATAATTCATACCCTAACTGTTGTACTTGATGAGAATATCTTTGAAAAAAGGAGTCATGGTCGATATTTTTTCACCAACCTACCTATACATGTAAAAGCATTTAGATAGCTTTTCTCCTTGTGCACTCGATCATGCCACTAATGGGTAATTCATGTGTGGGCTTGAGGATTGCACTCATACACTCCAAACCATTGGTAGAGAGCATATGATACCTATGACAAGGAAAAAAGATATTAGCTCATTTCTCCTTCTCCACTTTGCCAACTCATACATTAGCTCTCCAAGTACAACGTCATCTTTTCTATGCACTCATTATAAGTGAGTCCAATGCATGCACGTGCTATGGCCCATTGCAACTTAGTTGTCTCTCTGTCTCTACAGTTTGATCTGAAGTTCTTAAATAGGTGTAAAAGGCATAATCAATGCAATGATTCAGAAAATACATCTTTAACTACATGAATTGCATGAAGTATGTTGGAATTTCAATCACTTGTGATTGATATGGATCTATCCCTCATACAAGGTTCTGTCAAGAACCCAAGTTGGCTTGCTTTCAATTTCTGCAACTGCAATTGCATAACTAAACTCTAAACCTAACCATGGCTATGTCAAAAGTTTTCTTTTCCTCCTTTTATTATGGTTTTACCAATTTTTACTAGTTTTCATATAGCACTGGTTTTTATAGAAAAGTGAACCAATTTTCAATCAGCTCCTTATTATCCACTTAAACTAGTTAGTATGGATTGAGTTTGAAAACACTAACTTAGATTCGGTATGTCTACATGACCTAGGTATAAAAAGTGTCTAGCATGGTTATTTCTAGTATCTTTTACATTTAATGAACAGATATTGTGTCCACTTGGAGTGCCATGTCTAAGTATCAAGTATCTAACACGAGTATAAAGTGGATAGATAAAAGAACTACTATCAAAGCTAATAAGAGATCAAAAGTTAGAACTCAACAACATGGTATATTTGATAGCAAATTTATTGATGAAATACAAAGAACTTCATCTTAGTGTAATGGTGCTCTCAAGTGATAAGCATCAACATATTTTGAATATTTAGTCAAGGGTTTAAATAAGGTTTATCTATGTTATGATGTGTGCATCAAATGTACAGGCACTATGAAAAGTGTACATGAAACTCGTGGAGCGAAGTGACTTGATGGAGTCAAGTTGTCTAGATGGATTATGCTCGATAGCTTAGAGATGATTGATAACTAACATTTTGGCATGCTCTCATATTTGACATTTTTATTCTCTTATATGGTCAATTGTTGATTTATATCATGTTTTACGGATTTGGATCTATTTAGAACTTTGATGCCCTATAGTTTTTGGAATTATATCTAAAAATTTGCATCTTGTTTTTGTAGGGAATTGAATCTGAGTCTTCCATCTAGATCTAGAGCGATCTGAGCCTTTGATGGAGATATGGAATCATCATGTTCATCCATCCAAATTTAGTGAAAGATCTAGAGCGATATGAGACATTGATGCATATCTGAAGCAATATGATCCACCACTAAGATCTCACCATCCTAGCCATTCATCCAGATCTGGGGCGATCTGGGTTCTACAATCCGGTCGTTGATCTTGATCAAGTCATCCAAGGATTGAGAGAGCATCCAAGTAAAAGAAGATCTTGTCCGTTGATTCAAAGCTAAAAGCATCAAATGGTTGGGAAAATTTCCCTACATTTTGAAGACATTTTCTCTCTTGCCCAAGCATTAATCTCACATGAGGAACACACAAAGGAAGAGTAGCTTCCCTCTCTCCATGGATGCCCACCTCCTCTCAGCCACCACCAAGGTTGGCGACACCACCATCTTCCTCACCATCGTCGGACGGCCATCTCCTCGCAGAGCTCTACTCATGCACCGCCATCATCACCTCTCCTCTTCCTCTCCTAATTAGGAGAGAAGGCGCCGCCACTCTTCTTCCTTACCACCGGCTAAACCTCCTTCCTCCTCCATCATCACCGCCGGAGCTCCAATTACCTTGCCTACCGCCGACCAACATCATCTCCTTCCTCTCCTGATTGAGAGAGGAAGCACACCCTTTAGGAGCTCTTCCATCTCCTTCCTCCGGCCACCTCCTCACCCTCTTCCGATTGGGAGAGGTTTACACAGTCGGCCACTTCACCTTCTTCCTCTCTTGATCAAGAGAGGAAAAAGATATCTCCATCGAACTCACCCTCTCCCAATTGGGAGAGGCTTTTTCATTCTACCAACTCTCCTCTTCGGTTTTAAAGAGGAGAGCTTGCTCCACTACGGCAACCCCTCCTTATTCCAATCATCATCATCATCCACAACCCCCTCCTAGTCGGGAGAGGCGCCACCATCCATTTCTACCTCTGGTAGCCCTCCTCCGTAAGCTCTACATCCTCTCCTAAGCTCCCGTATCGATTGGAAGGGAGCATTGCAAGAGGATTGGACAACTCTTTCCACTCCGTCTTCTTCCTCTCCTGATTGGGTGAGGAGACGCTCCATCTACCTTGGGAGATCTCAAATCCGAGGTCCTCTGTTCGTCCATCTCCATCTAGTCGAGCCCTCTTCCTTCAACTGATCGATCAAAGGGAGCTCATCTCATGAAGTTTCAAGATCTTGCAACTTCGAGTTCATCCACTTCCATTTCCGGCATCACAAGTCATCCATTTCGATCGAGGGAGAAGCTCTGTCCACAAGCTTGGATCCATTTCCTCCAAAGTGTTGGGTTGTTTCTTATTATGTTGATTGTTGATGTTAATTGTTAATGTTGAATGTTTGTATTAGATTTGATCCCCCTTGTTTAAGATTGCATGCATCTGGCTTCTTTTTTTTTAAGTGGGCACTAGGTCATCTAGCTTCTTTTTTATTTTAGTTGGCACTAGATATCCAAGCCTTCGGCTAGACTAATCTTAGGGGTCACAGTCTAGCCGCACAAAAGTTTCCCACGGTAAATAAGGAAGGCCCATCTTAATAGCTAGCGTTCTCGGATCTGTTACCCATTAAGGGAAAAACTCCTTTGTTTAATTTGATTCATGCCCACCAAGTGTTCGAAGAAATATGCCTTTCGTCATCTAGGCTTTAGTTACTACATTTAAGTAGTTTAATTTCTTGCCATGTTTTTAATTCTTGTAATGCTTTATTTCATTTGAATGTTAGAGTTAGGTTGTTCTTTATTTGAATTCAATTAGGTTAGATTAGATTAGATTTTTTTCAATGCTCTAAGTTTCGTTAATTGTTTTACTTTATGTTGTCTTTAATTCTCCGCAATTGTAATTAGCTAGGTTAGTTTTCATCACATGCATTACCTTTCATTTGTTAGATTTATTTTCCAAAACCCAAACCCCCATTTAAAACATCAAAACTCCAAACAATAAATCAATCCCAAGAACAATCATCTTGTCATTATATTCGTTAGGAGACGACCCGAGTCATTCCTATGCTATATTAGTGTAGAGGAGTTTAGTAATTAATTTGTTTGATACTGTATCACGACAATATAGTCTTATCAATAATCTTGAAGGCATCATGGATTATGCTCAATTAGTCAAAGTGCTCTAATGGACAAGATTCACTTCTACGAATTTGAAGATTAGATAGAATGGGAACAATCTGCCTCAAGAAATTTTTAGAGGGGTGATCAAGATAATTAAGAATCTAGAGAAGGTACGGTTAAGATGGTCAAAGACAATGAAAGCATATCCTATTGGAGCAAAAGGTGAAGTCATCACCATAGTAGCCCTCCAAGGTAGCCCCATTCTCTCTAAAAGGGCGTAAATCATGGGGGCATTTGCCCTAGTGCAGCGACCCTTTGCATAGAAGAGGTCAAGCACCCAACAAGACATTTTGCATCCACTGGGAATTGACCATAATGAAAGCATAAAAAAAAAGACAACCCGGTGCACAAAGCTCCCGTCATGCGTCGTCCCGGGGAATGATCCATTGTACACAGTCTTACCCTGCTTTTTGCAAGAGGCTGTTTTCAGAATTTGAACCCGTGGCCTTTAGATTGCAAAGCAACAACTTTACCATTGTGTCAGGGAGCATATCCTGCTAATATAGGTATAAGACTCACGTGCATGATTTAAAATCTTGACCCGTATCGGAGTTTTAATCTATGACCAAAATGATTTTGGTACCATATCATGTCGTACTGTCGTGCCCATATGATTTCAATATTTTTTAAATATAGTATTTTATTAATTAAAAATAAAAAAATCAATTTAAATATTTAAAAAATATATAATACAAAAAATAAAATAATTTTTTAAAAAGAAAAATATACGAGCCCCATATAGTAAATAAATAAAAAAATTATTATATTTTTTCAAAATTAAAACAAATAATATATATATATATATATATATATATATATATATATATATATATATATATATATATACACACACACTAATGGGATAGTTTTGTTAGGATTTAATTATCTTTACTTTAGCTAGGAGTTAATTGAAATTATTAACTTCTAATTCAAACCATAGTTTCGTTGTCGCCCTTCCTGTTCAGAGGCTCATGCGATGCCTCCGTGGCTACCGCGAGGTCACGCGACGCCTTCATGGCTACCGCGGGATCGTGCAACAGATTCACAACAATCGCGGGGCTCGTGCGACGCCTCTGCAGTGGCCATGGGGCCTCGGGGCGTGCCCGTCAGTAGGTGGAATGAAATGTTTCTCCTGTGCCACCCGATCCGGCACAAGATTTTAAACCATGCTTACATGCAATGTCAATTACCTTATCAGTCCTCAAATCCTAAATAACAGTAAAGATGACATAAAAGGCGATAGAACAATTCAATGGGACAATAGGTTTAATGAAAAAAAAACAATATAAAAAACAAAATAATAGAATAATTCAATGGGACAATAGGTTTTAATTTAAAAAACAATATAAAAAACAAAATACAGATGCATCATAAATGAGAAAAAAACATCTTCAAATGCCTTGAATTGATGAGCGACTAGCTAAATATTATAGCATTGGTAAAGCCTATTTGCCGTGTGATAGTAGAGAAGGAAAATATATCAAAGGCTCCTTAGTATAGGATGCAAAAGATGACTCAAAGGTAGGGCTAAGGCAAGCAACAAAGATACTGCTATTATCCAATAAAGAGAATAGATAAGATGAAGCACGGACAACAACATAGAACCAAAGGAGCCTTGAGTACCTCTCGATTGGAACAAAAACAATGGGCTAAACAGAACTACATATGCAATGGGATATAGACGACTAGGAGGAAAGTAGTGAAGAGAGTAACATGTATCCTTAATTTACCCAAATTTCTCAAGCATCTGGAATTGTCTTGTCCACTAAAACGACCTCCTTGACTTTGTTATCAACCACCTCGAAAATCTAAAATTTTAAGAATGGAAACAACAAACAAAATTAAGATGAAGTTAGGTTGCTCTCCCAAGGAAAAAGTTGCTTGATTAGACCTAAATCTCCAAGAAAGAACCACTACTAAATGGGTTGTAAGATAGGATTGCTACTAGTCTGGATTGGGCATTGCTACCCATCTAGGTTAGGCGTTGCGGCAAGCCCAAAGATAGAAATAGCGAAAAGCACCAAGGTGTCCCTGTTACAACATGAAGTCCAAGCTTCATGAGTGGCAACTAGAAGATGAAAAATATAGAGTAAATAACATGAATCACTATCGGAGATCAAAGGCGGAATGGGAAGGAGATATTTTGCCCCCTCTATTTAGTCCATTTGTGGGCATATACTCACATAAAGGTAGCAACGCACGGGCCTCTAGCACGGCGAACTTCTCGCAAACAAATGGAAAAGAGAGTTATGCTACCCTAGGCTTATCTCGATACAGATGTTGCAAAGAGGACAAACACACATGCAAACCAGATGAGTCATGGATAAAGCTTCGCTCAGATAAACACATGCATAAGTTGAGAGAGGACTAGTTACACAAAATAATAAGCGTAAAAGATGTGTGCACACTGGTTATGAAGGAACAAGCAGCTCTAGCTCTAATACTATGTTGGGGAATTATTTTTCATCAATACACTAAGTCCTATCTATCTATATATAGATATTATTACAAATATGAAATACATAAATCAACCCCTACTAAGTCCTATCTTTCTGGATTAATTATATCTTTATTACATTAAATTTATAAATAGATTAAATTTTGTACAGATTAATTTATGTAATAATAAATTTTAATTAAATTATGAATTGAATCTTATTAAATTTGCTTATAAATTATGCTTAAATCTGATTTAATTTGATCAAACCTTGGGACCAAGTGAGCCACACATCATGGGTGGGACAACTTCACATTAGCATGTAGATTATGTCAAGAATTCCAATTTATAACTACAGAACTTCAATGTTAAAATTAAATAAAAAGCAAATCTAAGTCATGGTTACTGATTTTCTTTTACCTTCTCACTACTTCCACCTTCTCCAAAAAAATTTGATCAAACGATGCATTGTTCAAATTTCGACTACTTCCACTAGCTAATTGTGGTGCCTCTGAAAGTTAGAAATTCTTATAAGAATTATCAAGTAACCTTTGATGATAGCATAAACTCATATGAAACAAGCCAAATTTGAAATATTAGTGCATCTTTACATCATAATGTACTCAAACATCATCCTAAGTTCTTAATTTATCAAAAAGAGAAAAATATAAGCAACCATCTTATGTCACAAGATAAATACATATTCTAAATAAATGAGTATTTTGCATTACTTGATGCAAACATAAATAAACAGGATAAAAAAGCATTGTTATGTCTATTGGCATATAGCTTTTATAAGAAAGAAAGGTAGCAAGCTAAAAAAGCTAAGATACATGTACTTATTAGAAAAATAATAATAATGATAATAATAACCAAGAGCTCTAATAGATGTTAAATGAGAAAAATTATAATGAGATGCACATGTCCAAAAGTGACAAATAGATTTTATAGTTAGAAGACTTAGATCAATTAGAGCAGAATGTGTAAGAGGAATAGAGACCAGAGAAAACATTGATCAATGTCATAAAAAAATGATTTTTTTTTTATTTGAATACTAGTAGTGTACCCTTGAGTTATAGTTCAACGGAGTGATAAGATTTATATAGCCAAGTACCAAATAGTTGGGACAAATCGAATTCTATATTTTTGGTATCTATATTCTGTAATTTCTGTAAAATTGCAAAGTGCTTCAAGAAAGTAGTGTCTTAGTTTGATTAGCCCTGTGAAGAGCCTAACGCCAAAAACCAACCTCAATACTTGTGCTAGGCTGATTCTCCTAGCTGCAGAAAGTGCAATCTAATATAGATTCAATGGGCAAGAATTTTACTGTAAGGATATCCAAATAAGCAGTTCATAGTGATCACCTCATGTTGGAATATAGACCTAATAAGTTTTCAAAAATATGTATTACATGACAGGATTTGACTATTTCACCAATATATCAAGATGTTTTCAGAATACAAAATGAATGTTGCTTGTATGAAACTGATAACATCAAGTCATTTAGTTGCTTAGCTATCCATCCAGAATGATCTACATCTGCAATGGAAATAAATGTGCATACAGCCAATATTTGCATAATTCTCATAGAATATATACCTGTACCAAACTATACATTAAGTTATCATGAACCTGATCTGAAAGTCATATCTCTAAGCTTAGGTTATTCAATATGTACATTATCCTGGGTGAGAATGAAACAGCTCTTTTCTTTTCCTGCTTTTCAGTGTAACTAAAAAGCATGGAACAACTTAGAGAAAGATCTGGTTTGGCTTAAACTAAAATATATTTTTTGTATACAGACTATGGGTTTGTTGACAAAACATTTACAGATTAGCTTAGTTTACTTTATCTGAGATACAGCATGCGACATAATACAGAGCTTTTGAGTAATTTTTTCCATCAATAGGATACAACTTGAAGATTGATAACTCTAAGGATTAATATGTATGCCAATGATGTGGTTACAGCCGGAAGAACTAAATGTAATCTCATACTTACAGTGGTATAAACATCAAGAACCTATGTAGAATCGAAAGGGTAACTGAAAATTTTAGACGTACGCTGATTTCTTGTGTTGGGCTCTTGAGACACAAAGTTTCTACACCAAAGAATTGTACCAAGATTTAAAACTTGATAAGAAAATAAAGAGCATATAGCAGGTTGGCAGAGTAAACTAATAGCACAAATGACAAACCACACTGAAACAAAAAGAATTAGCAAGTTCAAATAATTTATAAATGAAAAGGTAAAACATATTAAATTGTTTACATTATCAGGCATAATTGACACCACCTATTATACCTTGGTTCTTATCACCCGTTTCAAGCAGCAAATACCACTCCAAGCAAATGTCCACACAGCCAGTCAAAACAAAACATGGTTACAGGTTAAGCTGCAGCAGTTTATGTACCATCATGTGGAGCTTCTCTCTGCAGGGAGCATCAGGGAAGGCTACAATGGAGAACCTTCCAACTTTATGAAGGATTATGGGAGTCTATTCAAAGTGCAATTTTAGGTGCACAATGTGAGCAGATAATGACCTAAAGCACCCCCTAGGGTAGATGATGTAACCTTAAACAGTCTGCGGAGACTATAAATCTTGCATGTGGACTCTAAATATGTGTTCGAACTCTGGATTTGTGGATACTCAAAAGAGTGAATTTGTTTTCAAGCATGTTTTCAAGGTCTAGGAATTAATGTTGTTATTTTTTCATGTCTCAAACTCTAGGAAATTTTAGTTTAATTTAAATGTCTTTTAGTTATGGAATACAATCTACTTTTCTAACAAATTACCTACCACTTCCAAGGCTTAAAATAATGTGCTGCGTTGGAGTTTCGATATCTGCTCAAAATGATAGTGTCAATATAGTATCGTGTCTTGCTATTACATTTTGATATTTATTTAATTGAATTAATAATAATTATATGATTAATTTTACTTAGTATAAATTATAATTTTTAGTTAATTAAATAGATTGTCATATATATTTGTTCTTTTGTTTGTTGATTAATTTAATCCCCAGTTTGACCAGTCTTCGAGTTAAAAATGCTTGCAACCATTAAATTTTAATTTTTAAGTTTAGTCAATTGTAAATTGCACACTTTTTTCATTTATAATAATTTATACTTATAATCTATTCTACTTTTGCAGCTAGAACGTTAGAATGAGCAACAAGAAAATGGAACCTTCTCTTTGATCCTCTATATTCGGAGGTATATTTTTCTTTCAAATTATGTGATATGGGAGCAATTTCAAATTTGAAAATCTGAGAGGCTTTCATTTCTAATGATGTAATTTTGTTTGAAAAAACGTATATTTTTATGGCTTCATATAATAGTTTTGAAATTTGTTCATGAGCATTTTCTAGTAACTTTGAGCATTAAAAATAAGATTGTTTCTTGTATTTTGCATGATAAAGCCTTCATAAAATTCTTGAAAGAATGAAGTGAATAATCCAAAATTATGTCATTTGATTTTAATTTGATTTTGTTTCTTTCACAAAACTATAATTATTAGAGTGAACGAAAAATAAAGAAATACATAATTTTCAAATTTTGGAATATAAAATATTATATTTTAGGCTTAATATGGATTTTAAATTTTGTAATTAAATTAATTTGTGTATAAGCAAGGTTTAAAATTTCGATCCGTGCCGAGATTTCGGTCTCAGACCGGAACGATACGGTTTCAGTATCGTATTGTACCGTGCCGATACAGTTTCGGTATTTTTTATTTATCTATAATAATGATAAGATAAATATATTTATTGAGTATATAAAAATAAGTTGTATACTGTGTAGCATGAATACGGGTACGGGTATCGTATCGGACACAACACGGATACGGCGATACGAAATTTTTTGAAAATATAAGACATGATACGGCGATTATTAAAATATATAAATATTATATATATATATATATATAATATTAAAATTTAAAAATCCTACAATAGAAACCACATTACATCAATCATAATATCCATTACAAACAAAAAGTAACAACACAACAACAACAACAACCAAGCCTTTTCCCACTAGGTGGGGTCGGCTGTATGAATCCTTTTACGCCATTGAGCTCTATCTCCTATTATATCATCATCTATATTTAAATAAATTTTATCTTGTTTTATTGTTGCTAACCAAGTTTTTTTTTGTCTTCCTCTTCCTCGTTTTATATGCATGTTTATCATAGTTTCACATCGCCTAACTGGAGCATTTATTGGTCGTCTAAGTACATGTCCATACCATCTTAAACGTGTCTCTCTGAGTTTTTCCTCAATAGATGCAACTCCTACTTTCTCTCTAATACTCTCATTTCTTATTTTGTCCATCCTCGTATGTCCACACATCCACCTTAACATCCTCATCTCTGCAACTCTCATCTTCTGCTTCGGACAACTGGGTCATTCAACATAGAAGACAACTCATCATCCGGTTTATGGAGATGCGGTCAACCTTTAAGACACGTCACCCCAACAGGTCCCTCTTCTCACCATCCCGACAAGATCTCTATGTAAGACATCTCTCTCAATCCCTCCATCATTTTGTAAAAATGATCCTAAATATTTAAATCTCTCGGTTCCAGGCAACTCGTCCTCTCCTATCTTAACAATTGTTTCATTACTTCTAATATTGCTAAACATAAATTCCATATATTCCGTCTTTAATCTACTAAGTTTAAAACCTTTCCCTTCTAGTGTTTCCCTCCAAGATTCTAGCTTAGCATTTACTCCTTCACGTGTCTCATCTACCAAAATAATATCATCTGCAAACAACATGCACCACGGTACTGTGTCTTGAATGTGTGCAGTGAGTTCATCCATAATTAATGTAAAAAGATAGGGACTTAGAGCTGATCCTTGATATAATCCTATCTTAATTGGAAATACTTCAGTTACTCCACCTGAAGTTTTTACTCTAGTCGTTACATCCTCATACATATCCTTAATTAGTTCAATATATGTTACGCTAACACCTCTCTTTTCTAAAATTCTCCATATAATTTCTCTTGGGACTCTATCATATGTCTTTTCTAAGTCAATGAATATCATGTGTAGATCTTGTTTTTGCTCCCGATATTTTTCAATTAATTGTCTAAGAAGTTGTATAACTTCTATCGTCGACCTTTTAGGATGAACCCAAATTGATTTTCGATCACATTGGTCTCCTTAATCTTTTTTCTATTACTTTTTCCCAAAGTTTCATAATATGACTCATTAGTTTAATACCCCTATAGTTTACATTTTAATCGTCTCCTTTATTCTTATATAAGGAACTAGAGTACTTATCCTCCATTGATCACGCATTTTCGTTATTTTCAATATCAGGTTAAATAACTTCATAAGTCATTCAAACTTTACTTCCCTAGACACTTCCATACCTCTATTGAAATAACATTTTGTCTAACCTACTTAAATTTCCTAAACTAAGTTGGTTGCCTAAATCTTTACTAAAAAATTGATAAAAACACTTCTTCCATTGCTCTTTTATTTCCTCATCCTTCACTAATATTTTTTTCAATTCATTTTTTATGCATCTTATTTGAGTAAGATCCCTTATTTTACTCTCGCTCTCACTTTAACTATTTTATAGATATCCCTTTCCTCTTCTTATATCAAGTTGTTATACAAGTGCTCAAAAGTTTCATTCTTCGCTTCACTCACTACTTCTTAGCTTCTTTCTTAGCTATTGTATATTTTTTAAAGTTTTCCTCATTCTTACAAATATATACTCGGCATGTATCTCTTATACTTTCTCATTCCACCACCAAGATTCTTTACTTAGTGGTGCATGTCCCTTTGACTCACCGAGTACACTCTTAGCTACTATTTTCAACTTTGATACCATCTTATCCCATGTTGTATTAGAATCATCATATATTTCACCTAATGCTTGTACTTCTATCTTCTCTTTAAATATATTTTGTTTCCCATCCTTTAACTTCCACCACTTAATTCTAGGAATTGTATAGATTTTCTTTCTATTGATACTATGTTTGAGGCGTATATCCAATACTACTACCCTATGTTGGGTAGTTAAGCTTTCTCCAGGGATGATTTTGCAATCTTTACAAATCTTTCTATCCTTCTTCCTAACCATAAGAAAGTCAATTTGTGATTTATTATTCCCACTTTTGAATGTGACTAAGTGTTCTTCTCTTTTCTTAAAAAACGTATTAGTTAATATAAGGTCATATGCTATCGCAAAATCTAATATAGTTTTCCCTTCCTCATTCCTCGTTCCAAACCCATAACTTCCATGTACTCTCTCATATTCCTCATTTTTCACTCTGACATGCCCATTTAGATCACCTCCTATTAAAATCATTTCATTGGTGGAATATTTTGTAATATTTCATCTAAGTCCTCCCAAAACCTTAATTTGGTAGCTTCATCTAATCCTACTTGTGGTGCATATACGCTAATTATGTTCATAGTTTCTTTCGCCACTATTATCTTAAGGGTTATAATTCTATCCCCTTTTCTAACTACTCCTACAACTTCATCCTTTAACAAACTATCTACAATAATACCCACTCCATTTCTTGTTTTACTCTTTCCCGTGTACCATAACTTAAAACCCGAGTTCTCTATCATCTTTGCCTTCTCACCTGTCCATTTTGTCTCTTGTACACATAAAATATTAATTTTTCTCCTAATCATCATATCTACTACCTCCATTGATTTACCAGTGAGAGTTCCTATGTTCCATGTTCCAAATCTTAGATTATTAGTTTTCCTATCATATTTGTTCTTATCTAACCTATGGTGTGAGAACTATTGCCTATTTAACACTACACCCAAGTTCTCATGGAGATGTAGCGGTCCTTGCTGAGACGTTACAGTCGGACCCTGTAACGCGAACTCTTGCATATTTATCACTACACCCGAGTTTTGGAGATGTAGTAATCCTTGCCGAGACGTTACAGTCGGACCCTGCAACGCGTTCCTTCCGGGGAACAACCTAGCATTAGCACAATAGTTTAATGGATTCATTCATGAAATATTTGCCATAGTTTGACGCCGGCTGGCAACCTAACACAACCCTCCTCCTTTATCCGGGCTTGGGACCGGCCATGACCGATCATCATGGGCGGAGTTACAAACAAAAAGTAAACATAACAAAATATAAAACACCAAATCCATCTTAAACAAGTAAAAAAATCAAACATCCATATCTGTATCATCACCAACACCACCTTCGTCAGTAAACAAGACTGACTCCAACTCAGGTTCATCAAGAGACAAATTGGCAATTTCAAGGATAGAAGCACCCTCCATGTCCATGGAATCAAATCCATCTGCTCCAACATCCCACATCTTACTTTCTCCTTCACTATAATGTGGACTCCTCCTAGATAAAAGACGAAGATTATAGTGAACATACACCAAATCTTCCGCTCTTTGTGGTGTTATCTTGTTCCTCTTCAATGAGTGTATGAAACTGTAGGTGCTCCAATTTCTCTCACAACAAGAAGAAGAAGATGGTTGTCCAAGTAGCTTTAAAGCTAAACTTTGAAGAGTTGGTGCAGAAGCACCATGGATAACCCACCACTTAGTTGGAGACATTAAACCTCGATCACGCATTGCATCATTATCAGAAAAATCATCAATGGCAGCTGAAAAAGAGGCAAACTCCTCATTGACACTTCTTCGTTCGGATGAATTGGAATAATATCTTTCAATGCACTTTTTCCTTTCCCTTGAAACTTCGATGTCCCTATGAGGAGGAAGACGATTGGGAGATTCTTGGAGCCACTCATGGCTATAATACCTATATAAAAAGATTGATAGTTTAACATCATTCACAAACTAATATTTCTAATTTGCTAAAACTTAGAAAGTTAAAATTTTTTAGAGCTTTACCTTGGATTCAAAGAATGCGCCAAACAATGTAGAGGTGTATTGCTTTTATTCCATCGCTCCACCAGAATATTATGAACAACCTCATAAAACTTTGAATCTTCACTATGAGCCCCCTTTGAGATAGCAACTCTCATTTTCTCTATCATTTCATCCCACCACTCATAGGCTAAATGAAGACAAGGTTGATCAGTGTCTGCTTTCCTTAGCATCTCATAAATCGGACTTGTGAAAGCAAGTATAAAATCAATCTTTTCCCAAAATTGATCATCCAATATCTTGTATTTCACTACTCTAGCCTTCACTACATCATCCTCCTTGTACACATCCCATCTTTCACTAATCACCATGTTTTCAAGACATTTCTTGATTTGTCTGAACCTTTTAAGCATAATGATCGTGGAAGCAAATCGAGTATCTGCAAGTGATAGCATCTTCAAGTTTGAGTTATCGTTGAACATCGATAGTCTCATATTGTGATTCAGGATAAAATTCTTGATCATTGAAGCATCATTTGCTACTTCTGCTATCCACTTGCACTCATCAAAGGCTTCTTTGTTTTGTAGAGAGTCAGTTGGTGTGCACAAATATTCTTCAAAGCAAGATTCAATGTGTGCACAACACAAGGAGTCCAAAATATGTGTGGATACTTTGCCTCAACGAGTAACCCAGCAGCTTTGCAAACAGGAGCATTATCGGTGACTACTTGGACAATATTCTGATGTCCCACTTCATTTATAACATTAATGAGCAACTTAGAGATGAAAATTTTATCCTTGTACTAACCTTCACAATTTATAGCCTTCAAAAACATAGGACCACTTTCACACACGGCTATGATATTAATTAGCGGTCTTCTTTGCACATCCGACCACCCATCACTACAAATACTAACCCCCTTTTGTTTCCAAGCAGTTTTTGTTGGCTCCAACAACTTTTCAATATGAGCTTTTTCTTTTTGAAGAAGTGAAGTTCTCAATAAATTGTATCCAGGTGGAAGATAACCCGGAATCATTCGTTGAGTAGCCAAACTGAAAGCACGAACATAATGAGAATTCCTAGCAATATTGAAAGATAATCCCCCAGTGTAAAAGAGCCTTGCAATTTCAAAGTGGAGCTCATCTCTAGCATTCAAGTTAAAAGCTTTTTCAAGAGGGTCAAATTGTCCTTTCCTCTTCTTTGTTAGAGTTGGATCATCATTTTGCAAAGGACCAGGACCACTAAATGATGATTTTGAAGCCATGTTTGATGATACAGATGACGAAGGCAACGAAACTTCTTTCGGTTTAGAATTCTTCTTTCTCAATTCTGCATCATCCACAAGTTGTTGCATGCACTTCATTTGATCCATTGTAACAGCTGTACAACCAACAATTCCAGCCCCTTTTTGTTTTAACAGATGTGCTTTCACCCTCGAATATGATCCTTTGCACACTTTAGTACATATATTGCATGACCAAGTGACATTTCCTCCTCCAACTCCCTTTTCCACCTTGGTTACAAATTTCCACAGAGGAGAATAATCATCAATATCCTCCTGTCCACTCTCATTTTGAAAACTTTCCATAGCAAATAGGCTGGAGAAATAACATAAACATATTGATCAATAGACTTTCCAATTTCCAACAAATTAAAAAAGTGTTGTTCTATAGACCATTGCACTATTTGCACACTGTACAGGAAGCCCTAACCAAAATGTGCAGTGCAACTAAAATGTGCAGTGTTAAAACTGCTATGAGAAAGGTCTCATGGATGTGCAGTTCGGCAGTTCCTTTTTTTTCAGATGAAAGAAAAGCAAAAAAACAACTTCAGAACCGTGATTTCAGAAGAAAAAATAGAAAGGGAAACTTGCCAGAAAATAGAGGGCGACAGCGAGTAGTGACGAGGCGAGCAGATGCGAGCACGACGAGCAGAGGCGAGCACGGCGAGCAGAGGTGAGCACGACGAGCAGATGCGAGCAGAACAGTGGCGAGGTGAGCAGAATAATGGCGACTCTGGCGAGGCGAGCAGAGCAGGCGAAGCGAGGCGAGAAGAGAAGCGGCGAGAGCAAAGCAGCGGCGAAGGTTTGCACGGGCAGCGGGGAAGGTTTGCAGCGAGCACCGGCGAAGGCTTGCACTTTGCAGCGAGGCGGCGAAGGTTTGCAGCAAGGCAGCGAACGGGCGAAGGTTTGCAGCGGCGAGAGTCGGGAGGAAATAATCGGGAGGGAGCAATACAAAACCAAAGGAATTTAGGGTTTTGTTATGTCAAATTCATTTTAATTTATTTATTAATCAATCCTTAGAAATTTATTATTTTTCAATTTGAGCCTTATAATTTTTAGGTTTTTTACATTTGAGCCCAAATATATCCGAAAACGTGTCTCATCCGTGTCCTAGCCGTATCCGGCTGGTCAAACTTTAAAAAAGTCAATGACACGGATTTTGCCGTATCCGACACGCGTATTTGCGTGTCGTGTGCGTATCCGTGTCGTGTCCATGTCCGATACTTGAAAAAAAAAAAACCTGCAAGTGTCCGTGCAACATAGGTTGTATATTGATTTATTATAAGTTCTCAATTATTGAATAATTTAATATTGTTAGAAAAAATCATTAAAAATAATTTTATTTAAATAGAATTGATATATCAATAATTCAAATTAAAATGGAAGTATCTATTATAATAATAATAATAATAATAATAATAATAATAATAATAATACAAGATATTATTTTATATTAAAAATAATTATATAAATTAACTATTTATTCATTTAATTAATTATTAATTAAATAATATATATTTTAAATAGTAAAAAATATCAAGTAAAAAATTTTTAAAAAATTTTAAAAAATCAGAATGTAAATATAATTTATTAGAATTTTTTTTAATTTTTTTAGAATTTTTTTACATTTTTTTTAAAAATTTAAATGAAATTTAAAATATATTAGAATATAAATAAGAATTATTATAGATTTTTTAAAATTTTTAAATGAAATTTAAAATATTATTTTTTTCATAATATTAATTAATAAAATTTATTTAATTTATTTTAATTTTAAATATATTTTTATATATTTTATTAAGATACTTTAACTAGGTTTATAAAAGCCTCTTCGAAATATCGCACATCCTCCTTAGGAATTGTTTAAATTAATTAAATAAATAAATAATTATTACAAACAGAAAAAAAAATCGCAAACGCAGTATGCGAGATCGCACCCGCAATCGATCATCGCGATCTCGCGGGGGGCATCCGGTGACACTAGAAGCGTCGCCGGACGCCTCCGGCGGCGCCGGAAGGGTCGCCGGAAGCGTCCGGCGACCCTGTCGGACGCCTTCGGCGCTGCAGAAGGCGTCGCGCACGACACCTTCGGTGCCGAAGGTGCCGCGGGACACCGCCGGAGGCGTCCCGCGTCTCCTCCGACGCCGAAGGAGGCATCCCGAGTCTCCTCCAGCGCCGCCGAGACGGGGACACCTCCCGTGCCGGTTTCAGCCACCCGGCTGAACAATAAAAATCGTCTGTGCCGGGCGGCACGGAACGACATTTCAAACCCTGTGTATAAGCATAATATTTATATATACAATGAAAAATCTAAAAAAAATCAATTTTTGGGGTTTTTCGATATAATTAAATTCAAATTTAAAAAAAGTTATAACGTCAAATTTAAATTTGAACTAGATAGAGTTTTTTAAAAATAAATTAATTTGATTCATCCAATGCACTAATCATTATATAACTTCAATGATATTTCCAAAAAATGAATCAAAAGTAGTAAAAGAAAATTATTTTATTTAATTAAAGCATAATGTTGTTTCTTGATGTCAGAACCAAGGCTAAGAGAGAGCATACACAAAGGAGGAGGAGAAGGTCGATATGATCAAGCCGAATTCTAGTTTTTGATGTTATCAAAGTTAGAACACAAAAAAATAAAAAAAATAACTAGGTACCGTACTTTATCCTATTTAAATTTTTTGCACTTTAAATTATTTTAAAAAAAAAATTAAGTATTCAGCTAAATTGAATCAATATTTTAAAGTTTTAGGTTGAGCAGAAGTCACTTTAGGATTAGGTGCAGCTCATCGAGTAGACATGGTGATTAAAATCAAATGGATTCAAACAAAGCTCAATATGGATTTATTTTGATCAATTTATGTCTGAACCACATTTATATACAAAATAGTACAATTCAATCGTATTTAATTGGATCAGTGGTATTTTTAAAATGTTAGAAATTATTGAATTTCTTTCCCTCTCCCTGCTTCCTCTCGCATGATTCCGCTCACAAGTAGCTCACCTATTGCCAAATGCAAGTCGCCCTCTATCACGCACCTCTTGCCCATCCCTCCGGTATTCTTCTCCTACTTTCCTCCCTTCTCTCCCTCGGAATCTCTTCGCTCCCTCTCTATTTTCATTGTGCACCACCGTGCCAAAGTCGCATTCCATGTCGATCGACGAATAGAGCAATAAAATTTGGCCCATGCCAACTAGCTTAGTTCAGCACGTGACCTATGAGACAAGAGGGCAAGTGATCATGTCTAGTGAAATTTGTAGATTAGAGTGCTTTATATGAGTATTTTTCTTAGGAAGTTCCCTCGATGATAGATTAACATTATTGTTACATTACATTTACACCCCTCAAGTCAGTATTCTTTACCTTATTTTATTTGCAATTTAGTTCATAACATATAGGAAAATGAAAGATTAACTATATGGCTAAATCCAAAGAAGAAAAGGCTGAAAGAAAATACACCATCTATATCACTGCAGAGAGTTTATGCAATAGTCCAAAACATTTGAGAAAACAAAACAATTCATTAATAACTGAAATTTTTCCAAGTACTTAAATTGGTCATAAGATTCAATATTAAAATCCCATGAACTTTAAGGGTACCAAAGACAGACATGGTGTCAAATGATGGCATCAAAAACATAACAGTAGATTATGTTGGTGTGGGAAGCATCCGACGATCGAACATAAGTTTTCATAATGGAAAAGGATTCAAAGTTAAGGTGTGTGGTGATCTAACAGTCTGAATGAGATTGCAGGAAAGTCCTAAGTGTACTTAGACAAAAAGCCCTAACTGTGGTTAGGCAAGGTGAAAATCCTAGGGGGTGGTAACCCTAGGTCATAGAGGGCGGTAACCCTATGCGGAAAGTCTTGGTGGGTCAAGTGCTTCAGGCAAAAGTCCTGGGGGGTAACCCTAGGTGGAAAGTCCTGGTGTCGCGAACCAGATGAAAGACTGGACGGTAAGGAGCGGACGTCAGAAAGTCCGGAAGCATCGAGCACCGAGCAAAAGTCCAATCGATCCGGAGGATCCTGGCATCAGGTAAATCTCCTAAGTGGAGTAGGTGAGAACGCTCCCCATGTATGAACAGAGGCCGAGTCGACCTAGGTTTCCTGGCCGAAACCAAGTCGACTTGATAGTCCGATGATTGTCGCTCACTTATATTATTATGTTTTATGTACTTTGTTGCAAGGTATATTTGGGATTAATGTATCTTGCAAGGACCAAAGTGCAAAGAATAGCCCTGATGAACAGATCGAGGCGCCCACGGAGCTGAGGCGCCCAAGCAGCCGGCCACCTGTCCGTAAGGGTCGAGGCTTGAACAGGTGGTTTAAGGCGCCTTCGACAGTGATGAAGGCGCCTTGAGATGGATAAAAGGCAGCGGTCAAAGCTTTATCGCAGAATCATTTCCGGGATAAAACTTAGGGATTCAAGGCGCCTTGGAGCCTGATGGAGGCGCCTTGAACACCCTTTATAAGAGGGTCTCGACCAGCAGCTCTCAACAATTGATACCAAGCGATCCATCTACAACGTGCTACTAACGAGAGGCTCCAGCTAAGCTGCGACAAGTTTCCGACAACCCAACGCTCCAATTTCTGTAAATTTTGTTGTCGGTATTGCTTAGATTTTCTGTACTCATTTCATACTTGTACTATTGACGAACTTATAGTTGTTGCCCACGGAAAGCGATCAAGGATCGCGGGCCTTTGAGTAGGAGTCGTCACAGGCTCCGAACGAAGTAATTCCTCGTGTCTCTGTGTTTAATTGTTCTCTTTATTCCGCTGCGTTTCTACTCGTAGTTTTAAATTGCTGAAATAGCCACGAGCGCTATTCACCCCCCCCCCTCCTCTAGCGCTTCTCGATCCAACAATTGGTATCAGAGCGGAGTCGTTTTGAATCGGTGCAACCACCTTTCAAAACAAATTTTCGTGGTATTTTCAGATTTTTCGGAGTCAATTAGAATTTAGCTTTATAGCTATATTCTAATTCTTTTCTCGAATCAATTTTTGCTCGAAGTTGGTGCAGCACCACTCGAGTACGTTTTCTTTGAAATTATTCCCGCACTACTAATCCAAGACTTAGTCTTGGAACAGATTTTCGTTGTTTTTGTCGTGCAGAAGTTCAAATGACCCATCAAGAGGGTTATAGCACCGTTCGTCCCCCGCTCTTCATCGGAGAAGACTTCGGGTGTTGGAAGGGGCGAATGGAAACATTCCTCAAAACCTAGTTCGAGACTTAGATGATTGTCAAGACTGAACTACAGCTCCCATCCGACGAAGACGGCAAGCCGACACCCTGCGAAAAATGGGAACTGACCATAATCAAGAAGGTGGAAGCTGATACCAAAGCGACCTGCACCCTCCAGGGCGGACTGACCAAAGAGGAGCTCAATCGAGTTGGCCCGTTCACATCAGCAAAGGAGCTCTGGGAGAAGCTGATCGAACTCCACGAGGGAAGCTCCGACACAAAAGTAAGTAAACGTGACTTGTTGCTTAATAAATTGTATAATCTAAAGATACAGGAAGGTGAGACGGCGAGTTCACTGCACGCAAGAATTCAAGACATCCTCAACTCCCTCCACGGAATCGGGCAGAAGGTAGAAAATAGGGATATCACAAGGTACGCTCTTAACTCGTTTCCAAGGAGTACATTGTGGGCATCAATGGTAGATGCCTACAAAGTCTCTAAGGATCTATCTTGTATTAAATTAGATGAATTGTTTTCGGAATTCGAACTTTACGAGCAGACTAATGCACAGCCAACCGAGAAGGGGGTTGCTTTGGTTGCAGGTACCAGTCGAACACACGAACCGAGATCACGACGAAGAACTAAACCGGAGTCGGAAGAAGAACCCGACTCAGACGATGAAGACGATGAATTAACAACCGAGCTCGTGAACCTCATAAAGAAGCTCTACAAGAAGAAGAAGAGCTTCAATAAGAGAGATCTAAAGAAGGCAGTACAATCCAAGGAGGTTCAACCGAGTTCGAAGGGTAAGTTCAAGGTTATCTGCTACGGGTGCAACCAGAAGGGGCACATCAAGGCCAACTGCCCAAGTCTGAAGGATGCAAAGAAGCGAAAGAAGAAGACCCTGAAGGCGACATGGGACGAATCCTCAGAAGAAGATACCGACGACGAACTCGATCAGACGAGTCTCCTCGCACTGATGGCCCGGGACCAGATCGACGTGTCCGAGAGCGAGAGCGAGTCGGAGGTCGAGTCCGAGCGAAGCCACGGATCCGTATCCGTTTCCGAAGGGCCAGACCCCGCTGTGAGTATTTCTAGACTTAATAATCTAGTTAATTATTTATTGCGAAAGTTAGCTAAATCAAACCTTAGAGTTAAGTCACTTCTAAAGGAAGTAGAAGTCCTTAAAGAAGTGACTAACTCCGAATCTTTGATTGAACAAGTTTAGACTGGAAACTCAACTCAAGTCCATTAATTTGAAGAAGAGAATTCCAGCCTGAAAACTCAAGTCAAGGATATGGAGAAAACACTAGAACGGTTTTCTTTAGGTTCCAAGAATCTTGACCTAATTCTTGGGACACAAAGAGTCGTTTACAATAGAACTGGTCTAGGATTTAAACCAAAGAAAAAATATAAATCTTATTTATCGCTTGTACAAAAAGCAAATAAAAAATTAGTCCAAGCATGGGTCCCCAAGTCCAAATTGATTAATCAAGTTAGACTTTGTCAATATTGAATCCCGAAGGATCAAATACACTACCTCGATAGACCATATCGAGGCTATGATCCAGGGGGAGCAAAAACAAAAACGATATTAATAAAACGAACATAATTAAAAATTCAAAATTCAATTAAAAATTCGAAATTAAATTAAAAATTCAAAAATCAATTAAAAATTCGAAATTAAATTATAAATTCAAAAATTCAAAATTCAATTAAAAATTCGAAAGTAAATTAAAAATTCAAAATTCATTTAAAAAATTGAAATTAAAATTAAAAATTCAATTAAAAAAAACTCAAAATTCAAAATTCAATTAAAAGTTCAAAATTCAATTCTAAATTAAAATTCAACTTAAATCAAATAAAGATAGAAGGAGGATCCAGAATAGTTGGCACCTCCGAAATTAATCCACTCGATAAGGGTAAACAAGAGTAGACTACCCGGCAGGGTAATTAAGGGTAGATTAAAAGGGGCTAGGTTTAACTTGACCCACGGTACTGGTGAAGTATTGGATGATAGTACGTTGGGGAAACTTAGTCATCGCATGTCTAAGAAGATATGGCTTCGACCTGGTGCATTTGGCTAAGTGGAACTGACCGAAGCTACCCTTTATGGATCCTAACTAGTTAGACCAAGGTTTTGTACTAAGTTTAATGGGTAGGACTATTTGGAAAACCTCGAAGGCATGGTTACTTTAATGATGTCCTTGTGACTCACCATAGTCGAGAAGTTTATCCAAAGAACGCCTGCTTGTTGAACCCATAACTAAACCTAAATCTAACACAAAGTTAAACTAAACCCTAAAATTGAACCTAATTCATCTCACAAAAATTGTAGGATTACCTGATTGAAAATTTAAATCGGGTGAGATGACTAAGGAATAGAAATGTAAAAGAGAATCAAATTTGAAATTCAAATTGAAAATTAAATTCGTAATTAATATTATTTTTTCAATTTCAAAATTATTTAAAAAATTATTTTCAAAATCAATTTCAAAACTTAATTTCAAAATTATTTAAAAGTTCCTTTCAAAATCAATTTCAAAATTATTTTAAAAATCTTTTAAAGCTTAATTTCAAAATTATTTAAAAGTTCCTTTCAAAATCAATTTCAAAATTATTTTAAAATCCTTTCAAAATCAATTTCAAAATAATTTTAAAATCCTTTCAAAATCAATTTTCAGAATTATTTAAAAATCATTTCAAAATCAATTTCAGAATTACTTAAAATTATTTTCAAAATTAATTAACTTAAAATTATTTTCAAAATTAATTAAACCTAATTATTTTTTCAAATAAAACTTAATTCTCTTTCAAATTAATTAAACTTAATTATTTTCCTTAATTAATCACACTCTTTCAAATTAATTAAACTTACACATTTTTTATCACAAAAAAAAAAAAAACAGAACACGTGGCACCTGTCGGAGGCGCCTCCCATGCATGGGAGGCGCCCTAGAATGCGGTGGGAAAACTCCCGCCGCCTGAGACTAAGGCGCCTCGGATCATGTCCGAGGCGCCTCCAATGTCTTTATAAGGCGCCTTAAACTTCTGTTTAAGGCGCCTTCAATTCATAATATTGCACCGAAGATACTCGTGCAATTTCTTCTCAATCTAAGGCGCTTTCAATCTGTTCCTCCCCTTATACACCCCACAATGCCTCCTAGTTAAACTCTAAACACTTTCCAGTAATTTTTTACATAATCTTTGTGCTTATTTTGCCAATTTTTGTGTAAAATCGTTGAAAATAGGAAACGACGTCAAGTGGATCCCAATCCGGCTAGACTCCCATCAGCCGACCTCAGATTCCCAACTGAACAACTTAGGGCTACATTTGCTAGCTTCACATTTAACCCTATCAAACCTAGATACCTAAATAGGCCCTTTTTTAGTCAGTTCTGTCACCCATCGGTCCAGATGATAGAATACTATCAGCTGGACAAATTGGTTTACTGCAGTGATGCAGTAAATCATGACGACAAGACAGCTTCTATCACAACCTCAAAGGGTGATGATAAGACGTACTCTCTAGAGTTGGTAGCGCGACATCCAACTTACCCCACTCTACATACCGCCTAGGCTTTAGAGCCGAGTGTACCTTCCTCGTTATTTAGGATCCGCCATTCGCGATCCCTACTCTCATTACGTTGGACACTATCTATATGATTTTTTTCGGGGAGCGACCACTCGACTGACCGAGTTCAGTCTGCTTTTCTGAGTCCGGACTATGTTATGATAGGTCCCGACAACAAGATATCGCCGATCTCATCTCGGATGTCCCAAGACGCGATCTTCCCATTCATTCTTTCTATACGCCCGAGCCACCGATTGACATCGATATAGCCTTTACACGTGTTCGAACATTATCTCAAAGATCTAGTACAACACATCCTCAGATAAGGCATACGCCCCACCCATATTTCGACTTCCATCTTTCGACCATCAAGGGCATAGATGTGACTGAGAGACGATTATCCCTTTAACCATATACTACTAACTAGGGTCACGCAATAGACTAGCCCATGCCGAGGTCAACGCCATGGAGTTCTAGCCCGGATAGGTCGACCACACCACCGCCTTATCACTCCAGAGGCCGAGGACATACCAAAGTAGGGAGAGGAGGGCCGACTTCAAATGAGGATTTTTCACGAATCTTTCTTCCTCCGCCGGCCCTCCACATCACCGGCCTTCATCTTCGACCACTTTCTGCCGAGGATGACTCACTCGGCCGAGATCCGCCCTCGTGACGCGACGAGTCAAGCTAGATAGCCATCGCCTTCGATCTACGCGATCCGAGATGGCTGGTTCGCCTCTCCGAGACGAGATCCGACGCCAGGGACAGCCTCAGCCTGCACCCGAGCAACCCACCTCCAGCCACCACCTGATCATCCCTTAGCCGATCCTCCAGCTGACGATTCCCCTGCTTGACACTCTATCTTTTTAGATTATCTGGATATGTCACTCACTCTTTTGCTTGTATATTAGATCTGGATCTAGATTATCGTACTCTTGGATTTGATTATCTTATATTTTGCTGATTTATGCTTTAATTCAGCACTTATTTGTCAACTTTCAAAATTGTGAGTATAATTTCAAAACTGCTTTTAAAATTGTTTTGAAAATTATAGGGAAAATAACGATTTTAAAATCCCCTTTTCTTAGAATTTTCAAAAATTGGACTTAGTTTAGGCACTACCCTAGAAATCCTGTTCCCCTAGATTTAAGCCAGAGCATCTCACAAACACCTAGGTATACCTTCCTTGTGTTTGAAAAACATAGAATGGTGTGAGATGCATAGGGTACAGCCTGGACTCAAGAATGCTTATTTCTGTGCATCAATATGAGTCTGGGTGTTAAATACTTTATTAACAATAATCAAGTCAAGTCTTCCGGCCTTAGTCAAATCTAACTAGACTAAATGACTTAACTTGACTAACCAAGTGAAAGTTGTTACCCTCTAGGCAATCAGCAAGTATCTAAAGTAAGGGTAGATAAGTCTTTTTATCTTTTGTTAATAAGTTGATGCTTAGGGTTGTGTGACTATATAAGCATATGTAATTCTCCTAAAATATGATGAATATTAAAAACTCTTTATTTCAACATGGTATCAGAGCAAAGTTCCGATCCCTAACCCTAACCCTAGCCGTCGGCGCATCTTCTTCCTCTTTGCCCTAGTGCCGACCAAGCTTTCCTCTTCCTTTCTTCATCGCGATCTCCTGGCGCCGACCAAGCTTTCTTCCCTTCTCTCTGCCACGTGCAGATCTTCTTCCCGAAGGTGCCATAAGGTTGGCACCGCCCCAACTTCACCGGCAAAGCTACAGTGATCTGCTGGTCACCGGAGAGCAGCAGCTTCTTCAAACTGCTGTGAATTCCTGCACTTCACCTTCTCTGGAATTCTTTTTCTTCAGCCCAGTCTACTTCCGCCGCCCCTTCCAGAAAAATTTTAATGGCAGACAACGCTAGCGAAACCTCGGGGATTTCTACGAACCCTATGTCTTCTTCAGGACAGGTACAACCGGTTTTCACAATGGCAGGCACTGGAGGGTCCGGTCTTCAGATAGTATCAGAAAAATTGTCTAAGACAAATTATGCATCTTGGGCAGTTGCTGTTGAACTTTATGTCGAAGGCCATGATAAACTTGATATTCTTCATGGGACTAAAGTGAAACCATATGAAAAGGATCCTAGTTTTCGCACTTGGCGACGTGACAATATTCAATTAATGACTTGGATGCTTAACTCTGTTAATTCTGGCATCAAACAAGTCATTCTTTATAACAAAACAGCGTACGACATATGGAAGACACTAGAGCAGATGTATGGACGTCGACATGATATGCTGCGTACTTATCATATCAGCAGTCAAATTTTCAAACTTGAACAAGGTTCTATGTCAGTCACCAACTATTTTGCTACTCTGAAGGGACTGTGGGATGAGTTTGACTACTACCGGATGGAAAATTGGAATTCCACTGATGATCATCAGAGATATTTAAAGCTTCTGAAAAAAGACAGAATTATTAAATTTTTAGATGGACTTACTGCAGAGTTTGAGAGTTTAAAAGGGCAAATTCTTGGTCTTGATCCTACTCCTTCTCTAGAACAGGTTTACTACAAAATTCTAAGTGAAGAAGGTAGAAAAAGGACCATGAACAACAAGGGGATTTCCACTGGAGGTCCTCCGATTGGGGAGACCTCTGTCTTTATTGGTTCTGCAAACAAGTTTCGGCCTGGGGGAACTAAAAGACAAGGGGACAGATTTTGTCGGCACTGCAAGAGAACTAATCATGATTCAGATTTCTATTGGGAAAAATATCCAGAAAAGAAACCTGAAAAATTTAAGCACAATGCTAAGAAGGCTCCTAATAGTAGTAATATTGCTATCCAAAAGTTAGAAAGTGAAGAGACTATTGGTTCCTCTGTGTCCTCTATCACGGGATTATCTTCTACTGATATTGTTAACCTCCAGCATCTTCTCTCTCGGCTTCAGGCTTCATCTTCGGCCTCTACTCCTGCAGATTCTACTCCATTTCAAGCGCACACAGTTATCCGTGGCATGGGATTAAGTGTTACTGGTCCCAGTTTTTACAGCCCCTGGGTCATTGATTCAGGAGCTACGGATCACACAAATGCTGCTAACTCCTTTATTTCTTATTCTTTATCCTCTGGGCAGGAGAAAGTGATCATTGCAGATGGAACCAAAGCCACTGTTGCTGGCAAAGGTTCCATAAAACTTACAGATCATTTTTTCCTATCCTCTGCACTTCACGTTCCTTCCGTCTCTATTAATTTACTTTCTTTTAGTAGCATTACTAAACAACTACTGCTCCGTAACCTTTTTCCCTGATCATTGTGTCTTCCAGGATCTCGAGACCAAGCAGACGATTGGGACTGGCCGTGAAGTAGGGGGTCTTTATTATTACCAGCTTGAAACAACATCTGCTCTGAAATCTGCAGCCAAGTGTTTGGGAACTAAGCATCAAGAAATTCTTTTATGGCATTCTCGGTTGGGACATTTGTCTTTTCAGTCTTTGAAAATTTTATTCCCTAGATTGTTCCTTTCTGTTTCTCTTCAGTTATTTCAATGTGAAATCTGTCAGTTATCCAAACATTGTAGAACACATTTTTCTGAGTCTTTAAAGAAGAGTTTGTCTTCATTTGATCTTGTTCATTCGGATGTGTGGGGCCCTCTCCTGTGACTTCTTTGGATGGCTATCGATATTTTCTATCTTTTATTGATGACTACACCCACTGTACATGGCTTTATTTGATGAAAACCAGGGAAGAAGTTCCTCGTCTCATTCAAAATTTTTGTAGAATGGTTTAAACCCAATTTAACTCAAAGGTGAAGATTCTTCATTCTGACAATGCCCGTGAGTACTTTGCATAGTCTCTAAATGTTGGAACCCCGAGGTGTTTTGATGTGATCAAACAAGTTAAGTTAGGTCCTGCGTTGTTTAACCCTTGTGTCTAAGTGTGCAGGAACTTATGAACACAGGAAGTCGAGCGGAAGACGCGGCTAGCGAGAAGGACGGCACGGGAGAGAGCCGACGGGCTCGGTGCGTCCGAGGGACGAGGTGTCCGCGGAAGAGTACACCGGTGGACGAGAAGAACGTGCGCGGCGTTCGAGGGACGAGAAACCGGGAAGGAAGGCTGCTCGAGGAGAAGGCCGGAACATGGGTTCGGGTGAGCCCTATTCCGGATGGCCAAGATCACCCAAGCTAGTGGAGCCGGAACAGAAGACCCGGACCGAGACGAGCTGAACCGAAGCAGGACCCAGACGAAAAAGTCAACCAGAGTTGATTTGGGGTCCGGGGCGCCGGACCTCCAGTGCCGAACCATCCGGAATGATTTTGACCAGATCGAGTCAAACTCGATCCGAACGTTGGGGATAAAGTTTTATCCTCCCAGGGAACCCTTCCAGGCGCCCCACCAAGGCTATAAATATAGCCCTGGTCCAAGACAATTAATAACAACGAACTTGTAATCAACTTCGTGCTTTACTTTTCTTCTTGACGCTCAACGTGAAGAGGCTACTCCGCGGAGGAGAATCAGATAGCGCTTACATTCTGGATTAGCAATCCTCGATTGCAAACCAAGTAAAACTCGGTGTCTGTTTTTCTTTACTTAGTCTCTTTTATTTATTTATTACAAGTGTTCATTATATAGTTGAAATCCGAGAAAGGTTCGTGTTTTAATTTGTAGGGCAATTCACCCCTCCCCTCTTGCCGGCCTCAAAAGAGAGCAAGGCGCTTCAGAGGACTAACCGCCGATCGAAGCAACAAGATGGCCGGACCAAGTATCGTCCTACCAAAATTCGAGGGGAACTTCGCAGATGGAAGCGTCGTATGGAAGTATTCCTAAAAACAGATTTGAAATTCGTTTATTATGAAATATGGTTTTATAGCTCCAGAGATAAAGATGGAAAAGAAAGAAGAGAGAGATCGACAAAGGAGCAGAATGAGTCAGAGAACAAATGAACATCACTGCCGAGTGTGTTACCAAGAGGTCAATCGATCGAAAACTATCTCGCTAAAGAACTTTGGGAGAAGTTCTGGAACTCCAAAGGCACGTCCAAGCAAAACTCGCTAAGGGACATCCTCCGAACAAACCATGAACATCCGTCTCGAAAAAGGTGAGAAAGTAGCCGATCTACACGCGAAGGTAAAAGAACTAATTACTAGTCTCGAGAACCTCAGAAAAGGTATCAAATCGGGATACAATACGCTACGCACTCAACGCATTTCCTCGAACTCCGGAGTGGACTTCAATCATCGACGCCTACTACATCTCAAAAGATTTGGAGGTAAGTACATTAGAGGAATGTTTTTCTACCCTTGAATTACACGAAACTAGATGTGCAGAGAAGGACACAACCCAGACTATGGCGCTAAACGCAACCAACAAGGATGAACCCGAGTCGGACTCCAAGACGACAAAGAAGCATCATGGTAAGAAACTTTAAAAGTTTTTAGATCTAATAAATTTAAAATGCAGAATCAAAAGAATCAAAAGGTAGAAGAAAGGTGCGGTGCTACCAATGTCGGAAGGAGGGACACCTAAGGGAAGACGCCTAGAACTCAAGAAGGTCAAAATGAAGACACCTAAGAAACACAACCTAAAAGCAACTGGGACGACACTTCTTCATCCGAATCAAGCTCAAGAATATGGGATAGCACGATGGCAAGTTACGAAGGGCAAAGCTCGTCGGAACCTAGCATCGATGAAGGGGAGCGACGACAGCGAAGCAGGGGGAGATTCGGACTTCAAGTCCGATATGGTAAGTGAGGTATGCCTTTACCCCGATCAACTTTACTCTGGCATTAAGGCAATGACTAAATCCATGTATAGATTAGAAAATGAAAATACCAAATTAAAAATGAAATTCTTGAAACAAAAGAATTTTAGCAAAATCATGTCTAATAGAGGATTTTGATAAATTGAAAATTCACAATGAAAAACTAAAAGAAGAAATAGAAAGATTGAAAAAATGTAAAAGTTCAAATATTTCTACTTTTAGAAATTATAGAGGTTTAAATTGGTATTATAGATTTCATCAAAGTCAAATTAGAAATATAACAAAATCTATGTACTAGAAATACTTGGTTAACCTCAGAGGTAGGAACCTCTCTGGGTTCCAAAACCTGCTTAATTTAACTTAGCATTTTCGAAGGAAATTAAGCGACTAATTTCATCGTGAGGCTTTGAAAGTGGTTGTTGCTCCGATAACCAAGAAGGCCTAGTGCCTCCAGGAAGCCAAGTATCGAAATGAAAAGTTTAATTAACTAACTGAAAAAGCATTAATTTAATTTACCTAATGCTTTAAAAGAGTTATTCAATTTATATATTTAAAATTAATTTATAATAATTTTTTGAAATTAAATTTTTTAATTGACTTAGAAAATTTCTGAAAATTATTGACTTAGAAATTTTCTGAAAATTGACTTAGAAATTCTTTTTGGAAATTGACTTAAATCTTTTTTTAACTTAGATATTTTTTTTAACTTAGGAATTTTTTTTGAATATTGTCTTATGAAAATTCACTTAAATTTTTTTTTACCTTAGACTTGTTTAAAGAACCCCTATTTTAATGTGATCAAAGGGGAGAAGAATGTTAAGTCTAGGGGAGGTATACTTTTATGAAATATCTTTGGACTTAATTACAAATAAATTGTTTTTATTATATTTTTTTCCTAGCTTAACTTGGGTTGCTCACATCAAAAGGGGAGATTGTTGAACCCCGAGGTGTTTGATGATCAAACAAGTTAAGTTAGGTCTCGTTGTTTAACCTTGTGGTCAAGCAGGAACTAGAACAGTGAAGTCGAGCTAAGACGGCCAACGAGAAGGATGGCACGGAGAGAGCCGACGGCTTTGCGTCCGAGGACGAGGTGTCCGGAAGAGTACACCGGATGAGAAGAACGCCACGGCTCGAGGGACGAGAAACCGAAGGAAGGCTGCTCGAGAAGGCGGAACATGGGTTCGGGTGAGCCCTATTCGATGGCCGAGATCACCCAAGCTAGTGGAGCCGGAACAAGACCCGGACCGAGACGAGCTGAACCGGAGGAGCGACCAGACAAAAAGTCAACCGAGTTGACTTTTGGGTCCGGCGCCCGAACCATCCGGGCGCCCGGAATGGAATTTGACCAGATCGAGTCAAACTCGATCGAACGTTGGGGATAAAGTTTTCCAGGCGCCCGGAACTCCTTCCAGGCGCCCGGACCAGTACTATAAATATAGTACTGGTCTGCACATTCATAACAACGAACTTGTAATCAATTCCTTCTGTGCTTTCAATTCTGTTCTTTTCATTTGTGCTGTCAACGTTGTAAAGAGGCTACTCCGCCCAGAGGAGAATCAGATAGTGCGCTTACATTCCTTGGATTAGCAATCCCCTGATTGCAAACCAAGTAAAACTCTGGTGTCTGTTTTTCTTTACTTAGTCTCTTTTATTTATTTATTACAAGTGTTCATTATATAGTTGAAATCCGAGAAAGGTTCGTGTTTTAATTTGTAGGGCAATTCACCCCTCCCCTCTTGCCGGCCTCCAAAGGGACCAACACTAAATACTTTTCTTTAAGACTTAGGAATTCTTCATGAGTCATCTTGTCCCTACACACCACAACAAAATGGAGTGGCCGAGAGAAAGAATCGTCATATTCTTGAAACAGCCCATGCACTTTTATTTCAACGTCACTTACCCAAATATTTCTGAGCTGATGCTGTTCTTGCCGCTGCTTATCTCATCAATCGATTGCCATCTAAAGGTCTCGGGAACCGGTGTCCTCTCACTATTCTTCATCCTAGCGTAGAGTTGTTCTCCCTTACACCTCGAGTTTTTGGTTCACTTTGTTTTATACATGTTCTTGGTCCCAAATCTTTTAAACTTGATCCTCGTTCTATACGAGGAGTTTTTATAGGGTATTCCACTTGCCAGAAAGGCTACAAGTGCTTTGATCCTATTACTAGGACGAGATATATCTTGAAGGATGTTACTTTCTTTGAGTCTGAGTCTTATTATTCTCCTCAGTCTCATCCTCAGGGGGAGAATATTACCTCTTCTTTTGTGCCTCAAGTGGTCGTTCCTCAAGTGGTTTCTTCTCCTATTCCACTGGATGTCATAGAAAATAGAAAAGATGCCCCATCACTAGGAAAAGATGCTTCATCACTGGAGCACAGTCTTCACCAGATATTATTACTTATAAACGACGAAGACACAAGCAAGAACCTCCTATGGATCGGCTGGTTGAATCGGATGCTCTGGCTCATGATCCTGTGAAGTAGTTATCCTCATCAGTTGAGCCAACCACACCTCTAAATATGAACGAGCTGGACCTTCCGGTTGTTGTTAGAAAAGGTGTCAGGTCATGTACTCAACATCCTATCTCCAACCATGTTTCATACTCTCGTTTGTCTCCTTCATATCATGCATTTGTTTCACAATTATCAAACCATGCTATACCTTCTTCCTATTATGAAGCTGTAAGGGATTCAAGGTGGCAGGAAGCAATGAACGAAGAAATGGAGGCTCTTAACAGAAATGGTACTTGGGAATTAGTTGATCCCCCAAAGGGGAAGAACTTGGTTGGTTCTAAATGGGTCTATGCTATCAAGTATAACTCAGAGGGTGAAGTGATTAGATATAAAGTCAGACTTGTTGCCAAAGGATTCACCCAAACATATGGGGTAGATTACTTGGAAACTTTCGCACCAGTTGCAAAGCTGAACTCGGTCAGGGTAATTCTTTCTCTTGCTGCTCAATATGATTGGCCTCTATTTCAGTTAGATGTTAAAAATGCCTTCTTGAATGGTAACCTTTATGAAGAAGTATACATGTTGCCACCACTTGGAATTGAAACAAAAGGAAAGGTTTGCAAGCTAAGAAAAGCTTTGTATGGGCTTAAACAATCTCCCAGCGCATGGTTTGATAGGTTTTGCAAAGTCATGATATTGTTTGGTTTTAAACAAGGGAATGTTGATCATACACTCTTTATAAAAAGGAAAAAGGACAGCACTACCATTCTTTTGGTTTATGTTGATGATATGATAGTTACAAGGGATGATGAGGTAGAAATCTAGGCTCTTAAGTCCAAGTTAACATCAGAATTTGAAATTAAAGACCTTGGATCATTGAAGTACTTCCTGGGTATTAAAGTCGCTCGATCAAAGGAAGGAATCTATGTATGTCAGAGAAAATATGTGTTGGACTTACTCAAGGAGACAGGGAAGCTGGGTTCTCGGCCAGCGTCTACTCCTATAGAAGTAAATCATGATCTTACTAGTTCTAGTGGGGAAGATCTTACAAGTCTGGAAAAGGGAACGTATCAAAGGCTGGTTGGAAAATTACTCTATTTATCTATAACTAGGCCTGACATCACCTATGCTGTTAGTGTAGTAAGCTCGTACATGCATGCTCCTAAAACTATCCACATGAAGGCTGTTGACAGGATTCTAAGGTACTTGAAATCATGTCCTGGAAAAGACTTGCTGTTTAAAGGAGGTGGTGATCTGAAGGTGGAATGCTATTCTGATGCAGACTGGGCTGGTTCTCGAGATGATAGAAGTTCCACTTCTGGCTATTGCACTTTTTTGGGAGGAAACTTGGTAACTTGGAGGAGTAAGAAACAAAATGTTTGTGCACGGTCCAATGCTGAAGCTGAATATCGAGCCATGGCACATGGTCTTGCAGAGATGTTGTGGCTGAGTTTTCTGTTGATAGACATAGGATTAAAGGTTGAATTACCTCTCAGGTTGTATTGCGACAACAAGGCAGCAATCAATATTACAAATAATCCAGTACAACATGACCGGACTAAACACATTGAGATTGACCATCACTTTATTCGGGAGAGACTTGATTCTGGAGAGCTATGTCTGCCTTATGTTAAGTCTGAGGATCAACTTGCTGATATGTTTACAAAAGCTATACCCCAAGTTGTGTTTGACTCTTCTCTTAGCAAGTTAAACATGTTTGATATATATGTTCAACTTGAGGGGGAGTGTTGTGAGAAGCAAGGGTAGATAAGTCTTTTTATCTTTTGTTAATAAGTTGATGCTTAGGGTTGTGTGGCTATATAAGCATATGTAATTCTCTTGAAATATGATGAATATTAAAAACTCTTTATTTCAACATAAAGGTTAGACAGTTGGTGAAGGAAATGAAAATATTAAGATTAAGCATGCTTGTACTTTAGGGCTCAGATACCTGATCAAAACCAATTAGATAATTTGATTGCTATTTAACTTGACTCATGCTTGGACTTAAGGACCAACTGAATAAATAACCTAAATTAAATTTTTCGCTACTCTCTCTCTTCATCCTAAAAATTAACAAGTTCTTACTCCTAATTTTTCAAAAATAAGTATTATTTTATTCAAATTAAGCTAAGTATCTTTTCACTTAAGCTATATTTTCAAAATTCAATGTTTGCAAAAAGCTTAGCTAAGTGATTCATATAGCAACTTTCAAACTTAGCCAACCTTGAAACCTAACTTTATAAATTCTTGCTAAGATATTTTCCTAAGTTACCTTTCAGATTCATTCTTTACTTCGCTAAAAATATTAAAAATTATAGTTTTGCAAAATTTTAACTCATTGCTGTCAAAATTTTAGGTGAAAATTTTTTTCTCAAAGTCAACTTAGCACTTATCCCGTTTTTCAAAGCCTAATCTGTTTTTCAAAAAGAAAAATGGCAAATTGTTTAAAACTGGCTTATTTTTTATAAATGGCAAAGGGGGAGAGTAGGGAATTCAAAAAGTAAAAGAAAGTCTAGAAAGTCTAATTCAAAAAGAAAGCCCTGTATTAAGGGGGAGCTTCACAAAGTTTAAGTGTTAACTTAAGTTATGCTTGTATTTGAATTTATATACTTAAGCTTGCTCACTTAAAACCTTTTAAATATATATTTATGCATTTATTTTACTTAACTTTGAATTTGGGTTGTCATAATCAAAAAGGGGGAGATTGTTGGTGCGGGAAGCATCCAACGATCGAACCTAAGTTTTGATAATGGCAAAGGATTCAAAGTTAAGGTGTGTGGTGATCTAACAGTTTAAATGAGATTGCAGGAAAGTCCTAAGTGTACTTAGGCAAAAAGCCCTAACTGTGGTTAGGCAAGGTGAAAACCCTAGGGGGTGGTAGCCCTAGGCCATAGGGGGTGGTAACCCTATGCAGAAAGTCTTGGTGGGTCGAGTGCTTCAGGCAAAAGTCCTAGGGGGGTAACTCTAGGTGGAAAGTCCTGGTGTCGCGAACAGGTGAAAGACTGGACCAGCCGAGAAGCGGACGTCCAGCAGAAAGTCCGAAAGCATCGAGCACCAAGCAAAAGTCCAGTCGATCTGGAGGATCGCACTGGCATCAGGTAAATCTCCTGAGTGGAGTAGGTGAGGACGCTGCCCCGTAGGGAATAAGAAGTCCGGTCGGAAACCCGAAGTCAGACTCGGACAGTCCGATGATTGTCGTTCACTTATATTATTATGTTTTATGTGCCAACTTTGTGCTGCAGGGTATATTTGGGATTAATGTATCTTGCAGGGACCAAAGTGCAAAAAATAGCCTCGGATGAACAGTACCGAGGCGCCTCCATGGAGCTTGGAGGCGCCTCGGGTGCGAACCGAAGCCAGCTGTCCAGAAGGGTTGGAGGCGCCTTGAACAGGTGGTTTAAGGCGCTTTGGACAGTGATGAAAGCGCCTTGAGATGGATAAAAGGCAGCGGTCAAAGCTTCATCGCAGAATCATTTCCGGGATAAAACTTAGGGATTCAAAGCGCCTTGGAGCCTGATGGAGGCGCCTTGAACACCCTTTATAAGAGGATCTCGACCAGCAGCTCTCAACAATTGATACCAAGCGATCCATCTACAGCGTGTTGCTAACGAGAGGCTCCAGCTAAGCTACGACAAGTTTCCGACAACCCGACGCTCCGATTTCTGTAAATTTTGTTGTCGGTATTGCTTAGATTTTCTGTACTCATTTCATACTTGTACTATTGACGAGCTTATAGTTGTTGCCCACGGAAAGCGATCAAGGATCGCGGGCCTTCGAGTAGGAGTCGTCACAGGCTCCGAACGAAGTAATTCCTCATGTCTCTGTGTTTGATTGTTCTCTTTATTTCGCTGCGTTTCTACTCGTAGTTTTAAATTGCTGAAATAGCCACGAGCGCTATTCACCCCTCCCCCCTCTAGCGCTTCTTGATCCAACAGATTAGATAATAAATTAAAAAGAAAGTCAATACTTTTACAGAAAAAAAAAACGGATAAATGAAAGTTATACACACCTTGCCTCAGATGTAGATTGATTGCTTTCCTTGGGATTCTTCACATGATTGTTCAATGCATAAAAGAAAACAGAAATGTAAATAGTTAGCTAATAAATTCAAATATAACTTTTATACTATCATTTACCTGTAAGTACAAGGAAGACAAATCTTTACTACTTTAAAATTTGTCAGATAGATTTGATTATGTTGCTCAGGCTTGAGCACAGAATCATGGAAGTGAAGTGTAGCTATCATTCCATGATTAGGACTTATTCTTAGAGAAGCCAAGATATGAAGACAACTTGAAAGAGTTCACCTTTAAGAAGGGTATACTTAAATACAAACAAGAAAAAACATGCATTATGTAGATTTGTGTGGCAGATAAAGGATCGTTTTGTTGTGAAGAACATGACACTACACTGTGGTAACCAGACTATGCTTTTCTAACAATGTTCCCTTTGGATCATTCTGACAAGCACATGCTAAGTACAGTTTTGTTGCTTTCTACTAGTTTCCTCTATCACAAACGTCTTTTCAGAATTTAGTATAAGTTTTGTGGTTGTTGTTCCATGTCAGGATTTGCATGTTTAGAGAGGATAATTTGTCCCTTTATATGAACATGACCAAATTGCTACAATAAAATAGAAGGATTATTCAAAGAACTATTATGCTAAATCAAATCCAAAAATAAAAAGAATTTGATTAATATTGGGAACACCTAATGGATAAGGCTTGGTTGTTGTTGTATTAATATTAGGAACTTCTCCTTGCCTAGCGCAAAATCAAAGTATAAAGCAAAACAAAATAGAGAACAGAGAAGAAAATTAGAGTAGTAGCAGAAGGCAAGACAACACAAATGAAAAAGCACATGCATGGTTAGAGACCTAAAGACAGCAGCTTCATTCACAAGGGGAGGAACTATTTGAATATCACCAGTAAAAATAATCACACATCCACTAGCTCACAAAAACTGCATTCACAACTGCAGGAGGAACTATTTGAATAGCACAGGTTAATAATTATCACCCAACTAGTTGCTCATATAAAGGTAAAGCCACACTTTAGATTGCAAATGTTGTACCTATTTTTCTATATACTTACACAATCTTATTTTCTCTCTGATCTTTTTGTGAGACTCCAAGAGGAGGTCAGGCATTATATATAAAACTGTAATGGCCTTTCCCCATTTGTTTTTAGCTATTTGAGCTGAAGTCACCACTTGAGATATTACAGGATGATTCACTCAAGGCTCTTTAAATTGTATTAATAGATCTTTAGTCATTTATTGAATTGCAATAGCATAGGGGTAATATACAACTGCAATTTGATTAAGAGCAGAAAAGTAAAGTATAGCCTTGGTCGCATAGTAGTCCACTTTACAAACATTGAGCTGCAACTTTGATTAGGAGTTGGAATGTTATGTATAGCACTGGTTGCATAGTAGTCCACTTTTAATACATTGAGCTAAAACAATCTTAGCTTCAATGGTAGTGGTCACTCTGTATAAGTTATTGAGAGAGTAGACAATGGACCAAAATCTGCGTTATTGAAGCAAACCTACAAACTGAAATGAGCAGATATGACTTGAACCAAACATGGATGAAAATCACATCATAATTGTTTCATGATTGATTCAGTTCAGATACACCAAGCATATGGATGGATAATAGAAGATTGAGTGCACATTTTGAATCAACAGTGTCTTTGGTTATTGAAGAAGAATATATTGTATAATTATATGTTAAAAATGCTACTTAAGAATGTCCTTGCAAATATCAATTTACATAAAAGTATATATTTAGTCAAGTGGATAATAATCGAAGTCTGCAAGTATCAAGCACTTTTCAATGTACTTAGATCAAATGGAGTTTCAAAACTCAAGTTACTCTCAAACAAGCAAACCTAAGTTGTTGGGACTTATGGCCTGTGGTTGTAACTGTTGCATCACGACTTAAACACCAAAGATTAAAGATAAAATTCATGAACATAAAAGTATACATACTTGTATAACACAGAATGCAGTGAAACACATAACTAATAGTTTTCCAGTTTAAGAAACATTTTTACCTTTTCTTTCTTCGTAACATACTGCCCAAAACCACGTTTTTTTGAAGCTGAACAGAGAACACTATGGTCCATAGAGGCTCCACGAGTGTGTTTGTACCAATCAGTTGTTCGAATAAGAAGACTGCATCTAGAACTCCGACCACATGCCTACAATAAAAAATTCCCAGACATAAAAGAATGAAAGAAAACAACTAAAACTCAATGAAACTGGATGATTTAATGATAACTAGTGTACAATTACATCAATTAAGTCACAGGTGAAAAGCAATTCAGTTGATTATGAGATAGGATAAGAAAACAAAATGATTCATATTAATAATTAGAGCATTAATTAGGTAGCAAGGAACAAACAAGATAAACAACCTCAGAAAGAGAGGAAGAGCCTCACATAGAAAAGATTCTTATTAATTGCAAGGTGATTATTATATTGACATGACACTACTTTTATAAATTGGACTTTGCAAAACTAGAAAATAAATAAATCAAGAAACACAATAATCCAAATTAATTGTTTGCCCCAAATGAAGTAAGTAAATAGCGAAACACAATAATCCAATTAATTGACTGCTTAATTAAAAGATAATATACCAAAATGAAAAAATTACCAAAAGCTCAAAACTAAAATTTAAAGCTCAACATTTAAAATTTATTACTAATTTGCATCAAAACCGCCAATGTTGGTCTCAAGATCTAATGAAAACAATTGAGGTTACGTTAGGATGTCAGTGAGTGTCAAACACTAGCAAAGCCATTAAACTATTTGCTAATGCTAGGTTGTTCTCCGGAAGAAATGCGTTGCAAGATATGACTACGTGACCGATACATCTCCATGAGAATTTAGGTATAATGTTAAATATGCAAGTATTGTGGATAAGAACAAACATTATAGAAATGTTGATTGTCTTGCATTTGGAACATGGAATATAAAAATGCTCACTGGTATAACAACGGAGGTAGTAGATACGATAATTAGGAGAAAATTAATATTTAATATTTACAAGAGAAAAATAGGTAGGATAGAAGGCAAAGATGATAAATCACTCATTTCTTAAATTATGGTATACAAGGAGTAAAACAAGAAATAAAATAGATATTGTTATAGATAGTTCATTAAAGGATGAAGTAGTAATAATAAGGAAAGAGATAGGATTATACTCTTAAAATAGTGGTAGCGAAAGAAATTATTATTATAATTACATATATACACCTCAAGTAGGATTAGATGAACACCAAATATAGGTTTTAGGAACACCTAAATGAGGTAGTACAAAAAATTCTGCCAAACGAGATGATTTTAATAGAAGGAGATATAAATGGGCATATAAGAGTAAAAAATAAAGAATATGATAGGATGCATGAGGTTACGATTTTGGAATAAGAAATAAAGGAAAAACTATATTGGATTTTGTGATAGGATATTACTAATAATAGCTTATATGTTTTTCAAGAAAATAGAAAAACACTTGGTTACATTCAAAAGTGAAAATAATATCTTTTGTCTTTCTTATGGTAAGAAATAAGCATAGAAGATTTATAAAAATTGCAAGTTGATCCTGGATCAAAACTTAACTACCTACCATAGGTTAGTAGCGTTAGATATGCACCTTAAGCATAATATCAATTGAAGAAAAACGTGCGCGGCTCCTATAATCAAGTGGTGGAAGTTATAGGAAAGGAAACAAAGTATATTTACAGAGAGGGTAGGAGCACAAGTATTAGGAGAAATGCATAGTGACTCGAATATGACATGGATAAGATGACATTAAATTTGAAAATAGTAGTCAAGAGTGTACTAGTAGCCCAAAAAGCTATAAGTAAAGCCAAAAACAAAACTTTCAAATACTTATATTGATAGCTAGATACAAAAGAAGGAGAAAGGAATATCTATATAATTGCTAAAGCAAGAGAAAGAAAGACAAAAGATCTTACCCAAATAAGATATAAAAGGGTGTGAATAATGAGAAAATAAAAAAAGTAATGGAAGAAGTATTTTCATCAACTTTTTAATGAAAGTTTAGGTGACCAAACAAACTTAAGTGATTTAAGTAGGTTAGATGAGTAATTTAAATTTTTAATGTAAAATTCAAACTTTAGAAGTAGAATTAGCTTTAAATGGGATACAAAATAAAAAAGTGGTTAAAAATCAAATGATATTCCAATATAGGTATGGAAGTGCCTAGCAAAGTGGAGTATTGATTGACTTACAAAATTATTCAACCTGATATTAAAAACGACAAAAAGTATTTCCTTAGTGGAAGGTAAGTACTATAGTCCTCCTGTATAAAAGAAAAAAAAGGTACAAAATATTGCTAATTATGAGTCATACCATGAAACTTTAGGCAAGAGTAATAGAATAAAGACTAAAAAGGAGACCACGATGATCGAGAATCAATTTGGATCATGCTTGGAAGGTCAACAATAGAAGTTATACATCTTCTCGAACAACTAATTGAAAAGCATTTGAAAAAAACAAGACTTACACATTGTATTCGTTGACCTACGAAAAGCTTATGATAGAGTTCCGAGGAAAATTATGCAAAGAATTATAGAAAAAAATGTGTTAGAGTAGTATTTATTGAAATAATTAAGGATATAATAACAAGAGTAAAGCCTTTAAACGGATTAACCAATGTATTTTCTATAAAAATAGGGTTATATCAAGGATCAATTCTAAATCTCTATCATTTTACATTAATCATGGATGAACTCACTTAACACATCGAAGACACATTACAATGGTATATGTTGTTTGCAAATGATATTGCTTTGGTAGATGATACACGTAAAGGAATGAATGTTAAGCTCCAATCCTGGTAAGAAACACTAGAAGAGAAAGTTTATAGACTTAGTAGAATAAAGACAAAATATATAATTTAAGTTTAGCAATATTAAAAGTAATAAGACAATTATTAAGATAGGAGATTATGAGTTATCTCTAACAACTTTAAGAATTTAGGATCGTGTTTGTAAAAGGATGGAGAGGTTGAGAAAGATATTACAAAAAATATAAGCGGGATGGTTAAAATGAAGGAGAGCGATAAGTGTTCTTTGTGATTATAAAGTAGCTCTAAATCTCAAAGAAAATTCTACAAAACAGCAGCTAGACCTACTATGTTATATGGAGCATAATATTGGATTAAATTTCAAGCACACGAGTAGAAGTTGAGAGTCACAGAGATAAGGATATTAAGGTAGATGTACAGGCATACTATGGACAAACAAGAAATGAGAACATTAAAGAAAAAGTCGCGATTGCACTTATTGAGAGAAAACTCCGAGAACACATTTAAAATAGTACGAACATATACTTATACGACCAATAAATCTTTCAGTTAGAAGACCAAAAAAGACTTGATTAGCAACGATAAATCAAGATAAAATTTATTTAAATATAGATGATGTGCAATGATAAAGTTGTTGTCGTGTAACCTAGAGGTCACGGATTTGAGTCTCTTGAAATAGTCTCCTACAAAAGAAGGGAAAGATTGTGTACAATAGACCTTTCCTTGGGATCCCGTATTAACGGGAGCTTCATGCACCATGCTGCCTTTTATAAATAATGATATAGTAGGGGATAAAGTCCAATAGCGTAGAAGGATTCATATAGCCGACTTCACATAGTGGAATAAGGCTTAGTTGTCGTTGTTATATTACTAATTTGCATCATAATTTGAAATTCAAAATTTGTGCTAATTTCTAGTTTGTATCATTCTCCTTAACTGTGGAAAAACTACAGTATGGGGGAGATGTTAGCATCTTTTCTTGAGGTCATTGTTTCAAAGCATAGGGAATAATTTTGTCAACAGCTCTACTCAATAATAGGTTTCTTCATTATGTTTCTCCTCTAGTTCCCCCTTCCACTAAGAAATTCACTTTATTCTTATGAGTTTTCACTTTAGGTTCTTCCTTTTAAGTTGTTGCTTTCAATAAATTAGAAAGAACTTTAGTTTATTAGCTCATTGTGCAACGAAAATATCCACATCTTTATAGCAATCATGGAGCTTCCATGATCATTGTTGCACCCAAAGATGAACAAACTCATAACAAATCAAGGCTCCAACATTCTCTACCTCACAATGACCTAAATGCAAAGGGATCGGCTTATGCATTACAGACATGCTTCACAAGATATCCACCAAATCCAATTCAGAGAGTAGAGATAGACCCCTTTTGTTGCATGTTGTGGCAATAGCTGTTGGGTTCATGATAAGTATGATTGAAAAGATGGAAAACTAAAATAAAATAGATTGTAAAATAATGTTCAAATTTGAATTGAGAAAACATATATAATAACTATATGCAGAAATCATCGAGCGCTATAAAAATGATCATCTAATGTCTTTTCCTTGACAAGTGGTGAAGCTTCCATGGTTTGATGCAATTTGCATGATAGCAAGACTCTGAATTACAAGTCACCATGTGTACCTATCTAGCAGAGGGAATTGGCACGGTAAGATACTTGTCTAGAACCCAGAAAGTGTAATACTAACTAAAAATCCTGGATAATTTAAAGAAAAATGCCAGCATAAACTCTTCAAAAGGACCACTGGTATTTTGGATGTTAGTGTAGGATCGATGCGCTAGAGGGGAGGATGAATAGCGTTCGTGGCTTTCACGTTCATTTAGAAATATTCGAGTAAAACACAATGGAATAAGAAAGAAAAGACAGAAAGAAAGCAATCGCAAACACCAAGAGTTACTTGGTTCAAAGCATGTGGCGACTCCTACTTCAAGGCCCGCACATGAGAGTGCTTTCGATGGGCAATCCACTATCAATTCTGAATAAGTACAAGTATGAAATTATAATATTAAAACAACTTATAAAATAAAGAATACCGACAACTACAAATATGAAAATTAAGCCTTCAATCATCGGATCATCGTCTAAGCGTCGAGGAAGTGTTTTTTGAGCAGCATGCAAAAGTAGAAGTCGTTCTTAATGTTGTTGTTTTAGCCCCTAGTCAAATGTTACTTATATAAACTGTTCCGAGCGCCTGGAACTGCTCCGGGCGCTTAGACCACGTGTTCCGACCAATCGACGTGCTCCACATCAGCTTATGAATGACGTTTGCAGTCCGAGCGCCTCGACCGAGTCCGAGCGCCTAGACCGAGTCCGGGCGCCTAGACCGAGTCCGAGTGCCTGGATCGAGTCTGGGCTCCTGGATCGAGTTTGGGCGCCTGGACTGCCCCAGGCCAGCCCTGGGCGAGGTTGGTCCGGGCATCCGAACACTGCAAAACAAAGTTAGTCCAAGCAATAAATAATATATAAAATATGAATTTGACAGCCTCTGACTATCCGGTTCTGACTTTGTGTTTCGCTGAAACTCTAGGCCGAACCGATGTCTACTGTTCCCTTTTCGAGGAGCGCGTCCTCACCTACTCCTCTCAAGAGAGTTTACATTTTGCCAGATCGGTCCTCCATGACCGTCTGGACTTTTTCTCAGCATCCGATACTTCAAGTCTTCATGCTGAACGTCCGCTCCACGACCCGTCTAGACTTCGACCTGGTCCACTAGGATTTTCACCTAGAGTCCCCAACTCTAGGATTTCGCCCAAAGTGCTCGACCCGCCAAGAGTTCGCCTTGCCTATCCGCAATTAAGACTTTCCATAACCTACGGTTACCACCCTTTAGGACCTAGGGTTACCTCCCCCTAGAGTTTTCCACCTGCCTAGAATCTACTAGGACTTTTGCCTAAGAACACTTAGGACTTTCCTGCAAACTCATTCACACTTGTTAGACAACAAGTAACCTTAACTTTGGATCTTTTGTCATAATCAAAACTTAGGTTCGATCGTCTGGTGTTCCCTAGTACTATGATGGCATTAGCAAAACACAGAATATCAAATATATCAATCATTAAGTTACACCTAGAGGAACTTACGCATCATGATCTGATATCTAATAAGTAACCATACAATTGTTAACGCAAATCTCTCATCACTCAAATTATTATCTAAGGAAACAGAAAAACTTTGAAAAACTGACACTGTTACCACATCAAATATACGTCCATAGCCAGTGAGAAACATCACAGCTTAATCTACGACACATGGAGTAATCCGAACCGAAAGCCAAATCCAAAAGAACAATAGACTAGAGAAATTCTCTTTACTGCATAAAAAATTGCATCACAAGAAGAAGGAATACCTACCAAGCTACTGGGTACATACGACTGGAAATATGGGCATTGGAGGGCAGTGGAGGCTGCTGATGGAGTGGATGCGTCCGAGGAGGAATGGAGGTGGAAGAGACTAGAGCACCGATGACGGTGAAGGGAGGAGGTAGCAGCGTGCGGCTGAAGGGTTCGAGTAGAGAGATGGGCGGCGAAAGGAGTAGGCGGAAGGAGTGTCGGAGCCATAATGATAAAACGGGCAGAAGAGACTGATGGAGGATAAGGCCGCGGCATCATCGTTCGTCGGATTAAAATTCACTATAACTTATTTTGATTTTTTTCCCCTCAAATACTTATTATTAAAATTTAATATCATTCGCTAATTCAAACCACGTATCATTATTCCAACCTGATTTTCCCAAGCTATCTACTTCGAGCTCCGTTACTCGAATTCTCTATTTTGAGCCCCACTCGGAGAGTCGGAGATCTCCATTCTGAGCTCTCAACCACTTGCCACAATAAGTCGCATACGTGCCCCATCTATTAGTCTTTTCTGTTGGTAAACTCGCCCTGTTTTTGTTGATACAATCAATCTGTGATTAAGATTGACAAGTTCGAATTAGATTTTAATGTTTAATTAATATATTCAATAGTTGACTGAGATATCAAGTCACTTGGCGATCCAAAATTTAATAAAAAGTTGATAAGGAAAAAGTTCAACTATGTCACAATTATAATAATGATGAAAATCATAGTAGATCATGGAAGACTAAATATTAGACATGCAAATGAAATCTTAATAGGTTATGGAGAACCTTTCTTCAAGGAAAGGGGTGGAACCCTCAACCCTATATTAGAACATAAGATGAAAAAAGGGGGGTGCGAGGCACGATCCTTGCCTAGCCCATGTCACGACCATGCCTATTTGGCACGGCCAGGGCGTGTGTCACCCCTAGATAGGGAGGCATGGTCATGCCTAAATGTACAGCCTCTCATTGGTTCAATTATAGAAATATGGTGTGGTCATGTTATTTGGCATGGTCCTTGGGGCACGGTCGTGCTTTGGGGCATGGCAGAACCTTGGTTTAGCTTTGGAGGGGGGCACGACCATATAGTTTTACATGGCCACCCCCTTGGCTGACATCTAGTAGGAGGCACAGTCGTGCCTCTAAGGCACGACATGCTCTTATTTTTGCTTGGGAGAAGGCACACGACAATGCCAAGAGCACGACCAGATTACTAAGCTTCCAAAGTTGCTTAAATATGTCTTTTCACTCCATTTTCACTTCAAATTATATTCTGTCAATCAAAACAAATAAAGAACAGATCTTCGAATAAATAGAATGGAAGTATAACATATTAATAGAAGAGAGTGCAATAAATATATATTATACTTATGAAATATAAGTAGATGTACATCAAATAATACCTAGAAATATATATAATTTATGCACACCAACTAATGACCAAGATGTTTAGTTAGAATGAATTGTTGCATAGATAAAATCGAAGCAACATTAGAATTTTGGAGTTAGTCACCAAATTTGCACTTGAGGTTAAAAAAATGAGGTTATCGAGTTGGCAAGCCATCCTCCTTCTCCCAAGCAACTTCTTCATCCAAGTGGTGTTGCCACCCAACTTTTACGAGTTGGATGGTCTTGTTTTGCAACTGATCTTCTTAGTGATCTAGGACATGGATTGGAAATTCCTCGTAAGTTACATTAGGCTAGAGCAGGACTAAGATATCCTTCAAAATTTAGGTGGGATAGAGTACATACTTTTGCAACCATTCGAATAAGAAAGACATTATGTACTCCTGTTAGGATCGGGGTTAGTGTCAGATGATAAGCTATTGCACCATTTCAATCGAGTATCTAGAAGGGTCCAATATAATAAGGAGTTAACTTACCTTTTAGACCTAACCTCTTAACTCCCTTGATAAGTGAAACACGTAAGAATACATGATCACCCCGCTACAAATTCTAGCAATTTTTGTCTACAGTTTGCATAGCTCTTCTATCGACTCTGGGTTGTCAACAATCAATTTTGGATAGTTCACACTAACTCAACATCCCATTGAATGTTGGTGCAATCATGCCCTGGAAGTTTCAATGTATTGACAATTATTTAAGTTTAGGTTAATACGTTGGATTTAACATGCATTATGAGTTTGTAGGAGAAGTTTCTTGCAGGTCAGAAGACCAGATGCAAGAGAAGTCCAAGAAGGTCGAGGACTGGATTCTTGGCAAAAGGAAGTTCTTGCAGGTCAGAAGACCAGATGCAAGGTAAGAGAAGTCCAAGAAAGTCGGGGACCGGATTCTTGGCAAGAGAAGTTCCTGCAAGTCAGAAGAATGGATGTATGTTAAGCCCACTGTATTTGTAAATCGATTCAGACATAACTGTGAGACAGAATGCCTCTGAATCGATCAGCCGATCGATTGAAGGGAAGTCAATCGATCGGACGATCGATCAGTAAGGTTCTGTGCAAAGCACAGAATCGTCCTGAATGGATCAGCCGATTGATTCAAGGTATTGAATCGATCGGTCGATTGATCGGTGAACGATCTGTGCGAAGCACAGATTCCTCCTGAATCGATCAGCCGATCGATTCAAGGTATTGAATCGATCGGCCGATCGATCGATGAATGATTTATGCGAAGCACATATTCCTCCTGAATCGATCAGTCGATCGATTCAAGGTATTGAATCGATCGGTCGATCAATTCAAAGAGGCTCTGCGATTCTGCGATGAAGCACTACACGTCTGAATAGATCAAGGCACTACACCAATCGATTCAAGTTCAAGTGAAGTAATCTACGCCATTGATCTTGACGCGATGACTACCAACGGATACTTATGAATCGATTCAGATTTAATCCCAATCGATTCACGGCGACGGCTATGTGAGAAACGGCTAGTTTTCTCGACGTTTAAAAGCGTGGAAGAAAAAGAAAACAGATCATCCAAAAGAATATACTGTTCAATTGCTCTCAAAGGCTTTCAGAGATCCTTCAAGTGATCAAGATTTTGAAAAGTGTTCAAGCTCTCCTCTTCGCCATTTTCTGAAGACTCACTTGCAAAGAAGAAGTTGGTTAAACTTTGTGATCCTTCTTCTCTCCTTCTTTGTAGTGTTTGTAATCTTTACTTTGGAGAGGAGGAGTTGTAATCTTGTAAGGTTTCTCCACCTTCGGTGTGATTCCGAGAAGGAGGGTTTTGATAGTGGAAGAGTGGTGAGTGGTGTGGATCCTTGGACTAGTCACCTCCTTGAGGAGGTGGATACCAAGTAAATACAAGAGTTAGCATTGCCTTCAAGTGTCCGCTGCGAAAGAGTAAATTGGTCAAGAAAACGAAGTGAGCCATTCACCCCCCCCCCTTCTAGCTCAACCAATCCTAACATTGAATACTCTACAGGCATAAAAGTCAATGCTCCCTAACTTCTTCCCACAGGGTAGTGGTTATGCATGCTTTGTCAGATATAGCCTCAAAAGGTCTCATCTGAATAGTAGAATGGTAACTATTTTTGTAGACAAACTCCACTAAATATAGATGATCCTTCCAACTATCTTCGAAGTCTAATGCACACATCCACAGTAGATCCTCCATCATTTTAATAGTGAATTCTGACTACCCATTGTTTGAGAGTGAAAAGTCATTCCCAAGCAGAGTTATATACCCATAGCCTATTGAAAACTCTAGGAAAATCATAAGGTGAAATGCGCATCTCAATTAGAAATGATACTAAAAGGTATTCTATAGAGTTTGCTAGTTTCTCTACAATATAACTCTACTAATTGGTCCAAGGAGTGTCCTATCGATCAGTAAGAAATTAGTCGATTTAGTTAATCAATCAATGGTTTCCCAAATTGAGTCATGACCTTTTTGAGTCTTGGGAGTGGGGACTGTGGACATAACTAGAGGAGGTGACTAGTGATTCATCGATTTGTTGCTTGTCAATCATGTGCTTGTCTACAACAAGTCAATACATAGTGGAAACAAAGCATACAACACAAAAGAAAAGACAAGCATCGGGACAAAGCAATTTGACATTGTTTGGAACCCCTCGGTTCCTACCTTCTCTCTACCCTACCATCCTAGTGATAATTCACTAGCTTTCTCCTTGTCAAATACCTTCTAATTATGGAGAACCTCTTACAACTTATTCTTTACAAACAAATAGAGTCAAATACAATAGAGAAAATAAAAAAATAAACTAAACAATAATTTACACAATTCTTTTACTTTGATCATTTTGTAATTCTTTTGGATTGCCTCCTGAGATTTGGAAAGGTAGTAGCACTTGTTGGTGTAACCAACTTACAGAATTTTGATATTTGACAATATACTTATCTCTGGTTAAGTTTGGCCAAGAGTTGATCCAAATAAGACATAATATTTAAAAGTGAGTTAAGTCTTATTAGGTCAAGGTTGACCGAATGACTAGCAAAAAGAATACTAGTCAAGTCAAAGGTTAACTAGATGACTAGTAAAGGTAAAGTCTAGTTAGGTCAAAGGTTGATTGGATGATTGGATGATTAGCAAGGGAAAACACTAACAAGTTAAGAGAAAACTAAATGTTTGGCAAGGGAAAGTCTAGGTAGGTCAAAGATAATCGGATATCTAGCAAGTAACAAGTAACAGGTCCAAGTAGGTTAAGGTGATCAAATGCTTGGCAAAGACAAATCCTAAGGGAGACTTATAAGATTAGGCTTGAAGGAGTAAACTCCAAGACAGAGGTAAGTCTAGTAGATCATATAGACTTACAAGATTAGGCTTAATCCTGAGGGAGTGAACTTTAGGTGATGAAAAATTTTGGAGGAGTAAATTATGAGCAAGAGATAAGTCTAGAGGTCAGGTAGACTTACAAAATTAGGCTTAATTCTAAGGGAGTGAACTTTAGGTGATGCAAAGTTTTGGAGGAATGAACTCCAAGCAAGAGATAAGCTTATTATGTTAGGTAAACATATAGAATTAGGCTTGTATGTTTGCTTGTGCTTTTGTATGTTATTTTATAGGAACCTAAAGCTAAAAGCAAAATAGAGAGTAGACAAACACAATCAGATAAATCTGGAACAAGTCTAGAATGAACCAAACTTGACTCAAGATGATCGGGCCCAAGCCAATTTGGTAGACTAAAAAGATTCGGTAGACCAAAAAATTGATTTGGTAGACTGGAAAGTTAGGTAGACCAAAAAACTAGTTTGATAGACCAAACATTTAGGTAGACCAAAAAATCGATTCAGTGGACCGATAAATTTGATAATAGCTAGATTGTGTGGATTATGATAAATTTGGTCATGGGAATCAGATTTGACCAGGTTTGGGAGACTGATCAAGGTTTTTTGATAGGCCAAAAAAGTTCTATAAAAGAGACCTTGGGAACAAAGCTCGTATTATCAATCTTTCTACTACTTAATCTCTATGCTTGAAAGAAAAGATCTTTGACATGGTGCTCGTGTGACAAGGAAAGAGCCAGGAGGAGTACAAGGCGTTCAGGGGTTCCGGACCGACTATCGATAAGTGTTGTTTATTATTTAAGTATATGTGGTTCAATTTATTTATTTATGATTGTATTTAAAATTGTAAGAGGTTTCTCCATCTTCTAAAAATTTCCAGATAAGAGATACACATAGTAGACTCACGCTTGATTGCATAGGTATTTGATGTACTAACCTAGGGGTTAGGGATCAGTTTTGAACTCCTAAATCCTGAATTCAAGGTTTGAGAGGATTTTAGGGATTTTGTTGCATGATCAGTCAATTAATGGATTTGAGCAATCTACTGATTGTATTGTAATAACAAACAAATTATTTGAAACTCGACTAATGAGCATTAGTCAATTAGTAAACTGTAATAGTTGATTGTTGTTACTACTACAGTAAACAAAAGATTTTTGGATAGAGTTGAAAACTTGACTAATTCTCTAATAATCGATTAATGAACAATAACAGTTGACTATTGTTGGTCAAAATTGATTTGATAAAAGTTATTTTACTAGTACAATGATCGAATTAAGTGGAGCAATCAATTGATGGTGACGAGCAATTGATTATTAGACAAAAATCATCTTGACGTGAATGCAATAAAAGAAGGATTTTAAGGTTGGTCCTTGAAGGTTTTGGAGCAAAGTGTAACACCCCACCCTCCTCACTACTGGTCTGTGAGGGCGGAGGGCTACTGGACTACTAACTTTACTTAACTATCCTTGTTCACATGTTGATAGAAATTCCTAAAACTCTCGGAGAAACTCAAAACATACAATTAACTAGCAGCGGAAGATTAAATGACTCATCTAATACATTCTACTCAACTCTTTGTTAATAAATTCTTATGCTAAATCCCAAGGCTTCTATAGTCCAGGCATCACACATCCATCCACACCTCCTTGTCGCCTTCCTTTGCTATAACTTTACCCTTCCTGTATCTACAGTAAGAGGAAGTGCAATCTATAAGCAAAATTTGATTAGTAAGCGCTATCTAACTCACAAAATCATGAATGTGCATGTATACGAAAAGAACTAGAAACTATATGCTCTAAAAAGAAATAAAGCATAAACATAACTGCTCATGTCAAACTAATAGCAAAGAGAAGCTAAGGAATCTACTCATGTAATTCTAATAGCTAATCATGCTACTCATCTAATAAGTAAACACGAAAACTACTCATCCACTAGATAAACATAGTAGAATAAAGAACTAAACTTACTGATTTTTAGAACTATATGAAACTTTATTTCATTTGTTCTAACTTAATCTTTAATACTTTATGTTTATGAAAAACTCGTTTTACTTATTCAAAAACTTATATTTATAATACTTCAAAATAGTAATCAACTTCTCTTGGGCCCGGCAACTGTGCTTTTACTTTTGTAACGACCCGACCCATTCGGCGGCCCATTTCGTCGACCGTCGACCGTCGGCCGAGCCGTTACTACTAGGTTATCTAAACCTAGGGACGACTATGGGAGCCCAACCCAAGGACAACTGAGAGTCCAGCACAGTGCCACTGATGAAAGTAAAATACTTGTTATCTTTTAATACTTCTAATATATAATGCCTCGGCATTTTCTTTAGCATCTTGTGTGTCAAATTCCCTAAAGTCTTGACTTTGGGATCTACTGAAGGCCTTGGCCTTTTTCTTTCTTTTCTTTATCTTTCTTATACTTTTCTTAAACTCAAAATACTGATAGGGAACTCAAAATTTGTAATTGAAATGCTTAATGAAAAATCTACACTGCAATGCTTAATTAAAATCTGCATTATAAACTTACATAAAAATCTGCAGTTATAAGCTTAATTAAAATCTGCACTATAGACTTATTAAAATCTGCACTATAAGCTTAAATAAAAATCTACACTATAAGCTTAATTAAAATCTGCACTATATGCTTAATTAAAATCTGCACTATAAGCCTAAATAAAAATCTGCACTATGAGCTTAATTAAAATCTGCACTATAGGCTTAATTAAAATCTGCACTATATGCTTAATTAAAAATCTGCACTATAAGCGCTTCTCATGCTTCGAATTCAAGAAGAACAAAGGTCCGAAACTACTCCTACTGCAGGTGAGAAGCACTTACCTTGATTCTTGGACTCACAACCGAACAAAAAGGGCTTCTAGGACCTTGGTCGATCGCCGGAGACGATGCCCTAACTCCCTTTCGTTTTCTGCCCGGGCTCCGCCATTGTACGCAGAAGAGAAGGAGAGAATGGTTTAAGTCCCGGGAAAACAAAGCATCAACTTATCCCCTTTTATAATCCAATATTCTGTTAATTATCTTAATTAAATTTGCTACTTTTTCTAAACAAACAAATCCAACATCAACTTATCCCTTTTATAATCCAATATTCTGTTAATTATCTTAAATAAATTTGCTACTTTTTCTAAACAAACAAATCCAACATCAACTTATCTCTTTTATAATATTCTGTTAACTATCTTAAATAAATTCGCTACCTTTTCTAAACAAACAAATCCAAGATTAACTTATCCCTTTTATAATCCAATATTTTGTTAACTATCTTAAATAAATTTGCTACCTTTTCTAAACAGAAAAATCCGTTTGCACACCTGGTCAGTCGGGTTTTGACCGAGTCAAAGGTCATGGGTTCAATTCTCAGCTTGGACATTTTTTTGTCGAAACTTCCTTCGTTTTGTAAAAATACCAAACGACCTCCAAAAATTACATAAAAATACTCTAAAAATTTCTAAAAATCCCTAGAATATTTCTATAGCATTTTAAATATTTTTAAATTACTTTTAGGACTCTAATTGAGGAAATTTGGGGCGTTACAATTCTCCCTACCTTATAAAAAGTTCGTCCTCGAACTTATAATAATTCTGGATATCTCTGTCTCATACTGTCCTCTCGCTCATAAGTAACTTCCTTGTGCTTCTGGTTCTAAATGACTTTCACTAATGGTACTCTTTGTTCCTTAGTCTCTTAACTTCTCGGTCCTCTATTATTAATATCGCATCGTACCCATTAGGGGTCCTTGGAAGGCTTGATATCTTCTCTATCCTTTCTAAACATACTTATGTATATGAATATAAGAGAGACAAAACTTCTATCTTACTAAAGCGCATTTAAGCAATTACTCCATACTGCAAATAATAAAGAAAGCATAAAAGAAAAACTTAAATACTTTCTTACTTGAAGACGGCAAGGTTGGTGCTGATGTGTGATGTTGGAGAATAGGAACTGCTCTGATACCAACTGTAACACCCCACCCTCCTCACTACTAGACTGTGAGGGCGGAGCGCTACTGGACTACTAACTTTACTTAACTATCCTTGTTCACATGTTGATAGAAATTCCTAAAACTCTCGGAAAACTCAAAACATACAATTAACTAGCAGCGGAAGACTAAATGACTCATCTAATACATTCTTAATAAATGGCAATCTTAATAAATTCTTATGCTAAATCCCAAGGCTTCTATAGTCCAGGCATCACACATCCATCCACACCTCCTTGTCGCCTTCCTTTGCTATAACTTTACCCTTCCTGTATCTGCAGTAAGAGGAAGTGCAATCTATAAGCAAAATTTGCTTAGTAAGCGCTATCTAACTCACAAAATCATGAATGTGCATGTATACGAAAAGAACTAGAAACTATATGCTCTAAAAAGAAATAAAGCATAAACATAACTGCTCATGTCAAACTAATAGCAAATAAAAGCTAAGGAATCTACTCATGTAATTCTAATAGCTAATCATGCTACTCATCTAATAGGTAAACACGAAAACTACTCATCCACTAGATAAACATAGTAGAATAAAGAACTAAACTTACTGATTTTTAGAACTATATGAAACTTTATTTCATTTGTTCTAACTTAATCTTTAATACTTTATGTTTATGAAAAACTCGTTTTACTTATTCAAAAACTTATACTTATAATACTTCAAAATAGTAATCAACTTCTCTTGGGCCCGGCAACTGTGCTTTTACTTTCGTAACGACCCGACCCATTCGGCGGCCCATTTGGCGACCCTATGGTCGTCGACCGTCGACCGAGCCTTTACTACTAGGTTATCTAAATCTAGGGACGACTATGGGAGCCCAACCCAAGGACAACTGAGAGTCCAGCACAGTGCCACTGATGAAAGTAAAATACTTGTTATCTTTTAATACTTCTAATATATAATGCCTCGGCATTTTCTTTAGCACCTTGTGTGCCAAATTCCCTAAAGTCTTGACTTTGGGATCTACTGAAGGCCTTGGCCTTTTTCTTTCTTTTCTTTATCTTTCTTATACTTTTCTTAAACTCAAAATACTGATAGGGAACTCAAAATTTGTAATTGAAATGCTTAATGAAAAATCTACACTGCAATGCTTAATTAAAATCTGCATTATAAACTTACATAAAAATCTGCAGTTATAAGCTTAATTAAAATCTGCACTATAGGCTTAATTAAAATCTGCACTATAAGCTTAAATAAAAATCTACACTATAAGCTTAATTAAAATCTGCACTATATGCTTAATTAAAATCTGCACTATAAGCCTAAATAAAAATCTGCACTATGAGCTTAATTAAAATCTGCACTATAGGCTTAATTAAAATCTGCACTATATGCTTAATTAAAAATCTGCACTATAAGCGCTTCTCATGCTTCAAATTCAAGAAGAACAAAGGTCCGAAACTACTCCTACTGCAGGTGAGAAGCACTTACCTTGATTCTTGGACTCACAACCGAACAAAAAGGGCTTCTAGGACCTTGGTCGATCGCCGGAGACGATGCCCTAACTCCCTTTCATTTTCTGCCCGGGCTCCGCCATTGTACGCAGAAGAGAAGGAGAGAATGGTTTAAGTCCCGGGAAAACAAAGCATCAACTTATCCCCTTTTATAATCCAATATTCTGTTAATTATCTTAATTAAATTTGCTACTTTTTCTAAACAAACAAATCCAACATCAACTTATCCCTTTTATAATCCAATATTCTGTTAATTATCTTAAATAAATTTGCTACTTTTTCTAAACAAACAAATCCAACATCAACTTATCCCTTTTATAATATTCTGTTAACTATCTTAAATAAATTCTCTACCTTTTCTAAACAAACAAATCCAAGATTAACTTATCCCTTTTATAATCCAATATTTTGTTAACTATCTTAAATAAATTTGCTACCTTTTCTAAACAGAAAAATCCGTTTGCACACCTGGTCAGTCGGGTTTTGACCGAGTCAAAGGTCATGGGTTCAATTCTCAGCTTGGACATTTTTTTGTCGAAACTTCCTTCGTTTTGTTAAAATACCAAATGACCTCCAAAAATTACATAAAAATACTCTAAAAATTTCTAAAAATCCCTAGAATATTTCTATAGCATTTTAAATATTTTTAAATTACTTTTAGGACTCTAATTGAGGAAATTTGGGGCGTTACACAAAGTGTTCCTGCACTTCCAAGGTCAACAAGTGTTCCACACATGAAGAAGAAGCTAGGGTTTCAGTTTCACGTTGTAAATCTTGTAAGATTTTATTTGCATTAGCTTCTCTTTTATTCTTGTTGTATTGAGAGGTTTTACGAGGCTTCTCCACCTTCGATAGTTACTGAGAAGGAGTTATTTCATAGCGGATGAGTGAGTGAGGTTCGGATACTTGGATTAGTCATCTCTTCTTGAGATGGATACCAAGTAAATCACTGTGTTAACATTGTGATAGTTGCTTGAGCATTTTCCACTGCAACAACATCATCAAAGCAAGCAACCGAAGTGTGATGAGCTATCCACCCTCCCCCCTCTAGCATCAATCGATCCTAACAAGTGATATCAAAGCAAGGTTGCTCTTCACTGGAATCATCGCCAGAAAGGGAAACAAGCTAGAGGGAGAAGAAGTTGAAGCAAATTTCAACAAATCAAAGGCTTTATCAAAGGCTCAACTTCAAGATGGATTTCCGAGATAGACTCGAATTCAACACAAGGGTGCTTCCACCATTTACATCAATGCCAAACTTCGATTCTTGGAAATCAAGAATCGAAAATTTCCTCATGATGGAGATAGAGCAATAGTTTGCTCTAATGGAAGGCTTTGAAGCTTCAAGAGACTCAAAAGGCAAAATTCTCAAGAAAAGCTAATGGAGCCAAGAGCAAATTCAAATAAGCAAAGCCAATGACAAAGTGTTGGTCAACATATTGCCGAGCAACATTTTGAAGCAAATAAGAGAATTTGTAGATGCCAAGGAGCTATGGAGCAAATTGGCTAAGCTCTATGAGATCCCTTCCATTATACCAAACCAAGAAAAATCTAAAAAGGATGACTCATTGGATCAAGATCAAGAGGAAGAGGACTCCGATGTTATAGATGCTCAACATTTGAAGAAGAAGAACAAGAAGCTTCATCCTCCACACAGTGCAAATAAAAAAAACAAGGGAGGAGTATACTCCTTGTTTCATGTACATGAGGATGATGATGATGATGAAGCCTCCACCTCTAGGATTGAGGGGGAGTGTAGGTCATTGACTCCGGAGCGAGAAGAAGCCTTTACCTCCGAGTCAAATGAAGAAGAAGAAGATGGTGTCACTTCCACAAGTCAAGAAAAATCAAGTGGAGGATCATGTGCCACCCTACAAGTAAAGGTATAACAATTTTAAATTTAAATAATAAAAATCAAATTATATGCTTTGAGTGTAGGGAAAAAGGACACTACAAGAGTAAGTGCCCTAAATTAGCCAAGAAGAAGGGTCAAGTGGCACCTAAGGGTGAGGAGAAGCCCAAGGAGACCGACCCTATGACAAAGAAGAGTAAGAAACACATTGTGTGTTTCTTGTACCATCAAAAAGGATATTATCGGAGTCAATATTCAAAGGGAAAGAAACTGGTCAAGGTCAAGGGGAAACTCTCAAAAGCAAATCCAAGGTATCATTTGTTGAGCCTATCTCTTTAAGTCATGATAAAAAGCAAATTAGGTCTAGTTTATATCATTTTTAATGCTATTTATCATGAAAATAGAAAACATGATAGAGTTAAGGAAAAATATGTAGCTTATCATGCTAAAACCACTCAACCTAAAGTTAGAAGGGTAGAAAACAATTTAGGCAATAACTCTAAGGATTCTAGATATTTGCCTAAGAAAAGGAAAAAATCAAGGCTTTAGTGAAAAATCCAAGGTTGAGGTCTTATGGAAGGAAAATCCAAGTCTTGAGGTTAAAACTTGATAAGTTAGAGAGGACCCTTACACTCGAAAAACAAGGGTCCAAGAATAATAACCTAGGGATAATTAAAAAAGAATCATCAAATAGTAGGAGGGGTTTGGGATACAAACCTCAAACCAAGAAGGATGCTCCTTCTTATTGTTGGTGCAACATCCTTAGGTCAAGGTTGACCTGGTTGACCAAGCTTGAGTCTTGGTTTGGGTTTCGATGTTTGACAATGCAAGGTTGATTGAAGAAGAGTCAAGTAGGTCAAGGATGACCGGATACTTGACTGGGAAGTCCTAGTGAGTGAAGCTAGGCAGGAGGAAAATCCTGGTGAGTGAAGCCAGGTGAAAGACCTAGTGAGTGAAGCTAGGCAGGAGGAAAATCCTGGTGAGTGAAGCCAGGTGAAAGACCTAGTGAGTGAAGCTAGGCAATTGGAAAAGTCCTGGTGAGTGAAGCCAGGCAAGAGAAATCCAAATGGGTCAAGGTTGACCAGACATCTAGTGAGAGTCCAAGTAGGTCAAAGGGATTGACCGGATACTTGACACGAGAAAGAAAAGTCCAAGTAGGTCAGAGGGACTGACCGGATACTTGGCAAGAAGAGAAAAGTCCAAGTGGATCAAAGGTATTGACCAGACACTTGGTGAGAGAGTCCTAGCTGGTCAAGGGTGACCGGATGCTAGGTCTTATGTACCAACAAGTCATGGTTGACTAGATGTTGGTTTAGGGGGCTTTAGACTTGGTTTTGGGCAAAAACCAAGATCTGGATTGATCAGCCAATTGATCCAGCAGGTTTGGATTGATCCGTGGATTGATCCAGCAGGTTTGGATTGATCCGTGGATTGATCCAGCAGGTTTGGATTGATCCATGGATCGATCCAGCAGATCTGGATCGATCAGTGGATCGATCCAGAAGATCTGGATCGATCCGCCGATCGATCCGGTGAGTCCCCGCGAACAGAACCCCTCTGGATCGATCTGTGGATCGATTGGGCCGCTGCTGCCCGGCGCGATAAGCGCTGGATCGATCCGTGGATCGATCCAGGCATTTTTCCAGAGCACAGAAGCACTCTGGATCGATCCGTGGATCGATCCAAAGCCTCCCCGATCGATTGGGAGCAATCCAATCGATTGGGATTCGACCGTTGGCGTCGTTTATAGCTGTTGGCGTGCGATTCCTTCAGGATCTCTTCACCGATTCATTTCAGATCTTCACCAGCTCCTCCACAACTCTTCTCAAGCTCGAGATCGCCAGTTCTTGAAGGTTCTTGGAGGCTCTTCCAAGTCAAGAGGTGGATCAAAGCAAGAAGAAGAAACTAGGGTTAGGGTTTGTGCACTCATTGTAAGCTTGTATTCCTTTACTACCCTTTCTTCTTCTTGTATTGAGTCTTGTAGGGCTTCTCCGCCCTTGGTAGTTACCATAAAAGAGAGTTTCATTAGTGGAGGGTGCGTGCGTTGTGTGGATCCTTGGATTAGTCACCTCCCTTGGAGGTGGATACCAAGTAAAATCCAAGTGTTAGCGTGTTTGTATTTGTTTCTTTGTATTTCCGCTGCGCATCACCTTGAAGAAACAAGTAACGCCGAGCAACGAGCACGCGAAGAGCTATTCACCCCTCTACTTTTCGGTCCTAACAAGTGGTATCAGAGCAAGGTTGCTCTTCACCGAAATCACCGCCGGAAGGGGCAAACATAACAAGCAAAGCTAGAGGGTGAAGAAGTTTGGAGCAAATTCATCAAAGTCAAAGAATTCAAGAAGCTCAACTTCAAGATGCAATTCCAAGATGGACTTGGATTTGATACAAGGGTGGCTCCACCATACACATCCACAAGCTTCGATTCTTGGAGATCAAGAATTGAAAATTTCTTGATGATGGAGATAGAGCAATGGTTTGCTCTAATGGAAGGTTTTAAGGCTCCAAGGAATTCAAAGGGCAAAGTTCTCAAAAGGAGTAAATGGAGCCAAGAACAAATCCAAAGATGTGAGGCCAATGACAAAGTGACCAAGCTTTTGGTCAATCTATTGCCGAGCAACATCTTGGAGAAAATTGGAGAAGTTGAAGATGCCAAAGAGCTATGGAGCAAATTGGAAAAGGCTCATGAGATCCCCTCCACTGTACCTAACCAAGAAGAATCCAAAGAGGGTGACTCATTGGAGCAAGATCAAGAGGAGGACTCCGAAGTTGAGAGATGCTCAACTTCCGAAGAAGAGGAAATCCAAGAAGCTTCATTCTCAAGGGAGTGCAATGAAGAGAACAAGGAGGGAGCATACTCCTTGTTCCATGTACAAGATGATGAAGCCTCCACCTCTAGGATTGAGGGGGAGTGTAGATCAATGAATCCGGAGCAAGAAGAGGCCTCCACATCCGGGTCAAGTGAAGAAGAAGAAGATGGTGTCACCTCCAAAATTCAAGAAATATCAAATGGAGGAGCAAGTGCCATCCCTACACAAGAAGGTATAAATGCCTCAATTAAAAATAAAAATCATATAATATGTTTTGAGTGTAGGGAAAGTGGGCACTACAAGAGCAAGTGTCCCAACTTGGCCAAGAAGAAGGGTCAAGTGACACAAAAGGGCAAGGAGAAGCCCAAGGATACCACCCCCGGGACAAAGAAGAGCAAGGAGCACATTGTGTGCTTCTTGTGTCAACAAAAAGGGCATTACCGAAGTCAATGCCCCAAGGGGAAGAAGAAGGTCAAGGCTCAAGGAGGCACTAGTCAAGGGGGAGCCTCCAAGGTAAAGAAGAAGGTAACATTTATTGAGCCTACCCCTTTACGTTATGGTAAAAAGCATGATAGTTCAAATTTTTATCATTTTAATGCAATTTACCATAAGAATAGAAAGCATGAGGGCATTAAGGAAAAGCATGTGGCCCTACATGCCAAGACTACCCAACCTAAGGTTAGGAAGGTAGATAGACATTTGGGTAAAAACACTAAGGATAATAGATACAAGCCCAAGAATAAAAATGCTCATGGATCAAATGAAAAATCAAATACTAAGGACTTAGTAAGGGAAAATCAAGTCTTGAGATCAAGACTTGATAAATTAGAAAAGACCCTAAAAAGATTGGAAAATATCCTATTAGGGTAAAATGAGCATAACCTAGGTTTAGGGGTACAAAAGCCATCCAATGACCATAGAGGTTTGGGATACAAACCCAAAGCTAAAAAGGATGTGCCTAGTTATCATAGGGTTCCATATAGTTATGGAACAAACCCTAAGTCTAGGGGTCAAGTCAAGGATACAAGGGAAGATATCCCTAGAAGTATCTTTGCAACCAAAGTGACTAAGACTTCTAAGAAGTCTAAGAAAGTCACCAACAAGGTCACAAGGGAGGCTATCCCTAGAGTTGACCTAGAAAAGGTGACCAAGGCTTCTAAGAAGCCAAACAAGGTCACTAGGAAGGTATCTAGGGAAGTTATCCCTAGTGAATACCTAGAGCATCCAAGGAGCACCAATAGGTGTTGGGTTCCTAGGAGCATTTTCTCTACCCCATAAATGGGTTAGAGAGTGTCAACTCTAAGTGAAAGGGTAGTTAACCCAATCATGAAGAAATTGACACTCAAGGAGCATTTTCAAGGTTTTTGTTAACCTTTGAAAATGAAATTGAATTATTATTTACTCCTTGAAAGAGTAAAATGTGCCTAATGGTGAAAAATTGATTTTATCTTAAAATGACATAAATTGGGAAAACCTAGAGAAATACCAAGTTGGGATTTTGGTATTCTCTTAGAAATTTAAGGCAATCCGGGCCTTGATTTATGTGATTATTCTTGAGGAAAAATGGAATATGCCAACATTTGAAGATATGCTTAATTTTTAAGTGGCATAAACAAATCAAGAGAAACAAAAATGTCAATTTAGGTTTTGGCATTTCTTTGAAGCATTTAGGGCAATCTAGGTTTAACGTTTTAAGTTAAAACAAGTGGGATTAGCTAAGTGGGTAAGGATACTTAAAAAGGTAATTTAGGTATATTTTATTTATGCTGAATCTTGCCATGATTGTTTGCCCATCATATGTCATGACATCATGTCTATTTTTACATTTATGTTTTATTATGAAAAATCCAAAAATACCATGTCATGACATTCATACATCAAGTAGTTATAGGATATTTTCTTTTGAAAATTATTTCATCTTGATGTATGCCATAACATAATCATGCATTAAGTTTAAATTCCTTGAAATTAAGGACAAATGGCATTTATGGATGTTTAATATCTTTAAAATGCCTAGATAGATATGCATGATCCCTAGAATAGGGTTAAACCAAAATCTCACATCTCACAAGCACTATAAGGTGACTTGTATGTGTTTAAGTGCACATTAGATACAAGTGAGATGTTAGGAAGATGAAAAAAACTCAAGATGTTGATTTAGTGCATTCTTCTGAGTTTTAGGTTCATCAAAACACATAGTTATGTGTTTTCCCATCATTGGGAAAGCTAATGTACAAGTCATGTGCATTAAGCCCAAGGAACATGGTGGGATATTGGTTTTGAAAATGTTTTTAAAATGATTTTGGAAAACCTTGGTGAAGGCTATCTTTTGATAGTAATCACCATTGAATAGTTAGACACAAACTTGAAGAAAACACTAAAGTTTTTGCAAGTTCTCAAGTTTGTGTCAATCTTTGAAAAATATGATGTATTTTCATAGAAAACTATTTTTCCATGATAAAGTATGCCCTAAATAATGTCTACACGAAATTTCATGATTTTTGGATTTTTGTAGAATTTTCTAGGGGTTTCTGAAGTTGGCTGAATTTGAAATTCAGCAACTATCAGAGCTCCGATCGATCCATGGATCGATTGGAGTGTCTGAATCGATTAGTGGATCGATTCAGAAGGCAATTCTAGCGAGCAGAAGCTCGCTGGATCGATCAGCCGATCGATCGTCGATTCAGCAGGGTTCAATCGATTGGAACCCAACTCCAATCGATCGAAGATGCTGATTTTGGCTGGGAAAGCTTATTTTCAGCATTTTGAACCTATTTTAGTCTAGGTAACCATTCCAAACCCCTGAAAATACATTTGTATACATAAAAAGGGTGTTTTCGTGTGGAAAACAAGGATGGATTGGTTAAGGAAGGCTAAGTTGAAGTTTAGGTTGAGGTTTGTTTCAAATTTTGAATATTTGAACCTCAAAACTTCTAAAATTGGGTTTCCTAAAGTTTTGGGGATTCCAAGTCATTGTTGGTGCAATGACAGAAGTTACCACCATGTCTTTAGGGGAAGGGACTCTTTAAAGACATGAAAACTATTTTTCATGAACCTTGGAAGGTGGTCAACCTTCCGTTAAGAACATACTCAAGGTTGAGCATTTGAACTTTAATGAGGAGTGGATATCCTCATTGTTCAAGTGGCTTCAAGTGGATAATGCTCAAGGATGGGCATTTGCCTACATTGGGGGAGAATGTAGGGTTAAGGTTAATGAAGGGTATGAGACCTTCATTATCGTGTTGATCACAACGAGTGAAGTTGTGAACAACGATGAGCAACTCTTCAGGGGGAGAGTTTTCAACAAGTGAATTTGTTGATATGTGCCCAAAAATGGGGCATGGTTTGATGTGTGCCAATAGGGGAGAATGAAAGGGAGTAAGTTAGGCTTTCATTACCTAGAGGGAGTTTGCCCTCTAAGGGGGAGAATGAAGGGCTTAACTTATGTATTCATTACCTAGTGGCATGAAGAAGGTTTAGGCTATGGGATTAACCTAACTTACATGTGGTATTGTAAGTGATAGTGTTGGTATTGTCAAACATCAAAAAGGGGGAGATTGTTGGTGCAACATCCTTAGGTCAAGGTTGACCTGGTTGACCAAGCTTGAGTCTTGGTTTGGGTTTCGATGTTTGACAATGCAAGGTTGATTGAAGAAGAGTCAAGTAGGTCAAGGATGACCGGATACTTAACTGGGAAGTCCTAGTGAGTGAAGCTAGGCAGGAGGAAAATCCTGGTGAGTGAAGCCAGGTGAAAGACCTAGTGAGTGAAGCTAGGCAATTGGGAAGTCCTAGTGAGTGAAGCTAGGCAGGAGGAAAATCCTGGTGAGTGAAGCCAGGTGAGTGAAGCTAGGCAATTGGGAAAGTCCTGGTGAGTGAAGCCAGGCAAGAGAAATCCAAATGGGTCAAGGTTGACCAGACATCTAGTGAGAGTCCAAGTAGGTCAAAGGGATTGACCGGATACTTGGCACGAGAAAGAAAAGTCCAAGTTGGTCAGAGGGACTGACCGGATACTTGGCAAGAAGAGAAAAGTCCAAGTGGGTCAAAGGTATTGACCAGACACTTGGTGAGAGAGTCCTAGCTGGTCAAGGGTGACCGGATGCTAGGTCTTATGTACCAACAAGTCATGGTTGACTAGATGTTGGTTTAGGGGGCTTTAGACTTGGTTTTGGGCAAAAACCAAGATCTGGATTGATCAGCCAATTGATCCAGCAGGTTTGGATTGATCCGTGGATTGATCCAGATTTGGATTGATCCGTGGATCGATCCAACAGATCGATCGGTGGATCGATCTAGAAGATCCGGATCGATCCGCCGATCGATCCGGTGAGTCCTCGCGAACAGAACCCCTCCGTGATCGATTCAGAGTCCCAATCGATCGCGATCGATTGGGACGCCGCCGCTGATAGCGCCGGATCGATCCGTGATCGATCCGCATTTTTCCGAGCAGGCGCCGGATCGATCCGTGATCGATCCAAAGCCTCCCGATCGATTGGGAGCAATCCAATCGATTGGGATTCGACCGTTGCGCCGTTTATAGCGTGCGATTCCTTCAGGATCTCTTCACCGATTCATTTCAGATCTTCACCAGCTCCTCCACAACTCTTCTCAAGCTCGAGATCGCCAGTTCTTGAAGGTTCTTGGAGGCTCTTCCAAGTCAAGAGGTGGATCAAAGCAAGAAGAAGAAACTAGGGTTAGGGTTTGTGCACTCATTGTAAGCTTGTAAGCTTGTATTTCTTTACTACCCTTTCTTTTTCTTGTATTGAGTCTTGTAGGGCTTCTCCGCCCTTGGTAGTTACCATAAAGGAGAGTTTCATTAGTGGAGGGTGCGTGCGTTGTGTGGATCCTTGGATTAGTCACCTCCCTTGGAGGTGGATACCAAGTAAAATCCAAGTGTTAGCGTGTTTGTATTTGTTTCTTTGTATTTCCGCTGCGCATCACCTTGAAGAAACAAGCAACGCCGAGCAACGAGCACGCGAAGAGCTATTCACCCCCCTCTAACTACTTTTCGGTCCTAACACTTATCATAGGGTTCCATACAGTTATGTAATCAACCCTAGGTCTAGGGGTCAAGTTGAAGATACAAGGGAAGTTATCCCTAGAAGTATTTTTGCCAAGACCAATGTGACTAAGACTTATAAGAAGTCTAAGAATGCCACTAAGAAGGTCACAAGGGAAGCAATCCCTAGGGTTGACCTAGAGAAAGTGACCAAGGCTCCTAAGAAGCTTAGAAAGGTCATTAGAATGGTAACTAGGGAAGTTATCCCTAGTGAGTACCTAGAGTATCCATGGAGCACCAATAGATTTTAGGTTTCGAGGAGCATATTCTTTATACCCTAGATGGGTTTAGAGAGTGTCAACTCTAAATGAGAAGGGTGGTTAACCCAACATTGATAAAGTTGACACTTGGAGGTATTTTCAAGGTTTTTTTTAACCTTTGAAAATGAAAAGGATAAATTGATTACTCTTTGGAAGATTAAAATGTGCCAAAATTTGAGGAATTGAACTTAATTTTATTTGCCACAAATGAGGAAAACCAAAAGAAATGCCAAGTTGGGTTTTGACATTTTCTTGAGAAAATGAGGGTAAATCTAGGATCAATTTTAGGTTTAGCTAAGGATTAAGGATACTTAGATAGAATATCTAGGTATATTTTATTTATGCTAAATTGTCATACTTTGTTTGTTCATCATATGCCATGACATCATATGTTGCATTCATGTTTCTTATGAAAAATAAACAAAAATATCATGTCATGTCATACATACATAATGTAGCAATAGTATATTTTCTTTTGAAAATTATTTCTTTTTTATGTATGTCATAAAATCATCATGCATTATTTTTAATTCCTTGTAATTAAGGACAATGACATCTACTAACAAGTGACATCCTAGGTGGATGTTGTTGGTCCCTTTAGAGGCCGGCAAGAGGGGAGGGGTGAATTGCCCTACAAAAATTAAACAGTCTTTCTCGGATTTACAACTAATTAACAAACACTTCTAATCATAAAAAGAAGAGACTAATTAAAGAAATCAGACACAGAGGGTTTACTTGATTTGCAATCAGAGGATTGCTAATCCAAGGAAAAGACGGCGCACTATCTGATGATCTCCTCTGGGCGGAGTAGCCTCTTACAGCATTGACATCACAAACAGGAAAGTAAATCACAGAGAAATTGATTACAAGTTGATTGAATAATATGTGCAAATCAGTGCTATATTTATAGCACTGATCGGGGCGCCTTGAAGGGTCCGGGTGGCCTAGGGGGATACAATTTTATCCTCCAACGTTCAGATCGAGTCAAAACTTGATCTGGTCAAAAACCATTCCGGGCGCCCGAACGGTCTGGGCGCCCGGAATGGATCCGAGCGCCCGGACCACTTAAGTCAACCTAGTTGACGTTTTGTGGTCCGGTTCCATTGCTCCGGTTCAGCTCGTCTCGATCCGGGTCTTATGTTCCGGCTTCGCTAGCTTGGGTGATCTCGGCCATCCGGAATAGGGCTCACCCGAACCCAAGTTCCGGCCTTCTCCTCGAGCAGCCTTCCTTCCCGGTTTCTCGTCCCTCGAACGTTGCGTACGTTCTTCTCGTCCGTCGGTGTACTCTTCCGCGGTCACCTCGTCCCTCGGACGCACCGAGCCTGTCGGCTCTCTCCCGTGTCATCCTTCTCACTAGTCGCGTCTTCCGCTCGACTTCCTATGTTCCTAAGCTCCTGTACACTTAGACACAAGAGTTAGACAAAACATGATCTATCTTAACTTGTTTGATCACATCAAAATACCTTGGGGTTCCAACAGATGTTATTAATTCCTAAAATACCTAGATAGATATACATGATCCCTAGTTTAGGGCAAAATCAAAATCTACATCTCACAAAGATTATAAGGGTGACTTGTATGTGTTTTAGTGCACATTAGACATAAGTGAGATGTTAGGATGATGAACAAGACTCAAGATGCTGATTTAGTGCATCTATTTGAGTTTTGATTTCATCAAAACACATAGTTGTGTGTACTCCAATCATTTTGAAAGCTAATGTACAAGTCATGTGCATTGAGCCCAAAGAACATGGTTGGAAATTGGTTTTGAAATTCATTTGAAATATACTTTGGAAAACCTTGGTGGAGGCTATCTTTTGATAGTAATCATCATTGAAAAGTTAGACACAAACTTGGAAGAAACATTGAAGTTTTTACAAGATTTCAAGTTTGTGTCAATCTTTGAAAATAGGAAGTATTTTCTTAGAAAACTATTTTTTCATTATAGTATATACTCTAAATAATGTCTACAAGAAGTTTCATGATTTTTAGAATTTTGTAGAATTTTTAGGGTATTTCTGAATTTCGCTGAAATTAAATTTTAGGGAATCAGACCTCCAATCAATCAGCCAATCAATTAGAGTGTCTCAATCGATCGGACGATTGATTGAGAAAGGTATTATCGCGAGTAGAAGCTTGTTGAATCGATCAGCCGATTGATTCAACTCTACTAGATCGATGAGTCGATTGATTCAAGCTGGGTTTCTGTGAGCAGAAGCTTATGGAATCGATTAGTAGATCGAATGAAATGGGTGGCAATCGATTGAGTCCCAACCCAATCGATTGAAAAGGCTGATTTTGGTTGGGAAAGCTTGTTTTTAGCACTTTAAGCCACTTTTAGCCTTATTAACCACTCCTAACCCTTTGAAATATATCTATATATATTTAAGGGTAGTTTTCATGATGACAATAAGGAGAAATGTTTAAGGGCCACTAAATTGGAGTTTAGGTTGAGGTTTTCATTCAAATATTGATACTTGAACCTCAAAACTTCAATTTTTGGGTTTCCTAAAGGTTCAGGGACTCCAAGTCATTGTTGGTGCAATGACAAAAATTTGAAACATGTCTTTTGGGGAAGTTACTCTTTAAGGACATGAAAATTATTTTTCAAAAACCATGGAAGGTGGGTTTACCTTCTTTAGAGACAATGCTCTAGGATGAGCATTGTGGAATGGTTTAATTCTCAAGGGAGAGCATTGGATATAATGAAGGGTATGAGACCTTCATTGTAGCATTGTGAACAACATGTGAGGTTGTGAACAACATTGAGTCACTCTTTAGGGGGCAGTTTTTGATGTGTGCCAATAGGAGGAGAATGTAGAGTTTAAGTTATGTTGGTGCTGGAAGCATCCGACGATCGAACCTGTGTTTTGATAATGACAAAGGGTTCAAAGTTAAGCTATTTTATGATCTAACAGTTTGAATAAGATTGCAGGAAAGTCCTAAGTGAACTTAGGCAAAAGTCCTAGCTGCGGTTAGGCAGGTGGAAAACCCTAGGGGGTGGTAACCCTAGGTCATAGGGGGTGGTAATCCTATGCGACAAGTCTTGGCAGGTCAAGGGCTTCAGGCAAAAAGTCCTAGGGGGTGGTAACCCTAGGTGAAAAGTCCTGGTGTCGCGAACCAGGTGAAAGACTGGACGGGTCGAGAAGCGGGCGTCCAGCAGAAAGTCCGGAAGCATCGAGCGCCGAGCAAAAGTCCAGTCGATCCTGAGTGGAGTAGGTGAGGACGTGTTCCCCGCAGAGGGAACAGTAGGCGTCGGGTCGACCTAGGGTTTCCGGTAGGAAATTCGAAGTCAGACCCGGACAGTTTGAAAATTGTCAATATCTTAATTCATAGCTATTATGTGCTAACTTTATTTTGCAGGGTATGTGTTTGAGACTAACACATTTTGCAGGAACAGTGTTTGAGGCGCCTCCATGGAGCTTGGAGGCGCCTTGGGTGCAGACTATAAGCTGGCTGCGAAGAGGTGCTGGAGGCGCCTTGAACAAAGTTGGAGGCGCCTTAGAACTGTGCTTGGAGGCACCTTGGACTGGCATTGAGGCGCCTTCAAGTGGATAAGCGATGAATTCTTCAGCCTTGATCCACGCGGCTGACTCGGCGTGTTGGAGGAACCTTGGAGCTTAATGGAGGCGCCTTGAACACTCTTTATAAGAGGGCTTCGACTAGCAGCTTAACAACACACCTTCCAAGTGACCCTTTTGCGACAAGCTGCAGCGAGAAGTTCCCGAAGTGCTGTAGCAACATCCCGACGACCTGGAGCTCCAGATTTAATATTCTTGTTGTCGGTATTGCTTTCTTTATAGTTCAAATTGTAATTAGTTTGTAATAACTTTTCGATCTTATAGTTGATGCCCACCAGAAGCGATCAACGATCGCGGGCCTTGGAGTAGGAGTCGCCATAGGCTCCGAACCAAGTAACTCCTTGTGTCTTTGTGTGTGATTGTCCTTTTAATTTCCGTTGCGTTTATCACTTGAGTTTTACGAATCGAATGAAATAGCCACGAGCACTATTCACCATCCTCTAGCGCTTCTCGATCCAACAATTGGTATCAGAGCGGGGTCGCTTCGATTTGGTGCAACCACCAATCAAGAATTTTTTTTTGTTATTTCTAATTTTACAGAGTCAATTAGAATTAGCTTAATAGCTACATTCTAATTCTTTTTACGAATCAATTTTTGCTCGAAATTGGTGCAACACCACTCGAGCTCATTAATTTTAGCTATATTCCCACACTACTAATCCAAGACCTAGTCTTAGGACATCTTGTTTTATTTGCATATTAATTAAATGCCCAGCAAGAAGGATACAGAACCGTTTGTCCCCCGCTCTTCACCAGAGAAGATTTCAGGTACTGGAAAGGACGAATGGAAATCTTCCTAAAAATCCAGTTCGAGATGTGGATGATCGTCAAGACTAGATTCCAACTGCCAATCGACGAAGACGGCAAGCCTACACCCTGCAAGAACTGGGAACCATCTCTAATCAAGAAGGTGGAAGCCAATGCCAGAGCAACCTGCACCCTCCAGTGTGGACTGACCAAGGAGGAGCTCAACAGAGTTGGTCCGTTTTCAACCGTAAAAGAGCTATGGGAGAAGCTAATCGAACTGTACGAGGGCACCTCCGACACCAAGGTAAGAAAAAGAGATCTGTTATTTAATAAATTATATAATCTAAAAATGCAGGAAGGAGAGACAGCAAGTCAACTCCACGCTCGAATTCAAAACATCCTCAACTCCCTCCACGCGATCGGGCAAAGGGTTGAGAACAGGGATATAATAAGGTACGCTCTTAATGCGTTTCCAAGGAGTATATTATGGGCATCAATGGTAGATGCCTACAAAGTCTCCAAGGACTTATCTTCCTTAAAGTTAGATGAAGTATTCTCTGTGTTTGAATTACATGAGCAGACTAATGCACAGCCAACCGAGAAGGGCATTGCTTTGGTTGCAGGTACAAGCAGAACATGCGAACCAAGACCAAGGCGTAGAACCGAACCAGAATCGGACGAAGAACCTGACTCAGACGATGAAGATAACGAGCTAACGGCTGAGCTTGTCAACCTTGTAAAGAAGCTCTACAAGAAGAAGAAGGGGTTCAACAAAAGAGACCTCAAGAAGGCAGTCCATTCCAAGGAAGCCCAATCAAGTACGAAGGTAAAATTTGAAGTGACGTGCTATGGCTGCAACCAGAAGGGACACATCAAGGCCAACTGCCCCAACCAAAAGGAGGTAAAGAAATAAAGAAAGAAAAAGGTCTTGAAGGCGACATTCGAAGAATCTTCCTTAGAAGACGATGACGACAAACTCGATCAAACGAGTCTCCTTGCACTAATGGCCCGGGACCAGATCAATATGTCCGAGAGTGAGAGCGAATCGAACGTTGAATCGGAAAGAAGCCACAGATCCATATCCGTTTCCGAAGGGCCTGACCCCACTGTAAGTATTCTGTGTTTAAATAATTTAGTTAATTATTTGTTACGTAAATTAGCAAAATCCAATATTTGGATCAAGTCACTTCTGAAAGAGGCATCAACCCTTAAAGAAGTGACCAACTCCAAATCCTTGTCTGACTCCGTTCAGATTGGAACCTTGACTCAAGTCCAAAAGCTTGAGGAAGAGAATTCCAACCTAAAAATTTAAGTCAAGGATTTGAAGACCGTGTTGGAACGGTTCACTTTGGGTTCCAAGAATCTTGACCTAATTCTCGAAAAACAAAAGGCCGTATACAACAGATTTGGAATTGGATTCAAACCTAAAAAGAAATATAGATCGTATTTGTCACTTATAAACAGAACAAATAGAAAAGTAGTCCAAGCATGGGTACCCAAGTCCAACTTGGTCAATCAAGTTGAACTTGGTCAATATTGGGTTCCCAAGGATCAAGTACATTACCTTGATAGACCATATCGAGACTATGACCCAAGGGGAGCCAAAAGAAAAATCATATTAATAAATAGATAAATAATTAAAAGAAAATAATTAAAATATAATTAAATTAAGAAATTTAAATCCAATCTATAAATTAATAATGTAGGGAGGCTCCAGAATAGCTGGCACCTCCAAACCTAACCTACCCGGCAGGGTAATCCAGGCCAAGCTACCCGGTAAGGTAATTAGGGTTAGAACTAAAAGGGCTAGGTTTAACTTGACCTACGGTTCTGGTGAAGTTCCGTTAGGGAAGCTTAGTCTATGCATGTCTAGAAAGATATGGCTTCGACCTGGTGCATTTTGGCTAAGTGGAACTAACCGAAGCTACCCTTAACGGATCCTAACTAGTTAGACCAAGGTTTTGTACTAAGTTCAATGGATAGGACTACTTGGAAAACTTCGAAGGCATGGTTACTTTAATGATGTCCAAGTGACTCACCATAACCCAGAGGTTTATCCAAAGAATGTCTATTTGCTGAACCCAAAGCTAAACCTGAATCTAACATAAAGTTAAACCTAACTCTATAACTGAACCCAATTCATCTCACAAAAATTATAGGATCCCCTGATTGAAAAATTTAGAATTGGTGAGATGACTAAGGATAAAATTAAAATTAAAATCTTTTCTAAAACTTATTTAAAAATATTTTTCTTTTTTTTTAAAAACTTATTTAAAATCTTTTTAAAACTTATTTATAATCTTTTTTAAAAACTTATTTAAAATCTTTTTTAAAACTTATTTTCTTTTTTAAAAACTTATTTCAAATATTTTTTAAAAATTATTTTTTTAAAAAAAACTTATTTAAAATCTTTTTTAAAAACTTATTTAAAATATTTTTTAAAACTTATTTTCTTTTTTAAAAACTTATTTAAAATCTTTTTTAAAAACTTATTTAATTTTTTTAAAAACTTATTTAAAATCTTTTTTAAAACTTCTTTAATTTTTTTTTAAAACTTATTTAATTTTTTTAAAACTTATTTAAAATTTATTTAACTTTTTTTTTTAAAACTTATTTAATTTTTTTTATTTAAAATACTTTTAAACTTATTTAAAACCTTTTTAAAAACAATTAAAAAACAAAAATAAACTAAAAATCTGAAAAGGCGCCTCTGTGACGGCTAAGGTGCCCTCTACGATAGGCGGTAAAACTCCCGCCGAAATTTTCTGAGGCGCCTTGGACCAAGTCCGAAGTGCCCCCAAACTCTTCATTGGAGGTGCCTTCAACGTGCTTGGAGGCGCCTTCAACACAGAAATAGCCAGCGAACAGTAGTTCGCTGCAGTTTGTCTTCTTGCCGAAACCTTCGATCCAAGGCGCCTTAACCTCAGATCTCTACCCTTCAACTCCTTCAAATACCCTATAATGCCTCCTAGGTATACTCTAAATTATCTGAAATCATCTTTTACATAGTTTTAATGTTTGTTTTGCGAATCTTTGTGTATATGGTTGAAAATAGGAAACGCCGCAATGTTGCGTCCACCTCAGGTACATCCCCATCCACCGACGTTAGATTTCCTACTGAGTAGCATAGGATTAGTTTTTCTCAGCATTCATACTCTGTCATTAAGTGTAGATACCTAAATAGAGCCTATTTTACGAGTTATTATCCATCTGTTATAGAGATGATTGCCCATTATCAGTTGGACAGACTAGTTTACTACAGTCATGCAGTAAACCGAGATCTATGTGCCCAGTTTTTTAACAACCTTGAAAGGTTGATGATTTGGTCTATTCCACTCGGGTTGGAGGAAACGACATCCAATTTACACCTACATTATTACGCACTAGCTTAGAGCTTAAACAGTCAGCATCTTCCTTCCTGTGTTACCCTAGTAGGGATCTGCCCTTTGGCGACCCCTACTCCCACATTACTCTAAATACACTCTATGAGTACTTTTTTAGTGGGGAGAGACCACTTGGAGTCTCAGATTTTAGGTTGATGTCTCTCAGAGTGCAGGAATATATCATGTATAGAGTCCTCACTGCATGCGTACTACCCATCACATCTCAGGATGTCCCGAAGATGCGACCATCCCATTCCTTCTTTTTGTACGCATTATGTCATCATTTAGAGATAGACATTGCATTACATATGTTCTCGAACATAGTTCATGCAGCCAGTCTTGTCACATCCGGAGTAGTTCATATCCCCTACTGCCATATACTGACATCCATATTTTCGATGATTGAGGGCATAGATGTGACGCGGGGGACGGTCATTCCCCTTACCCATTATGATGAGTTTGGGTTGGGTTCACTTAGGCTAGCGCATATAGATGTCACTGCTCAGGGGGTCCTAGCATGGGTGGGCAGGCCTTCGCCAGCCGACCCAACCGAGGATGAGCAGTTGCTCCGAGCGGGCCCGAGGCAGATGCCGAGTTCTTCACCTTCTTTGCTCCAACTGAGGGAGAGGACGTGTTAGAGTTCACAGCTGAGGATTTTCATGGACAACCCTCCAGTTCGGCAGGGCCCTCGACCTCGACTTGATGATCAACCTCCTTATCTGTCGAGGATCGACTCACACATCTCGAGGCTTACTCCGCTCAGACACGACGACTTATGTTGGATGAGTTCCGCATGCTTCGCACAGACATAGCTTCCGACTTTGCCTCTCTTCGTCAGGGACAGCCTGCTCCCGAGCAGCCTCTTGCACCACCTCCAGCTGATGACCCTCCAGCTGATGAGCCCACTTATTGATACTCTCCTTTCATGAGTTGTACCTTATACTTTGGAGACAGACACTTTCTTTTGTTATTCTAGTTAAACCTTTGCAGATCAGGGTTCAGTTACACAACTTTCTGCTTACTAGTTCTTGCTATAAGACTCTTGCTTAGTAGAATATAACTTACTTTCTTTTAACTCATATTGCCTTTTTGTATTTTTTTAACTTATAGGAAAAATGATTTCAAAAATCCCAATTTTATTAGACTTTCAAATTTTGGACTTAGCCTAGGCACTTACCTTTAGATATCATGTTCCCCTAGTTTCAGCCAGAGCATCTCACAAGCACACTAGGAATAACTTGTTTGTGTTTGAAAAACTTAGAATGGTGTGAGATGTATAGGGTACAGCCTAGACTTCAGAATACTTATTTTTGTGCATCGCAGGAAGTCTGGGCGTTAAATACCAAAAAAAAAAAATACAGTAATCAAGTTAAGTGATTATGACCTAGTCAAATCTAACTGGATTGTCAACTTAACTTGACTAGCCATGTGAAAGTTGTTACCTTCTAGGTAAGCAGTTAGTAACTAATGGTTAGACACTTGACCCAGAGAATTAAATGATTAATTTTAAAATTTTCAAAGTTACTCATGCTTGGACTTTAGGACTACTTGAATAACAACCTTAATTTGAGTTTTTACGAGTTAAGCTCCTCCCTCTTAGCAGCTAAAATTTAACTAAGTCTTTCAAACTAAAATTATTTAAATATTTTCAAGTTCAAAATTAAGCTAAGTACTTTTCAACTTCAGTTATATTTTCTAATAACATTCTTAAAGCTATTTTTTCAAAGCCTTATTAAATTTTTTTTTGTATAGCCGTTTTTTCAAATATTTTTAATCAAATACTTTCAAACTTAGCTAATTTTTGAGAAAAATTCTATAAAGTCTTTCAAATTTAACTTTTCCAAAAAAAAAAGTTTTGTTTTCAAAAGTTACCCAAGTAATTTCTCGAATTTTTCTTTTCAATATAACTATCTTAAAAAGGATTCTCTCTGAACCCTTAACATTTACTTAGCTTATTGGTTTACAACAAAAAATATCTTAGCTTACCTAGGTATTTGTTTTCAAAATATTTTGATATTACAAAATTAGCTAAGTTCTTTAAGACTTAGTTAAAAGTCTTACAAGACCATTTCTTCTAAGCTAAGTCCTTCTTCTCTTCAAGTTATAACTAAACATTACTTCTTAAAACCTTTTCAAATATACCTAAACACTATGGGTTTTCTTTCTTACTGATCTTATATTTTTGATATATGGCAAAGGGAGAGAGTAGACATAAAATTCAAAAATTCAACTCAAGAGAAAACCTTAATTAAGGGGAGCCTTAAACTTTAAAAGTTTTAGCTTAAAAGTTTTGGTAAAACTTTAAAAAATTGTTATTTATGCATCTATCTTTACTTAACTTTGAATTTCAGTTGTCATAATCAAAAAGGGAGAGATTGTTGGTGCTGGAAGCATCCGACGATTGAACCTGTATTTTGATAATGGCAAAGGGTTCAAAGTTAAGTTGTTTTGTGATCTAACAGTTTGAATAAGATTGCAGGAAAGTCCTAAGTGTACTTAGGCAAAAGACCTTGCTGCAGTTAGGCAGGTCGAAAACCCTAGGGGGTGGTAACCCTATGTGGAAAGTCTTGGTGGGTCGAGGGCTTCAGGCAAAAAGTCCTAGGGGGTGGTAACCCTAGGTGAAAAGTCCTAGTGTCGCGAACCAGGTGAAAGACTGGACGGGTCAGGAAGCGGGCATCCAGCAGAAAGTCCGAAAGCATTGAGCGTCGAGCAAAAGTCCAGTCGATCTAGAGGATCGTGCTAGCAACAGGTAAATCTCCTGAGTGGAGTAGGTAAGGACGTGTTCTCCACAGAGGGAATAGTAGGCGTCGGGTCGACCTAGGATTTCCGATAGGAAATCCAAAGTCAGACCCGGACAGTTTGAAAATTGTCAATATCTTAATTCATAGCTATTATGTGCTAATTTTGTTTTACAGGGTATGTGTTTGAGACTAACACATTTTGCAGGAACAAAGGATCAAATCACACCTCAGATGAACAGTGTCCAAGGCGCCTCCATGGAGCTTGGAGGCGCCTCGGGTGCAAACTGTGAGCTAGCTGCGAAGAGGTGCTGGAGGCGCCTCGGACGGAGCTGGAGGCGCCTTGGACTTGTGCTTGGAGGCGCCTTGGACTAGCATTGAGGCACCTTCAAGTGGATAAGCGATGAATTCTTCAGCGCTGATCCACGCGGCTGACTCGGTGTGTTGGAGGCACCCTGGAGCTTAATGGAGGCGCCTTGAACACTCTTTATAAGAGGGCTTCGACTAGCAGCTTAACAACACACCTTCCAAGCAACCCTTTTGTGACAAGCTGCAGCGAGAAGTTCCCGAAGTGCTGTAGCAACATCCCGACGACCTGGAGCTCCAGATTTGATATTCTTGTTGTCGGTATTGCTTTCTTTATAGTTCAAATTGTAATTAGTTTGTAATAACTTTTCGAGCTTATAGTTGATGCCCACCGGAAGCGATCAATGATCGCGGGCCTTGGAGTAGGAGTCGCCATAGGCTCCGAACCAAGTAACTCCTTGTGTCTTTGTGTGTGATTGTCCTTTTAATTTCCGTTGCGTTTATCACTTGAGTTTTACGAATCGAATGAAATAGCCACGAGCACTATTCATCCCCCTCTAGCGCTTCTCAATCCAACAAGTTAGGCCTTCATTGCTCTAGGAAAGTTTAGAGGAGAGTGTAGGGTTTATGTTATGCCTTCATTATCCAAAGGGAGAGTTTGCCCTCTAGGAAAGGGAAAGAATAAAGGAGACCCTCATTCATGCTTTGGCATGAAAAAGAAGTTGAGGCTATAAGATTAGTCTAACTTAAAGGTATTGTTAAATATAAAAAAAGGAGAGATTATTGGTGCAATATCTCCTCGGTCAAGGTTGACCAGGTTGACTAAGCTTGAGTTGGCTCAAGTTTGAGTCTCGATGTTTGAGTTTCAATGTTTGAGTTTCAATGTTTGACAATATATGGAGATTACAGGAGAAATCTTCCATTTGGGGAGTTTGTTGGTGCAATTCCCCTCTGGTCAAGGGATGACTAGTTAGATGTGATGATGAGTCAAGTAGGTCAAGGTGGACTGGATACTTGACTGTGAAAGACCTAGTGAGTGAAGCTAGGCAGTTGGGAAATCCTAGTGAGTGAAGCCAGATGAAACACCTAGTGAGTGAAGGTAGGCAGATGAAAAGTCTTAGTGAGTGAAGCTAGGCAGATGGAAAGACCAGATGAGTGATGCCAAGCACGTGGATATCCAGGTGGGTCTAGGTTGACCCGACACTTGGTATTGGGAAGCTCGAGTATGTCAAAGGATTGACTTGATACTTAGCATAGGGAAATCTAGATCGGTCAAGAATGACTGGACATCTAGTGGAGAGAAGTCCAAGTGGGTCATAGAGGATCGAATGTTGGTTCGGGAAGCATCCGACGATCAAACCCAAGTTTTGATAATGACAAAGGAATCAAAGTAAAGCTTATATGTGATCTAACATGTCTGATGGAGATTACAGGAAAGTCCTATGTGTTCTTAGGCAAAAGTCCTAGCTGCGGTTAGGCAAGGTGAAAACCCAAGGGGGTGGTAACCCTAGGTGGAGGAAAATCGTAAGGGGGGTAACCTTAGGTCCTAGGGGCGGTAACCCTAGGTGGAGGAAAATCCTATGAGGGGTAACCTTAGGTTCTAGGGGGTGGTAACCCTAGGTGGAGAAAAATCATAGGGGGCGGTAACCCTAGGTCCTAGGGGGTGGCAACCCTAAGCGGAAAGTCCAGTCGGTCTGGAGGACCGGACTGACATCAAGTAATCTCTCCTGAGGGGAGTAGGTGAGGACGCGTTCCCCGGAAGAGGGAACAGTAGGCGTCGGGTCGACCTAGGGTTTCCAGTTGGAAATAGCCATGGATGAACAGTGTCCGAGGTACCTCCATGGAGCTTGGAGGCACCTCGGGTGCAAAGGATAGAGCTTGCGCGCAGCAGAGCTGGAGGCGCCTCAGACTTAGCTGGAGGCACCTTGGACTGGCATATTAGAGGCGCCTTGGACTGGCATGGAGGCGCCATTAAGTGGATCACAGGAGAAGTTTTCAGCGTTGATCCACGCGGCTGACTCGGCATGTTGGAGGTGCCTTGGATGGTGTTTGAGGCACCTCAAGCAGTGTATAAAAAGGAGGTTTCGAGCAGCAGGTTTAATCATCAATTCAAAAGTGTTCTTCCTTCCTGTGCTGCTCAAGAAACAACTCGGCTAAGCTACGATAAGTTCCCGACGACCAAAAGCTACAGTTTTTCACTTAGTGTTATTGGTATATTTTATTTTCAGTTCACTTAATTGTAATTCTTTATTGTACCAAAATTCCGATATTATAGTTGTTGCCCACCAAAAGTGATCAACGATCACGGGCTTTGGAGTAGGAGTCACTCAAGGCTCCGAACCAAGTAAATAACTTGTGTTCGTGTGTTGCTTTCCTTTACTATTTCTGTTGCGTTATTTCGATACGTTTTAATCCGAAACACGTGAAAGCCATGAGCGCTATTCACCCCCCCTCTAGCACATCTCGATCCAACAATTGGTATCAGAGCGGGGTAACTTTGATTTGGTGCAACCACCAATCAAGCATTCTTTTCGTGGTGTTTTTCAATTTTCGGAGTCGATTGGAATTAGCATAATTGCTACATTCTGATCTAGTTCTTTTCGTAATCATATTCTTTTCTCGAAGTTGGTGCAACACCACTCGAGAACGCAATTTATTCTTATTTCCATACCGCACTACTAATCCAGGATCAAGTCCTGGGACATCTTTTTGTCCTTTTTGTGCATATCCTCTAAATGGCCCAATAAGAAGGCTACAACACTATCTATCCCCCGCTCTTCACCGGAGAAATTTCGGTTACTGGAAGGGCAGAATGGAAATTTTCCTGAAGATCCAGTTCGAGATGTGGATGATCATCAAGACTGGGTTTGAACTACCGACTGGCGGAGATGGCAAACCAATACCCTGCGAAGACTGAGATCTATCATTAATCAAGAAGGTGGAAGCAAATACCAGAGCAACTTGCACCCTCCAGTGTGGACTAACAAAGGAGGAACTCAACCGCATCGACCCTTTTTCCAGCGCCAAGGAGTTGTGGGAGAAGTTAATCGAACTTCATGAAGGAACATCCGACACCAAAGTAAGTAAAAGGGACTTAATATTTAATAAATTATATAATATTAAATTACAGGAAGGCGACACAACTACCCAACTCCACGCCAGGATACAAGACCTACTCAACGGGCTTCATGCGATCGGGCAAAAAGTAAACAATCAGGACATTATCAGGTATTCCTTAAACGCCTTTCCGAGGAATACCTTGTGGGCATCCATGGTAGATACCTACAAGGTTTCTAAGGACCTGCCCTTTATTAAATTAGATGAGTTGTTTGCTGAGTTTGAGCTTCATGAACAGATTAACTCACGTCTGGCCGAGAAAGGTTTGGCTTTGATTGCAGGTACAGGAAGAGCACACGAGTCAAGATCAAAGCGCAGAACCAAATCGGAGTCAGAAGAAGAATCAGATTCGGATGATGACGACGATGAGCTCACAGCCGAACTCGTCAACCTAGTGAGGAAACTCTCCAAGAAAATGAAAGGCTTCAACAAGAAGGACCTCAAGAAGGAATTCAATCCAAGGAGGCCAAAGCCAAGGTAAAGTTCGAGGTGACGTGCTACGGGTGTAATCAGAAGTGGCATATCAAGGCGAACTGCCTAAACCAAAAAGATCCAAAGAAACCAAGGAGGAAGAAAACTCTGAAGGCAACCTGGGATGAGTCTTCATCAGAAGAATCCGACAACGAAGAACTCGAGCAGGCAAGCCTTCTCGCGTCGACGACCCGAGACTACACCAACGAATCCGGAAGCGAGGACGAATCAAAAGTCGAGTCTGAGAAAAGCCACGGATCTGTATCCGTTTCTAAAGGGCCAAACCCCGCTGTAAGTATAAATCATCTTTATAATTTAATTAATTATTTAATACGTAAATTAGCTAAATCTAATGTTCGGGTCAAGTCGCTTCTAAAAGGGGTAATATCTCTTAAAGAAGCGACTAATACCGAATCTTTGACTGAATCTGTTCAGACTGGAACCTCAACTCAAGTCCAAAAGCTTGAGGAAGAGAATTCCAGCCTGAAAATTCAAATCAAAGATTTGAAGACTGCATTGGAACAGTTTACACTCGGTTCCAAGAATCTTGACTTGATTCTTGGAGAACAGAAGGCCGTATACAATCGATCCGGACTAGGATTTAAAGTTAAAAAGAAATTTCATTCATATTTATCGCTTATTAACAGACCAAATAGTAAGATAGTCCAAGCATGGGTACCCAAGTCCAACCTGGTTAATCAAGTTGGACTTGGTCAATATTGGGTTCTCAAGGATTAAGTACATTACCTTGATAGACCATATCGAGGCTATGATCCAGGGGGAGCAAATAGGAAAAATATCCTGATAAAAAGATAAACCATTAAAGGAATATAACTCAAATCTAATTTATAAAATTAAATAAAAATATATAAAATTATCAATAATGTAGGGGGAGACTCCGGAATAGATGACACCTCCAAAACTAACCTACCCGGTAGGGTAACCCAAACCAAGCTACTCGGCAAGGTAATTAGAACTAATTAGAAAGAGAACAAGTTTAACTTGACCTATGGTACTGGTGAAATTTTGGATAATAGTACGTTAGGGAAGTTTAGTCTATGCATGTCTAGGAAGATATGGCTTCGACCTGGTGCATTTGGCTAAGTGGAACTAACCGAAATTACCCTTTATGGATCATAACCAGTTAAACCAAGGTTTTGTATTAAGTTCAGTGGATAGGACTATTTGGAAAACCTCGAAGACATGGTTACTTTAATGACGTCCAAGTGACTCACCATAGCCCAGAAGTTTATCCAAAGAATGCCTATTGCCCAAAACTAAACCGGAATCTAACACAAAGTTAACCCAAACCTTATAATTAAACCCAATTCATCTCACAAAATTATAGGATTCCCTTATTTGAAATTTAGATCGGGTGAGATGACTAAGGATTAAAAAATAAAATAAAAAAAAAAATTAATTAAAAATTAAAAATCAAATTAAATTTTAAAATTAAAAAAATTAAATTAAATCAAATTAAATTAAAAATTAAAAATCAAATTCAATTAAAAATTAAATTAAATAAAAAATTAAATTAAATTAAAAATTAAAAATTAAAAATCAAATTAAATTAAAAACTAAAAATCGAATTAAATTAAAAATCAAATTAATAATTAAAATCAAATTAAAACTCTTTTTAAAACTTATTTAAAAATTATTTTAAAAAGTTATTTAAAAGCTTATTTAAAAACTTATTTAAAAATTCTTTGAAAAACTTATTTAGAAACTTTTAAAAATTCTTTTAAAAAACTTATTTAAAAACTTATTTTAAAAAACTTATTTAAAAACTTATTTAAAAATTCTTTGAAAACTTATTTAAAAACTTTTAAAAATTCTTTTAAAAAACTTATTTAAAATTTTTTAAAAAACTTGTTTAAAAATTCTTTTAAAAAACTTATTTAAAAATTCATTTAAAAACTTATTTAAAAATTCTTTGAAAAATTTATTTAAAAACTTTTAAAAATTCTTTTTAAAAAATGTATTTAAAAATTCTTTTAAAAACTTGTTTAAAAACTTATTTAAAAACTCTTTTTAAAACTTATTTAAAAAATTCTCTTAAAAACTTATTTAAAAATTTATTTGAAAATTATTTGAAAAACCTATTTTTAAAAATTCTTTTAAAAACGTATTTTAAAATTCTTTTAAAAAACATATTTAAAAATTCTTTTAAAAACTTATTTAAAAAATTCTTTTAAAAACATATTTAAAATCCTTTTAAAACTCATAAAAAAAAACTAATCCCTCTAATGGCGCTGAACGAAGGCGCCTTTGCTATGGTAAAGGCGCCCTCCAGGATCGGCGGAAAAATTATCGCTGAAAACCACTAAGGCGCCTCGGACCGAGTCCGAGGCGCCCTGAACGCTCCATTGGAGGCGCCTTCAAAGAGATTGAAGGTGCCCTCAATACCAACATATGCAGCAAACAGAAAGTTCACTGCAGATCACTTTCTCACCGAAAGCCAATGATCCAAGGCGCCTTCCTCCCTTGTTTTTTGCCTTCTACCTCCGTTAACACCTCAGAATACCTCCTAGGTATAATCTTAACCTACCTATTGTTCGTATATATCACTTTTGTCTATTTTGTTTTTATATAAATTGCTTGAATCAAAATATGAAACACCGAAACATTGATCCTGCTCCCGCTAGCATACCTTCCATCGATCCTAGGTTCCCCTTAGAGCGGCATAGGATTGAGTTCACTAGACATAAGTTTACCACTATTAAACCTAGGTACTTGAATAGGGCATTCTTTGCTCAGTTTTGTTAGCCTACGGTCCAGATGATAGAGCACTATCAACTTAGTAAATTGGTTTATTGCAGTCATGCAGTAAATCAAGACCTATGTGCTCAGTTCTTCAACAACCTCGAGAAGGTTGACGATCTGACCTACTCCACCAGAGTTGGTGGACAAGATATCCAGTTTGCCCCTTCTTTGATTTGCACTAGTCTAAAGCTTAGATCATCTGCATGTCCTTTTATGTATTACCCGGCTAGGGATTTGCCATTTGGTGATCCCTATTCCCACATCACATTAGACACCATCTACATGTATTTATTTGGGGAGGAGAGACCAGAGGTCCTGACTGAGTTCAGGTCACTCTCCCTTAGGATTCAGGACTATGTTATGTACAGAGTTTTGACAGCATGTATTTTGTCGATCACATCTCGGGATGTCCCGAAGATGGGACCTTCACATTCCTTTTTCCTGTATGCATTATGCCACCGCTTAGACATCGATATAGCATTACATATGTTCCATAACATTGTTCATGCATCTACTCTAGCCACGCCCCTTGAGATCTACATGCCCTACTGTCACATCTTGACATCTATTTTCTTGACCCTTGGGATTGATACCACCCAGGGGATAGTTATCCCTCTAGGACATTATGATGAGTTCGGGCAGCGTAATCTCATATTAGTCCACATAGACATCACCGCTGAGGGGATCCTAGCTTGGAAAGGTAGACCACAGCCAGCTGTTGCTCCGAGAGGGCCCGAGGCAGACGACGAGTTTATTGCCTTATTTGCTCCGGCTGAGGGAGAGGACTGGTTAGAGTTCACAGCCGAGGATATTCATGGACAACCCTCCACTTCGCCAGGGCCATTGACCTCGACACGACCATCCACCTCCTTATCGATTGAGGACCGACTTACGCGTCTCGAGGTTCAGTCCGCACAGTCACGATGACTTATCCTGGACGAACTTCGCTTACTTCGTGCAGAGATAGCCTCCAGTTTTTCCTCTCTTCGTCAAGGATAGCCTGCACCCGAGCAACCCCCACCACCAGCTGACGATCCTTCTACCTGACTCTATCCTTCTATGCATTGTATTTGATCCTAGACATCCGTGCATTGTATATTGGATCTGGACATCTCCTTAGTACTTTAGTTGCTTAGATGTTTGATTAGTTGTACTTTCGTCTATGTTAGCACTTATTTGATCTTCTTTACTCTCAAACTGGTCTTCAAACTCTAGGTAAAATGATATTTTCAAAATTCCAATTTTATTAGACTTTCTAAATTTAGACTTAGACTAGGGCTTACCTTTAGATATCATGTTCCCCTAGTTTCAGCCAGAGCATCTCACAAGCACACTAGGCTTACCTTATTTGTAGTTGAAGAAATTATAACGGTGTGAGATGCATTGGGTATAACCTAGACTTTAGAATGCTTATTTCTGTGCATCACAGTAAGTCTGGGCGTTAAAAACCAACAATACATTAATCAAGTTAAGTCATCATACCTAGTCAAATCTAATTGGATCAATTGACTTAACTTGACTAACCAAGTGAAAGTTATTGCCCTCTAGGTAATCAACTAGTACCTAAATAGTTAGACATGCGATCAAGAGGATTAAGTGATCAATTTTAATATTTTTTAGTTACTCATGCTTGGACTTTAGGACATCTTGAACTTATGTGAAAATGGCCTTAATTGCAACTTTACAAGCTTATTTTTTTTCTCAAAAGCTTTTTAAAACTTAGTTTGTTTCAAATCATTTTACCAAATATTGTTTCAAATTAACCTTAGCTAGATATCTCTCAAAAGTATTTTTTTGGCTAAGTATTTTTTAGCTTTTTCAAAAATTGATTACAAGGTTTCCAAATTTAACTAAATGTTTTAAAGTGTTTTCTTTGCTAAGTATTTTCAAACTTCAATTCTTTGTACAAAAAGCTTTCTACACTAAGTAATCTTTTAAGCATTTTACAATTTTACCTAGCTTTTTAAGCCTTTTCAATATTTCTTTGAATTTTGCTGAGTTATTTTTCAAAGACAAAATAATTTTTGGCTAAAGTCATTTTTCAAACTTAATCAAGCATATTAATTTAAAAGTTTCACTTAACTAAAAGTTTTACAATAATATTAACTCCTAGAAGCTAAGTGTTAAAGCCTTTATCCTTTCTAAACATTTTTGAAAACTTAAAAATGAGCTAAGACCATTTGATCATTGTTCCTTGTAACTCCCTTGTTTATTTTGATATATGGCAAAGGGGGAGAGTAGGGAAAAATTTAAAATTCAATTCGCAAAATTTAAAAGGAGCTCTTATTAAGGGGGAGCCTTACATCGTTAAAAGTTTAAGTATGTTTTAGCTTAAGTTATGCTTATTTACTTAAGATTGTTTATGTTTCTTACTTAAACTTTGAAGATCGTTTATGCATCTATTTTACTTAACTTTGAATTTCAGTTGTCATAATCAAAAAGGGGGAGATTGTTGGTGCGGAAAGCATCCGACGATCGAACCCAAGTTTTGATAATGGCAAAGGAATCAAAGTTAAGCTTATATGTGATCTAACATGTTTGATGGAGATTGCAGGAAAGTCCTAAGTGTTCTTAGGCAAAAGTCCTAGCTGCGGTTAGGCAAGGTGAAAACCCTAGGTCCTAGGGGGTGGTAACCCTAGATGGAGGAAAATCCTAAGGGGGGTAACCTTAAGTCCTAGGGGGTGGTAACCCTAGGTGGAGGAAAACCCTAAGGGGATTAACCTTAAGTCCTAGGGGTGATAACCCTAGGTGGAGAAAAACCCTAGGGGGCGTTAACCCTAGATCCTAGGGGATGGTAACCCTATGCGGAAAGTCCAGTCGGTCTAGAGGACAAGACTAACATCAGGTAATCTCTCCTGAGGGGAGTAAGTGAGGACGCGTTCCCCGGAAGAGGGAACAGTAGACGTCGGGTCGACCTAGGGTTTCTGGTCGGAAATCTGAAGTCAGACCCGGACAGTCCGATGACTGTCAGACTTTAAATTTATGATATTATGTGCTAACTTTATGTTGCAGGGTATCTTTTGGACTAACGTATCTTGCAGGTAAAAAGGAGCAACCTTAAGCCTGTTGGTTAGTCCTAGGAAAACCGTACCGGCTCCACTGTAAAAAATTTTTGTACAAGTGTCAAACCTTTCCTTAAATAACCTATTGTGTTCTTTAGAAGTTAAATTAGGAATCGCAGATGGAACTTAACATCATTGATTCTAAATTTAACTTATCTATTCTTAATGGTTTAGATTTGAATCGCAAGCAGAACTTAACACTATTGATTCAAATCCACCTATGTTATTAATTCCATTAAATACTAATTTCCAAAATTGGCTTCCAGGACTGCATGGCGAGGCACATGACCTTCTTGGATATGGGAGCAACCACCACCGCCTAGACAAAGCCTTTCAAGGAAAGCTAATATTTAATTTCCTTAAATAACTTTAGGTTAACCAAAAAGAACAATCGAATCACAAATTCGAAAAACAAAGAAAATACAAACTCAAAAAATAAATTTGAAAAACTAGATCTAATGCCTCTTGTGTTTAGAACTCTTACAAAAAGAAATAACTAGCATGATGCGGAAAACAATTGCTAATTATACCTTCTCTTTGTAAACTTTTCTTACAAAAAGATTTCATTTTCTACTTTTGAGGTAAATTTTTCTAAGTATGCTCTTGTATTTAATATATAAACTGTGCATCTGAATACTTTAAAGCATTTGATATTGGGTATTTTATTATAATATAGTTGAAATGAGGTATTATTAGAAAATTTTATTTATTATGGTTCTGTTTTATACAAAATAGGTTGTGCTAATAGCTTTTGCTCAAAAGTATTTTGGAAGTTGATATTCATTTAGCATTGTCCTGGAGGCTTCAAGTAGGGTTCTATTATTTCTTTCTACTATTCCATTTTGTTGGGGTGTTTTAGGACATGAAAATTTGAGATGATAACCATTTTCAAGGCAAAATAGATTAAAGTTATGATTTTAAAATTCACCTCCATTATTACTTCTAATTTATTTTATTTTTTGTTCTTTTTCTTTTTTAGTTTGTTTATAAAAATTACTAAAAACTTCAAAAGTTTTATCTTTATTTTTTAAGAATTTTACCCAGGTGAATCTCGAGAATCATCTATTATTACTAGGCAATACATACTCCATTTATGGATTTGATTCCATGGGAGTTAATTAGGTCTAGGTGTAATAATTCTATTATTGAATTAGTTTATTTTGATTAGTTGATTTATGGGTTGCCTTGGTTTACTTTCCTTGTTGACAGACATTATAGATTGTTGAATCTAAGTTAGGTAATTTTGTTAAGCCTCTAGCTAAGCCATTTAATTTTGTTAAGTTTCTAAAGTTTGTGTGGGACATTTTTCTATGACATAACCAGATTTCTTCTTTTTGTGTCAGGTGACACTTAAGTGAAGAGATAATTAGGTTAATTGCATAGATATCTCCTTCTTAAACCCTTTTAGATTTATGCTAGGGTTATCTATGTGCTTAATTAAGCATTCAGAAGATAGGAACCTAACCTTATATCCTGAAGCATACAACTGGCTAATGCTAAGCAAATTATATTTAAATTTATCAACAAGTAATACCATTTTAACAATAAAGTCAGTTTTGAGTTCGATATTACCTATTCCAATTACCTTAAGTTTGCCATTGTTTTCAAAGGTAACTATTCCTAAGCTTTTGTATATGAGTTGAGTAAATTTGGTGTGATCCCTAGTCATATGTCTGGAACAACCACTATCCAATATCTACTTGGTTTCCTATAAAAGTTAGATGTCATTATTAATTCAATTCGTTAATTTTAATTTTGTACTTTAAGTTTTAAATTTAGTTTTAATTTGGATTTGGATTTGGATTTGAATTTGAATTTAAATTTTAAACCATATCTTCCTAGACACGCATTGACAGAGTTTCTCTAACCTACTATCATCCAAAACTTCACCAATACCATTTATCAAGTTAAACTTTTATCCTTATTTAGACTAGTCCTAATTACCTACCGGGGTAAGTTATTGATTTTGGAGGTGCCAACGAGTTTGGAGCCTCTCCCTGAATTATTAAACTTTTAGGTTTAGGTTTTAGGTTTATATCGATTATTTTTTTAGTTATAATAAACTTAATGGTAATTTAAATTAGCATTGTAATTATTTGATTTAAATTTATTTGAGTTTGCATTGTTTGATTTTATTTTATTCTTTAGTTTGAAATTTAGTTTTAGAGATTTATTTTGGTTTGGTTTTAAATTAATAGGTTTAGATGGATTTGGTTTTAAATAATAAATTTTTTTTTAGGTACATAAAATTGATTGAGTCCTACTTGTGTGGTTAGTTACGCTTTTGGAACCCAAGCTTTGGTTATTTTCTTATTTTGATTTATAAGTGATATAAATATTTTGTTAGTCGAGCTGGACTTGTATTCGAGTCTGGACTTATTGTATACAGTTCTTTGTGATCCAAGTATCATATCAAGGTACTTGAATCTCGTTGTAAAATTTTTTCGTAGCTCCTTTAGTTCAAGTATTTCACCTTTCAATCTGGAATTGTCCTCCTCAAGTTTTGCAACTTGAGTTGGGATTTCAAATTGAATCGGCTCTATCGTTAAAATAGATTTTAGTTGATCATTAATTATTTTATTTTCATATTTAATTTGTTTATTTTATTTTTAGACATAGTTAATTTTTTATCTAAATATGTAATGATTTTAAAAAATTTCTTGCTAAGAGTAGACTGTACCTCATCGGAATCTTCAAAAATGAGTATGGACTTGTGGCTCGATTCAGATTGGGACTCGTCTTCTAATTCACTCTCCAACTCTAGTCCAGATACCATCAGTGTAACGACCCGGCCCTTTGGCCTCTTGGGCGGCCCTTGCGGCGGCCCACGAGGCCAAAGGGCCGAATCGTTACAATAAAAGGCACCTTTTTATTGTAACGACCCAACCCATTTGGCGACCCTCGGGTCGTCGACCGTCGACCATGCCGTTACTCACTAGGACTTTCCACCCCTGGCCAGTGGATTTTTGCCTCCCTCAGGATTCGAACTCTAGACCTCCAGGCTTAATTACTAGAGTTTATGAATCCTGGTAGCCAAGTGAGAGTGCTCACTTGGCTACCAGGATTCATAAACTTTAGTACTTAGCTTGGAGGTCTAGAGTTCGAATCCCGGGGGAGGCAAAAATCCACTGCCAGGGGTGGAAAGTCCTAGTGAGTAACGGTACGGCCAAGGGTCGTCGGTCGACGACATAAGGGGCCGCCAGTGGGTCGCTACAAGGGTCGTCCAAGAGGCCAAAGGGCCGGGTCGTTACAATCAGTGTGAGGTAGTTGGTGTGGCTTGGTTCATTGTCGTCTGATTCCTCTACGGATGATTCATCCCACGTTACTTTGAGGGCTCTCTTTTTCTTGAGATTCGGGTAATCATTCTTGTAGTGTCCCTTATTATTGCATCCAAAACACGTGACATTCATTTTGTTGTTGGAGTTAGAAGTGGAGTTGATCTTCTGTAGGTCCTTTTTGTTGAAATTCTTCTTTCTCCTGATGAATATTTTTCTTACCAAGTTCACCAGGTATTCTTCATCATCTAAGTGTGGGCCAGACTCAGCTTCAAGTTCAAGTTTAGTTCTTTCTTTTGACGTTCTTGCAACACGAGTAATACCTTTCTCAAGTTTGGCATTAGTTTTTTTGTGTAGTTCTAATTCATAGAAAAGTTCATCTAACTTTAATTTAGATAAATTCCTCAAAATTTTATAGGCATCCACGATGGATGCCCATAATGCATTTTGAGGGAAGGCATTCAGGGCATACTTTATCAAGTCTCGATTCTCCATCTGATGGATAATTGTGTGGAGCCCGTTGAGGATGTCTTTTATCCTCACGTGTAATTGACTGACAGATTTTCCTTCCTACATTTTAATATTAAATAACTTATTTAAAAATAAGTCTCTTTTTGTTACCTTTGCATCATTGGTTTCTTCATGTAGTTCTATGAGCTTGTCCCATAACTCTTTTGTGTTTTCATGTGGACCGACGTAGTTTAGCTCTTCCTTCGTTAGTCTGCACTAGATTGTGTTGAGGGCCTTAAAGTCAATCTGGGCCTTCTTCATTTTTGGATTCCAATTTTTCGGATCCATTGGAATTCTGGTGTTGTGGTCGATTGGCATCTTGTATCCTTTGGTGATGTTGAACCATTGGTCGTAATCAGTTTTTAGGTACATCTCCATCCATTTCTTCCAATATAAAAAATTATCTCCATTGAAAAGTGGTGGACGAACGGTGTTGTATGCTTCGTTTTGGGTCATTTAAAATTAAAATAAAAAACTTAAAGAAGGTACCAAGACTTGGTCTTGTATTAGTAGAGTTTTAAGAAAATAAAATATATCAAGAAACTTGAGTGGTGTCTTTTAGTACTGGTAGCACCAGAATCAAACCTAAGTTTTGATGTTGCCAAAGGTTCAAGTTATGTCTTGTTGTGATCTAACAAGTTGACCAAGTGTTGAGGCTGTTTACTCAATTGGTAAAGTCCTAGTTGGAGGCTAGGCAGGAAAGACTTAGCAGATCATGGAAGCCAGGAGGAAAGTCCAAGTGGGTCGAAAGGACTCGACACTTGGCAGGGAAGCTCGATAGGTTAGGAGGACCGAAGATCAAGGAAAAGTCCTAGATGGCCGCTCCAATGCTAACAATCCTCTGTCCACTCAAATCTTCGATTCTTCCTGGTGAGTGCTGTCAGTGGTGAGACGATCCTTGAGAAGTTCTCTACAAATTTTCTGTAGTAGCCTGCTAACCCAAGAAAACTCCTGATTTCACTGACATTCTTGGGTCTATTCCAGTTACTCACAACTTCTATTTTTGTCGGGTCTACCATAACCCCATCCTTGGAAATAATGTGACCTAGGAAGGACACTTGATTGAGCCAGAACTCGCACTTGGAAAACTTGGCATACAGCTGGCTCTGTTGAAGGATCTGTAATACTGTCCTCAGATGCTTAGCATGTTCTTCCTGAGTTCTGGAGTATATAAGGATATCGTCTATGAAGACGATTACAAACTTGTTCAAATATGATTTGAATACTCTGTTCATCATATCCATAAACGTAGCAGGAGCGTTCGTCACTCCAAAAGACATAACTACAAACTCGTAGTGCTCATACCTCGTTCGGAATGTCGTCTTCGACACATCATCTACTTTCACTTTAACTTGATGATATCTGGACTGCAAATCTATCTTAGAAAAGATTGTGGCTCCCTTTAACTGGTCAAACAGATCGTCAATTCTCGGCAGGGGATACTTATTTTTTATGGTAACTTTGTTCAACGCTCGGTAGTCCACACGCATTCACATGGACCCGTCCTTCTTCTTTACAAACAACACCGGAGCTCCCCATGGTGAGTGACTAGGGTGAATAATACCCTTGTCAAAGAGTTCCTGTAGTTGTCCCTGAAGTTCTTTCAATTCTTCCGGAGCCATGCGTTAGGGTGCCTTTGAGATTGGATGGGTACCAGGAATGAGTTCAATCTCAAATTCAATTTCCCTATCCGGACCTAAGCCCGACAACTCGTCCGAAAACACTTCTGGGTAGTCACATACAACTTTAACTTCCTCTAGCTTTTGGTGTCTTTCTTGCTGGGTATTAACCACATGAGCTAGGAACCCGACACATCCATCGGCTAACATTTTCTTAACTTTTATGGCCGATAAGAATTTCTGGGTTCTCTTCTTGGATTCTCCGATGAACTCAAACTTAGGCTCTGCCTCAGGTTGGAATAGGACTCTTCGCTTACGGCACTCGATGGAAGCACCATACTTGCTCAGAAAGTCCATCCCAAAAATAACATCATAGTCAGACATGTTCAGCATTATCAGATCACTATACAGTTCTCTGTCTAAAATTTTGACTGGCACATCACGTAGCCAATGCGTAGATGTCATTATCTCTCTCGAGAGTAGTGTCATTAAGAATTGTCCGCTCAGGACATCCGGGGGCATACTTATACTTTTAGCAAATATTATGGGGACAAACGAATGGGTTGTCCCAGTATCAAATAGCACAGTTGCATATAGATTAAAAATGTGTATCTTACCTGTGACAACAGTGGAGGCATTTGCTACCTCCTCTCTGGTAAGGGAGAAGACTTGAGCATTAGTAGCACTTGGTAGAGCCTCCAATCTGCCCTAGCTAATTTGGGAACCCTCCAATGTGGCCTGCATCTGGTGTAACTGCGCCTGGTTGCCTCCGTACTGAACATGTTGCACTGGAGGTAGGTTGCTCTTGGTCGGGCAATACTTGGCTATATGCCCCTCTTGACCACATGTATAACACCCACTAGTGCCCTTGCGACAGATTTCAGGATGCATCTTTCCACACGTGGAACACGTGGCATACTTAGGCTGCTTGCTTACGGATCCTCCCTTCTTATTACTCCACTGCTTTCTCTTGGAGCTCCCCTTCCAGGTTGAACCTTGGCCTTAAGTTTTCTGAGTGTTAGAACTCCCTTGACTTTTATTCTCAATCAGTACTAACTTTTGCTGCTTGATGTTGTTCAGGTAATGCTCCGTGATCAGGGCACTACTAATCAGCTCTTCTGCAGTCTGCGGTCTATATATTCCGCCAGCTACATTCAGAGCTATCTCTAGCCTCAACATCTTGAGTATTAGTCTCACCCTTTCTCGTTCTGTGCTGACCAGCTCGGGGCATAAGCGAGCTAGTCTATTAAATTTCTTCATGGCTTCGTCCACCGATAAATTTCCTTGTCGAAATTCCATGAATTCGTCATAATGTTTATTCGTGACTTGCATATGGAAGAACTCTTCGAAGAACTCAGTCTTGAAGTTAGACCAGGTCATTTGATCCACTTTTCATTTTGCCTTGACCGGTTCCCACAACATTCTTGCATCACCAGTAAAGCAGAAGGAAGCGTACTTAATCTTTTCTACCTCCGACCAGTCCAGTAGCTCCATTATGCTCTCCAGGGTTTTGAACCATGCCTGAGCACCCCATGGTTCATTGGTGCCAAAGAAGTTCTCTGGTTTCAGTTTCTACCACTGGATGAGGTATGCTTCTTGCCTCACTACCTTTGCTGGTGCTATAGGTGTAACTGATGAAACTTCGACGGTAGTAGGTGCCACCATATTGGCTTCCGGTGGGACTATAGGAGGAGCTTGCTGATTAGCAGTCAGGATGGCAATGACCTGCTGCTGCTCCGCTAATTGTCTTTGCAGTTGAGCTACTACTTCTAAAAGGTTGGGCAGGGGTGCAGACTCATTTCCCACCGGTTGAAGTTCATTAACTCTCGGCTGTCTAGCTGGTCATCCTCTAGCCATTCTAAATATCCATAGACCAACCAGTGAGATATTTCGTCAGCCTATCATCATTCTTATTTACTATTATTAGTACTTCCATGTATAAGCATATTACTTCCTATCATCAGCACTCGATAGCATTTTCATGTATAAGCGTGCTAAATCTGAACAAACATTCTTAATAATCATAACAGAACTAGATGCACAAAAGTTATGAAAATGGTAATTTCTTACTTGGAGACTGCAAGATCAATGCTTGAGGTGTGTGATGGAAGGATGGAGCTGGCTCTGATACCAAACTGTAACGCTCGCCCTTACTCATACCCTTAACCTACAGGACAAATGTTACTTTTTCCTCGTACATCCAAATTTTCGACATTCTTACCTATTATATGCTGCTTAGTCCATAGATCTATTCTAACTTGTTACTACTGGTAGGACAAGACTTGCAGCCACATAGGGCCGAAGGGAGTCAGAAGCTTCTAGTGGGTCTGGGTCGTGTGGCCCTGATAGGTGTTGTACTCTCAACTGACACAGGGCACGACCGTGTGAGGGTCATACGGCCGTGACTCTTGGGAGAGGACGGAAGAGGAACAACCATGTGAACTCACACGGTCGTGTCACTTCGGCTGAGAGAAGGAGAGGCATGGTCGTGTGGAATCACATGATCGTGTAACATTGGCCGAGAGGAGGAGGTGCCCGGCCGTGTGATCCCACACGATCATGTCACCTCGACCGAGAGGAAGAAGGGCACGACTGTGTGGAATCACACGGCCATGTCACCGTTGGCCGAGAAGAGGAAGGGCACGACCGTGTGCTTCCACACGGCCATGTTGCCTTGGCCGAGAGGAGACAGTGCACGGTCATGCGAACCCGCACGGCAGTGCCACGAGCCGTGCGGAGGAGCTCCTTTCTCCACCAAAACATGCTTGTTCTCCTATTTTTCCCTTTTACTTACCATTCCAAATTCTGTCAAGCCGTCAAATTCATCCTAAACCAATTAGTGGCAGTATCTTAGGTAAAGCGGAGAGAAGAAAACAAAACGAAGGTTCTACATGTTCCCCATAATAACAATTTCTCTGATCTCTTTCCATTGTTCCACCACACACGCACACACCCCCAAACACCGCTCCTGTTGCCTCCTCCTACTCGAGTTTTCCTTTATCTTTATCTGCAATATAAGGAAATGCAAATCTATAAGCGGATGCTTAGTAAGTATCATCTACTCACAAAAAGATGCATTAACAGAGGACATGCTTTTTAAACTGCTTGAAGAAAAATGTAACATTGTAAACATGCTTTTGCCAGTAAATCACACTAAAATTGTAAACATGCCATGTATTTTCAAACCAGTTTATCATGCAAACCGACAAATGAAACCCATGCTAGTAACGAAATAAAAATAGGCATCTTGGCATACTATTGAGTTTATCATTGTTGCACTACATAACTCAATTCTCAACTTAGGAAACTTCCACTAGACAAACCAGGAAGTTTAAAAACTTTATAGTACATATTAGTGAAAATAATAATCACTTGCTTGGGCCCGATACTGTACCATTTTACGCGCATCCTTAATAAGATTCGAGGTAGCTAATCCCGAACCCATTAAGGTACTACTAGGCGGTCTAGGAGCCTAGGGGCGATCTAGGAGCCCACGCAAGGACCTTGTATCCAGTACATGCCTTTCTAAAATAAAATACTTCTTTTTAACTATTACTTTCTTGTACTTGCACTTGCTTGCCATTTAACCAAACACCTTATGTGCGCTTAATTGCCTCGTACTTATATAGGGAAGCACTTTAGGCACTTGATTATACTTCTTAGTCTCAAAACTTAATGGGAAGCAAACTGAGATGATCTAAGTATGCTCTTAATCCCCAAAACTTTAAAGGGCATCCTACATATCATAGCATCTATCTCCTTTAACATGCAACACGTTTAAAACATATCATAACATATATTAACGAAGCTACTCATACTGCAGGTGAGAGGTACTTACTTCCTTTCGCTAAATCTTACGATTATAAAGTGCAAGGAAGATCCCAATATCCGCCATCATATGACTTAATCTCCGAGTCACCATTCTTTTGTGTGCTATCTCCTTGGGAGAGGCCCTCCCCTTAGATTCCCTCCTTGGAAAGCTTTAAAACTTGGAACCCTAGGTTTCCTTGGCCGAAACTTGAAAGTAGGGAGAAGAGAATTTGGCTAGAGGGGAAAGAGGAGGCGGAAGATTAGGTTTTGATCTCATCTAACCCCTTTTATACTAAGTGGAAATTAGAGCATCTCTTCGCACATAATCCACATATAAGGAATTGTTTCATATTGCTCATGTGATGCTTTGCCACCACCTAATGGCTACTTAAACAAATCTCAAGAAAGAGGTCCCGGGTTCAAATCCCAGCCCGGGTCATTTATGAATATATTTTTACTTCTTTTCTCTTCTTCTATTTCTTTTTATGCTTTGTAAAAATAAAGGAAATTCACGGGTGTTACACGACCAACTGTTGTGAATAGCAATATCTCAGTTTTGTGGGCATCAAGGTCTCGGGTATGGTAGCAATTCATATAATGAGTATGCAAAATAATTTTGCATCAGGGACGTTGTGTCCTGCTAACCGGCTAGCGGGATCGTTCGTGACATTATGACTCATAATTCTTTGTTGCAATAATAGTAGATTTTATGTCATAAAGATATTTTGAATGTTATATGACATGGTACATGATTATGGCCTTTAACCCTGATGTGATTGGAAGTGTGTGTATGTTTTAATTCATAATACGGCATGCGTGTCGTGCCTCTCTTCTTTTTAATTCTTGTTGTAATTTAAGATTACTCTCAAATGTAACTCAAGGTTTTTTTAGATTTTGTAATATATAAATTAGAAAAGAATTAGTCTATTGGGCAATGGTAAAAAAAAGGGAGAAGGACAACAACACACGATGGCCAAGGAAGCACTCGAAGAAGATGCTTTGATCTAGGTTAACCTTTTGATCTTCTCATTGGCTTGAGAAGATCATAGTTGATGGGGCCATAACCATGTCACATTTAATTAGCGTATATGTTGATGTATGCCATGATATGCCATGATTTTATGCGATGCATGTGTAGCTATCGTAATTAGGTCATTTTCATATGCTTACCAAAGTTCGGTACACACTACTACCTCGATCATTTGTAGTCAGGTTTTGCCAAAGCAAAGTGACTCGTTTTATCTTGGTTAAGAGCAACAGGACGATTGTGATGTCTGACTATTGGAATTTGGGTGTGACTTAACTAAGTTGTCTCAATTGAATTGAAAACTTAGAGGCATATCCCATACAATGTAATTCATATTATACTAGTCTTGAATGATTAGCCAAAGCTATCTCAAGATGAGTTATAATATGAATTTCATAAGATGAAAAAATAAACAAATAGTCTTGTTCATCCAATGATACAAGAGTTACATAGGATGTAATTGGTAAACATTCCCTACCTAAGCTATACTAAGCCTTGGGCGATTAGCCAAAGTGAATTCAAGATGAGATATAATATGGATCATGTCTCAGTTGAATGCTATTGATTGCGAGTATGGAACTAGTGGTGTGGGTAAAATCACATCCATGACTTGCTCCTACCAATCATTACAATTTAGTGGGAGAATCATTTAATTAAATTCCTAATTAAATGATCTAAATTTGATACTTATTTCTATATTTTATTATTGTAGAAAATCATATCATCTAGTACGTTGAATACACTCTCTCTGTGATTTGTCCTTAATAAGGACAAGCTCAATGGAACTAATTTCCTAGACTAGTACAAAAACTTAAGAATAGTTCTCAAGTAAGAACGAAAATTGTATGTCCTAAAGTAGCCCATTCCTGAAACACCCCCCACTACTACCACTAAAGCTGATAAGGATGCTTATAAGAAACATCAAGATGATGCATTAGCTGTATCATGTCTTATGCTTGCTACCATGAACTCTGAGCTTCAGAAGCAACATGTTAACATTGATGCTTATGATATTGTTGAACATCTTAGATATCTATATCAAGGTCAGGCAAGACATGAGAGATTTGAGATCTCTAAGGCTCTAATTCAATACAAAATGCAAGAAGTCTCATAGGGTCTTATGTGTTGGGGATCGGTGGCCGTCTTGAAGGGGAGTTGGATAGACGACACCCCCAAATCACTCGCTTCCTACACTAGTTAGCTTGCGCAGCGGAAATACAAACTAATACAAACAAGCTAAACTAAATACAAGACAAGAAATGAAATGCAAACCACTGACACATTGTTTAACGTGGTTCGGAGATAAAGCTCCTACTCCACGGCTGTCCGTAAGGTGGACGATCCCAATCCGTCGGTGGATGATTCCCCGGCAAACTCCGACTAGCTCAAACCTAAGCAGTAAATACTAATGTATGCAATGCTATGTACGAGACCTAATATCTGTTTTGCTGTGGGCATGGTTAGCAGATATCAGAGTAACCTTGGACAAGGACATTGGACTGCAGTAAAGCATATATTAAAGTACCTGAGAAGGACTAGAGATTATATGCTAGTTTACCAAGCAGACGATTTGCTCCCTGTGGGTTACACGGATTCAGATTTCTAATCAGATAGGGACAACAGTAAGTCTACATCAGGCTATGTGTTTACTTTAGGAGGCGGAGCCATTGCATGGAGGAGTGTTAAGCAGAAATACGTTTCGGACTCAACCATGGAAGCTGAGTATGTAGTGTTAATACAGTCTGACCTGGCTGTTGTTTTGATGTTGACACTGATTTAAGTTTGTATCAGATATTAATTAAACTCAGATTGATTAATGATCAAGGTTGATCATGTGGAGAGGAAAAGTCCAAGTACGGATACTTGGCACGCGAAGTCTGAGAGGGCTCGATAGCTCGTTCTCCGGACTAGGTCAGAGAGGGCTCGGAAGCTCGTTCTCTGGACCGGACGAAGTCGGAGAGGGCTCGGCAGCTCGTTCTCCAGACTAGGTCAGAGAGGGCTCGGTAGCTCGTTCTCTGGACCGAACGAAGTCGGAGAGGGCTCGGCAGCTCGTTCTCCAAACTAGGTCAGAGAGGGCTCGGTAGCTCGTTCTCTGACCCCGACGTGGAAGTCGGAGAGGGCTCGGTAGCTCGTTCTCTGGACCAGGAAGACGTTAGGGTTTAGGGCTGGGAAGTTCTAAAACCAACAGAGGCATTGGATCGGTCTGTTGACCGATCCAGTGATACTTTGGCTGTCTGGATCGGTCTGTCGACCGATCCAGTGATACCTTAGTTATCTGATCGGTCTCGTGACCGATCAGTAACCACACAGTAGCTCTCTGTGAGTTATCTGATCGGTCTCGTGACCGATCAGTAACCACACAGTAGCTTTCTGTGGGTTATCTGATCGGTCTGGTGACCGATCAGTAAGAAGCGAGACAACAGGGGATCAATAGGGGGATCGGTCTGTGGACCGATCCACCTATAGGCTGATCGGTCCACAGACCGATCAGCATCACTCCAGACCGATCAGGATGTGTCCTGATCGGTCCAGAGAGTTATGGATCGGTCTGTTGACCGATCCACAATGATGTCGTTTGTCTTCTGCTGTTTCTCTGTGATTTTTGATTCATCTGAACTAACCATCTGCTGTAAGTTTTTTTGAGTTACAGATTGCAGGTGTCGTGCCAATGCTTAAATTCAAATTAAGCTCCATCAGAAGAATAAGACCAAGTGCTCTTTCTGCCGTGTTTCGCTGCAAATGGTGCAATTGGAGCGTCAACGTTCACTGGCTGCGATCAGTTGGCAACAGCTTGACTCTTGCTTATTGGTTCGAGCTCAGAGACACCAGTGAAGACTATGGATGGTATTGGTGTGAGTTCAGAGAACCAGATAAGGAGGAAGAGTGATTGGCGACGCCTGAGTTGGTCGCAGTGATTCGATACAGGTGACAGTGATTCGGCTCTGGCTGAAGACAGTGAGAAAGCAGAGGAATAAGAAGAAGGAAGAAGAGAGGTTTGGGTAAGCAATTTTCAAAAACCCTCTGTCGATCAAGCAAGAGGCTGTGTGTTTGAGCTCTTGGCTGAGGAACTTCTTCTGTCTTTGCGCTTTGCTTTTATCGTGGCTGTAAGTTTATTGTTCATTTCTCTTAGCCACTAAACTCTGTAAGTCTTGTGCTTCATTTCAAATCTTTTCTGAGACTTTGTGTGGAGAGGTTACTCCACCGAGAAGGAGAAATACTTAGCCGGAATTTGTCTGGGGTGTGATCTACCGAAAGATCAAGGGATCGTCCACCTTACGGACACGCCGAGGAGTAGGGGCAAGTTATCCCCGAACCTCGTACATCCTTGATGTGTTAGTGGTGGGTTATTTCTTTTCCTTGCATCAGTTTTCCTTTTGTTTATTTCCGCTGTGCTAACAAACTTTTGTGAGGAGATTAATTGAGTTTTTAGAGGAGGCTATTCACTCCCCCCCTCTCTAGCCATCCGAAGGTCCTAACAAGTGGTATCAGAGCAAGACGCTCTTCATCTGGATTAACACCCTAAAGAGCAAGAAGATGGCTATGAAGGAAGGTTTTAGCACCAATCATCCACCCTACTTCGACAAAGTGGACTTCCAATATTGGAAGAGCCATATGAAGTATTATCTCAAGACCGACATCTCCATGTGGTTCTCGGTCAAGGAAGGGTTCACACCTCCGAAGGACGAAGAAGGTAAGGAACTAGAGTCGTCAAGGTGGTCCGCCGAGCAAACTCGCAAAGGACAAGCCCATGCCAAGGCGGTGGTCACTCTACAATGTGGGATAGCCAAAGATCAACTTGTCAAGGTAGGTCCATTTGTGAGTGCAAAAGATTTGTGGAACAAGCTCATCGAGCTCCAAGAAGGAACCGGAGACTCTCGGATCGCCAAGAGAGACTTGTTCCTAAACCAACTACAGAATCTCACCATGAAGGAGAACGAAACGGTAAGTGAACTACACGGGAGATTCAAAGACATCATCAATGGTCTTCATTCCGTAGATGAACACGTAGAGAATCGCGATCTTGTAAGGTACGCTCTCAAAGCCTTTCCGAGGAATGCCTTGTGGTCATCTATGGTAGATGCCTACAAGGTCTCCAAGGACCTTTCAATTGTTAAATTAGATGAATTCTTTTGTGAAATGGAACTTCATAAACTTGCTAACAAGGGTCAAAAAGAGAAAGGTATTGCCTTAGTTGCAGGAGAAAAGAGCAAGCATGGAAGATGGAAGAAAGAAAAGAAGAAGGAGAAAGAGATTCCTACATCCTCATCCTCCTCCGAGTCCGATGATGAAGGTGGATCATCATCGAGCGAGATGGCCAACTTCGTAAGGAGAATCATGAGAAGGAGCCGGAGATACAAAGGGAAAGGTAAGTCTATTGATCAAAATGTTGATAAGTCTAACGTTACGTGTTATGAGTGTAGCAAGAAAGGACACTATCGGAGCGAGTGTCCAAAACTCAAGAAGAAGGAGGAAAGGGCCAAGAAGAAGAAAGCTCTCAAAGCTACTTGGGATAAATCCTCCTCAAGCTCATCGGAGGAAGAGAAGAAGGAGAAAAGCACTCGTCAATTAGCGCTCATGGCAAGAGAGGAATCGGATTCCGGAAGTGATACATCAGCCGCGGCTTCATCATCTTCGGATGATGAAGAGGTAACTTCTCTTCACTTAGAAAAATGCTATAAAACTATTGCACATTTATCTACTTTGCTTAAGAAATCAAAAACTGAAATCAAATCACTAAAAGATGAAGTAGAACACTTGAAGACTCTTAGGGAAGATGAGGTTGATGACCTACATCAAGAGCTTCTTGAGGATGAAAACAAAGCCTTAAAGAGTGAAGTTGAGAAACTCAAGAAAATGCTTGAGAAATTCTCAACTAGCTCTAAGACCTTAGATATGATTCTAAATGCCCAAAGGGCGGTCTACAACAAGGCTGGGTTAGGATATCAACCTAAGGAGTCTAGTTTCATTTCCCTAGTGTCTAGAACCCAATTTCATAGATCACATGCTTCTAGGGTTCATGAGACTAGGAAGGGTGTGACCAAGGCATGGGTTCCTAGGTCTTTCATTGTAGATGCATTAGGTCCCAAGATTTGGGTACCTAAAACATCTATCTTTCGTGTCTTGTAGGCATTTGTCAAGGGGGAGCATCTATCAACTTGGTTTGTTGATAGTGGATGCTCTAAGCACATGACCGGGGACAAGTCACTCTTTACTACCATTCAAAAGAAAAATAGAGGTAATGTGTCCTTTGGTAATAATGGTATCCTTAAGGTTATAGGAGTTGGAGATATTCATATATCCGAATGTCTCCAAATAAAAAATGTCCTTCTAGTCAAGGGGATGACCTTTAATCTCCTAAGTGTCAGCCAATTGTGTGATACGGGTTACACAATTGAGTTCCATTCAAGTCAATATCTGGTCAAACACATTGACACACTTGACACGGTACTAGTAGACACAAGGGTAGATAACATTTATCAAGTATTTTTTAAAAGTGCTACTAATGCCTCTGCAAAGTGTTTCATGTCAAAAGAAGAAGAATCATGGCTGTGGCATAGGAGGTTGGCCCATGTGAATATGAAGAATATTCGAAAGCTGGCCAACAAAGGATTAGTGCGAGACTTACCAAGCATCAAGTACCAAAAGACAAAATTATGTGATGCATGTCAAAAGGGTAAGCAAACAAAAGCGTCTCATAAAGGTAAAAGCGCTGTAAGTACATCTACTGCTTTAGATTTATTGCATATGGATTTGTTTGATTGTAGTAATGTCATTTCATTGAATGGAAGTAGATATTGCTTAGTGATCATTGATGACTTTACTAGATATACATGGACTTTCTTTTTGAAAAATAAGGATCAAACTATAGATATTTTTGTTTCCTTTTGTAGAAGAACTGAAAATGAAAAATCAACAACAATTAAAACAATTAGAAGTGATCATGGTGGAGAATTTCAAAACCATAGATTTTTAGAATTTTGTCAAGAAAAAGGATATAGGCATGAGTTCTCTACTCCAAGGACCCCACAACAAAATGGGGTTGTGGAGAGAAAGAACCGAGTCTTGCAAGAGGCTGCACGAAGCATGCTCAATGAGTACTCACTACCGAGCTACTTATGGGCTGAGGCTGTAAATACCGCTTGCTATGTGCAAAACCGAGTCTTGATACATAGGTTTTTAGGAAAGACTCCCCATGAACTTTGGTTTGGGAAACCCCCTACAATTAAACATCTTAGGGTGTTTGGTTGTAAGGTGTTTATCTTGAACACCAAGGATCATCTTGGAAAGTTCACGGCTAAGGCTGACGAAGGGATACTAGTCGGGTACTCTCTCATCAGCAAAGCCTATCGAGTCTACAACAATAGGACTAAATTGATTGAAGAGTCCTCGGATGTAGCATTTGAAGAAATTCCTAAATCAAATAATCAATCAAGGGATGTAGGAGAAATTCAATTTGAACTTAGAAATCTAAGTTTAAATGATCAAAACATGGAAAGAGTCGAAATTGACTCCGATGATGATGAGCAAAGGCAAGAGAGGGCTCAGTCTGATCCTCTGCTTGATACTGAGCCCTTGCCTGTGTCTAGTGAGACCACTCATGAGGCACCGCCAACACCAAGGCAATCTAGGATAGCCTCTAGTCATCCCCAAGACCAGATTATGGGAGACATTCAACAAGGGGTTAGGACTAGATCATTCTTTAGAAATGAGTCTAATGAGGTCGCCTTGATCTCAGAAATCGAACCAAAATTAGTTGATGAGGCATTGCACGATCCTGATTGGATCATAGCTATGCAAGATGAGTTAGGTCAATTTGAAAGGAGCCAAGTGTGGGACTTAGTTCCTAGACCTAAGAAGACCACCATTATTGGAACCAAATGGGTCTTCAAAAATAAGTTAAACCAAAAGGGAGAAGTCGTAAGAAACAAGGCAAGACTTGTAGCCAAGGGCTATAGTCAAGTCGAAGGCCTCGATTATGATGAGACTTATGCTCCCGTGGCCCGATTAGAGTCCATTCGTTTGATGCTAGCTTTTGCTGCACATAGAGGCTTCAAACTCTATCAAATGGGCGTTAAATCGGCTTTCTTAAATGGTTTCATTAAAGAAGAGGTCTATGTTGAACAACCACCGGGGTTTGTGAATACCGAAGCTCCAAACCACGTGTACAAGATCAAGAAAGCTCTTTATGGGCTTAAACAAGCACCTCGAGCATGGTACGAAAGGTTGTCAACTTACTTACTAGAAAAGGGTTTTGTAAGAGGTCAAATAGACCCAACACTATTTCTGCGTAGAGATGGTGAAAACATATTTGTAGCCCAGGTGTATGTCGATGACATAATTTGTGGCTCAAATAACAAGGACTATTTGAATGAATTTATCACTCACATGGAAAGTGAGTTTGAGATGAGTCTGGTAGGAGAATTGACATTCTTCCTTGGACTTAAAATCAAACAAACTCGAGATGACATCTATGTCCATCAGACGAAATACACTCAAGAGATGCTCAAGAAATTCAAAATGAGTGACTCTAAGGAAGTATCCACTCCAATGGCGACGAACACTCACCTTGACAATGATGAGAATGGAAAACCAGTTGATCTAACGTAATATAGAAGCATGATCGGTAGTCTTCTATATCTCACAGCTAGTCGACCGGACATACTTTTTGCTGTGGGCATGTGCGCTAGATATCAAGTATGTGCCAAGGAATCTCATTTAATTGCAGTTAAGAGAATTCTGAGATACCTTAAGGGCACAATTAGAGTAGGCCTCTGGTACCCTCGTACTGAGTCTTTTGATTTGATAGGTTATACCGACTCCGATTATGCTGGGTGCAAATTGGATCGGAAAAGCACTAGTGGGGGTTGCCAATTTTTAGGTTCATCATTGGTTAGTTGGTCAAGTCGGAAGCAACATTGCGTTGCTCTCTCCACAACCGAGGCTGAATACATTGCCATGGGAGAGAGTGTATCATAATTGTTGTGGATGATCCACACCCTAGAAGATTATGGGCTTTCGTATAAGGGAGTGCAAGTGATGTGTGACAACATCAGCACAATAAACCTAACGAAAAATCCAGTCCATCATTCAAGGAACAAACACATTGAAGTGCGTCATCACTTCATTAGAGATCACGTAGCTAGGGGAGACATTGTGCTCACATATGTTGAGTCAAAATCAAACCTAGCTGATATTTTTACCAAACCTCTTCTGGAAAATAAATTTAGTCATTTAAGGAGAGAATTGGGAATGTGTTTGGCTCAATAGGTCATTAGGACTTCATCATGATCAATAAGGACATTAAAACGACAAGAGGAATTGGGAAATTAACTTGGGCAACTTGGGGACATCTCACACAAACTATAAGGTTTAACAAATTATTTTTGTTTGCTAGAAATGGGGTGAGATGCTAGGATCAGCCGAATTATTCAAAATGTATCATGCATCCCTTGAATAATTAGGTTGAAGAGACATAAATTGAGTATGGGGAAGACCATTACATAATTCATGTGTATTTGGTTCCTAGATCTTACTCATATATTCCAACCAAGGAAACTTGGTTGGACCTTTACCTAGAAATTATGTAACTTTGGTTGATGGACTGTTTGATACCTTTGATCGATACTTTTCATAATTTTGATTGAAACTAGGACAAGTCCTTGAAATAATGATAGCAATTTGGTTATATTTTGATAAACTTGAAACTGAACATAACAAGGTCGAAAATTTTAGTTTTCAAGCCTTGAGTTGTCTAAATGTCTGAAACTTTCGGACTATAAACAATTTCAGACCATAATCTTTAGGAAATAGTTATGCTTGTAGATTCTTCAGGCTCTAGGTACTGAATTTGGAAGTTTTACTAGAAAAACTTCTACGAATTATCGAACACCTCTACGAATTTCAGTTACTGAAATTACTGGAGAAACTTCAGTATCAGACACTGATCGGTCTACAGCCCGATCAGGAGAAGGTGGATCGGTCTGTCGACCGATCCAAAATCTCTCCAGACCATTCTGTTTGTAATATGATCGGTCCAGGGACCGATCAGGTTCGTTTTGTATGCCAGGAAGCCTACTGATCGGTCTACAGACCGATCAGGAGTTCCCTGATCGGTCCGGGGACCGATCAGGTTAGTCTGGTACGCAGAGAGGCTACTGATTATTTTCTGATCGGTCTACAGACCGATCAGGAGGTTTCCTGATCGGTCCGGGGACCGATCAGGAAGTTTCTGATATCTCCTGATCGGACAACCGTCCGATCATTTCGACACCTGGACACCGATCTCTCTTAAATCTTCCCGATCCTTTCTCTTCTCCTTTCACGCTGAAGCCCTAGCCGACACTTTTCTACACCTCAACTCTTCTCTTCTCTTTCCACGCCAAAGCCCTAGCCAAAAGATACTTCAATGGCACCAAGGTAACTTCATACTTCCCTAGAACTACTCACCTTGGCATTTCAGTTTCATTTCTCACCATATCTGTGCATTTTGTTTTGACTTTCGATTGTTGGTGGCTCCGGTGCTCATTTACTTGCCCCATTGTATCACATTGTTAAAACTTAGGAAGAAACAAGTGGGTGAAGGAACCTCTAAGTCACCTGAGAAATCTAAGACTAAGGCTCCCTCCCGACCTCAACCATCTGTCTCCGGGAGATTCCCAAACCACCATTTTGAACAAGCCTTTAAACAAAGAACCTTTAAATTGCTCCCTTGTAGGTCTGTGGATCGAAAATTCATGGATGAATTTTGTCCATCTGTGTCAGAAATCATTGCCTATTACAAACTCGATTCACTTGTCTATTTAGAACGAGATATCAATTATGACTTAGTATCTGAGTTTTATAACAACCTTCATCAAACTAATGATGTAAGTTATAAAACAAAAGTTGCTAAGCAGACTCTTGATTTTAGTTTCTCAGCTTTCTTTGATTATCTAGATTGCCGGAGGTGTTCAGGAAATGTCTTTTCTATATATCCTGATCTACCAGACCCCTTACATTCACCCTTTGATATCTCATCTGACTCCATCTATGAGTATTTCTTCAGACATCCTAGACCGGGTGGGCTAGATGAATTAGATGTTGATTTTCCTACTTTTGCAGCCTTGAGATTATCTGCCCCAGATTACATTCTTTTTAAGATTGTCACAAACTACCTTCTGCCAATTACATCTAAACCCTTGTCTGAGATCCGACCATATCATTGCCTGATGCTTTATGGATTGCGTCGGCGTCTTGACTTTGACATCATGTCTAGCATCTATTCTTCGATCATCTCCTATAGTGAGCCAAACAGCTTCACTGTTTATATGCCTTATGGGCATATAATTACAGATTGGCTCGAGACCCTTCAGATTGATGTCTCCAAGGGTAGAATAGTCAAGATGGTCAGGCAGAACTGCAGACTTGGGAAACGGGTATTTTCCAAGTCTGGCATCATAGGACAGAATGGGGAGGTTCGGTGGAAGGATGGGAGAGCACTAGGTGAGCTACCACGGGCACCTCCACGACAGGTTGCGGCTGCTCCTGCTGCTGCTGCTGACGATGGAGAGGCAGATCCTGATCTGCACTGGCAGATCGCCGAGCTGGAGAGTTGCATTGATCAGCACGATGAGCTGCTGGTTGCTGAGCTCCACGGGTTGCGCGTTCAGATTGACCAGCGCTACGATGATTTACGTAGTCAGCAGTTGGCGACACATCAGGCGATTATGGGATGGATGGCCAGATACCCACCTCCGCAGTATTTCCCGGGCTATCCATCCTCGAGCAGCGACATGCCACCTCAGGGACCCACTCCTCCCGCTGATGATGCTGATGCCCCTCATGATGAGGAGGTTGATTGATACACATTGTTCTATGCTGTCATTTTGATTATCTATGTTTTGGATGTTGTTTGTTGGATACTTATGTCTGACCTGGATACTTGCTGATTTCATATATTTATGCTGCACATCTTCTTATTTTTCTTTATGTTTCACTTCCTATTGGCTATTAATATGCTGTTCATATGCCATGTCTTGTATGTCTCTTATTTCTTTATCACTATCTTATAATACACTTAGAGGGAATTCTAGGTGGATTAAGAAAAAGACAGTATGGGTTAAGGGGGAGTCCTTTAACGTTTTCTTACCTAATTCGCACCTTTTCGGTGTTTGACAAATGGGGAGAAGATAACTAAGTTTAGAGATAAATGAAAGTTTGGCTTTAGGGGGAGGATCTTGATTCCCCTATCCTTACATGGTGTTGTATCTGTCTTAGGGGGAGGATCTTGATTCCCCTAAAATTAGGGAAATATGAACATTTCTGATCTAAACTTAAATCGTGTTGTCAAACAACAAAAAGGGGGAGATTGTTAATACAATCTAACCTGGCTGTTGTTTTGATGTTGACACTGATTTAAGTTTGTATCAGATATTAATTAAACTCAGATTGATTAATGATCAAGGTTGATCATGTGGAGAGGAAAAGTCCAAGTACGGATACTTGACACGCGAAGTCGGAGAGGGCTCGGTAGCTCGTTCTCCGGACTAGGTCAGAGAGGGCTCGGTAGCTCGTTCTCTGGATCAGACGAAGTCGGAGAGGTCTCGGCAGCTCATTCTCCAGACTAGGTCAGAGAGGGCTCGGTAGCTCGTACTCCGGACTAGGTCAGAGAGGGCTCGGTAGCTCGTTCTCCAGACTAGGTCAGAGAGGGCTCGGTAGCTCGTTCTCTGGACCTGACGAAGTCGGAGAGGGCTCAGTAGCTCGTTCTCCGGACTAGGTCAGAGAGGGCTCGGTAGCTCGTTCTCTGGACCGGATGAAGTCGGAGAGGCATTGGATCGGTCTGTTGACCGATCCAGTGATACTTTGGCTGTCTGGATCGGTCTGTCGACCGATCCAGTGATACCTTAGTTATCTGATCATTCTCGTGACCGATTAGTAACCACATAGTAGCTCTCTGTGAGTTATCTGATCGGTCTCGTGACCGATCAGTAACCACACAGTAGCTTTCTGTGGGTTATCTGATCGGTCTGGTGACCGATCAGTAAGAAGCGAGACAACAGGGGATCAATAGGGGGATCGGTCTGTGGACCGATCCACCTATAGGCTGATCGGTCCACAGACCGATCAGCATCACTCCAGACCGATCAGGATGTGTCCTGATCGGTCCGTTGACCGATCCACAATGATGTCGTTTGTCTTCTGCTGTTTCTCTGCGATTTCTGATTCATCTGAACTAACCATCTGCTGTAAGTTTTTTTGAGTTACAGATTGCAGGTGTCGTGTCAATGCTTAAATTCAAATTTAGCTCCATCAGAAGAATAAGACCAAGTGCTCTTTCTGCCGTGTTTCGCTGCAAATGGTGCAATTGGAGCGTCAACGTTCACTGGCTACGATCAGTTGGCAACAGCTTGACTCTTGCTTATTGGTTCGAGCTCAGAGACACCAATGAAGACCATGGATGGTATTGGTGTGAGTTCAGAGAATCAGATAAGGAGGAAGAGTGATTGGCGACACCTGAGTTGGTCGCAGTGATTCGATACAGGTGACAGTGATTCGGCTCTGGCTGAAGATAGTGAGAAAGCAGAGGAATAAGAAGAAGGAAGAAGAGAGGTTTGGGTAAGAAATTTTCAAAAACTCTCTGTCGATCAAGCAAGAGGCTGTGTGTTTGAGCTCTTGGCTGAGGAACTTCTTCTGTCTTTGCGCTTTGCTTTCATCGTGGCTGTAAGTTTATTGTTCATTTCTCTTAGCCACTAAACTCTATAAGTCTTGTGCTTCATTTCAAATCTTTTCTGAGACTTTGTGTGGAGAGGTTACTCCACCGAGAAGGAGAAATACTTAGCCGGAATTTGTCCGGGGTGTGATCTACCGAAAGATCAAGGGATCATCCACCTTACGGACACGCCGAGGAGTAGGGGCAAGTTATCCCCGAACCTCGTACATCCTTATTGTGTTAGTGGTGAGTTGTTTCTTTTCCTTGCATCAGTTTTCCTTTTGTTCATTTCCGCTGTGCTAACAAACTTTTGTGAGGAGATTAATTGAGTTTTTAGAGGAGGCTATTCACTCCCCCCCCTCTCTAGCCATCCGAAGGTCCTAACATGTAGCAGCCTCTGAGGCAGCTAAAGAAGCAGTATGACTCAGGAACTTTCTAATGGACTTAGATGTGATTCCTGGTTTGCCCAAAATCATCACAATTTATTGTGATAATAGCGGTGCAGTTGCAAACTCGAAGGAACCACGAGCCCATAAGGCAAGTAAACATATAGAGCGCAAGTACCACCTGAAACGAGATATCGTGAAGCGAGGAGAAGTTGTCATCGCCAAGATTGCATCAGCAGATAACCTGGCAGATCCTTTCACTAAGGCTCTTCCGGCAAAAGCTTTCGATCAGCATGTGGAGGGAATGGGAATCAGATGTATGGCAGAAGATATGGTAGCTTAGTCATTAGTATAAGTGGAAGATTGTTAGAGTGTATACTGAAAGCCTAAGCTTTTGTAAACATTTATTTTGAATAAAGAATCACATTTGGTCAAATTATCTACATTTGTTTGTAGTTGTTCAATTAATTTATATTGTAGATAACATAGTATGTAGTGTCACATACAGAAAATGATGTTATCAGTACCTTATAAATTATAAACAGCAGCTCACGACCAAAATGGAAAGGAACAAACCATTGGAAGGTCGTAGTGTAATTAGGAATTAGTTTATATTAACTATATAATTACACTAGTACACTTAGAGTGTATTGAGTAGGACTATTAGAGGTCGTTTCTTTTATACTGACTTTATAAAGGAACAAAGACCACAGTTATTATGGAAGTGTGTACTCTTAATCATAATATAATAATAAGCACATATATTTGATATTCATTTCTTTAATTTATCAATGGGTGAGATTTAGTTCGATAAATCAATAAGCTCGATAAGTTGGGAAATGATATCACTTATAGTGTGTGTTGTTAATTATAGAAGGAATCTGTGTCCTAGAGATCTAGGTTGATAATGTCCCCAAGATGAGCTCATAAGGATTGTCATGTTAAACCCTGCAGGTGGACTTAGTCCAACATGACGATAAGGTTGAGTGGTACTATTCTTGGATTAAGGTATTAATTAAATAAGTTGTCAGTAACTCACTTAATTAGTGGACATTCGACATCTTAAACACAGGGAGACTTACACACTCATAATAGGTAGGAGCCCAAAAATATAATTTGGGATTGGTGCGGTAGTTCAATAATAGTTCTCTAGTTGAATGAATTATTATTGATAAAATTAAGTTGTGTGTTCGGGGCGAACACGGGAAGCTTAATTTTATCGGGAGACCAAAACCAATTCCTCCTCTCGGTCCCTATCATAGCCTCTTATTTATAGAGTACTATACCCACCTATACCCACCATCATACCCATGATTAGGTGGCCGGCCAAGACATGGCTTGGATGGGTTGAAGTGTGGCCGGCCCTAGCTTGAACCCAAGCTTAGGTGGCCGGCCCCCATTAAATTTAAAAGAATTTTAATTTTAAAATTTTCTTATGTGAAAGATATAATTTATTGGGTAGATTTAAAATTAAAATATCTTTTTTAAAAGGATCTACAAAAGATTAAAAAAAGAGAATAGATCTCTTTCCTTATTTGTAGATTGGATAGATATTTTATTTTTCTTCTTTATAAATTATTCACATGTTAAAAAATTAAAATTATAGAAATTTCTTTTTATCAACCATGAAGGGATTTTAAAGGGAAATTTTATTTTTTAAAATTTCCGAAGACAAATAAGGAATTTTAATTGTTGATTGAAATTGCCTTGTTTGCTCTTATTGACGTGGCTGGCCATGACATGAAGGTTAAGGAAATTTTTGTTTAATTTTTCTTAATTAATTCATGACAAGGAAAGTTAAGAAATTTTATTGTAATTAAATTTTCTTATTTACCAAAGCTAAGGATTATAAAAGAGGGGGTTGGGGTGCCTTCATGACACACAACCTTTATTATTCTTCTCCCTCTTTTCTTCCTTGGTGTGGCCGGCCCTTCCCTTTCTCTTCTCTCCATCATTGTGGCCAAACCTCACATCCCTCTTGGAGATCAAGTGGTGGCCGGATTCTAGCTTGGAGAAGGAGAGAAAGCTTGCATCCCTTGGAGCATTGGTGGTGTTTTCTCTTCATCCTTGGAGGAGCTCTTGTTTGTGGCTGAACCTTGCAAGGAGGAGAAGAATGTGCTTTGGTGGTTTCTCATCTCGGAAGATCGTTTCCCACACAACGTCCGAGGTTAGAAGAGGAATACGGTAGAAGACCTAGAGGTTTTTACTTGCAAAAGAAAAGGTATACTAGTATTTAATTTCCGCATCATACTAGTTTTATCTTCATGTAAAAATACCAAATACAAGAGGCATGCGATTCTAGTATTTCGAATTTGTTTTCGATGTTGTGTTCTTTGTTTTTCTTTTCCTTGTGATTTGATTGTTCTTTTCGATTGACCTAAAGTTATTTAAGGAAATTAAATATTAGCTTTCCTTAAAAGGCTTTGTCTAGGCGGTGGTGGTTGTTCCCATATCCAAGAAGGTCATGTGCCTCGCCATGCAATCCTGGAAGCTAATTTTGGAAATTAATATTTAATGGAATTAATAACCTAGGAGATTTGGATCGAACGTGTTAAGTTCCGCAGGAGATTCAAGTCTAAACCTAAAAGAACAAATAGATTAAACTTTGGATCAAACGTGTTAAGTTCCGCAGGCGATCCAAGTTTAATTTAAAAGAACACATGGTAGCTAGGAAAATGTTCAGACCTTTGTACAAAATTTTGTACAGTAGAACCATTAGGTTTTCCGAGTAGTAACCAACAATTGGTATCAGAGCTAGGGTTTTGCCTCTGTGTATTTGGTATTAGTTTAATTATACACATGTCATACATAATTTAGGCAGGTTAATAGTAGGATGTGCTAACTTTGTGGATGCAGGATCTAACTATTATGACTTTTAGTTATTATGTGTGTGATTGGACCCTTGAACATGTCAAGGGCATTTATATGTGTGTGCATGATTGTATTATAAAATACAGCAGAAGCTGTATTTAGTTTTATTAGGATTTTATTTTTGATCTAGTTACATGTACATTCCTTTTATGGAATATAGAATCGATGGATGTAAATTTTTTATTTTATGTTCTATCTAGTTTACATGTACATTCCTTCGAGGAATATAGGATCGAAAAATGTAAAATTCTATTTATGTCGCGGATCGAATCTTGCAAGGCATGGAACCTTTTGAGGACCAGAGGCGCAGCGGAACAAGGAGCAAGATGGATGTGACAGCTAGACCCGGTGGCGGTGGCCAAATATGGGAGCAGCTTGGGATGACAACACGCGGAGGACAACCATAGATAAAAGCCATAATAGTTGAAAATTAGATTTTCTATTTATTGTTTTTATATTGTGCTATGTGTGCATGTTAGTATACATGTTTAGTAGGCTAGCATAGTTAAAATTCCTCATTTATAAATAACTAAGTGGGAGAGGAATTTTAAATAAATTCCACGATCTCCATTACTGGTTTGTAAGTGATACAAACAAGCTTGCGCGTTGGCTCTAAGTGCCTTCCTCCATATCGAATGAGCTTGTTTGTAAATCACTAGAACAAACTTCCATTTTGGATGACTATAGGAAGTTAAATTAAGAGCGTGTGATCTTCCCCATCGGAAGGGGCACAATCTTATTAATGGACTTAGTGTCAAGTAATGGTATACACTTAGGCACGTCTAATAGTATCCTCCCCATCGGAGTCACTGCTATTATTCGTGTGACCAAAGGATACCAACTATTAATTTTATTTGTCAAAAAGTTAGGTTGACAAGATAATAAAGTTAATGGGTTATACCCTCTTTTTACAAATGTTGAATTTGTATACGTCCACACTATCGTGACATACAAAATTCACAGTGTTTTGAGGTGTTGGTTAATTTAAAATAGTATTGTTTGAGGAATCAATATTATTCTAAATTTAGAGTTCTGACCAAAAGTTATTTATGATTCTTAGGATGACTTTCAATCCACTGGCCATCATACTACAACAGAATAGACTTACTGGTCCTAATTACATAGATTGGAAAGGAACCTGGACATTGTTCTTACTGCTGAAAGCTATAAGTTTGTACTGACTGAGCCTTTTCCTGATGCACCCACTGGTGAATCTACCCAAGAGGAGATTGAATATCATAAGAAATGGGTAAAGGCATATGAGATGACGCGGTGTTACATTTTGGCTTCAATGTCAAATGTATTGCAACATCAACATCAAGATTTACCAACAGCTTATGATATTATGAATAATCTCAAGGAACTCTTTGGTCATCAGGATCGGGCTTCTAGACAAGAAGCCATGAGAAAGATAATGACAACCACCATGCAAGAGGGTACTCCTGTGAGGGATCATATCCTAAAGATGATGGCTTATCTGAACGAAATACAGATCCTTGGAGGAGAAATTGATGGGGAAACCCAGATCGATATGATCCTCCAAACACTACCTAGAAGTTTTGAACAATTCCGCCTGAATTACAATATGAACAGAATGGTATATTCATTGGCTTCAGGCAGCAGAAGGTTTGTTTCGTCACAATTCTCATATTCACTATGCTGAAAATGGTTCTACTTCTAAACCGAAAGGAAAGAAGAAGAAGAAACAAGTTGGTTTAGCAAAGAAAGTGAATAAATCTTAGAGTACAGGACCTAAAGCTGGAATGAAGAAGCCGAAGGGCAAATGCTTCATCTGCAAGCAGTCAGGGCATTGGAAGGCAGACTGTCCTCGTAGGAGTCAGAACAACAAAGGTATATCTCATGCTCTAGTTGTTGAAACATGTTTAGCGGTGTTATCTACCAGTACCTGGTGTGTAGATATAGGAGCCACTGATCATGTCTGCAATTCCTTGCAGGGGTTCCAGGAAACCCGACGACTAACTGAAGGAGAGATTACCATCTACATGGGCAATGCTACTAAGGTGGCGGCTGTTGCAGTGGGAGATGCCTACTTATCTTTTAATAGGAATAGAAATTTGGTTTTAAGAAATTGTCTTTATGTACCCAGTTTTAGAAAGAATTTAATTTCAGTTTCTAAACTGTTTTTGGATGGATATTCAGTTTCCTTTAGTAACGATGTAGTTATTAAGAGAAATAAAATGAGTATCTGTTCTGGTGCATTAGTTGGCAATTTGTATATTTTAAATCCAATTTCTCTCACAAAGCAAAACATGGAAATTTATAACTCATCTTCTAACTCAAATAAGAGAAAAGAACCTTCGGAAATGAAGCAAGCATATCTTTGGCATCTAAGGCTTGGTCATATTAACTTAAGTAGGATTCAGAGGCTTATAGCGGATGGACTTTTGAGTTCATTAGAGTTGGAAAATTTTCCAACTTGTGAATCTTGCTTAGAAGGTAAAATGACCAAGAGGCCTTTTAAGGCCAAGGGGTATAGAGCCAAAGAAGTGTTAGAATTGGTTCATTCTGATTTGTGTGGTCCTATGTCTGTCCAGGCAAGAGGTAGTTTTGAATATTTTGTCTCTTTTATAGACGATTATTCAAGATACGGATACATTTACCTAATGCGCCGCAAGTCCGAGTGCTTTGATAAGTTCAAAGAGTACAAGGCTGATGTGGAGAAACGACTAGGTAAAAGTATCAAGACACTACTGTCTGATCGTGGTGGTGAATACCTCTTAGGAGAGTTTAGGAATTACTTATCAGAGGCTGGGATTCAATCCCAACTATCCGCACCTGGTACACCCCAACAGAATGGTGTGGCAGAACGTAGGAATAGGACTCTTATGTAAATGGTTAGATCGATGATGAGTTATTCATAATTATAAAATTCGTTTTGGGGATACGCTCTGGAAACGGCAGTGTACATTCTGAACTTAGTACCTTCTAAATCAGTTTCTTCTACTCCCACAGAATTGTGGAATGGGCGAAAGCCCAGTCTAAGACATATTCGGATTTGGGGTAGTCCAGCACATGTGCTGAAACCATATGCTGATAAGTTAGAATCTCGTACAGAAATTCGCGTGTTTGTGGGGTATCCCAGAGGAACAAAAGGTGGTTTATTTTATAGTCCTAAAGACCAGAAGGTCATTGTTAGCACCAATGCCCAGTTTTTAGAAGAAGACTATATAATGGATCACAAGCCCAGTAGCAAAGTTATTTTAGAAGAACTTAGAGAGGACACGTCTACCTTAGTACTAACAGTACAAGATGAAGTACCACGAGAGACTGCAACACGTGTCACACATGATACACAACCACAGACAGTGTCTCGTCGTAGTGGAAGGGTTGTAAGGCAGCCTGATAGATTCATGTTTTTGGGAGAGTCTTCGGACTTGATCCCGGGTAAACATGAACCTGATCCCCGAACATATGACGAAGCACTCCAAGATATAGATGCAGCATCTTGGCAAAAAGCAATGAATTCTGAATTAGAGTTTATGTACTCTAATAAGGTCTGGGAGCTTATAGAACCACCTGATGGTGTAAAAGCCGTTGGATGCAAGTGGATCTACAAAAGGAAAAGAGGGACAGACGAGAAGGTAGAAACCTTCAAAGCTAGGCTTGTTGCGAAAGGGTACACTCAGAAAGAGGGAATCGATTATGAGGAGACCTTTTCACCGGTAGCCATGCTTAAGTCTATCCGGATACTCTTATCTATTGCTGCTCATATGGATTATGAGATTTGGCAAATGGATGTCAAGACAGCTTTCCTTAATGGAAGTCTTGAAGAGAACATCCATATGAAGCAACCAGAAGGGTTTATTGAAAAAGGCAAAGAACATCTAGTGTGCAAGCTCAATCGATCTATTTATGGACTGAAGTAAGCTTCAAGATCTTGGAACATCTAGTTTAATGAAGTAATCCAGTCATATGGATTTATTCAGTGTCCAGATGAGTCTTGTGTATACAAGAAGTGTAATGAAAACGTGGTGGTATTTCTTGTACTATACGTAGATGATATTTTGTTAATTGGCAACAATGTCAAGGTATTATCGGACGTAAGGGTATGGTTGTCCAAACAATTTGATATGAAGGCCTTAGAAAATTGTGCACACATTCTTGGGATCAAAGTTATAAGGGATCGCAAGAAAAGAATGTTGTGTCTGTCCCAAGCTTCATATATAGATACAATCCTTGCTCGTTTTAGCATGCAGGATTCCAAGAAAGGTTTCTTACCTTTTAGGCATGGAGTAGCTCTATCTAAAGAGATGTCTCCAAAGACATCAAAGGAGATAGAGGACATGAAAGTAGTTCTTTATGCTTCGGCTGTAGGAAGCCTAATGTATGCAATGCTATGTACGAGACCTGATATCTGTTTTATTGTGGGCATGGTTAGCAGATATCTGAGTAACTCTGGGCAAGGACATTGGACTGCAGTAAAGCATATATTAAAGTACCTGAGAAGGACTAGAGATTATATGCTAGTTTACCAAGCAGACGATTTTCTCCCTGTCGGTTACACGGATTCAGATTTTCAATCAGATAGGGACAACAGTAAGTCTACATCAGGCTATGTGTTTACTTTAGGAGGTGGAGCCATTGCATGGAGGAGTGTTAAGCAGAAATGCGTTTTGGACTCAACCATGGAGGCTGAGTATGTAGCAGCCTCTGAGGCAGCTAAAGAAGCAGTATGGCTCAAGAACTTTCTAATGGACTTAAATGTGATTCCTGGTTTGCCCAAAATCATCACAATTTATTGTGATAATAGCGGTACAGTTGCAAACTCGAAGGAACCACGAGCCCATAAGGCAAGTAAACATATAGAGCGCAAGTACCACTTGATACGAGATATCGTGAAGCGAGGAGAAGTTGTCATCGCCAAGATTGCATCAACAGATAACCTGGCAGATCCTTTCACTAAGGCCCTTCCGGCAAAAGCTTTCGATCGACATGTGGAGGGAATGGGAATCAGATGTATGGCAGAAGATATGACAGCTTAGTCATTAATATAAGTGGGAGATTGTTAGAGTGTATACTGAAAGCTTAAGCTTTTGTAAACATTTATTTTGAATAAAGAATCACATTTTGTCAAATTATCTACATTTGTTTGTAGTTGTTCAATTAATTTATATTGTAGATAACATAGTATGTGGTGTCACATACAGAAGATGATGTTATCAGTACCTTATAAATTATAAACAGCAGCTCACGACCAAAATGGAAAGGAACAAACTATTGAAAGGTCGTAGTGTAATTAGGAATTAGTTTATCTTAACTATATAATTACACTAGTACACTTAGAGTGTATTGAGTAGGACCATTAGAGGTCATTTCTTTTATACTGACTTTATAAAGGAACAAAGACCACAGTTATTATGGAAGTACGTGCTCTTAATCCTAATATAATAACAAGCACATATATTTGATATTTATTTCTTTAATTTATCAATGGGTGAGATTTAGTTCGATAAATCAATAAGCCCGATAAGTTGGGAAATGATATCACTTATAGTGTGTGTTGTTAATTATAGAAGGAATCTGTGTCCTAGAGATCTAGGTTGATAATGTCCCCAAGATGAGCTCATAAGGATGGTCATGTTAAACCCTGCAGGTGGACTTAGTCCAACATGACAATAAGGTTGAGTGGTACTATTCTTGGATTAAGATATTAATTAAATGAGTTGTCAGTAACTCACTTAATTAGTGGACATTCGACATCTTAAACACAGAGAGACTTACACACTCATAATAGGTAGGAGCCCAAAAATGTAATTTGGGATTGGTGCGGTAGTTCAATAATAGTTCTCTAGTGGAATGAATTATTATTGATAAAATTAAGTTGCGTGTTCGGGGCGAACACGGGATGCTTAATTTTATCGGGAGACCAAAACCAATTCCTCCTCTCGGTCCCTATCGTAGCCTCTTATTTATAGAGTACTATACCCACCTATACCCACCTTCATACCCATGATATAGGGGCCGGCCAAGCTAGCTTGTGGATCAAGCTAGGGTCGGCCAAAACTTGGTTCATGGGTGGCCGGCCCTAGCTTGAACCCAAGCTTAGGTGGTCGACCCCCATTAAATTTAAAAGAATTTTTAATTTTAAAATTTTCTTATGTGAAAGATATAATTTATTGGAGAGATTTAAAATTAAAATATCTTTTTTAAAAGGATCTACAAAAGATTAAAAAAAGAGAATAGATCTCTTTCCTTATTTGTAGATTGGAAAGATATTTTATTTTTCTTCTTTATAAATTATTCACATGTTGAAAAATTAAAATTATAGAAATTTATTTTTATCAACCATGAAGGGATTTTAAAGAGAAATTTTATTTTTTAAAATTTCCGAAGACAAATAAGGAATTTTAATTGTTGATTGAAATTGCCTTGTTTGCTCTTATTAATGTGGCCGGCCATGACATGAAGGTTAAGGAAATTTTTGTTTAATTTTTCTTAATTAATTCATGACAAAGAAAGTTAAGAAAATTTTATTGTAATTAAATTTCCTTATTTACCAAAGCTAAGGATTATAAAAGAGGGGGTTGGGGTGCCTTCATGGCATACAACCTTTATTATTCTTCTCCCTCTTTTCTTCCTTGGTGTGGCCGGCCCTTCCCTTTCTCTTCTCTCCATCATTGTGGCCGAACCTCACATCCCTCTTGGAGATCAAGTGGTGGCCGGATTCTAGCTTGGAGAAGAAGGAGAGAAAGCTTGCATCCCTTTGAGCATTGGTGGTGTTTTCTCTTCATCCTTGAAGGAGCTCTTGTTTGTGGCTGAACCTTGCAAGGAGGAGAAGAAGGTGCTTTGGTGGTTTCTCATCTCGGAAGATCATTGCCCACACAACGTCCGAAGTTAGAAGAGGAATACGGTAGAAGACCTAGAGGTTTTTACTTGCAAAAGAAAAGGTATACTAGTATTTAATTTCCGCATCATACTAGTTTTATCTTCATGTAAAAATACCAAATACAAGAAGCATGCAATTCTAGTATTTCGAATTTGTTTTCGATGTTGTGTTCTTTGTTTTTCTTTTCCTTGTGATTTGATTGTTCTTTTCGGTTGACCTAAAGTTATTTAAGGAAATTAAATATTAGCTTTCCTTAAAAGGCTTTGTCTAGGCGGTGGTGGTTGTTCCCATATCCAAGAAGGTCATGTGCCTCGCCATGCAGTCCTGGAAGTCAATTGTGGAAATTAATATTTAATGGAATTAATAACCTAGGAGATTTGGATCGAACGTGCTAAGTTCCGCAGGAGATTCAAGTCTAAACCTAAAAGAACAAATAGATTAAACTTTGGATCAAACGTGTTAAGTTCCGCAGATGATCCAAGTTTAATTTAAAAGAACACATGGTAGCTAGGAAAAGGTTCAGACCTTTGTACAAAATTTTGTATAGTAGAACCATTAGGTTTTCCGAGTAGCAACTAACAGTAGGGTCTTATGTGTTGGGGATCGGTGGCCGGCTTGAAGGGGGGTTGGATAGACGACACCCCCAAATCACTCGCTTCCTACACTAGTTAGCTTGCGCAGCGGAAATACAAACTAATACAAACAAGCTAAATTAAATACAAGACAAGAAAGGAAATGCAAACCGCTGACACGTTGTTTAACGTGGTTCGGAGATAAAGCTCCTACTCCACGGCTGTCCGTAAGGTGGACGATCCCGATCCGTCGGTGGATGATTCCCCGGCAAACTCCGGCTAGCTCAAACCTCCTTGTGGGTGGAGAAACCTCACCACAACCCTCACAAGATCTCCTTTGACGCTAGGGCACAGGTAGACTACTAATAGAGATTAACCACCTCTATTTCATCAACCTCAACCAAGCTCCCAAGGCTTGGTTATATAGGCCACGGGTTGGAAAACCCAGCCTACCAGTCGACTGCCCTCTGTGGAAATTCGCCCGTTACATCCCAACGGCTCGATTTCACACTAACCGAGCGAACAGAGATATTCTGTTCGTTGCCAGTCGACTGCTAAAACATGCAGTCAACTGCTACAGTACTACTACAGTAGCGCTGCAGTACTGCTACAGTAAAACCCTAAAACTAGGATTTTACTCCGACTACAATCTTTCATGCACTCGTACCCTCACCCTTATGACTCATTTGATGCTTCATTTACAGCTTTGACCTCTTGCCTTCAAGCCTACTTCCTTTGGCTCTCGTCCCTCGGATGCATTCAAGCCCGCGGTTCGTCCCCAATGTCATCCTTCGCGTATGCCTCGAAGTCCCTTCCCTCGACCCTTGTCCTCGCTGCGTTGTCCACGGTCCCTCGGATGCTCCATCCTTCACCGGACCCGAAGCCATCAACCTGAGTCACATGTGTATCCTGCAAACCTGCACAACTCAAATACACATATCAAATATAAGGGTGAATCTAACTTAAACCCTTTGCCCAAACACCAAAACACATGGTCCCGCGGACCATCGGGATTGCTCCAACATTATGTGCTCAAAATGATTGGGTACGTGGAGAAATTACAAAGATTGGGATTTCCACTAGGCTAAGAATTGGCCACTGACCTTATTCTGGAGTTGTTGCCTAAGAACTATAGTTAATTTATCATGAACTATAACATGAATGAAATTGACAAACCATTGCCTGAGATGTTGAGCATATTAAGAATTGTTGAACTCAACCTTAAGAAGGAAAAGCCTAGTACCATTTTAATGGCGCCAAAGGGAAAAGGCAAATAGAAGCCCAAAGGTAAGGTAAGGGCACGACTCATGCATTGAAATCCAAAGGTGGGGTTGCTAAGAAAAGAACCTGCTCCCACTGTGATGAAACTAGACACTGGAAGAGGAACTGCAAGTTGTACCTAGAGAAAGTGAAAAGGAAGAGAAGTGAAACTTCTGCCTTAGGTATATATGCTTAGAAGTCAATCTATCTATTAATTCTTCATGGGTATTAGATACCAAGTGCACATCTCCCATTTGTACTAATGTGCAGGAACTGAGAAATAGTAGATCATTAATAAAGGACGAAGTAGTCCTATGAGTAAGCAATAGCCCAAGAGTTACTGCTATAGTTGTAGGAATATATTCTTTATCTTTGCCCAGTGGACTTGTTTTAAAACTTAAAGAGTGATGTTATGTGCCTATTTTAACTAAGAACGTTATCTCTATTTCTTGTTTAGACAAAAAAATATTTTTCATTTGTAATAAAGGACAAATGTTGTTCTATTTATTTCAATGAAATATTCTATTACAGTGCACTGTTAGCAATTCGAGCCGTAAAAATCGCTTTTTGCGTTGTGGAAACCACGAAGCTAGCCACGGATCTGTGTGAAGATAAAAAAATTATACATGTACATATTTGTCTACACTAGATCTACCTTAGATCTACATGAAAAAGAAGTATACCCTTGTAGCGATGCCCTTCGCTTATCCCACTCGTCCAAACGGTTGCCAGATCTCGTAGAGTGTTAAGTGTACACTCCTCTATACGTATCCACACGGACAAAAGGTGGAGAGAAACCACTTAGAGTGTTCTAGCACCCTTTAGAGGTTTCAACAATGGAGGAGAAGGAGAGCAAGAGAAGAGAGAAAGAGGAAGAATAAGCCTTGAATGAGAATTCACTCACCACTAATGTGGTCGACCACTTAATGGAGGTTTTATACCTCCATGTAATACCAAGAGTCATGACTCTTGGTCTTCCTCATGAGGTGGCACATAATGATGTAGCCTTGATGATGTGAAACACGATCATCGGCCAGCCCATGCCAAGTCACCATAACGTGGCATTTGGTCAAGTCAAACTTGACCCTTCATCTTCCCTCTCAAGTCAAGTCAAACTTGACCTCTTATCTCCCATGGTTGATCAAATCTAACCTTTGACTCAAATCAATTTAATTTAATGAATCTCTATTCATTGGTTTAAATTGACTCAATGAATCATAATCTAAATTAGACTCATTTGACACATGAATCAAATTGAGTCCAACTCAATTAGTCTAATTTGGATTACTCTTAATCCAACTTGGTTCATCACATGAACCTAATCCTCTTGGTCCATCATATGAACCTAATCTCCATCTAATTGCCCTTTGTGTGTGACCCTATAGGTTCTTGTAACGTTGACAATGCTTCTAAACCCATTTAGAAACATAAGTAATGAGCAGTATCTAGCAACATATCATTACTACCCAAGTTACAAGAATGTTGAGATCCAACATCACCATTGTGACTACTAATTGTGAGTCTCACAATATGTGACAATGTCCTTCTATCATAAACATCTAGATTGATCAATTGAGGCATAGACCATGTCATCCTCTAATCAATCTACGTCTTGAACTCCAAGTAGACTCACTCTAATCAAATGAGCTCAATATCTCATATTGACTCATTTGGGCATGACCATGCACTTAGTGGTCTCACTCTACCAAGAATCATGATGTCACTCCCGTCATATAGGAGGGATAGATCCCATCTACATCACTCACATCCCTCCATATAATTTGTTACATACCTAGTAGTCGCCTTTATAGTCCACTCATTTACGGGTGACGTTTGACGAAGCCAAAGTATGCAACTCCTTATGTAGCGAACCATGGTGACTTTAGGTCCAAGGACTGATAGTCATACTAATAGTCACATGAGAAAGTATATGACACTCATATAACGATCTATGATACTTTCTCATAGCGGGTCATTCAGTATATATTCTCCAATGCATACACATGTGTCAACTTGATATCTCATATCCATGACTTGTGAGATCAAGTCATCGAGTTGACCTACATGCTAGTCTCATCGCATTAACATTGTCCCTAAATGTTAATACTTGACTAGGAATGATTAAGAGTAGTGTTCTCTATATCATCTCACTATCAATTCAACTAATCGATTGATATAGATAAGAACCTTCTACTCAAGGACGTTATTATACTTAGTTATTTAGCACCAATACAAGTAAGTATAATAATCATAAAGAAATGTCTTTATAAATATAGGAATATGATACATCGAGTCCATACAATAATCATCACATGATCGGCTCTAGGGCTCTCACTAACAATCTCCCACTAACACTAGTGTCAATCAGTATAGGCTCTAAGGCCCAATGACCTAGTTGGCCATCATGCTTTCTCTGTGCCAAAGCCTTAGTCAAGGGATCAGCGACGTTCTCCTCTATGGGTACTCTGTAAATTTTCACATCCCCTCTATCGATGATCTCTCGAATGAGATGGAAGCGCCGTAGTATGTGTTTGGTCCGCTGGTGTGAGCGAGGTTCCTTAGTCTGCGCAATTGCTCCATTGTTGTCACAATAAAGCTCTATAGGATCGGCTATGCTAGGAACCACCCCAAACTCAATAATGAACTTGTGGATCCAAACTACCTCCTTTGCTGTTTCTGATGCAGCAATATACTCGGCCTCTATTGTAGAATCAGCAACTGTGTCCTGTTTCGAACTCTTCCATCTCACAGCAACACTATTCAAGCAAAACACGAACTTAGACTACGATCTATAATCATCCTAGTCAGTTTGGAAGCTGGCATCACTGTAACCCTTTACAGCTAGCTCGCCATCACTTCCATATATCAAGAAATATTCTTTAGTCCTTCTCAAGTACTTAAGAATATTCTTGACCGCTATCCAGTGATGTTCACCTAGATTTGACTGGTATCTGCTCGTCATGCTCAAAGCATACGATACATCAGGACGAGTACATAGCATGGCGTACATGATAGATCCTATGGCTGAAGCATAAGGGATCTTTTCCATGCGGTCTCTCTCTTCTCTAGAAGAGGGACTTTGAGTCTTCGAAATACTCACACCATGTGACATCGGTAGAAATCCTTTCTTGGAATTCTGCATGGCAAACCGTAGTAATACCGTGTCAATATATGTACTTTGACTTATGCCAAGCAATCTCTTAGATCTATCTCTATAGATCTTTATGCCTAGAATACAAGCGGCTTCACCTAAGTCCTTCATTGAGAAACAATTCCCCAGCCAAGTCTTTACAGACTGCAGCAAAGGGATGTCATTTCCAATGAGTAGTATATCATCCACATACAATACAAGGAAAACAACTATATTCCCAACAACCTTCTTGTAGACACAGGGTTCATCTTCATTCTTGATGAAACCAAACTGTTTGATTGTATCATCGAATCGAAGATTCCAGCTCCGAGAAGCTTGCTATAGTCCATAAATGGACTTATGCAGCTTGCATACTCTGCCAGTATGCAGTGGATCTACAAAACCCTTAGGTTGTGTCATGTACACATCCTCAAGCAAGTTTTCATTTAGAAACACGGTTTTGACATCCATCTGCCAGATCTCATAATCATGGTATGCTGCAATAGAAAGTATGATCCGAATGGACTTAAACATCGCTACTAGAGAAAAAGTTTCATCATAGTCAATACCATGAATTTGCTTGAAACATTTAGCTACCAAACAACCCTTATAGGTAATAAGTTCATCCATGTCAGTCTTTCTCTTAAAGATCCACTTACACCCAATGGGTTTAATGCCTTCAGGTGGATCAACCAAAGTCCATACTTGGTTAGTGTACATGAATTTCATCTCGGATCTCATGGCCTCTATCCATTTCTCAGAATCTGGTCTCATCACAGCTTCCTGATAGGAGATAGGCTCATTCTCAATGAGCATAACGTCGTCATGGTCAAACAAGAGAAAAGAGTATCTCTCAGGCTGACGATGTATCCTGTTAGACCTGCAAAGAGGTAGGTTTACTTGAACTGGTTGTTGTTGCTCAACTCCTTGTGTAACAATCTCATCATCCACAACATTTTGCGTTTCCAGTTCAACTTCCATCAAGGCTTCAGTGCTATGGTCCATATCTTGAACTACTTCAAGATCGAACGTACTCCCACTAGTTTTTCTAGAAACAAAGTCCTTTTCTAGAAATACCCCAGTCTTAGCCACAAACACTTTATGGTGACTAGGAATGTAGAAGTAATATCCCTTCGTTTCCTTGGGGGATCCTATAAAATAGCACTTATCGGATTTGGGTCTCAGTTTGTCCGAGACTTGACGTCGAACGTAAGCCTCACAACCCCAAATCCTCATAAAAGATATCTGGGCATTTCTCCCAGTGCATATCCTATATGGTGTCTTTATCACAACTTTGGATGGAACACATTTAAGTGTGAAGGTTGCTGTGTCTAAAGCATATCCCCAAAAAGATATAGGAAGATCTGTGTGACTCATCATAGATCGCACCATATCTAATAGGGTACGATTTCTCCTTTCGGATACATCATTCCACTGTGGTGTTCTAGGAGGAGTGAGTTGGGATAGAATCCCACTCAGCTAGATAGTCACGAAACTCATGGCTAAGGTATTCACCACCTCGATCTGATCGAAGTATTTTAATACTCTTGCCTAGCTGGTTTTGTACTTCATTTTTGAATTCTTTGAACTTTTCAAAGGATTATGACTTATGTGTCATCAAGTACACATAACCATATCTACTGAAGTCATCAGTAAATATAATGAAGTACCTATAACCACCTCTGGCTTTAACATTGAAAGGGTCACATACATCACTATGTATAAGTCCTAACAAGTCAGTTGCTCTTTCGCTGTGTCCACTAAAGGGAGTCTTGGTCATCTTGCCCAGTAGGCATGATTCGCATGTCTCATATGATTCAAAATCAAATGAGTCCAGCAAACCATCTTTATGGAGCTGGGATAAGCGATTCTCATTTATATGAACTAAGCGACAATGCCAGAGATAGGTTCGGTTCATTTCATTTGATTTGAACATTTTGGTACTTATGTTATACATGGGGTTCTCTAAGTCTAGAATGTAGAGTCCGTTTATCAGAGGTGCACTACAATAGAACATATCTTTCAAATAAACGGAACAACATTTGTTCTTTATTATAAAAGAAAAGCCTTTCTTGTCTAAACAAGAAACTGAAATGATGTTCTTTGTGAGAGCAGGCACATAACAACATTCATCTAATTCTAGTATAAGCCCAGAGGGAAGAGATAGATAGTAAGTTCCTACAGCAATAGCAGCAACCTGTGCTCCATTGCCTACTCGTAGGTCCACCTCTCCCTTCGTCAATGCCCTACTATTTCTCAGCGCCTACACATTAGTACAAATATGAGAAGCACATCCGGTATCTAATACCCATGATGAAGAAATAGAGAGATTGACTTCTATAACATATATACCTGAAGTAGAAACCTCATTTCTCTTCTTCTTAAGATCTTCCAGGTATAATTTGTAGTTCCTCTTCCAGTGCCCGATTTGACCACAGTGGAAGCAGGTAGCATCCTTGGCAACCCCTCCTTTAGGTTTCATTACCTTGCTTTTGCCCTTGGCTTGGGACTTTCCTTTGCTTTTAGGCTTGCCCTTGCCTTTATGCTTTTGTACCATCAGAATGGAGTTGGGCTTTACCTTCTTAAGGTTGAGTTCAGTAGTTCACAATATTCTTAGCAGCTCAGGCAGTGGCTTATCAATTTCGTTCATATTGTAATTCATGACAAATTGACTGTAACTTTCTGGCAAGGATTGCAAGATCAAGTTAGTGGTCAGTTCTTGGCCAAGTGGGAATCTCAACCTCTGTAGGTTCTCTATGTACCCAATCATCTTGAGTACATATGGACCTACGGGAGTCCCATCTTGCATCTTGCACTGAAATAGTGCCTTAGAGATCTCGAATCTCTCGTGTCTTGCTTGCCCTTGATATAGTTGACGAAGATGTTCAACCATATCATAAGCAGTCATCAACTCGTGTTGCTTCTGAAGCTCAGACTTCATGGTTGCGAGCATGAGGCATGACACATCTAATGCATCATCTTGATGCTTCTTATAAGCATCTTGGTCAGCTCGCGTGGTAGTGGCAGGAGGTGCCTTCGGAATGGGCTGCTCCAGGACGTATAGTTTTCTTTCTTGTGTGAGAACGATTCTCAGATTCCTGTACCAGTCCAGGAAATTAGCTCCATTGAGCTTGTCCTTGTCAAGGACAGAACACAGGGAGAAAGTGTTCGTGTTTGTCGACATGGCAATCTACAACATAAATAAAGCAGAAAGTAAATATCATATTCCATTGATCATTTAATTAGGCATTTAACTAAATGATGCTCCCACTGAATTATAGGGCTTTTGTAGAATCAAGTCATGGATGTGGTCAAACCACACTACTAGATTCATACCAATTAGCTATAATTCTCGTGGGACAAGATCCACATCATACTACGCCTTGAGTTAGCTTTGGCTAAATCGCCCAAGACTTAGTATGATCGATAGATAACTAATTACCAATTGCATCTTTATGCAACTCTTGTTTATCCAACCGTTGGAAAATGTCTATAGTTTTACTCGATCCAATTGAGTTAACTAGTTATACTCAATCTAATTGAGTTTGTACTCACCCAAGCTTTGATAGGCGGGACCAAGATTGTCCCTCCGCACCCTACCAAGATAATATGCGTTGCTCTGCTTTGATAGATTCAACAACAACAAATGATCGAGGTAGTGATGGGTATCAAAAATTGGTAGGCATTTCGAGTTAACTTGATTAAGATCTAATCTAATCATGAATGTGTATCATATACGCATTAAGGCACTAATTACCCTACATTAGCATGCATCACATACACACAAGCAAATTAAATTGTGATGAGGTCATGGCCCTACTACGATCTTCTCAAGCCAATGAGAAGATCGGACGGTCAACCTAGGGATAACAGCTTCTTCAAGCGCCTCCTTTGACTGCCATGTGTTGACAGCATCCTGCTCGTAACTCCTTATTGAGTGGACCTTCCACCGCTTCATTTTGTATATTACAAATATGAAACTCGAGTTACATTTGAGTCTAAAGTCTATTTACAACAGGAACATAAATAAAGGAGGCACGACGCGTAGGTCGCATATCATATAAAACACGCCCAATATTAAAATGGCGCGCAGGCCATATTATGAATTACAATACAATTACAAACCAATCAAATTGGAGTTTTGGGTCATGACCATCACAATATCATACATAATTCTAAATTATGTATTTTATATAAATTTCTATAATTTTACTATTGTTTTTATCAATTTTATGAGTCACAACTCCGCGGCGGTCCCGTTTAGCGATTTTCAGGCACAATCGCGAGACAATGCCCCTTGCGGGGTTAGGGGCAGCGATCCTTCTCGCGAAATGAATATCGCGAGTGCCCCAAAATGATCTAAAAGCTCCTTAAGTCGCTGTCCCAAAAAAATAATTTTTGTTTGGGCGAGACCTTGCCGTTTCAGAAGATTTTTCTCGGTATTCGAAGCCTACAAGTGTCCAAGCACTTGTTGCTTCGCCTCTATGAGAAAAATACTAATAAAATCCATAAAAATAGAAAAATTACAGATTTAAATCTTTTTCATAATAACAAATACAAACATGTACATGCTTCGCACGTGACTCTGATACCACTGTTAGCAATTCGAGCCGTAAAAATCGCTTTTTGCGTTGCGGAAACCCGGAAGCTAGCCACGGATCCGTGCGAAGATAAATAAAAATTGTACATGTACATGTTTGTCTACACTAGATCTACCTTAGATCTACATGAAAAAGAAGTATACCCTTGTAGCGATGCCCTTCACTTATCCCACTCGTCCAAACGGTTGCCGGATCTCGTAGAGTGTCAAGTGTACACTCCTCTACACGTATCCACAGGACAAAAGGTGGAGAGAAACCACTTAGAGTGTGCTAGCACCCTTTAGAGGTTTCGGCAATGGAGGAGAAGGAGAGCAAGAGAAGAGAGAAAGAGGAAGAAGAAGCCTTGAATGAGAATTCACTCACCACTAATGTGGTCGGCCACTTAATGGAGGTTTTATACCTCCATGTAATACCAAGAGTCATGGCTCTTGGTCTTCCTCATGAGGTGGCACATAATGATGTAGCCTTGATGATGTGAAACACGATCATTGGCCGGCCCATGCCAAGTCACCATAACGTGGCATTTGGTCAAGTCAAACTTGACCCTTCATCTTCTCTCTCAAGTCAAGTCAAACTTGACCTCTTATCTTCCATGGTTGATCAAATCTAACCTTTGACTCAAATCAATTTAATTTAATGAATCTCTATTCATTGTTTTAAATTGACTCAATGAATCATAATCTAAATTAGACTCATTCGACACATGAATCAAATTAAGTCCAACTCAATTAGTCTAATTTGGATTACTCTTAATCCAACTTGGTTCATCACATGAACCTAATCCTCTTGGTCCATCATATGAACCTAATCTCCATCTAATTTCCCTTTGTGTGTGACCCTATAGGTTCTTGTAACGTTGACAATGCTCCTAAACCCATTTAGAAACATAAGTAATGAGCGGTATCTAGCAACACATCATTACTACCCAAGTTACAAGAATGTTGAGATCCAACATCACCATTGTGACTACTAATTGTGAGTCTCACAATATGTGGCAATGCCCTTCTATCCTAAACATCTAGATTGATCAATTGAGGCATAGACCGTGTCATCCTCTAATCAATCTACATCTTGAACTCCAAGTAGACTCACTCTAATCAAATGAACTCAATATCTCATATTGACTCATTTGGGCATGACCATGCACTTAGTGGTCTCACTCTATCAAGAATCATGATGTCACTCCCGTCATATAGGAGGGATAGATCCCATCTACATCACTCACATCCCCCACATAATTTGTTACATATCTAGTAGTCTCCTTTATAGTCCACCCATTTACGGGTGACGTTTGACGAAGCCAAAGTATGCAACTCCTTATGTAGCGAACCATGATGACTTCAGGTCCAAGGACTAATAGTCATACTAATAGTCACATGAGAAAGTATATGACACTCATATAACGATCCATGATACTTTCTCATAGCGGGTCATTCAGTATATATTCTCCAATGCATACTCATGTGTCAACTTGATATCTCATATCCATGACTTGTGAGATCAAGTCATCGAGTTGACCTATATGCTAGTCTCATTGCATTAACATTATCCCTGAATATTAATACTTGACTAGAAATAATTAAGAGTAGTGTTCTCTATATCATCTCACTATCAATTCAACTAATCGATTGATATAGATAAGAACCTTCTACTCAAGGATGCTATTATACTTAGTTATTTGACACCAATACAAGTAAGTATAATAATCATAAAGAAATGTCTTTATAAATATAGGAATATGATACATCGAGTCCATACAACAATCATCACATGATCGACTCTAGGGCTCTCACTAACATGCACATCTTATGAATAGACTATGTTCTAGACTTTGAAAACTATGTTGGAACCCCAAGGTTGTTTTGGTGTGATCAACAAGTTAAGTTAGGTCTTGTGTTGTTTTAACCTTGTGTCTAAGTGTGCAGGAGCTTAGGAGCATAGGTACTCGAGCGGAAGACGCAGCTAGCGAGAAGGACGGCACGCGGTGCGTCCGAGGGACGAGGTTCTGCGGAAGAGTACCCTGGTGGACGAGAAGGAAGCGTGCGGTGATTCCGAGGGATGAAAGCCGGAGCGGAAGATTGCTCGGGGAGCAAGAGATGCAACTAGCGAGAAGGTCAGCACGGGGTGCGACCGAGGAACGAAGACTGCGTATGAGTACGCTGGTGGACGAGAAGGAAAACACGCAGCGATTCCGAGGGATGAGAAGCCGGAGCGGAAGGCTGCTCAAGAAGACCGGAAGTTGGGTTCGGGTGAGCCCTTTTCCTGATGGCAGAGATAACCCAAGCGAGCGGATCCTGAGTAGAAGACTCGGACCGAGCCGAACTGAACCAGAGAAGTGGTCCCGGATGAAAAAGTCAACACAGGTTGACTTTACTGGTCCGGGGCGCCCGGAACAGTCCAGGGCGCCTGGACCAGCCCGGGGCGCCCGGAATAGCTCGGGGTGCTCGGACCAATAGTTTTGACCAGAACACGTCTAATGCGTTCTGAACGTTGGGGGATAAAGTTTTATCCCCCCAGGGCACCCGGAACCCTTCCAGGCGCCCCGACCAAGGCTATAAATATAGCCTTGGTCTAGAAGCTTTTCAACGAACTCATTACTTGTAATTCCAACGCTTACATGCTCTAGAGTTGTAGTTAAAGCTTCTATTTCTGCGCTTCAACGTTGTAAGAGGCTTCTCCGCCTGAAGGAGTTTTTAGTGCTTAATCTTCCTTGGATTAACAACCACATCGGTTGTAACCAAGTAAATATCTTGTGCCTCGTTCTTTATGATTTTAATTTACTGCTTTACTTTATTTATGCAAGTGTTAGCTTAAAGAGTTCGAAGAAGGGTTGTTTTGTTTTTTTTTATTACAGGGCTATCCAACAACCCCCTCCTAGCCGGGCGCAACGGTCCTACAAGTGGTATCAGAGCCGAGACACCTCAGAAGAACTAATCACCGTCTGAAGTAACAAAACGATGGCCGGAGCTAGCGACTACCCACCAGCATTCAAGGGGGAGCTCTCCTTATGGAAGCAACAAATAGAGGTATATCTAAACTCTGATTCTGGTATTTTTTTCAATAATGAAATTTGGTTATGAAGCACCGAAAAACACGAATGGAGAAAAAATCGAGATACGCCTCTGGACCGAGAAGCAACGTGACAAGTCTATGGCAAATGCTCGGGCAGAGTTTCACATTCTAAGCACAATACCAAATGAAGATTTCGACAGAGTCGGAGAATACAAAAGCAGAGAAGTTCTTGAAACTCTACGAAGAACAAGTCGAGGCTGAATCCAACACTGATCTGTCATCTGAAGAGTCCGAGACCGAAGAAATTGCCGCGACAGGAATCATAGCGGAAGACCCACCTGCAGATGAAGAAAGCTCAACCGAGATAAGCATCGATGAAGGGGGAGAGCCTTCGGAAGAAAGTAATTCAATAGGAGGAGTACCAACGACCGACAAGGTAAGTAAGGTATGACCTCTACCCTCTGAACAACTAGTTCAATTAATCAAAAAATTACCTGAAGATTTTTGTGAATTAAAAATTGAATCATTGAAAGAGTTTTTCGGATTAGAAAATCAACTGCCGAACACTTCTTGCAAATTAGAAATATTATCGAAAGAGTTTCACGAATTGCAAAAAAATTGATAAAATATTTTTGCAAATTATAAAATATTTTGACAAAAGAATTTTGTGTATTGCAAAACTTTTTTTTGAAAGAATTATGTAAACTAGAAATATTGTCGAAAACTCTCTTCGAATTACAAATTACTTTCTCGAAAGAGTTTTGCGAATTAAAAACAAAATCATTAAGTAATAATGAGTTGAAAGAATTTCGATCAATAGCTTGTCGATTAAAGATTCTCGACAAACTAATAATAGAAATTAACATAATACAATTTTCTGCATGTTTAATACTATCTGCTTTAAATCTGAAAAATTGTGATCTAAAAAATAATGAAAGATTGAAATGGAAATTTAGATATTTGGTAGTAACTTGAGAATGAATTTTGTTTAAATAAAAAAAAATAATAATAAGTCAAAAGTTGTTTAAGTTAGAAATTTCTGCTTTAAATTTCTTAAATCTTCAAAAGTAATTTTTAGAAATTTCTCAAATTTTTGTGAAAAATTACTTAATATTTTTTCTGATATTTTTGCTTCTATGAAAATTATTGCAAAATTTTCAAAGTTCTTAAATTTTTTTAACCCTTAGATTTTTTCTTGAAAAACCCCATTCTTTTTGTGATCAAAGGGGGAGAGAAAAAGTATAAGTTTAGGGGAAGGTAGAAAATTGAAAATTGAATTTTTGAAATTTAATTTTCTCTATCTTGTTGCATGTTATTGCAATTGTTTAATTTTCATATCTATTTTTGACCCTAGCTTAACTTGGGTTGATCACATCAAAAAGGGGGAGATTGTTGAAACCCCAAGGTTGTTTTGGTGTGATCAACAAGTTAAGTTAGGTCCTGTGTTATTTTAACCTTATGTCTAAGTGTGCAGGAGCACAGGTACTCGAGCGGAAGATGCATCTAACGAGATGGACGGCACGCGGTGCGTCCGAGGGACGAGGTGCTGCGAAAGAGTACCCCGGTGGACGAGAAGGAAGCGTGCAGTGGTTCCGAGGGACGAAAGCCGGAGCGGAAGATTGCTCAGGGAGCAAGAGACGCAGCTAGCGAGAAGGTCGGCACGGGGTGCGATCGAGGGACGAAGACTGCGGATGAGTATGCTGGTGGACGAGAAGGAAAACACGTAGCGATTCCGAGGGATGAGAAGCTGGAGCGGAAGGCTGCTCGAGAAGACCGGAAGTTGAGTTCAGGTGAGCCCTTTTCTGGATGGCAGAGATCACCCAAGCGAGCGGATCCGGAGTAGAAGACCCGGACCGAGGCGAACTGAACCAAAGCAATGGTCCCGGATGAAAAAGTCAACATGGGTTGACTTTACTGGTCCGGGGCGCCCGGACCAGCCCGGGGCGCCCGGAACCCCTGCGGGCGCCCGGACCAACAGTTTTGACCAGAACGCGTCTAATGTGTTCTAAACGTTGGGAGATAAAGTTTTATCCCCCCAGGGCGCCCGGAACTCTTCGAAGCGCCTCGACCAAGGCTATAAATATAGCCTTGGTCCAGAAGCTTTTCAACAAACTCATTACTTGTAATTCCAACGCTTACGTGCTCTAGAGTTGTAGTTAAAGCTTCTGTTTCTGCGCTTCAACGTTGTAAGAGGCTTCTCCACCTTAAAGAGTTTTTAGTGCTTAATCTTCCTTGGATTAACAACCACATCGGTTGTAACCAAGTAAATATCTTGTGCCTCGTTCTTTATGATTTTAATTTACTACTTTACTTTATTTATGCAAGTGTTAGCTTAAAGAGTTCGAGGAAGAGTTGTTTTGTTTTTTTTTATTACAAGGCTATCCAACAACCCCCTCCTAGCTGGCCGCAACGGTCCTACAAACTCAATCTATAATATAAATATAAAATGATTCAAATCTAATGATTTAAACCAAACACATCTCTGGCATTGTCACTTGGGTCACATAAATGAGAGTTGTACATCGCAACTATATAAGGATGGACTTTTGGACTCATTTGATTTTGAATTATATGAGGCATGCAAATCTTATCTTCAAGGTAAAATGACTAAGACTCCACACAACGAACAAGCTAATGACTTGTTAGGACTTATACATACTGATGTATGCAACCCTTTTAGAATAGAAGCTAGAGGAGGATATCATTACTTCATTACTTTTACTGATAATATCAGTAAGTATGACTATATGTATCTGATGAGACACAAGTCAAAATCCTTTGAAAAGTTCAAAAAATTTAAGAATGAAATACAAAATCAACTTGGAGAGTGTATTAAGATACTTCGATCAGATCGAGGTGGGGAATACCTTAGCCAAAAATTTCATGACCATCTTGTTGAGTGTGGGATCATATCTCAACTCACTTCACCTAGAACACCATAATGGAATAGTATATCAGAAAGGAGAAATCGTACTTTATTATATATGGTATGATTGATAATGAGTTAAATAGATCTTCCTACTTCCTTTTGGGGCCATGCTCTAGAGACGACCGCTTTCACACTTACTTGTGTTTCATCTAAAGTCGTCATAAAGACATCATATACGATATAAATTGGAAAGAATCTCAAAATGTCTTTCATGAAAATTTTGGGTTGTGAGGCTTATGTTTGACAACAAGTCTCAAATAAACTAGGGCTCAAATTAGACAAGTGTTATTTTATAGGATATCCCAAGGAAACAAGGGATATTACTTTTATAATCCCACATAAGACAAAGTGTTTGTTGCTATAGATGGTGTGTTTCTAGAAATAAAATTTATTTTTGGAAAAACCAATGGGAGTAAAGTTGATCTAGAAGAAATTCAAGATGCACAAACTAGCACCGAAGCCTTAATGGAAATTGAACAGGTATCACAAGATATTGTGGATCATGATTTTATTATACCGCAAGAAGTTGTGGAGCAAAAACCTATTCAAGTAGCACAAGCTCTATGCAGACTTGATAGGGCCCATCGTCAACTTAAGAGATTATTTTCTCTTGTCTGACCACGGTGATGTAGTGCTTGTTGGTTTTAATGAACCTACATCTTATCAGGAAGTTGTACAAGGCCCAAATTCTGAGAAATGGCTAGAGACCGTGAGATTTGAAATGGAATCCATGTACACTAACCAAGTATGGACGTTAGTTGATCCACCTAAAGGGATCAAACACATTGGGTGTAAGTGGGTTTTCAAAGTGAAGACTGACATAGATGGTCTTATGTATACCTATAAAGGTAGATTGGTGGCTAAATGATTCAAGCAGATTCATAGTATAGACTATGATGAAATATTTTCACTAGTTGCAATGCTCAAGTCTATTCAGATCATGTTTACTATTGCAACTTACTATGATTATGAGATCTAGTAGATGGATGCCAAAAATGTATTTCTTAATGAAAATCTACTCGAGGATATGTACATGACATAACCTAAGGGTTTTGTAGATCCAAAGCATGCTAGAAAGGTATGTAGATTGCAAAGATCCATTTATGCATTGAAGAAGGCTTTTAGAAGCTGGAATCTTCAATTTGATGATGCAATCAAAGCGTTTGATTTTATCAAGAATAAAGATAAACCTTATGTCTATAAGAGGGTTAATAGGAGAACTGTCATCTTTCTCATATTGTATGTAGATGACATATTTCTCATTGAAATAATATCTCTACTCTTCAGTCAGTGAAAACGTGGCTTGAAAATTGTTTCTCAATGAAAGAATTAGGTGAAGTAGCCTATATTTTAGGCATCAAGATCTATAGAGATAGATCTAAAAGATTGTTTGGCCTAAGTTAGAGTACATATATTGACAAGGTGCTTAATCATTTTGTCATGCAGAATTCCAAGAAGGAATTCCTGCCAATATCACATGGTGTGAGTCTTTTGAAGACTCAATGCCCCTCTTCTAAAGAAGAAAGGGATCGTATAGATCAGATTCCTTGTGCATCTGCTATAGGATCTATCATGTATGTCATACTTTGTACTCGCCCTGATATTTCGTATGCGTTAAGCATGATGAGCAGATACTAGTAAAATCTAGGTGAAGGTCACTGGATAGTAATCAAGAATATTTTTAAGTACTTGAGAAGAACTCAAGATTATTTCTTGATCTTTAGAGTTGATGAAGAACTTGTTGCAAAGGGTTACACCAATGCTAGCTGCTAAACTGACAAGAATGATTTCAAATCACAGTTAGTGTATGTATTTTACTTAAATGGTGGTGTTGGGTATTAGATACTATAGTGGTTCCATCTCATTTGAGAGATCATCGATAGATGAGATGTGAGAATATGAAGAGTACCGACCAATGCTAACATTGTGGATCCTTTGACCAAGATTTCGGCACAGAGAAAGCATGATGGTTACATTAGGTCAATGGATATTAGATATTTCAGTGATTGACACTAGTGACATAAGGAGATTGTTAATATTAGCCCTAGTACCAGTTATGAGATGATTGGTAAGGGCACTTTTGTATCATATTTTACTAATTAATAAAAGGCAAAGTTGGTTATTATATTTACTTCAGTTCAATGCCAAATGAATAAATATAATAATATCCTAGGGTAGTAGGTTCTAGTCTACAACATATCAATTGGTTGAATTGATAGTGGAATATTGTAGATATATAAAATGCTACTCTTAACTATTCCTAGTCAAGCATTAATATACAAGGACAATATTAATGCGTTGAGACTAGTATGTAAGTCAACAGATGACTTAATCTCACAAGTTATGGATATGAGATATCATGTTGATACATAGGTATATATTAGAGAATATGTACTGAATTGACCTGTTATGAGATATTTCATTGATCATTATATGAGTGTCATAAATATTCTCATGTGACTATTAGTATGAATAGTCCTTAGACCTGAAGTCGCTACGGTTCCCTACATAAGAAGTTGTATACTTTTGTATCGACAAATATCACCTGTAACAAAGTGCACTATAAAGTCAATCACTGGATATACAATAAGTTATACGGAGGGATATGAGTGATGTAGATAGGATTTATCCCTTCCATATGACTGAAGCGATATTTGTGGGCTCCTTGATTAGTAGGACATAAGAATGCATGGACATGCTCAAATGAGTCAATATACAATATTGAACTTATTTGATTGAGTGTGTCTACTTAGAGATCAAGAAACACAAACATTGATAAGAGGATGATACAGTCTTATGCCTCATTGATCAATCTAGATATTTAGGATAAAAGAATTAAGTCATACAATATAATAGACATGAAAAGGTTAGGTCGGATCTCGACATTATTGTCACTTGGGTAGTAATGATGCATTGGTAGATATCACTCATTGCTTATGTATCTAAAGTGATTTTAGATACATTGCCAACGTTATAAGAGCCTATTGTGTCACACACAAAAAATATGTTGGTTTGGAGATGAGTTTATTTTAGTTTTGACAAAAATACTAAGGAACTTAAGAATAATGGGTTAATCCAAAATGTCAGTATCATCTTTGTACTGATTGACACTAGTGCTAATAGAAGATTGTTAGTATTAGCTCTAAGAATCAATTATGAGATGATTAGGCTTATTGAGTTAATAGGTTATTAGATTAATAGTTAATCTAATATACTAATCTAACCTATTACGAGATTAATGAATATTAATAGAGATTAATTCATCATTAATCAAAAAAGAAGAGAAATAAGAGGGTTAATGTCCATTAATAGAGATTAATAGATCATTAATTAAAAGAAGACCAAAAGTCTAATGTCCTTTGGTATTCCTTGGATGCGTACAAAAGGTTTATCTCATTCATTTTCATGTAAGAGAGTTTGTCTTCTTCCTCCTTCCTCTTTGGCCGAACCACTCTTGCTTGCAAGCACAAGAAGGTGGTTCTTCTCCGAAGTTGTGTTCATACGACGGACAGAATGTGTTCATGTGGATACCATAGAGGTGCGAACATTTGATCGCACTGAGATCTGCATCCAAAGAAAAATTATTGCCTGATTACGAATGACACTCAACAAAGGTATAACTCCCTTTAATAAACTTAGTATATGATTTACTTGACATGGATCTTCTGAAAAAGGTCTAGTTAATTTTTTTACTGTGCTTTCTACCTGTTTAATCCTCTACATCCTTATAGTTGAAACAACCATCTAGTTCTAAAATGTCACTCGTGACATCCCAACACCGATAGCCACTCCGCCAGTTCCTTTCTTAGTACAAGATCAACGTGTAGCCACGAACACACCCCCAGCAACCCTCCTCCTCGGCGTTCAAAATGCGACCGTAAGCCAGCACTAACGAGAAGCGGCCACCACACTTGGTTTACAGATTTCTATCTCGCCAGCACACTAGAAACTCTATTCGCTCCCATAGCAACAACATATCACCCACCGTCATTGCAGTAGCACCAATAGCCTCACCCGAGGGCCAAGCAGTGGTGCGCTGTTGTCGTTCACCACAGCTCAGAATCCTCCTAGTCTCCCCGCTAGAGATCCGTAGCAAGTCAAACTATGGTCGCATTCTCTTAGAGAGAAAGAACAGCTTCTCTTTTTTAAACCACAGCCTTGACTACTAAATGCTGACTTGGAGGATCAAATTCTTTAAATGTGGGGAAGGGAGGATGTTAAATTTTGAATATTTAAACTTTCTTATTTTCTTTTAAAAAAATTGGCAACAGTTGAATCGAACCAACAAAATAGATTTTGGACATTAAATTGAAACCAAATTTGGTTCAGATGAACCCATCCGGTAGGCAGGCATGAAAATTAGAGCCACATGAATTCAAACCAAAAGGGATTTGAATTGTTTCCTGGCTAGTGCATGTTAATTGTTTACCCTCGGACCACGGTATAATGGCAAAATGCTTAAGTAATTTCTCAAGTTTAAATTCTAGTTATGACGTATTAAAAGATATTTTCCTCCAGTATGATAAAAAATTTAAAACGTTGAGTGAAATTTTTTACAGAATTAGAAATTCTCTTTTGTCTCACTTCTTTCGGGTTGATTGTGCACAACTATGACCCCTACTATCCTTGGGTGTAGTTGTCACTTTGTATCCAAGACATTGTCGCGATCAAAGTCTAAATTAAATGTAAGAGTTCAATAAGTAGAATGATAGACTATTTTCATGAACAGGTAGTAAACACATATCGTGCTATTGCTGCATTTACTGTCTTGGTTCATGTATTTGTATTTGTAAATACAGGGAGTAAATATACATCGTGCGATTGCTGCATTTACTGTGTCTTGGTTCATATATTTGTATTTGTAAATACAGGGAGCACACAGACCATAGGCACATACCCTATGCACATTTAAAATGGATAAATCAATCCTTCTACTCATTTGTACATGGATTAATGTGTTAATTATTAATTCGCAAAGGAGTTTCAAAAGAACCTAAGGCATTAGTTGGTTACGTAACTAAATGACGTTTTTTTTTAACCAATGGTCACACATGAAAGAAATTATTTTCAAAAGTCAATAATAACTCTATAAAAGTTATATCCTTTCTGGTCACCCTTAATAGTCAGTCGTATATATAGATAGATCTTTCCCTTCAAGCCATCAATCAAAGAGCTTCCACTGCAGTTTCACACCGGCCCAAATACAAAAAGAGGGGGGGAGGGGAATCTATTTTTAATAATGTAGACAATGATACATCAAAGTGCATATGGGAGAGGCAAAGTCATCAAATGCACAGAAGAGTCGGTTATCCAAAATGAATGAGTCGCAGTGCATATGGTGACATCAATTTTGGTTGCCGGTAACACTCAGACCTTCCGGCACTCAGAAAGGGAAATAGAGATTCTCTGATTTAGTTTCAATAAACTAGAGACTAAGTTGCTGATGAGAAACTACGGGAGAATGAAATTCTCTAGTTTAGTTTCTGCTTGAGGCAGTATAATCCAACAAAGTGGGCTCTTCTTCACCTGCCCACCCGAAACACAAATGTTTAATCTTTTATAATTAAAACAAAGACAAAAAAGGGTAATGAATAATCAGGTATCATAGATGAGTTTGTAAAACTACGTAAATTGTTCTTTTCAAATTCTAGCCAGAAACTGACCTTCCATGGCTCCTACGCCTCCGCCTATGCCTCCTCTCAGCTCTTTGTGCATCTGTACGGTTCGTTTGAGTTACAACTGGAGTCACATAATTATCCTCATCCAGGATAACAACATCAGCATCTTCACTGTTTGGAGGATCCCCTATCGCCTCTATCTCCTCATTGTCTTGGTAAAGACTCATGAGACGTGCACTTTCTCTCAGAAAAAGGTACAGGATGCTCCCACTAATGCCACGGTTCTCCAAGTCAAGATCTCCATGCCTATCACCAGCCTCATCATCCGTATTTGTCTCACTGTTGCCCGTCTCAATCACATAATCCCCGACTACCACTGACCTTGGCATTGATGACCTTATTGTACTAATGACATCTTGTCGCTCCCTTTCATGCTCAAGCATCCTCCACTTCTGTTCAAGCACAGGATCCACCTCATGTGGATTTGAAGATGGATGTTCAGATCTAACATGCCTGCTGAGCTCCTTGTAAGTCCCCACAAATGAGCAATCTTCTTGCGCGCAGCTTCTCTTTTTCTGGTTGAGATACTCTCGTGCCGGATTTACCACGGTCCATCCCTTTACCTGCCCTCGGCACAAAGGGCATGCAAGCTCCATTTTCTTGGACTTCTCAAATGGTAATGGTATCAAGTGAGAGTTGTGTGATCTGAGGGCTGCATTTTCTACACCTTGATCATGATTAGTTGCCATTTTTGTATATGCATTCTTGAATTGATCAAGGCAATTTGAGTGACGATAGCTAGTCCCACACATGTAGGGCCGGCAGCCCTTGTCATGCGAAGAGCAAAGAAGTAAAACAGCATTATGTGGATACTCCATGCACACTGAGCAAGTGACATCTTCCCAGTCCCTCTTCTCTGAGGTCACAGAGGTCTTTTTTGAATCAACTTCTTTCTCGGAAACCTTCCAGTCATATGAGGGAATTGGATATGGGGCCAACCTGAGTCTACGAGATGAACGTCTATGAAGTGCCCTAGGATGTCTCACCATTTTTGACAGACTGAGAAATTATAATTTCAAACTCAAAAAATGCAAGATGACGACATGAAAATCTCTAAATTAACACAAATATTAGTACAAACTAAAACATTAAGAAAGTCTCATTCAAATAAGACAGAAGATCAGATAAATTTTGAAATTTGATCATTTATTTAAAAACACTGTTAGGAACAGATGTAATAACCGAGGATTTAGAAAGTCATCGAGTCCACAATATAAATTCTGCTTTAAACTGAAATTGCTTCTTCCTACTATAATTAAGAAGGCATCTATAGTTAACAGCTAACGTTGTACATGATTAGCAACTCAGGAATAACAAGATAATGAATAGAAAATTGCTAAAGAAAAATAGATTGCACTTGCCACAGAATGGATAACAAAGTGCTAGTATATCTAAGGACGTGACACTACCATTCTCCAAAACATAAAATGCTATGGAGAAATTTTTAGACTACCAATATACAAAACATGTATGCTTATGGAGAAACTTTCAAAAATTTATTTGCTAATGTGGTAATATTCATTAAAATCCATAGCTATCACATTGTTCATTGTTTTCTTCTGAACCAAGTTTCCCATTATTTTTATCCTTGAAGGTAAATGAATCTGATAAGTTAAATGTACTGAATCAATTGATGATTAAAGCAAATATATAACTACATTACACATAAAGACAAAAAAAAAAATACAGTTAAGTACTACAGTGGCATTGACAACTTTTAAATAAATTTTTAAAAAAATTGTCTTTAACTAGTTGACTGCTTCAATTATCTATACCCTAATGTCACAGTTGTACTTTCTAGTTCTATCAACTTGTTTAAGTCCACAAAGGCATCCCTCCATTCACACAGCCGTGTGTTCTTTCTCAACTCTCTCAATCTCTATCTTAGTCTTAAGCTCCTATTTTTTCTCGCAGTCTCTTTCCTCATTACATTATTTCGTTTTGCTTTGTGGAAATCTGGACGATGAAGAACTACCCATCAGTAATGTCTCTCCAATGCAATTCACTAGAGATGGAAGAATCATGTGTCTAAAACAACATTAGTTAATGGTTACCCCGGTGTTGCCAAATGCAACAAGGTAGAACATGAAAACCAACAAGCTTCCAAGAAGCATTTATGAACCAGAAAGTCACAAAGTATGGCAAACAGGCAGTGAGGGAGTCAACTGCAGCCTTCATTGAACATGACATCTACAAGCATAATGATGTGGAGAAAATTTATCTCTTATTCTTGTGATTCCAATGAAAAAAATGATGATTACATCTACAACCATTGAAAATTTTCAATGAATCCGCTAAGTCCCCACAAAGTTATTTCCAGTCCAGATGGACCTGAGAATCTTACATGCATAAGCATATTCCAACCTTGTGAAACACAATGAAAAACAAATGATTGAAGTGCCAATTATCACTAAAAGGTGGTGTTGTAAACTTCGTCACCTTGATTAATCAAATGAGAGTTTGCCCTGCCATCATGACCAAAATAATATAATCATGTCATGGAGCAAACCAAGTGCCTGCCATTCAACACTATGGCATAACTAAACTATGTCTAAATAATAAGGTCGATGATGCATATCCTGATAGACCAGTTAAAAATCAAAACATCCAATAAAATGCACTGAACAATAGTCTAGTGACACGTGCTGAATTTTTTAAATACTAGCACTGTGCGACACTTAAATGCTCTGCCTTTTATGATGCTAAATAAGCCTAACTCTAACAAGCAAAGAACTTAGAAAAGCTTGGGAGGGAAAGTTATTATTTAATGTTTTATAATACTTGATGATCTATAAATGAAGTGGGCCGGCCTATTTATATTCTTCAATCTAGGAATGAATGGCTAAAACCTAAGGAATCTTAGGGTGGAGATTAAGTCTCCAAAACATTCTTGAAGGTATTTCTAATGAAGACTCTAGAAACTCTCCTATTGCACTTATATCTAGAGTATTCTACAAGATTAGAGAATAATCTTGAGGTATTTTAGAAAATTCCAAAATGATGGAGATGCAACTTGGATCGCTCCATAATCTCCTAGAGATCATGGACCACATCCTCCCACACCTATGCTCACAACGTCCTCATTGCCCTTATGGAATAGATCAATTTGGTCCTTGAATTGTCAAAGTCCCTTGGCCGGTTCTCAACTAGCTTTGCTATCTAGCAATCCTCTCCATTTTACAAGATATTATTGGCTTGTTGGGTGATGTTTTCTTTGGTTAACCTGATCGACCAGGATAATTTCTACCTCTCAGTCGTATGACATCTTTAGCCCTATAGGTGCCCTTTTCGAGATGTTCCTGTATGTGTTCCCCATTAAAGAGACTTACATTGACTGGGTGAAATTTCTTGAGTTTTGGTGGGAACTCAAGTTTCTATGCTACTTTACCCACTTGCCCCACAATGTGGAATGGTCCTTCAGATCACCGAATTAGACCTTTGTGGTGTGTCTCTTATACTTCTGTTGAGTGCATATCTTGAGATGTTCCTCGCGGCTCTTCGATTGCTCGATAACGCTTGACATGATAATAACCTAGCTCTGATACCCCCTACCATGTGCTAAATTCTTTAGATACTAGCACCGTGTGGCACTTAGATGCTCTTCCTTGTATGATGCTAGGGAAGCCCTAACTCAAACAAGCAAAGAAACTAGAAAATCTTAAGAGTAAAGAACTATGTTTTACAATACTTGATGAGCAACAAATGAAGAGGGCTAGCCTATTTATATCGTTCAATCTAGGAGTGAACAATTAAGATCTAAGGAATCCGATAGTGGAGAGTAAGTCTCCATAACATTGCAGAAGATATTTCTAAAGGAAAATTCTAAAAACTCTCCTACTACATTTCTACAAAATTAAAAAGGAATCTTGGTCTAGAAAATTCCAAAATGATGGAAATGCAACTTATACTACTCTAGAACCTCTTGGAAATCACAGACCGTGACACTAGTGAAATAATAAGTTGATTACAACTAGGGGTGAGCATTCGGTTAATTCAGTTAATTTGGTATTAATTTTGTATAAATTCTTTTTATTGCTTTTTAAACAAATTCGGTTAATTCAGTGTTAACCGAAATAATCGATTTTTAATTTGATTCGATTAATTCGGTTTTAGTAAAACTTTGATTCGATTCGGTTAATCAATATTAAATCAATTTTCAGTTAATTTATGGACCAAATTAACCGAATGTTTACCCTTAGATTTACAACTATTGAATTTTTAGAACTTTTCCAAAGAACTTGTAAAACCTTATTATTATTATTTGATTAGTTTTAACAAACTGATACTATGTTTTTAGGAGACTTAAGGCTATTGTAGGTGAATACAAAAAAATTCCTTTGGTTTCATTAATTATAGTTTTTTATGAAAGAAATTATATGGCCCTGAGTTTTTCTCATTTATGAGTCTCCACTATAAAATGCCCTTCGGTACATTGTTTCATATATGCTTCCACTTCTCATAGCTCGACCAGCCACTATTGTTTGCATCCCACCAACCATGACATCCTATGAATGAGCAACACATCACATTCTACTTCTTCTCCGAGCCCTATTGAATACCCACATTCAGTATTTGATACATTGTTTCATCACAACTTCCTCTACTTACAACTGGACCAACCACTATTTTTTGCATCACACCACCTCTGACACCCCACAAATGAGCAATACTCCACCTCTACTTCTCCATCCCCAACCCCTCTTGTCATCCCTCTTAAAATCCCAATCCCCTAATTTGAAACAACTGATGAAACCCAAAAGGCTTCATTTCTATTGTTGAATCATACCCATGAAGAGTGACTATAAAAAGCCAATTTGTTTGAAAACCTGGTGGAAAGATATCCTAATTCACGTAGGTGGGCCTGTGCATCAGTGTTGATCAATCCAGAAGACAAGGATTAATGATCAAGTGAGTAGTCATATAAAGACAGACACAATCTCATCCCAATGATCCCTCAATCTCGAATCTTCTTCGTTGTTTTGATAATGACAACAATCAGAGTCTATTAAAAGGCACCAAGAACTTTGAGTTGTATGTTTCTGCGAAAGGAGAACAGCCTTCCTTCGTGATACTTGGGAGCTCATGTACAGCCTGCTTGTAGCTCTGATACCATAATGGCAAGACTCGGTCATTATTAAAGCCAAATATGAAAGGCAAAATGAAAATTTTAAACAATTATGATTAGCATTCCCAGAGAACACAGTTATTTGGGGAAAAACCTTTCATATTCAGAAGCATTCTATCAATTTAGCTCCAACTGGAGCCAAACAAAATGGAGTCAGTAACGGCCTTTTTAGAATATACAGGTATTGGAATGCAAGACTATCACTTCTTTATTTCCTAGTAGTAAGACCTAAAAGGTGAACAAAAGAATTTCTTGGTATGGGAATGAACAAGTAGCCAAGGTCATTTGGCAGTAGCCTCAAAAAATGTTTATCATGAACACAGATCTGTCAGGTTTCTTTGTCCTCTGCATCAGCAGAAGCAGAGATCCGCCATGGAGTGCCCTCCTAGCTGTGATTCAACTACAGATCTTGTATTCCCCAGCAGCAGTAGCTAGTCAATTGCTCCTTCATAAATCCAAAAAATCATACCAGTGCCTATGCCTACATTCTTCCTCATCACCAAACAAACCAATTTTTGCTCCTCCACCAATATCTGCAGAGTCCAGTAGCTAGTCAAGTGTTCCTTTCTTCATAAATCCAAAAAAATCATACCTGTGCCTATGCATATGTCCTTAGCACCAAAGAAACCACTCTTCTCCACCCATATCTGCAGAGTTGTTGCCACTGCATGCTACCACAGGCTAGCTGGCACACTCAGCATATCACCTCCCAACAAACAGTGAACTCCAAATAACAGTGCACCATTCCTCACCACCATTGGGTCCTCCTATGCAAGACACTAACGCAATCTTGCGAACTAAAAATTAAGAAAAAAAATAAGCCATCTCCGAATGCAAACAACCTAGATTTCATTTTCCCATCTTTCTAACACAGAGACCAGCTGTTCTAAAAATATGGTGAGCTACTGCATCCCTCCTAACTTTGTGAACCCCACCATGTTAGAATAAACAAGCAATAGTTTGTTATACCATACATCACAAAATGATTTTGCAAAACAGATTTCTAATTGTAATTGCAGAGAGCAAAACCAAATATAACTACAATAATTGGTTTAAGACATGAAACTCGTGGCCAATTTAATATCCAACTTGGCTTGCATACTTTTGATAAAATCACACCATCTGGTTGAGAACATAGTTGGCAAACTCAGTCAATCCTGGTATAAACCAGACAAGCTAAACTATGATGAACTGGATTACCAAAGAAAATGGGTAGGAAACGCAGAAACATAGGTTGATTGGGAAGAATCAATTGATACATTGGTAATTGATTCCAACTCAGGAACATGTCAAACATCAACATGTAAGGTTGATGTTTGATTTTGTGGAAGGAGACATGCATGGTTGGTATGAAGAAGAGCAGTGGAGGCATCTATCAGTTTGAGCAAATATGCAAAGCATTGAGAGGCTTCTATTCTGGTGGAGTCGTTGTATGAATTGGAGAAAGAGGGGAAAAAAATCCCAGCAGAGAATTATATAGGAGCGTATGAATATTTCGTCTAAGTGTACAGACAGCTGTTAGTCACTTAACATAATAAGTTGTTTCGATATCTCAACATTCTAAACGCACTAACACTAATCATATGTTTATCTATTGACTAAAACTAATTATAAATAATATAGATATCACGGGTTAGGAAATAACTGATACAGTAACAAACAGCATAGCTGCTAATAATTAATATAGTAATATTGCCAAATCACGGGTAAGCGCTATTTTAATAATAAAGTAAGAGGCAATGAGTATTAATAAGTAATTACCAAGTAATAAATTAATGATATGTAATAGGTAATTATTCTTGAATAACTAGACAATAGCATATTTATAATATTACATGATATAAATAATTAAAATAACTCAGAATATTTAATAATAAAGTTGTGACATTCTAGTTGGCTGTTATTATTATTATTATTATTATTATTATTATTATTAGGTTTTTGAATATTTTAATTTTCTTGCATTAGATTATTTTATTTTATTTTACTTATTTTTATTTGTTCAACTTTTTGAATTTTGTCTTACTAGCTCCAAAATCTGATAAGTTAGCATCTACGGTTAAGAATCAACTTTATTCAAGTTTGTTAGCTTATTTAATATTTAAGATTAGCCAACCCCACCAAACCTAGTCGGATAAAACTTGATTGTTCTTCTATTTAATTTTTGAAGATTAGCTTTTTTCCACAAGAACTAAATATCATTGTACTCTAGCCAAAAATATAGTTTTATCAAATCCTCGGTGAAGAAAATCTTTTGTATTTTAGTTCATAAAATAAACTCATCTTTCAATCTATTTTGCTAATTGTGCCCTAATTTATAATATTATTTTATTTGTAAGTAATATTTCTTTTCATCATGTTTATATTGGCTTGATCGAAGGAAATACCTCTTGTAGTAAGATATTTAAGAGATATAAATGTTAGAACTAAATATTCATATACAGAATACAAGCTTCAACTCGTCAAGCTAACTTGAACAACTAGAAAAGTCCTAAACACAACATTGATACGAGGATAAACAAAAAATATACATAACTCAATTAGTATCAAATCTTATAGAATATTTTCGAATCCAAACATGCACTATTAACCACATCATCACTTTATTCAGAGAAGCCCAAGCCTAATATATTGTAAACATACATTTATCAATTAAGATATAACACAATATAAAATAGTCAATGTTGGTCCTAAGCCCGAATAAAAAAGGTTGAAGATTACGTTAGGTTGTCAAACAACGTCAAATACGGCGACTATTCTATGAATAGATTCATCAGACTATTATGCAAATATTTGATTGTTCCCAAAAAAAGAACATGTTGTAGGATCAGATTGTAACGTGAACTGATGCAGTGTTAAATATTCAAGAGTTCTCACACCATAAATTGAATCAGAATAAACATTATAGGAATAGTGATCATTTTAGAATTTGAATATAAAACATAGGAGCACTCATAAGTAATGCAATAGAGATAGTAAATATGATGATAAGAAGAATTAATATTTCGTGTTTACAAATGACAAAATAGATTGGAGAGAAGGCAAAGATGATAAAGAATTCAAGTTTTAAATTATAGTACATAAGAAAAAATAAAACAAGAAATAAAATAGCTTGTTACAGATAATTTATTAAAAGATAAAGTAATAGTAGTTAAGATGGGAATATGATTATAGCTCTCAAAATACTGTTGGCCAAAAAAAACTATTAATCTAGTTAGCATATATGCACCTAAAGTAAGATTAAATATAGATTTTGAGAAGATGGTAGCATACAAAATTTCGCCAAATGAAATAATTTTAATAAGATATATAAATAGGCACGTAAAGGTCAGAAATGAATATGATAAGGTGCATAAAAGATAGTTTTTGAACCAGATATGACGAAGGAAAAACTATAGTTTTCTAAATAAACTTATAATATCTAAAATGTTTTTCAAGTAAAGAAAAAAACACTTGATTAGGTTCAAATGTGAGAACAATAAGGTATAAATTGACTTTCTTAGGGTCAAAAAGAATGATAGAAAGATTTGTAAAAATTGTTAAATCATCCCTCAGCAAAATTTAACAACATAATATAAGTTTGTACCTCAAATATAATATCAATAAAAGGAAGATGTGCATAACTCCTAAAATCAAGTGGTGGAAGTTATAACACAGAAAGCAAAGTATATTTAAATAAAAGATAGGAGTACAAGTATTAGGAAAAATACATGACAACTCAAATATAATATTAGATAAGATGATATTAAATTTGAAAATGATAGCCAAAAGAATACCTAGTGAGTCAAAAGGACGTACATCATCGAGTAAAAACACTTGATGGTGGAACAAGAAAATATAAAAGAAATAGGAAGGAAAAATGAATTACACAGCAGCCAAAAAAAAAAAAAGAGACCAAGAATAAATCAGCGGGGCCAAAAAAGAAACTTTCAAACACTTATATCAATAGTTGGATAAAAAAGGAGAAAAAGACATTTATAAAGTAGCTAAAATCTTACACAAATAAGATGCATTAGTAGAATTCAAATTTTAAAAGTAGAATAAGTTTTGAATGGGATGCAAAATGAAAATATAGTTAATTAGATAATATTTCGGAAGTACCTAGGAAGGAGGGTATTAAATGGCTGATATTGAAAAAAAAAAAAATGATTAGTGGAAGATAAGTACTCTAGTCCCAGTATAAAAATAAATAATACGTACAAAACTGTGTAAATTATAAGGGCATTAAGTCAATAAGTCATACCGTGAAACTTTATAAAAGAATGATAGAAAAAAGACTAAGAAGACCATGGTGATCGAAAATCAATTTGAGTTCATACAAGGTCGACAATAGAAATTACACATCTTAAACAATTGATTTAAAAATATTAGAGAAAAAGCAAGACTTAACCTAGAAAAAAATTATGATAGTATGAGGAAAATTATATAAATAATTATATAAAAAAAGTGTTAGTATAGTGTATTAAAATAATTAAGGGTATATATATGAGGATGCAATGACAAAAAAGTCTCTGAACAATTAACCAAAGTGTTTTCTATAAAGATAGAATTACATCAAAGCTCAACTTAAGTCTATCTATTTATACTAATCATGAATGAACTCAATTGACACATCCAAGACATAATATAATAGTGCTTGTCGTTTGCAAAGGAATCTTTTTACACTAATCATGAACTTATAGCACACATCTAAGATATATTACCATGGTGCATATTGTTTACAAATAATATTATTTTGGTAGATGAAACACATGAATGAGTAAATACTTAATTTAAAATACTAGAAGTGAAAGTTTTTAGGCTTAGTAAAATAAATACAGAATATATAGAATTTAAATTTAATAATATTAGACATAGTAAGACAATTATTACGACAGAAAATGACGAGTTACTTGTAGTTAAGAGCTTTACAAAAAGATAGAAAGGTTGAGAAAGATATCTAACATAGAATTCAAGTAGAATAGTTAAAATAGAAAACATCAGATATTCTTGTGATCGTAAAATATTTCTAAAACTTAACAGAAAGTTTTACAAAACATCAATTCCACATGTTATATTATATAGAGCTAAATGTTGGACTATGACTCAATCACAAGAGCAAAAAATGAAAGTCACGGAAATAAGATTATTAAGGTGGATGTACGGACATACGAAGATAAATAAGATAAGAAATGAGAACATTAGAGAAAAAATCGGGATGCACCAATTGAGGAAAAATTATAAGAAATTCTTTTAAAATAGTACGAACATGTACTTAGACAACCAATAAATGCTCTAGTTAAGCAATGAAAAACTCCAACAAATATGCACATTAAATGATGTGGTTATTAGTTGTTGCTTAGATGACAAATCATGGCCCCAAGAGGACCCTTTCCCTCCTATTAATGTTTTCATTCTTTTTTTTATTTCCTCCACCTCTCTTTTCCCTTTCCTTGAGAGAAAAGGATATTTTTTCACTATGGATACTTTTCCTTCCATTTGTGCGACAGAGTAGAGAGAGCATAAGGCTATAAGGGAAGAGACTACTTTAATTTTCAATTGCAAGGTTCATGAACAAAGCTTTTCACATGTTGAAAAATTAGAGGAAAAGAATGCTTCCCTGAAATTGCAAGTAGAGTAAATAAAGAAGTACGTATAGCATTTTAAATCAAGGTCCAAGTATACATATGATACTTAACGACTTATGTTGTCTATAATAAGGAGAATATATGCTACAAGCCTAAGCAAAAAGAAGTGTCATATGTTTAATTAATTTGTAGAAACTTCTTATATGCCAAAATTTACTACTATTTACATCGAGGTGCAAATAAGAGATGGATCGCACGAGAGTCGAGATACTTTCTTTTTGTTTACCTATCAAAAACATAATAGGCAGACAAATTCCAAATCTGTCCGTGGATTGGTTTTGGTTCTTTTTTTCGTCCATCTAAAATTGGGTGGAACAAACATTTCACCTATCTAAAAAAGTCTCCCTATTTTTTAATCCCAAACACCACAAACTCTCACAATTACAGTAACCTCGTAGGTGATGTACGTAGATTATATATACTTTTATGCATACTTTAACACACATCTACTTATATTTTATATTTTATGAGCATAATCTATAGTTATTGTACTATATTTCATTATAATATCATATTTCAACACATTTTGTTTGGAAATCTATTTTTTTGCTTGTTTTGATTGATAGGACGTGTTTTCTGAGCAAAAATGAAGTAAAAAGCCTCAAAACGTGAAGTCAGAGGAAGAAGCATGCTCACATGAAACATACATGAAGGAAAAGGCTTTCAAAAGACCTTTAAATTGGAGATTTAATCAAGAAATACGTTCTAGCCATGTTCATTGACATGTGCATGATCTTAAGAAAGAAATTTGATGGAAAACGAAGCTTAAACAGTCTCCTCCAAAAGGTCCGGGTCATGCCTATGAGACACAGCCATGTGACAATCAAATTTTTCCCATGCTCCAAGAAGACCGGTGTTACATAGATAAGACTTCTTTGCTCTCCTCTTTATATTTTGAGTTGTAGATTCCTTTATTTTTTTTTCTCTTGATTGCATTTCCTTCTCTATGGAGTAGATCCTCTGATTCTTAGGATGTAGGGAGTATTTGTGATGCGATGTTGATGTATAAACTATGTACTTGCTTGTTTTCTTATTCAATAAAATGTTTATGTCATGTTTTATGTGTTGTGCCTTGTACGTGTTTGATAAAATATGTGTGAGGTCAATACATTAAGATTTAATCACTATGTAAAAGAAGGGCCTTGGATTGTAAGACCATGGGACCTCGTGACAAAGGTATCCCTTACTTTCTATGATGTTTTCTTGAAACAGGGATCGATTCTCCACTAGGAAGGTTAATTAGAGTTTTAAAAAAAAATTCCAAATTAATGTAAGGAAATGGCTTGCGTAATCTAACGATTGTATGACCAGGGGCAGATAGTATCCTTTTAACCGGACTTTCTATGTTACATTTTCTACTTAATTGCATTAATTTATCGTTAAGAAGTAAATTGGATAACTCTAGCAATTGTAAAACTGGGAGGCCCTGTGACCCTTTAACTGAACTTTCTAGAGTTGCTTCTTTACTTAATGGCGTTAGAACTTGGGTAAACTCTTCAGTGCGACTTTCGCGGGATTGTGTTGGACTTTAGTTAGAAATCCTACACGAGTGTAAGCATAGAATTAAGTAGATAAATAATGCATAGGGCCATTAACTAGTATCATAACGAAACCGAAATCCTAGAATCTATCATCCTTTATTCACTTACGCTCCTCTCTCTATTCTCTTTTTTTCTCTCCACTCAAGCTCTCTCTTCCTAGCATTTGTGAACCACATTCCGATTGTTTAGATAATTCGTCGTGCGAAGTTAACTAGTGTTTAATCAACAGTCTTCGTGGGATCGATATTTTATTATTTGATGACACTCATATACTTGCGGGCACACATCAACAAGCTCAACCTCGCAGCAACACCGCAATCGCGAGTTCGCAACCTTGGGTGGTCATGGTGGCCTCACAACGGTCAAGCATGCCTCCTGAGGTCACAAAGGCCTAGCAAGGTCTTTAAGGCCTTGCAGCGAACATGCTGTGAGCAATAATCAACCATTGTAGTAGGCCTTCCTCTCCCCAATTTTTCCCTCTTTTTTATGTCTTTTCCATTCACTCTCTTTCCTTTGTTTCCTTCTCAATGATTTTTTCTTTTCCACTAAGAATCTATTTTCCTATTGATTTCTTTCCTTCCATCCATCAACGAGGGTACACTGAGCATGAGGGCATATCTAGGTCTAGAGTAGTTAAGGCTTGGTTCCCAAGCAATATTTACTTATTAATTCGACAAGATCCAATGTCTTTTAGGTATCAAAAGATTTAATTTTTTATAGTCAATAGGCAAAGTAACGGATGAGCATGCAGATAAATAGTTAATGGATAAAGGGTGCTCAAAACACATTCCTAAGGATGTTAGTAAGTTCACCTCTTTAAAATACAAAGATAAGGGAACACTTTTATTGGGGAAGAATGATGAACTTAAGATAATCAATTCAAATAACCTAAAATTTTCATTAAATTTTATTATTCATAAACCATTAGTTAAAGGCATAATTTAATTTATGTGCGATACCAAGTACAAGGTTGAGTTTCACTCAACTAAGTGCTTGGTAAAGCATACTAAACCTCAATACTGCTATCTTAGTAAGTCATAAGAAGGATAATATTTACATGATTAGTCTTCTTTTTATTTCTAATCTTGGTTATGGCATAGTAGATTAGGGAACACCAACATGAGATTAATTGTCAAGATTTCCATGAGGGATTTGGTAAACGGCTTGTCAAAAAAAAGTTGCAACACGAAAAAGTTATGTGATGCTTGTCAAAAGCAAACAAGTCAAATCATCACATAAAGGTAAATCCATTGTGCGTACAACTCGAGTCTAAGTTATTGAATATTGAGTTATTTGATAGTCTTTCATTTTCTCTATTAGTAGTAGTAGATATAGCCCTGTTATTAGAGATTATTAAAGTAAATTTATTTGGGTTTGTTTTCTTAAACATAAGAATGAGTCTTTAGAAATTTTTATTAATTTTTGCAAGAGTTGAAAATGAGAAGGGTCAAAATCTACTGAATCCATAGTGATCATACAAGTGAGTTTCAAAACTTTAAATTTAAAACTTTTATAAGAACAATTGATCTGCACATGAGTTTTCTGGTCCTAAAACACTGCAACAAAATAATATTGTGGAAATGAGGAATCATGCACTTTAAGAGGTGACTAGATCAATATTAAATAAATACTTATTATCTAATTATTTTGAGGTGCTAAGGATATCAATAAAGAAATAAACAAGAAAAATGCCAATAGTATTGAAAAACCAATCTTGAAGAGAGCATTGTTCAAGGGGAGTAAAAGATGATTCAAATGAAAAAGGAAGATGAAAAGAATTTTGAGTGTGTAGGAGAAGCACATTAATCGTCATCCAACGAAATAATAAGCAGTGGGATATTTCCCAATGAGCAGGGACTTGATCATTCTTTAAAAACCTAGGGAATCATTTTTTCCTTAATACATAAATTGAGCCCAAAATCATACATGAAGCATTGCTTAACCTAGATTAGGTGTTAGCTATATAAGAAGAATTGACTCAATTTCCTAGAGAATCCACTTTGAGTTTTAGTTTCAAGACCCCAAAGGTAGTACTATTATTAACGCACGTTGGGTCTTTACGAACAAGTTAGATGAAACAAGAATGTTGGTTAGAAACAAGACTAAATTAGTAGCTCGAAGTTTCAACTAAGTTAAGAGATTAATTATGATGAGATCTATGCACATGTAGCTCATCTCGAATCAATCTGAATGCTTTTAGTATTTATCACTCACTTACAAGGGAATTAAGCTTTATCCAATTGATGTTAAGTTGCCATTTCTAAGCAGTTTTGTTAAGGAAGAAGCTTATATAAAATAATCATCTGAGCTTGAACATTTAGATTATCCAAATCGTATATTTAAAATTTTATATGGTTTGAAATAAGCACCAACAACTTGGTATGATAAATTGTCCACCTTTTAATCTCTAAGAGAGGATAAACAAATCCCACTTTTTCATAGTGATGAAAATGATATTTTTATTATCCAAATTTATGTAGATGATATCATTTTGGCATCTACCAAAAGGATCAAGTGAATTTATTACACTTATGCAGAATAAGTTTGAGATGAGCCTCATGGGCAAATTAAATTTCCTTTTAGGGCTTTAAATCAAACAAACTAGGGAAGTAATTCATAATCATCAAATCAAACACATTAAAAAAAAACATTAACAAGTTTGGTATAAAAAGTGCAAGGAGTTGTCAGCTCCAATGGTCACCAATATTAGGATGGATAGTGAGACAATGGGTAAACAAGTGGATTTAAAATACTTTAGAAGTATAATTGGTAGCTTGCTTGGATATTTTGTTTGTGGTTGGTTTATGTACAAGATACCAATCTTGTACTAACGGATCACATTTAGTTAATTATTGCAAGGTATCTCTGAGCTACTCTTAATATATGTATTTGGTGTGTAAGAATTAATGCATTAATTTGTTGCTTACTCCAATTACTATTATGGGGGTTGCAAATTGGATAAAGAGTACAAGTAGAAATGTCAATTTCTTAGGTTTTCTCTTGTAAGTTAGAGTAGCCCGAAGCAACATTAAGTTGCATTATCCTCTACCAAGGTCAAGTATATGGTCATGAGTAGTTGTGTGTCACGATTGCTTTAGATAATTTACACAAATATGAACTCTTTTACAAAATGTTCAACTCTTGTGTGATAACATGAACGGTATAAATTTAACCAAGAATTTGGTGGACCCCTTGTAGGATAAAACATAAAAAGATAAAACTCTGTTCATTAAAGATCATGCGACAAAGAGAGATATAGTATTTAAACCTTATTGACCTCTTGATATAAGAGGAACTGTAGATTTTTATTATTATTTTTGATAATTTTTATCTTATATTTAAAGTATTTTTGGTAATTTTTATCTTTTATATTTTTTTGATTTTGTCTGTTTAGGGAAGTCTCTTAGGAAAATTTTGTCTTTCTTTTAGAATTTTTCTTTCTTCACAAAATAGGAATTATGATCTATATTTTGAAATTTATTTCCTTTCTTTAGGTCTTAGGGGTCTAGAGTCCATATAAACATTCGTATATCGATTTGAAAAATGATCCTACTTTTTTTTAAAAAAAGCCTAAAAAACGATGGTTTTCTCTTTGTTTTCGATATTTTCTCTTCTTGTCTTCTCCTCTAATCTCCTTTATCGTTAGCCCATAGATAGCCCAGCGTCAGTTGGTAGCAGACCACCATAGATAGCCCAGCGTCAGTTGGTAGCAGACATATTCTAATTGAGAAAGTTGAGCATTGAATCCAATTGAAAATTGTCATGGTCATGATCAGGGTCGTGCTATGCAAGTTCCTTCTAAGGAAGCCTCGCACTATAGTCGTGGCGCCCAGGATGAGATTGAGAATTTACAAAGACAGATTATAGATTTAACTCAACGTCTAGCAACACGAAATCTTAAAGATTATGAGGGGTGTGGTCGCGAGGATCAACATAGAGACCTCGGATGTCGAGTTGATCTACTCAAATTTTTTGGTACGTCACATACAGAGAATTTTGTTGATTGGATCAATAAAGTGAAGCAGATCTTCGACAATAAGCAAGTTCCAGATCGTTTGAAGGTGAAACTGATTGTCATCAGACTTAAGGATCGAGCATCGTTATGGTAGGAGCACTTTCTGCGCTCACGAGATAGACAGGGCAAAATCAAGATTAAGGATTAGGAGAAGATGAAGAAAAAAATAAAAGATCACTTTCTTCCTTTTGGGTACACTTATACTTCATTCCAAGGACGATTAGGTTTTGTCGTATGGAACAATAGCTTCAACGCCTAAGATGACCTAGACGGATTCAAGGATGATTTAGAGGAGGAATTTGACCCAAAAGAAATTGAAGAATCTCAATCTCGATCTCAAATTAGAAACGAGACCAAGGTGATTAGCAAACCAGTATATGATAATTATGGAGCGGACAAAGTACTTAATGATAATCCTTTATTCAGTCTGGATTCATGTTCTATCCAGCAAGATAATTTTGAACCTTTTATCAAATTATATAAGCAGCTGATTGTAGACCATCTTAGAAAGACCTAGAAGGCAAGACCAAAAAGATTTGCAAACTGATTTACAATGATGATGAAGTTGATGAGGTACATTTTAAAGATTGCTGAATTTATTCCAAAAGAGCTTCCCCATCATTGTCGTTTTTCTTTTAAAGCAAGATATTGCATACAATTTGCACAAGTGATTTCAAAGATTTTTACCACTTAAATTTGACAGAACAGATGAATACATGCTTGGTGATTGAAAACAATCATTGTGAGTTGGCTTGTAGAGAACAATTTCAGAAAGAAATTAATGCTATAGAACAAAAAAAAACAAAGTCAAGCAAATCTCAAGATCAGACATTGAACAGATGGATACAACAAATTTTAAAATTTTAATGTACGATATCAACATACTAGAAGGGGAGTCCAAGTTCTAGTACAACTATGTTCATCATTTAGATCGATGAGAATTCCTAAAGTCCAATAGCTGCTAATAGATCTTATAAGTTTGGTGTCAGATCTTCCTCTTAGGCTACCACTGACACTACTCTAGACTCGAGGGTGAGTTCTTTCAACTTGGGATGATTGATGTAGAAAGATCCATAGATTATTATTATTATTTTTGGTAATTTCACCTTTTTAGTATTTAAGGTATTTTTAGTAATTCATATCTTTTATATTTTTTGGATTTTTAGTCCATTTAGAAATTTTAAGATTGTAAATCTGTTTGGAAAATTTTTTATTTCTTTTAGAATTTCTTTCCTTTCTTTACAAGATAGGAATTGTGGTCTATATTTTGGAATTTATTTCTTTTCTCTAATCTTAGGATCTAGAGTTTATATAAAAACTTGTATATTTGTTTAAGGAATGATCCTCATAATAAAACTCCTTTTTAAAAAAAAAACCTAGAGAACGATGATTTTCTCTTTGTTTTCGGTGTTTTCTCTTCTTGCGTTCTCCTCTAATCTCCTTTCTCGTTAGCCTGCATGATAATCGTTATCCTGTCCCGCGTCATCTCTTTACTAAATGTCTTCCCAAACTCGAATTTGATACACTTCAAAGGAAATTTAGGATTATATCCAATTTGTATATTAAGGAACACAGAAATCAAGAGAGATGATAAGAAAATAAGTTTGATTCCAAATGTTTTTTTACGTTGCATTTAGTTAAGTCAAATGTAATCAAGATATATGAATTATGAAAATGGTCAATTGTCAAGATTGCAAGTGGAGGTTATTTGACATTGAAATTTTAGGTGTAATGAATGAAGTCTAAGTGGGTTGAAGTCGACCTACACTAAGTGATCAAAGAAGTTAAAATAGGTTGAGTATCATATACTTAAACACATGAAAAACTTAGGCAACTCAAGGGTGACTACAGGCTTGGCAGATTGAAGTTAAAACAAGTCAATGGAAGACCCAGTAGTAAATTTTCTTGGAACATGAAGTCTCAAAAGCTCGATCTCTTAGCTAGTAACTTCTAGTGAAGTTAAGAGTCAAGTATACTTGTATAAAAGTTGTATAAAGAGATATAGGTGAGACTAAACTTAAATGGGTGCTCAACCATAAAAATAATATGAGCTAAGTATCCAATCGATTGAAAGTGACTTTCAATCGACTAAAGGTGATTTGAGTGAACTCATCAATCAACTCAAGTTGAAACAGAAAGATACTCATTAGTTAGTAGAGTAGTCAATAGCCAACGGCAAAGTTAGTCGACTAGCGATTAAATTTACTCAATTGATAAACCAATGAAACACCTAAAAAAAAGTCATCAATCTAATGCGAACACGTTGCAACCATCAAATAACCTAGAAGATATAACACTTAAGTCGAATGATGACTAATTTCAACTGAAGTATTAGGCAAGTTAAATGACTCTAAATATACATCTCTTATTGGGCATAACCAAGTCATATCCCAAACTCTAAACATTTTGTCAGTTCAACTGAAGTACCTTGCCTTTTCAAAATCTGTGAGCATCTATATTATTGCTTAAGAACTTGTATCATTTGACGATATATGTTCATTTCCTGTTGCATTCCAAGCCAAGTCCGGACCTTCCACCACAACATACCGCTTATAGGACACTAAAAAAATTGGTGTTCCAGCATTTCCTCCACAGCTCCGCAGAGCACACAAGCCTTGTCATACATGTATTATTGCCAATCACGTGTCAACAGCCTCCCATGTGCAAGAAGTCATACTGTAAATGTATGTATAGGTTGAACATACCGCTTTTATACTATGTTGGCCAATGCTTTCTTGGTTACTTGCTTCCAAAAAAAATCATATGCTCTGGATACCCCTTATAGAATTGTGCAAACCATCCTCTAAGGTGATTTGTTGCTAGGACAAACATACCAATGTAGTGAAGTATTTCATCTCAAATTAATAACTTTTTAAACAGCGAAGAATCTTCATGTTTAACCGTCCAGGTCCATATATCCAATCGGCTCAAATATACATGGTGAAACTATTTGATCTAGATGGTGTCCTACTTTTCATGTATAAGACCTGAGAGAGCAATGAGTTGTTCCATACCTACAAGTACCTAGACGAATGACATATATAGTGAATAGAACTATCTATGATAACATATAAGATCGATAGAATGGATAACAAAAACAGCTCGACTCTACTCCACTCGTAATACTGATCCGATTAACTCCATCTTTCCTACATGTGACAGTGCATGCCGCGGCGATGAATTAATCTTACCAATAACTACATCAATTAGAACCCCATAATTTGAAGTCTGTAATTTTTTTAAGTCTAGGGGTATTCTCAAGCACCGGAATGGAAGCGAACCTTATTGAAAAATTGAGACCTCAATCAAAATGTTCTTTGTATGCTCATCCAATCCAGCCATGTATATTCTAGATTTCAGTCGGTTGACACACAATCCTAAATGAATCAAATGTCTTCTAAATGTCTACATTGAGAATGCATCTCAGAGATATTCACTTTTGAGCATACTTCCTTAACAGTTCGTGTCAAGTGGGCATTCTCAATCATAGACTGACCACGAACAAATGCAATCTACACCTTTCCAGTATGTTACCTACAAGATCAGCTAGCCTCCATGCGAGCATCTTGACAATAACATTATAAATCTATAATCCATTACCCTTTGAAGAATGAGCTAATTTCGGCACAAGCACAACAAGGTGTCATTCCATTACTTCAACAGCCTACCTGAAGAGAAGAATTCGATAACTGTTGTGAAAGTCTTTGTCAACCATCGACCATGCGTGTTAATAGAACTTGGCCCCATAGCCTGTCATCCGATCCTAGTGTCTTTTCATCTCCAATACTAAATAATGCATGTTAGATCTCTTAGCTCAAGTTTTGTTAATTGTTGCCCTTGTTCTTGTTAGAATAGTGGTCCATAGCTGAATAAATCTACCATCTAACCCTATTTTTGGAGCTGAGGTGCTCAACAACTTTAGTTCTAACAGTGTTCAACAAACACTGATGCTACTTCCGGGATGTTGGTGATACTTTCTCTTGACTCCCGATTTAGTGCCACAATTATACTTCTTTTTTGTTCCGTTTCACTACATCCTAAAAGACTTTGTATTCTGGTCATTATTCCTTAAATAGGTGCATTTGGCTTGTTGCGAATAAAATATCAGCTCTGCTTCAGCTAACTGGGATGCCTTATGCAGGATACTTTGATAATTTGTTCCGCTGATGCATGTGCCTAGTGCAACCTAGGCTTCCTCCAGTTCCTATTTGACACTCTTAGCTTTTTTAATATGTGCTCATAATAATGTTGATTCAGGATCTATAACCGATTCTTTAGTCGGATCAGCTTATGTTTCAAAATGTACAGAGTTGTTCCTTCCGGTTGTTCGGCCTAAGCATCCTCCACAATATGCACGAAATCCTAATACAACATCCACATGTAGAATTTGAATGGTTTGGTCACCCTTTGCCTGTCTACGAGAATGGAGACCACAAAGGAAGAATGATCGGATATACATCCCAAAACAAGACTTATGTGTATCCACAAAAGTCAACTTCTAGCCATTCATTGTTTATCATTGCACGGTCCAACTTGCAAAATATTGAACAATTAGTCCAAGTGAATCAACAGCCCACCTAGAGTGCAAGTCTATCAGAGTAGTATGAGATGCAAAATATATAAAGCCATGTGTATCATAATTGGTAAGTGGGTGGTCACCCTCTTTGCCTCTGTAGTCAACATTACATTGAAGTCCCCTATAACCAATCAGGATTCGCTGAGTACAAGTCCACCATATGTAAATTGCTCCAAAGGGGTTGGCACTTGATAACGGAATGCAGCTCATACATAAAGGTGATCTATGTTGTGTTGTTCGGTTGGAGACACATGTGACATAGCAATGGATTATATACTCCCCTATGTCTAGTATGTCCACATTCACCATACGAATGCCCCATAACAACAATATTCATCGCTATGAAGAGAATTCCAAGTTATGAACTATCTTCATATGTAGAAACCTATCCTCAACATCTTCTGCAATATTGCCTAAGACAGCATAGTTTCCAACAGCCCAATGATACTAATATTGTTAGTACCCGGAGTAGTTTTGATGTGGTCAACTAAGTTCAATTAGGTCCTATTGTGTTTGATCCTTATGTCTAAGTGTGCAGGAGCTTAGAAACACAAGAACTCGAGCGGAAGACGCACCTAGCGAGAAGGATGGCACGGGAAGGGAGTCGACTGGCTTGGTACATCAGAAGGACGAGATACTGCGGAAGAGTACACCAGCGGACGAGAAGAATACGCACGGCGGTCCAAGGGACGAGAAGAAGGGGAGGAAGGCTACTCGAGGAGGTCGGAGTTGGGTTTGGATGAGCTCAACTCTGGTTAACCGGAGAATCACCTACGCAAAGAATTACGCAAAGAGATCAGCTTTTCAGCTGAGTTGCCCTATGGAAGGCACCTTCCATGGCTGGAAGTCGCCTTGATGAACAATGCGAAGGCGTCTTCCAGCCTACCGAAGGCGCCTCCCCTAGCTGCTAGCCGAAGATAAAATTTTATCTTCGGCGATAAGATTTGTCACGCTGGAGACGCCTTCCACCTATCGAAAGCATCTTCTAAGCTTGAATAGAATTTTCTAGACGCTATAAAAAGACCTTTAGAGCTAGGAATAATTCAACAAGAACAATAAGTATTGTACACTTTCCTAGTCTTTCTTTTGAACTATCAACTTTCGTAAGAGGCTTCTCTGCCTGCAACAAAGGAGAATTCTAGTGGAGCTTTCTTCAACGCCTTGGATTAGCAATCACCTAGGTTGTAACCAAGTAAATAGAATTGTCCTCTTACTTCCTTTATTTAGTTGTTCAATTAATTCAGTACTAGTCTAATATAATCAAAGGATTGAGAAAGGGATTATTTTTTTTTAAGGCAATTCACCCCCTCTTGCCGGCCCCGCTGCACCAGCAGATACCATGTTTTTGAAGGAAGTGTTGCACCCCTTCTGTTTAAGGGGTTTGTTAAGACCCCTTATATTCCACGATGCAATCTTTATTGAGAAGGGGCAAACAGATAGGTCCACCCAGCCACAACCACCTTAGTAGACAAAAGAACTGCTCCAATTCCTAGTATCCTTCTGCTCTTAGGAACAAACTCAATTGCCTTAAAATCCATGTTAACATCAATCTGGATGTCAATCTGGAAAGAGAAGGCAGATCCACTCCTCTGTATTTGCTAGCATCTTTTTCAGAACCCCATACATTCTTTGTTCTATACTTTATTTGCTCAGCGTTTCAGCCCGAGTCTGTATCTATGTCCCAACAGCCACAATTGCAAATATTTAGATATAGTCTATTCGTTATCATATCCTTTGACTGCTTTAGATTGGCCTACAACATTGTTGGGAGATTTAATTGTCCAGCAACAATATAAACCTTCCCATCTGCTCCATGGATCCCAAAATCACCCATTTGTTTACTCCCGTGTTGTCTTGTGTGTTTGGCATTCTACATTTCCTCCTTGATTCCTCATTCTTGGATTAAAACTTCTAGAGATCTGTCTGGTTAGTTTTGTTCCCTCAACCATCTGGAGAACTACTCCTGCCGTGATCTTACATGAAGTAGTTTACTGCCCTATTTGTTTGTAGCCATTACAATACTTCAAAGTGTATTCAAATATAATCTCTAAGTCTACTTCTACACCTTGTCGGGAAAATAATTGGGAAGCTTCATACTAAGGATTTGGATGTGCATCGACTTCCACCAAAACTGTGATTCTGCCTCTATTATGAATTAATTGATCAGAATATAGATCCATGTGTCGATCGGCAAATGGAACAGCATAGCTATGTTGTGTCTTGAGATTGATCCATGTGTCGGTCAGCAAATAGAACGGTAAATTTCAATTTGTCCCGACTAGCAGGAAAAGTATTTAAAACCATGAAATTACTTATTATGATTCTCCGTGCCTTATGTTTTCATCCAACTAAATTGTTTCCATTTATATCCTCCTCGTTACCTTTGACATGATAACAATAATCTTAATACATATGATTCACTAAAACATTACTATTTCAATGATAGCATGAATTTTGGAATGATCATCTTTCGAAGAAATCAACCCCACTCTATTTAACATCACCTAAAATGAAAGCCCCAAAAGATAGGAGAACAACTAGCATGAAAGTCAAAAGGGCAGAGTGATCAAGAAGAAATCAGTGATTATTATATTTTAATAATTAAGACTTAATATATCTTCCTAATTTTCATTCACTATATAGTTACAAATATGTAGGGTTTTAATGTTGGGTTAACATCTTTAAAAATGAAAAAGAAAGGTGAAATTTCAAAGGCAAGAAACAATTTAAGTTGCATTAACTTATGAAGTTAAATTGGCTTAGAAATTATGAAGAAACTTTTACATATTTGATATGATAAGCTAAGGTATTTATTTTCTTAACACTTCCAATTTAGTGAAGCATAATTTTAACTTTGTGAAAATATTTCAAAAAAAATCTTATGTTCTACATTAGACAAATTTAATTTATTTTTTCATTTTTAAATTGATCCCATAGATCCTACAAGTTTGGCAATGCTTAGGTTTTTTCATTGTAAAGTACCAACATTAATCCTGATTCCATGAACTATAAATTTTTGTATAGTTTTCAAATACATATCAGCTACCTGCTACCTTAATTGTTTAGATACATCCAAAATGGCTATAGTATATGGGTACTGACAAGTACACAATGCTAAGCAAACTTAAATTTAGATATCAAACCCTGACATATATAGGTTTAGGGTACCCGAAGGTACATGTAGATACCGGATTATCAACTATCTATTAGTATCCCTGTGGTCTAGTGGCTCTAATCTAATAATGCAATTATGATAATAAATATTAAATTTTGGAAAATTTTCAAAAATCCTGTAAAACCTAATTATTATCTAGTTATAGAAAACCTAGTAATGATTGGGCAGTGTTTTTAGGAGACCTATAATTATAATCTCAGATCTTAACCTTTCTTTCATGAGCTTATGGATTTTCTTTTTGCAAGTGTCTCATGGAACATGAACGAATATTGATTGAATAAAATTCTTCAAGAGGCTAAGAGATATATAGGGTTTCACCATGATATGCAATAGGAATGACCATCTTAGGTTCTAATCAGCCATATACTCTTTTAACACTCATCCTGAAGCAAAACATTCATTCTACTTCAAGCACCCTTCAAACCTCAACAGCCTTGTTTTGCAAACCTCTAAGGATTAAAGAGAAATGATTTAAGAATCCAGAAAGCCTAGTATGTCAGCAATTCAATTACTTAACTGAGATAGGAAATTTTTAATCACTCTACAAGTTTATTTTTTCTATTTTGAGTCTTATTGAACATGAACAGAATATTGCAAATGGATAAAAATTCTTCAAGAGGCTAAGAGATATATAAGGTTTCACCAAGCAATAGTTACAAGGTTGGACCATCTAAGAGTGCATTCAGACTTCTACTCTAAAACACCCATGCTTGAAGCAAAACATTAATTCTAGTTCAAGCACGCTTCAAACCTCAATAGCCTCGTTTAGCAAATCTGCTTAAAGAGACATGATTTAAGAATTCAACAAACCTATTATGTTTACATTGAAAATTCCTTAAATGAGATAAGAATATTGCAAAGTTTAACAAATCAGAGAACTATATAAATTATTGGGTAATAAGCAGGTATTTTCGATGCCCAATATACTATATAACCTAGAGAGTACCATTTTTTTGCTTGAATACTTGAGTTTTCAAGTATAGTATGCCATGGAATGTTCCACTTGACTTGAAATATCACCATTACTGTAAGTTATAGCAGCACAAGCTGCTTGATAGAAACCTTGCAAAATGGCACTTCCATCATTCTCAATTTTGATAACTAAAAAGGAATTTCAGTCACATTGGTGAGAAGAGCTAGAAGCCTAAAGTAGTTTTTTTTTAAATGAATAACTACCTAAATCAAACCAACATCTTTGTTTTTCTCTCAGAGCTCAACCAACCATCAAATTTCAATTACGCAATCCAATAAAAATTAAGAAATATTCAGTCACATAGTCAATTCAACCAAATTTGTGTCATATGCATGAATTTGCATGTCGGATCAAAAAAGATTCTTCACCATGTGCCCCATGAAAGATTATACAAAAAATGTGAAATGTAAAATATAATGTATTATGATAGTAATTCAATTAGCCATAATCATGCATGATGTGTTATGGTGAATCTAAATGCAGGCATGATGATAATTGTGTTCTGCAAAAATTCAATCTAGATTACAGTAGAAGTATGCTATGATGTTTCTAACAATAACCACCAATCTCCTTCAAATATCAATCGGGCCTTGGAAAGAGAAATGTAATTAGCACTTAGCAGCAACTAATCTACAGGATTAAGATTTCTTGGACTAAAGGATCAAAAAGGGAAAGTCTAACAGTAGAAGCTATGATACCATTTGATGTAAGGTAACGAGGGACAGATAAAGAGAGTAGAAAAGTACAGAAGACAGATGGATATCATATCAGAAGTCGATGAAACATACAGAAGTAGAAAAGTACAAAAGACAAAGATGGATGTCATATCAGAAGTCAATGAAACATACAGTAAGAGAAGAGATATACAAGGGATGTGATTTCATGGTGAAACCAGTTGGTGCTCCCTTGTAGTAGAGTCAGCTTATTGGAGACTTTAAAGGCAATAATTCATTCCAATATTAGAGAAGAGATTACTAGTCACTTGACTCCTAGCCAGGAAATGAAATTAGAGAAGAACATCTTAAAAGACTACCAGAATCACTTAAATTTGCCGTTATTTTAGCAATTTTTTAGTAAAAGCCTGTAGGTGATTTGAATTTAAAATAGTACTTTCCAATATAGTTTGTACAAGGGGCACTTTAGCTACATATGTTAACATGCAATAGTTCTACCAAGTGGTCATCTAGGCAGATCAAGCAATACAAGCAACCCACCTAGATGGCCTAGGCAAACCAACCAGACTAACTAAGAGCTCCAAGTGGGCACGCTAAGTAGGTTAAAGGGTAGTCTGGCGCACAAAGCTCCCGCCATGCAGAATCCCGGGGAAGGATCTATTGTACGCAGTCTTACCCTACTTTTTTTTTTGCAAGAGATTGTTTTCCGGATTCGAACTCGTGACCTTTTGGCAAAGCAACAACTTTACCGTTGCGCCAAGGCTCCCCATCACACTAAGTAGGTTCATTAAAAAAATAATTTATTTATCTAATTAATTCACTTGAATAAATCCCTAAGTACCCAACCTTACTACATCCCTTTCACTTTATTGTGTTATATATGGTAATCTAATTGTGTTACGTGTTTTCTTTGTTCCAATGTGAAATATGATGTATTTTATTCTTATTTTATATTTAGTTATTAATTATCATTTAAATTATAAACTTATTTTGATTAATTATGATAACGTGCGCAATATTTTTAATGTTGCCTTGTACAACTACTTAGATAATATTATAGACATGTCAAAGTCTTGTACAAACAAGCATTGTCACTATAATGCATGTTGAATTTATGCCCTCGCTATATTTACAAGTTTAAAACCACAAATGTGTGAAAGGCATTGAGATTTTGTATATAAAAATAATAAAATGAAAAAATTAATTCAATAGAGTTCATGTAGATATTTGTACATATTTTTTTGGTTGCTCATCTTTATTTTATGTTAAAATTATTTTAATACTAACCTCCTAGGCCCTTGCCTTGACACTATGAAGTGAATCAACTACCTATCTCCATAAAATGCTATATATAGTAAATTCAATAGTTAGAAGAGGTCAATCAATAGAAGATGTAAAATGCAGATAGACCAAAAAAGTATTAATTAATGAAATAAAAATATTTTAATTAATTTAAATAGTACAAGTCATATAGCTTTACATAGAGCTTAATAAAGGGATAAGACTCATGCACTTGATCCCAAAAAGTTGAGAGATATCATAGCTTAAAATAATGATGGGAGGAATAGGAAAAGGATCTAACTACTACAAGTATACAATATAACTTTGGGCAAATGTCATGGAAGAGGGATATAATACATATCGATGAATAAATTTAGAGTTTAATTTAGAGGTTGTCTTCAGGACAAGTAAAATATATTTGTACTGCAAGGAAAATTGCAGGGATGTACATCAGATGTTGGTCTAAACCCCTTTAGGATGCTAGGACACTGGAATTGAATTACTAAAAAAACACTCACAAACATCACCCAAAACATGTTTGCAAAGCAGATGGGAAGGGGATAAAGAGAAAGATTTGATAATAACATAAGATGTTTGGCAGAGATGATATATAGCAATTGGGAAAAAAAATGAAGATTAAAACACCTATACATTAAACTTGTTCACATCTCGACGATAACAACCACAACAATAGATATCTAAAATGGAGGGAACGTTGTTTTGGTGGATTGCCTACCTACCAATGAGAGATAAGAGATACCTTGATACAATCCCAAAAGGGATTCATCTGATTTAGCCATTTAATTAGAATAAGTAAATTACTTTATCTAGAATTAGTTTTAGGATCTAGAGCTAGTTATTCTCAAATTTGTTATTAGATATTGACAAAGCATATATTGGATGCCTATAAATACACATATCATGTAGCAATGAATTCATTATGAATTAAAAATCTTTTGGTATTTGAGGGCAATCTCCTTAAAGTGATCATCCTCTTTTTTCATTTCCCATGAGATAAAAAGTGGGTTCCTACAAACTTGATATCAAAGCAAAGTTCCTCATCTCCACCCATCACCCTACATCACAAACCCTCCACAACCACCCCCCCCCCCCCAAACACTCCCACATCTCCTACATCATAATTCTTGTAACACCACAAACAACCCATTGATATCATCTCTAACACAATTGTTATCACCATTCCATAACACAGTTGCAACTTTCTTTGAACATGCTTTCTTTATAATTCTATTATTTTTTATTTCTTTTAAAAGAACAAAAAAATGTTCCAAAAAAGTATGTTTGATCAATTCTAACACAGCAAGGATATTTCATATCGGAACTAACTAGAGAACAAAAGAAGAATTCCATTATTTGAGAAGTAGAGATTAGAGTGGATGGATTTCAAGCACTCAAAAAATTTTCCTCTTACACTGCAACGTCAGATGACTCCAAGGTGTAGACAGCTTCTCTGCATTGTAAAGGAAAGGTTGTCTAATGGTACTAGTTGTTTGAGTCATGCTATGAGTCTTTATCATGAGAGAAGTTGATCTTATCACTTGTTTCATCTCCAAAGTAAAAAAAAAATGTTGATGAGTTGTCTAAAATTCGACAAATCACATCAATAACAAAGTACCATAGTCACTTTCTTCAACTTTTTAACCAAAGTCATGGTTGCTTAGAGCAAGAATTATTCATCTATCATCCATATTTAAAGTCACTGCATTAAAGCCTTACAGGTGCCTATATCATCTACTTTCGTCATCTGAGAGAACCAAGGGACAATAACTTGTCCAAAATTCTTAGTGTGGGCACACATTCTCCTTTAATGAGTGCATCAAATGCAATATCTTCCTCTATGCCCGCAGGTTTGGCGACTACAACAAATTTCTAAAGATCACCTAAAATGAAGACCTTGTTCTCATCGACAACCTCCAAAGTTTTCCTTGGATCAGCACTAGCAAACTCATTTTTACTAAAAGACAACAAACCACAAGCCATTTTGGCACACTAGCTCTACTCAATGAAGCAATGGTGTAGATTATTCTTTTGTTATAACTTAGTGAGGACTCGACGCAAGACAAAGATGAAGGAAATCTCAAGGCAAAAGTCATTCTTCTAAAATAAAGTATTAGAATGCTCATAACCTCTCAACAAAGATCTCACACATTATACTTTGTCACTGAAGGAATTTTAGGCATACTCATTCGGGTTCAAAGAAGAACCATAGATGGTTACTTGTGTGTCATAACTCTATAGAAAAAGTCTCAATTTGCAACACAGAAGATGTTTTATGCAAGACATTGGAAGGAAAAAAAAAAGTAAAAAGGATTGACCTCAAGGACAAGGTTGTTTTAAAAGTCAATGAAATGATATGATCCTGATAGGAATAATTTTTAAATTAATTTTTCAGCTTAAGACTATCCTAATAGAAATATTTTAAAATTAATTTTTCAGCTTAAAACTATCTTCCTTTATTATCTTTAAAATAAGTCATTTAATTATAATAAATAAATTAATTTATCTAGAAATAGTTTTAGGATTCAGAGTTAGTTATTTCCTAACTTATTATTAGATATTAGAATTAATTTTTTTAATTGTCAACAAAGCACCTCTTGGATGCCTATAAATAAACATATCACGTATCCCTTTAGGAATCAAGTAATCAATCAATTAATTAATTCATTAAGTTAATGAATTAAAAGCTTTTGTCTATGAAAGGTCAATCCACTCGAAAGGTCGTCCTCTTTCAGTGATTTCATACGAGATAAGATGGGGATTCCTATCATATTACAACATATTAAATTCAGTAAAAAAAGATGCATGTAAAGGAAACAAATTGCCGATGGAATAAGGCACAAGCACAGGACCAAACCAGGCCGATCGTTCTCAGAAGGCAAGGTTTCAGATAACCAATTGATTCCTTTCCTAAGGATCCAACTCCTTGGCTCTCGAACAGCCAACAAGAGGAGCTTTCCCAAAAGTCATAACGATTTCCACGAGGTATTCTTAGATCACTGCACCCTCTCTAGATTTGGCCCAAGATCTACCTATGCTTACGATTTCAGCAAATCATCTAAATGCAGCGGAGAACAGTTACCTGTTAAAATGGGCGGCGACGGCGAAACTGGTGCGGGGTAGAGAATGGTAGAGGGAAAAGGTAGGAGGAGGAAAATACGAGGCGGAGTCGAGGGTGCGATGCGTTTCCAGGGGAGGATAAAGAAATAGATCAGACGCAAGCAGACGGGAGTACCGAAAAAGAAGAATCCGGAAGGTTTTGTTTTTTTTTTTTCTTTTGAAAAATTACAATTAGGGATTTGTTTCTTATCTTGGCATTATGTAAATATATCAAACAGTATATACTACGTATATTTGTATTTTTAAAAAAATAATTAAATAAAAATTACCAGGGCATCCCATTCCTTATTTTTAAATATCTTATAGAGCATTTGGTTTATATTTTTCATATTATTTTTTACTTTTATTTTTTTTAGAAAATAAAAATTATATTTAGTTTGTCATTTTCTTAAAAATAAAAAATATTTTCTAAGAAAACGAAAAATATGAAAAAATTATTTTTTAAAAAATTTAAAAATAAGGATGCGTTCTTTTTACGTTTTTTTATTTTCATTTTCAATTTTTTGAAAAATACATATTTTCTGAAAAATAGAAAATGATTTCTAAACATTCTCTATTTTTTCAAAAAAATTATTATCTATTTTTTTTATAAAACATGCGTGAAAAAGAAACGTGTGTTTTTTAGAAAATGAAAATGAAAAATGTACCAACCAAACGCACATGATTTTCTGAAAATGAAAATAAAAATACAAACAAACCAAATGTTCCCTTATTTTTACTGTTTAAAATATTTTATTTAAGTAATATATATATACATCATTTTATAGACATCACAGAACACAACCACTTCATCTACCAAATGGAGGTGAAGAAAGATTTACACTCATGACAGAAGAATCGGCAATAACACTTTTACAAAGAAAACATCACTACATACATCTAGAATTAATAGTGTTTGGACTAAGAGGACTTACTAGAAAAAGTATAGGAGCTAAAGTATTTTTAGTCCTTTACGACTCAAGATTTTCTGACAATGATAAGGCAGTTATTGGACTCATTGAAGTAGATATGAATAGCAATTTAGGAATTTCCTATTTCTGTCCAAACTTCAATATGACAATCCCGAACTTTATAGAACATATTAAAATTTCAGTACAAGCTAGAGGGTATGGAGACTTTCAAAGACATAATATTCAAATACACATAATCTTTCTAGGAAAAACCATGACAAATATTAACAATAATTTTAAAGTTCAAATTACTAATGTTATTGAAACTCTTACGACAAAAGACATTTATTTCCTCAAACCTAAAGACTTCTCATCAACATTACTTGCAGTATTGGATTGGACTCTTTATTTAGAATTAAACAATAAATCACAAACTTACAACCAACGGAATCCATTATTTATAAAGATAGACATGAAAGCTCTATAGTAAGATTTCATAATTATAAACCTTCAATATCACAAAAAGAAGATAATGAAGAAACTCAAACTAATATGAATTTAATGAACATTGAATATAGCATACTGGACACTCCTATAAGCAATAATGCGGAAAATAATTATTTATTTTATAACGATCTAAATGAATATGTTTACATTCCATTTGAAATAGTCATCTATTTCATTAAAGAAGATTTAAAAGAATTAGAAACTTTTGACCTTTTACACCATAAATTAGAGCCTGACTAGATGTTATATTTCGATGAAGAGCGTAACATAATTACTAAAAAACAAGATTACTTCTCAACAGTAAATCTAATGAATCCAGCAGAATCTAGTAGCACTAGTAACTTCAGATCACAACCGCTACAAGTAAGATATCCTGAAAGCTCTATGAGAACTATGGATTATGGGGAAGGACATCCCCCAAGAACAAAGATTACCCCATATACTAATAATAATCCTTTATTAAGAACAATAGGAAAAAGAAGACCACATGAAATTACCTATTTTGACAAAAATTTTGTCTTGTTAAATATTGGAGAATGCGATGATCCTCAACTTTATGATACTTATCTAGAACAGTGGATAGTCTCTGTTAAAAGAGATTATCAAGCTAGACATAGAAATAGGAGAAGCCATGATAAGAGTAGGAAAAAATTACCTAGGTGATGTTGCTAGAGCAGCATGGGAAGCCTATAATGTTGGATCGAAAAGAATTTAGATATCTCCACAATAGCATGATATTGTCCACTTTGGGCCTAAGCCCTCATGGCTTTGCTCTTGGACTCTCCCCAAAAGGCCTCATGCCAATGGAGATATCTTTTCTCTTATAACCCCGTGATCTTTCCCATGTGTTTCCAATATGGGACTATGTTTGCAACCTTGCAACCCCAACAACCCCCCTTCAAACAAGGACTATAGGCTTTCCACGTCCGATCCTCGACCCACCAGGTCTTCCTGCCCCTCGGTCCACCCGACCTACTAGGACTTCCTTGCCTAGTCGCAACTAGGACTTCCTGCCTGGTGTCTGGTCCTCTTGATCCAAACATAGGAGCCCCCACTTTCTTTGTTCGAGGCCAATATTGTACTCACATGGCTCAATCAGACTATAGCTCTTGTGCACAGTCGGCGGTTAAACCTTCTGGCAGTCTGGGCTCTGATACCAATTGTTGGATCGAAAAGAATTTAGATATCTCCACAATAGCATGATATTGTCCACTTTGTGCCTAAGCCCTCATGGCTTTGCTCTTGGACTCTCCCCAAAATGTCTCATGCCAATGAAGATATCTTTTCTCTTATAAACTCATGATCTTTCCCACGTGTTTCCAATATGGGACTATGTTTGCAACCTTGCAACCCCAACATATAAAACTACATATCCCGAGCAAGTAGCCAGAATGGCGTCACAAGGAAATAACATACTCAATTTTTACTATACAATTCATAGGTTGTTTACCGCCAAAGATGCTAATACTGGATTAGATATAAGACAAAGAGAAGCTATGAGAGACTTAGAACAATTACAACTCTTTAGTTGGAACTGGATTAAACCTTTTTGTAATGACTTTCTAGCATTAACAGCAGTCTCGGGAAACTATTGTAACTCGGAACTAGGGGAAAGACTTTTTAGCAAACTTCCAGGAGACTTAGGAAAGGAAATACATAAAGCCTGGACAGACATGAATGTAGCACCATAATACGATAACATTGGAGTAAGAATTCAACACATTATTTCCATACTTAAAAAAAAATGTACCTATATCCACATACAAAAGCAATTAAAAAATCAACAATATGGATTTTGTAGCCAGATATATACCCCTCAACAATATGGCCTCACCCAACCTAGACCAAGACTAAATCATTCAGCAAGAACACCTAGAAAATTGGTAACAAGGCCAAAGGCAATAAAACCTAAAAAGACTTATTATCTTAGTAAAAGTAGAGAAAAGAAACCTTACTTAAATAAAGAAAAACATGTACGGAAGTTCAAACCAAAGAAGACATATGCCAATACTATCACATGTTTTGCCTGTAATGAACCAGGTCATTTATCCTCTGCCTGCCCAAATAAAAAGAATTTATATACCCGAGAAGCAAAACTAGTTACCTGTACAAATCTAGATTTAATAGAAGTACAATCAGATGTTTCTGATACATCCTCCATCTACTCTATTGTTTCTGTAGATGACATAGAAGAAGTTGTTCCTTCTTTTGATTACAGTCTTGTAAACTCTTTCTTGCAACCCTCGCATCAGCAGTGTAACCTATATCCTGAAAATACATGAAGTCAGGATTTTGGCAAGTCAAAATGCATCCTGAGTCCATTGAATGGATAGCCTTTTCCTGTCCCGAAGGACATTTTGAGTGGCTTGTTATGTCTTTTGGCCTCAAGGTCGCTCCTCAAATATTCCAAAGAAAAATGGATGACATTTTTCGAGATTTTTTTCTCTCTTCACTTGTGTATATATAGATGATATTTTAGTTTTCTCTAAGACTAAACAAGAACATTATGCTCATCTTTATATTATATTTAACTTATTTGAGAAACATGGTCTGATTATTTCTCGAAAGAAAATGATAATAGCTACTACTCATATTGATTTCTTAGGAGCAGAGATAGGACAAGGACAAATAGCCCTTCAACCTCATATCTCTGCTAAAATCCTTGCTTTTCCAGACAAGATGGAAGACACTAAAACTCTAAGAGCCTTTTTAAGACTCCTAAATTATGCTAGACCTTATTTAAAAAATATAGGAAAAATCAGTGGCCCCTTATACAACAAAACCTCCTTAACAGGACAAAAACACTTTAATCAACAAGATATAGCACTTGTAAAACAGATCAAAGAGTTAGTAAAAATAATTCCCATGTTGACACTCCCACTTGATGCTGACTACTTAGTCATCGAAACAGATGGATGTGAAACTGGATGGGGAGGAATTTTATTTAGAAAAACATCCAAGTATGACCCTAAAACTACAGAAACCTTATGCAGATATGCCTCTGGAAAATTTCAAGAAAAAGGACATCTTACCTCGTTAGATTTTGAAATATTAGCAGTTATTTATTGTTTAGAAGCCTTCCGATTATTCATTTGTAATAAGCAAGAAATCACCATTCGAACCGACTGCGAAGCTATAGTCAAGTATAGTAAACAAACTAAAGGATTAAGAAAAGGATTAAGTACTAAGAGATGGCTAAAATTCACAGATACTATTATTAATAAAGGTTTACGCATTAACTGGGAACAATAAAAGGAATTAACAATTTTTTAGCTGATACTTTATCTCGTTTACTCCACTAACATTTTTTTGTTTAGGTAATGGATCGACCAAGGAAAGTACGCACCTCGTTTGCTACTAAAACATTAAGATTTGGAACACAAGAATTACAACAGTTTACACAGCAAGAAGATCAATTTTGCTCTTTATTCAGAGACAAATTAGATCACATTCAACACTGTTTGATAGATAACATTTGACACATTCCTACCATCCCTGGTAGCTCAGGACACAAGATAGCAGTCATGAATGCTTTAACAAACTATTTTCTAACAACCATACAAAAGCCAGCAGGCAAGAAATTCTCTTGTTATGTAGTCTTTTCTGGGCCACAAGCTGGGGTATATATTACTTGGGAGGAAACAAATATGGCCATACAAGGCCTAGAACATCCTTTCTTCAAAGGGTATTATTCACTTGAAGAAGCTTTTGATGCTGCCAGAACTCAACTTGGTGTTAATTTCTTTATTAGCACTTTATTAAAAACAACAACTATGGTGCCAACTAGCTCACAATCAGAAGAGCCTCCTACATATGCACAAATTACTGAAGGAACTCATGGGTCTCCTTCCTCTTCCACAACATTAGAAGAAAAGAAACCACAACGGGCCATCTATCTAACATGGCCCAGTTAAAAGAACAAGTTGCTACAACTTTTGCTCAAAAAACATCCGCAGCCCATATATTGGGCCTGCCTAACACCATACCCGAGGATATCAACTCCTACGTTCGGAACCTAGAAGAACAATCTACACTATAGACATTTTTTGAATTATGTGAAGCACTAAAGGCCTTCCATAAAAATCCCCCTCCTGGGATAACTATTACCTATGAAGCAGAATTTGGCCCAAAACTTAAATGTCAGAAAATTGGGCCAACCTGTGAAGACTCTGCTAAATACGGATGTCCATGCCAGCTGTTATATTCCTTCCGAAAAGCCAACCTAGACTATGAAAGGTATAAAGCAATTTCATACAAAGGAAGGCTTATCACTCCTTTTCTTCTAATGGACTACGGACTACTATACAAAGTTTGGGTACATGATCCAGATTCTGTTAAAGATTTTCCTAAAAAGCTTGGTACTATTATCTCTCTGGCCCTCGAAGAAGAGGAAACGTTTGTTGTATGTACTTTTGATAGCTCTCCACCGGAATGGCTTAACCTTAATATTGAACCAGCCAAACATCTGGTTAAGCTGGATATCAATGAAGTCGGGGGTATCCAAACGGAACTTGAAGATTACCCATCTGACCCCAATCTCCATTGGGAAGCTCTCCCTACTATTGAAGATCAATTAAAGCATTGGTGCTTTAATCAGCTCTCCCTACATATGCACAAATTACCCACTTGTTCAGGACCTCACCTTTCAATCAGTGCACCGGCTTATGCGTAAGATTTTGGGTTGCTACCCTTCTTACTTAGCCCACACAGGTCTTATATGATTTTGGGTTATTCCTGATACAGTTACTGTTCACCTGTTGGTTACTATGACAAGGATTGAGGAAAAGAACCAAGACGAGAGAGACAGATTGTTTTTGAGTCTAAACTTAGATTGTCATCATAAAACAAGCAACAAGCATAGATCTTATTTAATAGAGAATTTTTACAAAGAGTTACATAAAATTTTTTACATAAAGATAGCTTACATAGAAAACAACATATATTACATAAAGGTACAGAATTTTTACATAACTTGACAAAGAAAACTTACAAACACACTTGAGCACACTTGAATAACAACGTAAGAGTATGGGCAGTAGTGAGTGCAGTGGGGGAAGTGGATACTTCAGCAAGAGAGTTTTGGGGTCCTTTTATAGGAGGAGGAGAGAGCTTTTCTTGGAGGAGAAGGAAAGCAGAGAAAGAGAGAGGCCTGAAAAGAGAAGGCTTGGTGAAGGACAAGTGGAAAGCACTAAGAAATGGGAAGGGGGCCTGGCAAAAGAAGGGTTTAGTTGGGGGGGGGGGGGGCAGATGGCTTCGTTTTAGGTGGGTGGACGGACATATTGGCTGGTTGACAGAAAAACGTCAGGAATGACGTTTTGGGTAGATGTTACTGTAGTGTTGTGTTTATGGGAGAGGACGTCATGGATGACGTTACTTCATTAAGTCTCCATTAAGTTGTCGAGGTTATTGTCACTGGTAAGGTCCAGAGAGGGAGTTTGTGAAATTCCGGCTAAGTCTGGCTGCATACTTCTATGGAGTGCTACTCTATATGCTCTAGCAGAAAGGATAGAGCTGGCTAGTATCTTCTGACAGTATCTTTCAAATTTTCTTTTATAATGTTAAAGCTATGTCGTATGCTGTGTTTTGAAGGAGAAAGGGAGGAATCTAGTTCCCATATCTTTTGGCCAATAGATCTTCTCAGTGTACGTTTCTCCTACTAGGAAGTAATTGTCTGGATCTGTCAAGCGATCCCAAGCCCAATTAGTTCCTTGTACTGATGCTCTCCAATGCTTTAATTGATCTTCAATAGTAGGGAGAGCTTCCCAATGGAGATCGGGGTCAGATGGGTAATCTTCAAGTTCTGTTTGGATACCCCCGACTTCATTGATATTCAGCTTAACCAGATGTTTGGCTGGTTCAATATTAAGGTTAAGCCATTCCGGTGGAGAGCTGTCAAAAGTACATACAACAAACGTTTCCTCTTTTTCGAGGGCCAGAGAAATAATAGTACCAAGCTTTTTAGGAAAATCTTTAACAGAATCTGGATCATGTACCCAAACTTTGTATAGCAGTCCGTAGTCCATCAGAAGAAAAGGAGTGATAAGCCTTCCTTTGTATGAAATTGCTTTATACCTTTCATAGTCTAAGTTGGCTTTTTGGAAGGAATATAGCAGCTGGCATGGACATCCGTATTTAGCAGAGTCTTCACAGGTTGGCCCAATTTTCTGACATTTAAGTTTTGGGCCAAATTCTGCTTCATAAGTAATAGTTATCCCAGGAGGGGGATTTTTGTGGAAGGCCTTTAGTGCTTCACATAATTCAAAAAATGTTTGTAGTGTAGATTGTTCTGCTAGGTTTCGAACGTAGGAGTTGATATCCTCAGGTATGGTGTTGGGCAGGCCCAATATATGGGTTGCGGATGTTCTTTGAGCAAAAGTTGTTGCAGCTTGTTCTTTTAACTGGGCCAGTGTTAGATAGTTGGCCCGTTGTGGTTTCTTTTCTTCTAATGTTGTGGAAGAGGAAGGAGACCCATGAGTTCCTTCAGTAATTTGTGCATATGTAGGAGGCTCTTCTGATTGTGAGCTAGTTGGCACCATTGTTGTTGTTTTTAATAAAGTGCTAATAAAGAAATTAGCACCAAGTTGAGTTCTGGCAGCATCAAAAGCTTCTTCAAGTGAATAATACCCTTTGAAGAAAGGATGTTCTAGGCCTTGTATGGCCATATTTTTTTCCTCCCAAGTAGCATATACCCCAGCTTGTGGCCCAGAAAAGACTACATAACAAGAGAATTTCTTGCCTGCTGGCTTTTGTATGGTTGTTAGAAAATAGTTTGTTAAAGCATTCATGACTGCTATCTTGTGTCCTGAGCTACCAGGGATGGTAGGAATGTGCCAAATGTTATCTATCAAACAGTGTTGAATGTGATCTAATTTGTCTCTGAATAAAGAGCAAAATTGATCTTCTTGCTGTGTAAACTGTTGTAATTCTTGTGTTCCAAATCTTAATGTTTTAGTAGCAAACGAGGTGCGTACTTTCCTTGGTCGATCCATTACCTAAACAAAAAAATGTTAGTGGAGTAAACGAGATAAAGTATCAGCTAAAAAATTGTTAATTCCTTTTATATGTTCCCAGTTAATGCGTAAACCTTTATTAATAATAGTATCTGTGAATTTTAGCCATCTCTTAGTACTTAATCCTTTTCTTAATCCTTTAGTTTGTTTACTATACTTGACTATAGCTTCGCAGTCGGTTCGAATGGTGATTTCTTGCTTATTACAAATGAATAATCGGAAGGCTTCTAAACAATAAATAACTGCTAATATTTCAAAATCTAACGAGGTAAGATGTCTTTTTTCTTGAAATTTTCCAGAGGCATATCTGCATAAGGTTTCTGTAGTTTTAGGGTCATACTTGGATGTTTTTCTAAATAAAATTCCTCCCCATCCAGTTTCACATCCATCTGTTTCGATGACTAAGTAGTCAGCATCAAGTGGGAGTGTCAACATAGGAATTATTTTTACTAACTCTTTGATATGTTTTACAAGTGCTATATCTTGTTGATTAAAGTGTTTTTGTCCTGTTAAGGAGGTTTTGTTGTATAAGGGGCCACTGATTTTTCCTATATTTTTTAAATAAGGTCTAGCATAATTTAAGAGTCTTAAAAAGGCTCTTAGAGTTTTAGTGTCTTCCATCTTGTCTGGAAAAGCAAAGATTTTAACAGAGATATGAGGTTGAAGGGCTATTTGTCCTTGTCCTATCTCTGCTCCTAAGAAATCAATATGAGTAGTAGCTATTATCATTTTCTTTCGAGAAATAATCAGACCATGTTTCTCAAATAAGTTAAATATAATATAAAGATGAGCATAATGTTCTTGTTTAGTCTTAGAGAAAACTTAAATATCATCTATATATACACAAGTGAAGAGAGAAAAATCTCGAAAAATGTCATCCATTTTTCTTTGGAATATTTGAGGAGCGACCTTGAGGCCAAAAGGCATAACAAGCCACTCAAAATGTCCTTCGGGACAAGAGAAGGTTGTCCATTCAATGGACTCAGGATGCATTTTGACTTGCCAAAATCCTGACTTCATGTCAAATTTTGAGTACCATTTTGAGTTTTGGATTTTATTTAAGAGTTGGTCTTTGTCGGGGATTTTATAACCGTCTTCTTGACAATTATCATTTAGTCTCTTGTAATTAAATACCATTCTAGATTGGCCACGTTTTTGTTCTGATCCTTTATTAACTATAAAAGCTGGACTTCGGTGCCTTGATGTAGACCTTTGAATGACTCCTAGTTAAGAGTTGGTTAATATGCATTTTGCATTCTTCAGTTTCCCAATTTGTATATTTTAAGTCTTGGGCCTTAATTGTAAGGTTTGGATTAATGATTGATAGTTTGCAGTATACTTTGTCTCTATCCCAATATTTAGTAGGATTTTCTCCAATTATTTCTAGTTTTTCTAATATAGAAATGAGAGAGTTTAAATCAGGTTTATGTGTGTTTATTAATTGAAGTAACTGTTGTGGGAGTATAAGATCATGTGGGTGTTGGACCCCGTGGTAGTTTTGATGTGATCAACCAAGTTTGTTAGGTCCTGTTGTGTTTGATCCCTGTGTCTGAGTGTGCAGGAGTTTAGGAGCACAGGAAGTCGAGCGGAAGACGCAGCTAGCGAGAAGGACGACACGTGATGGGAGCCGACGGGCTTGCTGCATCCGAAGGACGAGAGAGCTGCGGAAGAGTACTCCGGTGGGCGTGAAGAGCGTCCGCGACGTTCGAGGGACATTAAGTCGGACGGAAGGCTGCTCGAGGAGAAGCCCGGGAATTAGGTTCGGGTGAGCCCTATTCCGGTTGGCCGCAATCACCCAAAAGAACGGAGCTTCGGAAGTCAAAGCGAAGAAGAAAAGGAGTCAAAAGAGACTGGAAATTACTGTAGCAGGAAGTTATTGTAGCAGAAGTTACTGTAGCTTGAAGGCGCCTTAAACAAGCTTGAAGGCACCCTTGAAGGTGCCTTCAAGCCTATTGAAGGTGCATTCAACAGGTCTGTTTTGACCGTTTGCACTGCGGATAAAGTTTTGTTCGCTGACCGAGCTGGAGGCACCTTAAACCTTATTAGAGGCGCCTTGGACCCTTGGGATAGACTTTATAGGAGCTATAAAAAGGCCCCTGGAGCTAGGAATTCAACAACAACTCAAGCAATCAATCTGTACTCAATTCCTAGCAACTAAGTGAGCGTTCTAAGTGTAAAAAGGCTTCTCCGCCTACAGTAAAGGAGATTCTAATAGTAGAGCTTTTCATCGCCCTGGATTAACAACCTCCTTGGTTGTAACCAGGTTAAATTCTGTTTCTATTTCTTTTTCTGTCTCCTTAATTTAGTTGTTATTTTATTGCTGATTTAAATTCTGAGTTGAAATCCGAGGAGGGTATAGTTTGTTTTTGTTTTCAGCAATTCACCCCCCTCTTGCCGGTCTCCGCTGCACCAACAAGTAGTATCAGAGCCTGATCGCCTCAGAAGGACTAACAGCCAACTGAAGCACTACGATCAAGACGATGGCCGGAGCGAACATCCATCCCCCGAAGTTCGATGGAGACTTCGCCACTTGGAAGCGCAAAATGGAGGTATTTTTAAAACGGATTTTGATATTCTTATTACAATGAAATATGGTTTTGCAGCGCCGAAAGACAAAGAAGAAAACACATGGAGCAAGAAGGAGCAAGCCGATTTCGTTGCCAACGAAAAGGCAGAGTTCCACCTGCTCAGTGTGCTGCCGCCACAGGAGGTAAATCGGATCGGAAGCTACGACTCAGCGAAAGATCTCTGGGAGAAATTCCTAGAGCTTCACGAAGGTACTTCCGATGCGAAGCTAGCGAAGCGCGACATCCTCCGGAACCAGTTAACGAACCTCCGGATGAACCAAGGCGAGAAGGTAGCGCAACTCCAAGCGAGAATCAAGGAGCTGATAACGCAACTAACGAACCTTGGAGAAGAGGTAACCAACCGGGATTCTATCCGATACGCGCTCAATGCCTTCTCGAGAACTCCAGAGTGGGCCTCCTTAGTAGATGCGTACTACATCTCTAAGGACCTCGAGGTAAGTACGTTAGAACAATTATTTTCAACTTTTGAACTTCACGAATCTCGAGTTTCAGAACCCAACGGAGCAGAGAAGACAAGTCAGAACATTGCCTTAAAGGCAAAGATGAACAATTCTAACTCCGAAGCCTCAGTCGACGAATCTGAAGCGGCACTACTGGTAAGACACTTCAATAAGTTTTTCAGTTCTAATAAATTTAAATCGCAGAGGCATCATCGAAGGAAGAAGACTCGAGCTCAGAAATGAGCATCGATGAAGGGGGAGGAACATCAGAAGAAGAAAGTAGCAGTGAAGGGGGAGCGTCACCAGACCAGGTAAGTAAAGTACGCAATTTAACCCCAACTCAATCTTTTAAATTTATCAAGTCTCTTTCTAAAGAGTTAGATCAATTAGAAAAAGAGAATGCTAAACTAAAGTTGAACCTAGCAAGAGCATGCCCGTTAGAAATGTATGATCATCTAAAATCAGAAAATGAAAATTTGAAATTAGAAATTGAAAAACTGAAATCTGATGCATGCTTAAATCAATTTCCAAATTCAAAATTAAGAATTTATGGTAAATTAAATTGGTATATAAGGAAGCATCAAGGTCAACTTAGGAAAATACCAAGAAACTATGTACCCTCTAGATTTTTGAATAATCCTGTAGGAAGGAACCTCTATTGGGTTCCAAAATCTGTGCTTAATTAATTTTTTTCAAAAATTAAAAGCTTACAATAAGAAAATTAAACATTGAAATTCTTTATGGAAGCTTTGTCTAAGGAAGTGGTTGTTGCTCCAATAACCAAGAAGGCCTAGTGCCTCGCCATGACCTGGAAGCTAAAATATTGAAAGAAAATGTTTAATTAACTTTCTGAAAAAGCATTAAACAAGAATTAAATAATGCTTTGAAAGTTTATCAAATATTTGTTAAAATAAACAAAAATTCCTTAGATTTTTTTTTTAAAAAAATTCTAACTTAATTTTTTGGGTTAGAAATTTTCTTCTGGAAAATTCTAAAAGTTTATTCACTTGACTTAGAAATTTTTTTTGGGAACATTTGAACATTTACTTAGGATTTTTTTTTAGAATTTTTTTTTAACTTAGCAATTTTTTTCAAAAATTCATTTTTAACTTAGAAAATTTTCAAAAAACTTCAATCTTACTTGAATATTCTTAAAGACCCCATTTTTGCTGTAATCAAAGGGGGAGAGAAAAGTACAAGTTTAGGGGGAGTTAGAGAAAACTTAAAATTTTCTTTAAAAAAAAAGTGTTGCAATTTTACTAATTGTAAAAAAAAAAATATTCTTAACTTGTTAGTTTAGTAATTTTTCTTTAAAATTACTGTTTTTTTGTCTATTTTTAACCCTAACTTGAACTTGGGTTGATGCACATCAAAAAGGGGGAAATTGTTGGACCCCGTGGTAGTTTTGTTGTGATCAACCAAGTTGGTTAGATCCTGTTGTGTTTGATCCCTGTGTCTGAGTGTGCAGGAGCTTAGGAGCACAGGAAGTCGAGCGGAAGACGCAGCTAGCGAGAAGGACGGCACGGGAAGGGAGCCGACGGGCTCGGTGTGTCCGAAGGACGAGAGAGCTACGGAAGAGTACTCCGGTGGGCGTGAAGAGCGTGCGCGACGTTCGAGGGATGTTAAGCCAGACGGAAGGCTGCTCGAGGATGTAACGCCCCGCCTCCTACTAACTAGGCTGTGAGGCTGAGCGTCACATTATGCTGTGCTAACTGTGCGGAAAACTGATTTAATTTAAGTTTTAGTTGTTAACTGATAACTATTCTTGGTTCTACATGTGCTGAAGGGTATAATCTAAAGGATACAAGGTGTATCCTACATTCCCTATGGACTAGAAGCTGATCTGCTAAGTTTCTTGGTCGAAACTGAACTTCCCAATCGATCTAGACTGAACTGGATCGATTGCTCTCTATTGGATCGATCCATGGATCGATCCAGACTGCTACTGTGCTCGGGTGATAATCTGGACCGATCGGCTGATCGATCCAGGCTCACCGATGGATCCAGTGATCGATCCAGCATGCTTCTGTGTACGGGACTATATTTGGATCGATCGGCTGATCAATCAAACATAAGTCAATCGATCCAATGATCGATCAAAAACCTTTCTGTTCGCGAGGAATAGCTTGGATCGATCGACCGATTGATCCAGAGGCCTTCTGTTCGCGACAGAATGTGTCTGGATTAATCGGCTGATCGATCCAGAAGCCTTCTGTTCGCGGAATCATCCCCCAATCAATCCATGGATCGATCGAGGACCCCCGATCGATCTATGGATCGATCGGAGTTTCTGATTTCGCACTGAAACTCTGATTTCAGCACTAGTTCGTGCCAAAATCTCACACAACAATTATACAATGCATGGAAAACATTCTAATATCTACTAACTAACATTCTAATATGCCATAATGCAAGGTTCATTAATTCATAGCATTTAAACCACTAGAAATGCATAAAAGTGTCTTAAGAAAAGAAACTAAGTTCTTAATTTGCTAAACTCCCTAAGGATCTTCATTCCAGGTCCCTACCACACACATCATCTCTGCATTGACCCCAGCTTCCTCTAGTCCATCTTCCCTTTACCTTTATCTGTAGTATATGGAAAAGAAAGTATCTATAAGCTTTCGCTTAGTAAGAAACCATCTACCTCACAAAAACAGTGCATACGATGCATTTATGCTTTTAAAACATGCTATTTGAAATATGTACTGATTAAACTAAAACATGACATGCTATCAAACAGTACATGGAAATCAAGAGCTAAACATGGCATACTATCATCTATAGCATATGTAACCACAAGCTGAACATAGTGTTATCATACATAATCATAAAAGAAATAAGCTGAACTGAAGCATAAACTGAGCTAATTCTAGCAAATGCTTAAGCTATACTGATCTCACCTAACTGTTTTTGTGAGAGTTTAAAACTACATACATAATAGATGAAAATACATATACATGCTGCTGTTTGGGCCCGGCAACTATACGTGCTATGCGCGCGTCCCTAACTAGACCCGGGTTTGCAAGTCCCGAATTTAATAGGGTTTACTAGGTTATCTAAACCTGGGGACCGACTATAGGAGCCCAGCCCAATGGATATCTAATCCTGTACAGTGCCACTGAAAAGTAAAATACTGAATATAACTAATTATTGCCTGCCTTGCTCTTTCTAGGTTATCTGAACCTAGAGCTAGGTTATCTGAACCTAGAGCTAGGTTATCTAAACCTAGAGGCGACTATGGGAGCCCACCCATTGGACATCTAGTCCTGTAAAAGCTGAAGCAAAGCTAAATAATCTGTAAAAATGCTTCTATTGCATTTATCTAAGCTACTAAAATGCCTAAGTTACATTTTACTGCGATAAACAATTTAATCGAACACTTGGTGTGCGCTAATTCACATCCCTTGTGTCGAAAGTCTATGTACTGCTAAACTAAAACATAAAATCCACACGGAAGCTACTTATACTGCAGGTGAGGGGTTTCTTACCTCGTACGCTAGTTTCCTTACAGTTCTAGTCGCTAGGTTTCCGCTAGAAGATGATCCTTTCGATAGTCTTCTTGCGCCAACACGTTCCTCTCGCGGAGGGGAGCATCCTTGTGTCGGAGCCACTGCCGGAAGATGTCCCTGGGGCCCTAGGCTTGGTGTGCCGAGAGAGAAAGAGGAGGGAGAAGGGGCGTCGGCGGTAAGGGTTGGAGAGGAGGAGAAGTTGCCGAACCAAATAAAATAAACCAAACCCCACTTAACTTTTCTATTTATATTAAGTGGAACTTTCGGCCCAACTCTAACTTAAATAAAATTGTCTCCCTTTCCTTTCAGCACGGCCCTGCTGGGTTCAACTGGTTACTAGAATTATCCGTAAACCATAGGTCTCGGGTTCAATTCCCGCTTAGGCCGTTTTTGTTTTCTATTTGTTTTTGCTACTTCCGCTACTCTAAAAATTCTGTAAAAATATCCTAAAATTCTAGAAAAGTCGTAGAATATTTCTAAAAATAGTTTTGAGAATTTTCGGGTGTTACAATCCCCCATACCTTATAAAAAGTTCATCCTCGAACTTAGAATAATTCTGGGTACTTCTGTCTCATGCTGGCTTCTGTCTCCCAAGTTGCCTCTTCTGCTGTGTGACTGTGCCAAATGACTTTGACTAATGGTACTTCCTTGTTCCGCAATTTCTTAACTGCTCGGTCTATTATCTGAATAGGCCGACTGTCATAGCTGAGGTCTTCGCGGATCTTTACCGACTGGGGCTCAATCACCTGGGTGGCATCTGGGGTATGCTTCTTCAGCATAGAGACATGAAATACGTTATGAACAGCTGACATTTCCTGGGGTAGCTCTAGCTCATATGCTACCTTGCCCACTCTTCTGCTGATGAGGTATGGTCCCACATATCTGGGACTTAGCTTGCCCTTCTTCCCAAAACGTATTACTCCCTTCATGGGAGCTACTCTGAGAAACACTGAATCCCCAACTGAAAACTCTAAGGGTCTGCGCCGTGTATCAGCATAGCTCTTCTGGTGGCTCTGAGCTGTCTCTATCCTCTGGCGGATCTGCTGGATAGCTGCTGTGGTATCTGCTACTAGATCTGTCTGAAGTTCTAGTTCTTTCTGTTCACCACTCTCATACCAGCAGATTGGAGATCTACACCTCCGCCCATAGAGAGCCTCGTAAGGTGCCATACCGATAGTGGCCTGATAGCTGTTGTTGTATGCAAATTCTGCTAGACTCAGATATTTGCACCAACTTCCTTTGAAATCTAGGGCACATGCTCGGAGCATATCTTCGAGTACCTGATTTACCCGCTCCGTCTGTCCATCTGTCTGAGGATGGAAAGCTGTGCTAAACTTCAACTTCGTGCCCAAAGCTGACTGTACACACTCCCAGAAGTGTGATGTGAATCTACTGTCTCTGTCTGAAATAATGGTTCGTGGGACTCCATGTAATCTAACGATCTCCCTGAGATACAACTGAGCTAGCTGTTCCATGGAGTAGGATATCCTGATTGCTAAGAAGTGGGCTGATTTAGTCAACCTGTAGACTATTACCCAGATGGTATCAAAACCATTCGTGGTTCTGGGTAATCCCACTATGAAGTCCATAGAAATGTCTTCCCACTTCCATTCTGGTATCTGTATGGGCTGCAAAACTCCCCTGGTCTCTGATGTTCTGCCTTAACCCTCTGACAGGTTAGACAGGTGCTGACATATCGAGCGATGTCTCTCTTCATCCCAGGCCACCAAAAACGTTTCTTCAAGTCCTGATACATTTTGGTGGAGCCAGGGTGCATCGCATAAGGAGTCTTGTGAGCCTCGTCTAGGATTTTCCTCTGTAGTTCCTCTTGATCTGGAACGCATAATCTGTCACCAAAATATAATACCCCGCTATCTGATATTCTGAACTCTCCACCTTCTGATTCTGCTAAACCTTGCTTGATTTTCTGAATTTCAGGATCCTGCTCCTGAGCTGTCTGGATGTCACCGAGCAAGGTAGACTCTAATGTCATAGTAGAGAGCTGTCTGACTATGAGCTCGAGACCGAAATCTGAGATCTCCTTCTGTAGGGGAGGTGACATGGCTGCTAAAGATAATAGGGCAGCACTGGACTTTCTGCTAAGTGCATCTGCTACCCTATTTGCCTTTCCTGGGTGGTAGAGGATGTCTATATTGTAGTCCTTGACCAGCTCTAGCCATCTGCGCTGTGGCATATTCAGATCCTTCTGAGTGAAGAAGTACTTCAGACTCTGATGATCTGTATACACTCTGCACTGAGCTCCATACAAGTAATGTCTCCAAATCTTGAGAGCGAACACTACTGCTGCAAGCTCAAGGTCATGAGTGGGGTAATTCCTCTCATAATCCTTGAGTTGTCTGGAGGCGTAGGCGATTACCTTGCTGTCTTGCATCAGCACTGCTCCTAGCCCCAACTTAGAGGCATCACTATATATATCAAAGCTATCTGTATTTTCTGGTAGAGTCAGAATAGGTGCACTGGTCAACCTCCTTTTCAACTCGCTGAAACTGTTCTCGCAGTCCTCTGGTAAGAGCTGTCAGTGGGGAGGCTATCCTGGAGAAATCCTCTACAAACTTTCTGTAATAACCTGCTAATCCCAGAAAGCTTCTGATCTCACTAGCGTTCTTGGGTCTTTTCCAGTTGCTCATAGCTTCTATCTTACTGGGGTCTACCATGATATCATCCTTTGAGATGATGTGACCCAGGAAGGACACCTGATCTAACCAAAATTCACATTTCGTGAACTTGGCATACAGCTGGTTCTGCTGAAGGGTCTGCAATACTGTTTTCAGGTGCTCTGCGTGTTCTTCCTGAGTTCCTGAATAGATAAGAATGTCATCGATGAATACGATAACAAATTTATCTAAGTATTCTCTGAATACCCTGTTCATGAAGACCATGAAAGTAGCTGGAGCATTTGTCACGCCAAAGGGCATGACTACGAACTCGTAATGTCCGTATCTAGTCCTAAATGCTGTCTTGGGTATATCCCCTTCCTTGACTTTCACTTGATGATATCCTGATCTGAGGTCTATCTTAGAGAACACTGCTGCTCCCTTTAGCTGGTCGAATAGGTCATCAATTCTGGGAAGAGGATACCTGTTCTTGATTGTGACTTGGTTCAGTGCCCGGTAATCTATACACAGGCGCATGCTCCCGTCCTTCTTCTTTACGAACAATACAGGTGCTCCCCATGGTGAGTGACTAGGGCGTATGAAGCCTTTGTCAAGCAGCTCCTGTAGTTGCTTATGAAGTTCTTTTAGTTCTGCTGGAGCTATGCGGTAAGGTGCTTTGGAGATAGGATTTGTACCGGGGATGAGCTCTATCTCAAATTCGATCTCCCTGTCTGGTGCTAGGCCTGGTAACTCTTCAGGGAAGACTGCTGGGTAGTCATATACGACTCGGACCTCTGCTAGCTGTTGGTCCTTGTCTTGACTAGTACTGACTACGTGTGCTAAGAACCCCGTACATCCTGAATCCATCAACCTCTGTGCCTTCATAGCTGAGAGAAACTTCTTGGCCTTTCTCCTGGGTTCTCCGACGAATTCGAACTGTGCTTCCGCTTCAGGTTGGAATATGACTTTCTGTTTACGACACTCGATGGAGGCACCGTATTTGATCAAGAAGTCCATCCCGAAGATAACGTCGTAGTCGGTCATATTAATCACTATCAGATCGCAAAAGAGCTCTCTGTCTGCTATAGTGACCGGCACTGCTCTGAGCCAGTGCGTAGACGCCATGATTTCTCCTGAGGGTAACGTCGTAAGGAACTGGCTACTGAGTACCTCTGGAGGTACTGCTAACTTCTCAGCAAATGCCCTGGATATATATGAATGGGTTGGCCCAGTATCGAATAAGACAGTTGTACTTTGCTGTAAAATACTAATCTGACCTGTAACAACTGTCGAGGCATTCGCTGCGTCCTCTCTGGTGAGTGAGTAGATCCTCGCATTGGTCGTAGCTCGAGGGGCTTCTAATCTGCCCTGGCTGATATGTGGACCATCTAAAACGGCCTGCATCTGATGTAACTGAGCTGGCTGGCCTCCATACTGAATCGGCTGTGGCTGAGGAAGACTGATCTTGTTTGGACACTGCTTGGCCATATGCCCTTCCTGTCCGCATTCAAAGCATCCTCGTGTGCCCTTACGACAAACTCCAGGATGGAATTTCCCACAAGTAGCACACTTTGGATAACTGGGCTACTTGCTGGTTGGCCCTCCTTTTGGGTAACTCCCTGGTTTGCGCTTGTTGCTGGAGTTCCCTTTCTAGTTAGAGCCATGGCAGCCGTGGCCCTGCTGTTTCTGAGTGCCTGAGCCTCCTTGGCCCTTAGCTTCTGAGAGGACTTGCTTCTGCTGCTTATGCTATTCTGGTAATGCTCAGTGATTAGAGCACTGCTCACTAGCTCTTCGGTGGTTTGTGGCCTATGAACGCCACCAGCCACGTTCATCGCTATTTCTGGCCTCAGCATCTTGAGCATCAACCGGACTCGTTCCCTTTCTGTGCTGACTAATTCAGGGCATAGACGAGCCAATCTATTGAATTTCTTCACGGCTTCCTCAACTGATAGATTGCCCTGACGAAACTCAGTGAACTCGTCGTAGTGACGGTTGGTGACCCACATGTGAAAGAACTCCTCAAAGAATTCCTTCTCGAAGTCAGCCCATGTCATCTGGTTTGCTGGGCGCTTCGCTCTAATTCTCTCCCACCACATGCGTGCATCTCCTGTCAAGCAGAAGGAGGCGCACTTCAGCTTTTCATACTCTGGCCAGTCCAGAAGCTCCATCGTACTTTCCAATGTTTTGAACCAGGCTTGAGCATCCCATGGTTCGCTGGTGCCTGAGAAATTCTCTGGCTTGACTCTCTGCCACTAGATCAGATAGGCTTCCCTCTGTGTTCCTGCTGCTGGAGCCACTGGTGCTGCAGGTTGGACTGGTGGAACCTCTAAAACCACTGGTGTCGCTAAGTTAGGTTCCGGGGTGACAGTGGGAGTGTTCTGCTGACTAGCCTTTAAGCCACTAGTGCTGTAAGGTCTGGGGGAGGCACTGAACTGCATGTCTCATGCTGGGGCTCAGTGGCTGGGGCCCTTCTAGCTGGGCGTCCTCGTGCCATTTCTAAAGACATGGAGGACATACATGACTAACACAATCATAAGGGAGTAACTATTATTATCATGTTAACCACTATCATAAACAAGCATGCTTTAGTTATATCTGAACATGAAAACAAGAAACATCACGAAAGTGAGAGAGGTTCTTACTTGGAAGCTGCAGGTTCAATGCTGATGTGTGTGTAGGAAGTATGGAAACTGCTCTGATACCACTCTGTAATGCCCCGCCTCCTACTAACTAGGATGTGAGGCTGAGCGTCACATTATGCTGTGCTAACTGTGCAGAAAACTGATCTAATTTAAGTTTTAGTTGCTAACTGATAGCTATTCTTGGTTCTACATGTGCTGAAGGGTATAATCTAAAGGATACAAGGTGTATCCTACATTCCCTATGGACTAGAAGCTGATCTGCTAAGTTTCTTGGTCGAAATTGAACTTCCCAATCGATCCAGACTGAACTGGATCGATTGCTCTCTGTTGGATCGATCCAGACTGCTACTGTGCTCGGGTGATAATCTGGACCGATCGGCTGATCGATCTAGGCTCACCGATCGATCCAGTGATCGATCCAGCGTGCTTCTGTGCACGGGACTATATTTGGATTGATCGGCTGATCAATCCAACATAAGTCAATCGATCCAATGATCGATCAAAAACCTTTATGTTCGCGAGGAATAGCTTGGATCGATCGACCGATCGATCCAGAGGCCTTTTGTTCGCGACAGAATGTGTCTGGATCAATCGGCTGATCGATCCAGAAGCCTTCTGTTCGTGGAATCAGCCCCCAATCGATCCATGGATCGATCGAGGACCCCCGATCGATCCATGGATCGATCGGAGTTTCTGATTTCGCACTGAAACTCTGATTTCAGCACTAGTTCATGCCAAAATCTCACACAACAATTATACAATGCATGGAAAACATTCTAATATCTACTAACTAACATTCTAACATGCCATAATGCAAGGTTCATTAATTCATAGCATTTAAACCACTAGAAATGCATAAAAGTGTCTTAAGAAAAGAAACTAAGTTCTTAATTTGCTAAACTCCCTAAGGATCTTCATTCCAGGTCCCTACCACACACACCATCTCTGCATTGACCCCCAGCTTCCTCTAGTCCATCTTCCCTTTACCTTTATCTGCAGTATAAGGAAAAGAAAGTATCTATAAGCTTTCGCTTAGTAAGAAACCATCTACCTCACAAAAATAGTGCATACGATGCATTTATGCTTTTAAAACATGCCATTTGAAATATGTACTGATTAAACTAAAACATGGCATGCTATCAAACAGTACATGGAAATCAAGAGCTAAACATGGCATACTATCATCTATAGCATATGTAACCACAAGCTGAGCATAGTGTTATCATACATAACCATAAAAGAAATAAGCTGAACTGAAGCATAAACTGAGCTAATTCTAGCAAATGCTTAAGCTATACTGATCTCACCTAACTGTTTTTGTGAGAGTTTAAAACTACATACATAATAGATGAAAATACATATACATGCTGCTGTTTGGGCCCGGCAACTGTACGTGCTATGCGTGCGTCCCTAACTAGACCCGGGTTTAGGTTATCTAAACTTAGGGACCGACTATGGTAGCCCAGCCCAATGGATATCTAATCCTGTACAGTGCCACTGAAAAGTAAAATACTGAATATAACTAATTATTGCCTGCCTTGCTCTTTCTAGGTTATCTGAACCTAGAGCTAGGTTATCTGAACCTAGAGCTAGGTTATCTAAACCTAGAGGTGACTATGGGAGTCCACCCATTGGACATCTAGTCCTGTAAAAGCTGAAGCAAAGCTAAATAATCTGTAAAAATGCTTCTATTGCATTTATCTAAGCTACTAAAATGCCTAAGTTGCATTTTACTGCGATAAACAATTTAATCGAACACTTGGTGTGCGCTAATTCACATCCCTTGTGTCGAAAGTCTATGTACTGCTAAACTAAAACATAAAATCCACACGGAAGCTACTTATACTGCAGGTGAGGGGTTTCTTACCTCGTACGCTAGTTTCCTTACGGTTCTAGTCGCTAGGTTTCCGGAGAAGACGATCCTTTCGATAGTCTTCTTGCGCCAACACGTTCCTCTCGCGGAGGGGAGCGTCCTTGTGTCGGAGCCACTGCCGGAAGATGTCCCTGGGGCCCTAGGCTTGGTGCGCCGAGAGAGAAAGAGGAGGGAGAAGGGGCGTCGGCGGTAAGGGTTGGAGAGGAGGAGAAGTTGCCGAACCAAACAAAATAAACCAAACCCCACTTAACTTTTCTATTTATATTAAGTGGAACTTTCAGCCCAACTCTAACTTAAATAAAATTGTCTCCCTTTCCTTTCAGCACGGCCCTGCTGGGTTCAACTGGTTATTAGAATTATCCGTAAACCATAGGTCTCGGGTTCAATTCCCGCTTAGGCCGTTTTCATTTTCTATTTGTTTTTGCTACTTCCGCTACTCTAAAAATTCTGTAAAAATATCCTAAAATTCCAGAAAAGTCGTAGAATATTTCTAAAAATAATTTTGAGAATTTTCAGGTGTTATAGAGGAGAAGGCCGGGAATTGGGTTCGGGTGAGCCCTATTCCGGTTGGCCGCAATCACCCAAAAGAACGGAGCTTCGGAAGCCAAAGCGAAGAAGAAAAGGAGTCAAAAGAGACTGGAAATTACTGTAGCAGGAAGTTACTGTAGCAGAGGTTACTGTAGCTTGAAGGTGCCTTAAACAAGCTTGAAGGCACCCTTGAAGGCGCCTTCAAGCCTGTTGAAGGCGCCTTCAACAGGTTTGTTTTGACCGTTTGCGCTGCGGATAAAGTTTTATCCGTTGACCGAGCTAGAGGTGCCTTAAACCTTGTTGGAGGCACCTTGGACCCTCGGGATAGACTTTCCAGGAGCTATAAAAAGGCCCCTGGAGCTAGGAATTCAACAACAACTCAAGCAATCAATCTGTACTCAATTCCTAGCAACTAAGTGAGCGTTCTAAGTGTAAAAAGGTTTCTCCACCTACAGTAAAGGATATTCTGATAGTAGAGCTTTTCATCGCCCTGGATTAACAACCTCCTTGGTTGTAACCAAGTTAAATTATGTTTCTGTTTCTTTTTCTGTCTCCTTAATTTAGTTGTTATTTTATTGCTGATTTAAATTCTGAGTTGAAATCCGAGGAGGGTATAGTTTGTTTTTGTTTTCAGCAATTCACCCACCTCTTGCCGGTCTCCGCTGCACCAACAGTGGGATCCAAGGGTCATCAGTTATAGGGCTTGACCAGCCAAGTGAGGTTAGTTTTCCGAGTCTTGGTAGTCAGAAAAAGCTAGGGCACAGGTTTGGCTATCCGGTTGTGCCTTCTTACTGGGTTGTTTACAGGCATTTTTAGGAGAACATTAATAAGATGTGTTGTCTGAAGGTAGGAGTTCTATGTGGGATTTTGTAGTTAAGGGATGGACAATAGAGGGATAGTCTGATACTATTGGGGATATTATGGGTGAGGAAAAGAAAAGAGCATAATCCTTAGTTAGAAGACAAGCTCTATCTGATGCTACTAGAAAATTTAAACCTAGGATTAAGTGAATATTAGGATGTAATAGTGGTTTAATCCATAGCTTAGGAAGTGAGAGTGGTGTGCCGTATTTACCACAGTTGTCATAAAACCTTAGATGGGTGTTAGTAACAAATTGCGTGCAAGCTAACTATTGGCCATCAAATTGTGTACTTAGTAATGGTTGTGATGCTGTTTTTATAAAAGTTTTTGGTAAGACAGAAAGAAGTGTATTCTCGTCTATGGTGGAGTTGGTAGCTCCACTATCTAAAAAGGCATGTAGTGTGAATTCATGGCCATGGATATTTACCAGACATTTGACTCTAATGCCTAGAGTTTTTCCTGTATTACATATACTAGAGGCTTTTATAAAGACTAGATCTCGATCTATTATATCGGTTGGTGTAAGTTGTAAACCTTTACCTTTATCAAGGGTAGCCTGAGAAGAAGAATGTGGAGGAAGGTTTTCTTTTATTTGTTTATCTAGGGTCTCAATTTCTGTTTCTAATTTATTAATACGTGTTTCTAATACAGAAACTCTTGTTTCTAATAAAAAATTTCGAGTGCCTCCTTTAGAGAGCTGGCTTATGGGTATCGTAATAGAGAACAGTTGTTGAAGACAAAGATTACATGCTTATTTTTTTACATATTTTGCAGGTTCCTCTTTTATCTAAAGTTGGATAATAGCTACAAAAGAAACAAGGAATGTTATCAGTTCCTGTTTTGAGTATTCACTCATGTAGGCAGTTAAGTTCTTCTATAGTCTTATTGTTGAGTTGTTTAAACATTATATTTGTATCTGGAAATGGAGAGTCATCCCATAATTCATCTAGATTGTCTAGTGTATCATAGGGCGTGTAATTTTCAGGATATAGGTTACACTGCTGATGCGAGGGTTGCAAGAAAGAGTTTACAAGACTGTAATCAGAAGAAGGAACAACTTCTTCTATGTCATCTACAGAAACAATAGAGTAGATGGAGGATGTATCAGAAACGTCTGATTGTACTTCTATTAAATCTAGATTTGTACAGGTAACTAGTTTTGCTTCTCGGGTATATAAATTCTTTTTATTTGGGCAGGCAGAGGATAAATGACCTGGTTCATTACAGGTAAAACATGTGATAGTATTGGCATATGTCTTCTTTGGTTTAAACTTCCGTACATGTTTTTCTTTATTTAAGTAAGGTTTCTTTTCTATACTTTTTCTAAGATAATAAGTCTTTTTAGGTTTTATTGCCTTTGGCCTTGTTACCAATTTTCTAGGTGTTCTTGCTGAATGATTTAGTCTTGGTCTAGGTTGGGTGAGGCCATATTGTTGAGGGGTATATATCTGGCTACAAAATCCATATTGTTGATTTTTTTAATTGCTTTTGTATGTGGATATAGGTACATTTTTCTTTAAGCATGGAAATAATGTGTTGAATTCTTACTCCAATGTTATCGTATTGTGGTGCTACATTCATGTCTGTCCAGGCTTTATGTATTTCCTTTCCTAAGTCTCCTGGAAGTTTGCTAAAAAGTCTTTCCCCTAGTTCCGGGTTACAATAGTTTCCCGAGACTGATATTAATGCTAGAAAGTCATTACAAAAAGATTTAATCCAGTTCCAACTAAAGAGTTGTAATTGTTCTAAGTCTCTCATAGCTTCTCTTTGTCTTATATCTAATCCAGTATTAGCATCTCTAGCGGTAAACAACCTATGAATTGTATAGCAAAAATTGAGTATGTTATTTCCTTGTGATGTCATTCTGGCTACTTCCTCGGGATATGTAGTTTTATAGGCTTCCCATGCTGCTCTGGCAATATCACCTAAGTAATTTTCTCCTACTCTTATCATGGCTTCTCCTATTTTTATGTCTAGTTCATGTCTACCTTGATAATCTCTTTTAACAGAGACTATCCACTGTTCTAGATAAGTATCATAAAGTTGAGGATCATCGCATTCTCCAATATTTAACAAGACCGAATTTATGCCAAAATAGGTAATTTCAGGTGGTCTTCTTTTTCCTATTGTTCTTAATAAAGGATTATTATTAGTATATGGGGTAATATTTGTTCTTGGGGGATGTCCTTCCCCATAATCCATAGTTCTCATAGAGTTTTCAGGATATCTTACTTGTAGCAGTTGTGGTCTGAAGTTACTAGTGCTACTAGATTCTGCTGGATTCATTAGATTTACTATTGAGAAGTAATCTTGTTTTTTAGCAATTATGTTACGCTCTTCATTGAAATATAACATCTAGTCAGGCTCTAATTTATGGTGTAAAAGGTCAAAAGTTTCTAATTCTTTTAAATCTTCTTTAATGAAATAGATGGCTATTTCAAATGGAATGTAAACATATTCATTTAGATCGTCATAAAATAAATAATTATTTTCCGCATTATTGCTTATAGGAGTGTCCAGTATGCTATATTTAATGTTCATTAAATTCATATTAGTTTGAGTTTCTTCATTATCTTCTTCTTGTGATGTTGAAGGTTTATAATTATGAAATCTTACTATAGAGCTTCCATGTCTATCTTTATAAATAATGGATTCCGTTGGTTGTAAAGTTTGTGATTTATTGTTTAATTCTAAATTAAGAGTCTAATCCAATCCTACAAGTAATGTTAATGAGAAGTCTTTAGGTTTGAGGAAATAAATGCCTTTTGTCGTAAGGGTTTCAATAACATTAGTAATTTGAACTTTAAAACTATTGTTAATATTTGTCATGATTTTTCCTAGAAAGATTATTTCTATTTGAATATTATGTCTTTGAAAGTCTCCATACCCTCTGGCTTGTACTGAAATTTTAATATGTTCTATAAAGTCCGAGATTGACATATTGAAGTTTGGACAGAAATAGGTAATTCCTAAATTGCTATTCATATCTACTTCAATGAGTCCAATAACTACCTTATCATTGCCAAAAAATCTTGAGTCGTAAAGGACTAAAAATACTTTAGCTTCTATACTTTTTCTAGTAAGTCCTCTTAGTCCAAACACTATTAATCTTAGATGTATGTAGTGATGTTTTCTTTGTAAAAGTGTTCTTGACGATTCTTCTGTCATGAGTGTAAATCTTTCTTCACCTCCATCTGGTAGATGAAGTGGTTGTGTTCTGTGATGTCTATAAAGTGATGTAGAGAAGGATAATAGTCCTTGATTATATATTCTTTTTGGGTTTAAGGTATTTAATTGTTCATTAGAAAAAGTGTCTAAATTATGCTCTATGTCTATAAGTTCTTCTAATTGATAAGTAGCAATATTTGTTGAGGACCTCCTGGGTATTACAGATAAGTTCTTATTTGGTTGTCTTAAAGTTTGTGATAATCCAGAAAAACTTTCAGTTTGTTTCTTTGTTCGTAGATCCATTTGAAATGACATCTTGAGTCTTATAAGTAAGAAATTTATAAGTAGTAGGTTGTTGTCGGGTAACTGTTTTTCCTAAAGACAATTTACTAAGGTCTTTGTTAATACTTTCAAGAGTTTCTTTTAGATTACTTGTGTGAGTATCTTTATAGATATGATTTTCGAGAGTAAGTAGTTGAGTTTCTAATACCGTAAGTCTATAATGTAAAGAAGTAAGTAATGCTAGTATGATATTATTTTGTTGTACTAGTACTTGGTCGCCTTGATTTACTAGTGATACGTTACTGTAACCAATTTCTTTACTTTTAGAAAATTGTTGGGAAAACTCAATAGCTTCTTCGTAATGAGTGTTTCTAAATTGTATTTTGTTCATAAATTATAAGGTCCTAAAGGGTCTTGAGGCTCTGATACCAAATTTTTACGATAGTTATTTTTACGATAGCAAATTTTTACGAAAGTAAATAGTAATAAAGTAAATAGTAATAGTAAACAGAAGTAGATTAAAGGTAATATTAAACAGAAGTAGATTAACAGTAAACAAAATACCTTAAAATGACAGTAAATAGTACTAATTAACAGTAAACAGTAATAACAAAACAGTAATAGTTCTTGGTAAAATAGTAAATAGTAAAAGAAAAATACAGTAATAGTAAAGTGCAGAAATAAAGTAGATAGTCACAATACCGTGATGGTACGGTTAAATATATTGAATTTTTAAATTTTTACTCTTTTTTTTTTTACTAAACTACTTTCTTTTCTTGTTTATTTTCCAGGGAGCCTCACCTGTTCAGGATCTTACCTTTTAATCAGTGCCCCGACTTATGCGTAAGATTTTGGGTTGCTACCCTTCTTACTTAGCCCGCACAGGTCTTATATGATTTTGGGTTATTCCTGATACAGTTACTGTTCACCTGTTGGTTACTAAAACAAGGACTGAGGAAAAGAACCAAGACGAGAGAGACAGATTGTTTTTGAGTCTAAACTTAGATTGTCATTATAAAACAAGCAACAAGCATAGATCTTATTTAATAGAGAATTTTTACAGAGAGTTACATAAACATTTTTATATAAAGATACTTACATAGAAAACAACATATATTACATAAAGGTACAGAATTTTTACATAACTTGACAGAGAAAACTTACAAACACACTTGAGCACACTTGAAGAACAGCGTAAGAGTATGGGCAGTAGTGAGTGCAGTGGGGGAAGTGGATACTTCAGCAAGAGAGTTTTGGGGTCCTTTTATAGGAGGAGGAGAGAGCTTTTCTTGGAGGAGAAGGAAAGTAGAGAAAGAGAGGGGCCTGGAAAGAGAAGGCTTGGTGAAGGACAAGTGGAAAGCACTAAGAAATGGAAAGGGGGCCTGGCAAAAGAAGGGTTTAGTTGGGGGGACAGATGGCTTCGTTTTAGGTGTGTGGACAGACATATTGGCTGGTTGACAGAAAAACGTCAGGAATGACGTTTTTGGTATATGTTACTATAGTGTTGTGTTTATGGGAGAGGACGTCATGGATGACGTTACTTCATTAAGTCTCCATTAAGTTGTCAAGGTTATTGTCACCGGTAAGGTCCAGAGAGGGAGTTTGTGAACTTCCGGCTAAGTCTGGATGCATACTTCTGTGGAGTGCTGCTTTATATGCTCTAGCAGAGAGGACAGAGCTGGCTAGTCTCTTCTGACTGTATCTTTCAGTTTTACTTTTATAATGTTGAAGCAATGTCGTATGCTGTGTTTTGAAGGAGAAAGGGAGAAATCTAGTTCCCATATCTTTTGGCCAATAGATCTTCTCAGTGTAAGTTTCTCCTACTAGGAAATAATTGTCTGGATCTGTCAAGCGATCCCAAGCCCAATTAGTTCCTTGTACTGATGCTCTCCAATGCTTTAATTGATCTTCAATAGTAGGGAGAGCTTCCTAATGGAGATTGGGGTCAGATGGGTAATCTTCAAGTTCTGTTTGGATACCCCCGACTTCATTGATATCCAGCTTAACCAGATGTTTAGCTGGTTCAATATTAAGATTAAGCCATTCCGGTGGAGAGCTGTCAAAAGTACATACAACAAACGTTTCCTCTTCTTCGAGGGCCAGAGAGATAATAGTACCAAGCTTTTTAGGAAAATCTTTAATAGAATCTGGATCATGTACCCAAACTTTGTATAGTAGTCCGTAGTCCATTAGAAGAAAAGGAGTGATAAGTCTTCCTTTGTATGAAATTGCTTTATACCTTTCATAGTCTAGGTTGGCTTTTCGGAAGGAATATAACAGCTGGCATGGACATCCGTATTTAGCAGAGTCTTCACAGGTTGGCCCAATTTTCTGACATTTAAGTTTTGGGCCAAATTCTGCTTCATAGGTAATAGTTATCCCAGGAGGGGGATTTTTGTGGAAGGCCTTTAGTGCTTCACATAATTCAAAAAATGTCTATAGTGTAGATTGTTCTTCTAGGTTCCGAACGTAGGAGTTGATATCCTCGGGTATGGTGTTAGGCAGGCCCAATATATGGGCTGCGGATGTTTTTTGAGCAAAAGTTGTAGCAACTTGTTCTTTTAACTGGGCCAGTGTTAGATAGATGGCCTGTTGTGGTTTCTTTTCTTCTAATGTTGTGGAAGAGGAAGGAGACCCATGAGTTCCTTCAGTAATTTGTGCATATGTAGGAGGCTCTTCTGATTGTGAGCTAGTTGGCACCATAGTTGTTGTTTTTAATAAAGTGCTAATAAAGAAATTAACACCAAGTTGAGTTCTGGCAGCATCAAAAGCTTCTTCAAGTGAATAATACCCTTTGAAGAAAGGATGTTCTAGGCCTTGTATGGCCATATTTGTTTCCTCCCAAGTAATATATACCCCAGCTTGTGGCCCAGAAAAGACTACATAACAAGAGAATTTCTTGCCTGCTGGCTTTTGTATGGTTGTTAGAAAATAGTTTGTTAAAGCATTTATGACTGCTATCTTGTGTCCTGAGCTACCAGGGATGGTAGGAATGTGCCAAATGTTATCTATCAAACAGTGTTGAATGTGATCTAGTTTGTCTCTGAATAAAGAGCGAAACTGGTCTTCTTGCTGTGTAAACTGTTGTAATTCTTGGGTTCCAAATCTTAATGTTTTAATAGCAAACGAGGTGCGTACTTTCCTTGGTCGATCCATTACCTAAATAAAAAAATGTTAGTGGAGTAAATGAGAAAAAAATATCAGCTAAAGAATTGTTAATTCCTTTTATATGTTCCCAGTGAATACGTAAACCTTTATTAATAATAGTATCTGTGAATTTTAGTCATCTCTTAGTACTTAATCCTTTAGTTTGTTGACTATACTTGACTATAGCTTCGCAGTCGGTTCGAATGGTGATTTCTTGCTTATTACAAATGAATAATCGGAAGTCTTCTAGATAATAAATAACTACTAATATTTCAAAATCTAACGAGGTAAGATGTCCTTTTTCTTGAAATTTTCCAGAGGCAGATCTGCATAAGGTTTCTGTAGTTTTAGGGTCATACTTGGATGTTTTTCTAAATAAAATTCCTCCCCATCCAGTTTCACATCCATCTGTTTCGATGACTAAGTAGTCAGCATCAAGTGGGAGTGTCAACATGGGAATTGTTTTTACTAACTCTTTGATCTGTTAATTTTTAGAACTTTTAATTAAATTTTTACATATAAGTATTTACTTATATATATATATATGTGTGTGTGTGTGTGTGTGTGTGTGTGTGTGTGTGTGTTAAGGCATTTAGAATGCGTGTTTGGTTCAACTTATTTACTTAGAGGTTTTAATATATAACCTAGTTTAATATGTACACACGTGTCACCCAATTTTTTTATCTTGTGTTAAGCCATTTAGAATGCATTTGGTTCAACTTATTTATTTAGAGGTTTTAATATATAACCTTGTTTAACATGTATTATATTATCCTTGGTTCAACTTATTAATTTTTTGAATAAAATAAATTAAATTGATAATATTAATGATAATAATAGGTTGATAATGTATATAATAAATAAATATAATTGATTTATAATTTTTAAAATCAACTTATCTCCTAAAACTTTAAAGTTTAAAAGTCTCATGCTCTCGCCTCTATTCTCCCTCCAATGCCTCCTCCATCGTCGACTCTGTTGGTGCAATTATGCCATAAGAAAGAAATTTCGATGATTGATATTTATTTAAATTTAGCATAATACATTGGATCTAATATGAGTTCATGTTTGTAGGACCAAGAAAATTGAGGATCAGATTCCTAATAAGAGAAGTCCTTATAGGTCGAAAGACCCGATATAAGTCAAGAGAAGTCCAAAGAGCTTAGGGGACTAGATCTTTGGCACAGGAGAAGCTCTTATAAGTCAGAAGACCGGATATAAGGCAAAAGAAGTTCAGAAAGGTCGAGAACTAAATTCTTGACAAAGCAATTGAAAATCGACACAAGCAAAGTGTGCTAATCGATTAAGAAAAATACTTAATCGATTAAGAAGGTATTAAGTAATTGAGTCAATCATTTAACAAACCTTTTGTTTGAAACAAAAAGTTTTCTAATCAATTTGTATAATCGATTAGAACACCATAAGCGATTGGATCAATCGCTTACAATATCTTTTGCTTCGAACAGAATGCTTTTGTTCGAAACTTAAATGATTAGCTCAGTCGCTTACAGATCATTTTGCTTGAAACAGAATAATCCCTAATCAACTAAGCTAGTTAATTACCCTAATCTTAATCGATTAGGGTAGGCGATTTGTAAGAGTCGTGTAAATGAAACACGCACCAAATCGACTACTCTAATCAATTTACGTCGGGTAATCGATTAAGCTCACTTCTTAATTGATTAAGACTCATAAAACAACAAGAAAATGGCTCTTTCTTAAAGGATTTAAGAAGGCTCAGGAGCCTATTGCGCTCTATTGTTCTCCATTACTCACCAGTGCTCAAGCTCAAGCTTAAGCACTCAAGCTCTCACTAGTGCTACAATCTCAAGCCACTCAAAAACGAAGAATGTGTACTTAAAACCCTAATCTCTTATCTTCTTCTTCCTTGTGAGGTATTCAGTTAAGAGAGGGTTGTAGATTATTGTGTAAAATTTCTCCACCTTATGTGTTGATATGAGAAGGAAAAGTTTCATTATAAAAAGTTTGATCGTGGTATGGATCATTGGATTAGTCATCTCAAGGAGGTAGATACCAAGTAAATACAAGGAGTTAGCATTACCTTCAAGTTTCCACTACGCAAAAATCAAGTCAACCAAGAAATCAAAATGATCCATTCACCCCCGCCCCTCCTCTAGCTCAACCGGTTCTAACAAGTGGTATCAGAGCTTGGTGACATTTATTCACCTTTAAGGAATCACAAGTTTAGAGCTACAATATGTCATTGAAAGAGGGACACAACACTTCACGGGCACTATTCTATGAAGGTAACAATTTTGCTTACTGGAAGAGTTACATGGAAAACTATCTTATGACCGAAATTAACATGTGGTTCTCAATCACGGAAGGATTCATGACACCAACCAAGGATGGAAATGTGCTTGAATCATTAAAGTGGACTGTTGAATAAAAGATGAAGGCTCAAGCAAATGCTAAGGCCATCATGACTCTTAAATGTGGGTTGAGCTCGGAGCAACTCAACAAGGTTAGACCCTTTAAGAGTGCTAAGGATTTGTAGAATAAGCTCATTGAGCTAAATGAAGGCACCAAGGATTCAAAAATTGAAAAGAGAGATCTCCTAATAAATCAACTTCAAAATTTCACAATGAAGGATGGAGAAACAATAACTTCACTACATGGGAGATTAAAGGAACTCCTAAATGGTCTCCATTCAGTTAGAGAAAATATGAAGAACCGAGATCTCATAAGGTATGTACTAAAATCCTTTCCAAGAAACTCATTATGGTCATCCATGGTGAAAGCCTATAAGGTTTCAAGGGACTAGTCAATAGGAAAGTTAGATGAATTATTTTGTAAACTTGAATTACATGAGTAAGCTAACACAAGCCATAAAGAGAAAGGTATAGTATTGATTGTAGGTGAAAAGAGAAAGAAGAAGCACAAAGAAAAGAAGAAGAAGGAGGAGTCATCTTCAAATTTTAAGCAAGATAGTGATAGTAATAGTGATGAAGAGCTATCATCAAGTGAAATGACAAAGTTTGTTCAAAGAATGATGAGACGCTCAAGGAAGTTTGACAAGAAGATTGTCAAGAAGATCTTCAATGATGATAAAAGAAAAGGTAAATCTCTTGTAGATTCAAAGTCTAAAATTGATGTAATTTGCTATGAATGCAAGAAAAATGGGCACTACAAAACGGAGTGTCCAAAATTGAAAGAGCAAGAAGAAAAGATTATGAAGAAGAAGAAGGCCTTGAAAGCCACATGGGATGAATCATCTTCAAGCTCATCGGAAGAAGATGAAAGAAAGAGTTCAAGGCACGTGACACTCACGGCCTTAAGCCATGTGGAAGATAGAAAAGGTGAAAATAGTCATGGGGAGAATGTGGAATCTTCAAGTGAGTCATCATCTAGTGATGACGAGGTAATTTCTCCCAATCTTGATAAGATGTATGCTACCATTGCATATTTAACTAAATCTCTAGAAAAATCAAAAGATAAGGTTAGAAAGTTATAAAATGAATTGAAATTATTTAAGAATAAAATTATGCCATGTGAAATTTGCATGCGTCATAAAAATGACATAAATGAATTTGATACCTTAAGAATGAGAATGCAACTTTGAAATTAAAAGTTGATGATCTTAGAGGTGCTTTAGAAAAGTTTACTTCAAGTTCTAAGTATTTGGACATGATTCTAGGAGTTCAAAGGGGTATTTACAATAAAGCAAGTTTAGAGTTTAAATCACAACATAAAGAAATCAAATTCATGTCTTTAGTTAGTAGAAACCATGCTTCAAGGGTTAAGATTGTGCAAGCTTAGGTACCCAAATAATTTATTGTTGATGCTACCAGACCCAAAATTTGGGTACCAAAACATTTAGTTTATCATGTTTGAACAGGCATGCACTGAGGGGGAGCATCTAACAACATGATTTATAAATAGTGGATGTTCTTGGTACATTATGAGAGACTCATCAAAATTCTCATCATTTAGACACAAAAGTAAATGTACTATTTCTTTTGGTAATAGTGGTGAATTAAAAGTTATAGGAATAGAAGATATTAGAATTTCTGAAAAATTTATTATAAAAATATTTTATTAGTGAAAGACATGGTCTTTAATCTTTTAAGTGTTAGTCAACTATATAATTCCAGTTATGGAGTTGAGTTTAACTCATCTAAATGCGTAACCAAGCCTAGTAAACTAAATACCATTATGCTTATAGGCCATAAAAAAGAAAATATTTCTCAAATTGAATTATTTGATGCTACTAATGTGTTTGATAAGTGCCTTATGTCTAAGAAGAGGAGACTTGGCTTTGGTACCGAAGACTTGCTCACACTAATATGAGGAATATCAAAAGGCTTTCAAAAAAAGAGTTGGTGCAAGGATTGCTAAAATTAAAGTTTCAGAAGGATAAAATGTACGATGCATGTCAAATGGGTAAGCAAATCAAAGCTATCCATAAAGGTAAAAAATGTTATAAGTACTTCAAATGCATTGGAGCTCATTCACATGGATTTGTTTGATATTAGTAGATATGTTTCTTTAAATGGTAGTAGATATTGCTTTATGATTATAGATGATTACACTAGATATACATGGATATTTTTCTTGAAACATAAGGATCAAACTTTAGATATCGTGATTACTTTTTGTAAAAGAGTATAAAATGAAAAGAATCACAAGATAAACAAAATAAGAAGTGATTATGGAAGTGAATTTGAAAATGATAAGTTTACAAGTTTTTACATGGAAAAAGGTTATAAACATAAATTGTTCACCCCTAGAACTCCTCAATAAAATGGAGTTGTTGAGAGGAAAATAAGGTTTTACAAGAGGCTACTAGGAGCATATTAAATAAATATTCACTTCATAGCTACCTATGAGTCGAAACAATTAATACAGCTTGTTATGTATAAAATCGAACATTAATACATAGGTTTCTAGGAAAAACACCTCATGAGTTGTGGTTTGGTAAACCACCTACAATTAAACATCTTAGAGTATTTGGATATAAGGTTTACATTCTCAACACCAAATATCAATTAGGAAAATTCTTCGCTAAGGTGGATGAGAGCATTCTTGTAGGTTACTCAAGTCATAGCAAAGCATATCAAATTTATAATAAAAGATCTAAATTAGATGAAGAATCATTAAATGTTGTGTTTGAAGAAAATCCTCCATCAAATCCTACTAGAAGAAATGATGAAGAATTACAATTTGAATTAGAGAAATTAACATTAAATGAAGGAAATGATCAAGGGGGCGAAAACTAAAAGAGTGATGATGAAAAAATTAAAACTTTACTACTTGAACTAGAAATTATAATAAATCAAGAATTAAGACCTACTAGGATTCATGTAAATCATCTCTTACATCAAGTAGTAGGATATATTACACAAGGAGTGAGAACTAAATCTTATTTTAGAAATGAATGAAGTCAAGTAGCCCTAATCTCTCAAATTGAATCAAAAACCATTGATGATGTCTTGTTTGATCCGGATTAGACTTTAACAATGCAAGATGAATTATCTTAATTTGAGAGAAGTCAAGTTTGAGATTTAGTTCCTAGGCCACAAGAAAAATCAATTATTGATACAAAATGAGTTTTTGGGAACAAACTCGATGATAAGGGAGTGGTTATAAGAAATAAAGCTATAAGCTATTAGTTGCTAGAGGTTTCAATTAAGTAGAAAGGTTGGATTGTGATGAAACTTATGCACCCATAGCTAGATTGGAGTTTATTACGATGATACTGACTTTTGTCTCTCATAAGGGATTTAAATTGTACCAAATGAATATAAAATCAGTATTTTTAAATGGTGTTATAAAGGAAGAGGTATATGTTGAGCAACTACCGTATCGAAGTTTGAAAATTTAGAGTGTCCAAATTAAAGGCGCTAGAATTCCGTTCTGTTTAAATTTCCTTGTATAAAAATTGTACAAGTACAGAACTTTTCCTAGCAACCCGCATGTTTGATCAGACATGTGTTTGATCAATCAAGCAAGTTCTTGACGAATCAAAGTACACCTTGATTGAAGTATAAGATCGCTGGCCTCTTGTGTTGGTATTCAAAATCGATACAAAGAAAACCAAACTAATTACGCAGCGGAATTAAAGAACTAGTTGTACATTTTCTTTGTAGTTAAAGACCTCTTGATCTTCTGCTGTATTCTTCTTCTCTTCTTAGATGTCGTGTGGGCGACGATCTACCAAGACAACACCACCCTCCTTCTCTTCTTTAAAGGACGTGGTGTGGGCGACGCAAGTTCTTGGACGTCGTGTGGGCTACAAAAGGAGGTTCCAGGATAGGGCACCTTCTAATCTTCTTCCTTCTCTTCTTCTTCTTCCTCTTCCTCTTCTTCCTCTTCTTCAAGCCGCCACCCACAAGGAGGAAGGGGGCGCCAGCCACAAGCAATGAGGAGGGGGGCACCGACCCTAAGCGACGAGGAGGAGGAGGAGGGGGGGGGGCGCTGGCTCAAGCAAGGAAGAGTGGAGGGGCACCGACCATAAGGAAAGATGGGCTTGAGGAAAATTTGGAAAATTAGGTTTTAGGGGGCTCTACCTACTCCTTTTATAACCTTTGCCATCGGTTACAAGGAAAGAAAAATAACAAAATTATGTTTAGAAAAAATCTAAACCAAACCAAGTTAAACCAAACCAAGTTAAACCAAGCCCAGTTAAACCAAACCAAGTTAAACCAAACCCAGTTATGGATGGGTGGATGCGAGGTTTTATATAGAGGCTACAACAGGGACCTAGAGAAGGAATTGGTTTAGGCCTCCTGATGGGTTTGGGCTTCTTGTGTTTGGCCTGAACACTTAACCCAAGTCCATCAATAATAACTCATACCACTAAAGGGTTATTATTGAACTATCGCACCAATCCTATATTACAATATGTGCTCATTCTTATCATGAGTGCGTTAATCTCCCTATGTTTAAGATATCGTATGTCCATTAATTAATTGAGTTACCGACAACTCAATTAACTAACATCTGATTCCAAGAGTAGTACCACTCAACTTTATTATCATGCCGAACTAAGTCCACCTGCAGGGTTTACATGATAATCCTTATGAGATCCTCAAGGGGGCATCATCAACCTAAATAATTAGGACATAGATTCCTTCTATAATCAATAATACACCATATAAATAGTATTATTTTTCAACTCATCGGGCCTATTGATTTAACGAATAAATCTCGCCCACTGATAAGTTAAACAAATAAATACTAAGTATATGTGCTTGTTATTATATAGGGATTAAGAGGACGCACATCCATAATAACAGAGGTTCTGTTCTTTTATATAGTCAGTATAAATCGAACAACCTTGAATGGTCCTGCTCAATACACACATAGTGTACTAGTGTAATTTTATAGTCAAGACAGACTAATACCAAATTACACTACAACCATTCCAATGGTTTGCCCCAATCCTTCTTGGTTGTGAGCCACTATTTATAATTTATAAGGAACCGATAACATGATCTTCTGTGTGACACCACACACCATGTTATCTACAATATAAATTAAATGGATAACTGTATTGACATATATATAAATATAAAATATAAACATTTGACCAAAGTGATTCTCATTTCAAAATATTTCAAAACAGATATTTATACAAAAGCTAGGCTTATAGTATATATCCCAACAATCTCCCACTTATACTAAAAGACTATGCTGCCATACATCTGATTCTCATCCCCTCAACATGCCCATTAAAAGCTCTCACTGGAAGGGCTTTAGTGAAAGGATCTGCCAGGTTATCTGCTGATGTAATCTTGACAAAACAACCTCTCCTCGTTTTACAATATCTCGTATTAGGTGGTACTTGTGCTCAATGTGTTTACTTGCCTTATGGGTTCGTGGTTCATTCGAGTTTACTACTGCACCACTGTTATCACAATAAATTGTGATAACTTTGGGCAAACCAATAATCACATCTAAGTCCATCAAGAAGTTTCTGAGTCATATAACTTCTTTGGCTGCCTCAGAGGCTTCCACATACTTAGCTTCCATGGTGGAGTCTGAAACGCATTTATGCTTAACACTCCTCCATGCTATGGCCCCACCTCTCTTAGTAAACACATACCCCGAGGTTAATTTACGACTGCCCCTATTTGATTGGAAGTCTGAATTCGTGTAACCTACAGGGAGCAAATCATTTTAGGTACTTTTTTAGTCTCTAGTCCTTTTTTAGGTACTTTAATATATGCTTTACGACAGTCCAATGTCCTGATTCTAGGTTACTTTGATATCTGCTAACCATGCCTACGACAAAATAGATATCTAGTCTTGTACATAGCATCACATACATTAGGCTTCCTACAGTCGAAGCATAAGGAACTGCCTTCATCTCCTCTATCTCCTTTGATGTCTTAGGATACATCTCTTTAGATAAAGACACTCCATGCCGAAAAGGTAGAAACCTTTCTTGGAGTTTTGCATGCTAAAACGGGCTAGGATAATATCGATGTATGAAGCTTGGGATAAGCACAATATCCTTTTCTTGCGATCTCTTATTGCTTTGATCCTAAGAATATGTCCACATTCTCCCAAGTTCTTCATATCAAACTGCTTGGATAATAATACCCTTACATCTGACAACACTTTGACATTGTTGCCAATGAGCAAAATGTCATCTACGTATAGTACAAGAAATACCACTATGTTTCCGTCACTTTTCTTGTATAAACAAGACTCATTCGGACACTGAATGAATCCATAAGACTGGATCACTTCATCAAACCGGATGTTCCAAGATCTCAAAGCTTGCTTTAGTCCATAAATGGATCGATTGAGCTTACATACAAGATGCTATTTGCCCTTCGCAATGAATCCCTCTAGTTACTTCATATAGATGTTTTCTTCAAGACTTCCGTTAAGGAAAGCTGTCTTGACATCCATTTGCCAAACCTCATAATTCATATGAGTAGCAATAGATAAAAGAATCCGGATAGACTTAAGCATGGCTACCGGCGAAAAAGTTTCCTCATAATCGATTCCCTCTTTTTGAGTATACCCCTTCGTAACAAGCATCGCTTTAAAGATTCCCACCTTTCCATCTGTTCCTCTTTTCCTTTTGTAGACCCATTTATATCCAATGACTTTTACACCATTTGGTAGTTCTACAGGCTCCCAGACCTGATTAGAATGCATAGATTCTATTTCAGAGTTCATTGCACTTTGCCAAGATGATGCATCTTTATCTTGGAGTGCTTCATCATATGTCCAGGGATCAGCTTCATGTTCGCCAGGGATCAAGTTCGAAGACTCTCCCAAAAACATGAATCTATCAGGTTACCTAACAACCCTCCCACTATGACGAGGTACTACCTGTAATTGTGCATCATTTGTGACACGTGTTATAGTTACTTGTGATATCTCATCTTGTACATTAGTACTAAAGTAGAAGTGTTCTCTCTTATTTCCTCAAGAACAATTTTACTCATGGGCTTGTGGTTCATTACATAGTCCTCTTCTAAAAATCGGACATTGGTGCTAACAATAACCTTATGATCTTTAGGACTATAAAACAAACCACCTTTCGTTCCTCTAGGATATCCCACGAACAAGCGAACTTCTGTACATGATTATAACTTATCAGCGTCTCCCTTCAGCACATGTGCTGGACTACCCCAAATCCGAATGTGTTTCAAACTATGCTTACGTCTATTCCACAATTCTATGGGAGTAGAGGGTACTGACTTAAAAGGTACCAAGTTCAGAATGTACGCCGCCGTTTCCAGAGCATATCCCCAAAATGAATTTGGTAATTCTGAATAACTCATCATTGATCTAACTATTTCCATAAGAGTCCTATTCCTTCGTTCCGTCACACCATTTTGTTGGGGTGTGCCAGGTGCAGACAATTGGGATTGAATCCCGACCTCTGATAAGTAACTCCTAAACTCTCCTAAGAGGTATTCTCCACCACGATCAGACTGTAGTGTCTTGATATTTTTACCATGACGTTTCTCCACATCATCCTTGTACTCTTTAAACTTATCAGAACACTCAGACTTACGGCGCATTAAGTAAATATACCTATATCTTGAATAGTCATCTATAAAAGAGACACAATATTCGAAACCACCTCTTACCTGGATAGTCATAGGCTCATACAAATAAGAATGAACCAATTCCAACACTTCTTTGGCTCTATACCCCTTTGCCTTTAAAGGCCATTTGGTTATTTTTCCTTCCAAGAAGGACTCACAGGTCGGAAAGTTTTCCACTACCAATGAATCCAAAGGTCCATCGGCTATTAACCTTTGAATCCTACTCAAGTTAATATGACCCAACGTTAGATGCCAAAGATATGTTTGGTTCATTTCCGAAGGTTGCTTTCTCTTACTAGAATCAGAAGATGTGTTATTAATTTCCATTTGTTGCATCGTGGGAGTTATTGGATTAAGAGTATACAAATTGCCAACCAACGCACCAGAACAGATAACCACCCTATTTTTTTTGACAATCACTTTGTCATTAAAAGAAACAGAATATCCATCCATAAGTAATTTAGAAATTGAAATCAAATTCTTTCTAAAACATGGTACGTAAAGATAATTTTTCAAAATCAAAGTTTTATTCCTATCAAAAGATAAATAAACATTTTCCACTACAACAGCCGCCACTCTTGTAGCATTGTCCATGTAGACGGTGATCTCCCCTTCATGTAGTCGTCTGGTTTCCTGGAACCCCTGCAATGAATTGCAAACATGAACAGTAGATCCCATGTCTACACACCAGGTACCAGTAGATAATACCGCTAAACATGTTTCAACAACTAATGAATAGGATATACATTTATTATTCTCCTTTCTGCGAGGGCAGTCCACCTTCCAATTGTTGGTGCGGTTAGCACTAATGGTCTAACCCAGGTTTTGATGAATGACAAAATAGGTTAAGTTAGTTTTGTTGTTGATCTAACACTCTGACCGAGTATGTAGGAGAAGTCTAGACAGATCGACGGGCTGACTAGATGTCTGGCACGAAGTCCAGTTAGGTCGACGAGCCGACCGGATAGTTGGCATGAAGTCCAAACAGGTCGATGGGCTGACCGGATGTTTGGCACGAAGTCCAGTTAGGTCGACGGGCTGACCGGATAGCTGGCACAAAGTCTAGATGGGTCGAAGGGCTGACCGGACGTCTGACAGGTAAGTAAAGGTAAGTCACTGGAGGGGAGTGACTGTGAGGACGCATTCCCGGGAAGGGAACTTAGGCGTCGATATGACTTAGAACCATTTCAGAACTTTAAGTCGAGATCGTGACTAGATTCTGGTCTTGAAAATATGGAATCTAAGTCATACTTTTTCTGTTAAAACTATGAACTGTGCTAATAATCTGTTTTGCAGGAGATATAAGTGCTTTGGACTAATATTTTTCTTACAGGAAGGAATCTGCTGAAAAGCAAGGTCCGGGCGCCCAGGAGGTACCCAGGCGCTCGGAGGTCCGGGCGCCCGGGAGGTACCCGGGTGTCCGGAGGCGAACTTTTATCCCCAAACGTCACTGTGTCACGTGGAGTTCACTGGTTGGCTCGGTTACGTCATGGTCGAGGCTCCCTGAAGGTTCCAAGTGCCCTGAACCTCATATATAAGGAGGGTCAAGGTTGGAGTCACTACAAGAAAATTAGTCTATTGTGACATTTTCATAATGACATTTATTTTATAGTGTCGTGATATACACCTTATAAGGACACTTATCTAAAATATTTTTTAAACAATAATAAATATTAAATTAGACACTTTATCTTGACATTTTTAATAAATGTCATATTAAACTATTAATAAAAAATTATATATAATTAGTTAAACCTAGCTAATTACTCGCATTCTCTCCTTCTCCTTCTCTTTCTCGCACACAGCCGCCGCACGAAATTCCCCCGGCCCCTTTTCCGCAAGCAGCACCGCTGAAGCTGAGCATTGACCTTTCCTTTCTCCTTTTCTGCGACATTCGTCTTTCTTTCCTCCCTTGATTTTGTGCCCTAACCTCCCGTGAAAACCCATCGTCATTCCCTTCGCTTCATAAACGCTACTTTCATAGCTCATGGCCTCCATAATCTCGCCGTCTGAATCAAAATAAGAAGAAAGCTGCTTCTCTTAGGTTTGTGCCCTAATACTTGATTTCCCCTCCTCCTTTTCAATTTCACCCCTCATGACATGGTCTTGCGGCGCTCTTGCTGGAGCACGTCTGAAGGATAAGCATTGCGCTCTCGTGGTTCTCTTGTTGGAGCTCTTTATCTAACAATTTTGCGTGTTTGTTGGTTGACACCTACTCCCCTCCCTCCTTTTCAATTTCTTCCCCTCACGGTGTAGTTGTGATGGCAGGTGTCGGTCTTGGTGTAGGTGATTAGAGAGGATCAGTTGGTGCTTGGTCTTTCAATTTCTAACACATTTCCAAAGTTGGTGCTTGGTCTCGCGACACTCTTGCTGGAGCACGCCAGAAGGATCAATTTTCTCCTTCGGACCAGTTCTTTGAAGATCAAAACTCCCTGAACAAGGTATGCTACTCATTTTTTTCCTTATCTCCTTGGCTTTGGAAATGTGTGAGCGGCATGTACTACCAGAAACCAAGATCAGATGCTAGACAAGTAAAATCAACTATGCTTCTTCAGCAACTCAAAAAAAGCTTTTCTTTTTGATTGTAAGCTTTTCTTCAATCAACTATGCTTTTCTTCAGCAACTAAGATCAGATGCTAGACAAGCTTTTCTTCATCAACTATGCTGGTCATTTTACAATGTTGTACATTTCTTTTTGATTGAAAGCTTTTTCTCATTGTTACCGGATCAAGCTGTTCTTTTCTCATTTTACAATGCTGTTCAGCTACTAAGAACAGAAGGAAGCTGTGAGGTGAGTGGAGGTTTTAGTCTAAGACACCAGATCAAGCTTAAGCTTTAAAGGTCTTTCCTTGTTACCTTTTTTTTTTTTTTGTATTGTATATTTTTCTTTTGTACTGTGTATTACCTTTCTTAAAGGCTATCAAGATCATCTTTCAGTTTCTTTTCTCTCATAGCTTCGAGTTCCTCCTCCACACCCTTCATTGTTGGTCATTCATTCCCATTCATTTTGAGGCATCTCTCTATGCGCCTTGCAATCTTTTCAAGAATTTCATCGTTTGCTTCCTCTAAAACTAGATCGAGAATCTCAATAAGTGAATTGTCCTTCAATGAACCTACACTATATTATCCCAACCGAAGCTATATTATCCCAGTATTTATATATTTTAATTGTTAGAAGTGGTATATAGTTGATAGCATATTCTAATTGTTCTATTGTTAGATTTGCTCTGGGAATTTGCTATTCTTCTTAGTTTACAATGCACTTCTACATATGTCCAAGTCCTACGATGTAACCAACCTGAAAGAGAATCAAATTTGTGAGGCAATAAAACAGTTAGTAGACATTTTCAAAAGTTGAAATTTCTTAAACACTGTATGGAAATATGAAAAGAATTTATCAAGATAAAAATTTTGGACCATGGAACTTGCTGCAACACTTCTTGTACAAGAAAGCCTGCCTTGAAACCAATCTGCGGGTTGCAAAAACTTCTCCAGAAAAAAATAATGCAGAACAGACCTGATCAAATGATGAATTTTAAAGTTATTGTCGAACATCATCTCATATTTAGATGGAAGAAGGGTTCCTTGTTGAGGTATCAAAACACCCATTATATAAGGGCAAGGGATGATATGTGCTAGAATTTCTACTAATCAAGGTAGATAAATATCAAACCTGAAATTGTCACAGATTTTCACAAATGCCTTCCTCTTGTCCTTCTCCTGTTAAAACAACCAACCAATGAGGAACATATGTATGCTTTGGATCATACCACCATAAGATGTCAGCAATTATTGCAGATGAGAATCTCAAAAAATTTCAACTTACATTCATCATGTATTCCCTGCACTGAAGAAATGTCCAATCTCCAACCCCATAACGTCCATGTGCTCCACCATTTCTTGCACTACAGAGTAACATATAATTTTCTGAAGCAAGATCATAAAACATTTCACATTAAAAGAACATGAATAAGATTCAAACCTTCCTAAAAGGTATTCGCCAAGTGGAATAGTACGATCAACCCATTCAAGTATACCAGCACTCGGAGTAAAGGGTACTACCTGCAAGATTAGATACTTGGACTAAACATCATAAATGAATAATGATTACTAATAGATGTTAGGATAATAACTTCTTTGGTTGGTCCAGAATATTTCTATGCTTCTTCAGAAACTTAAAAAAAGTTCCAAACATTGATTTGTTCTCTTGATATGGCTAAAGCTGGAAATCCTTAAATTAACCAAACTATTCTCCTTGTCATTGATCAACAAGCGTTATGGAATTCTGAGAACTTTAAAACCTCAATTGCAGGAACAAAAGGAAGCTGTGAGGTGAGTGGAGGTTTTAGTCAAAGATGTTGGTTGCTACTCGGAAAACCTAGAGGTTCCACTGTACAAAAATTGTGTACAAAGGTCTGAACCTTTTCCTAGCTACCATGTGTTCTTTTAAATTAAATTTTGGATCGCCGCGGAACTTAACACGTTTGATCCAAAACTTAATCTATTTGTTCTTTTAGGTTTTGACTTGGATCTCCTGCGGAACTTAACACGTTTGATCCAAATCACCTAAGTTATTAATTTCATTAAATATTAATTTCTAAAATTAGTTCCCAGTACTGACGTGGCGAGGCACATGGTCTTCTTGGATATGGGAGCAACCACCACCGACTAGATAAAACCTTTTAAGGAAAGCTAATATTTAATTTCCTAAAATAACTTTAAGTCAACCGAAAAGAACAATCAAATCACAAGGAAAAGAAAAACAAAAGAACACTATATCGAAAACAAATTCGAAACACTAGAATCGTATGCTTCTTGTATTTAGTATTATTTCCAAAAATAACTAGTATGATGCGGAAAGAAAAATTACTAGTTATACCTTTTAGAAAGACCTCTTGATCTTCTACCGTTTTCCTCTTCTAACCTCGGACGTTGTGTGGGCGACGATCTTCTGAGATGAGAACCACCTAGCACCTTCTTCTTCCTTACAAGTTTCGGCCATCAAAACTTCTCCTAGGATGAAGAGGTTCGGCCACCACCACCATGCTCCAAGGGATGCTAGAAAAGAGGCTTCTTTTCTCTCCTTCTTCTCCTTCTTAGTTCCGACCACCAAAGCTATCTCCACCATGAGAAGGTTTCGGCCACACAAAGGAGAGAAGAGGAAAGAAAGGGCCGGCCACACCCAAGGACGAAAAGAGGGAGAAAAATAATAGAGTTGTTCATACATGAAGGCACCTCTACCCTCTCTTTTATAATCCTTGGTCTTGGCAAATAAGGAAATTTAAATAAAAACTTCCTTAATTCTTTTGCCATGAAAAGGAAAATTTATTTAATTAAAAATAATTTTTCTCTTCTCAATTTACAATGGCCGGCCATTATACAAATCTGCAAGCAAATAAAATTTTAAACACAAATTAAAACTTCCTTATTTACTTCCGGAAATTTATAAAATTTTTCCAATAATTTTATCCCTTCATGATTGGTTAATAAAAAGAAATTTTATAAATTAAAATCTTTCTTTTAAACATGTGGATAAAAAGAAAGTTATCTCTAAAAATTAAAATCTCTTTCAATCTACAAATAAGGAAAGATATCAAATCTTTTCTTAATCTTTTGTAGAAACTTATAAAAGAGATTATTTAATTTTTAAACTCTCTTTTTAAATAATGAACATGTTTAAAAAGTAAAGTTTTCTTAAAATTTAAAATCCACCTTGTAACAACCTAATTTTCCCTATTTCAAGTTCTAAAAGTCCATAAAAATATTTGGAAATGCTTTTAAAATATTCTAGAGATTTTTAGAAATTTTTAGAGTATTTTTACGTAATTTTTGGAAGTCGTTTAGTATGTTTACAAAAAAAAAAAAATTTGTCAAAACCAAAGTTCGAACCCACGACCTCGGGTCGGACCGACCCAACCGGACACGGCCCAACCAACTTAGCTATGCTCGTTTTGTTAACCAAGTACGAAGCGAGATGTATATAAGTTGTAGTTAATAACAGAAATGCCCTAAGTATTATAAGATGGGTTATTTCCTTCTCCCGAACCCTAACTCCTTCTCTTCTCCTCACGCCGCGCGATTCATCTCTGCTCGGGCGAAACGAAGCCATATTAGGGCTTTGTCTCCAGCGCCGGCGAAAGGCCCTTTCCGGCCGGTCTTCACCGTGCGTGATCACCTCGACGAGGGGAGTTCGGAAACGTGAAGAAGAGACGAGATTTCAAGCTTCTTCCGAACCCCTAAATTTCTCCTTCTCGGTTGTAAGTCCAAGCAATCAAGGGTAAGTACTACTCACCTGCGGTAGGAGTTGCTCCGAGCTTCGATTTGTTTTCCTTGCTTCGGTTTTTGCCGTGCCGAGTAGTTCCGAGCTTCGATTGGTTTTCTTTGCTTCCATTACAATTCGGATTTGGTTTTGAGGTTGTTGCCGTGAGCCTCAAATGGGAACAAAGGAAGGAAAGATGGTATAGGTTAGGGATTTTAGTTCCTTGCTTTGGAACCTGCTGTAACCGGATATGGTTGCTAGAAATATAGGTTCTTTTTTAGTTCAATTGCTACTGTAAAGAATGTTTAATTCCAAAGTTTTCTCCTTTGGAGTTTGCTGGAATTTTTGGTTTTCTTCCATAGTAGATGGAGAGCATGAAAATATGTTGTTATTACCTCTTTAGTTTTTAGTAGCAAATTTAATGATTTAGCGTGAAGAATTTATATACAAACATGTACAGAACTGAGCATGTGATTTTAGATTCAATTTCATTGCTATATGAGGAATAAGAACAATTTTATTAGATTGTTTTGTTTAGAGCTTTAGTTACTGCCGTGGCACTACAGATAGTTGCAACAAGTTTTGATTTCTGTTGCCTTGTGAGAGTATGAGTTTTCTTTACAACAAGTTTATACAGATTTTAAGCTTCAGTAAGTTTTAGTGATGATAAGCATGTGTACAGATTTAGCGTATTTTTGTGCATGAAGAATTTATATGCATGCTATCTTAAAGTATGTAGCTTGAGATTTATGTGCCATTTAATTTAAGCATGCAGAATTAGACTTTTCCATGCTACTACCATGTTTTAGAAATTCTGAACCCTTTTGGAAAGTAATTTTGGATTATAAGCACATTAAGAGCTTAATTAAATGTCAAGGCATTTCCCTTTTAATTTCCCGAATGAGAAAGATAATAAGTAAGTAAAGTAAGAGGCTAGTACCCGACATCCAAGAGCTTGTCGTTAAACAAATCCAGGTGACCATTTCCGAGGTCTTGGCCCTGGTAGACCGAGGTCTGCTCTTTTAGGATTGGTGGCTCGCAACCCCAACCTATTAGGGAACGCGCATGAGTTGGTACTAGGCCTGGGCCCAAGAAAAGAAAACCTAAGAAAGAAAAGAAAAGTTAAGTAAGAAGGAAGAAAGGAAAGAAAAGTTAAGTAAGAAGGAAGAAAGAAAAGAAAAGTTAAGTAAGAAGGAAGAAAGAAAGAAGAAGAAAGTAAAAGATAGAAATTAAAAGATTAATTTCTAACACAAGGATACAAGAAATGAAATAAGTTCCAAGCTTAGAATAAATAAGAATGGTTAGTTTTCTTTGATTCTAAGTTTACATTGTTAGTTTCTTGTTATCCTACTTGATACTGAGTGTGATTTGTATTCTGTTCATTTTCTGTATACCATGAGCACATGCTAGATAGCTTTATTATTTCAGTTTCAGCACTTATGCATTTCATTTATGCATTTCGAGTTTTGGTGAGATAGATTAGTACTTACTAAGCGTTTTCGCTTATAGATCTTGTCTTCTTTCCTCCTACTGCAGATAAAGGAAAAGCTAAGATATGAAGGGAGGCGACAGGGTGGTGGTGATGATGGATGTGTGTGGTGACTGAACTATGGAGAGGTCCAGAGGGGACTAGCAAGACTTATTTATTTAGAGTTTATGTCTAGTTTATTTTCCTTATTTCTGTTATGAAATTATGAGTTTATGATTGAGTTTGATGTGCATTGTAGCTTATTATGCTTCATTCTGGGAGCTTGAGTTTAGTTCATGTTGCTAGATTAGTTTTTGATTATGATATGATTTATTACTGCGTGGTTGTGAATAAATTGTGATCCAGCCGCATGTGGCTGTGTATATATCTTGTGTATTATAGATTTGGTCACCGGTACAGGGGAGACTCTGCCGAAATTTTTCAGTAGGAATTTCTCTGAACCGTGATAAATCTAAGTGTCGCTAATAATAGCATAAGTGACACTAGTAAGTAGAGTAGGAATTAGGTAACGGTTGCCCTTAGAGAGTAGTAGTAAGAAGGATGGTTGTTACAGTTGGTATCAGAGCAGTGTTCCATTCTCCAGCATCACACACACATCAGCATCATCCTCGCCGTCTCCAAGTAAGAAAGTATTTAAATCCTTTCTTTATTCTGCTTTCCTTATTATTAACTGCAGTATAGAGTACTTTTTTTCTTTTTTGAGTACTAAAGTAAGATAGAAGATTTAGTTTCCCTTTTCTTTATTCATATTTATGTATGTTTAGAAAGGATAGAGAAATGTTTAGAAGTACCTACTCATAGGTGTTGAAAGTCAAGAATCATGTATAAGTAAGATATATCTAGAAAGTATAGTGATAATTGTAAGTTTTCTTTTCCTCTGCCTGACTTGATGTCAAGAAGAGGACGTCCTCGTACCGCTGGTACTGAGAACCAAGATCAGGAGAACGAAGAGCTTAGATCAACTGAGCCCAATCTCTCTGAAGTTGTTGCCTAACTCCAGAGACAAGTAGCAGAACAACAGCAAGTGATTGCCAATCTAATGGCCAATCAGAAGCCAGCTACTCCCACTCCCCCAACCATTAATGTGGAAACCCCAGTGGTGACTGAAGTCTTATCGGTTGCCCTAGCAGTCGCCACAACACCTAGAAGACAAGAAGCATACCTTATCCAGTGGATGAAGCTGAAACCAGAAAGATTCTCAGGCACGACTGAGCCTTGGGATGCCCAGACTTGGTTCAAGACACTTGAGAGCACAATGGAGCTTCTTGACTGGCCAGAAGTCGAGAAGGTCAAGTGCGCCTCTTTCTGCCTGTCTGGAGATGCTCGTATGTGGTGGGAGAGGATAAAGACCAAGAGAGCAGCCGATCAGATGAGCTGGGCATATTTTCAGTTAGAGTTCTATGAAGAGTTCTATCACCAACAAGCACTAAGAGGAGTTTATAGAGTTCAAGTCAGCCAAGATAGAAGACAAGACAGTGGGAAAACAGAGACCCCAGTCAAGTAAGTGTAGAAGAACAGAAAGAAGGTAAGACAGAGGGGGTTTGGGTGGTCTGTGAATATCCCGAAGTATTCCCAACAGATCTACCTGGACTACCTCCCAACAAATGAATGGATTTGAGATTGAATTGGTTCTTGGAACCGGTCCAATTTCAAAAGCTCCGTATCGCATGTCTCCAGCAGAGCTGAAGGAGTTACAAGAACAACTACAGGAGTTACTTGACAAAGGCTTCATTCGCCCTAGTCATTCACCCGGGGAGCCCCAGAGTTGTTCGTTAAGAAGAAAGACGGATCCATGCTAATATGCATAGATTTTAGAACGCTGAGCAAAGCAGCAGTTAAGGACAAGTACCCCATTCCCAGGATCGACGACTTATTTGATCAGCTGAGAGGGGCAACAATATTCTCGAAGATAGACCTGCGCCTTGGGTACCATCAGCTGAAGGTGAAAGGAAGAGACATACCCAGAACAGCTTTCAGAACCAGATACGGACACTACAAGTTTGTAGTTATGCCATTTGGAGTGACCAATGCACCTGCGGTCTTCATGGACCTAATGAACAGAGTGTTCAGAGAATATCTTGACAAATTTGTCATTGTATTCATCGATGACATTTTGGTCTATTCAAGGACCCCAGAGGAGCATGACACGCACTTGAGGATAGTACTGCAGACTCTTCAGCAGAAGCAGCTTTATGCTAAATTCTCAAAGTGCGAGTTCTGGTTAAATCAGGTGGCGTTTTTATGTCACATTATCTCTAAAGAAGGTATTCAAGTGGATCCAGCCAAAGTGGAAGCGGTCAACAACTGGAGTAGACCCAAGAACGTCAGAGAGATCAGAAGCTTCCTTGGTCTAGCAGGGTACTACAGGAAGTTCGTGGAGGATTTTTCCAGGATAGCTTCTCCGCTAACAGCCCTCACCAGAAAGAACAAGAGATTCGAATGGTCAGATAAATGTGAGCAGAGCTTCCAAGAGCTAAAGAAGAGATTGATCAGTGCTCCCATTCTGACTGTTCCACAGAGCGACAAGAGTTTCGACATCTACAGCGATGCTTCCAAGATGGGTTTAGGAGCTGTACTCATGCAAGAAGGAAAGGTCATAGCTTATGCTTCCAGACAACTCAAAGACTATGAGAAGAACTACCCTACTCATGATCTCGAGCTGGCAGCTGTGGTTTTTGTACTTAAACTCTGGCGACATTATTTGTATGGGGTCCAGTGTAGAATTTTCACAGATCATCAGAGTTTTAAGTACTTCTTCACTCAGAAGGACTTAAACATGAGATAGCGTAGGTGGCTGGAGTTGGTCAAAGATTACGACTGTGAAATTCTCTACCACCCAGGCAAAGCTAACAAAGTGGCAGATGCACTCAGCAGAAAATCTAGTGCATCACTGATGTCTTTGTCATCACTAGCCCTGCCACTGCAGAAGGAGTTGTCAGATTTTGGACTTGAAATTATCGAAGGACAGCTCTCTACATTGACCTTAGAGTCTACACTGCTTGTGGAGATACAGAGAAAGCAAAGTGAAGATCCGGACATCCAGAAGATCAAGCAAGGGATACAGAAAGAAGACAACTCAGAGTTTAGAGTGACAGATAGCGGAATTCTTTATCAGGGGAGTCGCATTTGCGTGCCCAATGATGAGGAACTGAGAAAGAAGATCTTAGAGGAAGCTCACAGTACACCATATTCCATGCATCCTGGTTCTTCCAAGATGTACCAAGATGTGAAACAGAGGTTTTGGTGGTCAGGACTCAAAAGAGATGTAGCTAAGTATGTCAGTACCTGCTTGACATGCCAGAGAGTCAAAGCAGAACACCAGAGACCAGGAGGAGTTCTTCAGCCTCTTCCAATACCAGAATGGAAATGGGAAGACATTTCCATGGACTTCATAACAGGTCTTCCAAGAACCACCAATGGATATGATGCGATATGGGTAATAGTAGACCGATTGACCAAGTCTGCTCATTTCCTAGCCATCAAGGTGTACCACTCCATAGAGCAGTTGGCCCAGCTATATGTTAAAGAGGTAATCAGACTTCATGGAGTTCCTAAATCTATCGTTTCTGATAGAGATGGGCGCTTCACTTCACACTTTTGGGAGTGCGTTCAGAATGCACTAGGCACCAAACTCAAGTTCAGCACAGCTTTCCATCCGCAGACTGATGGACAGACAGAGCGAGTGAATCAGATTTTAGAGGACATGCTCAGAGCTTGTGCGCTAGATTTCAAAGGAAGTTGGTGCAAGTATTTGTGCTTAGCTGAATTCGCTTACAATAATAGTTATCAGGCCACCATCAAGATGGCACCATATGAAGCACTATATGGCAGGAAATGCAGATCACCCATATGCTGGCAAGAAGCAGGAGAGAGAAAAGAGATAGAAGCAGAGTTGGGCATTCAGACAGAGGTGATAGATGAGACTACTCAAGCAATCCAGAAAATCAGACAGAGAATCGAGACTGCCCAGAGCAGATAGAAGAGTTATGCTGACACACGCCGTAGGCCATTGGAATTCCAAGTAGGAGATTCAGTTTTCCTCAAGGTCGCTCCTATGAAGGGAGTGATGAGATTTGACAAGAAGGGCAAATTAAGTCCTCGCTATGTAGGACTTTACCTGATCATAGAGAGGATTGGGAAAGTAGCTTACAGGCTGGACTTACCACAAGACATGTCAGCAATACACAATGTGTTTCATGTCTCTATGCTAAAGAAGTGTCTCCATGACCCGAGCCAAGTGATTCAGCCTCAGTCGGTGCAGATCCAAGAGGATCTTAGTTATGAGAGCAGACCTACACAGATAGTGGACAGAGCAGTCAAGAGATTGAGAAATAAAGAAGTACCACTAGTGAAGGTCGTCTGGCAGAACCAGAAGCACGAGGAAATCACTTGGGAGCGGGAGGACAGTATGAGACAGAAGTATCCAGAGCTATTCTAAGTTCGAGGACGAACTTTTATAAGGTATGGGGGATTGTAACAACCCAATTCTCCCTATTTCAAGTTCTAAAAGTCCATAAAAATATTTGGAAATGCTTTTAAAATATTCTAGAGATTTTTAGAAATTTTTAGAGTATTTTTACGTAATTTTTGGAAGTCGTTTAGTATGTTTACAAAAAAAAAAAAAATTGTCAAAACCGAAGTTCGAACCCACGATCTCGGGTCGGACCGACCCAACCGGACACGGCCCAACCAACTTAGCTATGCTCGTTTTGTTAACCAAGTACGAAGCGAGATGTATATAAGTTGTAGTTAATAACAGAAATGCCCTAAGTATTATAAGATGGGTTATTTCCTTCTCCCGAACCCTAACTCCTTCTCTTCTCCTCACGCCGCGCGATTCATCTCTGCTCGGGCGAAACGAAGCCATATTAGGGCTTTGTCTCCAGCGCCGGCGAAAGGCCCTTTCCGGCTGGTCTTCACCGTGCGTGATCACCTCGACGAGGGGAGTTCGGAAACATGAAGAAGAGCCGAGATTTCAAGCTTCTTCCGAACCCCTAAATTTCTCCTTCTCGGTTGTAAGTCCAAGCAATCAAGGGTAAGTACTACTCACCTGCGGTAGGAGTTGCTCCGAGCTTCGATTTGTTTTCCTTGCTTCGGTTTTTGCCGTGCCGAGTAGTTCCGAGCTTCTATTGGTTTTCTTTGCTTCCATTACAATTCGGATTTGGTTTTGAGGTTGTTGCCGTGAGCCTCAAATGGGAACAAAGGAAGGAAAGATGGTATAGGTTAGGGATTTTAGTTCCTTGCTTTGGAACCTGCTGTAACCGGATATGGTTGCTAGAAATATAGGTTCTTTTTTAGTTCAATTGCTACTGTAAAGAATGTTTAATTCCAAAGTTTTCTCCTTTGGAGTTTGCTGGAATTTTTGGTTTTCTTCCATAGTAGATGGAGAGCATGAAAATATGTTGTTATTACCTCTTTAGTTTCTAGTAGCAAATTTAATGATTTAGCGTGAAGAATTTATATACAAACATGTACAGAACTGAGCATGTGATTTTAGATTCAATTTCATTGCTATATGAGGAATAAGAACAATTTTATTAGATTGTTTTGTTTAGAGCTTTAGTTACTGCCGTGGCACTACAGATAGTTGCAACAAGTTTTGATTTCTGTTACCTTGTGAGAGTATGAGTTTTCTTTACAACAAGTTTATACAGATTTTAAGCTTCAGTAAGTTTTAGTGATGATAAGCATGTGTACAGATTTAGCGTATTTTTGTGCATGAAGAATTTATATGCATGCTATCTTAAAGTATGTAGCTTGAGATTTATGTGCCATTTAATTTAAGCATGCAGAATTAGACTTTTCCATGCTACTACCATGTTTTAGAAATTCTGAACCCTTTTGGAAAGTAATTTTGGATTATAAGCACATTAAGAGCTTAATTAAATGTCAAGGCATTTCCCTTTTAATTTCCCGAATGAGAAAGATAATAAGTAAGTAAAGTAAGAGGCTAGTACCCGACATCCAAGAGCTTATCGTTAAACAAATCCAGGTGACCATTTCCGAGGTCTTGGCCCTGGTAGACCGAGGTCTGCTCTTTTAGGATTGGTGGCTCGCAACCCCAACCTATTAGGGAACGCGCATGAGTTGGTACTAGGCCTGGGCCCAAGAAAAGAAAACCTAAGAAAGAAAAGAAAAGTTAAGTAAGAAGGAAGAAAGGAAAGAAAAGTTAAGTAAGAAGGAAGAAAGAAAAGAAAAGTTAAGTAAGAAGGAAGAAAGAAAGAAGAAGAAAGTAAAAGATAGAAATTAAAAGATTAATTTCTAACACAAGGATACAAGAAATGAAATAAGTTCCAAGCTTAGAATAAATAAGAATGGTTAGTTTTCTTTGATTCTAAGTTTACATTGTTAGTTTCTTGTTATCCTGCTTGATACTGAGTGTGATTTGTATTCCGTTCATTTTCTGTATACCATGAGCACATGCAGATAGCTTTATTATTTCAGTTTCAGCACTTATGCATTTCATTTATGCATTTCGAGTTTTGGTGAGATAGATTAGTACTTACTAAGCGTTTTCGCTTATAGATCTTGTCTTCTTTCCTCCTACTGCAGATAAAGGAAAAGCTAAGATATGAAGGGAGGTGGTGGTGATGATGGATGTGTGTGGTGACTGAACTATGGAGAGGTCCAGAGGGGACTAGCAAGACTTATTTATTTAGAGTTTATGTCTAGTTTATTTTCCTTATTTCTGTTATGAAATTATGAGTTTATGATTGAGTTTGATGTGCATTGTAGCTTATTATGCTTCATTCTGGGAGCTTGAGTTTAGTTCATATTGCTAGATTAGTTTTTGATTATGATATGATTTATTACTGCGTGGTTGTGAATAAATTGTGATCCAGCCGCATGTGGCTGTGTATATATCTTGTGTATTATAGATTTGGTCACCGGTACAGGGGAGACTCTGCCGAAATTTTTCGGTAGAAATTTCTCTGAACCGTGATAAATCTAAGTGTCGCTAATAATAGCATAAGTGACACTAGTAAGTAGAGTAGGAATTAGGTAACGGTCGCCCTTAGAGAGTAGTAGTAAGAAGGGTGGTTGTTACACACCTTTTAATCAATAAATAAGGAAAGATTTTAAATTTTTAAACTCTCTTTTAAACATGTGGATGATTTACAAATAAGAAAAGTTTTTAATAAAAATTAAAACCATCCTTTTAATCTACAAATAAGGAAAGAGATTAATCTCTTCTCTTAATCTTTTGTAGAAAGCTATAAAAGGAAATTTTAATTTTTAAACTCTCTTTTAAATCATGATATCCACATAAGAAATAATTTTAATAAAAAAACCCTTTTAATATTCTAGTGGCCGGCCACCTAAGCTTGGGACCCAAACTTTGGCCGGCCACCTACATGGCTCATCCACTTGGTCTTGGCCGGCCCTAGCTTGGGTTCCAAGCTAGCTTGGCCGGCTCCATTGGATGGGTAAGAAGGTGGGTATGCGGTGGGTATAAATCTCTATATACTAGAGGCTACGATAGGGACTGAGAGGAGGAATTGGTTTTGGTCTCCTGATAAAATTAAGCATCCCGTGTTCGCCCCGAACACACAACTTAATTTTATCAATAATAATTCATTCCACTAAAGAACTATTATTGAACTACCGCACCAATCCCAAATTACATTTTGGGCTCCTTCTTATTATGAGTGTGTTAGTCTCCCTGTGTTTAAGATAACAAATGCCCACTAATTAAGTAAGTTACTGACAACTCACTTAATTAATATCTAGCTCCAAGAGTAGTACCACTCAACTTCATCGTCATGTCGGACTAAGTCCACCTGCAGGGTTTAACATGACAATCCTTATGAGCTCCTCTTGGGGACATTCTCAACCTAGATCACTAGGACACAGTTTCCTTCTATAATCAACAACACACACTATAAGTGATATCATTTCCCAACTTATCGGGCTTATTGATTTATCGAACTAAATCTCACTCATTGATAAATTAAAGAAATAAATATCAAATATATGTGCTTGTTATTATATTAGGATTAATAACACACACTTCCATAATAACTGAGGCCTTTGTTCCTTTATAAAGTCAGTATAAAAGGAACGACCTCAAATGGTCCTACTCAATACACTCTAAGTGTACTAGTGTAATTATATAGTTAAGATAAACTAATATCTAATTACACTACGACCTTCCAATGGTTTGTTCCTTTCTATCTTGGTCGTGAGCTACTGTTTATAATTTATAAGGTACTGATAACATGATCTTCTGTGTGTGACACCACACACCATGTTATCTACAATATAAATTAATTGAACAACTACATTTATCACAAATGTAGACATTTGACCAATGTGATTCTTATTTCTAGATAAATGTTTTATACCAAAAGCTAGGCTTTTAGTATACATTCTAACAATCTCCCACTTATACTAAAAGACTAAGCTGCCATATTTGCTACCATACATCTGATACCCATGCCTTTCAAAAAGCTCTTGCCTTAAGGACCTTAGGTTATCATCTGATGCAATCTAGGCGGCAACAACTTCTCCTCGTTTATACGATTTCTTGTATTGGGTGGTACTTGCGCTCTATTGTGTTTACTTGCCTTATGGACTTATGGTTTCTTCGAGTTTGCTACTGCACCAATGTTATTACAATAAATTGTAATAATCTTTGGACAAACCAGAAATCATATCTAAGTCTATCTTGAGGTTATTGAATCATTCAGCTTTTATGGCTACCTCAGAGGCTTGCCATATACTCAGCTTCTATGGTGGAGTCCAGAAAAACACCTATGCTTATCACTCTTCCATACTTATGACTTTTCCTCCTAAAGTAAACACAAAACCCCGAGGTCGACTTATTATTGTCCCTATCCAATTGGAAGTCAAAATCCATGCAACCCACAAGGACTAAATTAATTGCCTTGTAAGCTAGCATATAATCTCTAGTGCCTCTAAGGTACTACAATATATGCTTTACTGCAGTCCACTGTCCTTGTCCAGGGTTTCTTTGATATCTGCTAACTATGCTCTTGGCAAAACAGATTTCTGATCTCGTGCATAGCATACATTAGGCTTCCAACAGCCGTAGCATAAAGAGCTGCCTTTATTTCCTTTATCTCCTTTGATGTGTACAGAGACATATCTTTAGATAAAGTTACTCCATCCTGAAAAGGTAAGAAACCTTTCTTGGAGTTTTGTATGCTTAAAACGAGTAAGGATTTTTCCAATGTATGAAGCTTGGGATAAGTAAAATATTCTTTTCTTGCGATCCCTTATTACTTTGATCTCAAGAATATATACATTCTCCCAAGTCCTTTATATTGAATTGTTTGGACAACCATACCCTTACTTCTGACAACATTTTGATATTGTTTCCAACTACCAAAAATGTTATCTAAGTATAGTACAAGAAATACCACCACGTTTCCATCACATCTTTTGTATACACAAGACTTATCCGGTTACTAAATCCATAGATCTGGATTACTTTGATAAACCGGATGTTCCAAGACCTTGAAGCTTTGCCTCAGTCCATAGACTGATTGAGCTTGCACACAAGATGCTCTTAGCCCTTTGCAATGAACCCTTCTGGCTGCTTTATATGGATGCTTTCTTCAAGACTTCCATTAAGGAATATTGTCTTGACATCCACTTGCCAAATAGATAAAAGAATCCGGATAGACTTAAGCATGACTACTAGTGAAAAAGTTTCCTTTTTCATCAAGCATTGCTTTGAAAGTTTCTACCTTCCTTGTAACGACCACCCTTCTTACTACTACTCTGAGGGTGACCGCTACTGATTCTACTAGCTACACTAAACTGGTACTACCTACTTAACACTAGAAATGCTTTAAACTATTTGTTAAAAACATATCACATATCAAAATATGTCTCTAAATAGCAGCATAAAATTTTCTTGATACTTATATTTTCTTTCTTTTCTTTCTTTCTGATTTATTATTTTTTTTTCTTTCTTTACAAGATTAAACATGCAATAAGTGAAACAGCAAGTATAACGTACAGACATATGAAGCTTAAATACCTCTACTGTTTGCTACTTCCTTTATTAACTTGCATTCATGAAATCCTACCTAACATCCCTTGTTACGAAATGTAGTTATTCATTCTACAACCAAACAGTAACTACAGGGAAGTCAATTAAAACTGCTGCAATTAAAGGACTGTAATTAATACTACTGTCCATCAGTTTCAAACAATCCGAACATCACATGCAATTTCTTCCATAAAACAAAACTCATATAGAATACTAGCATGCACATAAGAGTACTGAGCATATAACCACCAACTGTAACAATACTACTGAAAATACTGAGCATACCACTTCACACTTCTAACAACATTTGCAAGCTACAAATCAGATATTAACTCACAGCGGATTAAAATTTCAGCAGCAATAAAAGGGTACTGAGCATAGGAAATGGCCAATTCTTAGGAAAATAAACTCTTATACCACAGTTTAGTCAATTATGAACTCACGGCAGATTAAAAACTCTAGCAGCAACAAAAGAGTACTAAGAAATTGCCAACTTATTTGTCCTAACACATAAAAGAAGCAAATAAACAAAAATCCTTAGTATTGCAAAATAATTCTCCTATAGCAGTAATCAAAAAGAACACTAGCAGGTAACATTTCCAAATTCTTCTGGCAAGATCCCAAGCTTCCATAACAGCCACCACACACACCATCAACGTCTCCTTGTCGCCTTCTTCTACACCACTTTAGCTTTTCCTTTATTTTTATCCATATCTGCAGTAGGAGGAAAAGGTAGTATCTATAAGCTAAAAGCTTAGTAAGTGCTTTCTACTCACAAAATCCGATACGGAATGCATAAGTATAACTGAAAGCAGGAAATACATGCTCAACATGAAAATAGCAATATAGAACTACATCATGCATCTCTAAAGGAAACAACCATTTAACTTGCTAGAATTTGCAACTTAGATAAAAGAACTAGTTCTGTTTGTTTCCAAATTAATACTTTTATACTTTAAAATAATATTCAACTTAACTTGGGCCCGGCATTGTACCACTTTGCGCGCCTTTCTTAATGAGAATTGAGGTAGCTAATCCCAAAACCATTAAGACACTTCTAGACCTTATGTCTAGGGGCAACTTGGAGCCCATCCCTTGGACATTGTGTCCGGTACATGCCCTCTTAAAAGTAAAATACTTTTCTTTATATCTTTCCTTAAATACTTCTTCTAATAAAATGCCTTGGCATTTATTAGAGGCAATTTAAGCAACTCATTTAGCAGCTCAAACACATGCCACGTTCACATTAAGGGTTTAAGCAATTTAAGCATATCCCTGTTTCACATTAAGCTACAGAACTAACTCCAATACCAACTTTTCATACCTAACAGATGTAAAGGTAAGAATTCTAGAAATAACCCAAAAATATAGCCTCATGAGACATAGCTGAATCAACTCAATATATATCACATCTCAAGTAATCAGTTTTCTACTGCGAAACTATCCATAACCAATTATGATCAATTTGCATGCTTTAACATGATTGAATTGCTAGGAAGACTAAAGTTCGAACCTACTGCATTCATCACTAAAACTAGTTTCTATTGAACTAAAATTTGCTTCCAATAGAAAACATCTGAGGATGATGGCATCCAAACAAAGCACTAATACATCAGCACTAGCATTTCTAATTCAGTACTAATACATGAGGTTAGCCAATTCTATCGACAATAATATTCCAGGTAATGTAAGATAGTATAATTCCAGTGGTAACACAACAGGCTTAAACTAGAATATATCTACTTAAACATGCTTGATGTGTAAGGTAAACACACCTAACTAGCATGCTGTGGTATCAAGGGAAACCCTCAAACCTTCTGTTCGTGCACTAAATAAAACATCAAGGACTGAAACCAAAACTTAAACCTATTTGCCAGATCAAGGAACAAGATCCGAAACTACATACACTGAGGAAAAAGGCTACTGTTGTTCATTTCACAACAACAAAACACAAACGAAAACCCCGAAAGCTACTCCTACCGCAGGTGAGAAGCACTTACCTCCGGTTCTTGGACTTACAATCCGAAGGAAACACTCTAGGGTTTCGGTGGAGCTCCGATTTCTCCCTTTTTCTTGTGTTTCCCGAGCTCTCCTTGCCGGAATAGTCACCCACGGGTGGAGACCGGTCGGAAAACACCTCGCCGGCGTCGTGGGGAGGAAACCCTAGACTTGGCGGCGGTTTCGCCCGAGAGGAGAAGGCGGCGTCGCGTGGTGAGGAGGGGAAAGTGATTTGGGGTTTTTAGGGTTCGGGAAGAAATTAACCTCCTTTAATAACTTGAGTGATCCGAATCTACCTATAACTCAAATATATCCGTTCACATACTTAGTTAACAAAACGAGCTCAGCTCGGTTGGTTGGCCGTTTGCTGCTTGGGCCAGAGAAGCTGGGTTCGAATCCCAGCCCTTGCATTTGGTTATTCCCCCTTTATTTTTTTTTAAAACTTTCTCCACTCGGTAAAAATACCAAACGGACTCCAAAAATTGCATAAAAATACTCTAAAAATTCCTAAAAATCTCTAGAATATTTTAAAAGCATTTTCAAATATTTTTAAAGATATTCAGAACTCAAAATAGGGAAAATTGGGTCGTTACAATTCCCCATACCTTATAAAAAGTTCGTCCTCGAACTTAGAATAGTTCTGGATATTTTTGCCTCATACTGTCCTCCCGCTCCCAAGTGACTTCCTCGTGTTCCTGGTTCTGCCAGACGACCTTCACTAGTGGTACTTCTTTGCTTCTTAGTCTCTTGACTGCTCTGTCCACTATCTGTGTAGGTCTACTCTCAAAACTAAGATCCGCTTGGATCTGCACTGACTGAGGCTCAATCACTTGACTAGGGTCATGGAGGCACTTCTTTAACATGGAGACATGAAACACATTGTGTATTGCTGACATGTCTGGTGGTAAGTCCAGTCTGTAAGCTACTTTCCCAATCCTGTCCGTAATCAGGTAAGGTCCTACGTAGCGAGGACTTAATTTGCCCTTCTTGCCAAATCTCATCACTCCCTTCATAGGAGCAACTTTGAGAAAAACTTGAAATTCCAGTGGCCTACGGCGTGTGTCAGCATAGCTTTTCTGTCTACTCTGGGCAGTCTCAATCCTCTGTCTGATTTTCTGAATAGCCTGAGTGGTTTCTTCTATCAGCTCTGTCTGAATGCCCAGCTCTACTTCCATTTCCTTTCTTTCACCTGCTTCTTGCCAGCATATAGGTGATCTGCACTTTCTGCCATACAACGCCTCATATGGTGCCATCCTGATGGTGGCTTGGTAGCTGTTGTTGTAGGCAAACTCAGCTAAGCACAGATACTTGCACCAACTGCCTTTAAAATCTAGTGCACAAGCCCTGAGCATATCTTCTAGGATCTGATTTACTCGCTCTGTCTGTCCATCGGTCTGAGGATGGAAGGCTGTGCTGAACTTGAGTTTGGTGCCTAGTGCAGTCTGAACACACTCCCAGAAGTGAGAGGTGAAGCGCCCATCCCTATCAGAAACAATAGATTTGGGAACTCCATGAAGTCTGATCACCTCCTTAACATATAACTGTGCCAACTGCTCTATAGAGTGGGACACCTTGATGGCTAGAAAATGGGCAGACTTGGTCAATCTATCCACTATTACCCATATTGCATCATATCCATTCGTAGTTCTTGGGAGACCTGTTATGAAGTCCATAGAGATGTCTTCCCACTTCCACTCTGGTATAGGAAGAGGCTGTAGAACTCCTCCTGGTCTCTGGTGTTCTGCTTTGACCCTCTGACATGTCAGGCAGGTACTGACATATTTAGCTACATCTCTTTTGAGTCCAGACCACCAGAACTTCTGTTTCACGTCTTGGTACATCTTGGTAGAACCAGGATGCATAGAGTATGGCGTACTATGGGCCTCTTCTAAAATTCTCTTTCTCAGCTCTTCATCATTGGGAACACAAAGGCGATTTCCCTGATAAAGAATTCCACTGTCTGATACTCGAAATTCTGAATTTCCTTCTTCTTGTATTCCTTGCTTGATCTTTTGGATATCTGGATCTTCACTTTGCTTTTTCTGTATATCCTCAAGCAGGGTTGACTCTAGGGTCAATGCAGAAAGTTGCCCATAAATAATTTCAAGTCCGAAATCTGACAATTCCTTCTGTAGTGGCAGGGCTAACGATGATAAGGACATCAAGGATGCACTGGACTTTCTGCTTAATGCATCTGCCACTTTATTAGCTTTACCTGGGTGGTAGAGGATTTCACAGTCATAATCTTTGACCAACTCTAGCCACCTGCTCTGTTTAAGTCCTTCTGAGTGAAGAAGTACTTAAGACTCTGATGGTCTGTGAAGATTCTGCACTGGACTCCATACAAGTAGTGTCGCCAGAGTTTCAGTGCAAAGACCACAGCTGCCAGCTCTAGGTCATGAGTGGGATAGTTCTTCTCGTAGTCTTTGAGTTGTCTGGAAGCATAAGCTATAACTTTTCCTTCCTGCATGAGTACAGCTCCTAATCCCATCTTGGAAGCATCACTGTAGATGTCAAAACTCTTGTCGCTCTCTGGAACAGTCAGTATAGGAGCACTGGTCAGTCTCTTCTTGAGTTCTTGAAAACTCTGCTCACATTTATCTGACCATTCAAACTTCTTATCTTTCCTCGTGAGGGCTGTAAGTGGAGAGGCTATCCTGGAAAAGTCCTCCACAAATTTCCTGTAGTACCCAGCTAAACCAAGGAAGCTTCTGATCTCCCTGGCATTCTTGGGTCTCTTCCAGTTGCTGACCGCTTCTACTTTGGCTGGATCCACTTGAATGCCTTCTTTTGAAACAATGTGACCTAGAAATGCCACCTGCTCCAACCAAAATTCGCACTTTGAGAACCTTCTGATTTTTAAGACTATAAACCTACTTTCATTTCTCTAGGATAACCCACAAATAAGTGAATTCCTGTCCAACTTATCATTGTCTCTCTTCAGCATATGTGCTGGACTACCTGAATCCGAATATGCTTCAAAATAGGCTTACGCTTATTCAGCAATTCTATATGAGTAGAGAGTTATGACTTTGGAAGGTACTATGTTTACTTCCGTTTCCAGAGCATATCCTTAAAATGAATTTAGTAATTCATCATCAATCTCCTTATTTCTATAAGAGTCTTATACCTTCTTTCTACTACACCATTCTGTAGGGGTGTACCAGGTGCAGTTAGTTGGGATTGAATCCCTACTTCTGATAAGTGACTCCTAAATTCTCCCAAGAGGTACTTGCCACTACGATCTTACCATAGTGACTTTTACTTTAACATTTCTCCGCATCAGTCTTATACTCTTTGAACTAATCAAAGTACTTAGTCTTGCGGTACATTAAGTAAATTTATTTGTATCTTGAATAGTTGTCTATAAAATAGACGAAATATTCAATACTACCTCTTGTCTGGATAGTCATAGGATCACACAAATCAGAATGAACCAATTTCAACATATCTTTGACTCCATACCCCTTAGACTTAAAAGCTTCTTGGTTATTTTTCCTTCCAAGTAAGACTCGCAGGTTGAAAAAATTTCCACTACTAATGAACCCAAAAGTTCATCAGCTACCAATGAATCCTACTCAAGTTAATATAACCTAACCTTAGATGCCAAAGATATAATTGGTTCATTTCCGTAGGTTACTTTCTCTTAAAGTTAGAAAATGTATTACTAATTTCCATTTGTTGCATCATGAGAGTTATTGGATTTATAAATTGCCAACCAACGTACCAGAACAGATAACTTCCCTCTCTTTCTTAATAACAACTTTGTTATTAAAAGAGACAGAATATCAAGTTCTTTGAATAGTTTAGAAACTGAAAACTAGTTCTTTCTAAACTTGGTGCGTAAAGATAATTACTCAAAAATCCATGTTTTATTCTTATTAAAAGATAAACATCTCCCACTGCAACAGCTACCATTTTTATAGTAGTGCCCATATGGACGGTGTTTTAATTTTCATTTAGTTGCTGGGTTTCCTGGAACCCTGCAATAAATTGCGAACATGATTAATGGCATCTGTATCTATACTCCAGGTTCTGGTAGATAACACCACTAAACATGTTTCAACTAATGAATTAAATACACCTATATTGTTCTTAATTCTAAGAAGACAGTCTACCTTAATGTCCAAGTCCTATTTCCAATCATTACAATTGGGACTACTAAGTCTTTTCTATAGTATGACTACTAGGGGATTGACAAACATTTTAAATCTAAGAATCACAAAAATATTTGGTCAAAATCAACTCCTAAAAATCCCCATGAATTTTGTATGCCACGATAGTGTGAACGTATACAAAATCGAAGAGGAGATTTTATTCATTAATTTTATTATCTCATCAACTTTACTTTATGACGAATAAAATTAATAGTTGATCTGTCTTTGATCAAATATTTGGTCAAAACTTTTTGAATTTAAAATAACATTGATTCCTCAAACAATATTATTTAAATTCACCAACACCTCAAACACCGTGAATTTTGCATGCCACGTTAGTGTGGACGTATACAAATTCAACATTTGTAAAAGGAGGGTTTTAACCCATTAATTTTATTATTTTGTCAACCTAACTTTTTGACAAATAAAATTAATAGTTGGTATCATTTGGTCACACAAATAATAGCAGTGACTCCGATGGGGAGGATACTATTAGATGTGTCTAAGTGTATACCATTATTTGACACTAAGTCCATTAATAAGATTATGCCCCTTCCGTTGGGGAAGATCACACGCTCTTAATTAACTTCCTATAGTCATCCAAAAATGGAAGTCTGTGTAGGACCGTGATCGTTCGATAGAGGGGGGGGGGGTGAATATCGATTCGAAAAGTCGAGTAAAACTACGCAGCGGAAAAGTAAATGAACACAGTTGTTTTTACTCCGTTCGGAGCCTGTGACGACTCCTACTCGAAGGCCCGTGGTCCTTGACCACTTTCGTTGGGCAATCACTAGCAATTCGAATATAATTACAAAATGAATACAGGAAATGCAAGTGAAACAAAGTAATATCGACAAAGAAATTAACTAAAAACCGAAGGAGCACTTTGTCGGAGCTTTGTTGGCGTCGCAGGAACGTAGAGCAGCAGGACCAGCAGTAGAAGAGTTCTCAGATTGATTATTGAAGAAGCTCCATCCCTGGGGCTTCTTTTATATGCTGCTCCGGGCGCCTGGATCCCTTCCGGGCGCCCTGGTGAGACGTGGCAGGTCTAATCAGTGAACTCCACGTGGCGACGACTCGGCCTGGATAAAATTCACCTCCGGGCGCCCGGATCCCTTCCGGGCGCTAGAAACTTCCTTTCCTGCAAAACAGAGTTAGTCCGAGGCACATATGTATTCTGCAACACAGATTGTTAGTACAATTTATGAAATAGAATTAACAGTAAAAATATGACTTAAATTCCGTCTTTCCGAGACCGGAATCTAGTCACGATCTCGACTTAGATATCCGAAATGGATCTAAGCCGGATCGACGCCTAATGTTCCCTTCCCGGGAATGCGTCCTCGCAGTCACTCCCCTCCAGTGACTTACCTCACTTACCTGCTAGACGTTCGGTCATCCCGTCGACCCATCTGGACTTCTCGCCAGCTATCTAGTCAGCCCGTCGACCTAGCTGGACTTCTCGCCAAGCGTCCGGTCAGCCCGTCGACCCGCTTGGACTTCTCGCCAGCTATCCGGTCAGCCCGTCGACCTAGCTGGACTTCCCCTGCACACTCGATCAAAGTGTCAAACAACAACAAACTAATTTAACCTATTTGTCATTCATTAAAACCTAGGTTAGACCGTTAGTGCTACCTGCACCAACAATCTCCCCCTTTTTGATGGAATGACAACCTGGTTAAGTTAGTGAAAGAACGCAAAAAACAGGTACATCGGTTTTAAAGTTAGTTTTAGTGTTTTCAATTTTGGTTTATCTAACTTAACCACCTGACCCTCCCCCTTTGGCATTCATCAAAAAAAAAACAAGGGTAAGCAGTCATAGTGTAGAGTTACTGTAAAAAAAATAAGCACAGCTAATCTTGAAAAAATATCTGAGTTTGGTTCAAAATTCAAAGATAAAAGTACAATTTTTAAATCCAAGTAAAAAAAAATCAAGTTGACTTGGGGGAGACAAGTATAAATTTAAAGTTAATCAAGTTTAACTTTTCAAGCGTGTAAAATTTTTAAATCAGGTTTTTCAAATTTTCTTTTCAAGTTTAAGTAACATTTACTTTTTAAAAAAAAATAAATCTTCAACTTTAATTTTTCAAAACAAAGCAAAAATTAAACAAGTAAGATTAAATTTGCCAAAATAAATTTTTAAGGCTAATTTGATAAAAGCTAAATTTGGAAAGTTTAATTTTCAAGCATATGTTACAAAGCCGAATAAGTTTAAATTTGCAATAGTCAACTTTTTAAATCAGGTTTAAAAATTAGGTGGGATTAAACTTCCAAGTTTTTCAAACACTTAGTTAAATTTAACTTTTTGTAAACTAATGTTCAAACATAAGTTAGTTTTAAAAAGCATTTTTCAAACACACAGAATTTTAATTAATTTCTCCCCCTGAACTTGATATTTAAATTTAAACAGCTGTCTAACCAATTAGGTACTAACTAACTATCAGAAGATAGTAGCTTTCGCTTGGTTAGTCAGATTAAGGTGATTATAAACAGTCAGTGTTTGACTTGACTGATGATCTTAATCTGATTACTGTCTGATTTGTATTTAACATCCAGACTTATGCTGATGCACTGAAATAAGCATCTTAAGTCCAGACAGTTGGCCTATGCATCTCACCCCTTTCTATGTTTGTCAAACACAAGCAAGGTAAACCTAAGGTATTGGTGAGATGCTCAAAAACTAGTCCTATGGGTACATGCTTTTTAAGGATTCAAAACTAGTCTAAGGCCAAAACTATTTTTGAAAAACTAAAAATAGGAAAGTTTTGAAAACAAACAAGTTTAACTTATAATTTGAAAACATTTATTTTGAAAATAATTTTTTAAAAAATCCTAGTCTATTGAGCATATCCCTAATTTTCGACGTAAGTTGCTAAACTCACTTTCAGGGAGTGGTTTTGTGAAAATGTCAGCTAAATTTGAGTTCAATATCACCTTTAGTAACATGATCCCTGATAAAGTGGTGCCTAATTTCAATATGTTTGGTTCTTGAATGATGCACAGGGTTCTTGGTTAAGTTAATTGAACTTATATTGTCAATTAATACTTTTACATTTATGATATTTAAGTTGAAATCTTTTAGAGTATGCATCATCCATAATAATTGTGCAACATATTCGCCTATAGCTATGTATTCTGACTCAGTTGTAGATAGAGCAACACAATGTTGCTTTCTATTAAACCAGCTGACAAGTGATGAACCTAATAATTGGCATCCACCACTTGTGCTTTTGCGGTCTAATTTACATCCAGCATAATCTGAGTCAGAATACCCTATTAGTTCAAAATTATTTGTCCTAGGATACCAAATTCCTACATTTGTTGTTCCCTTAAGATATCTAAAAATTCTTTTAACTTGTGTCAAATGGGATTCCTTAGCACAAGTTTGGTATCTAGCACACATACTAACTGCAAATAAAATATCAGGTCGGCTTGCAGTTAAGTACAGTAGGCTACCTATTGCACTCCTATAATATTTTAAATCAATTGGTTTTCCATTTGGGTCACTGTCTAAGATTATGTTTACTGCCATAGGTGTTTTTATTTCTTTTGTATTTTCCATTTCGAATTTTTTAAGTAAGTCTTTAGTGTATTTATGTTGATAAATATAATTTCCTTCATTTGTTTGTTTGATTTGTAATCCTAAAAAATAAGTTAATTTTCCTACTAAGCTCATTTCAAATTCTTTTTCCATTAGATTAATAAATTCTTCTAAAAATTCTGAATTTGTTGAACCAAATATTATATCATCTACGTATATTTGTGCAATAAATATGTCTGTATTTAATGATTTAACAAACAAGGTTGGGTCAATTTGACCTTGGTTGAATCATTTAGATGTTAAGTATGATGTTAGCCTTTCATACCATGCCCTGGGTGCTTGTTTAAGCCCATATAATGCTTTCTTTAACTTAAATACATAATCAGGGTGTTCTAGACTTTCAAACCCAGGATGTTGACCTACATAAACTTCTTCTTTAATTAGTCCATTAAGAAAGGCAGACTTAACATCCATTTGATATAGTTTGAATCCCTTATGGGCGACATAACTTAGTAACATTCTAATGGATTCTAATCTGGCTACTGGGGCATAGGTCTCATCATAGTCAAGCCCTTCAACCTGACTAAACCCTTTGGCAACTAGCCTAGCCTTATTTCTAGTAATTTCCCCAGTTTCACTTAATTTGTTTCTGAATACCCATTTTGTTTCTATTATTTTCTTATTCTTAGGTGGTGGTACTAGGTCCCAAACTTCATTACGCTCAAATTGGGCTAGTTCTTCTTGCATAGCTATAATCCAGTCTGGGTCTAGTAGGGATTCATCCACAGTTTTGGGTTCTATTTTTGAAATTAAGGAGATTTGACTCAAGTTTCTAAAAGATGATCTGGTTTGAACTCTGAGGTCTGGGTCACCAATTATTTGATCAGTTGGATGGTTGGGATTCACTCTTATAGTTCTAGGGGGTTCATTTTCTTGATGTTGTTCCTCTTCTTCATGACTTAGAGTTTGGTTGGTTTCTGAAACAAATTCAGGTGGTTGTGTAAGTTCTAAGTTTTGTTTAGTTTCTTCAAATTTTACATTAGTAGTTTCTTCAATTTTTAAGGTAACCTTATTGTAAATTCTATAGCCTCTACTATTTAGGGAATATCCTACAAAAATTTCATTTTCAATTTTAGAGGAGAATTTTCCTAAGTGTTCTCTTGTATTTAAGATGAAAACTGGGCACCCAAATACTTTAAAATATTTTATATTGGGTTGTTTATTATAAAATATTTCGAAGAAGGTTTTGTTATGGGTTTTATTTATTGTAGTTCTGTTCTGTACATAGCAGGCTGTACTAACAGCTTCTGCCCAAAAGTATTTAGGTAGGTTATACTCATTTAACATTGTTCTAGAGGCTTCAAGTACGGTTCTATTTTTTCTTTCTACAATCCCATTTTGTTAGGGGGTTTTAGGGCATGAAAATTCATGATGGTAACCATTTTCAAGACAAAAACTGTTAAAGTTGTGATTTTTAAATTCTCCCCCGTTGTCACTCCTGATTCTTTTAATTTTAATATCTTTTTCGTTTTCAATTTGTTTACAGAAATTTATAAAAATTTCAAAAGTTTCATCTTTATGTTTTAAGAATTTTACCTAAGTAAACCTAGAATAATCATCTATAATTACTAAACAATATAAGTTTCCATTTATAGATTTGACTCCATGGGAGTCAAAAAGGTCTAAATGTAGAAGTTCTAATATTGAGTTAGTTTGTGGTTGATTTGTTTGTTTGTGAGTGGATTTAGTTTGTTTACCTTGTTGACAAGCATTACATATGGTTGAATCTAAGTTAGGTAATTTTGGTAAGCCTCTCACAATTCCATTTAGTTTACTTATATTTCGAAAGTTGGTGTGAGACATTCTTCTATGCCATAACCATGTTTCTTCTTTTTGTGTTAAGTAACACTTAATGGAAGAAGTGGTTAAGTTGATGGCATAGATGTTGTCTTTTCTAAAACCTTTTAGGCTTATGGTGGGAGTATCTAGATGTTTGATTAAACACTCTGTGGATAGAAATTTAACTTTATACCTAGTATCACATAATTGATTTATACTCAGAAGGTTGTATTTAAAATTTTCAACAAGTAAAACATTTGTAATTATAAAGTCTATTTTTAATTCAATATTACTTATACCAATTACCTTGAGTTTGCCGTTGTTTCCAAAAGCAACTGTTCCTAAGCTTTTGTAAGTGAGTTGAGTGAACTTGGTGTGATCTCCAGTCATTTGTTTGGAGTAACCACTGTCCAAAATCCACTTGGTTTCCTACAGTAAGTAGGATTTAACGTTAGTCTTTTTATTTATGACCAGACAAAATTTTAAGTTTTAAAATTTTGAAAATAATTTTTAAGTTTAAAATTTAAAATTTTGAAATTAAGTTTAAGATTAAAATTTTGAAAATAATTTTTAAGAAAAAAAATTAAAAATTTGAAATTAATTTTTAAGTTTAAAATTAAAATTTTGAAATTAAGTTTAAAATTAAAATTTTGAAAATAATTTTTAAGTAAAAAAATTAAACTTTTGAAATTAATTTTTAAATTTAAAATTAATTTTAAGTTTAAAATTTTGAAATTAATTTTTAAGTTTAAAATTTAAAATTTTGAAATTAAGTTTAAAATTAAAATTTTGAAAATAATTTTTAAGAAAAAAAAATTAAAATTTTGAAATTAAATTTTAATGTTAAAATTAAAATTTTTAAGTTTACAATTAAAATTTTGAAATTAAGTTTAAAATTAAAATTTTGAAAATAATTTTTAAGTAAAAAAATTAAAATTTTGAAATTAATTTTTAAGTTTAAAATTTAAAATTTTGAAATTAAGTTTAAAATTAAAATTTTGAAAATAATTTTTAAGTAAAAAAATTAAAATTTTGAAATTAATTTTTAAGTTTAAAATTAAAATTTTGAAAATAATTGTTAAGTAAAAAAATTAAAATTTTGGAATTAATTTTTAAGTTTAAAATTAAAATTTTGAAATTAATTTTTAAGTTTAAAATTAAAATTTAAGCCTTATTCATCTCACCCGATCTATATTATCAATCAGGGAATCCTATGATTTTGCGAGATGAAATTGGATTTTTAATTATGGAGTTTTGGTTTAACTTGTGTTAGATTCAGGTTTAGTTTTGGTCTCTACAAACAGGCATTCTTCGGATAAACTTCTAAGCTTGGTGAGTCACATGGACGTCATTAGAAATAACCAACCTTTCGAGGTTTTCCGAATAGTCCTATCCACGGAGCTTAGTACTAAACCTTGGTCTAACTGATTGGGATCCATTTAAGGGTAGCTTCGGTCAGTTCCACTTGGCCAAATGCACCAGATCGAAACCATATCTTTCTAGACATGCGATGCCCAAGTTTTTCTAACGTACTATCATCCAAAAATTTCACCAGTATCATTGATTCAAGTTAAACTTAGTCTCTTTTTAACTAATCCTAATTACCCTGCCGGGTTAGTAACTTTTGGAGATGCCAGCTATTCTGGAGCCTCCCCCTGAATTATTGGCCATTAATTTAAATTTTGGTTTTAGGTTTGTGTCGATTCCTTTTATAGTTATAGTTAACTTGGTGATTATTTTGTTGATTAAGGTATTTAGATTTTGAATTTAATTTAGGTTTGTATTTTGGATTTTGGTTTGGTTTATTCGATTCTATATAATGTATTTTTTCTTTAGGTATATAATATTGATTAAGTCCTATTTGCGTGGTTAAGCACGCTTTCGGAACCCAAGCTAGATTGGTTGATTTGTATTGGGTTATTAATGATTTGAAGGTTTTATTTGAATTCGACTTATATCATAGTCCGGTTTTATTATAGCATGCCTTTTGATTATTTAGGATTAAGTCTAGATTTTTTGATCTTGTTGTGAATTTTTCTAACATCTCCTTTAAATTGTTTATTTCATTTTTTAATGATAAATTCTCCTCCTCAAGTGTTAGATCTTGAGTTGGATTCGAATTTTTTATTTGTTCCTTGAGGTCTTGATTTTCCTCAAGAAGTGATTTGTTTTCATTTTCTATTTTAATTAATTTACTATTTAAACAGGAAATAATTCTAAAATTTTTTTTGTTTAAATTAAAATATACCTCATTCGGGCCTTCGAGCGATGCGGACTCGTGGCTTGTTTGGGACTTATCTTCATCTTGAGCTCGTCTTCTGTTTGAGCTTGCGGGCCATCGGTCTGAGGTGGCTCCGATGTTCGCTCTTCTTCCTCTGATTACGTCAGGAGTCGTCCCACGTTCTTTGAGGCCTTCTTTTTGGTTGACTTGGTTTATCGAACTTCAGTTTTGGGCATTCGTTCTTGTAATGTCCCTTTTGTTCTGAAAGCAAGTCACGTTCTTTGATCGAGGAGGCCATCTTGAAGGTCCTTTGTCTTGAAGCTCCTTTTCTCTGGTGAACATTTTTCTTACCGAGTTCACGGTGTTCTTCATCTTGAGTCTTGGTGGGATCTTCTTCATACTCGGGCTTGCTCTTCTTTTCTTTGGAGGAACCTGCAAATAAAGCTATACCTTTTTCGGCTCCAGCATTAGTTTGTTCATGTAATTCTAATTCACAGAAAAGCTCATCTAATTTTAATTTAGAAAGATTTTTAGAAATTTTGTAGGCATCTACGATTGATGCCCACAAACTATTACGTGGAAAAGCATTTAATGCGTACCTTATTAAGTCTCTATTTTCCATCTGGTGGCCTATCGCATGAAGCCCGTTAAGGTTGTCCTTGATTCTTGCGTGGAGCTGATTCGCCGTTTCACCTTCCTACATTTTTATATTAAAATTTTTATTTAAAAGCAGGTCTCGTTTTGTTACCTTGGCGTCGCTCGTTCCCTCGTGCAGTTCGATCAATTTGTCCCATAGCTCTTTAGCGTTTTTGTGTGGACCGACTCTGTTCAGTTCTTCTCTTGTCAATCCGCACTGTAGAGTGTTGATCACTTTATTTTCTGTTGATACCTTTTTCTTCAAGTCTGCTGTCCAGTCTTCAGGATCCAGTAGATTCCCGGAGTTGTCCACTGGAATTTTGTAGGGTCTCGTAATGCTCATCCACTGGTCGAAGTCTGTTTTGAGGTAAACCTCCATCCGCTTTTTCCAGTACGGAAAATCGTCCCCGTTGAAGAGTGGAGGTCGTACTGTGCTGAATCCTTCATGCTAAGACATTTTGTGCACAGGTAAAGAAAGAAAAAAAAATCCCAAGACTTGGTCTTGGATTAGTAGTCGGGAAGAGAAAAATAATAGTAAAAATCTAGATTCGTGTTGCACCAATTTAGATTAATAAAAAAAATATTAAAGTAATGATACACCAGTTTTAGAATTAAGCGTCGAACTGAAAACAAAAAAGAAAAAAAATTTCACCCCCAGTCTGATTGGTGGTTGCACCAAATCAGAGCGGTACCTGCTCTGATACCACTTGTAGGACCGTGATCGTTTGATAGAGGGGGGGGGGGGTGAATATCGATTCGAAAAGTCGAGTAAAACTACGCAGCGGAAAAGTAAATGAACACAGTTGTTTTTACTTCGTTCGGAGCCTGTGATGACTCCTACTCGAAGGCCCGTGGTCCTTGACCACTTTCGTTGGGCAATCACTAGCAATTCGAATATAATTACAAAATGAATACAGGAAATGCAAGTGAAACAAAGTAATATCGACAAAGAAATTAACTAAAAACTGAAGGAGCACTTTGTCGGAGCTTTGTTGGCATCGCAGGAACGTAGAGCAGCAGGACCAGTAGTAGAAGAGTTCTCAGATTGATTATTGAAGAAGCTCCATCCCTGGGGCTTCTTTTATATGCTGCTCCGGGCGCTTGGATCCCTTCCGGGCGCCCTGGTGAGACGTGGCAGGTCTAATCAGCGAACTCCACGTGGTGACGACTCGGCCTGGATAAAATTCACCTCCGGGCGCCCGGATCCCTTCCGGGCGCCCGGACCTCCTATTTCCAGAAACTTCCTTTCCTGCAAAACAGAGTTAGTCCGAGGCACATATGTATTCTGTAACACAGATTGTTAGCACAATTTATGAAATAGAATTAACAGTAAAAATATGACTTAGATTCCGTCTTTCCAAGACCGGAATCTAGTCACGATCTCGACTTAGATATCCGAAATGGATCTAAGCCGGATCGACGCCTAATGTTCCCTTCCCGGGAACGCGTCCTTGCAGTCACTCCCCTTCAATGACTTACCTCACTTACCTGCCAGACGTCCGGTCAGCCCGTCGACCCGTCTGGACTTCTCGCCAGCTATCTAGTCAGCCCGTCGACCTAGCTGGACTTCTCGCCAAGCGTCCGGTCAGCCCGTCGACCCGCTTGGACTTCTCGCCAACTATCCGGTCAGCCCGTCGACCTAACTGGACTTCCCCTGCACACTCGATTAAAGTGTCAGACAACAACAAACTAACTTAACCTATTTGTCATTCATTAAAACCTAGGTTAGATCGTTAGTGCTACCCGCACCAACAGTCTGTTCTAGTGATCCACAAACAAGCTCATCCGTTATGGAGGAAGGCACTTAGAGCCAACGCGCAAGCTTGTTTGCATCACTTACAAACCAGTAATGGAGACCATGGGATTTACTTAAAAATCCCTCTCCCACTTAGTTATTTATAAATGAGGAATTTTAACTATCCTAGCCTACTAAATATGTAAACTAACATGCACACACAGCACAATATAAAAGGAATAAATAGAAAATCTAATTTTCAACTATTATGACTTTTATCTCTTGTTGTCCTCCGTGTGTTGTCATTCCAAGCTGCTGCCATATTTGGCCACTGCCACCGGGTCTAGCTGTCGCATCCATCTTGCTCCTAGTTCCGCTGCGCCTCTGGTCCTTAGAAGGTTCCACGCTTTGCAAGATTCGATCCGCGACATAAATAGAATTTTACATTTTGATCCTATATTCCTCGAAGGAATGTACATGTAAACTAGATCGAACATAAAATAAAATTTACATTCATCGATCCTATATTCCATAAAAGGAATGTACATGTAAACTAGATCAAAAATAAAATCCTAATAAAACTAATTACAGCTCCTGCTGTATTTTATAATACAATCATGCACACACAATAAATGCCCTTGACATGTCCAAGGGTCCAATCACACACATAATAACTATAAGCCATAATAGTTGGATCCTGCATCCACAAAGTTAGCACATCCTACTATTATCCTGCCTAAATTATGTATGACATGTGCATAATTAAACTAATACCAAATACACAGAGGCAAAACCCTAGCTCTGATACCAATTATTGGTTGCTACTCGAAAAACCTAGAGGTTCCACTGTATAAAAATTTTGTACAAAGGTCTGAACCTTTTCCTAGCTACCATGTGTCCTTTTAAATTAAATTTTGGATCGCCTGCGGAACTTAACACGTTTGATCCAAAACTTAATCTATTTGTTCTTTTAGGTTTTGACTTGGATCTCCTGCGGAACTTAACACGTTTGATCCAAATCACCTAAGTTATTAATTCCATTAAATATTAATTTCCAAAATTGGTTCACAGTACTGACGTGGCGAGGCACATGGCCTTCTTGGATATGGGAGCAACCACCACCGACTAGACAAAATCTTTTAAGGAAAGCTAATATTTAATTTCCTAAAATAACTTTAAGTCAACCGAAAAGAACAATCAAATCACAAGGAAAAGAAAAACAAAAGAACACTATATCGAAAACAAATTCGAAACACTAGAATCGTATGCCTCTTGTATTTAGTATTATTTCCAAAAATAACTAGTATGATGCGGAAAGAAAAATTACTAGTTATACCTTTTAGAAAGACCTCTTGATCTTCTACCGTTTTCCTCTTCTAACCTCGGACGTTGTGTGGGCAACGATCTTCCGAGATGAGAACCACCTAGCACCTTCTTCTTTCTTACAAGTTTCGGCCATCAAAACTTCTCCTAGGATGAAGAGGTTCGGCCACCACCACCATGCTCCAAGGGATGCTAGAAAAGAGGCTTCTTTTCTCTCCTTCTTCCCCTTCTTAGTTCCGGCCACCAAAGCTATCTCCACCATGAGAAGGTTTCGGCCACACAAAGGAGAGGAGAGGAAAGAAAGGGCCGGCCACACCCAAGGAAGAAAAGAGGGAGAAAAATAATAGAGTTGTTCATACATGAAGGCACCTCTACCATCTCTTTTATAATCCTTGGTCTTGGCAAATAAGGAAATTTAAATAAAAACTTCCTTAATTCTTTTGCCATGAAAAGGAAAATTTATTTAATTAAAAATAATTTTTCTCTTCTCAATTTACAATGGCCGGCCATTATACAAATCTCCAAGCAAATAAAATTTTAAACACAAATTAAAACTTCCTTATTTGCTTCCGAAAATTTATAAAATTTTTCCAATAATTTTATCCCTTCATGATTGGTTAATAAAAAGAAATTTTATAAATTAAAATCTTTCTTTTAAACATGTGGATAAAAAGAAAGTTATCTCTAAAAATTAAAATCTCTTTCAATCTACAAATAAGGAAAGATATCAAATCTTTTCTTAATCTTTTGTAGAAACTTATAAAAGAGATTATTTAATTTTTAAACTCTCTTTTAAATAATGAACATGTTTAAAAAGTAAAGTTTTCTTAAAATTTAAAATCCACCTTTTAATCAATAAATAAGGAAAGATTTTAAATTTTTAAACTCTCTTTTAAACATGTGGATGATTTACAAATAAGAAAAGTTTTTAATAAAAATTAAAACCATCATTTTAATCTACAAATAAGGAAAGAGATTAATCTCTTCTCTTAATCTTTTGTAGAAAGCTATAAAAGGAAATTTTAATTTTTAAACTCTCTTTTAAATCATGATATCCATATAAGAAATAATTTTAATAAAAAAACCCTTTTAATATTCTAGTGGCCGGCCACCTAAGCTTGGGACCCAAGCTTGGCCGTCCCTAGCTTGGCTTCCAACCTAGCTTGGGTTCCAAGCTAGCTTGGCTGGCCCCATTGGATGGGTAAGAAGGTGGGTATGCAGTGAGTATAAATCTCTATATACTAGAGGCTACGATAGGGACCGAGAGGAGGAATTGGTTTTAGTCTCCTGATAAAATTAAGCATCCCGTGTTCGCCCCAAACACACAACTTAATTTTATCAATAATAATTCATTCCACTAAAGATCTATTATTGAACTACCGCACCAATCGCAAATTACATTTTGGGCTCCTTCTTATTATGAGTGTGTTAGTCTCCCTGTGTTTAAGATAACAAATGCCCACTAATTAAGTAAGTTACTGACAACTCATTTAATTAATATTTAGCTCCAAGAGTAGTACCACTCAACTTCATCGTCATTGTAATGCCCAAAAATTCTCAAAACTATTTTAGGAATATTCTATGATTTTTCTGGAATTATTAGATATTTTTCTGGAATTTTTGGAGTATCGGAAGTAGCAAAAATAAATAGAAAAGTAAAATGGCTTAAGCGGGAATCGAACCCGGGACCTCTCGGGTCCGCTAAACCTTTAGTAAGCCTTAGAACCGGTGAACCCAGCAGGGCCGTGCTGAAAGAGAAGAGAAATATTTATATTTATATTTGAGTTGGGCCTAGTTACCCACTTAATATAAATTAAAAACTTAAGCTGGTTTGGGTTATTTTGGAGTTTGGTTCGGCAACCTCTTCCCCTCCAAACCCTCACGCCGAACACCTCTCCCTCTCCTCCCTCTCTCGGCGCCAACCACAAGGAGAACTAGGGTTCCATCCCTAGGGTCCCAAGGTCACTTTTCGGCGACGATTTCAGCACAAGGACGTTTCCCTCCGCGAGTAGAGCACGTGGACGCGAGCGAATCGTCGAGAAGTCGTCTCCACCGGAATTTCTAGCGATTAGATTTGTAAGAAATCTAGCACACAAGGTAAGAAACCCCTCACCTGCAGTATAAGTAGCTCCGTTTGGTTTTATACGCACTAGGTTAGCTATATGCTGTTTTTATCGACGCATAGGGTGAATTTGACCCTCCTCGCAGATTTAGGGATTTAGTGAGTACTTCTAGATGGGCCGGACACGTATTCCCTCTTCAGTGGGGGGTTCCTAGACGTTGTCGGGTGCCTAGAAGTGGTCTCCCTAATAGAGGGGAGAGTTGGGGCACACTAAGTGTTCGATAAAATAGCTAGTTAAGTTAAAATGCAAATTAGGCATTTTAAATAGCTCAGTTAAATGCATTAGGAGCATTTAAATCAGTAAATCAGTTTATTTTAGTTTATATGGGACTACGGTCCAATTGGTGGGCTCCCACAGTCGCCTCTAGGTTCAGACAACCTAGCTCTAGGTTCAGATAACCTAGAAACAGCAAGTTAAAACAGTTAGCTATATTCAGTATTTTATTTTCAGTGGCACTGTACTGGATCAGATATCCATTGGGTTGGACTCCCACAGTCGTCCCTAGGTTTAGATAACCTAGTTAACCCTACTAAATTCGGGACTTGCAAACCTGGGTCTAGTTAGGGATGCGCGCATAGCAAGTACAGTTGTCGGGCCCAAACAACATGAATATGTATTTTCACTTATTATGAATTAGTTTTCAAAGCTCAAATTAGTTATGTTAGTTGAGTTGGAATTCAGTATCTGTTTAGCTACAGTTTAGCCTATTATATGTTCAGTTCAGTGATCTTTATTGATTCATATGATTAGTTGCAATGCCATGTTCAGTATGCATGTTCAGTTATTTCAGTTTATGCTTGCAACCATAGTATGCCATGCCAGTACATGTTTTCAAATAGCATTCTTTAAAAGCATGTTTGCATCGTTGCATGTTTTAGTGAGGTAGCTGGTTTCTTACTAAGCGAAAGCTTACAGATACTTTTTCCTTATACTGCAGATAAAGGTAAAGGAAAGATGGACTAGCGGAGGCTGGAGGACAATGCGATGAAGATGTGTGTGGATGGAACTTGGAATAGAGATCTTAGGGAATTTCAGCAAGCTTGTTTAAGCACTAGAACCTTTTAGCATTTTGTTATTTTGCACCTTAGCATGTTAAATGTTATGAACTAGTTAAACAAGCATCCTATCATGTTTAGAATACTATTTTTGTGATGTTAGAATGTTTGGCATTTAGTTTAGAAATGTTATAAGTAGTTTGACACGAGCAAGTGCTGAAATCAGACAATTGGTCGAAATCAGAAACTCGAATCGATCAGCTGATCGATTCGAGGGTTTCCAATCGATCAGTTGATCGATTGGGCCAGTTGTTCCGCGAACAGTAGGCTTCTGGATCGATCCAGCAATTTCTGTCGCGAACAGAAGGCTTTGGAATCGATCACTGGATCGATTGGCCAATTTGGATCGATCGGCCGATCGATCCAGAATATCGTCCCGAGCACAGTAACGTGCTGGATCGATCACTGGATCGATCCAACCTATGTCCCGCATACAGTAGCCGGCTGGATCGATCACTGGATCGATCTGACTATTCCAATCGATCCGTGGATCGATTGGGAGGTCTAGTATCAGTGGGGGAGTGTCTAAGTTCAGTTCCTTGGCCATGGGGAAGGTAAAACATGTTATGAGTAGTTAGTTTACCTCCCTTAGCATGTATAGAACCAAGAAATGTCAGTAGTTTAGTAAAATTTTAATTAGTCCAACTTCCGCATATGTCTTTAGAAATGGTCAGGGAATAGTTTTGCACAGCATAACTGTAACGATCGGTCTTACAGCCCAGTTAGTAGAAGGCGGGTCGTTACAGAGTGGTATCAGAGCAGTGTTCCATACTTCCTACACACACATCAGCATTGAACCTGCAGCTTCCAAGTAAGAATACCTCTACTTTATTTATGTTTCTTGCTTTCTTGTATAGCTCATGTTTATAGATAAACTGCTGCATGATAGTATGTGATACATGATAACGATAGTTATACAATTATGAATGTAATAGTTATTCATGTTCTGTCCTCTATGTCTTTAGCAATGGCACGAGGACGCCCAGCTAAAAGGGCACTAGCTCCTGAGCCCCAGCAAGAGGCAGGCAGTTCAGTGCCTCCTCCTGACCTTACAGCATTAATGGCTCAGTTACAGCAGCAGCTAGCTGAACAGCAACAGGAAATAGCCACCTTAAAGGCTAATTAGCATAGTACCCCCACAGTCACCCCGGAACCAAACCTGACGACTCCAGAAGTCTTAGAGGTTCCACCAGCCCAGCCTACAGCACCAGCGCCAGCACCAGTACCAGGAAGCCTATCGATCCAGTGGTAGCGAGTCAAGCCAGAGAACTTCTCGGGCACTAGTGAACCATGGGATGCACAAGCCTGGTTCAAAACACTGGAAAGTGGAGCTACTGGACTGGCGAACACGAGAAGGTGAAGTGTGCCTCCTACGCACTGACGGAGATGCACGCATGTGGTGGAAAGAATCGGGGCGGCGCCCGATGAACCAGATGTCATGGGCGACTTGAGAAAGAATTCTTGAGGTTCTTTCACATACGGTTCTGAACCGCCACTCGACGAGTTCAGGTTTCGTCGGCAACCTTTCGGTTGAGGAAGTGAAGAAATTCAACGAGTTGGCTCGTCATGCCGAGAGCTAGTCGGCCGGAGAAGGAATGAATCGGTTGATGCTCAAGATCCCGAGGCCGAGATAGCGATGAGCGTGGTGGTGGCATACATGGCCACAAACCACGGAGGAGTTAGTGGCGGTGCCTTGACCACGAGCATTACGAGCAGCATAGCAAGTCTCCTCGAGTCAAGGCCGAAACCCTCACACTAAAAACAACAAGGCCACGGCTTTAGCTGGAAAGGAACTCCGGTAGCGCAAGTCGGGAGTGAACAAAGGAGGACCATCTAGCAAGTGACCCGGTTATCCAAAGTGTGCTACTTGTGGGAAATTCGTCGCAAGGGCACACGAGGATGCTTGAATGTGGACAAGAAGGGCACATGGCTGCAGACCAAGACCGGTCTTCCTCGGCCTCGGCAGATTCGAGCCGGCAGTTATATCGGATAGCTCTAGAAGGTTCACTTATCGGCCAGGAGATTAGAAGCCCCTCCGGCTATGGCGAATGCGAGGATCTACTCACTCAGGGAGGACGTAGCCAATGCCTCGATAGTTGTCACAGGTCGATTAGCATTTTTCGATATAGTGCTCTTTTATTTGATATTGGGGCAACCCATTCATATATAGCCGGATGTTCTCCGAAAAGTTAGAAATACCCTCGGAGGTACTCGGTGGTGGGTTTATGGCACTACCTTGGAGAGATCATGGCATCCACGCGGCTCGGGCGGTGCGGGTCATTATAGCAGACGAGCTCTTTTGTGATCGATAGTGCTAGAGATGACCGACTATGACGTAATCTTTAGAATGGACTTTCCGATCGGATACGGTGCTACCATAGAGTCGTAAGCAGAAAGTCATCTTCCAACCAGGCGGTGTAGTTTGAATCTGACGGAGAACCAAGAAAGGCCAAGTTACTCTCAGCTATAAAAGCACGAAGCTCTGGATTCGGGATGTCAGATTCCTAGCACACGTAGTCAGCGCCGGACAAGAACCAGCGGCGAGGTTGAGTCATATGTGACTACTGCGATCTTCTGAAGAGTTACGAGCTTAGCACCGAGGAGATTGACTTTGAGATAGAGCTCATTCACGGTACGAATCCTATCTCCAAAGCGCCTTATCGTATGGCTCCAGCAGAACTGAAGGAACTTCAACTGGAGCTGCTTGACAAGGGTTTCATCCGTCCTCAGTGAGCGCCTGTATTGTTCGTGAAGAAGATGGATGGAAGCATGCGTGTGCATGACTACGATCAAACCAAGTCACGATCAAACGGTATCCCTTCCCGAATTGATGATCGTTCGATCGGCTAAAGGGAAGCGGTGTTCTCTAAGATAGATCTCGGATCGAGTTATCATCGGTAAAGGTTAAAGAGGATATACCCAAGACGGCATTCGAACCGGATCACGGACACTACGAGTTCGTAGTCATGCCTTTTGGCGTGACCAATGCTCCAGCTACATTCATGGATCTCATGAACAGTTCAGGGAGTATTTGGATAAGTTTGTTATTGTGTTTATCGATGACATCCTTATCTACTCGGGAACTCGGGAAGAACACTCGGCACTGAAATTAGTGTTGCGGACCCTTGACAAAATTAGCTATATGCAAGTTCACGAAATGTGAATTTTGGCTAGATCAGTGTCCTTCCTAGGTCATATCATCTCGAAGGATGGTATTATGGTAGATCCCAGCAAGATAGAAGCGGTAAGTAACTGGAAGAGACCTAAGAACGCCAGTGAAATCGGGAGCTTTCTAGGATTAGCAGGATATTACAGGAAGTTATAGAAAATTTCAGTGGACAGAGGACTGTGAGAACAGCTTCAGTGAGCTAAAGGAGATTGACCGGTGCTCCCATTTTGGCTCTACCAGACAACAACTTTGACATCTATAGTGATGCCTCTAAGTTGGGACTAGGAGCGATCTGATGCAAAGCGGCAAGGTGATCGCCTATGCCTCGGACAACTCAAGGATTATGAGAAGAATTACCCTACTCATGACCTTGAGCTTGCAGCATAGTGTTCGCTCTCAAAATTTGGAGACATTACCTATATGGAGCTCGGTGCAGAGTGTATACAGATCATCGTAGTCTGAAGTACTTCTTCACTCGGAAGGATCTGAACATGCGACAGTATGGCTTGAGCTGGTCAAAGACTACGATATGGACATCCTCTACCATCCAGGAAAGCCAATAAGGTCGACGCACTTAGCAGAAAATCCGGTGCTACCTTATTATCTCTAGCGACCATGTCACCACCCCTACGAAAGGAGATCTCAGATTTTCTCGAGTCATAGTTGGACGCTCTCTACTATGACCTTAGAGTCTACCTTGCTTGGTGATATTCAGTCTCAGAGCGGGACCCCGAAATTCAGAAAATCAAGCAAGGGCTAGCGGAATCAGAAAGTAGAGAATTCAAAGTGTCCGATGGCGGGGTGTTGTATTTTGGTGACAGACTCTGGAGCTACGGAGACAGATTTTAGATGAGGCTCACAGGACTCCCTATGCGATGCATCCAGGTTCCACCAAAATGTATCAAGACCTGAAGAACCGTTTTTGGTGGTCCGGGATGAAGCGAGACATCGCCAGATATGTTAGCATCTGCCTCACCTGTCAGAGGGTCAAGGCAGAACATCAGCGACCAGGAGGAGTTCTGCAGCCTATACAGATTCCAGAATGGAAGTGGGAGGATATCTCTATGGATTTCATAGTGGGACTACCCAGAACCACGAATGGTTTTGATGCCATCTGGGTAATAGTCGACAGGTTGACTAAATCAGCCCACTTTTTAGCTATCAAGATATCCTACTCCATGGAGAAGCTAGCTCAGTTGTATCTCCAGGAGATCGTCAGACTACATGGAGTCCCACGAACCATCATTTCAGACAGATTCACATCACTTCCGGGAGTGTGTACAGTCAGCGTTGGGCACTAAGTTAAAGTTCAACAGATTCCATCCTCAGACGGATGGTCAGGGGCGAGTAAATCGGTACTCGAAGATATGCTCGGCGTGTGCCTAGACTTCAAGGGAAGTTGGTGTAAATATCGAGCTTAGCCGAATTTGCATACAACAACAGCTATCGAGCCACTATCGGCATGGCACCTTACGAGGCTCTATGGGCGGAGGTGTAGATCTCAATCTGCTAGTATGAGTGATGAGCGAAAGAACTAGAACTTGAGACGGATCTAGTAGCGAGATACCACGGTATCTGAGATCCGCGGAGGATAGAGACTCGAGCCGGAAAAGCTATCTTGATACAGTAGACCCTTAGAGTTTTCGATGGGATACGGTGTTCCTTAGAGTAGCTCCCATGAAGGAGTGATGCGTTTTGGGAAGAAGGGCAAGCTTAGTCCCGGATATGTGGGACCATACCTTATCAGAAGAGTGGGCAAGGTAGCATATGAGCTAGAGCTACCCGGGAAATGTCTTTATCCTAACGTATTTCATGTCTCTATCTTTGAAGCATACCAGATGCCACCGGTGATTGAGCCCGATCAGTGCAGATCCGAAGACCTCGGCTATGATAGTCGGCCTATTCGGATAATAGACCGAGTTAAGAAATTGCGGAACAAGGAGGTACCATTAGTCAAAGTCATTTGACATAGTCACACAGCAGAAGACGACATGAGACAGAAGTACCCAGAATTATTCTAAGTTCGAGGATGAACTTTTTATAAGGTATGGGGGATTGTAATACCCGAAAATTTTCAAAACTATTTTAGGAATATTCTATGATTTTTTTGGAATTATTAGATATTTTTCTGGAATTTTTGGAGTATCGGAAGTAGCAAAAATAAATAGAAAAGTAAAATGGCTTAAGCGGGAATCGAACCCGGGACCTCTCGGGTCCGCTAAACCTTTAGTTAGCCTTAGAACCGGTGAACCCAGCTGAAAGAGAAGGGAAACATTTATATTTATATTTGAGTTGGGCCTAGTTACCCACTTAATATAAATTAAAAACTTAAGTTGGTTTGGGTTATTTTGGAGTTTGGTTCGGCAACCTCTTCCCCTCCAAACCCTCACGCCGAACACCTCTCCCTCTCCTCCCTCTCTCGGCGCCAACCACAAGGAGAACTAGGGTTCCATCCCTAGGGTCCCAAGGTCACTTTTCGGCGATGATTTCAGCACAAGGACGTTTCTCTCCGCGAGTAGAGCACGTGGACGCGAGCGAATCGTCGAGAAGTCACCTCCACCGGAATTTCAGCGATTAGAATCGTAAGAAATCTAGCACACAAGGTAAGAAACCCCTCACCTGCAGTATAAGTAGCTCCGTTTGGTTTTATACGCACTAGGTTAGCTATATGCTGTTTTTATCGACGCATAGGGTGAATTTGACCCTCCTCGCAGATTTAGGGATTTAGTGAGTACTTCTAGATGGGTCGGACACGTGTTCCCTCTTCAGTGGGGGGTTCCTAGACGTTGTCGGGTGCCTAGAAGTGGTCTCCCTAATAGAGGGGAGAGTTGGGGCACACTAAGTGTTCGATAAAATAGCTAGTTAAGTTAAAATGCAAATTAGGCATTTTAAATAGCTCAGTTAAATGCATTAGGAGCATTTAAATCAGTAAATCAGTTTATTTTAGTTTATATGGGACTACGGTCCAATGGGTGGGCTCCCACAGTCGCCTCTAGGTTCAGACAACCTAGCTCTAGGTTCAGATAACCTAGAAACAGCAAGTTAAAACAGTTAGCTATATTCAGTATTTTATTTTCAGTGGCACTGTACTGGATCAGATATCCATTGGGTTGGACTCCCACAGTCGTCCCTAGGTTTAGATAACCTAGTTAACCCTACTAAATTCGGGACTTGCAAACCCGGGTCTAGTTAGGGATGCGCGCACAGCAAGTACAGTTGTCGGGCCCAAACAACATGATTATGTATTTTCACTTATTATGAATTAGTTTTCAAAGCTCAAATTAGTTATGTTAGTTGAGTTGGAATTCAGTATCAGTTTAGCTACAGTTTAGCCTATTATATGTTCAGTTCAGTGATCTTTATTGATTCATATGATTAGTTGCAATGCCATGTTCAGTATGCATGTTCAGTTATTTCAGTTTATGCTTGCAACCATAGTATGCCATGCCAGTACATGTTTTCAAATAGCATTCTTTAAAAGCATGTTTGCATCGTTGCATGTTTTAGTGAGGTAGTTGGTTTCTTACTAAGCGAAAGCTTACAGATACTTTTTCCTTATACTGCAGATAAAGGTAAAGGAAAGATGGACTAGCGGAGGCTGGAGGACAATGCGATGAAGATGTGTGTGGATGGAACTTGGAATAGAGATCTTAGGGAATTTCAGCAAGCTTGTTTAAGCACTAGAACCTTTTAGCATTTTGTTATTTTGCACCTTAGCATGTTAAATGTTATGAACTAGTTAAACAAGCATCCTATCATGTTTAGAATACTATTTTTGTGATGTTAGAATGTTTGGCATTTAGTTTAGAAATGTTATAAGTAGTTTGGCACGAGCAAGTGCTGAAATCAGACAATTGGTCGAAATCAGAAACTCGAATCGATCAGCTGATCGATTCGAGGGTTTCCAATCGATCAGTTGATCGATCGGGCCAGTTGTTCCACGAACAGTAGGCTTCTGGATCGATCGGCCGATCGATCCAGCCAATTCCGTCGCGAACGAAGGCTTTGGAATCGATCACTGGATCGATTGGCCAGTCTGGATCGATCAACCGATCGTGCTGGATCGATCACTGGATCGATCCAACCTATGTCCCGCATACAGTAGCCGGCTGGATCGATCACTGGATCGATCCGACTATTCCAATCGATCCGTGGATCGATTGGGAGGTCTGGTGTCAGTGGGGGAGTGTCGAAGTTCAGTTCCTTGGCCATGGGGAAGGTAAAACATGTTATGAGTAGTTAGTTTACCTCCCTTAGCATGTATAGAACCAAGAAATGTCAGTAGTTTAGTAAAATTTTAATTAGTCCAGCTTCCGCATATGTCTTTAGTAATGGTCAGGGAATAGTTTAGCACAACATAACTGTAGCGATCGGCCTTACAGCTCAGTTAGTAGAAGGCGGGTCGTTACAGTCATGTCGGACTAAGTCCACCTGCAGGGTTTAACATGACAATCCTTATGAGCTCCTCTTGGGGACATTCTCAACCTAGGTCACTAGGACACAGTTTCCTTCTATAATCAACAACACACACTATAAGTGATATCATTTCCCAACTTATCGGGCTTATTGATTTATCAAACTAAATCTCACCCATTGATAAATTAAAGAAATAAATATCAAATATATGTGTTTGTTATTATATTAGGATTAAGAACACACACTTCCATAATAACTGAGGTCTTTGTTCCTTTATAAAGTCTGTATAAAAGGAAAGACCTCAAATGGTCCTACTCAATACACTCTAAGTGTACTAGTGTAATTATATAGTTAAGATTAACTAATATCTAATTACACTACGACCTTCCAATGGTTTGTTCCTTTCCATCTTGGTCGTGAGCTACTGTTTATAATTTATAAGGTACTGATAACATGATCTTCTGTGTGTGACACCACACACCATGTTATCTACAATATAAATTAATTGAACAACTACATTTATCACAAATGTAGACATTTGACCAATGTGATTCTTATTTCTAGATAAATGTTTTATACCAAAAGCTAGGCTTTTAGTATACATTCTAACAAAAGACACCAGAAGCTTAAGCTTTAAAGGTCTTTCCTTGTTACCTTTTTTTTTTTTGTATTGTATATTTTTCTTTTGTACTTTGTATTATTCTTAGGTGAGGTAAATTATGAGATACCATATATTGTTGTATCCTCTTAAGTGATGATATTTCATTCTTGATTTGTAAAGCCTTATCCCATGTCTCTTTAAATTTCATTTAAACTATATTTGTGGTCTATAGTTCTTATACTTGAATTTCACTTGTAACTTAGTTCTTTATTTATGAATGTTAAATTTAGTATATATGCATTTTATAATTTAACAATTTATCATAATGTTAAATTGATTTTAATAATTTTTTTTTAGAATCGTTATGGATAAGAGTTGGATGGTTTTACCGAGACAAACTTAGGAGTATAGAAATGGAGTTGAGTCTTTCTTACAATTTGCATTTTCTAATGCTAACATAAATGGAATGATTTTATGCCCTTGTGTGTGGTGTAAGATTGGTATATTTGTTTCAAGAGCGGTTGCTTATGATCATTTGACGGTTGATGGATTCATCAAAGGTTATACTCACTGGGTAGCTCATGGAGAAATAGCTTATAGTGCATCTACAAACTCTGATTTTGTCCAATCTCGAAAGGATGCAGATGATATGCAAGGATTAGTTTACGAGGCATTTGGGATTCCAGAGCATAATGATAGTATTATCAGCACATCAGCATTTGAAAATGATAAGGAGATTCCAACTTGAGAGGCAGAGAAATTCTATAAATTAATTGATGATTCACAAAAAGAATTATATCCAGGTTGTAAGAAATTCTCAAAACTTGCATTTATTATTCGTTTGCTTCACTTGAAGTGTCTAGGGAAAATGACCAACATGATTTTTGATATGCTTTTAAATTTATTGAGAGAAGCATTTCCAAATGCAATGGATGATTTACCTAAATCGTACTATGAAGCAGAAAAATTGATGAAGTAATTAGGACTTGGTTATGAAAAGTTTGATGCTTGCCCTAATGATTGCACTTTGTTTTGGAGGTTGGATAAAGACAGAATTCAATGCAAAATATGTAGTGAGCTTAGATGAGAAACATCTAAAAATGATCCTACTGGTGAGAAAAGAAAAATTGCACGTAAGGTTTTATGGTATTTTCCAATGAAGCCTAGATTACAACGTTTGTTCATGTCATCCAAAATAGCATCCCATATGAGATGACATTCTGAATCCCGTACAAAGGATGGTTACATGCAGCATCCAGCTGACTCTCCATCTTGGCAAACATTTGACCATAAGCATCCAGAATTTGCAAAGGATCCTAGGAACATAAGGCTTGGTTTAACATCAGATGGATTTAATCCATTCAAAAATATGAGTGTGACACATAGTACGTGGCCAGTTATTTTAATGCCATATAATCTTCCACCATGGATGTGTATGAAGCAACCATACTTTATGTTGTCACTATTGATACCTGGCCCATCCGCTCCAGGGAATAACATCGACATCTACTTGCAACCTCTTATTGCAGATTTGAAGGATTTATGGGAGATAGGAGTTCAAACATATGATGCATCAACTAAACAGAATTTTCAATTGCATGCTGCATTACTATGGACAATAAGTGATTTCCCCGGATATGCAAACTTATCCGGATGGAGTACTAAAGGAAAACTTGCATGCCCAGTGTCATCAATTTACACATTCACAATGGCTAAAACATGGTGGAAAATATTGTTATATGGATCATCGGAGGTTTTTAAATAGTGATCATGTATTTCAAAAAAATGCTCAATTTTTTGATGGCACAGAAGAGCATGGAAGACCACCACCTACACTATCAGGAGACATGGTGATAAATGAGTTGAAAATTTTGAAATTTACTTTTGGAAAAACAGTTAATGATAATTCAGCGCTGCCATTCAATTGGAAAAAAATGAGTATATTCTTTGATTTACCATATTGGAAAGATAATATGATACGTCACAATCTTGACCTTATGCATATTGAAAAGAATGTATGTGAATCTATTTGTGGGATATTGCTGAATATAGAAGGAAAATCGAAAGATAATCTCAAATCACGACTTGATTTGCAAGAAATGGGGATAAGATCATCACTTCATCCTATTGAGAAAGGATCAAATAAAGTTTATTTACCTTCCGCATCTTTTTCAATTGGGAAAAAAGAGAAAGATATATTTTGCAAGGTCTTAAAAAAAATCAAAGTTCTAGATGGCTATGCATCCAATATATCACGATGTGTTCAAATGAAACCGGCAAAATTAAGTGGTTTAAAAAGTCATGACAATCACATCTGGATGCAGCAATTATTGCCAATAGCACTACGCAAAACTTTATCTAAATCTGTTCGGATTCCTTTGATTAGATTAAGCAGATATTTTCAAGAGTTATGTTGTAAAGTAATTTCTCCTACAGATTTGGTTCGTTTAAAGAGAGATATTGCTGTGATCCTATGTGAATTGGAAAAGATTTTTCCTCCATCATTTTTTGACATAATGGTTCATCTAACTATTCATTTGGCAACTGAAGTACAACTTGCTGGGCTAGTTCACTATCGTTGGATGTATCCAATTGAAAGGTATTATACAAATCTTATTGATATTTTTTAATAAATAGTTTGTTAGATAAATAATACAAATTGTTGTGTTTTGACACAAGGTACTTGGGAACATTAAAGTCTTATGTTCGAAATAGAAGTAGACCAGAAGGATCTATTGCTGAAGGGTATTTAGCTGAGGAATGTTTGACATTCTGCTCTTTATATTTAGCAGATTACGTAGAGACAAGATTTAATCAAACATCAAGAAATGATGATATAAATATTGACTCTCCATTTGCACTAGATGTGTTCAACTACTCAAGTCATGCACTTGGAAAGGCCATTGCAACTAAGTTTGACATTGAGATATTAAAGAAGGCACATCAATATGTATTATTCAATTGTCATCACGTCCAATCTTATATAGAGTATGTTTTTTTATATAAATCATGTGTTCAAATATATAACTATTTAAGTCATCTTTATTTATAAATTTATTATTCTTTTTTGTAGTGAACATCGAAGAATTCTGAATCAAAGTCATTCTCATATTCCACCACACCAAATTGAGCGTTTACATAGTGAAACGTTTTCCTCATGGTTTGCCAGTCATGTAAGTTGTGTTGTAATAGTTATTAAAATTATATGTTATAATTATTTTCAAATATGATTGATTAATTACTTATTGTATGATAGATTGAAGATACAAACCTTCCAGCAGATGATCCAGTGTCAAGTGATTTGAGATTAATTGCCAGAGGCCCGGATGCCATTGACATACGATATGAAAAATTTATTTCAAATGGATTTAGGTTTCATACAAAGAAAGTGGAACGTAAGTGAAAAACTCAAAATTGTGGTGTAACTGTTAGGGCAACTGCTTCAAGTTATTTAAGTATAAGAGATCATAATCCAATATTAAGTGAACTTGATTATTATGGGATTTTACAAAATGTGATTGAGTTAAACTATGGAGGAGGTCGAAAAGTTATGTTATTTGAGTGTGAGTGGGTCTCCAAAGGCAAACGGCTAAAATTGGATGAGGATGGCTTTGTGTTAGCAAATTTTAAAAATGTTAGGCGTCATAACGAGCCTTATATTTTAGCATCTCAGGTTATGCAAGTATTTTATGTGGAAGATCCAATTGATTGTGATTGGCATGTCATTATCATCACTGATGCACGAGCAAAGCATAAAATGCAGCCTATGGCAAATGTTGATACATATCTTCAAAGTAATATTTGTAATTCTGAAGACTACAATGAACATGAAGAAGTGGTTTGGATTCGAGATGATGTTGCAGGAGTGGAAATTGATACTGATTTGTGATGAAAATTTATCTGATTCATGCATTTATGCTTATTTAATTATCATTGTAATAACAGCACAATTTGGATTTTTATATGATGATTGAATGATATATGGTGTTATGCACTTCTTTTTCATGTTTAACTTTTGTGCACAGATAGTGATGATGTACTTCGTAATACTAATAGAAAAAAGAGGTCCTTCATTTATAATTGATATTAGAAGGTTTATTATTCTGTATCATCTATAATTTGTAACTAACTATTATTTGCAGTAGGAATGACTCCTAAGCGTCGAACTAAAAGGAAGTCTCGCTTTAAACTTCAAACTGAGATTGATATGGAACCATCAGCTATGCATATAAATCACACAGATCGACATTCAATTGAACAAGGTATTATCTAAAATTATGCATATAAATTTTTATTTGCATTTGTTTACTTGAATCAATACTTTTATTTATGGTGGAAAATATGCAAGGTACCTTGAATAACCAAAGATATGCAGCTTCAAATCAATTCCATGTTGATGTATAAGATCCTATCCCACATGTTGAAAATAATTTTTTGGTTCCAGACCAAAACGATGATATGAATGAAAAATCTAATGAAGGTAACATATATGAAAATTATAATAATTTATTTTATTATTTATATGTTGTCTTAAATATCTTTTTTAACTTTTGTACACAGATAGTGATGATGTACTTCGTAATACTAATACGAAAAAAAGAGGTCCTTCATTTATAATTGATATTAGAAGGTTTATAATTCTGTATCATTTATATTTGTAACTAACTATTATTTGCAGTAGGAATGACTCCTAAGCGTCGAACTAAAAGGAAATCTCGCTTTAAACTTCAAACTGAGATTGATATGGAACCATCAGCTATGCGTACAAATCACACAGATCGACATTCAATTGAACAAGGTATTATCTAAAATTATGCATATAAATTTTTATTTGCATTTGTTTACTTGAATCAATACTTTTATTTATGGTGGAAAATATGCAAGGTACCTTGAATAATCAAAGAGATGCAGCTTCAAATCAATTCCATGTTGATGTACAAGATCCTATCCCACATGTTGAAAATAATTCTTTAGTTCCAAACCAAAATGATGATATGAACGAAAAATCTAATGAAGGTAACATATAAGAAAATTATAATAATTTATTTTATTATTTATACGCTATCTTAAATATCTTTTTTAACTCAAAATGAGTATTTTTTAACTCGACTAGGAATGATTAAGAGTAGTGTTCCCTATATCATCTCACTATCGGTTCAACCAACCGATTGATATAGGTGAGAACCTTCTACTCAAGGACGCTATTATACTTAGTTTATTTGGCACCAATACAAGTAAGTGTAATAACAAAAAACAAATGCCTTTATTTTATATAAGAATATGATACAACAAGTCCATAATACAATCATCAAATGATTGGCTCTAGGGCTCTAACTAACATTTGTTTGCGGATCACTAGATCAAACTTCCATTTTGGATGGTTATAGGAAATTAATTAGGAGCGTGTGATCTTCCTCATCGGAAGGGGCACAATCTTATTTAATGGACTAAGTATCAAGTAATGGTATACACTTAGGCAGATTTAATAGTATCCTCCCCATCGGAGTCACCGCTATTATTTGTATGACCGAAGGAAAACCAACTATTAATTTTATTTGTCATAAAGTTAGGTTGATAAAAATAAAATTAATGGGTAAAACCTCCTATTACAAATGTTTGGTTTTGTATACGTCCACACTATCATGACATGCAAAATTCACGGTGATTTGAGGTGTTGGTAATTTTAAATAATATTATTTGAGGAATTAATGTTATTCTAAATTTAGAGTCTTGACCAAAGTTTGTTTTGTGATTCTTAGGATGACTTTCAATCCACTGGCCATTATATTGAAAGATAACAAACTTACTGGTCCGAACTACATAGATTGGAAAAGAAACCTGGACATTATTCTAATTGCTGAAGGCTATAAGTTTGTACTGCCAGAGGTTTGCCCTAATGTTCCTAATAGTGATTCTAGTGAAGAGGAGATTGAGTATCATAAGAAATGGGTAAAAGTAGATGAGATGGCGTAATGCTACATTTTGGCTTCAATGTCAAATGTGCTACAATATCAGCATCAGGATTTACCAACTGCTTATGATATAATGAATAATCTCAAAGATCTCTTTGGACACCAGGATCGGGTTGCTAGGCAAGAAACTATAAGAAAATTAATGACAGCCACCATGTCAGAGGAGACTCCCGTAAGGGATCATATCCTAAAGATGATGGCTTATTTGAACGAAATACAAATCCTTGGAGGTGAAATTGATGGGGAAACCCATATCGATATTATTCTCCAAACGCTACCGAGAAGTTTTGAGCATTTTCGCCTGAACTATAATATGAATAAATGGATGTATTCATCGACGAAACTACTGACAGAACTTCAGACAACAGAAGAGCTATTTCGTTAAAATTCTCAGATTCACTATGCTGAAAATGGTTCTACTTCTAAGTCGAAAGGCAAGAAGAAGAAGAAATGGGCTATCTCAGCAAAAAAGGTGAATAAACCTCTAGGTATAGGACCAACAGCTGGAATGAAGAAGCTGAAGGGCAAGTGCTTCATCTGCAAGCAGTCAGGACATTGGAAGGCAGACTGTCCTCATAGGAAAGAGAACAATAAAGGTATATATCATTCTCTAGTAGTTGAAATATGTTTTGCGGTGTTATCTACGAGCACCTGGTGTGTAGATACGGGAGCCACTGATCATGTCTGCAACTCTTTGCAGGGGTTCCAAGAAACCCGACGACTATTTGAAGGAGAAATAACTGTCTACAAGGGCTATGCTATTAAGGTGGTGGCAGTTGCAGTGGGAGATGTCTACTTATCTTTTGATAGGAATAGAAGTTTGGTTTTAAGAAATTATCTTTATGTACCCAATTTCAGAAAGAATTTAATTTCAGTTTCTAAACTGTATTTGGATGGATATTCTGTTTCTTTTAATAATAATGTGGTTATAAAGAGAAATAAGGTTATTATCTGTTCTGGTGCATTGGTTGGCAACTTATATACTTTAAATCTAATTTCTCCTACAAAGTAATAAATGGTAATTAATAAAACATCTTCTAATTCTAATAAGAGAAAGGAACCTTCGGAAATGAGCCAAACATATCTTTGGTATCTAAGGCTCAGTCATATTAACTTAAGTAGGATTCAAAGGCTTATAGCTGATGGACTCTTGGGTTCATTAGAGTTAGAAAACTTTTCAACCTGTGAATCTTGCTTGGAAGGTAAAATGACCAAGAGACCTTTTAAGGCCAAGGGGTATAGAGCCAAAGATCTGTTAGAACTTGTTCATTCTGATTTGTGTGGTTCTATGTCTATCCAGGCAAGAGGTAGTTTTGAATATTTTGTCTCTTTTATAGACGATTATTCGAGATACGGATACATTTACTTGATGCGCCGCAAGTCTGAGTGCTTTGATAAGTTCAAAGAGTACAAGGCTGATGTGGAGAAATGTCTTGGTAAAAGTATCAAGACACTACGGTCTGATCGTGGTGGCGAATACCTCTTAGGAGAATTTAGGAATTACTTATCAGAGGCCGGGATTCAATCCCAATTGTCCGTACCTGGTACACCCCAACAAAATGGTGTGGCAGAATGAAGGAATATGACTCTTATGGAAATGGTTAGATCGATGATGAGTTATTCAGAATACCAAATTCGTTTTGGGGATACACTCTAGAAACGGCTTCACACATTCTGAACTTGGTACCTTCTAAATCAGTACCCTCTACTCCCACAAAATTATGGAATGGGCGAAAGCCCAGTCTGAGACATATTCAGATTTGGGGTAGTCCAGCACATGTGCTGAAAGCAGATGCTGATAAGTTGGCATCTCATACAGAAGTTCGCGTGTTTGTGGGTTATCCTAGAGGAACAAAAGGTGGTTTATTTTATAGTCCTAAAGATCAGAAGGTCATTGTTAGCACCAATGCCCAGTTTTTAGAAGAAAACTATATAATGGACCACAAGCCCAAAAGTAAAATTATTCTAGAAGAAATAAGAGAGGACATGTCTACTTTAGTACTAATAGTACAAGATGAAATACCACAAGAAACTACAACACGTGTCACAAATGATGCACAATTACTGATAGTGCCTCGTCATAGTGGGAGGGTTGTTAAACAACCTGAAAGATTCATGTTCTTAGGAGAGTCTTCAGACTTGATCCCTGGCAAACATGAACCTGATCCCCGGTCATATGAAGAAGCACTCCAAGATAAAGATGCAGTATCTTGGCAAAAAGCGATGAATTATAAATTAGAATCTATGTATTCTAATAAGGTCTGGGAGCTTATAGAACCACCAAATGGTGTGAAAGTCATTGGATGCAAGTGGATCTACAAAAGGAAAAGAGGGACAGACAGGAAGGTAGAAACCTTCAAAGCAAGGCTTGTTGCGAATAAGTATACTCAGAAAGTGGGAATCGATTATGAGGAGACCTTTTCACCGGTAGCTATGCTCAAGTCTATCTAGATACTCTTATCCATTGCCACTCATATGGATTATGAGGTTTGGCAAATGGATGTCAAGACAACTTTCCTTAACGGAAGTCTTGAAGAAAACATCCATATGAAGCAATCAGAGATGTTCATTGAAAAAGGTAAAGAGCATCTAGTGTGCAAGCTCAATCGGTCCATTTATGGACTGAAGCAAGCTTCAAGATCTTGGAACATCTGGTTTAATAAAGTAATCCAGTCATATGGATTTATTCAGTGTCCGGATGAGTCTTGTGTATACAAGAAGTGTAATGGAAACATGGTGGTATTTCTTGTACTATACGTAGATGATATTTTGTTAATTGGCAACAATGTCAAAGTGTTATCGGACGTAAGGGTATGGTTGTCCAAACAATTCGATATGAAGGACTTAGGAGAGTATGCACACATTCTTGGAATCAAAATCATAAGGGATCACAAGAAAAGGATGTTGTGCCTATCTCAAGCTTCATATATAGATACAATCCTTGCTCGTTTTAGCATGCAAAACTCCAAGAAAGGTTTCTTACCTTTTCGGCATGGAATAGCTTTATCTAAAGAGATGTCTCCGAAGACATTAAAGGAGATAGAGGACATAAAGGCAGTTCCTTATGCTTCGGCTGTGGGAAGCCTAATGTATGTAATGCTGTGTACGAGACCGGATATCTGTTTTGCCGTGGGTTGGTTAGCAGATATCAAAGTAACCCTGGACAAGGATATTAGATTGTTGTAAAGCATATATTAAAGTACCTGAGAAGGACTAGAGATTATATGCTAGTTTACCAAGCAGATGCTATGCTCCCTGTGGGTTACACGGATTCAGACTTCCAATCAGATAGGGACAATAGTAAGTCTACATCAGACTATGTGTTTACTTTAGGAGGTGGAGCCATTGCATGGAGGAGTGTTAAGCAGAAATGCGTTTAGACTCAACCATGGAAGCTGAGTATGTGGCAGCCTCTGAGGCAGCAAAAGAAGCTGTATGGCTTAGGAACTTCCTAATGGACTTAGATGTGATTCTTGGTTTGCCCAAAATCATCACAATTTATTGTGATAATACCGGTGTAGTTGTAAACTCGAAGGAGCCACAAGCCCATAAGGCTAGTAAACATATAGAGCGCAAGTACCACCTGATACGAGACAACGAAAAGCGAGGAGAAGTTGTTGTCACCAAGATTGCATCAACAGATAACCTGACAGATCCTTTCACTAAGGCCCTTCCGGCGAAAGCTTTTGATTAGCATGTGGAGGGGATGTGAATCAGATGTATGACAGGAGATATGACAACTTAGTCTTTTAGTATGGCAGATGTAAGGCCCTTCCTCTCTTTATTAGTACGCTTTATGCTCTAGTTTTAAACAATCATGTATCATGTTCTAAGAAATAGATACTAAACCAAGTTATATGCAAGAATGCTAAGCATGCTCACATGCGTTACATGTTTACATGCTTTAAGAGATTTACATGTTTAAATATTTGTTTCTCCATGTTTAAATTTAAATTCTTCCGCTGTAACGATTGCATATGCATGTATGTATGTTCGCGTAGCACCACCCTTGCTATCAGTAGAGGAAGGGCGAGCGTTACAATGACAGCTTAGTCTTTTAGTATAAGTGGGAGATTGTTAGAGTGTATACTAAAAGCCTAGCTTTTGTAAATATTTATTTTGAAATAAAGAATCATATTGGTCAAAAATGTCTACATTTATATGCTAAGTGTAGTTGTTCAATTAATTTATATTGTAGATAACATGATGTGTGGTGTCACACACAGAAGATCATGTTATCGGTTCTTTATAAATTATAAACAGTAGCTTACGACTAAGATGGATAGAAATAAACCATTGGAATAATCGTAGTGTAATTTGGTATTAGTTTATCTTAACTATAAAATTACACTAGTACACTCTGAGTGTTTTGAGCATGACCATTTAAGGTAAGTTCTTTTTATACTGACTTAATAAAAGAACAAAACCTTAGTTATTATGGAAGTGTGTGCTCTTAATCCTAATATAATAACAAGCACATATATTTAGTATTTATTTCTTTAATTTATCAAAGGGTGAGATTTAGCTCGATAAATCAATAGGTCCGATAAGTTGGAAAATGATATTACTTATAGTGTGTGTTGTTGATTATAGAAGGAAGTTGTGTCCTAGTAATCTAGGTTGATAATGTCCCTAAGAGGAGTTCATAAGGATTGTCATGTTAAACCCTGCAGGTGGACTTAGTCCGACATGATAATAAGGTTGAGTGGTACTACTCTTGGACTAAGATATTAATTAAAGTGAGTCGTCAGTAATTCAATTAATTAGTGGACATCCGACATCTTAAACACAGGGAGATTAACACACTTATAATAAGAAGAAGCCCAAAATGTAATTTGGGATTGATGCAGTAGTTCAATAATAATTCTTTAGTGGTATGAATTATTATTGATGAAATTAAGTTGGATGTTCGGGGCGAACACGGGAAGCTTAATTTCATTGGGAGACCAAAACCAATTCCTCCTTTCTGTCCCTATCGTAGCCTCTTATTTATAAAGTATTATACTCACCTATACCCACCTTCTTACCCAACCTTAGGTGGCCGGCCAAGACAAGCTTGGGCCGACCAAAGCCAAAGGGTTGAGCCATTGTAGTGGCCGGCCAATGCTTGGAGCTCAAGCTAGGTGGGCCGGTCATAAGAAAATAAAAGGATTTTATTTTTTAAAAATCTTTTCTTATGTGGATACCATGGTTTTAAAAGAGAGTTTAAAATTTAAATTTTTTCCTTTTATAGCTTTCTACAAAAGATTAAGTGAAAGGTTTGATATCTTTCCTTATTTATAGTTAAAAGGAAGATTTTAATTTTTGATAAAACTTTCCTTTTTTGTAACCATCTTGATGATATAAAAGAAAGTTTTAAAATTAAATCTTTCCTATTATAATTTCTACAAAAGATTAAGAAAAGATTTGATATCTTTCCTTATTTGTAGATTGAGAGGAAGATTTTAATTTTAAAGATAACTTTCCTTTTTGGAAATCATCCACATGTTTTAATAGAGAGATTTTAATTTATAAAATTTTCTTTTATTACCAACCATGAAGGAAAAAATTAATAGAGAAATTTTTATTTTTAAATTTCCGGAAACAAATAAGGAAGTTTTAATTTTGTGTTTAAAACTTGCCTTATTTGGAGCATGATGGTGTGGCCATAGCATGGGTTAAAAGGAATTTTTAATTAAATTTTCCTTATTAACCAATGGCAAGGAGAATAAGGGAATTTTAATTATAATTAAATTTCCTTATATGCCAAGACCAAGGAATATAAAAGTGAGGGTAGTGGTGCCTCACCTCATAACATATCTTATATAGTTTCTCCTCTCTTCCTTGGTGTGTGGCCGACCCTATTCCCTTTCTCTTCTTCTTTAGTGGCTGGTGCATCCCCTTCTTGGAGCTCTTGTGGTGGCCAGTTCTTGCTAGGAGAAGAAGGAGAGAAAGGAGGTTTTGCTCTTGCATCCCTTAGAGCTTGGTTGGTGGCCGAGACTTGCTATCTCTTGGAGAAAGGTGCTTGGCTGAAACTTGGAAGAAGGAAGAAGGAGGCTTGGTGGATTCTCATCTCGATAGATCGTTGCCCACATAATGTCCGGGATAAGAAGAGGAATACGATAGAAGATCAAGAGGTTGTTGCTTACAAAGAAAGGTATAACTAGTAATTGTTTTCTGCATCATACTAGTTTTCTTTATATGAATTCCAAACACAAGAGTCTAGAGATTCTAGGTTTCAAATTTGTAATTTGAGTTTGTGTTTTTTTTGTTTTTCATATTTGTGATTCGATTGTTCCTTGTGGTTAAACCTAAGGTTACTATAAGGAAATTAAATATTAAATTTCGTTGAAAGACTTTGTCTAGGAAGTGGTGGTTGCTCCCTATCCAAGAAGGCCTAGTGCCTCGCCATGTTTAACCTAGAAGCCGATCTCTGAAATTAATATTTAATTGAATTTATAACATGGGTGGATTTAGATCAATAATGTTAAGTTCCGTTTGTGATCTAAGTTTAAACCTAAAAGAACAGATAAGTTAAATTTGGAATCAATAATGTTAAGTTCCGTTTGCGATTACGAATTTAATTTCTAAAGAACATAATAGGTTGTTAGGAAAGGTTCGACACGTGTATAAAATTTTTGTACAGTGGAACCGGTACGATCTTCCTAGTAGCAACCAATAATAATCCCACCCACCAAATACAGATTCAAAAACTTGGTATCTTATGTGCTTATCACCAGTAGCGGAGACCCTACATCATTTTAAGAGGTGGCACACAACTCCGAGAATAACAAGTGGATGGGTGTTATGGCAGAGGAGATGGAGTTGCCACATGATAACCAAACGCCGCATCTAGTAAAACTTCTTGAGGGAAAATGAGCTAGAGAGTGCAAATGGGTTGTTATGAAGAAGATAAAGATGTCGACAAATTGAAGAGGCCGCTAAGTAAAGAATTTGACATTAAATATTTAGAAGAGCCCAAGAAGATTCTATAGGTCCCTATTAGTGCGATCAACAAGAGGGGGTAAATTGCCTTGAAAATAAAATCAAACCTTTCTCGTCCTTTTCAAACTAAATTAGAGAAACATTTGCTTTGAAAAGAATTAATTAAAATAAACTAATTGATGAAAGAAAGAGGCACAAAATTTATTTAGTTTGCAATCAGAATATTGCTAATCCAAGACTATAAAAATCTTACTAGAATTCTCCTTCGGGTGGAGTAGACTCTTATAACATTGATAGCCCACAATCAAAGTAGTAGAACAGAAAAGCAATTTGAGTATAAGTGTTGTTCTATACTATTGAGACCAGGGCTCTATTTATAGCTTGCTGGTCAGATTTGACCATTTGCTGACGTGGTAGCTCCGGACGCCTGGAAGGGATCTGGGCGCTTGGGCATGGATAAAACGTTATCCATGTCATAATAGTTCTCAACGGCTCACAATGGATTAGCCTTATCTGGTCCGGGCACCTGAACCTTGCTGACGTGGCCGGTTCGAAGCCTCATCAAGGGAGACACTCCTGGGCTCTAACCTAAGGGGTCCGAGTGCCTGGACCCATTCCGGGTGCTTGATTATGATGTAATTTGTCGTGAATTGGGCATCAAATAATGAAGTACCAAAACCCTCCTACGCTAATGTAGCATAGAAATGACTTGGGGTCGTACGCCAACGAAAATAACGATAGGATGGTAGTCTAGGATTGTATGTTATTTCTATTTTTGGGATTTTTAATATGGAATTGGGGGGTTTTGGATTTTGATTCTAAATCTAACAAATGAAAAACACAACAAGTAGGAAACTAATCTAATGCTGGAATGAAATCTAACTAAGTGCGAATAATTAATCCATAACGTATTGTCACACTACGCTATGGATTAACTATCAACACAATTAAACTAAGAAATGAAATAACAAAACATTAAATGAAACCTAGTCTAGTAAATAAAAGACAATGCAAGTAAAGGAAAGCTAACCTAACCTAAATTACAATTGCAGAGAATAATGGCAACATGAAGTAAAGTAAAGCAAAGCATTTAACAAACCCTAAAGCATTAAAGAAATCTAATTTAAATTAACCTAATTGCATTAAATCAAAGCTAGAACTTAACGAAATTGAAAGTACAAGATAAAGCAAGAATTAAACAAACTAAAATGCATCAAATTAAATCTAGGTATTGGTTAAAGCATTTGATCGAACATGTTGCGTGCATGAAACTAATTAAGCATAATATATGCAATTTAAACATGAGGAATCAAAGTTTGATACAAGCATTCAATCAAAAGCATCAACATATGCAAATTGACAAAATTAATAGAATTAAACTAAGCTAATTCAACCACAATTCACCCTTCCACTTCAATTCCAATGACTATCCTTCGCCGTCACACGAAAGACCCGATGATTGAACCCTAAACTTCGGTGAACAGTAGTTCACTACCGGAATGCTGCTAGCTTCGACACAATGATGGTGAACTAATCTTCCACCGAAGAACCCCCTCGGATGGAAGTTGATTGGCTGTGAGATGGAATGTGTGAGATCTCGGAAAATTTAAATAAATAGGGTTATTTCAGAAATAGCCTTATAAAATTTTTCCGAAATTTTTTGAAATTTTCTGGGAATTTTTCGGAGCTTGTATGACGTGTTTTGAGGGGACGAATTAACGGGTTCGGATTAAGCCTGTTTGGGATACCCGTTTAAGTGAGAAAATGTTTTTATTATATAAATCCTTTTCCCCTTATTTCCTCCCCCAAATCGCCGATCACCCGAACTCCTTCCCCCTTCCTTCTCGATCCCCTCTTCCTCTGTTCTCTCTTGCGGATGAAGCAAAGCCGACGGTTTCGGCGGCTGTCGACCTCGACGGAAACCAGTGGAGTCATCGGAGCTTGCTGGAGCATGATGGGACTGGTGGAGTACAGATCTCCTTCGGTCGAGGGGTTGCGGTTCGGTGGATTCAGCGACCGATTGTCGGCGATACGACAACTAGGGCACGGCGGGGGGCTTGATTCGTGTCGTCTCCTAGCCAATCGACCTTCCCTTTCCTCTCCTCGTGTTGCTCACAGTGTGATCCACCCCTTCATTGGCCGGATTTGGATCGAGAGACGCCACCGAGCAGCGATCTTGGAGGTAAGGTATCGCCGGATCTTTGGTGGATTCAAAGGTTCGTTAGGTTAGAGTTCTTCCGGCATTGATTCTTCTTGTGCTGGTATTTCCTCTTGAGCAGATCTTGCAACTCCTATTCTTGTGGTGGATTGGGAGATTCGGTTGATGATGGTGGTGTTCTTGAGCTGTCGGGCAGAGGCTTGAAGGGTGTTGTTTGATTGTGATCTCTACTTGATTCGGTTGATTCCAGTAAGTTGCTCTATTCTGTTCTGTTCTATTTTGTTCTGTGGAATTGTGATCATGAGGTATTTTTCCTTGCTGACAGCACTCCAACCAACAATAGTATCGGCTGTGATTCGAGGTAAGGTGTAGGGTAATTGTTTCATGTGTTGATGAATTAGATTCATGTATTGGATTAGGACTACATTGGATTAATCCATGATTAGTTGTATGAGGTAGTTGATATATGATGTGTAGATCACGATTGGATTTGATTATTTGTTAGATGATCATGTGTTAGATGATTAGGTATGATCATAATGCCTATTGATAATCTGTTCATCATTAGGTTATGTAGATTAATTAGGTTATGTTGATTTTGATTAGATTTAATTACTTAGATTAAATTAATGGAATGATTAGGGTTAAGACAATTAACGCTAGTCAACTATTGGATTTAATCTAAGATTTGCATTTCTAATCTAATTGGTGATTAGGGATTAGGTAATTAACCCTAATTGACCGTTAGATTAATTAGGTAGGTTGTGATTGATGTGATTAGGGTTTTGCCCTAATTTAGTTTTAGGGATTTTATTTAGCTATTCTTTTGGATTTAACTAAATAAAATATATATATTATTTGACACAGGACTCTGATTCGAGACAGGCGTCTCGACGTTGGATTTGACATGATTGTACCTTCTATTTGAGGTGGGTACCCTTTGACTTATCTTTTGATAGTGTCTTATGATATATGCAGTTTATATATACTTACTAGTGTTGGTAGTTAGTATTTTCCTGGATTTAGTTTAGTTGATACCTGCTACATGCTTCTACTGTTATCTACTATACATTAGGCTGGTATACCTTTACTTCTTACCATGTGTATATATGTTCGTGGATATGGATATTTATAGTGCTTCACTATACTCGATTAGTTGTCATACATGCTGGATATGTGATATTGGGTTTATGCTCTTTATTATCATTGTTATATATATGTTTGTCTGTTTGGCATCTACACATATAGAGGAGGATATGTTCAGGTATGACATACTGTAGCCGCATGCACCATATCGCATGATTGCATGCTGGGCGATTGCCGACTCCATTATTGTTGAGCTCGTCGGCCGACTACATTGACCTGCGCACCACGTGACCACTGCATGGGTAGTGGCACAGCACTTAGGGTGTGTAGGTTGCTCGGTGGTGCTCCGCTGGAGGCTCCACTCATGGGTAGTGTGATAGGCAGCGTGGTAGCACACCGGGGTCCCTCCCCGTCATTGCGTACCGGGAGATGAGAGCATTGCGCTCCCTCCTATAGTTGAGGTTGGAGGATAGGTGTACTCCGGTGCATCCCGTCCACTCGGTCACTCTTCAGGGGTAGTGACGGCAGAGTGCACGGTGTCACAGCCCTACTCACGCGGTCTCACCATTGTGTGTGAGATGTTGACTGGCGTCAGGGGTGACCATGTCATATTGCATCATATGCACAGATTTCATTTATTGTGATTGTTGCATATTGGATGGTGCACTTGGGTGACTGCATATGATTGACATGCATACAGGATACATGCGTATTTGCTCTGACTATCTTTATCTGTGTATGTCCACAGTCATTCGCCCAAGCCTCGCAGGTGAGTGCAGTTTATTTCAGTTATGCATCTTTTTATTTTTTCTTGCTATAGACTGTACTTTATGCCTATTGCTGGTTATTACAGTTTATTTCAACTATGCATATCTGTTATACTGTTAGGAGACTGTACCGTAGATTGTACTGTTAGGAAACTGTACTATAGATCCTATGGTTTAGGAGACTATACCTTAGGATATTACTTGTAGTTATATGTTGCTGTACATATCTATTGGATTACTTGCTGAGTTCTTTGAACTTACCCCGTTGTTACTATTTTTCAGGTTGAGGCCGTCAGGAGAGATTCCAGTCGCTAGCCCCTTTATCGCGAGGATTTCCTGTTGTCAAGATCTGTTTTGTTTTTGCATCTTATATACTTGTGATGTGGGTTTTGTATTGTGGACTTTATAACGAACACTTGGGTTTACTACTTTTGGTTTTCTGCTGCGGATATATTTTCATTACTTCGTGGATTTTGTCTTTCTTCGTTGTAGTGGAGTAGGATGTTTACATATATCTTCGAGGATTCTATATCGTTCTTTCTTTATATAACTACGTGGATTGTTCATATTATATCTGTGTGGACATGTTGAATAAAACTGCGTGGATGTTTCTTATTTGTATTATATTATTCCGACCGTGTGTGGCCGAGGTATAGAGATATATGTATTCTGGATTCATATTGTCACCCGTACAGGGGAGATGCTGCCGAAATTTCTTCGGACAGGGACTACCTGGGGCGTGACAATTTATTTGGTATCAGAGCGAGGTTCACGATACTTGCTCTTCCTTTTGGATTTTCGAGGTTTATCTGATACTAATTCTTTTGGTATCAGAGCAGGTTATGATACTTGCTAGGCATTCTGGACTTTTGGGATTTTATCTGATACCAATTCTTTTGGTATCAGAGCATGGGTTACGATGCTCTGTATTTTCTTTGTATCTGATACCAATTTATTTGGTATCAGAGTAAAGTTTTGCGATACCTACTTGTCGGGTTTCGGATTTTCGAGGCTCACTTTCGTGAGCATTTCTAGGTATTTTGGATTTGTACGGATTTTCATCGATTTTCTCGTTTCGAAATTCCGAGGTATTTTGACGATGTTTTATTGATTCGATTTGGGGGCTAAGCAGCGACAAGACATCTCCAGACGGCAAATAGGTAAATTAGGTAACTTTATAGTTTTTATACCTGTAGTGATATCTGGGTAACATTTTGTTTACAGATATGACACCTACACGTGTTCCGGTACCGAGACATGGGCGGCCACGTAAGAGGCCGATAGATTCTCCTGAGATAGAGTCTTCAGAGAGGTCTGCTAGGGCGGAGCCTGTCCGCCAGGGGCAGACTCCTCAGGTCATTGTGGGTACGTCTGCGTATAAGATCCCGATAGTTCCAACGTCAGAGGTACCTACCTCGATTGTACCACCAGTGGTACCACCGTCGGCATATTCAGCACCTCCCCCATCAGCTGTACCCGCAGAGTACCCGACACCCTCTCTAGCTGTGCCTGCTACCGAGTACTCGGCACCGCATACACATGTGCCGATTACTACATATTCGGCACCAGTACCGGTAGTACTGGCTATTTCTTACCCGGTACCACCCACCTTGGTGGCCCCTCATATGTCTACTCGGTGGTTCCGCCATCAGTACTACCCATAGGAGCGGTCCGGTGGTTCTACCTAGTCTGCGGTGATTCCCAGACATAGTTACGCGTGCCGAATCCCGGCCTTAGCGAGTCGTGAAGGCCGATTCACATTATTCAGCGGGAGGCGGTCAGAGCATAACTCGATCTGGATTGAGACTATGGGCGGACATTCTTTTACATGGCTGCTCCGAGTGGGAAGCTGCTTACCACCTGTGAGATGGGGCGGAGATCCGGTGGGACACAGCGCTCCATTATAGGCGACCACTTATTACAGGCGAGATTTAGGGAGGCATTAGAGTCGATATTTTCCTGAGCATATCGGATGACTCTTGAGGATTTTCTTAGTCTGCGCGAGAATAATCGCTCGATGATGGAGTATAATCTTGAATTTAATCGGTTGGCGATTACATCACGAGTTAGTTCGATAGCGGATCTCGTATGCTTGATTTATGCGAGGGGTGGGCGGGCATCTTCAGCTGAAGATTGCTGGTTTTAGTACTTCATCATACACCGAGACATTGGAAAGAGCTCTCATGATTGAGTCTACTCATCGGAGAGTGAATGCAGATAAGAAGAGGAAGCAGACTGATTGGACTTCCGGACAGATCCAACAGACACAGACTACGGGACAGCAGCAGAGCAGTCACACTTAGATGGGTCAGGGTACTTCTGGGTCATCTGGCCGACACCAGAAGTCAGGACGATCAGGACGTTCCCGGTCTGCTCAGCAGAACCGGAAACAGTCCACTAGTGACTCTTTTTGCACCAGATGCGGATCCCGAGAACACATCACCTCTGCGTGCTCCTTGGGACAGTCAGTTTGTTATCATTGCAAACTGCTCGGACACATAAGACGAGACTGTACGCTGAAGTCTCAACAGGTAGCCTTTGGGATTTCTGTTTCGGGAGGACAGGCTGATCAGTCCGCTACTCAGCGAGGGGGGCCGAAAGGCCAATCTTCGCATCGCCAGCAGAGGACAGCTCCCCCTGCGACAGCTGCATATGGCATGTACGGTCAGGAGCGTTCCGGTGTTCATATGGAGTCCCAGAGTTCTATTTCTGGACCTCAGTATTTGACTCAGGGGTAGTATCAGTTGCAGCCTCATCCATTGGTACAGTATCAGTTACAGCCCTCGCCACCGGTTCAGTACATACTGCAGCCCATAGTCCCATCTTTGACTCAGTGTCTAGTACCGACTCAGTGGCAGGCTCAGACTCCGACACAGCAGCCTTTGGCAGTGCTACCACCTCTACCACCGTCAGATACTGGGCGAGTTCACGCAGTCACCAGAGAGGATGCACAGCGGGCCGACGGATCCGTTTTCCGCGGTACGATTTTACTTTATGCATTTTCTGCTGATATGCTAATTGATACAGGTAGTTCACATTCTTTTATATCCTGTGCATTTATGAGAGAGATTGGTAGACTACCTTCTCATAGACCGCGGCGACTGACCATCTCCTTACCATCTGGTGATACTTTGGATGTCACCCAGGAGGTCAGAGGTTGCCCGTTAGACTTTGGTGACGTTATACTCACTGTAGATTTGTTGGTATTGGAAATGGTCGAGTTCGACATTATCCTTGGCATGGATTGGCTGTCTGCATATCATACCACAGTTGATTGCCAGAAGAGGGTGGTCACATTCCGACCTCCGAACCAACCCTCTTGGGATTTCACTGGCATCAAAGACGATGGGATATCGACCATTTCTGCGATACAGGCGCAGAAATTGCTATCACATGGATGTCAGGGATTTCTATTATCTTTGATTAGTACTGGAGACAGCGGTAGTCCTCAGCTCTCAGACGTTCCGGTGGTCCGAGAGTACCCAAACGTTTTTCCAGACGAGTTACCAGGTTTGCCTCCCCGAAGGCAAGTGGAGTTTGCTATTGAGCTGATTCCAGGGACTGCACCAGCCTCGAAAGCTCCTTATCGTATGACACCGAGAGAGTTGGACGAACTGAAGGTCCAACTCCAGGAGTTATTGGATAGGGGATTTATTCGTCCTAGCGTATCTCCGTGGGGTTCTCCTGTACTATTCGTCAAGAAGAAGGATGGTACTCTGAGGTTGTGCATCGATTATAGGCAACTGAATGCAGTGACTATCAGAAATAAGTACCCCTTGCCACGGATTGAGGATTTATTTGATCAGCTTAGAGATACCTCAGTGTATTCCAAGATTGATCTGCGATCAGAATATCATCAGTTGAGAGTCAGAGATTCTGATATTCAGAAGACAGCATTTCGCACCAGATACGGATATTACGAGTTTTTGGTAATGCCATTTGGGCTTACCAATGCTCTTGCAGTATTTATGGATCTGATGAACCGTATCTTTCTGGAGTACCTAGATCAGTTTGTTATTGTGTTTATCGATGATATATTGATCTATTCGCGTTCTGAGGAGGAGCACGCACAACATCTTCGCATAGTCTTGGAGACTCTGCGACAACATCATCTGTATGTGAAGTTCAGTAAATGTGCATTTTGGCTATCTTCGGTTGGTTTTCTGGGACACGTGGTGTCAAGCCGAGGTATCTCAGTAGATCCTCAGAAGATTGAGGCTATCACTAGCTGGGAGCAGCCGCAGTCAGTTCAGGAGATCCGCAGTTTTTTGGGACTGGTTGGATATTACAGACGATTTGTTGAGGGTTTCTCCCGTATTGCTATACCGTTGACACGTCTGACCAGAAAGGGCATGAAGTTCATGTGGTCAGAGGCTTGCGAGACTAGCTTCCAGGAGCTGAAGCCGAGATTAGTATCAGCACCAGTTTTGGTTTTACCTTCTGGTGATGACGGGTTCATACTTTACACAGATGCATCCCTTCAGGGCTTGAGCGCTGTTTTGATGCAGCACGGTAGGGTAGTCTCCTATGCTTCTCATCAGTTGAAGGAGCATGAGAAGAACTACCCAGTACATGATTTAGAGCTAGCCGCTATTATCTTTGCTTTGAAGATTTGGCGACATCATCTTTATGGTATTACTTTTGAGATTCTTAGTGATCATAAAAGTCTCAAATATATTTTTACACAGAAGGAACTCAATCTCTGACAGAGGAGATGGATGGAGTTCCTGAAGGATTATGATTGTACTATTAGCTACCATCCGGGTAAAGTTAATGTGGTTGCTGATGCACTTAGCAGAAAGTGCAGAGGGACTTTAGCTTGTCACCGAGTGTTAGTCACGGACTTGATTCAGGGATTCTCCGAGTTGGGCCTTGAGGAGCAGGGACGGACAGAGCAGGGTATTCTTGTTACCATGGTTGCTCAGTCGTCGATCAGGATGAGGATTCGAGAGGCCGGTGAGATCAGCATTTACAGTTCATTAGCAGCCAGATAGCTTCCGGACAGCAGACCGAGTTTACACGAGATGATGAGGGGATTGCTTATTTCTGAGGTAGATTATGTGTACCTCAGTCTCACCCGGTCATGGAGGAGTTACTTCAGGAGGCTCATCGTTCTAGATTTGCTATCCACCCAGGTGGGACCCGTATGTATCGTGATTTGAGGCGTTCCTATTGGTGGAACGGTATGAAGAAAGACATTGCAGATTTTGTAGCTAGATGTCTTGTCTGTCAGCAGGTGAAGGCTGAGCACTAGAGACCTGCTGGTTTACTTCAGAGGATCCCTATTCCCGAGTGGAAATGGGAGCACATTACTATGGATTTCGTGGTTGTTTTGCCTAGGACTCGTCGAGGCCATGATGCGATTTGGGTAATCGTTGACCGATTAACCAAATCCGTACATTTTATAGCGATCCGGAAGACTGATTCTCTGGATCGATTGGCAGAGTTATACTGTCGAGAGATTATCAGATTGCATGGTGTTCCTTTGAGCATCATATCGGATAGAGACCCACGGTTCACGTCCCGATTCTGGCAGAGTCTGCGGTAGGCCTTGGGCACACAACTTCGTTTCAGTACGACATTCCATCCACAAACAGATGGACAGTCAGAGCGGACCATTCAGACTTTGGAGGACTTGCTGAGGTCTTGTGTCATGGACTTCGGAGGCAGTTAGGAGGACTACCTGCCATTAGTGGAGATCGCCTACAACAACAACTATCATTCGGCTATCCAGATGGCACCGTTTGAGGCGTTGTATGGTAGGCCTTGTCGGACACCCATCCTTTGGGAAGAGGTTGGGGAGGCCCAGTTGGTAGGACCTCAGAGAGCTCAGCAGGATGCAGAGTTAGTTCGCACTATTAGGCGGAGGATGTCTGAGGCTCAGGACCGTCAGAAGAGTTATGCTGATCAGAGACGGAGACCCCTGGAGTTCTCTATTGGTGATCATGTATTTCTGAAAGTTTCACCCACGAAAGGGGTGCAGAGATTTGGTCTTCGAGGTAAGCTAGCTCCACGATATATTGGGCCATTCCAGATCTTGGAGAGGATTGGAGCAGTAGCTTACCGTCTGGCGCTACCACCATCTCTAGTTGGCATTCACGATGTATTCCATGTATCTATGCTGAGGAGATACGTATCTGATCCGGCACATGTTCTGTCAGATATATCAGTTCCCATTCAGACTGACGTCACTTACGAGGAGGTTCCGGTATGGATTCTGGACCACAGAGAGCGTCAGCTACGGAACAAGTCTGTCCGGCTGGTTAAAGTCGGATGGTAGCATCATTCTGATGAGGAGGCTACTTGGGAGCTGGAGGATACGATCCGAGATCGATACCCTCATCTTTTTGCTTGAGGTATGTGGGTTAGAGTTCCTTTCAGCATTTATACTGTTTGGCTATATTTTAGTGTTGGCTGTTGGTTATAGCGAAATTTGGGGACCAAATTTTTATTAGTAGGGGAGGATGTGAGATCCCGGAAAATTTAAATAAATAGGGTTATTTCAGAAATAGCCTTATAAAATTTTTCCGAAATTTTTTGAAATTTTCTGGGAATTTTTCGGAGCTTGTATGACGTGTTTTGAGGGGACGAATTAACGAGTTCGGATTAAGCCTGTTTGGGATACCCGTTTAAGTGAGAAAATGTTTTTATTATATAAATCCTTTTCCCCTTATTTCCTCCCCCAAATCGCCGATCACCCGAACTCCTTCCCCCTTCCTTCTCGATCCCCTCTTCCTCTGTTCTCTCTTGCGGATGAAGCAAAGCCGACGGTTTCGGCGGCTGTCGACCTCGACGGAAACCAGTGGAGTCATCAGAGCTTGCTGGAGCATGATGGGACTGGTGGAGTACAGATCTCCTTCGGTCGAGGGGTTGCGGTTCGGTGGATTCAGCGATCGATTGTCGGCGATACGACAACTAGGGCACGGCGGGGGGCTTGATTCGTGTCGTCTCCTAGCCAATCGACCTTCCCTTTCCTCTCCTCGTGTTGCTCACAGTGTGATCCACCCCTTCATTGGCCGGATTTGGATCGAGAGACGCCACCGAGCAGCGATCTTGGAGGTAAGGTATCGCCGGATCTTTGGTGGATTCAAAGGTTCGTTAGGTTAGAGTTCTTCCGGCATTGATTCTTCTTGTGCTGGTATTTCCTCTTGAGCAGATCTTGCAACTCCTATTCTTGTGGTGGATTGGGAGATTCGGTTGATGATGGTGGTGTTCTTGAGCTGTCGGGCAGAGGCTTGAAGGGTGTTGTTTGATTGTGATCTCTTGATCTCTACTTGATCCGGTTGATTCCAGTAAGTTGCTCTATTCTGTTCTGTTCTATTTTGTTCTGTGGAATTGTGATCATGAGGTATTTTTCCTTGCTGACAGCACTCCAACCAACAATAGTATCGGCTGTGATTCGAGGTAAGGTGTAGGGTAATTGTTTCATGTGTCGATGAATTAGATTCATGTATTGGATTAGGACTACATTGGATTAATCCATGATTAGTTGTATGAGGTAGTTGATATATGATGTGTAGATCACGATTGGATTTGATTATTTGTTAGATGATCATGTGTTAGATGATTAGGTATGATCTTGATGCCTATTGATAATCTGTTCATTATTAGGTTGTGTAGATTAATTAGGTTATGTTGATTTTGATTAGATTTAATTGCTTAGATTAAATTAATGGAATGATTAGGGTTAAGACAATTAACCCTAGTCAACTATTGGATTTAATCTAAGATTTGCATTTCTAATCTAATTGGTGATTAGGGATTAGGTAACTAACCCTAATTGACCGTTAGATTAATTAGGTAGGTTGTGATTGATGTGATTAGGGTTTTGCCCTAATTTAGTTTTAGGGATTTTATTTAGCTATTCTTTTGGATTTAGCTAAATAAAATATATATATTATTTGACACAGGACTCTGATTCGAGACAGGCGTCTCGACGTTGGATTTGGCATGGTTGTACCTTCTATTTGAGGCGGGTACCCTTTGACTTATCTTTTGATAGTGTCTTATGATATATGCAGTTTATATATACTTACTAGTGTTGGTAGTTAGTATTTTCCTGGATTTAGTTTAGTTGATACCTGCTACATGCTTCTACTGTTATCTACTATACATTAGGCTGGTATACCTTTACTTCTTACCATCTGTATATATGTTCGTGGATATGGATATTTATAGTGCTTCACTATACTGGATTAGTTGTCATACATGCTGGATATGTGATATTGGGTTTATGCTCTTTATTATCATTGTTATATATGTGTTTGTCTGTTTGGCATCTACACATATAGAGGAGGATATGTTCAGGTATGACATACTGTAGCCGCATGCACCATATCGCATGATTGCATGCTGGGCGATTGATGACTCCATTATTTTTGAGCTCGTCGGCCGGCTACATTGACTTGCGCACCACGTGACCACTGCATGGGTAGTGGCACAGCACTTAGGGTGTGTAGGTTGCTCGGTGGTGCTCCGCTGGAGGCTCCACTCATGGGTAGTTTGATAGGCAGCGTGGTAGCACACCGGGGTCCCTCCCCGTCATTGCGTACCGGGAGATGAGAGCATTGCGCTCCCTCCTATAGTTGAGGTTGGAGGATAGGTGTACTCCGGTGCATCCCGTCCACTCGGTCACTCTTCAGGGGTAGTGACGGCAGAGTGCACGGTGTCACAACCCTACTCACGCGGTCTCACCATTGTGTGTGAGATGTTGACTGGCGTCAGGGGTGACCTTGTCAAATTGCATCATATGCACAGATTTCATTTATTGTGATTGTTGCATATTGGATGGTGCACTTGGGTGACTGCATATGATTGACATGCATACAGGATACATGCGTATTTGCTATGACTATCTTTATCTGTGTATGTCCACAGTCATTCGCCCAAGCCTCGCAGGTGAGTGCAGTTTATTTCAGTTATGCATCTTCTTATTTTTTCTTGCTATAGACTGTACTTTATGCCTATTGCTGGTTATTATAGTTTATTTCAGCTATGCATATCTGTTATACTGTTAGGAGACTGTACCGTAGATTGTACTGTTAGGAAACTGTACTATAGATCCTATAGTTTAGGAGGCTGTACCTTAGGATATTGCTAGTAGTTATATGTTGCTGTACATATCTATTGGATTACTTGCTGAGTTCTTTGAACTCACCCCGTTGTTACTATTTTTCAGGTTGAGGTCGTCAGGAGAGATTCCAGTCGCTAGCCCCTTTATCGCGAGGATTTCCTGTTGTCAGGATCTGTTTTATTTTTGCATCTTATATACTTGTGATGTGAGTTTTGTATTGTGGACTTTATAACGAACACTTGAGTTTACTACTTTTGGTTTTTCGCTGCGGATATATTTTCATTACTTCGTGGATTTTGTCTTTCTTCATTGTAGTGGAGTAGGATGTTTACATATATCTTCGAGGATTCTATATCGTTCTTTCTTTATATAACTGCGTGGATTGTTCATATTATATCTGTGTGGACATGTTGAATATAACTGTGTGGATGTTTCTTATTTGTATTGTCTTATTCCGGCCGTGTGTGGCCGAGGTATAGAGATATATGTATTCTGGATTCATATTGTCACCCGTACAGGGGAGATGCTGCCGAAATTTCTTCGGACATGGACTACCTGGGGCGTGACAGAATGAATCGCCACCGCTTCTTTGCCTCTGCCACCTGAACCCCAGTAAGAAGAAGTAAAAGAAGAACGCCGGACGGTGGAGATCACACCGAAGAACCCCTCTAGCGAGGTGGATTTGGTCGGAATCGCTGTCGAAACTTGCTGCTCCTGCCAATTGTGCTCGCTATCTTGCCAATTGGAATCGAGCAGAAGTGGTGGACTGTGGATGGTCGACCAGTGATAATGAAGGTAAGGGAAGAAGCCGCCAAACGGAGAAAGAACGGAGAAGAAAGGTGTGTGTGGGGTTGTCGCGTGCCCTAGCCTTCCGCGAGAGAAGAAGTGTCGCGAATAGAGATGATCTGGCTACTGTGCGTCCACGTGAGAGAAGAGGAATGGATTCTTAGTGGATGAGGTTTAGGTTAAGGAAAGGGCATCCATTAGAGTTTAGATCCGATTCATTAAAAGTAGAGTTCAAATTGGGCTTCAAATTGGATGAGTTGGGCTTTTGGATTAGGTTTGAATTGGAGCTCTACTTCTTTGAATGAGGATGATTTTTATGGACGATCCAGATCACTTTAAATCAGGATGGAAGGCTAGATCACTTGATCTGACTGAAGGGGCAAGATTTCTCCTGATCTGGATCAACGGTTCACATTGATTCAGCTTGTTCTCCTCCGTTTGACTTCCAAATCAGGCCAAATTTGATCTGGCTCGACCCTAATCCATGGATCTTTAAATTTCCTATAAAATCACATAAAAATATGAAATTAAATTCCATAATTTGTAAAAAAATTATAATTAAGTCCAAAATAGATCCTACTCATAAAATATAATATAACCATAAAATTAAGCATGCGAGAAGGTAAAAATATCAAGAATAAGAGCCAAAATAATCAATAAAAATGCTCATTATCAGTACCAAAAGCATCTGGGTGCCTGGAGCTGCTCTAGGCATCTAAAGCAGTCAACCTATGTTGACTGCTCATTTTCCTCCATTCTGACTTCATTCAATTGGGTGATTTCGGCTAATCCTGAATAGAGCTCACCCGAACCTATTTTCTGGCCTTCTCCTAGAGCAATCTTCTGCTCCTGCTTCTCGTCCCTCGAAAATGTCGCACGCTTCCTTCTCCTCCACCGACATACTCTTCCATAGCACCTCGTCCCTTGGATGCACTGAGCCCGTCAACTCTCTCCCGTACCATCCTTCTCTCTAGCTGCATCTTTTGCTTAATTTTTTGTGCTCCAAAGTTCCTGCACACTTAGACAAGAGGCATCAAATATATACAAGACCTAACTTAACTTGGTTGACCACATCAAAACTACCTTAGGTTATTTACAATCTCTCCCTTTTTGATGTACATCAATCCAAGTTATAGTTAGGGAAAAACATAGAAAAAATGATAATTAAAACTGGAATTTTACAAACTATAAAATTACAAATATAACCTCCCATAGACTTAAGATTTCATCTTTAATTCTCCCTCTTTAATCACATCAAAATAAAGTTAGGGAAAAAAAAGTTAGATAAAAATGTAAAACTTATTCTAAGGGTTAAGGAAATAAAATTCAAAGTAAAAAAAAAATTATAAAATATTTTTCTCAAAATATAAATTTTCAAGATTTAATAATCACACTTGCAAATTTAATTTAAAAATAAGTTTAACACTTAAAAAAATTTTAAAATTTTTTCTTAAAGTTCAACAATATATGAATATGTAGAAAATTTTTTATAAAATTTTTAAAGTAATTTAGCATAGATAAATTATTTTGTACAGAAATATAGTTTTTATAAGATAAATTTCAAAAATAGGTTTTTATCCAAATAAATCTCTTAATTTATTTCTAAGTATTGAGAACATATATAACTAATGAAAAATTAAAATTTTCAAAAATAAGTTTTCGATACTTTTTAGTTTAAAAAATAAGATTTTTAGTTAATAATCCATAGAGAATTCATTATTTATCAGAAAATTTACAAAAAAAAAAAAATTAAACAAAAATTCAAGAGTTCTATCACTTTAGCAAAATTTGGATAATAATTTATAACAAAAAAAAATAAAACAAAACATTTCAAACAAACAAAATTATTTTAAAAAATGAATATTTTAAAATAGTTTTACTATTCTAAAAGTCCGGCTGATTTTTCTAAGTGTTCAAAATATAACGATAATTTTCTAAAAAATTAGGATTTTCAAAATATATCTACGAGAAAATTTTAAAATTTAAATTATGTTTTCCAATAAAAAATCCATAATAAAATATTTAATTGATGAAGATTTCTAAAATAAATTATATTAAGAGTTTATTCATTCTAACAACTAGGAACAAAATTTCAATAATAAATGCGAACAGTATGTATTCGAACTTAATTTTGCAAATTAAATTATCATTCCTAAATTTAAAATATGTATAATCATTTATTTATACTAAGCAATATTTGAGGACCCAAAATAAATTTTTATCTATTGGATTAACAAAAAATTTCTTGGGTGCATATTTTTGCGATACTTTTCTAATTTGACTCTTATAATATTTAAGGTACCAATTTAGATTTCTATAATTAGGATTAACACATGGAAATTTTTTTAATTTTTCAATTTGGTCCTTCAATTTTTTATTTTCTTCCTTTAGTTTATCATACATTTCTAAAAGACATGTATTCGCTAAGATTGCTTTCAATTCTAAAACTTCCATTTTTAAATTAATATTTTTAGACTTAAGCTTATATAACGACCTAGTCATAGATTTAATACCTAGATATAATGTGTCAGGAGGTAGTAGACATACTTACCAGATCCACTCTGATGTTTGTTTATTCCTCCTTACTACAGGTTTCTTCTAAGGAGCCTCCCCCTTCATCTATGCTCTCCTCATGGTGACTTGCCATCAGTGCAAGTCCAGCGTACTCCTCCAAATCAGATTATGATAATGACTTGTCTCAAGTCGCCTTCAGGGTTTTCTACTTTATTGTGCTTGGCCTTTTCTTATTGTCCTTTTTCTTCAGCTTTGGGCAGTCATCCTTGATGTGCCCCTCTTCATTATAGTTATAGCATCTTATCTTCCTTGCTCTTCTCTTCTTGGCCTGTATTTAATTAAATTTATTAGATCTAAAATTTTCTTAAATTTCCTTATTATAAATGTTGTTTCATCATCGTCGAGGGAAGTGTCAGCATCTGATTCATCCTTCTTGGCTTTTAGGGCAATGTTGTTTGATTTTTCTATGTCTTGAGTATCTACACAATGAGACTCGTGAAGTTCAAAAGTAGAAAATAAATTTTCAAGCGTACTTACCTCGAGGTCCTTAGAGATGTAGTAAGCATCTACTAAGGCTGGCCTATCACACTCGGAGGGTAAGGTTGTCCGACGAAAAATTGGACATCACCTTCCTTGTAGTAGTGACAAATGAATCAAGAATACAAGATCATAAGGCCACACAAGAGATAATCAAAATCCCACACGGATAGAACATACACAACCACATAGTTATATACTCAGCCCACATGGCTGGAACAAAAAGAACATAACCATGCAGTTATATAGTAAACAGCCCACACGGCTGGAAACAAACATAAATCACACAAAATAGATATACTGATTGCATGCCGACATGACTTGAACAACCACAACACAACCAAAATAAGGTAGCCACAAGGTTAAATTTCAAAAGCAAGTCGAATCACTACACACCAAGTCTGAAAAAACCAAAGTAGGAATAACATAGTGCGAAATAATCAGAAAACGGATCTTGGATGTGACGTGGGACTGACAGCCAGGATTCTCCAAGCAACTCCTCCAACAACTACCTGTTACTTGGTGAAAGAAAAACTAGTACAAGGGGTGGTGAGTGCGGATCATTCAACAAGTAATAAGAATATGATAGTGCATGGATAAAAGTGTAAGGTGATCAAAGATGTACAGTCTCAATAGGGAAATAAGAACATGATTATATATATATGACATAACAAATATATATACCCATATCGGTCTAACTCAAATAGTATAATGATCAGTAATTCACTATGGATCAACAATAGACCAGCTCATAATACCTGGACAATATATATGACAGTATAACTATGTATGATAAAACAGTAATAGATCATCAAATATGAGAGTAATTCTCCATCACAAGAATACCACATATGTGGGAGCAACGCTCCACCATAAATAATCCGTAGTATGTGGGAGCAACACTCTTCCACAAATAATCTGCAATATGTGGGAGTAAGGCTCCACCACAATCAATTCACAATATGTGGGAGCAACACTCCACCACAATCAATCCGCAATATGTGGGAGTAACGTTCCACCATAATCAATCCGTAATATGTGGGAGCAACGCTCCACCACAAACAATCCGCAATATGTCAGAGCAAAGCTCCACCACAATCAATCCGCAATATATGGGAGCAACACTCCACCACAAACAATCCGCAAGTGACCAGGACATCTAGCTATCTAGCTAAGGACCGCGCGAGATTACTCTACCACAGATCACTGTGGGTGATGTAGCCATTTTTACATGTCACGTGGCACTTCAAAATTAATAAAGATTGGAACCCATTAAAACTAAAGATAAAAGTTGTAGTAAGGAGTCCCAAGTCGTATTTTTATCTAATGATAACTAATAAGTGTGTGAGTTCTCTAGATTGGATTCAAATTAACTTCTTACATCAACAAGGTCAATTAGGCATTTCCATTTGATTCACATTACAAATTGAATTAATCTAATTCTCAATAGTACACTAGTAAAATCAAGAATAAGATCAAAGAAAGGTTAATCTCATCTAAACATGATCCACTTCATTTCATCAAATTGGTAGCAATTAAATTCGGATTCTAATGCATTATAGAATCAAATGAATCAATTTCTATATCTTCAATTCACAATCAAAGTAACAATAGATACAATGACTAAAACAAGAGTTTTCTGCAATCAAGACTTGAAACTAAGCTCAAACTTGTATAAACCAAAATAACATTCAATTCATAATCACACTCAAAGATCAAGTAATTCATTCACATCTTAAACTTTCATTAAAAAGATCAAGAAATTCTTTCACCATCTAAATTCAATCCTAGTGACAACATATCCATTGAAAAGAACAAGTGTTTTCTAAATTCAAGAATTAAAACTAACACAAACTTATAGAAACCGAAGTAGGAATTTCAAACTAGAAAGTAAACTGCAATCTAAACTATCAGATCATCAGATCTGAGCAGAGATATAAGAAATCAAAGAAAAACAAAAATAGATAACATTCCACATCCATTTCCAAGCTCAAACCTTACTCAACCTACTGTCAACAAAAATGCTCCAAGAAAACTCCCTTCGGGCACCCAACTACGATCAACTAAGCTTCCAACTATTACCAGGTGACGCTCACAACTCCAAGAAACCTCCCTCGAAGCTCCGTTCATCTGATAATCTCATCGACAGAAAAAACAAAGAAAGATTCTGTGATTTACCGAACCAAATTGGTTGATCAGATCAACCTAGTTTCATTGCTGAACGAAGGTCGGAAAAGGATCAGAAACTCCAAGAAACCTCCCTCGAAGCTCTGTTGAATGCAAAATTTATTTATCAAGAACCTCCCACGAACATGAACGCGACGCCGAGCAAAGTCCAAATCATGGCTGAAGAAACATCCCTTTTGCCACTCTCTGATCTTGGAGGATAAAGCCTGTAGCTCGAGATCTCCGTCGTTGAAGAAAGAAGGCTTTTAGATATGGAATGTGGAACGAAAACTACGGGGACGAAGAGTGAACAGTAGAAATGTCGCGAGGAAGAAAATCGCCCAAGCTCCCCGATTCCACTGTAGCTTCTCAACTTTTAAACCTCTCCCAATCTTATCCAACGACCCAGAATAATTTGGATTTTGATCAACAGTGAAAAGTCACTTAAAATTCGATCCGAAGGTGCTGATCTTGATCAAGGGTCTTGATCTACTCTTCCTCAGGTTGGATGGAATGGATCTTCAATGGATGACTCAGATATGCTCCGATCTTGAATGAACGGTTCAAATCACTTCAAGGCTTGATCGTCTTGTTTAGCCCTAGATTTGAGCCCAATTCTAGTCTGGTCGGATCGGGTCCATGATCCTTTTGATGCCTACAAAGAATATATCGAATATTAGCATCAAATACCATGATTATAAGCCAATTTACAATTAAGTCCAAGAATAAATTCAATGCATAAAATATGATGTAAATATGAGTTTAACCTATAAACAAGATCATTAAAAGCATGCATTATAAATCAAAATATTGTAGAAAAATCATGGTTATCAGTGGGCGGTCCAAAATGTCCGGGTTTTTGTCTGCAGGAGATCACTCTACCACAGATCACTGTGGGCAGACAGGAAGTAGCTATCTAACTACGACCTGCGCGAGATCACGCTACCACAAATCACTATGGCCAGCCTAGGGTATAATGCCCCAAGGATAAACCGCAAGCAAACCATCATATGTGGAGGCAAATGTTTCACCACAAGAAATACAAGTAACCAAGACATCTAGCTATCTAGCTAGGGATTGTACAAGATCACTCTACCACAGATCACTGTAGGTAGCCCAAAATGTCAGGATCCCTGTCTGCGCGAGATCACTCTACTAGATCACTATGGGCAGACAAGAGGTAGTTATCTAGTTACTGGCTATGTGAGATCACTCTACCATAGATCACTGTGGGCTGCCCAACTACTAGGGAGTAATGATCATCAAACTAGCTCATACCACATGAGAGTAATGACCGTTATACTAGCTCATACCGCAAGGGAGAAATGGTCATAAAACTAGCTTATACCACATGGGAGCAATGATTGTCAAACTAACTTATACCACAAAGGAGTAATGGTCGTCAAACTAGCTTATACCATATGGGAGCAATAATCATCAAGCTAGCTCATACCGTAAGGGAGCAATGGTCATTAAACTAGCTTACACTACATGCATATAGTGCAATGATGAACATGATGTAAATAATCATGATACCAATACAATGATCATCAATGCAACAACTCCCTCAACATAAGTATAATCTAATCAACATTATCCTCTAATAGTACACACCAGATATGTGTGCACACACAACACGGGTATAATCAACCAAATACCTCAATAATACACATCAAACATGTATGAACACTGAACATAGGCATAATCAACTAGATACCTCCAATAGTACACACCAGATACATGTACACACACCACATATAGGTTTAATCGACAAGATACTTCCAATAATACATACCAACCACCCATACACACACTACAAATACATGTCACTCACAACATATGTATAATTATCAAGATACTTCTAATAGAACTCACCCGACAAGTATGCAAACCCAACACACGTAGATCCAGAAACATGATCCCTCAATCACATATACCTATATGCATGAAAAGATCCAACATACGTCAACCAACAACATATGCAATACATGACAACACCTATACACACGTGTACACTAATATATGCATAATCAGCATGATAACTCCTATAACACACACTAAACTCATGTGTACACTACTGCATACAAATAATCTAAATGTAAATTCATATCGTACACACCATACACGTGCGCATCTTACAAGATAGGCATATTAAACAATGAGACTGTATAGACAATAAAAAGAGAATCTCAAAGATCAAGTATAAAAGTATCAAGCACAAGAGAAATACGAGTGGAGTCAAGATAAGCAACCTAATCCATTAGATAATCCATGCACTAAGTATCCGCAGGTCACACTAAGTATCCTCATGTCCAAGAGTCTGCTTCCAAATCGAATCAAAACCTTGCATCATATAATACAAATCATAGCCAAGTCCTACCGTACATCAAATAATCAAACCTAATCTTAAACTGATTAGGTAACCTAATTGAAACAATCTAGTCATCCCACAATACCTTCACAACCAATACCTTCCCCTTCACCGGTACAGTGAAATCACAGTGATGGCCACGAAGTAGAGGGAAACATCACTATAGGGAGTTCAGTGACCCTCGCCATGGTTGACGGTGTTGCCTCTCAAGACAACAATGGTTATGTCATCGCCAAGCTAGCATCAAGTGAAGGGCAACAATCACAGAGCTAGTAATGGGTGAAGAGAGGCAATAATAGGGAAAGTCGAAGAAAGGAGACAGTAGTGGAAGATCACTAGCATCTTGCTTGTGGCCGGAGCTGTGGTTGTCCGCCATAGCTTCTCAAAGAGGAAACCCACAGTGGAATGAGCGATCGACGTTGAGTTTCTCAGCAAGAAGTGGCTTGAAAGAGGGGGGGGGCATGGGTCACCGATGATGGTCGACTGAAGACTATAGAGGAGGGGTGGCGAGGAGAGGCTAGGGCATGGGTGAGGTAGAGAACGGAGGCTCTCTCAACATCTCAAGTTGGGAGATTGGCGATAGGGCGATGTCGGGCGATGACAGGCGATCAAGCAATGTTAGGCGGTACCAAGCGATCAGGCGTCGGTGGTGCTGGGCGATCGACGATCGGGTAACAAGATGACGGTGATTGAAAAACTAGGGCACGATGTCACACCACTTGTTGCGGCTACAACTGGCGATGGTGGCTACGTAGGGGATGCACCAGCAATGACCAGCTCATCGCGATGATTGACGTCGATGCCCGATGATAGATGAAGTGTGGTGCGAGCTCGAATGGCAGCGGTGACATTGGGTAGAGACGAGAGGAAGAGGGAGATCGGGAGAGGGGAATCAGGCTGAAGAGGTTCGACGGAGAATGAAAAAGGAAATAGAAAATGAACTTGGGTTAAATAATCAAAACCTAAGTTAAATCTCTATCAACTCCTCATTTAATTAGACATTCCAAATAGGCTTTCTCCTAACCCAATCTCGACCTAATAAATCCATCCCCTTAAATCGTGTCACACGAGCTCCGTTTAAATTTCGAAAAATTCTCAAAAAATTCCATAAGGTTATTTCTCCAATAATACTTATTATTTAATTATATTTGGGAGCCTTATTTTACATTCTCCTCCACTAATAAAAATTTAGTCCCTAAATTTATTTCTCAAACTAAGAGATCCTCATCCAAGGGTAGCAACTAAACCACATATCCATATACTAGTCCATCCTAGTATCGTGAACAAATCTCTAACCTTAATGGGTAAAAGGTTTCCGTATGAAACCACCTGATGATATCTACCTTCAAGTAGATTGTGATACTCTGTGAGTCATGAGCTCACCATGCTTTTGCTATTTTCACATTGTTGTCTAACCAACTATGTTGAAATTCATAACACACACTATCAGCAGATTCTCTAACGTCTGTATAGTGCACTCAAATAGTCCATCTATCTAAGAGTGAAAAACTATACTAAAATAGAGCTCTTTACTCATAGTCTGCTATACACTCTACCAGAACCGTGATATAAATCGTGGATCTCTATCCGGTATGATACATAGAGGTATATCATGAAGTCTGGTAATATCTCTACAGTCAACTCAGCTAATCGATCCAAAGAATCCATCTTACGGATTAATAGAAGTGAGCAGATTTGATTAACCAGTCATCAATTACCCAAATCGCATCATGTCTTGGATAATCCCACAACAAAGTCCATCGTAATATGTGATGTCATCCTTTTATTACATGTCACTAGGCACTTCAAATTAATAAAGATTAGAACCCATTAAAACTAAAGATAAGAGTTGCAGTAAGGAGTCCAAAGTTGTATTTTTTAAGTTAACTAAATAGTGTGTATTTGACAAAACCTATTCTATTACAGAAATTAAACCTAAACAAACAAGTAATCAAACATTATAAAACCAATTCAAAGTAAATAAATCTAACGGGAACCTAAACTAGTGCAGAAATTAAACCTAAGAAAGAAGAAATTAGTGACTTAACGCGACCTAAATTACTTGAAACTAAACTAAACCAAATGAAAACAATTGAAGAAATGTAGAAATTAGAAGTCAGAATTGAAGTATTTAAACCAGGAATCAGTAATGAAGTGATCAGGATTCGAATTAATGCTATGAGTCAATCTAAATCCTTACCTCTAGTTTCTGCACAATGAAGGACTACTTAACCAACTATCTAACTAATGCAATTACCTAACAAACTTAGATAATCAACTAAGAACAAGAATTGGAATTGGAATTAAAAATTCAAACTGTAAACATAACTTACTGTAAGTAATTGATGAATTGGATTGCATAAGCTTAATCAACCGAAACAAGAATGAAACCTAGTTGCAGAATTGAAACATGCTAAACTAAATGAAGAATCAGTAACAGATCCTAATTACAAACACCTAAAAGTAACAAATGCAGATTGGGTCATGTTTGAATGACAAGTAAAACAAATCAAAACTGAAAATCTACAAATTAAATCTAGAAACTAGGTAAATAGAACATTCCATAAACTTAGTTCATCGATCTATTCCTTCCCTCTACCATCACACAAAGTTGCTTCTGGGAACGCCCTTTGAGCAATCAACGATGAAGATCTGAACTCCTAGCTGATTTGGACGATGCTCTTAGCTATTTGAGAACACCCTTCAAGCTTGTGATTGTCTAAATCTACCCGCGTTCAAAGAACAGAGGAGAGAAATCGGAAGCACTCGTTCGGATCGATTCCGAAGTCGCGGTTGGAAATGAAGATGAAATGGACTCGACAGAACTGTGAAAACTCTGCAGTCACTTCAGTTGGATGATGGCAGCTCAGATCGGGGAACGCCCTTAAATCTGTGTGTGGATGAGACTCGTGGAACTCAAAGTTATGAATCGAGGAACGCCCTCAAATCGCGCCCTGCTCCTTGATCACCGGAAGCCGGATGGTTCAAAGCTCGCTGTTGATGATGGAATTCGACCTTAGATCTGGATGTGGAAGGGAGCGTCGGAGACAAAGAAGATGAACAGTGAAATTATCACAAGGAGAAACACCGAGCTCCAAAAATCACTGTAGCTTCTCACTGGTTTTTAAATTAACTCAAATCTCAATCAACGGTTGAGAACGTTAAAATCTCATCTAACGGCTGAATAAATTTAGATCGGGATCAAAAGCTTCGGATCTTGATACATGACTGTAATTTACTTCCACTTGGCTTGAATGGATCAGATCTTTAATGGATGATGCAGATCTCTCTTATTAATAATGAACGGTCCAAATTAATTCTGGATTGACCCTCCTTGATTAGCCTCATATTTGAGCCTAAATTCAATTTGATTTGAAAGAGTCCATGACCCTTTTCATGCCTACAAAGAATATATCAAAATATTAGCATCAAATACCATGATTATAAGATAATTTGTAATTAAGTCCAAGAATAAATGCAATGCATGAAAATAATGTAAATATGAGTTTAACCTATGAGAAGATCATTAAAAACATGCATTATAAATCAAAATATTGTAACAATATCATGGTTATTAAATCCCCTACACTTAGTCTTAAACGTCCCATGCAAGTCAAGAAAACCTAAAAATCTACTTAAATGGCAACCCCTAAACAAAGTCCTAAATATGATTAAAAAAAATAAAGAAGGAAAACTATCTAAGATTATCACATTTCAAAATATCAAACATTCATGGACTTCAAACTTTACTCTTGGTTAACTACATAATAATTTTCATCCTTCATCAAAAAATTGACAATGATTTCACACTAAAACCTCACAAGATAAATTTTTGATGGCCCTCATCCTATTTCACATGTAATCACAAAAATGGTGGACACTCAAGCTTCTTGCACTACCATATGCTTGCTTATCTTCTACTCTCTATCATGATCATAGATATCCATCACAATATGAAGGTTAATCATAAAGAATAACAAGAAGGAATCAATTGCAATTCAAGCATTAGTTAGATTAAAAGATAAGGAAGAAATAATTTGCAATAAGTTCTAATAGAAGATATAGATACTAAAGAATGTTATCTAATGAATTCCAGTCACTCTTCCCTACTTCTCTTCATTCTCACTCACCTCTAAATGCATCTCCAATGATTCCTCAATTCAGTTCCCAATCAAATTCCACCAACTAAAGCTTAAACAAAATCAATTCCAATTCGGCAGCTTCCCAATTTCAGATTCATAATTCTCACAGCTATAGAATTACTGCACATCACAATTCCCATTTCAATAGTTTTCCAATTATGAATTCCTATACCATTCAACACCTTAAAAAGTAAGGAAACATGTAATCACATTTGTTTAAGCAATACAAGGTCTTCAAATAATTCCTTATTGAATTCAAGAGCTATACTAAGTTGGTACAAACTTTGATACTCCTTGAAACCAAATTCTATTTTGTTTTGTTCTCCTTCCTTACTGCATTCAAGCTACTCTTCTATTCCATTTGTTACTGACAATACCATAGTTTAACTTGAGTTTCCATTTTTTTAAACAACCACATTTTATTCCAGCTTTATAGTTACTGATTCCAGAATTCTTAAAACCTGTTCATCATTTTGTTATTGAAATTACACCAACCATCTAAAGAACTGCATCCTATTGCATCGGTAAGGAACGAAACCAAGCTTAAAGTAATCTAGCAACAACAATTCTTCCTCAGATTTTGGCTCTTCATTCACAGTTCCAGAACTTGGAATCTATTGAAATATACCCTCAATGAACCTCAACATGTATCTATCTCCCCCACACTTAAGACTTGTCCATCCTGGACAAAAATTCCTTTCCTTTAACTACACTTCCTGGATAAAAAGAATTCAACTAAAACATAATTATATAGCACCGAATTCTGCACAGTACTGCATTGAAGTTGCAGTTGCTTTTCTCCACTGATTTCAATTTAAATCTCTGATTCCAACAATTTAAATCCTTGTAATTTGACTTAGAGTTTGCAGAAATCTTTGAGGAATCAAGAATACCATATGTTTCTACTCTTCCAGAGCTTCACTTAACCATCTCACTAGTTTAAATTCTGCTCCAGAATTTTGATACACCTTTGATATCAAGTTTCAGCACTTCTCATGTTTTACAGTTTTCTTATTTATGCATTGCACTTTGTCAATTGTTTGCCAAGTAAACTCCACTAACCTCATTAGCATTCCATAATTTCTTAATGACATATATCATCAACACCTCAAATGCTCAAATAGCTTCTAAAATCACTGCTAAATAACAACCTCCAAATTCAGCAAGTTTCAGCCCTTGTTTCATTTCTGAAAATGTTTAAAAGGGATTACTGGATTGTAATTCCTTCAAATATTCAGAGTTATGACACCATCTTGCAATGTTTCATTAATAGAATGGTGCTTTACAAATGAAATTCGAATTCTATCTCATAGTAATCATATTTCATTTTTCTCAAATTTCCTTCACTGATTCCATTTCCAGCAATTTAATACTATCTAAATTATGTCTGATTATTCTAGCTTCTAATTTCTCTTAAAGATCCAAGTCTCAAAGTCAAATATCTTTAGTATACGCCATTTAATTCTCCACAAATGAAGGCTTAACTTCAATCTATTCCAGATCAGAAACCATTACACAAATTAATATAGTTTATATTAGTGAATAGATTCCAATAACTTAGTGTTTAACTATTTCTCTATCAAATATGTGAAGACCTGGAACCATTTAGCACCATTTACTACTGGGAATGAAAATGATCCACTTAATTATTCATTGACTTATGAGTTGCTAATCTGAAATTGGAAACTTCTTAAACAAAATAACATTTTGTTAACTGCAGGTTTCAATTTTCATCATCTACTGCATTCCCAAAATTAGTTCAAAGAATCATTCTTAATTTTTATTTCTTCACTACAGCAGACTAACAAATTTGATTTCAAACACATTTAATATCAACAACATCTTTCTAGCAGATTTCATTTCAGAAATTTGAGAGTTTCAGTATTCACAAATCAGTACTATCCAGTTGTAGAAGACAATGTGATATTGAAACACCATTGTTGCTTTTTCAGAGCTTTACTTAAGCTTCTAACTTGTTAATGCAATGAGTTTCAAGAGTTTGATAACTTAAAACTTTCATTAATTGATTCTATTTTTTTTCCTTCTATGTTAAGTAACTTCCTTCTTTTCAGATTCAATGATACTATCTCAAGTACTTCATGAGTGGAATGATACTCACCAATTGATTTATGAATTTTGATCCATTTGATAAGATATTCGTAGCTACAAGAAACCACTATTTCTGCATTTACATCACTATTTTGAGCAACTTTAAAATCCAAATTTTGTACCACTTAACACTTAAGACAATAAGGAACATATTAAAACACTCGATTTTGGCAAAGCAAGATCTTCATATAGTACCTCAGTGACTTTGAATCCATCATTTAACATTTAATGTATCCATATCCAAGAATTTGTAAATGAAAGGACAATAAAGGTATGCCGGTAAAATCAAGAAAAAGAGCAAGACTTAGTGTGGAAAAGATATAAAAGATTAACCTTCATAAATGTAATTCAATCCATTAAATAATAGTTTTGAAAGAATCAAAGCAAGTTCTAGCATGCAATAACACAAGTGCATCGCTTAAATTAAGGCTTATCCTCACTAGGCATGAAAAAGTATCATCTCAACTTATCAATCTAGTGTCCATCATTAAGTAGAAACCTTGAGAAAATTAAGAGTCCATTTATGATATTAAGCCTCAAATTAGATACTCAAATTTAGCTCACATTCTCTACTTCTAACATATTATAGGAAAATGTTAAGGGGTGTCATTTTCTTACTCAAAATTAACATTAAATGCAATAAGAAAACTTCCTACACTAAAGAATTTATTTCTCAAAATCAAAATCAACATTTGCATAAAAGGATTCTATTGAAGAAAAAGACTAAACATAGAGCATGAATTTAAATGCAAAAGAAAAATAAGTTGGAACTAACTTCCCTTTATTCTCGGTGGTTGAAGAAGATTTAGAAGAAGAAGTCACGTCGGTAGTGGAGTAATTATGGTTACAGTCAAATCCTTTTATTCATCATTTTTCCCTTGAAAATTCTTTCTGGAGGTCGAAGACGGTTCAGATTAAGTACCCATTTCAAACATCTATTGTGTCCTTAAAAGCAAATAAAAATAACCCCTCTTGAACACTTTCATGATAAGAGAAATGGACGTCACATTCTATAAATTCAAAAATCAGTACCTTAAAGAAATTTTCTGAAAGATCACAAAAATACTAACCTTGTCATGTTGAAAGGTACATATGGGTTCTAAAATGGTGATTATGACTTCCTCATCATCAAATAATGGTTCAAACTCCAATTTAGGTGATCCTTGGAGTATTACTTCCAATGAGCAATCCCATACACTTATGTTATCAACATCTAAATCAGGCTCCCGTTCTGGTGATTCTTAAGGTATTGCTTCCAGTAAGCAATCCCCTACACTTAAATCATCTAAAAGTAAATTTTCAATTCCTGCATCATTCACAACATTTACAATAATAATATCAATAGAATCAGAAATCTATATATCTACATCATCATCAAAAAAATTACTAGAAAAATTCTGTGAAGTAATGGAAGTAGGGTCAGACCTAACAAAATATCTACTTTCCATCTCCCCATTGGAGTTTTGTGTTTGTAGCTAGTTGATGGATGACGCAATTTGATCTAATTGACTTTGTATATTCTGTATCCTTGAAAATTGCTGCTCTTGATGCTCTCTCATTTGTTGCATAATCTCATTAGCTTTCTATGTTGACATTCCAAATTGAGGATCATTCTCTTGAAACCTATATAAATTCTGGTATGCTGGTTCTGGCTCAAAAAATGGTCCTTGTGTATTTTCATACCTGAAATATGAATGATTCACCCAATTAGAATTATAAGTATTAGAAAATGATTCATACCTATTTTAGGATAAAATTGATGCTTAGGCTGAAAATACTGATTCTCCTTTCCACCTCCAAAATACTGAAAATATGGATCCATGCTAAAAGAAATCTCATGTTCTTACACTACAACACTAATAATCAATATTAGAAGACTGAGGAGCATATAGTTTCAAATACATGGATATATGAACATTAAAAAACTTAACAATTCAAGAATAAACCAACATGAAAATACAAAAGATAAGCAATCAAATCAATAGATATGCTAACAAAGAAAGTCAATCAATGCACAATCTAAAATAAACACACATTACTAGTTATGCTCCCCGGCAACGACGTCAAAATTTGATGTCGTCCTTTTATTACATGTCACTAGGCACTTCAAATTAATAAAGATTGGAACCCATTAAAACTAAAGATAAGAGTTGCAGTAAGGAGTCCCAAGTCATATTTTTTCCAAGTTAACTAAATAGTGTGTATTTGACAAAACCTATTCTATTACGAAAATTAAACCTAAACAAACAAGTAATCAAACATCATAAAACCAATTCAAAGTAAACAAATCTAACGGGAACCTAAACTAGTGCAGAAATTAAACCTAAGAAAGAAGAAACTAGTGACTTAACGCAACCTAAATTACTTGAAACTAAACTAAACCAAATGAAAACAATTAAAGAAATGCAGAAATTGGAAGTCAGAATTGAAGTATTTAAACCAGGAATCAGTAACGAAGTGATCAAGATTCGAATCAATGCTATGAGTCAATCTAAATCCTTACCTCTAGTTTCTGCACAATGAAGGAATACTTAACCAACTATCTAACTAATGCAATTGCCTAAGAAACTTAGATAATAAGCTAAGAATAGGAATTGGAATTGAAAATTCAAACTGTAAACAGAACTTACTGTAAGTAATTGATGAATTGGATTGCATAAGCTCAATCAACCAAAACAAGAACGAAACCTAGTTGCAAAATTGAAACATGCTAAACTAAATGAAGAATCAGTAACAAATCCTAATTACAAACACCTGAGAGTAACAAATGCAGATTAGGTCATGTTTGAATGACAAGTAAAACAAATAAGAACTGAAAATCTACAAATTAAATCTAGAAACTAGGTAAATAGAACATTCCACAATCTCAGTTCATCGATCTATTCCTTCCCTCTACCATCACACAAAGTTGCTTTTGGGAATGCCCTTCGAGCAATTAGTGACGAAGATCTGAACTCCTAGCTAATTCAGACGATGTTCTTAGCCCTTTGAGAACACCCTTCAAGCTTGCGATTGTCCGAATCTACCCGCGTTCAAAGAATAGAGGAGAGAAATCAGAAGCACTCGTTCGGATCAATTCCGAAGTCATGGTTGGAAACGAAGATGAAATGGACTCGGAAGAACTGGGAAAACTCCACAGTCACTTCAGTTGGATGATGGCAGCTCAGATCGGGGAACACCCTTAAATCTGTGTGTGGATGAGACTCGCGGAACTCAAAGTTGTGAATCGAGGAACACCCTCAAATCGTGCCCTGCTCCTTGATCGCCGAAAGCTGGATGGTTCAAAGCTCGCTGTCGATGATGGAATTTGACCTCAGATCTGGATGTGGAAGGGAGCGTCAGAGACAAAGAAGATGAACAGTGAAATTATCACAAGGAGAAACATCGAGCTCCAAAAATCATTGTAACTTCTCACTGGTTTTTAAATCAACTCAAATCTAAATCAACGGTTGAGAACGCTTCAAATCTCATCTAACGGCTGAATAAATTTATATCTGGATCAAAAGTTTCGGATCTTGATCCATGACTGTGATTTACTTCCGCTTGGCTTGGATGGATCAGATCTTTAATGGATGATTCAGATCTCTCTTATTAATGATGAACGGTCCAAATTAATTCTGGATTGACCCTCCTTGATTAGCCTATGATTTGAGCCCAAATTCGATTTGATCTGATGGGGTCCATGACCATTTTGATGCCTACAAAGAATATATCAAAATATTATCATCAAATACCATGATTATAAGATAATTTGTAATTAAGTTCAAGAATAAATGCAATGCATGAAAATGATGTAAATATTAGTTTAACCTATGAGAAGATCATTAAAAGCATGCATTATAAATCAAAATATTATAGCAAAATCATGGTTATCAGTATGCTCTAATTTTTATTCCAACATATGAAACTACTGAAATAATCCTATTAGTCTCTGATGTTCAACCCCCCCACTTGTTGACATACTAGACATCAAGCTACAAAATCTATGATGTCTTTTTTCATTTCGTTCCACTAATATGAATGCTCCAAGTCTCTATACATTTAGGTACCACCCAAATGTATCCCAAATCTGAATCAGTGTGCTTCCTGAAGTAACTCCTCTCGGACAAGATAAGACTCAGGAAACACATAATCTCCCACGATAATAATGAATACTGCATAAATAATGTCAACACATTTTCAACGTGAAAAATGATAACTACTAACTCTAAAATCATGAGTTGGACAATTCTTCTCATGATCCTACAGCTATCGAGAAACATATGATATTACTCATTTATGCTGCATCAGAATTGCATCTAACCCCTAGTATGATACATCTGCATAGAGTACAAATTTGTCTACACTAGAAAGTAGAATTAAGACGGATGCAGTTATTAGTCTTTGTTTCAACCCCTGATGTCACGCCCCAGGGGAGTCCCTATCCAAAGAAATTTCGGCAGCACCTCCCTGTACGGGTGATAATCTGATGCATTTCTACAGACACAATATACATCAGCCACAGGCGGCTGGAATATACACACAACCACGCAGTTTATAATACAGCCTACTCGGCTGATACAATAAAAACACAACTACACAGTTATATGTAAACCAGCCCACTCGGCTGTACCAAAACCAAAACACAGCGGAAAATGACAGAAACCAAATACAAACCAAACATAAAACTGCTAGCCGGCTAGGCTTACACAACCAACAACCAATACAAAATACCACATAACTGTTGGTGCAGTTAGCACTAACGATTTAACCCAAGGTTTTGATGAATGACAAAAAGGTTAAGTTAGGTTTATTGTTGATCTAACACTCTGATCGAGTGTGCAGGATAAGTCCAGGCAGGTCGACGGGCTGACGGGATGTCTGGCACGAAGCCCAGCTAGGTCGACGGGCTGACCGGATAGCTGGCGAGAAGTCCAGCTAGGTCGACGGGCTGACCGGATAGGTGGCAAGAAGTCCAGACGGGTCGAAGGGCTGACCGGACGTCTGGCAGGTAAGTGAGGTAAGTCACTAGAGGGGAGTGACTGCGAGGACGCGTTCCCGGGAAGGGAACATTAGGCGTCGATCCGGCTTAGATCCATTTCGGATGTCTAAGTCGAGATCGTGACTAGATTCCGGTCTCGGAAAGACGGAATCTAAGTCATACTATTTGTGCTAATTCATAAATTTGCTAACAATCTATTTTACAGGATATATATTTGTAACGCCCAAAAATTCTCAAACTTGCATTATAAATATTCTATGATTTTTCTGGAATTTTTAGATATTTTTCCGGAATTTTCCAAGTAGCGGAAGCAGCAAAAATAAATAGAACCGCAAAATAGCTTAGGCGGGAATCGAACCCGAGACCTATGGTTTAGGGATAATGTTAGTAACCGGTTGAACCCAGCAGGGCCGTGTTGAGAGAAAGGAGAACCAAATATAATTATAATTGAGTGGGGCCAAAATACCCACTTAATATAAATAGGAAACTTAAAGAGGGTTTGGTTTATTTTTATTTTGGTTCGGCACATCCTCAGCACCGAAACCCTCTCACGCCACCTCTCCCTTTTCTTCCTCCTTCTTTCGGCGCCACACCAAGGAAGACCTAGGGTTCTTTCTCTAGGGCCCCAAGGACACTTTCCGGCGACGATTTCGACACGAGGGCGCACTCCTTCGCGAGAGGAACGCATAGACGCGAGAAGTTTCTCGAAAGGGTCATCTCCACCGGAATTCTAGCGAATAGAATCGTAAGAAATTATGAACCGGAGGTAAGAAACCCCTCACCTGCAGTATAATAGCTACCGTGTGATTTCCTGTGCATTAGTTTAGTTATATGCGTATGTTTTCGACACATAGGGTGTATTTAACCCTCCTCGCAGGTTTAGGGATTTAGTGAGTACCTTTAGATGGGCCGGACACATCTTTTCTCTTTCAGTTGGAGGTTTAGATGCTGTTGGGTGCCTAAAGGTAGTCTTCCTAATAGAGAGGAGAGTTAAAGCACACTAGGTGTTCGATTAAATAACCAGATTAGAAAAGAATGCAACTTAGGCATTTTTATTAGCACAGTTGAATGCATTAGAAGCATCTAAATTAGTAAATCAGTTTATTCTAGCTTATATGGGACTACGGTCCAATGGGTGGGCTCCCACAGTCGCCTCTAAGTTCAGACAACCTAGCTCTAGGTTCAGATAACCTAGAAACAGTAATTTAGAACAGTTTAGCTATACTCAGTATTTTACTTTTCAGTTGGCACTGTACTGGATTAGATATCCATTGGGCTGGGCTCCCATAGTCGGTCCCTAGATTTAGATAACCTAGTAGCTCTACTAAATTCGGGACTTGCAACCCCGGGTCTAGTTAGAGATGCGCGCATAGCACGTACAGTTGTCCGGCCCCTCAGCAGCATGTTTAGTATTTTCACTTACTATATGTATATGGTTTTCAACCTTTCAGAAATTAGTTCGTGAATTCAGTACAGTTCTAGCAGTAGATCAGTATTAGCGTAGCTCAGTTCTTAGTATCAGCTTAGTTTTTCCCTGTGAATATGCATGATGACTTTATGTTCAGCTTTAGATATGCCATGATTGTATGCTTATATGCCATGCCATGCTTAGTTTATTCAGTATACCCAGCATATGTTTTAAACAGCATGATTTAAAATCATATTTGCATCGTTGCATGTTTTTGTGAGGTAGATGGTTTCTTACTAAGCTTTTTAGCTTATAGATACTACTTTTCTTATACTGCAGATAAAGGTAAGGGAAAAGTGGATTAGTAGCGGAGGCTGGAGGGCAATGCTATCAAGATGTGTGTGGGCAGGAGTTGGAATAAAGATCTTTGGGATCTAAACAGTTTTACTTCAGTATTAGCACTTTGCATTTTTAGTTTCATTATTCAGTTTTGGTTGTTAAGTGTTATGAAATAGTAAACCATGCACTATGTAGTATGCCAGGTTTAGTTTGTTAGTAATTATGTTAGAATGCTGGTTAATAGTTGTTAGAATGTATTTCCATTGATTTTAGAATTCTTGTGTGAGATTTTGGCACGCCAAAGTGCTGAAATCGGAGTTCGTGAAATCGAACTCGATCGGTCTACGCGATCGAGTGTAGATATGTCGGATCGGTCGCCGACCGATCCGGACAGATCTGATGTTATCTGATCCTCCGGATCGGCCACCACCGATCCAGACGATAGAGCGAGTTCCGGTGTTTGGTGCCTAGATCGGTCACCGACCGATCAGACATACGGATCGGTCCGCCGACCGATCAGCCACACCTGGATCGGTCTGCCGACCGATCCAGTTGGGAACAGAACGACCGCAGCCCCGATCGGTCTGTGGATCGATCGGCAGGTCTGTAGGTAGTTGGGAAGTTTAGTTTCTAGTCCCTAGCTCAGTTGGGATGTTCAGTTTCCCCTCCTTAGTATATGTATACCAGCAAAGAAGGTCTTTAGACCTTTCTTATCAGTTGTATCCGTCATTAGTAGAGTAAAATTTTAATTAGCCCAGCTTTCCGCACAGTATAGTTTAGCATAAACTGTAGCGATCGGCCTTACAGCCAGTACCCAGAAGGTGGGTCGTTACAATATTGCCTCGGACTAACTTTGTTTTGCAGGAAAAGGGAGTTTTCTGGAACAAGGTGGTCCGGGCGTCCGGAGGGGATCCGGGCGGCCGGAAGGGATCCGGGCGCCCGGAAAGCAAATTATATCCATGCCAAGTCGTCACCACGTGGAGCATCTCGGTTTGAGCAGCTACGTCACATTCCAGGCGCCCGGAAGGAATCCAGGCGCCCGGAGCAACATATAAAATAAGCCCTAGGCAGGAGCTTCATAATCATCTTTCACATCTGAGAACTCTGAGATTACTCGCTCTGCTGCTCTGCGCTCCAACGACGCTCACAAAGCTCCGACGACACGTTCCCGCTCTTTTAAATTCCTTGTTTGTCGGTACAGCTTTGTTTTTCTTTTCATTAGCATCTTTTTGTACTTAAATTGTAATTATCCGAATTGCTAGTGAATTGCCCAATGAAAGTACTCAAGGAGTACGGGCCTTCGAGTAGGAGTCGTCACAGGCTCCGAACGAAGTAAAAAAACCCTGTGTCTACTTTACTTTTCCACTGCGCTTATACTCGATATTTTCGAATCGATATTCACCCCCCCCTCTATCGAATCTAACGGTCCTACAAGTGGTATCAGAGCGAGTACCGCTCTGATTTGGTGCAACCACCAATCAGACTGGGGGTGAAACCTTTTATTTTTTTTTCGGTCTTCACTTTTACACTTTATTCCAAACTGGTTTATTTTTTTTAATATTTTTTTTCAATTAAATATAAATTGGTGCAACACCAATCTAGATTTTTCTACTTTTCCCGCACTACTAATCCAAGACCAAGTCTTGGGATATTTTTTTTTGGCTATTTACTTGTGTACAGGATGTCCCAACAAGAAGGCTTCAGCACAGTACGACCTCCACTCTTCAATGGGGACGATTTTCCGTACTGGAAGAAGCGCATGGAGGTTTACCTCAAAACATACTTCGACCAGTGGATGAGCGTCACGAGACCCTATAAAATTCCAGCGGACAGCTTTGGGAATATACTGGATCCTGAAGACTGGACAGCAGATTTGAAGAAAAAAGCGTCAACAGAAAATAAAGCGATCAACACTCTAAGTGCGGATTAACAAGAGAAGAACTAAACAGAGTCGGTCCACACAAAAACGCTAAAGAGCTGTGGGACAAATTGATCGAGTTGCACGAGGGAACGAGCGATGCCAAGGTAACCAAACGAGACCTGCTCTTAAATAAAATTCTTAATATAAAAATGCAAGAAGGTGAAACGGCAAATCAGCTCCACGCGAGGATCAAGAACATCCTCAACGGGCTTCATGCGATAGGCCACCAGATGGAAAACAGAGACTTAATAAGGTATGCATTAAATGCTTTTCCACGTAATAGTTTGTGGGCATCAATCGTAGATGCCTACAAGATTTCTAAATATCTTTCTAAGTTAAAATTAGACGAGCTTTTCTGTGAATTAGAATTACATGAACAAACTAATGCTGGAGCCGAGAAACGTATAGCTTTATTTGTAGGTTCATCCAAGGAAAAGAAGAGCAAGCCTGAATATGAAGAAGATTCCGACCAAGACTCCGAAGACGAAGAACACCTGGTGAACTTGGTAAGAAAAATGTTCACCAGGAGAAAAAGGAGCTTCAGCAAAAAGGACCTTCAAAAGATCAGCTCTCCCTCAGAACAAAAGAACGTGACTTGTTTTGGCTGCAATAAAAAGGGACACTACAAGAACGAATGCCCAAAACTGAAGTTCGACAAACCGAAGTCAACCAAAAAGAAGGCCCTCAAAGCAACGTGGGACGACTCCTCGGACAAATCGGAGGAAGAAGAGCAGAAACATTAGAGCCACCTCGCACTGATGGCCCGTGAAGCTGAAACAGAAGACGAGTCGGAAGATGAAGACGAGTCTGAACCTGAAACAAGCCACAAGTCCGTACTCGTTTCCGAAGGCCCGAATGAGGTAGATTTTAATTTAAACAAAAATTTTTTTAGAATTATTTCATGTTTAAATAGTAAATTGATTAAACTAGAAAATGAAAACAAATCACTTCTTGAGGAAAATCAAAACCTCAAGGAACAAAAAGAAAATACAAATCCAACTCAAGATCTAACACTTGAGGAGGAGAATTTATCATTAAAAAATGAGATTAACAATTTAAAAGAAATGTTAGAAAAATTCACAACAAGATCAAAAAATCTAGACTTAATCCTAAATAATCAAAAAGCATTCTATAATAAAACCGGACTAGGATATAAGTCGAATTCAAATAAAACCTTCAAATCATTAATAACCCAATACAAATCAACCAATCTAGCTTGGGTTCCGAAAGCGTGCTTAACCACGCAAATAGGACTTAATCAATATTATATACCTAAAGAAAAAATACATTATATAAAATCGAATAAACCAAATCAAAATCCAAAATACAAACCTAAATCAAATTCAAAATTTAAACACTTTAAAAATCAACAAAATTATCATCAAGTTAACCATAACTATAAAAGGAATCGACACAAACCTAAATCCAAAATTTAAATTAATGGGCAATAATTCAGGGGGAGGCTCCAGAATAGCTGGCACCTCCAAAACTAATTTACCCGACAGGATAACCTAAAACAAACTAACTCGGCAGGGTAATTAGGATTAGAGACCAAGTTTAACTTGAGTCATGGTACTGGTGAAGTTTTTGGATGATAGTACGTTAGGGAAACTTGGGCATCGCATATCTAGAAAGATATGGTTTCGATCTGGTGCATTTGGCCAAGTGGAACTGACCGAAGCTACCCTTAAATGAATCCTAACCAGTTAGACCAAGATTTAGTACTAAGCTCCGTGGATAGGACTATTCGGAAAACCTCGAAAGGTTGGTTACTTCTAATGACGTCCATGTGACTCACCAAGCATAGAAGTTTATCCGAAAATTGCCTATTTGTGGAGACCAAAGCTAAATCTGAATCTAACACAAGTTAAACCAAAACTCAATAATTAAAAATCTAATTTCATCTCACAAAATCATAGGATTCCCTGATTGATAATATAGATCGGGTGAGATGAATAAGGCTTCAAAATTTAATTCTTAAAACTTAAAAATTAATTTCAAAAAATTAATTTCAAAATTTTAATTTTAAACTTATTAATTAATTTCAAAATTTTAATTTTAAACTTAAAAATTAATTTCAAAATTTTAATTTTAAACTTAAATTTTAATTTCAAAATTTTAATTTTAAACTTAAAAATTATTTCAAAATTTTAATTTTAAACTTAAAAATTAATTTCAAAATTTTAATTAATTTCAAAATTTTAATTTTAAACTTAAAAATTAATTTCAAAATTTTAATTTTAAACTTAAAATTTAATTTCAAAATTAATTTCAAAATTAATTTCAAAATTTTAATCTTAAACTTAAAAATTAATTTCAAAATTTTAATTTTAAACTTAAAAATTAATTTCAAAATTTTAATTTTAAACCTAAAAATTAATTTCAAAATTTTAATTTTAAACTTAAAAATTAATTTCAAAACTTTAATTTTAAACTTAAAAGTTAATTTCAAAATTAACTTCAAAATTTTAATTTTAAACTTAAAAATTAATTTCAAAATTTTAATTCTAAACTTAAAAATTTTAATTTCAATTTTAAATTTCAAATTTAATTTCAAAATTTTAATTTTAAACTTAAAAATTAATTTCAAATTTTTAATTTTAAACTTAAAAATTAATTTCAAAATTTTAATTTTAAACTTAAAAATTAATTTCAAAATTTTAATTTCAAAATTTTAATTTTAAACTTAAAAATTAATTTCAAAATTTTAATTTTAAACTTAAAAATTAATTTCAAAATTTTTATTTTAAACTTAAAAATTAGATTCAAAATTTTAATTTTAAACTTAAAAATTAATTTCAAAAATTTAATTTTAAACTTAAAAGTTAATTTCAAAATTTTAATTTTAAACTTAAAAATTAATTTCAAAATTTTAACTTTAATACTTAAAAATTAATTTCAAAATTTTAACTTTAATACTTAAAAATTAATTTCAAAATTTTAATTTTAAACTTAAAAATTAAATTCAAAATTTTAATTTTAAACTTAAAAAGTAATTTCAAAACTTTAATTTTAAACTTAAAAGTTAATTTCAAAATTAATTTCAAAATTTTAATTTTAAACTTAAAAATTAATTTCAAAATTTTAACTTTAAAACTTAAAAATTAATTTCAAAATTTTAATTTTAAAACTTAAAAATTAATTTCAATATTTTAAACTTAAAAATTAATTTAGAATTTTTAAAACTTAATTTGAAAATTTTAATTTAACCTTAAAAATTTTAAACCTAATAATAAAAAAAAAGGGTTAAACACCATGGGCTAGCGCCCCTGGTATTCCCCTCCGGGGCGCCCGGGAGGGGATCCGGGCGCCCCGCCCAAAATCAACCCCGGGCGCCCGGAAAGGCTCCGGGCGCCCGGAGTTCCCTATAAATAAGGGGCAGCAGGCGCCCCCAATCCTTGTCCCACAAAAACTTCACTTTTGCCAAGGTTCACTCCGAACCTCAGTGCGAGAGTATTTTAAATCAAATTTTCTTGCGGTGAAGACGCTGTTGCGATTCAACCGAGGTCGTCAGATCTATATTTTGTCGATGGCTCCTCGGTAAATCTTCTTCCCCTATCTGAAAATTTATTAAAATTTGTCTTCTCATTTTTTCTTAGAATATTTTTTATATACAGTAGGAAACGAACAAATACTGGTGCTGGACCCTCTAATGCTAGCACTGACCCTAGGTTTCCCACAGATGAACTAAGGATTAAGTTTGAGTCAACTGTTTATAAGGCCATTAGGACTATCTGCATAGATAGATCGTTCTTTCTAGGTTCATGTCCCTCCGTTATAGAGGTTATAAACCACTATAACTTAAAAAACATTGTCGAATGTACCAGTCCAGTAAACATAAGTCTGTGTGCTGAATTTTACAATAACTTAGTGAAAGTAGACGATCTCACCTATACCACTAGGGCAGCGGGTACTGATATCACATTTTCCCCTACGACTATCTGAGAGTTTTTAGAGTTACGTCCATCTACTTGTTCTTTTTTGTGCTATCCTCCCAGGGATCTACCATTCGGAGATCCCTACTCACATATTACTCTCGATACGATTTATTCGTATTTTTTTGGAGGAGAGCGAGATCCCACTGTGACCCAGTTTAGGTCGGTAGAACTTCGAGTCCAAGACTACGCTCTTTATAGGGTATTAGTCCTTTGCATTTTACCACTGACTACTCGGGACATCGCTGTGATGCGCCCATTCCATTCATTTTTACTCTATGCACTGAGTCATAGGTTAGACATTGACATCAGCCTACATATCTTCTCCACCATTATCTACTCGACTGGATACGTGACTGATAGACGAGTCCACATGCCATTCTGTCACATCCTGACAGCCTATATGTCCTCGTTGCACATTGATGTCACTAGAGGAGACATTGCCTATATGACCGAGTTCGATGTTATAGCAGCTCGGAACTTCTCCCTAGCTGGTATCCACGTAGATAGGGATGACGGGACTATGTCTTGGCGGAGGGGGGCACAACACCAGCCCGATCCAGACGCACCAGTTCATGCTTGCACTGTTTCCGGAGGAAGCCGCTCCACCACCACCACCAGCTCGAGCCCCGCACTTTAGCCGACCGTATGACCGGACTAGAGAGAGCTATGGCGAGTCTCCAGCAGGAGAACTCTGATTTTCATCGGGACATACGGCGAGAGGTTGCCGAGTTACGAGCTGCCGGGGAGACTCGACACACTGAGCTGATGGCGCTTCTCCGATCCTTGGGATCTGGACCACCCCCTTCATCATCTCAGTAGTTCTAGTTTCACTTCTGTAGCTACACTACCTGTAAAATACTTTGGATCTATCTAGTGATATTTCAGACTTGCATTGATTATGTTCTATCTTGGTAGCCTAGGAATTTTGAATTTCAGAAATATTTTCAAAGATGACTGTTTTTAACTCATAGGTTCAAACATGTGTCAGCTTTTAAAACTTTCCCTTTTTAGTTTTTCAAAAACAGTTTTTGCCTTAGACTAGTTTTGAATCCCTAGAAAGCATGTACCCATAGGACTAGTTTTTGAGCATCTCACCAATACCTCAGGTTTACCTTGCTTGTGTTTGACAAACATAGAAAGGGGTGAGATGCATAGGCCAACTGTCTGGACTTAAGATGCTTATTTCAGTGCATCAGCATAAGTCTGGACGTTAAATACAAATCAGACATTAATCAGATTAAGTTAATCAGTCAAGTCAAACACTGACTGCTTATAATCAACTTAATCTGACTAACCAAGTGAAAGCTACTATCTTCTGATAGTTAGTTAGTAAATAATTGGTTAGACAACTGTTTAATTTTAAGTGTCAAGTTCAGGGGGAGAAATTCATGTTGTATGTTTTTGTACATCTATTTTAAAATTAACTTATTTTTGAACAAAGTCTTCAAAAAGTTAAAATTAACCTAGTATTGGAACTTGAAAATTATAATTTACCTTTTGAAAAGTAAATGTTACTTAAAATCTTAATTTGAAAAACCTGATTTGAAAACTTTACACGTTTGAAAAATTAAACTTGATTAACTTTAAACTTTTACTTTTTTTTTTAACTTGACTCCCCCAAGTCAACTTGACTATTTTTTAACTTGGTGTTAAAAATTTGTACTTTGATCAGTATCTTTGAATTTTGAATCAAACTTAGATATTTTCCAAAATTAGCTGTTTCTTACAGTAACTCTACACTATGCTTGTTTACCCTTGTCTATTTGTGATGAATGCCAAAGGGGGAGGGTTAGGTGGTTAAGTTAGCTAAACCAAATTGAAAACACTAAAACCAGCCTAAAAACCTCCACATAATGATGTTATCTGTTTTTTTCTTGCAAATGTCTTCACTAACTTAACCAGGTTGTCATTCCATCAAAAAGGGGGAGATTGTTGGTGCGGTTAGCACTAACGATTTAACCCAAGGTTTTAATGAATGACAAAAAGGTTAAGTTAGGTTTATTGTTGATCTAACACTCTGATCGAGTGTGTAGGATAAGTCCAGACAGGTCGACGGACTGACGGGATATCTGGCACGAAGCCCAGCTAGGTCGACGGGCTGACCGGATAGCTGGCGAGAAGTCCAGCTAGGTCGACGGGCTGACCGGATAGCTGGCAAGAAGTCCAGACGGGTCGAAGGGCTGACCGGACGTCTGGCAGGTAAGTGAGGTAAGTCACTAGAGGGGAGTGACTGCGAGGACGCGTTCCCGGGAAGGGAACATTAGGCGTCGATCCGGCTTAGATCCATTTCGGATGTCTAAGTCGAGATCATGACTAGATTCCGGTCTCGGAAAGACGGAATCTAAGTCATACTATTTGTGCTAATTCATAAATGTGCTAACAATCTATTTTGCAGGATATATATTGCCTCAGACTAACTTTGTTTTGCAGGAAAAGGGAGTTTTCTGGAACAAGGTGGTCCGGGCGCCCGGAGGGGATCCGGGCGCCCGGAAAGTAAATTATATCCAGGCCAAGTCGTCACCACGTGGAGCATCTCGGTTTGAGCAGCTACGTCACATTCCAGGCGCCCGGAAGGAATCTAGGCGCCCGGAGTAACATATAAAAGAAGCCCCAGGCAAGAGCTTCATAATCATCTTTCACATCTGAGAACTCTGAGATTACTCGCTCTGCTGCTCTGCGCTCCAACAACGCTCACAAAGCTCCGACGACACGTTCCCGCTCTTTTAAATTCCTTGTCTGTCGGTACAGCTTTGTTTTTCTTTTCATTAGCATCTTTTTGTACTTAAATTGTAATTATCCGAATTGCTAGTGAATTGCCCAACGAAAGTACTCAAGGAGTACGGGCCTTCGAGTAGGAGTCGTCACAGGCTCCGAACGAAGTAAAAAAACCATGTGTCTACTTTACTTTTCCGCTGCGCTTATACTCGATATTTTCGAATCGATATTCACCCCCCCTCTATCAAATCTAACGGTTCTACAATAACAACATCAACGCTCCAGAAGCAAAACCGGAGTACAGAGCTAAACACACTGATACATAAAACAAATAAAACTTAATGGAAACAATAGTCTTCTGATGTGACGTGGGAACCGGTAGCCAGGATACTCCCAAGCGACCATAACAATCTGGTACCTGAAAAATATAGTGTCAACGGAGGTGAGTTCAACAACTCAGTGAATACCAATAGACATGCCTAGTAAGATATATCTAACAACAATAAACATGGAATACAGCTTCCTAATCACATATAGGAAATATGCAAAACTGAAAGGTAACTGAGGAAGTTGTACTCACCAGGAACTCCTATCCAGAACAAAAGGTCGTCAAACTGAGAGTGTCATAAATCCTGTATGCATGTCAAACATATGCATCCAACCAAATGCAGCAAATAAATGCAGCAATCACAAGCAATAAATGCATTAATGCGTATGATGCCAATGACATGGTCACCCCTGAAGCCAGTCAGCCATCTCACACACAATGGTGAGATCGAGTGGGTAGGGCTGTGACAACCATGCATTCTGACGTCACTACTCCTGATGAGTGACCGAGTGGATGGGATGCTGTCGGAGTACACACATACTCCTACCCCAAATCATAAATGGGGGAGCGCAATGCTCTCATCTCCCGGTACACCATGACGGGGAGGGATCCTTGACGTGCTACCACGTTGCATCACACTACCCATGAGCACCCCAACAGAGCACCGAACAGAGCAAAACTAACGTGCTACCACGCTGCGTCACGTTACCCATGAGCGGACCAACGCACCGAACAGTGATGGAACTGGCGATATGCTCTACAATAATGGAGCAGACTATCATGCAGCATGCAATCATGCAAATGGTGCATGAAACTAAGCATGACAATATCCTAAACCAAATCCACATATATATATATATAAATGTGTACCCTAGTACAAGAAAGTCAAATCCCCAGATCTAGGGTATACAGGCCCTCTATGGTATAACAACCTAGGTTCTGAACATATCCACCTCCATAAAATATGTACCAACAATGTACATGGATCAAAGCAAAAGGTCTAGGTACACAGATCAGGTATGATATAAAAATATAGATACACATGTCAGATAATAAAAATCCAGAGTCTAGTCCTAAACTCAATAAAGCATGGTATGCCACTTACTCTAGGAACTAAGGTACTCATGGTAATAATCACGAAACGTAAACATGGATACATAACAAACGCCCAACAAAACATGCTACGGGTAACAAACAGTGACATACCAAAGGCAAACATGATCATTTCTTGTAGCTATAAAATACTATGCATATCCAATTGACAATATCATAAAAGATAAGTCAAGAGGTACCCGCCTCCAATAGAAAGGATCGTATCCGCAATATATCCCTCGCCGAGACATCGTCTCGGATCAAAGTCCTACAAATCAAACATATAGATTGAGCTAATTACTTATGAGTTAAATAGCTAAATCAAATCCCCAAACCTATTTAGGATAATCATAATCGAATACTATTATTGATTACCACCCAAGCTAGAGTTAAACTGGTTTAACTCTAATAAAGTCATCATCTTCCTTAGATTAGTTTAACCCCTTATTTACCAATATCAACTCATCCACTAATTCTTTTTCTTAAACCAATAACCAATCCATCTTTTAATTACCAATTTACTACATAATGAATCAAACCATAAGAACCCACATTGCTAATTCAATTAATCCAACTGGGTTAATTATCGCCAATAATTTCACAATCAAAGTGGAGTAATTAACCCTAACCCTTCCATAATCACAACAAGTTAAGATAAAACATAGATTAATGCCAACACTCACCCCGGATCTTAGATGTTCCCTTGTGGATTCACTGCCTGTGAACCTCGCTACTAGAAATTGCTAGCCGAAAGTACTTGCTGTCGCGGATTCTTGACTAAAGCTACACTGAAATTGCAACCAGAGACATCCACCCGGTGAACACAACATCCTATACCAAGTCTGATACCCAAATCCAACAGACTTACAATATCTTAGTGCTGGCAATTTTCCTCTCTGACAGTAACCTCAACAACCGGCCGTAGGAACTAGCAAAGAAGGAATCAATAAGGAAAGCTCGGAATTAGGGCTCGGAATGTGACCACAGTGAGGAAGAAGGTGTAGAGGCAGTAGCGCAAGTGAAGAAAAGTTTGCCGCTGGATGGCTAGTCGACCGGTTGTGAACCCAACCTAGGGCACGACTCAATGAAGGAGGTGCTGAAATGGTGCCGGTGCTAGGGCACAGGAGAGGCGAGAGGAAAGCTAGGGCACGGGTAGGAGAGGTCGGTGCTAGGGCTGAGGAGGAGCCGCATCCAGCGATCAACACTGTGGAGGACAGGGCAGCGCGATCCAAGCCAGGGCAGAGGCAAATGGCCGGCCGTTGGCGCTCGAGAGAAGAGAGGAAGAGAGAAGAAGAGGCGTGGGCGTGCGCGCGAGGGAGATGGGAATTCGGCCGGCGGTTTGTGCGCGAGGGGAGAAGAAACGACATCGGTGAGGAGATTTGGGGCACGGGGAGGAAGTAAAAGAAAAAGAAAAGAAAATTAAAAAATGAAAATCAACATTTTCTCATTTAAATGGGGTAGCCAAAACAGGCTTTTCCCGGCCCAGTTTTTATCCCCGTAAACTCATCCATACGATCTCCGAAAAATTTTAGAAAAATTTCTAAAAATTCTGAAAATTCTCTTATCATTATTCTCCATTTTTTCGTTATTTTACATTCTCTCCCACTAATAAAAATTTGGTCCCCAAATTTCATTATTTACCATCAGCAAATACTAACAACATGTAAATAGTGTAAATGCTGAACGGTAAATTAAATCACATACCTCAAGTGAAAAGATGGGGGTATCGATCTCGGATAGTATCCTCGAGCTCCCAAGTAGCCTTCTCATCCGAATGATACTGCCATCCGACTTTAACCAGTCGGACAGTCTTGTTCCGCAATTGATGCTCCTTCCGGTCCAGAATCCGTACCGGAATCTCCTCATAAGTGACGTCAGGCTGAACTGGAACTGAGATATCTGTCAGCACATGTGCGGGGTCAGCTATGTATCTCCTCAGCAAAGACACATGAAATATGTCGTGAACACCTGCCAAAGCTGGTGGTAACGCCAAACGATAAGCTACCGCTCCAATTCTCTCCAAGATATGAAAAGATCCTGTGCCTCTAACATCCTTCGTCTGATAGTACGGACAAACTCTGCCTCCTATAGTAGCTCCTGTAAGACCGGATGAGACTGAGGTACGCATAATCTGCCTCGGAAGTATATAATACCCTCCTCGTCTCGTGTGAACTCAGTCTGCTGCCCGGAAGCTATTTGGCTGCCTATAAATTGCAAATGTTGATCACCAGCCTGGCCTCTCAGATTCTCGTCCTGATCGACGATTGAGCAACCATAGTAACCAGAATACCCTGCTCTGTCTGTTCCTTCTCCTTAAGGCCGACTCGGAGAAGCTCTGAATCAAATCTGTGACCACAACTCGGTGGCAAGCCAAAGTCCCTCTGGACTTCCTACTGAGTGCATCGGCAAACACAATAGCTTTCCCCGGGTAATAGCTAATGGTACAAATCAAAATCTTTCAGGAATTCCATCCTTCTCCTCAGTCAGAGATTAAGTTTCTTTCTAAGTGAACAGATATTTGAGACTCTTATGGTCAATGAGAATCTTAAATGTAATACCGAACAGATGCTGCTGCCAAATCTTCAAGGCAAAATAATAGCGATCAACGACAAGTCATGTACTGGGTAGTTCTCCTCATGCTCCTTCAACTGCCGAGAAGTAGGAGACTACCCTGCAGTGTTGCAGCAAAACAGCGCAAAAACCCTGTAGAGATGCGTCGGTATAGAGCACGAATCTGTCCTCTCCAGAAGGTAAAACTAAAATCGAAGCCGACACTAGTCTCCGCTTCAGCTCCTGGAAGCTGGTCTCGTAGTCCTCGAACCACGTGAACTTCACGCCTTTCTTGGTCAGGTGTGTCAGTGGCATAGCAACACGTGGAAAACCCCCAATGAATCGTCTATAATATCGAGCCAGACCAAGGAAGTTGTGAGTCTCCTATATAGAGTATGACTACTCCCAATGTTAACAACCTCTATCTCCTGTGGAACCATTGTATACTCCTACTGGTGCCCGTGTGTCTGAAACATCTTATAGAAGACAACCAAAATACGCACTACTGATCTTCACATATAGACATTTCCGTCGAAACATCTCTAGAACTATGCGAAGATGGTGTACGTGACCCACCTCGGATTAGAAATAGATCACCACATCGTCAACAAAGACAATGGAAACCAATTCAAACATCTTAGTGATACCCAAATCATCGAGTCCATGATAACATCTAGGGCTCTGCAAGCCCTAATGGTAAAACCAAGACACATAATGTCTATATCACAGACATTCCTAACGCTAAGATTCCCGACAACAAGTTAGAAATCTGATCACCAACGATATAAATCACCAAGAATAGATCCTCAGTGTGAGAGCAACGCTCCATCACAGAAAATACCACATATGTGGGAGCAACGCTCTGCCATAAGAAATCCTCCATATGTGGGAGCAACACTCCACCACAAATAATCCGTAACACGTGTGGGAGCAACGCTCCACCACAAATAATACATAAGTGCCTAAGGCACCTAACTATCCAGCGAGAGACTGCATGGAATCTCTCTACCACAGATCACTGGGGGTAGCCTAGGGTATAACAACCTAGTAAGCAAATCAAATCCATAGTCAACTCTATCATCATCCTAGTGGGTCGGCCACCCACTAATAGGAGAATTAGTTGACAGGGTAATACAACAAATATCATAATGTAGATATTTAACATTCTACATTTAACATAGGTAGAATCATCATGATACTACCAACCATACACCTGACACACGTGCTCACACAACATATGTATGATCGACATAATCCTCCAATTTGTACACACCACACATACTCACAACATAGGTATAATTCATCGTGATACCTTCAACAATGCATACCAAACCCATGTGCATATATCAACATAGGTATAATCAACAATACACCTCAAACAACACTCACATGACATATATACACCTATGCAAAGAGTATAATCAACGTAATACTTCCAACAAATCATAATCGACACGAGTATACACACAAAACAAATAGAATGAACAAGATACCTCGAATATTACACCGAACACATCTGCGCATATCACAACTCAGATTAAATCGATAAGATACCTCCAATAAAAACACTCAAACACATGTGCACATTTCACAACATAGATTTAATTGACAAAATACCTCCAATAAACCAATCAGACCACTCAGGTATATTCTACTAGAAACTCACAATAAACATAACTGGAAAAATACACCCACTACATGAAATCAGACCATCCATCATAACACACCTACAACACATAATAATCATATGTACACACCACATAGATATACAGAATCAGCATATTTAATCCAATCAACCTGATATTCCCCATGCTACATATAAGTTATCCAACCAGGTATATAAAGTCAAAAAAATTAAAGTACCCATAGAATAGGATACATCGATCCTCTATAGACTGACCAAGCCGACAATGGTATACGGCTAATTCAGTCTTTTCCACATCGGTACAAGCCCTGCACTCAAATGTGCTCCAAATATCCAACTAAGCACGAATAACCCAAAGATCAGCATCTCTATAAAATAGAGTATGATGGTCCTCTACTGATTAGACCAACAAAACTAAATCGGTCATCTACCAACTGATCAAGATTACATTAATACTCTTCAAGCAACTATAGTAAATCAAACTTCTACTGACCGATCTAACAAGAGTAGATCAATTATCTACTAATGAAATTAACTAAGATAAAATGGTATACTACTGCTAAGTCAACATGAATATGTAGATACTATCCACTACACAGCTAATAATAATAGAGGCTGGTATGCGCCTCGATCTTCTAACCAACTAGTAGTAACAGAAGCTAAAACTACGGGTGATATGATATGGAAAATCACCAGAGACTGTAATCCTTGATCTCTATTTAAGTCGACCATGATCAGGGGTTTACCTAACACATAAAATATAAGCTATATCAACTCGACAGGTACTAATAAAGAATGCTAATACATGTCATAAACTGTAATAGTCAACGGTGCATATACTAACAAAAAGGTAGGATAACAATATACCAACATACCTCCTATAGCTTGGAGATGTTCTGCTGCTGCCAGGTCCCAAAACCTGAAAAGTCACATCGAGAAAACTAAAACATGAAATCCAAAACACGGGATATAAAACTCGTACCATGCTCTGATACCAAATAAATTGGTATCAGATAAATCTTGAAAATCCAAAACACATAGCAAGTATCGTATACATGCTCTGATACCACTAAATTGTCACGCCCCGGGGGAGTCCCTGTCCGAAGAAATTTCGGCAGCACCTCCCCTGTACGGGTGACAATCTGATGCATTTCTACAGACACAATATACATCAGCCACAGGCGGCTGGAATATACACACAACCACGCAGTTTAGAATACAGCCTACTCGCCTGATACAATAAAAACACAACCACGCAGTTATATGTAAAGCAGCCCACTCGGCTATACCAAAACCAAAACATAACGGAAAATGACAGAAACCAAATACAAACCAAACACAAAACTGCTAGCCGGCTAGGCATATATAACCAACAACCAATGCAAAATACCACATAACAACATCAACGCTCCAGAAGCAAAACCGGAGTACAGAGCTAAACACACTGATACATAAAATAAATAAAACTTAACGGAAAAAATAGTCTTCTGATGTGACGAGGGAAGCGGCAGCCAGGATACTCCCAAGCGACCATAATCTGGTACATGAAAAATATAGTGTCAACGGGGGTGAGTTCAACAACTCAGTGAATACCAATAGACATGCCTAGTAAGATATATCTAACAACAATAAACATGGAATACAACTTCCTAATCATATATAGGAAATATGGAAAACTGAAAGGTAACTGAGGAAGCTGTACTCACCAGGAACTCCTATTCATAACAAAAGGTCGTCAAACCGAGAGTGTCATAAATCTTGTATGCATGTCAAACATATGCATCCAACCAAATGCAGCTAATAAATGCAGCAATCACAAGCAATAAATTTATCAATGCGTATGATGCCAATGACATAGTCACCCCTGACGCCAGTCAGCCATCTCACACACAATGGTGAGACCGAGTGGGTAGGGTTGTGACAACCATGCATTCTGACGTCACTACTCCTGATGAGTGACCGAGTGGACGGGATGTTATCGGAGTACACACATACTCCTACCCCAAATCATAAATTGGGGAGCGCAATGCTCTCATCTCCCGGTACACCATGACGGGGAGGGATCCCTGACGTGCTACCACATTGCGTCACACTACCCATGAACGGACCAACAGAGCACCGAATAGAGCAAAATTGACGTGCTACCACGCTGCGTCACGCTACCCATGAGCGGACCAATGGAGCACCGAACAGTGATGGAACTGGCGATATGCTCTACAATAATGGAGCAGACTATCACGCAGTATGCAATCATGCAAATGGTGCATGAAACTAAGCATGACAATATCCTGAACCAAATCCACATATATATATAAAAATATATACCCTAGTACAAGTAAGTCAAATCCCCAGATCTAGGGTATACAGACCCTCTATGGTATAACAACCTAGGTCCTGAACATATCCACCTCCATAAAATATGTACCAACAATGTACATAGATCAAAGCAAAAGGTCTAGGTACACAGATCAGGTATGATATAAAAATATAGATACACATGTTAGATAATAAAAATCCAGAGTCTAGTCCTAAACTCAGTAAAGCATGGTATGTCACTTACTCTAGGAACTAAGGTACTCATGGTAATAATCACGAAATGTAAACATGGATACATAACAAACGCCCAACAAAACATGCTATGGGTAACAAACAGTGACATACCAAAGGCAAACATGATCATTTCTTGTAGCTATAAAATACTATGCATATCCAATTGATAATATCATAAAAGATAAGTCAAGAGGTACCCGCCTCCAATAGAAAGGATCGTATCCGCAATAGATCCCTCGCCGAGACATCGTCTCGGATCAAAGTCCTGCAAATCAAACATATAGATTTAGCTAATTACTTATGAGTTAAATAGCTAAATCAAATCCCCAAACCTATTTAGGATAATCATAATCGAATACTATTATTGATTACCACCCAAGCTAGAGTTAAACAGGTTTAACCCTAATAAAGTCATCATCTTCCTTAGATTAGTTTAACCCCTTATTTACCAATATCAACTCATCCACTAATTCTTTTTCTTAAACCAATAACCAATCCATCTTTTAATTACCAATTTACTACATAATGAATCAAACCATAAGAACCCACATTACTAATTCAATTAATCCAACTGGGTTAATTATCACCAATAATTTCACAATCAAAGTGGAGTAATTAACCCTAACCCTTCCATAATCACAACAAGTTAAGCTAAAACATAGATTAATGCCAACACTCACCCGGATCTTAGATGTTCCCTTGTGGATTCACTACCGGTGTGTTAGGATATATACTAAAAGCCTAACTTTTGGTATAAACATTTATTTAGAAATAAGAATCACATTGGTCAAATGAATACATTTATGATAAATGTAGTTGTTCAATTAATTTAAATTGAAGATAACATGGTGTGTGGTGTCACACACAGAGGATCATGTTATCAGTACCTTATAAATTATAAACAGTAGCTCACGACCAAGATAGAAAGGAACAAACCATTGGAAGGTCGCAGTGTAATTAGGTATTAGTTTATCTTAACTATATAATTACACTAGTACACTTAGAGTGTATTGAGTAGGACCATTAGAGGTCATTTCTTTTATACTGACTTTATAAAGGAACAAAGACCTCAGTTATTATGGAAGTGTGTGCTCTTAATCCTAATATAATAACAAGCACATATATTTGATAGTTATTTCTTTAATTTATCAATGGGTGAGATTTAGTTCGATAAATCAATAAGCCCGATAAGTTGGGAAATGATATCACTTATAGTGTGTGTTGCTGATTATAGAAGGAAACTGTGTCCAAGTAATCTAGGTTGAGAATGTCCCCAAGAGGAGCTCATAAGGATTGCCATGTTAAACCCTGCAGGTGGATTTAGTCCGACATGACGATAAGGTTGAGTGGTACTACTCTTGGACTAAGATATTAATTAAATGAGTTGTCAGTAACTCACTTAATTAGTGGACATTCGACATTTTAAACACAGGGAGACTAACACACACATAATAAGAAGGAGCCCAAAATGTAATTTGGGATTGGTGCGGTAGTTCAATAATAGTTCTCTAGTGGAATGAATTATTATTGATAAAATTAAGTTGTGTGTTCGGGGCGAACACGGGATGCTTAATTTTATCGGGAGACCAAAACCAATTCCTCCTCTCGGTCCCTATCGTAGCCTCTTGTATATAGAGATTTATACCCACCACATACCCACCTTCTTACCCATCCAATGGAGTCGGCCAAGCTAGCCTAGAACCCAAGCTAGGGCCGACCAAGACCAAGTGGATGAGCCAAGTTGGTGACCAGCCAAAGCTTGGGTCCCAAGCTTAGGTGGCCGACCACTAGAATATTAAAAAGGATTTTTATTAAAATTATTTCTTATGTGGATATCATGGTTTTAAAAGAGAGTTTAAAAAATTAAAAATTTCCTTTTATAGCTTTCTACAAAAGATTAAGAGAAGATATTAATCTCTTTCCTTATTTGTAGATTAAAAGGATGGTTTTAATTTTTGGTAAAAACTTTCCTTATTTGTAAATCATCTACATGTTTAAAAGAGAGTTTAAAATTTGAAATCTTTCCTTATTTGTTGATTAAAAGGTGGATTTTAAATTTTAAGAAAACTTTCCTTTTTAACTATGTTCATGATTTAAAAGAGAGTTTAAAAATTAAATATTCTCTTTTATAAGTTTCTACAAGAGATTAAGAAAATATTTGATATCTTTCCTTATTTGTAGATTAAGAGAGATTTTAATTTTTAGAGATAACTTTCTTTTTATCCACATGTTTAAAAGAAAGATTTTAATTTATAAAATGTCCTTTTTACTAACCATGAAGGGATTAAATTATTGGAGAAATTTTATAAATTTATGGAGACAAATTAGGAAGTTTTAATTAATTAAAACTCTCCTTGTTTATAGCTTGTGGTGGTCGGCCATATTAATTGATTAGAAGAAAATTGTTTTTAATTAAATAGATTTTCTTTTTCAATGGCAAAAGAATTAAGGAAGTTTTTATTAAAATTTCCTTATTTGCCAAGACCAAGGATTATAAAAGAGGGGGTAGAGGAGGCTTCATGGTGAACGACTCTATTCTATTTTCTCCTTTTTTCTTCCTTGGTGTGGCCGACCCTTCTCCTTTTCTCTCTTCCTCTTGTGTGGCCGAAATCCTTTATCTCTTGGAGCTTGGAGGAGGTGGCCGGATCTAGCTTGAGGAAGAAGGAGAGAAAGCTTGCATCCCTTGGAGCTTGATTGGTGAAAAAAGTTCTTCATCCTTTAGAAGATATGCTTGGCTGAAACTTGAAGGAAGGAAGAAGAAAGTGCCTTGGTGGTTCTCCTCTCCGAAGATCGTTGCCCACACAACGTCCGGGATTAGAAGAGGAATACGGTAGAAGACCTAGAGGTTTTTGTTTGCAAAAGAAAAGGTATACTAGTATTTAATTTCCGCATCATACTAGTTTTATTTCTTTGTAAAAATACCAAATACAAGAGGCATGCGATTCTAGTATTTTGAATTAGTTTTCGATGTTGTGTTCTTTTCCTTGTGATTTGATTGTTCCTTTTGGTTGACCTAAAGTTATTTAAGGAAATTAAATATTAGCTTTCCTTAAAAGGTTTTGTCTAGGCGGTGGTGGTTGTTCCCATATCCAAGAAGGTCATGTGCCTCGCCATGCAGTCCTGGAAGCCAATTTTGGAAATTAATATTTAATTGAATTAATAATCTAGGTGATTTGGATCGAACGTGTTAAGTTCCGCAGGAGATCCAAGTCTAAACCTAAAAGAACAAATAAATTAAACTTAGGATCAAACATGTTAAGTTCCGCAGGTGATCCAAGTTTAATTTAAAAGAACACATGGTAGCTAGGAAAAGGTTCAGACCTTTGTACAAATTTTTGTACAGTGGAACCATTAGGTTTTCCGAGTAGCAACCAACAATTGGTATCAGAGCTAGGGTTTTGCCTCTGTATATTTGATATTAGTTTAATTATGCACATGTCATACATAATTTAGGCAGGATAATAGTAGGATGTGCTAACTTTGTGGATGCAGGATCCAACTATTATGGCTTATAGATATTGTGTGTGTAATTGGACCCTTGGACATGTCAAGGGCATTTTATTGTGTGTGCATGATTGTATTATAAAATACAGCAGGAGCTGTATTTAGTTTTATTAGGATTTTATTTTTTGATCTAGATACATGTACATTCCTTCGAGGAATATAGGATCGAAAAATGTAAAATTCTATTTATGTCGCGGATTGAATCTTGCAAGGCGTGGAACCATTTGAGGATCAGAGGCGCATCGGAACAAGGAGCAAGATGGATGCGACAACTAGACCCGGTGGCGGTGGCCAAAGATGGCAGCAGCTAGAGTTGGCGACACACAGAGGACAACAATAGATAAAAGCCATAATAGTTGAAAATTAGTTTTTCTATTTATTGCTTTTTATGCTGTGTTGTGTGTGCTTGTTAGTATGCATGTTAAGTAGGCTAGCATAGTTAAAATTCCTCACTTTAAATAACTAAGTGGGAGAGGGATTTATTTTTAAATAAATTTCACGGTCTCCATTACTAGTTTATAAGTGATGCAACAAGCTTGTGCGTTGGCTCTGAGTGCCTTCCTCCATATCGGATGAGCTTGTTTGCGGATCACTAGATTAAACTTCCATTTTGGATTACTATAGGAAGTTAATTAAGAGCGTGTGATCTTCCCCATTAGAAGGGGCACAATCTTATTAATGGACTTAGTGTCAAGTAATGGTATACACTTAGGCACGTCTAATAGTATCCTCCCCATCGGAGTCACTGCTATTATTTGTGTGACCGAAGAAAACCAACTATTAGTTTGTCAAATAAATAGGTTGACAAGATAATAAAATTAAAAACCCCTCTTACAAATGTTTGATTTGTATACGTCCACACTATCGTGACATCCAAAATTCACGGTGTTTGAGGTAATTTTATTTGTCATAAAGATTTATTGACAAGATAATTAATGGGTAAACCCCTCCTCTTACAAATGTTTAATTTTGTATACGTCCACACTATCGTGGCATGTAAAATTCACGGTGTTTGAGGTGTTGGTGAATTTAAATAATATTGTTTGAGGAATCAATGTTATTTTAAATTCAAAAGTTTTGACCAAATATTTGATCAAAGAAAGATCAACTATTAATTTTATTCGTCATAAAGTAAAGTTGATGAGATAATAAAATTAATGGATAAAATCTCTTCTTTGATTTTGTATACATCCACACTATCGTGGCATACAAAATTCATGGGGATTTTAAGGAATTGATCTTGACCAAATATTTTTGTGATTCTTAGGATTTAAAATGTTTGTCAATTCCCTAGTTATTATACTATAGAAAAGACTTAGTAGTCCTAATTGTAATGATTGGAAATAGGCCTTGGACATTAAGGTAGTCTGCCTTCTTAGAACTAAGAACAATATAAGTGTATTTAATTCATTAGTTGAAACATGTTTAGTGGTGTTATCTACCAGAACCTGGAGTGTAGATACAGATGCCATTAATCATGTCCGCAATTCATTGTAGGGTTCCAGGAAACCCGACAACTAAATGAAAATAAAAATACCGTCCACATGGGCACCGCTATAAAAATGGCAGCTGTTGTAGTGGGAGATGCTTATCCTTTGATAAGAATAAAAAATGGATTTTAAGTAATTGTCTTTACGTACCAAGTTTAGAAAGAACTAGTTTTCAGTTTCTAAACTATTCAAAGAACTTGATATTCTGCCTCTTTTAATAACAAAGTTGTTATTAAGAAAAAGAGGGAAGTTATCTGTTCTGGTACATTGGTTGGCAATTTATAAATCCAATAACTCCCATGATGCAACAAATGGAAATTAGTAACACATCTTCTAACTTTTAGAGAAAGCAACCTTCAGAAATGAACCAATTATATCTTTGGCATCTAAGGCTAGGTTATATTAACTTGAGTAGGATTCATTGGTAGCTGATGAACTTTTGGGTTCATTGGTAATGGAAATCTTTCCAACCTGTGAGTCTTACTTGGAAGGAAAAATAACCGAGAAGCTTTTAAGTATAAGGGGTATGGAGCCAAAGATACATTGGAATAGGTTCATTCTGATTTGTGTGATCCTATGACAAGAGTTAGTATCGAATATTTCATCTATTTTATAGACAACTATTCAAGATACAAATACATTTACTTGATGTGCTGCAAGACTAAGTGCTTTGATTAGTTCAAAGAATACAAGGCTGATGCGGAGAAATATTAAAGTAAAAGTATCAAGTCACTATGGTAAGATCGTAGTGGCAAGTACCTCTTGGGACAATTTAGGAGTCACTTATCAGAAGTCGGGACTCAATCCCAACTAACTACACCTGGTACACCCCAACAGAATGGTGTAGAAAAAGGAAGGTATAGGACTCTTATGGAAATAAGTAGATTGATGATGAGTTATTTAGAAAATTACCAAATTCATTTTAAGGATATGATCTGGAAACGGAAGTGAACATAGTATCTTCCAAAGTCAGAACTCTCTACTCATATAGAATTGCTGAATAGGCGTAAGCCTATTTTGAAGCATATTCGGATTCGGGTAGTCCAGCACATATGCTGAAGAGAGACAATGATAAGTTGGACAGGAATTCACTTGTTTGTGGGTTATCCTAGAGAAATGAAAGTAGGTTTATAGTCTTAAAAATCTAAAGGTCATTGTTAGCATCAATGACCGATTTTAGAAAAGGACTATGTAATAAACCACGTGCCCATAAATAAATTTGTTCTTAAGGAAATAATAAAGGACATGACTAATCTAATACCAACTGTACAAGATGAGATACCACAAGGAAACTGCAACATGTATCGCAACAACAGACAATGCCTCGTCATAGTGGGAGGGTTGTGAGGCAACCAAAAAGATTCATGTTTTGGGAGAGTTTTGGACTTAATCCCAAATGAACATGAGCCTGATCCTAGAAATATGATGAAGCACTCCAAGATAAAGATGCAACATCTTGGCAAAGAGCAATGAATACAGAATTAGAATATATGTATTCTAATCAAATCTGGAAGCTTGTAGAACCACCAGATGGTGTAAAAGGCATTGGGTGAAAATAGGTCTACAATATGAAAAGATGGATAGACAGGAAGGTGGAAACTTTCAAAGCAAGGCTTGATGAAAAAGGAAACTTTTTCACTGGTAGTCATGCTTAAGTCTATCCGGATTCTTTTATCTATTTGGCAAGTGGATGTCAAAACATCATTCCTTAATGGAAGTCTTGAAGAAAGCATCCATACAAAGCAACCAGAAGGGTTCATTGCAAAGGGCAAAGAGCATTTTGTGTGCAAGCTCAATCAGTCTATGGACTGAGGCAAAGCTTCAAGGTCTTGGAACATCCGCTTTATCAAAGGAATCCAGACCTATGGATTTATTTAGTAACCAGATAAGTCTTGTGTATACAAAAAGTGTGATGGAAACGTGGTGGTATTTCTTGTACTATACGTAGATAACATTTTTGGTAGTTGGAAACAATAACAAAGTATTGTCACAAGTAAGGGTATGGTTGTCCAAACAATTCGATATGAAGGACTTGGGAGAATGTATATATTCTTGGGATCAAAGTAATAAGGGATCACAAGAAAAGAATATTTTACTTATCCCAAGCTTCATATATCGAAAAAATCCTTACTCGTTTTAAGCATGCAGAACTCCTTATCCCAAGAAAGGTTTCTTACCTTTTGGGCTTGGAGTAGCTTTATCTAAAGAGATGTCTCCGAAGACATCAAAGGAGATAGAGGAAATGAAGGCAGTTCTTTATGCTTCGGCTGTCGGAAGCCTAATGTATGCTAGATCAGAAATCTGTTTTGCCAAGGGCATAGTTAGTAGATATCAAAGTAACCCTGGACAAGGACATTGGACTGCAGTAAAGCATATATTGAAGTACCTTAGAGGCACTAGAGATTATATGTTAGCTTACAAGGCAGTTAATTTGGTCCCTATGGGTTGCACGGATTTTGACTTCCAGTCGGAAAGGGACAATAGTAAGTCAACCTCGGGGTTTTGTGTTTACTTTAGGAGGTAAAGTCATAACTATGGAAGAGTGATAAGCATAGGTGTTTTTATGGACTCCACCATAGAAGCTGAGTATATGGCAAACCTCTGAGGTAGTTATAAAAGCTGAATGATTTGATAACCTCAAGATAGACTTAGATATGATTTCTGGTTTGTCCAAAGATTATTACAATTGTAATAATAGTGGTGCAGTATCAAACTCGAAGAAACCAAGAGTCTATAAGGCAAGTAAACACAATAGAGCGCAAGTACCACCCAATACGAGAAATCATATAAATGAGGAGAAGTTGTTGCTGCCTAGATTGCATCAGATAATGACCTATAGATCTTTTCACTAAGGCCCTTAAGGCAAGAGCTTTTGATGGGCATGTTGAAGGGTTGGGATTCAGATGTATGGCAGCAGATATGACAGCTTAGTCTTTTAGTATAAGTGGGAGATTGTTAGGATGTATACTAAAAGCCTAGCTTTTGGTATAAACATTTATCTAGAAATAAGAATCACATAGGTCAAATGTCTACATTTATGATAAATATAGTTGTTCAATTAATTTTTATTGAAGATAACATGGTGTGTGGTGTCACACATAGAGGATCATGTTATCAGTACCTTATAAATTATAAATAGTAGCTCACGACCAAGATAGAAAGGAACAAACCATTGGAAGGTCGCAGTGTAATTAGGTATTAGTTTATCTTAACTATATAATTACACTAGTACACTTAGAGTGTATTGTGTAGGACTATTAGAGGTCGTTTCTTTTATACTGACTTTATAAAGGAACAAAGACCTCAGTTATTATGGAAGTGTGTGCTCTTAATCCTAATATAATAACAAGCACATATATTTGATATTTATTTCTTTAATTTATCAATGGGTGAGATTTAGTTCGATAAATCAATAAGCCCGATAAGTTGGGAAATGATATCACTTATAGTGTGTGTTGTTGATTATAGAAGGAAACTGTGTCCTAGTAATCTAGGTTGAGAATGTCCCCAAGAAGAGCTCATAAGGATTGTCATGTTAAACCCTGCAGGTGGACTTAGTCCGACATGACGATAAGGTTGAGTGGTACTACTCTTGGACGAAGATATTAATTAAATGAGTTGTCAGTAACTCACTTAATTAGTGGACATTCGACATCTTAAACACAGGGAGACTAACACACTCATAATAAGAAGGAGCCCAAAATGTAATTTGGGATTGGTACGGTAGTTCAATAATATTTCTCTAGTGAAATGAATTATTATTGATAAAATTAAGTTGTGTGTTCGGGGCGAACACAGGATGCTTAATTTTATCGGGAGACCAAAACCAATTCCTCCTCTCGGTCCCTATCGTAGCCTCTTGTATATAGAGATTTATACCCACCACATACCCACCTTTTTACCCATCCAATGGGGTCGGCCAAGCTAGCTTGGAACCCAAGCTAGGGCTGGCCAAGACTAAGTGGATGAGCCAAGTTGGTGACCGGCCAAAGCTTGGGTCCCAAGCTTAGGTGGCCGGCCACTAGAATATTAAAAAAGATTTTTATTAAAATTATTTCTTATGTGGATATCATGGTTTTAAAAGAGAGTTTAAAAAATTAAAAATTTCCTTTTATAGTTGTCTACAAAAGATTAAGAGAAGAGATTAATCTCTTTCCTTATTTGTAGATTAAAAGGATGGTTTTAATTTTTGGTAAAAACTTTCCTTATTTGTAAATCATCTACATGTTTAAAAGAGAGTTTAAAATTTGAAATCTTTCCTTATTTGTTGATTAAAAGGTGGATTTTAAATTTTAAGAAAACTTTCCTTTTTAACCATGTTCATGATTTAAAAGAGAGTTTAAAAATTAAATATTCTCTTTTATAAGTTTCTACAAGAGATTAAGAAAATATTTGATATCTTTCCTTATTTGTAGATTAAGAGAGATTTTAATTTTTAGAGATAACTTTCTTTTTATCCACATGTTTAAAAGAAAGATTTTAATTTATAAAATTTTCTTTTTACTAACCATGAAGGGATTAAATTATTGAAGAAATTTTATAAATTTCTGGAGACAAATTAAGAAGTTTTAATTAATTAAAACTCTCCTTGTTTATAGCTTGTGGTGGTCGGCCATATGAATTGATGAGAAGAAAATTGTTTTTAATTAAATAAATTTTCTTTTTCAATGGCAAAAGAATTAAGGAAGTTTTTATTAAATTTTCCTTATTTTCTAAGACCAAGGATTATAAAAGAGGGGGTAGAGGAGGCTTCATAGTGAATGACTCTATTCTATTTTCTCCCTCTTTTCTTCCTTGGTGTGGTCGGCCCTTCTCCTTTTCTCTCTTCCTCTTGTGTGGCCGAAATCCTTTATCTCTTGGAGCTTAGAGGAGGTGGCCAGATCTAGCTTGAGGAAGAAGGAGAGAAAGCTTGCATCCCTTGGAGCTTGGTTGGTGAAAAAAGTTCTTCATCCTTAAGAAGATATGCTTGGCCGAAACTTGAAGGAAGGAAGAAGAAGGTGCCTTGGTGGTTCTCGTCTCGGAAGATCATTGCCCACACAACGTCCGGGATTAGAAGAGGAATACGGTAGAAGACCTAGAGGTTTTTGTTTACAAAAGAAAAGGTATACTAGTATTTAATTTCCGCATCATACTAGTTTTATTTCTTTGTAAAAATACCAAATACAAGAGGCATGCGATTCTAGTATTTCGAATTAGTTTTCGATGTTGTGTTCTTTTATTTTTCTTTTCCTTGTGATTTGATTGTTCCTTTTGGTTGACCTAAAATTATTTAAGGAAATTAAATATTAGCTTTCCTTAAAAGGCTTTGTCTAGGCGGTAGTGGTTGTTCCCATATCCAAGAAGGTCATGTGCCTCGCCATGCAGTCCTGGAAGCCAATTTTGGAAATTAATATTTAATGGAATTAATAATCTAGGTGATTTGGATCGAACGTGTTAAGTTCCGCAGGAGATCCAAGTCTAAACCTAAAAGAACAAAGAAATTAAACTTAGGATCAAACGTGTTAAGTTCCGCAGGCGATCCAAGTTTAATTTAAAAGAACACATGGTAGCTAGGAAAAGGTTCAGACCTTTGTACAAATTTTTTTTACAGTGGAACCATTAGATTTTCCGAGTAGCAACCAACACGGTGAACCTCGCTACTAGAAATTGTTAGCCGAAAGTACTTGCTGTCGCGGATTCTTGACTGAAGCTACACTGAAATTGCAACCAGAGACATCCACCCGGTGAACACTGTTAGGACCTTCGGATGCCTAGAGAGGGGGGTGTGAATAGCCTCCACTAAAAACTCAATCAATTTCCTCACAAAACTTTGTTAGCACAGCGGAAATAAACAAAACAAAAACTGATGCAAGGAAAGAAAACCAACCACAGCTTACACAAGTATATACGAGGTTCGGGGATAACTTGCCCCTACTCCTCGGCGTGTCCGTAAGGTGGATGATCCCTTGATCTTTCGGTAGATCACACCCCGGACAAATTCCGGCTAAGTATTTCTCCTTCTCGGTGGAGTAACCTCTCCACAAAAGTCACAGAATAGATTTGAAAATAAAGCACAATGACTTACAGAGTTCAGTGGCTAAAGGATTGAGCAAATGAACTTACAACCACAAAGCGAAATGCAAAGATAGAAGGAAGCTTCAGCCAAGAGCTCAACAACACAGCCTCTTGCTTGATCGACAGAGAGTTTTTCCAGAACCTTAGCAAATCTCTCTTCTTCCTTCTTCTTATTCTGCTTTCTCACTGTCCCGAATCACTGTCACCTTTGTCGAATCGCTGCAACCAACTCAGGCGTCGCCAATCACTCTTTCTCCTCATCTGGTTCTCTGAACTCACACCAATACCATCCATGGTCTTCACTGGTGTCTCTGAGCTCGAACCAATGTGAAAGAGTCAAGCTGTTGCCAACTGATCGCAGCCAGTGAACGTTGACGCTCGAATTGCACCACTTGCAGTGAAACACAATAGAAAGGGCATTTGTTCTCATTCTTCTGATGGAGCTTAATTTGAAATTAAGCACTGGCACGACACCTGCAACCTGTAACTCAAAAATCTCATAGCAGATGATTTGATCAGGTGAATCAGAAATCGTAGAGAAAAAGTAGAAAACAAACGACATTGTTGTGGATCGGTCAACAGACCGATCCATAACCTTCCAGACCGATCAGGACACACCCTGATCGGTCTGGGTTGATGCTGATCGGTCTATGGACCGATCAGCCTATGGGTGGATCGATCCACAGATCGATCCCCCCCTTATCGCTTTGAGTCCCAGCGCATCCCATCGCTTCCTTCTAATCGGTCTGTAGACTGATCAGATAACCCACAGAAAGCTTCTGTGTGGTTACTGATCGGTCACGAGACCGATCAGTTTACTTCAGGTTTCACTGGATCGGTCTGTCGACCGATCCAGTCAACAAAGTATCACTGGATCAGTCTACAGATCGATCTAATGTCCCTGTGTTAGTTTTAGAGCCTCCCAGCCCTAAACCCTAACGTCTTCCTGGTCCGGAGAACGAGCTATCAAGCCCTCTCCGACTTAGTCCGGAGAACGAGCTGCCGAGCCCTCTCCGACTTCGTCCAGTCCAGAGAACGAGCTACCGAGCCCTCTCTCTGACCTAGTCCGGAGAACGAGCTACCGAGACCTCTCCGACTTCGTCCGGTCCAGATAACGAGCTACCGAGCCCTCTCTCTAACCTAGTCCGGAGAACGAGCTGCCGAGCCCTCTCTGACTTCGTCCGGTTCAGAGAACGAGCTACCGAGCCCTCTCCGACTTCGTCCGGTCCAGAGAACGAGCTATCGAGCCCTCTCTGACCTAGTCCGGAGAACGAGCTGCCGAGCCCTCTCCGACTTCGCGTGCCAAGTATCCGTACTTGGACTTTCCTCTCCACATGATAAACCTTGATCATTAATCAATCTGAGTCTAATTAAAATCTGATACAAACTTAAATCAGTGTCAACATCAAAACAACAGTCAGGTCAGACTGTATCAACAATCTCTCCCTTTTTGTTGTTTGACAACACGATTTAAATTTAGATCAGAAATGTTCATATTTCAATTTTAGGGGAATCAAGATCCAACCCCTAAAGCCAAACCTCCATTTATTTCTAAACTTAGTTATTCTCTCCCCCTTTGTCAAACACCGAAAAAGTGTGAATTAGGTAAGAAAATGTTAACGGACTCCCCCTTAACCCATAATGTCTTTTTCTTAATCCACCGAAAATGCCCTCTAAGTGTATTAGAAGACAGTAATAAAGAGATAAGAGACATACAAGACATGGCATATGAACAGCAAATTAATAGCCAATAGGAAGTGAAACAGAAAGAAAAACAAGAAAATGAACAGCATAAATAGATGAAATCAGCAAGTATCCAGGTCAGACATAAATATCCAACAAACAACATTCAAAACATAGACAGTCAAAATAAAATCATAGAACAATGTATATCAATCAGCCTCCTCATCATGAGGAGCATCAGCATCATCAACGGGAGGAGTGGGTCCCTGAGGTGGCATGCCGCTGCTCGAGGATGGATAGCCCGGGAAATCCTGCGGAGGCGGGTATCTGGCGATCCATCCCATAATCACCTGATGTGTCGCCAACTGCTGACTGCGTAACTCATCATAGCGTTGGTCAATCCAGACGCGCAGCCCGTGGAGCTCAGCAACCAACAGCTCATCGTGCCGATCAAAGCGACTCTCCAGCTCGGCGATCTGCCAGCGCAGGTCAGGATCTGCCTCTCCATCGTCAGCAACAGCAGCAGGAGGAGCAGCAACAGGAGCAGCCGCAACCTGTCGTGGATGTCCCCGTGGTAACTCACCTAGAGCTCTCCCATCCTTCCACCAAACATCCCCATTTTGTCCTATGATGCTAGACTTGGAAAATGCCCGCTTCCCAAGTGTGCAGTCCTGCCTGACCATCTTGACTATTCTACCCTTAGAGACATCAATCTGAAGGGTCTCGAGCCAATCTGTAATTATATGCCCATAAGGCATATAAACAGTGAAACTGTTTGACTCACTATAGGAGATGATCGAAGAGTAGATGCTGGACATGATGTCAAAGTCGAGACGCCGACGCAATCCATAAAGCATCAGGCAATGATATGGTCGGATTTCAGATAATGTTTTAGATGTGATAGGCAGAAGGCAGTTCGTGACAATTTTAAAAAGAATGTAATCTTGAGGAGATAATCTCAAGGCTGCAAAAGTAGGAAAATCAACATCTAATTCATCTAGCCCACCGGGTCTAGGATGTCTGAAGAAATACTCATAAATAGAGTCAGGTGATACATCAAAGGGCTCAGGTAAGGGGTCGGGCAAGTCTGGATATATAGAAAAGACATTTCCGGAACACCTTCGGCAACCTAGATAGTCAAAGAAAGCTGAGAAACTGAAATCAAGAGTCCGCTTAGCAACTCTTGTTTTATAACTTACATCATTAGTTTGATGAAGATTGTTATAAAACTCAGATACTAAGTCATAATTGATATCTCGTTCTAAATAGACAAGAGTATCAAGTTTGTAGTAGGCAATGATTTCTGACACAGTTGGATAAAATTCATCCATGAATTTTCGATCCACAGACCTACAAGGGAGTAATTTAAAGGTTCTTTATCTAAAGGTTTCCTCAAAATTATGGTTCGGGAATCTCCCGGAGACAGATGGTTGAGGTCGAGAGGGAGCCTTAGACTTCGACTTCTCAGGTGACTTAGACTTAGAGGTTCCTTCACCCACTTGTTTCTTTCTAAGGGTTAACAAAGTGATATAATGGGGCAAGTAAGTGAGCACCGGAGCCACCCGAAACAAAAACCACAGATATGGTGAGAAATGAGACCGAAATGCCAAGTTCTAGAGAAGTAGGGAGTTACCTTGGTGCCATTGAAGTATCGTTTGGCTAGGGCTTTGGCTAGGGTTCCGGTGTGCAAAGAGTGGAGAAGAAGTGAGGTGTAGGGAAGAGTCGGCTAGGGCTTCCGCGTGAAAAGGGAAAAGAAAGGATCGGGAAGTTTTAAGGGAGATGATGGGTGTACAGATGATGAAATGATCGGACGGCTGTCCGATCAGGAGGTATCAGGAGCCTCCTGATTGGTCCCTGGACCGATCCAAGGACACCCTAATCGGTGCACAGACCGATCAGAGACGATCGAGTCACCGATCGGTCCTCGACCGATCAAGGAACCTTCGATCGGTCAGACCGATCGGGCGATCGAGCCCTCTGCGTGCAGTTGACACGATTGGTCCCGGACCGATCAGAACTACCGATCGGTGCAGACCGATCGAAAATGATCGATGCGAGCTCTGCGTGCGGGCTGACCTGATCGGTCCGGACCGATCAGTTACACGAAGAGTGGAGAGATCGGTCAGTAGACCGATCGATTATCGATACTTAAATTTTTCATAATTTCCATTCGTAGAGATGTTCGATAATTCGTAGAAGTGTCTCCAGGAAAACTTCCAAGTTCAGTACCTAGAACCTGGAGGATCTATAAGCATAACTATTTCCTAAAAATTATAGTCTGAAATTGTTTATAGCCCGAAAATTTCAGACATTTAGAAAACATGCAACTTAAGGCCTGAAAACTGAAATTTCGACTTGTTATGTTCAGTTTCAAGTTTGTCAAAATATAACCAACTTGCTATCATTCTTTCAAAGACTTGTCCTAGTTTCAATCAAAATCATGAAAAGTATCGTTCAAATGTATCAAACAGTCCATCAACCAAGATTACATTATTTTTAGATAAAGATCCAACCAAGTTTCTTTAGTTGGAATATATGAGTAAGATCTAGGAACCGAATACACATGAATTTTGTAATGGTCTTTCCCATACTCAATTTATGTCTCTTCAACCTAATTATTCAAGGGATGCATGATACATTTTGAATAATTCGGCTGATCCTATCATCTCACCCCATTTCTAGCAAACAACAATCATTTGTTAATCCTATAGTTTGTATGAGATGTCCCCAAGTTGCCCAAATTAATTTCCCAATTTCTCTTGTTGTTTTAATTGTCCTTATTGATCATGATGGGGTCCCAATGGCTTATTGAGCCAAATACATTCCCAATTCTCTTCTCAAATGGCTAAATTCATTTTTCGGAAGAGGTTTGGTGAAAATATCGGCTAGGTTTGACTTTGACTCAACATATGTGAGTGCAATGTCTCCCCTAGCTACGTGATCTCTAATGAAGTGATGACGCACTTCAATATGTTTGGTCCTTGAATGATGGACTGGATTTTTTGTTAGGTTTATGGTGCTGATGTTGTCACACAACACTTGCACTCACTTATACAAAAGTCCATAATCTTCTAGAGTGTGGATCATCCACAACAATTGTGATACACTCTCTCCTATGGCAATGTATTCAGCCTCGGTTGTGGAGAGAGCAACGCAATGTTGCTTCCGACTTGACCAACTAACCAATGATGAACCTAAAAATTGGCAACCCCCACTAGTGCTTTTCCGATCCAATTTGCACCCAGCATAATCGGAGTCGGTATAGCCTATCAAGTCAAAAGACTCCGTACGAGGGTACCATAGACCTACTCGAATTGTGCCCTTAAGATATCTCAGAATTCTCTTGACTGCAATTAAATGAGATTCCTTGGCACAGACTTGATATCTAGCGCACATGCCCACGGCAAAAAGTATGTCTGGTCGACTAGCTGTGAGATATAGAAGACTACCGATCATGCTTCTATATTGCGTTAGATCAACTGGTTTTCCATTCTCATCATTGTCAAGGCGAGTGTTTGTCGCCATTGGAGTGGATACTTCCTTAGAGTCACTCATTTTGAATTTCTTGAGCATCTCTTGAGTGTATTTTGTTTGATGGACATAAATGTCATCTCGAGTTTGTTTGATTTCAAGTCCAAGGAAGAATGTCAATTCTCCCACCAGACTCATCTCAAACTCACTTTCCATGTGAGTGATAAATTCATTCAAATAGCCCTTGTTGTTTGAGCCACAAATTATGTCATCGACATACACCTGGGCTACAAATATGTTTTCACCATCTCTACGCAGAAATAGTGTTGGGTCTATTTGACCTCTTACAAAACCCTTTTCTAATAAGTAAGTTGACAACCTTTCGTACCATGCTCGAGGTGCTTGTTTAAGCCCATAAAGAGCTTTCTTGAGCTTGTACACGTGGTTTGGAGCTTCAGTATTCACAAACCCCGGTGGTTGTTCAACATAGACCTCTTCTTTAATGAAACCATTTAAGAAGGCTGATTTAACGTCCATTTGATAGAGCTTGAAGCCTCTATGTGCAGCAAAAGCTAGCATTAAACGAATGGACTCTAATCGAGCCACAGGAGCATAAGTCTCATCATAATCGAGGCCTTCGACTTGACTATAGCCCTTGTCTACAAGTCTTACCTTGTTTCTTACTACTTATCCCTTTTGGTTTAACTTATTTTTGAAGACCCATTTGGTTCCAATAATGGTGATCTTCTTAGGTCTAGGAACTAAGTCCCACACTTGGCTCCTTTCAAATTGACCTAACTCATCTTGCATAGCTATGATCCAATCAGGATCGTGCAATGCCTCATCAATTAATTTTGGTTCAATTTCTGAGATCAAAGCGACCTCATTAGACTCATTTCTGAAGAATGATCTAGTCCTAACCCCTTGTTGAATGTCTCCCACAATCTGGTCTTGGGGATGACTAGAGGCTATCCTAGATTGCCTTGGTGTTGACGGTGCCTCATGAGTGATCTCACTAGACACAGGCAGGGGCTCAGTATCAGGTAAAGGATCAGACTGAGCCCTCTCTTGCCTTTGCTCATCGTCATCGGAGTCAGCCTCGACTCTTTCTATGTTTTGATCATTTAAACTTAGATTTCTAAGTTCAAATTGAATTTCTCCTACATCCTTTGATTGATCATTCGATTTAGGGATTTCTTCAAATTCTACATCCGAGGACTCTTCAATCAACTTAGTCCTATTGTTGTAGACTCGATAGGCTTTGCTGGTTAGAGAGTATCCGACTAGTATCCCTTCGTCAGCCTTAGCCGTGAACTTTCCAAGATGATCCTTGGTGTTCAAGATAAACACCTTACAACCAAACACCCTAAGATGTTTAATTGTAGGGGGTTTCCCAAACCAAAGTTCATGGGGAGTCTTTCCTAAAAACCTATGTATCAAGACTCGGTTTTGCACATAGCAAGTGGTATTTACCGCTTCAGCCCATAAGTAGCTCGGTAATGAGTACTCATTGAGCATGCTTCGTGCAGCCTCTTGCAAGACTCGATTCTTTCTCTCCACAACCCCATTTTGTTGTGGGGTCCTTGGAGTAGAGAACTCATGCCTATATCATTTTTCTTGACAAAATTCTAAAAATCTATGGTTTTAAAATTCTCCACCATGATCACTTCTAATTGTTTTAATTGTTGTCGATTTTTCATTTTCAGTTCTTCTACAAAAAGAAACAAAAACATCTATGGTTTGATCCTTATTTTTCAAAAAAAATGTCCATGTATATCTAGTAAAATCATCAATGATCACTAAACAGTATCTACTCCCATTCAATGAAATAACATTACTGCAATCAAACAAATCCATATGCAATAAATCTAAAGCAGTAGATGTACTTACAGCGCTTTTACCTTTATGAGTCGCTTTTGTTTGCTTACCCTTTTGACATGCATCACATAGTTTTGTCTTTTGGTACTTGATGCTTGGTAAGTCACGCACTAATCCTTTGTTGGCCAGCTTTCGAATATTCTTCATGTTTACGTGGGCCAACCTTCTATGCCACAGCCGTGATTCTTCTTCTTTTGACATGAAACACTTAGCAGAGGCATTAGTAGCACTTTTAAAAGATACTTGGTAAATGTTATCTACCCTTGTACATACTAGTACCGTGTCAAGTGTGTCAATGTGTTTGACCAGACATTGACTTGAATGAAACTCAATTGTGTAACCGGTATCACACAATTGGCTGACACTTAGGAGATTAAAAGTCATCCCCTTGACTAGAAGGACATTTTTGATTTGGAGACATTCGGATATTTGAATATCTCCAACTCCTATAACCTTAAGACTACCATTATTACCAAAGGACACATTACCTCTATTTTTGTTTTGAAGGGTAGTAAAGAGTGACTTGTCCCCGGTCATGTGCTTGGAGCATCCACTATCAACAAACCAAGTTGATAGATGCTCCCCCTTGATAAATGCCTACAAGACACGAAAGATAGATGTTTTAGGTACCCAAATCTTGGGACCTAATGCATCTACAATGAAAGACCTAGGAACCCATGCCTTGGTCACACCCTTCCTAGTCTCATGAACCCTAGAAGCATGTGATTTATGAAATTGGGTTCCAGACACTAAGGAAATGAAACTAGACTCCTTAGGTTGATATCCTAATCCAGCCTTGTTGTAGACCGCCCTTTGGGCATTTAGAATCATATCTAAGGTCTTAGAGCTAGTTGAGAATTTCTCAAGCATTTTCTTGAGTTTCTCAACTTCACTCTTTAGAGCTTTGTTTTCATCCTCAAGAAGCTCTTGATGAAGGTCATCAACCTCATCTTCCCTAAGAGTCTTCAAGTGTTCTACTTCTTCTTTTAATAATTTGATTTCAGTTTTTGATTTCTTAAGCAAAGTTGATAAATGTGCAATAGTTTTATAGCATTTTTCTAAATGTGGAGAAGTTACCTCTTCATCATCCGAAGATGATGAAGTCGTGGTTGATGTATCACTTCCGGAGTCCGATTCCTCCCTTGCCATGAGCGCTAATTGACGAGTGCTTTTCTCCTTCTCTTCCTCCGATGAGCTTGAGGAGGATTCATCCCAAGAAGCTTTGAGAGCTTTCTTCTTCTTGGCTCTTTCTTCCTTCTTCTTGAGTTTTGGACACTCGCTCCGATAGTGTCCTTTCTTGCTACACTCATAACACGTAACGTTAGTCTTACCAATATTTTGATCAATAGACTTACCTTTCCCTTTGTATCTCCGGCTCCTTCTCATGATTCTTCTCACGAAGTTGGCCATCTCGCTTGATGATGATCCACCTTCATCATCGGACTCGGAGGAGGATGAGGATGTAGGAATTTCTTTCTCCTTCTTCTTTTCTTTCTTCCTTCTTCCATCCTTGCTCTTTTCTCCTGCAACTAAGGCAATACCTTTCTCCTTTTGACCCATGTTAGCAAATTCATGAAGTTCCATTTCACAAAAGAATTCATCTAACTTAACAATTGAAAGATCCTTGGAGACCTTGTAGGCATCTACCATAGATGACCACAAGGCATTCCTCGGAAAGGCTTTGAGAGCGTACCTTACGAGATCGCGATTTTCTACGTGTTCATCTACGGAATGAAGAACATTGATGATCTCTTTGAACCTTCCGTGTAGTTCACTTACCGTTTCGCTCTCCTTCATGGTGAGATTTTGTAGTTGGTTTAGGAACAAGTCTCTCTTGGCGATCCGAGAGTCTCGAGTTCCTTCTTGGAGCTCGATGAGCTTGTTCCACAAATCCTTTGCACTCACAAATGGTCCTACCTTGACAAGTTGATCTTTGGCTATCCCACATTGTAGGGTGACCACCGCCTTGGCATCGGCTTATCCTTTGCGAGTTTGCTCGGCGGACCACCTTGACGATTCTAGTTCCTTACCTTCTTCGTCCTTTGGAGGTGTGAATCCTTCCTTGACCGAGAACCACATGGAGATGTCGGTCTTGAGATAGTACTCCATACGGCTCTTCCAATATTGGAAATCCGCTCCGTCGAAGTAGGGTGGGCGATTGGTACTAAAGCCTTCCTTCATAGCCATCTTCTTGCTCTTTAGGGTGATAATCCGGATGAAGAGCGCCTCGCTCTGATACCACTTGTTAGGACCTTCGGATGGCTAGAGAGGGGGGTGTGAATAGTCTCCACTAAAAACTCAATCAATTTTCTCACAAAACTTTGTTAGCACAGCGGAAATAAACAAAACAAAAACTAATGCAAGGAAAGAAAACCAACCCACAGCTTACACAAGTATATACGAGGTTCGGGGATAACTTGCCCCTACTCCTCGGCGTGTCCGTAAGGTGGACGATCCCTTGATCTTTCGGTAGATCACACCCCAGACAAATTCTGGCTAAGTATTTCTCCTTCTCGGTGGAGTAACCTCTCCACAAAAGTCACAGAATAGATTTGAAAATAAAACACAATGACTTACAGAGTTCAGTGGCTAAAGGATTGAGCAAATGAACTTACAGCCACGAAGCGAAATGCAAAGACAGAAGGAAGCTTCAGCCAAGAGCTCAACAACACAGCCTCTTGCTTGATCGACAGAGAGTTTTTCCAGAACCTTAGCAAACCTCTCTTCTTCCTTCTTCTTATTCTGCTTTCTCACTGTCCCGAATCACTGTCACCTTTGTCGAATCGCTGCAACCAACTCAGGCGTCGTCAATCACTCTTCCTCCTCATCTGGTTCTCTGAACTCACACCAATACCATCCATGGTCTTCACTGATGTCTCTGAGCTCGAACCAATGAGCAAGAGTCAAGCTGTTGCCAACTGATCGCAGCCAGTGAACGTTGACGCTCGAATTGCACCACTTGCTGTGAAACACAGCAGAAAGGGCATTTGTTCTCATTCTTCTGATGGAGCTTAATTTGAAATTAAGCACTGGCACGACACCTGCAACCTGTAACTCAAAAATCTCACAGCAGATGATTTGATCAGGTGAATCAGAAATCGCAGAGAAACAGCAGAAAACAAACGATATTGTTGTGGATCGGTCAACAGACCGATCCATAACCTTCCAGACCGATCAGGACACACCCTGATCGGTCTGGGTTGATGTTGATCGGTCTGTGGACCGATCAGCCTATGGGTGGATCGGTCCACAGACCGATCCCCCCTTATCGCTTTGAGTCCCAACGCATCCCATCGCTTCCTTCTGATCGGTATGTAGACCGATCAGATAACCCACAGAAAGCTTCTGTGTGGTTACTGATCGGTCACAAGACCGATCAGTTTACTTTAGGTATCACTAGATCAGTTTGTCGACCGATCCAGTCAATAAAGTATCACTGGATCGGTCTACAGACCGATCCAATGTCCCTGTGTTAGTTTTAGAGCCTCCTAGCCCTAAACCCTAACGTCTTCCTGGTCCAGAGAACGAGCTATCAAGCCCTCTCCGACTTAGTACGGAGAACGAGCTGCCGAGCCCTCTCCGACTTCGTCCGGTCCAGAGAATGAGCTACCGAGCCCTCTCTCTGACCTAGTCCGGAGAACGAGCTGCCGAGCCCTCTCCGACTTCGTCCGGTCCAGAGAACGAGCTACCGAACCCTCTCTCTGACCTAGTCCAGAGAACGAGCTGCCGAGCCCTCTCCGACTTCGTCCGGTCCAGAGAACGAGCTACTGAGCCCTCTCCGACTTCGTCCGGTCCAGAGAACGAGCTACCGAGCCCTCTCTGACCTAGTCCGGAGAACGAGCTGCCGAGCCCTCTCCGACTTCGCGTGCCAAGTATCCGTACTTGGACTTTCCTCTCCACATGATCAACCTTGATCATTAATCAATCTGAGTCTAATTAAAATCTGATACAAACTTAAATCAGTGTCAACATCAAAACAACAGCCAGGTCAGACTGTATCAACAAACACAACATCCTATACCAAGTCTGAAACCCAAATCCAACAGACTTACCATATCTTAGTGCTGGCAATTTCCCTCTCCGACAGAAACGTCAACAACCGGCTCTAGGAACTAGCAAAGAAGGAATCAACAAGGAAAGCTCGGAATTAGGGCTCGGAATGTGACCAAAGTGAGGAAGAAGGTGTAGAGGTAGTAGCACAAGTGAAGAAAAGTTCCCCACTGGATGGCTAGTCGACCGGTTGTGAACTCAACCTAGGGCACGACTCAATGAAGGAGGTGCTGAAATGGTGCCGGCGCTAGGGCACAGGAGAGGCGAGAGGAAAGCTAGGGCACGGGTAGGAGAGGTCGGTGCTAGGGCTGAGGATGAGCCGCATCCAGCGATCAACACAGTGGAGGACAGGGCAGCGCGATCCAAGCCAGGGCAGAGGCAAATGGCCAGCCGTTGGCGCTCGAGAGAAGAGAGGAAGAGAGAAGAAGAGGCGTGGGCGAGCGCGCGAGGGAGATGGGAATTCGGCCGGTGGTTTGTGCGCGAGGGGAGAAGAAACGACATCGGTGAGGAGATTTGGGGCACGGGGAGGAAGTAAAAGAAAAAGAAGAAAATTAAAAAAATGAAAATCAACATTTTCTCATTTAAATGGGATAGCCAAAACAGGCTTTTCCCGACCCAGTTTTTATCCCCGTAAACTCATCCATACGATCTCCGAAAAATTCCAGAAAAATTTCTAAAAATTCCAGAAAATTCCCTTATCATTATTCGCCATTTTTCCAGTATTTTACACCTGAAATTGGTCTCGTAAGCATATGTCTAGGTAAGTTCTATACCCTTCCTAGACAAACCAATAAACGGTATAATAATGCTAGAGAAATCCTCAATCAATCTCTGGTAATATCCAACCAGACTGAGGAAGCTATGAGTCTCCTGTACAGACTTCAGCTACTCCTAACTGGTAACAACTTCTATCTTCTGTGGATGCATTGATATGCTCATGTTAGAGATAATGTGTCCCAAAAATCCCACAATTAGTATAACTGGTAGTATTCACTGAGATTGTAAACTTTGATCCCCAATCCCCAAGTTGACAGACCCGACCCTTATTTCCCAACTCGGTATCAGTCGATGCCACAGAAAATTATACATTCTCTACATCAAGTTCGACCCTCAAAGTGTCAACTAGTCGTGTCCGTGGTTGTCCTCGACCACAAATACAAATAAGGCTGACTCACTAAGTGTCACCATGCTAACACCAAGTCAATGGATACCTAACAAATAGGTATAGAAATTGCTATACAATCCAACATAACTAAATAAGGAAATGAACCTAAACAAGTATGATAACCACTAGAACATACCTTATTTTCCTATAGCTTGGAGATGTCCTGCCACTTCCTGGTCCCAAAACTCAAAAAGTCACATTGAGAAAAGAAATCACAAAATCTAAAACATGAAAAACCAGCCTCATAAACCTATGGCTCTGATATGACCACTTTAGAGTTCTCAAAAAGGTGTTAAGTATGTACCTTAAAGAGTCACGATTTGTTACCTTTTCTCTAAGATTGTTGAGCCGAGTGATTAGATCTTTGATCTCAACATGGAGTTGAGATACCTTCTCTCCCTTGTTCATCCGGACATTCGTCAATTAACTTCGGAGGATGTCCCGTCTTGCTAATTTTGTTGGTCCCTTGCGGCCGACAAGAGGGGGTAAATTTCCCTACCCAATAAAAAAACCCAAAACACCTTTCTCAATCTTATAGCTTTATTAAATCACTTGTACATAAAGAATTAAGAAACTAATTAACTAAAGAAAAGATGCACAGTAATTTACTTGATTTGTAATCAGAAGATTACTAGTCCAAGACGTTGAAAGCTCACTATCAAATCTCCTTCAGGCAGAAAAGCCTCTTACAATAGTTAAAGTACTAGATAACAAAGTAGAACAGAAAAGAAGATTGTTTTACAAGTGTTGTCCTGACTACTAAGATCAGGGCTATATTTATAGTGTTGATCCGGGTGCCTAGAAGGGTTCTAGGTGCCTGGGTGTGGATAAAATTTTATTCACGATGTAACGGATCATAACAAGTAGCATTTCAATAAGTTTTCTTGTCCAAGCACCTGGACCAGGTTCGAGCACTTGGACCGGGCTGAACAAGACCACGACTAGGGTGTGATCCGGGGCGCCTTGACTGCCTCAAGGGTCTGGGTCTTTTGCTCTGGCTCCGCTCGTTTGGGTGATTTCTTCCATCCGAATAGGGCTCACTCGTACATATTTTCTGGCCTTCTCCTCAAGCAAGCTTCCGCTCTAACTTCTCGTCTCTCGAAAATGCCACGCGCTACATTCTCATTCACCAATGTACTCTTTTGCAGCTCCTCGTCCCTCGGACGCACCAAGCCCGTCGACTCTCTCCTGTGCCATCTTTCTCGCCAGCTGCATCTTTCACTCGACTTCTTATGCTCCTAAGTTCCTACACACTAAGACACAGGGCATCAAAACATAACAGAACCTAACTTGACTTGGTTGATCACATCAAAACTACCATAGGATACTTACAATCACCCCCTTTTTGATGTGAGTAACCCAAGTTAAGTTAGGATAAACTAAAAACAAATAACAGGAAAATAACAAGTATAAATTTTGTAATTAAAAAATATACAAAAATCAAGATATTACCCTCCCCCAAGACTTAACCTCTACTTCTCCCCCTTTGATCACATTAAAAATAGGGATATGCCATGAAAATAACCTAAAGTAAATTCAAAACAGGGTCTAAGGGATTAAAATACAATGACTAGTATCTAGAAAAATCATTAAGTTTAAATTTTGAAAATCTAGATTTTTACTATTTATAAACAATTTTTGGAAAAATAATTTTATAATTATGTTTAATTGTTCAAAAATTTTGAAAATTTTTGCAATAGGTAAGCATATATATCCAAAGTTGTAATAAAATTTTTATGAAATCATGGAATTGATTTAAGTAATAATAATTTATCTTCTACAAAAATTTATTTTTATAAAAATATTTAAAAGTAGTTTTTAGGCTAAAAAAATTATAAAAAATTTTCTAAAAATGTAATAAAGCAAGTATTTTTATAGATTTTTTTAAAAATTGAGCGAAAATTAAATTTTTAATATTTAAAATATGATTTTTATAGAAAAAATAATAGGAAAATAATATAATGATAAAAAAAATAATTTTTTTTTCTTTGATCGATAACATAATAAGAATTCACAAAAAATGAAGTTTGCAAAAATTACTTTGAGAATTATTTTTAAATTGAAAAATATATTTTTTGTTAAAAAATTTATAAAAAATAATTTAATAGTCAAAAAATTTTAAATTTTTTTCTACATATAAATGATGATATTCTTTTTTTTCAAAAAAAATAAATTTTAATTAATTTCTAACAGAAATTATGCAAAATAATTTATTTGAAAATACAACCACCTCAAACACAAGTACCTTTAAGGAGATTCATAAGGGAACGGAAAATCATGAATTCTTGTGATTATGTTTATCTCCAAGAGCATGATTTTGACATAGGTTTGGAGAGTGATCCTACATATTTCTAAGAAGTCAAACAATGCTTTAACCCTGAAAGGTGGATTAACACCATGCAAGAAGAGTTGAAGTTTATGGCAGATAATGACGTTTGAGAACTTATCGAATTTCCTGAAGGAAAGAAGCCCGTTGGCTATAAATGAATATTTAAAACCAAGCGGGATTCAAGGGGCAATGTCAAAAAGTATAAGGCTTGTCTTGTTACCAAGGGATTCACTCAGAAAGAAGACATTGATTACAAGGAGACTTTCTCACCTGTGTCAATGAAAGACTTCCTTAGGGTAATCATGGTACTTGTAGCTTGTTATGATTTGAAACTACATCAAATGGATGTAAAGACTGCATTCCTCAATGGAGACATAGGGGAGTCTATATATATGGTGCAACCAGAGAACTTTGAGTCAAAAGACTCAAAGCATTTAGTATGTAGATTAAAGAAGTCTATTTATGGTTTAAAGCAGGCATCTCGTCTGTGGTATCAGAAATTTGATCAAATGGTTACCTCATTAGAGAACCTCGTTGATCAGTGCATATATGCCAAGTTCAGTGGGAGCAAGTTTATTATACTTGTTTTGTATGTGGACGATATACTGCTTGCGAGCAATAATAAGGATCTGCTGCTTCAAACTAAGTCATTTCTATCTGGTAATTTTGAAATGAAAGATCTTAGTAAAGTATCATTTGTTTTAGGTATATAGATCTATCGTGATTGTTCAAGAGGCATTCTTGGACTTTTACAACGGGCCTATAATGAAAAGGTGCTTATAAGGTATGGTGTATAGAACTGTAAAATCGGTGACACACCTGTGTCAAGAGGTGACAAGTTCAGCTTGCAGTAGTATCCACGGCTTGAAATTGAAATAAAAGAGATGGAGCAATTCCCATATGCATCAACAATGGGAAGTCTCGTGTATGCACAAGTTTGTACTCAACCAAATATAGCATTTATAGTGAAAATGTTAGGCAGATATATTAGTAACCTAGGACCATCACGCTGGAAAGCGATAAAGAAAGTGATGCGGTATTTACAATGAACTAAAGGATATATGCTCATGTATCAGAGATCAGATCATCTGGAGGTGATTGGATACTTAGACTCCAATTTTACTGGATATGGATAGCAAAAGATCTACTTCAGGCTATATTTTCATGCTTGCTGGAGGGGCTATATCTTAGAAGAGCGTCAACAGATGCTAGTAGCCACTTCTACTATGGAGGCAGAGTTGGTAGCATACTATGAAGCATCCAATCATGGGATTTGGTTGCAGGACTTTATCACAGCATTACAGATCGTTGATGACATTGACAGACCACTGAGGATCTACTGTGATAATAAAGTCATAGAACTTTATGGTAAGAAAAATTACAGTTCATCGAAGTCCAAGCACATCGACATCAAGTTTCTAGTGGTTAAAGATGTTGGTGTGGTTAGCATTAATGGTCTAATTCAAGTTTTGATGAATGACAAAATAGGTTAAGTTAGTCTCATTGTTATCTAACACTCTGATCGAGTGTGCAGGAAAAGCCCAGACAGGTTGACGGGCTGACTTGATGTTTGGCATGAAGCCCAGCTAGGTCGACGGGCCACCGGATAGCTGGCACGAAGTCCAGTTGAGTCGACGGGCTGACCGGATAGTTGGCACGAAGCCCAGATGGGTCGAAGGGTTGACCGAACGTCTGACAGGTAAGTGGAGGTAAGTCATTGGAGGGGAGTGACTGTGAGGATGCGTTCCCGGGAAGGGAACATTAGGTGTCGATCCGACTTAGACCCATTTCGGATATCTAAGTCGAGATCGTGACTAGATTCCGGTCTCGAGGAGACGAAATCTAGCTAATACTCTACTTATTAAATTTAAACTGTGCTAACACTTTATTTTGCAGGATAATATTATTTGCATTTTGCCTAACTCTTTCTTGCAGGAGAAGGACTTTTTGGAGAAGAGTGGTCTGGGCGCCCAGAGGTGAATTTCTATCCGTAATGTCATTTCGCCACGTGAAGCACCTTGGTTGGCTCGGCTACATCATATTCAGGGTGCCTTGAAGGTTCCGGGCACCCCGAACCTCCTATATAAGGAGGGTAAACGCTGAAGCTCAATACAACTCATGATTCGCTCTCTTGTGCTCCTGCGACGCTGCGAAGACACTCTGACAACGCACAGTTCTTTTAATTCTTCCCTTTTTGTCAGTATTGTTTTGTTTTTCATTAGCATTCTTGTACTTTAAATTGTAAACAATTATTTCGAATTGCTAGTGGATTGCCCATCGAAAACACCCTTGCGTGCGAGCCTTGGAGTAGGAGTCAACACAGGCTCCGAACCAAGTAAAACTACTTGTGTCATTATTTTCGCATTTCTTATTCCGCTGCTTACTCGAGATTTTTTTTAATCGATATTCACCCCCCTCTATCGAATTTATGATCCAACAAGTGGTATCAGAGCAGGTACCACTCTGATTTGGTGCAATCACCAATCAGACAGGGGGTGAAACCCTCTTTCAATTTTTCACTTTATTTCAAACTGGTATTATTACCTTTTTGGAAGATTTCTTTCGTTGCTATTTATCTGATTTGGTGCAACACCAATTCAATTTTTTAGTTTATCTTTTCTTCTCCCGCACTACTAATCCAAGACCAAGTCTTGGGGCTCTCTTTTGTCTATTTTTTTGTGTGCAGGAAAATCATGTCTCAACTTGAAGGCTTCAGCACAGTACGCCATCCCCTATTCTACGGGGATGATTTTCCGTACTGGAAGAAGCGGATGGAGGTCTACCTAAAGACGGATTTCGACCAATGGTTTAACGTCACCAGAGGCTACAAAGCACCAGTCGACAACTCTGGAATTCCACTGGACCCGAAACAGTGGACTCCGGATATGAAGAAGAAAGCGTCAACGGATTTCAAAGCACTCAACACGCTTCAATGCGGACTGACGAAGGAAGAATTGAACCGGGTAGGACCAAACCAGAATGCAAATGAATTGTGGGGCAAACTGATCGAACTACACGAAGGGACAAGCGACGCCAAGGTAACGAAGTGCGATCTTTTGTTAAATAGATTATTTAACATTAAAATGCAGGAAGGAGAAACGGCGAGTCAGCTTCACGCGAGGATCAAGGACATCCTCAACGGACTCCACGCAATAGGCCATCAAATGGAGAACCAAGATTTAATAAGGTATGCTTTAAACACTTTTCTGCGCAATAATTTGTGGGCATCTATCATGGATGCCTATAAAATTTCTAAAAATTTATCTAAATTAAAATTAAACGAGCTATTTTGCAAATTATAATTACACGAGGAAACTAACATCGGGATCGAGAAAGGTGTAGCTTTATTTGCAGGTTCATCCAAGGAAAGGACAAAAAACAAGCCTGAGGTTGAAGATGAGTCTGACCAGGACTCTGAAGACGAAGAATACCTGGTGAACCTGGTAAGGAAAATGTTCACCAGGAAAAAGAAAAGCTTCAGCAAGAAGGACCTGCAAAAGATCAACTCCCCAAATGAACCGAGAAACGTGACCTGCTTCAGATGCAACATGAAGGGCCACTACAAGAATGAGTGCCCAAAACTGAAGAGTGACAAGACAAAGATATCCAAGAAGAAGGCTCTCAAAGTGACTTGGGACGACTCTTCCTCGAACGAATCGGAAGCCGAAGATCAGAAGCACCAGAGCCACCTTGCGCTGATGGCCCTCGAAGAAGAATCGGACAAAGAATCGGAAGACGGGTCCGAACCCGAATCGAGCCATGAGTTCGTACTCGTTTCTGAAGGTCCCGACGAGGTAAATTTTAATCTAAATAGAAAGTTCTTTAAAATTATTGAATGTCTAAATAGTAAATTAATTACATTAGAAAAAGAAAACAAATTGCTCCTTAAGGAAAATCAAAACCTCAAGGAACAAATGAAAAATTCAAATCCAACTCAAGACCTAACACTTGAGGAGGAAAATTCATCACTAAAAATAGAAATTGATAAATTAAAAAATCTCTTAGAAAAATTTACAACAAGATCTAAGAATTTAGATCTAATTTTAAACAATCAAAAAAAAAAAATTACAACAAAACCGAACTTAGCTACAAGCCAAGTTCAAATAGAACATTTAAATTGTTAATAAACCTAACACAAACAATCAAGTAAAACTTGGGTTCAAAAAGCGTGTTTAACCACGCAAGTAGGACTTAACCAATACTACATACCAAAAAAAAATATATAAAATCAAATAAATCAAATCAAAAAACAAAATACAAATCTAGACCAACAAATTCAAAATCTAAATATTTTAACCCCACCAAGACTTAGAATATCATCAAGTCAATTATAACTATAAAAAGAATAGACATAAACCAAGAACTAAAAATAAAAAATAAAGGCCAATAATTCATGGGGAGGCTCCAGAATAGCTGGCACATCCGAAACTAACCTACCCGACAGGGTAACCCAAACTAAGCTACCCGGTAGAGTAATTAGGACTAATTAGAAAGTGACCAAGTTTAACTTGACCTATGGTACTGGTGAAGTTTTGGATGATAATACATTAGGGAAACTTAGTATATGCATTTCTAGGAAGATATGACTTCGACCTGATGCATTTGGCTAAGTGGAATTAACCGAATCTACCCTTTCTGGATCCTAACCAGTTAGACCAAAGTTTTGTACTAAGTCCAATGGATAGGACTATTTGGAAAACCTCGAAGGCATGGTTACTCTAATGATGTCCAAGTGACTCACCATAGACCAGAAGTTTATCCAGAAAATGCTTATTTGTTGGACCTAAAGCTAAACCTGAATCCAACACAAAGTTATACCAAACCCTAAAACTGAACCTAATTCATCTCATAAAATTATAGGTTTCTTGATTGAAAACATAGATCAGGTGAGATGACTAAAGATTAAAATAAATTATAATTAAATAAATTAAAATTAAATTAATTAAATTAAAATAAATTAAAATTAAATAAAAAATTCTTTTAACTTTAAAAATTATTTTAAAAAACTTTAAAAAATTATTTTAAAAATTCTTTAAAAAAATTATTTTAAAAATTCTTTAAAAAACTTGTAAAAATTATTTTTAAAATTCTTTTAAAAAACTTTAAAAAATTATTTTAAAAATTCTTTTTAAAAAAAAAACTTTAAAAATTATTTTAAAAATTATTTTTTAAAAAAAACTTTAAAAATTATTTTAAAAATTCTTTTGAAAACATTAAAAAATTATTTTAAAAATTCTTAAAAAAAATATTTTAAAATTCTTTTAAAAATTTAAAAATTCTTTTAAAAATTTAAAAATTCTTTTAAAAATTTAAAAATTCTTTTAAAAACTTTAAAAATTCTTTTAAAAACTTTTAAAAAAATATTTTAGAAATTCTTTTAAAAACATTAAAAAATTATTTTAAAAATTCTTTAAAAAACTTTAAAAAAATTTATTTTAAAAATTATTTTAAAAAAAATAAAAAATTCTTTTAAAATTATTTTAAAAACTTTAAAAATTATTTTAAAAAAATAAATAATAAATAAAAAAATAAAAAATAAAAATTATTCCTTTTACTTAAATAATCACATATAAAAATGATTATTTTTATTCTTACCTAAATAGAACATAGACTGACCCTTAATTCCTACCTATTGTGGGAAACCCAATGGATCTTGGATAATGGTTGCTCCAAACATATGACTGGAGATCACACCAAATTTACTCAACTTACCTACAAAAGTTTAGGAACAGTTGCCTTTGGAAACAATGACAAACTCAAGGTAATTGATATAGGTAATATTGAGCTTAAAATTGACTTCATCATTACAAATGTTTTACTTGTTGAAAATTTCAAGTAAAATCTCCTAAGTATTAGTCAATTGTGTGACACTAGGTATAAGGTTAGGTTCTTATCTTTAGAATATCTAATCAAGCACCTAGATAGCCTTACAATAAGTCTAAAAGGGTTTAGAAAAAATAACATCTATACGATTAATTTAATCACTTCTTCAATTAAGTGTTATTTAACACAAAAAAAAACTTGGTTATGGCATAGAAGAATGTCACACACTAATTTCAAAAATATAAGTAAATTAAATGGATTAGTTAGAGATTTAGCAAAATTACCAAACTTAGACTCAACAATATGTAATGCTTGTCAACAAGGTAAACAAACAAAGTCTACTCACATACCAACTAATCAAACTCAAACCAATTCAATTCTAGAACTTCTACACCTAGACTTATTTGACTCATGGAGTCAAATCAATAAATGGTAGTCTATATTGTCTAGTAATAATAGACGACTATTCTAGATTCACTTGGGTAAAATTCTTAAAAAATAAGGATGAAACTTTTGAGATCTTTACAAACTTTTGCAAACAAGTTGAAAATAAAAAAGACCTCAAAATTAAAAGAATTAAGAGTGATAATGGGGGAGAATTTAAAAATCATAACTTTAATAAAATTTGTTTTGAAAATGGATATCATCACGAATTCTAGTGTCCTAAAACTCCCCAACAAAATGAAATAGTAGAAAGAAAAAAAATAGAACCTTACTTGAAACTTCTAGAACTATGATAAATGAATATAATTTACCCAAGTACTTTTGGACAGAAGCTGTCGGTACAGCTTGCTATGTGCAAAATAGAACAACACTGAACAAAACACACAATAAAACCTTTTTCAAAATTTATTATAATAAACAACTAAATATAAAATATTTTAAAATATTTGGGTGTCTATCCTTCATCTTAAACACAAGAGAGCACTTAGGAAAATTCACCTCTAAAATAGAAGATGGAATTTTTGTAGGATACTCCCTAAACAATAGGGGGTACAGAATATATAATAAGGTTACATTAAGAATTGAAAAAACAACTAACGTAAAATTTGAAGAATCCAAACAACAAACCCAACCTCAACCAATTGAATTTGATCCTGTCTGAACGCTGAATCAACGGACGCTGGGCACGTGGCGCTCTCCGAATTGCTGACGTAGATCTTCGACCGGTCGTACGGACCTCCGGCGAACCTGCAAGGAAGTCAGGCCGGGAAGGGGTTCCCGGCGACGATCCTCTGACGCTCAAGTCAGGCAAGTGGACAACAAAGAAGTGGCTCTCAATATCGGAGAATGCGTACCTCCGGTGAAGTGTGAGGCCCTTTATATAGGGCTGCGAAGAGGCTCACGCACACATACCGAGGCGAGTACGTGTCCTCAGCCCATACCTCAACATGGACTTGTCAGAAGAGCTTACCTGACACCATACTGCTACAGTCCGAGCACGTCTCTAATGGGACAACGAAACCCTCTGTCATAAGATCCTAAGTATGGTCTAATCGTCGGGCATGCCCGCTGTCAGAAGATGTTCCCTTGTCCTTTTATCCTTTTACCCCATGCCGAGCGTCCGGCCGGTCGGCATGTTCCTGCACGTCCGGCCGGTTGTATGTGCTGATCCGTTCGGAAGATTCCCGGTCGTGTGCTCCGTGGACTGTTCGCAGTGTTGCTATTTTATGTCTTCGGCCGAGCGGGCTACCCGATCGGCCCGGCAACCTTGTTCCCCCTGAGCGTCGGAGACCCGACACCCCGTCGGGCTATTTTTATTTCCACTGAGACCCCCTTCTGCCGACCGACCTTCCCTTCTTCGGTCGACCGTTGACCCTTTGACTTCCACGTGGCGATGACTTCCCCCAGAGGGGGGTCCCTGTTCTTACCGCCGGATCACTTGCCTCCCCTTCAAGTCTAGTTGAAGGAGGCGATTAGTCCGACTGACTGGACCATCAGTTGGGCCGAGCGGCGTACTGTAACTACCATCCGCTCGGAAACAAGGGGCAGCCAAAACGCCAGTCAATGCCAACATTCCTCAGCATCTCTTCGAAGTTTCCGCCAATCTCCATCATTAAGGTCGAGCACGCGCTCATTAAATGCGTTCCAGTGGCTGAATGCCACGTGGCGGTGCTGCCGTCATTGTACGGCGGCGGCGTGGTTTTCTGATGGGATCGAGGCGGTTCGAAATGAACGGCGCGATGCGTGCTCCGATTCTTGCGACTTGGATCTGACGGTGGAGGCCGCTCAGGCTCCACCCTATAAAAGCTTCATTTTCTTCCCTTCGCCTCACTTCTGCCGTCGCGTGCCTCCCGATTCTTCCTTCTCGCGTTCCAACTCTCTGGTGATCTTGTATTTCTGTTTTCGGCGATCTCTGGTGCTCTTCCCTCGATCCTCCTCTTCGTTGTAAGGTTCCTCTTCTTTCTCTCTTTGGTTCTAGCGTTTTCTTTGCATTTCTTTCCCAAGTTTTCATCCTCGGGGTACTGTTTCGTTGCCATCTTCTTCCTTTTATCCTCTTTCGTCTTTTTTGATTTCGTCCGCTCGGACAATGGCTAGCTCTTCCCAGCCACAAGACCAAGCTCTCGGCACATGGTATACCACCATGGAGTCGCGCTTCGATCGGCGTGACGCCGACATTCTGATAGATAGTTTTGACATCCCCTCCAACCTTGAAATCATCCTACCCACAGATTCCGCTCGGCCACACAAACCGCCGCGCGGAGCTTTTTGTGTTTTCCGCGATCAGTTTACAGCTGGTCTGCGATTTCCGATCCATCCCTTCTTTGTAGAAGTTTGCAACTTTTTCGGTATTCCGCTCGGAAGCCTAGTCCCCAATACCTTCCGCCTCTTATGCGGCGTTGTCGTCTTATTCAAGATCCATAACATTCCCCTTCGACCGGAGGTCTTCTATTATTTCTATTACCCTAAACAGTCCGAGCCGGGCACTTACATGTTCCAGGCTCGGCCTGGTTTAGTTTTCTTCAACAAACTACCCTCTTCCAATAAGCATTGGAAAGAATTTTACTTTTATATTCGTCTTCCCGAGCGGACCCCCTTCCTGACGAAGTGGCAGATCGGACCACCATCCTCACCAGAGCTCAAAAGGTTCAAAACCCGGCCGGACTATCTCCACGCCGCCAACATGCTTGCCGGTCTGCGCTTTGACATCAACAAATTCCTTCCAGAAAAGGTTATGTACATATTCGGCTTGAGTCCGATCAGAACACCCCTCCCGAGCGGCTTCGGTAAGAATTTTACTTGTACAGTTGCCTTGCTTGCTAACTGATTTTTTCCTTTTTCCTTTGCAGCGAATATTGTCATGGAGTTGGTGATGGCTGGTATTCTGAAGAGGAAGGCGGCGGCGCTCGAAGCCGCGGCGGCCAAAGACATGGAAGTACTCGGCATCCAGCCGGTCGACTCTAATGAGGGAGAGAGCGGGACTAATGCTGGGGAGTCGGCTGTTCAGGCTTCTCTTCCAGAGCAAGCGGTTGGCGCAACTGCTAGTCAAGAGCCTTCCGCTCGGGAGGAGGGCTCGGCGCAAGAGGAAGAGCGCCCCCTTCGACAAAAAAGACGCCGGGAGGAAACGCCACTCTGCTCGGCTACTTCTGTGATCCATCCATCGGAACGGGTCACCGCCGCTTCTCGAGGCAAAGCTCCAGAGATCGAGGCGATTTCGTCCGATTGGACTCCCTCCCAACTTGATGCGTCGGCGGACCCTCTTGAGGCTGTTCCAGTCAGCACCCTTCCGCCCGCTCCCCGCCAAGTTCATCATTCTACTATTTTGTCCCAATTTTCTGCGCGCGACTTCCGCTCCTTCTCCGGCTTCCGCCCAGACGACCCCCGGTCAGCGTCGCACTGTTCGAGTCTCACTTCACCTCCTGACTGAAGAATTGCTGCCCAAGGCCGATCGACCCACCGCGCCCGAGCATATGATCACGATGAAGGGCCCCTTAGCCGAAATGTGGGCCGACGCTCGGGCGCGGGTGGCGATGATTCCACTCAGCAACTTGGCTAATAGCCACATGCAACAGGCCACCGGGGTAAGTGCATTTTCTTAAGTCGTTTACACATTCTTTCCGATCAGCTACTAATAATTTTTCTTTTGTCAGAGATGGGTGGAGGAAATTACAGTCTCCAATCGGCTTGCCATGGTGGATGAGGAGCTCAAAAGGCTACGGAGTTCGGGCGGCGCTCCTTCCCAAGGCCCTTCATATGTCGATCTTTAGAAGGAGCTCAAAAAGTCCCAAGATCTGTTGGAGGCCGAGCGGAAGAAGACGGCCGATCAGGCCCACACTTTGGCCGAGCTCGAGCGTGTGAATAAATCTCTAGATCGTAAGATAAGCCTGGCAACCGAGCGGAAGAACACGGCTATCTCCGACCTGGAGAAGAAGAATGTAGAGGCTCGGGGGTTGGAGTAAAAAGTGAAGGAGTGATAAGGCGAATCTGTCACATCCGCTAATCAAATTGTACAAATGTATATTTCACTGAACCCCTTAATTAAACAATAATGTTGTAGTAATGAGCCCAGGATCGATCCGAGGAACCAACGGTAGAATTTAATTTAGGATTGTCTTTTATTCCTATTTTTTGGGATTTTCGATATAAAAATGGAGTTGGGGGGTTTAAAAGCTTTAAATCTAAATCTAACAGAGGAAAAACACAGCAATTAAGAAATTAATCTAAAGCAAGAGTGAAACCTAACTATGTGCCAATGAACAAATCATTACGCATTGTCACTCTACGTTGTGATAAATCCATTAACACACATCAAACTAAGATATAAAATAGCAAGATACAATTAAATCTGATCTAAAGAAAGATGTAAACCCTAGCTTAGAATTTAAACACTAAACAAGTAACCAAGCATCAACTAAAACTTAAACTAAGCTTCAACAAGAAAAGAAATGCTAACTACTTGCATAAAAATATAACAAAACATAAAAGTAATCTGTGCTAAGCTATAAAAACAATAACAAATGAATTAAAATGTAAACCAATCCATTCTCACAATCATCTACCAAGCTACACACTCAAGCCGTCACACAAGAGTGCCAAAGTTGAGACCACCCAACTCTGGACCTCAATGGATCGTCTCAGCTGCGTATCAGCTCAAGGAAGGTTCAGCTACACCGACGGACCACCCCCGGTGAGCTAAGAACAACTCGGAACCCACTCAAGTGCCAAAAATCTGGAAATCTGCTAATCTGGATCTCTGGATCTAGAGTGGAGCTGTGGATGGCAGATGGGCATCGGATGGAGCTCAGGAACACCGGCGGACCACCTCCGAGTGTTTCTGATGGACGGAGATACCGTAGATTGGAGGACCACCTCCAAATCTCAGCGGGAACAGAAAATCACAGAAAAGAGAATTGCGCCGAAAGGAACACCTGCCGGCGGCTCCAGATGATCGGGATAAGCTGCCGTGAAGCTCTACAATGAAGTTGAAGCTTGAGAGAACGATTGGAGAAGGAATCGGGGTCGAAATCCAGAAAAATCATCGCGGGACGAAGCTACTGTGCGCTGTGGAGTCGACGAAGAACACGAAGCACTGTAGCTTCTCATTTAAACAGATCTCAGATTTGAACCGACGGCTGAGATTGATTTGGAGCTAAATCAAAGGTGAAAGCTTGCCCAAAATCCGATCCGAAGGTACTGATGTTGATCTAGGGTCTGGATCTACCCTCCCGTAGGTCAGATCGATCAGATCATCACAGGATGGCCCAGATCCGCCCAGTCTTCAATGAACGGTTCAGATTAAGTCGGGCTGGATCAATAGCTAGATGAACTCAGATCTGCATCAAAACTTCTGGATCTTCATCAATGGCTCAGATCTGCTCCCCATTAGGTTGGATCGGCCAGATCTTCAACGGATGGTTCAGATCTCTCCTCTTCTTGATAAACGACCCATAATGCTTCAAAGCTTTATCTTCTCGTTTGAACTCCGATTTGAGCCCAATTTTGGTCCAAATAGATCCAAATCCAAGATCCTTTGATGTCTACAAAATAAGAATGAAATATTAGTATCAAATAACACCAAAAATAATATAATTTGTAATTAAGTCTAAAAATACACACTATGCACAAAATGTGATGTAACCATGATTTAAACTATGAAATCAACATCAAACCATGCATATATGAATCAAAATAATGCAGTAAAATCATGTTTATCAAATCCCCCACACTTAGTCTTGAACGTCCCGTGAAAGTAAAGAAAACTCAAAATCATTTCCATAGAAAATTCCCTAGCAATATCTAAAAGATAGTAAAAAGAATTTAACTAAGATCATCTTAAGATCACAAACAATCATGAATACAATCCAAACAATAATCAGTAGGTATGGTAGTTTCAATCCAATTGAAAAATTAAGCAAGTTATAATCTCACAAGGGATTTACCTAATCTATCTCTCACACTCAAGCATGTGTATAAGTGGAGCTCACTCAATGCAACTCACAACATTTCACTACCATAAGCTTGCTTATTTTCTAATTCTCCACCACTATAAACATAGCATACATGAATCAAAAGGAATTTATCATGAATAATTGAAATGGAAACAAAAAGAACGAGTGAAGTGAATGTAGTAGGCAAAAGAAAAGTATTTAATGAAGAAAATGAGAAGATGAAAGTATTGGAGGAATATACTTGATGAGTTGACCAATTTGATGTGTAAAGAGATGAATACCATTTGTTATTACCAATTCAAAAGACCAAGCTAACCTCCCCTTCAATTTGATGGCAAACAAAGAATCTTGATATTCTTTTGATACACTCTTTGGATGTGCCATTTTTCTCTTCTCTTCTTCACTGTTTTTTTTATCACTGTTCTTCCACTTCAATTCTAGCATTTTGAAACAAAAACAAACTCACATTAGCTAATGGAAAATAGCTCCCTCCCCCACACTTAAAACATTGGTCGTCTCAGACAATAAAGAACCACATGCTTTCCACTTCTTAACACATTTTAAAAACCACTGCTTTTCCATTCTCAAATCTGCAATCTTCCTAAAAATCTGAATTTACAGATTCAAAATTTAATTTCCTGTCTAACAGCAACCATTTCCAGCCTACTACCAATTCTTTCTCAATCCTACAGCAACCTTACTCACAGAATTCAACAACAATCAGCACAGCTCCAACAGCTTCAATTGATTCTATTTTCTGCAAGTTCACAATATCAGAATTTGAAATTTAATGTAATCTGCAGAGTTCCTGTTGATGGAAATCTGAATAACAAAGAACTCACTAAATTGAGTTACTTCAGGTTCCAATCGCAAACTGCTCAAGCATTACAGTATTCATAAACTTCAGAAATCAGTAATTCAAGATTATAGCAGCAACATATTTCAATTCCTTGGATCGACCACTTGGATTCATCATGAAACTGCATAAGGGGCTTGGCACATAGCTTATAACAGCTGATATATCACAACTGCATCTTTCACAAAGCTGCCCATTCAGCACTCATTTTTTTCTGTTCTGTTATAAATGAGATTCCCAACTGCTAAAACATTTCAGCATTTATAAACTTCAGAAATCAGTAATTAAAATTTTCAGCATTCCAAAGCAGCAAAATCTGGAGTTCTGCACCCACTCCTGCACTGCAAAATCGGTTTTAATTTTCTATTCTCCATGCAATCTCATTTGTTTCTGCATCATACAGGACTTAACTTGAGCTTCTTATTTCTCATCTCATCTTCAGTATCTTCAGTAACTTCAGTAACCTATATCAACCAATCAAATGTGAAGCTACATATTTAAAAATTTAGCTTCAATGAAATCACAGTAGCCACACCAAATCTGATTCTAGCTTGACAAAGCAAAGTTGAGTCATTTCTGAACTTGGTCTGCAATTTCCATTACTACAGATATCTGATTTAATGGACTGGGCACATCTAGTAACTTCATATTTTTGTTTTTCTCATGTAACCCTCTGCACAAACTCTAATCATGCACCAATTCTAGAATTTACAGAATCTGCCTAAACTCTAACCAAATAGATGTGCAGCTACACATTTTAGAAGATAGTTTCACTAAATTCACAGAAATCTTGCACTCAGAAACTGTAAACTCAGCTTCCCGATTCAGGTTTCAGAACTTGATTCCAGAAATTAAGAATCCAATGGAATGAATTCACAACTAAATACAAAGAAAAATCAGGCCTCAATAAAAATTTTGAAATAGGACTGCAGTTTCAATTCTGAATCTGCCCTGTACTCTCAAGATTCTGATACAAGGTTGTTTTAGTAGAATTTTCAGCAAGTTAGCTTTGGAAGATAGCTCATTTGATATTGAATCAAGAGGGCTTTGAATTCCATTCATTTCATATCAGAAACATTGAGAAAATTTTGGCACGAAACTGAACTTCCTTGAACACATAACTCAATTTCAGAATTATGGTTTTCAGCTTCACTTCCAGCTTCATTTCTTGCTGTTTCCCTCTGTTGTAAATAGAACTCATCCCTTGGTTAGCTGGAAGATAAGATTATTTCATTTTGTTGTATTAAAGCAACCCAACAGAACAGCCATTTAAAAGTAAACAGCAGCTTCCAGTAGAATTCATCTCCAGCAATTTGAGTGTTTCAGAAAATCATAAATCAATTCCATCCAATTGTAGAAGACATGGAAATAGATGAACTCCATTTGTTACTGTGAATGCCACAGCTCCTCTATTTTTCCTCATTATTTTGAGAGTTGGTCATAAAAAGTGATACACATTTGATACCACACTTAAAACTAAATTCCTGTGCTGCCTTACTGCATTTCTGAATCTAACTTCCAATTACAGCTTCCAACGTCAAATTCCCAGAATTCATATTACCTTCTGAACTGCTTCATAAGTGGAATGGTACTCATCAATTAAATTTTAAATCTTGATCCATAATGATAAGATGACCAACAGCTGCAATTCTCACTGTTTTTGCTTCTGTTTATGAAATCTGTTCTTACTGATTTTTGATCAAGCTGTAACATTTAATTTCTGTAAGACATTATCTCATTTAACTCTCAATAAATAAGAGCTTGAGTTCAATTCATTTCTCACAATTACAGCAGAAAAATTTCAAGACTGCAGCTAACAACTCAGCACTCCTCCTTCTAACTTAGCTCTAAAAAGTTCAGAAAAGTGCAGCTAGCCAATTCCAACATTTCCAACATCTTCTACATTTTGCAACTTCTGCATTCTGCATTCTCAGTAAGCTTAAGAAAGTTGTAGCTGATCAAAATCCACACACTAAATTGGCAGTAAAAAGTATGTTTTTATAAACAGGTATTCTACCGATTTCTTGCACTAGAAAAATTGGAAAGTCTGGAGTTGACACACAATTTCAAGTCAACAGCAGCACAGATTTCAATTCTATCACAAAGCAACAACACAGTTTCAAAATCAAGGATTTAATTCGGTTCCTGTAGTAACCATCTTCTCAGGATTCCTCTTAACTAAAGTACAAGCAACTTCAACTACTAGATTAAGTATAGTCATTTCAATTTCCATTTTAATTCTCAGACTGTAGAATCATCTCAGACTGCACCACAGAATATGCAGGTTTCCAGAATTTATATTCAGTTTCCTGACTTTGTGCCAACTAGTCATCATATAGCCATCAAAAGTTCCAATTCCTTTTAATAGAGCCAATTAAGTTCTAATATATCTCGTTGTGTGCCATTCCACTTCTGCCATAATTTACAATATGCAGATTCCAATAAACAGAATTCAGCACTTCATTGAGTTTCCAGCAACTTGAAATTTTCAGAATTTTAGTCTTCATTCCTCTTGGTTATCTGGACTATAGAACATATCATTAAGCACTTAGTGCACAACAGCTTGAAGTACTTCCATTTAAATTTACATATTGATTCATGGTAGATAAATTCCAGCAGCCACAAAAGCCCAATATCTCTTCATTTATACCTCACTGTTTTAAGCAACTTGATACTTACATGTTCTGTAAAATTCAATTAGAAGAAGGCATTGAATAAAATGCGAAACTATTTGCTACATAAAGTGTAGGTTCTTCACTAAATTCTCCACTGAATTGAGAGTTGTTAATATGGAATTGGTACAACACCTCAACAAAACTGCAGTTGAGTGCAGATTTCAATCTGTTCACTTCTTCTAGTGCCCAACTTCACACACTATAACAAGGTAGTCAACAGAATTGCAAGTATCTGAATTGGATCCTCAAACTTACATCTGATAAAAAGTTTTAAAGGAATCTGTAGGCTTAGATCAATGAAGAACTACTACCAGCAATATTGAGTAATCAAACCTTTACTCCAATCCTTTCCTCATTCTGAAATCCTGTATCAAATTTTGTAGATACCATGGCAGCAAGAATACTTTTTGTTTCAGCACTAAATGGAATTTAACTTGAGTTTCACATAGGTTTTAAGGCTATTCTTGATTTCCGGCACAAAAATGCTATGGAGATATGCAAAATCTACATTTCTCCACATCCTCCAAAAGCTATAACAAAACTCATATCCAGCAACTCCAAATATATACCAAGATTTAAGCATTTTCAAAACCTTCTTGCCACAATGTCTTGAATGGAACAACATAGTATCAAGTCTCTAAATCCCAAGCAATTGTAACTTGCTCTTGACATGATAAAACTCAAGGAATTAATTCATTTAGCATACAATCATTCATAGCAATATTTTCATCATTTTACTTTCTAGAACAGTAGCACTCCAACCTGAAAAACCTTAAGCATTTAATTACATTTCATCTTCCCAAAACTTCATCTTTGGCTCGAATTTGAATCCTGTCCATTAACAAATGAATCCAAGAATTCAAAAGCTCTAAACATCTCCCCCACACTTAATCCATTGTCCATCTAGTCAATACAACTCATCAAGCAATTAAACCAATACTCATAATGGAATGATGATAAGCAAGGATATTCAAAAATTCAAATTCTAGATGAGAATGTTTCAAGAAAATTGTGGAGAAAGACATTGGAAATTATGAAGGGGAACAAAATTGACAAAATCCTCAATTTTCATGCATACATATGCTATTATGACTTTGAAAAGAAATTAAGCAAGTTCTAGAGTTTCAATTGCTATGAGTGCATACCACACAAAAGAATATAATCGTGTATAGGCTTAAAGTGGTCCTCTCTAGGTATTTTTATGCAATCAAGCTTAATTAATCAAAATGGAATCCACCACCAAATTAACCAATATAATGCAAGAAAAGCATCCAATCATGTTAAATGACCTAAAATTGATGGTCAAATTTAAGAGACTTTTACCATCTTAAAAGTATCACTAAACAATTCATGGAGATTTTTATTCAAATCGAAATTGCTATGTATGCTAAACAAAATGCAAAGTGTGAAAGTAAACTGCAAAATGCAAAGTATAAAACTAAAGAAACGTATAACGAATTTATTAACAAAGCATGAATTAAAATGTAAGAGCAAGCAAAATTAGAACCAACTCCCCTTTCATTCCCCGGTGGTTGAAGAAGGTTCAAAAGAAGAAGCCACCTCGGAAGTGGAGTAATCATGGTTCTACTTAAATTCTTCTTATTAATCATTTTTTCTTCCAAAAATCTTTCTAGAGGTCTTAATCGGTTCAGTTTTAGCACCCACTCCGGGAGCTTGAATTCTCCTACACAATCAATAAAACAAAACACCTCCCACACACACGTGGGGTCAAAAGAAAATAGGAGAATATTAGTGTGGGTAAAATATATATCAAGAATTGCATCACATCTAATAAAATCAATGCATGGTACCTCTATGAATTTCTCTGAAAAATTACACAAAATACTCACATTGTCATCTTGAAAGGTACCTGGAGTGGTGCTTGTTACCTCTATCTCATCAACTAATGGCTCAGACTCCAGTTCTGGTGTATGTACATCTTCATGTAGTGATTCTTGGGTGCTTGGCTCCATAGCACAAGTCCCTACACTTACATCTTCATCATCATCATCAAAGTCAGGTGATCCTTGAGGTATCGCTTCTAGTAAGCAATCCCCTACACTTAAATCATCTTTTGCAACAAGACCTGCATCATTCACATCATCTACAGCAACATTATTAGTAGAGTCAGAAATTTTAACAACTACATCATCATCACAAATAATTCTAGAAAAATCTTGCGAAGAAATGGAAGTAGGGTCAGGCTTGACAGAATCACTACTTTCCATCTCCTCACTGGCGTTCTGTGCTTGTAACTGATTAATGGATGACGCAATCTGATCTAACTGACTCTGAATATTCTGTATCCTTGCAAATTGTTGCTCTTGATGCTCTCTCATTTGTTGCATAACTTCATTGCATTTCCACATTGATTCTTCAATTTGTTCTTGTGCATCCTCATACCTATTCCGCTGCTCCATAGGTAAGTAGGACTGATATTCAAGCTGATAATACTGAATCTGAGGCTGATCAAAATAATTCTCCATCCCATCTCCAAAATATGGATAATATGGATCCATGGTCACATGAATTTCCTGTTCTTACACTGAAATACTAGCAAATAAAATCAGAAGACTCAGGAACAAATAAAATCAACACATGAATATATAATCATGAAAGCAATCAAAACAACAATCCTAAAATTACTAAACATTGCATATTACAATGTCCCCGACAACGGTGCCAAAATTTGGTAAAGCGAATCTGTCACATCCGCTAATCAAATTGTACAAATGTATATATTCCACTGAACCCCTTAATTTTGCAATAACGTTGTAGTAACGAGCCCAGGATCGATTTCTCAAGGAACCAACAGTATGATGTAATTTAGGATTGTCTTTTATTCCTATTTTTTGGGATTTTCGATATAAAAATGGAGTTGGGGGTTTAAAAGCTTTAAATCTAAATCTAACAGAGGAAAAACACAGCAATTAAGAAATTAATCTAAAGCAAGAGTGAAACCTAACAATGTGCCAATGAACAAATCATTACGCATTGTCACTCTACGTTGTGATAAATCCATTAACACACATCAAACTAAGATATAAAATAGCAAGACACAATTAAATCTGATCTAAAGAAAGATGTAAACCCTAGCTTAGAATTTAAACACTAAACAAGTAACCAAGCATCAACTAAAACTTAAACTAAGCTTCAACAAGGAAAGAAATGCTAACTACTTGCATAAAAATATAACAAAACATAAAAGTAATCTGTGCTAAGATATAAAAACAATAACAAATGAATTAAAATGTAAACCAATCCATTCTCACAATCATCTACCAAGCTACACACTCAAGCCGTCACACAAGAGTGCCAAAGTTGAGACCACCCAACTCTGGATCTCAATGGATCGTCTCAGCTGCGTATCAGCTCAAGGAAGGTTCAGCTACACCGACGGACCACCCCCGGCGAGCTAAGAACAACCCGGAACCCACTCAAGTGCCAAAAATCTGGAAATCTGCTAATCTGGATCTCTGGATCTGGAGTGGAGCTGTGGATGGCAGATGGGCATCGGATGGAGCTCAGGAACACCGGCGGACCACCTCCGAGTGTTTCTGATGGACGGAGATACCATAGATTGGAGGACCACCTCCAAATCTCAGCGGGAACAGAAAATCACAGAAAAGAGAATTACGCCGTGTAACGACCCAAATTTCCTCATTTTGAGCCCCAAAAATAATTCAAAAATATTTAGAAATGCTATAGAAAAATTCTAGAGATTTTTAGAAATTTTTAGAGTATTTTTATGCAATTTTTGGAGTTCGTTTTGTATTTTTACCAAGGAGAATAAGTTTTAAAAATAAACTAAAATAAAAAAAAAAAGGGGTTGTAGAAGCTGGGTTTCGAACCCAGCACCCCTAACCCAAGCAAAACCGGCCCAACCAACCGAGCTGCGCTCGATTTGTTAATTATATATGGAGCGATATATATTTAAGTAGTAGTTAGGAACAGTAAAATAAATTGGAAATAAAAGTGCGCGGCTGAGGAATCGAAGCCGTGACCTGGGATTTGGTTAAAGCCGGGCTGACCAAGTGTGCTAGCGATTATTTGTTATTAAAGAAGGAGAAAAATTCCATTTAAGCTATAGTTGGAAACGAAAATAACCTTGAGTATAAGATTTAAATCCTTTTCCTAAAACCTAAAATTTCTCCCGAAATCCCTTTCTCTTCTCGCGCGACAGCGGCGGCTCGGGCGGAAAATACACCAAGGTGACAGCGTCTTCTCCTCTCTCGCGGCGGAAACGAAGAAGAAACCAGGTTTGGTCTCCGGCGCCGGCGAGCTCTCTCGTCCACGGATCCTTCACCCAGCCGAACTTCTCTCGGCAAGGTCAGCGTGGGCACAAGAAGAAGCCGCAAGTTTTCAAGCTTTGAAACCCTAGACCTTCCTCTCCTTCGGTTGTAAGTCCAAGAAGCTATGTAAGTTGCTACTCACCTGCAGTAGGATAGCTCCGAGGTTTAATCCGTGATTCTCTCCTTGTTCTCGAAGCTTTGCATGAGTTTTCTTGCTCTCTCTGTTTTTGGATCATGCTGCACAGATTTGTTTATTTGTTGTTCCTTGTTATCTCTACGGAAGCATGCTTAAGAATCCTGTATAAAATTAACATGCTAGGGATTTAGTTTTCTGGTTTGATTGTTCCTCCTTTGCATTCGGTACATACTGTACAGAGTTAATTTGCTAGGGATTTAGTTTCCTACTTTATTCTCTGAATATGATATACAGGATTGGAGATTTTAATGTAATTTCCAGTATTGGGGAGCAATCTGAAGGGGGGTATGTCAAGGCTGCGGGCTGTTAAAGTATGTAATGATTTTGTGAAGTGTTCAGGATTTCTAGTGCAGGTTTTGTTGGGGATAAGTATACCTGGACAAATAACAGAATATGGAAAAGGTAGATAGGGTTTTAATGTCTCCCTCTTGGAATGAAAAGGATTTAGTTGGTGCTATGTTCATGGGCACGAATAGTCCCTTTTGAGTTTATTGATCAGTTTCGGTTTTAATTATGCATTGGGAATAAACAGCTTTAGTTCTAGGAGTATCCAGTTAGATCTTTAGTAGTTTATTAGACTGGCAGTTTGATTTCCTATGGATTTGTTTTCTTATGTCGAGGAAGGGAAACTTAGTCGACTTTGTGTGGATATGTTTTAGTGCTAAATCTGGAATTTGGCAGACTAAAAGATAAGTTTTGTTTATAGGATTCCAAATTTCAGCAAGATAGATTCTGTTATTTTCTTTTGTTGCTATTCTTGAAGCATGAACAACCGATCATCCTAGCAAGTAGCTTAGATCTTCCAGCCCATATGTTGTGCATTGAAATTCTAGACTTTCGAGCTTTAATGAATCCGAACAGCCTTGTCTCCTTAAGTGTCAAAGGAGTTTCGCTTCCTTAATAGGCAAGAACAATCTTTATAATAAGCTTGTACAACCTTTTAATAATAAGCATATAGTTTATAGTCTTTCTATTACTGCCGTGGGCATAAACAACATGCATATCATGAAGATGCAGTCCTCCACTTTTAGGGTGCAGATTTGAAGTTTGTCACTTCCTTAACGAGCAAGAATAACTCTTTAATTTAAAGCATGTGTTTCATTAAATCTTTTTAGAAGATTATAAGTAGTTATAAGTAAGAAAAGACCAAGGTCTTGATAGGATCTCTAAATTTCAGAATTTGGGATCAGCAGCACGCCAAGTGCTCAAAGAAATGTCGAGGCATTCAATAATAAAAGAATTAGAAGATAAGAAACATTTTAGTTCTTTCCTTGCTTGTGGAAATTTCCGGTGTAGATTAAGAGATTTCAAGTATATTCCTTTGTAGATTTGAGAGGTTCTGTTGGGTTAAAGATGTTCTTTACATGTTATGATAAGAATTGAGGAAGTCTTGCAGTTTATTTCAAGTATATGTAAAGTTAGATTTATCTTTAAGCTTTTAGTTTCCCTTTTGTTTTGCTATTAGGCAATGAATACAGAATGACTTGGAATAGGTTTTGGTTTATTAGGTTAATTGGAGGTTGATCCGGCAGTGATTTTTGGTTTATTTATGATGAAGTAGGTAGTGTAATTCCCTTAGTGCAGAAGTGTGGATGAAAGGGTGAAGATGAGCATATGTATTATGATGTTTTGGTGAGTATCATGTATTAAGACTAAAAGATGATTTGAAGTGATGTAATGAATTTAACAGGTAAGAAGTATGTGATTGATTTAGATATGCAAGTAGTAACTTTAGAGTAGAAGTTTAGTTTAGAAGATGAGAAAAGAGATTTAAATGTTACATCAATTTTGAGCATGATTTCTACTCTTTCGTGATGACTCTAAATGTTGATGACGTAAATTAAGGATGGAAACTTTACCTTCGGATTTAGCCATAAAGAATTTCGGAAGTGCTAGAGTTTCAAGTCCTAACAAGTTTAGACCTTTTTAGTGTTATTTAATGGGCAAGGACAACCCTTTGTTAAAGTATAAGTATTAGTTCTAGCTATGAAATGGGCACAAACAACCCCACTTTGGAGTTTCTGTTTAGATGTTTTATTACGGTTTTAAGAAGCATGATCAGCCTTGTTTTTTTTAGCATGGCAAATTTAGTTTCCGTGCATTGATAAGCATGAACAGCCGTAGCTATTATGCAGATTTTTATTAAGTTAGTATGCAGATTTCTGTTAAGCTATTATGCAGATTTTTATTAAGCTAGTATGCAGATTTCTGTTAAGCATTAGTGCAGATTTTTGATAAGTATTGTATGTGCAAATTTCTTTTGTATTCTATGCATGATTATGTGTTACATAGTTAGTTTCATTCATAGATGCATACGAAAGATACCCTAACAGTATTTTGGGTTTAAGAAAAGTATAAGAAAGATGAAGAAAAGTATAAGAAAGATAAAGAAAAGAAAGAAAAGGCCAAGGCCTTAAGTAAATCCCAAAGTCAAGACTTTAGGGATTTTTGGCACACAAGGTGCCTATTAAAATGCCAAGGCATTTAAAGAAGTAAACAAGATAATAAGTATTTTACTTTTAAGAAGAGGCTAGTACCCGACTTCACAAGGTTGTCGTTAAACAAATCCAGGTGTCCAATTCCAAGGTCTTGGCCCTGGTAGACCAAGGTCTGCTCTTTTAGGATTGGTGGCTCGCTACCCCAACCTATTAGGGAACGCGCATAAGATGGTACTACGCCTGGGCCCAAGAAGAAGTTGATTATTATTTTGAAGTATTATAAGTATAAGTTTTTGGACAAGTAAAACGAGTTTTACATAAACATAAAGTATTAAAGATTAAGTTTAGAACAAATGAAATAAGATTCATATAGTTCTAAAAATCAGTAAGTTTAGATCTTTATTCTACCATGTTTATCTAGTAGATGAGTAGTTTTCATGTTTACCTATTAGAAGAGCAGCATGATTAACTATTAGAATTACATGAGTAGATTCCTTAGCTTTTCCTTGCTATTAGTTTGACATGAGCAGTTATGTTTATGCTTTATTTTTTTTTAGAGCATATAGTTTCTAGTTCTTTTCGTATACATGCACATTCGTGATTTTGTGAGTTAGATAGCGCTTACTAAGCAAATTTTGCTTATAGACTACACTTCCTCTTACTGCAGATACAGGAAAGGAAAAGATATAGAAAGGAAGGCGACAAGGAGGTGTTTGAAGGATGTGTGATGCCAGGACTATGGAAGCCTTGGGACTAGGAAAGAAGTTTTATTTTAGTCTCCATTGTCTTTTGCTATGTTAGGAGTATTTGAGATAACATTTGTTATTTTGATGTGATTAGGACATAGTAGAAGAATTGTGATATGGTGTGATGAGTTGTGGTATTGTTTCCTTTATTTTGGATTTATTTTATTGCGTGGTTGATTGATATGTGATCCAGCCGCTTGTGGCTGTGTATATTATGTCATGTATTAATGATTATGGTCACCGGTACAGGGGAGATTCTGTCGAAATTTTTCGATAGGGTTTCTTCGAGGATTTTAATTATACCGGTTAAGTAGAGTTAGTAGATAAGTAACGGTCATCCTTAGATAGTAGTAGTAGTAAGAAGGGTGGTCTTTACACGCCGGAAGGAACACCTGCCGGCGGCTCCAGATGATCGGGATGAGCTGCTGTGAAGCTCTACAATGAAGTTGAAGCTTGAGAGAACGATTGGAGAAGGAATCGGGGTCGAAATCCAGAAAAATCACCGCGGGACGAAGCTACTGTGCGTTGTGGAGTCGATGAAGAACACGAAGCACTGTAGCTTCCCATTTAAACAGATCTCAGATTTGAACCGACGGCTGAGATTGATTTGGAGCTAAATCAACGGTGAAAACTTGCCCAAAATCCGATCCGAAGGTACTGATGTTGATCTAGGGTCTGGATCTACCCTCCCGTAGGTCGGATCTATCAGATCATCACTGGATGGCCCAGATCCGCCCAGTCTTCAATGAACGGTTCAGATTAAGTCGGGCTGGATCAATAGCTAGATGAACTCAGATCTGCATCAAAACTTCTGGATCTTCATCAATGGCTCAGATCTGCTCCCCATTAGGTTGGATCGGCCAGATCTTCAACGGATGGTTCAGATCTCTCCTCTTCTTGATAAACGACATATAATGCTTCAAAGCTTTATCTTCTCGTTTGAACTCCGATTTGAGCCCAATTTTGGTCCAAATAGATCCAAATCCAAGATCCTTTGATGTCTACAAAATAAGAATCAAATATTAGCATCAAATAACACCAAAAATAATATAATTTGTAATTAAGTCCAAAAATACACACTATGCACAAAATGTGATGTAACCATGATTTAAACTATGAAATCAACATCAAACCATGCATATATGAATCAAAATAATGCAGTAAAATCATGTTTATCAAGGAGCTGATGGAGCAGATCGATGGAGAGAAGGCGGGCCGCTCGGCCGATGCAACTAAGCATAAGGACGAACTGCAAACTCTGCAGGAGTCCCTCGCCGCCTCCCAAGCGGCTTTCAAAGAATATCAAGAGGCTGAGCCGGGGCCGAGTCGCAACCCTGCGGCTAAACTACATCCGTTCGGCTGAATTTTCAGAGAAAGTCTGCGAACGGATGTACACCGCCTTCGACCTCGCTATGACCGCCACCACGACATATTTGAAGTCCAAGGGTCTCCTTCCCGACTCCACTCTCATTCCAGCCGCAGATCAAGTGGCGCTCCTCGACAACATCCCGAAGGACCTTTACGATTATCTAGAGTAGAAGTTTATATGTAATCCGGCCGATCGGCCCAAAACTATCCTTTTTGTAATTTGGTCGTTCAGCTTTAATTTATTTAATGTTATCCTCTCTTGCTTTTTTTTCTTTTGTTAATCCATACGTGTGCTAGCCGCTCGGATTACCAACTATCGTTCGTATTCCCTTAATTCTCCTTGTCATTCACCTTTCCTCCCTCCTTTCTCGTGTTCGAAAGGGATTTTTACGAAGTCTCTGCGATAGCTAGTCCGCTCGGCTGAATATATCCTGTTTTGTAAACGGGCCTCTAGTCTTTGCAAAGTGCTTTTGGTTAGTTGACCGATCGGCCAACTTGACTTACAAAGTCGTTCTTTATGTCTTCTTCCTCTCGGAGGGTTTATAGTCGCCTGCTCGACTCTCGATTTTTAACGTCAGAGCTCGACAGTCTTCCGCTCGGAGGGTTTATAGTCGCCGGCTCGACTCTCGATTTATAACGTCGGAGCTCGACGGTCTTCCGCTCGGAGGGTTTATAGTCGCCGGCTCGACTCTCGATTTTTAACGTCAGAGCTCGACGGTCTTCCGCTCGGAGGGTTTATAGTCGTCGGCTCGACTCTCAATTTTTAACGTCGGAGCTCGAAGGTCTTTCGCTCGGAGGGTTTATAGTCGCCGGCTCGACTCTCGACTTTTAACGTCGGAGCTCGACGGTCTTCGCTCGGAGGGTTTATAGTCGCCGGTTCGACTCTCGACTTTTAATGTCAGAGCTCGACGGTCTTTGCTCGGAGGGTTTATAGTCGCCGGCTCTACTCTCGATTTTTAACGTCGGAGCTCGACGGTCTTCCGCTTGGAGGGTTTATAGTCGCTGGCTCAACTCTCGATTTTTAAAGTTGGAGCTCGACGGTCTTCCGCTCGGAGGGTTTATAGTCGCCAGCTCGACTCTCGATTTTTAACGTCGGAGCTCGACGGTCTTCCGCTCGGAGGGTTTATAGTCGCCGGCTCGACTCTCGATTTATAATGTCAGAGCTCGACGGTCTTCCGCACGTAGGGTTTATAGTCGTCGGCTCGACTCTCGATTTTTAACGTCGGAGCTCGACGGTCTTCCGCTCGGAGGGTTTATAGTCGCCGGCTCGACTCTCGATTTTTAACGTCGAAGATCGACGGTCTTCCGCTCGGAGGGTTTATAGTCACCGGCTCGACTCTCGATTTTTAACGTCGGAGCTCGACGGTCTTCCGCTCGGAGGGTTTATAGTCGCCGGCTCGACTCTTGATTTTTAACGTCAGAGCTCGACGGTCTTCTGCTCGGAGGGTTTATAGCCGCCGGCTCGACTCTCGATTTTTAACGTCGGAGCTCGACGGTCTTCCACTCGGAGGGTTTATAGTCGCCAGCTCGACTCTCGATTTTTAACGTCGGAGCTCAACGGTCTTCCGCTCGGAGGGTTTATAGTCGCCGGCTCGACTCTCGATTTTTAACGTCGGAGCTCGACGGTCTTCCGCTCGGAGGGTTTATAGTCGTCGGCTTAACGTCGGTGCTCGACGACCTTCAAGGCTAATTTTAACACTGCCGTTCGGTGGAGATATTTGTCATCTTATATCATTTTGCTTCCTGCATTACAAGGATACAAGCGACCAAAATATATATAAAATTACATCAGCACATCTCTCACCCAGCTCGGTACGGCTGGAGATGATTCGCGCTCCATGGTCGATCCAGCCGCCGTCTGTCTTCATCTTCCAAATAATAGGCAACCGAGCGGAGCTTCTCGATGACTTTGAAGGGGCCCATCCAAGGAGCCTCCAGCTTGCCAACGTCTCCGACCGGCTTTACTTTCTTCCAGACAAGGTCACCAACCTGGAATGCTCTGGGGATTACGCGCCGATTGTAGTTTTGCTTCATCCGTTGCCGGTACGCCATCAGCCGGGCGGATGCCTTTGCTCGCTCTTCGTCGACCAAATCCAGCTCCATGTTCCTCCGCCCGGCGTTGTCATCATCATAATTCTGGATCCGGACGGACTCGACGCCGACTTCGACCGGAACAACAGCTTCGCCGTCATACACCAAATGGAAAGGCGTGACACCTGTTCCTTCCTTTGGGGTCGTGCAGATGGCCCATAAGACGCCTGGCAGCTCGTCCACCCAGCTTCCTCCCATGTGGTCCAGTCGGGCTCGAAGAATTCTAAGGATTTCTTTGTTGGTTACTTCCGCTTGGCCGTTGCTTTGTGGATACGCCACGGAAGTGAAGTGTTGTTCAATGTCATAACTTTTGCACCAGTCTTTGAGCTGCTTTCCCGTAAACTATCGTCCGTTATCAGATACGAGCTGACGAGGGATGCCGAAACGACAAATTATATGCTGCCAGATAAACTTCTTGACCATCTGCTCGGTGATCTTGGCCAGTGGCTCAGCCTCCACCCATTTGGAAAAATAGTCGACAGCCACCAGTAGAAACTTCTGCTGACTGGTCGCCATAGGAAATTGACCCACAATATCCATTCCCCACTGGTCGAACGGATAGGATACGGTAGCTGCTTTCATTTCCTCCGCCGGTCGGTGGGAGAAGTTATGATACTTTTGGCAGGAAAGGCACATCGCGAAGGTCCGAGCGGCGTCTGCTTGCAAGGTTTGCCAAAAGTATCCGGCCAACAGGATCTTCTTAGCCAATGATCGTCCGCCCGGATGCCCTCCGCACGATCCTTGATGCACTTCTTGGAGGATGTATGCCGCGTCTTCCGAGCTCACACATTTCAACAGCGGACGGGAGAAAGCCTTCTTATAGAGTTGGTCTCCAATGAGCGTGAACCGACTGGCTCTCCTCCTTAATTGCTGGGCTGCTTCCCGATCGGATGGTGTTGCCCCCGACCGAAGAAATTCTATGATGGCTGTCCTCCAATCGCTCGGAAACTCGAGGCCCTCCATCCGGTCGACGTGTGCCACCCAAGATACTTGTTCAATTGGCTGCTGGATGACGACCGACGTTATTGAACTTGCTAGTTTGGCTAACTCATCTGCCGCCTAGTTTTCCGCTCGGGGAATCTTCTGGATAATGACTTCTCTGAAGTTGGCCTTGAGCTTTTCGAAAGCTTCAGCGTAGAGTTTAAGCCGAGCGTTGTTAATCTCAAAAGTACCAGAGAGCTGCTGAGCGGCTAACTGAGAATCTGAATGCAGCGTCACCCGACCGGCTCCCACATGCCGGGCGGCCTGTAAACCAGCTATAAGGGCCTCATACTCCGCTTTGTTGTTTGTAGCTCTGTAATCCAGCCATACGGATAAGTGCATCTTTTCTTCTTGAGGAGAGATTAATAGTGCGCCAATCCCGCTTCCGAGCCGAGTGGACGATCCGCCCACAAATATTTTCCGCATAGCTTCGGGCTCTGGCCTTTGCACTTCGATGATAAAATCTGCTAAGGACCGCGCCTTTATCGCCGAGCGGGGTTGATACTGAATATCAAATTCGCTCAACTCCGTTGTCCATTTGATGAGCCGTCTGGACGCTTCTGGGTTCAGCAGCACTCTTCCCAAAGGACTATTCGTCCGGATGATGACAGTATGTGCCAAGAAATAGGGGCGAAGCCTCCGAGCAGCGAGGACCAAGGCAAAGGCTAGTTTCTCGAGCCCAGTGTAGCGAGATTCAGCGTCTTTTAAAATATGGCTTAAGAAATACACGGGTTCTTCTCCGCTCGCCCTTACTAATGTCGAGCCTACTGCATGCTCAGTTGAAGATAAGTAAATACAGAGCGGCTCACCCACAGTTGGCTTGGCTAGCACAGGCAGAGAGTTCAGATATGCCTTCAATTCTTCGAACGCCCGATCGCATTCTTCATCCCAATGAAACTTGGTAGCCTTGCGCAAGATTTTGAAAAAAGGAAGACTCTGATCGGCCGTCTTCGAGATGAACCTGGACAATGCTGTTATCCGACCGGTCAAGTGATGGACTTCCCTCAGATTTCTTGGGGGCGGCATATCTTGTAATGCTTTCACCTTGCTGGAATTTGCCTCGATGCCCCGCTCGGTCACTATGTAGCCCAGGAAATGCCCGCCTTTTGCTCCGAACAGACACTTCTGAGGGTTCAGCTTAACTCCATACCTCCTCAGTGTTTGGAAAGTCTCCTCCATGTCTTTAAAGAGATCGGCCGATCGGACTGACTTGATGAGGATATCGTCCACGTATACTTCCAAATTTCGTCCGATCTGCTCCTTGAACACTTTATTCATCAAGCGCTGGTAAGTTGCTCCCGCGTTCTTCAGTCCGAACGGCATCACATTGTAGCAGTACGTGCCGTCGGCTGTAACGAAGCTAACCTTCTCTTGATCTTCTCGGGCGAGCGGCACTTGATGGTAGCCCTGATAGGCGTCGAGCATGCATATCAACTCGCAGCTGGCTGTGGAGTCCACCAGTTGATCGATCCGGGGTAGCGGATAAAAATCCTTTGGACATGCTTTGTTGAGATCCCGGAAATCGATGCAAACTCTCCACTTGTTGCCCGTCTCGGAGACAAGTACAACGTTCGCCAGCCAGCTCGGGAATTGGACCTCGCGTATGTGGTGTGCCTCCAGGAGCTTCTCGACCTTCGCTCGGATAATGGTATTTTGCTCGGCTCTGAAGCCCCTCTTCCGTTGCTTCACCGGCCGAGCTTCCGGTCGGACGTGGAGCTCATGCTGCGCTATACTCGGTGAAATTCCGGGTAGCTCATGCGTCAACCAAACGAAGACATCACAGTTTCTCTGGAGGCATTTGATTACTTCCTCTTTCTGGCTTGTCTCCAGATCGGCCGTAATGAATGTGGTGGCCTCCGATCGGATCGGGTGAATCTGCACTTCCTCTTTTTCTTCATAAACCAAAGTGGGTGGTTTTTCGGTTATAGCGTTCACCTCGATCCGCGGCGTCTTCCGAGCGGCATTAGCTTCAGCTCGGACCATCTCGACGTAGCATCGCTGAGCCGCCAGCTGGTCTCCTCGTACTTCTCCCACTTTATCTTCCACCGGGAACTTGATTTTCTGGTGGAAGGTGGAGACTGCCGCTCGGAACTCACTGAGCGCCGGTCGCCCCAAAATGACGTTGTATGCTGAAGGAGAGCCGACCACGACGAAGTTTGCCGTCCGCGTCCTTCTGAGCGGCTCCTCTCCCAGGGAAATAGCCAGTCGGACCTATCCGACTGGCAGAACTTCATTGCCCGTAAACCCATAGAGGGGGGTTGTCATGGGCAGCAGCTCGGTTCGATCAATTTGTAGTTGGTCGAAGGCCTTTTTGAATATAATATTGACCGAGCTTCCTGTATCAATGAAAACGCGGTAAATAGTGTAGTTGGCTATTACCGCTTTGATGAGGAGAGCGTCGTCATGTGGCACTTCGACTCCCTCCAAGTCCCTGGGCCCAAAACTGATTTCGGGACCGCTCGCCCGCTCTTGGCTGCAGCCGACCGCATGGATCTGAAGCTGTCTTACGCTCGCCTTCCTTGCTCTGTTGGAGTCACCGCCGGTCGGCCCCCAGCAATGATGTTGATTTTGCCTCGGGAAGTGTTACCTCTATTTTCTTCTTCCCGAGCGGACGGCCTAGGCTGCTCCCTAGACCTTCGGGGATTGTCCTCACGCCTCGGAGTATGATGCCGCTCGGGAGTCTGTCTTTGCCGCCTGTCGGATATCATTCGATCGGCTTCACGAGGGCGCTGTCGCCTATCGGACGATGGCGATCATCGGTGGCCACCCCGGGGCACGGGGTGGGCGATCAAGGGAAGGCTTCGGCAATCTCTTGTATTATGCGTGTCTGTCCGATGAAATGAGCATAACATTGGGGTCTATACCTTCTTTTTAGGTTTGGGCCGCTCGGCAGACACTTCTTGAATGACATGGGATCTTGCGTGTTGCTGGGGGCGGGCTGCTTCAGCTCGCGGTCCTCTGGGCGGCGGATGAGCAATGTGCGGCTTCCGCTCGGAAGTGGTCGCCCGCTCGGTTGGAATTTCCTTCCTTCAGGCTGCTTGGGCTTCCTCCACATTGATGTATTCATTGGGCTAGTGTAGCATATGATCGTAGTCTTGGGGCGGCTTCCGAATGAGCGAACGGAAGAAGTCACTGTCCACGAGGCCCTGCGTAAATGCGTTCATCATTGTTTCTGAGGTGGCCGTTGGAATGTCCATTGCCACCTGGTTGAATCGCTGAATATAAGCTCTGAGCGGCTCTCTGGGCTCTTGCTTGATGGCAAACAAGCTGACGCTTGTCTTTTGATAACGCCGACTGCTTGCAAAGTGATGGAGAAAGGCCGTGCGGAAGTCTTTGAAACTTGTGATGGATCCGTCCGGCAGCCTCCAAAACCACCGTTGAGCCGATCCCGAGAGTGTGGTAAGGAAAACCCGACACTTCACTCCATCTGTGTATTGATGAAGGGTAGCTGTGTTGTCGAACTTACCCAAATGATCGTCCGGGTCGGTGGTTCCGTTGTATTCACCGATCGCCGGGGGCACATAATGCTTTGGCAGAGGGTCCCGCAGGATGGCCTCTGAGAATTGGCGGTTGACCCGCTCGGGGAAGGTGTCCGCTCGGGGGGGCCTTGCCTTTTCTGTTGTCTCGTATTGGTACTTCATCTGACGAAGATCCTCGGTCACGATTCACTGCTGCGGCTTCAGGAGGCGTGCGGAATAGGGCTCGATGAAATGGAACCGTGGCATGTGGTGCTTCCGCTCGGCCCCCTGATGCTGATGTTGCCTGATGCTCAATCCGCTCAGCTTGTGACTTTTGTCTTTGTTGTTCCACAAGCTTAGTTGCTCTTGTCTCGATCAGAGCGTCGAGCTCCTTTGTGGAGAGCATCACCGAGTGAGGTCGTCCAGCTTCGTCCATTGCTTCCGGTCGGCTGCAGGAGCGTTCCCGCAGACGGCGCCAAATTGATCCTGTTCGAACGCTGAATCAACGGACGTTGGGCACGTGGCGCTCTCCGAATTGTTGACGTAGATCTTCGACTGGTCGTACGGACCTCCGACGAACCTGCAAGGAAGTCGGGCCGGGAAGGGGTTCCCGGCGACAACACTCCGACGCTCAAGTCAGGCAAGTGGACAACAAAGAAGTGGCTCTTAATATCGGAGAATGCGTACCTCCGGTGAAGTGTGAGGCCCTTTATATAGGGTTGCGAAGAGGCTCATGCACACATACCGAGGCGAGTATGTGTCCTCAGCCCATACCTCAACATGGGCTTGTCAGAAGAGCTTATCTGACACCATACTGCTACAGTCCGAGCACGTCTCTGATGGGACAACGGAACCCTCTGTCATAGGATCCTGAGTATGGTCTAATCGTCGAACATGCCCGCTGTCAGAAGATGTTCCCTTGTCCTTTTCTCCTTTTACCCCATGCCGAGCGTCCGGTCGGTTGGCATGTTCCCGCACGTCTGGCCAGTTGTATGTGCTGATCCGCTCGGAAGATTCCCGGTCGTGTGCTCTGTGGACTATTCGCAGTGTTACTATTTTATGTCTTCGGCCGAGCGGGCTACCCGATCGGCTCGACAACCTTGTTCCCCCTGAGCGTCGGAGACCCGACTCCCCGTCGGGCTATTTTTAATTCCATTGAGACCCCCTTCTGCCGACCGACCTTCCCTTCTTCGGTCGGCCGTTGACCCTTTGACTTCCACGTGGCGATGACTTCCCCCAGAGGGGGGTCCCTGTTCTTACCGCCGGATTAGAATTTATTCGAGAAAATAGTAATCAAGAAGGAACCAATGATCATGAAGAAGAAGAAGAAGAACCTTTAGAAAATCAACCATCTAGAACAATAAGAGTCAACCCAAATCATCCAATTGACCAAATAATTGGTGATCGAGACTTAAGGGTTCAGATTAGATCATCTTTTAGGAACCTAAGTCAAATTTCTCTAATTTCAAAAATTAAACCTAAAACCGTAGCTGAATCATTACTTGACCCAGACTGGGTCATAGCTATGCAAGAAGAACTAGTTCAATTTGAATGTAATGAAATGTGGGACTTAGTACCACCACCCAAAAATAAAAAAGTAATAGAAACCAAATGGGTATTTAGAAATAAATTAAGTGAAACTGGAGAAATTACCAAAAATAAAGCTAGGCTAGTCACTAAGGGATTTAGTCAAGTTGAAGGACTTGACTATGATGAAACTTATGCTCCAGTAGCTAGACTAGAGTTTATTAGAATGTTACTCAGTTATGCAGCCCATAAAGGGTTCAGACTGTATCAAATGGACGTTAAATCTGCCTTTCTAAATGGGCTGATCAAAGAGGAAGTCTATGTAGGGCAACCACTTGGGTTTGAATGTCTAGAGTACCCAGACTATGTCTTTAAATTAAAGAAAGCCTTATACGGACTTAAGCAAGCACCCAGGGCTTGGTATGAAAGGTTAACCTCTTACTTAATATCCAAAGGGTTTAATCAAGGTCAAATCGACTTGACCCTATTCATTAAACTAATAAAAGAGGACATATTTATAGCCCAAATATATGTTGATGATATTATTTTTGGCTCAACTAATTTAGAATTTTTAGAAGAATTCACAAACTTAATGGAATAAGAATTTGTAATGAGTTTAGTAGGAAAATTAACTTACTTTTTAGGATTGCAAATCAAACAAACAAACGAGGGAAATTATATTTATCAACAAAAAATATACCAAAGAATTACTTAAAAACTTCGGGATGGAAAATACTAAAGAAATAAAAACACCTATGGCAGTTAACACTATTCTAGACGATGCCCCAAATGGAAAACCAATTGACTTAAAATACTATAGGAGTGTCATAGGTAGCCTATTGTACTTAACTGCAAGTCGACCTAACATTTTATTTATAGTGAGTATGTGTGCTAGATACCAAACCTATGCTAAAGAATCTCATTTGACTCAAGTCAAGAGAATCTTTAGATACCTTAAGGGAACAACAAATGTAGGAATTTGGTATCCTAGAACTAATAACTTTGAATTAATAGGATATTCTGACTCAGACTATGCTGGATGTAAATTAGACCACAAGAGCACAAGTGGTGGATGCCAACTACTATTCCCATCACTTGTTAGCTGGTTTAGTAGAAAGCAACACTGTGTTGCTTTGTCTACAACTGAGTCAGAATATATAGTCATAGGAGAATGTGTTGCCCAACTATTATGGATGATTGATAACCATGATTTTACTGTATTATTTTGATTCATATATGCATGGTTTGATGTTGATTTCATAGGTTTAAATCATGATTACATCACATTTCATGCATTGTCTTTATTTTTGGCTTAATTGTAAATTATCTTATTTTTGGTGTTATTTGATGCTAATATTTGATTCTTATTTTGTAGGCATCAAAGAATCTTGGATTTGGATCTATTCAAACTGAAATTGGGCTCGAATCGGAGTTTAAACGAGATGATCAAACCTTGGAGTTATTTGGACTGTTCATCTACAATCAAGCCGATCTGAGCCATCCGTTGAGAATCTGGACCATCCGACCTAATGAGGAGCAGATCTGAGTCATTGATGAAGATCCGAAAGTTTTGATCCAGATCTGACTTAACATAGCCATTGATCAAGCCCGAATTAATCTGGACCGTTCATCGAAGATTGGGCAGATCGAAACCATCCAGTGAAGATCTGGTCGATCCTAGATCCAGACCCTAGATGAAGATCAGTACCTCCGGATCGGATTTTGGGTGGCTTTTCACCGTTGATCAAGCTTTGAAGTATTATGGGCCGTTTATCAAGAATAGGAGAGATCTGAACCATCCATTGAAGATCTGGCCGATCCAACCTAATGGGGAGCAGATCTGAGCCATTAATGAAGATCCAGAAGTTTTGATCCAGATCTGGGTTCATCTAGCCATTGATCTAGCCCGAATTAATCTGGACCGTTCATTGAAGACAGGGAAGATCTGGGCCATCCAATGATGATCTGGTCGATTCAACCTAAGGGAGAGTAGATCCAGACCCTAGATCAAGATCAGCACCTTCGGATCGGATTTTAGGCGAACTTTCACCATTGATTTAGCTCCAAATTGATCCCAGCCGTCGGTTCAGATCTGGAACAGATTCAAAACACAGAAGCTACAGTGTTTTCCAGGGTCGATCCTCCACAGCGCGCAGCTTCGTCCCAGTGCGCGGCTTCTTCCGGATTCCGGCCCCTTTCTCTTTTCCAATCAATTTCCCGAGCTCCAACCTTGGTGTAGAGCTTCTCGGCGGTGACATCCCGATCATCTGGAGCACCGGCGAGTGTTCTTTCCGGCGCGTTTTCTACTTGCGGAGTTTCTCTGTTTCACCTCAGATTTGGAGGTGGTCTTCCAATCTGAGGTTCCGATTCCCATCAGTGACGCTTGGAGGTGGTCCGTAGGCGTTATTGAGCTTCATCCGATGCCCATCCGCAGTCCGCAACATCATCCCAGATCCAGAGAGCTCCGGGTAGCAGAAATCTAGATTTCCGGCCATTCATGGGGTTCCGGGTTGTTCTAGCTCGTCGGGGGTGGTCCGTCGGCATTGCTGAGCATACTTGGAGCTGATACGCCACTGATATTCTTCGTTGAGGTCCAGAGTTGGGTGGTCTCGACTTTGACACTCTTGTGTGACGGCAAGAGTGTGTTGCTTGTTAGATTGATTGTGAGAATGGATCGGTTAGGGTTTATTTCATTTTGTTATTTTTTTTATAGCTTAGAACAGATTCCTTTTATGTTTGTTAAGTTCTTATCATTGCAATTTAGCATTTCTTTGTTTTGTTGAAGTTTAATTCATGTTTGGTAGTTGTAATTTCATTGATACATTTAGTTTAATTCTTGTTTGATGCTTAGTTAGTTGTTAAGTTTTAAATTAGAGTTTAAATTCTGCTTTAGGTTAGAATTCAATTGTGTCTCGTTATTTCATATTTAGTTTAAGTGTGTGTTGATGGTTTAATCACACGTAGGGTGACAATGCGTTGTGATTTGATTATTGACACATAGTTAGGGTTTCATTTATGCATTAGATTAATTTATTATTTTCTGTGCTTTTCTTTTGTTAGATTTAAATTCAAGTTTAAACCCCCATTTTCATATTAAAAACCCCAAAAATGAGAATAAAATACGATCCTAAGATTACATCCTACCGTTTGTTCCTCGAGAGATCGATCCTGGGCTCGTTACTACGACATTATTGCGAAATTAAGGGGTTCAGTGAAATATTAAATTGTTAATTTGATAAGCCTATTTGTGACATTTAATTTAGATTTTAGGCATTATCAAATTTTAGCGCCGTTGCCGGGGAATATGATATGCAATGTTTGGTAATTATAGGATTGTTGTTTGATTGCTTTCATGCTTATATATCCATATGTTTGATTTTATTTGTTCCTGAGTCTTCTGATTTTATTTGCTAGTGTTTCAGTGTAAGAACAGAAAATTCTATTTGACCATGGATCCATATTATCAGCATTTTGGAGATTGAAGCCAGAGTCATTATTATCAGCCTCAGACTCAGTGCTACCTACCTATGGAGCAGCGGAATAGGTATGAGGATGCACAAGAACAAATTGAAGAGTCAATTTGGAAATGTAATAAAGTTATGTATCAAATGAGAGACCATCAAGAGCAACAATTTGCAAGGATACAGAATATTCAGAGTCAGTTAGATCAGATTGCATTATCCATCAATCAGTACAAGCACAGAACTCCAGTGGAGAGATGGAAAGTAGTGATTCTGTCAAGCCTGACCATACTTCCATTTATTCACAAGATTTATCTAGTTTAATTTGTGATGATGATGTAGTTGTTAAAATTTCTGATTCTACTAATGATGTTGCTCTAGATGTTATTAATGATGCAAGTATTGATGGTTTAAGTGTAGGGGAATGCTTACTGAAAGTATTACCTCAAGAATCACCAAGGATAGAGGATATAAGTGTAGAGACTTGTGCTATGGAGCCAAGCACCCAAGAATCACTACATGAAGTTGTACGTTCACCAGAACAAGAGCTTGAGCCATTTCTTGATGAAAAGGAGGTAATAATCACCACTCCATATACCTTTCAACACGATAAGGTAAGTATTGTTTGTGATACATCAGAAAATTTCATAGATGTACCATTTATTGATTTTATTAGATGTGAATCATTTCTTGAGATATCTTTTACCCACACTAATTTTCTCCTATTTTCTTTTTACCCCACATGTGTATGGGAGGTGTTTTCTTTTATTGATTGTGTAGGAGAATTTAAGCGTCCGGAGTGGATGCTTACACTGAACCGACTTAGACCACTAGAAATAATTTTGAAAGGAAAAATGAGTAATAAGAAGAATTTGAGTAGAATCATGACTACTCCACTTCCGGGGTGGCTTTTTTTGTTAGATCTTCTTCAACCACCGGGAATTAAAGGAGAGTTGGTTCTAATTTTACTTTCTTTTGCATTTTAATTTGTGCTTTGTGTCTAATAAATTCTTTATACGTTTCTTTGGTTTTATACTTTGCATTTGCACTTTGTTTTTATATTTTGCATTTTATTTCTACATTTACTTTCATACTTTGCATTTTGTTTGGTATACATAGCATGTCATTTGAATAAAATTCTCCATGAATTTTTCTAGTGATACTTTTAAGATAGTAAAAGTCTCTTAAATTTGATCATTAATTTTAGGTCATTTGACATGATTGGATGCTTTTCTTACATGATATTGGTTAAATTGGTGGTGAATTCCATTTTGATTGATTGAGTTTGATTGCATGAAAATTACCTAGAAATGACCACTTCAAGCCCATACTTTATTTTCTTGTTGTGTGGCATGCACTTACAACAATTGAAACTCTAGAACTTGCTTGGTTTCTTTTCAAAATCACAATATCATAAGTATGCATGGAGATGAAGGATATTTTTCATTCTTGTTCCCTCATTATTCTCCACTTATTTCTCCAAAAATTCTTGAAACATTTTCATCAAGCATTCTTATTCTTGATCATTTTGCTTTGTCTTCATTTCATTGAGAGTTTTGGTTGAATTCTTGATGAGTAGGATTGACTAGATGAACAAAGATGCAAGTGTGGGGGAGATATTTAGTCTTTGATTGAGGTTGGCTGTTTGTCATGTGTTAATATTGATGCATTTAATGTGAGAGTAAAAGTGTGGTGAATGTATGGATGGTTTTTAAGATGGTATGCTAAACTTGATCATCATTGGACTTTAATCATTTATAGAGCAAGCTTAATTGGCTTTGACTTTTGGAAATTGGTACTATGGTGATCCCTTGAGAGCACTCTTAATGTCGTATTGATTCTAGACATCTAGAATTCAGATTACAAGATACTGAGTTTGTGATGTTGCTGGAAGCAAATTTAGATTTGAATCTGTTATGATTCCTGTCACAAATGTATTGCAGGTTTAACTTAAGAGTGGATTGATTAGAAAAGAATAGAAGTTGAATTTTTAAGTAAATCTGTCAAAAACAGAATGCAGTAAAACAGAATTCAATTTTGAATTTCTATTCATGGGGCTATTACTTTTGTGCTAATTGAGGTTGAGATTTCTGATTAGTATGGTTTGGAGATAAGATCTTGTTTATTTAGTATTAACTGAGATTCCAGAATAAGCTTAACCACACTTGATTCGAGCCAAATTGTTTTGACTTTCAAGTTCTGAAATTTCTCAACTAGAGTTGTTGAATTATGTCAAACTTGTTTGGTTTGCTGAAGTATATCAGTTCAGAGACTTTAATTGAATGTTTATCCACTTGTTGAGTTCCAAATCAGTTTGATAGAGGAGCTATACAGCATCACTGAGATAAGATGAAATTTTCAGAATTTGAATTCTGGTTCTGAAACTGAATCCTGATTTTCTGATAATGCTAGCTGGTGGCTGCAACTTTGTTTAATATGCAGATATATTGTATCAGATGTCATAAGCTGTGTGCTAGGCTCTTAAGGCAGCTTCATAGTCAATGAACATATTAAGTTAGAAGTGCGTTCCAGAGATCATGTGAGATAAAAATTCAAGAAAGAAATGGTATTAAGCTTGAAGTTGTAGTTTACAAAGCAGAAATTGCATATGTGAATTTTAGAGGCTGTAATTGAGAGTTATTGCAGTGGCCGAGTTAGATGGCATTGCAGAAGCTGAAATAGATTTAGAAGGCTGCTGGAATTGAGCTGCACATTGCTGTAGCATGGAATTCAGAAACAAATTGAGTGCCAAGTTTCCTTTGCAAAATTCTCTAGTCAATGGAAGGCTCAAGGAAAGCTGAAATGGAACTCATGTATCAAGTTGAACATGTGGTTGCCAAACCCTATTGCTGTTTTATTCTAATGATACTTCAGAAGAAGTATATGCCCTTTAGAGAATGGTGTGGCTGCTATAAGGTTCTTGAAACTCCATCAGCTGGAATTTCTGAAGCTGAAATTAGAAAACTAGAAACCTACATGCACCTTTATATTGCTGATATTCAAGTAAAGACACTTTGATTTGTTGTGTGCAAGTCCAGGATGTAATTTTCTGATCATTAAAGCATCAAGATTTGGAAAAAGCCAGAGCTCAGATTCTGAAATTGTGGTGTTATTTCTGTCTGAAGCTTGAGGTCATTCATAAGAAGGAAGGGCAGTGACAATGACCATAAACAGATCTGATTTCTGAAATTGCTATTGCTGTGACACAAAGTCTAGGAAGTGTTCAGAAATTTGGAGTTCAGAGATTGCTGGGAAATCATAGAGAGCAGCAACCTGGAAATGCAGATTTTGCAGTATTAAGTGGGCCTTTGTGTGCCAAATCTGGGAAACGAATTGTAATGAGTTAGTGTTGCTGAAATGTGGAAATCTTTTGAGTTTGCATTAATAGGGATCTTAAGAAGTAAGATGAAAAAGTGTTGAGATTTTTGGTGACTGAATAGAGTAGAATTGATACAAAGACAAGACTTTCTATAAAGGTCCGGATTGGCAGCTAGCTGTGCTATATTTTGTGAGAGTTTTTCATGAGAAGAAATAAGAGCCACAAAGATTCAAGTGCAGAAGTTGAATTGCTGGAATTGTGTACAAGCAGCAGAACCAAAATCTGGAAAGCACTGCCAGTTCTGAATGTGTCAAATTTAACATTTATGTGCCAAGTTTTTGTGGCAGTTTGCTATCAGTGAAAAACTCAGTTGATACACCTCTAAAAGGGTTTAGGAAACAAGTGACATCTGAAGGATAGATTTACACAAAACAGAATAAAAAAAAAAGAAGAAGAAAGCTGCAGTTCAGCTTTGGAAACTGAGGTATTAATTTGAATTGATCTTGATTTGGGATTGTGAACTGGTGAAATGCACAGAAATGCAGAAATTTATGCATTATGTTCCTTTCTGTTCCTGCAGCGAAAGGAATTGTTACAACAAGCTAGAATTGTTCAAATATGGAAATCTTTGGAGAATGAATTGTTAAGGATCTTAAGAAGCTGGAATTCAAAAACGAAACCAATCTCTTGGAATGTGAACTTCTGAAATAATTTTTTCTGGAACTTGATTTAGCTATGATTCCGATTTGAGGAGCATGCTTTCAGGAATTTGACAATAGAAGCAACAAAATGATGCTAAATTGATTTATGAAGAATAAACAAGAACTGCAGCTGATAAAAGTGTGGATTGATGATGTAAAGAGCACATTTTTCTGTGAACCTGATTTCTGTTTAATCTGAGAATCTGAATTATGTTGCTACTAGTTCCTGATTCTGAATCTGGAAACTGAGTACTCAGTTTCTGAAGCTTACAGCAGTGAGGAACCTGTCAAGTGAAGTGATACTCTTTTCAAGCTCCTGGTAACCAAAATCTGGAATATGAATTCTGAAAAAGCTTATTTGTGGAGCTGAGTTTAGTAGCATAAATGTTGAGTATCAAATGTAGCTCTAGAATGCCAAGTTTCAGTTGATAGCTGCAAGGGATTGAGGAGTTGCTGAATTCTAGAATTGACCAGCTGCAGAATCTGTTTTTGTGTCAATTTCTAGTGTTGTTTTTGATCAATATGGTTAGAATTCAACTTCTTGTGATTACTGCACTAAATGAGAAGCATTAGTGAGTGGATTGCAGAAGTGCTGGAAGATTGCAGAATTGCAGAACAGGAACCTGTTTGTGTGTGTTCAATCCTTATGTCATTTCTGATCTGCATTGTTTTGAAGTTAAGTCCAAACATTTTAGTGCTGAATAATGTTTGCTTCAAAGCTTAATCTTCATGAATCTGGCCAAGTATTCAAGTGTTGTTAAATGCATAATTTGAATTCTGATATGTAGAAATTGGTAGCTGAATTTCAATGCTGAAATCTGCTCCTTGCTGAGTGAAATGCAATTTTAAGCAATGAAATTCAAGACCGTTGCGATTAATAATATTAAGGGAGTTATCTTCTGAAGTTTATTTGCTGAAAATCTTTGTTGAAGTGGTTTCAGAATTAAAGGATCAAAATATGGAAACTGTCCAAAGCGTTAAGCAGAGAATCTTTGCTAAGCTGGAATTTTAATAACGCAGCTGGAGTTACCTTAGTTTTTGAATTATGTAACTTGAGTCTTAGATTCTGATGGAAGAAAAGAATATAGGATACATATTCGAGAATTGTTGTGCTGAAGTCACTTTGAATTCCAATTTCTGGACTGATATATGGAAAACCAGAATTCTGCATTTACTTTTGATTTTTATGGGAGCCAAAAGTTTCTGAGCAGAAGGAAGTCAATGAAAGGAGTCAAGATTCAAGCACTGATATTCTGGGAATGAATTTCTGATTTGGAAGCAGTGAGCACAGATATTCCAGAAGCTGATTCTGAAGGATGCAAAATTTATGAGACTAAGTTGCAGGGAATTTTGTAGGAACTTTTAAAAGATTTTCTGAAGTTGTTATATAGAAATATGAGTGGAATTTAAGAGCTGTAATCTAATGTTCTAGCTATGTTTGATGACCTGTACCATGATGCAGCACCTGGAATTGTTCAACTGCACTGCAGTACAAGGAATCAGTAGAAAGAGGAGGAATCTGTCCTCGTAAGCATTTCTGCAGGTTCATATTTCTGTTTTTCCTTTGCCATCAAAGCTGCAATTGGTAGTTAATGGAATATGATTTGGTCTTCTACTATTGCAATAGAGATGTAAATTTTTATTGAGTATGCCAATCACAGAAACAGTGAACAAATTCTGTAGTTAAAAGGAGTAAACAGTGGTTAAAGTTGTTGAGTTTTTAGATACATGATATGTTTTATTGCCCAAGACGGCCAAGATTTTAAGTGTGGGGGAGGGAGCTATTCTCCTTAAGGTGATTTGAATTGTGTTAGTTTCAAAGTGCTGGAAGTGAAATGTGGAAAAACAATGAAGAAATTTTTTTTGACAAATCAAGAGAATATCAAATGTGGAGATAGAGTATTAAAATTTTTGGATAGCCATCAAATTGAAGGAGAGTTTAACTTGATATTTTGAATTGGTAACAACAAATGGTATTCATCTCTTTACACATCAAAATGGTCAACTCATCAAGTATATTCTTCCAATTCTCTCATCTCCTCAATTTTTCATTAAATACTTTTCTTTTGTCTATTTCATTCACTTTAATTGTTCTTCTTGCTTCCATTTCAATTCTTGATGATAAAATCCTTTTGATTCATGTATGCTATGTTTATAGTGGAGGAGAATTAGAAAATAAGCAAGCTTATGGTAGTGAAATGTTGTGAGTGACATTGAGTGAGCTCCACTTATATGCATGATTGAGTGTGAGAGTTAGAATAGGTAAATTCCTTGTGAGATTGCAACTTGCTTAATTTTTCAATTGGATTGAAACTACCATACCTACTGATTATTGTTTGGATTGAATTCATGATTGTTGGTGATCTTTTAGATGATCTTACTTAAATTCCTTTTACTATCTTCTAGGTATTGCTAGGAAATTTTCTATGGAGATTATTTTTAGTTTTCTTTACTTTCACGGGACGTTCAAAGCTAAGTGTGGGGGATTTGATAACCATGATTTTACTGTATTATTTTGATTCATATATGCATGGGTTGATGTTGATTTCATAGGTTTAAATCATGGTTACATCACATTTCATGCATTGTCTTTATTTTTGGCTTAATTGCAAATTATCTTATTTTTGGTGTTATTTGATGCTAATATTTGATTCTTATTTTGTAGGCATCAAAGAATCTTGGATTTGGATCTATTCGCACCGAAATTGGGCTCGAATCGGAGTTTAAACGAGACGATCAAACCTTGGAGTTATTTGGACCGTTCATCTACAATCAAGCCGATCTGAGCCATCTGTTGAGAATCTGGACAATCCAACCTAATGAGGAGCAGATCTGAGCCATTGATGTAGATCCGGAAGTTTGATCCAGATCTGACTTCATATAGCCATTGATCAAGCCCGAATTAATCTGGACCGTTCATCGAAGATTGGGCAGATCGGAACCATCCAGTGAAGATATGGTCGATCCAACCTATGGAAGAGTAGATCCAGACCCTAGATGAAGATCAGTACCTCCGGATCGGATTTTGGGTGGCTTTTCACCGTTGATCAAGCTTTGAAGTATTATGGGCCGTTTATCAAGAATAGGAGAGATCTGAACCATCCATTGAAGATCTGGCCGATCCAACCTAATGGGGAGCTGATCTGAGCCATTGATGAAGATCCAAAAGTTTTGATCCAGATCTGAGTTCATCTAGCCATTGATCCAGCCCGAATTAATCTGGACCGTTCATTGAAGACAGGGCAGATCTGGGCCATCCAGTGATGATCTGGTCGATCCAACCTAAGGGAGAGTAGATCCAGACCCTAGATCAAGATCAGTACCTTCAGATCAGATTTTAGGCGAACTTTCATCGTTGATTTAGCTCCAAATTGATCCCAGCCGTCGGTTCAGATCTGGAACAGATTCAAAACATAGAAGCTACAGTGTTTTCCAGTGTCGATCCTCCACAGCGCGCAGCTTTGTCCCGGTGCGTGGCTTCTTCCGGATTCCGGCCCCTTTCTCTTTTCCAATCAATTTTCCGATCTTCAACCTTGGTGTAGAGCTTCTCGGCGGTGACATCCCGATCATTTGGAGTACCGGCGAGTGTTCTTTCCAGCGCATTTTCTACTTGCGGCGTTTCTCTATTTCACCTCAGATTTGGAGGTGGTCTTCCAATCTGAGGTTCCGATTCCCATCAGTGACGCTTGGAGGTGGTCAGCCAGCGTTATTGAGCTTCATCTGATGCCCATCCGCAGTTCGCAACATCATCCCAGATCCTGAGAGCTCCGGGTAGTAGAAATCTAGATTTCCGGCCATTCATGGGGTTCTGGGTTGTTCTAGCTCGTCGGGGGTGGTCCGTCGGCATTGCTGAGAATACTTGGAGCTGATACGCCACTGATATTCTTCGCTGAGGTCCAGAGTTGGGTGGTCTCGACTTTGGCACTCTTGTGTGACGGCAAGAGTGTGTTGCTTGTTAGATTGATTGTGAGAATGAATCGGTTATGGTTTATTTCATTTTGTTATTTTTTTTATAGCTTAGAACAGATTCCTTTTATGTTTGTTAAGTTCTTATCATTACAATTTAGCATTTCTTTGTTTTGTTGAAGTTTAATTCATGTTTGGTAGTTGTAATTTCATTGATACATTTAGTTTAATTCTTGTTTGATGCTTAGTTAGTTGTTAAGTTTTAAATTAGGGTTTAAATTCTGCTTTAGGTTAGAATTCAATTGTGTCTCGTTATTTCATATTTAGTTTAAGTGTGTGTTGATGGTTTAATCACACGTAGGGTGAGAATGCGTTGTGATTTGATTATTGGCACATAGTTAGGGTTTCATTTATGCATTAGATTAATTTATTATTTTCTGTGCTTTTCTTTTGTTAGATTTAAATTCAAGTTTAAACCCCCATTTTCATATTAAAAACCCCAAAAATGAGAATAAAATATGATCCTAAGATTACATCCTACCGTTTGTTCCTCGAGAGATCGATCCTGGGCTCGTTACTACGACATTATTGCGAAATTAAGGGGTTCAGTGAAAATACATTTGTACAATTTGATTAGCGGATATGACAGACTTGCTTACACCTTAAAAGACTTTAACTTAAACCTTACAAATGTAAAAGTTTTAATTGACAATATTAGCTCAATTAATTTAATAAAAAATCCTGTGCATCATTCCAGAACCAAACACATTGAAATTAGGCACCACTTTATCAGGGATCATGTCACTAAAGGATGTTGGTGCGGGAAGCATCTGACGATAGAACCTATGTTTTGATTATGTCAAAGGGTTCAAAGTTAAGGTGTTTTATTTTCTAATATGTTGAATGAGATTTGTAGGAAAGTCCTAATTGTACTTAGGCAGAAGTCCAAGCTGCGGTTAGACAAGTGGAAAACCCTAGGAGACGATAACCCTAGGTTATAGGGGGCAGTAACCCTATGCGGAAAGCCTTGGTTGGTCGAAGTCTTTGGGAAAAAATCCTAAGGCCGGTAACCCTAGGTTAAAATCCTGGTGTCGCGAACCGGGTGGAAGACTGGATGGGTCAAGGACCGGACATCCAACATGAAGATCGGAAGAGTCGAGCACCGAGCAAAAGTCCAGTTGGTCTAGAGGACCAAACTGACAAAAGGTAAACTCTCCTGAGTGGAGTAGGTGAGGGCGCGTTCCCCGGAAGAAGGAACAGTAGGCGTCGGTTAGACCTAGGGTTTCCGGTAGGAAATCCGAAGTCAGAACCGGACACTCCGTTGACTGTCGTACTTTATATTTATGATATTATGTGCTAACTTTGTGGTGTAGGGTATTTTCGGGACTAACGTATCTTGTAGGTACAAAGGAGCAAACTTCGCACACTACAGAGCTTGAGGCGCCTCAAAGGATCTTGAGGCGCCTCGGACAAAGCTTTGAGGTGACTCAAATGTTGATGGAGGCACCTCAAAGCAGGATAAGCAGAACGTAGCGGAGTTTATCGTAGCGCTCGATTCAGGATAACATCTAAGGTTTGAGGCGCCTCCATGGGGCATTGGAGGTGCCTCCAATGGCCTATAAAAGGCAGTCTCGAGGCAGCAACAACATCAACACAATCAAAGCAATCCTTACGCAACCAGCTGCTAGCGAGAAGTTCCGACGAAGCCGTAACTTGGCTCCAACTGTAACAACCCAAATTTCCTCATTTCGAGTCCTAAAAGTAATTTAAAAATATTTAGAAATGCCTTAAAATATTCTAGAGGTTTTTAGAAATTTTTAGAGTATTTTTATGTAATTTTTGGAGTTCGTTTAGTATTTTTACCAAAAGGAGGAAGTTTCAAAAAAATAAATAGGTTTGGCCGAGGTTCGAACCCGCGATCTCCGGCCGAACCAACTCTTAAGCGAATTCGGCTGACCAAGTGTTCCGCAAGTATTTCGTGAAAGAGTAAGGCACGAAATATTCTTAAGCAAAAGTTGATAACATAAATAACCTAGGTTATAAAAAAGGGAATCATTTTCTCTCCCCGAACCCTAACTCCTTTACCTCACCTTTCTCTCCCGACGGCGCAGCTTCTCTCAGGCGAAATCCACAGCAGGAGCTAGGGCTTCTCCGGTGGCCGGGTAAAGGGAACTCCGCGAGCTCTTCTCGGATCCGAGCTCCTCTCGTCAAGAAGGAAGTCGTGTGCACGAATAGGAGGCCAAAATCGCAAGCCAACCGAAACCCTAGAAGCATTAGAAGTCCTTCCTCTTCGGTTGTAAGTCCAAGAACATCTCGGTAAGTTGCTACTCACCTGCAGTAGGATAGCTCCGAAATTCTTTTGTTCCTCACTTTGCTTCCGAAGCACACATGAACCCTAGAATTATTTCTTCACTGCACAACATGTTTTTCTTTCACCGTGAACACTAGTTTTCAGTTGGTATGCACATTAAGGTGCTTTAGTGCTTAAAACATAGTATTAGGAAGTTGTGGTGATGAATGTAGTTTTATTGGTTGCTACCATGAACTCAATGCCGAATTTAAAGTGCTGTTTGTGTTTTTCCTTGCTGCCATGATTATTATATCAATTCAAAGTTCATAAAAGTTGTCTTACCATCCATGTACGTGATCAGTAAATGGCTGAAGCTTGTGGCACATATTCTATTTGGTTATTCTAGTTTGATTCTTGCTTATATGCATGACCTGAAGTTGTTTTATAGTATTGCAATTAATTTTAGCATTTCAAATTTTAGATCCCTGTTGCATATCAGTTATAGACCTTTTGTTGAATTATTAGAGCATGAAACGTTGTAGATTTATAGCTCTTGCTGTTTTTCTCCTTGCTGCAATGAAAAGATCAGCCTTAAAGTTAGCATATCAAACTTAGATCTCTTTGTTACCTTAATTAGCATCTCAGTTTTAGCATCCCAATTTTATTTGCATTTCTGCAAGCACGAACAACTCTGTTTAGAGCTTAGAACAACTTTTCTTTAATTGCATATTTGCAAGCAAGAACAATTTCATATAGGGCTTAGAACAGCCTTTCTTTATTTGCATTTCTGTTTGTGTAGCAATAGATGTACATGAGCAGATTTTCTAGTTGTCATTTGCTATTATTGAGCACGTGCAGCTTTTATTTGCCATGAGTTGAGCATGACCAGTTTTCTTTACTACTAGAAATACATGAGCAGATTTATCTTTAGTTTTCATTTACTATTTTAACAAGCATGAGCAGCCATGTATTTTAGTGGAATAATTATGTGTTCTATTAAACCTTTTTGAGGATTATGAGTAGCTATAAGTAAGAGAAGACTAAGGTCTTGATAAGATCCCAAAATTTTAAGAATTGGGATTAGCAGCACACCAAGTGCTCAAAGAAATGTCAAGGCATTTTATTGTAAGAATATTAAAAGATAACAAGTATTTTATTTTAAAGAAAGGCTAGTACCCGACTTCCAAGGTTGTCATTAAACAAATCCAGGTGACCAATTCCAAGGTCTTGGCCCTGGTAAGACCAAGATCTTTACCCTCGTAGGACTGATGACTAGCTACCACAGTCTATATTAGGGAGCGCGCATTGGTACTAAGCCTGGGCCCAAGAGAAGATTATTATTATTTTGAAGTATTAATGTATAAGTATTGAACAAATGAAACAAGCCTTACATAGGATTTAAACTTTAGCAGATTTTCATTTGCTATTATTTGAGTATGTGCAGATTTTCATTTGCTACTAGTTGAACATGAGCAGTTTTATTTACCCTTAGCTAAACATGTGTAGTTTTCATTTACCATTAGCTGAATGTGTGCAGTTTTCTATGGCTAATAGATGTGCAGCTTTCTTATTGCTATTGGACATGTAGTTTTCTTATTGCTACTAGATGAGCATGAGCAGCTTTTCTTTTTAAAGCATTCAGTTTCCAGATTCTTTTTGTATACATGCATATCCGAGTTTTTGTGAGTTAGATAGCGCTTACTAAGCAATTTTGCTTATAGATTGCATTTTCTCTTACTGCAGATAAAGGAAAGGAAAGGTTTTAGAAAAGGAAGGCGATGAGGAGGTGCGGATGGTGTGTGATGCCAGGACTATGGGAGAGACTTGGGATGTTATTGAGTTTTCGTGTTTTAGTGGATAAGAAATATTTGAGATTGTATTTTATACTCCATGTCATTTGAGTTCATTCTTGTTTTAGATTGCATGCTGAGATGAGTTTTATTTAATAAGTAGATATTTTGGTGTTTGACACTTATTTAATTGCGTGGGTGTTTGATATATGTTCTAGCCACCTGTGGCTGATGTATACTATATATGTATCTCAGTTTATGGTCACCAGTACAGGGGCGATGTTGCCGAAATTTTTCGGTAGAGACTCCTCGTGGTTTCGATCATACCAGTTAAGTAGAGTTAATAGTTAAGTAGCGTCCACCTCTAGAGAGTAGTATGTTGGGTTTTTCGGGCCGTAAAAACCGCTTTTTACTTTGCGGAACCCCGAAACCCCCATGCCACGGATCAATGTGAAGAAATAAAATTTCGAAAAACATTCACGTACGAGTTTCTAAGCCTAGATCTACAAGGAAGAAATGTTACCCTTGATGCGAAGCCCTTCGCGTATCCCGCTCATCCAAGTGATGCCGGATCTCGAGGTTGTCAAGTGTACAACTCTCTATGTGTTTCCGCACGAACAAGTCGATGGATAGAACCTCTAAGGATGTGCTAGCAACCTTAGAAGATTAGTAACCATGGAGGAGAGGGAGAGAAGGGAAGAACTTGAGGAAGAAGATGGGAGTTTTTCACACAAGCACACAAAATGCACTAACTCCTCATCAAAAGTGGCCGGCCACTTTAAGGGGAATTGTAACCTCCATAGGATGCCAAGAGTCATAATTCTTGGTAACTCCCATGAGGTGGCATTCCACTTAAGCAACCATGATGATGTGGAGCATCATCATTGGACCACTTAATGCCAACTCACCAATGAGGTGGCAAATGGTCAAGTCAAAATTGACCATTCATTTTCCTCTTAAGTCAAGTCAAACCTGACCACTTCTCTCCCTTGGTTAATCTAATCTAACCATTGGTTCAAGTCAATTTTAATTTAATAAATCTCTATTCATTGAATTAAATTGATTAAATGAGTCTAAGTCCAAATTAGATTCACTTAACACATGAACCAAATTGAGTCTAACTCAATTAGCCTACTTTGAATTACTCTTAATCCAATTTGGTTCATCATATGAACCTAATCATTTAGATTCATCAAATGAACCTAATCTCCATCTAATTGCCCTTTGTGTGTGACCCTATAGGTTCTTGTAACGTTAGCAATGCTCCTAAACCCATTTAGAAGCATAAGTAATGAGCGGTATCTAGCAACACATCATTACTACCCAAGTTACAAGAATGTTGAGATCCAACATCACCTTGTGACTACTAATTGTGACTCCTCACAATATATGACATTGTCCTTCTATCCTAGACATCTAGATTGATCAATATGAGACATAGACCGTGTCATCCTCTAATCAATCTAAATCTTGAACTCCAAGTAGACTCACTCGATCAAATGAGCTCAATATCTTATATTGACTCATTTGGGCATGACCATGCATTTAGTGGTCTCACTCTATCAAGAATATCGATGTCTCTCCCGTCATATAGGAGGGATAGATCCCATCTACATCACTCACATCCCTCCACATAATTTATTACATACCCAGTAATCGCCTTTATAGTCCACCCAATTATGGGTGACGTTTGACGAAGCCAAATTATGTAACTCCTTATGTAGGGAACCATGGTGACTTCAGGTCCAAGGACTAGTAGTCATACTAATAGCCACATGAGAAAGTATATGACATTCATATAACGATCCATGATACTTTCTCATGGCGGGTCATTCAGTATACATTCTCCAATGCATAACCATGTGTCAACTTGATATCTCTATATCCATGACTTATGAGATCAAGTCATCGAGTTGACCTACATGCTAGTTTTATTGCATTAACATTGTCCCTGAATGTTAATACTCGACTAGGAATGATTAAGAGTAGTGTTCCCTATATCATCTCACTATCGGTTCAACTAACCGATTGATATAGGTAAGAACCCTCTACTCAAGGACGCTATTATACTTAGTTATTTGACACCAATACAAGTAAGTATAATAACCAAAACAAATGCCTTTATTTATATACAAGAATATGATACAATGAGTCCATACAACAATCATCAAATGATTGGCTCTAGGGCTCTAACTAATAATCTCCCACTAGCACTAGTGCCAATCAGTGTAGGCTCTAAGGCCTAATGACCTAGTGTGACCGTCATGCTTTCTCTGTGCCAAAGCCTTGGCCAAGGGATCTGCGATGTTAGCCTCTATGGGTACTCTGCAAATCTTCACATCTCCTCTCTCGATAATCTCTCGAATGAGATGGAAGCACCGTAGTATGTGTTTGGTCCGCTGGTGTGAGCGAGGTTCCTTAGCCTGCGCAATTGCTCCATTGTTGTCACAATAGAGCTCAATAGGGTCAGCGATACTAGGAACCACCCCAAGTTCAGTGATGAACTTACGGATCCAAACTGCCTCTTTTGCTGCTTCTGATGTAGCAATATACTCGGCCTCTGTCGTAGAATCAGCTACTGTGTCCTGCTTCGAACTCTTCCAGCTCACAACACCACCATTTATGCAAAACACAACCCTGAATACGATCGATAATCATCCTGGTCGGTCTGGAAGCTGGCATCACTGTAACCCTTTACAACTAGCTCATCATCACCTCCATATATCAAGAAATATTCTTTAGTCCTTCTTAAGTACTTAAGAATATTCTTGATTGCTATCTAGTGACTTTCACCTAGATCTGACTGGTATCTGCTCATCATGCTCAAAACATACGAGACATCAGGACGAGTACATAGCATGACTTACATGATATATCCTATGGCTGAGGCATTAGAGATCTGATCCATGCGGTCTCTCTCCTCTCTAGAAGAGGGACCTTGAGTCTTCGAAAGACTCATGCCATGTGACATCGATAGAAATCCCTTCTTGGAGTTCTGCATGGTAAACCATAGGAGTACCTTGTTAATATATGTATTCTAACTTAGGCCAAGCAACCTCTTAGATCTATCTCTATAGATCTGTATGCCTAGAATGCGGGATGCTTCACCTAAGTCCTTCATTGAGAAACAAGTCCCTAGCCAAGTCTTGACAGACTGTAGCAAAGGGATGTCTTTCCCAATGAGCAGTATGTCATCCACATACAATATGAGGAAGACAACTATGTCCCCCTACAACCTTCTTGTAGACACAAGGTTCATCTTCATTCTTGATGAAACCAAACTGTTTGATTGCATCATCGAATCGAAGATTCCAGCTCCGAGAAGCTTGCTTTAGTCCATAAATGGACCTATGCAGCTTGCATACTCTGCTAGTATGCTGTGGATCTACAAAACCCTCAGGTTGTGTCATGTACACATCCTCGAGCAGGTTTCCATTTAGAAATGTGGTTTTGACATCCATCTGCCATATTTCATAGTCATGGTATGCTGCAATAGCAAACATGATCCGAATGGATTTAAATATCGCTATTGGAGAAAAGGATTCATCATAGTCAATACCATGAATCTGCTTGAAACCTTTAGCTACCAAGCGCCCCTTATAGATAAGTCCATCTATGTTAGTCTTTCTCTTAAAGATCCACTTACACCCTATGGGTTTTACCCCTTCAGGTGGAACAACCAAAGTCCATACTTGGTTAGTGTACATGGATTCCATCTCGGATCTCATGACTTCTAGCCATTTCTCGGAATCTGGTCTCATCACAGCTTCTTGATAGGAGGTGGACTCATCCTCTATGAGCACAACGTCATCATGGTCAGACAAGAGAAATGAATATCTCTCAGGCTGATGACGTACCCTATCAGACCTGCGAAGAGGTATGTCTACTTGAATTGGTTGTTGTTCCTCAACTCCTTGTGGAACAACATCATCCACAACACTTTGTGGTTCCAGTTCAATTTCCATCGAGTCTTCAGTGCTATTGTTCGCATCTTGAACTTCTTCAAGATCGAACGTACTCCCACTAGTCTTTCTAGAAACAAAATCCCTTTCTAGAAATACCTCAGTCTTAGCCACAACTACCTTATGTTGACTGGGAATGTAGAAGTAACATCCCTTAGTTTCCTTGGGATATCCGATAAAATAGCACTTGTCGGATTTGGGTCCCAATTTGTCCGAGACTTGACGTCTAACGTAAGCCTCACAACCCCAAATCCTCATAAAAGACACCTGGGCATCTCTCCCAGTCTATATCCTATATGGTGTCCTTATTACAGCCTTAGATGAAACTCGATTGAGAATGAAAGCTGCTGTGTCTAGAGCATAGCCCCAAAGATACATGGGAAGATCTGTGTGACTCATCATAGACCGTACCATATCTAATAAGGTACGATTCCTCCTTTCGGATACACCATTCCACTGTGGTGTTCCAGGAGGAGTGAGTTGAGATAGAATACCACACTCAGCTAGATAGTCACGAAACTCATGGCTAAGGTATTCACCACCTCGATCTGATCGAAGTATCTTAATACTTTTGCCAAGCTGGTTTTGTACTTCATTCTTGAATTCTTTGAACTTTTCAAAGGATTCTGACTTATGTGTCATCAGGTACACATAACCATATCTACTGAAGTCATCAGTAAATGTAATAAAGTACCTATAACCACCTCTAGCAGTGACATTGAATGGACCACATACATCGCTATGTATAAGGCCTAACAAGTCAGTCGCTCTCTCACTGTGTCCACTAAAGGGAGTCTTGGTCATCTTGCCTAGTAGGCATGACTCGCATGTCTCATATGATTCAAAATCAAATGAGTCCAGTAAATCATTTTTATGGAGCTGGGATAAGCGTTTGTCATTTATATGACCTAAGCGACAGTGCCAGAGATAGGTTGGGTTCAAGTCATTTGACTTGAACCTCTTGGTACTTATGTTATAGATAGAGCTCTCAAGGTTTAGAATATAGAGTCCGTTCATCAGAGGTGCACTACAATAGAACATGTCATTTAAATAAACTGAACAACATTTGTTCTTTATTATAAATGAAAAACGTTTCTTGTCCAAACAAGAAACTGAAATTATGTTCTTAGTTAAAGCAGGCACATAACAGCAATCATCCAACTCTAGTACAAGCCCAGAGGGCAGAGATAGAAAATAAGTCCCTACAGCAACAACAGCAACTCGTGCTCCATTGCTTACTCGTAGGTCCACCTCGTCCTTTGTCAATGCCCTGCTATTTCTCAACACCTGCACATTAGTACAAATGTGAGAAGCACATCCGGTATCTAATACCCATGATGAAGAAATAGATAGATTGACTTCTATAACATATATACCTGAAGTGGAAGTCCCACTTCTATTCTTCTTAAGATCTTCCAGGTACACCTTGCAGTTCCTCTTCCAGTGCCTGGTTTGACCGCAATGGAAGCAGGTAGCATCCTTGGCGACCCCTCCTTTAGGCTTCAGTGCCTTGCCTTTGCCCTTGGCTTGGGACTTTCCCTTGCCTTTAGGCTTGCCCTTGCCCTTGTGTTTCTGAACCATCAGAATAGAGTTGGGCTTAACCTTCTTAAGGTTGAGCTCAGCAGTTCGGGCAGTGGCTTGTCAATTTCGTTCATGTTGTAGTTCATGACAAATTGACTATAGCTCTCTGGCAAAGACTGCAAGATCAGGTCAGTGGCCAGCTCTTGGCCAAGTGGGAATCCCAACTTCTGTAGATTCTCTATGTACCCAATCATCTTGAGTACATATGGACCTACGGGAGCCCCATCTGACATCTTGCACTGAAATAGTGCCCTTGAGATCTCAAATCTCTCGTGCCGCGCTTGTCCTTGATATAGTTGACGAATATGTTCAACCATATCATAAGCATCCATTAACTCATGTTGCTTCTGAAGCTCAGAGTTCATGGTCCGAGCATTAGACATGATACATCTAATGCGTCATCTTGATGCTTCTTGTAAGCATCTTTGTCTGCTCGCGTGGCATTGGCAGGAGGAGCCTCTGGAATGGGCTGCTCTAGAACGTACAGTTTACATTCTCGGGTGAGAACTATTCTCATATTCCTGTACCAGTCCAGGAAATTTGCTCTGTTGACCTTGTTCTTGTCAAGGACAGAACGTAGAGAGAAGGTGCTCGTGTTTGACGTCATGGTAATCTACAACAGAAAAATGCAGAAAATAAATAAACATCATATTCTAGTAATCACTTAATTAGGCCTTTTAATTAAATGATGCTCCCACTAAATTCTATAATTCATGTGGGACAAGATCCACATCATACTATGCCTTGAGTTAGCTTTGGCTAAATTGCCCAAGACTCAGTATGATCGATAGGTAACTAATTTACCAATTACATCTCTATGCAACTCTTGTTTATAGGATCAAGATCCACATTTATATTAAAACTCGAGTTAGCTTTGGCTAATACGCCCAAGAGTTAATATAAACGTGATTTTGTCCTATCTTCCAACTATTGGATAAATGCCTACAGTTAAACTTGATTTAACTAGTTATACTCAATCTAATTGAGTTTTACTCACCCATACGTTGATAGGCGGGACCAAGATTGTCCCTCCGTACCCTACCAAGATAATATGTGTTGCTCTGCTTTGACATATTCAATAACTACATGTGATCGAGGTAATGATAGGTATCACAGCATGGTAGGCAATACGAGTTATCGCGATTAAGATCTAATCTAATCGACGAGGTGTATCATATACTCGATTTAAATCTAATCTAATCGTTAGGGCGCATCATGTACGCGATTGATCGAATCGAATCGTTAAGGCACTAATTAACTACTTTACTAGCATGCATCAAATACACACACACAAGCAATTAATTATACTATTTGTGATTAGTCATGTCCCTACTACGATCTTCTCAAGCCAATGAGAAGATCGGATGGTCAACCTAGGGTCAACAGCTTCTTCAAGCTCCTCCCTTTGACCACCTTGTGTTGCTCGCGCCCTCCTCGTAGCTCCGTCTCGAGTGGACCGTCCATCGGCTCATTTTGTACATTACAAAAGGGTGAAACTCGAGTTACATTCGAGTCTAAACTATTTACAACAGGAATATAAATGAAGGAAGGCACGACGCGCAGGTCGCAAATCAAATACAACGCGCACAATCACATGACGGCATGCAGGTCGGATTATGAATTACAACACAAATATTCCAATCAAATTGGGTCTTTTTGGGCCATGACCATCACAAATTATACATAATTCTAAATTATGTAATTTCCATAATTTTCTATAATTTTTACTACTATTTTTACAATTTTATGAGTAAAAATTCCCGGCAGTCCCGTTTAGCGATTTTCGGGCGCAATCGCGGAACGAAGCCCTTTGCGGGGTCAGGGGTAGTATCCCTACCCGCGATATAACCATCGTGAGTGTTCCTAAGTTATCCTACAGTGCCTTAGTCCACTGTTCCAAAACGATTTGGGGTGAAACCTTGCTGTTTTGGAAAAATCTTCTCGGTAGTCGAAGCCTACAAGTGTCTAAACACTTGTGCTTCGCTTCTACGAGAAAAATACCCATAAAATCTGTAAAAATCGAAAATTCACAGAAAAATACAGTACTGTAATTTTTCATAAAAAGTACAAACCAAACTCATACGCGCTTCGCACGTGGCTCTGATACCATTATTGGATCGAAAAGAATTTGGATATCTCCACAATAGCATGACATTATCCACTTTGGACCTAGACCCTCATGGCTTTGCTCTTGGGCTCTCCCCAAAAGGCCTCATGCCAATGGAGATATCTTTTCTCTTATAAACCCATGATCTTTCCCATGTGTTTCCAATATGGGACTATGTTTGTAACCTTGCAACCCCAACATAGTAGGGAGGTTGTGTCGTTACAGTTGGTATCAGAGCAGTTCCTATTCTCCAGCATCACACATCAGCACCAGCCTTGCCGTCTTCAAGTAAGAATGTATTTATACTTTCTTTTATACTTTTCCTTTAGTGCTTGCAGTATAGAGAAATGTTTAGAAGTACCTGCTCATATGTGTTTAAAGTCAAGAATCATGCTTAAGTAAGATATATCTAGAAAGTATAGTGATGATTTCAAGTTTTCCCTCTACATGACGAGATGTCAAGAAGAGGGCGTCCCCGTACCACTCGTACTAAAGATCGAGCACAGGAGAATGAAGAGCCTAGAACAACTGAACCTGATCTCTCTGAAGTTGTTGCTCAACTCCAGAGACAAGTGGCAGAGCAGCAACAAGTGATTGCCAATCTGATGGCCAATCAGCAGTCAGTTCCTCCCACTCCTCCAACCATCAATGTAGAGACTCCAGTGGTGACTAAAGTTCCACCAGCCGCCCTGGAAGTTGCCACAATACCTAGAAGACAAGAAACATACCTGATACAGTGGCTGAACCTGAAGCCAGAAAGTTTCTCAGGCACAACTGAGCCCTGGGATGCCCAGGCTTGGTTCAAGACACTAGAGAGCACAATGGAGCTTCTTGACTGGCCAGAAGTCGAGAAGGTCAAGTGTGCCTCTTTCTACCTATCAGGAAATGCTCGTATGTGGTGAGAGAGAGAGTTAAGAGCAAGAGAGTAGTTAATCAGATGAGCTGGATTGACTCCGAGACAGAGTTTCACGAAGAATTCTTCCGCCAACGGATCATCAATAAGCACTATGAAGAGTTTATAGAATTCAGACAAGGTGACCTGTCAGTGGAAGAAGCAGTTAAAAGATTCAATAGGCTAGCTCGTCTCTGTCCAGAGCTAGTAAGTACGGAGAAGGAACGAGTCAGACTGATGCTCAGGATGCTGAGACCAGTGATAACACTTAATGTGAGTAGTGGAACTCACCAGCCCCAGACTGGCGAAGAGCTGGTCAGCAGAGCATTAGTCGTTGAGCACTATCTGAACAACATCAAGGTATAACAAATGCAACTCAAGCCAGTTAAGATAGAAGACAAGACAGCAGGAGGATGTTCGGGTAGTTTGTAAGTATCCAGAGGTACTTTTAGAAGAGCTACCTGGACTACCCCCCAACAGAGAAGTGGAGTTCAAAATTGAGTTGGTTCCTGGCACCAGCCCAATTTCAAAAGCTTCGTACCGAATGTCTCCAGCAGAACTGAAAGAGTTAGATGAACAACTTCAGGAGCTACTTGACAAGGGTTTCATTCGCCCTAGTCATTCACCATGGGGAGCTCTGGTGTTGTTCGTCAAGAAGAAAGATGGATCTATGCGTACGTACATAGATTTTAGAGCGATGAGCAGAGTAACAATTAAGAACAAGTACTCTCTTCCCAGAATAGATGATCTATTTGATCAGCTAAAGAGGGCAACAGTGTTCTCCAAGATAGACCTGCGCTCTGGGTACCATCAGTTGAAAGTGAAGGAAATTGATATACCCAGAATAGCTTTTAGGACCAGATACAGACACTATGAGTTCGTAGTCATGCCTTTTGGCGTGACTAATGCACCTGCAGTCTTCATGGACTTGAAGAACAGAGTGTTCAGAGAATACTATGACAAATTTGTCATCGTATTCATCGACGACATTCTAGTCTATTTCAGAACCCCAAAGGAGCATGACACGCACTTGAGAATAGTCCTGCAGACCCTACAGCAGAAACAACTTTATGCCAAATTCTTGAAGTGTGAGTTCTGGTTAAATCAGGTGGCGTTTCTAGGTCACATTATTTCTAAAAAAGGCATCCAGGTGGATCCTGCCAAGATAGAGGCAGTCAATAATTGGCATAGGCCCACGAACGTTAGAGAGATCAGAAGTTTCCTGGGTTTAGTTGGGTATTACAGAAAATTTATGGAGGACTTTTCGAAGATAGCCTCTCCACTAACAGCCCTAACGAGGAAGGACAAGAAGTTTGAATGGTCAGACAAATGTGAGCAGAGTTTCCAAGAGCTAAATAAGAGATTGACCAGTGCTCCTATTCTGACTATTCCAGAGAGTGACAAGAGTTTTAACATCTACAGTGATGCTTCCAAGATGGGCCTAGGAGCTGTACTCATGCAAGAAGGGAAGGTTATAGCTTATGCTTCCAGACAACTCAAAGATTACGAGAAGAATTACCCCACTCATGATCTTGAGCTGGCAGCTATGGTCTTTGCACTAAAACTCCGGCGACATTATTTGTATGGAGTCCAGTGCAGAATCTTCACAGACCATCAGAGTTTAAAGTATTTCTTCACCTAGAAAGACTTAAACATGAGATAGCGCAGGTGGCTAGAGTTGGTCAAAGACTATGACTGTGAAATCCTCTACCACCCAAGCAAAGCTAACAGAGTGGCAGATGCACTAAGCAGAAAATCCAGTGCATCCCTAATGTCTTTGTCATCATTAGCCCTACCACTGCGGAAGGAGTTGTCAGATTTTGGAATGGAAATGATTTATGGGCAACTCTCTGCATTGACCTTAGAGTCAACCCTGCTTGAGGATATACAGAGAAAGCAAAGTAAAGATACAGATATCCAGAAGATCAAGCAAGGGATACAAAAAGAAGAAGATACAGAGTTTTGAGTATCAGACAAAGGGGTTCTTTATCAGGGGAATCATCTTTGTGTTCCCAATGATGAGGAATTAAGAAGGAAGATTCTAGAAGAATCTCATAGTACACCATAATCTATGCATCCTGGTTCCACCAAGATGTATCAAAATTTGAAGTAGAGATTCTGGTGGTTTGGACTCAAGAGGGATGTAACAAAATATGTTAGCACCTGTCTGACATGTCAGAGGATCAAAGCAGAGCACCAGAGACCAGGAGGAGTTCTACAGCCTCTTCCAATATCAGAGTGGAAGTGGGAAGACATATCGATGGACTTTATAACAGGTCTTCCAAGAACCACGAACGGATATGATGCAATATGGGTAATAGTGGACAGATTGACCAAGTCTGCCCATTTTCTAACCATCAAGGTGTCCCATTCTATAGAGCAGTTGGCACAACTGTATGTTAAGGAAGTGATCAGACTTCATGGAGTTCCAAAATCTATCGTGTCTGATAGAGATGGGTGTTTCACCTCTCACTTTTGGGAGTGTGTTCAGAATGCACTAGGCACCAAACTCAAGTTCAGCACAGCCTTCCATCCTCAGACTGATGGACAGACAGAGCGAGTAAATCAGATTTTAGAAGATATGCCCAGAGCTTGTGCACTAGATTTCAAGGGAAGTTGGTGCAAGTATCTATGCTTAACTGAGTTTGCCTACAACAATAGCTATCAGGCCACCATTAAGATGGCACCATATGAGATGTTGTATGGCAGGAAGTGCAGATCACCCATTTACTGGCAAAAAGCAGGTGAAAGAAAAGAAATGGAAGTAAAGCTGGGTATTCAGACTGAGATGATAGATGAGACCACTCAAGCTATCCTGAAGATCAGACAGAGGATTGAGATTGCCCATAGTAGACAGAAAAGTTATGCTGACACATGCCGTAGGCCACTTGAGTTCCAAGTAGGAGATTCAGTCTTTCTCAAAGCCGCTCCTATGAAGGGAGTGATGAGATTTGGCAAGAAGGACAAATTAAGTCCTCGCTATGTAGGACCTTACCTGATTACAGAAAGGATTGGGAAAGTAGCATACAAGCTAGATTTACCTCAAGACATGTCGGCAATACACAATGTATTTCATGTCTCTATGCTAAAGAAGTGTTTCCACGACCCTAGCTAAGTGATTCAGCCTCAGTCAGTGCAGATCCAGGAGGATCTTAGCTATGAGAGCAGACCTACACAGATAGTGGACAAAGAAATTAAGAGACTAAGGAACAAAGAAGTGCCACTAGTGAAGGTCATCTGGCAGAATCAGAAGCACGAGGAAGTTACTTGGGAGCGTGAGGACAGTATGAGACAGAAATATCTAGAGTTATTCTAAGTTCGAGGATGAACTTTTTATAAGGTATGGGGAATTGTAACAACCCAAATTTCCTCATTTTGAGTCCTAAATGTAATTTAAAAATATTTAGAAATGTCTTAGAAATATTCTAGAGATTTTTATAAATTTTTAGAGTATTTTTATGTAATTTTTGGAGTTCGTTTGGTATTTTTACCAAAAGGAGGAAGTTTCAAAAAAATAAATAGGTTTGGCCGAAGTTCGAACCCGCGATCTCCGGCCGAACCAACTCTTAAGCGAATCCGGCTGACCAAGTGTTCCGCAAGTATTTCGTGAAAGACTAAGGCGCGAAATATTCTTAAGCAAAAGTTGATAACAAAAATAACCTAGGTTATAAAAAAGGGAATCATTTTCTCTCCCCGAACCCTAACTCCTTTACCTCGCCTTTCTCTCCCGACGGCGTGGCTTCTCTCGGGCGAAATTCGCAGCAGGAGCTAGGGCTTCTCCGGTGGCCGGCTAAAGGGAACTCCGTGAGCTCTTCTCGGATTTGAGCTCCTCTCGTCAAGAAGGAAGTCGTGAGCACGAAGAGGAGGCCAAAATCGCAAGCCAACCGATACCCTAGAAGCATTAGAAGTCCTTCCTCTTCGGTTGTAAGTCCAAGAACATCTCGGTAAGTTGCTATTCACCTGCACTAGGATAGCTCCGAAATTCTTTGGTTCCTCACTTTGCTTCCGAAGCACACATGAACCCTAGAATTATTTCTTCACTGCACAACATGTTTTTCTTTCACCGTGAACCCTTGTTTTCAGTTGGTATGCACATTAAGGTACTTTAGTGCTTAAAACTTAGTATTAGGAAGTTGTGGTGAAGAATGCAGTTTTATTGGTTGCTACCATGAACTCAATTCCGAATTTAAAGTGTTGTTTGTGCTTTTCCTTGCTACCATGATTATTATATCAGTTCAAAGTTCATAAAAGTTGTCTTACCATCCATGTACGTGATCAGTAAATGGCTGAAGCGTGTGGCACATATTCTATTTGGTTATACTAGTTTGATTCTTGCTTATCTGCATGACCTGAAGTTGTTTTATAGTATTGCAATTAATTTTAGCATTTCAGATTTTAGATCCCTGTTGCTATCAGTTATAGTCCTTTTGTTGAATTATTAGAGCATGAAACGTTGTAGATTTATAGCTCTTGCTATTTTTCTCCTTGCTGCAATGAAAAGATCAGCCTTAAAGTTAGCATATCAAACTTAGATCTCTTTGTTACCTTAATTAGCATCTCAGTTTTAGCATCCCAGTTTTATTTGCATTTCTGCAAGCACGAACAAGTCTGTTTAGAGCTTAGAACAGCTTTTCTTTAATTGCATATTTGCAAGCAAGAACAATTTCATATAGGGATTAGAACAACCTTTCTTTATTTGCATTTCTGTTTGTGTAGCAATAGATGTACATGAGCAGATTTTCTAGTTGTCTTTTGTTATTATTGAGCACGTGCAACTTTTATTTGTCATGAGTTGAGCATGACCAGTTTTCTTTACTACTAGATATACATGAGCAGATTTATCTTTAGTTTTCATTTGCTATTTTAACAAGCATGAGCAGCCATGTATTTTAGTGGAATAATTATGTGTTCTATTAAACCTTTTTGAGGATTATGAGTAGCTATAAGTAAGAAAAGACCAAGGTCTTGATAGGATCCCTAAATTTTAAGAATTGGGATTAGCAGCACACCAAGTGCTCAAAGAAATGCCAAGGCATTTTATTGTAAGAATATTAAAAGATAACAAGTATTTTATTTTAAAGAAAGGCTAGTACCTGACTTCCAAGGTTGTCGTTAAACAAATCCAGGTAACCAATTCCAAGGTCTTGGCCCTGGTAAGACCAAGGTCTTTAACCTCGTAGGACTGATGACTAGCTACCACAGTCTATATTAGGGAGCGCGCATTGGTACTAAGCTTGTGCCCAAGAGAAGATTATTATTATTTTGAAGTATTAAAGTATAAGTTCTGAACAAATGAAACAAGCCTTACATAGGGTTTAAACTTTAGTAGATTTTCATTTGCTATTATTTGAGTATGTGCAGATTTTCATTTGCTACTAGTTGAACATGAGCAGTTTTATTTACCCTTAGCTGAACATGTGTAGTTTTCATTTACCATTAGCTGAATGTGTGCAGTTTTCTATGGCTAATAGATGTGCAGCTTTCTTATTGCTATTGGACGTGTAGTTTTCTTATTGCTACTAGATGAGCATGAGCAACTTTTCTTTTTAAAGCATTCAGTTTCCAGATTCTTTTTGTATACATGCATATTCTAGTTTTTGTGAGTTAGATAGCGCTTACTAAGCAATTTTGCTTATAGATTGCATTTCCTCTTACTACAGATAAAGGAAAGGAAAGGCTATAGAAAAGGAAGGCGACAAGGAGATGTGGATGGTGTGTGATGCCAGGACTATGGGAGAGACTTGGGATGTTATTGAGTTTTCGTGTTTTAGTGGATAAGAAACATTTGAGATTGTATTTTATACTCCATGTCATTTGAGTTCATTCTTGTTTTAGATTGCATGCTGAGATGAGTTCTGTTTAATAAGTAGATATTTTGGTGTTTGACACTTATTTAATTGCGTGAGTGTTTGATATATGTTCCAACCACCTGTGGCTGATGTATACTATATATGTATCTCAGTTTATGGTCACCGGTACAGGGGAGATGTTGCTGAAATTTTTCGATAGAGACTCCTCGTGGTTTCGATCATACCGGTTAAGTAGAATTAGTAGTTAAGTAGCGTCCACCTCTAGAGAGTAGTAGGGTGGTTGGGTCGTTACATCAACGACCCCAGAGCTCAGAATCTTCTATTAATCTTGGTGTTGGTATATTTCATTATTAATTGTACTTGAAATTTGTAACTATCTTTACGAGATTATAGTTGTTGCCCAACGTAAACACTCAACGAGCATGGTGTTGGATCGTGATGTTTCGATAGAGGGGGGGGGGTGAATATCGATTATGAAAATTCTTTGAAAAGAGTTAAGTGCAGAGGAAAAAGTAAGCAATGCTAACACAGACCAATTTTACTTGGTTCGGAGCCTATGTCGACTCCTACTCCAAGGCACACACTCGTTGAGTGCTTTCGGTGGGCAATCACTAGAAATTCGAAAATTATTACAAAGTAGGTATAGAAAATGCTAATGAAAATAAAAGCAATACCGACAAAGGAATAAATTGAAAAGGAAAAAGTGCATTGTCGGAGCTTCGTTAGCATCGTAGGAGCGCAGAGCAAGCAGTAGAAGATCTTCTTGTCAGTTGTTGATTTGAGCTCCACCCCTGACCCTTCTTTTATATGAGGCTCGGGGCGCCCCGGATCCCTTCCGAGCGCCCTGGTGAGACGTGGCAGGTCCAACCAGTAAGCTCCACGTGGCGACGACACGATCAGGATAAAATTGCCTCCCGGGCGCCCGGACCACCTTTCTCCAGAGATTCCTTCTCTGGCAAGACAAGGTTAGTCCGAAGCAAATATATAATATATTTCGTACAAAACAAAGTGTAATGACCCGCCTTCTACTAACTAAGCTGTAAGGCCGGACCATTACATTATGCTGTGCTAAACTATTCCCTGACCATCATTAAATCTAGGTGCGGAAGCTGTACTAAATAAATTTTGCTAAACTATTGTCATTTCTTTATTCCATATGTGCTAAGGGGTGCAATCTAAAGTATACCTAGCATATACTACATCCCCTAGGGTCAAGGAACTGAATTAAACCTTTTCCAACCATTATCAGACCTCCCAATCGATCCACCGATCGATTGGAATGGTCGAATCGGTATGCGGAACTTGGGTTGAATCTGTTGGAACCCCAAGGTGTTTTGATGTGATCAAACAAGCTAAGTTAGGTCCTGCGTTTGTTTAACCCTTGTGTCTAAGTGTGCAGGAGCTTAGGAACACAGGAAGTCGAGCGAAAGACGCGACTAGCGAGAAGGACGGCACGGGGAGAGAGCCGACGGGCTTGGTGCGTCCGAAGGACGAGATAACCGTGGAAGAGTACACCGGTGGACGAGAAGAATGTGCGTGGCGTTCGAGGGACGAGAAACCGGGAAGGAAGGATGCTCGAGGAGAAGGCCGGAATTTGGGTTCGGGTGAGCCCTATTCCGGATGGCCGAGATCACCCAAGCTAGCGGAGCCGGAGCGAACAAGACCCGGACCGAGACGAGCTGAGCCGGAGCGAAAAAGTCAACTGTGTTGACTTCAGGGCTCAGGGCGCCCTGAGCAGTCCAGGGCGCCCTGAGCAGCCTGGGGCGCCCGGAACCCTTCCGGGTGCCCGGAGATGACTTTTTGACCAGGATCGAGATTTGACTCGATCCGACCGTTGGGGGATAAAATTTATCCCCCCAGGGCGCCCGGAACCCCTTCGGGGCGCCCCGACCAGTGCTATAAATATAGCACTGGTCTGCACAGCTTAAACAACTCACTTGTAATCAATTCTTTCTGTGCTTTCAATTCTGTTCTTTTCATTTGTACTGTCAACGTTGTAAAGATGCTACTCCACCCAGAGGAGAATCAGATAGTGCGCTTACTTTCCTTGGATTAGCAATCCCCTGATTGCAAACCAAGTAAAACTCTGGTGTATGCTTTTCTTTACTTAGTCTCTCTTATTTATTTATTACAAGTGTTCATTATATAGTTGAAATCCGAGAAAGGTTCGAGTTTTACTTTGTAGGGAAATTCACCCCTCCCCTCTTGCCGGCCTCCAAAGGGACCAACAAGTGGTATCAGAGCAAGGCGCTTCAGGAGGACTAACCGCCGATCGAAGCAACAAGATGTCCGGACCAAGTATCGTCCCACCAAAATTCGAGGGGAACTTCGCAGACTGGAAGCGTTGTATGGAGGTATTCCTAAAAACAGATTTTGAAATTCGATTTATTATGAAATATGATTTTGTAGCTCTAATAGATTAAGATGGAAAAGAAAAAGAAGAGAGCGATTGGACAAAGAAGGAGAAGAATGAGTCGGTAGCAAACAGCCGTGCGGAACATCACCTGCTGAGCGTGTTACCGCCTCAAGAGGTCAACCGCATCGGAAACTATTTATCTGCTAAAGAACTTTGGGAGAAGTTCTTGGAACTCTACGAAGGCAAGTCTGAAGCAAAGCTCGCTAGAAGGGACATCCTTCGCAACAAACTGATGAATATCCGTCTGGAGAAAGGTGAGAAAGTAGCCGGTCTACATGCAAAGGTAAAAGAACTAGTTACTGGTCTCGAAAACCTTGGTGAAACGGTAACAAACCGGGACACTATACGCTACGCGCTCAACGCGTTTCCAAGAACTCCGGAGTGGACATCAATCGTCGATGCTTACTACATCTCAAAAGACCTGGAGGTAAGTACTTTAGAAGAGTTGTTTTCTACCCTTGAATTACACGAAACTAGATATGCAGAGATATCAAAGGACACAACCCAGACTATGGTGCTGAACGCAACCAACAAGGATGAACCCGAGTCAGACTCTGAAGACGATCAAGAAGCGTACATGGTAAGAAACTTTAAAAAGTTTTTTAGATCTAATAAATTTAAAATGCAGAATAAAAAGAATCAAAAATGTAGAAGAAAGGTATGGTGCTACCAGTGTCAGAAGGAGAGACACCTAAGGGAAGACTGCCCAGAACTCAAGAAGGTCAAAATGAAGACACCCAAGAAACATAATATAAAAGCAACTTGGGATGACACTTCTTCATCTGAATCAGAAGCTCAAGAATATGCGGGGATTGCACTGATGGCAAGCCACGAAGGACAAAGTACATCAGAACCCAGCATCGATGAAGGGGGAGCGACCTCAGATGGAAGTAGCAAAGCAGGGGGAGATTCAGGCTTCAAGTCTGATATGGTAAGTGAGGTATGCCTCTTACCCCCTGATGAACTTTACTTTGGTATCAAAGCTATGACTAAATCCATGTATAAATTAGAAAATAAAAATGCTAAATTAGAAAATGAAATTTTAGAAACAAAGAGAATTTTGGCAAAATCATGTCTTATAGAGGATTTTGAAAAATTGAAAATTGAAAATTGAAAATGAAAAACTAAAAGAAGAAATAGAAAGATTGAAAAAATCTAATGGTTCAAATATTTCTACTTTTAGAAATTATAAATGTTTAAATTGGTATTATAGATTTCATCAAAGTCAAATTAGAAATATATCAAAAATCTATATACCTAGGAAATACTTGGTTAATCCTGTAGGTAGGAACCTCTATTGGGTTCCAAAAACCTATTTAATTTAAAATTAAAATTAGACTTAGCATTTTCAGCAAGGAAATTAAACAACTAATTTCTTTATGAGGCTTTGTCTAAGGAAGTGGTTGTTGCTCCAATAACCAAGAAGGCATAGTGCCTCGCCACGACCTGGAAGACAAGTATCGAAATGAAAAGTTTAATTGACTAACTAAAAAAGCATTAATTTAAATTACTTAATGCTTTAAAAGAGTTATTCAATTTGTGTTAGAAAATATTTAAAAAATTTTTTAACTTAACTTAGAAATTTTTTTATTATCTTAGAAATTTTCATGAAAATTGACTTAGATTTTTTTATAAAAGTTAACTTAGAGTTTTTTTTTTAAAAAAATTGACTTAGAATTGTTTCTTATGAATATTCACTTAGAATTTTTTTAATTAGAAATTTTTTTTTGGGAATGCTGAGATAAGTTTTAAAACTTAAATTTTTTTTAACACTTATGACTGTTCTTATCTGAAAAATATTTTTCTCGAAAGAAAAATTCTGAAGAGTGTCTTTACTTAGACATTTTTAAATATTTTACATTCAATGTTTTTTTTGAATTTACCTTAGACTTGTTTATAATCCCAATTTTTATGTGATCAAAGGGGGAGAAGTATGTTAAGTCTAGGGGGAGGTAATATAATTTTTCATTTGGAAAATATTTGGACTTATTTGGATATAAATTGTTTTTACTGCATATGTTTACCCTAACTTAACTTGGGTTGCTCACATCAAAAAGGGGGAGATTGTTGGAACCCCAAGGTGTTTTGATGTGATCAAACAAGCTAAGTTAGGTCCTGCGTTTGTTTAACCTTTGTGTCTAAGTGTGCAGGAGCTTAGGAACGCGGCTAGCGAGAAGGACGGCACGGGGAGAGAGCCGACGGGCTCGGTGCGTCCGAGGGACGAGATGATCGTGGAAGAGTACACCGGTGGACGAGAAGAACGTGCGCGATGTTCGAGGGACGAGAAACCGGGAAGGAAGGCTGCTCGAGGAGAAGGCCGGAATTTGGGTTCGGGTGAGCCGTATTCCGGATGGCCGAGATCACCCAAGCTAGCGGAGCCGGAGCGAACAAGACCCGAACCGAGACGAGCAGTCCAGGGCGCCCTGAGCAGCCCGGGGCGCCCGGAACCCTTCCGGGCGCCCGGAGATGACTTTTTAACCAGGATCGAGATTTGACTCGATCCGACTGTTGGGGGATAAAATGTATCCCCCCAGGGCGCTCGGAACCCCTTCGGGGCACCCCGACTAGTGCTATAAATATAGCACTGGTCTGTACAGCTTAAACAACTCACTTGTAATCAATTCTTTCTGTGCTTTCAATTCTGTTCTTTTCATTTGTGCTGTCAACGTTGTAAAGAGGCTACTCTGCCCAGAGGAGAATCAGATAGTGCGCTTACTTTCCTTGGATTAGCAATCCCCTGATTGCAAACCAAGTAAAACTCTGGTGTCTGCTTTTCTTTACTTAGTCTCTCTTATTTATTTATTACAAGTGTTCATTATATAGTTGAAATTCGAGAAGGGTTCGAGTTTTACTTTGTAGGGCAATTCACCCCTCCCCTCTTGCCGACCTCCAAAAGAACTAACAGAATCGATCCAGTGATCGATTCAGCACGCTACTGTGCTCGGGCAATATTCTGGATCGATCGGCTGATCGATCCAGGCTAACCAATCGATCCAGTGATCGATTCCGGAGCTCTCTGTTCGCGATGAAACTAGGCTGGATTGATCGGCTGATCGATCCAGACACAGTCTGTTCGCGGAACGAGCCGCCAATCGATCCATTGATCAATTGAGGACCCCCAATCGATCCACCAATCGATCGGGGTTTCTGATTTTGCAGCTAAGCTCTGATTTCAACACTTGTTCGTGCCAAAATTTCTTATATCAATTCTAAACTACATGCAAGACATTCTAACATCACACAAATAGTGTTCTAAGCATGATAGGGTGCATGATTAACTAATTTATAACAATTAACATACTAAGGTGCAAAATAATAAAATGCTAAAAGGTTTTTGTGCTTAAAACAAGCTTGCTGAAATTCCCTAAGATCTTTTATTCCAAGTTCCATCCACACACATCTTCATCACATTGACCTCCAGTCTCCGCTAGTCCATTTTTCCTTTACCTTTATCTGCAGTATAAGGAAAAAGTATCTGTAAGCTTGAGAGCTTAGTAAGAAACCATCTACCTCACTTAAAACATGCAAACGATGCAATTCCTGGTTTCAAAACATGATATTTAAAATATGTGCTGAACATGCTAAGACATGACATTCTAGCATACAAAACATGGAACTAAGAAACTGAACATAGCAATAAAACTAATCATAAACTATCATGTTGTATCAACAGAGAACTAAACCGATAGAAAAACTAAACTGAGCTAATTCTAGCTAGTGCTAAAGCTATACTGAATTCACCTAACTATCTTGTGAGAGTTTGAAAACTATGTACATATAATAGGTGAAAATACTAATCTTGCTGCTGATGGGCCCGGCATCTGTATGTGCTATGCGCGCATCCCTAACTAGACCCGGGTTTGCAAGTCCCGAATTTAGTAGGGTTACTAGGTTATCTGAACCTAGGGACGACTGTGGGAGTCCAACCCAATGGATATCTAATCCAGTAGAGTGCCACTGAGAAAGTAAAATACTGAACATAAGCTAATAAATTCTTGTCTTGCTTTTACTAGGTTGTCTAAACCCATAACTAGGTTATCTAAACCTAGAGGCGACTGTGGGAGCCCACCCATTGGACATCTAGTCCTGTAAAAGCTGAAGCAAGACTAAATAGGCTGTGTAAATGCTTCTAGTGCATTTATCCAAGCTAATAAAATGCCTAATTGCATTCGACTGTGCTAAACATTCTATCGAGCACTTGGTGTATGCTAGTGCACACCCTATGTGCCAAAATTTGCATACGACTAAACTAATGCATAAAAATCACACGAATAGCTACTTATACTGCAGGTGAGGGGTTTCTTACCTCCTGTGCTGATTTTCTTACGATTCTAATCGTTAGATTTCCGGTGGAGACGATCTTCTCGACGATTCTCCTACGTCTAGGTGTTCCTCTCGCGAAGGGAAGCGTCCTCGTGTCGGAGTCGTCGCCGGGAGGTGCTCCTAGAGCCCTTAGGGCTTGATGCGCCGAGAGAGGAAGAGGAGGGAGAAGGGTTCGGCGGAAACTAGGGTGAGGAGAGGGAGTTCTCGGTGGAAACTAAAAATAACCCTCACTTAATTATTTTCCCCATATTTATATTAAGTGGGTAATTCGGCCCAACTCAAATATAAATATAATTGTTCCCCTTTCCTTTTAGCACGGCCCTGCTGGGTTCACTTGGTTACTAGAGTTCACTATAAGTCATAGGACCCATAGGTCTCGGGTTCAATTCACGCGTAAGCTATTTTCATTTCCTATTTATTTTTGCTACTTCCGCTATTCTAAAAATTACATAAAAATATCCTAAAATTCCAGAAAAATACTAGGATATTTCTAATAATTATTTTGAGAATTTTCGGGCATTATACAAAGTGTTAGCACAGTTTTATAAATTCAATATCAAGAGTATGGCTTAGATTCTGTCTTTCCGAGACCAGAATCTAGTTACGATCTCGACTTAGATATCCGAAATGGATCTAAGCCAGATCGACGCCTAATGTTCCCTTCCCGGGAACGCGCCCTCACAGTCACTCCCTTCTAGTGACTTACCTTTACTCACCTGCTAGACGTCCGGTCAGCCCTTTTACCCGTCTGGACTTCTCGCCAGCTATCTGGTCAGCCCATCGACGTAGCTGGACTTCCTGCCAAATGTCCAGTCAGCCCTTCGACACATTTGGACTTCGTGCCAAGCGTTCGGTGAGCCCGTCGACCCGCTTGTGTAACGACCACCCTTCTTACTATACTACTCTCTAAGGGTGACCATTACTTAACTACTAACTCTACTTAATTGGTATGATCGAAACCACGAGGAGTCTCTATCGAAAAATTTCGGCAGGATCTCCCTTGTACCGGTGACCATAAACTGAGATACATATATAGTATACATCAACCACAGGTGGCTGGAACATATATCAAACATCCACGCAGTTAAATAAGTGTCAAACACCAACATATCTACTTATTAAACAGAACTCATCTCAGCATACAATCTAAAACCAGAATAAACTTCTATGACATGAAATGTAAGATACAATCTCAAATATTTATTAACCACTAAAACATGGAAACAAAATAACATCCCAAGTCTCTCCCATAGTCCTGGCACCACACACCATCTGCACCACCTTATCGCCTTCCTTTGCTATATCTTTTCCTTTCCTTTATCTGCAGTAAGAAGAAATGCAAACTATAAGTAAAATTGCTTAGTAAGCGCTATTTAACTCACAAAAACTCGAATATGCATGTATACAAGAAGAAACTAGAAACTGAATGCTTTAAAAGAAAACATATATAGCTGCTCATGTTAAAAGTGCTAAAACTAGGAAATAAATCTGCTCATGCATAATCCATAGCAAAGCACACAAATCTGCATACTCATGATATACAAGGATAAAACTGCATGTTTGAAGATAAGTCTAATCATGCTCAATAAACTAATCAGGAAACAAATAAAACTAACACTGCATGCTTCGAATTAAAAGAAGCTAAACTTGCTGACTCTAAACATAAGTGAAGCTTGTTTTATTTGTTTCAAAATTTATACTTTAATACTTCAAAATAGTAATCAACTTCTCTTGGGCCCAGGCGTAGTACCAATGCGCGCTCCCTAATAGAGACTGTGGTAGCTAGTCACAAGTCCTACGAGGGTAAAGACCTTGGTCTTACCAGGGCTAAGACCTTGGAATTGGTCACCTGGATTTGTTTAACGACAACCTTGGAAGTCGGGTACTAGCCTCTTCAAAGTAAAATATCTTAATTACTTCTTCTTTAAATGTCTTGACATTTTAACAAGCACCTTGTGTGCCAAAATCCCTAAAGTCTTGACTTTGGGATCTACTTAAGGCCTTGACCTTTTTCTTTCTTTTCTTTATCTTTCTTATACTTTTCTTAAACCCAAAATACTGTTAGGGTATTTTTCCATATGCATCTATAAGTGAATTCAACCTGGTAACACACAATCATGCATATTGAAGTAGCAAAGAAACTTAAATCTGCATGCTTGGAATAAATAGTAGCAAGGATGCAAATCTAAACCGCATGCTATGATAAAGGCTGTTCCGGCTTGTTAAGATGCAAAAGAAAACTAAATCTGTGGAAACTTACATTTTTCATACTAATACTTAATAAAAATCTGCACACTAATGCTTTATAAAATCTGCACTAAAATTCTGCTCTACAAGGAGATTTAAACTACACTAAAATTCTTCCCTTCAAGGATTCTATTCATCATCTAGCAAAAGGATTCTAATTGGAATGCTTAAGGAAAAGAGAAATGTTTTGTTCGTGTACATCAGAATCTGAAGTGCAGATAGGCCAGCTGATCGTGGCCATTTCATGGCACAAAATCAATTACAACTTCACTGGAATTTACATTCCTCTAACTATCACTTTATGTTCCAAACACATATAATTAACCTCATAGGGAAATCCACTAGAATATTTTCCATAGTTTTCGAAAACCTTATGGAGAAACAGAATAGCGATCATCCAACTCAAACCACCAAGAAACTACACTTATCCAACAACCATCCCTACCTGTTCACAGAGCACCATCAGAATTGATTCTACACCCTCATAATCCGTTCAACACTTCTATAACAATAGAACCAGCTAAGCATCTTCGGTTAAGGCTTGAACACTACTACAATGTATCCGAAATATTCATGAACCAAAAAGGCAACAAACAATCAAGCCACATCAATTCAACCAGAAATAACTAAACTACATGCTCAAATTACTTAAAACCTCTTCTCAACTTCCTATAAGAACTCACGGCAGCAAACACACAAGCAACTTCACAGCATGCTTCAAAAAAATCAAGAGAAACAAGGAAACTTCAATCAAATTCGGAACCACTCTTACCACAGGTGAGTAAGCAACTTACCGAGGTGTTCTTGGACTTACAACCAAAGAAGGAAGGTTCTAGGGTTTCAGGTGAGCTCCAAATCTCGGCGATTCCTCTGTGTCCGCGTGTTCTCCTCGACGAGATTTCCAAGAAGGTGTGAAAGATTCCCGGAAATCTCCCTTGGCCGGCCGCCGGAGAAGCCCTAGCTCTCTGCCTCGTTTCCGCCCGAGAGGAGTCGCGCCGTCGGGAGAGGAAGAGAATAGGTTTTGGGAGAAAATTAAGCCTTCTTTTGTAACTCGGGTTTTTATTAAATACTATACCTTAAATATATTTTGTCCCTTATTTAGTCAGCAACAACTGCTTGCACACTTGGTCAGCCGAATTAACTTAAGGTTCGGTTCGAGTCCACGGTCCAGGTTCGAATCTCGGCTTGGACATTTTTTTTGTCGAAACTTCCTTCGTTTAGTAAAAATACCAAACGACCTCCAAAAATTACATAAAAATACTCTAAAAATCTCTAGAATATTTCTAAGGCATTTTTAAATATTTTTAAATTACTTTTAGGACTCGAAATGAAGAAATTTGGGTTGTTACAATTCCCCATACCTTATAAAAAGTTCATCCTCGAACTTAGAATAACTTTGGATATTTCTGTCTCATACTATCCTCACGCTCCCAAGTGACTTCCTCATGCTTCTGGTTCTGCCAGATGACCTTTACTAGTGGCACTTCTTTGTTTCTTAGTCTCTTGACTGCTTTGTCCACTATCTGTGTAGGTCTGCTCTCATAGCTAAGATCTTCTTGGATCTACACTGACTGAGGCTGAATCACTTGGCTAGGGTCGTGAAGACACTTCTTTAGCAAAGAGACATGAAATACATTGTATATTGCTGACATGTCTTGAGGCAAGTTCAGCTTATAAGCTACTTTCCCAATTCTTTCCATGATCAGGTAAGGTCCTATGTAGCGAGGACTTAACTTGCCTTTCTTGCCAAATCTCATCACTCCCTTCATTGGAGCAACCTTGAGAAAAACTGAATCCCCTACTTGGAATTCAAGTGGCCTACGTCATGTGTCAGCATAACTTTTCTGTCTACTCTGGGCAGTCTCAATTCTCTGTCTGATCTTCTGGATAGCCTGAGTGGTTTCTTCTATCATCTCAGTCTGAATGCCCATCTCTACTTCCATTTCCTTTCTTTCACCTGCTTCTTGCCAGCAAATGGGTGATCTGCACTTCCTGCCATACAACGCCTCATAAGGTGCCATCTTGATGGTGGCCTGATAGCTGTTATTGTAGGCAAACTCAGCTAAGCACAAATACTTGCACCAACTTCCCTTGAAATCTAGCGCACAAGCTCTGAGCATATCTTCTAAAATCTGATTTACTCGCTCTGTCTATCCATCAGTCTGAGGATGGAAGGCAGTGCTGAACTTGAGTTTGGTGCCTAGTGCATTCTGAATACACTCCCAAAAGTGAGAGATGAAACACCCATCTCTATCAGAAACAATAGATTTAGGAACTCTGTGAAGTCTGATCACCTCCTTTACATATAGCTGTGCCAACTGCTCTATAGAGTGGGACACCTTGATGGCTAGAAAATGACCGACTTGGTCAATCGGTCCACTATTACCCATATCGCATCATATCCGTTTGTAGTTCTTGGAATACCTATTATAAAGTCCATGGATATGTCTTCCCACTTCCACTCTGGTATTGGGAGAGGCTGTAGAACTCCTCCTGGTCTCTGGTGTTCTGCTTTGACCCTCTGACATGTCAGGCAGATACTGACATATTTAGCAACATCTCTTTTGAGTCCAGACCACCAGAACCTCTGTTTCACATCTTGATACATCTTGGTAGAACCAGGATGCATGGAGTAAGGTGTACTATGAGCTTCTTCTAAAATTTTCTTTCTCAGTTCTTCATCATTGGGGACACAAAGGCGGCTCCCCTGATAAAGAATTCCACTGTCTGATACTCGAAACTCTGAATTTTCTTCTTTTTGTATCCCTTGCTTGATCTTCTGGATGTCTGGATCTTCACTTTGCTTTCTCTATATATCCTCAAGCAAGGTAGACTCTAAGGTCAATACAGAGAGTTGCCCATAAATAATTCCCATTCCAAAGTTTGACAACTCCTTCTGCAGTAGTAGGGCTAATGATGACAAAGACATCAGGGATGCACTGGATTTTCTGCTTAGTGCATCTGCCACCTTGTTAGCTTTACCTGGGTGGTAGAGAATTTCACAGTCATAGTCTTTGACCAACTCTAGCCACCTGCGCTGTCTCATGTTTAAATCTTTTTGGGTGAAGAAATACTTTAAACTCTGATGGTCTGTGAAGATTCTGCACTGAACTCCATACAAATAATGTCGCCAGAGTTTTAATACAAAGACCACAGCTGACAGCTCAAGATCATGAGTGGGGTATTTCTTCTCGTAGTCTTTGAGTTGTCTAGAAGCATAAGCTATAACTTTTCCTTCTTGCATGAGTACAGCTCCTAAGCCCATCTTGGAAGCATCACTGTAGATGTCAAAACTCTTGTCACTTTCTGGGTCTGTCAGAATGGGAGCACTGGTCAGTCTCTTCTTAGCTCTTGGAAACTCTGCTCACATTTGTCTGACCATTCAAACTTCTTGTTCTTCCTAGTGAGGGATGTTATTGGAGAGGATATCCTGGAAAAGTCCTCCATGAATTTCTTGTAGTACCCAGCTAAACCAAGGAAGCTTCTGATCTCCCTGACGTTCTTGGGTCTGCTCCAGTTGTTGACCGCTTCTATTTTGGCTGGATCCACTTGGATGCCTTCTTTAGAAATAATGTGACCTAGAAACGCCACGTGATTTAATCAGAACTCGTACTTCGAGAATTTGGCATAAAGCTGTTTTTGCTGTAGGGTCTGCAGGACTATTCTCAAGTGCGTGTCATGCTCCTCTAGGGTTCTGGAATAGACTAAAATGTCGTCGATGAACACGATGACAAATTTGTCAAGGTATTCTCTAAACACTCTGTTCATTAAGTCCATGAAGACTGTAGGTGCATTAGTCACACCAAAAGGTATGACTACGAACTCATAGTGTCCGTATCTAGTCCTGAAAGCTGTTCTGGGTATATCACTTTCCTTCACTTTCAACTGATGGTACCCAGAGCGCAGGTCTATCTTGGAGAACACTGTTGCCCCTTTCAATTGATCAAATAAGTCATCAATTCTAGGCAGTGGGTACTTGTTCTTGATTGTCACTTGATTCAGAGCCCTATAATCTATGTACATCCGCATAGATCCATCCTTCTTCTTGACAAACAACATAGGAGCTCCCCATGGTGACTGACTAGGGCGGATGAAGCCTTTGTTAAGCAGCTCCTGAAGTTATTCTTGTAGCTCTTTCAACTCTGCTGGGGACATTCGGTACGGAGCTTTTGAAATTGGACCGGTACCAGGAACTGACTCAATCTCAAACTCCACTTCTCTATTGAGAGGTAGTCCAGGTAGCTCTTCTGAAAATACCTCTGAATACTTGTAGACTATCCGAACATCCTCCTGTTGTCTTGTCTTCTATCTTAACTGGCTTGAGTTGTGTTTGTTGTACCTTGATGTTGTTCAGATAGTGCTCAGTGATTAATGCTCTGTTGACCAGCTCTTCGCCAGTCTGGGGCTGGTGAGTTCCACTACTCACATTAAGTGCTATCATTGGCCTCAGCATCCTGAGCATCAGTCTGACTCGTTCCTTCTCCGTGCTTACTAGCTCTGGGCAGAGACGAGCTAGCCTATTGAATCTCTTTACTGCTTCTTCCACTGACAGGTCACCTTGTCTGAATTCTATAAACTCCTCATAGTGTTTATTGGTGATCCGCTGGCGGAAGAATTCTTCGTAAAACTCTGTCTTAAAATCAGCCCAGCTCATCTGGTTGACTGCTCTCTTGCTCTTAACTCTCTCCCACCACATACGAGCATCTCCAGATAGGCAGAAAGAGGCACACTTAACCTTCTCGACTTCTAGCCAGTCAAGAAGCTCCATGGTGCTCTCTAGTGTCTTAAACCAAGCCTGAGCATCCCAGGGCTCGGTCATGCCTGAGAAACTTTCTGGCTTCAACTTTAGCCACTGTATCAGATATGCTTCTTGTCTTCTATGTGCTGTGGGGACTTCCAGGGCGGCTGGTGGAACCTTAGTCACCACTAGAGTCTCCACATTGATTGTTGGAGGAGTGGGAGGGACTGACTGCTGATTCGCCATCAGATTGACGATCACTTGTTGCTGCTCCGCCACTTGTCTCTGGAGTTGAGCAACAACTTTAGAGAGATTTGGTTCAGCTGTTCTGGGCTCTTTGTTCTCCTGTGCTCGACACTCAGTACGAGCGGTACAGGGGCATCCTCTTCTTGACATCTAGTTATGCAGGGAAAACTTGAAATCATCACAATACTTTCTAGATATATCTTACTTAAGCATAATTATTAACTTTAAACGCATATGAGCAGGTACTTCTAAACATTTCTCTATACTGCAAGCACTAAAGGAAAACCATAAAAGAAAACTTAAATACTTTCTTACTTGAAGATGGCAAGGCTAATGCTGATGTGTGTGTGATGCAGGAGAATGGAACTGCTCTGATACCAACTGTAACAACCACCCTTCTTACTATACTACTCTCTAAGGGTGACCGTTACTTAACTACTAACTCTACTTAACCGGTATGATCGAAACCACGAGGAGTCTCTACCGAAAAATTTCGACAGCATCTCCCCTGTACCGGTGACCATAAACTGAGATACATATATAGTATACATCATCCACAGGTGGCTGTAACATATATCAAACATCCACACAGTTAAATAAGTGTCAAACACCAACATATCTATTTATTAAACAGAACTCATCTTAGCATACAATCTAAAACCAGAATAAACTTCAATGACATGAAATGTAAGATACAATCTCAAATATTTATTAACCACTAAAACATGGAAACTCAATAACATCCCAAGTCTCTCCCATAGTCCTGGCATCACACACCATCCGCACCACCTTGTCACCTTCCTTTGCTATATCTTTTCCTTTCCTTTATCTGCAGTAAGAGGAAATGCAAACTATAAGTAAAATTGCTTAGTAAGCACTATTTAACTCACAAAAGTTCGAATATGCATGTATACAAGAAGAAACTAGAAACTGAATGCTTTAAAAGAAAACATATATAGCTGCTCATGTTAAAAGTGCTAAAACTAGGAAATAAATCTGCTCATGCATAATCCATAACAAAGCACAAAAATCTGCATACTCATGATATACAAGGATAAAACTACATGCTGGAAGATAAGTCTAATCATGCTCAATAAACTAATCAGGAAACAAATAAAACTAACACTGCATGCTTCGAATTAAAAGAAGCTAAACTTGCTGACTCTAAACATAAGTGAAGTTTGTTTCATTTGTTTCAAAACTTATACTTTAATACTTCAAAATAGTAATCAACTTCTCTTGGGCCCAGGCGTAGTACCAATGCGCGCTCCCTAATAGAGACTGTGGTAGCTAGTCACAAGTCCTACGAGGGTAAAGACCTTGGTCTTACCAGGGCCAAGACCTTGGAATTGGTCACCTGGATTTGTTTAACGACAACCTTGGAAGTCGGGTACTAGCCTCTTCAAAGTAAAATATCTTAATTACTTCTTCTTTAAATGTCTTGACATTTTAACAAGCACCTTGTGTGCCAAAATCCCTAAAGTCTTGACTTTGGGATCTACTTAAGGCCTTGGCCTTTTTCTTTCTTTTCTTTATCTTTCTTATACTTTTCTTAAACCCAAAATACTGTTAGGGTATTTTTCCATATGCATCTATAAGTAAATTCAACCTGGTAACACACAATCATGCATATTGAAGTAGCAAAGAAACTTAAATTTCCATGCTTGGAATAAATAGTAGCAAGGATGCAAATCTAAACCGCATGCTATGATAAAGGCTGTTCCGGCTTGTTAAGATGCAAAAGAAAATTAAATCTGTGGAAACTTACATTTTTCATACTAATACTTAATAAAAATCTGCACACTAATGGTTTATAAAATCTACACTAAAATTCTGCACTACAAGGAGATCTAAACTACACTAAAATTTTGCCCTTCAAGGATTCTATTCATCATCTAGCAAAAGGATTCTAATTGGAATGCTTAAGGAAAAGAGAAATGTTCTGTTCGTGTACATCAGAATCTGAAGTGCAGATAGGCCAGCTGATCGTGGCCATTTCATGGCACAAAATCAATTAAAACTTCGCTGGAATTTACATTCCTCTAACTCTCACTTTATGTTCCAAACACATATAATCAACCTCATAGGGAAATCCACTAGAATATTTTCCATAGTTTTCGAAAACCTTACGGAGAAACAGAATAGCGATCATCCAACTTAAACCACCAAGAAACTACACTTATCCAACAACCATCCCAAACTGTTCACAGAGCACCATCAGAATTGATTCTACACCCTCATAATCCATTCAATACTTCTATAACAATAGAACCAACTAAGCATCTTCGGTTAAGGCTTGAACACTACTACAATGTATCCTAAATCTTCATGAACCAAAAAGGCAACAAACAATCAAGCCACATCAATTCAACCAGAAATAACTAAACTACATGCTCAAATTACTTAAAACCTCTTCTCAACTTCCTATAAGAACTCACGGCAGCAAACACACAAGAAACTTCATAGCATGCTTCAAAAAAATCAAGAGAAACAAGGAAACTTCAATCAAATTTGGAACCACTCTTATCGCAGGTGAGTAAGCAACTTACCGAGGTGTTCTTGGACTTACAACCGAAGAAGGAAGGTTCTAGGGTTTTGGGTGAGCTCCAAATCTCGACGATTCCTCTGTGTCCGCGTGTTCTCCTCGACGAGATTTCCAAGAAGGTGTGAAAGACTCTCGGAAATCTCCCTTGGCCGGCCGCCGGAGAAGCCCTAGCTCTCTACCACGTTTCCGCCTGAGAGGAGTCGCACCGTCGGGAGAGGAAGAGAATAGGTTTCGGGAGAAAATTAAGCCCTCTTTTGTAACTGGGGTTTTTATTAAATACTATACCTTAAATATATTTTGTCCCTTATTTAGTCAGCAACAATTGCTTGCACACTTGGTCAGCCGAATTAACTTAAGGTTCGGTTCGAGTCCGCGGGCGCGGGTTCGAATCTCGGCTTGGATATTTTTTTGTCGAAACTTCCTTCATTTAGTAAAAATAACAAACGACCTCTAAAAATTGCATAAAAATACTCTAAAAATTTCTAAAAATCTCTAGAATATTTCTAAGGCATTTAAAATATTTTTAAATTACTTTTAGGACTCGAAATGAGGAAATTTGGATTGTTACATCTTTGACTTCTCGCCAAGCGTCCGGTCAGTCCGTCGACCCGATTGGACTACGTGCCAAACATCCAGTCAGCTCGTCAACCTATCTGGACTTAGCCTGCACACTCGATCAGAGTGTTAGATAATGACAAACCTAACTTAACCTAATTTATCATTCATCAAAACCTGAGTTTGACTGTTAGTGCTAACCGCACCAACAATCTCCCCCTTTTTGATGGAATGACAACCTGGTTAAGTTAGTTAAAATATATGCAAAAATTAAGCATGATTTTTGAGGTTTTTAGGGTTTTAAGTGTTTTTTTCAAATTTACATTTAGTTGCTCTAACTTAACCACCTATCCCTCCCCCTTTGGCATTCATCAAATAAGGACATAATCAACAATACAGAGTACAAACAAAGTAAAAAATTTTAAGAAATGATGTCAAGTTAACTTGGGGGAGTTTAAATTTTAACACATAGTAATTTAGCTTTTATGTCTTTTCTTTTGTAACATAGCTAAGTTTTGAAAAATAACTAAGTATTTAGTATATTTTGAGTAATTTTTAAAGATAATGAACTCAACAAGAATTTTCCAAAAAGATTTTAAAAACTAATTTTCAAGTATAAGTTTAGGAAAGCTAAGTTTTAGATAGACTAATTTTCAAATATAAGTGTTTAAGTTCCAAATTTCAAAAAAAAATTTAAATTTTTAAAATAAGGTTCAACTTTGAAACATTTTAAAAACATGAGTTTTCAAAACCAAGGTTTAAGATTAAGGTTTAAATTTTCAAACTAAGTTTCAATTTTGAAACACTTTTCAAACATGAAAAATCAAAAAATTTCAAGACTGAGTTTAAAAACTATTTACTTTTCAAAACTGATTAAAACTAAGTTTGCAACAGATTTAAAATCTTAGTTTATAAAATCTAATTGAAGAATTTAGTTTTATAGAAGCTAGTTTTCAAAAATAGGTTTATAAAAAAAAAATTGAAACATAAGTTTTCAAAATTAAAATTTCAAAACTAATGTAACGACCCGGCCCTCTTGGCCCATTTGGCGGCTCATTTGGCGACCTCTCATGTCGTCGACCGTCGGCCCTTATGTCGTCGGCCTGGAGGTTTAGAGTTCGAATCCTGGGAGAGGCAAAAATCCACTGACCAGGGGTGGAAAGTCCTAGTGAGTAACGACACGGCCAAGGGTCGTCGGTCGACGACATTAGAGGTCGCCAAATGGGCCGACGACATAAGGGCCGACGGTCGACGACATGAGACGTCGCCAAATGGGCCGCCAAATGGGCCAAAAGGGCTGGGTCGTTACACCACTCACTTGGCTATCAGGATTCATAAACTCTAGTATTTAACCTGGAGATCTAGAGTTCGAATCCTGGGGAAGGCAAAAATCCACTGGCCAGGGGTGGGAAGACCTTGTGAGTAACGACACGGCCGAGGGTCGTCGGTCGACGACCGACGACATAAGGGGTCGCTAGTGAGGCCGCCCAAGGGACCGCCAGTGGGGCCGCCCAAGGAGCCGAGGGGTCGGGTCGTTACAATAAAAAGATGTCTTTTTATTGTAACGGCCCAGCCCTTGACCTCTATGTCGTCGACCGACGACCCTTGGCCGTGCCGTTACTCACTAGGACTTTCCACCCCTGGTCAGCCCCCAGGATTCGAACTCTAAACCTCCAGGCTTAAGTATTAGAGTTTATGAATCCTGGTAACCAAGTGAGATGATCTCACTTGGTTACCAGGATTCATAAACTCTAATACTTAAGCCTGGAGGTTTAGAGTTCGAATCCTGGGGGAGGCAAAAATTCATTGGCCAGGGGTGGAAAGTCCTAGTGAGTAACGGCACGGCCAAAGGGTCGTCGGTCGACGACATGAGAGGTCGCCAAATGGGCCGACGACATAAGGGCCGCTAGTTGGGCCGCCACAAGGGCCGCCCAAGAGGCTAAAGAGCCGGGTCGTTACAACTAAGTTTGAAAAATCTACTTTTCAACACTGACTAAGTTTGTAAAAACTTTAAATTTGAAAACCGAAATTCAATCTCAAAACTGAAAAAATTTTTAGAAAAGATATTATGTTTAAGGTGGAGAAAATAATTTTAGTGCTAAGTGTTGATTTAATCCTCCCCCTAAACTTGACATCTAAAATAGCTGTCTAACCAATTAGGTACTTACTGAATATCAGAAGATAACAGCTTTCACTTGGTTAATCAAGTTAAGTTCATTGTAATCAGTTAGCGGTTGACTAAACTGAATAACTTAACTTGATTAATATATGTTTGGTATTTAACGCCCAGACTTATATTGATACACTGACATAAGCATCTTAAGTCCAGGCAACTGGCCTATACATCTCACCCCTTTCTATGTTTGTCAATCATAAACAAGGTAAACCTAGGGTGTTGGTGAGATGCTCAAATACTAGTCTAGGGGAACATGATTTCTAAGGGGATTTTTCTAGTCTAAGGCTAAAATTGTTTTGAAATTCTAAAAGTAGGAAAGTTTTGAAAAACAATTTTAACCTAGGATTTAAGATAATCATTTTTTAAAACAATTTTGAAAATCCTAGTCTATTAAGTTAAAGCAAAACCAATCAAATCTGAAGTGATAATCAATAGATCAAGATGTACCACAAGATCTGTAATAGTGTCATAACAGAGTTATATAACAAATATAACTACTGAGATGATGAAGGAGGTGGTCCGGAACTCAGAGAACGAAGTAGTGCCAACAACTCAGTATGTCGTGTCTGGTCATCCTCTCGTAGGTCTCGTCGCAGGTCGGAGATCTCCTACCGCACATCTCGTCGTAGATCGGAGATCTCCTGTCGCACCTCTCGTCGTAAGTCGGAGACCTCTCGCCGTATGTCTCGGTGAAACTCGGAGGACTCCAAAGGAGGCTCGACATAGCTCTCTCTAGTCCGGATACTCGATCGGCTAGAGTACGAGGTGCGGGACGTGGGGCTCGAGCTGGTGCTAGGGCAGGAGCGGCCTCGTCAGGAAATAGTGTGAGAAAAAACTCATCATGCTCTGCCTCCTCCTGCTGAGCATCTGGGTCGGGCTGGTGCTGAGCCCCCCTCTGCCAAGACATGATACCCGCGCCGTCTATATGAATGCTAGCTAGGGAAAAGTTCCTAGCTCCTATAATGTCAAACTCAGTCATATAGCGGATGTCACCTCTGGTGACATCAATGTCCAAGGAGGGCATATATGCTGTCAGAATGTGACAGTAGGACATATGAACTAGCCTACTAGTCACGTATCCGGTCGAGTAGATAATGGTGGAAAAGATATGTAGGCTGATGTCAATATCTAACCTATGACACAGGGCATAGAGAAGAAAAGAGTGGAATGGGCGCATCACCGCGATGTCGCGAGTGCTCAGTGGTAGGATGCAAAAGACTAAGACCTTATAAAGGGCGTAGTCCTGGACTCGAAGGGCAACTGACCTAAACTGGGTCACATTGGGTACTCGTTCGCCCCCAAAAAAATACGAATAAATCGTATCAAGAGTAATATGCGAGTAGGGATCTCCAAATGGTAGATCCCTGGGAGGATAGCACTGAAAGGGACAGGTAGATGGCCGTATCTCCAAAAAGTCCCTGATGGTAGTAGGGGATAGCGTGATATCAGTGCCAGCTGCCCTAGTAGTATAGGTAAGGTCGTCTACTTTCACTAGGTTGTTATAAAATTCGGCACACAAACTTATATTTATTGGACTAGTACATTCAACAAGGTTTCGCAAGTTGTAGTGGGTTATAGCCTCTATAGCTGGAGTGCAAGAGAGTAAAAAGAACGCTCTATCTACACATTTAGTCCTAATGGCCATGTAGATGGTCGACTCAAACTTAATCCTAAGCTCATCAGTGGGAAACCTAGGGTCAATGCAAGGCGTGGAGGGTCCAGCACCAGATTTAGAACGTTTCCTAAATTATGAAGCGACAGTATACTAATTAAGAAAGTAAAACATGCAAAAAAAATTTAAACAGAGAACAAGACTTTTACTAAGGAGCCATCGCCAAAATATTTTTATAACTGATGACCTCGGTTGATTCGTGACAGCTTCCTAACCACAGAACGAGGGAAAATTTTTAATTTTAAACGCTTTCGTAATAAAGCTCGGTAGGAGCCATGACAAAAGCGAAAGGTTTGTGGTGCAAATGGAGGGGGCGCCCTTGCCCCCCTATATATAGGGGGTGCCGGGCGCCCGGGATCAAGTGGGACGGGGCGCCCAGAGTCCCTTTCGGGCGCCCCGGATCAGTATACCAGGGGCGCCCGCCCCTGGTTTTTGACTCCGGTTTTCCTTTTATTTTTTTTTAACTTAGGTTTAATTTTGAAAGAAATTTTTAAGTTAAAAATTTAGGTTTAATTTTTAAGATAAATTTTTAAGTTTAAGTTTAATTTTTAAAATAAATTTTTAAGAAAAAAAATTAAATTTACAATAAATTTTTAAAATAATTTAATTTTTAAGTTAAAAAATTTTTTAAAATAATTTTTAAGTTAAAATAATCTTTAAAATAATTTTTAAAATGATTTTTAAGTTAAAATAATTTTTAAATTAAAATATTTTAAAATAATTTTTAAAGTTAAAATAAGTTTTAAAATAATTTTTAAATTAAAATAATTTTTAAAATAATTTTTAAAGTTAACTTTAAAATATCTTTTTAAAATAAAATTTTAAATTTCGAGTTTTAATTTTAATTTTAATTTAATTTATTTTTATTTAATTTAATTTGAATTTAATTTTAATTTTAACTTTAATTTTTAAAATAAATTTTTAAGTTAATAAAAATTTAAGTTTAATTTTTTAAAATAAATGTTTAAGTTAATAAAAATTTAACTTTAATTTTTAAAATAATTTTTTAAGTTTAAAAAAATTAAGTTTAATCATTTTTTAAGTTAAAAAGTTTAAGTTTAATTTTTAAAATAATTTAATTTTAATTTTAATTTTAATTTATTTTAATTTAATTTTAATTTATTTTAATTTAATTTTAATTTTAATTTATTTTTATTTTTAATTTAATTTAATTTAATTTTAATTTAATTTAATTTAATTTAATTTAAAAGTTAAAGTCCTTAGTCATTTCACCCGATCTATGTTTTCAATCAGGGAATCCTATAATTTTGTGAGATGAATTAGGTTCAATTTTAGGATTTGTTTTTAACTTGTGTTAGATTTAGGTTTAGCTTTGGGTTCAACAAATATGCGTTCTTTGGATAAACTTCTGGGCTATGGTGAGTCACTTGGACATCATTAGAGTAACCATGTCTTCGAGGTTTTCCAAATAGTCTTATCCACTGGACTTAGTACAAAACCTTGGTCAAACTGGTTAGGATCCATAAAGGGTAGCTTCGGTCAGTTCCACTTTGTCAAATGCACCAGGTCAAAGCCATATCTTCGTAGACATGCATAGACTAAGCTTCCCTGACGTACTATCATCCAAAATTTCACCAGTACCATTTTTCAAGTTAAACTTGAACCCTTTTTAACTAGTCCTAATTATCCTGTCGGGTAGGGTGGTTAGGGTTACCCTACCGGGTAGGTTAGTTTTGGAGGTGCCAGCTATTCTGGAGCCTCCCCCTGAATTAATGACCATGAATTTAATTTTTAGTTCTCGGTTTATGTCTATTTCTTTTATAATTATATTTTACTTGGTGATAGTTTAAACTTTGTTGAGTTCAAATATATTTAGATTTTAAATTTTTTTGTTTAGGTTTGTATTCTGGTGTTTGATTTGGTTTATTTGAATTTACGTAATATATTTTATCTTTAGGGATATAATATTGGTTAGGTCCTACTTGCATGGTTAAACACGCTTTCGGAACCCAAGCTTTATTCGTTGGTTTGTATTGGGTTATTAACGATTTAAAAGTTTTATTTGAGTTCGACTTATATCCGAGCCCGGTTTTATTATAACATGCTTTTTGATTATTTAGGATTAAGTCTAAATTTTTTGATCTGGTTGTAAATTTTTCTAACATATTTTTTAAATTACTAATTTCTGATTTTAATGATGAATTCTCCTCCTCAAGTGTTAGATCTTGAGTTGGTTTATTATTTACAACTTGTTCCGTGAGGATTTGATTTTCCTCGAGGAGCAATTTGTTTTCATTTTCTAATTTAACTAACTTATTATTTAAGCAAGAAATGATTTTAAAAAACTTTCGATTTAAGGTTAGGAATACCTCTTCGAAACCTTCGGAAACGAGTACTGACTCATGGCTCTATTCGGGTTCGGACCCGTTTTCCGATTCGTCTTTCGACTCTGCTTCGTGGGCCATCAGCGCGAGGTGGCTCTGGTGCTTTTGATCTTCTGCTTCTGATTCGTCCGAGGAGGAGTCGTCCCACGTCGCTTTAAGGGCCTTCTTTTTGGTCGGCTTCGGTTTGTCAATCTTCAGTCTTGGGCACTCGTTTTTGTAGTGCCCCTTTTTGTTGCATCCAAAGCACGTCACACTCCTCGATTTGGTTGGAGAATTGATCTTTTGAAGGTCCTTCTTGCTAAAGCTTCTTTTCCTCCTAGTGAACATCTTCTTTACCAGGTTCACCAGGTGTTCTTCATCTTCAGAGTTCTGATCAGAATCTTCTTTAGGTTCAGACTTGTTCTTCTTTTCTTTTGAGGAACCTGCAAATAAAGCTACACCTTTCTCGACCCCGACGTTAGTTTGCTCATGCAATTCTAATTCACAGAAAAGCTCATCTAGTTTTAATTTTGATAAATTTTGAGAGATCTTGTAGGCATCTACGATAGATGCCCACAAGCTGTTGCGTGGAAAAGCATTTAAGGCATACCTTATTAAGTCCCGGTTCTCCATTTGGTGTCCTATTGCGTGGAGTCCGTTAAGAATATCTTTAATTCTTGCGTGGAGTTGGCTGGCCGTTTCTCCTTCCTGCATTTTTATGTTAAATATTCTATTTAGAAGCAAGTCTCATTTCGTTACCTTAGCGTCGCTCGTTCCTTCGTGCAACTCGATCAGTTTGTCCCACAACTCTTTAGCGTTTTTATGTGGTCCGACCCGGTTCAGTTCTTCTCTTGTTAATCCACACTGTAATGTGTTGATTGCCTTGTTCTCTGTTGATGCCTTCTTCTTTAAGTCTATTGTCCATTCTTCAGGATCCAGTAGATTCCCGGAGATGTCTACTGGTATTTTGTAGGCTCTTGTGACGCTCAGCCACTGGTCGAAATCTGTCTTGAGATATACTTCCATCCGCTTCTTCCAATACGGGATATCATCCCCGTTGAAAAGGGGAGGTCGCATTGTGTTGAAGCCCTCGATCTGCGACATTTTTAATCTGCACAAAAAACAAATAGAGAGGTTCCAAGACTTGGTCTTAGATTAGTAGTGCGGGAAGAATTAAATAAAATAACTAAATTGATGTTGCACCAATTTAGATGTAATTACGACGAAAGGATATTTCCAAAAAGGTAATTATACCAGTTTGGAATTTTACGAAAAATTGAAATCCGAAAATAGAAAAAAAAAATTTAAAAACAAATCACCCCCTTGCCTGATTGGTGGTTGCACCAAATCAGAGCAGTACCTGCTCTGATACCACTTGTTGGATCGTGATGTTTCGATAGAGGGGGGGGTGAATATCGATTACGAAAATTCTTTGAAAAGAGTTAAGCGCAGCAGAAAAAGTAAGTAATGCTAACATAGACCAATTTTACTTGGTTTGGAGCCTGCGTCGACTCCTACTCCAAGGCCCGCACTCGTTGAGTACTTTCGGTGGGCAATCACTAGCAATTTAAAAATTATTACAAACTAGGTACATAAAATGCTAATGAAAATAAAAGCAATACCGACAAAGGAATCAATTGAAAAGGAAAAAGTGCGTTGTCGGAGTTTCGTTAGCGTCGCAGGAGCGCAGAGCAGCAGAGCAAGCAGTAAAAGATCTTCTTATCAGTTGTTGATTTGAGCTCCACACCTGACCCTTCTTTTATATGAGGCTCGGGGCGCCCCAGATCCCTTCCGGGCGCCCTGGTGAGACGTGGCAGGTCCAACGAGCGAGCTCCACGTGGCGACGACTCGATCAGGATAAAATTGCCTCCCGGGCGCCCGGACCACCTTTCTCCAGAGATTCCTTGTCACGCTCCTAGAGGAATCTCTGTCAAACAAAAATTCGACAGCATCTCTCCTGTACCGATGACAATCCAAAGTATATATACATACAAAATATACATCAGTCACATGCGGCTGGAATATATACACAACCACGCAGTTAATAATCTCAGCCTACATGGCTGGATATAACAACAACCACACAATTATATATATACAACGAACAGCTCACACGGCTGCATTAAAACCAACACAGCGGAAAAATAATAACGGAAAGCCCAATACAACACAGTCAACACACTGCTAGCCGGCTAGGCTTTATACAACAACCACAACAACACGAATACAACAACACCAAATGCAACAAATACTAAATACAAATAAAGAATAAATGAAACCCGAAGCGATCTTCGGATGTGATGTAGGACTCGGCAGACAGGATACTCCAAGCAACACACCAAACATCTAACTGCTACCTGCAAACATAAAGGTATAAATGCGGTGGTGAGTATAGGTAACTAAGCGGGTAATAGACAGAATAGTGCATGGTTTATTAATAATTATGGAGATCAAAGTATACAGTCTCAGTAGAGAATAAAGAACATGATCATACTAACATATCCAATAAACACAACTACCCGTATTAGTCTATCTCACATGGTATAACGGTCATAATTGACATACCAAAAACTGCACATACTACAACTGACAAAATGATAAACACATACCCAATCTGGAAACGACACATGGTACAAGGATCAGTAGACTCACCGGATCTGCAACAAACCCACTCATGACACCTGTGCAATATAAATACAACTGTATATACATGTAAAATAAATGACATGTATGCAACATGACAACCATATGCAACAATCATATCGTAAACAAATGCAACAACCACAATCACATGCATCTAGTATCTACTAGGCATGTATGCAAATATATCTCCAAAGATGCACCGCGCATCATATGCAAAAATGCGTATGCATGCTCCATGATCACCCCCGCCACCTCTCTAGACACCACGACCCCTGTATGGCCGAGAGGCTTGGGTCCGTGACAAACCATACTAGCCTCCAGTACATGCACCGCTATAGGCAGCCGAAGCGGTCGGTCAACTAAGTAGCTATCTAACTACATAGGTAAGGGTCCCTGACCACTCACATCTCTAGCCCTCTGACTACTGTACCCTCAAGACTCACTACTCTAGAGTGGTCGAGGCTGACAGAATACTGAGTGGCTGAGTAAGCACGACAGGACTAGCTCCAAGCTACCACTCTCCAATAGTGGTCGAATGGACAACTATAAAAGACTGACAACCCTCTCAACCACAAGGGAGACGATAGTCGTCAGTATGCAATGAATGATGAACATGATATATATATATATATATATATATATATATATATATAATCATTATACGGATACCATCATCATCCATGCAAACTCAAACTCCACCTGAGTGTCCCACAACACGGGTATAATCGTCATGATACCTCCATAAATCCCACCAAACATATATATACAACTACACATGTGTAATCAACCAAAAATCTCCAATAACCCCACCAGACACACATACACAACCCCACATGTACAATCAACATGTATTTTCTAGTAAAAACACATCAGACACGTGTATAAACCATAGACATACAATCAACACAACTTCTGCAAAAGTACATAACAAACACGTGCGTACATACAACATGTAAATGTAAGGTCAACATGATGACTCCTATAACACATACCATCCTGCGTATAATCCCCGTCATATGCACAATCAGCATGATAATGCAAACAACCCGACAATCTCTACAATACATACTCTACATGTGAACATAGTAGAGTAGATATCAAGAGTAGAGACTGTATATGATATAACTAGAAAACCTCAAAGATCAAGCATAAGTATCAAGCAGGAAAGTAACAAACGAACACGATATAAGGTACAACAGCCTAATCCATCAAATAAACCATGCACTAAGCTCAATAAAAATCTACATAGAGCCAAGGAAGAAATACCCGCCTTTATCTGTCGACCGTATCAGATAAACCAATCTACGTCGAGACGCTCGCCTCGAATCAAAGTCCTACGATCACATAATATATTTAGCTAATTACATACGAAGTAAATAACTAAGCAACTTCCCCCACCTAATTAGAATAACCCTAATCAAACATGATTAAGGATTAATCTCCCAACTAACCTTAACCATAATACAACCTAATTAGATTAGGTTATACATGATACATCTCCAAAAGTCCTCTAAATCAACACATCATTTCATCCAATATTAAATTCATCCTTTAATTATCAATCCACTACATAATGATACTAACCCACAATAACCTATCATAGAATCAAATCTCTATCATAAATCTGCATCAACCTAACATCATCGTCAACAACTAACCAAATCCATCCATTAATCAAATTTCATCATAAACTTTCCTAAATCCACAAATCACTATATATCCAACCAACCACATCACACCACTCATAAATCTAAGCAAGCACAAACCTACCATCCTTTAGAAACCAAATTTAGCAACATACTAATGCATCCAATAGAAATACCTCATTGGAACATCACTAACCTCGAGGTTTAGCAACAATTTAGCAGCTCACAGTCAGCCAAAACTGCCCGGAAGCTACAAAAGGATACCTACACACAAATTCTTCTAAAGAATCAATCCAAAATCCAATTATGCAACAAAGAATTACTGAAACCCTAATCCACAGTACAAAATTCACCTTAACAGAACCTTACCTCCAACAGACCTCCACCTCTTCACTCGACAACCACCAAGGAACTCAACCACCAGAATTGGAGAAAAACAATGATCGGCAACAGAGGAACTTCCATAGCACACTGATCCAACTCCTCCTAATCCAGATCAAACAGAGAACCACAAATGAAACCAATTATACCAGAATCCTTAAATCCACAAAATTTTCGGATGAAGCATACCTTGATCGATCACCTCCGATGCTGTTGCCCGATCCAATCCAACAAGAGTGGAGCTACGGAACAATCCCTAGCGATCATACTGAGGAGGAGACCATCGATCAACTGGGAACGCAAGTCAATCCCCCCCCCCATCGTGCCCTAGCTCCACCGAGTCATTGCCTCGCGTGCCAGCACAACCTAAGAGGATATCGCTCCGTCGAGATGGTCGGCGCCATCAAGATCTGGCGATGCTTTCCCCCTGGTGTTGCGACGAAGCCGAGATTGCTGGGGAAGCCGTCGGCGTCGGGTTGTCCGCAGGCGAGAGAGAAAGACCAGAGGATTGCAAGAGGGAGAGCGTCAATTCCTCTCACACAGCCAATGGAGTCGTTGCCCTAGCCTCACTCGAAGGAAGATGGTCGGCAATCACGAGCTCGGTGTCGGTGAGGCGAGAAATCGCCGGAGAGGGAAGTTTTCGGGCAGAGAGGTTGTCGGGAGGGGAGAAAGAATCGGAAGAGAAAATAAAGAAAATAAAAAGAAGAATTAAAACTTAGGTTTAAGTTAATTAAACCTTAACTTAAATCCTAAATCAACTCTCATTTAAATGAGTATCCCAAACAGGCCTCCATTGTACCCCGAATCCATCCCCTCAAAACGGGTCATACAAACTCCGTTTAAATTCCGAAAAATTTCTAAAAATTTCAGAAAAATCTAATAAGATTTTTCAGCCAATAATATTTATTATTTAAATTTTGCGATATCTTACATTCTCCCCCACTAATAAAAATTTGGTCCCCAAATTTACTGATCAACTCAGGGATCCTTATCCAATGGTAACAACCAAGCAACATCCTCATATACCACCCATCCAAATGAATGGCGATGACTATGTGGGTTATGAGCTCACTCTTCTTCCGCTACTTCCACACTGCTGCCTAACGAACTGTGGCTAAAATCTACTATCTCTGAAATCCAAAATCCACTATGTGCAAATCCTCCAACATCTGTACAAAGCACTCAGGCTATTCATCAGTCTAAGGGCGAAACTCTATACTAAAGCAAAACTACGAACCCAAAGTCTGCTAAAAACTCGCTCAGAACCATGATGTGAAATCGTGGATCTCCATCCAATACAATACTCAAAGATATACCATAAGATCCGGTAATCTCTTTATAGTATAATCCTGCTATTCAATCCAAAAGAATCCGTCCTACAAATCGATAGCTAGGAAGCAACGTCATCACCCAACAATGATTAACCAAAGCATCATATCCACTCCACATCCTGTGTAATCCCACAACAAAGTCCATCAAAACATGCTCCCAACTCTATTCCAAAATACGAGTCTACTAAAACAATCCTTCCGATCCCCGATGTTCAACCTCCACTGGCTGACATACTAGACGTCAAGCTACAAAATCCGTGATGTCCTTCCTCATGTCGTTCCACCAATATGAACGCTCCAAGTCTCTATATATCGGATGTCACTTGGATATACCACAAATCCATATCGAGGTGTTTCATGTAGTAACTTTTCACATATAAGAAGTGATTCAGAAACACACATAATCTCTCATGGAAAATCAGAATCTCATTCTCATTACACGAGAATTCTAACTGCGAGCATGCGACTCCTCCGCTCATGCTATAACGGAATTGTACCAACCCCTGGTACGATGCATCTGTGTAGAGTACAAATCCATCTACACTAGAAAGTCCCGTTAAGACAGGTGCAGTTATCAGCTTTTCGTTTCAACTTCTAAATTGATCACGTAGACATCTGTCTAAACAAACTCCACTCTTCCTAGACAATCCAGTCAACGATATAACAAAACTAGAGAAAACCCCCAACCAAATCTCCGATAATATCAAACCAAACTAAGGAAACAACGAGTCGCCTGTATAGACTACAACTACTCCTAACTGGTAACAACCTCTATCTCTTGTGAATCCACAATATACATCTACTGGTGACCATGTGTCCTAGAAATCTCACAGAAGACAATCAAAAATACGCACTACTGAACTTCATATATAGATGTTTCCATCGAAACATCTTTAGAACTATGCGAAGATAGTGTACGTAACCCACCTCGGGCCGGGAATAGATCAAAACATCATCGATGAAGACAATGAGAACTGATCCAAATACTCTAGGCATACCAAATGCATCAAGTCCATAAAACACATCTAGGGCACTATAAACCTAAATGGTAACACCAAGGACAACAGGCTTACTCAACCGGAAGATCCCCAACGATAAGTCTGTAATATAATCACCAACTACAAATCAACAAATCTATAAATATCACAGACATACCACACTCCATGTCACTACCAATCATCAAATACCAAATCATATATCATCAAGTCAAATATCCACTTATAAATCATAAAAGACCACCTATCACCACACCTGATCTCTCAATATCCACCAATCTCTAATCATCCTCAACATCAATCAATCATACCAGATAGTCTCCTAAACAAAGATAGAGTCAAAGAAAAGTCTCCAACCTTCAACCCCCACTACCAACAAACTAAACGTATCCAAAAGGTCTTCCAAATCTCATCATCTCATCCTTTCTGATAATCCAATATCCACAGTAAAGAAATGTCAATCCAAAGTCAAAGGGTCACACAACCTGCGACTAAGAGTCTACCCATCAAGAAGATATCTCCACCACCCTCATAATCATCCTATATATGTCCCTCGACAAATACCGATAAAAGGTCAAACCCTCTAATATGAGATATAGACTACAAGATCTGGTAAAATGATCACGTGGTCAAGGTCTAGAGCCACCTGATAGAGACAATGTTAGCTGAGTCCTCTAACCATTGTCTTGTACCCCATCATACTATGCTTGCTCCACCCTGAGGTTCAGCAACCTCCAGTATCGAGCAATGAACACAAAAATAGATGAACACTACAACTAAATAGTTGATCAAAATATCTGTCAATCAAAACTCTACCCCTCGAAGATCATCATCCGAAATTATACCTAGTTACGGTCAGACCTCCTAGGTATTACTCAACTAACACTACTTCCTCCGCACCATTGTGGGGTATATATCACTAAGTACATCATGGATATCTAATCATATCCAATAGTTCCATGAGTCAGGATCTCCCATGGAACACCGTGTTGGATCGAGACGCGCTAGAGGGGGGGGGGTGAATAGCGCTCGTGGCTATTTCGTTCGATTATCGGAATCGTAAAAAGTGTAAGAGTTAATGCAGCGGAATAAAAACAAACACACAAAGACGCAAGAGATTTTTACTTCGTTCGGAGCCTAAGGCGACTCCTACTCGAAGGCCCGCGATCCTTGATCGCTTCCGGTGGGCAACAACTATAAGCTCGATTATTACAAACTAAGTATTACAAGAAATGCGATAAAAGAAATCTATACCGACGATGAAAAGAGAAATCTTGGAGCTCTGGGTCGTCGGAGACTTGTAACAGCACTTCCGGGAGTCTTTCGGAGCAGCACGTTGAAGAAGGAAGACTTGGAATTCGTTATTCTGGTGCTGTTGCTCGAGACCCCTTATAAAGGGTGTTCAAGGAGCCTTGAAGCCCTTCAAGGCACCTTAAACAGGCCGAGTCACCTGCGGAGATCAGCGCAGACTTGGTCGAACATCATCCAGTTCAAGGCACCTTCAGCCTACCCAAGGCGCCTTCAACCTTCGACCCAAGGCGCCTTGAACTTCATCTAAGGCGCCTCCAACCTTCTGCGCTGGCTTTTCCTGGTCCGCACCCGAGGCGCCTCCAAGCTCCATGGAGGCGCCTCGGACACTGTTCATCCGAGTTGTAACTTGCTCCTTTGTTCCTGCAAAATGTGTTAGTCCCAAACACATACCCTGCAAAACAAAGTTAGCACAAAAACATAATAGAAGTGATAATGATAGTCTCCGGACTATCCGAGCCTGACTTCGGGTTTCCAACCGAAAACCCTAGGTCGACTCGACGCCTACTGTTCCCTCTACGGGGAACGCGTCCTCACCTACTCCACTCAGGAGATTTACCTGTTGCCAGTGCGATCCTCCAGATCGACTGGACTTTTGCTCAGCATTCGACGCTTCCGGACTTTCTGCTGGACATCCGCTTCCCGGCTAGTCCAGACTTTCACCTGGTTCGCGACACCAGGACTTTCCACCTAGGGTTACCACCCCCTAGGACTTTTGCCTGAAGCCACCGACCTGCCAAGTCTTTCCGCATATGGTTACCATCCCCTATGACCTAGGGTTACCACCCCCTAGGGTTTTCCCTTTGCCTAACCGCAGCTAGGACTTTTCTCCACCTAGGGTTACCACCCCCTAGGACCTAGGGTTACCACCCCCTAGGGTTTTCACCTGCCTAACCGCAGTTAGGACTTTTCCTGAAATACTCATTCAACATGTTAGATCACAACACACCTTAACTTTGAATCCTTTGCCATTATCAAAACTCAGGTTCGATCGTTAGATGCTTCCCGCACCAACAATCTCCCCCTTTTTGATTATGGCAACAAGAAATTCAAAGTTAAGAAAAAAACATGCGATAAAAAGATGCATTAAGTTTTAACCAAGCTTAAGTAAGTAAACTTTAAATGCAAGCACAGTTAAGCTGGAAACTTTTAACTTTGTAATACTAAACTCCCCCTTAATAAAAGCCCTCCTTTTTGTTTTTTGAATTTTCCTACTTTTGAATTTTCCTACTCTCCCCCTTTGCCATATATCAAAATATACCAGTGTGAAAGAAGTCTGAATTTTTCAGAAGAGCAAGTTAGTTTGAAGCTTAACTTTTTAAAGAGGGATAAGAGTAGACAAGATTTGAAAATTTATCACCTTTTTTAAAAAATCTGAAATTTTTAAACACTAGTAATACTTAGAAAAATTTGAAATAGCTTTTATAATCACTTAGCTTTGTTATAATTAATTTCCATTGTTTAACTTTTTGCTAAGTGAATTAAAAATTAAAAAATAAGAATTTTTCTTTTGAAACATTGACTTAGCTTTTAATTTTCATTGTTATAGAAATCACTTAGCTAAGCCTTTTGCAAACTTGACTTTTGAAGGAGTCTTCAAGGGTGATTTTGAAAAGATGTAAAAGTTAGAAAATGTAGCTAAAGTTTTAAGTATTTTAGCTTAAAAACATTCTCAAGTTTGAAAGATATTTAGTTTAAAGTCTTTTGTTAGCAAAGAGGGAGTAGCTAAATGTTTAGTTAAGTTAAATTCAGTTTGTCGTTAAGTCCAAGTATGAGTCAAGTTAATTAAATTTTAAATTTGATTTGATTAGGTATCAGAGCCCTAAATTACAAGCATGCTAAATCTAAATATTTCTATTTGAAAAGTTTTTTCAAAAGATATTTAATTAAATTTGAAAAGCTCTTCAATAGAAACTTGATAATTAGTTTGACTCCGTTCACTCCCCCTTAACTAATGCAAACATGAATCCCTATAATGAGTCCTAGAGTCCAAAAATATAATGGGTCTTTTATATTTTGTTGAGTTTTTCATCTCACCCATTCTAGGTTTTCAGGCATGTTTGGCTTATGAGTAAGTGTCAGATAAAATAAACTTTGTCAATTAAGATTATTGAAAATATAAGTTTGAATTTCAAATTAGTAAATATTAAACTTGAAGACTATAGTGAAAATTAATTGGAGTTAACATTTGCAGTCATAATATGATTTGAGAGGAAAAGATTTTTAAATAATTTTGAAATTGATTTTGAAAAGATTTTTAAATAATATTGAAATTAATTTTGAAAATATTTTGAAATGATTTTGAAAATGATTTTTAAATAATTTTGAAATTAATTTTGAAAAGATTTTTAAAATGATTTTGAAAAGATTTTTAAATAATTTTGAAATTGATTTTGAAAAGATTTTTAAATAATTTTGAAAAGATTTTGAAAATGATTGTTAAATAATTTTGAAATTAATTTTGAAAATATTTTTAAATAATTTTGAAAAGATTTTGAAAATGATTGTTAAATAATTTTGAAATTGATTTTGAAAAAATTTTGAAAAGATTTTGAAAATGATTGGTAAATAATTTTGAAATTAAGTTTAAAAGATTTTTTTTTAAAATAATTTTGAAAAGATTTTGAAAATGATTTTGAAATTAAGTTTAAAAGATTTTTAAAATAATTTTGAAAAGATTTTGAAAGTGATTGTTAAATAATTTTGAAATTGATTTTGAAAAGATTTTAAATAATTTTGAAAAGATTTTGAAAATGATTGTTTTGAAATTGATTTTGAAAAGATTTTTAAATAATTTTGAAATTAATTTTGAAAAGATTTTTAAATAATTTTGAAATTAATTTTGAAAAGATTTTTAAATAATTTTGAAATTGATTTTGAAAATTAATTTTGAAAAAAAATTTAAAATAATTTTGAAAAGATTTTGAAAATGATTTTGAAATTAAGTTTAAAAGATTTTTTAAAATAATTTTGAACAGATTTTGAAAATGATTTTGAAAATGATTTTGAAATGATTTTGAAAATGATTTTGAAATTAAGTTTAAAAGATTTTTTAAAATAATTTTGAAAAGATTTTGAAAATGATTTTGAAATTAAGTTTAAAAGATTTTTTAAAATAATTTTGAATAGATTTTGAAAATGATTTTGAAATTAAGTTTTAAAAGAGTTTTAAAATAATTTTGAAAATGATTTTGAAATAGATTTTAAAAGATTTTGAAATAATTTTGAAAGATTTTTAAAATAGATTTTAAAAGATTTTGAAATAATTTTGAAAGATTTTTGAGATAGATTTTGAAAGATTTTTGGAATAGATTTTGAAAGATTTTAAATTGATTTTGTTAAAAAACATGATATTAATTACGAATTTAATTTTGAATTTGAACTTTTAATTCCTTAGTCATCTCACTCGATCTAAATTGTCAATCAGGGAACCCTATAATTGTTGTGAGATGAATTATGGTTATATTTTGGGGTAAGGTTTAACTTTGTGTTAGATTCAGGTTTAGCTTTGGGTTCAACAAGTAAGCATTCTTTGGATAAACTTCTGGGCTATGGTGAGTCACAAGGAACTCATTAAAGTAACCATGCCTTCGAGGTTTCCCAAATAGTCCTACCCATTAAACTTAATACTAAACCCTGGTCTAACTAGTTAGGATCCATTTAAGGGTAGCTTCGGTCAGTTCCACTTGGCCAAATGCACCAGGTCGAAGCCATATCTTCCTAGACATGCGATGCCCAAGTTTCCCTAACGTACTATCATCCAAAAACTTCACTGGTACTGTGGTTAAAGTTAAACTCAGCCCTTTTTAAACTGTCCTTAATTACCCTGCCGGGTAATCTACTCTTGTTTTACCCATTTCGGGTAAATTAGGTTCAGTTACCCTGTCGGGTAGTTCAGTTGGAGGTGCCAGCTAGTTTGGATCCACCATCTATTTTTGAATTTAGAATTTTGAATTTAAATTAAATTTGAATTTTGAATTTGAATTTTTTATTTAGAATTTCGAATTTCGAATTTGATTTAGAATTTCGAATTTAAATTAAATTTGAATTTTGAATTTGAATTTTTGAATTTATAGTTTAATTTCGAATTTTAAATTTAATTTTGAATTTAAAATTTTGAAATTTGAATTTAATTTCATTTCAAATTTTAAATTTAATTTTGAATTTCAAAATTTTAAGATTATTTTTCTTTTTGCTCCCCCTGGATCATAGCCTCGATATGGTCTATCGAGGTAGTGTATTTGATCCTTCGGGACCCAATATTGATCAAGTCCAACTTGATTGACCAAGTTGGACTTGGGGACCCATGCTTGGACTGATTTACTACTTTGTTTGTTTATTAAAGATAAATAGGATTTATATTTCTTTTTCCTTTTGTATCCTAGCCCAGTTCTATTGTAGACAGCTCTTTGTGTCCCAAGAATTAGATCCAAATTCTTGGAACCCAGAGAGAGCTTTTCTAGAGTAATTTTTAACTCGTTTAACTGATTTTTCAGATTTGAATTTTCTTTCTCAAGTCATTGTACTTGAGTTGAATCTTCAGTTAAAGATTTTGATTTAGTTACTCCTTTAAGAGTGGTTATTTCTCTTAAAAGTGTCTTAATTTTCAAATTTGACTTAGCTAATTTGCGAAGTAAATAATTGACTAAATTATTGAGTCTAGGAATACTTACAGCGGAGTCTGGTCCTTCGGAAACGGATGCGGATCTGTGGCTTTTCTCAGAGTCGGCTTCTGACTCGCTCTCGGATTCGCTGATCTGGTCCCGGGCCATCAATGTGAGTAAACTTGTTTAGTTGAGTTCGTCGTCTTCGTCCTCCGAAGAAGATTCGTCCCAGGTTGCCTTTAGAGCCTTCTTTCTTCTTTGCTTCTTGGCTTCCTTTTGATTGGGGCAGTTGGCCTTGATATGGCCCTCCTTCTAGCGCCAAGAACAAAAAACAACAAGATCTATTCCAAGACTGAGTCTTGGATTAGTAGTGTGGGAAGAGAATAGTAATAATTATGAGCTCGAGTGGTGTTGCACCAACTTCGGGCAAAAAAAAAAAAACATCGATTCGTAAAAAGAAATTAGAATATAGCTATGAGGCTAAATTCTAATTGACTCCGAACAAAACCACGAAAAAAAATTGTCTTGAATAGTGGTTGCACTGATTCAAGACAACCTGGCTCTGATACCAATTGTTGGATCGAGACGCGCTAGAGGGGGGGTGAATAGCGCTCGTGGCTATTTCGTTCGATTATCGGAATCGTAAAAAGCGTAAGAGTTAATGCAGCGGAATAAAAACAAACACACAAAGACGCAAGAGATTTTTACTTCGTTCGGAGTCTAAGGCGACTCCTACTCGAAGGCCCGCGATCCTTGATCGCTTCCGGTGGGCAACAACTATAAGCTCGATTATTACAAACTAAGTATTACAAGAAATGCGATAAAAGAAATCTATACCGACGACGAAAAGAGAAATCTTGGAGCTCTGGGTCATCGGAGACTTGTAGCAGCACTTCCGGGAGTCTTTCGGAGCAGCACGTTGAAGAAGGAAGACTTGGAATTCGTTATTCTGGTGCTGCTGCTCGAGACCCCTTATAAAGGGTGTTCAAGGCGCCTTGAAGCCCTTCAAGGCGCCTTAAATAGGCCGAGTCACCCGCGAAGATCAGCGCAGACTTGGTCGAACATCATCCAGTTCAAGGCGCCTTCAGCCTACCCAAGGCGCCTTGAACTTCATCTAAGGCGCCTCCAACCTTCTGCGCTGGCTTTTCTTGGTCCGCACCCGAGGCGCCTCCAAGCTCCATGGAGGCGCCTCGGACACTATTCATCCGAGTTGTAACTTGCTCCTTTGTTCCTGCAAAATGTGTTAGTCCCAAACACATACCCTGCAAAACAAAGTTAGCACAGAAACATAATAAATGATGATAATGATAGTCTCGACAGCATTCGAACGGGTTTCTAAGGAAACCCTAGGTCGACTGGCCACTGCTTCCCTCTACGGGAACGCGTCCTCACCTACTCCACTCGGAGATTTACATTGCGGTCGATCCTCCAGATCGACTAGACTTTTGCTCAGCATTCGACGCTTCCGGACTTTCTGCTGGACATCCGCTTCCCGGCTAGTCCAGACTTTCACCTGGTTCGCGACACCAGGACTTTCCACCTAGGGTTACCACCCCCTAGGACTTTTGCCTGAAGCCACCGACCTGCCAAGTCTTTCCGCATAGGGTTACCACCCCCTATGACCTAGGGTTACCACCCCCTAGGGTTTTCCCTTTGCCTAACCGCAGCTAGGACTTTTCTCCACCTAGGGTTACCACCCCCTAGGACCTAGGGTTACCACCCCCTAGGGTTTTCACCTGCCTAACCGCACTTAGGACTTTTCCTGAAATACTCATTCAACATGTTAGATCACAACACACCTTAACTTTGAATCCTTTGCCATTATCAAAACTCAGGTTCGATCGTTAGATGCTTCCCGCACCAACACAACGTTAGGCGAGTCTACTAGTCATCGCCTTAAAACCCATCATGCTATTGAAAGAAGTAGAGAAGTACTCTCTCTTCAAACACCTCAAGGAAAACACTAAGTGATGACCTAAAAAGGGTGAAGAGATTTGGCCTCAGAAGTAAGGTAGCTCCGCGATACATTGACCCTTTCCAGATCTTGGAGAGGATTGGAGTAGTAGCTTATCGGTTGACACTACCACCATTCCTAGCAGGCATCCACGACGTATTCCACGTATCTATGCTGAGGAGATATGTACCTGACCCGACACATGTGCTAACAGATATCGCAGTTCCTGTTCAGCTTGACTCCACTTATGAGGAGGTTCTGGTAAGGATTCTAGACCAGAAAGAGCGCCAGTTGTGGAACAAGACTATCCGGCTGGTTAAAGTCAGATGACAGCATCATTCGGACGAGGAGGCTACTTGGGAGCTTGAGGATACAATCTGAGCTCGATACCCTCATCTTTTCACTAGAGGTATGTGATTTAATTTACCGTTCAGTATTTTATACTCTTTGCCTGTTATTAGTATTTGCTGATGGTAGATAACAAAATTTGGGGACCAAATTTTTATTAGTGGGGGAGAATATAAAATACCGAAAAGGGCGAATAATAATAAGAGAATTTTCTGAGATTTTTAGAAATTTTTCGAGAAATTTTCGGAGCTCGTATGAACGAGTTTATTGGGATGAAAATTGGGCCCCAGGAAAGCCTGTTTAGGTAACCCCATTTAAACGAGGAAATGTTTTATTTTTATTTCCTTCATTTTTTCTTTTCTTTTCCCCCCCCCTTCCCCCCCCCCCCCCCCCCCCCCGTGCCCTAACCTCCTTATGCCGACACCCTTCCTTCTTCTCCTCTCATGCGGCGGTTGCTGTCTCCTTGCGATTTAAGTCGTGGACGAGCGTTTGCACCTCTTTCTCCTTGTTCCTCTCCTGTAACACCGAGGCCACCAATGCCGCCGCCTCCTCTTCGCGTTGTCGCCGCCCTTCTTCTCTTTTCCTCTGCACGCCGACACCGACCCAACCCCACCGCCAGCCACAGGAACCCTAGCGTCAGCCACCGCCCTAAGCCCTAGTCGATGTGTGGTGTGGAATTAGGGTTATGGCATGATTTCGGTTATTGAACCCAGTTCATGTTCTTCCTTGCTTCAGATCTAGTCACGGTATAAGGATTTGTTCCTGGTTGCTTCATAGGTGAACGACACAGTGAGTTCCAGCAGGAAGGTTCTTGGTTGTGGATTGATCTTTTCTTCCTGATCTTATTTAATACAGGTAGTGAAGGAGTGTTCCACAACCACTTACTTTGGTTCAAACCACCGACAGCCTTTTCATTCTGTTAACACTTTTGTTTCTAGCAGCCGACAGCAATTTCGGCCACAAATCTTGATCCAGCAGTAACAAGGTAAGGATTAGGTGATTGAATATATGTGTGAGTGAGGTATAAATTGGCACATAATTAATTGGTAATTATTTGATCATTAGGTTGTGTAGATTTATTTGGTTATTTGGATTTGGATCTTATAATTGCTTATGTCTTTGAATTAGGGATATGTGGTGAATTGTGAAGGGGATGTGGATCTATTGGGTTGATTCACTATGAATTATTCCTAATAAGTTTAGGATTTGGTCATTTTGATTTAATGATATAATTAGTTGTAACATGTGATTACAGAAGGTTGACTGATAAACCCTAATTTTGTCTTGAAATGGGTATCAAAAGAATTAAGTGACCGAACTCCTTTCTACACTAATGTTGCGTAGAGATGACTTTGGTCGTCTCCCAACAAATGTAAACAGTAGGATGATAGTCTTAGGATCAATTATTGTTGGCTTGGGGTTTTCTGGATAAATTGAAGATTTCAAAATTGACTTTTGAACAAAGAGAAGAAGTAAGGACCTAAAACCATGCTACATTTGTAAATTCAACTCATGGAAATTAACAAACAAAGAAGCTAACTAATCTAAACTACTGCATTGAAAGAAATGGCAATCAAGAACAATCTAATGCAACAATTAAGCAATTCTAAATTGTGTAGAATCAAGAATCAAGAACAGTGGCCTTAACCGAAGGTTTCAAAGCAATAGCAAGGAAATTTGAATCAACTATGCATTGATCAACTACAACAAAACGACAATTCAATCAAAGATAAGGAAACTAATCAAACTAGGAAACCCTAGCTTGGATCTGATGTGTATCGGAGGAAGAACTCAGTGATGAAGATAACAGAGGAGATAAATTCGGCTTGAAATGGATCAAGATCAGAGGAAAAGAAGAAGCAAACACTTATGATGGTTCAGATGGATGCGGAGCTTCAGAGAAGAAAGATCGCCGGCTGGAAGACAAAAGAATCGGCCGAGACCACCAGATTCTTCACCCTCTCTGCTTCTTCTTTCTCGCACGAAGTCGCGGCAGTGGTTTGAGATCAGATGATCGAAGTGACATCACCGGTTGCTTGTGAAAGACCACCGGAGGAAGGGAAGTGCCCTTGACCTCGCTTGCTCGCCGGCGGTGAAATGGATCGGAATCGCCGGAGAAGGATCGCACCTCCTCTGTTTTTGACGCGAGGACTATAGCAAATCCCCCCCCCCCCCCTTGTAGCTTCTCATTTCCCACTTAAATCAGATCTGAAATCTGAGTCAACGGTTGAGATTGCTTCGGAATGATCCAACGGTGAAAGTTGCTCCAAATCTGATCCAAATCTTCCGATCTTGATCACTGGTTGTGATCTACTTCCCCTTGGCTTGGATGGACCAGATTCTTCATGGATTTCTTAGAACTACTCCGATCTTGTATGAACGGTTGAGATTGTTCCAGAGCTGGATCTCCTTATTTAAGCTCAGATTTGAACTCAAATCTGGTCTGATCCGATCGAGCCCTTGCCCTTTTGATGCCTACAAAGAATACAACCAAATATTAGCATCAAATACCATAAATATAATATAATTTGCAATTAAGTCCACAAATGGCTCTAACTCATGAAATATGATATAAATGTGGAATTAACACATAAGAAAATCAAATGACATGCTTATATGAATCAAAATATCAATACAAAATGATGGTTATCAAATTCCCCCACACTTATTCTTACACGTCCCGAGCAAGCAAACAAAACAAAGAAACAACTAGGATTCATCTCCCTAACATTTTCCTAGCAATACCTAGAAGATGGTAAAAGGAATTTAACTAAGACCATCTAAAGATCACAAACAATCATGAATTCAATCCCTACAATAATCAGTAAGTATGGTAGTTTCAATCCAATTGAAAAATTAAACAAGATGCAATCTCACAAGGTATTTACCTATTCTAGCTCTCACACTCAAAATTGCATATAAACGGAGCTCACTCAATGTCACTCACAACATTTCACTACCATAAGCTTGCTTATTTTCTAATTCTCCACCACTATAAAACATAGCATACATGAATCAAAAGGATTTTATCAACAAGAATTGAAATGGAAACAAAAAGAAACAATGAAAGTGAATGAAATGGCAAAAGAAAAGAATTCAATGAAGCAAATGAGAAGATGAGAGTATTAGAGGAATATACTTGATGAGTTGACCATTTTGATGTGAGAGGAGATGAATACCATTTATTTTTATCAATTCAAAAGACCAAGCTAACCTCCCCTTCAATTTGATGGCAAACTAAAATTCTTGATACTCTATCTTCACAATTGATACACTCTTGATTTGCCAATTTTTTTCTTCACTGTTTTGACACTCAATTCCATCACTTGAAACTCAAAAATAATCTCAAATCATCTCATGGAGAAGAGCTCCCTCCCCCACACTTAAAACATTGGCCATCTCGGACAATTCAAACACATATGTATCCAATGTCATGATATTCTTTTAGCCACTATATTTCCTTTCTGCAGAATTTCTTTTTACTTCCTTTCACTGTTTCTGATTTTTTTTTCAGATCCGAATTCATTATAAACAGGGTCCATTTGGTGGAATGGTTATTGCATGACTCTAATGATTCAAGTAATGTAAACTTCCTTTTTCTTTAATTGATTTCCCACCTTGCAATTTCTACCACAGATTGTTTCAAATCCAATCTACAAGAATTTTCCAGATTTCCAACTATTGGAACTTGAATACCATTTGTCAATGAGTAAACAAAAGATTAAACCAAACTCTTATTCAATTGAATAGCTATCCAATAACCTTGATACAATGTGCCCCCAACTTAATACTCAACCTTTGTGTTACTAAATTCAGCTTCAAAACCTCACTGATCAGATTCTTCATTCTGAATTCTATTTTGTGATCATCAATCTAGAATTCAATACCAGCAAAATTCAGTTGCAATATGCATAGTTCCAACAACTCCAATCACAGCAGCAGTTTCAAAATTCGGTTGCTGGAATATGAATTAGAATTCAGCAGGAAATTAAAGAATTGCAGCTCCAGAATTCCAGGAATCATTCTTCATATTAAGGCTCCAGATCAAAGAGCTTTGCTGCCCAACTTTCATCCTCTGATAACAGCACTGAATTCATATAAGAGATTCAACTTCAAATTTCCATGCATGACAGATAATTTAGTCCTCTGCAGAATTCAGAACAGCTTCATCTTCTTTGCACCAAATTAGAACTGGATTGAAAAGTTGGCACAAATCAGGGCTAGCAAAAAGAATCTAAGAAAGAAATGCATTTCAATAAATGCAGAATTACAGCAGCAATTTTTCAGTTCCTGGACTGAATTTCAGAATCCACTTCTGGAAAATCAAGTTAAGTTCTCTTCTCCTACCTAACACACTGCAAAAATCCTGTAGATAAGTTTTACAACAGAATTCTCTATTAATCAGACTTCAATAGGTAGGAGCTCATTGAATTGAGATACCTCATATTTCAATCTTGAAATCATAATGTTACTCATTAAAAACAGCATATAGAACTGGCACTAAACTTGTACTTATTGATACAGGTACTCAAATCCAGCATAAATTCAGTTCATTATAGCTTTTCCTGATAAACAAATGTATTGAGAAGTTGGCATAACTGCACTACTGCACATTGTATCAAATAATCCAGACATGGCAAAGACCAAGAACCTAGGACTGTATTAGACTCCACACAATTCCATCCTGTGCCAAATAAAAATTGTTTCCTGATTAATGCAAGCTCTGAATTTATAGACATCTTCTTCTGCACTTGACTGACATTCATACTTAACCTCTTCTCTTGCAATGGCACAAAATTTCAGCTCCATTTTGAGCTTTCTCATGCTGCAAACAGTCCAACACACAAGCTGCAGATTTACTTTAGTTTCAGTTTTCAGTTCCAGCTTTGTTTCTCTGTTAAGTATTAGATTTCTTGTCTTCAATCTTGTAAACTCTGGAGAAGAAAGATAATCATCTGTTAATCTGAATTAGCAACTAAATTTCTAAAAATTTAATGGACCCATGGCTTCAAAATCCATTTTGCACAGCAACCTACTGATTTCAGTTTCTGCTTCAACTCTTGACTTTGTATCAATCTGTCACGTTTAGTTACACAAAACTTCAATACTTCTTTCATCTTGTCTCTTAAGACCTTTTGCAATGAATAACCGAAAGAATTCTAAGTTTCATCAATTCTAGCTCATCACAATTCATTTCCAAATTGGCACAAAGATGCTACATTTCTCATTCTGCAGAATTCTGAAATTTGTTCATTCCTGTTCCTGCAACAAACATGTCCTTTATTTTTTTTTAACTGAAAGCAACTTGCTATTCCTTTAGTAGTGTCATAGAAATTGGCACGCGATAGACCAAGTTTTCAGAAATGATCTTTGCTGTGAACGAATTGCAGTTTCTGCAGTTTTTTTCTTCTCTCATTTCTACTACTCATTCTTTTTTTTCTCTAAATTCAATCTCTATCCTCTTCCTCAAATTGGCACAGAAATGCCAAATTACTTTCGCAGAATCTACATTTCCTGGGTTACTGCTTCTCTGTTATTTCAAAATCCAGGAAATAATAGTCAGCTTCAACCTCATGCTACTTTGTATTCTTTCTCTATTTCTCTTCTTATAGATCTGAATTTTGGTTTGCCAGAATTTTACTTCAGCAGTATTCCTTGCAATTTCAGTAATTCCGGCTCTCGTTCAGCAAATCCAGATTTGTTTCTCTATGTTTGTAAAGTTAACTTCAGCAATCTATAATTCTCTGCAGCTATATGTGGCACATGAATTGGGTATTTCAGAATTCAGAAATTCAGGTTACAGCACAACAGATTCATCAATTTCTGCATTCAGCATACAGATTCAACTTAGCATTTGTATCAATTCCTTTACTTGAACAGCAGCAACCATTAGCATAGTGAAGAGCTTAGGTGATCATAGAAATGAATTTCTGAGAAACTAACTCCTTAACAGTTGATGAAATTCCAAAACTGATGTTGATCTCCGGAACTTGATACTTCAATATTTCAGGATTCTGATTTTAGAAATTAGGTTCTTAGGCATGATATGTTTTCAATCACAAAGTCATGGTAGAGAAAAGCCACTAATATGCTGCATCTCAACTTCAAAACTTTGAATCCACAGAAAATTCCAGCTCAAATTCCTTATTCAGAATTCAGTTCAATGAAAAATTCAAAATCTATAATTCAATTTCCATATAATTCCTACAGATATAGACTCCCAAAACCTCCAACATCCTCATACATATTCCATTCCTCCCCCACTCTAAACCTTTATCCTCATCTTGGTCAAGCTAACTCATCAAGAATTCAACCAAACTCTTAAAAGAATGAAGGCAAAGCAAATATGGTGGAAAGTAACAATGTTGAGTGAGTTTTTCAACTAGAATTTTGGAAGGGATATAGATCAAAGAATAGGTAAAGAGTTATGAGGAAACAAGAATGAAAAATATCCTTCATTCTCATGCATACATATGCTATTGTGACTTTGAAAAGAAACTAAGCAAGTTCTAGAGTTTCAATTGTTGTGAGTGCATGCCACACAAAGATAAAATAGTGTTTAGGCTTAAAATGGTCCTCTCTAGGTATTATTCATGTAAACATGCTCAATTGATCAAAATAGAATCCATCACCACACTAACCAATAGCATGCAAGTAAAGTATTCAATCATGTAAAATGACTTAAACTTGATGGTCAAACTTAAAGAACTTTTACCATTTTAAAAGTATTACTAGAACAATTTCAAGGAGAATTTTTATTCCAAATGAAATGCTATGTAGACTAGACAAAGTGCAAAATATGAAATCAATGCAAATATAAAGTATAAAAGTAAAAGAAAGTGTAAAGCAAAAAGAGAAACAAGGAACGAACTCCCCTTTATTCCTGGCGGTTGAAGAAGATTTAAGAGTAGAATCCATGCCGGTATTGGAATGGTCTTTCCTGGGGGTCGGAGGTGGTTTAGATGGAGCAACCATTTTGGAAGCCTACGACAACCTACAAAGCCAAAGGAAGACAACACCTCTTGCAAGTATGGAAAAATATTAGTTTTTACATTACATGGTTCAAAAAATATATCACATCCAACGAAATCAATTAATGGTACCTTTATAAAATCTTCTAATGAATTACAAGAAAGACTAACCTTATCATGTTGGAAGGTACCTGGAGGTTCTAAAATGATGACTGTGACCTCCTCATCATCAAGTAATGGTTCAGGCTCTGGCTCAGGTGGTGTATCTAAGGGAAGTGATTCCTGGGGCTCTGCCTCCACAGCATAAGTCCCTACACTCTCATCATCAACATCTGGTTCAGGTGATTCTTGGGGTATTGCTTCCAATGTGCAATCCCCTACACTTACATCATCATCAACATCTACAACAACATTATCAGTAGAGTTAGAAATTTTTACAACTACAGCATCACAACAAGAAGTATTAGAGGAGCGCTGTGAAATAATAAAATCAAGATCAGGCATGTTAAAAACAATACAATCCCTCTGCTCAGGCACCTCAATATTTATAGGAAAGGTCTCATCAACTCTTAAGGTAACCGGTTGCCCATTTCTAAATTGTTGAGGGTTGGCTGCCATGGTTTCCAAAAGTTTCATAGCTTCATCAGGAGTCTTATCAATCAAGGGCCCTCCACTAGCTTTATCCACCATGTACAAATCAAACGGCGAAAGCCCATCATAAAAATGAAGAACAAGCAACTGATCACTGATTTGATGTTGAGGACAACTAGAGCAAAGTTCCTTGAATCTCTTCCAATATTCACTCAATGTCTCCTCCTTGAATTGTTGAATACCACGAATCTTTTTCCGCATAGCTATATAATCATTCTGAACTTCTTGTAGCCTTTGATACGCTAGATGTGGCTCAGTAGACTGACTATGTGTAACCTCGTACCTGAAATTTGATTGATCCACAGGTGGGTAGTACTGATGTTCAGGCTGATAGAACCAAGTCTGAGGCTGATAGTATTGATAATATGGATCCATGGTCAAAGAAGTTTCCTGCTCTTACACTGAAACACTAGCAAATAAAATCAGAAGACACAGGAGCATATAATATCAAACACATGGATATATGAACATGAAAGCAATTGAAACAATTTTTTTTTCAAATTTTTATGTAAAAAGAAAAAGAAACAATCCTAAGGTATCAAACACCGCTACATTCCCCGGCAACGGCGCCAATTTTGATAAACCCTAATTTTGTCGTGAAATGGGTATCAAAAGAATTAAGTGACCGAACTCCTTTCTACACTAATGTAGCGTAGAGATGACTCGGGTCGTCTCCCAACGAATGTAAACAGTAGGATGATAGTCTTAGGATAAATTATTGTTGGCTTGGGGTTTTCTAGATAAATTGAAGATTTCAGAATTGACTTTTGAACAAAGAGAAGAAGTAAGGACCTAAAACCATACTACATTTGTAAATTCAACTCATGGAAATTAACAAACAAAGAAGCTAACTAATCTAAACTACTGCATTGAAAGAAATGGCAAACAAGAACAATCTAATGCAACAATTAAGCAATTCTAAATTGTGTAGAATCAAGAATCAAGAACAGTGTCCTTAACCGAAGGTTTTAAAGCAATAGCAAGGAAATTTGAATCAACTATGCATTGATCAACTACAACAAAACGACAATTCAATCAAAGATAAGGAAACTAATCAAACTAGGAAACCCTAGCTTGGATCTGATGTGTATCGGAGGAAGAACTCAGTGATGAAGATAACAGAGGAGATAAATTCGGCTTGAAATGGATCAAGATCAGAGGAAAAGAAGAAGCAAACACTTATGATGGTTCAGATGGATGCGGAGCTTCAGAGAAGAAAGATCGCCGGCTGGAAGACAAAAGAATCGGCCGAGACCACCAGATTCTTCACCCTCTCTGCTTCTTCTTTCTCGCACGAAGTCGCGGCAGTGGTTTGAGATCAGATGATCGAAGTGGCATCGCCGGTTGCTTGTGAAAGACCACCGGAGGAAGGGAAGTGCCCTTGACCTCGCTTGCTCGCCGGCGGTGAAATGGATCGGAATCGTCGGAGAAGGATCGCACCTCCTCTGTTTTTGACACGAGGACTGTAGCAAATCCCCCCCCCTGTAGCTTCTCATTTCCCACTTAAATCAGATCTGAAATCTGAGTCAACGGTTGAGATTGCTTCGGAATGATCCAACGGTGAAAGTTGCTCCAAATCCGATCTAAATCTTCCGATCTTGATCATTGGTTGTGATCTACTTCCCCTTGGCTTGGATGGACCAGATTCTTCACGGATGTCTTAGATCTACTCCGATCTTGGATGAACGGCTGAGATTGTTCCAGAGCTGGATCTCCTGATTTAAGCTCAGATTTAAACTCAAATCTGGTCTGATCCGATCGAGCCCTTGCCCTTTTGATGCCTACAAAGAATACAACCAAATATTAGCATCAAATACCACAAATATAATATAATTTGCAATTAAGTCCACAAATAGCTCTAACTCATGAAATATGATATAAATGTGGAATTAACACATGAGAAAATCAAATGACATGCTTATATGAATCAAAATATCAATACAAAATGATGGTTATCATTGACGCGAGACGAGTATCTCGACTACCGGTTTGGACTTTTCGATTTGGAGGTGGGTACTTTTGCCTTTATGTCATTTGATATGCATAATAATGTCTTTAACAAATAGCAACGATTGTGTTTTTCTTATCTACTTCGGTTGATCACTACCCGATCTGTTACATGCTTGTTTATTTATTTGTTATGAACATCATGTTAGTACTTATCTGATTATACATGCTTATAGGGGTAGTGACACAATCATGTTATATATTATGTTCAGGACCTAGGGTTTTGGTACCTTATCTGATCTGTGTAGATTTGATTTGATTCATTGTCCTATGGTACACATTTTATATTTATATATGGATATTGCTATGCTGTTTAGGATATTGCCATGTTTAGTGTCATGCATCATCTCGCATGATTGCATACTGTACGATAGTCTACTCCATTATTATCGAGCACATCGCCAGTTACATGTATTTGTACACACCACCACTCATGGGTTAGTGGTATATCAGACAGGTGTGTGGCAATTCTGCTGTTTGGCTCCGTTGGTCTGGTGACTCAGCGTGGTAGCCGGCAGACGATTCTGCTCTATTTGGCTCCGCTGGTTTAGTGTAGCAGCATGGTAGTTGGCAGGCGGTTGGACTCTGTTTAGCTCCGTTGGTCCGCTCATGGATAGTGTAACGCAGCGTGGTAACCGGCAGAGATTCCTCCCCGTCATTGTGTACCGGGAGATGAGAACATTGAGCTCCCCTATTTATGATTTGGGGTAGGAGGATAAGTGTACTCCGACAGCATCTCGTCCACTCGGTCACTCATCAGGAGAAGTGATGGCAGAGTGCACGGTTGTCATTGCCCTACCCACTCGGTCTCACCATTGTGTGTGAGATGGCTGACTGGCGTCAGGGGTGACCATGACATTTACATCATATGCATGATGCATTTATTGCTTGTGTTTGCTGCATTTACTTGCTGCATTTATATGGATGCATATGATTGACATGCATACAGGATTTATGACACTCTCGGTCTGACGATCCTGTTGTACTTACACCCTGGTCCTGGTTAGTATAGTTTTCTCCTGCTTATTTCAGTTGCATTTACCCTTCTTGTATCAGGAGACTGTACGCATGATTAGTGCTAGTTGTTATTTTCTTTATTATGCATATCAGTTGTTACCCGCTGAGTTGTTGAACTCACCCCCGTGGACACTATCTTTTCAGGTACCAGGTTATTTATGAAGTCGCTTGGAGTATCCTTCCTGTCGGTCCCCACGTCACATCAAAAGACCTGTCTCCATTTTTATTTATTTGTATTTTGGTAGATGAATGTGTGTATTTGGCTTTGTGTTCTAATTTTATTTCTGGAGTGTTGTGTTGTTATGTGGTGTAAGCCTAGCCGGCTAGCAGTCTTCGTTTATAATTGTATGTGTTGTCTATTGGATTTCCGCTGTGATTGGTTTTGGTACAACCGAGTGGGCTGTTACATTTACATATAACTGTGTGGTTGTATTTTTATGGTATTAGCCGAGTAGGTTGCATATAAATTGCGTGGTTGTGTGAATGATCCAGCCGCCTGTGGCTGATGTATATTGTGTTTGTAGAAATGTTTCAGATTGTCACCCGTACAGGGGAGGTGCTGCAGAAATTTCTTCGGACAGGGACTTCCCCGGGGCATGACAATTTAGTGGTATCAGAGCTGGTATACGATACTTGCTATGTGTTTTGGATTTTCGAGATTTAGCTGATACTAATTTATTTGGTATCAGAGCTTGGTTTACGAGTTTTATTTCCGGTGTTTCGGATTTCGTGTTTTAGTTTTCTCAATGTGACTTTTCGGGTTTTGGGACCTGGTAGCAGCAGGATATCTCCATGCTATAGGAGGTATGTTAGTATATTGTTATCATATACTTCTGTTAGTGTATGTATTGTTGACTATGATAGTTATGACATGTATTAGCACATTGTATTTGGTATCTGTCTGATGTTGTAGCCCTTATTACATGTGATGGGTTAGCCATTGATGATGACCGACCCTATTAGAGATCAAGGATTACAGTTTCTGGTGATTTTTCATATCATATATCAGTAGTTTTAGCTTCTGTTACTACTAGTTGGTTAACAAATTGAGGCACATTCCAGCCTCTGCTATTACTAGCTGGGTAGTGGATAGTATATATATCTTCATGTTGACCTAGCCAGTAGTATACCATTTTATCTTAATTAATTTCATCAGTAAATATTGATTTACTCTTGTTAGATCGGTCAGTAGAAGACTGATTTACGTTTGTCGACTTGGGTAGTCGTAGATCGATATGTAACGACCACCCTTCTTACTACTACTACACTCTAAGGATGACCGTTACTTGACTACTAACTCTACTTAACCGGTATGATTAAAAATCATATGGAAACCCTACCGAAAAATTTCGGTAGCATCTCCCCTGTACCGGTGACCCCAAACTGGGATACATAACATGTATACATCAGCCACAGGCGGCTGGAACATTTATATATTAATCAACCACGCAGTAATAATGACCAACAACTAAAAAAACTATTCTAGCAATAGTAAACAGATAGAACTCCAACGATAGGACATAACAAGCTACAAGTGCGGAATAACTCAATTACAATCTCAACTTCATAATAACATAAACTAAAACTCTAAACAGGTAGGTCCGGAAAATTCGCTAGCGAACTCTGGATCTCTCCATAGTCCTGGCATCACACACACTGTCACAGCATCTCCTTGTCGCCTTCCTTCTTATACTTTTCCTTTTCCTTTATCTGCAGTAGGAGGAAAATAGTATCTATAAGCTAAAAGCTTAGTGAGCGCTATCCTACTCACAAAAACTCGATATGCATGTATATAAATAAAAACATGCTAAAACTGAATGCTAACATGTAAAGCTGCTCATGCTCATAAATAGCAAAGAAACTAACTGAAAAGCTAACATGTAAAGATAATCATGCTCATAAATAGCAAAGGAATCTAACTAACTGAAATACCAAACATGTATAGCAAATCATGCTCATAAACCAATAAAGGAATCATACTAACTGAAATACTAAACATGTATAGCTAATCATGCTCATAAATAGCAAAGAAATCTAACTAACTGAAATACTAAACATGTAAAACTAATCATAGAACTATCATGTGTATCAATAAGAAACTGAATTGATACCTAAGCTAAACTAATTAATGCTAAACTGAGTCTAACTTGTATTCACATAACTAATTTGTGAAGTTTTGAAAACTATTTACATAATAGATTAAAATAATAATCATGCTGCTGATGGGCCCGGCAACTGTACTTGCTGTGCGCGCATCCCTAACTAAACCCGGGATTGCAAGTTCCGAGTCTAGTAGGGTTTACTAGGTTATCTAAACCTAGGGACGACTGTGGGAGTCCAACCCAATGGATATCTAATCCAGTACAGTGCCACTGCTGAAAATAAAATACTGATTTCATAGCTAATTTTCTTACCTTGCTTTAACTAGGTTATCTGAACCTAGAGGCGACTGTGGGAGCCCACCCATTGGACCATAGTCCCATATAAGCTGAAGCAAGACTAAATAAGTTATTTTAAATGCTTCTACTGCATTAACTGAGCTATTAAAATGCCTACTGTAGCATTATATTGAGCTAAGCATTTTATCAAGCAGTTGGTGTGCACTAGAACACACCCTGCGTACTGAAAATCTGTATACAAAGCTCAACCTAAATCTGCATGCAAAGCTTAACAAAAATCTGCATATTAAGCCTATCAAAAATCTACATACTTATAAAAATCTGCATGCTATAAAAATAGGACTGCTCAAGTCATTCCAATAGCCAATGAGAAATACTGCTCGTGCTCTACTAATAGCATAAATGAAATCTGCATTTGCTAAAGAACTAAACTAAATCTGCACTTAATATTCTGCAAAGGAAACTACTTATGTCCAGCTAACATCACAATGAAATCTGCACTTTAAATTCTGCAAAGGAAACTGCTTATGTCCAGCTAATAACACAATGAAATCTGCACTAATCCTTAATCAAATCTGCACACTAATACTTAATAAAACTACACTATAAGCTTACAAAATCTGCTCTATGATTGAAGTTCTGCGTACAAGCTTAAACTAAAACTAAAACTGCACTATAAACTTGTTCATGCACCTTGTGGCTGTTCTTGTCGTGAGAATTGCTCTAAAGCTTATTTCACACCTTATGTGAAGCCAACTGTTCATATACCTCTTGAAATTTCGTGCCTATTAAAACTTCAAACATACCTCTTTAATTATAGAACTGTAATCAAATCTCTGCTACCTTTTTCAGCATTTTTAAGCCTGTAGGGAAGTCAAATATACCTAAACCAAATACTTAATGAAACAATCCAAATTCATTCCTTTCCATCTAAAACGTTAGAAGCCTTTGATTCCTTAACAGCATCACTAATTCTCAGATTAATCCCATTTTTGCCCTACCAGATAGCTATCTGTGAACCTAAAAGCTAACATGAGGAAACATAATCATCTGTCATTTAATCCTAATCTACTGATGACTACCAGTAAATTTCTAGAAAATCCTAAAAGAAGATATAACAAGTTCCTCACAGATTAATCCACTGGTAATGTCCTTATCTACCAAAAACAAGAGAAGAAACATGACAAGTATCATCCAAATTAAACCCATCATTCTTTTTCCCCAATCTAACCAACTGGAATGAGGTACATGGCAGAAAACATGAATTCCCAATCTTCTTTCTTTAGGGTTCATGGCAGTAAGCATCAAAAACAAAACCCCTCAAACTTGCTTCGAAATCCAAAAGAAAACAATAATCCGAAAGCCATGAAAATGAATCAAAGCTCGAAACAACTCCTACTGCAGGTGAGAAGCAACTCACCTCGCTGTTCTTGGACTTACAACCGAGAAGAAGGAGGCTTCTAGGGCTTCGGATATATGCTTCCTCGACGATCTCTTGGTATCTTCTTACTCTCCTCGACGAGAGGATCACAAAGGTATGAAGAACTCGCGGAGAAGGGTGCTCGCCGGCCGCCGGAGACGAAGCCCTAGCTTCGTCTCTGTTTTCGCCCGAGAGGAAAAAACGCCGTCACGAGAGGAGGAGAGGAGAAGATTTTGTCACGGGGAAAACCTAAGTTCTCTTCTTATAACTTTAATATTCTGTTAACTAACTATTGCTTAAATACAACTTGATTCGGGTTTTATTAACAAACCCGCGGCTGGTCTGTTGGTGGGCTGCGTTCTGCTTGAATCCCAACTCGATTTTATTTCCTATTATTCTCTGTTTCCTAACTACTGCTTAAATAGAATTTTTCTCCTTCTATAATAACAAATGACTGCTAGCACAATTGGTTAACCTAGTTTTAACCAAAATCCCAGGTCGCAGCTTCGATTCCTCATTCGTGTACTTTTATTTTCAATTTATTTAAACATTCCTAAATACTGCTTATATATATTTCGTTCCATATAAGGTTAACAAAAATCGTGTAGCTCAGCTGGTTGGGCCGATTTCTGCTTGGGCCAAGGAGCTGGGTTCGAACCCCAGCTTCTACAAACTTTATTTTTTTTTCTTTTCTTTTTATTTTATTTTTAAAACTTCTTCCTCTGGGTAAAAATACCAAACGAACTTCAAAAATTGCATAAAAATACTCTAAAAATTTCTAAAAATCTCTAGAATATTTTAAAAGCATTTCCAGATTTTTATAAGGACTTTTAGAACTTCAAATAGTGAAATTTTGGGATGTTACACGATATACCTTTGTGATTGCGGAGGATTAATGTACATTTGTTAGATTAAGATAGTCGATCACCGATTCATTGTTTTGGTTGGTCCGATCAGCAGGGGATCGACTTACTCTATTTTATAAAAATGCTGATCTTTGGGTGATTCATGCTTAGTTGGATATCTTGAGTATATTGGGTACATGACTTGTACTGACGGGGAGAAGACTGAATTAGCGGTATACCATTATCGGTTTGGTCAGTCTATAGAGGATCGATGTATCCTATTCCATGTGGACTTTCATTTTTGACTGTATGTACCTAGTTGGATAACATAGAAGGTAGCATGGGGAATGCCAGGTTGATTGGATTAAATATGCTGATTCTGCATATCTATGTGGTGTGTACATATGATTATTATGTGTTGTAGGAGTGTTATGATGGACGGTCTAATTGCATGTAGTGGGTGTATACTTTTCCAGTTATGATTGTTGTGGGTTTCTATTAGATTATACCCGAGTTGTCTGATTAGTTTATTGGAGGTATTTTGTCGATTAAATCTATGTTGTGAAATGTGCACATATGTTTGAGTGTTTATTTGGAGGTATCTTAAAGATTTAATCTGAGTTGTGATATGTGAAGATGTGTTCGGTGTAATATTCGAGGTATCTTGTTGATTATGTTTAATTTGTGAGTGCACTCAGGTTTAGTATACTTTATTGGAAGTATATGTCGACTATACTCATAGGATATGTGTACATATGTTGGTGAGTATTATTGGATGTGTATTGTTGATTATACTTACGATGATATATGCACCCGGGTTCGGTATGCATTGTTGGAGGTATCATGTTGATTTTTACTTGTGTTAGGAGTGTGTTGGGTGTGTACTAATTGGACGATATTGTCGATCATACATATATTGTGTGTGCACATGTACCAGATGCATGGTTGGTAGCAACATGATGATTCTACCTATGTTGAATGTAGAATGTCGAGTGTCTACATTATGTTATTGGTTGTATTACCCTGTCAACTAATTCTCCTATTGGTGGGTGCCCGACCCACTACAATGTTGAGAGAGTTAATAATGGATTTGATTTGCTTACTAGGTTGTTACACCTTTGGCTGGCCACAGTGATATGTGGTAAAGTGATCTTGTACAGTCTCTAGTTGGATAGTAAGATGTCTTGATAACTTATGGATGGTGGTGGAGCGTTGCTCCCACATATTGTAGATTGCTTGTAGTGGAGTATTGCTCCCATATATATATTGTAGATACATATTATGGATTTGGTTGTGGTGGAGCGTTGCTCCCACATATTGAGGATTTCTTGTGGTGGAGCATTGCTACCACATATTGAGGATTTCTTGTGGTAGAGCATTGCTCCCACATATGTGGTATTTTCTGTGATGGAGCATTGCTCTCACACTGGTGGATCTATTCTTTGGTGATTTTTATTGTTGGTGATTAGATTTCAGATTTATTGTTAGGGATCTTATGGTTAGGAATATCTTTAGTACGGACATTGTGAGTTCTTGATTTTACATTAGAGCTTGTAGAGCCTTAGATGTTTTCAGGGACTTGATGATTTTGGTATTTATAGGATGTTTGGATCGGTTTCCATTATCCTTTTTGACAATGTTGTGATCTATTTCGGATCCAAGGTGAGTCACATATACTATCTTTGCATAGTTCTAGAGATGTTTCGACGAGAACATCTATATGTGAAGATCAGTAGTGCGTATTTGGATTGTCTTATGTGAGATGTTTGGGACACACGGTCACCAGTAGGAGTATACCGTGGTTCCATAGGAGATAGAGGTTGTTACCGTTGGAAGCAACCGAAATTAGTGCAGGAGATCCGCAGTCCTTGGGACTGGCAGGATATTACAGACCTTTCGTCAAGGGTTTCTCCCGCATAACTAGGTCACTAACACACCTGACCAGGAAAGACGTGAAGTTCACGTGGTCCGAGGATTGCGACACCAGCTTTCAGGAGCTGAAGTGGAGATTAGTGTCGACTCCAGTTTTGGTTTTACCTTCTGGAGAGGACGGATTCGTGCTCTATACCGACACGTCTCTTCAGGGTTTGGGCGCTATTCTGATGCTGCACGGTAGGGTAGTCTCCTATGCTTCTCGACAGTTGAAGGAGCATGAGAAGAACTACCCAATTCATGATCTGGAGTTAGCTGCCATCATCTTTGCTTTGAAGATTTGACGACATCATTTATACGACATTACATTTGAGATTCTCACTGATCATAAGAGTCTCAAATATATTTTCACCTAGAAGGAACTTAATCTCTGACAGAGGAGATGGATGGAGTTCTTGAAGGATTATGATTGTACCATTAGCTATCACCCGGGGAAAGCTAATGTGATTGCCGATGCACTCAGCAGGAAGTCCAGAGGGACTTTGGCTTGCCACCGAGTTTCAATCACAAACTTGGTTCAGGGTTTCTCCGAGTTAGGCCTTCAGGAGCAGGGACAGACAGAGCAAGGTATTCTTGTTACCATGGTTGCTCAGTCGTCGATCAGGACGAGGATCCGAGAGGCTCAGGCTGGTGATCAGCATTTGCAATTTATAGACAGCCAGATAGCTTCCGGGCAGCAGACCGAGTTCACACGAGACGAGGAGGGTATTATATACTTCCGAGGTAGATTATGCGTACCTCAGTCTCATCCGGTCTTACAGGAGCTACTTCAGGAGGCTCATCGCTCTCGAATTACGATCCATCCAGGCGGGAACCGTATGTACCAAGATTTGAGGCATTCCTATTGGTGGAACGGAATGAAGAAAAACATCACGAATTTTGAAGCTAGATGTCTTGTCTGTCAGCAAGTGAAGGCCGAGAACCAGAGACCTGCTGGCTTACTTCAGCAGATTCCTATTCTTGAGTGGAAATGGGAACACATATCACCATGGACTTTGTGGTGGGTTTGCCTAGGACACGATGAGGCCATGACGTGATTTGGGTAATCGTTGATCGGTTAACCAAATCTGCACACTCCTTAGCGATTCGGAAGACTGATTTCCTAGATCGATTGGTAGATCTATATTGCCAGGAGATCATCAGATCATGTGGTGTCCCGTTGACTATTATTTCGGATAGAGACCCCCGGTTCACATCTCGTTTCTGGCAGAGTCTGCAGCAGGCCGTATGGACTCAGCTCTGTTTCAGTGCAGCTTTCCATCCGCAGACAGATGGATAGTCAGAGCGGACCATTCAGACTCTAGAGGACTTGCTGAGGTCATGTGTATTGGATTTCGGAGGCAGTTGGGAGGACCATTTGCCATTGGTAGAGTTCGCCTACAACAACAGCTTTCATTCGGCTATCCAGATGGCACCGTTTGAAGCGTTGTATGGTAGGTCTTGTCGGACACCTACCCTCTGGGATGAGGTTGGGGAGGCTCAGTTGTTGGGACCTCATAGAGCTCAGCATGACGCGAAGTTGGTCCGTACTATCAGACGGAGGATGTCAGAGGGGCAGGACCGCCGGAAGAGTTATGCAGATCGGAGACGCAGACCCCTGGAGTTCTCTACAGGCGACCATGTATTTCTGCGAGTTTCACCCACGAAAGGGGTGAAGAGATTTGGCCTCAGAGGTAGGTAGCTCCGCGATACATTGGCCCTTTCCAGATCCTAGAGAGGATTGGAGCAGTAACTTATCGGTTGACACTACCACCGTCCCTAGCAAGCGTCCACGACGTATTCCACGTATCTATGCTGAGGAGATACGTACCCGACCTGACACATGTGCTGACAGATATCGCAGTTCCCGTTCAGCCTGACGTCACTTATGAGGAGGTTCCGGTACGAATTCTGGACCGAAAAGTGCGTCAGTTGCGGAACAAGACTATCCGACTGGTTAAAGTCGGATGGCAGCATCATTCGGACGAGGAGACTACTTGGGAGCTCGAGGATACGATCCGAGCTCGATACCCTCATCTTTTCACTTGAGGTATGTGATTTAATTTACCGTTCAGCATTTTATACTCTTTGCCTGTTATTAGTACTTGCTGATGGTAGATAACAAAATTTGGGGACCAAATTTTTATTAGTAGGGGAGAATATAAAATACCGAAAAGGGCGAATAATAATAAGAGAATTTTCTGAGATTTTTAGAAATTTTTTGGGAATTTTTCGGAGCTCGTATGGACGAGTTTATTGGGATGAAAACTGGGCCCCGGGAAAGCCTGTTTAGGCAACCCCATTTAAACGAGGAAATGTTTTATTTTTCTTTTTATTTCCTTCATTTTTTCTTTTCTTTTCCCCACCGTTTCTTCCCCCCCCCCTCCGGTGCCCTAACCTCCTCGTGCCGACGCCCTTCCTTCTTCTCCTCTCATGCGGCGGTTGCTGTCTCCTTGCGATTTAAGCCGTGCCCGAGGGTTTGCACCTCTTTCTCCTTGTTCCTCTCCTGCGACGCCGAGGCCACCAACGCCGCCCCCTCCTCTCTGCGTTGTCACCGCCCTTCTTCTCTTTTCCTCTGCGCGCCGACACCGACCCAACGTCGCCGCCAGCCAAAGGAACCCTAGCGTCAGCCACCGCCCTAAGCCCTAGTCAATGTGTGGTGTGGAATTAGGGTTGTGGCATGATTTCGGTTATTGATCCTAGTTCATGTTCTTCCTTGCTTCGGATCTAGTCACGGTATAAGGATTTGTTCCTGGTTGCTTCATAGGTGAACGGCATAGTGAGTTCCAGCAGGAAGGTTCTTGGTTATAGATTGATCTTTTCTTCCTGATCTTGTTTAATCCAGGCAGTGAAGGAGTGTTCCACAGCCACTTACTTTGGTTCAAACCGCCTGCAGCCTTTTCATTCTGTTAGCACTTTTGTTTCTAGTAGCCGGCAACAATTTCGACCACAAATCTTGATCCAGCAGTAACAAGGTAAGGATTAGGTGATTGAATATATGTGTGAGTGAGGTATAAATTGGCATATAATTAATTGGTAATTATTTGATCATTAGGTTGTGTAGATTTATTTGGTTATTTGGATTTGGATTTTATAATTGCTTATGTGTTTGAATTAGGGATATGTGGTGAATTGTGAAGGGGATGTGGATCTATTGGGTTGATTCACTATGAATTATTCCTAATAAGTTTAGGATTTGGTCATTTTGATTTAATGATATAATTAGTTGTAACATGTGATTACAGGAGGTTGTCGCGAGGCGAGTATCTCGACTACCAGTTTGGACTTTTCGATTTGGAGGCGGGTACTTTTGACTTTATGTCATTTGATATGCATAGTAATGTCTTTAACAAATAGCAACAATTGTGTTTTTCTTATCTGTTTAGGTTGATCACTACCCAATCTGTTACATGCTTGTTTGTTTATTTGTTATGCACATCATGTTAGTACTTATCTGATTATACATGCTTATAGGGGTAGTGACACAATCATATTATATATTATGTTCAGGACCTAGAGTTTTTGGTACCTTATCTGATCTGTGTACTTTTGATTTGATTCATTGTCCCATGGTACACATTTTATATTTATATATGGATATTGCTATGCTGTTTAGGATATTGCCATGTTTAGTGTCATGCATCATCTCGCATGATTGCATGTTGTGCGATAGTCTGCTTCATTATTGTCGAGCAAATCGCCAATTACATGTATCTGTACACACCACCACTCATGGGTTAGTGGTATATCAGACAGGTGTGTGGCAGTTTTGCAGTTTGGCTCCATTGGTCTGGTGACTCAGCGTGGTAGCCGGCAAACGGTTCTGCTCTGTTTGGCTCCGTTTGTTTAGTGTAGCAGTGTGGTAGCCGGCAGGCGGTTGGACTCTGTTTGGCTCCGTTGGTCTGCTCATGGGTAGTGTGACGTAGCGTGGTAGCCGGCAGAGATTCCTCCCCGTCATCGTGTACCGAGAGATGAGAGCATTGAGCTCCCCCATTTATGATTTGGGGTAGGAGGATAGGTGTACTCAGACAGCATCCCGTCCACTCGGTCACTCATCAGGAGCAGTGATGGCAGAGTGCACGGTTGTCACAACCCTACCCACTCGGTCTCATCATTGTGTGTGAGATGGCTGATTGGCGTTAGGGGTGACCATGACATTTGCATCGTATGTATGATGCATTTATTGCTTGTGTTTGCTGCATTTACTTGCTCCATTTATATGGATGCATATAATTGACATGCATACAGGATTTATGACACTCTCGGTCTGATGACCCTGTTGTACTTATACCCTGGTCCTGGTTAGTACAGTTTTCTCCTGCTTATTTCAGTTGCATTTACCCTTCTTGTATCAGGAGACTGTACGCATGATTAGTGCTAGTTGTTATTTTCTTTATTATGCATATCAGTTGTTACCCGCTGAGTTGTTGAACTCACCCCTGTGGACACTATCTTTTCAGGTACCAGGTTGTTTATGGAGTCGCTTGGAGTATCCTACCTGCTGGTCCCCACGTCACATCAGAAGACCTGTCTCCATTTTTGTTTATTTGTATTTTGGTAGATGAATGTGTGTATTTGGCTTTGTGTTCTGGTTTTGTTTCTGGAGTGTTGTGTTGTTGTGTGGTGTAAGCCTAGCCGGCTAGCAGTCTTCGTTTATAATTGTATGTGTTGTCTATTGGATTTCCGCTGTGATTAGTTTTGGTACAGCCGAGTGGGCTGTTAGAGCATCCACATCAGGTTCTCTATTACTATATCTAAAATTTAGAGTAAATGACTCACTTTATTAAATTTAGATAATCACTTTTCATTACACACTACATCAAATACCTTAAAATTTCCATCATCCTAATTTTTTTATTATTTTCTTCTCTTTCTTCTATTTTTTATTATTATATTTATGGAATGAGTGGAAGGAGAGAGATTGAGTGGAAGGAGAGAGATTAAAAAGAAATATTATTTTATTTTTAGGGTAGAGGTTTCATTCCCTAAATTTAGATAATCACTATTCATCAAATCTAAATTTAGGGAATGGATAGGGTAACTGATGCAGAAGATTTTTAGTTATCCTATCTAAAATTTAAGGTAAAATATTTGGATAGGGTAACTGATGTAGATGCTCTTAGATTTACATATAACTTCGTGGTTGTATTTTTGTGGTATCAGCTGAGTAGGCTACATATAAACTGCGTGGTTGTGTGTATATTCCAACCGCCTGTGTCTGATGTATATTGTGTCTGTAAAAATGTTTCAGATTGTCACCCGTACAGGGGAGGTGCTGCTGAAATTTATTCGGACAGGGACTTCCCCGGGGCGTGACAATTTTCGCTGCTTTTATTACTCGAAGTTTCTACGAATCAAAAACGAGTAAAAGCCACGAGCGCTATTCACCCCCTCTCTAGCGCGGTCTCGATCCAACAATTGGTATCAGAGTAGGGTCGCTTCGATTTGGTGCAACCACCAGTCATGCAAACTTTTCGTGGTCTTTTTAAATTTTTCGGAGTCGATTGGAATTAGTTTAATTGCTATATTCCGGTCTATTTTTCCGAGCTATTAAGGCTCGTACGAAAAATTTGCAGAAACAAAATGGCGACTCAAACGAAGATGAGGGACAAAACTGGAGTCACCTGCTATGGCTGTAACCAGAAGGGGCACTGCAAGCCAGACTGCCCAAACAAGAAGCAAAGAAAGAAAGCGCTAAAAGCAACTTGGTCCGAGTCATCAGATGAATCCGAGACTGACGAAGAAGAACGGCAAGCTTCCTCGCGTTACTAGTGCAAGCAAACATCATCGAAACCGAGTCCGAGTTTGAGTCTAAAATTGAGAGCGAGTCAGAAATTGAGTCCGAGCAAAGCCACGGATCCGCATCCGTTTCCAAAGGACCGAACCCCACTGTAAGTTCGCTACTCGCCGAAACTCAATTAGATGACTTAAAGAATTTAGTTCCTTATCTATTAAAGAAGTTGGCTAAATCCAACATCCGGGTCAAGTCACTCCTAAAGGAGATAACATCCCTTAAGGGAGCGACTGACTCGTGTTATTTAACTGAGCGAGTTCAAATTGGAAACTTAACTCAAGTCCAACAACTTGAGGAAGAGAATTCTAATTTGAAAACTCAAATTAAATAACTCAAGGACACGTTAGAACGGTTCACCCTGGGTTCCAAGAATCTTGATCTGATTCTTGGAAAACAGCGAGCTATTTTCAACAAATCCGGACTTGGATTTAAAACCAAAAGAAAATACAAAGCATATCTATCCTTAGTTAATAGAAAAAATAGAAACATAGTCTAAGCATGGGTCCCCAAGTCAAATTTGGTTAATCAAGTTGGACTTGGACTATATTGGGTCCCCAAGGATCAAATCTACTACCTTGATAGACCATATCGAGGCTATGATCCAGGGGAAGCCAATAGAAAGACCATCTATACAAATAGATAGAATTGTTTGATGCTTGATTTTTTTTTATACATGCTTAGATTTAGAATAGTTTAAAGACCTAGGCACAATTTACACTTGTTAGTTAAACCTAGGGAATTCAAAAAGAAGATTAAATATATAATTTCTTTGAGTGGCTCTGACTAGAAATACCGAAGAAGGCTTAGTGCCTCCCCACTGCCTGGGAGTCAATCTTTGAAATATGTATTTAATTGACTAATTGAAAAACCTAAGTCTAACGCAAATGTAAATTGATCCTTAGAAATAATTTAAATAAAGATAATCATCTCACAAAACTATTTAAGATTACCTGATTGATAACTTAAAATCGGGTGAGATGAATCTAGGTTGAACTTAGTCTAAAGAAATATTTTTTTAATTAATTAAACTTAATCAAATAAAATCAAAATCAACTAAAACTAATAAATCAACTTAGTAATTAACTCCATAAACAAATTAATTAATGAAAAAAATACTTTAACAATCTTTTAAAAATTATTTCAAAAATCTTTTAAAATATTATTTCAAATATTTTTAAAAAATCATTTAAAAAATCTATTAAAAATTATCTCAAAAATCTTTAAAAAATTATTTCAAAAAACTTTTAAAAATTATTTCAAAAATATTTTAAAATATTTTTCAAAAATATTTAAAAATTACTTTAAATTTTTTTTTTTAAAAAATAATACTTCAAAAATTTTTAAAAATTATTTCAAAAATCTTTTAAAAGTTATTTCAAAAATCTTTTAAAGTATTATTTCAAAATTTTTTAAAAATACTTTAAAAATATTTTAAAAATTATTTCAAAAATCTTTTAAAATATTATTTCAAAATTTTTTAAATATAATTAAAAAGTCTTTTAAATATTATTTCAAAAATCTTTTAAATTTATTTCAAAATTCTTTTAAAAATACTTTTAAAATCTTTTAAAAATTATTTCAAAAATCTTTTTAAAAGTACTTTAAAAATATTTTAAAAATGATTTCAAAAATATTTTTAAAAATACTTTAAAAATCTTTTAACAATTATTTCAAAAATCTTTGAAATTTATTTTAAAATTCATTTAAAAATACTTATAAAAATTTTTAAAAATTATTTCAAAAATCTTTTAAAATATTATTTTAAAAATCTTTTAAAATTACTTTAAGAATCTTTTAAAAATACTTTAAAAATCTTTGAAAAATTATTTTAAAATTACTTTAAAAAAATTTTAAAAAATTATTTCAAAATCATTTTAAAAATACTTTAAAAACTTTGAAAAATACTTAAAAAATCTTTTAAAAAATATTTCCAAAATCTTACAAATTTATTTAAAAATTCTTTTAAAAATACATTAAAAATCTATGAAAAATTATTTCAAAAATCATTTAAAAGTTATTTCAAAAATATTTTTAAAATTTTTTTTAAAATTTTTTTAAATATACTTTAAAAATATTTTAAAAATTATTTCAAAAATCTTTTAAATTTATTTTAAAAATCTTTATAAAAATACTTTAAAAATCTTGTTAAAATTATTTCAAAATTCTTTTAAAATATTATTTCAAAATTTTTTAAAAATACTTTAAAAATTATTTCAAAAATATTTTAAAAAATTTATTTCAAAAATCTTTTAAAAAATTTATTTCAATAATATTTGAAAAATTATTTCAAATATCTTTTAAAAATTATTTCATAATTCTTTTAAAAATACTTTAAAAATCTTTTAAAAACCTTTTAAAATTACTTTAAAAATCTTTGAAAAAATTATTTCAAAATCATTTTAAAAATTCATTAAAAATCTTTTAAATTGAAATCTTTTAAATTTATTTCAAAATTCAGATAAAAATACTTATAAAAATCTTTTAAAAATTATTTCAAAAATCATTTAAAATATTATCTCAATAATCTTTTAAAATTACTTTAAAAATCTTTTAAAAATACATTAAAAATCATTGAAAAATTATTTTAAAATTACTTTAAAAATATTTTAAACAATTATTTCAAAATCATTTTAAAGATACTTTAAAAATCTTTTTAAAATACTTTAAAAATCTTTTGAAAATTATTTCAAAAATCTTTCAACTTTATTTCAAAATTATTTTAAAAATACTTTAAAAATATTTGAAAAATTATTTCAAAATCTTTTAAAAATTATTTCAAAAATCTATTTAAAAATACTTTAAAAATATTATAAAAATTATTTCAATAATCTTTTAAATTTAGTTTAAAAATCTTTATAAAAATACTTTAAAAATATTTTTTAAAATTATTTCAAAATTCTTTTAAAATATTATTTCAAAATTTTTTAAAAATACTTTAAAAATATTTTAAAAATTATTTCAAAAATCTTTTAAAAAATTTATTTCAAAAATTTTTTAAAAAATTTATTTCAATAATATTTGAAAAATTATTTCAAAAATCTTTTAAAAATTATTTCAAAATTCTTTTAAAAATACTTTAAAAATCTTTGAAAAATCTTTTAAAATTACTTTAAAAATCTTTGAAAAAAATTATTTCAAAATCATTTTAAAAATTCATTAAAAATCTTTTAAAAATATTTTAAAAATATGTTAAAATACATTAAAAATACTTTAAAAATCTTTTAAATATACATTAAAAATATTTTAAAAATAATTTAAAAATCATTTAAAAAATCATTTTAAAAATACTTGAAAAATCTTTTAAAAATACTTTAAAAATATTTTAAAAATACAATAAAAATATTTAAAAATTTCTTTTTAAAATATGTTAAAAATATTTTTAAAATATTTTTAAAAAATACTTTTAAAATATTTTAAAAATACATTGAAAATATTTTAATAATACTTTGAAAATCTTTTAAAAATTACTTTGAAAATATTTTAAAAATTATTTCAAAAATCTTTTAAAAATTTCAAAACTCGTTTAATGGTCATTTTAAAAATCTTTTAAAAATTATTTTAAAAATATTTTAAAAATCTTTTTAAAAAATTCTTTAAAAAAACTTTTTAAAATACTTTAAAAATCCTTTAAAAAATTAATTTCAAAATAATTTGTAAAATTCTTTAAATGTGATTTCAAAATTTTTTTAAAAATCTTTTAAAAATTAATTTCAAAATCATTTGAAAATTCTTTACAAATCATTTCCAAAATTATTTGAAAAATTATTGAAAAATCATTTGAAAAATTATTTAAAATTTATTTTGAAAATCATTTTCAAAATCCTTTAAAAAAAATTAATTTCAAAATCGTTTATTTTCAAAATTTAGCTTCGATTCTATTTTGGCTAATTTTTTTTTTAAAATCAAGTTAAAATACTCTTGAAATTATTTTATCTATTCGTAAGTTAAAATACTCTTAATCATTTAAACTGAAAATACAGCTAAGTTCATTTTTCGAAAAATATATGCTACCCTTCGGGGGGAGCTTAAATTAAATATTTGTTTTTCTCTTTTCCTTGTGTTCTTTTTAATTTATGTCAAAGGGGGAGAGAGAGAAGTTAAGCAAAATAAAAATAAACTTAAACATAATCAAAGGGGGAGCATAACATATGTTTTTCAAAATAATGCTCATGTTTAAGTTTCTGTATTTACTGTCATATTTTTTTTACTTAACTTTGAAATCGTGTTGCCATAATCAAAAAAGAGGAGATTGTTGGTGCGGGAAGCATCCGACGATCGAACCTATGTTTTGATTATGTCAAAGGGTTCAAAGTTAAGGTGTTTTGTTTTCTAATATGTTGAATGAGATTTGCAGGAAAGTCCTAAGTGTACTTAGGCAGAAGTCCTAGCTGCGGTTAGGAAAGTGAAAAATCCTACGAGGCGGTAACCCTAGGTCATAGGGGGTAGTAACCCTATGCGGAAAGCCTTGGTGGGTTGAAGTCTTCGGGCAAAAATCCTACGGGCGGTAACCCTAGGTTAAAATCCTGGTGTCGCGAACCGAGTGGAAGACTGGACGGGTTGAGGACCGGACGTCCAGCATGAAGACCGGAAAGACTCGAGCACCGAGCAAAAGTCCAGTTGGTCTGGAGGACCGAACTGGCAAAAGGTAAACTCTCCTGAGTAGAGTAGGTGAGGACGCGTTCCCGAGGAGAAGGAACAGTATGCGTCGGTTCGATCTAGGGTTTCCGGTAGGAAATCCGAAGTCAGAATCGGATAGTTCGTTGACTGTCATACTTTATATTTATGATATTATGTACTAACTTTGTGGTGCAAGGTATTTTCGGGACTAACATATCTTGCAGGTACAAAGGAGCAAACTTCGCACACTGCAGAGCTTGAGGTGCCTCAAAGGATCTTGAGGCATCTCGGACAAAGCTTTGAGGCACCTCAAATGTTGATGGAGGCGCCTCAAAGCTAGATAAGCAGAACGTAGCAGAGTTTATCGCAGCGGTCGATTCGGGATAACATCTCAGGTTTGAGGCGCCTCCATGGGCATTGAAGGCACCTCCAAAGGCCTATAAAAGGCAGTCTCAAGGTAGCAACAACATCAACACAATCAAAGCAATCCTTACGCAACCAGCTGCTAACAAGAAGTTCCGACGAAGCCGTAACTTGACGCTAACGACCCCAGAGCTCAGAATCTACTATTAATCTTGTCGTTGGTATATTTCATTATTAATTGTACTTGAAATTTGTAACTATCTTTACGAGATTATAGTTGTTGCCCAACGTAAACGCTCAACGAGCTTAGGCCTTGGAGTAGGAGTCGACAGAGGCTCCGAACCAAGTAAATACCCTGTGTCTTTCTGCGTTTGTTTTTTTCTTTACTATTTCTGCTGCTTTTATTACACGAACATTTCTACGAATCCAAAACGAGTAAGAGCCACGAGCGCTATTCACCCCCCCCCCCCCCCACCCTCTAGCGCGGTCTCGATCCAACAAAGGAGACATTGAACTCAAGTATATTGAGTCCAAATCTAATTTAGCTGATATATTTACCAAACCCCTCCCTGAAAGTGAATTTAGCAATCTACGTAGAAAATTAGGTATGTGTTTAGTAGACTAGGATATTGAAATGTTTTCAAAAATAGTATTTTTCAAATTCTAGGATAAAATCTTTATATATTTTTTTAAAATCTTCTATTTCTAGAATTTTAAATCAGTTTTAGCCTTAGACTAGAATAATCTCATAGAAAGCATGTTCCCCTAAGGCTAGTACTTGAGCATCTCACCAACACCCTAGGATTCCCTTGTTTGTGATTGCCAAACATAGAAAGGGATGAGATGCATAGGCAAATTGCCTGGACTTAAGATGCTTATTTCAGTGCATCGACATAAAGTCTGGGCGTTAAATACCAAACAGATATTAATCAGGTTAAGTCATTCAGTTTAGACAAACACTAACTGATACTTAGACTTAACTTCACTAACCAAGTGAAAGCTGCTATCCTCTAATAGTCAGTGAGTAGCTAACTGGTTAGACAGATTTTGTAATGTCAGGTTCAGGGGGAGGATTAATTTTTTTTTTTTAAAAAAAAATTCTTTGGATTTTTCAAAATTAGTTTTGAAAGTTAAAATTGTTTTTGAAATTTAGCTTTATTTTCAAATTTTAAACTTTTCAAATTTAATGATACCTTCTAAACTTAGTTTTAAAAAGTTGGTTTTGAAAATTGGACTCTTCATTTTAAAAATTATATTCTACTTGGGTTTCAAAACATATTTTTAAAAATTTATTTAAATGGTTACAAAGTCATATTTAAAAATAAATTTTACTTAGTTAAGTTTTACAAACTAAAGTTTACTTAGTTTTAAAATATGATGACTTGAAAATTAAACTTAAACCCTAATAATTTTTAAAAAATGCTATCTTTGCAAATTATGTTTCCAAATTATAAAACTCTTTTCGAACGATTAAGTTAAAATTATAGTCATCTTTCTAAAGTTAAACGTAGCTACTTTGAAAATGATAAAAGTTAAAAGCATAAGTTATCTTTCTATTTTTTTTTTAAAAACTCCCCTAAGATAATCTGACTTACATTTCTAGATTTATTTTACCTTGCATTTTTAATTACGAGTTGTTCTATGTTAATTTTTTTGATAAATGCCAAAGTGGGAGGGTTAGGTGGTTTAAGTTAGTTAAAAAAAACAACAACAAAATTTAAAAACTAACTTAACAATTTTATGCTTGTTTTTACTTGTATATTTTTTACTAACTTAACCAGGTTGTCATTACATCAAAAAGGGAGAGATTGTTGGTGCGGTTAGCATTAACGGTCTAACTTAAGTTTTGATGAATAACAAAATAGGTTAAGTTAATCTCATTATTATCTAACACTCTAATCGAGTGTGCAGGAAAAGCCCAGATAGGTCGACGGAATGACCTGCTGTTTGGCACGAAACCCAGCTAGGTCGACGGGCCAACCGGATAGTTGACACGAAGTCCAGCTAGGTCAACGGGCTGACCGGATAGCTGGCATGAAGCCTAGATGGGTCGAAGGGCTGACCGGACGTCTGGCAGGTAAGTGGAGGTAAGTCTCTGGAGGGGAGTGACTGTGAGAACGCGTTCTCGGGAAGGGAACATTAGTCGTCGATCCAACTTAGACTCATTTCGAATATCTAAGTCGAGATCGTGACTAGATTCCGGTCTCAAGGAGACGAAATCTAGCTAATACTCTACTTGTTAACTTTAAACTGTGCTAACACTTTGTTTTGCAGGATAATATTATTTGCATTTTACCTCGAACTAACTCTTTCTTGCAGGAGAAGGATTTTCTGGAGAAGAGTGGTCTGGGCGCCCGAGAGAGATCCGGGCGCCCAGAGGTGAATTTCTATCCGCAACGTCATTTCACCACGTGCAGCACCCTGGTTGGCTTGGCTACGTCATATTCAGGGCGCCCTGAAAATTTCGAGCGCCTTGAACCTCCTATATAAGGAGGGTAAAGGCTGAAGCTCAATACAACTCATGATTCACTCTCTTGTACTCCTGCGACGCTGCGAAGACACTCTGACAACATGCTGTTCTTTTAATTCTTCCCTTTTTGTTAGTATTGTTTTATTTTTCATTAGCATTCTTGTACTTTAAATTGTAAACAATTATTTCGAATTACTAGTGGATTGCCCATCGAAAGCACCCTTGCGTGCGAGCCTTGGAGTAGGAGTCGACACAGGCTCCGAACCAAGTAAAACTACCTGTGTCATTATTTTCACATTTCTTATTCCGCTGCTTACTCGAGATTTTTTTTAATCGATATTCACCCCCCATCCTTTATCGAATTTACGATCCAACAAAAGAAAGAGTTCAAAGTTGTCAGATTATGGTAGAGCACATCAGCACAGATTCCATGTTAGCTGATCCACTTACCAAAGGTTTGGTGCCTAAGGTGTTTCATGCACATGTTGTGGATATGAGAGTCCTTATGAAAGAAGAACTCATCTAGTGGGAGTCTGTATTTATTTTATTACTCTATATTTGATAATAAAGATAAATATTTTATTTTGATTATTGTACATACTTAAAGTTTAAAATATTAATGGAAATTTATATATTTGTTTGTCACTCTGAATGTGATATCATCATTTACTACTGCTGTTTAGCATTTAGTATTTGTAAATATGATATAGATTTCTTTTGGAATCATAAAGTTAATCATGATTTGCTATTACAGTTTAGCATAAAGTATTTCGCAAATATGATCTGACATCTTTTGAGGTTATCTTAGAACCAGTTGAAAATTGACATGTAATGATAACATTTCATGTAATTTTCACTCTACATATCTACATCTTGATCTATGTCATTAATGACATTGGTATTATGATTACTGTTGGGGCTTGTTACAATTATATACAATAGCTATGACCTCTTTAGTCCTATACCAATGAAGTTAATGGACCAGATTATTTACAGGGGTATCTTGTACCCATAAATTTTGATATCAACTAAAGTTTTACTTGTATTCCACATACAACTCACATATAGACCAAGTGAAAGATTGTTAGATATAATTATCCCTATCAGGTGGGCTTATTTGTAAGTTGCATATGTGAATACGATCTGAACCTTTTAAAGTGATATAACTTATGCTTATTGGGTTCAGTTATTGGATGTAGACCATATATGTATAGAACCTTTAGTCCCGCATCTATTATCATCTATATGCTGATAATAGATGTTCAGTATATATATGGACTTATAATCTCACATCTATGATTATCTATGGGCTGATAATAGATGTGCACTATATAATGGGTTGGTCCCTAGAGGATTAGGGTATCTTTGAGACATCTCTTCGTTCCCCATTGACGAAGAGGAGTCGGCGCCGTCAACCCTAACTCCTCTGGAAGGCCAACTTTCTTCTCCTTCTTCTTCTTCCGCAGGATTGTTGGATCGATGAGCTCTATACGAAGAACAATAACAATTCTACATTCAAGTTCTTTGTAATTATAATATTTATTTTTTTATACCACGTTCTCGATGAAACGAAGATCCATGCTCATATGTTCTTGGTTTTCCTATTCGAATTCTTATTTTAATTGCCTAAAATTCATGCGGCTTAGGTTTTTACAAGAACTATCAAACATGAGAATGATAACCAAGATAGGGCAATTTTGAGTTCCATAGATTTGTTGAAACTACTTCTATGAAACAAATCACATGAGCATTTTCTTTTGTACAAGGAGTCTCAGTATCTTGGTTCATGAACATATGAGTGAGCAAATCTAGACAACAGTAAGTTATATAATTTTGTGAAAGGTGAAAAAAAAGGCGGTTTTTCAAACATCTAGTAAGTTTAAGACATACGGTATAACCAATGAAATAGAAAAAGACCGAGGAATACAAGTACACAGCATAACCAAACATATCGATCCAGCAAAGCTCTAGAAAGGTGTTCTCGAGGGAAACTTTGCTCCATGATATGTTGAAATTTTTCTTCGTGCCATTCAGAATGAAGAGTGATTGATATATTGACATGAACTCTTAGAGGTCTGGGCGTGACTAGCTGCATTGATCAACCATGACATCTACTTCGAATAGGCATATGCAACTAAAGATAGAATTCTTTTACCTCCAAAGAAATATTGTTAATTGCTTGAACCCTCTGGATTCTCAAAGTATGATCCCAATTATGTAGCAAAGTCTCCATGGTCTCCAGAACCTCCACCTAGGGTCACATTTTACAAAGGATGAGAATCTTTATCAATCTCAGGCACACTGGCAAATACCGTGTAGCTCAACTTTATTCAAATTTTTTTTGGTCATTTCTCTTCTAAGTGCCCATTACAAAGAAGGTTCAAAATGAAGCATAAACAATTTTCTACTCTGCCTTTTCTGCCTCTGCAAAGTGAAGAAACCATCCTGTATTAGACCAGAGCCACCAGATTCCAACTCTAGTGGGATTACTTGGTCTATCTGAAAGGATTTTTCCCTTCCACTTATCCAATCTAGAAGTATCCAATATCCAGATTTAACAATGCTTCCCTTAGAACTCGTTCCATACAATCGAATTGCATCTATTTCAACCATGGCGATTACTCCATCCAAACACACTTTAACAAAGATCTCTTCTTATCAAAACGACTTAATTCGAAGAGAACCAAACACCGGCGACGAGGTTAGTTCGAGTTCAGGGCACCATGAAGAACTACCTTCATCGGTTACAGAGTTCAAACAAACAAATATGGCATGAATGGCTTGGTTAAAGGCTCCACACCAAAAGGTTAAGTTCAAGTAGCCTAATTAGTGCTCAAGTTCGGTTTCTATTTTAAGCTTTAGTGTATATTGCACTAAGAGTTACAACCTCTTTTCTATTCAATGAGTTTTATGTTGTTGGTTTCATTCTTTATTGTCTTCCATCTCTGTTTTCTTCTTTCCAACACCGAGTAAGGTTTAATGGAGCAATGAGGGTATGCGACTCTATCCTTTACCCAACTAGTAGTAGCAAGAGTTGGTACAGTTAGTGATATTTTCTGAGATTGTACTTCTTGATCTCCAATAAGTTGTTGATGGACTTGACCCCTACTTTCCAACCGAGTATCAATTGCTATAGAAAAATCTATATTTTCGGTATAAGGTTTGAATCCTGAAGTGTCAACTTGTCACTTCCCTGGTCGTTCTCAACTATGATTGCGAGTGTACTAACTCGCCAAGTGTCATTATACTAAACAAAGTCAATGAGAACCCAATAGACATTCAACTGGTCCATCAGTAAACTAAAACATAATAGTGAATCCAAAAGGTATAACAATCCTAAAGATATACCTTACTTCCTATAGCTCAGAGATGTTCTGCCGCTGCCCGATTTCAAAACTTAAAAAGTTACATCAAGAAAATAAACCACAAAATCCGAAACACAAAAAAATAACTTTTAGAATCTATGATTCTGATACCAATAAATTCTCACACCCTAAAGGTTTACTTGCCCGATAGAACAGATGGTACCCTCTAATGATAATGTATGATACAACATGGTATGAGTCCACAACACGGACATAGATACATAGCGGAAGATAAAATATAGTGACAATAATAAAGAAGGATTTACACAATCCGTACAAAACATAGAAAGCATAAATGACTACATGCCGACATAGCTTAACACAATAAATATCACAACTGAATAAAACTATGCTATAAGACTAAAAACCACAAACAAAATCACTTGTAAATACAAAGTAGTATAACATAACTTAGAAAAACATAATCTTGAGTGTGATGTGAGATTGACAGTTAGGATCTTTAAGTGACACAACACTTTCTTTATCTGCTAACGTGAAAGACAAAAGAAAAGTAAGGGATAGTAAGTACAATGACTCTGTGGGTATAAAAAGATAGTACATGATACTAAATATGAGGAGATCAAAGAATACTGTCTTAGGTAAAATACTTTGTATCAAAGTAAGAACACTAATATAATCTTCTACTAACCAAAATCATAAATAATAATAAAATACTTCACTAATATGCTTAACTAGGTATAACCAATTGATCGAGAGTACATACAGTACATCCAAACCTGCATAAAAAAATACATAACTATCACATAGCAAACATATAACCAATCCTTACTAGCGTAACGACATGCGATCATGAATGGGTCACGTGGAAGGTCAAGGTATATTAATAGTCACTTTCCATGAGAGAACGTTTTACCACCGATGTTTCCATAGGTAGACAAGATGGGATAGCTATCTAGCTTCTCAGTTACTAACTGCGAGAGAACGCTCTACCACAGATAGTCCCATGGGCAGTTAGGGTATGTAAATAGTCACTGTCTGCATGACTACCACGGATAGTCCCATGGACAAACAGGATACGTAAATGGCTATTGTCTGCGGGAGAACACTCTATCACGGATGATCCCATAGGTGGACAGGGTATATACATATACCAAGCCAAAATAATAAAATAAGTAGTAACAATTCATCTAAGGATAATGCTTTCCAAGTGTTACGCTACCACAAGTGTACGATTTCATTTTCAGTAATATATAAGATTTGTCGAATCCACAGGGACTATTGATTAAGCACTAGAGATGTCGCAAAGTAAGTTATCTAGACGGTCGAAAGTTGGCTTTGACGCTTGCAAACTAACGAGAGTGATTGAAGAGAGAAAGAGAAGGATGAGAGAATCGATCTTGGAGGTAATTGAGCTTTAGGAGATGGATTCTAAGATTTTAGTTTCATTATGATGTATGATTATGCCCCTAATGCATAGTCACTTCCTTACCCTCCATGTTTAAGGATTAATCCCTATGTTAAGACCTTTTGACTCTAGAAATTGGGTAAGTATCGATGTCCTCTGTAAATAATGACATAATATGTCTAGTGGAATGGGTATTGATCCTGTCCGAACACTGAGTCGATGGACGCTGGGCACGTGGTACTCTCCGAACTGATAATGTGGATCTCTGACCGACCTTGTGGATCTCTGACCGACCTGATGGATCTCCGGCGAACCTGCAAAGAAGTCGAGCCAGGAAGGGGTTCCCGATGACGACCCTCCGACGCTCAAGTCAGGCAAGAGGGAAACGATGAAGTGGCTCCAAAGATGAGAGATCGCCTACCTCCGGCGAAGTCTTAGGGCTCTTATATAGAGCTGTGGGGAGGCTTATGCACACCTACCGAGGCGTACACGTGTCCTTTACCGTACCTTAATATGGGCTTACCAGAGGAGCATGCCTGACACCATACTGCTACATCCAAGCACCTCTCTGATGGGACAGCAGAACCTTCCGTCATAAGATTCTGCGTATGGCTTGGTCGTCGAACATGCCTGTTGTCAGAGGATGTTCCCCAATGTCCCCTTGTCCTTGTCTCCTTTTTCCCTGAGCCGAGCGTCCATCCGCTCGGCAGGCATCGGTTCGACCGGGCATAGGTATCGGTCCGACCGGGTGCTCGGTTGATACTGTTCCTTCACAGCATTGATGCTTTACGCCTCGGCCGAGCGGGCTACCTGCTCGGCCAGGCGACCCGCTCGGCCCGGCGACCCTGTTCACCATGAGCGTCGGAAACCTGACTCCCCGTCAGGTTGTCTTTGATTCCGCTCGGACCCGTTCGGCCGGTCGACCCAACCCTTCTCCGATCGGCCGGACCTCATGCTGACCCTTTTGACTTTTGACCTCTACGTGTCATTGACTCCCCTCAAAGGGGGTCCGCCGTCCTTACTGCCGGATCACTTGCCTCCCCTTCAAGTCTAGTCGAAGGAGGCGATTAGTCCGACTGACTGGACCACCAGTCACGCCGAGCGGCGTATCTGTGAAACTATTCTCCGCTCGACCCCCACGGGGGTAGCTATGACCTTAGTCAATGCCAACATTCCTCGGATCTCTTCGAAATTTGCACCAATCTTCGACATTAAGGCTGGGTATGCGCTCTGTGCCTCGTGAAGGCGCTCATTAAATGCACTCCAGTGGCCGAATGCCACGTGGCGCTGCTGCCATCATCGTACGGCGGCGGCGTCGCGGGCGACGAGACCGAGGCGGTTTGAAATGGATGGCCCGATGCGTGCTTCGGTTCCTGTGACCTGCATCCGACGGTGGAGGCCGCTCGGGCTCAACCCTATAAAGCCTTCACCTTCTTCCTCCGCCGCATTCTTGCTTTCTCATGCTCCACAGCTTCCTCTGGCGTTTCAGACTTCCGGCGATCCCGCTTTTCCGTTTCCGGCGATCTACAGCCTCCTCCTTTCGATCCTCAGCTTCTTTGTAAGGTCCTTACCCATTCTCTGTTATCCTCGTGTTTTTTGCCGAGTTCTCGCTCTCTGGTTGCTATATTGTTTGTCGTCTTCTTCTTTCTATCATTTGCCTCTCCTCGCCTTTTGTGGTTTCGCCCGTTCGGACAATGGCCAGTTCCTCTCATCCTCAAGACCCAGCCCTCGACCCGTGGTATACCACCATGGAGTCGCGCTTCGATCGGCGCGACGCTGATATTCTGATGAACAATTTTGACTTCCCCTCTGACTTTGAACTTATCTTACCCTCCCCCTCTGCTCGGCCACACAAACCACCGCGCGGAGCTATCTGTGTTTTCTGCGACCAGTTCATAGCCGGTCTGTGATTTCCACTCCATCCCTTTATCGTAGAAGTCTGTAATTTTTTCGGCGTTCTACTCGGAAGCTTAGTCCCTAACAGCTTCCGCCTTTTATGTGGCATTGTTGTGTTGTTCAAAATCCACAACATTCCCCTCCGACCGGAGGTCTTCTACTATTTTTATTACCCTAAACAGTCCAAGCTGGGTACTTACATGTTCCAGGCTCGGCCCGGTTTAGTCTTCTTTAATAAACTGCCCTCTTCCAATAAACATTGGAAAGAGTACTACTTCTATCTTCGTCTTCCCGAACGGGCCTCTTTCCGAACCCAGTGGCAGGTCGGACCGCCAACCTCCCCTGAGCTAAAGAGGTTCAAGACACGATCGGACTATCTTCACGCTGCCAACATGCTAGCCGGTCTGAAGTTCGTTATCAACAAGTTCTTACCTGAAGGGGTGATGTACATATTTGGCCCGAGTCCGATCCGGACTCCCCTCCCAAGCGGCTTCGGTAAGAATTTTACTTGTGTATTCGCCTTGATTGCTAACTGATTTTCTCCTTTTTCCTTTGCAGCGGACATTGTCATGGAGTCCGTGATGGCCGGGATTTTGAAGAGGAAAGCGGCGGCGCTCGAGGCTGCAGCTGCCAAAGAGATGGAGCAACTGGGCATCACCCCGGTCGGCTCTAACGAAAAAGAGAGCGAAACGAATGCGGGGGAGTCGGCTGCTCAGGCTTCTTTCCCGGAGCCGGCGGTTAGCATAACTTCTAGCTGAGGGCCTTCCGTCCAGGAGGAAGGCTCCGCTCAGGAGGAAGAGCGCCCTCTTTGACAAAAGAGGCGCCGAGCGGAGACACCACTTCGATCGGCCACTTCCGCGGTCCAGCCGTCCGAGCGGACCACCGCCGATTCTCACGGCAAAGCCCCAGCGGTTGAGGCGATCTCGTCCGATCGGACCCCATCCCAACTGGATGCGTCCGCGGATCCCCTCGAGGCCATACCTGTCAGCGCTCTTCCGCCCTCTCCCCGCCGAGTCCAATGCTCGGCCATTTTGTCCCAGTTTTCTGCACCGGCCTCCGATCCTTCCCCAACTTCCGCTCAGACGACTCCCGGTCGGCACTGTACCATCAGGGTCTCCTTGCATCTCCCCACCGAAGAGTTGATGCCCGAGTCCGATCGGCCAACCGCGCCTGAGCACATGATCACCATGAAGGGGCCCCTAGCCGAGATGTGGGCCGACGCTCGGCCACGTGTCGCGATGATTCCACTCGGCAATCTGGGCAACAGCCATATGCAGCAGGCCACTGGGGTAAGTGTGTTTTCTCTCGAAGTTTTTTATGCCGTAATTCCGATCGACTATTAACATTTCTTATTCATGCCAGAGATGGGTAGAGGAGATCGCTGTCTCCAACCGTCTGGCCATGGTGGACGAAGAGTTAAAGAGGCTAAGGAGTTCGGGCGGCGCGCCCTCCCTGGGTCCTTCATACGCCGAGCTACAGAAAGAGCTCAAGAAGACCCAAGATCTGTTGGCGGCTGAGCAAAAGAAGATGGCCGACCAGGCCCATACTCTGGCCGAACTCGAACGACAGTTCAAATCACTGGACCGCAAAATAAACCTGGCAACCGATCGGAAGAAAACAGCTATTGCCGATCTGGAGAAGAAAAATATCGAGGCCCGGGGCCTGGAGCAACAAGTCAAAGAGCTGATGGAGCAGCTGGATGGCGAGAAAGCGAGCCGCTCGGCTGAGGCGACTAAACATAAGGATGAACTGAAGACTTTGTAGGAGTCTCTCGAAGCTTCCCAAGCTGCCTTCAAATAATATCAAGAGGCCGAACCCGGCCGAGTCGCAACCCTGAGGCTGAAGCACATCCGATCGACCAAATTTTTAGAAAAAGTATGCGAGCGGATGTATACTACTTTTGAGCTTGCCATCACCGCCACGACGGACTATCTGAAGTCCAAGGGTCAGCTTCCTGACTCCGCCAGCATCCCGACCCAAGACTATGCAGCGCTCCTTAGCAACATCCCTAAGGACCTTTATGATTTTCTGGAATAGAAGTCTCTATGTAATTCGGTCGTTCGGCCAAAAAACTTCCTTTTTTGTAATTCGACTGCTCGGCCTTGATTTCTCTAATTTCAATGAAAAATTTATCTTTGTGCAACTTCGTTTTTACTTTGCATGCTTGTGGGTGATTGGTCGGGGCCTATGACACACAACTCGGCCAACTAGGCCTCCCGAGCGGGCGTAGGTGGCATACGACTTGTCACTACTTTCCCTTGCCGCTTATCTTCAAGTGTCTTTCGTTCCGGCCGGGGGGTTTATAGTCGTCGGTTCGACTCTCGGGTTTAACGTCGGAGCTCGACGGTCTTCCGACCGGAGGGTTTATAGTCGCCGGTATGACTCTCGATATTTAACATCGGAGCTCGACGGTTTTCCGACCGGAGGGTTTATAGTCGCTGGTACGACTCTCGATATTTAACGTCGGAGCTCGACGGTCTTCCGGCCGGAGGGTTTATAGTCGCCAGTACGACTCTCGATATTTAACGTCGGAGCTCGACGGTCTTCCGGCCGGAGGATTTATAGTCGCCGGCACGACTCTCGATATTTAACGTCGGAGCTCGACGGTTTTCCGGTCGGAGGGTTTATAGTCGCCAGTATGACTCTCGATATTTAACGTTGGAGCTCGATGGTCTTCCGACCGGAGGGTTTATAGTCGCCGGTACGACTCTCGATATTTAACGTTGGAGCTCGACGGTCTTCCGGTCGGAGGGTTTATAGTCGCCGTACGACTCTCGATATTTAACGTCGGAGCTCGACGGTCTTCCGGCAGGAGGGTTTATAGTCGCCGGTCCGACTCTCAATATTTAACGTCGGAGCTCGACGGTCTTCCGGCCGGAGGGTTTATAGTCACCGGTACGACTCTCGATATTTAACTTCAGAGCTCGACGGTCTTTCGACCGGAGGGTTTATAGTCGTCGGTACGACTCTCGATATTTAACGTCGGAGCTCGATGGTCTTCCGACCGGAGGGTTTATAGTCGCCTGTACAACTCTCGATATTTAACGTCGGAGCTCGACGATCTTCCGATTCGGCTGACGATGCCCTATACTTGTGCTAATTTTTCAAATTTTTACTCCTGCATTTCAAGTATACAGCCGAACGGAAAGTATACAGCATACATTACATTGACACACCTTTCACCCCGCCCGGTAAGGCTAGAGGTTGTTCGCGCTCCAAGGTCGATCCAATTGTCGTCCGTCTTCATCCTCCAGATAATAGGCACCTGAGCGGAGCTTTTCAATGACTTTGAAGGGGCCCGCCCAAGGAGCCTCCAGCTTGCCAACGTCCCCGACTGGCTTTACTTTCTTCCACACTAGGTCGCCGACCTGGAATGCTCTAGGGATCATGCGTCGGTTGTAGTCTGCTTCATTCTCTGCTGGTATGCCATCAGTCGGACGGATGCCTTGGCTCGCTCTTCGTCGATCAGGTCCAACTCCATCTTCCTCCGCTCGGCATTGTCATCATCATAGTTCTATATCCGGACGGACTCTACGCCGACTTCAATTGGGATAACTGCTTCACCGCCGTACACTAAATGGAATGGCGTGACTCCCGTTTCCTCCTTTGGGGTCGTGCGGATAGCCCATAGGACGCCCGACAGCTCGTCCACCCAGCTTCCTCCTGTGTGGTTAAGTCGAGCCCGAAGAATTCTGAGGATTTCTTGGTTGGTTACTTCAGCTTGGCCGTTGCTCTGGGGATACGCCACGGAAGTAAAGTGTTGTTCGATGCCATAACTTTTGCACCATTCTTTGAGATGCTTCCCGACGAACTGTCGCCCATTATCAGATATGAGCCGGCGAGGAATGTCGAACCGACAGATTATATGCTGCCAGATAAACCTTTTGACCATCTACTTGTATCAGCTCGCACCCGGCTGTGGAGTCCACCAGTTGATCAATCCGCAGCAGAGGGTAGAAATCCTTTGGGCATGCTTTGTTGAGATCCTGGAAATCGATGCAAACCCTCCACTTGTTGCCCGGCTTAGAGACTAGCACTACATTTGCGAGCCAGCTCGGGAACTGGACCTCCCTTATATGTCCGGCCTCCAGGAGCTTCTCGACCTCCGCTCAGATGATGACATTTTGTTCGACGCTAAAGCCCCTCTTCCTTTGCTTCACCGGCCGAGAGTCCGGTCGGACGTGAAGCTCATGCTGTGCTATACTTGGCGAAACCTCATGCGTCAACCAAACGAAGACGTCGCAGTTTCTCTGGAGACATTTGATCACCTCCTTTTTCTGGCTTGCCTCCAGATCGGCCGCAATGAATGTGGTGGCCTCCGATCGGGTCGGGTGGATCTGCACCTCCTCTTTTTCTTCATAAACCAAAGAGGGTGGTTTTTCGGTTATGGCGTTCACCTCGATCCGTGGCATCTTCCGCGCGGAATTAGCTTTGGTTCGGACCATTTCGACGTAGCATTGCCGAGCCGCTAGCTGATCTCCTCGTACTTCTCCAACTTTATCTTCAACCGGGAACTTAATTTTCTGATAGAAGGTGGAGACGGCCGCTCGGAACTCACTGAGCGCTGGTCACCCCAGGATAACATTGTACGCTGAGGGAGAGTCGACCACGACGAAGTTGGCAGTCCGCGTCCTTCTGAGCGGCTCTTCCTCCCAGCGAAATAGCCAGTCAGACCTGTCCGACCGGTAGAACTTCATTGCCCGTAAACCCGTAGAGGGGGTTGTCATGGGCAGCAGCTCAGCTCGATCAATTTACAGTTGGTCGAAAGCCTTTTTAAATATAATGTTGATCGAGCTGCCTGTATCGATGAAAATGCAGTGAATAGTATAGTTAGCTATTACTGCTTTGATGATGAGGGCGTCGTCATGTGGCACTTCGACTCCCTCAAGGTCCCTGGGCCCGAAGCTGATTTTGGGCCCGCTCGCCCGTTCTTGACTGCAGCCGACCGCATGGATCTTGAGCTGCCTGACACTCGCCTTCCTTGCTCTGTTGGAGTCGCCTCCGGTCGGTCCGCAAGAGATGATGTTGATTTCGCCCCGGGACGTGTTGCTTCTATTTTCTTCCTCCCGGGTAGACGGCCTAGGTCACTCCTTAGATACCCGGGGATTGCCCTCATGCCCTTGAGGATGATACCGCTCAGGAGACTTTCTGGATATCCTCCGATCGGCTTCATGGTGTCGTTGTCGCCTATCGGATGATGGCGATCGACGACGACCACTTCGGGGAGCGGGGTGGGCGATCAAGGGAAGGCTTCGGCAATCTCGTGTGTTATGCGTATCAGTCCGGTGGAACGAGCAAAACATTGGGGTCCATACCTTCTTTTTTGGTTTGGGCCGTTCGGCTGCTACCTCTTGGACGGCGTGGGACCTCGCGTGGTGAGGGCGGACTGCTTCGGTTCGCGGTCCTCTGGGCGGCTGGTGGCCAGTGAGCGGCTTCCGCTCGGCAGGGGCTAGTCACTCAGTTGGAGCTTCTTTTCTTCGGGCTGCCTGTGCTTCCCCCACATTAATATACTCATTGGCCCAGTGTAACATATGATCATAGTCTCGGCGCGGCTTTCAAATAAGTGAACGGAAGAAGTCACCGTCCACGAGGCCTTGCGTGAATGCATTCATCATTGTTTCTGAGGTGTCCATTGGAATATCCATGGCCACTCAGTTGAATCGTTGGATGTAAGCTCGGAGTGACTCCTTGGGCTCTTGCTTGATGGCAAATAGACTAACACTGGTCTTCTAGTAACGCCGACTGCTCGTAAAACGATGGAGAAAAGCAATGCGGAACTCTTTAAAGCTGGTGATGGATCCGTCCGGCAACCTCCGAAACCATCGTTGCGCCGATCCCGAGAGGGTGGTAAGGAACACCCAGCATTTCACTCCATCTGTGTATTGATGTAGTGTAGCTGTGTTGTCGAACTTTCCTAGATGGTCGTCCGGGTCGGTGGTTCTGTTGTATTCCCCGATCGCCGGGGACACGTAATGCTTGGGCAGAGGGTCCCGCAGGATGACCTCTGAAAACTGTCGGTTGATCTGCTAGGGGGAGGCATCCGTTCGGAGAGCCTTACCTTTTCTGTAGTCTCACCGGGGTGCCTCGTCGGATGAAGATCCTTGATCAAGGTTGGCTGGTGCGACTTCAGGAGGCGTACGAAATAGGGCTCGATGAAATGGAACCGGGGCAGGCGGTGCTTCCGCTCAGCCTCCTGATGCTGACGTCACTTGTTGCTCCAGTCGCTCGGCTTGCGCCTTCTGTTTCCGTTACTCCACGAGCTTAGCTGCTCTTGCCTCGATTAGAGCATCGAACTCCTCCTGGGAGAGCATCACGGTGTGAGGTCGTCCAACTTCGTCCATCTATTCCGCTCGGATGCAGGTGCGTTCCCACAGACGACGCCAATTTGATCTTGTCCGAACGCTGAGTCGATGGACGCTGGGCACGTGGCGCTCTCCGAACTGATGATGTGGATCTCTGACCGGCCTTATGGATCTTCGGCGAACCTGCAAAGAAGTCGAGTCGGGAAGGGGTTCCCGGTGACGACCCTCCGACGCTCAAGTCAGGCAAGAGGGAAACGATGAAGTGGCTCCAAAGATGAGAGATCGCCTACCTCCGGCGAAGTATGAGGGCTCTTATATAGAATTGTGGGGAGGCTTATGCACACCTACCGAGGCGTACACGTGTCCTTTACCATACCTTAGTATGGGCTTATCAGAGGAGCATGTCTGACACCATACTGCTACAGTCCGAGCACCTCTCTGATGGGACAGCAGAACCTTCCGTCATAGGATTCTGCATATGGCTTGGTCGTCGAACATGCCTGTTGTCAGAGGATGTTCCCCAATGTCCCCTTGTCCTTGTCTCCTTTTTCCCCGAGCTGAGCGTCCATCCGATCGGCAGGCATCGGTTTCTACCGGGCGTAGGTATTGGTCCGACCGGGTGCTCGGTTGAGACTGTTCCTTCACAACATTGATGCTTTACGCCTCGGCCGAGCGGGCTACCCACTCGGCCCGGCGACCCTGTTCACCAGGAGCGTCAGAAACTTGACTCCACGTCGGGTTGTCTTTGATTCCGCTCGGACTCGTTCGGTCAGTCGACCCAACCCTTCTCCGATCGGGCGGACCTCATGCTGACCCTTTTGACTTTTGACCTCTACGTGTCATTGACTCCCCTCAAAGGGGGTCTCCCGTCCTTACTGCCGGATCAGGTATCCTCTGTCACTAAGGACCCCTCGGTTATCCAGTCTAGTAGCAACCTTAAAAAGGAGATAAATCCCTCATGTCTACATGCTTATACCATTCACACACTTTATCAAACACATAAGAGGCACAACATAAGTAGAGCATGGCATAAAACCTTCATTGAACAAGAAAATTAGCATACACTAGTTCATACCTCAATCAATACATCAAAATTACTCCTTACATTCATAGAAAAGGAGATCTACTCCATTGTGAGGGAAGAACAATCTCAAAACATAAAGTAAAGCATACTTACAACCCTTGATGTGAGAAGAAGGGGAAGAAGAGAAGCTTGCCAAGGTTTCCGATGTCTTGGGGATGCCTCCTTGCTCTGGAGATGGACGGAACATTAAGGGATGATGGTGGATGAAGCTCTAGGGTTTTCCCCAAAGGGGAGAACCATTTCCCCAAGAGAGGGACGAAATCCCAAACCAAAGATGCGATAAAAGAATGGGGATCTTGACCCTTTTATACCTCCTCCAAGCTGCCCAGGAAAACCAGGATTACAGGGGTCTGATAAACCAAAATTTTCATCCATTAAACTAGGTTTTCTCATGATTCACCCTAAATCAAAGTTGTAGCTCTTGAAATTATCTTCAATCTGATACTTGGATCGAGTCTGGCTCCAACCGAACTGAAAGTTATGATGGTTTAAAGTTTAGTCTGCAGTCTGGGCGGAGGTCCAGTTGAACCTGCGATTAGGAGACACGGTCGTGCTATTTATTATGCGTAGACAATGCTTTCTCTCTATTAGATCTGAAGCAAAGTTGTAGATCTTGAAGTCAGCTACGTTTCAGTATAAATAACATCCCGAAACTCCAAAGGAGTGCAAAGTTATGGCTGAATTATGATTGGTCTGTAATCTGCCCAGAATTCAGCATAACTCTGTTTTGGTGTGGTACGGCCCGTGTTCTTCGTCACACGCCCGTGTGGAATCCACATGGCCTCACACGGCTTATTCTCTGGCTGAGTCACACGGCCGTGTGGCTCACACGGCCGTGACCCTCTTCTTCTCTACCGAGGTCATACGGTCGTGTGGATTCACACGATTGTGACCTTCCTCGCCACTGGAATGTTGGCACGGCCGTGTGCTGCTTGGCCACGGGGATAATGGCACGACCGTGTGGGGCATACGGCCGTGGCCTTCTTCGCATCGGGTGCTAGCACGGCCGTGCCATTCGGCACGGCCAAGGCATGATAATGGCCACACGGTCATGTGGCCTACACGACCCAAGCTCCTGTGTACGTTTTTGCTCCATTTTCGCTCCAAATAGTATCCTATCAATAAAAACAAGCAAAGAGAAGATCTCTGAACAAAATATAATGGAAGTATGACATTATAAAGAAATAGGGTGTGATAAGCATAGATTATGCAAATGAAATACAAGTAGATGTGCATCCAAACATACATAAAAGTGTATATAATCAATGTACATCACCAAGCTACACTATAGTCTAACCTCGCTAGCGTATAGGAATGATCTTATATAAAAACAAAAAGTCTACAAGGATACTCGATATCTAATACTATGATATAATCTTACTAATGTATAGGCATAAGCCTACATAATAAGTAAAGATTTAGTAGGATACTCAATATCCTACCATACAATATAATCTTACTAATATATAGGCATGAGCCTACATAACAAGCAAAGGTTTAGTAGGATACTCAATATTTTATTGTACGGTATAATCTTATTATATTTTAGTCATGAGCCTATATAACAAGTAAAGGTTTAGTAGGATACTCGATATCCTACCATACGGTATAATCTTACTAATGTATAGACATGAACCTAAAGAACGAGCAAGGTTCTAGTAGGATACTTAGCTATTTAGCTATGGACTATGTGTGATAGGTCAATATCACTATCTCGTCTAATGGGCTATTCAAATACATAGAAATACAATAAGTAACAAGTTTATCAACATGTACCTAAGTACAAGAACAACAAATATAGTAATAATGATCGCAATCAAGGAAATTCTAGTCACCTAGTCATAATATCTCATCTAACTCACTGGTATCATCATAATTACCATAAACCAACGGATTTAGAATTAAGTAGTCATGGATGCCATTATAAAGAAAATAACCTGGTGGAATACTCTACCCCTCTACTAGGATAAGATATCTATCCTGCGTAGATAGGTATAGTCTCATTGACATATATACACTCACATAAATATACACAAGTTTACTTATAGGTACAAGCCTAAATATATAACTAAAATATGATGTACATGCACGAGCATCAATTTGTAACTATACTATAGTCTAGTGATATCATGTATACCCAAACAATACATGCATGAAAATAAAGGAAACTGCATAAATATTAAAATAGATCAAAATATAAGCTCAAGCAATAAAAAGTTAAGCTCAAGAAGTAACCAAGAGTAGATATCAATTTTAAATAATTACTACTCAATCAATACAAATAATAGAATCATGCATTAAGATCAAAGATCTAAAGAAAATAAGCAAGAACTATCCACCTCAAATGTAGAGTGTCCTGCTTATGTTCAAGTCCAATGGTCACCTTGAGTTTGAATCTGAAACCAATAATAAGTAACACAATCAATACTTAGATTTACAATAGATCAGATAACGAAACCAAACTCTAAACTAATCAAGAATGCTAATATCTCATCCCAATGATTCAACCCTAAATTGATTTGGAAAACTCCCAATTAAATTAACCTAATCCTTAATTAACTCAGATCAATCCAACCACTTTGATTTAATTAGGTTTATCCCATATACACAAGTAATCCATGTATGAGAATTAGAAATCTCCAAATAACTAATCCATCGATGCAAGTTTACAGAGAGGTAATATTTCCTTACCCTACGACTTCTCCTTCAGCAACAACACCCGGTGGTTAGCGAAGGCAACAGAGATAGCTACAGTGGCAGATTAGCAATAGTAGTAGTAGCAACAACTACTGCCCTAGGCCCATCGAAGTGAAATGGCGGCAGGTTGGGTGGTTTCGACATGGTGTGCATGAGTTGGCTACTGGCGGAAACAACAAGCAATCATGGCCGCAAGCTTGCTATAGTGGTCGCAGGCTACGATGGTCAGAGCAAAGGTGAAATAGCCTGACTGAACTGAGCACCAAAGGACAATTGATGGTGCCAGCAAGAGTGATGATTAATGGCCAACAGCGCTGCACTCGTGTTTCCTCCCATGCGTAGAGAAAGGAGAGCAAAATAGTAGCTAGTCGGACATGGTTGTCACCACGTTGGCCTCGACTAGCAGCGGTGGCCACAGGATGACATTGGTGACGACAACGTTGATAATTGGCTGGTGATGGAAATGAAAATGGGAGAGGGGTGGCAACCCACATGGTGAGGTCTCGTGACACACACAGAGAAGTGGCACTAATGGATTGACATGAGGAGAGGGTAGACTTCCCGCTCATGGCTAGAGAGGGCATATAGGCATCAACGATGAGGATGGTGACGCCAAGCAATTAAGGAGGAATCAGGGCGGCGTGAGAGGGAGAGAAGAAGACATCGAAGGTGAGAGAATTTAGGTTATGGAAATAAAAAAAATAATTTTGAAAAATTAATATTTCCTCATTTAAATAGGGTAAATAAAACAGGTATTTCTTTATTCCTTTTATCCCTATAAAATATAAAGGACTCATTTAAAATTAAAAAAAATTCTAAAAATTCTTAAATATCTAATAAGGTAATTTCTTAATTAACTTCTAGAATTTAATTGTTGTTTCAAGGAAAGGAGCGGAGCCCTAAATCTAAGATGATGTCAAAAAGGGAGAAAATACCCTTTTCTAGCTGAGGGACACAGCCGTGGCTCCACACCACACGACCGTGCCTTAGAGGTACAGACATAGCGTGTATACCATGGGAAGGAGGCATAACCGGTTCATGAAAATTCTTGAAAATAGGAGACACGATCATGCCTCTTAGGCACAGCCTACCCGTGTAGCCTGTTGAGATGAAGCACTGCCATGTACCTAGGATATGACCATGGCGTTGGTCTTGTTGGAGCGAGACATGGTCGTGCTGTGGGTTCTACTAGGCACAACTTTGGAAGCCCTCCGAGACACGACCGTGACTTGTAAGCACGACCATGTTAGTGAATAAGCACAGTTGTGCCTAGAGAAGCACGGTCTTGCCTTGTCGATCTTCCTCCAAAGCCGCTCAAATGTTCATTTTTGTTCAATTTTTTTTGCTTTAAATTATGTCCTATAAATGAAAATACACAAAAATATCTCCGAATAAAAAAAGTAATTATGCTAATATAATGATAAAATAGGATGCGATAATATAAATCATACTCCTAAAATGTAAGTAAATGTACATCAAATAATGCATAAAAACATATATAATCTATGTGTATCACTAGGAAAAATTCCAACATATAGATAATTACACATGATGAAATACCCACTAATTGTAATTCAATCACAATTTTTTTCATGTTATTCTTTGTATTGTGGACTTTATTAATTGTGTTTAAGATTAAATCACATACATAAATAATGTACATCCAAATAGTGACTTTTATTTATCAAATAACTAAGACAATGTTTAAGGCGATTGCCTTTGTTGGTACCCCAAGGTAGTTTTGATATGATCAACCAAGTCAAGGTCCTGTTGGTATTTAACCCCTGTATCTAAGAGTGTAGGAACTTAGAAGTACAGGAAGTCGAGCGAAAGAAGCATCAACGAGAAAGACGACACGAAAGTGAGCCAATGAGCTCAGTGCGTCTGAGGGACGAGGTGCTGTGGACTAAGACTTTTATTCAAACTTGATGTGGTGTGAGCCATCATGATGATAAAATTTTATCCCCCTCTAGGCTCCTGGAACCCTTCCAAGTGGCCCAAACAAGGTTATAAATATAGCCTAATCCCAGCAGTCTAGAACAACTGAGATATGAGTTTCTTTAAGTGTTCTACGACTTTGTCTGCTTCCAATGCTTGTCAGAGGCTTCTCCGCCTATGATGAAAGGAGAATTTGAGTAGTGCTTTAGAGTCTTAGATTAACAACCTTCTCGGTTGTAACCAAGTAAAAAATTAGTAGCCTCTTTCTTTTTAGTTTATTAATTCTATTTATACAAGTATATTATTATCTCAAAAGATTGAGAAAGGTTTGTTTGTTATTATTGTGCAGGCAATTCACCCCCTCTTACCGGCCACACCGATTCTAGAGCTAGGCCCACTACAGAAGGACTAACTGCCATCTGAAGTAAAAGAAATGACGTGATCTAGCATCTATTTGCTGAAACTTGAGGGAGACTTCGCAACTTGGAAGAAGCGCATGGAGGTATTCTTCAAAACTGACTTCAAATTTCTCTTAAGCATAAAATACGATTTTGTAACACCTATGAATTAGCATGGAGCCGAGAAAGAGTAATACACATGGATGAAGGAGCAAGCCGACTTTATAGCTAATGGAAAAGTAGAGTTCCATCTACTCAGGGTTCTTCCACCCTAGGAGGTTAGCCAGATCGAAAGTTACAACTCTACCAAAGATCTCTGGAAGAAATTTCTGGAGCTTCATGAAGGTACCTCAGAATCCAAACTGGCTAAGAGGGGCATCCTTCAAAGCGAACTAACGAACCTCCGGATGAACAAGGGAGAGAAGGTAGCCCAATTCCATGCAAGAATCAAAGACCTAATCACTCAGCTTAACAACGTCAGAGAAAAGGTAACAAATCATGACTCCTTAAGGTACGCACTTAACTCCTTTCCGAGAACTCAAGAATGGTTAGCTTTAGTAGATGTTTACACATCTCTAAGGATCTTTAGGTATGTACTCTTGAAAGCTTATTTTCAACTTTTGAACTTTACGAGTCTTGCTGTACAAATTCTTAGGAAATAGAGAAATCAAACAACATTACTTTAAAAGCCAAGAAGGATGAATAAGATGCTGACAACTTCTTCGACGACGATGAAATAGCATACATGGTAAGGAAATTCAAGAAAATTTTTAAAACTAATAAGTTTAATCAAGTGCATGCAAAGAAAAGAAAATCAAGGAAGGCAAGATGCTATAACTATAATGAAGAGGGGCACATTAAGGATGACCACCCAAAACTGAAGAAGGAATACAAGAAGGGACCAACTACAACAAAGCACCAAATCCTGAAAGCGGTGTGGGATGAGTCATCATCAGAGTCAGATCTGGTGGAGTACGCTGGACTTGCACTGATGGCAAGCCACCAGGAGGAGAGTATAGATGAAGGGGGAGGCTCCTCAGAGGAAAATAGCAGCGAGGAGGAAGAAACAAACTTTAGAACATATTTGGTAATTGAGGTATATTTACTACCCCTAACCAGTTATATTTAGGTATCAAATCCATGACCAGATCCCTATGTAAACTAAAAACAAAAATATTAATTTGAAAAAGGAAGTTTTGGAATTAAGAACAATCCTAGCAAAAACATGCCCCCGAGAAATGTGTGATAAATTAAAAGATGAAAATAAAAAATTGAAGGACCAAATTGAAAAATCAAGAAACTTTGCATATGATAATCAAAATACCTGGAAAAATTATAGAAACCTAAATTGGTATCTTAAATATCATAAGGGTCAAATTAGAAAACAAATATCACAGAAGTATGTTCCTAGAAATTTTTGATAAATTCGGTAGGAAGGAATCTGTTTTGGGTTCCAAAATTATGCTTAAATTAAAATTATCTTTTGATGCATGACCTTACGTAGGACTTTCAGAAAGAAAATTAAATATTTAAATTCTTTAAGAGGCTTTGTCTAGAAGTGGTTGATCCTCCAATAACCAAGAAGGCCTAGTGTCTCGCCACAGTCTGGAAGTCAATTACTGAATTGAATGTTTAATTGACTTACTGTGAAGCATTTAACTAATGCTTTAAATTACTTATCAAAATTTCTATTAGAAAATTTTCTATGAATTACTTATCAAAATGCAAGTTTTTTTGTGATTTTTTCCCTAAAATTTAAATTTTTACCCTTGTTAAATCTTTTTAAACATTTATTTTTTTTTAAAACTTGTTAATAAAACCAGAGTTTTTCAAACTTAACCTTTCATTTTTTTCCTTAGACTCTATATTTTTCTTTCCAAATTCATTTTAAAAAATATCTTATTTTTTTAATATGATCAAAAGGGGGAGTAGTGAAGATTAAGTCTATGGGGAGGGTAGTTAGTAAATATTTTTAATTTTTTTTACTTGTAAGTTTTTTTTTCTTTCAAAAATTATAACTGTTATTTTTTAGGTTTACCCTAACTTAACTTGGGTTTGCTCACATCAAAAAGAAGGAGATTATTGGTATCCCAAGGTAGTTTTGATGTGATCAACCAAGTTAGGTTAGGTTTTGTTGGTATTTAACCCCTGTGTCTAAGTGTACAGGAACTTAGCAGCATAGGACGAGTGAAAGACGCAGCTAGTGAGAAGGATGACATGGAAGAGAGCTGATGGGCTCAGTGTGTCTGAGGGATAAGGTGCTACGGAAGAGTATGTGGGCAGACGAGAAGGAGGAGCACGATGTTTTTGAGGGACGAGAAGCCATAGCGGAAGATTGCTCGAAGGCTGGAAGTTGGGTTCGGGTGATTCCTATTCCGGATGGCCGAGATAACCTAAGCGAGCAGAGCCAGAGCAGAAGACCCGGACCCAAGCGAGTGAAATCGGAGCTAAGACAGGGACCAAATGTTAACAGGATGTTGACTTTCTTGGTTCGAGCGCCCAGACCAGGACTTTTATCCAACCTTGACGTGGCATGAGCTATCACGATGGGGATAAAATTTTATCCCCCTCTAGGTGTCTGAAACCCTTCCATGTGCCCTGAATATGGCTATAAATATAGCCCTGATCCCAATAGTCTAGAACAACTGAGATACGAATTTCTTTAAGCATTCTATGACTTTTTGTGCTTCCAACGCTTGTAAGAGGCTTCTCCGTCTACGACGAAAGGAGAATTTGAGTAGTGCTTCAGAGTCTTGGATTAACAATCTTCCCAGTTATAACCAAGTAAAAAATTGATAACCTCTTTCTTTTTAGTTTATTAATTCTATTTATACAAGTATATTATTATTTCAAAAGATCGAGAAAGGTTTGTTTGTTATTATTGTACAAGCAATTCACCCCCTCTTGTCAGCCACACCGATCCTAATAGCCTTTAGAACACTTCTCAAATTAATATTACTAAAAGTTAGATGGAAACCTTTTCTATTTAAGTTAGAAATAGAAACAATGTTCTTTATTAACAAATAAGTTTCTATGGCTATAGATGCAACTTTTACCCCATTGCTAAATTGTAAATTTGCTTCACCCTTTACCAATCTTCTAGTCTTCTACTATTCCTTATCCCTCGTATGTCATTATATATGTGTGAGGCACACCATGTATCCAATACCCCAAGTGTTTGAAAAACAAGTATTACATTCAATAACAAAGATACCTAAAGCAGATAGGGCATTGAATGCCTTCTTCTTCTTTAAGGACTAAAGATAAATCTTGTAGTTTCTTCTCCAATGTCTCATCTTACCATAGTGGTGGCATGTGTCCTTTAGAGTTGACTCTTCTTTCTTGGCCTTCTTCTTCCCTTTGGCTTGAGTTTTTGACATTATTTTAGAACCTTTCTTAGAAGAGTCAAACAACATCAGAACTTTTAGTTTTTCCTTGATAGATGGCTCCACTGTCTTAAGCATGTTGATCAACTCGAGAATGGTGGATTCAAGATGGCTTATCTGATAGTTTATTACAAATTATGAATAGCTGTCAGACAAACTATATAGAAGTAAGTCAATCCTTAATTCATGATCCTTGACAAAACCAATTGATCCCAATCACTCAATGCAACCTTTAATCTTTAGTGCAAGTTGCATCGCAAATGAATTCTCCATCTTTGAGTGAAAGAGAAGGCTAGAGATCTCGAATCATTCGGATATTGGTTACTCATCAAAAAACTCATGAAGTTGATAGACAATAGTATAAGTATCCATATGCTCATGTTGCTTTTGCAATTCAAGAGACATCGAAGCTAGCATGATGTAGCCTGCTAGCTCAGAATCTATCATATGCTTGTGATAGGCCAATCGTTGATCATCAGTAGCATCCTTAACCGGACTTGTGGAAGAGGCTCTTCAAGGACATAGAAAATTTTCTCAAGCTTGAGAACAATTCTTAGATTTTGAAGCCAATCCAAGAAGTTCAAACCTATCATTTTATTTGTTTCTAAAATTGAGAGCAAAATTATAGAAGTCATGCTTATTCTAACAACTTATAAATATAAAATTGAATATAAGAGAGATAAATTAAATATAACATGCAAATAATTCACATTCATAAAAAGAATCCTACTTGGTTATTCAAATTCAAGAGTCCTTACTTTGAATTCAAAAGATGGTAGGTTATCTCTAAGTGGGTTGGTATCCACTATAGATAATAATGACTTTGGAGAGAGTCCAACAAGTCATTCTTAGTTCTAGTGATAGGTTTCAAATATACCAATTATATATCGCATATATCTAACTATCACATTATGCTATTAACTATTGATTTTTCATTACTTATCAGATTGTTAAGTCATTAACATATATACATCATATGTATATCACTTAACTTTAACTCTATCCATATTAACCTTGGAGAGAGTCCAACAAATTAATGCTTCAACTTAAAGTAAACCTATTAATCATAAGATCATATCTCAATGGTCTAAAAATGTCCAATGGCAAGTTATGCTTGGAGAGAGTCTAACAACGTAAACAAGAAATTAAACTCTAATTCTTATCTTATGAATAGAAGGTGTAAGCTTTAAAATTTAAACAAGAGATTTATGTTATTAAGGTCTCATCAATTCCATACAAGGTATAAACATAACATAGACATAACATAGTTATCATGGTATAAACATGGTATAGACATTGTCTAGTTATAATGGTACAAACACGGCATAGTTGTCATGGTATAAATATGGCATAGTTATCATATATCAAACCATATATATATAATTATGAGTTTGGTTTCAAAAAACCAAAATTCCTTAACTAGATTAGTAAATAATTTGGAAAATGTTCCAAATTCTGAAGTTCCTAATCAGATTAGGAAACATCCTTTAAATTTCAAAAATTCTAAAATTTTGGAAGTTCCTAATTAGATTACCTAATTTTGGAAGTTCCTAATTAGACTAGGAAACACTTTCCAAAATTTAGAAATTTCTAACGCATTAGGAAATAATTTTTAATTTGAAAATTCTAGACCGGATTAGGAAACAATTTTCAAAATTAGAATTCCCTAATCATATTTGAAATATGTGACTAAAACCATTGGAGTTTCCAGGAACATCTTCACACTTTTTCCAAAAAAAAAAACTTATGACAATTTATGATATTCAAAACTTAGATCTACAATCTATATTGAAACACAAGCTGCTTTGATACCACTTATTGAAAATTTTGAAATACAAAATGTATGTTTTCAATAAAACACTCATAAGAAGAAACATGATCTACTTAAAAAAATTTGTTCATCCTAAATAAACAATATCATACAGGTGCAAGACATAAACACAAATCAAAAAGGTTGTATAGAAGTTATATCTTTATGATGATGTTTAGTTGAAAAGAAATAACCTATAAAGCCTCACAAGACTTGCCACTATTAGTATTCATGTTGAAATATCTTCAAGAAGACTTTACAATCTACAAGTTGTGCCTTCATTTGGTACTAGCCAAATAAAAGAGATAGCACAATCTGAGAGAGATGTCGGCGACACCAAGAGGAGCTGGCGGTACAAGGGGATGTCGACCCATAAAGTTTGGGCAGTGGAACAACGGGGGAGCCGACTAAACCTTTTGGAAGGCCATAAAGGGGAGCCGGCGAAATCTTTTGGGTGGTACATGGAGGAAGGTGGTGACACAAGGGGATGGGTGGTGGCTCTAGGGTGGTCGACGACACAAAACAAAGAGGAGAAAATAAAACAAAAAACCTATCTTTTTTTTATTCCATGAAGATGGCTTTTTATACCTCTTCACTAAAGCTTAAGGAATAAGCCCTAGCTCATACCATATGTTTAAGCCTGAACTCGCCTACAAGAGGCTTGGCTAAGAGTGCTTCTGGAGTGAAAAATATTTTTCATATTTTCCCTTTACTTGGTCCAACCAGACTTAATCTCCCTCTTTAAGAATCTTATTTTCTAACTTATTTGTAGGTCTTTAAGGAATACTCATAGTGTGTGTAACTCAATAGATTTTTAGTTATGTTGATCATTTATAATTAACCATTAATTATGAATAGATCATGAGTGTCACCTAGTAGTACATTATGACCCCCAATTGACTGAAAAATCATAGTTGACTTCAAAACGTATTCTGAACTCTTTAGCAGCTACAGTAATTAGTGCTTTTATTCCTTTTACTCATCTTATATCCACTTGATTTAGAAAATGGTATATGTGTTAGTCCCCACTAGGCTGACTACATCACACCTAGCCTAAGTTATAGTCCCTTGCCCTATGAATTCAAATTACTCAAAGAGAAAAATACATATCCAAGAAGATCATCCTCTTGACATGTTTATTTTGGCTAAAGACTTATGAATACTAATCCTGACAAGGGACTATAGGGTATACATCTCCTTATAAAAGAAATGTTGAATTTTTGTGGGGTTATTCAAATACATTCGGGTATATTGACTTATACTCAATCATCACATAACTACACCTCCTCGGAGATGTTTAGCTAACATATCAAAGTATAAGCCTCTATGACTAAGATAACTTGAATATCTCAAGTCTGAGGAAACTTACACTCGAGCTACAATGATATTTTCATTGGCATGTAAAGAACTACATGAAGTCTAATAATAGGTCACATCCGATGAACTAGTTATCATTAACTAGCATTCACATGTTAACTCTCAATATCCCTATATTTCCAACCAGTGAGGGTCTACTGCTTGGACAAATGAAGGAGTATAACATGTGCTAGTCTCATAGAATTGACAATGTTGAGTCTCATCAATTCACCGACTAGGACAAAAATTCAATACTTACATAATTATACATGATGAGATACCTACTAATTGTAATCCAATCTTAATTTCTCTCATGATATGTTTTATATTATAAACTTCATTAATTAAGTTTAAGTTCAAATCACATACATATAGAATGTACATCAAAATAGTAAATTTTATTTATCAAATAAATAAGACAATGTTTAAGATGATTTCTTTTAGGACACCTCCCAAATATAACAATTAATAATAAAAAGCCCTCTAAGTCAATGTCGATCTCAGAGAAACCACTACAACAAATATGAATTTTCACAATGCACACTTATATTATCTGCCGCACACATCACACGTTGCATAACTACAAGCTATTAAAAGTCATAAGACATTGACATCACGCGCCATACACTACAGTTAATGTAAGTACCCTGTGGTAGTTTTGTTGTGGTTAACTAAGTTAACTTAGGTTCTGTGTGTGTTTGATTCTTGTGTTTAAGTGTGCAGAGCTTAGGAACACAAGAAGTCAAGTGGAAGACAGCTATCGAGAAAGATGGTATGGGAAAAGAACCGATAAGCTTGATGCATCCGAGGGACGAGGGACGAGGTGCTGCGGAGGAGTACAACGATCGACGAGAAGGATGTGTGCGACGTTCGAGGGATGAGAAGTTAGGGAGGAAGCCTACTCAAGGAGAAGGATAGAAGATAGGTTCGGGTGAGCCTAATTCCGGATGGACAAAATCATCTAAGCGATCAGAGCAGCGGAAGAGCCAATCGGGAGCTGCAGAGCTACTGGAGGCACCCTAAATTTGGTTGGAGGTACCTCCACACCATTTTGTGAGAAGGCTCCTTCAACAGGGTTAAAGGCGCCTTCAACCACCCATGGAAGGTGCCTTCAACCCTTTGAAGGCACCCTAGACTGGACAAAATATAACCTTTAGCGAAGATAAAACCTTCTCTTCGCTTTCTAGCTTGAGGCACCTTCCAACCTCAGATAAGATTTTCCAGGGGTTATAAAAAACCCTCGAGACCTAGGAAATATAGAACAACTCTAGTATTAACTTTCCTAGTTATTCTTGAGCTATAAACGTGTGTAAAAGGTTTCTTTGCTTTCAACAAAGAAGATCTTCTAATGATTTTCAATGTCTTGAATTAACAACCACCTAGGTTGTAACTGTTAGTACCCCAAGGTAGTTTTGATGTGATCAACTAAGTCAGGTTAGGTCCTATTGATTTTTAACCTATGTGTCTGAGTGTGCAGGAACTTAGGAGCACAGGAAGTTGAGTGAAAGACGCAGTTAACGAGAAGAACGACACAGGAGAGAGCTAACGGGTTTGGTACGTTTGAGTGATGAGGTGCTGTGAAAGAGTACGTAAGCGAACGAGAAGGAGGCCCGTAGTGTTTCCGAGGGATGAGAAGCCAGAGTGGAAGGTTGCTCGAGAAGACCAAAAGTTGGGTTTGGGTGAGCCCTATTTCGGATGGCCGAAATCACCCAAGCGAGCGGAGCCGGAGCCGAAGACCCGGACCAAGGTGAGCAGAAACAGAGTAGAAGACCAGGATTGAAAAATCAACAAAAGCTAATTTTTTGGTCCGAGGCACCTCGAGCTAGTCCAGGGCGCTTGGACCCTGTTGAAGGAACGCTTGGACTCCGAGCGCTTGGACTCCGGGTGCCCGAAACCCTTCTAGGCGCTCGGAGCAGAAAATTATCTGAAACGCGATGTGGTGCATTCCGTTGTGACAAGATAAAAGTTTATCCCCTCCCAGGTGCTTGGAACTTTTCTAGGAATCCCGACCATGGCTATAAATACTGCCCTGGCCCCAATGGTTCAGAACAACACTTGTAATTCATTTCTTTTCAATCTTGTTCTATAACTAAGTGTTTTAATTGCTGTAAATAGGCTTCTCTGCCTGAAGGAGAGTTTAGTACAATTTCTGTTGAAACTCCATGGTAGTTTTGATATGATCAACCAAGTTAAAGTTAGGTCTTATTGTGTTGGAACCTTGTGTCTAAGTGTGCAAGAGCTTAGGAACACAAGAAGATGAGTGGAAGACGTAGCTAGCGAGAAGGATAGTATGAGAAGGAAGTCGATGGGCTTGGTGCATCCGAGGGATGAGGTGCTGCAGAAGAGTACACCGGTGGATGAGAAGGATGTGCATGACGTTCGAGAGATGAGATGCTGGAGCGAAAGCCTGCTCGAGGAAGAAGGCCAGAAATTGGGGTGAGCCCTATTTCGGTTGGCCGATATCACCCAGGTAATCGAAGTAACGGAAGAGCTAAAATGGAGATATGGAGCTACTGGAGGCACCTTCAACAAGAGTTGAAGGTGCCTCCGTGACCTTTAGGTAGAAGACGCCTTCAACCAGCCATGGAAGGCGCCTTCTAGCCCCATCGAAGGCTCCTTAGACTAGGCAAATTTTGCTATTGGTAGTGGATAAACTTTTATCCACTGGCACCTCGCTGGAGGCGCCTTCCAGCCATGGATAAGATTTCCACGGGTTATAAAAAGACCCCTAGACCTAGGAAATAGATAACAACTCCAGTATTCTTTTCCTAGCAATAGTCTGAGCAATTAAAAAGTGTAAGAGGCTTCTCCACCTTTATCGAAGGAGAGTTTTAGAGCTTTCTTTGTCCTTGGATTAACAACGACCTAGGTTGTAACCAAGTAAATCCTGTGTCTCTTTGTTTATTTTCTTGTTGTTTATTTTAATTATACTATTGCTACTAATCTGAGTTGAATGAACAAGAAAGGTGTTTGTTTTACTTCTTGACAGATAAACTCTACCCTCTCTTGTCGGTGTCGCTGCGTCAACAAGTGGTATCAGAGCCAGGACACCTCAAAAGAACTAACCGCCGACTGAAGCAACGAGACGATAGCCGGTGCAAGTATTCACCCACCAAAATTCGAGGGAGACTTCGCGTAATGGAAATGTCAGATGGAGGTATTCTTTAAAATAAATTTTGAAATTATGTTAATTATGAAATATGGGTTTGTAGTTCCAAAAGAAAAAGAAGAATATCAATGGACAAAGAAGGAACAAGCCGACTTCGTGGCGAATGGTAAAGTAGAGTTCCATCTGCTGAGCATCCTTTCGCCCCAGGAAGTCAATCGAATCGGCAGCTACGACTTCGCCAAAGAGCTCTGGGAGAAGTTCCTAGAACTCCACGAAGGCACTTCTAAAGCAAAGTTAGCAAGGTGAGACATCCTTTGAACCCAACTAACAAACCTGTAGATGAACAATAGAGAAAAGGTAGCATAACTCCAAGCACGAATCAAAGAACTCATCACTTAGCTCAACAATCTAAGAGAATCAGTAACGAACCGAGATGTAATCCAGTATGCACTCAATGTCTTTCTGAGAACTCTAGAATGGTCATCCTTAGTAGATGAATACTATATCTCTGAGGATTTCAAGGTAAGTACACTAGAGAATTTGTTTTCTACTTTTGAACTTCATGAAACTCGATGTGAAGATCCTAAAGATATCAAAAAGTCAAACAACAATCTTGCCTTGAAAGCCAAGAAGGAAGATCCTAACTCTAAAACATCCATCAACGAAAATGAAGCAGCATTGTTGGTAAGAAAGTTTAATAAGTTTATTAAATTTAATAAATTTAAGTTATAGACAAAATGGGATTATCGAAACAAAAGGAAGGTTCGATGCTACAACTACAATGAAGAAGGGCACATCAAGGATGAATGCCCTAAACTAAAGAAAAAGGAGAAGGACAAGGGCAAAACACCAACAAGATCCAAGCACAAGAAATTAAAGTCCACATGGGATGAATCATCGTCCTTTGGGTCCGAGATCGAAGAATATGCCTGACTAGCCTTACTGGCCGACCACCGAGAAGAAGATAAAAGTTGTTCAGAAATGAGCATCGATGAAGGGGGAGAATCATTAGAGGAAAGTTGCGATGAAGGGGGAGTATCAGATCACGAGGTAAGTGAGGTACGTGCACTATCTCCCGAGCAATCTTTTAATTTATCAAAATACTTTCTAAAAATTTATAAAAATTAAAAAAAGAAAGCTTTAATTTAAAAAGACAATTATCTAAATCTTGTCCCTTAGAAATGCATGATAATTTAAAATTAGAAAATGATAAATTATAAATAAATATTGAAAAGTTGAAAAATAACCATGCATGTTTGGGTTTGAGTAAACCAAAATTTAGAAAGTATGGTAGACTAAACTGGTATATTAGAAAATACCAGGGATAACTTAGAAAAATCCCCAGAAGTTATGTACCCCCCAAATTCTTAGTTAACCCAATAGGAAGAAACCTATATTGGGTTCCAAAAATATATTTGAATTGAATTATTTTTTTGGGGGAATTTAAAAAGGAAATTAAATATTTAATTTCTTTAAGAGGCTTTATCTAGAAAGTGGTTGTTGCTCTAATAACCAAGAAGACCTAGCACCTTGCCACAGCCAGAAAGATAATTATTGAAATAAATATTTAGTTGGCTAATTGATAAATGTAATAATCTTTTAACAAGTTAACGTTTTTTTTAATTAGTCAAAATATGTGTTTATGGAATTTTTTAAACTACCCCCCCCCCCCCACCCCCAAAAAAAAAAAAATTAATTTCAAAATTTTCTAACTTTTTTTGTTACTTTTTACTATTTTTTTTTACGTGATTAAAGGGAGAGAAATAGGTACAAATTTAGGGGGAGGGGAATAAGGGGAACTTTTTTAAAATCATATTTGATTGCCTAATTTAGTTTTGCAACTTATGCATGTTAATTCTTAACTTAATTTTGTAATTTCTTTACAAAACTTATGTTATTGCAATTTGTTTGTTTTTTTTTCCATAACTTGAACTTGGGTTGATGCACATCAAAAAGGGAGAGATTGTTGGAACCCCGTGGTAGTTTTGATGTGCTCAAGCAAGTTAAAGTTAGGTTCTATTGTGTTTGAACCTTGTGTCTAAGTGTGCAGGAGCTTTGGAACACAAGAAGATAGCGGAAGACATAGCTAGCGAGAAGGATGGTACGAGAATGGAGCCGACGGGCTCGGTGCATTTGATGGATGAGGTGCTGCGAAAGAGTACACCCATGGATGAGAAGGATGTGTGCGATGTTCGAGGGATGAGAAGCCAAAACGGAAGCCTGCTTGAGGAAGAAGGTCAGAAATTGAGTTCAGGTGAGCCCTATTTCGGTTGGTCGATATCACCCAGGCGATCAGAGCAGTGAAAGAGCTAAAATAGAGCTATGAAGCTGCTGTAGGGGCCTTCAACTAGAGTTGAAGGCCCCTCCATAGCCTTCAGGCAGAAGGCGCTTTCAGCTGGGCTGAAGGCGTGTAAAATACCGAAAATAGGCAAATATTGATAAGGGAATTTTCTGAAATTTTTGAAAATTTTTTGGGAATTTTTCGGAGCTCGTACGAACAAGTTAACGGGGATTAAAACGGGGTCCCGAAAATCCTGTTTAGGCTACCCCGTTTTAGCGAGGAAATGTTTATTTATTTTTCCTTTTTCTTTTATTTTCTTTACTTATTTTTCTTCGCCGACTCCCCGCGTGCCCGATCCTTTTCTTCTCCCCAACACCGACGGTTTCCATTTCCACAACGCCGGTTCTTCTCCTCCTCTCCTTTGATTTCTCTTCTTTCACTCACTGTCGCAAGCCGTCGATTCTCTTCCTCGTGTCTTCCTTGCGGACCGCAAGATATGCCCTAATCGGCCCAGTCAATTCCCTTCTTTACCGACGCCGACCCCCTCACCTGTGCCCTAGTCGCCAGCCAGTCGGTCGCCGATCATCATCCACTGGACGCCGGAGCTTTACTCTTTTCTCTTGGATTTATCTCCTTTGTTTTGGCCAGAATCTCTTCTCTGCCCTAGCGTCGGCAGATGGCTGCCCCTTTGCTACGACTTGGCAGCACAATCGCCACCCGAGCCTAGCTTGATTCATCGTCGCCCCTTCTTCCCTATTAGAGTGTAGCCTCGGTATGGCTGGACTTCGGCCAAGAGGAAGGATTCATGCACTAGCCTTGGTTAGTCGTCGTTCCTTCCTCCCTTTTTCTTGCCACAGAATGCCACAATCCACCCTGACAGAATCGTGGATTCCTCGACACCTAAGGGGATTTGAGTTGGAGGTTAGTAGTTTTATCCAACCCTGATTATCGATTTCAACAATGAATCTTTGTTTGCTATGAATTATCGAGTGCTCGATTTGCTTTAGGGATCAACAGCCACACTAGTTTGCTTCGGTCACATTTTTCCAGCAGCAAACAACCTTCATCTAGCAGCTCACTTTATTTCAGTAGCCACAGCGGCTGTGAATTGAGGTAAGATTCGGGTATCAGAAGTTTTCTTGTTGTAATTCAGTTGTTTGGACTGATTCTAAGAGGAATGGATGTTTTGTTGTTCCTTAGGTGGTTGTCGATAGAAGCTTTAGGGAAGTGAGGTGGATTTCCAACGGCCCACCTTGTTTATGGCTGTGAGTTTGAGGTATGTTCTAGGAATTTGGCTACGTGTTGTAGTGGATAATGGATTGATTTAGGTATGATCTAATTACATGATTATGTGTAGGTTTGAATTGGAGGTTGTAATTAGTTGTCGAGTGTGAATTAGGTTTATATTTATGTGTTGACTAGGGTATTTGCCCTAATTTAGTGTTAGAGATTTTATTTAGCTACTTATTTGAATTTAGCTAAATAAAATATACACATTGATTGATACAGGACTTTGATTCGAGACGAGTCGTTGGATTTGATTGGATTGGACCTGCTAATTGAGGCGGGTACCTCTTGACTTATCTTTTATGATATTGTCATTGGATATGCATAGTATTTTATAACTACAAGCAATGAACATGTTTGCCTTTGGTATGTCACTGTTTGATATCCATAGCATGTTAGGTTTATCGCCTGTGATGTGTCCGTGCTTATATCTCGTGATTTGTTGTCATGAGTATCTTATTGCCATGAGTATCTTAGTTTCTAGAGTGATATACCATGCTTTACTGAGGTTAGGATTAGATTCTGGATTTTTGTTTCTGGCATGTGTATCCAAATTATCTGATACTTAGGTTTTTATGTCATGCCTGGATTGTGTATTTCTATTGGTATATCATATATGATTCGTGTACCTAAACCTTGTGGCTTTGATCTGTGCATATTGTTGGTACATATGCTATGGAAGGGGGATATGTTTAGGATCTAGGTTGTTATACCCTAGAGGACCTGTATACTCTAGATCCGTGGATTAACCTACTGATACTGTGGTACCCATATTATGTATATATGGATTTTTCTATGCTGATCAGGATATTCCATACTTATTATGTTCAGGACATAGGTTTTTGATATTCTATCTGACCTGTGTACTCTAGATTTTGGTATGTGACCATCGCTTTTACAGTACCCATTTTTTTTTATATATGGATATGGTTATGTTGATCAGTTTTTGTTATGCATAGTGACATGCATCATGATTGCATGCTGTGCGATTGTCGGCTCCACTTTGGTTGAGCGCATCGCCAGTTACATGTACTGCACACACCCCCACTCATGGTTTAGTGGTATATCATGTAGGTGTGTGGCGGTTCTGCTGTTTGGCTCCGTTGGTCATATGACTCAGCGTGGTAGCCGGCAGTCAGTTCCGCTCTGTTTGGCTCTGCTGGCATTTAGTGTAGCAGCGTGGTAGCCGGCAGATTGTGGACTCTGTTTGGCTCCGTTGGTCAGGTGACTCAGCGTGGTAGCCGGCAGAGATGTCCTCCCCGTCATCGTGTACCGGGAGATGAGAGCATTGAGCTCCCCCATTTATGATTTGGGGTCACAGGACAGGAGTACTCCGACAGCATTTCGTCCACTCGGTCACTGTACAGGAGTAGTGATGTTAGAGTGCACGGTCATCACATGCATTGATTGCCTTTATTTGTTTGTGTTTGCTGCACTTATATGCTGCATTTTGGTGGATGCATTTGTTTGACATGCATACAGGAGACATACTGTGTATCGGTTTGATGACCCTTTAGTTCAGGATAGGAGTTCCTGGTGAGTTCGGCTTCCTTGGTTACTTTTCAGTTTTGTATATTTCCTATATATTATTCGGAAGCTGTATTCTATGTTTATTGCTATTAGATATATTTTACTAGGCATGTCTATTGGTATTCGCTGAGTTGTTGAACTCACCCCCGTGGACACTATCTTTTCAGGTACCAGGTTATTTGTGGTGTCGCTTGGAGCATCCTATCTGCTGGTCCCCGCGTCACATCAGAAGACATATCACCGCCTTTCTGTTATTTTATCTTGGTATATGAAATTTCTGTATTTCGATTGGTGTTCTGATTTTGTTTCTGGGTGTTATGTTGTTGGTTGTGTAAGCCTAGCAGGCTAGCAGTTTTGTGTTTGGTTGTATTTGGTTTCTGTCAGTTTTTGTTGTGTTTTGGTTTTGGTACAGCCGAGTGGGCTGCTTTACTTTTAACTGCGTGGTTGTGTCAGCCAGAGGCTGAATTTGATATTAACTGCGTGGTGTTTTTTTCTTTTATTGTTATGATTCCAGCCGCATGTGGCTGAGGTATATTATCTGTAGAAGTGCTTCAGATTGTCACTCGTACAGGGGAGGTGCTGCCGAAATTTCTTCGGACAGAGACTCCCTCGGGGCGTGACAATTTTAGTGGTATCAGAGCAGGTATACGATACTTGCTATGTGTTCTGGATTTTCAAAATTTATCTGATACCAATTTATTTGGTATCAGAGATCGGCTTACGAGTCTTATTTTCCCTGTGTTTCAGATTTTGTGTTTTGGTCTTCTCGCTGTGACTTTTCAGGTTTTGGGACCTGGCAGCAGCAGGACATCTCCAAGCTATAGGAGGTATGTTGGTATACTGTTATTCTACATTTTTGTTAGTATTTGCACTGTTGACTATTACAGTTTATGACATGTATTAGCACTCTTTACTAGTACCTGTCTAGTTGATATATCATACATTTTATGCATTAGGTAAAACCCTGATGATGATCGACCTTGATAGAGATTAAGGGTTACAGTTTCTGGTGATTTATCATATCATACACCAATAGTTTTTTTTAGCTTATGTTACTACTAGTTGATTAGCAGATTGAGGCACATACAAGCCTCTGCTTTTATTAGCTGGGTAGTAGATAGTATCTATATCTTTATGTTGACCTAGCCAGTAATATATCATGTTATCTTAGTTAATTTCATCTGTAGATAATTGATTTACTCTTGTTAGATCGGTCAGTAGAAGATAGATTGACGTTTGTTGACTTGGGTAGTTGTGATCGATTTACCTTAGATGTTTGTAGAGGCTTTATTTATTTTTGATTAGTTAGTAGATGATCGATTAGTTTTGTTGATCCGATCAGTTGGGGATTGACCTACTTTACTTTTAGATGTTTGAATCTTGGGTTATTCGTGCGTAGTTGGATATCTTGAGCACATTGAGTACCTAGCTTATACTGACGTGGGAAAGGATTGAATTAGCCATATACTCTTGACGACTTGGTCAGTCAATAGAGGATCGATGTATTCTATTCCATGAGTACTTTAATTTTAGACTGTATGTACCTAATTGGATAACTTAGAAGGTGGCATAGGGTTTGTGTGGTAGATTGGATTAAATATGCTGATTATGCATATCTATGAATTGTGCATATGATTGTTATGAGTTGAAGGAGTTCTATAATGGATAGTTCATTTGTAGATAGTGTGGGTATTCCCATCTAGATATGGTTATTGTAGGTTCCTTGTGGATTATAGCTATTTAGTTAGCTGTACGTGCCTGATTGACATATTGGAGGTATCTTATCGATTTAAATCTGTGTAGTGGTATGTGCACATGGGTGTGAGTGTCATGTTGGAAGTATCTTGTCGACTACATCGGTGTTGTGATATGTACATATGTGTTTGGTGTGGTATCTGAGGTATCTTGTTGATTATGTGTGATTTGTGAATGCACCTGGGTTTTAGTATGCCTTATTGGAAGTATATGTTGATTATACTCTTGGCATATGTGTATATTTGTCATGTGAGTGTTGTTTGAGGGGTATTGTTGATTTTACCTACGATGATATATGCACACGGGTTCGGTATACATTGTTGGAGGTATCACGGTGATTTACACCTATATTGTGAGTGTGTGGGGTGTGCACTAATTAGAGGATTATGTTGATCATACCTATGTTGTGTGTGCACGTGTGTCAGGTGTATGGTTGGTAGCATCATGATGATTCTACTTATATGGAATGTAGAATGTTAAATGTCTATATTATGACATTAGTTGTATTATCCTATCAATTAATTCTCCTATTAGTGGGTGACCGACCCACTAGGATGATGATGGAGTTGACTATGGATTTGATTTTCTTACTGGGTGGTTATACCCTAGGTTACCCACAGTGATCTATGGTAGAGAGATCTCGTGCAGTCTCTAGCTGGATAGTTAGGTGCCTTGGGCAATTATGTATTGGTTGTGGTGGAGCGTTGCTCCCACACATGTTATGGATCGTTTGTGGTGGAGCGTAGCTCCCACATATTATTGTTTGTTGTGGTGGAGCGTTGCTCCCACATGTTTCGGGTTTCTTGTAGCGGAGCATTGCTCCCATATTTTTTGTAGATTCATATTTCGGATTATTTGTGGTGGAGCGTTGCTCCCACATATGGAAGATTTCTTGTGGTAGAGCGTTGCTCTCACATATGTGGTATTTCGTGTGATGGAGCGTTGCTCTCACACTGGAGGATCTATTTTTGGTGATTTGTATTGTTGGTGATCATATTTCAGACTTATTGTCAGGGATCTTATGGTTAGGAATATCTGTGATACAGACATTATGTGTCTTGGTTTTACCATTAGAGTTTGCGGTGCCCTAGATGTTATCATGATGATTCTGGTATTTCGAGGATGTTTGGATCGGTTTTCATTGTCTTCGTTGACGATGTTGTGATCTATTTCGGATCCGAGGTGAGTCACGTGCACCACCTTCGCATAGTTCTAGAGATGTTTCGACGGAAACGTCTATATGTGAAGATCAGTGGTGCGTATTTTGATTGTCTTCTATGAGATGATTGAGACACATGGTCACCAGTAGGGGTATACCGTGGATCCACAGGAGATAGAGGTTGATACCAGTTGGGAGTTACCATAGTCTATACATGAGACTCGCAACTCCCTTTGTCGAGCTAGTGATTATCGGAGGCTCGTTGAGGGTTTTTTCCACACGTTGTTATGCCACTGACAAGCCTGACTGGGAAAGGCGTGAAGTTCACTTGAACTGAGGATAACAAGACCAGCTTCTAGGAGCTGAAGCGGAGACTAGTGTCGGCTCCGATTTTGAATTTTTACCTTCTGGAGAGGACGAATATGTCCTCTGCACCGACACATCTATTCAGGGTTTGAGCGCTGTTCTGATGCAGCACGATATGATAGTCTCCTATGCTTCTCGTCGGTTGAAGGAACATGAGAAGAACTACCCTGTACATGATCTGGAGCAAGTCGCCATTATTTTTGCCATGAAGATTTGGCGACATTATTTATATGACGTTACATTTGAGATTCTCACTGACCATAAGAGTCTCAAATATCTGTTTACTTAGAAGGAACTTAATCTCCGACAGAGGAGATGGATGAAGTTCCTGAAGGATTATGATTGTACCATTAGCTATCACCGAGGAGAGTTAATGTTGTTGCCGTTGCACTCAGCAGAAAGTTCGGAGGGACTCTAGCTTGCCACCGAGTTGTGGTCACAGACTTGATTTAAGGTTCCTCCGATTTGGGTCTTGAGGGGTAAGGACATACAGAGCAGGGTATTCTTGTTACCATGGTTGCTCAGTCGTCGATCAGGACGAGGATCCGAGAGGCTCAGGCCAGTGATCAGCATTTGCAGTTCATTAGCAGTCAGATAGCTTCCGGGCAGCAGACCGAGTTCACACGAGACGAGGAGGGTGTTATATACTTCCGAGGCAGATTATGCGTACCTCAGTCTCATCCGGTCTTACAGGAGCTACTTCAGGAGGCCCATCGCTCTCGATTTACGATCCACCCAAGCGGGACCCGTATGTATCGAGACTTGAGGCGTTCCTATTGGTGGAACGACATGAAGAAAGACATCGCGAATTTCGTAGCTAGATGTCTTGTTTGTCAGCAGGTGAAGGCTGAGCACCAGAGACCTGCAGGATTAATTCAGCGGACTCCTATTCCTGAGTGGAAGTGGGATCACATTACCATGGACTTTGTGGCAGGGTTGCCGAGGACACGACGAGGACATGACGCGATTTGGGTAATTGTTGATCGATTAACCAAATCCGCGCACTTCTTAGCGATCCGGAGGACTGATCCTCTGGATCGATTGGCAGAGTCTGCAGCAGACCTTGGGTACACAGCTCAGTTTTAGTACATCCTTCCATCCACAGACAGATGGACAGTCAGAGCGGACCATTCAGACTTTAGAGGACCTGCCGTTAGTAGAGTTCGCCTACAATAACAGCTTTCATTCGGCTATCCAGATGGCACCGTTTGAAGCGTTGTATGGTAGGTCTTGTCGGACACCCACCCTCTGGGATGAGGTTGGGGAGGCCCAGTTGTTGGGACCTCATAGAGCTCAGTATGAGACAGAATTGGTCCGTACTATCAGACGGAGGATGTCAGAGGCGCAAGACCGTCAGAAGTGTTTTGCTGATCGGAGACGCAGACCACTAGAGTTCTCTGTTGGCGACCATGTATTTCTGCGAGTTTCACCCACGAAAGGGGTGAAGAGATTTGGCCTCAGAGGTAAGCTAGCTTCGTGGTATATTGGCCCTTTCGAGATCTTGGAGAGGATCGGAGCGGTAGCTTACCGGCTAGCACTACCACCGTCCCTAGTAGGCGTCCACGATGTATTCCACGTATCTATGCTGTGGAGATACGTGCCCAACCCGACGCATGTGCTGGCAGATTTTCCAGTTCCAGTTCAGCCTGACATTACTTATGAGGAGGTTCCGGTACGGATTCGCGACCGGAAAGAGCGACTGTTGCGGAACAAGACTATCCGGCTAGTTAAAGTCGGGTGGCAGCATCATTCGGATGAGGAGGCTACTTGGGAGCACGAGGATACTATCCGAGCTCGATACCCCCATCTTTTCACTTGAGGTATGTGATTTAATTTACCATTCAGCATTTATACGCTTTACCTGTTGTTAGTGTTTGCTGATGGTAGATAACGAAATTTGGGGACCAAATTTTTATTAGTGGGAAAGAATGTAAAATACCGAAAATAGGCAAATATTGATAAGGGAATTTTCTGAAATTTTTGAAAATTTTTTGGAAATTTTCGGAGCTCGTACGGACGAGTTAACGGGGATTAAAACGGGGCCCGGAAAAGCCTGTTTAGGCTACCCCATTTTAGCGAGGAAATGTTTATTTACTTTTACTTTTTCTTTTATTTTCTTTACTTCTTTTTCTTCGCCGACTCCCCGCGTGCCCGATCCTTTTCTTCTCCCCAACACCGACGGTTTCCATTTCCTCAACGCCGGTTCTTCTCCTCCTCTCCTTTGATTTCTCTTCTTTCACTCACTGCCGCAAGCCGTCGATTCTCTTCCTCGTGTCTTCCTCGCGGACCGCAAGATATGCCCTAATCGGCCCAGTCGATTCCCTTCTTTACCGACGCCGACCCCCTCACCAGTGCCCTAGTCGCCAGCCAGCTGGCCGCCGATCATCATCCACTGGACGCCGGAGCTTTACTCTTTTCTCTTGGATTTATCTCCTTTGTTTCGGCCAGAATCTCTTCTCTGCCCTAGCGCCGGCAGATGGCTGCCCCTTTGCTGCGACTTGGCAGCACAATCGCCACCCGAGCCTAGCTTGATTCATCGTCGCCCCTTCTTCCCTATTAGAGTGTAGCCTCGGTATGGCTGGACTTCGGCCAAGAGGAAGGATTCATGCACTAGCCTTGGTTAGTCGTCGTTCCTTCCTCCCTTTTTCTTGCCACAGAATGCCACAATCCACCCTGACAGAATCGTGGATTCCTCGACACCTAAGGGGATTTGAGTTGGAGGTTAGTAGTTTCATCCAACCCTGATTATCGATTTCAACAATGAATCTTTGTTTGCTATGAATTATCGAGTGCTGGATTTGCTTTAGGGATCAATAGCCACACTAGTTTGCTTCGGTCACATTTTTCCAGCAGCAAACAACCTTCATCTAGCAGCTCACTTTATTTCAGTAGCCACAGCGGCTGTGAATTGAGGTAAGATTTGGGTATCAGAAGTTTTCTTGTTGTAATTCAGTTGTTTGGACTGATTCTAAGAGGAATGGATGTTTTGTTATTCCTTAGGTGGTTGTCGATAGAAGCTTTAGGGAAGTGAGGTGGATTTCCAACGGCCCACCTTGTTTATGGCTGTGAGTTTGAGGTATGTTGTAGGAATTTGGCTACGTGTTGTAGTGGATAATGGATTGATTTAGGTATGATCTAATTACATGATTATGTGTAGCTTTGAATTGGAGGTTGTAATTAGTTGTCGAGTGTGAATTAGGTTTATATTTATGTGTTCACTAGGGTGTTTGCCCTAATTTAGTGTTAGAGATTTTGTTTAGCTACTTATTTGAATTTAGCTAAATAAAATATATACATTGATTGATACAGGACTTTGATTCGAGACGAGACGTTGGATTTGACTGGATTGGACCTGCTAATTGAGGCGGGTACCTCTTGACTTATCTTTTATGATATTGTCATTGGATATGCATAGTATTTTATAACTACAAGCAATGAACATGTTTGCCTTTGGTATGTCACTGTTTGATATCCATAGCATGTTAGGTTTATCGCCTGTGATGTGTCCGTGCTTATATCTCGTGATTTGTTGCCATGAGTATCTTATTGCCATGAGTATCTTAGTTTCTAGAGTGACATACCATGCTTTACTGAGGTTAGGATTAGATTCTGGATTTTTGTTTCTGGCATGTGTATCCAAATTATCTGATACTTAGGTTTTTATGCCATGCCTGGATTGTGTATTTCTATTGGTATATCATATATGATTCGTGTACCTAAACCTTGTGGCTTTGATCTGTGCATATTGTTGGTACATATGCTATGAAAGGGGGATATGTTTAGGATCTAGGTTGTTATACCCTAGAGGACCTGTATACTCTAGATCCATGGATTGACCTACTGATACTGTGGTACCCATATTATGTATATATGGATTTTTCTATGCTGATCAGGATATTCCATACTTATTATGTTCAGGACATAGGTTTTTGATATTCTATCTGACCTGTGTACTCTAGATTTTGGTATGTGACCATCGCTTTTACAGTACCCATTTTTTTTTATATATGGATATGGTTATGTTGATCAGTTTTTGTTATGCATAGTGACATGCATCATGATTGCATGCTGTGCGATTGTCGGCTCCACTATGGTTGAGCTCATCGCCAGTTACATGTACTGCACACAACCCCACTCATGGTTTAGTGGTATATCATGCAGGTGTGTGGTGGTTCTGCTGTTTGGCTCCGTTGGTCATATGACTCAGCATGGTAGCCGGCAGTCAGTTCCGCTCTGTTTGGCTCCGCTGGCATTTAGTGTAGCAGCGTGGTAGCCGGCAGATGGTGGACTCTGTTTGGCTCCGTTGGTCAGGTGACTCAGCGTGGTAGCCGGCAGAGATGTCCTCCCCGTCATCGTGTACCGGGAGATGAGAGCATTGAGCTCCCCCATTTATGATTTGGGGTCACAGGACAGGAGTACTCCGACAGCATTCCGTCCACTCGGTCACTGTACAGGAGTAGTGATGTTAGAGTGCACGGTCATCACATGCATTGATTGCCTTTATTTGTTTGTGTTTGCTGCACTTATATGCTACATTTTGGTGGATGCATTTGTTTGACATGCATACAGGAGACATACTGCGTATCAGTTTGATGACCCTTTAGTTCAGGATAGGAGTTCCTAGTGAGTACAGCTTCCTTGGTTACTTTTCAGTTTTGTATATTTCCTTTATATTATTCGGAAGCTGTATTCCATGTTTATTGCTGTTAGATATATCATACTAGGCATGTCTATTGGTATTCGCTGAGTTGTTGAACTCACCCCCGTGGACACTATCTTTTCAGGTACCAGGTTATTTATGGTGTCGCTTGGAGCATCCTATCTGCTGGTCCCCGCGTCACATCAGAAGACATATCGCTGTCTTTCTGTTGTTTTATCTTGGTATATGAAATTTCTGTATTTCGATTGGTGTTCTGATTTTGTTTCCGGGTGTTATGTTGTTGGTTGTGTAAGCCTAGCCGGCTAGCAGTTTTGTGTTTGGTTGTATTTGGTTTCTGTCAGTTTTTGTTGTGTTTTGGTTTTGGTACAGCCGAGTGGGCTGCTTTACTTTTAACTGCGTGGTTGTGTCAGCCAGAGGCTGACTTTGATATTAACTGCGTGGTGTTTGTTTTCTTTTATTGTTATGATTCCAGCCGCATGTGGCTGAGGTATATTATGCATGTAGAAGTGCTTCAGATTGTCACCCGTACAGGGGAGGTGCTGCCGAAATTTCTTCGGACAGAGACTCCCTCGGGGCGTGACAAGGCGCCTCCAACCAACCATGGAAGGCGCCTTCCAGCCCCATGGAAGACATCTTCAACTAGGCATATTTTGCTGTTGGCAGTGGATAAATTTTTACCCACTGGCGCCTCACTGGAGGCGCCTTCCAGCTCTATGAAAGGCACCTTCCAGCCACGGATAGATTTTATAGGGGCTATAAAAAGACCCCTGGACCTAGGAAATAGATAACAACTCCTGTATTCTTTTCCTAGCAATAGTCTGAGCAATTAACGAGTGTAAGAGGCTTCTCCGCCTTCACCAAAGGGGAGTTTTAGAGCTTTCTTTATCCTTAGATTAACAACCGCCTAGTTTATAACCAAGTAAACCCTGTGCCTCTTTCTTTATTTTCTTGTTGTTTATTTTAGTTATACTATTGCAACTAATCTGAGTTAAATGGACGAGAAAGGTGTTTGTTTCACTTTTTGACAGATAAACTCTACCCTCTCTTACCAACCCCGTTGCGCCAACACTTTCATCTTTCTTAGATTAACAACCTCCCCAGTTATAATCGAATAAATCATGTTGTGTCTTTTTTCTTTCTCTAATTAGTCTTTTATTTCTTATGTAAGTGTTTGAGTTATTAAATCCATGAAAGTCTGAGGAGTTTTCCAGGGCTATTCACCCCCCTCTAGTCGGTCGCTAAGGGTCCTACAATTGGTATCAGAGCAAGGTTCGCTTCAGAAGGACTAACTGCCTATTGAAGCAAAATCAATAGTCGGACCAAGCCTTGTCCTACCAAAGTTTGAGGGAGAGTTTGCGCAATAGAAATGCTTCATGGAGGTATTTCTAAAAACCTATTTTGAAATTCTTTTAATTCTTAAATATGATTTTATAATTCCAAAAGATCAACAAGGCATAGGGAAAGATGAGTATCTTTAGACAAAGAAGGAATAAAGTGATTTCATTGCCAACAACATAGCAAAATATCACCTGCTGAGTGTGTTGCTTCCTAATGAAGTCAACCGCATCAGAAGCCACTCATCGACCAAAGAGCTCTAGGAGAAATTCCTGGAACTCCACGAAGGCACATCTAAAATGAAACTCGCATTATGAGACCTTCTTTGAAATTAACTAACAAACGTACGTCTGGAAAAAAGTGAGAAGGTAGCCTAACTATACACACGAAGATCAAGGAACTAATCATCGGATTGGTTAAGCTTGGTGAAATGATAACCAATCGAGACTCGGTATGCTACGTGCTGAACGCCTTTCCCAAGACTCCAGAATGGACCTCAATAATCGACGCCTACTACATCTCGAAGGACTTGGAGGTAAGTACACTAGAAGAATTGTTTTCAACCTGACACATGCTCCAGACCACCTGCTTCACCTCCTCTGCTGATGGGAGGCCCTCAGAGTGGTTTTGTTCCAGGGAGACTGATCTCAGACAATGTCTTGATGGCCCAGGAGCTTGATCACAAGCTCAACTATCACATCAGAGGAGGAAACCTTATTCTGAAGCTGGACATGGCCAAGGCATATGACAGAGTGCAGTGGGGCGTCCTTTTCAGAGTCATGGCAGCATTTGGGTTCTCAGAGACAGTGATTGCATTCATCAGGAGGTGCGTTACTTCTTCTTGGTTTTCGGTCCTGGTGAATGGACAGCTGTCAGGCTTCTTTAGATCACAGCGTGGCTTGAGGCAGGGTGATCCCATCTCCCCCTTCCTCTTTATTTTGGCGGCGGAGCTTTTCTCCAGAGGGATAGAGGCCTTATTTGCAGCGTACCCAGGGATGGCTTATGCGACAGGATGTGATATGAGGGTGTCTCACCTGGCCTATGCGGATGATGTGGTCATTTTCCTGAATGGGTCTCTGGATTGTGTGAGGAGGGGGAAGGATTTCTTGGACAGATATGAGGCCCAGTCAGGACAGGCGATCAATGCAGAGAAGAGCTCTTTCTTCCCCTCGAGACGCATATCAGAGAGGAGGAGGCAGCAGATAGCAGCGATTACAGGCTTTGGTTTGGGGGAGAGGCCTATGCTTTACTTAGGGGTTCCAATCATCTCAGGGAACAAGAGGACAGTCCACTTTGCGCCACTGTTGGCGAAGATTCAGAGGAAGTTTCAGGGTTGGAACCTCTCACGCCTTTCACATGGGGGTCGCCTGATGCTGATCCAGAGTGTTCTGGCTTCTCTACCGGTATATCTCCTTCAGGTGATCCAGCCTCCTTTGGAGATCCTGAGGAAGCTGGAGGGGGTGTTTGCATCTTTTTTCTGGAGCTCAGTGGGACATGATAGGAAGGTGCATTGGGTGGCTTGGAGGGACATCTGCAGGCCGAAGCAGGAGGGTGGGCTGGGGATCAGACGGCTATCAGAGGTGGGGGTGGCCTTATCCATGAAGTTGTGGTTCAGATTCAGAGAGCAGTGCACACAATGGGCCAGATTTCTGAGGAGATCTTATTGTGGGACGGTGGACCCAGGTATGGTGACTTTGAGGAGCAACGCTTCCCCCAGTTGGCGCAGGATGATTCAGACCAGAGCTGTGGCAGAGAGACAGATAGGGTGGATTATTGGACAGGGTCACCTCAGCTTTTGGCATGACAGGTGGATGGAGAGGGGACCGTTGTCGGAGTGGTGTACAGTGCAGGGGCCTCCAGATGTCAGAGTGGACCGGTTTTTAGTAGATGGCAGCTGGAGCCAGGAGATACTTCAGAGGGTGCTGCCCCCATCAGTGGCGGAGGAGGTGACAGAGGTGCATTTGAGGCCCGAGGAGGAGGATGTTATGGTGTGGCGACCCACCAGAGATGGGAGATTTACTACGAGGTCTGCCTGGGAGGTCTACAGGACTGCGCACCAGAGGGAGGATGTAGCGATAGTGACCTGGAGCAGACTCCTCCTCCCCACCATTTCCGTGTTCATTTGGAGATTCTGCCGTAGACGCCTGCCAGTGGACGAGGTTTTACAGCAGCGTGGTGTATGCTTAGTGTCCAGATGTCAGTGCTGTGAGGCAGTGGAGTCATGGGAGCATCTTTTCTATGGGAGCCCGGTGGCAGGAGAGGTCTGGGGGCATTTTGGACACCTATTTGGGGTTGGCAGCTGGCGGGTGTTGGAGAGATGGAGGGCAGGTACAGCTTGGAGTAGCACTGGTTCGGTGAGGGAGATCATCCCCCTCTTGATCTTTTGGTTCTTGTGGACGGCCAGGAACGACTCCAAGCACAGGGGGCTGAGGCCGGAGGGACAGAAGATTATCAGGCAGATCACACAGTATTTGAGGGTTGGGATGGCATCTGGTATCATCAAGCCCAGGCACTGGAGGGGAGATATCTCGGCAGCCCAGGCCATGGTGATTCAGGTGAGGATACGGACATTGCACACGATCTCAGCAGTACATTGGAGGAGGCCTGATGATGGATGGTTCAAGCTCAACACAGATGGTAGCTCTAGAGGGAATCCAGGTGAGTCCTCTTACGGTGCTATTGTTCGAGATCATAGTGGACAGGTGGTGGTGGCCAGACAGGGAGTCCTTGGTGAGGGCTCCAATATCAGAGCGGAGCTTATGGCGATCCTGAGAGGCTTGGAGTTGTGCGTGGATAGGCAGCTCTCCCCTATTTGGCTGGAGTCTGATTCCCTGGTTGCACTGCATATCATCGGGTCTTCTGGTATTTCATGGGAGCTTCGGGAGGAGATCTTACGGATCAGAAGGCTTGTACGACAGTATGGGGTCAGATGCACACACATATATAGAGAGGGGAATGCGGCTGCAGACTTTCTCGCCAATCAGGCATATCAGGTGGAGGGGGAGAGGGTGATGGAGGGGCAGGAGATTGGTGGTTTGCTACTTGGCATTTGCAGGATGGACAGATTGGGCTTGCCGTATATCAGGAGCTCTTGCAAGCCAGGATAGCATACTTGATGGAGGGTGAATAGCTCCACCTTAGAGCTATCTAGCCCACAGCAAACGGCTGTGGTAAAGGCTTCCTAAACCCGTTTATAGCTGTGGCTTTGCTAAAAAGCCAAATAGGGTGACTAGATCCACCTATGATCTAGCTAGCCCGTAGCAAACGGCTGCGGTAAAGGCATGACAAATCCGTTGAGGGCTGTGGCTTTGCCAAAAAGCCAAAGAGGGTGAGTAGGTCACCATGAACCTACCTAGTCCGTAGCAAACGGCTGCGGTAAGGACACACTAAATCCGTTGATAGCTGTGGCTTTGCTAAAAAGCCAAATAGGGTGACTAGACCCACCTATGGTCTAGCTAGCCCGCAGCAAACGGCTGCGGTAAAGGCTGACAAATCCGTTGAGGGCTGTGGCTTTGCCAAAAAGCCAAATAGGGTGAGTAGGCCCACCTTTGGCCTGCCTAGTCCGTAGCAAACGGCTGCGGTAAGGACACATTAAATCCGTTGAGGGCTGGTCACTTGCCAAAAGTGAACATCGGGTGTGTTGGAGGACTGCTTGGGAGCGGAACATCACTATTATCATGGAGCGCAGAGGACAGCTATGGTGTGTTTGGAGGACTGCATGGGAGCGCAGCAGGAAACGACATCGGTTTTACCTCACCGATGTCTTTTATGGTGATGTATGGAGCTTGGGCTGGGCCTCCTTGGATGCGGCTCGTGGACTATGTTAGCACTACTATCATGGAGCGCAGAGGCCTGATAGGGTGGGTTTGTAGGAGTTTGGAGGTCATTGAAAATCACATGTAACGCTTTACTTTATCTTTTATGTGCTGCAAATTTACATGTATTCTCTTGCAAGAGAAATCCCTTGTCCCCCTAGGCTAGCAGGTCAGGTTTGGTCCCCCTGATAGCTTGGGTTTTTTCCTTAGTGGAATAAAGGTTACTTTTTCAAAAAAAAAAAAAAAAAAAAAAAAAAAAAAAAAAAAAAACAGGATCAAGTAAAGAGTAAAGCTAGAACCTATCACTGAGGGCCATTAAGAAGGACGAATTTGAGTCAGACTTAGATCTGGAAGGAGACCAAGAAGCTTATACGGTAAGGAAGTTTAGGAAATTTTTTAGATCTAATAAATTTAAAGAAATATAGAATAGAAAAACTCCAAGAAATAAAAGAAAAGTTTGATGTTACTGGAGTTAAAAGGAAGAACATATAAAAGAGGACTGTCCAGAGCTCAAAAAGGAAAAAGACAAGGGGCCCAAGCCAAACAAACACAAGAATCTCAAGACTAATTGGGATGAAAGCTCATCATCCAAGTCAGAAATAGAAGTACAGTGCAAGTCACGAAGACCAAAGTACCTCAGAAGCCAGCATCGATGAAGGGGGAGCGACATCAGACGAAAGAAGTGAAGTAGGGGGAGAATCAAGATTCAAATCCAACATGGTAAGTGAGATATGTCTCTTACCTCCTAATCAACTCTATTTCGGTATTAAGTCTATGACTAAATCAATGTGCAAGTTAAAAAGTAAAAATGATAATTTAAAAAGGAGAATTTAGAAATAAAAAGAATCTTAACAAAGTCATGCTTGATAGAGGAGCATGATAAATTAAAAATTTAAAATGCTAATTTAAAGGAACAAATAGAAAACTTAAAAAGTTCTACATGCTCAAATTTTTCTGCTTCAAATTTTAGAAACTATAAAGAATTAAATTGGTATTATAGATTTATAAGGGTCAAATTAGAAAAATATCATAGAAATATGTTCCTAAGAAAATTTTAATTAATCCTATAGGAAAGAACCTATTTTGGGTTCCAAACTTATGTTTAGGATAACTATATTTCTGGGCTTATGACTTTCAGAAAGAAAAATTAAATATTTAAATTTTTTAAAAGGCTTTATCTAAAAGTGGTTGATACTCCAATAACTAAGAAGACCTAGTACCTCGCCACAGCCTGTTGGATGATCGGTGGCTGGTTTGAAGGGGGGTTGGATAGACGGCGCCCCCAAATCGATCGCTCTCTAAATATTTGTTAGTTGCGCAGCAGAATACAAATAATACAAACACAAATACGAAAGCTAAATACAAATACAAAGAACAAAAAAGAGCAAGCAAACCAACACGCGCCGATTTACGTGGTTCGAAGATAAAGCTCCAACTCCATGGCGTGTCCGTAAGGTGGACGATCCCTATCCATCGGTGGATTACTCCCCGGAAGACCTCCGGCTAGCTCAAACCTCCTTGTGGGTGGAGAAACCTCACCACAAACTCACCAAGACCTATTGGACACAAGGGAAACTCTTGAGCACTTGTAGGCTACTAATTAGACCTTAACCAAGTCTAATTTCGTCAACCTGTGCTGGCCATCCCAAGCTCCTTCTTATAGAGCTTGAGGAAATCAGCCTTGCTGATTTGCCCATTACCAGTCGACTGGTCCTTGCACCAGTCGACTGGTGGAAGCCCAACGACTCCCTCAACGGCTATCTACCAGTCGACTGGTCACAGGACCAGTCAACTGATCCTAGCCATTTCGGGCACAGAGAGCTTCTGTGCTCACCACCAGTCGACTGATCCCAGTATCAGTCGACTGGTACAACCCTATACCTAGGGTTCCCATCCCGAGTACATTTCTCTGAGCACTCGGACCCTTACGACTCACTTGACTCTTCTTTGCAGCTTTGACCTCTTGCCTTTAAGCTTACTTTCTTTGGCTCTCGTCCCTCGGATGCATCCAAGCCCACGGCTCGTCCACAATGCCATCCTTCGCGTATGCCTCGAAGTCACTTCCCTCGGCCCTTGTCCTTGCTGCCTTGTCCATGGTCCCTCAGATGCTCCATCCTTCACCGGACCTGAAGCCGTCAACCTGAGTCACATGTGTCACCTGCAGTCCTGCACAACTCAAGTACACATATAAAATAACGAGGGTAAACCTAACTTAAACCCTTTGCCAAAACACCAAAACACATGGTCCCGCAGACCATTGGGATTGCTCCAACAATCTTCCCCTTTTTGGTGTTTGACAATACGTTTAAGTTAGGGAAAACATATAGCAAATAAACATGCTAATAACAAATGGACTTATGTCGCCAAGGCTACACACTTGGACTTACACCGCCGAATGGACTTACGTTGCCAAGGCTACACACTTGGCAACCACCGAATGGACTTACGTTGCCAAGGCTACACATTTGGCAACCACCGAATGGATGCATCATGCATTTGAACCTATCCCAAGGCTCCCCCTACACCTAAACTCCCCAATGAGCTAGGATTTTCTCACAGGGATTTTTAAGAACCTATCACAAGGCTCCCCCTATGCAAAGACATTTAAGGTTTTCCCAACTAAACCTTACTCTCCCCCTTTACCTAACATCCAAAAAGTTCTCCAACAATATCCCAATTGTTGAAAACTTATCATCCAAACTGACCTAAACTCATGTATTTATCCCCCATGGATCCCATACATCTAAACGAGTTGATACGGTCAAGAACAGCACTGAAAAATAATATCAGGCTGGTATCAATCGACTGCCCCTAAGTGCCAGTCGACTGCTCCCTTTGACAGAACCTTACAGAAGTATTCTGTGGTCGAAATCTACTATTATCAGTCGACTGGTATCTGTACCAGTCGACTGGTACCTGTACCAGTCGACTGGTACCCTATTTCTGAAAAAATCAGCCTTTTCAGGCCAGCTTCAAAAATGCACCAGAAATTCTCTAGACCTCCAAAAATCCCCAAATTTTGTGGAGAGGTCTATTGTACCCTTGTCTACTTGGGAAACATACATTACAAAATGTATCTATCACCAATCCCAAGATTGATACAAAATTCAAAACTAGCTAAATGGCTCAATTGAACCTTGACCTAAAGTCCTAATTTTGGCTTCCTCTTGATGTATTTGCCCATACTAAACCATAATGCGTCCCTAACATTGGTTTATATGACATTTATACATCCAAAACCAATTATCATGCTATATGACCCCAAATATCATATTTCTTGCATGAAACACAAACCATGTGGGCCAAATCCCTAGGTTTAAGACTCAAGTCCGTCTCCAAACCATTTGGCACACTCCATGGCTCCTCTAGACTCCCAAGTAGTACCCACCTGAGATCCATTGGCCATGGGTCCTAACTTGACTCTTTGAGCTCCCCCTAGAGCCCTTACCCTTAGCCACCTCCCTAGGTGACTTATCCACAATCGCTAGGCCACATTGGTGCACCTCCGGTGACACTTGGCCTACGAACCTAACTTTCTTAACCTTGGACACCTTGTCCTTGGTTAATTTATCCTTACCTTTAAATGGCTTTCCCTTGCCATTTATTGGCTTCTCCTTACTATAGTCATATGCAACCCTAGCATACGACTTTCCCTTAGCATTGGAGACACTAGATCGGTATCCTAGACCCGATCTATTATTGTTGGGTCTTTGACTACCCAACACCATACTCAAACCCTTAGATCCAACATTGAATATTTCTAGGGTTTTCTCTAATTTATCAAGCTTTGCCTTCAAAACTTGATTTTCCCTTTCTAGGTTCCTAAACCTAGAGTCAACATGTTCACTATGAACATTCCTAGACCTACCCATTTTTCTAGGCATATGTCTCCCCTTCTTGGGATTAATGCCTTGGGTCTCCTTAGGTCTACCATTTCTAGAGTTATCATGAATTGGTCTCCTAGGGTTGTGATCTATAATTACCCTATTCCTATCATGATATTTAAATCCAAAGTTATGCATGGGTAAATAATAGCAATTATTCCTAGCATGCATGGAGGAATTTAAATTTGACTTCAAATTTAAATTAGGATTTACCTTACCCTTTACCTTTGGAGCTCCCCCTTGACATGAGCCTCCATTCTTCCTCCACTTCTTCTCCTCCTTCTTCAAATGCGCCAACTTCTTGATTTTTTTCTTCTTTGGGCATTTGGTGTGGTAATGACCCCGCTCACCACACGTGAAGCACACTATGTGCTTTTTCTCCTTCTTTTTCCTACAACTCAAATTAGATTCAAAATGAATTGAATTGAGTTAGGAGATACCTCTTTTTTACCCATACGACATCTACTCTTGTAATGTCCCTTTTCATTGCACCCGAAGTACACAATGTGATCTTTTGACTTTGTTTCGGTGGAGGTACTCACTAGGTTGATTTCGAAGACTTCTTCTTCTTCACTTGTCTTGGAATCTTCTTCAATTCTTGAGGATGTAGATGATGCCTCGTCTTCCTTCTCCTCCTCAGATGTTGAGCGTGACTCAACTTCCGTTTGCTCCACCTTCTCTTCTTGAGCTACTAGGCCCATCTCCTTGGGCTCCACATCCGATTGGCCCTTCTTCTCCTTTTGGACCACTTCGTCACATTCTTCAGATTTTTCTTCTTCTTCTTGTGTAGGCAAAAATTCCTCCCACGGAAATTTCTTCACTTTGCTCCATATTTCATGGGCATTCTCATATTTACCTACACGACTCACAACATCATTAGGCAATATATCAATTAAAATTGATATTACCTTTGAATTTACCTTTGATCGTGTGGTTTGCTCTTCCGTCCAATGTTATGGTCGGAGCTTCTTTCCTTTCTTGTCTTTTGGGACTTCAAATGGTTCCTCGACGACCATCATTGTGTCCCAATCCGTCTTGAGGAAGTTCTTCATCTTCACCATCCAAAAGGTGATGTCCCATAAGCTTCCTCCTTCAAACTTTGGCGGTTCTATCAAGCCGGTTATCTTGTGCTTCCTTGGCAGTTAGTCCAACGGAGAGCAACCTGGCTCTGATACCACTTGTTGGATGATCGGTGGACGGCTTGAAGGAGGGGTTGGATAGTTTGTAACGACCCAAATTTTCTCAATTAGAGTCCTAAAAGTAATTTAAAAATATTTAAAAATGCTATAGAAATATTCTAGGGATTTTTAGAAATTTTTAGAGTATTTTTATGTAATTTTTGGAGGTCGTTTGATATTTTTACTAAACAAAGGAAGTTTCGACAAAAAAATGTCCAAGCCGAGAATTGAACCCACGACCTTTAGCTCGGTTAAAACCCCGCTGACCAGGTGGGCAAACAGATTTTTTTGTTTAGAAAAGGCAGCGAATTTATTTAAGATAGTTAACAGAATATTGGATTATAAAAGGGATAAGTTGATGTTGGATTTGTCTGTTTAGAAAAGGTAGCGAATTTATTTAAGATAATTAACAGAATATTATAAAAGGGATAAGTTGATGTTGGATTTGTCTGTTTAGAAAAGATAGCGAATTTATTTAAGGAGTTAACAGAAATATTAAGTTATAAAAAAGAACAAGTTGATGCTCTGTTTTCCCATGACTTAAACCATTCTCTCCTTCTCTTCTACGTACGATGGCGGAGCCCAGGCAGAAAACGAAAGGGAGTTAGGGCATCGTCTCCGGCGGCCGGCCAAGGTCCTAGAAGCCCTTTTTGTTCGGTTGTGAGTCCAAGAATCAAGGTAAGTGCTTCTCACCTGCAGTAGGAGTAGTTTCGGACCTTTGTTCTTCTTGAATTCGAAGCATGATGAGCGCTTATAGTGCAGATTTTTAATTAAGCTCATATGTAGATTTTTATGTAAGCTTATAGTGCAGATTTTAATTAAGCTTATAGAGTAGATTTTAATTAAGCTTATAGTGCAGATTTTAATTAAGCTTATAGTGCAGATTTTAATTAAGCTCATAGTGCAGATTTTTATTTAGGCTTATAGTGCAGATTTTAATTAAGCCTATAGTGCAGATTGTAATTAAGCTTATAGTGCAGATTTTTATTTAAGCTTATAGTGCAGATTTTAATTAAGCCTATAGTGCAGATTTTAATTAAGCTTATAAGTGCAGATTTTTATGTAAGGTTATAATGCAGATATTAATTAAGCATTGCAGTGTAGATTTTTCATTAAGCATTTCAATTACAAATTTTGAGTTCCCTATCAGTATTTTGAGTTTAAGAAAAATAAAAGAAAGATAAAGAAAAGAAAGAAAAAGGCCAAGACCTTAAGTAGATCCCAAAGTCAAGACTTTAGGGAATTTGGCACACAAGGTGCTAAAGAAAATGCCGAGGCATTATATATTAGAAGTATTAAAAGATAACAAGTATTTTACTTTTATCAGTGGCACTGTGCTGGACTCTCAGTTGTCCTTGGGTTGGGCTCCCATAGTCGTCCCTAAGTTTAGATAACCTAGTAGTAACGACACGACCGACGGTCGACGGTCGATGACCCGAGGGTCGCCAAATGGGCCACCAAATGGGTCGGGTCGTTACAAAAGTAAAAGCACAGTTGCCGGGCCCAAGAGAAGTTGATTATTATTTTGAAGTATTATAAGTATAAGTTTTTGAACAAGTAAAGCAATTTTTACATAAGTATAAAGTATTAAAGAATAAGTTTTAAACAAGTGAATTAAAGAATAAGTTTAGAACAGATGAATTAAGTTTCACTTTGTTTTAAAATCAGCAAGCTGAGTTTTCTTTTATGCTAGCATGTTATTTAGATTAGTTTACTGTTCTTTGCTATTTTCTGAGCATGAGTAGCTTTACATGTTTAGCATTTCAGCATGTCTTGTTCTTTTATTAGTAGATGAGTATAAGTAGTATTTCTTTCTGAGCATTCAGTTTTAGACTTCTTCCAGTTACATGCATATTTGAGTTTTGTGAGTTAGATAGCGCTTACTAAGCAATTTTGCTTATAGTTACATTTTCCTCTTACTGCAGATAAAGGAAAGGAAAAGTTATAGCAAAGGAAGGCGACAAGGAGGTGAGGATGGATGTGTGATGCCTGGACTATAGAAGCCTTGGGACCTAGCATAAGGATTTATTAAGATTGCCATTTATTAAGAATGTATTAGATGAGTCATTTAGTCTTCCGCTGCTAGTTAATTGTATGTTTTGAGTTCTCCGAGAGTTTTAGCAATTTCTATCAACATGTGAACAAGGATAGTTAAGTAAAGTTAGTAGTCCAGTAGCGCTCCGCCCTCACAGTCCAGTAGTGAGGAGGGTGGGGTGTTACATAGTCGACGCCCCCAAATTGATCTCTCTCTACGTATTTGTTAGTTGCATAGCGGAATACAAATAATACAAACATAAATACGAAAGATAAATACAAATACAAAGAACAAGAAAGAGCAAGCAAACCAACACGCGCCGATTTACGTGGTTCAGAGATAAAGCTCCTACTCCACGGCGTGTCCGTAAGGTGGACAATCCCTATCCATCAGTGGATTACTCCCCGGAAGATCTTCTGCTAGCTCAAACCTCCTTGTGGGTGGAGAAACCTCACCACAAACTCACCAAGAACTCTTGGACACAAGGAAAACTCTTGAGCACTTGTAGACTACTAATTAGACCTTAACCAAGTCTAATTTCATCAACCTGTGCTGGCCATCCCAAGCTCCTTCTTATAGAGCTTGAGGAAATCAGCCTTGCTGATTTGCCCGTTACCAGTCGACTGGTCCTTGCACCAGTCGACTGGTGCAAGCCCAACGACTCTCTCAACGGCTATCTACTAGTCAATTGGTCACAGGACCAGTCGACTGATCCCAGCCATTTAGGGCACAGAGAGCTTCTGTGCTCACCACCAGTCGACTGATCCCAGTACAAGTCGACTGGTACAACCCTATACCTAGGGTTCCCATCCCGAGTACATTTCTCTCAACACTCGGACCCTCACGACTCACTTGACTCTTCTTTGCAGCTTTGACCTCTTGCCTTCAAGCTTACTTCCTTTGGCTCTTGTCCCTCGGATGCATCCAAGCCCGTGGCTCGTCCACAATGTCATCCTTCGCGTATGCCTCGAAGTCGCTTCCCTCGGCCCTTGTCCTTGCTGCCTTGTCCATGGTCCCTTGGATGCTCCATCCTTCACCGGACCCGAAGCTGTCTTCCTGAGTCACATGTGTCACCTGTAGTCCTGCACTACTCAAGTACACATATCAAATAACAAGGGTAAACCTAACTTAAACCCTTTGCCCAAACACCAAAACACATGGTCTCGCGGACCATTGGGATTGCTCCAACACAGCCTTCCGCAAATTACTGAATTGAATGTTTAATTGACTTATGTGAAGCATTTAATTAATGTTTTAAATTTTTTTATAAAATCAAAGTTTTTGAGACTTACCTTTTTTATATCTTTTTGTTTTTCCTTAGATTTTTTAGACTTTCCAAGTAATATATTTAACGTATCCCACTTTTAATGTGATCAAAAGGGGGAGTAGTAAAAATTAAATCTAGAGGGAGGGTAGTACAATAACAATTTTTAATTTTTGTACTTATAAATTTTTTGCAAAAATTATAACTGCTATTTTGTTTATGGTTTACCCTGACTTAACTTGTGTTTGCTCACATAAAAAAGGGAGAGATTATTAGTAACCCAAGATAGTTTTGATTTGATCAACCAAGTCAGGTTAGGTCTTGTTGGTTTTTAACCCCTGTGTCTAAGTTGAGGAACTTAGGAGCACAAGAAGTTGAGCAAAAGATGTAGCTAGCGAGAAGGATGGTACGGGAGAGAGCCAACGGGCTCGGTGCGTCTGAGGGATGAGGTGCTACGGAAGAGTATGCGGGTAGAAGAGGAGACACACCACGTTTTCAAGGGACGAAAAGCTGGAGCGGAAGATTACTCGAGAAGGCCAGAAATTGGGTTCAGGTGAGGCCTATTCTGGATGGTCGAGATCATTCAAGGGAGTGGAACCGGAGTGGAAGACCTAGACCAAGGTGAGCGAAAATGAAACAGAAGACCAGGACCAAAAAATCAACAAAAGCTAATTTTTTTGATCCAAGGCGCCCAGAGCTGGTCTGAGGCACCCGGAACCCTTTCGGGTGCCCGGAGCAGAAAATTATCTGGAATGTGACATGGCTCATTATGTTGCAATGGGGATAAAAGTCTATCTCCTCCCAGGCGCCTGGAACCCTTCCAGACGCTCTAACCCGGGCTATAAATATAACTCTGGTCCCAATGGTTCAGAACAACACTTGTAATTCATTTCTTTTCAATCTTGTTCTGTAACTAAGTGCTTTAATTACTGTAAAGAGGCTTCTTTGCCAGAAGGAGAATTTAGTGTACTTTCACCTTCCTTAGATTAACAACCTCCTCGGTTGTAACTAAGTAAATCCCGTTGTGCCTCTTTTATTTCTTTAATTAGTCTGTTATTTCTTATGCAAGTGTTTGAGTTATTAAAGGCATAAAAGTTCGAGGAAGGTTTATTTTTATTTTACAGGGTTATTCACCCCCCTCTAGCTAGCCACCCAGTGTCCTATAGTAACTGTAGGATCAGAAAGAATGCTGAGGGGGGGGGGTGAATAGCAATCGTCAAAAATCGAGTGCGAATTAAATCAAAGTACGTAGCAGAAGAAAAATAAACCAATTGAGTGCGAATTTATTTGGTTGAGAGCCTTCGACGACTCCTACTCCAAGGCTCGCACTTATCGAATGCTTTCATTGGGCAATCCACTAACAATTCACAAAAAGTTAACAGGAGTTAAGTACAAGAACTGAAAATAAAAGTTACCAACAACAACCAAATGGGAAAGTCTTGGTCGCCAGTTATCGGAGGTGCTTCACAGCATTGCAGGAGGTTTTTTAGAGCACCGAGCAAGAGATAAACTTGTCATACTTGTTGTTTTGAAGTTTGGGTCGAAGGCCTTTAAATAGGTCCATTCCGAGCTCCTGGAACCCCTCCGGGCGCCTAGACCATGTGTCTCAGCCAATCAACGTTCTCCACGTTAGCTTGTGGATGATTTTTCAATTCCAGGCACCTAGACCAAGTTTGGGCACCCAGATCGCTTGAGCACCCTCGGCACCCGCTAGGCGAGCCCACTCTGGGCACCCGGACCCTTTTCTTCAACATCTTCCACCTACAAGAAAAGGTTAGTCCAGACAATCAAAAATATATTTTACCGTGCAAAATAAAGTTAGCATAATATGATAAAATGTGAGTATTAATTAGATCCTATTTCCACGATACTAGGACCTAGTTAAGATCTCAACTTAGATTTTTCAAATGGACCTAAGTTGAATTGATACCTACAGTTCCCTCAACGGAGAATGAGTCCTCACTGGATCTCTCCTCTAGTTGCTTACCTTCACTTACCACTTGCAGTCACTTGACTTGCCTCTGACCCACTAGATCTTCCCGCTAGTTGCTAGGTTCGCAGACCCAATAGGACTTCAGTCGGTTGTCAGGTCCTGTGGACCCAACCGGACTTCCTGTTGGATATTAGGCCTTGCGGACGTATTTGAATTTTCCACCAGCTATTAGGCCCGCAGACCTAGCTGAATTTTAGCACGGTGTCAGGTCCCTCAGATGAGTCAACTCCTGCACACTTGGTAGAATAGTTAGACAAACAATACATCTAGTTTTAACCTATTTATTATACATCAAAACTAGATTATTAGTTCAACCTACACCAACAATATCTCCCATTTTGATGTAATGAAAATCCGGGTTAAAGTTAGAAAAAAATATAATAAAGTAATAAAGCATAAAATGTTTAAAGTGAATAGATTTTTCTAACCTAACCCACTATCCTCCCCCTTTAGGATACATCAAAAAGGATAAATGCATAAAGCATAAAATAAGACTAAAATGAAGTATAATCATATAAATAATTTCATATTAATGTAGCAAATAACCAAAGGCAAATGCTTTGTATATTTCAGTTTGAAGTGAATATTTCAAACAACATTTCTAAGACATTTAAGTATATTTCCAAAACTTTATAAATAAATCTTTGAAAACTTCAAAAAATTTCCAGGAATTTTTAAGTTAAAATTTTCTAAGAAAAAAAACTTTAAGTAGATTTTTCAATAAAAATTTCTGAATAAAATTTTTCAAAAGTATCCAAGTAGAAATTTTCAAGAATTTTAAAAAATTCTTTAAGTTTGAAAATTTTCAAAGTAAATTTCTCAAAATAATTTTAAACAAAATTTACTAAGTAAGAATTTCAAAGTTATTTAAAAAAACTTTTCTTAAGGAAAATTAGAAAAAGTGATTTCTAATGCTTTAATATTTTTATAGGAAATTAATTGCAAAAAAAAAATTCTAATAACTATTCTTAAGGTAAAAGTGAATAAAAAAAATTCTTCAAAGTGATTTTTCTACCGTTTTAAGCATAAATTTTTTCACAAAATAACTTTTCAAAACTTTCTAGAAAATATTTTTCAAAGAAATTTTCAAAATATTTGCATGAAGTTTTTCAAAGTAAGTTTGTGAAGAGTTTTTTTAAAAAATTATGTTTAAATTATCTAAACAATTTCTCCTCTATAATTTGATAACATAATAAGGACTATCAAGCATTATGTAATAAACATTAATAAGCTAAATAATTAAAGTGAAAATAGCTAAAGAGAGACTGAATACTAGTAACTGAATTGTAACACCCCAAATTTCATGATATAGAGTTCTAAAAGACCTTATTAAAATCTAGAAATGTTTTATAAAAATTCTAGAGATTTTTAGGAATTTATAGAGTATTTTTATGCAATTTTTGGAGTTCGTTTGGTATTTTTACCAAGAGGAAGAAGTTTAAAAAAAAAGAAGAAGAAAGAAAAATGTTGAAGTTGGGTTTTGAACCCAAGACCTCGGGCTTGACCCGAGTCTTAACATAAGTCAGCCAACCAACTGAGCTAAACAAGTTTTGTTTATAATATATGAGATAAGATGTATATGATGTAGAAAATGGTAATGGAGAATAATAGCAAGGAAAATAAGTTGAAGAAGCTGGGTTTCGAACCGAGCTCCTCGGCCCAAGCAAAACTCGGCACGACCAACCGTGCCATGCTCGATTTGTTAATTAGATGTGAGAACAAATTTATATAAGGTATAGTTAGGAACATTGAAAATAAATCGAAACGAAAAGTGCGCGGCTGAGGATTCGAAACCGCAACCCTTGACTTGGTCAAAACCGTAGCCAACCAACTCTTCCGCGAGTATTTCGTGAAAAGATAAGGAGCGAAATAGTCTTAAGCCATAAACTTTAGGTTATAAAAGAGGGATAAGTTAGGGATTAATTATCCCGTGACCGAAACCGTTCTCTCCCCTTCTCTCGAGTTCGACGGCGCGACTCTTCTCGGCGAAAACGCAGCCGAGCTTTAGGGCGTTTCTGATGGCCGGCCAAGGTTCTCCGAGGGGTTTCTCCATCTCCTTAAGCTCTTCTCGACGAGGAGGAGTCGGGAGCACGAAGAAGAGTCGGGATTTCGAGCTCGCCGAAAGCCCTAGATGCCTCCTTCTCGGTTGTAAGTCCAAGAAACCCAAGGTAAGTTGCTACTCACCTGCAGTAAGATAGCTCCGACGCATATTTTGTATTCCTCTCCTGGTTTCCGAAGCTTTGCTTGAATTTTCTTGCGTTTCAGTTTTTGGATATGTTTGTTGCCGTGTGCTTCAAAGAAAAGGGAAAAGGGTTTGTTTTCTTTGCTTCCATTGTAGTTCAGATTCGGTTTTGAGGGTATTAAGTAGTAGCTGGTTTAGTTTCTGATGCAGAAATTGGATTCCTCAGTAAGATGTAGCAGTATGATCCATAATTTATCTTTAAGGTTGTGTTAAATCTGTAGTTAGCTCTTGTTAAATCTATAGTTAGCTCTTGTAAGCCTAGTATTGTGATTTCCTTTAGCTTTAAGGTTTAACAGCATGATCAGTTAGTTTAGGGATTGTTATGTTTAACATGGATGCAGATTTGATATTAGGTTCCTTACCTATCTGATGTAGAATTAATGCAGATTTGGTTTTCGAAACATGTGAGTTATGAGCACAACTTAGTATTACTAGAATTTTATTTAGGAACGTGTTTATGCTCGTTGGAATCTAGTGACAGATTTGTAAATGCTGAAATCTAGTGTTCAGATTTATATATGCTAGAATTTTTGTGAACAACTTTAGGTAATGTTGGAATTTCATCATGATCACTTGTGCAGGTTGAGGACATATTGTTGAACAAGTTTTACATGGGTTTTCTTTTAAATTCCAGTAGATTATAGCTTGCTTTGTGTTCGGATTGTAGTTTGAGCCATTGTTTGAGTAGTGTAGTTGCAATTCCAGAATTTGCTTATGTAAAATCTGAGTTTGAGGTTTAGATAATTTTCTTATGTTAAATCTGAGCTAGAGGTTTAGATATGCAAGTAATAAGTTCAGAATAGAAGCTTAGTTTAGAAAACGAGAAAAGAGATTTATATGTTGATCAATGTAAATTTTATAAAGTATTAGTATACAGATTTTGTTAAGCTTAGTATGCAGATTTCAGATAAGCTTAATATGCAGATTTTTGTTAAGCTTTGCATGCAGATTTATGTAAAGCTTTGTATACAGATTTTTGTTTAAGCATTTCGGTGTTAGAATTTGTTTAAACATTTCAGTTTTGTAAGAGACATTTTTATAAGAAAAGTATAAGAAAGATAAAGATGAGTATAAGAAAGATAAAGAAAAGAAAGAAAAGGCCGAGGCCTTAAGTAGATCCCCAAAGTCGAGACTTTAGGGATTTTTGGCACACAAGGTGTCTATTAAAATGCCAAGGCATTTAAAGAAGAAGTGAATAAGCTAATAAGTATTTTACTTTTAAGAAAAGGCTAGTACCCGACTTCCGAGGTTGTCGTTAAACAAATCCAGGTGTCCAATTCCGAGGTCTTGGCCCTGGTAGACCGAGGTCTGCTCTTTTAGGATTGGTGGCTCGCTACCCCAACCTATCAGGGAACGCGCATAAGATGGTACTATGCCTGGGCCCAAGAAGAAGTTGATTACTATTTTGAAGTATTATAAGTATAAGTTTCTGAACAAGTAAAAGAAGTTTCACATAAGTATTAAATAATAAGTCTAAAAGCAAGTGAAATAAGATTCAGAAGATGTTTAGAATTCAGTAAGTTTAGCTTTCTTTATGCTAGCATGATCATATAGCTTTGCTTTACATGTTTAGTCTTTTAGTATGTTTCTTTTACTAGTAGATGAGCATGAGTAGATTTCCTTTTGAGCATTCAGTTTTAGATTTCAGTATATCCTCATGCATATCGAGATTTTGTGAGTTAGATAACGCTTACTAAGCAAATTTTGCTTATAGACTACACTTCTCTTACTGCAGATACAGGAAAGGAAAAGATATAGAAAGGAAGGCGACAAGGAGGTGTTCGAGGGATGTGTGATGCCAGGACTATGGAAGCCTTGGGACTTAGTTTAAGAATTTATTAAGAATGTATTAGATGAGTCATTTAGTCTTCTGCTGTTAGTTAACTGTATGTTTTTATTTTGTTTCCGCTATTTATTACTTGCATGCTTTGATTTCATTAAACTGCGTGGTGATGTTATTCCTTTTGGTTGTGAAAATATATGTTCCAGCCGCCTGTGGCTGAGTATAGTTTGTTTGTATTGTTGATAAGGTCACCGGTACAGGGGAGACTCTGTCGAAATTTTTCGGTAGGGTTTCCATGTGATTTTTAATCATACCGGTTAAGTAGAGTTAGTAGTCAAGTAACGGTCATCCTTAGAGAGTAGTAGTAGTAAGAAGGGTGGTCGTTACATGAATTAAGCATAAAGTTGCATCAAGTCAATATGTAAAAGCAAGCAAAAAATAGTAATCAAGGACTGTACTACTGCGAAGACGAGGAAAATGGGCTGAAACCCTAGAGCGCAATAAGTCCATCAACTCAGTATGATGAGTCTGGTTCTCCTCTTAAGAATTGGACATGTCCCGTCAAAGATCGAAGACCTCCTGTCGAAGACTTGTCACGACCGCCTCAAGTCCAGTAACTTGGTCGTCTAGAGTACGAGAGATTGGAGGTGTAGGTGGACCGCAAAGATTAGCTATGTATGCATCTACCCCTACCTCCTCTCCTAGAGCTGGATCAGGCCGACCCTAAGCCGCAAGATCAGGTTGGGGCTGGGCTGCTAGATCAGGTTGGTGCTGGTCCTCTCTCCTCCAGGATAGGACACCCTCATCTAGGGGTGGGCAAACCTACGGATCGGATCCGATCCGGTATTTCGGATCGGATATCCGCTTCTTTTTTTAAAAAAATCTGCGATCCGTATCCGATCCGGTATCCGACCACTATCCGATCCGAAAACACCGGATCGGATCGGATCGGATCGGACAGCCGGATATCCGCTGATCCGATTTTTTTCTATATTTTAATTTTTTCATAGGCTTGAAAATGAATTTAACTCATAACTTCAAATGCCAAAATTACATGCATATTTCTTTTAAAACAAAATTACATGCATATTTCTTTTAAAACAAAAAGACATTGGTTCACCCAAATGACCCAATAGTTTATAATCTTTAAAGCTTGATCTCAATGGCTTGAAGTTCCGTCTACTCTGGTCTACTCTGGCTTCTAGTGGCTTCATCTCAAGTTGAGCTTATATTCTAGTATTCTACAATAAACAAAACAACACAGTATCACAACAACTTCACATATTTTATCTCAACAATTTATTCAATCAAATATTACAAGATGATGTACCTCGACATTTTTCTAGTTCTAATACGATAAACTTAAGTCATATAACTCTCATCATCAATTATAAAGCTTGGTTGCTCCGTAGTTAACTCCTTCATTCCTACAAAAATCAACAATGAACAACTTATAAATATCAATATTAGTATATTTTAAACGATATTAATCAATTAAAAATTAAATAAAATAATTAGAATATTAAACCTTCTTCGAGTTGCTCCAATGATGCCAAACTTTCCTCAATTACTACAGCCTTTGTTGTACGTTCCCAATCTTGAGTGCAAATAAGGGCCTCAACTATTCTTGGGGTTAAAGAAGTACGAAATGAGTCAAGGACGCGACCCCCAGTACTGAAAGCCGACTCAGAAGCAACAGTTGTCACAGGTATAGCAAGTACATCACGGGCCATCTTTGCAAGAATAGGAAATCTCCTTTGATTATCCTTCCACCACGACAATATATTAAAATTTTCACAATCATTCTCAAGCGGTTCTTCTAGATATTTATCCAACTCAGATTTGTTCCTCTGAGGATGATCAAAACCAACCTCCATTTGAAACCTTGAAGTCAACAACTTTGCAAAATCCATAACTTCCCCTTGACGATTTTCATTCCTATTATTCAATGCACTATTTGAAGCGGAACTTTTTTGCTTGTCTTCTTGAGGCATTGAAGAAGTATAGAGCTTGAACAATTCATCAATAAGAATCTTCACATTCAAATTCAAGAGTGTACTTTTGGTATCATCAAAGCAATTACGCACAACCCAATCAACTAGATGCATCTTATGCCTTGGATCAAGTAACATGGAGATAAATATCAAATAGTTGATGTTAAGAATGTCACCCCAATACTTATCATACTTTAGTTTCATTTGTTCTGCCATTTTCCTACATCCTTCATCATCACTTTTGCACAAATTAGAGATCTCTAAACCAATGGCAAACACACTTTGTGCACAACTATTGCAAGTGACATAACGAGAACCGGATAACATCAAAGTAGCATCATAAAAAATCTTCAAAATTGGCAAGAAATGACTAACCCTTCTCCAATCCTCATCATTAGGACCTCCACTCACCTTCATCATCTCCTTATAGCAAGAAGAGTCCCTAATTATCAAGTTATCAAATGCTTTCTTAAACTTCACAGCAGACTCAAGCATCAAATATGTTGAATTCCATCTTGTTTCAACATCCAAACAAACAAGACTTTTACTTTCTATCTTCTCTTCTTCTACACAAGATTTAAATTTTTGAAGTCTTGCAGGAGAAGATCTAACATATTTCACTATAGTACGAACTTTCACAATAGATGAATCCATATCCTTTAAACCATCCTTTACAACCAAATTAAAGATATGAGCAACACAACGAATGTGTAGAAATTTTCCATCCAAAATACTAGATTCCCAATGATTAAGTCTTCTTCTTAAATAATCAACTGCCAAATCATTAGAACTAGCATTGTCTACCGTTACAGTCATAATTTTCTTAAGTCCCCAATCAATCAAACACTTTTCAACCCCTCGACCTATCAAATGCCCAGAATGGCCAGCAAGAGGACAAAAATTAATGATCCTTTTATGCAAAACCCAATTCTCATCAATGAAATGAGCGGTAAGACACATATAGCTCAAGTTTTGACCGGAAGTCCATGCATCAGTTGTCAAACTAATTCGAGAAGAGAGCGTCTCAAAAATAGTTTTCAACTTTCTCTTTTCTTCAATGAAAAATCTATAACAATCTCTAGCAATGGTCTTACGTGATGGAATTGAAAATGCAGGATTCAAACACTTGCAAAAGTATATAAATCCCTCATGTTCTACAAAAGCAAAAGGTAACTCATCCACAATAATCATCCTAGCAAGGGCTTTTCTACAAGTTGTTTGATCAAATTGCCAACAAGATGGAAGAGAGATTGTTTCAAAGACACCATCATCACGTACAATAGTTTTTGTTTCAACTCTCATAAGTTTTTGCTTTTTATCCATATTAGCAGGAAGTTGCTTACATCTCTTGATATGATTAGCTAAAGGAGTTGTTCCATTTTTTGCAGCACAACCAATTTTTGTATCACAATATTTGCACTTTGCATAGTTTATATCATCCACCATTCTATCAAAATGAGACCACCAAATAGAACCCTTTCTCTTGTTGCCATTGCTAGAACTAGAAGAAGAAACATCACTAGAAGGATGCTTCGGAGGTTTTTGACTTGTAGAATTAAGAGATTCTTTTTTCTCAGACATAGATTTTTCACTCATACCTATAGATTGATGTAGACTATAAGTTTATAGCACTGATAAATAGGAGAATCACAAATCCTAACGAACTAATCTAAATTTAACACAATACAAATAAACACGAAGATTAATAGAAATAAAACTCACCTGACAACAATTGTCAAGAAATAACCTTGAACTGGAGATAGATTTTCTTCTTTCTTCCGTATGTTCAATGTTCAGAAACCCTAACCAGTAACCACCGACCGTCCACAGCCACCTTTTCTTAAAACCCCTAATGTTCAAACTCTTCCAATAACCAATATTTTAATAATAATATAATATTATTATAATAGCAAATAGATTAGCCACAGGCCCACATGGCCCAGGCCCACGTGCCACAGCCTAAATGTATTAGGTATATAATATTATCATAATTAAAAGTATATAATATATAATATATAATAATATAATAATTATTAAAAGAATAATATCATAATTAAAAGTATATAAAATAATAAATATTTTTTTATCGGATCACCGGATACCCGATTTTTTTTTCCTCGATCCGTATCCGATCCGATTATCCGGTAAAAATATCGGATCGGATCGATATCCGAATCCGATCCGTCGGATTCAGATTTTTTCGGATCGGATTGGCCGGATCAACAGATCGGATCAACGGATCGGATTTTTTTTGCCCACCCCTACCCTCATCATCTATATGGACACCACCTAAGGAGAAGTTCCTAGCACTGATCATGTCAAACTTAGTTAGGGCTTTGATATCACCTGTGGTGATATCAATGCCCAATGAGACTACATAGGCAGTCAAAATGTGACAATAGGGCATGTGGACCTGCCGATTAGTGGTGATATCAGCTGAATTGAGAATGATATGAAATATGTGCAAGCTAATATCTATATCTAACCTATGACATAATGCATAAAGGAGAAATAAATGAAAGGGACGTATCATCGCTATGTCGTGAATGGTCAAAGGCAAAATGCATTTGACTAAGACCCTATAAAGGGCATAGTCTTGGACTATGAGGGTGACTGAATGAAACATGTTGGTGCGGGAAGCATCCGACGATCGAACCTGAGTTTTGATAATGGCAAAGGATTCAAAGTTAAGGGTTGTTGTTATCTAACATGTTGAATGAGTGTTTCAGGAAAGTCCTAACTGCGGTTAGGCAGGTGAAGACCCTAGGGGGTGGTAACCCTAGGTTCTAGGGGGCGGTAACCCTAGGTGGAGAAAAGTCCTAGCTGCGGTTAGGCAAAGGGATAAACCCTAGGGGGTGGTAACCCTAGGTCATAGGGGGTGGTAACCCTATGTGGAAAGTCTTGGCAGGTCGATGACTTCAGACAAAAAGTCCTAGGGGTGGTAACCCTAGGTGGAAAGTCCTGGTGTCGTGAACCAGGTGAAAGACTGGACTAGCCGGGAAGCGGATGTCCAGCAGAAAGTCCGGAAGTATCGAGTGCTGAGCAAAAGTCCAGTCGATCTGGAGGATTGCACTGGCAACAGGTAAATCTCCTGAGTGGAGTAGGTGACGACGCGTTCCCCGTAGAGGGAACAGTAGGCGTCGGGTCGACCTAGGGTTTCCGGACGGAAATCCGAAGTCAGACCCGGACAGTTCGGAGACTGTCTTAACATTTTTTATTATCCATACTGTTATTTTGTGCTAACTTTGTGTTGCAGGATGTTGTTTGGGACTAACATGTCTTGCAGGTACAAAATAACGAAGATTTGCCTCGATGAACAGTGTCCGAGGCACCTCCATAGGGCTTGGAGGCGCCTCGGGTTCAAAATCCTGAGTTGGCGCGAGGAGCAGGCTTAAGGCGCCTTGGATGGGCTGAAGGCGCCTTAGATAGCTTGGAGGCGCCTTGAAGGGGTTGAAGGCGCCTTCAGGTCGCGGCAGTCAAAGGGTTATCACAGCGAGCAGATCGGGATAAAACTCTCGTTTAAGGCGCCTTGGAGCTTGTTTAAGGCACCTTGAACACTGTTTATAAAGGGGGTTCGACCAGCAGCTCATTAGAACAAGATTCAAGTCTTCCCTCTGCATTTAGCTGCTAACGAACTCGTCCCGAAGTGCTGCAACTAGACACCGACAACCCGAAGCTTCAATTTAGTATTTTCCATTGTCGGTATAAGATTATTTACTGCATTACTTGTAAATCATCTTTGTATACTTTCGAGCTTATAGTTGTTGCCCACCGAAAGCGATCAAGGATCGCGGGCCTTCGAGTAGGAGTTGCCTTAGACTCCGAACGAAGTAAAATTGATCTGTGTCTTTGTGTTGTTTGTTTTTATTCCGCTGCGTCTTTACTCGAGTGTTTTACGAATCGAACGAAATAGCCGCGAGCGCTATTCACCCCCCCCCCTCTAGCGCGGTCTTGATCCAACAATTAGTATCAGAGCGGAGTCGCTTTGAACTGGTGCAACCACCATTCAAGCATGATCGTGGGCTTTGAACTGGTACAAACCCCACGCCTTTCGTTTTTTCCCTCCAAAATTATTTTCGAAAAATTCATTTTCATCATTTCACGGTTTATTAGTATTGATAAAATATTGAATTTGGCAAAATTTGAAATAATATTTTTTAAAAATTTTTTAATAATATTTTATTATTTTTTCTCGAAACTGGTGAACTTCTATTTCTATCCTTCCATACCGCACTGCTAATCCAGGATCAAGTCCTGGTACATTTTTTTTTTGCTATTTTTTGTGTGCAAGGTTCTTTTAAAATGGAATTCCAAGAAGGATACTGCACCGTCCGACCACTGCTCTTTTCTGGCGAGGACTTTGGATACTGGAAGAACCGGATGGAATACCACCTCAAGACGCAAGTCGAGATGTGGATCATCATCCAGACCGGACTCGAACTTCCACGTGACGACACCGGAGAACTTATCTCATGCATCAACTGGGATTCTAGCACAATGAAAAAAGTTGAAGCCGATGCCAAAGCAACCTGCATGCTACAATGTGGCCTAACCAATGAAGAACTGAACTGCATCGGCCCCTTCACAAGTGCAAAAGAGTTGTGGCAAAAGTTGATGGAACTACACGAGGGCACTTCCGACACTCAAGTAAGTAAGCATAATTTAATAAATGATTTATTTGAATTAAGAATAATACTACTTCGGTCGAGGAAGGTATTACGATGGTTGCAGGTACAAGTAAGACAGAGGAAAAGAAATGGTCCGAGTCTTCAGATGAATCTGGGTCCGACGAAGAAGAACCAACGAGCTTCCTCGCTCTACCAGTACTAGCAACCGTGGCGGAAACTGATTCCGAGTATGAGTCAGAAACCGAGTGCGAATCCGAGACTGAGTCTGATCGAAGCCACGAATCCGTATTCGTTTCTGAAGGACCAAAACCCACTTTAAGTTCACTACTCGCAGAATTTCAATTAGATAACTTGCATGAATTATTACCTTACTTAGTAAAAAAGTTGGCTAAATCCAACGTCCGGGTTAAGTCGCTCCAAAAGGAGGTAACAACCCTTAAGGAATCGACTGACTCGAGCTCTTTAACTGAGTCAGTTCAAATTGGAAGTTCAACTCAAGTCCAACAACTTGAGGAAGAAAATTCCAATTTGAAAGCTCAAATTAAAGAACTCAAGGACACGTTGGAACGGTTTACCTTGGGCTCCAAGAATCTGGATCTGATTCTTGGAAAACAGCGAGCCGTTTACAACAAAACTGGACTTGGATTTAAAACTAAAATAAAATACAAATCATATTTATCGCTAGTTAATAGAAATAATAGAAAAATTCTCCAAGCATGGGTGCCAAAATCCAACTTGGTTAATCAAGTTGGAACTGGTCACTATTGGGTCCCCAAGGATCAAGTCTATTACCTTGATAGACCATATCGAGGCTATGATCCAGGGGGAGCTAATAGAAAAACAATATTAAGAACATAATTCAAATTAAAAATTCAATTAAAAAATTCAAAATTAAATTCAAAATTAAAAATTCAAAATTCAATTAAATAAAAAAATTCAAAATTAAATTCGAAATTAAATTAAAAATTTGAAATTAAATTAAAAAAAATTCAAAATTGACTTAAAAAATCGAACTTAAATCAAAATTCAAAAATTCAATGTAAATCAAATAAAAAATTTAGAAGGAGGATCCAGAATAGCTGGAACCCCTAACTAAACTACCCGACTGGGTAACTGAACTTAATGTACCCGAAATGGGTAAACAAGAGTAGACTACCCGACAGGGTAATTAAGGTTAGAAAAAATAGGCTAGGTTTAACTTGACCCACGGTACTGGTGAAGTTTTTGGATGATAGTACGTTGGGGAATCTTGGGCATCGCATGTCTAGGAAGATATGGCTTCGACCTGGTGCATTTGGCCAAGTGGAACTGACCGAAGCTACCCTTAAATGGATCATAACTAGTTAGACCAAGGTTTAGTATTAAGTTCAATGGGTAGGACTATTTGGAAATCTCGAAGGCATAGTTACTTTAATGAGTTCCTTGTTACTCACCATAGCCCAGAAGTTTATCCAAATAATGCTTACTTGTTGAACCCAAAGGTAAACCTAAATCTAACACAAAGTAAAACCAAACCCTTAAATTGAACCTCAATTCATCTCACAACAATTATAGGGTTCCCTGATTGACAATTTAGATCGTGTGAGATGACTAAGAAATTAAAATTAAAATTGACTTGAACTTAAATCAAGTTAATTAACAATTAAATTATTTCAAAACTAATAAAATAAATTATTTTAAAACTTAATTTCAAAATTATTTTAAAAACATAATTTCAAAATCTTTTAAAACCTAATTTCAAAAATTATTTGAAAAATCTTTTAAAAATCATTTTAAAAATCTTTTCAAAATTAATTTCAAAATCATTTTAAAAATCTTTTCAAAATTAATTTCAAAATCATTTTAAAAATATTTTCAAAACTAAATTTCAAAATCATTTTAAAAATCTTTTCAAAACTAAATTTCAAAATCATTTTAAAAATATTTTCAAAATTAATTTCAAAATCATTTTAAAAATCTTTTCAAAACTAAATTTGAAAATCATTTAAAAAATCTTTTCAAAATTAATTTCAAAATCATTTTAAAAATCTTTTCAAAATTAATTTCAAAATCATTTTAAAAATCTTTTCAAAACTAAATTTCAAAATCATTTTAAAAATCTTTTCAAAATTAATTTCAAAATCATTTTAAAAATCTTTTCAAAACTAAATTTCAAAATCTTTTTAAAATTAATTTCAAAATCATTTTAAAAATATTTTCAAAACTAAATTTCAAAATCATTTTAAAAATCTTTTCAAAATTAATTTCAAAATCATTTTAAAAATATTTTTAAACTTCTTTTAAAAATTATTTAAAAAAAAAAACTTTCCAAATCATTTTAAAAATCTTTTTAAACTTCATTTCAAAATTATTTGAAAAAAAAACTTTCAAAATCGTTTTAAAAATCTTTTTAAACTTCATTTCAAAATTATTTGAAAAGAAAAAAACTTTCAAAATCATTTTAAAAATCTTTATAAACTTCATTTCAAAATTATTTGAAAAATCCTTCAAAATCATTTTAAAAATCTTTAAACTTTAGGGCTCTGATACCTTATCAAAACCAATTAGATAATTTGATTGTTATTTAACTTGACTCATGCTTGGACTTAATGACCAACTAAATAAATAACCTTAATTAAAATTTTAGCTACTCTCTTTCTTCAACCTAAAAATTAACAAGTTCTTTTTCAAAAATAAGTATTATTTTATTCAAAATTAAGCTAAGTCCCTTTTTCACTTAAGCTATATTTTCAAAATTTAATGTTTGCAAAAGGCTCAGCTAAGTGACTCATATAGCAACTTTCAAACTTAGCCATCTTTATGAATTTTTGCTGAGTTACCTATTAGATTCATTCTATACTTAGCTAAATGTATTAAAAGCATATTCCTTTACTTGCAAAATTTAACTCATGGCTTTCAAAAATTTTTTTTGTCAAGTAAAAAGAGCCTTCAAAATAATTTGCCTCCAAAATTCTTTAAAATCTAGCTAAGTTTTTCTAAACTTAGTTACATATCTTTTTCTCTTTTCCTCTAAAACCAACTAAGTTTACAAAGAGGCTAAAGCCATCCTTCAAGTCATCCATAAATTAGCCTTTTTAACTTAGGAGAAAAATAACTAACAAATTTTTCAGTTACTAGCTAAGTGTTTCACAAGCATTTTTCCAAAGACTAAAACTACTTTTTTCTAAAAACTTAAAACATGCTTTCCAACTGGCTTATTTTTTGATATATGGCAAAGGGGGAGAGTAGGAAATTCAAAATCATTAATTCAAAATCAAAAATAAAAATCAAAAGTAAAAAGTGTTTTATTAAGGGGGAGAGTAGGTAATTCAAAAGTAAAACTTTACTAAAAAAGGAAACCATGTATTAAGGGGGAGCTTTACAAAAGTTTAAGTGTTAGCTTAAGTTAGGCGTTCATTTGAATTTATATACTTAAGCTTGCTCTGTCACGCCCCAGGTAGTCCCTGTCCGAAGAAATTTCTGCAGCATCTCCCCTGTACGGGTGACAATATGAATCTCAGTATACATATATCTATACCTCGGCCACACTCGGCCGGAATAATACACACAAATAGTAAACAATCTACGTAGTTATATTCAACATTTCTACACAGATATAATATGAACAATCCACGCAGTTGTATAAAGAAAAGATGATATAGAAATCAATGAAGATATACGTACACATCCTACTCCACTACAACGAAAAAATGAAATCCACGAAGTAATGAAATATTCGCAGCGGAAAACAAAAGTAGTAAACCCAATGTGCGTCATAAAGTCCACAATACAAACCCACATCACAAGTATACGTATAAAAGCGAACACAGAAAACGATATCTAGAAATCCTCGCGACCAAGGGGCTAGCGACTGGAATCTCTCCTGACGGCCTCAACCTGAAAAATAGTAACAACGGGGTGAGTTCAAGAACTCAGTAGGTAAACCAATGGACATGTACAGCAATATATATCCACCAGTAAAAACCTAAGGTACAGTCTCCTAGACCATAAGATCAATAGTACAGTTCTCTAACCATACAACCTACGGTATAGTCTCCTAACAGTTCAACAGATATGCAGAGCTGAAATAAATTGTAATAACCAACAATAGGCATAAAGCACAATCTATAGCACGAATAATAAGAAAATGCATAACTGTAATAAACTGTACTCACCTGCGAGGCTTGGGCAATGACTGTGGACATACACAGACAAAGATAGTCAGAGCAAATAAGCATGTATCATGTATGCATGTCAATCATATGCAGTCACCCAAGTGCATCATCCAATATGCAACAATCACAATAAATGCAATATGTGCATATGATGCAATATGACATGGTCACCCCTGACGCTAGTCAGCCGTCTCACACGCGATGGCGAGACCGAGTAGGTAGGGCTGTGACATCGTGCACTCTGTCGTCACTACCCCTGATGAGTGACCGAATGGACGGGATGCTGTCGGAGTACACCTATCCTCCTACCTCAAACATAGTGAGGGAGCGTAACTCTCTCAACTCCCGGTACACAATGACGGGGAGGGATCCCTGTCTGCTACCACGCTGCAGTAACACTACCCATGAGCGGACCAGCGGAGCACTACAGAGCTACTGCCATACACACCCTACTGTGTTGTGCCACTACCCATGCAGTGAAACACGTTGTGTGGAGGCTTATGTAGCCGGCCGACGAGCTCAACAATAATGGAGTCGTCAATCGCCCAGCATGCAATCATGCAGGATGGTGCATGATGCTACAGTATGTCATACCTGAACATAGCCTCCTCCATATACGTGTGTGCCCAAAAGGTAAACGCATATATATAACCATGATATAAACAGCATAAATCCAACGACATCACATATAACAATGATGTAAGTATCATGAATCCAAGAGCATGTATCACACATGTAAGGCAACTAATCTAGTAGAGTAGAGCACTATAGATAGGCATCTCTATGAACATATATACACATGGCAAGAGATAAAATATCCAATCCTGAAGTAAAGCAACTAGCAGATGAAGCATGTGATAGGTATCAACTAGCTAAGACCAGGGAAGAAATAATCTACTATCTACCACTAGTAAATATATATAAGCTACACATATCATAAGACATTATCAAAAGATAAGTCAAAGGGTACCCACCTCAAATAGAAGGTACAATCCAGTCCTAATCCAATGTTGAGACGTCTGTCTCGAATCAAAGTCCTGTGTAAATAAATACATTTCCTGTTATTTAGCTAGAATACAACCACATAGCTAAATAAATCCTAAATAGAAATTTAGGGACAAACCCTAAACCATATCCTTCAACCTTTCTAACGGTTAATTAGGGATAGTTCCCTAATCCCTAATCAACCATTAGATTTGTAATTCAAACTTAAATCCATATAACCTAATTAATCTACACAACCTAATGATGAATAAATTATCAATAGGTATCAAGATCATACCTAATCATCTAACACATGTTCATCTAACAAATATCTAAATTCGAAACATGATCTACAATATGTTCCAACCAAAATTCAATTCAAACCTAACCCTATTCAATACATAGACTAATTTATCAACACATGAAACAATTACCCTAATCCAAATCATAAACCTAAATTAACTAACCTACAGCAAGATCAAAAACCATACCTCAATTCCACAGCTACTGTGGCTGTTGGGACAAGAGGATTGTTGCTGCCGAGACCAAGATGAGTTACTGCTGAAGCCAACCAATCCACAAAACAGGACAGAACAGAACCTATTTGGAATTCACTCCTCTGTTCGGATCAAACACAAGGAGATCATGGATTCAACCAAGTATTCCACCAACAATCTAATTCATCTTACCTTAATTCCTAACTCTGATCTGTTGATCCACACGAAGAAGTGGTGCTGCCAGGAAGGGTAGCTGTTGCTGGAGCTAGACAACCCACTGAATAGCACCTTGCTGGATCCACTCCACAATTCGGATCAAGAATTCAACACCACCGAATTGGAACCAGATGCTCGGCTTTGCTCTTAGTGAGCGCTTGGTGATCTCGGCCAAGAACCTATAGCCATTAGCCAAGAACCTCTAGAGCACAGATCCGAGAGAGCGAGGATCAGAACAAGGAAGAACCCAAATCTGATTAAGCACATAGATCCGATGAAACCTTACCTTTCTTCTCCAAAAGATGCCGCACAACCTGATCTGGCTGGAGAAGATGCAAATCCTTCTGTGAGCAGCGTGAGGAGAGAAGAGTGGAAGTCAATCGGTTGGGAGCCGACGCGAATCTTGCTCCCCACAGTGCCCTAGCCACCTCACCGGCGACGCTCAGCCGCAGAACCCACCGGGCAGAACCTCCCGACCAGATCTAGCTTCTCGGCACCGTCGAGCTCCGATGACGAGTCTCCTCCGGCCTCGACGTTGAGTGATCCGCGAGAGAGGGAGAGCACGTAGAAGAGAAGGAAAGGGAAGATCGGGGAAAGAGATCGGGAAAACGCAAGGAAGAAGAAGAGCGCACGGGTTTGGGTTCGGCGATGGGCTGAGGGAAAGATATATAAAAAGGGAAATATGTATATATTAAAACATTTTCACACTTAAACGGGTATCCCAAACAGGCTTTATCCGTATCCGTAAATTCGTCCCATCGAAACCCGTCGTACGAGCTCCAAAAAATTCCCAGAAAATTTCTAAAAATTCCGGAAAAATTCTATAAGGCTATTTTCCAAATAACCCTATTAATTAAATTTTCCGAGATCTCACATCCTCCCCTACTAATAAAAATTTGGTCCCCAAATTTCGCTATAACTAACAGCAAACACTAAAATATAACCAAACAGTATAAATGCTGAAAGGAACTCTAACCCACATACCTCAAGTAAAAAGATGGGGGTATCGAGCTCGGATCGTATCCTCTAGCTCCCACGTAGCCTCCTCGTCAGAATGATGCTGTCATCCGACTTTAACTCGCCGGATAGTCTTGTTCCGCAACTGACGCTCTCTATGGTCCAGAATCCGCACCGGAACCTCCTCGTAAGTAAAATCAGGCTGAATAGGAACAGATATATCTGACAGAACATGTGCCGGATCGGATACGTATCTCCTCAGTATAGATACATGGAATACATCGTGAATGCCAGCTAGAGATGGTCGTAGCGCTAGACGGTAAGCTACTGCTCCAATCCTCTCCAAGATCTGGAATGGTCCAATATATAGGGGAGCTAGCTTACCTCGGAGACCAAATCTCTTCACCCCTTTCGTGGGTGAAACTCTAAGAAATACATGATCACCAATGGAGAACTCCAGGGGTCTCCGTCTCTGATCAGCATAACTCTTCTGACGGTCCTGGGCCTCTGACATCCTCCGTCTAATAGTGCGAACCAGCTCTGCATCCTGCTGAGCTCTCTGAGGTCCTACCAACTGAGCCTCCCCAACCTCTTCCCAGAGGATGGGTGTCCGACAAGGCCTACCATACAACGCCTCAAACGGTGCCATCTGGATAGCCGAATGATAGCTGTTGTTATAGGCGAACTCCACTAATGGCAGGTGGTCCTCCCAACTGCCTTCGAAGTCCATGACACAAGACCTCAGCAAGTCCTCCAATGTTTGAATAGTCCGCTCTGACTGCCCATCTGTCTACGGATGGAATGCCGTACTGAAATGAAGCTGTGTGCCCAAAGCCTGCTGCAGACTCTGCTAGAATCGGGACGTGAACCGTGGGTCTCTATCCGATATGATGCTCAAAGGAACACCATGTAATCTAATAATCTCACGACAGTATAACTCTGCTAATCGATCCAGAGAATCAGTCTTCCGGATCGCTAAAAAGTGTGCGGATTTGGTTAATCGATCAACGATTACCCAAATCGCATCATGGCCTCGTGGAGTCCTAGGCAGTCCTACCACAAAATCCATAGTAATATGCTCCCACTTCCACTCTGGAATAGGGATCCTCTGAAGTAACCCAGCAGGTCTCTGGTGCTCAGCCTTCACCTGCTGACAGATAAGACATCTAGCAACAAACTCCGCGATGTCCTTCTTCATACCGTTCCACCAATAGGAACGCCTCAAATCTTGATACATACGGGTCCCACCTGGGTGGATAGCAAATCTAGAACGATGAGCCTCCTGAAGAGATGCATCTGTGTAAAGTACAAATCCGTCATCACCAGAAGGTAAAACCAAGACTGGTGCTGATACTAATCTCCGCTTCAGCTCCTGGAAGCTGGTCTCACAAGCCTATGACCACGTGAACTTCACGCCTTTCCTAGTCAGACGTGTCAATGGCATAGCAATGCTGGAGAAACACTCAACGAATCATCGGTAATATCCAGCCAAGCCCAAGAAACTACGGATCTCCTGGACTGACTTCAGCTGCTCCCAGCTAGTGATAGCCTCGATCTTCTGAGGATCTACAGAAATACCTCGGCTAGACACCACATGTCCCAGAAAACCAACTGAGGATAGCCAAAATGCACATTTGCTGAACTTCGCATACAGATGATGTCGTCGAAGAGTCTCCAGGACTATGCGAAGGTGCTGCGCATGTTCCTCCTCGGAACGTGAATAGATCAATATGTCATCGATAAACACAATCACAAACTGATCTAAATACTCCAAAAAGATACGGTTCATCAAATCCATAAATACTGCAGGAGCATTGGTAAGCCCAAATGGCATTACCAAAAACTCGTAATGTCCGTATCTGGTGCGGAATGCTGTCTTCTGAATATCAGAATCTCTGACTCTCAGCTGATGATATCCAGACCGGAGATCAATCTTAGAATACACTGATGTATCTCTGAGTTGATCAAATAAATCCTCAATCCGTGGCAAGGGGTACTTATTTCTGATAGTCACTGCATTCAGCTGCCTATAATCGATGCACAACCTCAGAGTACCATCCTTCTTCTTGATGAATAATACAGGAGAACACTAAGGTGGAATACCGTGGGGTTCTCCACAAGGACACCGGAATGCTCCTACTCGTGCATGTCATATGCAGCTGCTGTAGGGGGAGCTGTCCTTTGTTGACGATGCAAAGATTGGGCTTTCGGCCCACCTCGCTGAATCGCAGAGTGATCAGCCTGTCCTCCCGAAACAGAGACCCCAGATGCTGCATGTTGAGCCTTCAGCAAACAATCTCGACTCTAATGCCCAGGCAGTTTGTAATAATAGCAAACTGACTGTCCCAAGGTGCACGCAGAGGTGACGTGATCTCGGGATCCGCATCTGGTGCAGTAAGAGTCACCAGTGGACTGTCTCCGCTTCTGTTGAGCAGAGCGGGAACGTCCTAATCGTCCTGACTTCTGGTGTCGGCCAGATGACCCAGAAGTACCCTGACCCGTCTGAGTGCGACTGCTCTGCTGCTGTCCCGTAGTCTGTGTCTGCTGGGTCTGACCGGAAGTCCAATCAGTCTGCTTCCTTTTCTTGTCTGCATTCACTCTCTGATGAGCTGACTCCATCATAAGAGTGTTGGAGTGTATACTGAAAGCCTAAGCTTTGTAAACATTCATTATGAATAAAGAATCATATCGTCTACATTTAGTTGTAGTTGTTCAATTAATTTATATTGTAGATAACATAGTATGTGGTGTCACATGCAGAAGATAATGTTATCAGTACCTTATAATTATAAACAGTAGCTCGGACCAAAATGGAAAGGAACAAACCATTAGAAGGTCATAGTGTAATTAGGTATCAGTTTATCTTGACTGTATAATTACACTAGTACACTCAGAGTATATTGAGTAGGACCATTTGAGGTCGTTTCTTTTATACTGACTTTATAAAGAAACAAATACCTCGGTTATTATGGAAGTGTGTGCTCTTAATCCTAATATAATAACAAGCACATATATTTGATATTTATTTCTTTAATTTATCAATGGGTGAGATTTAGTTCGATGAATCAATAAGCCCGATAAATTGGGAAATGGTATCACTTATAGTGTGTGTTGTTGATTATAGAAGGAAACTGTGTCCTAGAGATACTAGGTTGATAATGACCTCAAGAGGAGCTCATAAGGATTGTTATGTTAAACTCTGCAGGTGGACTTAGTCCGACATGACAATAAAGTTGAGTGGTACTACTCTTGGACTAAGATATTAATTAAATGAGTTGTCAGTAACTCACTTAATTAGTGGACATTCGATATCTTAAACACGGGGAGACTAACACACTCATAATAAGAAGGAGCCCAAAAATGTAATTTGGGATTGGTGCGGTAGTTCAATAATAGTTCTCTAGTGGAATGAATTATTATTGATAAAATTAAATTGTGTTCGGGGCGAACACGGGATGCTTAATTTTATCGGGAGACCAAAACCAATTCCTCTTCTCGGTCCCTATCGTAGCCTCTTATTTATAGAGTACTATACCCACCTATACCCACCTTCTATACCCACCAATAGGGGGCCGACCAAGCTAGCTTGGGAACCAAGCTAGGGTCGGGCATAGTATAGGGTGGCGGCCCTAGCTTGAACCCAAGCTAGAGGGGCCGACCAAATTAAATTAAAAAGGAATTTTAATTTTAATTTTTATTATGTGGAAGATATAATTTATTAAAGAGAATTAAAATTAAAATATCTCTCTTGTAAAAGATCTACAAAAGATTAAAGAAAGAGATTAAATCTCTTTCCTTATTTGTAGATTGGTGAGATATTTTATTTTCTCTTTAAAAAATTATTCACATGTTGTTAAATTAAAATTATAGAAATTTCCTTTTATCAAGCATGAAGATATTTTTGAAGAGAAATTTTATTTTTAAAATTTCCGGAAACAAATTAGGAAGTTTTAATTTGTTGATTAAAACTTGTCTAATTTATTTGTTTGATGTGGCCGGCCATTAGAGATTAATTGGGAAAATTATATTTTATTTTTCTCAATTAAATCATGTCAAGGGAATTGAGGAAAATTTTATTGTAAATAAATTTCCTAATTTGCCTAGGCCAAGGAATATAAAAGAAGGGGTGAGGGTGCCTTCATGAGACACAACCTCTATTATTTAGTCTCCCTCTTTTATTCCTTGGAGTGGCCGACCATTATCATCATCATCATCCTCTCCCTCTCTTCCTCTTGTGGTGGCCGAACCTCTTTTTCCCCTTGGAGCTCTTGCGGTGGCCGGATACTACTTGGAGAAGAAGAAGAAGAAGGAGAGAAAGCTTGCATCTCTTGGAGCTTGGTTGGTGTTTTGTTCTTCATCCTTGGTAAAGCTTCTTTGTGGCCGAACCTAGCTAGGAGGAGAAGAAGGTGGTTGGTGATTTCTCATCTCGGAAGATCGTTGCCCACACAACGTCCGAGGTTAGAAGAGGAATACGGTAGAAGATCAAGAGGTCTTTCTAGAAGGTATAACTAGTAGTTTTTCTTTTCCGCATCATGCTAGTTATTTATGGAAATAATACCAAATACAAGAGGCTTACGATTTTAGTATTTCGAATATGTTTTTCGATGTTGTGTTCTTTTGTTTTATTTTTTCCTTGTGATTTGATTGTTCTTTTCGGTTAACCTAAAGTTATTTTAGGAAATTAAATATTAGCTTTCTATAAAAGGTTTTGTCTAGTCGGTGGTGGTTGCTCCCATATCCAAGAAGGTCATGTGCCTCGCCACGTCAGTACTGGGAACCAATTATGGAAATTAATATTTAATGAAATTAATAACTTAAGGTGATTTGGGTCGAACGTGTTAAGTTCCGCAGGAGACCCAAGTCAAAACCTAAAAGAACGAATAGATTAAGTTTTGGATCAAACGTGTTAAGTTCCAAAGCGATCCAAAATTTAATTTAAAAGAACACATGGTAGCTAGGAAAAGGTTCAGACCTTTGTACAAAATTTTGTGAGTGGAACCTCTAGGTTTTCCGAGTAGCAACCAACAATTGGTATCGAGCTAGGTTTTGCCTCTGTGTATTTGGTATTAGTTTAATTATGCACATGTCATACATAATTTAGGCAGGTTAATAGTAGGATGTGCTAACTTTGTGTATGCAGGATCCAACTATTATGACTTTTAGTTATTATGTGTGTGATTGGACCCTTGGACATGTCAAGGGCATTTATATGTGTGTGCATGATTGTATTAAAATACAACAGGAGCTGTATTTAGTTTTATTAGGATTTTATTTTTGATCTAGATACATGTACATTCCTTTTATGGAATATAGGATCAAAAATGTAAAATTCTATTTATGTCGCAGATCGAATCTTGCAAAGCGTGGAACCTTCTAAGGACCAGAGGCGCAGCGGAACTAGGAGCAAGATGGATGCGACAGCTTGACCCGGTGGCGGTGGCCAAATATGGCAGCAGCTTGGGATGACAACGCACGGAGGACAACTAGAGATAAAAGCCATAATAGTTAAAAAAATAGATTTTCTATTTATTGCTTTTATATTGTGCTGTGTGTATATGTTAGTTTACATGTTTAGTAGGCTAGCATAGTTAAAATTCCTCATTTATAAATAACTAAGTGGGAGAGGGATTTTTAAATAAATCCCATGGTCTCCATTACTAGTTTGTAAGTGATGCAAACAAGCTTGCGCGTTGGCTCTGAGTGCCTTCCTCCATAACGGATGAGCTTGTTTGTGGATCACTAGAACAGACTTCCATTTTTGGATGACTATAGGAAGTTAATTAAGAGCGTGTGATCTTCCCCAACGGAAGGGGCATAATCTTATTAATGGACTTAGTGTCAAGTAATGGTATACACTTAGACACATCTAATAGTATCCTCCCCATCGGAGTCACTGCTATTATTTGTGTGACCAAAAGACACCAACTATTAATTTTATTTGTCAAAAAGTTAGGTTGACAAGATAATAAAATTAATGGGATAAAACCCTCCTTTTACAAATGTTGAATTTGTATACGTCCACACTAACGTGGCATACAAAATTCACGGTGTTTTGAGGTGTTGGTTAATTTAAAATAGTATTGTTTGAGGAATCAATATTATTCTAAATTTAGAGTTCTGACCAAAAGTTATTTGTGATTCTTAGGATGACTTTCAACCCACTGTCCATCATACTTCAACAGAATAGACTTACTAGACCTAATTACATAGATTGGAAAAGGAACCTGGACATTGTTCTTACTGCTGAAAGTTATAAATTTATACTAACTGAGCCTTGCCCTGAAGCACCTACTGGTGAATCTACCCAAGAGGAGATTGAATATCATAGGAAATGGGTAAAAGCAGATGAGATGGTGCGGTGTTACATTTTGGCTTCAATGTCAAATGTATTGCAACATCAGCATCAAGACTTACCAACAGCTTATGATATTATGAACAATCTCAAGGAACTCTTTGGTCATCAGGATAGGGCTTCTAGACAAGAAGCCATGAGAAAAATACTGACAGCCACCATGCAAGAGGGTACTCCTGTGAGGGATCATATCCTAAAGATGATGGCTTATCTGAACGAGATACAGATCCTTGGAGGAGAAATTGATGGGGAAATCCAAATCGATATGATCCTAGAAGTTTTGAGCAATTCCGCTTGAATTACAATATGAACAAAAGGTTATATTCATTGGCGGAACTACTGACAGAACTTCAGGCAGCAGAAGGATTGTTTCATCACAACTCTCATATTCACTATGTTGAAAATGGTTCTACTTCTAAACCGAAAGGAAAGAAGAAGAAGAAACAAGTTGGTTCAGCAAAGAAAGTGAATAAATCTCAGAGTACAGGACCTAAAGCTGGAATGAAGAAGCCGAAGGGCAAGTGCTTCATCTGCAAGCAGTCAGGGCATTGGAAAGCGGACTATCCTCGTAGGAATCAGAACAACAAAGGTATATCTCATGCTCTAGTTGTTGAAATATGTTTAGCGGTGTTATCTACCAGCACCTGGTGTGTAGATACAGGAGCCACTGATCATGTCTGCAATTCCTTGCAGGGGTTCCAGGAAACCCGACGACTATCTGAAGGAGAGATTACCATCTACATGGGCAATGCTACTAAGGTGGCGGCTGTTGTAGTGGAAGACGTCTACTTATCTTTTAGTAGAAATAGAAATTTGGTTTTAAGAAATTGTCTGTATGTACCCAGTTTTAGAAAGAATTTAATTTCAGTTTCTAAACTGTTTTTAGATGGATATTCAGTTTCTTTCAGCAACAATGTAGTTATTAAGAGAAATAAAGTGATTATCTGTTCTGGTACATTAGTTGGCAATCTGTATACTTTAAATCCAATTTCTTCCACGAAGCAAAACATGGAAATTTATAACTCATCTTCTAACTCAAATAAAAGAAAAGAACCTTCGGAAATGAACCAAGCATATCTTTGACATCTAAGGCTTGGTCATATTAACTTAAGTAGGATTCAGAGACTTATAGCCGATGGACTTTTGAGTTCATTAGAGTTGGAAAATTTTCCAACTTGTGAATCTTGCTTGGAAGGAAAAATGACCAAGAGGCCGTTCAAGGCCAAGGGGTATAGAGCCAAAGAAGTGTTAGAATTGGTTCATTCTGATTTGTGTGGTCCTATGTCTGTCCAGACAAGAGGTGGTTTTGAGTATTTTGTCTCTTTTATAAATGATTATTCAAGATACGGATACATTTACCTAATGCGCCGCAAGTCTGAGTGCTTTGATAAGTTCAAAGAATACAATGCTGATGTGGAGAAACGACTAGGTAAAAGTATCAAGACACTACGATCTGATCGTGGTGGCGAATACCTCTTAGGAGAGTTTAGGAATTGCTTATCAGAGGCCGGGATTCAATCCCAATTGTCTGCACCTGGAACACCCCAACAGAATGGTGTAGCAGAACGAAGGAATAGGACTCTTATGGAGATGGTTAGATCAATGATGAGTTATTCAGAATTACCAAATTCGTTTTGGGGATATGCTCTGGAAACAACAGTGTATGTTCTGAACTTAGTACCTTCTAAATCAGTTTCTTCTACTCCCATAGAATTGTGGAATGGGCGAAAACCCAGTCTAAGACATATTCGAATTTAGTAGTCCAAGACATGTGTCAAACCAGGATCTCGATAAGTTAGAATCCCGCATGAAGTTTGTGTGTTTGTAGGATATCCCAAAGGAACGAAGGTGGTTTATTTTATAGTCCTAAAGACGGAAGGTCATTGTTAGCACCAATGCCCGGTTTTAGAAGAAGACTATATAATGGATCACAAGCCCAAGAGTAAAGTTGTTTTAGAAGAACTAAGAGAGGATACGTCTACTTTAGTACCAACAAGACAAGATGAAGTACCACAAGAGACGCAACACGTGTCACACATGATACACAACCATAGATGGTGCCTCGTAGTGGGAGGGTTGTGAGGTAGCCCGAGAGATTCATGTTTTGGGAGAGTCTTCGGACTTGATCCGGCAAACATGAACCTAATCCCGGACATATAATGAAGCACTCCAAGATATAGATCAAGATCTTGGCAAAAGGCGATGAATTAAAATAGAGTCTATGTACTCTAATAAAGTCTGGAGCTTGTAGAACCACCGATGGTGTAAAAGCCGTTGGATGTAAGTGGATCTACAAAGGAAAAGAGGGACAGACGGAAGGTAGAAACCTTCAAAGCTAGGCTTGTAGCGAAAGGGTACACCTAGAAAGAGATTATGAAACCTTTTCACGGTAGCCATGCTTAAGTCTATCCGGATACTCTTATCCATTCATATGGATTATGAGATTTGGCAAATGGATGTCAAGATAGCTTTCCTTAATGGAAGTCTTGAAGAGAACATCCATATGAAGCAACCAGAAGGGTTCATTGAAAAGGGCAAAGAGCATCTAGTGTGTAAGCTCAATCGGTCCATTTATGGACTGAAGCAAGCTTCAAGATCTTGGAACATCCGGTTTAATGAAGTAATCCAGTCATATGGATTTATTCAAAGTCCGGATGTGTCTTGTGTATATAAGAAGTGTAACGGAAACGTGGTGGTATTTCTTGTACTATACGTAGATGATATTTTGTTAATTGGCAACAATGTCAAAGTATTATCAGACGTAAGGGTATGGTTGTCCAAACAATTTGATATGAAGGACTTAGGAGAGTGTGCACACATTATTGGGATCAAAGTAATAAGGGATCGCAAGAAAAGAATGTTGTGTCTGTCCCAAGCTTCATATATAGATACAATCCTTGCTCGTTTTAGCATGCAGAATTCCAAGAAAGGTTTCTTACCATTTAGGCATGGAATAGCTCTATCTAAAGAGATGTCTCATAAGACATCAAAGGAGATAGAAGACATGAAAGCAGTTCCTTATGCCTCGGCTGTAGGAAGCCTTATGTATGCAATAGACCTGATATTTGTTTTGCCGTGGGCATGGTCAGCAGATATCAGAGTAACCCTGGACAAGGACATTGGACTGCGGTAAAGCATATATTAAAGTACTTGAGAAGGACTAGAGATTATATGCTAATTTACCAAGCAGACGATTTTCTCCCTGTGGGTTACACGGATTCAGATTTCCAATCAGATAGGGACAATAGCAAGTCTACATCAGGCTATGTGTTTACTTTAAGCAGAAATGCGTATCAGACTCAACCATGGAAGCTGAGTATGTAGCAGCCTCTGAGGCAGCTAAAGAAGCAGTATGACTCAGGAACTTTCTAATGGACTTAGATGTGATTCCTGGTTTGCCCAAAATTATCACAATTTATTGTGATAATAGCGGTGCAATTGCAAACTCGAAGTAACCACGAGCTCATAAGGCAAGTAAACATATAGAGCGCAAGTACCACCTGATACGAGATATCGTGAAGTGAGGAGAAGTTGTCATCGCCAAGATTGCATCAGCAGATAACCTGGCAGATCCTTTCACTAAGGCCCTTCCGGCGAAAGATTTTGATCGACATGTGGAGGGAATGGGAATCAGATGTATGGTAGAAGATATGACAGCTTAGTCATTAGTATAAGTGGGAGATTGTTGGAGTGTATACTGAAAGCCTAAGCTTTGTAAATATTCATTATGAATAAAGAATCATATTGTCTACATTTAGTTGTAGTTGTTCAATTAATTTATATTGTAGATAACATAGTATGTGGTGTCACATGCAGAAGATAATGTTATCAGTACCTTATAAATTATAAACAGTAGCTCGCAACCAAAATGGAAAGGAACAAACCATTAGAAGGTCGTAGTGTAATTAGGTATCAGTTTATCTTGACTGTATAATTACACTAGTACACTCAGAGTGTATTGAGTAGAACCATTTGAGGTCGTTTCTTTTATACTGACTTTATAAAGAAACAAAGACCTCGGTTATTATGGAAGTGTGTGCTCTTAATCCTAATATAATAACAAGCACATATATTTGATATTTATTTCTTTAATTTATCAATGGGTGAGATTTAGTTCGATGAATCAATAAGCCCGATAAATTGGGAAATGGTATCACTTATAGTGTGTGTTGTTGATTATAGAAGGAAGCTGTGTCCTAGAGATACTAGGTTGATAATGTCCTCAAGAGGAGCTCATAAGGAATGTCATGTTAAACCCTGCAGGTGGACTTAGTCCGACATGACGATAAAGTTGAGTGGTACTACTCTTGGACTAAGATATTAATTAAATGAGTTGTCAGTAACTCACTTAATTAGTGGACATTCGATATCTTAAACACGGGGAGACTAACACACTCATAATAAGAAGGAGCCCAAAAATGTAATTTTGGATTGGTGCGGTAGTTCAATAATAGTTCTCTAGTGGAATGAATTATTATTGATAAAATTAAGTTGTGTTCGGGGTGAACATGGGATGCTTAATTTTATCGGGAGACCAAAACCAATTCCTCCTCTCGGTCCCTATCGTAACCTCTTATTTATAGAGTACTATACCCACCTATACCCACCTTCTATACCCACCAATAGGGGGCCGACCAAGCTAGCTTGGGAACCAAGCTAGGGCCGGCCTAGGTATAAATTGGGGTGGCCGGCCCTAGCTTGAACCCAAGCTAGAGGGGCCGGCCAAATTAAATTAAAAAGGAATTTTAATTTTAATTTTTATTATGTGGAAGATATAATTTATTAAAGAGAATTAAAATTAAAATATCTCTCTTGTAAAAGATCTACAAAAGATTAAAGAAAGAGATTAAATCTCTTTCCTTATTTGTAGATTGGTGAGATATTTTATTTTCTCTTTAAAAAATTATTCACATGTTGTTAAATTAAAATTATAGAAATTTCCTTTTATCAACCATGAAGAGATTTTTGAAGAGAAATTTTATTTTTAAAATTTCCGGAAACAAATTAGGAAGTTTTAATTTGTTGATTAAAACTTGTCTAATTTATTTGTTTGATGTGGCCGGCCATTAGAGATTAATTGGGGAAATTATATTTTATTTTTCTCAATTAAATCATGTCAAGGGAATTGAGGAAATTTTATTGTAAATAAATTTCCTAATTTGCCTAGGCCAAGGAATATAAAAGAAGGGGTGAGGGTGCCTTCATGAGACACAACCTCTATTATTTTCTCTCCCTCTTTTATTCCTTGGAGTGGCCGGCCATTATCATCATCATCATCCTCTCCCTCTCTTCCTCTTGTGGTGGCCGAACCTCTTTTTCCCCTTGGTGCTCTTGCGGTGGCCGGATACTACTTGGAGAAGAAGAAGAAGAAGGAGAGAAAGCTTGCATCTCTTGGAGCTTGGTTGGTGTTTTGTTCTTTATCCTTGGTAAAGCTTCTTTGTGGCCGAACCTAGCTAGGAGGAGAAGAAGGTGGTTGGTGATTTCTCATCTCGGAAGATCGTTGCCCACACAACGTCCGAGGTTAGAAGAGGAATACGGTAGAAGATCAAGAGGTCTTTCTAGAAGGTATAACTAGTAGTTTTTCTTTTCCGCATCATGCTAGTTATTTATGGAAATAATACCAAATACAAGAGGCTTACGATTTTAGTATTTCGAATATGTTTTTCGATGTTGTGTTCTTTTGTTTTATTTTTTCCTTGTGATTTGATTGTTCTTTTCGGTTAACCTAAATTTATTTTAGGAAATTAAATATTAGCTTTCTATAAAAGGTTTTGTCTAGTCGGTGGTGGTTGCTCTCATATCCAAGAAGGTCATGTGCCTCGCCACGTCAGTACTGGGAACCAATTATGGAAATTAATATTTAATAGAATTAATAACTTAAGGTGATTTGGGTCGAACGTGTTAAGTTCCGCAGGAGACCCAAGTCAAAACCTAAAAGAACGAATAGATTAAGTTTTGGATCAAACGTGTTAAGTTCCGCAGGCGATCCAAAATTTAATTTAAAAGAACACATGGTAGCTAGGAAAAGGTTCAGACTTTGTACAAAATTTTTGTACAGTGGAACCTCTAGGTTTTCCGAGTAGCAACCAACAAAGAGCTCTATCCAGTGCCTCTGTGTATGATGAACTACCAAAATCGGCAATCTTCACCTGAAGATGCCCGTCTAATCCCTGGACAAACTGAAGCATACGAGATCTATCCTCGACAACTGACTCAGGATAGAATCTGGCCAACCGATTAAATTCGGCATTATACTCCATCACTGAGCGATTATTCTGTCGAAGACTCAGAAAATCCTGCCGTCGTATCATCTGATACGCCCGGGGAAAATACTGACTCTCGAATGCCTCCCTAACTCTCGTCCAGGAAATATGCTGCTGTCCGATAATCGAGCGCTGCGTGCCCCACCGGATCTCTGCCTCATCTCGTACCTCAAGTACGCTGTAGTAGGCATGACTGAAGTGGGTGCTGAGTATACTAAAGGTGATACCACTAGTGGTACAATCGAGGTATGTACCTCTAAAGTTGGAACTATCGGGGTCTTATAATCCGACGTGCATATAATATCCTGACGAGTCTGTCCCTAACGGACAAGCTCGACCCGAGCAGATCTCTCCGGAGACTCTATCTCCAGAGAATCTATCGACCTCTTACGTGTGCGACCACGTCTCGGTACTAGAATACGTGTATGTATCATATCTGTAACAAAATATTACCCAGATATCACTGCAGGTATAAGAACTGAAAAATTACCTCATTTACCTATTTGCCGTCTAGAGATGTCCGGTCGCTGCTTAGCCCCAAAAAGAACCAATAAAACCTCGTCAAAATACCTGGGAATTCCGAAATGAGTAAGTCGACTGAAAATCCATACAAATCCAAAATACCGAGAAATGCTCACGAAAGTAAGCCCCGTAAATCCGAAACCCGACAAGTAGGTATCGTAAAATTTTGCTCTGATACCAAATAAATTGTCACGCCCCAGGTAGTCCCTGTCCGAAGAAATTTCGGCAGCATCTCCCCTGTACGGGTGACAATATGAATCTCAGTATACATATATCTATACCTCGGCCACACTCGGCCGGAACAATACACACAAATAGTAAACAATCTACGCAGTTATATTCAACATTTCTACACAGATATAATATGAACAATCCACGCAGTTGTATAAAGAAAAGATGATATAGAAATCAATGAAGATATACGTACACATCCTACTCCACTACAACGAAGAAACAAAATCCACGAAGTAATGAAATATTCGCAGCGGAAAACAAAAGTAGTAAACCCAATGTGCGTCATAAAGTCCACAATACAAACCCACATCACAAGTATACGTATAAAAGCGAACACAGAAAACGATATCTAGAAATCCTCGCGACCAAGGGGCTAGCGACTGGAATCTCTCCTGACGGCCTCAACCTGAAAAATAGTAACAACGGGGTGAGTTCAAGAACTCAGCAGGTAAACCAATAGACATGTACAGCAATACATATCCACCAGTAAAAACCTAAGGTACAGTCTCCTAGACCATAAGATCAATAGTACAGTTCTCTAACCATACAACCTACGGTATAGTCTCCTAACAGTTCAACAGATATGCAGAGCTGAAATAAACTGTAATAACCAACAATAGGCATAAAGCACAATCTATAGCACGAATAATAAGAAAATGCATAACTGTAATAAACTGTACTCACCTGCGAGTCTTGGGCAATGACTGTGGACATACACAGACAAAGATAGTCAGAGCAAATAAGCATGTATCCTGTATGCATGTCAATCATATGCAGTCACCCAAGTGCATCATCCAATATGCAACAATCACAATAAATGCAATATGTGCATATGATGCAATATGACATGGTCACCCCTGACGCTAGTCAGCCGTCTCACACGCGATGGCGAGACCGAGTAGGTAGGGCTGTGACACCGTGCACTCTGTCGTCACTACCCCTGATGAGTGACCGCATAGTGAGGGAGCGTAACGCTCTCAACTCCCGGTACGCAATGACGGGGAGGGATCCTTGTCCGCTACCACGCTGCAGTCACACTACCCATGAGCGGACCAGCGGAGCACTACAGAACTACTGCCATACACACCCTACTGTGCTGTGCCACTACCCATGTAGTGAAACACGTTGTGTGCAGGCCTATGTAGCCGGCCGACGAGCTCAACAATAATGGAGTCGTCAATCGCCCAGCATGCAATCATGCAAGATGGTGCATGATGCTACAGTATGTCATACCTAAACATAGCCTCCTCCATATACGTGTGTGCCCAAAAGGTAAACGCATATATATAACCATGATATAAACAGCATAAATCCAAAGACATCACATATAACAATGATGTAAGTATCATGAATCCAAGAGCATGTATCACACATGTAAGGCAACTAATCTAGTAGAGTAGAGCACTATAGATAGGCATCTTTATGAACATATATACACATGGCAAGAGATAAAATATCCAATCCTGAAGTAAAGCAACTAGCAGATGAAGCATGTGATAGGTATCAACTAGCTAAGACCAGGGAAGAAATAATCTACTATCTACCACTAGTAAATATATATAAGCTACACATATCATAAGACATTGTCAAAAGATAAGTCAAAGGGTACCCGCCTCAAATAGAAGGTACAATCCAGTCCTAATCCAATGTTGAGACGTCTGTCTCGAATCAAAGTCCTGTGTAAATAAATATATTTACTGTTATTTAGCTAGAATACAACCACATAGCTAAATAAATCCTAAATAGAAATTTAGGGACAAACCCTAAACCATATCCTTCAACCTTTCTAACGGTTAATTAGGGATAGTTCCCTAATCCCTAATCAACCATTAGATTAGCAATTCAAACTTAAATCCATATAACCTAATTAATCTACACAACCTAATGATGAATAAATTATCAATAGGTATCAAGATCATACCTAATCATCTAACACATGATCATCTAACAAATATCCAAATTCGAAACATGATCTACAATATGTTCCAACCAAAATTCAATTCAAACCTAACCCTATTCAATACATAGACTAATTTATCAACACATGAAACAATTACCCTAATCCAAATCATAAACCTAAATTAACTAACCTACAGCAAGATCAAAAACCATACCTCAATTCCACAGCTACTGTGGCTGTTGGGACAAGAGGATTGTTGCTGCCGAGACCAAGATGAGTTATTGCTGAAGCCAACCAATCCACAAAACAGGACAGAACAGAACCTATTTGGAATTCACTCCTCTGTTCGGATCAAACACAAGGAGATCATGGATTCAACCAAGTATTCCACCAACAATCTAATTCATCTTACCTTAATTCCTAACTCTGATCTGTTGATCCACACGAAGAAGTGGTGCTGCCAGGAAGGGTAGCTGTTGCTGGAGCTAGACAACCCACTGAATAGCACCTTGCTGGATCCACTCCACAATTCGGATCAAGAATTCAACACCACCGAATTGGAACCAGATGCTCGGCTTTGCTCATAGTGAGCGCTTGGTGATCTCGGCCAAGAACCTATAGCCATTAGCCAAGAACCCTCTCCAACGATGGGTCTAGAGCACAGATCCGAGAGAGCGAGGATCAGAACAAGGAAGAACCCAAATCTGATTAAGCACATAGATCCGATGAAACCTTACCTTTCTTCTCCAAAAGATGCCGCACAACCTGATCTGGCTGGAGAAGATGCAAATCCTTCTGTGAGCAGCGTGAGGAGAGAAGAGTGGAAGTCAATCGGTTGGGAGCCGACGCGAATCTTGCTCCCCACAGTGCCCTAGCCACCTCACCGGCGACGCTCAGCCGCAGAACCCACCGGATAGAACCTCCCGACCAGATCTATCTTCTCGGCACCGTCGAGCTCCGATGACGAGTCTCCTCCGGCCTCGATGTTGAGTGATCCGCGAGAGAGGGAGAGCACATAGAAGAGAAGGAAAGGGAAGATCGGGGAAAGAGATCGGGAAAACGCAAGGAAGAAGAAGAGCGCACGAGTTTGGGTTCGGCGATGGGCTGAGGGAAAGATAAATAAAAAGGGAAATATGTATATATTAAAACATTTTCACACTTAAACGGGTATCCCAAACAGGCTTTATCCGTATCCGTAAATTTGTCCCCTCGAAACCCGTCGTACGAGCTCCAAAAAATTCCCAGAAAATTTCTAAAAATTCCGGAAAAATTCTATAAGGCTATTTTCCAAATAACCCTATTAATTAAATTTTCCGAGATCTCACATGCTCACTTAAAACATTTTAATATACTTATGCATTGGTTTTACTTAACTTTGAATTTGGGTTGCCTTAATAAAAAAGGGGGAGATTGTTGGTGCGCGAAGCATCCGACGATCGAACCTGAGTTTTGATAATGGCAAAGGATTCAAAGTTAAGGGTTGTTGTTATCTAACATGTTGAATGAGTGTTTCAGGAAAGTCCTAACTGCAGTTAGCCAGGTGAAAACCCTAGGGGGTGGTAACCCTAGGTCCTAGGGGGCGGTAACCCTAGGTGGAGAAAAGTCCTAGCTGCGGTTAGGCAAAGGGATAAACCCTAGGGGGTGGTAACCCTAGGTCATAGAGGGTGGTAACCCTATGCGGAAAGTCTTGGCAGGTCGATGACTTCAGGCAAAAAGTTCTAGGGGGTGGTAACCCTAGGTGGAAAGTCCTGGTGTCGCGAACCAGGTGAAAGACTGGACTAGCCGGGAAGCAGATGTCCAGCAGAAAGTCCGGAAGTATCGAGTGCTGAGCAAAAGTCCAGTCGATCTGGAGGATTGCACTGGCAACAGGTAAATCTCCTGAGTGGAGTAGGTGAGGATGCGTTCCCCGTAGAGGGAACAGTAGGCGTCGGGTCGACCTAGGGTTTCCGGACGAAAATCCGAAGTCAGACCCGGACAGTCCGGAGAGTGTCTTAACATTCTTTATTATCCATACTGTTATTTTGTGCTAACTTTGTGTTGCAGAATGTTGTTTGGGACTAACATGTCTTTCAGGTACAAAATAACGAAGATTTACCTCGGATGAACAGTGTCCGAGGCGCCTCCATGGGGCTTGGAGGCGCCTCGGGTTCAAAATCCTGAGCTGGCACGAGAAGCAGGCTTAAGGCGCCTTGGATGGGCTGAAGGCGCCTTAGATAGCTTGGAGGCGCCTTGAAGGGGTTGAAGGCGCCTTCAGGTCGCGGCAATCAAAGGGTTATCACAGCGAGCAGATCGGGATAAAACTCTCGTTTAAGGCGCCTTGGAGCTTGTTTAAGGCGCCTTGAACACTGTTTATAAAGGGGGTTCGACCAGCAGCTCATTAGAACAAGATTCAAGTCTTCCCTCTGCATTTAGCTACTAACAAACTCGTCCCAAAGTGCTGCAACTCGACACCGACAACCCGAAGCTTCAATTTAGTATTTTCCATTGTCGGTATAAGATTATTTACTGCATTACTTGTAAATCATCTTTGTATACTTTCGAACTTATAGTTGTTGCCCACCGGAAGCGATCAAGGATCGCGGGCCTTCGAGTAGGAGTCGCCTTAGGCTCCGAATGAAGTAAAATTGACCTGTGTTTTTGTGTTGTTTGTTTTTATTCCGCTGCGTCTTTACTCGAGTGTTTTACGAATCGAACGAAATAGCCGTGAGCGCTATTCACCCCCCTCCCTTTAGCGCGGTCTCGATCCAACAAAACAGGGTCACAGTCAGTACATGATAACCTCCAAAAAAATACGAATAAACCATATCGAGCGTAATATGTGAATAGGGATCACCAAATGGTAGATCCCTAGGAAGGTAGCACTGAAAAGGACACGTGGATGGTATTAGTCCTAAAAAGGTATGGATAATTGTTACGCCCCGAGAGTAAGGTTGTCCGACGAAAATTGGACAGCACCTCCTCTGTAGCAGTGACAAATGGAACCGGTATACATCACCAACAGATAATACATATGCAAATTAAATCACAACCACGCAGATAATATGCAGCCCACACGGCTGTAAAATCAAACACAGCGGAAAACAAGAATAACAAGTATAAGGTAACGAAAACTCACCGCGGGCCGACCCGGCTTGACTCCTCGACAAACAACCAAATACAAAATAACAAGTCCACAGCCCAATTATTACAATGCTAAATTCAAAGGTTTAACTCACAATAAAATGAAAACCAAAATCATAGTAACGTCCTCGAATGTGACGTGGAACTGGCGGACAGGATCTCCAGGCGACTCCATAAACCCTTTACCTGCTACCTGGTGAAATTACCAATATACGGGGTGGTGAGTATAAAGACTCAGCGAGTAATAGACAGATAGTGCATGAGTATAGTAAAGAACTAGAGATGCAAAGGTATACAGTCTCGTATGGAAATAGCAGATACTACAGTGATATCATAATAAGTGTCCATACCTGAAACCATATCCTAAGCTAGTAGTAGAAGAAAAAGTGTAACAAAGTCCTGCTACATTACTGCTCATAACTACATGGTATCATGTGAGGTATATACATGTCAACAGTAAGTAAGCTAGTGTCTAAACACATACCACAGGTATAAATCTCACCCTATGTAAGCATAACAGCATAAATAAACAACAACAGCCTAAGCTAATAACAGCAGCATAGATAAGCAACAACAGCATAAGTAAACAACCAGCAGATATAATAACAACAGCGTATGTACGGATGGTCACCCCGCCCACCTCTCTGCACCACGACCCCTGTATGGTCGAGAGGCCGGATCGATGACAACTGTACGACACTCCAGCCGCCACTACTCTCGAGTGACCGAGTGGACAGTTGCATAATAGCTGAATAGCTACGTCTGCGACGGTGGTCCCTGCTGCTCGCGACTCCAGCCGCCACTACCCATGAGTGGCCGAGTGTGGCACGACAGGACAAGCGGCACGCTCCAGTCGCCACTACCCATGAGTGGCCGAGCGTGCGGCCCTGACCAATGACCCTCTCAACCACAAGGGAGACATGGTCGCCGGCATGCATGCAATGACATGATGCGAATAATGCAGCAGTCATCATATATATATAAACAGAAAACAGGTATGCTACATGAAGCCAGCATGCTCAGTAAGGTGTGTAAATAAACAGTAACCAAAGCATGTAAACATGGTATCAGGTGTCTATATATCCAATACCTAATATCTAATGTCTGGCATCTGGTATCTGGTATCTGATACCTAGTAATATAGTATCTGCTAAATATCATCGATATAGATACAGAAACGAGTAGCTCAAAGATTGAGTGGAAGTATCAAGCGCAGGAAAAATAAGAGTGGAGTCAAGATAGATACAGCAATTATCTGAACATAAAGCTCATGCACTAGGATCAAAATACTAAAGAGATAAAGCAAGAAATACTCGCATTTATCTGTCGATCGTGTCCCGAAATCCGACATCGAGATGCTCGTCCCGAAACAAAGTCCTGCGATCACATAGTCTATTTAGCTAATTACATAGGAAGTAAATAACCAAACAGAATCCCTATTCTAATTAGGGTAACTCTAATCAAACATGATCCTTGAGTAATCCCCCAATCAATCTTAATTATACTACAACCTAATTAAGTTAGGTTTACACATAAATCACCAATTAATCCAATCATTTAATCCTTGAGTTTCTCAACTTAACATGAATCCATTAATTCATTTACAATCCAATCCTGGCATCAATCATCAATAAACAACCAATTCTATAATATGCTAATAATAATCATGCATCCACCTATATAAATCATTCACCAAATAACCATTATGAATCCAACATACATAGTTTATCCACGAGATCAATTGCTAACTAGCAATCTGACAACTAATATAACTCATGAATAAATTCCTAAATTCCAATTTCTAACACAGGATCAACCCATTTCATTACCTAAAGATAACATACCTTAGCTTCCTCCAACAATTTCAGATATGACCCATGATCAATCTCAACTAATACAATCCTTGATCATATTACACTCAAAAACATCTCCAGCAACCTAAACCGAACAATCTAACATGAGACTCAAAGAGGATAATCTTGAAAGAAACTAAATCAACAAAGGAGCAACGATCGAATGCTTATACCTCACCAATGATCTGATGGAGCTGCTCCATGTCCACCAGAGAACCAATTGGGGCAACAAGGCAAGGTCAAGCTCACTGCCAGTACATAGGTAAGCTGCCACGAGTATATTGGAGCACAACGAGTAAGAAAATCCACTCAAGAGCATCCACTCACCATTAGGGCAGACGTCGACCCACGGTGGTGGAAGAGCCTCACTGGTGACGACCAGTCCGCCTGGAATGTCGACATCGATGATCGATGATCAGCACTGTGGCAAGCACAACCAGGGCACAGCGTCGGTGATGGCATCACGTGGTGTGGGAGAGGGGAAATCAGCTCACTGACATAACCCCACTGCCTCCTGCTCGTGGCCGGAGAGGGAAAACGACAGCGGCATCAGGTGCCCTTCGAGGCGACAGAGAATCGACGATCTGGCGGTGCGGATGGCCAGGCATGGGCTGCAACTCAGAGAGAAGGAAAACCGTAGCAAACGTCCGACGATCCGTGGAGATGGCAAGTCCAGCCAACGGTGAGAAGATCAGTGCCGGCGAACTCGGGATTGTGGCATCGGAGAAGTGAGAGGCGTCGGGGAAGAGGTAGGTTCGACGCACGGTGTGCATCTACGCCGGCCACGGGCTACTGATGGTTGGCGGCTTCGACGATGTTAGGTCACGCAAGACTGTGCCGCACATGAGAGGACGGCACCTCCTGCTCTTGGCCGAAGGCAGCCCGTGCAAAGTAGGGCAACTCCGGGAGGTTGGCGGCAGATCCAGCTCCGGTGATCGAAGGAGAGGAGGTGGCGGATGAGAATAAGGAGAGTGAGGGGCGGCGGTGAGATCTCGGCGACAAGGAGCAAGAGGGAGGAAGGGAAATGGAGTGGTCGGCGTGAGATTGGGGCACTGTGAGATTGGGTGAGGTTTTTTAAACCTAGGTTCAATAAATTAAACCCTAAGTTGGTTTCCTCAATCAACTCCCACTTTTAGGTATTTTAAACGGGCTTCCACTTAGCCTATAAATGATCCCCTTAAACTACGCCAAACGGACTCCGAAAAATTTCCAGAAAATTCCTAAAAATTCTTAAAAATTCCTGTAAAATTCCAATAAGATTATTTGTCAAATAACCTTATTATTTAACTATTATTTGGGTACCATATTTTACATTCTCCCCCACTAATAAAAATTTGGTCCCCAAATTTACTGCTCTACTCAGGGATCCTCATCTAAGAGTAACAACCAAACAACATACTCATATACCCCTACATCCAAGTATCATAACAAATCTCCAACTGTCAAAGATGACTCTGTGGGTTATGAGCTCATCCTGCTTCCGCTACTCTCACACTGCTGTCTAGCCTACTGTAAGTAAATCAATCATCTCCAAAATCCACAACACCTAGTATCAACAAATCCTCTAACATCCACATAACGTGCTCCGACTGTCCATCTATCAGAGGGTGAAAACCTCCACTTCAACAAAGCTCCACACTCACAATGCTACAAACTCTGCGAGATACGTGAGGTGAATCATGGATCTCAATCCAATATAACACTCAGAGATATACCATGAGGTCCGATAATCTCTCTAAAATAAAACCTTGCTACTCGATCCAAAGAATCTGTTCTACAGATCGATAGAAAGGAAAATAAATCTAGTCAACCAATCAATGATTTTCCAACACATCCTATCCTCTTTGTGTCTTGGTAATCCTACAATAAAATCCATTATAACATGCGCTCAATTCCATTCCAGTATCCGAATCTACTGAACTAATCTTACTAACCTTCGATGTTCAGCCTCCACTTGCTGACATACTAGACATCAAGCTACAAAATCCGCGATGTCTTTTTTTTTTTATGTCATTCAACCAATAGAAACGCTCTAAGTCCCTATACATCGGGTGTCACCCGGATGTATCACAAATCCATATCGAGGTGTTTTCCTACAGAAACTCCTCCTGGATAAGAAGTGACTCAGGACCCACCTAACCTCCCACAGATATAAAGTATCTCCATAATTCTCATAATCGTACCGTAAGTGTCCGATAATTGCCGATAAAAATATCGAACATCCTAATCTAACATATAGACTTCAAGACCTTTAGTAAATGATCGTGTGTTCAAGGTCTTGTAACCCATACTACGATTGCTCCACCTGCGGTTCAGTAACCTTTAGTGACGAGCAATGGACACAAGGGTAGAGGTGTACCCTCAATGAGTAGCTAATCGACATAACTGCCAATGGTCACTCTGCTACTCGAATATTATCATCTGACATTTCCATTCAGTGATGGTAGAACCTCGTAGGTGTTAGGCAACTAACACCACATACTTTGCATCCCTACAGATCATATATCAATATGTATCATCGAGGATATCTACCTATGTCCAATCGGTCCATGAGTTAGGATCTCCTATGGGACAAAAATAGACAAATCAACTAACCATCGCCTTATAAATCATCACGCCTCCCAAGGAGGTAGAGAAGTACTCTCTCAAACACCTCAACATAATCACCGAGATATGTTGTTCTCAATAAATATTTTCTTCATCTTCCTTTATATGGTGCCCAGTCACATAAAGGATACACAGCTAACATCATCCTTTCTTCATCAGTACAAGTCATATATCTGAATGTACTCATCATCTCATACACCTATATAACAAAGGTATCACGTAAGTGTTAAGCAGCTAGCTCTATACTTTTTCACGTCAGTGGGGTTCACCTATCCCAAATGTACCCTCAAGGTCATCCTACCAGGTACATATAGTCTATGGTTAAAGTCTCCATAGAATAGGATACATCGATCCTCTACAAACTAGTCAAGCCAGTAATGGTATGCAGTTAACTCAAATAATTCTTCGTCTGTACAAGTCATGAACTCAAATATAACTTTTAGGTTATCTAACCAGCACACATAACCCAAGGATCAGAATCCCTAGAAAATAGAGTGAGTCGGTCTCCAACTGACTGAACTACTGACCGAACTAAGAACATAAGAATGGATCAGTCCTCTACTGACCAAGTAAACAACGGTAAATCGAACCTCTATAGGCTAAAGCAACTAGAATAAGTCGATCCTCTACTAATCAAACCAACAGAGTAAATCGACCCTACTAAGCAATTCGACAAGGGTACATTGGTCCTCTACTAACCGAAGCAATAAGAGTAACTTGGTCAGTCCTCTACTGTCCACAACAAGAGTAAATTGATCCTCTACGAACCGAACCAACTAGGATCCTCTACTAAGCGCAACAAGAGTAAATTGGTTCTCTACGAACCGAGGCAATACGAGTAAATTGGTTCTCCACGAACCGAAACAATATGATATTTAGCAGATACTAACCACTACTAAACTAGTGATAGCAGAAATTAATAACACTAGTGGTATAGTAAAAGAAGTCCTATGAGACTGTATTCCTTGATCTCTAGTAGGGTCAACCGTGATCAGTAATTGACCCAACATATTTGATGTATGCTACAAACAACTGGACAGGTACTAACAAAAGCATACTAATACATAACATAACTAACATAACAACTATGCATGCACTAACAGAAATGTAAGATAACAATATTCAAACATACCTCCTATAGCTTGGAGAATCCTGTCACTGCCTGGTCCCAAAACCCGAAAAGTCACATTGAGAAACCAAATCACGAAAAACCAAAATATAGGAAATAGGCCTCATAAAACTTGTAGCTCTGATACCAATAAATTGTCACGCCCCGAGAGTAAGGTTGTCCGACGAAAATCGGACAGCAACTCCTCTGTAGCAGTGACAAATGGAATCGGTAAACATCACCAACAGATAATACATATGCAAATTAAATCACAACCACGCAGATAATATGCAGCCCACACGGCTGTAAAATCAAACACAGCGGAAAACAAGAATAACAAGTATAAGGTAACGAAAACTCACCGCGGGCCGGCCCGGCTTGACTCCTCGACAAACAACCAAATACAAAATAACAAGTCCACATCCCAATTATTACAATGCTAAATTCAAAGGTTTAACTCACAATAAAATGGAAACCAAAATCATAGTAATGTCCTCGAATGTGACGTGGAACTGGCGGACATGATCTCCAGGCGACTCCATAAACCCTTTACCTGCTACCTGGTGAAATTACCAATATACGGGGTGGTGAGTATAAAGACTCAGCGGGTAATAGACAAATAGTGCATGAGTATAGTAAAGAACTAGAGATGCAAAGGTATACAGTCTCGTATGAAAATAGCATATACTACAGTGATATCATAATAAGTGTCCATACCTGAAACCATATCCTAGGCTAGTAGTAGAAGAAAAAGTGTAACAAAGTCCTGCTACAGTACTGCTCATAACTACATGGTATCATGTGAGGTATATACATGTCAACAGTAAGTAAGCTAGTGTCTAAACACATACCACAGGTATAAATCTCACCCTATGTAAGCATAACAGCATAAATAAACAACAACAACCTAAGCTAGTAACAGCAGCATAGATAAGCAACAACAGCATAAGTAAACAACCAACAGATATAATAACAACAGCATATGTACGGATGGTCACCCCGCCCACCTCTCTGCACCACGACCCCTGTATGGTCGAGAGGCCAGATCGATGACAACTGTATGACACTCCAGCTGCCACTACTCTCGAGTGACCGAGTGGACAGTTGTATAGTAGCTGAATAGCTACGTCTGCGACGAGGGTCCCTGCTGCCCGCGACTCCAGCCGCCACTACCCATGAGTGGCCGAGTGTGGCACGACAGGACAAGCGGCACGCTCTAGTCGTCACTACCCATGAGTGGACGAGCGTGCGACCCTGGCCAATGACCCTCTCAACCACAAGGGAGACATGGTCGCCGGCATGCATGCAATGACATGATGCGAATAATGCAGCAGTCATCATATATATATAAACAGAAAACATGTATGCTACATGAAGCCAGCATGCTCAGTAAGGTGTGTAAATAAACAGTAACCAAATCATGTAAACATGGTATCAGGTGTCTATATATCCAATACCTAATATCTAATCTCTGGCATCCGGTATCTGGTATCTGATACCTAGTAATATAGTATCTGCTAAATATCATCGATAGCAATGAGAGACTGTATAGATACAGAAACGAGTAGCTCAAAGATTGAGTGGAAGTATCAAGCGCGGGAAAAATAAGAGTGGAGTCAAGATAGATACAACAATTATCTGAACATAAAGCTCATGCACTAGGATCAAAATACTAAAGAGATAAAGCAAGAAATACCCGCCTTTATCTGTCGATCGTGTCCCGAAATCCGACATCGAGATGCTCGTCCCGAAACAAAGTCCTGCGATCACATAGTCTATTTAGCTAATTACATAGGAAGTAAATAACCAAACAGAATCCCTATTCTAATTAGGGTAACGCTAATCAAACATGATCCTTGAGTAATCCCCCAATCAACCTTAATTATACTACAACCTAATTAGTTAGGTTTACACATAAATCACCAATTAATCCAATCATTTAATCCTTGAGTTTCTCAACTTAACATGAATCCATTAATTCATTTACAATCCAATCCTGGCATCAATCATCAATAAACAACCAATTCTATAATATGCTAATAATAATCATGCATCCACCTATATAAATCATTCACCAAATAACCATTATGAATCCAACATACATAGTTTATCCACGAGATCAATTGCTAACTAGCAATCTGACAACTAATATAACTCATGAATAAATTCCTAAATTCCAATTTCTAACACAGGATCAACCCATTTCATTACCTAAAGATAACATACCTTAGCTTCCTCCAACAATTTCAGATCTGACCCAAGATCAATCTCAACTAATACAATCCCTGATCATATTACACACAGAAACATCTCCAGCAACCTAAACCGAACAATCTAACATGAGACTCAAAGAGGATAATCTTGAAAGAAACTAAATCAACAAAGGAGCAACGATCGAATGCTTATACCTCACCAATGATCTGATGGAGCTGCTCCATGTCCACCAGAGAACCAATTGGGGTAACAAGGCAAGGTCAAGCTCACTGCCAGTACATAGGTAAGCTGCCACGAGTATATTGGAGCACAACGAGTAAGAAAATCCACTCAAGAGAATCCACTCACCATTAGGGCAGACGACGACCCACGGTGGTGGAAGAGCCTCACTGGTGACGACCAGTCCGCCTGGAATGTCGACATCGATGATCGATGATCAGCACTGTGGCAAACACAACCAGGGCACAGTGTCGGTGATGGCATCACGTGGTGTGGGAGAGGGGAAATCGGCTCACGGACACAACCCCACTGCCTCCTGCTCGTGGCCGGAGAGGGAAAACGACAGCGGCATCAGGTGCCCTTCGAGGCGACAGAGAATCAGCGATTTGGCGGTGCAGATGGCCAGGCATGGGCTGCAACTCAGAGAGAAGGACAACCGTAGCAAACGTCCGATGATCTGTGGAGATGGCAAGTCCAGCCAACGGTGAGAAGATCAGTGCCGGCGAACTTAGGATTGTGGCATCGGAGAAGTGAGAGGCGTCGGGGAAGAGGTAGGTTCGACGCTCGGTCTGCGTCTACGCCGGCCACGGGCTACTGATGGTTGGCGGCTTCGACGATGCTAGGTCACGCAAGACTGTGCCGCACATGAGAGGACGGCACCTCCTGCTCTTGGCCGAAGGCAGCCCGTGCAAAGTAGTGCAACTTCAGGAGCTTGGCGGCAGATCCAGCTCCGGTGATCGAAGGAGAGGAGGTGGCGGATGAGAATAAGGAGAGTGAGGGGCAGCGGTGAGATCTCGGCGACAAGGAGCAAGAGGGAGGAAGGGAAATGGAGTGGTCGGCGTGAGATTAGGGCACGGTGAGATTGGGTGAGGTTTTTTAAACCTAGGTTCAATAAATTAAACCCTAAGTTGGTTTCCTCAATCAACTCCCACTTTTAGGTATTTTAAACGGGCTTCCACTTAGCCTATAAATGATCCCCTTAAACTACGCCAAACGGACTCCGAAAAATTTCCAGAAAATTCCTAAAAATTCTTAAAAATTCCTGTAAAATTCCAATAAGATTATTTGTCAAATAACCTTATTATTTAACTATTATTTGGGTACCATATTTTACAATAATAGTGGGGGATAATGTAATATCTATATTGGTGACCCTAGTGGTATAGGTAAAATCATCAACTCTAACTAGGTTGTTATATAGTTCAACACACAAACCTATGTTAATTGAACTAGAACAATAAACTAAGTACTGCAAACTGTAATAATCAATAATCTCTACAGATAGAATACATGATCACATGAAAAACTGCCTATCTAAATATCTAGACAACACAGACATATAGATAGTAGAGGTAAACCTAATCATAAGTTCCTTAGTAGGAAATCTCGGGTCTGTACTAGCGGTCGAGGGGCCAGTACCAATATGTAATCATTTCCTAATTAACAAATAACATCCTAAAGATAAGATACTTAAGCAAGTAAAACAAATAAAATAAAATTTAAAAATAATTACCGAGGCATTGTGAATAATTATAACAAAACTGACGACCTCGGTTGATCCGCAAAGTGATTCTATAACCGAAGGAGGAAAGTTTAGGAAGTTAGAAAAATTTATTTTTCCTTATCCGCTTTTGCTTGTAAAACCCGATAAAGGGTCTTTTGCAAAAGTGAAGAAGGTGAGGGGCAAGGGTTGAGGGTGCCCCTACCACCCCTTTTATAGGGGATTCCGGGCGCTCGGACCACAATCTGGGTGCCTAGATGGGGTGGCAGGGTGGGGCGCCCAGCCCTAATAGCAGGGCACTTGCCCTTGGTTTTGGGCTCCAGTTTTGTTTTATTTTCTAATTTTATTTTATTTTATTTATAAGGTGATTAGGAATTATTAATTAAAAAAAAATAATTTAAGGTTAAGTTAAGAATTTGATTAAGTTATCAAATTGATTCAAGTTAAATTGTTTAATTAATTTTATTAGGTGAAATTGGAAAATTTATTTAAGTAAAGAAGATGATTAAGTTAAGTAATTAACTTAAGTTAAATAGCTTAATTAAGTTAGGTATTAAGTCAAATTGGAGATTAAAAATGATTAAGTTTAAAATGGTGAATTTAGTTGTTTTAAAATTTTAATTAAGGTTAAGGATTTTAACTAATAGTTTTAATAGATTTGTTAAATAATTAGGAGATAATTAGGTCAATTCTTTAATTTAAGTTAAGAATTAAGTAGGTTTAAAAAAATTGATTAAATTAAGAGATTAAGTTAAGTTTTTTAAGAACAAATTAGTGTAATTTATAAGTTAATTTCAAGTTACAAAATTAAGTTAAAACTTAAGTTAATTAACATAGTTTAGAATTAATTTTGAAGATTAATTATCTTAAGAAGTTAATTAAAGATTAATTTAGGAAAAAGTATGAATTTAATTAATGGTTAACTAAATTGATTAACTTGAGGATTAATTAATTCAAGTTTAAAGGTTATTTTGAGTTAATTTCATTAATTAATTATTTGAAGATTAATTTGAGTTAGTAATTTATTAAATCAAAAATTAAGTTAACTTAGGTTATAAAACTAATTGAGATGAGAATTTAAGAAGAGTAGTAGTAATAAAAGCTTAGTTAAATATACTCATCTATTATTGGTTCTTAACTATCTAATCTTTGGTTACTAACTAACTATTAGAAGATAATAGCGTTTACTTAGTTAGTCAAATCATGTATTTATGTCCAATTAGATATTTGTTGAAAAAAGACTACTTGATTTGATCAATGTATTGCTGTATTTTCACCCAAACTTATGTTGATGCACTGATATAATCATCTGAAGTCCAAGCAAAATGCCTATGCATCTCACACCATTCTATGTTTATAAATACACAATCAAAGTAACCTAGTGTATTTGTGAAATGCTCAAGTTCTATATTTATATAGGATCATACTTTCTAGGGGTTTGATCTAGGATAAGGCCAAAACAAATTTTCGAACACTAATAAAATAGGAACTTTTTTGAAAACATAAATAATTTTCATAGAATTTAAACATTATCCAAATAAATATCCTCCCCCTTAATCTAAGATTTTTCATACACAAGCAATATCTTTAAACTTATTTACAAACAATTTTAATGAATTAATTATGTAATTTTAGTTTAATTATTTAGATTTAATTTAATTTACTTTCAAATTATCCTTATTCATCTCACCAGTCTAAATTTAAAAAAAAAAAGGGATCCTATGGTTTTTTTAGATTAGTTAAATTGAATTTTAAGATTTGGTTTAACTTTATGTTAGATCCAAGTTTAACTTTAGGTTTAATAAATAGGTATTCTTTGGATAAACTTCTGGGCTAAGGTGAGTCACCTGGACATCATTAGAATAATCATGCCTTTAAGGCTTTCCAAATAGTCCTATCCACTGAACTTAATAACAAAAATTTGGTCTAACCAGCTAGGATTGGTAAAGGGTAACTTCAGTTAGTTCCACTAAGTCAAATGCACCAGGTCGAAGTCATATCTTCCTAGATATGCATAGACAGAATTTTTCTAACCTACTATCATCCAAAACTTCTCCAGTACTATTTTTTCAAGTTAAACTTTTATCCCTTTTTAATCTAATCCTAATTACCCTACCGGATAACCTATCATTTTGGAGGTGCCAACTAGTTTGGAGCCTTCCCCTGAATTATTGACCTTTTCGATTTTGGTTTTAGGTTTATGTAAATTACTTTTATAGTTATAATGGACTTGATGATAATTTGAGTTTGAGTTGGTTTTTGTAGTTATTTGATTTATTTTTTTTGATTTGGATTTGGTTTAGTTGATTTTGTTTTACATTTTAGATTTTGGTTTGGGTTTGGTTTAGATGGATTTATGTAATGAATTTCATGTTTGGGCACATAGAATTGATTGAGTCTTACTTGTATGGTTAGACACGCTTTTGGAATCCAAGCTTTAATTAGGTTTTTGTTTTAGTTTATGAGTGATATAAATATTTTACTTGTTGAGCTGAACTTGTATCCGAGCCCAGACTTATTGTACATACCTTTTTGAGTTTTAAGAATTAAATCAAAATTTTTTAATCTAGTGGTAAAAGTTTCTAATAACCCTTTAAGTTTATTGATTTCACTTTTTAAATTTGTGTTTTCCTTCTCAAGTGTTACATCTTGATTTGGATCTTTATTTTTAGTTTCTTCTTTGAGGCATTGATTTTCCTCAAGAAGTGATTCATTCTATTTTTCATACTTAATTAATTTTTTGTTTAAATATGCAATTATTCTAAAAAATTTGGAGGTTAAGATGGAGAATAACTCGTTTGAACCTTTAGAAATGAGTACAGACTCGTGGCTTGATTCACCCTCAGACTCGCTTTTTGATTCCAGTCTCGTTGCCATCAATGCGAGGTAATTGTGATGCTTCTGATCCTTTACATCCGATTCTTCTGAGGATGACTCATCCCATGTCACCTTGAGTGCCTTTTTCTTTCTGGCTAGTTTAGGTTTATCATCTTTCATCTTTGGACACTTGTTCTTGTAGTGTCCTTTCTTGTTGCACCTGTAGCATGTGATCTTTGCCTTTGAGTCACTTGCTTTGATCACCTTTTGTAAGTCCTTCTTCATGAAGTTGTTCTTCCTTTCATGAACATTTTTCTGACCATGTTCACGAGTTGTTCTTCTTCGTCTTTCGAGTCAGATTCAGATTTTGGCTCTGGTTTGTGCTTGTGTTTAGCTTCTTTTGAGGGACCTGCAAAAAGAGTAATACCTTGCTCGACCTGCTTTTAGTTAGTCTATTCATGGAGTTCAAGTTCACAAAACAACTTATATAGTTTAATTTAGACAAATTTCCTGAAATTTTATAGGCATCCACGATGGATGCCCATAGTGCATTTTGAGAAAATACATTTAGTGCGTACCTTATAAGTGATAGAGTGTATACTGAAAGCCTAAGCTTTTGTAAACATTTATTTTGAATAAAGAATCACATTTGATCAAATTGTCTACATTTATTTGTAGTTGTTCAATTAATTTATATTATAGATAACATAGTATGTGGTGTCACATACAGAAGATGATGTTATCAGTACCTTATAAATTATAAACAGTAGCTCACGACCAAAATGGAAGGGAACAAACCATTGGAAGGTCGTAGTGTAATTACGAATTAGTTTATCTTAACTATATAATTACACTAGTACACTTAGAGAGTATTGAGAAGGACCATTAGAGGTCGTTTCTTTTATACTGACTTTATAAAGGAACAAAGACCTCAGTTATTATGGAAGTGTGTGCTCTTAATCCTAATATAATAACAAGCACATATATTTGATATTTATTTCTTTAATTTATCAATGGGTGAGATTTAGTTCGATAAATCAATAAGCCCGATAAGTTGGTAATGATATTACTTATAGTGTGTGTTGTTGATTATAGAAGGAAACTATGTCCTAGTGATCTAGGTTGATAATGTCCCCAAAGTGAGCTCATAAGGATTGTCATGTTAAACCCTGCAGGTGGACTTAGTCCAACATGACGATAAGGTTGAGTGGTACTATTCTTGGATTAAAATATTAATTAAATGAGTTGTTAGTAACTCACTTAATTAGTGGACATTCGACATCTTAAACACAGGGAGACTAACACACTCATAATAAGAAGGAGCCCAAAAATGTAATTTGGGATTGGTGCGGTAGTTCAATAATAGTTCTCTAGTGGAATGAATTATTATTGATAAAATTAAGTTGTGTGTTCGGGGCGAACACGGGATGCTTAATTTTATCGGGAGACCAAAATCAATTCCTCCTCTCGGTCCCTATCGTAGCCTATTATTTATAGAGTACTATACCCACCTATACCCACCTTCATACCCATGGTGTAGGGGCCGACAAAGCAAGCTTGTGGATCAAGCTAGGGCCGGCCAAGCCTTGGTCCATGGGTGGTCGACCCTAGCTTGAACCCAAGCTAAGGTGACCGGCCCTATTAAATTAAAAAAGAATTTTAATTTTAAATTTTTATTATGTGAAAGATATAATTTATTGGAGAGATTAAAAATTAAAATATCTCTTTTATAAGGTTCTACAAAAGACTAAAGAAAGAGATTAAATCTCTTTCCTTATTTGTAGATTAGAAAGATATTTTATTTTTCTTCTTTGTAAATTATTCACATGTTGAAAAATTAAAATTATAGAAATTTCTTTTTATGAACCATGAAGGGATTTTAAAGGAAATTTTATTTTTAAAATTTCCGAAGACAAATAAGGAATTTTTAATTGTTGATTGAAAATTTTCTTGTTTGCTCTCCATGAGGTGGCCGACCATGACATGTTTAATTGGGAAATTTTATTTTATTTTTCTTAATTAATTCATGTCAAGGAAAGTTAAGGAAATTTTATTGTAATTAAATTTTCTTATTTTCCAAAGCTAAGGATTATAAAAGAGGGGGTTTTGGGAGCCTTGACGGTGAACAACCTCTATTAATTTCTCCCTCTTTTCTTCCTTGGTGTGGCCGGCCTCATCCTTTCTCTTCTCTCCATCCTTGTGGCCGAAACTTCCTTCATCTTGGAGATCAAGTGGTGGCCGGTTTCTAGCTTGGAGAAGAAGGAGAGAAAGCTTTCATCCCTTGGAGCATTGGTGGTGGTTTCTCTTCTTCCTTGGAGGTGCACTTGATTTGGCCGAACCTTGCAAGGAGGAGAAGAAGGTGCTTTGGTGGTTTCTCATCTCGGAAGACCGTTGCCCACACAACGTCCGAGGTTAGAAGAGGAATATGGTAGAAGACCTAGAGGTTTTTGCTTGCAAAAGAAAAGGTATACTAGTATTTGATTTCCGCATCATACTAGTTTTATCTTCATGTAAAAAAATATCAAATACAAGAGGCATGCGATTCTAGTATTTCGAATTTGTTTTCGATGTTGTGTTCTTTGTTTTTCTTTTCCTTGTGATTTGATTGTTCTTTTCGGTTGACCTAAAATTATTTAAGGAAATTAAATATTAGCTTTCCTTAAAAGCCTTTGTCTAGGCGGTGGTGGTTGTTCCCATATCCAAGAGGGTCATGTGCCTCGCCATGCAGTCCTGGAAGCCAATTTTGGAAATTAATATTTAATAGAATTAATAACCTAGGTGATTTGGATCGAACGTGTTAAGTTCCGCAGGAGATCCAAGTCTAAACCTAAAAGAACAAATAGATTAAACTTTGGATCAAATGTGTTAAGTTCCGCAGACGATCCAAGTTTAATTTAAAAGAACACATGGTAGCTAGGAAAAGGTTCAGACCTTTGTACAAAATTTTTGTACAGTGGAACCATTAGGTTTTCTGATTAGCAACCAACAATTGGTATCAGAGCTAGGGTTTTGCCTCTGTGTATTTGGTATTAGTTTAATTATGCACATGTCATACATATTTTAGGCAGGTTAATAGTAGGATGTGCTAACTTTGTGGATGCAGGATCCAACTATTATGTCTTATAGTTTTTATGTGTGTGATTGGACCCTTGGACATGTCAAGGACATTTATTGTGTGTGCATGATTGTATTATAAAATACAGCAGGAGCTGTATTTAGTTTTATTAGGATTTTATTTTTTGATCTAGTTACATGTACATTCCTTTTATAGAATATAGGATCGATGGATGTAAATTTTTTATTTTATGTTCGATCTAGTTCACATGTACATTCCTTCGAGGAATATAGGATCGAAAAATGTAAAATTCTATTTATGTCGCGGATCGAATCTTGCAAGGCGTGGAACCTTTTGAGGACCAGAGACGCAGCGGAACAAGGAGCAAGATGGATGCGACAACTAGACCCAGTGGCAGTGGCCAAAGATGGCAGCAGCTAGGGTTGGCGACACACGGAGGACAACAATAGATAAAAGCCATAATAGTTGAAAATTAATTTTTCTATTTATTGCTTTTATATTGTGCTGTGTGTGCATGTTAGTATACATGTTTAGTAGGCTAGCATAGTCAAAATTCCTCATTTTAAATAACTAAGTGGGAGAGAGATTTTAAATAAATTCCACGGTCTCCATTACTGGTTTATAAGTGATGCAACAAGCTTGCGCGTTGGCTCTGAGTGCCTTCCTCCATATCGGATGAGCTTGTTTACGGATCACTAGATTAAACTTCCATTTTTGGATGACTATAGGAAGTTAATTAAGAGCGTGTGATCTTCCCCATCAGAAGGGGCACAATCTTATTAATGGACTTAGTGTCAAGTAATGGTACACACTTAGGAACGTTTAATAGTATCCTCCCCATCGGAGTCACTGCTATTATTTGTGTGACCAAAGTAAACCAACTATTAATTTTATTTGTCAAAAAGTTAGGTTGACAAGATAATAAAATTAATGGGTAAAATCCTCCTTTTACAAATGTTGAATTTGTATACATCCATACTAGCGTGGCATATAAAATTCACGGTGTTTTAAGGTGTTGTTTAATTTAAAATAGCATTGTTTGAGGAATCAATATTATTCTAAATTTAGAGTTCTGACCAAAAGTTATTTGTGATTCTTAGGATGACTTTCAACCCACTGGCCATCATACTAAAAGAGAATAGACTTACTGGTCCTAACTACATAGATTGGCAAAGGAACCTGGGCATTGTTCTAACTGCTGAAAGCTATAAGTTTGTACTGACTGAGTCTTGCCCTGATACTCCCAATGGTGAATCTACCCAAGAGGAGATTGAGTACCATAGGAAATGGGTAAAAGCAGATGAGATGGCGCGGTGTTACATTTTGGCTTCAATGTCAAATGTATTACAACATCAGCATCAAGATTTACCAACAGCCTATGATATTATGAACAATCTCAAGGAACTCTTTGGTCACCAGGATCGGGCCTCTAGGCAAGAATGTTGGGTTTTTCGGGCCGCGAAAACCGCTTTTCGCGTCTCGGAAACCCCGAATCACCCAAACCCGAAGGATCCGTGCAAGGAAAAATTTCGAAAACACAAGTACGAGTTATAAACAACGATCTACAGTAGATCAACAAAGGAAAACACTTTATACCTTTGATGCGTGCCCTCGCAAATCCCGCTCGTCCAAGGTACGTGTTGGATCTCCAAAGTATCAAGGTAGATACTTCTCTAGTGATATCCACATGAACAAGGAGTGCTCTCTAGCACTCAAGGATGGAGAAGAGAGCCCCAAGTGTGCTAGCACTTTCTAGGGCTCTTGGGTAGGATTTAAGAGGAAGAAGAGAAAGGATGCAAAAGGAATGTCTTACACTCAAGAAGTAGTATCCCTCCTTTGTGACCTTCACTCTTCCTTTGCTCTTGGAACTCACTCAACCACCTTCAACTTCCCTTGGAACCCACGGCAACAACAAGAGAAGAGGAGGAAGAATCAAGGAAGAAGATGAGACAATTACCACACATCAATACACACTAAATGAAAACCATTCACTCTTTAGTGTGGCCGGCCACACACATAACTCCCTCATTTAATGTGGCCGGCCACATTAAATGGAATGGGAAGTGTTGTAACCCCCATGAGGTGGCATGTGATGTGGCAAGGATGAGTCATCCTTATGATGTGGCAACACATCAAGTCAAACTTGATGTTTCAACTTCTACTTGGTCAAGTCAAACTTGACCAATTGTCTTCCTTGTTGAGTTAAATCCAACCTTTGATTCAAGTCAATTTCAATTTAATGAATCTCAATTCATTAATATAAATTGACTCAATGAATCAAATTTAAATTAGACTCATTCAACAATTGAATCTAATTGAGTCTAACTCAATAAGTCTAATTTGAATCCAATCTTTGGTGCATCATATGAACCTAATCCAATTGGTTCATCATATGAACCTAATCTCAATCCACTTGTTCTTTGTGTGTGACCCAATAGGTTCTTGTAATGTTGGCAATGTTTCTAAACTCCTTTAGAAACATAAGCAATGAGCGGCATCTAGCAATACATCATTGCTACCCATGTTACAAGAAATGTCGAGATCCAACATCACCTTGTGACTACTAATTGTGACTCCTCACAATATATGACAAGTGTCCTTCTATCCTAGACATCTAGATTGATCAATATGAGGCATAGACTGTGTCATCCTCTGATCAATCTAAATCTTGAACTCCAAGTAGACTCACTCAATCAAATGAGCTCAACATCTAATGTTGACTCATTTGGGCATGACCATGCACTTAGTGGTCTCACTCTATCAAGAATAGCGATGTCGCTCCCGTCATATGGGAGGGATAGATCCCATCTACATCACTCACATCCCTTTGCATAATTCGTTATATACCCAGTAATCACCTTTATAGTCCACCCAGTTACGGGTGACGTTTGATGAAACCAAAGTACATAACTCCTTATGGAGGGATCCATGGTGACTTCAGGTCTAAGGACTAATAGTCATACTAATAGCCACATGAGAAAGTATATGACACTCATATAACGATCCATGATACTTTCTCATGGCGGGTCATTCAGTATACATTCTCCAATGTATACCCATGTGTCAGCTTGATATCTCTATATCCATGACTTGTGAGATCAAGTCATCGAACTGACCTACATGCTAGTCTTATTGCATTAACATTGCCCCTGAATGTTAATACTCGACTAGGAATGATTTAGAGTAGTGTTCCCTATATCATCTCACTATCGATTCAACTAATCGATTGATATAGGTATGAACCTTCTACTCAAGGACGCTATTATACTTAGTCTATTTGACACTAATACAAATAAGTATAATAACCAAACAAATGCCTTTAATAATATACAAGAATATGATATACATGAGTCCATACAATCATCAAATGATTGGCTCTAGGGCTCTAACTAACAATCTCCCACTAGCACTAGTGCCAATCAGTATAGGCTCTAAGGCCTAATGACCTAGTGTGACCATCATGCTTCCTCTGTGCCAAAGCCTTGGTCAAGGGATCTGCGATGTTAGCCTTTGTAGGTACTCTGCAAATCTTCACATCTCCTCTATCGATAATCTCTCGAATGAGATGGAAGCGCCGTAGTATGTGCTTGGTCCGCTGGTGTGAGCGAGGTTCCTTCGCTCCATTGTTGTCACAATAGAGCTCAACTGGGTCATGCTAGGAACCACCCCAAGTTCAATGATGAACTTGCGGATCCAAGCCTCCTTGCCTCGATGCGAATATACTCCTCTATTGTAGAATTAGCTCGTGTCAACTCTTCCGACTCACGGCACCACCATTTAAGCAAAACACGAACCATGATTGCGATCGGTCGGTCTGGAATCTGGCATCACTGTAACCCTTTACGTTAGCTCATCATTGCCTCCATATATCAAGAAATATTCTTTAGTTCTTCTTAAGTACTTAAGAATATTCTTGACCGCTATCGAGTGACTTTCACCGGATCTGACTGGCGTCATGCTCAAAGCATACGAGACATCAGGTCGAGTACATAGCATGACGTACATGATCGATCCTATGGCTGAGGCATAAGGGATCTGATCCATGCGGTCTCTCTCCTCTCTAGAAGAGGTCTTCGAAAGACTCACGCCATGTGACATCGGCAGAAATCCCTTCTTGGAGTTCTGCAAGGCAAACCGAAGGAGTACCTTGTCAATATATGTACTCTGACTTAGGCCAAGCAATCTCTTAGATCTATCTCTATAGATCTGAATCCCTAGAATGCGGGATGCCTCACCTAAGTCATTCATTGAGAAGCAAATCCCTAGCCAGGTCTTGACAGACTGAAGCATAGAGATGTCCTTCCCAATGATTAGTATGTCATCCACATACAATATAAGGAAGACAACTACGTTTTCTACAACCTTCTTGTAGACACAAGGCTCATCTTCATTTTTGATGAAACCAAACTGTTTGATCGCATCATCGAATCGAAGATTCCAGCTCTAGCCATTTCTCGGAATCTGGTCTCATCACAGCTTCCTGATAGGTGGTGGGCTCATCCTCTATGAGCACAATGTCATCATGGTCAGACAAGAGAAATGAGTATCTCTCAGGCTGACGACGTACCCTATCAGACCTGCGAAAAGGTATGTCTACTTGAACCGGTTGTTGTTCCTCAACTCCTTGTGAAACAACATCATCCACAACACTTTGTGGTTCCTGTTCAATTTCCATCGAGGCATCAGTGCTATTGTTCGCATCTTGAACTTCTTCAAGATCGAACGCGCTCCCACTAGTCTTTCTAGAAAGATCCCAGTCTTTGCCACAACTACCTTGTGCTGACTGGGAATGTAGAAGTAATATCCCTTAGTTTCCTTGGGATATCCGATGAAATAGCACTTGTCGGATTTGGGTCCTAATTTGTCTGAGACTTGACGTCGTACGTAAGCCTCACAGCCCCAAATCCTCATGAAAGACACCTGGGCATCTCTCCCAGTCCATATCTTATATGGTGTCTTTATCACGGCCTTGGATGGAACTCGGTTGAGAATGAAAGCTGCCGTGTCTAGAGCATATCCCCATAGATATGTCGGAAGATCTGTGTGACTCATCATAGATCGTACCATATCTAATAAGGTACGATTCCTCCTTTCGGATACATTATTCCACTGTGGTGTTCCAGGAGGAGTGAGTTGAGATAAAATCCCACACTCAACTAAGTAGTCACGGAACTCATGGCTTAAGTATTCACCACCTCGATCTGATCGAAGTATTTTAATACTCTTGCCAAGCTGGTTCTGTACTCCATTCTTGAATTCTTTGAACTTTTCAAAGGATTCAGACTTATGTGTCATCAAGTACACATAACAATATCTATTGAAGTCATCAGTAAATGTGATGAAGTATCTATAACCGCCTCTAGCAGCAACATTGAAAGGGTCACATACATCACAATGTATGAGTCCTAACAAATCAGTCGCTCTCTCGCTGTGCCCACTAAAGGGAGTCTTGGTCATCTTGCCTCGTAGGCATGACTCGCATATCTCATATGATTCAAAATCAAATGAGTCCAGCAAACCATCCTTATGGAGCTGGGATAAGCGCTTGTCATTTATATGACCTAAGCGACAATGTCAGAGATAAGTTTGGTTCATGTCATTTGACTTGAACCTCTTGGTACTAATGTTATAGATAGGGCTCTCAAGGTCTAGAATATAGAGTCCGTTTATTAGTGGTGCACTACAATAGAACATATCTTTTAAATAAACAGAACAACATTTGTCTTTTATTATAAAAGAGTATCCTTTCTTGTCTAAACAAGAAACTGAAACTATGTTCTTAGTAAGAGCAGGCACATAACAACAATCATCTAAATTTAGTACAAGCCCAGAGGGCAGAGATAGCTGATAAGTTCCTACAGCAACAGCAGCAACCCGTGCTCCATTGCCTACTCGTAGGTCCACCTCGCCCTTTGCCAATGCTCTGCTATTTCTCAGCGCCTGCACATCAGTACAAATGTGAGAAGCACATCCAGTATCTAATACCCATGATGTAGAAATAGATAGATTGACTTCTATAACATATATACCTGAAGTGGAAGTCTCACTTCGCTTTTTCTTAAGATCCTCCAAGTATACCTTGCAGTTCCTCTTCCAGTGCCCGGTCTGACCGCAGTGGAAGCAGGTAGCATCCTTCCTTTAGGCTTCAGTGCCTTGCCTTTGCCCTTGGTTTGGGACTTTCCCTTACCTTTGGGCTTGCCCTTGCCCTTGTGCTTCTGGACCATCAGAATGGGCTTAACCTTCTTAAGGTTAATCTCAGCAGTTCGTAACATACTAAGTAGCTCGGGCAGTGGCTTCTCAATCTCGTTCATGTTATAGTTGAGAACGAATTGACTATAGCTATCCGGCAAGGACTGCAAGATCAAGTCAGTGGCCAGTTTTTGGCCAAGTGGGAACCCCAGTCTTTGTAGGTTCTCTATGTATCCAATCATCTTGAGTACATAAGGACCTACAGGAGCCCCGTCTAACATCTTGCACTGAAACAGTGCCTTCGAGATCTCAAATCTCTCATGCCTCGCTTGTCCCTGATATAGTTGGTGAAGATGCTCAACCATATCATAAGCGCCCATCAACTCATGTTGCTTCTGAAGCTCTGAGTTCATGGTCGCGAGCATTAGACATGACACATCTAATGCGTCGTCTTGATGCTTCTTGTAAGCATCTTTGCCCGGGGCATTGGCGGGAGGAGCCTCCGGAATGGGCTGCCCAGTTTACGTTCCAGGGTGAGAACTATTCTCAAGTTCTGTACTCCAGGAAATTCGCTCCGTTGAGCTTGTCCTTCTCAAGGACAGATCGCAGGGAGAAGGAATTCGTGTTCGACGTCATGGTTACCTACAACAGAAAATTTGCAGAAATAAATATCATATTCTTTTAAAATCATTTAATTAGGCCTTTAATTAAATGATGCTCCCACTGAATTCTATAATTCTTGTGGGACAAGATCCACATCATACTAACCCTTGAGTTAGCTTTGGCTAATACGCCTAATATGATCGGTAGATAACGATTACCAATTACATCTCTATGCAACTCTTGTTTATAGAATAAAATCCGCATTTATATTAAAACTCGAGTTAGCTTTGGCTAATACGTAATATAAACGTGATTTTGTCCTACCTTTCCAACCATTGGAAGAATGCCTATAGTTGACTCGATCCAACCGAGTAACTAGGAATACTCAATCTAATTGAGTTTGTATTCACCCATGCATTGATAGGCGGACCAAGATTGTCCCTCCGTACCCTACCAAGATAATATGTATTGCTCTGCTTTGGCAGATTCAACAATACATGTGATCGAGATAGTGATAGGTATCACGGCACTGTTAGGCATTTAGAGTTGGTTCGATCGAAATCTAATCTAATCGAAAAGGATGCATCTTGTGCACGACTTAGATTTAATCTAATCGCAAGGGTGCATCATGTGCACGACTTAGATCTAATCTAATCGTAAGGCACTAATTAATTAATTACTTATTAAACATGCATCATATACATAAGCAATTAACTAATTAATCTATTTGTGATTTAGTCATGGCCCTACTACGATCTTCTCAAGCCAATGAGAAGATCGAATGGTCAACCTAGGGTCAACAGCTTCTCCAAGCTCCTCCCTTTGACCATCTTGTGTTGCTCGTGTGGACCCTCCACCGCTCCAATTTGTACATTACAATTTGAAACTCGAGTTACATTCGAGTCTAAATCTAATTTACAACAAGAATATAAGAGAAGGCACGACGCGCAGGTCGCGAATAAAGAAAAACATACAACACGCGCAAACACATAACGGCGCGCAGGTCGTATTATGAATTACAACACAACCAATCATATTGGGTTTTTGGGCCATGACTATCACAAAATTAATATATAATTCAAAATTATATATTTTCATAATTTTCTATAATTTTAAAATTAATTTTTACAATTTTTACGAGTAAAATTTCCCGTCGGTCCCGTTTAGCGGTTTCGGGCGCAATCGCGGAACGGATCCCCTTGCGGGGCCCAGGGGCAGCGTCCCTACCCGCGATCTAACCATCGCGAGGGTTCCTTTGCGATCCAACAGCGCCTAAACCCGCTGTCCCAAAATGATTTGGGCCGAGACATTGCCGTTTCGGAAAAATCTTCCCGGTAGCGATTTCGGGTGCAATCGCGGAGCAAATCCCCTTGCGGGGTTAGGGGCAGTACCCCTACCCACGATCTAACCATCGTGAGTTGCTCCTTTGCGATCTAATGGCACCCAAGCCAGCTTTCCCAAACGGATTGGGGCAAAACGAAGTCGTTTTGGAAAAATCTTTCAGGTAGCCGAAGCCTACAAGTGCCGAGACACTTGTGCTTCGCTTCTACGGAAAAATTACCCATAAAAAATATAAAATCATAATTTTACAGAAAATTACAGAAACTTTAGTTTTCATAAAACCAAAAATCAAACTCGTACAAGCCTTGCACGTGGCTCTGATACCACTATTGGGTTTTTCGGGTCGCGAAAACCGCTTTTCGCGTCGCGGAAACCCCGAATCACCCAAAGCCATAGGATCCGTGCTAGGAAAAATTTCGAAAACACAAGTACGAGTTATAAACAACGATCTACAGTAGATCTACAAAGGAAAACACTTTATACCTTTGATGCGTGCCCTCGCAAATTTCGCTCGTCCAAGGTACGTGTCGGATCTCCAAAGTATCAAGGTAGATACTTCTCTAGTGATATCCACACGAACAAGGAGTGCTCTCTAGCACTCAAGGATGGAGAAGAGAGCCCCAAGTGTGCTAGCACTTTCTAGGGCTCTTGGGTAGGATTTAAAAGGAAGAAGAGAAAGGATGCAAAAGGAATGTCTTACACTCAAGACGTAGTATCTCTCCTTTGTGACCTTCACTCTTCCTTTGCTCTTGGAACTCACTCAACCACCTTCACCTTCCCTTGGAACCCACGGCAACAACAAGAGAAGAGGAGGAAGAATCAAGGAAGAAGATGAGACAATTACCACACATCAATACACACTAAATGAAAACCATTCACTCTTTAGTGTGGCCGGCCACACACATAACTCCCTCATTTAATGTGGTCGGCCACATTAAATGGAATGGGAAGTGTTGTAACCTCCATGAGGTGGCATGTGATGTGGCAAGGATGAGTCATCCTTATGATGTGGCAACACATCAAGTCAAACTTGATGTTTCAACTTCTACTTGGTCAAGTCAAACTTGACCAATTGTCTTCCTTGTTGAGTTAAATCCAACCTTTGATTCAAGTCAATTTCAATTTAATGAATCTCAATTCATTAATATAAATTGACTCAATGAATCAAATTTAAATTAGACTCATTCAACAATTGAATCTAATTGAGTCTAACTCAATAAGTCTAATTTGAATCCAATCTTTGGTGCATCATATGAACCTAATCCAATTGGTTCATCATATGAACCTAATCTCCATCCACTTGTTCTTTGTGTGTGACCCAATAGGTTCTTGTAACGTTGGCAATGTTTCTAAACTCCTTTAGAAACATAAGCAATAAGCGGCATCTAGCAATACATCATTGATACCCATGTTACAAGAAATGTCGAGATCCAACATCACCTTGTGACTACTAATTGTGACTCCTCACAATATATGACAAGTGTCATTCTATCCTAGACATCTAGATTGATCAATATGAGGCATAGACCGTGTCATCCTCTGATCAATCTAAATCTTGAACTCCAAGTAGACTCACTCAATCAAATGAGCTCAACATCTAATGTTGACTCATTTGGGCATGGCCATGCACTTAGTGGTCTCACTCTATCAAGAATAGTGATGTCGCTCCCGTCATATGGGAGGGATAGATCCCATCTACATCACTCACATCCCTCTGCATAATTCGTTATATACCCAGTAATCACCTTTATAGTCCACCCAGTTACGGGTGACGTTTGACGAAACCAAAGTACATAACTCCTTATGGAGGGATCCATGGTGACTTCAGGTCTAAGGACTAATAGTCATACTAATAGCCACATGAGAAAGTATATGACACTCATATAATGATCCATGATACTTTCTCATGGCGGGTCATTCAGTATACATTCTCCAATGTATACCCATATGTCAGCTTGATATCTCTATATCCATGACTTGTGAGATCAAGTCATCGAACTGACCTACATGCTAGTCTTATTGCATTAACATTGCCCCTGAATGTTAATACTCGACTAGGAATGATTTAGAGTAGTGTTCCCTATATCATCTCACTATCGATTCAACTAATCGATTGATATAGCTATGAACCTTCTACTCAAGGACGCTATTATACTTAGTCTATTTGGCACTAATACAAATAAGTATAATAACCAAACAAATGCCTTTATTAATATACAAGAATATGATATACATGAGTCCATACAATCATCAAATGATTGGCTCTAGGGCTCTAACTAACAAAGAAGCCATGAGAAAGATAATGACAGCCACCATGCAAGAGGGTACTCCTGTGAGGGATCATATCCTAAAGATGATGGCTTATCTAAATGAAATACAAATCCTTGGAGGAGAAATTGATGGGGAAACCCAGATCGATATGATCCTCCAAACGCTACCTAGAAGTTTTGAGCAATTTCGCCTGAATTTCAATATGAATAAAAGGGTATATTCATTGGCGGAACTACTGACAGAACTTCAGGCAGCAGAAGGTTTATTCCGTCATAATTCTCATATTCACTATGCTGAAAATGGTTCTACTTCTAAACCGAAAGGAAAGAAGAAGAAGAAACAAGTTAGCTCAGCAAAGAAGGTGAATAAATCTCAGAGTACAGGACCTAAAGCTGGAGTGAAGAAGCCGAAGGGAAAGTGCTTCATCTGCAAGCAGTCAGGGCATTGGAAGGCGGACTGTCCTCGTAGGAATCAGAACAACAAAGGTATATCTCATGCTCTAGTTGTTGAAACATGTTTAGCGGTGTTATCTACCAGCACCTGGTGTGTAGATACGGGAGCCACTGATCATGTCTGCATTTCCTTGCAGGGGTTCTAGGAAACCCGACGACTAATTGAAGGAGAGATTACAGTCTATATGGGCAATGCTACTAAGGTGGTGGCTGTTGCAGTGGGAGATGTCTACTTATCTTTTAATAGGAATATAAATTTGGTTTTAAGAAATTGTCTTTATGTACCCAGTTTTAGAAAGAATTTAATTTCAGTTTCTAAACTGTTTTTAGATGGATATTCAGTTTCTTTTAGTAACGATGTAGTTATTAAGAGAAATAAAGTGACTATATGTTCTGGTGCGTTAGTTGGTAATTTGTATACTTTAAATCCAATTTCTCCCAGAAAGCATAATATGGAAATTAATAACACATTTTCTAACTCAAATAAGAGAAAAGAACCTTCGAAAATGAACAAAGCATATCTTTAGCATCTAAGGCTTGGTCATATTAACTTAAGTAGGATTCAGAGGCTTATAGCCGATGGACTCTTGGGTTCATTAGAGTTGGAAAATTTTTCAACTTGTGAATCTTGCTTGGAAGGTAAAATGACCGAGAGGCCTTTCAAGGCCAAGGGGTATTGAGCCAAAGAAGTGTTAGAATTGGTTCATTCTGATTTGTGTGGTCCTATGTCTGTCCAGGCAAGAGGTGGTTTTGAATATTTTGTCTCTTTTATAGATGATTATTCAAGATACGGATACATTTACCTAATACGCCGCAAGTCCGAGTGCTTTGATAAGTTCAAAGAATACAAGGCTGATGTGGAGAAACGACTAGGTAAAAGTATCAAGACACTATGGTCTGATCGTGATGGCGAATACCTCTTAGGAGAGTTTAGGAATTACTTATCAGAGGCTGGGATTCAATCCCAACTATCTACACCTAGTACACCCCAATAGAATGGTGTGGCAGAACGAAGGAATAGGACTCTTATGGAGATGGTTAGATCGATGATAAGTTATTCAGAATTACCAAATTCGTTTTGGGGATATGCTCTGGAAATAGTAGTGTATATTCTGAACTTAGTACCTTCTAAATTAGTTTCTTCTACTCCCACAGAATTATGGAATGGGCGAAAACCCAGTCTAAGACATATTTGGATTTGGGGTAGTCCAGCACATGTGCTGAAACCATATGCTGATAAGTTAGAATCTCGTACAGAAGTTCGCGTGTTTGTGGGTTATCCCAGAGGAACGAAAGGTGGTTTATTTTATAGTTCTAAAGACCAGAAGGTCATTGTTAGCACCAATACCCAGTTTTTAGAAGAAGACTATATAATGGATCACAAGCCTAGTAGCAAAGTTGTTCTAGAAGAACTTAGAGAGGACACGTCTACTTTAGTACCAACAGTACAAGATGAAGTACCACAAGAGACTGCAACACGTGTCACACGTGATACACAACCACAGACAGTGCCTCGTCGTAGTGGGAGAGTGGTGAGGGAACCTGAGAGATTCATGTTTTTGAGAGAGTCTTCGGACTTAATCTCGGGTAAACATGAACCTGATCCCTGTACATATGACGAAGCACTCCAAGATATAGATGCAGTATCTTGGAAAAAAGCAATGAATTTTGAAATAGAGTCTATGTACTCTAATAAAGTCTGGGAGCTTGTAGAACCACCCGATGGTGTAAAAGCCGTTGGATGCAAGTGGATTTACAAAAGGAAAAGAGGGACAGACGGGAAGGTAGAAACCTTCAAAGCTAGGCTTGTTGCAAAAGGGTACACTCAAAAAGAGGGAATCGATTATGAGGAGACCTTTTCACCGGTAGCCATGCTTAAGTCTATCCGGATACTCTTATCCATTGCTGCTCATATGGATTATGAGATTTGGCAAATGGATGTCAAGACATCTTTTCTTAATGGAAGTCTTGAAGAGAACATCCATATGAAGCAATCAGAAGGGTTCATTGAAAAAGGCAAAGAGCATCTAGTGTGCAAGCTTAATCGGTCCATTTATGGACTAAAGCAAGCTTCAAGGTCTTGGAACATCCGGTTTAATGAAGTAATCCAGTCATATGGATTTATTCAGTGTCCGGATGAGTCTTGTGTATACAAGAAGTGTAACAGAAACGTTGTGGTATTTCTTGTACTATACGTAGATGATATTTTATTAATTGGCAACAATGTCAAGGTATTATCGGACGTAAGGGTATGGTTGTCCAAGCAATTTGATATGAAGGGCTTAGGAGATTGTGCACACATTCTTGGGATCAAAGTTATAAGGGATCGCAAGAAAAGAATGTTATATCTGTCCCAAGCTTCATATATAGATACAATCCTTGCTCGTTTTAGCATGCAGGATTCCAAGAAAGGTTTCTTACCTTTTAGGCATGGAGTAGCTCTATCTAAAGAGATGTCTCCGAAGACATCAAAGGAGATAAAGGGCATGAAAGCAGTTCCTTATGCTTCGGCTGTAGGAAGCCTAATGTATGCAATGCTATGTACGAGACCTGATATCTATTTTGTCGTGGGCATGGTTAGCAGATATCAGAGTAACCCTAGACAAGGACATTGGACTACGGTAAAGCATATATTAAAGTACCTGAGAAGGACTAGAGATTATATGCTAGTTTACCAAGCAGACGATTTGCTCCCTGTGGGTTACACGGATTCAGATTTCCAACAACAGTAAGTCTACATCAGGCTATATGTTTACTTTAGGAGGTGGAGCCATTGCATGGAGGAGTGTTAAGCAGAAATGTGTTTCGGACTCAACCATGGAAGCTGAGTATGTAGCAGCCTCTGAGACAGCTAAAGAAGCAGTATGGCTAATGAACTTTCTAATGGACTTAGATGTGATTCCTGGTTTCCCCAAAATCATCACAATTTATTGTGATAATAGCGGTGCAGTTGCAAACTCGAAGGAACCACGAGCCCATAAGGCAAGTAAACATATAGAGCGCAAGGACCACCTGATACGAGATATAGTGAAGCGAGGAGAAGTTGTCATCGCCAAGATTGCATCAGCAGATAACCTAGCAGATCCTTTCACTAAGGCCCTTCCGGCAAAAGCTTTCGATCGGCATGTGGAGGGAATAGGAATCAAATGTATGGCAGAAGATATGTCAGCTTAGTCATTAGTATAAGTGGGAGATTGATATGTAAAGCCTAAGCTTTTGTAAACATTTATTTTGAATAAAGAATCACATTTGGTCAAATTGTCTACATTTGTTTGTAGTTGTTCAATTAATTTATATTGTAGATAACATAGTATGTGGTGTCACATACAGAAGATGATGTTATCAGTACCTTATAAATTATAAACAGTAGCTCACGGCCAAAATGGAAGGGAACAAACCATTGGAAGGTCGTACTGTAATTAGGAATTAGTTTATCTTAACTATATAATTACACTAGTACACTTAGAGTGTATTGAGTAGGACCATTAGAGGTCGTTTCTTTTATACTGACTTTATAAAGGAACAAAGACCTCAGTTATTGTGGAAGTGTGTGCTCTTAATCCTAATATAATAACAAGCACATATATTTGATATTTATTTCTTTAATTTATCAATGGGTGAGATTTAGTTCGATAAATCAATAATCCTGATAAGTTGGGAAATGATATCACTTATAGTGTGTGTTGTTGATTATTGAAGGAAACTGTGTCCTAGTGATCTAAGTTGATAATGTCCCCAAGATGAGCTCATAAGGATTGTCATGTTAAACCCTGCAGGTGGACTTAGTCCAACATGACGATAAGGTTGAGTGATACTATTCTTGGATTAAGATATTAATTAAATGAGTTGTCAGTAACTCACTTAATTAGTGAACATTCGATATCTTAAACACAGGGAGACTAACACACTCATAATAAGACGGAGCCCAAAAATGTAATTTGGGATTTGTGCGGTAGTTCAATAATAGTTCTCTAGTGGAATGAATTATTATTGATAAAATTAAGTTGTGTGTTCGGGGCGAACACTGGATGCTTAATTTTATTGGGAGACCAAAACCAATTCCTCCTCTCGGTCCCTATCGTAGCCTCTTATTTATAGAGTACTATACCCACCTATACCCACCTTCATACCCATGGTGTAGGGGCCGGCCAAGCTAGCTTGTGGATCAAGCTAGGGTCGGCCAAGCCTTGGTCCATGGGTGGCCAGCCTTAGCTTGAACCCAAGCTAAGGTGGTCGGCCCTATTAAATTAAAAAAGAATTTTAATTTTAAATTTTTCTTATGTGAAAGATATAATTTATTGGAGAGACTAAAAATTAAAATATCTCTTTTATAAGGTTCTATAAAAGATTAAAGAAAGAGATTAAATCTCTTTCCTTATTTGTAGATTGGAAAGATATTTTATTTTTCTTCTTTGTAAATTATTCACATGTTGAAAAATTAAAATTATAGAAATTTCTTTTTATCATCCATGAAGGGATTTTAAAGGAAATTTTATTTTTTTAAATTTTCGAAGACAAATAAGGAATTTTTAATTGTTGATTGAAAATTGTCTTGTTTGCTCTCCATGAGGTGGCCGGCCATGACATGTTTAATTGGGAAATTTTATTTTATTTTTCTTAATTAATTCATGTCAAGGAAAGTTAAGGAAATTTTATTGTAATTAAATGTCCTTATTTTCCAAAGCTAAGGATTATAAAAGAGGGGTTTTTGAGAGCCTTGAAGGTGAACAACCTCTATTAATTTCTCCCTCTTTTCTTCCTTGGTGTGGTCGGCCTCATCCTTTCTCTTCTCTCCATCCTTGTGGCCGAAACTTCCTTCATCTTGGAGATCAAGTGGTGGTCAGTTTCTATCTTGGAGAAGAAGGAGAGAAAGCTTTCATCCCTTGGAGCATTGGTAGTGGTTTCTCTTCTTCCTTGGAGGTGCACTTGATTTGGCCGAACCTTACAAGGAGGAGAAGAAGGTGCTTTGGTGGTTTCTCATCTCGGAAGACCGTTTCCCACACAACATCCGAGGTTAGAAGAGGAATACGGTAGAAGACCTAGAGGTTTTTGCTTGCAAAAGAAAAGGTATACTAGTATTTAATTTCCACATCATACTAGTTTTATCTTCATGTAAAAAAATACCAAATACAAGAGGCATGCGATTCTAGTATTTCGAATTTGTTTTCGATGTTGTGTTCTTTGTTTTTCTTTTCCTTGTGATTTGATTGTTCTTTTCGGTTGACCTAAAGTTATTTAAGGAAATTAAATATTAGCTTTCCTTAAAAGGCTTTGTCTAGGCGGTGGTGGTTGTTCCCATATCCAAGAAGGCCATTTGCCTCGCCATGCAGTCCTGGAAGCCAATTTTGGAAATTAATATTTAATAGAATTAATAACCTAGGTGATTTGGATCGAACGTGTTAAGTTCCGCAGGAGATCCAAGTCTAAACCTAAAAGAACAAATAGATTAAACTTTGGATCAAACGTGTTAAGTTCTGCAGGCGATCCAAGTTTAATTTAAAAGAGCACATGTTAGCTAGGAAAAGGTTCAGACCTTTGTACAAAATTTTTGTACAGTGGAACCATTAGGTTTTCCGAGTAGCAACCAACAATAAGATCGTGGTGTTGGAACCCCAAGGTTGTTTTGGTGTGATCAACAAGTTAAGTTAAGTCCTGTTTGTTTCTAACCTAGTGTCTAAGTGTGCAGGAGCTTAGGAGCACAGATAGTCAAGCGAAAGACGCAGCCAGCGAGAAGGACAGCACACGGTGCATCCGAGGGACGAGGCGCTGTGGAAGAGTACACCAACGGATGAGAATGAAGCGCGTGGTGGTTCCGAGGGACGAAAGCCAGAGCGGAAGATTGCTCGGGGAGCAAGAGATGCAGCTAGCGAGAAGGACGGCACGCGGTGTGTCCGAGGGACGAACACTGCGGATTAGTACGCCGGTGAATGAGAAGGGAACACGCGGCGATTTCGAGGGACGAGAAGCTGGAGGGAAGCCCGCTCAAGAAGACCGGAACTTGCGTTCGGGTGATCCCTATTCCCGATAGCAAAGATCACCCAATCAAGCGATCTGGAGCAGAGGACCCAGACGAAAGTCAACTCGAGTTGACTATGCATCCGGGGCACTCGGAACTGTCCGGGGCGCCCGGACCAGCCCGGGGCGCCCGGAACCCTTCCGGGCGCCCGGGAGTGAGTTTTTGACCGGATCGAGCTTTGACTCGATCTGAACGTTGGGGGATAAAATTTATCCCCACCAGGGCGCTCGGAACCCTTCCAGGCACCCCGACCAAGGCTATAAATATAGCCTTGGTCCAGAAGCTTTTCATCAACTTAGTGCATTCCATTTCCAACACTTATATGCTACTGTTCTAGATTAGCTTCTCTATTTTACGCTTTCACTGCTGTAAGTGGCTTTTCCGCCTGAAGGAGATACTAGTGCTACATTCCTTGGATTAACAACCTCCTTAGTTGTAACCAAGTAAAAACCTTCTGCCTCTTTCTTTCTGCGTTTTATTTACTACTTTAATTTTATACAAGTGTACTATTGAGAGTTCGAGAAAGGGTTGTCTTATTTTTGTAGGCTATCCAACCCCCCTTCTAGTCCGCAACGGTCCTACAAGTGGTATCAGAGCCGAGATGCTTCAGGAGGATTAACCGCCGAACGAAGCAACGAGATGGCCGGATCTAACATCTACCCGCCAAAATTCGAGGGGGACCTCGCAAGCTGGAAGAAGCGTATGGAGGTATTTTTCAGTACTGATTTTGATTTATTATTAACAATGGAACTCGGTTTTGAAGCTCCCGAAGGCAAAGTAAAATATCAATGGACGAAGAAAGAGCAGGCTGACTACGTGGCAAACAAGAAAGCAAAATTCCATCTGCTAAGTGTACTTCCGCCATAAGAAGTCAACCGTGTCAGCACCTACAACTCGGCAAAGAACTTTGGGAGAAGTTCCTTGAACTACACGAAGGAACATCCGAAGCCAAGCTTGCGAGACGAGACTTACTTCGCAACCATCTCACCAACCTCCGTCTTGAAGAAGGTGAAACAATTGCACATCTACACTCAAGGATACAGGAGCTCATCACCGGACTTTCAAATCTTGGAAAAGAGGTAAGTAACCGAGATTCGCTCAGGTACGCTTTAAATTCCTTTCCCAGAAATTCAAAATGGACATCACTAGTAGATGCCTTTTATATTTCGAAAGACCTAGAAAAAATTTCTTTAGAAGAATTTTTCTCGACATTTGAAGTGCACGAATCAAGATGCGTAGGTTCGAAGGAGCCCAAGAACAACATCGCCCTCAGAGCATCGAGAGACGAACCTGAGTCGGAATCTTCTCTCGACGACGAGGAAATGGTAATGATGGTAAGACGATTTAAAAAGTTATACAATTCTAGAAAAACTAACCATCCACTAGGTAGAAAGAAAAGAACAATCCGCTGCTACCATTACGACAAAGAAGGGCACGTTAAGGACAACTGCCCAAGGTAAAGAACAAGGATAAAGATAAAGGTAAAAAACATGTTCAAAAGCGCAAGGCCCTAAAAGCGACGTGGGACGATACATCATCCGAATCGGAAGTCGAAGCATTCTCCGGACTCGCACTGATGGCGAGTCATCAAGACGACGACTGCGATTCAAGTTCCTCCAAGATGAGCATCGAAAGCATCGATGAAGGGGGAGCTTCATCGGAAGAAAGTAGCAGTTCAGGGGGAGACACGGACAACAAAATCGACAAGGTAAGTCAGGTACGTTCACTTCCTCCCGATAAACTTTTTTAAATTTGTTAAATTACTAACTAAAGACATCTGCAAGTTAGAAAAAGGAATTAAAAATTTAAAAGAAATATTAGCTGAATCTTGCTCGTTAGAAATGTTAGACAAATCAAAACTAGAAAATGAAATATTGAAGTTGGAAATTTAAAATTTGAAAATTCAAGTAGAAAACTTGAAAAACCATACATGTCCATCTAAAACCAATTTTAGAAGATCTAATAATTTAAATTGGTACTTTAAATATCACCCTGGACAAATTAGGAACATTTCAAAAAAATATGTCACTAAAAACTTTTTAATTAATACAGTGGGTTGGAACCTATATTGGGTTCCTAAATCATGCTTAAACTAAAACTTTAAAATTAAAATTAGCGCTTTAAGTGAGAAAATTAAACAAAGAATTTCTCTATGAGGCTTTGTCAAGGAAGTTGTTGTTGCTCCAATAACCAAGAAGGTCTAGTGCCTCGCCACGACTTGGAAGACAAAATATTGAAATAAATGTTTAATTAACTTACTAATAAAGCATTAATATAAGAATTAATTAATGCTTTAAAAAGGTTATTCAAAACATTTTTTTAATTTAGAAATTTACTTACTTAGAATTTTTTTTTTGTAAAATTGACTATGTCAATTTTTTTTACTTAGAAAATTTTTCTTAAAAATTCTCAAAGACTTAAGTTAGAAATTTTTTGCTATTTCAAAAATATTTTTACTTAGATTTTTTTTACTTTAAAAAAATCCAAAAAAGAAGTCATTTTTTTCCTAAGTTAAAAAACTTTTTCCTGAAACTAGAAATTTCTGCTTTAATTATGTAAAAAAACTTTTTCACTTTTTTAAAAACTTAGAACTTTTTGACTTAGAAATGTTTTTTTTAAATCTTTAACCCTTAGATTGTTTTTCTTGGAACCCCATTTTTTTTGTGATCAAAGGGGAGAAGGAGAAATATAAGTCCAGGGGGAGGTAGACAAAAATTTTAACTAAATTTTAACTTGTGTTATTATTTGCACTTAATTGCAAAGTTAGTTTATTTTATATTTTTTTTTAACCCTAGCTTAACTTGGGTTGATCACACCAAAAAGGGGGAGATTGTTGAAACCCCAAGGTTATTTTGGTGTGATCAACAAGTTAAGTTAGGTCCTGTTTGTTTCTAACCTAGTGTCTAAGTGTGTAGGAGCTTAGGAGCACAGGTAGTCGAGCGGAAGACGCAGCCAGTGAGAAGGACGGCACGCGGTGTGTCCGAGGGACGAGGCGCTGCGGAAGAGTACACCGGCGGACGAGAAGGAAGCACGTGGTGGTTCTGAGGGACGAAAGCCGGAGCGAAAGATTGCTCGGGGAGCAAGAGACGTAGCTAGCGAGAAGGACAGCACGTGGTGCGTCTGAGGGACGAAGACTACGGATGAGTATGTCGACGGATGAGAAGGGAACACGTGGCGATTCCGAGGGGCGAGAAGCCGGAGGGAAGCCCACTCGAGAAGAGTAGAACTTGGGTTCGGGTGATCCCTATTTCGGATAGGAGAGATCACCGAATCAAGCGGATCCAGAACAGAGGACCCCGATGAAAGTCAACTCGAGTTGACTAAGCATCTGGGGTGCCCGGAACTGTCCGGGGCGCTCGGACCAGCCTGGGGCGCTCGGACCAGTCCGGGGCGCCCGGACTAGCCCGGGGCGCCTAGAACCCTTTCAGGCGCCCGGAAGTGAGTTTTTGACCGGATCGAGCTTTGACTCGATCTGAACGTTGGGGGATAAAATTTATTCCCCCCAGGGCGCTCGAAACCTTTCCAAGCGCCCCGACCAAGGCTATAAATATAGCTTTGGTCCTGAAGCTTTTCATCAACTCAGTGCATTCCATTTCCAACACTTGTACGCTATTGTTCTAGATTAGCTTCTCTATTTTACGCTTTCACTACTATAAGAGGCTTCTCCGCCTGAAGGAGATACTAGTGCTACATTCCTTGGATTAACAACCTCCTTGGTTGTAACCAAGTAAAAACCTTCTGCCTCTTTCTTTCTGCTTTTTATTTACTGCTTTAATTTTATATAAGTGTACTGTTGAGAGTTCGAGAAAGGGTTGTCTTATTTTTATAGGCTATCCAACCCCCCCTTCTAGCTGGCCGCAACAGTCCTACACGTGCTTCTCTATTTGGTGGCCAATTGTGTGAAGTCCATTGAGGATGCCCTTTATCATCGCATGTAGTTTACTCATAGATTCTCATTCATATATTTTTATGTTAAATAGTTTATTTAAAAATAGATCCCTATTGTTACCTTTACGTCTGATATGGGTTAGTTTCATGGATCCCCGATAAGGAAGGGAAAGGAGATAACCAAACGGAGAAGATAGATCAATATCGGTCGTGAAATACCTCAAAGGGGTAGGCCAATATTGAGCGAGACATATCTTCAGGAAGGAAGCCCAATATCGATCGGGATATGCCTCCAAAGAGGCAGACCCATATTGATCAGCATACATTACAAAGAAGGTAGACTAATATCGACCGGGATATACTTCAAAGGAGGTAGGCCAATATCGATCGAAATATTCCTTTAAGAAGAAAGGCCAATATCGTCCGGGATATGCCTCCAAAGAGGCAGACCCATATTGATCAGCATACATTACAAAGGAGGTAGGCTAATATCGGCCGGGATATACCTCAAAGGAGGTAGGCTAATATTGAGCTAGACATATCTTCAGGAAGAAAGGCCAATATCGACCGGGATATGCCTCCAAAGAGGCAGACCCATATCGATCAGCATATACCTCAAAGGAGGTAGGCTAATATCGACCGGGGTATGCCTCCAAAGAGGCAGACCCATATTGATCAGCATACATTACAAAGAAGGTAGGCTAATATCGGCCGGGATATACTTCAAAGGAGGTAGGCCAATATCGATCGAAACATTCCTTTAAGAAGAAAGGCCAATATCGACCGGGATATGCATCCAAAGAGGCAGACCCATATCGATCAGCATATACCTCAATGGAGGTAGGCTAATATCGGCCGAGATATGCCTCCAAAGAGGCAGACCCATATTGATCAGCATACACTACAAAGGAAGTAGGCTAATATCGGCCAGAATATACCTCAAAGGAGGTAGGCCAATATCGACCGAGACATGCCTTCAAGAAGGAAGGTCAATATCGGCCGGGTATACTAATACCTTGAAAAGATATTTGATAAAATATAGCCCAATGCTAGCTAGAATAATAAATAAAGGAGCTCGAACGGGCACTGCCCCAGGAGCCTCATGAGAGGTACTAATAATTAATCAAACCTAGCTAAGCCCAGTTCCGAATGATACAAGGAACATTGGTACATTAAGCTATCTATGATATAGCAAAAACAAGAGGGGCAAGTAGGAATGATAGAAACACTTTAAAGGACCTGTGAAACAGGATAGAAGTAAATATTTTAAATAAAATAGTTAATGAAGATATTTGCAGTACATGATTGTATAACAGGTGTTATATACTTTGGCGGGAAATGTGTTTTTAGACTATTTTGCAAGTACTAGACGACAAAGAAGGTACATCTGGGGTACAAAAAAGATTCCTTAAAAGTCATTTACCACAAGTACGCAGCTTACGTCATCTCATAACAAACTCTAACAAACCGGGGTCCACCTCATGACTACGGAGGTTATATGAAGTGGTATAAAAAGGAGAATCCTCTCCGTTGGCTAGGTAAGTTCACATCTTTGCGCACATTCATAACCCTAATTTTCAACTAATGTTTATCTTCTTCTTGTTGGTGCGGGAAGCATCCGACGATCGAACCTTAGTTTTGATAATGGCAAAGGATTCAAAGTTAAGTTAGTGTGTGATCTAATACGTTTGAATAAGTGTTTCAGGAAAGTCCTAGCTGCGGTTAGGCAGGTGAAAAACCCTAAGGGGTGGTAACCTTAGGTCCTAGGGGGTGATAACCCTAGGTGGAGGAAAACCCTAAGGGGCGGTAACCTTAGGTCCTAGGGGGCGGTAACCCTAGGTGGAGGAAAACCCTAAGGGGCGGTAACCTTAGGTCCTAGGGGGCGGTAACCCTAGGTGGAGAAAAACCCTAGGGGGCGGTAACCCTAGGTCCTAGGGGGTGGTAACCGTAGGCGGAAAGTCCAGTCGGTTTGGAGGACCGGACTGGCATCAGGTAATCTCTCCTAAGGGGAGTAGGTGAGGACGCGTTCCCCGTAGAGGGAACAGTAGGCGTCGGGTCGACCTAGGGTTTTCGGTTGGGAATCCGAAATCAGACTCGGACAGTCCGAAGACTGTCAGTTCTTCTTTACTATGTTTTATCAGATTCTAACACTGTCTTGCAGGGTATTTGCTCGGACTAACCTTTTTTTGCAGGAGAGGAACCTGCTGGAAAAAGGTGGTCCGGGCGCCCGGAATGGATCCGGGCGCCCGGGACCAAACTTTATCCCCTGCGCGACTTCACCACGTGGAGCAACCTAGTTGGCTGGCTACGTCACACTCCAGGCGCCCGGAAAGACCCCAGGCGCCTGGAAGGTCATATAAAAAGAGGGTCGAGGGAGCAGCTGAAAGAACAAGACATTCTAAACTTTCTTATGTGAAGTGCTGCCAACGAGACGACCTTGAAGTGCTACGACTTGACGTCGACAACCCGAAGCTCAGACTCTTCGATCTTTTGTTGTCGGTATTAGTTTACTTATTGCATTAATTGTAATTCAAATTGTAATCTTTCCGATATTATAGTTGTTGCCCACCGAAAGCGGTCAAGGATCGCGGGCCTTCGAGTAGGAGTCGCCATAGGCTCCGAACGAAGTAAAAACATCTGCGTCTGTTGTGTTTGCTTTTACTTTCCGCTGCGTTTCTACTCTGTGTTTTAAAATCGTTAAAATAGCCGCGAGCGCTATTCCCCCCCCCCCCCCCTCTAGCGCTTTCGTTTTTCCCTCCAAAACTATTTTTGAAAAATTAATTTTCATCTTTTCACCATTGGTTGAAATTAACAAAATATTGCATTTTCAAAAATTTGTAGTAATATTTTTTTAATATTATTTTATAATTTTTCTCAAAATTCCTGAATTACTATTTTTATTTCTCCCCCGCACTACTAATCCAAGACTAAGTCTTGGAACAAGTTTTATTGTGTTTATTTTGTGAGATTGTCTTTCTAAGATGACCCATCAAGAAGGCTACAACACTGTTCGCCCACCGCTCTTCTCCGGAGATAATTTTGGAGATTGGAAGGGTCGGATGGAGGCGTATCTCCAGACTCACTTTGAAGTCTGGATGATAGTCAAAACCGGGCTTCAACTGCCAACTAACGGCGCTGGCAAGCCACTACCATACGAGAACTGGGACGCGAACCTTATCAAAAAGGTAGAAGAAAACGCAAAAGCAACGTATATACTTCAGTGTGACTTAACAAATAAGGAACTGAATCGCGCCGGCCCATTCTCAAGTGCCAAGGAGCTGTGGGAGAATCTGATTGAGTTACACGAAGGTATTCCTGATACAAAACAGGTAAACATGTTTTAATAAATAAATTATTTGAGCAGACTAATACTAGTCCGGGCGAGGAAGGTGTTGCGTTATTTACAGGAACAAGCAAGACGAAGAAAGCACCGAAGGCAACATGGTCCGAGTCATCAGATGAATCCGAATCGGACGAAGAAGAGCAAGCGAGCCTTTTCGCTCTACCAGTACTAGCACATGTTGCTGAAACCGAGTCCGAGTTCGAGCCCGATTCAGAAACCGAGAGCGAATCAGACACCGAGTCCGAGCGAAGCCACGGATCCGTATCCGTTTCTGAAGGACCCAAAACCACTGTAAGTGCTCTAATTTCAAGTATTAGCTTAGATGATTCAGAAAATTTAATTCCTTACTTATTAAAGAAGTTGGCTAAATCCAACGTCCGGGTTAAGTCACTCCAAAAGGAGGTAACAGCCCTTAAGGAAGCGACTGACTTGAGTGCTTTAACTGAGCCAGTTCAAATTGGAAATTCGACTCAAGTCCAACAACTTGAGGAAGAAAATTCTAATTTGAAAACTCAAATTAAAGAACTCAAAGACACGTTGGAACGGTTCACCTTGGGTTCCAAGAATTTGGATCTAATTCTTGGAAAATAACGAGCGATTTACAACAAATCCGGACTTGGATTTAAGACCAAAACAAAATATAAATCATATCTGTCTCTAGTTAATAGAAATAATAGAAACATAATTCAAGCATGGGTCCCCAAGTCCAAATTGATTAATCAAGTTGGACTTGGTCAATATTGGATCCCGAAGGATCAAATACATTATCTCAATAGAACTTATCGAGGCTATGATCCAGGGGGAGCTAAAACAATTCAAATTAGAAATTAATTATTAATTATTCAAAATTCAAATTCGAAATTAACTATTAAAATTCAAAATTCAAATTCGAAATTAATTATTAAAATTCAAAATTCAAATTCGAAATTAATTATTAATTATTCAAAATTCAAATTCGAAATTAATTATTAAAATTCAAAATTCAAAATTCGAAATTAATCATTCAAAATTCAACATTCGAAATCAATTATTAAAATTCAATTTCAAAAAGTCGAAATTAATTCAAAAATCCAAAAATCAAAATAGAAGGAGAGTCCAGAACAGCTGGCAACTCCGAAATCTATTTACCCGACTGGGTAACCGAACTTAATCTACCCGAAATGGGTAAACAAGAGTAGATTACCCGACAGGGTAAGTAAGGATAGATTAAAAGGGTTAGATTTAACTTGAAACACAGTACTGGTGAAGTTTTTTGGATGATAGTAAGTTAGGAAAGCTTGGGCATCGCATGTCTAGGAAGATATGGCTTCGACCTCGTGCATTTGGCCAAGTGGAACTGACCGAAGCTACCCTTAAATGGATCCTAACTAGTTAGACCAAGGTTTAGTATTAAGTTCAATGGGTAGGACTATTTGGAAAACCTCGAAGGCATGGTTACTTTAATGAGTTCCTTGTGACTCACCATAGCCCAGAAGTTTATCCAAAGAATGCTTACTTGTTGAACCCAAAGTTAAACCTGAATGTAACACAAAGTTAAATATAATCCTATAATTGAACCTCAATTCATCTCACAAAGATTATAGAATTCCCTGATTGAAAATTTAGATCAGGTGAAATGACTAAGGAATTTAAAATTAATTCAAAATTTCTTTAAAATCATTTCAAAATTATTTGAAAAATTCTTTAAAATTCATTTCAAAATTATTTGAAAAATTCTTTTAAAAATCATTTTAAAAATTATTTGAAAAATTCTTTAAAATTCATTTCAAAATTATTTGAAAAATTCCTTAAAATTCATTTCAAAATTATTTGAAAATTTCTTTTAAAAATCATTTTAAAATTTATTTGAGAAATCTTTTCAAAATCATTTCAACTTAATTTGAAAATTCTTTTAAAATTTATTTGAGAAATCTTTTCAAAATCATTTCAACTTAATTTCAAAATTCTTTTAAAATTTATTTGAGATATCTTTTCAAAATCATTTCAAAATCTTTAAAACTTAATTTCAAAATTCTTTTAAAAAAAAATTACTTGAAAAATCTTTTCAAAATCATTTGAAAAATCCCTTGAAAAATTATTTCAAAAATTATTTGAAAAATCATTTGAAATATCCTCTGAATTCAAAACCCCTTTCAGAATTTATTAAATTCTTTGAAATTCTAAACTCAATTAATTTTTAAAATCTTCAAAATAATGGTCACCTATTTGGAATTCTAACTGATATTCTCAATGTTGTAAATTAAAGTAAACTCCATCTCACACTCACTCATATGCTAAACATGCTTGTTAATCTAGAATGACTGAGATGGAAATTTAGGAAAATATTTTTTAACCTCTCATGTTTGGACTCCTGAACTCAAAGAATTTATTAAGGCATTTATTAAGGGGAAGTGATTTTAAATTGGTTTTAAAATTAGTTTTTCATTAAAATAAAATTTTAACTTGACCTCAAAATTAAAAACTAATTTTTACTTATCTTCAAAAATTAAGGTTATTCTTAACTTAACTTTAAAATTGAAATTATTTATGACCTGGCTTTTAAATTATAACTCTTCTAGAATGTTTTCAAAGCTAAGTCTTTATGTAAAACCTCTTTAAGCTAAGTACTTTATCAAGTCTTCTTTAACTAAGCTTAGTTAGACTATACTCTAAACTTAGCTATTTGGCAAGAAGTTTTCTCAAGGCAATCATTTTTAAGCTGAATATATAGCTAAGTATTTTCAAATTTTGCTAAGTATTTTTTAAAGTTAAAAAAAAAAATATTAGCTAAGCGTCTCTCAAAGCAATTGTTTTCACATGCTAAGTTTTGCTGAAAATGCTAAGTATTTTCCAAAGCATTCTCAAAATTTCATCAAAACAATTATCTTCATAAGTCCTTTTAAAACTAAGTCTTTTTAAGGTTAAATACTTAACAAAACTATTATCTTCATAAGTTTAGCTAAGTCTTTGATAAAAGTATTTTTCTTAGCTAAACTGAGTCTTGATCAAATTTTTTTTTGCTAAACTCCCTCTTTAAAAACTAAGAAATTAAAGTGTTGTGGTATCACAAACATTTGCTTAGTTACTTGTTAATGACAAAAATAACCTTATCTTAGCTAAAAGTATCTCTCAAACTAAAGGAAATGGAAATATTAAGATTAAGCATGCTTGTACTTAAGGGATCTGATACCTGATCAAAATAAATCTTAACTCATGCTTGGTCTTTAGGGCTCTGATACCTTACTAAAACAAAATGGCAAGCTATTAAACATTAAGGTTATCGCTTCTCCTTTGCCTTAAGTATTCTTGAAATTCATTTCAAAAACATGCCTTAAACAACTTTTCAAAAAACTTCTCCAAATTTAAAACTTTCAAGTGTCCTCTATTTTGAAAATTCTTTTTGGAATTTTGTTAGAAAATTATTTAAGCTGAAACTTTTTCGAAAATTCATTAAGTTAAAATTTTTTTTATTAAGTTAGAAAATTCTTTAAAGTTTGAAAAAATTTGTTAAGCTGCAATTAACTTCTTTAAGTTGAAAATTTTCCTTGGAGATTTTCTTTAAACCTGAATATTTTTCTAGAAAATTTCTAAAGTTGAAAATTGTGTCTTGAAAATTTCTCTGTGAAAATTTTTGGAAACTCCTCAAAATACACTAAGTTAAAAAGAGCTCCTTTTTGCTATATCTCTTTAAGCAAAATCAATTCTAAGGTATTGCCTTTCACTTGCTCCTTGCCTAAGTTAAAATATTTTATGCTAAATTCTGTCTTGAAAAGTTAAGTTTTTCAAAACTAGCTCATTTTTGATATATGGCAAAGGGGGAGAGTAGAGAAATTCAAAGAAAATATTTTAAAGGGAGCTTGTATTAAGGGGGAGCTATGGCTATTAGTAAAAAATTCAAAGAGAATAACTTATATTAAGGGGGATCTATGTTTATGCTTATCTTGCTATCACGCTTATCGTGTTTCTTGTGCTTATACATAACTGCATATTTTTTACTTAACATTGAATTTCGGTTGCCATTATCAAAAAGGGGAGATTGTTGGTGCGGGAAGCATCCGACGATCGAACCTTAGTTTTGATAATGGCAAAGGATTCAAAGTTAAGTTAGTGTGTGATCTAATACATTTGAATAAGTGTTTCAGGAAAGTCCTAGCTGCGGTTAGGCAGGTGAAAAACCCTAAGGGGTGGTAACCTTAGGTCCTAGGGGGTGGTAACCCTAGGTGGAGAAAAACCCTAAGGGGCGGTAACCTTAGGTCCTAGGGGGCGGTAACCCTAGGTGGAGGAAAACCCTAAGGGGCGGTAACCTTAGGTCCTAGGGGGCGGTAACCCTAGGTGGAGAAAAACCCTAGGGGGTGGTAACCCTAGGTCCTAGGGGGTGGTAACCCTAGGCGGAAAGTCCAGTCGGTTTGGAGGACCGGACTGGCATCAGGTAATCTCTCCTGAGGGGAGTAGGTGAGGACGCGTTCCCCGTAGAGGGAACAGTAGGCGTCGGGTCGACCTAGGGTTTTCGGTTGGGAATCCGAAGTCAGACTCGGACAGTCTGAAGACTGTCAGTTCTTCTTTACTATGTTTTATCAGATTCTAACACTGTCTTGCAGGGTATTTGCTCAGACTAACCTTGTTTTGCAGGAGAGGAACCTGCCGGAAAAAGGTGGTCCGGGCGCTCGGAATGGATCTAGGCGCCTGGGACCAAACTTTATCCCCTGCGCGACTTCACCACGTGGAGCAACCTAGTTGGCTGGCCACGTCACACTCCAGGTGCCTGGAAAGGCCCCAGGCGCCCGGAAGGTCATATAAAAAGAGGGTCGAGAGAGCAGCTGAAAGAACAAGACATTCTAAACTTTCTTATGTGAAGTGCTGCCAACGAGACGACCTCGAAGTGCTATGACTTGACATCGACAACCCGAAGCTCAGACTCTTCGATCTTTTGTTGTCGGTATTAGTTTACTTATTGCATTAATTGTAATTCAAATTGTAATCTTTCCGATATTATAGTTGTTGCCCACCGAAAGCGGTCAAGGACCGCGGGCCTTCGAGTAGGAGTCGTCATAGGCTCCGAACGAAGTAAAAACATCTGCGTCTGTTGTGTTTGCTTTTACTTTCCGCTGCGTTTCTACTCTGTGTTTTAAAATCGTTAAAATAACCACGAGCGATATTCCCCCCCCCCCCCCCTCTAGCGCTTTCGATCCATCACTTCTTCTTTCCTCCACACGGAGAGAGATCACTAACTTGAGCATCGGAGGGCCTAGCCAGGAATTCCCACCCCTGTCTTAGGTCATTGACAATAGTGTTGGCTGGTCTCTTGTGCGTAGGAAGTCTTGAAAGTTCTTAATCCAGGTTCTCTTCGATTGGATTTCTCTCTCGTCAGTAGGTCTTCGTGGAAGGAGGGCATTCGGTGATTCTATTCTTCCCGATCCGCTTTGGGTTTCTCGGATCGTTGTTCGACAGGCATTATTCTTCACCAGCGATAGGTTTTTTCTCCCGGCTCTCCGTCTTGTCAAGCCTCTCAGACAGGATCAAATTTAGCGCCGTCTGCGGGAAATTCACCTGAATCTGAGACTACAAGATGGAAGAGGCCGAAAAATCAAATCTACTCACCATCAGCCGTGAGGATCTGGATTTCCTCATTAATTCTCATGTGAAAAAAGCCTTGCAACAATAACAACAACAACTTCAAGCTCATACTGGAGCTACTCTACCAACAGCTCACAATCTAACGATTTCAACTACTGAGCATCGAAAAGGAAAGGAGCCGGAAGTAGAGGAACATGCCTATTTTCCTCCAGCTGTAGTTTCTCTGACGCGATGTCCGTGAGCCTTTCTTCGTACTCCCATGGAGTAGGGGGGTCGAAGGCCTGTATTCCAAGAATCTTCTGGTGAAGCACCGGAAAAGAAAAGCGTAAGATTAAAATGATAACTAGTGATAGCTCACCAGAAAAAGTTATCTCCCCCTTCTCTCAAAGTGTACTGGATGATCTGCTTCCTAAGCGGTATCAAAATCTTCAGATCGACGAGTACACTGGAACAACAGATCTAGAAGATCATCTATTAAAATTTGAGAATGTAGCATTATTACAACAATTCTCTGACGGAGTGAAGTGTCGAATGTTTCTTACTACACTTGGAGGAGCTGCACAACGCTGGTTCAAGAGATTGCCAAAAAAATCTATCCGAAAATTTAAAGATTTCAAGAAAATTTTTCTACATCACTTCTCTAGTAACAAGAGGTATCATAAGACTCCTTGGAGTCTATTCTCAATTAAGCAAGCATCCAAAGAGTTCATCTGTGCATACATCAAAAGGTTTAATCAAGTAGCTATCGATGTGCCCAATGCAACTACTGAAATCTTAGTAAGCACTTTCTCTCAGGGTTTAAATGATAATGATTTCTTTAAAGACTTAGTGAGAAATCCTCCTGTTAATTTTGATTCCCTGATTGAGCGTGCTACTGAATTTATTAATGTGGAAGAAGCTCAAGCTACCCGGAGAAAGGAGGGTGTTACTTCTTCTCCTACCCTGGTTAAGGAGAAAGCTCCTGCCCATGTTCCTCCACCAAGAGGGCCTCGAGCAACTCAGCCACCTCACCGCCAGCCAGAATATCGTCCATAGGCAGTACAACATGTAGAGATACAGCTAGAGGCACCAAGAAGATGGTGCACTTATCATAAAACTAGCAGTCATCATACTGAAGACTATTTTGTTTTAAGAAATAAATGAGCTAATAGGGAGCGTTACCAAAGGTAAAGTTATTATCGGCAACAGTACCCTAGACAGCAAAGTTCGCTCAAATTGGAATATCGTCCAGTCGAGCCTCAGTAAGATGCATTGCCGACCCCGGCCGGTACAAGCCAAGTGTCGGAAAAGGCTCCTTCTGAAGCCATGACAACTCGACAAGATGAAAACAGGAGTAATGACGCTTGGGGCAATATCAATATGATTGCAGGTGGCCCACTGATGGGGATTCTAATAGGGCCAGGAAAGCACATGCCCGAAGACTGGAAATTCATGCCGTGGGGTGCAGCATGGAACGAGCAGCCGGGCCCGAGATAAGTTTTGGGCCTAGAGATCTTGAGGGGGTAGAAATACCCCATGATGATGCCCTGATTATCAAAGCCGTGATAGCCAACTATGCCATTTCTAGTACTTTCATAGACACGGGCAGTTCTGTCAATAATATATTCAAGAAGGCTTTCGATCAATTACAGATTGACCCGAGTGAACTTCAACAGATGGTCACTCCTCTATATGGATTCACGGGCAATGAAGTACAACCGTTGGGTCAAATAAAGTTGGCCATATCTCTAGGAGAGGAGCCTCTAATGAGAACAAGAAGATCTTATTTCATGGTGGTAGACACCCCGTCCTCTTATAATGTGATACTGGGTCGACCGACCCTAAACGAGTTCAGGGCGGTCATTTCTACTTTTTGGCAAAAAATAAAATTTCCTGTCGACGACCAAGTTAGGGAGGTGCGGGGCGATCAGAAGACAACCAAAAAATGTTATGTAGAGATAGTTCGGGCTGAAGCTAACGCTGCCCGAAAGATTCAAAGAATGGAAGTTAATGTCATTCAGGAGAAGCAACTTGTTCTGGTTTATGAAGAAAAGGAAGAAGTTCAGATTCAGACTGGTCGACCTGAAGCTACTACTTATGTTGCAGCTGATCTTGACTCCACTCTGAAAGTCGAACTGGTGCAATGCCTCAAGAAGAATAATGATGTATTTGCCTGGACACCCAAAGAGGTCTCGGGCATTTCTCCTACAGTCATGAAGCATTCTTTACATGTCTTCCCAGATGCCCGCCCTGTCATGTAAAGGAAAAGGAATTTCAGCGCGGAACAGAACCAAATCATCAAAGAAGAAATAACTAAGCTCATGGAGGCCGGTTACATCAGGGTGGTACAATTTCCTAGCTGGTTAGCTAATGTGGTTCTAATCTCCAAGCCAGGAAACAAATGGAGAGTATGCATTGATTTCCGAGATCTCAACAAGGTTTTCCCAAAAGATTAGTATCCATTACACAGGATCGATCAACTGGTAGACTCCACTGCTGGGTGTGAGTACATTTCTATGTTGGACGCTTATCAAGGCTATCATCAGGTCCCCCTAGCTAAAGAGGATCAAGAAAAGGTGAGTTTTATAACATCTGAGGGTACTTATTGTTATAATGTTATGCCCTTCGGATTGAAAAATGGAGGAGAACTTATCAAAGGCTTATGAACAAGGTCTTCTAGAAGCAGATTGGGAGAAATATGGAAGTATATGTTGATGATATTTTAATTAAGTCTCTTCAAGCTGTTGATCTGTGTAGGGATGTAGTGTGAGATCTCGGAAATTTAAATAATATGGTTATTTGAGAAATAGCCTTACAAAATTTTTCAGAATTTTTAGGAATTTTCTGGGAATTTTTCGGAGCTCGTATGGAGGGTTTTGAGGGGATCGATCGGCGGGTTCGGATAAAGCCTATTTGGGATACCCGTTTAGGTGAGGAAATGTTTTTAATTAAAAATCCTTTTTCATTTCTTTTCTTATTCCCAAACGCCGATCCACCCTCTCACCCAAACCTTTCTCTTCTCCGACTCCTCTCCCTCTCGTTCCCTCTTGCGGGCGGATCCGTGCCGATCGTCGACATCGCCGGAGGAGCTCGTCGCCGGAGCTTACCGGAGATCGAACCAGGAGTTCCGGATTTCCCGATCTCTTCTCCCCTCTCTGCCCGACTCAAATTCCCGATCTCCTCTCCCCCGATCTTCCTCCGCTCGACGCACTCTCTCTTACGGATGACTCGGTGCCGAGACCAGAGGAGCACATCACCGAAGCTTGACGGTGCTGAGGAAGACAAGCTAGATCTAGCCGAGGGATCTCTATCTCGGTGGCTTCTTGCGCCGATCATCGACGATTCCTTGGTGGCTAGGGCACGGCGAGGAGCAAGATTTGCGTCGACTCCCAACCAATCATCCACCGAAGCTTGGAGAGGTGCCCTAGTCCGGATTTGTGCCACTTGATCATCGGCGTGGGTAAGCTAGCCTTAACCGAAAACCCCTCTTTCCGAATTGCCTCTTGATTCATCACTGGTCCTTGTTGATTCAAGGGTTTAGCTGGATTAGGGTTCTCCTTTTGGAATTGACTCTTCTTATTCTTGATTCTTTCCCTGAATCAGATTGGTCATCTTCTTGTGGTTTGTAATTGATCAGTGATGATCTTCCGATTGGGTGACTTCTTCTGGAGACAACCTTTGGAGGTAAGGTTAGGTTGTTAATTAGGTTGGTGTTTGGATCCGTGATCCCCATGGCTTGATCAAATTACTTCCTATAATTTCCAGATCCGCTTCTTTGTTGTGTTTGAAGTATCGGTTGAAGTGGGAAAGAATTCCACCAGGTGTTGTATTCTGTGATTGGAATTGTGTTCTGTAGGATCCTTTTCTTAGTTCCGGCAGCACACCAACCAGCAGCTTCCTAGTTCCAGCATCAACAATAGTTGGGAATTGAGGTAAGGTGTAGTGATGTTGATACATGATTAGAGTGATTGATTACTGTATGTAGGTATTTGAATTTAGATGTAGATCATGGTTAGATTTGATTGCTAGATGGTTAGTATATCATTAATTGATACATGTTGTATCTAGTTGCTAAATTGTGTATAGATGTAATTGTTTAGATTAATCTAATGGAATGATTAGGGTTAAGGTTATTAATCCTAGTCAACTGTTAGATTTCTAATCTAATTGGTGATTAGGGATTATATAATTAACCCTAATTGACCGTTAGATTTGATTAAGTAGGATGAGCTGGATATGATTAGGGTTTTGCCCTAATTTAGTTTTAGGGATTTTATTTAGCTATTCATTTGATGTAGCTAAATAAAATATATATGTATTGTTTGTTTGACGCAGGACTCTGATTCGAGACGGGCGTCTCGACTTCAGACTTTGGATAGCTTGATTGTACCTTCTATTTGAGGCGGGTACCCTCTGACTTATCTTTTGATAATGTCTTATGATATGTGTAGCTTATATATACTTACTAGTGGTAGATAGTAGATTATTCTCTCTCTTGGTCTTAGCTAGTTGATACCTATCACATGCTTCATCTGCTAGTTGCTTTACTTCAGGATTGGATATTTTATCTCTTGCCATGTGTATATATGTTCATAGAGATGCATATCTATAGTGCTCTACTCTACTGGATTAGTTGCTTTACATGTGTGATACATGCTCTTGGATTCATGACACTTACATCATTGTTATATGTGATGTCTTTGGATTTATGCTGTTTATATCATGGTTATATATATGCGTTTACCTGTTGGGCACACACATATATGGTGGAGGCTATGTTCAGGTATGACATACTGTAGCATCATGCACCATCCTGCATGATTGCATGTTTGGATGACTCCATTATTGTTGAGCTCGTCGGTAAGCTACATAGGCTGCACTAGCGTGTTTCCCTGCATGGGTAGTGGCACGGCCTGATGGGGTGTGTGTGGCGGTAGCTCTGTAGTGCTCAGTCCGCTCATGGGTAGTGTGGCGCAGCGTGGTATCCCTCCCCGTCATTGCGTACCGGGAGTTGAGAGCGTTACGCTCCCTCACTATGTTTGCGGTAGGAGGATAGGTGTACTCCGACAGCATCCCCTCCATTCGGTCACTCATCAGGGGTAGTGACGGCAGAGTGCACGGTGTCACAGCTCTACCTACTCGGTCTCGCCATCGCGTGTGAGACGGCTGACTAGCGTCAGGGGTGACCATGTCATATTGCATCATATGCACATATTGCATTTATTGTGATTGTTGCATATTGGATGATGCACTTGGGTGACTGCATATGATTGACATGCATACAGGATACATGCTTATTTGCTCTGACTATCTTTGTCTGTGTATGTCCACAGTCATTTGCCCAAGCCTCGCAGGTGAGTACAGTTTATTACAGTTATGCATTTTCTTATTATTCGTGCTATAGATTGTGCTTTATGCCTATTGTTGGTTATTACAGTTTATTTCAGCTCTGCATATCTGTTGAACTGTTAGGAGACTATACCGTAGGTTGTATGGTTAGAGAACTGTACTATTGATCCTATGGTTTAGGAGACTGTACCTTAGGTTATTACTGGTGGATATATATTGCTGTACATGTCTATTGGTTTACCTGCTGAGTTCTTTGAACTCACCCCGTTGTTACTATTTTTCAGGTTGAGGCCGTCAAGAGAGATTCCAGTCGCTAGCCCCTTTGTCGCGAGGATTTCTAGATATCGTTTTCTGTATTCGCTCTTATACGTATACTTGTGATGTGGGTTTGTATTGTGGACTTTATATCGAACATTCGGGTTTGTTACTTTGTTTTTCGCTGCTAATATTTCATTACTTCGTGGATTTCATTTCTTCGTTGTAGTGGAGTAGGATGTGTACGTATATCTTCGTTGATTTCTATATCATATTTTCTTTATATAACTGCGTGGATTGTTCATATTATATCTGTGTAGAAATGTTGAATATAGTTGCGTGGATTGTTTACTATTTGTGTGTATTGTTCCGGCCGAGTGTGGCCAAGGTATAGGTATATGTATTCTGTATTCGTATTGTCACCCGTACAGGGGAGATGTTGCCGAAATTTCTTCGGACAGGGACTACCTGGGGCGTGACATGTAGAGGAGACTTGCAAGACATTGAGGCAATATGGGCTCAAGCTGAACCTGAGCAAATGTTTATTTGGAGCAAGAGGGGGAAAATTCCTGGGGTATATGGTGTCCGAGCGAGGAATAGAGGCCAACCCGAGCAAAGTCAAGGCACTTCAAAACATGGAGCCTCCGCGCAACATGAGAGAAGCTCAAAGACTTACTGGCCGGATTACAGCCTTGTCTAGGTTCATTTCCCGGTCGGCCAATCGTAGCTTCCACTTCTTTAAGATACTCCGAAAGGAAAGCAAATTTCAGTGGAATGAGGAATGTGATAAGGTCTTTCAAGAGTTAAAAGATTACTTGTCTACTCTTCCTGTATTAGCTAAACCTATAGTAGGAGAGACCCTCTGGGTATATTTGTCAGCTAATGAAAATGTTGTAGGCTCTGTATTAGTTAGGTAGGAAGGAAAGGAACAACAACCTGTATATTTCTCTAGCCACTTATTAAAAGGAGCTGAGTGTAGATATACTACACTAGAAAAGTTAGCCTATGCATTAGTGTTGACTGCTCGGAGGTTGCGTCCATATTTCCTGTCACATGAAATTGTTGTATTGACCAACAGTACCCTCGGATGGGTGTTACTCAACCCAGAAGCATCAGGTCGACTAATCAAGTGGATGACCGAACTTGGCGAATATGGCATACAGTATCAACCTCGCTTGGCCATCAAGGCACAAGCTCTAGCAAATTTCATTGTAGAAGTTCAGGGCCTTGAGGAAGAAAATATTTGGAAAGTTTATGTAGATGGCTCCTCAACTAGACAAGGTAGTGGAATTGGTGTTCTTCTTATATCTCCAAGGGAAGATAAACTCCAACTTTCTGTCAGATTGAATTACAGAGCTACTAACACTGAGGCAGAATATGAAGCCTTGATAGCTGGATTACAAGCCGCTCGGCATATAGGAGCAGCTCGAGTCCTCATCTATTCTGATTTTCAGTTAGCAGCCCAACAACTATCAGGTAATTTTGAAATTAATAATGATAGGCTTAAATTATATGTCGAGGCATTTGATAAGTTGAAATCTCAGTTTCAAGAAGTGAGTATACAAAAAGTTCCTCGATCTGAAAATCAGGTAGCAGATGAATTAGCTAAGTTGGCCTCTGCTCTAGTACCATGGAGTCTAGATCAGCCAGTAGAACAAACTCTGTTAATATCTTGTATCGAAAGACAAGATAACGCAGAAATACAAGGTGACTGGAGGACATAAATCATATTGTATCTACAGCAAGGTATTCTTCCAAGTAATACAGAACAAGGAAGGATTTTTAAGAAGAGAGTCGCTCAGTACACTATGGTAGGAGAACAGTTATATAAAAGAGCTTTTTCTAGACCTCTGCTCAAGTGTATTGGCACAGAAGATATACAATTTATTTTACGGGAAGTTCATCAAGGTTCATGTGGTAATCATATAGGAGGAAGATCCTTGGCCCGTAAAATCTTACTAGTAGGATATTTCTGGCCTACTCTACACGAGGATGCCAACAAGTTGGTGAGAACTTGTATGTCTTGCCAGAAACATCAAAATATTTTGCATCATCCTACACAGTTGTTGAGAACCTCTATAGTCTCATGTCCCTTCGATCAATGGGGCAAGGACATAGTAGGCCCATTTCCAATGGCAGCTGCACAAAGAAGGTTTTTATTGGTGGCAGTGGATTATTTTTCAAAATGGGTAGAAACAGAACCACTTGCCCGGATTACTGAAGATGCAGTTATTAAATTTCTGTGGAAAAATATCATATGCAGATTCGACATTTCTCATAAATTTGTCTCTGATAATGGAAGACAATTTCAAGGGGATAGAATCTTAGACTGGTGCAAAAGTTATGGTATTATTCAGGCCTTCACCTCTGTAGCTTATCCGCAAAGTAATGGTCAAGCAGAAGTAACCAATAGGGAAATTATAAAGGGTTTAAAAACCAAACTGGATCATGTCGGAGGTAGCTAGGTAGATGAATTACCCAGCGTTCTTTGGGCATACCGTACTACACCTCGAGAAGCTACAGGAATCACTCCCTTTCAATTAGTTTATGGAGGAGAAGCAATAATTCTCATTGAGGTGAGAGTAGAATCTGATAGAAGACAATTATATGATGCAGACAATGAGGGTCGACGACTCATGGAGCTAGACTTCACAGAGGAAATTAGAGATAGAGCTGCAACACGTCTCGCATCATATCGACAACGAATGAGGTAAAATTATAACAAAAGAGTCATCCCCAGATTTTTCCAAGTGGGAGATCTAGTATGGAAGCGTATTAAACCTGTCGGGAATGTCAGTAAGTTGGCACCACAATGGGGAGGACCCTACAAAGTAGTAGAAAAACTCGTATCGGGTTCATATTATCTCCAGGATACTGAAAGAAGAATTCTTGAGCATCCTTGGAGTGCAAATCATTTACAACCTTACCGAACCTGATAAGATCATACCATTCAAGAATACATCTGAAGGAACAGATCATAATTATTTAAAGTAAGTTCCCGGTGAACTGAGGACAAGTATGCTTACAGTTTATGTACTCTATTTCTTTCAATAAATACAATGCAAGACAAACACCTCCAAAGAAATAAATGTGGTTCACACAGATTGACAAGTATTGGCAGAACTTTTATAATCTATTCAAACGATCAACAGTGGGGAATCTTAGGGACCTATTCAACTCCCCTAAGAAAAACTCAGAAGTTTTAAAACCATTACAAGGTCAGTGCAAACAGTATAATTTTGCATAAGAACATAGTCGATTGGGAAATCTCATGAAGTAACTCAGACGGGTCTTCATGGGAGGAACCGGAGACTTTAAACTATCATAAGACATAATCGATCGGGAAATCTCATGAAGTAACTCGGACGGGTCTTCATGGGAGGAACCGGAGACTTTAAACTATCATAAGACATAGTCGATTGGGAAATCTCATGAAGTAACTCGGACGGGTCTTCATGGGAGGAACCGGAGACTTTAAACTATCATAAGACATAGTCGATCGGGAAATCTCATGAAGTAACTCGGACGGGTCTTCATGGGAGGAACCGGAGACTTTAAACTATCATAAGACATAGTCGATCAGGAAATCTCATGAAGTAACTTGGACGGGTCTTCATGGGAGGAACCGGAGACTTTAAACTATTACAGAACATAGTCGATCGGGAAATCTCATGAAGTAACTCGGGCGGGTCTTCATGGGAGGAACCGGAGACTTTAAACTATCACAAAGCCTAATCAACCGGGATTATATTGGCAAGCCAGGGTTCGAAGGGGATTCTATGCTTATATACATATGTTACATTTCCTATCTGGAGGCCCGTTCACATGGAGCTCTTTATTTGAAATCGCCCGGAGTATTATACCCAGCTCGGAGCTCAAGAGTTTTATACAGTTCCTTTTATAAAATCGCTCGGGATTATTTATTCTTGTGAAGTATGAAGCATACTTGACACACACCTATCTGAGTGAAACTTAGGGAGATTATGGAAATTGTTAATGATTAAAGTTATATGGTTGTGGAAGATGTTCTCAGCAAAGAGGTTTATTAAGACAAGGTTTAATTTAAAAAATTAAGCAAGGAATTCTTGAATAAAACTTATACTCAATACCCGGAAGCATTTCAGAGGAGGCATTCTTAAACTAGCACAAAAGAGAAACAGGTAAGTATCAAAAATTTCTCATATATCGCAATCACTTAATTACCAAGTTTTTGGTTACAGTTCCTTTCACTACCAGTTTTTCCATTACAAGTTTTTTCACTGCCAATCTTTTTGAATGCATAGATATAATTAATTAAAATGACTTGTTAAATCTGTGGGTAGTTCTTTGTTAAGTCTGCGATGGCTTATGAAGGAAGAAGGAGGTTCCTTAGGTAGATAACCACCCTCTCTCAATTGTTGAAGAATTCCCGACACAGAGTGATTTAAAGCACCCACCATTCGACAAACAAATTCTTGAACAAACGCCGAAGACTTTAGATAAGCTAGACGCCACTCTTCCCATCGGTTCTTTTCCTACTCCTTATAACTCTGAAAATCAACTTGTAGTTCAGTGTTCTGAGCTTTTAAAGCATCTCTCTCCAATATAAGTTGTTCCAATTCCTTTTGGAGCAGGGACAGCTCAACATGTTGGGCCTTTCTTTGCTCTTGTTCCTGTAGGATAGCGAAATCATGAGAGGCTAGGTCTTGAGCTTGTTCAAAAAGACAGACATTATGAAGCTTCTCTACTTTCTCTAAAATAAGACTTTTATGAGAAGTGTCTGAGAGAGCTTTTTCCTTTAAAGCAATTTCCAGTCGAAGACCAGAATGTAATCGGTCCACCTGTAGCTCCAAAGTTGTCCTTGCAAGCTCTTTGTCTTTCAATAATTGTTGTGATTCCTATAACTCCTGCCTCAATATCATTAGTTGTTGATCTTGCGATACCACTTTCTCTTGCAACTAAGCCAAGTCATCAGGGGGAAGAAGGTAAAGTAGCCTTCAATGTCTCTAGTTGAGCTTTCAACTTAGTGTTCTCCCGGTCCCGAGCCATGAGTAGCTGGTCTATGTGAAGACTTGAGGCAAGGAACTAAATAAAATAATGATGCAGTTATAGATAGTGAGAAGAAGTTAATATTATGTAACTAAGAATACTTACAGTGATTGCCTGACGACTGTGATTATCTGCCCGATCAGAAATATTGATGCCCCTTAATTGCTCTTGGCTATGTAGCCAAGATTCAGCTAACAATCCTTGTAACTGAAGAGAACCATAACTAGGGGGATTAGAAGTTTGTCCCATTTGAGAAGGTAGACCCAAAGCTAGTCTGAATAAATGTGAGGAGATTGGAGAAGAAGGAGGTAAGGAGGAAGAAGACGCAATAGAAGGGAAAGAAGTAGTAGAAACAAGAGCAGCAGAAGAGGAACTAGATGGGATAGAAGGTGGCAATGCAAGGGATACTGACTCAGTCGTGGGAACGCGAATTGTTGAGGGTCCGGCACTAGGAGAAGATCTCCGGCAAGGTGTGCGTTTTGCCCATGGCCCAGAAGCCAAAGGAGGCAAAGCCAATGCAAAAGGTGGAGAAGACATAGAAGGGATAATGTCCATCTCAGAAGCAGAAGCAGAAGCAGAAGGAGCTGAAATAGTAGCACAAGAAGAGGGGATGAGCAGACCAGGTCTCATCATCCTAAGAGTAGGATTAGAGATAATATGAGTAGGAGTCATCAGTGCCTTACCTCTCTCAAGAGAAATGGGCGCCGGAACAAGAGGAGCTTGCACAAAAGTACCAAAAAGATCGCCAAAGGAAGCATCCTCAGTAAGTTTTGGCTTTTTGATTAAGGCAACAAAGGGTTGTTCTTCTTCCTCTTCCATGGCTGCGACAGCTTCCGCTTGTTGCTCTTCTTTAGACAGCAAGCCCAGAGTATAAGAATTAGGATTAGCTCGACGAGTTCGTAGCCATTCTTCTCCAAGGCTATTTACAAAAGACTTAGTCATGATAGTATTTCTATACATGAAGGCTGGAAGAAGAGCATTGGCTGAAACGTAGGAATTAAGCACCGTTATAAGGGAGATATACTAATCAGTAAATATAGCATGAATTGTTTATACATACCGAAAGAACCATCCAAGGGAGTGTCAATGTTACCTATCCCAAAGGGGAACATTAAACCCTCCATAATCAAATGCGGTAAGCTAAATTTTGCTCCCCTCAATCTAGATACAGCAGAAGCAATAGAGGGATCACTAAGGAGATTATGGGTACTAGGAATGGGGGGTAAATCGTATATCCATTGGATAGGAAAAGGAGGAGGAGAAGGGAGACGCATACAGAAAAATGTATGGCGTCATTCCCCTTGAAGGGGAATGCGATTAAACAAAATAGCTTTAGGGCGAGACTGAAACTTGAAGACACCCATATCTATCTGACGTGGAACGAAGAAGTGATGAAAAAGAGGAGGGGATAAAGGAAAATCTAGCAGTTTAGATACTCCAATGAAACCCATGAGGATAGAAAAAGACTGTGGGATAAGCTGATTGAGGGGAATGTTGAAGTATACACTAACATCAGAAAAAAAAAGGGATGAAGAGGGAATCGGAAACCTTGTAGGACTTGGTCCCAAAAGATAAATATACACCCTAAAGGAGGAAGATGTGGACTATCTAGCGGAGTAGGGCGAACTATATAAAAAGGAAAACTATAAGTCGCCTTCAAATCCACCTCTTCTGTCTCCATAAGATCAGAAGCACATGAAAGGAACCATGCAGGAGGGGAAGTAGCCATGGTGGAATAGTAGAATGAAGATGAATCGAGGAAGACGAAGAGAAAAATTGAAAAGTGAAAAAGAACCTAAAACCCTTGTTTTCCTTCCGGTCTTGTGCTAAAACCCCCAAATAAAAATAGTAGAAGAAACAAGAAAAGAAAAAGTACTCGAAATTCCAATCGTCATAAATGGGTAATGACGTTGAAGGATAAAATCAAATTCCAAAAAGGGGATGAATCCCAAGAAGAAAGAGGTTGAGTTAAGTAATCTTCCTCGAAAAATGCGAAAAGTTTCCCTAGGTATAATTTTAATCCTTAAGAGAGTCCGACGAATATAAGAAAAATCGGTCAGGTACTGTAAGTTTGGATTATTTGTTTAATAAAACAACAAACCTAAATGAGCATAATAGACCGGGCAAAAGTTATGTATGAGGCATTAGTCGATAGACAAGACTTGGTTAGAGGATACTGGACGAGATTCATAAATGTGAATATGAATTGACCGATCATAGTAGATCGGCCGAGATAAAGGCTATTCAGATATGTCGACCAAAGGTTTACCATAACAAGTCAAGTGACATGTACTATGATAAAACCATATGAAATTTGGTTCAGTACAATACATAAGGTGACATACACAAATACGAGTGTAAATCAAATCGACCGATATTGAGAATAGCGTAATAGGACTGTACTAGATCGAACGGGACACAATTAACCTATAAAGTACCGGACGGTATTTGTCAAGTATTGATATATACCGCCCGGTCACGATGGAACGGTCTAAATAGATAAACATAATAATATGTTGGCTAAGGTTTTTATGATGACAAACCAAGTGACATTCAACATATTTAAACAAGATAAACAATCGTCATAAAGAAGAACAGGTTTAACAATGTAAAAAGGAGGATCCACTTTACATAAGTTCACTAGATTGTCATCGCAAAGTCCCAGTCCCCCTTACAGGGATTCGAATTTAAATAAGAAAAGAAAGTCATACTACGGTCAGCTGAGGAAATAAATCAGGAGGCCTATTATCAATAAGTTTGCGACGATCTAGGAAGTTGGGAGGGGGATCACGAGACAAAAAGTTTTCCTCTCGCAATTGTTAAACTGCCCCTTTAGCTCCCGCAGTAAAGGCTGCTAAGATTGACTTCACGATCGGCCTATTGAACTCAGTGGATTCAATCATGGTGGTGGCCCTTTCATTGTAGCAAGTGTCTTCGTTCGCCTTGTAGACCACCAAAGCCGTCTGGGAAGTCTTCAGTTCATTTTCTTTGATAGAGACCTCGGTTCTAACTAAATTCAGGGAAGTGTTCAAAGAAATTATTTCATCATCCTTCAGCTGCAAAGCCTTAAGTTTTTCAGCCAACACCGATTCATAATCAGCCTTTAACTTGCCCAGCTCCACTGTTCGTTTCTCTAAGTTAGAAGTTAATTCTTGGTTAAGATCCGTAGCTAATTTGAACTGTGTTTGGAGATCTTCAATTTGGAGTTCCAGTTGTTTCTGAGAGGTAGTGGAAAATGGGGCAGAAGATAACTCGGTAACCTGCTGCCTCAGCTTGTCGTTCTCAAGTCTTAGCTTTTTGTTCTCATTATATAAATTATGCATCAGCCGAGACAAGCCCATATTTTCTATCCATCGCTAGAAATATAATAAAGGGTTATAACATAATCACTGGGGAATAAAAGGTAGGTGTTAACAAACATACCTGATTCTCGTTATGGGAAAAACAGTCAATTGTTTCTAGGGTGGTAAGTTCTTCAAAAATAGGACGAACTTTATCCCAAGCATTAGCAAAAGAACCTCCTAGCAATATGGGGAGAACGGGAATGGCGGAAGAACCCGCGGAAAAGGAGGAAGTTGGAATAGATGGAGGAGTAAAAACTAAATAAGAAGAGGGTGAGGAAGGTAAAGATCTGAATTCTGGAATAGACAAAGGGAAGGTGAAAGAAGCATCACCAGGGGCACTGGTGCTGGAAGAAGGTGAGGCAGTGAAAGTTAGAGAAGGATATAGCTCGGCTAAAGTAGGTTCGTCAGAAGGAAGGTCGGTAGACGTAAAACCTTCCGAAACCAACTCGTCGGCAGGAAGGATGAGTCTCCTTTTGGGAGGAGGAGCCCTAGTGAGTTTGCGCCCAGGGCGTTTACCGATAGCAACTTCGGCTATTGATTTACCAGAACTCCCAGGAGACATAAGTTCAATAATAGGAAGAGGGGTGGCTGATGAGGTGGCAACGGCTGCTGGTGAAGCAACAGCGGGTAAAGAAACAACAGGAATTTCTGTAGAAAGACCTTCGGGAACCTCAAGAATTGCCGAAGAGCTGGGTACCTCAGCTAAAGGAGCCGGCTCTTCGATTGAAGGTGGCGGAGTAATAGCAGCCAGAAGCTCTTTTTCTTTGGCGCGAATTGCATCCTCCGCCAGACGCAGTTCTTCATCGATCAAAGCAGTATAAAAGCTCTCCACTACATAAGAAAGAAAAATAGTTTAGTTAGTTAAAATCAACGAGAAAGAAACAGGGTTTTACCTAAAGAGCCTTGTGTATCAGGCTTGATGGGGCTTAGGCCAAACAAGTATAGGAGATTGACTCTCAGCCACTTGGGAATAGAAAGTCGACGATTTAACAACTTTTTACAATAAATAGGAAAAGAAGGATGGAGATGAAACTCCCTGACATCGGACAAGGGGGGTAAGGAGGATTTCCAAGCATAAGACCAAGGAATGGGTCCTGGAAACTTTATGAAGAAGAAGCGAGATTTCCAAGCTTTAAGAGACGAAGGCATGTCCTCAAAAAGAATCATTTTAGTCCGGGACTGGAACAAGAAAACACCAAGTTCCGAACATTTGGGGTAAAAAAATATGAAGACATTTTGAGGAGTAGGAGGAATATCTAGCAGACGAAACAGCATGTAAGCACCACATAGATAACGAAAGGCGTTAGGGGCAAACTGCTGCAAAGGAATATCACAATACTACTGGCTTATTTCGATCAGGAAAGGAGGAATGGAAAACCTTAAACCTCCTATCAACTGATCCTTGAAAAAAGTCACGCAATTAGTAGGAGGACGATGAGGACCATCATCTGGTTTCGGGATTAAGATATTATACTCCCTGGGAATTTCATATTGACGACGGATGGTAAGCCTAGCACTTTTATCAAAGGAAGAGGACATTTGGACATACCAAGGAGCAATTGCTTCCTCAGCCATAGACAAGAGTAAAGGCTAGCAAAACAACGGATTACTTACTGGAAGCAAGAAAAGAGATCGCCGAGAAACGGTGAGCACGAGGTTTGATCGAAAACTGCAACAAGAAAAGAACGCTAAGGTAAGAAAAGAAGGGACAAAGTTGAAAAGAAGACAAAGGGTTTAGGGTTTGAGAAACACATAGCCGTCGTCAGATCAAAATATTTTTATCTCAATAGACGCTGAGGATTACAGGAAAAAGGGCAAAGGCTTACATGACGTAGTAGAGAGAGAAAGTATGTGTCACATAATCATAAAGAAACATTTATGCTGGATGCGATAGATCGGATCATGCTGGGGTTGGTAACACTTCGTTATACGCTTCCAACATTCTCTTACCAGAGGGAAAGCCAATCACAAACCAAGAAGTTTTGAAAGAAGACATAGTTTACTAGGCATAATAAAGAGAGAGGGACTGAGTTTGACTAGGCCCAGGTCAAGGACAAGAAAAATTAAGGAAAGCTATTTAGGCGTATAACATGTTTTTAAATTAATGTCATTACAAAATATAAATCACCATTGATCGAGATAATTTTATTTGTATCGACTGACACAACTATGACAGATAAGTCGAAGTAACTTTGTTTATGATACACAAAAGAATATCAATTAGTATAGTGATTAGCCGCAATAGATAAGTACAGCATGGACCAAAAACAACCTTGTCTGTAATAAAACAAGGAATAACCCTGCTTATGATATACGAGTAGATATTGAGAACAGCATCACGTCTGCTCTTACAAATTAGAAAGGTTCAATAAAGCTGTCTGATTTAATATAACATAGTGTCTGAATTTACATTTAGAAGCTGATCAAACACGTAATATTACATTTCCTCTCAAAACATTAAGCCTCAAAAAGATAACAAAAGTTACAAACATAAGCTCTCGGAATGTTTAGAAAATTTTAGTCCCACTAGAGTCAAACTTACCATGGAGCAGAAGTGGAAACATCTTACCTGGCACGAGAAAAGCTTGCCAGGGCAGTAGAAGTGGCAATATTTTGCCCGGGACGAAGAAAACTATGAAGCAGAAAGACTCAAGGGTAAGGGGAAGGGGATAGATCTATTCAGGTCATGGTGGAAAGGTGACTGAAAGAGCCTCTCCCCTGTTCAATCCCCGGAGTTCTGCAACTAGAGCAACCAATCCTAGCCCAAGGGCAACACGGGCTACGCATTTGTAGCAACAACCATGGGCTATTTGATTGGTCCTCTGTGAGTAAGAAGAATTCCTCTGAAGCTCGTTGAGTCTCCGGAGCAGTTGCGCCTTCTGTTGGAGAATCTAAACCTCGAGAAACGTTATTTTTTGGGAAAGTTTCTTGAACCCTAGAGTTAGTCGAAGTAAAAACTTGAATAAATTCATACATAGATCTCGCCTTATCTAACAAGAATCACCCCCAGTAAGGGGGATTCCAGACCATACTCTTAGCAGGAAGAGTTAGCAAGGAAGGAGGAGAACTAGGATGGGTGATGAACGAAGAGAAGATTATAGCCCTATTTAAAGGATCAAAAGACCCAAGGACTCACTGTATTAAGGTTCACGGGATCACTGTACACAGGCTCACAAGATAGCTGTACAGAAAATTTGTAAGGTCACGTCAGTACCTGTGATAAAGTCACGGGTAGGGAAAAAACAAAATCAGACTTGTGTCTAGACAGTCGTCTACACCTCCTTCGACTAGACTTGAAGGGAAGGCTAGTGATATGGGTTATGTTTCATGGATCCCCGATAAGAAAGGGAAAGGAGATAACCAAATGGAGAAGATAGATCAATATCAGTCGGGAAAACCTCAAAGGGGGTATGCCAATATCGAGCGAGACATATCTTCAGGAAGGAAGGACAATATCGACTGGGATATGCCTCCAAAGAGGCAGACCCATATTGATCAGCATACATTACAAAGAAGGTAGGCTAATATTGGTCGGGATATACCTCAAAGGAGGTAGGCCAGTATCGATCGAAACATTCCTTTAAGAAGAAAGGTCAATATCGCCCGGGATATGCCTCCAAAGAGGCAGACCCATATTGATCAGCATACATTACAAAGGAGGTAAACTAATATCGGTCGGGATATACCTCAAAGGAGGTAGACCAATATTGAGCTAGACATATCTTCAGGAAGAAAGGCCAATATCGACCAGGATATGCCTCCAAATAGGCAGACTCATATCGATCAGCATATACCTTAAAGGAGGTAGGCTAATATCGGCCGGGATATGCCTCCAAAGAGGCAAACCCATATTGATTAGCATACATTACAAAGAAGGTAGGCTAATATCGGCCGGGATATACCTCAAAGGAGGTAGGCCAATATCGATCGAAACATTCCTTTAAGAAGAAAGGTCAATATCGATCGGGATATGCCTCCAAAGAGGCAGACCCATATCGATCAGCATATACCTCAAAAGAGGTAGGCTAATATCGGCCGGGATATGCCTCTAAAGAGGCAGACCCATATTGATCAGCATACACTACAAAAGAAGTAGGCTAATATCGGCCAGGATATACCTCAAAGGAGGTAGGCCAATATCGATTGAGACATGCCTTCAAGAAGGAAGGTCAATATCGGCCAGGTTGACTAATACCTTGAAAAGATATTTGATAAAATATAGCCCAATGCTAGCTAGAATAATAAATAAAGGAGCTCGGACGGGCACTGCCCCAGGAGCCTCATGAGAGGTAATAATAATTGATCAAACCTAGCTAAGCCCAGTTCCGACTGATACAAGGAACATTGGTACATTAAGCTATCTATGATATAGCAAAAATAAGAGGGGCAAGTAGGAACGATAGAACACTTTAAAGGACCTATGAAACAGGATAGAAGTAAATATTTTAAGTAAAATAGTTAATGAAGATATTTGCAGTACATGATTGTATAACAGGTGTTATATACTTTGGCAGGAAATGTGTTTTTATACTATTTTGCAGGTACTAGACGACAAAGAAGGTACATCTGGGGTACAAAAAAGATTTCTTAAAAGTCATTTACCACAAGTACACAACTTACGTCATCTCATAACAAACTCTAACAAACCGGGGTCCACTTCATGACTACGAAGGTTATATGAAGTGGTATAAAAAGGGGAATCCTCTCCGTTGGCTAGGTAAGTTCACATCATTGCGCACATTCATAACCCTAATTTTTAACTACTGTTCATCTTCTTCTTCTTTCCTCCACACCGAGAGAAATCATTAACTTGAGCGTCGGAGGGCCTAGCCAAGGATTTCCACCCCGGTCTTAGGTCACTGACGATAGTGTTGGCTAGTCTCTTGTGCGCAGGAAGTCTTGAAAGTTCTGAATCCAGGTTCTCTTCGATTAGATTTCTCTCTCGTCAACAGGTCTTCATGGAAGGTGGCCATTCGGTGATTCTATTCTTCCCGATCCGCTTTGGGTTTCTCGGATCGGTGTTCTACAGGCATTATTCTTCACCAGCGTTAGGTTTTTTCTCCCGGCTCTCCGTCTTGTCAAGCCTCTCAGACAGGATCAACGTCGTTGGTTCTCTCGTGTAGTTCTATGAGTTTGTTCATAGCTCCTTCGCATTTTCATGTGGGCGGACGAGGTTCAGTTCTTCCTTTGTTAGCCGCACTGGATTGTATTGAGATCTTTGAAGTCAATCTGAGTCTTTTTCTTCATTTTTGGATTCCAATTTTCCAGGTCCATTGGAATTTCGATATTGTCGACGGGCACCTTGTATCCTTTGGTGATGTTGAACCATTGGTCGAAGTCGGTCTTCAGGTACACCTCCATCCATTTCTTCCAATATAGAAAGTTATCATCGTTAAAGATGGGAGGACATACGGTAGAGTATCTCTCATTTTGGGCCATGAACCTTGCACATGAAAGAGGAAACGGCAAAAAAATTCCAAGACTAGGTCTTGGATTAGTAGTGTGGGAGAAGAAAAAAATATTAAAACTTGATTGTTGTTGCATCAATTCAAAGTCATTTGTAATGAAAAAAAATTATCCAAAAAAGGTAATCGTATCAGTTTGGACTATACTGAAAAAGCTCAAAATCCAAAAGAGAGAAAATAAATGACCCCTTGTCTAATTGGTGGTTGCCCCAATTCAGAGTGGTATCCGCTCTGATACCACTTGTAGGATCGGAAAGAATGCTAGAGGGGGGATAACGATCGTCGAAAATCGAGTGCAGAATTAAATCAAAGTACGCAGTGGAAGAAAAATAAACCAATGCTAACAAACTAAGTTTTACTTGGTTTAGAGCCTTCTACGACTCCTACTCCAAGGCCTGCACTCGTCGAATACTTTCATTGGGCAATCCACTAATAGTTCACAAAAAGTTTGCAGGAGTTAAGTATAAGAACTGGAAATAAAATTTACCAACAACAACAAAATGGAAAAGTCTTGGTTGCAGGTTGTCGGAGGAGCTTCACAGCATCGCAGGAGATTTTTTGGAGCATCGAGCAAGAGAGAAACTTGTCGTAGTTGTTGTTTTGAAGCTCTGGGTCGAAATCCTTTAAATAGGTCCATTCTGGATTCCTGGAACCCTCCGACCACCTGCACCACGTGGCTCGGCCAATCGACGCACTTCACGTCAGCTTGTGGATGAATTTTTGGTTCGGGTGCTTGGATCGAGTTCGGGTGCCCAGATCGCCTGGGCGCCCTCGACACTCGCTGGGTGAGCCTGCTCCGAATTTCTAGACTCCTTTTGAGAGCTCGAACCCTTTTCTTCAGCATCTTCCACCTGCAGAAATGGTTAGCCCACGCAATCAAAAAATATATGTTACCCTGCAAAACAAAGTTGGCATAACATGATAAAATGTGAGTATTAATTAGATCCTATCTCCACGAGAATAGGATTTAGTCAAGATCTCAACTTAGGTTTCCCAAATGGACCTAAGTTGGATCGATGCCTATAGTTCCCTCAACGGGGAATGAGTCCTCACTGAATCTCTCCTCCAGTTGCTTACCTTCACTTACCACTTGCAGTCACTTGACTTGCCTCTGACCCACCAGGTCTTCCCGTCAGTTGTCAGGTCCGCAGACCCAACTGGAATTCGGTCAGTTGTTAGGTCCCGCAGACTCAACCAAACTTCTTGCCAAATATCGAGCCTCACGAACTTATCTGGACTTCCCGCCAGATATCAGGCCCGCAAACCTATTTGGATTTCAGCTTGGTGTCAGGTCCCTCAAGTCAACTCCTGCACACTTGGTAGAGTAGTTAGACAAATAACACATCTAACTTTAACCTATTTGTCATACATCAAAATCAGATTATTAGTGCAACCTGCACCAATAGTAACCAAGTAAAACTCTAGCCTTTTATCTACTTTTTTAAGTTGTTATTTTTTTTATTATTTTTATCGTGCTACTAATTAAAGGATCGAGAAAGGGGTTTATTTTTCTTGTAGGTAATTCACCACCCCTCTCGTCGACCCCGCTGCACCAATAATTGGTATAAGAGCCAGAACGCCTTAGAAAACTAACAGCCGACTGAAGCACCAAGACGATGGCCGGACCGAGCATCTACCCGTCGAAATTCAAGGGAGAATTCACGTTATGGAAGAAACACATGGAGGTATATTTTAAAACTGATTTTGAAATTCTTTTAATAATTAAATATGATTTTATAGCCCCCAAAGACCAATAAGGAGTAGAAAAAGAAGAGTATTTGTGGACTAAGAAGGAGTAAGTAGACTTCATAGCAAATGGATGCGACGAATTCCATCTGTTGAGCATGCTGCCTCCGCAAGAAGTCAATAGAATTGATGCCTAAGAATCAGCAAAGGAAGGAACTTTGGGAGAAGTTCCTGGAGCTACACAAAAGTAGTCCGAAGCCAAGCTCACAAAATGGGATTTGCTCCAAAGCCAACTGATCAACCTCTGGCTAAAAGAAGGAGAATTAGTAGTGCAACTGCACGCTAAATTGAAGGAGCTGATCACCGGACTCACGAATCTCGGAGAAAATGTAACAAACTGAGATCCCTAATGTATGCATTAAATACTTTTCCAAGGACACTCGAATGGTCCTCAATTGTCGACTCCTATTATATTTCTAAAGATCTATAGTTAAGCACATTAGAAAGTTTATTTTCCACTTTGGAACTTCATGAATCTAGATGTACAGAATCAAAGGAGCCCAGACAAAACACCACCCTAAAGTCAAGAATGGATGATCCAGACTCTGAAGCATCAATTGATGAAGACGAAGCAACTCTAATGGTAAGAAAATTTAGTAAATTTATTAAATCTAATAAATTTAATAATGTAGGACCGTGATCGTTCGATAGAGGGGGGGTGAATATCGATTCAAAAATTCGAGTGTAAAAGTACGCAGCGGAAAAGTAAATGAACACAATTGATTTTACTTCGTTCGGAGCCTGTGACGACTCCTACTCGAAGGCCCATGGTCCTTGACCACTTTCGTTGGGCAATCACTAGCAATTCGAATGTGATTACAAAAAAGAGTACAAGAAATGCTAATGAAACAAAGCACAAAGCTGTACCGACAGAAAAAGAAAACTTAGGGAGCAAGGGCGCGTTGTCAGAGCTTTGTTAGCGTCGCTGGAGCATAGAGCAGCAAAGCAATCTGGGAATTCTGAGAGATGTTGTATTGGAAGCTCCACCCCTGGGGCTTCTTTTATATGCTGCTCCGGGCACCTGGATCCCTTCCGGGCGCCCTGGTGCGACGTGGTAAGTCCAGTCAGGATGCTTCACGTGGCGAGGCGACGCAGAGGATAAAACTTGCCTCAGAGCGCCCGGACCACCTTTTTCCAGAGATTCCTTCTCCTGCAAAACAAGGTTAGTCCGAGGCAAAATATACCCTGCAACACAGATTGTTAGCACAATGAATTAACAGAAAAAGTATGACTTAGATTCTGTCTTTCCAAGACCGAAATCTAGTCATGCTCTCGACTTAGATATCCGAAATGGATCTAAGCCGGATCGACGCCTAATGTTCCCTTCCCAGGAACGCGTCCTCGCAATCACTCTCCTCCAGTGACTTACCTTACTTACCTGCCAGACGTCCTGTAAGATACCGTAAAATTAAATAATAAATATTATTGGACGAAAAATCTTATTGGATTTTTCAGGAATTTTTAGAAATTTTTCGGGATTTAAACGGAGTCCGTATGACCCGTTTTGATGGGATGGATTCGGGGTACAGTGAAGACCTGTTTTGGAATACCCATATATGGGAGTTGATTTGGGAATGGACTTAGGTTTTAATTAATCAAACCTAGGTTTAAATTTCGGGTTTCATTAATTTTTCCCCGATCCTTACTCTTCTCCCCGATTCTCTCTGCCCGAAACCCTTCTCCGGCGATTTCCCGCCTCAACGACGCCGAGCTCGCGATCGCCGGCCATCTTCCTTCACTAGAGGCTAGGGCAGCGACTCCATTAGGATGCGTGTAAGCGGTTGATGCTCTCCCTCTTGTGATTTCTCTCTCGGTCGATCGCCGACGCCAACAGAGGTGGATTCTTTCACGATGCCGACGCCACAGGGAGTTGATCACCGACGGTTGAGCGTCCTTCTCCTCCATCGATGGAGTTCGTCCGGCGGTCGTTCTTCCACCTGAATCGTCGCTTCTGAGTGGGCAATCCCTCGATGGAGGGAGGGGAGACCCGAACCCTAGCCGGCGATCCACCGTCGTCCCTTTTGTGCCGTGGCTCCGACCAGCAGATCTCTTCCTCCATAGTAGATTATTGTCAGGGACCAGACCTTCTCCTTTGATGGGCGCTCGGTTCCGATTCTTGGTTGCCAGTGGCTAGATGTAGCCATCGGATCCTCTACTCCGGCTAACCCTCTATCTCTAGGGTTAGTGTCGGATCTTCCCTTATGTTCTGTAGTGAAGCTCCCGGGCAGAGTCCCCTAAAAGCCACAACCACCAAGTTTTCTGCTGCAAGCCGATGGTGAGTTCCTCTCTTGATCTTGCTGGCAGCAGAGCCTACTATGCCCTAACCTTGGATCCATCGCTCAGGTTGGCTCGCCATCACAGTGGCATTTAAACTCTATCGGAGAGGCATCTGTGGATTGTGTTCAAAGGGTATGATCTCATATTTTGTATTGGGATGTTGTGATTGTTACTAGTCCTTTTCTTTGTGATCAGAATGGCAGTGAGTAGCGATCCTACTTCAGTTGAGGATTAAAAGGAGAGCTTTAGCTCAACTTGGAGATAAACCTCCCCTGAGCAGGTCATCATCTTCTTCAATTCTTGCGGCTGCCAAGGTTGCGGTGAAGAAGTAGAGGCTTGATGGAGGTGAGTATGGTTCTGTTTATTAGGGTTTCAGTAAACCAATTTCTCTATAGTTGGATTCTGGATTTGATCTTGGAAGGAATTTGGTGGTAGTGTTCTTTGTAGCTTCCGGACAGTGAAAGAAAGGCTGCTAACTATTGGATTATCTGCCTGATCTCAAGGTGAGTGTATTTCAGTGATGCACTTTTGATTCTTAGTAGTATGTTGCTATATTAGGTTTCTAAAGGATGGTAGGGTTTGTGCTTGCTTTGATTTAGGAGTTGTGTGATGTGGATTGGGTGATTATTGAATTGGGAGGTATTGTTACGATGTTGGATAAAATTGGGTTATTGTTTTGGAGGAGTTTTGGAGATGTTTCATGTATAACCTAATCTAATTAGGTTGTATTATGATTAAGGTTAGTTGGAGGATTAATCCATAATCATGTTTGATTAGGGTTATCTTAATTAGGTGGGGGAAAGTTGTTTAGTTATTTACTTCATATGTAACTAGCTAAAGACATTATATGACTGCAGGACTTTGGTTTGAGACGAGTGTCTCGACGAGGGATTTCCGGATCATGATCGACAGATTTAAGGCGGGTATTTCTTCCTTGACCTCTATGTAGATTTTCTTGTACTTAGTGCATGGTTATTATTGGATGAATTAGGTTACTTTACCCTATATCGTGTTCAGTTGTTGTTTTTCCTGCTTGTTTCTTTTTCTTGAGCTTAGAGATGATCTATTTAATTCATATACAGCCCCTACTCTTGATATCTACTCTGTTGTGATTACACGTGTAGAGTATGCCTTGTAGGGATTGTCGGGTTGTTGGTATTACCATGCTGATTGGGTATATGATGTGGACTATACATAGGTGGTATGTGTTATAGGAGTCATCTTGTTGACCGTGCATTTACATGTGATGTATACATACATATTTGTCACGTACTTTTGGAGGAGTTGTGTTGATTGTAGGATTGAGGTATATACACAGGTCTGTTATGTTTTTACTGGAGGATACAGGTTGATTGTACTTATATGTTGTGTACATGTGCTTGGTGGGATTATTGGAGATTTTTAGTTGATTATACATGTGTAGTTGTGTACATATGATTGGGGGGATACGTGGAGGTATCATGACGATTATACTCTTGTTGGATGTATTTATGAGGTTTGAGGTTGTTGCATGGATGATGATTATATATATATATATATATATCATGTTCATCATTCATTGCATCTGATGACCATTGTCTCCCTTGTGGTGAGAGAGTCATCAGTTGGTTTGGTTTAGCGTCGCACACTCGGCCACTCATGGGTAGTGGTAGCTAGAGTAGTTGCCGCTCATCCTGTCGTGCCACCCGGTCACGAGGTTTAGTGAGATCCGGCGTTGTGAGCAGTCAGGGACCCTGATGCTATTTAGCTAGATAGCTATTAGCGGACTGTCCGCCTCGACCACTATATAGTGGGCTGGAGGGTAGTACAGTCGTCACAGACCCAAGCCTCTCGGCCATACAGGGGTCGTGGTGTTCGGAGAGGTGGCGGGGTGACCATGGAGCATGCATGCACTTTTGCATATGATGCACGGTGCATCTGGGGGTTATATTTGCATACATGCCTAGTAGATACTAGTTGCATGTGATTGTGGTTGTTGCACTTGTTTGAGATATGGTTGTTGCATTTGGTTGCCATGCTGCATACATGTCATTTATTTTACATGTATATGCAGTCGTATTTATATTGCACAGGTGTCACGGGTATATCTGTTGCAGATCCGGTGAGTTTACTGATCATTGTACCATGTGTCGATTCCAGATTGGGTATGTATCTGTCATTATGTTAGTTGTGGTTTGTACAGTTTATATGTCAGGTTATTATGTCAGTTATGTTTAGCTGCATTGATTATGATAGTATGATCGTGTTCTTTATTCCCTACCGAGACTGTATACTTGTGATCTCCATGTTGTTTATGGACCATGCACTATATTGTCTATTACCCGCTGAGTTACCTATACTCACCACCGCATGTATATCCTTATGTTTTCAGTTAGATGGTTGGAGTGTCGCTCGGAGTATCCTGTCTGCCGGGTCCTACGTCACATCTGAAGACCGTACTTGTTTTCTTTTGTATATATTTTTCTTATTCGTGGCATTGTATTTGTGTTTAGCCATGTGGCTATCTTATTCTTTTGGTGCTGTATTTGTGTTTAAGCCGTGCCGGCATGCATTGTATCTATTTGTCTTGTGTGGGCTTTCCGTTTTCGTTTTTCCGCTGTGTTGGTTTTTGGTACAGTCGTGTGGCCTGTTTTATATATAACTGCGTGGTTGTGATTGTTTCATTCCAGCCGAGGGGGCTGTTATCATAACTGCGTGGTTGTGTATATAAATATTCCAGCCGCATGTGGCTGAGGTATATTTTGTTTGTAGTGATGTTTCATACTGTCACCGGTATAGGGGAGATGCTGTCGGATTTTTGTCTGATAGGTACTTCTTTGGGGGCGTGACAATTTTTGGTATCAGAGCGGGTACGATGCCTGCTTTGTTTTTGTTTTAGATTTTCGAGATTTATCTGATACCAATTTTTGGTATCAGAGCAGGTATACGATACTTGCTATGCGTTTTGGTTTTTCGAGGTTTATCTGATACCAATTAGTGGTATCAGAGCAGGTACGATGCCTATTATTCGTGTTTTGGATTTCGTGATTCGGTTTTCTTGATGTGACTTTTCGGGTCTTGGGACCAGGCAGCAGCAGGACATCTCCAGGCTATAGGAGGTATGTTTGCATATTGTTATCATACATTTCTGTTGGTGTATGTATGGTTGCCCATATAGTTATGATGTGTGTTAGTGTTCTCTTGTTAGTACTTGCCTAGTTGTTTGTAGCATGCATTGCATGTGTTGGGTCAATCACTGATCACGGTTGACCTAATGGAGATCAAGGATTACAGTCTCAGGGGATTCATCATATCATACTACCAGTAGTTTAGTGTCTATTACTACTAGTTGGTTGAGAGGTAGAGTCGTATACCAGTCTCGGTTATCATTAGTTGTGTAGTGAATGATATCGGTATACCCATGTTGAATCAGTTAGTAGAGTACCAGTTTACTCTTGTTGAGGATTGATTTACTTGGTTGACTTGTGTAGTTATGGTTTGACTTATTACCCTTGTTGACTTGGACAGTTGGGGTTTGACTTATCTTAGTTGGTCTTGTGATCCTATTAGTTCGGTCAGTAGAGGATCGATTTACCCTTGTTGACTTGGGTAGTGGGGTATCGATTCACCTTAGTTAGTTTCATCAGTAGATGATTGATTTACTCTTATTGGATCAGCTAGGAGATGATCGATTTATTTTGTTGGTCTGACCAGTAGGGGACTGACTTACTCTACTTTTAGAGATTCCTATCTTTGGGATGTTTCATACTTGGTTAGATGTTTTGACTCGTACCGGGATAGAAAGGACCGAATTGGCCGTATACCATTATCGGCTTAGTCAGTCTATAGAGGATCGATGTATCCTATTCCATGGGGACTTTGACTATGGATTGTCTGTACTTGGTTGATTGACTTAGAAGGTACATTCGGATAGGATACCTCCACTGATGTAGAACAGTGTAAAGCTACTTGCTTAACACTTATGAGATATAACCGTTATTAGGGTATACGAGTTGGAGAGTACATTTGGATATATGATTCGTATTGACATGAGAGAGTTGAAGTTAGCTGCTTAACCTTTACGTGACCCGGTACCACGTGAAGGAAGAAGCAGAGAATGTTTTTGGAGATCAGGTCGTCACTTAGTGATTTCTTTGAGGTGTTTGGAGAGAGAGTAGTTCTCTACTTCTTTCGTCAGCACGATGGATTTTAAGGTGATGACTAGTAGACTCGTCTAACGTTGCTCCATGGGAGATCCTGACTCATAGAGCTGTCGGATGTAGTTAGATATCCTTGATATACCTAGTGATTTACGACCTGTGATGATACGGAGGTAGGGGGATTAGTTGAGTAATACCTAGGAGTTCTGATCATAACTAGGTATAATTTCAGATGATGATCTTCGAGGGGTAGAACGTGGATTGATGGATATTTTGATCAGCTATTTGATTATAGTGTTCCTCTATCCTTGTGTTCATTGCTCGATACTGGAGGTTGCTGACCCTCAGGGTGGAGCAATCACAGTATGATGGGGTACAAGACAATGGTTAGACGACTCAGCTAACATTGTCCCTATCAGGGAGCTCAAGACCTTGACCACGTGATCATTTTATCAGATCTTGTAGTCTATATCTCATATTAGAGGGTCTAACCTTTCATCGGTATTTGTCGAGGGACATATATAGGATGTTGATGATAGTTGTGGAGATACTTTCTAGATGGGTAGACTCTTAGTCAGCAGGTTGTGGGACACTTTGACTTTGGATTTACATTCCTCTACTGTAGATATTCGATTTTCAGAAAGGATGAGATGATGAGATCTGACAGACCTGTTTGGATACGTTTAGTTTGTTGGTAGTAGGGGTTGAAGGTTGGATACTTTCCTTTGACTCTATCTTTGTTTAGGAGACTATCTGGTATGATTGATTGATGTTAAGGATGATTTTGATTGATGGTTATTGGTGAGATCAGGTGTGATGATATGTTATCTTTTGATGATCTATTAGTAGATATTTGATTTGATGATCTATTGTTTAGTATTTGATGTTGTTAGTGACATGGAGTGATATGTCTGTGATATTTATGGATTTGATGATTTGTGGTTGGTGATTCGATCATAGGTTTGCTGTTGGAGGTCTTACGGTTGAGTGTACTCGTTGTACGGATATTAAGAGTCTATGGTTTTATCGGTTAGGCTTACAGTATCCTAGACATCATGTTTTCATGGACTCGATGTATTTGGTATTATTAGGGTGTTTAGATCAGTTTTCATTGTCTCCATTGTTGATGTTGTGATCTATTTTCGATCCGAGTTGGATCACGTACATTAGCTCCGCATAGTTCTAGAGATGTTTCGACGTGAACATCTATATGTGAAGTTAGTAGTACGTATTATGATTGTCTTCTGCGAGATTTCTGGGACGCGTTGTCTTTAGTATAGAGATATTAGTGGATCCATGGGAATTAGAAGTTGTTACCAGTTGGAAGTAGTCGTAGTTTATACCAGAGACTCGCAGCTTCCTTTAGTTTGGCTGGATATTACTAGAGATTGATTGAGGGTTTTCTCCAGCATTTATGTAGTTGACCGGATTGTCTAGGAAGAGTATGAAATTTTCCTGGATAGATGTTTGCGAGATCAGTTTAGATAACTGCACCGTCTTAGTTATGCTTTCTAGTGTGGACGGATTTGTACTCTACACAGATGTATTGTACCTCGGATTTAGTGCAGTTTCGATGTAGCATGAGCAGAGTAGTCTCGTACCAGTCGTTAGAATTCTCGTGTAATGAGAATGAGATTCTTTCTTTATTTTCGTGGGAGATCATGTGTGTTCTCGAGTCACTTCTTATCCGGGAGGAGTTACTGCAGGAAACACCTGGATCTGGATTGGCGATACATTCGGGTGACATCTGATGTGTGGAGACATTGGAGCACTCTTATTGGTGAAACGATATGAAGAAAGACCTCGCGGATTCTGTAGCTTGATGTCTATTATGTCAGCAAGTGGAGGCTGAACATCAGAGATTAGTAGAATTATCTCCGTTGATTTGGATACTGAAGTGGAGTTGGGAGCATGTTTTGACGGATTTTGTTGTGGGATTATCCAGGACATGGAGAGGATATGATGGTATGGGTATTCATTATTGGGTGACGACTTTGCTCCCTAGCCATCGATTTGTGGGACAGATTCTTTTGGATTGAGTATTAGGATTATACTGTAGAGAGATTTCCGGACCTTATGGTATATCTCTGAGTGTTATATTGGATGGAGATCAAGGATTTCACATCTTGGTTTTGACTGTGGTTACAGCAGATTTTGGATTAGGAGAATTGACCTAGTATAGATTTTCACCCTCGGATTGATGAATAGTTTGAGCGCTTTTATACAGATGTTTGAGGATCTGTTGATAGTGGATTTTGGATTTTAGAGGTAGTTGATTTATCCAGCAGTTGGCTAGATTGCAGAGTCGGAGCAGCGGGAGTAGGGTGAGTTCATAGCTCACAGAGTTGTCGCTATTCACTTGGAGGTGGATTCTCATGTTTGGAAATGTGTTTATGATATTTGGATGAAGTGGTATATGAGGATGTTGATTGGTGGTTACTTTGGATGAGGATCCCTGAGTTGACCAGTAAATTTGGGGACCAAATTTTTATTAGTGGGGGAGAATGTAAGATACCGTAAAATTAAATAATAAATATTATTGGACGAAAAATCTTATTGGATTTTTCAGGAATTTTTAGAAATTTTTCGGGATTTAAACGGAGTCCGTATGACCCGTTTTGATGGGATGGATTCGGGGTACAGTGAAGACCTGTTTTGGAATACCCATATATGGGAGTTGATTTGGGAATGGACTTAGGTTTTAATTAATCAAACCTAGGTTTAAATTTCGGGTTTCATTAATTTTTCCCCGATCCTTACTCTTCTCCCCGATTCTCTCTGCCCGAAACCCTTCTCCGGCGATTTCTCGCCTCAACGACGCCGAGCTCGCGATCGCCGGCCATCTTCCTTCACGAGAGGCTAGGGCAGCGACTCCATTAGGATGCGTGTAAGCGGTTGATGCTCTCCCTCTTGTGATTTCTCTCTCGGTCGATCGCCGACGCCAACAGAGGTGGATTCTTTCACGATGCCGACGCCACAGGGAGTTGATCACCGACGGCTGAGCGTCCTTCTCCTCCATCGATGGAGTTCGTCCGGCGGTCGTTCTTCCACCTGAATCGTCGCTTCTGAGTGGGCAATCCCTCGACGGAGGGAGGGGAGACCCGAACCCTAGCCGGCGATCCACCGTCGTCCCTTTTGTGCCGTGGCTCCGACCAGCAGATCTCTTCCTCCATAGTAGATTATTGTCAGGGACCAGACCTTCTCCTTTGATGGGCGCTCGGTTCCGATTCTTGGTTGCCAGTGGCTAGATGTAGCCATCAGATCCTCTACTCCGGCTAACCCTCTATCTCTAGGGTTAGTGTCGGATCTTCCCTTATGTTCTGTAGTGAAGCTCCCGGGCAGAGTCCCCTAAAAGCCACAACCACCAGGTTTTCTGCTGCAAGCCGATGGTGAGTTCCTCTCTTGATCTTGCTGGCAGCAGAGCCTACTATGCCCTTGTTAGGACCAAAAGTAGCTAGAGGGGGGGGGGGGGGGGGGGGGAATAGCTCGTCGCGTTCGCTCGGTGCTCGGCGTTGCTTGTTCCTTCAAAGATGTGCAGCGGAAATACAAAGAACAATCACACAACGCTAACACGGTTGATTTACTTGGTATCCACCTCACAAGAGGTGACTAATCCAAGGATCCACACCAACACACACACCCTCCACTAAATAAAACTCTCCTTTATGATAACTACCAAGGGCGGAGAAGCCCTACAAGACTCAATACAAGAAGAGAGGGAAAGGATACAAGAAATACAAGCTTACAAGATTACAATGAGTATAAACCCTAACCCTAGCTTCTCTTCTTGGCTTTGATCCGCCTCTTGACTTGGAAAACTTCCAAGATCCTTCAAGAACTGGCGATCTGAGCTTTGTGAGTGCTGTGGAGGAGCTGGCGAGAAATCTGGAGTGAATCGGAGAAGAGATCCGAAGGAAATGAACGCCTGCGGCCTTTATCGACGCCAACGGTCGGATCCCGATCGATTCGAATATTCCCAATCGATCGGGGAGGCTTTGGATCGATCCACGGATCGATCCAGAGCGTCTGTGCTCGAAACGCCCGGATCGATCCACGATCGATCCGGCTCTTATCGCGAAAGTCGCTGCGTCCCAATCGATCCAGCGATCGATTGAACATCTGGATCGATCCACGGATCGATCCGACAACTGCTCGCTTGGAAGGCCGGATCGATCCATCGATCGATCCAGGTTCTGAATCGATCCAGCGATCGATCCAACACTTGGTTTTGCCTAAAACCAAGTTCCAAGCCTCTCAAACCAACATCCGGTCAACCTTGACCTGTTGGTACATCATGCCCAGCATCTGGTCACTCCTTTGACCTGCTAGGACTTCCCACCAAGTGTCCGGTCAATCTCTTTGACCCACTTAGACTTTTCTATTCATGCCAAGTATCCGGTCACTCCCTTGACCTACTTGGACTTCCATCGATGTCTGGTCAATCCCGTGCCAAGTATCCGGTCAATCCTTTGACCTACTTGACTTCCCAACACCGGATGTCCGATCATCCTTGATCCATCTGGATTTTCCTTGCCTGGCTTCACTCACCGGGACTTTCACCTAGCTTCACTCACTAGGGTTTTCCATCCGCCTAGCTTCACTCACTAGGGCTTTCACCGGCTTCACTCACCGGGACTTTCACCTAGCTTCACTCACTAGGGTTTTCCTTCGGCTTCACTCACGGGACTTTCACCTAGCTTCACTCACTAGGGTTTCACCTGGTTTCACTCACGGGACTTTCACCTGCTTCACCACTAGGACTTTCACCTAGCTTCACTCACTAGGGTTTTCTTTGGCTTCACTCACCGTGACTTTCACCCAGCTTCACTCACTAGGGTTTTCTTTCTGCCTGGCTTCCACGGACTTTCACCCAGCTTCACTCACTAGGGTTTTCACCTGGTTTCACTCACCAGGACTTTCACCTAGCTTCACTCACTAGGGTTTTCACCTGGTTTCACTCACCAGGACTTTCACCTACCTTCTCTCACTAGGACTTTCACCTAGCTTCACTCACTAGGGTTTTCCTTCTGCCTGGCTTCACTCACCAGGACTTCCCTGTCAAGTATCCGGTCAACCTTGACCTACTTGACTCTTCTTCAATCAATTTCTTATTGTCAAACATCTAAACTCAAACCAAGACTCAGCTTGGTCACCCAGGTCAACCTTGACCTGAGGGATGTTGCACCAACAATCTCCCCCTTTTTGATGTTTGACAATACCACAATAACACTTACAATACCACATGTAAGTTAGGCTAATCCTATAGCCTCAATCTTCATGCCACTAGGTAATGAACATATAAATTAAGCTCTTCATTTTCCCCCTACGAGGGCACACTCCCTCTAGGTAATGAAAGCCTAACTTACACCCATTCATAGGTCCTTTCATTCTCCCCCTATTGGCACACATCAACCCATCTTTGGGCACACATCAACCCATGCCCCAATTTTGGGTACACATCAACAAATCCATTTGTTGACGACTCTCCCCCTGAAGAGTTACTCATCATTGTTCACAACATCACTCGTTGTGATCAACATGATAATGAAGGTCCCATACCCTTCATTTATCCTTAACTTCTCCCTCAATGTAGACAAATACCCAACCTTAAGCATTATCTAACCACTTGAGTTCCCACTTGAAATAATGAGGATATCCACTCCCCATTTCAAGTTCAAAAGCTCATACATGAGCATTTTCTTTAAAGAAGGTTAACCACCTTCCAAGGTTCATGAAAAGTAATTTTTCATGTCTTTAAAGAGTCTCTCCCCCTAAAGACATGGTGGTGACTTCTGTCATTGCACCAACAATGACTTGGAATCCCTAAACCTTTAGGAAACCCAAATTTAGAAGTTTTGAGGTTCAAATACTCAAAGTTTGAAACAAACCTCAACCTAAACTTCAATGAAGCCTTCCTTAACCAATCCATCCTTGTTTTCACATGAAAACACCCTTTGTATGTATACAAATGTATTTTAGGGGTTTGGAATGGTTACCTAGACTCAAAGAGGTTCAAAGATGCTGAAATCAAGCCTTCCCAGCCAAAATCAGCAACTTGGATCGATTGGAGTTGGGTTCCAATCGATTGAACCTTTCAATCGATCCACCGATCGATTCAGACTACTGGATCGATCGGTCGATCGATCCAGTGAGTCCTCGCGGAGAACTCCTTTGAATCGATCCACGGATCGATTCGGCACTCAATCGATCCATGGATCGATCGAGACTCGATAGTTGCTGAAATTCCATTTCAGTCAACTTGAAACCCCTAGAAAATTCTACAAAATCCAAAATCATGAAATTTCGTGTAGACATTATTTAGGCATACTTAATCATGGAAAATACTTTTCATGAAAATACATCATATTTTCAAAGATTGACACAAACTTGAAAACTTGCAAAAACTTTAGTGTTTTTCTTCAAGTTTGTGTCTAACTATTCAATGGTGATTACTATCAAAAGATAGCCTTCACCAAGGTTTTCCAAAAACATTTTAAAAACATTTTCAAAACCAATATCCCATCATATTCCTTGGGCATAATGCACATGACTTGTACATTAGCTTTCCCAATGATGGGAAAACACATAACTATGTGTTTTGATGAACCTAAAACTCAAAAGAATGCACTAAATCAACATCTTGAGCTTTGTTCATCATCCTAACATCTCACTTGTATCTAATGTGCACTAATCACATACAAGTCACCTTATAGTCTTTGTGAGATGTAGATTTTGATTTTTGCCCTAATCTAGGGATCATGCATATCTATCTAGGCATTTTAGAAATATTAGACATCCACCTAGGATGTCACTTGTCAATAATTGTTGTTAAATGTCATTCGTCCTTAATTACAAGGAATTAAACTTAATGCATGATTATGTTATGGCATACATCAAAAGAAAATAATTTTCAAAAGAAAATATCCTATTACTACATGATGTATGAATGTCATGACATGGTGTAATTAATAGGTCCATTTCATTTTCAAAGGTTAACTAAAACCTTGAAAATGCTCCTTGAGTGTCAATTTCCTCAAAGTTAGGTTAACTACCCTTCTAATCGGAGTTGACACTCTCTAACCCATCTATGGGGTAGAGAAGATGCTCCTAGGAACCCAACACCTATTGGTGCTCCTTGGATGCTCTAGGTACTCACTAGGGATAACTTCCCTATATACCTTCCTAGTGACCTTGTTGGGCTTCTTAGAAGCCTTGGTCACACTTTCTAGGTCAACTCTAGGGATAGCCTCCCTTGTGACCTTGTTAGTGACTTTCTTAGACTTCTTAGAAGTCTTAGTCACTTTGGTTGCAAAGATACTTCTAGGGATATCTTCCCTTGTATCTTTGACTTGACCTCTAGACTTAGGGTTTGTTCCATAGCTATATGGAACCCTATGATAACTAGGCACATCCTTTTTAGCTTTGGGTTTGTATCCCAAACCTCTATAGCCATTGGATGACCTTTGTGCTCCTAGCCCTAGGTATTGCTCATTTTGCCCTTTAAGGATATTCTCCATCCTTTTTAGGGTCTTTTCTAGTTTGTCAAGTCTTGACCTCAAGACTTGATTTTCTATCATTAAATCCTTAGGTTTTGGTCCATGAGCATTTTTGATCTTGGGCATGTGTCTATTTTCCTTAGTGTTTTCGCCTAGATTTTTACCTACAATCCTAGCCTTAGGTGTAGTAGTTTTAGCATGAAAAGCTATATGTTTTTCTTTAACGCTATCATGCTTTCTATTTTCATGGTAAATAGCATTAAAATGATATAAATTTGAACTATCATGCTTTTTACCATAATGTAAAGGAGTAGGCTCAATAAATGTTACCTTCTTCTTTACCTTAGAGGCTCCCCCTTGACTAGAGCTTCCTTGAGCCTTGACCACCTTCTTCCCCTTGGGGCATTGACTTCGGTAATGCCCCTTTTGATTGCAAGAGAAGCATATAATATGCTCCTTGCTCTTCTTTGTGTTGGGGATGATCTCCTTGGGCTTCGCCTTGCCCTTTTGTGCCACTTGGCCCTTCTTCTTGGCCAATTTAGGGCACTTGCTCTTGTAGTGCCCATGTTCCCTACACTCAAAGCATATAATATGATTTTTATTTTTAATTGAAATATTTATACCTTTGCTTGTAGGGGTGGCATCTTTTCCTTTGGATCCGGAGATAAAAGCTTCCTCTTGATCCGATCTTGATTCTCCTCCATTTGATTTTTCTTGACTCGTGGAGGTAGAAGCTTCTTCAATCTCTTCATCTCTTGACCCGGATGTAGAAGCTTCTCCTTCTTCTTGATCCGGCGTCACCAAGGATTGCTCCCCCTCAATCCTAGAGGTGGAGGCTTCATCATCTTGAATATGAAACAAGGAGTATGCTCCCTCCTTGTTCCCTTCGTTGCATTCCCTTGAGGATGAAACTTCTTCTTGGATTTCTTCCTCGGAGGTTGAGCATCTCTCAACCTCGGAGCCCTCCTCTTGGTCTTGCTCCAAAGAGTCACCCTCTCTGGATACTTCTTGCTCTTGTACAGTGGAGGGGATCTCTTCATGAAGCTTGGCCAATTTGCTCCATAATTCCTTTGCATCTTCAAATTCTCCAATTTTGCAAAGGATGGTGCTTGGCAATAAATTTACCAAGAGCTTGGTCACTTTATCATTGGCCTCGCACCTTTGGACTTGCTCTTTGCTCCACTTGCTCCTCTTGAGAACTTTGCCCTTTGAATTTCTTGGAGCCTCGAAGCCTTCCATTAGAGCAAACCATTGCTCTATCTCCATCATAAGAAAATTTTCAATTCTTGATTTCCAAGAATCGAAACTCGTGGAAGTGTATGGTGGAGCCACCCTTGTGTCAAATCCAAGTCCATCTTGGAATTGCATCTTGAAGTTGAGCTTTTTGATATCTTTGACTTTGACAATTTTTGCTTCAACTTCTTCACCCTCTAGCTTTTCTTGTTATGCTTGACCCTTCCGGCGATGATTCCGGTGAAGAGCGGCCTCGCTCTGATACCACTTGTTAGGACCAAAAGTAGCTAGAGGGGGGGGGGGGGGGGGGAATAGCTCGTCGCGTTCGCTCGGTGCTCGGTGTTGCTTGTTCCTTCAAAGATGTGCAGCGGAAATACAAAGAACAATCACACAACGCTAACACGGTTGGTTTACTTGGTATCCACCTCACAAGAGGTGACTAATCCAAGGATCCACACCAACAAACACACCCTCCACTAAATAAAACTCTCCTTTATGGTAGCTACCAAGGGCGGAGAAGCCCTACAAGACTCAATACAAGAAGAGAGGGAAAGGATACAAGAAATACAAGCTTACAAGCTTACAATGAGTATAAACCCTAACCCTAGCTTCTCTTCTTGGCTTTGATCCGCCTCTTGACTTAGAAAACTTCCAAGATCCTTAAAGAACTGGCGATCTGAGCTTTGTGAGTGCTGTGGAGGAGCTGGTGAGAAATCTGGAGTGAATCGGAGAAGAGATCCGAAGGAAATGAACGCCTGTGGCCTTTATCGACGCCAACGGTCGGATCCCGATCGATTCGAATATTCCCAATCGATCGGGGAGGCTTTGGATCGACCCACGGATCGATCCAGAGTGCCTCTGTGCTCTAGAAAAACGCCTGGATCGATCCACGGATCGATCCAGCGCTTATGGCGCAAAGCAGCCGCGTCCCAATCGATCCACTGATCGATTGGAACATCTGGATCGATCCACGGATCAATCCAGAGGCTCTCTGTTCGCTTAGGAGAAGCCTGGATCGATCCACTGATCGATCCAGCTCCTGGATCGATCCACTGATCGATTCAACACTTGGTTTTTGCCCAAAACCAAGTTCCAAGCCTCTCAAACCAACATCCGGTCAACCTTGACCTGTTGGTACATCATGCCTAGCATATGGTCACTCCTTTGACCTGCTAGGACTTCCCACCAAGTGTCTGGTCAATCCCTTTGACCCACTTAGACTTTTCTATTCATGCCAAGTATTTGGTCACTCCCTTGACCTACTTGGACTTCCATCAGATGTCTGGTCAATCCTTTGACCCATCAGATTTCCTCGTGCCAAGTATCCAGTCAATCCTTTGACCTACTTGGACTTCCCAACACCAGATGTCCGATCATCCTTGATCCATCTGGATTTTCCCTTGCCTGGCTTCACTCACTAGGACTTTCACCTAGCTTCACTCACTAGGGTTTTCCATCTGCCTAGCTTCACTCACTAGGGCTTTCACCTGGCTTCACTCACCAGGACTTTCACCTAGCTTCACTCACTAGGGTTTTCCTTCTGCCTGGCTTCACTCACCAGGACTTTCACCTAGCTTCACTCACTAGGGTTTTCACCTGGCTTCACTCACCAGGACTTTCACCTAGCTTCACTCACTAGGGTTTTCACCTGGTTTCACTCACCAGGACTTTCACCTAGCTTCACTCACTAGGACTTTCACCTAGCTTCACTCACTAGGGTTTTCTTTCTGCCTGGCTTCACTCACCAGGACTTTCACCTAGCTTCACTCACTAGGGTTTTCACCTGGTTTCACTCACCAGGACTTTCACCTAGCTTCACTCACTAGGGTTTTCACCTGGTTTCACTCACCAGGACTTTCACCTAGCTTCACTCACTAGGACTTTCACCTAGCTTCACTCACTAGGGTTTTCCTTCTGCCTGGCTTCACTCACCAGGACTTCCCTGTCAAGTATCCGGTCAACCTTGACCTACTTGACTCTTCTTCAATCAATTTCTTATTGTCAAACATCTAAACTCAAACCAAGACTCAGCTTGGTCACCCAGGTCAACCATGACCTGAGGGATGTTGCACCAACAGCCCTAACCTTGGATCCATCGCTCAGGTTGGCTCGCCATCACAGTGGCATTTAAACTCTATCGGAGAGGCATCTGTGGATTGTGTACAAAGGGTATGATCTCATATTTTGTATTGGGATGTTGTGATTGTTACTAGTCCTTTTCTTTGTGATCAGAATGGCAGTGAGTAGCGATCCTACTTCAGTTGAGGATTAAAAGGAGAGCTTTAGCTCAACTTGGAGATAAACCTCCCCTGAGCAGGTCATCATCTTCTTCAATTCTTGCGGCTGCCAAGGTTGCGGTGAAGAAGTAGAGGCTTGATGGAGGTGAGTATGGTTCTGTTTATTAGGGTTTCAGTAAACCAATTTCTCTATAGTTGGATTCTGGATTTGATCTTGGAAGGAATTTGGTGGTAGTGTTCTTTGTAGCTTCCGGACAAAGGCTGGAAGAACTAACTATTGGATTATCTGCCTGATCTCAAGGTGAGTGTATTTCAGTGATGCACTTTTGATTCTTAGTAGTATGTTGCTATATTAGGTTTCTAAAGGATGGTAGGGTTTGTGCTTGCTTTGATTTAGGAGTTGTGTGATGTGGATTGGATGATTATTGAATTGGGAGGTATTGTTACGATGTTGGATAAAATTGGGTTATTGTTTTGGAGGAGTTTTGGAGATGTTTCATGTATAACCTAATCTAATTAGGTTGTATTATGATTAAGGTTAGTTGGAGGATTAATCCATAATCATGTTTGATTAGGGTTATCCTAATTAGGTGGGGGAAAGTTGTTTAGTTATTTACTTCATATGTAACTAGCTAAAGACATTATATGATTACAGGACTTTGGTTTGAGACGAGTGTCTCAACGAGGGATTTCCGGATCATGATCGACAGATTTAAGGCGGGTATTTCTTCCTTGACCTCTATGTAGATTTTCTTGTACTTAGTGCATGGTTATTATTGGATGAATTAGGTTACTTTACCCTATATCGTGTTCAGTTGTTGTTTTTCCTGCTTGTTTCTTTTGCTTGAGCTTAGAGATGATCTATTTAATTCATATACAGTCCCTACTCTTGATATCTACTCTGTTGTGATTACACGTGTAGAGTATGCCTTGTAGGGATTGTCGGGTTGTTGGTATTACCATGCTGATTGGGTATATGATGTGGACTATACATAGGTGGTATGTGTTATAGGAGTCATCTTATTGATCGTGCATTTACATGTGATGTATACATACATATTTGTCACGTACTTTTGGAGGAGTTGTGTTGATTGTAGGATTGAGGTATATACACAGGTCTGTTATGTTTTTACTAGAGGATACAGGTTGATTGTACTTATATGTTGTGTACATGTGCTTGGTGGGATTATTGGAGATTTTTAGTTGATTATACATGTGTAGTTGTGTACATATGATTGGGGGGATACGTGGAGGTATCATGACGATTATACTCTTGTTGGAGGTATTTATGAGGTTTGAGGTTGTTGCATGGATGATGATTATATATATATATATATATATATCATGTTCATCATTCATTGCATCTGATGACCATTGTCTCCCTTGTGGTGAGAGAGTCATCAGTTGGTTTGGTTTAGCGTCACACACTCGGCCACTCATGGGTAGTGGTAGCTAGAGTAGTTGCCGCTCGTCCTGTCGTGCCACCCGGTCACGAGGTTTAGTGAGATCCGGCGTTGTGAGCAGTCAGGGACCCTGATGCTATTTAGCTAGATAGCTATTAGCGGACTGTCCGCCTCGACCACTATATAGTGGGCTGGAGGGTAGTACAGTCGTCACAGACCCAAGCCTCTCGGCCATACAGGGGTCGTGGTGTTCGGAGAGGTGGCGGGGGTGACCATGGAGCATGCATGCACTTTTGCATATGATGCACGGTGCATCTGGGGGTTATATTTGCATACATGCCTAGTAGATACTAGTTGCATGTGATTGTGGTTGTTGCACTTGTTTGAAATATGGTTGTTGCATTTGGTTGCCATGCTGCATACATGTCATTTATTTTACATGTATATGCAGTCGTATTTATATTGCACAGGTGTCACGGGTATATCTGTTGCAGATCCGGTGAGTTTACTGATCATTGTACCATGTGTCGATTCCAGATTGGGTATGTATCTGTCATTATATTAGTTGTGGTTTGTACAGTTTATATGTCAGGTTATTATGTCAGTTATGTTTAGCTGCATTGATTATGATAGTATGATCGTGTTCTTTATTCCCTACTGAGACTGTATACTTGTGATCTCCATGTTGTTTATGGACCATGCACTATCTTGTCTATTACCCGCTGAGTTACCTATACTCACCACCGCATGTATATCCTTATGTTTTCAGGTAGATGGTTGGAGTGTCGCTCGGAGTATCCTTTCTGCCGGGTCCTACGTCACATCCGAAGACCATACTTGTTTTCTTTTGTATATATTTTTCTTATTCGTGGCATTGTATTTGTGTTTAGCCATGTGGCTATCTTATTCTTTTGGTGCTGTATTTGTGTTTAAGCCGTGCCGGCATGCATTGTATCTATTTGTCTTGTGTGGGCTTTCCGTTTTCGTTTTTCCACTGTGTTGGTTTTTGGTACAGCCGTGTGGGCTGTTTTATATACGTGGTTGTGATTGTTTCATTCCAGCCGAGTGGGCTGTTATCATAACTGCGTGGTTGTGTATATAAATATTCCAGCCGCATGTGGCTGAGGTATATTTTGTTTGTAGTGATGTTTCATACTGTCACCGGTACAGGGGAGATGCTGTCGGATTTTTGTCTGACAGGTACTCCTTTGGGGGCGTGACACGTCCGGTTAGCCCTTCGACCCGTCTGGACTTCTCGCCAGCTATCCGGTCAGCCCGTCGACCAAGCTGGACTTCTTGCCAAGCGTCTGGTCAGCCCGTCGACCCGCTTGGACTTCTCGCCAGCTATCCGGTCAACCCGTCGACCTAGCTGGACTTCTTGCCAGACATCCGATCAGCCCGTCGACCTGTCTGGACTTATCCTGCACACTCGATCAGAGTGTTAGATCAACAATAAATCTAACTTAACCTATTTGTCATTCATCAAAACCTGGGTTAAATCGTTAGTGCTAACCGCACCAACAATCTCCCCCTTTTTGATGGAATGACAACCTGGTTAAGTTAGTGAAGACATTTGCAAGAAAAAAATAGATAACATCATTATGTGGAGATTTTTTAAGTTAGTTTGTATTTTCAATTGGTTTGGCTAACTTAACCCACAAACTTAACCCACCTAACTCTCCCCCTTTGGCATTCATCAAAAATAAGCTTGGATTAAGTAAGCATAAACATAGACTTCAGACAAAGTAAGGAATCATGTCAAGTTACTCTGGGGGAGTTAAACTTAGTAATTTATCTTTTGTAAAAGAGCTAAGTTTTGAGACAAGTTTAAAAGATCTATTTTTCAAAACTAGGTAAAATTGATTTTCTAAAACTGAGTTGGTAAAGGATTCAACTTTCAAGACTTAAGTACATAAAAGACTTTCAAGACTTAGTTTTGTGAAAAATAGCTTATTTTTCAAGTATAGCTTCTAAGGTTAAGGTTTAAGAATAAGTTCTAAATTTCAAGAAAAACAATTTAAAACAGTTTTCAACTCTTTTCAAACATAAGCAAAATTTCAAAACTAAGTTTTAAAATATATTTCAAGATTTGATTTTAATTTTCAACACTAAGTTTGTAAAAAAGTTTAAAAAAAAACTTAGTTTATAAACTTACACTTAGTTTACAAAAATTAATTTTTGTAGAATTAAGTAGAATTAAGTAAAGTCAAATTCTCAGAACTAGATTTTAAATTCAATTTTCAAAACTACGTTAAATCTAATTTTGAAATTCAATAACTTAGTTTTCAAAAATAGGTTTAAGAAATTTTTAATAAAAATGTTTTTTTAAAATAACTGAAAAAAATTTTAATTGATTCCTCCCCCTGGACCTGACATTAAATCAAATGTCTAACCAGCTAATTACTGGCTGACTTATCAAAAGATAGCAGCTTTCACTTGGTCAGTCAAGTTAAGGTCAATCTTAACTTGATTAATATATATTTTGTTTTTAACGCCCAAACTTATGTCGATGCACTGAAATAATCATCTTAAGTCTAAGGCAAGTGGCCTATGCATCTCACCCCATTCTATTGTTCGGCAAACACAAGCAAGGTAAGCCTAGGGTTTTGGTGAGATGCTTAAAACTAGTCCTATGGGTACATGTTCTCTAAGGATTTTGAACTAGTCTAAGGCTAAAAGTTTATTTGAAAATCTAAAAAGAAGGAGGGTTTTGAAAACACAATATGTTTCAACCTATACTTTGAGAAAGCCATTTTTGAAAATGTTTTTGAAATTTGAAACTCCTAGTCTATTAAGCACATCCCTAATTTTCAACGTAAGTTGCTAAATTCACTTTCAGGGAGTGGTTTTGTGAAAATGTCAGCTAAATTTGATTTGGACTCAATGTATTTGAGTTCAATATCACCTTTAGTAACATGATCCCTGATAAAGTGGTGCCTAATTTCAATATGTTTGGTTCTTGAATGATGCACAGGGTTCTTGGTTAGGTTAATTGAACTTATATTGTCAATTAAGACTTTTACATTTGTGATATTTAAGTTGAAATCTTTTAGAGTATACATCATCCATAATAATTGTGCAACACATTCGCCTATAGCTATGTATTCTGACTCAGTTGTAGATAGGGCAACACAATGTTGCTTTCTACTAAACCAGCTAACAAGTGATGAACCTAATAATTGGCATCCACCACTTGTGCTTTTGCGGTCTAATTTACATCCAGCATAATCTGAGTCAGAATACCCTATTAGTTTAAAATTATTGGTCCTAGGATACCAAATTCCTACATTTGTTGTTCCCTTAAGATATCTAAAAATTCTTTTAACTTATGTCAAATGGGATTCCTTAGCACAAGTTTGGTATCTAGCACACATACTAACTGCAAATAAAATATCAGGTCGGCTTGCAGTTAAGTATAGTAGGCTACCTATGGCACTCCTATAATATTTTAAATCAACTGATTTTCCATTTGGGTCATTATCTAAGATTGTGTTTACTGCCATAGGTATTTTTATTTCTTTTGTATTTTCCATTCCGAATTTTTTAAGTAATTCTTTAGTGTATTTGTGTTGATAAATATAATTTCCTTCATTTGTTTATTTGATTTGTAATCCTAAGAAATAAGTTAATTTTCCTACTAAGCTCATTTCAAATTCTTTTTCCATTAGATTAATAAATTCTTCTAAAAAATCTAAATTTGTTGAACCAAATATTATATCATCTACATATATTTGTGCAATAAATATGTCTGTATTTAATGATTTAACAAACAAGGTTGGGTCAATTTGACCTTGGTTGAATCCTTTAGATGTTAAGTAAGATGTTAGCCTTTCATACCATGCCCTGGGTGCTTGTTTAAGTCCATATAATGCTTTCTTTAACTTAAAAACATAATCAGGGTGTTCTAGACTTTCAAACCCAGGAGGCTGACCTACATAAACTTCTTCTTTAATTAGTCCATTAAGAAAGGCAGACTTAACATCCATTTGGTATAGTTTGAATCCCTTATGGGCTGCATAACTTAGTAACATTCTAATGGATTATAATCTGGCTACTGGGGCATAGGTCTCATCATAGTCAAGTCCTTCAACCTGACTAAACCCTTTGGCAACTAGCCTAGCCGTATTTCTAGTAATTTCCCCAGTTTCACTTAATTTGTTTCTGAATACCCATTTTGTTTCTATTATTTTCTTATTCTTAGGTGGTGGTACTAGGTCCCAAACTTCATTACGCTCAAATTGGGCTAGTTCTTCTTGCATAGCTATAATCCAGTCTGGGTCTAGTAGGGATTCATCTACAGTTTTGGGTTCAATTTTTGAAATTAGAGAAATTTGACTTAGGTTTCTAAAGGATGATCTGGTTTGAACTCTCAAGTCTGGGTCACCAATTATTTGATCAGTTGGGTGATTTGGGTTAACTCTTATTGTTCTAGGGGGTAGACTCTCTTGATGTTGTTCCTCTTCTTCATGACTTAGAGTTTGGTTGGTTTCTGGAACAAATTCAAGTGGTTGTGTAAGTTCTAAGTTTTGTTTAGTTTCTTCAAATTTTACATTAGTAGTTTCTTCAATTTTTAAGGTAACTTTATTATAAATTCTATAGCCTCTACTATTTAAGGAATATCCTACAAAAATTCCATTTTCAATTTTAGAGGAGAATTTTCCTAAGTGTTCTCTTGTATTTAAGATGAAAACTGGGCACCCAAATACTTTAAAATATTTTATATTGGGTTGTTTATTATAAAACATTTCGAAGAAGGTTTTGTTATGGGTTTTATTTATTGTTGTTCTGTTTTGTACATAGCAGGCTGTACTAACAGCTTCTGCCCAAAAATATTTAGGTAGGTTATATTCATTTAACATTGTTCTAGACGCTTCAAGTAAGGTTCTATTTTTTCTTTCTACAATCACATTTTGTTGGGGGGTTTTAGGGCATGAAAATTCATGATGGTAACCATTTTCAAGAAAAAATTTGTTAAAGTTGTGATTTTTAAATTCTCCCCCGTTGTCACTCCTAATTCTTTTAATTTTAATATCTTTTTCGTTTTCAATTTGTTTGTAGAAATTTATAAAGATTTCAAGAGTTTCATCTTTATGTTTTAAGAATTTTACCCAAGTAAACCTAGAATAATCATCTATAATTACTAAACAATATAAGTTTCCATTTATAGATTTGACTCCATGGGAGTCAAAAAGGTCTAAATGTAGAAGTTTTAATATTGAGTTAGTTTGTGGCTGATTTGTTTGTTTGTGAGTGGATTTAGTTTGTGTACCTTGTTGACAAGCATTACATATGGTTGAATCTATGTTGGGTAATTTTGGTAAGCCTCTCACTAGTCCATTTAATTTGCTTATATTTCTAAAGTTGGTGTGAGACATTCTTCTATGTCATAACCATGTTTCTTCTTTTTGTGTTAAATAACACTTAATGGAAGAAGTGGTTAAGTTGATGGCATAGATGTTGTCGTTTCTAAAACCTTTTAGGCTTATGGTAAGATTATCTAGATGTTTGATTAAACACTCTGTGGATAGAAATTTAACCTTATACCTAGTATCACATAATTGACTTATACTCAGAAGATTATATTTAAAATTTTCAACAAGTAAAACATTTGTAATTATGAAGTCTATGTTTAATTCAATATTACCTATACCAATTACCTTGAGTTTGCCGTTGTTTCCAAAGGCAACTGTTCCTAAGCTTTTGTAAGTGAGTTGAGTGAACTTGGTGTGATCTCCAGTCATATGTTTGGAGCAACCACTGTCCAAAATCCACTTGGTTTCCTACAGTAAGTAGGATTTAAAGTTAGTCTTTTTATTTTTGAGCAGACATTATTTAAGTTAAGTTTTAAAATTAAAGTTTTGACATTAATTTTTAAGTTTAAAATTTTAAAATTAAAATTTTGAAATTAATTTTTAAGTTTTAAAATTAAAATTTTGAAATTAATTTTTAAGTTTAAAATTAAAATTTTAAAATTAAAATTTTGAAATTAATTTTTAAGTTTTAAAATTAAAATTTTGAAATTAATTTTTAAGTTTAAAATTAAAATTTTGAAATTAATTTTTAAGTTTAAAATTAAAATTTTGAAATAATTTTTAAGTTTAAAATTAAAAATTTGAAATTAATTTTTAAGTTTAAAATTAAAATTTTGAAATTAATTTTTAAGTTTAAAATTAAAATTTTGAAATAATTTTTAAGTTTAAAATTAAAATTTTGAAATTAATTTTTAAGTTTAAAATAAAAATTTTGAAATTATTTTTAAGTTTAAAATTAAAATTTTGAAATTAATTTTTAAGTTTAAAATTAAAATTTTGAAATTAATTTTTAAGTTTAAAATTAAAATTTTGAAATAATTTTTTAAGTTTAAAATTAAAATTTTTAAATTAATTTTTAAGTTTAAAATTAAAATTTTGAAATAATTTTTTAAGTTTAAAATTAAAATTTTGAAATTAATTTTTAAGTTTAAAATTAAAATTTTGAAATTAATTTTTAAGTTTAAAATTAAAATTTTGAAATTAATTTTTAAGTTTAAAATTAAAATTTTGAAATTAATTTTATGTTTAAAATTAAAATTCTGAAGCCTTATTCATCTCACCCGATCTATATTATCAATCAGGGAATCCTATGATTTTGTGAGATGAAATTGGATTTTTAATTATGGAGTTTTGGTTTAACTTGTGTTAGATTCAGATTTTGCTTTGGTCTCCACAAATAGGTAATCTTCGGATAAACTTCTAAGCTTGGTGAGTCACATGGACGTCATTAGTAGTAACCAACCTTTCGAGGTTTTCCGAATAGTCCTATCCACGGAGCTTAGTACTAAATCTTGGTCTAACTGGTTAGGATTCATTTAAGGGTAGCTTCGGTCAGTTCCACTTGGCCAAATGCATCAGATCGAAACCATATCTTTCTAGACATGCGATGCCCAAGCTTCCCTAACGTACTATCATCCAAAAACTTCACCAGTACCATGATTCAAGTTAAACTTGGTCTCTTTTTAACTAATCCTAATTACCCTGTCGGGTTAGTTAATTTTGGAGGTGCCAGCTATTCTGGAGCCTCCCCCTAAATTATTGACCTTTAATTTAAATTTTTGTTTTAGGTTTGTGTCTGTTTCTTTTATAGTTATAATTAACTTGGTGATAGTTTAAATTTTGTTGAGTTTTAAATTTTGAATTTTTCGATTTAGGTTTGTATTTTGGTTTTTTATTTGGTTTAATCGAGTTTATGTAATATACTTTTTCTTTAGGTATATAATATTGATTAAGTCCTACTTGCGTGGTCAGACACGCTTTTGGAACCCAAGCTTGATTAGTTGATTTGTATTGAGTTATTAATGATTTAAAAGTTTTATTTGAGTTCGACTTGTATCCGAGTCCGGTTTTATTATAACATGTTTTTTGATTGTTCAGGATTAAGTCAAGATTTTTTGATCTTGTTGTAAATTTTTCTAGCATTTCTTTTAAATTGTTAATATCATTTTTTAATGATAAGTTCTCCTCCTCAAGTGTTAGATCTTGAGTTGGATTTGAATTTTTGATTTGTTCCTTGAGGTTTTGATTTTCCTCAAGAAGTGATTTGTTTTCATTTTCTATTTTAATTAATTTACTATTTAAACAGGAAATGATTCTAAAAATTTTTTTGTTTAAATTAAAATATACCTCATTCGGGCCTTCGGAAACGAGTACGGACTCGTGGCTTGTTTCGGGTTTAGACCCGTCTTCATCTTCAGCTTCGCGGGCCATCAGTGCGAGGTGGCTCTGATGTTTCTTCTCTTCTTCCTCCGATTCGTCCGAGGAGTCGTCCCACGTTGCTTTGAGGGCCTTCTTTTTGGTTGGCTTCACAGTTTGTCGAACTTCAGTTTTGGGCATTCGTTCTTGTAGTGTCCCTTTTTATTGCAGCCGAAGCAAGTCACGTTCTTTTGTTCTGAGGGAGAACTGATCTTTTGAAGGTCCTTTTTGCTGAAGCTCCTTTTTCTCCTGGTGAACATTTTTCTTACCAAGTTCACCAGGTGTTCTTCGTCTTCGGAGTCTTGGTCGGAATCTTCTTCATATTCAGGCTTGCTCTTCTTTTCTTTGGAGGAACCTGCAAATAAAGCTATACCCTTCTCGGCTCCAGCATTAGTTTGTTCATGTAATTCTAATTCACAGAAAAGCTCGTCTAATTTTAACTTAGAAAGATTTTTAGAAATTTTGTAGGCATCTACGATTGAAGCCCACAAACTATTACGTGGAAAATCATTTAATGCGTACCTTATTAAGTCTCTATTTTCCATCTGGTGGCCTATCGCATGAAGCCCGTTGAGGATGTCCTTGATCCTCGCGTGGAGCTGATTCGTCGTTTCACCTTCCTGTATTTTTATATTAAGAATTTTATTTAAAAGCAGGTCTCGTTTTGTTACCCTGGCGTCACTCGTTCCCTCGTGCAGCTCGATCAATTTGTCCCACAACTCTTTAGAGTTTTTGTGTGGACCAACTCTGTTCAGTTCTTCTCTTGTTAATCCGCACTGTAGAGTGTTGATCGCTTTATTTTCTGTTGATGCCTTTTTCTTCAAATCTGCTGTCCAGTCTTCAGAATCCAGTATATTCCCGGAGTTGTCCGCTGAAATTTTATAGGGTCTCGTAACGCTCATCCACTGGTCGAAGTCTGTTTTGAGGTAAACCTCCATGCGCTTCTTCCAGTACGGAAAATCGTCCCCGTTGAAGAGTGGAGGTCGTACAGTGCTGAATCCTTCTGTCTGAGACATTTTAGTCCTACGCACAGAAGAAAGAAAAGAAAAAAAAATCCAAAGACTTGGTCTTGGATTAGTAGTGCGAAAGAAGAAAAATAATATAAGTATCTAAATTGGTGTTGCACCAATTTAGTTTTAATTGCAATGAAAAAAAAATTCAAAGTAGGTAATAATACCAGTTTGAAATTAAACGTAAAACTGAAAATCGAAAAAAAATTAATTTTTCACCCCCTGTCTGATTGGTGGTTGCACCAAATCAGAGCGGTACTTGCTCTGATACCACTTGTTGATCGTTCGATAGAGGGGGGGTGAATATCGATTCGAAAATTCGAGTGTAAAAGTACGCAGCGGAAAAGCAAATGAACACAATTGATTTTACTTCGTTCGGAGCCTGTGACGACTCCTACTCGAAGGCCCGTGGTCCTTGACCACTTTCGTTGGGCAATCACTAGCAATTCGAATGTGATTACAAAAAAGAGTACAAGAAATGCTAATGAAACAAAGCACAAAGTTGTACCGACAGAAAAAGAAAACTTAAGGAGCAAGGGCGCGTTGTCGGAGCTTTGTTAGCATCGCTGGAGCACAAAGCAGCAAAGCAATCTGGGAATTCTGAGAGATGTTGTATTGGAAGCTCCACCCCTGGGGCTTCTTTTATATGCTGCTCCGGGCGCCTGGATCCCTTCGAGGGCCCTGGTGCGACGTGGTAAGTCCAGTCAGGATGCTTCACGTGGCGAGGCGACGCAGAGGATAAAACTTGCCTCCGGGCGCCCGGACCTTCGGGCGCCCGGACCACCTTTTTCCAGAGATTCCTTCTCCTGCAAAACAAGGTTAGTCCGAGGTAAAATATACCCTGCAACACAGATTGTTAGCACAATGAATTAACAGAAAAAGTATGACTTAGATTCCGTCTTTCCGAGACCGGAATCTAGTCACGATCTCGACTTAGATATCCGAAATGGATCTAAGCCGGATCGACGCCTAATGTTCCCTTCCCGGGAACGCGTCCTCGCATTCACTCCCCTCCAGTGACTTACATTACTTACCTGCCAGACATCCGGTCAGCCCTTCGACCCGTCTAGACTTCTCGCCAGCTATCCGATCAGCCCGTCGACCTAGCTGGACTTCTTGCCAAGCGTCTGGTCAGCCCTGTTGGTTGCTACTCGGAAAACCTATAGGTTCCACTGTACAAAAATTTTGTACAAAGGTCTGAACCTTTTCCTAGCTACCATGTGTTCTTTTAAATTAAATTTTGGATCGCCTGCGGAACTTAACACGTTTGATCCAAAACTTAATCTATTTGTTCTTTTAGGTTTTGACTTGGATCTCCTGCGGAACTTAACACGTTCGACCCAAGTCTCCTTAAGTTATTAATTCCATTAAATATTAATTTCCATAATTGGTTCCCAGTACTGACGTGACGAGGCACATGGCCTTCTTGGATATGGGAGCAACCACCACCGACTAGACAAAACCTTTTATAGAAAGCTAATATTTAATTTTCTAAAATAATTTTAGGTTAACCAAAGAGAACAATCAAATCACAAGGAAAAGAAAAAACAAAAGAACACAATATCGAAAAACATATTCGAAATTCTAGAACGTAAGCCTCTTGTATTTGGTATTATTTCCATAAATAACTAGCATGATGCGGAAAGGAAAAATTACTAGTTATACCTTGTAGAAAAACCTCTTGATCTTCTACCGTATTCCTCTTCTAACCTCGAACGTTGTGTGGGCAACGATCTTCCGAGATGAGAAACCACCAACCACCTTCTTCTCCTCCAAGCAAGGTTCGGCCACAAAGGAAAAATTTCACCAAGGAGGAAAACCAAAATACTAACCAAGCTCCAAGTGATGCTAGCTTTCTCTCCTTCTTCTTCTTCTTCTCCGAGTAGTATCCGGCCACCACAAAAGCTCCAATGGAAGAGAAGGGTTCGGCCACCACAAGAGGAAGAGAGGGAGAGGATGGCCGGCCACACCAAGAAACAAAAGAGGGAGAGGAATAATAGATGTTGTATCTCATGAAGGCACCCTCACCCCTTCTTTTATATTCCTTGGCCTAGGCAAATTAGGAAATTTAATTATAATAAAATTTCCTTAATTTTCCTTGACATGAATTAATTGAGAAAAATAAAATAAAATTTCCCAATCAACTTGTGATGGCCAGCCACAATCAAAAGAGCAAATTAGGAGAGTTTCAATCAACAAATTAAAACTTCCTAATTTGTTTCCGGAAATTTTAAAAAATAAAATTTCTCTTTAAAAATCTCTTCATGGTTAATAAAAGGAAATTTCTATAATTTTAATTTTATTATTATGTGAATAATTTTAAAGAGAAAATAAAATATCTCACCAATCTACAAATAAGGAAAGAGATCTAATCTCTTTCTTTAATCTTTTGTAGATCTTTTATAAGAGAGATATTTTAATTTAAATTCTCTTTAATAAATTATTTCTTCCACATAATAAAAATTAAAATTAAAATTCCTTTTTAATTTAATTTGGCCGGCCCCCACTAGCTTGGGTTCAAGCTAGGGTCGGCCACCCAAATTCATACCTAGGCCGGCCCTAGCTTGTTCCCAAGCTAGCTTGGCCGGCCCCAATTGGGTGGGGTATAGAAGGTGGGTATAGGTGGGTATAGAACTCTATAAATAAGAGGCTACGATAGGGACCGAGAGGAGGAATTGATTTTGGTCTACCGATAAAATTAAGCATCCCGTGTTCGCCCCGAACACACAACTTAATTTTATCAATAATAATTCATTCCACTAGAGAACTATTATTGAACTACCGCACCAATCCCAAATTACATTTTTGGGCTCCTTCTTATTATGAGCATGTTAGTCTCCTTGTGTTTAAGATATCGAATGTCCACTAATTAAGTGAGTTACTGACAACTCATTTAATTAATATCTAAGTCCAAGAGTAGTACCACTCAACCTTATCATCATGTCGGACTAAGTCCACCTGCAGGGTTTAACATGACAATCCTTATGAGCTCCTCTTGAGGACATTATCAACCTAGTATCTCTAGGACACAGTTTCCTTCTATAATCAACAACACACACTATAAGTGATATCATTTCCCAATTTATCGAGCTTATTGATTCATCGAACTAAACCTCACCCATTGATAAATTAAAGAAATAAATATCAAATATATGTGCTTGTTATTATATTAGGATTAAGAGCACATACTTCCATAATAACCGAGGTCTTTGTTTCTTTATAAAGTCAGTACAAAAGAAACGACCTCAAATGGTCCTACTCAATACACTCTGAGTGTACTAGTGTAATTATACAGTCAAGATAAGCTGATACCTAATTACACTACGACCTACTAATGGTTTGTTCCTTTCCATTTTGGTCGTGAGCTACTGTTTATAATTTATAAGGTACTGATAACATTATCTTCTGCATATGACACCACATGCTATGTTATCTACAATATAAATTAATTGAACAACTACAAACAAATGTAGACAATTTGACTAAATGTGATTCTTTATTCATAATGAATGTTTACAAAGCTTAGGCTTTCAGTATACACTCCAACAAGCCCGTCGACCCGCTTGGACTTCTCGCCAGCTATCCGGTCAGCCCGTCGACCTAGCTGGACTTCTTGCCAGACATCCGGTCAGCCCGTCGACCTGTCTGGACTTATCCTGCACACTCGATCAGAGTGTTAGATCAACAATAAATCTAACTTAACCTATTTGTCATTCATCAAAACCTGGGTTAAATCGTTAGTGCTAACCGCACCAACAAATAAGTCGTAGGCAAGAAAGTACTTTCAGAGCAAAAGGAATGTTCAGTGCTACAACTACCAAGGAGAAGGGCACATCAAGGACGACTGCCCTAAATTGAAGAAGAAGGAGAAGGATAAGGGCAAAAAACCAACACGATCAAAGTACAAGAATCTGAAGGCCACATGGGATGAATCATCATCCTCCAAATCCGAGATCGAAGCCTACGCCGGACTAGCTCTAATGGAAGATCACTAAGGAGAAGATAAAAGTAGCTCAGATATGAGTATCGATGAAGGAGAAGGATCTTTAAAAGAAAGTTATGATGAAGGAGGAGCATCAGAACATAAGGTAAGTGAGATACGCACAATTTCTCCCAAATAGTCTTTCTAATTCATTAAAATATTTTCAAAGAATGTAGTACAATTAGAAAAAGATAATGCTAGGTTAAAATTAAACTTAGTAAAGTCATGCCCCTTAGATATGCTTGATAATCTAAAGTTAGAAAATGAAAAATTGAAAACACAAATAGAAAAACAAGATAATGACTACATATTTGAGTTCGAATATCTTTCAAAAATCAACATTGAAAATAATGGTAGAATTAATTGGTACATAAGAAATCACCAAGGACAAATTAGGAAAATTCCTAGAAATTATGTACCTCCCAAATTTTAAATAAATCCAGTAGGTAGGAACCTATATTGGGTTCCTAAATCTTACTTAGATAATTAAATAAATTTTTATTTGCATGCCTAAATTATCTTATTAGCCAAAGTAATGCATGCTAGAAATTTAATTTACCTGATTTATTCTTGTCGATAAAATCAGTCATTTTTGTTATAGTCAATTTTTTTGCTCAAAATTTATTTGTGCAAAATGAAAATATTCTCAAAAAAAATTTCGTTGAGTTGTTTTTTTTTAAAAACAATATTTTAAAAGATATTTCGTAAACTTATTCTATTTAAATCTGATAAAAATGTTTAGAATTTTATGAAATATATAACAAATTTCTAATTTTTTTTCAAAATAGAAGATTGATTAGTAAAGATAGAAATTTTTTAAAAATTATATGTAAAACCTGTTAGCATACTAATAATTCTTATTAAGAACCCCTAGAAAAATTTTCAAATTTACTAACAGTTTATTTTATTTTTCTCAAATTTTATTTTGATGTGATCAAAGAGGGAGAAGTACAAGTTAAGGAGGAGTAATAATTTTATTGCTTATTGCTTAATTCATTACGAATTTTATTGCTTAATTCATTACAATATTTGATTCTAATTGCAACTTCTTTACATAAAGTTATGTTATTGTATTTTTAACCCTAACTTAAACTTGGGTTGATATACATCAAAAAGGAGGAGATTGTAAGTACCCGGTGTAGTTTTGTTGTGATCAACCAAGTTAAGTTAGGTCCTGTGTGTGTTTGATCCTTATGTTTAAATGTGAAGGAACTTAAGAACATAAGAAGTTGAGTGGAAGATGCAGCTAGCGAGAAGGATGACACGGGAAAAGAGCCGATGAGCTCGGTGCATTCGAGGACGTAGTACTACGGAAGAGTACACTGGTGGATGAGAAAGATATTCACGACATTCAAGGGACAAGAAGCTAAGGAGAAAGTCTGCTCGAAGAAAAGGCCGGAAGATGGGTGTAGGTGAGTCCAATTTTGGATAGACAAAATCACCCAGGTGATCGGAGTAGCAGAAGAGCCATTGGGGAGCGACAGAGCTACTGGAGGCACCCTCAATTTAGTTGGAGGCATCTCCAGGCCTTTCTGTGGGAAGGCGCCTTCAATAGGTTTGAAGGCGCTTTCAACCACCCATGGAAGGCGCCTTTAACCCTTTGAATGCATCTTAGACTGGGCAAAATGTAACCGTTAGCAAAGATAAAACCTTATCTTTGCTTGTCTCACTGGAGGTGCCTTCCACCTTGTTGGAGGCACCTTCCAACTTGTTGGAGGCGCCTTCCAACCTCGGATAAGATTTTCCAGGGGCTATAAAAAATCCCTGGAACTAGGAAATATAAAACAATTTTAGTATTAATTTTCCTAGTCATTCTTGAGTTGTCAACGTGTGTAAAAGGCTTCTCCGCCTTCAACGAAGGAGATCTTCTAGTGCTTTTCAACATCTTAGATTAACAACCATGTAGGTTGTAACCAAGTAAAACTTTGGCCTTTTAGTTACTCTTTTTAAGTTGTTATTTCTTTTATTATTGTTATTGTGCTACTAATCAAAGGATCAAGAAAGGGGTTTATTTTTCTTGTAGGCAATTCATCCCCTCTTTTGCTTGCCCCGCTGCACCAACAATTAAGAGCATTCGCAGCACGCATCGTGTGCTGCGACTAAGAGCATTTGTAGTGCACAGTGCGTGCTATAGTTTGGATGTGATATTAACCACATATAATTATCAACATCGTACAATTATTATTAATATTTATTTAAAATATATAATCTAAATTTAAAATTTAGATATCAACATAATTCATTCATCACATAAAATAAAAATTTGTCGACAAGGAATTAAAATATGAATACATAATTTTTTTTTATCTAATAAACATTTGAATCGATTTTACAAATGAAACACGAGTGATAAGTCTTTTACATTCAAAGTTAATACATATTAGAAATAACTGAAAAAGAACCTACTCTCACAATTAACTAAAAAGATTTGCTGGTGTACATGATTTTCTACCATCCCTCTGCTTAGATTTATCACATGTCAAGGAAAGTCTGCACTATCTCTCTTTATCCGGATAACCTTTGATATTATGCCATATGAATACATGAATAGCACATTTCTTCAATTTTGGGATAGCACCAAGAGGAACCAACAATAAGCAAAACAACATAACTACTAATAGAAATAATTGTAGTCTCATACAATCTAAAAGTAACAAAATCATTTAGTGGGCCAAAGTAAGAACACTAAAAAAAGTTGAGCACTTAGAGAAATAAAGTAGTGCATAAAAAAGTTAACAAGTTCACCTAGAAAAAACAAAGAAGGCAAAATGAACAAGTTTTACATACAAATGAAACTATAAAAAATGACCTTTATGTAAAATTTAAGATTGATTCAGAAAATCATTGCTAAGTACTAATCACACATATAATCTATGTGAGTAGAAATGCACCTTTTAGCCTGAAATTGGGTCAGATTCATCAACAACAACTTGACTAACATGTTTCCCATAGTAGCCCAAAACAAAATTCTTTGAAAAGACATTGCCTTCTCCTTGGGCACAAGTCCACTAACAAATCCAAGTTTTAATTACTTTGATGGCTCTGTCACCATTTCTTGAACAATGATACCAAGAATGTTATTTAAAATTCAGATAAAACAACAAATAGAAGGAACATGGTGGTTGCAATACTTGTTCCAATAACAAAGGACTATCAAGAGAACCATCAGCGCTTTGGTGTGACTCATTTTCTCTCTACTAAGTAGTAGCACTACTTTGCTCCGAGTGAAAAAAATTCTCTAGCCTGAGAACAAGGAAGAAAGTTCATAATGCTTGATTGATATAAACTTACCAAAAAAAATCAGCACAAATATAGAATGGTTTTGTGGTTGAAGTTCCCATAGTTTATTACACTTGAGATCACAGCCTCTACCACATTTTAAGTGGTGGGCTTCATGATTGAGAAACTTAAAAAATCATTAGAAAGCAACACCATCAAATGCAGAATATATATATATATATATATGAAAGACTTTGACTGTTATCAAGCACATCTGATGTGAAAAGTTGATTTTTTTTAAACTTCAAGTACCATATATCAAACAAAGAGATTGATGTAGCATTTCATTTTACGCATGGAGGATTTCCTGAGCTCAAACTTGAAAGGTTATGTATCCAATTAATATTTAAGACTTAATTTTAGAACAGTCCAGTAATGATACTATCGATGCAATGTATTATAGTTGATCGAGGCCTTAGCCAATGGGCTTCCTAAATCAATGAGTCAACTTAGCATCATGCTCCATGATTTAGAAGGCACACCAATGTGTTCATAAGATCAAGACTTCTTTATAATTGTGATCATGTTGAATAGTAGGTAAACACTTGAATGCAAGATTAATAAAAGCAATAGGATAAAATTCATATTATTACAATGAACAAAACCAAAATGACAATTACAAAATCTACTTGGAACTGTGCAATCAATACAAACATCAATAACATATGTGAAGAATGCATATGTAAAGAATACAAGTTACAGCAAGCCTCGTATTACCATCCTGATTACAGTTAATAGATCTTACTAAATTTTAAATAATAATAATAATCATCTGCATCTGGCCCATTAACATCTACAAATCGTAGTAATTTATACCTTTTTGAGAACTAACATGTACTCAACTAGCTCATTATAAGCTCTTTGTAGTTTTTCATTGTTTGAATTAACTTCAATTAGCTCAGCTTCAATCTCTCCCAGTTTTATCTTCCATAAATGATAAAGTTCAATGCAAGAACATTTATATATCACAAGCATATGCCAACATGCAAATAGCACTTGAACAATAATGTCACCTCCAATTCATCAAAATCGATATGGATTTGTGTTGGCATTTCTGAATGCACAATTTCAGCCTTTTCCGTTTTACCTTTCATGAAATTTAGTTTGTGTGACATTTCACCACATCTTTTGATCTGCAAAGCAGTTAAGGAGATACATTTAGAGAGGATGGGAAATATTATAGTAATGAAACTATAGATATGAAAAATGGTGAACCAATAAAGCTAACTTTAAAAGAAAGAATAAGTAGTTTGTAGACTAATGTCAAAATAATATAAATTTCTCCTTTAAGCACAAAAAAGTGCAATTTATTTTCCTATATTTCAATTAAGTATATATATATATGCTCGCTGGAAACACTATAAGAAAATAGGGTATTATAAATGGATTTTTAAAATAAAAATAAAATCTATTTTAAATTTTAGTTAATTATAAACGGATTCACTAAGAATTATCAATCCATTTCACTTTTAAAAAAATTAATATACAAAAATTAAAATAAATTAGAAATAGAATTTATGAATAAATTTTTTAAACAATAATAAATATAGAATACGCGATTTTTATTTGTCTATACACTATTTATTATTAATCTGTTTATACGCGATTTCTTATAAGGCTGAAAGAAAGCGAATTATTATTAAGATTATAAATGATTTTATTTTCCAATTCCAATTAAAACACAACCCTAAGGGTTCTGATTTTATTTGCAAGCGATCTTCTTCTCTAGCTTCAAATCACGCACGACTCTAAGGTGCGCAACCCTCCGGCTAAATTTTCACTCAATCTTCTTCTCCACCAAGCCACATATCCACTGAATAAGCTCAAACTCAGGTAATCCTCATCTCCTCTAGCCTTTTTCTCTGTTTTGTAGTGCACAATAGAAGTTGTGTCCAACCAATGCGACGATGGGTGATCGCACTGCCTAATCACATGCGAGTCTGACCTAACTGCACGGTGACTTCCGTCTTGTCATTGCCATTGTGGTCGCTGCCATGGCTATCATAGCCTTGGAAGTGCTTGGCACTTCTCGTATGCAGCGTATTCGTGTAGACTAATCGCATGCGATGCTAGCCTAATCGCTACGTTTAGTCACATAAGTTGGCAAAAGGTGATCGTGCTCGCCCCCAATACTCCTGTCAACATGTCCCAATGTCAACATGGAAGAGATAAATCACGGATGATTAATAGTCCTTAGAATAATGACTGACACATAAGGAAGATATTTACGTCGACTATGTTAAAATTCGAATCCCAAACTTTAAGTTCATGAAATCTTATGTCTTAATCACTAGATCGTCTCCAAAAAAACTAGGTTTAGTTACATAAGGATATTACTAATAATGCATTTTATATATATTTTTTTTTACGCTGCCCTTTAGTTACGTACAGATAAAGCATTCCAGGTTTAGAAGATTTTAATGTGGTTCTGTAATTAATTTTATATGCTAACTTCTCCCTAGACTAACATTTCAGTAGGCATTGCTTGACCTGGATAAAACATTCCAGCTTTATACCATGTTGGTTAGCATAAACTAATGATGCATGCGATATTCAAATGGATTGATAGGTGGCTTGAATTTACTTGAGTTTTCAAAGAATCCTTCTAAATTTGCTACATCCACAAAATGACTTCTAGAGTTTGTCAAATTGTCATTTAAACTCTACATACTAACACTATTGAATTTTCCCTCGTGAACATTGTAGAGATTCTTTTGTTTTTTTTTGTGCTCCTAGGACTGACCCATGTTGATTAATTTAGCCCTCATAGTAATTGTCTTTGTTATTTAAAACACATGCTTATTATGGTCACTATTACTATAAAATAATTTTGGTAAGTAATCTGAATTACTGAAAGATTATCTCGATGAGATTTAATATGAATCTCATCCCATGCATGCATTGGTTTCATTATAAGAGTTATTGCCAATAAAAATAAGGGTATGATAATGAAACTGTGTGAGTGAAAAGATCTATTTGCAATGAGAGATACTATTTGCATCATATTTATTATCAAATCATATTATGTATAAGGAAACGATTCAACTATATGGGCTTTATCTTTCATTTTGTTTATGTATAATAACCAATGATTATTTATTCACCTATGCTATTATTTATAACCATTGATTACTTGTTAGATTTGATACCGTTGAGATATATTTGGGATAATTTTATAGATAGGGAAATGAAAAAGGTATGGAGTGAAAATATAAGTGAGAGATGCAGGACATGCATTCATTTGGCTAAGAAAGTAATATTATCATATGCACACAAAGATTTAGGAAGGGAAGTAGGTATATTAGATATGATAGATAGGAGACCTATTGGATGAAAACTAATATATGAAATAACTTAGTTAAGATCAAATGTAAAATTACACTTAAGAAGAAAATGATAGTGAATGATAGGTCTGTAAAATACCGAAAATAGGCGAATATTAATAAGGGAGTTTTTCAGAATTTTTGAAAATTTTTCGGGAATTTTTCGGAGCTCGTATGGACGGGTTAACGGGGTTAAAAACGGGGCCCGGAAAAGCCTGTTTAGGTTACCCCATTTAAATGAGGAAAAGTTGAATTTTTCTTAATTCTTTTCCTTTATTTTATTTTCCTTTTTTCTTTATTTTTCGCCGGTTCCTCTGTTTCTCCTCCCCGAAAACCGCCTGCGCCCTCTTCCCTTCTTCTCTCACGCCGAAGCCTTAATCTCCCTGCCCTAGCCACCCGGCGCCGCCCGACCGCCGACTACCGCAGTCTCCGCCGGCCATCCCGTGCCTTAGCCAAGCTTCCTCCTGCCGAGGCTGCGCCCTAGCATCCTCTCCTGCCACCACAGCGAGCGCCGGAGCCGATCCCTAGCAGCGTCGCCGCCACTCCGACCCGACGCCACTGTCGCCGGCGATGCACGGAGCAGCGCCTCACCTCTGGTGCCCCAGCATCGACCACCACAGTGTAGCGAGCCCTGACGCTGATTTCCTCTCCTCTGACACCCTCTGCCCTCGTCCAGCCGCGTGCCCTAGCCGGAAAACCACGACCACCATCTCTCTCCGGTGGCCACAGCTTTGCATACCTCAGCCCTAGCCACTGCCTGTTTCTTGAAGTGGTGCCGACGCCGACTTCTTCTTCTCTGTGCCACTGTTTTCCTTTGTGCTACACTGCCCTTCCAGCTCTGGATCTCAGCCTCGGGTTGCTGTGAAGTGCAGACAGTGAGTAAGGTGATCAGACCCCCCCAAGGTGAGCCTTGATTTGGTCTTGCATGGTTGAGCATGTACACACTGTGAATTAGACGTTTGATTTGTCTAGGTGCTGATTTGAAAGGGCTGACTTGCTAGGCAACGGTTCCACCTCGCTCCGGATAGGATTATTGGCAGCAACTTCGTCTACTGTGCTGCAACAGCGAATCTTCTCCAGCTGTGATTTGAGATGAAAATGTGTTTTATGTATGAATTGATACGTACCTAATTTGGTTATAGGATGATACATTGATGGCGGATCCTTGTTGTTTCTCCTTGTAAGTAGTATTCGTTTGATCTGTGTTGGATTACAGATCCAAGCAGTGACACCAGAACTTGTTGAGTCTTGGCCAGCAAGTGTTGATTTTAGGGCTCAGATTACAGAGGTATGAGTTGGGTTCTGGGTTAGATTTATGTGATTGTTGATTAGGGTTTGTGCCCTAATCTAGTGTAGGAGATTTTTATTTAGTTATTTATTAGGTATGTGATGAGTTATGATTTAGGGTTTTGCCTAGATAGTTTTAAGGATTCTATTTAGCAAATCATTGGAATTTTAGCTAAATAAAATATATCTCTGTTGGTATTACAGGACCTTGACGCGAGATGAGTTTCTCGACGTCCGGATTTGGATTGATCGGACCTTTCTATTTTCGGAGGCAGGTACTTTTGACTTATTGTCTTTGATATGCTTAGTAATGAAAATAATATGTTGCATTAATTGTGTTTCCTATTTGTTTCGGTTAATCACTGCCCAACACATGTTACCTGTTTGATTGATTGTTTGATTTCATTTCGTATTGATCTTGTAACGATCTATCATGCTCATGGGTAGTGATATAACCATGTTTTACCATGTCATGACCTAGGTTTGATACCTTATTTGATCAGTATACCTTGATATGATTTATTCACTATGGTGCCCATTGTTATATGTCCAGAGGTTGGTTTAGTATATTACCATGCTTAGTGACATGCACCATTTGCATGATCGCATGCTGTGCGATAGATTGCTCCATTATTGTTGAGCACTTTGCCAGTTTTCATCACTGTTCGGTGCTTCGTTGTGACGCTCATGGGTAGCGTGACACAGCGTAGTAGCACGTCAGTTTGACTCTTCCGGTGCTCCGTTGATCCGCTCAGGGGTAGTGTGACGCAGCGTGTATCACGTTAGAGATTCCTCCCCGTCATAGTGTACCGGGAGATGAGAGCATTGCGCTCCCCCATTTATGATTTGGGGTAGGAGTACGTGTGTACTCCGACAGCATCCCGTCCACTCGGTCACTCATCAGGGGTAGTGATGCAGAGTGCACGGTCGTCACAACCCTACCCACTCGGTCCCACTTTTGTTGTGAGTTGGCTGACTAGCGTCAGGGGTGACCATGACATTGGCATCATATGCATGATGCATTTATTGCTTGTGTTTGTGTTTGCTGCATTTATATGCTGCATATTGTTTGGATACCTATGTTTGACATGCATACAGGATTTCCCTATCACTCGGACTGTTTGTCCATATACCCAGGTCCTGGTTAGTACAGTTTCTCTCCTGTTTTACTTCGGTTTGCATTTATCTTTATTTTTATCAGGAGACTGTACGCATGATTAGTGCTAGGTGTTATTTCTTTACTTTGCATATCAATTGTACCTGCTGAGTGTTGGACTCACCCCGCCTCCATTGTTGTTATATTTCAGGATGATGCTGTCAGGAGAGAGTTCTAGTTGCTGGTCCCCTGAAGACTTACGGATCTACTGGTTTTGTTTGTTTTCTTTTTGACTATGTTATAGACTTGGTTTGTTTGGATACTTGGACTTTGTATGGATTTTGAGATGTTGATGGATTTTTGGTATGATTTGGATTTTATTCTACTACATGTCTGCCTGGACGGCAGAAGAGGTGAGTTCGTCAGATTTGAGCTTTACGAGTGTAGTGGAGTAGGGTGGATTTCGAGTCAGGGTATTATCTTTCTGTTTACTTATATAAACTGCGTGGTGATGGTTTATTTTGTTGTTATTATTCCAGCCGCATATGGCTGAGGTATTTAGTGCTTGTAGAAAGTTTCAGATTGTCTGCCGTACAGGGGAGATGCTGCCGAAATTTCTTCGGACAGGGACTCCTCCAGGGCATGACAATTTAGTGGTATCAGAGCAGGTATACGATACTTGCTATGTGTTTTCGATTTTCGAGATTTATTCTAATACCAATTTATTTGGTATCAGAGGGCAGTTTTACGATCGTTGTTTTTCATATTTTAGATATTTGGGATAACCTGATACCTATTGATATGGTATCAGAGCGCCAAGTTTGGCGATACTTGTTGGATTTTTGTATTTTGGATTTTCGAGGTTTATCTGATACCAATTTATTTGGTATCAGAGCGGGTTATGATACCTGCTTTTGGTTTTCTGGAGATTTATCGGATACCTGTTGTTGGTATTCTGGATATTTGGGTTAGCCAGGTTTGCGAGTCAAACTGGGCATTTTCGGATTTTCGATATGGTTATGTTTCGGATTTCCGTTCGGATTTATATGGATTTCCGGCAATTTTTTCGTTCGGAATTTTGAGGTCAGAAGTTGGGGACTGGACAGCGACGGAACATCTCCAGACGACATATAGGTATGATGTTTAATTTTATAGTTTATGATAGGTATTAACATTCTTTATGTAGTACCTGTTTGGTTGTTGTAGCCCATATTACCTGTGATGGGTTAGCCATTGAGCATGGTTGATCTTAATAGAGATCAAGGATTATAGTCTTTGGTGATTTTTCATATCATACCATCAGTAGTTTTAGCTTCTGTTACTACTAGTAGGAGATGGAGGCACATACTAGCCTCTGCTATTGTTAGCTGGCTAATGGATGATACCTACATATTCTTGTTGACTTAGCCAGTAGAGTTTTTATACTCATATCTTTTGGATATTAGGGTATCCGATACGATGAAAATTGGTCATTTGGGGAGTTATCATGTTTGATCATTGTTGAGAATGATTTGAGGTTGAGGGATATTGGGAGATCAGATATTGTGATGTGTTGATTTCTAATGATTTATGAGAGTAAATGTTATGTGGTTGTTTGATGATCTATTAGTGGATAACTATTTTTGATGATATATTATTTGGGTTGTTGTTGATGGTGACATAGTGAGTGTCATGTATGATATTCACAGGTTTGATGTTTATTGTTGGTGATCAGATTATAAATCGGGTGCTAGAGAGTTTATGGTTTAGAGTGCCTATGAGATTTTAATAAATCTGGTTAGTTGTGGTTAGTTAACAGGATGATAAAATTGATGTTTACTTCCTCTGGTATTGGACTATGTTGATAAATAATGATTTGATGTTTAGAATGTTAACTTGCTCTCATGGGGAGTAGAGACTTATTCATCTGATATTATGTGGGCTGATATTTTTGAGGACAAAAAATGAGAGTGTCTTGCTGTTCTTGAATTCTGACTTTATCTTTTGGGTCGTATACCTTTATACATATGATTATTGTGGGTTTCTAGTTGATTATGCCCGAGTGGATAGGCATACATATCTGATTGTTTATTGGAGGTATTTCTCAATTAAAAACTATGTTGTGGAATGTGCACATATGTTTGAGTGTTTTATTGGATGTATCTTATCGATTAAATTTGAGTTGTGATATGTGCAGATGTGTTCGGTGTAATATTCGAGGTATTTTATTGATTATATTTGATTTGTGGATGCACTTGTGTCTATTAGGCTTTGTTGGAAGTATTACGTTGATTATACTCTTGGCATAGGTGTATATATGCCATGTGAGGTTGTTTGAGGTGTATTGTCGATTATACCTATGTTGATATATGCACACGGGTTCGGTAGATATTGTTGGAGGTATCACACTGATTTATACCTGTGCTATGAGTGTGTTTGGTGTATATAAATTGGAGGATTATGTCGATTATACATATGTTGTGTGTGCATGTGTACCCGGTGTATGGTGGGTAGCATCATGATGATTCTACCTATATTGAATTTAGAATGCTGAGTGTCTACATTATGTTATTGGTTGTATAACCCTGTCAACTAATTCTCCTATTAGTGGGTGACCAACCCACTAGGATGATGATAGAGTTGACTATGGATTTGATTTGTTTACTAGGTTGTTTATACCTTTGGTTGCCACAGTGATATGTGGTTGAGTGATCTCGTGCAGCCTCTAGTTGGATAGTTAGGTGTTTGGGACACTTATGGATCGTTTGTGGTGGAGCGGAGTTCCCACATATACATATTTCGGATTGCTTGTAGCGGAGCATTGCTCCCATATCTATTGCAGATACATGTTATAGATTATTTGTAGTGGAGTGTTACTCCTACATATTGAGGATTTCTTGTGGTAGAGCGTTGCTCCCACATATGTGGTATTTTCTGTGATGGAGCGTTGCTCTCACACTGGAGGATCTATGCTTAGATGATTTATATCGTTGGTGATCATATTTCAGACTTATTGTCAGGGATCTTATGGTTAGAAATGTCTGTGATACGGACATTATGGGTCATGGTTTTACCATTAGGGCTTGCGGAGTCTTAGATGTTTTCATGGACTAGATGATTTGGGTATCCCTAGGATATTTGATCATAATTCGTTATCGTTATTGATGATGTGGTGTTTTATTCCTGATATGAGGTGTATCACGTACACTATCTTTGCATAGTTCTAGAGATGTTTCGACTGAAACGTCTAGATGTGAAGATCAGTAGTGCGTATTTTGGTTGTCTTCTGTGAGATGTTTGAGACACACGGTCACCAGTAGGAGTATACCGTGGTTCCATAGGAGAACGAGGTTGTTACCGTTGGGAGTAGACGGAGTCTATAGAAGAGGCTCGCAACTTCCTTTGTTTGGATCGATATTTCCGGAGAAACGTTGAGGATTTCTCTCGGATAGTTATGCCACTGACACGCATGACCTAGAAAGGCGTGAAGTTCACTTGGACTGAGGATGACAAGACCAGTTTCTAGGAGCTGAAGTGGAGACTAGTGTCGGCTCCGATTTTGGTTTTACCTTCTGGAGAGGACGGATATGTCCTCGACACCGATGCATCTATTCAGGGTTTGAGCGCTGTTCTGATGCAACACGATATGGTAGTTTCCTATGCTTCTCGTCGGTTGAAGGAACATGAGAAGAACTACCCTGTACATGATCTGGAGCTAGTCGCCATTATTTTTGCCATGAAGATTTGGCGGCATTATGTATGGCGTTACATTTGAGATTCTCACTGACCATAAGAGTCTCAAATATCTGTTTACTTAGAAGGAACTTAATCTCTGACAGAGGAGATGGATGGAGTTCCTGAAGGATTATGATTGTACCATTAGCTATCACCCGAGAAGAGCTAATGTGGTTGCTGATGCACTCAGCAGGAAATCCAGAGGGACTTTAGCTTGCTATCGAGTTGTGGTCACAGACTTGATTTAAGGTTCCTCCGATTTGGGCCTTAAGGGGTAAGTACAGACAGAGCAGGGTACTCTGGTTATCATGGTTGCTCAGTCGTTGATCAGGACGAGGATACGATAGCCCTAGGCTGCTGATCAGTATTTGTAATTTATTTGCAGCCAGATAGCTTCCGGGCAGCAGACCGAGTTCACACGAGACGAGGAGAGTGTTACACTTCCGAGGAAGATTATGCGTACTTCAGTCTCATCCGGTCTTATAGGAGTTACTTCCGGAAGCTCATCGCTCTTGATTTGCTGTCCACCTAGACGGTACCCATATGTACCAAGATTTGAGGTGTTTCTATTGGTGGAACGACATGAAGGATGACATGAAGGAAGACATCGCGGATTTTGTAGCTAGATGTCTTGTCTGTTAGCAAGTGAAGGCCGAGCATCAGAGATATGTCGGCTTACTTTAGCAGATTCCAATTTCTGAGTGGAAATGAGAACATATTACCATGGACTTTGTGGTAGGTTTGCCGAGGACACGACGAGGTCATGACGCGATTTGGGTAATCGTTGATCGATTAACCAAATCCGCGCACTCGTTAGTGATCCGGAAGACTGATTTCCTGGATCGATTGGTAGATCTGTTTTGCCGGGAGATCATCAGATCACGTGGTGTCCCGTTGACTAATATTTCGAATAGAGACCCCGGTTCACGTCTCATTTTTTTTTCTTTTTGACAGATTCTGCAGCAGGCCTTGGGCACTCAGCTCTGTTTCAGTACAATTTTCCATCTACAGACAGATGGACAGTCAGAGCGGACCATTTAGACTTTAGAGGACCTGCTGAGGTCATGTGTTATGGATTTCGGAGGCAGTTGGGAGGACCATCTGCCGTTAGTAGAGTTTGCCTACAACAACAGCTTTCATTCGGCTATCCAGATGGCACCGTTTGAGGCGTTGTATGGTAGACCTTGTCGAACACCCATCCTCTGGGATGAGGTTGGAGAGGCCAGTTGTTGGGACCTCATAGAGTTCACCAGGGTGCAGAGTTGGTCCGTACTATTAGACGGAGGATGTCAGAGGTGCAGGATCGCCAGAAGAGTTATGCTGATCGGAGACGCAGACCACTAGAGTTCTCTGTTGGCGACCATATATTTCTGCGAGTTTCATCCACGAAAAGGGTGAAGAGAATTGGCTTCAGAGGTAAGCTAGCTCCACGATACATTGAACCTTTCCAGATCTTGGAAAGGATTGGAGCGGTAGCTTACCGGTTGGCACTACTGCCGTCCTTGGCAGGAGTGCACGATGTATTCCACGTATCTATGCCGAGGAGATACGTACCCGAATCGACACATGTACTGACAGATATCACAGTTTCAGTACAGCCTGGTGTCACTTATGAGGAGATTCCGGTATGGATTTTAGACCGGAAGGAGAGTCAGTTGTGGAACAAGACAATCCGGCTTGTTAAGGTCGGATGGTAGTATCACTCAGACGAGGAGGCTACTTGGGAGCTCGAGGATACTATCCGAGCTCGATATCCCCATCTTTTCACTTGAGGTATGTGATTTGTTTACCGTTCAGCACTTATGCTTTATATCTGTTGTTGGTACTTACTGATGGTAGATAACGAAATTTGGGGACCAAATTTTTATTAGTGGGGGAGAATGTAAAATACTGAAAATAGGCGAATATTAATAAGGGAGTTTTTCAGAATTTTTGAAAATTTTTCGGGAATTTTTCGGAGCTCGTATGGACGGGTTAACGGGGATAAAAACGGGGCCCGGAAAAGCCTGTTTAGGTTACCCCATTTAAATGAGGAAAAGTTGAATTTTTCTTAATTCTTTTCCTTTATTTTATTTTCCTTTTTCCTTTATTTTTCGCCGGTTCCTCTGTTTCTCCTCCCCGAAAACCGCCTGCGCCCTCTTCCCTTCTTCTCTCACGCCAAAGCCCTAATCTCCCTGCCCTAGCCACCCGGCGCCGCCCGACCGCCGACTACCGCAGTCTCCGCTGGCCATCCCGTGCCTTAGCCAAGCTTCCTCCTGCCGAGGCTGCGCCCTAGCATCCTCTCCTGCCACCACAGCGAGCGCCGGAGCCGATCCCTAGCAGCGTCGCCGCCACTCCGACCCGACGCCACTATCGCCGGCGACGCACGGAGCAGCGCCTCACCTCTGGTGCCCCAGCATCGACCACCACAGTGTAGCGAGCCCTGACGCTGATTTCCTCTCCTCCGACACCCTCTGCCCTCGTCCAGCCGCGTGCCCTAGCCGGAAAACCACGACCGCCATCTCTCTCCGGTGGCCACAGCTTTGCATACCTCAGCCCTATCCACTGCCTATTTCTTGAAGTGGTGCCGACGCCGACTTCTTCTTCTCTGTGCCACTGTTTCCCTTTGTGCTACACTGCCCTTCCAGCTCTGGATCTCAGCCTCGGGTTGCTGTGAAGTGCAGATAGTGAGTAAGGTGATCAGACCCCCCAAGGTGAGCCTTGATTTGGTCTTGCATGGTTGAGCATGTACACACTGTGAATTAGACGTATGATTTGTCTAGGTGCTGATTTGAAAGGGCTGACTTGCTAGGCAACGGTTCCACCTCGCTCCGGATAGGATTATTGGCAGCAACTTCGTCTACTGTGCTGCAACAGCGAATCTTCTCCAGCTGTGATTTGAGGTGAAAATGTGTTTTATGTATGAATTGATACATACCTAATTTGGTTATAGGATGATACATTGATGGCAGATCCTTGTTGTTTCTCCTTGTAAGTATTATTCGTTTGATCTGTGTTGGATTACAGATCCAAGCAGTGACACCAGAACCTGTTGAGTCTTGGCCAGCAAGTGTTGATTTTGGGGCTCAGATTACAGAGGTATGAGTTGGGTTCTGGGTTAGATTTATGTGATTGTTGATTAGGGTTTGTGCCCTAATCTAGTGTAGGAGATTTTTATTTAACTATTTATTAGGTATGTGATGAGTTATGATTTAGGGTTTTGCCTAGATAGTTTTAAGGATTCTATTTAGCAAATCATTGGAATTTTAGCTAAATAAAATATATCTCTGTTGGTATTACAGGACCTTGACGCGAGACGAGTTTCTCGACGTCCGGATTTGGAATGATCGGACCTTTCTATTTTCAGAGGCGGGTACTTTTGACTTATTGTCTTTGATATGCTTAGTAATGAAAATAATATGTTGCATTAATTGTGTTTCCTATTTGTTTCGGTTAATCACTGCCCAACACAAGTTACCTGTTTGATTGATTGTTTGATTTCATTTCGTATTGATCTTGTACCGATCTATCATGCTCATGGGTAGTGATATAACCATGTTTTACCATGTCATGACCTAGGTTTGATACCTTATTTGATCAGTATACCTTGATATGATTTATTCACTATGGTGCCCATTGTTATATGTCCAGAGGTTGGTTTAGTATATTACCATGCTTAGTGACATGCACCATTTGCATGATCGCATGCTGTGCGATAGATTGCTACATTATTGTTGAGCACTTTGCCAGTTTTCATCACTGTTCGGTGCTCCGTTGTGACGCTCATGGGTAGCGTGACACAGCGTAGTAGCACGTCAGTTTGACTCTTCTGGTGCTCCGTTGATCCGCTCAGGGGTAGTGTGACGCAGCGTGTAGCACGTTAGAGATTCCTCCCCGTCATAGTGTACCGGGAGATGAGAGCATTGCGCTCCCCCATTTATGATTTGGGGTAGGAGTACGTGTGTACTCCGACAGCATCCCGTCCACTCGGTCACTCATCAGGGGTAGTGATGCAGAGTGCACGGTCATCACAACCCTACCCACTCGGTCCCACTTTTGTTGTGAGTTGGCTGACTAGCGTCAGGGGTGACCATGACATTGGCATCATATGCATGATGCATTTATTGCTTGTGTTTGTGTTTGCTGCATTTATATGCTGCATATTGTTTGGATACCTATGTTTGACATGCATACAGGATTTCCCTATCACTCGGACTGTTTGTCCTTATACCCAGGTCCTGGTTAGTACAGTTTCTCTCCTGTTTTACTTCGGTTTGGATTTATCTTTATTTTTATCAGGAGACTGTACGCATGATTAGTGCTAGGTGTTATTTCTTTACTTTGCATATCAATTGTACCTGCTGAGTGTTGGACTCACCCCGCCTCCATTGTTGTTATATTTCAGGATGATGCTGTCAGGAGAGAGTTCTAGTTGCTGGTCCCCTGAAGACCCGAAGACTTACGGATCTACTGGTTTTGTTTGTTTTCTTTTTGACTATGTTATAGACTTGGTTTGTTTGGATACTTGGACTTTGTATGGATTTTGAGATGTTGATGGATTTTTGGTATGATTTGGATTTTATTCTACTACATGCCTGCCTGGACGGCAGAAGAGGTGAGTTCGTCGGATTTGAGCTTTACGAGTGTAGTGGAGTAGGGTGGATTTCGAGTCAGGGTATTATCTTTCTGTTTACTTATATAAACTGCGTGGTGATGGTTTATTTTGTTGTTATTATTCCAGCCGCATGTGGCTGAGGTATTTAGTGCTTGTAGAAAGTTTCAGATTGTCCGCCGTACATGGGAGATGCTGCCGAAATTTCTTCGGACAGGGACTCCTCCGGAGCGTGACAAGGTCAACTACCAACATAGACGGATTTATGAACGACCTATACTGGGTTGTAGCCCAGCCCTATTTGAGAACCGTTTGTACTTCCAAGCCACCTCCTTTAAGCTTCTGCATCATCTGATTTTGCACCCGTTTCCTTCGTCTTTGAGGTGTCAGCAGCCTCTGTTTCTGTTGGCGTATATACTGAAAGCCTAAGATTTTGTAAACATTTATGTTAAATAAAGAATCACATTTAGTCAATTTTGTTAGCTAGAGCCCTAGAGCCAATCATTTGATGATTGTATTTTGGACTTGTTGTATCATATTCTATATACATAAAGGCATTTGGTTTTTGGTTATTATACTTACTTGTATTGGTGCCAAATAAACTAAGTATAATAACGTCCTTGAGTAGACAATTCTCACCTATATCAATCGGTTAGTTGAACCGATAGTGAGATGATATAGGGAACACTACTCTTAATCATTCCTAGTCGAGTATTAACATTCAGGGACAATGTTAATACAATAAGACTAGCATGTAGGTCAACTCGATGACTTGATCTCACAAGTCATGGATATAGAGATATCAAGTTGACACATGGGTATACATTAGAGAATGTATACTGAATGACCCGCCATGAGAAAGTATCATGGATCGTTATATGAGTGTCATATACTTTCTCATGTGGCTATTAGTATGACTACTAGTCCTTAGACCTGAAGTCACCATGGTTCCCTACATAAGGAGTTATGTACTTTGGTTTCGTCAAACGTCACCCGTAACTGGGTGGACTATAAAGGCGATTACTGGGTATGTAACGAATTATGCAGAGGGATGTGAGTGATGTAGATGTGATCTATCCCTCCTATATGACGGGAGAGACATTGGTATTCTTGATAGAGTGTGACCACGAAGTGCATGGCCATGCCCAAATGAGTCAATATAGGATATTGAGCTCATTTGATTTAGTGAGTCTACTTGGAGTTCAAAATTTAGATTGGTCAGATGATGACACGGTCTTTGCCTCACATTGATCAATCTAGATGTCTAGGATAGAAGGACACTTGTCATATTTTGTGAGGAGTCACAATTAGTAGTCACAAGGTGATGTCGGATCTCGACATTCTTGTAACTTGGGTAGTAATGATGTGTTGCTAGATACCGCTCATTACATATGCTCCTAAATGGGTTTAGGGCATTGCCAACGTTACAAGAACCTATAGGGTCACACACTTAGGACAATTAGATGGAGATTAGGTTCATATGATGAACCAAGAGAATTAGATTCATTTGATGAATCAAATTGGATTAAGAGTAATCCTAATTAGGCTAACTTGAGTTCAACTCAAGTTGATTCATGTGTTCAATGAGTCTAATTTAGATTTTGACTCATTGAATCAATTTAATTAAATGAATTAGATTCATTATATTAAGTTGGCTTGAATCAAATGGTTGGATTCGATCAACCATGGAAGAGATTTGGTCAACTTTGACTTGACTTGAGAGGAAGATTAAAAGTCAAGTTTGACTTGACTTTATGCCACCTCATTGGTGAGTTGGCATTGATATGGACTAATGATGTTACTCCACATCATCATTGGGTGCCACCTCATGGAAGTTACAAAGCCATTCTCTTTAATGGCTTCACATTAATGACGCTTAATGCATTAATGTGGAGAGTTACACACATGATGGTGGATGGCCACTTGAATGAGTAGAATGACTTTCATTTTGAAAATATTCTCTCATTCATTCCTTCTTCTTCCTCCTTGAGTTCTTCTTGCTCTCTCCCTCTCCTCTTCTTGCCGTGGCCTATCAAGGTGCTAGCACACCTTTGTTTAGGTCTTCTCCACCTAAGTTATCCGTGTGGATACTTCTAGAGGACCGTACGCTTGACGGTCTAGAGATCCGGCATTTTGGACGAGCGGGATTTGCGTAGGGCGCGCTTCGAAGGTATAATTCTTCTTCATGTAGATCTAGGAGTAGATCTAAGTTGTAAACTCGTACTCATATCATTTTTGAAAAGTTTTCTTCGCACGAGATCCAGTGGCATGGGAGATTCGGGGTTTCCACGATGCGAAAAAGCGGTTTTCGTGTCCCGAAAAACCCAACAAATTTATCTACATTTGTTTGTAGTTGTTCAATTAATTTATATTGTAGATAACATAGTATGTGGTGTCACATATAGAAGATGATGTTATCAGTACCTTATAAATTATAAACAGTAGCTCACGACCAAAATGGAAAGGAACAAACAATTGGAAGGTCGTAGTGTAATTAGGAATTAGTTTATCTTGACTATATAATTACACTAGTACACTTAGAGTGTATTGAGTAGGACCATTTGAGGTTGTTTCTTTTATACTGACTTTATAAAGGAACAAATATCTCAGTTATTATGGAAGTGTGTGCTCTTAATCCTAATATAATAACAAGCACATATATTTGATATTTATTTCTTTAATTTATCAATGGGTGAGATTTAGTTTGATGAATCAATAAACGCGATAAGTTGGGAAATGATATCACTTATAGTGTGTGTTGTTGATTATAGAAGGAAATTGTGTCCTAGAGATACTAGGTTGATAATGTCCCCAAGAGGAGCTCATAAGGATTGTCATGTTAAACCCTGCAGGTGGACTTAGTCCGACATGACGATAAGGTTGAGTGGTACTACTCTTGGACTAAGATATTAATTAAATGAGTTGTCAGTAACTCACTTAATTAGTGGACATTCGATATCTTAAACACAGGGAGACTAACACACTCATAATAAGAAGGAGCCCAAAAAATGTAATTTGGGATTGGTGCGGTAGTTCAATAATAGTTCTCTAGTGGAATGAATTATTATTGATAAAATTAAGTTGTGTGTTCGGGCGAACACGGGATGCTTAATTTTATCGGGAGACCAAAACCAATTCCTCCTCTCGGTCCCTATCATAGCCTCTTATTTATAGAGTACGATACCCACCTATACCCACATAAAGGGGGCCGGCCAAGCTAGCTTGGAATCAAGCTAGGGCCGGCCTAAGCATGGTTTAGGGTGGCCGGCCCTAGCTTGAACCCAAGCTAGAGGGGCCGGCCATAATTAAATTAAAAAGAATTTTAATTTTAATTTTTATTATGTGGAAGATATAATTTGTTAAAGAGAATTAAAATTAAAATATCTCTCTTGAAAAGGATCTACAAAAGATTAAAGAAAAAGATTAAATCTCTTTCCTTATTTGTAGATTGGAGAAATATTTTATTTTCTCTTTAAAAATTATTCACGTGTTGAAAAATTAAAATTATAGAAATTTCTTTTTATCAACCATGAAGAGATTATAAAAGGAAATTTTATTATTTAAAATTTCCAAAGACAAATAAGAAAGTTTTAATTTGTTGATTGAAACTTGTCTAATTTGCTTCTCTTTGATGTGGCCGGCCAAGACATGTTGTTTTAAGAAATTTTGTTTAATTTTTCTTAATTGATTCATGTCAAGGAAAATTAAGGAAATTTTATTGTAATTAAATTTCCTAAATTACCAAGGCCAAGGAATATAAAAGAAGGGGAGGGGGTGTCTTCATGAGACACAACTTCTATTATTTCTCTTCCTCTTTTCCTTGGTGTTGTGGCCGGCCAACCTCTTTTCTTCTCTTCCTCTTTGTGGTGGCCGAATCATCCCTATTGCTTGGAGATCTTGTGGAGGTCGGATACTACTTGGAGAAGAAGAAGAAGAAGAAGGAGAGAAAGCTTGCATCCCTTGGAGCTTGGTTGGTGATTTGTTCTTCATCCTTGGTAAAGCTTCCTTGTTGTGGCCGAACCTAGCTAGGAGGAGAAGAAGGTGGTTGGTGGTTTCTCATCTCGGAAGATCGTTGCCCACACAACGTCCGAGGTTAGAAGAGGAATACGGTAGAAGATCAAGAGGTCTTTCTAGAAGGTATAACTAGTAATTTTTCCTTTCCGCATCATACTAGTTATTTATGGAAATAATACCACATACAAGAGGCTTACGATTCTAGTATTTCGAATATGTTTTTCGATGTTGTGTTCTTTTGATTTATTTTTCCTTGTGATTTGATTGTTCTTTTCGGTTAACCTAAAGTTATTTTAGGAAATTAAATATTAGCTTTCCATAAAATGTTTTGTCTAGTCGGTGGTGGTTGCTCCCATATCCAAGAAGGCCATGTGCCTCGCCACGTCAATACTGGGAACCAATTATGGAAATTAATATTTAATGAAATAAATAACTTAAGGTGATTTGGATCGAACGTGTTAAGTTCCGCAGGAATCCAAGTCTAAACCTAAAAGAACAAATAGATTAAGTTTTGGATCAAACGTGTTAAGTTCCGCAGGCGATTCAAAATTTAATTTAAAAGAACACATGGTAGCTAGGAAAAAGGTTCAGACCTTTGTACAAAATTTTTGTACAGTGGAACCTCTAGGTTTTTCGAGTAGCAACCAACAATTGGTATCAGAGCTAGGGTTTTGCCTCTGTGTATTTGGTATTAGTTTAATTATGCACATGTCATACATAATTTAGGCAGGATAATAGTAGGATGTGCTAACTTTGTGGATGCAGGATCCAACTATTATGGCTTATAGTTTTATGTGTGTGATTGGACCCTTGGACATGTCAAGGGCATTTATATGTGTGTGCATGATTGTATTATAAAATAAAGCAGGAGCAGTATTTAGTTTTATTAGGATTTAATTTTGATCTAGATACATGTACATTCCTTTTATCGAATATAGGATCAAAATTATAAAATTCTATTTATGTCGCGGATCGAATCTTGGAAATCATGGAATCTTCTGAGGACGAGAGGCGCAACGGAACAAGGAGCAAGATGGATGCGACAGCTAGACCCGGTGGAGGTGGCCAAATATGGCAGCAGCTTGGGATGACAACACACGGAGGACAACCATAGATAAAAGTCATAATAGTTGAAAATTAGATTTTCTATTTATTGCTTTTATATTGTGCTGTGTGTGTATGTTAGTATACATGTTTAGTAGGCTAACATAGTTAAAATTCCTCATTTATAAATAACTAAGTGGGAGAGGGATTTTTAAGTAAAACTCATGGTCTCCATTACTGGTTTGTAAGTGATGCAAACAAGCTTGCGCGTTGGCTCTGAGTGCCTTCCTCCATATCGGATGAGCTTGTTTGTGGATCACTAGAACAAACTTCCATTTGGGATGACTATAGGAAGTTAATCAAGAGCGTGTGATCTTCCCCATCAGAAGGGGCACAATCTTATTAATGGACTTAGTGTCAAGTAATGGTATACACTTAGGCACAACTAATAGTATCCTCCCCATCGGAGTCACTGCTATTATTTGTGAGACCAAATGATACCAACTATTAATTTTATTTGTCAAAAAGTTAGGTTGACAAGATAATAAAATTAATGGGTTAAAACCCTCCTTTTACAAATGTTGAATTTGTATACGTCCACACTATCGTGGCATACAAAATTCACGGTGGTTTGAGGTGTTGGTTAATTTAAAATAGTATTGTTTGAGGAATCAATATTATTCTAAATTTAGAGTTCTGACCAAAAGTTATTTATGATTCTTAGGATGACTTTCAACTCACTGTCCATCATACTTCAACAAAATAGACTTATTGGACCTAATTACATAGATTGGAAAAGGAACCTGGGCATTGTCCTTACTGCTGAAAGCTATAAATTTGTACTGACTGAGCCTTGTCCTGAAGCACCTACTGGTGAATCTACTCAAGAGGAGATTGAATATCATAGGAAATGGGTAAAAGCAGATGAGATGGCGCGGTGTTACATTTTGGCTTCAATGTCAAATGTATTGCAACATCAACATCAAGATTTACCAACAGCCTATGATATTATGAACAATCTCAAGGAACTCTTTGGTCATCAGGATAGGGCTTCTAGACAAGAAGTCATGAGAAAGATAATGACAGCCACCATGCAAGAGGGTACTCCTATGAGGGATCATATCCTAAAGATGATGACTTATCTGAACGAGATACAGATCCTTGGAGGAGAAATTGATGGGGAAACCCAGATCAATATGATCCTCCAAACACTACCTAGAAGTTTTGAGCAATTCCGCCTGAATTACAATATGAACAAAAGAGTATATTCATTGGCGGAACTACTGACAGAACTTCAGACAGCAGAAGGATTGTTTCGTCACAACACTCATATTCACTATGTTGAAAATGGTTCTACTTCTAAGCCGAAAGGAAAGAAGAAGAAGAAACCAGTTGGTTCAGCAAAGAAAGTGAATAAATCTCAGAGTACAGGACCTAAAGCTAGAATGAAGAAGCCGAAGGGCAAGTGCTTCATCTGCAAGCAGTCAGGGCATTGGAAGGCGGACTGTCCTCGTAGGAATCAGAACAACAAAGGTATATCTCATGCTCTAGTTGTTGAAACATGTTTAGCGGTGTTATCTACCAACACCTGGTGTGTAGATACGGGAGCCACTGATCATGTCTGCAATTCCTTGCAGGGGTTCCAGGAAACCCGACGACTATCTGAAGGAGAGATTACCGTCTACATGGGCAATGCTACTAAGGTGGCAGCTGTTGCAGTGGGAGACGTCTACTTATCTTTTAGTAGAAATAAAAATTTGGTTTTAAGAAATTGTCTTTATGTACCCAGTTTTAGAAAGAATTTAATTTCAGTTTCTAAACTATTTTTAGACGGATATTCAGTTTCCTTTAGTAACGATGTAGTTATTAAGAGAAATAAAGTGATTATATGTTCTGGTACATTAGTTGGCAATTTATATATTTTAAATCCAATTTCTCCCACAAAGCAAAACATGGAAATTTATAACTCATCTTCTAACTCAAATAAGAGAAAAGAACCTTCGGAAATGAACCAAGCATATCTTTGGCATCTAAGGCTTGGTCATATTAACTTAAGTAGGATTCAGAGGCTAATAGCCGATGGACTTTTGGGTTCATTAGAATTGGAAAATTTTACAACTTGTGAATCTTGCTTGGAAGGTAAAATGACCAAGAGGTCGTTCAAGGGCAAGTGGTATAGAGCCAAAGAAGTGTTAGAATTGGTTCATTCTGATTTGTGTGGTCCTATGTCTGTCCAGGCAAGAGGTGGTTTTGAATATTTTGTGTAACGCCCCGGTTGGGGCGGCCCCACCCGAACCGAACCGAGAACGCTACCTGAATTGCCCATCGGGTTGATGACTAGCTCCACAGACCACCGGAGGTCCTTTCAGCGTGCTTTGTCCTCACTCGCACGGACCCTGGAAAACTTCCCAGGAGGTCACCCATCCTCAGATTTCTCCAAGCCAAGCACGCTTAACTTTGGAGTTCTTTGAGTTTGGGCTTCCGAAAAGGAAGGTGCACCTTGGTGATATGGATAGTATCATCTAACCTTTAAGTCATACTTAACCAGAATCTCAGAAGCAGGGTATTACAATCACCCCCACTTAAAGACGCAACGTCCTCATTGTGTAACCACGAATTACACCATAGACAAATCCCAGAATCTCCCTCGCTAGGTGGTGCCCTGGGTGCTCCTGCCACAGGCGCACTCACGGTTGCAAGGTTGCTCTGATACCACTAAATTGTCACGCCCCAAAGGAGTCCTTGCCAGACAAAAATCCGGCAGAGTCTCCCCTGTACCAGTGACAATATGAAGCATCACTACAAGCAAAATACATCAGCCACATGCGGCTGGAATATTTATATACACAACCACGCAGTTATAATAACAGCCCACACGGTTGTACCAAACACAACAGAAAAATGAAGGAAAGCCCACACAACACAAATAAATACAATGCATGCCGGCACGGCTTAAACACAAATACAACACCAAAGCCATAGGATAGCCACATGGCTACCATAAATACAATGCCAAAAATAATAAAAAGATATACAAAAGAAAACAATAGCGGTCTTCGGATGTGGGACCCGGCAGACAGGATACTCCAAGCGACACACCAACCATCTACCTGCTACCTGAAAACATAAATGTACAAATGCGGTGGTGAGTATAGGTAACTCAGCGGGTAATAGACAAGATAGTGCATGGTCCATAAACAACATGGAGATCACAAGTATACAGTCTCAGTAGGGAATAAAGAACATGATCATACTATCATAATCAATGCACCTACACATATTTGATATAATAACCTAACATATAAACTGTACAAACCACAACTAACATAATGACAGATACATACCCAAATCTGGAATCGACACATGGTACAATGATCAGTAAACTCACCGGATCTGCGACAGATATACCCGTGACACCTGTGCAATATAAATATGACTGCATATACATGTAAAATAAATGACATGTATGCAGCATGACAACCATATGCAATAATCATATCGCAAACAAATGCAACATACCACAAACACATGCAACTAGTATCTAGTAGGCATGTATGCAAATATATCTCCAAAGATGCACCGCGCATCAAATGCAAAAGTGCATGCATGCTCCATGGTCACCCCTGCCACCTCTCTAGACACCACGACCCCTGTATGGCCGAGAGGCTTGGGTCCGTGACAAACCGTACTAGCCTCCAGTACATGCAGCGCTATAGGCGCCCGAAGCGGACGGTCAGCTAAGTAGTTATATAACTACATAGCTAAGGGTCCCTGACCACTCATAACTCAAACCCTCTGACTACTGTACCCTCAAGACCCACTACTCCAGAGTGGTCGAGGCTGACAGAACAATGAGCGGCTGAATGAGCGCGACAGGACATAGCTCCACTCCTAGCTACCACTCTCCAACAGTAGCCGAATGGGCAGCTATAAAAACTGACAACCCTCTCAACTACAAAGGAGACGATAGTCGTCATTATGCAATGAATGATGAACATGATATATATATAATCATGATACAGACACCATCATCATCCATGCAAACTCTAACTCCACATAAGCACTCCACGACATGAATATAATCGTCATGATAAATCCACACCTCTCACCAAACACATGTACACAACTACACACGTATAATCAACAAAAAAAATCTCCAATAATCCCACTGGACACATATGCACAGAACGTAAGTACAATCACCATGTATCCTCCAATAATAAACACATCAGACACGTGTATAAACCATAAACATACAATCAACACAACTCCTCCAAAAGTACGTAACCAAACACGTGTGTACATACAACATGTAAATGTAGGGTCAACATGATGACTCCTATAACACATACCATCCTACGTACAATCCCTGACATATACACAATTGGCATGATAATACAAACACCCAACAATCCCTACAAGACATACTCTACACGTGTAATCACAACAGAGTAGATATCAAGAGTGGAGACTATATATGAATTAAACAGATCATCTCTAAGCTCAAGCAAAAGTAACAAGCAGGAAAAACAGCAACCGAACATGATATAAGGTAAAGTACCCTAATCCATCAGATAACAACCATGCACTAAGCTCAAAGAAAATCTACATAGAGACAAAGGAAGAAATACCCGCCTTTATCTATCGATCATGATAAATAAATCCCACATCGTGATGAACGTCCCATATCCAAGTCCTGCATCACATAATATATATATTTCATTTAGCTAAATTCATATGATCAAATAGCTAAATAAAAATCCTAACCCAATTAGGATCACTCCAACAAAAATCTGATCTCTGATTAATCCTCCAAACAATCCTCAATACAACTCCTTCTAGATCCAAACATAATCCATAATCTATTAACCAATCCAAAACTCACTAATCAACACATCTTGAATCCAACTCATAATCAATCCAATAATCCTAAGAATGATCGCATAACAATCTATATCAAACAAATCACCATATCCACAAATTTCAACCCAATACAAACTCTAATCACTCCAACACATACCAATAACGATCATGTGTCCATTTACATAAATCATTTACTAAATAACCATCATAAATCAACTTATCACAACCAAATTCCAAATTCCAAATTCTAAACATTTAATCCATTGTATCATCTCTACTAAACATCATGAATCAATCCTACCCAATTAATCCAATCCACATCACCCTACTCATAAATCTAAGCGAAACAAAACCCCACAACTCATAGAAAACCTAATTTAGCATCATACTAATAGAATATCCACTAGAAAAGCAATTCCAGTAGAAGAGCACTAGAAAAGCACTGACCTTGAACCATGGCAACAACTCCAGTAGCTCAGCAACCCTACAACTCCCTGCTGAGAAGCTACAAAGAATTCATAGAACCAATTCTTTCAAGAACCAATTTATAAATCCAATCATATATCAAAGGGTTTACTGAAACCCTAATTCACAGCACTATACTCACCTTCATAGCTCTTCACCTCTTCACCCCCAAGCCCATAACAACCGCAAGAATGAAGGAGATGAAGTTCTACTCAAGGAAGATCCACCACTAGATTGATCCGAAGCATCCTCCTTAATCCGATGCTTAGCAATGTAGCCGTGTAGAGAAAAGAGTCCTCCCCTGGTCCAAGATCCGGTGAGGAGGAAACGTTGGCCTCCTTGATCCAAAATCTAATGATGAGGAGACGCAATGGGCATCCACGGGAAGCAGCTAGGGCACGGGTTCCCCTCTCGGCTGAAGACCCACATGCGCAAAGGAGAGCACTCGGTGAAGGGAGGCAGTGGCTGGACGGACTCGAGCAATCAATGGAGGAGAAGGGAGGCTCGGTCGGCAATGGAGTGGATCCTCATTGGCGATGAACGGAACGACGACTCCAGAGAGATGAGCAGCGTCGAGTATCGGGGAAGAGGAGAAGAAGGCCTAGATCGACAAGTCTAGGGCACAGCAACAAGATCGGCAAGTGGAAGGAGAGGAGAGGAAGAAGGATCAGCAACTTGCTTCCTCCTCCGAGCTCCAGTGGTTGCTTTGCGCCGGCGACACCGAGAGAGGGAAGATCGTCGATCATTGGGGACGGGGAACGCAGTGAAGAGAGGAACAGAGGAGGAAGTCGGGGAAAATGAAAAAGAATCGGCGTTTTAAAAACTATGTTACTGTAGCATTAACTTAATTAGCCTAATTAAAACCTAAGTTCAATCCTAATCAACTCCCACTTAATTTGGGTAATCCCAACAGGCCTTCACTGTACCCCGAATTCATCCCCTCAAAACGGGTCATACAGACTCCGTTTAAATCCCGAAAAATTTCTAAAAATTCTCCAAAAATCCAATAAGAATTTTCGTCCAATAATATTTATTATTAAATTTTGCGGTATCTTACATTCTCCCCCACTAATAAAAATTTAGTCCCCAAATTTACTCGTCAATTTAGGGATCCTCATCCAAGGGTAACCACCAAGCAACATACTCATATACTACTCCATTCAATATCATAAACAAATCTCCAATCCTAGTATCATAAACATATCTCCAAACATGATAATCCTCCTCCAAGTGACTAGTGACAACTCTGTGAGCTATGAACTCACCCTACTCCCGCTACTCCCACTCTGTAATCTACCCAACTATGGATAAATCAAACACCTCTGAAATCGCAACATCCACTATCATCAAATCCTCCAACATCTGTAAAAAGTGCTCAAACTATCCATCAGTCTGAGAGTAAAAATCTATACTAAAGTCAGACTCCTAACCCAAAATCTGTAATCTCGGTCAGAACCAAAATGTGAAATCACGGATCTCCATCCGATACAATACTCAGAGATATACTATAAGGTCTGGTAATCTCTCTACAATATAATCCTGCTACTCCAACCAATGAGTACATCCTGCAAATCAATAGCTAGGAAGCTAAGTCATCATCCAACAATGATTACCCAAACTATTATATCCTCTCTATGTCCTGGATAATCCCACAAAAAAATCCATCATAATATGCTCCCAACTCTACTCTAGTATCCAAATCAATGGAGACAATCCCATAACATAATAATCCTGAAAATAATCCTGATGGTCTCCGATGTTCAGCCTCGCTGATACACAAGACATCAAGCTACAAATCCGTGATGTCTTTCTTCATATCATCCCATCCATAAGAATACTCCAAGTCTCTATACATCGGGTGTCGCCCGAATGTATCGCAAATCTAGATCAATGTGTTTCCTGCAGTAACTCCTCCCGGATAAGAAGTGGCTCGGGAACACACATAATCTCCCACGAAAATCAATGAATCTCATTCTCATTACACGAGAATTCTACTACTGGCACGAGACTCCTCTGCTCATGCTATATCGAAACTGCGCTAAACCCCAGGTATGATACCTCTGTGTAGAGTGCAAATCCGTCTACACTAGAAAGTACTACTAAGATAGGTGCAGCTAACACTTCTCGTTTCAACTCTTGAAACTGATCTCGTAAGCGTCTATCCAGGAAAATTCCATACTCATTCTGAACAGTCCCGTCAACGGCATAAATACTGGAGAAAACCCTCAACTAATCTCCGATAACATCCAGCCAGACCACGAAAGGAACAACGAACCTCCAGTATAGACTGCGCCTACTCCCAACTGATAACAGTCTCTATCTCCTGTGGATCCACCGATATCCTCTACTAAACACAACGTGTCCCAAAAACTCGTAAAAGACAATCACCATACGTACTACTAACTTCACATATAGATGTTCCCGTCGCAACATCTCTAGAACTATGTAAAGCTAGTGTACGTAATCCACCTCGGATCGAAAATAGATCACAACATCGTCAATGAAGACAATGAAAACTGATCCAAACCCTAAGAATACCAAGTACACTGAGTCCATGTAAACATCTAGGCACGGTATGCCTTAATGGTAACACCAAGGACTCATAATGTACGTACCACAGGCTTACTCAACCATAAGATCATCAAAATCCAACATATCACCACACCTGATCACACAATATCCATCAATCAAAATCATCCTCAACATCAATCAATCATACCAGAGTCTCCTAAATATAGATAGAGTAAAAGGAAGTCATCCAACCTTCAACACTCACTACCAACAAACTAAATGTATCCAAAAAGTCTGCTAAATCTCCTCAGCTCATCCTTTCCGATAATCAAATATTCACAGTAAAAGAATGTCAACCCAAAGTCACAGGGTCATACAACCTTCTGACTAAGAGTCTATCCATCTAGAAAGTATCTCCGCAACTCTTATAAGCATCCTATATATGTCCCTCGACAAATACCGATATAAGGTCAAACCCTCTAATACGAGGTATAGACTACAAGATCTAGTAACATGATCACGTGGTCAAGGTCTTAAGCCACCTGATAGAGACAATATTAGCTGAGTCGTCTAATCATTGTCTTGTACCCAATCATACTGTGATTGCTCCACCCTGAGGTTCAGAAACCTCCAGTATCGAGCAATGAACACAAAGATAGAGGAATGCTACAACTGAATAGCTGATCAAAATATCTATCAATCGACGCTCTACTCGTCGAAGATCATCATCTGAAATTATACCTAGTTATGATCGAAAATTCTAGGTATTACTCAACTAATACCACTACCTCCGTATCATTACAGGTCGTAGATCACTAGGTACATCAAAGATATCTAACTACATCCGATAGCTCTATGAGTCAGGATCTCCCATAGAGCAACGTTAGACGAGTCTACTAGTCATCGCCTAAAATCCATCCTGCTGACGAAAGAAGTAGAGAACTACTCTCTCTCCGAACATCTCAAGGAAATCACTAAGTGATGACCAGATCTCCAAAAATCATTCCCTGCTTCTTCCTTCACGTGGTACCGGGTCACGTAAAGGTTAAGCAGCTAACTTCAACTCTTTCACGTCAGTACAAATCATATATCCAAATGTACCTTCTAAGTCATCCTATCAGGTACATACAGTCCATGGTCAAAGTCCCCATGGAATAGGGTACGACAACCCTCTACAGGCTGACAAAGCCGACAATGGTACACGGCTAACTCAGTCCTCCTCATGATGATACAAGTCACGTACTCAAATGAGTCTCCCAATTATCTAACCCAACACAAGTAACCCCAAAGATCAGAATCTCTAAAAATAGAGTATACCCTAATGATCGAACTGCTAAATAAATCGATCGTCAACTAACTGATCTAATAAGGATAAATCAATCCTCGTCAAAAGCAACTAAGGTAAAATCGATCCACCACTACCCAAGTCAACGAGGGTAATCTACTAACCTAACCAACAGGAGTAAATCAATACTCTACTAATCAAAACAACAGGCGTACAAAACCAACTAAGATAAATCAAACCACCACAGCACAAGTCGATCAGGTAAATCAATCCTAAACTGGTCTAACCAACCGGAGTAATACAACCTGAGTCAACATATGTATACAGATATCGTCCACTACTCAGCTAATAACAACAGGGACTAGTATGTGCCTCTAACTCTCAACCAACTCGTAGTAACAGACCCTAAAACTACCGGTAGTATGATATGACGAATCCCTTGAGACTGTAATCCTTGATCTCCAGTAGGTCAACCGTGATCAGTGATTGACCCAACACATGAAATGCATGGTACAAATCAATAGGTAGGTACTAACAAGAGAGTACTAACACATGTCATAACAAACTATCATGGACAACAATACATATAGCAACAGCAGTGTATGATAACAATATGCAAATATACCTCCTATAGCCTGGAGATGTCCTGCTGCTGCCTGGTCCCAAAACCCGAAAAGTCACATCAAGAAAATCGAAACACAAAATCCCAAAACACGAAAAATAGGAATCACAAATCCGCTCTGATACCCAAAAATTGGTATCAGATAAATCTCGAAAATCCAAAACAAAAACAAAACAGGCATCGTACCCGCTCTGATACCATCTGTAACGCCCCGGCTCGGGCGGGCCCCACCCGAACCGAACCGGGAACGCTACGTGCTTTGTCCTCACTCGCACGCACCCTGGAAAACTTCCTAGGAGGTCACCCATCCTCAGATTTCTCCAAGCCAAGCACGCTTAACTTTGGAGTTCTTTGAGTTTGGGCTTCCGAAAAGGAAGGTGCACCTTGGTGATATGGATAGTATCATCTAACCTTTAAGCCATACTTAACCAGAATCTCAGAAGCAGGGTATTACATTTGTCTCTTTTATAGATGATTATTCAAGATACGGATATATTTACCTAATGCGCCGCAAGTCCGAGTGCTTTGATAAGTTCAAAGAATACAAGGCGGATGTGGAGAAACGACTAGGTAAAAGTATCAAGACACTACGATCTGATCGTGGTGGCGAATACCTCTTAGGAGAGTTTAGGAATTACTTATCAGAGGTCGGGATTCAATCTCAATTGTCTGCACCTGGAACACCCCAACAGAATGGTGTAGCAGAACGAAGGAATAGGACTCTTATGGAGATGGTTAGATCGATGATGAGTTATTCAGAATTACCAAATTCGTTTTGGGATATGCTCTGGAAACAACAGTGTACATTCTGAATATGGTACCTTCTAAAACAGCTCCTTCTACTCCCACGGAATTATGGAATGGACGTAAGCCTAGTCTGAATCATATCCGGATATGGGGTAGTCCAGCACATGTGTTGAAGAGAGATACTGACAAGTTAGAATCATGTACAGAAGTATGTCTGTTTGTGGGATATCCTAAGGGAACGAAAGGGGGTTTGTTTTATAATCCTAAAAATCAGAAGATCATTGTTAGTACCAATACTCAATTTTTAGAAGATGATTATGTAATGGATCACAAGACCAGTAGTAAAGTTGTTTTAGAATAACTAAGAGGACACGTCTACTTTAGTACCAACGATACAAGATGAAGTACCACAAGCTGCAACACGTGTCACACATGATACACAACCACGGTGCCTCGCCGTAGTGGGAGGGTTGTAAGGCCCTGAGAGATTCATGTTTTTAGGAGAGTCTTCAGACTTGATCCGGGTAAACATGAACCCGATCCCCGGACATGATAAAGCACTCCAAGATATAGATCCAGATCTTGGCAAAGGTGATGAATTCCGAAATAGAGTCTATGTACTCTAATAAGGTCTGGGAGCTTGTAGAACCACCGATGGTGTAAAGCCGTTGGATGCAAGTGGATCTACAAAGGAAAAGAGGGACAGACGGAAGGTAGAAACCTTCAAAGTTAGGCTTGTTGCGAAAGGGTACACTCGGAAAGAGGAATCGATTATGAGGAAACCTTTTCACGAGCCATACTTAAGTATATCCGGATACTCTTATCCATTGCTCTCATATGGATTATGAGATTTGGCAAATGGATGTTAAGACTTTCCTTAATGGAAGTCTTGAAGAGAACATCCATATGAAGCAACGAAGGGTTCATTGAAAAGGTAAAGAGCATCTAGTGTGCAAGCTCAATCGGTCCATTTATGGCTGAAAAGCTTCAAGATCTTGGAATATTCGATTTAATGAAGTAATCTAGTCATATGGATTTATTCAAAGTCCGGATGAGTCTTGTGTATATAAGAAGTGTAACGGAAACGTGGTGGTATTTCTTGTACTATACGTAGATGATATTTTGTTAATTGGCAACAATGTCAAGGTATTATCGGACGTAAGGGTATGGTTGTCCAAACAATTTGATATGAAGGACTTAGGAGAGTGTGCATACATTGTAATAAGGGATCGCAAGAAAAGAATGTTGTGTCTATCCCAAGCTTCATATATAGATACAATCCTTGCTCCAAGAAAGGTTTCTTACCTTTTAGGCATGGAATAGCTCTATCTAAAGAGATGTCTCCTAAGACATCAAAGGAGATAGAAGACATGAAAGCAGTTCCTTATGCCTCGGCTGTAGGAAGCCTTATGTATGCAATGCTATGCACGAGACACGATATTTGTTTTACCATGGGCATGGTCAGTAGATATCAGAGTAACCCTGGACAAGGACATTGGACTGCTGTAAAGCATATATTAAAGTATCTTAGAAGGACTAGAGATTATATGCTAGTTTACCAAGCGGACGATTTGCTCCCTGTGGGTTACATGGATTCAGACTTCCAATCAGATAGGGACAACAATAAGTCTACGTCAGGCTATGTGTTTATTTTAGGAGATGGAGTCATTTCATGGAGGAGTGTTAAGAAGAAATGTGTTTCAAACTCACCCATGGAAGCTGAGTATGTGGCAGCCAAAGAAGCTGTATGGCTCAGGAACTGCCTAATAGACTTATATGTGATTCCTGGTTTGCCCAAAATCATCACAATTTATTGTGATAATAGCGGTACAGTTGCAAACTCGAAGGAACCACGAGCTCATAAGGCAAGTAAACATATAGAGCGCAAGTACCACCTGATATGAGATATCGTGAAGTGAGGAGAAGCTGTCATCGCCAAGATTGCATCAGCGGATAACCTGGCAGATCCTTTCACTAAGGCCCTTCCGGCGAAAGCTTTCGATCGGCATGTGGAGGGAATGGGAATCAGATGTATGGTAGAAGATATGACAGCTTAGTCATTAGTATAAGTGGGAGATTGTTGGAGTGTATACTGAAAGCTTAAGCTTTTGTAAACATTTATGTTAAATAAAGAATCACATTTGGTCAATTTATCTACATTTGTTTGTAGTTGTTCAATTAATTTATATTGTAGATAACATATTATGTGGTGTCACATATAGAAGATGATGTTATCAGTACCTTATAAATTATAAACAGTAGCTCACGACCAAAATGGAAAGGAACAAACAATTGGAAGGTCGTAGTGTAATTAGGAATTAGTTTATCTTGACTATATAATTACACTAGTACACTTAGAGTGTATTGAGTAGGACCATTTGAGGTTGTTTCTTTTATACTGACTTTATAAAGGAACAAATATCTCAGTTATTATGGAAGTGTGTGCTCTTAATCCTAATATAATAACAAGCACATATATTTGATATTTATTTCTTTAATTTATCAATGGGTGAGATTTAGTTTGATGAATCAATAAACCCGATAAGTTGGGAAATGATATCACTTATAGTGTGTGTTGTTGATTATAGAAGGAAACTGTGTCCTAGAGATACTAGGTTGATAATGTCCCAAAGAGGAGCTCATAAGGATTGTCATGTTAAACCCTGCAGGTGGACTTAGTCCGACATGACGATAAGGTTGAGTGGTACTACTCTTGGACTAAGATATTAATTAAATGAGTTGTCAGTAACTCACTTAATTAGTGGACATTTGATATCTTAAACACAGGGAGACTAAGACACTCATAATAAGAAGGAGCCCAAAAAATGTAATTTGGGATTGGTGCGGTAGTTCAATAATAGTTCTCTAGTGGAATGAATTATTATTGATAAAATTAAGTCCCGTGTTCGGGGCGAACACGGGATGCTTAATTTTATCGGGAGACCAAAACCAATTCCTCCTCTCGGTCCCTATCATAGCCTCTTATTTATAGAGTACGATACCCACCTATACCCACCTTCTATACCCACCTAAAGGGGGCCGGCCAAGCTAGCTTGGAATCAAGCTAGGGCCGGCCTAAGCATGGTTTAGGGTGGCCGACCCTAGCTTGAACCCAAGCTAGAGGGGCCGTCCATAATTAAATTAAAAAGAATTTTAATTTTAATTTTTATTATATGGAAAATATAATTTGTTAAAGAGAATTAAAATTAAAATATCTCTCTTGAAAAGGATCTACAAAACATTAAAGAAAAAGATTAAATCTCTTTCCTTATTTGTAGATTGGAGAAATATTTTATTTTCTCTTTAAAAATTATTCACATGTTGAAAAATTAAAATTATAGAAATTTCTTTTTATCAACCATGAAGAGATTATAAAGGGAAATTTTATTATTTAAAATTTCCAAAGACAAATAAGAAAGTTTTAATTTGTTGATTGAAACTTGTCTAATTTGCTTCTCTTTGATGTGGCCGGCCAAGACATGTTGTTTTAAGAAATTTTGTTTAATTTTTCTTAATTGATTCATATCAAGGAAAATTAAGGAAATTTTATTGTAATTAAATTTCCTAAATTACCAAGGCCAAGGAATATAAAAGAAGGGGAGGGGGTGTCTTCATGAGACACAACTTCTATTATTTCTCTTCCTCTTTTCCTTGGTGTTGTGGCCGGCCAACCTCTTTCTTCTCTTCCTCTTTGTGGTGGCCGAATCATCCCTATTGCTTGGAGATCTTGTGGAGGCCGGATACTACTTGGAGAAGAAGAAGAAGAAGAAGGAGAGAAAGCTTGCATCCCTTGGAGCTTGGTTGGTGATTTGTTCTTCATCCTTGGTAAAGCTTCCTTGTTGTGGCCGAACCTAGCTAAGAGGAGAAGAAGGTGGTTGGTGGTTTCTCATCTCGGAAGATCGTTGCCCACACAACGTCCGAGGTTAGAAGAGGAATACGGTAGAAGATCAAGAGGTCTTTCTAGAAGGTATAACTAGTAATTTTTCCTTTCCGCATCATACTAGTTATTTATGGAAATAATACCAAATACAAGAGGCTTACGATTCTAGTATTTCGAATATGTTTTTCGATGTTGTGTTCTTTTGATTTATTTTTCCTTGTGATTTGATTGTTCTTTTCGGTTAACCTAAAGTTATTTTAGGAAATTAAATATTAGCTTTCCATAAAATGTTTTGTCTAGTCGGTGGTGGTTGCTCCCATATCCAAGAAGGCCATGTGCCTCGCCACGTCAATACTGGGAACCAATTATGGAAATTAATATTTAATGGAATTAATAACTTAAGCTGATTTGGATCGAACGTGTTAAGTTCCGCAGGAATCCAAGTCTAAACCTAAAAGAACAAATAGATTAAGTTTTGGATTAAACGTGTTAAGTTCCGCAGGCGATTCAAAATTTAATTTAAAAGAACACATGGTAGATAGGAAAATGGTTCAGACCTTTGTACAAAATTTTTGTATAGTGGAACCTCTAGGTTTTCCGAGTAGCAACCAATAGTTTCTTCACCCTTCGCTGTTGTTTCAGATATGTCTTCTGTAACTATTTTTCTCGATCTTCGTGTAGTGAGACACAACATTGAGCAAGTTAGAGGTTCAATGATGCTGCCGAAGGTGAACTTGGTCGTGTCCACCACTTTGGCACGGGAGAAAAGCTCAGTTGGGTCCATCTGCTAGTACTCGTGGCCCGTGGGAGTCTCCGGATCCTGACTTGTCGGAGTTGCCGGAAGTTAAGGGCAGAAGCTTGCGAAGGGCGAAAGCTTCAAAGCGGATGTGTTATCAACCTTTTTATAGGATAGAATTAAGAGCGTGTTTTGACAACTAGATGTGGAGACACTGTTTTTCTAAGCAGCATCACTTCATACGCACCCTAATATTATAACATTAATGTCTAGAGAGGGGAATCTTTCCAAAGCATTTTTTTTATCTATTTATTTTTCTCCAATTGCTTGTGTCAGCAACCTAGGTCTTAATATGATATTTAAAATTTTAAATATGTTTAATAATTAAATAAGATAAAGAAAATTCAAGAAGTTTAAAATTAATATAATATGAATAACAATTTTTTTATTATTTATTATATCTTTACTGATAAAACTATTACATATTAATTTTTTTATACTTTTTTTTATTTATCCCAACCCTTTCATATCTATAGCCTAGTCTATCTATTTTTTTTGGATCCGCCTTGAACCATCAAACATACTGGACTTTCAATTTAGTTTGGAGCACACCGTGAGAGAATAGTAAATTTCTTTTTCTAACATATTTATTCCAATAATTTACACATCTTATAAATTTATTAATTTTTTATATTTAGATATCAATTCAATGTATCTCATTTGTTCTATTTTCTATTAACATATATTATGTATAATTGTAGAAAAAAAGATTTGGGATGAGAAGTTGATGGATTTGAGATTTTTAAATGAATGCATTAAAGAAAATAAGGTACTGAAGAGTTTGTGGACAATAAATCGATTTGAGTTAGTGTAAGTTAATATAAATAATTATTCATTAATTTTTTATTATCTTGTATTAATTCTTACTTGTTTGTTTTTATATTGATTAAATTAATATAAACTATTGTTATATGGATATGAATAATATAAAGGGAGATAAAATATTGATGATCACTCTACTCAGCCTTCATTCAATCTCAAATCATGATGCATGTGATGTAGTGGGTGACGAATATAAGGGGAGGATGTACTGATTTGGACGCAATCAACACTTTAGAAGATCATACAATGTAAGTTCCAATGAAATGTGCTCCAATGAGAAGAATAAAGAATTATCTCAAGAAATTGAAAATATGCGTGTGTTACTAGGAAGAGGATGGAGGAAGAAATTATTGAAAATAAAAATAAATTGGATCTCATTATCATAGAAAATAGACCAAGGGAAGAACAACTTATCGAGGAGATCCACCCCTCCTCGATCGAAAGCAAGATTTGGGACAGAAAAGTGGTGAATGTAAACAAAGAGAAGAAAATCTAAAGAAGATAATTCATAAAATGATTCAAGAGGTGGGATATATAAATCATTTATAATTAAAAAGATTTGGTTCTCATAAGTGTTATAAGATATAAAATAAAGATTAAATTATTTTATCTTTGATTAATGGTTAAATGTATTTTGGATGATATGAATATTGATTTATTTCAATGTTAATTGTAAGATAATTTTACTTTAAAAATAATTATTTTAACTATTTTTAATTTGTTTGAAATTTGTAATTGTTTCTTGCAAAATATTATTTTGATGAGAAATATAAAAATAAAATATAATGATAAATTTAAAAATGATATTATATATTGATTTTGTCACGTCCTAGGTAGTCCCTGTCAGAGAAAATTTCAGTAACATCACCCCTGTACGGGTGACAATATAAAATTTCCTACAATGCCCTCAGAGCCACATATACCTCGGCCAACACAGTCGGAACAATAATAATATATAACAGTACAAATATAGCAAACATCCATGCAGTTTAATAGTAACAACTAAACATAAGCAGAGATAAGGAAATCATCACAAAAATCCTACTCAACTACACTCATAAAACACAAATCCGATATCCTATTCAACTACACCCATAAAATACAAAACTGATTCCCTACTCAACTACATCCATAAAGCACAAAACTCCAGCATACATCCGAATGAAAACCCATCGTCAAATAACAAAATGTACAAAATCCAAATGTCAAGCTATAAGTTTGAAAAACATAATCTAACACAGTAAGAAAACCCAAACAGTGTGAACTCATTGCGACACGCAATGGTGGGGGACTAGCGACTGGAACCTCCTGAACAGCCTTAACCTGAAAATAGTAATAATGGGGTGTGAGTCCAACACTCAGCGAATACCCAGTTGACATACATAGTAAACTATAACAAATAGCAATAACTATGCGTACAGTCTCCTGATATAACATATAGAAAGTGCAGAACCGAAAGATAAAGAGTAACTATACTAACCAAAACTTGGGTATAGGGATATCAAGGTCGTCAGACCCAAAGTATCATAAATCCTGTATGCATGTCAAATAATACATCCATCCAATATGCAGCATATAAAGTATAACAAACACAAGCAATAAATGCAAATAATGCATATGATGCCAATAACATGTCCTGATCACCCTTGACGCTAGTCAGCCATCTCACACACGATGGTGAGATCGAGTGGGTAGGGCTGTGACAACCGTGTACTCTGTCGTCACTGCTTCTGATGAGTGACCGAGTGGACGGGATGTTGTCGGACTACACCTATCCTTCTACCTGAAACATAGTGAGGGAGCGCAATGCTATCATCTCCCGGTACGCGATGACGGGGAGGGATCCTTGCCGGCTATCACGCTGCATCACACTACCCATGAGCGGACCAACGGAGCCAAATAGAGCAACATGTTGCCACACACCCTGCCTGAATAAAAACCACTAACCCATGAGTGAGTGTGTGTGCAGATCCATGTAACTGGCGATGCGCCCAACAATAATAGTGTTGCCAACCGCTCACCATGCAATCATGCAAGATGGTGCATGTCACTAAGCCGGGAAATAACCTGATCCTATCCCTCTCCATATAATGTGTACCAAAATATGTGGATCAAATAATATGATCTAGGTACACATGTCAAGTAGGATATCTAACCAGTCCAGTATATCACAAAGCATGACATGTCACTATCTCTATAACATAAATAATAAACAGGGGCATGAATGCTAATCAGGTAACAAATAAAACATGCTTGGAAATAAATAGTGACATGCCGATGCAGATATAAATATAATTATTACTACTTATTAAAAATCTACTAAACATATCAACAAGACGTATCAAAATAGATAGGTCAAGGTACTCTCCTCCAATGTAGATCGAGCTAATCAATCGAAATGTCGAAGTGCTTGTCCCGAATCAATGTCCTGTAATAAATCGTGCAATTTAGCTAATTTTCATTATAAACAAAAATAGCTAAACTAAATCCTAATCCGATTAGGAAGTTAGGGTATTAATTCCATTTAGATCTAAGTCTATAATTAAATCAAATCTAGTGGCAATTCAATCTTCAACGTACCACCAGATAACCTAACCACAAATAAACAACTAACCACAATATTCAATTTAAACTTTGATCTTCAACTAAATACAGTTAATCCACTAAACTCCCAATTCATACTTAATTCAATGATTTCACCTAAATTAGCACCTCATGTTAACATTAACGAATTCCAGATTCACATAACCCATCAACACATTACTGGAAACTAAAGCCGAAGCAACGATGAGGCTATTGCCCTCTCTGGAATTCATTCACAGTCAAAACCTAGTATAGCTCCTATCCTTAAACTATATATATTGGAGATAATCATTACCTCAAGTGTGGCAGCTGGTATTTGGATACCCCGGTGCTCAGTGAAGAGGGAGCTCACTGCTTCTTCAATGCCCTAAATCACAATCACTGAAGGAACCCATTTATTAACGCCAACATCAACAATCAACCACACCATCCCTAAAATGCACACTGATCCACAATGAAGCTTACCACAGTGTTGGCTACTCATGGCAATAAGGGCAGTGTCGACTGTTTGGAGAGATCGGGTGACGGCGGTGAAGGCGCGAGGAGATCGGGTGGCACTCTAATCGTTAGCGTCAGTGCTAGGGCTCAAACGGCCGGTGTCGACCCGCGAAGGTCAGCGGCGACGAGTAGAGGAGAAGGAAGAGACACGACCGAGAAGATGGCTGGCAGTCTGTGGCTCGGAAGCTAGGGCTCGACGACAGAGAGATCTCTGTGGCGACTCTCGGCGCTGCAATGGGAAGGAGCCGAGGCAAAGAGGAATTGAGTCAATGCAAGGAAAGACTCGAAGCTTTTGTACTGGAGGGGAAGAGAGGAAGAAACGGACGGCGGCGGCGGTTTTGGGAAGAAGAAGAAACGGCCGGAGGCGAGGGCTCGGGCACGCAGGGAAAGAGGAGAAGGGAAACGACGAAAATAAGGTAAAAAAGAAAAAGAAAAGGAAATAAAAAAAAAGAACATTTCCTTGTTAAAATGGGGTAGCCTAAACAGGCTTTCCCAGAGCCCAATTTTATTCCCGTAAATTCGTTCATACGGTCTCCGAAAAATTTTAGAAAAATTTCTAAAAATTTCAAAAAATTCCCTTATAGTTATTCGCCCATTTTCGGTATTTTAAATTCCCCCTCCCCCCACTAATAAAAATTTGATCCTCAAATTTCATTATCTACCAACAACAAGTGCTAGCAACAGATAGATAGTATAAATGTCGAACAGAAAATAACTCACATACCTCATGTGAAAAGATGAGGGTATTGAGCTCGAATCATATCCTCGAGCTCCCAGGTAGTCTCCTCGTCTGAATGATGCTGCCATCCGACTTTAACCTGCCAGATAGTCTTGTTCCGTAGCTGACGCTCCTTCTGGTCCAGAATCCGTATCGGAAACTCCTCGTAGGTGACATTAGGCTGAAGGGAAACTGGTATATCAGACAACACATGAGCTGGGTCTGCTTATAGGTGCAGCAGATGCCGGCAAGAGGGGGATGAATTGCCTGCAAATAAAAATTATACCCTCCTTGTGCTTTCAACTCAAATAGTGCAATAGTGAATAAAATGATAAAAGCAAAAAAGAAATAAGAAGACAAGAATTTAACCTGGTTACAACCAAGAGAGTTGTTAATCCAGGGCAGTAAGAAAAATGCAGTAGAAAAATCTCCTTTGCTGAAGGCGGAGAAGCCTTTTACACACTAACGGCTCAGAACTATTACTAGGAAGTTGTTACAGAGTAGAATGAATAATCGATATTGAATTTCTAGCTCCAGGGGCCTTTAAATAGCCTCTGGAAATATGATCTCGAGGGTCTAGGGCACCTCCAACAGGGGTCCAAGGCGCCTCCATCGAATGGGTGGATAAAACTTTATCCAAAAGCTCAACGTTCAATTCTGCCGGGTCCGAGGCGCCTTCAACAGGGGCCTCCAAGCCTAATGGAGGCGCCTCCAAGCTGGCATCTTTCCACTTGGTTGCTTCTTTGCTTCGTCTTCCAAGTCTCGTTCTTGGGTGATTCGCCAACCAAATAGAGCTCACCCAACCCACCGGCCTTTCTCGAGCAAGCTTAGTCCGTCCCTCGAACGCAGACGCTCTTCTCATCCACCGTAGTACTCTTTTGCGCTCTCTCATCCCGGACGCACCGAGCCCGGCTCCTTCCGTCTGTCCTTCTCGCTAGCTGCGTCTTCCGCTCGACTTCTTGCGCTCCTAAGCCCCTGCACACTCAGACACAGGGATCAAACACAAAGCAGGACCTAACCAACTTGGTTGATCACATCAAAACACCCACGGGGACCAACAATCTCTCCCTTTTTGAAGTGCATCAACCCAAGTTCAAGTTAGGGTAAAAATTGACAGAAAAGTAATTTTAAAAGAAAATCACTAAACTAACATGTTAAGCATCAGTTTGCAATAAATAAAATTGCAACTACTTAATTAAGAGTTAACAAAAACATATTTTTTAATTTTTAAAAAAATACTCTCTAAAAAATACTCTCCCCCTAAACTTGTACTTCTCTCTCCCCCTTTGATCACAGCAAAAATGGGGTAATTGAAAACATTTTAGCAAAAATTTTCAAAAATAGAAAAAAAATTTCTAAGTAAAATGAATTTTTTGAGAAAAAAAGGAAAAAAAATCTAAGTAAAATTTCTAAGTGATAAAAGAATTCTAACTAAAATGATTTGTTTGAGTTTTTCAAAATAATTCTAAGTCAAAAAATAATTTTGAAGATAATTTCCAAAACAAATTGTAAAGAATTTCTAAGGCAATGTTTAAAAACTTTTCAAGGCATTATTTAATTCCAATTTTAATGCTTTTATCAGAAAGTTAATTAAACATTTTTATTTCGATATTTCGGCTTCCAGGTCATGGCGAGGCACTAGACCTTCTTGGTTATTGGAGCAACAACCACTTCCTTAGACAAAGCTTCCATAAAGAAACTCAAAGTTTAATTTTCTCACTGTAAGCTTTTAACTAAAAGAGCAATTTAAACTAGCAAAGATTTTGGAACCCAATAAAGGTTCCTTCCTACAGGGTTGGTTAAAAATCTAGGGGGTATATTAGTTTTAGGAATTTTCCTAAGTTGACCTTGATGCTTTCTAATATACCCGTTTAATTTTCCATAAATTCTAACGTTTGATTTTGGAATAGGCATGTATCATTATCTTTCAATTTCTTAATTTCAACTTTTAATTTTTCATTTTCTAATTTTAGATTATCATACATTTCTAGTGGGCATTCTTTTGCTAGGTTTAATTTCAATTCAGCATTTTCTTTTTCTAATTTGAATAAATCTCTAGAAAGACATTTAATAAATTGAAAGGACTGAGTCGGGGTTAGGTTACGTACCTTACTTACCTGACTCGGTGATTCTCCCCCTTCATCGTCGCTTTCTTCTTCTGATGATCTTCCCCCTTCATCTATGCTCATCTCTAAACTTGAGTCATCTTCAGGAAGATGGTTGGCTGCCAGCGCTAATCCGGAGAAGACTTCGATGTCTGATTCGGAAGAATACAAATCTGACCAGGTGGCCTTTAGATTCTTGTGCTTGGAGGATTCTGGTTTCTTGTCCTTTGTCTTTTCCTTCTGTTTTCCCTTTTTCTTCAAGTCCGGGCAGTCATCTTTGATGTGCCCTTCTTCGTTGCAGTTGTAGCAACGGACCGTCCTTTTTCTTTGCGGATGCCTCTTTGTCTGGGATAAATTTATTAGATTTAAAAAATTTATTGAAGCGTCTTACCAGTAGTGCAGCTTCGGATTCGTCGACTGAGGCTTTGGAGTCAGAACCGTTTATTCTTGCCTTTAAGGCAATGTTCTGACTAGTCTTTTCTACTCCATTGGACTCGGCAACTAGAGATTCGTGAAGTTCAAAAGTAGAAAACAGTTGTTCTAGAGTACTTACCTCGAAGTCCTTAGAGATGTAGTACGCATCTACTACGGAGGCCCACTCTGGAGTTCTGGGAAAGGCGTTGAGCGCGTACCGGATCGAGTCCCGGTTCTTTACTTCTTCTCCAAGGTTGCTTAATTGCGTGATCAGCTCTTTAATCCTTGCTTGGAGTTGTGCTACCTTCTCGCCTTGGTTCATCCGGAGGTTCGTCAACAGGGTCTGGAGGATGTCGCGCCTTGCTAGCTTCGCTTCGGAGGTACCTTCGTGAAGCTCCAGGAATTTTCCCCAGAGATCTTTCACGGAGTCGTAGCTTCCGATCCGATTTACCTCCTGAGGTGGCAGAACGCTGAGCAGGTGGAACTCAGCCTTTTCGTTGGCAACAAAATCGGCTTGCTCCTTCTTGCTCCACATGTTTTCTTCTTTATCTTTCGGCACTGCATATCCATATTTCATTATTAAAAGTATATCAAATTCAGTTTTAAAAAATACCTCCATTTTTCGCTTCCATGTAGCGAAATCTCCGTCGAACTTTGGAGGATGAATATTTGCTCTGGCCATCGTCTTGATCGTTGTGCTTCAGTCGGCGGTTAGTCCTTCTGAGGCGGTCCTACTCTGATACCAATTGTAGGTGCAGCGGAGGCCGACAAAAGGGGGGGTGAATTGCCTGCAAATAAAAATTATACCCTCCTCGTGCTTTCAACTCAAATAGTGAAATAGTGAATAAAATGATAAAAGCAATAAAGAAATAAGAAGACAGGAATTTAACCTGGTTACAACCAAGAGGATTGTTAATCCAGGGCAGTAAGAAAAGTGCAGTAGAAAAATCTCCTTTGCTGAAGGCGGAGAAGCCTTTTACACACTAACGGCTCAGAATTATTGCTAGGAAGTTGTTACAGAGTAGAATGAATAATCGATATTGAATTCCTAGCTCCAGGGGCCTTTAAATAGCTTCTGGAAATCTGATCTCGAGGGTCCAGGGCGCCTCCAACAGGGGTCCAAGGTGCCTCCATCGAGTGGGTGGATAAAACTTTATACAAAAGCTCAACGTTCAATTCTGCCGGGTCCGAGGCGCCTTCAACAGGGGTTGAAGGCGCCCTCAAGCTGGAGGCGCCTCCAAGCTGGCTGGCAGCTTTTCCAGCTTGGTTGCTTCTTTGCTTCGTCTTCCGAAGTCTCGTTCTTTTGGGTGATTCCGGCCAACCGAAATAGGGCTCACCCGAACCCAATTTCCGGCCTTCTCCTCGAGCAGGCTTCCGTCTGACTTCTCATCCCTCGAACGCCGCGCACGTTCTTCTCGTCCACCGGAGTACTCTTCCGCAGCTCTCTCATCCTTCGGATGCACCGAGCCCATTGGCTCCCTTCCCGTGCCGTCCTTCTCGCTAGCTGCGTCTTCCGCTCGACTTCCTACGCTCCTAATCTCCTGCACACTCAGACACAGGGATCAAACACAAAGCAGGACCTAACCAACTTGGTTGATCACATCAAAACACCCACGGGGACCAACATTGCTATGTATCTCCTCAGCATAGATACATGAAATACGTCGTGGGCGCCTGCCAAGGACGGTGGTAGTGCCAGACGATAAGCTACTTCTCCATTCCCCTTCAGGATCTGGAAAGGACCAAAGTACCGCGGAGCTAGCTTACCTCTGAGGCCAAATCTCCTCACCCCTTTAATGGGTGAAACTCTCAGAAAAATATGGTCGCCAATAGAGAACTCTAGGGGTCTCCGTCTCCGATCAGCATAACTCTTCTGGCGGTCCTGCACCTCTGACATCCTTTGTTTAATAGTACGGATCAACTCAACCTCCTGCTGAGGTCTTGAGGTCCCAACAGTTGGGCCTCCCCAACCTCATCCCAGAGGGTGGGTGTCTGACAAGGTCTACCATACAACGTCTCAAACGGTGCCATCTGGATAGCCGAATGAAAGTTGTTGTTATAGGAGAACTCTACCAATGGAAAATGGTCCTCCCAACTGCCTCCAAAATCCAATACAAAAGACCTCAGCAAATCCTCTAGAGTCTGAATGGTCCGCTTTGAATGTCCATTTATCTGCAGATGGAAAGCTGTATTGAAACAGAGCTGAGTACCCAAGGCCTGCTGCAGACTCTGCCAGAATCGAGACATGAACCATGGATCTCTATCCGAAATAATAGTCAAAGGGACACCATGTAATCTGATGATCTCCCGGCAATACAGATCTGCCAATTGATCCAGGGAATCAGTCTTCCGAATCGCTAAGAAGTGCATGGATTTGGTTAATCGATCAACGATTACCCAAATCGCGTCATGGCCTCGATGTGTCCTAGGCAAACCCACCACAAAGTCCATGGTAATATGTTCTCATTTCCTCTCAGGAATAGGAATCCGCTGAAGTAATCCAGCAGGTCTCTGGTGCTCGACCTTCACCTGCTGACAAACAAGCCATCTAGCTACAAATTCTGCGATGTCTTTCTTCATACCGTTCCACCAGTAGGAATGCCTCAAATCTCGATACATGCGGGTCCTGCCTGGGTGGATCGTAAATTGAGAGTGATGAGCCTCCTGAAGTAGCTCTTGTAAGACTGGGTGAGACTGAGGCACGCATAATCTGCCTCTAAAGTATATAATACCTTCCTCATCTCGTGTAAACTCGGTCTGCTGCCCGAAAGCTATTTAGCTGCAAAAAAACTACAAATGCTGATCACCAGCCTGGGCCTCTCGGATCCTCTCGGACCCTGCTCTGTCTGTCCTTGCTCCTGAAGGCCTAACTCGGAGAAACCCTGAACCAAGTATGTGACTAAAACTTGGTGGCAAGCCAAAGTCCCTCTGGACTTCCTACTGAGTGCATCGGCAACCACATTAGCTTTCCCTGGATGATAGCTAATAGTACAATCATAATCCTTCAAAAACTCCATCCATCTCCTCTATCAGAGATTAAGCTCCTTCCGGGTGAACAGATATTTGAGACTCTTATGGTCAGTGAGAATCTTAAAGGTAATATCGTACAGATGATGCCGCCAAATCTTTAGAGCAAATATAATAGCGGCCAACTCCAAATCATGAACTGGGTAGTTCTTCTCATGCTCCTTCAACTGTCGAGAAACATAGGAGACTACCCTGCCGTGCTGCATCAGAACAACACCCAAACCCTGTCGAGATACATCGGTGTAGAGCACGAATCCATCCTCTCCAGCGGGCAAAACCAATACTGGTGCCAACACTAATCTCCGCTTCAGCTCCTGAAAGCTGGTCTAGCAGTCTTTTGTCCAAGTGAACTTCACGCCTTTCCTGGTCAGGTATGTGAGCGGCATAGCGATGTTGGAATTTTCGAGCCGCAAAAACCACTTTTTGCGTTGTGGAAACCCCGAAATCCCATGCCACCGGATCTGTGCGAAGATAAAATTTTACATGTACAAGTTTTTCTACCCTAGATCTACATTAGATCTACATGGTTAAGAGATTACCCTTGTAGCGAAGCCCTTTGCGAATCCCGCTCGCCCAAAAGTTGTCGGATCTCGAGTGTGTTCAAGTGGACACACCTCTATACGTATCCACACGAACAATAAAGATGGAGAAAACACTTAGAGTGTGCTAGCACTATAATGATGTTCGGCCAAGGAGGAGGAGAGGGAGAGAAGAGAAGAGAGGAGGAAGAAGATGGAGTTACACAAACAAAATGGAACTCCCACAATGAGTTAAAGTGGTCGGCCACATTGAAAAGAGGTTATATACCTCCATGAGATATCAAGAGTCACAACTCTTGATCTCCCTCATGATGTGACACACACATAACCCAACCTTGATGATGTGGAACATCATCATTGGCCCACTTAATGCTAACTCACAAATGAGGTGGCAATGGTCAAGTCAAACTTGACCTTTCATCTTCCCTATCAAGTCAAGTCAAACTTGGCCACTTCTCTCCCATGGTTGATCAAATCTAACCATTTGATTCAAATCAATTTAATATAATGAATCTCTATTCATTGATTAAATTGATTCAATGAAAGATAATCTAAATTAGATTCATTGAACACATGAATCAAATCGAGTCCAACTCAATTAGTTTAATTTGAATTACTCTTAATCCAATTTGGTTCATCATATGAACCTAATCCTCTAGGTACATTAAATGAACCTAATCTCCATCTAATTGCCCTTTGTGTGTGACCCTATAGGTTCTTGTAACGTTGGCAATGCTCCTAAACCCATTTAGAAGCATAAGTAATGAGCGGTATCTAGCAACACATCATTACTACCCAAATTACAAGAATGTTGAGATCCAACATCACTTGTGACTACTAATTGTGACTCTTCACAATATATGACAAGAGTCTTTCTATCCTTGACATCTAGATTGATCAATGTGAGGCATAGACCGTGTCATCCTCTGATCAATCTAAATCTTGAACTCCAAGTAGACTCACTCTAATCAAATGAGCTCAATATCTCATATTGACTCACTTGGGCATGGCTATGCACTTAGTGGTCTCACTCTATCAAAAATAACGATGTCACTCCCGTTATATAGGAGGGATAGATCCCATCTACATCACTCACATTCCTCCACATAATTTGTTACATACCCAGTAATCGCCTTTATGGTCCACCCAGTTACGGGTGACGTTTGATGAAGCCAAAGTATGTAACTCCTTTTGTAGGGAACCATGGTGACTTCAGGTCCAAGGACTAATAGTTATACTAATAGACACATGAGAAAGTATATGACACTCATATAATGATCCATGATACTTTCTCATTGTGGGTCATTCAGTATATATTCTCCAATGCATACCCATATGTCAACTTGATATCTCTATATCCATGACTTGTGAGATCAAGTCATCGAGTTGACCTACATGCTAGTCTCGTCGCATTAACATTGTCCCTGAATGTTAATACTTGACTAGGAATGATTAAGAGTAGTATTCTCTATATCATCTCATTATCGATTCAACCAATCGATTGATATAGATAGGAACCTTCTACTCAAGGACGCTATTATACTTAGTTATTTGGCACCAATACAAGTAAGTATAATAACCAAAACAAATGCCTTTATATATATATAGGAATATGATACAATGCGTGCATACAACAATCATCATATGATTGGCTCTAGGGCTCTAACTAACAATTTCCCACTAGCACTAGTGCCAATCAGTGTAGGCTCTAAGGCCCAATGACCTAGTGTGACCATCATGCTTTCTCTGTGCCAAAGCCTTGGTCAAGGGATCTGCGATGTTAGGTTCTGTGGGTACTCTATAAATCTTCACATCTCCTCTATCGATGATCTCTCGAATGAGATGGAAGCGCCGTAGTATATGTTTGGTCCGCTGGTGTGAGCGAGGTTCCTTAGCCTGTGCAATTGCTCCATTGTTGTCACAATAGAGCTCTATCGGATCGGCTATACTAGGAACCACCCCAAGCTCAGTAATGAACTTGCGGATCCAAATTGCCTCCTTTGCTGCTTCTGATGCAACAATATACTTGGCCTCTGTTGTAGAATCAACAACTGTTTCCTGCTTCGAACTCTTTCAGCTCACAACACCACCATTTATGCAAAACACGAACCCAGACTGCGATTGATAATCATCCTGGTCAGTTTAGAAGCTAGCATCACTGTAACCCTTTACAGCTAGCTCGTCATCGCCTCCATATATCAAGAAATATTCTTTAGTCCTTCTCAAGTACTTAAGAATATTCTTGACCGGTATCCAGTGACTTTCACCTGGATCTGATTGGTATCTGCTCGTCATGCTCAAAGCATACGAGACATCAGGATGAGTACATAGCATGACGTACATGATAGATCCTATGGTTGATCCATGCGGCCTCTCTCCTCTCTAGAAGAGGGACTTTGAGTCTTCGAAAGACTCACACCATGTGATATCAGCAGAAATCCCTTCTTGGAGTTCTGCATGGCAAACCGTTGTAATACCTTGTCAATATATGTACTCTAACTTAGGCCAAGCAACCTCTTAGATCTATCTCTATAAATCTGTATGCCTAGAATACGGGCTGCTTCACCTAAGTACTTTATTGAGAAACAATTTCCTAGCCAAGTCTTTACAGACTGCAGCAAAGGGATGTCGTTCCCAATGAGTAGTATGTCATCCACATACAATACAAGGAAGACAACTGTGTTCCCTACAACCTTCTTGTAGACACAAGGTTCATCTTCATTCTTGATGAAACCAAACTGTTTGATTGCATCATCGAATCGAAGATTCCAGCTCCGAGAAGCTTGCTTTAGTCCATAAATGGACTTATGCAGCTTGCATACTCTGCTAGTATGCTGTGGATCTACAAAACCCTCAGGTTGTGTCATGTACACATCCTCGAGCAAGTTTCCATTTAAAAACATGGTTTTGACATCCATCTGCCAGATCTCATAATCATGGTATGCTGCAATAGCAAGCATGATCCGAATGGACTTAAACATCGCTACTGGAGAAAAAGTTTCATCATAGGTAATACCATGAATTTGCTTGAAACCTTTAGCTACCAAACGACCCTTATATATAAGTCCATCCATGTCAGTCTTTCTCTTAAAGACCCACTTACACCCAATGGGTTTTACCCCTTCAGGTGGATCAACCAAAGTCCAACCTTGGTTGGTGTACATGGATTCCATTTCGGATCTCATGGCCTCTAGCCATTTCTCAGAATCTGGTCTCATCACAGCTTCCTGATAGGAGGTAGACTCATTCTCAATAAGCATAGCGTCATCATGGTCAGACAAGAGAAATGAGTATCTCTCAGGCTGACGACGTACCCTATCAGACCTGCGAAGAGGTATGTCTACTTGAACTGGTTGTTATTCCTCAACTCATTGTGGAGCAATCTCATCATCCACAACACTTTGTGGTTCCAGTTCAACTTCCATCAAGGCTTCAGTGCTATGGTCCATATCCTAAACTTCTTCAAGATTGAACGTACTCCCACTAGTTTTTCTAGAAACAAAGTCCCTTTCTAGAAAAACCTCAGTCTTAGCCACAACTACTTTGTGTTGACTAGGAATGTAGAAGTAATATCCCTTCGTTTCCTTGGGATATCCAATAAAATAGCACTTAATGGATTTGGGTCCTAGTTTGTCTGAGACTTGACGTCGAACGTAAGCCTCACAAACCCAAATCCTTATAAAAGACACCTGGACATTTTTCCCAGTCGATATCCTATATGGTGTCTTTATCACAGCCTTAGATGGAACACGGTTGAGTATGAAGGTTGTTGTGTCCAGAGCATAGCCCCAAAAAGATATAGGAAGATCTGTGTGACTCATCATAGACCGTACCATATCTAATAGGGTACGATTCTTCCTTTCGGATACACCATTCCACTGTGGTGTTCCAGGAGGAGTGAGTTGGGATAGAATCCCACACTCAGCTAGATAGTCATGAAACTCATGGCTAAGGTATTCACCTCCTCGCTCTGATCGAAGTATCTTAATACTCTTGCCAAGCTGGGTTTGTACTTCATTCTTGAATGCTTTGAACTTTTTAAAAGATTCTGACTTATGTGTCATCAAATACACATAACCATATCTACTGAAGTCATCAGTAAATGTAATGAAATATCTATAACCACCTCTGGCAGCGACATTGAAAGGGCCACATACATCACTATGTATAAGTCCTAACAAGTCAGTCGCTCTCTCGCTATGCCCACTAAAGGGAGTCTTGGTCATCTTGTCTAGTAGGCATGACTCACATGTCTCATATGATTCAAAATCAAATAAGTCCAGCAAACCATCTTTATGGAGCTGGGATAAGCGTTTGTCATTTATATGACCTAAGCGACAGTGCCAGAGATAGGTTTGGTTCATTTCATTTGATTTGAACCTTTTGGTATTTATGTTATAGATGGGGTTCTCTAAGTCTGGAATATAGAGTCTGTTCATCAGAGGTACTCTACAATAGAACATATCATTTAAATAAACTGAACAACATTTGTTCTTTATTATAAATGAAAACCCTTTCTTGTCTAAACAAGAAATTGAAATTATGTTCTTAGTAAGAGCAGGCACATAACAACAATCATCTAGTTCTAGTACAAGCCCAGAGGTCATAGATAGATAGTAAGTCCCTACAGCAACAGCAGCAACTCGTGCTCCATTGCCTACTCGTAGGTCCACCTCACCCTTCGTCAATGCCCTACTATTTCTCAATGTCTGCACATTAGTATAAATGTGAGAAGCACATCCGGTATCTAATACCCATGATGAAGAAATAGATAGATTGACTTCTATAACATATATACCTGAAGTAGAAGTCTCACTTCTCTTCTTCTTAAGCTCTTCAAGGTAGACTTTGCAGTTCCTGTAGCATCCTTGGCAACCCCTCCTTTAGGTTTCAGTGCCTTGCCTTTGCCCTTGACTTGGGACTTTCCCTTACCTTTGCCCTTTTGCACCATCAAAATGGAGTTGGGCTTAACCTTCTTAAGGTTGATCTCAGCAGTTCTCAACATACTCAGAAGCTCAGGCAATGGCTTGTCAATTTCATTCATGTTGTAGTTCATGACGAATTGACTGTAGCTCTTTAGCAAGGATTACAAGACTAAATCAGTGGCCAGCTCTTGGCCAAGGGGAAATCCCAACCTCTGTAGTCTTTCTTTGTACCCAATCTTCTTGAGTACATATAGACCTACGGGAGTCCTGTCTTGCATGTTGCACTGAAACAGTGCCTTAGAGATCTCAAATCTCTCGTGCCTAGCTTGTCCTTGATATAGTTGACGAAGATGTTCAACCATATCATAAGCACCCATCAACTTGTGTTGCTTCTGAAGCTCAGAGTTCATGGTCGCGAGCATGAGACAGGACACATCTAAGACATCATCTTGATGCTTTTTATAAGCATCATGGTCAGCTCGCGTGGCAGTGGCAGGAGGTGCCTCGGGAATGGGTTGCTCCAAGACGTATAGTTTCCTTTCCTGAGTGAGAACAATTCTCAAGTTCCTGTACCAGTCCAGGAAGTTAGCTCCGTTGAGCTTGTCCTTATCAAGGATAGAACGCAGGGAAAAGGTGTTCGTGTTTGACGACATGACAATCTACAACAGAAAAATGTAGAAAATAAATATCATATTCCACTAATCCTTTAATTACGCCTTTAACTAAATAATGCTCCCACTGAATTATAGAACTTTTGTAGAATCAAGTCATGGATGTGGTCAAACCACACCTACTAGATTCTAACCAACTAGCTATAATTCTTGCGGGACAAGATCCACATCATACTAAGCCCTGAGTTAGCTTTGGCTAAATCGCCCAAGACTTAGTATGATCGGTAGGTAACTAATTACCAATTACATCTCTATACAACTCTTGTTTATAGGATCAAGATTCGCATATATATTAAAACTTGAGTTAGCTTTGGCTAAATCGCCCAAGAGTTAATATAAATGTGATTTTGACCTATCTACCAACTATTGGAAAATGCCTATAGTTAAACCCGATCCAATTGAGTTTAACTAGTTTTACTCAATATAATTGAGTTTGACTCACCCATGCGTTGATAGGCGGGACCAAGATTGTCCCTCCGCACCCTACCAAGATAATATGCGTTGCTCTGTTTTGTCATATTCAACAACAACATGTGATCGAGGTAGTGATGGGTATCACGGCATGGTAGACATTTCGAGTTGACGCGATTTAGATCTAATCTAATCATTGATGTGTATCATATACTCGATTTAGATATAATCTAATCGTGGTGCATCATATACTCGATTTAGATTTAATCTAATCGTGGTGGCACTAATTAATTACTCTACTCTAGCATGCATCACATACACACACACAAGCAATTAATTAAATTGTGATTAGTCATGGCCCTACTACGATCTTCTCAAGCCAATGACAAGATCGGATGGTCAACCTAGGGTCAATAGCTTCTCCAAGCTCCTACCTTTAACCGCCATATGTTGCTCGCACCCTCCTCATAACTCCTCCTCGAGTGGACCTTCCACCGCTCCAATTTTGTACATTACAAATTTGAAACTCGAGTTACATTCGAGTCTAAACTATTTACAACAGGAATATAAAATAAAAGAAGGCACGACGCGCAGGTCGCGATTATATACAACACACATAAACACACAAAATGGCACGTAGGCCATATTATGAATTACAACATAATTTTCCAATCAAATTGGGTTCTTTGGGCCATGACCATCACAATATCATACATAATTCTAAATTATGTATTTTATATAAATTTCTGTGATTTTACTACTAATTTTACAATTTTATGAGTAACAATTTTCCGGCGATCCCGTTTAGCGATTTTCGGGCGCGATCACGGGACAATGCCCCTTGCCGGGTTAGGGGCAGCACCCCTTCTCGTGAAATGAGTCTCACGAGTGTCCCACGATGATCTTACAGCACCCTAAGCCACTATCCCAAAACATTTTGGGCGAGAACTTGTCGTTTCAAAAAAATTTTCTCGGTAGTCGAAGCCTACAAGTGTCTTAGCACTCGTTGCTTCGCTTCTACGAGAAAAATACTCATAAAAACCATAAAAATCATAAAATCACAGAAACTTACAAAACTTTAATTTTTCATAAAAATTAAAATAAAAACAAGTATATGTTCGCACGTGGCTTTGATACCACTGTTGATATTTTCGAGCCGTAAAAACCTCGTTTTGCGTTGCGAAAACCCCGAAATCCCACGCCACCGGATCCGTGCGAAGATAAAATTTTACATGTACAAGTTTTTCTACCCTAGATCTACATTAGATCTACATGGTTAAGAGATTACCCTTGTAGCAAAGCCCTTCGCGAATCCCGCTCGTCCAAAAGTTGCCGGATCTCGAGTGTGTTCAAGTGGACACACCTCTATACGTATCCACACGAACAATAAAGATGGAGAAAACACTTAGAGTGTGCTAGCACTATAATGGTGTTCGGCCAAGGAGGAGGAGAGGGAGAGAAGAGAAGAGAGGAGGAAGAAGATGGAGTTACACAAACAAAATGAAACTCCCACAATGAGTTAAAGTGGCCGACCACATTGAAAAGAGGTTATATACCTCCATGGGATATCAAGAGTCACAACTCTTGATCTCCCTCATGATGTGGCACACACATAACCCAACCTTGATGATGTGGAACATCATCATTGGCCCACTTAATGCCAACTCACAAATGAGGTGACAATGGTCAAGTCAAATTTGACCTTTCATCTTCCCTCTCAAGTCAAGTCAAACTTGACCACTTCTCTCCCATGGTTGATCAAATCTAACCATTTGATTCAAATCAATTTAATATAATGAATCTCTATTCATTGATTAAATTGATTCAATGAAACATAATCTAAATTAGATTCATTGAACACATGAATCAAATCGAGTCCAACTCAATTAGTTTAATTTAGATTACTCTTAATCCAATTTGGTTCATCATATCAATCTAATCCTATAGGTACATCAAATGAACCTAATCTCCATCTAATTGCCCTTTGTGTGTGACCCTATAGGTTCTTGTAACATTGACAATGCTCCTAAACCCACTTAGAAGCATAAGTAATGAGCGGTATCTAGCAACACATCATTACTACCCAAGTTACAAGAATGTTGAGATCCAACATAACCTTGTTACTACTAATTGTGACTCTTCACAATATATGACAAGTGTCCTTCTATCCTTGACATTTAGATTGATCAATGTGAGGCATAGACCGTGTCATCCTCTGATCAATCTAAATCTTGAACTCCAAGTAGATTCACTCTAATCAAATGAGCTCAATATCTCATATTGACTCACTTGGGCATGGCCATGCACTTAGTGGTCTCACTCTATCAAGAATAACGATGTCACTCCCGTTATATAGGAGGGATAGATCTCATCTACATCACTCACATCCCTCTACATAATTTGTTACATACCCAGTAATCGCCTTTATGGTCCACCCAGTTACGGGTGACGTTTGACGAAGCCAAATTATATAACTCCTTATGTAGGGAACCATGGTGACTTCAGGTCCAAGGACTAATTGTTATACTAATAGCCACATGAGAAAGTATATGACACTCATATAATGATCCATGATACTTTCTCATTGCGGGTCATTCAGTATACATTCTCCAATGCATACCCATGTGTCAAATTGATATCTCTATATCCATGACTTGTGAGATCAAGTCATCGAGTTGACCTACATGCTAGTCTCATCGGATTAACATTGTCCCTGAATGTTAATACTTAACTAGGAATGATTAAGAGTAGTGTTTTGTATATCATTGCACTATCGATTCAACTAATCGATTGATATAGATAGGAACCTTCTACTCAAGGACGCTATTATACTTAGTTATTTGGCACCAATACAAGTAAGTATAATAACCAAAACAAATGCCTTTATATATATATAGGAATATGATACAATAAGTCCATACAACAATCATCATATGATTGGCTCTAGGGCTCTAACTAACAAGCGATACATGAGAAACCCTCAATGAACCGTCTGTAATATCCAGCCAATCCTAGAAAACTACAGATCTCCTGAACTAATTTCGGCTACTCCTAGCTAGTGACAACCTCGATCTTCTGAGGATCTACTAAAATACCTCGGCTAGAGACCACATGTCCCAGAAAACCGACTGAGGATAGCCAGAAAGCACACTTGTTGAACTTCGCATATAGCCGATGTCGTCGAAGAGTCTCCAAGACAATGCGAAGATGTTGTGCATGCTCCTCCTCGGAACTTGAGTAGATCAAAATGTCGTCGATGAAAACGATAACGAGCTGATCTAGATACTCCAGAAAGATGCGGTTCATCAAATCCATAAATACCGTTGGAGCATTGGTAAGCCCAAATGACATTACCAAAAACTCATAATGTCCGTATCTGGTACGGAATGCTGTCTTTTGAATATCAGATTCTTTGACTCTCAGATGATGATATTCAGACCGCCGATCAATCTTAGAATACACTGAGGCACCTCTGAGCTGATCAAACAAATCCTCAATCCGCGGTAAGGGGTACTTATTTCTGATGGTCACTGCATTTAGCTGTCTGTAATCGATGCACAACCTCACAGTACCATCTTTTTTCTTGACGAATAGTACCAGAGAACCCCACAGAGAAACACCAGGGTGAATGAATCCCCTATCCAATAACTCCTGGAGTTGGACCTTTAGCTCGTCCAACTCTTTTGGTGTCATACGATATGGAGCTTTTGATGCTGGCACGGTCCCCGGAATCAGCTCAATAACAAACTCCACTTGCCTTGGGGAGGCAAGCCCGGTAGCTCATCTGGAAATACATCGGGATACTCTCAGACCACCGGAACGTCTAAGAGCTGGGAAGTACTGTTGTCATCAGTATTAATCATAGACACAAGAAATCCCTGATAGCCATGTGACAGCAACTTCTGAGCCTGAATCGCTAAAATGATCGATATGTCATCGTCCCTGATGCCAGTGAAATCCCACGAGGGTTGGTTCAGAGGTCAGAATGTGACCACCCTCGTCTGGCAATCAACCATGGCATTATATGCAGACAACCAATCTATGACGACGATAATGTCGAATTCGACCATTTCTAGCACTAATAAATCAACCATAAGTATCATGTTGCCAAAATCTAACGGGCAACCTCTGACCTCCTAAGTGACGTCCAATGAATCACCGGATGGTAGGGAGATGGTCAGTCGCTGCAGTCTAAGAGTAGGTAGTCTACCTATGTCCTTCATAAAGGCACGGGAAATAAAAGAATGCGAGCTACTAGTATCTATCAACATATCAGCGGATAATGCATAAAGTAAAATCATATCGCGAAAAACGGATCCGTCGGCCCGCTGTGCATCCTCTCTGGTAACCTCATGAATATGTCCAGTCTTTGGTGGTGGTGGAGGTGGTAGTGCTGCTAAAGGCTGCGGTGCCTAAGTCTGAACCTGCCACTGTGACGATGTCGGGTACTGAGCCAGAGATGGATAGGTAGGCTGCGATTGATACTGGACCAGGGGCTGGGGCTGTGACTGGTACTGGACCAGTGGTTGTGGCTGATACTGCCCCTGAGTCAGATACTGTGGTCCCAGAACAAAGCTCTGTGGAACTATGAGGGCACCGGAGTGCTCCTGTCCATGCATGTCATATGCAGCTGTTGCCAGGAAAGCTGTCTTCTGCTGGTCAGACACTCCTGACAGTTTGCAATAGTAGCAAACCGACTGTCCTAGGAAGCAGGCTGTGGTGACGTGGTCTCTGGACCCACATCTGGTGTAGTGAGTGTTGCTGACGGGCTGCTCCGATTCTGCTAGGAAGACTGGGAACGTCCTGATGAAGATTGCCTTGACTTCTGAGGCTGACCAGAAGCCCCAGAAGTACCCTGACCTGGCCGACCATGACCACTCTACTGTTGTCCAGTAGCCTGTGCCTGTTGGATCTTTCCTGATGTCTGACCCGTCTGCTGCCTCTTCCTGTCCAGAAACACTCTCTGCTGAGCTGACTCTATCATTAGGGCTCTGTTCAGTGTCTCTATGTAGGATAAACTTCTAAAATCGGGAAGTTTTACTTGTAGATGTCCATCCAGTCCCTGAATAAACTGATGCATACGGGAACTGGCCTCAGCTAACGACCCATCTGATATGCACGTGAGAAGTAGCAACTCTCAAAAGCCTCTCTAAATCTGACCCAGGTGATGTTCTGCTCGCCTATGATGGATCGCTGCGTAACCCACCAGGTGTCGGCCTCATCCCGTAAATGGAAAGCAGCTAGCTCTGCTTTCTCCCACTCGGAGCAAGCCATGCAGAAGAAGGTCCGCTCCATGGTCTCTATCCAGGACTGAGTCATACTCGGATCAGTCTCTTCTCGGAAGAGTGTGAATCGACTCTTCATCGACTCTGCCAGTACTGGGATCCGGGCTCGTGCTGCGACTATATTAGTGCGGTGAGTAAGGATGACTATAGGAACTAGCGGAACCACTGGAGCTGGTGCTACAGGTAGTACCACTGGATAGACCGAGGGAGGTATCCCCGGTGCCACCGCATAAGCTGGGGCAGGTGCCGTTGGTGGCATTGTAGGGTCGATATGGGTGGTCGCGGCTGGAGGTCTGATAGATGGTGGTACCGGGTGTGGAGCAACAGCTACTGCTGGTGCGGGTGTCGGATGTGCTGTAGGCACCGGTGGCGGTGGTGCCTGATACGCAGTGGTCTTGTCCGAAGTAAGTGTCGGGTATGCCAGTGGTACCACTGGTGGTACAGTAAATATAGTAGGGGTGAGTACAGCGGGTGCAGCCGAGGTAGATACCTCTAAAAGTGCCATCGGCGTCTAGGAGCTTGACGCGCCCGCAGTATCCTGAGTCTGTTCCAGACTGACAAGCTCAACCCCAGTAGGCGTCTCTGGCGACACTGTCGCCAGGGACTCCAACGCCCTCTTACGTGGCCGTCCTGCGCCACGTCTCAGCGCGGGAGCACGTGCACCTCGCCTCATATATGTTGAATTATAATACACAAATATTACTACAAGTATCACACTATAAAATTAAACATCATACCTATATGAGGTCTGGAGATATTTCGTCGCTGTCCAGTCCCCAAATTTAACCTCAAAATTCCGGACGAGAAAATCAACGGAAATCCATACAAATTCGAAAATAAGTACCCAAGTTTACTGGCAAACTTGGGCTAACCTTAAAATCCAGAACACCAAAAGCAGGTATCGTAACCCGCTCTGATACTAATAAGTTGATATCAGATTAAATCTCGCAAATCCATAAAACGAAAAACAAACAAGTATCGTCAACTTGGCTCTGATACCAAATAAATTGTCACGCCCCAAGTAATCTCTACCAGAGAAAATTTCGGCAACATCTCCCCTGTACGGGTGACAATATGAAATTTCCTATAATGCCCTCAGGGCCACATATACCTCGACCAACACGGCCGGAACAATAATAATATATAACAGTACAAATATAGCAAACATCCACGTAGTTTAATAGTAACAACTAAACATAAGCAGAGATAAGGAAATCATCGCAAAAATCCTACTCAACTATACCCATAAAACACAAATCTGATATCCTATTCAACTACACCTATAAAACACAAAACTGATTTCCTACTCAACTACACCAATAAAGCACAAAACTCCAGCATACATCTGAATGAAAACCCATCGTCAAATAACAAAATGTACAAGATCTAAATGTCAAGCTATAAGTATGAAAAACATAGTCTAACACAGTAAGAAAACCCAAACAGTGTGAACTCGTCGCGACGCGCAATGGTGGGGGACTAGCGACTAGAACCTCCTGAATAGCCTCAACCTGACAATAGTAATAACGGGGTGTGAGTCCAAGACTCAGCGAATACCTAGTTGACATGCATAGTAAACTATAACAAATAGCAATAACTATGCGTACAGTCTCCTGATATAACATATTGAAGTGCAGAACTGAAAGATAAAGAGTAACTATACTAACCAGAACCTGGATATAGGGATATCAAGGCCGTTATATCCAAAGTATCATAAATTCTGTATGCATGTCAAATAATGCATCCATCCAAAATGCAGCATGTAAAGTGCAACAAACACAAGGAATAAATGCAAATAATGTATATGATGTCAATAACATGTCCTGTCACCCTTGACGCTAGTCAGTCATCTCACACACGATGGTGAGATCGAGTGGGTAGGGCTGTGACAACCGTGCCCTCTATCGTCACTGCTTCTGATGAGTGACCGAGTGGACGGGATGCTGTCGGACTACACCTACCCTCCTACCTCAAACATAGTGAGGGAGCGTAATGCTCTCATCTCTCGGTACGCGATGACGGGGAGGGATCCTTGCCGACTATCACGCCGCATCACACTACCCATGAGCGGACCAACAGAGCCAAACAGAGCAACCTGCTGTAACACACCCTGCCTGAATAAAAACCACTAACCCATGAGTGGTTGTGTGTGCAGATCCATGTAACTGGAGATGCGCTCAACAATAATAGTGTTGCCAACCGTTCAGCATGCAATCATGCAAGATGGTGCATGTCACTAAGCCGGGAAATAACCTGATCATATCCCTCTCCATATAATGTGTACCAAAATATGTGGATCAAATAATATGATCTAGGTACACATGTCAAGTAGGGTATCTAACCAGTCCAGTATATCATAAAGCATGACATGTCACTGTCTCTATAACATAAATAATAAACAGGGGCATGAATGCTAATCAGGTAATAAACAAAACATGCTCGAAAATAAATAGTGACATGTCGATGCAGATATAAACATAATTATTACTACTTATTAAAAATCTACTAAGCATATCAACAAGATGTATCAAAATAGATAGGTCAAGGTACCCGCCTCCAATGTAGATCGAGCTAATCAATCGAAATGTCGAAGTGCTTGTCCCGAATCAATGTCCTATAATAAATCGTACAATTTAGCTAATTTTCATTATAAACAAAAATAGCTAAACTAAATCCTAATCCGATTAGGAAGCTAGGGTATTAATTCCATTTAGATGTAAGTCTATATTTAAATCAATTCTAGTGGCAATTCAATCTTCAACTTACCACAAGATAACCTAACCACAAATAAACAACTAACCACAATATTCAATTTAAACCTTGATCTTCAACTAAACACAGTTAATCCACTAAACTCCCAATTCATACTAAATTCAATGATTTCACCTAAATTAGCACCTCATGTTAACATTAATGAATTCTAGATTCACATAACCCATCAACACATTACTGGAAACTAAAGTCGAAGCAACGATGAGGCTATTGCCCTCTCTGGAATTCATTCACAGTCAAAACCTAATATAGCTCCTATCCTTAAACTATATATATTGGAGATAATCGTTACCTCAAGTGTGGTAGCTGGTATTTGGATACCCCGGTGCTTAGTGAAGAGGGAGCTCACTGCTTCTTCAATGCCCTAAATCACAGTCACTGAAGGAACCCATTTATTAACGCCAACATCAACAATCAACCACACCATCCCTAAAATGCACACTAATCCACAACGAAGCTTACCACAGTGTTGGCTGCTTATGGTAACAAGGGCAGTGTCGCATGTTTGGAGAGATCGAGTGATGACGGTGAAGGCGCGAGGAGATCAGGTGGTGCTCTAATCGTCAGCATCAGTGCTAGGGCTCAAACGGCCGGTGTCAACCCGCGAAGGTCAGCGACGATGAGTAGAGGAGAAGGAAGAGACACGACCGAGAAGATGGTTGGCGGTGTGCGGCTCGGAAGCTAGGGCTCGGTGACAGAGAGATCTCTGTGGTGACTCTCGGCGCTGCGATGGGAAGGAGCCGAGGCGAAGAGGAATTGAGTCAACGCAAGGAAAGACTTGAAGCTTTTGTACTAGAGGGGAAGAGAGGAAGAAACGAACGGCGATGGCGGTTTTGGAAAGAAGAAGAAACGGCCGGAGGTGAGGGCTTGGGCAAGCGGGGAAAGAGGAGAAGGGAAACGACGAAAATGAGGAAAAAAAGAATAAGAAAAGGAAATAAAAAAAATAACATTTTCTCGTTAAAATGGATTAATCAAAACAGATTTTCCTGGGGCTCAATTTTATCCCCGTAAATACGGTCTCCGAAAAATTTCAGAAAAATTTCTAAAAATTTTGAAAATTTCCCTTATGGTTATTCGCTCATTTTCGTTATTTTATAGATTTATAAAAAATTTAAAGTTATATTTGATATATTATTTGAAATAGATTAATGACTGATTTAATAAAAATTTGAGACGTAATTTATATACAAATATAAACAGAATTATAAATAGATTTATAAATAAATTAAATTATATTTTTTATATAATTTAAACAGATTAATGATGAATTAAAATCAAAATTAGAAATAATATTTGTATTTAAAATTAATTTCATTTGGTCAAATTATAAACAGATTCATAAATAATTTTTCAATCTATTTTTAAAAATTAGAGACAGAATATTTCTGTCTCAAATTTAGCCATGAGACTTTCACTAACAGATTTTTAAGACATGATAATGACTTCCTAAGATGGAATTTTTTTTTGTCTCTAATGTCCTTTTCTCTTGGAGTGTAAAGGACTTTGATCTACATTAAACTAAAATGGTTGGATATTAGAAATCATTGAAAACTTCACATATGGGTAGATTCTAATAACTAGTTCATACATAGAGTTTTAACTAAATCACTCTCCTCAGCAACCTTTTGAAGAAAAATACTAAGTAAACAAACACAAGTTAAATAGAAAAAAAATATCAAACCTTTCTCTGCATGCATACATAGGGCTTTATAAGGTCCTAAAAAATCAAACATTTCTTTGCACATATAGGGTCAACGGTAGACTCGACGATGACAATGACGATGACGATGATGACATTCGAGCAAGAGAGAGAGAGGGTAAATCATGCAATAGTGAAGGGCTGAATGGGGACTAAGATGCAATGGGGCTTAGCGGGGCCAACGACAGAGGGTCATGATGAGATGCTTGTGGACGACGAAGAGCTTGTGGGGTGAGTTAAGACTAGGGTTACGATTGGGGTCGAGGATTGCAAAGTATGAAAGTGCTGAAATGAGGGAAGATAGGGCTAGAGAACTTGCACGGGGTGGCGAAGGTATCAACGATAGAGGTTTTCGAGTGAAAAAGCTTTTGGTGATGGAGGTTTTTAGTGTCAAAGGTTTTCGATAGGGTGACCGGGTAGGATTTGGTGTGGGACAGATTTAAAAACATTTGTAAGACTTTTAACAATGCAAAAAAAAGAGTCAAAATTGTAATTATAATATTTTTAACAACACTTTGCGTGTTGTTAAAATTCTCATCCTTAAAATTAATAATACTTTTAACAGCATGTAAAAAGTATGTTGTTAATATTTAGTTTTAATAGCCATTATTTGTATAAGTATAATGTTACCTATAGTGTGTCCTCAAGGCGCAACATAACTGGGGGTGTATGATTTCGTGGTTGAGAGGTCCAGAGTTTGATTCTCAGAGTGTTATTACTTGGGGTTAGCATCCCCACTATGTGCTTTCAGCTGTGTACCTATATTTACCTCCCTCCATATCCGTGGGACCAGCTCTAGGGGGATGCTGATGTGACAGTTCTTAAATAATGTTACCTGTAGTGTACTTGATTGACCATCACTACAATAAATATGATTTTCTACAGGACATCATCAACGACGCATGGTTAGGGTTTGCCATTAATAATATTTTTTATGGTGCTCCCAATTAAGTACGCTGCTAATAGTACTATATTTTTGCAAATGACAACATGTAGAAAAAGTATGTTGTCATTAAACTTTTTTATGGTGTGTAGGGTTTGTTATTAAAATTAAATATTTACGACGCAAATTTGCGTGCGGTTAAAAGTATAGTAAAATTTAATATTAATAGTGAGCTTAAAGTGCACTATTAAAAGTAAGGTGACGTTTGGTTTAGGGGTTTGGGAATGAGAGAATGAATTCATTCCTAAACTTTATGTTTGGTTGAAGATAATGAAATTAAAATTTTAGAATGAACCCCAAAAATTTGGGTATTGATGAAACCCACATTCCCTCTTGGGTTTTGATGGAAATGAGAATGAGAATTAAGTTTTGGACGAAAATACCTTTAATATATTTGTTCAAATTTTCTTTTTATACCACTTTCTTTCTTTTTATTCCCTTTCATCATACTTTCTCTCTCCTCATTTTATCATCAAATATAGATCCGCTACATTAATGTCCCCCCTAGTGCCGATCCCACAGATATAGAGGGAGGTACATGTAGGTACACAAACGTCAGGCGCATGGTGGGGTAAACCCTAGGTCATCAATTCCTGAGAATCGACCCCTAGCCATTACGCCAGAGATTCCATGCGTCCACCGTCTGTGCTATGCCCTAGGAGCATCATCAAACTTTCTCTCTCAGCATACTTTCTCTCTCATCAATCTCTCTCATCATACACTCTCTCTCCTTAAATTTTTTTTATCTCATCACACTTTCTCTCTTCATTCTCTCCCATCATACTTTCTCTCTCATCATACTTTCTTTCTCCTCATCCTCTCTCATTATGGTTTCTCTCCCATCCTCCATGTTAGTCGTGGGATTGGTTGACGAGGGCACTGGGGGCGAGCGTAGTTACCTTTTGCCACCGTGGTTTCTCTCCCATCACACTATCTTTCGTCAGTTTTCCATTATACTTTCTCTTTCATCATACTTTCTCTTTCTTCAATCTCTCTCATCACACACACACTTTCTTCTCATTTTCTCTCATCACACTTTCTCTCTCTTCATTCTCTCCCACTATATTTTATTTTTCATCATATTTTCTTTCTCCTTATCCTCTCTTACTATGCTCTCTCCCATCACACTCTCTTTTCTCATTTTCTTTCATCATACTTGCCCCCTCTTCATTCTTTTTCATCATATTTTCTCTTTCATTACACTTTCTCTCTCATCATATTTTTCTCTCACATTCAACTTTCTCTCACATCTATTTTTTTCTTATTTTCATCTAAGGATAAAAAAAGAAAATTTTAGTTTATTCTGATAGAAAATATTTAACAAATCAAACATTATTTTTAAAAATGATATTCATTCTCATATCCATTCCTATTCCATAATACTATAATTTCTATTCCCATTCTGATTCCTAGAAAAAAATCAAACGCCACCTAAAATTTTAACATTTTTTTAAACTCAATATATCCCACCCATCGAATTAATCTGTGATTGTTGGATATATGTGATTGGAGTAGAGGTGGAAGAGGCATGAAGCTCTATTGTGAATGGGGCATTAGTTGTCACGCCTCGAAGGAGTCCCTGTCCGAAGAAATTTGGGTAGCATCTCCCCTGTACGTCGGACAATCTGAAACTTTACTACATCACCAAATACCTCAGCCACATGCGGCTGGATTAATAACAATAATAAACAAAACAATAACACAGACATCCACGCAGTTTATATCAATTTTAGCCTCTGGCTGACACAACCACGCAGTTTAATAGTAAACAAACTGAACAAATGATAATATGACTCAAAATCCACCCTACTCAACTACACTCATAAAACTCAAATCCGACGATAAGATCAACTTACTTCTTCTGCCGTCTAGGCAGGCATGTAGTAAAACAAATTCAAATTCAAACCCATCGATAAGTAAAACAATCTATACATAAGATCCAAGTATCAAAACATAACATAGTCTAATAAAGAAAACCACAAGATCGACGCTCATCCTCGTGGACTGCAGGGGACTAGCAACTGGAACTCTCTCCTGACATCATCAACCTGAAAATAGTAAATATCCACGGGGTGAGTCAACTCCTCAGCGGGTAACAACTGATATACATAGTAAGGAAATAACATCTAGCACTAATCATGCGTACAGTCTCCTGACGTAATAAAGGTAAATGCAAACTGTAGTAAACAGGAGAAAAATGTACTAACTAGGACCTGGTACAAGGATAAACAGTTCGAGAGGTATAGAAATCCTGTATGCATGTCAAGCATGGCCATCCAACCAAAATGCAGCAAATAAATGCAGCAAACACAATCACAAGAAATAAATGCATCAATGCGTATGATACTAATGATGCGTCCTGGTCACCCCTGACGCTAGTCAACCATCTCACACACAATAGTGAGACAGAGTGGGTAGGGCTGTGACAACCGTGCACTCTGTCGTCACTGCTCCTGATGAGTGACCGAGTGAACGGGATGCTGTCGGAGTACACCTATCCTCTTACCCCAAATCATAAATGGGGGAGCGTAATGCTCTCAACTCCCGGTACACATTGACGGGGAGGAATCTCTGCCGGCTACCACGCTGCGTCACACTACCCATGAGCGGACCAACGAAGCCAAACAGAGTCCCTACTGCAACACACTCTGCCTGAATCGACCACTAATCCATGAGTGGTGGTGTGTGCAGATCCATGTAACTGGCGATGTGCTCAACAATAATGGAGCAGACTATCGCACAGCATGCAATCATGCGAATGGTGCATGACACTAACCATGTAAATATCCTGAGCTAAACCATATATATATAAAAAGTGCACCTTAAGTCAATGAATCAAATCAGAGGTACATAGATAAGATAAGGTATAAAAACCTAGGTCCTGAACATGGTAAAGCATGGTATATCACTACCCCCTATAAGCATGTATGCTAGGTAAGAAATAACATGATATGCAAAACAATTATCAACCAAGCATGTAACAAGTATCGGGTAGTGACTAACCGAAACAGATAAGAAACACAATTATTGCAATTTGTTAAATTCACTACTATACATATCAAACGACATAAAGTCAGAAGTACCCGCCTCCAATAAGAAAGGATCTAATCTGGTCCAAATATGACGTCGAGATACTCGTCTCGCGTCAAAGTCCTGTAGTAAATTGTATAGTTTAGCTAAGTTAACTATAAACAAATAGCTAAACAACTTCCTAATCCACCAACCATCTAGGGTGAGCTTCATTAACCCTACTTACACCACTTAGATTAATTCTAAATCAAAGTTAACAACTATTGCTAACAAAACTAGCAATCATCTACAACGATGTTCAATTCCTACACTATACCTCAACCCCAGTCGTTGTGGCTCAATAGCAAGGATCGTTGCTGCTGGACCGAGTATGAGCAGCTACTGATTAAAGTTTTGCTACTGGAGTTTAAAGCTTTGCTGCTAGAAAACAAACACAGATTCCAAATCACAAACAATAACAACTCATAGCTGGGAACAAACTACACCGTTCGGATCAAGAATAGAAGATCCAAAACTTACCTCAACCGTGACCTAAATCCACCGCAAGGAAGGAAATAATCAAGAACAGAAGAGAAGATCCAAGCTCTGATCTGGAAAACACCTCGTTGCCTAATCTATTTTTGATTAGCCACCTTATCAGCACACCCAAACCTAAATCTAGGTTTAAGAGAAAAACCTACCTCAATACTGGCCGCCGGAACCCTAGGTCAACAATGGCAGAGGACTGTGGAGAGGGAGTTGGCTGTAGAAATCATAGCAGGGTTCAGTGTGGCGGCACGACAGAAACCCTCATGATCAGGAGAGGGCAGAGAGGAGGCGGTCGGTGTTACTCGGGTCAAGAGTCGGCGGCGGCGTCGGCATCCAAGGGCGACAGTGGGTCGGCAGAGGCAGATTCGTCGCCGGAGCTTGGGGGAAAAGGAAGAAGAAGGCGTCCAGTGTGCGGCTCGCAGTGAAGATGGACTGAATGTCGGCGCTAGGGCTTAGGAGGATCGGCAGCCGGCGGTGCTAGGGCACACGCAAGGTAGCTCGGCTGCGGAGAGGGATAAGAAAAATGTCGGCTTCTCTTGGTCCCGGCCTTATGCACGCGAGGGAGAGGAGTAACCGCCGACGGTTAGGGCTCGAGAGGGCTTCGGCTAGGAAAGGAAGAGAGTCGCGCGGGGGAGGGGGGGGTTCGGCGATGAAAGGGAAGAAGCGAAGAAATAAAAAGAAAAGGAAATAAAGAAAATCCACATTTCCTCGCTAAAATGGGGTAACCTAAACAGGCTTTTCCGAGTCTCGTTTTTATCCTCGTTAACTCGTCCATACGAGCTCCGAAAAATTCCCAAAAAATATCCAAAAATTTTGAAAAATTCCCTTATTTTTATTCGCCATTTTTTCGATATTTTATATTCTCCCCCACTAATAAAAATTTGGTCCCCAAATTTCGTTATCTACCATCAGCAAATACTAACAACAGATAGAAAGTACAAAATGCTGAACAGTAAATTAAATCACATACCTCAAGTGAAAAGATGGGGGTATTGAGCTCGGATCAAAAAAATAGATTACAACATTGTCAACAAGGACAATGGAAATCGATCCAAACAACCTAGGAATACCGAAATCATCGAGTCCATGAAAACATCTAGGGCTTTGTAAGCCTAAAGGGTAAGACCTAGAACTCATAATGCCCGTACAACAGGCATACTCAACCATAAGATCCCTGACAACAAGTCTGAAATCTAATCACCAACAATATTAATCACCAAAGAATAAATCCTCCAACGTGAGAGCAACGCTCCATCACAGGAAATACCACATATGTGGGAGCAACGCTCTTCTATGAGAAATCTACAATATGTGGGAGCGACGCTCCACCACAACAATCCATAACATGTGGGAGCAATGCTCCACTACAACAATCCATAACATACCGCTAGAGCATTGGTAAGCCCAAATGACATTACCAAAAACTCATAATGGCCGGAATGTGACCACCCTCGTCTGGCAATCAACTGTGGCATGATATGCTGACAAACATTCCATGCCAAGTATAATATCAAAATCGACCATTTCCAATACTAACAGATTTACCGTAAGTATCATGTTGCGAAAATCTAACGGCAACTCTGACCTCCTAGTGACGTCTAATGTATCACCGGACAGTAGAGAGACGATCATTCGCTGGGGTCTAAAAGTGGGTAATCTACCAATCTCTCGTATAAAAGTACGAGATATAAAAGAATGCGAGCTACCAGTATCTATCAGTATATCTGCAGATAAGGCATAAATAGAAATCGTACCGCGGAAAACAGATCCGTCGGCATGCTGCGCATCCTCTCTGGTAATCGCATGAATACGTCCAATCTCTGGCGGAGGAGGAGGTGGTAACGCTGCCAGCGGCTGCTGCGGCTGGGTAGAAGCCTGCCACTGAGGCCGTGTTGGATAATGTGCCAGATAAGACTGAGAGGGCGGTGACTGATACTGTGTCGATGGCTAGGACTGAGTCTGGTACTGGCCTAGAGGTTGAGGTTGCATCTGATACTGCCCCTGCGTCGGATAATAAGGTCCTGGAACATAACTCTGGGGTGCTATGGAAGCACTGGAGTACTCCTGTCCAAGCATGCCAAATGCCGCTGCTGCAGGTGAAGTTATCCCCTGCTAACGATGTGAAGATTGGGCTTTCTGCCCTCCTCGATATGCCCCCGTCTGACTAGACTGTCCCCTTTGACCCGACCCTCCGGAAGCCGTGTGCTAAGCCTTCAGCTGACAATCTCGGCTCTGGTGCCCAGGCAGTTTGCAATAAAAGCAAACTGGCTATCCCAGAGAGCAGGCTGGGGTGATGTGATCTCTGGATCCACATCTGAAACAAATAATGTCGCTGCGGTCGCTTCCGCTCATCGTAGCCTGTGGGTCACTGGATCTGTCTAGATGTTTGACCCGTATGCTTCCTCTTCCTGTCCGGAAATGCTCTCTGCTGAGCTAACTCTATCATCAAGGCTCGATCCAGTGCATCTGAGTAAGATGCAATCCCTAAACCGACAAGCCTTACTTGCAGATGACCATCCAGTCCCTGTATAATTTGCATCATGCGGGATCTGTCCTCCGCAACTAACTCTGGACAAAACTTAGCCAACCGGTTGAATTCAGTATTATACTCTGTCACCAAGCGATTGTTCTGTCGCAGATTCATGAAATCCTGCCGGCGAGCCATCTGATATGCTAGTGGAAAGAAACGGCTCTCAAAAGCCTCTCTGAACCTGGCCCAAGTAATGCTCCGCTCGCCGATGATGGAACGCTGAGTAATCCACCAGGCGTTAGCCTCATCCCGTAAATGAAAAGCAGCCAGCTCTGCTTTCTCCCACTCGGAGCAAGCCATATAGAAGAAGGTCTGCTCCATAGTCTCTATCCATGATAGAGCCATACTCGGGTCAAGGTCTCCTCGGAAGAGTGTGAATCGACTCTTCATCGACTCTGCTAATACTGGAATCCTAGCTCGTGCCGCGTCAATGTCAGTGAGCTGTGTCGGAACGGCTGCAAGAACTAGCGGAACTACTGGAGCTAGTGCTACAGGTGGTACCGCTGAATAAACCAGAGGAGGTACTCCCGGTGCTGCTGTATAAACTGGAGCATAAGCCGTCGGTGGCACTGCAGGGTGAGCATAGGTGGCAGCGGCTGGATGTACGGTAGGTAGTGGTACCGGATGTGGAGCAGCCGGTATCGCTGATGCAGGTGCTGCTGGGTACACCGTAGGTATAGGGGGCACAGGTGCCACTGGTGTCGGGTACACTGTAGGTCCAGATGGTGGTGGTGCCGAGTACGCCGTAGGCTGCTCTAGAGCAGGTGTCGGGTATGCCAATAGTACCCCTGGTGGTACCGGAAATATGGTAGGGATAGGTACACTCGGCACAGCCGAGGTAGGTACCTCTATGGGAGCCATCGGGGTCTGAGAGGCTGACGCGCCCGCGATATGCTGAGTCTGTCCCTGACTGACAGGCTTAGCCTCAGTAGGCATCTCTGGCATATCCAGAGATCCCAAAGGCCTTGTACGTGGTCGTCCAGCACCACGTCTCGCAGCAATACGTGTAGATCTCTTCATATCTGTTAAATTATATCACAGATATTACTACAAGTATCAACAATTACCAAAATAACATCATACCTAATTGATGTCTGGAGATGTTCCGTCACTGTCCAGTCCCCATACTGACCTTGGAATTTCAAACGAGTAAATCACCGGGAATCTATACAAATCCGAAACGGAAGTCTGAAATATAACCATAACGGAAATCCGTACAAACCAAAATAGATATCCAAATATCCAGAACACCAAAAGCAGGTATCATAACCCGCTCTAATACCAATAAATTAGTATCAGATAAATCTCAAAAATCCAACACACGAAAATCAAACAAGTATCGCCAAACCTTGGCGCTCTGATACCAAATAAATTGGTATCAGGTTATCCCAAATATCCAAAATACGAAAACAAAGATCGTAAAACCTAAGCTCTGATACCACTAAATTGTCACACCCCGAATGAGTCCCTGTCCGAAGAAATTTCGGCAGCATCTCCCCTGTACGGCGGACAATCTGAACTACATCACCAAATACCTCAGCCACATGCGGCTGGATTAATAACAATAATAAACAAAACAATAACACAGACATCCATGTAGTTTATATCAATTTCAGCCTCTGGCTGACACAACCACGCAGTTTAATAGTAAAACAACAGAACAAATGATAATATGACTCAAAATCCACCCTACTCAACTACACTAATAAAACTCAAATCCGACAATAAGATCAACTTACCTCTTCTGCCATCTAGGCAGGCATGTAGTAAAACAAATTCAAATTCAAACCCATCGATAAGTAAAACAATCCATACATAAGATCCAAGTATCAAAATGTAACAAGTCTAAACACAGTCTAATAAAGAAAACCACAAGATCGACGCTCATCCTCGTGGACTGTAGGGGACTAGCAACCGGAACTCTCTCCTGACATCATCAACCTGAAAATAGTAAATATCCACGGGGTCAGTCAACTCCTCAGCGGGTAACAACTGATATACATAGTAAGTAAATAACATCTAGCACTAATCATGCATACAGTCTCCTGACGTAATAAAGGTAAATGCAAACTGTAGTAAATAGGAGAAAACTGTACTAACCAGGACCTAGTACAAGGATAAACAGTCCGAGAGGTATAGAAATCCTGTATGCATGTCAAGCATGGCCATCCAACCAAAATACAGCAAATAAATGCAGCAAACACAATCACAAGAAATAAATGCATCAATGCGTATGATGCCAATGATGCGTCCTGGTCACCCCTGACGCCAGTCAACCATCTCACACACAATAGTGAGACAGAGTGGGTAGGGCTGTGACAACCGTGCACTCTATCGTCACTGCTCCTGATAAGTGACCGAGTGAACGGGATGCTGTCGGAGTACACCTATCCTCCTACCACAAATCATAAATGGGGGAGCGCAATGCTCTCAACTCCCGGTACACGATGACGGGGAGGAATCTCTGTCGGCTACCACGCTGCATCACACTACCCATGAGCGGACCAACGAAGCCAAACAGAGTCCATGCTGCAACACGCTGCCTGAATCGACCACTAACCCATGAGTGGTGGTGTGTGCAGATCCATGTAACTGGCGATGTGCTCAACAATAATAGAGCGAACTATCGCACAACATGCAATCATGCGAATGGTGCATGGCACTAACCATGTAAATATCCTGAGCTAAACCATATATATATAGAAAGTGCACCTTAAGTCAATGAATCAAATCAAAGGTACACAGATAAGATAAGGTATAAAAACCTAGGTCCTGAACATGGTGAAGCATGGTATATCACTACCCCCTATAAGCATGTATAAGCATGTAAGAAATAACATGATATGCAAAACAATTATCAACCAAGCAAGTAACAAGTATCGGGTAGTGACTAACCGAAACAGATAAGAAATATAATTATTACAATTTGTTAAATTCACTACTATGCATATCAAACGACATAAAGTCAGAAGTACCCGCCTCCAATAAGAAAGGATCCAATCTGGTCCAAATCTGACGTCGAGATAGTCGTCTCGTCTCGCGTCAAAGTCCTGTAGTAAATTGTACAGTTTAGCAAAGTTAACTATAAACAAATAGCTAAACAACTTCCTAATCCACCAACCATCTAGGGTTAGCTTCATTAACCCTACTTACACCACTTAGATTAATTCTAAATCTAAGTTAACAACTATTGCTAACAAAACTAGCAATCATCTACAACGATGTTCAATTCCTACACTATACCTTAACCCCAGTCGCTGTGGCTCAATAGCAAGGATCGTTGCTGCTGGACCGAGTATGAGCATCTACTAATTAAAGTTTTGCTGCTGGAGTTTAAAGCTTTGCTGCTAGAAAACAAGCACAGATTCCAGATCACAAACAATAACAACTCATAACTGGGAACAAACTACACCGTTCGGATCAAGAATAGAAGATCCAAAACATACCTCAACCGTGACCTAAATCCACCACAAGGAAGGAAATAATCAAGAACAGAGGAGAAGATCCAAGCTTTGATCTGGAAAACACCTCGTTGCCTAATCTGTTTTTGATTAGCCACCTTATCAGCACACCCAAACCTAAATCTAGGTTTAAGAGAAAAACCTACCTCAATACTGGCCGTCGGAACCCTAGGTCAACAATGGCAGAGGACTGTGGAGAGGGTGTTGGCTGTAGAAATCAGAGCAGGGTTCATTGTGGCGGCACGACAGAAACCCTCATGATCAGGAGAGGGCGGAGAGGAGGCGGTCGATGTTACTCGGGTCAAGAGTCAACGGCGGCGTCGGAACACAAGGGCGACAGTGGGTTGGCGGAGGCAGATTCGTCGCCGGGGCTTGGGGGAAAAGGAAGAAGAAGGCGTCCAGTGTGCGGCTCGCAGCGAAGATGGACTGAATGTCGGCGCTAGGGCTTAGGAGGATCGGCACCCGGCGGTGCTAGGGCACACGCGAGGTAGCTCAGCTGCGGAGAGGGAGAAGAAAAATGTCGGCTTCTCTTGGTCCCGGCCTTATGCACGCGAGGGAGAGGAGTAACCGCCGACGGTTAGGGCTCGAGAGGGCTTCGGCTAGGAAAGGAAGAGAGGCGCGGGGAGGAGGGGGGTTTGGCGATGAAAGGGAAGAAATGAAGAAATAAAAAGAAAAGGAAATAAAGAAAATCCACATTTCCTCGCTAAAACGGGGTAACCTAAACAGGCTTTTCCGAGCCCCATTTTTATCCCCGTTAACTCGTCCATACGAGCTCCGAAAAATTCCCGAAAAATTTCCAAAATTCCAGAAAATTCCCTTATCTTTATTCGCCATTTTTCCGATATTTTACATTAGTCCTACATTGGAAGTTTCAAAACATATTAGTTGGTTTATATTGATTCACATGCATTGATGATGTGAACAAATGCATGGGGAGAGACTCTCTCTCACGCGTGGGTTTGCAGGGGGTGTGTGTAAATCCAGGGTCCGAATTGCACTGAACCATGTTGACTCATGAGCGAGCATAACCTGCATGCTCCGAATGTCAGACTAGTTGGGGAAAAATTTGCCCAAGTAAAACAATCAACATTTTGCCACGTACGTAAACCTTTTTGCTGCTTGTGTAACAGATGCATTAAAGAAAATTAATGTAGCCGAGTGAAAGGTTGGTGTTTCACAGTTGGCAAATAATGATCTTTAATAATAATTAATGTTGCCCTTTGGTATTAAGATCCTATAGAAGGAGGCTACGACTATAGGCAAAAAGTTATACACGTGAAAAGCTGAAGTTCTCCACCTACATTCCCCTCCTCTTCTGTCGTGCATCTCTTGCTCGGCGGAATGCACGTGATAGTAGTCGGGTACCTCTCAATTCTTTGTGGCCATTTGTGCTTGGTGGGAATTACGGTTCACCATTGTATCTTGGGAGACAGACGACCCAAGAAAGCTTCAAAACATAGTCAGAGGTGGGGCGAATCTGTTTCAAGAAAACTGCGTTCATCGTAGGCCTCGGTTCGCTTAGTGCGCTCACGCGATTGCTCTTACAGTACGCTCACCCAGTATCTCAGGCTGCGTGCATGTGATAGCAGTCAGGTACCTCTCAATTTCTATGACTATCAGTACTTGGTGGGAATCATGGTTCACCATTGTATCTTGGGAGACAGACGACCCAAAAAAGCCTTAAAGCACAGTTGGAGGTGGGACGAATCTGTTTCAAGAAAAATGTGTTCATCGCAGGCCTTGATTCGATTAGTGCGCTCGCCCGACTAATTTCTCTACTTCACTCGGCCCGTTGTTTTGTTCGTCCAACAGAAGCTCGCTCAGCCTCTCTACCCGATCGACCTCAAGCTCGCTAGGTCAACCTCTCGCCCGGCCACTCAGCTGCTCATCCAGTTCTATTGGCCGCTTGTTCGCCCGGTCGCTCGGCTTCTACCCGGCCGACCACACACTCGCCCATTCGTTCGGTCACCCTTTCATTCATTTGGTCTCCCTATCTGCTTTGCCCAATCAGTCACTCACTCGGCATGTCTGCTCGCTCGGCCGACCACTCACTCAGCATGTCTGCTCACTTAACCGGCCTCTCACTTGGCCTGGCTACTTCACCCGATCGGCCACTCACTAGGCATGTTTGCTCGCTAGACCGGTCTCTCGCTCGGCCTGTCTACTCACCCAACTGGCCACTCACTCGGCATGTGTGCTCACCTGGCTGACCTCCAGTTCGCTCGGTCATCTACTCGCTCGACTAACACACTCGGTCGGCCTCTCACCCGACCAATCACCCCGTTCGCTCGCCCAGCTGGACTCTAGACAAACGTTTGCTAGGCTTGCTCAGCCACAATGAAGCATGCGTTCAGCACTTGGTAGACACCAGCCCTTGCTAGCAGTCTGAGATTATCAGCTCAGGTCATCTCAACAAATAAGTTGAATTTAATTTTTTGTAATTTAAATTCGACAAAGTCCCAAATATCTCTGACAGATTATTTTGTCCAACAATCTTGAAACAGACTTCATTCTATTGAGACGACCATAGAACAAAATGTTGAGGTGCAATAGACTCAACACATGAAGGCTCTCTCCGACCCGATTGGAATTGTGCCAATCAATCATGGGAAAAAGCCAGAGAAGTTCAGTGGACTAACTTTAAGAGGTGGCAACAGAAGATGCTCTTCTACTTGACCACGTTCAATCTAGCTCGGTTCTTGACCGAGGACCCTCCTAAGCAAGCTGAAGATGTTGATGTGTAGACCATCAATGTAGTGGTGGCATTGACTCATTCTGAGTTCCTTTGCTGAAACTACATCTTCAACTGCCTTGCTGACTCACTGTACACTGTGTATAGTACGAAGAGAATGACTAAGGAGCTGTGGGAGTCCCTGGATAAGAAGTACAAGACGGAGGATGTAGGGCCAAGAAGTTTATCATGGGCCAATTCCTATACTACAAGATGGTTGACTCCAAGACGGTGATTAGCCAAGTCCAGGAGCTTCAAGCGATCTTGCACGAGATCCACTCAGAAGAGATGGTCTTGAGTGAAACCTTCCAGGTGGCTGCTATCATTGAGAAGCTACCCCCCGGATGAAAGGACTTTAAGAACTACCTGAAACACAAGTGGAAGGAGATGAATGTAAAGGAACTCATTGTTAGACTTCGCATCGAAGAAGACAACAAGAGTTCAGAGAGAAGTTGTTCTCTCAGTCTACTGTGAAAGCCAACGTGGTTGAGCATGGTCAAAGTTCAAAATGGAAGAACCCCAAGTCTTCCAAGATGGCACCCAGAGGAGGCATCAACAAGAAAAAGTTCTCTGGGAAGTGCTTCAACTATGATCGAGTGGGTCACAAATATTTAGAGTGTAGAAAGTTGAAGAAGATGCAGGAGGCCAACTTGAACAAGGGACCAGAAATGGATGACCTCTATACTATGGTCTCTGAGTTGAACTTGGTTAATTCAAACCCACGATAATGGTGGATTGATACTGGAGCTATGAAACATGTGTCCTGCAACAAGGAGTTGCTCCACAACTTCAAATAACTCCTTGGAAATAAGTTGTTCATGGGGAACTCAGCAACCTCAGATATCATGGGCCAAGGAAAAGTGGTGCTGAAGATGACCTCGGGCAATGACCTTACTCTAAACAATGTGTTGTATGTTCTGGAGATTCAGAAGAATCTAGTGTCAGGATATTGTTAAGCAAGCATGATTTTCACATTATTTTTGAGTCAGACAGAGTTGTGCTGTCTAAGAATGGAATGCTTGTTGGAAGAGGTTATGTATCTGATAGGTTATTTAAGCTCAATGTAATGACCATTAGGCCTAAGATAAATAAAAATAAAAGTTCTTCCACGTATACGCTTGAGTCTTCATGTCTGTGGCATAGTAGACTAGGACATGTTAACTACGATGTATTGTATAAATTAATAAATATGCAAAGCATACCTGCATTCCACCTTGACCCAAAACACAAGTATGAGATTTGTGTTGAAGCAAAAATATTAAGGTCATCATTTCAACATATTGAAAGAAGCAATGAACCACTCAGGCTAATTCACACTGACGTGTGCGACCTCAAAGGTACACCAACACGTGGTGGAGATAAATACTTCATCACTTTTGTAGATGATAACACAAAATGCTATTATGTGTATCTTCTCAAAAGTAAGAGTGAAGTTATAGAGAAATTTATATTCTGTAAGAATGAGATCGAAAACCAGCTTAATAGAAAGATTAAGGTGGTTTGAAGTAACCGAGATAGTGAATATGTATCACCATTCGCTAAGTTGTGTGCTGAACATGTGATCAGATATGAAATTACAACTCCTTATACTCCTCAATAAAATGGAGTTACTGAGCAAAAAAATCAAACTTTAAAGGAGATGATGAATGCTCTTCTATTAAGCTATGGACTGCCAGAGTTCATGTGGGGGGAAGTTGTGTTAACAGCTAATTACCTTTTAAATAAGGTGTCCCGAAAGAAAATAGATAAGAGCCCTTATAAGTTATGGAATGTAAGACAACCATCCTATAAATATTTATGAATGTGAGAGTCTCTTGCCAAAGTGTTGGTGTCTGATCTGAAAAGGGTTAAGATAGGACCAAAGACTGTTGATTGCATATTTATTGGATATGCACAGAACAATAGTGCGTATCAGTTTTTTGTGTATAAGTCACAAATACCAAATATACACAAGAACTTGATAATAGAATTGAGAAATGCCTCATTCTTCAAGTATGTGTTTCCATATAAGATCCGAGAGGATGCTAGCTCCTCAAAGTGGGCATATGAAACACAAAGTGAAGATGATGATGAGGAACTAGTGGAGGTTGAGCTTAGATAGAGCAAAAGAGCTCGGTTAGAAAAATCCGATGACTCAGATTTTATCACTTTCATGTTTGCAAGTGAGCCCCAAAGTTACTCAAAAGCTGTAAGCTCTTTTGATGGACATTACTGGAGAGAGGTAATTGCATCTGAGATACATTCTATCTTGCAGAATCACACTTAGAAACTTGTAGATCTTCCTCCTAGAAGTAAACCACTAGGTTGTAAGTGGATCTTCAAGAAGAAAATAAAGTCAGATGACATAATTGATAAGTATAAGGTCAGATTGATAATCAAAAGATACCAACAACAAGAAGGTCTCGATTACTTTGATACGTATTCTTTTGTGTCGAGAATAACTTTCATTAGAGTATTGTTGGCTATTGCTACACTATGAAATCTCGAAATATAACAGATGGATGCAAAGACAACCTTTCTAAATGGGGATTTAGAAGAGGAAATCTACATGGAGCAACCTGAGGGGTTTTCTGTGCCAGGATAGGAAAATAAGATTTGTAGATTAGTGAAGTTATTATATGGCTTAAAATTAGTACCAAAGCAATGACATGAAAAATTTGATAATGTCATAAAGGAATGTAGATTCAAGATTAATGAATGTGATAAATGTGTTTATATGAAAGTCATAGAGAATAACTACGTTATCTTGTGCCTATATGTAGATGACATACTTATCATTGGAAGTAATGATTGTAAGGGATCTTTTGTATACAGCCGGCTAGAATGGGGTTGAATAGATGATGCCCCAAAATTAATTGCTTCCTATGTATTCGTTAGTGCAAAAGTGGAAATACAATACTAATTGGAATACGAAAGCTAAAGAACAAGAAAATAAATTGGCACGCTAATTTCTGTGGTTCGGAGATAACTTGCTCCTACTCCATGACTGTCCGTAAGGTGGACGATCCTTGTGATCCTTCGGTGTATCAAGCCCCAGAACTATGGCTAGCATGAACTCCTTCTCGGTAGAGTAAACCTCCCATAACCTTGATCAATACACCGCACACCAATCATAACTTCAAGGTAGACTACTAATGGGGGTTAACCACCTCTATTTCGTCGTCTTAACCAAGCTTTGGTTATATAGGCCACGGGTTGAAAAACTTTGCCTACCAGTCAATTGGTGAAAGTGTCATTCGACTACCCTTTGTGAAGATTCGACCGTTACAACTCAACGACTCGATACCAGTCGACTAGTGAAAGTACCAGTCGACTGCTCCACACTAGTTGAGCGAAAAGAAGCATTCTGTTCACTCCCAGTCGACTGCCCAGTTGACTGTACTAGTCGACTGCTATTTCCATCAGTCAACTGGTACCCCGAGTACAGTCTCTCAACACTTGGAACCTCACCCTTACAACTCATTTGATGCTTCTTTGTTGTAGCTTCAATCCTACTTCCTTTGGCTCTCGTCCCTCGGATGCATCCAAGCCCACGGCTCGTCACCAATGCCATCATTCGTGTATGCCTCGAAGTCGCTTCCCTCGGCCCTTATCCTTGATGCCTTATCCATGATCCCTCGGATGCTCTATCCTTCATCAGACCCGATGCCATCAAGCTAACTCATATGTGTATCCTGCAAACCTGCACACTCACATACACATATCAAATACAAGGGTGAACCTAATTTAAATCCTTTGCCCAAACACCAAAACACATGGTCGTACGGACCATTGGGATTGCTCCAATAATCTCCCATTTTTTTATGTTTGACAATACATTTAAGTTAGGGAAAACATAATAGCAAAACAATATGCTAAAAACAATAGACTTACATTGCCAAGGATATACACTTGGACTTACACAGTCGAATGGACTTATATTGTCAAGTCTACACACTTGGACTTACACCACCAAATGGACTTACATTGCCAAGGCTACACACTTAGACTTACACTGCTGAATGGAGTTATGTTGCCAAGGCTACACACTTGAACTTACACCGCCGAATGGATTTACGTTGCCAAGGCTACACACTTGGACTTACACCGCCGAAATAAAAATGCAAACATGCATTAGAACCTATCCCAAGGCTCCCCCTACACCTATGCTCCCCATTGAGCTAGAAATTTTACCACAGGGCTATTTAAGAACCTATCACAAGGTTCCCCCTACACATATACTCCCCATTGAGCTAGGAATTTCATGCAAAGACATTTAAGGTTTTCTCAACTAAACCTTCTCCCCCTTTGCCTAATATCAAACCTCTCCAACAATATCCCAATCGTCGGAAACTTGATCACCAAACTGACCTTAAACTCATGTATTTATCTCCCATGTATCTCATACACCTATACGAGTTGTCCCAGTTAGAATCAATGTTGAAAACGATTTCAGACTTGTATCAGTCGGTTGACAAAAGTACCAGGCGACTGCTCTTATCAATTTCAATACACAGAACCATTCTGTGTTCAAAATACACTGTTACTAGTCGACTAGTAACTGCATCAGTCGACTAGCACATTGTTTTCAGTCCAAAAACATTCTGAATCCAAATTCGAAAATGCACCAAATATTCTACAGACATCCAAAAATGCCCAAATTTTATGGAGAGGTATGTTTTACCCATGTTTACTTGGAAAAATACATTCAAAAATGTATCTATCACTAATCCCAATATTGACATAAAAATCCAAAACTAGCTAAATAGTTCAATTGAACATTGACCTAAAGTCCTAGTTTTGGCTTCCTCTTGATGTATTTGCTCATACCAACCCATAATGCATCCCAAGCATTGGTTTATATGACATCTATACATCCAAAACCAATTATCATGTAATATGACCCCAATGCCATATTTCCTTGCATGAACCACAACCTCATTGTGCCAATTCCCTAAGGTTGAGACTCAAATCCGTCTCCAACCTTTTGACACTCCTAGACCTACCCTTCTTAGGCATATGTCTCCCCTTCTTGGGATTGATGCCTAAGTTCTCCATTACTTTCTTTTCCTTAGGTAATGAAAATTTAATTTTCCTAGGTCTATCATGCACCTAAGGTTATGATCGATATTTATCCTATTCCTATTATGATATTTAAAACTAAAATTTTACATGGGTAAATAATGACAATTATTCCTTGCATGCATGGGAGTATAAGAAATTAAATTTAAATTACACTTTGAATTAGGGTATACCTCCCTTACCCTTGAAGCTTCCCCTTGACTTGAGCTCCTCTTCTTTTTCTCCCATTTCTTCAAATGCTCCAACTTCTTGAGCTCTCCCTTCTTGGGGCATTTGGTGTGGTAGTGGTCATTCTCCCCACATGTGAAACATCTAATGTGCTTCTCCTCATTCTTCTTCCTACAACTCAAATTATATTCTAAAGGAATTGAATTGAGTTTAGGAGTTACCTCTTTCTTATCCAATAGACACCTATCTTGTAGTGTCCCTTCTCATTGCACCCGAAGCATATGATATGGTCTTTTGACTTCACTTCGGTGGAGATGCTCACTAGGTTGACTTCCAAGACTTCCTCTTCACTTATCTTCGATTCTTCTTCAACCTTTGCGGATGTTTCCTCATCCATACTTGTGGATGACATTTCCTCATCCTTCTCCTCCTCCTCGGAAGTTGAGCGCTCGTCACCTTCCGGTTGCTCCTCCTCTTCTCCTTGACCAATTGAACTCATTTCCTTAGGTTCTTCCTCTTCTTGTGTAGGCATAGGTTCTTTCCATGGAACCTTCGTTATCTTACTTCACAATTCGTGAGCGTTCTTGTATTCACTTACACAACCCATCACATTAGAAGTCAACATATCTATTAAGATTGATATTACCCATCTAATACTATGGTCAGAGTATTTTTTCCTTCTTGTCTTGTGGGACTTCGAACGGCTTCTTGACCACCATCATGATGTCCCAATCCGTATCAAAGAAGACCTCCATTTTCATCATCCAATACGTGATGTCCCTTAGGCTTCCTCCTTCAAACTTCGGAGGTTCAATCAAGTCGGTTATCTTTGAAAGTTATTTTTCTCGGCGGTTAGTTCGACGAAGTGCAACTTGGCTCTGATACCACTTGTAGGGGATCTTTTGTATGTGGTCGATTAGAAGAGGGGTTGGATAGATGGTGCCCCCAAATTGATTGATTCCTACGTATTTGTTAGTGCGTAAGAAGAAATACAACACTAATAGGAATACGAAAGCTAAAGAACAAGAAAACAAATCGACACGTCGATTTACGTGGTTCGGAGATAACTTGCTCCTACTCCATGGCTGTCCATAAGGTGGACGATCCCTATGATCCTTCAGTGGATAAAGCCCCAAAACTTCGGCTAGCATGAACTCCTTCTCGATGGAGTAAACATCACACAACCTTGATCAATACATCGTACACCAATCATAGTTTCAAGGTAGACTACTAATAAGGGTTAACCACCTCTATTTCATCGTCTTAACCAAGCTTCCAAGCCTTGGTCATATAAGCCATGGGTTGGAAAACCCCACCTACCAGTCGACTGATGAAAGTACTAGTCGACTGCCCTTTGTGGAGATTCGACCGTTACAACTTAATGATCGATACCAGTCGACTGGTGAAAGTACCAGTCGACTGCTCCACACTAGTTGAGCAAACAGAAGTATTCTGTTTACTCCTAGTCGACTGCCCAGTCGATTGTACCAGTCGACTGCTATTTTCATTAGTCGACTAGTGCCCTGAGTACAGTCTCTCAGCACTCGGACTCTCACCCTACCGACTCACTTGACGCTTCTTTGTTGTAGCCTTAACCTCTTACCTTCAAGCTACTTCCTTTGGCTCTTGTCCCTGGGATGCATCCAAGCCCGCATCTTGTCCCCAATGCCATCATTTGTGTATGCCTCAAAGTCGCTTCCCTCGGACCTTGTCCTTACTGCCTTGTCCATGGTCCCTCGGATGCTCCATCCTTCACCAGACCCAAAGTCATCAAGTTGAGTCATATGTGTATCCTGCAAACCTGCACACTCACATACACATATCAAATACAAGGGTGGACCTAACTTAAACATTTTGCCCAAACACCAAAGTACATGGTCGCATGGACCATTGGGATTGCTCCAATAATGATAAGATACTTAAATCCATAAAAGATATGTTGAACTCAAGATTTGACATGAAAGACATGGGCCTAGCTGATGTGATTCTATGAATCAAAATTCTTAGAATAGTAGAAGGACTTGTGTTTATTCAGTCTCATTATGTGGACAAGATTCTTGAGAAATTTATCAAGGGTGATACTACTTTGGCACGAATGACAATAGATATGAGTCAACATCTATCAAAAAATAGAGGTGAAAGTATATCTCAGATAGAGTATTCTCTAGTGATTAGATGTCTAATGTACTTGATGAGTTGTATATGACCAGACTGGCCTACGCAGTACGTAAACTAAGTAGATACATGAGTAATCCTGGTGTTAAGCACTAAAAAGAAATAACAAGAGTACTGAGGTACTTGAGGTATACTTATAAATATGGACCGCACTATACGAGATATCTTGTTGTGATCGAAGGATACAAAGATGCGAGTTGAATATTTGACATAAAAGACTCTAAGTCTATGAGTGGATATGTATTCACTCTTAGAGATGCAGCCATTTTCTAAAAATCTTTTAAGCAAACGATAATAATCAGATCCATGATAGAATCTGAGTTTGTAGCTCTTGACAGATGTGGTGAAGAGGCTGAATGGCTATGACAATTCTTAGAAGATATTCCAAGATGATCGAAACCTGTGCTGGTAATTTGCATACATTGAGATAGTCAATAAGCAATTGGTTGGATATAGAGACATCTGTATAATGGTAAGTCTAGGCATATACGTTGTAGACATAATTCCATTAGACAACTACTCTCAATGGGAGTTATCGCGGTTGACTATGTGAAGTCAAAAGATAACTTAACAAATCCGCTAACCTAGGGGTTAAAGCGAGAGTTAGTTGCAATCTCATCGTGAGGGATGAGTTTGATGCCAATAAGAAAGTACAAAGGAAACCCAACCTATGCAAACTAGAGATCTCAAGAACTAGGTTCAAAAGAATAAATTAATTATACCAATAAAGTTACTCACTGTGGGAGAATGACCCAATGAATCAGTGAAGGATGGAGGTTAAGCACACGATTTTTAATGATCCAAGAAGAGTAATGTGGAATACTCTTAAAAGATCACCTATGTGAGAAAGAATTAGGGCCGCTTAAAAGAGAATTAGAGGCATAATTCTTAGAACTTCTTACAAAACCAGGCATGTTCATGGCCAAGAGCGAACATACTCATGAGAAATGAGTTGTATCAAGGAGAGTCTTGGGTGAGATATGCCAATGCTTATACAGACGGTAGAACAGTTCAAGGACATCGCGTCTATTGTCAGCCAGTAGCAATCAAATCTCCACAAGGGAAGGTTTAAAGGGTAAAACCTACTTGTCCTATATTGGACTCAACTGTTGAATGCTATCACATACCTTATCTCCATTCATGTGGGGGATTGTTGGATATATGTGAATGGAGAAGAGGTGTAAGAGGCATGAAGCTCCATTATGAATGGGGCATTAGTCCCACATTGGAAGTTCCAAGGCATATTGGTTGGTTTATATTGATTCACATGCATTGATGATATGAATAAATGTATGGGGAGAGACTCTCTTTCATGTGTGGGTTCGTAGGAGGGTGCAAATCTAGGGCCTGAATTGCACTAAACTATGTTGACTCGTGTGCGAGCATGACATGCGTGCACCGAATGCCTGACCGATCTGGGCAAAATTTACCCAAGTGGAATAACCAATATTTTACCATGTAAACCTTTTTGCTGCTTATGTAATAGATGCATTAAAGAAAGATTAATGCAGCCGAGTGAAATGTTGGCGTTTCACATCTGGTGAATAATAATCTTTAAACGATTATTAACACTGCCCTTTGGTCTTGAGCTCATATATAAGGAGGTTGTGATCACAGGTAAAAGGTTACACACGTGAAAAAGCTAAAGCTCTCCACCTACATTCTCCTCCTCTTATGTTGTGCATCTCTTGCTCGGCGGAATGCACGTGATAGTAGTCGGGTACCTCTCAATTCTTTGTGACCATTTGTGCTTGGTGGGAATTACGGTTCACCATTGTATCTTGGGAGACAGACGACCCAAGAAAGCTTCAAAACACAGTCGGAGGTGGGGTGAATCTGTTTCAAGAAAATTACGTTCATCGCAGGCCTCGGTTCGCTTAGTGCGCTCATGCGATTGCTCTTACAGTACGCTCACCCGGCCAATTTCTCTACATCACCCGCCTGGTTGTTTTGTTCCTTCGGCAGAAGCTCACTCGACCTTTCTGCTCGATCGACCTCAACCTTACTCACTCGGCCTCTCATCCGGCCACTTGGCTACTCACCCACTTCAATTGGCCTCTTGTTCACTCAGTCGCTCAACTTCCGCCCAACCGACCACACACTCGCCCATTCATTTAACTGCCCTTTCGCTTATTCGGTCGCCCTATCTACTTCGCCTGACCGACCACTCACTCGGCCTGTCTGCTTGCCCGACCGACCTCTCGCTTGGCCTGCCAACTTCACCCGATCGGCCACTCACTCGACCTATCTGCTCACCCGACCGGCCTCTCGCTGGGCCTATCTGCTCGCCTGACCGGCCTCTCACCCAGTTGACTACTCTGTCCAGTCGAACTTGTTTGACCTTACTACCCAGTTGACCTATCTGCTGTGTGACTCAAACGTCGGGTTGGTCACTCACCTGCTCGAACTCTTTACCCGGATGACCCCCAGCTCTCTCGGTCGTCTACTCACTCGGCTAACACGCCCGGTAGGCCTCTCACTCGGCCAATCGCTCAATTCGCTTGCCTAGTCTGACTCTAGCCAGACCGCTCAGTTCACTCAGCCACTATGAAGCTTGTGTTTAACACTTGGCAGACACCATCCCCTAGTGGTAGCCTAAAATTATTAGCTCAGGTCATCTCGATAAATAAGTTAAATTTAACTTCATGTAATTTAAATTTGACAAAGTCCCAAATATCTCTAGCAGATTGTTTTGTCCAACAGTGACTTTGCCTCGAAACCCTTCCTTTTGCCCAGAAACCCTTCCTCTTTGTGTCATTGCCCTTCGCGACTTAGAAGGATCCCCTAAACACTCCATCGACTTCTCTAGATCCCATTTCTCCCTTAACAGGACGACTTTCGTCACCTTGCCGCACTACACACTTGTGGCTCCGCACTCCCCTCCCATTTTTCCTTCTCCTTATCGTTACTCCTGGCAGAATTGACTCCTTTTTCACATTTGTCACCATGTGGCGCCTTCCAGATCCCCCTCTCTAGTAGTTGATCTACTCCTATGAGCAACTCTATGCTGGCAACGATGGGTTTTGATCTGTTTACCTCACCCACCTCAATGACGGGCATGTCGTCGCTGTGAAGAAGCTTCACCACCACTACCCTGCCACTGTGGCAATGAAGTCCTTCTGCAATGAGATCCTCATCCTCTCCTCTTTGCGCCACCCCAACCCCGTATGCCTCCATGGCTATTGTTGCGATCCACACAGTCTTCTCCTAGTCTACGACTATGTTCCTAATGGGATCTTGGCCGACCACCTTCACTACTCGTGCAACCCCTACAGCAAACCCCACACACTCCTATGGGTTGTCAACCTTGACATCGCCTTGCAGAGTGCCGCCATCGAGTACCTCCACTACTATCTCAAATCGAATGGTCATTTGATGCAATTATGGAACAATGTTGGGCTTATATACAATCACCTCTCTTTATCTGGAATTGTTGGAGTGAAGGTGTAATCTTCATGTGATTTTCTTGCATTTGGTCTACATTAGGAAATGTTAAGAGAATAGTCAGTTATTCTCCATTTGTAAGATTGAGACACTGGATCTTTAGGTTTCCCGTATTTTCACTGCACAAACTTATGGAGGAGAAAGCAATCTTAGTAGTCTTTTAATGCTGTCGGAAGCCAATCTAAGACACACTTTGCAATCATCTTCCCAAAAATCCCTAATCTGAGAAGGGATTAATCTTCTTTCAATTCAAATTCTAGGATCCAAGATAAAGGCTCTAATATCATGGATGCATTCTTTACCTAAGAGGGAGCATCTAATAAACTATAGAGAGGTGTTAATTGTGATTTAAGGCCTAAAGTCACAATGCTCTTGTAAGATATGGTGAATTCAATAATAAGTATTATTAGAGTAATAACCTTATTGGATTTTTCAAAAAAATTTAGAAATTTTTCAGAATTTAAACGAAGTCCATATGACCCGTTTAAGAGGATATAGCCAATAGGCTTGGAGAAAGCCTGTTTGGAAAAATCAATTAAGTGAGAGTTGATTGAGAAGTTAACTTAGAGTTTAATTAAGTTAACCTAAGTATTTAAATCCCTAATTTCCCTATTTCCTTCTCATTCTCTCATCACCCCTGATTCCACTCCATCTCTCTCAATCTAATCTCCTCTGCCCCTTCCTCGCGATCTCGCCTCACTGCCACAACCCGATTGTCAACCCCGACTACTCAGTCGAAGCACCTCTTAGAGATCATTCGGTGATGTAGTCGCCGGTGGCCATCCCGAGAACCATGGAGTTTCTTCTCCTTTGTCGCCACTCGATTTGTCGATGCCAATTGTCGTCCCTCTTCCGATCCGGCCCCACTGAGCCGACCTCACCTATGCCCTGATCTCTTCCGCCGCAGTGGGAGGCCACGCCGACCATCACCAGATCAACCAGCTCCAATCTATCCCTTATGCACTCCATTTTTCTTCCTTCACGAATTTGAATCGCAACCACTGGGTCTTTTCTCCATCCATAGGAGGTTACGATCCAATCTGAGAACTATAACCCTATTGAATTTCATCCAGCAAGTGTTGATTTGGGGTACTTGACAAAGAGGGCAGTAGCTTCGTTTAACCGAACCTCACACCTTCATGATTGCTGTCGGGTTCTAATTTGGGGTAAGTTGTTGGTTTAAAGGCTGTGGATAAATATTAGAGTTAATTCTCAAAAGTGATTGTTTTGATGGTGAATTAGGTTGTTTAAATTGAAGGGGTAGCAGCACCTTCTTCAATTGAGAGTCAGCAAAGGTGTCTCTAATTTGGGGTAAGTTGTTGGTTTAAAGGCTGTGGATTAAATATTAGGGTTTAATTCTCAAAAGTGATTATATTGATGGTGAATTAGGTTGTTTAAATTGAAGGGGTAGCAGTTTCACCTTCTCTGACCATCAATACTGGCAGTGGTTTTTCTCCAGTTGTGAATCATTGGTTGAGTCTTCAGATTTTTGTGAGTTTTTTTAAGTTGATTTAATTTCTATATTGGATTGAATTAGTGTGATGATTAGTGGTGATTAATTGTGGATTTGATTAATTAGGGTGGATGAATTATGTAGGGTTGATGCATGATAATTAGTTATTGATACTTGGGGTTGAATGATGGGTAATTGATTATTGGATTGATTAATGGACTATGAATTATGATTGGAATGATTAAAAGATTCATGGATGAGAGTAATTGAAGTTAATCATTAATTGGGATAATTAATAATCATTCGATTAGTGTTTTCCTAATTAGTTGGGTTTGGGGTTAGCTAGTTGTTACATGTATAATTAGCTAAAATTACATCATGTGATTTGCAGGATGTTGATTCGAGATCGGCGTCACGATGTGAGATTGTTTAGCACAAACAACAAATAAAAGTGGATATTCCTTGGCCTCTTTAGTTCTTTGAACCTAGTGGATGGTTGTTTTGATTCATGGATTAGGTTGTTTTACCTTAAATATATTTGTTTGATATCCTACTTGAGACTTATCTGCTTATCCTTAGAGATGATCTATTTATTTCATATACAGTCTTAGTTTTTTTGGATTTCTAAACTCTGTTGTGTACATACATATAGAGTATGTATAGTAGGGGATATCTTGTTGATCGAGTTAACATGCTGATTATGCATTTGACATTGAGTGTACACATGATTAGTTTATGTTGTAGGAGTCACCTAATTGATTGTTCCTTTACATGTTGCATGTGTACATATGTCCAGTGTTTGACATTGGAGGTTCCTTGTTGATTATACCTATGTGGTTGCGTGCATGTGCCTGGTAGTGATATTAGAGGAATAATGATGATTATACCTACGTTGTAGGGTACGTACGTGTAGGGTTTGTACGTGTCTAGTATACTACTTATTGTACTTGTTGTTTAGTAGGCACCTGTTGGATTTACCTATACCTATAGGTGTTAGATGGATCTTTGTACTAGAGATATTTATGATGATTGGGATATTGCATTGATGACGATTGTGTTGGTATCATGATTATTTATATCATGTTCATCATTCACTGCATGCTGACGACTATTATCTCCCTTGTGGTGTGAGAGAGTTGTCAGTCATTTATAGCTGCCCATTCGACCACTGTGGGATAGTGGTAATTTGGAGTGGAGCTAGTCCTGTTGTGCCATCTGACCACTTAGCGGTGGGGGTTGATATTCGACGTTGTGAGCAGTCAGGGACCCTGATGCTATGTAGTTAGGTAATTACTTAGCGAACTGTTAGTCTCGGCCATTATATAGTGGTAGTTGGAGGCTAGTACAATTGTCACATATTCGGCCTCTCGACCATACAGGGGTCGTGGTATCTTGAGATGTTTTGGAGGTGACCATGTGACATGCATGCGCATTTACATATGATGCGCGGTGTATCTGGGGAGATATAATTGCATACATGTCTAGTAAATACTAGCTACATGTGATTGTGATATGTTGCACTTGGTTGAGCTATGATTATTGCATATGGTTGTTATGCTTCATACATATAATTTATTATATATGTATATGCTATTGGTTATATTGCTCAGGTGTTATGAACAAATCTGTTGCTGATCCCCCGTGAGTTTATTGATCATTGACGTTATGTGTTAGATCCAGATTGGGTATGTATATTTATTATATTATGGGTGATCATGATCTTATGCGTTAGATCTAGATTGGGTATGTGCATTACTATGTCAGTTATGATTATGTGCAATCGTTATGTCAGATATGTTTAGGTGCATTAATTATGTCAGTATGATCATGTTCTTATTTTCCTACTGAGACTGTATACTTTGATCTTCATATTTTATTTAGACCATGCATTATCTTGTCTATTACCCGTTGAGTGACCCGCACTCATCACCCCATTTGTGTATTATCTTTTGCCTCAGGTAGCAGGTAGATGATTGTGGAGTCGCTTGGAATATCTTATCTGCCGGTCCCACGTCACATTCGAGAACAGTTCTAGTTTTATTTCCTATTTTACTTGCCTTATGTTTTTATGGATTTGACAGTGTATAACTTGACTCTGTTTTAGAGTTTTGATATATGGTGGCATGTATTTACCTTGTTGTGGTTGTTTAAAGACTAGCCGGATAGTAGTCTATCATTTTTGGTCTATGAGCTTTCCTTTCATTTTCTGCTGTGTTTTTAGTACAGCCATGTAAACTGTTTATTATACAACTGCGTGGTTATGATCATTTTATTCCAGCCGAGTAAGCTGTGTATATAACTGTATAGTTGTGTATGTTTCAGCCATGTGAGTTGTTGATTATAACTTATGAGTATCTTTGTGGCATTATATTCATGTTCCATTTGTCACTATTATAAGGAAGATATTGTTCGTTTGTCGGGCAGGGACTTTTCTGGAGTATGATAGCTCTGAAGAGGATATGCTTGAGGTTGATGTGAGTATGGATATGCTAGCTGGATTTTAGAATTACTATGCTTTCACCCCTTGCAATAATTTCTACTTTTTCTTCTTTAGCTGTGTCCCACCTTTTGAACATTCCAATGGAAAAATGTCCCACATGGGAGCTGGCATCTTTGCTTTTATGGCAAAACTAGGGTCATCATGCTCCCTTAGACATTACACTAGTGGAAGCCTCTTGACTCCTGCACCAGGATGCATGTTGTTTATTCATCTAATAGTTTTCCTTTTTGAAATCGATTGTTATTGCTGCTCAGGCTTATGTGCAAAATAGATTTTGTGATTGGATAAAGACAATTTTTTCACATATGTTAAGTTGTTATTTACTTAATGACTGTTGCTAGGGCTTCATAAGATTCCGTCAGTGTGGGTAAGTGGTTGTTGTTTAAAATGTCAATTCCATATGGAGCTAAATTTCTGATTCTTCATGACGTTTAAAGTGTTAACTTATCTTGATAGTTAAGATGGTAGTAGAATGTAAAACATAAGAGAATTAAACTGTTGTTTGATGTTACTAGATTTTCTTGATGTTATGGAGAATTGTTTATGAAATGTAAAATTCTAGAAGAATTAAAATGTTAACATTGATGGTCCGATTTTCTTCATGTTTTTAAATTCCTTTTGATACTTTATAAATTTATGTCATCCTTCATGTACATTTCTAGAAAAGATATTGATTTGATGGACATTTGGCATTGGTCTCAAATTTCAAATGGTCTGAGCACTTGCAATTTGTTCAAGGATATTGATACTCTATTACACATGATTTAAACAAGATAGTTTAGAATTACCTATTACGAAACTAGAAAGAAGAGGTACAATGAAATTTACTTGGTTATAATCGAGGAGGTTGTTAATCCAAGAAAGTTGAAGCTCACTATCAAAGTCTCCTTTAGGCGAAGAAGCCTCTTACATCAGTTACAGCACTCAAAATGCAAAGCTAGACAAAGAAAATTATTTACAAGTGTTCTACTGAACCATTTGGACTATGATTGTATTTATAGCCCTGGTCGGGGCACCTGGAAGGGTTCCAGGTGTCTCCAGGGGATAAAACTTTATCCTCATTGTAACAGATCATGTTTGATGCGATCTAGATAGATTTCATGGTCCAGGCACCTGGACTCAGTCCAGGCACCTGGACTCAGTCCAGGCGCCCAGACCAAAGTTAACTTTTATGTTAACTTGTTTGGTCCGGGTTCTTGCTCTGGTTCCACTCACTTGGGTCCGAGTCTTCTGCTCCGACTCTGGCTCTGCTTGCTTGGGTGATTTTGGCCATCGAAATAGGGCTCACCCGAACTTATTTTCTGGCCTTAGAGCAGTCTTTCGCTCCTTCTTCTCATCCTTCGGAAACACTGCGCGTCTCCTTCTCGTCCGCTCACATACTCTTCCGCAACATCTCGTTTCTCGGACGCACCGAGCCTGTCGACTCTCTCCTGTGCCGCCCTTCTTGCTAACTGTGTCTTTCGCTTGACTTCCTGTGCTCCTAAGTTCCTACACACTTAGACACAGGGGATAAAAACTAACAGGATCTAACCTGACTTGGTTGATCACATCAAAACTACCTTAGAGTACTAACAATCTCTCCCTTTTGATGTGAATAACTCAAGTTAAGTTAGGGTAAACCAATATAAAGAAATAATAACAAGGTAATAAATTTGTAACTCAATAATGTGCAAGAAAATTAAATTACCCTTCCCCTAGGCTTGATCTTCCCTTTCCCCCTGATCCTGTCGGGAATCTGAGAAGATGAGATTGCCGGAATGACGTTTCTAGATTATTGATCGCATCTCCATGACTCGGATGGTGAGCTATCTTCTTCATTGACCAGGTCGTTGGCAGACCTTTGGTCAATAGTACCTGCAGCCAGCGACCAGGTTGCCCCGATCCCTGGTACCCCGGTGCTCGAGGTGGGTCCCGTGAATATATAAGCAGCTGAATAACAATAGAACAATAAAATAAATACAAGATGAGTATGATGATGTACCTTGGCCCCGGGGGCGCCCTCGAATGGATCGGTGAGCTGGTCGTGCTACTGCTCGAGTCGTCGCGACCCTGAAAGACAGATGAATGTGCCAGCTGAGGAGCCAGATCTGACTACCGGGAGCCGAACGTGACCTGGATCCAACAAACAACATCTCGGCCGAGAGACAATAGTGGCACACCGGCCGAGAGAGGACATTGGCACACAGGCCGAGATATAATATCGATGCAGGCTGAACACACCACAGCGGCGCGTAGGCTGAAATACAATGGTGGCTCGAAGGCCGGAACAATGGAGTGAAGGCCGAAACACAACAACAACACAATGCTAGAATCGGTACGAAATTGGTGTGTGGACTGTCGATAGTGACAGTAATGCCATACGGTCGGCCCAAGTCATGGGCCTGAGTCGTGGGGCGGTGAAGACTGTAGGTCGGCTGAGACAGCGGGACCATCTGGGGCTGCCATCGAAGGTGGTGGCCGGAAGGGAGGGGAGCCAGTGTAGGGGTCGTGGCGCTGGAAAGAGGTGGTACTACGGCGCCGACGCGGAAAGCGAGAAAGGACTGCTGGCGAGGGACTGCTTGCTAGGGTTGCCGTCGAGAGGAAGTGGAGAAGTTGGTGTGGCCGTTGGGAGAAGAGAGAAGTGGCGCGGCTTCCACGTGTGAGTCTGTGCCATATCCGTAGCATGAAGAGGAAGGGAGAGATGCTCGCGTGAAGAGAAGGAGAAGAGGTGGAGGTCGGCGGTCTCACCGACTCCGACGAGGAGTGCGGAAGGCAGGAAGAAAGACCTGGTTGCTGCCGGCGTCGGATAGGCAGCGAGGTGGCTGGAGGGCGCCAGCGAGAGGCAAGGAGAGAGGAGCAATGGCCGGTCAGGCGGCGGCATCGCGAGGAGGAGAAAGGCGTAAGAAGGTCTCGGCGGTGGCGGTGTCACGCGGGAGAACGAGAGGAACAGGCGTGGCAGTGCTTCCATAGGAAAAACCTAATTATGTCAAATATCCAAAATGCCCTTCCCTCTTATCTCTTCACCGTATCACCCCCTTTGATCATATTAAATATGGTACTTTTAAAATGACTTTGGAAGATCTAAACTTAAAGTCTATGGAAAAAATCAGAATTTTTTTTTAAAATTTGTATTTGGATAACTAATTCATAGAAAATTTTTTAACGATTAAAAATTCTAAAGAATTGTTTAGATATAGAAAAATGAATTTGCTAAAATAACTCTAACAAATATGATTTTTATTAAATAAATTTAATGATTAGAATTTTTCTAACAAAAATTTTGACAAACAATTTAAAGTATTTAATTAAAATAATTAAATATACTTTACAATTAGTCAATTAAATATTTATTTCAGTAATTAGCTTCTAAGCTGTGGTGAAACACTAGGCCTTCTTGGATATTACCCAATATAGGTTCCTTCCTACTAGGTTAATTAAAAATTTCTGAGGAATATATTTTCTAATTTTTCCCTTGTAGTATCTAAATTGTCAATTTAATCCTTTATAGTTCCTAAAAGTTGAAGCAGACAAATTTAAACATGCAGAATTTTTTAAGTTTTCTATTTGATCCTTTAAATTTGCATTCTCAATTTTTGATTTTTCATTTTCAGTTTTAATCTTGTCTATATCTTATAATCGACAAGATACAACTAAGGTTGATTTTAACTCTTTATTTTCTTTTTTAATTTACAGTAATTTTTCGATAAGTGTTTTATAAATTGAAATGGCTTACTAGGAGCAAGAGACTGTACCTAACTTACCTTGTCAATCTAGCAATCTAAAGCTCCCCTTGAAGTACTGCTTTCTTCCTATGTCGCTCCCTCTTCATCGATGCTTATTTCGGGCGAGCTTGCTTCGCCTTCATCTTCTTGGTAACTTACCACTAGCGCAAGTCTGGTAAGGACTTCGATCTCTGACTCGGATGACGTTTCATCCCACGTCGCCTTTAGATTATGCTTGGTTTGGGCTGGCTTCTTATTATGTTCTTTGTCCTTGCCCTTGTCCTTACTCTTTAATTTAGGGCAGTTGTCTTTCACGTGCCCTTCTTCATTGCAGTGGTAGTATCTTATCTTTCTTTTTCTTTTTGTACCTTGCACTTGATTAAATCTTTTAGATTTAAATAATTTTTTAAATCTACTTACCATGAATGCCATTTCATCGTCCTCAAGAGAAGATTCAGAATCTCGTTCATTCATTTTTGCCTTTAAGGCAATATTGTGCTTTGGCTCCTTCAGATCTTCACATCTCGTTTCATGGACTTTAAAATTTGAAAATATTTCTTCTAAAGTACTTGATTCTAGATCCTTAGATATATAATGAGCATCTATTAATGATGCCCATTCTGTAGTTCTAGGAAATGCGTTAAGCGTGTACCTTAATGAATCTCGATTGTTTACCTTTTCTTCATGATTCGTGATTCTGGTGATAAGTGTTGGATCATAGAGTTTGCTAGAGTGGGGAGGGGGGGGGGGTGAATACCAATCGTCAAGAATCCGAGAATCAATTCGTGTACGCAGCGGAAATAAGAAAAGTAAGGATAATGCTAACACAATCAATTTTACTTGGTTCGGAACCTTCGTCGACTCCTACTCCAAGGCCCGCACTCGTTGAGTGCTTTCGTTGGACAATCACTAATAATTCACAAAAATGATTACAGGAATTATTAAAAAAATACCGACAGCATAAATAGAAGATTAAATCATAGGTTGTCAGAGAAGCCTCGCGGCGTCACAAGAGCAGTGCATAATAGAGCAGTCATAGCAGAAGTTGTTGTGTTTTACTCCAAGTGGTGACCTCCTTATATAGGAATGCTCTGGGCACCGGGATCCCTTCCGAGCGCCTGGACTATGACGTAGGCTCAGCCAACCAGCGTGCTCCACATTTGCGTCGAGATAGAATTTTGTATTCCAGGTGCCTAGATCCCTTCCGGGCACTCGGACCACCATTTTCCAGCAAATCCTTTTCCTATAAAAAAATGTTAGTATGAGGCAAATATTAATTATATTACCATGCAAAATAAAGTGTTAGCATAATTATAGTAAAATAGAGTAGTAATTAGATTCTGTCTCCTCGAGACCAGAATCTAGTCAAGATCTCAACTTAGATTTCCGAAATGGATCTAAGTTGGATCGATGCCTACTATTCCCTCAAACAAGGAACACATCCTCACCAAGTTACTCCCCTCCAGTAACTTACCTTAACTTACCTACCAAACATCCGGTCAGCCCGTCGACTAGTCTGGACTTCATGCCAGATATCTGGTCAACCCATCGACTTAGCTGAACTTCCCTGCAACACTGAGTTAGCATAATAGATAAAATGGTAAGGTAAAATAGTGTTAACAGAATTCAAGATTCGCTGGTCTGGCCGACCGAAAATCAGTCGGTCACATATAACCTAGGGTCATTATTACGTCACCATAAGTGCACTGTTTCGTCATCAGTAATAAAAAGATATCGTATCCACAAAGACTGGTTATAACCGCTAAAGATATCTCAAAGCGAATTAGCTAAACAATCAACTAGGAAATACACGTACTAAGAAGCAACTAGAAAATGGAAATAGAAAAGTAATGCAGAAACTAGGTTTTATGAAAGTTCTAGGAAATTTGGTTTCTTTGTGATACTTATCAATGTAATATGATTTTACTAATTATATCCTCAATTGTCATGCATTTATAAGAAGTCGTCGGTTATCTCCTGCAGAAAACACTGGCTAGGGACTTATATCTACATCTTAAGCAACTAAATAGTCATGATCCCTATGAAGTCCGTTAGCGGGGCAGTCCTGTTACAACGCCCCTCGGTCATACAACATAGAAACACATCACTAATCAAGTCACATCAAGATATAGGGAACAACTCATCTATCTATACCACTTCTTTGTAGATTCTTGCTTCACCCTTCAAGGTGATCCCCAAGATGTCCGTTAATGGGGTAGCCCTGTCACGACGTCCCTCGGTCATATAATCTAGAGAATTCCTCTACAAGATCCACAAGTATTACAAACATCCAATCTAGAAGGGTAATTAGATCCAAACACAATAATCCATATTAGATTGAATTGATACAAAACATAACAACATCATTGAAACAAGAAGTTGGCAAATCCTTAAAATCTTACATTAATTCACATCACAAATACTCCCTCCATCCTAGAACAAGAAGATCTACTCCATGAAACAAAGGGAAACATCCAAAGACAAGAAGATCATAAACATTTCGATCTAAATCAAGAAGATAGAAAAGAAATGCTTGCTTATCTAGAGACGACGAGTAATCGTTGGAACCAATCCTTGCTATCGGAGTCGAATAGGGAATGGAGACGTCTTTAGATCACTGGATTGACACCCAAAAGATGGAGAAAACCTTCAGATTGGATCTCCCCAAAGGGAGAGCCTCCCCCTTTTCAAAGAGGAAGAAACCCATTATATAGAGCAAGGGGTTTGGGCGCTACACGTCCCATGTCACGGCCGTGTGGACCTCACACTGCCTCGACTGCTTACCTCTCATCCAGAGTCACACTACTGTGTGAGATTCACACGGACGTGCCATGCTTCACCTCTGGATGGCTCACACGGCCGTGTGGTACACACGGTCGTGCCAATCTTGGTCTTTGGAAAGGTTGCACGGCCATGTGGCACACATGGCCTGGCAATGCTTGGCCTTGTTAGTTAGAGCCCTAGAGCCAATCATTTGATGATTGTATTATGGACTTATTGTATCATATTCTTATATAAATAAAGGCATTTGTTTTTGGTTATTATACTTACTTCTATTAGTGCCAAATAAACTAAGTATAATAGCGTCCTTGAGTAGAAGGTTCTTACCTATATCAATCGGTTAGTTGAACCGATAGTGAGATGATATAAGGAACACTACTCTTAATCATTCCTAGTCGAGTATTAACATTCAGGGACAATGTTAATGTAATAAGACTAGCATGTAGGTCAACTCGATGACTTGATCTCACAAGTCATGGATATAGAGATATCAAGTTGACACATGGGTATGCATTGAAGAATGTATACTGAATGACCTGCCATGAGAAAGTATCATGGATCATTATATGAGTGTCATATACTTTCTCATGTGGCTATTAGTATGACTACTAGTCCTTGGACCTGAAGTCACCATGGATCCCTACATAAGGAGTTATGTACTTTGGTTTCGTCAAACGTCACCCGTAACTGGGTGGACTATAAAGACGAATACTGGGTATGTAACGAATTATGCGGAGGGATGTGAGTGATGCAGATGGGATCTATCCCTCCTATATGATGGGAGAGACATCGATATTCTTGATAGAGTGAGACCACGAAGTGCATGGCCATGCCCAAATGAGTCAATATAAGATATTGAGCTCATTTGATTTAGTGAGTCTACTTGGAGTTCAAGATTTAGATTGATTAGAGGATGACACGGTTTATGCCTCACATTGATCAATCTAGATGTCTTGGATAGAAGGACACTTGTCATATATTGTGAGGAGTCATAATTAGTAGTCACAAGGTGATGTTGGATCTCAACATTCTTATAACTTGGGTAGTAATGATGTGTTGCTAGATACCACCCATTACTTATGCTTCTAAATGGGTTTAGGAGCATTGCCAACGTTATAAGAACCTATAGGGTCACACACAAAGGGCAATTAGATGGAGATTAGGTTCATTTGATGAACCTAAAGGATTAGGTTCATGTGATGAACCAAATTGGATTAAGAGTAATCCAAATTATGCTAATTGAGTTAGACTCAATTTGGTTCATGTGTTAAGTGAGTCTAATTTGGACTTAGACTCATTAAATCAATTTAATTCAATGAATAGAGATTCATTAAATTAAAATTAACTTGAACCAATGGTTAGATTTGATCAACCATGGGAGAGAAGTGGTCAAGTTTCACTTGACTTGAGAGGAAGATGAAGAGTCAAGTTTGACTTGACTTTATGCCACCTCATTGGTGAGTTGGCATTGAGTGAGACAATGATGATGCTCCACATCATCATGGTTACTTAAGTGAGATGCCACCTCATGGGAGTTACCAAGAGTTGTGACTCTTGGTATCCCATGGAGGTTACAACCTCCACTAAAGTGGTCGGCCACTTTGATTTCATGTGTGGAGAGTTTCATTTTTTTTTGTGGTAACTCCCATCTTCTTCCTCTCTAGCTTTCTTCTTGCTATCCCTCTCCTCCATTACTGATCTCTAAGGTTGCTAGCACATCCTTATAGATTTTTCTCCATCTCTTGCTTGTGTGGATACACATAGACAAGTGTCTACTTTGACACTTTCGAGATCCAGCGAACCGAGGACAAGCGGGATTGCGAAGGGCTTCGCATCAAGGGTATATTCCTTCTCCTTTGTAGATCTACTGTAGATCAAGGTTTAGAAACTCGTACTCGTAAGTTTTTCGAAATTTTTATCTTCGTACGGATCCGGTGGCGGGGTTTCGGGATTTTCGCGACGCGGAAAAGCGATTTTCGCAGCCCAAAAAACCCAACAGGCCTTTGGAAGGATTGCACGGTTGTATAGATCTACACGGCCATGTTCTCATTCTGTTTCAAAAGTGACACGGTTGTGTGATACCACATGACCATGTCAGCCCCCTCTTCTGCTGATGCTACACAGCCAGTTTACTCCACAAGGCCAGGACCATTTTCCTTCCTATTCCTTTGACATGGCCGTGTGGCACACATGGTTGGCGCTGACTTCCTTCATTTGTTGATCAAATTCACCATGAACATCATTTCCTCTCCAAATTTTACTCCTGTAGACAGAAAATACACAAGACCATATCTCCAAACAAAGAATAGTAAATATGCTAAAAGTAAAGCAAGGAGTATGAAAATGTATAGATAAAGCATGCATAAAATATAGGAATATGCGTCAAAACATGCTAAACAAGTGTATAAAACCTACGCACATCACACCCCTAGACTTAAACTTTTGCTTGTCCTCAAGCAAAATGCCACAATCAAAACTTATATGCTCAATAATGCGTCATAATCCCTAATGCACTTTCCTTACTCTATCTACAAGTTTCATTGATAAGCATGTGTTGGCGCTGGAATTCTGTTCTGTGTAAATCCCCTGTACACAAATTTGTACAAGCACAGAATATTTCCTAACAACCCACATGCTCGATCAGACATGTGTTTGATCAATCAAGTTCTTGATTGATCAAAGCTCACCATCGAAGCACAAAATTACTGGCCTCTTGTGTTGGTATTCAAAATCGATATCCAAAATCGACACGAAGAAAACAAAACTAGATACACAGCAGAATTAAAGAACTAGTTGTACCTTTCTTCGTAGCTAAAGACCTCTTGATCTTCTGCCATATTCCTCTCCTCTTTTTGGACGTTGTGTGGGCGACGATCTACCAAGACAAAACACCCGAACCTCTTCTTCCTTTCCAAGCCGCCTATCACCAAAGAATGCAAAGCAAAAGGGTGCCTTCTTCTTCTTCTTTTCCTCCAAACCGCTGGTCACCTAGGTGCTTCTTCTCTTGTTTTTCTTCAACTCCAAGCCCCGACCACCAAGGGGAGATGGGGCACCGGCCCTAGAGGGAAGAAAGGGATGGGGCATCGACCCTAGAGGAAAGAAAAGGAGAGGGTTTTGGTTGTGGTGAAAAACTTATCACTTCTTACTTTTTGTTTTTGTGACACAACCTCCTCTCCTTTTATGACCCTTGGCGCCGGATAAAAAAGGAGAAAAATTAATAAATCTTTTAGAATTCTGTTGAAAGAAAAAATCTCCCTTTTCATAACTCCTTTTTTTTCTTTTTCCTTTTTTTTTTCTTTTATTGTGGCCGACCCCTTGCTTAGGCACCAAGCAAGGCTTGGCTGGCCCTATGCTTGGGCAATAAGCAAGGCTTGGCTGGCCCCTTGCTTGGGCACCAAGCAAGGATGTGGCCGACCCCTTTCTTGGGTAGGAAGCAAAAGGAAAATGGCAAGGCCTTATAGAGGCTATAATAGGGACCGACAGGAGAAATTGATTTTAGCCTCCTGATGGACTTGAGCTTTCTGTGTTTGACCCGAACACCCAACTCAAGTTCATCAATAATAACCCATACCACAAAAGGGTCATTATTGAACTACCTCACCAATCCCATATTACAATATGGGCTCCTACTTATCATGAGTGTGTTAATCTCCCTGTGTTTAAGATATCGTATGTCCGTTAATTAAATGAGTTACTGACAACTCACTTAATTAACATCTGACTCCAAGAGTAGTACCACTCAACTTTATTATCATGTCAGACTAAGTCCCCCTGTAGGGTTTACATGATAATCTTTATGAGCTCCTCAAGGGGACATCATCAACCTAAATAAATAGGACACAATTTCCTTTTATAATCAACAATACACCATATAAATGGTACTATCTCCCAACTTATCGAGCCTATTAATTTAATGAATAAATCTCACCCATTGATAAGTTAAAGAAATAAATACTAAGTATATGTGTTTGTTATTATATCAGGATTAAGAGTACGCACATCCATAATATGAGAGGTTCTGTTCTTTTATGCAGTCAGTATAAATAGAACAACCTTAAATGGTCATGTTCAATACACACATAGTGTACTAGTGTAATTATATAGTCAAGATAAACTAATACCAAATTACACTATAACTGTTCCAATGGTTTGTCCCTATCCATCTTGGTTGTGAGTTACTATTTATAATTTATAAGGAATCAATAACATGATCTTTTGTGTGGTACCACACACCATGTTATCTACAATATAAATTAAATAGACAACTGTATCGACATATATAAAATGCAGACATTTGACCAAAGTGATTCTCATTTTAAAATATCTCAAAAATAGATGTTCATATAAAAGCTAGGCTTATAGTATACATCCCAACAATCTCCCACTTATACTAAAAGACTATGCTGCCATATATGCTACCATACATCTGATTCTCATCCCCTTAACATGCCTATCAAAAGCTCTCACCGGAAGGGCCTTAGTGAAAGGATCTGCCAGGTTACTTGCTGATGCAATCTAGGCGACAACAACTTCTCCTTGCTTTATAATGTCTCGTATCAGGTGGTACTTGCGCTCAATGTGTTTACTTGCCTTATGGGCTCATGGTTCCTTCGGGTTTGCTATTGCACCACTATTATCACAATAAATTGTGATAATTTTAGGCAAATCAGGAATCACATCTAAGTCCATCAAGAAGTTTCTGAGCCATATAGCTTCTTTAGCTGTCTTAGAGGCTGCCACATACTCAGCTTCCATGGTGGAGTCCAAAACGTATTTCTGCTTAACACTCCTCCATGTTATAGCTCCACCTCCCAAAGTAAACACATACCCTGAGGTTGACTTATTATTGTCCCTATCTGATTGGAAGTCAGAATCCGTGTAACCCACAGGGAGCAAATCATCTGCCTGGTAAACTAGCATATAATTTCTAGTTCTTTTCAGGTACTTTAATATATGCTTTACGACAGTCCAATGTCCCGGTCCTAGGTTACTTTGATATCTGCTAACCATGCCCACGGCGAATAAATATCCGGTCTCGTACATAGCATTGAATACATTAGGCTTCCTACAGCCGAAGCATAAGAACTGCCTTCATCTCCTCTATCTCCTTTGATATTTTAGAACACGTCTCTTTAGATAAAGGTATTCCATGCCGAAAAGGTAGAAAACTTTTCTTGGAGTTTTGCATGCTAAAATTAGCTAGAATAGTATCGATGTATAAAGCTTGGGATAAGCACATCCTTTTCTTGTGATCCCTTATTACTTTGATCCCAAGAATATATCCACATTCTCCCAAGTTCTTCATATCAAACTTCTTGGACAATCATACCCTTACGTTTGATAACACTTTGATATTGTTGCCAATGAGCAAAATGTCATCTACTATAATACAAGAAATACCATCACATTTTCATCACTTTTCTTATATACACATAACTCATCCAGACACTGAATGAATCCATAAGACTGGATCACTTCATCAAACCGGATGTTCTAAGATCTCGAAGCTTGCTTCAGTCCATAAATTGACCGATTGAGCTTACATACAAGATGCTTTTTGCCCTTCGCAATGAATCCCTCTGGTTGATTCATATAGATGTTTTCTTCAAGACTTCCGTTAAGGAAAGCTATCTTGACATCCATTTGCCAAACCTCATAATCCATATGAGCAGCAATAAATAAAAGAATTCGGATAGACTTAAGCGTGGCTATCGGCGAAAAGGTTTCTTCATAATCGATTCCCTCTTTCTGAGTATACCCCTTCACAACAAATCTTGCTTTAAAGGTTTCCACCTTCCCATCTGTCCCTCTTTTCTTTTTGTAGACCCATTTACATCCAATGGCTTTTACACCATTTGGTGGTTCTATAAGCTCTCAGATTTGATTAGAATACATAGATTTTATTCCAGAGTTCATTGCACTTTGCCAAGATGCTGCATCTTTATCTTGGAGTGCTTCATCATATATCCAGGGATCAGGTTCATGTTCACCAGGGATCAAGTCCAAAGACTCTCCCAAAAACCTGAATCTATCAGGTTATCGAACAACCCTCCCACTACGACGAGGCACTACCTGTAATTGTGCATCATTTGTGACACGTGTTGCAGTTTCTTGTGTTATCTCATCTTGTACCGTTGGTACTAAATTAGACGTGTCCTCTCTTATTTCCTCAAGAATAATTTTACTCATGGACTTGTGGTTCATTACATAGTCTTCTTCTTAACATCAGGCATTGATGCTAACAATGACCTTCTGATCTTTAGGACTATAAAACAAACCACCTTTCATTCCTTTAGGATAACCCACAAACATGTGAACTTCTGTACGTGATTCCAACTTATCAGCATCTCCCTTCAGCACATGTGCTGGACTATCCTAAATCCGAATGTGTCTTAGACTAGGCTTACGCCTATTCCATAATTCTGTGAGAGTAGAGGGTACTGACTTAGAAGGTACCAAGTTTAAAATGTACACTGTCGTTTCCAGAGCGTATCCCCAAAACGAATTTGGTAATTCTGAATAACTCATCATTTATCTAACCATTTCTATAAGAGTTATATTCCTTCGTTCCGCCACACCATTCTATTGGGGTGTACCAAGTGTAGATAGTTGGGATTGAATCACAGCCTCTAATAAGTAATTCCTAAACTCTCCTAAGAGGTACTCTCCACCAGACCGTAGTGTCTTGATACTTTTACCATGACATTTCTCTACATCAGCCTTGTACTCTTCGAACTTATCAAAGCACTCAGACTTGCGGCGCATCAAGTAAATGTACCCATATCTCGAATAGTCATCTATAAAAGAGATAAAATATTCGAAACCACCTCTCGCCTGGATAGTCATAGGTCCACACAAATCAGAATGAACCAATTCTAACACTTCTTTGGCTCTATACCCCTGTGCCTTAAAAGGTCTCCTGGTTATTTTTCCTTCCAAGCAAGATTCGCAGGTTGGAAAGTTTTCCACCACCAATGAATCCGAAGGTCCATCGGCTATTAACCTTTAAATCCTACTCAAGTTAATATGACCTAGGCTTAGATGCCAAAGATATGTTTGGTTCATTTTCGAAGGTTGCTTTCTCTTATTAGAATTAGAAGATGTGTTATTAATTTTCATTTGTTGCATCGTGGGAGTTATTAGATTAAGAGTGTACAAATTGTTAACCAACGTACCAGAACAGAAAATCTCCCTATTTTTCTTGACAACTACTTTATCTTCAAAAGAAATAGAATATCTATGCATAAATAATTTAGAAACTGAGATCAAGTTCTTTCTAAAACATGGTACGTAAAGATAATTTTTCAAAATCAATATTTCATTCCTATCAAAAGATAAATAAACATCTCCCACTACAGCAACCGCCACTCTCGTAGCATTACCCATGTAGACAGTGATTTCCCCTTCATCTAGTCGTTGGGTTTTCTGGAACCCCTGCAATGAATTGTAGATATGCTCAGTGGCTCCCATATCTATACACTAGGTACTGGTATATAACACCGCTAAACATGTTTCAATAACTAATGAATGAAATATACATTTATTGTTCTCCTTTCTGTGAGGACAGTTCATCTTATTCAAACGAACCATCATCTTGAGGATATGATCCCTCACGGGTGTCCCCTCAGTCATGGTGGTCGTTATTAAATTTCTCATGGCCTCCTGCCTGGCAGCCTGATTCTGTTGTCCAAAGAGTTCCTCGAGATTGAGCATCATGTCATAGGCAGTGGGTAGGGCCTGATGTTGATGTTGCAGCACATTTGACATAGAAGCCAAAATGTAACACGACGTCATCTCATCTGCCTTGACCCATTTCCTATGTCTCTCTATCTCCTCTTCACTAGAATTATTATCAGGCATGCTAGGGCAGACCTCAAGAAGTATGAACTTGTATTCTTCAACAGTTATGACAATGTCTAAGTTTCGTTTCCAATCAATATAATTGGGACCAGTAAGTTTGTTTTCTTTTAAAATAATAACAAGAGAATTGAAAACCATTTTGAAATTCTAAGAATCATAAAATAAAATATTTGGTCAAAACTTTAGAATTTAAAATAATATTGATTCCTTAAACAATATAATTTAAATTCACCAACACCTCAAAACCCCGTGAATTTCGTATGCCACGATAGTGTCGACGTATACTAATTCAAACATTTGTAAGAGGAGGTTTTACCCATTAATTTTATTATCTTGTCAGTCTAACTTTATGATAAATAAAATTAATAGTTTGTTTATCTTTGGTCACACAAATAATAGCAGTGACTCCGATGGGGAGGATACTATTAAATGCGCCTAAGTGTATACCATTACTTGATACTTATTCCATTAATTAGAATTGTGCCCCTTCAGATGGAGAAGATCACACAAACCTAAGTAATTTCTATAATCATCCATAGAGGAAGTTTAATCTAGTGATCCATAAACAAACTCATCTGATATAGAGGAAGACGCTTAAAGCCAACGCGTAAGTTTATATGCATCACTTACAAACCAGTAATAGAGATCGTGGAATTTATTTAAATAATTCCTCTCCCACTTAGTTATTTAAAATCAAGGAATTTAAACATGCACACACATGCACACATGCACACAAGCACACAAACATAGCATATAAAGGTAATAAATATGAAAATAAATTTCCAACTATTATGGCCTCATTCATCGTTGTCCTCTGTATGCCACCAACCTTAGCCGCCGCCAACCCTAGCCAGGTGAGGAGGAGAAAACCTAGCCTCCGGCCCTAGGGTTTATGTTGTCGTGTCTATCTTGCTTTCTTCTTCGCCGTGCCTCTGGTCTTCAAGGTAGCACCATGCATAGCAAGCCGCAACAATAAGAAATAAAAAATTACATTTATCGATCCTATATTCCACGAAGGAATGTGCATGTAATCTAGATCGAACAAAATGTAAAATAAACTAATACAGCTTCGGCTGTATTTAATAATTACAATCATGCACACATAAAATACGCTCGACATGCCTGAGGGTTCAAATCACATACAAACACAATAGGCCATAATAGTTGGAACTAGGATACTTGCAACCACAGAGTTAATCTATTTTGCATATCCTACTATCATCCTGCCTAAATTATATATGAACAGTGCATAATTTAACTGAAAACCAATCACACAGAAGCAGAAAACTTGCTCTGATACCAATTGTTGGTGCTGGAATTTTGTTCTATGTAAATCCCCTGTACACAAATTTGTACAAGCACAGAATTTTTCCTAGCAACCCACATGCTCGATCAGACATGTGTTTGATCAATCAAGCAAGTTTCTAATTGATCAAAGCACACCTTGATCGAAGCACAAGATCCCTGGCCTCTTGTGTTGGTATTCAAAATCGATATCCAAAATCGACACGAAGAAAACAAAACTAGATACGCAGCGGAATTAAAGAACTAGTTGTACCTTTCTTTGTAGCTAAAGACCTCTTGATCTTTTGTCGTATTCCTCTTCTCTTCTTGGACGTCGTGTGGGTGATGATCTACCAAGACAAAACACCCAAACCTCTTCTTCCTTTCCAAGCCGCCTATCACCAAAGAATGCAAAGCAAAAGGGTGCCTCCTTCTTCTTCTTTTCCTCCAAACCGCCGGCCACCTAGGTGCTTCTTCTCTTGTTTTTCTTCTCCTCCAAGCCTCACCCACCAACGAGAGATGGGGTGCCAGCCCTAGAGGGAAGAAAGGGAGGAAGAAAGGAATGGGGCGCCGGCCCTAGAGGAAAGAAAGGGAGGGGTTTTGGGCGCCAACCCTAGAGGAAAGAAAAGGAGAGGGTTTTGGTTGTGGTGAAAAACTTATCACTTCTTACTTTTTGTTTTTATGGCACAACCTCCTCTCCTTTTATAACCCTTGGCGCCAGATAAAAAAAGGAGAAAAACTAACAGATTTTTTAGAATTCTGTTGAGAAAAAAAATCTCCCTTTTCATAACTCCTTTTTTCTTTTTCCTTTTTTTCTTTTATTGTGGTCAACCCCTTGCTTGGGCACCAAGCAAGGCTTGGCCGGCCCTATCCTTGGGCAACAAGCAAGGCTTGGCTGACCACTTGCTTGGGCAGCAAGTAATGATGTGGCCGACCCCTTTCTTGGGTAGGAAGTAAAACGAAAACTGCGAGGTTTTATAGAGGCTACAACAGGGACCGAGAGGAGAAATTGGTTTTGGCCTCCTGATGGACTTGAGCTTCCTGTGTTCGACCCAAACACCCAACTCAAGTTCATCAATAATAACCCATACCACTAAAGGGTTATTATTGAACTACCTCACCAATCCCATATTATAATATGAGCTCCTACTTATCATGAGTGTGTTAATCTCCCTGTGTTTAAGATATCGTATATCCGTTAATTAAATAAGTTACTAACAACTCACTTAATTAACATGTGACTCCAAGAGTAGTACCACTCAACTTTATTATCATGTTGGACTAAGTCCACCTGCAGGGTTTACATGATAATCCGTATGAGCTCCTCAAGGGGACATCATCAACCTAAATAAATAGGACATAGTTTCCTTTTATAATCAATAATGCACCATATAAATGGTATTATCTCCCAACTTATCGGGCTTATTGATTTAACGAATAAATCTCGCCCATTGATAAGTTAAAGAAATAAATACTAAATATATATGTTTGTTATTATATCGGGATTAAGAGTACGCACATCCATAATAATAGAGGTTCTGTTCTTTTATACAGTTAGTATAAATCGAACATCCTCAAATGGTCTTGCTCAATACACACATAGTGTACTAGTGTAATTATATAGTCAAGACAAACTAATACCAAATTACACTACAACTGTTCCAATGGTTTGTCCCTATCCATCTTGGTTGTGAACTACTATTTATAATTTATAAGGAGACGATAACATGATCTTTTGTATGGCACCACACACCATGTTATTTACAATATAAATTAAATGAGCAACTACATTGACATATATAAAATGCAGACATTTGACCAAAGCGATTCTCATTTCTAAATATCTCAAAAACATATGTTCATACAAAAGCTAGGCTTATAGTATACATCCCAATAGCATGATCATAGAAATAACTCAAGTATGGCTTAAGCATAAGTCTCTTTGTGCACAATGCTAATAAGTGACCCAAACTCTTCAAGTTTTAATCTTGGTCCTAGTCAAGTCGTCATCCAATTGAGTTACTAATGTTTTCGGTGATAGACACTTACCTGCTACACACTTGGATCATATTTTTCAATCAACCCAGGGTCTCAATGGCTTGCTCAATATCAAGAGAACCATAGCAGTCATTTTCCCAATAACCTAACTCGGTCTCAAAGGAGTAACTTGCTAGTTTCCACTCACGACAACTATTTTTTATATCCCTTTTTCATCATCATCATTTTTTTTCATTCTTTTTTTTTCATTCTTTTTTTTCATTTCATTTTTTTTCTATGTGATTGTAAGGTGCAACACTTAAACACAAATATACATAAGCACAAATGTTGAGATATTTTAATTTTTTCAAATGAGCTTACATGATTCGAGCCTCATCCAGTAACCAAAATGAAGTTTGAGAAATCACCATGGAAACCAATTACTAAACAAATAGGATGAATCATGATTATTTCAATGATATCAACTATTCAAGCTCAAGTAAAGTGAAAGTAAGATCCTTAAGGTTAATCCAAAACTCAAACTTATCTCCATATAATACTTAGCTCACATCATGCAACTTAAAATAGAGAAAAGAAGTACACTAAAAATACTAGCATTATTTACAACATCATGAATCAAGATATAAATGTGCTAACCGTTCTTCTTTTAGACAAGTAAGCTTATAAGTGAGGGTTGATGTTTTCAATATAAATGCCACAAAACGCTTCAAAAGAACCAAACAAGCATAACAAAAATAAGACAAAAACAAAAAAAATACAAAAAAAACTGAAAATGTAAAAATTTTAGGTTACAAACCACCCCCTCAGACTTAAACTTTTCATCATCTCGATGAAATCAATATGGTGGTGGAGGAGGAGGTGGAGGTCTACGTGGATGACCAATAGGAAAACTAGGAAAACCTGGAGTCTCACTTAGGAACTTATGATATTCATAGAGGGCATTAATTTGTTGACTAGTAATTCTCATACCCTGTATGAAATCTCTCATTCTAGCTTGATCAATATCATAGTCCTAAATAAACTCGGCCACTTGACTTTGAAATTTCCTCATAGACTGAAAATGATCTTGCACCTCTCTAAAATGATCATCTGATAAAGAAACATGACCCTCCAACATCACACATTGGGCCTCCTACTTCTCATGAAGCGAGTCTAGAGATGCACAAAAATCAAAAAAATCAAATCTGGAAAGACTCGTACCATAGGAGAAAGAATACCTAGTAGGTTCCGAATGTCCGGAAGGCTGCGGGTGTCTAGATGACGAGGGCTCAAGGTGGGGCTCAGTGTCTCCGAATAAAGAAGGAACATTATCAGGATCTACATCAATGATCACCCAATTAGCAGGGTTGCGAACAGAAGTCTGCTTAAGATAAGGAAGGGGTAGTGGAAAACCATTCCTCCTAGGAAAAGCAAAACCATTCTCATCCCAGCAAATCATTTTCATAGCAAGATATGCATCAATATCGATCATGTTATTACCATGAATGATCTCTAGCTCATCTATATCACAGCCCAAAATTATAGCTACTTGAGTAATCAAATCATCAAAAATAATCGATCCTGAGGATGCCTTCCCAACTCTCACCAAGGTTTGCAAAAAATGGAAACCAGAATCAAAATCAACCTTATGTAACATAGCCCACAAAGTTGTTAGTTAGAGCCCTAGAGCCAATCATTTGATGATTGTTGTATGGACCCATTGTATCATATTTCTTATGTATATAAAGGCATTTGTTTATGGTTATTATGCTTACTTGTATTGGTGCCAAATAACTAAGTATAATAGCGTCCTTGAGTAGAAGGTTCTTACCTATATCAATCGATTGGTTGAATCGATAGTGAGATGATATAGGGAACACTACTCTTAATCATTCCTAGTCAAGCATTAACATTCAGGGACAATGTTAATGCAACGAGACTAGCATGTAGGTCAACTCGATGACTTGATCTCACAAGTCATGGATATGGAGATATTAAGTTGACACATGGGTATGCATTGGAGAATGTATACTGAATGACCCGCCGTGAGAAAGTGTCATGGATTGTTATATGAGTGTCATATACTTTCTCATGTGGCTATTAGTATGACTATTAGTCCTTGGACCTGAAGTCACCATGGTTCCCTACATAAGGAGTTACATACGTTGGCTTCGTCAAACGTCGCCCGTAACTGGGTGGACTATAAAGGCGGTTACTGGGTATGTAACGAATTATGCGGAGGGATGTGAGTGATGTAGATGGGATCTATCCCTCCTATATGATGGGAGTGACATCATTATTCTTGATAGAGTGAGATCACTAAGTGCATAGCCATGCCCAAATGAGTCAATATGAGATATTGAGCTCATTTGATTGAGTGAGTCTACTTGGGATTCAAGATTTAGTTTGATTAGAGGATGACACGGTCTATGCCTCACATTGATCAATCTAGGTGTCAAGGATAGAAGAACACTTGTTATATATTGTGAAGAGTCACAATTAGTAGTCACAAGGTGATGTTGGATCTCAACATTCTTGTAACTTGGGTAGTAATGATGTGTTGCTAGATACCGCTTATTACTTATGCTTCTAAAAGGGTTTAGGAGCATTGCCAACGTTACAAGAACTTATAGGGTCACACACAAAGGGCAATTAGATGGAGATTAGGTTCATTTGATGAACCAAGAGGATTAGGTTCATGTGATGAACCAAATTGGATTAAGAGTAATCCAAAGTAAACTAATTGAGTTAGACTCAATTTGGTTCATGTGTTAAATGAGTCTAATTTGGACTTAGACTCATTGAGCTAATTTAATTCAATGAATAGAGATTCATTAAATTAAAATTGACTTGAACCAATGGTTAGATTTGATCAACCATGGGAGAGAAGTGGTCAAGTTTGACTTGACTTGAGAGGAAGATGAAAGGTCAAGTTTGACTTGACCATTGCCACCTCATTTGTGAGTTGGCATTAAGTGGGCCATTGATGATGTTCCACATCAAGGTTGGCTTATGTGTGTGCCACATCATGAGGGAGACCAAGAGTTGTGACTCTTGATATCCCATGGAGGTATATAACCTCATTTCAATGTGGTCGGCCACTTTATGTTATTGTGAGAGTTTCATTTTGTGTGGGTAACCTCCTTCTTCTTCCTCTCTACCTTTCTTCTCTCCCTCTCCTCCACCATTGATGATCCTCTAAGGTTTCTAGCACATCTTTAGAGGTTCTCTCCATCGATTTGCTCGTGTGGATACACATAGGGGGTTGTACACTTGACAACCTTGAGATCCGGCGAACCTTGGACGAGCGGGATACGCGAAGGGCTTCGCTACAAAGGTATAAGTCTCTTCCTTGTAGATCTAGTGTAGATCTAGGCTAGAAAACATGTACACGAAGTTTTTACGAAATTTTATAACTTCGCATGGATCTGGTGGCATGGGATTCGGGGTTTCCGCAATGCAAAAAGCAGTTTTTGTGGCCCGAAAACCCCAACAAAAGCATAAAGTTCTATTTTCCTAACAACTCCATCGCTTTCCCCTCTACCAAAAGTAGTTTTACTCATGACTCGATGTAAGTACCTAAAAATGGGGTTTTACATATGGGAAGCTTTAGCTCTAGAGGACTCATAAGATTGATCCAAACCGGTAATTAAATTCCAAAAATTATTCCAATTGAATCTAGAGTCAAACCTGCTAGAGCTACCAGTAGACAATCGAAAACAATTATTGAAATCACTAAACTCCACTGAAATTATTGATTTATTAATATAAAAGTTATTTTGCCAACCTAATCATCTTCATTAGCAAAGTGAACATCTAATAAACTCAAAAACTCAAGTATAATACAAGGATATGTAGGTAAATGTGTGTACATGATATCATTCCAACCAAGAGAACCAATCATCCAATCAACATCATCTCTAATCCCTAAAATATTTAAAACAGTTGGATCCATGTACTGTGTGCACCCAATCTTTCTATTAACAAGAATATCAAATCTAGATTTATGATCTTCATTTCTAAAAATGATATTAAATTCATTGTCATTACCTTCGTCGCATGAAATCCTCTTTCCCTTGCCCTTTGTGGCTTTTTTCCTTTCCCTTTTCCTTTGTTGGCTCCCTTCCTCCACTTGATCCACTGCTTCCCTTACGAAGTTTCTTCAAAAGATTAGATATATTGTCAAGTTCAAATAGGGAAAGGTGTTATTTTGTTAGAAAAGCATGATCTTGCAAAAGTAGATCTTGAAAAGTAAGATATTTGGGAAAAGAAGTTATGGATCTTGAAAATAGGAGAGGAAAATTATTGTTAAGATCTAGATCTTGATGAAGTTTATGGAGAAAAATGAGTTTAAAATTTAGATCTGAGAGGTTGAGAAGAAGGGTTGAAGATGAGAAGAGTTTGGGAGAAAGAAGCAGCTGGGGATGTGGCCAACACGGCCTAGGCACGACTGTGTCTTATAGACACGACCAAGGTTGAGTTGCTCCACACGACCGTGTAGATCTACACGACCCAAGGTTTCTCCTTCTCGGGTATGTCCACACGGCCGTGTCAATTGACACAGCCTTTGCTTTCTCCTTTACAGCTTGAGTCACATGGTCGTGTGTGGTACACGGCCGAATCCTTCCTCTTCTCGGGAATTTCTACATGGCCGTGTCAATTGGCACGGACAGTGCAGTCTTCCTCTCTGGTACACTCACACGGCTGTGTCTGGTACACGGCCGAGCTCAGTTTATCTCATCATTGATGATCTTCCTCCTTTCTGACTTCTCCAACACTTCCATACCCATGAAGAAATCAAGGCCAACTCATGGAAGTGAAACTTAACTTGAAAATAAAAATTAACAACAAATTTAAAAATAATAATTAATGAAAAAGATAATTACAAATTGAATCTAATCTAAAAGAACCCTTGGGTTGCCTCCCAAGAAGTGTTTGTTTAAGGTCATTAGCTCGACCGATCTCCTTAATTTTCTTCTCATTTTCTTGCCCTTGGAGGGCAGATATACTTTTCATTTTTGATGGGAGGCCTTCTCCCAATGCTTGCTGGATCATGTCCTCATCCAGGGCCTCCCATGAGGATGGAAATTCCAATCCTCTAATTTGTAAGTATCCACCCCACTACAGACACTCACTAAAAGAGAAGAGACATGGTTAAAAGAATTTGATAAATCATACTCCAACCTTTCCTTACCAATTACCAATGCAAGTTTATGATTTTTAACATCAATTATAGCTCTAGCTATAGCAAGGAAGGGTCTTCCTAATATGATCATAATTTTTGGGTCTTCTTCCATGTCAAGTACCACAAAATCTGTTGGAATAATGATCCCGCCAACTTCTACCGGCACATCCTCTATAATACCCATAGGGTACCTGTAAGAATGATCAGCTAATTATAGTGTCATGGTAGTAAGTTTAAAGTTTTTGTGACATAACTTATTACAAATTGAATACGGAATGAGGCTAATACTCACCCCTAAATACAAAAAGCTTTTTCTATGAATTCAGCTCCTATAGTGCAAGGTATATAAAAACTTCCTAGATCTTTGAGTTTCGGGGAAGTGTTCTTTTCAAATAAAGTGCTACATTCCTCAGTAAATGCTATGGTCTTGATGTCTCCTTTCCTCCTCTTATTAGACATGATGCCCTTCAGGAATTTGGCAAACTTTGGCATTTGCTGAATAGCATCAATTAGAGGAACTTCCACACAAATATCTTTAACTTTGTCTAGAAATCTGCCTAATTCTTCATCCTTTTTCAGCATGACTAATCTTTGAGGAAAAGTGACTCCTTGACATTGTGGGTTAAGTGGAAGAGTCTCTTCAACCTTATTGGTACTCTCCTCTTCATCTTGAATTTGAATTGGTTCAAATGTTGGAGGAGAGAGCTCTTATTTAATTTTCATCTCTTTTAGAGCAGTCACTTGAGGATCACTCAAGGCCCGTCCACTCCTAAGTTCTATTATGTTATAGTGTTCCATGGGGTTAACATCAGGCTTTCTTGGAAACTATCCTAGCGCTCTTGAAGATGATGAAGCTACTTGTGCAATTTGGTTATCTTGAATTTTCTGGTGTTTTCTGAATTATCAATTCATTGAGTTAGCACCTTTAATTCTTGCTTCATTTCATTTTGACTCAAGATGTGCTCTTTAATCATTTTCTCCAATCTAGAAATTTGATTGCTCAGAGAAGGTTGTTGTTGAAAATTTTGTTGTCCAGGCTAAAAAATTGGTCTAGCCCCCATAGATGGTCCTTGTTCTTGATTATTTCTATAAGATAAATTTGGATGATTCTTCCACCCAGGGTTGTATGTGTTTGAATATGGATTTTTCTATCTCTAATTGTAACTAACGATGGCATTACACTACTCAAGTTGATTAATTTATGCAAAAATAGCTCCTAAAGGATATGAGTCTTGAGCATGATCAAAACTTCCACATGTTTAACAACAACATACTATAGCATTGACTATGCTAGTATTTGTTCCCATATTTTTTAGCTTCTTTGTAAGAGCATCCAGTTTTGCATACATCATAGTAATTGCATCCACATCAAATTTTCCTGATGCTTTAGTTAGGTTTGAAAAGGAATAGCCTCCACTTTTTTCTGTGGCCCACTAATGATGGTTTTGTGCTACACTTTCAATAATATCTTCGGCTTCATCAAAACTTTTATTCATAAGTGCCCCTCCAGTAGCAGAATCTAAGGACACCTTAGTATGATAATTGATATCATTATAAAATGTATGCAACACTAGCCATTTCTCCAATCCATGATGTGGACATTGCCTGAGCATATTATTGTATCTATCCCATGCTTCAAATAAAGATTCTGAGTCTGACTGTTTGAAACTTGCAATAAGATTTCTCATATGAGCAATCTTGCTTAGAGGATAGAATTTATCAAGGAATTATTGCTCTGACTGTTCCCAAGTGGTAATGCTATTTGTTGGTAGAGAATTTAGCCATTGCTTAGCTCTATCTCTTAAAAAAACTCAAACAATAATAATCTCACAGCTTCAGATAGAACACCATTCATCTTCATAGTTTCGCCGATTTCATAAAAAAAATTCTAAGTGTTGATTAGGATCTTCATGTGGTCCACCCCCCAAATTGATTCTGTTGAGCCATACTGATTATCGCAGGCTTGATCTCAAAGTTATTAGCTTCAACAGAGGGTCTTATAATGCTAGAATGAAATCCTTTGGCATAAGGTGTTGCGTAATCTTTAAGCGGTTTGTTTGCCATATTTGAATGTACTTGTTCTTATGAATGTCTTTGTGAGGTTCGCCTTTTATGAAAGGTTCTATCAATTTCAGGATCAAAAGGTAGTAGATGACCTACAAAGTTAGATATTCATATACAAGAACAAGATTCAGAATTTGATTCACAAACAAAAAGAACAAAGAATGCAAAGAAAAATTAAAGAACAGAAATACAAAACTAGTTACAAGTTAAATGTGAGAAAAACAAAGAAAAGTTTAGTCTAACTCAAATGATAATCTCTAATATTATAGACGCAGTCCCCGGCAATGATGCCAAAAACTTGTTATGTCACCGCAAGTGCACGGTTTCGTCGTCAGTAATAAAAAGATATCGTATCCACAGGGACTGTTTTTAAGCACTAAAGATATCTCAAAGCGAATTAGCTAAACAATCAACTAGGAAATACATGTACTAAGTATTGGAATGTATACTAAAAGGCTAGCTTTTGTATAACATAAGAATTATATTGGTCAAATGTCTGCATTTATGTTAAATGCAGTTGTCCATTTAATTTATATTGTAGATAACATGATGTATGGTGCTACACAGAAGATCATGTTATCAGTTCCTTATAAATTATAAATAGTAGCTCACAACCAAGATGGAATGGGACAAACCATTGGAGTGGTTGTAGTGTAATTTTGTATTAATTTATCTTGACTATAAAATTACACTAGTACACTATGTGTATATTGAGTATGACCATTTGAGGTAGTTTCTTTTTATACTGACTACATAAAAGAACAAAACTTCTGTTATTATGGATGTGCGTACTCTTAATCCCGATATAATAACAAGTACATATATTTAGTATGTATTTATTTAATTTATCAATGGTGAGATTAAGTTCGTTAAATTAATAGGTCCGATAAGTTGGGAAATAATATTATTTATATGGTGTGTTGTTGATTATAAAAGGAAACTATGTCCTAGTAAATCTAGGTTGATGATGTCCCCTTGAGGAGCTCATAAGGATTGTCATGTAAACCCTGCAGGTGGACTTAGTCCGGCATGACAATAAAGTTGAGTGGTACTATTCTTGGAGCTAGATATTAATTAAGTGAGTTGTCAGTAGCTCATTTAATTAATGGGCATTCGATATCTTAAACACAAGGAGATTAATACACTAATAATAAGAAGGAGCCCATAATGTAATTTGAGATTGGTGCGGTAGCTCAATAATAACTCTTTAGTGGTATGTGTTATTATTGATGAACTTGAGTTGGGTGTTCGGGGCGAACACAAGAAGCTTAAGCTCATCGAGAGACCAAAATCAATTTTTCCCCTCGGTCCCTATTGTAGCCTCTATAAAGTCTTGTATCCACAAAGTCCACTTCTTACCCAAGTAATGGCTCGGACGTATCCTTACTTGGAGCAAGGGGGGCCGACCAAGCATTATTTGGAGCCCAAGAGGTGGCCGGCCCCAAGCACATCTTGGTGTCCAAGATGTGGGCGACGACATAAGTTAAAAGGAAGTTTTAATTTTTGTTTAAAACTTTCCTTTTTAGCGGTCACATAAAGAATAAAAGGAGTTTTTAATTTTGTGTTAAAAATTTCCTTTTATAGTCATCCTCATGGTTTTAAAAGAGAGTTTTAAATTTTAAAAATCTTTCCTTTTATAGCTATCTACAAAGGATTAAAGAGAGATTTTAATTTTGTCAAAATATTTCCTTATTTGTAGTTATCTAAAAGAGATATTTTAATTTTTGATAAAACTTTTCTTTTTTGTAACCATGATTTAAAAAGAGAAGTTTAAATTAATCTTTCCTTTTTTGTAGTTGTCTACATGTTTTAAAAGATAGAGAATAATTTTAAAACTTTCCTATTGCTGCTATATATAATAGGAAATTTAAAAGAGAGAGATTTTAATTGTTGATAAAATTTCCTTTTTTAAAGGGAGGCCATAAATAAGGAAGTTTTAATTATGTTTAAAACTTTCCTTTTTTGCTATGACCAAGGATTATAAAAGAGAATGAGAGGGTGCCTCATGTGAGATACAACCTAAGCCTTGCCTCCTCTCTTCTCTTCCTTGTGGCCGACCCTCTTTCTTCCTCTTCTCACTTTGTTTCTTCTCTTAGGCCGGCGGCACCATCTTCTTCTCTTCCCTTTCTTCTTTCTAAGGTCGGCACCTATCTCATCTTGGTGGCCGAAACTTGAAAAGAAAAGAAGAGATGCTTGGTGGCCGGTTGTTTAGAGGGGAAGAAGAAGAAGAAGGAAATTTCCTATTTTGGCACCCCTTGGTGGCTCGAGTTTCTTGGAGGCAAAGAAGTGGTTCGGGTGGAGTTATCTTGGTAGATCGTTGCCCACACGACGCCCAAGAGGAGGAGAGGAATACAACAGAAGATCAAGAGGTCATTAGCTACAAAGAAAGATATAACTAATTAATGGTTTCCGCTTCGAATTAATTAGTTAGTTTTCTTTGCACGGATTCTGAAACACCAACACAAGAGGCTAGCGATTTTATGTTTCAATTTCGTTCTATCGATTTTGTATTTCGATTTTGTATTTTGATCTTGTGTTTCTATTGTGGTCTCTGTAGTTAAACCTAGGGTTACTTTAAGAAGTTAAATATCCAATTTCTTTGAAAGGCTTTGTCTAGGAAGTGGTGGATGATCCCATAACCAAGAAGGCCTAGTGTCTCGCCATGTTTAACCTGTAAGCCAATCTTTGAAATAGATATTTAATCAACTTCTGTAATGTGTTTTAACTTAGGAAGATCACATCGGTTAAACTTGGAGTAAAATTGTTAAGTATTGTTTCCAATCCAAGTTTAACTTCTGAAGAGCAACTTAGATTAATAATGTTAAGCATCATTTACAATCCAAGTTTAACTTCAGTAGAGCACATGGGTAGCTAGGTTAAGTTCTGTGCTTGTATAAATTTTTATACAGGGGAAACAAAATGGTGTTCCGAATAGCAACCAACACTAAGAAGCAACTAGACAATGGAAATAGAAAAGTAATGCAGAAACTAGGTTCTATGAAAGTTCTAGGAGATTTGGTTTCTTTGTGATACTTATCAATGTAATATGATTTTACCAATTATATCCTCAATTGTCATGCATTTGTAAGAAGTCATCGGTTATCCCCTGCAGAAAACATCGGCTAGGGACTTATATCTACACCTTAAGAAACTAAATAATCATGATCCCTATGAAGTCCGTTAGCGGGGTAGCCCTGTCACGACGCCCCTCAGTTATACAACATAGAAGCACATCACTAATCAATTCACATCAAGATATAGGAAACAACTAATCTATCTATCCCACTTCTTTGTAGATTCTTACTTCACCCTTCAAGGTGATCCCCAAGATGTTCGTTAATGGGGCAGCCATATCACAATGCCCCTCGATCATACAATCAAGAGAATTCCTCTACAAGATCCACAAGTATTACAAACATCCAATCAAGAATGGTAATTAGATCCAAACACAACAGTCCATACAAGATTGAATTGATAAAAAATATAACAACATCATTGAAACAAGAAGTTGGCAAATCCTTGAAATTTTATATCAATTCACATCACAAATACTCCCTCGATCCTAGAACAAGAAGATCTACTCCATGAAACAAAGGGAAAGATCCGAAGACAAGAAGATCGTAAACATTTCGATCCAAATCAAGAAGATAGAAAAGAAATGCTTATCTAGAGACGACGAGTAATCTTCAAAACCAATCCTTGCTAAGGAGTCGAATCAGGAATAGAGACGTCTTTAGATCACCGGATTGACACCCAAAAGATGGAGAAAAACCTTCAGATTGGATCTCCCCAAAGGGAGAGCCTCCCCATTTTCAAAGAGGAAGAAACCCTTTATATATAACAGGGGGTTTGGGTGCCATACGACCCTTCTCATGGTCGTGTGGACCTCACACGGCCTCGGCTGCTTACCTCTCGGCCAAAGTCACACGGCCATGTGAGATTCACACGGTCGTGCCATGCTTCGCCGTTGGACAGCTCACACGACCGTGTGGTACATACGGCCATGCCAATCTTAGTTTCTTGAAAGGTTGCACGACCATGTGGTACACACAGCCTGACAATGCTTGGCCTCTGGAAGGGTTGCACGACTATGTAGATCTACACAGATATGTTCTCATTCCGCTTCAAAAGTGACACGGCCATGTGATACCACACAGCCATGTCAGCCCCTTCTTCTCCTGATGCTGCACACTCGATCTACTCCACATGGCCAGGACCATTTTCCTTCCCATTCCTTTAACATGGTCGTGTGGCACACATGGTTGGCACTGACTTCCTTCGTTTGTTGATCAAATTCACCATGAACATCATTTCCTCTTCAAATTTGACTCCTGTAGACAGAAAATACACAAGAGCAGATCTCCAAATAAAGAAGAGTAAATATGTTAAAAGTAAAGCAAAGAGTATGAAAATGCATAGATAAAGCATGCATAAAATATAAGAATGTGCGTCAAAATATGTTAAACAAGTGTATAAAACCTATGCACATCAGTCTTCTCCCCCCTAGGGTTGTGTAGCTTCACTCACTAGAACTTCCATTGTCTGGCTTCACTCACCAGGACTTCCTCCACCTATCTTCACTCACTAGGGCCCGACTTCACTCACCAGGACTTCCATCACCTAGCTTCACTCATTAGGGCCTGAGTTCACTCACTAGGACTTCCACTACATAGCTTCACTCACTAGGGCCTGACTTCACTCACTAGGACTTCCACCACCTAGTTTCACTCATTAAGGTCTGACTTCACTCACCAGGACTTCCACTTTGCCTAACTTCCAGTTAGGACTTCTCCTTGCTAGTCATCTAGTCCTGACTAGACTACTCTCTTCCAAACATCAAATCCTATTTGGATTAACCCTTAGTCAAACTGACCAAACTTGGGTACATTGTCAAACATCAAAACCCTAGAGGTCAATTGCACCAACAATAAGTTCCTTGATTCTTGAGTGGAGGTGTGCGACGGCTTCGCCTTCTTCTAACTAGAGGTTGCTGATCTAGTTCTGGAGCAAGTCTTGTCTCGCTAGTTTTGCCTCCGAGGTCCCTTTATGTAGTTCCAGGAATTTCTCCCAGAGCTCCTTGGCTGACTCGTAGGCTCCTATACAGTTGACTTCTTGAGGTTGTAAAATGCTAAGCAGATGAAACTTTGCTTTGCCATTTGCCACGAAGTCGGCTTGCTCTTTCTTCGTCCACTAATATTCTTCTTTATTTTTCGGGACTACAAAACTATATTTCATAATTATTAATAATTCAAAAAATTTTTTAAAAAATACCACAATCTTTTTCTTCGAGCTCACAAATTTCCCCTCGAACTTCTGTGGGTTGATACTCGGTCCAACCATCTCGTGTGCTTCGTTTGACGGTTAGTCCTCTTGAAGCGAATCCGCTCTGATACCAATTGTAGGACCTTTGGGGGTCGGTAGAGGGGGGGTGAATAGCCCTGCAAAAATAACACGAACATTCCTCGAAGGTTATAGCTTAATTAAACTACCACATGCATAAATTAAATAAGAAATTAGAAAGAAGAGGTACAACGAGATTTACTTGGTTATAAATGGAGAGGTTGTTAATCTAAGGAAATTAAAGCTCACTATCAAAGTCTCTTTCAGGCGGAGAAGCCTCTTACAATAGTTACAACACTCAAAATGCAAAGCTAGATAAAGGAAATTATTTACAAGTGTTCTACTGAAGCATTTGGACCAAGACTGTATTTATAGTCCTAGTCGAGGCGTCTGGAAGGGTTCCAGGTACCACCATGGGATAAAACTTTATCCTCGTCGCAATGGATCACGTTTGACGCGATCTGGATAGATTTCATGGTCTGGGCGCCTGAACCAAAGTTAGCCTTTATGTTAACTTGTTTGGTCCAGATTCTTGCTCTGGCTTCGCTCGCTTGGGTCCGGGTCTTCCGCTCCGACTCCGGCTTCACTTGTTTGGGTGATTTTAGCCATCTGGAATAGGGCTCACCCAAACCCATTTTCCTGCCTTCGAGCAGTCTTCCGCTCCGGTTTCTCATCCCTTGGAAATGTCACACGCCTCCTTCTCATCTGCCCGCATACTCTTCCACAGCATCTCGTCCCTCGGACGCACCGAGCCCGTTGGCTCTCTTTCGTGTCATCCTTTTCGCTTGTTGTATCTTTCGCTTAATTTCCTGTGCTCCTAAGTTCCTACACACTTAGACACAAGGGTTAAAAACCAACAGGACCTAACATGACTTGGTTGATTACATCAAAACTACCTTGGGGTACTAACAGTAGATTCCTTTTCTGTTATTTCTAATGGTGTATTAGCTTTGGATGTAAAAGATTTATTATTAGTGTTTCTTTATAAAATTGACACAAATGTTTATTAAATGAATAAAAATTATGTATTCACATTTTAATTGTATTTTCAAAATTTTTATTTCTATTTTAAGTGATGATTGTATTGTGATGATGTTTAAATTTTAAATTTATATTATATATTTTAATTAAATATTAATTTAATTGTATAATGTTGATAATTATGTGTTTAATATCACATCCTAACTGTAGCGCGCATTGTATGAATACTTTTAATCGCAGCGCACACTATGCATTACAAATGCTCTTAGCCGCAACGCGCGGTACATGCTATGAATGATCTTAACCGCAGTGCACGGTGCACGTTGTAAATGTTCTTAATCATAACAGCCAATGCACATTACAAATCCGCTTATGACTTTCAACAATTTATAGTTGTGAAACATATAATGTGCACTACTGATAATAGAATGGTGCAATGTAGAAAGTCATATTTATTGTAATATGTACTATAAAACTATCTTAACTATGCATCGTTAATGACACTATGTAAAATCAATTTATTATAGGAAGCCATTTAGAAAGCGCTCAATTAGCATAATACGAACACGAATTGCGAATTAAAACAGCAGATATATATATATATATATATATATATATATATATATATATATATATATTTTCGTGAAGAGCAATATCTCTTCGAAGGCGATAACAATATTATTATGACAATCAGGAGAAACGACGTCACTTCACTGGAAGCATGCATCCATCCCATGCATCCAAAAGTAATTAAGTAGAATTGAACTAATTAATGGGCAGAAACTAATTAATCAACTGGCAATTCATAATATATATAATTAATCTTAATTCCTTTAATTAATTAATTAGCCAGTGAGCTCCTCCTCCTTGTTCGTCTCGATGACGACGTCACTAGTGGGAAAGGCTATACAGGTGAGCACATAGCCCGCTTCTATCTGGTCGTCATCCAGGAAACTGCCGTCCGACTGATCCACCCCTCCTTTCGCCACTTTTCCGGCGCAGGAGGAGCAGGAACCCGCCCGACACGAGTACGGCAGCTCTATTCCTTCCTCCTCCGCCTGGTCCAGGATGTAAACATCGTCGTCGCATTTGAAGGCGTAGTCACCATTCGGGGTCACCAGCTTCACGTTGTACGTCGCCATGGCGCACACCCTCCCCCGTACCTGCCCCAACTCCACTCCGAACATAGGGCGAGGGCAGGTCGACACTTTCACGCCGGCAAAGCCCCGGCGAGAGAAGGCAGTTAAGGAAGCAGCGCTCGAGAGGGTGGCGGTGGCTGCGGCGGCGGCCATATAGCTAGTTAGTGATCGAGAAATTAAAGATGAGAAAAGAGGAGCAAAGCTAGGAGGCTGCAAAGCTACGAGGATATATATATAAATATCGAAGAAGACGGAGTAGCTAGTTAGTAGATAAGAGTGAGTGCGGCGGACGGGCGGAGTGTTCCTTATCTTGCTTGACACGTGCAATGACATTCTGTGGATGGATTTGATAGCTTATCTTATCTCGTGCTGCATGCAGTGATTTGAGGCCTTGCGTTCTTTCGATCATCCTAACAAATTCTGCCAACACTCATATTATAATTAAATGTTACGAGTATAATTAAATGTCTTTCGAGAGTAAACAATAACACTAAAATAATAATATAATGCTATATGTGATTCAGATGTATATATGTGATTCAGAACTCCAAATATGAAATACCTACATCCACGACCCTATCGCATTGGGTACATCGACTTGGATCGAATTGTCAAACCATTTCTTAACGATATATAGGCAATCAAGTAAGCTTCTACGAATGAAAGGATGACGCAGCAAGAGCTCGAGAATTTTAGGACATATTAAATCTTCAACATCGTCCCTACGCTCCTCTCTCTCTATATATTTTTGCACATGTATATATGACCAATCAAAGTATTGTTTTTGGATTAGTAGTGGTGAGGTGGATGAGGGGTGAATAATTAATCATTCGAATCAACGTATTATTTATGACTAATATTTAGTAACATTATGGAAGAAAGACTACAAATAAAATAAAATACATAGAAATATGTGCCCATAGATAAAATACAACTATATTATCATCAATATTATCGTACAAAGCTTTTGTGTAACTTCCATAGTCTTGGAACTTAAGAATTTGTCTAGCTATTTCTTCATTGAAATAAGGATTGTTTGGCTTCTTTTTATTTCATGGGTAACACAAAGAAAAGTTTGGTTTGACATCTTTTTCATTTGGTGGCTCATTCCTTTTTGCAAAATTTTGTAATACTATATACATGTTGTTAGGTGTCAACCTTGCAAGACCGTTGACGACCCGTTAGAGAAAGATGAATAGCCAGACTACACTACAACAAAATTATTAAAAGACAACGGTTAAAAATCGTTGTCGTAGACCCTTTAAAATCGTTGTAATTGGCAGTGTTGTTAAAAGTGGGAGGCTATGACAACGGTTTTAAACCGTTGTCTTTGAATGAAAAGACAACAGTTTTGTAACGGTTTTAAACCGTTGTCTTTGAATGAAAAGACAACGGTTTAAAACCGTTGTTATTTAGAGCATTTTTAATAACGTAAAACTGCCAGTTACAATTATTTTTGGGACTACAAGAACGGTTTTTAATCGTTGTCTTTGAGGGTGATAGACAACAATAACGGTTTTAAACCGTTGTCTTTTAAATTATTATCTTTTAATACCAATATATCATATTTCAATTTAAATATATAATAAAGAATCATAATCAAGAAAGAATATTTTCCACATCAATATAATTCAAATGTTAGTTATACAAGAATTACAATTACAAAAGAAGAAACATATATCATGTTCAAATAAAATTTATCCCAATACAAATAAACATATAAACTCTATTTACAATTAATGAACAATAGTCAAAAGACTAGAAACTTTTAATGATAGTTCATGCCATGTAGGATTGCACTTAATTATTATCAACCCAAGTCCCATCATAATCTTCAATTTGTAGGATTTCATTGGACTCCTCATTCTCACTTGCTTATTTTTTCATACCAACCTTTTCCAATATGAAGTTGGTGTCGAAGACTTGATAAGGTGCTTGGATGAGAATGAGAATGGAGATGAGGAGGCAAGCCAAGCCAACCTTGAGGAAAAAGGTCACCCTGTCTGTGTCCTCTCTGGCAAACTCCTACACTTCCATCATCAATTGCCTCATTAGTATCGTGGCTTTGCCATATGATGCTTGGTAGACTTCTTCATGCTTTCTGATTGTGGCGTTGCGTTTGGCGGCAGGCAAATGTCGATCTGAATACTGCTACCTTTCTTTCCGTTCATTGTAGTTCTACATGTAAGAAAACAACATCGACAGAACAAGTATACAAGAAAATTTAAAAAACAAAAGTCTATCTATATATCTTACCTGAAGAATAGGGTGATTGTTGATGTATATGAAGCTAGCTCTTTGTTGGTGCTGAAATGAGTGAATGGAGAGATCAGCATCGGAGAGCATTTAAAGAGAATTAGTAGATGAGATCATAGCAAGCATATACTTGTAACTAGTAAGACAGAAAAGCAATTTTGGATGAGACAAATCAGGTTTAATAGAACAAACAAAAGAAGACAATGTGAGTTTCTATCATTGAAAGATCTACAATTTAATTATTCTATTAATGTTATCACAATGCCAATGATTGAAGCAGAAGTTAGGTAATCTAGGAATGAAATTTATGCAAATATGATATGAGCACTCACGATGTTCCATAGAGTAAAATCTTCAAAACTTTTGTGATATCATCATCACCATGGTTGTCCTCGATAAAAATAGTTAAGCTGGTGATTTATTATATAAAACAGTCCATAAAGACATTTACTTGCATGTTTGAAGAATTTTGTAGTAAAGTAAAATGCTATAAACCTGTACAAATCATTTATTTGTGAACATTTTGAAACTTGAGGTACTTCAATGTGACTAGCTTCCCTTGAAATTTCAACATATATAAAACATAACTATTGAACATACACGTAGTGAAAGCAGTGTAGCTGCAAAATCTACAGTTTAACACAAAACATAGATAGCATAGAAAAACTCACAACAAGAAAACATAGGTACTTCACCTTTCGATTATCAGGTGATAAACTGAGGGAGTCACTTGGTGGATAATTAATCATTAACATTACTGTAAAATTATCAAGTGTTAACAAAAAGTGCACTGTAGCAATATAGGGATAATTATAACAATCTGTTTTCTTTGGAAAATTTGTAATCTTGATAACAAGGATATCTAGCAGCTATACACTAGACCTGAAGCCCATATGCTCTTTGTTTGAAACCTAGGACCTAGTAATTAGAGAAGAGTTTTGCCATATCAACAAAGTTCAAAAGGAAAAAAGAAATCAATTCAAAAAGTACTATTGCATTTATAACATGTGAACCCATAGTCAACTTCTCTTGCATTGACATTGTGATGCATGAATCCAATAGATGAAACATGCTGAAAGCATGTTTACTCATCCTGTTCCACGTACTCACCTTTCCATTGATCTAGAGGCCAACATTGGCAAGGTATTGTTTACTCATCCTGAAAACATGCTTTGTCAAGCAACATTGTGAAACTAAACCAAGGCCAGCCTCACATATCTACTTTTGATCACCTGTAATAATTATGACATATAATAATAAAGCGAACAAGTAAAGGGAAAAAAATAAAGCTAAAAGGTTCAACCAATTGATATTTATCAACAAGCAAAAATATCAAGTTGTGTCGAACAAGATCAAGTGCAAGAAAGACATCATACCATAAGGAGAGCCATCATTATCATGCACAAATTTATTTTGAGTAGGCACTGCATGTTTTGCTAACCACTGACATCTTACATTGTATTTTCACTATTTTGTACTTTGTTATTCTCTAGGTGTGGATGTAAACAAACTTTTTTTTGGATTGTATATAGATTCAATCGTGTGGAAATTCTTGCTCCCGTTGAACCATTCAATGATTTTTCTTTTGATGATCTTCTGATTGTAGGAAAATAATTTGGACATCAATTAAAATGATAATAGATGGCATTAGTATTGTTAAAAATATATAAGGTATGTAGAAATATAATTTTCAGTTCTTAATATATCGACTATGCAAGTTGGTTCTGTTTTTGCAGTAACAATTGTAAGCATAACACAAACATGTAAATGAATGCACGACATATGATTTGTCAGTTGCAATGGAATTGTTACAATAGATAGCTGACTCTAAACCAAATTCCTCAAAAATGGATAATCAGTAACTTGCCATTAGAAAGGTGGTTAACGCAAGGGTAAAAGACACTTGAAATGTACAATAAATGTAAGATGTCAGTTTGAATGTTGCCTCACCACAATGCTCAGTATGTACATGGTACCTATACATTGTTTTTTACACGTGAAGGCACTAAATTGATATATTCCTTTAGTTGCATAAGAACATTAATGTTGAAGTACATGAGAAATCAAAAAGGTTTATAGTAGCATGAAGTACCAACAACATGATTCTTATCAGCATATTCAATCAGCAAATTGAGAATAAGCAAGATCTCACACTCAGAAGTCAAAAATAAAAGATAGCTAAAATGTCATAACTATAAATATCACCTGAGATTGAGGAAAAATGTCAGCTAGCAGTTGCTTGTACCGCTTCACTGGTTGTCTAGATCGTGCCCTCAGTGCAGGGTAAAGATAGTACAGACTACCACATGCAGGCAAAATCTTCCTTAACATCACACCCATCTTGTATTCTACAAGAAAAAATTGTGGAATCTAAGAAACTTAGAAACACATGCATTTTAAGTTCTGGAGGCAGTTGAACTCAAACTTATTTACTATCATACACCATAATTGCTGATTTTCAAATTACATGGCATTACTAGACCGTGATTGTCGAAACCTTTACTATCATAAACCATAGATTACATGACATTACTAAACAATAATAGCTGAATCTCAACTTAAATGGCATTGCCTAAGTGGGTTACGGGCCTATGAGACAAACCAAAATTTTGAATAACGATTAAGCTAAGTACAAATGGCCAGTTCATCCAGCAGTGAGAGAATTCAAGTCAAGCTGAAGGAACCAATAAATATGTAGACATCCTATCCAAAAAAAATAATATGTAGACATAAATATGTCACAATTCCAACGCATGTCTGCTTACAGGTAAGAAACATAATCTCTACCAGCTCAACGCCATTATGAAAGAAAAGACCATAAAAATTAAATTCGGCGTTAGAAGAGTCTCAAAACAAGCTAGAAATTTCATCTTTTTTACCAAGCTGAGTAATTAACAACTCGAGATAAAGCAAAGGCATGCAACGCATGGACCAACGTACACCCAAATAATTAACAAAAAACAACATTGCCAAATTTATTATTCTGAACAACACAAACTTGGGAACTTGAAATGGCAACCAGAACAGCAAAAGATTTTACTCGGACTTGTTCATGTGACGAATCAAATCGACAACACATGAACTGCAAATAAGAATCAAATTAGAAATTAGAGATCTCATAATCAAACAAGATCTTACAAGTAATATCTATGGATTATTGTTGTAGAGTTTGACAATTAATTACATGTAGCCCCACTCATTGTCGTACCAGGACACAAGCTTGACAAAATTTCCATTCAGAGCAATTCCTGCCTTGGCATAAAAAATGCTCGACCTATACCAATTTAGGAATCAAATAATTATCCACTTAGAAAACAAATATCATATTCGTAAATATCAGTAAATAATGCATGAACTAAGATTGAGCAAAGAAAATACCTGCTGTCACCAACAAAGTCAGAGAGATCAAGTCCTCATCCACATATCCTAAGATGCCCTTGAGATTTCCTTCAGATTCCTCCCTGTCATGCAAGAAATTAGCCTGACTACATATTATTTTTTTTAGATAAACAAAGAGGAAACGAAGAGCGCTGGGTTAGCCTGCTATGAAGAGGGAATGAAGGTGGGTGGTTCGACGGAGATGTTCAGCGAAAGAAGGATTCAACTTAAAAGGGTTATGCAGAAAGGAGTTCAGAGGAGAGATTATGCGGAGAGGAGTTCGCAAAGAGGGGATCACCGGCATAGAGGGGGTTTGGCAGCGTGAAGAGATAAAGAAAGAACAATGTGAAGAGATCGTGGATGGAAATGCTTAGGGTCTGAGAAGGCAAAGGAGAAGGGAGATGCGGCGACAAAAAATTTCGGGGAGAGGGAAAGAAAAACTCGGCGGCAAAAAATGGCGAATGGAAAAAAATGGCGAGGGAAAAAATAATGGTATTCAACAACACTTAATAGACAACGGTTTTTAAAAACGTTGTCGTAACCCAAAAAAAGCGCACATAGACAACGGTTTTCAAAAACTATTGTCATAGCCTTTAAAAACCGTTGTCGTAGCACCAAAAAAGTATAAATAGACAACGGTTTTTAAAAACCGTTGTCGTAGCCCAAAAAAATTACTAAAAGACAACAGTTTTTGTTAAACCCGTTGTTAAATGGCAAAAAAACAATGATTTGGTATAAAACTGTTGTTGTTTGAGTGTTGTTGAATGAGGATTTTCTTGTAGTGCTAACTGATACGCGTAGGTTAAATGTGTTTCTAAATACTATTTGAAGCACATTCACATGTATTTCCTGTATAGGGCTTACGTTATTTTTCCCCTTTATATCATTTATCGGCATAATTACTTTTGTTTGTACGGAGATATGCTCTTTTTTGGTTTTCACTTTCAGGGAGTGACTGGGAGCTTAAACGGACAAAAAAAATCCATCGAAACGGCTTTGGGCAAGAAGAAGGACAAGAATACTAGTGCCCACTATTTTGACGCACGACTTGTGTGTACCAGACACGGCTATGTCGTGTATTTTGCGCCGAGGGGGAACACATGAGCACTGTTTTGAGACACGACCCATGTGTACCAGACACGGCTATGCCATGTATCCTACACTAAGTGAACACACTACCGTGTCATGCCCTAGTGGCGCTGCCGATGCCTCCTTCCAGAGACTTACACCGCTGCGTTGTGCCTGAACAACACGACCCGTGTGACGGGCCACGCCAAAAGGGGGGTCTCCTTCCCAAATTTGAGTGGAGGATGGTCCTTCCTTTGGAAGAGACCCAAGAGGTTTATATCTCTCACTTTTTCGGCCATCCATCAACGATACGAAGCCGCGCTCCACATCGCCATCTTCTCCAAAGCAAGGGATTGGATCTTGAAGACCCAGATTTCTCTAAACGGCTAAGTTTTCTTCGTCTATCTCATATTAGATTAGAAACTTTCCTACCTTTATGTATTTTGGATCTATTCTCGTATTAATGGAGTAATTCTTCGTACTTTAGGTCGTAGGGAGTAGTTGTGATGTGATTGTTGATGTTTTACACTATATATTTGATAATTTCCTATTTTATGACATGTGAGTGCCTCGTTCATGTTTGATTAAATGCTTGTGTGAACTTTGATTATGTATATGTGTTGTTTGATGAACATGTTATATAGATTGGCTACCATGTAGAGGGAACGTTCAAGATCGTATGACCGAGGGGCCCTTCGTTATGAAGGGTATCCCTTTAACCAGACATCTCGAACGTTGATTTGAAATGGAAGTCAATTCTCTATGAGGAATTGTTTATATGCTTAATGGGCTTCTCCCTATCTAGTGTTAGAAGGGATTTGTGTAACCTATAGACATATGATCGGGGAGCCCTCATGTGATGAGGGTATCCCTTTAACTAGACTTTCTAAATTACCTTCTATATTTGGGGCATTCGATACATATGGGGCGAGGCACTCTGAAGCATCCGCTCAAGAGGATCGTGTCGATACATAGTAGGGAATTCCTACAAGTTATACATGTAGAGGGTAGGACATTACCAATAACGAGGCACATCAACTAGCATTGCAATGAAACCAAAGTTCTAGAGTTGCCTTCCCAAATCAACCAAAATCACTTATACCTCTAGACCTCTACCTACCTCTCTCTCTCTTTCTCATTCTCAAAACTTAGAGTTTATAATTAACTTTCATGAGTCTAGATAACTTCCTTCACCTACTCGACTAGTGCTTAACCACAGTCTCTGTGGATCGATATTTTTATTACCGACGACGTAGCTATGCACTTGCAGTGATGTAACACTTTCCCGGAGTACTTACAAAGATAACACGGTGAAGAACAACAATAGTTGAGATTGAAGGGTCATAAAAGTTCAAGTGCCCATCTAGAAAAAGAGGAAACATAGAAACATGGAAATCTAAAATATGTACTAATGCAAGTTGATGTTGACCTATCTCGTCATATGCGCTAAGGGAGGTGGATGTGTTAGAGTGTATACTAAAAGCTTAGCTTTTTGTAAATATTTATTTTTAAATAAAGAATCACATTGGTCAAATGCCTACATTTATATGCTAAGTGTATTTGTTCAATTAATTTATATTGTAGATAACATGGTGTGTGGTGTCACACACAGAAGATCATGTTATTAGTTCCTTATAAATTATAAATAGTAGTTCACGACTGATCCTGTCTGAGAAGCTGACCGTGAAGGATATCCGGAAGAAGGAAACCCACTGTAATGACGAGGAATAATGCCGGTGAAACCTCGACCCGAGAAACCCAAAGCGGATCGGAAGAAAACCAGAATCACCGTAGGAAATCTGATAAGTAGGAGGAAATTCCCGTCCGAATAGGAGAAAACCAAAGTTTCAAGCTCCTGAAGTTCTCTGCGCACAAGAGACAAACCAACACTATCGTCAGTGACCTGAGACCGGGGTGGGAATCCCTGGCTAGGCCCTCCGATGCTCAAGTTAGTGATCTCCCTTGATGTCGAGGAAGGAAGAAGAAAGAAGATGAACAGTAGCCAGAAAATTAAGGATGCCCACTTACCTAGCCAACGGAGAGGATTCCCCCTTTTATACCACTTCATATAACCTCCGTAGTCATGAAGTGGACCCTGGTTTGTTAGAGTTCATTATGACATCAGCTGCGTACTTGGGGAAGATGATTTTTAAGGAATCTTTTTTGTACCCCAGATGTACCTTCTTTGTCGTTTAGCGCCTGCAAGACAAGCTGAAAGCATATTTCCCGCCAAAATATATATTCTCTATCATGAATTATTCTATTCGGTATATTCATGTATGATTCTCCTTCATGTGCCTTCTGTTTGTATTTTTGTTATGTTAAAAAATAACATTTTATTCAACATGTTTCTAAGGTATTCATTGAAGGAACTATGCGGGTTCTTTGCTCGAAAGAACCCTCTCGACCGATATTGACCTACCTTCGTTCGGCAGGCATGTATCGACCGATATTGGCCTACCTTCGTTCGGCAGGCATGTATCGACCGATATTGACCTACCTTTGTTCTGAAAGTATGTTTCGACCGTTATTAACTTACCTTCATACGGCAAGCATGTATTGACCGATATTGGCCTACCTTCATTCGGCAAGCAGGTATCGACCGATATTGGCCTACCTTCGTTCGGCAGGCATGTATCGACCGATATTGGTCTATCTTTGCTTTGGAGTGTGCATCGGTCGTTATTAACTTACCTTCATACGGCAAGCATGTATCGACCGATATTGGCCTACCTTCGTTCGGCAAGCATTTATCGACCGATATTGGCCTACCTTCGTTCGGCAGGCATGTATCGACCGATATTGGTCTATCTTTGCTTCAGAGTATGTAGCGGTCGTTATTGGCTTACCTTCATACGGCAAGCATGCGTCGACCGATATTGGCCTACCTTCGTTCGGCAGGCATGTATCGACCGATATTGGCCTACCTTCGTTCGGCAGGCATGTATCGACCGATATTAGTCTATCTTTGCTTCAGAGTATGTAGCGGTCGTTATTGGCTTACCTTCATACGGCAAGCATGTGTCGACCAATATTGGCCTACCTTCGTTCGGCAGGCATGTATCGACCGATATTGGCCTACCTTCGTTCGGCAGGCATGTATCGACCGATATTGGCTTACCTTTGTTCTGAAAGTATGTTTCGGCCGTTATTGGCCTTCCTCCTTTGACTCTTTTCTTCCTTTTCTTTCCTCATCTAAAGACCCACAAAACCTAACTCATATCACTAGCCTTCCCTTCAAGTCTAGTCGAAGGAGGTGTAGACGACTGACTAGACAGAAGTATGATCTTGTTTTTTCCTACCCGTGACTCTGCTCCAGATTTTGAAATGACCTCACAGATTTTGTGTACCACTGTCTTAATAGATTAAGTGTGGCCATACTGTAAGCCTTTTTCTCCTTTAAATAGGGCTACAACCTTCTCTTCACCTACAACCTCTCTCAGTTCTTTTTCTTCCTTGCCACTTTTTGTTGCTAAGGCCATGGTCGTGGATCCTCCTTTTTGGAGGCAACTTTTGTTGGACCAGGTGAGATCTATATATGAGTTTATCGGGATTTTTGCTTCGGCTACTTCAGAGGTTCAAGGGATCTTCTTAAGAGAGGAAACTTCACAGTTCAAATCTTCTATCCAAAGATGCAGGTGCTCTGAAGGACCCAAGAAACTTCAGAGAAATTTTTTCTACTTATAGAGGGGCAGCCAAATGACCCTTGGGTGTTGTGTGAAGGGCACAACACATGTTACCCTTGGGTTGAATTTGACTGCTCCACTCGCTGAGCTCACACGGCTTGAGAGGGGAAGTGGTATTTACTTTTCCATCATGGAATGAATCAATGTTCCCCTGTCTTGTTGCCCTTGAGCTTTTTTGTTTTTTGTTGCTTTCTTCGTCCAGGGCAAAATATTGCCTCTTATGTGCCTTGGCAAATTCGGACGAAGTGAGCTATTTCCATCTCCGCTCCATGGTAAGTTTGAATCCAGTGGTGATTGAAATTTTCTGCGTGCTCCAAGAGTGTATGCTTGTAATATTTGTTTTCTATTTGAGGTTTGTTGTTCTTGAGGGGAATGTAATATTGTGTATCTGATCAGATCATACATGTAAAGACCAACTTTTGTCTCAGATGCTTTGTTCTTGTTACTAAATCTTCTGTTATTTACCAGATGTTGTGTTGCACTCATCATTTCTTCGGGTATTTTATGTGCTATTCATCATGGCTAACACTATCTTACCTGTTGGCATGGTTCGGTATTTCTACATCAACGGATGCTATTCCTTAGACTGAAACATTCATACCCGCAATTATCTATGTAACATAAAGTTATTTCAACAAATACTAACTTATGTTTCGTACGCCCAAATTAAAATTTATCATTCTCCTAAAATATTACCCTTAAAATATTTTTGTCTTTAGCCTGAGTACGGTCAAAAAGTTCTGCCCCTTTCTATTTCATTAGGCCCAGTCGATCACGTTTCCTTTCGAGGTTTCTGAACTGGTGATTGGCTCTCCTTCGGGTGAGAGAATGTTCGAGGCACTACCAACTCCATCGCAATCCGATTCGTCACGTCTGATATAAATGCCCCTCTGACACAAGCCTTTTCTGATCACCATGTCACATAGGCCTTTCGCCTTTCTTTTGCGATCCTCAGCGTCTGCTGAGCTACAAACGTCCTAATCTGACGACCGTCTTGCGTTTTTCAAACCCTAAACCTTTCGTCTCCTCTTTAAACCTCGTCCTTCCTTTTTCCTTCTCTAGAGCTTTTTTCCTGTTGCTGTCTTCAACCAGTCCTCGTGCTCGCCGTTTCACGACGATCCCCTTTCTTGTCTTCAGTAAGTAATCCATTACTGCTCTATCCCATACCTTTGTCTATGGCTGAAGAAGCAATTGCTCCTTGGTATGTCCATATGTCTTCTATCTTTGATAAGAATGCTAGATTATCCATCCGTCGCCAATATGAAATTCCTAAGGAATATAAAATCATACTCCCAGCACCGAATGCTCGACCTTATCATCCCCCTGATAATTGCGTGACTTTTTTCAGGGACCAGTTGATAGGGGGCTTAAGGTTCCCCCTTCCTCCTTTCTTAATTGAAATAAGTCGATATTTTGATATTCCTTTGCAACAATTTGCTCCTAATGCATTTCGTTATCTATGCGGTACTTATATGTTGTTTCGTCTACGAGATATTCCTCCTACTTCTCAAAATTTCTTCATGTTTTCCTACCCCAAGCTCTCGGAACCTGGTGTCTTCTTATTCCAGTCGAGAACTAAAATGGTCCTTTTTGGAGATATGCCATCGTCTCTCAAAGCCTGGAAGTCTCTTTTTTTCTTTTTAAAGTTTCCGGGACCTATTCCTTGGTCTCATGCTTGGAAATCTTTCTTGCCTCCCTTACCCGATGTTAGAGAGTTTCATCTCCTTCCTACTTTTCCTATTTATTGTGAGAAGTTATTAGGTCACCGGCTTTCGATCCCGAAATGGTTGAAGGTCGAGCTTTTATACCTATTTGGTTTAAGCCCCGTCAAACCCGATACTCACATTTCCTTAGGTAACGTCTTGTTCTTTTCTTTTTGCTTATAACTGCCTAAATTGTTTCTCTGTTCTATACAGTGGAGAGTTTCTATGATGCTTTGATTGATGAAGAAATACGCGTGGAAGAAGAATTGCTTCGCGCCAAGGAGGTCGAATTTCTGGCCGCTATCGCCCCTCCACCGTCAATTGAAGAGCCGGCTCCCTTAGCCGAAATACCTAGCTCTTCTGGGCTTCATGAGACTCCAGGAGGCTCTTCTAGGGATCCTGCTGCACAGATCCTCCCTGATCCTGCTCCCGCTATTACGTCTCCCGCAGCTGTCACTGTCTCCCCATCTGCCTCTATTCCTCTTATTGAGCTTACATCCCCTGGTAGTTCTGATAAACCCCTAACTGAGATTTCTGCGGGCAAGCATCCGGGAAGCAAGCTGACCAGGGCTCCTCCTCCAAAAAGGAGGCTCATTCTTACTGCTGATGAGCTTGCTTCAGAAGATTTTGTGTCAACTGACCTTCTTTCCGATGAGCCCACATTAGCAGAACTTTATCCTTCCTTGAATTTTCCTGGCTCTCCTTTTCCTAAAACTAGTACTTCTGGTGATGTTTCTTTTACTTTTCCTCTGTCTATTCCGACTTCAGGATCTCTACCCTCTTCGCCTTCTTCTTACTTGGTTTTTGCTCCACTATCTATCCCTACTTCTTCCTTCTCAACTGGCTCTTCTACCATTCCTGTTCTCCCCATATTACTGGAGGGTTCTTTCGCTAGTTCCTAGGATGAGGTGCGTCCCCTCTTTGAGGGGCTTTCCATTCCTGAAGCAATTGACCGCTTTTCTAATAAAGAGAATAAGGTATGTTTACATACTGCTGCTTTCTGTTTATGAAGTATCGTCTTATGGTTTTGAATATGCTCCCAGCGGTGGCTAGAGAACATGGGTTTCTCCCAACTATTGCACAATCTGTACACTGAGAACGAGAAATTGAAATCAGAGAACAAGGGGTTGCGACAGCAGGTTATCGAATTGTCTTCTGCCACGTTTTCCGCTGCCGCCAAGAAGCAATTTGAAACTCAAATTGAGAGCCTTGAAGCCCAATTCAAATTGGTTACGGACCTCAATCAAGAGCTGACCTCAAAACTTGGCGAACTAAAAGAGAATTATGAAGCAGAATTGACTGAGAAACTCAAAGCCTTACATCTGAAAGAGGACGAGGTAGCCTCTTTGACCACCTCCCTTGATTTGGCTAAAGCCGAGGCTTCTGCCAGAAAAGATGAATTAAAAACCTCTCAGATGGCGCTGGTAGTCTACAAAGGGGGTGAGGATGTTCGTTATAAGGAGTGAGCCACAGCCATGATTGAATCTCCCGAGTTCAACAGACCGATCGTGAGGTCCATTCTATCCGCTTTTACTGCAGGAGCCAAAGGAGCAATTCGACAGTTGGAAGAGGAGGGCTACTTAGCGCGCGTTCCTCCTCTCAATTTCCTGAACCGTCGCAGACTCATTGAAGAAAGACCTCCTGATTTGTACCCCAAACTAGTTCTAACTCATTCTCCAGTGGTTGTAGAGAAGGGGAATTAAGGTTTTACAAACTTACGTGAATCTGAATAGTCTCTTTTGATTGCTGATCCTATTCAAGTTTTTGGATAATTTGTTGGTTTCATGTACGTGTACTAAATGCTACTTAGCTTGTTAGTGTCCAATTTTTCCTTATGACCCATTCTTCACTGACCCGGTCGACATAAGTATAATCATTGGTAGGTATCGGTCGATATTTCGAAGATACCCCCAATTATCGGTCGATTTATTAGGATGGTTCAATTTAACCAGGTTGTTTTCATTAATCAATATTCGAGGCTTGACCCGTACTTTAAACCTATTAATTTTTGTTTTGTCTCATCAAGTTTCTTCAAAAATTATTTCTAGGGAAATTTTACGTTTTTCCCGAGGTAGTTTATTTGACTTCATCTCTTCCCCTTTATTCTATGATAGTATTACCTTTTATGACGCTTGACATTCTGAGCACCTTTTATTTCCCTTTCGTATCTTATGTTTAGAGGTTTTAGCATAGGACTAGAAAAGGGACAAGGGTTTACGGAATCTTATTCTGCTTCCCTCCGTCCATCTTTTCGCTTCTCAATTCCTCTTCTTTTGACCTTCTCTCTTCATGGCGGTTTCTTCTCCGGCATGGTTCCTCTCTTGCTCTTCCGACCTCACAGATACAGAAGAAGTGGACTTACAGGCAACCTATGGTTTTCCCTCTTACATTGTCCGCCCTGCTCCCCATGAGGGTCCTCACCTTCCTCCCTTAGACTGTATCTCCATCTTCAGGGACCAAGTCCTGCAAGGTTTCAGATTTCCTCTTCACTCCTTTTTTTGTGAGGTTAGCCGTTATTTTGCTATCCCACTAAACCAGTTCGTCCCTCAATCCTTTTCCATTCTAGTGGGCTTCATTGGAGTATCCAAACTGTTAGATTTCCCACTGTCTCCTCGTCTTTTCCATCATTTCTTTATCCCTCATCGGGTAGATGTTGGTATTTTTAAGTTTCAGTCTCGTCCCAAAGCCATTCTATTTAATCGTATTCCCCCTCAAGGTGAATGGTATAAAAAAATTTTCTATATGCGTCTACCTTCTCCCCCTCCTTTTCCTATTCAATAGATACATGATTTGCCCTCGCTTCCAGACACTCAGGTCTTCTCAATGATCCTTCTGTGGCCTCTGCCTTGCCTAAACTGCGGGGAGCGAAATTCAGTTTACCGCATCTAATTGAAGAGGGCTTAATGTTTCCCTTTGGGATAGGCAACATTAACACTCCTTTGGATAGTTCCTTTGGTGAGTACAATTATTTTACTTCGCCTTTGCTGATTAGTATATCTCTATAACCATGATGTTTATACTCTGTTTTTCAGCCGATGCTATTCTTCCGGCTCTTATGTACAGGAATTCTGCTATGACCAAGTCCTTTATCAATAATCTTGGAGAACAATGGTTACTGGCTCGCCAATCTGATCCCCATCCCTCTACCTTGGGCTTGCTTTCTGAAGAAGAACAACAAGCAGAGGGTGTCGCACTCATGGAAGGGGAAGAAGAAGAGCCTTTTGTCACTTTAGTTAAAAAGCCAAATCTTACCAAGGATTCTCCCTTTGGTGATTTCTTTCGTACCTTTGTACAAACTCCTCTTGTTCCGGCGCCTATTTCTTTTGAAAGAGGTAAAGCACCGATGACTCCCACCAATATCATCTCCAATCCTGCTCTTCGAATGATGAGGCCTGGTCTGCTTATCTCTTCTTCTTCTACTGTTTCAGCTTCTCCTGCTCCTGCTTCTGAGATGGCCGCTATCTCTTCTGTGCCTTATACATCCTCGGCATTGGCCTTGCCTCCCTTGGCTTATAGGCCTCGAGCGAAACAAACACCTTGCCGGAGATCTTCTCCCATTGTCAGCCCTTTAACCGTTAGTGTTTCCACAATTGTAACAACCCCTCCTGCACTACTACCTTCTGTTCCCTCTAGCTCCTACTCTGCTCCTCCTGCTTTTACTATCCCTTTTCCTCAGATTGCCTCCTCTTCTTCTCCATCTCCAGCTTCCTCTCATCCCCCTCCTTTATTTAGAGTGGCTGCGGGCTTGCCTTCTCAATTGGGACAACCTTCTAGTCCTCCTGGCTATGGTACTTTGCAATTGCAAGGTTTATTGGCTGAATCTTGGTCACAAGGTTATGAACAATTGCGAGGCCTTAGTCTCCCACATCAAGCGGATTGCCATAGTCGTCAGGCAGTGGCTGTAAGTATTCCTAGTTATGTGTTTATTAGCTTTGTAACTGTATCTTTAACCTACGTTATCCTTTTATTTAGTTTCTAGCCACAAGTCTGCATATCGATCAGCTGCTCACAGCTAAAGATCATGAGAACACTAAGTTGAAAGCTCAACTAGAGACATTGAAGGCTGCCTCACCTTCTTCTAGTAGTGATAGGGCTCAGTTGCAAGAGCAGGTGGTCTTGCAAAATCAACAATTGGGAACCCTGAAGCAAGCATTGGAGGAATGTCAACAACTGCTGAAAGACAAAGAGCTTGCTAGGAAGACGTTAGAATTACAGGTGGAGAGACTGCATTCAGGTCTTCGATTGGAGATCGCTTTAAAAGAGAAAGCTCTCTTAGATGCTTCTCAGAAAAGTCTTATCTTAGAGAAAGTAGAGAAGCTTCATAATGCTTGTCTTTCTGACCAAGCTCAAGACCTGGCTTCTCATGATTTCACTATTCTACAGGAACAAGAGCTGAGGAAAGCTCAAGATAACGAATTATCACTGCTTCAGAAGGAATTGGAACAGCTAAGATCGGAGAAGGATGTTTTAAAAGAACAAAACTCAAAACTACAAGCTGATTTCCAGCATTATAAGGAGCAGGAAAAGAGTCGATGGGAAGAGTGGCGACAAGTTTACTTAAAGTCGCCAGCATTTGCCCGGGAATTTGTTCGTAGGATAGTGGGTGCGCTAAATCATTCCGTATCGGGGGTTCTTCAACAGCTAAAAGAGGGTGGGTATTTACCCAGGGAACCTCCCCTTTCCTTCATAAATCGTCGCAGGCTTAATGAAGAACTACCCTCAGATTTGAAAGGCCCTTTCCCGGATGTTTAAAGAAGGTATTCATAAAAACTTGTAAAGTAAGAATTGATAATGAGCCAAAAAGGTGCAGTTGGTACTGAGTAACTAAGTATTTGCAAGGTATAAGGAAATTCTAACACTTACCTGCTTATTCTTCATACTTAGTTTGAGAATACCCCTTTTGGAATGTTATTGCTTGCTGAGTATAAACTCTATTAAGAAATTCCTTGTTTATCCTTCAAAGAGGAGCCTTATCTTGATGGGTTCTTTTTTCCAGTAACCTCCCGTGTGCTTTGTATTTCCCCGAGGATGAATAGTCTCGGTCGAGACTGGATATGAAATTGTATAAACTATTGGCCTCCAAGCTGAATATAATATCCTGGACGACTTTTGAGTAAATATTTTCATTTTCACATATCTGGGCTCCTCTATGGAATCCCCTTTCGAAATTAGGCTTCGAAACCAGAAGATTCTCTGATTATTTATATCTTGCACGGGTTCAGAATCTTTGATCTCTTTTGTGAAGACTCATCTGATGTATTTCATATAATTTCTCGATGGTTCTACTTCATATTGGTTTATAGTCTCCAGCTTCTCCTATGAAGGCTTGTCCGGGTTGCTTCATAGGATTTTGCCGATCGACTTTGGTCTGTCTTGGTTTATAGTCTCCGATTTTTCCTATGAAGGCCTGCTGGGTTACTTCATAGAATCTTCCCGATCGACTTTGGTTTATAGTCTCCGAGTTTTCCTATGAAAGCCCGACCGGGTTACTTCATAGGCTTTTCTCGATCGACTTTGATCTGTCTCGGTTTATAGTCTCCGATTTTTCCTATGAAGGCCCGCTGGGTTACTTCATAGAATCTTCCCGATCGACTTTGGTTTATTGTCTCCGAGTTTTCCTATGAAAGCCCGACCGGGTTACTTCATAGGCTTTTCTCGATCGACTTTGATCTGTCTTGGTTTATAGTCTCCGGTTTTTCCTATGAAGGCCCGCTGGGTTACTTCATAGAATCCTCCCGATCGACTTTAGTTTATAGTCTCCGAGTTTTCTTATGAAGGCCCGACCGGGTTACTTCATAGGCTTTTCTCAATCGACTTTGGTTTATAGTCTCCGAGTTTTCCTATGAAGGCCCGACCGGGTTACTTCATAGGCTTTTCTCGATCGACTTTGATCTGTCTTGGTTTATAGTCTCCGGTTTTTCCTATGAAGGCCCGCTGGGTTACTTCATAGAATCTTCCCGATCGACTTTAGTTTATAGTCTCCGAGTTTTCTTATGAAGGCCCGACCGGGTTACTTCATAGGCTTTTCTCGATCGACTTTGGTTTATAGTCTCCGAGTTTTCCTATGAAGGCCCGACCGGGTTACTTCATAGGCTTTTCTCGATCGACTTTGATCTGTCTTGGTTTATAGTCTCCGGTTTTTCCTATGAAGGCCCGCTGGGTTACTTCATAGAATCTTCCCGATCGACTTTAGTTTATAGTCTCCGAGTTTTCTTATGAAGGCCCGACCGGGTTACTTCATAGGCTTTTCTCGATCGACTTTGATTTATACGAAAGTATAATACTTGGGCTAACCTCGTGTTGGCTTGTAATTCCTTGAGGGGAGCTGAATAGGCCTTTAGGATTTCCCCCTATTTTACTGCTGGAAAAATAAAAAGGAGGCTTCCCCTGATACTTATCAATTCACATGAACCATATTTATCTTCTGTGTCAATATTTATCTTGCTTGACTTTCATCAAAGAAACAAAGTACATAAACTGCAAGTATCTCAATTCGCCTGGGAATTCCAATAACTATGAATGTATTTAAAGTAATATGATCCAATCAGGCTCGATAGGGTTGCAAATGATTAGCGCTCCAAGGGTGTTCCAACATTCTTCCTTCGGCATCTTGGAGATAGTATGAGCTTTACGCGAGCTTTTCTATTACTTTATAAGGCCCTCCCCATTGTGGTGCTAACTTGCTGACATCTCTCACAGGCTTAACTCGTTTCCATACCAAATCACCTACTTGGAAGAATCTGGGAATGACCCTTTTGTTATAATTCTGTCTCATCCTCTGTCGATATGATATAAGACGAGTAGCAGCTTTATCCCTTATTTCCTCGATCAAGTCCAGCTCCATAAGTCGTCTGTCTCTATTATCCTCATCATACAATTGTCTTCTGTCAGACTCTACTCCTACCTCAATGGGGATTACTGCTTCTCCTCCATAGACTAACTGGAAGGGAGTGATTCCTGTAGCTTCACGAGGCATAGTACGATATGCCTAGAGAACACTGGGTAACTCGTCTACCCAGCTACCTCCGACATGATCTAACTTAGTTTTCAGTCCTCTGATAATCTCCCTATTAGTTACTTCTGCTTGCCCATTGCTCTGCGGGTAAGCTACAGAGGTGAAGGTCTGAGTAATCTCATAACTCTGACACCAGTCTAGGATTCTATCGCCTTGAAACTGCCTTCCATTATCAGAGACCAACTTATGAGGAATGCCAAACCGGCAGATTATATTTTTCCATAAGAATTTAATGACCGCGTCCTCTGTGATTCTAGCAAGTGGTTCTGCTTCCACCCATTTAGAGAAATAATCCACAGCCACCAACAAGAACCTCCTCTGTGAAGCAGCCATAGGAAATGGACCTACTATGTCCATTCCCCACTGATCAAAGGGACACGAGACAATAGAGGTTCTTAATAACTGGGTAGGGTGATGTAATATATTCTGATGCTTTTGACAAGAAATACAAGTTCTTACCAGTTTAGCGGCATCTTCATGTAGAGTGGGCCAGAAATATCCCGCTAAGAGGATTTTACGAGCCAAAGATCTTCCTCCTATATGATTACCACAAGAACCCTGATGCACCTCCTGTAAAAGAAATTGTGTGTCTTCTGTGCCTACACACTTGAGCAAAGGTCTGGAAAAAGCCCTTTTATATAATTGTTCCCCCACCATAGTATATTGAGCAGCTCGCTTCTTAAATACCCTGGCTTGTTCTGTATCTCTTGGAAGAAGACCTTGATGTAAATATAATATAATTTGAGCTCGCCAATCACCCTGAATTTCTATATCAGTCTGTCTTTCAATACAAGAAATTAACAGGGTTTGTTCCACTGGTCGATCAAGACTCCATGGTATTACAACAGAGACTAATTTAGCTAATTCATCTGCCACCTGATTCTCCGATCGAGGAATTTTTTGTATGCTCACATCTTGAAATTGAGACTTCAAGTTATCAAATGCCTCGGCATATAACTTAAGCCTGTCATTATTGATTTCAAAATTACCTGATAATTGTTGGGCTGCTAGCTGAGAATCAGAATATATAAGGACTCGAGCTGCTCCTACATGCCGAGCAGCCTGTAAGCCAGCTATTAGAGCTTCATATTCAGCCTCATTGCTGGTAGCTCTGTAATTTAATCTAATGGAGAGTTGAAGTCTGTCTTCTCTCGGGGATACAAGAAGAATACCGATTCCACTGCCTTGTCTAGTTGCAGAGCCATCCACATAAACTTTCTAGGTATCTTCTCCTTCTGGGCCTTGAACCTCTATGATGAAATCTGCTAGAGTTTGTGCCTTGATGGCTGAGCGGGGTTGATATTGGATGTCATATTCCCCAAGCTCGGTTGTCCATTTGACTAATCGTCCTGATGCCTCTGGGTTGAGCAATACCCGACCGAGAGTGCTGTTGGTTAAGACAATAATCTCATGTGCTAAGAAATATGGGTGCAACCTCCGAGCAGTCAATATTAGAACATAAGCCAGCTTTTCTAGTGTAGTGTATCTACACTCCGCTCCTTTTAATAAATGACTAGAAAAATATACAGGTTGTTGCTCTTTTCCTTCCTGTCTGACTAATACAGAGCCTACGACGTTTTCATTAGCCGACAAATACACCCACAGAGTCTCTCCTGCTATAGGTTTAGCCAACACAGGGAGGGTAGCTAAATAATCTTTCAACTCCTGAAAAGCCTTATCACATTCTTCATTCCATTGGAACTTATTAGCCTTTCTGAGTATTTTAAAGAAGTGAAAACTGCGATCAGCTGATCTAGAAATAAATCTAGACAAGGCTGTGATTCGGCCTGTCAATCTTTGAGCTTCTCTAAGGTTGTGGGGTGGCTCCATGTTCTGCAGTGCTTTGACCTTGCTTGGGTTGGCCTCTATCCCTCGTTCGGACACCATATATCCCAGGAATTTTCCTCCCTTCGCACCGAACAAGCATTTGCTTGGGTTCAACTTGAGCTCGTACTGTCTTAATGTTTTGCAAGTCTCCTCTATATCCCTGCACAGATCAGTAGCTTGAAGAGACTTAATTAAGATGTCGTCAACATATACTTCCATATTCCTACCAATCTGCTTCTGAAAGACCTTATTCATAAGCCTTTGATAGGTTGCTCCTGCATTCTTTAGTCCAAAGGGCATAACATTATAACAATAAGTGCCTTCAGATGTTATAAAACTAACCTTTTCTTGATCCTTTTTGGCCAAGGGGACTTGATGATAACCTTGATATGCATCCAGCATGGAAATATATTCGCATTCGGCAGTAGAATCAACCAGTTGATCAATCCTGGGTAAGGGATAATAGTCCTTTGGGCAGGCTTTGTTGAGATCTTGAAAGTCAATGCATACTCGCCATTTATTCCCGGGTTTAGAGACTAATACCACATTAGCTAGCCAGCTTGGGAATTGAACTTCCCTGATGTATCCGGCCTCCATAAGCTTAGCTATTTCTTCCTTGATAATCTGATTCTGTTCCGCACTAAAACTCCTCTTTCTTTGCATGACTGGGCGGGCATCCGGGAAGACATGCAAGGAATGTTCCATAACAGCAGGAGAAATGCCCAAAACTTCTTTAGGAGTCCAGGCAAATATATCGTTATTCTTCTTCAAACATTGCACCAACTCAGCTTTAAGATCAGGATCAAGATCGGCTGCAACGTAGGTGGTAGCTTCTGGCCGTCCAGTCTGGATTTGAACTTCTTCCTTTTCTTCATAAACCAGGACGGGCTGCTTTTCGCGAATGACATTAACTTCCATTTTTTGAATCTTCCGGGCGGTGTTGGCCTCAGTTCGAATGATTTCTACGTAACATTTTCGGGCTGTCTTTTGATCACCTCGTACTTCTCCAACCTGATCCTCCACAGGAAACTTAATCTTTTGACAGAAAGTAGAAACGACCGCCCGGAACTCGTTCAAGGCAGGCCGACCCAATATCACATTATAAGAAGATGGAGCATCTACTACCATAAAACAGGATCTCCTAGTCCTCATCAGGGGTTCTTCTCCTAGAGAAATGACCAATTTTATTTGACCCAAAGGTTGCACTTCATTGCCTGTGAATCCATACAGAGGAGTTGCAATCGGTTGAAGTTCACTGGGGTCAATTTGTAGCTGATCAAAAGCCTTTTTGAATATAATATTGACCGAGCTGCAAGTGTCTATGAAGGTACGAGCGATGGCATAATTGGCTATCACAGCTTTGATGATCAATGCGTCGTCATGAGGTATTTCTATTCCCTCTAGATCTTTGGGCCCAAAACTTATTTCAGGACCGGCTGCTCGTTCCATGCTGCATCCTACTGCATGAATCTCCAATCTTTGGGCATGTGCTTTTCTGGCTCTGTTAGAATCCCCATCAGTGGGTCCGCCCGTAATCATGTTAATACTACCCCGAGCAGCATTGTTTCTATTCTCTTCCTGACGAGTCATTGTGGTTTCGGAAGGTGCTTTATCTGATACTTGGATGGTGCCAGCTGGGACCGGTATTGCTTCTTGCCGGGTTCCATCCGGGTGATATTCCGGCTTGAGCGGACTCTGCTGCCTGGGATACTGTTGTCGGTAATAGTTCTGCCTCTGATAGCGCTCTTTATTGGCTCGTCTATTTCTCAAAACAAAACAGTCATCAGAGTGATGACTGCTAGTTTTATGATAAGTACACCATCTCCTTGGTGCCTCCGGCTGCATCTCTACATGCTGTACAGCTTGCGGACGATAATCTGGTTGCCGATGAGGTGGATGAGTGGTTCTAGGTCCTCTTGTTGGGGGTACCGGGGTCGGAGCCTTCTCCTTCGCGTGAGTAGGAGAAGAGGGAACACTTTCTTTCCTACGAGCAGCTTGGGCTTCTTCTACGTTAATGAACTCAGTGGCACGTTCAATCAGGGAATCAAAATTAACAGGAGGATTTCTTACCAAATCTTTAAAGAAATCATTATCATTTAAACCTTGAGAGAAGGCACTCACTAATATTTCAGTAGTAGCATTAGGTACATCTATAGCTACCTGATTGAATCTTTTAATATATGCCCGGATGGATTCTTTAGACGTCTGCTTAATTGAGAACAGGCTCCACGGTGTCTTATGATACCTTTTGTTGCTGGAGAAATGATGTAGAAAGACCTTCTTGAAATCTTTAAATTTTCGAATAGACTTTTCAGGTAACCTTTTGAACCATCGCTGTGCTGCTCCCCCAAGAGTAGTGAGAAACATCCGACACTTCACTCCATCGGAGAATTGTTGCAACAAGGCTACATTCTCAAATTTTAACAAGTGATCTTCCGGATCTGTGGTTCCGACATATTCTCCAATTTGCAAATTCTGATATCGCTTAAGAAGTGGGTCATCTAATACACTTTGTGAGAATGGGGAGATGACCTTTTCTGGTGAACTATCACTAGTTATCATTTTAATCTTACGCTTCTCTCTGTCTGGCGCCTCACCAGAGGACTCTTGAAACACAGGCCTCTTACCCCCTGGATCCAAGGGAGTGCGAAGGAAGGCTCGTGGACGCCTGGTTGGAGAAACAATAACTGGAGGAAAATACAAAGGTTCTTCTTCTTCCATTTCCTTGCCTTTCCGATGCTCAGTAGTTGATATCGCCGGATGATGAGCCGTCGGCAGAGTGGCCCCAGTATGAGCTTGCAATGGTTGTTGTTGTTGTTGTAGGGCTTTCTGAACATGAGAATTAATGAGGAGCTCCAAATCCTCGCGACTGATAGTAAGTAGGTTCGACTTCCCAGCTTCTTCCATCACATAGTCTCAGATTCAGGTGAAGTTTCCCACAGACTGCGCCAAATTTGATCCTGTCTGAGAAGCTGACCGTGAAGGAGATCCGGAAGAAGGAAACCCACTGTAATGACGAGGAATAATGCCGGTGAAACCTCGACCCGAGAAACCCAAAGAGGATCGGAAGAAAACCAGAATCACCGTAGGAAATCTGATAAGTAGGAGGAAATCCCCGTCCGAATAGGAGAAAACCGAAGTTTCAAGCTCCTGAAGTTCTCTGCGCACAAGAGACCAACCAACACTATCGTCAGTGACCTGAGACCGGGGTGGGAATCCCTGGCTAGGCCCTCCGACGCTCAAGTTAGTGATCTCCCTTGATGTCGAGGAAGGAAGAAGAAAGAAGATAAACAGTAGCCAGAAAATTAGGGATGTCCACTTACCTAGCCAACGGAGAGGATTCCCCCTTTTATACCACTTCATATAACCTCCGTAGTCATGAAGTGGACCCCGGTTTGTTAGAGTTCGTTATGACATCAGCTGCATACTTGGGGAAGATGATTTTTAAGGAATCTTTTTTGTACCCCAGATGTACCTTCATTGTCGTTTAGCGCCTACAAGACAAGCTGAAAGCATATTTCCCACCAAAATATATATTCTCTATCATGAATTATTCTATTCGGTATATTCATGTATGATTCTCCTTCATGTGCCTTCTGTTTGTATTTTTGTTATGTTAAAAAATAACATTTTATTCAACATGTTTCTAAGGTATTCATTGAAGGAACTATGCGGGTTCTTTGCTCGAAAGAACCCTCTCGACCGATATTGGCCTACCTTCGTTCAGCAGGCATGTATCGACCGATATTGGCCTACCTTCGTTAGGCAGGCATGTATCGACCGATATTGACCTACCTTTGTTCTGAAAGTATGTTTCGGCCGTTATTAACTTACCTTCATACGGCAAGCATGTATCGACCGATATTGGCCTACCTTCGTTCGGCAAGCAGGTATCGACCGATATTGGCCTACCTTCGTTCGGCAGGCATATATCGACCGATATTGGTCTATCTTTGCTTTGGAGTGTGCATCGGTCGTTATTAACTTACCTTCATACGGCAAGCATGTATCGACCGATATTGGCCTACCTTCGTTCGACAAGCATTTATCGACCGATATTGGCCTACCTTCGTTCGGCAGGCATGTATCGACTGATATTAGCCTACCTTCGTTCGGCAGGCATGTATCGACCGATATTGGTCTATCTTTGCTTCAGAGTATGTAGCGGTCGTTATTGGCTTACCTTCATACGGCAAGCATGTGTCGACCGATATTGGCCTACCTTCGTTCGGCAGGCATGTATCGACCGATATTGGCCTACCTTCGTTCAGCAGGCATGTATCGACCGATATTGGTCTATCATTGCTTCAGAGTATGTAGCGGTCGTTATTGGCTTACCTTCATACGGCAAGCATGTGTCGACCGATATTGGCCCACCTTCGTTCGGTAGGCATGTATCGACCGATATTGGCCTACCTTCGTTCGGCAGGCATGTATCGACCGATATTGGCTTACCTTTGTTCTGAAAGTATGTTTCGGCCGTTATTGGCATTCCTCCTTTGACTCTTTTCTTCCTTTTCTTTCCTCATCTGAAGACCCACAAAACCTAACCCATATCAACGACTAAGATGGATAGGAACAAACCATTAGAATAGTCATAGTGTAATTTGGTATTAGTTTATCTTGACTATAAAATTACACTAGTACACTCTGAGTGTATTGAGCAGGACCATTTAAGGTAGTTTCTTTTTATACTGACTGCATAAAAGAACAAGACCTTTGTTATTATGGAAGTATGTGCTCTTAATCCTGATATAATAATAAGCGCGTATATTAAGTATTTATTTTTTTAATTTATCAGTGGGTGAGATTTAGTTCAATAAATCAAGAGGCATGATAAGTTGGAAAATAATATTATTTATAGTGTGTGTTATTGATTATAGAAGAAAACTGTGTCCTAGCAATCTAAGTTGATGATGTCCCCAAGAAGAGCTCATAAGGATTGTCATGTAAACCCTGTAGGTGGGCTTAGTCCGACATGACAATAAAATTGAGTCATACTACTCTTGGAGTTTGATATTAATTAAGTGAGTTGTCAGTAACTCATTTAATTAGTGGACATTCGATATCTTAAACACAGGGAGATTAACACACTCATGATAAGAAGGAGCCATATAATAATATGGGATTGGTGCGGTAGTTCAATAATAACTCTTTAGTGGTATGAGTTATTATTGATGAACTCGAGTTGGGTGTTCGGGACGAACACGGGAAGCTCAAGTTCATCGGGAGACCAAAACCAATTCCTCCTCTCGGTCCCTGTCGTAGCCTCTTATTTATAAAGTCTTATATCCACCCAAACCCAACTTCTTACCCACCTTAAGGTGGTTGACCAAGCCAAGCTTGGAGCCCAAGCTAGGGCCAGCCAAACCAAGGCTAGATGGGTTCAAGTGGTGGTCGGCCCTAGCTTGGAACCCAAGTAGTGTGGTCGACCACATTAGATTAAAAGGAGTTTTATTTTTTAAAATCATTCCTTATATGGAAGCCATGGTTTTAAAAGAAAAGTTTAAAATTTAAATCTTTCCTTTTATAGCTTTCTACAAAAGATTAAGAGAAAGATTTGATATCTTTCCTTATTTATAGTTGAAAAGGAAGATTTTAATTTTAGAGAAAACTTTCTTTTTTTGTAACCATCCACATGTTTTAAAATAGATTTTAATTTATAAAAGTTTCCTTTTATAACCAAACATGAAGGAAATTTAAAAAAAAAATATTTTAAAAATTTCCAGAAACAAATAAGAAAGTTTTAATTTTGTGTTTAAAACTTTTCTTGTTTAGAGCTCAATGAGGTGGGCGGCCATAGAAAGAATAAAAGGAAATTTTCAATTAAAATTTTCTTTTATTCATTGGCAAGAAAAATAAGGAAGTTTTAATTATGTCTAAAACTTTCCTTATTTGTCATGACCAAGGATTATAAAAGAGAGGGAGGGGTTGCCCCATGACACAACACATCTATTATTCCTCTCCTCTCTTTTCCTTGGTGGTGGCCGACCCTCTTCTCTTACTCATCCTCTTCTCTTCTTCCTTGGAGGCCGGCGGCATCACATCTCTTGGAGCTTTTGGTGGCCAGATCTTGCTTGAGGAAGAAGGAGAGAAAGGAGGCTTTGTTTCCTAGCATCCCTTGGAGCTTGGTGGTGGTGGCTGAAACTTGGAAGGAAGAAGAAGGCTTGGGTGGATTCTCACCTCAGTAAATCATCACCCACACGACATCCAAGATAAGAAGAGGAATACGACAAAAGATTGTGAGGTCTATAAGCTACAAAAGGTATAACTAGTTTTGTTTCCGTATCATAACTAGTTCATCTTTTGTATGGATTTTGAAATACCAAATACAAGAGGCTAACGATTCTAGGTTTCGAATTTATGATTTGATTTTGTGTTTCTTTTGTTTTTCGATCTTGTGATTCGATTATTCTTAATGGTTAAACCTAGGGTTACTATAAGGAGATTAAATATTGAATTTCGTTGAAAGGCTTTGTCTAGGAAGTGGTGGATGATCTCATACCCAAGAAGGCCTAGTGCCTCACCATGTTTAACCTGGAAGCCGATCTCTGAAATAAATATTTAATCAAATTTGTAACATGGGTGGATTTGGATTAATAATGTTAAGCATCGTTTGCGATCCAAGTCTAAATCTCTAAGAACAAATAAGTTGAATTTGAAATCAATAATGTTAAGTTCTGTTTGCAATTCCAAATTTAATTTCTAAAGAACACAATAGGTTGTTAGAAAAGGTTCAGAACTTGTATAAAATTTTTATATAGCGGAACCAGTACGATATTCTAGCAACCAACAGGATGTACCTGGGTCATATCTACTCCTATGGTTGAGAATATATATGTCAAAATGTGACAATAGGGCATATAAATCTGACGTATAGTGACAAGACTAAATGCATTAATGACATTCTAGAATATGTATAATGCAATGTCAATGTCAAGGCGCTGACAAAGTGCATATAGGAAGAATGAATGGGAGAGTCACATCATCGCAACATCGCAAGATGTGATCGACAAATGCAAGTGGTCAGGACTCGATATAGGACATAGTCCTGGACCCTAAGGAAAAGTGATCTAAAGTCAGTCACAGTAGGTAGTCTCTCCTCCCTAAAAAATACATGTAGATAGTATCCAATGTAATATGTGAGTAGGGTTCACCAAATGAAAAATCCCTACTAGGGTGACACAAAAATAGATACGCAAATCTCCTAAGTCCTAAGCTATCATATAATAGAGTGGGGGAGAAGCTAAAGTCCTTTCCACTAACTCTAGTGGAGTAAGTCAGATCGTCGATCTTAACTAGGTTGTTATAAAATTGTGCACATAGATTTAGGTTTACTGAATGACTACAGTAAACTAGTGTATCTAACTAGTAATAGTCAATGACCTCAATGATAGGTGCACAGTATCTAGTGAAAAAGGACCTACTAAAAAATATAGATTTAACTAGAATATATATATATATATATATATATATATATATATATATATATATATATATATATATATATATGCTTTAGAAAGTCTAGCCTAAGTTGTTCAGTGGGAAATTTAGCATCAGTAGATGGGGTGCTGCCCGAGGTAGAAGCAACATTTCGTCATTTCCTAAAGTAGCAAGTATCGTACGCATACATGGATTTTACAAGGAAAACATACAAATAGCCAAATATGAATTAGATAGATTAAGTTAAAATATACCTAGGAGGCATTATTTAAGCTTGGAGGTAGAAAAATGTAGGAATGGCGAAGATTTGATGTGGGAAGGCATCTTGCCATGACCGAATTCGAGAATAGAACAAGGCCCTATTCGCTGGAAAAAAAGTAGGGTTGAAGGCGTCTTCAGCCTGATGGAAGGTGCCTTCCATATGCAAAGGCGGGTGCCTTTTACTGACTGAAGGCACCTTCCGTTGGTTAGGGCGAGATTTTTTCCCACCCTTCCGAGGGCGCCTCTATTTGTCTCATAGGTGCCTTCGATGGTGCTTTCAAATTTGTTTAGTTTTTTTTTGTTGTTCAAGAACAATATTATTCTTCTTATTTTTTTTTTATTTTCTAAAGCATAATGATTTTAATTCAGTCGCTTAAAGATTAATTTATGTTAAGAGTTTCAGTTAAAAATTGATTAAGTTATTTAAAAGTCAATTTGAGTTAAAATTAATTAAGTTAATAATTTATTAGGTTAAATTAGAAATTAATTTTAAGAGGTTAATTTAATTTTGTTTTAAATTAATTTTAATTTTAATTTTGACTTTAACTTTAATTCTAATTTTAATTTGAATTTGGATTTTAATTTTAATAATTTTATTTGTAATTTTAAATTAAATTTTAATTTTAATTTTTAATTTTTATTTATTTTTATTTTTATTTTTATTTTAACTTCAATTTTAATTTTAATGTGAATTTAAATTTTTTATTTTAGTTTTGAATTTAAATTTTTTATTTTAGTTTTGAATTTGTATTTTAGTTTTGAATTTATATTTTAGTTTTAAATTTTTAATTTGAATTTGAATTTTGAATTTTAATTTTGAATTAGAATTTTGAATTTTAATTTTTGAATTTTAATTTAAATTCTGAATTTTATTTTTCATTTTTCATTTTTAATTTTAATTTTAGTTTACCTTTATTTAATTTAACTTAATTTGATTTAACTTAATTCAATTTAATTTTTATTTAATTATTTTTAATTTAGAGTTTAATTTTAATTTTGATTTTAATTTAATTTTGATTTTGATTTTAAATTTAATTTTAATGTAATTTAAAATTTGTATTTTGAATTTTAATTTTTTAATTTTAATTTTGAATTTTATTTCTGAATTTTAATTTCATTTTTCATTTTTAATTTAATTTAAAATCCTTAGTCATCTCACTCGATCTACACTTTCAATCAGGGAATCCTATAATTTTGTGAGATGAGTTAAGTTAAATTTTAGGATTTACTTTAACTTTATATTAGATTCAAGTTTAGCTTTGGGTTCAATAAACAGACATTTTTTGGATAAACTTCTAAGCTGTGGTGAGTTACCTGTTGGAAGATGAAAGGGTTGTTGGAAGATGAAAGGGCACTCCTTCCCCTTCATCTTCTAGCCCATTCATTTCCTCCATTAATGGAAGAAGAGGAAGAGTCATCTTCCTTAATATATATATATGCGCCCAAGCAAAAGAAAAAAAGAAGAGGGGACTTGCTGTGTGCAAGGTTGAGAAAGGGTTCGTCCCATATTGGTAAGGTCACTGTGCAAGGTTCATCCATATGCACAAGATTACAAGAGGATAGAAGAACATTCAAGATTGGTTTGTCCAATCTCGCAAGAGGGATTTGGTTTGTGAACCATGAAGAGTTTTCCAATTCTGTGATCGTTCTTCCGTCAGGAAGTCTTACCAGCGCCGATTGCAGATCTGCGGGACATCGCTGTGAGTGTTTACAGTTTTCAGGTTTACTGTTTTTCATGCTTAGAATCGTCAACAATGGTATCAGAGCGATGCCTAACCATGAATCACTTCTCTTCGTCGAAATGAAAATCTCTCTGCCACCGTCGTTAGGCAAGATCGCGACTAGGTTACGATCTGCTATAGTTGTCGATGTAACGACCCACCTTCTACTGGCTAAGCTGTAAGGCCGGATCATCACATTATACTATTGCTAAGTATTCTTAATGTGCGGAAAACTGATCTGATTTAAGAATTTTGCTAACTAATACAAATTTTTTTTTCCTGTTAATTGCTATTCGATCTGGAATTCATGTTTAAACTACATCTTGAATACTGTTCTTATGCTAAGGAAGATAATCTAGGCTTCCCATATGATCAAGAGCTGAGATGAGGGGTTTCCAGCTGTTATCAGGCCTTCTAATCGATCGGTGGATCGATTGGTGTCGTTTGATCGATCCCCTGATCGATTCAGCGTGCTACTGTGCACGGACGAGATTCTGGATCGATCGGCTGATCGATCCATCCTGACTAATCGATCCCTTGATCGATTCAGCGCGCTACTGTGCGCGAGGTAATATTCTGGATCGATCGACTGATCGATCCAGACTTGTTGATCGATCCGGTGATCGATTCCAGGGCATTCTGTTTGCGACAGAACGCGTCTGGATCGATTGGCGGATCGATCCCGGAGCTTACTGTTCGCGGTACAAGCTCCTCAATCGATCAACTGATCGACTGAAGACCCCCAATCGATCGGCTGATCGATCGGGGTTTCTGATTTCGTACCAGGAGTCTGATTTCAGCACTATTTCGTGCCAAATTCACACACACGAGTTCTAATATGGCTATAAACATAACAAAAACAATTAACTGACATTCTAAGCATGGCATAATGCATAATTCACTAGTTCAGGGCTTTCAAACATACTAAAGTGCGGAATGATAAAATGCTAGAAAGTTCTAATGCTTAAAACAAAACTCGCTAGATCCCTAAGATCTTTATTCCATGTTCCTGCCCACACACATCTTTGTAGCATTGCCCTCCAGCCTCCGCTAGTCCATCTTTCCTTTACCTTTATCTGCAGTATAAGGAAAAGAAGTATCTGTAAGCTTACGCTTAGTAAGAAACCATCTACCTCACAAAACATGCATACGATGCAATTTATGCTTTGAAAAATATGATCTTTAAAACGTGTGCTGAACATGCTAAAACATGGCATTGCATACTATCATACAAAACATAGAATCAAAACTGATCATAGAACTATCACATGTATCAATAAGAAAGAGCTAAGCTAAAGCATGAACGGAGCTACACTAAAACTAAGCTAGAACTGAAATTAAACTGTACACGCAACTGATTTGTGAGTTTTTGAAAGATATTTATCGTAATAGATTAAAATACATAATCATGCTGCTGATGGGCCCGACAACTGTACTTGCTATGCGCGCATCTCTAACTAGACCCGGGGTTGCAAGTCCCGAATTTAGTAGAGTTACTAGGTTATCTAAACATAGGGACGACTATGGGAGCCCAACCCAATTGACATCTAGTCCAGTACAGTGCCACTGCTGAAAATAAAATATTGGTTATAACTGAATTTTTCTTATCTTGATATTTCTAGGTTATCTGAACCTAGAGCTAGGTTGTCTGAACCTAGAGGCGACTGTGGGAGCCCACCCATTGGACCGTAGTCCCATATAAGCTGTAATAAACTGATACACTAAATAAATGCCTCTATTGCATCTAGCTAAGCTATTAAAGCGTCTAAGTTGCCCTTTTTCCTGCGCTGAACATATTCTCGAACACTTGGTGTGCGCTATTGCGCAACCTATGTGTCACAAATTCATATGCTACTAAACTAAAGTATGAAATCATACGAGAACTACTTATACTGCAGGTGAGAGGTTTCTTACCTCCTGCACTAGATTTCTTACGATTCTAGTCGCTAGTTTTCTGGTGGAGATGATTCCCTCGACGATCTTCTTGTGTCTACGTGCTCTTTTCGCGGAGAGGAGCGTCCTCGTGCAGGAGCCGTTGCCGGACGGTGCCCTTACGTCTCTAGGAGTGAAACCCTAGGTCTCCCGGGGCCTTGGTGTGCCGTGAGGTGAGGAAGAGGAGGGGCGGCGTGAGGGTTTGAGGAAGAGTTGCCGAAACATGAAAAACTCCATCCCCACTTAAGTTTCCTATTTATATTAAGTAGTTAATTTGCCAGCTTAAATATAAATATAATTGGTTCCCTCTTCTTTCAGCACGGCCCTGCTGGGTTCACTTGGTTACTAGAGTCCACCATAAGTCGTAGAGTTTGCTAGGTCTCGGGTTCAATTCCCGCTTAAGCTATTTTACGTTTCTATTTATTTTTGCTACTTCCGCTACTCTAAAAATTCCATAAAAATATCCTAAAATTCCAAAAAAAATACTAGGATATTTATAAAAGTCTTTTGAGAATTTCTGGGCGTTACAGTCGAGCCCCGAGAAGTTGCTGGCTATCGGCTTCCGTGGTCGGAGAGTGTCGGTGACCACGTCGGGAGGCTGACAATCGAAGGTAATGATAATCGCGTTCGTAGCGGCAGAAGAAGAGAGTGTCGTGATCACAACAGAGATGAGAAAAAGCTGTGCAATCGATTAAACTAACGAAGCACAGTGAATCTATGTAATCGATTGAAGTAATTGATTCAAATAGTTTTTTTTAATCGATTGAGATAATTGATTAAACGAAGATGAACAGTATTAATTACTATTCATCCATCAACACTGTTTAAAAATAATTATTTTAATCGATTAAGATTTCATGCATGAATAGTATATTATGCTAATCATGCATGAACCGATTGCTCACTATTTAATCAATTGAAATTGATTAATCAAAGTTCGATTAATTAAAAATTGAACTATACCAGCTTGATCTCAGATCTGGTTCAAATCATTGGTTGGTTTAACTAGACCAGTTTAGTTCAATAATACCTAGATCGAGCTCAAATCATTCGTTGGTTTAACTAGTTTGGTTTATTATTGAATTAATTGGGATGATTTTGATTACATAAGTTGGTTTAACCAAAATAATTAGATTTGTTCTAATGGGTCAGACTTAATCCAATAAGCATTAGATTGATCAAATGGATATGAGTTTGATCAATAAGTCTGAAATTGACTTAAATAGGCTTAGATTAACAGAACATAGGTAAGAAATCCTAGTCCAGTTAGATTAGTTCTAATGAGGACATTGGACAGAGCTCAGGATCTGGACTCTCAATCAACCAATACCAATCAAATGGATCAGTCGATTTAGACTCCTGTAAATTAAGAAGATTTGTTTTTCTTGATTAATAATGTTGGTTTCATACCTATATAAATTAAATAAAGCTAGTTTTGTACTAGTTAGTTGGTTTTGTACTAACTTATTTAATTTTAATTTAAAGTTGGCACGGATGATTACCAATCCTGGAAACTTGAATAAGAAGAGTTTCCAATCTTGGATAATTACAGGATCTGGGCATTGATTCGTTCACTGCCGAAGAATCCTAAGGTGGTAGCACACCAGATATGGAGGCTCTCCGAAGGGAGAACCTTATATGCACAGTGGTGTATGGAGCTACTTCACCATGAGTTCCTAAAGGAAGATCCTGAAGAATTTGAGACGGATCCAGAGGAGGATCCTAAAGAATCTAAAGAGGATTCTGAAGAAATTTCAATGATAGATCAAATTAAAAATCTTGAAATTGTTCTATCTGATATTGCCTCAAATGAGTCCAGATTGAAGGGGATTATGTTAGCCATTGCACTAGTGTCTATCCTAGTAGGAGTGGTGTCAGCCTATCTCGTTTGTAAGAGTTTTGTTATTATTGCTGTCATTATGTATGAATAGTATTAGTTCATTTAGTTCATGTCTGTTTGTTATATGTTAACATATACGACATGTTTATATGAATGATATGCTCATTCATATGTTGATTACTTCATGATACATGAAAAATGATTAGTTTATTTTATTAAATGATTAATTCATTTAATTAAATAAATCATGATAGAATGATGATTTGATAAAACATATGCGGCAGATTCATTTGTTGGGATGTATGTAATAGTATTGATCAATGTTGATTTGATTGGACCATACAAATGATGAGTGGAAACGTAGTTATTACTTGATTTTGTAAACCAATTCAAATTAATATTGAGTCAATCATAAATTACATGCATGTGAATTACACTGAATACTAAATAATATGTTTATTTATGTAAGATGATCATGACAAATAAGATCATAACTTATATCAGGATAACTACAAAATCTGGAAACTCAAGATATAATATGTTCTTGAGGAAAAAGAAGTTCTTGAGGCTATAAAACAGGTTATGGAAGACCTGTAGATCCCACTATACAGAACAGACGAGATCTCAATACCTATAGGGCATGGAAAAGGAAGGACTTCATTGCTAAGGAAATATTGATTAGTTCAATGATGGATGACCTGGTATTTGAGTATGAGCCATTACCATCGGCTCATGCTGTCTGGGTAGACCTTAGAGAAAAGTACAGTGGAGGAAGTCTGAGCAAGGTTCAAAAGCTAACGATTAAATTTGACAGCTACATTAAGCGTCCGAATCTTTCAATGGTTCAACACCTCAGGGAGATGTCGAACATGATTCAGGAGCTTAAAACTGCTAGTCATGAGTTGACCGATGAACAAAAAGTTCAAGAAGTTATTCGTTCCCTTCCAGATTCTTGAGAGACCATGAAGCAGACTCTAACTCACAGTGAGAGTATTAAGACTTTCATTGACATCTCACACCATGTAGAATTGGAGGAGGAGAGAGTTGAATCCGCAAGGATTTTTGGACTAGCCTATATGGCTATTGGTTCTGTTGGATCATCTGGATCCAAGAAAAAGAAATGGTTCAAGAAGGGGAAGGGAAAGAAGAAAGAAGTTGTTATTGTAGGACAAGACCCAATCAAGAAGAAAGGAAAAAAAGACAGATTGAAACAATGCAAGTGTGTCTTCTTTTCTTGAGCATTTTGTTGCTAGTCTAGTGTTGTTAGCTGATTCTTATCTTTTGTGGATTATAGATTCAAAAACAACCAACTATGTAGCTCGGGAGTGAGTTACATTTGTGGAGTACCGTCGGGTACCAGCTAGTAACAAATGGATATATGTAGGAAATAAGGCAAGAATTAAAGTCAAATGAATTGGCACTTGCAAGCTAAACTTACGTGGTGGGTGTACCCTGTTTCTACATGATGTCCTGTATGCTCCTGAGATTCGACGAAATCTAGTTTCCGTCATTTGTCTTCTTGATTTAGGTTATTGTGTAAATTTTTATAGTCATTGTGTGGAACTTCGAATTAACTCTGTGTTAATTAGGCATGGTTATGTAACAAATGATTTTATGGTTCTTAATGTAGAACCAAATAATAATGATGGTTATTTTTCAAACATTGCTCTTACTAGCAATGTTGATATTAATGATGATATTTGGCATGCTAGACTAGGACATATAAGATAAGAATGAATGAATAGATTAGTTAAGGAGGGCTTTTTAGGCACTCATGCTAAGATAAACTTGTCTATATGTGAGCATTGTCTTACTGGAAAGTAAAGTAGAAACCATTTGGTAAGGGTATTAGGGTTGAATCATCATTGTAATTAATTCATTTGGATATTTGTGGTCCAATGAATGTGAAGACTAGAAATGGGAGTTCTTATTTCATTACATTTATTCATGACTTCACTCATTTTGGTCATGTGTATTTGATTTCTCATAAAAATGAAGCATTAGATTGCTTCATTCGTTACTTGAATGAAGTTGAGAATCAATTGGAAAGTAAGGTTAAAACCTTGTGCACTGACCGTGGAGGTGAATATTTGTCTGATCAGTTCAAGACAATATGTAATGAGAAAGGGATTATTAGACAGCTAACTATCCCTGAAATTCCACAGCAAAATGGGGTTGTTGAAAGAAAAAATAGGACTCTTCTTGAAATGGTTAAGTCTATGATAGCGCAGGATAATTTGTCAATCTCCTATTGGGGAGATGTATTATTAGTTGTGGTCGATATGCTTAATAAAGTGCCTTCAAAGTAAGTTCCATCTACCCCACATGAATGTTGGATAGGCAAAAAATCGGATTTAAGTAATCTGAGACCTTGGGGGTCAACTGCCTTCATTCATGATAAGACTCACAAACATGGAAAACTAGGACCAAGAGATAAGAAGTGTATATTTATAAAGGTATTCTGAGACTTCTAAGGCTTATGTTTTTATTGGTGAACGAAAAGATGGAACCATCTCTGAAATAGAGTCAAGAGATGCTACTTTTCTTGAAACTGAGTTCCCAACACGAGGTGAAGTTGATAAGACAATTCCTCTATATGAGATAGAGGAGGAGGATAATGTTCCTTTATCAACAAATCAGAAGATGCATGAATCTAGTAAACCTAGTGGGAGTAATTTGTCACTGAATGAGTCAGTTTCTCAATAATCTAACCTACAAAGAAGTAGTCGTCAGATTATTCCTCGGAGTAGGTTTGATATTGAGAATGAGGCATTGATGATTCTCCCAGTTAATGATGAGGAACCTCGAACAGTTGAGGAATCTTTGAGAAGCTCAGTAAGAGAAAAATGGAAAATTGTAATGGATGAGGAGATGGAGTCAATGAGAAAGAATCAAGTTTGGGATTTAGTCGATCTTCCTCCAGGCCGAAGGGCTATTGGGAATAAGTAGATTCTCAAAATAAAAAGGAAAGAAGATGGATCGATTAATCGATACAAATCTCAATTAGTTACGAAATGATATACCCAAATGGAGGGTATTGACTTTAAAGAGACATTCTCCCCAGTTATGTTGTGTCAATACATGTCATCCTAGCTATAGAAGCACAATTTGACATGGAATTACATCAGATGGATGTAAAAATGACTTTCCTTAATGGTAATCTTGAAGAAGAAATCTATATGATATAACCAGAAGGTTATGTTGTTGAAGGCCAAGAGAATAGAGTATGTAGACTTAGGAAATCAATATATGGGCTAAAGCAAGCGTCAAGACAATGGAACATGAGATTTAATGAAGTCATTTTCTCTTATAGTTTTGAAATGATCAATGAGGATCATTGTGTTTATCTTAGAAAGGAAAAAGGAAAGTTTGTAATTTTATCATTATATGTTGATGATATGCTAATAGCTGGAAGTGACATAAAGTGTGTGATAGAAGTCAAATGTTGGCTTTCATCATAATTTGACATAATAGATATGGGAGAAGCAGAGTACATCTTAAGAGTGAAGATCATTAGAGATCAATCAAAAAGGCTTTTGGGTTTGTCTCAAGAAGCTTATATCACTAAGATGCTACAACACTTCAATATGTCAGATTGCAATATCGAACAAATGCCTATAGCGAGAGGTATTGTTTTGAGCAAAATTATATATCCCAAGACTCCTGAGGAAATAGCTAAAATGAAGTAAAAATCATATGCCAGCTCTATTGGTAGTTTAATGTATACTATGTTGTGTACTCATTCTGATATAAGCTATGTTGTTGGCTTAGTTAGTCATTTCCAGTCAAACCCAAGATCGAGACACTAGAAAGCAGTAAAGAGGATATTTAAATACCTCAAAAGGACAATAGATTATGTATCTATTTTTTTTAAGGATCTAAGATGAGCCTGAGTGGCTACACAAATACAGATTGGGCAAGAGACCTTGATGACAGAAAATCCACATCAGGCTATACCTTCTTGCTAAATGGTGGTTGGCATCTCATGGAATAGCAAGAAGTAGGTTTATGTAGCCTTGTCGACATTGAAAGTTGTGTGGCTTGCACATCAGTTGTGCAATAATATGTCTAGTTGAAAAAGGTTCCTAAAGCATTTGAAGATTGCTGAGGACAGTGGGAGTCCTGTTACAGTGTACTGTAACGGCCAAGCTGAGGATCCCAAATATCACAACAAAGGCAAGTATATAGAATTAAGTATAATTTTGTAAGGGATATTGTGGACAAGAAAATGATAATTCTTGAGTATATCCCTACAAGTATTATGCTTACAGATCCTTATACTAAGCCATTGACTAAAGAGTCATTTCAAAGAATGGGAAGTCTTTGTGACTTCCTAAAATGTAATACGTTGTAAAATGTCATGATCTATTCAGTGTATAAGTTGTTACATTTTGGATTAAAGTCTCGATGAGCATTTTGGCAGATTGAGATTGGTCCACTCACATGGACAATCATCTCTATTTGTTGAGTATAAATAGAGGTAAGACCGTTACTTATGGGACAACTTATATAGTTGTGAATAGAGACATACCTATAAGTTAAGGTCGCCTTGATAATTGTGCCAAGATGAGATCATTTATGTAATGATCGAAGTAAATGAACCCACCATTTACTAAACCTATTGAAAGCCAGATTGGAATTCATATGTTGAATTCAAGATTAGACATTAGGTATATCTAGATCGAAATCTGTACGATGTTAAAATTTAAGAACAACATGCGCTCTTTTTAGTAAAGAGAATAACATCGTAGTATGTGATTCATACCACATGTACTATGACGACAAGAAGGGTAGTAGGAGAATGGATCCCTGTTTCTCTACTATGTGAAACCTTTGAGATTATAAGTTGATCTCAGATTTTGCCCTTAGTGACTATTTAGTTGTTTACTTGAAGTTTTAATCAGTGTCTGCTACTTTAGCATGTATCCTATAACTATGGATGATTCGGTCTATGAAACAGAACTAGGAAAGCAACTGATTGAAATGAATAGATTCTAGCTAAAAAGGAATATTAAATAGATTTACATCTTTTGATGTTATTCACTAGTCGACCCATTTCTGTTATGTATAGAAATAAATGTGAATATTGAATATGGAACTTGCTCATGATAAATGGTCATTATAAGGGATTAGAGATGTTCATATTGATGTAAATGAAGATTATTTAATCTGGGTAAAAAGCAAGACATGGAAATCTCCAAGATAATGGCTGTGTGCCACTGGGAGATTGGATGTTTTCTGGATAACAGATATGTTCCGCTAGAAGAGAGTCTATGTGTCATTACAAGAGTGTCTCTAATTCATTTGGAAGAGCGGCTAAGTAAAGTGTAACAATTTTGTTAGCAGTGATCACTCAGAGAGCAGCTATTTAAGGTGTAACAATCTTCTTAGCAATAAATGCTCAGTGTGCTTGCTGTCACATGAACCATTTTTCCTAAAGTATGAATTGAATGTTCTTATTTGGTCTTTGTAGCTAACTAGTATTTATTTGTTCTTTGTGACTAATTAATGTTTTCCTCTAGTCTTTGTGACTTGATTACAATATAGTCTAAGTGACTTACTTACATGGTCTTTGTGACAAGATGACCTTTATGGATTGACTTGGACGAGTAGGAGATGTTGGAAGATGAAAGGGTTGTTGGAAGATGAAAGGGCACCCCTTCCCCTTCATCTTCTAGCCCATTCATTTCCTCCATTAATGGAAGAAGAGGAAGAGTCATCTTCCTCAATATATATATGCGTCCAAGAAAAAGAAAAAAGAAGAGGGGACTTGTTGTGTGCAAGGTTGAGAAAGGGTTCATCCCATATCGGAAAGATCACTATGCAAGGTTCGTCCATGGGCACAAGATTGCAAGAGGATAGAAGAACATTCAAGATTGGTTTGTCCAATCTCGCAAGAGGGATTTGGTTTGTGAACCATGAAGAGCTTTCCGATTCTATGATCGTTCTTCCATCAACAAGTCTTACCGGCATCGATTACAGATCTGCGGGAGACGCTGTGAGTATTTACAGCTTCCTAGTTTACTGTTTTTCATGCTTAGAACTGTCAACATTACCTATACATCATTAGAGTAACCACACCTTTAAAATTTTTTGAATAGTCCTATCCATTGAACTTAATACAAAACTCTAGTCTAACCAGTTTGGATTTGTAAGGAGTAGATTCAGTTAGTTCCACTAAGCCAAATGCACCAGGTCAAAGTCATATCTTTCTAGACATGCATAGGTAAAATTTTCCTAACCTACTATCATCCAAAACGTCACCAATACTATTTATCAAGTTAAACTTTTATCCTTATTTAAACTAGTCCTAATTACTCATCTGAATAAGTTATTCATTTTAGAGGTGCCAACTAGTTTGGAGCCTCCTCCTGAATTATTAGACTTGGGTTTTAGCATTTGGGTTTGTGTTGATTTGCTTTATAGTTATAATAGACTTGGTTACAATATGGGTTTAGATTAATTTTATTTTTATTTAATTTAGATTTAGTTATTACTTTTTTTGACTTTACTGAATTTAGGTTAGAGGGTTTAATTTTTTAGATTGAGGTTATGTTATTTGGTTTATTTGGTTTTAGATAGTGTATGTTATTTTTAGGTACATAGTATTGATTAATTCTTACTTGTGTGGTTAGGCATACTTTCAGAACCCAGACCTTGATTTATTTTTTATTTTGATTTGACTAGATATATAAAGGTTTTGTTAGTTGAGCTGGACTTGTATTCGAATCTGAATTTATTGTACACAACTCTTTGTGATCTAAGTATCATATCGAGGTACTTAGATCTAGTTATGAATTTTTTTACTAGTTATTTTAGCTAAACTACTTTACCTTTCCATCTGGAATTGTCCTCCTCAAGTTTTGTAACTTGAGTTAGGATTTCATCTTGAATCGATTCGGTCATTGAGATTGATTTTAGTTGTTTGTTAAGTATTTTATTTTCTATACTTAGTTCACTTTTTTTATTTTTAGACATAGTTAATTTCTTATGTAAACATGCAATTATTTTTTAAAAAAAACTTTTTGCTTAAAATAGATTGGACCTCATCAGAAGCTTCGGAAATGATTGTGGATTCGTGGTTCAATTCGGGTTCAGACCCCTCTTTCGATTCACTTTCTGATTCTGGCATGTATGCCATCAATGCAAGGTAGTTGGTGTACTTTGATTCATCATTGTCCAATTCCTCAGCGAATGATTCATCTCATGTCACTTTGATGACTTTCTTCTTCTTGAGATTTGGGCAATCGTTCTTATAATGTCCCTTCTTATTACATCCAAAGCATGTGACGTTTGCCTTGTTGTTATTGAAAGTAGTCTTTATCTTCTACAGATCTCTTTTGGTGAAGTCTTTCTTTCTGCTAGTGAGCATCTTCCTTACCAGGTTCACTAGGTGTTTTTCATTATCTAAGTCTAGGTTAGACTCAACTTCTGGTTCAAGTTTAGGTTTGGATTTTTCTTTTGATGATCCTGCAACAAGAGAAATACCTTTCTCGGGTTTAGCGTTACTCTATTCATGCAGCTCTAATTCATAGAAGAGTTTATCTAATTTTAATTTAGATAAATTCCTCAAGATTTTGTTTGCATCCATGATGGATGCCCACAGTGCATTTCGAGGAAATACGTTTAGAGCATACCTTATCAAATCTTGCTTCTCCATCTGATGATCGATTGTGTGGAGCCCATTGAGGATGTCTATTATCCTCCCATGCAATTGACTAACAGACTCTCCTTCCTACATTTTGATGTTAAACAATCTATTTAAGAACAAGTCTCTCTTAGTTATCTTTGTGTCATTGGTTCTCTCGTGTAATTCTATGAGCTTGTCCCATAGTTCTTTTGCATTTTCATGTAGGTCAATGTGGTTTAGCTCTTCCTTCATTAGTCTGCACTGGATTGTGTTAAGGGCCTTGAAGTCAATCTGGGTCTTCTTTATCTCCAATTTTCAATTTTCCGAGTCCATTGGAATTCTGGTGTTGTGGTCGACTAGCGCCTTATATCCTTTAGTGATGTTGAACCACTGATCGAAGTCAGTCTTTAGGTATACTTCCTGTTAGGACCCTTGGCGGCTGGCTAGAGGGGGGTGAATAGCTCATGCACAAAAACAAACAAAAATACCTTCCTCGAACTTTTAACTTAATATAACACTTGCATAAAAGAATAATAAAGAAATTAAAAAGAAAGAGGCACCGAGAAGTTACTTGGTTACAATCGGGGAGGTTGTTAATCTAAGGAAGTTAAAGCGCACTAAAAAAAATCTTTTTCAGGCAGAGAAGCCTATTTATAGCAATGAACTCACAATAAGACGAAGCTAAAACAGAAAAGGAAAAGCGCACAAGTGTTGTTTGGATATTTCTGGTTGTTATTTAGCTTTGGGAGCAGGGCTGCTTATATAGCCTTGCTCAAGGCGCCTGGAAGGGTTCCAGGCGCCTGGAGGGGGATAAAATTTTATCCCCTTCACAATGGATAGCAGTCCGGATAAAATTCGATTTTGGGCGCCCAGAAGGGTTTCGGGCGCTCGGACCAGGAAAGTTAATCAAGTTGACTTTTTCCAGTCTTGGCCTTCTGCTCCTGTTTCCCTCGCCTCGGTCTGGGTCTTCCACTCCGGTTCCTCTTTCTTGGGTGATCTCGGCCATCTAAAATAGAGTTCACCCAAACCTAACTTCCGGCCTTCTCGATCAAGCTTCCACTCCGGCTTCTCGTCCCTTGGAAACACTACGCACCTCCTTCTCGTCTGCCCGCGTACTCTTTAATAACACCTCATCCCTCAGACGCACTGAGCCAGTCGGCTCTCTCCCGTGCCATCCTTCTCGCTAGCTACGTCTTTTGCTTGACATCCTGTGATCCTAAGTTCCTGCATACTTAGACACAGGATTAAACACAACAGGATCTAACCTAACTTGTTGTATCACATCAAAACAACCTTGGGGTACCAACAATCTCTCCCTTTTTGATGTGAGCAACCCAAGTTAAGTTAAGGTAAACTAACAAAAAATAAAAGAGTAAATTTGCAATTAAAGTACAAAAATTTAAAAGGTTAAAACTACCTCCCTCTAGACTTAATAGTCTCTTCTACCCCTTTAATCAAATTAAAAATGGGGTACTAAAAGAAATCTATGGGAAAATTTTTCAAAAAACAAGAAAGTTTTTAGTTAAAAAAATCTGATTTTCAACATTTTGAAAAACTTATTAAGTTTTTAAAAATTTTGAAAATAATTTTGATAGCACTTAAAAAAATTACAATAATTTTAGAAAAAAATTCTAAGTAAAAAATATTTTTGATATCACCAAAAAAACATCAATAATTTTCTAAGTTAAATAAATTTGTAAAAACTAATTTTGTAGAAATAATTTTGGTAAAGTAAAGCTGATACTTCCAAAAAAAACTTTAAGTTTTTTAAAAAATTTATAAGTTAAAAACATCGAAAAAAATGTTTGAGTAACTATTTAAATCATTATTTAATTACAATTAAATACTTTGTCAGTTAGTCAATTAAATATTTTATTTCATTAATTGACTTCCAAGTTGTGACGAGGCACTAGGCCTTCTTGGTTATTGGAGCAACAACCACTTTCTAAACAAAGCCTCTTAAGGAAATTCAAATATTTAATTTTCTTGCCGAAAGCCCTAAGTCTAATTAAAGTTCAATTTAGATAAGACCTTGTAATCCAATATAGGTTCCAACCAACTGGGTTAATTAAAAATCTTGTAGGAATATATTTTTTAGAATTTTTCTTAATTTTCCCCTTGTGGTAATTAAAATATCACATCAAATTATTATATTTCCTAATATTTTGATTTTTAACATTTAAGCATGCATGATTTTTCAAGTCTTCTACTTGTATTTTTAATTCTTCATTTTCCAATTTTAATTTTTAAAAATCTTCTAATAGGCAAGATTTGGCTAGAATTAACTTTAATTCTTTATTTTCTTTTTCTAGTTTGCAACAGTCTTTAGATAATAATTTAACAAATTTAAATAACTTATCGGGAGGAAGAGATTGTACCTGACTTACCTTGTCGATCTCATTATTCGTAGCTCCCCCTGAACTACAACTCTCTTCCGATGTCGCTCCCCCTGAACTACTAGCCTCTTCTGATATCGCTCCCCCTTCATTGATGCTCTCGATGCTCATTTTGGACGAGCTTGCTTTGTTTTCGTCATCTTGATGACTTGCCATAAACTCAAGTCCAGCAACAGCTTCAACTTCTGATTCGGACGATGTTTCGTCCCACGTCGCCTTTAGCGTCTTGTACTTGTTAGATTGGATAGGCTTCTTATTCTTTCCTTTGTCCTTGTCCTTGTCCTTGATATTTAACTTAGGGCATTTGTCTTTAACGTGCCCTTCTTTATTGCAGTGGTAACATCTGATTGTTCTTTTCTTTATACCCTGCAGATGGTTAGATTTTCTAGTTTTAAATAATTTTTAAATTATTTTACCATTAATGTCATTTCATTGTCATCGATAGAGGATTCTGAATCTTGTTCGTCCACCCTTGCCTTAAAGGCTATGTTGTGCTTCAGCTCCTTCAAATCTGCACATCTCATTTCATGGAATTCAAATGTTGAAAACATTTCTTTTAAGGGTACAGATTCTAAATCTTTAGATATATAGTAGGTATCTACTAATGATGCCCACTCAGTAGATCTAAGAAATGCATTAAGAGCATACATTAGCGAATCTCGGTTGCTTACATTTTCTCTGAGATTTGTGAGTCCAGTGATCAGTTCCTTCATTCTCGAGTGAAGATGTGCAACGGTTTCTTTTGCTTCAAATTTTATGTTACTCGGCTGATTCCTTAGCAGATCCCGTCTAACGAGCTTGGCTTCGAACATCCCTTTGTGTTGCTCAAGAAACTTCTCCCAAAGCTCCTTTACTGAGTTATAGGCACCGATCCGGTTGACTTCTTGTGATGGTAGGATGCACAGCAAATGGAACTCTACTTTGCCATTTGCCACGAAGTCAGCCTACTCCTTCTTCGTCCACTGGTATTCTTCCTTTCCTTTGGGTGATACAAAATCAAATTTCATTATTAAAAGTAATTCAAAGTCGGTTTTAAATAATACCTCCATTTTCTTTTTCCAACTCGTGAACTCACCCTCGAACTTTGGTGGGCAGATCCTCGGTCCGGACATCTCGTGTGCTTCGTTCGGTGGTTAGTCCTCCTGAAGCATCTTGTTAGGACCCTTGGTGGCCGGCTACAAAGGGTGAATAGCCCTTGCACAAAAACAAATAAAAATACCTTCCTTGAACTTTTAACTTAATATAACACTTGCATAAAAGAATAATAAAGAAATTAAAAAGAAAGAGGCACCAAGAAGTTACTTGGTTACAATCAGGGAGGTTGTTAATCCAAAGAAGTTAAATCGCACTAAAAAAAATCTCCTTCAGGCGGAAAAGCCTCTTTACAGCAATGAATGCACAAAAAGACAAAGCTAAAATAGAAAAGCCAAAGTGCACAAGTGTTGTTTGGATATTTCTGGTTGTTATTTAGCTTTGGGAGCAGGGCTGCTTATATAGCCCTACTCGGGGTGCATGGAAATGTTCCAAGCTCCTGGAGAGGGATAAAATTTTATAACCTTCGCAACGGATCGCAGTCAAACGTGATCTAGATAAAATCCGGGCCTTCCGCTCCGGTTTCGCTCGCCTCGGTCCGGGTCTTCCGCTCTGGTTTCTCTTGCTTGGGTGATCTCAGCTATCCGGAATAGGGCTCACCTGAACCCAATTTCCGATCTTCTCAAGCAAGCTTCTGCTCCAGCTTCTCGTCCCTCAGAAATGTCATGCGCCTCCTTCTCATCTGCCCACGTACCCTTTCGTAGCACCTCTTCCCTCAGATGCACCGAGCCCGTCAGCTCTCTCCCATGCCGTCCTTCTTGTTAACTACGTCTTTTGCTCGACATCCTGTACTCCTAAGTTCCTGCACACTTAGACACAGGATTAAATATAATAGGACCTAACATAACTTGTTTGATCACATCAAAATAATCTTGGAGTACCAACACTTCCATCCATTTCTTCCAATATAGGAAATCATCCCCGTTGAATAGCGACTAATGAATGGTGATGTATCCTTCATTTTGGGTCATTTATCACTGAAATAGAAAACTTGAAAATATTTCCAAAACTTGGTCTTGGGGTAAATAGTGTGGGAGGGAAAAGAAAAACTAATTGGTGTTGCACCAATTTAGGATATTGCAAAAAGAGATGAGAAAACTTGTCCAAAGAGGTAATTGCACAAATTTAGATTATATCGAAAAGCTCAAAATCGAAAAGAGAAATTAAAAGAATGTTTTGAAAATCACCCCATGCCTGATTGGTGGTTGCACCAATTCAAAGTCAACCTGACTCTAATATCACTTGTTGGATCATGAGAGGAGGGTGAATCACGTTCGTCAAAAATTACAAGTTAAACGGAGTTACTCAGCAGAAAGATTAAAGAAAAGCAATACATATGAAAAACTCAGTTGATTTTACTTGGTTTGAAGCCTTCGACGACTCCTACTCCAAGACCTAGGTCCCACAGACCTATGATGGGCAATCCACTAAACGCCTCTCTTAGAATCATTAGAAGAGGTAATCAAATACAAGATAGAGACAGTGTAATAGCCTGCACTTCCCTTTAAAAGTAGTAGAATGAGAAATTTGAAACACAATTAGAGTTACAAACAATTTGGACGCGCTCATGCATTGTTGTCAGTCTACCGGAGATGATTGGTTGACTCAAAAGCATAGCTCGATGGTAGACAAACTTCTTTGAAGTAGCAGCAGGAAGTCGAAGCAGTTAAAAGCCCAATCGGAAGCGCAGAAGCTCGTATAAGTGATGGATATGATAGCTTGGGCGAGCACTCCTTTTATTGAGCATGGAAGGAGCCTTCCAAAGCTTTGAAGGCACCTCTAATGTGGCAAATATGATCCTAAACAGCCTGGTCCTTATCTGTGACGAAGTCTAAATTTTATCATGTGGAAGGCACCTTTCATTGCCTTGAAGGTGCCTTTCATAAATAGTGCGAAGGCACCTTCCACTGCTTGAAGGTGCCTCAAGCACTGTTCACCCGATGCCTTTTATGCTCCTTTTGCCCTGCAAAAAGTGTTAGTCCAATAACCTACAAGACAAGTGTTGATTCGTTGGTCCAATTAAAGATAAGGATTTTTCTAATGAGGAGTATGAAATTCCTGTAGAAGCTGTTGATTCTCCTATTGAAGATATAGATGCAAACAAATTATTTGAAGCTTTTGAAGATGGTAATGTTGTGGATAGAAGTGTGGAGACTTGTGATATGAAGGCAACTTCCCAATATTTACTTTCTTTAAGTCCACAACCACTTGACATTATGGATGTAGAAATTGAGGTGAATGATGAACAAAGTGTAGGGACTTTGGTAGAAGTAACAAGGCCCCAAGGATCACCACTTTTAGAGACACCTTCTGAACTAGAACTAGAGCACTTACTTGATCTAGTTGAAGACACATTCACTTGTTTAGAACATTCAAGTACCTTCCATCATTACAAGGTTGGTATTTCTTGTAATCTTTTAGGAAATTTCAATGAGGCACCTATAGTCAATTTTGTTGGATGTGTTAGAACTTTTGATACATGCTTAGTCAAACTTGATAATGTTCTAGTTCTTAATTATATCACATTCATATGAGAGGTGTTATCTCTCTTTGGGTGTGCATATTCCTATAAGGCCTAGAATTGGAAGTTCAATCTGAACCATCTCCATCTTCCGGGATGCACTTTCAAGGAGACGAAGATGGGGGTAGTGAAACATTACTATATTGCCCCTATGATAGCGGCTCTCTCCTTAATAAAATGGGCTATTGGAAAGAAATCCCAAAAGTATCTCACTCTGGCCAAAGCGAGGTTTCGATGAGCCTAATAAGGGGTTGCGCTAATGACCTAAAATAAGTACTTCTTGAGAGGCAGCCCAAATTCATTCTTGTTTGCATTTAAGCCTTTCTAGTTTCTTTTCTTTTTCTTAACCCATACCCTCTACTTAATTCTTCTTGCCTAATCTTATTTTTCTAGGATTCAATGATTAGGAGAATGTTATTGCCTGATGAAGAAGTTAATGACTTTGGCATTCAACACGTATCATTTGGTAACTTCTTTTACTTCAAATCTCCTCTGTATTATTTTTTATTTTCATGGAGTCTATAAAAGATCTAAGTCTAGAGGAATGTACTGGATTTAGATTAGTGTTTGTCATATTTTTTTACATAATAAAATTTTCTAGTTGTATCATACATCATATCATAATTATTTGTGTTGGTTTCGGGAGTGCCATAATTAAACCTATGTTTTGATGTTGCCAAATATTTAAGTTAAGTCTTATTATTATCTAATGAATTAATCAAGTATGTAGGATGCTCAACTTGGAAAATCCTAGTAGGTCAGCTAGACCTAATACTAGGAAAGGAAAGTCTCAGTAGATCGTGGAACCAGGCAGGAAGTCCAGATGGGTCAAGTGGATCTGACATTTGACAGATAGACTCGATATATCTAGAGGACCCGATATCGAGTCAAGTGGGATCCCTAGCGACCGATCTATGGCGATTAAGTTCAAACAGTATGGAAGAATGATGTTTGCCAAGTGAGTTGAGATAACTACTGGTGGTAGTGTGGTGAGATCGTATCCCAATAGGGGCAAACCTTAGGCGCTGATCTAACTAAAGAAACTAATGGAGATTTTTAAGTTGAGATCAAGATAGTCTTAACTACCTCATTTCATGCACATATATATCTATCTAATTCTGTCTTGTAGATTGAACAAAATTTGACTTGACTGAGGGTTTGGTCGACTAAACAACAGGTTCAGTTAACCGATCTAGCTAGCATGGCACAGATACGATCGTGTTCTACAAACATGGAAACATAAGTTTATCGATCTATTGAACGAGTGGTTCAGTCGATCAATCAAATTTTGGTAAATGGTAGAGATTGTAAGGGATCAATGGTCGGTTAGAAGGGGGGTTGGATAGCTAGGTCACCCCAAATCGATTTCTTCTCTATAAGGTTAGTGCACAAGCGGAATGTACTAAAACAAAACAATGAAAACAAAGCAAGAATACAAACGCTAACACAATTCCTTTACGTGGTTCAAAGATTGCTTGCTCCTACTCCACGGTGTGTCCTTGAGGTGGACGAACTCTTGATCCTTCGGTGGATCAATCCCCGGCAATCTCCGGCTAGAGCTTACTCCTTCTCGGTGGAGTACAACCTCTCACAAATCACTCTTCTTCTTTTACAAGATGGAGATTAAGAATAGGAAGAAGAGTATGGCTTGGAAGCTTTGGGCAATGACTTAGGAGTTATTCAACAAGCATGAGTAACCTCCTTTATGCCCCAAAGTTTCCTATAAATAAGAGGAGAGAGTTGATCATCATATCAACTCAACCCCGACATCAGTTGACTGGTCCATGCACCAGTCGACTGATGTAGCCATTAGATATAACCAACGGCTCTATGCAAAAGTCATCTTCTGCCAACGGTCATATACCAATCAACTGGTCATGAGACCAGTCGACTGGTCCCCTTAGCCGATGAGCATAGAATCATTCTGTGCTTTCTGTGAAATTGGATCAGTCGAATGGTCCATTACATTCTCTCACACTCATCCTTTCCGGAGTCTCCTTTGAAGCCCTCTTCCTCGGCCTTCGTCCCTCAGATGCACCCGAGCCCGCGGCTCCTTTCCGTGTCATCCTTCACGCTGCCTTGAAATCTGCTTCCCTCAGCTCTACTCCATTGCTCCTCATCTGACAGTCCCTCGGATGTCTTCCACACCATCCTTCACCGACTCAAGGATCCGAGCCTTTGGATGAGCTTCCCATACTTATCCACACCAAGTTCTCATGTGTTTCACCAAGTCCTGCAAGACTCAAACACATATCAAACACATATGAAAGCCTAACTTAAACTCTTTGACACACACATCAAAACCATGATCACACCGATCAAACTTAGGTCGATTACACCAACAAAGATCAGATCTAATCAATTCAGAATTGACATATTTTGGTTAAGTCAATCGATAAGTTGGATCAGTTGACTAAATAGCATGGTTTATGGGATCAGATGGATCAAATCTGGGCAAACAAGGAAGGGCGCAGAGTTCAGTCGACTGATAGGTTCAATCGACCGAATAGTTTTTTATTTGACCAAATGATGCCTATAAAAGAAGGCCTTGGGGTTCTAACTGAAGACAACAATTCTTCACCCTGCTTCATTCTATTCATACTTCTACTGTGTGTGCAAGCTCCTACTGCTACGATGCAAGAAGGCTCACCGACAACCAAGCTTCATCTTCATTTCGCTTTTGGCAAAATATTTATATTGCTTGCATTTTTTATTTATACGAAGATAGTATTATCATTATTGTCCTCATTCTGTATGGTTCATTCATTTAGTGAAATAACCTATCGATACAATCTAGTGGATTATGGGTTCTTGAAGTAGGAGTTGGTTGAGCTCTGAACCAAGTAAAAAATTAAAAGTGTCATTTTTATTTTAAACTTCTTATTTCAATTTCCACAGCATACTCGATAAGTTTTTAAAAAGAAAAGATTTTAACAATTGGTATCATAACTAAGTTGCTCTGAAAAGACTAACCATTTTTCTAGCTTTTAATTTTTTTTCTTTGTATTATTTCTTTTCAAATTTCTTTATCTTACACAACTTACCCCAAGATAAAATCTTAGATATTGATTGTTGTTTATATTCTTTTGCAAGTATGTTGATGTCCCACTAAGAAGGTTATAGCATTGTCCATCCACCAATCTTTAACAGAGAAGACTTTAGCTATTGGAAATGGAGGATGGATTACTTTCTAAAGTTCAACATTGATATGTGGTTCAGTATCAAGAAAGGGCACATAGCACTAGTAAATAAACTCGTAGAACAACTAGATCCAAAGAAGTAGAATCTGGAGATGAAAAATAAAGCTCAAATCGATGATCGGGCCACATACACCCTCCAATGTGGTTTCATGAATAAAGAGCTTGATCGAGTTGGTTACTTCAATATTGCCAAGGAGATTTGGGACAAGTTGATCAAAATTCATCAGGAAACCCATGCTCCAAGGATAACATAAAGCAATCTTAATTTAAATAAGTTTTCTAACAATAAAATATAGGACAATGAATCATCCTCGGAAGAGTCATGATGTGCATAGGTTATGCTCGGTATTGAGAGAAATGGATAAGTGTTTCTCTAGTAATCTAACTCAGTCTCAAAGGAGAATTTTATCATTTTCACTCATGACAACTATTTTCTATCTCTTATTCTTTTTTGTTGGATCGAAAGCGCTAGAGGGGGGGTGAATAGCGCTCGTGACTTTCACTTGTTTCGGATTCCGAAAAATGTTCAAGTTAGAAACAGCGGAAATGATAAACAGAATAAGCACAAACACAGAGAGACACCAAGAGTTTACTTGGTTCGGAGCCTAGGGTGACTCCTACTCCAAGGACCGCGATCGTTGATCGCTTTCAGTGGGCAACAACTATAATATCAATAAAGTGTACAAGTATAACAGTTTATAGCTCAAATTAAGACAATACCGACAATACAAGAGATGAATGGAAATTAGTCGTCAGTTGTTGAAGCAGCAGAGCATTGCTTGAGCGTTCGGAGCAGCGTATGAGTGCATAGGATGTTCTGATCGAGTTGAGTTTTTGGCTGCTTCCTGAGGCTCCCTTTTATAGGCTCTTCAAGACTGATTCGGATCCCCAAGTCTTGGGATCAGGTTTGACCCAAGGCAGATCGGTCGACCGATCCACGCATTCGATCAACCGATCAGGCGGTCTCCTCCTATCTGATCCGCCCGATCCACTCGCTCCGCTTCGATCTAGTCAAGAGTTATCCCTAGTTCGGTCGACCGAAATCCCGGTTTGGTCGACCGATCTCGTGGTCGAGCTCGGTCCACTCGCTGGAAGTTTGATCACCTGCTTTAGGGATTCGGTCGACCGATAACCTGGTTCGGTCGACCGATCCCATTCAATTCTGACCTTGCACAGAATTTGTTAGAAACGTTCTCCTGCAAAACAGAGTTAGAATATAGCAGATATATAAGTAAATAGATTGACAATCTTCGGATTGTCCGATTCTGACTTCGGATTTCCGACCGGAAATCCTAGGTCGAGCCGACGCCTACTGTTCCCTCTTGCGGGAACACGTCCTCACCTACTCCACTCAGGAGAAGTTACCTTTTGCCAGTTCGGTCCTCCAGACCGACTGGACTTTTGCTTGGCGCTCGAATCTTCCAGTCTTCATGCTAGACACCCGCTCCATGACTCGTCCAGACTTTCACCTGGTTCGCGACACAAAGATTGTTGGTGCGGGTAGCACTAACGGTCTAACTCAGGTTTTGATGAATGACAAATCAGGTTAAGTTAGTTTGTTGTTGTCTAACACTTTGATCGAGTGTGCAGGAGAAGTCCAGATAGGTCGACGGGCTGACCAGATGTCTGGCACGAAGCCCAGCTAGGTCGATGGGCTGACCGAATAGCTGGCACGAAGTCCAAGCGGGTCGACGGGCTGACTGGACGCTTAGGCACGAAGTCCAGCTAGGTCGACGGGCTGACCGGATAGCTGGCACGAAGTCCAGACGGGTCGACGGGCTGACCGGACGTCTGGCAGGTAAGTGAGGTAAGTCACTGGAGGGGAATGACTGCGATGACGCGTTCCCGGGAAGGGAACATTAGGCGTCGATCTGGCTTAGATCCATTTCGGATATCAAAGTCGAGATCGTGACTAGGTTCCGATCTCGGAAAGACGAAATCTAAGTCATACTCTTTTTGCTAAATTCATACTCACTTTGCTTTTTTGTAAAACTATGCGAACAATCTGTGTTGCAGGGTATATTTACCTCGGACTAACCTTTTCTTGCAGGAGAAGGACTTTCTGGAGAAGAGGGGTCCGGGCGCCCGGAGGGGATCCGGGCGCCCGAAGGCAAGTTTTATCCAAGCCGAGTCGTCGCCACGTGGAGTTCGTTGATTAGACTTGCCACATAGCACCAGGGCGCCCGGAAGGGATCCAGGCGCCCGGAGCAGCATATAAAAAAAGCCCCAGGGGTGGAGCTTCAAGATGAACTGAGAATCTACTGCTTGCTCTTCTGCTCTACGCTACTGCGACGCCGCGAGGCTATTCTGACAAAGCGCTTTCTTAAGTCTAATTCTTCTTCTCTTGTCGGTATTTTATTTCTGTCAATTCTTGTACTTAATTATCTTGTAATCATCATTCGAATTGATAGTGATTGCCCAACGAAAGTACTCACAGAGTACGGGCCTTCGAGTAGGAGTCGTCACAGGCTCCGAACGAAGTAAAATTACTGTGTCTGTTCTTTTAAATTCCGCTGCGCTTAACTCTTTTCAACGTTGTTTTTCGAATCGATATTCACCCCCCCCCTCTATCGATACTTCACGATCCAACAAGTGGTATCAGAGCAGATACCGCTCTGATTTGGTGCAACAACCAATCAGACAGGGGGTGAAATATTAACCTTTTTTTTTGTTTTCAGTTTTACGCTTAATTCCAATCCGGTATTATTACCTGTTTTGGAATTTTTTTTCGTTGCAATTAAATCTAAATTGGTGCAACACCAATTTAGATACTTCTATTATTTTTTCCCGCACTGTTAATCCAAGACCAAGTCTTGGGATATTTTTTGTCGTTGTTTACTTGTATGCAGGATGTCTCAACTAGAAGGCTTCAGCACAGTACGTCCTCCCCTATTCAACGGGGATGACTTCTCATACTGGAAGAAAAGAATGGAGGTGTACCTAAAGACGGACTACGATCAATGGTTCTGCGTCATAAAGGCCTACCGAGCTCCAGTCGACAACTCCGAAAATCCACTAGACCCGGAACAGTGGACTCCGGACATGAGGAAAAAGGCGTCGACGGAAAACAAAGCAATCAACATGCTACACTGCGGTCTAACACGAGAAGAGCTGAACCGGGTCGGACCGCATCAGAACGCTAAAGAATTATGGGACAAACTGATCGAGCTGCACGAAGGAACGAGCGATGCAAAGGTAACAAAAAGAGACTTACTTTTAAATAAAATATTTAATATAAAAATGCAGGAAGGGGAAACTGCAAGTCAACTACACGCGAGGATCAAGGACATCCTCAATGGGCTCCACACGCTAGGCCACCAGATGGAAAACAGAGACTTAATAAGGTACGCACTAAATGCTTTTCCACATAATAGTTTGTGGGCATCGATCGTAGATGCCTAAAAAATTTCTAAAAACTTATCTAAATTAAAGTTAGACGAGCTTTTTCGTGAGTTAGAACTGCATGAACAAACTAATGCTAGAGCCGAGAAAGGTGTTGCTTTATTTGCAGGCTCCTCCAAAGAAAAGAAGAGCAAGTCTGAATCTGAAGAAGATTCCGATCAAGATTCCGAAGACGAAGAATACCTGGTGAACTTGGTAAGAAAAATGTTCACCAGGAGAAAAAGGAGCTTCAGCAAGAAGGGCATTCAAAAGATCAGTTCTCCCGCGGAACAAAAGAACGTGACTTGCTTCGAATGCAACAAAAAGGGGCACTACAAGAACGAATGCCCAAGACTGAAGCTTGACAAACAGAAGCCGACCAAAAAGAAGGCCCTCAAAGCAACGTGGGACGACTCCTCAGACGAATCGGAGGTAGAAGAGCAGAAGCACCAGAGCCACCTCGCGCTGATGGCCCGCGAAGCTGAAACGGAAGACGAATCGGGAGATGAATCGGAAGACGGGTCCGAACCCGAATCGAGCCATGAGTACGTACTCGTTTCCGAAGACCCGGATGAGGTATATTTCAATTTAAACAAAATTTTTTTAAAATTATTTCCTGCTTAAATAGTAAATTGGTTAAAATAGAAAATGAAAACAAATCACTCCTTGAGGAAAATCAAGACCTCAAGGAACAAATCAAAAATTCAAATCCAACTCAAGATCTAACACTTGAGGAGAATTTATCATTAAAATCAGAAATTAATAAGTTAAAAGAAATGCTACAAAAATTCACAACAAGATCAAAAAATCTAGACTTAATTCTGAATAATCAAAAGGCGTGTTATAATAAAACCGGACTCAGATACAAGTCGAACTCAAATAAAACTTTTAAATCATTAATAACTCAATACAAATCAACTAATCAAGCTTGGGCTCCGAAAGCGTGTTTGACCACACAAGTAGTGTCACGCCCCGAGGGAGTCTCTGTCCGAAGAAATTTCGGCAGCACCTCCCCTGTACGGGTGACAATCTGAAGCACTTCTACAGGCATAATATACCTCAGCCACATGCGGCTGGAATCATAACAATAAAAGAAAACAACCACCACGCAGTTAATATCAAATTCAGCCTCTGGCTGACACAACCACGCAGTTAAAAGTAAAACAGCCCACTCGGCTGTACCAAAACCAAAACACAACAAAAACTGACAGAAACCAAATACAACCAAACACAAAACTGCTAGCCGGCTAGGCTTACACAACCAACAACATAACACCCAGAAACAAAATCAGAACACAAATCGAAATACAAAAATTTCATATACCAAGATAAAAAAACAGAAAGGCAGCGATATGTCTTCTGATGTGACACGGGGACCAGCAGACAGGATGCTCCAAGCGACACCATAAATAACCTGGTACCTGAAAAGATAGTGTCCACGGGGGTGAGTTCAACAACTCAGCGAATACCAATAGACATGCCTAGTAAGATATATCTAATAGCAATAAACATGGAATACAGCTTCTGAATAATATATAGGAAATATACAAAACTGAAAAGTAACCAAGGAAGCTATACTCACCAGAAACTCCTATCCTGAACTAAAGGGTCAACAAACCGATACGCAGTATGTCTCCTGTATGCATGTCAAACAAATGCATCCACCAAAATGCAGCATATAAGTGCAGCAAACACAAACAAATAAAAGCAATCAATGCATGTGATGACCGTGCACTCTAACATCACTGCTCCTGAACAGTGACCGAGTGGACGGAATGCTGTCGGAGTACTCCTGTCCTGTGACCCCAAATCATAAATGGGGGAGCTCAATGCTCTCATCTCCCGGTACACGATGACGGGGAGGAAATCTCTGCCGGCTACCACGCTGAGTCACCTGACCAACGGAGCCAAACAGAGTCCACCATCTGCTGGCTACCACGCTGCTACACTAAATGCCAGCGGAGCCAAACAGAGCGGAACTGACTGCCGGCTACCACGCTGAGTCATATGACCAACGGAGCCAAACAGCAGAACCGCCACACACCTGCCTGATATACCACTAAACCATGAGTGGGGGTGTGTGCAGTACATGTAACTGGCGATGAGCTCAACCATAGTGGAGTCGACAATCATACAGCATGCAATCATGATGCATGTCACTATACATAGCAAAAACTTATCAACATAACCATATCCATATATACAAAATGGGTACTGTAAAAGCGATGGTCACATACCAAAATCTAGAGTACACAGGTCAGATAGAATATCAAAACATATGTCTCGAATATAACAAGTATGGTATATCCTGATCAGCATAGAAAAATCCATATATATATAATATGGGTACCATAGTATCAGTAGGTCAAATCCACGGATCCAGGATATACAGGTCCTCTCTGGTATAACAACCTAGATCCTAAACATATCCCCCTTCCATAACCTATGTACCAACAATATGCACAGATCAAAGAACAAGGTCTAGGTACACGAACCATATATGACAAACAAACAGAGGTACACAAGCCAGTCATGGCATAAAAACCTAAGTATCAGATAATCTAAATACACATGACTAAAACCAAAAATCCAGAACCTAGTCCTAACCTCAGTAAAACATGGTATGTCACTTACTCTAGAAACTAAGATACATAAGGTAATAAAGTACTCATGGCAATAAGATACTCATGGCAACAAATCATAGTGATATAAGCACGAATACATCACAGGCGACAAACCTAACATGCTATGGATATCAAACAGTGACATACCAAAGACAAACATGTTCATTGCTTGTAGTTATAAAATACTATGCATATCTAATGACAATATCATAAAAGATAAGTCAAGAGGTACCCGCCTTTAGATGTAGATCGTGTCAAACTAATCCCTTGTCGAGACGCTCGTCCCGAATCCAAGTCCTGCGATCACAGTATATTTTATTTAGCTAATTTCATCATGTATCCAACATTTCTTTCACAACCATTCTCCTTATAAATTAATCCAGTTCAATTAGTTAACCATTCATGTCAATATACTCCAACTATCCAATCCAGACATGAAACTAGCATTCATTCAGATTAAGCTATAAATTACGGTAGCCACACCTTGTTTAACCTAGTACACAACAACTGCCAGAGTACCACCAAGAAGAATTGATGTTGGATCTCTACCACTGGAATTTCAGTTGCCGACACTGCCAAGGAGCCACTGCCAAGATGTTTCATTCCTAATAAACACCACATCCGAAATCTCAAACCTCTACATCTCAAGACTAAAAAAAAATCAAAATCCCTTACCTATGTGCCAATAGTTTCTTCCCCAAGCTGAAGTCACCGAAAGGGGTTGTTGAGGTCGGCAAACAAGGGCTCGCCGGTGGTGGTTGTGCTGCCAAGTTGCAGCAGAGAGGGCGGCCGGCGCTAGGACACAGGCATCGGCGGCGCATGGTCGGACTGGTGGCAGTGGCCAGTGGCGACTAGGGCAGACGGCACGGAGGGAAAAGAGAACTCGGTAATGTGGCTCGGGCTTGAGGGCAGAGGAAGGGTGGCCAGTACTCTCCATTTGACGGCGGCAGAGGATCGGCAGCAGGGGAAGAGGATCGGCTCGGCGCTTCTCCAGGCGGCGTCGGCTATGGCTAGGGCACCAGATGAGAAGAGATTGGCGCCGAGTGAGAAGAGAGGAAGAAAGGGGAATTGCTTGGGGTCGGGGAAATAGGGCACGCATGGCTCGCGGGGAAAGAATAAGAGAAGAATAAAAGAAAAAGGAAAAGAAAAATAAATCTTTTCCTCATTAAAACAGGGTAGCCTAAACAAGCTTTCCCGGGCCCCGTTTTTATTCTCATGAACTCGTCCATACGAGCTCCGAAAAATTCCTGAAAAATTTCCAAAAATTCCGGAAAATTCCCTTATTAATATTCGCCTATTTTCGGTATTTTACATTCTCCCCCACTAATAAAAATTTGGTCCCCAAATTTTGTTCTCTACCATCAGCAAATACTAACAACAGGCAAAGAGTATAGATACTGAACGGTAAATTTAACCACATACCTCATATAAACATATGGGGGTATCGAGCTTGAATAGTAACCTCGAGCTCCCAAGCAGCCTCCTCGTCCGTATGATGCTGCCATCCGACTTTAACCAGCCGGATAGTCTTGTTTTGCAACTGACGCTCTTTCCGGTTTAAAATCTATACCGGAACCTCCTCGTAGGTAACACCAGGCTGAAAAGGAACTGAAATATCTGTCAGCACATGTGTCGAGTCGGATATATACCTCATCAGCATAGACACCTGGAATACGTCGTGATCGCCCGCCAACGCTGGTGGTAGCACTAAACGATAAGCTACCGCTCCAACCCTTTCCAAGATCTGGAAAGGTCCAATGTATCGCAGGCTAACTTACCTCTGAGGCCAATTTCTTCACCCCTTTCGTGGGTGAAATTCACAGAAATACCTGGTCGCAAATGGAGAACTTTAAAAGTCTCTGACTCCGGTCAGCATAACTCTTCTGGCAGTCTTATGCCTCTAACATCCTCCGTCCGATAGTATGGACCAACTCTGTCTCAAGCTGAGCTCTATGAGGTCCTAATAACTGGGCCTCCCCAACCTCTTCCCAGAGGATGGGTGTCCGACAAGGCCTACCTTACAACGCTTCAACGGTGGCATTTGGATAGCCGAATGCAAACCGTTGTTGTAGACGAACTCTACCAACGGCAAATGGTCCTCCCAACTGCCTCCAAAATCTAGTACACAAGACTTCAGCAAGTCCTCTAGAGTCTAAATGGTCCGCTGTGACTATCCATCTGTCTGAGGATGGAAAAAACTGTACTGAAACAGAGCTGCGTGCTCAAGGTCTGCTGCAGACTCTGTCAAAAACGAGACGTGAATCGGGGTCTCTATCCGAAATAATAATCAATGGGACACCACGTGATCTGATGATCTCCTGGCAAAACAGATCTACCAATCGATCCAGGAAATCTATCCTCCGATTAGCTAAAACGTGCGCGGATTTGGGTAATTGATCAAAGATTACCCAAATCGCGTCATGTCCTCGGCAAACTCACCACAAAGTCCATAGTAATATGTTCTCATTCCCACTCGGGAATAGGAATCCGCTGAAATAAACCGACAGGTCTCTGGTGCTCGGCCTTCACTTGCTGACAGACAAGACATCTAGCTACAAAATCTGCGATGTCTCCCTTCATGTCGTTCCACCAATAGAAACACCTCAAATTCTGGGTACATACGGGTACCACCAGGGTGGACAGCAAATCATGAGCGATGAGCCTCCGGAAGTAACTTCTATAAGACCGGATGAGATTGAAATACGCAAAATCTGTCTCAAAAGCGTATAACACCCTCCTTGTCTCGTGTGAACTCGGTCTGCTGCCCAGAAGCTATCTAGCTGCAAATAAACTGCAAATATTGATCAGCAGCCTAGGGCTCTCGGATCCTTGTCCTGATCGACGACAAAGAAGCCATGATAACAAGAATACCCTACTCTGTCTGTAGCCACAACTCGGTGGCAAGCCAAAGTCACTCTAGACTTCCGGCTAAATGTGTCGACAACCACATTAGCTTTTCCTGGGTGATAGCTAATGGTACAATCAAAATCCTTCAGGAACTCCATCCATCTTCCCTGTCGGAGATTAGATTCCTTTCTAAGTGAACAAATATTTGAGACTCTTATGGTCCGTGAGAATCTCAAATGTAACACCGTATAGATAAGGCTGCCAAATCTTCAAGGCACAAAATAATGACGGCCAGCCACAAGTCATATACTGGGTAGTTCTACTCATGCTCCTACAACTGTCGAGAAGCATAGGAGACTACTCTATCGTGCTGCATCAGAACAGTGCTCAAACCCTGAATAGATGTGTCGGTGCAGAGGACATATTCGTCCTCTCCAGAAGGTAAAAATTCAAAATCGGAGCCGACCCTAGTCTCCGCTTCAGCTCCTAGAAGCTGGTCTTGTTATCCTCAGTTCAAGTGAACTTCACTCCTTTCCCAGTCAGGCGTGTCAGTGGCATAACAACGCATGGAAAAACCCTCAACGAGCCTCCGATAATCACTAGCTCGACAAAGGGAGTTGCGAGTCTCATGTATAGACTATGGTAACTCCTAACTGGTATCAACCTCTATCTCCTGTGGATCCACGGTATACCCCTACTGGTGACCATGTGTCTCAATCATCTCACAGAAGACAATCAAAATACGCACCACTGATCTTCACATATAGATATTCTCGTCGAATCATCTTTAGATCTATGCAAAGGTGGTGCACGTGACTCACCTCGGATCCGAAATAGATCACCACATCGTCAACAAAGACAATGGAAACCAATCTAAACATCCTAGGAATACCCATATCATCGAGTCCATGATAACATCTAGGGCACCGCAAGCACGAATGGTAAAACCAAGACACATAATGTTCTATCACAGACATTCCTAACCATAAGATCCACCACAATAAACAGATCTAATCACCAACGATATATAATCACCAAAGAATAGCTCCTCCAGTGTGAGAGCAATGCTCCATCACACGAAATACTACATATGTGGGAGCAACGCTCTACCACAAGAAATCCTCAATATGTAGGAGTAACACTCCACTATAAATAATCTGTAACATGTATCTACAATAAATATGGGAGCAATGCTCCACTACAAGCAATCCGCAATATGTGGGAGCAACGCTCCACCACATAACAATCCCTAAATATGTGGGAGCTACGCTCTACCACAACAATCCAGAATATGTGGGAGCTACGCTCTACCACAACAATACATAAGTACCCCAAAGCACCTAACTATCAAGCTAGAGACCGCACTAGATCTCTCTACCACAGATCACTGTGGGTAGCCTAGGGTATAACCACCCAGTAAGCAAATCAAATCCATAGTCAACTCTATCATCCTCCTAGTGGGTCGGTCACCCACTAATGGGAGAATTAGTTGACAGGGTAAAACAACCAATATCATAATGTAGACATTTAACATCCTACATTCGACATACGTACAATCATCATGATGCTCCAATCCTCCAACTAGTACACACCAAAAATACTCACATCATAGGTATAAATCACTGTGATACCTCCAATAATATATACTGAACCCGTGTGCATATATCATCGTAGGTAAAATCAACAATACCCCTCAAACAACACTCACATGACAAATATACACATATGCCAAGAGTATAATCAACACATACTTCCAATAAGGCATACTAAAACCCAGGTGCATTCACAAATCACACATAATCAACAAGATACCTCAGATACCACACCAAACACATATGTACATATCACAACACCGATGTAGTCGACAAGATACTTCCAACATGACACTCACACCCATGTGCACATACCACGACACAGATTTAAATCGATAAGATACCTCCAATATGTTAATCAGGCACGTACAGCTAACTAAATAGCTATAATCCACAAGGAACCTACAATAACCATATCTAGATGGGAATACCCACACTATCTACAAATGAATTATCCATCATAGAACTCCTTCAACTCATAACAATCAGAATATACATGCAAAATCAGCATACTAGCTCGATCAAATAGACCAACCCTATGCTACCAACACTCATGGGTTACGGGTATACCTAAACAAAAATCCTGCATATGTATTAAGCAAGAATACATCAATCATAGACAGCCCAAAATAAAGCAGCCTAATCATCCAGTAACAACCCTGCTCTAGGTTCAACAGAACTAGTAGCGGACAAAAGAGATATACACGCCATGGTAACATTGCAAGTCAATGTCGTACCCTACTAAGACTATATCTAATGGGGAAAATTTTAACATCATAAATCCAAACTTCTAAGTCATCCAACTAGGTATATACAGTCCATGGTCAAAACCCCTACTTAGTTAGAGTATGCAATCCCCTACTGATCGAACCAACAAAACTATATCGGTAATCTACTAACTGATCAAGATTACATTAATCCTCTACCAGCAACTAAAGTATATCAATCCACGACTACTCAAGTCGACAAACGTAAATCAGTCTCCTACTGACCGATCTAACAAAAGTAAATCAATTATCTACTGAAGAAATTAAGTAAGATAAAATGATATACTACAGGCTAAGTCAACATAAAGATATAGATACTATCCACTACCCAGCTAATAATAGCAGAGGCTGGTATGTGCCTCAATCAGCTAACCAACTAATAATAACAGAAGCTAAAAACTACTGGTGTATGATATGATAAATCACCAAAAACTGTAACCCTTAACCTCTATCAAGGTCGATCATCATCAGTAGTTTACCTAATGCATAAAATGTATGATATATCAACTAGACAGGTACTAGTAAAGAGTGCTAATACATGTCATAAACTGTAATAGTCAACAGTGCATATACTAACAAAAATGGAGAATAACAGTATACCAACATACCTCCTATAGCTTGGAGATGTCCTGCTGCTGCCAGGTCCCAAAACCCGAAAAGTCACATCGAGAAGACTAAAACACAAAATCCGAAACACAGGGAAAATAAGACTCGTAAGCCGATCTCTGATACCAAATAAATTGGTATCAAATAAATCTCGAAAATCCAGAACACATAGCAAGTATCCTATACCTGCTCTGATACCACTAAATTTTCATGCCCCGAGGGAGTCTCTGTCCGAAGAAATTTTGGCAGCACCTCCCCAGTAAGGGTGACAATCTGAAGCACTTCAACAGGCATAATATACCTCAGCCACATGTGGCTGGAATCATAACAATATCAAATTCAGCCTCTGGCTGACAGAACCACGCAGTTAAAAGTAAAGCAGCCCACTCGGCTGTACCAAAACCAAAACACAACAAAAACTGACAGAAACGAAATACAACCAAACACAAAACTGCTAGCCGTCTAGGCTTACACAACCAACAACATAACACCCGGAAACAAAATCAGAACACAAATCGAAATATAGAAATTTCATATACCAAGATAAAACAACAGAAAGGCAGCGATATGTCTTTTGATGTGACATGGGGACCAGCAGACAGGATGCTCCAAGCGACACCATAAATAACCTGGTACCTGAAAAGATAGTGTCCACGAGGGTGAGTTCAACAACTCAGCGAATACCAATAGACATGCCTAGTAAAATATATCTAACAGCAATAAACATGGAATACAGCTTCCGAATAATATATAGGAAATATACAAAACTGAAAAGTAACCAAGGAAGTTGTACTCACCAGGAACTCCTATCCTGAACTAAAGGGTTATCAAACCGATACGCAGTATGTCTCCTGTATGCATGTCAAACAAATGCATCCACCAAAATGTAGCATATAAGTGCAGCAAACACAAACAAATAAAAGCAATCAATGCATGTGATGACCGTGCACTCTAACATCACTGCTCCTGAACAGTGACCGAGTGGACGGAATGCTGTCGGAGTACTCCTGTCCTGTGACCCCAAATCATAAATGGGGGAGCTCAATGCTCTCATCTCGACACGATGACGGGAGGAAATCACGGCCACCACTGAGTCACCACCAACGGAGCCAAACAGAGTCCACCATCCGGCTACCACGCTGCTACACTAAATGCCAGAGCCACCATCTACCGGCTACCAAGCTGAGTCATATGACCAACGGAGCTAAACAGCAGAACCACCTGCCCGATATACCACTAAACCATGAGTGGGGTGTGTGCAGTACATGTAACTGGCGATGGGCTCAACCATAGTGGCACAGCATGCAATCATGATGCATGTCACTATACATAGCAAAAACTGATCAACATAACCATATCCATATATACAAAATGGGTACTGTAAAAGCGATGGTCACATACCAAAATCTAGAGTACACAGGTTAGATAGAATATCAAAACATATGTCCCGAACATAACAAGTATGGTATATCCTGATCAGCATAGAAAAATCCATATATATATAATATGGGTACCACAGTATCAGTAGGTCAAATCCACGGATCCAGGATATTCAGGTCCTCTCTGGTATAACAACCTAGATCCTAAACATATCCCCCTTCCATAACCTATGTACCAACAATATGCACAGATCAAAGAACAAGGTCTAGGTACACGAACCATATATGACAAACAAACAGAGGTACACAAGCCAGTCATGGCATAAAAACCTAAGTATCAGATAATCTAGATACACATGACTAAAACCAAAAATCCAGAACCTAGTCCTAACCTCAGTAAAACATGGTATGTCACTTACTCTAGAAACTAAGATACATAAGGTAATAAAGTACTCATGGCAATAAGATACTCATGGCAACAAATCATGTGATATAAGCACGAATACATCACAGGCGACAAACCTAACATGCTATGGATATCAAACAGTGACATACCAAAGACAAACATGTTTATTGCTTGTAGTTATAAAATACTATGTGATCCGGATGTAAGAATGGGGGGCCCACCCTCTGAAGGGTCCCAGCCTAAGGACGGATGGAAGGCTGGTCAAGCGGGTAATGGTCAGAGCGGAGCTAGAAATAACCCATCCATGGGCTTGGGTTTCCGACGCCAAGGCAGGAGGATCGAAGGGCCGAGCGGGTTGTCCGTTCGGCCAAGATAAGGGCGAGGGTACAAAGGTGGCCGAGCGGCCTATGTGCTCGGCTCGGGATATGGGATATCAGCAGAAGCATGTCTGATGATTAGGCCGTACACAAGATCGCACGATGGAGGATCTTGCCGTCACATCATGGAAAGGTTGATACAGTAGCAGTATGGCCTCATGGATGTCTTCCTGACATATCCATATCTGGGCATGGCCCTTCTGACAGACCCATACCGGTGGTTGCTTTGATTGGCACGCCCAGGCTTCTCTGAGAGGTCTATATAAGGTCTCCATTTCTTCACCGGAGGTACACGAGTCTTCTACTTCAAAGCCACTTCTTTGCTACTTCCTCGCCTGACTTGAGCGTCGGAGGGCCGTCGCCGGGACACCCCTCCCGGCTCGGTTTTGTTGCAGGTTCGCCGGAGCACCTGAGGATCTAGTAGGGAGCGCCACGTCCCCAGCGTTCGTTGACCCCTGGTTTGGACAGGATCAATTTGGCGCCGTCTGTGGGAACGCACCTGCATTCGAACAGGAACAATGGACGAGGCTGGACGACAACACACGGTGACGCTTTCAACAGAAGAACTCGATGCTCTAGTCGAGATGAGGGCCACCAAACTTATGGAGCAAAAATAAAAAGCATCAGTCGAACGGCCGGAGCAACAAGCAACATCTGCGTCTGGTGGCCGAGCGGAAGCACCTCAAGCCACCGTCGCATTCCATCGGGCCTTATTTCACACCCCTGAAGCCGCACCAGCTCGAAGAGATAGAGGCTCTTCTTCAGACGAAATGCCAAGGCGGGATGACAGAAAAGGGAAAGCTCCCCGGGCGGACTCATCTCCCGAGCGGATCAATCGCCAATTCTCGGAGGCTATTCTACGAGACCCTTTACCCAAGCACTACGTGCCTCCGACGATCGACGAGTACAACGGAACAACGGACCCGAATGATCATCTGGGTAAGTTTGATAACACAGCTACACTCCATCAATATACAGATGGAGTAAAGTGCCGCGTCTTCCTTACAACTCTCTCGGGATCGGCTCAACGGTGGTTTCGGAGGCTGCCGGACGGATCCATCACTAGCTTCAAGGATTTCCGAATGGCCTTCCTCCACCACTTCGCCAGCAGTCGGCGTTATCAGAAGACAAGTGTCAGCTTGTTTGCCATCAAGCAAGAGCCAAGAGAATCGCTTCGAGCTTACATCCAGTGATTCAACCAAGTGGCGATGGATATCCCGACGGCCACATCGGAGACGATGATGAATGCCTTCACGCAGGGCCTTGTGGATGGAGACTTCTTCCGGTCGCTCATCCGAAAGCCGCCCCGAGATTATGATCATATGCTACATCGGGCTAACGAATACATAAACGTGGAAGAAGCACAAGCCGCCCGGAAAAAGGAAACTCCTACCGAGCGGGCACCTATTCATGCCGAGCGGAAACAGCACGCCGCTCAGCAGCCACCTAGAGGACCAAGAGCCGAAGCAGTCCGATCCCCCCATGCCAGGTCACACGTACAAGAAGTGGCTGCCGCTCGGCCAAAGCCAAAGAAAAGGTGGACCCTATGTTCTGCTCCTTCCACCAGACGGATACTCACAACACGAAGGATTGTCGAAGTCTTTGTTGGAGTGTATACTGAAAGCCTAAGCTTTGTAAATATTCATAATGAATAAAGAATCACATTTGGTCAAATTTTCTACATTTAGTTGTAGTTGTTCAATTAATTTATATTGAAGATAATATAGTATGTGGTGTCACATACAGAAGATGATATTATCAGTACCTTATAAATTATAAACAGTAGCTCACGACCAAAATGGAAAGGAACAAACCATTAGAAGGTCGTAGTGTAATTAGGTATCAGTTTATCTTGACTGTATAATTACACTAGTACACTTAGTGTGTATTGAGTAGGACCATTTGAGGTCGTTTCTTTTATACTGACTTTATAAAGAAACAAAGACCTCGGTTATTATGGAAGTGTGTGCTCTTAATCCTGATATAATAACAAGCACATATATTTGATATTTATTTCTTTAATTTATCAATGGGTGAGGTTTAGTTCGATGAATCAATAAGCCCGATAAGTTGGGAAATGGTATCACTTATAGTGTGTGTTGTTGATTATAGAAGGAAACTGTGTGCTAGAGATACTAGGTTGATAATGTCCCCAAGAGGAGCTCATAAGGATTGTCATGCTAAACCCTGCAGGTGGACTTAGTCCGACATGACAATAAGGTTGAGTGGTACTACTCTTGGACTTAGATATTAATTAAATGAGTTGTCAGTAACTCACTTAATTAGTGGACATTCGATATCTTAAACACAGGGAGACTAACACACTCATAATAAGAAGGAGCCCAAAAATATAATTTGGGATTGGTGCGGTAGTTCAATGATAGTTCTCTAGTGGAATGAATTATCATTGATAAAATTAAGTTGTGTGTTCGAACACGGGATGCTTAATTTTATCGGGAGACCAAAACCAATTCCTCCTCTCGGTCCCTATCGTAGCCTCTTATTTATAGAGTTCTATACCCACCTATACCCACCTTCTATACCCACCAATAAGGGGCCGGCCAAGCTAGCTTGGGAACCAAGCTAGGGCTGGCCTAGGTAGCCCTAGCTTGAACCCAAGCTAGTGGGGCCGCCAAATTAGATTAAAAAGGATTTTAATTTTAATTTTTATTATGTGGAAGAAATAATTTATTAAAGAGAATTAAAATTAAAATATCTCTCTTGTAAAAGATCTACAAAAGATTAAAGAAAGAGATTAGATCTCTTTCCTTATTTGTAGATTGGAGAGATGTTTTATTTTCTCTTTAAAAATTATTCACATGTCGATAAAATTAAAATTATAGAAATTTCCTTTTATCAACCATGAAGAGATTTTAAAGAGAAATTTTATTTTTTAAAATTTCCGGAAACAAATTAGGAAGTTTTAATTGTTGATTAAAACTTGTCCAATTTGTTCTCCAATGATGTGGCCGGCCATTGAAGATTGATTTGAAAAATTTATTTTATTTTTCTAAATTAAATCATGTCAAGGAAAATGAGGAAATTTTATTGTAATTAAATTTCCTAATTTGCCTAGGCCAAGGAATATAAAAGAAGGGGTGAGGGTACCTTCATGAGATACAACCTCTATTATTTTCTCTCCCTCTTTTGTTCCTTGGTGTGTCCGGCCATCCTCTACCTCTCTTCCTCTTGTGGTGGCCGAACCTCTCTCCCTTCCTTGGAGCTCTTGTGGTGGCCGGATACTACTTGGAGAAGAAGAAGAAGAAGGAGAGAAAGCTAGCATCTCTTGGAGCTTGGTTAGTATTTTGGTTTTCTTCTTTGGTGAAGTTCTTCCTTTGTGGCCGAACCTTGCTTGGAGGAGAAGAAGGTGGTTGGTGGTTTCTCATCTTGGTAGATCGTTGCCCACACAACGTCCGAGGTTAGAAGAGGAATACGGTAGAAGATCAAGAGGTTTTTCTACAAGGTATAACTAGTAATTTTTATTTCCGCATCATGCTAGTTATTTATGGAAATAATACCAAATACAAGAGGCTTACGTTCTAGTATTTCGAATATATTTTTCGATGTTGTGTTCTTTTATTTTCTTTCTTTTCCTTGTGATTTGATTGTTCTCTTTGGTTAACCTAAAGTTATTTTAGGAAATTAAATATTAGCTTTCTATTAAAGGTTTTGTCTAGTCGGTGGTGGTTGCTCCCATATCCAAGAAGGCCATGTGCCTCGCCACGTCGATCTGGGAACCTTTTATGGAAATTAATATTTAATGGAATTAATAACTTAAGGAGACTTGGGTCGAACGTGTTAAGTTCCGCAGAGATCCAAGTCAAAACCTAAAAGAACAAATAGATTAAGTTTTGGATCAAACGTGTTAAGTTCAGGCGATCCGAAATTTAATTTAAAAGAACACATGGTAGCTAGAAAGGTTCAGACCTTTGTACAAAATTTTGTGGAACCTCTAGGTTTTCAGAGTAGCAACCAACAATTGGTATCGAGCTAGGGTTTTGCCTCTGTATTTGGTATTTAGTTTAATTATGCACATGTCATACATAATTTAGGCAGTTAATAGTAGGATGTGCTAACTTTGTGGATGCAGGATCCAACTATTATGGCTTTTAGTTAATTATGTGTGTGATTAGACCCTTGGACATGTCAAGGGCAATTTATATGTGTGTGCATGATTGTATTAAAATACAACAGGAGCTGTATTTAGTTTTTTATTTTTTTGATCTAGATACATGTACATTCCTTTTATGGAATATAGGATCAAAATGTAAAATTCTATTTATGTCATGGATCGAATCTTGCAAAGCGTGGAACCTTCTAAGGACCAGAGGCGCAGCGGAACAAGGACGGTGGCGGTGGCCAAATATGGCAGCGACTTGGGATGACAACACACGGAGGACAATTAAGAGATAAAAGTCATAATAGTTGAAAATTAAATTTTCTATTTATTGCTTTTATATTGTGTGTGTGCATATTAGTTTACAAGTTTAGTAGGCTAGCATAGTTAAAATTCCTCATTTATAAATAACTAAGTGGGAGAGGGATTTTAAATAAATCTCATGGTCTCCATTATTGGTTTGTAAGTGATGCAAACAAGTTTGCGTTGGCTTCGAGTGCCTTCCTCCATAACGGATGAGCTTGTTTGTGGATCACTAGAGCAGACTTCCATTTTGGATGACTATAGGAAATTAATTAAGAGCGTGTGATCTTCCCCAATGGAAGGGGCATAATCTTATTAATGGACTTAGTGTCAAGTAATGGTATACACTTAGACACATCTAATAGTATCCTCCCCAACGAAGTCACTATTATTATTTGTGTGACCAAATAATACCAACTATTAATTTTATTTGTCAAAAAGTTAGGTTGACAAGATAATAAAATTAATGGGTTAAAACCCTCCTTTTACAAATGTTGAATTTGTATACGTCCACACTAACGTGGCATACAAAATTCACGGTGTGATGAGGTGTTGGTTAATTTAAAATAGTATTGTTTGAGGAATCAATATTATTCTAAATTTAGAGTTCTGATCAAAAGTTATTTGTGATTCTTAGGATGACTTTCAACCCACTGTCCATCATACTTCAACAAAATAGACTTACTGGACCTAATTACATAGATTGGAAAAGGAACCTGGACATTGTTCTGACTGCTGAAAGCTATAAATTTGTACTGACTGATGCACCCACTGGTGAATCTACCCAAGAGGAGATTGAATATCATAAGAGATGGGTAAAGGCAGATGAGATGGCGCGGTGTTACATTTTAGCTTCAATGTCAAATGTCTTGCAACATCAGCATCAAGATTTACCAACAACTTATGATATTATGAACAATCTCAAGGAGCTCTTTGGTCATCAGATAGGGCTTCTAGACAAGAAGCTATGAGAAAGATAATGACCACCATGCAAGAGGGTACTGCTGTAAGGGATCATATCCTAAAGATGATGGCTTATCTGAACGAGATACAGATCCTTGGAGGAGAAATTGATGGGGAAACCCATATCGATATGATCCTCCAAACGCTACCTAGAAGTTTTGAGCAGTTCCGCCTGAACTATAATATGAATAAAAGGATTTATTCATTAGGGGAACTACTGACAGAACTTCAAGCAGCAGAAGGATTATTTCGTCACAATTCTCAAATTCACTTTGCTGAAAATGGTTCTACTTCTAAACCGAAAGGAAAGAAGAAGAAGAAACAAGTGGCTCAGCAAAGAAAGTGAATAAATCTCAGAGTACGGGTAGAATGCAGAAGCCGAAGGCCAAGTGCTTCATCTGCAAGCAGGCAGGATATTGGAACGCGGCCTGTCCTCGTAGGAACCAAAACAAAGGTATATCTCATGCTCTCGTTGTTGAAACATGTTTAGCGGTGTTATCTACCAAGACCGGTGTGTAGATACGGGAGCCACTAATCATGTCTGCAATTCTTGCAGGGGTTCCAGAAAACCCGACTATCTGAAGGAGATTACCGTCTACATGGGCAATGCTACTAAGGTGGTAGCTGTTGCGTGGGAGACGTCTACTTGTCTTTTAGTAGAAATAGAAATTTGGTTTTAAGAAATTGTCTTTATGTACCCAGTTTTAGAAAGAATTTAATTTCAGTTTCTAAACTGTTTATAGATGGATATTCGGTTTCTTTCAGTAACGATGTAGTTATTAAAAGAAATAAAGTGATTATCCTGGTGCATTAGTTGGCAATTTGTATATTTTAAATCAATTTCTTCCACAAAACAAAACATGGAAATTTATAACTCATCTTCTAATTCTAATAAGAGAAAAGAACCTTGAAATGAACCAAGCATATCTTTGGCATCTAAGACTTGGTCATATTAATTTAAGTAGGATTCAGAGGCTTATAGCCGATGGACTTTTGAGTTCATTAGAGTTGGAAAATTTTCCAACTTGTGAATCTTGCTTAGAAGGTAAATGACCAAGAGGCCGTTCAAGGCCAAGGGGTATAGAGCCAAAGAAGTATTAGAGTTGGTTCACTCGATTTGTGTGGTCCTATGTCCGTCCGGGCAAGAGGAGGTTTTGAATATTTTGTCTCTTTCATAGACGATTATTCAAGATATGGATACATTTACCTAATGCGCCGAAGTCCGAGTGCTTTGACAAGTTCAAAGAATACAAGGCTGATGTGGAGAAACGATTAGGTAAAAGTATCAAGACACTACGATCCGATCGCGGTGGCGAATACCTCTTAGGAGAGTTTAGGAATTACTTATCGAGGTCGATTCAATCCCAATTATGCACCGGAACACCCCAGATGAATGGGTGTAGCGAAGGAATAGGAATCTTATGGAGATTGTTAGATCGATGATGAGTTATTGAATTACCAAATTTGTTTTGGGGATATGCTCTGAAACAGAAGTCGTTCCGAACTTAGTACCTTCTAAATCAGTTTCTTCTACTCCCATAGAATTGTGGAATGGGCGAAACCCCAGTCTAAGACATATTCGGATTTGGTAGTCCAACACATGTCTAAACCGAATCTTGATAAGTTAGAATCTCGTACTGAAGTTCGCGTGTTTGTAGGATATCCCAAAGGCGAAGGTGGTTTATTTTATAGTCCTAAAGACCAAGGTCATTGTTAGCACCAATGCCAGTTTTAGAAGAAGACTATATAATGGATCACAAGCCCGATAGTAAAGTTGTTTTAGAAGAACTTCTTGAGGACATGTCTACTTAGTACCAACGGTACAAGATGAAGTACCACAAGAGACCGCAACACGTGTCACACATGATACACAACCACAGACGGTGCCTCGTCGTAGTGGGAGGGTTGTGAGGCATTGAAGATTCATGTTTTGGGAGAGTCTTGGACTTGATCCGGGTAAACATGAACCTGATCCAGTCATGATGAAGCACTCCAAGATATAGATGCATCTTGGCAAAAGGCAATGAATTTCAAATAGAGTCCATGTACTCTAATAAGGTTTGGGAGCTTGTAGAACCACCGATGGTGTAAAAGCCGTTGGATGCAAGTGGATCTACAAAAGGAAAAGAGGAATCAGGAAGATAGAAACCTTCAAAGCTAGGCTTGTTGCAAAAGGGTACACTCAAAAGAGGGAATCGATTATGAGGAGACCTTTTCACCGGTAGCCATGCTTAAGTCTATCCGGATACTCTTATCCATTGCTCATATGGATTATGAGATTTGGCAAATGGATGTCAAGACAGCTTTCCTTAATGGAAGTCTTGAAGAGAACATCCATATGAAGCAACCGGAAGGGTTCATTGAAAAGGCAAAGAGCATCTAGTGTGCAAGCTCAATCGGTCCATTTATGGATGAAGCAGCTTCAAGGTCTTGGAACATCCGGTTTAATGAAGTAATCCATCATATGGATTTATTCAAAGTCCGGATGAGTCTTGTGTATATAAAAAGTGTAAGCAAACGTGGTGGTATTTCTTGTACTATACATAGATGATATTTTGTTAATTGGCAACAATGTCAAGGTATTATCGGGCGGAAGGGTATGGTTGTCCAAACAATTTGATATGAAGGACTTAGGAGAATGTGCACACATTCTTGGGATCAAAGTTATAAGGATGTAAGAAAAGAATGTTGTGTCTATCCCAAGCTTCATATATAGATACAATCCTTGCTCGTTTTAGCATGCAGGATTCCAAGAAAGGTTTCTTACCTTTTAGACATGGAGTAGCTCTATCTAAAGAGATGTCTCCAAAGACATCAAAAGAGATAGAGGACATGAAAGCGGTTCCTGCTTGGTGTAGGAAGCCTAATGTATGCAATGTTATGACGAGACCGATATCTTTTGCCTTGGGCATGGTCACAGATATCGAGTAACCTCGGACAAGGACATTGGATCGGTAAAGCATATATTGAAGTACACCGAGAAGGACTAGAGATTATATGCTAGTTTACCAAGCGACGATCTGCTCCCATGGGTTACACGATTGATTTCCAATCGATAGGGATAACATGAAGTCTACATCGGGCTATGTGTTTACTTTAGGAGGTGGAGCCATTTCATGGAGGAGTGTTAAGCGTAAATGCGTTTGACTCAACCATGGGCGAGTATGTGACCTCCGAGGCGCCTAAAGAAGCGATGGCTCGGGAACTTTCTAATGGATTTAGATGTTTCTGGTTTGCTCAAAATTATCACAATTTATTGTGATAATAGTGGCGTTGTAAACTCGAAGGAACCATGAGCTCATAAGGCAAGTAAACATATAGAGCGCAAGTACCACCTGATACGAGATATCGTGAAGCGAGGAGAAGTTGTCATCGCCAAGATTGCATCAGCGGATAACCTGGCAGATCCTTTCACTAAGGCCCTTCCGGCGAAAGCTTTCGATCGGCATGTGGAGGGAATGGGAATCGGATGTATGGTAGAAGATATGGCAGCTTAGTCATTAGTATAAGTGGGAGATTGTTGGAGTGTATACTGAAAGCCTAAGCTTTGTAAACATTCATGATGAATAAAGAATCACATTTGGTCAAATTTTCTACATTTAGTTGTAGTTGTTCAATTAATTTATATTGTAGATAATATAGTATGTGGTGTCACATACAGAAGATGATATTATCAGTACCTTATAAATTATAAACAGTAGCTCACGACCAAAATGGAAAGGAACAAACCATTAGAAGGTCGTAGTGTAATTAGGTATCAGTTTATCTTGACTGTATAATTACACTAGTACACTTAGTGTGTATTGAGTAGGACCATTTGAGGTCGTTTCTTTTATACTGACTTTATAAAGAAACAAAGACCTCGGTTATTATGGAAGTGTGTGCTCTTAATCCTGATATAATAACAAGCACATATATTTGATATTTATTTCTTTAATTTATCAATGGGTGAGGTTTAGTTCGATGAATCAATAAGCCCGATAAGTTGGGAAATGGTATCACTTATAGTGTGTGTTGTTGATTATAGAAGGAAACTGTGTCCTAGAGATACTAGGTTGATAATGTCCCCAAGAGGAGCTCATAAGGATTGTCATGCTAAACCCTGCAGGTGGACTTAGTCCGACATGACAATAAAGTTGAGTGGTACTACTCTTGGACTTAGATATTAATTAAATGAGTCGTCAGTAACTCACTTAATTAGTGGACATTCGATATCTTAAACACAGGGAGACTAACACACTCATAATAAGAAGGAGCCCAAAAATATAATTTGGCATTGGTGCGGTAGTTCAATGATAGTTCTCTAGTGGAATGAATTATCATTGATAAAATTAAGTTGTGTGTTCGGGGTGAACACAGGATGCTTAATTTTATCGGGAGACCAAAACCAATTCCTCCTCTCGGTCCCTATCGTAGCCTCTTATTTATAGAGTTCTATACCCACCTATACCCACCTTCTATACCCACCCAATAGGGGCCGGCCAAGCTAGCTTGGGAACAAGCTAGGGTCGGCCTAGGTATAATATTGGGTGGCCGGCCCTAGCTTGAACCCAAGCTAGTGGGGCCGGCCAAATTAGATTTAAAAGGGATTTTAATTTTAATTTTTATTATGTGGAAGAAATAATTTATTAAAGAGAATTAAAATTAAAATATCTCTCTTGTAAAAGATCTACTAAAGATTAAAGAAAGAGATTAGATCTCTTTCCTTATTTGTAGATTGGAGAGATGTTTTATTTTCTCTTTAAAAATTATTCACATGTTGATAAAATTAAAATTATAGAAATTTCCTTTTATCAACCATGAAGAGATTTTTAAAGAGAAATTTTATTTTTAAAATTTCCGGAAACAAATTAGGAAGTTTTAATTGTTGATTAAAACTTGGCCAATTTGTTCTCCAATGATGTTGATGGGCATTGAAGATTGTATTGGAAAATTTATTTTATTTTTCTAAAATTAAATCATGTCAAGGAAATTGATGAAATTTTATTGTAATTAAATTTCCTAATTTGCCTAGGCCAAGGAATATAAAAGAAGGGGTGATGTTGCCTTCATGAGATACAACCTCTATTATTTTCTCCCTCTTTTGTTCCTTGGTGTGGCCGGCCTCCTTCCTTTCTCTTCTCTCCATCTTGTGGCCGAACCTCTCTCCCTCCTTGGAGCTCTTGTGGTGGCGGATACTACTTGGAGAAGAAGAAGAAGAAGGAGAGAAAGCTAGCATCTCTTGGAGCTTGGTTAGTATTTTGGTTTTCTTCTTTGGTGAAGTTCTTCCTTTGTGGCCGAACCTTGCTTGGAGGAGAAGAAGGTGGTTGGTGGTTTCTCATCTTGGTAGATCGTTGCCCACACAACGTCCGAGGTTAGAAGAGGAATACGGTAGAAGATCAAGAGGTTTTTCTACAAGGTATAACTAGTAATTTTTATTTCCGCATCATGCTAGTTATTTATGGAAATAATACCAAATACAAGAGGCTTACGTTCTAGTATTTCGAATATATTTTTCGATGTTGTGTTCTTTTGTTTTCTTTCTTTTCCTTGTGATTTGATTGTTCTCTTTGGTTAACCTAAAGTTATTTTAGGAAATTAAATATTAGCTTTCTATTAAAGGTTTTGTCTAGTCGGTGGTGGTTGCTCCCATATCCAAGAAGGCCATGTGCCTCGCCACGTCAGTACTGGGAACCTTTTATGGAAATTAATATTTAATGGAATTAATAACTTAAGGAGACTTGGGTCGAACGTGTTAAGTTCCGCAGGAGATCCAAGTCAAAACCTAAAAGAACAAATAGATTAAGTTTTGGATCAAACGTGTTAAGTTCCGCAGGCGATCCGAAATTTAATTTAAAAGAACACATGGTAGCTAGGAAAAGGTTCAGACCTTTGTACAAAATTTTTGTACAGTGGAACCTCTAGGTTTTCCGAGTAGCAACCAACAGTCTTCCCTTCGTGGCTAATCCTGTTCCCAGGAATGCCGAACGACGGTCACCTCCCACCGACAGGAGACAAAGGACTCATGAAGCTGACCGGACCCGCACCGAGAGGCGACATCAACAGACACCCGATCGGCACCGATCTCCGAGACCGGATAATCGCCGGGCGTCCAGAGAACGGTCCCGACCGTCCACTCGAGAAGAGGAAAACAGAAGCAATACTTCCCGGGGCGAGATCAACGTTATTGCAGGCGGGCCGACCGGAGGAGACTCCAACCGAGCCAGAAAGGCGGGCGTCCGGCAGCTGCAGATCCACGCAGTCGGCTGTAGCCAAGAGCGGGCAAGTGGACCGGAAATCACTTTCGGGCCCGGAGACTTAGAAGGAGTTGAAGTGCCCCACGACGACGCTCTGCTCATTAAAGCGGTAATAGCAAATTATATTATTCACCGCATATTTGTTGACACAGGGAGCTCGGTCAACATCATATTCAAGAAGGCTTTCGATCAGCTGCAAATTGATCGAACCGAGCTGCAGCCCATGACGACCCCCCTCTACGGATTTACGGGCAATGAAGTTCAAATTGTCGACAGATCCGGTTGGCTACCTCGGGAGAGGAGCCGCCAGAGGACAGACAATAAATTTCGTGGTGGTTGACTCTCCCTCCCACAACGCCATTTTGGGATGACCGGCCGGCGATTCGGCGCTCTCAACCTTCCACCAGAAAATGAAGTTCCCCGTCGAAGACAAAGTGGGAGAAGTACGGGGAGATCAGTTAGCAGCTCGGCGATGCTATATCGAGATGGTCTGAGCAGAATCCAACTCTGCTCGGAAGGCACCCCGAATCGAGGTAAATGCCATCACTGAAAAGCCGCCCTCTTTAATTTATGACGAAAAAGAGGAAGTACAGATCCATCCAACCCGATCGGAGGCCACGACTTTTATCGCCTCTGATCTGGAGGAGGAGCAGAAGGAGGAGCTGATCCAATGCCTCCAACGGAATCATGATGTCTTCGTCTGGTCGACACATGAGTTGCCCGGAATTTCGCCGAGCTTAGCGCAGCATGAGTTGCATGTCCGACCGGACGCTCGGCCAGTAAAGCAGAGAAAAAGGGATTTCAGTGCCGAGCAGAATGTCATCATCCGGGCGGAAGTAGAGAAACTTCTGGAGGCCGGCCACATACGAGAAGTGTAGTTCCCGAGCTGGCTGGCTAACGTAGTATTAGTCTCCAAGCCGGGCGGCAAGTGGAGAGTCTGCATCGACTTTCGGGACTTAAACAAAGCATGTCCCAAGGACTTCTATCCTCTGCCCCGGATAGATCAGCTGGTGGACTCTACGGCCGGCTGCGAATTAATTTGCATGCTTGACGCCTATCTAGGATATCATCAAGTGCCGCTCGCCCGGGAAGATCAAGAAAAAGTAAGCTTCGTAACGGCCGACGGCACATATTGCTATAATGTGATGCCGTTCGGATTGAAGAATGCCGGGGCCACCTATCAACGCTTGATGAACAAGGTGTTCAAGGAGCAGATCGGGCGTAATCTGGAAGTCTATGTGGACGACATTCTTATCAAATCCGTCCGAGCGGCCGATCTCTTCAAGGACATGGAAGAAACCTTCCGAACGCTTCGCAAATATGGAGTCAAGCTAAATCTCCAAAAGTGCCTCTTCGGAGTAAAAGGAGGGCGTTTCTTGGGGTACATAGTGACCGAGCGGGGAATCGAAGCCAATCCCAATAAAGTGAAAGCTCTGCAAGACATGCCGCCTCCAAGAAATACAAGGGAAGTGCAGCGGTTGACCGGTCGGATAACTGCTTTGTCCAGATTCATCTCCAAAACCGCCGACCGGAGCCTTCCATTCTTCAAGATCCTGCGCAAGGCTACGAAGTTCCAGTGGGATGAAGAATGTGACCGAGCTTTCGGAGAATTGAAGACATATCTTAATTCTCTGCCAGTGCTAGCCAAGCCGATCGGGGGTGAGTCACTTTATATTTATTTGTCGTCAACTGAGCATGTTGTAGGCTCAGCACTTGTGAGGGCAAGCGGCGAAGAGCAGCCGGTGTATTTTCTAAGCCACATTTTAAAAGATGCTGAATCTCGTTACACCGGGCTCGAGAAGTTGGCCTTTGCTTTGGTTCTAGCCGCTCGGCGCCTTCGACCGTATTTCTTGGCTCACACCATCATTGTCCGGACGAACAGTCCACTCAGAAGAGTACTGTTGAATCCAGAAGCGTCCGGACGGCTCATCAAGTGGATGACCGAATTAAGTGAATTTGACATCCAATATCAACCCCGCTCGGCGATCAAAGCCCAATCCTTGGCTGATTTTGTGACCGAAGTGCAAAGGCCAGAGCCAGAAGCTATGTGGAGAATATATGTGGATGGGTCCTCCACTCGGCTCGGAAGTGGGATTGGAATATTGCTGCTCTCACCTCAAGAAGAGAAGATGCACCTATCCGTCCGGCTGGATTACAAAGCTACCAACAACGAAGCAGAGTATGAGGCCCTCATAGCCGGATTGCAGGCGGCCCGGCATGTGGGTGCCGGTCGGGTGACTCTCTATTCGAATTCACAGTTGGCCGCTCAACAACTTTCTGGCACCTTTGAAATCAACAGTGTTCGGCTTAAACTCTACGTTGAGGCCTTTGAAAAACTCAAAGTTACTTTCCGAGATGTGCTTATACAGAAGATCCCCCGAACGGAGAACCAGGCAGCAGACGAGTTAGCCAAACTCGCGAGTTCAATAACACCGCCATTCAGAACCAATTGAAAAATCTTCGGTGGCACACGTCGATCGGATGCAAGGCCTCACGTTTCCAAGCGACTGGAGGACACCTATTATAGAATTTCTCCGTTCGGGCACCACACCCTCCGATGAATATGCAACCCGACTCCTCAGGAGAAGAGCCGGTCGGTTTACACTCATTGGAGATCAGCTTTACAAGAAAGCTTTCTCGCGCCCGTTGCTGAAATGTGTAAGCTCGGAGGACTCAGCTTACATCCTCCAGGAAGTACATCAAGGATCATGCGGTGGTCATCCGGGCGGGCGCTCGTTGGCCAAGAAGATCCTCTTGGCCGGATACTTTTGGCCAACCTTACAAATGGATGCCGCTCGGACAGTATCTACCTGCCTTTCATGCCAGAAGTATCACAACTTCTCCCACCGACCGGCCGAAGAAAAGAAGGCGTCAAGCGTTTCATGCCCGTTCGACCAATGGGGAATGGATATTGTCGGTCCATTTCCGATGGCGGCCGGGCAGAGGAAATTCTTACTAGTAGACTATTTCTCCAAGTGGGTGGAGGCCGAGCCGCTAGCAAAGATCACCGAACAAATGGTTAAAAAATTCATCGGCAACACATCATTTGTCGGTTCGATCCCTCGTCGACTAGTGTCCGACAGCGGCGATTCACAGGGAAGATGTTAGAGGATTGGTGCAAGAGCTACGGCATCGAGCAACATTTTACGTCCGTGGCATACCCCAAAACAACGGCCGTCAAGCAGTAGCCAACCGAAATTCTCCGTATTCTCGCTCGGCTCGACCACGTAGGGTTGGCGGATGAAGTGCGGCGTTTATGGGTCATCGGACGACTCCTAAGGAAGCAACCAGGCGTCACACCTTTTCATCGGTGTACGGCGGAAATCATTCGATTGAAGTCGGCGTCGAGTCCGCCCGAATCCGAGCTACGATGATAACGCCGAACGGAGAAACATGGAGCTGGATTTGGTTGACGAAGAGCGTGCAAGGCATCCGTTCGCTGATGGCGCATCAATCTGGATGAAGAAAACTACAACCGTAGCGTCATTCCTCGATCGTTCGTGTCGGCGACCGGTCTCGGAAGAAAGTCAAGCCGGTCGGCGACGTCGGCAAGCTTGAAGCTCGTCCGTTCAAAATCATCGAAAAGCTCCTCTCGGGCGCATATTATTTGGAGGATGAGGACGGCCGACAGCTAGATAGACCGTGGAGCGCGAACCACCTCCAGCCTTACCGGGCGGGGTGAAAGGTGTGCCAATGTAAATCATCCTGTGTACTTTTTTCGACTGAGTACTTGAAATGCAGAAATGAAAAATCAAGAGAACAAATATAAGGCATCGTCAGCAAGGAACGAAGGCCCCGCGCCGTTCGGCCGGAGGTAAATGGGTCGAGCCAAGCCCTCGAGGATCGAAGGCCCCGTACCGTTCGGACGGAGGTAAATTATCCGAGCCAAAATGCTCAATGCGGAAGACCCCCGTGCCGTTCGGCCGGCGTACGATATCCAAGCATCGACACAAAAACCGAAGGCCACGTGCGGGAAGCAAAGTGGTGTAATATGGCGCTAATTGTATATTTTAAAGCTGCGCCGAACGGGAGCGTTAAAATTAGCCTTAACGGCCGTCTAGCCCAGACGTTAAACCGTAGAGCCGCGCCGACCGGCTATAAATAACCGCGCCGTCGAGCACCGACGTTAAAAATCGAGAGAAGAGCCGGCGTCTATAAATCCCCGAGCGGAAGACCGACGAGCACCGTCGTTAAAGATCGAGAGCCGCGCCGATCGGCTATAAACATCCGAGCCGTCGAGCACCGACGTTAAAAATCGAGAGACGAGCCGGCGTCTATAAATCCCCGAGCGGAAGACCGACGAGCACCGTCGTTAAAGATCGAGAGCCGCGCCGACCGGCTATAAACATCCGAGCCGTCGAGCACCGTCGTTAAAAGTCGAGAGACGTGCCGGCGTCTATAAACCCTTCGAGCGGAAGACCGACGAGCACCGTCGTTAAAGATCGAGAGCCGCGCCGATCGGCTATAAACATCCGAGCCGTCGAGCACCGACGTTAAAAATCGAGAGACGAGCCGGCGTCTATAAATCCCCGAGCGGAAGACCGACGAGCACCGTCGTTAAAGATCGAGAGCCGCGCCGATCGGCTATAAACATCCGAGCCGTCGAGCACCGACGTTAAAAATCGAGAGACGAGCCGGCGTCTATAAATCCCCGAGCGGAAGACCGACGAGCACCGTCGTTAAAGATCGAGAGCCGCGCCGATCGGCTATAAACATCCGAGCCGTCGAGCACCGACGTTAAAAATCGAGAGACGAGCCGGCGTCTATAAATCCCCGAGCGGAAGACCGACGAGCACCGTCGTTAAAGATCGAGAGCCGCGCCGATCGGCTATAAACATCCGCGCCGACGAGCACCGTCGTTAAAAATCGAGAGCAGCGCCGATCGGCTATAAACATCCGCGCCGACGAGCGCCGTCGTTAAAGATCGAGAGCCGCGCCGATCGGCTATAAACATCTGCGCCGACGAGCACCGTCGTTAAAAATCGAGAGCCACGCCGATCGGCTATAAACATCCGCGCCGACGAGCACCGTCGTTAAAAATCGAGAGCCGTGCCGATCGGCTTTAAACATCCGCGCCGACGAGCACCGTCGTTAAAAATCGAGAGCTGCGCCGATCAGCTATAAACATCCGTGCCGACAAGCCCCGTCGTTAAACATCGAGAGTCGCGCCGATCGGCTATAAACATCCGCGCCGACAAGCCCCGTCGTTAAACATCGAGAGTCGCGTCGATCGGCTATAAACATCCGCGCCGACGAGCCCCGTCGTTAAACATCGAGAGTCGCGCCGATCGGCTATAAATGTCCGAGCGAAATGTCGACGAGCACCGTCGTTAAAAATCGAGAGCCGCGCTGATCGGCTATAAATATCCGCGTCGTCGAGCTCCGTCAAAGATCGAGTGCCGAACTCGCGACTATGAACTTGGACAGAACTAAGGACGCCAAATAACGAGCGTTCGCAAGTACTAAATTAATTAGGTCCGATCGGCCAGCGGTTTGACAATACTTCGCATTCACTGAAGGCAATTAGCATGGCCAAGCGCTAAACGATTCTGAGGAAACACGTCAATTGATTAACCCGATCGGTCGTTTAGTAGGAAGCTAGGGGAGTCCAACTGATTCTACGAATAAGCAGCAACACACTAAAACGAGACAATGAAGGAAAAACAAAAAATTCAAGCAAAGGAACATAAGGAGGCCGAACGGCACGTACAAAAAATGTTGCATCCGCCGAGCGAATGAAATACAGAAAGCACTTGAACTCGCCTCACTCTGGGTCTTCAAAATTAAAGAAGGCGTCCGGGATATCATCAATCATGGCCGCCAGGTCGGAGCCGGGAATATGCATTCCCTCGGGAAGATGGCCACCCTTCTTCAAGTACGTCATAGTGACCTTGACCGCTTCGGCGAAAGTAGAAGATACGTTACCGCCGAATTTTGCGCCGAACCTCTCCGAGCGGAGGTATTCTTGGCGCGCTGCTGCTAGGCGGTTCGGCTCTCCCTCCTTATATTTTTTGAGTGCCGCTCGGGAAGCGGCTAAGGTATCTTGGACAGCCTTCAAGTCCACCTCGGACTTGGTGCGTTCTGCCGAACGGTCCTCTCGCTCGGCGTTCAGCTGGGCCTCCAGATCCTTGGATCGCTGATCTAGCGCACGGACGTCTACTTTCATCTTGTCCAAATCGGCTACCGCTCGCTTCTTCCGGGCAGTAGCGCGCTTGGCATCCGCTTCGCGCTTCTTGACTTGGCCCTCTAGCCGAGCCACCTCTGTAGCCAGGTCGGCAGACTTCTTCTGTTCGGCCTCGAAGGATTGTTTCTCTCACTCAGCAGACGGACCTCCCGACACTTGGAGTTTTTCCAGGAGCTCCTCCAGCTCGGCTAGCCGATGGCTAGTGGCGATTTGTTCAGCCCAGCGCTATAAGGGAAATAATGAAATCAGGGACCAAACAGTAGCATGGTACGGGAAGAAAAATGAATTTACCTGAGTGGCCTGCTGCATGTTGTTGTCGCCGAGCTGCTTGGGTGTCATGAGGGCCACTTGAATCTGCGCGTCCTCAAAAAGCTTGGCGTGCGGACCCGTCAAGGTTATTTCGTGAACAGGGCTCGATGGCCGATCGGCTGGACGAAAAATATTCCTCCGATGGGAATCGGAGGTGGTCTTGATGGTGGATGGCGGGGCTTCTTCATCGCGGCACGATGCGAGACTCCCCTATGGTGAAAGTTTCTCTCAACCGACGAAGCGGCGGCGAGTCCGGGAGGAGGCGGAGGGCTATCGAGGCGAGCCACGGGTCCCGATCTGTGATGGCGTGCGGCGGTGAGCGGTTCGCCGATCGGCGCTGTGGTGCCCCTCTTGTGGCGGGGAAGGTGGGTCTCTTGACGCTTTCGCGAACTTCAGCGGTGGATCCTCGACTGAGGACCCCACATCGGCGCGAGAACAGGATCCGCCTCAACCTCCGTTGAAGCGGATGGGGCAGTTTTTGTTGCCCCCTCTCCGGCATCTGCCGGGCGGCTGGGGATGAGACCCCGCTCGGCGAGCTCCTTTTTGGTGGCCACTTCAATTTCCACGGCCTTCAACTTCAGATGAGCGGTAGCTTTGGAGCGCCACATTACTTCAGCTGCAGTAAAAGAAATTAAAATCAATTAGACAAAAAAGACTAAGAGAGTAAAGAATCCTTACTCATGCGGAAGGGGAGATTTGCCCGAACGGGAGACAATCCGAAAATATACAACACCCCCTTGAGAAGCAACTGGTCGATCTTGTATCGCTGACCGGATAACCAGTTCACCGCATGAAGATAGGCTGGGTTGCTTCTGAACTTGCCGAGCTCTGGCTGAGTCGGCACAGCGGTCTGCCATTTGGTTCGGAATGCTGGCCGCTCGGGAAGCCGGATATAGAAGAAAAACTCCTTCCAGTGTTTGTTGGAGGTCGGCATATTATCAAAAAATCTAAAGCCTATTCTACTTTGGAAGATAAAAGTGCCCAGCTCGGATTGTTTAGGGTAGAAAAAGAAGTGGAATATTTTGGGGTCAAGAGGGATACTATGCAGCTTAAAGAGGACGACCACCCCGCTCAGCAGCCTAAAGGAATTCGGCACAAGTTAACCGAGCGGGATGCGAAAATAGTTACAAACCTCTAAAATAAAGGGATGGGTAGGAAATCTAAGGCCGCCCTGGAATTGGTCTAGAAAAAAACAAATGGTGCCGATCGGGGGGTCATGGGGCCGGTCAGTCGGGTTGGCTACAACTATTTCATAGTTATCGGGAATCCCATATGTCCGAACAAGGCGCCGAGCACCCTCCTCATCAAACCGACTCTCCATGGTCAGGTACCAAGGGCCATGAACACCAACAGCGGGTTCGGAGGAGCTTGTCATCTCGAAGAAGCAAAAAGATAGCGAGGAATCGAAGGAATGGAAGCAAAAGAGGCAAAACAAGTTGGGAAGACCTTGTAAACGAAGGGAGAAGACTCACTGAGAAGGAAACGGACGGAAAGGATCACCGGTGAGATGGTAGCCGCCGAAAAACAAGAACTGGATCGTCGGAGGTCACGGCAGAGGAAGAAGCAGAAGGCAACGCACGAGCGAATATGCGGCGAAGGAAGGAGACGAAGGCTTTATACGGCTGAGGTCGGTCGGCCTCCGCCGTCGGATGCAGGTCACGGAAGACAAGGTCATCATCTAACCGTCCATTTCAAAGCAATCAGCGTCCCATCGTACGGATCATCACCGCCACGCAAGAGGAGCCACGTGGCGCTCTGTCACCAAGCGCAATTAATGCGCCCATACCACGCACGCTTCACCTTAATGAAGAGGATTTGCGTGATTTTCGAGAAGATTTAGACAAGCAAACATCCACGTTGAGCGACAAGACAACCATAACTAAGAGCCGAGCGGCTGAATTTGGCAGAAGGGTCGAACGGCCCCAGGGATATTATAAGCGACTGGAAGACGTCAGTCGGACTCACTGCCTCCTTCGACTAGACTTGAAGGGAAGGCAAGTGATCCGTCTGTAAGAATGGGGTCCACCCTCGAAGGGTCCCAACTAGGACGGATGGAAGGCTGGTCAAGCGGGTAATGGTCCGAGCGGAGCTAGAAATAACCCATCCATGGGCTTGGGTTTCCGACGCCAAGGCAGGAGGATCGAAGGGCCGAGCGGGAATCCGCTCGGCTGGGACCAAAGGGCCGAGCGGGTTGTCCGTTCGGCCAAGATAAGGGCGAGGGTACAAAGGTGGCCGAGCGGCCTATGTGCTCGGCTCGGGATATGGGATATCAGCAGAAGCATGTCTGATGATTAGGCCGTACACAAGATCGCACGATGGAGGATCTTGCCGTCACATCATGGAAAGGTTGATACAGTAGCAGTATGGCCTCATGGACGTCTTCCTGACAGATCCATATCTGGGCATGGCCCTTCTGACAGACCCATACCTGGGCATGGTCAAAAGCAGGTGGTTGCTTTGATTGGCGCGCCCAGGCTTCTCTGAGAGGTCTATATAAGGTCTCCATTTCTTCACCGGAGGTACACGAGTCTTCTACTTCAAAGCCACTTCTTTGCTACTTCCTCGCCTGACTTGAGCGTCGGAGGGCCGTCGCCGGGACACCCCTCCCGGCTCGGTTTTGTTGCAGGTTCGCCGGAGCACCTGAGGATCTAGTAGGGAGCACCACGTCCCCAGCGTTCGTTGACCCCCCCTGGTTCGGACAGGATTACTATGCATATCCAATGACAATATCATGAAAGATAAGTCAAGAGGTACCCGCCTTTAGATGTAGATCGTGTCAAACTAATCCCTTGTCGAGACGCTCGTCCCAAATCCAAGTCCTGCGATCACAGTATATTTTATTTAGCTAATTTCATCATGTATCCAACATTTCTTTCACAACCATTCTCCTTATAAATTAATCCAGTTCAATTAGTTAACCATTCATGTCAATATACTCCAACTATCCAATCCAGACATGAAACTAGCATTCATTCAGATTAAGCTATAAATTACGGTAGCCACACCTTGTTTAACCTAGTACACAACAACTGCCAGAGTACCACCAAGAAGAATGGAGTTGGATCTCTACTACTGGAATTTCAGTTGCCGACACTACCAAGGAGCCACTGCCAAGATGTTTCATTCCTAATAAACACCACATCCGAAATCTCAAACCTCTACATCTCAAGACTAAAAAAAAAATCAAAATCCCTTACCTATGTGTCAATAGTTTCTTCCCCAAGCTGAAGTCACCGAAAGGGGTTGTTGAGGTCGGCAAACAAGGGCTCGCCGGTGGTGGTTGTGCTGCCAAGTTGCAGCAGAGAGGGCGGCCGACGCTAGGACACAGGCATCGGCGGCGCATGGTCGGACTGGTGGCAGTGGCCGGTGGCGACTAGGGCAGACGGAACGGAGGGAAAAGAGAACTCGGCAATGTGGCTCGGGCTCGAGGGCAGAGGAAGGGTGGCCGGTACTCTCCATTTGACGGCGGCAGAGGATCGGCAGCAGGGGAAGAGGATTGGCTCGGCGCTTCTCCAGGCGGCGTCGACTGTGGCTAGGGCACCAGATGAGAAGAGATCGGCGCCGAGTGAGAAGAGAGGAAGAAAGGGGAATTGCTCGGGGTCGGGGAAATAGGGCACGCACGGCTCGCGGGGAAAGAATAAGAGAAGAAGAAAAGAAAAAGGAAAATAAAAATAAATCTTTTCCACATTAAAACAGGGTAGCCTAAACAAGCTTTCCCGGGCCCCGTTTTTATTCTCATGAACTCGTCCAAACGAGCTCCGAAAAATTCCTGAAAATTTTTCAAAAATTCCGAAAAATTCCCTTATTAATATTCGCCTATTTTCGGTATTTTACAAGTAGGACTTAATCAATATTATATGCCTAAAGAAAAAATATATTATATAAACTCGAATAAACCAAATCAAAAACCAAAATACAAACCTAAATCAAAAAATTCAAAATTTAAACATTTTAAAACTCAATAAAATATAAATTATCACCAAGTTAATTATAACTATAAAAGAAATAAACACAAACCTAAAACGAAAATTTAAATTAAAGGTCAATAATTCAGGGGGAGGCTCCAGAATAGCTGGCACCTCCAAAACTAACTTACCCGACAGGGTAACCCAAATAAACTAACCTGGCAGGGTAATTAGGATTAGATAAAAAGGGACCCAGTTTAACTTGAATCATAGTACTGGTGAAGTTTTTTGATGATAGTACGTTGGGGAAGCTTGGGCATCGCATGTCTAGAAAGATATGGCTTCAATCTGGTGCATTTGGCCAAGTGGAACCGACCGAAGCTACCTTTAAATGGATCCTAACTAGTTAGACCAAGGTTTAGTACTAAGCTCCATGGATAGGACTATTCAGAAAACCTCGAAAGGTTGGTTACTTCTAATGACGTCCAAGTGACTCACCAAGCTTAGAAGTTTATCCGAAGAATGCCTATTTGTTGAGACCAAAGCTAAACCTGAATCTAACACAAGTTAAACCAAACTCTGTAATTAAATCTAATTCATCTCACAAAATTATAGGATTCCCTGATTGATAATCTAGATCAGGTGAGATGAATAAGGATTAAATTAATTAATTTCTAAATTAAATTAAAATTAATTAAAATTAAATTTCAAATTTCAAATTAAAATTAATTAAAATTAAATTTTGAATTTTAAATTAAATTTCAAATTTCAAATTAAATTAAAATTAACTAAAATTAGATTTTGAATTTCAAATTAAATTTCAAATTTCAAATTAAATTTTGAATTTCAAATTAAATTAAAATTAATTAAAATTAAATTTCAAATTTCAAATTAAAAATAATAATAATAATCTTAAAAGACTAACCTTAATTCCTACTCATTGTAGGAAACCAAGTGGATTTTGGATAGTGGTTGCTCCAAACACATTACTGGAGATCACACCAAGTTTACTCAACTCACTTACAAAAGCTTAGGAACAGTTGCCTTTGGAAACAACGGCAAACTCAAGGTAATTGGCATAGGTAATATTGAATTGAAAATAGATTTCATAATTACAAATGTTCTACTTGTCGAGAATTTTAAATACAATCTCCTGAGTATAAGTCAATTGTGTGATACTAGGTATAAGGTTAAATTTCTATCCACAGAGTGTTTAATCAAACATCTAGATAATCCTACTATAAGCCTAAAAGGTTTTAGAAAAGACAACATCTATGCTATCAACTTAACCACTTCTTCAATTAAGTGTTATTTAACACAAAAAGAAGAAACTTGGTTATGGCATAGGAGAATGTCTCACACCAACTTTAGAAATATAAGCAAATTAAATGGACTAGTGAGAGGCTTACCAAAATTACCCAACCTAGATTCAACCATATGTAATGCTTGTCAACAAGGTAAACAAACAAAATCCACTCACAAACCAACCAATCAGTCACAAACCAACTCAATATTAGAACTTCTACATTTAGACCTTTTTGACTCCCATGGAGTCAAATCCATAAATGGAAACTTATATTGTTTAGTAATAATAGATGATTATTCTAGGTATACTTGGGTAAAATTCTTGAAACATAAAGATGAAACTTTTGAAATCTTTACAAACTTTTGCAAACAAATTAAAAATGAAAAAGATCTTAAAAGAATTAGGAGTGATAATGGGGGAGAATTTAAAAATCATAATTTTAACAAATTCTGTCTTGAAAATGGCTACCATCACGAATTTTCGTGTCCTAAAACCCCCCAACAAAATGGAATTGTAGAAAGAAAAAATAGAACCTTACTAGAAGCCTCTAGAACTATGTTAAATGAATATAACTTACCTAAATATTTTTGGACAGAAGCTGCTAGTACAGCCTGCTATGTGCAAAATAGAACAACATTAAATAAAAGACATAATAAAACCTTCTTTGAAATATTTTATAACAAACAACCCAACATAAAATATTTTAAAGTATTTGGGTGTCCAACCTTCATCTTAAATACTAGAGAACACTTAGGAAAATTTACCTCTAAAGTAGAAAATGAAATTTTTGTAGGATATTCTCTAAACAGTAGGGGTTACAAAATATATAATAAAAGTATGTTAAAAATCAAGGAAACCACAAATGTAAAATTTGAGGAAACCCAAGGACAAACTCAACTTCAACCTATTGAAAATAATAATTCTGAAGAAACCAATCAATCCCTAGACTATGAAGAAGATGAACACACTTAAGAAAATCAACCCCCTAGAACTATAAGAGTCAACCCTAACCATCCAACTGATCAAATAATTGGTGACCCAGACCTAAGGGTTCAGACCAGATCATCCTTTAGGAACCTTAGTCAAATTTCCCTGATTTCAAAAATTGAACCCAAAACTATAGCTAAATCCCTACTTGATCCAGATTGGATCATAGCTATGCAAGAAGAACTAGCTCAATTTGAGCGTAATGAAGTTTGGGATCTAGTACCACCACCTAAAGATAAGAAAATAATAGGCACAAAATGGGTATTTAGAAACAAATTAAGTGAAACTGGGGAAATTACTAGGAATAAGGCTAGGCTAGTTGCCAAAGGGTTCAGTCAAGTTGAAGGACTTGACTACGATGAGACCTATGCCCCAGTAGCCAGATTAGAATCCATTAGAATGTTACTAAGTAATGCAGCTCATAAGGGATTCAAACTATATCAAATGGATGTTAAGTCAGCTTTTCTCAATGGACTAATAAAAGAAGAAGTTTATGTAGGTCAGCCTCCTGGGTTTGAAAATCTAGAACACCCTGATTATGTCTTTAAGTTAAAGAAAGAATTATATGGACTTAAACAAGCACCCAGGGCATGGTATGAAAGGCTAACATCTTACTTAACATCCAAAGGATTCAACCAAGGTCAAATTGACCCAACCTTGTTTGTTAAATTACTAAATAACGACATATTCATAGCACAAATATATGTAGATGATATAATATTTGGTTCAACTAACTCAGACTTTTTAGAAGAATTTATTAACCTAATGGAACAAGAATTTGAAATGAGCTTAGTAGGAAAATTGACCTATTTCCTAGGATTACAAATCAAACAGACGAATGAAGGAAATTACATTTATCAACACAAATACACTAAAGAATTACTTAAAAAATTTGGAATGGAAAATGCTAAAGAAATAAAAACACATATGGCAGTAAACACAATCTTAGACAATGACCCAAATGGAAAACCAGTGGATCTAAGGTATTATAGAAGTGCAATAGGTAGTCTACTTTACTTAACTGCAAGCCGACCTGATATTTTATTTGCAGTTAGTATGTGTGCTAGATACCAAACCTGTGCTAAAGAATCCCATTTGACTCAAGTCAAAAGAATTTTTAGATATCTTAAGGGAACAACAAATGTAGGAATTTGGTATCCTAGGACCAATAACTTTGAATTAATAGGGTATTCTGACTCAGATTATGCTGGGTGCAAATTAGACCGCAAAAGCACAAGTGGTGGATGCCAACTACTAGGCCCATCACTTGGTAGCTGGTTTAGTAGAAAGCAACACTGTGCTGCACTATCTACAACTGAGTCAGAATGCATAACCATAGGAGAATGTGTAGCCCAATTATTATGGATGATGCACACCTTAAAAGATTTCAACTTAAAAATCACAAATGTAAAAGTGTTAATTGACAATATTAGCTCAATCAATTTAACAAAAAATCCAGTGCATCATTCAAGAACCAAACACATTGAAATCAGGTACCACTTTATTAGGGATCATGTTACTAAGGGTGACATTGAGCTCAAATACATTGAGTCCAAGTCAAACTTAGCTGACATATTCACCAAACTACTCCCTGAAAGTGAATTTAGCAATTTGCGTAGAAAACTAAGAATGTGCCTAATAGACTAGGATTTTCAAAATTTCAAAAATATTTTCAAAAATGAGTGTTCTCAAATTATAGGTTAAACATGTTTCATTTTCAAAACTTTCCCATTTTTAGATTTTTTAAAAAATACTTTTAGCCGTAGACTAGTTCAAAATCCTTAGAAAGCATGTACCCCTAGGATTAGTTTTTGAGCATCTCACCAAAACCCTAGGCTTACCTTGCTTGTGTTTGACAAACATAAAAAGGGGTGAGATGCATAGGCCACTTGCCTAAGACTTAAGATGCTTATTTCAGTGCATCGATATAAGTCTGGGTGTTAAATACAAAATATACATTAATCAAGTTAAGGTTGAACTTAACATGACTAACCAAGTGAAAGCTGCTATCTTCTGATAAGTCAGTCAGTAACTAACTGGTTAGACATTTAATTTAATGTTAGGTTCAGGGGGAGAAATAAAACTATTTCAGTTTTTCAAATTGAATTTTAAACTTAATTTTGAAAATCAAAGTTTAAAAATCAATCTTCAAAATCAACTTTTTTAAAATTATGAAAATTTTTTAAAATCAACTCAAAATTGTTTGTGTTAAATCATAAATTTTTTTATCCTTTTTACTTAGTCTTTGAAAACTGAACTTTTCAAGTATTTTAAACCAAGGTTTTGAAACTAGTACTTTTGAACTTTGAAAAGTTGATTTTGGAAAAAGAATTTGACAAAATTATTTTGAAAACTCCTTCATTTTAAAAATTATTTTACTTTACCAAAATTAGTTTTACCAAACTCCTTTGAAAACTAAAAGTAAAGTTCAAAATCATTTTTTAATGTTTAAATTTAATTTAACTTCACTTTGAAAATTATCCTGAATCCAGTTCTGAAAAATTAGGTTTAACTTAATTTTGATTTGCAAAAACTTAGTATTGAAAATTACCTTTTTGAAAGTAATGTTTGCAAACTTAAAATTTTTTTTACTAAGTTATAAGTCAGCTATTTTTCAAGACTTAGTTTTTTTTAAGGATTTAAGAAGTAAAGATAACCCTATCTTTTAATTTTAAACTCCCCTAGGTTAACTTGACATTATTTTGTCTGAAGTCTGTATTTATGCTTACTTGACATTAGTTCTTTTGATGAATGACAAAGGGCGAGGGTTAGGTGGTTAAATTAGCTAAACCAAACTGAAAATACAAACTAACTTAAAAACCATTTACTTGTTTTTTCTTGTTTTTTTCTTGCATCTGTTTCACTAACTTAACCAGGTTGTTATTCCATCAAAAAGGGGGAGATTGTTGGTGCGGGTAGTACTAACGGTCTAACTCAGGTTTTGATAAATGACAAATTAGGTTAAGTTAGTTTGTTGTTGTCTAACACTTTGATCGAGTGTGCAGGAGAAGTCCAGACAGGTCAACGGGCTGACCAGATGTCTGGCACGAAGCCCAGCTAAGTCGACGGGCTGACCGGATAGCTGGCACGAAGTCCAAGCAGGTGGACGGGTTGACCGGACGCTTAGGCATGAAGTCCAGCTAGGTCGACGGGCTGACCGGATAGCTGGCACGAAGTCCAGACGGGTCGACGGGCTGACCGAACGTCTGGCAGGTAAGTGAGGTAAGTCACTAGAGGGGAATGACTGCGAGGACGCGTTCCCGGGAAGGGAACATTAGGCGTCGATCCGGCTTAGATCCATTTCGGATATCTAAGTCGAGATCGTGACTAGATTCCGGTCTCGGAAAGATGAAATCTAAGTCATACTCTTTTTGCTAAATTCATACTCACTTTGCTTTTCTATAAAACTGTGCGAACAATCTGTGTTGCAGAGTATATTTACCTCGGACTAACCTTTTCTTGCAGGAGAAGGACTTTCTGGAGAAGAGGGGTCCGGGCGCCCGGAGGGGATCCGGGCACCCGGAGGTCCGGGCGCCCGGAAGGGATCCGGGAGCCCGGAGGTAAGTTTTATCTAAGCCGAGTCGTCGCCATGTGGAGTTCACTGATTAGACTTGTCATGTCGCACCAGGGCGCCCGGAAGGGATCCAGGCGCCTGGAGCAGCATATAAAAGAAGCCCCAGGGGTGGAGCTTCAAGATGAACTGAGAATCTACTGCTTGCTCTGCTGCCCTACGCTCCTGTGATGCCGCGAGGCTATTCTGACAAAGCGCTTTCTTAAGTCTAATTCTTCTTCTCTTGTCGGTATTTTATTTCTGTCAATTCTTGTACTTAATTATCTTGTAATCATCATTCGAATTGATAGTGATTGCCCAACGAAAGTACTCACAGAGTACGGGCCTTTGAGTAGGAGTCGTCACAGGCTCCGAACGAAGTAAAATCATGTGTTCTTTTATTTTCCGCTGCGTAACTTTTTCACGTTGTTTTTAAATCGATATTCACCCCCCCTCTCCAACAAAGATTTCCACCTAGGGTTACCACCCCTAGGGATTTTGCCCCAAGCTCCGACCTGCCAAGAATTTCTACCTAGGGTTACCACCCCCTAGGACCTAGGGTTACCACCCCCTAGGGTTTTTCATCTGCCTAACCGTAGCTAGAACTTTCCTGCAAAGCTCAATCAACATATCAAATAACACCACACCTTAACTTTGAATCCTTTTGTCATTATCAAAACTCGGGTTCGATCGTCGGATGCTTCCCACACCAACAATCTCCCCCTTTTTTATTATGACAAAAAAAATTCAAAGTTAAGTAAAATAATGCTATAAAGAATTTTCAAAGAACAATACAAGCATGATAGTATAAATTAAGTACAGTAAGTGAAGAACTCCCCTTAATAAAAGCTCCTCTTTAAATTTCTTTGAATTTTCTTAACTTCTTTTGAATTTTCTTATACTCTTCTCCTTTTCCATATATCAAAACTTACTTATACTCTTCCCCTAAGTTATTAGTATAACTTGGCTAAAAAGAAATTTAGACTTAGAGAATTTTTAGTTTGTCACAAAATCTTCTTAGCTAATACTTAAAGAGAACAGATATGTAAAATATTAAAACACTTAGCTAAGTGAACAAATGTTTATCAAAAATAAGAAAATAATCTTAAGAGCATTTGAATTTAGCTAACTTAATACACTTAGCTTTTTAGAATAAATTTCCTTGTAAACTAAAAATTTCAAGGCTTAATTATAGAAAAAAAAATTTGGCTAATGGAAGGTTGAAAAATAATTTAGCAGAAAAGATTTGAAAAAAAATGTAGAAACTTTAGGATAAAAGATGTTTAATAGGAAAGAGAAAAAAAATTGATTTTAAAACTCCTTGATTAAATAAGTGTAGTTAAGGCCACTTTCATAGCTAATATTCAAAGAATCCTACAGTTCAAGCATGAGTAACTTCAATTCCTTAGCCATATGTCTAACCATTAGCTATTCACTGTTTACCTAGAGGGCAACAGTTTTCACTTGGTTAGTCAAGTTAAGTCAGTGATATAGTTAGATTTGACTAAGACAGGATTACTTAACTTGATTAATGTCTTTTTAGTATTTAACGCCCAGACATATGTCGATGCACTGACATAAGCATTCTGAAGTCCAGGCAATACCCTATGCATCTCACACCATTCTAAGTATTTTCAAACACAAGCAAGTTAGTCCTAGTGTGCTTGTGAGATGCTCTGGCTGAAACTAGGGGTACATGATTTCTATGGGGTAAAGTCCTAGGCTAAACTGATTTTTTGAAAAACTAACAAAATTTGGAACTTTGAAAAATATTTTTCCTAGGATTTTAAAACCAAAGTGATTTAAAGGCAGAATTTTCAAGTAAAGATAAGTTTTATTCTACTAAGCACATCCCTATTTGTCTTCTAAGTGAACTGAACTCAAGTTCAGGTAAAGGTTTTGTAAAGATGTCAGCTAGGTTTGATTTTGACTCAACATAGTCAAGTACAATATCACCCTTAGCTACGTGATCCCTTACAAAATGGTGCTTTACTTCTATATGTGTAGTCCTTGAGTGGTGAATTGGGTTTTTTGTTAGATTTATTGAACTTATATTATCAATTGAAATTTTAGTTTTATGATATTCTAGTTAATAGTCTTTAAGGGTATGCATCATCCATAGCAATTGAGATGTACATTCACCTAGGGCTATATATTCAGCTTCAGTGGTAGATAAAGCAACACAGTGTTGCTTTCTACTTGACTAACTTACTAGAGATTGACCTAGAAATTAACAGCTATCACTTGTGCTTTTTCTATCTAGCTTGCACCCGGCATAGTCTGAGTCAGAGTAGCCGGTTAGGTCAAAGGTGCAAAATCTAGGGTACCATAGTCCGACATTTAGGGTTCCCTTAATATACCTTAGGATTCTTTTGACAAAGGTTAAGTGAGACTCTTTTGCACAAGATTGGTATCTTGCACACATACCTACTGCGAAAAGAATGTCTGGTCGGCTCGCAATTAGGTACAGTAGACTTCCTATCGCACTTCGATAGTATTTCAAGTCTACTGGTTTATCTTCTAAGTATGAGTCAATTTTAACATTGGTAGCCATTGGTGTATTAATATTTTTTGAGTTTTCCATTCCAAATTTTCTAATTAATTCCTTAGCATATTTAGTTTGGTAAATATAAATTCCATCTTTGGTTTGTTTAATTTGTAATCCTAAGAAGAAATTAAGTTCACCTACCAGACTCATTTTAAATTCATTTTCCATTAGTTTAGTGGATTTTTTTTTAAAATTTAGAGTTGGTTGATCCACAAATAATGTCATCTACGTAAATTTGGGCTATAAAAATGTCTTTTTCTAAGGTTTTTACAAAAAGTGTTGGATCTATTTGACCTTGGTTGAACCCTTTTGATATTAGATAATTGGACAGACGTTCATACCAAGCCCTAGGTGCTTGTTTTAGTCCATATAGGGCCTTTTTTAGTCTAAAGACATGGTTTAGTTGTTCTAAGTCCTCAAATCCGGGGGGTTGACCTACATATACCTCTTCTTTAATAAATCCATTTAAGAATGCAGATTTTACGTCCATTTGAAATAGCTTGAATCCCTTATGTGCTGCATAGGCCAACAGCATCCTAATCGATTCAAGTCTGGCTACAGGGGCATAGGTCTCGTCATAGTCTAACTCTTCTACTTGATTGAATACTTTAGCTACTAACCTAGCTTTGTTTCTAACTATTTCTCCTTAATCATTTAATTTATTTCTAAAGACCCATTTAGTATCAATTATGGTCTTGTTAACTTGTTTAGGCACTAATTCCCAAACCTGATTTCTTTCAAATTGGGCCAATTCTTCTTGCATTGCTAAGGTCCATTCTGGATCTGGTAGGGCTTTATCTATAGTTTTGGGTTCAATTTTGGAAATCAGGGCTATTTGGCTTAGGTTCCTGTAAGATGACCTAATTCTGACTCCTTGAGTTGGGTCACCTAAAATTTGGTCAGGTGGGTAATTAGTACTTGTTCTAGTTGGTCTTATATTTGGGTTGGTAATTGGTGTTTGTGATTCATTAACTTCAGGTTGAATTTCGTCATCATCTTCTATGTTTCTTGAATTAATATTTTCTGTATTATTATTTATTATATTGGGTGGTTTATTTTCTTCATCAAATATTACATTTATTGTTTCTTCAACTTTTAGGGTGTGTTTGTTGTAAACCCTATATGCCCTACTGGTTGTTGAGTACCCTAAAAATATTCCTGGGGTTGTTTTTGACAAAAATTTCCCTAAGTAGTCTTTAGTGTTTAAAATGAATATTTTACACCCAAATACTTTTAAATAGTTTAAGTTAGGAATTTTATTATAGTATATTTCATAGGATGTTTTATTCTAAAATTTCTTAATTAGAATCCTATTTTGTATATAACAGACTATATTAATTGCTTCAGCCCAGAATTGATTATATAGTTTGTATTCGTTTAACATGGTCCTAGCGGCTTCTTGTAAAGTTCTGTTTTTACGTTCTACTAGACCATTTTGTTGAGGGGTCCTAGGGTAAGAGTATTTATGCTTATACCCATTAAGTTCACAAAATTCAATAAAGTTATGATTTTCAAATTCCCCCCATGATCACTTCTGATCCTTTTTATTTGAGTGCCTTTTTCATTTTCTATTAATTTACAAAGGATTTTAAAGACTTCAAAAGTTTCATCTTTAGTTTTTAAAAATTTTACCCAAGTAAATCTTGAGTAGTCGTCGATTATTACTAAGCAATATTGATTTTTGCTTAGTGATTTGGCTCAATGTGAATCAAACAAGTCTAGATGAAGGAGCTCAAGTATTGAAGTTGTTCTATTTAGGTTGGTTAACTTGTGGTTTGACTTGGTTTGTTTGCCTTGTTGACAAGCATCACAAGTTACATTTTCAGTAAATTTTAATTTGGGCAAACCTCTAACTAGACCATTTTGACTCATTTTTGAAATGAGTCTAGTATGAGTGTGACCCAGTCTCCTGTGCCACAACTCAGTTTCCTCTTGTTGTGTTAATAAACACTCTAGCGAGGAAGTTGGTAGGTCTATAGTATAAATGTTCTTTTTTCTAATTCCCTTAAGTGTGATTTCAGGATTTTTAATATTCTTAATTATACATTCAGCTTTTAAAAATGTGACTAAATATCCTGAGTCACATAACTGGCTAATACTAAGTAAATTGAAACTAAATTGTTCAACCAATAACACTTTTTGAATATAGAAATCAGAATTTAACTGGATATTACCTATTCCAATTACCTTAAGGGTTTCGTCATTATCGAATGCGACATACCCTAGGTTCTTGAGTTTCAACTTAGTGAATTTCAGTCTGTCTCCAGTCATGTGTCTGGAGCATCACTATCTAACATCCATTGATCCAAATCTTTATGATCCTATATAAAGTAGTTGATTTGGGTCAATTTACTGGATTTTAGAGGATAGTTTGACTGAAATCAATTTAATTTTCCATCTCACCCAATCTAAATGATCAAAACATGGTATCCCTATGGGTGGTTGTGAGATGGTATATTAAATTAGTTAGATTGAATTGATTTGAAGATATTTAAATTGAATTTATTTTAAATTAATTTGAAGTTATTTAACTTAAATTTATTTTAAATTGTTACACTAAATTCAACCTAGATCCATCTCACCTGATTCTAAGTTATCAATCAGGTAATCTTAAGTAATTTTGTGAGATTGTTGAGTTTGTTTGAGTTCAGTGCCTTTTGAAGAATAATTAAGGTAATTAATTTTGAGAAATTTTAAGTTAATTAAATTTTTTTACTTTAAGTTAGTTAATTTGAAACTTTAATTTTAATTTAATTTTAATTTTATTTAACTTAATTTAATTTTAATTTTATTTAACTTAATTTAATTTTAATTTTTATTTTATTTTTATTTAATTTAATTTAATTTAATTTCATTTAATTTAATTTAATTTAATTTAATTTAATTTAATTTAATTTAATTTAATTTAATTTAATTTAATTTTATTAAATTTAATTTAATTTTAATTTAATTTTTATTTAATTAAATTTGATTTAATTTTATTTTTATTTTTATTTTTATTTAATTAAATTAAATTTAATTTAATTTTATTTAATTTTAATTTAATTTTAATTTTAATTTAATTTAATTTGATTTAATTTAATTTTAATTTAATTTAATTTGATTTGATTTAATATAATTTAATTTTAATTTTAATTTTAATTTTAATTTTAATTTTATTTAATTTAATTTTAATTTTATTTAATTTTATCCTTAGTCATCTCACCCAATCTAAATTTTTCAATCAGGGGATTCTATAATTTTGTGAGATGAATTAGGTTAAATTATAGAGATTGGTTTAACTTTGTGTTAGATTCAGGTTTAGTTTTAAGCTCAATAAATAGGCATTCTTCGGATAAACTTCTGGACTATGGTGAGTCACTTAGACATCATTAAAGTAACCATGTCTTCGAGGTTTTCCAAATAGTCCTATTCACTGAACTTAATACAAAACCTTAGTCTAACTGGTTATGATCCATTAAGGGTAGCTTCGGTTAGTTCCACTTAGCCAAATGTACCACGACGAAGCCATATCTTCCTAGACATGCATAGACTAAGCTTCCCTAACGTACTATCATCCAAAATTTCACCAGTACCATAGGTCAAGTTAAACTCGTTCCCTTTCTAATTAGTTCTAATTACTCTGTCGGGTAGGTTAGTTTTGGAGGTGTCAGCCATTCTGGGGCTTCCACCTAAATTATTGATAATTTTATATATCTTTATTTAATTTATAGATTAGATTTTTATTTATATTTTAATTATGTTCTTTTAATGATTTATCTGTTTATTAATACAGTTTTTCTTTTGGCTCCCTTGGATCATAACCTCGATATGGTTTATCAAGGTAATGTACTTGATCATTGGGAACCCAATATTAACCAAGTCCAACTTGATTAACTAAGTTGGACTTGGGTACCCAGGCTTGAACTATCTTACTATTTGGTCTATTAACTAAAGATAAATAGGATCGATATTTAGTTTTAAATCCTAATCCGAATCTGTTGTAAATGGCACTTTGTTTTCCAAGAATTAGGTCAAGGTTCTTAGAGCCCAAATAAAATCGTTCCAACATTTTCTTCAAATCCTTGACCTGAGTTTTTAGGCTGGAATTTTCTTCCTCAAGCTTTTGGACTTGAGTTGAGTTTCCAGTCTGAACTGGGTCAGGCAAGGATTCGAAGTTAGTCACTTCTTTAAGGGTTGTTACCTCCTTTAGAAGTGACTTGATCTTAATGTTTGATTTTGCTAATTTTCGCATTAAATTATTTACTAAATTGTGTAAACGCGGGATACTTACAGCGGGGTCAGGCCCTTCGAAAATGGATACGGATCCGTGGCTTCTCTCGGACTCAGCTTCTGATTCGTCCTCACTTCTGGATTCTTTGATGTAGTCCCGGGCTGTCATCACGAGAAAACTTGTCTGTTCGAGTTCTTCGTCGTCGGATTCTTACAAGGATGACTCGTCCCAGGTCGCCTTCAGAGCCTTCTTTTTCCATTGCTGCTTTTTTGCATCCTTTTGATTTGGGCAGTTGACTTTGATGTGCCCCTTCTGATTGCAGCCGTAGCATGTCACTTCGAATTTTACCTTTGACTTTGGTTGAGCCTCCTTGGATTGAATTGCCTTCTTGAGGTCCTTCTTGGTGAAGCCTTTCTTTTTCTTGTAGAGTTTCCTTACTAGGTTAACGAGTTCAGTCATAAGTTCATCTTCTTCATCATCTGAGTCAGGTTCTTCTTCTGACTCTGGTTCAGTTTCGTGCCTCGACCTCAGTTCGTGCGTTCTACTGCTACCTGCAACCAAAGTTATACCCTTCTCGACCGGGCGTGCATTAGTCTGCTCATGCAGTTCAAATTCAGAGAAGAGTTTGTCTAATTTAATTGAAGACAAGTCCTTAGATACCTTGCTGTCAAGTGGGAGTTTGAGGCCTGACTTGGTGATCATCTAGACTTTGAACTGGGTTTGCAGGTATGCCTCCATCTGGCCCTTCCAGTAACCAAAATCATCTCCGGTGAAGAGCGGTGTGTAACGCCCGCCCTCCCACTGCTTAAGGAGGGACGGGGTTACTTACTTACATACGTGCATATATATAAAAATCATGGCAGCGGAAATAGTTATTTAAATATTTTTCTACACTAATCATCAAGCATGTCATACTGAACATGTAGACTTACTAGTATTCATGCATACACTTAATTAATACCAACTACTTGAAGCATATTTCATGTTATCATAAGCATACTAGCATGAAACATAAAGAACATAAATGCATAACTATCCATACTAGTTAAAGTACTATCAAAACATAACAATAACACATGGTTCATAAGCAACTTAGAACTTAAAAACATATAGCAGTTTTCTTCCACCGTGCCACTGCCACACACACTCTTGCCCTTCCTATTGCTCCTCTTAGTTTAGCCATTCCTTTCCTTTTTCTGCAGTACAAGGAAACATAAAAACTATAAGCCCATAGGCTTAGTAAGTCCCTTTCCTACTCACAAAAACCATTAATCATGCATGAACGTAAAGTGGTAAATCATAACATAACATGTGAGCGCATAACATAAAGTCATATCATATCATGTGAGAGCATAAACATAAAGTCATATCATATCATATGAGAGCATAAAATCATATCATAACATGTGAGAGCATAACATGATCATACAAGCATCATAGACATATTTCAAGAGCATCTTAAAGAAACATAAAGAAAAACATATAACATGAACTTGTAGATGCAAGATGTTCTTTTGAAAACATGTATCATGAAATGAGTATATGCAAGATGTCCTTTTGAAAACATATATCATATACATACTTAAACATAATCTCAACATGAGGGCCCAGCTTGTACCACATACATGCATACATACATACATACATACATGCACGCATCCTAAATAGATCCAAAGTAGCAAATCTTGAACCTACTAGGAACTAGGCCCGTTTCATAGACTATCGACCTAGGGGCGCTTAGGAGCCCATCCCTTTTACTAGGACCGTTGCATAGACCATCGACCTAGGGGCGCTTATGGAGTCCACCCTTGGTACAAGCCATACAAAGTAAAATAGCATATCATGTTTCTTATCATAACATAGCATATCATATTCTTGTCATATCATGCATATCATATTCTTGTCATATCATGAGAGAACTCTTGATCTCAACTTAAGGGAAGCATCTCTTAGGCTTTTCATCTTACATAAGACTTTCATAAACATATCATGATAGCATATAGTGCATATAACATAAAGCATATCATAAGGGATTCCAACATGATGGCATAAATGCTCATACATAAGCATATCATAAGAACTCATAACATGATAGCATAAGTGCACATAACCTTTAGCATATAACATACAACATGGGGGCCTACAATCCATAGCACATCATAAGGAGTCATTATCATGCATGGTTGGGGTTTTGATCTTCCTACAAACCCTAGCTCATTCTTGGCCGAAACCTAAAGGTAAGGTTCCAACCTTTTAATACAACATGTAGCATGGAAACTTAAACTAACAACATGTAAGAGATCATACATCATGAAGAAGCATAAATAAGCATGATTAGACTTAAAAACTTTGCTCTAAATCTCATATTCAATCTTGGCCGAGACTTAAGGTGAGGTTCCCAACTTTCTAACATAACATGAAGCATGAAACTTAAACCAAACATATATTAGAGATCATATACCATGAGGAAGCATATACAAGCATAGTTAGGTTTCAAACTTTTCCCTAAGTCTTCCATTCTTACTTGGCCGAAACCTAAAGTTGAGGTTCCAAACTTTCTATCATAACATAAAGCATGAAACTTAAACCAAACATATATTAGAGATCATACATCAAGAGAAAGCATATACAAGCATAGTTAGGTTTCAAACTTTTCCCTAAGTCTTCCTTTCTTACTTGGCCGAAACCTAAAGTTGAGGTTCCAAACTTTCTAACATAACATGAAGCATGAAACTTAAACCAAACATATATTAGAGATCATACATCATGAGAAAGCATATACAAGCATAGTTAGGTTTCAAACTTTTCCCTAAGTCTTCCATTCTTACTTGGCCGAAACCTAAAGTTGAGGTTCCAAACTTTCTAACATAACATGAAGCATGAAACTTAAGCCAAACATATATTAGAGATCATACATCATGAGAAAGCATATACAAGCATAGTAAGGTTTCAAACTTTTCCCTAAGTCTTCCATTCTTACTTGGCCGAAACCTAAAGTTGAGGTTCCAAACTTTCTAACATAACATGAAGCATGAAACTTAAACCACACATATATTAGAGATCATATATCATGAGAAAGCATATACAAGCATAGTTAGGTTTCAAACTTTTGCTCTAAGCCTTGATTTCTTCTTTGGCCGAAACTATAAAATATCATTCTAAATTTCTATGCAACCTAAAGCATGAGAACCTATACTAACATCATACATAGTGAGTTACATATCATGAGAGGTCATAAACAAGCATTGTTGGGTTCCTAAATTTCCTCTAATCCTTTTTATTCTTACTTGGCCGAAACCCTAGGAGCATGGGTCTAACTTTGGATGAAATCTAAAACATGAACAACTTTCACTAACATCATGGAGTGATTTACATACCATAAGGAAATCATAAACAACATAGTTATCTTTTTAAGAAATCCAAAAACCCTACATCTTTTCTTGGCCGAAACTTTAAAGGTTTGAAATTCCAAGTTATGAAGCATAAAACTTTAATCACTATAAACAACCTTTTAAACCCATCTTGACCGAAACTTACAAGACAAAAACCCTAGTTTCTAAGAAAACTTTAAGCATAGAACGTATGGAACTATTGTACTGCAGGTGAGGGGAATACTTACTTCCTCTCGCTTGATTCTCTAAGGGAAATAATTTTGCTTGTGAAGCTTTCTTGGAGAAGAAATCTTCTAGCTTGGCTTCAGCAATGGTGAGGAGAGGTAAGAGTGATTTCGGTGAAGAGGAAGGAGGAAGTGAGAAGAAAAATAAATTTTCTCTTTTATTTTCTCCTTTTATTCCAAATGAATGGAAGAAGGAAAAATGAACTTTTCCTTCCCTTTCTCTTTTACTCATCCTAATGAAGGAAGAAAGCAAAACTTTCTTTTCATTAAAAGAAGAAGAAGAAAACTTGAACTTCTCCTTCTTAGTGAAGAGAGCCTTCACTTTCCTTACCTTTAACCATAAGTTCTCCCTTTTCATAACAGCACACCCCTGCTGGGGCCACTGGTTATGACATGGAACCACTTACCAAGAGGTTTAATGTTCAATCCTTGGTCATGCCTCTTTTTGGTTCTTTTTATTATATTTTCTTTTAAAGAAAAATCCACATGAAACCTATTTAATCATGCATAATTTTATGTAAAATTTCTAGGGTTCCTATGGGTGTTACACGGTGGTCGAGCGGTGCTATAACCTTCTTGAAGTGCCATTTTAATGCCTGCACACAGAGAAAGGGGAAAAATATCTGTTCCAAGACTTGGTCTTGGATTAGTAGTGCGGGATATATAATAATAAAAAAAATGAAATCGAGTGGTGTTGCACCAACTTCGAGCAAAAGTCGATTCGAACGGGAAAAAAACAGATTGGAATATAGCAATTATGCTAATTCCAATCGACTCTGAAAATTTTAAAAGACACCACGAAAAATTGCTTGATTGGTGGTTGCACCAAATCGAAACTACCCCGCTCTGATACCAATTGTTGGATCAAAAGCGCTAGAGGGGGTGAATAGCGCTCGTGGCTTTCACTTGTTTCGGATTCGAAAAAATGTTCGAGTTAGAAACAGTGGAAATGATAAACGGAATAAGCACAAACACAGAGAGACACCAAGAGTTTACTTGGTTAGGAGCCTAGGGTGACTCCTACTCCAAGGCCCGCGATCGTTGATCGCTTTTGGTGGCCAACAACTATAATATCGAGAAAGTGTACAAGTATAACAGTTTACAGCTCAAATTAAGATAATACCGACAATACTAGAGATGAATGGAAATTAGTCATCAGTTGTCGGAGCAGCAGAGCGTTGCTTGAGCATTCGGAGCAGCGTATGAGTGCACAGGATGTTCTGATCGAGTTGAGTTTTTGGCTGCTTCCCGAGGCTCCCTTTTATAAGCTCTGCAAGACTGATCTGGATCCCCAAGTCTTGGGATCAGGTTTGACCCGAGGTGGATCGATCAACCGATCCCCGCGTTCGGTCGACCGATCAGGCGGTCTCCTCCTATCTGATTCTGTCACGCCCCGGAGGAGTCTCTGTCCGAAGAAATTTCGGCAGCATCTCCCCTGTACGGCGGACAATCTGAAACTTTTCTACAAGCACTATCTACCTCAGCCACATGCGGCTGGAATAATAACAATAAAAGAAAACAAACACCACGCAGTTAATATCAAATTCAGCCTCTGGCTAACACAACCACGCAGTAAAAAAAATAAAGCAGCCCACTCGGCTGTACCAAAACCAAAACACAAAACTGCTAGCCGGCTAGACTTACACAACCAATAACATAAATACAAAATACCACATAACAACGTCAACACTCCAAAAATAAAACCAGAGTACAGAGCTAAACAAACCGATACATAAAACAAACAAAAACATACGTGAACCGATAAGTCCTCTGATGAGACGTGGGGACCAGCAGACAGGATGCTCCAAGCGACACCATAAATAACCTGGTACCTGAAAAATATAGAGTCCACGGGGGTGAGTTCAACAACTCAGCGAATACCAATAGACATGCCTAGTAAGATATATCTAACAGCAATAAACATGGAATACAGCTTCCTAATCATATATCTAGGAAAGATGCAAAACTGAAAGGTAACTAAGGAAGCTGTACTCACCAGGAACTCCTATCCAGACAAAAGGGTCGTCAAACCGAAAGTGCCCTAAATCCTGTATGCATGTCAAACATATGCATCCAACCAAATGCAGCAAATAAATGCAGCAAACACAATCACAAGAAATAAATGCATCAATGCATATGATGTCAATGATGCGTCCTGGTCACCCCTGACGCCAGTCAGTCATCTCACACACAAATGGCGAGACCGAGTGGGTAGGGCTGTGACAACCGTGCACTCTGTCGTCACTGCTCCTGATGAGTGACCGAGTGGACGGGATGCTGTCGGAGTACACCTATCCTCCTACCCCAAATCATAAATGGGGGAGCGCAATGCTCTCAACTCCCGGTACACGATGACGGGGAGGAATCCCTGCCGGCTAACACGTTGTGTCACACTACCCATGAGCGGACCAACGGAGCCAAACAAAATCCCTGCTGCAACACACACTGCCTGAATCGACCACTAACCCATGAGTGGTGGTGTGTGCAGATCCATGTAACTGGCGATGTGCTCAACAACAATGGAGTCGACTATCGCACAGCATGCAATCATGATGCATGACACTAAGCATGACAAAAACTGATCAACATAACCATATCCATACATACAAAATGGGTACTGTAAAAGCGATGGTCACATACCAAGATTTAGAGTACACAGGTCAGATAGAATATCAATAACCCTATGTCCTGAACATAATAAGTATGGAATATCCTGATCAGTATAGAAAAATCCATATATACACAATATGGGTACCACAGTATCAGTAAGTCAAATCCATGGATCTAGGGTATACAAGTCCTCTAAGGTATAACAACCTAGACCCAAATCATATCCCTCTTCCATAGCATATGTACCAACAATATACACAGATCAAAGAATTAGGGTCTAAACACCCGAATCATATATGATATACAAATAGAGGTACACAAATCTGATATGGCACAAAAACCTAAGTATCAGATAATCTAGATACACAGGCCAGAAACAACAATCCAAATCCTAGTCCTAACCTCAGTAAGCATGGTATGTCACTCTAGAAACTAAGATACTCATAGTATCAAGATAATCATGGCAACAAATCACGAGATATAAGCACGGATACATCACAGGTGACAAACCTAACATGCTAAGGATATCAAACAGTGACATACCAACGGCAAACATGTTCATTGCATGTAGTTATAAAATACTATGCATATCCAATGACAATATCATAAAAGATAAGTCAAGAGGTACCCGCCTCAAATGTAGATCGAGCTAATCAACCTCTATGTCGAAGTGCTCGTCCTGAATCCGAATCCTGTAATAAATCGTACGGTTTAGCCAAGTTTTATTTGTAAATAAAATAGCTAAACCCAAAATCCTTATTTACCAGAAACCCTAACTATTCCAAGTTTTCATTTTATGTGTAATTTTAGCAAGGGTAAATTCCTCCTATAAACAAACACAATTAATCATCCATTAAATATGACTTATCCCTCCATTAAATCTGTTTCTCAGTAAATCTAGCATCACAAATCAACACAACCAATCCAAACTATCATTTCATAAATGAAATGGAATCCTACACATTTCTTACCTCAATCCAAATATGCAGCCACTGTTGATGCTAGAACAAGGGAAATTGTTGGTTGGAGTAGCTGTCGGAACCAAGAACACCCAAGAGCACAGAACCTCACTGTTGGAGTCTACCTTAACAATCAGATCAAGTAAGGGAATCAAGAAATTCAACAAGATAATCTATCTCTAGTCAATTTCCAGCAATAATTCTGCACACTACCTCTTCTCCAATCTTATTACCTCATTCCACAAGCAAAGGCAAGAAAGTGCAACATCTGACAGGAGGAAAAAGGAACGAAAACTGATCCACCCCATTCCCTAAACAAGAACAAGAAGGATTAATGTAGAACAGAGCCCAATCAACCGAAATCTGGCAACACTATACCTTAAAGATCGATGTTAGGGCACGGAAGGTGAAGCCCACTGTGGCCCTGTGCCGGCAATGAAGAGTCTCGGTGCTAGGCGGTGGCTCAGCCGGCGTCGGCGTCAGCGTCGGCGCTGCACAGAGTAAAGAGAAGAGAAATGGCGCCGGTTGGTGGAGCAATTAGGGCAAGCTTGGCGTCGGGGATGGCTCGGAAAGGAATGGCTAGGGCGCGCGTGAGGGGAGGAGAGGAAATCGCCGGTGTCGCATGGGTTAGGGCACGGGGTCGGGGGAAATCGGGAGAGGGAAGCGGCGTGGGAGAGGAGAAGAAATTAAATAAAAAGAAAAAGGAAAAGAAAAGGAAAAGGAAAAGAAAATTTAACTTTTCCTCATTTAAATGGGTAGCCTAAATAGGCTTTTCCCATGACCCACTTTTATCTCCATAAACTCGTCCATACAAGCTCCGAAAAATTCCCAGAAAATTCCTAAAAATTCTGAAAAATTCCCCTATCGTTATCCGACATTTTTTTTTTCCGGTATTTTACAGATTCGCTCGATCCGCTCGCTCCGCTTCGATCTAATCAAGAGTTATCCCTGGTTCGATCGACCGAAACCCCAGTTCGATCGACCAATCCCCTGGTCAAGCCTGGTCCACTCACTGGAAGTCCGATCAGCTGCTTTGGGGGTTCGGTCGACCGATAACCTGGTTCGATCGACCGATCCCGGTCAATTCTGACCCTGCATAGAATTTGTTAGAAACGTTCTCCTGCAAAACAGAGTTAGAATATAGCAGATATATAAGTAAATAGATTGACAGTGTTCGGACTGTCCAATTCTGACTTCAGATTTTCAACCGAAAATCCTAGGTCGAACCGACGTCTACTGTTCCCTCTTGCGGGGAACGCGTCCTCGCCTACTCCACTCAGGAGAAGTTACCTTTTGCCAGTTCGGTCCTCCAAACACTGGACTTTTGCTTGGCGCTCGAATCTTCCGGTCTTCATGATGGACGCCCGCTCCATGACTCGTCCAGACTTTTACCTAGTTCATGACACCAGGATTTCCACCTAGGGTTACCGCCCCCTAGGGATTTTGCCCGAAGCTTCAACCTGCCAAGACTTTCTGCCTAGGGTTACCACCCCCTAGGACCTAGGGTTACCGCCCCCTAAGGTTTTCCATCTGCCTAACTACAGCTAGGACTTCCCTACAAAGCTCAATCAACATATCAAATAACACCACACCTTAACTTTGAATCCTTTTGCCATTATCAAAACTCGGGTTCGATCGTCGGATGCTTCCCGCACCAACATTTTTTTCTTATAGAATGCAACACTCATATTTTACTGCATTTCAATTTTTCTTCCATTCTTTTTGTATTATTTTCTTCCATTTTAATGGGCTAACACAACCCAAACATGATCTAGTAACTAAAATATTAGGAGAAGGTCATCTATGGTCACCATAGTACTAGTCTAATAAAATGAATCATGACTATTTTGTACTAAATATACCTTTCAAAATTAAATCATAAGTGAAGTATAATGATCACACTATCAATTAAGCTCATGGTGAAACCAAATTAATTCAACACTTCTGTAAAATTCTACTATAAGTTAGGAAGATATAAGTCACCAAAATCGAGAGAGTGTATTCACATGATATCACCAATCACAAAAATTATGCTTCAAAGGACAGGACAATGCATATTATACTTCATTTTAAATCTAAAATATCAACAAGACTAAACCCATAACATAAAATTAACAACTAGATCAGACTTAGCAAAGGGAAATGTCTAAGACAAGCATCATCAAATGATACTTACAAAATAAGAACTCACCCTAAACATCAAAGTGGAGGTTGAGGAGTAATATGGTGAAATGGAGGTTTTCTGGCATTGCTTGAGTCTTGGAGGTGAAACTGGCATTGCTATAGATACATATACCTAGTCTGAGAGGCTTTAAGCTCCTCCGCCCCATGGTGGTGTTCTTCCCTTTCCCATTGCTGCCTTTGTTTTGTTATGAATTGTCTCATCTCACCCACGAAATTGCCTCTTATCTTGCTATTCAATTGCCTTTTCTTACCTTCTTCTTTCCACAACCTACAAATACAACTTAGCCTCATCATAATGCTTCTTAGCCCTCTGGAAATGCCTTGTGAGACCATCCAATCCACCACTCCAAGTTTCCCCTTGTTGTTCCAATTATTGTCTCATAGAAACCTGCTCTGCCTGGATAGTGTCAAGGTTAGATCAGAAATCAAAAAAATCATATGCATAAGACCCTGCAAGATGCTCAGAATGAGAAAAAGAGGGTCTAGCAGGTTTAATGTATGACTCATCCCTAAATTTCGGATGCTACTCTCTACCTAGGTGAGGGATACAATACACCAGGATTTTATTGTAGCATTATATGAATTCTTCTCAAGTGGTAGGCTCTTGAAATGCTAGAACCACACCCTTATCTCCTTAGTGCCAAAAATAGCCCATGCAAGTAAAGTGGTAAAATATAGGCCCATATCTTGTTGCACAATGTATTACAAGGTCCTATCACACTTAATGGTGGAGATCGAGGGCCTTCTCAAACTCTTGGTCTAGCTTATGATAATCATGGGTATCGTGCCTGCATTCTATTTGGAAAGAGCAATAAGTGGGGGTGGAAACTAGGGGTCGCTAGGTCCTCACTCGACACAAGTAAGCCTCCTGAAGAGTTGATACTTATCATAAATCTGCATGACCCTCTCTTTTGAGACTCAAAGAGGAGGGGGGAAGTATGGATAATAACGAGACAGAATAATAGGCTATTAAGCTAGCCTCAATTCTGGACTACACTCTACACCCTCAACCAATCGAGTTCCTCACTGCTCTTGTCGAGCTCTTTGAGCTCCCTCCATATTGATATACTTCATGACTCAAGAGAGTAGTTCGCTATAATCCTTCAAGGGCTTCTCTACTAAGGAGTGAAAGAAATCTCCCTCGAGGAGTCCTTGGATAAAAGTGCCCATAACGATTTCTGAGGTAGACAAAGGTATTTCCAATGCGGCCTGAGTAAATTGTTGTATATACTCATATAGATATTTCTGTCTCTTTTGTTTAAAGTTAAATAAACTGAGCAGAGTAAGTGGGTACCTCTAAGAAATGGAATAGTGGAGTAAGAACAACATAGATAAATCATTAAAATATTGTATGGATCTAAATCGTAGTGTGTTGACCGGGCAAGTCCCTCCAGGGTAGTGAGGAAGATATGAAATTTATGTCCCTCAGAGTATTGGTGTAAAAAGGCCGCATTCTCAAAATGGCATAAATGATTTTTAGGGTTAATAGTGTCATTATATTCATTAATGTGGGATGGACAGAAATTCCTAGGAAATTCTTCCTTCAAAATGTCTTTTGAGAATGGCACTTGTCGAGTGACTACTCTTCTAGCATGTAACGACTTGGCGACACGGGACTCATTGGTCGTTTGTTCATGCGATAAGTCAAAGTGACCACTCCCGACCACTAGCACTTCCTCGTCCATGGCCACAACCTCTTCTTCAGTAACATGGGGGATTCAACCTTGCCACAAGGCCCTCTTCTAACATTGTAATGTTTGTGTAGGAGAGATGTCCTCGCAAAATCGGACCTCATGTTGTTTCCATGATTGTCAGCAAAGAAGACCAACGCTGATTGGCCACCACCTCGGACTTATGCTCTACCTTACCATCATAGTTGTTTGTATCAATTTCCTATAAACAATGGAAATTTGATGGGGGCATACCCCACCACTCTCCTTTCCTTCAGAGATGTGGCGATATCCACCCTCTTGTCGGTCAAGCGAGCGTCTGAGTCTTGCAAGTCAACAAATGTCAATAGGTACCAGCGTAGCCAACATGACCCCTTCGATGGCCAAGTCAATGTTGGGCTAGAAGTGAGGGCTCGCGAATGCACGAGAAAGAAAGAGAATGAGGAGAATGAATAGCTAAGGGAGGAGAGTGGCCTCCATACACAAGATGAAAATCATACCTTTGTCTACCATCATGACACCTTATATAGCAAATGGAAGGGAATTTATATGTGACCAAGGAATCAGGCCACATTAGCCATTGTGCATGCCCCATCCCCTAGCATACATGCAAATAGTAAAAGAGATAAAACAGAATTATCAAAATTGACCGGATCAAGTTACCAAATCAAATCATCTTAGTATATGAATTATTCTAATAATTCTGTTATAATTATTCTCAGAATTATTCTAAGAATAACTCTGTTATTTGTTAATTAGTTAATTGACCAAGTACTTTTTAAACATTATATATTGTATTGTCCTTAGGGCAAATATCAATGAACAATAGATTTTATTGCCTTCATATTATTTCTTGCTCTCTCACTATTCTTCTTCTTACATGGTATCAAAGCCATCGCTTTTTTTTTATCTTCCCTCAATTCCTTGAGGCGGAGATCCTATAAACGACGAATTTTAAATTTTTCCCTCAAGCCTCTTCTTTTCTCCTACGTGTTTTAATTTTCTTATTCTTCTCTATTTTTCAGAACAAACGAAAAATACTTATTTTCTTCCGCTACCAACCCCTTTGCTTCTCTTTCCTCTTCCTTAATCTCTATTTTTTTTTCATCTCTGTGGTTTTTTCTCCACTGTCACCAAACAAGTTATTTTTTACTTTAGATGTCAAATACTCGACGACATCAAAGAGGCCAAAAGCAAAGTTTAGACCGATGTCAAATTTGTCACATCGTTGGTCATACTGGAAATATATGCCCTAAAAGACTTGATTGATCTCGGATAAAATGTCAAATTTGTCTTGGAATTAGACATTTTGGTATTCAATGCCCTAGTCCATTTGACTCAAATTTCATTGGTGATTCTATAGCCTCAAGACAATCATCTATTTCACAAGTATATCCTAAAGTTCTTTCGTCTGTACCTACTTGTGGTAAAACCCCAGAGTTTTCATCTACTGATTGGTATATTAACACTAGAGCAACTCATCATGTCACATCAAATTATAATATCCTTATAGACGTAATGTCATATTATGGCTCAAATACGGTGCAAGTAGGCGATGGTTCAGGTTTGCAAATTGCTAATCTTGGAAACACATATGTTCATTTATCTAATCAAACTTTTCACATGCGCAATGTCTTTCATGTTCCATCTATCACTAAAAATTCACTTTCTACACATCAGTTTTATCTTGATAACAATGTCATTTTTTATTTTCATCATAATCATTATCTTATAAAGGATAGAGGAATGTTATTGTGTTTTATGGGAGAATCAAAAATGGTCTCTATTGTCTTCAGAGTTCTTCAATCAAAGCTTTTGTTGGTGAATGCACAAATAAACCAGCTTGGCATTTTTGACTTGGTCATCCTTCCTTTCCTATTGTTCAGTCAATCATCAATAGGTATGGTTTACCTACTTCTATTACCTCCTCTCCATCTCATTCATATAGGGCTTGCATGGAATCTAAAAGTCATAAGCTACCTTTCTCTTCATCTGACTATGTTTCTAATTTTCCACTTGAAATAATCCATTCTGATGTTTGGGGCCCTGCACCTATTTTATCTAATCAAGGTTTCCAATATTATGTTACATTCATTGATCATTTTAGTAAATATACTTGACTCTATCCTATGAGAAGCAAATCTGATTTATTTGATATATTCTGTAATTTTCAAATTCAAGTTGGATGATCTTTTAATCGTAAAATACTCTCTTTTCATTTTGATTGGGGAGGAGAATATCAAACTCTCCATCGTCATCTTGTCTCTTGTGGAATTGTTCATCGAGTTTCTTGTCCTCACACTCCAGAATAAAATGGTTCTGCTGAGAGAAAACATAGACATATAGTTGAAACTGCCTTAGCTCTTCTTCATCATGCATCAATTCCGTGCAAATTTTGGGATGAAGCTATTAGCACTGTAGTATATCTCATAAATCGACTTCCTACTCCATTGCTCAATCATAAATGTCCTTTTGAAAAACTTTATAATCAAACCTCTGATTACACTTTCCTTCGAATTTTTGGTTGCGCATGTTATCCGTGGTTACGGCCCTATTCTAAACACAAACTTGACTATCGTTCACTACAATGTGTTTTTCTTGGTTATAGCAATTTGCACCATGGTTATCGTTGCTTGCATATACCAACAGGACGAATTTATATTTCACGACATGTTACTTTTGATGAGTCTCTATTCTCTTTTTTGGTAGCTTCTTCAATCTCTCCTCCAGATACAAGTGGCACCTTCTTAATGCCACCTAATATTATCAGAAGTGATGACATCCTAGGTCCTACTCCGGAGCTCTCTAATAACTCTCCTATACCATCAGAATCACCTCAGGTTGCTGCTCCAATCTTAGAAGCCTCGCCGATCGAAGATAGTATACTCTCTGGTTTTGGATCCTCGGATAATGCAAGTCTGTCATCTACATCACCATGTCAGCCTACTTCCTCATCGTCATCAACAAGTGATTCAGATGATAATGCTCCTCGTCGCATGCTTCCCATTAGTGATATTTATGAGTGTTGCCCACCAAATACAATATAATATCCCCTTCCACGAGCTCTAGTGGTCTCTTCAAAATCTATTGAACCAACCTGTTTTACACAAGAAAACAAAGATCCAAACTGGCATAGTGCAATGGCTACAGAATTTGATGCACTTCTTCGCAATGGAACATGGACTCTAGTTCCGCGCACTCCCTCAATGAATGTTGTGGGCTCTAAATAGGTATTCCGTCTTAAGCATCGAGCTGATGGTTCTCTTGAAAGATACAAACCTCAACTTGTAGCTAAAGGATTTAGTCAACAACCAGGTATTGACTTTAATGATACTTTTAGCCCAATCATCAATATTACATCTGTCAGACTATTATTATCAATAGTTGTTAGTTCTAATTGGCTTGTATGACAATTGGACATTTCAAATGCATTTCTCCATGGTCATCTTGAGGAAACTGTATTTATGGAGCAACCACCTGGGTTCATTCATCCACAATTTACATCTTATGTTTGCCAACTCAATAAATCCTTATATGGTCTTCGACAAGCTCCTCGTGCATGGTTTCATCGACTATCTAATTGGTTACAAGCTCAAGAATTTTCTGGATCAAAGACTGACTCGTCTCTATTTCACAAATATATTGATGGAAATATGATATTTTTTTCTTATTTATGTGGATGGCATTCTGATAACCGGCAATGATCACAAGGGTATCACAACTTTATTAAGTCTTCTTAATCAAGAATTTCCTACTCGAGATTTGGGTATTGCTCATTTTTTTCTTGGTATTGAGCTTATTCCACATGAGGTGGTTATCTTCTCTCTCACAGCAAATACATTACTGGACTTCTTCAAAGAGCCAAAATGGATAGAGCACGTCCGGTCTCTACACCAATTGCTATAAACAACTCTCCAACTTCATCCTCTCCTGTTCTATCTGATCCACAGATTTATCGAAGTATTGTTGGGGTCTTACAATATGTCACTATCATACGCCCTAATATTACTTTTGCAGTAAATCATGCTTGTCAATTCATGCATACTCCAACTGACCAAAATTGGGATAATGTAAAAAGAATACTTCGCTATCTCAAAGGTATTATTCTACATGGTCTTCTTTTATATCGTCAATCGTCTCGAGATTTACATGCATATAGTGATGCGGATTGGGCAAGTTCTCCTAAAGATAGACACTCTACCAGTGGATATGCAATATTTCTTGGACGAAATCTTATCTCATGGAATTTGAAAAAGCAACCTACGGTATCTCGTTCAAGCACTGAGGTAGAATATAAAGCTATAGCAAATATAATGTCAGAAATTATTTGACTTCAATCACTTCTCTCTGAACTTCATCTTGCATCAAATATTGCACCAAAAAATTGGTGCGACAATATTGGAGCAATATATCTTACAGCAAATCCAATCTTTCATGCTCGTACAAAACATGTGGAAATTGATTTTCATTTTGTTCGTGAACGTGTGGCAACTCAGCAGTTATCCGTCTCTTATATTTCTGCTAAAGATCAGATCGCTGACATCTTTACTAAGCCACTATCCAGACAACGTTTCAACAAGTTAGCAAGTAAACTCAACGTCAGAGATCTCCTGTTGAGTTTGTCGGGGGGTAAAAGAGATAAAATAGAATTATCAAAATTGACCAGATCAAATTACCAAATCAAATCATCTTAGTATTTGGATTATTCTAATAATTCTGTTATAATTATTCTAAGAATAACTCTGTTATTTATTAATTAGTTAATTGACCAAGTACTTTTTAAACATTATATATTGTATTGTCCTTAGGGCAAATATCAATGAACAATAGATTTTATTGCTTTCATATTATTTCTTGCTCTCTCCATATTCTTCTTCTTACAGATAGCAGAGGATCGACTTGTAGGCGGAGCAAATTTGGGTTCAAGAGGAGACAATGGTTGAGTCGTACACCTAACTTGGTTGAGTCATTAGAGGTGTCGCCCTAACCTTTGTCATTGCTGCCAAGGGTGGTTGCAGGTCGCAGGGTACAATGGCTACGAATGTTTGAATTTGTCAGAGCTTGAGGTTGGAGAGACTCAGCTCGGCTAGGAGTGTTCATGCACGGGGAAAGAGAAGGTGGCTAACTCAGACGAGTAATCTCCGGATACATCAATCCTCTTTTGAGGGTTTCACATATTAATTAATTTGTTATTGATCAATTATCACAAGAATAAGCTCAAACTTAGTCTGGATAGGTAAGAGTATTTTCAAAAACAACAATAGATTAACACATGAGAAATTAACAACCAAAAGTCATTAAAATATTTTCTTATTTGTCAATTATTGTCATTTGGACCGCTCTTTAATACATTTTTGAATAAATATAACCTGTCATTAGTCAAAATCCAGATTGGCATAAAAAATAAATGGATAACTTTTAACTTTAAATGCATATTACTAGTCTCATATTTTTAATAATAAAAGAACAATATATAAAATGCAACAGATATTTTCATCCACGGTCAAAAATGCTTAGCTTTTATTTGATGACAAACGTATGTACTGAAACATCACTATGAAACACCAAATTTTGAATCTGTTTAAAATGACTATAGGTACAAATATAGTGGAACTAGCATAACCCACAAATTTGCTTTAAAATCGCAAATAGTGAGAGGAACAAGCAATAACTATATACAATAACGAAGCAAGAACAGAAAAAAAATCAGAATGAAATTGAATTTTCTGCCGAGAAGGACTTTGAATTTTTCTATCACTGATCTGACAGCTCTGCATTATGAACTTTGGCCGAATTCTTTTTTCCATCGACACAAAATACGCATGTCAGTGAACAGTGTTCATAGTTCCAACTATGAGGAACTGCTAAAAAGTATCTGCTCATGAATTTTCTGAACCTTTTCTTGTACTCTTTAGGTGAAATAACCGTTGGTAGTTCATTCTTGGGAACGACCATCGAAGCTTTCACCCAAGTCTCCAGCTGCTTGTCCCATGTATACTGCCTCAAATAGTCTATAATGCCAAACACAAGCTCTTTTCGTTCATCATCCACTCCAACAAGTAGAGAGTAATCCATGACATTGATAGACTGTAAATTAAACATAAGGAAACTATGAAGATTTAAAAAAGAAAATTTTAGCTACTAATAGTTGGCAGCAAACTCACAGTGAGAAATGAAGTATCATTCCAAATGGCCCGTTGAAGAAGATGTTTAGTTTTCCCACCCAGATATATGGGGGATTTACACATGTCCTCCACAAAGTTTTGATCCAAGAGAACTGTTTTGCCATACTTTGCATCAGTGACATATCGAGCAAAGCTAGCACCCTTCAGATCATATGTTCGTGAAACTTCATGTCCAAAAAGAAGATTTTCCATCACCATGAGATCAGTTTTTATTTCTTTCCCATTCTTAATTTGCCGAACCTTAAAATCACAAAAAAAAACATTAATTAGACAGACAAGCCATTTGAAGTCTGCAATCTGGAGAACAAAATATAAGGTGTTACTATACCTGATACATTCCTAAGATTTTAGCAAGACAAGTTTGGCTCCCTGAATCGAAAGAATGAAAAACGTGCTTAAAATAATCAGGTCCAAACTTTAGGAAGGAATCCAGTTCTGTCTTCTTGATTTGTTTAATTATGAGCCTGTTATCCAGTGTCTTTGCAAAAAAAGCTTTGCTTTTCCCTCCTTGAGCATCCCACTTCTTGCAACGGCTTAAGGAAGTTATGTAAACAAGTTCTGAAGGACAACATTTCTTTCTGAGAGTATAAAATTGCTTCGCATATATGCAAACGACAAAGAAAATACTTTTCCCAGAAACCTTATCCATCCCCACAGCCACTTCAGGATGCAGAGTATCTGATGCTAGCAAATGATCAACAGATACTGAATCTTCAGAAATTGAGGTGAAAGACTCATCGGACAAGAGTGAAAAGTTCCTGTGTGGCATATTTATTCCTTCAGTCTCTGATGATCCTGTAGAAACCCAATTTGTAGAGATCCCAGAACTATCAGATGTCAAGCTATAAGATTTACGTAGCTCCTTTGGTTCATTGTCTGACAAGGTAGAATGATCTTCAGATATGGAAAGTGCACAGGCAATTATACTTGATATCTCATCCTGGGTAACAGATAGGATATTCTCACCAGGGCCGATTGGAAAGTGTAATGAGTCCATTTCACCAGAAGAAAGCTGATGCAATGGAGAAAGATAAGATGGCGTGTAGGCATTAATAAATTTGAACTTTCGATATGAGCCACCATTGAGATCCTTTCTGTATTCCCTCTTTAAATCAGAAAATGGAGCCCAAATCAATTCTTCTGGACCTTCTGATTTTGCATAAACACTTGTAGAAGAATCATTCACAGAGGGTTTAGTAGTCATTTCGGAATCAGCAACTGCCTCGTCATCTTTCAGATCATCAATTGCTTTATTGACAAAAGGATCTTCAACAGCTTCTATAGAATGATCAAATTGTATGTCACTGGAAATATATGCAGACACTTTCTCATTACTGTTACTATCTCTGGGAGATGAAGGTAAATCACCTGGTTTCCGTGGGAGTTCAAGAGAAGATGATACCAACACATCATTCAGTGATTTATCAGAAAACTTTCTGTCTGATTGTACCAACTCAGCCAAACCAATATCAAGAAGCTTATTGGAGTTATCATTTGTCTCAACAAAAATTTTAGTTGATTGAACATCAGCATCAATTTGTATGTCATCAGCAGAAGAGGTTGTTTCATCTTCATGACTAGGCACTGTGGAAACTTCATCAACTACAAGCACACTTTCCCTTGGGCATTTCATATCTCGGAAAAGGCAATCTAAACGGCGGTCCCAAATATATAACTCAAGAAGGAGCTCCTGGTTAAGCCACTTTAAACCAAGAACCTCATAAGTTGCCTTCAGCAAAGAAGCCTGGATAGTTTTTAATAAATGAAAATTTCATTCTATGTTAAATCAGCATTAAAAATATCATGCTGTGAAAGTAACAAAGTGAAACAACACAATGGAAGGATAAAAATATTGATTCTCACCCACAGGAATGTTGTCGATTCTCACCTAGAGGAAAGGAAATTGCAAATTGTATTAACTCAAAACTTATTTATTACATGAGATCCTAACCCCTTTTTATAATTTGATGGCATGACCTATTCTTTATAAAATAATACTTTTCTAAAAGAATCCTATATTTTTTAATAAAACCTAACATACTTTTCTAGGAAAACTAAACAACTTTTTTTAAAAGTTTGAACTAATTATAAAAAATTAATGACTTAAACAACTTCTAATAAAATTAAACTCTAGACTGCGTTATTTTCCTCAACAGAAGAGAACTTAACTTCGTCAAGTGGGAAGGTGGAGCAATTATGAAGTGGAGGTGTCTTTTTGGCCAACTTAGTTTATTTTTTCAAACATTGCATTTTTTATGTCAATGAGTTTACTTTTGTCGAAGGGGAAGGTAGATTAGTTGTGAAGTGGAGGTGTCATTTTAGCCGAATCTGGCAATTGTTGGTTTATTTCTTTAATCATTATTGTCTTTTTATGCCAATATGGTTCCCTTACATTATTCCTCCACTAAGGAGACTGCGAGTTGTTGACTTATCTTCTTGGATCATCTTTTTTGAGTGTATGGAATAATTTCTTTGATAACTCGAGCTCAGAGGATAAAAAAGTTGTCATTGATGGGAGTGTAGGAGTCAACACCAACAATATGTGACCAGTCAATTCAACAAAGAAAGGTTTGAATGTTCCCTGATATGGTAGTAAGTCCTCAATATTGAAAATTGTATTAACAACATATGCATTAACACTGTTTTTTCTCATAATTTGAAAAGGACCAAAAGAGGGTTTATAAAGCTTTTTGAGCAGTTTTAAGGACGTACTTGAGGTGAATGCGGACAAGCACATAGTCCCCTACATTATATTCCTTAAATTTACAATGTGCATTAGCTTGAATTTTATAAGCCTCATTACTCAACGATATTGGAAGAAAGAGAAATGGTAGGTAAGGGAATCAAGTCAATAGGTTGACATTCTTTCGACCCATACACAATTTTAAATAACTATAAAATGTAGATTGGTTTATCAAATTTTTTGTGAGCGAACTCGACAAGTGGTAGGTTAGACAGAGATCCTGGGATCCAATCTTTGGTGTAGTTGGCCATACAGAAGGGTTTATAAGTTAACTTTATGTAAATTATGTCCTTAAGTTTCATGGGACTGATTAATCTCCTAGGTCACTAATGGTACCCTTTTCTTTTCAAATGTGCATTATGTGAGAAGAATGTGGGATTGTCTCAACTATTGGATAACCTTGGTGAGCAAGTTAGGCTTGGATTTTAGTTTGTTGGGTTTTGCTAGGTACATTTTGATTTTTTTCCATTGTGTTTGAAAGAGTAGGTATTTTCTCATCTGTCATGAGTAACAAAGCAATCATAAAGCCAAGGTCGGCCAAGGCTGACACATTCATAGAAGAATATATGATGGGTCTTTGGAACCAAACACTGTTGTGTAATTAATTGGAAGGGAGGTTCGATTTACCCATGTCACTTGATAGAGCCTCGGGTGTGGTTCAGGGTGGTCGACTTGAATCCTAGAAAGGGCTTGTGTGCAAACTATGTTCACGCAACTTCCATTGTCAATTATGATTTTACAAGATTTACTCTCACATTTTGTATATATGTGGAAGATACTAGTGTGTGTTTATGTGTTATCTAACACGGGCATTGAAGGATTCAACGGATTGCATTGGTTCCTTTGATCGATTCTTTAGTTCTCAATTTTCATGGTTCTCATCAAGAGGGTTAACTTCTTCGTTGTTTTTTTGTTTCAAGGCTAAAACTCTGTGAGGACATTTGGATGTTATATGACCTTTGTGATGACAATTAAAACATTGAATATTAGAGTTTTCTATTTTCCTAATGCTTGCATATTTGTCTCTATTCACTTGATGGCAGATTCATGATGAGTTGGGCTAGGGGGCTTGCTAGATTGTGGTGACACTTTATAAGTAGGATTGTTACTTGTTGAGGGGCCTAATGGATGCTCTTCAGCCTTTTGGCAAGCCTCTTCAATCGAGATTAAGGTAAATAATTTTACTAATCTTTGAATTTCAGATCTCAATCCATCAATGAAGTAGATCAAAATTTGACTAGGATCTAATTTGGGGTTACAACGCATTTGTCAATTTTCAAACTTACTTAAATATTCATTTACGCTCATGTTTGATTATTCTAGATTGATCCACAGTGTATTATTATTTTCTAAAGTATGGTGTGGAATATATTTTCTACTTTGAATTTGTTTTATCTCTACCCAATGTGTAATTGGTTCTTCCCAATTTGCGATGTATTAATCTTGAATACTCTGTACATATTTAAATGCCAAACCTACAAATTTGAATTTTGTAAATCGTACTTGTTTAATTTAGGTCATAATATATTAGTCAAAGTGATTCTCAATCTCAACAATCAATCGACAAATGCATTTGGGTCAAGACAACAATCAAAATTAGGGACATCTAATTTGACTTGGTGGGCAGTATCATTTTCTGATCTAGTTTAAAATTTAGGTCCAGATCTAAACATAAGTCAGATTTGGGTGTCCTAAAAATGATTTACTTTGTACCGATTGATGGTTCCAACGTGGATGATATACATGGGTGATTGTTGAGCTATGTGTGATATATGAATCATGTCCTTTATATTTTGTTGGTAGAATGAGCTGTAAACCGTTCTAGGCCTTCCACTCTAAATCAGTGGGTTTTAAGCTCGTCTTCCAAAAGTTCAAATCTAGTATCTAATTCTATGATAGTGGGGTTTTTTCATCATGATGATGTGGTGGTCTAACAAAACCCCAATTTCTCTAATAAAACCACCTTTCTAGAAAAACTAAACAATTTTTTTAAAAATCTAATAGTGGGGTTTTTTCATCATGATGATGTGGTGGTCTAACAAAACCCCAATTTCTCTAATAAAACCACCTTTCCAGAAAAACTAAAGAATTTTTTTAAAAAAACTAATTATCAAAATTAAAGACTTAAATAACTTTTTAAAAAATTAAATTCTTGACTGTGTTACAAAGCATTAATGAAACCTCAAATTCAGCCGTTTCCAGTATCAACATCTCTTCAACTTCAGCAAATCCTTTGAGTGAACCTGAGATCTTAGCACATTGTTTGACTTGAGTGCCAATATATCTAGACTTTAAGTTCTGCAACAGGTCTGAAACTTCAGAGAAAAGTTTGCACCCTCGAGAAAGAACCTTGAGTAAAATCATTATGTAGGTCAATAATGAAGAATAAGATTTTAAAAAATGGTGTTAGATGTTGAATTTCATTAGTTCTAACAGAAAATCAATAGCAGAAATATTATAACAAAATATTTTACCAAAAGTTAAAAAGTACATACATCTTTCATTTCTCTCTTAAACCACTCTTGTCCTTTTGGATCATGGAACTCCAAAACAGGTGGTGGTTTACAAGCAACATATATCTTGATTGATGAATAAACAAACATAGCAACCTTCGAGCCTAATCTGCATTTCCTCAAAGTACGCAGAGGTTATGCATCCAACAAAAAGAAACTACAAAAACTACTTAAAACAAATAACAAAGAAGATGAACCTACCCAAAAAAACGTAGGAAATCCCTGTGCAATGAATGGCCACAGTCAGATAGCCTACTAGCTGCAGAATGACCAGAGAAACTGAGTTCTAAGAACTTCCCAAATGAAAGACTACATGCCGAACTAGATAAGGGGACTCTCCTTGTGGGTATCTCACTTCCATTCTTACATCTCAAACAACGAGTCCACATCCAAATTTTCCCTTCAGACTCACCGGGCAGATGGAAATCAGGAGAAATTTTCTTGATGTATACACTTAAATTCCCATTCTGATGAGTGTAAGAGTAAACATGTGCGTCTGGTGGTTCACCACAAGAAGTGCAACCACTCTGCAAAAAAAATACCCATTAATACCAACTCCATTTGATATAAAATATCATACTAGTGAGCAAAGAAATTTAAAAAAAAAACAACCTGATCAAGCAACATATCTTTCAGAAATCGTCCTAGTGAAATGTCAAAGTACCCATAATATTTAATACGGGAAAGATGACTCTGATCGCATATGGTTGCTTTTGTTATACACTGTTTTGAAAGTAAAACCAAAATACTCTGTGAATCCAATACACTCTCAACTTCATCCTTCTGTTGTTTCTTAGAAATGTAAGCATCATCGTCGACATTAATAGAGCCCTTGATCCGATTGCCCTTATAATCAAAAGCTCCATTACCTAGCTTTACTTCTTTAGTTTCAGAGTTTTCTGAGATTCTGTGATCAGTTTTTTTTCCATCGTATATTGTATTTTGAATGACAAACTCTACTGAAGAAGATTCAGCATTGGAAGTAGATTTGTCTCCATGATGGGAAGAGAGAAGAGATGGCAAATTTCTAGATTGAAAGGAGCCTAACATATTTGTGTCAACAAAACCAGATTTTTCAGAAATCATATATGCTAAGTGAGAATCTGATGATGTCATCCCATCTTTAAAACTACCAAATGAACCACTGCATATTGGAACATCTACTCCTTGCTCTGAAGCTACAAAAGACAAACAACCTTCATGGTTAATCAAGCAAAATGGTTCACTATTCAAATTTCCACTTTCTCTTCTTGCAACATTATTATCAGTGAAAAACACTCTTTGATCTGCCAAGAATGAAGTCTCAAGTATCAAATGGTATCCGGCAAAAACTGTGTATTGAACAACCCGCTTAATCTGTTTCAGTTCATTACTCTCAGCACCCTTCAGCAATATCTGCAAAAATTCAACACAAAAAGTACTTAAATAAACAAAGTTTCTGAATCCAAACATGGTCTTGCAAGAATCCCGAAGGCATATGTTATTTACATTTTTAAACAAATTTATTTAATTAGAAATGAGGCAAGAATAGGTTTCACACATTAATACAAGGCTACATGTAGAAAGATAGGCTTTGGTGATAGCAGCGGAATACAAATCTCAGTTGTATTCGTTGACATCATCATTGCCTCTAGAGGAAACTTGCAACAAAAGATAATCCTCCCATAGCACTTTGCTAATAATTTGATGCGACAATATTAATTGAGAAAGTATTGGTCATTTGGATAGCACAATAAAAAATTCTATCAATCCCCCACTTACCGTTGATGGTGCAATCGACCTCTGATCAAGATTGACCAAGCTCGAGTTGGGTTTCAATGTTTGATCAATATATTTGATGGTTGAGCGAAACATCAAGTAGGTCACAAGATTGATTGAATAATTAACAATAAAGAAATTCAAGTGGGTTATGACCAAATAAGGATTAAAATCTCATGTCGAACCGGCGAAATAGGCAAAATAGGCGAAACATTTCATTTCGCATACCCACCGGCACCGGCACGATCCCCTCGGCTGCGGCGAAGGAGTCGTGCGACTCCAGCGGTCACGCCGAAGGGGTGGCGCAACACCAACAGGTCCCACCGGAGGTTGGCCGTGGGGTTTTAATTACAACAAAGACATTTTTTTTAATTAAAATTGAACTTAGTTTGATTATCTCAATCAATTCCTAGCCATGATAGAGATAATCCAAAGAGGCTTAACTAAACCCTAATAAAATTATATAATTAATTATATATTTTATTTATTTTAATTCAAAATATATAATAAATTATTTATTTATTTATCTCATAGTGATATTATTTTTTAGTGGATCTAATCAATCCCAAATTTAAATAAATAGCCAAACATATTCTTAAAATACTAATCGAATTATTCCATTAAATTATATAAAAATTATTTAAAATTCTAAAAAAATAATAAAATTTTATATATTCCTAAAACCCTTTGTAGGGTCCATGATGCCATGATGGCCTCCGCAGGTCATCGCAACCACAATTGAAATATGATTTTTTTTATAAATAAACTATTATTAATAATAGTTATAAAATATTAAAAATTATTTCAAAATTTAAAATAATTTTAGATTTTAATAAATATTTATAAAATAATTTAAAATTTTTCAAATAATTTTAAAATTAAATATAAAACAAGCTAAAATTTAAAAAATATATAATTCTTAAACTCTTCAAATAGATTTTGTAAAATTAAAAATTTACAAATATATTCAAAAATTAATTAATATTTTCAAAGAATTTTATAATTATTTTTATCCTTTCAAATGTTTTTATAATTTTAAATTTAGTTTTGAATTTTAAGGATTACTAATTTTTAAAATAATTTGTATGAAATTTTAATAGCCATTATCTTATGAGAAAATATTGAAATATAAATTTCACATATCAAAATATAAAACATATTTAATAATCAAATACTAATAAAATTAATATGCATTTATATTTTAAAATTTTTTAAAAAAATATTGAAACTACATCGACACGATACAATACCGAAGGATCGAAATCTCGACACGAGTCGAGATTTTAATCCTTGTGATGAGACAAAGTTGGTAAGAGAGAAGTTTAAGTTGGTCGTGGTTGACCATACACTTGGTATTTGAGAATCTAACAGAGAATTGACAAGGGTAAAGTTCAAGTGAGTAACAGTTGATCAGACACTTAGTAATGATGAAAGTCAAGTCATGGAAGACCAGATGTTAGACATGAGAAGAGAAGTTTAAATAGGTCATAGAGGACCGAATGTTAGATGTGTTGGTGAAGTCCTTATAGATCATAGAAGACCGAATGTTAGCCATGAAAGGGAAGTCCAAACAGGTCAAGGTTGACCGAATGTTAAAAAGGGAAGTCTAAACAAGTCAAAGAGAACCAAATGTTTGGCAATAGTGAAGTCCTGATAGGTCAAGGTTAATCAGATGTTAGGTACGAGCCATGTTCTAAAAACCATCATTAAGCGCCGATTAAGCGCGCTAATGCGCGAAGCGAGGAAGAAAAGCTTCGCTTTTGGCGAAAGCGGGGAAAAGGCGGTCAAAGCATGTTTGACCGAATTAAGCATGATTAAGCGCGCTTAAAAGTGCTTAAGCGGGATTTTTTATTTATAATTTTAATTAATTTGTAAATTTTTAAAGAACATAAAGAAAAAAATTTGGAGAAAACGAAGAGACACAACGTCTCTCAACTCTCGAGAGAAAACCCATAATCTGTCGTAAACCTCCTATCTGCTTGCCATCAAGAAAACCTAAAGAAAGCGATCGGAAAGTATTACAACTTGTCACCGACTTCAAATTTTGTATACGAATCGGCGATGGGGGTGGCGGGGACGGCGGCAGGGGCGATGGCGACAAGGGCGACGGTTTCTATCCGATCTTGTCTTCTTGTTTCCTATCCATGCTTTGCTTCTCTGCACGGTCAGTCTCCCCGGCATTTTATTGAAATTTCATCGATCGACCTCTCGCTCGAAAGCAGGTTTTGATTCGATCGCCACTCTCTGATATGTGATTCAATGTGTATTTTCACAGAGAACTTGTTTTTAAATTTGGAAATTCCAAAAAAAGGGTAAGAGGTGAGCTTGAGATGGATGTTCTAGAATCCAATAAATCTAATTTGAGTTCCGGTTAGGGCTCTGCCTTGAAGAACTAGTTCCTCATTTGGATATGGAAAGGAAGTAAGATTGTCTGTCTAATTGAGACCTTTATGTAGTCATAAACTTTGTAAGCTAAGGTATTCCCTCATGGTACAAAGAAGTCATAATGTTTTGTTGTTCTTGCTGATTATAGGTTCTCTGAGGCTGTGAATTTTAGGCATATTGTTGCAAGCATGAGGTGGAATTTTGTCAGACGAAATAAACGGCAATCACCTAACAAAGTTTTAGAATTCATGGTCATCTCTGGTTTTACCAATTATTAGGACAAATCTAGATCATGCGATCTTTTTTTGTTGAAGCAACCAACAGAGGGCTTGTAGTAGATAGTTGTTCTGTTTCTTTTTGTCATATTAAATACATGTCTTTTGTTAAGAATTAAGATTTTGTTTTCTGGTGCATGATCCTGTAAATGATTGCAGAATTTTGTTCGGAATTTTTTTTTTTGAGTCTCTCATTCATCAATTATTTACCTTTAATCTACTCCTAGTTCAATGAGCAGAGTATTGTTTTTGCCTTACAAGTTTTATCAGTTCAAAAATTTCTTTTTTATTTATTATTGTGATGTTAATGAAGTATTTTTTTATGTACTTTAATTTTAATTCGTGTTAATTATCTTTTATTTGGAGAAATTTGGATTGTGAGCATATGGTCAATTGGACTTGTATTTCGTAGGGATCAATGGAACAATCTTTGATGGCATCTAACTCTAATTCTAAAGACAGCGAATTGAAAAAAGAGTCCAGTAATGTTGGATGGGAGACGACTGTGTTTATAGATCCAAAAAATCCTAACTCTGTTAAATGTATTTTGTGTGGTAAAGTTACAAAAGGTGGAATATGTTGAAACCCCAAGGTTGATTTGATGTGATCAACAAGTTAAGTTAGGTCCTATGGTATTTTAACCCTGTGTCTAAGTGCAGGAACTTAGGAGCACAGGGAATCGAGCGGAATACGCAGCTAGCGAGAAGGATGGCACAGGAGAGTGCGTCTGAGGGACGAGGCGCTGCGGAAGAGTACACCGGCGGACGAGAAGGAAGCGTGTGGTGTTTCCGAGGGACAAGAAGCCGGAGTGGAAGATTGCTCGAGGAGCAAGGCAGCTAACGAGAAAGTCGGCACGGGGTGCGATCAAGGGACGAAGAGCTGCGGATGAGTACGCTAGCGGACGAGAAGGAAGAACGCAACGATTCCGAGGGACGAGAAGCCGGAGCGGAAGCCTGCTCGAAAAATTGGTTCGGGTTAGCCTTATTTCGATTAGCTGAAATCACCCAAGCGAGCGGAGCCAGAGCGGAAGATCCGGACCGAGGCGAGCAGCACAGGAGCAGAGGGCCCGGACCAAAAGTCAATAAAGTTGACTTTAGTGATCCGAGCGTCCAGAGTTGAATTTTGACTAGGATCGCGTCAAACGCGATCCGTTACGAAGGGGATAAAAGTTTATCCTCATCCAGGCACCCCGACTAAGGCTATAAATACAACCTTGGTCCAGAAGTTATAAAATAGACAAGCAATTAGCATTTCCAACACTTATGCGCTTCATTTGTAGTTTAGCTTCTTTATTCTCTGTGCTTAAATGCTGTAAGAGGCTTCTCCACCTGAAGGAGATATTCTAGTGCGCAATTCATTCCTTGGATTAACAACTTCCCTGGTTGTAACCAAGTAAAAATACTTTTGCCTCTTCTTTCCTGTTTTATTTGTTTACTTTATTTATGCAAGTGTTATTTTGAAAGTTCGAGAAGGGTTGTGCTTTTAATTTTTGCAGGGTTATTCAACCCTCCCTTCTAGCTGGCCAACGCGGTCCAACAGAATATATAGGCACAAAATTCATATTTCGGGAATCAAAGGAAAAGGTGTGAAATCATGTGGGAGGGCAACCGAAGAACAAAAAGAAAAATGTCGTTCGGCACTTGAGGACAACAAGTCTAAGAAGCTAGAGAAGGTATTGAATCAATCTAAGATAATGAATGACGTGGTTATGACTTTGAATTCTCGTGAGGAGGAAGATGATGAAATAGCTATCATTGAGAAAGAAAGCAAAAAAAGGTCCATCAATGTAGGACCCATAGACCAATTTGCAAAGTCAATTAAAGTAGATGATGCTTCTACGAGTGCAAGTAAGAAAATGAGGCAGCAAAATATTAATGATGCAATTGCTAAGAAAAGATTACTTGAAGTCCATCAATATTTGGCAAGATGGGTGTATAAAGCTGGATTTCATTTCCATGCAATTGAGCATGATAGTTTTAAAAGATTTGTTGAGGCTTTAGGACAATATGGTCCAGGTTATATCCCTCCTTCTCAATACCAACTACGAGGGCCACTTTTAAAAGGAGAGGTAGAGAGAACAAAAGAAACTCTAAAAAAGCAAGAAGAATGGAAAAATAATGGTTGTTATATTATGACAGATGCTTGGAGTGATAAAAAAAGAAGAAGTATCATGAATTTGTGTGTGGACTGTAAGTTGGGTACCACTTTTATTTCATCGAAGGAAGTTTCAAATGATGCTCACACTGCCCAATACATATTTGATTATATTAATGCATGTATTATTGAGGTTAGGCCTCAAAACGTGGTTCAAATTGTGACTGACAATGCTTCAAATAATATGGCAGTTGCAAAACTGTAAGCGTTAGAAAGACCCAATATATTTTGGACATCATGCGCCACTAACACAATAAATCTTATGCTTGAAGGAATTTCTAAACTTCCTATGTTTAATGGAGTGATCAAAAAGGCAAAGTCTTTCACTATTTTCATTTATGCACACCACAAGACTTTGGCATTGATGAGAAAGTTTACAAAAAGGGAGATAGTTAGGCCAGAAGTCACTAGATTTGCAAGCTCTTTCCTAACATTACAAAGTTTGCTAGACAAGAAGCAAGAGTTGAGAAATATGATGACTAGCAAAGAATAGGATAACACTAAATGGCCTAGGAGTAAAAATGGGAAAGAGGCTTTTGATGTTGTTGTTCCAAATGATTTTTGGAACTCGATGGATTTGTGCTTGTGGATATTCACTCCATTGGTAAAAGTTCTTAGACTTGTTGATGGAGAGGAGAAACCATCCATGGGTTTTGTGTATGGAGAGATATTGAATGCAAAAGAGGAAATTCGAAAAACATTCAAGGAAGAGAATGATTATTTGCTGATTTTAAACATTATTGATTCCAAAAGCAAGGGTCGTCTTGATGGTCCGCTTCATACCACAGCTTATTTTTTGAATCCATATTACTTCTTCAAGAATCAAAGTATAAAAGATGAACCTTTGATAACGGACAATATGATTGTTTGTGTTGAAAAGTTCTTTCCCGATGCTCAAATGCAACATCATGTGATAAATATTGAATTGCCAAAGTACACTCAAAAAGAAGGTGCTTTTGGGAAGAAACTAGTAATAAGTGGATGTCATATTAATGATCAAAATTACAATCCAGGTATATTGACATTATTCTTGATTTCCTTTCATATTAATATATTATTGTTATCATATTTTGTCTCTTTTTATGTTTTTCAATATTTTCTGGTAAGTTGGTGGGATTTCTATGGCAATGAGACACCAAATTTAAAAGTGATGGCAAAGAGGATCCTTGGCTTAACTACTAGTTCATCCGGCTGTGAAAGGAATTAGAGTGTCTTTGAAGGGGTAAAATATTGTTAATTGTCTTGTTATATTTTAATTTGATAGTTGTATAATAATTTATAAATTACTCTTAACTTTTTTTTATTTTTTTCTTATCTAGATACACACCAAAAAAGGAATAGACTAAATGCTACAAGGATGAATAATCTAGTTTATGTCCAATTTAATGCAAGATTGATGAACAAGAAGAAGGGCAAGGATAAATTAGAGACTTTACTTGCACGTGATGGTAGCAAGGCACAATCTTGGATAGTTGAGGGTTGTGATGATGAAGTTGATATGGAGATTGACACTTTACAGCCAACAAAAGACACTGATGCTAATATTATAGGGGAGTCCAATGAAAACGAGTTTGTATCGGATAATACGGAAGATGAGATGAATGAAGATGAGATTGAATTAGAATCAGACAAGGAATTAGATAATATCTAGTTTTTTATGTTCTTTTATTGTGAAAATTGAAAACTAATGGATATTATAAACTTTGTGACTTTTGTCTTTCTAAAAATGTGAGAAATTTATGCATGAACCTTAAATTTATCATGTTTAAGTATTATTTGATCTATTTATTTGTTTAAGATAATTAAATTTTATTTAAAAATATAAAATGCTTTTTTACGCTTAAAATTGTCCTAAACTCGCTTAAACTTATAAAGCTTGAAGCTTGGACTTGGTGCTTCGTCGCGCTTCACGCTTTTTAAAACATTGGGTATGAGAAGGGAAGGGGTCAAGAAGGACTAGATGTTTAGCAATGGAAAAGTCCTGACAGATCAAGGTCAACCATATGCTAGGCAAGAAAAGTCCTGATAGGTTAGACTCAATCGGATAATAAGCAAGGGTAGAGTACAGCCTTGGTATGGCTCACATTAAGGTATCGATCGACTGATATTGAGTAGCAGTCGGTCGATTGAAGAATCATAAATCATAAATTCAAGGTTTAAGGGGGTTTGTGGTATAAGCAATAAACTATTGGATGATAGCAGTCGAGTAGTGCACTTGACTAATGACACTGTGAGACACACAGTAGGTTTCGCAATCAATTCGAGAAATAAACTAATGTTGGTAGACTAATAAGTGAAAATCAATCAACTAATGTTGAACTAGATGGAGCCGTAGCAATCGACTGATAGGCAAATTCTAGTCAGGACAACAATCCTACAAAAAAAAAAGAGGGTTTTCTTAATGATTTTGATAGGCCAATTCTTGGAGGGTTTGTCAAAGTGTTGTTGCATTCCAGATCTTTAAGAATCAATCTAAAGAAACCACCACATGAGCAAAGCAAAGATTTCTTATGTAAATTGTTTATTTGCATTGTATTCATCTTTATCTTTTATATTTGGTTTGTGTTGCTTGTAAGAAAAGGTACTATAAGAGGTTTCTCCATCTTAGGAAGGCGTCTGAAAGAGAAAGAATAGTGGTGCAACAACTACGACTTTAGGCCACATAGAGTAGGAACCGACAGTTCTTCTGAACCACATAAAATCGAGGTGTTCTTGTGTTTGTGTTTTATATTTTTGTTTCTGCTATGTACTAATATGTACTAATCTATTAGAGACGAGCACACGATCATAGAACAAGAAATGAATATCGCTATGTGTGCAACCTCAAACAGTTATCTATGTGTGCACTCTCAACCAACATTAACAATTTCCAGAATAAAGAAATGCAATAGTTAAAGAACGTCAAAGAAAAATGAAGTAAAAAAAAAAAAAAATCATACTCACAGTAAAACCCAATGGTTTTTGAAATCCTTCTAGATACATTAAGGTTTTGCTTGGCTTTTTTCCACCTTCACTAACATTACTATATTCTTCCACAAACCTTTCAATGTGGAAAAAGTCGCAATGTGGCAGGATCAATTTCGTTGGAAAATTAGAAGAAGAAATTATAGGAGAACCAGTACATAAAGAAATCCTTGCCAACCGATGATGCTTCATATCGGACACCATAGTTATTCCTTTCTCGATCAGAGATTCTTGTATGTCACGAGAAATATTTTTCTCCACTAAAACCACATTTGGATGACAAGCCTCTATCATTTCAGTCATGCTCTTCAAATATTCCTTTTCCTGATTAAAGGAATAAAAATTAAGAGCAGCAAATTCAAATAATTATATTAATTTTATTAATAATCTAACCTGCTCCATGGAGTTAAATGATGATAAACCTACAGAAGAATGGCCAAGGATCCCCTGAAGAAGTAGGAGTTTAGGATTTTTGAACTTGGTCTGCATGTGCTTATGAGCAGCATTCTTCTTAAACACTAATCCATTGATCAGTTCGCTGAAACAAAGAGTTCTCATTGATCAGTTCACTGAAACAAAGAATTCACAATAAAGAACTGGTTTTATGAAAATCATGTAACATAGAACAGACAAGATGGCAAAGGAGACATAAAACCAAATGCCCATCTCCACCATACCTCTGTTGAGGACTACCAGATGCTATACATTTCACCTTCACATATTCCCCAGGATCCATTGCTCGTCCTTCAGTAGCATCTGGCTTCACAAGCAATGCAGCTTTCCAAGATAGGGAAGCAACAATGTCTACCCACCCATTATCATCATCTATCCTAGAAAAAGTAACACCTTCTGATGCTAAAAAACGACTAACGAGAATCTTGAATTGTCCATTCATTGCTTCTAACATTGCCTTTTGTCTTTTCTCTCTGGAAGTTTGAATGCTTCCATGATGCTCATCCAAACTGCTTAAAGAACTTGCCTGTTTCCACTCTGTACTGCTGTACTCATCATCATCATGATTGTCAGCAATGCTGGGTTTGTCATCTTCCATGTTTTCTGGTTCAGGAGGTAGCCAGATGTAAGGATCTGATTCGAAATCAGGAAACCATGGAAGAATATCGCCATCCATGTGATTTTGAATATGATACGAAACAAGCCTAGAATTTTTGGATTGAGCATCATCCAAGATGCCATTGCTTAATTTGTTTTCGTCTTCGTTATTTTCAAATGAACTAGATGATATTTTTTTTCCAGATGAAATGTGACATCTGGAGCCACCTTCATTGCTCCCATCAAGAGAAGACTTTTCCTTGAAATCTCTCAGTTTTTCATCAGTATTTAAGGTAGCATAACCATCCTCCCTGTAAAATGAAAGCTCATGAGCATTGATCCAACCAAGTGGAAAGAACATTTTCTTGAAAAGAATGTCCTCCCTCTCCTAGTTATCCATGCAAGTAAAACAAGCATCAAGCCATAGTGTATGGACAAATTTCTCATAGTTAGGCAACTGATATGTAGCCAACATCAGATGTTGTAAATTAGGTTAAAATACATGAAAGATTGAAGATAAGGACTTTTTAATTCTATGTACCCTTGTAATTTCAGTCTTACATTAAATACCTCTTAGTCTATATGCATATGTGAGTGAAAACAACATATATAAAAACAAATATTTTTATTCGATGAATATGAATTTAGATTTTCTTTTATTTTGTTTATCATTTTCTTTAAATTAACATATACCTATCTTGTTGTATAATCTTTTTATAAACATCATGTTCCTGAAGAAGACAGTATAACATCAAAACAGGTGAATCATATATACCTGCCCTGCACATTCAGAGTAGCCTGTATATCACCTGGATAAAAGACAGATAAATCAAGCAACTCAGCATCAATCTCTGGTTTTTTTGGGGGAAAGAAAAACAGCAAAATAAAATCTTACTAAAGCTTGAAGAACAGATTTCACAGCCTGATATACAACTAAGAGAATCGTCCATTATAAAAGATTCTTCACCATAATTGCCCTGACTGGACTTGTAGTGCCGTGACTGATCTTCACTGTTTGAAAGCAGAAATTCCATCAATTCATACCATAAAGAAACAAAGGCAAATGGCAGAGTTACTGATTGCACTACCTAGAAGTGTCTGTTTTAGGAGACATGATTGGCACATGTATTCATCTGAATCCAACCATACAAATCCAAATGCTCCACCAATCAGTATGCTACAAGAAGAAAATGAAAAAGAAAGGAACAAAAAATGCAAAGCTCGCATATAACAGAAGTAATTCAATCAAACTAATAAAAATTATATGTTATAACACTTTTGTTGTAAATGTAGTGCAAAATTCCAAATTTAGTTGAAACTAAGGTTGAGTTGAAAATTTAGAGTTAGAATTTGCCCCAGAGAAAGACACAACAGTCATCCTTCTACCGTCCAGTTAGCACTAAATCAATCAGGATCTGAAGAGATGAATGGTAATAGACCCAGATCCATGATAAAATCTCGAAGGAATTGGGGCAAGTAGAGAAATTTGGAAACATAATCACCAGAAATGACAGAAACATTATCAAAAGAAAATAACCCAATTTAAAGTAAACAAGTATAAAATCCCTAAGCCAGGAGAACGAATCCCTGAAACAGACACTAATAAAATCAATTATCTGATGATTGGAGGTTAAACAAGACGAATCAAAGAACGCTAGTAAAACCAACGCAGATAATAGAAAAGCTAGTTAAAGACAAAATCCACTATCATCATGATGACGCAATAAACGAGATCCCCAAGTTCAAGTGCCAACCATACGGTACAATCCAAAAACCAATAGAAAATTATTTTAAAAAAATCAAAAACTAAAATATCTATTCTCCCTACCGGTCCTTACCCCATTTAAAGAACAAGGGAAATAACAAAGAAAACAAAAAACTTGAGAAGGACATAGCATACGGGATGGAAGAAATCCAAGGACACTGCTTCACTAGGACTGGCCTCTCTCTCTCTCTCTCTCTCTCTCTCTCTCTCTCTCTCGATCCGATGCTCTACGTGCTAAACCGCAAAGAATAAGATTAGGGGACGGAACATGAAATTCTCCGAACGAGGAAGAAAAAATAGAGGAGATGAAAAAGAAGAAAGAGGCAGAAAAAAGGAAAAAAATAATAAACAGAAGAAGGTAAAAACAGCTTCCTTGGATGGAGCCCGCTGGAGAGTGTTCAAAACCATTTTTTATAGGTACCAACAACTTGTACCTTATGATGGCCTCCGAAACATACGCGGTCGACAAAGGAAAACCCACTGGGTGGGTGGTGATTCATGCGCTGTTTACAGCGTTACTTATTTACTTGAAATACAAGCAGCAAGAAATATTGATCTTCAAAATATTTATTCTATTTAAATCTTTAATTTTTTTTTTATTTTTTTATTACTTCTAAGATAAATTATTTGTGTAATATTATTTGAGAGACGGGTTACTTAAATCGTTGGATAAGTAAAGAACCGACAAAAATGATGGCATTTTTTTACTTTCTTCTTTTGTAATTTATTGTACTTCCACTTACTTATTTCACTCCGAAATCATTACCCTAGGATGGAATGGTAAAGCACTTCCCTAATTAATAGGATATTCATAATTTGATGGAATGGTAAAACATTTTCATAATTAATGAGATATTCACGATTCAATTTTTAACATTAATTTTTTAAGTTAGATCCCGTAATTATCATCCGAAGGGATAAATAACCATCCAACTATAAATTAAACTTATATTACTCTTGTTAATATTTTATGAATGTCATATAAATACAATTAATATTGAAAAATTAACACAAACTATTAACATGTATCAATGGCTAGCTCAAGCCTATAATGTGACTCGGAACTCTGTTTATTACTACGCAACATTATTACCCCATAATATTATCTCTCCAACACCAACAATCTACAATCCATATCTATTAATCCATTAGGATTTGGGAGCAAAATAATGCTATATAAAAGTACAAGTACTGGTAAAAAGGGAGGGATGAATAACTTCGTTTCTTTGATTTAAGTATGCATAGAAAATTTGAGCCGAGGTTGCAGAAGGGATTCCGAATGCATTTTTTAAATTTTTATTTCAATAAATAAACAGCCGAAGCAAAATAATAATCTAAATTATTACAACATACTAATCACACACATATAGAATACACACATGCGTTAGACATAACCATATATCAAAGTGTTCATTTATGAGTTATATCTGTAAGTTCGTAATTGAACCTTGTAGAGAGTTTTAACTAACCTCGCAAGACTAGTCTCTATCAGAATTAACGAGCAAGCTTAACGAAGCTTGCTCTATCAATATCAATGCCGAGATATCTTCAAGACGGCTTTCCTAAGCCACAAGTTTTTTTGTCTCCAATCGATACTAGTCAACCATGGAGACGAAGCGATCTGAGTAAGATCTTTGTCTCAACTTTGTGTCCAGTGGTGAGGGCAACCTGGTGGCACTATTAGTTAGAGCCCTAGAGTCAATCATATGATGATTGTTGTATGAACTCATTGTATCATATTCCTATGTATATAAAGGCATTTTATATAAAGACATTTCTTTTTTGTTATTATACTTACTTGTATTGGTGTCAAATAACTAAGTATAATAATGTCCTTGAGTAGAAGGTTCTTATCTATATCATCGATTGGATGAATCGATAGTGAGATGATATAGACAACACTACTCTTAATCATTCCTAGTTAAGTATTAACATTCAGGGACAATGTTAATGCGATGAGACTAGCATGTAGGTCAACTCGATGACTTGATCTCACAAGTCATGGATATAGAGATATCAAGTTGACACATGGGTATGCATTGGAGAATGTATACTGAATGACCCGCCATGAGAAAGTATCATGAATCGTTATATGAGTGTCATATACTTTCTCATGTGGCTATTAGTATGACTATTAGTCCTTAGACTTGAAGACATCATGGTTCCCTACATAAGGAGTTGCATACTTTGGCTTCGTCAAACGTCACCCGTAACTGGGTGGACTATAAAGGCGATTACTGGGTATGTAACAAATTATACAGAGGGATGTGAGTGATGTAGATGGAATCTATCCCTCCTATATAACGGGAGTGACATCGTTATTCTTGATAGAGTGAGACCACTAAGTGCATGACCATGCCCAAGTGAGTCAATATGAGATATTGAGCTCATTTGATTAGAGTGAGTCTACTTGGAGTTCAAGATTTAGATTGATTAGAGGATGACACGGTCTATGCCTCAAATTGATCAATCTAGATGTCAAGGATAGAAGGGCACTTGTCATATATTGTGAAGAGTCACAATTAGTAGTCACAAGGTGATGTTGGATCTCAACATTCTTGTAACTTGGGTAGTAATGATGTGTTGCTAGATACTACTCATTACTTATACTTCTAAATGGGTTTAGGAGCATTGCCAACGTTACAAGAACCTATAGGGTCACACACAAAGGGCAATTAGATGGAGATTAGGTTCATTTGATGAACCAAGAGGATTAGGTTCATATGATGAACCCAATTGGATTAAGAGTAATCCAAATTAAACTAATTGAGTTAGACTCGATTTGATTCATGTGTTCAATGGATCTAATTTAGATTATGTTTCATTGAATCAATTTAATCAATGAATAGAGATTCATTATATTAAATTGATTTGAATCAAATGGTTAGATTTGATCAACCATGGGAGAGAAGTGGTCAAGTTTGACTTGACTTGAGAGGGAAGATGAAAGGTCAAGTTTGACTTGACCATTGTCACCTCATTTTTGAGTTGGCATTAAATGGGCCAATGATGATGTTCCACATCATCAAGGTTGGCTTATGTGTGTGCGACATCATGAGGGAGATCAAGAGTTGTGACTCTTGATATCCCATGGAGGTTTAAAACCTCTCCTTGAAGTGGCCGACCACTTAACTCATTGTGAGAGTTTCATTTTGTTTTGTAACTCCATCTTCTTCCTCCTTGCTTTCTTCTTCTCTCCCTCTCCTCCACCTTAGCCGAAACCTCCTTGAGTGCTAGCACACTTAAGAGGTTTTTTCTCCACCTAATCGTTCGTGTGGATACACATAGAGGGGTGTTCACTTGATACCCTTGAGATCCGGCATCTTCTTGGACGAGCGGGATAAGCGAAGGGCTTCGCTACAAAGGTATATCTTTCTTCCATGTAGATCTAAGGTAGATCTAGGATTAGAGAAACTTGTACACGAAATTACGAAAAATTTTATCTTCGCACGGATCCGGTGGCATGGGATTTCGGGGTTTCCGCAACGCAAAAGCGGTTTTTGCGGCTCAAAAATCCCAACAGTGGTATCAGAGCCACGTGCGAAGCGTGTACGAGTTTCATTTTTGTTTTTATGAAAAACATTCAGATCTGTAAGTTTCTGTATATTTACAATTTTTATAAATTTTATGGGTATTTTTCTCGTATAGGCGAAGCAACATGTGTTTGAACACTTGTAGGCTTCGACTACCGAGAAAACTCTTCCGAAACGGCAAGGTTTCGCCCAAATCATTTTGGGACAGCGGCTTAAGGCGCTGTAAGATCGTCGTAGGATACTCGTGATATTCATTTCACGAGAAGGGGCGCTGCCCCTAACCCTGCAAGGGATATTGTCCCGCGATTGCGCCCGAAAATCGCTAAACGGGACCATCAGAAAATTTTGACTCATAAAATTGTAAAAATAGTAGTAAAAATTACAGAAATTTATGGAAAATACATAATTTAGTATTATGTATAATTTTGTGATGGACATGGCTCAAAAACCCCCAATTAGATTGGAAAAATTATGTTGTAATTCATAATATGGCCTACGTGTCATTTTGTGTGTGTGTGCGTGTTGTATATGATCGCGACCTGCGCGTCATGCCTTCCTTTATTTTATATTTCTGTTGTAAATAGTTTAGACTCGAATATAACTCGAGTTTCAAATTTGTAATGTACAAAAATTGAAGCGGTGGAAGGTCCACTCGAGGAGGAGTTACGAAGAGGGCGCAAGCAACACATGGCGGTCAAAGGGAGGAGCTTGGAGAAGCTGTTGACCCTAGGTTGACCATCCGATCTTCTCATTGGCTTGAGAAGATCGTAGTAGGGCCATGACCTAACAAAATTTAATTAATTGCTTGTGTGTATATGTGATGCATGCTAGTGTAGAGTAATTAATTAGTACTTTAACGATTAGATTAGATCTAAATTGAGTATATGATGCACCATGATTAGATTAGATCTAAATTGAGTATATGATACACATCAACAATTAGATTAGATCTAAATCGCGTCAACTCGAAATGCCTACCATGCCGTGATACCCATCACTACCTCGATCACATGTTGTTGTTGAATCTGCCAAAGCAGAGCAACGCATATTATCTTGGTAGGGTGTGTTGGGACAATCTTGGCCCCGCCTATCAATGCATGGGTGAGTACAAACTCAATTAGATTGAGTAAAACTAGTTAAACTCAATTGGATCGGGTTTAACTATAGGTATTTTCCAATGGTTGGTAGATAGGTCAAAATCACATTTATATTAACTCTTGGACGATTTAGCCAAAGCTAACTCAAGTTTTAATATACATGCGGATCTTGATCCTATAAACAAGAGTTGCATAGAGATGTAATTGGTAATTAGTTACCTACCGATCATACTAAGTCTTGGGCAATTTAGTCAAAGCTAACTCAAGGCGTAGTATGATGTGGATCTTGTCCCGCAAGAATTATAGCTAGTTGGTTAGAATCTAGTAGGTGTGGTTTGACCACATCCATGACTTGATTCTACAAAAGTTCTATAATTCAGTGGGAGCATCATTTAGTTAAAGGCCTAATTAAATGATTAGTGGAATATGATTATTTATTTTTTGCATTTTCTGTTGTAGATTGCCATGTTATCAAACGCGAACACCTTCTCCCTGCGTTCTGTCCTTGATAAGGACAAGCTCAATGGAGCTAACTTCCTGGACTGGTACAGGAACCTGAGAATTGTTCTCACACAGGAACGAAAATTGTACGTCACTACAAGAAAAACGTCATTCAACAACACTCAAACGACAACGGTTTTATACTAAACCATTGTCTTTTTGCCTTTTAACAACGGTTTTAACAAAAACTGTTGTCTTTTAGTAATTTTTTTGGCCTATGACAACGGTTTTTAAAAACTGTTGTCTATTTATGTTTTTTTGGGGATACGACAACGGTTTTTAAAGGGTACGACAACAATTTTTTTAAACTATTGTCTATGTGCCCTTTTTTGGGATTACGACAACGGTTTTTAAAAACTGTTGTCTATTAAGTGTTGTTGAATGCGATTGTTTTTCCTTTCGCCACTTTTTCTCCTTCGTCATTTGTCTGTTTTACGCCTTATTTTTTTGTCTCTTTCCCAAAACCCTACTCTTCGCCGCCTCCTCCTCACCACCCTCTTCGCCGCCTCCCTCCTCACCACCCTCTTCACCACCTTCTTCGCCGCCTCCCTCCTCACCGCCCTCTTCGCCGCCTCCCTCTTCGCCGCCTCCCTCCTCACCACCCTCTTCGCTGCCTCCTTCCTCGCCGCCCTCTTCGTCGGCTCAACTTTCGGCCTCGCCACCTCCTCCTCGCGGCCTCTACTTTCAGCCATCTTCACCGCCTCCTCCTCGTCGCCTCGACTTTCAGCCATCTTTATTGCCTCCTTCTCACCAGCGCCTCCTCCTCGCCACCATAGGGATCATCATCATGGTCATGTGCATGATTCAGCTGTAACTAGCGTCAGTATAGTTTCTGAGGGGACTTTGGATCTCGATGAGGTATCTTCATGTCTCTTGCTGTTCGATATGAAGCTCTAGTTTTTGTGCTAAGCCATTTCTGTTCTTTTGTTTTTGTGGCTTGAAGTTGATTGTAATGATTTCCTGATGACTTAGCAATGTACTCTTGCAATCCAACACCTACTTGTCAAAAATTGATTAGAATTTTGGTGCTGGCATCAGATATCGAGCCCATTTCTCCATGATGAAATTACTTCTGGAGTCCCTAACATTTTGTTGCATTATATTCTCGCTAGATTAAAGACCGGCATGAACTTCTCTACTAGATTTAGAATTATTTTACTTGGAGAAAATAAATTTGCCTACGGCATGCTATTTCACATCTTCACTTTTAAGTTAAATGCTTCCAAAAATGGGCAGAAGATGGAAAATGATTGTAGAACCATTCGGCCTTACTATGGATTTAGTTGTAAACACATTAGCGTTTTCCTTAAATTTACCAAGCTTAGGTGGTTTAAATTATGGACACATCTTGTCCTATTAAGGCCAAGTGTGCTTTTTCTCTTTGGAAACCAAGATAAATGTTATAAGATCTTGGGTGCTTTTACATTTCAAGTTCAATTTATCTGATATTTCTTTCGCAGTTCAATTTTCAGAAATCAATTAAACCGAATCATTCTTGAAACACCAAGATATAGAACCTTCATTTTTGTGATTGACACCTTTGTAGTACTGAAATAACTCGCTCCTCTACCGAATGGACCTCATAATTGATCGCTATCCATCTTTTCACCTTGTTCCAAAGAGCACAAGTGTTGGGGCACTCAAAGAACAAGTGGTTGTTTAACTCATCATGTCGCCGACAACATACACAACCCTTGTTCGGTTCATATGACATTATGTCTGTTGTTCGTAGTTTCCCATGTGCAAATAGTCATACAATGAAACGATGTTTTGGCATGATCTCTGGCCTCCAGACCACCGGTGCCCAAGTCACCTCCGACCCTCTTAGTTTGAAGAACTCATAGGCATTTGCAATCCCCTTCTTCTCTACTGAGAACCACTTAATTATCATCATGTTCGCTACACCAATTTCATTTAAACCCCTTTGGATCTTGTTCCAAATGTCCACAAGCCTCTTAATAAGAGGTGAGTCCGAAATTGACTTCCTAATGCTAAAAATTAACACTCTTGATGTAGTGTTGGTGCACCCATTTCACCCATAGCGAGTCAATTTTGGATTAAATTTCCCATAGTGTTTTGTTTAGTAGAGCATCATTCCATGTATGAAGGTCCCGAAGTCCATATCCCCCATCAATTTTAGAAAGACAAATGGTGATCCACAATATTGGAGGATGCGCTAACAAGATTTCACATCTCACATGTTAATAACTTAATTTCTATTCTGATCTTTTTTTCTTTGGTTTTGACCCTTTTTGCAGGGTTTTAGTGATGTTAAAATTTCCACACTGAAGTAAAATGAAGCATTGACAAGAGAGAGGGAAAGGGAGATTATACAGGTAACATATTTTGAAACATTTGGATTGCCTGGGTCAGTAAATCCATCTTATTCATTTGTGGGTTGGTGTTATGAGGTTCAATGGCTATGCGTATTAGTATCATCTAAATGTTTCAGGACTTTATGGATAATTTTTGTTAAAGGTTGTAGAATCAGTGAAGGAACTTGTTCAAATCATGATAGATCTCTCAGTCCTTGTCATAGATCAAGTAAGTTTTTCTTTTGATACTTAGTGACCAGGAGTTTATGTGGATACCATGCATCATGTTATGATACATGTGATATTAACAGGGAACCATGTTTGATGGATTGATTACAATGTACATAATGTTGCAAGTTTAGTGGAAGATGGCTTTAAATAGTTAGAGAAGGTTCTTTCTCTTATTGTTTTTTTTTTGTCTTATGCTTTGTCCTTTGTCATTCTTTAATTGACTAGATATCTAAAAGATGTGAGTTGGTTATGTTAGTCATAGAAAATATTTAAAAATGACCTCTTTTTTGCTAGTTATTTGCGATTATGAAGTAAATTTTGGTTGATGTCATAAAAGGAATTTGTTTGATGCCCATGAGCCAAATGGAGATGAATAGATAGTGACCCTTTCACTTAAAAAGGTTATGGAACATATACCTTGGTTGGTTCATGCTCTATGCTTTTTATCATGAGCAAATATTTGCTCGTGCATCTCTTTTTATTGTTCTACTCATTTTCACATTCTTGAATCTTGACTTTATATTACACGTTTATAAGTTTTATCAGTTGCCTAACTTTTATGAATTGCCATTTTATTAGTGTTCTTTTTCTCCAAACAATGATGTCTTTTTGGAAGTAATGGCATTATTGTGCATCAGTATTATCTTAGACTATAGAAAACAATTTTTGATGTCACCAGTCAGAACAAAAACAAAGATTTCAATGTATTGTTTTCTTTACTCACCAGCCTATTAGAAAATCGAGTGCTCTATTAACTACTGCTATATCATCTGGTAATCTTGTAGCTGGCTCAAACCAGATCCCTAGTAAGGTAATTCCAATATATCCCCCTTGATTTGGCTTTTGCACAAGAACAACACTCTATTTTAGATAACGCCTTGAATAACATTTAGATCATTCAATTAAAAGAGAAACTAATGCTGAAACCTGATATTTCTTTCTATATAGGGAGACTGCTGATGCATGGGAAAGCAAAAGGTTATGACCAGCTACATATGGTTCAACAGATGAATTCCCTTTGCTACAATTGAGGCCAAGGTAAGAGGCCAAGGAGGAAGAGTAGTGATTTGGTGGAAATATTCCCAGATCATGGCCAAGGATGGGTTCAATGTTTGGCTCAATGACAGTGATCCAGTATTTCACTCTATCCCCCAACTCTCTAAAGCACACATCAGCATAAGCAGTGAAGTCCTCTCTGCATCACAATGGACACTATCTTAGACATTATTCGAGGAGATGCAAATGAAAGGGTTGTAGTAGAAATGTACACAATCTTTGGGCTCAAGAGTCCAGAATATTCATCTTCCAAAGATTGGGGGAGGTCAAAGTGAAGAAGAGTGACATGAGGTTCAATTCCTGCCGGCCAAACACAGTTTGGTAAAATTATGACTGAAAATTGTTAAGGTATGACCACTATTCTAATTATACCATATTTCTTGAGTTCATTGATCAAGTTATTATAATATTGCACCCCTTCTAGAGTAACTGGCCCTCTACCATCTGCAACATGGCACCAATTAGAATCATGTAATGCTTAAACTATTTGGTCAGGAAAATAAATTATTGCAAGGTGAATGCCGACTAGGAATGACTCTGCTCTAGGAGATAGAGAATCTGTAGGCATCCAGGCCCATGTCATGCATCAACTTCATATCTTCCTGCTAACAAGAAAATCCAAAATTTTATATGCCTACAGTTCACAGGATTGCATAATTGCGTAAAAAAAAGAGCAGAATTAGATACTTGTTTTCCACCAATGTGCATAGTCATTCATAAAAAAGAGCAGAATGAAATTGTTATCACTTGTCTTTAATAATCAACTAATGCTCTTCACTCTTCAGTCCTTACTAAAATGATTAAGATATTCTAAAGTTAGATTTCAGCTTGATGAAGAATGTTCTTTGTGACTGTACAATAGTGCAAGCAGAGCAATTAAATGTGCTAGTTGTTGTAAGATTTTTACTGAAAATGTGTGATAATACATATAGTTTGTCAGGAGTAGGTTTATTTGCTGAAATCACTCATTTTACAATTTAACAACATTTAGGAAGTGCATTTCTCGGTGCTCTAGCATTATGTTTAGGCAAACTTATGGAATTAATTTCTATTTTTTTATCTAACAGAAGTGTTAAGTAATTATCTTTACAACCTTTTATTCTTGGACTTTCGTTTACAAAAGTATTTATCCTCTGTTGATGGTAATTTTCTTAGCAGATGAACTATCCAATCTGGCTAACCGGTCATTGTGCATACCTAGTCTTAGCGTTCATCTTTATTTTTAAATTAATAATAAAAGATTTAGTTTAAGTCTAGTCAATCAGTGTCAGTTCCAAGATTGTGGATACTATTTTTATGCCATCATCAGACAATCTAATTCAAGTTTATGATTGCTTCCAGGGTCATTTTGATGACGTTGAAAGAGCACCTATCTTGCCATCTAAACCCCCTAAGGAGACCAAAGAGATGGTAATTTTCTTGTTCTGTCTAAATTTGGCAACATTAAGATATATAAATTGAACACTTCTAAGTGGGAACAATGTCATAATGGACTTTTTAACAAGATGAAAATAAGAGTAAGAAGGGTCTTGCTGAGATATATGAGGTTCGCTGCTTCATTCATGCAAATCATTTTTATTAATCAGCTAATGCGTGATACATAGACTATGCTCACTTGATTTTTCATGTCTAATTTAGCTAGATTCTATAATGCTTTTTTGATGCTCGATGATAGAACCAGAATCTGGTTGTTGCTCTAAGCCATTTCTGCAAGTAGATTTTCCTGAATTTGCTATTAATTAAGCAAATGCTATATGTAGATCTGCAAGTCTTCGATTTTTAGATTAATTTAAATAATTATGCTGATTTACTAAAGAAATTTTAGATAGAAAATGTGGACCTGTCTATTAAACTTTCACAAATCTCTCATAATTTGTGCATTACATAAGTGAGTAGATGAAGAATGTGTGGTCTTGATAACCATTGTTAGCTTCAGCTCTCTAATTCCATAAATCAGAGACATCTGAGTGCGGTGTTTAGTGGGTTGTGTTTGATTCTCAAGATAGAATAACTTGTGGGTTGTGTTTAACAAGACAGGAAAAAGGAAAAGGGGGAAAGAAATTAATATTCTACATTAGAATTCTTATCTTATCTTGATTTTTGAACACTAAGTTGCTGGCGGATTATCTCGCTAACAAAGCAATTGAACCCATAGTAGACGGAGTTTCGCTAGACTTCAAATTGGATAGAATTTTTTTTGGTATATGTAAAGTTGATAGGTTTGGTTTACCATACTTAAGAGTTACTTGTAAAGCCATATAGCTGGTCTTTTAAGACATACTACTCTTTGAGTTTTTGTAAAACTGTAATCAGGACAGGTGTGAAATTTCCAAGAGATTCATTTTTTATGCCATTTACTCCTAGGAAATGAATTAACTTGCAATCATATGCTATTTACCTCAGGGAAAAGATAATGACCCGTTTCTGTGAAAGGAGAAGAAAAGAGAAGCTAGGAGGGAGGAGAAACCAGAAAAGGCTGCAGTTTAGAAGATGCACAGGTAGAGAAGACGTGCTCCAACAAAACATGATATTTTGGACTTTATATATATGTGTGATATATATAAACTTTTGGCTGTGTAAACTTTTGTGATGTTTGAATGTTGATGTTTGGTACTTTAATGATGTTTGGATGATATGTTTGGTACTTTAATGAAATTTGCATTGTAAATATTGATTATGTAGGTTTTTTATCAATGAAATTTGCACTGGATGTTTTTTATAAACCGTTGAGTAGGAAAAGATTAATAAGTTTTTTATTTATTGTCAAAATGTTGTATATTGTACCCAAAGACATCAGTTTAAATATGTCAAACTGTTGTCAATGGCGTTAAAAGACAATAGTGACAAACTGATGTTATTTAACATTGTTCGCTAAAAAGACAACGGTTTTTAACCGTTGTCAAACCGATGTCATTGGCAAAAAAGACAACGCTTTTTAGCCGTTGTCTTAGACAGTTCAAAACTGTTGTTGAAGAGCCTAGGCATACGCTCAAAGACAACGGTGAAAAACTGTTGTCTTTGAAGGAAAAGACAACAGTTTTTCACCGTTGTAAGAATGTTGTCTTTGCCTTCAAAGACAACGGTTAAAAACTGTTGTCTTTGACCACCCCTTTTAACAACACGGCCTTTAACAACAGTTCAAAATGGGCTACGACAACGGTGAAAAACCGTTGTTGTTTGCCTTTTTTCTTGTAGTGCGTCCTGGAGCAGCCCATTCCCGAGGCACCTCTTGCCACTGCCACGCGAGCTGACCATGATGCTTTTAAGAAGCATCAAGATGACGCATTAGATGTGTCCTGTCTCATGCTCGCGACCACGAACTTTGAGCTTCAGAAGCAACATAAGTTGATGGGTGCTTATGATATGGTTGAACATCTTCGTCAACTATATCAAGGACAAGCTAGGCACGAGAGATTCTATATCTCTAAGGCACTGTTTCAGTGCAAGATGCAAGACGAGACTCCCGTAGGTCCATATGTACTCAAGATGATTGGGTACATAGAAAACCTATAGAGGTTGGGATTCCCCCTTGGCAAAAAGTTGGTCACTAATTTGGTCTTGCAATCCTTGCCAAAGAGCTACAGTCAATTCGTCATGAACTACAACATGAATGAAATTGACAAGCCACTGCCTGAGCTTCTGAGTATGTTGAGAACTGCTAAGATCAACCTTAAGAAGGTTAAGCCCAACTCCATTTTGATGGTGCAAAGGCACAAAGGCAAGGCAAGCCTAAAGGTAAGGGAAAGTCCCAAGCCAAGGGCAAAGGCAAGGCACTGAAACCCAAAGGAGGGGTTGCCAAGGATGCTACCTGCTTCCACTGCGGTCAGACCGGGCACTGGAAGAGGAACTGCAAAGTCTACCTGGAAGATCTTAAGAAGAAGAGAAGTGAGACTTCTACTTCAGGTATATATGTTATAGAAGTTAATCTCTCTATTTCTTCATCATCGGTATTAGATACCGGATGTGCTTCTCACATTTGTACTAATGTGCAGGCGTTGAGAAATAGCAAGGCATTGACGAAGGGCGAGGTGAACCTACGAGTAGCCAATGGAGCACGGATTACTGCTGTTGCTGTAGGGACTTACTATCTATCTCTGCTCTCTGGGCTTGTACTAGAACTAGATGATTGTTGTTATGTGTCTTCTCTTACTAAGAACATAATTTCAGTTTCTTATTTGGACAAGAAAGGTTTTTCATTTATAATAAAGAAAAAATGTTGTCAGTTTATTTAAATGATATGTTCTATTGTAGTACACCTCTAATAAATGGACTCTATATTCTAGACTTAGAGAACCCCATCTATAACATAAATACCAAAAGGTTCAAATCAAATGAAATGAACCAAACCTATCTCTAGCACTATCGCTTAGGTCATATAAATGACAAACGCTTATCCCATCTCCATAAAAATGGTTTGCTGGACTCATTTAATTTTGAATCATATGAGACATGCGAGTCATGCCTACTAGGAAAGATGACCAAGACTCCCTTTAGTGGACACAACGAAAGAGCGACTGACTTGTTAGGACTTATACATAGTGATCAGTATGTGGCCCTTTCAATGTCGCTGCCAGAGGTGGTTATAGGTACTTCATTACCTTTACTGATGACTTCAGTAGATATGGTTATGCCTATTTGATGACACATAAGTTAGAATCCTTAGAAAAATTCAAAGAATCCAAGAATGAAGTACAAAACCAGCTTGGCAAGAGTATTAAGATACTTCGATCAAATCGAGGTGGAGAATACCTTAGCCATGAGTTTCGTGACTATCTAGCTGAGTGTGGGATTCTATCCCAGCTCACTCCTCCTGGAATACCACAGTGGAATGGTGTATTAGAAAGGAGGAATCGTACCCTATTAGATATGGTACGGTCTATGATGAGTCACACAGATCTTCCTATATCTCTTTGGGGCTATGCTCTGGACACAGCAGCCTTCATACTCAATCGTGTTCCATCCAAGACTGTGATAAAGACACCATATAGGATATGAACCAGGAGAGAAGCTCAGGTGTCTTTTATGAGGATTTGGGGTTGTGAGGCTTATGTTCGACGTCAAGTCTCGGACAAACTGGGACCCAAATCCGATAAGTGCTATTTTATAGGATATCCCAAGGAAACGAAGGGATATTACTTCTACATTCCCAGTCAACACAAAGTAGTTGTGGCTAAGACTGGGGTTTTTCTAGAAAGAGACTTTGTTTCTAGAAAAACTAGTGGGAGTACGTTCAATCTTGAAGAAGTTTAGGATATGAACCATAGCACTGAAGCCTTGATGGAAGTTGAATTGGAACCACAAAGTGTTGTGGATGATGAGATTGTTCCACAAGGAGTTGAGGAATAACAACCAGTTCAAGTAGACATACCTCTTTGCAGGTCTGATAGGGTACGTCGTCAGTCTAAGAGATACTCATTTATCTTGTCTGACCATGATGACGCTATGCTCATTGAGAATGAGCCTATCTCCTATCAAGAAGCTGTGATGAGACCAGATTCTAAGAAATGGCTAGAGGCCATGAGATCCGAAATGGAATCCATGTACACCAACCAAGTATGGACTTTGGTTGATCCACCTGAAGGGTTAAAACCCATTGGGTGTAAGTGGGTCTTTAAGAGAAAGACTGACATGGATGGACTTATATATAAGGGTCATCTGGTAGCTAAAGGTTTCAAGCAAATTCATGGTATTGACTATGATGAAACCTTTTTCTCCAGTAGCGATGTTTAAGTCCATTCGGATCATGCTTGCTATTGCAGCATACCACGATTATGAGATCTGGCAGATGGATGTCAAAATCATGTTTTTGAATGGAAACCTGCTCGAGAATGTGTACATGACACAACTTGAGGGTTTTGTAGATCCATAGCATACTAGCAGAGTATGCAAGCTGCATAAGTCCATTTATGGACTAAAGCAAGCTTCTCAGAGCTGGAATCTTCGATTTGATGATGCAATCAAAACAGTTTGGTTTCATCAAGAATGAAGATGAACCTTGTGTCTACAAGAAGGTTGTAGGGAATATAGTTATCTTCCTTGTATTGTATGTGGATGACATACTACTCATTGAGAACGCCATCCCTTTGCTACAGTCTGTAAAGACTTGGCTAGGGAATTATTTCTCAATGAAGGACTTAGGTGAAGCAACCCGTATTCTAGGCATACAGATCTATAGAGATAGATCTAAGAGATTGCTTGGCCTAAGTCAGAGTACATATATTGACAAGGTATTACTATGGTTTGCCATGCAGAACTCCAAGAAGGGATTTCTGTCAATGCCACATGGTGTGAGTCTTTCGAAGACTCAAAGTCCCTCTTCTAGAGAGGAGAGAGATCACATGGATCAGATCCCTTATGCTTCAACCATAAGATCTATCATGTACGTCATACTATGTACTCGTCCTGATGTCTCGTATGCTTTGAGCATGACGAGCAGATACCAGTCAAATCCAGGTGAAAGCCACTGGATAATAGTCAAGAATATTCTTAAGTACTTGAGAATGACTAAAGAATATTTCTTGATATAAGAGGTGATGATGAGCTAGCTGTAAAGGGTTACAGTGATGCCAGCTTCCAAACTGAACAGGATGATTATAGATCACAGTCTGGGTTCGTGTTTTGCATAAATGGTGGTGCTGTGAGCTGGAAGAGTTCGAAGCAGGACACAGTCACTGATTCTACAATAGAGGCCGAGTATATTGCTGCATCAGAAGTAGCAAAGGAGGCAGTTTGGATCCGCAAGTTCATTACTGAGCTTGGGGTGGTTCCTAGCATAACCGATCTGATAGAGCTCTATTGTGACAACAATGGAGCAATTGCACAGGCTAAGGAACCTCGCTCACACCAGCGGACCAAACACATACTACAACGCTTCCATCTCATTCGAGAGATCATCGAAAGAGGAGATGTGAAGATTTGCAGAGTACCTATAGAGGCTAAAATCGCTGATCCCTTGACCAAGGCTTTGGCACAGAGAAAACATGATGGTCACACTAGGTCATTGGACCTTAGAGTCTACACTGATTGGCACTAGTGCTAGTGGGAGATTGTTAGTTAGAGCCCTAGAGTCAATCATATGATGATTGTTATATGGACTCATTGTATCATATTCCTATGTATATAAAGGCATTTTATATAAAGACAATTCTTTTTTGTTATTATACTTACGTGTATTGGTGCCAAATAACTAAGTATAATAATGTCCTTGAGTAGAAGGTTCTTATCTATATCATCGATTGGATGAATCGATAGTGAGATGATATAGAAAACACTACTCTTAATCATTTCTAGTCAAGTATTAACATTCAGGGAGAATGTTAATGCGTGAGACTAGCATATAGGTCAACTCGATGACTTGATCTCACAAGTCATGGATATAAAGATATCAAGTTGACACATGGATATGCATTGGAGAATATATACTGAATGACCCGCCATGAGAAAGTATTATGGATCGTTATATGAGTGTCATATACTTTCTCATGTGGCTATTAGTATGACTATTAGTCCTTAGACTTTAAGTCTGTTAGGATGTATACTTAAAGCCTAGCTTTTGGTATAAACATTTATCTAGAAATAAAAATCACATTGGTCAAATGTCTACATTTACGATAAATGTAGTTGCTCAATTAATTTATATTGTAGATAACATGGTGTGTGGTGTCACACACATAAGATCATGTTATAGGTTCCTTATAAATTATAAACAGTAGCTCACGACCAAGATGGAAAGGAACAAACCATTGGAAGGTCGTAGTGTAATTAGGTATTAGTTTATCTTAACTATATAATTACACTAGTACACTTAGAGTGTATTGAGTAGGACCATTTAAGGTCGTTCCTTTTATACTGACTTTATGAAGAAACAAAGACCTCAGTTATTAAGGAAGTGTATGCTCTTAATCCTAATATAATAACAAGCACATATATTTGATATTTATTTCTTTAATTTATCAATGGGTGAGATTTAGTTCGATAAATCAATAAGCCCGATAAGTTGGGAAATGATATCAATTATAGTGTGTGTTGTTGATTATAGAAGGAAACTGTGTCCTAGTAATCTAGGTTGAGAATGTCCCCAAGAGGAGCTCATAAGAATTGTCATGTTAAACCCTGCAGGTGGACTTAGTACGACATGACGATGAGGTTGAGTGGTACTACTCTTGGACTAAGATATTAATTAAATGAGTTGTCAGTAACTCACTTAATTAGTGGACATTCGACATCTTAAACACAGGGAGACTAACACACTCATAATAAGAAGGAGCCCAAAAAATGTAATTTGGGATTGGTGCGGTAGTTCAATAATAATTCTTTAGTGGAATGAATTATTATTGATGAAGTTAAGTTGTGTGTTCGGGATGCTTAATTTCATCGGGAGACCAAAACCAATTCCTCCTCTCGGTCCCTATCGTAGCCTCTTGTATATAGAGATTTATACCCACCACATACCCACCTTCTTACCCATCCTATAGGGGTCGGCCAAGCTAGCTTGGAGACCAAGCTAGGGCCGGCCATGGTTTGGTTCATGGGTGAATTCATGTGGCCGGCCCTAGCTTGAACTCAAGCTTAGGTGGCCGACCCTATTAAAATAAAAAGGAATTTTAATTTAAAATTTTTTTCTTATGTGGATAACATGATTTAAAAGAGAGTTTAAAAATTTTAATCTTTCCTTTTATAAGATTCTACAAAAGATTAAGAGAAGAGCTAAATCTCTTTCCTTTTTTGTAGATTAAAATGTTGATTTTAATTTTGGTAAAAACTTTCCTATTAATCATGTTTATTATTTAAAAGAAAGTTTAAAAATTAAAAAATTCTCTTTTATTAGTTTCTACAAAAGATTAAAAAAAGATTTAATATCTTTCCTTATTTGTAGATTAAAAGAGATTTTAATTTTTAGAGATAACTTTCTTTTTATCCACATGTTAAAAGAAAGATTTTAATTTATAAAATTTCCTTTTTATTAACCAATCATGAAGGGAAAAATTATTGGAGAAATTTTTTATAAATTTCTGGAAGCAAATAAGGAAGTTTTAATTTGTGTTTAAAATTTTATTTGCTTGGAAATTTTATGTTGTGGCCGGCCATTGTAATTTGAAAAGAAATATTGTTTTTAATTAAATAAATTTTCCTTTTCAATGGCAAAAGAATTAAGGAAGTTTTTATTAAATTTTCCTTATTTGCCAAGATCAAGGATTATAAAAGAGGGGGTAGAGAAGGCTTCATTGTGAACAACTCTATTCTATTTTCTCCCTCTTTTTCTTCCTTGGTGTGGCCGGCCATCCTCTCCTCCTCTCTTCTCTTTGATGGCCGAACCTCATCCTTCTTGTGGAGATTCATATGGTGGCCGGATCAAGTTTAGAGAAGAAGAAGAAGAAGGAGAGAAAGAAAGTTTTGTTTCTAGCATCCCTTGGAGCATGGTGGTGGTAGCCGAACCTCTTCATCCTAGGAGAAGTTTTGATGGCTGAAACTTGTAAGGAAGAAGAAGGTGCTTGGTGGTTCTCATCTCGGAAGATCGTTGCCCACACAACGTCCGAGGTTAAAAGAGGAATACGGTAGAAGATCAAGAGGTCTTTCTAAAAGGTATAACTAGTATTTTTCCTTTCCGCATCATACTAGTTATTTTTAGAAATAATACCAAATACAAGAGGCATGCGATTCTAGTATTTCGAATTTGTTTTCGAGGTTGTGTTCTTTTGTTTTTTTTCTTTTCCTTGTGATTTGATTGTTCTTTTCGGTTGACCTAAAGTTATTTAAGGAAATTAAATATTAACTTTCTTTAAAAGGCTTTGTCTAGTCGGTGGTGGTTGTTCCCATATCCAAGAAGGTCATGTGCCTCGCCACGTCAGTACTGGAAGCCAATTTTGGAAATTAATATTTAATGAAATTAATAACTTAGGTAATTTGGATCGAACGTGTTAAGTTCCGCAGGAGATCCGAGTCTAAACCTAAAAGAACAAATAGATTAAACTTTGGATCAAACGTGTTAAGTTCCGCAGGCGATCCAAGTTTAATTTAAAAGAACACATGGTAGCTAGGAAAAGGTTCAGACCTTTGTACAAAATTTTTGTACAGTGGAACCTCTAGCAACCAACAATTGGTATCAGAGCTAGGGTTTTACCTCTGTGTATTTGGTATTAGTTTAATTATGCACATGTCATACATAATTTAGGCAGGTTAATAGTAGGATGTGCTAACTTTGGGGATGCAGGATCCAACTATTATGGCTTATAGTTATTATGTGTGTGATTGGACTTTTGGACATGTCAAGGGCATTTTATTGTGTGTGCATGATTGTATTATAAAATACAGCAGGAGATGTATTTAGTTTTATTAGGATTTTATTTTTTGATCTAGTTACATGTACATTCCTTTTATGGAATATAGGATCGATGGATGTAAATTTTATTTTATGTTCGATCTAGTTTACATGTACATTCCTTCGAGGAATATAGGATCGAAAAATATAAAATTCTATTTATGTCGCAGATCGAATCTTGCAAGGCGTGGAACCTTTTGAGGATCAGAGGCGCAGCGAAACAAGGAGCAAGATGGATGCGACAACTAGACCCGGTGGCGGTGGCCAAAGATGGCAGCAGCTAGGGTTGGCGACACACGAAATACAGCAATAGATAAAAGTCATAATAGTTGAAAATTAGTTTTTCTATTTATTGCTTTTTATGCTGTGTTGTGTGTGCTTGTTAGTATGCATGCTAAGTAGGCTAGCATAGTCAAAATTCCTCACTTTAAATAACTAAGTGGGAGAGGGATTTATTTTAAATAAATTCCATGGTCTCCATTACTGGTTTATAAGTGATGCAACAAGCTTGCGCGTTAGCTCTGAGTGTCTTCCTCCATATCGGATGAGCTTGTTTGCGGATCACTAGCTTAAACTTCCATTTTGGATGACTATAGGAAGTTAATTAAGAGCGTGTGATCTTCCCCATCGGAAGGGACACAATCTTATTAACGGACTTAGTGTCAAGTAATGGTATACACTTAGGCACGTCTAATAGTATCCTCCCTATCGGAGTCACTGCTATTATTTGTGTGATTGAAGAAAACCAACTATTGATTTGTCAAATAAATAAGTTGACAAGATAATAAAATAAAAAACTCCTCTTACAAATGTTTGATTTTGTATACGTCCACACTATCGTGGCATACAAAATTCACGGTGTTTGAGATAATTTTATTTGTCATAAAAATTTATTGACAAGATAATTAATGGGTAAACCCCTCCTCTTACAAATGTTTAAATTTTGTATACGTCCACACTATCGTGGCATGCAAAATTCATGGTGTTTGAGATGTTGGTGAATTTAAATAATATTGTTTGAGGAATCAATGTTATTTTAAATTCAAAAGTTTTGACCAAATATTTGATCAAAGAAAGATCAACTATTAATTTTATTCGTCATAAAGTAAAGTTGACGAGATAATAAAATTAATGGATAAAATCTCTTCTTTGATTTTGTATATGTCCACACTATCGTGGCATACAAAATTCATGGGGATTTTAAGGAATTGATCTTGACCAAATATTTTTGTGATTCTTAGGATTTAAAATGTTTGTCAATTCCCTAGTTGTTATACTATAGAAAAGACTTAGTAGTCCCGATTGTAATAATTGGAAATAGGACTTGGACATTAAGGTAGTCTGTCCTTTTAGAACTAAAGAACAATATAGGTGTATTTAATTCATTAGTTAAAACATGTTTAGTGGTGTTATCTACCAGAACCTGGAGTGTAGATACAGATGTCATTAATCATGACCGCAATTCATTGCAGGGACTAAATGAAAATAAAAACACCGTCCACATGGACACTGCTGTAAAAGTGGCAGCTGTTGCAGTGGGAGATGTTTATCCTTTAATAGGAATAAAATATGGATTATTAGAAATTGTCTTTACGTACTAAGTTTAGAAAGAACCTGATTTCAGTTTCTAAACTATTATAGAATAGATATTGTGTCTATTTTGATAACAAAGCTGTTATCAAGAAAAATAGAGAAGTTATCTATTCTGGTATGTTGGTTGACAATTTATAATCCAATAACTCCCACGATGCAATAAATGGAAATTATAACACATCTTCTAACTTTAAGAGGAAGCAACCTTCGGAAATGAACCAATTATATCTTTGGCATCTAAGGTTAGGTTATATTAATTTGAGTAGGATTCATTGGTAGCTGATGAACTTTTGGGTTCATTGGTAGTGGAAATCTTTCCAACCTGCGAGTCTTACTTGGAAGGAAAAATAACCAAGAAGCTTTTAAGTCTAAGGGGTATGGAGCCAAAGATATGTTGGAATTGTTTCATTCTGATTTGTGTGATCCTATGACTATCCAGACAAGAGGTAGTATCGAATATTTCATAGACAACTATTCAAGATACAAGTACATTTACTTAATGTGCCGCAAGACTAAGTGCTTTGATTAGTTCAAAGAGTATAAGGCTGATGCGGAGAAACGTCAAAGTAAAAGTATTAAGACACTACGGTGAGATCGTAGTGGCAAGTACCTCTTGGGAGAATTTAGGAGTCACTTATCAAAAGTAGGGATTCAATTCCAACTAACTGCACCTGGTACACTCCTACAGAATGGTGTAGAAAAAGGAAGGTATAGGACTCTTATGGAAATAAGTAGATTGATGATGAGTTATTTGGAAAATTACCAAATTCATTTTAAGGATATACTCTGGAAACGGAAGTGAACATAGTACCTTCCAAAGTCAGAACTCTCTACTCATATAGAATTGCTAAATAGGCATAAGCCTATTTTGAAGCATATTCGGATTCGGGTAGTTCAGCACATATGCTGAAGAGAGACAATGATAAGTTGGACAGGAATTCACTTGTTTGTAAGTTATCCTAGAGAAATGAAAGTAGGTTTATAGTCTTAAAAATCAGAAGGTCATTGTTAGCATCAATGATCAATTTTTAGAAAAGGACTATGTAATAAACCACAAGCCCATAAGTAAATTTGTTCTTAAAGAAATTATAAAGGACATGTCTAATCTAGTACCAACTGTACAAGATGAAATATCACAAGAAACTGCAACACGTATCACAATTGATACACAATTATAGACAGTACATCATCGTAGTGGGAGGGTTGTCAAACAACCAAAAGGATTCATGTTTTGGGAGAGTTTTTGGACTTGATCCCAAATGAACATGAGTCTGATCCCGGAAATATGATGAAACACTATAAAATAAAGATGCAGCATCTTGGCAAAGAGCAATGAATACAGAATTAGAATATATGTATTCTAATCAAATCTGGAAGCTTGTAGAACCACCAGATGGTGTAAAAGCCATTGGGTGAAAATATATCTACAATAGGAAAAGATGGATAGACAGGAAGGTGGAAACTTTCAAAGCAAGGCTTGATGAAAAAGGAAAGTTTTTCACTGGTAGTCATGCATAAGTCTATCCAGATTCTTTTATCTATTTAGCAAGTGGATGTCAAGACAGCATTCCTTAATGGAAGTCTTGAAAAAAGCATCCATACAAAGCAACCAGAAGGGTTCATTGCAAAGGGCAAAGAGCATTTTGTGTGCAAGCTCAATCAGTCTATGGACTGAGGCAAAGCTTCAAGGTCTTGGAACATCCGGTTTATCAAAGGAATCCAGACCTATGGATTTATTTAGTAACCGGATAAGTCTTGTGTATACAAAAGGTGTGATGGAAACGTGGTGATATTTCTTGTATTATACGTAGATAACATTTTTGGTAGTTGGAAATAATATCAAAATGTTGTCAGAAGTAAGGGTATGGTTGTCCAAACAATTCGATATGAAGGACTTGGGAGAATGAATATATTCTTGGGATCAAAGTAATAAGGGATTGCAAGAAAAGAATATTATCCCAAGCTTCATATATTGAAAAAAAAAAATCCTTGCTCGTTTTAAGCATGCAAAACTCCAAGAAAGGTTTCTTACCTTTTTAGCATGGAGTAACTTTATCTAAAGAAATGTCTCCATAGACATCAAAGGAGATAAAGGACATGAAGGCAGTTCCTTATGCTTCGGCTATGGGAAGCCTAATGTATGCAATGCTGTGTACGAGACTAGATATCTATTTTGCTGTGGGCATAGTTAGTAGATATCAAAGCAACTCTGGACAAGGACATTGATCTGCGGTAAAGCATATATTGAAGTACCTTAGAGGCACTAGAGATTATATGCTAGCTTATAAGGCAGATAATTTGTTCCCTGTGGGTTGCATGGATTTTAACATCCAATCGGAAAGGGACAATAGTAAGTCAACCTTGGGGTTTTGTGTTTACTTTAGGAGGTAAAGTCATAACTATGGAAGAGTGATAAGCATAGGTGTTTTTCTGGACTCTACCATAGAAGTTTAGTATATGGCAAGCCTCTGAGGTAGCCATAAAAGCTGAATGACTCAATAACCTCAAGATAGACTTAGATATGATTTCTGGTTTGTCCAAATATTATTATAATTTATTGTAATGATATTGGTGCAGTAGCAAACTCGAAGAAACCATAAGTCTATAAGGCAAGTAAACACAATAGAGCGCAAGTACCACCCAATACGAGAAATCGTATAAACGAGGAGAAGTTGTTGCCGCCTAGATTGCATCAGGTGATGACCTATAGATCCTTTCACTAAGGTCCTTAAGGCAAGAGCTTTTGATGGACATATTGAAGGATTGGGAATTAGATATATGGTAGCAGATAAGGCAACTTAGTCTTTTAGTATAAGTGGGAGATTGTTAGGATGTATACTAAAAGCCTAGCTTTTGGTATAAACATTTATCTAGAAATAAAAATCACATTGGTCAAATGTCTACATTTACGATAAATGTAGTTGCTCAATTAATTTATATTGTAGATAACATGGTGTGTGGTGTCACACACAGAAGATCATGTTATAGGTTCCTTATAAATTATAAACAGTAGCTCACGACCAAGATAGAAAGGAACAAACCATTGGAAGGTCGTAGTGTAATTAGGTATTAGTTTATCTTAACTATATAATTACACTAGTACACTTAGAGTGTATTGAGTAGGACCATTTGAGGTCGTTCCTTTTATACTGACTTTATGAAGGAACAAAGACCTCAGTTATTATGGAAGTGTGTGCTCTTAATCATAATATAATAACAAGCACATATATTTGATATTTATTTCTTTAATTTATCAATGGGTGAGATTTAGTTCGATAAATCAATAAGCCCGATAAGTTGGGAAATGATATCAATTATAGTGTGTGTTGTTGATTATAGAAGGAAACTGTGTCCTAGTAATCTAGGTTGAGAATGTCCCCAAGAGGAGCTCATAAGGATTGTCATGTTAAACCCTGCAGGTGGACTTAGTCCGACATGACGATGAGGTTGAGTGGTACTACTCTTGGACTAAGATATTAATTAAATGAGTTGTCAGTAACTCACTTAATTAGTGGACATTCGACATCTTAAACACAGGGAGACTAACACACTCATAATAAGAAGGAGCCCAAAAAATATAATTTGGGATTGGTGCGGTAGTTCAATAATAATTCTTTAGTAGAATGAATTATTATTGATGAAGTTAAGTTGTGTGTTCGGGGCGAACACGGGATGCTTAATTTCATCGGGAGACCAAAACCAATTCCTCCTCTCGGTCCCTATCGTAGCCTCTTGTATATAGAGATTTATACCCACCACATACCCACCTTCTTACCCATCCTATAGGGGCCGGCCAAGCTAGCTTGGAGACCAAGCTAGGGCCGGCCATAGTTTGGTTCATGGGTGAATTCATGTGGCCGGCCCTAGCTTGAACTCAAGCTTAGGTGGCCGGCCCTATTAAAATAAAAAGGAATTTTAATTTTAAAAATTTTTCTTATGTGGATAACATGATTTAAAAGAGAGTTTAAAAATTTAAATCTTTCCTTTTATAAGATTCTACAAAAGATTAAGAGAAGAGCTAAATCTCTTTCCTTTTTTGTAGATTAAAAGGTTGATTTTAATTTTGGTAAAAACTTTCCTATTAATCATGTTTATTATTTAAAAGAAAGTTTAAAAATTAAAAAATTCTCTTTTATTAGTTTCTACAAAAGATTAAGAAAAGATTTAATATCTTTCCTTATTTGTAGATTAAAAGAGATTTTAATTTTTAGAGATAACTTTCTTTTTATCCACATGTTAAAAGAAAGATTTTAATTTATAAAATTTCCTTTTTATTAACCAATCATGAAGGGAAAAATTATTGGAGAAATTTTTTATAAATTTCTGGAAGCAAATAAGGAAGTTTTAATTTATGTTTAAAATTTTATTTGCTTGGAAATTTTATGTTGTGGCCGGCCATTGTAAATTGAAAATAAAAATTGTTTTTAATTAAATAAATTTTCCTTTTAAATATCAAAAGAATTAAGGAAGTTTTTATTAAATTTTCCTTATTTGCCAAGACCAAGAATTATAAAAGAGGGGGTAGAGAAGGCTTCATTGTGAACAACTCTATTCTATTTTCTCCCTCTTTTTCTTCCTTGGTGTGGTCGGCCATCCTCTCCTCCTCTCTTCTCTTTGATGGCCGAACCTCATCCTTCTTGTGGAGATTCATATGGTGGCCGGATCAAGTTTAGAGCAGAAGAAGAAGAAGGAGAGAAAGAAAGTTTTGTTTCTAGCATCCCTTGGAGCATGGTGGTGGTGGCCGAACCTCTTCATCCTAGGAGAAGTTTTGATGGCCGAAACTTGTAAGGAAGAAGAAGGTGCTTGGTGGTTCTCATCTCGGAAGATCGTTGCCCACACAACGTCCGAGGTTAGAAGAGGAATACGGTAGAAGATCAAGAGGTCTTTCTAAAAGGTATAACTAGTATTTTTCCTTTCCGCATCATACTAGTTATTTTTAGAAATAATACCAAATACAAGAGGCATGCGATTCTAGTATTTCGAATTTGTTTTCGAGGTTGTGTTCTTTTGTTTTTTTCTTTTCCTTGTGATTTGATTGTTCTTTTCGGTTGACCTAAAGTTATTTAAGGAAATTAAATATTAACTTTCTTTAAAAGGCTTTGTCTAGTCGGTGGTGGTTGTTCCCATATCCAAGAAGGCCATGTGCCTCGCCACGTCAGTACTGGAAGCCAATTTGGAAATTAATATTTAATGAAATTAATAACCTAGGTGATTTGGATCGAACGTGTTAAGTTCCGCAGGAGATCCGAGTCTAAACCTAAAAGAACAAATAGATTAAACTTTGGATCAAACGTGTTAAGTTCCGCAGGCGATCCAAGTTTAATTTAAAAGAACACATGGTAGCTAGGAAAAGGTTCAGACCTTTGTACAAAATTTTTGTATAGTGGAACCATTAGGTTTTCCGACTAGCAACCAACAAAGTCACCATGGTTCCCTACATAAGGAGTTGCATACTTTGGCTTCGTCAAACGTCACCCATAACTGGATGGACTATAAAGGCGATTACTGGGTATGTAACAAATTATGCGGAGAGATGTGAGTGATGTAGATGGAATCTATCCCTCCTATATAACGGGAGTGACATCGTTATTCTTGATAGAGTGAGACCACTAAGTGCATGGTCATGCCCAAGTGAGTCAATATGAGATATTGAGCTCATTTGATTAGAGTGAGTCTACTTGGAGTTCAAGATTTAGATTGATTAGAGGATGACACGATCTATGGCTCAAATTGATCAATCTAGATGTCAATGATAGAAGGACACTTGTCATATATTGTGAAGAGTCACAATTAGTAGTCACAAGATGATGTTGGATCTCAACATTCTTGTAACTTGGGTAGTAATGATGTATTGCTAGATACTACTCATTACTTATACTTCTAAATGGGTTTAGGAGCATTGCCAACGTTACAAGAACCTATAGGGTCACACACAAAGGGCAATTAGATGGAGATTAGGTTCATTTGATGAACCAAGAGGATTAGGTTCATGTGATGAACCAAATTGGATTAAGAGTAATCCAAATTAAACTAATTGAGTTGGACTCGATTTGATTTATGTGTTCAATGGATCTAATTTAGATTATGTTTCATTGAATCAATTTAATCAATGAATAAAGATTCATTATATTAAATTGATTTGAATCAAATGGTTTGATTTGAGCAACCATGGGAGAGAAGTGGTCAAGTTTGACTTGACTTGAGAGGGAAGATGAAAGGTCAAGTTTGACTTGTCTATTGCCACCTCATTTTTGAGTTGGCATTAAGTGGGCCAATGATGATGTTCCACATCATCAAGGTTGGCTTATGTGTGTGCGACATCATGAGGGAGATCAAGAGTTGTGACTCTTGATATCCCATGGAGGTTTAAAACCTCTCCTTGAAGTGGCCGACCACTTAACTCATTGTGAGAGTTTCATTTTGTTTTGTAACTCCATCTTCTTCCTCCTTGCTTTCTTCTTCTCTCCCTCTCCTCCACCTTGGCCGAAAGCTCCTTGAGTGCTAGCACACTTAAGAGGTTTTTTCTCCACCTAATCGTTCGTGTGGATACAAATAGAGGGGTGCTCACTTGACACCCTTGAGATCCGGCATCTTCTTGGATGAGCGGGATAAGCAAAGGGCTTCGCTATAAAGGTATATCTTTCTTCCATGTAGATCTAAGGTAGATCTAGGATTAGAGAAACTTGTACACGAAATTATGAAAAATTTTATCTTCACACAGATCCGGTGGCATGGGATTTCGGGGTTTCTGCAATGCAAAAGCGGTTTTTGTGGCTCGAAAATCCCAACAGGCACAAAGTAAGGTCCAACCAACAATTTGGCGAGCACAAAAGGAAGAGGACAGCAACTACTTTCTGCTATCCAATCCAGAAAAAGCTATTATCATAATCATTTTGTCACTGTCAGTGTCCACGAAGTTACTCCCGATGAGGGACAACATACCCTAAGGCGTCGAGGTTTTGGTAGCAACGATTGCTCATCAAAATGATGCTAAAAGGTGGTCGAAAGGAGGTTGTCCGTTGGTTTCTCTTGGTGTGGACAACTTCTCTTGGCCGGAGACGGGTCCTCTGACATCCTGCTGGCCAGCGGGGTGTTATTGGCCTATGGGAGAATGTGGTCGGCGATGGTTGTTGGCCAGCATTACAAGGAGAACCACTTCTCCTTGTGGTTGGCAGCAAGAAGAGGAAGAGGAAGAGAGAGAGAGAGAGAGAATAGAGGAGAGGAAATACTAATCAAATTAGGTTATTCAATTCGAATAATAAATTCTCTGCATAAAAGGGTATATTTATATACCTCTTCAATGACTTGGGGAGCAAGTCATCTCTCAAACCCAATAACCAATTGCAACCCGATCCATTACCATTAAGTTTGGTTCAAAATCAAACCAACTTAATTCATAATTAAACCAAACCCTTTTAGTTTATTACTAAACCATCTTGGTTCATTATTAAACCACAATGAATTTAACCTTGCCTACAAGAGATATGACCCACCATCGCTTCCATTATACCAAACACTTTTCATATTTGCTCCTTGTTTGTCCTACCATAATCTAATAATCCAATTCTCAAACTTGTTTTAAATCTTTCAGATATACTTGTAGCGCGTGTGACCCAATAGATTTTCATTTTATGTTGGTCATTCATAATTAATCATTAATTATGAATCTATCATAAGTGATGCCTAGTAGTATATCATGATCCCCAATTAACTAAAAAAAATCATAGTTGATTACAGAATTGATTCTGAACCCTTCAACTGCTACAATTATTCGTGCGTCTGTTTCTTTCACTCATCTTATACTCATTTGATTTAGGACATGGTCTATGCGTCAGTCCCCACTAGGCTGACTATGTCACACCTAGCCTATGTAGTAGTTTCTTGTCCTGTGGATTCAAATTACTTAAATATGTATCCAAGAAGATCATCCTCTTGATGTGTAATGCTTTAGTCAAAGACTTACGAATAATAATTCTAACAAGAGACCATAGGATATACGTCTCCTAATAAAAGGAGTGGTAAATCCTCTATGAATTATTCAAACACCTTCGGACATTTTGACTTATACTCAATCATCTCAAGTATATATCTATTAGGAGATGCTTGCTTAAGATGTCATAGTATAAGTCTTTATGCTTTAGATGACTTGAATATCTCAAGTCGAAGGAACTTACACTCGAGCTACAATGAGATCTTCATTGATATATACAAATATATATATAACTATATAAATCTCATAATAGGTCACTCCAATGAACTCTCGACATCCCAATATCTCCAGCCAGTAAAGAGCGGTTGCTTAGATAAACCAAAGAGTATAACATGTGTTAGTCTCTCAAAATCGATGATGTCTGAACTTATCAATTCATCGACTAGGGAATATTTCAATACACTCATAATTACACATGTAGAAATCCTCTTTAGTTATGATTCAATCATAAGTTCTTTCATGCTATGAATTATATTATGAACATTCAGTAAATGAGTTTAAGATCCAATTATATACATTGAGAATGTATACTCAAATAGTGAATTTATTTATTCAATAAATAATACCATATATATGATGATTATCTTAGGAAATTTCTCAAACATAACAATTACAACACATGAATATAATAAGTTTACTTAATTAATAACCTTGTAAAGCTATTAATCTAAAGTCTAGTCCTAGCACTACCACTACTATGCAATTTTCTTCTTTTCGAATAATTTTTCAAGATGGAGAAACCTCTTACAACAAATACAATAGTATAAAACAAAATAATAAAAGGAGATGATACAAAAAATAAATACTTGCAAGACCAAGCCTCTCCTTTAAACCTTGAGCACAAAAATTTGATGTTGAGCATAAGTTTCAGGTGAGAATGAGCGCATTTGTCAAGGTTGTGATAATGAAATCGTGGTCGATATGCCTCTTATATGGATGCTCAACTCGAACTGGATTCAACACATTCTTAAAGTAACATCGAATGTTCATACCTTAACAGTCGATTAATTTGGTCTTCAATCGATTATTAATATGTTAAATGGTCTTTGTAGCTTTTGATCAATGTTTAATTTTGTTATTAATTTGAATAGCTATTAGTTGGCACTCCCTATCAATCGACTAATACTAGCTATCAATCGACTAATGTTGATCAGTCGAGTTACTCCTTTAGATTCAAAATCATCTATTCCCTTCGAAACTATGAGTAATAGACTACAAGTTCACATCAATCGACTAATATGCCATCAATCGAGTTGATCAGTCAATTGATAGAGAGGGTGAATAACTTTATTTTTTTTATTTAAGTATGCAACAAAAATTTGAACCAAGAACCAAGAAACAATGACAACACATGAACATAATAATTTTACTTGGTTCACAGCCTTTCAAGTGTTTAGGAGTCCGATGTAGATGCATACTAAAACATGTTTTGTAAATATGCATAATGGAAGATAAATAATAATTACACTAATTATTACAACACACACATCACATGCATATAAGATACAACACGTGCAAGACATAACACCATAATAAAATTTTATAAAATAACTTTTATTCTAGTTATACCTAATGGAAGATGTTGAGTGAGAATGACAATAACCAAGCGATGCTATCAAACCTCGCCTCCATTTGTATCCACGCCAAGCTATCATCGAGATAGCTTCTAAAACCACGAGTCACGTCTCCACTTTAGTACTAGCCGAAGATCGAAGATGAGGCAATCTAAGAGAGGATCTTGCCAACCTTTTGGTATCCAACGACGTTAGCAACCAGACGATACCAAACGCAAAGGATCTCCCACTTGCTTTGATGCCCAATGGTGTATGTAACCAAATACACGAAGTAAGGTGAACGACAACCAAAGAGGTTGTTGTTTGGGGCACTCCTTTGCTGATGTCGATAATGTGACCAGTGGAAGGGACTTCGGTGGTCAACAGTCGACTGTCGGATGGAGGACAGTCGGTAGTCAAGCCCTTCGGCAGCGCACGATTTTCAGAGACTCAAGGGAAACAACACCTTATTGTTGTCCATGCTTAGATGTGTTAAAGTGTATACTAAAAACTTAACTTTTGTAAACATTTATTTTTGAAATAAAAGAATCACATTGGTCAAATGTCTACATTTATTTACTAAGTGTAGTTGTTCAATTAATTTATATTATAAAAAATGTGGAACCGCCACATCAGCGGCCCCCCTAGAGCCGGTCCCACGGATATGGAGGGAGGTAAATGCAGGTACACAGGTGGAAAGTGCATAGCGGAGACGTTAACCCCAGGCAGTGACACCCCAGGGATCGACCCCTGGACCTTTCAGCCACAGAACCATGCACTCCCCATCTGTGCTACGCCCTGGGGACAATCAATTAATTTATATTATAGATAATATGGTGTGTGGTGTCACACACAGAAGATCATGTTATTAGTTCTTTATAAATTATAAATAGATGCTCACGACTAAGATAGAAAGGAACAAACCATTGGAATAGTCATAGTGTAATTAGGTATTAGTTTATCTTGACTAATAAATTACACTAGTACACTCTTAGTGTATTGAGTAGGACTATTTAAGGTAAGTTCTTTTTATACCGACTTAATAAAAGAACAAGACCTTAGTTATTATGGAAGTGTGTGCTCTTAATCCTAATATAATAACAAGCACATATATTTAGTATTTATTTCTTTGACTTATCAAAGGGTGAGATTTAGCTCGATAAATCAATAGGCCCGATAAGTTGGGAAATGATATTACTTATAGTGTGTGTTGTTGATTATAGAAGGAAACTGTGTCCTAGTCATCTAGGTTGAGAATGCCCCCAAGAGGAGCTCATAAGGATTGTCATGTTAAACCCTGCAGGTGGACTTAGTCCGACATGACGATGAAGTTGAGTGGTACTACTCTTGGACTAAGATATTAATTAAAGCGAGTTGTCAGTAACTCAATTAAATTAATGGACATTCGATATCTTAAACACAGGGAGACTAACACACTCATGATAAGAAGGAGTCTATAATGTAATTTGGGATTGGTGCAGTAGTGCAATAATAACTCTCTAGTGGAATGAGTTATTATTGATGAACTTGATGAGTTGTGCGTTCGGGGCGAACATGGGATACTCGAGTTCATCGAAAGGCCAAAACCAATTTCTCCTCTAGGTCCCTGTCGTAGCCTCATTAATGCTTCAAATCCACTCATGAAAACCCTATCTTGGTGTCCAAGAGGAGGCCGACCCATGGCTTGGTGACCAAGCCATAGGGGTCGGCCACTATCTTCTCAATGAGGGTCGGCCCTTTGCTTGGTGCCCAAGCAAGGAGGGGCCGACCACCATAATCCAAATAAGGAGAAGTGTTTTGAATTTTTAAAATCTTCTCTTTGTAGATAACTACAAGTATTAAAAGAAAGATTTTAAATTTACAAAACTTTCCTTATTTGAATTATGTCACATAGTTTAAAAGAAAGTTTAAAAGTTTTAAAACTTTCCTTTTTTAACCATCCTCATGGTTTTGAAAAAAAAGGAAGGGAATTTTAAATTTGAAAATTTCTATTTTTGTAACCATGTTAAAAAAGAAAATTTTAGAAGAGAAGTTTTAAATTTTAAAACTTGGTTTTAATTTTTAAAATTTTCCTTTTTTAACATCCACAGTAGGAAATTTAAAAAGAGCTTGTAAAATTTTATAAGAGTTTTTCTTCTTTGCTTATAAAATTTTTACAAAGATTATTTTCCTTCTTTTAAGGGCCAGCCACCCTTGCTTGGTGCCTAAGCAAGGGGTCGGCCAATCAATCAATTAAAGGAGAAAAGGAAAAATAAAAGGGGAAAAGGAAAAACAAGAGGAAGATTTTAATTTTGTAAAAATCTTTCCTTATTTGCCTTGGGCAAGTATTATAAAAGAAGGGGAGGAGAGGCCTCATGATGTATCAGTTCTTATTCTCTTGTTGAAGCTCTCTCTTGTGGTCGGCCCTCTCTCTTTCCTTTCCCCTCGCTCTCTTTTGTTCCTTGGTGGTGGTGGTGGCCAAATACTAGAGGAGGAGGAGCTTTTGGGTGGTGTTCATCTTGGAGGATTATCGCCCTCACGACGTCCGAGAAGAGGCGAGGAATACGACAGAAGATCTTGAGGTTATTGGCATACAAAGAAGAGGTATAACTAGTAATTATTTTCCGCATCATGCTAGTTCTTCTTTGTATGAATTCCAAACACAAGAGGCATATGATTCTAGAGTTTCGAATTTGTGATTCGAGTTTGTGTTTTTTTTTTCCGAATTTATGATTCAATTGTTCTTTTTGGTTAAACCTAGAGTTATATAAGGAAATTAAATATTAGCTTTCCTTAAAAAGCTCTATCTAGGCGGTGGTGGATGATCTCATACCCAAGAAGGACTAGTGCCTCGCCATGCAGTCCTGGAAGCCAATTTTAGAAATTAATATTTAATTAAATTTATAACATAGGTGGATTTGAATCAATAATGTTAAGTATCGTTTGTCATCCAAATCTAAACCATTAAGAACAGATAAGTTAAATTTGGAATCAATAATGTTAAGTTCCGTTTGCGATTCCTAATTTAATTTCTAAAGAATGCAATAGGTTGTTTAGGAAAGATTCGATACTTGTACAAAATTTTTGTACAGTGGAGCCGGTATGATCTTCCTAGGACCAACCAACAATTGGTATCAGAGCTAGGGTTTGCCTCTGTGTGTTTGGTTCTCAAATAGATTATGCACATGTCATATATGATTTAGGTTGGATAATAGTAGGATATGCTAACTTTGTGGTTGCAGGCTCCAACTATTATGACATATAGATATTGTGTGTGAATGGACCCTTGGACATGTCAAGATCATTTTATTGTGTGTGCATGATTGTAATATTAAATACAGCAGGAGCTGTATTAGTTATTAGGATTTTACAATTTTGTTTCGATCTAGATTACATAGACATTCCTTTATGGAATATAGGATCGATATATGTAAAATTCTATTTTTGTCGCGGATTGTATCCTTGCGAGGCGTGGTGCTATTGGAGGACCAGAGGCGCAGCGGAAAAGGAAGCTCGATGGACCCAACGACATGATCCCTAGGGATGGCAGCATGCGAAGGACAGTGATGGAAGAAGCCATAATAGTTGAAAAATTAATTTCCATATTTATTGCTTTTATTTACTGTGATGTGTGTTTGCATGTGATATATGTTAGCATAGATTAAAATTCCTCACCTTGAATAACTAAGTGGGAGAGAGATTTTTAAATAAATTCCACGGTCTCCATTACTGGTTTGTAAGTGATGCAATAAGCTTGCGTGTTGGCTCTGAGTGTCTCCCTCCACAACGGATGGGTTTGTTGCGGATCACTAGATCAAACTTCCTTTATGGATGGTTATAGGAAATTATTTAGGAGCGTGTGATCTTCTCCAACTAAAGGGGCACAGTCCTATTTAATGGACTAAGTATCAAGTAATGGTATACACTTAGACGCATTCAATAGTATCCTCCCCAACGGAGTCACTACTATTGTCTTGTGTGACCAAAGGAAAACCAACTATTAATTTTATTTATCATAAAGTTAGGATGACAAGATAATAAAATTAATGGGTAAAGCCCTCCTCTTACAAATGTTGAATTTGTATACGTCCACACTAACGTGGCATGCAAAATTCATGGTGTTTTGAGGTGTCGGTAAATTTAAATAGTATTGTTTGAGGAATCAATATTATTCTAAATTTAGAGTCTTGACCAAAGTTTATTTTGTGATTCTTAGGATGACTTTCAACCCACTGGCCATTATATTGAAAGAGAACAAACTTATGGGTCTCAACTATATAGATTGGAAAAGAAACGTAGATATTGTCCTAACTGCTGAGGGCTATAAGTTTGTACTGTCAGAGGAGTGCCTTAATGTGCCTAATGATGAATCTACCCAAGAGGAGATTGAGAATCATAGGAAATGGGTAAAGGTAGATGAATGGCGCGGTGTTACATTTTAGCTTCAATGTCAAATGTGCTACAACATCAGCATCAGGATTTACCAACAGCTTATGATATAATGAACAATCTCAAGGATCTCTTTGGTCACCAGGATCGGGCCATTAGGCAAGAAGCAATGAGAAAGTTAATGACAGCCATCATGACAGAGGGTACTCCCGTCAGGGACCATATCCTAAAGATGATGGCTTATTTGAATGAAATACAAATCCTTGGATGAGAAATTGATGGGAAAACCCAGATCGATATGATTCTCTAGACGCTACCTAGAAGTTTTGAGCATTTTCACCTGAACTATAATATAAATAAAAGGATGTATTCATTGGCGGAACTACTAACAGAACTTCAGGCAGCAGAAGGGCTATTTCGTCATAATTCTCAGATTCACTATGCTGAAAATGGTTCTACTTCTAAGTCGAAAGGCAAGAAGAAGAAGAAATAGGCTGCATCAGTAAAGAAGGTGAATAAACCTCAAGGTACAGGACATAAAGCTGGAATAAAGAAGCTGAAGGGCAAGTGCTTCATCTGCAAGCAATCAGGACATTGGAAGGCAGACTGTCCTCGTAGGAAAGAGAACAATAAAGGTATATCTCATTCTCTAGTAGTTAAAACATGTTTAGCAGTGTTATCTACCAGTACCTGGTGTGTAGATACGGGAGCCACTAATCATGTCTGTAACTCTTTGCAGGGGTTCCAGGAAACCCGACGACTATTTGAAGAAGAGATAACCGTCTACATGGGCAATGCTAATAAGGTAGCGGCTGTTGCAGTGAGAGACGTCTACTTGTCTTTTGATAGGAATAGAAGTTTGGTTCTAAGAAATTGTCTTTATGTACCCAGTTTTAGAAAGAATTTAATTTCAGTTTCTAAACTATATTTGGATGGATATTCTGTTTCTTTTAATAACAATATGGTCATAAAGAGAAATAGGGTTATTATCTGTTCTGGTGCATTGGTTGACAATTTATATACTTTAAATCCAATATCTTCTACAAAACAACAAATGGAAATTAATAACACATCTTCTAATTCTAATAAGAGAAAGGAATCTTCTGAAATGAACCAAGCATATCTTTGGCATCTAAGGCTTGGTCATATTAATATAAGTAGGATTCAAAGGATTTTAGCTGATGGACTCTTGGGTTCATTAGAGTTGAAAAACTTTCCAACCTGTGAATCTTGCTTGGAAGGTAAAATGACCAAGAGACCTTTTAAGGCCAAGGGGTATAGAGCTAAAGATGTGTTAGAACTGGTTCATTTTGATTTGTGTGGTCCTATGTCAATCCAGGCAAGAGGTGGTTATGAATACTTTGTCTCTTTTATAGACGATTATTCAAGATATGGATATATTTACTTGATGTGCCGCAAGTCTGAATGCTTTGATAAGTTCAAAGAATATAAGGTTGATGTGGAGAAACGTCTTGGTAAAAGTATCAAGACACTACGGTCTGACCGTGGTGGCGAATACCTCTTTGGAGAGTTTAGGAATTACTTATCAGAAGTCGGGATTCAATCCCAATTGTCTGCACCTGGTACACCCCAACAGAATGGTGTGGCAGAATGAAGGAATATGAGTCTTATGAAAATGGTTAGATCGATGATGAGTTATTCAGAATTACCAAATTCGTTTTGGGGATATGCTCTGGAAACAGTAGTGTACATTCTGAATATGGTATCTTCTAAAATAGTTCCTTCTACTCCCATGGAATTATGGAATGGGCGTAAGCCTAGTCTGAATCATATCCGGATATGGGGTAGTCCAGCACATGTGCTGAAGGGAGATACTGACACGATAGAATCACATACAGAAGTATGTCTGTTTGTGGGATATCCTAAGGGAACGATGGGTGGTTTGTTTTATAATCTAAAAAACATAAAATCATTGTTAGCACCAATGCTCGATTTTTAGAAGATGATTATGTAATGAACCATAAGCCCATGAGTAAAATTATTCTAGAAGAAATAAGAGAGGACACGTCTACTTTAGTACCAACGGTACAAGATGAAGTACCACAAGAGACTGCAACACGTGTCACACATGATACACAACCAGAGGCAGTGCCTCGTCGTAGTGGGAGGGTTGTAAGGCAACCTGAGAGATTCATGTTTTTGGAAGAGTTATCGGACTTGATCCCAGGTAAACATGAACCTGATCCCCGAACATATGACGAAGCACTCCAAGATAAAGATGTAGTATCTTGGCAAAAGGCAATGAATTATGAAATAGAATCTATGTATTCTAATAAGGTCTGGGAGCTTATAGAACCACCAAATGGTGTAAAAGCCGTTGGATGCAAGTGGATCTACAAAAGGAAAAGGGGGACAGAAGGGAAGGTAGAAACCTTTAAAGCAAGGCTTGTAGCGAAAGGGTACACTCAGAAAAAAAGAATCGATTATGAGGAGACCTTTTCACCGGTAGTTATGCTTAAGTCTATCCGGATACTCTTATCAATTGCTGCTCATATGGATTATGAGATTTGACAAATGGATGTCAAGACAGCTTTCCTTAATGGAAGTCTTGAAGAAAACATCCATATGAAACAACTAGAGGGGTTCATTGAAAAAGGCAAAGAGCATCTAGTGTGCAAGCTCAATCGGTTTATTTATAGGCTAAAGCAAGCTTCAAGATCTTGGAACATCCGGTTTAATGAAGTAATCCAGTCATATAGATTTATTCAGTGTTCGGATGAGTCTTGTGTATACAAGAAGTGTAACGGAAATGTAGTGGTATTTCTTGTACTATACGTAGATGACATTTTGTTAATTGGCAACAATGTCAAGGTGTTATCAGATGTAAGGGTATGGTTGTCCAAACAATTTGATATGAAGGACTTAGGAGAATGTGCACACATTCTTGAGATCAAAGTCATAAGGGATCACAAGAAAAGGATGTTGTGTCTATCTCAAGCTTCATATATAGATACAATCCTTGCTCGTTTTAGCATGCAAAACTCCAAAAAAGGTTTTTTACCTTTTAGGCATGGAGTAGATTTATCTAAAGAGATGTCACCAAAGATATCAAAGGAGATAGAGGACATGAAGGCAGTTCCTTATGCTTCGGCTGTAGGAAGCCTAATGTATGCAATGTTGTGTACGAGACCGGATATCTGTTTTGTCGTGGGCATGGTTAGCAGATATCAAAGTAAACCTGGACAAGGACATTGGACTGCTGTAAAGCATATATTGAAGTACCTGAGAAGGACTAGAGATTATATGCTAGTTTACCAAGCAGACGATTTGCTCCCTGTGGGTTACACGGATTTAGACTTCCAATCAGATAGGGACAATAGTAAGTGTAACGACCCGCCTTCTGCTAACTAGGCTGTAAGGTCGATCGCTACAGTTATGCTGTGCTAAACTATTCCCTGACCATTACTAAAGACATATGCGGAAGCTGGACTAATTAAAAGTTTACTAAACTACTGACATTTCTTGGTTCTATACATGCTAAGGGAGGTAAACTAACTACTCATAACATGTTTTACCTTCCCCATGGCCAAGGAACTGAACTTAGACACTCCCCCATTGATACCAGACCTCCCAATCGATCCACGGATCGATTGGAATAGTCGGATCGATCCAGTGATCGATCCAGCCGGCTACTGTATGCGGAACATAGGTTGGATCGATCCAGTGATCGATCCAGCACGCTACTGTGCTCGGGCAATATTCTGGATCGATCGGCTGATCGATCCAGACTGATCAATCGATCCAGTGATCGATCCCAAAGCCTTCTGTTCGCGACGGAATTGGCTGGATCGATCGACCGATCGATCCAGAAGCCTACTGTTCGCGAAACCAGGTGCCCAGTCGATCCTTCGATCGATTGGAAACTCTCAAATCGATCAGCTGATCGATTCAAGTTTCTGATTCCGTGCCAAAGGTCTGATTTCAGCACTGTTTCGTGCCTCAATCACATTACAAGTACTAAAATGACTAGGAAACACTCCAACGACAACAACTAACATTCTAATAACATAAAAGAGGTGTTCTAAGCATAATAAGGTGCATACTTAACTAATTCATAGTGATTAACATACTAAAGTGCAAGATGACAAAAACACTGAAAAGTTCTAATGTTTGAAACAAAGCTTGCTAAGGTTCCCTAAGATCTCTACTCCAAGTTCCTGCCCACACACACCATCTCTGCATTGGCCTCCAGCTTCCTCTGCTAGTCCATTTTTCCCTTACCTTTATCTGCAGTATAAGGAAAATAGAATCTGTAAACTTAAAGCTTAGTAAGAAACCATCTACCTCACTAAAACATGCATACGATGCAAACATGTTTTTAAAGAATGCTATTTGAAAACATGTACTGGCATGGCATACTATGGTTGCAAGCATAAACTGAAATAACTGAACATGCATACTGAACATGGCATGGCAACTAATCATATGAATCAATAAAGATCACTGAACTGAACATATAATAGGCTAAACTGTAGCTAAACTGATACTGAATTCCAACTCAACTAACATAACTAATTTGAGATTTGAAAACTAATTCATAATAAGTGAAAATACATAATCATGTTGTTTGGGCCCGACAACTGTACTTGCTGTGCGCGCATCCCTAACTAGACCCGGGTTTGCAAGTCCCGAATTTAGTAGGGTTAACTAGGTTATCTAAACCTAGGGACGACTGTGGGAGTCCAACCCAATGGATATCTGATCCAGTACAGTGCCACTGAAAATAAAATACTGAATATAGCTAACTGTTTTAACTTGCTGTTTCTAGGTTATCTGAACCTAGAGCTAGGTTGTCTGAACCTAGAGGTGACTGTGGGAGCCCACCCATTGGACCGTAGTCCCATATAAACTAAAATAATCTAATTTACTGATTTAAATGCTTCTAATGCATTTAACTGAGCTATTAAGATGCCTAATTTGCATTTTAACTTAACTAGCTATTTTATCGAACACCTAGTGTGCCCCAACTCTCCGCTCTATTAGGGAGACCACTTCTAGGCACCCGACAACGTCTAGGAACCCCCACTGAAGAGGGAATACGTGTCCGGCCCATCTAGAAGTACTCACTAAATCCCTAAATCTGCGAGGAGGGTCAAATTCACCCTATGCGTCGATAAAAACAGCATATAGCTAAACTAGTGTGTATAAAACCAAACGGAGCTACTTATACTGCAGGTGAGGGGTTTCTTACCTTGTGTGCTAGATTTCTTACAAATCTAATCGCTAGGAATTCCGGTGGAGACGACTTCTCGACGATTCGCTCGCGTCCACGTGCTCTACTCGCGGAGGGGAACGTCCTTGTGCTGAAATCGTCGCCGGAAAGTGACCTTGGGACCCTAGGGATGGAACCCTAGTTCTCCTTGTGGTTGGCGCCGAGAGAGGGAGAAGAGGGAGAGGTGTTCGGCGTGAGGGTTTAGAGGGGAAGAGGTTGCCGAACCAAACTCCAAAATAACCCAAACCAACTTAAGTTTTTAATTTATATTAAGTGGGTATTTTGGCCCAACTCAATTATAAATATATTTGATTCTCCTTTCTCTCAGCACGGCTCTGCTGGGTTCACCGGTTACTAAGGCTAACTAAAGGTTTAACGGACCCGAGAGGTCCCGGGTTCGATTCCCGCTAAAGCCTTTTTATTCTTCTAATTAGTTTTGCTACTTCCGCTACTCGGAAAATTCCGTAAAAATATCTAAAAATTCCAGAAAAATCATAGAATATTCCTAAAATAGTTTTGAGAATTTTCGGGCATTACAGTAAGTTTACATCGGGCTATGTGTTTACTCTAGGAGGTGGAGCCATTGCATGGAGGAGTGTTAAGCAAAAATATATTTCAGACTCAACCATGGAAGCTGAGTATGTGGCAGCCTTTGAGGCAGCCAAAGAAATTGTATGGCTCAGGAACTTCCTAATGGACTTAGATGTGATTCCTGGTTTGCTCAAAATCATCATAATTTATTGTGATAATAGCGATGTAGTTGCAAACTCGAAGGAACCACGAGCTCATAAGGCGAGTAAGCATATAGAGCGTAAGTACCACCTGATACGAGACATCGTCAAGCGAGGAGAAGTTGTCGTCGCCAAGATTGCATCAGTAGATAACCTGGCAGATCCTTTTACTAAGGCCCTTCCAGCGAAAGCTTTTGATCGACATGTGGAGGGGATGAGAATCAGATGTATGGCAACAAATATGGCAACTTAGTCTTTTAGTATAAGTGGGAGATTGTTAAAGTGTATACTAAAAGTCTAGCTTTTGTAAACATTTATTTTTGAAATAAAAAAATCACATTGGTCAATTATCTACATTTATTTGCTAAGTGTAGTTGTTCAATTAATTTATATTGTAGATAATATGGTGTGTGATGTCACACACAGAAGATCATGTTATCAGTTCTTTATAAATTATAAACAGATGCTCACGAATAAGATGGAAAGGAACAAACTGTTGGAATAGTCGTAGTGTAATTAGGTATTAGTTTATCTTGACTAATAAATTACACTAGTATACTCTTAGTGCATTGAGTAGGACTATTTAAGGTAAGTTCTTTTTATACCGACTTAATAAAAGAACAAGACCTTAGTTATTATGGAAGTGTGTGCTCTTAATCCTAATATAATAACAAGCACATATATTTAGTATTTATTTCTTTGACTTATCAAAGGGTGAGATTTAGCTCGATAAATCAATAGGCCCGATAAGTTGGGAAATGATATTACTTATAGTGTGTGTTGTTGATTATAGAAGGAAACTGTGTCATAGTCATCTAGGTTGAGAATGCCCCAAAGAGGAGCTCATAAGGATTGTCATGTTAAACCCTGCAGGTGGACTTAGTCCGATATGACAATGAAGTTGAGTGGTACTACTCTTGGACTAAGATATTAATTAAAGCGAGTTGTCAGTAACTCAATTAAATTAATGGACATTCGATATCTTAAATACAGGGAGACTAACACACTCATGATAAGGAGTCTATAATGTAATTTGGGATTGGTGCAGTAGTGCAATAATAACTTCTAGTGGAATGAGTTATTATTGATGAACTTGAGTTGTGTGTTCGGAGCGAACACGGGATACTCGAGTTCATCAAAAGGTCAAAACCAATTTCTCCTCTAGGTCCCTGTCGTAGCCTCATTAATGCCTCAAATCCACTCATGAAAACCCCATCTTGATGTCCAAGAGGAGGCCGGCCCATGGCTTGGTGACCAAGCCATAGGGGTCGACCACTATCTTCTCAAATAAGGTCGGCCATTTGCTTGGTGCCCAAGCAAGGAGGGGTCGGCCACCATAATCCAAATAAAGAGGAGTGTTTTGAATTTTTAAAATCTTCTCGTTGTAGATAACTACAAGTTTTAAAAGAAGGATTTTAAATTTACAAAACTTTCCTTATTTGAATTAGGTCACATGGTTTAAAAGAAAGTTTAAAAGTTTTAAAACTTTCCTTTTTTAACCATTATCATGGTTTTGAAAAAAAAAGAAGGGAGTTTTAAATTTGAAAATTTCTATTTTTGTAATCATGTTAAAAAAGAAAATTTTAGAAGAGAAGTTTTAAATTTTAAAACTTGATTTTAATTTTTAAAATTTCCTTTTTTAACATCAACAGTAGGAAATTAAAAGAGAGCTTGTAAAATTTTATAAGAGTTTTTCTTCTTTGCTTATAAATTTTTTACAAAGATTATTTTCCTTCTTTTAAGGGTCGACCACCCTTGCTTGGTGCCCAAGCAAGGGGCCGGCCAATCAATCAATTAAAGGAAAAAAGGAAAAATAAAAGGGGAAAAGGAAAAACAAGAGGAAGATTTTAATTTTTGTAAAAATCTTTCCTTATTTGCCTTGGGCAAGTATTATAAAAGAAGGGGAGGAGAGACCTCATGATGTATCAATTCTTATTCTCTTGTTGGAGCTCTCTCTTGTTGTCGGCCCTCTCTCTTTCCTTTCCCCTTGCTCTCTTTTATTCCTTGGTGGTGGTGGTGGTCGAATACTAGAGAAGGAGGAGGAGCTTTTGGGTGGTGTTCATCTTGGAGAATCGTCACCCACACGACGTTCGAGAGGAGGTGAGGAATACGGCAAAAGATCTCGAGGTTGTTAGCATACAAAGAAGAGGTATAACTAGTAATCATTTTTCACATCATGCTAGTTCTTCTTTGTATGAATTCCAAACACAAGAGGGATATGATTCTAGAGTTTCGAATTTATGATTCGAGTTTGTGTTTTTTTTGTTTTTCAAATTTATGATTCGATTGTTCTTTTTGGTTAAACCTAGAGTTATATAAGGAAATTAAATATTAGCTTTCCTTAAAAGGCTTTGTCTAGGCGGTGGTGGATGATCCCATACCCAAGAAGGACTAGTGCCTCGCCATGCAGTCCTAGAAGCTAATTTTGGAAATTAATATTTAATTGAATTTATAATATAGGTGGATTTGGATCAATAATGTTAAGTATCATTTGTCATCCAAATCTAAACCATTAAGAATAGATAAATTAAATTTGGAATCAATAATGTTAAGTTTCGTTTGCAATTCCTAATTTAATTTCTAAAGAACACAATAGGTTGTTTAGGAAAGGTTCGATACTTGTACAAAATTTTTATACAGTGGAGCCGGTACGATCTTCCTAGGACCAACCAACAAGATGGTGGTTGATCGATGTTCATTGAACGTCCACCAACAGAGGACAACTGTTGGAACCCCAAGGTTGTTTTGGTGTGATCAACAAGTTAAGTTAGGTCCTGTGTTGTTTTAACCTTGTGTCTAAGTGTGCAGGAGCTTAGGAGCACAGGTACTCGAGCGGAAGACGCAACTAGCGAGAAGGACGGCACGCGATGCGTTCGAGGGACGAGGTGCTGCGGAAGAGTACCCCGGTGGACGAGAAGGAAGCGTGCGGTGGTTCCGAGGGACGAAAGACGAAGCGGAAGATTGCTCGGGAAGCAAGAGACACAGATAGTGAGAAGGTCGGCACAGGGTGCGACCGAGGGACGAAGACTGCGGATGAGTACGCTGTGGACGAGAAGGAAACACGCGGCGATTCTGAGGGACGAGAAGCCGGAGTGGAAGGCTGCTCGAGAAGACCGGAAGTTGAGTTCGGGTGAGCCCTATTCCGGATGGCAGAGATCACCCAAGCGAGCAGATCTGGAGCAGAAGACTCGGACCGAGGCAGGACTGAACCAGAGAAGAGGTCCCGGACAAAAAGTCAACAACTGTTGACTTTTTGCTCCGGGCACCCGGACCAGTATTATTGACCAGAACGCATCCAATGTGTTCTGAACGTTGTTTTATCCCCCCCAGGGCGCCTGGAACCCTTTCAGGCGCCCCGACCAAGGCTATAAATATAGCCTTGGTCCAAAAGCTTTTCAATGAACTCCTGTAATTCATTTCCAACGCTTGTGCGCTTTAGTTTAGAATTAAGCTTCTATTTTCTACGCTTCATTGTTGTACGAGGCTTCTCCGCCTGAAGGAGATTGATAGTGGGCTTTATCTTCCTTGGATTAACAACCACATCGGTTGTAACCAAGTAAATACTGGTGCCTCGTTCTTTATGTTTTTTATTTATCTGCTTAATCTATTTATACAAGTGTTAGCTTAAAGAGTTCGAGAAGGGTTGTTTGTTTTATTTTCTACAGGACTATCCAACAACCCCCCTTCCAGCCGACCGCAACGGTCCTACAACAACAACCAGGGAGGTCCGATAGCTGAAGAAACACCGATGACGGGCGACGGTGGAGCTTCTTTGGGTAAAAATAGTGGAGAGAAGAGGAGGAGAGAAAAAGAGGGTTCCAATTCATTAATTGGGTTTTCTCTCCAAACTATATCACATATATAGTTCTCTTATTCGATTTTGATCCAATCCAAAAAATCCTATCCACTAACCCAAAACCCAAACCAATCTTCTTGAGTTTAGTTCAAGATCAAACCATGTTTTGGTTTAAAAGCAAACCACTTGGTTTAACTACCAAACCTTTTTTTAGTTTAAACCAAACAAATTTAGTTTATAATTAAACAAAAGAAAGTCTATTTCATCTTCAAAAGACATGGCCGATTAGCTCATGGCGGGGTCACGAGGTGGGATAGGCTTATCTGTCATCTTAGTAGGTTAGGAATTCCCCAACCCACCCAATCTAATGTTGGTTGAAAGTTAGGCGGGCCAACTTGCAAGCCCATCAAAATTTTTTAAAAGTTTCTTATCTTCAATGTTTTACTTCGAAATGGTTTCATCAATCAAATGTATCTAGAAACATATATTTTAAATATAAATGGACATAAACGAGTACACATGTTTGATAAAAGTATTATTTTTATTTCAAAATTATAACCAATAAAGATAATAAATTGACATAGAACTTGACCTACATGTGTTCCTCAACCCGCGGGTTAACCCAAGCCCATCACAAGCCATCCTACGGGAGTCACAGGCCTAGGTGGGTTAACCCGCGACAGACTTGGGTTGATAAAATTCTAACCTGATATATTTAAATTGTTTAGCGAGACGGGCCAACCTGATGGGCCCAATCCAAATTGACGACTCTACTCATCTGCGCTTCCGTTTCGACAAAATATTTTCTATATTTGTCTTTCGCCTGGTCCAACCAGACTTAATCTCTCTCAATCTAAGAATCTAATTCTCAAACTCATTTTAAGTCTTTCGAATAAACTTGTAGTGCGTATGGCCTAATAGGTTCCTGGTTATGTTGGTGATTTGTAATTAACCATTAATCATGAATAGATCATGAGTGACACTTAGTAGTATATCATGATCTCCAATTAACTAGAAAATTAATGGTTGATCTTAGAACCCTTCAGTAGCTACAATGAATTATGCCACATTCCTTTCACCATCTTAAACTCATTTGGTTCATGACATAGTCTATGTGTCAATCCCCACTAGGCTGACTATGTGTCATACCTCTCCCAAGTCATACTTCATTATCCTGTAGATTCAAATTACTCAGATATGTGTCTAAGAGTAGCATAATATTGACATGTAATGCTTTGGTCAAAAACTTCGAGTAATATTCTTGACAAGCGGTCATAGAATATATATATCCTTTTGTAAGGAGCAGTGAATCATTTGTGGACTATCTAAACACCTTCAGATATTTTAACTTATACTCAATCATCCCGGGTCCACACCTTCACGGAGATATTTACTTAAGATATCAAAGTCTAAATCTTTATCACCAAGATGACTTGAATACATCAAGTCAAAGGAAACTTGAACTTAAGCTGGAATGAGATCTTCATTGACATATCCTCATATGTATATAACTATATGAAGTCTCATTACATACCACTTCAATAAATTAGTTACCCTTAACTAACATTCACATTTAACTTTTAACATCCTAATATCTCTAGCCAGTGAGGAATAATTGCTTGGGTAAACCAAGGAGTATAACATGTGCTAGTCTTATAGAATTGATGATGTCCAAACTCATCAATTCATTAACTATAGATTATTTCAATACATTCATAATTACACATGGAGAGATAATATTTATAATCCAATAATAAATTCTCTCATACTTATATTGTTGGCATTTAGTAAATGAGTTTAAGATTCAATCATATATATAAAGTATATACACTCAAATAGTAAATCTTTATTTATCCAATAAATAATACATACCATAAAACGATTACCTTAGGAAATCTCTCAAATATAACGTACTCCCACTTAACCTAATACCAATCTCTATGGCATCTAATACCATAAGTCTAGATGTGACTCTCAAACTTACTTTATGGTAAAATCTTTGTCAAGGGATCCGCTAGGTTCGTTTCGCTGAGAATCTTCTAAATTTATATTTATTTCCTACTGATGATATTTCTGATCAAATGATAATGCCAAAACACATGTTTGGATTATTGGTGAGACCTGGGTCCCTTTGTTTACACAATTATTCCATTGTCATCGTAGTAAATTGGTAATGCTTCAACAATGGTCAGAACCACTCCAAGTTCGGAGATAAACTTCTTGATACAAACTGTTTCCTTTGTAGCTTTAGAAGTCGCAATGTATTTTACCTCCATGGTAGAATTTGTAACAGTATCTTGTTTAGAACTCTTCCAACTTATTGCACCCTCATTCAATGTGAATATGTACCCAGACTGAGACTTGAAATCATCCTTATATGTCTGGAAGTTAGCATCAGTGTACCCGCATGTAACCATAGCACCATCTCCATATACCAAGAACACATCCTTAGTTCTTCTCAAGTACTTAAGGATTATCTTTACAGTTACCAATGATCCATGCCTGGATCTAACTGGTATCTGATTGTAATACTTAGAGCATATGATACATCGAGCCTCACACATATCATAACATACATGATATATCCTATCACAGAAGCATAGGATATCTTACTCATACAAATCCTCTCATCTTCTGTACGTGGACACATAGACTTCAAAAGGTGAGTCCCCTTCTTCTTGAGTATAAAATGTTTCTTGGATTCAACCATGCTAAATCACTTTAGTACCTTGTCTATATATGTAAACTGCGAAAGACTAAGTAATTGTTTCAATCTATCTCTATAGATCTTAATTTCAATGATATAGGTTACTTCTTCTATGTTTTTCATGGAGAACTTTTTGGATAACCACACTTTAACCGACCGTAGAACATACACATCATTTTCTATAAGTAATATGTCATCGATATATAACAATAGGAATACGATCACACTCGTACTAACCTTCTTGTACATACAAGGTTCGTTAGAATTTTATGAGAAATCAAACTCTTTGATTTTCTTATCAAAATGGATATTCCAACTCCTAGATGCTTGCTTTAATCTATAAATAGATCATTGAAGCTTACATACTTTATTTTTATCAACAGATGTAAACCCCTCGAGTTATGTCATATACACATCCTCAAATAGATTTCTGTTAAGGAATGTTATTTTCACATCCATCTTCCATACCTCATAATCATAATGGGTTGTTATGGTCAAGAGTATCTGAATGGATTTAAGTATAACTTTCATCATAGTTAATGTCTTACCTTTGATGATAGCATTTCACCACTAATCTTACTTAGTAGGTAATCATATTACCATCTATGTCAGTTTTTTCTTGAAAATCCACTTGTACCCAATAGGCATAATGCCTTCAGGTGGGTCTACCAAGTTTAAACTTGGTTTTTATACAGGGAATCCATTTCTGACTTTATGGCAGTTAGTCACTATCTCTTTCTAAACTTTTTAGAACTTCTTCATAATCAGTAGGTTATTCATTCTCAATGAGTAATATATCATTTGATTCACTTATGAGAAATCTATATCTCTTAGGAATATTATGTTAGTACCCCAAAGTAGTTTTGATATGATCAACCAAATCAAGTTAGATCTCGTTGGTATTTAACCCCTGTGTCTAAGTGTGTAGAAACTTAGGAGCGTAGGAAGTCGAGTGAAAGACGCAGCTAGTGAGAAGGATTGCACGGGAGAGAGCCGACAAGCTTAGTGCGTTCGAGGTATTAGGTGTTACGAAAGAGTACGCGTGTGGATGCAAAGGAGGTGCGTGGCATTTTTGAGGGATGAGAAGCCGAAGCGGAAGTTCGCTCGAGAAGGCTAGAAGTTGGGTTCGGGTGAGCCTCATTCTGGATGGCCGAGATTACTCAAGCGAGCAGAGCAGAAGTGGAAGACCCGGATCAATGCGATCGGAACTAGAATGGAAGACCCGGACTCCGGGCGCCCAGAACCCTTCTGGGCGCTCGGAGCAGAATTTTATCTGGAATGCGACGTGGCGTGTTCTGTTACGATAGAGATAAAAGTTTATCTCCCTACAGGCGCCTGTAATCGTTCAGACACCTCGACTAAGGCTATAAATATAGTTATGATCCCAATTGTTCTAAACAATACTTGTAATTGATTTCATTTGAGTTTAACTTTGCATTTTAAGTGCTTTAACTGCTGTATGAGGCTTCTCCGCTTGAAGGAGACATTAGTGAGCTTTTCATCTTTCTTGGATTAACAACCTCTCCGGTTGTAACTAAATAATCCTTTTGTGTCTCTTCCTTTCTTTATTTAGTCTCTTAGTTCTTTTATGTAAGTGTTGATTCTTATAAAGCTATAAAGTTCGAGGAAGGTTGGTTTTCCTTTGCAAGACTATTCACCACCCTTCTAGCTGGCCACCAAGGGTCATACAATTGGTTTAGAGTGAGGTTTCTCTTTACCGGATTAATCATCGAAAGAAGCATGAGTCAGAGCCATGATCCAAGATCGAACCATGTGGGTGAAACCTTAAACAAAGTAGGGGAGAGCTTAAGTAGGTCAAAGTGACCCGATTTTCGAGGGGAGACCCTAAGTAGGTCAAGAGTGACCCGATCCTTGAGGGGGATCCTGTGGTCCTTTGTTTGAGGGGGGATTATTGGGATTGAAAGGTTGCAAACATAGTCCCACATTAAAAACACATGGGAAAGATTATGGGTTTATAAGAAAAAGATATCTCCATTGATATGAGACCTTTTGGGTAGAGCCCAAGAGTAAAACCATGAGGGCTTAGACCCAAAGTGGATAATATTATACCATTATGGATATATCTAAATTCTTTTCGATCCTACAATTGATATCAGAGCAGGTTTACTTAAGGAGGACTAACCGCCAAATGAAGCACACGAGATGGTCAGACCGAGCATCTACTCGCCGAAGTTCATGGGGGAATTCGTGAGCTAGAAGAAAAATATGGAGGTATTCTTTAAGACAAATTTCAATTTATTTTTAATAATGAAATTTAGTTTTGTAGCACCTGAGGGTAAAGAAGAATATCAATGGACAAAGGAGCAAACTGACTTCGTGGCAAATGGTAAAACAGATTTTCACCTGCTTAGAGTTTTACCACCTCAATAAGTTAATCAGATCCAAGCTTACGAGTCAGCCAAGGAGCTCTGGGAGAAATTCTTGGAACTACACGAAGGGATCTCGGAGGTAAAACTCACGAGACGGGATCTGCTCAGGAACCAGATCGACAACATCAAGTTAGAAGAAGGCAAAATAGTTGCACATCTTCACTTAAGAATAAAAGAACTCATCACCGATCTCACGAATCTCAGAGAAAAGGTAAGCAACTGAGATTCACTAAGGTATGCGCTTAACGTATTTTCTAGGACTACTGAATGTGCATCATTAGTAGATGTTTATTATATATCTAAAAATTTAGAATTAAGTATGTTAGAAGAATTATTTTCAACATTTGAAGTGCATGAAACAAGATGTACAGATCTGAAGAAGGAGCCAAGGCACAATGTTGCCTTAAAGGCAAAAACGGATTAACAAGACTCTAAATCTTCTCTGGACAATGATGAAATGACACTCATGGCAAGAAAATTTAAAAAATTATCTAAAACTAATAAATTTAATCAAGTGCAGGGTAATAAAAGGAAAAGAAAGATAAGATGCTACCATTGTAATGAAGAAGGGCACGTGAAAGACAACTGCTCTAAATTAAAAAGTAAGGACAAGAACAAGGACAAGGAAAAGAATAAGAAGCCAGCCCAAACCAAGTATAATCTAAAAGTGACGTGGGACGAAACGTCATCCGAATCAGAGATAGAAGTTCTCGCCGGACTTGCGCTAGTGGCGAGCCACCAAGAAGATGAAGACGAAGCAAGCTTGCCCGAAATGAGCATCGAGAGCATCGATGAAGGGGGAGCGATATCGGAAGAAACCAGCACTTCAGGGGAAGCTTTAGATTACGGGATCGACAAGATAAGTCAGGTATAGTCTTTTCCCCCTGACAAGTTATTTCAGTTCGCAAAAATGTTATCGACCTTAGCTATATCTTGTCAATTAGAAGATCTCGACAAAATAAAAATGGAAAATAAAAAATTAAAAATAAAAATAAAACATTTGAAGGAACGTACATGCTCACATGTTCAAAATAATAGAAGATATAATGATTTAAATTGACATTTTAAATATCATAAGGGTCAAATAAGAAAAATATCATAGAAATATATTCCTAAGAAATTTTTTATTATTCTTGTAGAAAAGGAATCTATTTTGGGTTGCAAAATCATATTTAGATTAATTATTTTTTAAGGGCTTTCAGAGAGAAAATTAAATATTTATTTTTATTAAAAGGTTTTGTCTAGAAGTAATTATTGTTCCAATATTCAAGAAGGCCTAGTGCATCGCACAGCTTGGAAGCCAACTATGGAAATGTGTATTTAATTAACTAAATATTAAGTATTTAGTTGTTATAAAAATATTTTCAATTATTTGTCAAAACTTTTATTAGAAATTAATTAGAAGTTAATTTTTTTGAGAAAAATAACTTTATCACTTATCTGTAAGAAAAATTTTAAATTTGTTTGAATATTAAAATTTTTAATTTTTAATAATTTTTTTAATGTGCAAAAGACTTTATTTCTACTTAAAAATAATTTCACTTCAGATGAATTTTTTTCTGCCTTATATATGTTAAAATTCTAAAATCAAGATTTTTTGAAGTTTAAACTTTAATATTTTTCTGGAATTTCCCTTAGACTTTTATTTTTTTTTTCAAATAGCAGTTTTAAAGTGCTCCATTTTTAATGAGATCAAAAAAGGGAGAGTAGTGAAGATTAAGTCTAGGGGGAGGGTAGTACAATTTAATTTTTGTACTTGCTAATTTACTTGTAAATTTTATAACTGTTATTTTGTAATCGTTATTTTTATAATTGTTATTTTTGAGGTTTACCCTAATTTAATTTGGGTTTGCTCACATCAAAAAGGGATAGATTGTTAGTACTTCAAGGTAGTTTTGATGTGATCAACCAAGTCAGATTATGTCATGATGGTATTTAACCCCTGTGTATAAGTGTTCAGGAACTTAGGAGCATAAGAAGCCGAGCGAAAGACGCAACTAGAGAAAATGATGACACGGGAGAGAGTCGACGAACTCTTTGAGATACGAGGTGCTACGAACGAGTACACATACTTTATTAATTGAGTGTTATAATATCTCTATTGGTGACGTTAAAGACATTGAATGTATTCAATATGACATGGGGTGGGCAAGCCCTAGCACAACCCATGAGTATATTTTTTAAATTTTATTTATTAAAAAAAAATTTAAAATTAAATAAAATAGATAAATAATAGAATCTGAGTGTATTTTTTAATAATAATAATTTAAATATTTCAAGATATATTAAAAATATATTTATTTAATAATAATTTTAAGATAATTGAATGAGTTATGAGATCATAAATAATGAAGGTTAATGTTTAAAAAAAAATATGATAAAAAGATATATTATTATAATAAATATATGATAATGGAACTGATGAATATTATGAAAGTTCAAAGCAGGTTACACTAGGCCCTTTGCTAAGTCGTCTAAAGTCTGCCAACACTGGGCCCTATTGCTAAGTTGTCTCAGACTTATAAATAAAAGCCATATACTACTAAATCTTGAAACCTTACTAAAGGCCTCATGTCAGACCTATAACCACCGTCAATAAGCATACTAGTACACTCTGATGAGCTCCACGAGGTTATCTGGAGCGGTTAGTGCGTAGAAGCTTGCCACTTGAGAGCGTGGGTTTGAACCGCGGGGTAGTCAGGGCGTAATTCCCTGGTCCCTGTGCACCTCTTCCCATTGCACACTAACTTCTCTAGCTATCATGATTTACCTCCCTCGTGAAGACCTTAGGTGTAATATGACGGGAACACTGGGAGCGAGTGATATCATCTTTGGTCACTAGTACACTCTGATGAACCTTAGGCCTCTTTTTCCCTCAAGAATGATAAAGTATTAAATTGGTAATTTTATCGTTCATATTTCTATGCCGCACACAATGCAAATGGTGATCCTTTTCTGTCCTCCGCCTTCTTCCGCATCCTTAAACCTTTCGAAGCTCCAACCTTCATGGCACCCTTTCCGCTCTCCTTTACCACGGCACATCATTCCTTCAACCCCAACCTTTCGACCACCAAAATTAGGCATCCCCAACCAAAGCAGCTCATCTGCACCGTTCGCGCTCACGGTTGGACCGACCATCACGCCCAATTCTGTCCGAAAACTGAAGCAACTAGTGGCATTGAAGATGCTTCCTGAAGCCATGGATCTATTTCTCGATATGAAAATCCAAGGAATCAAAGTGGGTGTGGTCCTTGAATCCATGCTGATCGATTTGTTGATGAAATCTGAGCGACCGGATGATGCATTCAGGGTGTTTGATGAAATGCCCCAAAGGAATATTGTCACTTGGACGTCAATGATCTCGGGTTGCGTTAGGAATGGTTTTGGAAAGACTGGGATCTATCTGTTCGTTCAAATGCTTGAATCTGGTGTGCTTTCAAATGATTTTGCAGTTAATGCTGCCATCCAGGCTTGCACTGACGTGGCTGCTCTTAGATGTGGTGAACAGTTGCATTCACTGATTCTTCGCTCCGGCTTTACAGAGGATTGCTGGAGTAGTATCAGTCTGATTGACTTTTACTCAAGATGTGGATTGGTGGATAGAGCTGAGCTAGTATTTGCTGGAATTACAGACTTAGATGTGGTGAGTTTTACTTCACTAATTTCTGCATATTGCAGAAACAACTTGTTTGATTCTGCAATGACATTGTTTGATGAAATGGTTAGGCGAGGAATTGAGCCAAATGAGCATACGATTACTAGCATACTGGCAGCATGTCAACCACGCTTGGGTGAGCAGCTCCATGGGTACATGCTAAAAACTCTCATCGTCAGCAGTGTGCATTCTGCAACTGCTTTACTTGATTTTTACTGGAGGAATCATGAAGTTGAACCAGCAAAGTTAGTGTTTCATCAAATGGAAGCTAAGAATGTAATCACCTGGAGCTTAATGATCTCATGCTGTGTCCGGAATGGGGAACTACATGATGCTATGAGAATATTCAATGGCATGGTTTCTGCTGGAATAAGACCAAATGAGTTCACTTTTTCAAGTATCCTTGGAGCTTGCAGACCTTCCCAAGAATTATCTAAGTTGGGTTCCCAGCTCCACTCATTGTCAATCAAGAATAAGATTGCCTTGGATATTCGAGTAGCTAATGCTTTGTTGGCCATGTATGCTAGATGTGGTAAGGTCCAAGAACTGGAAAAGCTGTTTCTTGAAATTAAGGAACCTGATGCAGTCTCTTGGACTTCTGTCATCTCTGGTAATTTCCAGAATGGATATGATGATAGATCCATCGAGTGGCTATGCCACATGCATGGGGATGGATACATGCCCAATGAGTATGGATTATCTAGTACCATAAGCTCTTGTGCTAATCTAGCTTCACTGAATCATGGACGACAATTTCATTGTCTCGCTCTGAAATTAGGGTGTGACATCAATGTTTGCACTGGCAACGCATTAATAAACTTGTATGGCAAGTGTGGTTGCATAAACGATTCAGAATTAGCATTTGACTGCATGCATACTCATGATATCATGTCCTGGAATTCATTAATTTATGGTTATGCCAACAATGGGCATGGTAGAGAGGCACTAGAAGCAGTTGATAAGATGTTGGAGACTCCCTGTAGCATTCCAGACGAGTCAACATTCCTAGGGATTTTGGTTGCGTGCAGCCATGTGGGCTATGTTGATCAAGCGGTCAGGTATTTCAAGCTAATGAGTGATACCTTTAACATTATACCGTCAGCTTCGCATTATGCATGTATGGTAGATATAATGGGCCGAGCTGGAAGACTTGAAGAAGCGCTTGATATCATTAATCAGATGCCATTTAAGCCTGACGTAGCGACATGGAAGACCTTATTAGGATCTTGTATGATGCAGAGGAACTTAGAACTTGGCAAACTTGCTGCAGCAAAGATTTTTGAGCTGACTTCGTTGGACTCTGCAAGCTATGTGCTTCTCTCTAACCTGCATGCTTTGCATGGTGAGTGGGACGATGCCAAGATAGTAAGGAACAAAATGGAAGAAAATGATATTCAAAAAGAAGCTGGACGCAGTTGGATCCAGATTAACAATGAAGTGCACTCTTTTGTTTCAAGAGATGAATCTCATCCTGAATCTGCAACTATCTATCAGAGATTAGAAGAAATATTTAACATAATAAAGTCTGAAAAATGTCTATGTGAGACAAACATTGGTGTAAATGAGTTTGTAATTAGTGTTTAAAAAAACTCTGCATTTTTTTGTCAAAAGAAAGACGTATGTGGCATATGATGGATTTACCAAAATGTTAAATTTTGTTGAACATAGATTTTCATGACTTGGTTTCCCTCTTATGCCTACAAATTGTTCACATACTCAATATTATAGTCACGGGGAAAGGAGATGGAATTTATTAGATTTTTTTTATTTCCACATTTACTTCAAAACATTTGAAACATGGTAATTTGGCCATTTAGATCAAGCCCATGACTTGCTAGGTCTTGCGTCTTACTCAATTTAGACCTTCTAGCCAGGGCTTTAACTTCAAGACTCTTCAACCTTTCATGTCTCGCTTTGTCTTTAGCAAGGTCATCAACCTTTTAGGCCCCACCTTATATTTAGTTTGTCTTTGAGTTGGTTCATTGGTTTTTAATTTCAAGCTCACCGTGTCTTCAATTTAGGTCTTCAACCATTTTTTGGTCTCACCTTGCCTTTAGCTCATGCTGACCATATGGTCATGAATGCCCACCTAGATTCAGAGCCGCCTCAACAATCATTGAGGCTCTAGGCCCAAAAAATATTTAGGGACTTATATTCTTTTTTAAAAATAAATATTAATTTTAAAAAATAGATTTTTATATAAAATATAATTAAAGACATTTAATTTTATTAGTCAAATTTAAAAGGTATTGCATTGTAAAAAGTTATTTTCCCAATCGAAGTTGACATAGTAGTTCATAATTTTATCATTGTGCTAAATATAATTTGTTAAAACATAATATATTTATCTAATACATATTTTTAATTAATTAAATAAAAATAAATTTCACCAATAAAATGTTGAAAATACTAGTTAAATTTAGCCATAAGTGATAAATTATTATAATATTATTAATATACATTTTAATTACTATTTTAAATATTTTTATTGATCAATTTTAATTTCAATGAAGAGGAATCTTAGTGCAATAGTAAAATTATTATCGTGTGACCTAGATGTCACATATTTGAGTTATAAAAATAACCTCTTGCAAAGAAAGATAAGACGGGATATAATAGAATCTTACCTAAGACCCCATATTTGTAGTAGTTTCATGTATCATACTATCGTTTATCAATTTTTTCAATAAATTATCAATCAAATTTATTTAAGTAAAAATATTTAATTGGTAATATTTTTTAAGATATTGATGAAGAATTATAAAAAAAGGTGCATATAATAATTTACGGAGGAGAAAGGTCACAACAACAATAATAGAAAAATGATGACAAAGGGGAAAAATTGAAGAGAAAAAATTTGAAATCTAGATAAATAATCTAGTATAATATTAAATATGTTTTTGAACTTTTAAAAGTATTTTATATTAATTACTAATAAGTATAACCAATAAATATTTTAATTTATTAGACAAACTTAACTTTTGCCAATAAATTATATTTTGATTAATAAAAAAATTAAAAAGTACTGATCAAATTTTAGTAAAAATTAATAAATTATTAGTAAAATCTAACTTTAACAATAGAAAATTAAAATTATCCGTTAAATTTATTTTTACTAGTAAAACATTAAAAATTATATCTCAAACCTAATTTGGCTAGAAAATATAAATTATAGACCAAATTTAATTTTGACCTATAAAAAACTAAAAATTATAATTCATATGTTACTAAAATCATATATAATTGATATGCTGCGGGCTCATTCTTGCAGATCCGTGCTCATCCAAGGCGCCTTCAATGCATTGGAGGCGCCTTGGGATTTTTTTTTAATATCGTTGAGGCGTTTGGATAAGATCCAGGCACCTCAATTCTTTTTTTTTTTTTTCTATTTTTGAATATATTATATGTATTTAGGGTTCAAGATTTTAGAATTTAGGAGTTGAGTTATAATGGATTTGAGTCAATAAGATTTTTCCTCTAGATTCAAGCTTCTCTCTTGATTTATAGTGTTCAAGATTAACAATTTTAGATACTCATGGGGTATATTATATAGATTTAAAATTTAAGATTGTATATATATATATAAAGCTAAGGTGGTGCATAGTAGGGTTAACCTTCTTCTGCCGCAGAGATCTACGGTGAGGTGGATACCAAGGTGGATTATTTGCAATCCAACCTGTTATACCTTGATCGAGATGATTATCTCGTTGGGTCCGAATTCTCGCAGTATCAAGAAGTCTATAAGAGTCTTCTTTGTAGTTCCTCGCTCCAAATGTCCTCGGGATCCGGTAGTGATGTCCCATGAGAGAAGTCTTGTACTCGTGTGATCAAGAGAGAAAGGGAGAAAAGTGAGAGTCTTGCTCACCTTAAGAGAAAAAACTCTCTTCCTTTTATACACATGGGAGGGGTGTGGTTTGTCTCTTTCCAAAGGTTGCTTTGGCAACCTTTGGTGTGGGTAATAATCACCCATATTAACATCTCCCACTTGCCCACACAGGTGCTTAACACTCCTCCATTGTTATGACTTCACCTCCTAAAGTAAACACAAAACCCCGAGGTCAACTTACTATTATTCCTATTAGCTCCAATCGGTGTAACCCACAGGGAGCAGATCATCTGCTTGGTAAACCAGCATATAATCTCTAGTCCTTCTCAGGTACTTTAATATATGCTTTACGGCAGTCCAATATCCCTGTCCTAGATTACTTTGATATCTGCTAACCATGCCCACGGTAAAACAGATATCCGGTTTCGTGCATAACATAGCATACGGCTTCCTACAACTGAAGCATAAGGAACTGCCTTTATTTCTTCTATCTCTTTTGATGTCTTCGAAGACATCTCTTTAGATAAAGATACTCCATGCCTAAAAGGTAGAAAACCTTTCTTGGAGTCTTGCATGCTAAAATGAGCTAGGATCATATCGATATATGAAGATTGGGATAAGCACAATATTCTTTTCTTGCGATCCCTTATTACTTTAATCTTGAGAATATGTGCACATTCTCCCAAGTTCTTCATATTGAATTGCTTGGACAACCATACCCTTACTTCCGACAACATTTTGATATTGTTTCCAACTAACAAAATATCATCTACGTATAGTACAAGAAATACCACCACGTTTCCATCACACTTCTTGTATACACAAGACTCATCCGGATACCAAATAAATCTATACGACTGGATTACTTCATTAAACCAGATGTTCCAAGACCTTGAAGCTTGCTTCAGTCCATAAATAGACCAATTGAGCTTATATACTAGATGCTCTTTGCCCTTTGCAATAAACCCCTCTGGTTGCTTTATATGGATGTTTTCTTCAAGACTTCCATTTAGAAAAGCTGTCTTGACATCCATTTGCCAAACCTCATAATCCATATGAGCAGCAATAAATAAGAGTGTCCGAATAGACTTAAGCATAGCTATTGGCCAAAAAGTTTCTTCATAATTAATTCCCTCTTTCTGAGTATACCCCTTCGCAACAAGCCTTGTTTTGAAGGTTTCCACCTTCCCGGCTGCCCCTCTTTTCCTTTTATAGATCCATTTACATCCAATAGCTTTACACTATTTGATGGTTCTACTAGCTCCCAGACTTTGTTAGAATACATAGATTCTATTTTTGAATTCATTGCTTTTTGCCAAGATGCTGCATATTTATCTTGGAGTGCTTCATCATATGTTCGGGGATCAGGTTCATATTTATCTGGGATCAAGTCTGAAGACTCTCCCAAAAATATGAATATTTCAGGTTGCCTCACAACCCTCCCACTACGATGAGGCACTGGTTGTGTATCATTTGTGATACGTGTTGCAGTTTCTTGTGATATTTCATCTTGCACTGTTGGTACTAAAGTAGGCGTGTCTTCTCTCATTTCTTCTAGAACAATTTCACTCATGGGCTTATGGTTCATTACATAGTCCTCTTCTAAAAATTAGGCATTCGTGCTAATAATGACCTTTTGATCTTTAGGACTATAAACAAATCTCCTTTCGTTCCTTTAGGATAACTTATAAACTGGCGAACTTCTGTACAAGATTCCAACTTATCAGTATCTCCCTTCAGCACATGTGCTGGACTACCCCATATCTGAATATGACTCAGACTAAGCTTACGCTCATTCCACAATTCCATGGGAGTAGAGGGTACTGATTTAAAAGGTACCAAGTTCAAAATGTACACTATCGTTTCTAAAGCATATCCCCAGAATGAATTTGGTAATTCTGAATAACTCATCATCGATCTAACCATTTCCATAAAAGTCATATTCCATCGTTCTGCCACACCATTCTGTTGGGGTGTACCAGGTGCAGACAATTGGGATTGAATCCCAACCTTTGATAAGTAATTCCTAAACTCTCCTGAGAGGGTACTTGTTGGTGCAATCGACCTAGGTTTTGATCGGTACGATCATAGTTTTGATGTGTGTGTCAAAGAGTTTAAGTTAAGTTCACCCTTGTATCTGATATATATGTGTATGTGAGTTGTGCAGGTTCGCAGGATACACATACGACTCAGGTTGATGGCTTCGGGTCCGGTGAAGGATGAAGCATCCGAGGAACCGTGGACAAGGCAGCGAGGACAAGGGCCGAGGGAAGCGATTTCAAGGCATACGCGAAGGATGGCATTGGGGACAAGCCGCAGACTTAAATGCATCCAAGGGACGAGAGCCAAAGAAAGTATGCTTGAAGGTTCTGTTAAAGCTGCAAAGGAAGCGTCAAATGAGTCGTAAGGGTGAGGGTACGAGTGCACGAGAGATTGTACTAGGAGTAAAAGCATAGTTTTAGGCGTTACTGTAGCAGTACCATAGCAGTCTTATAGCAGTACTATAGCAGTACTGTAGCAGTCGACTGCATGTTTTAGCAGTCGACTGGTGCAGTCGACTGCGTAGTCGACTGCGTGCGAACATAATGGTTCTCTTCGTTCGGTCAGTGTGGATCAGTCGACTGCAAGTTTTAGCAGTCGACTGCACCAGTCGACTGCATGTTTTAGCAGTCAACTGGTAAATGACCGTTGGCATGCTGTTGGTGCTGCGAAGTAGTCGTTGGCTACCTCCAACAGTAACACCAGTCGACTGATGGTTTTGCCAGTCGACTGGTGCCGAGATGAGTTGATATGATGATCAACTCTCTCCTCTTATTTATAGGAAGCTTTAGGGCTTGAAGGAGGTTACTGATTATTGTTGAATCACTCCTTGTCATTGCCCAAAGCCTCCAAGCCTACTCTCTTCCTCCTAAACCTAAGTTCATCTTGTAAGAGGAAGAGAACCTTGTGAGAGGTTGTACTCCACCGAGAAGGAGTAAGAGCTAGCCGGAGATTGCCGAGGACTGATCCACCGAAGGATCAAGGGCTCGTCCACCTTAAGGACACACCATGGAGTAGGAGCAAGCAATCTCTGAACCACGTAAAAGAATCGTGTTAGCGTTTGTGTTCTTACTCATTGCTTTCTTGTTTTAGTTTCATTTCCGCTTGTGCAAACTAACCGTGTAGAGAAGAAATCGAAGTTGGGGGTGACCTAGCTATCCAACCCCCCTTCTAGCCGGTCACCGATCACCTACAAGTGGTATCAGAGCGAGGTTGCCCTTCAACGGACTAATCGCCAAGAAGATCACTCATCAAAATGGTCGGCTCAAACATTCATCCACCCAAATTCGAAGGCAACTTCTCTTGGTGGAAGAAGAGAATGGAGGTATTTTTTAATACCGATTTTGACATTATGCTAATCATGAGAAGTGGTTTTGAAGAGCCCAAGGATGAACACAATGAGACAATCGATATAAGAACATGGACCAAAAGGCAAAAGGAAGAGCATCTAGCAAATGCCAAGGCAATCCATCATCTACACAATGTTCTTCCCCAACAAGAAATAACAAGGGTTGGAACCTACTCAAGTGCCAAAGAGTTATGGGAAAAGCTAGTGGAGCTTCATGAAGGGACATCGGAAACAAAATTGGCAAGAAGAGACCTCCTTCGAACTCAACTCAACAATATCAAGCTTGAGAAAGGAGAAAAGGTATCAATTTTACATTCTAGAATTAAGGAAATTATTAATGAACTAACAAGTGTAGGTGAGACACTCTCAAATCGAGACATGATGATGAAAGCCCTAAATACTTTCCCAAGAACCACAACTTGGAGCTCCATTGTAGATTCATACTACATATCAAAGGACCTAGAGAAATCCTCTCTACATAAACTCTTCTCAAGAATGGAGCTCCACGAAACAAGAGTTGAAGGATTAGATGAAGAAGCACATAGATCAAGAGGAGTAGCCCTTGTGGCAAACAAGGGAAAGGGTAAGAAGAAGAAGTCTTCATCCCCACTATCCTCCGACTCCGAAGAATCAAGCGCCTCAATGGATAGTGATCAAGAGGCGTATATGGTGAGAAAAATGAGAAGGGCATTTAAAAGGTTTTCTACTAACAAATCTCATGCTAGGAAAATCTCAAGAAGCAAAAGTAGAACAAGGAGGGTAATTTGCTACAATTGCTAAGGAGAGGGACACATAAGAGATGATTGCCCTCTCTTGAAGAAGAAGGAAGGGAAGAAGAGGGAGGAGAAGAAGACAAAGGAAAAGGGGAAGAAGGCTCAAAACCTAAAGGCAACATGGGATGATCCTTCATCATCATCAGAGGAAGAAGAGTACCATGTAGTCAATTTTGCTCTAATGGGAATTGATGATGTAGCCTCCACCTCATCCGAAAATGAAGAAGGAAAGAGCTCAAGTGAAGACAAAGAAGGGAGCTCAAGTGAAGGGGGAGGTCAAACATCGGATTCGGACGTCTCGGTAAGTGAGGTACATAATCTTCCTCCTCATATTTTAATTAAAATTATTTCAAGCACAAATGATGACTTGTTCAAGGCAAAAAGGAAAAACAAGTCTTTGAAACATGATATTTGCATGCTTGAAGAAAAATTAGAATCTATGTCTTCTAAGGACAATGATATGCATGCTTCTTCTTCTTCAAGTTCAAATTAATCATGCTTAGAAGAAGAAAATAGGAAGGGAAAAGGTAGAATACCTTACCAATGCCCTTAGAAAATTTGAAATTGGCTCTAAAACCCTAAATATGATCATTGGGAGCCAAAAGGTAAGTTTTAAGAAAAATGGGATAGGATACAATGAACCAAATAATGACAAGACCTACCATTGTTTACTTGCTAGGGGGCAATCAAAAACCAAGACCATAGAATGAAAATGGATCCCCAAGGAATATTTGGTTAACCCAATCAGAAAGAATTTCTATTGGGTGTCAAATCAATCCTCAAGGGTTAGAGGATTTTGGGTTTAGTCAACCAATGAAATCATAGTTCAAATCCTTGAAAAATGGTTGACTTGAGACCTTAAGGGGGAGCACTTAGCCTTGATAGAAATTCATGATCAAGGGGGCTAAGTAGAGGTTACCATTATACTTTATCTCACAATGACTTGTATGATTTTCCAACCATAAATGTGAGATAATGGGATGATACTAATAAGTCACTTATGCTTATGGCATTTTGATGAGTTATGTGATGTATCAATTTTTAGTGATCATAGGCCAACTATGGGGAAAGTAAATGTTTAATTAATGGACATCTTGCCCATAGATCATAGTTGGACATTTCAAATGTTTTGAAAACAATTCTATGTTTCATTTACAGTGCGTAGTTATTTTGAAACATATGAATTCAAAACTAAGGTTTAATTTGATACAAACTTGAGTGTTTTTCAAGGTGTTTGGTTTTTATCAAAACTTCAAAAATATGATGAATTTTCATGAAAACATATTTTTTTCTTGGAAAAGAACATTATAAGGAATGTGTGTTCAAAATTTCATGATTTTTCAAATTTTCTAGAATTTTCTATGCATTTCTGAAGTTGGTTGTAAAATGCTGAAATTCGATTTAGTTTGTGCCAGTCGACTGCGACAGTTAGCAGTCTGCTGGTAGCTGTTTTCCAGCACTTTCAAGAGCTGGTTTTGGGTATTTTTAAGTTCACATTGATACCATAATATGTATACATGTTTGGTACAATTTTTGATGGTGTCAAAGGGGGAGAAATGCAAAGGTTTAAGTTAAAAACCTAACTATGTGCAAAACTTGAAAATTATGGTTGAGAGCATATGTTAAGGGGGAGCTTGGGTATTATGCTTCATGTTTACATATTGCTTCTAATTTTCATGTTGATATTTATGCCTAACTTAAACATATTGCCATACATCAAAAAGGGGGAGATTGTTGGTGCAATCGACCTAGGTTTTGATCGGTACAATCATAGTTTTGATGTCTATGTCAAAGAGTTTAAGTAAGGTTCACCCTTGTATCTGATATGTGTATGTGAGTTGTGCAGGTTCGTAGGATACACATACGACTCAGGTTGATGGCTTCGGGTCCGGTGAAGGATGAAGCATCCGAGGGACCGTGGACAAGGCAGCGAGGACAAGGGCCGAGGGAAGCGATTTCAAGGCATACGCGAAGGATGGCATTGGGGGCGAGTCGCAGGCTTGAATGTATCCAAGGGACGAGAGCCAAAGAAAGTATGCTTGAAGGTTCTGTTAAAGCTATAAAGGAAGCGTCAAATGAGTCGTAAGGGTGAGGGTACGAGTGCACGAGAGATTGTACTCGGAGTAAAAGCAAAGTTTTAGGCGTTACTATAGCAGTACTGTAGCAGTACTGCACCAGTCGACTGCATGTTTTAGTAGTCGACTGGTAAATGACCGTTGGCATGCTATTGGTGCTGCGAAGTAGCCGTTGGCTACCTCCAACGGTAACACCAGTCGACTGATGGTTTTGCCAATCGACTGGTGCCGAGATGAGTTGATATGATGATCAACTCTCTCCTCTTATTTATAGGAAGCTTTGGGGCTTGAAGGAGGTTACTGATTATTGTTGAATCACTCCTTGTCATTGCCCAAAGCCTCCAAGCCTACTCTCTTCCTCCTAAACCTAAGTTCATCTTGTAAGAGGAAGAGAACCTTGTGAGAGGTTGTACTCCACCGAGAAGGAGTAAGAGCTAGCCGGAGATTGCCGAGGATTGATCCACCGAAGGATCAAGGGCTCGTCCACCTCAAGGACACGCCGTGGAGTAGGAGCAAGCAATCTCCGAACCACGTAAAGGAATCGTGTTAGTGTTTGTGTTCTTACTCATTGCTTTCTTGTTTTAGTTTCATTTCCGCTTGCGCAAACTAACCGTGTAGAGAAGAAATCGAAGTTGGGGGTGACCTAGCTATCCAACCCCCCTTCTAGTCGGCCACCGATCACCTACAGTACTTGCCACCATGATCAGACCGTAGTGTCTTGATACTTTTACCGTGATGTCTCTCCACATCAGCCTTGTACTCTTTGAACTTATCAAAGCACTCAGACTTGCGGTGCAACAAGTAAATGTATCCATATCTCGAATAGTCGTCTATGAAAGAGACGAAATATTCGAAACCACCTCTCGCCTGGATAGTCATAGGTCCACACAAATCAGAATGAACCAATTCCAACACATCTTTGGCTCTATACCCCTCGGCCTTAAAAGGTCTCTTGGTTATTTTTCCTTCCAAGCAAGATTCGCAAGTTGGAAAGTTTTCCAACACTAATGAACCCAAGAATCCATCGGCTATTAACCTTTGAATCCTACTCAAGTTAATATGACCAAGTCTTAGATGCCAAAGATATGTTTGGTTTATATTTGAAGGTTCATTTCTCTTATTAGAATTAGAGGATGTGTTATTAATTTTCATTTATTGCTTTGTGGGAGTTATCAGATTTAGAGTATATAAATTGCCAACTAATGTATTACAACAGATAATTACCCTATTTTTCTTGACAACCACTTTGTCATCAAAAGAAATAGTATATCTATCCAAAACCAGTTTAGAAACTGAAATTAAATTCTTTCTAAAACTTGGTACATAAAGACAATTTCTCAAAATAAAAGTTCTATTCCTATCAAATGATAAGTAAACATCTCTCACTGCAACAGCTGCCACTTTCGTAGCATTGTCCATGTAGACGATTATCTCTCCCTCATATAGTCATCGGGTTTCTTAGAACCCCTGCAATGTATTACAGACATGATCAGTGGCTCCTGTATCTACACACCAGGTACTGGTAGATAACATCGATAAACATGTTTCAACTACAAGAGAATAAGATATACCTTTATTGTTTTCTTTCCTACGAGGACAACCCACCTTCCAATATCCAGACTGCTTGCAAATAAAGCACTTGTCCTTCGACTTCTTTACTCCTACTTTAAGTCCAGTACCTAGAGATTGTTTCACTTTCTTTGCCGAGCCAGCTTGTTTCTTATTCTTCTTCTTGCCTTTCGACTTAGAAGTAGAAACATTTTCAGCAAAGTAAATTTGAGAATTATGATGAATAGCCCTTCTACTGCCTGAAGTTTTGTCAGTAGTTCTGCTAATGAATACATCCTTTTATTCATATTGTAGTTCAGGCGGAACTGCTCAAAACTTTTGGGTAGCATTTGGAGAATAATATCGACCTAGGTTTCTCCATCGATTTCAACTCCAAGGATTTGTATCTCGTTCAAGTAAGTCATCATCTTTAGGATATGATCATTAACGGGTGTCCCCTCTGACATGGTGGCTGTCATTAATTTTCTCATTGCCTCTTGTCTAGCAGCCCAATTTTGGTGTCCGAAGGGTTCCTTGAGATTGTTTATCATGTCATAGGCAATTGGCAAGTCCTGATGCTGATGTTGCAGCACATTTGACATCGAAGCCATAATGTAACACCGTGTCATCTCATCTGCCTTTACCCATTTCTTTTGATACTCAATCTCCTCTTCACTAGAATCACTATTAGGCACATTAGGGCAAACCTCTAACAGTGCAAACTTATAGCCTTCAGCAGTTAGGACAATGTCCAGGTTTCTTTTCCAATCTATGTAATTGGGACCAATAAGTTTGTTCTCTTTCAGGATAATAGCCAGTGGGTTGAAAGTCATCCTAAGAATCACAAAATAGGTTTTGGTTAATACTTTAGAATTTAGAATAATATTGAATCCTCAAACAATATTATTTAAATTCACCAACACCTCAAAACACCATGAATTTTATATGTCACGTTAGTGTGGACGTATACAAATTCAAACATTTGTAAGAGGAGGTTTTACCCATTAATTTTATTCTTGTCATCCTAACTTTATGACAAATAAAATTAATAGTTGGTATTCCTTTGGTCACACAAATAATAGTAGTGACTTCGTTGGGGAGGATACTATTAAATGCGCCTAAGTGTATACCATTACTTGATACTTAGTCCATTAAATAGGATTGTGCCCCTTCAATTGGAGAAGATCGCACACACCTAAATAATTTTTCTATAACCATCCATAAAGGAAGTTTGATCTAGTGATCCGCAAGCAAACTCATCCGATGTGGAGGGAGGCACTCAAAGCCAACACGCAAGTTTGCTGCATCACTTACAAACCAGTAATGGAGACCGTGAAATTTATTTATAAATCCCTCTCCCACTTAGTTATTTAAGATGAGGATTTTATCATGCACACACACACATCACAACAAATAAAAACAATAAATATGGAAAAATAATTTTCCAACTATTATGACCTTTTTCATCACTGTCCTCCGTGTGCTGCCAACCCTAGTTGCTGCCATCTTTAACCACCGCAATCGGGTCTAGTCACCGCATCTATCTTGCTTTTTTTTTTCGCTACGCCTCTAGTCCTCAAATAACACCATGCCTCGCAAGGATACGATCCGCGACAAAAATAGAATTTTACATTTATCGATCCTATATTCCACGAAGGAATGTACATGTAATCTTGATCGAACAAAAAATAAAATCCTAAAACTAATACAGCTCCTGCTGTATTTAATACATACAATCATGCACACACATAAAATGCCGTCGACATGTCCGACGTTCCAATCACACACAAACACATTAGGGCCATAATAGTTGGATCTATGATGTCTGTAACCACAGAGTTAATCTATTTGCACATCCTACTATTATCATGCCTAAAATATGTATTACATGTGCATAATTAAACTGAAAAACCAAACACACAGAGGCAATATCCTAGCTCTGATACCAATTGTTGGTTGCTATCCGGAATATCGCACTGGTTCCCCTGTACAAAAAATTTGTACAAGTCCTGAACCTTTCCTAACAACCTATTGTGTTCTTTAGAAATTAAACTTGGAATCGCGAACAGAACTTAACATTATTGATTCCAAATTTAACTTATCTGTTCTTAGAGGTTTAGACTTGGATCGCAAATGATGCTTAACATTATTGATCAAAATTCACCTATGTTACAAAGTTAATTAAATATTTAATTCAAAGATCGACTTTCAGGTTAAACATGGCAAGGCACTAAGCCTTCTTGGGTATGGGATCATCCACCACTTCCTAGACAAATCCTTTCAACGAAATTCAATATTTAATCTCCTTACAGTAACCCTAGGTTTAACCACAAAGAACAATCGAATCACAAGATCGAAAAACAAAAGAAACACAAAATCGATTGCCTAGAATCGTTAGCCTCTTGTGTTTGTTAATTCCAAATCCGTACAAAGAAAACTAGTATGATGTGGAACAAGACAACTAGTTATACCTTTCTATGTTAACAAAAACATCTTAATCTTCTATTATATTCCTCTCCTTCTCTTGGACGTCGTGTGAGTGACGATTTACCAAGAAGAAATCCACCAAAGCCTTCCTTGCTTCTAAGTTTCGGCCACCACCACAATGGTCCAAGGGATGCTAGAAAACAATGCCTCCTTTCTCTACTTCTTCATCTCCAAGCAACCGGCCACCAAGAGCTCCACAAGAGATGATGTCGCTGACCACAAAGAAGAAGAGAAAGAGAAGAGGAAGGGTCGGTCACCAAGGATGGAAGAGAGGAACAATAGAATAGGTTATGTGTCTCATGAAGGCACCCCTCCCTCTCTTTTATAATCCTTAGTGAATCCAAAAAAGGAAAGTTTTATAACAAAAAATAAAACTTTCTTTTATTCCTCTCTATGGACGGCCACACCATGTTTAAACAAACAAGGAAAGATTTTAAATAAAAATTAAAATCTCTCTTTTAAAAATCCCTTTTGTGGTTAGCTATAAAAGGAACGTTTTATAAATTAAAATCTCTCTCTTTTAAATCCTTTTATGGATATCTATAAAAGATAAGATTTAAAAATAAAACTCCTTTTATATCATGGTTACAAAAAAGGAAAGTTTTCTTAAAAATTAAAATCTTTCTCTTAACATTATAGATATCTACAAATAAGGAAAGATATCTAATCTCTCTTTTAATCCTTTGTAGAAAATCTATAAAAGGAAATATCTTAAAATTAAAAATTCTCTTTTAAAACCATATGGATAAAAACATAAAAGGAAAGATTTTATCAAAATTTTATTTTTAATAAAATCCCTCTTCCCTTTCACACTTGGTCGACCCCTTGCTTGGGCACCAAGCAAGGCTTGGCCGGCCCTAGCCTTAGCTCCAAGCTTGGCTTAGCCGACCCCTTGCTTGGGCTCCAAGCAAGGATAGGGGTCGACCCCTAGCATGGGCTAAGAGGCTAGGCTTTGGGTGGATATAAGACTTTATATAAGATACTATAATAGGGACTGAGAGGAGGAATTGGTTATGGTCTCCCGATGTACTTGACCATCCTGTGTTCGCCCCGAACACCCAACTCAAGTTCATCAATAATAACTCATACCACTAAAGAGTTATCATTGAACTACCGCACCAATCCCAAATTACATTATGAGCTCCTTCTTATTATGAGTGTGTTAATCTCCCTGTGTTTAATATATCGAATGTCCACTAATTAAATGAGTTACTGACAACTCACTTAATTAATATCTAGCTCCAAGAGTAGTACCACTCAACCTTATTGTCATGTCGGACTAAGTCCACCTGCAGGATTTACATGACAATCCTTATGAGCTCCTCAAGGGGGCATCATCAACCTAGATTACTAGGACACAGTTTCATTCTATAATCAACAACACACCATAAAAATAATATCATTTCCCAACTTATCGGACCTATTGATTTATCGAACTAAATCGTACCCTTTGATAAATTAAAGAAATAAATATTAAGTATACGTGCTTGTTATTATATCATGATTAAGAGCATGCACTTCCATAATAACAGAGGTCTTGTTCTTTTAAAGAGACAGTATAAAAGAAACTATCTCAAATGGTCTTGCTCAATACACTCATAGTGTACTAGTGTAATTTATTAGTTAAGATAAACTAATACCTAATTACACTACAACCACTCCAATGATTTGTCTCATTCCATCTTGGTTGTGAGCAACTATTTATAATTTATAAGAAACTGATAACATGAACTTCTGTGTGTCTCCTCATACCATGTTATCTACAATATAAATTAAATGGACAACTACACTTAGCATAAATGTAGACATTTGACCAATGTGATTCTTATTTTATAATAAATGGTTATAAAAAACTAGACTTTTAGTATACACTCTAACACATACAACACCACCACCTCCTTTTTCAATTGTGTCATGACCAATCACTGTAGGAAACTCTACAACCAAACAGCCTATTAACATGCAGCAGAACAAGCCACATATTCTGATTCCATGGTGGATAAAGCAATACACGTTTGTTTCTTGCTACTCCAAGAAATGTCCCCTCCACCCAACTTAAACACACAACATGAGGTGGATTTACGTTCATCTTTGTCACCGGTCCAATCAGTATCGCTGTAACCTCTCAATCTTAAGTCACCTCCTTTATAACATAAGACAAGGTCTGAAGTACCACGGAGATATCAAAAAATCTTTTTAACTGCTTTCCAATGAACGAGACCAGGATTACTTTGATAACAACTAACAAGGCCCATCGCAAAGCTAATGTCTGGTCGTGTACATAACATGGCATATATTAGGCTTCCAATTGCAGTAGCATATGACACTTTAGATATTTTATTCTTTTCCTTATCAGTTTGTGGACATTGACTGATACTTAAAACACAACTCTTATCAACTTGAGTATCGATGGTTTTGGAATAATGCATCCAAAATCGCTCAAGAATCTTATTTATATAAGTCTCCTGTGAGAAACATAGAAGTTTATTTGAGCGATCTCTGGTGATCTTTATTCCCAACACATAATTTTCTTCACCTATTTCTTTTATCTCAAAGATAGATGACAACCATTTCGAGTGGCTTCGATAGATTCCATGTCATTTCCTACCAATAAAATGTCATCAACATATCATGACAAAATAAGAATCTTTTCCACCGTACATTTAACATACACACAGTGGTCTTCTTCAATCATCTCAAATCAAATGTGATAATAGATTTATGAAATCTGAAATACCACTGTCTAGATGATTGTTTGAGACCATAAATGGAATGTTTAAGATGACAAACTTTGCGCTCCTATCCCATTGCCTCAAAACCTTCTGGTTGAACCATATAAATTTCTACATCTAGTTCTCCATTAAGAAATACTGTTATAACGTCCATCTAAAAAAGTTCTAAGTCTAAATGTGCAACCATGGCTAGAATAAGGTGAACTAATGTGAATCTTACCATTGGGGAGAATGTCTCATCGAAATCTATACCCTCCTTTTGAGTATATCCTTTCACTATAAGTCATGCTTTATATTTGTCGATTGATCCATCTACCTTGCATTTGATTTTGAAAATCCATTTATTTCCAATAGCGTTATGCCCTAGAGGGAGGTCGACAAGTTCCCAAACTTGATTCTTACTCATAGAGTCCATCTCATCTTGCATTGCTTCCTTCCACTCTTTACTAGCAGATGAAGTTAATACTTCTTTAACAGAAGTAGGCTCATCATCATTAGCAAGCTGGCACACAAGGGCTTCCTATTTAATCTCAAATCGACGATCAGGTATATGTCCACATTTGCTACGGCGAATCTGATCATCTTGTTCTTCTATAGGTGTGCTCGCACTGGGCACAAAGCTCCCACTATCATGATCATCTCTACTATCTCCGGTAGCTTCTTGGTTAGGAACTAATTCCCTCCCTTCGCTGGAAGATGGTAGAATATCACAGGGTCATCCAACTCATGGAGATCAAGACTCTTTCTAGTGTCACTGATATTAGGAAATTCTGTTTCTATGAAAACAACATCTCGGAAGTCTTTTTCTGTCATTCCTCCATTCGGATGTTATCTGTACATGACATAACCCTTAAAGCCTTCAGGATATCTTATAAAGAGAAACTTTCTAACTTTAGGGCCAAGTTTTCCAAACTTGTGAGAAGTGTCATAGACATATCCCGCTGAACCCCATGGGCGTAGATTATCTAAATTTGGTTTTTTACCATGCCATAACTCATAAGGGGTGGAAGGAACTAACTGTGAAGGTACGCGGTTAAGGATATAGGTCGCAGTCATTATAGCATCCCCCCAAAAAGATATTGGAAGGTTGGCATGCACCATCATCGACCTAACCATATCCAGTAGTGTCTATTCCATCTTTCAGCAACACCATTTTGTTGCGGTGTATTTGGAATAGTTAATTGCCTGTGTATTCCTTTTTCTTCACATAAAGTTCGGAACTCATTTGAAAGATATTCATGTCGTCGATCTGTCATAAGAACATTTATAGTTTTGCCTAATTGATTCTCAACCTCTGCCAAGAAGTGTTTGAAACAATCTAATTCTTCATAGCGGTGAGAGATCAAATAGGCATATCCATATCGTGAATAATCATCTATAAATGTGAGGAAATATGAAGCCCCTTGATGGGTCTTCACACTCATGGGTCCGCAAATGTCGGAGTGGATCAATTGTAAGAGTTCAATAGCTCTCTTAGCCTTTCTGAAAGGATTGCGACATGCTTTACCAGCTAAACATGATGCACACACAAGAACATTGACTTTAGTGAGTGAGCCTGCTAAGCCTTCTCGAGCTAACCTTGTCATTCTATTTTATCCTATGTGTTCTAGCCGAGCATACCAAATTTTAGAATCAAGGTTATTATCAATATTCATCACATAAGACACATGATAATCCAAATCTAATTTAAACAAACCATCCATGAATAAAGCATAACCATATATAACATTGTTCAAATAAATGTCAATTTGGTTGCTAGCAAAAGAAAAAGAGAAGTCTAATGCCAATAATGATGAGACTAATAGTAGATTATGCTGAACTCTAGGCACATAGAGTATGTCATGGAGGGTTAAGACTAGTCCAATCTTTAACTTGAGTTGATACACACCAACTCCAAGGACTTCCTCGCTGGAACCATTTCCCATGTATACTCTTTGAGATCCTGCTGAGATTCGGTGATAATCCACAAATCCTGCTCGATCCCTTGTTATGTGCCTAGTCACTCTTGAATCCACTATCCATTCAGGATTTGTTCGAGCAACTAAAATATGCGAACAACCTTGCACAGTTGGAGAGCAAAGGAATTGGAATACTTTTTTCGGCTCAGTGCATTCACGAGAGGAATGCCCCAATTGTCCACAATTAGAGCATTTGTCCTTCAACCTGTCTCTTTTTCCACTGTGCTTGCCTCTTTGGTGCTTCGGTGTCTGCCCCTCTTTGGAAGTGGATGCAACATTTTACCTCTTCCTCTTGAAGTTCTTTTTTGAACCCTTCTTGCCCTGTTGTCTACCTCCCTGGGCAACAAAGGCAGTAGCATGCATAGCTTCCTCATGCTCAGCCTCTAACTCCACGTGGCGAGAGATGTCAGAAAAATTCTTAATGCTCTCATTGTGAGTGAGGATTTGTTTCATGTGAGTCCAAGAGTCTGGCAAAGATCTTATGGCAGCTTACACTTGCTGCTCATCAGTGTGATCGTGACCTATAGACTTCAAGTCGCGAATCATGCTTGACATCATCCTGAGATGCTCAGTCATGTTTTGCCAAGGATCTTTTTGGAGGGTCTCAAATTTCAAAACAAGAGCCCTTAACCTCGTGGTAGAGGTTCCTCCAAAAGCAAATTTCAAGTTATCCCACATATCCTTAGCAGTCTTGCACTTTTCAAACTTGCCAATCAGATCATCCTGCATATTGCTTAACAGTGTAAAGCGCGTGTTGCGATCATTGTTGAACCATGAGTTGTAAGCCTCTTGATCTTGTCGGTGTAGAGCAGTGTTACCTTCTACAAGCGGGGTCATGGATGTAGTAATGTGATCAAGCAACTCTTGCTCATTCAAGAGATATTGGATTTTTCGATGTCATATGTCATAGTTGGTGACATCTAATTTATCCCCTTTCATTAAGTCAGCAATAACATTTTTCGAGGTCATCGGTGAATCACTACATTTAAAATAATAATGGGAAGGCTAAATTGACAATTCTACACATCAGTCTATTTGACCTAAAAACTGCATTATAGTATTAAATATTCTCCATATAATGAGATTGAAACTAGACTTAGAGTACTATAGTCATCTCCCATTTATATAAGAATATTTAATTTTATTAGGGCAATTTCGATCAAATAATGGAAAATGAGAGGAACTAACATCTCTAAATTAATAAGCATGTATCTACTAAACATGAATATTCAAATAAAAATTAACAGTAGCTAATCATGTTCAAAAGATATTTGAATAATTTTGAACAATAATGAATCATTCATGTTCAAATAACAAGTAATCATGCATGTTTAAAAACTTTCCTTTAATAAGGGTGCAACACATGATTTTAAATCATTGGATCATACATAGATTGCTGGAATATGAAGTGCATGAAAAATTTTATTATAAGAGCAAACTAACTAAATTTATTGCATGGACTTAAATAAGATAATCTCATAATCATGAAGCTAATAATGATCCGAAGTACTAATAAAATCATGTTTAAAACTGCGATAACATCATAATAGCTAATGCAATTGTCTGGAGGCGTGTGGGAGTCATAGCATGGCTCCAGGGAACATATCGTATGGGACGCCGGAGTCTTCACACTGCAAAATTTTCATTATGATGGTGATGAGAGACTGGGTCAGCATTCCCTGCAGGTCCACATCCAATAATGCGACTAAGTCGAGCTGGACCACGAGGTCCACTTGGTAAAACCACATTAGAGTGGCGTCTTGCAAGACAGTCAAGTTCACATCACAGACGAGCCGACACCCTCATGCGGGCTTGTTCCACCGGAAAAATACGTCTAGTCATGGGTGGACCACACCGTGCACACTTGCAAAAGCGCTAGGCCACGGTCGCCTCCGTGCTCGCCTGGGTTGCTGACCTCTCTGCGTGCCACTGGGCCATAGTCGCCTCCGTGCCTACGTGCGAGGTGTGCAAGACCACTGCTGGGGATGTGTTCGTGGTCTGCGCGGTCTCTGTGTTGGGCTGCCTGGCCATGGCCTCTCGCAAGGCCATGGACGCTATGGTTGCTCACTCCCGTATGGCAACGAGCATCCTATTGGTACCTTGTGGTAGTTTTGATGTGATCAACCAAGTTAGGTTAGATCCTATTAGTGTTTAACCCTGTGTCTAAGTGTGCAGGAGATTAGGAGCACAGGAAGTTGAACGGAAGACGCGGCTATCGAGAAGGACGCCACGGGAGAGAGCCGACAGGCTCGGTGCGTCTGAGGGACGAGGTGCTGCGGAAGAGTACATCGGCAGACGAGAAGGACACATGCGGCGGTCCAAGGGATGAGAATCTAGAGTGGAAGCCTACTCGAGGAGAAGGCCATAAAAAGGGTTCGGGTGAGCCCTATTCTGGTTGGTCGAAATCACCCAGGCAATCGAAGTGGCTAAAGAACATAACATGGTTGTAAGTGCTGCTGGAGGCGCCTTCAAAGGAAGTTAAAGGTGCCTCAGCACCTTCTGTGGAAGGCACCTTCTGTGGCTGGAAGGTGCCTTCTATGAACAATACGAAGGCGCCTTCCATCCCTAGGGAAAGCACATTCAACCAAGCAGATTTTATCGTTGGCAGTGGATAAACTTTTATCCACTAGTGCCTTACTGGAGTCACATTCCAGCCCTATAGAAGGCGTCTTCCAACCTAAGATAAGATTTTCCAGGGGCTATAAAATGACCCCTGGAACTAGGAAATAGATACAACACTTGTAATTGAATCTTCTTGAGTTCTGTTCTATAATTGAGTGTGCAAATTGCTATAAAGAGGCTTCTCCGCCTGAAAGAGAGTTTTAGAATGCTTTTAACTTCCTTAGATTAACAACCTATCCGGTTGTAACTAAGTAAATTAATTGTGGCTATTTTATTTTATTTTATTTTATTTATTAATTCTGTTTATGCAAGTGTTAGATTTAATTATGCTATCAAAGTTCGAGGAAGGTTCATTTTTGATTACAGGGCTATTCTCCCCCTCTAGCCAACCGCTACTGGGACCAACAAGTGGTATCAAAGTCAAGTTTGCTTCAGGAGGACTAACCGCCAAATGAAGCACATGAGATGGCCAGATCAAGCATCTACCAACCGAAGTTTGAGGGGGATTTTGCTAACTGGAGAAGAAGATGGAGTTATTTTTCAAAATTGATTTTGATTTGATTTTAATAATGGAATTTGGTTTTGTAGCACCTGAATGCAAAGAAAAATACCACTAGACCAAAAAGGAGTAGGTCGATTTTGTGGCAAATGGTAAAGCAGAGTTCCATCTGCTAAGCATTTTACCATCATAAGAAATCAACCGGATCAGAGCCTACGAGTCTGTAAAGGAGCTCTGGGAGAAATTTCTGGAACTACACGAAGGGACTTCTGAGGTGAAACTCGCGAGACAGGATCTGCTCAGAAACCATATCAGCAACATCAAACTGGAAGAAGGCGAAACCGTTGCACACCTTCACTCAAGGATCAAGGAGCTCATCATTGGACTCACGAATCTTGGAGAAAAGGTAAGTAACCTAGATTCACTAAGGTACTCTCTTAATGTATTCCGTAGGAATACTGAATGGGCATCATTAGTAAATTCTTATTATATATCTAAGGATCTAGATTCAACTACTTTAGAAGAATTATTTTCAACTTTTGAAGTCCATGAAACGAGATGTGTAGGTCCGAAGAAGGAGCATAACGTTGCCTTAAAAGCAAAGGTGGACGAACAAGATTCAGAATCTTCTCTCGATGATAATGAAACAACACTGATGGTACGTAAATTTAAAAAGTTATTTAAAACCAAAAGATTTAATCAAGTGCAGGGTAGAAAAAGAAGGATAAGATGCTACCACTGTTGGTTGCTACTTGGAATTCCGTTCTGTTTCCCCTGTACAAAAATTTGTATAAGTACAGAACTTTTCCTAGCAGCACATATGCTCTACAGAAGTTAAACTTGGATTGTAAACGAAACTCAACATTTTTAATTCAAGTTGTTCTTCAGAAGTTAAACTTAGATTGGAAACGAAACTTAACATTTTTACTCCAAGTTCAACTCATGTGTTCTTCAGAAGTTAAACCATATTACAGAAGTTGATTAAATATCTATTTCAAAGATTGGCTTCCAGGTTAAACATGGCGAGGCACTCGACCTTCTTGGGTATGGGATCATCCACCACTTCCTAGACAAAGCCTTTCAAAGAAATTGAATATTTAAACTTCTTACAGTAACCTTAGGTTTAACTATAGAGACCACAATAGAAACACAAAATCGAAATACAAAATTGATAGCCTCTTGTGTTGGTATTTCAGGATCCATACAAAGAAAAATTAAACTAGTTCACTATGGAAATAATTAACTAGTTATACCTTTCTTTGTATCTTAAAGACCTCTTAATCTTCTGTTGTATTCCTCTCCTCTTCTTGGACGTCGTGTGGGCGACGATCTACCAAGACGAAGACACCCGACCTTCTCCTTCTTTTCCAAGCTTTCGACCATCAAAGAATATAAAGTGAAGAGGCCTCCTCCTCCTTCTTCTTCTCCTCCAAGCAACCAGCCACAAGGTCAAGGTCCTTCTCCAAGTGTCGCCGACCCTTATGAAGAGGAAAGGGAAAAGAAGGGTCGGCCACCAAAGAAAATAAAAGAGAGAGAGCCTTGGTTGTTTTTTTAGAGATCATCCCCTCCTCCTCTTTAATAATCTTTGCTAGTGGCTAATAAGGAAAGTTTTTAATAAAATTTCCTTTTATTTGCTATTGTAGATGGTTACAAAAAAGGAAAGATTTTAACAAAATTAAAATCTCTCTTTTAAACCATTGTAAATAGCTATAAAAGGAAAGATTATAACAAAATTTCATTTTAAACAAAATCTTTCTTTTATTCCTATAATGGTTGGTTACAAAAGATTAAAATCTCTCTTTTAACCATTGTAGATAACTACAAAAAAGGAAAGATTTTAACAAAATTAAAATATCTTTTTTAATCCATTGTAGAAAGCTATAAAAGGAAAGATTTTAACAAAATTTTATTTTCAACAAAACTTTCTTTTCTCTTCTTATATGGTCGGCCCCATGCTTGGGCACCAAGCATGGCTTGGCCGACCCACATCTTGGGCACCAAGAGGGCTTGGCCGGCCCCTTGCTTGGGCACCAAGCAAGGATATAGCCGACCCCTCATTTGGGTAAGAAGCAAAATCAAAACGAGTGAACGCGAGGCTTTATAGAGGCTACAACAGGGATCGAGAGGAGGAATTGGTTTTGGACTCCTGATGAACTTGAGCTTCCTGTGTTCGACCCAAACACCCAACTCAAGTTCATCAATAATAACTCATACCACTAAAGAGTTATTATTGAACTACCGCACCAATCCCATATTACATTATGGGCTCCTTCTTATCATGAGTGCATTAATCTCCCTGTGTTTAAGATATTGAATGTCCATTAATTAAATGAGTTACTAACAACTCACTTAATTAACATCTAGCTTCAAGAGTAGTACCACTCAACTTCATTGTCATGTCGAACTAAGTCCACCTACAGGGTTTATATGACAATCCTTATGAGCTCCTCAAGGGGACATCATCAACATAGATAATTAGGACACAATTTCCTTCTATAATCAACAACACACCATATAAATAATATTATTTTCCCAACTTATCGGGCCTATTGATTTAACGAAATAAATCTCACCCATTGATAAATTAAAGAAATTACTAAGTATATGTGTTTGTTATTATATTGGGATTAAGAGCACGAACATCCATGATAACAGAGGTTATGTTCTTTTATGCAGTCAGTATAAAATGAACAACCCCAAATGGTCTGGCTCAATACACACATAGTGTACTAGTGTAATTTTATAGTTAAGATAAACTAGTACCAAATTACACTACAACCATTCTAATGGTTTGTCCCAATCCATCTTGGTTGTGAGCTACTATTTATAATTTATAAAGAACTGATAACATGATCTTTTGTGTGACACCACATACCATGTTATCTATAATATAAATTAAATGAACAACTACATTTTACTAAATGCAGATATTTGACCAATGTGATTCTCATTTCAAAATAAATGTTTATACAAAAAACTAGACTTTTAGTATACATCCTAACAACTACTGCAATGAAGAAGGGCATGTGAAAGATAACTTCCCTAAATTGAAAGACAACGACAAGAGCAAGAACAAGAAGCTGACCCAAGTGAACAAGTATAAGAATATAAAGGCGATGTGGGACGAAATATCATCTGAATCAGAAATTGAAGCCATCACCAGATTTGCACTAGTGGCAAGTCACCAAGAAGAAAAAAATGAAGCAAGCTCGTCCAAAATTAGCATCGATGAAGGGGGAGTGACATCAGAAGAAAGTAGTACTTCAAGGGGAGCTTTGAATCATGGGATCGACAAGGTAAGTCATGTATAGTCTCTTCCTCCTGACAAGTTATTTCAGTTTATAAAACTATTAACAAGAAATTGCTATAAGTTAGAAAATGAAATTAAAGAATTGAAATCAACTCCAGCTAAATCTTGTCGATTAGAAGAATTTGATAAAATAAAAAATGAAAATGAAAGCTTGAAAAATGAAATAGAAAATTTTAAAAATTGTTTATGCTCAAATATTTAATATATTAGAAAATATAGTGGATTGAATTGATACCTTAAATACCATAAAGGCTAGATTAGGAAAATTTCACAAAAATACATACCTAAGAAAGTTTTAATTAACCCAGTAGAAAGGAACCTATATTAGGTTCCAAAATCATATTTTGATTGAATGCTTTTAAATTATGTCTTTTAGAGAAAATTAATATTAAATTTTTTTAAGAAACTTTGTCTAGAAAGTGGTTGTTGTTCCAATATCTAAGAAGGTCTACTGCCTCGCCACAGCCTGGAAGTCAATTATTGGAATAAGTATTTAATTGACTAATTGTTAAGCATTTAGAAGTTATAAAAATACCTTAATTTTATGTTAAAAATTAATTAAATATTTTTTTAATTCTTATCTTTTTAAAATAGTTACAAATTTTTTCACTAGTTTTATTATTTTTACTTTTAGACTTTTAAATGAACCCCATTTTTTATGTAATCAAAAGGGGGAGTAGAGAAGAATAGGTCTAGAGGGTACTTGTAAATTTTTTTTTTCTTGCAAAAAGGTTAAAAAATTTTACTTGAAAATATTTTTAGTAAATTTTTTTGTGTGTAAAAAATTTTTTCTAGCAAAATTTACTTAGAAAAATGTTTACTTGCAAAATTTTTTTACTTGCAAAAATTAGAAATTTTTTAATTACCCTAACTTAACTTGGGTTTGATCACATCAAAAAGGGGAAGATTGTTGGTACCTTGTGGTAGTTTTGATGTGATTAACCAAGTCAGGTTAGGAGCTTAGGTGCAGGAGCTAAGTGTGCAGGAGCTTAGGAGCATAGGAAGTTGAGCGGAAGACGTGGTTAGTGAGAAGGAAGGCACGAGAGAGAGTCAACCAGCATAGTGCGTCTGAGGAACGATGTGCTGCAGAAGAGTACACTGACAGATGAGAATGATGCGTGCGGTGGTCTGAGGGATGAGAAGCCAGAGCTGAAGCTTGCTCGAGGAGAAGGCCGGAAAAAGGGTTCGAGTGAGCCCTATTCCAGTTGGACGAAATCACCCAGGCGATCAGAGTGGCAAAAGAGCATAACGTGACTGTAAGCACTGTTGGAGGCACCTTCAAAAGAAGTTGAAGGCACCTCCGCGCCTTCTGTGGAAGGAGCCTTCCATGGCTGGAAGGCGCCTTCTATAAATAGTACGAAGGCACCTTCTAGCTCTATGGAAGGCGCCTTCAACTAGACAGATTTTGCGGTTGGTAGTGGATAAACTTTTATCCACTAGCGCCTTGCTGGAGGTGCCTTCCAGCCCTATGGAAGGTGCCTTCCAGCCCAGGATACGATTTTCTAGGGGCTACAAATGACCCCTGGATCTAGGAAATAGAATACAACACTTATAATTGAATCTTCTTGAATTCTATTTTATAATTGAGTGTGCAAATTGCTGTAAAGAGGCTTCTCGACCTGAAGGAGAGTTTTAGTACGCTTTTAACTTTCTTGGATTAACAACCTCCCCGATTGCAACCAAGTAAATCGATTGTGCCTCTTTTTTCTTTATTTAATTTCTTAATTCTGTTTATGCAAGTGTTAGATTTAATTACACTATAAAAGTTCAAGGAAGGTTCATTTTTATTGCAAGGTTATTCTCTCCCCTCCAGTCGGCCGCTACCGGCCAACACGTCCGTGGCTTGCCAGCCCGTATGACCACGGACTGTGCGACCTCGCGGGAGGCCATGGTTAGCACATTTGTGCACGTTACCGTGGGTCGCGAGGCCTACATTGTTAGTTAGAGCCCTAGAGCCAATCATTTGATGATTGTTGTATGGACTCGTTGTATCATATTCTTGTATATAAATAAAGGCATTTGTTTATGGTTATTATGCTTACTTGTATTGGTGCCAAATAACTAAGTATAATAGCGTCCTTGAATAGAAGGTTCTTACTTATATCAATCGATTGGTTGAATCGATAGTGAGATGATATAGGGAACACTACTCTTAATCATTCCTAGTCGAGTATTAACATTCAGGGACAATGTTAATGCAACGAGACTAGCATGTAGGTCAACTCGATGACTTGATCTCACAAGTCATGGATATAGAGATATCAAGTTGACACATGGGTATGCATTGGAGAATGTATACTGAATGACCCGCCATGAGAAAGTATTATGGATCATTATATGAGTGTCATATACTTTCTCATATGGCTATTAGTATGACTACTAGTCTTGGACCTGAAGTCATCATGGCTCCCTACATAAGGAATTACATACTTTGGCTTCATCAAACGTCATCCGTAACTGGGTGGACTATAAAGGCGATTACTGGGTATGTAACAAATTATGCGGAGGGATATGAGTGATGTAGATGAGATCTATCCCTCCTATATGATGGGAGTGACATCGATATTCTTGATAGAGTGAGACCACGAAGTGCATGGCCATGCCCAAATGAGTCAATATGAGATATTGAGCTCATTTGATTGAGTGAGTCTACTTGAGATTCAAAATTTAGATTGATTAGAGGATGACACGGTCTATGCCTCACATTGATCAATCTAGATGTCAAGGATAGAAGGACACTTGTCATATATTGTGAAGAGTCACAATTAGTAGTCACAAGGTGATGTTGGATTTCAACATTCTTATAACTTGGGTAGTAATGATGTGTTGCTAGATACCGCTCATTACTTATGCTTCTAAATGAGTTTAGGAGCATTACCAACGTTATTAGAACCTATAGGGTCACACACAAAGGGCAATTAGATGGAGATTAGGTTCATTTGATGAACCTAAAGGATTAGGTTCATGTGATGAACCAAATTGGATTAAGAGCAATCCAAATTGAGCTAATTGAGTTGGACTCAATTTGGTTCATGTGTTAAGTGAGTCTAATTTGGACTTAGACTCATTTAATTAATTTAATTCAATGAATAGAGATTTATTAAATTAACCAAATTGAGCTAATGAATAGAGATTCATTAAAATTGACTTGAACCAATGGTTAGATTAGATCAACCAAGGGAGAGAAGTGGTCAAGTTTGACTTGACTTGAGAGGAAGATGAAGGGTCAAGTTTGACTTGACCATTTGCCACCTCATTGGTGAGTTGGCAAAGAGTGGGCCAATGATGATGCTCCACATCATCATGGTTGCTTAAGTAGGATGTCACCTCATGGGAGTTACCAAGAGTTGTGACTCTTGGCATTCCATGGAGGTTATAATCCCTCTTAATGTGGCCGGCCACATCAATTCAAGGAGTAAGTTTCATTTTGTGTTGAAACCTCCATCTTCTTCCTCATTCCTTGCTTCTTCTCTCCCTCTCCTCCTCCTTGGCCGAGACCTTCAAAGGTGCTAGCACATCTTTTGTTTGGTTTCTCCATCTCTTGCTTGTGTGGATAAACATAGAGGAGAATCCACTTTGATACTTTCGAGATCCGGCGAACCGTGGATGAGCGGGATTAAGCGAAGGGCTTCGCATCAAGGGTAAATTCTTATCTTGTAGATCTAAAGTAGATCTAGGCTTAGAAAACTTGTACGTGAAAGTTTTATGAAATTTTTATTTCTTTGCACGGATCCGGTGGCGGGGTTTCAGGGTTTTCGCAACGCAAAAAGCGGTTTTTGCGGCCCGAAAAATCCAACAGTGGTACCAGAGCAAGTTGCGAAGTGCGTATGAGTTTTATTTTGAATTTTATAAAATTCTACAGATCTGTAAGTTTCTGTGTTTTCATGATTTTTATAGATTTTATGGGTAATTTTCTCGTAGAAGCGAAGCACAAGTGTTTAGACACTTGTAGGCTTCGACTGCCGAGAAAATATTTCCAAAACGGCAAGGTTTCGCCCCAAATCGTTTTGAGACAGTGGACTAAGTCGTTGTAGGATCACTTAGGAACACTCGCGATGGTTATATCGCGGGTAGGGGTGCTGCCCCTGACCCCGCAAGGGATTTCATTCTGCTATTGCGCCCGAAAATCGCTAAACGGGACCGCCGAGAATTTTTACTCATAAAAATTGTAAAAATTGTAAGAAAAATTACAGAAATTTATAGAAATTACATAATTTAGAATTATGTATTATTTTGTGATGGTCATGGCCCAAAAGACCCATTTTGATTGGATATTGTGTGTTGTAATTCATAATACGGCCTGTGTGCCGTCATGTGATTGTGCGTGTTGTATATTTGATACGCGACCTGCGCGTCGTGCCTTTCTATTTATTTATTCCTGTTGTAAATAGCTTAGACTCGAATGTAACTCGAGTTTCACCTTTTGTAATGTACAAAATTGAGGTGGTGGAAGATCTACTTGAGACAGAGTTACGAGGAGGGTGTGAGCAACACGAGGTGGTCAAAGGAAGGAGCTTGAGAAGCTATTGACCTTAGGTTGACCATCCGATCTTCTCATTGGCTTGAGAAGATCGTAGTAGGGCCATGACTAATCACAAAAAGTTTAATTAATTGCTTGTGTGTGTATATGTGATGCATGCTAGATTAGTAATTAATTAGTGTCTTAACAATTAGATTAGATCTAAGTCGCGCACATGATGCACCTCCATGATTAGATTAGATCTAAATCGAGTATATGATACGCATCATCGATTAGATTAGATCTCAATCGCGTCAACTCAAAATGCCTACCATGCCGTGATACCTATCACTACCTCGATCACATGTTGTTGTTGAATCTGCCAAAGCAGAGCAACACATATTATCTTGGTAGAGTACGGAGGGACAATCTTGGTCCCTCCTATCAACGCATGGGTGAGTACAACTCAATTAGATTGAGTAACTAGTTAACTCAATTGGATCGAGTTTAATTATAGACATTTTCTAATGGTTGGTAGATAGGTCAAAATCATGTTTATATTAACTCTTGGGCATATTAGCTAAAGCTAACTCGAGTTTTAATATAAATGTGGATATTGATCCTATAAACAAGAGTTGCATAAAGATGTAATTGGTAATTAGTTACCTACCGATCATACTAAGTCTTGGGCGATTTAGCTAAAGCTAACTCAGGGCATAGTATGATGTGGATCTTGTCCCACATGAATTATAGAATTCAGTGGGAGCATCATTTAATTAAAGGCCTAATTAGATTATTAATAGAATATGATATTTATTTATTTTCTGTATTTTTCTGTTGTAGATAACCATAACGTCAAATACGAACTCTTTCTCCATGCGTTCCGTCCTTAAAAAGGACAAGCTCAACGGAGCTAATTTCTTGGACTGGTACAGGAATTTGAGAATCGTTCTCACACAAGAATGTAAACTATACGTTCTGGAGCAGCCCATTCCGGAGGCACCTCCTGCCACTGCCACGCGAGCTGACCGTGATGCTTACAAGAAGCATCAAGATGACGCATTAGATGTGTCATGTCTTATGCTCGCGACCATGAACTCTGAGCTTCAAAAGCAACACAAGTTGATGGGCGCTTATGATATGGTTGAATATCTTCGTCAACTATATCAAGGACAAGCGAGGCACGAGAGATTCGAGATGTCTAAGGCACTGTTTCAGTGCAAGATGCAAGATGGGACTCCTGTAGGCTCATATGTACTCAAAATGATTGGGTACATAGAAAACCTACAGAGGTTGGGATTCCCACTTGGCCAAGAGCTGGCCACTGATCTGATCTTGCAATCCTTGACAGATAGCTATAGTCAATTTGTTCTAAATTATAACATGAACAAAATTAACAAGCCACTGCCTGAGATGCTTAGCATGTTAAGAACTGCTGAGCTCAACCTTAAGAAGGTTAAGGCCAACTCTATTTTGATGGTGCAAAAGGGCAAAGGCAAGGGCAAACCTAAAGGTAAGGGAAAGTCTCAAGCCAAGGGCAAAGGCAAGGCACTGAAACCCAAAGGAGGGGTCGCCAAGGATGCTACCTGCTTCCACTGCGGTCAAACCGAGCACTGGAAGAGGAACTGCAAAGTGTACCTGGAAGATCTTAAGAAGAAGAGAAGTGAGACTTTCACTTCAGGTATATTTGTTATAGAAGTCAATCTGTCTATTTCTTCATCATGGGTATTAGATACCGGATGTGCTTCTCACATTTGTACTAATGTGCAGGCGCTGAGAAATAGCAAGGCATTGACAAAGGACGAGGTGGACCTACGAGTAGGCAATGGAGCACGGGTTGCTGCTGTTACTGTAGGAACTTATCATCTATCTCTGTCCTCTGGGCTTGTATTAGAATTAGATGAATGTTGTTATGTGCCTGCTTTAACTAAGAACATCATATTAGTTTCTTGTTTGGACAAGAAAGGTTTTTCATTTATAATAAAGAACAAATGTTGTTCAGTTTATTTAAATGATATGTTCTATTATAGTGCACCTCTGATGAATGGACTCTATATTCTAGACCTTGAGAGCCCTATCTATAACATAAGTACAAAGAGGTTCAAGTTAAATGACATGAACCAAACCTATCTCTGGCACTGTCGCTTAGGTCATATAAATGACAAGCGCTTAATGCTCCAAAGCTTGATCTTCTTGTTTAAACTCCAATTCAAGCCCAACTTCGGTTCGAATAAATCCAAATCCAAGATCCTTTGATGCCTACAAAATAAGAGTCAAATATTAGCATCAAATAACACCAAAAATAAGATAATTTGCAATTAAGCTCAAGATAAATATAATGCATGAAATATGATGCAAATATAGGTTTAATCTATGAACATAACATTAAATCATGCATGTATGAACCAAAATAATACAATAAAATCATGGTGATCAATGTGCAGATATAAAGAAGAAGTCGAAGTAGAACATTGCCTTAAAGGCAAAAATACACGAACCAAACTCTGAAACATCTCTCGATGATGATGATACGATATTCATGGTAAGGAAGTTCAAAAGTTTTTTTAAAAACCAATAAGTTCAATCAAGTGCAGGTCAAAAGAAGAAAAAGGAAAGTGAGGTGCTATCATTGCAATGAAGAAGGGCATGCCAAAGACAATTATCCAAGACTAAAGAACAAGGACAATAATAAGGACAAAAGATCAACCCAGAAGAAGCTCAAGAATCTAAAGGCAACATGGGATGAAACATCGTCCCAAATCACCAAGAAGACGTAGCTTATGCTAGACTTGCACTGATGGCAAGTCACCAAGAAGATGATGAAGCAAGCTCATTAGATATGAGAATCGAGAGCATCAATGAAGGGCGAGCAACGTAAGAAGAAAGCAGCTCTACAGGAGGAGCATTAGATCATGAGATAAACAAGGTAAGTCAGATACTATCTCTACCTCCTGATAAATTATTTAAATTTATAAAAATTAAATAACTTTAGAGTAGTCATGATTCATCTGAATTGTTTAGTACTTAGGTTCCCATAATGATTTCTTAGATTACATTTTGGTTACTGGATGACCTTAGATCATGTCAACTCATTTGAAAAAATCAAAATCCCTATATTTGCATTATACTTGCATATGTGTTAGTGATACATTTTTAAAGCACAAAAAAAATATATGAATAAGAGATAAAAAAAAAATAGTTGTTGTGAGTGAAAACTAACAATTTACCCCTTTAAGACTGAGTTAGGTTACTGGAGAAATAAATATTATGTTTCTCTTGATTCCAAGTAGTCCTTTGAGACCTTGTGTAGTCTAAGAAATATGAATCAAATGTGTGGCAAGTAAGTGTCTATCACCAAGAATGCATGGAACTCAATTGGATAATGACTTAACTAGGATAGAAATTGAAACTTGAAAAGTTTGGGTCAATTATTGCACTATGCACAAGAGCTTATGCTTAGGTCATACTTAGATTACTCCACGATCATGCTCACAAATGAAACTAGTTGATAGAGTTAGGCAAGTGCACTAGGGATTATAATGCATTATAGGAGCACATGAATTTAGATTGCGGTATTTCACTTGAGGACAAGCAAAGATTCAAGTCTAGGGGTGTGATGTGCGTAGATTATATTCACTTTTATGCATATTTTGACGCACATTCACGTACTTTATTTGTACTTGATCTATACATTTTTACACCTCTTATCGTATTTTTAGCATAATTACTCTTCTTTGTAGGAGATATGCTCTTTATGTATTTTCATGTTGACATGGTGTGCTTTCAGAGTGAAAATGACACTTGTAGAAAACTTAGAAAACAAATGAAGAAAAAAGGCCTGGTCGTGTGGAATCCACATAGTCATGTCACATGCCAGAGGAGGAGAAGGCACCAACTATGTGAACTCATACGGGCATGCTATAAGGCAAAGACAAAGCAAGCCCTGACTATGTGGAATCCTCATAGCCGTGTCATTGAAATAGAGAAGGAGCAGCACCTGACCATGTGGATTTCACATGGTTGTGCGGATTTTCCAGAACCAGAACCGACTATGGCCATATGAATTCCACATGATCGTGCCACTTGACTAGAGCCCAGGCAGACTATGGTCGTGTGGAATCCACACAGCTATGGCATAGGCCATGTCAGGCCCCTGCCTAGCTCTATTTAAGAGGAGTTCTTCCCCTTTTCAAGGGGAGGAAGGTTCTCCCCTTGGGAAGATCCAACTTAGATGAGATCTCGACTTCTTCAATGCTTTCTTGGATGATTTTGAAGCCAAATTTAGCGTCTTCATCTCTCTAGCAGCTTGGATTGGATCCAAAGACCACTCTTCGTATAAGATAAGCCTTCTTCCCTTCTCTTTCTTGAGTTTTGGTGATTTTGACTTAAATCTTTATATCTTTTGATTCTTTTCTCCTAGTTATGAAGTAGATATCTTATTATAGGATTAAGGGAGTAATTGTAATGTGAATTAATGTAAAACTCACAGATTTGTCAATTTCTTATCTATATGGCATTACTATGCCTTGTATATATTTAATCTTATACGTGTGTATTTTGCTTGAGCTTAATTTCTATATTTGATTGAATATTTGTGTAGAATTGCTAATCCCGTAGAGGGAATGCCCTACATTATATGACCGAGGGGCCCTAGTGATAAGGGTTTCCCGTTTCCAGACATCTAGGATATTACCTTGAAAGGAGAGGCAATCCTCTACAAGGAAGTAAGGAATTAGATATAATTGTTATTTCTATTTCTATGTTATTGAGTGTTAGTGTGTTCTTGTGAGTATGATCGAGGTGCCTAGTCATAGGGGCATCTCGTTACCTGACTTCATAGGAATCACTTCTATATAGTAGCATAGGATATATGTTAAGATAACATTCTGTCTTGACCTTCGCGGGGAAGAACTAGTAATGAATCTAACTTCCTACAAGTGCATAGGAATAGAGGATAGGCAATAGGTGATCTATGATACATTGATTATCATTATAATGAAACTGAACCCCTAGAATATTTCTCAAACCAAATTCCTCAACACTCTATCCCTTTCTCTCTTTTTCCTACTTTTCTTTACATTTGTGTTTGCAATATTAAATCTTTCAATAGTTTAGCTAGTTCACAATGCTTGGATTCTAGTGCTTATATCCAGTCTCCATGGGATCAATATTTTATTACCTGACAACACCTGTATATTTTGCTATCCCAGTAATATTCCCTCTTTTACCATGAAATGACACTTCTCCTAATTAAGAACCAAATTCACTTCTTCATATCTTTGAAGGACTTTTGATATATTAGCTAAACATGAGTCAAAACTAGTTCCATACACTGAGAAATTATCCATAAATGCCTTCATTATACCCTCTACCAGATCTAAGAAGATAACCATCATACAACGTTGGAAAGTAACGGGGGCATTACACAATCCAAAAGGCATTTGTCGATAAGCGAAAGTTTCGTAAGGGCACGTAAAAGTGGTCTTCTCCTAATCATGGGGATGTATTAGAATCTGATAGTCTAGAATACCCATCCAAGTAGCAGAAATAAGAATGTTTAGCAATCCTCTCAAGTAGCCAGTCAGTAAAGGGAAGGGAAAATGATCTTTTCTTGTCTCTTTGTTTAACTTCCAATAACCAATGCACATCTGCCATCAGGTAAGTATTCTAGTTGGGATCAATTCATTGCTTTCGTTTTAATTACTATCATTCTACCCTTCTTTCGAACTACATGCACTGGACTTACCTATTCACTATCAGAAATTGGGTATATGATCCTTACATCCAATAATTTCAGTACCTCTTTTTGAACCACCTCCTTCATGTTGGGGTTTAATCTCCTTTGATGTTCAACTGAGCTATTCTGATCTTCTTCTAATAAAATTTTATGCTTGCATAAAGAAAGACTGATCCCTTTGATGTCATCAATGGTGTATCCAATTACTTTTCTATGCAAGCTCAGTTCTCTAATTAGTTTCTTGGTTTTTAGCTCAATCAGATTTTAATTATCATAGGAAATATGTAATTTAGCCCAAGAATTCGTATTTGAGGTTAGATGGCAAATGTTTCAGTTCCACTTGAGGTGCCGAAATTTTTGGAACAATATAGTTCTGCTCAATTATCCTTATTTGTTTATACTCTGATACTAGTTCGGAACTCTTTTCTTGTCCTCTTCTTCTCCATAACTCAAACTTTCTTCTAGGTGATCCTCTGATGTTGATAGGAGCAAACAATTACTGTTACATCCATTAACTTCCAACAACCAATGCATATCTGCCATCAGGTAAGTATTCTAGTTGGGATCAATTCATTACTTTCATTTTAATTACTATCATTCTACCCTTCTTACGAACTACATGCACTGGACTTACCTATTCACTATCAGAAATTGGGTATATGATCCCTACATCCAATAATTTCAGTACCTCTTTTTGAACCACCTCCTTCATGTTGGGGTTTAATCTCCTTTGATGTTCAACTGAGCTATTCTGATCTTCTTCTAATAAAATTCTATGCTTGTATAAAGAAAGACTGATCCCTTTGATGTCATCAATGGTATATCCAATTACTTTTCTATGCAAGCTCAGTTCTCTAATTAGTTTCTTGGTTTCTAGCTCAATCAGATTTGCATTAATTATCATAGGAAATATGTAATTTAGCCCAAGAATTTGTATTTGAGGTTAGATGGCAAATGTTTCAGTTCCACTTGAGGTGCCGAAATTTTTGGAACAATATAGTTCTGCTCAATTATCCTTATTTGTTTATACTCTGACACTAGTCTGGAACTCTTTTCTTGCCCTCTTCTTCTCCATAACTCAAACTTTCTTCTATGTGATCCTCTGATGTTGATAGGAGCAAACAATTACTGTTATATCCATATCCGTTTAAAGCATTTTCGTTATCTATATCCATAGTTGAATTCGTTAGAGGCGTCATATGACCCAACATCTATGTCAATGTTCCACCGCACTAAGGTAATAACTCTGTGAGATCCTCATGATAGAGATGAATATCTTCTTCTAAAGGGCTTTCGATTTTACTGCTCTCTTGGCTTGATTTCAGGTAATATTATGCATATATATAAATCCAATCATGAATAACAACCAAGACTGCATAGCTATTAATAATAGATCATAATATAAGGACAAATAATAAGGTATCATACTCAGGGTCAATATAAAACAAATTTAATGTAAACAAGTAATTGCGACCTAATCAAAATATGACAGTAATCAATCATGCACTATAATCAAAGTTCTCAAAAAAACAAGTAGGATCTACCCACCTCAAATGTAGATCATCTTAACTATCTTCAAGTCCAAGGTCTGCCTCGAGCTCAACTCCTACAAATATAAGATACAAATCTAGTCTAAGTACTAGAGTACTCATATTAATAATTCAGCTAACTATTAAGTTAATTAAACTAACTTAGTTAACTCTTAACTAATATTTAATAAATTATCCATTTAATAATTTGATTAACTCGAAGTGAATTAATTAATTATTAATAAATTAATTAAATCAATCAATTATGCAAGTTATCAATTCAATCAAGTAACCTCAATTAAATCATCTAATACATCCATTAATCTCAATTAATCAACCATTTAAACTAACCTAATTAACTATCCAACTTATCATATAAATTAATCAAATAATGTTGATTAATCATCTCATACTCTTAGTTAATAATTAATCAATCAATCTTAATTAATCAACCTTTAATTGACTTCTCAATTAAACTATAAATTAATTAACCAAGTAATTAATCAACACTAATTAATTAGAGTTACTAAATTTATAATTAGGATTATTAATCAAGTCATTAGTTAACCCAATCAACTTAACCTAATCTTAATTAACCTGAAATCACAAAATAAACCTATGTTAATCAAAACATTTAATTAATCATTACCCAAACTCTTCTTCTCTGATGGAGCCTCTTAAAGAGCTGGTGATCAGTGGTGGAATGGGAGGCCGATAGTGGCCTCTAGCAGCTAGCAGTTTTGTGGCAGTGATGGCCGTGAGTGTAGAAGAGGGGGACATCGGGACCGAAGCTGCCTTGGCTGCTGCTTAAGTAGCCCTTGAAAAAGGACTTCATAAGCTCGAAAGGGTTGTGAAGACTCTAACTTCTTTATTGACAGAGAACAGACCACTCACCTAGCAAGAAGTAAGAAGTTTGATTGCAGAAATTATACAACAACCAAAGTTAATTGAGGAAGAAGCCCTCAAGTTAACCACAAATCTTGACAAGAAGCTACACAGGGTGGAGCAGCTTTTATCAAAAATTGAAAAATAAATTTTTGGATGAGTTAGAACCAAAAATACAAATTCCTACAAAGAAGCTATTAAAGATACTGAGGCATTAGAACCACCATCACTTGGATTCGTCAAGCTAAGTGAATACTCCAGCACTGTTGCTAACGGAGTAGCAATCATCAAGCAAAATAATTTTCAAATTCAATTGCTAACTCAAATAGCTGAAAGTCTGCAAGAAATACAGGCAGATTTAAAGGTCATCATCGAATATCAACGAAAGGGAGGTGAAGGTACATCAGTATTACCTAAATCCCTTATTACCAAACTCTCAAATTTGTCTCTAGGTCCAGGAGAGAGACCTAAAGCAAAAGGCAAGCTCCTAATATTCAAATATCCTCTAAAAATCCATAAAGAGGAAAAAGCAAAAGCTGTAAAATGACGACAGGGACGCAGACAAAAGGGGCATCCACAACACCTTTAGTTGAAGATCAAATACGCAAATTTCGTCATAACCAAAGATGTCTCTTTAATATACAGCAAGCTTCTAGAAGGATAGGACTAAGATTACTAGGGAGGCCATCACCCCAACATACACTGGAGCAACAACTGGATCCTCAAGTCCAATTAAGGCTCTCCATGCAGGAGAGAGCAGCAATAGCACCAGTGGAAGTATTATATCATTCAAGAAGTGATGACTCTAACCATCGCGTCTACATGCACCGATCAGAGGAAGCTATCATTTGTACCGACAACAACCAAGTAGATAGAACCTTCATATCAGAAGAAATCTTCAATCAAGTACAACGAAGCAGGATGTAGTATATTCACTTTGGTCTTCTCCAGGTATGAATTCAAATTCGTCATCGACGGGAAGAGGGTACTTTAGCCCTTGTCCTATTCAGAGATAACAGGTGGCAGAATGACCAATCTATAGTCGCCACCATGGAAGTTGATTTAAATCGGGGAAGCCAACTAATCTATGTCATCCCTAATATAATGATGACAATTGGAGATTTCTTCAGAAATATCCAGCTTTCTATTGCCACCAGAGGATACGAAACATGGCAAAATGGTGAAGTCAATCTTTTAATCACCAGAGGGATGATTGGTCGACTGTCTAACACACCAAATGTTGCCTTCGCATATGAGATAAATGGCGTTGTTGATTATCTAACAAGTCATGGAATTGTTGCCGTGCCAAGACGACGATATTCAACAAGGCAACTACAAGGGATGAATTGGGTTATTCGACCCACTAACATATGTATCCCAATGCAACCATCAAAAGCATCTAGCAGTAATTTGCTAGATGATAGGATTTCTCTAAGTTTCTCAAGTTACCAGGCTACACCAATAGCACAAGGACCCACCTACAACAATAAAGATGAAGAGGTGGCTAGTGATGAAGAGGAACTAAGGTCGCATATTATTGCGGTCTTAGTAGAGAAACAAAGATTATTGGTCAAATGGCTAGTGCCATCAACAATTTTACCAAAAAGAGCAACCGAAGGAGCATCTGGATATGATTTGGCAATCAACCGGGCTCAAGATATACCTGTGTATGGGAGATCACTCTTATCAACAGGTCTTAGCATTAAAACTCCTGAAGGGACTTATGCAAGAATTGCACCAAGATCTGGCGCAGCCTTTCGAAGGGGAATCCTAATCGGAGCTGGAGTTGTTGACTCCGATTATAGAGGTGAAGTACAAATTTTGGCATTTAATACTACTGATCAAGACATTTTCTTGCAGAAACATGAGAGTATAGCTCAAATTATCTTAGAGCATATTTCCACACTTGAAGTCATTGAAGTTAATAATCTTGAGGACACAATACGAGGAGACCATGGCTTTGGCTCTACATCAAAACAAATAAACGAATTACAGCACAAACTGACTACCACATGGCTTCAATCTATAGCCATGAGTTTCATTCCTCCTGAGCAAAGATCTACAACTTCCTCACCAACTGGCAGTAGTGATGCTAGGACATGGTACAACACTATTGGTATACCAGAAACTTCAACCAGTCAACAATCACGGTGCCTGTCATGGCAGAATATTATTAATACGCTGTGTCCACCAGAAGAAACACCAACAAAGCTACCAGAAAAGAGAAAGGAACATGCTGGTCCTCGATTCCCATCATATGATAGCTATGTAGGTGAGGCACCGCCATGGCCCTCTATCCACCGGTCCATAGACTACCTTATAATTGAGGAAGAAAAGTTCATAGCTGTTCTAAATATGGAGGACACAAATTCTGAGGTAGAAAGCTTACAGTATGTTTGAATTATTATTATGATCGCATAGTTGAAGGTGGCGGGAAAAAGGGGTCACCTTACCCTATCAAAATTATTCCGGAAATAATCATAGCAGGACAAGAGCTTGAGGAAAATTGGGAAATAGAATATCTCCAACTAGCTCGACTCACTGAGCACATATATTCTTCCTCAACCATCTCCACATATAGACCTCCAGTTGATACAACTATAGGGTCGCCGAATTACCCCCTAGCGGTAGAAATAGGGGAAGGGTCTGGATAGAGGCCAAGTTTTGAAGGATATCACGGAAATGAAAAATTTAAGTCCAAGGATTATTCTGAGATGTGGAATCTACCATCTGCTTTTCAGCAAACTTGGGCTATGTTCATAATCCCCACAGAATTAGGAAAATTTGACGAAGTCTTTAAGAGATGGGAATCTATCACTAAAAATTTAGTATCCCTTCAAGGCTTCACAGACGCAGCAAGCAAAGCAGAATTTATTGTAAATCTGCTCAGAGAAGCTGAGAAGCTGGTCTGGGTTCAATGGCGAATGTCATTTCCAAATGAATATCAAGAATTATTAAACATGAGTGTATTAGTCTCCATGTGTTTAATATATATAATGTCCACTAATTAAATGAGTTACTAACAACTCACTTAATTAATATCTAGCTCCAAGAGTAGTACCACTCAACTAAGTCCACCTACAGGGTTTACATGACAATCCTTATGAGCTCCTCAAGGGGGCATCATCAACCTATATTTCTAGGACACAGTTTCATTCTATAATCAACAACACACCATATAAATAATATTATTTCCCAACTTATCGGCCTATTGATTTAACGAACTAAATCACACCCTTTGATAAATTAAAGAAATAAATATTAAGTATATGTGATTATTATTATATCATGATTAAGAGTACACATTTCCATAATAACAGAGGTATTGTTTTTTTATATATTCAGTATAAAAAGAAACTACATCAAATGATCCTGCTCAATACACTCAGAGTGTACTAGTGTAATTTTATAGTCAAGATAAACTAATACCAAATTACATTACGACTATTCTAATAGTTTGTTCCTATCCATCTTAGTCGTGAGCTACTATTTATAATTTATAAGGAACTGATAACATGATCTTCTGTGTGTGACACCACACACCATGTTATCTACAATATAAATTAATTGAACAACTACACTTAGCATATAAATGTAGGCATTTGACCAATGTGATTCTTTATTTCAAAAATAAATGTTTACAAAAAGCTAGGCTTTTAGTATACACTCTAACAATCTCCCACTTATACTAAAAGACTATGCTGTCATAAATGTTGTCATACATCTGATCCCCATCCCCTCAATATATCGATCAAAAGCTTTCGCCAGAAGGGCCTTTGTGAAAGGATCTGCCAGGTTATCTGCTGATGCAATCTTGGCGACAACAACTTCTCCTGGCTTTACGATGTCTCGTATCAGGTGGTACTTGCGCTCTATGTGTTTACTCACCGTATGGGCTCGTGGTTCCTTCGAGTTTGCTACTGCACCGCTATTATCACACTAAATTGTGATGATTTTGGGCAAACCAGGAATCACATCTAAGTCCATTAGGAAGTTCCTAAGCCATACAGCTTCTTTGGCTGCCTCAGAGGCTGTCACATACTCAGCTTCCATGGTTGAGTCTGAAACGTATTTCTGCTTAACACTCCTCCATGCAATGGCTCCACCTCCAAAAGTAAACACATAGCCTGATGTAGACTTACTATTGTCCCTATATGATTAGAAGTCAGAATCTGTGAACCAGCATATAATCTTTAGTCCTTCTAAGGTACTTCAATATATGCTTTTCAGCAGTCCAATGTCCTTGTCCAGGGTTACTTTGATATCTGCTAACCATGCCCACGGTAAAACAAATATCTGGTCTCGTGCACAACATAACATACAATAGGCTTCCTACTGCCGAAGCATAAGGAACTGCCTTCATTTCTTCTATCTCTTTTGATGTCTTCGGAGACATCTCTTTAGATAAAGATACTTCATGCCTAAAAGGTAAAAAACCTTTCTTTGAGTCTTGCATGCTAAAACGAGCTAGGATTGTATCGATATATAAAGCTTGGGATAAGCACAACATTCTTTTCTTGCGATCCCTTATTAACGAATTGCTTGTGATCCCAAGAATATGTGTGCATTCTCCCAAGTCCTTCATAACGAATTGCTTGGACAACCATACCCTTACTTCCGACAACACTTTGATATTATTTCCAACTAACAAAATGTCATCTACGTAGAGTACAAGAAATACTACCATGTTTCTATCACACTTCTTGTATACACAAGACTCATCCGGACACTGAATAGATCCATACGACTGGATTACTTCATTAAACCGGATGTTCCAAGACCTTAAAGCTTGCTTCAGTCCATAAATAGACCGATTTAGCTTACAAACTAGATGCTCTTTGCCCTTTGCTATGAACCCCTCTGGTTACTTCATATGGATGTTTTCTTCAAGACTTTCGTTAAGGAAAGTTGTCTTGACATCCATTTGCCAAACCTCATAATCCATATGAGCGGCAATAGATAAGAGTATCCGAATAGACTTTAGCATGACTACCGGTGAAAAAGTTTCCTCATAATCAATTCTCTCTTTCTGAGTATACCCCTTCGCAACAAGTTTAGCTTTGAAGGTTTCCACCTTCCCATCTATCCCTCTTTTACTTTTGTAGATCCATTTACATCCAACGGATTTTACACCATTTGATGGTTCTACAAGCTCCCAGACCTTATTAGAATATATAGATTCTATTTTAGAATTCATCGCTCTTTGCCAAGATACTGCATCTTTATCTTGGAGTACTTCGTCATATGTCCGGGGATCAGGTTCATGTTCACCAGGGATCAAGTCTGAAGAATCTCCTAAAAACATGAATCTCTCAGGTTGCCTCACAACCCTCCCATTACGATGAGGCACTGTCTGTAACTGTGTATCATTTGTGACACGTGTTGTAGTTTCTTGTGATATTTCATCTTGTACTGTTGGTACTAGACTAGACGTGTCCTCTCTAATTTCCTTGAGAATAATTTCGCTCATGAGCTTATGGTTCATTACATAATCTTCCTCTAAAAATCGAGCATTAGTGCTAACAATGATCTTCTGATTTTAGGATTATAAAACAAACCACCTTTCGCCCCCTTAGGATATCCTACAAACAGACAAACTTCTGTAGGTGATTCTAACTTGCCAGTATCTCCCTTCAGCACATATGTTGGACTACCCCATATCCGAATATGACTCAGACTAGGCTTACGCTCATTCCACAATTCCATGGGAGTATAGGGTGCTGATTTAGAAGGTACCATATTCAGAATGTACACTGCTGTTTCCAAAGCATACCCCCAAAACAAATCTGGTAATTCTGAATAACTCATCATCAATCTAACTATCTCCATAAGAGTTCTATTCCTTCTTTCTACCACACCATTCTGTTGGGGTGTACCAGGTGAAGACAATTAAGATTGAATCCCGACCTCTGATAAGTAATTCCTAAACTCTCCAAAGAGGTATTCGTCACCACGATCAGACCGTAATGTCTTGATACTTTTACCATGACGTTTCTCCACATCAGCCTTGTACTCTTTGAACTTATCAAAGCATTCAGACTTGCGACGCATCAAGTAAATGTATCCATATCTCGAATAGTCGTCTATGAAAGAGACAAAATATTCGAAACCACCTCTTGTCTGGATAAACATAAGACCACACAAATCAGAATGAACCAGTTCTAACACATCTTTGGCTCTATACCCCTTGGCCATAAAAGGTCTCTTGGTCATTTTACCTTCCAAGCAAGATTCGCAAGTTGGAAAGTTTTCCAACACTAATGAACCCAAGGGTCCATCGGCTATTAGCCTTTGAATCCTACTCAAGTTAATATGACCAAGCCTTAGATGCCAAAGATATGTTTGGTTCATTTCCGAAGGTTCCTTTCTCTTATTAGAATTAAAAGATGTGTTATTAATTTTTCATTTGTTGCTTTGCGAGAGAAATTGGATTTAGAGTATACGAATTGCCTAGTAATGCACCAGAACAAATAATAACCCTATTTTTCTTGATAACTACTTTGTCATCAAAATAAACAGAATATCCATCCACAAAGAGTTTAGAAACTGAAATTAAATTCTTTCTAAAAGTTGGTACATAAAGACAATTTCTCAAAATCAAAGTTCTATTCCTATCGAATGATAAGTAGACGTCTCCCACTGCAACAGCCGCCGCTTTTATAGCATTGCCCATGTAGACGGTTATCTCTCCTTCATATAGTCATCGGATTTCCTAGAACCCCTGCAATGTATTGCAGACATGATCAGTGGCTCCTATATCTACACACCAGGTATTGGTAGATAGCACCGCTAAACATGTTTTAACTACTAGAGAATAAGATATACCTCTATTGTTCTCTTTCCTTCGAGGACAGTCTGCCTTCCAATATCCAGACTACTTACAGATGAAGCACTTGCCCTTTGGCTTCTTCACTCCAGCTTTAGGTCCAGTACCTAGAGATCTATTCACCTTCTTTACTGAGCCAGCCTGTTTCTTCTTCTTCTTTCCTTTCGACTTAGAAGTAGAAACATTTTCAGCAAAGTGAATCTGAGAACTATGATGAAATATACCTTCTGCTGCCTGAAGTTCTGTTAGAAGTTCCACCAATGTATAAGCTCTTTTGTTCATGTTATAGTTCAGGCAGAACTGCTCAAAACTTCTGGATAACGTTTGGAGAATAATATCGATCTGGGTTTCTCCATCAATTTCAGCTCCAAGGATTTGTATTTCGTTCAAATAAGTCATCATCTTTAGGATATGATCCCTTACAGGTGTCCCCTTTAACATGGTGGCTGCCATTAATTTTCTCATTGCCTCTTGCCTAGCATCCAGATTCTGGTGTCTGAAGAGTTCCTTGAGATTGTTCATCATATTATAAGTAGTTGGTAAGTCCTGATGCTGATGTTGTAGCACATTTGACATTGAAGCCAAAATATAACACCGCGTCATCTCATCTGTCTTTACCCATTTCTTATGATACTCAATCTCCTCTTCACTAGAATCACTATTAGGCACATTAGGGAAGACCTCTAATAATACAAACTTATAGCCTTCAGTAGTTAGGACAATGTCCAGGTTTCTTTTCCAATCTATGTAATTGGGACCAGTAAGTTTGTTCTCTTTCAGTATAATAGCCAGTGGGTTGAAAGTCATCCTAAGAATCACAAAATAAGTTTTGGTTAAGACTCTAAATTTAGAATAATATTGATTCCTTAAACAATATTATTTAAATTTACCAACACCTCAAAACACTATGAATTTTGCATGCCATGTTAGTGTGGACGTATACAAATTCAACATTTGTAAGAGGAGATTTTACCCATTAATTTTATTATCTTGTCATCCGATCTTTATGACAAATAAAATTAATAGTTGGTTTTCCTTTGGTCTCACAAATAATAGCAGTGACTCAATTGAGGAAGATACTATTAAATGCGCCTAAGTGTATACCATTACTTGATACTTAGTCCATTAAATAGGATTGTGCCCCTTTAGTTGGAGAAGATCACACGCTCCTAAATAATTTCCTATAACCATCCATAAAGGAAGTTTGATCTAGTGATCCGCAAACAAACTCATCTGTTGTGGAGGGAGGCACTCAGAGCCAACACGTAAGTTTGTTACATCACTTACAAATAAGTAATGGAGATCGTGGAATTTATTTACTAATCCCTCTCTCACTTAGTTATTTAAGGTGAGGAATTTTAACCATGCAAGCACACATCACAGTAAATAAAACCAATAAATATGAAAATTAATTTTCCAACTATTATGGTTTCATCCATCACTATCCTCTGTGTGCAGTCAACCCTAGCTGTTGCCATCTTTAGCCACTGCAATCGGGTTTAGTCGTCGCATCGATCTTTCTTCTTATTCCGCTGCGTCTCTGGTCCTCAAATAGTACCACACTTCGTAAGGATACGATTCGCGACAAAAATAGAATTTTACATTTATCGATCCTATATTCCACTAGGGAATGTACATGTAATCTAGATTGAAACAAAAATGTAAAATCCTAAAACTAATACAGCTCCTGCTGTATTTAATACATACAATCATGCACACACATAAAATGCCCTTGACATGTCCAAGGGTCCAATCACACACAATCACTATAATCCATAATAGTTGGAGCCTGCAACCATAGAGTTAGCATATCCTACTATTATCCTGCTTAAATTATACTGAAAATCAAACACACAGAGGCAAACCCTAGCTCTGATACCAGTTGTTAGTTGCTACTCAGAATATCATACCGGTTCCCCTGTACAAAAAATTTATACAAGTCCTGAACCTTTTCTAACAACCTATTGTGTTATTTAGAAATTAAACTTGGAATCGCAAACAGAACTTAACATTATTGATTCCAAATTCAACTTATCTTTTCTTAGAGGTTTAGACTTGGATCGCAAACAATGCTTAATATTATTAATCCAAATCCACCTATGTTACAAATTTGATTAAATATTTATTTCAGATATCAGCTTTCAGGTTAAACATGGCGAGGCACTAGGCCTTCTTAGGTATGGGATCATCCACCACTTCCTAGACAAAGCCTTTCAAGGAAATTCAATATTTAATCTCCTTATAGTAACCCAAGGTCTAACCACTAAGAACAATCAAATCACAAGATTGAAAAATAAAAGAAACACAAAATCGAATCATAAATCCGAAACCTAGAATCGTTAGCCTCTTGTGTTTGGTATTTCAAGATCTAAACAAAAGAATAAACTAGTTATGATGCGGAAACTAATAACTAATTATACCTTTCGTAGCTTATGAGGGCCTGCCACCACCAAGGAATAGAGAAGAGGAATAATAGATGTGTTGTGAGGTGAGGCACCTCTACCATCTCTTTTATATTCCTTAGTCTTGGCAAATAAGAAAAGTTTTAAACATAATTAAAACTACCTTATTTTCCTTGCCAATAAAAGAAAATTTAATTAAAATTTTCCTTTTATTCTTTTAATGGTCGGCCCCTACATGCCCTCCAAACAAGGAAAGTTTTAAACACAAAATTAAAACTTCTTAATTTGTTTCTGAAAATTTTTAAAATAAAATTTCTATTTTAAAAATTCCCTTCATGGTTAGTTATAAAAGGAAACTTTTATAAATTAAAATCTCCCTATTAAAATATGTAGATGATTACAAAAAGGAAAGTTTTCTCCAAAATTAAAATATTCCTTTTAACTACAAATAAGGAAAGATATCAAACCTTTAATTTTAAAACTCTCTTTTAAATCATGGCTTCCACATAAGGAAAGATTTTAAAAATAAAATCCCTTTTATTTTAATTGTAGTCGGCCACCTTAGCTTGGGTTCCAAGCTAGGGTCGGCCGCCACTTGATCCCATCTGACCTTGGTTTGGTAGGCCCTAGCTTGGGCTCCAAGCTAGGCTTGGTAGGCCACCTTAAGGTGGGTAAGAAATTGGGTTTGGGTGGGTATAAGACTTTATAAATAAGAGGCTATGATAGGGACCGAGAGGAGGAATTGGTTTTGGTCTCCCGATGAACTTGAGCTTCCTGTGTTCGCCTTGAACACCCAACTCGAGTTCATCAATAATAACCCATACCACTAAAGAGTTATTATTGAACTACCACACCAATCTCATATTACTATATGGGCTCCTTCTTATCATGAGTGTGTTAGTCTCCCTGTGTTTAATATATATAATGTCCACTAATTAAATGAGTTACTGACAACTCACTTAATTAATATCTAGCTCCAAGAGTAGTACCACTCAACTTCATTGTCATGTCGGACTAAGTCCACCTGCAGGGTTTGCATGACAATCCTTATGAGCTCCTCAAGGGGGCATCATCAACCTATATTTCTAGGACACAGTTTCATTCTATAATCAACAACACACCATATAAATAATATCATTTCCCAACTTATCGGGCATATTGATTTAACGAACTAAATCACACCCTTTGATAAATTAAAGAAATAAAAATTAAGTATATGTGATTGTTATTATATCATGATTAAGAGTACACACTTCCATAATAACAGAGATATTATTTTTTTATATAGTCAGTATAAAAAGAAACTACCTCAAATGGTCCTGCTCAATACACTCAGAGTGTACTAGTGTAATTTTATAATCAAGATAAACTAATACCAAATTATACTACGATTATTCCAATGGTTTATTCCTATCCATCTTAGTCGTGAGATACTATTTATAATTTATAAGGAACTGATAACATGATCTTCTGTGTGTGACACCACACACCATGTTATCTACAATATAAATTAATTGAACAACTACACTTAGCATATAAATGTAGACATTTGACCAATGTGATTCTTTATTTCAAAAATAAATGTTTACAAAAAATTAGGCTTTTAGTATACACTCAACAGCTGCGTCTCTTGTTCCTCGAGCAATCTTCCGCTCCGGCGTCTCGTCCCTCGAAAACACTGCATGCTTCCTTCTCATCCGCCGATGCACTCTCCCGTGCCGTCCTTCTCGCTAGCTGCGTCTTCCGCTCGACTCCCTATGCTCCTAAGCTCCTGCACACTTAGACACAAGGTTAAAACACCACAGGACCTAACTTAACTTGTTGATCACATTAAAACAACTTTGGGATTCCAACAATCTCTACCTTTTTTATGTAAGCAATCCAAGTTATGTTTGGGTAACTAGTATAAATTAAAAGTAATTAAATTTTGCAATGAAAGTGCAAAAAGATAAAAAAATTTAATTTTGATCCTACTTCCCCCTAGACTTAATATTACCTTCTTCCCCTTTGATCACATAAAAAATGAGGTTCCAAAAAAAATCTAAGGGTTAGTCCTTTGAAATAAGCAAAGTATATTTATATGAAATACTTTGAAAGATAGAACCCAAAAGAATTTTCTAATAGCTTTTTTTTAATTCAATTTTTGAGATCTAAAAAAATAGAGCATGCATTTTCAAGATTTATCACAAATTGCATTTTAGATAAGTAAAAATTTTTAATTAAAAAAAATCTTCTGTGGGCAGGAATAACTCAAACGAAATTTTTATAGTTTAATAATTTGCAAAAAGAATAATACTAGCTTATTATTATTTTTTTATTTAAAAATTCATTCTTAAGTTATTGCCATTGTTTTAATATCATTTTGATATCTAAATTTCTATTATAGTCTATCATAATTTCTCAAATCATAATTTTTCAAATTTGAAGTAGAAAATATTGAGCATGCAGAAAATTATTTTATTTCCTTTATCATGTTATTTTCTATTGTTAGTTTGTTGAGATTCTTTAATCTATAAGTTGTTGCTTGAGTTTCTTTTAACTCACTATTCTTAGTAAATAATTTTTTAGATTTTAATTCACAAAATTCTTTCGACAGGATAATTTCTAATTTACAAAAATCTTTCGACGACATTTCTAATTCGCAAAAATCTTCCGACAATGTTTTGATTGACTTAATTAATTGGTCAGGAGGAGAAAACCATTCCTGACTTACCATGTTGGCTTTTGATTCTCCCCCTGTTGAGTTGTTTTCTTCCGAAGGCTCTCCCCCTTCATCGATGCTCATTTGGGATGAGCTTTCTGTGTCCTTGGGATGGAATTCGGCTGTTAGGGTTGTCCCAGCAGTTTCCTCGATCTCGGACTCTTCTGACGGTGACTTGGTGTCCATCAAGGAGTTGGATTTGACCTCAACTGGTTCTTCATAGAGCTTCAAGAACTTTTCCCAAAGTTCTTTTGTGCTTTTGTATTTTCTGACTTTGTTGAGATCCTTGGCAGGTAGTACGTTCAGAAGACTGGACTCAGCCTTACCATTTGCCATAACCTCGTTACGTTGCTCATCAGTCCACTGATGCTCCTCAAGTTCTTCTCCTTCTTTGCTTTTGGGCATTTCAAAGCTATATTTCATTGTTAGACACATATTTAAGTCAGTTTTAAAATAAACATGCATTCGTCACTTCCAAAAAAGTGAACTCCCCCTCGAAAGTTGGTGTGTAGATGTTAACTCCGGCAATCTCGTTGCTTCAGTCGGCGGTTAGTCCTTCTGAGGCGTCCTTACTTTGATACAACTTGTTAGATTGCGTTGGCCGGCTATAGGGGGGTTGAATAGCCCTATAAAAACAAAACACAACCCTTCTTGAACTTTCTAAAGAACACTTGCATAAATAAAGTAAACAAATAAAATAGAAAAGAAGAGGCACAAGTATTTTTTACTTGGTTACAACTAGGGAGGTTGTTAATCCAAGGAATGAATCGCGCACTAGAATATCTTCTTCAGGTGGAGAAGCCTCTTATAACATTTAAGCACAGAGAATAAAGAAGCTAAACTACAAATGAAGTACACAAGTGTTGGAAATGCTAATTGCTTGTCTGTTCTCTAGCTTCTGGACCAAAACTATATTTATAGCCTTGGTTGAGGCGCCTGGAAGGGTTTCAGACGCCTAGGAGGGGATAAAACTTTATCCCTGACACAACGATCAACGTCCATGTCATTCTGGATAAAATCAGCATTTCGAGCACCCAGAATGGTTCTGAGCGCCCCGGACTGCTCTGGGCACCCTGGGTGGGGAAAGTCAACCTCGTTGTCTTTTTCAGCCTGGGTCTTCTGCTCCGGCTCTGTTCACCTCGGTCCGGGTCTTCCGCTCGCTTGGGTAATCTCGGCCATTCGGAATAGGGCTCACCCGAACCTAACTTCCGGCCTTCTTGAGCAGGTTTCCGTTCCGACTTCTCGTCCCTCGGAATTGTCGCATGCCTCCTTCTCGTCCGTCAGCGTATTCATCCGCAGCTCTTCGTCCCTCGGTCACACCCCGTGCCGACCTTCTCGCTAGCTGCGTCTCTTGCTCCCCGAGCAATCTTTCACTCTGGCTTCTCGTCCCTCAGAAACACCGCATGCTTCCTTCTTGTCCACCGGTGTATTCTTCCGCAGCTCCTCGTCCCTCAAACGCACTCTCCCGTACCATCCTTCTCGCTAGCTACGTCTTTCGCTCAACTCCCTATGCTCCTAAGCTCCTGCACACTTAGGCATAAGATTAAAACACCACAAGACCTAACTTAATTTGTTGATCACATCAAAACAACCTTGGGGTTCCAACATTTACTGGCCTTGAACTATCAGAAAAAATATGGGCAAAAATGCTAGGAGACTTAGGAACCAAAATTAAAAAGGCCTTTGAGGATAAATATCAAGGAAACACTAGGCGTCATCCCAAGAATTTTATTCTCCTACCGGTATTTAGAAAATGAATAAAAGGATGCCACTTTCAAAAGGGCTCTAAAAGACTTATCATTCTGTAGCAACATCCCTATTCCTAGATATTACAAAACTCCAGCAAGAAATATGACATAAGAAGATAAAAGACCTATAAAGGGAAGCCACACTCATCACATGCAAAATAGAAAAGAAGAAGCACTTAGTCAGAAATAAGAAGTGCAAATGTTTTCTTTGTGGAGAAAAAGGGCATTTCGCTAGAGACTACAACAATGAGAAAAAGAATGTCAAGAGAGTTGCAATGTTTAAGCAACTTAACCTTCTAGAAGACTGTGAGATAATATCTGTTGAAGAAGGAGAAGACCAAAGTGACGCTATTTATAGTATTTCTGAAGAAGAAGATAATATTGAAGATCTCCAACAAGGACTAAATGCTCTAACAATAATGGATCTTTATGTTGGGAAGAAAGAAGGTGGAGATAGGCCACAGGTAAAGGGCACAAGTACAAATATCCCAGAAATAGTATGAATGCAAACACTTATGGGAGATTAATGAAGAAGTTCACGGGGATCATCTCAATTGTCAGTGTTGCAAAAGAGAAAGTCAAAGGAGGCATAGAAGGCATTGCTCGATGTGCAAAATCACGGTGTGCGGGATGTGCAGCATATACTACTTTGATAAACGCACCCCTGTAGCACAGTCTACACCAATCAGGTATAACCCCAAAGATTTGTTAAAAGAACAACAAGACTATATTGCATTTTGTGAAGCAGAAATTAAAAGGCTAAAGGCAGAAGTTGAAGCCCAACAAGTCAAACAAGAGGAGGAAAGCCAAATCCTAAAATAGGCGGTCGAATTGGCTGAAGAAAATATAAAACTCAAGCAAGAAATTAGAGAATGGGAGACCAAATATAAGAAGTTAGAAGAAGAAGCCTTAGAACACGACTGCTTAAGATTTGAAAAGGAAGATCTAGAAAGGGAGGAATTTGAAGAAAATCTGAACGTGCTCTTAATGGAAGAAACATAGAAAATCCTATCACTAGAGACCCAAGAGGTAATATAATCCCCCTCTAGAAAAGCTAAAAATATGCTTCTTAATCTAAAAGTAGGGATTGAAATCCCTAATATTCCTTTATTTCAAGTAAATGTCATTCTAGACACAGGAACCACCACATGTTGCATAGATCAAGTTACAGTACCAGAAGCGACCCTAGAAGAAAACCCCTTTCTGGTTCATTTCAGTGGTATTACTTCAAAGACAACAACGAAGAAGAAATTAAAAGGGGGAAAATGATAATTGGGGAAAATACTTTCAGAATTCCCTATACATATTCATTTCCAATGAAGCTAGAGGAAAATATTCAGATGATTATTGGGTGCAACTTCATAAGAGCAATGTAAGGAGGAGTCAGAATTGAGGGCAACACGGTAACTTTTTAAAAAAACCTAACCACTATAAGCACTCTTCCCTTTGTATCTGCAGAAGCTGCGATAGAGGAATTAGGCCTGGAAGAAGATGATTATATTCAAATCTAGGAACTAGTATACTATTCTATTGGGAACACGCAGCAACTTTTTCGAGAAAAATTCAATGGCATCCTAACAGAACTGAAGGCCCAAGGTTATATTGGCGAAGATCCCTTAAAGCACTGGAGCCGAAACCAGTGGTATGTCAATTAGACATCAAAATTCAAGATTTCATTATTGAGGATAAACCACTGAAGCACCTTACCCCTCAAGATAAAGAATCTTTCTCGAAGCATGTAAAGTCATTACTCGACATCGGTGTCATCGAGCCAAGCAAAAGCAGACACCGAACAACCACAATCATCGTAAATTTGGGAACCACCGTCGACCCAAAAACTGGTCAGGAAGTCAAAGGAAAAGAGCAATTGGTATTTAATTATAGGAGACTCAATGATATTACCAACAAAAATCAGTATAGCTTACCAGGAATAAATACTATTCTAAAGAAGGTAAGCAGCAGTAATATTTATTCAAAATTCGATTTGAAGTCAGGATTTCATCAAGCAGTCATGCACCCTGACTCAATTGAATGGACTGCTTTTTGGGTTCCTGATGGCTTATACGAATGACATGCTATGCCATTCGGATTGAAGAATGCTCCTGTAATATTCCAAAGAAAAATGGACAACTATTTCAAAGGTACAAAGTAATTTATTGTTGTATATATTGATGATATTATGGTCTTTTCAGAGACAGGAAAGGAGCATGAAAAACATCTTCGCATAATGCTTAGCATCTGCAAAAAGAATGGGTTGGTCCTCAGCCCCTCGAAAATGAAAATTGCATTAAAAGAGATTGAATTCCTCGGCGCCATTCTTGGCAATAGAAGGATCAAGTTACAACCGCACATAATCAAGAAAATCCTTCAATTCAACGAAAAAGATTTGACCAAAAAAAGAGGTCTCAGATCATGGCTTGGTATTCTAAATTATGCCAGAAATTATATCCCAAATTTGGGAAAATTACTGAGCCCTCTATATTCCAAAACCAGTAGCACTGGTGAGAAGCGTATGAATCAACAAGATTGGGAGTTAGTAAAACTAATCAAAGATAAAGTACAGCAGCTTCCTGATCTTGAGGTACCTCCTAAAAATTATTTTATTATACTAGAGGTGGATTGCTGTATGAATGGATGGGGTGGTGTATGCAAATGGAAGGCCCCAAGAAATGACCCAAGATCCATAGAAAAAGTTTGTGCCTATGCTAGCAGGCAGTTTCATCCGATTAAATCAACCATTGATGCTGAAATTCATTCAGTAATGAAGACAATGGAAAGTTTAAAAATCTATTATTTAGACAAGAGGGAGCTAATAATTCGCACTGACTGCCAAGCAATTATAAGCTTCTTCAATAAATCAGCCCATAATAAACCCTCCAGGGTTCGATGGATGGCCTTTGTAGATTACATCACTTAAAGTGGTCTGGACATGACTTTTAAACATATTGAGGGCAAAAACAACCAATTAGCTGACTCTTTATCCAGGCTAATATCTGTTATTATTTGGACAGGATGAAAAGAGGACCAGGCGAATCAGCTACAACTAATAGCAGGAGCCCTCCAGGAACTGGAAAGCAAGCCCAATCCAAAGATAGAAGCCTACCTCAACCAAATGATATTGAAGACTACCTCTCGCTTTACCAATCAAGAGTCAACACCATCAACGAAGCCACAAAATCAGGGCTTGACCTGGGCAAACTCCATAACACAGAAAAATAACTGGGCCAAATCCAAAAGATCACAACCCAACAAGCAATTAATGTATTACAGCAGTATAGAGACATACATGCCATCAAGCTCAGGGAATACAGACGATGAAGCACGAAAAGAAATTGGCATGGAGAATGGTTACCAGCTGTCCAGCAACAGGATGACCAGCTGGAGCAAGCACTACGTCTCATCAAAGACATAGCGCTAAGGACTCCGTCCTTTAGCATCTAAAGAAGACATGGTGGACCCAAAAAATCCAAAACTTTAATAAAGAAGATTTGCTTATCTAGTCTAAATCTTCTTTTTGTGATATGCCAGTGCATTATTGTACTAGCGGAATCTGTTTTTGTAACTTTTGAGCTGTTAAGCACTACCTTTTGGATTGAGCCCTGGGGAGCCATCCAAAGATAGTCAAGGGTAGCTGTAAAGGAAGAGATAAGGATGCGATGGGGCATGACTAAGACACCCGGTCCTTACTTTCATTCCTATATAAACCCCTCAACTACCTCTTACAAATTTATTCAGAAAACATCTAAGAATTTACTTAAGGAAGACAGTGTGCTTAAGTTTCTCTTGTAAGTCTTTTCCAAGCTCCGAATAAAATCTGTACAATTTCTACTTCCTTTGTACTTATTTTTGTTCGGTATCTTGATGCATGTTTCTACGTTAATCTATGCAGGAGGGAGGTGGTAGCAATAGCAATGGTGGGGTTGTCGATGGTGTCAGTGGCTATGGAGGTCGCTGGAGCAGGGACCGCAATTGGCATGCTGTGGTGGTTGGGCGGCGCCAGTCCTGAATGCGGCGGAAGCACCGAGTGTGCGTGGGTTCGCAGCATGGGTAGAGAGGGACATCGAGGGGAGAAGGCATCAACGTCGGCTTATTGTGTGGGTAGGGGAGTAATGTCAAAGGTCGGCGATTAGGCGTCGGTTGCTCAGCGTCGAATTTGACATGCACGTGGTCGTTGCTCACAAAGTCGCGAAGGAGGGGAGGCGCCATTTGCATGGAGCGACAAGTTTAATAAAACTTAGGTTTTAGGAAAATAAATTTTATGCTAATCGGTATAATAAACTCTTGACTTAAATAGCGGTATTTAAAACAAGCTTTTCTTTTACCTTATAAAATCTAAAATAATTTCTTTAAAATATAGAAAAAATCCAATAAATGTTATAAATTCATATCAACTTAATTTCTGATAAATTATCTACTAAAGTATATTTAATTTTCTTAAAATAATTTAATTATGTCATATTTTAATTATTTACATCTTTATCTATATTTTTAGTATATTACAATACTCATCTCAATTGTACCAACCAACTAAGTTAGAGATTTAAGTTCATCTCTAAACCCTTTGACATATTCTATGGCCCATCTAGAATCCTAAGCAAGGTTTGTTGGGAATCAGGCGGCCAGTTAAAAGGGGGGTTGAATAGACATTGTCTCCAAATCGATTGTTTCCTATGTATTCGTTAGCTTACGCAACAGAAATACAATATTAATATAAATACAAAAGCCAATCTAAAGACAATAAGCGAAATGCAAACCCTTAACATGTTTCCTTTAATGTGGTTCGGAGATTAGGGCTTCTACTCCACAGTTGTCTGTAAGGTGGACGATCCCTCTCCTTCAGTGGATTAGCCCTCAGAAACTCCGGCTATCACAATCCTCCTTGTCAATGGAGAAATCTCGCCACAACTCAGCCAAGAATACACGGATTGCTGCGTAGGCTTGGAGATTCTAATTAGACTTTAACTAAGTCCATTTTTTTCAACTTTAGCCAGCCATCCCAAGCTCCATTATATAGAGCTTAGGAAATCAGCAAGGCTGATTTTACTATTGCCAGTCGATTGGTCCTTACACCAGTCGACTGGTGCCAGCCCAATGACACTCCAATGGCTCTTTACCAGTCGACTGGTCCTTGTACCAATCGACTGGTCCTCAGCCGTTTGAGCATAGAAACTCCCAATGGTCTGCCCCAGTTGACTGGTCCCAGTACTAGTCGATTGATACAAACCTAAACTTAGGGTTTCCCTTCCCGAGTACATTTCTCTCACACTCGGACCCTCACGACTCATTTGACTCTTCTTTGCAGCCTTGACCTATTGCCTTCAAGCCTACTTCCTTTGGCTCTAGTCCCTCAGATGCATTCAAGCCCGCGGCTCGTCCCCAATGTTATTCTTCGCGTACCTCAAAGTCGCTTCCCTTGGTCATTGCCCTTGCTGCCTTGTCCATGGTCCCTCAGATGCTCCATCCTTCACCGAACCCGAAGCCATTAAGTTGAGTCATATGTGTATCTTGCAAACCTGCACACTTATATACACATATCAAATATAAGGGTAAACCTAACTTAATCCTTTACCCAAACATCAAAATACATGGTCGCACGGACCATAAGGATTGCTCCAACAATCTTCCCTTTTTTTTATGTTTGGAAATATGTTTAAGTTAGGAAAAACATAATAGCAAATAATAATGCTAATAACAAATGGATTTATATTGCCAAGGCTATATACTTGGACTTACACTACCGAATGGACTTACGTTGCCAAAGCTACACACTTGGACTTACATCGCCAAATGGACTTACATTGCCAAGGCTACACACTTAGACTTACACCGCCGAATGGATATGCAAACATGCATTGGAACCTATCTAAGGCTCCTCCTACACCTAAGCTCCCCATTGAGTTAGGAATTTTATCACAGGGATATTTAAAACCTATCACAAGACTCCCCCTACACAAAGGCACATAAGGTTTTCCCAACTAAATCTTACTTCTCCCCCTTTGCCTAATATTAAAAAGATCTAATAATATCCAATTTATCGAAACTTGATCATCCAAACTAACCCTAAACTCATGTATTTATCCTCCTAGAATCTCATACACCAATACGAGTTGACTCGGTCAAAAATTAGTGCTGAAAATAGTTTCAAACTGGTATCAGTCGACTGCCTTCAACATCAATCAACTACCCTCTTCGACACAACTTCATAAAAGCATTTTGCAATCAAAAACACTATTACCAATCAACTGATAACTGCACTAGTCGATTGATACCTTTTTCTAGTCAAATTCAATATTCTGAACTCGATTTCAGAAATGCACCAATAATTTCACAGATATCCAAAAATCTCCAAATTTTATGTAGAGGTTTGTTTTACCCATGTCTATTTGAGAAAAATACATTTAAAATGTATCTATTACCAATCCCAAGATTGACACAAAACCTAAAATTAGCTAAATTGTTCAATTGAACCTTGACATAAAGTCCTAATTTTAGCTTCCTTTTGATGTATTTGCCCATACTAAACCACAATGTATCTCTAGCATTGGTTTATATGGCATCTATACATCCAAAATCTATTATCATATAATATGACCCCAATGTCATATTTCCAAGCATGAAACACAACCCATGTGTGTCAAATCCCTAGGTTTGAGATTCAAATCCGTCTCCAAATCGCTTTGGCACATTCCATGGTTCTTCTAGAGTTCCAAGTAATACCCACCTGAGATCCATTGGCCATGGGTCCCAAATTAACTCTTTGAGCTCCCCCTAAAGCTCTTAACCCTAGCCACCACCCTAGGTGACTCATCTACAAATGTTAGGCCCCATCAATGCACCTCTAGTGACACTTGACCTACAAACTTAATCTTTTAACGTTAGACACCTTGTCCTTGGTTAACTTCTCCTTACCTTTAAATGACTTTCCCTTACCATTTCTTGACTTCTCCTTGCTATAGTCATATGCAACCCTAGCATAAGACTTTCCTTTAGCCTTGGAGATATTAGATCGATATCCCAAACCCGATCTATTATTGTTGGATCTTTATCTACCCAACACCATATCTAACCCTCTAGATCCAACATTGAATCTCTATAGGGGTTTCTCCAAATGATCAAGTTTTGTCTTCAAAGCTTGATTTTCCCTTTCTAGGTTCCTAAACTTAGAGTCAACATGTCCACCATGGACATTCCTAGGCCTATTCATTTTTCTAGACATATGCCTCCTTTTCTTGGGATTTTTGCCTAGGTTCTCCATTACCTTCTTCTCCTTAGGTAATGAAAATATAATATGTCTAGGTTTATCATACATAGGTTTCCTAGGGTTATGATCTACATTGATTATATTTCTATCATGATATTTAAAGCCAAAATTTTTCATTGCTACATAATAATAATAATAATTATTCCTAGCATGCATGGGAATATAAGAATTTGAATTACGATTCAAATTAGGGTATATCTCCCTTCCCTTTGAAGCTTCCCCTTGACTTGAGCTTTTCTTCTTCTTTTCCCACTTTTTCAAATGTGCTAGCTTCTTAATCTCTCTCTTGTTGGGGGCATTTTGTGTGGTAATGTCCCCGCTCACCACACATAAAGTACACTATGTGTCATTTCTCCTTCTTCTTTTTGGCACCATCATTCCTACAATCCACATTAGTATCTAAAATAATTTGAATGGATTTAGGTTTTACCTTCTTGAGCAAGGGACATATACTCTTGTAATGTCCCTTCTCATTGCAACCAAAGCACACAATGTGATCCTTTGACTTGACTTTGGTGAAATGCTTGTAAGGTTGACTTCCAAGACCTCTTCTTCATCCGTCTTGGCTTCTTCTTTAACCTTTGAGGATGTTTCTTCATCCACACTTGTGGATGACATTTCTTCATCCTTCTCTCCTTGGAAGTTGAACACACATCATCTTCCAATTGCTCCTCCTCCATTTGAGCCACTTCATTCCTTTCTTCGGATTTCTCCTCTTCGTGTGTAGGCATGAGTTCTTCACCTAAAATCTATTAGAGTGTATACTAAAAGCCTAGTTTTTTGTAAATATTTATTTTGAAATAAAGAATCACAATGGTCAAATATCTACATTTATATGCTAAGTGTAGTTGTTCAATTAATTTATATTATAGATAACATGTTGTGTGGCGTCACACATAGAAGATCATGTTATCAGTTCCTTATAAATTATAAACAATAGCTCACGACTAAGATGGATAGGAACAAACCATTGGAATAATCGTAGTGTAATTTGGTATTAGTTTATCTTGATTATAAATTACACTAGTACACTCTGAGTATATTGAGCAGGATCATTTAAGGTAAGTTCTTTTTATACTGACTGCATAAAAGAACAAGACCTTTGTTATTATGAAAGTGTTTGCTCTTAATCCTGATATAATAACAAGCACATATATTTAGTATTTATTTCTTTAATTTATCAAAGAGTGTGATTTAGTTCGATAAATCAATAGGTCCGATAAGTTGGGAAATAATATTATTTATAGTGTGTGTTGTTGATTATAGAAGGAAATTGTGTCCTAGGAATCTAGGTTGATGATGTCCCCAAGAGGAGCTCATAAGGATTGTCATGTAAACCCTACAGGTGGACTTAGTCCGACATGACGATAAGGTTGAGTGGTACTACTCTTGGAGTTAGATATTAATTAAGTAAGTTGTCAGTAATTCATTTAATTAGTGGACATTCTATATCTTAAGCATAGGGAGATTAAGACACTCATGATAAGAAGGAGCCCATATAGTAATATCGGATTGGTGTGATAGTTCAATAATAACTCTTTAGTGGTATGAGTTATTATTGATGAACTCGAGTTGGGTGTTCGGGGCGAACACGGGAAGCTTAAGTTCATCGAGAGACCAAAACCAATTCCTCCTTTCGGTCCCTGTCGTAGCCTCTTAGTTATAAAGTTTTATACCCACCTAAATCCACCTTCTTACCCATCCCAAGGTGGTTGGCCAAGCCAAGCTTGGAGCCCAAGCAAGGGTCAGCCAAGATAAGGCTTGGATAGGTTGAAGTGTGGTCGACCTAGCTTGGAGCCCAAGCTTAGGTGGTCGGCCACATAAAAAATAAAAGGAGTTTATTTTTAAATCTTTCCTTATGTGAAAATCATGGTTTTAAAAGAGAGTTTAAAATTTAAATCTTTCCTTTTATAGTTTTCTACAAAAGATTAAGAGAAAGGTTTGATATCTTTCCTTATTTATAGTTAAAAGGAAGATTTTAATTTTTGATAAAACTTTCCTTTTTTGTAACCATCCTCATGGTTTTAAAAGAGAGTTTTAAAATTTAAATCTTTCCTCTTATAGCTTTCTATAAAAGATTAAGAGAAAGATTTGATATCTTTCCTTATTTGTAGTTAAAAGGAAGATTTTAATTTTGGAGAAAACTTTCTTTTTTGTAATCATCCACATATTTTAATAGAGAGATTTTAATTTATAAAAGTTTCCTTTTTATAACCAACCATGAAGGGAATTTTTAAAAGAGAAATTTTATTTTAAAAATTTTCGGAAACAAATTAGGAAGTTTTAATTTTGTGTTTAAAACTTTCCTTATTTGGAGGAGTTGTAGGGGCCGATCACATTAATAGAATAAAGGTATTTTTAATTAAATTTTCCTTTCATTGGCAATGAAATTAAGGAAGTTTTAATTTAAACTTTCCTTATTTACCAAGACCAAGGAATATAAAAAAGAGGGTAGAGGTGCCTCACCTTGGAACAATATATCTTCTATTATTCCTCTCTTTCTTGGTGGTGGTTGGCCTTCTCTTCCTCTTCCTCTTCCTCTCCTATTCTTCTTCCTTGTGTAGCCGGCAATATCTTCATCTCAAGGAGCTTGGTAGTGGCTGGATCTTGTTAGAGGAAGAAGGAGAGATAGGAGGCTTTGTTTCTTAGCATCCATTGGAGCTGGGTTGGTGGTCGAAAGTTCTTTATCTCTTGAATATTGTTGGTGGCCGAAACTTGCTTGGAGAAGAAGGAAGCTTGGGTGGATTCTCGTCTCAGTAGATCGTCGCCCACACGACGTCCGAGATAAGAAGAGGAATACGATAGAAGATTGTGAGGTCTATAAGCTACAAAAGGTATAACTAGTTATTAGTTTCTGCATCATAACTAGTTCATCCTTTTTGTTTAGATCTAGAAATACCAAACACAAGAGGCTAGCGATTCTAGGTTTCGAATTTATGATTCGATTTTATGTTTCTTTTGTTTTTTGATCTTATGATTCGATTGTTCTTATTGATTAAACCTAGGGTTACTATAAGAAGATTAAATATTGAATTTTATTGAAAGGCTTTGTCTAGGAAGTGGTGGATGCTCCTATAACCAAGAAGGCCTAGTGCCTCGCCATATTTAACCTGGAAGCCGATCTCTGAAATAAATATTTAATCAAATTTGTAACATAGGTGGATTTGGATTAATAATGTTAAGCATCGTTTGCGATCCAAGTCTAAACCTCTAAGAACACATAAATTGAATTTGGAATCAATAATGTTAAGTTCTGTTTGTGATTCCAAATTTAATTTCTAAAGAACACAATAGGTTGTTAGGAAAGGTTCAGGACTTGTACAAAATTTTTGTACAGGGGAACCAGTATGATATTCCGAGTAGCAAACAACAATCTTTACCTTGCTCCACAACTCGTGGGCTTTCTTGCATTCACCTACATGACTTATCATGTTAGAAGGTAAAATATCTACCAAAATTGATATTACCTTATCATTTGCCTTTGATCATGAGGTTTTCTCTTCAGTCCAATAGCGTGGTCGGAGTTTCTTCCCTTTCTTGTCTTTTAGGCGTTCAAATGGTTCCTTGACGACCATCATGGTGTCCTAATCCATCTCGAAGAAGTTCTTTATTTTCACCATTCAAAAGGTGATGTCCCATAAGCTTCCTCCTTTATACTTCGGCGGATCCATCAAGCCGGTCATTCTTGGCTTCCTCGGTGATTAGTCCGACGAAGAGCTTCCTTGCTCTGATACCACTTGTTGGAGATCAGACGGTCGGCTAGAAGGGGGGTTGAATAGACGTTGCCCCCAAATCGATTGCTTCCTATGTATTTGTTAGCTTGCACAGCGAAAATACAATACTAATATGAATACAAAAGATAATCTAAAGACAATAAGATAAATGCAAACCGCTAACATGTTTCCTTTAACGTGGTTTTTAGATTAGGACTCCTACTCCACGGTTGTCCGTAAGGTAGACGATCCCTCTCCTTCGGTGGATTAGCCCTCGGAAACTCCAGCTATCACAATCCTCCTTATCGGTGCAGAAACCTCACCACAACTCGATCAAGAACACACAGATTGCTGTGTAGGCTTGGAGACTTTAATTATACTTTAACCAAGTCCAATTTTGTCAACTTTGGCCAGTCATCCCAAGCTCCATTATATAGAGCTTGGGAAATTAGTAAGGCTGATTTTACCATTACCAGTCGACTGGTTCTTACACCAATCGACTGGTGCCAGTCCAATGACTCTTTGCCAGTCGACTGGTTCTCAGCCATTTGGGCACAGAAACTCTCTGTGCTCTGCCTCAGTCGACTGGTCCTAGTACTAGTCAACTGATACAACTTTAAACTTAGGATTTCCATTCCTGAGTATATTTCTCTCGTACTTATACCCTCATGACTCATTTGACTCTTCTTTGCAAGCTTGACCTCTTGCCTTCAAGCCTACTTCCTTTGGCTCTCATCCCTCGGATGCATTCAAGTCCACGGCTCGTCCCTAATGTCATTCTTCGCGTATGCCTCGAAGTTGCTTCCCTTGGCCCTTGTCCTTGCTGTCTTGCCCATGGTCCCTCGGATGCTCCATCCTTCATCGGACCCGAAGCCATCAAGCCGAGTCATATGTGTATCTTACAAACCTGCACACTCATATACATATATCAAATACAAGAGTGAACCTAATTTAAATTGTTTGTTCAAACACCAAACTACATGATCGCACGGACCATTGGGATTGCTCCAATAAGGTTCACTTGAGATCCATTGATCATGGGTCCCAACTCGACTCTTTGAGCTCCCCATAAAGTTCTTAACCTTAACTACCTCCTTAAGTGACTCATCTAAAAATATGAGGTCATAATAGTGTACCTCGAATGATGATTGGTCAACCCATTTGACCTTTTTTGTTCTCAACCTTAGACTTTCCCTTGTCTTTGGTTGATCTCTCTTTGTCCTTAAATAACTTTCGCTCGCCATTTCTTGATCTCTTCTTGCTATAGTCATATGTCACCCCAGCATACGACTCTCCCTTAGCTTTGGAGCATTTCCCGTAGTCATTTTTACTTGTAATCATTGCATGTGATCTTCTTTTGGCCTTAGGGATCTCTACTATGACATAACCGCCAAAGTATTCTATGAGTAACTTCCTCTTACCCTTGTTTAATAAAGACTGGTATCCTAAACTGAATCTATCATCCTTGGGTCTTTGACTATCCAAAATTCTATCAAGTTCTTTAGATTGTTGGGTCTTTCGGGCCGCAAAAACCACTTTTTGCATTGCGGAAACCCCAAAATCTCATGCCACCGGATCCGTGCGAATATTAAATTTTCATGTACGTGTTTTCTAATCCTAGATCTACTTTAGATCTACATGTTTAGGAGTTTATACCTTTGATGCGAAGTCCTTCGCTTATCTCACTCGTCCAAGAAGATGTCGGATCTCAAGGGTGTCAAGTGAACACCCCTCTATGTGTATCCACACGAACAATTACGTGGACAAGAAACCTTAGAGTGTGCTAGCACTCTTTGAGGGTTTCAGCCAAGGAGGAGGAGAGGGAGAGAACAAGAAGCAAGGAGGAATAATAATGATCGATAATGAAAATAAGAGTAAAAAATGGCTTAAGTATTTTCATCTAATGAAAATACTTAATGCTCATTAACACCATTAATGAGCCTCATTAATGGGTCTTAATGAATATTTAATGAATATTCATTCTTCATTAAATGGCCATTTTGAAACTCATTCAAAATTTGAATCTAAAATTCAAATTGAATTCCATTTATCATTGAATTCAAAATTCAATGAATATAATCATTAAGCCTCACTTGAGTCTAACTCAAGTCTAGCCTCACTTGAATCTAACTCAAGTCTAACTCAATCGAGTATTACTCACTTAATCTAATTTGGATTACTTTTAATCCAATTTGGTTCATCACATGAACCTAATCCTCTTGGTTCATCATATGAACCGAATCTCCATCTAATTGCCCTTTGTGTGTGACCCTATAGGTTCTTGTAACGTTGGCAATGCCCCTAAACCCATTTAGGAGCATAAGTAATGAGCGATATCTAGCAACACATCATTACTACCCAAGTTACAAGAATATTGAGATCCAACATCACCTTGTGACTACTAATTGTGACTCTTCACGATATATGACAATGTCCTTCTATCCTTGACATCTAGATTGATCAATGTGAGGCATAGACCATGTCATCCTCTAATTAATCTAAATCTTGAATCCCAAGTAGACTCAATCAAATGAGCTCAATATCTCATATTGACTCATTTGGGCATGATCATGCACTTAGGGGTCTCACTCTATCAAGAATAATGATGTCACTTCCGTCATATAGGAGGGATAGATCTCATCTACATCACTCACATCCCTCCGCATAATTTGTTACATACCCAGTAATCGCCTTTATAGTCCACCCAGTTATGGGTGACGTTTGACGAAGCCAAAGTATGCAACTCCTTATGTAGGGAATCATGGTGACTTCAGGTCCAAGGACTAGTAGTCATACTAATAGCCACATGAGAAAGTATATAACACTCATATAATGATCCATGATACTTTCTCATGGCGGGTCATTCAGTATACATTCTCCAATGCATACTCATGTGTCAACTTGATATCTCTATATCCATGACTTGTGAGATCAAGTCATCGAATTGACCTACATGCTAGTCTCATCGCATTAACATTGTCTCTGAATGTTAATACTTGACTAGGAATGATTAAGAGTAGTGTTCCCTATATCATCTCACTATTGATTCAACCAATCGATTGATATAGATAAGAACCTTTTACTCAAGGACGCTATTATACTTAGTTATTTGGCATCAATACAAGTAAGTATAATAACCAAAACAAATGCCTTTATATACATAGAAATATGATACAATGAGTTCATACAACAATCATTATATAATTGACTTTAGGGCTCTAACTAACAATTTCCCACTAGCACTAGTGTCAATCAGTGTAGGCTCTAAGGCCCAATGACCTAGTGTGACCATCATGCCTTCTCTGTGCCAAAGCCTTGGTCAAGGGATCAGCGATGTTAGCCTCTGTGAGTACTCTGTAAATCTTCACATCTCCTCTATCGATGATCTCTCGAATGAGATGGAAGCGTCGTAGTATGTGTTTGGTCCGCTGGTGTGAGCGAGGTTCCTTTGCCTATTCAATTGCTCCATTGTTGTCACAATAGAGCTCTATCAGATCAGCTATGTTAGAAACCACCCCAAGCTCAGTAATGAACTTGTGGATCCAAACTGCCTCCTTTGCTGCTTCTGATGCAACAATATACTCGACCTCTGTTGTAGAATCAGCGACTGTGTCCTGCTTCGAACTCTTCCAGCTCACATCACCACTATTTATATAAAACACAAATCCAGACTGTGATCGATAATCATCCTGGTCAGTTTGGAAGCTGGCATCACTGTAACCCTTTACAGCTAGCTCATCATCGCCTCTATATATCAAGAAATATTCTTTAGTCCTTCTCAAGTAATTAAGAATATTTTTACCGCTATCCAGTGACTTTCACATGGATCTGACTGGTATTTGCTCATCATGCTCAAAGCATACGAAACATCAAGACGAGTACATAGCATGGCGTACATGATAGATCCTATGGCTGAGACATAAGGGATTATATCCATGCGCTCTCTTCTCTCTAGAAGAGGGACTTTGGGTCTTTGAAAGACTCATACCATGTGACATCGGCAGAAATCCCTTCTTGGAGTTCTACATGGCAAACCGTAGTAATACCTTGTCAATATACGTACTCTGACTTAGGCCAAGCAATCTTTTAGATCTATCTCTATAGATCTGTATGCCTAGAATACAGACTGTTTCACCTAAGTCCTTCATTGAGAAACAATACCCTACCCAAGTCTTTACAGACTGTAGCAAAGGGATGTCGTTCCCAATGAGTAGTATGTCATCCACATACAATACAAGGAAGACAACAGTGCTCCCTACAACCTTCTTGTAGACACAAGGTTCATCTTCATTCTTGATGAAACCAAACTGTTTGATTGCATTATCAAATCGAAGATTCCAACTCCGAGAAGCTTGCTTTAGTCCATAAATGGACCTATGCAGCTTGCATACTCTGCCAGTATACTGTGGATCTACAAAACCCTCAGGTTATGTCATATACACATCCTCGAGCAGATTTCCTATCAGAAACATGGTTTTGACATCCATCTGCCAAATCTTATAATCGTGGTATGCTGCAATAGCAAGCATGATCCAAATGGACTTAAACATCGTACTGGAGAAAAGGTTTCATCATAGTCAATACCATGAATTTGCTTGAAACCTTTAGCTACCAGACGACCCTTATATATAAGTTCATCTATGTCAGTCTTTCTCTTAAAGACCCACTTACACCCAATGAGTTTCACCCCTTCAGATGGATCAACCAAAGTCCATACTTGGTTGGTGTACATGGATTCCATTTCGGATCTCATGGCTTCTAGCCATGACTCAGAATCTGGTCTCATCACAGCTTCCTAATAAGAGGTAGTCTCATCCTCAATGAGCACAACATCACCATGGTCAGACAAGAGAAATGAATATCTCTCAGACTGATGGCGTACCCTATCAGACCTGCGAAGAGGTAGGTCTACTTGAACTAGTTGTTGTTCCTCAACTCCTTGTGGGACAACATCATCCACGACACTTTGTGGTTCCATTTCAACTTCCATCAAGGCTTCAGTGCTATGGTCCATATCCTGAACTTCTTCAAGATTGAACGTACTCCCACTAGTTTTTCTAGAAACAAAGTCCCTTTTTAGAAAAACCTCAGTCTTAACCACAACTACTTTGTGTTAACTAGGAATGTAGAAGTAATATCCATTCGTTTCCTTGGGATATCCAATAAAATAGCACTTATCGGATTTGAGTCTCAATTTATCCGAGACTTGACATCGAGCGTAAGCCTCACAACCCCAAATCCTCATAAAAGACACCTGGGCATCTCTCCCAGTCCATATCCTATATGGTGTCTTTATCACAGCCTTGGATGAAATACGGTTGAGTATGAAGGTTGTTGTGTCCAGAGCATAGCCCCAAAGAGATGTAGGAAGATCTGTGTGACTCATCATAGACTGTATCATATCTAATAGGGTACGATTCCTCCTTTTGGATACACCATTCCACTATGGTGTTCTAGGAGGAGTGAGCTGGGATAGAATCCCACACTCAGCTAGATAGTCACTAAACTCATGGCTAAGGTATTCACCACCTCGATCTGATTGAAGTATCTTAATACTCTTACCAAGCTGGTTTTGTATTTCATTCTTGAATTCCTTGAACTTTTCAAAGGATTCTGACTTATGTGTCATCAGATACACATAACCATATTTACTGAAGTCATTAGTAAATGTAATGAAGTATCTATAACCACCCCTGGCAGCGACATGAAAGGGCCACATACATCACTATGTATGAGTTCTAACAAGTTAGTCGCTCTCTTGCTGTGTCCACTAAAGGGAGTCTTGGTCATCTTGCCTAGTAGGCATGACTCGCATGTCTCATATGATTCAAAATCAAATGATAGCAAACTATCTTTATGGAGCTGGGATAAGCGTTTGTCATTTATATGACCTAAGCGACAGTGTCAGAGATAGGTTTGGTTCATTTCATTTGATTTGAACCTTTTGATATTTATGTTATAGATGGGGTTCTCTAAGTCTAGAATATAGAGTCCGTTAATCAGAGGTGCACTACAATAGAACATATCATTTAAATAAACTGAACAATATTTGTTCTTTATTATAAATGAAAAACTTTTCTTGTCCAAACAAGAAACTGATATAATGTTCTTAGTAAGAGCAGACACATAACAACAATCATCTAGTTCTAGTACAAGCTCAGAGGGCAGAGATAGATAGTAAGTCCCTACAGCAACAGCAGCAACCCGTGCTCCATTGCCTACGCGTAGGTCCACCTCGCCTTTCGTCAATGCTCTGCTATTTCTCAGCGCCTGGACATTAGTACAAATGTGAGAAGCACATCCGGTATCTAATACCCATGATGAAGAAATAGATAGATTAACTTCTATAACATATATACCTGAAGTGGAAGTCTCACTTCTCTTCTTCTTAAGATCTTCCAGGTACACTTTGCAGTTCCTCTTCCAGTGCCCGGTCTGACCGCAATGGAAGTAGGTAGCATCCTTAGCAACCCCTCCTTTGGGTTTCAATGTCTTGCCTTTGCCCTTGGCTTGGGACTTTCCCTTACCTTTAGGCTTGTCCTTGCCTTTGCCCTTTTGCACCATCAAAATGGAGTTGGGCTTTACCTTCTTAAGGTTGAGCTCAGCAGTTCTTAACATGCTTAGCAACTCAGGTAGTGGCTTGTCAATTTCGTTCATGTTGTAGTTCATGACGAATTGACTGTAGCTCTCCTGCAAGGATTGCAAGATCAAGTCAGTGGCCAGCTCTTGGCCAAGGGGAAATCTCAACCTCTGTAGGTTTTCTATGTACACAATCATCTTGAGTACATATGGACCTACGGGAGTCCCGCCTTATATCTTGCACTGAAACAGTGCCTTAGAGATCTCAAATCTCTCATGCCTAGCTTGTCCTTGATATAGTTGACGAAGATGTTCAACCATATCATAAGCACCCATCAACTCGTGTTGCTTCTAAAGCTCAGAGTTCATGGTCGCGAGCATAAGACACGACACATCTAATGCGTCATCTTGTTGCTTCTTTAAGCATCACAGTCAGCTCGCGTGGCAGTGGTAGGAGGTGCCTTGGGAATGGACTGCTCCAGGACGTACAGTTTTCGTTCCTGTGTAAGAATTATTCTCAGATCCCTATACCAGTCTAGGAAGTTAGCTCCATTGAGCTTGTCCTTATCTAGGACAGAACGCAGGGAGAAGGAGTTCATGTTTGACGACATGGCAATCCACAACAGGAAAATACAGAAAATAAATATCATATTCCTATTACCATTTAATTAGGCCTTTAATTAAACGATGTTCCCACTGAATTATAGAACATTTGTAGAATCAAGTCAGGGATATGGTCAAACCACACTTACTAGATTCTAACCAACTAGCTATAATTTTTGTGGGACAAGATCCACATCATACTACGCCTTGAGTTAGCTTTGGCTAAATCGCCCAAGACTTAGTATGATCGGTAGGTAACTAATTACCAATTACATATCTATGCAACTCTTGTTTATAGGATCAAGATTCGCATGTATATTAAAACTTGAGTTAGCTTTGGCTAAATCACCCAAGATTTAATATAAATGTGATTTTGTCCAATCTTCCAACTATTGGATAATGCCTACAGTTAAATCCGATTTAACTAGGTATACTCAATTTAATTGAGTTTGTCGTCACCCATGCGTTGATAGGCGGGACCAAGATTGTCCCTCCGCACCCTACCAAGATAATATGCGTTGCTCTACTTTGGCAGATTCAACAACATGTGATCGAGATAGTGATGGGTATCACGGCATGGTAGGCATTTTAAGTTGACATGATTTAGATCTAATCTAATCGTTAATGTGTATCATATACGCTATTTAGATCTAATCTAATTGTGGTGCATCATATACGTGATTTAGATATAATCTAATCGTTAAGACACTAATTAATTACTCTACTCTAGCATGCATCACATACACACATACAAGAAATTAATTAAATTGTGATTAGTCGTGGCCCTACTACGATCTTCTCAAGCCAATGAGAAGATCGGATGGTCAACGTAGGGTCAACAGCTTCTCCAAGTTCCTCCCTTTGACCACCATGTGTTGCTCGCACCCTCCTCGTAACTCCTCCTCGAGTGGACCTTCCACCGCTTCAATTTTTGTACATTACAAATTTGAAACTCGAGTTACATTCGAGTCTAAACTATTTACAATAGGAATATAAAATAAAGGAAGGCACGACGCGTAGGTCGCGATCATATACAACACGTACAAACACACAAAATGACACGCAGGCCATATTATGAATTACAACACATTTTGTCCAATATTATTGGGTATTTGGGCCATGACCATCACAAAAATTATACATAATTCTAAATTATGTAATTTTCATAATTTCTGTAATTTTACTACTGATTTTTATGATTTTACGAGTCGCAACTTCCCGGCGGTCCCGTATAGCGATTTTCAAGCGCGATCGCTGAACAATGCCCCTTGCGGGGTTAGGGGCAGCGCCCCTTCTCAGGATATGAGTCTCACGAGTGTCCTACGACGATCTTACAGTGTCTTGACCCGCTGTCCCAAAACATTTTGGGTGAGACCTTGTCATTTCGGAAGGTATTTCTCAGTAGTCGAAGCCTACCAGTGTTCAAACACTTGTTGCTTCGCTTCTATGAGAAAAATACCCATAAAATACATAAAAATCATAAATTTACATAAACTTACAGATCTGTAATTTTTTATAAAAATTAAAATAAAAACAAGTACATGTTCGAACTTCGCTCTAATACTACTGTTGGATCTTTCGGGCTGCAAAAACCGCTTTTTACGTTGCGGAAATCCTGAAATCCCATGGCACCGGATCCGTGCGAATATTAAATTTTCATGTACGTGTTTTCTAATCCTAGATCTACTTTAGATTTACATGTTTAGGAGTTTATACCTTTGATGCGAAGCCTTTCGCTTATCCCGCTCGTCCAAGAAGATACCGGATCTCAAGGGTGTCAAGTGAACACCCCTCTATGTGTATCCATACGAACAATTAGGTGGAGAAGAAACCTTAGAGTGTGCTAGCACTCTTTGAGGGTTTCAGCCAAGGAGGAGGAGAGGGAGAGAAGAAGAAGCAAGGAGGAATAATAATGATTGATAATGAAAATAAGAGTAAAAAATGACTTAAGTATTTTTATCTAATGAAAATACTTAATGCTCATTAACACCATTAATGAGCCTTAATGAATATTTAATGAATATTCATTCTTTATTAAATGACCATTTTGAAACTCATTCGAAATTTGAATCTAAAATTCAAATTGAATTCCATTTATCATTGAATTCAAAATTCAATGAATATCATCATTAAGCCTCACTTGATTCTAACTCAAGTCTAGCCTCACTTGAGTTTAACTCAAGTCTAACTCAATCAAGTCTTTCTCAATTAATCTAATTTGGATTACTCTTAATTCAATTTGGTTCTTCACATGAACCTAATCCTCTTGGTTCATCATATGAACCGAATCTCCATCTAATTGTCCTTTGTGTGTGACCCTATAGGTTCTTGTAACGTTGGCAATGCTGCTAAACTCATTTAGAAGCATAAGTAATGATCGGTATATAGCAACACATCATTACTGTAACACCCACGAATTTCTTAAGCTAAGTATGTGAAGATTTTCTCTTAGAATAAAGGAAGATAAGATGGAACCAAAAATATATATATAAAAAAAAAAGAGTTGGTCAAGGATTGAACCTTGAACCTTCTTAAGCTAAGGATTATGGAATTACCACTAGACCATCATGAGTTATTGTTGAATAGAGAATGAGAATTGTAGATGAAGATAAAACCATGATTAAGAGAAGGAAGCAAGAAAATATCAAGTAGCTTTCTTCCCCTTTCTCTTGATTAAGAAACAAGACAAATTGTCTTTTCCTTCCTCACTCTTTTCCATTTTCATGGAGATTCAAGAGGGAATGAGAGGAGAGGAAGTAAGGGGATGAATGAAGACATTTTCTTCATCATTAAGAGGATAAAGGATGAGTTAAGAAGAGGGGAAAGCAAAGTTTCTTTTTGCTTCTTACTCCCACCTAGCATAAGAGGAAAAACAAAGAAGGGATTTCATTTTTTCTTCCCTTCCCTCACCATTGCCGTGACCTAGAGTATCCCCTCTCCTTTTTCTGAAAGATCCAACTAGGTTTTCTCCCTAAGAAAACCAAACAACAAGAAGGAATCCTCAAAGATCTACCTCTCACAAGCAAGAGAAGCAAAAGGAGCACTAGGAGGAGAAACTCTCTTCTTTCTCTTCACAAGGGGTATCTTCTTTTAGGGAAAAGACCAAACAAAAGGAGGTGAGTATCCCCTCACCTATGGTACAAGTTGTTATATGATTTTTGTTCAAGTTTAGATGGATCAACAACCTAAAGTTTCCTTTAGAAATTTCGGCCATGACACTTGTAAGGTTTATGGAAGTTCAAAACCAAAACCAACATGTTTAAGTTTTTTTTTCTCATGATATACTATGAATATGACTTTGATATTTCATGCTTGTATGTGGCTTGGAGTTAGGTAATACCCTACCTTAGGGTTCGGACATGAAAAGATTTAAAACCCTAGGGAAGCTAAATTTAAAAACTAACATGTCTATGATCTCTTCTATGATGTTATATGAATATTGTCTTGATATTTTCTACTTGTATGTTGCTTAGAACTAGTAGGACCCTACCACAAGGTTTCGGCCATGAAGGGATTAAATACCTTAAGGAGGCTCAACCTCAAATCTAGCTTGCTTATGTTTTACCTTATGAAAAGATATGAAAATAACATAGAGCACTTAAGATTCATGTTGCTTAGGGTTAGGTATTCATATGATAAACTTTCGGCCAACATGAAATGTAAGGCTTAGGCAAGCCTAAATTCAACCCTAACATGTTTATGTTTCTCTCCATGATATGCTATGAAATTCATAAGGTACTCACATGTTTGTAAATTCTAGAAGAGGTATCAAGTATGAAGTTTCCCATAATATGTTATGAATGTTCTCTTAATGTTTTATACTTGTATGTTGCTTAGAACTAGTAGGACCCTACCACAAGGTTTCGGCCATGAAGGGATTAAATACCTTAAGGAGGCTCAACCTCAAATCTAGCTTGCTTATGTTTTACCTTATGAAAAGATATGAAGATAACATAATGCACTTGAGATTTCATGTTGCTTAGGGTTATGTTTTCACATGATGAACATTCGGCCAACATGAAATGTAGGGCTTAGGCAAGCCTAAATTCAACCCTAACATGTTTATGTTCCTCTCCATGATATGCTATGAAATTTGTAGGGTACTCACATGCTTAGAACCTATGTTTTGTGGCATTCGGCCACCTATATTTTGTGGACTTAGGAAGCTTGAACTTTAACCTAATATGCTCATGTGATTGCCTATGATAAATGCATGAAAAATTGATTAGGGTTCACATGTTTACATGTTATTTGTAACCAAGTTTGGACCTTGTATGTTTCGGCCAAGGTGGGTTTAAAAACCTAGGAAGAATAGAACCTAAATCAAATATGCTTATGATGTTCCTTATGTTAAATGTTATAGAATTGAATGTGGGTTCATATGCTTGTATGATTTCATGAAACCTAAATGAGCCTATGCATGTTTCGGCCACCCTTAGTGGGTTGAGAATTTAGACTAAGTTATGACTCAATATGTACTTCCCTTGCCATGATGTGAATTAGGAGAAGTTGACTTGTGATCCATGCATGATGATGTTTTCTTTTTCCTTCCATGATATATTATATTGCTCGTTTAAGTATGCTTATGAACCATGCATGAGAATGATACCTAAAATGACTATGTGCCCAAATATGATGGCTATGTGCCCAAGACAAGTATGATGACTATGTGCCCAAGTATGCATGGCTATGTGCCAATTTATGCATACCTTATAAATGACATGAATGCCATGAACATGATATGCTATGAATGACATGAATGTGATATGCTATAAATGACATGAATAAGATATGCTATGAATGACACGAATATGTTATGAAATGATAGAGATATGATATGATATGTATTTTACTTTGAATGACTTGTACCAAAAGGGTGGGCTCCTTATGCGCCCCTAGGTCGAATTACGGGCCTAGTAAAGGGTGGGCTCCTTACGTGCCCCTAGGCCGAGCTACGGGCCTAGTTTCCTAGTAGGTTCAAGACTAGCTACCTTGGGTCTACTTAGGATGCGCGCATTATGTATGTATGTGGTACTAAGCCGGGCCCCTTTCATGTTGAGATTATTTTCAAGTACTATATGATATTGTTTTAAGACATCTCACAGATGACATAACCCATGTTTTGAAAGGCATATTGCACATGACATTACTCATGTTTTAAAGGACATCTTGCATCCATGCTTACGATATGATGTGAAACAATGCTTACAGATATGCTATGATATAATGTCTTGATGTTATGAAAAGAAATGTCATGATGATTTCACTTATGCTCTGATGTACCTCTATGCTATGATATGATCTATACCATGCTATGATGATTTCTTATGTTATGATATGATTTATATCATGATATGATTATTTCTTATGCTATGATATGATCTATACCATGATATGATGAGTTCTTATGCTATGATATGATCTATACCATGATATGATGATTTCTTATGCTATGATATGATCTCTACCATGATGTGCTGATTACCTAAGCTATGATATGATTTATGTCATGATATGAGGTTACTTATACTATGATAAGATTTATGCCATAATATGTTATTTACTTTACGTTATGATATTATTGAGATTCATGCCATGATGAGATATGTTTCTAATTATATGGTGATATGAGCGTCATTTATTTTAGAATGTATGATATGATGATGTTGCATGATATGCCGATTTTTGTGAGTAGGAAAGGATTTCACTAAGCCTTGAGTGCTTACAGATACTTTTCCTTGTACCACAGATAAAGGTAAAGAATGGATAAACTAGAGGAGCAGCAGGAAGGGGCAAGAGATGTGTGATGGTGACTTGGCTAAAGAAATAAAATGACCTGCTTAAGTGAACTTATGAATAATATGTTATGTTATGTTGATGTCTTTCATGATTCCGTATGCATGTGTTAGAAATGAAGAATATGACTAATTAAGTTGAACTATGCTATTTCATGCTCATATGCTTAGTATGATTTTATAAAAATATATATATGCTTCCGTTGTATGTATGTTTATGTACGCTAAGTCTAAAAAAAAAAAAAAAAAAAAAGAGAAGTGACCCTGCCCTCACTAGGCAGGAGTGAGTGGATAGTAAAAGGGGCGGGCGTCACAATTAGTACCCAAGTTACAAGAATATTGAGATCCAATATCACCTTGTGACTATTAATTGTGACTCTTCACAATATATGACAATGTCCTTCTATCCTTGACATCTAGATTGATCAATGTGAGACATAGACCGTGTCATCCTCTAATCAATCTAAATCTTGAACTCCAAGTAGACTCACTCTAATCAAATGAGTTCAATATCTCATATTGACTCATTTGGACATGTCCATGCACTTAGTGGTCTCATTCCATCAAGAATAATGATGTCACTCCCATCATATAGGAGGGATAGATCCCATCTACATCACTCACATCTCTCCGTATAGTTTATTACATACCCAGTAATCACCTTTATAGTCCACCTAGTTATGAGTGACGTTTGACGAAGCCAAAGTATGCAACTTCTTATGTAGGGAATCATGGTAACTTCAGATCCAAGGACTAGTAGTCATACTAATAGCCACATGAGAAAGTATATGACACTCATATAACGATCCATAATATTTTCTCATGGCGGGTCATTCAGTATACATTCTCCAATGCATATCCATGTGTCAACTTGATATCTCTATATCCATGACTTGTGAGATCAAGTCATCGAGTTGACCTACATGCTAGTCTCATCGCATTAACATTGTCCCTGAATGTTAATACTCGACTAGGAATGATTAAGAGTAGTGTTCCCTATATCATCTCACTATCGATTCAACCAATCGATTGATATAGATAAGAACCTTCTACTCAAGGATGCTATTATACTTAATTTTTGGCACCAATACAAGTAAGTATAATAACCAAAACAAATGCATTTATATACATAGGAATATGATACAATGAGTCCATATAACAATCATCATATGATTGGTTCTAGGGCTCTAACTAACATAGATCTACTAATGAATCTATCTAGGACTTTTTCTACCCTATCAAGCTTCTCCCTCAATGCTTGATTTTCTAATTATAGGTTTCTAACCCTAGAATCTACTTGTCCACCATGGACATTCCTAGATCTACCAACCTTTCTAGACATGTGTCTCCCCTTGTTGGAACTAATGCCTAGATCCTTCACTACCTTCCTCTCATTAGGCATAGTAGTTTGGTTCTTGTTAAATCTAATCTTTAGGTTTGGCTTCCTAGGGCTATCAACCATGTTAACCCTATTCCTATCATTATACCTAAATTTATAATTATGCATAGGTAAATAATCTACATTATTTCTAGCATGCATAAACCTAGAGATTGAATTAAAATTCGAATTGAAATTCAAGTTAGGGTTTACCTTCCTACCTACCATTGGAGCTCCCCCTTGACATGAGCATCCACATGACTTTATCCTCCTCCATTGCTTCAATCGCTCCATCTCTTTGAGCTCTCCCCTCCTTGGGCACTTCGTGTGGTAGTGACCCCCGCTCACCACACGTGAAGCATATGATGTGCTACTTCTTCTTGGCACCATCCCTAAAGCCCATATTAGTTTTAAATCAACTTTATGGGGTTTAGGATTTATCTCCTTTAACTTCTTGAGTAGTGGATACCTACTCTTGTAGTGTCTCATCTGACCACATTCAAGGCACTTGATGTGTGATTTTCCATTTTTCTCGGTATAGTTGAGGTTGAGGGTTGAACTTCCAAGACTTCTTCCTCACATGTCTTGGACTCTTCTTCCTCACTTGAAGATGTGGATAGTTTCACTGCTTCCTCCTCTTCGAATGTTAAGCTTATCTCTACATCTGATTGGTTCTCCTCCTCCTCCTGGACCAATGAGTCGTTCTCCTTGGGCTCCTCCACTTCTTATGCTTGTGTAGGATTTTCATGAAAAGCAATCACTTTGCTCTATAGCTCAAGAGCACACTTGTACTCACCTATATGTGACACAATATTAGGAGATAATAAATTCAATATAATTTTAGTTACCTCTTCATCTGTCTCCGATTGCTTCCTGTGCTCCTTGGTCCAATACCGAGGTCGGAGACGCTTTCCCTTCTTATCTGTTAGAGCTTCAAAAGGAACTTCCAACGCGATCCAATGGTCCCGATCCATTTGGAACCACATCTCCAAATGCTTCCTCCAATACTCAAAATCATCTCGATCATAGGAGGTGGGATTCAGATATCCCATCCTAATAGTTCTTCCGACTCCATCTTCTTCCTCTAGCACTTGCTCCTTCCGATGGTTAGTCCTTCAAGAGCGCTCCTTGCTCTGATACCAATTGTTGAAACTTTGATATCTGGCTAGAGTAGGGTGAATAGACGGTCACCCTCTTCGTTCGCTTCCTACGTATTTGTTAGCATAGAGGAATACAAAAATAAATACGAATACAAAAGCTAACCCTAAAAGACAAGAAAGAACAAGAAAAATAAACCAATACATTGTGTTTAACATGATTCAGAGATAGCTTACTCCTACTCCACCATTGTCCATAAGGTGAACTATCTCGATCCATGGTGGATGACTTCCCGAAAAATCTCAGCTAGCTCAAGTAACTCCTTGTGGGTGGAAAAATCTTACCACAACCTCGCACAAGCACTCTTGATCACACAAGAGCTTGGAAGACTCTAATAGACTTTAACCAAGTCTATTTTGTTACCCAAGTCAACCACCCCAAACTCCATTATATAGAGCTTTGGATAAATAGCCAAGCTATTTCTACCATTACTAGTCGACTAGTTACACCACCAATTGATTGATCCTCTGTGGAAATCAACCATTACAACTTAACGGTTCTATACCAGTTGATTGGTACTAGGACCAGTCCATTGGTCCACTTTGGTTGAGAAAACAGAAGCATTCTATTCTCTTCTAGTTCAACCACTAGTTGACTAGTACATACATCAGTCGACTGGTACATACATCAATTGACTGGTACATACACCAGTTGACTAGTAAACCCTAAACTTAGGGTTTATTCGAGTACATTCTCTCATGCACTCATCCTCGTCCATACAATCTTAATCTTGCCTTCTAGCCTTCTCTATCAACATTGCGTCCCTTAGATGCTTCCCTATCCTTCACACTTTGCTTTCAAGAGCTTCCTTTAACCTTGTCCTTGTTGTCGGCTCCATTGCCAAGAGGCTCCTCACCTCCGGGACTTCATCCTTTTCCAAGAGTTCCTCGCTTCGAGACTTCAACCTTGCCAAGTCACACTTGGAACTATGTTGCCAAGACTACATACTTGAACTTATACTGCCAAGACTCTGTTAGGATCCTTCGTACGGAGGCTAGAGAGGGGGGTGTGAATAGCCGACCCCAAATCATCGTTTCTTTCTACAAAACGTGTTAGCGCAGCTGAAAATAAACACAGAAACGAAAGGGAAAGAAGACAAACCTCAAACAAACCGATGTAACGAGGTTCGGAGATAAACTCCTACTCCTCGGCATGTCCGTAAAGTGGACGAAGCCTATCAATCCGTCGGTGGATGAGTCCCCGGAGAACCGGCTAATAGATGCTCCTTGTGGGTGGAGAAACCTCGCCACAATACTTGTAACAACAAGAAAGGAGTACAAGGAAAGCAAGAAGCAAATACAAACAACAATATGAATGCAACACTCGCTTGCCTTCTCTGTCGACCGGAGGCGATGAAGCTGCAACTTCACAACCCAACTGCAGCAGCTGATCGACGACTGGAAGCTCACGCGAAGCTTCGGGAGCGAGCTCAACAAAGCTCAGAACCTCAGAGCACAGGAGCAGAAGCTTCAATCCAAGGAAGAAGAAGAAGTAGTCAATGTAGAAGCTCTCAGCCTCCTTTTATATCTGCGGAGAAAGAAGCACAGAAGAAATCTAGCCATTGCGTCGCAACGGCTAGTGCCCTGATCGGTCCACAGACCGATCAGGGAACTTCCTGATCGGTCTGGGGACCGATCAGGCTTTGTGCTGATCGGTCCCCAGACCGATCAGCCCCTCTTGCACCTCGCTCCTGTTCGGCTTCTGATCGACTCCTGATCGGTCACCAGACCGATCAGTTATCACACAGTATGCTACTGATGTGTTACTGATCGGTCACCAGACCGATCAGAATATTCGCGGTATCACTGGATCGATCACCAGATCGATCCATCTCATGGTTTTCGCCCAAACCAAGTCCAAACCAACATCCGGTCAATCTTGACCTGTTGGTACATTGCGCCTAGCATCCAGTCACTCCCTTGACCTGCTAGGACTCCCCGCTAAGTGTCAGGTCAATCCCTTTGACCCACTTAGACTTTTCTCTCCGTACCAAGTATCCGATCACTCCCTTGATCTACTTGGACTTCCCATCACCAGATGTCCGATCACCCTTGATCCATCTGGATTTTCCCTTGCCCGACTTCACTCACCAGGACTTTCACCTAGCTTCACTCACTAGGGTTTTCACCTGGCTTCACTCACCAGGATTTCCCAACTGCCTGGCTTCACTCACCAGGACTTTTCCAACTGCCTGGCTTCACTCACCAGGACTTTTTCAACTGCCTGACTTCACTCACCAGGACTTTTCCAACTGCCTGGCTTCACTCACTAGGACTTTCTAACTGCCTGACTTCACTCACCAGGACTTTCCCGTCTGCCTGGCTTCACTCACCAGGACTTTTCCACATCCGGTCCAGAGAACGAGCTACCGAGCCCTCTCTGACCACAGTCCGGAGAACGAGCTACCGAGCCCTCTCCGACTTCCCATGTGCCAAGCTTCCATACTTGGACTTTTCCCGTGCCAAGCTCCCTGCTTGGACTTTTCCCATGCCAAGCTCCCTGCTTGGACTTTTCCCATGCCAAGCTCCCTGCTTGGACTTTTCCCGTGCCAAGCTCCCTGCTTAGACTTTTCCGAGTCAGGTCAACTCACCTCGGGTCAACCAGGTCAACCTTGACCACAGGTTGCACCCACAATCTCCCAAGCTTGTATCCTTGTCAAACATCAAGATACAACCATTGTCAAACATAACTCGTCAAACATCAAAACACAACTCGAGTCCAGTCAACTCAAGTCTAGTCAACCAGGTCAACCTTGACCTAAGGTTGCACCAACAGACTCCACTTGGACTTTCCTTGTTATACCTACACTCTGCACGCTCACAAGCACATATCAAATACAACAATAATCCTATCTTAAACCTTTTTCCAAACATCAAAACATAGGATCACATAGATTTCTCCAATATTTTGGTCAATATTTCAATAAAGGTTTAGATGACCAATTTAACTTAGGTATTTAACTAGGTCAAATGATTATAGAATTTAAAATTTTTATTGCAGAATTCAAATTTTAGAAGTAGAACAAGCTTTAAATGTGATGTAAAATGAAAAAATCATTAGACCAGATGATATTTCGATAAAGATATATATAAGTGCTTAGGAAGATAAGGTATTAAATGACTTATAAAATTATTTAATATAATATTAAAAAAAAATACCTAATCAATAGAAGGAGATAGTATAAAATTATACAAATTATAAGGGTAATAAACTAATGAGTTATACCATAAAATTTTAGAAAATAATAATGAAAAAAGATTAAGGAGATCATGGTGATAGAAAATCAATTTGGGTTTATACCTGAAAGGTCGACAATATAAACTATACATCTTCTCAGACAACTAATTGAAAACATTATTTAGGGAATAAAAGCAAGATCTGCATATGATATTCATCGACTTAGAAAAATCTTTTAATAGAATGCTAAAAGAAATTATATGGAGAATTCTAAAAAGGAAAGTGTTAACATAACATATATTGAAGTAATTAAAGATATGTATGAAGATATAACGACAAGAGTGAATACTTCAGGCATATTAACTGAAATATTTCTCATAAAGATAGGGTTACATCAATGATCAACTTTAAATCCTTATTTTTTTACATTAATCATGGATAAACTCCCTAAACATATCCAAAATATGGTACTATGATGCATGTTATTTATAAATGATATTATTTTGTTAGACGAGACATGTGATAAATAAATGCTAAATTAGAATCTTGATGAAAAATACTAGAAATAAAAGATTTTATAATAAGTACAGTAAAGATAAAGTATTTGAAATTTAAGTTTAGTAATATTAGATATAATGAGATAATTATTAAAATAGGAGATGATGATTGTTTGGAACTGAGAGTTTTAAGTATTTATAATCATTTTTGTAAAATGATGAAGGCATTAAGTGAGATATCTTATATAGAATATAATATGATGATTGAAATGGAGGAGAATGTTAGGTATTTTATGTGATCGTAAAATACCTTTAAAAGTTAAAAGAAAGTTCTATAAAATGGTGGTTAAACCTACTATATTTATGACATTGAATGTTGGACTATGACTCAAATACATGAATAGAAGATGAGAGTTGTAGAGATGAGGATGTTAGGTAGATATATGGATATACGGGAATAAACAAAATAAGAAATGAGAACATTAAAGAGAAAGTCAGAATTATATCTATTATTAAGGGAAAACTCCAATAGACTCGTTAAGATTATATGAATATGTACTTAAACAATCAATAAATACTCAATTAGGTGATATGAAATTATGACAAATGTGCATATCAAACAAGAAAAATTAAGACTAAAAAAGACTTGATTAATAATAATAAAACAAGATAAAATTTATTTAAATATATATTATGATATAGTATGAGGCAAATTCTAATGAGATAGAAAAATCTATATAGCTAATTCTATTTAATAGGATAAGATTTGATTAATAATAATAATAATTTTTTTTTTCAAAAAAACGTGTCATTCCTTAAAAACTGTGATGCGCCCTTTGCAAAGTTCGGAAATCCAAATGTACCCTTTAGATGATGGCCAAAATCTTATGGGAATTTCGTAATGATAAATTTACAGGAGATCTTTGAAACCACTAAATTTTAGAGGGTAATTTAAATATTTTCTAGTGTAATTGTTTAAAACCAAAAAACCAAATAACCGTTAGATTTAAGCGAACATACATTAATGAATTTATTATATACTATTAGGCTTTCAGCCAATCTGGACGATCGCAAGGATCTAGGGCTTTTGTTTTTTCCCCAATTGCTGCTCGGACATGGCGGCAACGGCGAGGAAAGCGATTACAAGCTTTGAAGGAATTGCCGCTAGAGCAGTGAGAACCGTGGGCTGTGCTTATCGAGGAATAGCGCGGGAGGCGGCTGATGTAGTGGTCATCGGCGCCGGAGTGGTGGGTATAGCCGTAGCGAGGGAATTGGCTTCCAAAGGGAGAGAGGTGTTGGTAGTGGAGGCTGCTTCGACGTTTGGGACTGGAACTAGTTCCAGAAACAGCGAGGTCATACATGCTGGGATCTACTACCCATCTACAAGCCTCAAGGTTTTTAGCTCCTCAACAGTTTTTTTTTTTTTTAATTTGACCTTTCCTTTTCATAGCAATGAAATTTCGCGCTTGTATTGTAAACTTTGTATTGGGTTCCAATTCAATTATCTGAACACACACTTTATAATTGTCATCTGTGAAATGAAGAATGCATTGTGGTTGGATGGTTGGAAAGAACTTGATATTTTTCTAACTCAACTCAATTAGTGCTAACTGCAAAGCCACTTGTTAGAAAATGTAGTAATTTTTTGGTCCATTTTGCTTGCTTATTCCAATTCCTGTGAGTGGTGGTATATCCAGTGGCAGAGGTAAGATTTCACTCAGGAAGTGCCAAGTCTAGAAGGTTGCGGCTCAAAGGAGTGTGTGCGTGTGCATAAGGAGTAGTGAGGGGGAGGGTCACTTATGCTGGAGTGTTTCTATTCGTGGGGCAGTGAGATGGGGCTGTTTAAGTAGAGAGAGGGGGCCAGTTTGAAGGGTCAAGGAATCCTTGAATGTGATTCTTGTTGTTAGTGTTGAGAGGAAAGTGAGTTTGCAAAAAGAGGGCGGGGAAGCACTTTGATTGTTTGAGGTGCCCCTTTTTTTTTTTAAAAAAAATTTGGATAGACTCACTTGTTAAATCTAATTCCATTTTACATACAACTTAAAAAGAACAAGGTTAGTATTTTAAATCAAATATATAAAAATATTGCCCCCGCTCCCCAATTTATAGTATTATAGATTGATAACTCCGTCATGGCTGACCCTAAGCCTAAATAAAAGAGGAGGATTATGTTAGGTTGTTAACCAATGTCAAATAAAGGCAAATATTATGTATAGATGCATCAAACTATTGTGCTAATGTTAGGTTGTTCCCTGAAAGGAACATTTCAGGAACACATTGTAGGGTTCGACTGCAATGCCTTAACAATGATCGCTATATCTCTATGAGAACTTGAATGTTGTGTTAAATATATAAGAGTTCTCATATCTCAGGTTGGATAAGAACAAATATTATAGGAATACCAATTGTCTTAGATTTAAAACATTGAACATAGAAATATTCACTGGCAAAATAATGGAGATAATAGATACGATAATTAGGAGAAAGAACTAATGCTTTGTGCTTACAAGAGATAAAATGGGTTGAGAGAAGGCCAAGATGATAGAGAATTAAGGTTTTAAGTTATGATATACTCGAAAAAGTAAAATGAAAAATGGAGTAGGTATTGTTATTGATAGTTCAATAGGGGGCAAAGTAGTATGCGGAGTTAGGAAGGAAGATAGAATTATAACACTCAATATAGTGATAGCAAAAGAAACTAGTAATATAATTAACATATACGCACCTCAAGTAGGATTAGATGAAAACACCAAACATAGGTTTTGGGAAGACCTAGATAAGGTAATATAAAAAATTCCCATCTAAAGGAGCATATAGGAGTAAGAAATAAGGAATGTGATAGGGTGCATGCAGACCATGGTTTTGGATAATAAATGAAGATGAAAAAATTATATTGGATTTCATGATAACATATGAACTTATAATATCTAATACGTTTTTCAAGAAGAGAGAAAAAACTTAGTTATGTTCAAAAAAAGAGAATAATAAGTCACAAATTGACTTTCTTATTATTAGAAAGAGGGATAGAAAAATTGGTAAAGATTGCAATGCCATTCTTAGAGAAAACTTAATCATTCAACATAGGTTAGTGGTATTAGATACATACTTCATACATAGTATCAGTAGAATAAAAACGTATACGATTCCTAATATCAAGTGATGAAAGTTAAAGGATGTGAAACAATATATTTTTAGGGAGGGTAGAGCACAAGTATTAGGAGAAATATATAGTGACTTGATTACGATATAAGATAATATGACATCAAATTTGAAGCGATGGTCAAGAGCGTACTTGACAAGCCAAGAGGATGAACACCATTAAATAAAAAATCTTGGTAGTGGAACGAGGAAGTATGAGAGAAAGTGGCAGAAAAATTAACAACTAAAAGTTACTATGCACTTCTAAGAATAGAGAAAACTTAAAATAGTATATAATAGCCAAGAGAGAGGCCAAGAAATAGTGATTGAAGTTAAGAATAAAACTTTTGAATACTTGGATCGACAACTTGATACAAAAGAAAGGAAAAAAAATATTTATAGAATAACTAAAGTGAGAGAGGAAAATAAAGGATCTTACCTAATGAAGATATATTAAAGATGAATCCAACGAGGTATTCGTGAAGAATGAGGAAATAAAGCAGCGATGGGAGTGTATCTTTTTTCTTCTTTTTAATAAAAGTTTAGATGACAAATTTAGCTTAGGTAACTTAAGTAGGTCAGAGGAATATACAACAATAATCAAGCTTTATTTCACTGAGGTAGGCTATATGAATCCTTTTACTCTATTGGGCTTTATCTTTTACTATATCATTATCTATATTTATATATTTATCTTGTTTTATTTTTATTAACAAAGTCTTTTTTAGTCTTCCTCTTCCTTATTTAATTTACATAGTTGTCATAGTTAGAGGAGTATGGAGTATAAAAATTTAAATTTTTATCGAAGAATTAAAACTCCAAAAGTAGAATAGATGTTAAATGAGATGCAACATAGGAAAACGATGGGATTAGATGAAATTCCAATAAAGGTATAGAAGTGCTTAGGGAAACATACTATTGAATGACTTACGAAGTTATTCAATTTGATATTGAAAATAAAGAAAATACCTTAGTAGAGGGTAAGTACTTTAATCCCTTATAAAATCGTACCATTTCTGTCTAGGATCGAAATCTCGACACGGGTCGAGATTTTAATCTTGGTTTATCTTATTTCACATGGGTGAAATTGAAAATATGGAATAATGCTAAATGTACACTCTTGGGCTTTCTTTTTTTGGTCTTGATGTGTTGGTTTCAAGTTTGTCTTTTTTTATTGATTATGTTTCTTAGAAAAATGTATTTCTCTTCCTCAATTAGTTCTGTTTTTTTTGTTGGACAAATTTGACTATCAGACTTGTGGAGTATTATACCGATTGAATTTACCAAAATATAACATTAAAGACCTTTTCTGGTTCTCATCTGTTTGAGAATGATATTCTGTAGGCTAATCTTTGTTTGCGAGGAAAGGAATTGCTCTACAAGTACTGTTCTGATCGAGAAATAGCTCATAAAAAGGTTGGTAAGCTCATAGTTGCCACCAGTGAAGGAGAAATTCCAAAATTGGAACGTCTGTTGAAGTGTGGGAACAACAATGGTGTTGATGATTTGAGAATAATGGATGGCTTTCAAGCAATGCAGATAGAACCAGAACTTCAATGTGTCAAGGCGTTACTATCTCCTAGCTCTGGAATAATTGATTCTCACTCACTCATGCTTTCTTTGGTGGTATTTCCTGTATCTTACTGGATTCTTTGTTTGGCAATGTAATTCGCTAGGTATAAATATTTTGCTTCACTTTAAATTATTCCTTTTCAATCATGCCATAGTTCGTGTTTTTTTAAATCTTTTGCTTAGCATGATCCTATGATGGAAAGGTATTATTTTATGTTTAGTGTTTATGAATATGTACTTGTCAGAAAATGACTATTTTGAAACAATTGAATGACTATTAGTTTGGCAAGTCAGACCTCTGATTCATGTTATGTTAGACAAAAGGGACCTCGTTCCTGAATACTATTTTAGAATGTAGGGGTTGTAGTTGTGTAAATGAGACAAGTTTTAGTAATTTCATTTTTGACACGCCCATCAATGCAGGGGGAGGCTGAAAGTGATAGAACTACTTTCTCATACAACACTACGGTTATTGGTGGCCACGTTGAAGATGATTTTCTCCATCTCCACATTTATGATAGTGACAGCCTTCACAATGTAACTATAAATGCTGAGCTGTTACCTCAGTTTGTACTGAGTACTAGGCTGGTAATTAATTCAGCAGGTCTTAGTGCCATTCCTCTTGCAAAAAGATTTCCTGTCATGAACAAAGAGATCTCTTGTTATTATGCTCGTGGTTGCTACTTTACTCTTACAAAAACAAAAGTTCCACCTTTCAGCCACCTGATTTATCCAATACCAGAAGATGGCGGGCTTGGGGTTCATGTCACTTTGGACTTGAATGACCTTGTCAAATTTGGTCCTGATGTTGAATGGATTGATGGTGTAGATGATCTGTCTTGCTTCAGTGACAGGTAAGTAAAGTCACTTCTATTTTAACCCTCGAGAAAGTTTAGCTGCTCTCCTATATGCTATTTATCCTCTAGATATGTAAATAGTGTCTTGATAGATTAGTTCTTTTCTAATCAAGCTAGAATTGCATGCCAAAGTAGAGATCAACTTGTGGTTCCATTTACCCAAATTAAGCAGGCCATCTTTTATAGATTTTGTCCTATATGTACTCGAGTATAAGTCAAAATTATTCTTGATGAACAAATATTCTAAAAGAAAAGAAAAATTCTTGTTTCATGTTTTTCATTTGTTCTGGATGTAGTTAAGCAGTTTAATTGTTGGCATGTATTCAAATAACCCCTTCTGCACTACTGAACATTGATTTGTGATTGTGAAGTCTACTAGTATTATTGAGTTGTTTTCGGAAAGAATTACAAAGGGGAAGAGATGGGTGGAATTTACTGCTTTGCCCATCAACTGACATGCAAAACGCCTAGCACCGACATCAACATAGGAGCTGCCATGGATTAGAATACCATGCCTAGCTGGTCGAAATAGGCGAAGCATTTTGTACCATCCGCCTATCGACACCGACACGATCCATCACCAGGCCCTGCGGCAACCGAGAGGCGTCGTACGACCCTCGTGGTAACAACGTAGGGGTCCCACGCAGCGTAGGGGTAGAACATCCCCGCGATAGCAGCGGAGGCATCATGCAACCTCACGGCCACCGCGGAGGGGTCGCATGGCTCCTGCGTTCGTTGCATGCAGAGGGGACGTGTGATCCCAGAGGTTGTGCCGAAGGAGTTGTGCAACCCTTGTGTCTGCCGCTGAGGGGTCGTGGAACCCTCGCGACTGCATTGGAGTCACGCGAGCACGCGACAGTGCCTTAGTTGCACGAGTAGGTGTCGCTAGTCTTAGGTGATTTTGTAATTAAAATTTAGGTTGATTATTTTAATCAACTTTTGTGATAGGAATAATCTAAAGAGCCTTTATTAAACCTTAATAAAGTTATCTAATTAATTATATATTATATTTATTTTAATTCTAAAAAGATATAATAAAATTTTTATTTATTTATTTATCTACTTTCATTTTTTATTTTTTAAAAGATTATTTTTATTATTTAAATATATATGTTAAATATTTTATTTTTTAATTAATATATTTTATATTTAAAAAATATCGAAACTATATTGGCATGATATGATACGGTACCGAAAATGTATTGTTCCGATCTAGAATCGAAACCTCAGCACGGGTTGAAATTTTAAAACCTTGGGAGCTGCAGAAACAAAGAGGGAAAAAGAAAAGGAGAACAAAAATTGAGGGAGAGGAAAGGAAGAAGTTAGTGGAGAGAGGAGGAAGAGGGGTATTGGTGGAGTTGACAATGGATGCAATGGCCGCTTTGAGTAGTTGGTGCGGTGTGTGTGGTGATTGTTGCGACCGATCATGGTGGGCGTCCGACTATGGTGACAGGCAATGGGGGAATGGCTAAGGGATGGGATGGCCGAGGGATCAATGAGAGAAGTGAGCGAACAAAGAAATTAAATAATTCTTATCCATATACAAATATAATTAGATACTATTAAACTAGATTTTTTTTATATATAAACTTGATATAATTTTAAATAAACCAAAATAATTCCAAATCAAGTTTGATCTGAACTCACTTGATCCTAATCACCTATCTATTTCATAGCTTTGTTTAATCTAAAACCAACTTCCACTCCACTCTAAAAATATTAGTTTGATTTAAATTAGTTAGTTTATTTTTTTTTAAAAATAAAATTTTAAATAGGAAAATTTGGCACCTAATATTGGTGAAGATTTTTCTTTTCATTTTCAAACATTTGGGATGTTGAGTGATTGTGTGAGGAAGCAATAGGAAAACTATGGTTAGATGAGATCATGTTGAGCAATAGGAGAACTCTAGATTTTTATAAACTTGACTTAACAATAAATATGAAAAATAAATATTTTAAATAAAAAAATATGTTATTCCTAAAAAGGATTATAATTATTTCATTTTTATCACTAAAATAAAAAATGCTGATTACCAAATAATAAAAAATTAAACTTTTGATTTATTATTGATATGCTAATCTTTAATATTTTTCAATTTATTTATATTTATTGTAGATGCACCAATTTGAAATTTATCTTCAATTTATTTATTTTTTAAAATATTTTCTTTTTCATGATATGTGTTTCCTTGTTTGCATTAATATATCTTACTATATCTTTTCAATTTGCAATAAGGGTTAAACTCCTTCCAAGACTTGTGGTGCTTTATCTAGGTTCCCTTCTGTAGTTTATCATGGTCAAACCATCTAATGGTTGTACTACCCATTCAGATACAATTGTTAATGGCTAATGTACAGAAGAGGTGAATTGAAGTGATTTTTCTCTTGGTGAGAATGTGTCCATATAGTCCATATCATATTTTGCATGCTTTCGACTACCATTTCACTACTAAATAATCTTTAAATATATCAATATAATCAGGTTTAAAATTTTGAGGTGTGCTGGAGTTTCGATTATGACTAGAACAAGACCATTTCGGTATCGTATTGTTCCGCGTATACTTTTTTAAATATAAAATATATTATTTGAAAATATTTTTTATTAATATTTGATCATTGTAAATGTTTATTATTAGAGCAAAAGGTAAAGTCGTCATCGTAGCAGCCCTTCTAGGGCGACACATACTTTCTGGAAGGGGTAAATCACGGGAGCATTTGCTCTGGCGCATCGGCCCTTTGCATGGGGGAGTTAGGCTCCTAACGGAGTATTTTGCACTTGTTGAGAATTGACCTCAAGACATATTTGAGAAACCACCCATGCTGGTACCAACTGCACCAACCTGTGGGGAGCTATAAATGCTTATTATTGAGTTATATTTGAGGTGTTAAATGTTGAGATTAAGTTTTGATATTATCTTGTGAAATATTTAATGTTAATGGAGTAAAAGTCAATTTTGGCCAACTGAATTCCATCTACTAATCATAGCATGATCAAGTAGGTCCAAATTAGATTTAATTTATATTTATTTTGATTAGTTTAAAGTTAAATTAAATTTATATATAGAATAATTTAGTTTATTAATAGTAGTATATTTTGTAAAATCAGAAATTATATATATATATATATATATATTTCCTACTTCTTTAACATTTTTTTATATGTTTATTTTGGCATATAAAAAAGAAAAAAGAATAACCATTTTAATAGATGAATGTGTAAAAAAAATAATAAGTAAGAAAAAACTTAAGAATCAGGAGAGGAATTACCTGTTGAAAAATAAAAATTTAAACCTAAATTAAAAAATAAAACTTAAAAAAAAATAAAAAATAAAAAATAAAGTTGTTGTCATTATCCTAAGCCCCTGCGATGTGCTGCCATTACCCTAAGCCTCTGCAACGCACTGCCATTAACCTAAGCCTCTGCAACATGTTGCCATTACCCTAAGCCTTTGCGACGCGCTGCTATTACCCTAAGCCGTTGCAACACCATGGAGGTCACGATAGCCTCCTTGGTCACTGCGGGATTACGACGGTTCACAGTGTCGGTGCCGGTTTCTACCCATGTCGCCGACACGGTACAACATTTAATTCCTTGAATATAGCCATTAAAAAATAACTTATTTGAGAACAACTATTTGCATCTAACAATATACTTATGAGAGGGAATGATGATTGGATCCCATGTATTAGGGGTGTAAATGAGCCAAGCCGCTCGTGAGCTATTCGAAGTTCGATTCGATAAAAGCTCGTTTAATGAGGCTCGTTAAGATAAACAAATCAAGCTCAAGCTTCACGATATTCGGCTCGTTAGCTCGTGAACATGTTCGTTAAGCTCATGAATCAACTTTTAAATAAAAAAATAATAATTTTGATATTAAATTTATAGATTTTACACTCTACTTATGAAAAACATAGACAAATATATTAAATTTATTTATTAGAATAAAATTATAAATTTTAACAAGAATATTATAATTTTTTAAAAATATATAATTTAGTTTTTAATGGATATTTAAATTTATAATTTATATTTATTAAGCTCGTTTAGGCTCGATAAATGCTTGAATAAGCTTGTGAGTCATGAATATATTCGTTAAATAAAGCTCGAGCTCGGTTCGATTATAAACGAGCCAAACTCAAACATCCAAGAGTTCGGCTCGGCTCGGCTCGATTACACCTCTACCATGTATTATACAAATATTATGCAACCATCCATTATAGCTTTATCCACTTCGAATTAGATAGAGTTTCGGTTGGAAATTGAAAATTATTTTGTTTTTAAAAACTTAGCCAATAAATGAGATCCTAACATCTTTTATATAGATTCATGACATGACTTGTTGCAAAAACTCTTGCAAACTTTTAAAACTAAATAGACTTTTATGAAATCATGTTTTTCTACACTACCTCTCAAGCTGGTAAATAGATGTTTCTCATTCAGCTTGATATAACACTTTGAAACACTGAGCTACTTAACCCTTTAGTAAATATATCTACAAATTGTCCATATGTAGATACGTAAGAGGTATAAATCAATCTGCTCTTTAGTTTCTCCTTGATAAAGTGTCTATCAATTTTAATGTACTTCGTTCGATCATGTTATACCGGATTGTGAGCTATGCTAATTGCAAACTTATTATCACAATAAAGTCTCGTTCAATTATTCCACTTGATCTTTATATCTTCTAAGATGATCTTTAACCACACTAGTTCACACATCTTGAGCCATTACTCGGAATTATGCCTCTGCACTAGATCGCACCACTACATTCTGGTTCTTGCTCCTCCATGTCATGAAGTTACTACAATGAAAGGTGTAATATCTGGTGGTTGACCTCCTATACATGAACTTCTTTTGGATTATACATGAATTGACTAATCACACTTACTGCATATGCTATGTTTGGTCATATATGAGGCAGAGAAATAAGTTTTCCTGCTAAATGTTGATGTATTCCTTTATCTACTGTGACATTTTTTTTTTTAATTCGAAGTCAGAGATTTGAATCTATAAGAGTAGTTGCTGGCTTGCTTACTGATCTGCACTTCTTTAAAAAAATCAATGCATATTTCTGTTGAGAGAATGCATTGCTTAGAGTGATTCACTAATCAATCTTCCTAATACTTTGATTTTAAACTCTTGCCAATCACTAATCACTGAGATAGAAGTTGTCTTTCCTTATCATCATTTCCTCCTGTAACTAAATGTTGATGTATTCCTTTATCTACTGTGACATTTTTTTTTAATTCCAAGCCAGAGATTTGAATCTAGTAGACTAGTTGCTGGCTTGCTTACTGATTTGCGCTTCTTTAAAAAAATCTATGCATATTTCTGTTGAGAGATGAAAATGCGTTGCTTAGAGTGAGTCACTTCATTCCCAAGAAAGTATTCAATCTTCCTAATACTTCGATTTTAAAATCTTTTGCCAATCACTAATCACTGAGATAGAAGTTGTCTTTCCTTATCATCATTTCCTCCTGTAACTATTATTATATCATGAATATATATTAAGAGCACCATGACTTAGTGTTTAATAAAAAATGTATAATCCTCTTGGTTTTTTTTTTTTTTTGCATCCTATTACAATTATAAATATAGCAAATCTTCCAAACCATATTTGCATGATTGCTTAAGTCCATATAAGACTTTCTTCAATTTACATATAATATGAGCATTCAAATTATTTTCATATCCTGATCGAACCTCTATATAAAATTTTTCCTTTAGTTCTCTGTGCAAAAATGCATTCTTGACATCAAATTATTGAAACTCCCGACTATAATTAGCTACCAATGTTTACAACTAGAGCGAAAGTGTAGATAATCAATCCCATAGTTTCCAGTATAGCCCTTGACTATTAGCCTGACTTTATATCTCTTTATTGATCCATTAGGTTTCTTTCCTTTTGGCAACTTCACCAATTCCCATGATTTATTCTTCTTTAATATCTCCATTTCTTCGTGCATGGCTTGTTTTCATTTCTCTAATGCCTCGAATAAGGTGGAATGACAATCGCATTTAGGTTAATGGAGAATGCTTTGTGGCAAAAACTGTTGAAAAGATAGGAAGTTTGCAAGAGGATATAAAGGTCATTTTATGCATCTTTAGGTCCTTTTCTAACAACAATTGGAAGATTTAGGACTTCATCACCTATATGAGATTTAATATCAACATATAATGAGGAATTAGAAATTGTTACATCATTCTCAGATCTGGGTTAGATTCCTAGACATGCATTAGTTCAGGGACAACCTTCTTCTCCCTCAAGTATGTCTAGTCAAGTCTCACATTCTTAACGATAGAGTTGGAATTTTCATGGACAGATTCATATAGAGATTTTGACATAGGATTTGACATAGGTTTACATAGGATTTAGCATAGATTCAGGCATAAATTTAAAAGTAGGATTTGACATATATTCAGATACATGACTTGACATGGACTCAAACACTGACTTGACACTAGAGAAAATAACAAGTCAAGTAAGCAATCCCCATCCTAAACATTTGTTTATTGAAAGTAACATCCATTGATACGTAGAACTTTTTTGATGGAGGATGATAATACTTGAGTTGAAGAATAACCTACAAATGCACATTTAATGCCCTTGGGTCTAGCTTTCCTCTATTTTGACTGTGTATACGAAACAAATGATATACACCAAATATCCTAAGGAGAAGATTATTTCTCGTGTGTATGTAAGGTTGAGAGCGTTTCTATTAGACTCTTAAATCCCAAGATATTGGAAGGCAAGCAATTTATAAACTAAATGATCATAAGCACTGCTTCTTCCTAAAAAGATTTAGATACATTCTTCTGGAATAAAAGAGCTTGGGTTGACCGTAGGAGAATCATTTTTTACTTTTTGCAACTCCGTTTTGTTGTGGTGTATTGACACAAGATGACTCATGAATTATCCCTTCTTCTTGAAAATAAGGAGTTAAGACTCGATTAAAATAATCCCTAGCATTATCCGTACTAAATCTTTTGATATTGACCCCAAGTTGATTTTTAATCGTAGAATAAAAAATTGAGAGTACATTGCTAACACCATATTAATGTTTTAAGTAAAAAAAATAATTTAAGTAACATGAGTACAATGATCAATGAATGATCGAAATCATTTTGCCCCAAAAATATTAGGAGTAATAGAAGGACCTCAAATATCACCGTGAATGAAATAAAAGGGGAAAAAACTTCTTATATAACTTAGTAATATTTGATTGACCCGTCGCTTCAAGATATTAGAGTTTATCTCTCTTTAGCATGTCCAATCATCTTTTCTGAATCCTTGTCTTGAAATACAGAATAACTAAGATAAAAAATTTGCATTGCAACATAAATCTTGAGTAAGCTTTTGGATAGATATAAGGTTTGTAGATAATCTGGGGACATGAAGAACATTCCTTAAGGCTAATGATGGACTTATTTAACATCTCCTACACCGGTTACAATAGTCAAAGAATCACCATTTGTGAACATTTTCTTATTATAAGCAATGGTCATCAGCATGCATATAGTGCAATAATAAACATGATATAAATAATCATGATACCGACACGATCATCATCAATGCAACATTCCAATCCACATAAGTACCTTTAGTACATAATCTATCAATCACCTAAAGTCTATAGGTATGAAAAGGACCAACAAGTGTTCACCATACAACATATATAATAAGCAACAACACCTATAGTACACACCAGACACGTGCGCACACAACAACATAGGTATAATCAACATGATTCTCCAAAAGAATATACCAGACACGTGTGCACACACCATGTGGGTATAATAAACATGATACCTCCAATAGTACACACCAGACACTTGTGCACACACAACACAGGTACAATCGACAAGATACCTCCAGTAATACACACCGGACTCATGTGCACACATAATAGTGATATAATCAACAAAATACTGCCAATAATACATACCAAACACATGTGGATACTTAACATAGGTATAATCAACATGACACCTCCAATAATACTCACCCGACTTGTATACACATACATCATGAGTATCATCAGCATAATACTTTCAATAAAACATAATAGACACGTGTGCACACACAAGATAGATATAATCAACAAGATACTCCCAATATATCTCACCTGACATGTTTGCACATGCATCATGAGTATAATCAACATAATACTTCCAATAAAACATAATAGACATGTGTGCACATACAAAATAGATATAATCGACAAGATACTTCCAATATAACTCCCCCGACATGTATGCACACAACACAAATATCCAGAAACACGATCCGTCGATCACATATATCTATATGCATGAAAAGATTCGACATGTGACTACCAACAAGATATACGATAAGTAAAACACCTATATGCGTGTACACACTAACATATACATAATCATCATGATGGCTCCTACAGTATACACCATACACGTGTATTAGAGTAGGAATATCAAACAGTGAGACTGTATAGACAATAAAGAAATCAAACATATAAGCGTCAAACATAGATAAAATATGAGTGAAGTCAAGATAAAGTAACCTAATCCATTAGATAATCCATGCACTAAGTTTAAAGAACTATAGAGGCCAAGGAAGAGGGTACCCGCCTTTAATATGTAGATCGTGTCAATACAACTCCCACGTCGAGACGCTCATCTCAAATCAAAGTCCTACAACATAGTATGCACAGTATAGCTAAGTTTAATCATAAACCAAATAGCTAAACATAATCCTAATATGATTAGGAAACTATGTTTCAATTCTATTTGATAATCTTATACTTCCTTCGTGGCTAATATCCTTGTGAATTAATCCAACTAGAGAAATCAACTCTTAATGAATCTCTAATCCATAACCAAATAGATTAAGCAACCCTAACCATTTCACATTCCAATTAGGATTTACAACAAGCATAATCAATCTAAAACTCACCCAATTCTGGTGCACTCTACTATTGCCTCGCAACCGGAGCACCCTCCTGTTAGGCTGGGATCAAGTGAAGTCGCTATCCAACCCATCCAATGCCCCAAAATCAGCATCAACCATAGATCTACACTCAAGTCATCTGCTAGTAATAAGTGGTTACCTCTAATGTGATCGTCGACAACAGGATACTTTGGTGGTCTTCGGCTGGTGACCGGAGCAAGAGCGGCGACGATGGTGGCCGGCTGGACTCCGGTCAACCAGATAAAGGGGCGACGATGCATCAGAACCGGGGAAAGGCCGGTGGCTGAACCCTCGCGACGACAATGGCATGGATCTGTGCTGACGATGAATGGGAGGAGAAGGACGGCAACAGATCTAGCTTCGACAATCAGAGGAGAAGGGAACGACTTTGCCGAGCAATCTGGCACTCTTGGTGATGCTTCACTCGGTGATCGGGGTGGCAATCGACTAGGCTGACGATGTCCAGCGGTCAGCCGACCCCGCGAGATCGAGAAGAGCAAGATGAGGTTGGCGACATTGGCTCGGGCAGTGGCGATCTCTCTCCTAGCCGACGGCTAGATCAGGGAAAGCGTATCGACGAGATGTCCCTTGGGTGGAGCTCGGGTGGTGGCTCTTAACGTCGGCGATGGTGGATCTGGTGGAGAACGCTCGCTGAGATGAGAGGGGGAGAAGAGGGATTGACGATCAGATCGAGAGGAGTGTGCAATGAGGGGGAATTGGGGGAGGTGAGGAGAGGAATCGGGGGAGCTTGATTAAATACTTAGGGTTAACTTATTAAATCCCAAATTAATTCTTCCATCAACTCCCATTAATATGGTTATTCCAAATAGGTTTTTTCCATGCCTAATAGCTCTATCCCCTTAAACGTGGCATACAGACTAAAAATTTCTGAAAAATCCAATAAGGTTATTTCTCCATAACACCTATTATTTAATTTGTTGTATCTTACATATCCAATACATGGGATTCTAACCTCTTTCTATAAAATCATAACATAAGTTTTTTTTTTATAAATTTAATTGTGATTTACCTCTTCCGTGTTGGTCTGAGCGGCGAGCGAATCAGCTTTTGCCACAGTAACATAAGATTTTTTTTTTATAAATTCATAACATGACTTATTCTTCATAATAGATTTTTGTAATGAAAAATCCTAAAAATTGTAAAAACTCTAACACACTTTTTAAAACTGAATAGACTATTATGAAATCATGTTTTCTTGTAGTTTCTAAGATTGTATGAGGAATCTTAACAAGCATCGAGACAAATAAATGAAGTGTAACCGGATAAACTATTTAATGTGCTACATTTATGAATACCTTTCCATTGAGCGACAAAAGGATTAAGGTTTGCCCTCGAGGTAATAGTGCAATGGCAGAATGCCCTCTCAGTTTTCCAAGTATATAAGTATCGAGTCCCAGCCTCGGCGAATTAACGGATGAATATTCCTTAATGGGAGGTTTACTTAAGAACGTTGGGCTGATGGGCCATCCGCTGCGAGCGCTTCCCGATTTACGTTGTGGACGGTGGGAAACTTCCGCGAGGAGGCCGGTCAAGGTTAGAGACAATTCGAGTAAATATATGGTCTTAGTAAAGTAGCACAGGCTTGAGGAGTGGTTATGATCAGGGATTAAAATACCGTGCCGAATCGGGTGAAACGGGCAAAATATCTTGTTCCGCCTGCCGATCGTCACCGACACAACTTCAATACTAGGCCTTGTGGCAGTAGAGAGGCATCACGCGACCCCGCAGCCACCGCGGAGGGTCGCGTGACCTCACAGTCGCCGTGGAGGGGTCGCGCGACCCCCGCGTTTGTAGCGGTGTCACGTGACCCCGCGACAGCCGTGGAGAGGGCGCGTGACCCTAGCGCCTGTAGTGGCGTCATGCGACCCCTAGCAGCCGCGAAGGGGGCGGTGACCCCCGCGTCTGCAGCGGCGTCGCGCGACCCTGCGGTAGCCGTGGAGGGGGCGCGCGACCCCTGCGTCTATTGTGGAGAGGTCGCGCAACCAGCCGTGGAGAGTCGTGCGTCCCCCGCAGTTGTGCTGGAGTCACGCAAACCGCCGCGTTATCACGCAACTTTCTCAAGCAGCAAGTCTGGTGGGTGGGTGGTTGTTTTTTTAATTAAAACTTAGGTAAATTATTTTAATCAACTTCTAACTATGATAAATATAATATAAAAAGTGTTTATTAAATCTTAATAAAATTATCTAATTACTTTATTTTAAATTTTAATTCAAAAAAATAATAAAATTGTTATTTATTTTGTTATTTATTTTCAGATCATTTTTATATTTTAAATATTTATATTAAATATTTCATTTTTAATTAATATATTATATATTTAAAAATACCGAAATTATATTGACACGGTGTGATACGATACTGAAACCATATCGTTTCGATCCAGGATCGAAATCTCAGCACGGGTCGAAATTTTAAATCATGATTATGACATCCTCAACTTTGGCCTTTTGTTAGGAGAATTGAATAAGAATAGAAAGAACTTGAGTGGGAAGAGGAACCTCTTTCGTATGCATAAATAACCAAGAAAAATTAAGATATATTATACCTAAGAGGCAAGAGATGAACAAATAAGGAAATCCATGAGCTAGAAGCAAGTAAAGTCATTTGAACATCAAGAATTTTAAAAATGTGATTATAAGATAGCATGCGATGGAAAAGGTATAGTCTAAAAATTTAAGTGGAATTCCAAAAATATGAATTAATAGTGTATGAGCCTTAATCATGTTGAGCCATGGTTGTTGACATATACAAAATTTACATTTCCACCACCCGATCGACATGCAAGATGTTTTTGGCATGTAACGTGCAATGAAAATAGAGAAGGAGAGAAGAAAGACCAAGGAAGAGAAGGGAGGAGAGAAGGAGAGGAGTACTGACAAACGCTTGTGGCAATGAGCAAGGAATCAGCGAGTGGAGAGAAGTGCATGGAGAGTTTAGGGAGAGGAATTAAATTTCTAGCCTTTTAAAAATGCCACTAAGTTAATTAAATACGATTAAACCTTACTATCCTATATATATAAACTCCCTTTAGTTTTAATAATGCAAAATAAATCCAAATCTACCGTTGTTTGAATCCACTTGATCCTAATTATCATGTCCATTCAATGGAGATCCTAATAATATGGACTATATCTAACCTTACTTCTATTTGACCCTAAAAGTTGATTTAGCTTAAATAGTTATTTAAAAGATTTTAATAAATAATTTTAAATGCAAAAGTTAAATTGGATAAAATTTGGTAACTACTATGGATAAAAGATTTGTTTCGTACTCTGACTTTTATAATATCAAAAGATCATGCAACCAAGCGATAGGAAAAGTAAGGTTTCACAAGATCATGTTGAGACCTTGTCCTCTTAGCTTTGGTTCATGCATTAAGAAAGAGCTAGAGTTCGACACGATATTTTGATTAAATACAAATTATTTGGATAATTAGAATATCATTAAAAATTTAAAATTTATGATGCTTACAATAGGTGTGCACTAAATGGATTAGATTAATTTTTTTTCTATTTTATAATTTATCTCTTGCTAGTCAATTTAACATCAATAGGTATGACAAAAGCAAGCTTGAATAAATCAACAACCAAGAATGCCATAAGGGGCAGACAACATAAAGCCAAGCATAAAAAAATATTGGAGTTATATAAATAGTTTTTGAAAACAATCCCCTTTTGTTTTTTCACCTACACATCCTCAAGAGCATAGCAAAATCTGGTAAAGAAAAAATAAATAAAAAATCAATTTCATTTCTCTTATTGAGCCAAAACCATTTTATTTTTAGCCTCATTTCATCATGTGACTTTTTAAATTTTCTCATCTGAAAACAAACACATTTAGTTTTCTCAATATTTACACATACATAAGATAAGTGATGCAAAGAAACAAACAAGAACACCTGTCTCAATTGAAAACTTCCACATCATGCATCATTAATTGTCCTAAGACGTTGTGAAATTCCACTAAAAGATTAGGTCTACGAGATATGAATAAAAATACTCATTAGATAAGACTCTGCACAATGAATGTAAGATTAACACAAAAGGGGACACACCTTAGGTTCCTAAAACAACAAATTGGATAATCAAAATTTGATCATGTCTCTATTCATAGTTTAAGAAGCAACCACAAAGTGAAAATAGGAATTTTACTTCTAAAAAATCAATCATTACATAAGTAACGAAGGGAAAACATGAATTTAAAGAATATGTAAGCTGAAAATATTCCATAATTTATGGGATAGGATAGCGTAATTACTTTTCATAAAAGTTTATTTCTTTAGGTAACTTTTTTTTAAGAAAACTTTAGTAGAGTTTTAGGATTTTTATTAGGAAAGTCTATTATTTTATAAAAAAAAAGTCGTGTTATCAATCTATAAAAAGGATTAGAATCCCATGTATTGGACCAATTTTTAATTAATACAAATTTTAATTTACGACATGGTGTTAGAGACAAAACTTGGTGATTCCTTATATTAATTATCCTTTAATTTACCTTCATCCTCAAGCTTCAACACCTCCCTCATTTACGAATTGGTTCCTCAAGCTTCAACACTGCCCTCATTTATGAATTGGTTCCTTCTCTCCTTATTCTTTCTAAGAAATAAGAAGTTAATTCTTTCTTTTTTATTTCTTTCTTATTCTATATTTATTTTTAATCCACCCTCTTTAGCTTCATGTCCTCTTGATCTTATTTTCCTTTACCCTAGGCCTCCGTTGTTTTTGCTTATAACTCTGTATTATCATTCGCTTCTCATATTTATCCTCTTTCTCCTTCTATTGTCGCCTACCCTAAAAATAGTTCCTCTTATTTTTAATTCTTTCCCTATGTGCAGCAAGAACTAAGTAGGTTTACTGCCTGCTCCACCATGGTTGCACGTAAATTGGTGTTTCATGAACAATGTCTCGGATCTAAAATATGCATTTGATGATCAGAGAGTTTGATGCCTTCACCTGCCATGTCCATAGGTTGGCTTGCCTCAAGCATACATGATGATCTACTGCACCCAGATTGAGTCCTTCCACGAGATGTACCACAAGGATTAGGTGAGTAATGCTGAGTTCTAGGCTCGAAGGTCCCTCGATCCATACCCTCCCTCTTTTGGGAGGCACATAGTAGCTCAAAAGATAAGAGAGTGTTTGGATGTCCACACAAATGAGCGACGAATGGAGTATAGCTTGTCCACAATCATGCTAGGGATCGGCAGAATGGGATGCTAGAAGCACTCAACACCTTGCAGCATTGTCCGCACAAACTTCAGATTCCTAGCATATAACAAGCTGTGCCTCGACCATGAAGTAAGGCGGCCCACCACTACCTTGATCATGACACCATAATTTGCAGTCGCTCCACCGTCAGGGCTATACCCAAACATCTGAAATGGAAGGTCCCGATCTAGAAGCGTAGTATCTCCAGCAATCTGTCTCGTGTACGACCATCAACTCCAACCATATAGATGTTGTACTTGAGTAGGTTGGCCCACCACCTGATAGTCTCCAAACCTTTGTAAGTAATCTAAGATGTGACAGATAGTAGATTCATCTCCCAGCGTAGATAGAAGATTCCATGCACACAAGGGGTGACATTGATATATAGGGCTGAGCATTCAGTTAAAACTTATTCGACCGAACCGACTGAATTTTCCTATGAAACCCAAACAAACCAAACCGATTAAATATCGGTTAATTCGGGTTTCGACCGAATTAATCAAAATTTTAAAACCAAATTAATTAAATTTAGATTTTGTTTAATTAATTACATATTTTATTTAATTAATTATATTTTAAAAAAAAAATAATCAAATTAATATCCTTATTCGGTTTAACCAAATTACAAATTTTAAAATTGAAATTGAACCGAATTAATCCAAAACTGAACCGAATTTAAAAAAAAAAGCTGAAAACTGAATTTCTAAATTCGGTCAGTTCGGTTAATTTAGTGTTACCAAATTTTTACTCATCCCTATTGATATCCTAGTTGACTAATTGCATCCCTGACGAGCCGAGAGAATACCTACCTCAAGATTGCAATAGAGGGGCGGTGATAATGGTTTAAAAAAGTTATAAATAAATATTTGTTTTATTTTTCATTTCATTTTTCGAAAAAAGAAAAACCGTAAAAAGAATTTTCACAAACCAATTACCCAATACTATCATAACAACAATTATTGACAGATGCTCCATTTTGCATTTTCATTGATAAAAACTTGCAATTTCTTTAATTATGCAAAATTAAGTAATTTTTCTAAAATAATTTCACTACTTGGTTCAATTCATTAGCATTATGCTCCAAATAGCACCAAATGTCTTTTTCGGTGTTCATGAACTTAGTGAATTTTATGTTACAGGTTTGATTATTCTGTCAAGTTGGATCAATCAAAAAAATTCTATCCAGAAATAAGAAAATATTTTCCTAATCTAAAGGATGGCTCTTTAGAACCAGGATATTCAGGCATACGACCAAAACTCTCTGGCCCAGGAAAGCCTCTTGCAGATTTTGTTATTCAGGTGCACTGATTTACTCTTATCATCTTATTGAACTTAAAATTAGTTTCCAAAATTTATTATTGATGAGTGTTTGGAAAAAAAAAAAGGAGAGAGACAAATGGATATTAAGAAGCTTTTCTAGTTAGTTTTGTTAGCTTTACATAAAGATTTTAAAATAGTATCATTAATGATAGAATTGTAAAGTGACTTACTAAACCTTTTTCTTTTTCTTTTTTTTTTTGTTTGGCATAGCATCTAGATATAAAATGTCAACTAAAACTTGATTAAAAAAAATCTCTACTACAATACACGTGTGATTTATATTTTCCTGTTAGCAAATACATCAAAATGACATGCCAACTCAAAATCTGAATGTGTTATGATTAATGGTTAAGTACAAATCTCAAGACAATTGGTGGACTGGGACCAGTGGACTTTACATTGTTAATGGGACTCGGGATAAGGAGCCACCTAAATAAAAGCTTGCAGCAAATGATCCACCTTATTAATAACCTATTTAGAGACATAAAAAATGCATCTTAAGGACACTATTGACTATGATGAGTTGTTAAAGGAGACAACCGGCCGTGGAAGGGCATCAAATTGTCATTTAGGCATCTGCGGTTTGATCCTCAGACCACGGGATGTTGAGCTTCTGCGCGTCCGTCATGTGTGCTTTCCGATTTACCTTGGCAGCCAGTGGGAAACTTCCGTGCGATCTAGCCGATCGCCTCAGGTTCGGTATTACCTTGTTCAACATTTATTTGGATAAAGGTCTGCCAATCTGCATGATGCACAGTTAAATATAAGAGCAAACCCAGATAGGTTGTTGGGATGTCTTTCGAACAATAGTGCAAGATGTTTGCAATGGTCCAAGTTAGTGTTAGTGTGAGCTCACTCTTGTTGTAATTGTTGTTATGGCCTATTTTACAAATTAGAATCTAAAGAATTTTCTCAAGGTGAAGAATATAAGCATTAAGATCCGGATAGAGAACAAATCGTCATTGACATGTTAGAGAAAGTTGATTCTACTAGCATATTTGAGATTGGAGTCACAAGGATGTGGTTTAGCCTAGGGGAGGGGGCTTTAGCCATCAACTTAGGCATGAAATGAATTAGAGATATTGCTTGGAATTAGCAGTTGATATATCCTTCTTATTTGGGACTAGGATTGTGTAGTGAGTTCTATTTGTCTATTCATAATAATGGCCTAATGTCTTTAATTTCTGCAAGATATTCTCTCCTTCGGCTGTTGTAGCCTAGAAGAGACTCTTGATCTCCTCGAGAATTGACAATCTAATCTGAAAAGTATCAAGAGTTAAGATGAGATAATTTGTTAAAGAGAGGGTAATCAGAGGTTCATATGACATTTGTATATGATTAAAGCGTTTATAGTTAAACATCATTCTTTCCTTGCCTTTAATTTCTTTCCCTATCTTGGATCAATAGTTGTTCCGGAGATAACAATAATAGCAGTTGTCTAGTGCCTACTCTTGCTTGGCCTTATAACTCCTAGTTCTAGCAAAGCTTTCACATGTCTTGCAAATGCCTCCTTCTGCTGGGGAGTTAAATTTTTTAATGACCTGTCTTCTATGGTCAAATCAGGGTTCTTGATGTCCAGATGGCACAAGACTTGATTTCTGGACTAATGGAGGAGAATTTCTCTTATAAACCCCTGATCCTCTAACTTCATCAATAAAGGTTTAAATTGCCCTTGGAATCTATTTGATATTTCTTCGAAGAATAATACACCATCTCTTTTATTTGAATGTACTTTTCCTCTTTGAGTTCTAATTCCTCGATAGTAGCAGCTGCGACAACAGAGGGTAAGGTATTAATTGTGGTCAAGTTTTTATAGAACATTACCACATTTCCTTCAATTCTGACGCCTCCATGCATTGCTCGGATAAAGTTACAGCTTATGATCATCCGGATGTTATCACCAAGAGTCATGGGAAAACTGTAAGTGTAGGGTATTCTAAATATGTTTTCCCCTATGAACATCCTTGCTTCAGCTTTAATCTGTCGATCTGATGAGAGTTAATCCCACTGAATTGTACTACAAAAGTATATCTTCCAAAGCTTCTTTTGGTATTGATTTCTGGTCCATGCAACAGGTTGTTGTTCCAGTGTCTAAGATAGCCTTCAGTTAGAATTTAGGAAGTCCGGGAATATCACCTGCGCTGCTATTATCTTGCTAGTTGCTTCTTCATGTAATACGTTAGCAGCTTCAGTGCTGACTGGTTCCTTTCCTTTTTCAAGGGCTTGGAAATCTTCTTCTAGCTCTTTTTCAAGTAGCAACTTTTCATATTGGGTCTTATAATATGCTACTTCTTTTTGTAGTCTCTCAATCTCCCCTTTGCACCAGGAGATGTAATACTGTTGTTCATTAATTAAATTCTATGGGAAGAAAGGTGTGGGTGCAGCTGGTGCTACAAGTACCTCTTTATTAAAATAATAGGGTCCGCACATGTTGTAAGCGGTGACTAGACAGCTCGGGCAGTGAATCCTTGCCCTTTGCATCGTATTTCGCTTACAACAGGTACAAATACTTGCATGTGGGGGTTGTATTGCTTCATTGTGGTGCAGTCATGGGCACAATTTCTTTGCTCTTCTGTTACTCTGATTTGAGGGCGATAACCTCTGCCCACCTGCCCAAGCATGAGAATTAATTCTTTAGAAAATTGAAGAGTTTGAATAGACCTGTTTAGTTCTTCATAGTCTTCTTCCCCTTTGAAATACTAAAGATGGCATCGCTCTAGGCCTCCCCTTCTTGGAATGATAGAATATCATAATCTTTTGGAATGTCCAATTGCTTAAATATATCAACTCTTTTTATATTTCTTTTCTCATTAGGGCATTCCCTTATGAAATGCCCTTCCTGCCCGCATAAGTAGCACGCGCACTTCTTGTTCCTTATTAAGTGCTTCCTCTTCTCAATGCGAGTGTGGGATTCATGAGGCTTGCATTTATATGTTTTGGATCTGCGAATACCATATTTCTTCTGTCTTTGACTCCCATAATAACCAAGAATAGGGATCTGACTGCAGAATGATAGATCTTTGAGGGATCTTTTGAAAGCGACGTCTTTACATTCTTGTTTCAGAAACTCGTATGCAAATATTACTCTTGGAAATACATCGACTGTAAGGCCTGGGTATTTTGTGTCAAAGGCTTCTTTAATTTTGTTTCCCAAGTCTCTTTGCATTTTGAGCCAGAATTTTTCTGATAATTCGGGCCCGATAAATAATCTTCCAGTCTTTGATGCCAGTTTGAGGTAATCGTTCATATACTTAACAATATTTTTTCATACTATCACAGTTAAAGCAGTTTTTAACTGTGAGACGTCCTTTTCTAGGTCTTGACACCTTTCGAGGATTAATTTAAAGTTTTTTAGATGTATTCGGGAGGTTAAGCAAGTTCTATCTGGACCTTACTTCCTCTACCAAAGTCTCTACAAAACAACTGGCCAACAATCTTGTCGTAGTATACGATAGAACTTGTTTATCCTCCTGAGTACATTTGAAAAACTTTAAATTAATCCTAGAAAGGTGTCAAGATCTAGAAAAGGAGGTCTCACAGTTAAAAATTGCTTTACAAAATCTAACGACTGTCTATACAGAAAACATACCACTATCAAAGTAGGAGGTGCGAGAGTTGGTTGCAGAAATAATGAAGCAGCCAAAGATAGTGGAGAAAGAAGCGCTGAAGCTAACCGCGGAGCTCAACAGAAAGCTTGAGAGGGTGGAAAGCTTACTCCAAAAACTGGAGAAGTGAACCACTTCATGAACAATTATATCATCACAAAGAGCACTTCTTCCTACAAGGACACAGTCAAAGCCACAGAACAAATCGAATCCCCTGCTATCGGGTTCGTAAAGCCAAGTGAGTTTCAAGGACCTGTTTCTGGAAACTCAGTGGTTATCATACAAAACAACACTCTACTGCAGTTACTGGTGCAAATAGTTGAGAGTTTGAAGGACATCAAGGCAGACTTAAAGACACTCATCGAGCAAACAAAAGAAGGAATCCAATCCAATCCTATACCTGACAATTTAATTGATAAACTAAAGAATCTGTCTTTAGGCCCTGCAAAGAAACCAAGAGAAGGAAGACGCAAGCTAAGAGTTTTTAAAGACCCTTACAAGATCATGAAGGAAGAACAAGAGAAACTAAAGAATTAATGGCAACAAAGACAATCACTGAACAACCCTCAACTTCCATCCAAACTCCTCGTTTTGAAGATCAAATCCGAGAGTATCGAAGAAATCACAGGAGGATGCATAACCTCCAGCAAGCAACAAGAAGGTTAAGCAGAAGATTTACTGGAAAACCTACTTCAACATACACCCTGGAGCAGCAAATAGACCCTCAGATTCAGCTGAGGCTATCTATGCAAGAAAGGGCTACTATAGTCCCTGCGAAAGTACTGTACCACTCAAGAAGAGATGACGCACATCACAGGGTACATGTGCATCGATCGGAAGAGGCCATATTGGTCATCGATGGAAATCAGTTGGACAGAATGTTTATACAGGAAGGATGCTACAACCAACTCCAAAGAAGCAGGATGTAGTATATACATATTGGCACCTTATAGGTACGAATTCAAACATTTCATAGGCAGGAGGAAGGTACGATGGCACTAATTGTCTTAAGATATAACAGATGGGTTGGTGATCAAGTAATTCTGGCAACAATGGAAGTGGATCTCACATGAGGAAGCCAGTTGATATATATTATACCTAACATAATGCTAACTATTGGTGATTTCTTTAGAAATATTCAGGTCTCAATTCTTACTCAAGGCTATGAACAATAGAGGAATGGCGAAGCTGACCTCCTTATCACTAGAGGGTTAGTCGGAAGACTTTCAAATACTTTTAACGTAGGTTTTGCCTACGAGGTACAAGGAGTTGTCGATTATTTGACCAGCCATGGAGTGCAAGCACTTCCAGGAAGGAGATACTCCACTACCAGTTTGCAAGGACTAAGCTGGATCATCAAACCGATGCAAATATGCACTCCCATGCAACCCTCTGAAATAAATAGTTGGAACTTGATAGATGGAAGGATTTTTTTAAGTTTTAACAATTACACAGATGCACCCTCAACAAGACTACCTCACTACAATACAAGAGACGAGGAGGTGCAAAGTGATGAAGAATCTCTTCAAACACTGGCTGTCTTAGTGGAACAATCACCTGGTGTTCTAGTATATCAGGATGACTATGATGAAGACTATTCTGAGCAGCTCAAACAGAAAGTTATCCTTATGTGCTGGTACGTAAGTTTTCTTCTAATGTAGTTTTACCCCAGCAAAAATCCACTGGTGCTGTAGGATTCGATCTGGTTGCTGATCAACAACGCATAATAGAGCCCAGAGGACGAGGCAAAATCACAACTGGCCTCAACCTAGAAATTCCCTGGGGAAGCTATGGACGAATAGCAACCAGATCTAATGTAGCCTGGAAATTAGGACTTGATGTGGGAGTTGGAGTTATTGATTGCGACTATCAAGGAGAAATTATTATTCTGGTTTTTAATCATTCGGATGTCCCAGTTACCATCAAGCCCGACGACTGCATAGCCCAAATCATTTTCGAACAAATTCTTTTTCCAACTATTCATGAAGTATCATAATTATCTACAATTATACGAGAAGAAGGAGGATTCAGTTCAACATCCCCCACGCCTGTCATTTTCTCCAAATTACTACCCAAAGAGAAGCATTATGTGTCAGTTCTTGTCAAAGATCATGCCCTTTCTCTTGAAAATCTAGACGAAGTTCATGCAGGAACTACAAGCCCAGGGGCATTTGTACTTCGGTCCATGGATACTTCCCTATATGATCTTGGGTTTGAGGATGATTTTCTTGACCAAATCACTTATATGACTTCTATCACTACACCTATGGAATGACAGGATCGGACAATTTGGGATTCCTATGATGATACAGACGATGATTGGGTCAACCCGTTTGCAACAGAAGGTGGTGGGGAAAAAACCCAATCATCTCAATCTCACCTATCTCAATTAATTACCACTGGATATGAGATGGAATATCCCAACCTAAGACGACTTATGGAAAATCAAGCAGAATAGCAACAAGTCTACTCTACAAGTACCGAAATTTCTCCATATAATCCACCACAAGACACAATGATGGGGGCAGTCGGTTACCCACCAGCGACAAGAACGAATCCAGGCCCATTTATGAACACAGAGCTTTTAATCCAAGGTTCCGAAGAGATACGAGCAATAAAGTATGGACCTTACCATCAACCCAACAGCAAGGTGGGGCTATTTTCATAATTCCAGGACAGATAGGCTTGTTTCATGACGTATTCTCCAAATGAGAATCTATTTCAAAAAACCACGTTGCAAGCCCGGGCTTCACGGACCCAAAGGACAAAATAGAGTATATGGAAAACCTATTGGGTGAAATCGAGAAGCTTGCTTGGGTTTAGAGGAGAATGAATTATCCCACAGAATACAACACCCTGATTGATACAGTTGATGGAAGGGAAGACACTTAAAATATTTTCTCCCAAATGAGAAGGGTATTCTCTTCAGAAGACCCAACAACCGGCTCAATAGCTATCCAAGATGCAGCATATAAGGATATCGAGAAGTTATCTTGTGATAGTATGAAAAATATTGTTAAGTATATAAACGACTACCTCAAAGTGGCATCAAAGACTAGAAGATTATTTACCGGGCCCGAATTATCAGAAAAATTCTGGCTCAAAATGCCAAGAGACTTGGGAAACAAAATTAGAGAAGCCCTTGACACAAAATACCCAGGCCTTACAGTCAGTGTATTTCCAAGGTTCATATTTGCATACAAGTTTCTGGAACAAGAATGCAAAGACGCCGCTTTCAAAAGATCCCTCAAAGATCTATCATTCTGCAGTCAGATCCCTATTCTTGGTTATTATGGGAGTCAAAGACAGAAGAAATATGGTATTCGCAGATTCAAAACATATAAATGCAAGCCTCATTAATCCCATGCTCGCATTGAGAAGAGGAAGCACTTAATAAGGAACAAGAAGTGCAAGTGCTACTTAAGCAGGTAGGAAGGGCATTTCGTAAGGGAGTGCCCTAGTGAGAAAAGAAATATAAAAAGAGTTGCTATGTTTGAGCAATTGGACATTCTAAAAGATTATGATATTCTATCAGTCCAAGAAGGGGAGGCCCAGAGCGATGCCATCTTTAATATTTCAGAAGGGGAAGAAGACTATGAAGAGTTAAACAGGTCTATTCGAACTCTTCAATTTTCTAAAGAATTAATTCTCATGCTTGGACAGATGAACGGAGGTTATCGCCCTCAAATCAAAGTAACAAAGGAGCAAATAAATTGTGCCCATGATTGGCACCACAATGAAGCAATACAACCCCCACAGCTAAGTATTTGTACTTGTTGTAAGTGAAATACGATGCCAAGGGCAAGGATTCACTGCTCCAGCTGTTTGGTCACCATTTGCAACCTGTGCATACCCTACTATCTTAATAAAGAGGTACCTGTAGCATCAGCTGCACCCGCTCCTTTCTTCCCACATAATTTAATTAATGAACAACAGTATTACATCTTCTGGAGTAAAGGGGAGATTGAGAGACTATAGAAAGAAGTAGCATATTATAAGGCACAATATGAAAAGTTGCTACTTGAAAAAGAGCTAGAAGAAGATTTCCAAGCCCTTGAAAAAGGAAAGGAACCCGTCAGCGCTGAAGCCGTTAACGTATTATACGAAGAACCAACTAGCAAGATAACAACAGCACAGGAGATCAAGGGACCTAGATTGGTAAAAAATATGTTATACAATTTGACACTAGAGCACAGCCTGTTGTGTGGACCAGAAATCAATACCAAAAGAAGCTTTGGAAGATAATACTTTTGTAGTACAATTCAGTGGGATTAACTCTCAACAAACCGCCAAATTAAAGTTGAAGTAAGGAAGGATGTTCATAGGGGAAAACATATTTAGAATGCCCTACAGTTACAGTTTTCCCATGACTCTTGGTGATAACATCCAATTGATCATAGACTGTAACTTTATCCGAACATGGAGGCGTCAGAATTAAAGGAAATGTGGTAATGTTCTATAAAAACTTAACCACAATTAATACCTTACCCTCTGTTACTGCAGCGGCAACTATCGAGGAATTAGAACTCGAAGAGGAAGAGTACATTCAAATAAAGGAGATGGTGTATTATTCTTCCGAAGAAATATCAAAAAGATTCCAAGAACAATTTAAACTATTATTGATGAAGTTAAAGGAGCAGGGGTTTATAGGAGAAAATCCTCGCCTTTATTGGTCAAGAAATCAAGTCTTATGCCATTTGGACATCAAGAACCCTGATTTCACCATAAAAGACAGGCCATTAAAAAACTTAACTCCTCAATAGGAGGAGGCATTTGCAAGACATGTGAAAGCTTTGCTAGAATTAGGAGTTATAAGGTCGAGCAAGAGTAGACACCGGACAACTGCTATTATTGTTAACTCCGAAAAAACTAACGATCTAAAGACAGGGAAAGAATTTAAAGGCAAAGAAAGAATGGTATTTAACTGTAAATGCCGCAATGAGCTTACTAATAAAGATTAATATAGCTTGCCAGGAATACAAACGATTCTCCGAAAGGTCAGTAACTGTAAGATTTACTCAAAATTTGACCTAAAAATTGAATTCCATCAGGTTGCGATGCACCCAAACTCCATCGAATGAACAACATTATGGTCCCAAAAGGTCTTTATGAATGACTGGTAATGTCATTGCTAAAGAATGCACCGGTTATTTTTCAAAGGAAAATGGATGTATGCTTCAGGCACTGAAGATTTTATAGCCATATACATTGACGACATTCTGGTATTCTCCCAAGACGAAAAAAGGCATGCACAACACCTCAATATTATGCTTAATATAATTCAGAAGAATGAATTAATATTAAGTCCTACAAAAATGAAGATAGTGGTTCTTGAAATTGAATTTCTCGGAGCAATCATTGGAAATAAGAAAATCAAGCTGCAACCACATACTATCAAAAAGATTTCAGAATTTGAAGACAAGGAACTCTTATCAAAGCGAGGGATGTGATCCTGGCTAGGGCTTCTTAATTACGCCAGGAACTATATACCCAACTTGGGCAGGCTACTAAGCCCTCTCTATACCAAAACCAGCCCAACATGTAACAAGAGGATGAACTCGCAGGATTGGGCTTTGGTAAGACTGATCAAAGATACCGTTCAAAACCTATCAGACTTAAGAGGTTCCCCCAGAAGATTGCTTCATCATCCTAGAAGTAGATGGTTGTATGGAAGGATGAGGCGGAGTATGTAAGTGAAAACGAGTCAAGTTTGACCCAGAACAACCTAAAGAATTTGTGCATATGCAAGTGGAAAGTTCCTTCCAATTAAGTCAACAATTGATGCAGAGATTCATGCAATAATGAATTCCCTAGAGGCTTTAAAAATTTATTATGTTGACAAAAGGAAATTAATTATTAGAACCGACTGTCAAGCCATTATCAGCTTCTTTGGAAAAACCTCTACTAACAAGTCATCCCGTGTCAGATGGCTTGCCTTTACTGACTTTATAATTGACATCGGAGTTCCCATAACATTTGAACATATTGAAGGGAAAGACAACTAGTTAGCAGATTCTTTATCTAGACTAATTAGTTGTCTTGTAATTTCAGAATGGTCGGAAGAAGCTCTCAACTAGCTGGAATTGGTTGCTCCAGCTCTTCAAGAGTCACAAGAGAAGCCCAACAAAGAGACACAGTAGTGTATGATCAAAGTACTTTGGGTCCTAACGCACTCGCTGAGAAGTACGAATGAATATTGCAATCCATGCATGAAAGCTACCCAATCACCCTTGTAAAACAAGGAAGCATGGATCAACAACTCCACGAGCTATATCATTAGGCCGCAGCACAAGTAGTTAATGCTCTACAGCAGCTCAGACTGCTCCACTCCTTGAAGCGACAAGAATGCCAATGAAGGAGCGCATCCGACAACTGGTGGTCAGATTGGTATCTAGCCACTAGGTAAATTGACGAATAGCTAGAAACCACTACCAGCGTACTACACGACGCTGTGAAAAGGATGACTTCCTTCAAATTATAAAGCATTTTTCTACGGGAGTGATGGGCCCAAATGACTCAGCCCATTATGTAAAATAATTAGGGGTGTGTTGTAAAGTAGATTCTTCCTTATCGGAAGGACAATCACGAGTGTAAAGTGATCGGTGTGAATTAGCTGTAAAAAGATTCCTCCTTATCATGAAGACTGTGAAAAGCATGTGACGATGGGGTCCAATGAGCACCCGACATCTCTTCCCTCTTCTATAAAAGAGGAAGTTAAGCTCCTTGCAAAGTATCAAGCGATCCTTGAGCTTTACTTGGAGGATAGTAAGCTTTCGGTGTGAAGTTATAAAATATGTGAGTCTCAACATCTCTTCTCCTTATTTTTATTATTTTGCACCGCCTCCGCTCGCCTTAATATTCAAAACACAAATAATCTTACTCCTCGAGTTTTGCTTTTGTTCATGTGTCTAGCCACAACATAAATGAATTAAATCCATGAGCAATTAAGTATATGTTAGCTGGTTATTCTCCAATAGAAAGGCTACAAGTGTTGTCACTCACCTATATGAGAATTTTATATCTTTGTTGATGTCACTTTTGAGGAAGGCCAATCATTTTTTTTCTCAACCTTATATTCGGGGGAGTCGGGCTCTATTGAGGAAGATAAGGCAGAAGATCTACTCCTTTATCTACCTATCTCATAGCCTTACTCATCTCAGTCAGATCATCTTCATAGGAGCCATCCCTACTACATGAATTATCTCCACAAGAACCTGGTCATGCATGAGTACAAAACTCAACTTTTACTCTTGAAAATAAGGTATGCACAAACCCAGTTCCTCTCCTATTTCATCTTGTTATGATTTACCCATTGCCTTAAGAAGAGGGATAAGAGAATGCATTAAATATCCAAGATATCCATTGGCTAAATTAATGTCTTTTTATAATTTTTCTTCATCCCATAGAAGTTTCTTAGAAAATTTAAACAACATCCCAATTCTTACTATCTTATTTGAGACTTTATCTAATGAGAAGTAGAGAGAAGCTATGAGAATAGAGATGGAGGCACTTGAGAAGAACAAAAATGGGAAATCATGCAGCTACCATAAAATACAAAAGCGGTGGAATGCAAATGGGAGTTTACCGTGAAGTACGGATCAAATGGGTCTCTAGAGAAATAAGGTGGGGTCGGTTGTTAAAGGTTACACATAAACCTATGAAATGAACTATCATGGAACATTTGCACCGATGGCTAAGATGGCCTTGGTCACAAATTTCAATAGGGATTTACAATAGTTTGATGTAAAGAATGCCTTCATGGTGACTTAGAGAAAAAAAAAAATTTATGGAGATTTTATTGGGCTTTGGAGGAGAAATCAAAGGGAGCAAGGTTTGCAATCTAAAAAAGACATTATATGGACTCAGACAGTCTCCAAGTGCTGGTTTAGTAGGTTTACAATGGTGATGCTCAATACCGGGTATAAATAGAGTTAAGTTGATCATACATTATTCATCAAATACATAGCTTCAGGGGGAGTTACTGCACTTCTATTGTATGTTTATGACATAATTGTTATTGCGAATGATGAGAAAGAAAAGAAGGTTTTGAAAAATTGTTTGACAAAGGAATTTGGGATCAAAGACTTGAAGAGCTTGAAATACTTCCTTGTGATAGAATTAGCTCCGTCTCGACAAGATATCTTCATTTCCCAACAAGGGTATGTTGTTGACCTCTTGAAGGAAATTAGTAACTTAGCATGTAAACATGCTTCAAATTCCAATTGGTAACTTATTAGAGGACTAATCACCGTCTAAAGCATAAATGGCCGAAGCGAGCATTCATCTATCAAAGTTCGAGGGGGGCTTCACCATCTAGAAGAAGCAAATGAAGGTATTCTTTAAGACCGGTTTTGATATATTATAATTATTAAATATGATTTTAAAGCACCCAAAGACGTGAACGGAGAAGAAAAAGAAGAGGGCTTATGGATAAAGAAGCAACTGACACAGTTCATGGCAAATGGAAAAGTTGAATTCCATCTCTTGAGCATACTGTCGCCTTAGGAACTCAACCACATCGGCGCCTACAACTCCGCAAATGAACTTTGGGAGAAATTCCTAGAACTACATAAGGGCATATATGAAACAAAGCTTGCAAAAAGATATCTGCTTAGAAATCAACTAAGCAACCTAAAATTAGAGAAAGGTGAGTCAGTTGTCCATCGTCAAGCAAGGATCAAGATGCTCATCACCGACTCACAAACCTCGGAGAAATGGTAACTAATCGAGACTCTCTATGGTTTTCTGTAAATGCATTTTCAAGAACCTCGATATGGTCGTCGGTAATTGATTCCTATTATATTTCTAAGGATGTGGAGGTAAGTACGTTAGATAATTTGTTTTCAACTTTGGAACTTCACGAGTTTAGATGTGCAGGCTTAAAAGAGGACACGTCAAACCTGAGCATAACACTGAAATCAAAGAAGATTGAGCTAGATTTAGACTCCTCACTCGACATGGATCAAGAAGCGTATATGGTAAAAAAGTTCAAAAAGTTTTTTAGATCTAAAAAGTTTAATGAGTTGCAGACCAAGAAGAATCCAAGAAGTAAAAGAAAGATTAGATGCTATAACTGTGATGAAAAAGGCACATCAAGGATGACTGCCCAAAGCCAAAAAGGAAAGAGAAAAACAAAGGGTCAAACAAATTGAAATACAAGAATCTGAAGGCAACATGGGACGCGTCATCATCAGAGTCCGAATTGGAGGAGTATGCCAGACTAACACTAATGACGAGTCACCAAGAGGAGAGCATCGATGAAGGGGGAGCTACATCTAAAGATAGCAGTAATGAAAGAGAATCCAGCCTCAGATCGAATATGGTAAGTGAGGTATGCCTTCTACCTCTTGATCAGTTATATTCTAGTACAACCTTAATGTCTAGATCAATGTGCACACTCAACTCTGAGAATAAACTATTGAAAAAGAAAAATGTAAACTTGAAAACTATCTTAGCCAAAGCATGTATACTAGAAGAATTTGATAAAGTTAAAAATGAAAATGCAAAATTAAAAGAGCAAATAGAACATCTTAAAAATTTTGCATGTTCAAATGTCCAGAATTCTAGAAATTTTCAAGGGTTAAATTTGTATTTAAGATTTCACAAAGATCAAATTAAAAAAATTCCTATAAATTATATACTACAAATTTTTTTGATAAATCCACTAGATAGGAACTTATTTTGGTTTCCAAAATCATGTTTAACTTGATTAAAATTAATTTTTATGCATGCTTTAAATTTAATTTATTTTATTTTTTAACTTTATTTATCAAATTAATTATTTTGCATGCCTTCTGTTATTGTTTTGTGTTGATTTTTTTTTCTGTGCAAAACAAAGATATTATTTGCTTACAGAGAATTTTTCAAAATTTTTTGTTTATTTTATATTTTTTTAAAATTCTTCTTTCAAAAGTTTTGATGATTAAAAATGTTTAGAAAATTAATTTTTTAAAAACTTAATTTTTCTGTGATCATAAGTTATGTTGATAGAATAAAAATAGAAGTTATGTTTTCTAATAGAATAAAAATATTCAGAATTTTTCGACAATTATATAATTTTTTTATGAATTTTTAATCGAAATATGTGATTTAAAATTATTTCGAAGATTAATTTTGAAAAATCTGATTTTTTTGGGAAGTCAACGTTGTATTTTGGATGATGAGAAAAATCAGCAAGATTTTTAGGGTTTAAAAACTATATTTAATAATTAGTTTAGAAAATAATGCTATTTGTTTTAAAACATTTATTGTCGTTACATTGTAAATATTTTGTAGGTAAATTTTTATCAAAATAGAAAATTTTATGAACAAAAAGTTTTAGGATTTTTCGAGATTAAGAAATAATTTTTAATTTATTTTTGTCAAAACAGGAAAATAATTGTTAAAATTAGTATTTTTTTTGAAAATTAATTTATGTAAAAAGACAAATTCCTAAAAATATTATTTCAAACCCTTGGAAAATTATCCAAATTTTTCGTAATATTTTTTCATATTTTTCTTGATTTTTTTATATAATCAAAGAGAGTAATATAGCGTATATGCATGAGTCTAGATAACAAATAAAAGTCTAGTAGGATATTCGATATCCTACACTATGGTATGATCTTACTAATGTATCAACATAAAAAAAAGGTTTAGTAAGATATTCGATATCCTACATTACAGTATGATCTTAATAATGTACCAACATAATAAACAAAGGTTTAGTAGGATACTCAATATCTTACACTACGGTATAATCCTACTCATGTATAGGCATGAGCCTACATAACAAGTAAAAGTCTAGTAGAATACTCAATATCCTATACTATGGTATAATTTTACAAATGTATAGGCTTGAGCCTAAATAACAAATTAGGATCTAATAGGATGCTTGATATCGTATACTATGATATGATCTTACTAATATGAATAAATATTAAGCTAGTAACCTAGTTCAATATTCTACAGCTATGTTGCAGTATAGTATCACTAGCATGAAAGTACAATCATAAATGATCATAAATAGCATGGATAATAATAAGACTGCATGGATATCAAAGTAGACAAACAAGTGTCAGCAGTTAAGGTCAACTCAAGGAATACATAGAGTGGAGTCAAGATAACATAAGTAATTATTACGTATGCAATATAGATAACAGAATCATGTACTAAGATCAAGAGAACTATAGAAGTCAAAGCAGGAACTGCCCACCTCTACTATAGACTATATAATCATCGTCTCTAGCTCGTATCTACAAATATAAGATACCAAGAAAACTCTAAGGATCTATAAACTATGTTATCAATCTATTAATTAATTAATCAATCAATTAACTTATTAACTAATCCATTACGAATTTGATTAATATTCAATAAACCTCTAACTGAATTAGTGAATCACACTTATTAACCATTAAAATCACATTCCAATTTAGTTGAATGGATAATTCAATTAATTATTCCTTAATCAATTATCAAATTGATTTATAATCAAAGTAATTTATAATCAACATAATTATCTAATTATAACTTGTTAATCAATGCATTAGGAAATCACTTAGGTATCGCAATCAATAACCCAAATAGATCATCTAGTTATTAAACCGATTAACAATCTAATTGATCTGATTAACTACTAAATTTGTCAATTATCCAACCTTCCAATAAAACAATTAATCCATTTACATATTTATTAATGAATTAACCAAATAAACCATGCATTCGGCTAACATATTTAACTAATCCAAAAATCACAACCATTAATAACCCACTCACTTGGTTAATCTATTAACAACTTAATTAATTCATCGATTAATTAAACAGTCACCCAATTCTAAATTCTATTAATGAGATCTAAAACTTGGATCAATAAAGCATTATCCAAATTTAATGGTGGCGGACGACAGTGGTGATAGAAAGGATGCCAATTCTGTGATGGGGAAGGATGTGATAGAAGAGGGATATGCGGTTGTCGCACGTGTGGAAGGCAGTGATGGTGGGGAGGAGCAGGAATGCGGTGGTGGTGTCGACTGTTCCCGAAGACAGCCAAGTGATGCCGGGTGGCCGGGCGTGCGCATGGGCGACGCCGATCGCTCGTGTGGCGGAACACTGTGAGCTTGTGGGTGATGGAACGACGCGGAGGGGAGAATACGATCACCGCGCCAGCATCAGCAGGTTGTGTGGGCGGTTGGCAGCTGTGGCGACGGAGCAGCGAGCATGCGTTTGCGTCGCTTGGCAAGAGGGAGGCGGTGAGCGAGCATCTGGGGAAAAAGAATTGAACTTGGGGTTTTAAATTAACTTAGGTTATATTTCAACTAACTCCCAATTTAAATAAGTATTATAAACCAGCTTTTCTAAAGCCTAATCCATTTATCTCCATAAAATATCTAAACATTCGTTTTAAAATTCTAGAAAATTCTGATAAATTCTAAATAAAATTCTATAAATTTACTTACATATTATTTATCAATTATTTTATTATTATTATTTTACTAAATAATTTCTATTAGATCAATTTTAATAGTTTAATTTGATTTCAATCTCATTTAATTAATGCTATATATATATATAAATTTATTTCTCATATAACAACAGAAGTAGAGTTTAGGGCTATAGCTCAAGGTGTGTTAACTGCTGTAGTTGAAGACATTGCTTGAAGATCTCAAGATAAAGGTTGGAGGAGTCTATGAGACTATATTGCGATAATAAATCAATCTTCAATACTGTTCATAATCCAGTACAATATGACAAAACAAAGGACATCGTGATTGATAGACACTTTATAAAGGAGAAGTTAGACAACAAATTCATTTGTACTCCCTATGTGCCAACAAAGGAGCAACTTGTAGATGTGTTTACAAAGGGACTTAATGGATACTACTTCTTAGCTATTATATCCAAGATGAGAATAAATGATATCTATTTATCAGCTTGAGGGGGAGTATGCTGGATCGAAAAGCGCTAGAGAGGGGGGGATGAATAACGCTCGTAGTTTTCACTTTCGTTTCGGAAGACTTTCGAGTAAACGCAGCGAAAAAGTAAACAATACAAACGCAAACACCAAGGATTTTTTACTTGGTTCGGAGCCTGTGACGACTCCTACTCCAAGGTCCATGCTCGTTGAGCGTTACTTTGGACAATCACTATAAGTTCGCAAGAGTACAATTTTATAGTACAATAATTAAGTACAGTAAGAAAATATACCAGCAACTTTAAGAATAGGAAATTCAAAGCCTCAGGTTGTCGGTGTCTTGCTACAGCTTTATCGGGTGGTTCTTTGAGCAGTGTACGGAAGATGGATCGCATTTTGGTTGTTGTTCTAAGCTGCTGCTCGAGACTGCCTTTTATAGCCTGTGGAGGGCGCCCTCAATAGCATGGAGGGCACCCTCAACTGCGCCGAATCCGCAGCGTGGATGAGTTCCGACCCGGTCACAGCCTATCCGCCTGAGGGCGTCCTCAAGCTCCATGAGGGCGCCCTTGCGCCAGTGTCCAGGGCGCCCTCAAGCTCCATGAGGGCGGCCTCGCGCCTTGCTGCGAGAGGGTCTTCTCCAGGTTACTTGAGGCAAACACTCCAATTCACTTCCTGCAAAATACGTTAGTACAATATACCCTACAAAACTGAGTTAAGACATAATAAGACATAGAATTTGACAGTCATCGGACTGTCCGGTTCTGACTTCGGATTCCCGACTGGAAACCCTAGGTCGAACCGACGCCTACTGTTCCCTCATCGGGGAACGCGTCCTCACCTACTTCACTCAGGAGAGTTTACCTGTTGCCAGTTGATTCTCCAGACCAATTGGACTTTTGCTCAGCGTCCGAGGCTCCAGGACTTTTCGCTGGACGCTCGCTCCACAACTCGCCCAATCTTTCACCTGGTTCGCGACACCAGGACTTTTCACCTAGAGTACTCGACTTTAGGACTTTTGCCCGAAGCCCTCGACCCGTCAAGACTTCCCGCCTAGGGTTACCATCCCCTATGACCTAGGGTTACCACCCCCTAGGGGTTTCCACCTGCCTAACCGCAGCTAGGACTTTTGCCTAAGTACACTTAGGTCTTTCCTGTAAGCTCATTCAAATACGTTAGATTACAAATAACCTTAACTTTGAACCATTTGCTATTATCAAAACTCAGATTCGATCGTCGGATGCTTCTTGTACCAACAATCTCCCTCTTTTTGATTATGACAACACGGTTCAAAGTTAAGTAAAACATAACAATAAAATGAAGGAATTTAAGCATAAGTATCATGAGCATAAATACAATAATTTTGAAAAAAAACTTTGTGCTCCCCCTTATGCTTCCTCTTTTTTAAATTCTTAACTTTGACTTCTCTCTCCCTCTTTGACATAAATCAAAAAGCATACTAAGTAGAGAGAGGGTTGTAAAAAATTTATTCTTTTTAACTTTAAATTCCCCTTGAAGGGTAGCACTCATTGAAATTTAGCTTTGAAAATAATATCTTTTAAAAAACTTAGCTAAAGTAGAGAATTTTTGAAAATACATAGCTTTTTTAAAACTTAGATAAACATAAATTTTGAAATTGCCATAGCCTTTACAAAGAAGTTTTAGCTAATTTTTAGTTTAAAAAAATACTTTGATAAATTTAGTACTTTCAAAGCTTAGATTTAAAAAGTCTTTGATAAAAAATTTAGTTTTCAAAATAAGTTAATCAAAAACTTAACTTTTAAAAAGGCTTTGATAAATTTAGTACTTAACTTTCAAAATTTAGCTTTTAAAAAAACTTTGATAAAAAGCTTAGTTTTCAAAATAAATTAAAAATTTAACTTTTAAAAAGACTTTGATAAATTTAAAAACTTAATTAGGAGTACTTAAAAAAATTTTGATAAAAGCTTTAGTCAAAAATGTTTTTTTGATAAAAACTTAACTTTAAAATTATTTTGATAAAAAACTTTAGCAAATATTTAGTTTAAAAAAACTTCCTTTTTCAGACATATTTTGAACTTTTTAACTTTGAAAAAACAATTAAAGTCTTTAAATTTCTTTGCACTCCCCCTTAATTAATGCTAAGAATATGTGAGAGTTCTAGAGTCAAAGCATGGGTATAAAAACATAAAAGTTATTATTTATTCTCCTAATTTTTCATCTCACCCAATCTAGGTTATCAAGTATGTTAAGCTTATGAGTGAGTGTGAGACGGAATTAACTTTATTTCAATTTTAGCAATATTAAAAATATTGAAATTGCGATTTAAAATCTAAGTTTGAATTTCTAATGAGTTTGAATTTAAAATATGAGTAAACATTTACATTTTTAAAGATTTTGAAAATATATTAATTAAGTGTGAAATTATAATCTTACCTATTAACTATCATTAAGATTTTACGGTAAATTAGAGAAAAATCCCCAATGGTAATCATAACTTTGCATGCAATCCCCATGCCTAAAAAACTTTGTTTCCACTCCCTCATGCAAAGTATTACTTGTTTCAACTCCCTCATGCAAATATTGATACCTAAATTGCCCCTCAGATTTTTTAGGTACAAAAAGTTCAAAATTGAGTACAAAAAGTCTGAAAACGAGTATAATTCTTCTTAAAGTCAGTACTTTATATTAAAAATCGAGTATATTTTCTATCAAAATTGTCCCTCTTATTTTTTAGGTATAAAAAGTCTAAAAATAAGTATAATTCTTGTTAAATTCAGCACTTTACACTATAATCTAGTACTCTATACTAGGATCGAGGTACAAAAAGTCAAAAATTGAGTACAAAAAGTCCGAAAATTAGTATAATTCTTCTTAAAATCTGTACTTTATATTAAAAATCGAGTATATTTTCTATTAAATTCAGCACATTAAACTAAAACGAGTATATTTTGAGGTGAAAAAAAGAATCGTACTCAATTTAATAGAAAATATACTAGATTCTAATTTAATATACTGAATTTAAGAGGATTTATACTGATTTTTGGACTTTTTGTACCTAAAAATATCATGGGCAATTAGGTAAATATGTTTGACTGGGAGTGAAAAGGAAGTTTTTCATGGATGGGGACTGCATGCAAAGTTGAGTTTATCAATGGGGAGTGCATGCAAATTTACCCAAGATTTTAATTATGATTTGAAAATTAATTATCATTAAGATTTGAAAATTAAATATGATTTGAAAATTATAATTTTGTAAATGATGATTTTGAATTTTGAAGTTATAAAAAAATTAAAATTTACTTTATTGAAATTAATTCGCCTTTTGAAATTAATTATGATTTGAAATTTAATAATAATTAACTTTTTAAAATTAATTATGATTTTTGAAATTACTTAAAAATATATAATTTAATTATGATTTAAATATTTTAAAATTAATATTAACATTTTGAAATTAATTAAGTTAATTTAATTGAATTAATTTGGATCTATTTTAAGCTTAGGTCAATTTCACCCTTTTCTAGATTTTCAAATAGGGAGCCTTAGTAGTTTTGTGAGATGATTAATCTTCAATTTATATTATCATCTAAGGATTGATTTCCATTTGAATTAGACTCAGGTTTTACAGTTAGTTAATTAAATATCTATTTCAATGATTGGCTTCCAGGCTATGGCGAGACACTAGGTTTTCTTGGTTATGAGATCATCCACCACTTCTAGACAAAGTCTTTCAACGAAATTCAATATTTAATTTTCTTTCTGAAATCCCTAGGTTTAACTAGTCAAGTGTGAATCAAGCTTAGGACCTTATCTAACTAATTAATAATCATGATTAACATTTATTAATTTAGCATGCATGGTAATTTGCATGGATCAACCAAGTCAAGCAATTTATTAGTTAAGTTAACCAGTTTAAGTTAACTTTTGAGTTTTAATTTAATTTAGTTTAGATCTAAAATAATTGAATTTAAGGTTAGATTTAAGTTAGATTAGATTTTAGTTTAGGTTAGATTTTATTTAAGTTTGGATTATAATTAAAAGGTACTTGATTATAGCTTGGTTTGTAGGATTTAAGTTTTATCTTAGACTTGTAATCCAAGTTTAGATCTTGTGGAATAGTTAGATTATTAATAATCTTTTCTAATTTATATATTTTATCTTTTAAAATATTATTTTGTTTCTCTAATTTTCTAAAAGTTAATTTCTTATGTTTATTAAATAATTTTGAGTTATTCTTATTTAGATTTGAATCAAATTTATTCATTGTATTATTATCATGCATATCTAATTTTCTAGAGAAATCTATACTAGAGTAAGAGGAATTAGCTAGGGTATATACATGTGTTGCAAAAATTGGATTTTCATGAAATGTAAATTTACTTACCTTGATTTCTCTCCTTAGATTCCTGGGTCTTCTTTCTGGGCATGGTCGTTTGCAGTGATGTACTTGGAGCATTCAATGTGCTTCTTCCCTTTCCGGATTGATTTCTCCTTCTCCTCCGATTGTGCCGGCCGAATCTTATGAGTAGGGCACTTGCCCTCTCTCCCTACACTTAAAACAGGTTATATGAAATTTATTATTTGAATTTACAATATTACCTTTTAGATCTATGATAGGATTCTCCCCCTCCATTGTTGCCATCTCGAATTCGGATTCCGATTCAGTTATCTCTTCTTTGACTATCAGTGCTATAAAATCGGTCTGATCCGATTCTTCTTAGTCTGGTTCAGAGGATGACTCTGGAAATTCGTACTTAGATTCGAACTCTGGTTCGACTTGATCTTCTGACTCTGAAGGAATCTCATGAAGTTTGAGCAATTTCTCCCAAAGCTCCTTAGTATTGTTGAACTTTCCAACTCGATCAAGCTCTGAGTTTGTTAGTCCGTATTGGAGAGTCCATGTTGCTTTTGCATTTGCCTCGAATTTTCTTTTTGTTTGTGCATCCCACTTGTCATAGGCGATGGGCACACCTCCTTCGGTGGTGGTGGTGGGGGGAGGGGGGTATAAATTCGATCTGAACTATGATCCATATCTCTACTTGGGCTTTCAGTTGGTGCTCCACCTGATCTTTCCAGTATCCGAAATCTTCTCCAGAGAAGAGCGGCGGGCGATCTGTGCTGTAACCTTTTGATGGGCCATTTAGGAGAAAACGCTCACACACAAAAAAAAAATCAAATATCCCAAGACTTGGTCTTGGATTAGTAGCGCGGGAAAAATTAGCAATTTACTAAAATATATATTTTTTAAAGAAAATAATAAAATATTAATAAAAATATTAAAAAATATATTATTACAAATTTTTAAAAATACGATATTTCGCTAACACCGGCTAATAGTGAAAAGATGAAAATGAATTTTTTTAAGAATAATTTTGAAGGGAAAAAACGAAAGGCGTAAGGTTTTATTTTTTGAAAAAACATACGAAAAAGTAAAAATTGTTCGAACGATAGTTGTACCGATTCAGAGCGATCCCGCTCTGATATTAATTGTTGGATCGAAAAGCGCTAGAGAGGGGGTGAATAGCGCTCGTGACTTTCACTTTCGTTTCAGAATACTTTCGAGTAAACGCAGCGGAAAAGTAAACAATACAAACGCAAATACCAAGGATTTTTTACTTGGTTCAGAGCCTGTGGCAACTCCTACTCCAAGGCCCACTCTTATTGAGCGTTTACTTTGGACAATCACTATAAGTTCGCAAGAGTATAATTTTATAGTACAACAATTAAGTACAGTAAGAAAATATAACAACTTTAATAATAGGAAATTCAAAGCCTCAGGTTGTCGGTGTCTTGCTACAGCTTTATCGGGTGGTTCTTTGAGCAGTGCACGGAAGATGGATCGTGTTTTGGTTGTTGTTCTAAGCTGCTGCTCGAGACTGCCTTTTATAGCGTGTGGAGGGCGCCCTCAACAGCATGGTGGGCGCCCTCAACTGCGTCGAATCCGCAGCATGGATGAGCTCCTACCCGATCACAGCCTATTCGCCTGAGGGCGCCCTCAACCTCTATGAGGGCGCCCTCGCGCCAGTGTGTAGGGCGCCCTCAACCTCTATTAGGGCGCCCTCCGCTCAGCATCCAGGGCGCCCTCAAGCTCCTTGAGGGCGCCCTCGTGCCTTACTACGAGAGGGTCTTCTCAGGTTACTTGAGGCAAACACTCTAATTCACTTCTTGCAAAAGGAGTTAGTACAACATACCCTGCAAAACTGAGTTAAGATATAATAAGACATAGAATTTGATAGTCATCGGATTGTCCGGTTCTGATCGGATTCTCGACCGGAAACCCTAGGTCGAACCAACGCCTACTGTTCCCTCACCGGGGAACGCGTCATCACCTACTCCACTTAGGAGAGTTTATCTGTTGCCAGTTGATCCTCAAGACCAACTGGACTTTTGCTCAGTGCCCGAGGCTCCAGGACTTTTCGCTGGACGTCCGCTCCACGACTTGCCTAGTCTTTCACCTGATTCGCGACACCAGGACTTTTCACCTTGAGTCCTCGACTCTAGGACTTTTGCTCGAAGCCCTCGACCCGCCAAGCCTTCCCGCATAGAGTTACCACCCCCTAGGACCTAGAGTTACCATCCCCTAGGGCTTTCCACCTGCCTAACCGCAGTTAGGACTTTTGCCTAAGTACATTTAGGACTTTCCTGTAAGCTCATTCAAACACGTTAGATTACAAATAACCTTAACTTTGAACTCTTTGACATTATCAAAACTCAGGTTCGATCGTCGGATGCTTCTTGCACCAAAAGAGTGTTGGAAAGTGGACAACTATTTTAGAATAGTTGATCATGAAAATCCCTTGATACAGGTAATCCCTTATCATGGAAATCCCTTGATACGGGGATCTAGTTTAGCAATAAAATTTTTAAATTTATTATTTTCTATTTGTTTTTTTTTTTGTTTCTATACATAATCAATGTACAATGTATATATATACTCATTATTGTTCATAATGAAAATAGTAAGAGAATTTCATTTCTGATAATAAGCATGGTGCTGAGCTCGAGATGTACAGATGTGGCTTAGACTTCTCAAGATTAGCTCTTCCAACAAATTCCATCTCAAAATCTTACTCGAATTAATCTTTTCTCATAGACATGTCAAAATGATGCATCAAAAATCCACTGTTGGGTTGGACCCTAAAGCGGATATCTTGGTAAGGGATGGGGTGTCAGAGGGTGTTGGAGTTGTCTGGCAAAGACCCCTCGATGGTTAAATCACTATAAAGCGATGGTTGCCAATGAAACATTGATAGAGGAATAAAGTAAGATTAGGCTCAGATCTGCATATTGTCGCCGACTTTAGTGCTTATATAGGGATCAATGACCTAAACCTTAGGGTTGTTCGATCTAAAGATCGTGGGTTGTAGGCATAGATCACGAAGGAGTCATGTTCAGTTTTGGTCATACCGGTAAAAATTATGTTTCATATGATCCATCCTTGCAGTTTCTCGTGTAATTGGGTTGCAAGGAGAATGGGGAACTTGAGAGGTGGTTCTTTGGGCACTTCGGTACCTGGTTGTACAGGGTGTTTTGAGGTCGAGCTATAGGGAGGACTCAAGTGACTGAGTCACTTGGGGAACTTGGAAAACTAAGCTTTATGGGGAACCCTAGACACCGAGTTGCATATGTAACTCGGGATTGTTGAGTTGTACAAAGGGACTCGAAATTCTAGGTGGTAACTGCACGGGGTCTCTCGGTATTTATGTGAGCAGGATTATTGACATGAGACAAAGCCATTTAGGGTGGATTTGCTAACCTTGAATGGGATCACTATTCTAGATAATCACTTGTCCAGTGGGTCATACTCCTATAGGTCAATTGCAAAACTCACCTCGATGTTGATTAAGTAACACCTATTAGTCATGTGAAGGTTGCTCGATTCTTTCACAATCAACTTTGATAGTCGTAATAATGCCAAAGCATGGAACTAGGCTTCCACAGCAAATTTGTTCAACATAAGGGACCAAATGTTTGTACTGATGCCAATGGATGAGGCTAGGCTTCCATAGCAAAATTGTTCAACACGAGGAGCAAAAGGTTCTTGATGATAATTTTTACCTATCATCATTATCAGGATTTTTAACTCCGCCCGTGATGGACCAATCATGGCCGGTCCCAAGCCCAGATAAAGGAGGTTTGTGTTTAAAACTATGACAAATATTCAATGAATAAATCCATTAAACTATTATGCTAATGCTAGATTGTTCCTTAGAAGGAACGCGTTACAGGGTCCGACTGTAATGTCTTGGCAAGGATATCTACATCTCTAGAACTCGGGTGTAGTGTTAAATATGCAAGAGTTCACATTGAACAGTCTGTGTAAACCCTAACTTCTACCCAACCTTTAAACTATATTAGCTTTCCTTTTATTGCTTTTTCGACCACCACATACATACAAATATATAATATATTTGAACCATCCCAAAATTTACCATCGCTTAGAAATAAAGTCAACTACAGAAAAGGAAGCAAAATTCATCATCAACGTCATTCAAAACCAGAAAAGAAATTCGTAAAAGCATTCTAAAACCCATAAACATGAATTAATACTGGATCCTTCGAGGATGTATTTTCCTCTCCAACTCCCTCACAACATGAATCATAAAATACTATTTTTTTTTTCTTTTCTCCCATTGTGCGGAAATGATAAGGTCTTCGGGTGTACTGTCAGCCCGGTCCAATCAAATGTCAAGACCTCCAGCCTCCTCGTTTCCCTCATCAGCAATCATTTGAATCTAGTGAGTCTACTGGCTCCGCACATCCAAACCAATAATAATAAGTAGTATACACATACATAGGACCATGCATAGGTGGAAAAGAAAATACTTTTACTAATACACATTTAGAAAAACAGTCATGAGCATTTGTTCCTTTTTTTTTATTTTATAAATCGATAAAGAAAAATCATGAGCATGTAGCATTTTCATATATCATTAAAAGTCATCATATCAAATAGCATAGCCTTTAGCATTTATCATAAATCAATTTGATCATTAGAAGTGATTATCCTTTATCCTTTATCCTTTATCCTCTGTTCGATTGATCAATCTAGCTATAAAACTATGGTACCAGGTGGCGGAGGCATCAATAATTCTTTTCTTGTTACTGAGCCTTGGCCTATAGTTGGCGGGGTGTCAACAACTCTCGTCACTGGGCCGTGGCCAAATATAGAAATCCGATATCGGGTTCCCTCTGGGGCTTTTTCCCTCATCGTGTTCCCATTAATCATATTTATCGCAGTCAATTCACATCATTCAAAAATATTCTGCATCTGTTTCGTCACTTAAACAAAGAAAAACAGAAATACCTGTCCGCCTATATCATTAAAAATCCATAAAATTCCATATTCAATTCGAATAATCGTTCTTTTGTTTTTTTATATGGAATGATTTGTTGGGACCTTGACGTTCGCTAGAGGGAGGGGTGAATAACATCTCACCCAAATCGTCGCTTTCTACGCTTGTTAGTGCACAGCGGAAACAAAAATACTAACAAATAAAAGGAAAGCTAACCCTAGAAAACAATAAACAAGAAGCAAACCCAATGACAAGTTATGTAACGTGGTTCGGAGATGAAGCTCCTACTCCATGGCTGTCCCTAAGGTGGACGATCTCGATCTGTCGGTGGATGACTCCCTGGAAAACCTCCGACTAGTTCGTGTAGCTCCTTGTGGGTGGAGAAACCTCGCCACAACTTTGTACATGCACGCTAGATCACTTGGGCACTAGGAGACTCTAATTAGGGTTAACCACCACTAATTTCGTCAACTTTAACCAAGCTTCCAATGCTTGGTTATATATGTCACGGGTTGGAAAACCCCGCCTACCAGTCGACTGCCAAACATGCAGTCGACTGTCCTTCTTGAAAATTCGACCGTTGCAGCCCAACGGCTCGATACCAGCCCTCTGTTTTCTCCCAGTTGACTGCACCAGTCGACTGATGAAACCACCAGTCGACTACTACAGTACTGCTATAGTAACGTTACAGTACTGTTACAGTAAACCCTAATTCTAGGATTTTATCCCGAGTACATTCACTCAGCACTCGTTCTCGCCCGACCAATCTAGACCTAGCCTTCTAGCCTCCTCTATCAGCCTTGCGTCCCTCGGATGTCTCCCCATCCTTCACGTCTTGCCTTCTGGAGCTTCCATCGGCCTTGTCATTATTGTCGGGTCTTCCTTTGCCAAGAGGTCGCACCTCCGGGACTTCATCCTTTGCCAAGTCACACTTGGACTTATGTTGCCAAGACTACATGCTTGAACTTACAACGTCAAGACTCATCCTTGGACTTTCCTCCTTTGCCAAGATCACACTTGGACTTTCCTTGTTGTACTTATATCCTGCACACTCACAATGCATATCAAATACAACAATAAACTGACTTAAACCTTTGCCCAAACATCAAAACTTAGGGTACCCAGATTGCTCCAACAATCTCTCCCTTTTTGATGTTTGGCTACCCGTTTAAGTTAGGGAAATAATATAGTAATAATAATGTAAATAAATATGCAATCTACACATGCATAAATCATGTAACCTAATCGTAGGCTCCCCCTTCACCTAAACTTCCCCTTGAGCTAGGATTTCTTGCAAAGGTAAACTTCTCCCCCTTTGCTAATAAATGAGCAATCGCTCCCCCTTCACCTAAGCTCCCCCTTGAGCTAGGATTTACTGCAAAGGTGTGTAGATTTCCTACTTAAATCTAAATTTCTCCCCTTTTGCCATACATTAAAAAGAGCTCCAACAATATCCCAATTATTGGACTCTTTGACCTCTAATGACCATAAACATCATGTATTAATCCCCATAAAATTACATATATGTTCTCCACTCTTTTGGTCATTTTCTAATGCAAAAAATTTTTTTTTTCAGACCGTATCAGTCTACTGCTATAAGTCTCAGTCGATTGTCATCGTCAAAATGAGCTTACAGAGACATTCTGTGCTCATGAACAGTGTTACTAATCGACTAGTATTAACCCCAGTCGACTGCCATCGTCAAAATGAGCTTACAGAGACATTCTGTGCTCATGAATAGTGTTACCAGTCGACTGGTTCTCTATGTTGGTAAAAATCAGCCTTTTTGACCTACTTTCAAAAATGCGCCAAAAATTCCACAGACCTCCGAAAATTCTCAAATTTTGTGGAGAGGTCTATTTTATCTATGTCTACTTGGGAAAAATATATATAAAAATATATTTATCACAGATCCCAAGATTGACACAAAATTCAAAACTAGCTAAATGGTTCAATTGAACCTTGACCTAAAATCCTAGTTTTGGCTTCTTCTTGATGTATCTGCCCATACTAAACTATAATGCATCTCTAGCATTAGTTTATATGACATCTATACATCAAAAACTAATTTTCATGCAATATGAATCCAATTCATATTTCAATGCATGAAATACATCCCAATTGTGCCACCCCACTATGTTAGAGACTTAAGTTCGTCTCCTAACCACTTAGCACATTTGATAACCAATCTACCATGGGTCCCAAAGGCTCTTCCTAGCCTTAGGAATCTTAACCTTAGTCACCTCCCTTGGTGACTCATCTATTATGGTTAGGCCACTTCGGTGCACCTCGGGTGACACTTGGCTTACAAAACTCACCTTCTTAACCTTAGACACCTTGTCTTTGGTTAGTTTCTTCTTGTCTTTCACCTTGGACACCTCATCCTTGCCATAATTATATGTCACCCTAGCATATTCCTTCTTATTGGCTTTGGATGACTCTCCCTTATCCTTGGTCACACCTCCCTTATCAATGTCATGTGCTACATTAGCACTTGACCTCCTTTTGGTCGTGGAAGGACCTAATTTGACATTTTTGGATCTTTGACCACCCAAACACATGTCAAATCCTCTAGGTCCAATAATGAACTTATCTAGGACTTTCTCCATTTCTTCAAGCCTTACCTTCAAGACTTGATTTTCCAATTCTAGGGTTCTAACCCTAAAGTCAACATGTCCACCTTGAACATCCCTAGACCTACCCACCTTCCTAGGCATATATCTCCCTTTCTTGGAATTAATGCTTAGGTTTTCATCTACTTTCCTTCCCTTTGGCAAAGTGGTTTGGGTCTTATTAGGTCTACTCTTACTAGATTTAGCATGAATAGGTCTCCTAGAGTTATCTCGTACATTAACCCTATTCTTATCATTATATCTAAATCCATGATTATGCTTGGGTAAATAATGAAAATTATTTCTAGCATGCATGGAAAAATTTAAATTTGAACTAGAATTCAAATTAGAGTTTATCTCCCTTCCCCTTGAAGCTCTCTTCTTCTCCCACTTCTTTAAGTGCACCAATTTCTTGAGCTCTCCGCTCCTTGGGCACTTTGTGTGGTAGTGTCCCCACTCACCACACGTGAAACACCTAATGTGCTTCTTCTCCTTCTTCTTCTTCTTCTTCCTACAACTCACATTAGTTTCTAAATTAATTTTAGTGAGTTTAGGGTTTACTTCCTTTACCTTTTTGAGCGAAGGACACCTACTCTTGTAGTACCCCATCTTACCACACTCAAAACATTTGATGTGGTCCTTTGTGCTCTTCTTGGTAGTTGAGGTGGAGGGTTGAGCTTTCAAGATCTCCTCTTCCTTAGATTGCTCTTCTTCCTCTTCACTTGAAGATGTGGATAATACCTCCTCATCTTCCTTTTCCTCCTCGGATGTTGAACCCGTGTCAACATCCGATTGGTCCTTCTCTTCTTGGACCAATGAGTCCTTCTCCTTGAGCTCCTCCTTTTTCTTGGATTTGTGTAGGACTCTCATGAAGTGCAATTACCTTTTTCCAAAGGTCGCTTGTATTCTCATATTCACCTATATTCAATATCGCATTAGGAGGTAATAAATTAATTAAAATTCTAGTTATTTCCTTGTCCGTCTCCGATTGCTCCTTTTGCTCCTCGATCTAATATCGAGGTCGGAGACGCTTTCCCTTCTTGTCCGTTGGAGCTTTAAACGGTTCCTCCAACGCAATCCATTGGTTCCAGTTCATTTGGAACCACATCTCCATGCGCTTCTTCCAATAGTCAAAGTCCTCGCGCTCGTATGGAGGTGGGATTCGGATGTCCCATCCTAGCGGACCTTCCGACTCCATCTTCTTCCTCTAGCACTTGCTCCCTTGGCGATTAGTCCAATAAGAGCTCACCTTGCTCTGATACCACTTGTTGGGACCTTGACGTTCGTTAGAGAGGGGGGGGGTGAATAGCATCTCACCCAAATCGTCGCTTCCTACGCTTGTTAGTGCACAGCGGAAACAAAAATACTAACAAACAAAAGGAAAGCTAACCCTAGAAAGCAATAAACAAGAAGCAAAGCCAATGACAAGTTATGTAACGTGGTTCGGAGATGAAGCTCCTACTCCATGGCTGTCCGTAAGGTGGACGATCTCGATCCGTCGGTGGATGACTCCCCGGAAAACCTCCGGCTAGCTCGTGTAGCTCCTTGTGGGTGGAGAAATCTCGCCACAACCTTGTACAAGAACGCTAGATCACTTGGGCATTAGGAGATTCTAATTAAGGTTAACCACCACTAATTTCGTCAACTTTAACCAAGCTTCCAATGCTTGGTTATATAGGTCACGGGTTGGAAAACCCCGCCTACCAGTCGAGTGCCAAAACATGCAGTCAACTGCCCTTCGTGGAAATTCGACCGTTGCAGTCCAACGACTCGATACTAGCCCTCTGTTCGCTCCCAGTCGACTGCACCAGTCGACTGATGAAACCACCAATCGACTGCTACAGTACTGTTACAGTACTGCTACAGTAAACCTTAATTCTAGGATTTTACCCCGAGTGCATTCACTCATCACTCGTTCTCGCCCGACCAATCTAGACCTAGCCTTCTAGCCTCCTTCATCAGCCTTGCGTCCCTCGGATGTCTCCTCATCCTTCATGTCTTTCCTTCTGGAGCTTCCATTGGCCTTGTCATTATTGTTGGGTCTTCCTTTGTCAAGAGGTTGCACTTCCGGGACTTCATCCATTGCCAAGTCACACTTGGACTTACGTTGTCAATACTATATGCTTGGACTTACACCGCTAAGACTCATCCTTGGACTTTGCTCCTTTGCCAAGATCACACTTGGACTTTCCTATACATGCATGAATTCTCAAAAATTTCATGTAAAACCAGTAAAAATGTGATTAAATCATATGGTTCTAGTTTTTCATGCACTAAACCATAAACAATCTTACTACGATTTGAATGACGAAAATAAAAGAAGGGTTTAAGAAGTGCCTTTGTGTTTAAAATGCCTGAAGAACAACCCTTGGCTTGACTTTTCCCTTCAAACACCTATGAACAATCTTCTCCACTTTTTTCCGCAACCCACATTTTCAGCTGCTCAAATAACCCAAGGTTCTGCTCTCCTTTTTTTTCGAAGCATCCCGTCTAAGACGTAGGGTTATATAGCCGCTCATGACTAGGCCCATTAATCCTATTAGATAGGCCTCAACTCATAGAATAATTCAATCCCACAAATAAATATATTTCTAAAAATAAAAATAATTATTTAATAGAACATTTTTATTAATCATGTAACCGTGAAAAGTTATATTATTCATGCAATTAAAACATTTAATTAAATCAATTTAGCAATTTCTTAATTTGCATGCAAGTGGTTAGTGGATTTTGGATATTACAATTCCTTCCTCCTTAAATAAAATTTCGTCCTCAAAATTATAACTCACCAAATAATTCCAAGTAGTGACTCCTCATGTCGGTATCAGTCTCCCAAGTAGCTTCTTCCTTCGAGTGATTCTGCGACTTAACCTTGACCATTTTTATAACCTTATTTCGTAGCCTTCTCTCTTGCCTGCCCAATATTTGAGTAGGCCTCTCCTCATAAGAAAGATATGGTGCAAGCTGCAGTGGTTCAAAATTTAGTACATGTGAAGGATTCGACATGTACTTACGAAGCATTGAGATGTAGAACACATTATGTACTCCCGCCAGATTAGGTGGCAAAGCCACTCGATAAGCCAATGTTCCCACTCTATCTAGGATCTCGAATGACCTAATGAATCTCGGATTGAGTTTGCCTTTCTTATCAAATCTCATAACGCACCTTCATAGGTGCTATTTTCACAAAAAGATGATCACCAACTGCAAACTCGAGATCCCTTCTTTTTTGTCAACATAGCTCTTCTGTCGACTTTGAGCAGTCTTCATCCTATACCGGATTCTGACTACTAGATCTGCTGTATGCTTCACGATTTCTGGACCCATTTCTGTTCTTTCTCCTACTTCATCCCAATGAATAGATGATCTGCATTTCCTTCCATAAAGTGCCTTATAAGGAGCCATGCCTTTAGACGACTGATAATTGTTGTTATAAGTGACTCCACAAGCAGTAGCTTCGATTCCCAGCTTCCTTGGATATCGATCACACACGCTTGCAGTAAGTCTTCCAAAATCTGTATCACCCTCTTCGATTGACCATCTGTCTGGGATGGAATGCTATATTGAATAGTAGTTTAATTCCCATGGCCGAATGCAAACTTTTCCAGAAAATTGAGGTGAACCTCGGATCTCTATCCGATACTATAGAAACGGAAATCCTATGCAATCTTACTATTTCCCAGATGTACAACTCTGCATACTGAGTCCTGGAGAAGGTCGTCTTCACTGGTAGGAAGTGCGCCGACTTAGTGAGACAATCAACTATTACACAAATGGCATTAAAGCCTTTCACCGTCTTTGGTAGATCCACTACAAAATTCATGGTAATATTCTCCCATTTCCACTCTGGAATTGGAAGTGACTTAAGCATCCCTACTGATCTTTGATGTCCTGCTTTGACTTGTTGACAAGTTAGGCATTCGGATACGAAACACACGATGTCACGTTTTATACCTAGCCACCAATAAAGTCACTGCAGGTTCGTATACATTTTTGTACTCCCTGGATGTATAGAATATGGAGTATTATGGGCTTTTGTCAAAATCTCAACTCTAAGTGAGTCAACACCAGGAACCCAGAGTCGGCTCCGATATTTGACAGTACCATTTTTGACCGAATATAAATCCCCTTAGACTCATCTTTTTGTATCCACTTCTGTAGTTGCCTATCAATAGCTTGTCCTTTTCGAATTTTGTCCTTTAAGGTAGGTTGTACTGTTAGAGTGGATAAGCTAGGAGCCTGGCGCCTAGCATACATCTCGAGGTTAAATCCATAAATTTCTGTTTGAAAGGGTTTCTGTACTGATAGTTGTGCAATGAATGTCATTTTCTACTCAAGGCATCAACAATCACATTAGCTTTCCCGGGGTGATAGCTAATATCATAGTCGTAGTCCTTCATAAGCTCTAGACATCTTCTCTATCTCATGTTTAGCTCTTTCTAGGTGAAGAAATACTTTAGGTTTTTGTGATTAGTAAAGATTTTACACTTCTCCCCGTACAAATAGTGTCTCCATATCTTCAAAGTAAACACAACCATTGCTAGTTCAAGGTCATGGGTCGGATAATTCTTTTCATGCACTTTTAGCTACCGAGACGCACATGCAATGACTTGATCGCGCTGCATAAGAACCGCACCTAAACCTAGCTTCGAAGCATCTATATACAACACATACTCTCCCTTTCCTGATGACATAGCTAAAACTGGCGCAGTGGTAAGCTTGCTTCAACCGCTCAAAACTGTCTTGATAATCAACTCCCCATGTAAACTTGGCATTCTTTTTCGTCAGGGCTGTCAAGGGCACTGCAATGGAAGAAAAGCCCTTGATGAATTTTTGATAGTAGCTTGCCAAACCCATGAAACTGCGTATCTCGGTTGCATTTTTAGGCACTGACCATGCTCTGACTGCCTCGACTTTAGTAGGATCTACTTCTACCCTATCTTTCGAAATAACGTGGCCTAGGAATGCCACATTCTCTAACTGGAACTCACACTTGTTGAATTTTGCAAACAACTTTCGGTCTTGCAGTATCTGCAAAGCGATCCTCAAGTGTTGACTATGCTCCTCCCTGCTCCTCGAATAGATCAAAATGTCGTCTATGAATACAATAATAAACTGATTGAGATACGACTGGAATATGCGATTCATGAGATCTATGAAGATCGCTGGGGCACTTGTCACTCCGAATAGCATCACCATAAATTCATCATGTCCATATTGCGTCCTGAAAGCCGTCTTATGCATGCCCATTTCTTTTACTCTCAGTTGATGGTATCCTGATCGGAGATCTATCTTCAAGAATATCGACGCCCCTTGCAACTGATCAAATAAATCTTCTATTCTTGGCAAAGGATCCTTATTTTTCATTGTCACTCTATTCAACTCTCGATAATTGATACAGAGCCTCATACTTCCATCCTGTTTCTTCACGAATAATACCGGTGCACCCCATGGTGAAAAGCTTGGCCGAATAAATCCTTTATCCAGTAACTCTTAAATATGATCTTTCAGTTCTTTCATTTCTGTCGGAGCGAGACGATACGATGCCTTAGAGATTGGCACTGTACCCGGTATCAACTAAATGGAAAAATCCACCTGTCTTTCCGGAGGAATGCCAAAGACATCCTCAGGAAATATGCTAGGAAATTCTCGGACAACTTCGACATCCTCCACCTTTTAGTCGACTGCATCAGGTATCAAAACAACATTGGCTAGAAATTCTTGGCAGCCCCTCATCATGAGTTTCCTTGCATTGATGCAAGAAATGAGGTGCGGCCTCTGTTTGTTCCTTGCTACCTCAAAAATGAACGACCCCCCCTTAGGTGGTCTGATAGATATTGACTTTTACCGGAAATCAATCGAAGCTCCATTCCGTGATAACCAGTCCATTCCCAGAATAACGTCGAATTCAGGCATCGACAACACAATAAGATTTACTTGGACCACATTCTTCTACAGTTTAACCTCTATATCCTTTACCATTCTGGTAGATAACATCTGCTCACCATAAGGCACTATGACTTTGAATCCCAATTCCATGTCTTTTGGTAATATTCCCAATCGCTTTACGAAGGTGACAGATATAAATGAGTGTGTAGCTCCCTAATCTAGCAAGGCATAGATAGCTACACCTGCGATAAATATGCTACCTACAACAACAATACCAATATATCCCTTAAAGCCTAACGTTTTTCTAAAAAATTCCTTTTATTTAAGGCCCTCAAATTTTCAAAAATTTATATTTCATGCCCATAATCCTCTCATTAGAAAATTTCATCCTAAATCATGCAAAATTCGAGACATGCAATCTTAATTCATCAAGTTCAAATTCCTCAAAATAATCCTAACACCCATGCTTAACACTTCATGCAATAAAGCCATAATAATAATTAAAAAAATGTTAAAGTAGTTGAAATATCTGTGATAAGTGTAGTGTCTGGCTCTGCCTCCTCGACTTACATCACAAATGCTCGACCTATCATCGGTTGTCTCTGCTTTAGACAATCAACAACTTTATACCCATCTCCTCCACATTTGAAGCACTTGTAGATACCCCACATGCATTTGCCATAGTGACTGCGATTACATTCCTTGCATGACTTATCATCAATCTTTGGGGCACCTACTTTTGGTGGTTGTTGATTCTATTGCCCCTGAGGCTTCTGCTGTCCCTGTCCTTTCTACGGCCCTGTATACGATTTCTTATTTTGCTGTTGTTGTTGCTATGGAGGGGGTCTCTTCCTCTGCACCTCCCATTGAATATCCTTCAAGGACTACTCTGCTCTGTAGGCTCTAGTGACAACATTATTATACACAGTCGGATTTGCTAACAAAACATCTCGACGAATGGTAGGCCTGAGACCATCCATAAAGTGTCTCAATTTTTTAGCGACATCATTTGCAATTAAGGGCACGAAGTGACATCCCCTATTGAATTTCTTGAGAAACTCAGCAACCGATAAGTCTCCCTGTTGAAGACTTATAAACTCCCTCTTTAGCTTCGATCTCACATCAGCTGTGAAGTATTTTTCATAGAAGATCCTCTTGAACTCTTCCCAAGTTAGGGTATTCAGATTAATCCCTCTTTCAGCTCCCTCCCACCATAAGGAAGCATAATCTTTTAGTAGATATATGGCACATCAAACCTTGTCAGCATCAACCATATTCATGTATCGAAAGATCACCTCCAGAGATCTGATCCATCGCTCAGCAACGAATGGATCCATAGTACCAGCAAAGTCTTTAGGGCCCAACCTCCTGAACCGCTCATACATGTCATCCTGTAGCCCCCAGTTAGCAGAACTAGTGTGTTGTTCAAGGAGTCGAGTCATTCCTTCTAGCACACAAGTAGTAGCATTTAGAGGGGGAGGTGGAGGACGTGGTACCTCATGCATCTCTCCATCCTATCTATCCTCCTCATGGCCATGCTCCCCATGTCTATAAACAACACGTCTCGGAGGCATATCTATATATATATTGTCCACTCCTCTGCCTAACAAACATGCATTTAAATTTTTAATACATCTAATCTCCTAATTTTCGCATCATAAAAGCATTTAATCTAGCAGGTAAAATTTAAAGAAATAAAAACTCACAGACTTGAGGCTTGACTTCTTGAGCTTCCCGGAACTGATAGTAGACACCACCCCTCCAAGATCATGGCCCGGATTCCAATTGTAGACCCCAACTTCTACCTCACCTTTAAACTATACTAGCTTTCCTTTTTTTTTCGGCCACCACATACATACACATTTATAATATATTTGAACCATCCCAAACTTTACCATCGCTTAGAAATAAAGTCAACTACAAAAAAAGAAGCAAAATCTATCATCAACGTCATTCGAAACCAGAAAAGAAATTCCTAAAAGCATTCTAAAGCCCATAAACATGAATTAATACTGGATCCTTCGAGGATGTATTTTTCTCTCCAACTCCCTCACAGCATGAATCATAAAATACTATTTTCTTTTTTTCTTTTTTCCCACAGCGCAGAAATGGTAAGATCTTCGGGGTGTACTGTCAGCCCAGTCTAGTCAAGTGTCAAGATCTCCAGCCTCCTCATTTCCCTCACCTGCAACCATTTGAATCTAGTGAGCCTACTAGCTCCGCACATCCAAATCAATAATAATGAGTAGTACATGCACATATATAGGCACATGCATAGGTGGAAAAGAAAATACTTCTACTAATACATATTTAGAAAAACAATCATGGGCATTTGTTCCTCTTTTTTCTTTTTTTTTTATAAATCGGTAAAGAAAAATCACGAGCATGTAGCATTTTCATATATCATTAAAAATCATCACATCAAATAGCATAGCCTTTAGCATTTATCATAAATCCTTTAGGGTGAAATTTGATCATTAGAAGCGACTATCCTTTATCCTTTATCTTCTGTTCGATTGATCAATCTAGCTGTAAAATCATGGTACCAGGTGGCAGATGCATCAACAATTCTTTTCTTGTTGTTGAGCCTTGGTCTATAGTTGGCGAGATGTCAGCAACTCTCATCACTGGGCCGTGGCTAAATATGGAAATCCGATATCGGGTTCCCTATGGGGCCTTTTTTCGTAAACGGATTCCTTCTGGGGCCTTTTCCCTTATCATGTTCCCATTAATCATATTTATCATAGTCAATTCACATCATTCAAAAAAATTTTGCATCTGTTTCGTCACTTAAAACAAAGAAAAACATAAATCCCTTATTTTTCCAGTAACTAGGAATGCATGCTAACCTTAGCCTATATCATTAAAAATCCATAAAATTCCATATTCAATTCGAATAATCGTTCTTTCCTTTTTTTATATGGTATGATTAATTTCTAAATTTCCTGCAGGTCCTCAAGACATTAGCTTACAACTTGAATTGCAGGTGTGTCCCTTTGATGCATCACACCTCCTATACATGCATGAATTCTCAAAAATTTCATGTAAAACTAGTAAAGACGTGATTAAATCATATGGTTCTAGTTTTTCATGCACTAAACCATAAATAATCTTAGTACGATTTGAATGGCGAAGATAAAAGAAGGGTTTAAGAAGTGCCTTTGCGTTTAAAATGCCGAAGAACAACCCTTGGCCTGACTTTTCCCTTCAAGCACCCACGAACAATCTTCTTCGCGTTTTCTCGCAGCCCACGTTTGTAGCCACTCAAATAACTCTAGGTTCTGCTCTCCCCCTTTTTTTTCGATGCATCCACGTCTAAGACGTAGGATTTATTTCATATAACCGCTCATGTCTAGGCCCATTAATCCTATTAGATAGGCCTTAACTCATAGAATATTCAATCCCACAAATAAATCATATATTTCTAAAAATAAAAATAATTATTTAATAGAACATTTTTATTAATCATGTAATCGTGGAAAGCTATATTATTCATGCAATTAAAACATTTAATTAAAACAATTTAGTGATTTATATGCAAGTGGTTAGTGGATTTTGGATATTACAGTCTGTAACGTATTGACAATGATCGTTATATTTTCATGAGAACTTGAGTGTAGTGTTAAATAGGTAAAGTTCTCAAACCATAGGTTGGATAAGAATAAATATGATAGGAAAATTAAAATCTAAGATTTGGAACATAAAATATTGAAACTCTCACTGGTAAATCAATGAAGATAATAGATACACAATTAGTATTTTGTGTGTACAAGAGACAAAATGGGTAGGTGAGAAGGCAAAATTGATAGAGAACTCGGATTTTAAATTATGGTACATAGGAAAGAGTAGAACAAGAAATGAAGTGGTATTGTTGTAGATAGTTTGTTAAAGGAAGAAGCTGTAGTAGTTAGAAAAGGGGATAGAATTATAACCCTTAGATAATAGTGGCGAAAGAAACTATAAACATAATTAGCGTATATGCACCGCAAGTAGGATTAGATGAAGCTACCAAATCAAGGTTTTAGAATAACTTAGATGAAATATTACAAAACATTTCATCAAATGAAATGATTTTAATAGGAGGTGATCTAGATTGGCATGTGGAGTAAAAAATGAGGAATATGAGAGGGTACATAGAGGTTATGGGGTTGGAACAAGAAATGAAGAAGAAAAAACTATATTAGATTTTGCAATAGCATATGACCTTATATTAACTAATACGTTTTTAAGAAAAGAGAGGAACACTTAGTCACGTTCAAAAGTGAGAATAATAAATTGCAAATTGACTTTCTTATGATTAGGAAGAAGGATAGAAAGATTTGTAAATATTGCAAGGTTATCTCTGGAGAAAGCTTAACTGCTCAATATAGGTTAATAGTATTGGATATAAGTTTCAAACATAGTATCAATTGAAAGAAAATATATACGACTCTTAGAATTAAGTGGTTGAAGTTAAAGGATGAGAAGAAAAATATATTTAAGGAGAAGGTAGAAATACAAGCATTAGGTGAAATATAAATTCTAATACGACATGAGATAAGATGATATCAAAGTTGAAAATAGTAACTAAGAGTGTATTCGGTGAGTCAAAGCGATATGCACTACTGAGTAAGAAATCTTGGTGGTGGAATGAGAAAGTACAAGTGAAAGTGAAGGAAAAATGAATAGCTTCTAAGAAATTATATATTTGTAAGAACGAGAAAACTTAAAAAAATATACAATAGCCAAGAAAAAAGCTAAGAAAGTAGTGAGTGAAGCAAAAAATGAAACTTTTGAACGATTATATCAAAAAGTGGATACAAAAGAAGGGGAAAGAGATATTTATAGAATAACTAAAGTGAGAGAAAGGAAAACAAGAGATCTTAGCCAAATAAAATGTATTAAAGATTGTTCAAAGCAAAACCTAAAATCTCGTGTTATAGGAACCCCACGAGTTAGGCCCTTTATATAGAAAAGAAGATATACACCAAAAGACTCAAATACCCTTTTACTTATTCTAACACTCCTCCTCAAGCTTGAGAATATAGATTATATACACCAAGCTTGTTACATATGTAGTCAATCCGGGGACCTCTAAGTGATTTAGTGAATATATCTGCTAGCTGATCATTTGAGTTGTCAAAGCTAGTAGATATTTCTCCAGATATGACTTTCTCTCTGATAAAGTGACAGTCAACTTCAATATGCTTTGTTCTCTCATGGAAGACTGGATTTGAGGCAATATGCATAGCGGCTTGGTTGTCACATATGAGTGTCATTTGTGTAACCTCTCCAAACCTTAGTTCCTGAAGCAACTGTTTTAACCATATAAGTTCTTGATTAGCAATAGCCATAGCTCGATATTCTGCCTCTGCACTGGATCTTGCCACAACATTCTGTTTTTTGCTTTTCCAAGAAATAAGGTTACTTCCGACAAATATACAAAATCCAGAAGTGGACCTTCTATCAGAGGGAGATCCTGCCCAATCTGCATCAGAATACCCTACGACTTGAGTATGTCCTTTGTCTTCATATAAAAGACCCTTTCCTGGTGCACCTCTAATATATCGAACAATGCGAGTTACTGCATCCCAATGTTCTTTGCATGGAGAGCTAAGAAACTGACTTACTACACTTACTGCAAATGAGATATCCGGACGAGTGACAGTAAGATAGCTTAGTTTCCCTACCAATCGCCTATACCGTTCAGGATCTGAAAAAGGCTCCCCCTGATTTGGTAGGAGCTTGACATTAGGATCCATGGGATTGTCGACTGTCTTTGAGTTTAACATTCCTGTTTCTTCCAGAATATCCATTGCATACTTCCTTTGGGATATAATGATCCCATCTTTAGACTGTGCCACTTCTATCCCTAGAAAATATTTGAGTTTGCCGAGATTTTTTGTCTGGAAATGTTTGAAAAGATGTTTTACTTGTGAAATCCCAAGATGATCATTACCTGTGATGACAATATCATCAACATAAACCACTACATAGATGCAACCAGTAGATGAGTGGCGATAAAAAATAGAATGATCAGCCTCGCTTCGAGTCATGCCAAACTATTGAATTATGGTACTAAATCTACTGAACCATGCTCTGGGTGACTGCTTGAGACCATATAAAGATTCCCGCAAGCGACATACAAGACCAGAAGACTCCTCCTGAGCAACAAAACACGGAGGTTGCTCCATGTAGACTTCCTCGAGCAGGTCACCATGTAAGAATGCATTTTTGATAACCAACTGATGAAGGGGACAATGGCGAATTGCAACAATAGACAGAAAAAGACGCACAGAAGACATCTTGGCAACAGGAGAAAATGTGTCGCCATAATCCAATCCAAATACCTGAGTATAGCCTTTAGCGACAAGACGAGCCTTAAGCCGATCAACCGTACCGTCTACACCAACCTTCACCGTAAACACCCACCGACAACCAACCACTGACTTCCCAGGAGGTAGAGGAACGAGGTCCCAAGTTCCACTACTTTGTAGGGCACTCATTTCATCAAGCATTGCCTGTTTCCATCCTGGATGGGCAAAGGCATCACCTGCAGTCTTCGGAATAGAAACAGACGATAAGGAAGATAGACAATAATAATAGGATGGGGAAAGACGATGATAGCTTAAAGAAACATAGTGAGGAGAAGGATTATGAGTGGAACGCATACCCTTTCGAAGGAGATGGGACTGGAGGAAACGACGAAAGACTTGGCTCTAAAGATGTGCCCACAGCAGTGTCAGTGTTTGTCGTCGGCAAAGCAGAACGAGGACGACGCTGATAAACCTGCAAAGGAGGAGACGAGGCTGGAGGAGATAGAGGCGCCTCCGGAGGATAAAAGATAGTCACTGGTGCAGGTGGAGAGGGAGAAACCTCGGCCTGTGAAGCGGAAGGACCAAAAAAAGAAACCGACTCAAAGAATGTGACATCAGCAGAGATGAAGTACCGACGAAGAGTAGGGGAATAACACTTGTACCCTTTCTGAGACCGCGGGTACCCAAGGAAGACACACTTATGAGACCGAGGAGATAGTTTGTCAATGCCGGGATCAAGAGCATGAACAAAACAAATAGAACCAAAGACCCGAGGTGGTAGAGGATGAAGGGACTGATGTGGATAAAGTACCTGATGAGGTATTTTACCCTGGAGAGTGGATGAAGGCATGCGATTGATGAGATAACACGCAGTAAGTACGACATCACCCCAAAACTGATGAGGGACATGAGAATGGAGAAGAAGGGTCCGAGTGGTTTCAAGGAGATGACGATTCTTGTGTTCTGCAACCCCATTCTGTTGAGGGGTATGAGGGCAAGACGTGCGATGCAGCACACCATGAGATGTCAAGAAGGTACGAAACTGAGTAGACAAATACTCGCGTGCATTATCACTTTGTAAAGTTCGAAGGGAAGTACCAAATTGAGTTTTTATTTCAAGGAAAAAGGATTCAAAAATAGAAAACAATTCTGAACGATCCTTCATTAGATATAGCCATGTACAACGAGAAAAATCGTCTATAAAAGTAACAAAAATACCTTGACCCCATTGTAGAAGAAACACGACTCGGACCCCAAATATCAGAATGAACCAAAGCAAAAGGAGACATAGCCCGACTCTCAATACGAGGAGAAAAAGAACTACGAACATGCTTACCTAATTGACACGACGCACAAGATAAAGACTCTAAGTGAGAAATACTAGGATGTAACTGTTTCAACTTATTAAGACCTGGATGTCCCAACTGAGCATGAATAAGAAGTGGAAATGCCGTCGTCGAACCAACAAAAGAGGGTTGTTGAAGCCGATATAGGCCATGAGATTCACATCCGAAGCCAATCATCCTCCCCGTACTCCGGTCCTGTAAGGAAACAGACGTCTTAGTAAAAGAAATGACACAATCAAGAGATCGAGTAAGTTGACTTATCGACAATAAATTAAAAGGAGCGCCGGGAACATAAAGAACATTATGAATTGAAAGAGATGAAGAAGGATGAACAATACTAATACCCTGGGATTGAGTTTGGGAACCATTGGCCATGGTGACCATTGGTAAATTATCAGAAGTAGTGAGGAAAAAAAGGATTTATTACCAGTGATATGATCGGTGGCCCCCGAATCAAGAACCCAAGGACCCGAAGAACGAGATATGCCAGCAAAGGAAGTACCAGCGTCTGCAATGGTAGCAGTGGAACCCGAAGCCTGTCGATCCTCAAACCATTTCAGAAAGTCAGTATAGGAAGGTGTTGAAGTTGAATCAGGTGTTAACTGTGAAGTGGAAGCTGAAGGAGCAACAGAACTCTGAACAATCTGAGCAGCACGAGGAGGACGACCATGTAGACGCCAGCATTTATCAATCGTGTGTCCCGGTCGGTGACAATGATCACACCAAGGGCGTCCTTTGCCACCTTTGCTAGGTGGAGGTCCTTCTGATGAGTCGACAGGAACAGAAGAAGGCATCGTCAAGACTTTGGCCGGGACAAGGAGAAGACTTGCCCAGGGGTTGCCCTGGATCTGGTCACGGACATGAGAATAATCTGTGGGCAGACCATATAAAGCCAGAAACATAATAAATTTCTTCCGATTTTCAAGCTCTTCAACAGGATTGGCCATAGGTGGGAGCAGTTTATTGAAATCACAAAGAAGGATAGAGACTGAACCCAAATAAGTTGACATTGAATCCTTAATCTGATGGGCGTTGAGGATGGTCATGAGATCTTCACAAACTTGATAGAGTCGCCGAGAGGTGTTTGTAAAGAGTTGTTGAGCTTGTGTTCAAACAGCTTTGCAGGTTTTGTGAGTACGGAAGACATTCCTAAGAAATGGATGGATGGTGGCTCGGATAATACAACACAACTGAGCGTCAACCTTCTTCCACAGAGGACGATCGGCGTCTTGAACATCTTCTTCAGTTTGAGTGAGATGTGTCTCATATCCCTGTCCAACAAGCCAAAGCTCAATGTGAGATGCCCAAGAAACATAATTCGTACCATCCAACTGTTCGGAAGAGAGAGGTGCAGTGATGTGGTTGGTAAAGATCGAGGTATCCGGCTTTGGAACGCCGGATGTAGCCATTAAGCAGATTCGAAAGAACTGCAATCGGTCGAGGACAAGAGATGTGATAAACGGAGCTCGTTGCTAGGCCCGTTCCTTGAAACCCTATCTTTTGCAATTTCCTCTGGCGAGAGCAACAAGGAATCAAGGGAAGAAGGTAACTCACAACCGCCGGAAGTAATGCTGCTGGTTTCTCCTTGCAGCCTCTGCCTCCAAATCGGGGAAGGGCCGGAAGTTGCTGCTTGTCAGCGACACCCAACTAGAGGCGCAGGCTTGGGAAGAGAGGCTCGAAGCTCAGAGAAAGCGTGCGCCGACACCGATCGAGGCAGCGAAGAAAGCTGCTGGCCAGTGGTGAGGAAGAAGAAGAAAGCCGACGGTGGGAGTTGTCGCGAGCCCTAGCCGCACGATCGAGGAAGAGGTCGATGCCAGTTGGCGCCGGTGAGAACTCGCGCGGAAGGAGGCGACGCGAGGAAGGAAGCGGCGCTCGCTGCTGGAGAGAACTCGCGCGGCGCTTGCTGCTGGAGAGAGGCTCGTCGCGCGGCAGAAAAAAAAAAAAAGAATTCAACGCGGGGAAGAGAAAAAGAAATTAGGGTTTTGGCTCTGATACCATGTTCAAAGCAAAACCTAAAATCTCGTGTTATAGGAACCCCACGAGTTAGGCCCTTTATATAGAAAAGAAGATATACACCAAAAGACTCAAATACCCTTTTACTTATTCTAACAAAGATGAATGTAATAGGGTATTAGTAAACGATGGAGAAATAAAAGAACGGTGGAAGAGGTATTTTCATCAACTTTTTAATGAAGGTTTAGGTAACCAACTTAACTTAAGTAATTTAAGTAAGTCAAATGAGCATAGAAATTTTAATTTTTATCGTAGAGTTCAAACTTCAGAAGTAGAACAAGATTTAAATAGGATACACAATGGAAAAGTCGTTGGACCAGATAATATTTCGATAGAGGTATGGAAGTGTGTAGAGAAACAAGGTATTGAATACAACAACAACAACAACCAATTCTTTTCCTACTAGGTGGGGTCGGCTGTATGAATCCTTGTACGTCATTGAGTTCTATCTCCTATTATATCATCATCTATATTTAAATAAATTTTATCTTGTTTTATTGTTGATAACCAAGTCTTTTTTGATCTTCCTCTTCCTCGTTTGATGTGCATGCTTATCATAGTTTCATATCGCCTAACTGGAGTATTTATTGGTCGTCTAAGTACATTTCTGTACCATCTTAAACATGTCTTTCGGAGTTTTTCCTCAATAGATGCAACTCCTGAAGGCGCTGGAATTCCGTTCTGTTTAAATTTTCTAGTACAAAAATTATACAAGTACAAAACTTTTTCTAGCAACCCGCATGTTTGATCAGACATGTGTTTGATCAATCAAGCAAGTTCTTGACGGATCAAAACACACCTTGATCGAAATACAAGATCGCTGGTCTCTTGTGTTGAAATTCAAAATCGATACAAAGAAAACAAAACTAATTACCCAACGGAATTAAAGAACTAGTTGTACCTTTTCTTTGTAGCTAAAGATCGACCTCTTGATCTTCTGCCGTATTCCTCTCTTCTTTTTGAACATCGTGTGGGCGACGATTTACTAAGACAACACCACCCTCCTTCTCTTCTCGGTTTCCAAACCGTTGGCTACAAACGGAGGCTCTAGGATGGAGCACCTTCTAATCTTTTACCTTCTATTCTTCTTCCTCTTCTTCAAGCCGCCACCCACCAAGGAGTAGAGGGGCGTAGGCCCTTAGTAAGGTGGAGGAGACCGTCAGCCCTAGGTAAGGAGGAAGGGGTGCCGACCTTTGGTGGAGGTGGCGTCGGCCCTAGGTGAAGAGGAGGTGGCGCCGACCACAAGCAAGGGAGAAGGGAATTGTGGAAAATTAGGTTTTAGGGGGCACCACCTACTCCTTTTATAACATTTGCCATCGGTTACAAAGAAAGAAAAATAATAGAATTCTGTTAAGAAAAAATCTCCCTTTCTAGGATGGAGAAAATCAAATCAAAACCAAGTTAAACCAAACCAAGTTAAGTTAAATCAAACTAAGTTAAGTTAAACCAAACTAAGTTAAGTTAAACCAGACCAAGTTGAGTTAAACCAAACCAAGTTGTGGATGGGTGGATGCAAGGCTTTATATAGAAGCTACAATCTAGAGGAGGAATTGGTTTAGACCTCCTGATGGGCTTAAGCTTCTTGTGTTCGGTCCGAACACCCAACTCAAGTCCATCAATAATAACTCATACCACTAAAGGGTTATTATTGAACTACCGCACCGATCCTATATGAGCTCCTTCTTATCATGAGTGCGTTAATCTCCCCGTGTTTAAGATATCGTATGTCCGTTAATTAAATGAGTTACTGACAACTCAATTAATTAACATATGATTCCAAGAGTAGTACCACTCAACTTTATTATTATGTCAGACTAAGTCCACCTGCAGGGTTTACAAGATAATCCTTATGAGCTCCTCAAGGGGACATCATCAATCTAAATAATTAGGACATAGATTCCTTCTATAATCAACAACACACCATATAAATAGTAATATTTCCTAACTCATCGGGTCTATTGATTTAACGAATAAATCTCACCCATTGATAAGTTAATGAAATAAATACTAAGTATACGTGCTTGTTATTATATAGGGATTAAGAGGACGCACATCCATAATAATAGAGATTCTGTTCTTTTATGTAGTCAGTATAAATCGAACAACCTCTAACGATTCTTCTCAATACACACATAGTATACTAGTGTAATTTTATAGTCAAGACAAATTAATACCAAATTACACTATAACCATTCCAATGGTTTGCCCCAAATTACACTCCGACTTTCTTTTTAATGCTCTCATTTCTTATTTTATCCATCCTCGTACGTCCATACATCCACCTTAACATCCTCATCTCTGCAACTCTCATCTTCTGCTCATGTGCTCGAGTCATAGCCCAACATTCAACTCATATAACATAGCAGGTCAAACTGCGGTTTTATAAAACTTACCTTTAAGTTTAAGAGGTACTTTATGATCACATAAAACACTCGATGCTCCCTTCCATTTCACCCATCCTGCTTGTATTCTATGTAAGACATCTCTCTTAATCCCTCCATCGTTTTACAAAAATTATCCTAAATTTTTAAATCTCTCGATTTTGGGCAACTCGTCCTCTCCTATCTTAACAATTGTATCATTACTTCTAATATTGCTAAACTTAAATTCCATATATTCTGTCTTTAATTTACTAAGCTTAAAACCTTTCCCTTCTAGTGTTTCCCTCCAAGATTTTAGTTTAGCATTTACTCCTTCACATGTTTCATCTACCAAAATAATATCATCTGCAAACAACATGCACCACGGTACTGTGTCTCGAATGTGTGCAGTGAGTTCATCCATAATTAGTGTAAAAAGATAGAGACTTAGAGCTGATCCTTGATGTAACCCTATCTTTATTGGAAATGTTTCAGTTACTCCGTCTGAAGTCTTTACTCTGGTCGTTACATCCTTATACATATCCTTAATTAGTTTAATATATGTTACGCTAATACCTCTCTTTTCTAAAATTCTCCATATAATTTTTTTTAGGACTCTATCATAAGTTTTTTCTAAGTAAATGAATATCATGTGTAGATCTTATTTTTACTCCCAATATTTTTCAATTAATTGTTTAAGAAGATGTATAGCTTCTATTGTCGACCTTCCAAGCATGAACCCAAATTGATTTTCTGTCACTGTGGTCTCTTTTCTTAATCTTTTTTCTATTACTTTTTCCCAAAGTTTCATAGTATGACTCATTAGTTTAATACCGCTATAGTTTGCACAATTTTGTACGTCTCCCTTATTCTTATATAAGGGAACTAGACTATTTATCCTCCATTGATCAGACATTTTTTTCGTTTTCAATATCGTGTTAAATAATTTTGTAAGCCATTTAATATCTTGTTTCCCTAAGCACTTCCATACCTCTATCAGAATATCATCTGGTCCAACGACTTTTCCATTGTGCATCTCATTTAAAGTTTGTTTTACTTCTGAAGTTTGAATTCTACGATAAAAATTAAAATTTCTATGCTCATTTGACCTACTTAAATTACCTAAGTTTAGTTGGTCACCTAAACCTTCATTAAAAACTTGATGAAAATACCTCTTCCACCGCTCTTTTATTTCTCCATCGTTTACTAATACCCTATTATATTCATCTTTAATACATTTTATTTGGCTAATATTTCTTGTTTTCCTTTCTCTCACTTTAATTATTCTATAAATATCTCTTTCCCCTTCTTTTGTATCCATTTTTTGATATAATCGTTCAAAAGTTTCATTTTTTTGTTTTACTCACTACTTTCTTAGCTTTTTTCTTGACTATTATATATATATATTTTAAGTTTTTCTCGTTTTTACAAATATATAATTCCTTATAAGGAATTCATTTTTCCTTCACTTTCTCTTATACTTTCTCATTCCACCACCAATATTTTTTACTTAGTGGTACATGTCCCTTTGATTCACCGAGTACACTTTTAGCTACTATTTTCAACTTTGATACCATCTTATCCCATGTTGTATTAGACTCATCGTATATTTCACCTAATGCTTGTACTTCTACCTTTTCCTTAAATATATTTTGCTTTCCATTCTTTAATTTCCATCACTTAATTATAGGAATCGTATATATTTTCTTTCTATTGATACTATGTTTGAGGCGTATATCCAATACTAGTAATCTATGTTGGGTAGCTAGTTAAGCTTTCTCCAGGGATGACTTTGCAATCTTCACAAATCTTTCTATCCTTCTTCCTAACCATAAGAAAGTTAATTTGTGATTTATTATTCTCACTTTTGAATGTGACTAAGTGTTCTTCTCTTCTTAAAAAACGTATTAGCTAATATAAGGTTATATGCTATCGCAAAATCTAATATAGTTTTCCCTTCCTTATTCCTCGTTTCAAACCTATAACTCCTATGGACTCTCTCATATTCCTCATTTTTCACTCCGACATGCTCATTTAGATCACCTTCTATTAAAATCATTTCATTTGGTGTAATATTTTGTAATATTTCATCTATGTCTTCCCAAAACATTGATTTGGTAGCTTCATCTAATCCTACCTGTGGTGCATATACACTAATTATGTTCATAGTTTTGCCAGCCAGCGTCAAAACTATGATAAATATTCAATGAACGAAACAATATATTGAATGACTTACAAAATTATTTAACATGATATTGAAAATAATAAAAACGTCTGATCAATGAAGGATAAGTTCTCTAGTGCCTTTATATAAGAACAAGGGAAACATACAAAATTATGCAAACTTTAGGGGTATTAAACTAATAAGTAATTATGAAACTTTAGGAAAAAATAATAGAAAAAAGATTAAGGAAGGAGACCACAGCGATCGAATATCAATTTGGATTCATACCTGGAAGGTCGGTAATAGAAGCTATACATCTTCTTAGATAAGGAATTGAAAAATATTGAAAGCAAAATAAGATATACACATGATATTACTTAAAAAAAACTTATGATAGAGTTCTAAGAAAAATTATATGGAGAATTTTAGAAAAGTGATGTGTTAGCATAACATATATTGAACTAATTAAGGATATGTACAAGGATGTAACAACTTGAGTAAAGACTTTTAGCGGAGTAACTGAAGCATTTTCAATAAAGATAGGGTCGTATCAAGGATCAACTCTAAGTCCCTATCTTTTGACACTAATTATGGACGAACTCACTACACACATTCAAGACACAGTACTATGGTACATGTTGTTTGAAGATGATATTGTTTTGGTAGATGAAACACGTGAAGAAATAAATGCTAAACTATAATCTTGACGTGAAACACTAGAAGGGGAAGGTTTTAGGTTTAGTAGAATAAACACAGAATATATAGAATTTAAGTTTAACAATATTAGACATAATAAGACAATTGTTAATATAGGATATAACAAGTTGTCCAGAACTGAGAGCTTTAGATATTTATGATCATTTTTACAAAATGATAAAGGGATTGAGAGAGATATGTTATATAGAATACAAGCAGGATAGTTAAAATGGATGAGGGCATCGGATGTTTTATGTGACTGTAAAGTATCTCTAAAATTTAAAGGAAGATTTTACAAAACCACAGTTAGACCTTCTATATTATATGAAGCTGATTGTTGGGCTATGACTTGAGCACATGAGCGAGTTGCACAGATGAGGATGTTAAGGTGGATGTGTGGACATACAAAAACAGACAGAATAAGAAATAAGAGTATTAGAGAGAAAGTTGAAGTTGTATTTATTGAGGGAAAACTCCGAGAGACACATTTAAGATGATACGGGCATGTACAAGTTAGGTTATGTGAAACTTTGATAAACATGCATATCAAATAAGGAAGAGGAAGATTAAAAAAGACTTGGTTAGTAACAATAAAATAAGATAAAATTTATGTAAGTATAGATGATGATATAATAGGAGATAGAGCTCAATGACGTAAAAGGATCCATATAGTCGACCCCACCTAGTGGGATAAGACTTGGTTGTTGTTATTGTATTATTATCAGGATTTTTTCTTCATCTATGTGGGCTACTCGAGGGTTACAAACATTTATTTAGTTTCACTAATGTAGCCAAAAGTTGTTGTCCCCGTAAGACTTTGCACACCTTTGCTCTGGAAGGGTATATGCCAGACTTCCTGTAGTCGGAATTCGCTATCCTCATAGGCTCACAGAGTTTTATGCTTAGGACTTCTATGCATATGGCATAATTTTCTATTCCAATTAATTTTGTACAGTGTTCTCTTTAACCGGATCATGTAATAAACAAATGAATATAAGTTTTGTTGTTAAGAAGTTAATAGGCTTAACAAAAAAATTAAAGGATTTAAATTAAGTTCAACTGAAAGCTGAAAAACAATGTATAAGTCCTCGAAATATGTACCGACCAGTGAAAATTATATATATATCCAAGTAAATAAATCTTTCTTTTTCTCCTCCCCTCTTTTTCTTTCCTTCCAGTTTTGATTCGTTAAGTGAACACATCCTGAGATCGACAATATTTGGAGGCTGGTTGCTTGGCACACCAAGCTTTAAAAATTAAGAAAAAAATGGATTGAGACGATGTAAACTTGTTCAAAGAAATTTTATCGGTTCAAGTATAGTACTGAAAGACAAGAAATTGTGGATATAGTTGAATAAGATATCAACAATGCTATTGCACCATTTTTTTTGTCCATATGAGAAATCTCAACTAATCAATCTTACAGCATGGTGATTTTTCTTGGACCATTATTCAAATGGAGTGCTAATATTCAAACTTTTTCTTTTCCTTTGCTCCAACTGTTGCACAAATTAATCTCTTTTCACTTTCCTTCGAAGCAATCCATTGTCTAAACTAAAAGCATTTATGTAGGGTGAGGACGTTCATGGTGTTCCTGGACTGGTTAATTTGTTTGGCATCGAGTCACCTGGCCTGACATCCAGTTTGGCAATTGCAGAATACATTGTGTCAAAGTATTCAAGTTGATTCTTCTCAGTTTGTGCATTCTTGTAATTTGTTAGGTGTAGAATCACCTGCCCTGACATCCAGTTTGGCAATTGCAGAATAGATTGTGTCTAAAGTATTCAAGTAGATTGTTCCCAGTTTGTACATTCGTATGTAATTCCACAGGTTCCCTTCTAATTAATGTATGAATGTGTGATCAATTTACTACTTGCATCATACAAGTATTTATTTCAGATGTAGGCTGAATTGTTGCAAAGATAGTTTGGCCTTGGTCCTTCCCGAACAGAACACTATTGCCCTTAGATCAGATTACTTGCAAGTAAAACAATAACAATACCTACAATAATACTAATAGAAGTATGGAGCTCTTTGCAAGACTCTTTTTGAAGCCTTCTTGCCGTCGCTCATTCACTTTTCACCTGAAGGGTCACTTGCCACTACTACAATATTCGTAGACAAGCAATTCAACTTTGTCTAAGCCTACATTCTAATTCTCAATGCACAATCAGTCAACTATTTGTACTCAACCATTGACTTGATTACATCAACCTTTTGAGTTGCAATAGCATCCTCAGTCGACTAATCAATAGTAGCTTCTAGATCATACAATCATTGTAGCTTGATCTCAACTGACTCTCTTCTAAGATTTTGTTAACTGATCAACCGACTCAACTTGATCACCAGTTGATCTTGCATTAGCCAGTTAGTTGGCCAGCTAACCGTCAAATACAAACATTATGTGACTTTATGTTCGACCTTGAGTTAACTACTGAGTCTAACTTAAGTCCCAATCGATTGATTACTTGACTCAGACCACTTCTAAAGCCAAGTGCCTTCCGTAGTGTTGTCCCACCCATAACCCTTTATGCAAGTGCATTTGACTCTCACCGTCATCAGAAGTTACTTGTCAAGAGGTTACACCTCCAACACTCCATGTGCCAAAAATCTTTGCTTCTGGGTCTTCCATGTTAAGAGGCTTTGCCTCTAGGATTTCGTTGCATGTTAAGCATCTGTAAGCCTTGACCTATTAACATTTTCATTTGCTAAGCCTTTGTCCATCATCCATAATCCGTCTGAACTTTTTTTTTTTTTGCCAAGTATAAACAATTCTTGACAAAACTGGATTTTTTTTTTTAAAAAATAAACACAATGAACACAACCCATTTTCACTTTATCCATTGACACACTATATTAATAAACACAATAAAGTCCTAAATTAAATCTTCTCAAATATAAAAGCCACATGCTTAAAACACGATTGCACCAACTGCTTAGTCTACTATCTGGTTGACTAGAATCCTATATTCAAGCTAAGTCTAGCTCTCTCACTGAAGCGGCTAGTGGAGTCGACTAGAATGGTTTCACTGGACTGAACATGATTCGAGTCAATTGATTAGTAGTTGAATCGAATAAAGTAGCAAGCTATAGGCGGATAAATTTATAATTTTATCCAGGCCAATCAATTGGATGTAGTTGAGGCTACTAAATGCAGATTGATTTGACTAGATATTAGTCATTGGCCGATAAGATTTTCTTATCTGGATTTCAGTTTACTAATTGATAGTTGAGCCAACTAATTTCATCGGAAGCTATTTGAATGAGCAATTTTCGGTACGTTTCAACTTACCCTTGCTACTATAAATAGGAATTCCATAAGAACTCGAATATACAAAAAATATACGATGAATATTTGAATTTAAGCTGTCATTCGAAGGCTTCTGCATCTATTATTAGTAATATCTTCTCTTAAGTAGTGATTTGAATCAAGCTTCTGCATCTATTTATTCTACAATAGTCGACTAAACTAGATAAAATTGTGCCTAAATCTATTAGATCTCAATCTAGATCTACTAACTGTATCAGTTGTCAACTTTATCATCTATGGACTATCATTAGTCGACTAATCTATGATTAATCACAACCCATTTCTTGGATCTTGACTGTGTTATTTGTTGACTATTTTTCTACTTATTGTGTCATTATTTGACTATTAATCACAAATCATATCATGTTTGATCCTCGGCAATAGTATCAAAAACATGTTATGAAGCCGCAAGTGCACGGCTACGTCGTCTTTGTTGGGTTTTTCGGGCCGCGAAAATTGTTTTTCCGCGTCGCAGAAACCCCGAAACCCCCGTCACCGGATCCGTGCGAAAGAAAAATAAAATAAAATACGAGTACGAGTTTCTAAAGTCTAGATCTACACTAGATAAGAGCGTTACCCTCGATGCGATGCCCTTCGTTATCCCGCTAGTCCAACGGTTTGCCGGATCTCAAGATTGTCAAAGTAGACAACCCTCTAAATGTATCCACACGAACAAAATTAGGTGGAGGGGACCAAATAAAGGTGTGCTAGCACCTATGGTGTTCAGCCAAGAAAGGAGAGGGAGAGCTTGAGGAGAGCTTGCGGAAGAAGATGAGAGTTACACACACAAAATGAAACTCATTTCATCCATTAAAGTGGCCGGCCACACTTATGTGGTTTGTAACCGCCATGGGATACCAAGAGTCACAACTCTTGGTAACTCCTATGAGATGACATTGTTAGTTAGAGCCCTAGAGCCAATCATTTGATGATTGTATGGACTCATTGTATCATATTCTTGTATATTAATAAAGGTATTTGTTTGGTTATTATACTTATTTGTATTAGTGCCAAATAGACTAAGTATAATAGCGTCCTTGAGTAGAAGGTTCATACCTATATCAATCAATTAGTTGAATCGATAGTGAGATGATATAGGGAACATTACTCTAAATCATTCCTAGTCGAGTATTAACATTCAGGGACAATGTTAATACAATAAGACTAGCATGTAGGTCAGCTCGATGACTTGATCTCACAAGTCATGAATATAGAGATATCAAGCTGACACATGGGTATGCATTAGAGAATGTATACTGAATGACCCGCCATGAGAAAGTATCATGGATCGTTATATGAGTGTCATATACTTTCTGATGTGGCTATTAGTATGACTATTAGTCCTTAGACCTGAAGTCACCATGGATCCCTACATAAGGAGTTATGTACTTTGGTTTCGTCAAACGTCACCCGTAATTGGGTGGACTATAAAGGCGATTACTGGGTATGTAACGAATTATGCAGAGGGATGTGAGTGATGTAGATTGGGATCTATCCCTCCTATATGACGGGAGTGACATCGATATTCTTGATAGAGTAAGACCACGAAGTGTATGGCCATACCCAAATGAGTCAATATGAGATATTGAGCTCATTTGATTGAGTGAGTCTACTTGAAGTTCAAGATTTAGATTGGTCAGAGGATGACACGCTCTATGCCTCACATTGATCAATCTAGATGTCTAGGATAGAAGGACACTTGTCATATATTGTGAAAAGTCACAATTAATAGTCACAAGGTGATGTTGGATCTCAACATTCTTGTAACTTGGGTAGCAATGATGTATTGCTAGATGCCGCTCATTGCTTATGTTTCTAAAGGAGTTTAGAAACATTGCCAACGTTACAAGAGCCTATTGGGTCATACACAAAGAACAAGTGGATGGAGATTAGGTTCATATGATGAACCAATTGGATTAGGTTCATATGATGCACCAAAGATTGGATTCGAATTAGACTTATTGAGTTAGACTTAATTAGATTCAATTGTTGAATGAGTCTAATTTAAATTTGATTCATTGAGTCAATTTATATTAATGAATTGAGATTCATTAAATTGAAATTGACTTGAATCAAAGGTTGGATTTAACTCAACAAGGAAGAAATTGGTCAATTTTGACTTGACCAAATGGAATTTGAAACATCAAGTTTGACTTGATGTATTGCCACATCATAAGGATGACTCATCCTTGCCACATCACCTCCACCTCATGAGGTATGCCACCTCATGGGGGTTACACTTTTCCCTTGGTTTTAATGTGGCTGGCCACATTAATGAAGGGGGGGTTACATTGTGTGGCCGGCCACACTAATGGTAAGGGGGTTTTGATTTTGTGAAGTTATGTGTGCATTCATTCTATGTCAGTCTTTCTTTTAAAGACCCACTTACACCCAATGGGTTTTACCCCTTCAGGTGGATCAACCAAAGTCCATACTTGGTTGGTGTACATGGATTCCATCTCGGATCTCATGGCCTCAAGCCATTTCTCGGAATCTGGTCTCATCACAGCTTCCTGATAGGTGGTAGGCTCATCCTCTATGAACACAATGTCATCATGGTCAGACAAGAGAAATGAGTATCTCTCAGGTTGATGACGTACCCTATCAGACCTGCGAAGAGGTATGTCTACTTGAACTGGTTGTTGTTCCTCAACTCCTTGTGGAACAACATCATCCACAACACTTTGTGGTTCCAGTTCAATTTCCATCGAGGCTTCAGTGCTATGGTCCGCATCTTGAACTTCTTCAAGATCAAACGTACTCCCACTAGTCTTTCTCGAAACAAAGTCCTTTTCTAGAAAGACCCCAGTCTTTGCCACAACTACCTTGTGCTGACTGGGAATGTAGAAGTAATATCCCTTAGTTTCTTGGGATATCCAATAGAGTAACACTTGTCGGATTTGGGTCCCAATTTGTCTGAGACTTGACGTCGAACGTAAGCCTCACAACCTCAAATCCTCATGAAATACACCTGGGCATCTCTCCCAGTCCATATCCTATGTGGTGTCTTTATCACGGCCTTGGATGGAACTCGGTTGAGTATAAAAGCTGTCGTGTCTAAAGCATAGCCCCAAAGAAATATAGGAAGATCTGTGTGACTCATCATTGACCGTACCATATCTAATAGGGTACGATTCCTCCTTTCGAATACACCATTCCACTGTGGTGTTCCAGGAGGAGTGAGTTGGGATAGAATCCCATACTAAGCTAGATAGTCACGAAACTCATGGCTAAGGTATTCTCCACCTCGATCTGATCGAAGTATCTTAATACTCTTGCCAAGCTGGTTCTGTACTTCATTCTCTAATTCTTTGAACTTTTCGAAGGATTCAGACTTATGTGTCATCAAGTACACATAACCATATCTACTGAAGTCTTCAGTAAATGTGATGAAGTACCTATAACCGCCTCTAGCAGCGACATTGAAAGGGCCACATACATCACTATGTATGAGTCCTAACAAATCAGTCGCTCTTTCGCTGTGCCCACTAAAGGGAGTCTTGGTCATCTTGCCTAGTAAGCATGACTCGCACGTCTCATAAGATTCAAAATCAAATGAGTCCAGCAAATCATCCTTATGGAGATGGGATAAGCGCTTGTCATTTATATGACCTAAGCGACAGTGCCAGAGGTAGGTTTGGTTCAGATCATTTGACTTGAACCTCTTGGTATTTATGTTATAGATAGGACTTTCAAGGTCTAGAATGTAGAGTCCGTTCATCAGAGGTGCACTACAATAGAACATATCTTTTAAATAAACAGAATAACATTTGTCCTTTATAATAAAAGAGAAACCTTTCTTATCCAAACAAGAAACTGAAATTATGTTCTTAGTTAATGCAGGCACATAACAACAATCATCTAATTCTAATACAAGCACAGAGGGCAGAGATAGATGATAAGTTCCTACAACAACAGCAACAACCCCTGCTCTATTGCCTACTCGTAGGTTCACCTCGCCCTTCGCCAATGCCCTGCTATTTCTCAGTTCCTGCACATTAATACAAATGTGAGAAGCACATCCGGTATCTAATACCCATGATGAAGAAATAGACAGATTGACTTCTATAACATCTATACCTGAAGTGGAAGTCTCACTTCGTTTCTTCTTAAGATCTTCCAGGTACACCTTGCAGTTCCTCTTCCAATGCCCGGTCTGACCGCAGTGGAAGTAGGTAGCATCCTTGGCGACCCCTCCTTTAGGCTTCAGTGTCTTGCCTTTACCCTTGGCTTGGGACTTTCCCTTGCCTTTGGGCTTGCCCTTGCCCTTGTGTTTCTGAACCATCAGAACAGTGTGGGGCTTAGCCTTCTTAAGGTTCAGCTCAGCAGTTCTTAACATGCTAAGCAGTTCGGGCAGTGGCTTGTCAATTTCGTTCATATTGTAGTTTAGAACGAACTGACTATAGCTATTCGACAAGGATTGTAAGATCAGGTCAGTGGCCAGCTCTTGGCTAAGCGGGAATCCCAACTTCTGTAGATTTTCTATGTACCCAATCATTTTGAGTACATATGGGCCTACGGGAGCCCCATCTGACATCTTGCACTGAAATAGTGCCCTTGAGATCTCAAATCTCTCATACCTCGCTTGTCCTTGATACAGTTGACGAAGATGTTCAACCATATCGTAAGCGCCCATTAACTCGTGTTGCTTCTGAAGCTCAGAGTTCATGGTTGCGAGCATTAGACAGGACACATCTAATGCATCATCTTGATGCTTCTTGTAAGCATCTTTGTCTGCTCGCATGGCATTAGCAGGAGGAGCATCCGGAATGGGCTGCTCCAGAACGTACAGTTTACGTTCCTGGGTGAAAACTATTCTCAAGTTCCTGTACCAGTCCAGGAAATTTGCTCCGTTGAGCTTGTCCTTCTCAAGGACAGAACGCAGGGAGAAGGTGTTCGTATTCGACGTCATGGTTATCTACAACAGAAAAATGCAGAAAATAAATATCATATTCTTTTAAATCATTTAATTAGGCCTTTAACTAAATGATTCTCCCACTGAATTCTATAATTCATGTGGGACAAGATCCACATCATACTAACCCTTGAGTTAGCTTTGGCTAATACGCCCAAGACTTAGTATAATCGGTAGGTAACGATTTACCAATTACATCTCTATGCAACTCTTGTTTATAGGATCATTATCCGCAGTTATATTAAAACTTGAGTTAGCTTTGGCTAATACGCCCAAGGATTAATATAAATGTGATTTATGTCCTGTCTTTCCAACCGTTGGAAGAATGCCTATAGTTGTACTCGATCCAACCGAGCAAACTAGGAATACTCAATCTAATTGAGTTTGTACTCGCCCATGCGTTGATAAGCGGGACCAAGATTGTCCCTCCGTACCCTACCAAGATAATATGTGTTGCTCTGCTTTAGCAGATTCAACAACACATGTGATATAGGTAGTGATAGGTATCACAGCACGGTAGGCATTAGACTTGACGCAATTTAGATCTAATCTAATCGTCGATGTGTATCAAATATGCGATAGATCTAATCTAATCGAAAGAGTGCATCTTGTACACGATTTAGATCTAATCTAATCGTTATGCACTAATTAATTACTAATCATGCATCACATACACATAAGCAATAATTAAATTTATTTGTGATTAGTCATGGCCCTACTACGATCTTCTCAAGCCAATGAGAAGATCGGATGGTCAACCTAAGATCAACAGCTTCTCAAGCTCCTTCCGTTGACCACCTTGTGTTGCTCGCGCCTTCGTCGTAACTCCGTCTCGAGTGGACCTTCCACGGCTCCAATTTTGTACATTATAATTTTTGAAACTCGAGTTACATTCGAGTCTAAACTAATTTACAACAAGAATAAATAGAGAAAGGCACGACGCGCAGGTCGCGTATCAAAAAATACAGCACACATAATCACATGACGGCACGCAGGCCGTATTATGAATTATAACACAAAATATACCAATCCAATTGGGTCTTTTTGGGCAATGACTATCAAAAATTATACATAATTCTAAATTATGTATGTTCTATTTTCTTCAATTTTAATACCAATTTTTATAATTTTTACAAGTAAAAATTCCCGGCGGTCCCGTTTAGCGGTTTTCGGGCGCAATCGCGGAACGAATCCCCTTGCGGGGCCAGGGGCATCGCCCCTACCCACGATCTAACCATCGCGAGTATCCCTAAACGATCCTACAGCGCCTTAGTCCGCTGTCCCAAAAAGTTTTGGGGCGAAACCTTACCGTTTCGGAAAAAACTTCTCGGTAGTCGAAGCCTACAAGTGTCGAAACACTTGTGCTTCGCTTCTACGAGAAAAATACCCATAAAAATAATAAAAATCAGAAATTTACAGAAAAATACAGTACTGAAATTTTTTTCATAAAAACAAAAACTAAACTCGTACAAGCTTCGCACGTGGCTCTGATACCACTGTTGGGTTTTTCGGGCCGCGAAAACCGCTTTTCCGCGTCGCGGAAACCCCGAAACCCCCGCCACCGGATCCGTGCGAAAGAAAAATAAAATTAAATACGAGTACGAATTTCTAAAGTCTAGATCTACACTAGATAAGAGCGTTACCCTTGATGCGATGCCCTTCGCTATCCCGCTAGTCCAACGGTTTTCCGGATCTCAAGATTGTCAAAGTAGACAACCCTCTAGAAGTATCCATACGAACAAAATTAGGTGGAGGGGACCAAACAAAGGTGTGCTAGCACCTATGATGTTCGGCCAAGAAAGGAGAGGGAGAGCTTGAGGAAGAAGATGAGAGTTACACACACAAAATGAAACTCATTTCATCCATTAAAGTGGCCGGCCACACTTATGTGGTTTGTAACCTCCATGGGATACCAAGAGTCACAACTCTTGGTAACTCCCATGAGGTGACATTCCACTTAAGCAACCATGATGATGTGGAGCATCATCATTGGCCCACTCAATGCCAACTCACCAATGAGGTGGCATAAAGTCAAGTCAAACTTGACTCTTCATCTTCCTCTCAAGTCAAGTCAAACTTGACTTAATCTCTCTCATGGTTGATCTAATCCAACCATTTAATTCAAGCTAATTTAATATAATGAATCTAATTCATTTAATTAAATTGATTCAATGAGTCATAATCTAAATTAGACTCATTGAAAACATGAATCAACTTGAGTCCAACTCAATTAGCCCAATTAGGATTACTCTTAATCCAATTTGATTCATCACATGAATCTAATCCTCTTGTTTCATCATATGAACCAAATCTCCATCTAATTGTCTTTAGTGTATGACCCTATAGGTTCTTGTAACGTTGGCAATGCCCCTAAACCCATTTAGGAGCATAAGTAATGAGCGGTATCTAGCAACACATCATTACTACCCAAGTTACAAGAATGTTGAGATTCAACATCACCTTGTGACTACTAATTGTGACTCCTCACAATATATGACAAGTGTCCTTCTATCCTAGACATCTAGATTGATCAATGTGAGGCATAGACCGTGTCATCCTCTAATCAATCTAAATCTTGAACTATAAGTAGACTCACTAAATCAAATGAGCTCAATATCTCATATTGACTCATTTGGGCATGTCCATGCACTTCGTGGTCTCACTCTATCAAGAATATCGATGTCGCTCCCGTTATATAGGAGGGATAGATCACATCTACATCACTCACATCCCTCTGCATAATTCGTTACATACCCAGTAATCGCCTTTATAGTCCACCCAGTTACGGGTGACGTTTGACGAAACCAAAGTACATAACAACTTATGTAGGCAATCATGGTGACTTCAAGTCTAAGAACTAGTAGTCATATTAATAGCCACATGAGTAAGTATATGACACTCATATAACAATCCATGATACTTTCTCATGGCGGGCCATTCAGTATACATTCTCCAATGCATACCCATGTGTCAACTTGATATCTCTATATCCATGACTTGTGAGATCAAGTCATCGAGTTGACCTACATGCTAGTCTTATTGCATTAACATTGTCCCTAAATGTTAATACTCGACTAGGAATGATTAAGAGTAGTGTTCCTTATATCATCTCACTATCGGTTCAACCAACCGATTGATATAGGTGAGAACCTTCTACTCAAGGGCGCTATTATACTTAGTTTATTTTACACCAATACAAGTTAGTATAATAACAAAAAACAAATGCCTTTATATATATATAAGAATATGATACAACAAGTCCATAATACAATTATCAAATGATTAGCTCTAGGGCTCTAACTAACAGTCTTAATGTCCCTATGCATTGTTCATCCAAATAACTCCATGTTTACACTCGTGTAGGGATTCTAACTAAAGTCTACCACAACCCCTGCGTAGGTTGCATCGAAGAATCTACCCAAGTTTTAACGTCATTAAGTAGAGAGATAACTTAGGAAGTCTGGTTAAGAGGGAATATCTGTCACTAGGACCCCCCCCTCGGCCATACGTTCCTAGATTACATAGTCACTTCCTAACGGTAGCACTGGAGTATCTACTTCAATAAGAATGCCCTAATAAGAATTTGTCTCTATGTTCAAATCTTTTGATTTTAGAAAGTGGGTAATTATTGATGCCCTCTGTCACTAAGGGCATATTATGTCCGATTGAATGAGTATCCTCTGTTGGGACCGAAATGTAGCTAGAGGGGGGGGTGAATAGCTCACCGTGATCTCGTGTTCGTCGTTGCTTGTTTCTTCAAAGATATGCAGCAGAAATACAGGAAACAACACATACAAAGCTAACACAAAGGATTTACTTGGTATCCACCTTAAGAAGAGATGACTAATCCAATGATCCACACACTCACGCACCCTCCACTATGTAAACACTCCTTTACGGTAACTACCGAAGGCGGAGAAGCCCTACAAGCTCACAGTACAAGAACAAAAGGGAAGGGAGATACAATTCAAGCAAAAGCTTACAAGATATGCACAATGAACCCTAACCCTAGCTTCTTCATCGCCTCCTGACTTGGCGTGCACCAGCACAAGCCTCCAAGAACCTTCAAGATCTGGCGTGAGAGCTGTGGAGAGTTGCTGTGAAGATCTGTGTAGAGAAAGAATCGGAGGAAGTTCTACTGAGAGAAACGCTCGCCAACAGCTAAATACGACGCCAACGGTCGAATCCCAATCGATCGGATTGCTCCCAATCGATTGGGGAGGCTTTGGATCGATCGACCGATCGATCCAGAGCGCCTCTGTGATCCTGGGAATAGCCTGGATCGATCGGCCGATCGATCCAGGGCTTATCACGCGAAGTCGCAGCTCCCAATCGATCGGTTGATCAATTGGGAGGCTTTTTGTTCGTGCGATACTTCTCCCCAATCGATCCACTGATCGATTGGGAGAAGGCTTGTCGTGGGGACTTGCCCAATCGATTAGCCGATCGATTAGGCATGAGCTAATCGATCGGCTGATCGATCCAGCTCTTGTTTTTGCCCAAAACCAAGTCTAAAGTCCACTAGGCCAACATCCGGTCAACCATGACATGTTGGTACATCATGCCTAGCATCTGGTCACCCTTGACCTGCTAGAACTCCCTCACCAAGTGTCTGGTCAATCCCTTTGACCCACTTGGACTTTTCTCTTCGTACCAAGTGTCCGGTCATCCTTGACCCATTTGGACTTATCTCCACCAGGTGTCCGATCAACCTTGATCCACCTTGTAAAATACCCGAAAATAGGCGAATATTAATAAGGAAATTTTCCAGAATTTTTGGATCTTTGTCGGGAATTTTTCATAGCTCGTATGGACGAATTTACGGGGATAAAATGGGGTCCGGGAAAGCCTGTTTAGGCTACCCATTTTAGCGAGGAAAAGTTGGAAATTATTTTTTTTTTATTTCTTTTTCCTTTTCCTCATTTGTCGCCGTTTCGTTCTCTTTGCCGCTGCCAAACCCGAAACCATGCCGTGCCCTAACTTCCTTTTCCACTCGATCCTTTTTCCTTCTTTACGCCGATCCCTTTCTTCTTCCCCCACCTCCGATCATCTTCCCCAACCGGCGCCGCTTCGCACTTCCTCTCCCACGCGACCAAAGCCTCAGCAAAAGCAGGAAATTGGGCAGATCTCCTTCCCCCTCACTCCTCTTCAACGCCGACGCTCCTCTTCTCCCCGACCCGGCGTCGATCGCCATCTTGTCGCTGGGCGCCACCTCCCCTCTGCCTAGCACCGGGGCCCTAGTCGTCTCCACCGCCGCCTGCTCCGGTTGAGTCACCGCCGGTTGAGGTAAGGTTGTCGATTTCCTCCCGTGCCCTAGATTTTCCCTTTCTTGCGCATCCTCACTTTGATCTGCTTGTTGCCATTGTTGGATTTCCACTTTTGACCACAGGTACCAAAGGGACTCTCGGCAGCCATGCTTTTTATAGTGCCATAGAGTTGTCGTCGGGTCGCCTCTTTCTGATAGCACTAGGTCACTGCGTGTTGGCGTCTTCGGTGTCCTAGCATCGACAAAATTCAAGCATGTGAAATTGGGTAAGCCAGTTGGTTGTGTTCTTGATTCGTAAGGGCTTTGGGCTTATGGATGTGGTATTGGCTGAGATGGATGTCCCTGATAGTAGTTTTGTTTGCAGTGACGACAATATAATTCAGGCAGTAACTTCTAGGGCTAGTTACCTTGCTCCAACAACAGATTTGCTCCAACAGGGAGCTATAGGCTGAGGCAACACTTCTCCGGCTAAATTAATAGGTGAGTTTTGGTTTGAGTTTGTTTATGGATTTAAATCCAAAAATTTGATGGGAAATGGCTGAGATTCCCTAACCTAAATGGATTAAATGATTGGTTAGCTAGATTTGGATTAGAACTTGTAATGAATTATGCTTATTGCAAGTCCTAATTTAAATGAATTAGTCAAGAAATGATTGAGAAGTTAGATGATCCAATTAGAGTTTATAATTGGATTTAGATTAAGGTTAGCCTCTCGAGGATTCGATTTAACTAATTAATTAATATGCAATTAGTTAAATCGGTATATCATGTTGTCACAGGACGTTGACACGAGACGAGCATCTCGACGACGAATTTGGACTGGATTTGGACCTTCCGATCGGAGGCGGGTACCTCTTGACTTATCATTTATGATATTGTCTTTGGATATGCATAGTACTTTATAACTGCAAGCAATGAACATGTTTGTCTTTGGTATGTCACTGTTTGATATCCATAGCATGTTAGGTTTGTCGCCTGTGATGTGTCCATGCTTATATCTCGTGATTTGTTGCCATGAGTATCTTATTGCCATGAGTATCTTAGTTTCTAGAGTGACATACCATGCTTTACTGAGGTTAGGATTAGGTTCTGGATTTTTGTTTCTGGCATGTGTATCTAAATTATCTGATACTTAGGTTTTTGTGCCATACCAGATTTGAGTACCTCTATTTGTATATCATATATGATTCGTGTACCTAGACCTTGATTCTTTGATCTGTGTATATAGTTGGTACATATGTTATGGAAGGGGAATATGTTTAGGATCTAGGTTGTTATACCTTAGAGGACTTGTATATCCTAGATCCGTGGATTTGACCTACTGATACTGTGGTACCCATATTATATGTATATGGATTTTTCTATGCTGATCAGGATATACCATACTTGTTATGTTCAGGACATATGTTTTGATATTCTATCTGATCTGTGTACTCTAGATTTTGGTATGTGACCATCGCTTTTACAGTACCCATTTTTGTATATATGGATATGGTTATGTTGATCAGTTTTTGCTATGCATAGTGACATGCATCATGATTGCATGCTGTGCGATTGTCGGCTCCACTATGGTTGAGCCCATCGCCAGTTACATGTACTGCACACACCCCCACTCATGGTTTAGTGGTATATTAGGCGGTGTGTGGCGGTTCTGCTGTTTGGCTCCGTTGGTCATATGACCCGGCAGACAGTTCCGCTCTGTTTGGCTCCGTTGGCATTTAGTGTAGCAGCGTAGTCGCCGGCAGACGGTGGACTCTGTTGGTCCGTTGGTCGTGACTCGGTAGCCGGCAGAGATTCCCTCCCGTCATCGTGTATAGGGAGATGAGAGCATTGAGCTCCCCATTTATGATTTGGGGTCACAGGACAGAGTACTCCGACAGCATCCGTCCACTCGGTCACTGAGCAGTGACGACAGAGTGCACGGTTGTCACAGACCCTACCCACTCGGTCTCACCATTTGTGTGTGAGATGATTGACTGGGTGACCAGGATGCATCATTAGCATCATATGCATTGATGCGTTTATATTTTTATGATTGTGTTTGCTGCATTTTGGTTGGATACATACTTTTGACCTGCATACAGGATTATTGACACTTTCGGTTTGACGACCCTTTTGTCTGGATAGGAGTTCCTGGGGAGTACAGCTTCCTCAGTTACCTTTCAGTTTTGCATATTCCCTATATATGATTAGGAAGCTGTATTCCATGTTTATTGCTGTTAGATATATCTTACTACTCATGTCCAATGGTATTCGCTGAGTTGTTGAACTCACCCCCGTTGACACTATCTTTTCAGGTACCAGGTTATTTATGGTGTCGCTTGGAGCATTCTGTCTCCTGGTCCCCACGTCACATCAGAAGCCATATCTCCGCATTTTTGTTATTTGATCTTGGTATATGAGACGTATGTATTTGACTTTGTGTGTTCCGATTTTTGTGTTCGGAGTGTTGATGTTGTATGTGATGTTTTGTATTGGTTGTTGGTTGTGTAAGCCTAGCCGGCTAGCAGTCTTTGTGTTTTGGTTTTGTTCCAGCCGAGTGGGCTGATGATATATATATAACTGCGTGGTTGTGTGTATATATTCCAGCCGCCTGTGGCTGATGTATATTGTGTATGTAGAAAGTGTCAGATTGTCCGCCGTACAGGGGAGGTGCTGCCGAAATTTCTTCGGACAGGGACTCCTCCGGGGCGTGACAATTTAGTGGTATCAGAGCAGGTATACGATACTTGCTATGTGTTTTGGATTTTCGAGATTTATCTGATATCAATTTATTTGGTATCAGAGATCGACTTACGTGTCTTATTTTTCCGGTGTTTCGGATTTCGTGTTTTGGTCTTCTCGATGTGACTTTTTGGGTTTTGGGACCTGGCAGCAGCAGGACATCTCCAAGCTATAGGAGGTATGTTAGTATATACTGTTATTCTACCTTTCTGTTAGTATATACCCTGTTGACCATTACAGTTTATCACCTGTATTAGTATACTTTATTAGTACCTGTCTGGTTGTTGTAGCGTATATTACATGTGATGAGTTAGCCACTGATCTTGATTGACCTTAATAGAGATTGAGGGATTACTGTTTCTGGTGATTTTTCATATCATACACCAGTAGCTTTTAGCTTCTGTCATTACTAGTTGGTTAGCTGATTGAGGCACATACCAGCCTTTTCTTTTATTAGCTGGGTAGTGGATAGAATCTATATCATTATGTTGACCTAGCCAGTAGTATAACATGTTATCTTAGTTAATTTCATCCGTAGATAATTGATTTATTCTTGTTAGATCGGTCAGTAGAAGATAGATTGATGTTTGTTGACTTGGGTAGTCGTGATCGATTTACCTTAGATGCTTGTAGAGGCTTTATTTATTCTTGATTGGTTAGTAGATGACCGATTAGTTTTGTTGACCCGAACAGTAGGGGATTGACCTACTTTACTTCTAGATGTTTGAATCTTGAGTTGTTGTGCTTAGTTGGATATCTTGAGCACATCGAGTATCTAGCTTATACTGACGTGGGAAAGGATTGAATTAGTCATATACTATTGATGATTTGGTCAGTTGATAGAGGATCGATGTATCCTATTCCATGGGTACTGTAATTTTAGACTGTATGTACCTAATTGGATAACTTAGAGGATGACATAGGGTTTGTGTGATAGATTGGATTAAATATGCTGATTATGCATATCTATGAAGTGTACATATGATTGTTATGAGTTGAAAGAGTTCTATGATGGATAGTTCATTTGTGGATAGTGAGGTATTCCCATCTAGATATGGTTATTGTAGGTTTCTTGTGGATTATAGCTATTTGGTTAGCTGTACGTGCCTGATTGACATATTGGAGGTATCTTATCGATTTAAATCTGTGTTGTGATATGTACATATGTGTTTGGTGTGGTATCTAAGGTATCTTGTTGATTATGCGTGATTTGTGAATGCACCTGAGTTTAAGTATGCCTTATTGGAAGTATATGTTGATTATACTCTTGGCATATGTGTATATTTGTCATGTGAGTATTGTTTGAGGGGTATTGTTGACTTTACCTACGATGATATATGCACACGGGTTCGGTATACATTGTTGGAGGTATCACGGTGATTTATACCTATGATGTGAGTATTTTTGGTGTGTACCAATTGGAGGATTATGTCGATCATACATATGTTGTGTGTGCACGTGTGTCTTATGTATGGTTGGTAGCATCATGATGATTCTACCTATGTTAAATGTAGAATATTAAATGTCTACGTTATGATATTAGTTGTTTTACCCTGTCAACTACTTCTCCCATTAGCGGGTGACCGACCCACTAGGAGGATGATAGAGTTGACTATGGATTTGATTTGCTTACTGGGTGGTTATACCCTAGGCTACCCACAGTGATCTGTGGTAGAGAGATCTTGTGCAGTCTCTAGCTAGATAGTTAGGTGCTTTGGGCACTTATGTATTGTTGTGGTAGAGCATAGCTCCCACATGTTATGGATCGTTTGTGGTAGAGCGTAGCTTCCACATATTCTGGATTCCCACATATTTAGGGATTGTTTTGTAGTGGAGCGTTGCTCCTACATATTGCGGATTGTTTGTAGCGGAGCATTGCTCCCATATTTATTGTGGATACATATTTTGGATTATTTGTGGTGGAGCGTTGCTCCCACATATGGAGGATTTCTTGTGGTAGAGCGTTGCTCCCACATATGTGGTATTTCATGTGATAGAGCATTGCTCTCACACTGGAGGTTCTATTCTTTGGTGATTATATATCGTTGGTGATTAGATCTGTTTATTGTTGAGGATCTTATGGTTAGGAATGTCTGTGATACGAACATTATGTGTCTTGGTTTTACCATTAGTGCTTGAGTTGCCCTAGATGTTATCATGGACTCGATGATTTGGGTATCCCTAGAATGTTTGGATCAGTTTCCATTGTCTTTGTTGACGATGTTGTGATTTATTACGGATCTGAGGTGAGTCAAGTACACCACCTTTGCATAGTCCTAGAGATGTTTTGACGAGAACATCTATATGTGAAGATCAGTAGTGTGTATTTTGGTTGTCTTCTGTGAGATAGTTGAGACACACGGTCACCAGTAGGAGTATACCGTGGTTACACAGGAGATAGAGGATGTTACTGTTAGGAGTAGACAGAGTCTATAGAAGAGGCTCGCAACTTCCTTTGTTTGGTCGATATTTCCGGAGATGCGTTGAGGATTTCTCACGGATTGTTATGCTATTTACACGCCTGACCAGGAAAGGCGTGAAGTTCACGTGGTCCGAGGACTACGAGACCAGTTTAGAGGAGCTGAAGCGGAGACTAGGGATGACTCCGATTTTGGTTTTACCTTCGAAGAGGACAGATTCGTGCTCTATACCGATGCATGACTACAGAGTTTGGGCGCTATTTTGGTGCAGCACGACACGGTAGTCTTCTATGTTTTTCGAAAGTTGTAGGAGCATGAGTAGAACTACCAGTATATGACTTGTGGCTGGCCGTCATTATTTTGTGCCTTGAAGATTTGGTAGCCTTATCTATACGGCGTTACATTTGAGATTCTCACGGACCATGAGAGTCTCAAATATTTGTTCACTTAGAAAGGAGATGGATGGAGTTCCTGAAGGATTTTGATTGTACCATTAGCTATCACCCAGAAAAGCTAATGTGGTTGTCGATGCACTTAGCGGAAGTCCAGAGGGACTTTAGTTTGCCACCGAGTTGTGGTCACAGACTTGATTCAAGGTTTCTCCGATTTGGGGCCTTGAGAGGATAGGACAGACAGAGCAGGGTACTCTGGTTACCATGGTTGCTCAGTCGTTAATCAGGATGAGGATCCGAGAGCCCTAAGCTGCTAATCAGTATTTGCAGTTTATTTGCAGCCAGATAGCTTCCGGGTAGCAGACCGAGTTCACACGAGACGAGGAGGGTGTTATACACTTCCGAGGCAGATTATGCGTACTTCAGTCTCGTCCGGTCTTATGGGAGTTACTTTCGGAGGTTCATCGCTCATGATTTGCTGTCCACCCAGGCGGTACCCGTGTGTACCAAGATTTGAGGTGTTTCTATTGGTGGAACGACATGAAGGAAGACATCGCGGATTTTGTATTTAGATGTCTTGTCTGTCAACAAGTGAAGGCCGAGCATTAGAGATCTGTCGGCTTATTTCAGCGATTCCTATTCCTGAGTGGAAATGGGAACATATTACTATGGACTTTGTGGTGAGTTTGCCGAGGACATGACGAGACCATGACGCGATTTGGGTAATCTTTGATCAATTACCCAAATCCGCGTACGTTTTGGATAATCGGAGAACAGATTTCCTGGATCGATTGGTAGATCTGTTTTGCCGGGAGATCATCAGATCACGTGGTGTCCCGTTGATTATTATTTCGGATAGAGACCCGATTCACGTCTCGCTTTTGACAGTCTGCAGGGACCTTGGCACGCTGCATTTCACGATCTTTCCATCCTCGAACGGATGGATAGTCACGGCGGACCTTTCGGACTTTAGAGGACTTGCCGAGGTGACATGTGCCGGATATCTCGGGTTCCGTCCGACTGCGCTACCTATGAGGAGATTCGAGCGGATACTTAGACGGAAATAGCGTCGATGAACAAGACTATCCACTGGTTAAAGTCGGATGGCATCATTCGGACGACGAGGCTACTTGGGAGCTCGAGGATACTATCCGAGCTCGATATCCCTATCTTTCACTTGAGGTATGTGATTTATTTATCGTTCAGCATTTATACTCTATATCTGTTGTTAGTACTTGCTGATGGTAGATAACGAAATTTGGGGACCAAATTTTTATTAGTGGGGGAGAATGTAAAATACCGGAAAATAGGCGAATATTAATAAGGGAATTTTCTAGAATTTTTGGATATTTTTCGGGAATTTTTCAGAGCTTGTATGGACGAATTTACGGGGATAAAATGGGGTCCGGGAAAGCCTGTTTAGGCTACCCATTTAAGCGAGGAAAAGTTGGAAATTATTTTTTTCTTTTTCTATTTCTTTTTCCTTTTCCTCATTTGTCGCCGTTTCGTTCTCTTTGCCGCTGCCGAACCCGAAACCATGCCGTGCCCTAACTTCCTTTTCCACTCGATCCTTTTCCCTCTTTGCGCCGATCCCTTTCTTCTTCCCCCACCTCCGATCATCTTCCCCAACCGGCGCCGCTTCGCACTTCCTCTCCCACGCGACCAAAGCCTCGGCAAAAGCAGGAAATTGGGCAGATCTCCTTCCCCCTCACTCCTCTTCAACGCCGACGCTCCTCTTCTCCCCGACCCGGCGTCGATCGCCATCTTGTCGCTGGGCGCCACCTCCCCTCTGCCTAGCACCGGGGCCCTAGTCGTCTCCACCGCCGCCTGCTCCGGTTGAGTCACCGCCGGTTGAGGTAGGGTTGTCGATTTCCTCCCGTGCCCTAGATTTTCCCTTTCTTGCGCATCCTCACTTTGATCTGCTTGTTGCCATTGTTGGATTTCCACTTTTGACCACAGGTACCAAAGGGACTCTCGGCAGCCATGCTTTTTATAGTGCCATAGAGTTGTCGTCGGGTCGCCTCTTTCTGATAGCACTAGGTCACTGCGTGTTGGCGTCTTCGGTGTCCTAGCATCGACAAAATTCAAGCATGTGAAATTGGGTAAGCCGGTTGGTTGTGTTCTTGATTCGTAAGGGCTTTGGGCTTATGGATGTGGTATTGGCTGAGATGGATGTCCCTGATAGTAGTTTTGTTTGCAGTGACGACAATATAATTCAGGCAGTAACTTCTAGGGCTAGTTACCTTGCTCCAACAACAGATTTGCTCCAACAGGGAGCTATAGGCTGAGGCAACACTTCTCCGGCTAAATTAATAGGTGAGTTTTGGTTTGAGTTTGTTTATGGATTTAAATCCAAAAATTTGATGGGAAATGGCTGAGATTCCCTAACCTAAATGGATTAAATGATTGGTTAGCTAGATTTGGATTAGAACTTGTAATGAATTATGCTTATTGCAAGTCCTAATTTAAATGAATTAGTCAAGAAATGATTGAGAAGTTAGATGATCCAATTAGAGTTTATAATTGGATTTAGATTAAGGTTAGCCTCTCGAGGATTCGATTTAGCTAATTAATTAATATGTAATTAGTTAAATCGGTATATCATGTTGTCACAGGACGTTGACACGAGACGAGCATCTCGACGACGAATTTGGACTGGATTTGGACCTTCCGATCGGAGGCGGGTACCTCTTGACTTATCATTTATGATATTGTCTTTGGATATGCATAGTACTTTATAACTGCAAGCAATGAACATGTTTGTCTTTGGTATGTCACTGTTTGATATCCATAGCATGTTAGGTTTGTCGCCTGTGATGTGTCCATGCTTATATCTCGTGATTTGTTGCCATGAGTATCTTATTGCCATGAGTATCTTAGTTTCTAGAGTGACATACCATGCTTTACTGAGGTTAGGATTAGGTTCTGGATTTTTGTTTCTGGCATGTGTATCTAAATTATCTGATACTTAGGTTTTTGTGCCATACCAGATTTGAGTACCTCTATTTGTATATCATATATGATTCGTGTACCTAGACCTTGATTCTTTGATCTGTGTATATAGTTGGTACATATGTTATGGAAGGGGAATATGTTTAGGATCTAGGTTGTTATACCTTAGAGGACTTGTATATCCTAGATCCGTGGATTTGACCTACTGATACTGTGGTACCCATATTATATGTATATGGATTTTTCTATGCTGATCAGGATATACCATACTTGTTATGTTCAGGACATATGTTTTGATATTCTATCTGATCTGTGTACTCTAGATTTTGGTATGTGACCCTCGCTTTTACAGTACCCATTTTTGTATATATGGATATGGTTATGTTGATCAGTTTTTGCTATGCATAGTGACATGCATCATGATTGCATGCTGTGCGATTGTCGGCTCCACTATGGTTGAGCCCATCGCCAGTTACATGGCACACACCCCCACTCATGGTTTAGTGGTATATTAGGCAGGTGTGTGGCGGTTCTGCTGTTTGGCTCCGTTGGTCATATGACCCAGCGTGGTAGCCGGCAGTCAGTTTCGCTCTGTTTGGCTCCGTTGGCATTTAGTGTAGCAGTGTAGTCGCCGGCAGACGGTGGACTCTGTTTGGCTCCGTTGGTCAGGTGACTCAGCGTGGTAGCCGGCAGAGATTCCCTCCCCGTCATCGTGTACCGGGAGATGAGAGCATTGAGCTCCCCCATTTATGATTTGGGGTCACAGGACAGGAGTACTCCGACAGCATCCCGTCCACTCGGTCACTCATCAGGAGCAGTGACGACAGAGTGCACGGTTGTCACAGCCCTACCCACTCGGTCTCACCATTTGTGTGTGAGATGACTGACTGGCGTCAGGGGTGACCAGGACGCATCATTAGCATCATATGCATTGATGCATTTATATTTTTATGATTGTGTTTGCTGCATTTGATTGCTGCATTTTGGTTGGATACATACTTTTGACCTGCATACAGGATTATTGACACTTTCGGTTTGGCGACCCTTTTATGTCGGATAGAAGTTCTGGTGAGTCTGACTTCCTCGATTACCTTTCGGTTTCGTATTCCTATATATGATTAGGAAGTTGTATTCCATGTTTATTGTTAGATATATCTTACTACTCATGTCCATTGGTATTCATTTGAGTTGTTGAACTCACCCGTTGACACTATCTTTTCAGTAGCAGGTTATTTATGGTGTCGCTTGGAGCATTCTGTCTCCTGGTCCCCACGTCACATCAGAAGCCATATCTCCGCATTTTTGTTATTTGATCTTGGTATATGAGACGTATGTATTTGACTTTGTGTGTTCCGATTTTTGTGTTCGGAGTGTTGATGTTGTATGTGATGTTTTGTATTGGTTGTTGGTTGTGTAAGCCTAGCCGGCTAGCAGTCTTTGTGTTTTGGTTTGTATTTGGTTTCTGTCATTTTCCGTGTTTTGGTTTTGTTCCAGCCAAGTGGGCTGATGATATATATATATAACTGCGTGGTTGTGTGTATATATTCCAGCCGCCTGTGGCTGATGTATATTGTGTATGTAGAAAGTGTCAGATTGTCCGCCGTACAGGGGAGGTGCTGCCGAAATTTCTTCGGACAGGGACTCCTCCGGGGCGTGACAATTTAGTGGTATCAGAGCAGGTATACGATACTTGCTATGTGTTTTGGATTTTCGAGATTTATCTGATATCAATTTATTTGGTATCAGAGATCGACTTACGTGTCTTATTTTTCCGGTGTTTCGGATTTCGTGTTTTGGTCTTCTCGATGTGACTTTTTGGGTTTTGGGACCTGGCAGCAGCAGGACATCTCCAAGCTATAGGAGGTATGTTAGTATATACTGTTATTCTACCTTTCTGTTAGTATATACCCTGTTGACCATTACAGTTTATCACCTGTATTAGTATACTTTATTAGTACCTGTCTGGTTGTTGTAGCGTATATTACATGTGATGAGTTAGCCACTGATCTTGATTGACCTTAATAGAGATTGAGGGATTACTGTTTCTGGTGATTTTTCATATCATACACCAGTAGCTTTTAGCTTCTGTCATTACTAGTTGGTTAGCTGATTGAGGCACATACCAGCCTTTTCTTTTATTAGCTGGGTAGTGGATAGAATCTATATCATTATGTTGACCTAGCCAGTAGTATAACATGTTATCTTAGTTAATTTCATCCGTAGATAATTGATTTATTCTTGTTAGATCGGTCAGTAGAAGATAGATTGATGTTTGTTGACTTGGGTAGTCGTGATCGATTTACCTTAGATGCTTGTAGAGGCTTTATTTATTCTTGATTGGTTAGTAGATGACCGATTAGTTTTGTTGACCCGAACAGTAGGGGATTGACCTACTTTACTTCTAGATGTTTGAATCTTGAGTTGTTGTGCTTAGTTGGATATCTTGAGCACATCGAGTATCTAGCTTATACTGACGTGGGAAAGGATTGAATTAGTCATATACTATTGATGATTTGGTCAGTTGATAGAGGATCGATGTATCCTATTCCATGGGTACTGTAATTTTAGACTGTATGTACCTAATTGGATAACTTAGAGGATGACATAGGGTTTGTGTGATAGATTGGATTAAATATGCTGATTATGCATATCTATGAAGTGTACATATGATTGTTATGAGTTGAAAGAGTTCTATGATGGATAGTTCATTTGTGGATAGTGAGGTATTCCCATCTAGATATGGTTATTGTAGGTTTCTTGTGGATTATAGCTATTTGGTTAGCTGTACGTGCCTGATTGACATATTGGAGGTATCTTATCGATTTAAATCTGTGTTGTGATATGTACATATGTGTTTGGTGTGGTATCTAAGGTATCTTGTTGATTATGCGTGATTTGTGAATGCACCTGAGTTTAAGTATGCCTTATTGGAAGTATATGTTGATTATACTCTTGGCATATGTGTATATTTGTCATGTGAGTATTGTTTGAGGGGTATTGTTGACTTTACCTACGATGATATATGCACACGGGTTCGGTATACATTGTTGGAGGTATCACGGTGATTTATACCTATGATGTGAGTATTTTTGGTGTGTACCAATTGGAGGATTATGTCGATCATACATATGTTGTGTGTGCACGTGTGTCTTATGTATGGTTGGTAGCATCATGATGATTCTACCTATGTTAAATGTAGAATATTAAATGTCTACGTTATGATATTAGTTGTTTTACCCTGTCAACTACTTCTCCCATTAGCGGGTGACCGACCCACTAGGAGGATGATAGAGTTGACTATGGATTTGATTTGCTTACTGGGTGGTTATACCCTAGGCTACCCACAGTGATCTGTGGTAGAGAGATCTTGTGCAGTCTCTAGCTAGATAGTTAGGTGCTTTGGGCACTTATGTATTGTTGTGGTAGAGCATAGCTCCCACATGTTATGGATCGTTTGTGGTAGAGCGTAGCTTCCACATATTCTGGATTCCCACATATTTAGGGATTGTTTTGTAGTGGAGCGTTGCTCCTACATATTGCGGATTGTTTGTAGCGGAGCATTGCTCCCATATTTATTGTGGATACATATTTTGGATTATTTGTGGTGGAGCGTTGCTCCTACATATGGAGGATTTCTTGTGGTAGAGCGTTGCTCCCACATATGTGGTATTTCATGTGATAGAGCATTGCTCTCACACTGGAGGTTCTATTCTTTGGTGATTATATATCGTTGGTGATTAGATCTGTTTATTGTTGAGGATCTTATGGTTAGGAATGTCTGTGATACGAACATTATGTGTCTTGGTTTTACCATTAGTGCTTGAGTTGCCCTAGATGTTATCATGGACTCGATGATTTGGGTATCCCTAGAATGTTTGGATCAGTTTCCATTGTCTTTGTTGACGATGTTGTGATTTATTACGGATCTGAGGTGAGTCAAGTACACCACCTTTGCATAGTCCTAGAGATGTTTTGACGAGAACATCTATATGTGAAGATCAGTAGTGTGTATTTTGGTTGTCTTCTGTGAGATAGTTGAGACACACGGTCACCAGTAGGAGTATACCGTGGTTACACAGGAGATAGAGGATGTTACTGTTAGGAGTAGACAGAGTCTATAGAAGAGGCTCGCAACTTCCTTTGTTTGGTCGATATTTCCGGAGATGCGTTGAGGATTTCTCACGGATTGTTATGCTATTTACACGCCTGACCAGGAAAGGCGTGAAGTTCACGTGGTCCGAGGACTACGAGACCAGTTTAGAGGAGCTGAAGCGGAGACTAGGGATGACTCCGATTTTGGTTTTACCTTCTGAAGAGGACAGATTCGTGCTCTATACCGATGCATGACTACAGAGTTTGGGCGCTATTTTGGTGCAGCACGACACGGTAGTCTTCTATGTTTTTCGAAAGTTGTAGGAGCATGAGTAGAACTACCAGTATATGACTTGTGGCTGGCCGTCATTATTTTGTGCCTTGAAGATTTGGTAGCCTTATCTATACGGCGTTACATTTGAGATTCTCGCGGACCATGAGAGTCTCAAATATTTGTTCGCTTAGAAGGAACTTAAATCTCCGACAGAGGAGATGGATGGAGTTCCTGAAGGATTTTGATTGTACCATTAGCTATCACCCAGGAAAAGCTAATGTGGTTGTCGATGCACTTAGCCGGAAGTCCAGAGGGACTTTAGTTTGCCACCGAGTTGTGGTCACAGACTTGATTCAAGGTTTCTCCGATTTGGGGCCTTGAGAGGATAGGACAGACAGAGCAGGGTACTCTGGTTACCATGGTTGCTCAGTCGTTAATCAGGATGAGGATCCGAGAGCCCTAAGCTGCTAATCAGTATTTGCAGTTTATTTGCAGCCAGATAGCTTCCGGGTAGCAGACCGAGTTCACACGAGACGAGGAGGGTGTTATACACTTCCGAGGCAGATTATGCGTACTTCAGTCTCGTCCGGTCTTATGGGAGTTACTTTCGGAGGTTCATCGCTCATGATTTGCTGTCCACCCAGGCGGTACCCGTGTGTACCAAGATTTGAGGTGTTTCTATTGGTGGAACGACATGAAGGAAGACATCGCGGATTTTGTATTTAGATGTCTTGTCTGTCAACAAGTGAAGGCCGAGCATTAGAGATCTGTCGGCTTATTTCAGCGATTCCTATTCCTGAGTGGAAATGGGAACATATTACTATGGACTTTGTGGTGAGTTTGCCGAGGACATGACGAGACCATGACGCGATTTGGGTAATCTTTGATCAATTACCCAAATCCGCGTACGTTTTGGATAATCGGAGAACAGATTTCCTGGATCGATTGGTAGATCTGTTTTGCCGGGAGATCATCAGATCACGTGGTGTCCCGTTGATTATTATTTCGGATAGAGACCCCGATTCACGTCTCGTTTTTGACAGAGTCTGCAGCAGACCTTGGCACGCAGCTCTGTTTCAGTACAGTTTTCCATCCTCAGACAGATGGATAGTCACAGCGGACCTTTCAGACTTTAGAGGACTTGCTGAGGTGACACATGTGCCGACAGATATCTCAGTTCCCGTCCAGCCTGACGCTACCTATGAGGAGATTCCGGTACGGATACTAGACCGGAAATAGCGTCAGTTGCGGAACAAGACTATCCGGCTGGTTAAAGTCGGATGGCAGCATCATTCGGACGACGAGGCTACTTGGGAGCTCGAGGATACTATCCGAGCTCGATATCCCTATCTTTTCACTTGAGGTATGTGATTTATTTATCGTTCAGCATTTATACTCTATATCTGTTGTTAGTACTTGCTGATGGTAGATAACGAAATTTGGGGACCAAATTTTTATTAGTGGGGGAGAATGTAAAATACCGGAAAATAGGCGAATATTAATAAGGGAATTTTCCAGAATTTTTGGATATTTTTCGGGAATTTTTCATAGCTCGTATGGACGAATTTACGGGGATAAAATGGGGTCCGGGAAAGCCTGTTTAGGCTACCCATTTAAGCGAGGAAAAGTTGGAAATTATTTTTTTTTCTATTTCTTTTTCCTTTTCCTCATTTGTCGCCGTTTCGTTCTCTTTGCCGCTGCCGAACCCGAAACCATGTCGTGCCCTAACTTCCTTTTCCACTCGATCCTTTTTCCCTCTTTACGCCGATCCCTTTCTTCTTCCCCCACCTCCGATCATCTTCCCCAACCGGCGCCGCTTCGCACTTCCTCTCCCACGCGACCAAAGCCTCGGCAAAAGCAGGAAATTGGGCAGATCTCCTTCCCCCTCACTCCTCTTCAACGCCGACGCTCCTCTTCTCCCCGACCCGGCGTCGATCGCCATCTTGTCGCTGGGCGCCACCTCCCCTCTGCCTAGCACCGGGGCCCTAGTCGTCTCCACCGCCGCCTGCTCCGGTTGAGTCACCGCCGGTTGAGGTAGGGTTGTCGATTTCCTCCCGTGCCCTAGATTTTCCCTTTCTTGCGCATCCTCACTTTGATCTGCTTGTTGCCATTGTTGGATTTCCACTTTTGACCACAGGTACCAAAGGGACTCTCGGCAGCCATGCTTTTTATAGTGCCATAGAGTTGTCGTCGGGTCGCCTCTTTCTGATAGCACTAGGTCACTGCGTGTTGGCGTCTTCGGTGTCCTAGCATCGACAAAATTCAAGCATGTGAAATTGGGTAAGCCAGTTGGTTGTGTTCTTGATTCGTAAGGGCTTTGGGCTTATGGATGTGGTATTGGCTGAGATGGATGTCCCTGATAGTAGTTTTGTTTGCAGTGATGACAATATAATTCAGGCAGTAACTTCTAGGGCTAGTTACCTTGCTCCAACAACAGATTTGCTCCAACAGGGAGCTATAGGCTGAGGCAACACTTCTCCGGCTAAATTAATAGGTGAGTTTTGGTTTGAGTTTGTTTATGGATTTAAATCCAAAAATTTGATGGGAAATGGCTGAGATCCCCTAACCTAAATGGATTAAATGATTGGTTAGCTAGATTTGGATTAGAACTTGTAATGAATTATGCTTATTGCAAGTCCTAATTTAAATGAATTAGTCAAGAAATGATTGAGAAGTTAGATGATCCAATTAGAGTTTATAATTGGATTTAGATTAAGGTTAGCCTCTCGAGGATTCGATTTAGCTAATTAATTAATATGCAATTAGTTAAATCGGTATATCATGTTGTCACAGGACGTTGACACGAGACGAGCATCTCGACGACGAATTTGGACTGGATTTGGACCTTCCGATCGGAGGCGGGTACCTCTTGACTTATCATTTATGATATTGTCTTTGGATATGCATAGTACTTTATAACTGCAAGCAATGAACATGTTTGTCTTTGGTATGTCACTGTTTGATATCCATAGCATGTTAGGTTTGTCGCCTGTGATGTGTCCATGCTTATATCTCGTGATTTGTTGCCATGAGTATCTTATTGCCATGAGTATCTTAGTTTCTAGAGTGACATACCATGCTTTACTGAGGTTAGGATTAGGTTCTGGATTTTTGTTTCTGGCATGTGTATCTAAATTATCTGATACTTAGGTTTTTGTGCCATACCAGATTTGAGTACCTCTATTTGTATATCATATATGATTCGTGTACCTAGACCTTGATTCTTTGATCTGTGTATATAGTTGGTACATATGTTATGGAAGGGGAATATGTTTAGGATCTAGGTTGTTATACCTTAGAGGACTTGTATATCCTAGATCCGTGGATTTGACCTACTGATACTGTGGTACCCATATTATATGTATATGGATTTTTCTATGCTGATCAGGATATACCATACTTGTTATGTTCAGGACATATGTTTTGATATTCTATCTGATCTGTGTACTCTAGATTTTGGTATGTGACCCTCGCTTTTACAGTACCCATTTTTGTATATATGGATATGGTTATGTTGATCAGTTTTTGCTATGCATAGTGACATGCATCATGATTGCATGCTGTGCGATTGTCGGCTCCACTATGGTTGAGCCCATCGCCAGTTACATGTACTGCACACACCCCCACTCATGGTTTAGTGGTATATTAGGCAGGTGTGTGGCGGTTCTGCTGTTTGGCTCCGTTGGTCATATGACCCAGCGTGGTAGCCGGCAGTCAGTTTCGCTCTGTTTGGCTCCGTTGGCATTTAGTGTAGCAGTGTAGTCGCCGGCAGACGGTGGACTCTGTTTGGCTCCGTTGGTCAGGTGACTCAGCGTGGTAGCCGGCAGAGATTCCCTCCCCGTCATCGTGTACCGGGAGATGAGAGCATTGAGCTCCCCCATTTATGATTTGGGGTCACAGGACAGGAGTACTCCGACAGCATCCCGTCCACTCGGTCACTCATCAGGAGCAGTGACGACAGAGTGCACGGTTGTCACAGCCCTACCCACTCGGTCTCACCATTTGTGTGTGAGATGACTGACTGGCGTCAGGGGTGACCAGGACGCATCATTAGCATCATATGCATTGATGCATTTATATTTATATGATTGTGTTTGCTGCATTTGGTTGCTGCATTTTTTTGACACTTTCGGTTTGACGACCCTTTTGTCTGGATAGAAGTTCCTGGTGAGTACGACTTCCTCGGTTACCCTTCAGTTTTGCATATTCTCTATATATATGATTAGGAAGCTGTATTCCATGTTTGTTGTTGTTAGATATATCTTACTACTCATGTCCATTGGTATTCGCTGAGTTGTTGAACTCACCCCCGTTGACACTATCTTTTCAGGTACCAGGTTATTTATGGTGTCGCTTGGAGCATCCTGTCTCCTGGTCCCCACGTCACATCAGAAGCCATATCTCCGCATTTTTGTTATTTGATCTTGGTATATGAGACGTATGTATTTGACTTTGTGTGTTCCGATTTTTGTGTTCGGAGTGTTGATGTTGTATGTGATGTTTTGTATTGGTTGTTGGTTGTGTAAGCCTAGCCGGCTAGCAGTCTTTGTGTTTTGGTTTGTATTTGGTTTCTGTCATTTTCCGTGTTTTGGTTTTGTTCCAGCCAAGTGGGCTGATGATATATATATATAACTGCGTGGTTGTGTGTATATATTCCAGCCGCCTGTGGCTGATGTATATTGTGTATGTAGAAAGTGTCAGATTGTCCGCCGTACAGGGGAGGTGCTGCCGAAATTTCTTCGGACAGGGACTCCTCCGGGGCGTGACACACCTGGATTTCCCGTGCCAAGTATCTGGTCAATCCCTTTGACCTACTTGGGCTTCCCAACACCAGATGTCTGATCAACCTTTATTCATCTAGATTTCCTGTGCCTGGCTTCACTCACCATGACTTTCACCTAGCTTCACTCACTAGGATTTTCCTTCTGCCTAGCTTCACTCACTATGACTTCTTATTTGTCTAGCTTCACTCACGAGGACTTTCACCTGACTTCACTCACCAGGATTTTCCCTTAACTGCCTGGCTTCACTCACCAGGACTTTCACCTGGCTTCACTTACCAGGATTTCCATCTGCCAAGCTTCACTCACTAGGTCTTTCACCTAGCTTCACTGACCAGGATTTCCAGTCAAGTATCCAGTCGACCAGGATTTCCAGTCAAGTATCCAGTCAACCTTGACCTACTTGACTCTCCTTCACAATTGCCTCACATGGACAATTGCACCTGCAATCTCCATGTATTGTCAAACATTGAAACCCAAACATCAAGACTCGAGCTTGAACCAATTCAAGCTCAATCAACCAGGTCAATCTTGACCTAGGGAATATTGCACCAACAATCTCCCCCTTTTTGATGTTTGACAATACCACTTTTAAGTTAGGCTAATCTCATAGCCTCAACTCCCTTCATGCTAATATATGAATGATGATTTCCTTCATTCTTCCCCTTTCCCAGAGGGCAAACTCCCTCTTCAGGTAATGAAGGCCTAACTGAACCACACATTCTCCCCCTATTGGCACACGTCAAAAACTCTCCCCCGGAAGAGTTACCCAACGTTGTTTACAACTTCACTCGTTATTCACAACACAATAACAAAGCTCCTATACCCTTCATTATTCTTAACTGTCACGCCCCGGGGGAGTCCCTGTCCGAAGAAAATTTCGACAGCATCTCCCCTGTACCGGTGACAATCTGAAGCATAAATACAAACAAAATATACATTAGCCACATGTGGCTGGAATATATACATAACCACGCAGTTAATAATCTCAGTCTACATGGCTGGACCAATATAACAACACCCACGCAGTTATATATATTTTTATCAGCTCACTCGGCTATAATCAAAACCAACACAGCGGAAAAGCATAACGACAAGCCCATACAAAATAAAACACTGCTAGCCGGCTAGACTTACACCACACAACAACACAAAATACCACGTAACAACAACAACACTCCAGAAACAAAATCGGAGCACAAAGCTAAATAAACTGACACATAAATCAAATAAAACATAAAGGGAAACCATAAGTCTTCTGATGTGACGTGGGGACCGGCAGACATGATACTTTAAACGACTCCACAACGACCTGGTACCTGAAAAAGATAGTGTCCACGGGGGTGAGTTCAACAACTCAGCAGATACTAGTTGACATGTATAGTAAGATATATCTAATAGCAATAAACATGAAATACAGCTTCCTAATCATGTATAGGAAAAATGCAAAACTAAAAGGTAACTGAGGAAATTGTAATCACCAGGAACTCCTATCCAGAACAAAAGGGTCGTCAAACCGAGAGTGTCATAAATCCTGTATGCATGTCAAGCATATGCATCCAACCAAATGCAGCAAATAAATGCAGCAAACACAAGCAATAAATGCATCATGCATATGATGCCAATGTCATGGTCACCCCTGACGCCAGTCAGTCATCTCACACACAATGGTGAGACCGAGTGGGTAGGGTTGTGACAACCGTGCACTCTGCCGTCACTGCTCCTGATGAGTGACCGAGTGGACGGGAAGATGTCGGAGTACACACATACTCCTACCCCAAATCATAAGTGGGGGAGCACAATGCTCTCATCTCCCGGTACACCATGACGGGGAGGGATCCTTGATGTGCTACCACGCTGCGTCACACTAACCATGAGCGGACCAACGGAGCACCGACAGAGCCAAACTGACGTGCTACCACGCTGCGTCACGCTACCTATGAGCGGACCAACGGGGCACCGACAGTGATGTAACTGGCGATGTGCTCAATAATAATGGAGCAGACTATCGCGCAGCATGCAATCACGCGAATGGTGCATGATACTAAGCATGACAATATCCTGAACCAAATCCATATATATATATAAAATGTGTACCCTAGTACCAGTAAGTCAAATTCACAGATCTAGGGTATACAAGTCCTCTATGGTATAACAACCTAGGTCCTAAACATATCTACCTCCATAAAATATGTACCAACAATATACATGGATCAAAGCAAAAGGGTCTAGGTACACAGATCAGATATGATATAAAAATATAGGTACACATGCCAGATAATAAAAAATCCAGAATCTAGTCCTAAACTCAGTAAAACATGGTATGTCACTTACTCTAGGAACTAAGGTACTCATGGCAATAATCACGAGGTATAAACATGGATACATAACATGCGACAAAATAGAACATGCTATGGGTATCAAACCGTGGCATACCAAAGACAAACATGATCATTGCTTGTAGCTATAAAATACTATGCATATCCAATTGACAATATCATAAAAGATAAGTCAAGAGGTACCCACCTCCAATAGAAAGGATCTAATCCAGTCCAAATCTGACATCGAGATACTCGTCTCGCGTCAAAGTCCTGTGTCACAATATTTAGTTTAGCTAATTCTATCATGCATCCATTAACTAAACTAAATCCAAATTCATTGATTAATTAGGGTTAACTTCATTAACCCTAATCGTTCCACCTTCTTATTAGGACTTACTATAACATAATCCATCACAGATTCAACACAAAACTCAACTAAATGTGTACTTACCCAAACATAAATGCCCGAACTGTTGAGTCACTACTGGATGTGGCTGTAATCGGATAACGTCGAAAACCAGTGGTCGGAACAAACTCCAAGTCCAGTGGTCGTCATAGAGGAGAGCAACAACCCTCGGCCGGCAGTGAAGAACCAGAAGGGTCTGGTGGTGGCTATTGGTGTCGACAGCGGCGCTAGGGCACAAGAGGAAGATGGCTGCCGGCACTAGGGCAGAGGGGAAGCGCTCAACACTATGGCTCGCGGCGAAAAGGAAGACTAGGGCAAAAGGGCATCATCACTGTGAGAGGCAGAGGGTGCTAGGGCACAGGTGTGCCGGCGATGGATCGGCGCCACTCTGTTCGGCCTCAGGTGGTGGCGGCGCCTGGTGCGGCTCGGGAAAGAGAAGAAGGAGAGGCCGGCGCTGTCCCCTGCGGCGGCGGCGCTGGGGGTCGAGAGACGGCGGCGGCGTCGACAGGCACAGTTGTGGCGGTTGTGTTGCCAAATCGCAGCAGAGGGGCGCGATCTGTCGAGGTCGACTGTGAGGTGATCAACGGCTTCCGACCAGTGTCAGCCATTGTTACCGGGGCGACGCGAGGGGAGGGAAAGGTCGGCGATGCTCTGCCGGAAGAGAGGAAGAGATAGGGTAGCAGAACATGGCCGGCGTCGCGAGAGGTGAGGGAGGAAGGATCAAGAAGAAGGTGACACTAGGCTTCCTTGGCCGAGGGCTTCGTACGCGGGGAAGGGCGGCGCCGTCGGGTGGAGGACGAAGGAAATTGGGAGAAGGCTCGGTGAGGAAAAAGGGAAGGAGAGGCGAGGGGTTTGGAACTGTCGCGTGAGAGGAGAAGAAAAAGGGGGGGCCTTCGGGGAAACGACTCGGCGCAGTAAAGAGAGAAAAAGAAAAAGAAATAGGAAATAAACTTTTCCTCACTAAAATAGGGTACCATAAATAGGCTTTCCCGGACCCCGTTTTTATTCCCGTAACCTAAGCCATACGAGCTCCAAAAAATTCCAGAAAAATTTCTAAAATTTCGAAAAATTCCCTTATCATTATTCGTCATTTTTTTTGATATTTTACATTCTCCCCCACTAATAAAAATTTGGTCCCCAAATTTCGTTATCTACTATCAGCAAGTACTAACAACAGATAGGAAGTATAAATGCTGAACGGTAAATTAAATCATATACCTCAAGTGAAAAGATGGGGATATCGAGCTTGGATCATATCCTCGAGCTCCCAGGTAGCCTCCTCGTCGGAATGATGCGTCCATCCAACTTTAACTAGTCGGATTGTCTTGTTCCGCAACTGACGCTCTTTCCGGTCCAGAATCCATACCGGAACCTCCTCATAAACGACATCAGGCTGAATAGGAACTGAGATATCAGTCAGCACATGTGTCGGGTCGAGTATATACCTCCTCAGCATAGACACAAGGAATATGTCATACACGCCTGCCAGGGACGATGGTAGTGCCAGCCGATAAGCTACCGCTCTAATCCTCTCCAAGATCTGGAAAGATCCAATGTATCGTGGAGCTAGCTTACTTCTGAGGCCAAATCTCTTCACTCCTTTCATGGGTGAAACCCGTAGAAATACATGGTCACCTGTAGAGAACTCCAGGGTCTGCGTCTCCGATCAGCATAACTCTTCTGGCGGTCCTGCGCCTCTCACATCCTCCGTCTGATAGTATGGACCAACTCTGCCTCATGCTGAACTCTATAAGGTCCCAACAACTGGGCCTCCCCATCCTCATCCTAGAGGGTGGGTGTCCGACAAGCCTACCATACAACGCTTCAACTGGTGCCATCTGGATAGTCGAATGAAAGCTGTTGTTGTCGGCGAACCCTACCAAATGGCAAATGGTCCTCCCAACTGTCTCAAAAATCCAATACACATGACATCAGCAAGTCCTCTAGAGTCTAAATGGTCCGCTCCGACTATCCATCTGTCTGCGGATGGAAAGCTGTATTGAATCGGAGCTGAGAGCTCAAGGCCTGCTGCAGACTCTGTCAGAATCGAGACGTGAACCGAGGGTCTCTATTCGAAATAATACTCAAAGGAACACCATATAATCTGATGATATCCCGGCAATACAGATCTGTCAATCGATCCAGGGAATCAGTCTTTCGGATCGCTTAGAAGTGCGTGGATTTGGTTAATCGGGCAACGATTACCCAAATCACGTCATGGCCTCGTCGTGTCCTTGGGAAACCCACCACAAAGTCATGGTAATATGTTCCCATTTCCACTCAGGAATAGGAATCCGCTGAAGTAATCCGGCAGGTCTCTGGTGCTCAGCCATCACCTGCTGACAGATAAGATATCTACCTACAAATCCCGCGATGTCTTTCTCATACCGTTCCACCAATAGGAACGCCTCAAATTCTCGATACATGCGGATCCCACCTGGATGGATCGTAAATCGAGAGCGATGAGCCTCCTAAAATAGCTCCAACAAGACCGGGCGAGACTAAGGTATGCATAATCTGCCTCAGAAGTATATAATACCCGCTTCATCTCGGGGAAACTCAGTCTGCTGCCCGGAAGCTATCCGGCTGCCAATGGACTGTAAATACTGATCTCCAACTTGGGCCTCCTGAATCCTCATCCTGATCGAGGATTGAGCAACCATGGTAACCAGAATACCCTGCTTTGTCCGTCCGAACTCCTTAAGGCCCAATTCGGAGAATCCCTGAATCAAGTTTGTAACCACAACTCGGTGGCACGCTAAAGTTCCTCTGGACTTCCTGCTGAGTGCATCGGCAACCACATTAGCTTTCTCCGGGTGATAGCTAATGGTACAATCGTAATCCTTCAGTAATTCCATCCATCTCCTCAGTCGGAGATTAAGTTTCTTTCTAAGTGAACAGATATTTGAGACTCTTATGATCAGTGAGAATCTCAAATGTAATGTCGTATAAATAATGCTGCCAAATCTTCAAGGAAAAAATAATGGTGGTCAGCCACAAGTCATGTACTGGGTAGTTCTCCTCATGCTCCTTCAACTGCCGAGAAGTAGGAGACTACTCTGTCGTGTTGCATCAAAACAATGCCCAAACCCTGTAGAGATGCGTCAGTATAGAGCACGAATCCGTCCTCTCCAGAAGGTAAAACCAAAATCGGAGCGGACACTAGTCTCCGCTTCAGCTCCTGGAAGCTGGTCTCGCAATCCTCAGTCCAAGTGAACTTCATGCCTTTCCTGGTCAGGCGTGTAAGTGACATATTAATCCGAGAGAAACCCTCAATGTATCTCCAGAAATATCGAGCCAAACAAAGGAAGTTGCGAGCCTCCTCTATAGACTTCGTCTACTCCCAATGGTAACAACCTCTATCTCCTGTGGAACCACGGTATACTCCTACTGGTAACCATGTGTCTCAATCATCTCACAGAAGACAATCAAAATGCGCACCACTGAATTCACATATAATGTTTCCGTCGAAACATCCTTAGAACTATGCGAAGATGGTGTACGTGATACACCTCAGATCAGGAATAAAACACCACGTCGTTAATACCGATAACGAATTCAGATCCAATATCCTAGGGATACCCAAATCATCAAGTCAATGATAACATCTAGGGCACTATTAGCCTAAATGATAAAACCAAGAACTTATGATGTCCGTAAATCAAACGTCCTCAACCATAAGATCCCCGACAACAAGTCAGGAAATCTGATCACCAACGATATAAATCACCAAATAATAGATCCTCCAGTGTGAGAGCAATGCTCCATCACACGAAATACCACATATGTGGGAGCAACGCTCTACCACAAGAAATCCTCTATATGTGGGAGCAACGCTCCACCACAAATAATCTGAAATATGTATCTGCAATAAATATGGGAGTAATGCTCCGCTACAAGCAATCCGCAATATATGGGAGCAACTCTCCACCACAAACAATCCATAACATGTCTGGGAGCAACGCTCCACCACAACCAATACATATGTGCCCAAGGCACCTAACTATCTAGCTAGAGACTGCACGAGATCTCTCTACCACAGATCACTGTGGGTAGCCTAGGGTATAACAACCCAGTAAGCAAATCAAATCCATAGTCAACTCTATCATCATCCTAGTGGGTCGGTCACCCACTAATAGGAGAATTAGTTGACAGGGTAATACAACCAATAACATAATGTTGACACTCAACATTCTACATTCAACATAGGTAGAATCATCATGATGCTACCAACCATACACCTGGCACACACGCACACATAACATATGTATGATCGACATAATCCTCCAATTAGTACACACCAAACATACTCACAACAAAGGTATAAACCATCGTGATACCTCCAACAATGCATACCGAACCCGTGTGCACATATCAATATAGGTATAATCGACAATACACCTCAAACAATACTCACATGACATATATACACTTATGTCAAGAGTATAATCAACGTAATACTTCCAACAAATCATAATCGACACGAATGTACACACAGAACAAATATAATGAACAAGATACCTCAAATATTACACTGACTACATGCAATTAGACCGTCCATCATAACACTCCTACAACACATAATAATCATAAGTACACACCACATAGATATGCAGAATCAACATATTTAATCCAATCAACCTGATATTCCCTATGTTACCTTTTATGTTATCCAACTAGGTACATACAGTCTAAAATTAACGTACCCATGGAATAGGATACATCGATCCTCTATAGATTGACCAAACCGATAACGGTATACAGCAAATTCAGTCTTTTCCATGTCCGTACCAGCCATGTACTCAAATGTGCTCTGGATGCCCAACTAAGCACAAATAACCCAAAGATTCGAACCTCTAAAAATAAAGTATGAAAATCCCCTACTGATCAAACCAACAAAACTAAATCAGTCATCTACTAACTGATCAAGATTACATTAATCCTCCATAAGCAACTAAGGTATATCGATCCATGACTACCCAAATCAACAAGGGTAAATCAGACTTCTTCTGACCGATGAAACAAGAGTAAATCGATTAACTACTGATGAAATTAACTAAGATAATATGGTACACTACTGGCTAAGTCAACATGAATATGTAGGTATCATCTACTACCCAGCTAACCATAGAAGAGGCTAGTATATGCCTCCATATCCTACTAGTAGTAACAGAAGCTAAAACTACTGATAGTATGATATGAAAAATCACCAGAGTCTGTAATCCTTGATCTCTATTAGAGTCGACCATGATCAGTGGTTTACCTAACACATAAAATATATGTTATATCAACTAGACAGTTACTAATAAAGAATGTTAATACATGTCATAAACTGTAATAGTCAACATGGCATATACTAACAAAAAGTATATGATAAAAATATACCAACATACCTCCTATAGCTTGGAGATGTCCTGCCTCTGCCAGGTCCCAAAACTCGAAAAGTCACATCGAGAAAACTAAAACATGAAATCCGAAACACGGAATATAAGACTCGTAAACCTGGCTCTGATACCACTAAATTGTCACGCCCTGGGGGAGTCCCTGTCCGAAGAAAATTTCGACAGCATCTCCCCTGTACCGGTGAAAATCTGAAGCATAAATACAAACAAAATATACATCAGCCACATGCGGCTGGAATATATACACAACCACGCAGTTAATAATCTTAGCGTACATGGCTGGACCAATATAACAACATCCACGCAGTTATATATATTTTTATCAGCCCACTCGGCTGTAATCAAAACCAACACAGCGGAAAAGCATAAAGACAAGCCCATACAAAACAAAACAAAACACTACTAGCCGGCTAGGCTTACACCACACAACAACACAAAATATCACGTAACAACAACAACACTCCAGAAACAAAACTGGAGCACAAAACTAAATACACTGACACCTAAATCAAATAAAACATAAAGGGAAACCGTAAGTCTTCTGATGTGACGTGGAGACCGGCAGACAGGATACTCCAAGTGACTCCACAATGACCTAGTACCTGAAAAAGATAGTGTCCACGGGGGTGAGTTCAGCAACTCAGCAGATACCAGTTGATATGTATAGTAAGATATATCTAACAGCAATCAACATGGAATACAACTTCCTAATCATATATAGGAAAAATGCAAAACTAAAAGGTAACTGAGGAGGCTGTAATCACCAGGAACTCCTATCCAGAACAAAAGGGTCGTCAAACCGAGAGTGTCATAAATCCTGTATGCATGTCAAACATATGAATCCCGTTGGTGCGGGAAGCTTCCAACGATCGAACCTAAGTTTTGATAATGACAAAGAGTTCAAAGTTAAGTCTTGTGGTGATCTAACATTCTAAATGAGTTTGTAGGAAAGTCCTAAGTGTATTTAGGCAAAAGCCTAACTGTGGTTAGGCAAGGTGAACACCCTAGGGGGTGGTAACCCTATGCGGAAAGTCTTGGTGGGTCGAGTGCTTCAGGCAAAAGTCCTAGGGGGGTAACCCTAGGTGGAAAGTCCTGGTGTTGCGAACCAGGTGAAAGACTTGACCAGCCGAGAAGCGGAAGTCCAGCAGAAAGTCCGGAAGTATCGAGCACCGAGCAAAAGTCCAGTCGGTCTGGAGGACCAGACTGACATCAGGTAAATCTCCTGAGTGGAGTAGGTGAAGACGCGTTCCCCGTAGAGGGAACAGTAGACGTCGGGTCGACCTAGGGTTTCCGGTCGGAAACTTGAAGTCAGACCCGGACATTCTGGTGACTGTCAAATTTATTTCTATATATTATCTTTTGTGTTCTAATTTTGTTTTGTAGGTAACTAACATTTTTATGCACAGTTAGAAGTGACCGGGATCGGTCGACCGAACCTTGGGATCGGTCGACCGGGATCGGTCGACCGAACCTTGGGATCGGTCGACCGAACCTCCAAGCTAACAGATCAGGTCTCCAGAAGTTGGACCAGGCTCGACCAGGGATCGGTCGACCGGACCTCGGGATCGATTGACCGAACCTGGGATAGGTGTCGACTGGATCAAGCCGAGGTGAGTAAGTCAGAGGAGACTGATCGGTCGACCGGACCTTGGGATCGGTCAACCGAACCCAGGGATAGAGTTTGACCAGATCGAAGCGGAGCGACAGATCGACGGATCAGATGCGGTGGAGATCATCTGATCGGTTGACCGAACATGAGGATCGGTCGACCGATCCGCTTCAGGTCAAAGCTTATCCCGAGACTTGGGGATCTGGATCAGACCTATAGAGGCTATAAAAGGAGGCTTAGGATGTAGCTTCAGGACAACAACGCTAAGAAAGAAGAACCTGTGCTCTTGTGTGCTGCTCCTTACGCTTCTACAAGGCCCTGCTGCTCTAACGACTTAAAGCTCCAAAGTTCCTTATTTACTCTTCGTTGGTATAATTTTCTTTACTGCACTTAACTGTAATTAATCTTGTAATCATCGATTCTATAGTTGTTGCCCATCGAAAATGGTCAACAACTGCGGGCCTTCGAGTAGGAGTCGAGCTAGGCTCCGAACGAAGTAATTCGACTGTGTCTTCTGTGTGTTAGTTATTTTATCATTTCCGCTGCGTTTACTTTCGAAAGATTTCCGAAAATGAACTGTGAAAGCCACGAGCGCTATTCACCCCCCCTCTAGCGCTTTCGATCCAACAATTGGTATCAGAGCGGGGTCGTTTTGAATCAGTGCAACCACCATTTAAAACAATTTTTTTTCGTGGTATTTTCAGATTTTTCGGAGTCAATTAGAATTTAGCTTTATAGCTATATTCTAATTCTTTTCTCGAATCGGTTCTTGCTCGAAGTTGGTGCAACACCACTCGAGTCCGTTGTCTTTTTAAATACTTCCAGCACTACTAATCTAGGACCAAGTCCTGAAATTTTCTTGTCGTTTATTTTCTTTATAGTTGATCTAAAATGGCCCAACAAGAGGGCTATAGCACTGTCCGCCCCACTCTTCACCGGAGAGGACTTTGGTTACTGGAAGGGCAGAATGGAGAACTTCCTGAAGATCCAGTTCGAGACGTGGATGATCGTCAAGACTGGTTTGGATCTGCCAACAGATAAAGACGGCAATCCTACACCCTGCGAGTACTGGGAACCTGCATTAATCAAGAAAGTGGAGGCAAATGCCAGAGCAACTTGTACCCTCCAGTGCGGACTAACAAAGGAAGAGCTAAACCGTGTCAGTCCATTTTCAACCACAAAGGAGCTGTGGGAGAAACTGATAGAACTCCACGAGGGCACCTCCGACACCAAGGTAAGTAAAAGAGATCTTTTACTTAATAAATTATATAATCTAAAAATATAGGAAAATGAGACGGCAAGCCAGCAACACGCGCGCATTCAAGACATCCTCAATTCTCTCCACGGAATCGGGCAAAAGGTAGAGAATCGGGATGCCATAAGGTACGCACTAAACTCGTTTCCGAGGAGCACATTGTGGGCATCAATGGTAGATGCCTACAAAGTTTCCAAGGATTTATCTTCAATAAAGTTAGATGAATTATTTTGTGAGTTTGAATTACATGAGCAGACTAATGCACAGCCAACCGAGAAGGGGGTTGCTTTGGTTGCAGGTACCAGTCGAACGCGTGAATCGAGATCACGACGAAGAACTGAATCAGAGTCAAAAGAAGAACCCGACTCAGATGATGAAGATGAAGAACTAACAACCGAGCTTATGAACCTTGTGAAGAGACTCTACAAGAAGAAGAAAGGTTTCAACAAGCGGGACCTAAAGAAGGCAGTCCAATTCAAGGAGGCCCAACCGAATTCTAAGGTAAAATTTGAGGTGATCTGCTACGGATGCAACTAGAAGGGGTACATCAAGGCCAACTGCCCTAACCAAAAGGAAGCAAAGAAGTAGAGAAGGAAGAAGGCCCTGAAGGCGACATGGGATGAATCTTCCTCAGAAGACGACGACGACGAACTCGATCAGACCAGTTTACTTGCGCTGATGGCTCGAGACCAGATCGACGAATCTGAGAGCGAGATCGAGTCGGAGGCTGAGTCTGAGCGAAGCCACAGATTCGTATCCATTTCTGAAGGGCCTAATCCCCCTGTAAGTATCCCTCGCCTCAACAACTTAATTAAGTATTTATTGTGAAAATTAGCTAAGTCGAATCTTAGAGTTAAGTCACTTCTAAAGGAAGTAGAAGTATTTAAAGAAGTGACTAACCCCAAATCTCTGACTGAACCAGTTCAGACTGGAAACTCAACTCAAGTCCAAAAACTTGAGGAAGAGAATTCCAGCCTGAAAACTCAAGTCAAGGATCTGGAGAAAACACTAGAACAGTTTTCTTTAGGTTCCAAGAATCTTGACCTAATTCTTGGGACACAAAGAGCCGTTTACAATAGAACTGGTCTAGGATTTAAACCAAAAAGGAAATACAAATCTTATTTATCTATTGTACAAAAAGCAAATAGAAAAAAAAAAATCCAAGCATGGGTCCCCAAGTCCAAATTGATTAAACAAGTTGGACTTGGTCAATAATGGGTCCCGAAGGATCAAATACACTACCTCGATAGACCATATTGAGACTATGATCCAGGGGGAGCAAAAAGAAAAATGATATTAATAAAACGAACATAATTTCAAATTCAATTAAAAATTTGAAATTAAATTAAAATTCAAAATTCAAAATTATTTGAATTTTAAATTAAAATTCAAAATTCATTTAAAAATTCGAAATTAAATTTAAATTCAAAATTAAAACTCAAAATTCAATTTAAAATTCAAAATTAAATTAAAATTCAAAATACAATTAAAAATCGAAATTAAATTAAAATTCAAAATTCAATTTAAATCAAATTAAAAAAATAGAAGGAGGATCCAGAATAGCTGGCACCCGCAACTAAATTACCCGATTGGGTAACCGAACTTAATCTACCCGAAATGGGTAAACAAGAGTAGACTACCCGGCAGGGTAATTAAGGTTAGATAAAATGGGCTAGGTTTAACTTGACCCACGGTACTGGTGAAGTTTTTTGGATGATAGTACGTTAGGGAAGCTTGGGCATCGCATGTCTATGAAGATATGACTTCGACTTGGTGCATTTGGCCAAGTGGAACTGACCGAAGCTACCTTTAAATGGATCCTAACTAGTTAGGCCAAGGTTTAGTATTAAGTTCAATGGGTAGGACTATTTGGAAAACCTCGAATGCATGGTTACTTTAATGAGGTCCTTGTGACTCACCATTGCCTAGAAGTTTATCCAAAGAATGCCTACTTGTTGAACCCAAAGCTAAACCTGAATCTAACACAAAGTTAAACAAAACCCTTTAATTGAAACTCAATTCATCTTACAAAAATTATAGGATTCCCTGATTGAAAATTTAGATCGGGTGAGATGACTAAGGAATTTCAAATTTAAAATCCTGTGAAAGTTAATTTCAAAATTATTTAAAAAATCTTTTAAAAAATATTTGAGAAATCTCTTAAAAATTATTTTAAAAATCTTTTCAAACTCAATTTCAAAATTATTTAAAAATATTTTCAAAATCAATTTCAAAATTATTCAAAATTATTAAAAAAATCTTTTCAAAATCAATTTCAAAATTATTTAAAAAATTATCATCAAAATCAATTTAAAAATTACTTAAAAATCTTTTAAAATCATTTTAAATCTTTTAAAATTCAATTTCAAAATTATTTTAATAATCTTTTCAAATTCAATTTCAAAATTATTTTAAAAATCTTTTAAAACTCAATTTCAAAATTATTTAAAAAATTATCTTTAAAATCAATTTCAAAATTAATTTCAAAATTAACTTAAAATTGTTTTTTCAAAATCGACTTAGATATTATTTTTCAAATTAATTAACTTAAACTTCAAAGTTAGATCTTTGTTTCAACAAATACAAACTCAAAACTTAATCACTTCACTTTCGTTTCATCAAATAGAGTCCAATTCAAACAATTTATGTGTAGGAACATAAAGAATTGGATCAGTGGATGGAAGATAGTGGGTACTCCAGACACATGACTGGAGATAAACTAAAGTTCACAAAGCTTAAACTAAAGAATTTAGGGTTTGTTGCATTCGGTAACGACGACAAACTTAAGGTAATCGGAAGAGGTAACATCGAACTTAGTTCCGATTTTATTATTCAAAAAGTTCTATTAGTTGAAAACTTCAATTTTAATCTTCTAAGTATAAGCCAATTATGTGATAGTGGATATTTAGTTACCTTTGACAGATCTAGTTGTTTAGTTAAAAATATTGAAAACCCTGAAATCACACTTAAAGGGCTTAGGAAAAATAACATGTACTCAATTGATCTACCCACTTCCTAAATAAAGTATTTTTTAACACAAGAAGAGGAAACTGACTTGTGGCACAAAAGATTGGGTCACACTCACACAGACTCATTTCAAAAATGAGTCAAAATGGTCTAGTTAAAGGTTTGCCCAAATTAAAATTTATTGAAAACTCAGCCCGTAATGCTTGTCAACAAGGAAAACAAACCAAGTCAACCCACAAATCAACTAATCTAGAAAGAACTAACTCTTTACTTGAGCTTCTTCACCTTGACCTATTTGATTCACATGGAGCCAAGTCACTAAGCAAGAACCAATATTACTTAGTAATAATTGATGACTACTCTAGGTTCACCTGGATAAAATTTCTAAAAACAAAAGATGAAACTTTTGAAGAATTTAGTAATTTTTGCAAGTTAACAGAAAATGAAAAAGATACTAAAATTAAAAGAATAAGAAGTGATCATGGGGGGGGGGGGGGGGATTTGAAAATCATAGGTTTACCCAATTCTATAAAATCAATGGATACCAACATGAATTTTCATGTCCTAGAACCCCCCAACAAAACGGTCTAGTGGAACGTAAAAACAGAACCCTACAAGAAGCCGCTAGATCAAATGCTAAATGAATATAACTTAAGTCATCAATTTTGGGCCGAAGCCATAAATACAACAAATTATATTCAAAATAGAATTCTAATTAACAAATATCACAATAAAACTCATGAAATGTATTATAATAAAATTCCCAACCTAAACTACCTAAAAGTTTTTGGGTGTAAAGTTCATATTTTAAATACTAAAGATTACTTAGGAAAATTTACACCCAAATCAAACCAAGGAATCTTTTTAGGGTACTCAACAACCAGTAGGGCCTATAGAGTGTATAACCAAAATACCCTAAAAGTCGAAGAAACAACTAATATAATATTTGATGAAGAAAATAATCTACCTAACTTAAATGAAAATGTTGACATTAATCTAAGAAATATTGAAGATGGTGAAATTCATCCCAATACTAATAAACCAGAGGAACCAATTTCTGACCCAAACATAAGACCAACTACAACAAGTATCTCTCACCCACTTGACCAAATTTTGGGTGATCCAAACCTAGGAGTCAGAACTAGATCCTCGTATAGAAACCTTAGTCAGATTGCCCTTATTTCAAAGATTGAGCCTAAGACTATAGAAGAAGCCCTACCCAACCTAGACTGGATCATTGCTATGCAGGAAGAGCTAGCACAATTCGAAAGAAACCAAGTCTGGGAACTTGTACCTAAACCCATAGATAAGTCCATAATTGACACCAAATGGGTATTTAGGAACAAATTGGATGATCAGGGTGAAATAGTTAGAAACAAGGTCAGACTAGTAGCCAAAGGATTCAATCAGGTTGAGGGTTTAGACTATGACGAGACCTATGCACTAGTAGCTAGGCTCGAATCCATTAGGATGTTGCTAGCCTATGCAACACATAAAGGGTTTAAGTTATACCAAATGGATGTAAAATCCGCGTTCCTAAATGGGCTTATTAAAGAAGAAGTTTATGTAAACCAACCCCAGGATTTGAGGACTTAGACTACCCTAATCATGTATTTAAACTGACAAAGGCCTTATATGGACTTAAACAAGCTCCTAGAGCATGGTATGAATGGTTATCCAATTACTTAACATCCAAAGGTTTTAATCAAAGTCAGATAGATCCATCCCTATTTGTAAAAACTATAAAAAAAGACATCTTCATAGCCCAAATCTATGTTGATGATATAATTTTCGGATCAACTAACTCGAAATTTCTAAAAGAATTTGTTAAATTAATGGAAAATGAGTTTGAAATGAGTATGGTTGGAGAATTAAATTTCTTCTTAGGTTTACAAATTAAACAAACAAAAGATGGAATTTACATTTACCAAACTAAATATGCTAAAGAACTAATTAAAAAAATTTGGCATGGAACATTCTAAAATCATAAATACCCCAATGGCCACTAACATCAACATTGACTCGGACCCAGAAGGAAAATCAGTAGACCCAAAGTACTATAGAAGTATAATAGGAAGCCTACTCTACCTAACTGCAAGTCGACCAGATATTATATTTGCAGTTGGTATGTGCGCAAGATACCAATCTTGTGCAAAAGAATCACATCTAACATATGTTAAAAGAATACTTAGGTATATTAAGGGCACCCTAAATATAGGACTTTGGTACCCTAGAACTAGCGCCTTTAACCTGTTTGACTATTCTGACTTAGACTATGCCGGGTGCAAATTAGACAGAAAAAGTACAAGTGGTAGTTGCCAAATCCTAGGTCAATGCCTAGTAAGTTGGTCAAGCAGAAAGCAACATTGTGTTGCTCTATCCACCACTGAAGTTGAATACATAGCCCTAGGAGAGTGTGCCTCTCAACTCTTGTGGATGATGCATACCTTAAAAGACTATCAATTAGAATACAAAAATACAAGAATCTTATTTGATAATATAAGCTCAATTAATCTAACTAAAAATCCAATTCACCACTTTAGGACTAAACACATAGAGGTAAAACACCACTTTGTAAGGGATCACGTAGCTAAAAGTGAACTTGCACTCAACTATGTTGAGTCCAAATCAAACCTAGCTGACATTTTCACAAAACCCTTACCTGAACTTGAGTTCAGTACACTTAGAAGACAAATAGGAATGTGCTGGGTAGAATAGATGTTGTTTTTCAAACTTATTTGTCACTTTTTCAAAAGTGTGAGTATAATTTAAAAACCACTTTTAAATTATTCTTGAAAAAATATAGGAAAATAATGATTTCAAAATCCCCTTTTTTTTTAGAATTTTCAAAAAATTGGATTTAGCTTAGGCTCTATCCTAGATATCATGTACCCCTAGATTTAAGCTAGAGCATCTCACAAACACCTAGGTATACCTTGCTTGTGTTTGAAAAACATAGAATGGTGTGAGATGTATAGGGTACAGCCTGGACTCAAGAATGCTTATTTCTATGCATCAATATGAGTCTGGACGTTAAATACTTTATTAACAGTAATCAAGTAAAGTCATCTAGCACTAGTCAAATCTAACTGGATCTATTGACTTAACTTGACTAACCAAGTGAAAGCTGCTGCCCTCTAGGCAATCAGCAAGTAACTAAAGGTTAGACAGTTGGTGAAGGAATTGGAAATATTAAGCATGCTTGTACTTTAGGGCTCTGATACCTGATCAAAACCAATTGATTGCTATTTTGACTCATGCTTGGACTTTAGGTGAAAATGTTTTTTCAAAGTCAACTTAACATAAGTTTTTCAAAGCCTAGATCTGTTTTTTTTAAACTTATAACTTGCTTTCAAATGACTTATTTTTGATAAATGGAAAAGGGGGAGAGTAGGGAAATTCAAAATTAAATCTGATTAAAAAAGAAAGCCCTGTATTAAGGGGGAGCATCACAAAAGTTTAAGTGTAAATATTAAAAAAGGAAGCCCTGTATTAAGGGGGAGCTTCACAAAAGTTTAAGTGTTAGCTTAAGCTATGCTTTTATTTGAATTTATATACTTAAGCTTGCTCACTTAAAACCTTTTAAAATATTTATGCATTTGTTTTACTTAACTTTCAATTTAAGTTGTCATAATCAAAAAGGGGGAGATTGTTGGTGCGGGAAGCATCCGACGATCGAACCCAAGTTTTGATAATGGCAAAGGGTTCAAAGTTAAGTCTTGTGGTGATCTAACGGTCTGAATGAGTTTGTAGGAAAGTCCTAAGTGTACTTGGGCAAAAGCCCTAACTGTGGTTAGGCAAGGTGAAAATCCTAGGGGGTGGTAACCCTAGGTCATAGGGGATGGTAACCCTATGCGGAAAGTCTTGGTGGGTCGAGTGCTTCAGGCAAAAGTCCTGGGGGGAGGGTAACCCTAGGTGGAAAGTCCTGGTGTTGCGAACCAGGTGAAAGACTGGACCAGCCGGGAAGCGGAAGTCCAGCAGAAAGTCCGGAAGCATCGAGCACCGAGCAAAAGTCCAGTCGATCTGGAGGACCGGACTGACATCAGGTAAATATCCTGAGTGGAGTAGGTGAGGACGCGTTCCCCGTAGAGGGAACAGTAGGCGTCGGGTCGACCTAGGGTTTTCGGTCGGAAACTCGAAGTCAGACCCGGATAGTCTGGTGATTGTCAAATTTTTTTCTATATATTATCTTTTGTGTTCTAACTCTGTTTTGCAGGTATTTTATGCAGAGTTAGAAGTGACCGAGATCAGTCGACCGAACCTCCAAGCTAACATATCAGGTCTCCAGAAGTTGGACCGGGCTCGACCAGGGATCGGTCGACCGGACCTCGGGATCGGTCGACCGAACCTAGGATAGGTGTCGATTGGATCAAGCCGAGGTGAGCGGGTCAGAGGAGACTGATCGGTCGACCGGACCTTGGGATCGGTCGACGGAACCCAGGGATAGAGTTTGACCAGATCGAAGCGGAGCGACAGATCGACGGATCAGATGCGGTGGAGATCATCTGATCGGTCGACCGAACATGAGGATTGGTCGACCGATCCACTTCGGGTCAAAGCTGATCCCGAGACTTGAGGATCTGGATCAGACCTGCAGAGGCTGTAAAAGGAGGCTTAGGATGCAGCTTCGGGACAATAACGCTCAGAAAGAAGAACCTGTGCTCTTGTGTGCTGCTCCTTACGCTTCAACAAGGCCCTGCTGCCCCAACGACTTAAAGCTCCAAAGTTCCTTATTTACTATTCGTTGGTATAATTTTCTTTACTGCACTTAACTGTAATTAATCTTGTAATCATCGATTCTATAGTTGTTGCCCACCGAAAGCGGTCAACGACTGCGGGCCTTCGAGTAGGAGTTGAGCTAGGATCCGAACGAAGTAATTTGACTGTGTCTTCTGTGTATTTGTTATTTTATCATTTCCGCTGCGTTTACTTTCGAACGATTTTCAAAAACGAACTGTGAAAGCCACGAGCGCTATTCACCCCCCCCCCCCTCTAGCGCTTTCGATCCAACACATCCAACCAAATGCAGCAAATAAATGCAGCAAACACAAGCAATAAATGCATCATGCATATGATGCCAATGTCATGGTCACTCTTGACGCCAGTTAGTCATCTCACACACAATGGTGAGACCGAGTGGGTAGGGTTGTGACAACCGTGCACTTTGCTGTCACTGCTCCTGATGAGTGACCGAGTGGACGGGATGCTGTCGGAGTACACACATACTCCTACCCCAAATCATAAGTGGGGGAGGGCAATACTCTCATCTCCCGGTACACCATGACAGGGAGGGATCCCTGACGTGCTACCACGCTGCGTCACACTACCCATGAGTGGACCAACGGAGCATTGACAGAGTCAAACTGACGTGCTACCATGCTGCGTCATGCTACCCATGAGTGGACCAACGGAGCACCGACAGTGATGTAACTGGCGATGTGCTCAACAATAATGGAGCAGACAATCGCGCAGCATGCAATCATGCGAATGGTGCATGATACTAAGCATGACAATATCCTGAACCAAATCCATATATATATATAAAATGTGTACCCTAGTACCAGTAAGTCAAATCCACAGATCTAGGGTATACAGGTCCTCTATGGTATAACAACCTAGGTCCTGAACATATCCACCCCTATAAAATATGTACCAACAATATACATGGATCAAAGCAAAAGGATCTAGGTACACAGATCAGATATGATATAAAAATATAGGTACACATGCCAGATAATAAAAAATTCAGAATCTAGTCCTAAACTCAGTAAAGCATGGTATGCCACTTACTCTAGGAACTAAGGTACTCACGGCAATAATCACGAGGTATAAACATGGATACATAACAAGCGACAAAATAGAACATGCTATGGGTATCAAACCGTGACATACCAAAGACAAACATGATCATTGCTTGTAGCTACAAAATATTATGCATATCCAATTGACAATATCATAAAACATAAGTCAAGAGGTACCCGCCTCCAATAGAAAGGATCCAATCCAGTCCAAATCCGACGTCGAGATACTCGTCTCGCATCAAAGTCCTGTGTCACAATATTTAGTTTAGCTAATTCTATCATGCATCCATTAACTAAACTAAATCCAAATTCATTGATTAATTAGGGTTAACTTCATTAACCCTAATCGTTCCATCTTCTTATTAGGACTTACTATAATATAATCCATCACAGATTCAATACAAAAACTCATCTAAATCTGTACTTACCCAAACATAAATGCCCGAACTGTTGAGACACTACTGGATGTGGCTGCAGTCGGATAACGTCGAAAACCAGTGGCCGGAACAAACTGTTGGTGCAGCGGAGACCGGCAAGAGGGGGGTGAATTGCTGTAAACAAAAATGAAACTACCCTCCTCGGATTTCAACTCAGAATAAATGCAGTAGTAAAAAGTAGAGACAGAAAATAGAAATAGAAACAGAAATTTAACCTGGTTACAACCAAGAGGGTTGTTAATCCAGGGCAGTGAAAAGCGCACTAAGAAAATTCTCCTTCTCTGAAGGCGGAGAAGCCTTTTACACTCTAATTGCTCAGAACTACTGCTAGAAATTGCTTACAGATTGATTGCTTGAGTTGTTATTGAATTCCTAGTTTCAGGAGCCTTTATATAGCTCCTGGAAAGTCTATCCCGAGGGTCCAAGGCGCCTCCAACAAGGTTCAAGGTGCCTCCAGCTCGGTCAGCAGATAAAACTTTATCCGCAGCATAAACGGTCAAATTTGACCTGTTGAAGGTGCCTTCAACAGGGTTAAAGGCGCCTTCATGATGGAGGCACCTCCAAGCCTGCTGGAGACGCCTCCAAGCTGGCAGCATAGTTTCCAGCTTGGTTTTTCCAGCTTCCGACGCTCCGTTCTTTTGGGTGATTGCGGCCAACCGGAATAGGGCTCACCCGAATCCAATTCCCGGCCTTCTCCTCGAGCAGCCTTCCATCCCGGCTTAACGTCCCTCGAACGCAGCACACGCTCTTCACACCCACCGGAGTACTCTTCCGCAGCTCTCTCGTCAAACACAGCAGGACCTAACCAACTTGGTTGATCACATCAAAACTACTACGGGGTCCAACAATCTCCCCCTTTTTGATGTGCATCAATCCAAGTTCAAGTTAGGGTATAAATAGACATAAAGAGTAATTTTAAAGAAGAAATTACTAAACTAACAAGTTAATCATAATTTTTGCAATTAGTAAAATTGCAACACTTTTAAAAAAAATAACAGAAATTTTAAATTTTTTTCTAACACCCCCTAAACATTCATAAAAATAAAAGAAATTTAAATTTTTCTAACTCCCCCTAAACTTGTACTTTTCTCTCCCCCTTTGATCACAGCAAAAATGGGGTCTTAAGTAAAATATTTTCAAGTAAGATTAAAGCTTTGAAAAAAAATTTCTAAGTAAAAAAAATTCTAAACAAGAATGAACTTTTTATAGAACAAATTTCCAAGTCTAAACTGAAAAATTTCTAAGTCAAATAATTGATAAACTTTCAAAGCATTATTTAATTCTTGTTTAATGCTTTTTCAGAAAGTTAATTAAACATTTTCTTTCAATATTTTAGCTTCCAGGTCGTGGCGAGGCACTAGGCCTTCTTGGTTATTGGAGCAACAACCACTTCCTTAGACAAAGCTTCAATAAAGAATTTCAATGTTTAATTGTCTCACTGTAAGCTTTTAATTTTTGAAAAATTAATTAAGCATAGATTTTGGAACCCAATAAAGGTTCCTTCCTACAGGATTATTCAGAAATCTAGGGGGTACATAGTTTCTTGGTATTTTCCTAAGTTGATCTTGATGCTTCCTTATATACCAATTTAATTTATCATAAATTCTTAATTTTGAATTTGGAAATTGATTTAAGTATGCAGCAGATTTCAGTTTTTCAATTTCTAATTTTAATTTATCATTTTTTGATTTTACACTATCATACATTTCAAGTAGACATGCTTTTGCTAATTTCATTTTTAATTCTTTATTTTCTTTTTCTACTTCGAATAAATCTTTAGAAAGCGATTTAATAAATCGAAATGACTGAGACGGGGTTAGATTGCGTACCTTACTTACCTGATCTGGTGACGCTCCCCCTTCACTGCTGCTTTCTTCTTCTGATGTTCCTCCTCCTTCATCAATGCTCATCTTTGAGCTTGAATCTTCTTCCGGTTGATGGTTCACCAATAGCGCTAACCCTGAGAATTCTTCGATGTCCGACTCAGAGGTTGACGAATCTGACCAGGTAGCCTTCAGATTCTTGTGCTTGGAGGGTTCTGGTTTCTTGTATTTTGGCTTTTCCTTTCTCTTCAATTTTGGGCAGTCCTCATTGATGTGCCCTTCTTCGTTGCAGTTGTAGCAACGAACCGTCCTCTTCTTTCGATGATGCCTCTGTGATTTAAATTTATTAGAACTGAAAAACTTATTGAAGCGTCTTACCAGTAGTGCCGCTTCGGATTCGTCGACTGAGGCTTCGGAGTTAGAACCGTTTACTTTTTCCTTTAGAGCTATGTTCTGACTGGTCTTCTCTACTCCATTTGGCTCTGAAACTCGAGATTCGTGAAGTTCAAAAGTCGAAAATAATTGTTCTAACGTACTTACCTCGAGGTCCTTAGAGATGTAGTATGCATCTACTAAGGAGGTCCACTTTGGAGTTCTCGGGAAGGCATTGAGCGCGTATCAGATAGAATCCCGGTTGGTTACCTCTTCTCCAAGGTTCGTTAGTTGCGTTATCAGTTCCTTGATTCTCGCTTGGAGTTGCGCTACCTTCTCGCCTTGGTTCATCCGGAGGTTCGTTAACTGGTTCCGGAGGATGTCGCGCTTCGCTAGCTTCGCTTCGGAAGTACCTTCATGAAGCTCCAGGAATTTCTCCCAGAGATCTTTCGCTGAGTCGTAGCTTCCGATCCGATTTACCTCCTGCGGCGGTAGAACGCTGAGTAGGTGGAACTCAGCCTTTCCGTTGGCGACGAAATCTGCTTGCTCCTTTTTCATCCAGGTATTTTCCTCCTTATCTTTCGGAACTGCATAGCCATATTTCATTATTAAAAGAATGTCAAATTCGGTTTTAAAAAATACCTCCATTTTGCGCTTCCATGTGGCGAAGTCTCCGTCGAACTTCGGGGGATGGATGTTCACTCCGGCCATCATCTTGATCGTAGTGCTTCAGTTGGCGGTTAGTCCTTCTGAGGCGATCAGGCTCTGATACCACTTGTTGGTGCAGCGGAGACCGGCAAGGGGGGGTGAATTACTGTAAACAAAAATGAAACTACCCTCCTCGGATTTCAACTCAGAATAAATACAGTAGTAAAAAAGTAGAGACAGAAAATAGAAACAGAAACAGAAATTTAACCTCGTTACAACCAAGAGGGTTGTTAATCCAGGGCAGTGAAAAGCGCACTAAGAAAATTCTCCTTCTTTGAAGGCGGAAAAACCTTTTACACTCTAATTGCTCAGAACTACTGCTAGGAATTACTTACAGATTGATTGCTTGAGTTGTTATTGAATTCCTAGCTCCAGGGGCCTTTATATAGCTCCTGGAAAGTCTATCCCGAGGGTCCAAGGCGCCTCCAACAAGGTTCAAGGCGTCTCTAGCTCGGTCAGCGGATAAAACTTTATCCGCAGCATAAAAGGTCAAATTTGACCTGTTGAAGGCGCCTTCAACAGGGTTGAAGGCGCCTTCATGATGGAGGCGCCTCCAAGCCTGCTGGAGGCGCCTCCAAGCTGGCAATACAGTTTCCAGCTTGATTTTTCCAGCTTCCGACGCTCCGTTCTTTTGGGTGATTGCGACCAATCGGAATAGGGCTCACCCGAACCCAATTCCTGGCCTTCTCCTCGAGCAGCCTTCCGTCCCGGCTTAACATCCCTTGAACGCCGCGCACGCTCTTCACGCCCACCAGAGTACTCTTCTGCAGCTCTCTCGTCCTTCGGACGCACCGAGCCCGTCGGCTCCCTTCCCGTACCGTCCTTCTTGCTAGCTGCGTCTTCCGCTCGACTTCCTGTGTTCCTAAGCTCCTACACACTCAGACACAAGGATCAAATACAACAGGACCTAACCAACTTTGTTGATCACAACAAAACTACTACGGGGTCCAATACAAACTCCAAGTACAGTGGTCGTCACAAAGGAGAGCAACAACCCTCGGCTGGCAGTGAAGAACCAGAAGGGTCTGGTGGTGGCTATTGGCATCGACAGCGGCGCTAGGGCACAAGAAGAAGATGGCTGTCGGCACTAGGGCAGAGGGGAAGCACTCAACATTGTGGCTCGTGGTGAAAAGGAAGACTAGAGCAAAATGGCGTCGTCACTGTGAGAGGCAGAGGGTGCTAGGACACAGGTGCACCGATGATGGATCGGCACCACTCCGTTCGGCCTCAGGTGGTGGCGGCGCCTGGTGCGGCTCGGGAAAGAGAAGAAGGAGAGGTCGGTGCTGTCCCGTGCGGCGGCGGCACTGGGGGTCGAGAGATGGTGGCGGCGTTGACAGGCACAGTGGTGGTGGTTGTGCTGCCAAATCGCAGCAGAGGGGCCCGATCTGTCGAGGTCGACTGTGAGGTGATCAGCGGCTTCTGACCAGTGTCGGCCATTGTTATCGGGGGGATGTGAGGGGAGGGAAAGGTCGTCGATGCTCTGCTGGAAGAGAGGAAGAGATAGGGTAGCAGAACATGGCCAGCGTCGCGAGAGGTGAGGGAGGAAGGATCAGGAAGAAGGTGACACTAGGCTTCCTTGGCCTAGGGCTTCGTACGCGGGGAAGGGCGGCGCCGTCGGGTGGAGGATGAAGGAAATTGGGAGAAGGCTCGGTGAGGAAAAAGGGAAGGAGAGGCGAGGGGTTTGGAACTGTCGCGCGAGAGGAGAAGAAAAAGGGGGGGCCTTCGGGGAAATGACTCGGCGCAGTAAAGAGAGAAAAAGAAAAAGAAAAAGAAATAGGAAATAAACTTTTCCTCACAAAAATGGGGTATCATAAATAGGCTTTCCCGGGCCCCGTTTTTATCCCCATAACCTAAGCCATACGAGCTCCGAAAAATTTCAGAAAAATTTCTAAAAATTTTGGAAAATTCCCTTATCATTATTTGTCATTTTTTTGGTATTTTACATTAACACTCATTCTTGAGCATATAGCACTTGGTATATTCATACACGATTCAGACGAAGGTCTCATACCCTTCATTTTCATCAAATGCTCATCCGTGTTCATACACCACTTGAATCATGAAGATATCCACTCTCCATTACATTCAAATGTCCATCCTTGAGTATTTTCACTAAGGAAGGTTAACCACCTTCCAAGGTGTATGGAAAATAGTTTTCATGTCCTTAAAGAGTAACTCCCTCTAAAAACATGCACGTAACTTTTGTCATTGCACCAACAATAACTTGGAACTCCTAAATCTTTAGGAAACCCAAATTTAGAAGTTTTGAGGTTCAAAAATTCAATATTGAAATCAAACCTCAACCTCAACCTCTACTTAGTCTTCCTCAACTAATCCATCCTAGTTTTCATCATAAAAACTCCCCCTAAATGAGTGCAAATATGTTCCAAGGGGTTAGGAATGGTTACCTAGACCACAAATGGTTTAAATCACTGAAAACAAGCTTTCCCAGCTGAAATCAGTGATTCAATCGATCAATGGATCGATTCAAACCATGTGGATCGATAGGTGGATCGATCCAGCAAGCTTCTGCTTGTGAGAAACACACCCTCAATCGATCGCCCGATCGATTGAGACCCTTGAATCGATCAGGCGATCGATTGAAGGTATGAAGTTGCTGAAAGTTTATTTCAGTCAACTTCAGAAACCCCTAGAAAATTCTATAAAATTCTAAAAATTATGAATATCGTTGTAGACATTATTTAGGGCATATATTATCATGGAAAAAATAGTTTTCTAAGAAAATACTTCATATTTTCAAAGATTGACAAAGACTTGAAAACTTGTAAAAACTTTAGTATTTTCTTCTAGTTTATGCCTTTATGCCTAACTATTCAATGATGATTACTATCAAAAGATAGCCTTAACCAAGGTTTTCCAAAAGTATTTTAAAATTATTTTCAAAACCAATATCCAACCATGTTCCTTGGGCTTAATGCACATGACTTGTACATTAGCTTTCCCAAAGATTGGAAAACACATAACTATGTATTTTGATGAATTTAAAACTCAAAAGAATGCACTAGATCAACATCTTGAGTTTTGTTCATCATCCTAACATCTCACTTGTATTTAATGTATACGAAATCACATACAAGTCACCTTATAGTTCTTAGTGAGATGTAAACTTTGGTTTTACCCTAATCTAGGGATCATGCATATCTATCTAGGCATTTTGAGGTTAGAAACATTCACCAAGGATGCTATTTGTTAATGAATGCCATTTGTCCTTAGTTTATAAGGAATTAAAACAATGCATGATGTGTTATGGCATACATCAAAGATAAATAATTTTTAAAAGAAAATTTCCTATGACTACATGATGTATATATGACATGACATGGTATTTTTGTATTTTTCATAATAAAACATGAATGCTAAATATGATGTCATCTCATATGATGGGCAAACAACGCATGGTAAATTAGCATAAATGAAATACCTAGATTATCTATCTAAGTATCCTTAATCCTTAGCTAAATTAAAATTTAGAACCTAGATTGCCCACTATTTCCCAAGAAAATGCCAAAATTCAGTTTTGACATTTCTTTTGATTTTCCTAATTTTGTGCCAATTTAATTTTAAAATTAAATTTCTCACATTATGTCACATCTTACTCTTTCCAAGAGTAACTTTGTTATCCATTTCATTTTCAAAGGTTAATAATAATCTTGAAAATGCTCTTAGAATGTCAACTTCATCATGATTGGGTTAACTACCCTTTCAATTAGAGTTGACACTCTCTTACCCATCTAAGGGGTAGAGAAAATGCTCCTACGAACCCAAAACCTATTGGTGCTCCTTGGATGCTCTAGGTATTCACTAGGGATAACTTCCCTAGATACCTTCCTAGTGACCTTGTTAGACTTCTTAAAAGTCTTAGTCACGTTTGGTGTTGCAAAAATACTTCTAGGGATAACTTCCCTTGTATTTTTGACTTAACCATTTGACCTAGGGTTGGTTCCATAATTATATAGAACCATATGGTAAGAGGGCACATCCTTTTGAGTTTTAGGTTTGTATCCCAAACCCCTATGACCCTTGGATGACCCTTGTTGTGTTAAACTTATGTTTTGCTCATTTTGCCCTTTTAGGATATTTTCCATCCTTTTTAGAGTCTTTTCTAATTTATCAAGTCTTGACCTCAAGACTTGATTTTCTTCCCATAAATCCCTAGATTTTGATTTTTCCTTAAATCCTTGAGCATTTTTATTTCTAGGCTTATAACTATGGTCTTTAGTGTTATTGCCTAAACTTTTACCTACCTTCCTAACCCTAGGTGTGGTAGTCTTAGCATGGAGAGCCATATGTTTTTCTTTAATGCTATCATGCTCCCTATTTTTATGGTAAATAGTATTAAAATGATAAAAATTGGAATTAGCATGCTTTTTACCATTATTTAAAGAGGTAGGCTCAATAAATGATACCTTTCGTTTTACCTTGGAGGCTCCCCCTTGAGTTGTACTTCCTCCTTGAGTCTTGACCGCTTTCTTCCCCTTGGGGCATTGACTCCGATAGTGCCCCTTTTGATTGCAAGAGGAGCACACAATGTTCTCCTTGCTCTTCTTTGTTCCGAGGGCGGTCTCTTTGGGCTTCTCCTTGCCCTTCGGTGCCACTTGACCCTTCTTCTTGGTAAATTTAGAGCACTTGCTCTTGTAGTGCCCATGTTCCCCTACACTCAAAACATATAATGTGATTTTTATTTTTAATTAAACAATTTATATCTTCATATGTAGGGATGACACTTGATCCTCCATTTGATTCTTCATGACTCTTGGAGGATGCATCATCTTCTTCTCCATTTGATCCCGGACGTAGAGGCCTCTTCTTGCTCCGGTGTCAATGATCTACACTCCCCCTCAATCCTAGAGGTGGAAGCTTGATCTTCTTCTTCATCCTCTTGTACATGAGACAAGGAATATGCTCCTTCCTTGCTCTTTTGGTTGCACTCCTTTGAGGATGAAGCTTCTAGGACTTCTTCTTCTTCGGAAGTTGAGCATCTCTCAACTTCAGAGTTCTCTTGCTCTTGGTCTTGCTCCAATGAGTCACCCTCTTTAGATTTTTCTTGGATTGGTACAGTGGAGGGTTCTTCATGAAGCTTGGCCAACTTGCTCCATAGCTCCTTTGCATCTTTAAATTCTCCAATTTTGCAAAGAATGATGCTTGGAAATAAATTAACCAATAATTTGGTTACCTTGTCATTAGCCTCGTACCTTTGAGTTTGTTCTTGGCTCCATTTGCTCTTTTTGAGGATTTTGCCCTTTGAATTTCTTGGAGCCTCGAAGCCTTCCATTAGAGCAAACCATTGCTCTATCTCCATCATAAGAAAATTCTCGATCCTTGATTTCCAAGAATCGAAGCTTGTAGAAACATATGGTGGAGGCACCCTTGTGTCGAATCCCAGGCCATCTTAGAATTCCATCTTGAAGATGAGCCTTCTTGAATTCTTTGACTTTGATGAAATTGCTTCAACTTCTTCACCTTCTAGCTTTGTTGCCCCTTCCGGCGATGATTCCGGTGAAGAGCGACCTTGCTCTGATACCACTTGTTGGGACCGAAATGTAGCTAGAGGGGGGGGTGAATAGCTCAGCGCGATCTCATATTCGTCGTTGCTTGTTTCTTCAAAGATATACAGCGGAAATACAAGAAACAACACATACAACGCTAACACAAAGGATTTACTTGGTATCCACCTCAAGAAGAGGTGACTAATCCAAGGATCCACACACTCACACACCCTCCACTATGTAAACACTCCTTTACGTTAACTACCGAAGGCAGAGAAGCCCTACAAGCTCACAGTACAAGAAGAAAGGGAAGGGAGATACAATACAAGCAAAAGCTTACAAGATATGCACAAGGAACCCTAACCCTAGCTTCTTCCTCGCCTCCTGACTTGGACGTGCACCAGCACAAGCCTCCAAGAACCTTCATGATCTGGCGTGAGAGCTGTGGAGAGTTGCTGTGAAGATCTGTGTAGAGAAAGAATCGGAGCTGTGGAAGTTCTACTGAGAGAAACGCTCGCCAACAACTTAATACGACTCCAACGGTCAAATCTCAATCGATCAGATTGCTCCCAATCGATTGGGGAGGCTTTGGATCGATCGACCGATCGATCCAGAGTGCCTCTGTGATCTTGGGAATAGCCTGGATCGATCGGCCAATCGATCCAGGGCTTATCGCGCGAAGTCGCAGCTCCCAATCGATCACCCGATCGATTGGAGGCTCCCAATCGATCGGTTGATTGATTGGGAGGCTTTCTGTTCGTGTGACACTTCTCCCCAATCGATCCACTGATCGATTGGGAGAAGGCTTGTCACGGGGACTCGCCCAATCGATCAACCGATCGATTGGGCATGAGCTAATCGATTGGATGATCGATCCAGCTCTTGTTTTTGCCCAAAACCAAGTCCAAAGTCCCCTAGACCAACATCCTGTCAACCATGACCTGTTGGTACATCATGCCTAGCATCTGGTCACCCTTGACCTGTCAGAACTCCCTCACCAAGTGTCCGGTCAATCCCTTTGTCCCCACTTGGACTTTTCTCTTCGTACCAAGTGTCCGGTCATCCTTGACCCACTTGGACTTATCTCCACCAGGTGTCCGATCAACCTTGATCCACCTGGATTTCCCATGCCAAGTATCCGGTCAATCCCTTTGACCTACTTGGGCTTCCCAACACCAGATGTCTGATCAATCTTGATCCATCTAGATTTCCTGTGCCTGGCTTCACTCACCAGGACTTTTACCTAACTTCACTCACTAGAATTTTCCTTTTGCCTAGCTTCACTCACTAGGACTTCTCATCTGCCTGGCTTCACTCATTAGGACTTTCACCTGGCTTCACTCACCAGGATTTTCCCTTAATTGTCTGGCTTCACTCACCAGGATTTCACCTGGCTTCACTCACCAGGTTTTCCATCTGTCTAACTTCACTCACTAGGTTTTTCACCTGGCTTCACTCACCAGGATTTTCAGTCAAGTATCCAGTCAACCTTGACCTACTTGACTCTCCTTCACAATCTCCTCACATGGACAATTGCACCTGCAATCTCCATGTATTGTTTACATGTATTGTCAAACATCGAAAACCAAACTTCAAGACTCGAGCTAGAACCAATTCAAGCTCAGTCAACCAGGTCAACATTGACCTAGGGAATATTGCACCAACATCCTCTGTCACTAAGGATCCTCCGGTTATTGTAACACCCGTAAATTTCCTTTCTCTAAAAGAGCAAAAAGAAATAGAAGAATAGAAAAGAAATAAATATATATATATATATAAATGACCTAGGTTGGGATTTGAACCCTAGACCTTTGATTTAAGATTGGTTTAAAAAGTCATTAGGTGGTGGTAAAGCATCACATTGAAAATAGAAAACCATTCTTTATATGTTGATTTGTGTGAAGAGATGCTTCAACTTCCACTTAATATAAAAGGGGAAGAGAAGAGAAGAAAACCTAACTTCTCCTTTTATCTTCTCCTCCCTAGCCGAAACCTTCTCCTCTTCTCCTTTCTTTTTGGTTTTTGGCCAAGAACCCTAGGGTTCCAAGGTACTAAGTTTTTTTCAAGGGGAGAATCTAAGAGGAGGGTTTCTCCCAAGGAAGTAGTACGCATGTGAGGGGTTATCCGGAGAGTAAGGCATACAAGAGAGGTCGTTCTCCCTAAACCCTAATGGTGTAAGAGTAAGAAATAGCAAGAGGATGTAAGTACTACTCACCTGTAGTATAAGTTATTTCGATAATGCATGTGGGGTTATGTTTTAATACATGTAAGGAAGATACATGTTGGGTTATGTTTAATGCATGGTAAGGAAGATACAAGTTATGATATGTAGGATACCCTCTGAAGTTTTGGGATTAAGAGCATGTTTAGAGTATCTTGAATTGCTTCCCATATAGTTTTGGGGCTAAGAAGTATATTCAAAGTGCCTAAAGTGCTTCCCTATAAGTGTGAGGGAAGCACACATAAGGTGTTTGTTTAAATGACAAATAAGTGCAAGTACAAGAAAGCGATATTTAAAAGAAAGTATTTTACTTTAAAATGACATGTACTGGACACAAGGTCCATGGGTGGGCTCCTAGATTGCCCCTAGGCCCCTAGATCGCCTAGTAGTAGCTTAATAGGTTCGGGATTAGCTACCTCGGATCTTATTAAGGATGCGCGCAAAGTGGTACAATGCCGGACCCAAGCAAGTTTATTATTATTTTCATTTGTTATGTAATACAAAGTTTTCCAACTTCGTTGTTTGTCTTAGTGGAAGTTTTCCTAAGGTTGAGAACCTGAGTTATAAAGTGCAGCATTGATGAACTCTATAATATGCCAAGATTTCTATTTTCATTACATTACTAGCATGCTTTTAAGTTGATGTTTTGCATGATAAACCTGTTTAAAAATACATGTCATGCACATATTTCCGAATTATATGTTTTAGCGTGCCATTGTTGTGTTTTCCCCAAGCAGTTTCCATTAATTAACCTGTTTAATTAATTGACTTCATAATTAATCCTTAATCCCATTAATTATAGATCCATATAACACTTCAAAATTACCTTCGATTCAACCATTCCATTGATTAAATTAGAGTTAACCCCTTCATTAACCCCAATTAATCCATCCTCTCTATTAGATTAGGTTTAACCCTCAATTAACCTCAATCATACCATAACCTAATTATATTAGGTTCAACCCTCAATTAACCTTAAGCATACCACAACCTAATTAGATTAGGTTTATACATGAATCATTAATTAACCAATCATTAATTCATGAGTTAAATCAACTTCTTAATTTATTCATCCCTTAATTAATTAATTAATCAATCAATCAATTAATTAATAATTCAATTAATCTCATGATCTACCCAATTCAACATATCACGTTCGAATTCCAATTCCTTATGAATATATCAATTAAACATATTAATCACAATTAAACATATCACATTAATACACAACTAAATCAATCATCCCTTAGATAAATCCAATTGCTAATACATTAATCCACTCACCCCTTGTTATACCCATCCATCACTCATGTTCATCTACACATGCATTATAGATTCATAATTTCAAATTAACTAGGTATGTTTAAATATCGTTAACCAAACTTCTTCTCTGATGACAATTAACAACGACAAAGTTTGGAGGAGCAACTGGTGATGGGGTAAAATAGAAGCCAGTGATCGACGACCAAAATTAGCAACAAGGACAATAGAGTCGTAGCTGATACCCTAGATTCGTCAATGTGAGAAGGTAGCATATTGGTCCTCCAATTCCATCTCCGATCCTTGGCAATCACTGATCCAACTCATAGCACAGACAAAAAGAAGCTAGAAATGGCTGGTAAAGTGGAGAGAGCGGCTTCAAGCTAGGAAGAAGGGGAGAGGAAGACAGTGTAGAAGGACAACCCCACAGTTTCTTGCTCATGGCTGGAGCAGTTGATAGGCGATGGTGGATGGTTGGCACAAAACCGACCAGGGAAACAACAACAATATATATATATATATATATATGAGAGAGAGAGAGAGAGACTAGTGCTCTCCCAATGGTTGGCGGCATTAGCTCGAGAAGGAAGAGACGACAGTGGTGCAGCAATGCGAGGAGGGCTAAACTTTCTTGAGTTGTTGATAATACAATAAAGGTTGTTTCTTCTCCAAGTAGTGAGTTCGTGAGATAGATAGAGAACATATTTGTATGGGTACCAAAGAGGCACAAACATTCTGATCATGTTGAGATTTGCATTTGAATCAATGTTTATGTTAGGAGTACCATTCACACAACAAAGGTGTAACCCAATTATGTGATAGAGTAGCAAGAATGAGATATTGTATTCACATAGATCTCTGGAGGGATCTTTTTTCTGCTGTGCTATGTATTATTTTGTGCATAAGATCCCTACACCTACACCCCCCTCGATCGGGCTGCAAGACCATCACATTTGCCATCGCCAGTACAGGCAGGACCATCACATTCGCCTTCGTCAATACCTTCACCACACCAATCGGCAGATCTAGTTCCTACTAGATACTCATTTTCTAAAGTTCAAGATATTAGAGAATTTATAACCCCTTGTGGAGATTTGTAAGTATAAAAATAATATTTTAATTTCTTACTTTATATGTTATAAGTCTTATTGTCAAGTAGGACTAAAACTTGGTTTGATTTAGGTCACTTCAATTGTCAACTTTTATCAAATTTATTTTATTTTAATAATTGAGTTATGATATGCATCAATTAAGTATTTCATTCTATTCCATGCTCTACTAGTATACATGTCATATACTTATTTTAACAACATTATCCACTTAATGCTTTGGTAATGCTTATATTTCATGATGTTTTAACAAGTTACTTTATTTTTAACTAGATCTTTAGATTACTCTATTTCATCTTTATTCATTCTCTTATTTTATGATGAGTTCTGAAAATATTTTCATGTGTTATTTTATTTTCAACTAGGCATCTTTATTCTCAATAATGAAAAGCTCTAAGATTGTTTTGATATGCTACCCTTTTTTTTTAACTAGACCTTTCGATTAGTGTATGATCATTATTCATTCTCTCATTTATGAAAAATTTTGAACAATCTTTAAGTAGCATACAATGATACTCTTCATGTGCTTAATATATTAAATAATTGGACTATTCAACCATTGGATTGAATTGGATTGTGCTAGTTACAAGACATGGTCTATTATAATTGTTAGCTTAGGGATATTAAAAATATGGTCACCCCTATCTTCTATTCTCAAGTTTTTCTTGTTATTATTGTATTTAATAGTCACCATTCACCATAGGTTCAAAAATTTGGTACGTATTATTCATGAAATTAATTGAATCATGAATAATCATTGGATGGGGGATTCAATGTCTTATTCAAGCGCTCCATCATCAACAAAAGAGTTTTGGTGGAGTGAGTTTAAGGTATAAATGATTCATTTTATATCTAAAATAAAATTATATATATATATATATATATATATACTCAATTATTTTATTCTCTATTGTAACGACCACCCTCCTTACTACTACTCTGAGGGTGACCACTACTTAATTACTAACTCTACTGAACTGGTATAATTACTTACTCTAACATCAGTAATATAAAAAAGAAAATTCTGTGGAAAGGAAATTTTAGCATAAAATTCCATTACCGATTTTAGTTCTTGCTACACCTCATATTAAGCATACATGGCAATGACTATCAAGAAGAATTTTGGAAAACTAATACCTCTACTTGTCTACAGCTAGCATACATGCAAGAAGTAGTAACTATCATACTTGCAATTGAAACATTCTCACTACAATTTCTTGGCAACTAAAATAATTTCGGCAACAAACAGCATGTAATTTACAGCAACTATAGCATATTAGAATTTGAGCTAAAATGAGCATGCAATTTATCACCAAGCCGACAACATAAAAATATCTGCACTTGCATGCTTATAAAACTCCACTACAGCAAACAAAGTCCCCTCTATTAGCAGCCCAGCAATCAATTCCAGCCCAACTTTAAAATTTCCAGCAATGCATGGCAATACGAGTTTAACAATGCAAACTGAAACAGAACAGGAAAACAGTAATGAACTCATCCACCAAATACTAGTAGCAGTAATACAAGAAAACTTAGTCTTTAGCAATGCAAAAGAATCAATTCGTAGGGACTCTTAACATTTTAAGGACGACTCTAATAAACTCTTAGCAGTAAAGAAAAGAGACTAAATTAACTGTATATCCAATGACAAGGAAAAAGTCTAATTATATTCTTGACAATGTCCCAAGCTTCCATAGTTCAACATCACACACATCCATCACGCATCTCCTTGTCGCCTTCCTTCATATACTTTAGCTTTTCCTTTATCTGCGGTAGGAGGAAAAAAAAAAGAGAAAAGATCTATAAGCGAAAATGCTTAGTAAGTACTAATCTATCTCACAAAACTCGCAATGCATAAATGTAATGCAAAAGTACTGAAACTGAAATACTAAAGAAATCTGCATGTGCTCATGGTATACAGAAAATAAACTGGATACAAGTCATACTCACTAACTAGCAGGATAACAAGAAATTAATACTATAAGCTCAGAATTTCAGCAACTAACTTTTTATTTATTCTAAGCATGTAACTTGTTTCATTTCTTATATCCTTGTGTTAGAAATTAATCTTTTAATTCCTATCTTTTACTCACTTCTTCTTTCTTTCTTAACTTTTCTTTTCTTTGGTTTTCTTTTCTTGGGCCCAGACTTAGTACCATCTCATGCGCGTTTGTACTTTAATTTCGTCAAACGTCACCCGTAACTGGGTGGACTATAAAGGCGAATACTGGGTATGTAACAAATTATGTGGAGGGATGTGAGTGATGTAGATGGGATCTATCCCTCCTATATGACAGGAGAGACATCAGTATTCTTGATAGAGTGAGACCACGAAGTGCATGGCCATGCTCAAATGAGTCAATATAGGATATTGAGCTCATTTGATATAGTGAGTCTACTTGGAGTTCAAGATTTAGATTGGTCAGAGGATGACACGGTCTATGCCTCACATTGATCAATCTAGATGTCTAGGATAGAAGGACACTTGTCATATTTTGTGAGGAGTCACAATTAGCAGTCACAAGGTGATGTCGGATCTCGACATTCTTGTAACTTGGGTAGTAATGATGTGTTGCTAGATACCACTCATTACTTATGCTCCTAAATGGGTTTAGGGCATTGCCAACGTTACAAGAACCTATAGGGTCACACACTAAGGACAATTAGATGGAGATTAGGTTCATATGATGAACCAAGATGATTAGATTCATGTGATGCATCAAATTGGATTAAGAGTAATCCTAATTGGGCTAACTTGAGTTGGACTCAAGTTGATTCATGTGTTCAATGAGTCTAATTTAGATTATGACTCATTGAATCAATTTAATTTAATGAATTAGATTCATTATATATTAAATTGGCTTGAATCAAATGGTTGGATTAGATCAACCATGAGAGAGATTAAGTCAAGTTTGACTTAACTTGAGAGGAAGATGAAGAGTCAAGTTTGACTTGACTTTATGCCACCTCATTGGTGAGTTGGCATTGATGTGGACTAATGATGTTACTCCACATCATCATCATGGTTGTCACCTTATGGGAGTTACTAGTGAGTGCCACCTCATGGAGGTTACATTCTCTCCTTGATGACAACTTAATGCATTAATGAGGGGAGTTACACATGAGAAAGGTGGTCGGCCACATTTTGAATGGTGTGTGAATTGATTTTCATAATTTCATTCAAGTGTGGAATTTTACATCTTCTTCCTCTCAAGCTCTCCCTCTCCTCCTTCCTTGGCCGAACCACATAGGTGCTAGCACACCTTGGTTTTTGGTCACCTCCACCTAGTGTGTTCGTGTGGATACGTGTAGAGAGTTGTCTACATTGACAACTTCGAGATCCGGCGTACCGAGGACGAGCGGGATACGCAAAAAGGGCACGCAACAAGGGTAAAGATCTTCATCATGTAGATCTAGAAGTTTTGTAACTCGTACTCGTATGTTTTTCGAATTTTTCTTCGCACGAGATCCGTTGGCTAGGGTGATTCGGGGTTTCCGCGACGCGAAAAAGCGATTTTCGTGGTCCGAAAAACCCAACACTTAGGCGATCTCCAGATAAATCCTTTTGTTCCTTGTTGCTCCTTTCCTTTCCTTTCCTTCTCTTTTTATTATAATTTATTTTAAAAAAAATTAACCCTTCTCTGTTTATTATCCGAGATCATAAAAAGATTCATACCATCGCAAACAGTTAGTTCGTCAAGATTTAACTCATCGTTTTGTTTGCCTAAGTATGTTCCTATTCCATTCGGATAATAAAATGGAGATGCTATTGGCACGGAAAAGCAAAAGAGATGTAGTGGGATGGAGATCGACTGGTGGTGGGTGGAGAATTGGTCTATGGATGGAGCACAGATCTTCTGAATCACTTTTTTGTGGTCCAGGGAATGTGCCACTCATATTTACGGTCGGATCATGGCCATGATCCGATCACAAATGATTGCGATCCCTTCTTGGGTTCACCGTTCCCACCAGGTTATAGTTTTTATTCGGAGCGGGCGGTCGGAGACATCCGGTGGTGGATAAGTGGCCAGGTTACTGGGCGCTGAGCGAGGGTGTCCTCCCGGCGGCTTCTGGCCGCCCGCTCCGAACAAAAACTATAACCTGGTGGGGACAGTGAACCCAGGAAGGGATTGCAACCATTTGCAGTCGGATCACAGCCACGATCCGACCGTAAATACAAGTGGCACATCCCCTGGACCACAAAAAGTGGTCCAGGAGATCCTACCTCATACCGATGGGGGTTAGAAAATTCTAATACAATCCAATATGATTTTACTGGTTAGACATAAATTCATGAGTCCAATCCTTTATTATGATGGGGGTTAGAAAATTCTAATACAATTTAATACGATTTATAGGTTAGACAAATAAATTTATGAGTCCATTGAGGTTATGCCGTTATGGATTAGATGTGCCAAATCTACGAGTCAATTAAATTTTCTATTTTAATTTAAGTTTTAGAAAAAAATTATTTCTTCTCAACCTATGGATCAATCCAAATCTACCATGAGCCGATCTGTATGAGTTATGGGCCTAGGTAGGTCAGTCCGTTTGAATCCGTTTTTAAATGAGTTGATAAAATTTTAATCAAACTCACTTAAATTATTTGACAGGACGAATTTACCCGACGAATCTCGTTCAAATTGATGATTATAAGAATAACTATTTAAAAATATTAATCCTATGAAATTTAGAATTAAAAATCATTTTAATATTAATAAAAATATTTATTTTTAAATTTTTAAAATGAATAAAATAGTTATTTATGCAAAGAAGTTTACTCTATGTGATAAATCTTCCTTCATTAAGGGTACTCGATTATATGAATTTTTCTATAATATTAAACTCTATTATCTACGATTTTATCATCCATTTGCAAGTAAATTTTATTATGAACAGTAAAATTTGTGAACAGTAATTGTGAATAGTACTTCTAAATAGTAATTATGAATAGTACTTCTAAACAGTTATTGTGAACAGTACTTCTGAACAATGATTGTGAACAGTGAATTTGAACAGTACTTCTGAATGCCTAATTATAATGTGGATAGTTTATTTAAAACAGTGATTTTATTTTCTTAGTTTTCTGTTATTCTTCCTCCCAGTGAGCCTCACTTGTGGAGAATAATAAACTTGCAACCCCCACTTGTCTATTGGTATTTTGGGATTGTCCCGTTAACCTTAGATAGTCAACACAGGTTTTACGCAAGAATTCTCATACAGTTACTGTTCGCCTGTGAGTACTTAGATAAGGACTGAGGAAGGAAAAAGAACATAAACAGAGAATATAAACCACTAATTTTTTTTTCAAACTAGTACAGAAAGACTTCTACTGATAGGCATATATAAACAAACAGTTTGCACAGGACGCTTAATTGTTTACAGATAGAGACTGCTTACATACTTGGGAGGAAAAACACACATACTTACAAAAAATAAAAGCTAGAAGTTGCAACACACTTGAAAACTTACTTCCAGAGAGCAGGGGTCGCAGTCTGTAGAGCCAGGGTTGGTGAGGGCTTCTTATAGGAGAGGGAGAGAAGAGAGGGGGTCGGTTCCTTCGGGGAGAAGGAACCTTTTATCCGCGCTTTCAGGGAGAGGTTGAGGTGACCCGTCCATGAGAACAGAGAGAGAGCAGCTGATGCCAAAATAATGGAGAGAAGTTGTAAAGTGTAGAGTAGTAGACTGAAAAGAGTGGGTGGACAGTGGAGAAGGACAATAGAGGAGCTTTAAAGTGAGGGTAGTGGGCTGAAAAAGAGTGGTTTGTCAGTGGAGAATGACAATAGGGTAGATTAGGTCCCTATGGTTCTATCATGTTGGTGAGATTATGCTTGCTGATAGAATCCAATGAGGGAGTAGAATTTGTGCCTTGGGCTTCTTGAAAGTGGGCTTCTTGGAGATGGGCTGGAGGTCTAGAGTGGGTCGTCTGACTTGCTGTGGAGGTATCTACATGTTGCTCTTGGGTTGCATATTGTTGTGATCTGGCTAAGGAGACTCTGTAAGCTCTGGAGGTCAGGGCAAAACTTGCCAACCTTTTAGTGGCTCATCGGTCAACCTTTTTTTGATAATGCTGTAGAAGAGTTGAATGTTGTGTTGTAAAAGAAAATGGAAGGAATTGGGTGCCTATATCTCTTGGCCAGTAGATCTTTTCTGTATATGTTTCTCCTGCTAGAAGGTACTTATTTGTGTCTTCTAATTTATCCCATGACCACTTAGCCCCTTGGACCGAAGCTCTCCAATGTTTCAATTGGTCTGGTAATTGTGAGAAAGTTTCCCAGTCGATGTCAAAATCAGAAGTATAATCATCAAATTCTGGTTACCGACCATTGAGGTCATCAATATCTATTTTGATAAGGTGTCTAGCAGGCTTAATTTTTAGACTTACTCATTCTGGAGGTGAACTTTCAAATGTGCAGATAACAAATGTTTCTTCCTCTTCTAGGGCAATAGCTATGATTTGTCCAAGTTTCTTTGGAAAGTCTTGGAAAGAGTTAGGGTCATGTACCCATAGTTTATAAAGCAAACCATAGTCCATTAAAAGAAATGGAGTAATGACTCTTCCTTTAATTGTTGGTGGTTCATATGTGTCTATGTTTATATGTACCTTTTAGAAAGCATATAGGAGATGGCATTGACATCCATATTTTTCTGAAGTTTCACAGGTTTTGATTCTTTTGTTGCATTTCAATTTGGGGATGTTTTCTCCTTCATATATGATTGTCATCCCCTTTGGAACTTGTTCTTGATGTAATATTTTTAAGGCTTCACATAGTTCTGCAAAGGTTTGAAAAGTAGAGTCCTCTGCAAGACGCCTTATGTATATGGAGATCTCATATGGAATAGTGGTGGGTAGGCCCAACAGAACTACTTACGAATTTCTTTGTTTGGGGGTGGCAGCTGCAGCAGTTCTTAATTGTCCCAATGTTAAATAATTGGACCTATGAACCTTAAGCTGTGCATTATTTAAAAAGGTTGTAATAGCCTGTGCATATGTCTTTTCAGGCATTTCTTGGGCTTTTTCTAGCTGATCTATTTCCATAGGTGATTTACCTCCTGTTTTTAGTAGGGTACTGATAAAGAAATTTGGCTCAATCATTGTTCTAGTAGAATCAAAAGCATCTTCTAATGAGTAGAAACCCTGAAATGAGGGAGTTGCACATCCTTGAATAGCAATTGTAACTTCTTCCCAGTCATAATATACTCCTGCTTGGGAACCTGAGTAAACTACGTAACAAGAGAACTTCTTTCCAACTGGTTTTTGTATTGTTGTTTGGAAGTAATTAGCCACGACATTGATTATGACTATCTTGTATTTTGTTCCACCAGGGATTGTGGGAATGTTCCATATGTTGTCCAGAAGACATGTTTGTATGTGGTCTAATTTTTCTCTGGCTGGAAAATGAAATTGTTCTTCATAACGGATGAATTGTTGAAGTTCTTGATTCCTGAACCTCATAGTTTTCATTATAAAAGTGTTGACTTTCTTTTGTGTATACATGTCTGCAAGACTAATGTCAAAGTTTAGTGTAATAATCGAGATAATGTATCTGTCAAAGAATTGTTACTCCCCTTAATGTGTTCCCATTGGATGGTTAATCCTTTGTTAATAATAGTGTCTATAAATTTTAACTATCTTTTTATACTAAGACCTTTGGTTTGTTGGCTATATTTTACAATAGCTTCCGAGTCTGTTCTGACTGTGATTTCTCTTTTGCTGCAAATAAAAAGTCTGAAAGCATCAAGGCAATAAATTACAGCTAAAATTTCATAGTCTAAAGAAATCAGTCGACCTCTTTCTTTGTATTGGCCTGAAGCATATCTGCATAGTGCTTCTGTATTTTTATGATCATATTTGTTGGATTTTCTGTAAAGAGCGCCTCCACATCCTATTTCACAACCATCTGTTTCTATAATCAGATAGTCTGTATCAAGAGGTAGTGTTAATTCAGACAAGTTTTTTACCATATTTTTTATCTGTCTAACCAGGTCTATATCTTGTCAGTTAAAATATTTGTATCCTCTTTGTGATGTTTTATTGTACAAAGGTCCACTGATTTTTCCAATATCTTTTAGATATTACCTGGCATAGTTTAAAAGACCTAAGAAAGGTCTAAGTGTTTTTGTATCTTCCATTTTATCGAGAAAATTTTGGATTTTAGCAGTAATGTGTTGCTGTAGTGTTATTTTCCCTTGTCCAATTTCGGCTCCTAGGAATTCAATATGGTTTATGGCTAGTTTCATTTTACTTCTAGAAATAATTAATCCGTGAGTTTCAAATAAGTTAAAAAGAAGATGTAAATGTGCATAATGTTCTTCTTTTGTTTTAGAAAAAACTAATACATCGTCTATATATACACATGTACAATTGGATAGGTTTCTAAATATATTATCCATTTTTCTTTGGAATATTTGTGGCGCTACTTTTAAACCAAAAGACATTACTAGCCATTCAAAATGTCCTTCTGGACAGGAGAAAACTGTCCATTCTACTGAGTCTGGATGCATTTTTACTTGCCAAAACCCAGATTTCATGTCAAATTTAGAATACCACTTTGAGTCTTGTATTTTATTTAGTAGTTGATATTTGTCTGGGATTTTATATCCATTTTCTTGACAGTTATCATTAAGCCTTTTATAATTAAAAACTATTCGGAATTACCCTCTTTTTTGTTCAGATCCTTTGTTTATTATGAAGGCAGGGCTTCTATGTCTAGAGGTAGAACGTTGGATAACCCCAAGTTTTAATAATTGTTGAATGTAATTTTTACATTCTTCGACTTCCCAGTTTGTATATTGCAATTCTTGTGCTTTTATAGTTAAGTCTGGGTTTATTATTGATAAGTGACAATATATTTTATCTCTATATATCCCAATATTTAGTGGGGTTGTCTCCTATGATTTCTAGCTTTTCTAGCCTAGAAATTATATCGTCTAGATTTTTTTGTTTTGAAATAAACTGGATTAATGTTTTTGGTGCTAAAAAGTCTTTTGGTATTTCTAGAGAATTAAAAAGATCCTCATCTAATAAGTTATCAAAAATGTTATCCTCTTGAAATTCTTGGAAAGTTAAGTTATAAATGGGGTGTTGGTGTATTAGGCAGGAGCCTTTACACATATTTTGGTTTTTGCAATTACAAATTGTTTGACTATGTGTTTTGGGAGGTATTACTTTAGGTGGAGGTAGTGTTGATGAGGCAAGGCTATTTTGAAGAGTACCTCCATATTTTTGTACTGATGCTGAATAGTCAGAGACAATAGGGGATACAATAGGGGTAGAGAGGAAAAGAGCATAATCCTTAGTCAATAGGAGAGCACGGCCGAGTTGGACAAGAAAGTTGAGTCCTAGTATTAAGTGAATATTTGAGTGCAGTAATAGCTTTATCCAAAGTTTAGATAGTGATAGGGGTGAGCTAAAAGTGTCACAGTTATTATAAAAGCGAAGGTGTATATTTGTAACAAACTTCATACTGGTTAGGGTTTGACCATCAAACTGGGTACTTATCATTGGATGAGTAGCAGTCTTGATGAAGGAAGAGGGCAGAACTGCTAGAAGGATTTTTTCATCAATTGTAGAGTTAGTAGCTCCACTATCTAAAAAGGCATGAAGTGTAAATTCATGATCATGAATATTGGCCAAACAACGGACACGAATGTCCATTGTACGCCCGGTATTACAAACAATGGGTGTTTTAATAAATATCATGTCTAAGTTTTGTTAAGATTCAGTGACTATTATTTCTTTACCTTTATCTACTTGATGTATCTTATGTGACTAGTCCTTTGGCCTGATTAAATTGATTTCATCTTCTAGGTTGTTAAGTCTAGTTTCTAAGACTACAATTCTTGTCTCAAGAAGTAGATTTCTCGGGGGTCCTGAACTTATAGATGTTGGTATAGAAATATCAAAATTTTGCTCTAGGCAAATTGTACAACATTGTTGTTTACACAAGGTACACCTTCCTCTTTTGTCTATAGAAGGATAATAACCACAGAGAAAACAAGGTACATTAATGGTTCCTGATTTTAAAGTCCATTGATGTGGACAGTCGGGATATGTATCCAAAGCAGGTGATAATACCTATTTGAGCATCATATCAAATGGTTGATATATCTCATTCCATTGTTCTTCTAAGTCATTTAAATCTTCTTGTAATGTATCTGTAGTGAAATTATATTTATTAATTCTTCTTGGTGATTGTAAGAAAGAATTTATTAAGGTATAGTCTGAGGATGATGGTATTTCTTCTATGTCGTCAATTGAGACTATTGAGTATATTGAAGATGTGTCTGAAACATCTGGTTGGATTTCTACTAAATCCATGTTTGTACTATTTATTAACTGTGTTTCTCTTGTGTAAAGGTTTTTCTTTGTAGGACATGCTGAAGAAAGATGTCCTGGTTCGTGACAAGTGAAACATGTGATGGTGTTTGCATATGTTTTCTTAGGTTTATATTTTCTTATATGTTTGTCTTTATTTAGGTAGGGTTTCCGTTCATTACTTTTTCGGACAAAATATGTTTTCTTTGGTTTTTTCTTATGTCGTGTTTGTATATTAGGTTGTTTTCCTTTTCTTTTATTTTGTTTATGTGGATTAGCTCCAATTGTTATGGAGTATAAATTTGACTACAAAAATCGTAATGTTGGTTTTTAAGTTGTTTTTTTATTTGTATGTAGGTACATTTTTCTTTCAGTACTGCTATAATGTGTTGTATTCTTATTCTTATGTTATCATATTATGAAGGTACTTTTATATCTGCCCATGCTTTATGGATTTCTTTTCCTAAATCTCTTGGTAATTTACTAAACAATCTTTCTCCTAATTCAGGGTTACAATAATTTCCTGAGATTGCTGTTAGGGCCAAAAAATCATTACAAAATGGTTTGATCCAGTTCCAACTTAGAAGCTGTAATTGCTCTAAGTCTCTCATTGCTTCTCTTTGTCTTAGGTCTAAGCCTGTATTAGCATCTTTAGCTATTAACAGGCGATGTATAGTATAACAAAAATTTAGTATATTATTTCCTTGGGCTACTATTCTAGCAATGTCTTCTGAAAATTTTTGTTTATATGCTTCCCATGCAGCTCTTGCTACATCTCCTAAGTAATTTTCTCCTATTCGCATCATAGCTTCACCTGATTCAATGTCAAGTTCATGTTTTGCTTGATAATCCCTTTGGACTGAAACAATCCATTGTTCTAGATATGTGTCATACATTTGGGGATCCTCACATTCTGCTATATTTAATAGTACGGAGTTTTTTTCCAAAATAAGTAATTTCTTGTGGTCGTCTTTTTTCTATTGTTCTAAGTAATGGATTATTATTGGTGTATGGAGCAATCCTAGTTCTAGGGAAATGCCCTTGGCCATAATCCCTTGTCCCCATGGAACTTTCAGGATACTGTGTGGCTAATGGAGGTATATTTAAGGGTATTGGCCCAGATGGTCGAGATGTCCCTGATGACTCGGCGGGATTCATAAGATTTATTTGTGGGAATTTTCTAGCAATTATATTCTGATCATCATCAAAATATAGCTCCCAATCCCATTCTAATCTATGTAATTTTTTTCATTGTGTTCAAATTCTAACAGTTCTTCTGTGTTTTTATGGGATGTTAATCCGATAGGAGTATACATGTTTTCGTCTAGGTCATCATAAAAACCTTGAAACTCTTGAGTATTGGTTTCTTCAAGTATACTTTCAATATTCATTAAATTAAAGTTTTCTCCTTCTTCTTCTTCTTTTTTATCTTGAGAAGTAGAGAGTTGATAGTCATTAAACCTGGCTATTGTTCTTCCATGCCTATTTTTGTACATAATAGATTCTTTTGGTCTTAATGTTCTTTGTTGTGTATTGAGATCTAGGTTCAGAATCCAATCTAATCCTGCTAGGCTTTTAGAAGAGAAATCCTTTGGTTCCAAAAAGGATATCCCTTTTGATGTCAAGGCCTTTATAATAGAATTTATTTGGACTTTGTAACTATTATTAATTTGTGTTGTTGTTTTTCCCAAGAAGATTATGTCAATTTGTATGTTGTTTCTTAGAAAATTTCCATATCCTTTTGCCTGAATGTTTATTTTGATATGTTTAATAAAATCTTCTATAGTCATATTAAAATTCGGACAGAAATATGTTATTCCAAGGCTGTTATTCATATCTACTTCTATAAGGCCAATAATTGCCTGTTCTGTTTCTGAAAAACGAGAATCAGAGAGGACTAAAAATACTTTAGCCCCTATCCTTTTTCTTGTAAGTCCTCTAAGTCATATTACCAATAGTCCTAGATGGATATATTTATGGCTTCTTTGTGATAGTGCCCTTGCCGATTCTATGGTCATGAGAGTCAAGTGTTCTTCTTTTCCGTCTGGTAAATGTAGTGGTTGTGTCCTATGATGCCTATAAAGTGCTGTTGAAAAAATTTAGTAATCCTTGGTTATATAATCGTCTTGGAGTTAAAGTTGTTAATTGTCTATCTGAGAAAGTAACCATATTACTTTCAACATCTATTAAGTCTTCTAATTGATATGTACTTGTTGAGGTACTATTTCACCCTTGCGTTATGATATTATCTAACTAGGAATTAGTATTTGCTTCCATTTGTCCTCTTATTGTTTGTGAGAAACCTGAAAACGACTGTATTCTAGATTGTATTTGACTCATTGTAGGTTAAAAATTTATATTTTTCTGGTTTCTTTCGAGAGATTATGGCTCCAGTAGAGAGCTTACTTAAATCTTTTGTTATAGTATTGATACTTTCATATAAATATGTGGTCTTGGGTGTATTTTTAATTTGAGTTTCTAATTGTAGTAGTTTGTTATCTATTATTGTGAGTCTGTGATGTAGGGATGTGAGTAAGGTTAATATTGTGTTATTTTGTTGAATAAGAACTTGGTCACCTGTTCCTACTACTTCAAGTTTACAATATCCTGTTTCTGTTGTCTTAGCAAATTGTTTGGAGAATTCTAAAGCCTCTTCGTAGTAATTATTTTCAAAGTGCAATTTGCTCATTTATATTTAACTTCCTCAAGGTTTGTTGTAAGTTATCTAATTTGTTTGTGACTAAATCGGTGTAGGTTATAAGTATCTCCTTAAGTTGCACTAGTGTGTCTAGTGAGTCAAAGCTACTTACTTCCTTATTCCTTAAATGTCTTTTAAATAAGTTATCTTGAGATTCTTTTAGAAAATCTAAGTTTTGTCTGATATTTTTAATCTGTTTATTTTGTTGTTTTAATACTTCGGTTATTGTTTCTAGGTGTAACTCTTGTTGCCTTATATGCTCTTAAATTGTTAAGGGAGACTCTTTGCCATCATTTAATTCTTGACCATGATTATATCAGGGGTAATTGTTGTTTAGGCATAAAAGGTCCTTAAACGTAATCATATTCAACTCTACTACAACATTATCAAAAGAGGGCTGACCGATGAGCCACTAAAAGGCTGGCAAGTTCTGCCCTGACCTCCAGAGCTTACAAAGCCTCCTTAGCCAGATCACAACAATATGCAGCCCAAGAACAACATGTAGATACTTCCACAACAAGTCAGGCGACCCACTCTATACCTCCAACCCATCTCCAAGAAGCCTAAGACACAAATTCTACTCCCTCATTGAATTCTGTCAGCGAGCATAATCTCACCAACATGATGGAACCATAGGGACCTAACCTACCCTATTGTCCTTCTCCACTCTCCACCCACTTTTTTTCAGTCCACTACTCTCCACTTTACAGTTTCTCTCCATTACTTTGCCACCAGCTGCTCTCTCTCTGTTCTCATGGACAGGTCCCCTCAACCTCTCCCTGAAAGCACGGATAAAAGGTTCCTTCTCCCCGAAGGAACCGACCCCCTCTCTTCTCTCCCTCTCCTATAAGAAGCCCTCACCAACCCTGGCTCTACAGACTGCGACCCCTGCTATTTGGAAGCAAGTTTTCAAGTGTGTTGCAACTTCTAGCTTTTATTTCTGTAAGTATGTGTGTTTTTCCTCCCAAGTATGTAAGCAGTCTCTATCTGTAAACAATTAAGCGTCCTGTATAAGCTGTTTGTTTATATATGCCTATCAGTAAAAGTCTTTCTGTACTAGTTTGAAAAAAAAAATTAGTGGTTTATATTCTCTATTTATGTTCTCTTTCATTCCTCAGTCCTTATCTAAGTACCCACAGGCGAACAGTAACTGTATGAGAATTCTTGCGTAAAACCTGTGCTGGCTATCTAAGGTTAACGGGACAATCCCAAAATACCAATAGACAAGTCAGGGTTGCAAGTTTATTGTTCTCTACAGGTGAAGCTCACTCGGAGGAAGAATAACAGAAAACTAAGAAAATAAAATCACTATTTTAAATAAACTATCCACATTATAATTAGGCATTCAGAAGTACTATTCAAATTCACTGTTTAAAAATATTGTCACAATTACTGTTTAGAAGTACTGTTCATAATTACTATTCACAATTACTGTTTAGAAATACTGTTCACAATTACTGTTCACAAATATAAATATAAATATAAAAATATATATATATATATATATATATATATTATCATAATTTCACATTACTAAAATATTTATTGATAAAAATAATAGTATAATATAATCAATGACAGATCCAGATAAAAATTTAAGGGGTGCTTATCTGCAACTCTATAATTTGCTTCGCTGCTCGAGCTCATTTTCCTTCTCACCCTTCATACTACAGCCTGCAAACAGAGGCAAAGTGCTAGAAGCCTGGAACTGAGATAGGGGGTGCGAATTGGGGCAAGAGCTATAGCCGTTGACTGCTCCTTCGTTCCCCCATGCTTGACTGTTAGCACCATGATTCATAAGAATGACCCATTCCAATATAGGATTTATTGTTTAAACTTTTTATTAGAATGAATTTAGTAATTAAATAATAATAATAATAATAATAATAATAATAATAATTATTATTATTATTATTATTATTATTATTATTATTATTAGTTGATGACATGTAAAAAAAAAAACTTTAAATATATAAACTTTATTTAGGATTTTTTAAAATTTAAAATAGCCTTCCCTCTCTTTGTGCATCGTCTCTATTGTCACTACTAAACCACTTCATTGTTACTTTTCACCTCTCTTGCATCTATCATAGCTGTAGCCGCAGCCATGATATATCATCGGAAAAGACATTGTCATCACGTCGTGAGTTGTCATTGAAAAATACACTATCATGAGATTTGATTAGACACCCTCGCACCCGACCGTCAACACCTCCTTTATTCTGGGAGCAAAGAGATACTTTCGCACACCCATGTATGGAATTTCCAAAAGTAAGGGAGTGATTCTGCATACCCCATACCTACTTACTTCTGCCAACTACTTCTTCCAAAATCAAATATAATATATAGTTAATTTTTTATTTTTTAAATAGTTTTACCCTTGCTAAAATGAATCATTATCACAAACATGATACCAAACTAACAGAAAAAATTAATTAATATTTAGGAAAAACAATATAATTCATATGGAAGCTAAATGATTAAATTTTCGTATTGCGTATATATTTTTTTTAATTTGCAATTAATGTCTTTCACGTACGGGAGTCGAATTATTTCCTTAAGTAAGACGAGCGTTTTGTTAAATAGAAATCCAATTAAACTATCGAAAACTAAATTAATCTAACTTTTTAAACTAATAATCAAATTTTATAATCAAACAAAATGAAATCAATTAATTTGATTGGTGTTATTAAATTAATTATTTTTGTAAAAAATATATTTTTATATTTTTAAATAAAAACTTATTTTTTTAATAAAAATTAAAAAATCTTAATATGTTTTTTTATTATTTAATTTTTTTTATCAAATTAATTGATTTTTAAAATCTATAATTGCAATCAATTTAATCAAAATAATTGATTTTTTTAAATTTCTAAATTTTTAAATAAATCGAACTAAAATTTTAAATTAGTCTATCCATTGTTTCGGTTGAATAGAAGTTTAAGAAAAATTATTTAAGATAAAAATGATTTTTATTATTATGTCCCAACATTTTTTGAGATAAATAGAAAAAATATTTTTGCAAGAGCGATGTTAATAAATAGCCCTCCCCAACCTTTTGCAGTCGTCGCTGATGCCCCAATTCTCTCCGCGCTCCGTTTTGGGGTTTCGATCTCCATCTCGCTAGGGTTCCTTTCGTTGCCTCGCTCTGTTCGCGGCGAAGGAGACGATCCTGATTCCCGCTCGATTTAACTGGGACACGATCCCGCTCCAGGATGTCTATGCACGAGAGGAAAACGATCGATCTGGAGCAGGGATGGGAGTTCATGCAGAAGGGCATTACCAAGTTGAAGAACATATTGGAGGAGCTCCCGGAGTCGCAGTTCAGCTCAGAGGACTACATGATGCTCTACACGTATGTCGTCCGGTGGTTCCTACTCAATTTGAACCCTTTTTCGTTATTCTTCTCTCTCTCTCTTTTTTTTTTTAATTATTTTTTTATGGTTTGGATGGTTCCGTCGTTGGAGCAGGACTATCTACAACATGTGCACCCAGAAACCACCGCATGATTACTCGCAGCAGCTGTATGACAAGTACCGTGATTCATTTGAGGATTATATCACGTCGATGGTGAGCATGGCTAATTTTTACTTCCGGTTTCATTCTCCCATAATTTTAGTTGGTATTCAACCCTAGAATAAGAGTTAATTGATCACAATTGTTTTTGGAAGGATGATGTCTATAAATACCTATCTTTTCATTTGTAATCGTCCTTAGAAATAGAAACCTTTTAAAATTATTAATCTTCCAAGTAGGGATGTAAATGAGCAAAACCAAGTCAAACCAAGTCAAACTTTGTGTTGTTCAAGCTTGTTTGACAAGGTAATAAAATTGAGCCTAAAATGAACCAAGCCGTTGAAAATGGTTGTTTAATCTTGGCTTGGTTCCTTTTTTATAAGCTTGAGCTTGGTTCTTTTAGATGTTATCGAGCTCTCAATTTGAGTTTGCTTGATTGATTGAAATTTTTATATTTTTAAGCTTGTTTGGTTAGTCCGTAAACTTGATATACATGCTTGTTTGTGTATTTTGAGAATTTCTTTGTCATTTACAAGTTTGGTAAAAGCTATGTTGATGAATATGGTTCACAAACTTTATTCGTGGACATTGTTCACGAACAATTCACAATCTTTGTTCATGAATATTAACAAGCTAAACATGTATATCTTCAAGCTTGTTCATTTAGTTCAATTTCAAACTTGTTCCTTTTTAAAGTGACCTTGTGTATATTGAACCAACATAAACAAATTCTTACCAAGCTGAACATAAGTTTGCTCACGAACGCTTGATTCATTTACGTTCCTATTTCCAATGTCTCTCAATTTCTCTCTAGTAAGTAGGCTTAGCAAATTTTCTAGTAAGTTGTCAAAGTGTCACATGGGCCAGTGGTGCTAAAAATAAGATAGTGATGATATTAGAGCCATATTATGCTTATGAGTAATTACGTCTAACATTGATACCTTGGGAAATCAATCTCATGTACTAGAGGGGCAGTACACATAAGGTAGACTCGACAAGGCTAAGGATTTGGAAGTGGATGCTATTGAAGCTTGGGCTGCTAACTTGGAGCAAGTTATCTCCAAGGTGTAGTCCACCATAAGGGAGATTAGTCTTGGTAGTGTGGAGGAAGATACCTTCAAAGTGAAGCCCATTATTGAGGATCTCATTAAGTGTTCAAATGGTGTAGAGATAGAGTGCATTGAGTTAAGTCTTGCCACCAAGAAGGTCATCCTTGAATGCTTTGATTGCTAGAATACTTACCACGTGTACAAGCCATCTCGAGCTTGCTGGACTTATAGTGTTCGTGGAGTGGGAGCTGTAGGGCTTACGAGCAGAAGTAGAAGCGCGCGCGCGCACACACACACACACACTAGGGAGTTCATATACACACAAGTGGGATTAGCTTGGAGTGTTCACATCCCAACAACATCAATACTATGCCAATGCCAACAATAGCCGTCTACAAGGGTGCCTGTGATGTGAAGGAACTTTCTTCTCTAACCTTGAGAGATTTTTTGATTTCAAGGGTATATAGGATGATGCTTTGTGTATCAATGGTGCGCCCATTTATGTACAGAATGTTGCATAGCTGTGGTGTTGTTGCTAGTTTAGATAAAAATCTTAACTCAATAGGTATTTGGGAGTACTTCAAGAAGAAACTCAAGAAGCAATGCAATCCAATCGACATTGAGGAGGCATGTGGTCCTTTACATCAGCTGAAACAAATGGGTAGCATTAGAGACCATGCCAAGGATATTTCTTTATTTTTGTTAGAGATTGATGACATGATTGATAAAGATTCTCTTTTCTACTTCATGGATGGGTTAAAGGAATAGACACGTGTAGTGTTGGCGAGATGAGGTGTGTTGGAGCTAGAAGTTGCTATCACCAATGCTGAGCCATTCATTGATCACTCTTCCCAATCAAAGGAAAGCAGACCAGTTATAAACAAAGTGTGGATATAAGGACTGTAACGATGGTAACAAGTTGGACATGGCAAAGACAAGTAACTTAACACTAAAAACCTTATCGTATTTGTGATGGTTTACATTGGATGGATTGTTCGAAGCACAAGATCCTTATTCCCATGATGAACCAACATGAAGAAAGCAATATCTATGACAAAGGTCCCAAAGCCATAAATTTTTCCTAAACCAAGAACGGTCTTATGTTCATAAATGCAATCGTTAATGGCAAAGAAGTTCGAGCCATGTTGGATACAAGAGCAAGTCATAATTTCAATATCGAAGATGAGGTTAAGCTATTGGGCCTTAAGATTGCTAATAGCGGAGCTTCCCTCAAAGCAGTGAACTCGCCAGCTAAACCTATTGTTGACATTGCCAAGTTGATTCTGGTTCAACTTGTAGAATGAAGTAGAAGCTTAAACTTCTTTATTGTACTAATGAATGACTTCCAAATAATTCTAGGGTTGGAATTCTTCTACCAAGTGCATACATTCCTCTATTAGCGACAACCCCTCACACCATACTTGCAGGAAATAAGGTACGTGCCATTCCAACAAAAGTATGTTGCTAAGGTTGAGTCTAACGTGCTATCAGCTCTACAATTCAAGTGGGAGTTAAAGATGAATACACACTACTTTGCCACTATCCAAGAGTTGCATGATGGGGAAATTCATGACAACTCCAAGGAGCTAGTATTGGAGATTATACAGCTGGTGCTTCAAGCATGCCACATGAGCTATTAAAGAAGCTTCCACCAAAGCATGGGGTAGGTTACCAAATTGAGTTGGAGCTAGGTACTAAGTCATTGTCTACGACACCCTATCGCATGACACCTCTTGAGTTAGCTGATTTACGGAAATATCTCCAAGATTTGCTAGGCTCATGCTATATTTACCCCTTTAAGGCTCCCTTTAGTGCTCTAGCTTCCTTTTAAAAAGAGGATGGATCTCTTTGCATGCACATCGACTATTGAGTGCCTATACGGGATGACACATGTTCAAATCCTGAAAACAATCTCTTGCAAAAAGCAGGGTAAGACTGCATACAATGAGTCATTCCCTGGTACCTTGCATGACGGGAGCTTCGTGCATCGGACTGTCCTTTTTCTTTTACCTACAACAAATAATAATGCACCATGCTTTGGATTATAAACATATACTTGAACTCTCACGGTACCTGCAAGTACTTAATATAGATGGTTAGAATATTTTAGGCAAACTTGAACTTAGCTTAGATATTAGAATATTTTAAATAAACTTGAACACGACTTGGACCCTAAATCCCTAATGTTAAGTATAATCAAGAACTCAAACCTGGTTTGGTACCCATGGATGCTTGTCAGGGTACTTATTGGCATGCCCTAATTAGTGGACATGCAAATATGGGGTATTTGCTGCCATACCCTAATTACAGCACATGCAATATTTTGATGACATATGCAACTAGTTTTGAAAATGCTAAATGGTATGTTGATAAAAATGGCCAATATATATATTTTCATTAAAATTTATTAATCAACTCATATATTATATACTTACTTATATAACAAGTATATGCCAATCATACAATGAAAAATACATGCAAAATAATAGTTGATATTATTCAATAATGTAGCATGGACCATCTACATAAAATACATAATTAATATTTAACATGTGTTATTTGTAAATAATTATTAAGGCTTACAAGTTATTACCTATGATACCCTAACTAGTGCCTATGCAATATGTGGGTGACATATACATTTGGTCTTTAGAAATTCTAAATGATATTTTATTATAATAAAAATGGCTAACAAATTTACAATAAAGTATGCTTATGCAACATATTCAATTCATACTCCCACATAGAACAAGAATATGTCAATCATACAATGCAAAATATATGAAATATAATGGCTAATATTATTCAACAATGTAGCATCGATCATATACATAATTAATATCCATATAATTAATATTTAAAGTGTTTATATTTACAAAAGAATTAATGAGCCTTACAAGTTATTAGCTACCAAATACAGTAAATTATTGTGTTTAGTAGGGGTGACAACAGTTAAGGTTCTCAATATTTTTATTGTCTATACCCTACCTACTTGATGCGTCCAAGCCAATACCTCTCTTACCACTTTCTACAAGCAGCAAACCTGAACCTGATCCCTCTTAAAACATCATGATATCTCCAATATTCAAAATAATAACCAATTGGACTGCTAAAAATAACTAATTCCATCTTTCATATACAAAATATCTCTTGTAATTATGTATTCAATTAAATCATCATCTCCAGCAAATTAAATCCTCTTAAAACATACACCTATTTTTTAAAGTTAGTTTTGATACTTCAGAGTTCTGCTCATCCTTGCATATCTTATTGGTTGCAACTCTTCAGTGAATTGAAACATATACAAGGTGGGGAAAGTGTAACTAATGAGGAGGGATCAAGTGTCTGCAAATTGAATATTGCACAATCATCCGTCTGTTCTTTCATTGAGATTTTGAACTTTCATTCTTTAAGCCTTCTTTTTGCTGTTCCTTGCCCGCACATAATATTGGTTTGCCTTAAATTTGTTAATCAAATTCACTTCTTTCAGGTATTGCCTTCTTTGAGAGTGAAACATGATGAATTTATGTTGAGGGAGCTAGTTAAGAGATGGCTAAATCATAAAGTAATGGTCAGGTGGCTTTCACGTTTCTTTCATTACCTTGACCGCTACTTTATCACAAGGAGGTCACTTCCTCCACTAAATGAAGTTGGGCTTACACGCTTTCATGACCTGGTATAATGACATCCTTCTTTTGGTGCATTCCTGCAGAGTTCATTGTCATTCTCCATATTTCAAGAATTTTGCAGTAGGATACATGAGTCTGACCAAGCTGTTACTTTCTATTATTATTTTGTATAGGTCTATCAGGAAGTCAAGAGTAAAGTCAAAGATGCTGTCATCTCCTTGGTAAGTCTTACATTGTGTCTCAACATCAAATATTCAGCTTCTATCCGCCCTATCATTATGCATTTATAATCAGATTGATCGAGAGCGTGAAGGGGAGCAAATTGATAGGGCTTTATTGAAGAATGTCTTGGACATTTTTGTTGAAATTGGATTGGGTAACATGAAGTGTTATGAAGACGATTTTGAAACACATTTGCTTAAAGACACTGCTGCCTATTATTCTAGGAAAGCTTCAAACTGGATTCTTGAAGATTCATGCCCTGATTACATGTTAAAGGTACCGTATATCCAAGAATATATTCACATATGATTTCTGTCAAAATGCTTAATGTTCTATGCGGCTTTTCTAGGCAGAGGAATGCTTAAAGCGTGAGAAGGACAGGGTTGCACATTACTTGCACTCTAGCAGTGAACAGAAATTGCTAGAGGTATGAGTTTGCCTTTTTATGAGTTATATATTTAGCTGAAGTTATTAGTGCCTTAAATGTGCTTCCCTTAAAGGTTGTGTTCATAATCTTAAACTTTGTTGAATTATACCAATCAGGTTGGTTGTGAATATTTTTCTTTTATTTGATGCTTCGACTACCTATTCTGAATGGCACACGGTCTAAGACCACTCCTGGGGATTATGGATAGGTTTTTTTTTTTTTGTTAGGATTAGCTCTTAGAGTCAATTGTTAGATGATTGACAAGGGAACTTTTGTATCATATTTCATTAATAAAAGACAATGGTTATTATATTTATTTTAGATTCGTGTCAGATGAATAAATATAATAATATCCTAGGTAGTAGGTTCTAGTGTACAACATATCAATTGGTTGAATTGATAGTGGGAAGCTCTAGATATATTGAATACTACTCTTTAACTATTCCTAGTCAAGCATTAATATACAAAGATAATATTAATGCGTTGAGATTAACATATAGGTTAATTGATGACTTAATCCACAAGTCATGGATGTAAAATATTAAGTTGACACATAGGCATATATTAGAGAATATGCACTTAATTGACCTATCATGAGAATGTTTAATAGATCGTTATATGAGTATCATAAACATTTTCATAAGGACTATTAATATGAATAATCCTTAGACTTGAAGTAACTACGTTTCCCTACATACGGAGTTGTGTACTTTGATATCTACAAACGTCACCTATAATAATGTGGACTATAAAGTTGATCATTGGTATGTAATAAGTTATACGGAGGGATGTGAGTGATGTAGATAAGATCTATACCTTTCATATGACGGAAGTGATATCTCTCGGCCCTTGATTATGTTGGACTACTAAAATGCATAACCATGCTCAAATAAGTTAATATGAGATATTGAGCTCATTTGGTTAAGTGAGTCTACTTGGAGATCAAGAAACATAAAAATTGATAAGAGGATGACACAGATATATTTCATTGATCAATCTAGATATCGAGAATAGAAGGATCAAACTATACAAGATAATAGATACAGAAAGGTTATGTTGAATATTGACATTCTCGTCACTTGGATAGCAATGATGTATTGCTAGATGCTGCTCATTGCTTGTGTATCTAAAATGGTTTTAGAAATACTGTTAACGTTATGAGAACCTATTAGGTTACACATAAAGAACATGTTGATTTGGAGATGAGTTTATTTTAATTTGACTAAAATATGATGGACCCTAAGATTATAGGACTAATCCAAATTAGACTCATTGAGTTATGTTCATATGAATCCAACCATTGGATATTGGATTGAATCTAATCTGAATTAGATTCATTGAATTAGACTCAACCACTAACGTGGATTAGATTCATTGAGATTAATGGCCATTAAAGAGATTAATGGAGCATTAATGAGAGGAAGACCAAAGGACAAAAACCTTTTGTATTCATTGGATGTGTACAAAAGGCCTTTTGCATTGCATTGCATTTTCGGTGATGAATTGGATCTTCTTCCTCTTCTTCTTCTCTTGGCCGAATCATCTAAGTGGCTAGCACCACGAAGGTGGTTCTTCTCCGAAGGCTGAGTTCGTGAGACGAACGAATGACGTGTTCGTGTGGATACCAAAGAGGTGCGGCCACTCTGATTGTGCTGAGATCCGACGAATCAAAGTTGCTGCCGGGATTGTATCGTTCACGCAATAAAGTGTATACTGTATTCGCTTGGATCTTTGTAGGGATTATTTTTCCGTTGCGTATATTATTGTTTTTCGCAAAGATCCCTACAATTTTGACTTACCTTATTAATCTTGCAATGCTACTAATATTAATTAAGCTCTTGCTTCATTTTTTACTACCCCAGTGATATCATTCTTTTTCTTGCCCCTTAGAAAGTGCAACACGAACTATTATTTGTCTATGCTAGCCAACTTCTTGAAAAGGAGCATTCTGGATGTCATGCATTACTTCGAGATGATAAGGTACCAGTATCCTAGTTGATGCCTGTTAAATGAGTTTCCCTTGTAAAATTTATTAGGATTTAACAACTATCATCTGAATTCTTTATAGGTAAATGATCTCTCGCGAATGTACAGGCTCTTCTGTAGAATACAGCGCGGCCTAGATCCTGTTTCTCAAATATTTAAGCAGGTTTATTTCTGATATTTTTACTTCTCACCTTTTGGATTATCAAATTAAAAATAGTCTAACTTTCTGGTTTCTGAATTTTTACTCTCAGCATGTGACTATTGAGGGCACAGCTCTAGTTAAACAGGCAGAAGATGCTGCAAGTAACAGAAAGGTAGACTAGTTAGTTTGTTTGTAGAAGCATATTGTTTTAAATCCCATGAATTACTAGGTTTAAGATTCCAGTGCATCCAAACACCATCCACTCAAAACTAGAGAGAAAAGTGAAAAAACGATTACAAAGTGTCTAAATTGACAATGTAGAATTATGTGTAACAGACTTGTATATATTTTGATGCTTTGATCTCAATCAAAATCAGATAATTCTTAGCTTAAACATTTTGCTCTTAACATTTTGCAACTTGTCATCTGCATTTCAGCAATCTTTTAAGATGTAATAATATATGCATTAGTCTAAACTACAGAGTAATTTTGCAATGAACTAGGTTACTTGTAAGTGTGGTTTAGAAATGGATCCTTTTGTGGCAACTTAGTGAACCAAGCAAGGGTTAAAATAGCTTTGCCAGAAGTTTCACTTTTGACCGAAACAATATAGTTTCAGTATTCTGCCATGCCGATTCAATTTTAGTACTCATTTACTTTCACTTGTATATAGTTGAAAAAACTTCATTATGTTATAGACTATTACAAGAATTTTGATCACCTTGTCATGGATCAATGGAACATTTGTTGTTCTAACATCCTTACCAGATTAGGGATTTCCAAGGGCCAATTAAGTAATTATCCTTGGATATGTGGTACTCTATATATGTCCATTAGAATGCCTTGAATCACCATTGAGAAATGGAGTTCAACTGACACAATTGCAATGCAATTAGGTTTGACTATCATAGAGGAAGATACACATCTTTCCGAGCTTTAATATGATGAATTATCATATGATGCATTAGAACTATAATAAAAGACTAAAAGTACGATGAACCATTATTAGAATCAATGCTAAATCATTTTGTCTACCACCTCTATATCAATGTTGGTACTTGCTCTTCATAGCTGCACTATAACCATCATCATCCTAGGTTGCATGGGTATATCCTTGCTCATATGCCCAAGGCTCAGGTGTGGAGTCAAGGGAATAAGATTCATTCCGTACGCATCTGCACAGTCATTGCATCCATCAGTAGTTGTATTGCTATCAACATTGCAAATTATAATTTTGAATTTTTTGTCTGATTACATCATCAGAAGGCGCTGATATCTCATTACTCTCATCATGCTCTTTCTTATTGATTACATCTAGTGGGTTTGACCAATCAATTGACCTCTTCTTTGTAGCTAGTTTCTATAAATAGATTTGGAATATTTCTCTTTTTCTTTACTAGAGATTTTAGTTTTTATTGTTGTTGTTGTGTTTGGGATTGAGATGTATGAAAACATCCAAGTTGATGATCCGATTCCTCCATGTTGCTGCGTCAATTTACATATAATATCTCTTCATCCCTTTCTCTGATTTATAGATTTCCAGTTATTCTTCTCTCTATGGATCCACATTACTTTTGGGCCATGCTGTGCGACATGGCTTGGTGTTTGATTCCATCGAACTAAGAATCATTATATTTTGGCTTACCATATCTTGTGAAGTTTTCTGAAGTCTGCCCTCCCTGCACAACATATTTGATAAACTTTTCAGAACTTGTTTACCTGTAAGTAACAGCACCTGTAACATTCTTACACTGTAAATTTTCAGGCTGAGAAAAGGGATGTTGTTGGTCTCCAAGAGCAGGTACAGATTGGTCATTTCTTGTTTTACTTGTTTGGGAGCTAATTGATTAGTCATTATCTGAGTCATCTTAACGTCCCTGGCGTTTGTAGGTTTTTGTTAGAAAAGTTATTGAACTACATGACAAATATTTGGCATACGTGAATGATTGCTTCCAGAATCACTCCCTTTTTCACAAGGTATTTATTATTATGGACAACTATTTGCGATGTATTTCTTATGATTTATCCAACTTTGCCTGTTTGGATTAGGCACTCAAAGAAGCTTTTGAGGTTTTCTGCAACAAGGGTGTTGCAGGCAGCTCAAGTGCTGAGCTATTAGCTACTTTTTGTGACAATATCCTTAAGAAAGGTGGAAGTGAAAAACTCAGTGATGAAGCAATTGAAGAGACTCTTGAGAAGGTGAATACCGTGATTATGTATCAGTTCTTAATGTTGCCATAACCCATCCTTTATCTTGTATTTTATTTCTCATTTTGATGTTTATATTCCTCTTTCGTAGGCTCTAGGGGTTGGATTCAACCATTTTCCTATGTTTTGCAGGTTGTAAAGTTGCTTGCTTATATCAGTGACAAAGATCTGTTTGCCGAGTTCTATAGGTATATAGCCGTCTATTTGTTGGCTATTTGGTGACTTGTATCCATTATGATATTACCTTTGTTTTCTTTTCTGTTATTTTCAACCTTGGCTGAAGTCAAAAGTTGTGAATTCATAGGAAGAAGCTTGCCAGGAGGTTGCTCTTTGACAAAAGTGCTAATGATGACCATGAGAGGAGCATTTTGACAAAGCTAAAGCAGCAATGCGGAGGGCAGTTTACTTCAAAGATGGAGGGCATGGTCAGTATCAGCATTTTGATTTGCTCGGTTAGATATACAACGGTGACCTGATTTTGTGGGTTTGGTTTCAGGTCACTGATCTTACCCTTGCAAGGGAAAACCAGTCTAGCTTTGAGGACTATCTCAACAGTAATTTTCATGCTAATCCAGGGATAGATCTTACTGTTACTGTTCTAACGACTGGATTCTGGCCAAGTTACAAATCATTTGATCTGAACCTTCCTGTTGAGATGGTTAGTTGACTCATGTTCCATTTGTCTCCCCTTAATGTTAATTTACTATTATCAGTCTTAAAATGCCAATATGAATCTAATTCAGTATGAAAAAGAAATGGATTTAACAAGCAATTATCCATTTTTTACAGCAAGAACTTGCAGAATGTACTTAAATGACTCATATCATAGCATCTCAGAGGATATTATCTCAGTTAATTGAACATTTGTTAGTATGATTAGCCTAAATTTAATATGGTTTCCCTCATAATTTTAACTCATAATCAGTTATTCTATTATAATCCTTCATTTGTTCTTATTCTCCGCACTTAATTTTTCACCCCATTATATATTTTCTTTTGTTGTACTTAATACTATCAATAAAGATTAAATAATATCGTATTGCTAATATGAGAGATTAATATAATCAATAAATAATATTTGATGATTTGGTTATAATTATTAATAAACTGCCCATGTGAATCTAGAGCTTGAGAGAAAAATATTAAGCTTTGTATTAGGGCTTTACAAGCTGTGTAATTGACTTCCATAGAGTTCTATAGAAAGATAAGTTTTTTTTTTGTCGACATCAAACACTCATAATGCAAATTATTATATTATATATTTCCATTTAATAACATATGACGTTATTGATAGGAAATAATAAATCATAATACTATTAATAAATTATAATTAAATAACAATTTAGTTTGCTTAATTAATATTTAAAAAGGCTCAATAATTACCTAAACTACTTGTTAATATGTCTTAATATATACTTAATTCCTAAATTACCTAAATTATCTCATTATCTTAATACATTATTATAGGAAAATAAGATCTTTTTGTTGTCGATCCCAAATTCTTAATGATGATTTATTAACATATATTTTACCAAAAAATAACATATCAGACATTCAATGGATATTAATAAATGATAATAATGTTAATACATTAAAATTAAATAAAAATTTAGTATGATTAATAAGCAGCTATATATATAAAATTGTTAATGCCTCTCTAGTATATATCTGTCAAATTTCCATAAACTTAATGTCTAATTACCTCCTTAATTTTCTTTAACCTTTATACATTATTAACTTAACTATATGCCAATACTTGATAGTCGAGTTATACTCAAAATATCCCTCTTCTCCACTTTCCTAAATGACTTTGCCTCAAATTTAACAAAATGTCACCTTTTTGTTGGTCTTCAGATGAGCCTCTTCATGCTTGTTTAGTAAAATTTTTATCAAGCTTGAATAACAAAATTGTCACCTTTATAATTTAGGTAAAACTTTGATCTAATACGTGAAACTTATATTATTTACTTATTTTTTGACATATTATGAACGATTTAAGATTGCAAAATTTTATAAATTATAATGTTTTGTATATTTGAATAAAAAAATTAAGAAATAAATTTATACTTAAATTTTATGTAAGTTGGTAAATAAATTTATTCATAAATTGTTTATGAGTTTTTTTGATAAATGTTAACAAACCAAGCTTACTATAGTTCAAGTTTGTTTGTGTTATATATTTGTTTACTATTGAACAGACATCAATGAGCTATATCGAATGAAACACCAAGTTTGTTTATGAAGAGCTGGTTCCTTTAAGATCCTAGTTAGCTGATTGGCTGATTGTTGTAATGTAGTGATTTTTATTTTATTTTATTTTTTAATGCACCTGACTTGATGGGCCTACTGCCTTGTCTCACTTATGCTCTTGGCCTTGTTTAACTTACCTGCAAGATTTGGTCTATGCATATGCCCTTCACTCTCTGCATCATAAAAGCCAATGTAAGCTATCGAATGTTGGTTGTACTGTTGTTAGATCAGATGTCTCTCAGTGGTGGATGTAGGCAATCTTGGGGATCCCCTAAAAAATGCCTCTTCTCTCATCTGATCTTTTTGTCTTCTCATGCTTTTGGTTTTCCTTCTTCCCATCCTCTATATTTCTCACTTTCTGTTTAAGCATATTTGATTCTTGGCAACTTATTTCAAACACTTCTGATTCTGTCTTCAATCCAGATTAGTATCCAATTATCCATGGTATCCGTGAACATCAGAATAAGATAATTGCTATTAGCTTAACTTCTTTTGCTGTTTGGAAATTATTCAAGGTACAGGAAATCCCATCTCTCTAATTGAAGTTGATAATGAATATACTGTACTGATACACCGACATCGCTTGGAAAAGCTAGAGTTATTGACATCAAGTCAAAGTCTTGCCAAGATTTTTTTTTATCAGAAAGGATCCGAATACTAAGTATAGCTACCGTACTTGAACAGATAAATGTAGGTCAATGTGCATAATCTAATACTAAAATAATACTGGAACCAGAAAATCACTACACTTACCCAAACCCTTTAAGTTCTTTGTCCTATTGGGTGACAAGTCACATCAAATTTTGCTCTCTTGGGTATCTGATTGGCCCTCTGTTGGATGTCATCCTTTGTGTTATGGATGGTCTGGTCTTGTTTCTGCCTTTACTACATATTGGTGGGAAATGGTATTGCCAAATTCCTCCGTCTTTCATTTGCTTACTTACCCTTTTGTTTCCTGTTGCAATTTCTTCAATCATGTTAAACACCATTTTTTCTACCAAGAGATGAAAATTAAGAGCAAAGAAGGAACATAGAAACCTTCATCCTTGTTCTCATTGGCTTTATTCTAATCCAAAACAAACATATTGCAGTGCATTACTACAATATTATTTCTTTTGGCTTTACTAAGTTCAATTGAAATAAATGGTTAGGACAATGAGGAAAGATGTGGGTGACATAAAAGCAATAATGCAAATTTATGGATTTCATCTTCAAATTCAAAGATTTGTTATTTAAAGAAAATTGTGTGCGAGTTTTTTACTTGTGTACGAGGAACTGATTTTAATATCTAATTTCAGGTTAAGTGTGTGGAGGTCTTCAGGGAATTTTATCAGACAAAAACTAAACATAGAAAGCTTACTTGGATATATTCTTTGGGTACCTGTAATATCAATGGGAAATTTGAACCCAAAACCATTGAACTTATTGTAACAACATATCAGGTATCTATTTAACCCTCAATACTTATTGTTTAAAATAATCTTGGATGTCAACTGTAAGCATTCGTGAGTTGTGTACAGGCGGCTGCTCTTCTTTTGTTCAATGCCTCTGATAGATTGAGCTATTCAGAGATCATGACTCAACTTAACTTGACGGATGACGATGTAATCAGATTGCTCCACTCCCTTTCTTGTGCCAAGTACAAAATTCTTAATAAGGAGCCAAGTACCAAAACTATTTTGTCAACTGATGTGTTTGAGTTTAATTCCAAATTCACTGACAAAATGAGGAGGATCAAGGTCTGTGCGCAATTCGGAAGATTTAGTTTTTTTCTTTCTTTTTTTTTTTCCTACTCGTGGTTGCTTCTTCCATCTATTTAATCACACATTTATTTGGATTCATTGGTTTGTCATCAACTTCAGATACCTCTCCCTCCTGTGGATGAGAAGAAGAAAGTAATAGAAGATGTTGACAAGGACAGAAGATATGCCATTGATGCTTCCATCGTGCGCATTATGAAAAGCAGGAAAATTTTAGGTCATCAACAGTTGGTGATGGAGTGCGTTGAGCAACTTGGTCGTATGTTTAAGGTACTGGATTTCTCTCTCATTTTTGGCTTCATAGTGAATTATATGCATACTGTTGATACACATGAAATAATATGCCCACAGGTTATTTGTACACTTCATGTTTCTACCACATGGTTTTTAAAATTAACTGATTATGATCAGTCCAGTTCGAACTGTTTCAATTTCACATTCCATTTTATCTAGGTTATAATAAATACAAAATCCATTGAATTGACTTTTTCTGATAATTATAAACTTGAATCAGCAAAAAATTCAGGTAAAGCAAGTAGGAGAAGCAGATGGATTGTTCTAATTTTGGTACACATCTGCTGTGTGTGCGTGTGTACAACAAAATAGAGGGGATGAGATACATAAGATATGGGAAAAGAGGTTTTATTGCCCCATGCATTCATTGATATTATTGCCTCTTTGTCTTCAAATCTAAGGTTATTGTGGTATCTGCCTAAACTAGTAAGGAAAGTTTAATATTGACCTTATTGGATTTGTTGGGTTACTCAGATCAAAATTGAAAAAGAATAATTTTAAACTAAGAAAATAGAAAAGCATAAAAACTATTTTTTTTATCAGTGTATCATACAATAGAAAAGGAATTATAATAATTAAAAAACACGAAAGAGTTTCTTAAAGGATAATGTCTATCATATTGAGCAGTCTTCTAAATAATCCAATTTGACTGTAATTAATATGGTAAAATATCTATTTATTAATAAATACAATCTATTTATTTCCACATATTATTTAGAATTATGTTGTGTAATTTGGCGTGAACTATTTTTGGAATTTATGAAAAATTCTATACATTATCTTTAAGATTCCTAGTAGTGAAAGATTTTAGGCTTAATCGAGTAAAGATAGAATATATGCAATTTAAATTTAGCATTATTAAATATAATAGACAATTGTTAAGAAAGAAGCTGACGACGACTTATCTAGAACTGAGAGCTTTAAATATTTAGGATAATTTTTGCAAAAGGATGGAGGGATTAAGAGAAATGTCTTAAATACAAGCAGGATGTTGAAATGGAGAAGGGCGTCGAGTGTTCTATATCGTAAAGTATCTTTTAAACTTAAATGGAGGTTCTACAAAATGACGGTTAAACATGCCATGTTATATGGAGCTGAATGTTGGGCTATGACTCGAGCACATGATCAGAAGATGAGAGTTATAAAGATGATGATGTTAAGGTGGATGCGTGAATATACGAGAAAGGACTAGATAAGAAATAGAAATATTAGAGTTCTCAGGGTTGCATCTATTGAGGGAAAAATTCGAGAGACAAGCATAAGATGGTATAAATCTGTACTTAGACGGTCAATAAATGCTCCAGTTAGGCAATGCGAAATTATGATAAATATGTACATCAAATGAGGAAGATGATGACCAAAAAAGATTTGGATAGGAACAATAAAATAAGATAAAATTTATTTAAATATAGATGATGATATAGTAGGGATATAACACAGAGAAGGATCCATGTAGCCGACCCCACCTAGTAGATAAATCTTGGTGGTTGTTTTATTCGTATGTCAAATCATGATTTTTATTAGCCTAACTATTTTAGTAGGTGGTGAAGCTCATTTATTTATAATTATTTCATCATTGTAACATTTATGCATTTCTTATGGAATTATAATGTTTTAAAATGATCAATGCATTGCAAATATACTTTAAAATAATGAAATTTAGTTTATCTGGATTTTTTTGGGTAAATAAAGGTATATGATACATTTCAATTTTTTGAAAATTTTAGTATAATTTTCTATCTTATTATTGAAGATTGCACTAAATATGTATAGGTGGATGAGAGCGATTACAGATATTCTTAATATTGTTTTGAAGTTTTTCTTTTGTTTGTTATTGTTATAGCTGATTAGCTAAATAATGGCTGAGAAGCTCGGACATGCATTTTAAAGGGTAATTGTTTGAATATAATATGTGATTACGCTGTCAATCTTTTATTTTTTACCACATCCAGTTTTTCTGCTTAGCACATGCCTATCTTTTATTTCTTTTTATTCCTCAAATTTTATACTTCAGCTTCATGCCATGGAGTTGTGAAGGGTTGAGGATGATGATTATTTGTTGTTTCCGCACCATTAAAACACTGTTTTCATTATATGTGTTCTTTTATAGGATGACCATCGGTTCTATCTCTTTTTATTTAGTTTTTGGAACTATCTAATGTGGCAAAAAAGTGATTCGCTCGCCTCAACGTCTCTGTCAATCCATCCCTAGGCTAACACGGAGGAGGTAAATCACGGGTGGCTATTAGCCATTAGTGTAATTGCCAAAGCATGGGGGAAGGCATGCTCGGACGCGCCGAGTTGTTTTTAGAACTATCTAGAATCATATTATGGTGACATCATTCAACAGATAATATCATGATGACATCATTCATGTTATGGTGAATCATATTACACTGTAGCGACTTTCAGCATCTCTTCTACATCTCATATTATGGTGGCATCATTCAACAGAATACTTTGGAGTTGGCAAAAGTTAATCATTTGACTGGAGCCATCTAATATCCTCTCATTTCAATCATAGTGTCCGCTGTCTGAGCTTTCATACTCTATTCCAATCCTGAGAAATCAGAGAAATCAGGCAAATCGGATTGGTCTTGACCAATCCTGATCCAATTGGGTTGAAAAGTATGGATTGCACAATTAATTGCACTTTAGAGGAAAAGGGTGTGTGACTGGTGTAAGGAAATTAACAAGAATTTTAAAAGAAGGCAAGAAGCTAAGCTTTGGCTTTCACGTAGATGTGTTTGCTGTACAAAGAAGAAAAGTTGGGGGGCCATTTTAAAGTAAGACACGAAAGAAAATATCTAATATTCCAGTTTGTGAACTATACAAATGAAAATATATAGATAGATATAATAACATCTATAATATCATTACCTTTGTATGAATTGTTAGAGTTAATAAATGGTTATTTATATGGTATGAGTAAAGAATGTTTATGGTTTGGGTATTATGAATAATATATTTTTTTTATGCCTTCCAACTTAGTATTAATGCTTTCTAATTCTAAGAGTTTTCTTCATCAACCCTCTTAGGTAAGTTTGGATTTAATATTACGATGCTACCTTTCCTTGATCCATCATGAAGATATCCAAACCCTTCTCTCTGTCCTCATGTGCCCCTGTTAATTCCTAGGTTGCATCTCACACTTTGTCAATTCTTCAACTTCTCTTTGCCATTGCAAATCACATGGAAAGCCTACCTACTTCCGTGCTGTCTCCATTCAGGCCACTCCTACATTCTTTTGCATGAAGTCACCACTTGTTCTTCGCTAATCTCATGTCTGTCATTGGTGCCATAGCATCATCTATATTGCCCCACCCTCTAATCTTCTGCAGCAAGGCTCTCATCAACATCTCTCCCAGACACTGGAGGCGACAGATTTGCACGTTGCCCTTGTCTACTAATCAAGTAAAGGAGACCCTCTCTTTTGCCACTGATGATACCCTTATTGGTTACCATGACATCCACCTTGCTTGTTTACATCAAGAGGCCAAAATTTTATGTTTCTCCCTTGGCTATCTGTTCTTGCTTAGGTCCTTACTTGAAACGACATTCAATGCCAGTCCAATTCAGTCTGTGGACAGGTCTACCTGTTCTTAAGTTATGAAGACCGAATCTTTTACCACTTACCTCTGGTGTTTGCGCTAACAACTGGAGGTTACTATATCTGGCTCTTTAAATGGCCTGCTTATACTGTGCCCTGTCGTTGTGCGAGCAGTTCTGTGCTCCAAGGCACAACTGAGAACCTAATCAAAGTGGTCATCCTAGAAGCCTCCAAAGCAAGCAGTTCCCCTTGTTAAGTTTTCTTCACCTCTATTATACTTGCATGCCCACACTAATTGAAGCAACATGATAGTATTATGATTTGGATCTCATCAAGAAGAAATTGACAATACTTTTTTTGATAGGTTGTATGACATCAATATAGTTCTTTTTCCTTAACTCAATTCCATAGAGTCTGATGTTTGTGAATGTGGAGAGGCCAATTTTTAATGGTTGCAGAGAGAAATAGAGATTAGAGCTCAGACTAACAGTCGAGTAACATATAAATTGAGATACTTCTGATAAAAAAGATAAGAAAATTCTTGATTACTTAGCAAGACCTGATCAAACCATATATAATGCTCATTGGAATATTATATATTCTTCTATTATCCAAGGAAATTCTTATTTCTTGGCGAAAAATCAAAGAAATAAATTCATCATCCCATTACAATATGATAAAAAATGAGAGAATGAACTAATACCCTGTTTTGGTATTTCAATTGAAATACCAAAACATGGTGTTTTTCGTAGAAATAGTATACTTTCTTTTTTTGATGATCCACGATACAGAAGAAATAATTCGTGATTTACTAAATGTGGGACAATAGAGGTTAATTCAATTATAAAAAAAAGAGGATTTGATTGAGTATAGAGGATCAAAAGAATTACTTCTGAAATACCAAATGAAAGGAAATGTTTTATTTTATTCTCTACCCTTGCAAGGTTTATATTCTAGGGAGTGAAAGACTAAGTTTGGTATTACTCTCATGGATGAGAAGATATAAAAAAGAATTGGATCTCTAATTGATATTATTTGTTGAATTTTAGACATTAGGATCATTGTGCAAAAAGGCGGGTCCCGCCGCTCAGCGGCCCCCTAGGCCTGGCCCCACAGGAATCCTAGGAGGAAGTAAATCAGCGGTGAATGCTGGCCCGGTTAAAGCGTGGTGTCTCCGGAATTTAACACAGCCGGCCCAGATTATTCATCCAGTGCGCGTCCGTGGACCTTCGACCCTATAACTCATTGTGCAAGGATGCCACGCCTTAACCGGTTGATCCAGCCCGCGGGGGCATAATATCAATTAGAGATCCAATTCTTTTTTATATCTTCTCATCCATGAGAGTAATACCAAACTTAGTAAAGGCAGTTGTCTAGTTGGTTTCACCATGGCACCAAGGCGCCAAAGGCAACCCTTTTAAAAAGCAGTGTAGGAGGACTGCCTTGGCTGCTCAAGAGGTCCACCAAGGCATTCTTGATAGTTTTAAGCAAAACATATATATTTTTTATATAAGTTGTTGCATCATTTGACATTAGTTATCTTTATTTTAAGATTAGTGTGACACCGATTATGTTTTGACCTATGACTATGATTCATTGAATTTTATATTTTCTTTGCTTTAATATTATATTAATGTTGACTGCCTAGGCTTCCTAGGTGTCCACCTAAGTGCTAGACAACGGGCTTATAGCATATTACAGCATGAATCTGCCTTTTAATACATTGATTATGATCAATGTCCTAAAATCGGTCTAGGCAGCCGCCTAGGCGTCGCCAGCCGCACCAAAAATATGCTAGTTGGCCAACCTAGGTGGCCTTGGACTAATCGATCGATTTGTCTAGGCATCGCGGAAATAGTGCAGGGTTTAATGATTTTTTTTAGTTTGGGCTTTTAAATTTAAAGCCCAATTAATTGAAATGTAACCTTTTTTTTTTGGATTGGGCTTAAGTTTTATAAGCCCTAAAATTTAGTCCAACACGGAAATCGATTTGTTGGCTTGCCTTAGTGGCTAGCATTAAACTCATGAGTGAGAGAACTTTACAAAGATGATTTTGCATCCGAAAAAGAAAAGGAGGATCACAATGATGATATTGAGTTTGTGTCCATGAAGAACAAGTTGTTGAAAATTAGAGAGAAGTAGAATAAATTTGTGATATTTTATTAGTTGTGTAATTTTGAACTTATTTTAAATTTGATGTTATTGTGTTAGTTATAGAATGTGATATATTATATAATTTATATTGATATCGTATAATTTGGGGGCCTAGGTGCTAGGCGTTGGACTGGCGTCCGACTAGTGCCTAGCGAATTTTAGAACCTTGATTATGATATATACTAATTTTGATAAGGTATGATATTGATTTTATTTATTTTAGCTCATCGACTACCTGCATCAATATAATGTTTTTAGTAGTTAATGAAAGCTTAAAGAGTTATTTGGAGTTGCTTTTTTAATCTCATATATTAACATTTTGAATTTTTTACTCTTCAAATTCTTCCAATCAACTTTGATACTACTTATCAACATTGGATCCTACCTATCTGATATACTTCATACCAAATGCTCTTCACCATCCTGTCATAATTTAGAAACCATTACCACCAACTATGTTTTAATACAATCTTGTTTTTTCCCCCTTTTTTCTCATTGTCTGTGGCAAAAGGTAAAACCGTCACCTTGGTGGCTCCTCTAGAGTGGCCCCACACTTAAAGGGGATAAATCACGGGAGATTTTGCCCAGCAACAGTAGCGCATACCAGTTATTGGCATAGCAGTGAAATTTGGAATTGATCTAGTTTGGTTGTCCCATTTTGTTGTATATTTGCGTCTGTTGAAATGAGAAACAGCTTCAGCCAAGTATAATACATATTAAAAACTGAGTATCTTCTAGTATTATTCATTATTTAGTGTTGTCCACATACTACTTTTGCAGCCCGACTTCAAAGCAATAAAGAAGCGGATAGAAGATCTGATCACTAGGGATTACTTGGAGCGAGACAAGGACAATCCAAATCTTTTCAGATATTTAGCCTGATTGATCCGCAATCTCATTAGAACTCCCCTGTCAAACAGAATCTGAGTGACAGCATGCAATGAGCCTAACCCTTTACGTACTCAGTGCTGATTGATGACATTTTGTAAAGATTCTGGGAGCATCTTGTACATTCATCTTGGAACCAGGTTTAAGAAACTGCTCCAATACGCACTGAAGTGAGGCATTGTAGTACTAAGAAATTGTGTTATTAAGATGGTAATGGTGTTTAATAGTTTAATCAAATATTTCTGGTATTATATTTTCCTTATTTTCTGCCTTTTATTATCACTTGGTTCTATTTTACTTGTGATATATCGGTGATACTGTCTTCTAAGTAAACAGGGTTATTTGTATCTGGTGAAAAATGACCGCCCTAGTTTGATGCTTAGGTGTTATGTATCACTTCGGTTAATTTCAACTGGCTAAACGCGTAGACTTGTTTTAGTTGATGCTTTAAATTCCAGACATTAGGGTCTGGTTTCTGGTAGATATTATTGCTGCTTAATAAAATGATTTTATTCGATTACAATCATGCATTCTAGGAAGCTGTTAAGTGCCTGCCTACGGTATTATCCTACTACTGTGTAATGATTGGCTAAATCTAGAGATAGAGGTGTAATGGAGTTAGAACGAGGAAGAACTTTGCTTTGACACGTTGGGCTGTACGTGTAAGACGTTCAGTCTGGTACTCATAGACAAATGGGTTGACGTATGTGGCATGCTGTTTTAATATTCCCCAAAAAAGAGAGGTTCAACCGTTAAAAAAGCCCCTATCATACTGATTTATTAGGTAGTGTTACAATTTTGTTTGGGCAAGTTAGAGTAAATTTTAGGATAAATTAAGGTGGTGGTGAGGATTAATTAGGCTCAAAAAAATTCTACTTCGATTGGTTATAATTAAATAAGGTTGATGATTTGGGTATAGTTTCACGGGCAAAACTTTAACAAGCGTCTCTTTTTAATTGAATCAGCGTTCCATTTTGATTTTCTATTTAAAAAGCGTTCCATTCCTATAGAAATATCCTTTAATATTTCATGCTCTTGATTCGGTGTGTCAAAAATGAATTCAATCTCATCAATTCGACCTGTGTTGAATAAAAAAATATTGGGTTCGGATTGAGGATTTTTGATTTAGGTTTGGAGGGTTTTCGGATGATGTTAGAATTGAATTCGGGTTGATTAGGGTTGATTTGAATTTGGTTTTAGTGAAATTTTTTGGGATTAAATTAAATTTTATTTTAAAAATTATGTATATATATGGTAAAAGATGAAATCATCATCATGCTGTAAGATTGGATAGAGCGTTAGAGGGGAGAGGTGAATAGCGCATATTGCTTTTTCATGATTTTCGAAAAGAATGCATCGAAATAGAAAAAGAGAAATAAAAATAAAGCTAACACCTTTATTTTTTTTACTTGGTTCATAGTTTATGCTGTTAGTCCAAGACTTGTGATTGTTGATTGCTTTCGTTGGATAATTCACTATCAATTTGTCAAATACAAAGATTCGGATATGCAATACAATTAATGAAATAACAAATACTTCACAATAAAAGAAGATTTGAAGTAGAGGATTGTTGTCAGTGCAGTGTTGCAACGTTGTAGTCGAATTTCGGAGCATCACGAACAATGTTTGAGCATAGAAGATGAGTGATGTGCCCCTGGTCGAAGGTGCCTTTTTATAGCCCATTCTAGTCACATGGACCAGCTCTAGACGCCTCCACCAATGCCTATTCGATCCACTTTCGTTGCTGAGTTATCTAACTCTAGATGTCTGGACCACTCTTGGGCGTATAGACTGCTGACATGGCTAAACCAGGATGAAGCTCTATTCGAGTTACCTCTATCCCTTTCCAGGCACCTGGAAGCTGACGTGCACTAGCCAATTGTAGCATGCTAACTTAGCTACAGGCGGCTAGATTTGGGTCTAACCAGGCGCTTGGACTAGTTGAGGTTCCCGGACCTCTAGTCGCTTGGGTCCACTCCAGGCGATTGGAAGCTCTTTTCTCGGTTAACTTTCAGCTTTGATTTCCTGCATCACAGAGTTAGCAAAATAGATATAATATAAGATATAAACTATTCGACAGTCTCAAGACTGTCTGATCCTAACTTTTGGATTTCGCTGAAACCCTAGCTCGGACTGATGCTTACTGTTTATTTCGAGGGAAATCATCCTCACCTACTCCCTTATGAGAGTTTACCTAACTTAACATCCGGTCCTCCGGATCTATGTAGACTTTGTACTCGACATCCGATCCTTAGGACTTCCTCTTGATGTCCGGTCCTCCAGACCCATCGAATTACTAGATGTCTAGTCTTCAAACCCGTCTAAATTTCCCACTTGGTGTACTAAATCTACCAAGTCTTCCTATTCAGTCCCATCGACCATGACTTTTTTTGTCTAATCACAACTAGGATTTTTCCTTTACTTAATGTTCACTAGGACTTTTGCTTGCCTAGTATGTAGTCAACTTGACATACTAGGATTTTCTGGTTGAGTGACCTGCAAATATCAAAACATAGATTCGACTATCTGATGCTCCTTGCATTAACAATCTTCTCATTTTTAATTTATGGCAAACTAGTTCAATGTTAAGTAAAATTAACAAAAAGAAAAGATTTAAAAAAAAAATGCTCCTTCCCTCTTAACTTGATATATCCCTTGAAATCAATGTTCAAGAGATCTTTGAAAAATACTTAACTTTTGACATTAAACTTTCCCCCTTTTAACATATATCAAAAACATGATTTAAATAAATTATAAAAAGGATTTTTCAATATTTAGAAATAGAAATTTTTTCAATCGGAATTTTAAAGAATACTTTATGATTAAATTTTTAGAGGAAAAAACACTTGAAAGTTTACATTGTCAAAAAGTTCTCCCTTAATCTAGACTCCCCCCCTTTCATTTTCAAAGGTAGCATAAAAAAAAATAGAGATTTTGAAAATCATTTTAAGATTTCATTTTGAAAATATATATATTTTTAATTTGAAAACTAATTTAATGCTTAATTTTTTAAAAATAATATTAAAAACATTTAATTTTCAAAAATAATTATAAAAAACTACTTTAAGTCAAATTTTGAATAAACATTTTAAAGCCCCCGGGGCTATGGTGCAGCGGCAGGGCATCCAAGTTATCACTCAGACACCCGTGATTCGATCCCTAACTATGATACATTTATAGAAATTTTTTCTCCAAATGGGACCTACAACTAAGGGATACTAGTGAAACACTCCTAGTTTTTTTATACGTGCCCAAGCATGTGGACGTCTTGAATCATAATTGCACTTACAACCACACATATACTCAATTTAACTGAATTACTTAAAACAAATAACTACTAGTAACATTTGGTACTGGTCATATGATCTGAGAACTTATTCTACGAAAGGAAACATTTAGTTACACAAAAACTAAACTGGAAGGTCTTCGGGTTGTACTACCATCGTCCCAAGCTGGCTCACTGGTCATTGCCTCCTGTCTCATTCATCTCATTGCTTGAAAAAAAAAGGATTATAATCTGTGAGTCGAGAGACTCAACATATTCAGAATCATGTTATGTAATAGTTAACACCTATAATCTAGTGTACTAAGGGATACACAGGTTAGGTAACTCAGGACTTACATATCATGGACATGAGCAGAGGCGTCGACATAGGCACATGAGCATAAACATGTAAGTAAACTAAGCATAAAATAAACATAATCACGAGCATATACATAAGCATAAGCATACTTACATGACATAAACATACACATAAGAATAGACTTAATCATGAGCATATATATAAGCATAGACATAAGTATACTTGTATGACATAAACATACATATAAGAATAGACTTAATCATGAGCATATATATAGGCATAGGCATAAGCATATTTGCATGACATAAACATACACATAAGAATAGACTTAATCATGAGTAGATACACATGCAGTCATAAGCATAACCACATAGGGGTGGTGAGCTCCCGGGCTAAGGTCACCGATCACACTCAATCTCATAGAATTTGGTGAGCTCCTGGGTTAAGGTCACCGGACACACTCAACTACGTAGATTTGGTGAGCTCTCGGGCTAAGGATGCTGGTCACACTCAACCACTTAGATTTGGTGAACTCCCGGGCTAAGGACACCGGTCACACTCAACCATGTAGATTTTGTAACACCCATAGGGTACTTAGCAAGATTTTAGATATTTTTATCATGAATAAAAATAAAAAGGCCTTATATGTAAAATTTCAAAAACAATAAAATAAGAGAACCAAAAAGAGATGACGAAGGTTTGAACCTTGGATCTCTTACTAGATACATGTATGTATTAACCAATAGACCAAGAGTAATTATTGTTAGAAAGGAGAGGGAAATCATAGTTAAAGGTAAGGAAGTGAAGGCTCTCTTCACTTAGAAGGAGAAATTGAAGTTGCCTTCTTCCTCTCAAATGAAAAGAGGAGCCTTGCTTCTTCTTTTCATTTAGAGTGAGTAAAAGAAAGGAGAAGGAAAAATGTAATTTCCCTTCCTCCTCTCATGTAGAATAAAAGGAGAAATTAAAGAAGAGAGTTCATTTTTTTTCTCTTCCTCCCTTCCTCCTCCTCTTCACTGTGACCAAGAGTTTTCCCCTCACCATTGCCGAGCCCAAGCAAGAAGCTCCTCTCTAGGAAGGCTCCACAAGCAAGGTCTCTTCCCTAAGAAAAAAAAAAAATCAAGCGAGGATGTGAGTATCCCCTCACTGCAGTATAAGTAGTTTCGATTTGTGTTGTATGAAAACGCTTTTGAAATCTTATGAAATTCCTTGAAAGTTTTGGACAAAATAGATTGGTGGTCACTTAGGATTTACAAGTTACAAGTTATGCTTTATGTTGTAGAAAAAAAAATATATATTCACCTCATCTTGAAGTTTCGACCAAGACAAAAAGGGAAGATCTAGAGCAAAGTTTCTTTTGGTATCATGCTTATCCATTCTCTTATATGATGTAGGATCTTTCATGTGTTGATAGTTTAAGTTCTAAGACCTTATATGTCAATAAAAGAATTAGAAACCCTAACCTAATGGTTCGGCCAAGATGAATCATAGAGTTTAGGGCAAGATTTTGAAAAGAAAGTATAATTATTGTGCTCCTTCATGATATATGAAATTTTATATGTTGATAGCTTAAGGTTTTTATGCTCCATGTGGTAACAAAAATGAGGAAAACCCTAATGTAAAGTTTCGGCCAAGATGGGTTATAAGAGTTAGAGCAAAAATTTTGAAAAGGAAATATGTTGTTATGCTCCTTCATGATATATGAAATTTTTATATGTTGATAGCTTAGGTTTTATGCTTCATGTGATAACAAAAATGATGGAAACCTTAGTGTAAAGTTTCGGCCAAGACATGATACCAAGCTTAGGGTCAAAATTTGAAACTCAATCATGCTTATTTATGCTTGTTCATGAGGTATGCTATCTTGTATATGGTGAGGTTAAGTCATTATGTTACATGTTGCATTAGGAAAAATTTAAAACCCTAAATGTAGGTTCGGCCAAGAGGGAATGCCAAACCTAGGGTAAAGTTTTGGAAACCCAATCATGCTTAGTTATGTTTCTACATGATATATGATCTTTGGTATAATGTTAGATAAGTTTCATGCTACATGTTACATAGATAACTACACTTTAGGGTTCGGCCAAGCAAGTGTAGAGACTTAGAGCAATGTCTTGCAAACTAACCATGCTTGTTTATGCCCATTTATGATATATGGTTATTTATCTATAGGTGGCTTTAGTTTCATGCTTCTTATAGTGGAAAAAAAATGGGAAACCCAATTAGTAGGGTTTCGGCCAAGGTGGATAAATGGGTCTAGAGTGAATCTAACCAAGCATGCTTATGTTTTCTCATGATGTATGGTCTTTGATAAGTGATTAGTTTAAGTTCCATGTTCATGATATGATATGTTATGCCTTATGTTATGAGATAAGCTATGTTCCATGATATGATAGTGTAACGACCTGCATTCTACTAACTAAGCTGTAAGGCCGATCGTCACATTATGCTGTGCTAACTATTCCCTGACCATTACAAAATCTAGATGCGGAAGCTGTACTAATTAAAACTTTGCTAAACTATTATCATTTCTTGATTCTATATGTGCTAAGGGATGTAATCTAAACTATTCATGACATGTTCTACATTCCCCCATGGTCAAGGAACTGGGCTGAGGATTTCTAGCTGTTATCAGACCCCCCAATCGATCCACAGATCGATTAGAATGGTCGAATCGATCCAGTGGTCGATCCAGCATGCTACTGTATGCGGGAATTGGGTTGGATCGATCCAGTGATCGATTCAGCACGCTACTGTGCTCGGGCGATATTCTGGATCGATCGGCTGATCGATCCAGGCTAACCAATCGATCCAGTGATCGATTCCGGAGCTCTCTGTTCGCGATGAAACTAGGCTGGATCGATCGGATGATCAATCCAGACGCAGTCTGTTCGCGGAACAAGCTGCCAATCGATCCATTGATCGATTGAGGACCCCCAATCGATCCTCCGATCGATTGGGGTTTCTGATTTTGCAGCTAAGCTCTGATTTCAGCACTTGTTCGTGCTAAAATTACTTATATCAATTCTAAACTAAATGCACAACATTCTAACATCACACAAAAAGTGTTATAAGCATGATAGGGTGCATGATTAACTAATTCATAGCAATTAACATACTAAGGTGCAAAATAGTAAAATGCTAAAAGGTTTTAGTGCTTAAAACAATCTTGTTGAGATTCCCTAGGATCTTTATTCCAAGTTCCATCCACACACATCTTCATCGCATTGACCTCCAGCCTCCGCTAGTCCATTTTTCCTTTACCTTTATCTGCAGTATAAGGAAAAAGTATTGTAAGCTTGAGTGCTTAGTAAGAAACCATCTACCTCACTAAAACATGCAAACGATGCAATTCATGGTTTCAAAACATGATATTTAAAATATGTGATGAACATGCTAAGACATGACATTCTGGCATATGAAACATGGAACTAAGAAACTGAACATGACAATAAAACTAATCATAAACTATCATGTTGTATCAACAGAGAACTAAACTGATAGAAAAGCTAAACTGAGCTAATTCTAGCTAGTGCTAAAGCTGTACTGATTTCACCTAACTATCTTGTGAGAGTTTGAAAACTATGTACATATAATAGGTGAAAATACCAATCATGCTGCTGATGGGCCCGACATCTGTACATGCTATGCGCGCATCCCTAACTAGATCCGGGTTTGCAAGTCTCGAATTTAGTAGGCTTACTAGGTTATCTGAACCTAGGGACGACTGTGGAAGCCCAACCCAATGGATATCTAATCCAGTATATTGCCGCTGAGAAAGTAAAATACTGAACATAAGCTAATAAATCCTTGTCTTGCTTTTACTAGGTTGTCTAAACCTAGAACTAGGTTATCTAAATCTAGAGGCGACTGTGGGAGCCCACCCATTGGACATCTAGTCCTGTAAAAGCTGAAGCAAGACTAAATAGGCTGTATAAATGCTTCTAGTGCATTTATCCAAGCTAATATAATGCCTAGTTTGCATTCTGACTGTACTAAACATTCTATCGAGCACTTGATGTGCGCTAGTGCACACCCTACGTGCCAAGTTTGCATACGACTAAACTAATGCATAAAAACCACACGATTAGCTACTTATACTGCAGGTGAGGGGTTTCTTACCTCCTGTTCGGATTTTCTTACGATTCTAATCGCTAGTTTTCCGGAGGAGACGATCGTTTCGACGATTTTCTCGCGTCTATGTGTTCCTCTCGCGGAGAGAAGCGTTCTCTTGTCGGAGATGTCGCCGGAAGGAACCCTTAGGACCCTAGGGATGGAACCCTAGGTATGCTTGTGGTTGGCGCCGAGACAAGGAGAAGAGAAGGGGCGGCAGTGAGGGCTTGAGGAAAAGTCACGATCAAAATAACTCCTCACTTAATTCCTCCCTATTTATATTAAGGAATTAATTCGCCCAACTCTAACATAAATATAATTATTTCCCTTTCATTTCAGCATGGCCCTGCTGGGTTCACTTGGTTACCATGGTTCACCATAAGTCATAGGACCCAATAGGTCTCGGGTTCAATTCCCGCGTAAGCTATTTTTGTTTTCTATTTATTTTTGCTACTTCCGCTATTCTAAAAATTCCATAAAAATATCCTAAAATTCCAGAAAAATCATAGAATATTTCTAAAATAGTTTTGAGAATTTTTCGGGCATTACAATCCCCCATATCTTATAAAAAGTTCGTCCTCGAACTTAGAATAACTCTGGGTACTTCTGTCTCATACTAGCTTCTGTCTCCCAAGTTGCTTCTTCTGTATTGTGATTTTGCCAAATGACCTTTACTAATGGTACTTCCTTATTCCGCAATTTCTTAACTGCTCGATCTACTATCTGAGTAGGCCGACTGTCATAGCTGAGGTCTTCGCGGACTTGTACCAGCTGGGGCTCAATCACCTGGGTGGCATCTGGGATATGCTTCTTCAGCATAGAGACATGAAATACATTATGGACAGCTGACATTTCCTGAGGTAGCTCTAGGTCATATGCTACTCTGCCCACTCTTCTAGTGCTAAGGTATGGTCCCACATATCTGGGACTTAGTTTGCCCTTCTTCCCAAAACACATTACCCCTTCATGGGAGCTATTCTGAGGAACACTGAATTTCCAACTGAAAACTCTAAGGGTCTGCGCCGTGTATCAGCATAGCTATCTCTATCCTCTGGCGGATCTACTGTATAGCTGCTGTGGTATCTGCCACTAGATCTATCTGAAGTTCTAGTTCTTTCTGTTCACCACTTTCATACCAGCAGATTGGAGATCTACACCTCCGCCCATAGAGAACCTCGTAAGGTGCCATACCGATAGCGACCTGATAGCTGCTGTTGTATGCAAATTCTGCTAGACTCAGATATTTGCACCAACTTCCTTTGAAATCTAGGGCACATGCTCGGAGCATATCTTCGAGTACCTGATTTACTCGCTCCATCTGACCATCTGTCTGAGGATGGAAATCTGTGCTGAACTTTAACTTCGTGCCCAAAGCTGACTGTACACACTCCCAGAAGTGTGATGTGAACCTACTGTCTCTGTCTGATATAATGGTTCGTGGGACTCCATGTAGTCTAACGATCTCCTTATGATACAACTGTGCTAGCTGTTCCATGGAGTAGGATATCCTGATAGCTAAGAAGTGGGCTGATTTAGTCAATCTGTCGACTATTACCCAGATGGTATCGAAACCATTTGTGGTTCTGGGTAGTCCCACTATGAAATCCATAGAAATGTCTTCCCACTTCCATTCGGGTATCTGAATGGGCTGCAAAACTCCTCTTGGTCTCTGATGTTCTGCCTTAACCCTCTGACAGGTTAGGCAGGTGCTGACATATCGAGCGATGTCTCTCTTCATCCTAGGCCACCAAAAACACTTCTTCAAGTCCTGGTACATTTTGGTGGAGCCTGGATGCATCGCATAGGGAGTCTTGTAAGCCTCATCTAAAATCTTCCTTCTGAGTTCTTCCTGATCTGGAACACATAATCTGTCACCAAAATACAACACCCTGCTAGCGGACACTCTGAATTCTCCACTTTTTGTTCCTGCTAATCCTTGCTTGATTTTCTGAATTTCAGGATCCTGCTCCTGAGCTTTCTGGATGTCACCAAGCAAGGTAGACTCTAATGTCATAGTAGAGAGCTGTCCGACTATGAGTTCGAGACCGAAATCTGTGATCTCTTTTTGTAGGGGCGGTGACATGGCTGCTAAAGATAACAAGGTAGCACTGGACTTTCTGCTAAGTGCATCTGCTACCCTATTTGCTTTTCCTGGGTGGTAGAGGATGTCTATATCGTAGTCTTTAACCAGTTCTATCCATCTGCGTTGTCGCATATTCAGATCCTTCTGAGTGAAGAAGTACTTCAGAATCTGATGATCTGTATACACTCTGCACTGAGCTCCATACAAGTAATGTCTCCAAATTTTGAGAGCGAAGACTACTGCTGCAAGCTCAAGGTCATGAGTAGGATAGTTCTTCTCATAATCCTTGAGTTGTCTGGAGGCGTAAGCGATTACCTTGCCGTCTTGCATCAGCACTGCTCCTAGTCCCAACTTAGAGGCATCACTATAATTATCAAAGCTGTCCGTGTTCTCGGGTAGAGCTACAATAGGTGCACTGGTCAATCTTCTTTTTAGCTCGCTGAAGCTGTTCTCGCAGTCCTCTGTCCACTGATACTTTCTGTTCTTTCTGGTAAGAGCTGTCAGTGGGGAGGCTATCTTGGAGAAGTCCTCTACGAATTTCCGGTAATAACCTGCCAATCCCAGAAAACTTCTGATCTCGCTAGCGTTCTTGGGTCTTTTCCAGTTACTCACAGCTTCTATCTTACTGGGGTCTACCATAATACCATCCTTTGAGATGATGTGACTCAGGAAGGACACCTGATCTAACCAAAATTCACATTTTGTGAACTTGGCGTACAACTGATTCTGCTGAAGGGTCTGCAATACTATTTTTAGGTGCTCTGCGTGTTCTTCCTGAGTTCCTGAATAAATAAGAATGTCATCGATGAATACGATAACAAATTTATCTAAGTATTCTCTGAATACCTTGTTCATGAGGTCCATGAAAGTAGCTGGAGCATTTGTCACGCCAAAGGGCATGACTACGAACTCGTAATGTCCGTATCTAGTCCTGAATGTTGTCTTGGGTATATCCCCTTCCTTGACTTTCACCTGATGATAACCTGATCTGAGGTCTATCTTAGAGAACACTGCTGCTCCCTTTAGCTGGTCGAATAGGTCATCTATTCTGGGAAGAGGATACCTGTTCTTGATCGTGACTTGGTTCAGTGCCCGGTAATCTATACATAGGCGCATGCTCCCGTCCTTCTTCTTCACGAACAATACAGGCGCTCCCCATGGTGAGTGACTAGGGCGTATGAAGCCTTTGTCAAGCAGCTCCTGTAGTTGCTCATGAAGTTCTTTCAGTTCTGTTGGAGCCATGCGGTAAGGCGCTTTAGAAATAGGATTTGTACCGGGAATGAGCTCTATCTCAAATTCAATCTCCCTGTCTGGTGCTAAGCCTGGTAACTTTTCAGGGAAGACTGCTGGGTAGTCACATACGACTCGGACCTCTGCTAGCTGTTGGTCCTTGTCCTGACTGACATTGACTACATGCGCTAAAAATCCCGTACATCCTGAATCCATTAATTTTTGTGCCTTCAGAGCTGAGAGAAATTTCTTGGCTTTTCTCTTGGGTTCTCCGATGAATTCAAACTGTGCTTCTGCTTCAGGTTGGAATACGACTTTCTTCTTACGGCATTCGATAGAGGCACCGTATCTGATCAAGAAGTCCATTCCAAATATGACATCGTAGTCAGTCATATTTAGCACTATCAGATCACAAAAGAGTTCTCTGTCTACTATAATGACTGGCACTGCTCTGAGCCAGTGCGTGGATGCCATAATTTCTCCTGAAGGTAGCGTTGTCAGAAATTGACTACTGAGTACCTCTGGAGGTATTGCTAACTTCTCAGCAAATGCCCTGGATATATATGAATGGGTCGCCCCAGTATCGAATAAGACAGTTGTACTTTGCTGTAAAATACTAATCTGACCTGAAACAACTGTCGAGGCATTTGCTACGTCCTCTCTGGTGAGTGAGTAGATCCGTGCATTTGTCGTAGCTGGAGGGGCTTCTAGTCTGCCCTGGCTGATGTGGGGACCATCTAAAGTGGCCTGCATCTGATGCAACTGTGCTGGCTTGGCTTCGTACTGGATCGGCTGTGGTGGAGGAAAGCTGGCCTTGTTCGGACATTGCTTGGCCATGTGCCCTTCTTGTCCACACTCAAAGCATCCTTGTGTGCCCTTACGACAAACTCCAGGGTGGAATTTCCCACAAGTAGCACACTTTGGATAACTGGACTGTTTGCTAGCTGGTTCTCCTTTTGGGTAACTCCCTGGTTTACGCTTGTTGCTGGAGTTCCCTTTCCAGTTGGAGCTGTGGCCCTGTTGTTTCTTAGTACCTGAGCCTCCTTGCCCTTTTGACTCTGAGAGAACTTGCTTCTGCTGCTTGATACTGTTCTGGTAGTGCTAAGTAGTTAGAGCACTGCTAATTAGTTCTTCAGTGGTTTGCGGCCTATGAACGCCGCCAGCCACGTTCATTGCTATTTCCGGCCTCAGCATCTTGAGCATCAACCGGACTCGTTCTTTTTCTGTGCTGACTAGTTCGGGGCATAGACGAGCTAGTCTATTGAATTTCTTCACGGCTTCCTCAACTGATAGATTGCCCTGACGAAACTCAGTGAACTCGTCGTAGTGGCAGTTTGTGACCCGCATGTGAAAGAACTCCTCAAAGAATTCTTTCTCGAAGTCTGCCCATGTCATCTGGTTTACTGGGCGCTTCGCTCTAATTCTCTCCTACTACATGCATGCATCTCCTGTCAGACAGAAGGAGGCGCACTTCACCTTCTCATGTTCTGGCCAGTCCAGAAGCTCCATCGTACTCTCCAGTGTTTTGAACCAGGCTTGAGCATCCCATGGTTCACTGGTGCCTGAGAAGTTCTCGGGCTTGACTCTCTGCCACTGGATCGGTCTACAGACCTCAGTGTACTCCTGGATCGGTCGGGAACCTCTAAAACATACAGAAGCGTTGCTAGTTTGGTTCGGTCAGCTGACCGATCCAAGGTGTTAGCTGCTGCTGTAACTGAGCCACTAATGCTGTAAGGTCTGGGGGAGACACTGAACTGCCTGCCTCATGCTGGGGCTCAGTAGCTGGTGCCCTTCTAGCTGGGCGTCCTCGTGCCATACTAGAGACATAGATGACATACATAACTAATACAATCATAATTGCATATCTATGGTTATCATGTTAGGTACTATCATAAATAAACATGCTTCATTTACTTCTAACATGAAAACAGGAAGCATAAATAAAGTGAGAGATGTTCTTACTTGGAAGCTGCAGGTTCAATGCTGATGTGTGTGTAGGAAGTATGGAAACTGCTCTGATACCACTCTGTAACGACCCGCCTTCTACTAACTAAGCTGTAAGGCCGATCGTCACATTATGCTGTGCTAACTATTCCCTGACCATCACAAAATCTAGATGTGGAAGCTGTACTAATTAAAACTTTGCTAAACTATTATCATTTCTTGATTCTATATGTGCTAAGGGATGTAATCTAAACTATTCATGACATGTTCTACATTCCTCCATGGTCAAGGAACTGGGCTGAGGATTTATGGCTATTATCAGACCTCCCAATCGATCCACAGATCGATTGGAATGGTCGAATCGATCTAGTGGTCGATCCAGCATGCTACTGTATGTGGGACTTGGGTTGGATCGATCCAGTGATTGATTCAGCACGCTACTGTGCTCGGGCGATATTCTGGATCGATCGGCTGATCGATCCAGGCTAACCAATCGATCCAGTGATCGATTCCGGAGCTCTCTGTTCGCGATGAAACTAGGCTGGATCGATCGGATGATCGATCCAGACGCAGTCTGTTCGCGGAACAAGCTGCCAATCGATCCATTGATCGATTGAGGACCCCCAATCGATCCTCCGATCGATTGGGGTTTCTGATTTTGCAGCTAAGCTCTGTTTTCAGCACGTGTTCGTGCCAAAATTACTTATATCAATTCTAAACTAAATGCACAACATTCTAACATCACACAAACCGTGTTATAAGCATGATAGGGTGCATGATTAACTAATTCATAGCAATTAACATACTAAGGTGCAAAATAGTAAAATGCTAAAAGGTTTTAATGCTTAAAACAATCTTGCTGAGATTTCCTAGGATCTTTATTCCAAGTTCCATCCACACACATCTTCATCGCATTGACCTCCAGCCTCCGCTAGTCCATTTTTCCTTTACCTTTATCTGTAGTATAAGGAAAAAGTATCTGTAAGCTTGAGAGCTTAGTAAGAAACCATCTACCTCACTAAAACATGCAAACGATGCAATTCATGGTTTCAAAAGATGATATTTAAAATATGTGCTGAACATGCTAAGACATGGCATTCTGGCATACGAAACATGGAACTAAGAAACTGAACATGGCAATAAAACTAATCATAAACTATCATGTTGTATCAACAGAGAACTAAACTGATAGAAAAGCTAAACTGAGCTAATTCTAGCTAGTGCTAAAGCTGTACTGATTTCACCTAACTATCTTGTGAGAGTTTGAAAACTATGTACATATAATAGGTGAAAATACCAATCATGCTGCTGATGGGCCCGGCATCTGTACGTGCTATATGCGCATCCCTAACTAGATCCGGGTTTGCAAGTCCCGAATTTAGTAGGGTTACTAGGTTATCTGAACCTAGGGACGACTGTGGAAGCCCAACCCAATGGATATCTAATCCAGTACAGTGCCACTGAGAAAGTAAAATACTGAACATAAGCTAATATATCCTTGTCTTGCTTTTACTAGGTTGTCTAAACCTAGAACTAGGTTATCTAAACCTAGAGGCGACTATGGGAGCCCACCCATTGGACATCTAGTCCTGTAAAAGCTGAAGCAAGACTTAATAGATTGTGTAAATGCTTCTAGTGCATTTATCCAAGCTAATATAATGCCTAGTTTGCATTCTGACTGTACTAAACATTCTATCGAGCACTTGATGTGCGCTAGTGCACACCCTACGTGCCAAGTTTGCATACGACTAAACTAATGCATAAAAACCACACGATTAGCTACTTATACTACAGGTGAGGGGTTTCTTACCTCCTGTTCGGATTTTCTTACGATTCTAATCGCTAGTTTTCCGGAGGAGACGATCCTTTCGACAATCTTCTCGCGTCTATGCGTTCCTCTCGCGGAGAGAAGCGTCCTCGTGTCAGAGATGTCGCCGGAAGGAACCCTTAGGACCCTAGGGATGGAACCCTAGGTATGCTTGTGGTTGGCGCCGAGACAAGGAGAAGAGAAGGGGCGGCGGTGAGGTCTTGAGGAAAAGTCACGATCAAAATAACTCCTCACTTAATTCCTCCCTATTTATATTAAGGAATTAATTCGCCCAACTCTAATATAAATATAATTGTTTCCCTTTCATTTCAGCATGGCCCTGCTGGGTTCACTTGGTTACCATGGTTCACCATAAGTCATAGGACCCAATAGGTCTCGGTTTCAATTCCTGCGTAAGCTATTTTCGTTTTCTATTTATTTTTGCTACTTCCGCTATTCTAAAAATTCCATAAAAATATCCTAAAATTTCAGAAAAATCATAGAATATTTCTAAAATAGTTTTGAGAATTTTTCGGGCATTACAGATAGGCTATGCTCATGATATGATATGCTATGCTCATGATATGATATGCTATGTTCATGATATGATATGTTATGTCTTATGTTATGAGATAAGCTATGTTCCATGATATGATATGCTATACTCATGATATGATATGCTACGCTTATGATATGATATGTTATGCCTTATGTTATGAGATAAGCTATGTTCCATGATATGATATGCTATACTCATGATATAATATGCTATGCTTATGATATGATATGTCATGCTCATGATATGATATGCTATGCTTATGATATGATATGCCATGCTCATGATATGATATGCTATGCTTCATGATATGATATGCCATGCTTAATGTTATGAAGATCACATGTTATGTTTTATGTTATGATACGAACATGTTATGTTTCATGATATATGTATGAAAGACTTATGTAAGAAGAAAAGCCTAAGAGTTGCTTCCCTTAAGTTGGGATCAAGAGCACTCTTCATGGTATGACAAAGAGATATTTCCCTTAAGATGGGATCAAGAGCTCTCTTCATGATATGACAAGAAATTATGACATGTATGATAAGCTATGATATGCATGATGACATGATATGTATGACATGATATTTTATTTTATATGGCTTGTACCAAGGGTGGGCTCCATAAGCGCCCCGAGGTCGATGGTCTATGAAACGAGCCTCGTAAAAAGGGATGAGCTCCTTAGTACGCCCCTAGGTCGACGGACTATAAATGGACCTAGATCCCTAGTAGGTTCGGGGCTAGCTACCCTGTCCTAGGGATTGCGCGCATTTATGTATGTATGTGGTACAAGCCGGACCCTCATGATGATTATGTTATGTTCAAGTATGTATAAGATATGTTTTAAAAGAGACATGATGCATATGTGCATTCCATGATACATGTTTTGAAAATATACATCTTGCATTTACATGCATATGTTTTATGAATTATTGGTTATGCATTATTATTATGAACAGGTATGAGTTACGATACATGCTTACAGGATATGATATGTTCCCATGATATGTACTCACATGCTATGCCATGCTATGTTATGTTTCTTATATGACAAACTATGTTCTATGTTATGATTCTCCATGCTATGTTATGCTATGCTATATTTTACATGCTATGTGGTATTACGTGCCTTATGTTTTATGAGTAGGAAAGGAGCTCATTAAGCCTTTGGGCTTATAGTTTTACGTTTCCTTGTACTACAGATAAGGGCAAAGAATGGATGAACTAAGGGGAGCAGCAGGAAGGGCGATGATGATGTGTGTGGAAGTGGCATGGTGGATAGATCAAATTAAGTTTAAATTTATATTGACTAAATTGTGCATGTGAACTAAGTTTGGACCCTATGTTTATGATGATGGTTGAGCTAATATGTTATGCTCTCATGATAGTTTGCCATGTTAGACTTATTATGATATGGTAAAAAGTTTAGAAAGTTATGATTCACATGCCATGTTTAAGACAATCAAATGCATATGATAAAATTTTTAAGTATGTCTTCCACTGCCATGAGTTCATATGCATTAGTATGTTAGGTGAATGTAAGTAACCCCGTCCCTCTAAGGGCAGTCAGAGTGTCCCTGGAAGGGGGGGGGCGTTACAGATTTGGTGAGCTCCTGGACTAAGGACACCAGTCATACTCAATCACGTGGATTTGGTGAGCGCCCAAGCTAAGGGCACAGATCACACTCAACCATGTAGATTTGGTGAGCTCTCGGGCTAAGGACACTAGTCACACTCAACCACATAGATTTGGTGAGCTCCCGAGCTAAGGACACCGGTCACACTCAACCACATTCATTATATAAATATAGACATAAGTATAATGATGCACTTAACATAAATGTGATTTCTACTTAAACACGAACACAAATCATAAATCTTAACATAAGCATGCGAATTCATAACATAAGCTTAAGTATAGACTTGTGCATCAACATAGCATGAGCATGCATAGCAACTTAAACATGACATCATTATGTTGGATCGATGAATTTCATTCGAGGGGGGGGGGGGGGGAATAGCGATTAAAATTCGAGAGTAAGCAGCGGAAAATAATTAAGCCAAAGCAAACACAAAGATTTACTTGGTTCGGAGCCTTTGGCAACTCCTACTACAAGGCCCGCATGCAAAGGTGCTTTCGATGGGCAATCACTAATAATTCAAAAAGTTTGATTACAAATTAAGTACAGAAATTAATTAGCGAAAAAGGCCAACAATAAAAAACAGAAACAGAAATAGCACTTTTGTCGGAGAGCTTTCGCAGCGTCGCAGGAGCGCAGAGGAGTAGATCTTTCATTGTTGTGTTGAGCTTCAGCCTTTACCCTCCTTATATAGGAGGTTCGGGGCACCTGGAACCTTCAGGGTGCCCTGAATATGGCGTACCCGACCCAACCAGGATGCTCCACGTGGCGAGGCTCATTGGGGGGGGGGGGGGGGATAAACTTTGCATTCCGGGCGCCCGGATCCATCCCGGGCGCCTGGACCTCCGGGCGCTCGGATCCCTTCTGGGCGCCCAGACCACTCTTCTTCAGAAAGTCCTCCTGCACGAAAGGGTTAGTCCAAGGTAAAATGCAAATAATATTATCCTGCAAAATAAAGTGTTAGTACAATTTAAAGTTAACAAGCAAAGTATTAGCAAGATTCCGTCTACTTGAGACCGGAATCTAGTCACGATCTCGACTTAGATATCCGAAATGGGTCTAAGTCGGATCGACGCCTAATGTTTCCTTCCTGGGAACGCGTCCTCACAGTCACTCCCCTCCAGTGACTTACCTTCTCTTACCTGCCAGATGTCCGGTCAGCCCTTCGACTTGTCTGACTTCATGCCAGCTATTCAGTCAGGCCATCGACCTAGCTAGACTTTGTGCTAGCTATTCGGTCTGCCTATCGACCTAGCTGGGTTTCGTGCCAGACATCAGGTCAGCCCGTCGACCTGTCTAGGCTTCTCCTGCACACTTGGTTAGAGTGTTAGATAGCAATGAAACTAATTTAACCGATTTTGTCATTTATCAAAACTTGAGTTAGATCATTAGTGCTAACCGCACCAACAATCTCCCCCTTTTTGATGCAATGACAATCTGGTTAAGTTAGTGAAAAAATATGCAAGAAAAAATAATCATAAGGTTGTTAAGTAAGCTTTTAAATTTTGTTATTTTTGTTTTGTTTAACTAACTTAAACCACCTAACCCTTCCCCTTTGGCATTCATCAAAAAAATTAACATAGAACAAATTGAAATTAAAAAATGCAAGGTAATCAAAAAAATCTAGAAATGTAAATCAAATTATCTTGGGGGAGTTTAAGTTAAAAACATAGAAAGATAACTTAAGCTTTTTAACTTTTATCATTTTCAAAATAGCTACGTTTAACTTTAGAAAGATAACTGTAATTTTTGTTGGAATTTTAGGCCGCAAAAATCACTTTTTCGCATTGCAGAAACCCTGATTCCCATGCCACGGATCCGTGCGAAGTAAAATTTTTGAAAACATTACGAGTACGAGTTTCTTATGCTAGTTCTAAACTAGATTTACAAGGAGAAGGAATTTACCCTCGATGCGATGCCCTTCGCAATCCCGCTCGTCTAACGGTTCGCCGGATCTCGAGATCGTCAAGTGTACGATCCTCTAGAAGTATCCGCACGAACAAACTAGGTGGAGAAGACCAAACAAAGGTGTGCTAGCACCTTAGATGGTTCGGCCAAGGAGAGGAGAGGGAGAGCAAGAAGAGAGCAAGAAAGAAGATGAGTTGAATGAGCCTTGAATGAATATCAAATTTCATTCCTCACAATAAGTGGCCGGCCACTCATGAAGTTGTTGTTGGTTAGTCCTAGGAAAATCGTACCGGCTCCACTGTATAAAAATTTTGTACAAGTGTCGAACCTTTCCTTAAATAACCTATTGAGTTCTTTAGAAGTTAAATTAGGAATCACAGACGGAACTTAACATCATTGATTCCAAATTTAACTTATCTGTTCTTAATGGTTTAGATTTGAATCGTAAGCGAAACTTAACACTATTAATTCAAATCCACTTAAGTTATTAATTCTATAAATATTAATTTCCAACTTCCAGGACTGCATGGCCAGGAACATGGCCTTCTTGGATATGGGAGCAACCACCACCGCCTAGGCAAAGCCTTTTAAGGAAAGTTAATATTTATTTTCTTAAATAACTCTAGGTTAACCAAAAAGAACAATCGAATCACAAATTCGAACAAGAGAAAACACAAACTCGAAAAAAAACTATTTCGAAAACTCTAGAATCATATGCCTCTTGTGTTTGGTATTTCCAAAAATAACAATACAAAGAAAACTAGTATGATGCGGAAAACAATTACTAGTTATACCTTTATTTGTATGCAAAAATAACCTCTTGATCTTCTACCGTATTCCTCTTCTAACCTCGGACGTTGTATGGGCAACGATCTTCCGAGACGAGAAACACCAAGCACCTTCTTCTTCTTTGCAAGGTTCGACCACCACAAGACTCCAAGAGAGGATGAGGTTCGGCCACCACCACTAAGCTCCAAGGGATGCAAGAACGAAACCTCCTTTCTCTCCTTTTCTCCAAGCTAGATCTGGCCACCACAAGGACTCCAAGAGAACAAGATAGTTCGGCCACAAGAAGGAGAAGAGAGAAGAGGAAGAGGAAGAGGCCGGCCACCACACCAAGGAAGAGAGGGAGAGAAAAAGAATAGAGTCGTTTCAATGAAGGCACCACTACCTCCTCTTTTATATTCCTTGGTCTTGACAAATAAGGAAATTTAATTAAAAACTTCCTTAAGTCTTTTGCCATGAAAAAGAAAAATTAATTTATTAAAAATCAATTTTCTTATTTCAATAATATTGTCCGGCCACTTATTTCCCCAAAACAAGGAGAGTTTTAATTAAACAAGAATTAAAACTTTCTAATTTATTTCCAGAAATTTATAAAAATTTCTCCTATAATTTTATCCCTTAATGATTGGTTAGTAAAAAGGAAATTTTATAAATTAAAATCTTTCTTTTAAACATGTGGATAATTTTCAAAAAGGAAAGTTATCTCATAAAATTAAAATCTCCTTTCAATCTACAAATAAGGAAAGATATCAAATCTTTTCTTAATCTTTAGTAGAAACTTATAAAAGAGAATATTTAATTTTTAAACTCTCTTTTAAATCATGAACATGGTTAAAAAGGAAAGTTTTTCTCAAAATTAAAATCTACCTTTCAATCTACAAATAAGGAAAGATTTCAAATCCTTTATTAATCTTTTGTAGAAAGCTATAAAAGGAAAGATTTAAATTTTAAACTCTTTTAAAACCATGGAATCCACATAAGAAAAATTTATAAATAAAATCCTTTTTAATATGATGTGGCCGGCCACCTAAGCTTGAGATCCAAGATTTTGGCCGGCCACCTTAAGGCTCAACCTTTAGGCTTGGCCGACCCTAAGCTTGAGCTTCAAGCTTGGCTTGGCCGGCCCCTATTGGTTGGGTAAGAAGGTGGGTATGTGGTGGGTATAAATCTTTATATACAAGAGACTACGATAGGGACCGAGAGGAGGAATTGGTTTTGGTCTCCCGATGAAATTAAGCATCCCGTGTTCGCCCCGAACACATAACTTAATTTCATCAATAATAATTCATTCCACTAAAGAACTATTATTGAACTACTGCACAAATCCCAAATTACATTTTGGGCTCCTTCTTATTATGAGTGTGTTAGTCTCCCTATGTTTAAGATGTCGAATGTCCACTAATTAAGTGAGTTACTAACAACTCATTTAATTAATATCTTAGTCCAAGAGTAGTACCACTCAACCTTATCGTCATGTCGGACTAAGTCCACCTGCAGGGTTTAACATGACAATCCTTATGAGCTCCTCTTGGGGACATTATCAAACTAGATCAGTAGGACACAGTTTCCTTCTATAATCAACAACACACACTATAAGTGATATCACTTCCCAACTTATCAGGCTTATTGATTTATCGAACTAAATCTCACCCATTGATAAATTAAAGAATGAATATCAAATATATGTGCTTGTTATTATATTAGGATTAAGAGCACACACTTCCATAATAACTGAGGTCTTTGTTCCTTTATAAAGTCAGTATAAAAAGAAACAACCTCTATTGGTCCTACTCAATACACTCTAACTGTACTAGTGTAATTATATAGTTAAGATAAACTAATACCTAATTATACTACGACCTTCCAATGGTTTGTTCCTTTCCATCTTGGTCGTGAGCTACTGTTTATAATTTATAAGGTACTGATAACATGATCCTCTGTGTGTGACACCACACACCATGTTATCTACAATATAAATTAATTGAACATCTACATTTGGTATATATAAATGTAGACACTTGACCAATGTGATTCTTATAAATGTATATACAAAAGCTAGGCTTTTAGTATACACTCCAACAATCTTCCACTTATACTAAAAGACTATGCTTCCATAAATGCTGCCATACATCTGATTCCCAACCCTTCAACATGCCCATCAAAAGCTCTTGCCTTAAGGACCTTAGTGAAAGGATCTATAGGTCATCACCTGATGTAATCTAGGTGGCAACAACTTCTCCTCGTTTATACGATTTCTCGTATTGGGTGGTACTCGCGCTCTATTATGTTTACTTGCCTTATGGACTTATGGCTTCTTCAAGTTTGCTACTGCACCATTATTATTATAATAAATTGTAATAATTTTGGGCAAACCAGAAAACATGTCTAAGTCCATCATGAAGTATCTGAGCCATACAGCTTCTATGACTGCCTCAGAGACTGCCACTTACTTAGCTTCTTATGGTAGAGTCCGAAAAAGCACCTTTGCTTATCACTTTTCCATAGTTATGACTTCACCTCTTAAAGTAAACCCAAAACCCCGAGGTCAACTTACCACTGTCCCTATCCGATTGGAAGCCAAAATCCATGCAACCCATAGGGACCAAATTAACTGCCTTATAAACTAGCATATAATCTCAAGTGCCTCTAAGGTACTTTAATATATGCTTTACCACAGTCCATTGCCCTTATTCAGGCTTACTTTGATATCTGCTAACTATACCCTTGGCAAAACAGATTCCTGATCTCATGCATAGCATACATTAGGCTTCCGACAGCTGAAGCATAAGGAACTGCCTTCATTTACTTTATCTCCTTTGATGTCTTTGAAGACATCTCTTTAGATAAAGCTACTCCATGCCTAAAAGGTAAGAAACCTTTCTTGGAGTTCTGCATGCTAAACGAGCAAGGATTGTATGAAGCTCGGGATAAGCACAACATTCTTTTCTTGCGATCCCTTATGTCTTTGATCCTAAGAATGTGTGCACATTCTCCTAAGTTCTTCATATCGAATTGTTTGGACAATCATACCCTTACTTCTGACAACACTTTGATATTGTTTCCAACTACCAAAAATGTTATCTACGTATTAGTACAAGAAATACCACCACGTTTCCATCACACTTCTTGTATACACAAGACTCATTCGATTATTAAATAAATCTATAGGTCTGGATCACTTTATTAAATCAAATGTTCCAAGACCTTGAAGCTTTACTTCAGTCCATAGACTGATTGAGCTTACAAACTAGATGCTCTTTGCCTTTGTAATGAACCTCTCTGGTTGCTTTATATGGATGCTTTCTTCAAGACTTCCATAAAGGAAAGCTGTTTTGACATCCATTTACCTAATCTCATAGTCTATATGAGCACCAATTGATAAAAGAATCCAGATAAACTTAAGCATGGCTACCGGTGAAAAAGTTTCCTTTTTCAACAAGCCTTGCTTTGAAAGTTTCCACCTTCCTGTCTATCCCTCTTTTCCTATTATAGACTTATTGTCATCCAATGGCTTTTACACCATTTGGTGATTCTACAAGCTCCCAGATTTTATTAGAATACATATATTCTAATTCTGTATTCATTGCTCTTTACATAGATACTGTATCTTTATCTTGGAGTGCTTCATCATATGTCCGGGGATCAGGTTCATGTCCACCAGGGATCGAGTCCAAAGATTCTCCCAAAACATGAATCTTTTAGGTTGTCTAACAACCCTCCCATTACGACTAGGCACTTTCTGTAATTGTGTATTATTTGTGATACGTGTTGCAGTTTCTTGTGATATTTCTTCTTGTACAATTGGTACTAGGTTAGACGTGTCCTTTAATTTCCTTAAGAACAATTTTTACTCATGGGCTTGTGGTTCATAGTATAGTTCTTTTCTAAAATCGGGCATTGGTGCTAATAATGACCTTCCGATTTTGAGGACTATAAATCACCTTTCGTTTCTCTAGGATTACTTACAATCAAGTGAACTCCTGCCCAACTTATCAGTGCCTCTCATGTGCTAGACCACCCAAATCCGAATATGCTTCAGACTAGGCTTACGCCCATTCTGTAATTCTATGGGAGTAGAGAGTTCTAACTTAGAAGGTACTATGTTCGCTTCCGTTTCCAGTGTATATCTTTAAAACGAATTTGGTAATTTTCTGAATAACTCATCATCGATCTAATTATTCCATAAGCGTCTTATACCTTCTTTCTACTACACCATTCTGTTGGGGTGTACCAGGTGCAGTTAGTTGGGATTGAATCCCGACTTCTGATAAGTGACTCCTAAGCTCTCCTAAGAGGAACTTGTTACTACGATTTCACCGTAGTATCTTGATACTTTTACTTTGACGTTACTCCACATCAGCATAGTATTCTTTGAACTAATCAAAGCACTTAGACTTGTGGCGAGTCAAGTAAATGTATCCTTATCTCGAATAGTCGGTCTATAAAAGAGACGAAATATTCGAAACATCCTCTTGCCTGGATAGTCAAAGGTTTACACAAATCAGAATGAACCAATTCTAACATATCTTTGGCTCTATACCCCTTTAAAGCTTATTGGTTATTTTTCCTTCCAAGTAAGACTCGGAGGTTGGAAAGATTTCCACTACCAATGAACTCAAGAGTTCATTGGTTATTATCCTTTGAATCCTACTCAAGTTAATATAACCTAGCCTTGGATGCCAAAAATATGATTGGTTCATTTCCGAAGGTTACTTTCTCTTAAAGTTAGAAAATGTGTTATTAATCTCCATTTATTGCATCGTGGGAGTTATTGGATTATAAATTGTTAACCAACGTACCAGAACAGATAACTTTCCTATTTTTCTTGATAACAAGTTTGTTATAAAAATAGACAGAATATCTATTCTTTAATAGTTTAGAAACTGAAATCAGATTCTTTCTAAACTTAGTACGTAAAGACAATTTCTAATAATCCATATTTTATTCCTATCAAAGGATAAACATCTCCCACTGCAACAGCTACTACTTTTACAACAGTGCCCATGTGGACGGTGATTTATATAGTTGTCGGATTTTCTGAAACCCCTGCAATGAATTGCATACATAATCAGTGGTTCCTGTATTTACACACCAGGTACTGGTAGATAACACCACTAAATATGTTTCAACAACTAATAAAATACACCGTTATTGTTCTCAGTTTTGTGAGGATAGTCTACCTTAATGTCCAAGTTTTCCAATCATTACAATTGGGACTACTAAGTCTATTCTATAGTATAACAGCTAGGGGATTGACTAACATTTGTAAACCTAAGAATCACAAAATTATTTGGTCAAGACCAACGTTTCAAAATCTCCGTGAATTTTGTATGCCACGTTAGTGTGGACGTATACAAATTCTAAAAAGAGATTTTATCCATTAATTTTATTATCTTGTCAACCTATGACAAATAAAATTAATAGTAGATCTATCTTTGATCAAATATTTGGTCAAGACTCTAAATTTAAAATAATATTGATTCCTCTAACAATACTATTTAAATTTACCAACACCTCAAAACATCGTGAATTTTGCATGCCACGTTAGTGTGGACGTATACAAAATCATCATTTGTAAGAGGAGGATTTTACCCATTAACTATCTTGTCAACCTAACTTTATGACAAATAAAATTATCTCAAACACCGTTAATTTTGTATGCCACGTTAGTGTAGACGTATACAAAATCAATCATTTGTAAGAGGGATTTTAACCCATTAATTTTATTATCTTGTCACCCTAGTTTTATGACAAATTAATAGTTGGTTTCCCTTTGGTCACACAAGTGATAGCAGTGACTCCGTTGGGGAGAATACTATTAAATGTGTCTAAGTGTATATCATTACTTGATACTAAATCCATTAAATAGAATTGTGCCCCTTCAGTTGGAGAAGATCACACACATCCTAAATAACTTCCTATAACCATCCATTAAGGAAGTTTGATCTAGTGATCCGCAAACAAACTCAACCGTTGTGGAGGAAGGCACTGAGAGCCAACACGCAAACTTGTTGCATCACTTAGATACCAGTAATGGAGACCGTGGGATTAATATACTAATCCCTCTCCCACTTAGTTATTTAAGGTGAGGAATTTTAACCTATGCTAGCATATAACACATGCATACACACACACCACAGTAAATAAAAGCAATAAACATGAAAATTGATTTTCCAACTATTATGGCATTTTCATCACTATCCTCCGTGTGCTCCAACCCTAGCTGCTGCCATCTTTAGCCACCGCCATCGGGTCGAGTTGTCGCATCTATCTTGCGTCTAATTCCGCTGCGCCTCTGGTCCTCCGATAGCACCACGCCTCGCAAGGATATGATCCGCGACAAATGTAGAATTTTACATACATCGATCCTATATTCCATAAAGGAATGTACATATATTCTAGATCGAACAAAAAATGTAAAATCCTAATTGTCACACCCCAGAGGAGTCTCTGTCCGAAGAAATTTCGGCAGCATCTCCCCTGTACGGCGGACAATATGAAACTTTTCTACAAGCACTATATACCTCAGCCACATGCGGCTGGAATAATAACAATAAAAGAAAATAAGCACCACGCAGTAAATATCAAATTCAGCCTCTGGCTGACGCAACCACGCAGTTAAAAATAAAGCAGCCTACTCGGCTGTACCAAAACCAAAACACAAAACTGCTAGCCGGCTAGGCTTACACAACCAATAACAAATACAAAATACCACACAACAACATCAACCCTCCAAAAATAAAACCAGAGTACAGAGCTAAACAAACTGATACATAAAACAAACAAAACATACGTGAAACCGATAAGTCTTCTGATGTGACGTGGGGACCAGCAGACAGGATGCTCTAAGCGACACCATAAATAACCTGGTACCTGAAAAATATAGAGTCCACGGGGGTGAGTTCAACAACTCAGCGAATACCAATAGACATGCCTAGTAAGATATATCTAACAGCAATAAACATGGAATACAGCTTCCTAATCATATATCTAGGAAAAATGCAAAACTGAAAGGTAACTAAGGAAGCTGTACTCACCAGGAACTCCTATCCAAACAAAAGGGTCGTCAAACCGAAAGTGCCATAAATCCTGTATGCATGTCAAACATATGCATCCAACCAAATGCAGCAAATAAATGCAGCAAACACAATCACAAGAAATAAATGCATCAATGCATATGATGTCAATGATGCGTCCTGGTCACCCCTGACGCCAGTCAGTCATCTCACACACAAACCGAGTGGGTAGGGTTGTGACAACCGTGCACTCCGTCACTGCTCCCGATGAGTGACCGAGTGGACGGATGCTGTCGGAGTACTCCTATCCTCGTGACCCCAAATCATATATGGGGGAGCTCAATGCTCTCAACTCCCGGTACACGATGACGGGGAGGAATCCCTACCGGCTAACACGTTGTGTCACACTACCCATGAGCGGACCAACGTAGCCAAACAAAGTCCCTGCTGCAACACACACTGCCTGAATCGACCACTAACCCATGAGTGGTGGTGTGTGCAGATCCATGTAACTGGCGATGTGCTCAACGACAATGGAGTCGACTATCGCACAGATGCAATCATGATGCATGACACTAAGCATGGTAAAACTGATCAACATAACCATATCCATATATACACAAATGGGTAACAGTAACAGTAAGTCACATACCATGATCTAGAGTACACTGGTCCGATAGAATATCAATAACCCTATGTCCTGAACATAATAAGTATGGAATATCCTGATCAGCATAGAAAAATCCATATATACATAATATGGGTACCACAGTATCAGTAAGTCAAATTCACGGATCTAGGGTATACAAGTCCTCTAAGGTATAACAACCTAGACCCAAATCATATCCCTCTTCCATAGCATATGTACCAACAATATACACAGATCAAAGAATCAGGGTCTAAACACCCGAATCATATATGATATACAAATAGAGGTACACAAATCTGATATGGCACAAAAACCTAAGTATCAGATAATCTAGATACACAGGCCAGAAACAACAATCCAAATCCTAGTCCTAACCTCAGTAAGCATGGTATGTCACTCTAGAAACTAAGATACTCATGGTAACAAGATAATCATGGCAACAAATCACGAGATATAATCACAGGTGACAAACCTAACATGCTATGGATATCAAACAGTGACATACCAAAGGCAAACATGTTCATTGCATGTAGTTATAAAATACTATACATATCCAATGACAATATCATAAAAGATAAGTCAAGAGGTACCCGCCTCCAAAAGCAGGTTCAATCCAATCAAATCCAACATCGAGATGCTCGTCTTGTGTCAAAGTCCTGTTTCACCAATACATATACATTTTATTTAGCTAATTCCTATAAATAGCTAAATAAAAATCTCTTACACCAAATTAGGGGCAAACCCTAATTAACTTAATAACATAAACCTAATCCACAATCCACCATTAAATCAAGAATCTAAACTTAATTCCATTTACACGTGATTACACATCTACATAATCAATCATCTAATTCAAACACATAAGCAATTATGTATGTACCAATTCCTACTTAAATCAACATGTATCATAATCATGTTCCTTACCTTAATTCACAGCCACTAGTTTGTACTGAAACCAAAGAGTTGCTGGCTGGAACTTGCTGCCATTAAGGGACGTTGGCTGCTGAAAATTCTTCACTGTCCGGATCATATGAAGAATCAAGATCGATAACCAATCAAGCATAAATCCTAATCAACAACCGAAGCTTACCTCCAAGATCCGACTACGGCATAGCTCTGTGTCGTCTTCGGCACTGTCGAGCAGAAACACAATAAAGGATTTGGCACTATTTTCTCCGGTCCGAAACCAAACCCATGATGAATCTATCCTCCATCCACCATTAACACCTCACCTGAACGAAATCAATCCAATGCAACCAAACAAACAATGGATTTAATTCAATATTTATATACATCTTACCCCAAACAGCAGTCACCGAAAGGGCTGTTGAGGTCGGCAAACAAGGCTCACCAGTGGTGGTTGTGCTGCCAAATTGCAGCAGAGGGGCGGCGGTCATGAATTAAGGCACAGGGATAGCACCACTGGAGTCGGGGCAGAGGCTAGAAGAGGGGTCAGCGGCTGTGTTGGCTCGAGTGTTACCAGCGCTGTCACGTGCGGCGGCGACACTTCGGCAGAGGGATCCGGCAAGGGCACACCTTCGGCGACAGCAAACGAAGAGGCAAGGCAATGCAAGGAGTCGCCGCGAGGTGGTGAAGGAGAAGGGAAAACCTAGGGCTCCAGTGCCGGTGATGTCTCGTCGGACCAAAGGAAAGGAGGGGAAGTCGCCGGTCGGCCGGGGCTGGCTAGGGCACGGGAACTTCGCGCCGAGAGGGTGGAGACCGAAAGAAGGGAAAGCCCTTGGCCGAGAGATTTTGTACGCGAAGAGGGAGAGGGAGTTCGGCGCCGGTTAGGGCTCGGGAGAAATCGCCGCAAGGTTTTGGGCAAGGGTCGGCACGCAGGAGGAAAAGAATATGGGAAAAAAGAAAAAGAAAGAAAAAAGAAAAATGGAAAAGAAAATATAAATTAAAACTTTTCCTCATTTAAACAGGGTCGCCTAAACAGGCTTTTTTTCCGGACCCCATTTTTGTCCCCGTTAACTCGTTCATACGAGCTCCGAAAAATTCCCGAAAAATTTCCAAAAATTCCGAAAAATTCCCTTATAATTATTCGCCATTTTTCAGTATTTTACACTAATAACTAATATAGCTCCTGCTGTATTTAATTTTACAATCATGCACACACAATTAAATGCCCTTGACATGTCCAATGGTCCAATCACACACAATAAAAATATGCCATAATAGTTGGAGTCTACAACCACAAAGTTAGCACATCCTACTATTATCCTGCCTAAATTATGTATGACAAGTGCATAACCTATTTGAAAACCAAACACACAGAGGCAAACCCTAGCTCTGATCCCAATTGTTGGTTAGTCCTAGGAAAATCGTACCGACTCCACTGTACAAAAATTTTGTACAAGTGTCGAACATTTCCTTAAATAACCTATTGTGTTCTTTAAAAGTTAAATTAGAAATCACTGACGGAACTTAACATCATTAATTCCAAATTTAACTTATCTGTTCTTAATGGTTTAGATTTGAATCGCAAGCGGAACTTAACACTATTGATTCAAATCCACCTAAGTTATTAATTCCATAAATATTAATTTCCAAAATTAGCTTCCAGGACTACATGGCGAGGCACATGACCTTCTTGGATATGGGAGCAACCACCACCGCCTAGGCAAAGCCTTTTAAGGAAAGCTAATATTTATTTCCTTAAATAACTCTAGGTTAACCAAAAAGAACAATCAAATCACAAATTCGAAAAAGAAGAAAACACAAACTCAAAAAAAAAAAAAAACTATTTCGAAAACTCTAGAATCATATGCCTCTTGTGTTTGGTATTTCCAAAAATAACAATACAAAGAAAACTAGTATGATGCAGAAAACAATTACTAGTTATACCTTTCTTTGTATGCAAAAATAACCTCTTGATCTTCTACCGTATTCCTCTTCTAACCTCGGACGTTGTGTGGGCAACGATCTTCCGAGACGAGAACCACCAAGCACCTTCTTCTTCTTTGCAAGGTTCGGCAACCACAAGACTCCAAGAGAGGATGAGTTTCGGCCACCACCACTAAGCTCCAAGGGATGCAAGAACGAAACTTCCTTTCTCTCCTTTTCTCCAATCTAGATCCGACCACCACAAGGACTCCAAGAGAACAAGATAGTTCAGCCACAAGAAGGAGAAGAGAGAAGAGGAAGAGGAAGAGGCCGGCCACCACACCAAGGAAGAGAGGGAGAGAAAAAGAATAGAGTCGTTCCAATGAAGGCACCTCTACCTCCTCTTTTATATTCCTTGGTCTTGAAAAATAAGGAAATTTAATTAAAAACTTCCTTAATTCTTTTGCCATGAAAAAGAAAAATTAATTTATTAAAAATCAATTTTCTTATTTCAATAATATTGGCCGGCCACTTATTTCCCCAAAACAAGGAGAGTTTTAATTAAACAAGAATTAAAACTTCCTAATTTGTTTTCAGAAATTTATAAAAATTTCTCCAATAATTTTATCCCTTCATGATTGGTTAGTAAAAAGGAAATTTTATAAATTAAAATCTTTCTTTTAAACATGTGGATAATTTTCAAAAAGAAAAGTTATCTCATAAAATTAAAATCTCCTTTCAATCTACAAATAAGGAAAGATATCAAATCTTTTCTTAATTTTTTGTAGAAACTTATAAAAGAGAATATTTAATTTTTAAACTCTCTTTTAAATCATGAACATGGTTAAAAATGAAAGTTTTTCTCAAAATTAAAATCTACCTTTCAATCAATAAATAAGGAAAGATTTCAAATCCTTTCTTAATCTTTTGTAGAAAGCTATAAAAGGAAAGATTTAAATTTTAAACTCTCTTTTAAAACCATGGACTCCACATAAGAAAAGTTTATAAATAAAATCCTTTTTAATATGATGTGGCCGGCCACCTAAGCTTGGGCTCCAAGCTATTGGCCGGCCACCTTAAGGCTCAACCTTTAGGCTTGGCCGACCCTAAGCTTGAGCTTCAAGCTTGGCTTGGCTGGCCCCTATTGGTTAGGTAAGAAGGTGGGTATGTGGTGGGTATAAATCTCTATATACAAGAGGCTACGATAGGGACTGAGAGGAGGAATTGGTTTTGGTCTCCCGATGAAATTAAGCATCCCGTGTTCGCCCCGAACACATAACTTAATTTCATCAATAATAATTCATTCCACTAAAGAACTAAAATTGAACTACCGCACAAATCCCAAATTACATTTTGGGCTCCTTCTTATTATGAGTGTGTTAGTCTCCTTGTGTTTAAGATGTCGAATGTCTACTAATTAAGTGAGTTACTGACAACTCATTTAATTAATATCTTAGTCCAAGAGTAGTACCACTCAACCTTATCGTCATGTCGGACTAAGTCCACCTGCAGGGTTTAATATGACAATCCTTATGAGCTCTTCTTGGGGACATTATCAACCTAGATCACTAGGACACAGTTTCCTTCTATAATCAACAACACACATTATAAGTGATATCACTTCCCAACTTATCGGGCTTATTGATTTATCGAACTAAATCTCACCCATTGATAAATTAAAGAAATGAATATCAAATATATATGTTTGTTATTATATTAGGATTAAGAGCACACACTTCCATAATAACTGAGTTCTTTGTTCTTTTATAAAGTCAGTATAAAAAGAAACGACCTCTAATGGTCCTACTCAATACACTCTAACTGTACTAGTGTAATTATATAGTTAAGATAAACTAATACCTAATTATACTACGACCTTCCAATGATTTGTTCCTTTCCATCTTGGTCGTGAGCTACTGTTTATAATTTATAAGGTACTGATAACATGATCCTCTGTGTGTGACACCACACACCATGTTATCTACAATATAAATTAATTGAACATCTACATTTGGTATATATAAATGTAGACACTTGACCAATGTGATTCTTATAAATGTATATACAAAAGCTAGGCTTTTAGTATACACTCCAGCAATTGTAACCTCCATTCTCATTTAATGTGGCCGTTAAAGAGGAGATTTGTAACCTCCATGAGGTGGCACACACATGTGCTAAACATGATGATGTGTAACACCATTATTGGCCACTTAATGCCAACTCACAAATGAGGTGGCATATAGTCAAGTCAAACTTGACTTTTCTTCTTCCTCTCAAGTCAAGTCAAACTTGACATTATAACTCCCATGGTTGATCAAATCCAACCATTTGATTCAAGCCAATTTAATATAATGGATCTAATTCATTTAATTAAATTGATTCAATTAAATGGCATCTCATGAGGTGGCATCTCATTTAAGCAACCATGATGATGTGTAGCATCATCATTGGTCCACTTCTTGCCAACTCACCACTGAGGTGGCAAATGGTCAAGTCAAACTTGACTCTTCATCTTCCTCTCAAGTCAAGTCAAACTTGACCACTTCTCTCCCATGGTTGATCAAATCTAACCATTGGTTCAAGTCAATTTTAATTTAATGAATCCCTATTTATTGAATTAAATTGATTCAATGAGTCTAAGTCCAAATTAGACTCATTTAATACATGAACCAAATTGAGTCCAACTCAATTAGCCTAATTTGGATTACTCTTAATCCAATTTGGTTCATCACATGAACCTAATCCTTTAGGTTCATCAAATGAACCTAATCTCCATCTAATTACCTCCATCTAATTACCCTTTGTGTGTGACCCTATAGGTTCTTATAACGTTGACAATGCTCCTAAACCCATTTAGAAGCATAAGTAATGAGCGGTATCTAGCAACACATCATTACTACCCAAGTTATAAGAATGTTGAGATCCAACATCACCTTGTGACTACTAATTGTGACTCTTCACAATATATGACAATGTCCTTCTATCCTAGACATCTAGATTGATCAATGTGAGGCATAGACCATGTCATCCTTTAATCAATCTAAATCTTGAACTCCAAGTAGACTCACTCAATCAAATGAGCTCAACATCTCATATTGACTCATTTGGGCATGACCATGCACTTAGTGGTCTCACTCTATCAAGAATATCAATGTCACCCCCGTCATATAGGAGGGATAGATCCCATCTACATCACTCATATCCCTCCGCATAATTTGTTACATACCTAGTAATCGCTTTTATAGTCCACCCAGTTACGGGTGACGTTTGACGAAGCCAAAGTACTTAACTCCTTATGTAGGGAACCATGGTGACTTTAGGTCCAAGAACTAGTAGTCATACTAATAGCCACATGAGAAAGTATATGACACTCATATAACGATCCATGATACTTTCTCATGGCGGGTCATTCAGTATACATTCTCCAATGCATACCCATGTGTCAACTTGATATCTCCATATACATGACTTGTGAGATCAAGTCATCGAGTTGACCTATATGCTAGTCTCGTCGCATTAACATTGTCCCTGAATGTTAATACTCGACAAGGAATGATTAAGAGTAGTGTTCCCTATATCATCTCACTATCGATTCAACCATTCGATTGATATAGGTAAGAACCTTCTACTCAAGGACTCTATTATACTTAGTTATTTGGCACCAATACAAGTAAGTATAATAACCAAAACAAATACCTTTATTAATATACAAGAATATGATACAATGAGTCCATACAACAATCATCAAATGATTGGCTCTAGGACTCTAACTAACAATCTCCCACTAGCACTAGTGCCAATCAATGTAGGCTCTAAGGCCCAATGACCTAGTGTGACCATCATGCTTTCTCTGTGACAAAGCCTTGGTCAAGGGATCTGCGATGTTAGCCTCTGTAGGTACTCTGCAAATCTTCACATCTCCTCTGTCGATAATCTCTCGAATGAGATGGAAGCGCCGTAGTATGTGTTTGGTCCGCTGGTGTGAGCGAGGTTCCTTCGCCTGTGCTATAGCTCCATTGTTGTCACAATAGAGCTCAATAGGGTCAGCAATGCTAGGAACCACCCCAAGTTCAGTGATGAACTTGCGGATCAAAACTGCCTCCTTTGCTGCTTCTGTTGCAGTAATATACTCGGCTTCTATCGTAGAATCAGCTACTGTGTCCTGCTTCAAACTCTTCCAGCTCACAGCACCACCATTTATGCAAAACATGAACCCTGACTGCGATCGATAATCATCTTGGTCGGTCTGGAAGCTGGCATCACTGTAACCTTTTACAGCTAGCTCGTCATCGCCTCCATATATCAAGAAATATTCTTTAGTCCTTCTTAAGTACTTAAGAATATTCTTGACCGCTATCCAGTGACTTTCACCTGGATCTGACTGGTATCTGCTCGTCATGCTCAAAGCATACGAGGCATCAGGACGAGTACATAGCATGGCGTACATGATAGATCCTATGGCTGAGGCATAAGGGATCTGATCCATGCGGTCTTTCTCCTCTCTAGAAGAGGGACCTTGAGTCTTCGAAAGACTCACGCCATGTGACATCGGCAGAAATCCCTTCTTGGAGTTCTGCATGGCAAACCGTAGGAGTACCTTGTCAATATATGTACTCTGACTTAGGCCAAGCAATCTCTTAGATCTATCTCTATGGATCTGTATGCCTAGAATGCGAGATGCTTCACCTAAGTCTTTCATTGAGAAACAACTCCCTAGCCAGGTCTTGACAGACTGAAGCAAAGGGATGTCTTTCCCAATAAGTAGTATGTCATCTACATACAATATGAGAAAGACAACTATGTCCCCTACAACCTTCTTGTAGACACAAGGCTCATCTTCATTCTTGATGAAACCAAACTGTTTGATTGCATCATCGAATCGAAGATTCCAGCTCTGAGAAGCTTGCTTTAGTCCATAAATGGACCTATGCAGCTTGCATACTCTACTAGTATGCTGTGGATCTACAAAACCCTCAGGTTGTGTCATGTACACATGCTCGAGCAGGTTTCCATTCAGAAACGCGGTTTTGATATCCATCTACCATATCTCATAGTCATGGTATGCTGCAATAGCAAGCATGAACCGAATGGACTTAAACATCGCTACTGGAGAAAATGTTTCATCATAGTCAATACCATGAATCTGCTTGAAACCTTTAGCTACCAAGCGACCCTTATAGATAAGTCCATCCATGTCAGTCTTTCTCTTAAAGACCTACTTACACCCAATGGGTTTTACCCCTTCAGGTGGATCAACCAAAGTCCATACTTGGTTGGTGTACATGGATTCCATTTCGGATCTCATGGCCTCTAGCCATTTCTCGGAATCTGGTCTCATCACAGCTTCCTGATAGGTGGTAGGCTCATCCTCTATGAGCACAACGTCATCATGGTCAGACAAGAGAAATGAGTATCTCTCAGGCTGACGACGTACCCTATCAGACCTGCGAAGAGGTATGTCTACTTAAACTGGTTGTTGTTCCTCAACTCTTTGTGGAACAACATCATCCACAACATTTTGTGGTTCCAGTTCAACTTCCATCGATGCTTCAGTGCTATGTTCCGCATCTTGAACTTCTTCAAGATCGAACGTACTTCCACTAGTCTTTCTAGAAACAAAGTCCCTTTCTAGAAAGACCCCAGTCTTTGCCACAACTACCTTGTGCTGACTAGGAATGTAGAAGTAATATCCCTTAGTTTCCTTGGGATATCCAATAAAATAGCACTTGTCGGATTTGGGTCCTAATTTGTTTGAGACTTAACGTCGAACGTAAGCCTCACAACCCCAAATCCTTATAAAAGACAGCTGGGCATCTCTCCCAGTCCATATCCTATATGGTGTCTTTATCACGGCCTTGGATGGAACTTAGTTGAGTATAAAAGTTGCCGTATCTAGAGCATAGCCCCAAAGGAATGTCAGAAGATCTGTGTGACTCATCATAGATCGTACCATATATAATAGGGTACGGTTCCTCCTTTCGGATACACCATTCCACTGTGGTGTTCCATGTAACACCCACTAAGCTTTTAAGATAAAATAAGAGAATGATGAATTTGCCTTAGAAAAATATTAGTAGAATGTTGAACCAAAAAGAAATAAAAAGAAATAAAAATAGGGAGTTGTCAAGGATTGAACCTTGAACCTCTCATGATGAGAATGATAGGATTAATGGGTAATAACCAGTTGGGATAGGAATAATATATTGATAGCAAAGGAGGGAAACTCATGATAAGGATGAGGGTAAAAGCTAGCCAAAAGAAAACAAGAAAAGAACAAGAGAAAGGCAACTTGCCTTCCTTCTTTTCTCTCCCTCTCCCTCTCTCTTTTTGCCGTGACTCAAAGAGGACCATTAAGGGGATTCATTCCCCCTTGTTTCATCATGAATGATGAGAACAAATAAATAAATAAAATAAAAAGAAAATGAAAAAAAAGGGCTAAGGGAGAAGGAAAGTAAAAACCAATTTTGCTACCTCTTCCCCCTTAACATAAAAGGGAGCATGTGAAGAGAAGATTTGATTTTTCTCTCATTTCTCTCATTCTCCCCTCTCCATCACCGAGAACCTCAGCCCCCTCTCCTCCATTTTCGGCCCCCAAAACAAAGTTCCTCCTAGGATACAAAGGAGGGCTACCAAAGGAAATCAAAGGAGGAGAACAAGAAGAAGAGACCCTTTCTTCCATCACCACACTTTAGAACCACAAGCGAAAAGAATGTAAGTATCCCCTCACCTGTGGTACAAGTAGTTTTGATGTGTTTTTGGATTTTATGAGGATTTTAAAACCTAGAACAAAGTTGTGAAAAATTCGGCCAAAGGAAGGACTTGTGATCCTAGAAATGTTTAAAATAAGCCTTGATTCATGATAATTTTTCTATGCTTTGTAAGAAGGTTTTCTCTCATATTTTTATATATATGTGATGTTGGATTAGAGATGTATCTAACCCTAGAGTTTCGGCCAAAAAGGTTTTATAAGGGCTAGGGAATTTATTTGTTTACCTAACTTGCACAAAACCCTCTAAATAAATGGTTAAGGATCCATTATTGTTTTCATACTTGAAGGTTACTTGGAACCAAAAGTATCCCACTCACAAGTTTCGGCCAAGGAAGGGTTTAGGGTTAGGAATACTTTGAATTTAAACTCATCATGTTTATATGATAGAATATAGAGTTTCTTAAAGAAGTTGCATGCTTGTATGTTGATAGAAACTCATGAACACCACTCTTAATGTTTCGGCCATGGTAAGGTGGATGGCTTAGAATATCTTAAACAGATTTTTAACATGCTCAAAACCTCCATGACATGTTGATAGAAATTCCTAAAACTCTCGGAGAACTCAAAACATACAATTAACTAGCAGCGGAAGACTAAATGACTCATCTAATACATTCTACTCAACTCTTTGTTAATAAATTCTTATGATAAATCCCAAGGCTTCTATAGTTCAGGCATCACACATCCATCCGCACCTCCTTGTCGCCTTCCTTTACTATAGCTTTTCCTTTCCTTTATCTGTAGTAAGAGGAAATGCATCTATAAGCAAAATTGCTTAGTAAGCGCTATCTAACTCACAAAACTCGAATATGCATGTGAATATACTGAAATCTAAAAGCTGAATGCTCAAAAGGAAAACTACTCATGCTCATCTACAAGCAAAAGAAACATACTAAAATGCTAAACGTGTATAACAAATCTATACAATCATGCTAGCATAATCTTGCTGAATTTTAAACACTTTCTGAATCTTATTTCACTTGTTTAAAAACTTATACTTTAATACTTCAAAATAATAATCAACTTTCTTCTTGGGCCCAGCAACCATCTTATGCGCGTCCCTAATAGTTTGAGGTAGCGGCCACCAATCCTAGAAGGGTCTACCAGGGCCAAGACCTCGGAATTGGACACCTGGATTTGTTTAATGACAACCTCGGAAGTCGGGTATTAGCCTCTTAAATAAAGTAAAATACTTGTTATCTTTTATTACTTCTAATATATAATGCCTCGGCATTTTCTTTAAGCACCTTGTGTGCCAAAATCCCTAAAGTCTTGACTTTGGGATCTACTTAAGGCCTTGGCCTTTCTCTTTCTTTTCTTTATCTTTCTTACACTTGTTAATACTTCTAATAAAAGAATGCTTCTTTAAAAACTGAAATGTTTAAACAAATTCTAACTTTGAAATGCATAAACAGAAATCTGCATACTATGCTAATCAAAATTCTGCATACTATACTAATCAAGATTCTGCATTCTATGCTACACTATTTCTGCATACTATGCAAACATAAATTCTGCACTATAATAATTAACCAAATTGCACTATAATCTTTTTCTTTAAAAACTGCACTATAAGTTCCACCAAAAATCTGCACTACAAGTTCCAACAAAAATCTGCACTATAAATTCCACCAAAAATCTGCACTACAAGTTCCACCAAAAATCTGCACTATAAACTTTAAAGAAGTCTGTACCATAAGCTCTTAAGAAATCTACACTACAAGCTCTAAAGAAATCTGCTCTAAAGAAATCTGTATTTTAAGCTCTAAGAAATCTGCACTACAAGCTCTAAAGAAATCTGCTCTAAAGAAATCTGCATTTTAAGCTCTAAGAAATCTGCACTATGAGCCTACATAAAGATCTGCACTATAAGTTTAATTAAAAATCTGCACTATAGGTTTAATTAAAAATCTGCACTACAAGCTTAATTAAAATCTGCACTATAATCCTACATAAAAATCTGCACTATAAGCTTAATTAAAATCTGCACTATAAGCTTAATTAAAAATCTGCACTGTAAGCTTAATTAAAATCTGCACTATAAGCTTAATTAAAATCTGCACTATAAGCTTAATTAAAAATCTGCACTGTAAGCTTAATTAAAATCTGCACTATAGGCTTAATTAAAATCTACACTAGAAGCCTACATAAAAATTTGTACTATAAGCTTAATTAAAATCTGCACTATAGGCTTAATTAAAAATCTGCACTACAAGCTTAATTAAAATCTGCACTATAAGCCTATATAAAAATCTACACTATAAGCTTAATTAAAAATTTGTACTATAGGCTTAATTAAAAATCTGTACTATAGGCTTAATTAAAAATCTGCACTATAAGCCTAATTAAAATCTGTACTATAGGCTTAATTAAAAATCTGCACTATAAGCGCTTCTTATGCTTCGAATTCAAGAAGAACAAAGGTCCGAAACTACTCCTACTGTAGGTGAGAAGCACTTACCTTGCTTCTTGGACTCACAACCAAACAAAAAGGGCTTCTAGGACCTTGGCCGGCCGCCGGAGGTGATGCCCTAACTCCCTTTCATTTTCTACCCGAGCTCCGCCATCGTACGCAGAAGAGAAGGAGAGAATGGTTTAAGTCACGGGAAAACAGAGCATCAACTTATCCCTTTTTATAACTTAATATTTTTGTTAACTTCTTAAATAAATTCGCTATCTTTTCTAAACAGACAAATCCAACATCAACTTATCCCTTTTATAATCTAATATTCTGTTAATTATCTTAAATAATTTCGTTACTTTTTCTAAACAAACAAATCCAACATCAACTTATCCCTTTTATAATATTCTGTTAACTATCTTAAATAAATTCGTTACCTTTTCTAAACAAACAAATCCAAGATCAACTTATCCCTTTTATAATCCAATATTCTGTTAACTATCTTAAATAAATTCGTTACCTTTTCTAAACAGAAAAATCCGTTTGTACACCTAGTCAGCCGGGTTTTGACCGAGTCAAAGGTCATGGGTTCAATTCTCGGATTGGACATTTTTTTGTCTAAACTTCCTTCGTTTGTAAAAATACCAAACGACCTCCAAAAATTACATAAAAATACTCTAAAAATTTCTAAAAATCTCTAGAATTTTTCTAAAACATTTCTAGATTTTAATAAGGTCTTTTAGGACTCCAAATCATGAAATTTGGGGTGTTACAATGCAGAGAGAAGGTGTTCGTGTTTGACGTCATGGTTATCTACAACAGAAAAATGTAGAAAATAAATAAACATCATATTCTAGTAATCATTTAATTAGGCCTTTAATTAAATGATGCTCCCACTGAATTCTATAATTCATGTGGGACATGATCCACATCATACTAATCCTTGAGTTAGCTTTGGCTAATACGCCCAAGATTTAGTATGATCTGTAGGTAACGATTTACCAATTACATCTCTATGCAACTCTTGCTTATAGGATCATTATCCGCAGTTATATTAAAACTTGAGTTAGCTTTGGCTAATACGCCCAAGAATTAATATAAATGTGATTTATGTCCTATCTTTCCAACCGTTGGAAGAATGCCTACAGTTAAACTCGATTTAACTAGTTGTACTCAATCAAATTGAGTCTCTACTCACCCATGCATTGATAGGCGGGACCATGATTATCCCTCTGTACCCTACCAAGATAATATGTGTTGCTCTGCTTTGGCAGATTTAACAACACATGTGATCGAGGTAGTGATAGGTATCATGGCATGGTAGACATTTGAGTTGACGCGATTGAGATCTAATCTAATCGTAGGGTGCATCTTGTACACGATTTAGATCTAATATAATCGTTAAGGCGTTAATTAACTACTTTACTAGCATGCATCAAATACACACACACAAGCAATTAATTATACTATTTGTGATTAGTCATGGCCCTACTACGATCTTCTCAAGCCAATGAGAAGATCAGAAGGTCAACCTAGGGTCAACAACTTCTCCAAGCTCCTCCCTTTGACCACCTTGCGTTGCTCGCACCCTCCTCGTAACTCCGTCTCGAGTGGACCTTCCACGACTCCAATTTTGTACATTACAATTTTGAAACTCGAGTTACATTCGAGTGTAAACTAATTTACAACAAGAATAAATGGAGAAAAGGCACGACGCGCAGGTCACGTATCAAGTATACAACACACACAATCACATGACGGCACACAGGCCTATTATGAATTACAACACAAATATACCAATCAAATTGGGTCTTTTTGGGCCATGACCATCAAAAATTATACATAATTCTAAATTATGTAATTTCCATAATTTTCTGTAATTTTAATACTAATTTTTACAATTTTTATGAGAAAAAATTCCCGGCGGTCCTGATTAGCGGTTTTTGGGCGCAATCACGGAACGAATCCCCTTGCGGGTCCAGGGGCAGCGCCCCTACCCGCGATATAACCATCGCGAGTGTCCCTAAGCGATCCTACAGCACCTTAGTTTGCTGCCCCAAAAAGATTTGGGGCGAAACCTTGCCGTTTTGGAAAAATCTTCTCGGTAGTCGAAGCCTACAAGTGTCTAAACACTTGTGCTTCGCTTTTACGAGAAAAATACTCAGAAAAACCATAAAAACCTAAATTTACAGAAAGTTACAGAACCTATATTTTTCATAAAAATACAAACTAAACTTGTACAAGACTTCGCACGTGGCTCTAATACCACTGTTGGTATTTTGGGCCGAAAAAATCGTTTTTTCGCGTTGCGGAAACCCCGATTCCCATGACACGGATCCGTGCGAAGTAAAATTTTTGAAAACATTACGAGTACGAGTTTCTTATGCTAGTTCTAAACTAGATTTACAAGGAGAAGGAATTTACCCTCGATGCGATGCCCTTCGCAATCCCGCTCGTCCAACGGTTCGCCGGATCTCGAGATCGTCAAGTGTACGATCCTCAAGAAGTATCCACACAAACAAACTAGGTGGAGAAGACCAAACAAAGGTGTGATAGCACCTTAGATGGTTCGTCCAAGGAGAGGAGAGGGAGATCAAGAAGAGAGCAAGAAAGAAGATGAGATGAATTAGCCTTGAATGAATATCAAATTTCATTCCTCACAATAAGTGGCCGGCCACTCATGGAGTTGTAACCTCTATTCTCATTTAATGTGGCCATTAAAGAGGAGATTTGTAACCTCCATGAGGTGGCACACACATGTGCTAAACATGATGATGTGTAACACCATTATTGACCACTTAATGCCAACTCACAAATGAGGTGATATATAGTCAAGTCAAACTTGACTTTTCCTCTTCCTCTCAAGTCAAACTTGACATTATAACTCCCATTGTTGATCAAATCCAACCATTTGATTCAAGATAATTTAATATAATGGATCTAATTCATTTAATTAAATTGATTCAATGAGTCATAATCTAAATTAGACTCATTGAACACATGAATCAAATTGAGTCCAACTCAATTAGTTCAATTAGGATTACTCTTAATCTAATTTGATTCATCACATGAATCTAATCCTCATGGTTCATCATATGAACCTAATCTCCATCTAATTGTCCTTTGTGTGTGACCCTATAGGTTCTTATAACGTTGGCAATGCTCCTAAAACTATTTAGAAGCATAAGTAATGAGCGGTATCTAGCAACACATCATTACTACCAAAGTTATAAGAATGTTGAGATCCAACATCACCTTGTGACTACTAATTGTGACTCCTCACAATATATGACATTGTCCTTCTATCCTAGACATCTAGATTGATCAATGTGAGCCATAGACCGTGTCATCCTCTAATCAATCTAAATCTTGAATCCCAAGTAGACTCACTCGATCAAATGAGCTCAATATCTCATATTGACTCATTTGGGCATGGCCATGCACTTAGTGGTCTCACTCTATCAAGAATATCAATGACACTCCCGTCATATAGGACGGATAGATCCCATCTACATCACTCACATCCCTCTGCATAATTTGTTATATACCTAGTAATCGCCTTTATAGTCCACCCAGTTACAGGTGACGTTTGACGAAACCAAAGTACATAACTCCTTATGTAGGGAACCATGGTGACTTCAGGTCTAAGGACTAGTAGTCATACTAATAGCCACATGAGAAAGTATATGACCCTCATATAACGATCCATGATACTTTCTCATGGTGGGTCATTCAGTATACATTCTCCAATGCATACCCATGTGTCAACTTGATATCTTTATATCCATGACTTGTGAGATCAAGTCATCGAGTTGACCTACATGCTAGTCTCGTCGCATTAACATTGTCCCTGAATGTTAATACTCGACTATGAATGATTAAGAGTAGTGTTCCCTATATCATCTCACTATCGATTCAACTAACCGATTGATATAGGTAAGAACCCTCTACTCAAGGATGCTATTATACTTAGTTATTTGACACCAATACAAGTAAGTATAATAACCAAAACAAATGCCTTTATTAATATACAAGAATATGATACAATGAGTCCATACAACAATCATCAAATGATTGGCTCTAGGGCTCTAACTAACAATTTTAACTTAATCTTTCGAAAAGAGTTTTGCAATTTGGAAACATAATTTGTAAAGATAGCATTTTTTTTAAAAAAATTATTAGGGTTAAGTTCAATTTACAAGTCAAGTTTTTAAAACTAAGTAAAATCAAGTTTTAGTTTGTAAAACTTAACTAAGTAAAATTTGTTTTTAAATATGAGTTTGTCACCTTTTAAATAAATTTCCAAAAATATGTTTTGAAACCCAAGTAGAATATAATTTTCAAAATGAAGAGTCCAATTTTCAAAACAAACTTTTTAAAACTCAGTTTTGGAAGGTCTAAATTTCAAAACTAAGTTTAGAAAGTATCATTAAATTTGAAAAGTTTAAAATTTGAAAATAAAGATAATTTTCAAAAATAATTTTAACTTTCAAAACTAATTTTGAAAAATCCAAAGAAATTTTAAAAAGTGGTATTTTTCAAAAAATAATTTTAAAATAAGTATAAAAATAATTAAACCTCCCCCTGAACTTGACATTACAAAATCTGTCTAACCAGTTAGCTACTCACTGGCTATTAGAGGATAGCATTTTTCATTTGGTTAGTCAAGTTATGTCTAATCATCATCAGTTAATGTTTGACTAAACTGAATGACTTAACTTGATTAATGTCTGTTTGGTATTTAACGCCCAGACTTATGTCGATGCACTGAAATAAACATCTTAAGTCAAGACAATTTACCTATGCATCTCACCCCTTTCATTGTTTGGGAATCACAAACAAGGGAATCCTAGGGTGTTGGTGAGATGCTCAAGTACTAGCCCTAGGGGTACATGCTTTCTAAGGAATTATTCTAGTCTAAGGCTAAAACTGATTTAAAATTCTAGAAATGTAAGATTTTAAAAAATTAAAGATTTTATCCTAGAATTTGAAAATACTATTTTTGAAAATAGTTTTTACAATTTTAGTATCCTAGTCTTTAAAACACCTTAAGGCCAATCATTGTTATATTCAAGATATACCTAAGTCGGAGTAACCCATAATAACATAAGTCAATATCAAGGTCAAAGTACAATGATCATAATAAAATATACATAGGGATGATGAAGTCTATCGAGATGAGGAGGGGGGTGGTCCAGATCCCAAGGAACGTAACATCTCGATCAGCTCAGCATGACGGGTCCGAGCATCCTCTCGGGAACTGGATAGATCACGTTGAAGGTCAGAGATATCCTGTCTCACGTCTCATCTCAAGTCGGAGACCTCCTGAAGGAGACTCATCATGGATATCTCGAGTCCGGCAACTCGATCGCCTAGAGTGCGAGGAGCGGGACGAGGTGCTTGGCCTGGAGGTGGAGGTGGTACAGGGGCCGGAGTGTCCTCGCCGAATAGTGCGACCATAAACTCGTCCTGCTCTGCCTCCTCTTGGGCATCTGGGTCTGGCTGGTGTTGTGCCCCCCTCCGCCAAGATAGGACACCCTCATCATCTATATGGACACCTCCTAGAGAGAAGTTCCTAGGTCCTAAGACGTCGAACTGAGTTAGGACTCGGACATCACCTTGGGTGATGCCAATACGTAGGTGGGCGAAATATGTCATCAAAATATGACAATACGACATATGAACTCGAGCGCTGGTGGTGACTCCAGATGAGTGGATAATGGTCTGAAAGATATGTAAACTAATATCTATGTCTAATCTATGGCAAAGGGCATACAAGAGAAAGGAATGAAATGGACGCATTATTGCTATGTCACAAGTGGACAGTGGTAAGATGCAGAAGACTAAAATCCTATAGAGTACATAATCGTGAACTCGAAGGCCTACTGGCCTAAACATAGTCACAGTGGGTACTCGCTCCCCTCCAAAAAAATATGAGTAAATCATATCCAGAGTAACGTGTGAGTAAGGATCACCAAATGGTAGATCCCTAGGAGGGCAACACTAAAAAGGACACTTAGATGGTCGTAACTCTAAGTGGTAGGAGATAATGTGATATCCGTACTAGCTACCCTAGTAGTATAAGTAAGATCATCTACCCTAACTAAGTTATTATAAAATTTAGCACATAAACTTAAGTTTACTAAACTGGTACAGTAAACAAGGTTCCGTAAGTTATAGTGGTTAATGACCTCTACAGTTGGAACACAGGAACACAAGAAAAACTCTTTATCTAAGCACCTAGTCCTAATAGGCATATAGATGGTCGACTCAAACCTAATCCTAAGTTCGTCAATAGGGAACCTAGGGTCAAACTAGCAATAGAGGGCCCAACACCAGATATAGAACGCTTTCTACATTATATAAAAAGATTATACTAAGCAAAAAGAGTCAGTGAAATATTTAAAGGAAACTTAGGAGGGACAAAGAAATTTATCGAGGCATCATGAATAAAATTTTTAGAAATGCCTGTTGGGACCGATGTGCCCGCTAGAGGGGGGGACGAATAGTGTCTTGTCGAGTGCTCGTTGGTTACGTCTTGAAGATGATATGTAGCGGAAATAAAATACAAGACTCACACAACGCTAACAAGTAGATTTGACTTGGTATCCACCTCAAGAAGAGGTGACTAATCCAAGGATCCACACATGACATGCTCCTCCACTATGAAAACCCTCCTTCTCGGTCGCAGCCGAAGGCGGAGAAGCCTTGTACAAATTCTCACACACACAAACAACTCACACAAGAAGAAGAACTACAAATACAAGTAAAAACACTCTCTTCTTGCTTACTTGTTGCCTCTTGAACCTTGAGAGAACACTCTCAAGAGCCTTCAAGAATTGGCGGTGAAAGTCGGAGAAGCTCGTTGAAGATCACCGAAAAAATCGTAGGAAGAAGATCACAAAAATTTATCGAAGAAAACGCTCCCCCCAGGCTATATACAGTGCCTCCAATCGATTGAAATCAACCACAATCGATTGTCACGTCAACACCGCTCCATCGCAGCTGTCCATAACTTGCATCCTGCGCAACGGTCTAATCCCAATCGATCGGCCAATCGATTGGGACAAACTGAATCGATCCATTGATCGATTCAGATGCTTTCTATGTTCTCGCGATCGCGTGAGAACTCCGAGCTCCAATCGATCGACCGATCGATTGGAGATTCCCAATCGATTGCCCGATCGATTGGGAAGGCCTCTGTGCTCACGACTCATGCTCCCAATCGATCGACCAATCGGTTGGTCCATTTCTTCCTTCGCAACACACTCCAATCGATCGGCTGATCGATTGGACCCTGGTTCAATCGATTGCCCAATCGATTGACCATCCTGGACTTGACTCAATCTCAAGTCCAAAGTCTCCAACCCAACTCCCGGTCAACCGTGACCTGTTGGGTCTCCATGCCTAGCATTTGGCCACACCCGACCAACCTCGAACTAGCCTTCTTTCCTCCTCCATCAGCCTTGCGTCCCTCGGATATCTCCCCATCCTTCACGCCTTGCCTTCAGGAGCTTCCTTCCGTCTCATCCTAGTTGTCGGGTCTTCCTTGCCAAGTCATACCAGGACTTACCTTGCCAAAACCACATGCTTGGACCTTCCAATTGCCTGGCTCCTCACCAGGACTTTCTCTTTTACCAAGATCACACTTGGACTTTCCAACTGCCTGGCTCCTCACCATGACTTTCTCCTGCTTATCTCCTCACTAGGACTTTCCCGTTGCCTGACTCATCACCAGGACTTTCTCCTTTACCAAGATCAAACTTGGACTTTCCAACTGCCTGGCTCCTCACCAGGACTTTCTCCTGCCTAGCTCCTCACTAGGACTTTCTCGTTGTCTGGCTCCTCACCAGGACTTTCCAAATTCCTAACATCCAGTTAAGACTTTCCCAGTCAAGTCTCCTGTCAACCTTGATCTACTTGACTTGTATTCTCATCAACCTGGTCAACCTTTTGACCATCTCCATAACCGGACGATTGCTCTAGCAATCTCCTTATATTGTCAAACATCAAAACTCAAATTCTGACTCAAGCTTGACTCAATTCAAGCTTAGTCAAACTGGTCAAACTTGACCTAGGGAAATTGCCCCAACAAAATCCCCTTGGTTGATTCGCAACACCGTAATAACCGCAGAATGAAATAAAATTTTAATTTTGATCACTCTCGTGGTAAAGTTCGGAAAGAGCCTTGACAAGAGTGAAGAAGATGTGGAGCAAAGGGAGTGGGCGCCCCTGCCCCCTATATATAGGGGGCTCTGGGCGCCCGGACCCTTTTCGGGCGCCCGGGATCAGCTGGGGCGGGGCACCCGGAGTCCCTTCCAAGCGCCCTAGAAGGGAATACCAAGGGTGCCTACCCCTGGTTTTTGACTTTTTTTTTTTAAAGTTTTAAAAGACTTTTTAAAATAATTTTTAAATTTTTTAAAAGAATTTTTTAAAGTTTTTAAAATTTTTTTTAAAGTTTTTAAAAGAATTTTTAAATTTTTTAAAAGAATTTTCAAAATAATTTTTAAAAGAATTTTTAAAATAATTTTTTAAAGTTTTTAAAAGTATTTTTAAAATAATTTTAAAAGTTTTTAAAAGAATTTTCAAAATAATTTTTTTAAAGTTTTTAAAATAATTTTTAAAAGAATTTTTCAAATAATTTTTAAAGTTTATAAAAGAATTTTTCAAATAATTTTTAAAGTTGTAAAAAGAATTTTTTCAAAATTTTTTTAAATTTTTAAAAGAAATTTTCAAATTATTTTTAAAGTTTTAAAAAGAATTTTGAAAATAATTTTTAAAGTTTTAAAAAGAATTTTTAAAATAAATTTTTAAAGTTTTTAAAAGAATTTTTAATGTTTTTAAAAGAATTTTTCAAATAATTTTTAAAGAATTTTTGAAATAATTTTTAAAGTTTTCAAAATGATTTTTAAAATAATTTTTAAAGTTTTTAAAAGAGTTTTTCAAATAATTTTTAAAGTTTTTAAAAGAATTTTTTTGATTTAATTTAATTTTAATTTAATTTAATTTAATTTTGATTTGATTTAATTTAATTAATTTTAATTTTATTCAATTTTATTTTAATTGATTTAATTTTATTGATTTCTTAGTTATCTCACTTTATCTACGTTTTCAATCAGGGAATCCTATAATTTTGTGAGATGAATTAGATTCAGTTTTAGGATTTGGTTTAGCTTTTTGTTAGATTCAGGTTTAACTTTGAGTTTAACAAATAGGTATTTTTAGGATAAACTTCTGGGCTATGGTGAGTTACTTGGACATCATTAGATTAACCATGCTTTCGAGGTTTTCCAAATAGTTTTATCCACTGAACTTAATACAAAACCTTGGTCTATCTGGTTAGGATCCATAAAGGGTAGCTTCGGTTAGTTCCACTTAGCCAAATGCACCAGGCCAAAGCCATATCTTCCTAGACATGCATAGACTAAGCTTCCCTAACGTACTATTATCCAAAACTTCACCAGTACCATAGGTCAAGTTAAACTTGGTCCCTTTCTTATTAGTCCTAATTACCCTACCGAGTAGATTAGTTTGGATTACCCTGTCAGGTAGATTAGTTTCGGAGGTGCCAGCTATTCTGGAGCCTCCCCCTAAATTATTGGCCTTTATTTTAGTTTTTGGTTCTTGGTTTATGTCTGTTCTCTTTATAGTTATAATTGACTTGATGATATTCTAAGTCTTGGTGGGGTTTAGATTTTGAATTCGTTGGTCTGAGTTTGTATTTTGGTTTTTGATTTGATTTATTTGATTTTACATAATATATTTTTTCTTTGGGTATGTAATATTGGTTAAGTACTACTTGCGTAGTTAAACACGCTTTTGGAACCCAAACTTTACTTGATTATTTGTGTTGGGTTATTAATGATTTAAATGTTCTATTTGAACTTGACTTGTAGCCAAGTCCGATTTTGTTGTAAATTACTTTTTGATTGTTTAAAATTAGATCTAAATTCTTAGATCTTGTTGTAAATTTTTCTAAGAGATCTTTTAATTTATTAGTTTCTATTTTTAGTGATAAATTTTCCTCCTCAAGAGTTAGGTCTTGAGTTGGATTTGAATTTTTGATTTGTTCCTTGAGGTTTTGATTTTCCTCAAGGAGCAATTTGTTTTCTTTTTCTAATGTAATTAATTTACTATTCAGACATGCAATAATTTAAAAGAATTTTCTATTCAAATTAAAGTTTACCTCTTCGGGACCTTCGGAAATGAGTACGGACTCGTGGCTCGATTTGGGTTTAGACTCATCTTCCGATTCTTCGTCCGATTCTTCTTCGAGGGCCATCATCGCGAGTTAGTTACCTTGGCGTCGCTTGTTCCTTCGTGTAGTTCGATCAGCTTGTCCCATAACTCCTTAGCATTTTGATGTGGTCCTACCTGATTCAGTTCTTCCTTAGTCAATCAGCATTGTAGTGTATATAGGGCCTTGAAGTTTGTTGACGCTTTCTTCTTCATGTCCAGAGTCCACTGTTCTGGTTCCAGTGGGATTCCGGAGTTGCCAACCGACACCTTGTAGCCTCTGGTGACGCTAAACCATTGGTCGAAATCCGTCTTCAGGTAGACCTCCATTCGCTTCTTCCAGTACGGAAAATCATCCCCGTTGAATAGGGGAGGGCGTACTGTGCTGAAGCCTTCAAGTTGAGACATTATTCTCCTACACACAAGTAAACAAGTAGACAAAGAGTCCCAAGACTTGGTCTTGGATTAGTAGTGCGGAATAAAATTGAAGTAATTTAAAAACTAAATTAGTGTTGCACCAATTTAGATTGATTGCGATGAAAAAATTCCAAAAAGGTAATAGTACCAGTTTGGAATATTATGAAAAACTGAAAGCCAAAGAAAAAGAAAAAAAAAGCTGGTTTAACCCCCTGTCTGATTCGTGGTTGCACCAAATCAGAGCGGTACCTGCTCTGATACCACTTGTTGGATCGATGAATTTTGCTAGAGGGGGGGGGGGGGGGGGGAAATAGTGATTAAAATTCAAGTGTAAGCAGTGAAAAATAATTAAGCCAAAGCAAACACAAAGATTTACTTGGTTCGGAGCTTTTGGCGACTCCTACTCCAAGACCCGCACGCAAGGGTACTTTCGATGGACAATCACTAATAATTTGAAAAGTTTAATTACAAATTAAGTACAGAAATTAATTAGCGAAAAAAGGCCGATAATAAAAAATAGAAACAAAAATAGCACTTTTGTCGGAGAGCTTTCGCAGCGTCATAGGAGCATAGAGGAGTAGATCTTTCATTGTTGTGTTGAGCTTCAGCCTTTACCCTCCTTATATAGGAGGTTCGGGGTGCTTGGAACCTTCAGGGCGCCCTGAATATGACGTAGCCGACCCAATCAGGATGCTCCACGTGGTGAGGCTCGTTGGGGGATAAACTTTGCATTCCAGGCGCCCGGATCCCCCCCGGGCGCCCGGACCACTCTTCTCCAGAAAGTCCTCCTGCACGAAAGAGTTAGTCCGAGGCAAAATGCAAATAATATTATCCTGCAAAACAAAGTGTTAGCACAGTTTAAAGTTAACAAGCAGAGTATTAGCTAGATTCTGTCTCCTCGAGATCGGAATCTAGTCATGATCTCGACTTAGATATCCGAAATGAGTCTAAGTTGGATCGACGCCTAATGTTTCCTTCTCGAGAACGTGTCCTCACAGTCACTCCCCTCCAGTGACTTACCTTCTCTTACTTGCCAAACGTCCGGTCAGCCCTTTGATCCATCTGGACTTCGTGCTAGCTATCCGGTCAGCTCGTCAACCTAGCTGGACTTCGTGCCAGCTATCCGGTCGGCTCATCGACCTAGCTGGGCTTCATGCCAAACATCAGATCAGCCCATCGACCTGTCTGGGCTTCTCTTGCACACTCGGTCATAGTGTTAGATAGCAATGAAACTAACTTAATCTATTTTGCCATTCATCAAAACTTGAGTTAGACCATTAGTGCTAACCGCACCAACACATTATACACCTAAACACAAACGTGTACATGTGATCCTAAACATACATGTTCCTAAAATAACCGAATCTTAGAGTTGCTAACCTATCCAACCTCCAATTATAGACATGCATAAGAAACTAACATGATGATAAGGAAATAACATGATCAAGCTCCCTAATACTATGAATAAAACTAACTTTTATTAAATCCAAAACATAGAAATTATACAATCAATCTAGAGCAACAAGGAAAGTGCCACTTTTAACGGAAAGCAAGTATAAGGACCTAAACATGATTGTAAGGAAAAGACATGATTTATTGCTTAACTTGTTGAACACTAAAGATCCTAAACTTTCATCCCATTAATGAGTTAATAAAGTCTCAGATTTCATAGCATTTGAAATGATGTAAACCAAAATTTAATTGGTACATATCAAACAGACTAACTTATCAACAACATTATGTTGGCTCGAAAAGAGCTAGAGAGGGGGGGGGGTGAATAGCGCTCGTAGCTTTCACTCTTCATTTCAGAAAATCAACGAGTAAATGCAGCGGAAATATAAAACATAGAGACACAAGCAAACACAGGGATTTACTTGGTTCGGAGCCTGTGGCGACTCCTACTCCAAGGCCCACGCTCATTGAGCATTACTTTGGGCAACAACTATAAGCTCACAAATATTACAAGAGATTATTACAATAATATTGTACTAAAAAACTATACCGACAATAAGAAATTGAAACTTCACAGCTTCAGATTGTTGGGGTCTTGTTATAGCTCAACCGGATCGTCTCATTAGCAGTGCACTGAAGAAGGATTGCTTCGAAAGTGTTGTTCTAAGCCTCTGCTCGAGACAGGCTTATATAGCCTGTGGAGGGCGCCTCCAACACCATGGAGGGTGCCCTCAATGCCACCGGATCTGCATCACCGATAAGGGCTCAAGAAGTCGCCCCTTATCTGCTTGAGGGCACCCTCAACCTCTATGAGGGCGCCCTTAAGCTCCATGAGGGCGCCCTCGCGCTAAGGTCCAAGGCACCCTCAAACTCCATGAGGGCACCCTCGCGTCTTGCAGCAAGGTTGCTTCTCCAGGTTCACTTCCTGCAAAATATGTTAGTCCAACATACCCTGCAAAACGAATTTAGGATAATAGAAATATGTATAATTAAAGTATTTGACAGTCATTAAATTGTTCGGTTTTGACTTTGGATTTCTGACCGAAAACCCTAGGTTGAACCGACGCCTACTGTTCCCTCAGTGGAGAATGCGTCCTCATCTACTCCACTCATGAGAGTATACATGTTGCCAGTTCGATCCTCCAGATTGACTGGACTTTTGCTCAACACTCGAGTGTTCAGGTCTTTCCGCTGGACGCCCTCTCCACGACCCGGCCAGACTTTCCACCCGATCTGCGACACCGGGATTTTCACCTAGAGTTTCTTACTCTAGGACTTTTGCCTAAAGACCTCGACCTGCCAAGGCTTTCTGCCTAGGGTTACCACCCCCTAGGGTTTTCTGCTTACCTAACCGCAGCTAGGACTTTGGCTTAAGATACCTTAGGACTTTTCCTGCAAACTCATTCAAACACATTAGATCACAAATAACCTTAACTTTGAATCCTTTACCATCATTAAAACTCAGGTTCGATCGTCAGATGCTTCCCGCACCAACAATCTCCCCCTTTTTAATTATTGCAACAAAAATTCAAAGTTAAGTAAAAAGACATGAAGAATAAAGACTAATGCTATAAAGAATTTAAGAACAACACAAGCATAACTGAATAACAGCGTAAGAATAAATAAATTTAAATGAAAAGCTCCCCCTTAATAAAAGCTCCTCATTTTATAATTTTCTTTATACTTGACTTTTAGATTTAAATTTTCTTATACTCTCCCCCTTTGCCATATATCAAAAAACTTTGTGAGGGAAGGAGTAAGAAAATGTTGTTTGACATCACTTTGCTAAAAAAATAAAATTTGATTTGCCAACAAATTGATAAATACTAAGTTTTAAAAGGTTCAACTTATAAGAACTTAGCTTTTAAAAATATGGGCAAAAAACTTTAGCTAAAACTAACTAAAACTTTAGCTAAAACTTTTAAGAACTTAGTTTAATAGGAGGTTGAATAAATACTTAAAATATTTTGATAAACACTTAGCTTTTAGAACAAATTTTCTTGTAAGAATTTTTAGCTAAGTGAATGAATAGATTAAAGAAAACCTTTATCAAAAGTTAAGGAAACAAATCACAAAGTTTAATAGGAAGCATAGTTTTTAAAAATAATCTATTTTTTTGTTTTGAGAAAGTACTTATCTTTAGATTAAAAAATCTATTTTTTTAAAAAAAATTTTGCTCAAACACTAAGTTTGGAAAGTAGTTTAGCTAAAGGAAAGTTTATTGACTTTGAAAAGTAACTTAGCTAAATTTGAGTAAAAAAAATATTTGATAAAACTTTAAGAATATTTTTTCAAAAGGAATTTTTCAAAAAGAAATACTTTAGTATTTCAAAGAGCAATTTTACTTAGTTAAAATTTGAAAAGTACTTAGCTTAAATAATATCAATTTGTATAACTTTAGCTAAGTCCATTCACTTAGAACCAAAAAAAATAAGACAATTTTGTTAAAGAAAAGATTAGTTTTCTTTTCCAAAGTCCTAAAGTCTAAGCATGAGTAATTAAAAATTTAAACTAAATACATAGTTTGCTTAGCCAAATGTCTAACTATTAGCTACTAGCTGCTTACCAAAAAGGCAACAACTTTCACTTGGTTATTCAAGTTAAGTCAGTGATCCAATTAGATTTGACTAAGATGAGATAACTTAACTTGATTAATGTAAATTTGATATTTATTGCCCAGACTTATTGTGATGCACAGATATAAGCATTCTGAAGTCTATGCAGTACCCTATGCATCTCACACCATTCTAAGGCTACGTTTGGTTGGGTGTAATGTAATCGTGCTTGTAATGTAATCAAATTTGTAATGTAATGTAATGTAATGTAATCTTGATTACATTACTACGTTTGGTAATATAAGTATGTAATCTTTGATTACAAGGGTGATTACATTCTTTTGTTTGGTATCCATTATTTTTTATAAGGAATTTAATTCATATTATCATAAAATGACAAAAATATATCCTGCGACTTCTACTGACGGCCGCTGCACCTTTGTCGGAGCTTGCGGCCGTCGGCGGACGATGATCGACCACGACCGACAGCGACGACAGTAGCGGCCCGCGATCGGCGGTGGCGACCGGCGACCGCCGACCGGCGGTGGCAGCAACCGACGACTGACAGCTGACTAGGGGTATATTCGACATTCAAATTTTGGTTAAACAGTGACCTCGTAATGTAATCGGATTACATAGTATTTGCTTTGTAATCCAGATTATAAAACTTCACTACCTTTTGTAATCGATATTACATTACATTATATGTTTAAAGTTAAAACAAACAAAATAATCAGCCTTATAATGTAATCTTGATTACATTACAAGGTATATTACACCCTACCAAACGTAGCCTAAGTGTTTTCATACACAAGCAAGGTAATCCTTGTGTGCTTGTGAGATGCTCTGGCTGAAAACTAGGGGTACATGCTTTCTAAGGGGTAACTTCCTAGGCTAAATCCAAAATTGAATAACTAATAAACTTGGGATTTTTGAAAATTATTTTTCTGAGAATTTGAATTTAAAGTATTTTGAAATTACAAATGAATAATCAATTAGAAAAAAAGAAGAAAAAAAAGGAAAAACTTATTCTACTAAGCACATCCCTATTTGCCTTCTAAGTGCACTGAACTCGAGTTCAGCTAAGGGTTTTGTGAAAATATCAGCCAGATTTGACTTGGACTCAACATAGTTAAGCACTATGCCACCCTTAGCTACATGATCCCTAACAAAGTGATGTTTAACTTTTATGTGTTTAGTCCTTGAGTGATGAATTAGATTCTTGGTTAAGTTAATTGAACTTATATTATCAATGGAAATTTTTGTGTTTTTATATTCTAGTTGATAGTCCTTTAAGGTATGCATCATCCATAAGAGTTGAGATGCACATTTCCCTAAGGCTATATACTCAGCTTCAGTAGTAGATAAAGCAACACAGTGTTACTTTCTACTTGACCAACTTACTAGGCACTGACCTAGGAATTGGCAGCTACCACTTGTGCTTTTTCTACCTAATTTACACCCGACATAGTCTGAGTTAGAGTAGCCGATTAGGTCAAAGGTGCAAGTTCTAGGATACCAAAGTCATACATTTAGGATTCCCTTAATATACCAAAGTATTCTTTTAACATTTGTTAGGTGTGACTCTTTTGCATAAGATTGATATCTTGCACACATACCTACTGTAAATAGGATGTCTGATCGACTTGTAGTTAGGTAGAGTAGACTTCCTATCACACTTCAATAATATTTTAAGTCTACTAGTTTTTCTTCTAAGTCAGAGTCAATTTTAACATTTGTAGCGATTGGAGTACTTATAATTTTTGAATTTTCCATTCCAAATTTTCTAATTAATTCCTTGGCATATTTTGTTTGAAAGATGTAAATTCCATCTTTGGTTTGTTTAATTTGTATTCCTAAGAAAAAGTTGAGTTCTCCTACTAGGCTCATTTCAAATTCACTCTCCATTAATTTGGTAAACTCTTTTAGAAATTTAGTATTGGTTGAACAAAAAATTATATCGTCTACATAGATTTGGGCTATGAAATATCTTTTTCTAAGGTTTTTACAAATAAGGTTTGATCTATTTGACCTTGTTTAAAACCATTAGATATTAGATAATTCGATAGTCGTTTATACCAAGTCCTAGGTGCTTGTTTCAGTCCATATAGGGCCTTTTTTAGCCTAAAAACATGGTTCAGGTGGTCCAAGTCCTCAAATCCGGGGGGTTGACTTACATATACCTCTTCTTTGTTAAATCCATTTAAAAAGGAATATTTTACATCCATTTAGAATAACTTGAATACTTTATGTGCTGCATAGGCCAGCAGCATCCTAATGGATTCAAGTCTGGCTATGGGGGCATATGTCTCATCATAGTCTAACCCTTCTACTTGATTGAACTCTTTAGCTACTAACCTAGCTTTATTTCTTACAATTTCTCCCTTATTATCCAATGTATTTCTAAATACTCATTTGGTGTCAACTATGGTTTTGTTATTGGGTTTGGGTACTAGTTCCCAGACCTGGTTTCTTTCAAATTGCGCTAACTCCTCTTGCATTGCTAGTATCCAGTTTGGGTCAGGTAGGGCTTCTTCTATAGTTTTGGGTTTAATTTTTGAAATGAGAGCTACCTGACTTATGTTCCTATAAGATGATCTAGTTCTAACTCCTCGGGTTGGGTCACCCAAAATTTGGTCAGATGGGTGATTGGTACTTGTTCTTGATGGTCTTATATTAGAGTCAATAATTGGTTCTTGTGATTGACTAGATTTTATTTGAATATCTTCATAATCTTCTATATTTCTTGAATTAATATTTTCTGTGTTTTGATTAATATTTTCATTTATTAAGTTAGGTATGTTATTTTCTACATAAAAAATTACATTAGTTGTTTCTTCAACTTTTAAGGTATTTTTGTTATAAACTCTATAGGCCCCATTGGTTGTGGACTACCCTAAAAAGATTCCTGGAATTGACTTGGATGTGAATTTTCCTAAGTAGTCCTTAGTGTTTAATATATGAACTTTACATCCAAAAACTTTTAAATAATTTAAGTTAGGAATCTTGTTGTAATATAATTCATATGGAGTTTTATTTTGAATTTTGTTGTAACGACCACCCTTCTTACTACTACTACTCTCTAAGGATAACCGTTACTTAACTACTAACTCTACTTAACCGGTATGATTAAAAATCAAATGGAAACCCTACCGAAAAATTCTGGCAGAGTCTCCCCTGTACCGGTGACCATAATCACGGCTGGAACACATATCAAACACACAAAAGGAATAACATCACCACGCAGTTTAATGAAATCAAATCATGCAAGTAATGAATAGCGGAAACAGAATAAAAATATATAATTAACTAACAGCGGAAGACTAAATGACTCATCTAATACATTCTTAATAAATGACAATCTTAATAAATTCTTAAACTAAGTCCCAAGGCTTCCATAGTCCTGGCATCACACACCATCCGCACCACCTTGTCGCCTTCCTTGCTAAATCTTTTCTTTTCCTTTATCTGCAGTAAGAGGAAGTGTAGTCTATAAGCAAATTTTGCTTAGTAAGCGCTATCTAACTCACAAAATCACGAATGAGCATGTATACGAAAAGAGCTAGAAACTATATGCTCTAAAAAGGAAATAAAGCATAAACCTAACTGCTCATGTCAAACTAATAGCAAAGAAAAGCTAAGGAATCTACTCATGTAATTCTATTAGTTAATCATGCTGCTCATCTAATAGGTAAACATGAAAACTACTCATCTACTAGATAAACATGGTAGAATAAAGAACTAAACTTACTGATTTTTAGAACTATATGAATCTTATTTCATTTGTTCTAAACTTAATCTTTAATACTTTATGTTTATGTAAAACTCGTTTTACTTGTCCAAAAACTTATACTTATAATACTTCAAAATAATAATCAACTTCTTCTTGGGCCCAGGCATAGTACCATCTTATGCGCGTTCCCTAATAGGTTGGGGTAGCGAGCCACCAATCCTAAAAGAGCAGACCTCGGTCTACCAGGGCCAAGACCTCGGAATTGGACACTTGGATTTGTTTAACGACAACCTCGGAAGTCGGGTACTAGCCTCTTCTTAAAAGTAAAATACTTATAATCTTAATTACTTCTTCTTTAAATACCTTGGCATTTTAATAGACACCTTATGTGCCAAAAATTCCTAAAGTCTTGACTTTGGGATCTACTTAAGGCCTCGGCCTTTTCTTTCTTTTTTTTATCTTTCTTATACTTTTCTTTATCTTTCTTATGCATCTATGAATGAAACTAACTATGTAACACATAATCATGCATAGAATACAAAAGAAATCTGCACATACAATACTTATCAAAAATCAGCACTAATTCTTAACAAAAATCTACATACTAGCTTGATAAAAATCTGCATTAATAGTTTAACAGAAATCTGCATACTAACTTAACAAAATCTGCACTTGCTTAATAGAAATTCTGCAAAGCTACTTAACAAAAGAAACATATTCTGGCTAGTAAATATTTTCATCGTCTCTCAGACTTCCTTTCCATAATATGACTAATACACAGCTTATCTGGAATTCACTCAATAAAGATATTAAAACTCGTAATCCATTTAAAATTCCAGAATCAGCCAAGCACAGATGTTATCCATATACTTGAATGGAAGTAACATATCTAAACCTCAAGCTCAGATTCAACATAAGAAATTTATCTAAACCTCATGCTCAGATTTAATGTAAGCAAATTATCTAAACCTCATGCTCAGATTTAACGTAAGCAAATTATCTAAACCTCAAACCAAGATTTGCAAGGCTACAACCAATTAAAGCTTGCTGGAACTAAAACAATACCCATATAAAATTTATTCACAGCTAAACTTTTATAAGATAACCGAAATCTTTTAACCATGCTTCAATAGAGTTGCAAAGGAAACAACAAAATCTTGGGGCTATTCTAAAAATCCCTAACAATCAAAGCTTTACAAAACAAAACTGTTCTGAAATAGATTTCATGGCGACACACTTTAACAGAACTACAAAGGAGTAATTAGATCTTCCTTAAGCTTGCTACATCAGAACTAACTCAACCCACTCCTAACTATTGAAACTAACTCGAATCAACAATCCAGTGGAAGCCATGCAAGGAACATAATTCAGATTCAATACTTCTCAAATCTATTCTATAGAAATCAAAACCGCTATAACAAAGCAAGGCCACAACAGAACCTACAACATAGCTGTTCTTCATGAAACTACAGGTATAAAAATTTCCCACACAACTGCCAGGAAATTAAATTTTGAGGTATTACAAACATAGCATTCTTCTAAATCCTTTTCATTCTAAGAGGGAAACATTAAAACCTTATCTAACCTCGTCCACATTCTCCTGTTCTTCATGCTTAAACTCAATCGATCCTTCTCTTCTTTCTTTAAGGCTCACGGCAGCAAACAAAACCAAGAAAGAATCAACAACAGAAATTAAAATCTCTAGAAGCAAGCTACAAAAATCAACACCGCAGCAAGCTTCGGAATTCATGAACACTAAGATCCGAAACCTCAAATTCACAGCAACAAAGCAGAAAATCTCGGAACTACTCTTACCGCAGGTGAGTGAGCAACTTACCTCGGGTTTCTTGGACTTACAGCCGAAGAAAAGGCTTCCAACACTTCTAGGGTTTGTGGAGGATCTCGCAAACTTGCCCTCTTCCTTGTGCTTACGGATTCTCCTCGACAAGAGGAGCTCGGACTTGTGAAGAACCCACGGAGAGGTCCCCTTTGGCCGACCGCCGGAGAAGCCCTAGTTTCCAACTGCTGCGGTTTCGCCCGAGAGAAAGTCGACGCCGCGAGAGAGGAGAAGGAGAGGTTAATTCCCAAATTTTCACTTAAGTCCTCTCTTTTATAACTAGGGTAATTCGGTTAACTTGTTAAATAATTTTGCTACCAATTCTAAACAGAACCATCTGCTGGAACAGTTGGTCAGTCAGGTTTTGACCAAATCACAGGTCTGGGTTTCGAATCCCTCAGTCGCGCACCTTTTTCCCAATTTATTTTAAATGTTCCAACTTCTTCTTAAATGGAATTCTTCTCCTTTTTTAATAAGAAACTATCGCTGGATCAGTTGGTTGGCCGCGTTCGGCTTAAGGCGCAGCTCGTGGGTTCGAATCCCGGTTGCAACTTATTTTCTTCCTATTATTTCTCACTATTAACTTCTATTACTTAAATAAAATTATTCCTTTATTAGATTAAATAATAACAGCTAGCCCAATTGGTTAACCGTGTTTTGCTTAAGGCGTGGCTCCTAGGTTCGAAACTCGGCTGCAACCATTTTTTCTTCTTATTTATTTTAAACGTTCCAACTACTGCATATATACATTTCGCTCCATAAAAGGTTAATGAAAATCGTGTAGCTCAGCTGGTTGAGCTGGTTTTGCTCGAAGTCACAGATGCAGGTTCAAATCCTAGCTTCAACATATTCCTTTTCCTTTTTTTTTTTTTAAACTTCTTCCTCTTGGTAAAAATACCAAACGAACTCCAAAAATTGCATAAAAATACTCTAAAAATTTCTAAAAATCTCTAGAATATTTTAAAAGTATTTCCAATTATTTTTATGGACTTTTAGAACTCTAAATAATGAAATTTGGGGTGTTACAATTCTCCCTCCCTTATAAAAAGTTCGTCCTCGAACTTAGAATAATTCTGGATATTTCTATCTCATACTATCCTCACGCTCCTAAGTAACTTCCTCATGCTTCTGGCTCTAAATGACTTCCACTAATGATACTCTTTTGTTCCTTAGTCTCTTAATTTCACTGTCCACTATCACCCCTATCACATCGTACTCATTAGTAGTCCTTGGAAGATTTGTTATAAGGTCCCTGGAGACCACAGGTGCATTGGTCACACCAAATGGCATTACTACAACTTCGTAGTGTCCATATTGGGTCCTGGAAACTGTTCTGGACTCTTCATTCTCCTATGCTCGGTCCTAACGGTACGGGGACGTCCTCTTCTTGACATCTAGTTATGTAAAGAAACTTAAAATCGTCCCTATGCTTTCTAGACATATATACATATGTAAACAAAAGAAATCAAGAACTTCTATCTTACTTAAATATTTCTAAGCAAATATTCTATACTGCAAATAATAAGAAAAGTATAAAAGAAAACTTAAATACTTTCTTACTTGAAGACGACAAGGATGGTGCTGATGTGTGATGCTGGAGAATGGGAACTGCTCTGATACCAACTGTAACGACCACCCTTCTTACTACTACTACTCTCTAAGGATAACCGTTACTTAACTACTAACTTTACTTAACCGGTATGATTAAAAATCACATGAAAACCCTACCGAAAAAGTACCGGTGACCATAATCATTAATACATAACATAATATACACAGCCACAGGCGGCTGGAACACATATCAAACACACAAAAGGAATAACATCACCACACAGTTTAATGAAATCAAATCATGCAAGTAATGAATAGCGGAAATAGAATAAAAACATATAATTAACTAACAACGGAAGACTAAATGACTCATCTAATACATTCTTAATAAATGGCAATCTTAATAAATTCTTAAACTAAGTCCCAAGGCTTCCATAGTCCTGGCATCACACACCATCCGCGCCACCTTGTCGCCTTCCTTGCTAAATCTTTTCTTTTCCTTTATCTGCAGTAAGAGGAAGTGTAGTCTATAAGAAAAATTTGCTTAGTAAGCGCTATCTAACTCACAAAATCACGAATGTGCATGTATACGAAAAGAGCTAGAAACTATATGCTCTAAAAAGGAAATAAAGCATAAACATAACTGCTCATGTCAAACTAATAGCAAAGAAAAGCTAAGGAATCTACTCATGTAATTCTATTAGTTAATCATGCTGCTCATCTAATAGGTAAACATGAAAACTACTCATCTACTAGATAAACATCGTAGAATAAAGAACTAAACTTACTGATTTTTAGAACTATATGAATCTTATTTCATTTGTTCTAAACTTAATCTTTAATACTTTATGTTTATGTAAAACTCGTTTTACTTGTCCAAAAACTTATATTTATAATACTTCAAAATAATAATCAACTTCTTCTTGGGCCCAGGCATAGTACCATCTTATGCGCGTTCCCTAATAGGTTGGGGTAGCGAGCTACCAATCCTAAAAGAGCAGACCTCGGTCTACCAGGGCCAAGACCTCGGAATTGGACACCTGGATTTGTTTAACGACAACCTCGGAAGTCGGGTACTAGCCTCTTCTTAAAAGTAAAATACTTATAATCTTAATTACTTCTTCTTTAAATGCCTTGGCATTTTAATAGACACCTTGTGTGCCAAAAATCCCTAAAGTCTTGACTTTGGGATCTACTTAAGGCCTCGGCCTTTTCTTTCTTTTCTTTATCTTTCTTATACTTTTCTTTATCTTTCTTATGCATCTATGAATGAAACTAATTATGTAACACATAATCATGCATAGAATACAAAAGAAATCTGCACATACAATACTTATAAAAAATCTGCACTAATGCTTAACAAAAATCTGCATACTAGCTTGATAAAAATCTGCATAATAGCTTAACAGAAATTTGCATACTAGCTTAACAAAATCTGCACTTGCTTAATAGAAATTCTGCAAAGCGACTTAACAAAAGAAACATATTCTGGCTAGTAAAGATTTTCATCGTCTCTCAGACTTCCTTTCCATAATATGACTAATACACAGCTTATCTGGAATTCACTCAATAAAAATATTAAAACTCATAATCCATTTAAAATTCCAGAATCAGCCAAGCACAGATGTTATCCATATACTTGAATGGAAGTAGCATATCTAAACCTCAAGCTCAGATTCAACATAAGCAATTTATCTAAACCTCATGCTCAGATTTAATGTAAGCAAATTATCTAAACCTCATGCTCAGATTTAACGAAAGCAAATTATCTAAACCTCAAACCAAGATTTGCAAGGCTACAACCAATTAAAGCTTGCTGGAACTAAAACAATACCCATATAAAACTTATTCACAGCTAAACTTTTATAAGATAACCGAAATCTTTTAACCATGCTTCAATAGAGTTGCAAAGGAAACAACAAAATCTTGGGGCTATTCTAAAAATCCCTAACAATTAAAGCTTTACAAAACAAAACTGTTCTGAAATAGATTTCATGGCGACACACTTTAACAGAACTACAAAGGAGTAATCAGATCTTCCTTAAGCTTGCTACATCAGAACTAACTCAACCCACTCCTAACTATTGAAACTACCTCGAATCAACAATCCAGTGGAAGCCATGCAAGGAACATAATTCAGATTCAATACTTCTCAAATCTATTCTATAGAAATCAAAACCGCTATACCAAAGCAAGGCCGCAACAGAACCTACAACATAGCTGTTCTTCATGAAACTACAGGTATAAAAATTTCCCACACAACTGCCAGGAAATTAAATTCTGAGGTATTACAAACATAGCATTCTTCTAAATCCTTTTCATTCTAAGAGGGAAACATTAAAACCTTATCTAACCTTGTCCACATTCTCCTATTCTTCATGCTTAAACTCAATCGATCCTTCTCTTCTTTCTTTAAGGCTCACGGCAGCAAACAAAACCAAGAAAGAATCAACAACAGAAATTAAAATCTCTAGAAGCAAGCTACAAAAATCAACACCGCAGCAAGCTTCGGAATTCATGAACACTAAGATCCGAAACCTCAAATTCACAGCAACAAAGCAGAAAATCTCGGAACTACTCTTACCGCAGGTGAGTGAGCAACTTACCTCGGGTTTCTTGGACTTACAGCCGAAGAAAAGGCTTCCAACGCTTCTTGGGTTTGCGGAGGATCTCGCAAACTTTCCCTCTTCCTTGTGCTTACGGATTCTCCTCGACAAGAGGAGCTCGGACTTGTGAAGAACCCACGGAGAGGTCCCCTTTGGCCGACCGCCGGAGAAGCCCTAGTTTCCAATTGCTGCGGTTTCGCCCGAGAGAAAGTCGACGCCGTGAGAGAGGAGAAGGAGAGGTTAATTCCCAAAATTTCACTTAAGTCCTCTCTTTTATAACTAGGGTAATTCGGTTAACTTGTTAAATAATTTTGCTACCAATTCTAAACAGAACCATCCGCTGGAACAGTTGGTCAGCCAGGTTTTGACCAAATCACTGGTCTGGGTTTCGAATCCCTCAGCCGCGCACCTTTTTCCCAATTTATTTTAAATGTTCCAACTTCTTCTTAAATGGAATTCTTCTCCTTTTTTAATAAGAAACGATCGCTGGATCAGTTGGTTGGCCGCGTTCGGCTTAAGGCGCAGCTCGTGGGTTCGAATCCCGGTTGCAACTTATTTTCTTCCTATTATTTCTCGCTATTAACTTTTATTACTTAAATAAATTTCTTCCTTTATTAGATTAAATAATAACAGCTAGCCCAGTTGGTTAACCGTTTTTTGCTTAAGGCGTGGCTCCCAGGTTCGAAACTCGGCTGCAACCATTTTTTCTTCTTATTTATTTTAAACGTTCCAACTACTGCATATATACATTTCGCTCCATAAAAGGTTAACAAAAATCATGTAGCTCAGCTGGTTGAGCTCATTTTGCTCGAAGTCACAGATTGTAGGTTCAAATTCTGGCTTCAACATATTCCTTTTCCTTTTTTTTTTTAAAAACTTCTTCCTCTTGGTAAAAATACCAAACGAACTCCAAAAATTACATAAAAATAATCTAAAAATTTCTAAAAATCTCTAGAATATTTTAAAAGTATTTCCAATTATTTTTATGGACTTTTAGAACTCTAAATCATGAAATTTGGGGTGTTACATTTGTTAATTAAAATTCTATTTTAAATGTAACAGGCTGTATTAATTGCCTCAACCTAGAATTGATTATTTAAGTTATATTCATTTAACATGGTTCTAGCGGCTTCTTGAAGAGTTCTATTTTTTCTTTCTACTACCATTTTGTTGGGGGGGGGGGTTCTAGGGCATGAATATTCATGTTTTTATCCATTAATTTTGTAAAATTCAATAAATTTTAGATTTCCAAATTCCCCACCATGGTCACTTCTAATTCTTTTAATTTTAGTGTCTTTTTCATTTTCTACTAAGTTACAAAAAGTTTTAAAGATTTCATAGGTTTCATCTTTAGATTTTAGAAATTTTACCCAATTAAACCTTGGGTAATCATCAATTATTACTAAGCAATATTGATTTTTGCTTAGTGACATAACCCCATGTGAATCAAACAGGTTTAAGTGTAGAAGTTCAAGTATTGAGTTAATTCTACTTAAATTGGTTGATTTATGAGTTGACTTGGTTTGTTTACCTTGTTGACATGCATTACAAATAGAATTTTTAGTAAATTTTAATTTGGGCAAGCCTCGACTAAGTCATTTTGACTCATTTTTGAAATGAGTCTGGTGTGAGTGTAATCCAGTCTTCTGTGCCACAGCTTAGTTTCCTCTTGTTGTGTCATTAGACACTTAAGTGAGGAGGTTGGTAGATCAATTGAATAGATATTTTTTTTCCTAATTCCCTTAAGTGCGATGTTAGGATTTTCAACATTTTTAATTAAGCATTCAGATTTTGAGAATGTGACTAAATATCCTGAGTCACATAATTGACTAATACTTAGTAAATTAAAATTCAATCAATCAACCAATAAAACTTTTCGAATATAGAAATCGGAACTTAGTTGGATAATGTCTGTTCCAATTACCTTGAGTGTTTTGTAGTTGCCGAATGCGACGGACCCTAGGTTCTTGAATTTCAACTTAGTGAATTTCAATCTATTTCCAGTCGTGTGCCTGGAGCATCCACTATCTAGCATCCATTGATCCAAATCTTTATGTTCCTACACATAAAGTATTTGATTTGGTTCAATTTGACGGATAGAAAGATAGTTTGATTGAAATTAACTTTTTAATGTTCCATCTCACCCAGGCTAGGTTATCAAACATGGTATCCCTATGGGTGATTGTGAGATGGTTTGATTTAGTTAAACAGTTTTCAGTTAGGAATTGGTTAGATTTAAGTATTTTAAACTTATTTAATTGTGTTAAATTGATTTATTTATTTTATTAATTAAGTTACAATTTATTATTAATTAGGTTAAAGTTATTTATTAATTAAGTTAAAAATATTATAGTGATTAAGTTAACATTATTTAATAGAGGATTAAGTTAAAATTAATTAAGTCAAGAATAAGTTAAAATTGATTTATTTGTTTAAAATTAATTTATTAATTTAAAATTATTTTAATTCAATTCTAAATTTTACCTAGGTCCATCTCACCCATTTCTAAATTATCAATCAGGGAACCTTATGAATTTTGTGAGATGGTTAATTTTATCTTTGGTTTAAGTTATGTCTAGGATTAATTTACATTTAAGTTAGACTCAGGTCTTTCAATTGGTCAATTAAATACACATTTCAAAGATTAACTTCCAGGCTGTGGTGAGGCACTAGGCCTTCTTGGGTATGGAATCATCCACCACTTCTAGACAAAGTCGCTCAAAGAAATTGGGTATTTAATTTTCCTTTTGAAATCCCTAGGTCTAACTAGTCAAGTGTAAATTACGCCTAGGTCCTTAATCTATCCTAATCTAAGCATATAATGAATGCAGAAGAAAGAAAGCATTCATCAAACAATTCTAACAGTGGTCTTTCTATTGGCTCTCCCTGGATCATAGCCTCGATATGGTCTATCAAGGTAATGGATTTGATCCTTGGGGACCCAATATTGTCCAAGTCCAACTTGATTGACCAAGCTCGACTTGGTGACCCATGCTTGGACTAATTTGTTATTATTTCTATTTAGCAGAGAAAAATATGATTTGCATTTTCTTTTACCGTTCCAACGTGATCTTTAAATCCTTGACTTGAGTTTTCAGGCTGGAATTCTCTTCCTCAAGCTTTTGTACTTAAGTTGAGGTTTAAGTCTGAATAGGGTCAGTCAAGGATTCGGAGTTTATCACTTCTTTAAAGTTGTTACATCCTTTAGAAGTGATTTGATCCGAATGTTAATCTAGCTAATTTACGCATAAGATAATTGATTAGGTTATGCAATCGAGAAATACTTACTACGGGGTTAGGCCCTTCAGAAATGGATATGGACCCGTGGCTTCTCTCTGATTTTGCTTCCGATTCATTCTTGCTTTCGGATTCGTTGATTTGGTCTTGGGCCATCAGTGCAAGGAAGCTCGTCTGTTCGAGCTCTTCATCGGACTCTTCTAATGAGAACTCGTCCCAAGTTGCCTTCAGATCTTTCTTCTTTCTTTTTTTCTTTGCATCCTTTTGATTCGGACAGTTGGCTTTGATATGTCCCTTTTGGTTGCAGCTGTAGCAGGTTACTTCGAACTTCACCTTTGAACTTGGTTGAACCTCCTTGGACTGGATCACCTTCTTGATGTCCTTCTTGTTGAAGCCCTTCTTCTTTTTGTAGAGCTTTCTTACCAAGTTGATGAGTTCGGCTGTGATCTCATCGTCATCATCGTCTGAGTCTAGTTCTTCTTCTGACCCCAAGTTGCCTTCAGAGGTTTCTTTCTTTTTTTCTTTGCATCCTTTTGATTTGGACAGTTGACTTTGATATGTCCCTTTTGGTTGCAGCCGTAGCAGGTTACTTCGAACTTCACCTTTGAACTTGGTTGAACCTCCTTGGACTGGATCACCTTCTTGATGTCCTTCTTGTTGAAGCCCTTCTTCTTTTTGTAGAGCTTTCTTACCAAGTTGATGAGTTCGGCTATGATCTCATCGTCATCATCGTCTGAGTCTAGTTCTTCTTGTTGAAGCCTTGCTTGTACTTGCAATCAAAGCTATACCCTTCTTGGCCGATTGAGCATTAATTTGTTCATGTAATTCAAATTCAGAAAATAATTCATCAAGTTTAATTAACGATAAATCCTTGGATACCTTGTAAGCATCTACCATGGATGCCCACAAGGTATTCCTCGAAAAGGTGTTTAGGGCGTACCTTATATGTCACAGTTCTCCACTTTCTATCTGATTGCGTGGAGTCCGTTGAGCAGATCTTGTATACGGGTGATCCTGTCTGAGAAGCTGACCGTGACGGAGATCTGGAAGAAAGGAACCCAATGTACTGAGGAAGAACAATTCCGATAGAACTTCGATCCGAGAAACCCAAAGCGGATCGAAAGAAAACCAGGATCACCGGAAGTAATCTGATAAGAAGGAAGAAATCGTAATCCACAAGGGGAGAGAAACCAAACACCCAAGCTTCGAGGCCCCTGCACACAAGGGACCAACCAACACTATTGTCAGTGACCTAAGACCGGGGTGGGAATCCCTGGCTAGGCCCTCCGACGCTTAAGTTAGTGATCTCTCTTGATGTGTAGAAGGAAGAAGAAAGAAGATGAACAGTAGTCAGAAAATTAGGGTTGTGAAAGTACACGATGATGTGAACTTACCTAGCCAACGGAGAGGATTCCCCCTTTTATACCACTTCATATAACCTCCGCAGTCATGAAGTGGACCCCGGTTTGTTAGAGTTTGTTATGACATCAGCTGCGTACTTGGGGAAAATGATTTTTAAGGAATCTTTTTTGTACCCCAGATGTACCTTCTTTGTCGTTTAGCGCCTGCAAGACAATCTAAAAGCATATTTCCCGCCAAAATATATATTCTCTATCATGAATTATTCTATTCGATATATTCATGTATGATTCTTCTTCATGCGACTTCTATTTGTATCTTTGTCGTGTCAAAAAATAATATTTTATTCAACATGTTTCTAAGGTATTCATTGAAGGAACTGTGTGGGTTCTTTGCCCTAAAGAACCCTCTTGACCGATATTGGCCTATCTTTGCTTTGAAGGTATGTCCCGATCGATATTGGTTTACCTTCATGCGGCAGGCATGTATCGACCGATATTGGCCTATCTTTGTTCTGAAAGTATGTCCCGACCGATATTGGCTTACCTTAAGTCGGCAGGCATGTATCGACCGATATTGGTCTATCTTCGTTCTGAAGGTATGTCCCGACCAATATTGGCTTACCTTCATACGGCAGGCATGTATCGACCGATATTGGCCTATCTTTGCGTTGAAGGCATGTCCCGACCGATATTGGCTTACCTTCATGCGGCAGGAATGTATCGACCGATATTGGCCTATCTTTGCTCTGAAGGTATGTCCCGACCGATATTGGCTTACCTTCAGTCAGCAGGCATGTATCGACCGATATTGGTCTATCTTTGCTCTGAAGGTATGTTTCAACCGATATTGGCTTACCTTCATGCGACAGGCATGTATCGACCGATATTGGCCTATCTTTGTTCTGAAAGTGTGTCTCGGTCGTTATTGACCTACCTCCTTTGATTCTTTCTTCCTTTTCTTTTCTCATCTGGAGACCCATAAAACCTAACCCATATCACTAGCCTTCCCCTTAAGTCTAGTAGAAGGAGGTGTAGACGACTGACTAGACATAAGTATGATCTTGTCTTTTCCTACCCGTGACTCTGCTTCAGATTTTGAAATGACCTCACAGATTTTGTGTACCACTGTCTTAATAAATTAAGTATAGCAATCCTGTGAGCCTTTTTCTCCTTTAAATAGGGCTACAACCTTCTCTTCACCCACAACCCCTCTCAGTTCTTTTTCTTCCATGCCACTTTTTGTTGCTAAGGCCATGGTCGTGGATCCTCCTTTTTGGAGGCAACTTTTGTTGGACCAGGTGAGATCTATATATGAGTTTATTGGGATTTTTGCTCCGGCTACTCCAGGGGTTCAAGGGATCATCTTAAAAGAGGAAGCTTCACAGTTCAAATCTTCTATCCAAAGATGCAGGTGCTCTGAAGGACCCAAGAAACTTCAGAGAAATTTTTACTACTTATAGAGGGGCTGCCAAATAACCCATGGGTGTTGTGTGAAGGGCACAGCACATGATACCCTTGGGCTAAGATTGGTTTCTCCACTTGCTGAGCTCATACGGCTTGAGAGGGGAAGTGGTTTCTACATTTATTTTTCCTTGATGGAATGAATCAATGTTTCCCCTTCTCATCGCCCTTGAGCTTTTGTCCTTTGTTGCTTTCTTTGTCCAGGGAAAAATATTGCCTCTTGTGCGCCTTGGCAAGCTCGGACAAAGTGGGTTGTTTCTATCTCTGCTCCATGGTAAGTTTGAATCCAGTGGGACTAAAATTTTCTGAGTGCCCTAAGAGTTTATGCTTGTAATATTTGTTATCTATTTGAGGTTTGCTGTTCCTGAGGAAATGTGACGCTATGTATTTGATCAGAATCTAAGTGTAAAGACAAATTTTTGTATCTAATCAAAGGCTTTTACTGAATCCCTCTATTATTTATAATGTGGGGTTGTGTTCATCATTTCTTCATGTATCCTATGTATCACTTATCATAGCTAAGGTTATCTTAATTATTAGTATAGTTTGATATTATAACCAATGTTATATCAACTGATGTTGTCTTATTGACTGAAGTCAATATCATACTTATCTAATATAACCACAATTGCCCTCGTTAATATAAAAATATTTTCAATAAATACTAAGTCATATTCTATAAGGACAACTTAAAATTTGTCACTCCTCTAAATTTTTACTCTTAAAATATTTTTGTCTTTAGCTTGGGTATGGTCAAAAAGTTCTGTCCTTTCTATTTTATTATGCCCAGTTGTTCACGTCTTCTTTCGAAACTTTCTACTCAGTGATTGGCTTTCCATCGGGTGAGAGAATGTTCGAGGCACTACCAACCCCCTTGCGATCTGGTCTGTCACATCCGATGTAAATGACCTGACACTTACCTTTTCCAGCCGCCACGTCGCGCGAACCACTCGCTCTTTTCCTCTGATCCTTAGTGTCCGTTGGACTAGAAAGCATTTTATTTTATCTATAGTGGTATATTTCTCGAACCCTAAACCCTTCGTCTTCCTCTCAACCTCATTTCTCCTCTGGCACCATTCTCTTGTTGCCGTCTGCAACCGAAAAAACTTCGTATCTGCTACTTCTTGACGTTCCTCTTTATTGCCCCCAGTAAGTAATCTATTGTTTCCCTAGCCTATACCTTTGTCCATGGCTGAGGAAGCAATTGCTCCTTGGTATGTCCATATGTCTTCTGTCTTTGATAAGAAAGCTAGATTATCCATCCGTCGTCAATATGAAATTCCTAAGGAATATAGAATCATAATCCCAACACCAAATGATCGACCTCATCATCCTCCTGATAACTGCGTGACTTTTTTCAGGGATCAGTTGATAGGGGGCTTAAGATTCCCCATTCCTCCTTTCTTGATTGAGATAAGTCGGTATTTTGATATTCCTTTGCAGCAGTTTGACCCTAATGCATTTCGCTATCTGTGCGGTACTTACATGTTGTTTCGTCTACGAGATATTCCTCCTACGCCTCAAAATTTCTTCCTGTTTTCCTATCCCAAGTACTCGGAACCTGGTGTCTTCTTATTCCAGTCACGCACTAAAATGGTCCTTTTTGGAGATATGCCGTCGTCTCTCAAAGCCTGGAAATCTCGTTTTTTCTTTCTAAAATTTCCGGGGCCTATTCCTTGGTTTCATGCCTGGAAATCTTTTTTGCCTCCTCTGCCTGACATTAGGGAGTTTCACCTTCTTCCCTCTTTTCCTGTTTATTGTGAGAAATTATTAGGTCACCGACTCTCGATCCCGAAATGGTTGAAGGTCGAGCTTCTATACCTATTTGGTTTAAGCCCCGTCAAACCTGATACCCCTATTTCCTTAGGTAACATCTTGTTCTTTTCTTCTCGCTTTTAACTACTTAAACTGTTTTTCCTTTCTATACAGTGGAGAGTTTTTATGATGCTCTGATTGACGAAGAAATACGTGTGGAAGAAGACTTGCTTCGCGCCAAGGAGGCAGAATTTCTGGCAGCTATCACCTCTCCACCCTCAATTGAAGTGTCGGCTTCCTTAGCTGAAGTACCTTGCTCGTCAGGGGCTCGTGAGGATCCTATTGTAGAGATCATTCCCCATCCTATGCCCACTGTTACCTCTCCAGTGGTTGCTGCTGTCTCCTCATCTGCCTCTCTTCCTTTAATTGAGCTCACGTCTCCTGGTAGCTCGGGTAAATTGATAGCTGAAGTCTCCGCCGGCAAGCGTCCAGGACGCAAACTAACCCGGGCTCCCCCCTCAAAAAGGAGGCTCGTTCTACCTACCGATGGGCTAGCTTCAGAAGATTTTGTGTCATCTGGCCTTCTTTCCGATGAGCCGACATTAGCAGAACTTTATCCTTCCTTGAATTTTCCTACCCCTCCTTTTCCTAAAACTAATACTTCTGGTGACGTCTCTTTTACTTTTCCTTTGTCTATTCCGACTTCAGGATCTTTACCCTCTTCAACTTCTTCTTACTTGGTTTTTGCTCCACCATCTATCCCTACTTCTTCCTTCTCAGCTGGCTCTTCTACCATTCATGTCCTCCCCATATTACTGGGGGGGTTCTTTTGCTAGCTCTCGGGATGAGGTTCATCCTCTTTTTGAGGAGCTTTCTCTTCCTGAGGCAATTGAACGTTTTTCTCATAAAGAGAATAAGGTATGTTTATAGACTCCTGCTTTCTATTTTTGAAGTACTCTCTCACAGTTTTGAATATGCTTCCAGCGGTGGCTAGAGAATATGGGTTTCTCCCGACTATTACACAACCTATACACTGAGAACGAAAAATTGAAATCGGAGAATAAGAGGCTACAACGACAAGTTACCGAACTATCTTCTGCTGAGTTTTCTGCTGTCGCCAAGAAGCAACTTGAAACTCAAATTGAGAGTCTTGAGGCCCGATTCAAATTGGTCACGGACCTCAATCAAGAGCTGACCTCCAAACTTGGCGAATTAAAAGATAATTATGAAGCAGAATTGAGTGAAAAGTTGAAGGCCTTGCAACTGAAAGAAAATGAGGTGACATCTCTAAACAATTCCCTTGATTTAACCAAAGCTGAGGTTGCTGCTAGGGAAAACGAACTGAAAACCTCTCAAATGGCGATGGTGGTCTATAAAGAGCATGAAGATGTTCGTTACAAAGAATGAGCCACCGCCATGATCGGGTCTACTGAGTTCAACCGACCGATTGTGAGATCCATCTTGTCTGCTTTTACCGCAGGGGCCAAAGGAGCAGTTCGACAATTGGAAGAGGAGGGCTACTTAGCTCGCGTTCCTCCCATTAATTTCCTGAACCATCGTAGACTCATTGAGGAAAAACCTCCTGATCTGTACCCAAAACTAACTCTAACTTAATTTTCAGTTATTGTAAAGAAGGGGGATTGAGACTTTACAATGATCCTCCTACAAACTTACTTGGTTCTGAATGGTATCTTTTAATTGCTAATCTTACTCTATATCCAGATAATTTATCTGTTTCATGTAAATGTACCAAATGCTACTTGGCTCGTCAATGCTCGATCTTTCCCCTACGACTCATTCTTCAATGACCTGGCCGATACATAAGTATCGCTCGATATTTCGATGGAACTTCCGATATCGGTCGATTTATTTTATTCGACCGATTTACCTCCTTGTCAGATCTCATGGGTATTAATATTACACGTCCTATGTGACCGATTATGATGAGTCTTTAGTCAACAGATCTGGGTTACTTTTTTCCCGGTCGATCTATCAGGACGGCTTGATTTAACCAAGTTTCATCTATTGATCAATATCCGATGCTTGACTCATATTTTACTACACCCATGCTTTGAACCTATATTTACAATACTAAATTTTGCTTCATCCTCATCAAGTCTCTTCAAAAATTATTTCTAGGGAAACTTTACACCCTTTCCGAGGTAGTTTATTTGATTTTATCTCTTTCCCTTGAGTTTATTCTTTAATATTATTACCTATTTATGACGATTGACATTCTAAGCACCTTTTATCCTCCTTTTCCCTTTCGTCTCTTCTGTTTAGAGGTTTTAGCACAGGACTAGAAGAGGGACAAGGGTTTACGGAGTCTTCCTCTGCTTTCTTCCGTCTATCATTTCGCTTCTCAATTCCTTTTCTTCTGACCACTTCTTTTTATGGCGGTTTCCTCTCCGGCGTGGTTCCTCTCGTGTTCTTCCGACCTCACAGATACAGAAGAAGTGGATTTCAGGCAACCTATGGTTTTCCCTCTTATATTGTCCGTCCTGCTCCTCATGAGGGTCCTCACCTTCCTCCCTTAGGCTGTATCTCCATCTTCAGGGACCAAGTCTTGCAGGGTTTCAGATTTCCCCTTCACCCTTTCTTTTGTGAGGTTAGCCGTTATTTTGCTATCCCGCTAAACCAGTTCGTCCCTCAATCCTTTTCCATTCTAATGGGCTTCATTGGAGTATCCAAACTGTTAGATTTCCCACTATCTCCTCATCTTTTCCATCACTTCTTTATCCCTCGTCGGGTAGATGTTGGTGTTTTTAAGTTTCAGTCTCGTCCCAAAGCCATTCTATTTAATCGCATTCCCCCTCAAGGTGAATGGTATAAAATTTTTTTTTATATGCGTCTTCCCTCTCCTCCTCCATTTCCTATTCAATGGATACATGATCTGCCCCCGCTTCCTGGCACTCACGGTCTTCTCAATGATCCCTCTGTTGCCTCTGTTCTTCCTAAACTATGAGGGGCAAAGTTCAGTTTGCCGCATCTGATTGAAGAGGGTTTGATGTTTCCTTTCGGGATAGGCCCCATTGACACTCCCTTGGACAGTTCCTTTGGTAGGTATAATTATTTTGTCTTGCCTATGCTAATTAGCATATCCTTTTTGATAATGGTGTTTGCTCTCTGTATTGCAGCTGATGCTCTTCTTCCAGCCTTCATGTACAAAAATTCTGCTATGACTAAATCTTTTATCAATAACCTTGGGGAAGAATGGTTACATACTCGCCGATCCGATCCTAATCCTTCTACTTTGGGATTACTTTCATAGGAAGAACGACAGGCAGAGGCTGCCTCACTTGCCGAAGAGGAGGAAGAAGAGCCTTTTGTTACCTTGGTTCAGAAGCCAAACCTTACTAAGACTTCTCCTTTTAGTGATTTCTTCGGTACTTTTGTGCAAGCTCCTCTCGTCCCAGCACCCATCTCTCTTGAGAGAGGTAAGGCCTCGACAGCTCCTACTCATCTTATCTCTAATCCTGCTATTAGGATGATGAGACCCGGCCTGCTTATCCCTTCTTCTTCTATTGTTTCAGCTCCTCCGATTTCTGCTCCTGGGAAGGATGATATCCCTCCTGCGTTTTCTGCTCCTTTGGCATTGGCCTTGTCCCCCTTGACCTCTAGGTCTCGAGCCAAACGGACGCCTTGTCGAAGATCCTCTCCAAATATTAGCCCTTCAGCTGTTGAATCCCCCTCCCCTATCTTACCATCGATTCCATCTACTTCTTTTTCTGCTCCTCTTGTTTCTTCTTTTCCTCCTATCACGTCTTCTTCTTCTTCTTTACCTCCTGTGTCCTCCATTCCCTGACCCTTATTCAGACAAGCTCTGGGTCTTCCTTCTCAATTGGGGCGACCCTCTGAACCGTCTAGCTATGGCTCGTTACAACTACAGGGCTTATTAGCTGAATCTTGGTCACAAGGTCAAGAGCAGCTAAAGGGCCTTAGTCTTCCTCATCGAGCTGATCATCAAAGCCGCCAGACAATAGCGGTAAGCATTTCTAGTTATATGCTATCAATTTTGTCTACTGATTCCTAATTACCTTGCCTTTTTGTTTAGTTACTTGCCTCAAGTTTACAAATTGACCAGCTGCTCGTAACTAAAGATCAGGAGAACCAGAAGTTAAAAACTCAACTGGAAACATTGAGGGTCGCGTCTCCTTCTTTTAATAGTGACCTGACTCAATTACAAGAGAAGGTGGTCCTACAGGATCAACAGTTGGGGATCCTAAAACAAAAGTTGGAAGAGTGCCAGCAATTATTAAAAAATAAAGAGCTGGCTAGGAAAACTTTAGAGTTACAAGTGGATCGACTGCATTCCGGTCTTCGACTAGAGATTGCTTTAAAAGAGAAAGCTCTTTTAGATGCTTCTCAGAAAAGTCTTATTTTAGAGAAAGTAGAGAAGCTTCATAATGCCTGTCTTTCTGACCAAGCTCAAGACTTGGCTTCTCATGATTTCGCTATTCTACAGGAACAAGAGCAGAGGAAAGCTCAAGATCATGAGTTATCACTGCTCCAGAAGGAATTGGAACAGCTGAGATCGGAGAAGGATGTTTTAAGAGAACAAAACACAAAACTGCAAGCTGACTTCCAGAGCTATAAGGAGCAGGAAAAGAGTCGGTGGGAAGAGTGGCGGCAGGCTTACTTAAAATCTTCAGCCTTTGCCCAGGAATTTGTTCGCAGGATAGTGGGTGCTCTAAATCATTCCGTATCGGAAGTTCTTCAACAGCTGCGAGAGGGTGGATATCTACCCAAGTAACCTCCCCTTTCTTTCATAAGTCGCCGCAAGCTTAATGAAGAACTACCCTCAGATTTGAAAGGCCCTTTTCCGAATGTTTAAGGAACTTATTCATAAAAACTTGTAAAGTAAGAACTGACAATGAGAAAAAGGTGCAGTTGATACCGAATGATTAAGTATTTGCAAGGTATAAGAAGATTTTAACACTTACTTGCTTTTTCTTTATGTAAATTTGAGAATACCCCTTCTGGAATGCTCTTGATTGCTGAATATAAACTTTATTTTAAAAATCCCTTGTTCATCTTTCAAAGCTGAGCTTTATCTTGATGAGTTCTTTTTTAAGTAACATTCAGCGTGCTTCGTATCTCCCCATGGATGAATAGTCTTAGTTGAAAATATTCGGACTCCCCTATAGAATCCCCTCTTGATTCCTGGTTAATTAGGCTTCGAAGCCTGGAGATTCCCTGCTTAATTATACTTTGCGCGGGTTTAGAATCTCTGACTTCTTCTGTGAAAACCCGCCTGATGTATTTCATAGAATTTCCCAATCGGCTCTGATTTATAGTCTCCGGTTTCCCTTATGAAGACCCGACCGAGTTACTTCATAGGATTTCCTGATCGACTTTGCTCTGGAATAGTTTAGAGTCTTTGGATCCTCCTATGAAGACCCGACCGAGTTACTTCATAGAATTTCCCGATCGACTTTTGCTCTGGAATAGTTTAGAGTCTCCGGTTCCTCCTATGAAGACCCGACCGAGTTACTTCATAGAATTACCCAACCGACTTTACTCTGGAATAGTTTAGAGTCTACGGATCCTCCTATGAAGACCCGACTGAGTAACTTTATAGAATTTCTCGATCGACTTTTGCTCTGGAATAGTTTAGAGTCTCCGGTTCCTCCTATGAAGACCCGACCGAGTTACTTCATAGAATTTCCCGATCGACTTTTGCTCTGGAATAGTTTAGAGTCTCCGGATCCTCCTATGAAGACCCTACCGAGTTACTTCATAGAATTTCCCGATCGACTTTTGCTCTGGAATAGTTTAGAGTCTCCGGATCCTCCTATGAAGACCCTACCGAGTTACTTCATAGAATTTCCCGATCGACTTTTGCTCTGGAATAGTTTAGAGTCTCCGGTTCCTCCTATGAAGACCCGACCGAGTTACTTCATAGAATTTCCCGATCGACTTGGCTCTGGAATAGTTTAGAGTCTCCGGTTCCTCCTATGAAGACCCGACCGAGTTACTTCATAGAATTTCCCGATCGACTGTGCTCTGGAATAGTTTAGATTCTTCGGATCCTCCTATGAAGACCCTACAGAGTTACTTCATAGAATTTCCCGATCGACTTTTGCTCTGGAATAGTTTAGAGACTCCGGTTCCTCCTATGAAGACCCTACCGAGTTACTTCATAGAATTTCCCGATCGACTTTTGCTCTGGAATAGTTTAGAGTCTCTGGTTCCTCCTATGAAGACCCGACCGAGTTACTTCATAGAATTTCCCGATCAACTTGGCTCTGGAATAGTTTAGAGTCTCTGGTTCCTCCTATGAAGACCCAACCGAGTTACTTCATAGAATTTCCCGATCGACTGTGCTCTGGAATAGTTTAGAGTCTTCGGATCCTCCTATGAAGACCCTACAGAGTTACTTCATAGAATTTCCCGATCGACTTTTGCTCTGGAATAGTTTAGAGTCTCCGGTTCCTCCTATGAAGGCCCTACCGAGTTACTTCATAGAATCTCCCGATCGACTTTTGCTTTGGAATAGTTTAGAGTCTCCGGTTCCTCCTATGAAGACCCGACCGAGTTACTTCATAGAATTTCCCGATCGACTTTGATTTATCTTGGTTTATAGTCTCCGGTTCCTCCTATGAAGCCCCGACCGAGTTACTTCATAGAATTTTCCCGATCGACTTTTGCTTTGGAATAGTTTAGAGTCTTCAGTTCCTCCTATGAAGCCCCGACCAAGTTACTTCATAGAATTTCCCGATCGACTGTGCTTTGGAATAGTTTAGAGTCTTCGGATCCTCCTATGAAGACCCTACCGAGTTACTTCATAGAATTTCCCGATCGACTTTTGCTCTGGAATAGTTTAGAGTCTCCGATTCCTCCTATGAAGACCCGACCGAATTACTTCATAGAATTTCCCGATCGACTTTGATTTATCTTGGTTTATAGTCTCCGGTTCCTCCTATGAAGACCCGACCGGGTTACTTCATAGGATTTTCCCGATCGACTTTGATTTATGGAAATATAATATTTAGGCTAACCTCGTGTTGGCTCACACTTCCTTGAGGGGAGCTGAATAGGACTCTTAGGATTTCCCCTTATTTTACTGCTTGAAAAATAGAAAAAGAAGGATTCTTCTGATGCTTATCAATTTGCATGAACCATATTTATTTCCTGTGTCGATATTTATCTTGCTTGGTTTAAAAGATGCAAAGTACATAAATTGCAGGTACCTTAATTCACCTGGGATTTCCAATAATTGTGAACACATTTAAAGTAATATGATTAAATCAGGCTCGATAAGGTTGCAAATGATTAGCGCTCCAAGGGCGCTCCAAAATTCTTCCTTCAGCATCTTGGAGATAGTACGAGCCTGATGCGAGTTTTTCTATTACTTTATAAGGTCCTCCCCACTGTGGTGCCAACTTGCTGACATCCCCCACAGGCTTAACTCGCTTCCATACCAAATCTCATACTTGGAAAAATCTGGGGATGACTCTTTTGTTATAGTTTTGTCTCATCCGCTGTCGATATGATATAAGACGAGTAGCCGCTTTATCTCTTATTTCCCCAATCAGGTCCAGCTCCATAAGTCGTCGGTCTCTATTATCCTCATCATACAATTGTCTTCTGTCCGATTCTACTCCTACCTCAATGGGGATTACTGCTTCTCCTCCATAGACTAACTGGAAAGGAGTAATTCCTGTAGCTTCACGAGGCGTAGTACGATATGCCCAAAGAACACTGGGTAACTCATCTACCCAGCTACCTCCGACATGATCCAGCTTAGTTTTCAGGCCTCTAATAATCTCCCTATTAGTTACCTCTGCTTGACCATTGCTCTGCGGGTAAGCCACGGAGATGAAGGCCTGGGTAATCCCATAACTGTTGCACTAGTCTAAAATCCTATCCCCTTGTAATTGTCTTCCATTATCAGAGACCAATTTATGAGGAATGCCAAACCTGCAGATTATATTTTTCCATAAAAATTTAATAACTGCATCTTCAGTAATTCGAGCAAGTGGTTCTGCCTCTACCCATTTAGAAAAATAATCCACTGCTACCAATAAAAATCTTCTCTGTGCAGTTGCCATAGAAAACGGTCCTACTATGTCCATGCCCCACTGATCAAAGGGACATGCCACTATAGAGGTTCTCAATAACTGTGTAGGATGATGTGAGATATTTTGATGCTTTTGACAAGAAACACAAGTTCTCACCAGCTTGTTGGCATCTTCATGTAAAGTGGGCCAAAAATATCCTGCTAATAGAATTTTACGGGCCAAAGATCTTCCTCCTATATGACTACCACAGGAACCTTGATGCACCTCCTGTAAAATAAATTGTGTATCTTTTGTACCCACACACTTGAGCAAAGGTCTGGAAAAAGCTCTTTTATATAATTGCTCTCCTACCATAGTATATTGAGCAGCTCGTTTCTTAAATACCCTGGCTTGTTCTGTATCTTTAGGAAGAAGACCCTGTTGTAAATATAATATGATTTGAGCTCGCCAATCACCCTGAATTTCTATATCGGTTTGTCTTTCAATACAGGAGATTAACAGAGTCTGTTCCACTGGTCGATCAAGATTCCATGGCACTATAGCAGAGGCTAATTTAGATAATTCATATGCCACCTGATTCTCAGATCGGAGAATTTTTTGTATGCTCACATCTTGAAATTGAGCCTTCAATTTATCAAATGCTTCAGCATATAACTTAAGCCTATCATTATTGATTTCGAAATTACCTGATAATTGTTGGGCTGCTAGCTGAGAATCAGAATATATAAGGACTCGAGCTGCCCCTACATGCCGAGCAGCTTGCAAGCCGGCTATTAGAGCTTTATATTCAGCCTCATTGTTGGTAGCTCTGTAATTTAACCTGATGGAGAGTTGAAGTCTGTCTTCTTTTAGAGATATAAGGAGGATACCAATTCCGCTGCCTTGTCTAGTTGAAGAGCCATCTACATAAATCTTCCAGATATCTTCTTCTTCTGGGCCTTGAACCTCTATGATGAAATCTGCTAGAGCTTGCGCCTTGATGGCTGAGCGGGGTTGATACTGAATGTCATATTCCCCAAGCTCGGTTGTCCATTTGATCAACAGTCCTGATGCCTCTGGGTTGAGTAACACCCGTCCCAGAGTGCTATTGGTTAAGACAATAATCTCATGTGCTAAGAAATATGGGCGTAACCTCCGAGCAGTCAATATTAGAGCATAAGCTAATTTTTCTAGTGTAGTGTATCTACACTCAGCTCCTTTTAATAAATGACTAGAAAAGTATACAGGTTGTTGCTCTGTTCCTTCTTGCTTGACTAATACAGAGCCCACGACATTTTCATTAGCCAACAAATATACCCACAGGGTCTCTCCTACTATAGGTTTAGCCAATACAGGGAGGGTAACCAGATAATCTTTCAATTCTTGGAAAGCCTTATCACATTCTTCATTCCACTGAAACTTATTAGCCTTTCTGAGTATTTTAAAGAAGTGGAAACTACGATCGGCTGATCTAGAAATAAATCTAGACAAGACTGTGATTCGGCCTGTCAATTTTTGAGCTTCCCTCATATTGCGGGGTGGCTCCATGTTCTGTAGTGCCTTGACTTTGCTCGGGTTGGCCTCTATCCCCCGTTCGGACACCATGTATCCCAGGAACTTTCCTCCCTTCGCGCCGAATAAACATTTGCTGGGATTCAACTTGAGCCCATATTGTCTTAGAGTCTTGCAAGTTTCCTCTATATCCCTGCATAGAACAGCAGCTTGAAGAGATTTAATTAAGATGTCATCAACATATACTTCCATATTTCTACCAATCTACTTCTGGAAAACCTTATTCATAAGCCTTTGATAAGTTGCTCCTGCATTTTTTAGTCCAAAGGGCATAACATTATAGCAATAAGTACCTTCAGATATTATAAAACTGACCTTTTCTTGATCCTCTTTGGCCAAAGGAACTTGATGATAACCTTGATAAGCGTCCAACATAGAGATATATTCGCATCCGACGGTGGAGTCAACAAGCTGATCAATTCTAGGTAACGGATAATAATCCTTCGGGCAAGCTTTGTTGAGATCCCGGAAGTCAATGCAGACTCGCCATTTATTTCCTGGTTTAGAAACTAACACCACATTAGCTAACCAACTTGGGGACTGTACTTCTCTAATGTATCCTGCCTCCATAAGTTTGGTAATCTCTTCTTTGATGATTTGATTTTGTTCTGCACTAAAACTCCTTTTTCTTTGCATGACCGGGCGGGCATCTGGGAAGACATGCAAGAAATGTTCCATGACAGTAGGAGAAATGCCCAAAACTTCTTTAGGAGTCCAGACAAATACATCATTGTTCTTCTTTAGGCATTGCACCAGTGCAGCTTTAAGATCAGGATCAAGATCGGCCGCAACATAGGTGGTAGCTTCTGGCCGTCCGGTTTGGATCTGAACTTCTTCCTTTTCTTCATAAAACAGGACGGGCTGCTTTTCCCGAATGACATTAACTTCCATTCTTTGAATTTTCCGAGCGGTGTTAGCCTCAGTCCGAATGATTTCTACGTAACATTTGCGGGCTGTCTTCTGATCGCCTCGCACCTCTCCGACTTGGTCCTCCACAGGAAACTTAATCTTCTGACAAAAGTAGAAACGACCGCCCTAAACTCATTCAAGGCAGGCCGACCCAGTATTACATTATAAGAGGATGGAGCATCTACCACCATGAAATAAGATCTCCTGGTTCTCATCAAAGGTTCCTCCCCTAGAGAAATGGCCAACTTCATTTGACCTAAAGGTTGTACCTCATTGCCTGTGAATCTATACAGAGGAGTAGCAATCGGTTGAAGCTCGCTTGGATCAATTTGCAGCTGATCAAAAGCCTTCTTGAATATAATGTTGACAGAGCTGCCCGTGTCTATGAAGGTACGAGCGATGGCGTAGTTAGCTATCACAGCTTTGATGATCAATGCGTCGTCATGAGGTATCTCTACCCCCTCCAGATCTTTGGGCCCGAAGCTTATTTCAGGACCGGCCGCTCTTTCCATGCTGCACCCTACTGCATGAATCTCCAATCTTCGGGCATGTGCTTTTCTGGCTCTGTTAGAATCCCCATCAGTGGGTCTGCTCGTAATCATGTTAATATTGCCCCGAGCCGCATTGTTTCTATTCTCTTCCTGAGGGGTCATTGTGGTTTCCGAAGGTGCTTTCTCTGATACTTGGCTGGTACCGGGTGGTACTCCGGTTTGGGCGGACTCTGCTGCCTGGGGTACTGCTGCCGGTAATAGTTCTGCCTCTGATATCGCTCTTTATTAACTCGTCTATTCCTCAAAACAAAACAGTCGTCAGTATGATGACTGCTAGTTTTATGATAAGTGCACCATCTTCTTAGTGCCTCTGGCTACACCTCTACATGTTGTACAGCTTGCGGACGATAATCCGGTTGTCGATGAGGTGGATGAGTTATTCTAGGCCCTCTTGGTGGGGGCACGGGTGTCGGAGCCTTCTCCTTAGTATGAGTAGGGGAAGAGGGAACATCTTCTTTCCTACGAGCAGCTTGGGCTTCTTTTACATTGATGAACTCAGTAGCCCGTTCAATTAAGGAATCAAAATTAACAAGAGGATTTCTTACTAAATCTTTAAAGAAATCATTATCATTTAAACCCTGAGAGAAAGCACTTACTAATATTTCAGTAGTAGCATTAGGTACATCTATAGCTACCTGATTGAACCTTTTGATATATGCCCGGATGGATTATTTAGATGTTTGCTTAATTGAAAATAGACTCCATGGGGTCTTATGATACCTTTTGTTGCTGGAGAAATGATGTAGAAAGACTTTCTTGAAATCCTTGAATTTTCTGATAGACTTCTCAGGTAACCTTTTGAACCAGCGTTGTGCTGCTCCCCCCAGAGTAGTGAGAAACATCCGACACTTCACTCCGTAAGAGAATTGTTGCAACAAGGCTACATTCTCAAATTTCAACAAGTGATCTTCTGGATCTGTCGTCCTGGTATATTCTCCAATTTGAGGATTTTGATATCGTTTAGGGAGTGGGTCATCTAATACACTTTGTGAGAATGGGGAGATGACCTTCTTTGGTGAACTATCACTAGTTATCATCTTGATCTTACGCTTTTCTTTGTCCGGTGCTTTGCCAGAGGACTCTTGGAACACCGGCCTCTTACCCCCTGGATCCAAAGGGGTGCGAAGGAAGGCTCGTGGTCGTCTGGTCGGAGAAACAGTAGCTGGAGGAAAATACAAATGTTCTTCTTCTTCTAGCTCCTTCCCTTTTCGGTGCTCAGTGGTTGATATCGCTGGATGATGAGCCGTCGGCAGAGTAGCCCCTGTATGAGCTTGCAGTTGTTGTTGCTGTTGTTGTAGGGCTTTCTGAACATGAGAATTAATGAGGAGATCCAAATCCTTGCGACTGATAGTAAGTAGGTTCGACTTCCCAGCTTCTTCCATCACGTAGTCTCAGATTCAGGTGAAGTTTCCCACAGACAGTGTCAAATTTGATCCTATCTGAGAAGCTGACCGCGACGGAGATTCGTAAGAAAGGAACCCAATGTACCGAGGAAGAACAATTCCGATAGAACTTCGATCTGAGAAACCCAAAGCGGATCGAAAGAAAATCAGGATCACCGGAAGTAATCTGATAAGCAGGAAGAAATCGTAATCCACAAGGGGAGAGAAACCAAACTCCCAAGCTTCGAGGCCCCTGCACACAAGGGACCAACCAACACTATTGTCAGTGACCTAAGACCGGGGTGGGAATCCCTGGCTAGGCCCTCCGACGCTTAAGTTAGTGATCTCTCTTGATGTGTAAAAGGAAGAAGAAAGAAGATGAACAGTAGTCAGAAAATTAGGGTTGTGAAAGTACACGATGATGTGAACTTACCTAGCCAACGGAGAGGATTCCCCCTTTTATACCACTTCATATAACCTCCGCAGTCATGAAGTGGACCCCAGTTTGTTAGAGTTCGTTATGACATCAGCTGCGTACTTGGGGAAAATGATTTTTAAGGAATCTTTTTTGTACCCCAGATGTACCTTCTTTGTCGTTTAGCGCCTGCAAGACAATCTGAAAGCATATTTCCCGCCAAAATATATATTCTCTTTCATGAATTATTCTATTCGATATATTCATGTATGATTCTTCTTCATGCGACTTCTATTTGTATCTTTGTCGTGTCAAAAAATAATATTTTATTCAACATGTTTCTAAGGTATTCATTGAAGGAACTGTGTGGGTTCTTTGCCCGAAAGAACCCTCTTGACCGATATTGGCCTATCTTTGCTTTGAAGGTATGCCCCGACCGATATTGGCTTACCATCATGCGGCAGGCATGTATCGACCGATATTGGCCTATCTTTGTTCTGAAAGTATGTCCCGATCGATATTGGCTTACCTTCAGTTGGCAGGCATGTATCGACCGATATTGGTCTATCTTCGTTCTGAAGGTATGTCCCGACCAATATTGGCTTACCTTCATATGGCAGGCATGTATCGACCGATATTGGCCTATCTTTGCGTTGAAGGTATGTCCCGACCGATATTGGCTTACCTTCATGCGGCAGGCATGTATCGACCGATATTGGCCTATCTTTGCTCTGAAGGTATGTCCCGACCGATATTGGCTTACCTTTAGTTGGCAGGCATGTATCGACCGATATTGGTCTATCTTTGCTCTGAAGGTATGTTTCAACCGATATTGGCTTACCTTCATGCGGCAGGCATGTATCGACTGATATTGGCCTATCTTTGTTCTGAAAGTGTGTCTCGGTCGTTATTGACCTACCTCCTTTGATTCTTTCTTCCTTTTCTTTCCTCATCTGGAGACCCATAAAACCTAACCCATATCAACGGGCATGCAATTGGCGTGCCGTTTCACCTTCCTGCATTCTAGTGTTGTATAATTTGTTAAACAGTAAGTCACGCTTACTTACCTTCATGTTTGATGTACCATCGTGTAGCTCGACCAGTTTTTGCCACAACTCTTTTGTACTTGAGAAGGGGCCGACTCGATTTAGCTCTTCCTTGGTTAGGTCGCACTAAAGTGTACAGGTTGCTTTGTCATTTTCTTCTACCTTCTTTATCAGAGTTACATCTCAGTTCTCGCATGATATTAGTTTGTCGGTGTTGTCAATTGGGAGTTCAAGGCCGATTTTGACAATCATCCACACCTCGAAATGAGTCTGAAGGTACGACTCCATTCGACCCTTCTAGTAGCCGAAGTCCTCACCGGTGAAGAGTGGAGGATGGGTTATGCTGTAGCCTTCTTGATGGGTCATTTGAGAGATGAATCTCACACATAGAAAAATAAACAACAAAGATTCCAAGACTAGGTCTTGGATTTAGTAGTGCGGGTTTAAAAAAAATAAACATGCGAACTCGAGTGGTGTTGCACCAACTTCGAGGAAAAATTAGATTATGAAAAAACTAGATCAGAAGGCGGCAATACTACCGATTCCGATCGACTCCGAAAAACTGAAAATCACTACAAAAAATGCTTGATTGGTGGTTGCACCAAATCAAAGCGACCCTGCTCTGTTACCAATTGTTTGATCGAAAAGCGCTAGAGGGGGGAGAGAGGTGAATAGTGCTCGTGGATTTCACTTTTTATTTCAGAAAATCAACAGTAAATGCAGTGGAAATATAAAACACAGAGACACAAGCAAACATAAGGATTTACTTGGTTCAGAGCCTGTGGCGACTCCTACTCTAAGGCCCACGCTCGTTGAGCGTTTACTTTGGGCAACAACTATAAGTTCGCAAATATTACAAGAGATTATTACAATAATACTGTACTGAAAAACTATACCGACAATAAGAAATTGAAGCTTCACAGCTTCGGGTTGTCGGGGTCTTGTTATAGCTTAACCGGATCATCTCGTTAGCAGTGCGCTGAAGAAGGATTACTTCGAAAGTGTTGTTCTAAGCCTCTGCTCGAGACAGACTTATATAGCCTATGGAGGGCGCCTCCAACACCATGGAGGGCACCCTCAATGCCACCAGATTCGCAACACCGATAAGGGCTGAAGAAGTCGCCCCTTATCTTCTTGAGGGCGCCCTCGCGCCAAGGTCTAGGGTGCCTTCAAGCTCTATGAGGGCATCCTCGCGCCTTGCAGCGAGGTTGCTTCTCCTGGTTCACTTCCTGCAAAATATGTTAGTTCAACATACTTATTGGCAGTTTGATCCTCCAGATCAACTGGGTTTTTGCTCAACGCTTGAGTCTTCAGGTCTTTCTATTGGACGTCCGCTTCACGACCCGCCCAGACTTTCCACCCGATTTGCGACACCAGGATTTTCATCTAGAGTTTTCGACTCTAGGGCTTTTGCCCGAAGACCTCGACCTGCCAAGGCTTTCTTTCTAGGTTTACCACCCCATAGGATTTTCTGCCTGCCTAACCGCAGTTACGACTTTTGCCTAAGATACCTTAGGACTTTTCCTGCAAACTCATTCAAACACATTAGATCACAAATAATCTTAACTTTGAATCTTTTTTCCATCATCAAAACTCAGGTTTGATCGTCGGATGCTTTCCGCACCAACACATTATACAATTAAAGGTCATTAAGGATATGTTTTATGACCTAATTTGTTAAGTCCTAAGGATCCAAAACTATTATCACTTTGATGAGTTGTTAAGGTTCTTGATTTTCTAACATTTATCATGATACAAACTGAAACTAAAATATGACATGTGATATTTTAACATATCAACAACATCATTGAATCATTTTCAATGGTCCTACTACGTGAAACATGAAAATCCCCAAATATTTTCATAATATTTAAAGGACCTTGAATTCTGATAAACATCTTAAAATGTTCTCTATACATTAATTATGAGAACTATAATCATGAGAGTTAATGTATGCCTCCATAAGATAAAGAAACGACATGAAGTGTGTTAGAGGATATTTGTATTATTTTACTGGGGTGAGATGCCCTATTGATAAAAAATTAAAGTGGGATATCCTATGATGATTTGAAAAAAAAAAGAGACGACCTTTTAATTTTTGCTTTGATTTCATTATAATCTTGGTTAATCTGCTACTCGAAAGTCTTGCTGATTGAATCTTGTGGATGAGTATGGTTTTGTTCAAAAAGGAAACCTAGGGAATGCTCCCTCAATTGTTGGGGGGCTGCTGATCATTTGCTGGCAATTATCAAGGCTGCCTTATTGTCGGTCTCATAATTAAATGAAGAAAGTAAATTATGAAGATCGAGCGATCTCTTTAGGTGCGAGGGATTTTAGTTTTAAAGAGATTATTTCTCAGGATTCGATTTCTGCTTTTATATGATAATTTATCATCCAAATATTAATTTGACTATACCAGTAAGCCACCCTACTTATTCTAATTGTGTGACTAAATTATTTAAATTAAGTTACGTTCTTGCCAACATCATTGTATTTTCATTTTCTATTTAGTTTTAATTTTGGATTTCACCTAACAAATAGAACTTGATATATATAATTATTAACATATTATAGATTTTTTAAAAAAATTATTATTAGATAATATCATAAATTATTTGATAATCATCCCACCCGATCCCTCTTAACCTTAAATCCTCTTTGTCAACGCTTGCCCACCAAATCCCTTCCCCTTGCATGAAATAGAGACACGTACCACTTCCTCACCTCACTTCCTCACTTTTCTTTGGTTCCTGTACTATTACCTCAGGGATTATGGTGCAATACTATATAGTCTAATTATCATCTAGATATCTATAATTTGATTCCTAGATATGATATATTTGTAAGAATTTTTTCTTCAAATAGAACTTGCAATCAAAGGATGATGAGCTTCTGAGTCGTCTATCATGAAGGTGCCAATTAATTTGGAGCCTCCCCTGAATTATTGGATTTAGGTTTTAAGTTTGTGTTGATAGTTATAATAGATTTGGTTATAATTTAAGTTTAAATTAATTTTGTATTTATTTAACTTAGGTTTAGATTTTGATTTATTTGATTTGATTTTATTCTTTAGGTCTGAATTTCATTTTGAAGGTTTAATTTTTGAGATTAAAAATGAGTTATTGATTTATTTTGATTTAGGTAGTGTATTTTATTTTTTGGTACATAGCATTGATTAAGTCCTACTTGCATGGTTAGACATGTCACGCCTTGAGGGTAAGGTTGTCTGATGAAAATCGAACAGCACTTCCCTTGTAGCAATGACAAATGAAACATGTATACAATGCCATAATGATACTCACAAATAATCAACAACCCATACGACTTGATGTAAAATATAACCACGCAGTTTGTAAGAAGTCCATATGTTGGAAGTAAACACAACTACGCAGTTATTAAATAGCCCACACAACTGAAACAAAACACAATAGAAGTCACAAAATAATGAACGTAAAACCATAAAAATAACTAACTAGAGTTGAATCAGCTTGACACTACAACATCAAACCTAATACAAGAAATCACAAGGCTAAACTCCAAGTCCACATCTAGTTATTGCAATACTAAGTTCATAAATTGAAAACACAAACAAAGAAGGAAACAAAATCAAAAAATTGTCATTGGATGTGACATCAGACCGACAGTCAGGATCCTCGAAGTATCCTTGTATCATCTACTTGTTACCTGGTAAAAGAAAAACTAGATCAAGGGGTGGTGAGTGCTGAGACTTAGTTGGTAATAGACAGATAGTGCATGAGCATTATATATATATATAGTCTTATAGGAAAAAATATCAAAAACTATAGAGATATTATAATGAATGTCCATACCTGAATCCATATACTAAGTTAGTAATAAAAAGTTAGGGGTTGTGAAGAACTGCAATAGTACTACTCATAACTACAAGAGAAACATGTGAGGTATATACATACTACCAATAAGTAAGCTAGTATCGAACCACATGCAACATGTATATAACTCAACATATGTAAGCGTATCACATGGATACAATAAAATAACTGCATAAGTAAGCAAGCAACAACATAAGCAAATATAATAACAAAAGCGTATGTATGGATAGTCACTCCTGCCCACCTCTCTGCACCATGATCCCTGTATGGTCGAGAGGTCGAGATAATGATAACTGTACACACTCCAGCTACCACTACTTTCGAGTGGCTGAGTGGATAGATGCATAGTAGCTAACTAACTACGTAGCAATGGGGTCCCTGCTGCTCACAACTCCAGCTACCACTACCCATGAGTGGCTAAGTGGGGGCACGATAGGACAAGCAACATCTACTTCAGCTTCCACTATCCATGAGTGGCCGAGTGTGTGACGCTGACCAATGACTCACTCAACCATAAGGAAAACATAGTCGTTGGAATGTATGCAATGACATGATGAGTAAGATGCAACAATCATCACATATATCATCACATATATAAATAGAAATTAGGTATGCTATAGTAAGCCAACATGCTCAATAAGGTATGTGAATAAATAGCAATCAAAGCAAGTAAATATAGTATCTAGTATATGCTAAATATCATAGATGGAAATGAGAGACTGTATACATATGGATCCGATCAGCTCAAATATCAAGCAAGTAAGTATCAAGCTCAGGAAAATACGAGTGGAGTCAAGATTACAACATCTATCCGAATATCTAGCCCATGCACTAAGGTCAAAGTATTAAAGAATCAAAGTAAGAAATACCCGCCTTTATTGTAGATCATATTGAATGTCTCAAATCAGAGCTCTTGTCTAAAATTAGAACAAGTAGACAGTTAATACTTAGATCTAACATAGATCTGATAATGCAAACCAAAACCCTAATAAATCCAACATAATGATCTCAGAATTTCTTTCACAACCAATTCAATAATTAACCAAATTCATATCACCACTACATTGGATCTAAATAACACTATGTTGGGTGCTACTCGGAATTCCGTTCTGTTTCCCTTGTATAAAAATTTGTACAAGCACAAAACTTTTCCTAGAAACCCATGTGTTCTTAACCTTGGATTGGAAACAAAACTTAACATTTTTACTCCAAGTTCAAACCATGTGCTCTTCATAAGTTAAACTTGGATTGAAAATGAAACTTAACATTTTTACTACAAGTTCAACTCATGTGTTCTTCAGAAGTTAAACCATATTACAGAAGTTGATTAAATATCTATTTCAAGGATTGGCTTCCAAGTCGTTGGCGAGGCACTCGGCCTTCTTGGTTATGGGATCATCCACCACTTCCTAGACAAAGCCTTTCAAAGAAATTGAATATTTAAACTCTTCACAGTAAACCCTAGGTTTAACTAAAGAGACCTTAATCGAAGCACAAGATCAAAACACAAAATTGAAGCACAAAATCGAAACACAAAATCGCTAGCCTCTTGTGTTGGTATTTCAGGATCCATACAAAGAAAAACTAAACTAGTTCGCAGCGGAATAAATAACTAGTTGTACCTTTCCTTGTAGCTAAAGACCTCTTGATCTTCTACTGTATTCCTCTCCTCTTTTTGGACATCGTATGGGTGACAATCTACCAAGATGAAGACACTCGACTTTCTCCTTCTTTTCCAAGCTTTCGGCCACTAAAGAATATAAAGTGAAGAGGCCTCCTCCTTCTTCTTCTTCTCCTCCATGCAACCACCACCAAGGTAGAATCTTCTCCAAAGGGGCGCCGACCCTAATGAAGAAGAAAGAATGGATGCCACCAGCCTTTAGGGAAAGAAGACAATAGAAGAAGATAGAAGAAGGGCTGGCCACACAAGAGAATAAAAGAGGAGCCTTAGGTTGTGCTAGTTTTTGGGCACCTCCCTCCTCCTCTTTTATAATATTTGCTAGCGGCTAATAAGGAAAGTTTTTAATAAAATTTCCTTTTATTTGCTATTGTAGATGGTTACAAAAAGGAAATATTTTAACAAAATTAAAATCTCTCTTTTAAACCATTGTAAATAGCTATAAAAGGAAAGATTATAATAAAATTTTGTTTTAAACAAAATCTGTTGGTTGCTACTCGGAAAACCCAATGGCTCCACTGTACAAAAATTTTGTACGTGATCTGAACCTTTCCTAGCTACCATGTGTTCTTTTAAGTTAAACTTGTATCTCCTGCGGAACTTAACACGTTTGATTCCAAGTTTAACTTATATGTTCTTTTAGGTTTAGATTTGGATCTCCTGCGGAACTTAACACGCTTGATCCAAATCACCTAGGTTATAAATTCAATTAAATATTAGTTTCCAAAATTGGCTTCCAGTGCTGCATGGCGAGGCACTTGGCCTTCTTGGATATGGGAGCAACCACCACTGACTAGACAAAGCCTTTTAAGGAAAGTTAATATTTAATTTCCTTATATAACTCTAGGTTAACCAAAAGGCACAATCAAATCACAAGGAAAAAAAGAAAAAGAACACAACATCGAAATTAAATTCGAAAAACAAGAATCGAATGCCTCTTGTATTTGGTATTTATACAAAGAAAAATTAACTAGTATGATGCAGAAATTAAATACTAGTTATACTTCTTCCTTGTATGCTAAAAACCTCGAGATCTTCTGCCGTATCCCTCGCCTCCTCTTAGACGTCGTGTGGGCGACGATCCTCCAAGATGAACACCACCCGGAAAGCTTCTCCTCCTTCTCTAGAATTCGGCCACCACCACCTCAAAGGAGCAAAAGAGAGCAAAGGGAAGAGAGGGAGAGGGGCCGGCCACTTGATGATCTCCAAAAACACAATATCAATTGTTATATTTTTCAAGGCCTCCCCTTCCCCCCCTTTTATATTATTTTCCCAATGAAAAATTATGGAAAGAGTTTTATAAAAATTAGACTCATTCCTATTTCCTATTAATTTTTTCTTTTTCTTTCCTTTTAATTAATCAATCCTAAATTGATTTATTAATTAAACAACTATTTGTTGATGTTTAATTATTTGACCGGCCCCTTGCTTAGGCACCAAGCAAGGTGGCCGGCCACTTATTAAATGGGAAAGAAAGAAAATATTTTTAGAAAATTTTAAAAGAAGAAAACTTCTAATAAAATTTTACAAACTCTTTTTTTTTTTTCTAATGTGGATATTAAAAGGAAAGTTTTAAAATTTAAAACCAAGTTTTAAAATTTAAAACATCTCTAATAATATTTCTTTTTAAAAGAAAGTTTTATAAATTTTACAACTCTCTTTTAAAACCTTGTGAGCTAATTTAAATTAGGAAAATTTTATAAATTTTTAAAATCTCTCTTTTTACAAATTGTAAATATCTGAGGAAATTTAAAAATTTAAAACAACCTTCCTAATTTAAATATTACGGCCGGCCCCCTTGCCCAACGCAAGGGCCGGCCACTTCTAGAGAATATGTGGCCGGCCATTGCTTGGTCACCAAGCAATGAATTGGTCCTTTCTTGGACACCAAGATAGGCTTTTTTTTGGATGGACTTGAGGCTTTATTGAGGCTATAACAGGGACCTAGAGGAGAAATTGGTTTTGGCCTTCCGATGAGCTTGAGTATCCCGTGCTCGCCCCGAACACACAACTCAAGTTCATCGATAATAACTCATTCCACTAGAGAGTTATTACCGCACTACCGCACCAATCTCAAATTACATTATGGGCTCCTTCTTATCATGAGTGTGTTAGTCTCCCTGTGTTTAAGATTACGAATGCCCACTAATTAAGGGAGTTACTGACAACTCATTTAATTAATATCTAACTCCAAGGGTAGTACCACTCAACTTTATTGTCATGTTGGATTAGGTCCACCTACAGGGTTTAACATGACAATCCTTATGAGCTCCTCTTGGGGACATTCTCAACCTAGATAACTAGGACACAGATTCCTTCTATAATCAACAACACATACTATAAGTAATATCATTTCCCAACTTATCGGGCATATTGATTTATCGAGCTAAACCTCACCCTTTGATAAGTCAAAGAAATAAATATTAAATATACATGCTTATTATTATATTAGGATTAAGAGCACACACTTCCATAATAACTAAGGTCTAGTTCTTTTACTAAGTCAGTACAAAAAGAACTTATCTAAATGATCCTACTCAATACACTTAAAGTGTATCAATGTAATTTATTAGTCAAGATAAACTAATACTTAATTACATTACGTCTATTCTGATGGTTTGTTCCTTTCCATCTTAATCGTGAGCAACTGTTTATAATTTATAGAGAACCGACAACATGATCTTCTAAGTGTGACTCCACACTCCATGTTATCTACTATATAAATTAATTGAATAATTACATTTAACAAATAAATGTAAACATTTGATCAATGTGATTCTTTATTTCAAAATAAATGTGTACAAAAGCTAAACTTTTAAGTATACACTCCAACAATCTCCCACTTATACTAAAAGTCTAAGCTGCCATATCTGTTACCATACATCTGATTCTCATCCCCTCCACATGCCGATCAAAAGCTTTCGCCGGAAGGGCCTTAGTGAAAGGATCTGCCAGGTTTTCTGCTGATGCTATCTTGGCGACGACAACTTCTCATCGCTTGACGATGTCTTGTATCAGGTGGTACTTGCGCTCTATATGTTTACTTGCCTTATGGGCTCGTGGTTCCTTCGAGTTTGCAACTGCTCCACTATTATCACAATAAATTGTGACGATCTTGGGCAAACCAGGAATCACATCTAAGTCCATTAGAAAGTTCCTGAGCCATACAACTTCTTTGGCTGCCTCAGAGGCTGCCACATACTCAGCATCCATGGTTGAGTTTGAGACTCATTTCTGCTTAACCCTCCTCCATGCAATGGCTCCACCTCCTAAAGTAAACACATATCCTGATGTAGACTTACTGTTGTCCCTATCTGATTGGAAGTCCGAATCCGTGTAACCCACAGGGAGTAAATCGTGTGCTTGGTAAACTAGCATATAATCTCTAGTCCTTCTCAGGTACTTTAATATATGTTTTACTGCAGTCCAATGTCCTTTTCCAGGGTTACTTTGATATCTGCTAACCATGCCCACGGCAAAACAGATATCAGGTCTCGTATACAACATTGCATACATGAGGCTTCCTACAACCGAAGCATAAGGAACTGCCTTCATGTCCTCAATCTCTTTTGATGTTTTTGGAGACATCTCTTTAGATAAGGCTACTCTATGCCTAAAAGGTAAGAAACCTTTCTTGGAGTTTTGCATGCTAAAACGAGCAAGGATTGTATCTATATATAAAACTTGGGATAGGCACAACATTCTTTTCTTGCGATCCCTTATAACTTTGATCCCAAGGATGTGTGCACATTCTCCTAAGTCATTCATATCAAATTGTTTGGACAACCATACCCTTACGTCTAATAATACCTTGACATTGTTGCCAATTAACAAAATATCATCTACGTATAGTACAAGAAATACCACCATGTTTCCGTTACACTTCTTGTATACACAAGACTCATCCGGACACTGAATAAATCCATATGACTGGATTACTTCATTAAATCGGATGTTCCAAGATCTTAAAGCTTGCTTCAGTCCATAAATGGACTGATTAAGCTTGCACACTAGATGCTCCTTTGCTCTTTTCAATGAACCCTTCTGGTTGCTTCATATGGATGTTTTCTTCAAAACTTCCATTAAGGAAAGCTGTCTTGACATCCATTTGCCAAATCTCATAATCCATATGAGCGGCAATGGATAAGAGTATCCGGATAGACTTAAGTATAGCTACCGACGAAAAGGTCTCCTCATAATCGATTCCCTCTTTCTGAGTGTACCCCTTTGCAACAAGCCTTGCTTTGAAGGTTTCTACCTTCCCATCTGTCCCTCTTTTCCTTTTATAGATCCACTTGCATCCAATGGCTTTTACACCATCAGGTGGTTCTACAAGCTCCCAGACCTTATTAGAATACATAGATTCTATTTCAGAATTCATTGCCTTTTGCCAAGATACTGCATCTATATCTTGGAGTGCTTCATCATATGTCCGGGGATCTGGTTCATATTTGCCTGGGATCAAGTCCGAAGACTCACCCAAAAACATGAATCTCTCAGGCTGCCTTACAACCCTCCCACTACGACGAGGCACCGTTTGTGCTTGTGTATCATGTGTGACACGTGTTGCAGTCTCTTGTGGTACTTCATCTTGTACTGTTGGTACTGAAGTAGACGTGCCCTCTCTAAGTTCTTCTAGAACAATTTTACTACTGGGCTTGTGATCCATTATATAGTCTTCTTCTAAAAACTGAGCATTGGTGCTAACAATGACCTTCTGGTCTTTAGAACTATAAAATAAACCGCCTTTCGTTCCTCTAGGATACCCCATAAACATACGAACTTCTGTACGAGATTCTAACTTATCAGCATCTTGTTTCAGCACATGTGTTGGACTACCCCAAATCTGAATATGTCTTAGACTGGGCTTCCGCCCATTCCATAATTTTGTGGGAGTAGAAGATACTGATTTAGAAGGTACTAAGTTCAGAATGTGTGCTGCTGTTTCCAAAGCGTATCCCCAAAACAAATTTGGTAATTCTGAATAACTCATCATCGATCTAACCATCTCCATAAGAGTCCAATTCCTTCGTTCTGCCACACCATTCTGTTGGGGTGTACCAGGTGCGGATAATTGGGATTGAATCCCGACCTCTGATAAGTAATTCCTAAACTCTCCTAAGAGGTATTCGCCACCACGATCAGACCGTAGTGTCTTGATACTTTTACCTAAACATTTTTCCACATCAGCCTTGTACTATTTGAACTTATCAAAGCACTCAGACTTGCGGCGCATTAGGTAAATGTATCCATATCTTGAATAATCATCTATAAAAGAGACAAAATATTCAAAGCCACCTCTAGCCTGGATAGACATAGGACCACACAAATCAGAATAAACCAATTCTAACGCTTCTTTGGCTCTATACCCCTTGGCCTTAAAAGTCTCTTGGTTATCTTACCTTCCAAGCAGGATTCACACGTTGGAAAGTTTTCCAACTCTAATGGACCCAAGAGTCCATCGGCTACAAGCCTTTGAATCCTACTTAAGTTAATATGACCAAGCCTTAGATGCCAAAGATGTGTTTGATTCATTTCTGAAGGTTCTTTTCTCTTATTAGAGTTAGAAGATGTGTTATTAATTTCCATATTTTACTTTGTGGGAGAAATTAGATTTAAAGTATATAAATTGCCAACCAATGCACCAGAACAGATAATCATTTTATTTCTCTTTATAACCACATTGTTACTAAAGGAAACTGAGTATCCATCCAAATACAATTTAGAAACTGAAATTAAATTCTTTCTAAAACTGGGTACATAAAGACAATTCTTTAAAACCAATTTCCTAATCCTATCAAATGATAAGTAGACGTCTCCCACTGCAACAGCCACCACCTTAGTAGCATTGCCCATGTAGACAGTTATCTCTCTATCAAATAGTCGTCGGGTTTCCTGGAACCCCTGCAAAGAATTACAGACATGATCAGTGGCTCTCGTATCTACACACCAGGTGCTGGTAGATAACACCGCTAAACATGTTTCAACTACTAGAGTATGAGATATACCTTTATTGTTCTGTTTCCTACGAGGACAGTCCGCCTTCCAATGTCCAGTCTGCTTGCAAATAAAGCACTTGCCCTTCGACTTCTTTATTCCAGCTTTTTGTCCTGCACCTTGAGGTTTATTCACTTTTTTTGCTGAGCCATTTTGTTTCTTCTTCTTCTTGCCTTTCGGCTTAGAAGTAGAACCATTTTCAACATAGTGAATTTGAGAATGTTGACAAAATAACCCTTCGGCTGCCTGAAGTTCTGTCAGAAGTTCCGCCAATGAATACATCCTTTTATTCATATTATAGTTCAGGCGAACATGCTCAAAACTTCTGATCTGGGTTTCCCCATCAATTTCCCCTCCAAGAACTTGTATTTCATTTAAGTAAGCCATCATCTTGAGAATATGATCCCTCACGGGAGTCCCCTCAGTCATGGTGGCTGTCATAAGTTTTCTCATTGCCTCTTGCTTAGCAGCCCGATTCTGATGTCCGAAGAGTTCCTTGAGATTGTTCATTATATCATAGGCTGTTGGTAAGTCCTGATGCTGATGTTACAATACATTTGACATCAAAGCCAAGATGTAACACCGCGCCATCTCATCAACTTTTACCCATTTACTATGATACTGAATCTCCTCTGGGGTAGAATCATTGCTAGGTGTTTCTGGGCATTCCTCTGACAATACAAACTTATAGCCCTCAGCAGTTAAAACAATGTCTAGGTTTCTTTTCCAATCTATATAGTTGGGACCAGTAAGTCTGTTTTCTTTTAGAATAATGGCCAGTGGGTTGAAAGTCATCCTAAGAATCACAAAATAAATTTTGGTCAAAACTCTAAATTTAGAATAATATTGATTCCTTAAACAATACTATTTTAAATTAACCAACACCTTAAAACACCGTAAATTTTGTATGCCACGATAGTGTGGACGTATAATTCAATATTTGTAAAAGGAGGGTACATCCCATTAATTTTATTATCTTGTCAACCTAACTTTTTGACAAATAAAATTAATAGTTAGTTTCCTTCGGTCACACAAATAATAGCAGTGACTCCGATGGGGAGGATACTATTAGACGTGCCTAAGTGTATACCATTATTTGACACTAAGTCCATTAATAAGATTGTGCCCCTTCCGATGGGGAAGATCACACGCTCTTAATTAATTTCCTATAGTCATCCGAAATGGAAGTTTGGTCTAGTGATCCGCAAACAAACTCATCCGATATGGAGGAAGGCACTCAGAGCCAACGCGCAAGTTTGTTTACATCACTTACAAACCAGTAATGGAGACCGTGGAATTCACTAAAATAAATTCCTCTCCCACTTAGTTATTTAAAGTGAGGAATTTTGATGATGCTAGCCTACTAAACATGTACACTAATATTCACACACAACACAATACAAAAGCAATAAATAGAAAAACTAATTTTCAACTATTATGGCTTTTATCTATTGTTGTCCTCCGTGTGTCGTCATCCCTAGCTGTTGCTATCTTTGGCCACCGCCACCGGGTCTAGTTGTCGCATCCATCTTGCTCCTTGTTCCGCTGCACCACTCTGATCCTCAAAAGGTTCCACGCCTTGCAAGATTCGATCCGCGACATAAATAGAATTTTACATTTTTCGATCCTATATTCCTCGAAGGAATGTACATGTAAACTAGATCGAACATAAAATAAAATTTACATCCATCGATCCTATATTCCATAAAAGGAATGTACACGTATCTAGATCAAAGAATAAAATCCTAACAAATCTAAATGCAGCTCCTGCTGTATTTTATAATACAATCATGCACACATAATAAATTCCCTTGACATGTCCAAGGGTCCAATCACACACAGAATAACTATAAGCCATAATAGTTGGATCCTGCATCCACAAAGTTAGCACATCCTACTATTAACCTGCCTAAATTATGTATGACATGTGCATAATTAAACTAATACCAAATACACAAAGACAAAACCCTAGCTCTGATACCAATTGTTGGTTGCTATTCGGAAAACCCAATGGCTCCACTGTACAAAAATTTTGTACGTGATCTGAACCTTTCCTAGCTACCATGTGTTCTTTTAAGTTAAACTTGTATCTCCTGCGGAACTTAACATGTTTGATTCCAAGTTTAACTTATATGTTCTTTTAGGTTTAGATTTGGATCTCCTGCGGAACTTAACACGTTTGATCCAAATCACCTAGGTTATAAATTCAATTAAATATTAGTTTTCAAAATTGGCTTCCAGTGCTGCATGGCGAGGCACTTGACCTTCTTGGATATGGGAGCAACCACCACCGACCAGACAAAGCCTTTTAAGGAAAGTTAATATTTAATTTCCTTATATAACTCTAGGTTAACCAAAAGGAACAATCAAATCACAAGGAAAAAAAGAAAAAGAACACAACATCGAAATTAAATTCGAAAAAAAGAATCGAATGCCTCTTGTATTTGGTATTTATACAAAGAAAAATTAACTAGTATGATGCGAAAATTAAATACTAGTTATATCTCTTCCTTGTATGCTAAAAACCTCGAGATCTTCTGCCGTATCCCTCGCCTCCTCTTAGACGTCGTGTGGGCGACGATCCTCCAAGACGAACACCACCCAGAAAGCTTCTCCTCCTTCTCTAGAATTCGGCCACCACCACCACAAAGGAGCAAAAGAGAGCAAAGGGAAGATAGGGAGAGGGGCCGACCACTTGATGATCTCCAACAACACAATATCAATTCTTATATTTTTCGAGGCCTCCCCTTCCCCCCCTTTTATATTAGTTTCCTAACGGAAAATTATGGAAAGAGTTTTATAAAAATTAGACTCATTCCTATTTCCTTTTAATTTTTTCTTTTTCTTTCATTTTAATTAATCAATCCTAGATTGATTTATTAATTAAGCAACTATTTGTTGATGCTTAATTATTTGACCGGCCCCTTGCTTGGGCACCAAGTAAGGTGGCCGACCACTTATTAAAAGGGAAAAAAAGAAAAATTTTTTATAAAATTTTAAAAGAAGAAAACTTCTAATAAAATTTTACAAACTCTTTTTTTTTTCTAATGTGGATATTAAAAGGAAAGTTTTAAAATTTAAAACCAAGTTTTAAAATTTAAAACATCTCTAATAATATTTCTTTTTTAAAAGAAAGTTTTATAAATTTTACAACTCTCTTTTAAAACCTTGTGGCCTAATTTAAATTAGGAAAATTTTATAAATTTTTAAAATCTCTCTTTTTACAAATTGTAAATATCTGAGGAAATTTAAAAATTCAAAAACAATCTTCCTAATTTAAATATTGCGGCCGGCCCCCTTGCCCAAGGCAAGGGCCGGCCACTTTTAGAGAATATGTGACTGGCCATTGCTTGGTCACCAAGCAATGAACCGACCCCTTCTTGGACACCAAGATAGTCTTTTCTTTGGATGGACTTGAGGCTTTATTGAGGCTACAACAGGGACCTAGAGGAGAAATTGGTTTTGGCCTTTCGATGAGCTTGAGTATCCCGTGCTCGCCTCGAACACACAACTCAAGTTCATCGATAATAACTCATTCCACTAGAGAGTTATTACCGCACTACCGCACCAATCCCAAATTACATTATGGGCTCCTTCTTATCATAAGTGTGTTAGTCTCCCTGTGTTTAAGATTACGAATGTCCACTAATTAAGTGAGTCCAAGAGTAGTACCATTCAACTTTATTGTCATGTTGGACTAGGTCCACCTGCAGGGTTTAACATGACAATCCTTATGAGCTCCTCTTGGGGACATTCTCAACCTACATAACTAGGACACAGATTCCTTCTATAATGAACAACACATACTATAAGTAATATCATTTCCCAACTTATCGGGCATATTGATTTATCGAGCTAAACCTCACCCTTTGATAAGTCAAAGAAATAAATATTAAATATACATGCTTGTTATTATATTAGGATTAAGAGCACACACTTCCATAATAACTAAGGTCTAGTTCTTTTTCTAAGTCAGTACAAAAAGAACTTATCTAAATGATCCTACTCAATACACTTAAAGTGTATCAGTGTAATTAATTAGTCAAGATAAACTAATACTTAATTACACTACGTCTATTCTGATGGTTTGTTACTTTCCATCTTAATCGTGAGCAACTATTTATAATTTATAGAGAACCGACAACATGATCTTCTAAGTGTGACTCCACACTCCATGTTATCTACTATATAAATTAATTGAACAATTACATTTAACAAATAAATGTAAACATTTGACCAATGTGATTCTTTACTTCAAAATAAATGTGTACAAAAACTAAACTTTTAAGTATACACTTCAACAAAATCTTCCTTTTATTCCTATAATGGTTGGTTACAAAAAAAGGAAAGATTTTAACAAAATTAAAATATCTATTTTAACCATTGTAGATAACTATAAAAAAGGAAAGATTTTAACAAAAATTAAAATCTCTCTTTTAATCCATTGTAAAAAGCTATAAAAGGAAAGATTTTAACAAAATTTTGTTTTCAACAAAACTTCCTTTTCTCTTCTTGTATGGTCGACCCCATGCTTGGGCACCAAGCATGGCTTGGCCGACCCACATCTTGGGCACCAAGAGGGCTTGGCCGACCCCTTGCTTGGGAACAAAGCAAGGATGTGGCCGGCCCCTCATTTGGGTAAGAAGGAAAATCAAAACGGGTGAACGCGAGGCTTTATAGAGGCTACAGCAGGGACCGAGCGGAGGAATTGGTTTTGGCCTCCCGATGAGCTTGAACTTCCTATATTCGACCCGAACACCCAATTTAAGTTCATCAATAATAACTCATACCACTAAAGAGTTATTATTGAACTACCGCACCAATCCCATATTACATTATGGACTCCTTATCATGAGGGCATTAATCTCCCTGTGTTTAAGATATCGAATACCCATTAATTAAACGAGTTACTGACAACTCACTTAATTAATATCTAGCTCCAAGAGTAGTGTCACTCAACTTTATTGTCATGTTGGACTAAGTCCACCTGCAGAGTTTACATGACAATCCTTATGAGCTCCTCAAGTGGACATCATCAACCTAGATAACTAGGACACATTTTTCTTCTATAATCAACAACACATCATATAAATAATATTATTTCCCAACTTATCGGGCTTATTGATTTAATGAATAAATCTCACCCATTGATAAATTAAAGAAATAAATACTAAGTATATGTGCTTGTTATTAATCAGGATTAAGAGCACACACATCCATAATAAAAGCGGTTATGTTCTTTTATGCAGTCAGTATAAAAGGAACAACCTCAAATGGTCCTGCTCAATACACACATAGTGTACTAGTGTAATTTTATAGTCAAGATAAACTAGTACCAAATTACACTACAACTATTCTAATGGTTTGTCCCAATCCATCTTGGTTGTGACTATTTATAATTTATAAGGAACTGATAACATGATCTTTTGTGTGATACCACGCACCATGTTATCTACAATATAAATTAAATGGACAACTGTATTTTACTAAATGCTGACATTTGACTAATGTGATTCTCATTTCAAAATAAATGTTCATACAAAAAGCTAGGTTTTTAGTATACATCCTAAATATCTCCTACTTATACTAAAAGACTATGCTGCCATATATACTGCCATACATCTGATTCCCATCCCCTCAACATGCCCATCAATAGCTCTCGCCTGAAGGGCCTAAGTGAAATGATCCAGGTTATCTGCTGATGCAATCTTAGAGACAACAACTTCTCCTCATTTTTGATGTCTCGTATTAGGTGGTACTTGCGCTCAATGGGTTTATTTACCTTATGGGCTCGTGGTTCCTTCGAGTTTGGTACTGAACCACTATTATCACAATAAATTATGATAATTTTGGGCAAACCAGGAATAACATCTAAGTCCATCAAGAAGTTTCTGAGCCACACAACTTCTTTGGCTACCTCAGAGGCTGTCACACCGAACACCCAACTCAAGTTCATCAATAATATCTCATTCACTAAAGAGTTATTATTACACTACCGCACCAATCCCATATTATAATATGGATTCCTTCTTATCATGAGTGTGTCAGTCTCCCTGTGTTTAAGATATTGAATGCCCACTAATTAAATGAGTTACTGACAACTCACTTAATTAATATCTAGCTCCAAGAGTAGTACCACTCAACCTTATTGTCATGTTGGATTAAGTCCACCTGCAGGGTTTACATGACAATCCTTATGAGCTTCTCAAGGGGACATCATCAACCTAGATTACTAGGACATAGTTTCATTCTATAATCAACAACATACCATATAAATAATATCATTTCCCAACTTATCGGGCCTATTGATTTAACGAACTAAATCACACTCTTTGATAAATTCAAGAAATAAATATTAAGTGTACGTGCTTGTTATTATATTATGATTAAGAGTACACACTTCCATAACAATAAAGATTTTGTTCTTTTATATAGTCAGTATAAAAAGAAATTACCTCAAATGGTCCTGCTCAATATACTCATAGTGTACTAGTGTAATTTTATAGTCAAGATAAACTAATACCAAATTACATTACAACCACTCCAATGGTTTGTCCCATTCCATCTTGGTTATGAGCTGCTATTTATAATTTATAAGGAACTGAAAACATGATCTTCTGTGTGTCTCCTCACACAATGTTATCTGCAATATAAATTTAATGGACAACTACACTTAGCATAAATGTAGACATTTGACCAATGTGATTCTTATTCAAAATAAAAGTTTATACAAAAATCTAGACTTTTAGTATACACTCTAACAATCTCCCACTTATACTAAAAGACTATGCTGCCATACACTTGATTCCCATCCCCTCAACATGATGAACAAAAGCTTTCGCCGGAAGGACCTTAGTGAAAGGATCTGCCAGGTTATCTGCTGATGCAATCTTGGTGACAACAACTTCTCCTCGCTTTACGATGTCTCATGTCAGGTGGTACTTACATTCAATGTGTTTACTCTCCTTATGGGCTCGTGGTTCCTTCGAGTTTGCTACTGCACCGCTATTATCACAATAAATTTTGATGATTTTGGGCAAACCAGGAATCATATCTATGTCCATTAAAAAGTTCCTGAGCCATACAGCTTCTTTGGTTGCCTCAGAGGCTGCCACATACTCAGCTTCCATGGTTGAGTCTGAAACGCATTTCTGCTTAACACTCCTCCAAGTTATGGCTCCACCTCCTAAAGTAAACACATAGCCTGATGTAGACTTACTATTGCCCCTATCTGATTGGAAGTCAGAATCCGTGTAACCCACAGGGAGCAAATCATCTGCTTGGTAAACCACCATATAATCTCTAGTCCTTCTCAGGTACTTTAATATATGCTTTACGGCAGTTCAATGTCCCTGTCCTGGATTACTTTGATATCTGCTAACCATGCCCACGGTAAAATAGATATTCGATCTCGTGCATAACATTGCATAATTTAGGCTTCCTACGGCTGAAGCATAAGGAACTGCTTTCATCTCTTCTATCTCTTTTGATGTCTTAGGAGACATCTATTTAGATAAAGATACTCCATGCCTAAAAGGTAAAAAACCCTTCTTGGAGTCTTGCATGATAAAACGAGCTAGGATCATATCGATATAAGAAGCTTGGGATAAGCACAACATCCTTTTCTTGTGATCCCTTATTACTTTGATCCCGAGAATATGTTCACATTCTTCCAAGTCCTTCATATCGAATTGCTTGGACAACCATACCCTTACTTCTGATAACACTTTGATATTGTTGCCAACTAACAAAATATCATCTACGTATAGTACAAGAAGTACCACCACATTTCCATCACACTTCTTGTATACACAAGACTTATCCGGGCACTGAATAAATCCATAGGAATAGATTGTTAGTTAGAGCCCTAGGGCCAATCATTTGATGATTGTATTTTGGACTTGTTGCATCATATTCTAATATAAATAAAGGCATTTGTTTTGGTTATTATACTTACTTGTATTGGTGCCAAATAAACTAAGTATAATAGCATCCTTGAGTAGAAGGTTCTCACCTATATCAATCGGTTAGTTAAACCGATAGTGAGATGATATAGGGAACACTACTCTTAATCATTCCTAGTCGAGTATTAACATTCAGGGACAATGTTAATGCAATAAGACTAGCAAGTAGGTCAACTCGATGACTTGATCTCACAAGTCATGGATATAGAGATATCAAGTTGACACATGGGTATGCATTGGAGAATGTACACTGAATGACCCGCCATGAGAAAAATCATGGATCGTTATATGAGTGTCATATACTTTCTCATGTGGCTATTAGTATGACTACTAGTCCTTAGACCTGAAGTCACTATGGTTCCCTACATAAGGAGTTATGTACTTTGGTTTCGTCAAACGTCACCCGTAATTGGGTGGACTATAAAGGCGATTACTGGGTATATAACGAATTATGCAGAGGGATGTGAGTGATGTAGATGGGATCTATCCCTCCTATATGACGGGAGCGACATCGATATTCTTGACAGAGTGAGACCACGAAGTGCATGACCATGCCCAAATGAGTCAATATGAGATATTGAGCTCATTTGTTTTAGTGAGTCTACTTGGAGATCAAGATTTAGATTGGTTAGAGGATGACACGGTCTATGTCTCACATTGATCAATCTAGATGTCTAGGATAGAAGGACACTTGTCATATATTGTGAGGAGTCACAATTAGTAGTCACAAGGTGATGTTGGATCTCAACATTCTTGTAACTTGGGTAGTAATGATGTGTTGCTATATACCGCTCATTACTTATGCTCCTAAATGGGTTTAGGGGCATTGCCAACGTTACAAGAACCTATAGGGTCACTCACTAAGGACAATTAGATGAAAATTAGGTTCATATGATGAACCAAGAGGATTAGATTCATTTGATGAATCAAATTGGATTAAGAGTATTCCTAATTAGGCTAATTGAGTTAGACTCAAGTTGATTCATGTGTTCAATAAGTCTAATTTAGATTATGACTCATTGAATCAATTTAATTAAATGAATTAGATTCATTATATTAAATTGGCTTGAATTAAATGGTTGGATTAGATCAACCATGAGAGAGATTAAATCAAGTTTGACTTGACTTGATAGGAAGAGGAAGAGTCAAGTTTGACTTGACTTTATGCCACATCATTTGTGACTTGGCATTAAGTGGCCAATGATGATGTACCACATCATCATAGTTAACACATGAGTGTGCCACCTAATGGAAGTTACATCTTCTCCTTTGCTTTAATGTGTCCGACCACATTAATGAAAGGAGTTACACTTGGTGTGGCCGGCCACTCAAAATGAATGGGAATTCATTTTTTCATTAAAAAAAAGGCTAATTCACATCTTCTTCCTCCTTGAGTTCTTTCTTCTCTCCCTCTCCTCCTACCTTGGCCAAACCCTACTAAGGTGCTAGCACACTTTAGTTTGGTTTTTCTCCCTCTTTGTTCGTGTGGATACGTGTAGAGATTTGTCTACCTTGACAACTTGAGATCCGGCATCACCTTGGACAAACGGGACTCGCGAAGGGCACACTACGAGGGTAAAAACTCTTAACATATAGTTCTAGTGTAGATCTATAGGTTGGTAAACTCGTACTCGTAATGTTTTCGAAATTTTATTCTTCGCACGGATCCGGTGGCGGGGTTTCGGGGTTTCCGCGACGCGAAAAAGCGGTTTTCGCAGCCCGAAAAACCCAACAGTGGAATCAGAGCCACGTGCGAAGACTTGTACGAGTTTAGTTTGTATTTTTATGAAAAATATAGATTCTTTAATATTCTGTAATTTTATGATTTTTAGAGTTTTTATGGGTATTTTTCTCGTGGAAGCGAAGCACAAGTGTTTCGACACTTGTAGGCTTCGACTATCGAGAAGTTTTTTCCGAAACGGCAAGGTTTCGCCCCAAATCTTCTTAGGAAAGCGGGCTAAGGCACTATAGGATCGCTTAGGGACACTCGCAATGGTTAGATCGCGGGTAGGGGCGCTGCCCTAGCCCCGCAAGGGGATTCGTTCCGCGATTGCGCCCGAAAATCGCTAAACGGGACCGCTGGGAAATTGTACTCGTAAAAATTATAAAAATTAGTATTAAAATTATAGAAAATTATGGAAATTACATAATTTAGAATTATGTATAATTTGTGATAGTCATGGCCCAAAAAGACCCAATCTGATTGGATTTGTGTTGTAATTCATATTACGGCCTGCGCGCCGTCATTTGTGTTGTGTGTCCTGTTTATTTGATATGCGACCTGCGCGTCGTGCCTTTCTCCATTTATTCTTGTTGTAAAATTTGTTTAGACTTGAATGTAACTCGAGTTTCAAAATTGTAATGTACAAAATTGGAGCTGTGGAAGGTCCACACGAGACGGAGTTACGAGGAGGGCGCGAGCAACACAAGGTGGTCAAAGGGAAAAGCTTGAGAAGTTGTTGACCTTAGGTTGACCATCCGATCTTCTCATTGGCTTGAGAAGATCGTAGTAGGGCCATGACTAATCACAAATAAATTTAATTAATTGCTTGTGTGTATGTGATGCATGATTAGTAGTTAATTAGTGCCTAACGATTAGATTAGATCTAAATCGTGTACAAGATGCACCCTTTCGATTAGATTAGATCTATCGCATATTTGATACACATCGACGATTAGATTAGATCTAAATCGCGTCAACTCTAATGTCTACTGTGCTGTGATACCTATCACTACCTCGATCACATGTGTTGTTGAATTTGCCAAAGCAGAGCAACACATATTATCTTGGTAGGGTACGGAGGGACAATCTTGGTCCCGCTTATCAATTCATGGGCGAATACAAACTCAATTAGATTGAGTATTCCTAGTTAATTCGGTTGGATCGAGTACAACTATAGGCATTCTTCCAATGGTTGGAAAGATAGGACATCAATCACATTTATATTAATTCTTGGGTGTATTAGCCAAAGCTAACTCAAGTTTTAATATAACTGCGGATAATGATCCTATAAACAAGAGTTGCATAGAGATGTAATTGGTAAATCGTTACCTACCGATCATACTAAATCTTGGGCATATTAGCCAAAGCTAACTCAAGGGATAGTATGATGTAGATCTTGTCCCACATGAATTATAGAATTCAGTGGGAGCATCATTTAGTTAAAGGCCTAATTAAATGATTTAAAATAATATGATATTTATTTTCTACATTTTTCTGTTGTAGATAACCATAACGTCGAATATGAACTCCTTCTCCCTGCGTTCAGTCCTTGAGAAGGACAAGCTCAACGGAGCAAATTTCCTGGACTGGTACAGGAACTTGAGAATAGTTCTCACCCAGGAACGTAGACTGTACGTTTTGGAGCAGCCCATTCTGGAGGCTCCTCCTGCCAATGCCCCGTGAGCTGACAAAGATGCTCATAAGAAGCATCAAGATGACGCATTAGATGTGTCCTGTCTAATGCTCGCGACCATGAACTCTGAGCTTCAGAAGCAACACGAGTTAATGGGCGCTTACGATATGGTTGAACATCTTCGTCAACTGTATCAAGGACAAGCGCGGCATGAGAGATTTGAGATCTCAAGGGCACTATTTCAGTGCAAGATGTCAGATGGGGCTACCGTAGGCCCATATGTACTCAAAATGATAGGGTACATAGAAAACCTATAGAGGTTGGGATTCCCGCTTGGCCAAGAGCTGGCCACTGACCTAATCTTGCAATCCTTGCCGGATAGCTATAGTCAGTTCATTCTAAACTACAATATGAACGAAATTGACAAGCCACTGCCCGAGCTGCTTAGCATGTTAAGAACTACTGAGCTGAACCCTAAGAAGGCTAAGGGCAAGGGCAAGCCCAAAGGCAAGGGAAAGTCCCAAGCTAAGGGCAAAGGGAAGGCACTAAAGCCTAAAGGAGGGGTCGCCAAGGATGCTACCTGCTTCCACTGCGGTCAGACCGGGCACTCGAAGAGGAACTGCAAGGTGTACCGGGAATATCTTAAGAAGAAGTGAAGTGAAACTTCCACTTCAGGTATATATGTTATAGAAGTCAATCTATCTATTTCTTCATCATGGGTATTAGATACCGGATGTGCTTCTCACATTTGTACTAATGTGCAGGCGCTGAGAAATAGCAGGGCATTGGCGAAGGACGAGGTGGACCTACGCGTAGGCAATGGAGCACGGGTAGCTGCTGTTGCTGTAGGGACTTATTTTCTATCTCTGCCCTCTGGGCTTGTATTAGAGTTGGATGATTGTTGTTATGTGCCTGCATTAACTAAGAACATAATTTCAGTTTCTTGTTTGGATAAGAAAGGTTTCTCTTTTATAATAAAGGACAAATGTTGTTCAGTTTATTTAAAAGATATGTTCTATTGTAGTGCACCTCTGATGAACGGACTCTACATTCTAGACCTTGAAAACCCTATCTATAACATAAATACCAAGAGGTTCAAGTCAAATGACATGAACCAAACCTATCTCTGGCACTGTCGCTTAGGTCATATAAATGACAAGCGCTTATCCTAGCTCCATAAGGATGGTTTGCTGGACTCATTTGATTTTAAATCTTATGAGACGTGCGAGTCATGCCTACTATGCAAGATGACCAAGACTCCCTTTAGTGGGCACAGTGAGAGAGCGACTGACTTGTTAGGTCTTATACATAGTGATGTATGTGGCCCTTTCAATGTCGTTGCTAGAGGCGGTTATAGGTACTTCATCACATTTACTGATGACTTTAGTAGATATGGTTATGTGTACTTGATGACACATAAGTCTGAATCCTTTGAAAAGTTCAAAGAATTGAGGAATGAAGTACAGAACTAGCTTGGCAAGAGTATTAAGATACTTCGATCAGATCGAGGTGGAGAATACCTTAGCCATGAGTTTCGTGACTACCTAGCTGAGTGTGGGATTCTATCCCAACTCACTCCTCCTGGAACACCACAGTGGAATGGTGTATTCGAAAGGAGGAATCGTACCCTATTAGATATGGTACGATCTATGATGAGTCACACAGATCTTCTGACATTCCTTTGGGGCTATGCTCTAGACACGACAGCTTTTATATTCAACCGAGTTCCATCCAAGGCCGTGATAAAGACACCATATTGGATATGGACTGGGAGAGATGCCCAGGTGTCTTTCATGAGGATTTGGGGTTGTGAGGCTTACGTTCGACGTCAAGTCTCAAACAAGTTAGGACCCAAATATGACAAGTGCTACTTTATTAGATATCCCAAGGAAACTAAGGGATATTACTTCTACATTCCCAGTCATCACAAGGTAGTTGTGGGAAGACTGGGGTCTTTCTAGAAAGGGACTTTGTTTCTAGAAAGTGTTGGGTTATCGGGCCGCGAAAACCGCGTTTTCGCGTCGCGGAAACCCCGAATCACCCATGCCACTGGATCTCGTGCGAAGAAAAACTTTCAAAAAAATGAGTACGAGTTTAAAACTATGATCTACAGTAGATCTACAAAGGAAAAATATTTTATACCTTTGAAGCGTGCCCTCGCAAATCCCGCTCGTCCAACGGTACGCCGGATCTCGAAGTTGTCAACGTAGACAACTCTCTAGTGATATCCACACGAACAAGATGTGTTCTCTAACACTCAAGGATGGAGAAGAGAGCACCATAAGTGTGCTAGCACTCTCTAGGGCTCTCGGGTAGGATTGGAAGAAGAAGAAAGGAAAAGAAGAGAACACACTCCTCTAAAATCTCTATGTGACTTTCACTAACCTTTCTTCTTGGATTAGATTCACTCTCCTTTCTTCTCCCTTGCTTGAAACCCACGACCAAGAGAAGAGAAGGAGCAAGAAGAGAGCTTTGGAGGAGGAAGATCACTTGAATGAGAGTTACACTTGCAAAAATGAAACTCTTTTCATCTAATTAAGTGGTTTGTAACCTCCATGGGATACCAAGAGTCACAACTCTTGGTAACTCCCATGAGGTGGCACTTCACTAAGTAACCATGATGATGTGGAGCATCATCATTGGTCCACTTAATGCCAACTCACCAATGAGGTGGCATAAAGTCAAGTCAAACTTGACTCTTCATCTTCCTCTCAAGTCAAGTCAAACTTGACTTAATCTCTCTCATGGTTGATCTAATCCAACCATTTAATTCAAGCCAATTTAATATAATGAATCTAATTCATTTAATTAAATTGATTCAATGAGTCATAATCTAAATTAGACTCATTGAACACATGAATCAACTTGAGTCCAACTCAATTAGCCCAATTAGGATTACTCTTAATCCAATTTGATTCATCAAATGAATCTAATCCTCTTGGTTCATCATATGAACCTAATCTCCATCCACTTGTTCTTTGTGTGTGACCCAATAGGTTCTTGTAACGTTGGCAATGCCCCTAAACTCATTTAGAAATATAAGTAATGAGCGGTATCTAACAATACATAATTACTACCCAAGTTACAAGAATGTTGAGATCCAACATCACCTTGTGACTACTAATTGTGACTCCTCACAATATATGACAAGTGTCCTTCTATCCTAGACATCTAGATTGATCAATGTGAGGCATAGACCGTGTCATCCTCTAATCAATCTAAATCTTGAACTCCAAGTAGACTCACTCAATCAAATGAGCTCAATATCTCATATTGACTCATTTGGGCATGGCCATGCACTTCGTGGTCTCACTCTATCAAGAATACCGTTGTCTCTCCCGTCATATAGGAGGGATAGATCCCATCTACATCACTCACATCCCTCTGCACAATTTGTTATATATCCAATAATCGCCTTTATAGTCCACCCAGTTACGGGTGACGTTTGACGAAACCAAAGTACATAACTCCTTATGTAGGGAACCATAGTGACTTCAGGTCTAAGGACTAGTAGTCATACTAATAGCCACATGAGAAAGTATATGACACTCATATAACGATCCATGATTTTTCTCATGGCGGGTCATTCAGTGTACATTCTCCAATGCATACCCATGTGTCAACTTGATATCTCTATATCCATGACTTGTGAGATCAAGTCATCGAGTTGACCTACATGCTAGTCTTATTGCATTAACATTGTCCCTGAATGTTAATACTCGACTAGGAATGATTGAGAGTAGTGTTCCCTATATCATCTCACTATCGGTTCAACTAACCGATTGATATAGGTGAGAACCTTCTACTCAAGGACGTTATTATACTTAGTTTATTTGGCACCAATACAAGTAAGTATAATAACTAATAACCAAATGCCTTTTTTTTATATAGAATATGATACAACAAGTCCAAAATACAATCATCAAATGATTGGCTCTAGGGCTCTAGCTAACAGAAAGACTAGTGGGAGTACGTTCGATCTTGAACAAGTTCAAGATGCGGACCATAACACTGAAGCCTCGATGGAAGTTGAACTGGAACCACAAAGTGTTGTGGATGATATTGTTCGACAAAGTGTTGAGGAGCAACAACCAGTTCAAGTAGACATACCTCTTCGCAGGTCTGATAGGGTACGTCGTCAGCCTGAGAGATACTCATTTCTCTTGTCTGACCATGATGACGTTGTGCTCATAGAGGATGAGCCTACCACCTATCAGGAAGCTGTGATGAGACCAAATTCTGAGAAATGGCTTGAGGCCATCAGATCCGAGATGGAATCCATGTACACCAACCAAGTATGGACTTTGGTTGATCCACCTGAAGGGGTAAAATCCATTGGGTGTAAGTGGGTCTTTAAGAGAAAGACTGACATGGATGGACTTATCTATAAGGGTCGCTTGGTAGCTAAAGGTTTCAAGAAGATTCATGGTATTGACTATAATGAAACCTTTTCTCCAATAACGATGTTTAAGTCCATTCGGATCATGCTTGCTATTGTAGCATACCATGACTATGAGATATGACAAATGGATGTCAAAACCATGTTTTTGAATGGAAACCTACTCGAGGATGTGTATATGACACAACCTGAGGGTTTTGTAGATCCACAGCATACTAGTAGAGTATGCAAGCTGCATAGGTCCATTTATGGACTAAAGCAAGCTTCTCGGAGCTGGAATCTTCGATTCGATGATGCGATCAAATAGTTTGGTTTCATCAAGAATAAAGATGAACCTTGTGTCTACAAGAAGGTTGTAGGGGACATAGTTGTCTTCCTCATATTGTATGTGGATGACATACTACTCATTGGGAAAGACGTCCCTTTGCTTCAGTCTATCAAGACCTGGCTAGGGAGTTGCTTCTCAATGAAGGACTTAGGTGAGGCATCCCGCATTCTAGGGATATAGATCTATAGAGATAGATCTAAGAGATTGCTTGGCCTAAGTTAGAGTACATATATTGACAAGGTACTCCTTCGATTTGTCATGCAGAACTCCAAGAAGGGATTTTTGCCGATGTCACATGGCGTGAGTCTTTCGAAGACTCAAGGTTCCTCTTCTAGAGAGGAGAGAGACTGCATGGATCAGATCCCTTATGCCTCGGCCATAGGATCTATCATGTACGCCATGCTATGTACTCGACCTGATGTCTCGTATGCTTTGAGCATGACGAGCAAATACTAGTCAGATTTAGGTGAAAGTCACTGGATAGCGGTCAAGAATATTCTTAAGTACTTAAGAAAGACTAAAGAATATTTCTTGATATATGGAGGCAATGATGAACTAGCTGTAAAGGGTTACAGTGATGCCAGCTTCCAGACCGATCAGGATGATTATCGATCGCAGTCAGGGTTCGTTTTTGCATAAATGGTGGTGCTGTGAGCTGGAAGAGTTTGAAGCAGGACACAGTAGCTGATTCTACGACAAAGGCCGAATACATTGCTGCATCAGAGGCAGCAAAGGAGGCAGTTTGGATCCACAAGTTCATCACTGAACTTGGGGTGGTTCCCAGCATCGCTGACCCTATTGAGCTCTATTGTGACAACAATGGAGCTATAGCACAGGCGAAGGAACCTCGCTCACACCAGCGGACCAAACACATACTGCGGCGCTTACATCTCATTCAAGAGATTATCGAGAGACGAGATGTGAAGATATGCAAAGTACCTACAGAGGCTAACATCGCAGATCCCTTGACCAAGGCTTTGGCACACAGGAAGCATGATGGTCACATTAGGTCATTGGGGCTTAGAGCCTACACTGATTGGCACTAGTGCTAGTGGGAGATTGTTAGTTAGAGCCTAGATCCAATCATTTGATGATTGTATTATGGACTTGTTGTATCATATTTTTATATAAATAAAGGCATTTGTTTTAGTTATTATACTTACTTGTATTGGTGCCAAATAAACTAAGTATAATAGCGTCTTTGAGTAGAAGGTTCTCACCTATATCAATCGGTTAGTTGAACCGATAGTGAGATGATATAGGGAACACTACTCTTAATTATTCCTAGTCGAGTATTAACATTCAGGGACAATGTTAATGCAATAAGACTAGCATGTAGGTCAACTCGATGACTTGATCTCACAAGTCATGGATATAGAGATATCAAGTTGACACATGGGTATGCATTGGAGAATGTATACTGAATGACCTGCCATGAGAAAGTATCATGGATCGTTATATGAGTGTCATATACTTTCTCATGTGGCTATTAGTATGACTACTAGTCCATGGACCTGAAGTCACCATGGATCCCTACATAAGGAGTTATGTACTTTGGTTTCGTCAAACGTCACCCGTAACTAGGTGGACTATTAAGGCGACTACTGGGTATGTAACGAATTATGCAGAGCGATGTGAGTGATGTAGATGGGATCTATCCCTCCTATATGACGGGAGCGACATCGATATTTTTGATAGAGTGAGACCACGAAGTGCATGGCCATGCCCAAATGAGTCAATATGAGATATTGAGCTCATTTATTTTAGTGAGTCTACTTGGAGATCAAGATTTAGATTGGTCAGAGGATGACACGGTCTATGCCTCACATTGATTAATCTAGATGTCTAGGATAGAAGGACACTTGTCATATATTGTGAGGAGTCACAATTAGTAGTCACAAGGTGATGTTGGATCTCAACATTCTTGTAACTTGGGTAGTAATGATGTGTTGCTAGATACCGCTCATTACTTATGCTCCTAAATGGGTTTAGGGGCATTGCCAACGTTACAAGAACCTATAGGGTCACACACTAAGGATAATTAGATGGAGATTAGGTTCATATGATGAACCAAGAGGATTAGATTCATTTGATGAATTAAATTGGATTAAGAGTAATCCTAATTAGGCAATTTGAGTTAGACTCAAGTTGATTCATGTGGTCAATGAGTCTAATTTTGATTATGACTCATTGAATCAATTTAATTAAATGAATTAGATTTATTATATTAAATTGGCTTGAATTAAATGATTGGATTAGATCAACCATGAGAGAGATTAAGTCAAGTTTGACTTGACCTGAGAGGAAGAGGAAGAGTCAAGTTTGACTTGACTTTATGCCACATCATTTGTGACTTGGCATTAAGTGGCCAATGATGATGTGCCACATCATCATAGTTAACACATGAGTGTGCCACCTAATGGAAGTTACATCTTCTCCTTTGCTTTAATGTGGCTGGCCACATTAATGAGAGGAGTTACACTTGGTGTGGTTGGCCACTCAAAATGAATGGGAATTCATTTTTTCATTAAAAAAAAGGCTAATTCACATCTTCTTCCTCCTTGAGTTCTTTCTTCTCTCCCTCTCCTCCTACCTTGGCCGAACCCTACTAAGGTGCTAGCACACTTTAGTTTGGTTTTTCTCCCTCTTTGTTCGTGTGGATACGTGTAGAGAGTTGTCTACCTTGACAACTTGAGATCCGGCATCACCTTGGACAAACGGGACTCGCGAAGGGCACGCTACGAGGGTAAAAACTCTTAACATATAGTTTTAGTGTAGATCTATAGGTTGGTAAACTCGTACTCGTAATGTTTTCAAAATTTTATTCTTCTCACGGATCCGGTGGCGGGGTTTCGGGATTTCCGCGACATGAAAAAGTGGTTTTCATGGCCCGAAAAACCCAACATGGATTACTTCATTAAACCGGATGTTCCAAGACCTTGAAGCTTGCTTCAGTCCATAAATAGACCGATTGAGCTTACATACTAGATGTTTTTTTACCCTTTGCAATAAACCCCTCTGGTTGCTTCATATGGATGATTTCTTCAAGACTTCCGTTAAGGAAAGCTGTAGTGACATCCATTTTCCAAACTTCATAATCCATATGAGCGACAATAGATAAGAGTATTTGGATAGACTTAAGTATAGCTACTGGCGAAAAGGTTTCCTCATAATCGATTCCCTCTTTCTGAGTATATCCCTTCGCAACAAGCCTTGCTTTGAAGGTTTCCATCTTCCCGTCTATCCCTCTTTTCCTTTTTTAGATCCATTTACATCCAATAGCTTTTACACTATTTGATGGTTCTACTAGTTCCTAGACTTTGTTAGAATACATAGATTCTATTTCTGAATTCATTGCTCTTTGTCAAGATGCTGTATATTTATCTTGGAGTGCTTCGTCATATGTTCGGGGATCAAGTTCATGTTTACCTGGGATCAAGTTCGAAGACTCTCCCAAAAACATGAATCTTTCAGATCGCCTCACAACCCTCCCACTTCTACGAGGCACTGCCTGTAGTTGTGTATCATTTGTGATACGTGTTGCAGTTACTTGTGGTATCTCATCTTGTACCGATGGTACTAAAGTAGAAGTGTCCTCTCTTATATCATCAAGAATAATTTTACTCATAGGCTTATGGTTCATTACATAGTCCTCTTCTAAAAATCGGGCATTGGTGCTAACTGTTGGATCGAGAAGCACTAGAGGGGGGGGGTGAATAGCGCTCATGGCTTTCACTTTTCGTATTCGGAAAAATGACGAGTTAAGCAGTGGAAAATAAAAGCACAACACAGAAAGAAGACCCAAGTATTTTTTACTTGGTTCGGAACCTTGGGTGACTCCTACTCCAAGGTCCGCGATCGTTGATCGCTTTCGGCGGGCAATCACTATCAATTCATAAATCTATTTACAACTTTAGAGTACAAGAGCTTGAATAAAGAATTTATACCGAAAATACAAAGAAATGAAGAAGCTAGTCATCAATCGTCGGAGTGTTGAAGTGATTCGGAGCAGTGCATAGCTTTAAAGGATCGCTTGAATTCTGTCTCGTTGTGTTTTGAAGCTGCAACCCGAGGCTCCTTTTATAGCCTTTACAGATCTGATCTAGATCCTCGAAACTAGGGATCATGTTTGACCCGAAGCGGATCGGTGGACTAATCCTCACGTTCGGTCGACCGATCAGATGGTCTCCTTCTCATCTGATCCGTCCGATCTGCTCGCTCCGCTTCGATCTGGTCAACCCCTATCTCCGGTTTGGTTGACCGATAACCAGGTTCGGTCGACCGATGCCCTGGTTGAGCTCGGTCCACTCGCTGGAAATCTGATCTGCTACTTGGGGGTTCAGTCGACCAATCCAAACGTTCGGTTGACCGATCCCGGTCAGTTCAACCCCTGCACAAAAATGTTAGTTTCCTGCAAAACAATGTAAGAACATAACAGAATATAAAAAGTAAAGTTTGACGATATTCAGACTATTCGATTTTGACTTCGGATTTCTGACTGGAAGCCATAGGTTGAACCGACGCCTACTGTTCCCTCTTCCGGGGAACGTGTCCTCGCCTACTCCACTCAGGAGAAGTTACCTTTTGTCAGTTCGATCCTCCAGACCGGCTGGACTTTTGCTCAACGTTCGATGCTTCCGGTCTTCATGCTGGACGTCCGGTCCATGACCCGTCCAGACATCCACCTGGTTCGCGACACCAGGATTTCAACCTAGGGTTATCGCCCCCTGGATTTTTACCAGAAGCTCCGACCCGCCAAGACTTTCTGCCTAGGGTTACCACCCCCTAGGACCTTGGGTTACCACCCCCTAGGGGTTTCCACTAGCCTAACCATTGCTAGGAATTTTGCCTAAGAAACCTTAGGTCTTTCCTGCAAAGCTCATTCAACATATCAGATAACAAAACACCTTAAACTTTAAACCCTTTGACATAATCAAAACATAGGTTCGATCATCGGATGCTTCCTGCACCATCACTAACAATGACCTTCTGATCTTTAGGACTATAAAACAAACCACCTTTCGTTCCTTTAGGATATCCGACAAAAAAGTGAACTTTTGTGCGTGATTCCAACTTATCAGTGTCTCCCTTCAGCACATGTGCTGGAGTACCCCAAATCTAAATGTGTTTCAAACTAGGCTTACACCCATTCCATAATTCTATGGGAGTAGAGGGTACTGACTTAGAAGGTACCAAGTTCAGAATGTATGCCGCCATTTCCAGAGCATATCCCCAAAACAAATTTGGTAATTCTGAATAACTCATCATTGATCTAACCATTTCCATAAGAGTCATATTCCTTCTTTCTGCCACACCATTCTGTTGGGGTGTACCAGGTGTAGACAATTGGGATTGAATCCCAACCTCTGATAAGTAACTCTTAAACTCTCCTAAGAGGTACTCTCCACTACGATCAGACCGTAGTGTCTTGATACTTTTACCATGATGTTTCTCCACATCAGCCTTGTACTCTTTGAACTTATCAAAGCACTCAGACTTGCAGCGCATCAAGTAAATGTACCCATATCTCGAATAGTCGTCTATAAAAGGAGATAAAATATTCGAAACCATCTCTTGCCTGGATAGTCATAGGCCCACACAAATCAGAATGAACCAATTCCAACACTTCTTTGGCTCTATACCTCTTTTCCTTAAAAAGTCTCTTGGTCATTTTTCCTTCCAAGCAAGACTTGTAGGTCGGAAAGTTTTCCACTATTAATGAGCCCGAAGGCCCATCGACTATTAACCTTTGAATCCTACCCAAGTTAATATGACCCAACCTTAGATGCCAAAGATATGTTTGGTTCATTTCTGAAAGTTGCTTTCTCTTATTAGAATTAGAAGATGTGTTATTAATTTCCATTTGTTGCGTCGTGAGAGTTATTGGATTAAGAGTATACAAATTGCCAATCAATGCACCAGAACAAATAACCACCCTATTTTTCTTGATAACCACTTTGTTATCAAAAGAAACCGAATATCCATCCATAAATAATTTAGAAACTAAAATTAAGTTCTTTCTAAAACATGGTACGTAAAGATAATTTTTCAGAATCAAAGTTTTATTCCTATCAAAAGATAAATAAACATCTCCCACTGTAACAACCGCCACTCTCGTAGTATTGCCCATGTAGACGGTGATTTTTCCTTCATATAGTCGTCAGGTTTCCTGAAACCCCTGCAATGAATTGCAGACATGATCAGTGGCTCCCGTATCTACACATCAGGTACCGGTAGATAACACCACTAAATATGTTTCAACAACTAATAAATAAGGTATACCTTTATTGTTCTCCTTTCTAAAAGGACAGTCCGCCTTCCAAAATCCAGACTGCTTGCATGTGAAGCACTTGCCTTTCGACTTCTTCACACCTGCCTGTGGTCTAGTCCCTTGAGGTCGAATCACATTCTTTGCCGAACCAACTTGTTTCTTCTTTTTCTTTCCTCCTTTCAGCTTAGAGGCAGAAACATTTTCAGCAATGTGAACTTGAGAACTTTGATGAAATAGCCCTTCTGCTGCTAGGAGTTCTGTCAAAAGTTCTGCCATCGAATAAACCCTTTTGTTCATGTTGTAGTTCAGGCGGAACTACTCAAAACTTTTGGGCAGCGTTTGGAGAATGATATCGACCTAGGTTTCCCCATCGATTTCAGCTCCATGGACTTCCACCTCATTCAAATGAGCCATCATCTTGAGGATATGATCCCTCATGGATGTCCCCCCAGTCATGGTGGTCGTCATTAAGTTTCTCATGGCCTCCTGCTTGGCAACCCAATTCTGGTGTCCGAAGAGTTCCTTGAGATTGAGCATTATGTCATAGGCAGTGGGTAGGGCCTGATGCTGATGTTGCAACACATTTGACATAGAAGACAAAATGTAATACCGCGCCATCTCATCTGCCTTGACACATTTCCTATGTCTCTCTATCTCCTCTTCACTAGAATCCTTTGTAACACCCACTAAGCTTTTAAGATAAATAAGAGAATGACGAATTTTGCCTTAGAAAAATAATAAGAAGTGAGTTGAAGTAAAAAAAAAAGAAATAAAATGAAATAAAAAGAAGAGGAGGTCAAGGATTGAACCTTGAACCTCTTATATTATAATTTATAGAATTAATTAGTAGAAACCAATTGGGATAGAGAGAAGATATTGATAGCAAGGAAAGGGAATGCATGATAAAGATAGGAGTAAAGATCTAAGAAGAGAAAGCAAGAAAAAGAACAAGAGAAAGGCAACTTGCCTTCCTCCCTTTCTCTCTTTTCCCTCTCTTGCTGTGACAATTAAATGGAGAATGAAGGGGATTCATTCCCCCTTGTTCTCATCATAAATGATGAGAATAAATTAGAAAATAAAATAAATAAAAAAAATAAAAATAAAAAAGGGCTAAGGGAGAAGGAAAGCAAAAACTAATTTTGCTACCTCTTCCCCCTTAACATAAAAGAGAGTATGTAAAGAGGAGATTTTATTTTTCTCTCATTTCTCTCATTCTCTCCTCTCCCTCACCGAACCCTCAGTCCCCTCTCCTCCATTTTCGGCCCCAAGCCAAGGTTTTCTCCTAAGAAAGCCTAAGATACAAGGAGGACTTAGCAAGGGAATCAAGGGAAGGGAACTAGAAGAAGAGGCTACTTCTTCCATCACCACACTTTAGAACCACAAGCGAAAAGGATGTAAGCTTCCCCTCACCTGTGGTACAAGGCGTTTTATGTGCTTTTCGGATTTTATGAGGATTAGAAAACCTAGAATAGAATTTAAGAAAAATTCGGCCAAAGAGGAGTTTTCAAATCTAGGAAGGTTTAAACAAGTCCTCATTTCATGATATTTTTCTATGCTATGTAGGAAGGTTTTCCTACATGTTTTTATACATATATGATGCTTGGTCAGAGGAGTACCTAACCCTAGAATTTTGGCCAAAAATATTTTAAAGAGGTTAGGGAAATCATTGTTTAACCAAACTAGTACAAGATTCCCTCCATGAATTACTAAGGGTCTTTTGTTGGTTTTTCTTGCTTAAAAGTTACTTCGAACCAAAAGAAATCCACTCATATGTTTCGGCCAAGAAAAGAGCTTAGGGTTAGGAAGACCTTTAAATTTAAGTAACCATGTTTATATGATAGAATATAGAGTTCTCTTAAAAAATTGCATGTTGAATATTGCTAGAAATTCATGAACTCTTCATTAAGATTTTCGGCCATGATAAGATGGATAGCTTAGAAAAGATTAAACAAAATTTTAACATGCTCAAGACCTCTGTGATATTAAGATATGAAAGTTGTTTAATGCTCTCATGCTTAATTAGGGTATAGAGAATTTAGTTACATGATATATGACATGTAAGATCACAAGGGTCCTAGCTTGTTTATGAACCAAATTTGTATATGATGTTCTTAGTAATTTTTTCCATGAAACTTACTTAGGTTTTCCATGCTTTAGGCCACTTAAAACCTAGTTTAGAGATTGGTAGGTTTCGGCCATGAGGAAAAATAAAAGAAAAAGGAAAGAAACCTAAGAAGCCTAAGACACAATTCACATGTATGTTTATTATGCTTGTCTTTGTACATGCTATGAAACTTGTATGACTTCCTATGCTTTTAGGCTATTTGAAGCATATTTAAACACTGATGAGTCTCGGCCAAGTTGGGTTTAAATGACCTAGAGGCCTTAGAATTGAAACCAATTGTGTTAAAAATGCTTCTTATGGAAATAGGATAATATGTTGATTGAGTCACATGCTTGTATAATTTTTCCATGACCTAAATGGACCATTGTAGGTTTCGGCCATGAAGGGATAGATGCCCTAGAAACCCTAGAACAAAAATTAAATATGCTCATGTCACTCTACATGAAATATGATAAGTAGAAAGCCAAAGTTCTCATGCTATATGTTGTTTAATGACCTAAAATGAGGCTAGGGTAAGTTTCGGCCATACCCATTGTATGATGCCTTATTATGAATTTATACATGATGTTAGTTCGAGTTCACATGCTTGTATGCTTGCTTTTAGCCCAATTGAATACTTGTTAAATTTCGGCCATGACATATGTTAAGGGCTTGAAGAACTTAGGAACTAGCTCAAATATGCTTACTATGTTACTTGGAAAAAAATGCTATAAATATGGTTTAAGGTTTCCATGCTTTCATGACATTTGGGACCTTATTTCACACCTGATAGGGTTCGGCCACATGAAGTTTAGGGACTTGGAGAACTTAGAAACCAAGTTAATCATGCTTATAATGCTTCCCATGAAATTGATGTGATGATAATTTAGGTTCCACATGCTTGGAGGTTGTTTATACCTAAATTGAGATCTAAGGGGGGGTTCGGCCATGATAAGAACCCTAGGGATTAGGAAGCTTAGAACCCAAGCTAACTATGTTACCATGTTTCTTATGATAGTATGATCACATGATACACCCTTATGCTTAAACATGTATGCTTGTGATTTATACTTTCCATGATATGATATGTGCTTAGAAATATGCATTCTTTGATGATATGCTATGTGCTTAAAATATGCATGCTTTCATGATATGCTATGTGGATAGAAATATGCATGCTTTGATGATATGCTATGTGCTTAAAATATGCATGCTTTCATGATATGCTATGTGGATAGAAATATGCATGCTTTGATGATATGCTATGTGCTAAAAATATGCATGCTTTCATGATATGCTATGTGAATAGAAATATGCATGCTCTCATGATATGCTATGTGGTGAAAATTTGCATGATTTTATGACATGATGTATGCCTAAGTGATGCATACTTTTTATGACATGATGTATGCCTAAGTGATGCATACTTTTTATGACATGATGTATGCCTAAGTGATGCATACTTTTTATGACATGATGTATGCCTAATTGATGCATACTATTTATGATATGATGCATGCCTAAGTGATGCATACTTTTATGACATAACGTATGCCTAAGTGATGCATACTTCTATGATATGCTATGTGACTAAATGATGCATTTTTATACATGCTACTTTACTTTGTAAGGCTTGTACCAAGGGTGGGCTCCTAATCAGCCCCTAGGCCTTTGGCTGTGTGATCCAGGCTAGTAAAAACAAAGGGATGAGCTCCTTAGTACGCCCTAGGTCTATGGCTGTGTGATCCGGACCTAATTCCTAGTATGATTCAAGACTTGCTACCTTGGATATACTTAGGAAGCACGCATATCTACGTGATTTATCTATGTGTGGTACAAGCCGGGGCCCTGATTATGTTGATATTATGTTCAAGTATATATGTAAGAAGAAATGGTTTTAAAGATCATGAGACATACACATGTTTTTCGGATACATGTTTTCAAAATCATATTGCATATACCTTATGATCATGTTGTGATGATGCTATGATTTATGATATGCCATGATTAGATACGATTATGTTATGTTTCATGCTATGCTTTAAGAGCTTGATATGCCATGCCACCTTATGATGATACTATGATATGCCATGATTAGATATGATTATGTTATGTTTCATGCTATGCTTTAAGAGATGATATGCCATGACTAGTTATGTTGCATGATATGCTTAAAGAGTATGATATGTTATGCCATGACTAGTTGAGATCATGTTATGTTGAGACATTCTTTGATCATGTGATGATTTTCGGTTTTAGTGAGTAGGAAAAGAACTTACTGAGCCATGAGTGCTCATAGCTTACTTTTCTTGTACCATAGATAAAGGAAAAAGCTGGATGAGCTAAAGGAGCAGCAGGAGAGGCAAGGAGATGTGTGTGGCAGTGGCTAGGCAACCAAATAAGAACCTGCTTTAAAAACTTTTAAAGAACTATGCTTTGGTATCATGAATTGTAGTACCGTATGTGTGACTTGATGTTATGTTTCTACTAATTTTGATATCATGTTATTGATGCCATGATAGTGTAGTTCAGATTTGATGAAAAGAAAAACAAAAGAAAAGTTTTTATTAAACTAAGAAAATTATTTTAAGTCTTCCGCTGTTTTAAAAAGAAAAATTTGTACATGGAGTATCGTAGCCCCGTCCCTTAGGGTTAGCAGGGAGGGCGGGCGTTACAGGTTGGTATCAGAGCCAAAGTTTTTGCCAGCTCACTACACACACATCAAGCCTCCGACCTGCCGCTCCAAGTAAGAATGTTTATGCTTAATTTTCTTGTTATATGCTTATGCTTAATCTTCTTGTTATATGACTTATGCTTTATTTTTCTTCCTTGTTATATTTCCTATGTTTTATTTTCGTTGCTATGTGCTTATGCTTTATTTCCTTATGTTATATTGTTTGTCACTCTATTCCTTATTTTTCCTTATGTTGTTTATGCTTTAGTTTCATGTTTTGCATGTTTATGCTTGATGCTTTATTCTATGCTTTTAGTTATAATTTAGATTAGGATTACATATCGGTAGGTTAGGAATAATACCAGAACGAATAGATAGAAACAAAACAGTACGTTAGATTGGCTAAAAATGATAACCACTTACACTAGTCTATTTGTCATTATTTAGATAAACATGGTTAGGACACGCAATGCCCGAACCGAGGGGACAGTGACTCCACCAGACCTGACACAGGTAGTCGCAGACCTCCAGCATCAGATCACAGAACAACAGCAGCTGATCACTACCTTAATGGGTCAGTAAGGCAACCCAGTTACCCCACCGGCATATCAGAATAAACTACCGGTTGTACCTACAGCCGCGCCAGTACCCCCGGCAGCCCCTATTCCGATGGTCCGACAAGAGGCCTATCTGATTCAGTGGCAAAGGCTTAAGCCGGAAGCATTCTCGGGAAACTGCGAACCATGGGATGCACAAGCCTAGCTCAAGACCGTGGAGAGCATAATGGAACTACTGGACTGGCCTGAACACGAGAAGGTCAAATGCGCGTCGTTCTGCCTTACCGGAGATGCCCGGATGTGGTGGGACCGAGTAAAAGCGAAAAGACAAATAAACTAGATGCAGTGGAAGGATTTTGAGACAGAGTTCTTAGAAGAATTCTTCCATATGCAAGTGACCAACAAGCACTATGACGAGTTCACTGAGTTCCGGCAAGGTGATCTGTCAGTTAACGAAGCCGTCAAGAAATTCAACCGCCTAGCACGTCTGTGCCCAGAACTGATCCGTACCGAAAAAGAAAGGGTCCGGTTAATGTTAAAGATGCTCCGACCCGAGATAGCTCTGAACGTAGCCGGCGGAGTTAATAGACCGCAGACTGCAGAGGAGCTAGTCTGCAGTGCCCTGATTACCGAGCACTACCAGAAAGCAATGAACAAGGGCAAGAACCAAGCACTGACCGGAGGACAAAAATCGCACAATACCAGAACCGACTGGAAAGGAAACTCAGGTGGAAAGAGGAAACAGTGGAACAACACAAAAGGTGGTCCGGCCAATAAGCAAACTAAATACCCTCAGTGTACCACTTGTGGAAAAATGCATTCCGGAGTATGCCTCCTAAGCACCAGGAAGTGCTATAGCTGTGGAAAGGAAGGTCATCTAGCGAGAAATTGCCCTACTCAGTCTCAGGCACTACCTCTGCAGAACAACCAGAATATGAGTACCCCTGCACAGCTGCACCAGATGCATACTGCCATAGAAGGGACTTCAATCAGCAAAGGAAGATTGGAGGCCCCTCCCACTATGACGAACGCCAGAGTCTACTCTCTTATCAAGGAAGACGTGGCGAATGCCTCTACTGTTGTCATAGGTCAGCTACTTATTTACAATCAGTATGCTGTAGTATTATTTGATACCGGGGCAACACACTCGTTCGTCTCAACACCTTTTATGAAGAAGCTAGATATACCACTCCGAACTCTAGAGAACACATTCTTAACAACCTTACCATCCGGAGAGATTATGCCATTGGACCATATGCTGCAAGCAGTACTCATTCGGATCGCAAACAGAGAACTCTACTGCAATCTGATAGTACTTGATATGCAGGATTATGACATAATACTGGGCATGGATTTCCTGAGCAAGTACGGCGCTTCAATCGAGTGCCGCAAAAGGAAAGTGATTTTCCGACCCGAAACTGAACCAGAGTTTGAGTTTTACGGGGAACCGAAAGGAACAGAGAAGTTATTGTCATCTATTAAAGCACAAAGGATGTTAGATAAAGGATGTATGGGATTTCTAGCGCACGTGGTTGATACCAATCAAGTCAAAGACCCGAAGCTAGAAGATGTCAGGGTAGTATGCAACTATCCAAAAGTATTTCCTGATGAACTACCAGGGTTGGCTCCTGACAGAGAGATAGAATTCGAGATCGAATTGATTCCTGGTACTCAGCCGATCTCAAAAGCACCTTATCGTATGGCTCCGGCTGAATTAAAGGAGCTTCAGGAACAGTTATCCGAATTACTCGACAAGGGACTTATTCGTCCTAGTCACTCTCCATGGGGAGCTCCAGTGCTGTTCGTAAAGAAGAAGGATGGGTCTATGTGAATGTGTATAGATTACCGAGCGCTGAATAATGTGACGATCAAGAACCGGTACCCACTCCCACGGATCGATGACCTGTTCGATCAACTGAAGGGTGCGACCATTTTCTCAAAGATAGACCTACGATCCGGTTATCATCAAGTGAAGGTGAAACCAGATGATATACCAAAAACAGCATTTCGAACCCGATATGGACACTATGAGTTCATAGTTATGCCTTTCTGAGTAACCAACGCTCCTGCAGTATTTATGGATCTGATGAATCGGATATTTACGGCATATCTTGATAAATTTGTAATCGTCTTTATTGACGATATACTTATCTACTCGAGAACCCCAGAAGAACATGCTGAACACCTGAATACTGTACTACAGATTCTTCAAGAGAAACAACTATATGCAAAATTCTCCAAATGTGAGTTTTGGCTTGACCGGGTAATGTTCCTAGGTCATGTCATCTCCAAAGATGGAGTTATGGTGGATCCAAGCAAAATCGAAGTTGTAAATAACTGGAACAGACCAAGGAATGCCAGCAAAGTCAGGAGTTTTCTCGGGCTAGCAGGTTATTACAGGAAATTCGTAGAGAATTTCTCCAAAATCGCAGCTCCTATGACAACCCTCACCAAGAAAAATACAAAGTATGAATGGACAGAAGCTTGCGAGAAGAGTTTCGCGGAATTAAAAAGGAGACTGACCAGTGCTCCGATTCTTACTCTCCCGGAAACCAACAGAGGTTTCGATATGTACAGCGATGCTTCCATCACAGGACTTGGAGCTGTACTCATGCAAGATGACAAAGTCATTGCCTATGCTTCTAGACAACTTAAAGAGCATGAGAAGAATTATCCCATTCACGACTTAGAACTAGCAGCCGTGGTCTTCGCTCTCAAAATATGGAGACACTATTTATATGGAGCTCAGTGTAAGATTTATACCGACCATCAGAGTCTGAAATATTTCTTCACACAAAAAGACCTGAATATGAGGCAACGCCGATGGCTTGAGCTAGTTAAAGATTACGACTGCGAGATTCTTTATCACCCAGGAAAGGCGAACAAAGTGGCTGATGCACTCAGCCGGAAGTTCAGTGCCACCTGATGTAACTATTTTAAAGTTCGAGGACGAAATTTTTATGAGGTACGGGGAACTGTAACACCCACTAAGCATTTAAGATAAATAAGAGAATGATGAATTTTGCCTTAGAAAAATAATAAGAAGTGAGTTGAAGTAAAAACAAAAAGAAATAAAATGAAATAAAAAGAAGAGGAGGTCAAGGATTGAACCTTGAACCTCTTATATTATAATTTATAGAATTAATTAGTAGAAACCAATTGGAATAGAGAGAAGATATTGATAGCAAGGAAAGGGAATGCATGATAAAGATAGGAGTAAAGATCTAAGAAGAGAAAGCAAGAAAAAAAACAAGAGAAAGGCAACTTGCCTTCCTCCCTTTCTCTCTTTTCCCTCTCTTGCCGTGACAATTAAATGGAGAATGAAGGGGATTCATTCCCCCTTGTTCTCATCATAAATGATGAGAATAAATTAGAAAATAAAATAAATAAAATAAAATTAAAAAAAAAGGGCTAAGGGAGAAGGAAAGCAAAAACTAATTTTGCTACCTCTTCCCCCTTAACATAAAAGAGAGTATGTAAAGAGGAGATTTTATTTTTCTCTCATTTCTCTCATTCTATCCTCTCCCTCACCGAACCCTCAGTCCCCTCTCCTCCATTTTCGGCCCCAAGCCAAGGTTTTCTCCTAAGAAAGCCTAAGATACAAGGAGGACTTAGCAAGGGAATCAAGGGAAGGGAACTAGAAGAAGAGGCTACTTCTTCCATCACCACACTTTAGAACCACAAGCGAAAAGGATGTAAGCTTCCCCTCACCTGTGGTACAAGGCGTTTTATGTGCTTTTCAGATTTTATGAGGATTAGAAAACCTAGAATAGAATTTAAGAAAAATTCGGCCAAAGAGGAGTTTTCAAATCTAGGAAGGTTTAAACAAGTCCTCATTTCATGATATTTTTTTATGCTATGTAGGAAGGTTTTCCTTCATGATTTTATACATATATGATGCTTGGTCAGAGGAGTACCTAACCCTAGAATTTCGGCCAAAAATATTTTAAAGAGGTTAGGGAAATCATTGTTTAACCAAACTAGTACAAGATTCCCTCCATGAATTACTAAGGGTCTTTTGTTGGTTTTTCTTGCTTAAAAGTTACTTGAAACCAAAAGAAATCCACTCATATGTTTCGGCCAAGAAAAGAGCTTAGGGTTAGGAAGACCTTTAAATTTAAGTAACCATGTTTATATGATAGAATATAGAGTTCTCTTAAAGAATTACATGTTCAATATTGCTAGAAATTCATGAACTCTTCATTAAGATTTTCGGCCATGATAAGATGGATAGCTTAGAAAAGCTTAAACAAAATTTTATCATGCTCAAGACCTCTGTGATATTAAGATATGAAAGTTGTTTAATGCTCTCATGCTTAATTAGGGTATAGAGAATTTAGTTACATGATATATGACATGTAAGATCACAAGGGTCCTAGCTTGTTTATGAACCAAATTTGTATATGATGTTCTTAGTAATTTTTGCCATGAAACTTACTTAGGTTTTCCATGCTTTAGGCCACTTAAAACCTAGTTTAGAGATTGGTAGGTTTCGGCCATGAGGAAAAATAAAAGAAAAAGGAAAGAAACCTAGGAAGCCTAAGACACAATTCACATGTATGTTTATTATGCTTGTTTTTGTACATGCTATGAAACTTGTATGCCTTCCTATGCTTTTAGGCTATTTGATGCAAATTTAAACACTGATGAGTCTCGGCCAAGTAGGGTTTAAATGACCTAGAGGCCTTAGAATTGAAACCAATTGTGTTAAAAATGCTTCTTATGGAAATAGGATAATATGTTGATTGAGTCACATGCTTGTATAATTTTTCCATGACCTAAATGGACCATTGTAGGTTTCATCCATGAAGGGATAGATGCCCTAGAAATCCTAGAACAAAAATTAAATATGCTCATGTCACTCTACATGAAATATGATAAGTAGAAAGCCAAAGTTCTCATGCTATATGTTGTTTAATGACCTAAAATGAGGCTAGGGTAAGTTTCGGCCAGACCCATTGTATGATGCCTTATTATGAATTTATACATGTTGTTAGTTCAAGTTCACATGCTTGTATGCTTGCTTTTAGCCCTAATGAATACTTGTTAAATTTCGGCCATGACATATGTTAAGGGCTTGAAGAACTTAGGAACTAGCTCAAATATGCTTACTATGTTACATGGAAAAAAATGCTATAAATATGGTTTAAGGTTTCCATGCTTTCATGACATTTGGGACCTTGTTTCACACCTGATAGGGTTCGGCCACATGAAGTTTAGGGACTTGGAGAACTTAGAAACCAAGTTAATCATGCTTATAATGCTTCCCATGAAATTGATGTGATGATAATTTAGGTTCCACATGCTTGGAGGTTGTTTTTACCTAAATTGAGATCTAAGGGGGGGTTCGGCCATGATAAGAACCCAAGGGATTAGGAAGCTTAGAACCCAAGCTAACTATGTTACCATGTTTCTTATGATAGTATGATCACATGATACACCCTTATGCTTAAACATGTATGCTTGTGATTTATACTTTCCATGATATGATATGTGATTAGAAATATGCTTGCTTTGATGATATGCTATGTGCTTAAAATATGCATGCTTTTATGATATGCTATGTGGATAGAAATATGCATGCTTTGATGATATGCTATGTGCTTAAAATATGCATGCTTTCATGATATGCTATGTGGATAGAAATATGCATGCTTTGATGATATGCTATGTGCTTAAAATATGCATGCTTTTATGATATGCTATGTGGATAGAAATATGCATTCTTTGATGATATGCTATGTGCTAAAAATATGCATGCTTTCATGATATGCTATGTGAATAGAAATATGCATGCTCTCATGATATGCTATGTGGTGAAAATATGCATGCTTTTATGACATGATGTATGCCTAAGTGATGCATACTTTTTATGACATGATGTATGCCTAAGTGATGCATACTTTTTATGACATGATGTATGCCTAAGTGATGCATACTATTTATGATATGATGTATGCCTAAGTGATGCATACTTTTATGACATAACGTATGCCTAAGTGATGCATACTTCTATGATATGCTATGTGACTAAATGATGCATTTTTATACATGCTACTTTACTTTGTAAGGCTTGTACCAAGGGTGGGCTCCTAATCAGCCCCTAGGCCTTTGGCTGTGTGATCCAGGCTAGTAAAAATAAAGGGATGGGCTCCTTAGTACGCCCTAGGTCTATGGCTGTGTGATCCGGACCTAATTCCTAGTATGATTCAAGACTTGCTACCTTGGATATACTTAGGAAGCGCGCATATCTACGTGATTTATCTATGTGTGGTGCAAGCCGGGGCCCTGATTATGTTGATATTATGTTCAAGTATATATGTAAGAAGAAATGGTTTTAAAGATCATGAGACATACACATGTTTTTCGGATACATGTTTTCAAAATCATATTGCATATACCTTATGATCATGTTGTGATGATGCTATGATTTATGATATGCCATGATTAGATACGATTATGTTATGTTTCATGCTATGCTTTAAGAGCTTGATATGCCATGCCACCTTATGATGATACTATGATATGCCATGATTAGATATGATTATGTTATGTTTCATGCTATGCTTTAAGAGATGATATGCCATGACTAGTTATGTTGCATGATATGCTTAAAGAGTATGATATGTTATGCCATGACTAGTTGAGATCATGTTATGTTGAGACATTCTTTGATCATGTGATGATTTTCGGTTTTAGTGAGTAGGAAAGGAACTTACTGAGCCATGAGTGCTCATAGCTTACTTTCCTTGTACCACAGATAAAGGAAAAAGCTGGATGAGCTAAAGGAGCAGCAGGAGAGGCAAGGAGATGTGTGTGGCAGTGGCTAGACAACCAAATAAGAACCTGCTTTAAAAACTTTTAAAGAACTATGCTTTGGTATCATGAATTGTAGTACCGTATGTGTGACTTGATGTTATGTTTCTACTAATTTTGATATCATGTTATTGATGCCATGATAGTGTAGTTCAGATTTGATGAAAAGAAAAACAAAAGAAAAGTTTTTATTAAACTAAGAAAATTATTTTAAGTCTTTCGCTGTTTTAAAAAGAAAAATTTGTACATGGAGTATCGTAGCCTCGTCCCTTAGGGTTAGCAGGGAGGGCGGGCGTTACATCCTTATCAGGCACGTTAGGACAGACCTTAAGAAGTATGAACTTGTATTCTTCACTAGTTAAGACAATGTCCAAGTTTAGTTTCAATCAATATAATTTAGACCAATAAGTTTCTTTTCTTTTAAAATAAAAATAAGAGGATTGAAAGCCATTTTGAAATCCTGAGAATCAAAAAATAAAATATTTGGTCAAAACTTTAGAATTTAAAATAATATTGATTCCTCAAACAATATAATTTAAATTCACCAACATCTCAAAACACCATGAATTCGTATGCCACGATTGTGTTGACGTATACTAATTCAAACATTTGTAAGAGGAGGTTTTACCCATTAATTTTATTATCTTGTCAACCTAACTTTATGATAATAAAATTAATAGTTGATTCATCTTCGATCACACAAATAATATCAGTGACTCCGATGGGGAGGATACTAATAAATGCGCCTAAGTATATACCATTACTTAATACTGAGTCCATTAATTAGGATTGTCCCCCTTCAGATGGAGAAGATCATACATTCCTAAATAATTTCCTATAATCATCCATAGAGGAAGTTTGATCTAGTGATCTACAAATAAACTCATCTGATATGGAAGAAGGCACTTAAAGCCAACGCGCAAGTTTGAATGCATGACTTACAAACCAGTAATGGAGACCGTGAAATTTATTTAAATAATCCATCTCCTACTTAGTTATTTAAATCATGGAATTTTAACATGCACACACATCACAACACATAAACACAGCATCACAGCACGTAAAACAACATATAAAGGCAATAAATATGAAAATAAAATTTCCAACTATTATGGCCTCATCCATCGCTGTCCTCCAATATGGCGCCAATGGATACATCCATCGCTGTCCTCCAATATGGCGCCAATGGATCAAGTCGTCGCGTCTATCTTGCTGCCTTCTCCGCCGCGCCTCCGATCCTCAAAATAGCGCCATGCATAGAAAGGATACAAGCCGCAAGAAAAAAAATAAAATTTACATTTATCGATCCTATATTCCACAAAGGAATTTACATGTAATCTAGATCGAACAAAATATAAAAAAATAATAGGACAACGGGTCGTATTTAATTATTACAATCATGGACACAAAACAACCTCGACATGCCTGAGGGTTCAAATCACACATAAACACACAAAAAGCCATAATAGTTGGATCTAGGATGTCTGCAACCACAGAGTTATCTTTCTTGCACATCCTACTATTATCCGACCTAAACTTATGTATGAGCAGTGCATAATTTAATCGAAAACCAATCACACAGAACCAGAAAACTCGCTCTGATACCATTTGAAGGCGCTAGAATTCCATTCTATTTAAATTTCCATGTACAAAAATTATACAAGTACAGAACTTTTCCTAGCATGTTCGATCAGACATGTGTTTGATCAATCAAGCAAGTTCTTGACGGATCAAAGCACACCTTGATCAAAGTACAAGATCGCAAGCCTCTTATGTTGGTATTCAAAATCGATACAAAGAAAACCAAACTAATTACGCAGCAGAATTTAAGAACTAGTCGTACCTTTCTTCATAGCTAAAGACCTCTTGATTTTCTACCATATTCCTCTCATCTTCTTGGAAGTCGTGTGGGCGACAATCTACCAAGACAACACCACCCTCCTTCTCTTCTCGGTTTCCAAACCGCCGGCTACAAAAGGAGACTCTAGGATAGGGCACCTTCTAATCTTCTTCCTTCTCTTTTTCTTCTTCCTCTTCTTCAAGCCACCACTCACAAGGAGGAAGGGGTGTTGGGATTTTCGAGCCGCAAAAACCACTTTTGCGTTGCGGAAACCCCGAAATCCCATGCCACCCGATCCGTGCGAATATTAAAATTTTACATGTACAAGTTTTATAACCCTAGATCTACTTTATATCTACATGTTTAGGAGTTTATACCTTTGATGCGAAGCCCTTCGCTTATCCCGCTCGTCCAAGGTTCGCCGGATCTCAAGGGTGTCAAATGAACACCCCTCTATGTGTATCCACACGAACAAAAGGTGGAGAAGAAACCTTAGAGTGTGCTAGCACCCTTTGAGGTTTCGGCCAAGGTGGAGGAGAGGGAGAGAAGAAGAAAACAAGGAGGAAGAAGATGAGAGTTACCAAACAAAATGAAACTCTAGCAATAAGTTAAGTGGCCGACCACTTCAAGGAGAGGTTTTAAACCTCCATGGGATATCAAGAGTCACAACTCTTGATCTCCCTCATGATGTGGCACACACATAAGCCAACCTTGATGATGTGAAACATCATTATTGGCCCACTTAATGCCAACTCACAAATGAGGTGGCAATGGTCAAGTCAAACTTGACCTTTCATCTTCCCTCTCAAGTCAAGTCAAACTTGACAACTTCTCTCCCATGGTTGATCAAATCTAACCATTTGATTCAAATCAATTTAATATAATGAATCTCTATTCATTGATTAAATTGATTCAATGAAACATAATCTAAATTAGATCCATTGAACATATGAATCAAATCGAGTCTAACTCAATTAGTTTAATTTGGATTACTCTTAATCCAATTTGATTCATCACATAAACCAAATCCTCTTGGTTCATCAAATGAACCTAATCTCCAACACAATATGTGATCCTTCTTATCATGAGTGCGTTAATCTCCCTATGTTTAAGATATTGTATGCCCGTTAATTAAATGAGTTACTGACAACTCAATTAATTAACATCTGATTCCAAGAGTAGTACCACTCAACTTTATTATCATGCCGGACTAAGTCCACCTGCAGGGTTTACATGATAATCCTTATGAGCTCCTCAAGATGACATCATCAACCTAAATAATTAGGACACAGATTCCTTCTATAATTTACAACAAACCATATAAATAGTACTATTTCCCAATTTATCGGACCTATTGATTTAACAAATAAATCTTACCCATTGATAAGTTAAAGAAATAAATACTAAGTATACGTGCTTGTTATTATATAGGGATTAAGAGGGCGCACATCCATAATAACAGAGGTTCTGTTCTTTTATGTAGTCAGTATAAACTGAACAACCTCAAATGACCCTGCTCAATATACACTAGTGTACTAGTGTAATTTTATAATCAAGAAAGACTAATACCAAATTACACTACAACTGTTCCAATGGTTTGCCCCAATTCATCTTGGTTGTGAGCTAGTATTTATAATTTATAAGCAACTAATAACATGATCTTCTGTGTGTCACCACACACCATGTTATCTACAATATAAATTAAATGGACAACTGCATCGATATATATATAAATATAAAATGTAAATATTTGACCAAAGTGATTCTCATTTCAAAATATTTCAAAATAGATGTTCATACAAAAGCTAAGCTTATATTATACATCCCAACAGTTCCCCGGTGAGGGAACAGTAGGCGTCGATTTGACCTAGGATTTTCGGAGGAAATCTAAAGTTAGAACCGGAAAGTCCGGTGACTATCAAATATTTATCTTTTTCTTATTTTATTGTGCATAACTCTGTTTTGTAGGATATGTTTTGTATTTTGGACTAACACATCCTGTAGGGAGTGAAAAAGATGTAAAGCTTCAGATGAACAGTACCTAAGGCGCCCTCCATGGAGCTTAGAGACGCCTCGGGTGCATTAGTCGAAGACCTCCGCATAGCAGGGCAGAGGGCGCCCTCCATGGAGCTTAGAGGCACCCTGGACACTGGGCAGAGGGCGCCCTCCATAGAGCTTGGAGGCGCCCTCAGGCGGATAAGCAGCAGGCGACGCCGAGCTTATCGACGCTACGAATTTGGCGGGGTTGGAGGCACCCTCCATGCTATAGGAGGCACCCTCAACAGGATATATAAGCCCATCTTGACCAGATGCTTCAATACAACAGTTTTTAATGATTCTTCAACTGCACACTACTAATAAAACAATCCAGCAAAGCCATAATGCTACTCTGACAACCACAAGCTCGACTTTCTCCATTCTTGTGTTGTTGGTATACTTTTATTTATTGCATTTAAATTATAATACTCCTTTTGTAATATTTTTGGATTGATAGTGAATTGCCCAAAGTAAACACTCAATGAGTGTGGGCCTTGGAGTAGAAGTCACCATAGGCTCCGAACCAAGTAATTCCTTGGTGTGCTTGTGTATTGTTTCTTTTATTCTGCTGCGTAATGTTTACTTCAATCTATTGTTTTAAAACGACATGAAAGCCACGAGTACTATTCACCCTCCTCTAGCGCATTTGATCCTACAATTGGTATCAGAGCAGGGTTGCTTCGAATTGGTGAAACCACTATTCAAGTAATTTTTTTGTGCTAATTTTAAAGTTTTCGGAGTCAATCCGAATCGATAAAATTGCCCCCTTCCGATTTGTTTTATCGATCGAGTTTTAACTTCACACGCGGATTCAAGATTTGCTGAACAACCTCCATGGAATCGGTTAAAAGGTAGAAAACCACGACATAATCAGGTATACACTCAACACCATTCCGAGGAATACTTTGTGGGCATCCATGGTAGATGCTTACAAAGTATCCAAGGATCTTTCATCAATTAAGTTAGATGAATTATTTTTAGAATTTGAGTTACATGAATAGATTAATGCATACTCAGCCGAGAAAGGTATTGCTTTAATTGTAGGTATGAGCAGAACCGGGAACCAAAAAAAAGCGCAGAACTGCACTCGAACCCCAAGACAACTCAGAAGACGATGAAATTTCCGTCGAGCTTGTAAAACTGTTATGAAAAATGTCCAAAAAGAAGGTGTCTCAATCAAATATTAAGGTCAAGACTGGAGTTATATGCTACGGTTGCAACTAGAAGGGACACTATAAGCCGGAGTGTCCAATCTAGAAGCAACGAAGAAGGACAACGTTGAAGGCAACATGGTCTGGGTCATCAGAAGAGTCTAATGAAGAAGAACACAAGTAAGCAAGGTACCTTGCTCTACCAGAACAAGCGTATGTTGTTGAAACTGAGTCTGAGTCTGAGTCTGATATTGAGAGTGAATCCGAAACCGAGTCCGAGCGAAGCCACGGATCTATATTCATTTCCGAAGGGCCTAACCCCACTGTAGGTTCTCTATTTGACAACACTTAAGTAGACGATCTAGATATTTTAGTTTCATATTTATTAAAGAAATTAGCCAAATTCAATGCCCGAGTCAAGTCACTCCAAAAGAAGTAACAATCTTTAAGGAGGAGACTAAATTGAGTCTTTTGACTGAGCCAATTCAATTTGGAAGTTCAACTCAAGTCCAACAACTTGAGAAAGAAAATTCCAATTTGAAAACACAAGTCAAAGAACTTAAAAACACATTGGAACGGTTCACTTTGGTTCCAAGAACCTGGACTTAATTCTTGGAAAACAAAGAGCCATTTACAACCGATCCGGACTTGGATTTAAGGCTAAACAAAAGTATAGATCTTATTTATCACTTGTAAATAGAGCTAATAGAAAAATAATCCAAGCATGGGTTCCCAAGTCGAACTTGGTTAATCAAGTTGGAGTTGGACAATATTGGGTCCCCAAGGATCAAATCCACTAACTTGATAGACCCTATCGAGGCTATAATCCAGGGGGAGCTAATAGAAAAATCATTTTTATATATAAATAGAATTGTTTGATACTTGTCTTACTGCTTTTATTATGCATGCTTAGACTAGGTTAGATAAGGACTTAGGCTTGATTCATACTTGATTAGTTAGACCTAGGAGTTACAAAAAGGAAATTAAATATTAAATTTCTTTGAAGGGCTTTGTTTAGAAGTGGTGGATGATCCCATACCCAAGAAGGCTTAGTATCTCACCACATCTTGGAAGACAATCATTGAAATAAATACTTAATTCACTAACTGTAAAACCTTAGTATAACTCCATTGTGAATCAATCCTTAGATTAGAATTTAAATTAAAGATTAAATTAATCATTTCACAAAATTATTATGTTCCCTGATTGAAAATTTAGAAAAGGGTGAGATGGATCTAAGTTTAAAATATAAAGTAGTCAACCAAACCCAAATTAATTAATTCAATTCAGTTAACTTAATTAATTTCAAAATCTTAATTAATCTTAATTACAATTTTTAATTAATCTTATTTAAAATCATAATCAATTTCAAAAATCCTAATTATTTGATTATAAATCATAATTAAATTATAATTACTTTAAAATCATAATTAAATCTTAATTCCACAAGCATAATTACTTTTAAATTATTTTCAAAATGTTAATTACTTTCAATTCATATGGGAGTTTCAAAATTAATTAATATGTTAATGTTAATTAATTTTCAAAGACTAATCTTCAAAATTTCAATTATTCTCAAATGTTTAAATGAATCTTATAATTTTAAATTAATTTAGAAATTCAAACTTATATTTTAAATCTCAAATTAAGTATTTTTGAAATCTAAAATTAAAACTTTAATACTTTTCAAAAGTCAATACTTTTTGAAATTCAAATCCAAACTTAAATTATTTTTAAAATATACTCCAAGATCATAAATATTTTTTAAAGTTAAAGATAAAATCAACTTGACTTCATCTCATACACACTAATAAGTTGAACATGCTTGATAATATAGAATGAGTGAGATGGAAAATCAGGAAAATAAATAATAATCTTTATGATTTTGATTTATACGCTTGGACTCTAGGTTACCCTAAAAAATCATTCATTTATTTTTTTAAGGGCCGGGGAGTAAAAGGAAGGTTAAGACATTAATATTTTTTAAGATAAACTTTTCTCAAAGAGGAAGTTCAAACTATTTTTGAAAAGAAAAATAAATTATTTTTGAAAAGACATAAAACTAAGTATGTGATAAAGTTTTTATCAAAATATTCTCAAAGCTAAGTTTTTATCAAAATATTCTTAAAGCAAAGATTTTATCAAAATATTTTTAAAACTAAAGTATTTTTATCAAAAGATTTTTAAGCTATGTAATTAACTAAGTTTTTATCAATTTTTTTTAAAAAAGATAAGTACTTGACAAAACAATTATTTTCAAAGCTAAGTTTTTGGAAAAGGCTAACACAATTTCAAAACTTAAGATTAGCTAAGTTTTTCATGGCTAAGTAATTTTCAAAGCTTAAGTTAAGCTAACTCTTTGTTGAAAAAGCTAAGTATTTATAAGAAATTTTAGTTAAGTGTTTGAAAAAGCTAACTCACTTTCAAAGCAATTATTTTCAAAGTAAAGCTAAAATTTAGTTAAGTTTTTTTTCTGACTCACTTACAAACACTTAAAAATTAGCTAAATTTTTGAGTGATACCCTTCAGGGGGAGCTTAAAGTTAAATAGAATAAATATTTTCTTTTTCATGTAAAACAACATTGTCTCTGTTGATTATTTTTTATTTATGTCAAAGGGGGAGAGAAAAGTCAAAATTAAAGTAAAGAATTTAAACATAATTATTATGAAAGGGAAAGCATAAGGACATTTTTTATTATTTTAGTTATGCTCATGCTTAAATACCTTAATTATCTTGTTATATTGTACTTAACTTTGAACCATATTGCCATAATCAAAAAGGGGAAGATTGTTGGTGCGGGAAGCATCTGACGATCGAACCTATATTTTGATTATGTCAAAGGATCCAAAGTTAAGTTGTCTTGTTATCTAACAAGCTTTGTTGAGTTTGTAGGAAAGTCCTAAGTGTACTTAGGCAAAAGTTCTAGCTGCAGTTAGGCAGGTGGAAAACCCTAGGGGGTGGTAACCCTAGATCCTAAGGGGTGGTAACCCTAGGTGAGGAAAAGTCCTAGCTGAGGTTAGGCAGGTGGAAAACCATAGAGGGAGGTAACCCTAGGTTCTAGGGGGTGGTAACCCAAGGCGGAAAGTCTTGGCGGGTCTAAGGCTTCGGGCAAAAATCCTAGAGTCGGGGACTCTAGGTTGAAATCCTGGTGTCGCGAACCGAGTGGAAAACTGGACGGGTCATGGAGCGAACATCCAGCAGAAAGTCCTGGAGCCTCGGGCGTTGAACAAAAGTCCAATCGGTCTAGAGGACCGGTCTGACAATAGGTAAACTCTCCTGATTGGAGTAGGTGAGGACGCGTTCCCCGGTGAGGGAACAGTAGGCGTCGGTTTGACCTAGGATTTCTAGAGGAAATCCAAAGTTATAACCGGATAGTCTGGTGACTATCAATTATTTATCTTAATCTTATTTTATTGTGCTTAACTCTATTTTGAATGATATGTTTTATATTTTGGACTAACACATCTTGCAGGGAGTAAAAAAGATGTAAAGCCTCGGATGAACAGTACCCGAGGCGCCCTCCATGGATCTTGGATGTGCCTCGAGTGCACTAATCGAAGACCTCCGTGCAGCAGGACAGAGGGCACCCTCCATGGAGCTTAGTGGTGCCATGGACATTGGGTAGAGGACGCCCTCCATGGAGCTTGGAGGCGCCCTCAGGCGGATAAGCAGCGGGCGACGCAGGGCTTATCGACGCTACAAATTTGGCAGGGTTGGAGGCGCCCTCAACAGGCTATATAAGCCTGTCTCGACCAGATGCTTCAATACAACAGTTTTCAATGATTCTTCAATTGCGCACTACTAACAAAACAATCCGGCAAAGCCATAATGCTACTCTGACAACCACAAGTTCGACTTTCTCAATTCTTGAGTTGTTGGTATACTTTTATTTATTGCATTTAAATTGTAATACTCCTTTTGTAATATTTCTAGATTGATAGTGAATTTTCCAAAGTAAACACTCAACGAGTGTGGGCTTTGGAGTAGGAGTCGCCACAAGCTCTGAACTATGTAATTCCTTGGTGTGTTCGTGTGTTGTTTCTTTTATTCCGCTGCGTAACGTTTGCTTCGATTGATTGTTTTAAAACGACATGAAAACCACATGTACTATTCACCCCCCTTTTAGCGCATTTGATCCTATAATTGGTATCAGAGCGGGGTCTCTTCGAATTGGTGAAATCACCATTCAAGCAATTTTTTCATGGTAATTTTAAATTTTTCAGAGTTAATCAGAATTGGTAAAATTACCACCTTCCAATTTGTTTTATCGATCAAGTTTTAACTTCATGCGCGGATTCAGGATCTGCTGAATGATCTCCATGGAATCGGTTAAAAGGTTGAAAACCGTGACATAATCCGGTATACACTCAATGCCTTTCTGAGGAATACTTTGAGGGTATCCATGGTAGATGCTTACAAAGTATCCCAGGATCATTCATCAATTAAGTTAGATGAATTATTTTCAGAATTTGAGTTATATGAACAAATTAATGCACACTCAGCCGAGAAAGGTATTGCTTTAATTGCAGGTATGAGCAGAATCCAAGAACCAAAAGCAAAGCGCAGAACCAAACACGAATCCGAAGATGACTCAGAAGACGACGAAATTTTCACCGAGCTCGTAAAATTGTTACAAAAATATGCAAAAAGAAGAAGGTGTCTCAATCAAATATGAAGGTCAAGACTGGAGTTACATGTTACGGTTGCAACCAGAAGGGACACTATAAGTCAGAGTGTCCAAACCAGAAGAAATGAAGAAGGACGGCGTTGAAGGCGACATGGTCAGAGTCATCACAAGAGTTCGACGAAGAAGAACAGAAGTAAGCAAGCTACCTTGCTCTACTAGAACAAGTGTATGATGTCAAAATTGAGTCTGAGTCTGAGTCTGATATCGAGAGTGAATCCGAAACCAAGTCTGAGCCAAGCCACGGATCAGTATCGATTTCCAAAGGGCCTAACCCCACTGTAAGTTCTCTATTCGACGGTACTCAAGTAGATGATCTAGAAAATTTAGTTTCATATTTATTAAAGAAATTGGCCAAATCTAACATCCGAGTCAAGTCACTCTAAAAGGAAGTAACAATCCTTAAGGAGGGGATTAAATTGAGTCCTTTGACTGAGCCAATTTAAATTGGAAGTTCAACTCAGTCCAACAACTTGAGGAAGAAAATTCCAATTTGAAAACTCAAGTCAAAGAACTTAAAAATACATTGGAATGGTTCACTTTGGGTTCCAAGAACCTAGACCTAATTCTTGGAAAACAGAGATCCGTTTACAACCGATCCGGACTCAGATTTAAGGCTAAACAAAAGTATAGATCTTATTTATCACTTGTAAATAGTGCTAATAGAAAAATAGTCCAAGCATGGGTTCCCAAGTCGAACATGGTTAATCAAGTTGGACTTGGACAATATTGGATTCCCAAGGATCAAATCCGCTACCTTGATAGACCCTATCGAGGCTATGATCCAGGGGGAGCGAATAGAAAAAACCATTTTTATATATAAATAGAATTGTTCAATGCTTGTCTTACTGCTTTTATTATGCATGCTTAGATTAAGTTAGATAAGGGCTTAGGCTTGATGCATACTTGATTATTTAGACCTAGGAGTTACAGAAAGGAAATTAAATATTAAATTTCTTTGAAGGGATTTGTCTAGAAATGGTGGATGATCCAATACCCAAGAAGGCCTAGTGTCTCGCCACGACCTGGAAGCCAATCATTGAAATAAATATTTAATTCACTAACTATTAAACCATAGTCTAACTCAATTATGAATCAATCCTTAGATTAGAATTTAAATTAAAGATTAAATTAACCATCTCACAAAAATATTAAGTTTCCTGATTAAAAATTTAGAAAAGGATGAGACGAATCTCTAAGTTTAAAATATAAAGTAGTCAACCAAAACCAAATTAATTAATTCAATTCAGTTAACTTAATTAATTTCAAAATCTTAATTAATCTTAATTATAATTTTTAATTAATCTTATTTAAAATCATAATGAATTTCAAAAATCCTAATTATTTGATTATAAATCATAATTAAATTATAATTACTTTCAAATCATAATTAAATCTTAATTTCATAAGAATAATTACTTTTAAAATATTTTCAAAATGTTAATTACTTTCAAATCATATGGAAGTTTCAAAATTAATTAATATGTTAATGTTAATTAATTTTCAAAGACTAATCTTCAAAATTTCAATTATTCTCAAATGTTTAAATTAATCTTATAATTTTAAATTAATTTAGAAATTCAAACTTATATTTTAAATCTAAAATTAAGTATTTTTTAAAATCTAAGATTAAAACTTTAATACTTTTCAAAAGTCAATACTTTTTGAAATTCGAATCCAAACTTAAATTATTTTTAAAATATACTCCAAGATCATAAATATTTTTCAAAGTTAAAGATAAAATTAACTTGACTTCATCTCACACACACTCATAAGTTGAACATGCTTGATAATATAAAATGAGTGAGATGAAAAATTAGGAAAATAAATAATAATCTTTATGTTTTTTATTTACATGCTTGGACTCTAGAATACCCTAAAAAATCATTCATTTATTTTTTTAGGGGGGGGGAGCAAAAGGAAGGTTAAGACATTAATTTTTTTTAAGACAAACTTTTCTGAAAGAGGAAGTTCAAACTATTTTTGAAAAGAAAAATAAATTATTTTTGAAAAGATATAAAACTAAGTATGTGATAAAGTTTTTATCAAAATATTATTAAAGCTAAGTTTTTATCAAAATATTCTTAAAGCTAAGATTTTATCAAAATATTTTTAAAGCTAAAGTATTTTTATCAAAAGATTTTTAAGCTATGTAATTAACTAAGTTTTTATCAATTTTTTTTTAAAAAAGCTAAGTACTTGACAAAACATTATTTTCAAAGCTAAGTTTTTGGAAAGGCTAACACAGTTTCAAAACTTAAGATTAGCTAAGTTTTTTTGGCTAAGTAATTTTCAAAGCTTAAGTTAAGCTAAATCTTTGTTGAAAAAGCTAAGTATTTATAAGCAATTTTGGTTAAGTGTTTGAAAAAGCTAACTCACTTTCAAAGTAATTATTTAGCTAAGTATTTTTCAAAGCAATTGATACAACTCTGGATTAGCTCAAGCCAATGAGACAGGACTGCAAGTCGAGATGTACGTCCTGAACTACGAGGAGCATGAAGAGGACTTGCACTTGCCAGCTGAGCTGATAATGAAAACAGAGGTCAAGCAAGTTCAACATGTTGTACAATCATTGACATCTCGTATCTTGGAAGGGCAAGCTATGGAGTTACAGTCGATGCCATGCCGAATGATCAACTTTATACAAGTCGACCCTAAAATGGGCCAATTAGCTGCGGAAGAATGGAATATCATGATGCAACATGTTCCTAGCCAAATACCATACTAGAATGGTGGGAAAACACACCATTCTGGTTAGAATTGGTGTGCCATTTAATGCCACCTACATTTTGGATGAATTCCCAAGTTGGAGGACAGCTAGAGGGAGTGTGCATAAAGACTTGCATTCATCATCTTCTCTTTCCATGCATTGGAAACTACCATTTGTTGGAAAGGGAGTGTGCATGAAGACTTGCATTCATTATCTTCTCTTTCCATACCTTGGAAACTACCATTTTCAGTTCTATATAATGTCTTGAGTAGATATCAAATGGGGTAGAAAACATTATATTTTGAGAGAGTTTTCCTCCTTGTTGTTCTTCAGCAACTCTGCAGGGATTACGGGTAAGCACTTGTAATTCTCAGCACTTTTATAATATCGGTTCTTGGTTTTGTTATAATCATTGGGTCGATATTCTCCATTGTTCTCATAATATTGGTTCTTGATTCTCTATAATCAACGGGTCAATATTCCATCCCTTCGAAACCTCCTTTGGACGCTCTTAGAACTGAGTTCTAATCTTATTGTTGCTGGGTCTCGCGACATTGTTCGTCGAGGTTCCCATCATCTTTGGTATCGGAGCCAAGTTCCAAATCAGGTTTATCTATCTTTCCTAGTGTTTATTTTGTTTTTATCATCAGAATCAGTCCATACTCATCTTGTTATCTTCATCTACTTTCTAGTATTATTGCACAAAAGAAAAGAAAAAAAAGGAAGAAGAAAAAAAAAGAAGAACAGAAAAGAAAAAAAAAGAGAGAGCAGAAAAAAAAGGAAGAACAAAGATCGTTTGATTTGTTTTGATTGCATCTCGTGATATACATCTAGTGCCATCTGTGGCTGCCATGTTTCCGTTTCCATTTGCATGTTTCTTTTCAACTCCATTTACCATCTCCATTATGCTGCTTTGATTTGATTTTCTCTATCTTATCATCAATTCTATTTTGCTTCATCATATCATCATTTCTGTTTTCTTCATATCTTCTTTCCATCGTTTCTTGATTGACATCGTAACCTCGATCCAACTGAGCCTAGAATCAGTATTCTGAGTTTGTTGGGTTGAATAAGTGTTTGCTTGTTTGACTTGCTTAGTTTCTCTAGAACTTTTTGGAGTAAAACAAGTGAGCAGAGAGAACTCAATTTTCTGAGTGAAACACAAGTGTTTTTGTGACATCCAACTGAGTCAAAATACGTGAGGGAGTGAGTGAGGATCCTCCTTTGTTCATAATATTTCAGTTGCAGAGCACGGTGGCAGGGTTGATCCAAGTGATGGAGGAGGGGTTGATCAAACTACGATCATGCGGGCTATGCTGTAAAAATTTGAGTGCATGAATGTTGTGTTCAATGAGATTCGAGATCGGTTGGATAGCCATAAGGATCGGCTCAAACAACTTCAGCAAGAGCCATTACCTAGGCATTGGAGACCCGACCAGCGACCACATTTTGCTCCAAATGTCCCAGATGATGACTATGATGATGGGGCGAGCAATGAAGTGGTCTCCAATGCTACTTGGAGGAGGGCTAGGGTTATCAAACCCGAAAGGCCAAGGCATGTTCAAAGGCAACACCGAGAAAGGGAAGTCGTAGATCGTAACATGGGCACCATCAAGCTATCCATTCCTCCATTTCAAGGTAAAATTGACCATGATGTTTATATTGAATGGGAGAGGAAAGTTGAGCTGGTATTCGATTGTCACAATTACTCAGAGGAGAAGAAAGTGAAGCTTGCTGCGGTGGCTTTTACCGACTATGCCATTGTATGGTGGGATCAGCTGACCCTGAGTAGACGTCGGAACCGTGAGCTTCCCATCGACAATTGGGAGGACATGAAAGCCGTTATGAGAAGAAGGTTTGTTCCATCTCACTATTATCGGGACTTACATTTGAAATTGCAAAGTCTGAAGCAGGAGTCCATGACTGTGTAAGACTACCACAAGGAGATGGAGATAGCCTTGATTCAGGCTAACATTGAGGAGGATCGAGAGGGGACCATGGCTCGGTTCATTTGTGGCTTGAACCGTGAGATTGCCTATATTGTTGAGCTACATCACTACGTCGAGCTTGACAATGTGGTACACATGGCAATGAAAGTTGAAAGACAACTCAAGAAAGGAGTGCGATCATCTTCCAAGTATGAGGCTACGAGTTCATCCCCTTGGAAGCAGAAGTGGGGATTATCAAAACCAACTGAGAAAGCAGTTTTAAAATCAAAGGGAGAGACGAATGTGGCCAAGACACAACCTAGCAACAAAGATAAGGGTAACTCATCTTCCCAACCTCAAAGAAATCATGACATCAAATTTTTTCGTTGTTTAGGATCAGGTCATATTGCTTCTCAATGCCCAAACAAGCGATCAATGATCATGTTGGATAATGGGGAGATAGAAACTGAAGAGGAAGATGAAGGAAATAAGTCCACTCCATCAGTTGAAGATACTAGTGATGTTGAGCTTGCTGTTGATGGCCAAGCTCTTGTTGTACTAAGAGCTCTCCATATGCAAGCCAAATAAGACGATGACGGGCTGCAAAGGGAGAACATCTTCTACACCCGCTGCCATTTGAAAGATCGGGTATGCGGTTTGATTATTGATGGTGGCAGCTATGTTAATGTGGCAAGCAAGTTAATGGTGGACAGGCTTGGCCTACCTACCTTAAAGCATCCAAAGCGTATAAACTCAAATGGGTCAATGATAGTGGAGAAATGATGGTAACCAAGCAGGTCCTTGTTTCATTTACGATTGGAAGGTACACGGATGAGGTTCTGTGTGATATTGTACCCATGCAAGTAAGCCATTTGCTTCTTGGAAGACCGTGGTAATTTGACAGACGGACCACACATGATGGGTACAAGAACCGCTACAGCTTCAGCAAGGATGGTAGGAACATTACACTTGCACCTTTGACACCTCATCAAGTATTTGAGGAACAACTCTAGATCAAAAAGTCCATTGCAGCAAGAGGAAAAGGTATGGTTGAGATAGAAAAAGAAAATGAGAGTGAAAATGAAAATGAAAAAAAAAGATGGTGGACTAAGAATAAAAAAAGAGAGTGGAAAAAAAGAAAAGATTGAGAGTTCGGCCTTGAAAAAGAAAGAAGAAAGAAAAATTAGCTTCTATGCAAAAGAAAGAGAGATCAAAAGTACTTTTAACTCCGATAGACCGATGATCTTATTTCTATACAAGGAGGCCTATCTTTCTTTGGCTGACCATAATGTTTCTTTGCCTAGTGCTGTGATGTCTCTTTTGCAGGATTTTAAGGATTTCTTTTCCGAGGATACGCCACCTGGGTTACCACCCAAAAGTGGAATCGAGCATCAGATTGATCTCATTCTGGGAGCTTCCATTCCAAACCGACCAACTTATCGAAGTAGTCCAGAAGAGACCAAAGAGCTTCAAAGGCAATTTGAAGAACTTATGACCAAAGGACATGTTCGTGAAAGCATGAGTCCCTGTGTTGTGCCGGTGCTACTGGTTCCAAAGAAAGACGGGACTTGGAGGATGTGCGTGGATTGTTGAGCTGTAAACAAGATAACGGTAAAGTATCGTCACCCTATTCCTCGCTTAGATGACATCCATGAATTACATGGATCCACTATATTTTCTAAGATTGATTTGAAGAGTGGGTATCATCAAATTCGAATTAAGGAAGGGGATGAGTGGAAAATAGCTTTTAAGACAAAACAGGGGCTATATGAATGGTTAGTGATGCCATTTGGATTGACGAATGCTCCTAGCACATTTATGCGTCTCATGAACCATGTGCTACGTGCATTTATTGGAAAATTTATTGTTGTTTATTTTGATGACATTCTAATCTATAACAAGAGTTTGCATAACCATATTGATAATTTGAAATGTGTGCTTGAAGCTTTGAGGCATGAAAAATTGTTTGCTAACCTTAAGAAATGTAGCTTCTGCGTATATAGGGTTGTTTTCCTTGGATTTGTTGTTAGTTTCAGAGGCATGGAAGTTGATGAGGAGAAGGTGAAAGCTATCAGGGAATGGCCTACCCCTAGCACCATCACTGAAGTAAGGAGTTTTCATGGCTTAGCCGATTTCTATAGGAGGTTTGTGCCAAATTTCAGCACCATCGCTGCCCCTTTAACAGAAATCATCAAGAAGAATATTGGATTTAAGTGGGGAGAGACACAAGAGAAAGCCTTCAACGCATTAAAAGAAAAGCTAAGTACTGCTCCTTTACTACCTCTACCATATTTTTCTAAGGTTTTTGAAATCGAATGTGATGCTTCTAGTATTAGTATAGGTGCTGTTCTTATGCAAGAAAGAGGCCACTTGCCTACTTCAGTGAGAAGCTCAATGGTGCAGCGTTGAACTACTCAACATATGACAAGGAGCTCTATGCATTGGAGCGAGCTTTGGAGACATGGCAGCATTACTTGTGGTCCAAGGAGTTCATTATTCACATGGACCATGAGTCACTAAAGCATTTGAAATGCTAAGGTAAATTGAATCATAGACATGCTCGTTGGATTGAATTCATTGAAATGTTTCCTTATGTGATCCAATACAAGAAAGGAAAAGAGAATGTGGTAGCAGATGCTTTGTCACGTAGGTACACCCTTATCTCTACATTGAGGTCAATGTTTCTTGGATTTGAGCACCTGAAGGAGTTGTATGTGAATGATGATGACTTTGATGATATCTTTAAAACATGCGAAAAGGGTGCATTTGATAAGTTCTATATACATGATGGTTACTTGTTTCGAGAAAATAGACTTTGCATTCCTCAAAGTTCTTTGCGTGAGTTGCTTGTTAGGGAGTCACATGGGAGTGGATTAATGGGGCATTTTGGAGCTGTGAAAACCTTGGACATTTTGAAAGAACATTTCTTTTGGTCTCATATGAAAAGAGATGTTGAAAGGATTTGCATTAGGTGCCTTGCATGTAAGAAAGCCAAGTCTAAGGTGCAACCACATGGACTTTATATGCCTTTGCTTGTGCCTAGCCATCCTTGGACTGATGTGTCAATGGATTTTGTGTTAGGTTTGCCTAGGACTAGGAATGGTTGAGATAGTATTCTTGTGGTCGTGGATCGATTTTTGAAAATGGGGCACTTTATCCCTTGCCATAAAACTGATGATGCTACACATGTGGCAAATTTATTCTTTAGGGAAGTGGTCCGTTTACATGGGGTCCCTCGAACAATTGTTAGTGATCGAGATGTGAAGTTCCTCAGCCATTTTTGGCGAGTCTTGTGGGAAAAACTTGGGACAAAGTTGTTATTCTCTACCACTTGTCACCCACAGACTGATGGACAAACCGTATCTTGGAATGAAAACAGAGGGTCAAGCAAGTTCAACATGCTGTACAAGCATTGACATCTTGTATCTTGGAAGGGCAGGCTATGGAGTTACAGTCGATGCCATGCCGAATGATCAACTTCATACAAGTCGACCCTAAAATGGGTTAATTAGCTGCAGAAGAATGGAATATCATGATGCAACATGTTCCTAGCCAAATACCATACTAGAATGGTGGGAAAACACAGCATTCTGGTTGGAATTGGTGTGCCATTTAATGCCACCTACATTTTGGACGAATTCCCAAGTTGGAGGACAGCTAGAGGGAGTGTGCATAAAGACTTGCATTCATCATCTTCTCTTTCCATGCATTGGAAACTACCATTTGTTGGAAAGGGAGTGTGCATGAAGACTTGCATTCATTATCTTCTCTTTCCATGCATTGGAAACTACCATTTTCAGTTCTATATAATGTCTTGAGTAGATATCAAATGGGGTAGAAAACATTATATTTTGAGAGAGTTTTCCTCCTTGTTGTTCTTCTGCAACTCTGCAGGGATTACGGGTAAACACTTGTAATTCTCAGCACTTTTATAATATCGGTTCTTAGTTTTGTTATAATCATTGGGTCGATATTCTCCATTGTTATCATAATATTGGTTCTTGATTCTCTATAATCAGCGGGTCAATATTCCATCCCTCCGAAACCTCCTTTGGACGATCCTGGAACTGAGTTCCAATCTTATTGTTGCTGGGTCTCGCGACATTGTTCGTCGAGGTTCGCATCAGCAATTATTTTCAAAGTAAAGCTAAAATTTTGCTAAGTTTTTTTACTGACTCACTTAAAAACTAGCTAAGTTTTTTAGTGCTAACCTTCAGGGGGAGCTTAAAGTTAAATAGAATAAATATTTTTTTCATGTAAAACAACATTCTTTCTGTTTATTATTTTTGATTTATGTTAAACGCGGGGGGGGGAGGGGGGGACAAAATTCAAAGTTAAAGTTAAGAATTTAAACATAATTATTATGAAAGGGAGAGCATAAGGAAATTTTTTATTATTTTAGTTATGCTCATGCTTAAATACCTTAATTTTCTTGTTATGTTGTAATTAACTTTGAACCATGTTGTCATAATAAAAAAAGAGGAGATTGTTGGTGCGGGAAGCATCCAACGATCAAATCTGTGTTTTGATTATGTCAAAGGGTCCAAAGTTAAGTTATCTTATTATTATAATCCCCGATTCTGAGATTCTGGTTAAGTATGACGTAAAAGGTTAGATGGTACTATCTATATCATCAAGGTGCACCTTCCTTTTCGGAAACCCAAACTTAAGAACTCCAAAGTTAAGCGTGCTTGGCTTGGAGAAATCTGAGGATGGATGACCTCCTGAGAAGATTTTCAGGGTGCGTGCGAGTGAGGACAAAGCACATTGAAAGGACCTCCAGTGGTCTGTGGAGCTAGTCGTCAACCCGATGGGCAATTCTGATGGCGTTCACGTTTCAGTCCGGGTGGGGCCCGCCTAGGCCGGGGTGTTACAGATGGTATCAGAGCGACCTTATGATCGTGAGTGCGCCTGTGGCAGGAGCACCCAGTGCACCACCTAGTGAGGGAGATTTTGGGATTTATCTGTGGTGTGATTCGTGGTTACACAACGAGGACATTGTGTCTTTAAGTTGAGGGTGATTGTAATACCCTGGTTCTGAGATTCTGGTTAAGTATGACTTAAAAGGTTAGATGGTACTATCCATATCACCAAGGTGTACCTTGCTTTTCGGAAGCCCAAACTTAAGAACTCCAAAGTTAAGCGTGCTTGGCTTGGAGAAATCCGAGGATCGGTGACCTCCTGGGAAGATTTCTAGGGTGCGTACGAGTGAGGACAAAGCACGTTGAAAGGACCTCCGGTGGTCTGTGGAGCTAGTCGTCAACCCGATTGGGAATTCTGGAGGCGTTCCCAGTTTGGTCCGAGTGGGGCTCGCCCGGGCCGGGGTGTTACAGATGGTATCAGAGCTCGATTCATAGATCTACTTTGAACTTGTTTCGACTGATAAGACATGATTTGGAGCCAAGCGGGGTTGGAAGGGAGTCTAGAGCTTCTAGCGGGTCTGGGTCGTGTGGCCCTGACCTACCATGTAGCCTTACCCGGGAAGGAGCAATGCTTGGCCATGTGGCGATGACCGACCATGTAGCCTTGTCGAGGCCAAAATTTGGCACAGTCGTGGGTGCGACACGGTTGTGTAAGGCATTCCCGGCTAGCGCAAGGCATGGCTGTGTGAGGGTTACACGGTCGTGTCACCTTGGTAGTGCACGACCGTGTGAATCCACATGGCTGTGTCACCTTGGCCTAGAGGAGGAGGTACGAGGCCGTGTGAATCCACACGGCCGTGTCACGGGCCGTGTGGGGGTCACACCCTGCTCTACAAAATGGGGTTGTTCTCCCCTTTGAACTCATCCTTGGCTTAGAGTTCTCTCCCATTGCTTGAGGAGGGGCCCTCCTCTTTGGGGAGGCCTTAGATCTTCCCTCCTTGCCCCTCTTGTTATTGCCAAATTGATAAATTCATCCTAAGCAACTATTGGTAGTGTTTCATGTAAGCGGAGAGAAGAAAATACTTTAGCATCAAGATCTATCACATTCCATACAATAGCAAGTTCCCAGATCTCCTTCCACTGTTCCGTCACACACACACAAAACATCGCTCTTGCTACCTCCTCCTACTCGAGCTTTCCTTTACCTTTATCTACAGTATAAGGAAATGCAAATCTATAAGTGGATGCTTAGTAAGTACCATCTACTCACAAATCAAGCATTAAAACAAGAATATGCTTTTCAAAACTGCTTGAGAAAAACACAAAACTCGCACTTGATAGTAATTCACGCTAAAACACATAATTCAGAAATATGTACATGACATGCATTTTTAAATATATTTGTCATGCAAAACATCAACTTAAAACTATGCTAGCAATGTATACATGTAATGGAAACATAAGTCTTGCCATACTATGAAGTTTATCCATGCTACACTTCATAACTCAAGTTCTCAAACTTAAGAAGGCTTCCACTAAGACAAACAACGAAGTTTGAAAACTTTATATTACATAACTAGTAAAATAATAATAAACTTGCTTGTGCCCGACATTATACCACTTTGCGTGCATCCTTAATAAGATCCGAGGTAGCTAATCCCGAACTTGTCAAGGTACTACTAGGTGATCTAGGGACCTAGGGACAATCTAGGAGCCCACCCATGGACCTTGTGTTCAGTACATGTAACGCCCCGCCCCTCCTGCTAAGGCGACGGGGGTTACTTGCGTATCCATACTTACTTAATACAGCGGAAGTCTTACTTAGAGAATCTAAATACTTTTCCTTACTTTAAAATCACCATGGACATATAAAACCACATAGCATACTTAACATGAATTTTTGAATCATAATACTTAAACACATAACTAATGTCATGGAGTCATAATGTAATAACATAAACATGGCATATTTCTTATTAAACAAAAGTAGGTCTTTCCCTTTAGCCAAGCCACTACCACACACATACTTCTAGCCCCTCCTGCTACTCTCCTAGTACATCCATTCCTTGCCTTTATCTGTGGTACAAGAAAGTAAGCTGTGAGCACTCATGGCTCAGTAAGTTCCTTTCCTACTCACAAAAAATCGCATAGCGTATCAAAATCGTAAGTCATAATGCATGGAACCAAATCTATCATATCAAGCAACATATCATGGCATATCGTAACATAATCATCATAAAGTATCATGGCATAATATAACATGATCATCAAATGTATCCTGATATAGCATAACATCATCATAAATATCATGGCATAATCATAAAGTATATGCAAGGTGAATTCCTAATCATGTATCATGAAACATATGCAACATGTCTTTTGAAAACTTATAATATACATACTTAAACATAATCTCAACATGATTAGGGCCCCGGCTTGTACCACATACATAAATGCGCGCGTCCTATGTAGGTCCAAGGTAGCAAGTCTTGAACCCTACAAGGCATACATACTAGGCCCGTTTCTTAGTCCATCGACCTAGGGGCACTTAGGAGTCCATCCCTAACGAGGCCCGTTTCTTAGTCCATCGACCCCGGGGCGCTTATGGAGCCCACCCTTGGTACAAGCCATACATAAAGTAAAGTAGCATGTCATACATATCATAGTTCTTATCATTTCATGCATATCATATTTCTTAACATATCATAAAACATGCATATTTGGGCACACAGCACATGCATGGACCATAAGCATACATAATGAACATGTCATTTATCATATCATAAAGCATGCATATTTGGGCACACAGCATGCATGATCATAAGCATACATAATGAACATGTCATTTATCATATCATAAAGCATGCATAATTGGGCACATAGCACATGCATGGATCATAAGCATACATAACGAACATATCACCTATCATAGAAAGTCATAATCATACATGAAATCATTAAATAACATCTCTTAATTCATAACATAGCATGTGAGGCACATCTAGGTCACTAAACCTATTATGGCCGAAAGTTCAAGAGTAGGGACATGAACTCTAGACAACATACAAACATAATAATCTCATGACAACTTCACATCCTATCATAAGAAAGATCATAAGCATGTTAACCTGAATTAGGTTTCAAATTCTTTCATGGCCGAAACCTTCATGAAGAGCAAACAAGTTCTAAACAACATGCAAACATGTAAACCCTAAACTCATATCATATCATATTTCATAAGGAACAACTTGAGCATGTTTAGTTTGGGTTCTAAGTTCCCTAAGCTTCTAACCTTATCATGGCCGAACCCTAGCAAGCCTTATTCTAGGTTACATGTAGCATGAAAGTGTTGAACCTTAAGCCAATATCCTACACATTTCTTAAGGAACATCATAAGCACATTTGGTTCAAGTTCCAAACTTCCTAAGCCCATTTAACTAAGGTGGCCGAAACATGTTAAGCATGGAAACTAGGTTTCTAGTAGCATAAGAGCATGGAACTACAACCACATTTCATAGCATTCATCACAAGAAACATCATGAGCCTATCTAAGTTGGGTTCTAAGTTTCCCTAGACTTTTAGACCAATAGTGGCTGAAACATGTTAAGCATGGAAACTAGGTTTCTAGTGGCATAAAAGCATGGATTCCACAGCCACTTTTCATAGCATTTATCACAAGAAACATCATGTGCATATCTAAGTTGGATTCTAAGTTTCCCTAGGCCTTTAGACCATTAGTGGCCGAAACATGTTAAGCATAGAATTGTTTTTCATGTGGCTTAAAAGCATGGAAACCCTACACAATTTTCATGGCATCATTACAAGAAACAACATGAGTAAACTTAGTTTAAAATTCTAAGCATCCTAGCCCTAAAACTTAGTGTGGCCGAAAGTTACATGTAACCAAATTTCTATGTAACAAGCAACCATAGGAACATCAAACTAGTTTCATAACATTTCATCAAGAAGGTCATGAGCATCTTAGACTTGGTTTAAACTTTCCTAGGCCTCAAATCTCAACATGGCCGAATCTTCATAAGCATGAAATAGAATTCAAAACCCACATACAATCATGGCATAACATTTTAGCTTCATATCTTGTCTTAGGAAAAATCATAGCATGCTTAGTTTTAGGTTTAAAGCTCTCCTAAACCTTTTGTTCTTCCATGGCCGAACATTCATGAGCATAAAATGGAGTTTCAATCAACATACAAGTAAGAGAAAAAAGTTAACAACAACATTATCATAGGGTACATAACACAAGAACAAGGGAGCATGTTTAGTTTGAGTCTTTAGCTTACCTAGTCCTCTTGTTCATGCTTGGCCGAGAGTCTAAGGTTCATGGATCTAAATTCTAATTAACAATTCTAGTATGAAAACATTAGATTAACCTCCTACATAAGATACATGTCATAAGAAAAATAGTAAGCATATCTAGTTTAAAATTTCTTAGACTCTTCCTTTTGTCTTGGCCGAAATTTCCATAAAGCAACCCTAGGTTTTTTTTTTACAATCTATCTTGATGGAAAACCATATGAGCTATTGTACCACAGGTGAGGAGAAGCTTACCTAGTGTTCACTTGTTAATCCTTAAGGAAATGGTACCCTTGGTGAAGAGGAAGAAGAGAGCTTCTTCCTTTAGCACTCCTTTTGGTTTCTCTTGCTTGGAAGGGTACACCTTGAAGGCTCCTTCTTGAAATTTAGTTTTATCTTAGGGAGAAAACCTAAGCTTGGCTTGTGGAGATGAGGGAGGAGAGCTCTAGTTTCGGCAATGGTGAGGAAGAAGGAAGAAAATGAAATCCTTTTCTTTCTTTCCTTTTTATGCTAAGTGGGTGGAAGAAACAAAGATGAACTTTGCTTCCCTTTCTCCTTAATTCATGTATATACTCTTTTCCAATGAGAATATGACCTCATTCATCTCCCTTAATTCTTCTCATCCTTACTCTCTTTAATCCCCATGAAAATAGAGAAAAAAAGAAAAGACAACTTGTCTTTTTGCTTACTCCTTTTCTTAACCAAGAGGTAAACAAGAGGAAGAAAGCTACTTGATTTTCTCTTGTTCCCTCACTTAATTATATCCTCACTTTTAACTACAATTCCCATCATTTTTCATTCATATGTTATTCATTATCCTAGTGGTTATCATACATAATTTTATTTCTATCCTTTGTGAGAGGTTCAAGGTTCAAACCTTCACCTCTTCTTTTTATTTCTCTTATTTCTTTTTTTTTTCTTTTGATTCTTCTTACTTTTATGCTCTAAAGCAAATAACACCCATATACTTATCTTATAATTTTGTGGGTGTTACAGTACATCCCACTTTAAAGTAAAATACTTTCTTTTAAGTAATGCTTTCTTATACTTGCACTTACTTATCATTTAAACAAGCACCTTATGTGCGCTTAATCCTCCATGCTTATAGGGAAGCACTTTAGGGTACTTGAATATGCTTCTTAGCCCCAAAACTAAATGGGAAACAATTCAAGATACTCTAAACATGCTCTTAATCCCAAAACTTTAGAGGACATCTTACAATCATAACATGTATCTTCTTTAACATGCATAAAAACATATCACAACATGTATCTTCTTTAACATGCATAGAAACATATCATAACATGCATCATCGAAGCAACTCATACTGCAGGTGAGTAGTACTTACCTCCTTTCGTTAGGTCTTACTATTATACGGTGTAGGAAAGACAATCCTCTCTTGTATACCTTAATCTCCAAGTCACCCTACACGCGCGCACTAATCCTTGTGAAAACTCTTCTCTTAGATTCTCCTCTTGAAGAACTTAGAAACTTGGAACCCTAGGGTTCTTGGCCGAAAACTAACAAGAGAGAAGAGGAATTTCGGCTAGGAAAGAGAAGAGGAAATGACAAATTAGGTTTTTGGTCTATTCCTTTCTTTTTTATACTAAGTGGAAGTTGAATCATCTCTTCACACATAACCTGCATATAATGAATAGTTTCCTATTTCTAATATGATGCTTTACCACCACCTAATGGCTAGTTAAACCACTCTTAAATCAAGGGTCTAGGGTTCAAATCCCAGCTTGGGTCATATATATATATATATATATATATATATATATATATATATATATATATATATTTTCTCTTTTGGAAGAGAGGAAATTTATGGGTGTTACAATCCCTCATATTTTATAAAAAGTTCATCCTCGAACTTAGAACAATTGTGGATACTTCTGTCTCATATCATCCTCGCGTTCCCATGTTACCTCTTTATACCGTTGACTTTGCCTCAACACTTATACTAATGACAACTCTTTGTTCCTTAGCTTCTTAACCTCTTGATCTATTATCTGAATAGGTCGACTTTCATATCTGATATCCTCCTGAACCTGTACCGTCTATGACTCAATCACTTGGTTTACATCAGGAACATGCTTCTTCAGCATTGAGACATGGAATACATTATGGATGGCTGACATTTCCTGAGGTAGTTCCAGCTCATAAGCTACCTTGCCAACCCTTCTAGTGATCAGGTATGGCCCCACATAACGTGGACTCAACTTTCCTTTCTTTCCAAACTGCATCACTCCTTTCATAGGAGCTACTTTAAGGATCACTAAGTCCCCAACCTCAAATTCCAGTGGTTTACAACGCACATCCGCATAGCTCTTCTACCGGCTCTGAGTAGTTGCTATTCTCTCGCGGATGTTCTGAATGGCTTTGGTGGTGTCCTCGATAAGATCTTTCTGGAGTCCTATTTTTTTCTTTTCACCAGCTTCATACCAACAGATAGGAGATCTACATCTCCTCCCATATAGAGACTCGTAGGGTGCCATTCCGATAGTAGCTTGATAGCTATTATTATATGCGAATTCTGCTAAGCATAGGTATCGACACCAGCTCCCTTTGAAATCTAAGGCACAAGCCCGTAGCATATCCTCCAGAACTTGATTTACTCGTTCTATTTGCCCATCAGTTTGAGGATGAAATATTGTGCTAAATCGCAGCTTAGTGCCAAGAGCTCTCTGAACACACTCCTAGAAGTGTGAAGTAAAGTGACCATCTCTATCAGAAATATGATTTTGGGAACTCCATGCAATCTGATAACCTCTTTAACATACATTTGTGCTAGCTGTTCGATAGAGTAGGATATTCTAATAGCTAGAAAATGAGAAGACTTGGTCAATCTATCCACTATTACCTAGATAGCATCGTATCCATTCGTGGTTCTGGGTAATCCTACTATGAAGTTCATAGATATACCCTTCCACTCTGGCATCTAGATAGGCTGTAGAACTCCGCCCAGTTTCTGATGTTCTGCTTTAACCCGTTGACATGTCAGGCAGGTACTGACATATCTTGCAATGTCTCTTTTCATTTCAGACCACCAGAAGCATTCCTTTACATCTTGGTAAATCTTGGTAGAACTAGGAAGCATAGCGTAGGGTGTTCTATGGGCTTCATCTAGGATTTTCTGTCGTAGTTCTTCTTGATTAGGGACACAGAGGCGATCACCATAATATAGTGTCCCACGGTTTGATACTCAGAACTCTCCATTTTCTCCTTCCTGTATTCCCTGCTTGATTTTTTTAATATTTAGATCCTCATCCTGCCCTTTCTGTATATCTTCAAACAGGGTTGACACTAATGTCAAAGTGGAGAGCTATCTAGTAATAATTTTAAGCCCAAAATTTACTATTTCTTTCTGTAGGGGATGAGACATAGCAGATAAGGACAATAAAGCTACGCAAGATTTCCTGCATAGTACATCTGCCACTTTGTTCGCCTTCCCTAGATGGTAGAGAATTTCACAGTCATAGTCTTTGACCAGTTCAAGCCATCTCCGCTGTCTGATGTTCAGGTCTTTCTGAGTGAAGAAGTACTTCAGACTCTGGTGATCTGTGTAAATCTTGCACTGAGCTCCGTACAAGTAATGCCTCCATATTTTAAGAGCGAAGACTACTACTGCTAGCTCAAGGTCATGAGTTGGGTAGTTCTTCTCATAATCCTTGAGTTGTCTTGAGGCATAGGCAATGACTTTGCCATTCTGCATCAGTACAGCTCCGAGCCCCAATTTAAAAGCATCACTGTAAATATCGAAGCTTTCATTATTTTCTGGAAAAGTCAAGATTGGAGTACTGGTTAGTCTCCGTTTCAGTTCAGTGAAAATCTTCTCACAATCCTCTGTTCACTCAAATTTTCTGTTCTTTTTGGTAAGTACTGTCAATGGGGAGGCGATCCTTGAGAAGTTCTCTACAAATTTCCTATAGTAGCCTACTAATCCAAGAAACTCTTGATTTCATTGGCATTCTTGTGTCTATTCCAGTTACTCACAACTTCTATTTTTGTCGGGTCCATTATAACACCATCTTTGGAAATAATGTGACCTAGGAAGGACACTTGATCGAGTCAGAACTCGTACTAGGAGAACTTTGCGTACAACTGGCTCTGCTGAAGAATCTGTAATACTGTCCTCAGATGTTCAGCATGTTCTTCCTGAGTTCTGGAGTATATAAGGATATCGTCTATGATGACGATTACAAACTTATCCAAATATGCTTTGAATACTCTGTTCATCAGATTCATAAATGTAGTAGGAGCGTTCGTCACTCCAAAAGGCATAACTACAAACTCGTAGTGCCCATACCTCGTTCGGAATGCCGTCTTCGGTACATCATTCGCTTTCACTTTCACTTGATGATATCTAGACCGCAAGTCTATCTTGGTAAAGACCGTGGCTCCATTTAACTGATCAAATAGATCATCAATTCTCGACAGGGGATACCTATTCTTGATTGTTACTTTGTTCAGTGCTCGGTAGTCTACACACATTCGCATGGATCCGTCCTTCTTCTTTACGAACAACACCGGAGCTCCCCATGGTGAGTGATTTGGGCGAATGAAACCCTTGTCTAGTAGCTCCTGTAGCTATCCATGAAGTTTCTTCAATTCTGTCGAAGCCATGTGGTAGGGTGCCTTTGAGATTGGATGCGTACCAGGGATGAGTTCAATTTCAAATTCAATTTCCCTATCCAGAGCTAAGCCTGGCAACTCATCCGGAAACACTTCTGGGTAGTCACATACGACTCTTACCTCCTCTAGCCTTTGGTCTCTTTCTTGTTGGGTATTAATCACATGAGCTAGAAACCCAGCACATCTATCGGCTAACATTTTCTGAACTTTCATAGCCGATATAAATTTTTGGGATCTCTTCTTTGATTCTCCGATAAACTCAAACTTAGACTCTGCCTCGGGTTGGAATAGGACTCTTCGCTTACGACACTCGATGGAAGCATCATACTTGCTCAGAAAGTCCATACCAAAAATGACATCATAATCAAACATGTTCAGCATTATCAGATCATTGTACAGTTCTCTGTCTGAAATTTTGATTAGCACAGCACGTAGCTAGTGCGTAGATGTCATTATCTCTCGCAAGGGTAGTGTCATCAAGAATTGTCTGCTTAGAACCTCCGGGGTATACCTATTCTTTCAGCAAATTCTATGGAGACAAATGAATGGGTTGCCCCAGTATCAAATAGCACAGTTGCATATTGACTAAAAATGCATATCTGACCTGTGACAACAGTAGAGGTGTTTGCTACCTCCTCTCTGGTAAGGGAAAAACTCGAGCATTTGTATAACTTGGTGGGGCCTGGCAGTCACCTTTTTTGCATGCCACTAGGCGCTCCAAATTAATTAAAATTAAAACTCATTAAAATTAAGACAACACGTGTAGTAAGGAGTCTCAAGTCATATTTTTCAAAGGATAACTAGTGGACGTGTATGAATTTTAGAATTGACTCAAATCGAATTCTTACATCAACAAAGTTGATAAGCACTTCCATTTGAGTCACATTACAACCTGAACACATCTAATTCAATCAAGAATTGAATCAAAGAAAAGTCAACCTCATCTAAACATGATTCTCTTCTATCTCATCAAGTAAACAAACATTAAATCAGATTCTCATGTATCATTGAATCAATGAATCAATTAATATAGCTTCCATTACATTCACAGTAGTAAAACATTCAAGCATTAATCATTCATATTCATAGCAACCATTGAAATCTTGAGTTGAGGATTCATTCATACAAGCATATTCACAGCCACAAAGATAAATGTTAAGATCAAGGGATTTTGATATAGGTATGGATTAAATGCAAATAAGAATGTAAACATTCAACCCAAAAACAAATTGCAAGGATTAAGTAGCTGAACAGAATTTGGATTACATGAATCTAAAGAAATCGGATAGCAAATCTAACTAACAAAAGCAGAATTGCAAATTAAGAAAATTAGATCATTAGATTTGAGCAAGTTTCATGAAAAGGAAAACAAAGTTGCAAAGAAAGTAAACGTTCACACAAACTCAGATCCATGCTAAGCTTCTCCACTCTGCTATGAAAACAGAGATGAATCTGGGAACGCCCATCAATCACTCACTAGCGAAGAACCAAGCATTCCAGCTAATGCAAGCTTATGATCACAACTTCTGGGAACGCCCTTCGAGCTCCCGATCAGCTAGCACTCTCATCGTGCGAAGAACAGATGCCGAATTCTAGAATTTGCGTCACTCAATCTATTGATTAGCTTGATTCAAATGCAGTAGATGAAATGGAAGATGGAATGAAATCTGAAGCTTCTGGGAACACCCTTCGAGCTCCATTGGTTGATGGAAGTCATAGATCGGGGAACACCCTCAAATCTGTGATCGCGGATCAGAAATTCAACTCGTGGACTAGGGAATGCCCTCTGCCGTTCTCCGACCTCGGACAACGACGCTGGTAGCTGAGTAATCACCGGTGATGAAAAAGACTTGCTCATTGATCTGGAAGTGGAAGGGGAGGCTTCGACATCGCTGAAGAAGAAGAACAGTGCCGATGTCATGAAAATGCCGAGCTCCCCGAACACACTATAGCTTCTCAAGTTTTAAACCTCTCCCAATATGATCCAACGACTGAGAATGCTTTGATCTCATCTAACGGCTAGATGACTTCAGATTTGGATCAAAAGCTTTGAATCTTCATCAACGGTTGAGATATGCTCTTCATTAGGTTGGATGGACCAAATCCTTGATGGATGGCTCAGATCTCTCCGATCTTTAATGGACGGTCCAAATTGCTCCAAGGCTTGATCGTCTCGTTTAACCCTATATTTGAGCCCAAATGTGGTCTGATCTGATCGGGTCCATGACCCTTTTGATACCTATAAAATAATAATCAAATATTAGCATCAAATACCATGATAATAACTAATTTGTAATTAAGTCCAAAATTAAATATAATTAATGAAACATGATGAAAATATAAGTCCAATCTATGAGAAGATCATTAAAAACATGTATTATAAATCAAAATAATGTAACAAAATCATGGTTATCAGGGCCTCTAGTCTACCTTGGCTAATCTGAGGACCCTCCAAAGTGGCCTGCATTTGGTGTAGCTGTGCCTACTTTCCTCCATACTGAACGGGTTATGCTGGAGGTAGGTTGTTCTTGGTCGAGCAATACTTGGCCATATGCCCCTCTTGACCATACGTATAACAGCCACTAGTGCCCTTGCGATAGATTCTAGGATGCATCTTTCCGCACGTGGGACACGTAGCATACTTAGGCTGCTTGCTTACCGATCATCCCTTTTTATTACTCCACTGCTTTCTCTTGGAGCTCCCCTTCCAGGTTGAACCATGGCTCTGGGATTTCTGAGTGCCAGAACTCCCTTGACTTTTATTCTCAATCAGGACTGGCTTCTGCTGCTTGATACTATTCAGGTAATGCTCTGTAATCAAGGCACTACTAATCAGCTCTTCTACAATCTACGGTCTATTAATTCCGCCAGCTACATTGAAAGCTATCTCTGGCCTCAGCATCTTGAGTATTAGCCTTACCCTTTCTCGTTCTGTGTTGACCAGCTTGGGGCATAGGCGAGCCAGCCTATTGAATTTCTTCACAGATTCATCAACTGATAAACTTCCTTGTCAGAATTCTGTGAACTCGACATAATGTTTGTTCGTGACTCGCATATGAAAGAACTCTTCGAAGAACTCAGTCTCGAAGTTAGACCAGGTCATTTGATTCACTATTCTTTTTGCCATAACCCGTTCCCACCACATTCTTGCATCACTAGTGAGGCAAAAGGAAGTGCACTTTATCTTTTCTACCTCCAGCCAGTCCAGTAGTTCCATTATGCTCTCCAGGGGTTTGAACCATGCCTGAGCATCCCATGGTTCGTTGGTGCTAGAGAAGTTCTCTAGTTTCAATTTCTACCATTGGATAAGGTATGCTTCCTGCCTCACTACCTTTGCAGGGGCTGCAGGTGTAACTGATGGAACCCCGACCATAATTGGTGCCACCACATTGGCTTCCGGTGGGACTACAGGAGAAGCTTGCTAGTTAACAATCAGGGTGGCAATAACCTGCTGCTCTTCTGCCAATTGTCTCTGCAGCTGAGTTACTACTGTTAAAAGGTTGGGTGGTGGTGTAGACTCATTTGTCTCTGGTTGAGGTTCATTAACTCTTGGCTATCTAGTCGATCATCCTCTGGCCATCTACATATTCATAAACCAACTAGCGAGACATACGTCAGCCCATCATCATTGCTGCCCTTAATACTTTCATGTATAAGCATGTTTAGTCTTACAAATAGTTATTGCTAATCATAACAGAAATATAATGCATAAAAGTTGTAAGAAGGTACTTTCTTACTTGGAAGCTGCAGGATCAATGCTTGATGTGTGTGTGGCGGAAGGGTGGAACTTGCTCTGATACCAAACTGTAACGCTCGACCTTCTACCGTTACCTATCCGGTCAGACGTTACTCTTTCATTTCTAATTTTATATCCCTGCTAGAAGAAATTTCGGCAGCATCTCCCTTATACGGGTAACAATCTGAGACATACCTACAAGCCCTCTGGGTCACACAAACCTTGGCCAACACAGCTGGAATGAATATATATATATATATATATATATATATATATATATATATATATATAACCAAGAACTCATGCAGTTTAATAATAAAAACTAAACCTAAGCAACGATAAGGAAATCATCTCAAATATCCTACTCAACTACACCCATAAAACTCAAATCTTATATCCTACTCAACTACATCCATAAAACTCAAATCACTAGTATACATCCAAACCTACCTCTTCTGCCATCCGGGCAGGCATGTAGGAAGATATACCAAATAAAAACCCATCGATAATAAAGGACCATACAAGATCCAAAGTGCCAAAAAGATACAAGTCTGAAAACATAGATGGTAACATAATAAGGAAACCAAAGAAAAGATCCAAAACGGAAACCCTCGGATTCTGGAGGGGGGAACTAGCGACTGGAAATCCTCCCGACAACCTCAACCTGAAAATGGTAATATCAACGGGGTGAGTCAACTCCTCAGTGGGCAACTACTGACATGTATACTAAGAAATAACAACTAATAATAAATATGTGTATAGTCTCCTAGATATATCATATGGAAAAGCATGCAAAACTGTAAGGTAAAGGAGCATTTATACTAACCAGGACCTGGTATAAGGATAACAAGGCCATCAGATCCAGAGTATCATAAATCCTGTATGCATGTCAAACATATGCATCCACCAAATATGCAGTATATAAAGTGCATCAAACACAAGCAATAAATGCAGTCAGTACATATGATGCAACATGTCCTGGTCACCCTTGACGCCAGTCAGTCATCTCGCACACAATGGTGAGACAGAGTGGGTAGGGTTGTGACAACCATGCACTCTACCATCACTGCTCCTAAGTGACCGAGTGGATGGGATGCTATCGGAGTATACCTATCCTCCTTACCCCAAATCATAAGTGGGGGAGCTCAATGCTCTCATCTCCCTGAGATAATCTAGAGGAGGGATCCTTGTCCTACTACCATGCTGCGTCACACTACCCATGAGTGGACCAGCGGAGCCCTTGATAGAGCAACCTGTTGCAACATAGCCTGCCTGATAAAAACCACTTACCCATGAGTGGTTGTGTGTGCAGATCCATGTAACTTGCGATGTTCTCAACAATAACGGAGCCGACTATCACACAACATGAAATCATGTGAGATGGTGCATGACACTAAGCATGGAAATATCCTGATCCTATCCATCTCTACATAATATGTACCATAGGACAAATGGATCAAATCAATGGTCTAGGTACATGGGTCAGACATGGTATAAAAACCTAGGCCCTCAACATATATAAGGCATGGTATGTCATTACCTTAAGGTCTTATATAATCAAAGGAACATGAATGCAACTGCAGGAAATAAATACATCATGCTCAAGTAATAGATAACGACATACCAATGCAAAAATGAACATAAATATTACTACTCGTTAAATATTACTATGCATATCAAACGACAATATCTTAAAAGATAAGTCAAAGTACCCGCCTCCAATAAGAGGATCGTATCCGAAATAGATCTCTCGTTGAGACACCGTCTCGAATCAGGTAATATCCAACATAAAATTTTAGCTAATTCCGATTGGTAACTAGCTAAACAAAATCCTAGTCTGATTTATGATTCAGCTCAAATTAATGCTACTGACCCTATAAATTTTCTTTTTGCAACAAAACCTAACAATTAACTAAAAGCGTATCACCACTACTTTGGATCCGAATATGTATACTAAAAGCCAAGTGTTGGGTTTTTCGGGCCGCGAAAACCGCTTTTTCGCGTCGCGGAAACCCCGAATCACCCTAGCCATTGGATCTCGTGCGAAGAAAAATTTTGAAAACACGAGTACGATTTTAAACGTTGATCTACAGTAGATCTACATAAGGGAAATCCTTATACCTTTGAAGCGTGCCCTCGCAAATCTCGCTCGTCCAACGGTACGCCGGATCTCGAAATTGTCAACGTAGACAACTCTCTAGTGATATCCACACGAACAATAGGTGTTCTCTAACACTCAAGGATGGAGAAGAGAGCACCCAAGTGTGCTAGCACTTTCTAGGGCTCTCGGGTAGGATTTAAAAGGGGAGAAAGGAGAGAAGGAAAAAGGGATCTCACATAATCCTCTAGGTACCCTCCTTTGTGACCTTCACTTCACCCTTTACTCTTGGAATTCACTCAACCACCTTCTCCTCCCTTGAAAGCTCACGGCAACAGCAGCAAACCAAGAGGAAAGACCAAGGAAGAAGATGGAATGAATGCACACATCAATTGCCACAAAACCAAAACTCATTTTGCATTAGTGTGGCCGGCCACACCATTGTAACCTCCCCATTTAATGTGGTCGGCCACATTAAATGGAATGGGAGGTGTAACCTCCATGAGGTGGCACACCTCATGAGGTGGTGAGGATGTGGCTGCCATGTAGGATGAGTCATCCTCCATGAAGTGGCAATTCATCAAGTCAAACTTGATGTTTCAACTTCCCTTTTTGGTCAAGTCAAAATTGACCAAATTTTCTTCCTTGTTGAGTTAAATCCAACCTTTGATTCAAGCCAATTTGAATATAATGAATCTCAATTCATTAATACAAATTGACTCAATGAATCAAATTTAAATTAGACTTATTCAACAATTGAATCTAATTGAGTCTAACTCAATAAGTCTAATTTCGAATCCAATCCTTGGTGCATCATATGAACCTAATCCAATTGGTTCATCCTATGAACCTAATCTCCATCCACTTGTTCTTTGTGTGTGACCCAATAGGTTCTTGTAACGTTGGCAATGCCCCTAAACTCATTTAGAAGCATAAGTAATGAGCGGTATCTAGCATTACATCATTACTACCCAAGTTACAAGAATGTCGAGATCCGACATCACCTTGTGACTACTAGTTGTGACTCCTCACAAAATATGACAAGTGTCCTTCTATCCTAGACATCTAGATTGATCAATGTGAGGCATAGACCATGTCATCCTCTGATCAATCTAAATCTTGAACTCCAAGTAGACTCACTAAATCAAATGAGCTCAATATCCTATATTGATTCATTTGGGCATGGCCATGCACTTCGTGGTCTCACTCTATCAAGAATACCAATGTCTCTCCCGTCATATAGGAGGGATAGATCCCATCTACATCACTCACATCCCTCTGCATAATTCGTTGCATACCCAGTAATCGCCTTTATAGTCCACCCAGTTACGGGTGACGTTTGACGAAACCAAAGTACATAACTCCTTATGTAGGGATCCATGGTGACTTCAGGTCTAAGGACTAGTAGTCATACTAATAGCCACATGAGAAAGTATATAACACTCATATAAAGATCCATGATACTTTCTCATGGCGGGTCATTCAGTATACATTCTCTAATGCATACCCATGTGTCAACTTGATATCTCTATATCCATGACTTGTGAGATCAAGTCATCAAGTTGACCTACATGCTAGTCTTATTGCATTAACATTGTCCCTGAATGTTAATACTCGACTAGGAATGATTAAGAGTAGTGTTCCCTATATCATCTCACTATCGGTTCAGCTAACCGATTGCCATAGTTAAGAACCTTCTACTCAAGGACGTTATTATACTTAGTTTATTTGGCACCAATACAAGTATAATAACCAAAGACCAAATGCCTTTATTTATATAGAATATGATACAATAAGTCCAAAATACAATAATCAAATGATTGGCTCTAGGGCTCTAGCTAACAATCTCCCACTAGCACTAGTGTCAATCAGTATAGGCTCTAAGCCCAAATGACCTAGTGTGACCATCATGCTTCCTCTGTGCCAAAGCCTTGGTCAAGGGATCTACGATGTTAGCCTCTGTAGGTACTCTGCAAATCTTCACATCTCCTCTCTCGATGATCTCTCGAATGAGATGGAAGCGCCGTAGTATATGTTTGGTCCGCTGGTGTGAGCGAGGTTCCTTCGCCTGTGCTATAGCTCCATTGTTGTCACAATAGAGCTTAATAGGATCAGCAATGCTTGGAACCACCCCAAGTTCAGTGATGAACTTGCGAATCTAAACTGCCTCCTTTGCTACCTCTGATGCAGCAATGTACTCAGCTTTTGTTGTAGAATCAGCTACTGTGTCCTGCTTCAAACTCTTCCAGCTCACAGCACCACCATTAATGCAAAACATGAACCCCGACTGCGATCTATAGTCATCCTGGTCGGTCTGGAATCTAGCATCACTGTAACCCTTTACAGCTAGCTCATCATTGCCTCCATATATCAAGAAATATTCTTTAGTCCTTCTTAAGTACTTAAGAATATTCTTGACCGCTATCCAGTGACTTTCATCTAGATCTGACTGGTATCTGCTCGTCATGCTCAAAGCATACGAGACATCAGGTCGAGTACATAGCATGGCGTGCATGATCAATCCTATAGCTGAGGCATAAGGGATCTGATCCATGCGGTCTCTCTCCTCTCTAGAAGAGGGACCTTGAGTCTTCGAAAGACTCACGCCATGTGACATCGGCAGAAATCCCTTCTTGGAGTTCTGCATGGCAAACCGAAGGAGTACCTTGTCAATGTATGTACTCTGACTTAGGTCAAGCAATCTCTTAGATCTATCTCTATAGATCTGAATCCCTAGAATGCGGGATGCCTCACCTAAGTCCATCATTGAGAAGCAACTCCCTAGCCAGGTCTTGACAAACTGAAGCATAGGGATGTCCTTCCCAATGAGCAGTATGTCATCCACATACAATATGAGGAAGACAACTATGTCCCCTACAACCTTCTTGTAGACACAAGGTTCATCTTCGTTCTTGATGAAACCAAACTGTTTGATTGCATCATCGAATCGAAGATTCCAGCTCCGAGAAGCTTGTTTTAGTCCATAAATGGACCTATGCAGCTTGCATACTCTACTAGTATGCTGTGGATCGACAAAACCCTCAGGATGTGTCATGTACACATCCTCGAGTAGGTTTCCATTCAGAAACGCAGTTTTGACGTCCATCTGCCAGATCTCGTAATCGTGGTAAGCTGCAACAGCAAGCATGATCCGAATGGACTTAAACATCGCTACTGGAGAAAAGGTCTCATCATAGTCAATACCATGAATCTGCTTAAAACCTTTAGCTACCAAGCGACCCTTATAGATAAGTCCATCCATGTCAGTCTTTCTCTTAAAGACCCACTTACACCCTATGGGTTTTACCCCTTCAGGTGGATCAACCAAAGTCCATACTTGGTTGGTGTACATGGATTCCATCTCGGATCTCATGGCTTCTAGCCATTTCTCGGAATCTGGTCTCATCACAGCTTCCTGATAGGTGGTAGGCTCATCCTCTATGAGCACAACGTCATCATGGTCAAACAAGAGAAATGAATATCTCTCAGGCTGACGACGTACCCTATCAGACCTGCGAAGAGCTATGTCTACTTGAACTGGTTGTTGTTCCTCAACTCTTTGTGGAACAACTTCATCCACAACACTTTGTGGTTCCAGTTTAATTTCCATCGAGGCATCAGTGCTATTGTTCGCATCTTGAACTTCTTCAAGATCGAACGCGCTCCCACTAGTCTTTCTAGAAACCAAGTCTCTTTCTAGAAAGACCCCAGTCTTTGCCACAATTACCTTGTGCTGACTGGGAATGTAGAAGTAATATCCCTTAGTTTCCTTGGGATATCCAAAGAAATAGCACTTGTCGGATTTGGGTCCTAATTTGTCTGAGACTTGACGTCTAACGTAAGCCTCACAACCCCAAATCCTCATGAAAGACACCTGAGCATCTCTCCCAGTCCATATCCTATATGATGTCTTTATCACGGCCTTGGATGGAACTCGGTTGAGTATAAAAGCTGTCGTGTCTAGAGCATAACCCCAAAGGAATGTCGGAAGATCTGTGTGACTCATCATAGACCGTACCATATCTAATAAGGTACGATTCCTCCTTTCGGACACACCATTCCACTGTGGTGTTCCAGGAGGAGTGAGTTGGGATAGAATCCCACACTCAGCTAGATAGTCACGGAATTCATGGCTAAGGTATTCTCCACCTCGATCGGATCGAAGTATCTTAATACTCTTGCCAAGCTGGTTCTGTACTTCATTCTTGAATTCTTTGAACTTTTCAAAGGATTCTGACTTATGTGTCATCAAGTAAATATAACCATATCTACTGAAGTCATCAGTAAACATGATGAAGTACCTATAACCGCCTCTAGCAGTGACATTGAAAGGGTCACATACATCACTATGTATGAGTCCTAACAAATTAGTCGCCCTTTCGCTGTGCCCACTAAAGGGAGTCTTGGTCATCTTGCCTCGTAGGCATGACTCGCATATCTCATATGATTCTAAATCAAATGAGTCCAGCAAACCATCCTTATGGAGCTGGGATAAGTGCTTGTCATTTATATGACCTAAGCGACAGTGCCAGAGATAGGTTTGGTTCAAGTCATTTGACTTGAACCTCTTGGTATTTATGTTATAGATAGGGCTCTCAAGGTCTAGAAAATAGAGTCTGTTTATCAGAGGTGCACTACAATAGAACATATCGTTTAAATAGACGGAACAACATTTGTTCTTTATTATAAACGAGAATCCTTTCTTGTTCAAACAAGAAACTGAAATTATGTTCTTAGTCAAGGCAGGCACATAACAACAATCATCTAATTCTAGTACTAGCCCAGAGGGCAGAGATAGATGGTAAGTTCCTACCGCAATAGCAGCAACCCGTGCTCCATTGCCTACTCGTAGGTCTATCTCACCCTTCGTCAATGCCCTGCTATTTCTCAGCGCTTGTACATTAGTACAAATGTGCGAAGCACATCCGGTATCTAATACCCACGATGAAGAAATAGAGAGGTTGACTTCTATAACATGTATACCTGAAGTAGAAATCTTATTTCTCTTCTTCTTAAGATCTTCTAGGTATTCTTTGGAGTTCCTCTTCCAGTGCCTTGCTTGTCCTTGATATAGGTGACAAAGATGTTCAACCATATCGTAAGCGCTCATCAACTCATGTTGCTTCTGAAGCTCTGAATTCATGGTTGCGAGCATAAGACAGGACACATCTAATGCGTCATCTTGATGCTTCTTGTAAGCATCTCGGTCTGCTCGCGTGGAAGTGGCAGGAGGAGCCTCTGGAATGGGCTGCTCCAGAACGTACAGTTTACGTTCTTGGGTGAGAACTATTCTCAGGTTCCTGTACCAGTGCAGGAAATTTGCTCCGTTGAGCTTGCCCTTCTTAAGGACAGATCGCAGAGAGAAGGTGTTCGTATTCGACGTCATGGAAATTCTACAACAGAAATAAATACAGAAATAAGTATCATATTCTTAATCATTTAATTAGGCCTTTAACTAAATGATGCTCCCACTGAATTCTATAATTCACGTGGGACAAGATCCACATCATACTAACCCTTGAGTTAGCTTTGGCTAATACGCCCAAGACTTAGTATGATTGGTAGGTAACGATTACCAATTACATCCCTATGCAAATCTTGTTTATAGGATCAATATCCGCATTGATATTAAAACTCAAGTTAGCTTTGGCTAATACGCACGAGAGTTAATATAAATGTGATTTTGACCTATCTTTCCAACCGTTGGAAGAATGCCTATAGTTGTACTCGATCCAACCGAGTAAACTAGGAATACTCAATCTAATTGAGTTTGTACTCGCCCATGCGTTGATAGGCGGGACCAAGATTGTCCCTCCGTACCCTACCAAGATAGTATGTGTTGCTCTGCTTTGGCAGATTCAACAACAGCATGCGATCGAGGTAGTGGTAGGTATCACGGCACGGTAGGCATTATGAGTTGACGTGATTTAGATCTAATCTAAAAGATGATGCGTATCATATACTCGATAGATCTAATCTAATCGAAGGATGCATCATGTGCACGACTTAGATCTAATCTAATCGCTATGCACTAATTAACTACTTAATTAAACATGCATCACATACATATAAGCAATTAATTAAATTATTTTGTGATTATGTCATGGCCCTACTACGATATTCTCAAGCCAATGAGAAGATCGGATGGTCAACCTAAGGTCAACTTCTCAAGCGCCTTCCTTTTGGCCACCTTGTGTTGCTCGCGCCTTCCTCGTAACTTCGTCTTGAGTGGACCTTCCACAGCTCCAATTTTGTACATTACAATTTTGAAACTCGAGTTACATTCGAGTCTAAATCTAATTTACAACCAGAATAAAAGAAAGGCACGACGCGCAGGTCGCGAGAAAATAAAATAAAATAAAGATACAACATGCACATCACATCACGGCGCGCAGGCCGTATTATGAATTACAACACATTTTATCCAATCAAATTAGGTTTTTGGGCCATGACTATCACAAAATTAATATATAATTCAAAATTATATATTTCTATAATTTTCTGTAATTTTTTCATAATTTTACAGATTTTATGAGTAAATTTTTCCCGGCAGTCCCGATTAGCGATTTTGGGCGCAATCGCGGAGCAAATCCCCTTGCGGGGTTAAGGGTAGTACCCCTACCCGCGATCTAACCATCGCGAGTTGCTACTAAGCGATCCAAGAGCGCCTTATCCTGCTTTCCCAAAAAGTTTTGGTTCGAAACAAAGCCGTTTTTGAAAATTCTTCCCGGTAGCCGAAGCCTACAAGTGCCGAGACACTTGTGCTTCGCTTCTACGAGAAAAATTCCCATAAAAAACCATAAAATCATAAATTTACAGAAATTCACAGAATGTTTATTTTTCATAAAAATAAAAACTAAACTCGTACAATCTTCGCACGTGGCTCTGATACCACTGTTGGATTTTTCGGGCCGCGAAAACCGATTTTCGCGTCGCGGAAACCCCGAATCACCCTAGCCATTGGATCTCGTGCGAAGAAAAATTTCGAAAACATGAGTACGAGTTTAAACGTTGATCTACAGTAGATCTACATAAGGGAAAGCCTTATACCTTTGAAGCATGCCCTCGCAAATCCCGCTCGTCCAACGGTACGCCGGATCTCGAATTTGTCAACGTAGACAACTCTCTAGTGATATCCACACGAACAATAGGTGTTCTCTAACACTCAAGGATGGAGAAGAGAGCACCCAAGTGTGCTAGCACTTTCTAGGGCTCTCGGGTAGGATTTAAAAGGGGAGAAAGGAGAGAAGGAAAAAGGGATCTCACATAATCCTCTAGGTACCCTCCTTTGTGACCTTCACTTCACCCTTTACTCTTGGAATTCACTCAACCACCTTCTCCTCCCTTGAAAGCTCACGGCAACAGCAGCAAACCAAGAGGAAAGACCAAGGAAGAAGATGGAATGAATGCACACATCAATTGCCACAAAACCAAAACTCATTTTGCATTAGTGTGGCCGGCCACACCATTGTAACCTCCCCATTTAATGTGGCCGGCCACATTAAATGGAATGGGAGGTGTAAACTCCATGAGGTGGCACACCTCATGAGGTGGTGATGATGTGGCTACCATGTAGGATGAGTCATCCTCCATGAAGTGGCAATTCATCAAGTCAAACTTGATGTTTCAACTTCCCTTTTTGGTCAAGTCAAAATTGACCAAATTTTCTTCCTTGTTGAGTTAAATCCAACCTTTGATTCAAACCAATTTGAATTTAATGAATCTCAATTCATTAATATAAATTGACTCAATGAATCAAATTTAAATTTGACTTATTCAACAATTGAATCTAATTGAGTCTAACTCAATAAGTCTAATTTCGAATCCAATCCTTGGTGCATCATATGAACCTAATCCAATTGGTTCATCCTATGAACCTAATCTCCATCCACTTGTTCTTTGTGTGTGACCCAATAGGTTCTTGTAACGTTGACAATGCCCTTAAACTCATTTAGAAGCATAAGTAATGAGCGGTATCTAGCAATACATCATTACTACCCAAGTTACAAGAATGTCGAGATCCGACATCACCTTGTGACTACTAGTTGTGACTCCTCACAAAATATGACAAGTGTCCTTCTATCCTAGACATCTAGATTGATCAATGTAAGGCATAGACCGTGTCATCCTCTGATCAATCTAAATCTTGAACTCCAAGTAGACTCACTAAATCAAATGAGCTCAATATCCTATATTGACTCATTTGGGCATGGTCATGCACTTCGTGGTCTCACTCTATCAAGAATACCGATGTCTCTCCCGTCGTATAGGAGGGATAGATCTCATCTACATCACTCACATCCCTCTGCATAATTCGTTACATACCCAGTAATCGCCTTTATAGTCCACCCAGTTACGGGTGACGTTTGACGAAACCAAAGTACATAACTCCTTATGTAGGGATCCATCGTGACTTCAGGTCTAAGGACTAGTAGTCATACTAATAGCCACATGAGAAAGTATATGACACTCATATAATGATCCATGATACTTTCTCATGGCGGGTCATTCAGTATACATTCTCTAATGCCTACCCATGTGTCAACTTGATATCTCTATATCCATGACTTGTGAGATCAAGTCATCGAGTTGACCTACATGCTAGTCTTATTGCATTAACATTGTCCCTGAATGTTAATACTCGACTAGGAATGATTAAGAGTAGTGTTCCCTATATCATCTCACTATCGGTTCAGCTAACCGATTGATATAGCTAAGAACCTTCTACTCAAGGACGTTATTATACTTAGTTTATTTGGCACCAATACAAGTAAGTATAATAACCAAAGACCAAATGCCTTTATTTATATAGAATATGATACAACAAGTCCAAAATACAATCATCAAATGATTGGCTCTAGGGCTCTAGCTAACACCAAGCTTTTTGTATGAACATTTATATTTTGAAATGAGAATCACTTTGGTCAAATGTTGCATTTTATATGTTAATACAGTTGTCAATTTAATTTATATTGTTGATAACATGGTGTGTGGTGCCACACAGAAGATCATGTTATCAATTCCTTATAAATTATAAATAGTAGCTCATGACCGAGATGAATAGGGATAAACAATTGGAACGGTTGTAGTGTAATTTAGTATTTATGTGTCTTGATTATAAAATTACACTAGTACACTCTGTGTGTATTGAGCAGGACCATTTGAGGTTGTTCGATTTATACTGACTGCATAAAAGAACAGAACCTCTGTTATTATGGATGTGCATTCTCTTAATCCCGATATAATAACAAACACGTATACTTAATATTTGTTTCTTTGACTTATCAATGGGTGAGATTTATTCATTAAATCAATAGACCCGATGAATTGGGAGATAGTACCATTTATATGGTGTGCTGTTGATTATAAAAGGAAACTGTGTCCTATTTATTTAGGTTGATGATGCCCCCTTGAGGAGCTCATAAGGATTATCATGTAAACCTTATAGGTGAACTTAGTCCGACATGATAATAAGGTTGAGTGGTACTACTCTTGGAGCTATATGCTAATTAAGTGAGTTGTCAGTAACTCATTTAATTAATGGACATATGATATCTTAAACACAGCAGACTAACACACTCTTGATAAGTAGGATCCCATATTATAATATGGGATTGGTGCGGTAGTTCAATAATAACTCTTTAGTGGTATGAGTTATTATTGATGAACTTGAGTTGGGTGTCCGGGTCAAACACTGGAAGCTCAAGTCTATCAGGAGGCCAAAACTAATTCCTCTTATCGGTCCCTGTTGTAGCCTCTATAAAGCATCGCATTCACCCGTTTTGGTTTTGCTTCCTACCCAAGAAAGGGGTTGGCCACATCCTTGCTTGGTGCCCAAGCAAGGGGCTGGCCAAGCCTTGCTTGTTGCCCAAGCATAGGGCCGGCCAAGCCTTGCTTGGTGCCCAAGCAAGGGGTCGGTCACAATAAAAGAAAAAAAAAGAGTTATGAAAAGGGAGATTTTTTCTCTCAACAAAATTCTAAAAAATCTATTACTTTTTCTCCTTTTTTATCTAGCGCAAAGGGTTATAAAAGGAGAGGAGGTTGTGCCACAACAATCAATCAATTAAGTAGTGATAGGTTTTTCTACACAACTAAAAACCCTCTCCTTTCCCTTAAGGTCGGCGCCCCATCCTTTTCTTCTTCCCTTTCTTCCCTCTAGGGTCGGCGCCCCACTTCCTTTTCTTCTTCCCTTTCTTCCCTCTAGGGCTGGCGCCCCATCTTGGCACCTTGGTGGTCGGTGGTTTAGAGGAGAAGAAGAAGGAGGAGGCACCCCTTTTCTTTGCATCTTTTGGTGGTAGGCGGCTTGGAAACAAAAAGGGTTCAGGTGTTTTTGTCTTGGTAGATCATCACCCACACGACGTTTAAGAAGAGGAGAGGAATACAGTAGAAGATCAAGAGGTCTTTGTCTACGACGAAAGGTACAACTAGTTATTTATTATGCGACGCAACTAGTTTTGTTTTCTTTGCATGGATCCTGAAATACCAACACAAGAGGCTAGCGATTTTGTGTTTCATCTTTGTGTTTCGATTTTGTGTATCGATTTTGTATTTCAATCTTGTGCTTCGATTGTGGTCTCTGTAGTTAAACCTAAGGTTACTGTAAGAAGTTTAAATATTCAATTTCTTTGAAAGGTTTTGTCTCAGAAGTGGTGGATGATCCCATAACCAAGAAGGTCGAGTGCCTCGCCAACGACCTAGAAGTCAATCCTTGAAATAGATATTTAATCAACTTCTGTAATATAGTTTAACTTTTGAAGAACACATGAGTTAAACTTGGATTAATAATGTTAAGTTTCATTTGCAATCCAAGTTCAACTTCTGAAAAACACATGGGTTGCTAGGAAAAGTTCTGTGCTTGTATAAATTTTTTTTACAAGGGAAACAGAACGGAATTCCGAGTAGCACCCACTATAAACATACTATAAAACTCACCCGTAACCAATGCCTCAGCCGCTGATTCAATCCTGAAGAACTCACTGTCGAAACTTGAAGAAGTTGTTGCGTAAACAACAGTGACAGATACCACTGTGATCAGCCAACAACTCATACAAACATCCCAATCATAGTCCAATACCCAAATCTGCCCTACCTGAATCGGTGCCCCTCGTTCCCTCTCTGCTGACGACTGCTGGATGAAGAAAGAAGAAGGCCCGGTGATGAGTCTATGGTACGGGAGGTGAGACTAGGGCTCGGCTCCTTTGTGCAGAGGGTGAGGTTGCTCTAGTGTGTGGCGATGGTGGTCGATCGGCGCCGGCGCTCGTGAAGTGGTGGAGCACTGGTGGGGCGAGGCTGTTGTGAGAGATGACCACTGCTCCTATTACGGTCGCAACTTGCTCTGAGCCAATGGCATCCAATCACTTTGTGGTTGCCGACACTAACGCCCGATGACCGGTGGTCGGCAGATCGACGCTGGCACGATGGGATCTCTGTGGCGCTGGCATGATGGGGCAGAGGAGGGGATCGGGCAGTGGCGAGAAGAAGAAGCAAGACCCTTGGCCGAGGGGTTTTGTACGCGGGGAAGAAAGGAACCGTCGTGTGCAGCGCCGGTTAGGAAAAAGGAGATCGGGCGTGAGAGGAGAAGAGGCTCGATGCAAGGAGGTTATGGCACGGGCACGGGTTTAGCGGGGGAGAAATGAAATAAAGAAAAGAAAATAAAAATAAAAAATCAATCTTTTCCTCGTTTAAATGGGGTAGCCTGTACAGGCTTTCCCGGGGCCCAATATTGATCCCCTTAAATTCATCATACGAGCTCCGAAAAATTCTCAGAAAATTTTTAAATATTTTGAAAAATTCCATTATGGTTATTCACCCTTTTTTGATATTTTACAGTTATCTAACAAGGTTTGTTGAGTTTACAGGAAAGTCCTAAGTGTACTTAGGCAAAAGTCCTACCTGCGATTAGGCAGGTGGAAAACCCTAAGGGGTAGTAACCCTAGGTGAGGAAAAGTCCTAGCTGAGGTTAGGCAGGTGGAAAACCATAGAGGGAGGTAACCCTAGGTTCTAGGGGGTGGTAACCCTAGGCAGAAAGTCTTGGCGGGTCGAAGGCTTCGGGAAAGAATTCTAGAGTCGGGGACTTTAGGTTGAAATCCTGGTGTTGCGAACCGGGTGAAAGACTGGATGGGTTGTGCAGAGAACGTCCAGCAGAAAGTCCTGGAGCATCGAGCGTTGAACAAAAGTCCAGTCGGTCTAGAGGACCGGTCTGACAACAAGTAAACTCTCCTAATTGGAGTAGGTGAGGACGCGTTCCCCGGTGAGGGAACAGTAAGCGTCGGTTTGACCTAGGGTTTCCGGAGGAAATCCAAAGTTAGAACCAAATAGTCCGGTGACTGTCAAATATTTATCTTAATCTTATTTTATTGTGCTTAACTCTATTTTATAGGATATGTTTTATATTTGGACTAACACATCTTGCAGGGAGTGAAAAAGATGTAAAGCCTCGGATGAACAATACCTAAGGCGCCCTTCATGGAGCTTGGAGGCACCTCGGGTGCACTAGTCGAAGATCTCCGCATAGCAGGGCAGAGGGCACCCTCCATAGAGCTTGGAGGCACCTTGGACACTGGTTAGAGGGTGCCCTCCATGGAGCTTGGAGGCACCCTCAGGTGGATAAGCAGCGGGTGACGTGGGGCTTATCGACGCTATAGATTTGGCAGGGTTGGAGGCGCCCTCAATATGCTATATAAGCCTGTCTCAACTAGATGCTTCAATACAACATTTTTCAACGATTCTTCAACTGCGCACTACTAACAAAACAATTCGACAAAGTCATAACACGACTCCGACAACCATAAGCTCGACTTTGTCCATTCTTGATTTGTTGGTATACTTTAATTTATTGCATTTAAATTGTAATACTCCTTTTGTAATATTTCCGGATTGATAGTGAATTGCCTAAAGTAAACACTCAACGAGTGTGGGACTTGGAGTAGGAGTCACCACAGGCTCCGAACCAAGTAATTCCTTGGTGTGTTAATGTGTTGTTTCTTTTATTCCGCTACGTAACGTTTACTCTGATCGATTGTTTTAAAATGACGTGAAAGCCATGAGTTCTATTCACCCCCCTCCCCCTCTAGCACTTTCGATCCTATACTCCATGGTAGTTTTGATGTGATCAACCAAGTTAAAAAAAATGTGGAACTGCCACATCAGCGGCCCCATAGAGTCGGTCCCATGGATATGGAGGGAGGTAAATGCAGGTACATAGTTGAAAGCGCATGGCAGAGACGTTTACCCCAGGTCATGACACCCCAAGGATCGAACCCTGGACCTATCGACCACAAGACCATGCGCCCCCAACTGTGCTACACCTTGGGGATGATGATTAACTAAGTTAAAGTTAGGTCCTATTGTGTTTGATCCTTGTGTCTAAGTTTGCAGGAGCTTAGGAACATAAGAAGTCGAGCGGAAGACGCAGCTAGTGAGAAGGATGGCACAAGAAGGGAGCCGATAGGCTCAGTGCATCCAAGGGACGAGGTGCTATGGAAGGTGGATGAGAAGAATGTGGGTGATGTTTGAGGGACGACAAGCTAGAGCGGAAGCCTGCTTGAGGAAGAAGGCCAGAAATTGAGTTCGGATGAGCCCTATTTCGGTTGACCGATATCACCCAGGCGATCGGAGCAGCGGAAGAGATAAAATGGAGCTATGAAGCTACTGGAGGCACCTTCAACAAGAGTTGAAGGCACCTCCACGACCTTTAGGCAGAAGGCGCATTCAGCTGGGATGAAGGCGCTTTCAACCAACCATAGAAGGCACCTTCAACCAGACACATTTTGCCGTTGGTAGTGGATAAATTTTTATCCACTGGCGCCTTACTGGAGGCACCTTTTAGCTCTATGAAAGGCACCCTCAAGCCATGGATAAGATTTTCTAGGGGCTATAAAATGACCTCTGGACCTAGGAAATAAACAACAACTCTGGTTTTAATTTCCTAGCAACTTTCTAAGCTTTCAACGAGTGTAAGAGGCTTCTCCACCTTCAATGAAGGAGATTTTCTTTTAGTGCTTTTAATGGTCTTGGATTAACAACCACCTAGGTTGTAACCAAGTAAATCTGGTGTCTCGTCTTTAAGTTGTTACTTTCATTTATTATTATAGTTGCTTTTAATTAGAGTTAAAAGAACTGGAAAGGTTTTTTATTTATTTTTTTCAGGCAATTCACCCCTCTTGCTCCCCGCTGCACCAACAAGTGGTATCAAAATCCAACCGCCTTAGAAGGACTAACCGTCAATTGAATCACTGAAATGATAGCCGAACTAACAATTTACCCATCAAAGTTTGAGGGAGAATTTGCATCTTAGAAGAAACACATGGAGGTATTTTTTCAAAACCGATTTTGAATTATTGTTAATATTAAAATATGGATTTGTAGCACCGAAAGAAAAAGAGGAGTATCAATGGACCAAAAAAGAGCAAGCAGATTTCATGGCAAATGGACGAGTCAAATTCCATCTACTGAGAGTGCTACCTCTACAAGAAGTCAACAAAATCGGTACTTACGAATCAGAAAAGGAATTTTGGGAGAAGTTCCTAGAACTACATGAAGGTACGTCCACAGCCAAACTCGTAAAATGGGACCTGCTCTGAAACCAAATAAGCAATCTCCGAATGGAAGAAGGTGAATCGATTGCTCAACTACACGGAAGAATTAAGGAGCTAATTACTGGATTAATGAACCTTGGAGAAACGGTAATCAATCGAGACACGCTAAGGTATGCTTTAAATGTGTTTCAGAGAACACCAGAATGGACATCTATAGTAGATTCCTACTATATCTCCAAAGATCTCGAGATGAGTACTTTATAAAATCTTTTCTCCACTTTCAAATTACACGAATCTCAGTGTGTAGAACAAAGAAAGGGACCGAGTTAGAACATTGCCCTAAAGGCAAGAACGGACGATCCAAACTCTAAAGAGTCAATTGATGAAGATGAAATGGCTTTAATGGTAAGGAAATTTAATAAGTTTATTCGATCTAATAAGTTTAAATCGTAGATGAAAAAGGATTATCGAAACAAAAGGAAGGTCCGATGCTACAAATGCAATGAAGAAGGGCACATCAAGGATGAATGCCCTAAACTAAAGAAGAAGGAGAAAGACAAGGGCAACAGATCAAAACACAAGAACTTGAAGGTCATATGGGATGAATCATCATCCTCTGAGTTAGAGATCGAGACCTTCTCTGGACTAGCCCTAATGGCAAACTATCAAATAGAAGATGAAAGCAGCTCAGAGATGAACATCGATGAACGGGAAGGATCATTAGAAGAAAGCTGCGATGAATGGGGACATCAGATCACAAGGTAAGTAATGTACGTGCACTATCTCCCGAGTAGTCTTTTAATTTTGTCAAAATTCTTTCTAAAAATTTGTACAAATTAGAAAAAGAAAGTATTGATTAAAAAAAATAATCAGCTAATGCATGCCCTCTAGAATTGTATGATAATCTAAAATTAGAAAAAAAAATTTGAAGATAGAAATCAAAAAATTGAAAAATGACCATGCATGCTTGAATTTGAATAATTGTCAAAAACCAAAATCTAGAAAGTATGGTAGACTAAACTAGTATATTAGACATCACCAGGGATAAATTAGGAATATTCCTAAAAATTATGTACCCCCCAAATTTTATTAACCCAGTAGGTAGGAACTTATATTGGATTCCAAAAATATACTTAGAGTAAAATTCTTTTTAAATGGGTTAAATGTGAGAAAGGAAATTAAATATTAATTTCTTTAAAAGTCTTTATATAAGAAAGTGGTTGTTGCTTCAATATCCAAGAAGACCTAGTGCCTCGCCACAGCCTAGAAGCATATTATTGAAATAAATATTTAATTGATTAACTGATAAACTGATTTACTGTGATAATCTGTTAACAAGTTAGAAATTTATTTTTTCAAATTTTCACAATTAACAAAATATTTTTATTAACTCTATTATTTTTTTATACAAATTATGACTTTATGAAAAAATTTTCTGTTTACTATTTTTTTAAGTACCCCTCAAAATTAAAATTTTTCTATTTATTATTTTTTTAAGTACCCCTCAAAATTAATTTCAAAATATTCTAACTTCTTATGTTATTTTTCCTTTTTTTTTTTTTTGATGTGATCAAAGGGGGAGAGATAGGTACAAGTTAAGGGGGAGTTAGTATATATTTTTATCAATTTTTTGCAAAATTCTTTAATTCAATCTAGTTTTACCCTAACTTGAACTTGGGTGAATACACCTCAAAAAGGGAAAGATTGTTGGAACCCCGTGGTAGTTTTAAAGTGATCAACCAAGTTAAAGTTAGGTCCTGTTGTGTTTGATCCTTGTGTCTAAGTGTGCAGGAGCTTAGGAACACAGGAAGTCGAGCATAAGATGAAGGTAGCGAGAAGGATGGCATGGGAAGGGTGTCGATGGGCTTGGTGCATCCAAGGGATGAGGTGTTGTGGAAGAGTACACCGGTGGATGAGAAGGGCGTGCGCGACGTTTAAGGGACGAGAAGCCAGAGTGGAAGCCTGCTTGAAGAAGAGGGCCGGAAATTGGGTTCGGGTGAGCCTTATTTCGATTGGTCGATATCACCCAGGCGATCGGAGCAACGAAAGAGCTAAAATGGAGCTATGGAGCTACTGGAGGCGCCTTCAACAAGAGTTAAAGGCGCCTTCAGCAAGAGTTGAAGGCACCTTCAGCAAGAGTTGAAGGCGCCTTCAGCAAGAGTTGAAGGTGCCTCCGTGACCTTCAGGCAGAAGGCACCTTCAGCTAGGCTGAAGGCGCCTTCAACCAGCCATGGAATGCACCTTCTAACCCCATGGAAGGCTCCTTCGACCATGCACATTTTGCCATTGGCAGTGGATAAACTTTTTTCCACTGGCACCTCGCTGGAGGCGCCTTCCAGCTCTATAGAAGGCGCCCTCAGGCCACGGATAAGATTTTCCAGGTGATATAAAAAGACCCCTGGACCTAGGAAATAAACAACAACTCTGGTTTTAATTTCTTAACAACTTTTTAAGCATTCAATGAGTATAAGAGGCTTCTCTACCTTCAACAAAAGAAAATTTTCTTTTAGTACTTTTATTGGTCATGGATTAACAACCACCTAGGTTGTAACCAAGTAAATTTGGTGCCTCATCTTTAAGTTGTTATTTTCATTTATTATTATAGTTGCTTTTAATTAGAGTTGAAAGAATAGGAAAGGTTTTTATTTATTTATTTTTAGGCAATTCACCCCTCTTGCCGGCCCTACTGCACCAACAAAAATGCTCTATTCGGTCGACCGAATAAGGTGATTAGTCAACCAATCAATTAATACTCATTAATGTATGAAGATCAAATCTTAGCAAAGAAGGAATGCAAGGGGTTCAGTCGACCGATAGGAGGATCAATCGACTGAAAGGATCAGTCAACTAAACAACTTTTCGATCGACATAACAAAACTTATATTAGGGGAGCTCGAGGTCTGAGGTAGTGCAATCATTTTTCAATTCATATCTCTGCAAAACTATTGTTTATGCTCTTACTCTATGCTTTATCTTCACAAGCAAGCTGCTCCATCAAGAAGTGCCAACAAAGCTTCATCTTCTACCTATTATCGGTATAATTTTAGTTAAGCTTGCATTATTTTATTTTTCTAAAAGATAGTAGTATGTTACTATCTTTTCATTTATACAAATTTCTTCTTTATGAAGGTTTCAGGAAGAAGAGTTATAGTGGATTACCCATCGGTGTGATCAAAGATCGTGGGTCTTGGAGTAGGAGTTGACAAAGGTGCCGAACCAAGTAACTCAACAAGTCTTATTATTTTTCGCTGCACTCGTATTGTTTTTATGATACAAAAGAAAAAGTTCTAACAAATGATATTCACACCGCCTCCCTCTATTGCTTCTTTTTTATCCATCATTTTTGTAGGATTGAGATGTACTAGAGGGGGGTGAATGACACTCATGGTTTTTTTATATTTTTCATAAAACACAAAATAGGAAGCGGAAAGTAAGAAACACAGAATAAGGACACCAAGGATTTACTTAGTTCAGAGACTATGATGACTCCTACTCTAAGGTCCGCGATCATTGATCACTTTTGTTGGGAAACCACTTTAGTATCAGAAAATCTTTAAAATTTTAGATACAAAGTTGAAGCGTACAAGTATTGCATAAAAAAAATGGTTACTAACGACTTGGAGAAATTGATCTTCTGGCGTGATTGTTGTTGAAGCAGTGTTTGGGCGTTGTCGAATAGTTTTCGAAGCATACAAAGAAGATGACAGTAATTTGAATGAATTATTGCTTTGGAGTATTGGTTGAGGCCTTCTTTTACATCCAAGTTGAGCTTGATCCAAATCCACTGATCTTGAGATCAAGTTTGACTCGACATTAATCGGTCGATCGATCCTCCCTGATTGGTCGACTGATCCTTCTAGATCCGCCCAACTTTCTGTCTAGATGCTATTACTTTGGATAGAAGTATTCATTCAGTCGACCGATCCAACCATTTGGTCTACTAAACCTTTGATGTTCCTCAACTTATTAGGTCCGATCAACCAAGTCTGATTAGCCTGCAGTCTATCCACTATTCGGTCGACTGAACTCGAGGTTGTTGGACCCCGTAGTTGTTTTGATGTGATCAACCAAGTTAGGTTAGTTCCTGCTTGTTATTTGATCCCTGTGTCTAAGTATGCAGGAGCTTAGGAGCGCAGGAAGTCGAGCGGAAGATGCGGCTAGCAAGAAGGATGACACGGAGAGAGAGCTGATAAGCTCGGTGCGTCCGAGGGATGAGGTGACCGCGGAAGAGTGAAACTAGACGAAGAAGGAGTAGGCTGATTGCGTCGCCAACGGAAAGGCCAAATTTCACCTGCTCAGTGTGCTGCCGCCCTAGGAGGTAAGTCAGATCGGAAGCTACGACTCCACCAAAGACCTCTGGGATAAATTCCTGGAGCTCCATAATGGCACCTCAGAAGTGAAGCTTGTTGGATCGAGACGCGCTAGAGGGGGGGTGAATAGCGCTCGCGGCTAAATCGTTCGTTTATCAGAATCGTAAAACTATCGGAGTATTTAAAACCTCGTTCAGAAATTAATGTAGCGGAAATAAAATATAGAAACACACACATAAGAACACGGAGGATTTACTTCGTTCGGAGCCTAAGGCGACTCCTACTCGAAGGCCCGCGATCCTTGATCGCTTCCGGTGGGCAACAACTATAAGCTCGATGAATATTACAATCTAATTACAAATGTAACTATGATTAAAATTATACCGACAACTGTAGTAGAAAAGAAATCTGAGCTCCGGGTCGTCGAAATGTTGCAACAGCACTTTGGAAGCAGTACTTGAGCAGAATACAGTAGAATGGAAGCTTAGAAGTTGATGATCTGATGTGCTGCTCGAACCCTGCTTTTAAACAGTGTTCAAGGCGCCTTAAACAGGCTCCAAGGCGCCTTGGAGCTTAAATTCTATCCCGATCTGCTCGTTGCGATAACCCTTTGACTGCCGCGACCTGAAGGCGCCTCCAAGCTGTCCAAGGCGCCTTCAATCCATCCAAGGCGCCTTAAGCCTACTTCTCGCGCCAACTCAGGTTTTGCACCCGAGGCACCTCCAAGCCCCATGGAGGCGCCTCGAACATTGTTCATCCGAGTTCTTCTTTGTGTTTTTGGTACCTGTAAGTATGTTAATCCAAAAATACCTGCACCACAAAGTTAATACAAAATAATAGTATGAATATGAAGTAATGACAGTCTCCGGACTGTCCGGGTCTGTCGACCCAACGCCTACTGTTCCCTCTACGGGGAATGCGTCCTCACCTACTCCACTCAGGAGATTTACCTGCTGCCAGTGCGATCCTCCAGATCGACTGGACTTTTGCTCAGCACTCGACGCTTCCGGACTTTCTGCTGGACATCCGCTTCCTGGCTAGTCCAGTCTTTCACCTGGTTCGCGACACCAAGACTTTCCACCTAGGGTTACCACCCCCTAGGACTTTTGCCTGAAGCTATTGACCTGCCAAGTCTTTCCGCATAGGGTTACCACCTCCAATGACCTAGGGTTACCACCCCCTAGGGTTTTTTCTTGGTCCTAACCACTGTTAGGACTTTCCTGAGACACTCAATCAACATGTTAGATAGCAACAACCCTTAACTTTGAATCCTTTGCCATTATCAAAACTCAGGTTCGATCGTCGGATGCTTCCCGCACCAACAATCTCCCCTTTTTTTATTATGGCAACTCAAATTCAAAGTTAAGTCAACAAACGAATAGATGAACACAGGCAAATTTGCTAAGAATAGATGAACACATTTAACAACGCAAATTTGCTAAAGTAAACCCTACGAATTTAAAGTTTTAGCACCAACTATATGCTCCCCCTTAACTGTTGCTCCCCCATTTTATATTATTTTAAATTTGAATTTTACATTTACAATTTTGCTACTCTCCCCCTTTGCCATATATCAAAAATAAGCAAGAATAGTCATTTGAATAACTAGATTTTAAGAACACTTAACAGTCATTTTTTAGCTAAGTGAAAAGATGATGTTAGGTCTTTGGAGGCTGAGTTAACATTATAAAATTGTTAGGAAGTGGATCTTTTTGATAGATTTTAAAAGCTAGTAAAAATATAATTTTTTAAAAAGTTGCGTTTTAATCTTGAACGTACTGAGTTAAGTTTTGAAAAACTGTGCAGGAATTTACAAAGTTAGCTAAGTTCAACAAAGTTTTGAAAATTGAGATTGGAACTTAGCTTACAAGTATTGAATTTTGAAAACTTAAGTTAACAGTAAACTTAGCTTAAGTTTAGATAATATTTAAATTTTAGGACAAGGAGGGAGTAATGTAGCTAAAAAATTTGGTTTAAGTTATTCATTCAAAGTCAGTTGGTCCTTAAGTCCAAGCATGAGTCATGTTCAATAGATTAACTTGCTAGGTATCAGAGCCCTTAAGATCAAACATGCTTAACTAGAAAATTGAGTATCCTTTACCAACTGTCTAACCTTTAGCTACTTGCTGATTGTCTACAAGGCAACAGCTTTCACATGGTTAGTCAAGTTAAGTTACTTTGGTCCAGATAGATTTGACTAGAGCTGGACGACTTAACTTGATTGATGTATATTGCGTATTTAACGCCCAGACTCATATCGATGCACAGATATAGGCATTCTTGAGTCCAGGCTGTACCCTATGCATCTCACGCCGTTCTATGCTTTTCAATCACAATCAAGGTATACCTAGGTGTTTGTGAGATGCTCTGGTTTGAGTCTAGGGGAACAAGATTTCTAGGGGGTGAGTTTAGGCTAAGTCCAACTTTTGAAAAATCTAGGAAATTGAGAATTTTGAAATTTATTTTTCCTAGAATTTGAAAAATGTTAAGTAAACCCAGAATTTGTGAAACTGACTAAGCATGCACATAAGTATGTATCACTTTAAGGAAGTCTAAAAATAAATAGGTAGTGAAGTGAGGGTGTCTATTGGCAACAATCCATAGTACAATGCATAAAAGAGTCATATCAAATAGCAGGATCATCTACTCGAGGAGCATCAGCTGGAGGGTCATCAGCGGAAGGTGGTGCATGGGGTTGCTCAGGTGCTGGCTGACCTAGACGTCGTATCTCGTCACGAAGGGACGTAAATCCGGCAGCCATCTTGAACCGAATAGAGAGAACTATCCGTCGTGTCTGGATGGACTCGACCTCGAGTCGAGCAAGTCTGTCCTCGACGGAGAGTGATGTAGAGGTCAAAGGTCCAACTGAGGTGGATGGTCTGGCAGACGGGGAAGGATCCGCGAAAAGATCCTCAGCTAAGAAATCAGCCCACTCCTCTCCCTCGCCTAGTATATCCTTGGCTGCTGGAGCGATAGGGGCAGCTGCTGGCTGTGGTCGTCCTGTCCAAGCTAGAACTCCATCAGCTGTGATATCGGCACCGGCTAGTCTACAACTACGGGATCCTAGCTCGTCATATATAGTAAGAGGAATGACTGTCCCCCTGGTCACATCTATACCCTCTATGGTCAAAAAGAAGCGTATCAAAATATGACAATAGGGCATGTGTGTACTATCTTGGAGGTGACTGTCCCAGATGCACAGATAATGTTCTGGAATATATTCAAGGCTATATCGATATCTAATCGATGGCACAGGGTGTACAAGAAAAATGAGTGGGAAGGCCTCATCTTCGGGACATCCCGAGATGAGATCGACAGAATACATGGTGTCAGGACCCTATACATCACGTAGTCCTGAACCCGAAGAGAGACTGACCTGAACTCAGTCAGGCCAGCAGGTCTCTCTTCCCCGAAGAAATACGTATAGATAGTATCTAACGTAATATTGAGTAAGGATCGCCAAATGGCAGGTCCCTACTGGGGTAGCATAAGAAGGTAGACTCTGAAACCCTAAGTCCTAGGGTGGTGCGTAACAAAGTGGGAGTAAGCTCAATGTCAACGCCAGCAACTCTGGTGGAGTACCTATTATCATCAACCCTCTCAAGGTTGTGATAAAACTGTGCACATAACTCCTGGTTTACTGTATCAGTGCAGTAAACCAGTTGGTCCAGTTGATAGTGCTCTATCATTTGGATAGATGGCTGACAAAACTGGGTATAAAAGGTCCTATTTACATATCTAGGTTTGATAGGTTCAAAAGTGTAATTAGCAAAAGTATCCCTAAGATGTATAGTAGGGAATCTGATATCTGCTGATAGAAGTCTAGCTGGATTAGGATCAACGTGTCGGCGCTTCCTATTTTCAACGATTTTACCAAAAATTGACAGAAATAAGCAGAAATTTTACGTAAAATTTGATCGGGAAGGATTGGGATTATACCTAGGAGGCATTACCAAGTGTTGAGGGGAGATTAAACGGGTTGAAGACGCCTTGGTTGCTAGAATCCGCATGCGGAAGACGTGCTCGGCATTGGCAGAAAAACGAACAGAAGGAATCTGTTCGTTTTCTAAAGCGGGGAATTGAAGGCGCCTTAAGTATGTTAAGGTGCCTTAAGCATCTTAAGGCGCCTTAGGTCCCCTTTTGTTTTTTTTTTGATATTTTTTTTAATTTTATTTTTTAAGTAATTTAATAAAGATTTTAAGATTGAAAAATTTTAAAGTTAATGGATTTTGAAGAGATAATTTTGAAATTTGAGTTAAAAATAATTTTGAAATAAAATAATTTTGAAATTTGAGTTTTTAAAAATAATTTTCAAATAATTTGAGTTTTAAAAATAATTTGAGTTTTTTTCTTAAAATAATTTTGAAATAATTTGAGTTTAAAAAATAATTTTGAAATAATTTGAGTTATAAAATTATTTTTGAAATAAGTTTTTAAAATAATTTTGAAATTTAAGTTTTTAAAATAATTTTCAAATTTAAGTTTTTTAAAATAATTTTGAAATTTATGTTTTTAAAATAATTTTGAAAATTAAGTTTTTAAAATAATTTTGAAATTTAAGTTTTTAAAATAATTTTGAAATTTAAGTTTTTAAAATAATTTTGAAAATTAAGTTTTAAAAATAATTTTGAAATTTAAGTTTTTAAAAAAATTTGAAATTTAAGTTTTTAAAATAATTTTGAAATTTAAGTTGTTAAAGAATTTTGAAATTTAAGTTGTTAAAATAATTTTGAAATTTAAGTTTTTAAAATAATTTTGAAATTTAAGTTTTTAAAATAATTTTGAAATTTAAGTTGTTAAAATTACTTTGAAATTTAAGTTTTTTTAAAATGATTTTGAAATTTAAGTTTTTAAAATAATTTTGAAATTTAAGTTGTTAAAATAATTTTGAAATTTAAGTTTTTTTAAAATGATTTTGAAATTGAGTTTTAATATAATTTGAGTTAACCAATTGAATTGTTGATTTAAGGTCAAGTCAATTTTAATAATTTAATTTCTTAGTCATCTCACCTGATCTAAATTGTCAATCAGGGAATCCTATAATTGCTGTGAGATGAATTACGGTTTAATTTAAGGGTCTGTTTTAACTTTGTGTTAGATTCAGGTTTAGCTTTGGGTTCAACAAATAAGCATTTTTTGGATAAACTTCTGGGCTATGGTGAATCACAAGGAGCTCATTAAAGTAACCATGCCTTCGAGGTTTTCCAAATAGTCCTACCCATTGAACTTAATACTAATTCTTGGTCTAACTAGTTAGGATCCATTTAAGGGTAGCTTCGGTCAGTTCCACTTGGCCAAATGCACCAGGTCGAAGCCATATCTTCCTAGACATGCGATGCCCAAGCTTCCCTAACGTACTATCACCCAAAAACTTCACCAGTACCGTGGGTCAAGTTAAACCTAGCCCATTTTATTCTAACCTTAATTACCCTGCCGGGTAATGTACTCTTGTTTTACCCATTTCGGGTAGATTAGGTTCAGTTACCCTGTCGAGTAGTTCAGTTGGAGGTGCCAGCTAGTTTGGATCCTCCATCTATTTTTAATTTGATTTTCAATTTTGAATTTATAATTTAATTTCAAATTTTTAATTTAATTTTTGAATTTAATTTTGAATTTATAATTTAATTTCAAATTTTTGAATTTTGAATTTATAATTTCGTTTAATTTTAATGGTTTTTCTGTTAACTCCCCCTGGATCATAGTCTCGATATGGCCTATCGAGGAAGTGTATTTGATCCTTCGGGACCTCCAACTTGATTAATCAATTTGGACTTGGGGACCCATGTTTGAATTATGTTTCTATTATTTCTATTAACTAGAGACAGATATGATTTATATTTTCTGTTGGTTCTAAATCCAAGTCCGGATTTATTATAAACGGCTCGTTGTTTTCCAAGAATTAGGTCCAAATTCTTGGAACCCAAGGTGAACCGTTCCAACGTGTTCTTGAGTTCTTTAATTTGAGTTTTCAAATTGGAATTTTCTTCCTCAAGTTGTTGGACTTGAGTCGAACTTCTAATTTGAACTGGCTCAGTTAAAGCACTCAAGTCAGTCGCTTCCTTAAGGGTTGTTACCTCCTTTTGGAGCGACTTAACCCGGACATTGGATTTAGCCAACTTCTTTAATAAGTAAGGAATTGAATTTTCTGAATCATCTAAGATAATACTAGAAATTAAAGAACTTACAATGGGTTTAGAACCTTCGGAAACGGATACGGATCCGTGGCTTCGCTCGGACTCGGTTCCAGATTCGCTTTCGGTATCTGTCTCGTATTCGGACTCAGTTTCCACCACATATGCTAGTACTGGTAATGCGAGGAAGCTTGTCAGTTCTTCTTCGTCAGTCTCAGATTCGTCTGAAGATTCAGACCATGTTGCCTTCATCATCTGTTTCTTTCTAGCTTCCTCTGTCTTGCTTATACCTACACCCAAAGTAATACCTTCCTCGACCGAAATAGTATCATACTGTTCATCTAATTCAAATAAATCATCTATTAAATTATGCTTACTTACTTGGCTACCTTCGTGTAACTGAATCAGATTCTCCCACAGCTCCTTGGCGCTTGAGAATGGGCCGGTGCGATTCGGCTCCTTATTCGTTAAGCCGCACTGAAGTGTATACGTTGCTTTTGCGTCTGCTTCTACCTTTTTGATAAGATTCGTGTCCCAGTTCTCGTACTGTAGTGGCATGCCAGCTTTGTTAGTTGGTATATCGAGCTCGGTCTTGGTGATCATCCAGACATCGAACTCGGTTCGTAGGTATGACTCCATTCGGCCTTTCCAGTAGCCGAAGTCTTCGCCGGAGAAGAGTGGTGGACGAGTGGTGCTATAGCCTTCTTGGAGAGCCATTGAATCTTGCACGAAAAAGTGAACAAAAACTTTTCCCAGGACTTAATCCTGGATTAGTAGTGTGGTAGAAGGATAGAAGTAGAAATTTACGAGTTTCGAGAAAAAATAATAAAATAATAATAAAATATTATTAAAAACTATTTAAAAAATATTATTTCAAATTTTGCCAAATTCAAGATTTTATCGATACTAATAAACCGTGAAAGGATGAAAATGAATTTTTCGAAAACAGTTTTGGAGGGAAAAAAAACGAAAGGCGTCCCCCTATTTATTTTTAGCCTAAATAGACGAAAAAGCCACAAAAGAAATGCTCGAATGGTGGTTTCACCTATTCAAAGCGACCCCGCTCTGATACCAATTGTTGGATCGAGACGCGCTAGAGGGGGCGGGGGTGAATAGCGCTCATGGCTAAATCGTTTGTTTATCAGAATCGTAAAACTATCGGAGTATTTAAAACCTCGTTCAGAAATTAATGCAGCGGAAATGAAATAGAGAAACACACACATAAGAACACGGAGGATTTACTTCGTTCGGAGCCTAAGGCGACTCCTACTCGAAGGCCCGCGATCCTTGATCACTTCCGGTGGGCAACAACTATAAGCTCGATGAATATTACAATCTAATTACAAATGTAACTGTAATTAAAATTATACCGACAACTGTAGTAGAAAAGAAATCTGAGCTCCGGGTCGTCGAAATATTGCAACAGCACTTTGGAAGCAGTACTTGAGCAGAATACAGCAGAATGGAAGCTTGGAAGTTGATGATCTTATGTGCTTCTCGAACCCTGCTTTTAAACAGTGTTCAAGGCTCCTTAAACAGGCTCCAAGGCGCCTTGAAGCTTGAATTCTATCCCGATCTGCTTGCTGCGATAACCCTTTGACTGTCGCGACCTGAAGGCGCCTTCAAACCTTTCAAGCCGCCTCCAAGCTGTCCAAGGCGCCTTCAATCCATCCAAGGTGCCTTAAGCCTGCTTCTCGCGCTAGCTCAGGTTTTGCACCCGAGGCGCCTCCAAGCCCCATGGAGGCGCCTCGGACACTGTTCATCCGAGTTCTTCTTTGTGTTTTTGGTACCTGCAAGTATGTTAATCCAAAATTACCTGCACCACAAAGTTAATACAAAATAATAGTATGAATATGAAGTAATGACAGTCTCCGGACTGTCCAGGTCTGACTTCAGATTTCCGACCGGAAACCCTAGGTCGACCCAACGCCTACTGTTCCCTCTATGGGGAACGCGTCCTCACCTACTCCACTCAGGAGATTTACCTGCTACCAGTGTGATCCTCCAGATCGACTGGACTTTTGCTCAGCACTCGACGCTTCCGGACTTTCTGCTGGACATCCGCATCCCGGCTAGTCCAGTCTTTCACCTGGTTCGTGACACCAGGACTTTCCACCTAGGGTTACCACCCCCTAGGACTTTTGCCTGAAGCTATCGACCTGCCAAGTCTTTCCGCATAGGGTTACCACCCCCTATGACCTAGGGTTACCACCCCCTAGGGTTTTTTCTTTTGGCTAACTGCAGTTAGGACTTTCCTGAGACACTTAATCAACATGTTGATAGCAACAACCCTTAACTTTGAATCCTTTGCCATTATCAAAACTCAGGTTCGATCGTCGGATGCTTCCTGCACCAACAAAGATAGCAAGGCGCGATGGACTCTGGACACAACTAACAAATCTTCGGATGAACAATGGCAAGAAGGTTGCGCAACTCCAAGAAATGATCAAGGAGCTGATAACGCAACTGACGAATCTTGGTGAAACGGTAACAAACCAAGATTCCATTCGGTATGCACTTAACACCTTCCCCAGAACTCCGGAATGGGCCTCCTTAGTAGATGCGCACTACATCTCTAAGGACCTTGAGGTAAGTACTTTAGAAAACTTATTCTCTACATTTGAACTTCACGAGTCTCGAATCACAGAGCCTAAGAAAATGGAGAAGATGAACCTCAATATTGCCCTACAAGCCAAAAAGGACGATCCCGATTTTGAAGCATCGGTCGACGAAACCGAACGGTACTACTAGTAAGAAAGTTAAATAAATTTGTTAATACTAATAAATTTAAATCGTAGTTAAGGAAGCATCAACGCAACAGAAGGGTGGTCCGATGCTATAACTGCAATGAGGAAGGGCACATCAAGGATGATTACCCCAAGTTGAAGAAAAGACACAAGGAGAAGCCTCAGAGACCGACGTCCTCTACACGCAAGAGTCTGAAGGCTACATGGGATGTCCCCAGGGCGTAGCACAGATGGGGAGTGCATGGTTCTGTGGCTGAAAGGTCCAGGGGTCGATCCCCGGGTGCCACTGCCTAGGGTTAACGTCTCCGCCATGCACTTTCCACCTGTGTACCTGCATTTACCTCCCTCCATATCCGTGTGACCGGCTCTAGGGGGGTCGCTGATGTGGCGGTTCCACATTTTTTTTTCTGAAGGCTACAAGGAATGACTCTTCATCCTCCGAGTCAGAAGTCGAAGCCTTCTTAGGAATAGCACTGATGGCCAACCATCTCTTTGAAGATAACTCGGACTCAGAGATGAGCATAGTTGAAGGGGGAGGATCCTCAAAAGAAGAAGAAAGCTGCGACAAAGGGGGAGCGTCACCAAGTAAGGTAAGGTACGTGATCTTACCCCTACTCAATCCTTTAATTTTATCAAAATGCTTACAAAGGATCTAGCAATCTTAGAAAAAGAAAATACTGAATTGAAATTGAACTTAGCAAAAGCATGCCCACTAAAAATGTATGATAATTTAAAATTAGAAAATTAAAAATAAAAAATTGAAATTGAGAATTTAAAAGATAATCATGCATGTTTAAATAAATTTCCAAAATCAAAATTAAGGATTTATGGAAAATTAAACTGGTATATTAGAAAACATCAGGGACAATTTAGGAAAGTTCCTAGAAACTATATACCCCCTATGTTTCTGATTAATCAAGTAGGAAGGAATCTTTACTGAATTCCAAAATCATTGCTAGATTAAATTTAAAAGTTAAAGGCTTTCAGAGAAGAAAATTAAACAGTAAATTTCTTTATGAGACTTTGACTAGAAAGTGGTTGTTGCTCCAATAACCAAGAAGGCCTAGTGTCTCGCCACTGTCTGGAAGCCAAATATAGAAATGAAATGTTTAATTAAACTTTCTTGAAAAGCATAATTAAATAATGTTTGTAAAAGTTCTTCAAATTTTTTTTGGCTTAGAAAAATATTTCTAGCATAAAATTTTCACTTAGAAAAATTTTCAGAAGATATTTTTGTTTAAGTTAAAATTTTTTTAAAATTAGAGAAATTCTCGTGCCAAAATTCTTTAATTTTTTTTTTTCAAAAAAAAAGGTCCTCTAAAGTTAGGTTTTTTAGAATTCTTGCAAAATCACCTCTTAAATTCGATATTTTAATGTTTAACTTTGAAATTTTTTAAACCCCATTATTTTTGCTGTGATCAAAGGGGGAGAGAGGTACAAGTTAAGGGGGAGTTAAAGTTAAGGGGGAGTTAGATTTTAAATTTTTTTTTGGAATTGCAACTTTTTATTGCAATCTTTTTTGCTTAAACTGTTAATGAGTAATTTCTTTAAAATTACTATTTGTCAGTTAGTAATTTTTACTATTTGTTTTTATACCCTAACTTGAACTTGGGTTGATGTACATCAAAAAGGAGGAGATTGTTGGACCCCGTGGTTGTTATGATGTGATCAACCAAGTTAAGTTAGGTCATGCTTGTTATTTGATCCCTGTGCCTAAGTGTGTAGGAGCTTAGGAGCACAGGAAGTCGAGCGGAAGACGCGGCTAGCGAGAAGGATTGCACGGAGAGAGAGATGATGAGCTCGGTGCGTTCGAGGGACGAGGTGACCGCGGAAGAGTACACCGGTGGACGAGAAGAACGTATGCGGCGTTCGAGGGACGAGAAATCGGGAAGGAAGGCTGCTTGAGTAGAAGACCGGAAGTTTGGTTCGGGTGAGCCCTATTCCGGATAGTGGAGATCACCCAAGCAAACGGAGCCGGAGCAGAAGAGACCGGGACCAAGCCGAGCTGAAATGGAGCAGAAGGCCCGGACGAAAAGTCAACCTGGTTGTCTTCATAATCCGGGCGCCCGGATCCATTTCGAGTGCTCAGACCTTCAGGAGCCCGGAACCATTCCGAGCGCCCGGGATGCCTTCTTATCTTGATCATGGTCAAACCACAATCTATACATTGGGGGATAAAATTTTATCCCCCCAGGGCGCCTGGAATCCTTCAGGATGCCACGACCAAGGCTATAAATATAGCCTTGGTCCAGATCTAATAATTCAATTAAGAAAACAACTCTGTATTCCTTTCTTGATATAGTTTTGAGCTTCTAGTGTGTAAAAGGCTTCTCCGCCTTCAGAGAAGGAGATTCTTCAGAGCTTTTTTTACTGCCTTGGATTAACAACCTTCTAGGTTGTAACCAAGTAAATAGCTGAGTCTTTCTTTTTCTTTATGTTAGTTTACTTTTATTACTATTGCATATTTTGGAGTTGAAAGAATCGAGGAGGGTGTACTTTGATTTTGGTAGGCAATTCACCCCCCTCTTGCCGGCCCCAGCTGCGCCAACAGAGGTTTGGTCGACCGATCCCTTAATTGAAGCTCCACTATTTTTTGATCGACTAATCCCAATGTTCAGTCGATCAAGCAAGGTAAAAATCTTAATTTGTAAAATGTTAGTTTTCTGCAAAATAGAGTTAGGTTAATAGGCAGATAAGGTATTTTAACAGTCTCTGGACTGTTCGATTTTGATTTTGAATTTCACTGAAACTCTAGGTCAGACCGATGCCTACTATTCCTATAGGAATGTGAATACATTAGAGGGGGTGAATAGCATATTTTGAAAATTGAGAGTGAATTAAATAGAAGTACACAATAGAAGAATAAAAGAGAGAAGCTAGAAGAAGAAAGACAATCACTCGCTAACACAAGTAGTTTTACTTAGTTCAGAGCCTACAATGACTCCTACTCCTAGGCCCACACTCATCGAGTGCTTTCATTGAATAATCCACTAATAGTTTGAATGGTCTTAATTAGATCCTGTCTCCTTGAGATCAAGATATAGTCATGGTCTTAACTTAGGTTTTTGAAATAGACCTAAGTTGTACCGATGCCTACAGTTCTCTCAACTGGGAACGCGTCCTCACTGGATCTCACTTCCAGTTGCTTACCTTTACTTACCAACTGTAGTCACTTGACTTACCTTTGACCCACCAGGTCTTCCAGTCAGTTATCAGGTCCGTGATACAACTAGACTTCGACTAGTTGTCAGGTCTTACGGATCCAACCTTCCCACCGGATATCGGGTCCCGGGACCTATCTAGACTTCATATCAGCTATTGAGCCCCACGGACCTAGCTGGATGTCCAATCCTTGACCTGTCTAGTCTTCCTCCTAGTGTTCGCGACCCCCAGGACTTTCACCTAGAATCCATGACACTAGGATTTCGCTGACATCCTTGACCTGCCAAGACTATGCCCAGTCCCTCGAACCAAGACTTTGTTGCCTAACCGTAGCTTGGACTTTCCACCTGCCTAGCTTCAACTAGGACTTTCTTTTACCTAAGATCACTTAGGACATTTTTGAACACTTAGTTCTATTGGATTGAAAATATACTAGAGGGAGGGTAGGGTGAATAGCGATCGTAGAAAAACTTGATTTAAACTTTAAGTTATGCAGCAGAAAACAGAAGCAAAAGATAGGAACGCTAACATAAGTTGGTTTTACTTAGTTCAGAGCCTTCAACGACTCCTACTCTAAGGCCTGCACTCATCGAGTGCTTTCATTGGGCAATCCACTAATAGGTTGAAAGGTTATAAATTAAGTATAGGAACTATATATAAAAATTACCAACAAAAAGAAACTAAGTAAAGCTGAAGTCTGGTTGTCGGTGGAACATAGTAGCGTTATGGGAGCCTTTTCGGAGCACTGAGCAAGAAGGAAACTTTAGTAGTTATTGTTCTGAAGCTCTGGGTTGAAGGTATTTAAATAGGTCCATTCCGAGCACCTGGAACCCTTCGGGGCGCCTGGACCACGTGGCTCGGCCATTCGACGTGCTCCACTCAGCTTGCGGATAATTCTTCGGGCCTAAGCGCCTGGACCGAGTCTGAGCACTTGGACGGAGTCAAGGCGCCTGGACCGCCTGGGACCCCACGGCCCCATCTAGGCAAGCCTGGTACGGGCGCTCGAACTAGCTCCGGCGCCCCGACTCCGAGCGCCTGACCCCCTTTTCTTCAACTTTTCCTCCAAAAATAAAAGGTTAGTCAAGGCAATCAAAAAATATATTTTACCCTATAAAATAGAGTTAGCACAATTGGAACCCCAAGGTTGTTTTGGTGTGATCAACAAGTTAAGTTAGGTCCTGTGTGTTTTTAATCTTGTGTCTGAGTGTGCAGGAGCTTAGGAGCACAGATAGTCGAGCGGAAGATGCAGCTAGTGAGAAGGACGGCAGTCCGAGGGACGAGGTGCTGCGGAAGAGTACACCGGTGGATGAGAAGTAAGCGTGTGGTGGTTCCGAGGGACGAAAGCCGGAGCGGAAGATTACTCGGGGAGCAAGAGACGCAGCTAGCGAGAAAGACGGCACGCGGTGCGTCCGAGGGACGAAGACTGTGGATGAGTACGCTGGCGAACGAGAAGGAAACACGCGGCGATTCCGAGGGATGAGAAGCCAGAGTGAAGCCTGCTCGAAAAGACCGGAAGTTGGGTTCGGGTGAGCCCTTTTCCGGATGGTAGAAGTCCCGGACTGAGCCAGACCGAACTGGAGCAGAGGTCTAGGATGAAAAAGTCAACCATTGTTGACTTTTGGCTCCAGGGCGCTTGGAGCAGTCCGGGGCGCCCAGAGCAGCTCGGGGCGCCCGGAACCCTTTCGGGGGCCCGAACCTGGTTTGTTGACCAAATCGCGTCAAACGCGATCTGAACGTTGGGGATAAAGTTTTATCCCCCCAGGGTGCCCGGAACCCCTTCTAGACACTCCGACCAAGGCTATAAATATAGCCTTGGTCCAAAAGCTTTTCAACAATTACGAGCATTTCATTTCCAAACACTTGTACGCTTTAGTTGTAGTTAAGCTTCTGTTTCTGCACTTCAACGTTATAAGAGGCTTCTCCGCCTGAAGGAGATTGATAGAGCACTTCATCTTTTCCTTGGATTAACAACCACATCGGTTGTAACCAAGTAAATATCTTGTGCCTCGTCTCTTTATGTTTTTAATTTACTGCTTAATTTTATTATTTTATAAGTGTTAGTTTGAAAAGACGAGAAGGGTCTTTGTTTATTTTTGCAGGATATCCAATAACCCCCCCCTTCTAGTCGGCCGCAACGGTCCTACAAGTGGTATCAGAGCCGAGATGCCTCAGAAGGACTAACCACCGTCTGAAGCAACAAAACGATGGTCGGAGCTAGCGACTACCCACCTGCATTCGAGGGGGGAGTTTTCCATCTGGAAACAAAAAATGGAGATATACCTTAACTCAGATTTTGGTATTTCTTTAACAATGAAATTTGGTTATGAAGAACCGAAGAACGCGTACGGAGAATAAATCAATAAACGTCTCTAGACCCACAAGCAACGTGAGGAGTTTATGGCAAACAGGCGAGCTGAATTTCACCTCCTAAGCACAATACCAAAAGAAGATCTCAACAGAGTCGGAGAATACAAAAGTGCAAAAGAACTTTGGGAAAAGTTCTTGAAACTCTATGAAGAACCTTTGGAAGCAGACAACTCAATGGACACCAAGCCTCCGACAGAATAGTCCGAGAATGAAGAAACTGGCACAACAGCCGAATTCGATCCCGAAGACACAGAATGCTCATTCCAGATAAGCATCGAGAAAGGGGGAGAGTCTTCAGAAGACAGCAACACAACAGGGGGAGGATCAATAGCTGACAAGGTAAGTCAGGTATGGTCTCAACCTTCTGAGCAATTGGATAAATCTATTGAAAAGTTGCCTAGAAATTTTTACGAATTAGAAATTGAATCGACGGAAAAAATTTTTGGATTAAAAAATCTTTTGTCAAACAAATCTTGCAAAACAGAAAAATTGTCGAAAGATTTTTTACCAATTATTTTGTTGAACGAATGTTGCCAAATAAAAGTATTGTCAAAAGAGTCTTGCAAGTTACAAAATACTTTCTCAAACGAATCTTGCAAACTTGAAACATGTTTGAAAGATCTTTTACTAAATATTTTGTTAAAAGAATTTTCTGCATGTTTAATATTATTTACCTTAAATCTGAAAAATTGTGATTTAAGAAATTATGATAAACTAAAATGGAAATTTAGATATCATGATTATGTTAAAGAAACGACAATAACTTGAAACCAATTTTAAAAAAAAATATTTCCTAAGTCAAAAGGTTTTTTTGTAGTTAGAAATTTCTGCTTAAATTTCTTTTTATCTTCAAAAATAATCTTTATAAAAAATTAGAAATGTTCTCTGATATTTATGACTTAGAAAAATATTCTAAAGTTTTTTAAAGATAAAATTTTCAAAATTTTCTAAGTCTTTAACCCTTAGATTTTTTCTTGACACCCCAATTTTTTATGTGATCAAAGGGGGAGAAAAACGAGTATAAGTCTAGGGGGAGGTAGAAATTGAAAATTAAAATTTTATTTGAAATTTAATTTTTTCTATCTTGTTGTATATTATTGCAATAAATTGTTTTATTCTATGTCTATTTTTCACCCTAGCTTAACTTGGATTGATCACATCAAATAGGGGGAGATTGTTGGAACCCCAAGGTTGTTTTGGTGTGATCAACAAGTTAAGTTAGGTCCTGCGTGTTTTTAACCTTGTGTCTAAGTGTGTAGGAGCTTAGGAGCGCAGGTAGTCGAGCGGAAGACGTAGCTAGCGAGAAGGACAGCAATCCGAGGGACGAGGTGCTATGGAAGAGTACACCGGCGGATGAGAAGGAAGCGTGCGGTGGTTCCGAGGGACGAAAGTTGGAGCGGAAGATTGCTCGGGGAGCAAGAGACGCAGCTAGCGAGAAGGACGGCACGCGGTGCGTCCGAGGGACGAAGACTGCGGATGAGTACGCCGACGAACTAGAAGGAAACACGTGGCGATTCCGAGGGACGAGAAGCCGGAGGGAAGCCCGCTCGAGAAGATCGGAAGTTGAGTTCGGGTGAGCCCTTTTCCGGATGGCAGAGATCACCCAAGCGAATGGATCCGGAATAGAAGACCCAGACCGAGCCGGACCGAACCGGAGCAGAGGTCCCGGACGAAAAAGTCAACCACTGTTGACTTTTGTCTCTAGGGCGTCGGGAACCCTTCCGGGCGCCCAGACCTGGTTTGTTGACCAGATCGCATCAAACGTGATCTGAACATTGGGGATAAAGTTTTATCCCCCCAGGGCGCCTGAAACCCCTTCCAGGCACCCCAACCAAGGCTATAAATATAGCCTTGGTCCAGAAGCTTTTCAACAATTACGAGCATTTCATTTCCAAATACTTGTATGCTTTAGTTGTAGTTAAGATTTTGTTTCTGCACTTCAACATTGTAAGAGGCTTCTCCGCCTGAAGGAGATTGATAGTGCGCTTCATCCTTTCCTTGGATTAACAACCACATCGGTTGTAACCAAGTAAATATCTTGTGCCTCGTCTCTTTATGTTTTTAATTTATTGCTTAATTTTATTATTTTACAAGTGTTAGTTTAAAAAGTCGAGAAGGGTCTTTGTTTATTTTTGCAGGATATTCAACAACCCCCCTTCCAGCCGGCCGCAACGGTCCTACAAGCACAACATAATAAAACGTCAGTATTAATTAGATCCTCTCTTCATGAGATCAGAACCTAGTTAATATCTCAACTTAGGTTTTCCAAATGGACCTAAGTTGGATCGACGCCTACAGTTCCCTCAATGGGGAATGCCGCCTCACTAGATCTCTCCTCTTTGTAATGACCCAAATTTCCTCATTCCAAGTCCTAATAGCATTTAAAAATATTTAGAAATGCTTTAGAAATATTCTAGAGATTTTTAGAAATTTTTAGAGTATTTTTATGCAATTTTTGGAGTTCGTTTGGTATTTGTACTAAACGAAAGAAGTTTCGACAAAAATAATGTCCAAGCCGAGATTTGAACCGGAGACCTCCGGCCGAGCCAACTCATAAGCAAATCCAGAAGACCAAATGCCCAAGCAGGTGTTGCTGATTCAAAAGAGAACAAAATTTATTTAAGCAGTAGTTAGGAAATAGAAAATAAAGGGGAATAAAAGGTTCGAATGAGGAATCGAACCCGTGACCTCTGACCCGGTCAGCGGTTTCGGCGAAACGCGGCTAGCCAAGTGTTCAAGCGGGCGTTGTTGATTAAAGGAGGAGTGAAAATTATTTAAGTAATAGTTAATAAACAGAAAATAAATAGGAATAAAAAGGATTCAGTCGAGATTCGAACCCGCGACCTCTGACCCGGTCAAGACGCGGCTTGCCAGGCGATCCAAGCGGACAGATCAGTTTAGAAAAGGTAGTGGATTTATTTAAGATAGTTAACAGAATATTGGATTATAAAAGAGATAAGTTGATATTAGATTTGGGCGGACCGAAAACCCTTTCCCTCTCATCTTCTCTCTCGCTCGCGACGACAGAGCTCGGGCGGAAAACGAGCCGCCGCTAGGTTTCTCACTGGTGACCGACCAAGGGGGATCTCCGAGCGGTTGTCACCACCATCACAATCCTCTCGTCAAGGGGAAACCGTGAGCACAAAGAAGGGGTCGAAGCTCGAAGTTTCCGTTTCCAGTTGTAAGCCCAAAAATGCAAAGGTAAGCGCTTCCTCACCTGCAGTAGAGTAGCTTCGGATTCTTGTTAGCCTCATGTTTTTGATTTCAAAGCATGTTCTGGAGGTGGTTTGTCTTTAAGATGCTGCCGTGAGTTTTATAAGGAGAATAAGAAGAGATTTGAATGAACTAAGCATGTAGTTAAACTCCCCAGCTCTTATAATCTGCACCTTATATTTAGATAGTCTTTATTTGTTGCTATCACAATGTGCACAGTCAATTCGTTTTAAGCCTTACAAGTTTCGGTTAGTTTTGAAGGTTGCTGCCGTGAAGTTTGATGTAGAATTGTGAGATTTGGGATTTAACAAATTGGTTAGTTTTGAATGGCTATGGGTGGTATTGTAGTTCTCCTTTTTACTTCCTTGCTGTGGACTGAAACAGTAGCAACCTTCTGTTTTCCTTTTGTTGCCGTGGCACATAGCATGAAGAACAATTGATGTTTTAGTCCTCAGTAGTAAATCTTTGTAGCATTGGGCATGAAGAATTGATACTTCCTCTTTAGTTACTAGTAGCAAATTCTTCCTCCAGTTGCATTTTCTATAACTGCCGTGTACGGGTGATGAGATGCATATGTGCAGATTTAATGTATTTATAGCTTGGAGAATTAATATGCATGTGTACAGAATTGAGCATGAGGAATTGATATGCATTTTTGTTTGGTTTGGTTATGTTTCCTTGCTACACTTATTCAAGTGTACAGATTTAAGTCTCTTAATTTTGACATGTGGTTTAGATATACTTCCTTGTTACCACTCATTCTAGGTTCCAGATTTGAGTTTATTTATTCTAGTATGAGGTTTAGATATGCTTCCTTGCTACCATTTAAATAAGCATACAGATTTAAGTTCCTTGTTATCTCAATATGCATAAATAGTTTTATTTATAAGCATGCAGTTTTATTTAGCATCTCAGCGCAGTTTTATTAAGCATTTCAGTTCCAGATTTTTCTTCCTATCAGTATTTCGAGTTTAAGCAAAGTATAAGAAAGATAAAGAAAAGAAAGAGAAAGGCCAAGGCCTTAAGTAGATCCCAAAGTTGAGATTTTAAGGATTTTGGCACACAAGGTGCTTATTAAAATGCCGAGGCATTATATATTAGAAGTAATAAAAAATAACAAGTATTTTACTTTTTAAGAGGGTAGTACCCGACTTCCGAGGTTGTCGTTAAACAAATCCAGGTGTCCAATTCCGAGGTCTTGGCCCTGGTAGACCGAGGTCTGCTCTTTTAGGATTGGTGGCTCACTACCCCAACCTATTAGGGAACGCGCATAAGATGGTACTACGCCTGGGCCCAAGAAGAAAGTTTATTATTATTTTGAAGTATTAAAGTATAAGTTTTTAAACAAAAGAAATAAGCTTTACTTAAGTTTAAAATTTGGCCAGTTAGTTTCTTTTAATTCGAAGCATGCAGTGTTAGTTTTATTTTCTTTCCTGATTAGTATATTGAGCATGATTAGTCTTGTCTTCCAGCATGCAGTTTTATTCCGGTATATCATGAGTATGCGAATTTTAGTGCTTTGCTATTAGATGAGCATGAGTAGTTTCCTTTTTACAGATTTAGTTTTTAGCATTGTTGACCCTACGTGCATATTCGAGTTTTTATGAGTTAGATAGCGCTTACTAAGCATTCACTTATAGTTTGCATTTTCTCTTACTATAGACGGCGACAAGGAGGTGCGGATGGATGTGTGATGCCCGGACTATAGAAGCCTTGGGACTTAGTTTAAGATATTATTAAGACATTTTGTATTTAATTCATGTAGATAATTAAATTCCTAAAATGACTTCAAGTATTTAGAATTCTTTCATTTAAATTGTTATGCACATTAGACTTATTATTTGAGTTGTACTAATGTTGCATGCATGTTTAGATTAATGCATATATTTCAGCATAATTAGATTGATACGTTTTAGTTGTGTGAACATAAGCCAGAGTAGTATGTATAGACAAGTCATTTAGTCTTCCGCTACTAGTTAATTGCATGTTTAGAGAGTTTATGTATTAATCTTTACATGTGAATGATGTTAGTTGAGAAAAATTAGTAGTCCAGTAGCGCTCCACTCCCTCACGGACTAGTAGTGAGGAGGGTGGGGTGTTACAAGTTGGTATCAGAGCAGTTCCTATTCTCCAGCATCACACATCAGCACCAGTCTTGCCATCTTCAAGTAAGAAAGTATTTAAAATTTTTTTATTAGTATGCTTTTCCTTATTAATTGTAGCATAGAGAAACCCTTAGAAATATTTATTTATAAGTGCTAAAGTGAGATAAAAGTTTTTGGAGCGCTGAGCAAAGTAACAGTTAAGGACAAGTACCCTCTTCCCAGAATAGATGATCTATTTGATCAGTTAATGGGGGCAATAGTGTATCAGTTAAAGGGGTAATAGTGTTCTCTAAAATAGACCTGTGCTCTGGGTACCATCAGTTGAAAGCAAAAGGAAGTGATACACCTAGAACAGCTTCCAGAACCAGATATGGACACTACGAATTCGTAGTCATGCCATTTGGGGTGACTAATACACCTACGACCACCAGGGACTTTATAGCAGGTCTTCCAAGGACCACTAATGGGTACGATGCGATATGAGTGATAGTGGACCAAGAAGTTAAGAAGACTAAGGGACAAAGAAGTACCACTAGTAAAGGTCATCTGGCAGAACCAGAAGCACGAGGAAATTACTTGGGAGCGTGAGGACAGCATGAGGCAGAAATATCCAGAATTATTCTAAGTTCGCAGACAAACTTTTTATAAGGTATGGGGGATTGTAATGACCCAAATTTCCTCATTCCAAGTCCTAATAGCATTTAAAAATATTTAGAAATGCTTTAGAAATATTCTAGAGATTTTTAGAAATTTTTAGAGTATTTTTATGTAATTTTTGGAGTTCGTTTGGTATTTTTACTAAACGAAAGAAGTTTCGATAAAAATAATGTCCAAGCCGAGATTCGAACCGGAGACCTCCGGCCGAGGCAACTCTTAAGCGAATCTGGCTAACCAAGTGGCCAAACGGGCATTGCTGATTAAAAAGAGAACAAAATTTATTTAAGCAGTAGTTAGAAAATAGAAAATAAATAGGAATAAAAGGTTCGGATGAGGAATCGAACTCGCGACCTCTGACCCGGTCAGAGGTTTCGGCGAAACGCAGCTAGCCAAGTGTTCAAGCGAGCGTTGCTGATTAAAGGAGGAGTGAAAATTATTTAAGTAATTGTTAATAAACAAAAAATAAATAGGAATAAAAAGGATTCGGTCGAGATTTGAACCCGCGACCTTTGACCCGATCAAAACGCCGCTTGCCAGGCAATCCAAGCAGATGGATAGGTTTAGAAAAGGTAGCGGATTTATTTAAGATAGTTAATAGAATATTGGATTATAAAAGGGATAAGTTGATATTGGATTTGGGTGGACCGAAAACCCTTTCCCTCTCTTCTTCTCTCTCGCTCGCGACGGCAGAGCTCGGGCGGAAAATGAGCCGCGGATTGGTTTCTCTCTGGCGACCGGCCAAGGGGGATCTTCGAGCGGTTGTCACCACCATCATGATCATCTCGTCAAGGGGAAACCGTGAGCACAAAGAAGGGGCCGAAGCTCGCAGTTTCCACAAACCCTAAGGTTTTCTTTCCAGTTGTAAGCGCAAAACCGCAAAGGTAATCGCTTCCTCACCTACAGTAGAGTAGCTTCGGATTCTTGTTAGCCTCATGTTTTAGATTTCAAAGCATGTTCTGGAGGAGGTTTGTCTTTAAGATGCTGCCGTGAGTTTTATAAGGAGAATAAGAAGAGATTTGAATAAACTAAGCATGTAGTTAAACTCCCCAACTCTTATAATCTGCACCTTATATTTAGATAGTCTTTATTTGTTGCTATCACAATGTGCACAGTCAGTTCATTTTAAGACTTTCAAGTTTCGGTTAGTTTTGAAGGTTGCTGCCGTGATGTTTGATGCAGAATTGTGAGATTTGGGATTTAACAAATTGGTTAGTTTTGAATGGCTATGGGTGGTATTGTAGTTCTCCTTTTTACTTCATTGTCGTGGACTGAAACAGTAGCAACCTTCTGTTTTCCTTTTGTTGCCGTGGCACATAGCATGAAGAACAATTGACATTTTAGTCCTCAGTAGTAAATCTTTGTAGCATTGGGCATGAAGAATTGATACTTCCTCTTTAGTTACTAGTAGCAAATTCTTCCTCTAGTTGCATTTTGTATAATTGTCGTGTACAGGTGATGAGAGGCATATATGTAGATTTAATGTATTTATAGCATGGAGAATTGATATGCATGTGTACAAAATTGAGCATGAGGAATTGATATGTATTTTTGTTTGGTTTGGTTATGTTTCCTTGCTACACTCATTCAAGTGTACAGATTTAAGTCTCTTAATTTTGACATGTGGTTTAGATATGCTTCCTTGTTACCACTCATTCTAGGATCCAGATTTGAGTTTCTTTATTCTAGTATGAGGTTTAGATATGCTTCCTTGCTACCATTTAAATAAGTATACAGATTTAAGTTCCTTGTTATCTCAATATGCATGAATAGTTTTATTTATAAGCATGCAGTTTTATTTAGCATCTCAGCACAGTTTTATTAAGCATTTCAGTTCCAGATTTTTCTTCCTATCAGTATTTCGAGTTTAAGCAAAGTATAAGAAAGATAAAGAAAAGAAAGAGAAAGGCCAAGGCCTTAGGTAGATCCCAAAGTCGAGACTTTAGGGATTTTGGCACACAAGGTGCTTATTAAAATGCCGAGGCATTATATATTAGAAGTAATAAAAGATAACAAGTATTTTACTTTTTAAGAGGCTAGAACCCGACTTCCGAGGTTGTCGTTAAACAAATCCAGGTGTCCAATTCCGAGGTCTTGGCCCTGGTAGGCCGAGGTCTGCTCTTTTAGGATTGGTGGCTCGCTTTCCCAACCTATTAGGGAACGCGCATAAGATGGTACTACGCCTGGGCCCAAGAAGAAAGTTTATTATTATTTTGAAGTATTAAAGTATAAGTTTTTAAATAAAAGGAATAAGCTTCACTTAAGTTTAAAATTCTGCCAGTTAGTTTCTTTTAATTCGAAGCATGCAGTGTTAGTTTTATTTCTTTCCTGATTAGTATATTGAGCATGATTAATCTTGTCTTCCAGCATGTAGTTTTATTCCTGTATATCATGAGTATGCGAATTTTAGTGCTTTGCTATTAGATGAGCATGAGTAGTTTCCTTTTTACAGATTCAGTTTTTAGTATTGCTGACCCTACGTGCATATTCGAGTTTTTGTGAGTTAGATAGCGCTTACTAACACTACAAAAAAATAAGGGTTTAGCAGCGGTTTTTCAAGGCCTATACCAGCGGTTTACTACCGCTGCTAACCCTATTGCACCGGTTACAAAACCGGTGCACGTGTTGACGACGCTAAATGCAACTGAAATGGTAATACTGACCGGTGGTTTAAACTTATAAACCACTTCTAATGCTTACCAATAGCTGTGGTCTTAAGGTGGACCTTTAGGAGCGGTTGGTAACCGCGTATATAGATCAATATGGGTCGCCTTAAGGTGGACCTTTAGGAGCGGTTAGTAACCAATTCCGAAGGTCAACTTTTACAAACAGTTAAAACCGGTCTTATAACTTACTTTGCAATTTAAAAATGACTTTTTAGAAGTGGTCTAATACCAACACAAAAGGATGATTTATTAGAGGCGGTTGTAAACCATTTTAGAAAATAGTCGTTTAGATGTGGTTGTAACCGATCCTATAAGTTTATTATACAACAGTGACACTATCTATAGGAGCGGTTTTAAACCACCTCTAAATATACAGAATTACCATATTTAAAAATGCTTTTATATCATATTGTACCTATAGATTTCCAAAATGAATGCTCAATTTAAATCAATTGATAATATTAATATTTCACTGCACAAATCTAATTTATATTCATAACACAATTTGGATTACCAAATAAACAAGTCATATTCATATTCATATTTAAGTTCAAAATATTCATAACATACATTTAACACCACACTATACCACTAATACAATTCTTTCTTTAATTCCCAAAATATATAGAAACTTCAATAACAAGTTTTCTCCGCCAATAAAGCATCAAAAGGCATTTGCTTCAAGCGACAAAAGGCATTTGCTCCAACCTTCAATAGCAACCTTCAAAAAAATGCAAACTTCAAATAATGCAAAGACATATAGAAGGGAAAAAGACATAAAAGACTATATAGCTATAAAGAATGATGAATACCCTTGCGACTTTAGTGATCAAAGTAAGAATATAGTTTTTTGCTTCATAACATTAGCAATAGCCTTTTTAAATATTCATAACATCATGCTAACCTAAAATGACTAGCATATGACCATTTTCAAGAAGAACAAGCAATCTATTCATATGTTTGGCCAATCCAACTATTTAGTAGTTGGAAAAAAATTACAATATAGGATGAAATAGAAAATTTAGACAAGATCAAGGCACAAAGCAGCTATACATGGTCTTCATAAACTACTTTAACTCGTTCAATGCTTATCTAGTCAAGGTTGTGAGATATGATATTGCAGATCTACAAGATTTCCATCATCAACAAAACTCAATATGAACCATGAAATATCCAAGTTAAATTCTATAAGGAATAAACAACTTTTTTAGATTTTTAGAGAGACCATGGTAAAGGATATCTCATTGTAGCACCTATATAGAGGAAGTAGTCTATAGTTTAATATCTGAAGGAGCAATATAGACATTCCAGGCTTGTTCAAAAAAGATAATGATCGTTGGGTCAAATTCTGCAGATACAAAAAATAAAGTTACAAAAGAGCACATTGTTCTAGTATATTGCTAGCAAGCAAATAATGTAAATTTATCAATTAGGTAAGGTTTTTTTTCGGTTGAACAATTCAATTTCCTGAACCAGTACAGTAGAGGTCACTTCAGTGAGGTAAATTTTCACAGTTAACAGCTCCAATCAGAGCTATCATACATAGCATCTCAATTAAGTTGAGAGATTATCAAGATTGATGCAATAACCAAAGCAAGATTTGATCTTACTGCTTAAGAAGCCAGAAAAGGCATCGCACTAAGCAATTAACATCAGCCAAAATCATACTTTGAGACTTTAATGAAGTCATACTTTACGACTTTAATGACTATATACTAACTTGATAAAATAGTAAACTTATAGAGTCACAAAATGGAGTTTGACCTTGAACCTAATTCAAAATTTAATTGTTTCCTGTTTAATTGTGATAAACAAGATGAGCTGCTAAAACTTCATCTTAACAAAAATATTTGTATTTAAAAATTTCTAACCTGTCTAGTTATTATCTGATTCTGGTGATGGGGAGGATCTACATCTATTTCCTTCCGTAGTTGATGAAACTTGTTGTTGCATAATATTTGTAAGCATAGCTGCCATCTACAAAAATAAATAAATTTGCTATCATGTACTTAACTATACAAATAATTTTAAACAGATTCTTTTATTTTATTAATGTTATTACCTGGGCCGGTAATGATTCAGGTCCATGAGAACCTCCAGCACTACCCGACATCATACTGAGCATTACCCGTGCAAAATTTTGGAATTGATCATTTTCTTTCATTTGTCTTTTCATCTGCTCTATTTCCATTTGTCGTTGTGCTTCTCGCAACTCCATATCTTTAATTTTCTCTCCCATTTCCTTAAATTTGTCCGTCATATCTGAATTAGAGTGATAGTCTTGCCAATACATTGAGCTACGTTTACATAGCTCTGGGAACACTTGACTAGGTAGCGCACCAGCTCCTAAACATCGTTCACGACCAGAATGCTTGGGTCCAAAAACCTCACTATATATTGAATAAAATTAAAGTTGAACCATTTGCAACAGCTTTTACAAAAATGAAATGAAATAAAAAAATATTATTACCGAAATGCCTCCTCATGGACTTCTATTGGTTGTGTTCCTTCAGGTTTATCTTGAAGGTGATGATCCACAGTCTCTTTAAGTAAATTCTAACAAGAAAATAAATTGTTAATAGAATAAAAAAATATTTAAAAGTCAACTTAAAAAGTGAAATATATTATTACCTCAATTCGTATTGCCTCGTCATCAATAGGGGTGCCTCCTTTCTTTCTATTTCTTCGACTCAATTGTTGTATTTCAATACGACTCGGTTTTCTTCCATTTTCTTGAGACTAACAGGATAACAAATCCACATTTAGCACCAAATATTAATAGCATAAATTCTTCTATTTGCATAACAACTTATACTTCTAATTTGCAAATTCCATCAAAAACTAACTATATACATTACATTGCTTGTAATCAATTTCTAGATCTCATAAAACCTTGGAACTTCAAGGATAAGAGCATTAAAGTGTAAAACAGTAAATAAGCAGTGTGAAACTAACTGTATGAAAGAAAAGAAATCATTTTGATTCTTACAAATTTATATTCCAATGATGGAATATTAGTGCGTCCTTGTGCATGAGTCCCTTTCTTTTTGTTCGCATTTTCTCTATTGATTTTTGAAGTTTTCTGGCACAAAAATTTATAAGGAAATTATAACATCCATAACCATATATAAAAACCTATTAATACTAGTTGTACCTCAGTAGACTTCCAATAGTTACATAAAATTTCCCATGTTTGAAGTGTCAACCCATGAGGAATGGGTTGTATTGCAACAAGCTCTTCTAGTGGAGTATTTGAATCATAAGATGTAGCTTTCACTTCAGTCCTCCACCGTCTCTACGCAGCCCCCATCATTTGCATTATAACTCTTCTATGGCAATTGGAGATGTAGAAACGTGCCTATAAACATAAAATAAAATATGTACATTCTTTAAATTCATAATTGAAATTATGATCTTGTAAACTTACAGTAACAAGTTTCCATGCATCATTCAAGTGATTTGTCGGCATTTTTCTCCAATCTAAAAAGCTCAGGGGCAACACAACTCCATTCAGTGCAACAGTCCCAATATAATTTGCAAGAGTCGGTTGTAGATCACCGTAAGGTTGTCCCCTTTCATTGAATTTTACTACCAGCATATGATCGGGATGTAATGCATGAATATCTCTCATAATAGTCTTTCCACGTTTTCTTTTCTGAGCTTGGGATGAAGACATGATCTCATTTTCATCTGAAAAATATAATTTTCACTTAGTGTTGCAAAAAATAATTTTCTATTCATATCCAAAAACGTTTTTCACCTTGCTCATTAACCTCCTCATTTTGTAGCTCTAATGGTGAATGGGATGTTGTGTATTGTGATTCATTTTCATCATCAACTCCTCTGTTACTTGATTCTTCTCTCCTAGATCGTCTTTGGCTATTTTGGATTAGTTTTCGCATTCTTTTGTTTGCCATTTTCGAAAGTTACCTAGAAAACATAATATAGAAATATGAATGAACTTTTAAGTGTAAACTCTAAAACTGGCATAGAGTGTACAAGCATAATAATCACATTTTATCCATCACTTTATGCTAAAAAAAGAAAATAAGAAAAAAAGTTGTTAACGTGAATCTCTTCTTAACTAAAGCTGTCAATTAGTATATTTATCTAAAGATACATACGTACTTAACAAATGCATCTTCAAATAAATCCAAGGCAATGTATGATGTAATAGTGAAAATGATGATTTCATGAAATAAGAAATAGAGTTACCTGTATATAGCAATGATTTAATTGTTCTAACCAATCAAGCTTTACAACTACTTGATCATTAGAGAATACATGGCTGTTTCTTTTTAAAATAGCTGCAATGCTATAGCCTAGTGCTATTAACCCACCAAGAAGACGCACACCAACTTGAAAAGTAATTCTCAGTGAAATGATGAAAGGGTTGTCTGTGACCCATTCCTAAGCATTCACCCAGTTGAACAATAATTAAACTTTACAGATTTAATCAGAATTAATACATGTTTATAGGCAAGAAGATCCATGTTATAATAACAATTAGAGAGATAGGTAGACATTTTGTAGAGTGCTTAATGAATGGTAAAAGTGATTGTTATTTATGGATCAATTCTTTCAGCTAAGTAAGTCATGATAGAACCTCTACCAAACAATGCCTTGCTTAAATGGAATTACAAAACTCAAGAAAATAAAAAGTGAAGAACCAAAATTTTCCATAAATGAGCAAAAACAATATAACCAAAGCCTAAAAATGCAACAATCTACAAAAGATCAAGAATCTAAAATTTTAACATGATGCAAGAGGTTGAAAGTACACGCACTAGCATGGATTTTGCTACAAAGATGGATTAGTGACAAAAATAACTTAGTTATGATAAAATGTCACAAGTACCACTTGGAGCTTGTCGGGATTGCAATTGTAGATACTCTTAATAGCATATTGGAATCGGAGGTTCTCCTGGTAACTGGAAGGAGGAGTAGGTCTGAGGTCATAGGTCAGGGGTGGAGGTCAGAGGAAGGAATCGGCGACGATAGCTAGGTCAAATAGCTTAAAGGAGGAGAGCTGCGTACATGCGAGAGGACGGAGGTTCTCCTAGATGTGTAACTGGAAGGAGGCGGAGCTAGGTCGGAGGTCAGAGGTGGAGGTCAGAGGAAGGAATCGGTGACGATAGCTAGGTCAAATAGCTTGAAGGAGGAGGAGGTTATGCTAGCTGCGTACCTGCGAGGGGACGGAGGTTCTCCTGGATGTGTAACTAGAAGGAGGCGGAGCTATGTCGGAGGTCAGAGGTGGAGGTCGAAAGCGACGACTCAGAGCGCAGCGCGATGAAGCTTCCTCGCATTTGCTCGCAGAATCGGGAAATAGAGGCAGGGATGTTAGAGTGTATACTAAAAGCCTAGCTTTTGGTATAAATATTTATCTAGAAATAAGAATCACATTGGTCAAATGACTACATTTATGATAAATGTAGTTGTTCAATTAATTTATATTGCAGATAACATGATGTGTGGTGTCACACACAGAGGATCATGTTATCAGTACCTTATAAATTATAAACAGTAGCTCACGACCATAATGGAAAGAAACAAACCATTGGAAGGTCGTAGTGTAATTAGGTATTAGTTTATCTTAAACTATATAATTACACTAGTACACTTAGAGTGTATTGAGTAGGACCATTAGAGGTCATTTCTTTTATACTGACTTTATAAAGAAACAAAGACCTCAGTTATTATGGAAGTGTGTGCTCTTAAATCCTAATATAATAACAAGCACATATATTTGATATTTATTTCTTTATTTATCAATGGGTGAGATTTAGTTCGATGAATCAATAAGCCCGATAAGTTGAGAAATGATATCACTTATAGTGTGTATTGTTGATTATAGAAGGAAACTGTGTCCTAGTGATCTAGGTTGAGAATGTCCTCAAGAGGAGCTCATAAGGATTGTCATGTTAAACCCTGCGGGTGGACTTAGTCCGACATGACGATGAAGTTGAGTGGTACTACTCTTGGAGCTAGATATTAATTAAGTGAGTTGTCAGTAACTTACTTAATTAGTGGACATTTATTATCTTAAACACAGGGAGACTAACACACTCATAATAAGATGGAGCCCGAAATGTAATTTGGGATTGGTGCGGTAGTTCAATAATAGTTCTTTAGTGGAATGAATTATTATTGATGAAATTAAGTTGTGTGTTCGGGGCGAACACGGGATGCTTATTTTCATCGGGAGACCAAAACTAATTCCTCCTCTCGGTCCCTATTGTAGCCTCTAGTATATAGAGATTTATACCCACCGCATACCCACCTTCTTACCCATCCAATGGGGGCCGGCCAAGCTAGCTTGGAACCCAAGCTAGGGCCGGCCAAGACCAAGTGGATGAGCCATGTAGGTGGCCGGCCAAAGCATGGGTCCCAAGCTTAGGTGGCCGGCCACTAGAATATTAAAAAGGATTTTTATTAAAATTATTTCTTATGTGGATATCATGGTTTTAAAAGAGAGTTTAAAAATTAAAAATTTCCTTTTATAGCTTTCTACAAAAGATTAAGAGAAGAGATTAATCTCTTTCCTTATTTGTAGTTTAAAAGGATGGTTTTAATTTTTGGTAAAAACTTTCCTTATTTGTAAATCATCTACATGTTTAAAAGAGAGTTTAAAATTTGAAATCTTTCCTTATTTGTTGATTAAAGGAGGATTTTAAATTTTAAGAAAACTTTCCTTTTTAACCATGTTCATGATTTAAAAGAAAGTTTAAAAATTAATAATTCTCTTTTATTAGTTTCTACAAAAGATTAAGAAAAGATTTGATATCTTTCCTTATTTGTAGATTAAGAGAGATTTTAATTTTTTAGAGATAACTTTCTTTTTATCCACATGTTTAAAAGAAAGATTTTAATTTATTAAATTTCCTTTTTATTAACCACCATGAAGGGAAAAATTATTTGAGAAATTTTTATAAATTTCCGGAAGCAAATTAGGAAGTTTTAATTCTTGTGTGAATTAAAATTTCCTTGATTAAAGGGATTAAGGTGGCCGGCCATTACAAATAGAAAAGAAAAATTATTTTTAATTAAATAAATTTTAATTTTTAATGGCAAAAGAATTAAGGAAGTTTTTATTAAATTTTCCTTATTTGCCAAGACCAAGGATTATAAAAGAAGGGGTAGAGGAGGCTTCAAGGTGAATGTCTCTATTTATTTTTCTCCCTCTTTTCTTCTTTGGGTGTGGCCGGCCCTTTCTTTTCTCTCCTCTCCTTTGTGTGGCCGAAACTTTCTCATGGTGGAGTTAGCTTTGGTGGCCGGATCTAAGAAGGAGAAGAAGGAGAGAAAAGAAGCCTCTTTTCTAGCATCCCTTGGAGCATGGTGATGGTGGCCGAACCTCTTCATCCTAGAAGAAGTTTTGATGGCCGAAACTTGCAAGGAAGAAGAAGATGCTTGGTGGTTCTCATCTTGGAAGATCGTTGCCCACACAACGTCTGAGGTTAGAAGAAGAATACGGTAGAAGATCAAGAGGTCTTTCTAAAAGGTATAACTAGTATTTTTTCTTTCCGCATCATACTAGTTATTTTTGGAAATAATACCAAATACAAGAGGCATGCGATTCTAGTATTTCGAATATGTTTTTCGATGTTGTGTTCTTTTATTTTTTTTTCCTTGTGATTTGATTGTTCTTTTCGGTTAACCTAAAGTTATTTTAGGAAATTAAATATTAGCTTTCCATAAAAGGTTTTGTCTAGTCGGTGGTGGTTACTCTCATATCCAAGAAGGTCATGTGCCTCGCCATGTCAGTACTGGGAACCAATTATGGAAATTAATATTTAATGGAATTAATATTTAATGGAATTAATAACTTAAGGTGATTTGGGTCGAACGTGTTAAGTTCCGCAGGAGACCCAAGTCAAAACCTAAAAGAACGAATAGATTAAGTTTTGGATCAAACGTGTTAAGTTCCGCAGGCGATCCAAAATTTAATTTAAAAGAACACATGGTAGCTAGGAAAAGGTTCAGACCTTTGTACAAAATTTTTGTACAGTGGAACCTCTAGGTTTTCCGAGTAGCAACCAACAATTGGTATCAGAGGTAGAGTTTTGCCTCTATGTATTTGGTATTAGTTTAATTATGCACATGTCATACATAATTTAGGCAGGATAATAGTAGGATGTGCTAACTTTGTGGATGCAGGATCCAACTATTATGGCTTTTAGTTATTATGTGTGTGATTGGACCCTTGGACATGTCAAGGGCATTTATATGTGTGTGCATGATTGTATTATAAAATACAGCAGGTGCTGTATTTAGTTTTGTTAGGATTTTATTTTTGATCTAGATACATGTACATTCCTTTTATGGAATATAGGATCAAAAATGTAAAATTCTATTTATATCGCGGATCGAATCTTGCAAAGCGTGGAACCTTCTAAGGACCAGAGGTGCAGCGGAACTAGGAGCAAGATGGATGCGACAGCTAGACCCGGTGGCGGTGGTCAAATATGGCAGCAGCTTGGGATGACAACACACGGAGGACAACTAGAGATAAAAGTCATAATAGTTGAAAATTAGATTTTCTATTTATTGCTTTTATATTGTGCTGTGTGTGCATGTTGGTTTACATATTTAGTAGGCTAGCATAGTTAAAATTCCTCATTTATAAATAACTAAGTGGGAGAGGGATTTTTAAGTAAATCCCATGGTCTCCATTACTGGTTTGTAAGTGATGCAAACAAGCTTGTGCGTTGGCTCTGAGTGCCTTCCTCCATAATGGATGAGCTTGTTTGTGGATCACTAGAACAGACTTCCATTTTTGGATGACTATAGGAAGTTAATTAAGAGCGTGTGATCTTCCCCAACGGAAGGGGCATAATCTTATTAATGGACTTAGTGTCAAGTAATGGTATACACTTAGACACATTTAATAGTATCCTCCCCAACGGAGTCACTACTATCACTTGTGTGACCAAAGGGAAACCAACTATTGATTTGTCATAAAACTAGATTGGCAATATAATAAAATTAATAAACCCCTCTTACAAATGTTTGAATTTGTATACGTCCACACTAACGTGGCATACAAGATTCATGGTGTTTGAGGTAATTTTATTTGTCAAAAAGTTATATTGACAAGATAGTCAATGGGTAAAACCCTCCTCTTACAAATGATGAATTTGTATATGTCCACACTAACGTGGCATGCAAAATTCACGGTGTTTGAGGTGTTGGTGAATTTAAATAATATTGTTTGAGGAATCAATGTTATTTTAAATTCAAAGAGTTTTGACCAAATATTTGATCAAAGACAGATCAACTATTAATTTTATTCGTCAAGTTTACGAGATAATAAAATTAATGAATAAAATCTCCTCTTCGATTTTGTATACACAAAATTCAGGGAGATTTTAAGGAGTTAATCTTGACCAAATATTTTTGTGATTCTTAGGATATTTGTCAATCCCTAGTAGTCATACTATAGAAAAAGACTTAGTAGTCCCAATTGTAATGATTGGAAATAGGACTTGGACATTAAGGTAGACTGTCTTCTTAGAACTAAGAACAATTTAGGTGTATTTAATTCATTAGTTGAAACATGTCTAGTGGTGTTATCTACCAGAACCTGGAGTGTAGATACAAGATGCCATTAATCATGTCTGCAATTCATTGCAGGGTTCCAGGAAACCCGACAACTAAATGAAAGGTAAATCACCGTCCACATGGGCACTACTGTAAAAGTGGTAGCTATTGCAGTGGGAGATGTTTATCCATTGATAAAAATAAAATATGGATTTTAAGTAATTGTCTTTACGTACCAAGTTTAGAAAGAACCTGATTTCAGTTTCTAAACTATTATAGATATTGTGTCTATTTTGATATCAAAGTTGTTATCAAAAAAAATAGGGAAGTTATCTATTCTGGTATGATGGTCGACAATTTATAATCCAATAACTCCCATGATGCAACAAATGGAAATTAGTAACATATCTTCTAATTTTAAGAGAAAGCAACCTTCGGAAATGAACCAATTATATCTTTGGCATCTAAAGATAGGTTATACTTGAGTAGGATTCATTGGTAGCTGATGAACTTTTGGGTTCATTAGTAGTGGAAATCTTTTCAACCTGCGAGTCTTACTTGGAAGGAAAAATAACCAAGAAGCTTTTAAGTCTAAGGGGTATGGAGTCAAAGATATGTTGAAAATGGTTCATTTTGATTTGTGTGATCCTATGACTATCCAGACAAGAGGTAGTATTGAATATTTCGTCTATTTTATAGACAACTATTTAAAATACAAATAAATTTACTTAATGTACCGCAAGACTAATTACTTTGATTAGTTCAAATAGTACAAGGCTGATGCGGAGAAATGTTAAAGTAAAAGTCACTATGGTAAGAACATAGTGGCAAGTACCTCTTGGGAGAATTTAAGAGTCACTTATCAGAAGTAGGGATTCAATCCCAACTAACTGCACCTGGTACACCCCAACAGAATGGTGTAGAAAAAGGAAGGTATAGGACTCTTATGGAAATAAGTAGATTGATGAGTTATTTAGAATATTACCAAAATCATTTTTAGGATATACTCTGGAAACGGAAGTGAATATAGTACCTTCCAAAGTCAGAACTCTCTACTCATATAGAATTGCTGAATAGGCGTAAGCCTATTTCGAAGCATATTCGGATACGGGTAGTCCAGCACATATGCTGAAGAGAGACAATGATAAGTTGGATAGGAATTCACTTGTTTGTGGGTTATCCTAGAGAAATGAAAGTAGGTTTATAGTCTTAAAAATCAGAAGGTCATTGTTAGCATCAATGACCTATTTTTAGAAAAGGACTATGTAATAAACCACGTGCCCATAAGAAAATTTGTTCTTAAGGAAATAATAACAGACATGTCTAATCTAGTACCAATTGTACAAGATGAGATACCACAAGGAAACTACAACACGTATCACAAATGATACACAATTATAGAAAGTGCCTTGTCGTAGTGGGAGGGTTGTTAGGCAACCTAAAAAGATTCATGTTTTGGGAGAGTTTTTGGACTCGATCCCTGGAGGACATGAACCTGATCTCCGGACATATGACAAAGCACTCCAAGATAAAGATACAATATCTTGGCAAAGAGTAATGAATAACAGAATTAGAATATATGTATTCTAATAAAATCTGGAAGCTTGTAGAACCACCAAATGGTGTAAAAGCCTTTGGGTATAAAAAGGTCTATAATAGGAAAAGAGGGATAGACAGGAAGGTAGAAACTTTCAAAGCAAGGCTAGATGAAAAAGGAAACTTTTTCACTGGTAGTCATGCTTAAGTCTATCCGGATACTTTTATCTATTTGGTAAGTGGATGACAAGACAATATTCCTTAATGGAAATCTTGAAGAAAGCATCCATATAAAGCAACCAGAAGGGTTCATTGCAAAGGGCTAAGAGCATCATGTGTGCAAGCTTAATCAGTCTATGGACTGATGCAAAGCTTCAAGGTCTTGGAACATCCAGTTTATCAAAGTAATCCAGACCTATGGATTTATTGAGTAAACGGATAAGTCTTGTGTATACAAAAGGTGTGATGGAAATGTGGTGGTATTTCTTGTACTATACGTAGATAACATTTTTGGTAGTTGGAAACAATATCAAAATGTTGTCAGAAGTAAGGGTATGGTTGTCCAAATAATTCGATATAAAAGACTTGGGAGAATGTATATATTTTTTAGATCAAAGTAATAAGGGATCGCAAGAAAAAAATATATTTTACTTATCCTAAGCTTGATACATCAGAAAAATCCTTGCTCGTTTTAAGCATGTAAAACTCCTAGAAAGGTTTCTTACTTTTTAAGTATGGAGTGTCTTTATCTAAAGAGATGTCTCCGATGACATCAAAGGAGATTGAGGACATGTAGACAGTTCTTTATGCTTCGGCAGTTAGACAACCTAATGTATGCTATGCACGAGATCAGAATCTGTTTTGCCAAGGGCATAGTTAGCAGATATCAAAGTAACCCTAGACAAGGACATTGGACTGCAGTAAAGCATATATTAAAGTACCTTAGAGGAACTAGAGATTATATGCTAGCTTACAAGGCAGTTAATTTGGTCCCTGTGGGTTGCATGGATTTTGACTTCCAATCGGATAGGGACAATAATAAGTCAACCTCGGGGTTTTGTGTTTACTTTAGGAGGTAAAGTCATAACTATGGAAGAGTGATAAGCATAGGTGTTTTTCTAGACTCCACCATAGAAGCTTAGTATATGGCAAGCCTTTGAGGTAGCCATAAAAGGTGAATGACTCAATAACCTCAAGATAGACTTAGATATGATTTCTGGTTTGTCCAAAGATTATTACAATTTATTGTAATAACATTGGTGCAGTAGCAAACTTGAAGAAACCATAAGTCTATAAGGCAAGAAAACACAATAGAGCGCAAGTATCACCCAATACGAGAAATCGTATAAACGAGGAGAAGTTGTTGCCGCCTAGATTACATCAGATGATAACCTAACATCCTTAAGGCAAGAGCTTTTTGAAAGGCATGAGAATCAGATGTATGGCAGCAGATATGGCAGCTTAGTCTTTTAGTATAAGTGGGAGATTGTTAGAGTGTATACTAAAAGCCTAGCTTTTGGTATAAATATTTATCTAGAAATAAGAATCACATTGGTCAAATGAATACATTTATGATAAATGTAGTTATTTAATTAATTTATATTGTAGATAACATGGTGTGTGGTGTCACACACAGAGGATCATGTTATCAGAACCTTATAAATTATAAACAGTAGCTCACGACCATAATGAAAAGGAACAAACCATTGGAAGGTCATAGTGTAATTAGGTATTAGTTTATCTTAAACTATATAATTACACTAGTACACTTAGAGTGTATTGAGTAGGACCATTAGAGGTCGTTTCTTTTATACTGACTTTATAAAGAAACAAAGACCTCAGTTATTATGGAAGTGTGTGCTCTTAAATCCTAATATAATAACAAGCACATATATTTGATATTTATTTCTTTAATTTATCAATGGGTGAGATTTAGTTCGATGAATCAATAAGCCCGATAAGTTGAGAAATGATATCACTTATAGTGTGTATTGTTGATTATAGAAGGAAACTGTGTCCTAGTGATCTAGGTTGAGAATGTCCTCAAGAGGAGCTCATAAGGATTGTCATGTTAAACCCTGCAGGTGGACTTAGTCCGACATGACGATGAAGTTGAGTGGTACTACTCTTGGAGCTAGATATTAATTAAGTGAGTTGTCAGTAACTTACTTAATTAGTGGACATTTATTATCTTAAACACAGGGAGACTAACACACTCATAATAAGATGGAGCCCGAAATGTAATTTGGGATTGGTGCGGTAGTTCAATAATAGTTCTTTAGTGGAATGAATTATTATTGATGAAATTAAGTTGTGTGTTCGGGGCGAACACGGGATGCTTATTTTCATCGGGAGACCAAAACCAATTCCTCCTCTCGGTCCCTATCGTAGCCTCTAGTATATAGAGATTTATACCCACCGCATACCCACCTTCTTACCCATCCAATGGGGCCGGCCAAGCTAGCTTGGAACCCAAGCTAGGGCCGGCCAAGACCAAGTGGATGAGCCATGTAGGTGGCCGGCCAAAGCATGGGTCCCAAGCTTAGGTGGCCGGCCACTAGAATATTAAAAAGGATTTTTTAAAATTATTTCTTATGTGGATATCATGGTTTTAAAAGAGAGTTTAAAAATTAAAAATTTCCTTTTATAGCTTTCTACAAAAGATTAAGAGAAGAGATTAATCTCTTTCCTTATTTGTAGTTTAAAAGGATGGTTTTAATTTTTGGTAAAAACTTTCCTTATTTGTAAATCATCTACATGTTTAAAAGAGAGTTTAAAATTTTAAATCTTTCCTTATTTGTTGATTAAAGGAGGATTTTAAATTTTAAGAAAACTTTCCTTTTTAACCATGTTCATGATTTAAAAGAAAGTTTAAAAATTAATAATTCTCTTTTATTAGTTTCTACAAAAGATTAAGAAAAGATTTGATATCTTTCCTTATTTGTAGATTAAGAGAGATTTTAATTTTTAAGAGATAACTTTCTTTTTATCCACATGTTTAAAAGAAAGATTTTAATTTATTAAATTTTCTTTTTATTAACCACCATGAAGGGAAAAATTATTTGAGAAATTTTTATAAATTTCCGGAAGCAAATTAGGAAGTTTTAATTCTTGTGTGAATTAAAATGTCCTTGATTAAAGGGATTAAGGTGGCCGGCCATTACAAATAGAAAAGAAAAATTATTTTTAATTAAATAAATTTTTCTTTTTAATGGCAAAAGAATTAAGGAAGTTTTTATTAAATTTTCCTTATTTGCCAAGACCAAGGATTATAAAAGAAGGGGTAGAGGAGGCTTCAAGGTGAATGTCTCTATTTATTTTTCTCCCTCTTTTCTTCTTTGGGTGTGGCCGGCCCTTTCTTTTCTCTCCTCTCCTTTGTGTGGCCGAAACTTTCTCATGGTGGAGTTAGCTTTGGTGGCCGGATCTAAGAAGGAGAAGAAGGAGAGAAAAGAAGCCTCTTTTCTAGCATCCCTTGGAGCATGGTGATGGTGGCCGAACCTCTTCATCCTAGAAGAAGTTTTGATGGCCGAAACTTGCAAGGAAGAAGAAGATGCTTGGTGGTTCTCATCTCGGAAGATCGTTGCCCACACAACGTCTGAGGTTAGAAGAGGAATACGGTAGAAGATCAAGAGGTCTTTCTAAAAGGTATAACTAGTATTTTTTATTTCCGCATCATACTAGTTATTTTTGGAAATAATACCAAATACAAGAGGCATGCGATTCTAGTATTTCGAATATGTTTTTCGATGTTGTGTTCTTTTGTTTTTTTTCCCTTGTGATTTGATTGTTCTTTTCGGTTAACCTAAAGTTATTTTAGGAAATTAAATATTAGCTTTCCATAAAAGGTTTTGTCTAGTCAGTGGTGGTTGCTCCCATATCCAAGAATGTCATGTGCCTCGCCACGTCAGTACTGGGAACCAATTATAGAAATTAATATTTAATGGAATTAATAACTTAAGGTGATTTGGGTCGAACGTGTTAAGTTCCGCAGGAGACCCAAGTCAAAACCTAAAAGAACGAATAGATTAAGTTTTAGATCAAACGTGTTAAGTTCCGCAGGCGATCCAAAATTTAATTTAAAAGAACACATGGTAGCTAGGAAAAGGTTCAGACCTTTGTACAAAATTTTTGTACAGTGGAACCTCTAGATTTTCCGAGTAGCAACCAACAAGGGAAATATCGGGCAAAGCTAGGTCGGAGGTCAGAGGTAGAGTACGGAAGCAACGACACAGAGCGCAGCGCGATGAAGCTTCCTCGCACTTGCTCGCAGAATCGGGAAATAGCGGCAGGTTAATATCAGGCGGGCGTGCAAGGTAAGGGGAGTGGAGGGGAGGGAGATGAATAGCGGGAATGCGAAATTTTGGGTGGAGTGTGAGGAAGGGAAATTAATATAAAAGTTCATTTGTATTATTAATGTTTAATTAATATTTTAAATAAAATTAAATAAAATAATGATAATTAAAATGGTTAATCGATTTTAGTTTTAAACTTAATGCGATGCGGTAACACAATCTTCTTGACACTATTTTTTTAAATAAAAATATAATAATAACTCTAATAATGTCTAATAACAAATAAATTGATAAAAATATGAATTATCATGAAAAATAAAAATTGTAATTATTAATTTTTGTTGTTGTTTGAGTGAGAGAAATTAGTACAAAGTCTTATTTTTATTATATTAAAAATAATATTTTATTCAATTAATATTTTAAATAAAATTAAACAAAAATAATAACAATTAAAATTGTTAATCTATTTTAGGTTAAAACTTGATACGGTACGACAACCACAATCTTCTTGACACTATTATTTTCTTTTTAAATAAAAATGTAATAATAGCACTAATAATGTCTAATAACAAATAAATGTATAAAAATGTGAATTATCATGAAAAATAAGAATTATATTTATCAATTTTAATACAATTAAATAAAAAGAATAATAATAACAATAAAAAAATAGGGAATGCAAATAATTAAGGACACTCGCATGTAACTAAAAAAATAATCCAGACTTGTTTCCTATGATTTTAATATGAATTGTAACGAGGTTAGATTTGATATAATGCAAGACATTTTTAATAACTAACGACAATCCAAATTACGAAGACATGTAATTAAGATTGAACCTTGTGCCCTGCTTATATTGTAAACAAAAAAAAAATTAATGTAAACTAAGCGACATTTTATAAGATAACCACAATTAAATACCCCATAACCATAAGGTTGCGTTTGGTTGGATGTTATCCTTGATAACTTTGGTTATCCATCCAAGGTTATTAATGAAAACTCTGTTTGATTTATGTAAGCGGTTAATTCCCAAGTAATGATTCATGTCCGACGCATGAGCAAAAGGGATATGCAACCCGATTTGAAAAACCTCAAAAAAAGTAAGATTTTCTTTGATTCCGGGTTAACAAAATTTTTTTTTTTTCAAAAATACCCCTAAAATTATTTATAACAAAAATTACATTTTAAATTATAAAAATTAAATAAAAAGATAAAATATGTGATATTTTATTTAAAAAATAAAATTGTAAAAAAACGTAAAAAAATAAACAATTTAAATTAATTTAAAAAATTTTAAAAACGTAAAAAAAAAACTCTATGCAATTGCAGATGAAGTATAATGAAATTATAAAGAAATTATAAAAAAAAAACTCTTGCATTAAATAAGTATAAAGAAAATTTCTTCTTTATGGCTAACGTGTTTCACCAAATGCAGATCAAAAAACTATATGCAATTGCAGATGAACAAGTGAGCATATGCAAATGCTATGAGGATGTATTTCATAATATTTGAGAAATCAGAAACCTAATGTGAAAATATTAAAGTACTTTAAAACATCACAAATCTGGTTTCATTTCAGAAATTAGAAACCAGATTCAGAATTTAGATTTGGCACATAACCTCACTACTGCACGTTGCCAAATGCCAATTGTTAGGAAGGCATCCCACTAATTTCTGAAATGCATTATCTAATAAACTCACTAATTAGACAATGTGCTATGTTCTGAAACTGAATCATGGCTTCATCAGCACTTCATTAGAGTTCTTGTTATATTAACTCCTAGTTTGGCTAGCTGTAAACTCATAGTATCTTGAACTGCCACTAGAAACCTTTGTGAATCAAGTCCCTACATGTGCAGAATTAGTGGGAATGTACTAATCTCTTCTAATGGGTCTTAATGCAGTTAGTTGGATGACAAAAGTTTAGTGGGATGCATTAGCATAATTATGTGCCAAATGCAGTTTCAGAAATGGAATGCAGTTTCAGAAATCAAATATTTGTCAACAGGAATCAGATTATGTGCCAAATGCAGATATGCAGGAATTTTCAGGCTTGAGTCTGAATCTGCACTCTGTTTGAAGAAATGAATTAGTCAATGATATGGTCAATGAATGTATCCACAAGAACTAGCTGCTGGATTGCGCTACGAATTCTGTTTGCAGATTTTTATTAGTAGATGTAAAGTTAGCTGAAATCCTTATTTCCTTATTATCATCTGGTGTTCTATTAAAAAAAGTGAAGGAAAAAGAATCATAGAATCTGTTGTTGAATTATGTGATCAAGGATGTTGTTGAAACCCTTCATGACTTAAACTGATATTTCCTTGAATTATCAGAATTCAAGTTCCAATTCTTTTTCTAACACAGATTCAGAAATCTTTGACTGAATTCATAGTTTACTGTTAGTTAATATATTTGTCAACTCTCTTAATTGACAGCACATGTATTCATTTAGATTTATTTATGATCAATTACTTGTAACTAGCACATGGCACACAACCAAAGAGAGCTAACACATGAAGTGAAGATTCTTGTTCTTTTTTTAAGTAACAATTCCTGTTGATAGAGCTTTAGAATTCTAAAGATAGTTTCAACATAATGAACGACAATACAAAAATCAACTAAAGCTATCATTATCTGTTTCATTGTTCACAACTGGAAGAACATCAACTATTGAGCCCTCTACATCAGTTCTAATTAATTCAACATCTACTCTATTTACATCACCTAAAATCGATTCCATATTAGAAAAATTATTATGAATAAAATGCATCATATCCATATCATCTTCATTGCCCATGTTGTATGTATCTCTTGGTGTGTGACGAATGGCACAATACCAATCCTCCTCCTTTGGATCACGAACATAATAAACCATTTGAGCTTGCGTAGCCAAAATAAAAGGTTCATGTTCCTCACGTTCTCCTGTATGTATCAAGCGTGAAAAATTTAGCATTGAAAATCCAAATGGATCAATTTTGAAACCTGTAGCAATGTTAACCCAATCGCATTGAAAAAGAACAATTCGTCCACGACCACCATAATCAAGTGAGATGATATCAGTTAGTTGACCATAATAGATTGACTCATGATCATCATTATCATGCATCGCCTGCACCATAACTCCGCTATTCTGCACCTTTTTGTTTTGTCATGCATCATTATCATGCATCGCCTGCACATAATATATCTATGAGCTTGAGTTAGAGTTTTGTCATCCAAGGTAACTACTTGAAGCCCTTTTGTTGGTCGCCCTATATGTGGAAACATCGGTAGTGTGGGAAACCCATCATTTGGTGTCTCTTTATGTCGTGTTCCAGGATTGTTTAATGAGCTGTTACCATCTACATAACGAGAACAGAACACAACGCATTCATTTGCTAAATATGCCTCTGCAATGTTGGCCTCTGGTCGTGCTTTATTTCTAACAAAATTTTTAAGTTTCCCTAGATATCTTTCTATTGGGTACATCCATCGATAATGTACATGCCCAGCAATTCTTGCTTCATACGCTAAATGTACCACCAAATGAACCATTATTGTGAAAAAAGATAGTGGAAATATTCTCTCTAATTGACATAAAACCAAAATAACTCCTTCTTCAGCCTTCTGTAATTCTTCTTTTTGTAGGGTCTTTGCACACACTGTTCTAAAATATTCACACAAAATAATAAGTGGAGCAGTTACCTTTTTTGACAACACGCGACGAAGAGCAATTGGAAGGAATTGTTGCATCATAATATGACAATCATGGCTTTTCAAGCCCATAATCCTACAACGTCCAACATCCACACACTTTGAGATATCAGATGACATACCATCAGGAACACGAATATCTTTTAATACAGAACAAAATATTTTTTTTTCATCTTTAGACATAGCGTAACATGCAGGTGGCAAATACTCTCTACCATCTGATTGTGCCCGAGGCCATAATTGTTTCATAATACCCAAATTCTTTAAATCTCTACGTGCTGCGTAATTATCTTTTCTCTTGTTGGCATTATCTAAAAGTGTTCCAACAATGTTGTCGCAAACATTTTTTTCAATATGCATAGGGTCCAAATTATATCGGATCAAATTAAATTCCCAGTATGGAAGGCTAAAAACTATGCTTTGTTTTCTCCACATTTGTTCAATTGATCCTGTTTTTATTCTCACATTTGGTTTTGATGTATTACTCTTACCAAAAAATCACATTCTTGTTTAAGGTCATTCGTAGAACATTAGATCCCGACAATGGTGCCAAATCTTACTCATGTAGCTCTGGTTTGCCATAACTTGGCATTGTTCGCATTTCTGAATCTGGTGGTAGAAAACGACGATGCCCTCTGAATGACCACTTTTTTCCATGTTTTAGGTACACTGCATCTGTATTATCAGCACAAGTTGGGCATGCATTCTTGGCATATGTATTCCATCCAGACAAACAACCCAAACAGGAAAATCACTAACTGTCCAAAGTAATGCAGCCCGTAGTTGAAACATTTTTTTGTCACAAGCATCAAATGTGGCAATTCCATTTTCCCATAAATCTTTCAATTCAGTCAATAGGGGGCGCAAATATACATCAATATCATTGCCAGGTGCTTTTGGACCTGGAATAAGGGTGGATAAAATAATAGAATAAGGCTTTATGCAATTCCAAGGCGGCAAATTATAAGGCATCAGGACAATAGGCCAAGTACTATGTGAAGTGCTTTGATTTTTAAATGGATTAAACCCATCAGCGGCGAGTCCCAAGCGTACGTTTCTAGGATCAGATGCAAATTCATAATGACGTTCATCAAATTCCTTTCATGCTCGAGAATCAGCTGGATGCCTTAGATTTCCATCTGAAACACGTTTTTTGAAATGCCACTGCATATTTTCAGACGTCTTAGATGACATGAATAACCGTCGCAATCTTAGTTTCAATGGAAAATACCAAAAGACTTTGGCTAGAATTTTAACCTCGAGACGTTTTTTTCCACCTTTATAAGATCTCCTTGATGATTTCTGCAAATTTTTCCATCTTGGAAGGTTACACACTTTGCAAGCCTATTCATTCTCATTTTCCCCCCAATAAATCATGCAATCATTTGGACAAGCATGTATTTTTTCATAATGAAGGCCTAAACTAGAAATTAATTTCTCTGCTTCATAAAACGACTTAGGCACTTGAGCTTCAGATGGAAGTACTCGACGAAGGAAGTCTAACAATGCTGTAAATGACTTATCACTCCATTTTCCAATCACTTTCAGTTGAAATAACTCAACAAGGAACGACAGTTTAGAAAACTCTGTGCATCCGGTATATAGCTGCTGTTTCCCTTCCTCAATTAGTCGATAGAAATCTTTAACATTAGACTCCATCGGTGTATGACTTGTTGATGCTCCAATGTAATTTTCATTACTTGTAGATCCTTCATGAATTCCAAATGCATCATGCAGCATTTCTTGTACCATCGGTTCATGGCTAGTTACTTCAAAAACTTGTTGCACTGAATAATGAAGTTCTTTGTTATCATGATCTTGTACAATTAGTTTTTCTCCATGAAAATTCCAGATGCGATAATCTTGTAATATACCATTTATCATCAGATGTTCGTGTACTGTCTCACGATCATGACTCAATGAATTTATGCATTTGCAACAAGGACATGGTCTCGTGACATCTGGAGCCGCATCACCAAATGCATAACGTAAAAAATATAGGATTCCCACCCGATACTCAAGACTGCCATGTGGCGCAGCCATCCATTGCTTCTGCATAATTTGATGTTGTTCAATAATTTATAAAAGTTAAAACATTGAAGCAAGATTTATCAAAATTAAAGAAACTTCGTAGATAAAATTTCCAAGAATTCAACAAACATATATATATATATATACAATTCCTAAATATAAAAATGAAGTTTAGCGTCATAGACACGTTGTAAGCAAACTACAATAATAAACTTGAAAAATAATACGGATAACTTGTAGAAAAAGACAAATCAAATTAAGGGGTTTGTTGGAAAAATTTACAAATCTACCGACCAACATAAATTAAACCCTAATCGATTATAATTTTTATCACCATTAACATATAAAAACATTGTCACCATACGAAAACTAAACCAAGAAATTACCTCGAGAAACAAAATCAAAGGCGATTTATGATGTGGATGTCGAAGGATGATGCTAGGGTGCAATTAATCTGATGTGTCGCTATAATAGAGAGGATCGCTGGAACATAGATGGTTGATAGAAAAGAGAAGGTCACTGGAACAAAGAGGGTCGCCGAAATAGAAAGGTTTGCTGGAATTGTGAAAATAATATGAGATGCGAGCATGTTTTTTTATTAATCTCGTATCTACCCTTTAGGAGCGGTCATATGTAACCTTTAGAAGCGGTTCTAAACCGCTTCTAAAAGGAACTTATAGGGGCGGTTCTAATAACTGGTTCAATATGTATCCAATAGAAACGGTTTACCAACTACATCAAAAAAACTCAATTGAAGCGGTTTTAAGAGCGGTTAAACTTGACCGATTCTATTGGATCTGCTTTTACAACCGCTTCATCAACCGCTGCTAATATTGCGATCCTAATGTCCAATTTTTTTGTAGTGTAAGCATTCACTTATAGTTTGCATTTCCTCTTACTGCAGATAAAGGAAAGTGACAAGGAGGTGCGGATGGATGTGTGATGCCCGGACTATAGAAGCCTTGGGACTTAGTTTAAGATATTATTAAGACATTTTGTATTTAATTCATGTAGATAATTAAATTCATAAAATGACTTCATGTATTTAGAATTCTTTCATTTAAATTGTTATTCACATTAGACCTATTATTTGAGTTGTACTAATGTTGCATGCATGTTTACATTAATGCATATATTTCAGCATGATTAGATTGATACATTTTAGTTGTGTGAACATAAGCCAGAGTAGTATGTATAAACACGTCATTTAGTCTTCCGCTGCTAGTTAATTGCATGTTTAGAGAGTTTATGTATTAATCTTTACATGTGAATAATGTTAGTTGAGAAAAATTAGTAGTCCAGTAGCGCTCCACTCCCTCACGGACTAGTAGTGAGGAGGGTGGGGTGTTACAAGTTGGTATCAGAGTAGTTCCTATTCTCTAGCATCACACATCAGCACCAGCCTTGCCGTCTTCAAGTAAGAAAGTATTTAAAATTCTTTTATTAGTATGCTTTTCCTTATTAATTGTAGCATAGAGAAACCCTTATAAATATTCGTTTATAGGTGCTAATGTGAAATAAAAGTTTTTGGAGCACTGAGCAAAGTAACAGTTAAGGACAAGTACCCTCTTTCCAGAATAGATGATCTATTTGATCAGTTAAAGGGGGCAATGGTGTATCAGTTAAAGGGGGCAATAGTGTTCTCTAAAATAGACCTGCGCTCTGGGTACCATCAGTTGAAAGTGAAAGGAAGTGATACACCCAGAACAGCTTCCAGAACCAGATATGGACACTACGAATTCGTAGTCATGCCATTTGGGGTGACTAATACACCTACGGCCACCCGGGACTTTATAGCAGGTCTTCCAAGGACCACTAATGGGTATGATGCGATATGAGTGATAGTGGACCAAGAAGTTAAGAAGACTAAGGGACAAAGAAGTACCACTAGTAAAGGTCATCTGGCAGAACCAGAAGCACGAAGAAATTATTTGGGAGCGTGAAGACAGCATGAGGCAGAAATATCCAGAATTATTCTAAGTTCGAGTATGAACTTTTTATAAGGTATGGGGGATTGTAACGACCCAAATTTCCTTATTCCAAGTCCAAATAGCATTTAAAAATATTTAGAAATGCTTTAAAAATATTCTAAAGATTTTTAGAAATTTTTAGAGTATTTTTATGAAATATTTGGAGTTCATTCGGTATTTTTACTAAACTAAAGAAGTTTCAACAAAAATAATGTCCAAGCCGAGATTCGAACCGAAGACCTCCGGCCGAGACAACTCTTAAGCGAATCCGGCTGACCAAGTGCCCAAGTGGGCGTTGCTTATTAAAAAGAGAACAAAATTTATTTAAGCAGTAGTTAGGAAATAGAAAATAAATGGGAATAAAAGGTTCGGATGAGGAATCGAACCCGCGACCCCTGACCCGGTCAGAGGTTTCGGCGAAACGCGGCTAGCCAAGTGTTCAAGCGGGCGTTGCTGATTAAAGGAGGAGTGAAAATTATTTAAGTAATAGTTAATAAATAGAAAATAAATAGGAATAAGAAGGATTCAGTCGAGATTCGAACCCGCGACCTCTGACCCTGTCAAAACGCGGCTTGCCAGGCGATCCAAGCGGACGGATCGGTTTAGAAAAGGTAGCGGATTTATTTAAGATAGTTAACAGAATATTAGATTATAAAAGGGATAAGTTGATATTGGATTTGGGCGGACCGAAAACCCTTTCCCTCTCTTCTTCTCTCTCGCTCGCGACGGCAGAGCTCAGGCGGAAAACGAGCCGCGGCTAGGTTTCTCTCCGGCGACCGTCCAAGGGGGATCTCCGAGCGGTTGTCACCACCATCACGATCATCTCGTCAAGGGGAAACCATGAGCACAAAGAAGGGGCCGAAGCTCGCAGTTTCCGTAAACCCTAGGGTTTTCTTTCCAGTTGTAAGCCCAAAAATGCAAAGGTAAGCGCTTCCTCACTTGCAGTAGAGTAGCTTCGGATTCTTGTTAACCTCGTGTTTTTGATTTCAAAGCATGTTCTGGAGGAGGTTTGTCTTTAAGATGCTGCCGTGAATTTTATAAGGAGAATAAGAAGAGATTTGAATGAACTAAGCATGTAGTTAAACTCCCCAGCTCTTATAATCTACACCTTATATTTAGATAGTCTTTATTTGTTGCTATCACAATGTGCACAGTCAGTTCGTTTTAAGACTTCCAAGTTTCGGTTAGTTTTAAAGGCCATGAAGTTTGATGCAGAATTGTGAGATTTGGGATTTAACAAATTGGTTAGTTTTGAATGGCTATGGGTGGTATTGTAGTTCTCCTTTTTACTTCCATGCCGTGGACTGAAATAGTAGCAACCTTCTATTTTCCTTTTGTTGCCGTGGCACATACCATGAAGGACAATTGCTGTTTTAGTCCTCAGTAGTAAATCTTTGTAGCATTGGGCATGAAGAATTGATACTTCCTCTTTAGTTACTAGTAGCAAATTCTTCCTCTAGTTGCATTTTGTATAACTGTCGTGTACGGGTGATGAGATGCATATGTGCATATTTAATGTATTTATAGCATGGAGAATTGATATGCATGTGTACAGAATTGAGCATGAGGAATTGATATGCATTTTTGTTTGGTTTGGTTATGTTTCCTTGCTACACTCATTCAAGTGTACAGATTTAAGTCTCTTAATTTTGACATGTGGTTTAGATATGCTTCCTTGTTACCACTCATTCTAGGATCCAGATTTGAGTTTCTTTATTCTAGTATGAGGTTTAGATATGCTTCCTTCCTACCATTTAAATAAGCATACAGATTTAAGTTCCTTGTTATCTCAATATGCATGAACAGTTTTATTTATAAGCATGTAGTTTTATTTAGCATCTCAGTGTAGTTTTATTAAGCATTTCAGTTCCAGAATAGACTTCCTATCAGTATTTTGAGCTTAAGCAAAGTATAAGAAAGATAAAGAAAAGAAAGAGAAAGGCCAAGGCCTTAAGTAGATCCCAAAGTCGAGACTTTAGGGATTTTGGCACACAAGGTACTTATTAAAATGCCGAGGTATTATATATTAGAAGTAATAAAATATAACAAATATTTTACTTTTTAAGAGGCTAGTACCCGACTTCCGAGATTGTCGTTAAACAAATCCAGGTGTCCAATTCTGAGATCTTGGCCCTGGTAGACCGAGGTCTGCTCTTTTAGCATTGGTGGTTCGCTACCCCAACCTATTAGGGAATGCGCATAAGATGGTACTACGCCTGGGCCCAAGAAAAAAGTTTATTAGTATTTTGAAGTATTAAAATATAAGTTTTTAAACAAAAGAAATAAGCTTCACTTAAGTTTAAAATTCAGCCAGTTAGTTTCTTTTAATTCGAAGCATGCAGTGTTAGTTTTATTTCTTTCCTGATTAGTATATTGAGCATGATTAGTCTTGTCTTCCAACATGCAGTTTTATTCCTGTATATCATGAGTATGTGAATTTTAGTGCTTTGCTATTAGATGAGCATGAATAGTTTCCTTTTTACAGATTCAGTTTTTGGCATTGCTGACCCTATGTGCATATTCGTGTTTTTGTGAGTTAGATAGCGCTCACTAAGCATTCGCTTATAGTTTGCATTTCCTCTTACTGCAGATAAAGGAAGGCGACAAGGAGGTGCGGATGGATGTGTGATGCCCGGACTATAGAAGTCTTGGGACTTAGTTTAAGATATTATTAAGACATTTTGTATTTAATTCATGTAGATAATTAAATTCCTAAAATGACTTCATGTATTTAGTGTAACGACCCGACCCTTTGGCCTCTTGGGCGACCCTTGTGGCGGCCCAACTGGCGGTTTAGAGTTCGAATCTTGGGGGAGGCAAAAATCCACTGGCCAGGGGTGGAAAGTCCTAATGAGTAACGGCACGGCCAAAGGTCGTCGGTCGACGACATGAGAGGTCGCCAAATGGGCCGACGACATGAGGGCCGCCAGTTGGGCCGCCACAAGGGTCGCTCAAGAGGCCAAAGGGTCGGGTCGTTACAATAAAAGGCGCCTTTTTTATTGTAACGACCAGACCCTCTTGGCCCATTTGGCGGCCCATTTGGCGGCCCATTTGGCGACCTCTCATGTCGTCGACCGTCGGCCCTTATGTCGTCGGCCCATTTGGCGACCTCTCATGTCGTCGACCGACGACCTTTGGCCGTGTCGTTACTCACTTTCCCCAGGATTCGAACTCTAAACCTCCAGGCTTAAGTACTAGAGTTTATGAATCCTGGTAACCAAGTGAGATCATCTCACTTGGTTACCAGGATTCATAAACTCTAGTACTTAAGCCTGGAGGTCTAGAGTTCGAATCCTGGGGGAGGCAAAAATCCACTGGCCAGGGGTGGAAAGTCCTAGTGAGTAACGGCATGGCCAAAGGTCGTCGGTCGACGACATGAGAGGTCGCCAAATGGGCCGACGACATAAGGGCCGCCAGTTGGGCCGCCACAAGGGCCGCCCAAGAGGCCAAAAGGGCCGGGTCGTTACAATAAAAAGGCGCCTTTTATTGTAACGACCCGGCCCTTTGGCCTCTTGGGCGGCCCTTGTGGCCCTTTGGCCGTGCCGTTACTCACTAGGTCTTCCCACCCCTGGCCAGTGGATTTTTGCCTCCCCCAGGATTTGAACTCTAAACCTCCAGGCTTAAGTATTAGAGTTTATGAATCCTGGTAACCAAGTGAGATCATCTCACTTGGTTACCAGGATTCATAAACTCTAATACTTAAGCTTGGAGGTTTAGAGTTCGAATCTGCAACAACCACCCTTCTTAGTGCTACTACACTCTAAGGATGATCGTTACTTAAACGTCAAATGGGCCGACGACATAAGGGGTCGCCAGTGGGCCGCCGCAAGGGCCGCCCAAGAGGCCAAAGGGCCGGGTCGTTACATTTAGAATTCTTTCATTTAAATTGTTATGCACATTAGACCTATTATTTGAGTTGTACTAATGTTGCATGCATGTTTAGATTAATGCATATATTTCAGCATGATTAGATTGATACATTTTAGTTGTGTGAACATAAGCCAGAGTAGTATGTATAGACAAGTCATTTAGTCTTCCGCTGCTAGTTAATTGCATGTTTAGAGAGTATATGTATTAATCTTTACATGTGAATGATGTTAGTTGAGAAAAATTAGTAGTTCAGTTGTAACGCCCCACCCCTCCTGCTAAGGAGACGGGGGTTACTTACACATACATATACATACCTACTTACTACAGCGGAAGTCTTATTTATAAAAATTAGAAACATTTTTTTTTCCTATATGAATCAACATGACTAATCACCTGGACATATAGAAATCACATAGCATAGTTAACATGATTTGTAAGTCATAATGCCCAAACACAAAATTAAATGTCATGGAGTCATAAAGCAGTAACATAACTAGGCATGGTTCTTATTAAACAAAAAGCAGGTCTTTCTCCTTTAGCCAGGACACTACCACACACATCCTTCCAGCCCCTCTTGCTGCTCCCCTAGTTCATCCATTCCTTGCCTTTATCTGTAGTACAAGAAAGTAAGCTGTAAGCACTCATGGCTCAGTAAGTTCCTTTCCTACTCACAAAAACCGTATGACATATATCAAAATCACAAGACATAACACATGAAGGCAATTCATTATATCATGCAGCATATCATAGCATATCATAACATAAGCGTAAAGTAGCATGACATAATATAACAAAATCATCAATTTCACCCTGACATATCATAACATCATCATAAATATCATGGCATAATCATAAGGTATATGCAAGGTAAATTCCTAACCATTTATCATGAAAACATATGCAATATGTCCTTTGAAAACTTATAATATACATACTTAAACATAATCTTAACATGATTAGGGCCCTGGCTTGTACCACATACATAAATGCGCGCGTCCTATGTAGGTCCAAGGTAGCAAGTCTTGAACCCTACAAGGCATACATACTAGGCCCGTTTCTTAGTCCATCGACCTAGGGGCACTTAGGAGCCCATCCCTAACGAGGCTCGTTTCTTAGTCCATCGACCCCGGGGCGCTTATGGAGCCCACCCTTGGTACAAGCCATACATAAAGTAAAATAGCATGTTCTTACATATCATGGTTCTTATCTCTTCTTGTACATCGTGTCACTTATCATATCATACCATATAGACTTTTGGGCACACAGCTCATCATAATGGTATGTAAAGATTTGGGCACACAGCACATCATATATTTTATGCATAAATTGGGCACACAACACATCATATATTTCATGCATAAATTGGGCACACAGCACATCATATATTTCATGCATAAATTTGGGCACACAGCACATCATATATTTCATGCATAAATTGGGCACACAACACATCATATCCTTCATACATAAATTTGCACATAGCTTCATCATAAATAATACACACCATAGCATAAGGGTTTCCATCATGTATAGATCATAAGTGTGCATAATTAAACATAGAAGCATGGAAATCTTACAATCATGGCATATAAGATACATGGAAAACATAATTCAATCTCTAACCCTAATATCTCTTTGTGGCAGAACCATATAGGTTAGGTTTATGGTGAAAACTTCATCCCAACATGTGAACCCTAAGCAAGCATCACTTCTTATACCATAAGAACTATCATGAGCAAGTTTAGGTAGAGTTCTAGGTTACTTAGACTTACAACTTATCATGGCCGAACCTTATCAAGCATGCATTGGGTTAAAGACTATCATTCAAGCTTGTGAACACTAAACAACTTTCATAGCAAACATTTCAAGGAATAATATGAGCATGGTTGAGTTAGGTTCTAAGTTTCCTAAGTCCTTCATCATGTATTGGCCGAAACTTGTAGGGTTTGAAATTAGGGTTCAAGTGCCCTAAAAACATGAGAACCTTAAACAACCTTCATAGCAAATATATCAAGGAATAACATGAGCATAGTTGAGCTAGGTTCTAAGTTCCCTAAGCCCTAGATCTTGATGTGGCCGAAACATGTAGGGTTTAGAATTAGGTTCAAGTGCCCTAAAAACATGAGAATCTTAAATAACTTTCATAGCAAAAATATCAAGAAATAACATGAGCATAGTTGAGTTAGGTTCTAGGTTCCCTAAGTCCTTCATCATGACATGGCCGAATACTATAGGACTAAAAATTTAGGTTCAAGTGTCCTAAAAGCATGGAAACCTTAAACAACTTTCATAGCATATATATCAAGGAATAACATGAGCATAGTTGGGTTAGTTTCTAAGTTCCCTAAGCCCTAGGTCTTGATGTGGCCGAAACATGTAGGGTTTAAAATTAGGGTTCAAGTGCCCTAAAAACATGAGAACCTTAAACAACTTTCATAGCAAAAATATTAAGGAATAACATGAGCATAATTGAGTTAGGTTCTAGGTTTCCTAAGTTATACATCATGTAATGGCCGAATACTATTGGACTAAAAATTTAGGTTCAAGTGTCCTAAAAGCATGGAAATCTTAAACAACTTTCATAGCATATATATCAAGGAGTAACATGAGCATAGTTGAGTTAGGTTCTAAGTTCCCTAAGTCCTAAATCATGAAGTGGCCGAATGATATAGAGCATGAATTTAAATTTCCTTACAACAATAAACATGAGCCCACAAGATTAGCTACATGTCATTTCATCAAGGAGATCATGAGCATCTTAGATTTTGCTTTAAATTCTCCTAGGCTTTTAAAAAAATCCAACATAACCGAACCTTCATGGACATGAATGGAGTTTAACTAAACATATAATCATGGCATATCATAATAGTTTCATGACTTATCTTAAGGAGATCTTGGCATACTTAGTTTTAACTTAAAACTCTCCTAGGCCCTTAGTTTTTACCATGGACGAATACTCATGGATCTAGGTTTTACCAATCATTTTTAACATAGATAAATCCTTACCATAAAATACATGCTACAAGAGAAATATTCAAACATATTAAATCTAGATCCTTTCATCCTCTATATCCTTCCTTTGATCTTATCTTGGTTAGAATTCCTTCATGATGTTTTCTTAGCTTTCTCTTTCTTTTTTATATGCAACCGAATCTTCATAGCAAAATAAGAGCTATTGTACCACAGGTGAGGGGAACTTACATCCTTTCGCTTGTGGTTTTCCTTAGAGAAAAAGGTGTTCTAGTGATAAGGAAGGTGGAAGCTTCTTCTTCTTGTATCTTCTCTTGTTTCCTTTGCTTGTAAGGGCTAGAACTTGAAGTTTCCTTCTCGGTAATTAGCTTTCTTGGAGAAGAACTTAACTTAGAAATTGGTATGAGGAGAGGAAAGGAGTTTCTTGGTTCGGTGAGAATGGAGAAGGAAGGAGGAAGAAGAAAATGAATTAAATCCCTTTGTTTTCTTCTCTAATCCTATTTATCCCTTGCCAATGAGACATGTCCCCATTCTTTCCCCCAACTCCTCTTTTCCCTCACTCCATTAATTCCCACGAAAATAGAGAGGGGAAGGGAAGTAATCAATCCTTCTTTTGCTTGCTCCCTTTTCTTAACCAAGAGGGAAAAGGAGGTAAGCAACTTGGTTTTCTCTTGCTCTTTTGCTTAGTTTTCTTTTCTCCTTTAACTAAATTTTTCATTACTTTCATTCCAATTATTTCTTCTTATCCTAATGGTTATCATTCATAAATCTATCTCCATCATTTGTGGGAGGTTCAAGGTTCAATCCTTGACCTCACCTCTTCTTATTCTATATTTCTTCTTTTTATTTTTATTTTCCTTTTTCTCTTATTCTTTTAATTTCTATGCTCTAAGGAAAAAATAATATTCATACACCTATCTTATAATTTCGTGGGTGTTACATCAGTAGCGCTCCACTCCCTCACGGACTAGTAGTGAGGAGGGTGGGGTGTTACACTCTAGTTGCTTACCTTCACTTACCACTTGTAGTCACTTGACTTACCTCTAGCCCACCACATCTTTCTATCAGTTGTCAGGTCCATGGACCCAATTGGACTTCGGCGGTTGTTAGGTCCCACGGACCCAACCCGACTTCTCGCCAGATATCAGGCCCACGGACCTATTTGGACTTCCCACCAGCTATCGAGCCCTACGGACCTAGCTGAATTTTAGTCTGGTGTCAGGTCCTTCAGACTAGTCAACTCTGCACACTTGGTAGAAAAGTTAGACAACAAACCACTCTAACTTTAGACCCCTTATCATTCATCAAAACATGAGTTGGATCATTAGTGCAAATTATACCAACAATCTCCCCTTTTTTGATGCAATGATAACCTACGTTAAAGTTAGAAAAAAATAATATTAAGACAAAAAAACAAACAAATAATTATTTTTTTTTACATTGTTTGTAGTTTTTCTACATTAACCCTTACCCTCCCCCTTTAGCATTCATAAAAAAAATTAGGATAAAGGAAATGCAAACATACAAATAATGTCAGACAGTAATGAAAAAAATAACAAAAGGCAATGCTTTGTATATCTTAGACTTAGGGATAGGTTTGAAGTCAATATTTAAAACAAAATTTCTAAGGAAAATTGAAATATTTGAGTAGATTTTCAAAATATTGTAAGTAAAGTTCTGAGGAAACTTCAGAAATGTCTAAGTAGAATTTGTCAAGATTTTCAACATAATTTTGAAAAATATTTTTCTAAAAAAAATTAAAAAAACATTTTCAAATGAAAAAAAGATCATCTAAGGAATTATTTTTCAGAGCATTTTTGAAGTAAAGTTTAAAAAAATTATTTTTCTAAGTAAACTGGTTTAAGTGAAAAAAAATTTCAACTTAAATTTGTCAAAAATTTCCTAAATAAGAATTTCAAAGTTATTTCAGAGAACTTTACTAAAGGGAATTGTAAGATCTTTTTAGGGAAGTACTTGCAAAGTAATTAATAGATTTTATAAATTTTATATGTAATATTGAATGAAGTTTTTCAAAGATTTCAAAAGTAACGACTTTTCAAAACATTTTAAAGCTATTATTTTTCATAATATTTTCAAGGAAACTTCCAAATATTTTTAAGTAATTTTTAAAATGGATTTCAAAATTTTTGAGTAAATTTAAACAAAAATTTCTAAGGGATCTTTAAAAAAATAAATATTTGCAAAGTTATAAAAAAATATTTATAAAATTAATTTGAAGGTACTTTTCTAAGAAGTATTTTTAAAGTACTTTTAAAGACACAACGTTTAATTTTTTAAAATAATAAAAGAAATAAAGAAAGATTTTCAAAGTAAGAAATATTTTGAAAAAAATGAAATTATTTTTAAATTGTTTAGACAAATCCTCCCTCTTAATTTATGGGCCGGATCTTCTGGTCCGCAATTTGCGGATCAAGAGATGGTCCACTGTATAAGGATCATTGATTTGGATGGAGTCCACCTTTAAATTGGTAGGGTCCATCCAAATCAACGGTCTACAATAGTGGACCATCCCCTGATCCACAAATTGTGGACCAGAGGATTTGCTCTCCTTAATTTAACACTCCCCCTTAAATTGTACTTAGGTTTAGACATATTAAATTATACAACACATTTTCAAGGGTCTTGCTCCTCCTTAACCTAGTACCTTATGGTTATCTTTATTAGCAACAAGGATTTTTACCTTAGTTTATAGGGAATTTACTATTCATAACACTCATGTTCATTAAATATATTATTTACACCTTATTATGATTGTTCACTTAAGTTTGATCAATCATTAATCAATTATTGTAAAAATAATTAATATTAGGTGTATTAAGTTTAAGTTTTAGGTTAAAAAAAATAATTTGTTACTAATTCAATAATAGTTAATCATTATATGGTTTATTGATTAACTTTTACTTGACTCAATTTAATATTTATTTATTAAAACAACTTATATTTCATATTAACTATTTGAGTTAATTGACAAATGAAAATATTAGTTTAAATTTTATTTTAATTTATTTAAATTGATTGAGTTAATTTTAAGTTTTGATTAGGTTTAACTTAAACAAATTATTGATTTACAGTAGAGTTAGGATTAACTAAGTTTAAGTTTGAATTAATTCATAGTTAAATTTGTTAAAGTTAGTAAACAAAGTTAAGTAAAGTTAAGGTTAATTTGAGTCAATCTTTAATTAAGATAAATTATAATTTAAGTAAAGTAAAGTTAAAATTTTAATTAATGTTAAATTTTACGTTGATTAAGTTAAATTAAGGTTAAGTGTTAATTAACTTGTAAATTCAAGTTTGATTTAAAGTGAATTAGAGTAAAGTTAATATTTTAATTAAATTAAAGTTAAGTTTAAATTAATATTTTGAGCTTTTAACTCAATTAATTTTAAATTAAAGATGGTTTTTTAAAGAATTTTTAAAGTACTTTTAAAAAGGACCCTTTAAAATAATTTTAAAAGATTTTTTAAAATAATTTTGTAAGGATTTTTAAAATACTTTTTAAAATATTTTTTTAATAATTTTTTGAAATATTTTTTAAAATAGTTTTAAAATGAATTTTTAAATAATTTTTAAATTTTTTTAAAATGATTTTTAGAATAATTTTGAAATGATTTTTTAAACCATTTTTAAAAATAATTTATTTTTTAATTTTAATTTTAATTTAATTTTATTTTATTTTAATTTTATTTTATTTTATTTTATTTTTTTATTTTATTTTTTATTTTATTTTTAATTCTAATTTAATTTATTTTAATTTAATTTATTTTATTTAATTTAATTTATTTTAAATTTAATTTAATTTAATCCTTATTCATTTCAACCAATCTAAATGTTAAAACAAAAGGATCCTATGGTTTTGTAAGATGAGTTAAATTAAATTTCAGGGTTTGGTTTAATTTATGTTAGATTCAAGTTTAGCTTTGCGTTCAACAAATAGGTATTTTTTGGATAAAGTTCTAAGCTGTGATGAGTCACCTGGACATCATTAGAGTAACCACACTTTCGAGGCTTTCCAAATAGTCCTACCCATTGAACTTAATAACAAAATTTTAGTCTAACTAACTAGGATTGGTGAGAGGTAGCTTCAGCTAGTTCCACTATGCCAAATGCGCTAGGTCGAAGTCATATCTTCCTAGACATACATAGACAGAACTTCCTTAACCTACTATCATTCAAAACTTCTCCAGTACTATTTTTCAAGTTAAACTTTTATCCCCTTTTAACCTAATCCTAATTACCCAACTGGGTAAACTATTATTATGGAGGTGTCAACTAATTTGGAGCCTCCCCTTGAATTATTAAAATTTTTAGGTTTTATGTTGATTATTTTTGTAGTTTAAATAGACTTGATGGTAATTCAAATTAGCTTTGTAGTTTTTTTTATTTGAATTTATTTTCTCTATTATTTGATTTTATTTTATTCTTATGTTTGAAATTTAACTTTGAAGGTTTATCTTGATTTAGTTTTGAGTTAATGGGATTAGTTGAATTTGGTCTTAAATAATGAACTTCAGTTTTAGGTACATAGAATTGATTGAGTCCTACTTGCATGGTTAGGCACGCTTTCGGAACCCAAACTTTAGCTTATTTCTTATTTTGGTTTATAAGTGATATAAATGTTTTTTTTGTTAACCTGGACTAGTATCCGAGCCCGGACTTATTGTATATAGCTTTTTGAGTTTTAAGAATTAAGTCTAAATTTTTTAATCGAGTGGTGAAAGTTTCTAATAATCCTTTATGTTTATTAATTTTATTTTTTAAATTTGTATTTTCCTCCTCAAGTGTTATATCTTGATTTGGATTTTTAATTTTAATTTGTTCCTTGAGGCCTTGATTTTCTTCAAGAAGTGATTCATTTTATTTTTCATGTTTTATTAATTTATTATTTAAACATGTAATTATTCAAAAAATTTGGAGGTTAAGATAGAAGATACCTAGTTTGAACCTTCGGAAATGAGTACAGACTCATGGCTTGATTCATCTTCGGACTCGTTGTCTTGCTCCGATTCACTCTCTGATTTTGGCTCCTCTACCATCAATGTTAGGCAGTTATGATGCTTCTGATCTTCAACATCTGATTCTTCTAAAGATGATTCGTCCCACATCACTTTGAGTGCCTTCTTTTTTCTGGTTGTTTTGGGTTTGTCATCTTTCATCTTTGGACACTCATTCTTGTAGTGTTCTTTTTTGTTACACCCATAGCATGTGATCTTCGCCTTCATGTCATTTAACTTGATTACCTTTTGTAGGTCCTTCTTCGAGAAATTGTTCTTTCTTCTTGTGAACATTTTTCTTACCATGTTCATGAGTTGTTATTCTTCATCTTCTGAGTCAGATTCAGATTCTGGCTTTGGCTTATTCTTGTGTTTAGCTTCTTTCGAGGGACCTGCAAAAAGTGCAATACCTTTCTCAACCTGCTTTGAGTTAATCTGTTCATGGAGTTCAAGTTCACAAAACAACTCATCTAATTTTAATTTAGATAGGTTCCTCAAAATTTTGTAGGCATTCACGATAGATGCTCACAGTTCATTGCGAGGAAACACATTTAAAGCATACCTTATCAAGTCCCTATTCTTCATTTGATGGTCGATTGTGTGGAGCCCGTTGAGGATGTCTTTTATCCTTGCATGTAGTTGACTCATAGATTCCCCTTCCTACATTTTTATGTTAAATAGTTTATTTAAAAATATATCCCTCTTTGTTTCCTTTGCGTCATTGGTTCCCTCACGTAGTTTGATGAGTTTGTCCCACAACTCCTTTACATTTTTATGTGGGCCGATGTGGTTTAGCTCCTCGATTAATTCGCACTGGATTGTGTTAAGAGCCATGAATTTGATCTGAGCCTTCTTCTTCATTTTTAGATTCCAATTTTCTGGGTCCATTGGAATTCCAGCATTGTCGACAGGTGCCTTGTATCCTTTGGTGATGCTGAATCATTGGTCGAAGTCGGTCTTCAAGTACTCCTCCATCCGCTTCTTCTAATATGGGAAGTCATCACTGTAACACCCCACCCTCCTCACTATTGGACTATGAGGGCGGAGCGCTACTGGACTACTAACTTTACTTAACTAACATTGCACACATGTTGATAGTAATTCCTAAAACTCTCGGAGAACTCAAAACATACAATTAACTAGCAGCGGAAGACTAAATGACTCATCTAATACATTCTACTCAACTCTTTGTTAATAAATTCTTATGCTAAATCCCAAGGCTTCTATAGTCCAGGCATCACACATCCATCCGCACATCCTTGTCGCCTTCCTTTGCTATAGCTTTTCCTTTCCTTTATCTGCAGTAAGAGGAAATGCATCTATAAGAAAAATTGCTTAGTAAGCGCTATCTAACTCACAAAACTCGAGTATGCATGTAAGCTGAAAGAAATCTAGAAACTAAATGCTCATCTAATAGCAAACGAAACATAGCATACTGAAATACTAAACATGTAAGCAAATCTAAACAACATGTCAGTATATAAGAAAGCTAAACTTGCTGAATTTTAAACTTATGTGAAGCTTATTTCTTTTGTTTGAAAACTTATACTTAATACTTCAAAATAATAATCAGCTTTCTTCTTGGGCCCGACAACTGTACTTGCTATGCGCGTATCCCTAACTAGACCCGAGATTGTAACGCCCGAAAATTCTCAAAACTACTTTAGAAATATGGTATAATTATTCTGGAATTTTTAGATATTTTTTCCGGAATTTTTAGAGTAGCAGAAGTAGCAAAAATAATTAGAAAAGCAAAATAGCCTAAGCGGGGATTGAACCTGAGACCTATGGCTTAGGGATAATGTTAGTAACCAGTTGAACCCAACAGGGCCGTGCTGAAAGAGAAGGGGAACATTTATATTTAAGTTTAGGATGGGCCGAAATTACCCACTTAATATAAATAGGAAATTAGAAGAGGAGTTATTAGATTTTTATTCATGACTTTCTTCTCCTCACCCTAACCTCACGCCGACTTCCCTTCTTCTCCTTCCTTCTCTCGGCGCCAACACCCAAGCAAGCCTAGGGTTTCATCCCTAGGGCCAAAGGAGTGCCTTCCGGTGACATCTCGGACACGAGGACGCTCCCCTTCGTGAGAGGAACACGTAGACGCGAGAAGATCGTCGAGAAGTTGTCTCCATCGGAATTCTAACAAATAGAATTGTAAGGAAATTAGCGTACGAGGTAAGAAACCCCTCACCTGCAGTATAAGTAGCTTCCGTTTGGTTTTCGATGCATTAGTTTAGTTATATGCAATTTTTTTCGACATATAGGGTGTATTTAACCCTCCTCGCAGGTTTAGGGATTTAGTGAGTACCTTTAGATGGGTCGGACACGTCTTTTCCCCTTCAGTTGGAGGTTTAGATGCTGTTGGGTGCCTAAAGGTAGTCTCCCTAATAGAGAGGGGAGTTAAAGCACACTAGGTGTTCGATAAAATAGCTAGTTAAGTAAAAATACAAATTAGGCATTTTAACAGCTCAGTTGGATGCATTAGAAGCATCTAAATCAGTAAATCAGTTTATTCTAGCTTATATGGGACTACGGTCCAATGGGTGGGCTCCCACAATCGCCTCTGGGTTCAGACAACCTAGCTCTAGGTTCAGATAACTTAGAAACAGCAATTTAAAACAGTTTAGCTATACTCAGTATTTTACTTTTCAGTTGGCACTGTACCGGATTAGATATCCATTGGGTTGGACTCCCACAGTCGTCCCTAGGTTCAGATAACCTAGTAAACCCTACTAAATTCGGGACTTGCAAACCCGGGTTTAGTTAGGGATGCGCGCACAGTAAGTCGGGCCCAAACAGCAGCATGATTATGTATTTTCACATATTATGTATATAGTTTTCAAAAGTTCATAAAATAGTCATATGAATTCAGTACAGTTTTAGTAACAGATCAGTAATAGCTTAGCTCAGTATCATGCTCCAGCTTAGTTTTTCCCTGTGAATATGCATGATAACTCTATGTTTAGTTTGATATACATGTTTGGATGATTGTATGCCATGCCACCTTTTACATGTTCAGCATATGTTTTAAATAGCATGTTTTAAAAGCATAAATGCACCGTATGCATGTTTTTGTGAGGTAGATGGTTTCTTACTAAGCTTTAAGCTTACAGATTCTATTTTCCTTATACTGCAGATAAAGGTAAAGGAAAGATGGACTAGCGGGGGCTGGAGGTCAATGCACTGATGATGATGTGTGTGGATGGAACATGGAATAAAGATCCTAGGGATCCAGCAATTTCAATTAAGCATATGAACTTTAGTATTTCTATTACTCTTTGTTTTAGCATGTTAAACGCCATGAGCTATCGAACCATGCTTTAGATTGTGCTTAGAATGTTAAACATATGATGCTAGAATGTTAGTTGTCATCGTTAGAGTGTTTCCTAGCCATCTTAGAACTGGAAATGTGGTTGAGGCACGAAACAGTGCTGAAATCAGACATTTGGCACGAAATCAGTAACTCGAATCGATCAGCTGATCAATTCGAGGGTTCCCAATCGATCAGCTGATCGATTGGGCAATCTGTTCCGCGAACAGTAGGCCTCTGGATCGATTAGCCGATCGATCCAGCCATTTCCGTCGCGAACAGAGAGCTCTGGGATCGATCACTGGATCGATTGGCCAGCCTGGATTGATCAGCCGATCAATCCAAATTGTTGCCCCGAGCACAGTAGCGTGCTGGATCGATCACTGAATCGATCCAACTTATGTCCCGCATACAGTAGCCGTCTGGATCGATCCGACTATTCCAATCGATCCGTGGATCGATTGGGAGGTCTACTAACAGCTGGGAAGCATATATTTCCGTTCCTTGACCATAGGGGATGTGGTATATGTTAGGCATACTTAGATCACACTCCTTAGTACATGTAGCACCAAGAAATGTTAACAACTTAGCAAAATTTTTAATTAGTACAGCTTCTGCGTCAAGTTTTAGTGATGGTCAGGGAATAGTTTAGCACAACATAATGTGACGATAAGCCTTACAGCTTAGTTAGTAGAAGGCGGGTCATTACAGAGATAGCTGGTCCTGAATCTAGTAGGGTTTACTAGGTTATCTAAACCTAGGGACGACTATGGGAGCCTAGCCCAAGAACAACTGAGAGTCCTGCATACTAGGTTATCTAAACCTAGGGACGACTATGAGAGCCCAACCCAAGGACAACTGAGAGTCCAGTACAGTGCCACTGATAAAAGTAAAATACTTGTTATCTTTTAATACTTCTAATATATAATGCCTCGGCATTTTAACGAGCACCTTGTGTGCCAAAATCCCTAAAGTCTTGACTTTGGGATCTACTTAAGGCCTTGACCTTTTTCTTTCTTTTCTTTATTTTTCTTATACTTGTTAATACCTCTAATAAAAGAATGTTTCTTTAAAAACTGAAATGTTTAAACAAATTCTAACTTTGAAATGCATAAACAAAAATCTGCATACTATGCTAATCAAAATTCTGCATACTATTCTAATCAAGATTCTGCATTCTATGCTACACTATTTCTACATACTATGCAAACATAAAATCTGCACTATAAGCTTAATTAAAATCTGCACTATAAGGCTACATAAAAATCTGCACTATAAACTTAATTAAAATCTGTACTATAGGCTTAATTAAAAATCTACACTATAAGCGCTTAATTAAAATCTGCTATATGAGCTTTACATAAAAATCTGCATTATAAGCTTAATTGAAATCTGCACTATAGGCTTAATTAAAAATCTACACTATAAGCGCTTAATTAAAATCTGCAATATAAGCTCTACATAAAAATCTACATTATAAGCTTAATTAAAATATGCACTATAGGCTTAATTAAAAATCTACACTATAAGCGCTTCTTATGCTTCGAATTTAAGAAGAACAAAGGTCTGAAACTACTCCTACTACAGGTGAGAAGCACTTACCTTGATTCTTGGACTCACAACCGAACAAAAAGGGCTTTTAGGACCTTGGCTGGCCGCCGGAGATGATGCCCTAACTCCCTTTCGTATTCTGCCCGGGCTCCGCCATCGTACGCAGAAGAGAAGGAGAGAATGGTTTAAGTCACGGGAAAACAGAGCATCAACTTATCCCTTTTTATAACTTAATATTTCTGTTAACTCCTTAAATAAATTCGCTATCTTTTCTAAACAGACAAATTCAACATCAACTTATCCCTTTTATAATCCAATATTCTGTTAATTATCTTAAATAAATTCACTACCTTTTCTAAACAGACAAATCCAACATCAACTTATCCCTTTTATAATATTCTGTTAACTATCTTAAATAAATTTGTTACCTTTTCTAAACTGGCAAATCCAAGATCAACTTATCCCTTTTATAATCCAATATTCTGTTAACTAACTTAAGTAAATTCGCTGCCTTTTCTATACAGAAAAATCTGTTTGTCCACCTGGTCAGCCGGGTTTTAACCGAGTCAAAGGTCGTGGGTTCAATTCTCGGCTTGGACATTTTTTTGTCGAAACTTCCTTCGTTTAGTAAAAATACCAAACGACCTCCAAAAATTACATAAAAATACTCTAAAAATTTATAAAAATCCCTAGAATATTTCTATAGAATTTTTAAATATTTTTAAATTACTTTTAGGACTCTAATTGAGGAAATTTGGGTCGTTACAATTCCCCATATCTTATAAAAAGTTCGTCCTCGAACTTAGAATAATTCTATAGCATGTTCTCTACCTTGTACATGCATTAGTTAGCGTCCATAATCTAATGTACTAAGGAAAACCACATCAAAGGTATCTTAGGACCTCCTAACCTACATACAATGAACATAAGCATAAGCAGTGACATAAGCATGACAACATAAATGTAAGCATGGTAGATGAACTAAACATAATGATAGACTCGATTACAAGCATGTCCATATGCATAGGCAAAAACATAACATGAACATAACGTAGACCTAAACATAAACGTAAATATAAACATAACATGACTTGAACATACTTGCATGCATACACATAAACATACTATTGTGGTGGCCTAGTTGCACTTAGTAGTACCATAACATAAGTTGTTGATCAGACAACTACTCTAGCGCTAGGTTGGTAGGGGTCCGAACTTAGGACCGGGGTTCCCCTTTATTCTGGCGCGCTCACCGAGCTTAGGTCCCCGAATCATACCACCATCCCAGAACATATCTTGTTTGATTCTGGTGCGCTCAATGGGCTTAGGTCCCCAGATCATACCACCATCCCAGAACATATCTTGTTTGATTCTAGCGCGCTCACCGTGCTTAGGTCCCCGGATCATACCACCATCCCAGAACACATCTTGATTGATTCTAGCGCGCTCACCGGGCTTAGGTCCCGGATCATACCACCATCCCAGAACACATCTTGTTATGTAAAAGAAACTAAGCAGAATTCTTAACTTTATAAGCACTTCTAAACATCTCCCTATTATGTACATATAATCTAATACTTCTAAGGATTTCTCTTTACTGTAAAGAATAAAGAAAGCATACTAAAAATTAAATACTTTCTTACTTGAAGACGGCAAGGTTGGTGCTGATGTGTGATGTTGGAGAATAGGAATTGCTCTGATACCAACTGTAACACCCCAGCCTCCTCACTATTGGACTGTGAGGGCGGAGCGCTACTGGACTACTAACTTTACTTAACTAACATTGCACACATGTTGATAGTAATTCCTAAAACTCTCGGAGAACTCAAAATATACAATTAACTAGCAGCAGAAGACTAAATGACTCATCTAATACATTCTACTCAACTCTTTGTTAATAAATTCTTATGCTAAATCCCAAGGCTTCTATAGTCCATGCATCACACATCCATCCGCACATCCTTGTCGCCTTCCTTTGCTATAGCTTTTCCTTTCCTTTATCTGCAGTAAGAGGAAATGCATCTATAAGCAAAATTGCTTAGTAAGTGCTATCTAACTCACAAAACTCGAGTATGCATGTAAGCTGAAAGAAATCTAGAAACTAAATGCTCATCTAATAGCAAACGAAACATAGCATACTGAAATACTAAACATGTAAGCAAATCTAAACAACATGTCAGTATATAAGAAAGCTAAACATACTGAATTTTAAACTTATGTGAAGCTTATTTCTTTTGTTTGAAAACTTATACTTTAATACTTCAAAATAATAATCAACTTTCTTCTTGGGCCCGGCAACTGTACTTGCTATGCGCGTATCCCTAACTAGACCCGAGATAGCTGGTCCTGAATCTAGTAGGGTTTACTAGGTTATCTAAACCTAGGGACGACTATGGGAGCCCAGCCCAAGGACAACTGAGAGTCCTGCATACTAGGTTATCTAAACCTAGGGACGACTATGGGAGCCCAACCCAAGGACAACTGAGAGTCCAGTACAGTGCCACTGATAAAAGTAAAATACTTGTTATCTTTTAATACTTCTAATATATAATGCCTCGGCATTTTAACGAGCACCTTGTGTGCCAAAATCCCTAAAGTCTTGACTTTGGGATCTACTTAAGGCCTTGGCCTTTTTCTTTCTTCTCTTTATTTTTCTTATACTTGTTAATACCTCTAATAAAAGAATGCTTCTTTAAAAACTGAAATGTTTAAACAAATTCTAACTTTGAAATGCATAAACAAAAATCTGCATACTATGCTAATCAAAATTCTGCATACTATTCTAATCAAGATTCTGCATTCTATGCTACACTATTTCTGCATACTATGCAAACATAAAATCTGCACTATAAGCTTAATTAAAATCTGCACTATAAGCCTACATAAAAATCTGCAGTATAAACTTAATTAAAATCTGTACTATTGGCTTAATTAAAAATCTGCACTATAAGCGCTTAATTAAAATCTGCAATATGAGCTCTACATAAAAATCTGCATTATAAGTTTAATTAAAATCTGTACTATAGGCTTAATTAAAAATCTACACTATAAGCGCTTAATTAAAATCTACAATATAAGCTCTATATAAAAATCTACATTATAAGCTTAATTAAAATCTGCACTATAGGCTTAATTAAAAATCTGCACTATAAGTGCTTCTTATGCTTCGAATTCAAGAAGAACAAAGGTCTAAAACTACTCCTACTACAGGTGAGAAGCACTTACCTTGATTCTTGGACTCACAACCGAACAAAAAGGGCTTCTAGGACCTTGGCCGGCCACCGGAGATGATGCCCTAACTCCCTTTCGTATTCTGCCCGGGCTCCGCCATCGTACGCAGAAGAAAATGAGAGAATGGTTTAAGTCACGGGAAAACAAAGCATCAACTTATCCCTTTTTATAACTTAATATTTCTGTTAACTCCTTAAATAAATTCGCTATCTTTTCTAAACAGACAAATCCAACATCAACTTATCCCTTTTATAATCCAATATTCTGTTAATTATCATGAATAAATTCGCTACCTTTTCTAAACAGACAAATCCAACATCAACTTATCCCTTTTATAATATTCTGTTAACTATCTTAAATAAATTCGCTACCTTTTCTAAACAGACAAATCCAAGATCAACTTATCCCTTTTATAATCCAATATTCTGTTAACTATCTTAAATAAATTTGCTACCTTTTCTAAACAGAAAAATCCGTTTATCCACCTGGTCAGCTGGGTTTTGACCGAGTCAATGGTCGTGGGTTCAATTCTCGGCTTGGACATTTTTTTGTCGAAACTTCCTTCGTTTAGTAAAAATATCAAACGACCTCCAAAAATTACATAAAAATACTCTAAAATTCCCTAGAATATTTCTATAGCATTTTTAAATATTTTTAAATTACTTTTAGGACTCTAATTGAGGAAATTTGGGTCGTTACAATCACCGTTGAAGAGGACGAACGGTGATGTATCCCTCATTTTTGGTCATTTAAGTAACTTTTTCACACAAATAAACAAAAAGGAGATTCAAAAACTAGGTCTTAGATTAGCAGTTTAGGAGATAATAAAAGTATTTAGAAATTTGATTGGTGTTGCACCAATTTAAAATATTTTACAACGAAAAGAAAAGAGAAAAAAATTATCCAAAGAGGTAATTGTACCAATTTGGATTATATCAAAAAAGCTCAATAAACTGAAAGAGATATTAAAAACAAAGAAAAAAATTCATCCCCTTGCCTGATTTGTAGTTGCACTAATTCAGAGTGGTACTTTCTCTGATACCACTTGGTGGATAAAAAATTCACTAGAGGGGGGGGGATGAATAGCGATCATTGAAAAACTTGATTTAAACTTTAAGTTATGCAGCAGAAAACGGAAGCAAAAAAAAGCAACGCTAACACAAGTTGGTTTTACTTGGTTCAGAGCCTTCGACAAGACCTACTCCAAGGCCCACACTTGTCGAGTGCTTTCGTTGAAAAATCCACTAATAGTTTGAGAGGTTATAATTTAAGTACAGGAACTACATATAAAAATTACCGACAATAAAAAAACTAAGTAAAGATGAAGTCCGGTTATCAATGGAGCGTAGCAGCGTTGCGGGAGCCTTTTCAGAGCACCGAGTAAGAAGGAAACTTATAATAGTTTTTGTTCTGAAGCTCTGGGTCGAAGGCCTTTAAATAGGTTTATTTTGGATGCCTGGAACCCCTCCGGGCACCTAGACCACGTGGCTCGGCCAATCAACATGCTCCACGTCATCTTGTGGACAATTCTTCGGGTCCAGGCACCTGGACCGAGTCCGGGCACCTGGACCGAGTCCGGACACTAGACCGAGTCTGGGCACCCGAACCGCCTAGGTGCCCGCGACCCCATCTGGGCTAGCCTGGTTTGGGCGCCCAGACTCCTTCCGAGCGCTTGGCTTCATCTTCTTGTCTTACAAGAAAAGGTTAGTCTAGGCAATCGAAAAATATATTTTACCCTACAAATGTAACGCCCAAAAATTCTCAAAACTATATTAGAAATATTCTATAGTTATTCTGGAATTTTTAGATATTTTTCCGGAATTTTTAGAGTAGCGGAAGTAGCAAAAATAATTAGAAAAGTAAAATAGCTTAAGCGGGAATCGAACCCGGGACCTCTCGGGTCCGCTAAGCCTTTAGACCGCTTAAGTAACCAGTTGAACCCAGCAGGGCCGTGCTGAAAGAAAGGGGAGTCAATTATATTTATATTTAAGTTGGGTCGAGTTACCCACTTAATATAAATAGAAGATTTAAGTGGGGTTTGGTTTATTTTTTTATTTGGTTCGGCAATTTCTCCTCCTCACCCTAACCTCACGCCGCACCTCTCCCTCTTCTTCTTCCTCTCGGCGCCAATCCTAGGGTTCCCTCCCTAGGGCCCCAAGGTCATCTTCCGGTGACAACTCCGGCACGAGGACGCTCTTCTTCGCGAGGGGAACGCATAGACGCGAGAAGATTGTCGAAGGGGTCGTCTCCACCGGAATTCTAGCGAATAGAATTGTAAGGAAATTAGCGTACGAGGTAAGAAACCCCTCACCTGCAGTATAAGTAGCTTTCATTTGATTGCATGCCTTTAGTTAGCTATATGCAGATTTTTCGGCACCCAGGGTGCGTTTAAACCCTCCTCACAGATTAGGGATCTAGATGAGCACCTCTAGATGGGCCAGACACGTTGTTCTCCTTCAGTTGGAGGCTCTAGACGTTGTCGGGTGCCTAGAGGTGGTCTCCCTATTAGAGGGGAGAGTTGGAGCACACCAGGTGTTCGACAAAATGATTAGTGTAGCTAAATACCACCTCAAATATTTTTAACAGCTCAGTTAAATGCATTAGTAGCATTTAAATCAATATATTAGTCTAGTTGCAGCTTACATGGGACTACGGTCCAATGGGTGGGTTCCCACAGTCGCATCTAGGTTTAGATAACCTAGCTCTAGGTTCAGATAACCTAGAAACAGCAAAATAAGCAATTAGTACTATATTCAGTATTTTATTTTCAATGGCACTGTACTGGACCAGATGTCCATTTGGGTTGGGCTCTCACAGTCGTCCCTAGGTTCAGATAACCTAGTAAACCCTACTAAATGCGGGACTTGCAAACCCGGGTCTAGTTAGGGATGTGCGCACAGCAAGTACAGTTGTCGGGCCCAAACAGCAGCATGATTACTATTTTTACTTATTATGATAATAGCTTTCAAACTCATAATCTAGTTATGTGATTATAGTTTAAGATCAGTACTAGCTCAGTTTTAGCTCAGTTTCAGTTATAGTTTCAGCTTATTTTCTCCTAGTTGATACCATGAGATAGCTCCATGCTTAGATTTTATTATGCATGCCATGTTTCAGTATTTATGCCATGTAACTTCAGTATGCCATGCTTTAACAAATTCAGTGCATGTTTGTAAATAGCATTCTTTAAAAACATGATTGCATCGTTGCATGTTTTTGTGAGGTAGATGGTTTCTTACTAAGCTTAAAGCTTACAGATACTTTTTCCTTATACTACAGATAAAGGTAAAGGAAAAATGGATTAGCAGAGGAAGCTGAAGGTCAATGTAGTGATGGTGTGTGTGGCAGGAACCTGGAATGAAGATCCTTAGGGGGTTTAGCAAATTAAGAACTTAGTTTCTTTTCTCAAGTACCTTTATGCACTTTTAGACCTTAGAATGTTTAAACCATGGAAGATTTGTTTAAGTTGTTAGTAATTATGTTGGAATGCTAGTTAATAGATATTAGAACTTAGTTCAATTGATTTTAGAACTCTTATATGAGATTTTGGCACGAACTAGTGCTGAAATCAGGGTATCAGAAACTAGATCGATCTACGGATCGATCGAATTGGTTGTGCCCTTGGATCGGTCACCGATCCGATCGTAACAGAGTTAGCGTCTGCGAGCGAGCTCACCGATCGGTCGGAGGCCGATCGGTGAGCCAATCGGATCTGGGCCGATCGGTGTACTCTGGATCGGTCGCGATCGCATCTGAAGCGATATAGCTTCTGGATCGGTCAGCCGACCGATCTAGGGTTTTTCTCCGTGCCAGTATCAAGCTGGATCGATCACTGGATCGATCCGACAGCCCAATCGATTCATGGATCGATTGAAATGCCTGATTACAACTAGCAGTACATCCGAGAGGCGTAGATTATCTTCCCTAGCATGTGTACAACTCCTAGGTACACCTAGAATATTAAGTTCAGATTTTACAGTAATCAGTTTAGCAAAATTTTAATCAATCTAGATTTCCGCATTAGTAATTTAGCACAGCATAATGTAGCGATCGGCCTCACAGCCTAGTTAGTAGAAGGCGGGTCGTTACAGAGTGGTATCAGAGCAGTGTTCCATACTTCCTGCACACACATCAGCATTGTACCTGCAGCTTCCAAGTAAGAATACCTCTACTTTAATTATGTCTTGCTTTCATGTTTATGGATAATTATAGCATGCTTATATATGATAGCTTTAATATGTTTATAGTAGCTAGTTAAACATGATAGTAGAAATTCTACAAACATGAATGCTTTAGTTATATATGTCTTCTGTGTATCTAGAAATGGCACGAGGATGCCCAGCTAAGAGGGCACCAGCTACTGAGCCCCAGCAAGAGGCAGACAGTTCAGTTTCTCCCCCAGATCTTACAGCATTAGTGGCTCAGTTACAACAGCAGCTAGCTAATCAGCAGCAAGAAATAGCCACTCTCAGGGCTAATCAGCAGAATACTCCCACAGTCACCCCTAAACCTGACCTTGCAACCCCAGCATTTATAGAGGTTCCACCAGTCCAGCCTACAGCACCAGCAGCCCCAGTAGCAGAGGCAAAGAGGGAAGCTTACCTGATCCAGTGGCAGAGAGTTAAGCCCGAGAATTTCTCAGGCACTAGCGAACCATGGGATGCTCAAGCATGGTTCAAAACACTGGAGAGGACGATGGAGCTTCTGGACTGGCCGGAACAGGAGAAAGTGAAGTGTGTCTCCTTCTGCCTGACAGGGGACGCCAGTATGTGGTGGGAGAGAATCAGAGCGAAGCGCCCAGTGAATCAGATGTCATAGGTTGACTTTGAGAAAGAATTCTTCGAGGAGTTCTTTCACATGCGGGTCACAAACCGCCATTATGAAGAGTTCACTGAGTTTCGTCAGGGCAACCTATCAGTTGAGGAAGCCGTGAAGAAATTCAACAGGTTAGCTCGTCTATGCCCTGAATTAGTCAGCACAGAAAAAGGAACGAATCCGGTTGATGCTCAAGATGCTGAGGCCGGAAATAGCAATGAACGTGGCTGGTGGTGTTCATAGGCCACAAACCACAGAATAATTAGTGAGCAGTGCTCTAATCACTGAGCATTACCAGAATAGCATCAAGCAGCAGAAGCAAGTCCTCTCAGAAGCTAAAGGTCAAGGAGGCCTAGTCACTCAGAAACAGCAGGGTCACAGCTCCCATGGCTCTAACTAGAAAGGGAAGTCTAGCAACAAGCGCAAACCAGGGAGTTATCCAAAAGGAGGGCCAGCCAGCAAGCAGCCCAGTTATCCAAAGTGTGCTACTTGTGGGAAATTCCATCCTGGAGTTTGTCGTAAGGGCACACAAGGATTCTTTGAATGCGGACAGGAAGGGCATATGGCCAAGCAGTGTCCAAACAAGATCAGTCTTCCTCAGCCACAGTCGATTCAGTATGGAGGCCAGCCAGCTCAGTTACATCAGATGCACGTCGCTTTAGATGGTCCACATATCAGCCAGGGCAGATTAGAAGCCCCTCCAGCTACGACCAATGCGAGGATCTACTCACTCACCAGAGAGGACGCAGCAAATGCCTCGACAGTTGTTACAGAGGTACTCAGTAGCCAGTTCCTTACGACGTTACCCTCAGGAGAAATCATGGCGTCTATGCACTGGCTCAAAGCAGTGTCGGTCACTATAGCGGACAGAGAGCTTTTTTGCGATCTGATAGTGATTAATATGACCGACTACAACGTCATCTTCGGGATGGACTTCTTGATCAAATACGGTGCCTCCATCTAGTGCCGTAAACAGAAAGTCATATTCCAACCTGAAGCAGAAGCATAGTTCGAATTCGTCGGAGAACCCAGGAGAAGGGCCAAGAAGTTTCTCTCAGCTATGAAGGCACAGAGGTTGATGGATTCAGGATGTACGGGGTTCTTAGCACACGTAGTCAGTACCAGTCAGGACAAGGACCAACAGCTAGCAGAGGTCCGAGTCGTATGTGACTACCCAGCAGTCTTCCCTGAAGAGTTACCAGGCCTAGTACCAGACAGGGAGATCGAATTTGAGATAGAGCTCATTCCTGGTACAAATCCTATCTCCAAAGTGCCTTATCGCATGGCTCCAGCAGAACTAAAAGAACTTCATGAGCAATTACAGGAGCTGCTTGACAAGGGCTTCATCCGTCTTAATCACTCACCATGGGGAGCACCTGTATTGTTCGTGAAGAAGAAAGACGGGAGCATGCGCTTGTGTATAGACTACCGGGCACTGAACCAAGTCACAATCAAGAACAGGTATCCTCTTCCCAGAATAGACGACCTGTTCGATCAGTTAAAGGGAGCAGCAGTGTTCTCGAAGATAGACCTCAGATCAGGTTACCATCAGGTGAAAGTTAAAGAAGGGGATATACCCAAGACAGCATTCAGGACTAGATACGGACACTACGAGTTCGTAGTCATGCCCTTCGGCGTGACAAATGCTCCAGCTACTTTCATGGACCTCATAAACAGAGTATTCAGGGAATATTTAGATAAGTTTGTTATCATGTTCATCGACGACATCCTTATCTATTCCAGAACTCAGGAAGAACATGCAGAGCACCTGAGGACAGTATTGCAGACCCTTCAGCAGAATCAGCTGTATGTCAAGTTCACAAAATGTGAATTTTGGTTAGATCAGGTGTCCTTCCTGGGTCACATCATCTCGAAGGATGGTATCATGGTAGATCCCAGTAAGATAGAAGCTGTGAGCAACTGGAAAAGACCCAAGAACGCCAGCGAGATTAGAAGCTTTCTGGGATTAGCAGGTTACTACAGGAAGTTCGTAGAGGACTTCTCCAGGATAGCCTCCCCACTGACAGCTCTTACCATAAAGAACAGAAAATTTCAGTGGACAGAGGACTGTGAGAACAGTTTCAGCGAGCTGAAAAGGAGATTGACCAGCGCTACCCTATTATCTCTAGCAGCCATGTCACCGCCCCTACAGAAGGAGATCTCATATTTCGGTCTCGAACTCATAGTCGGGCAGCTCTCTACTATGACATTAGAGTCTACCTTGCTTGGTGACATCCAGACAGCTCAGGAGCAGGATCCTGAAATTCAGAGGATCAAGCAAGGTTTAGCAGAATCAGAAGGTGGAGAGTTCAGAATATCAGATAGCGGGGTGTTGTATTTCGGTGACCAGCTATGTGTTCCGGATCAGGAGGAACTACAGAGGAAAATCCTAGATGAGGCTCACAAGACTCCCTATGCGATGCATCCTGGCTCCACCAAAATGTACCAAGACTTGAAGAAACATTTTTGGTGGCCTGGGATAAAGAGAGACATCGCTCGATATGTCAGCACCTGCATAACCTGTCAGAGGGTTAAGTCAGAACATCAGAGACCAGGGGGAGTTTTGCAGCCCATACAGATACCAGAATGGAAGTGGGAAGACATTTCTATGGATTTCATAGTGGGATTACCCAGAACCACGAATGGTTTTGATACCATCTGGGTAATAGTCGACAGGTTGACTAAATCAGCCCACTTCTTAGCTATCAAGATATCCTACTCCATGGAACAGTTAGCTCAGTTGTATCTCAAGGAGATCGTTAGACTACATGCAGTCCCACGAACCATTATTTCAGATAGAGACAGTAGGTTCACATCACACTTCTGGGAGTATGTACAGTCAGCTTTGGGCACGAAATTAAAGTTTAGCACAGCCTTCCATCCGCAGACAGATGGACAGACGGAGCGAGTAAATCAGGTACTCGAGGATATGCTCCGAGCATGTGCCCTAGACTTCAAGGGAAGTTGGTGCAAATATCTGAGTCTAGCAGAATTTGCATACAACAACAGCTATCAGGCCACTATCGGCATGGCACCTTACGAGGCTCTCTATGGGCGGAGGTGTAGATCTCCAATCTGCTGGTATGAGAGTGGTGAACAGAAAGAACTAGAACTTCAGACAGATCTAGTAGCAGATACCACAGCAGCTATACAGCAGATCCGCCAGAGGATAGAGACAGCTCAGAGCCGCCAGAAAAGCTATGCTGATACATGGCGCAGACCTTTAGAGTTCTTAGTTGGGGATTCAGTGTTCCTCATAGTAGCTCCCATGAAGGGAGTAATGCGTTTCGGGAAGAAGGGCAAGCTAAGTCCCAGATATGTGGGACCATACCTTATCAGCAGAAGAGTGGGCAAGGTAGCATATGAGCTAGAGCTACCCCAGGAAATGTCAGCCGTCCACAATGTATTTCATGTTTCTATGCTGAAGAAGCATACCCCAGATGCCACCCAGGTGATTGAGCCCCAGTCGGTACAGATCCGCGAAGACCTCAGCTATGACAGTCGGCCTATTCAGATAATAGACTGAGCAGTTAAGAAATTATGGAACAAGGAAGTACCATTAGTCAAGGTTATTTGGCACAGTCACACAGCAGAAGAGGCAACTTGGGAGACAGAAGCCAGCATGAGACAAAAGTACCCAGAATTATTCTAAGTTCGAGGATGAACTTTTTATCAGGTATGGAGGATTGTAATGCCCGAAAATTCTCAAAACTATATTAGAAATATTCTATAATTATTTTAGAATTTTTAGATATTTTTCCGGAATTTTTAGAGTAGCGAAAGTAGCAAAAATAATTAGAAAAGCAAAATAGCTTAAGCGGGAATCGAACCCGGGACCTCTCGGGTCCGCTAAGCCTTTAGACCGCTTAAGTAGGGCCGTGCTGAAAGAAAGGGGAGTCAATTATATTTATATTTAAGTTGGGCCGAGTTACCCACTTAATATAAATAGAAGATTTAAGTGGGGTTTGGTTTATTTTTTTATTTGGTTCGGCAATTTCTCCTCCTCACCCTAACCTCACGCCGCACCTCTCCCTCTTCTTCTTCCTCTCGGCGCCAATCCTAGGGTTCCCTCCCTAGGGCCCCAAGGTCATCTTCCGGTGACAACTCCGGCACGAGGATCCTCTTCTTCGCGAGGGGAACGCATAGACACGAGAAGATTGTCGAAGGGGTCGTCTCCACCGGAATTCTAGCGAATAGAATTGTAAGGAAATTAGCGTACGAGGTAAGAAACCCCTCACCTGCAGTATAAGTAGCTTTCATTTGATTGCATGCCTTTAGTTAGCTATATGCAGATTTTTCGGCACCCAGGGTGCGTTTAAACCCTCCTCACAGATTAGGGATCTAGATGAGCACCTCTAGATGGGCCAGACACATTGTTCTCCTTCAGTTGGAGGCTCTAGACGTTGTCGGGTGCCTAGAGGTGGTCTCCCTATTAGAGGGGAGAGTTGGAGCACACCAGGTGTTCGACAAAATGATTAGTGTAGCTAAATACCACCTCAGATATTTTTAACAGCTCAGTTAAATGTATTAGTAGCATTTAAATCAGTATATTAGTCTAGTTGCAGCTTACATGGGACTACGATCCAATGGGTGGGCTCCCACAGTCGCCTATAGGTTTAGATAACCTATCTCTAGGTTCAGATAACCTAGAAACAGCAAAATAAGCAATTTGTAGCTATATTCAGTATTTTATTTTCAGTGGCACTGTACTGGACCAGATGTCCATTTGGGTTGGGCTCCCACAGTCGTCCCTAGGTTCAGATAACCTAATAAACCCTACTAAATGCGGGACTTGCAAACCCGGGTCTAGTTAGGGGCCCAAACAGCAGCATGATTACTATTTTCACTTATTATGATAATAGCTTTCAAACTCATAATCTAGTTATGTGATTATAGTTTAAGATCAGTACTAGCTCAGTTTTAGCTCAGTTTCAGTTACAGTTTCAGCTTATTTTCTCCTAGATGATACCATGAGATAGCTCCATGCTTAGATTTTATTATGCATGCCATGTTTCAGTATTTATGCCATGTAACTTCAATATGCCATGCTTTAACAAATTCAGTGCATGTTTGTAAATAGCATTCTTTAAAAACATGATTGCATCGTTGCATGTTTTTGTGAGGTAGATGGTTTCTTACTAAGCTTAAAGCTTACAGATACTTTTTCCTTATACTGCAGATAAAGGTAAAGGGAAAATGGATTAGCAGAGGAAGCTGAAGGTCAATGCAGTGATGGTGTGTGTGGCAGGAACCTGGAATGAAGATCCTTAGGGGGTTTAGCAAATTAAGAACTTAGTTTCTTTTCTCAAGTACCTTTATGCACTTTTAGACCTTAGAATGTTTAAACCATGGAAGATTTGTTTAAGTTGTTAGTAATTATGTTGGAATGCTAGTTAATAGATGTTAGAACTTAGTTCAATTGATTTTAGAACTCTTATATGAGATTTTGGCACGAACTAGTGCTTAAATCAGGGGTTCTGATTCGAAATCCGAAACTAGATCGATCTACAGATCGATCAGAATTGGGTTGTGCCACTGGATCGGTCAGCTGACCGATCCAGTCGCGAACAGAGAGTTAGCGTCTGCGAACAGAGAGTACCGAAGCTCACTGATCGGTCAGCCGACCGATCAGTGAGCCACTGGATTGGTCTACCGACCGATCAGTGTACTCCTGGATCGGTCGGTAGACAGATCCAGCCGCATACAGAAGCGATATAGCTTCTGGATCGGTCAGCCGACCGATCCAGGGTTTTTCTCCGTGCTAGTATCAAGCTGGATCAATCACTGGATCGATCCGACAGCCCAATTGATTCATGGATCGATTGAAATGCCTGATTACAGCTAGCAGTACATCCGAGAGGCGTAGATTATCTTCCCTAGCATGTGTACAACTCCTAGGCACACCTAGAATATTAAGTTCAGATTTTACAGTAATCAGTTTAGCAAAATTTTAATCAATCCAGATTTCCGCATTAGTAATTTAGCACAGCATAATATAGCGATCGGCCTCACAACCTAGTTAGTAGAAGGTGGGTCGTTACAACAAAACAGAGTTAGCACAACATATTAAAATATGAGTATAATTAGATACTATCTTCATGTGACCAGGGCCTAGTCAGGATCTCAACTTAGGTTTCCCAAATGGATCTAAGTTGAATCAATTCCTACAGTTCTCTCAATGGGGAATGCGCCCTCACTGGATGTTTCCTCCAATTGATTACCTTCACTTGCCACTTGCAGTCACTTGTCTTGCCTCTGACCCACCAGATCATCCCGCCAGTTGCCAGGTTAGCAGACCCAACTACACTTCGGCCGGTTGTCAGGTCCCGTAGACCCAACCGGACTTCCCGCCAGATATCAGGCCCTGTGGACTTATCTGGACTTCCCACCAGCTATCAGGCCCCGCGGACCTAGCTGGATTTCAGTCTAGGATCAGGTTCTTCAGACCAGTCAACTCTTGCACACTTGGTAGAAAGGTTAGACAACAAACCACTCTAATTTTAGACCCCTTGTTATTCATCAAAACATGAGTTGGATCATTATTGTAAATTGCACCAACAAGTTCAACTTGTTAGACAATAAGACAGCTTAACTTTGAACCCCTTTACCATTATCAAAACACATGTTCGATCATCTGGTGCTCTTTGCACCAACAATTTCTAGATCCTCCTCAAATTCTACGGGATCCATTTCTTTGAGATCTAAATCCTCTTTTGATTCTTTAGGATCCCATGCTAATTAAAGTAATTTCCTGCACATCTCTGAATATGAGATGCGTCTTTCAAAACGATCCCATTATTGGTGTCCTATATCACTAAGATGTTCCAACAGTGACTGAACCATAGTCCATCTTTTATCTTTGTCCAGGACTGGAAACTCTTCTCATTCAAGTTTCTAGAACAACCAATCGAGCCAACTAATAAGTCATTCGACTCCGTGAATTGGGTCATAATCAAGCTCCTTCATCTCCTCCCAAAGCTCATATTGTCATACATTGCGACTAGTCATCGTGTATATTATCCATGCTATCAAGAATAGAAAATACCAATGTCAGTACAAAACTGACAAACCAGTTACATAATTGGTTAAATTCAATTCTCACATATATATGGAGCAATATATAATCCATAAGCAATTAAGAAAAACAAATTTTCTTATATTTGTGGAGTTTCAATTGATTGACTTATTAGTTATATTGACCATCTACTGTGGTTGATCCATTTCCAATTAGAACTAATCTAATTGGACAGGAATATCTTGTCTATGATTGTTATGGTTTATATTTAACCCATTTCATCCAATCTTGACCTATTAAAACGAATCTAGTCTGATTTAATTGGCCTAATTCATATAATCAAACCACCCTAATTAATTCAATAATAAACCAATAAAGTTAAACTAACTAATGGTCTTAACCAAACCTAGGTATTATTTAATCAAACTAGTCTAGTTAAACCAACTAATAGTTTGAATGAGATTGGGATTTGCTTGGACTAACCCAATGAGACGAGTTTATAGAACTTCATCTTCAATTTAATCAGATTATTGTCAATTTAATCGATTAGTTTTTTTATTCAATTGATTCAATTGAATGAATTGAATGATTAATCAATTAAAACATGACAAAAAAAACTTTGACATGTGTTTGCTGTTGGGGATCTTGTATGGCCGGCTAGAAGGGGGTTGGATAGACGGCACCCCCAAATCGATAGCTTCCTACACTTGTTAGTTTGCACAGCGAAATAATACAAAACAAACAAGCTAAAGACTAAAACAAATAAGCAAACCAATACACGTCGATGTAACGTGATTCTGAGATAAGGCTCCTACTTCACGGTTGTCCGTAACGTGGGCGATCCCTATCCGTCGGTGGATTACTCCCTGGAAGACCTCTGGCTAGCTTACGTAGCTCCTTGTGGGTGGAGAAACCTCGCCACAACTTTCACAAGAACTCTTGAGAAGCTAGGGCACTGGTAGACTACTAATAGGGGTTAACCACCTCTATTTCGTCAACCTTAACCAAGCTCCCAAAGCTTGGTTATATGGACCACGGATTGGAAAACTCCACCTATCAGTCGACTGGTGAAAGTGGCAGTTGACTGCCCTCTATGGAGATTCAATTGTTACATCCCAACGGATCGATACCAGTCGACTGGTGAATGTACTAGTCAACTGCTCCACACTGACTGAGCGAACAGAGACATTCTGTTCTCTCCCAAGTCGACTGCCCAGTCGATCGCACCGGTTGACTGATGAAACCACCGGTCTACTAGTACCCGAGTACAATCTCTCTGCACTTGGACCCTCACCCTTACGACTCACTTGATGCTTCTTTGCAGCCTTAACCTATTTCCTTCGAGCCTACTTCCTTTGACTCTCGTCCCTCGGATGCATCCAAGCCCATGGCTCGTCCCCAATGCCATCCTTCGTGTATACCTCGAAGTCGCCTCACTCGAGCCTTATCCTTGCTGCCTTGTCCACGATCTCTCGGATGCTCCATCCTTCACCAGACGAGAAGCCATCAACCTGAGTCATATGTTTATCCTGCAAACCTGTACAACTCAAATACACATATCAAATATAAGGGTGAATCTAACTTAAACCCTTTGTCCAAAGACCAAAACATATGGTCGCATAGACCATTGGGATTGCTCTAATAATTTCTCCCTTTTTGATATTTGACAATACGTTTAAGTTAGTAAAAACAAATAGCAAATACACATGCTAAAAATAATGGACTTATATTGCCAAGGATACACACTTGGACTCAAATCACCGAATGGACTTACTTTGGCAAGGATACACATTTGGACTTACACCGTTGAATGGACTTACGTTGCTAAGGATACACACTTGCACTTACACTGCCGAATGGACTTACGTTGCCAAGGATACACATTGGACTTACACCGCTGAATGGAAAATCGAAACATGCATTGGTACCTATCACAAGGCTCCCCCTACACCTAAGCTCCCCATTGAGCAAGGAATTTTACCACAGGGCTATTTGAGAACCTATCACAAGGCTCCTGTAACGCCCGCCCCTCCACTATTACCTTAGGAAGGACGAGGTTACTTAAAAACATTCATATGTGCATTCATAAATATAAAATCATGGCAGCAGAAATATACATATATGAGAAAACTAACTACTGATCATGCTATCATGAAAGCATACTGATAAAACATGGCACGTGAGCTATAAAATCATGTAACATAATAACCGTGTCAACATGCTAGTGCATATAACTTGATTCAACATTTACTACTTGCAACATGATCATCTTACTAAAGCATAAAACATGAAACATAAGTTCACATCAACTATAAACCATCCAAAAGTATCTAGTAGGAAAAAATAGTTCATAAGCAATACTTAGAGAATGAATAAGTTTTGAAATATAAAATCGATCTTCTTTCCACCATGTCACTTCCACAAACATCCTTGTCATTCCTGCTGCTCTCATTAGTTTAGCCATTCTTTTCCTTTTTCTGCAATACAAGGGAAATTAAACTATGAGCACATAGGCTTAGTAAGATCCCTTCCTACTCACAAAACCATAAATCATGCATTAATCATAAAGTGGTAACATGCTCATTCAACTCACATCTAGGTATGAAAAAAACTTACATGCTAGCATAAAGTAGTGACATACTCATCTTAAGCAAATCATAACATAGCATGTGAGAGCATAAGCATAAAGTAGTAGCATGATCATCTAAGCATCATAGACATATCTTCAATAGCATCTTACTAAAGCATAGAGGAAACTATATAGCATGAACATGTAGATGCAAGATGTTCTTTTGAAAACATGTATCATGAAATGAGTATATGCCAAATATCATTTTGAAAACATATATTACATAAATACTTAAACATAATCTCAACATGAGGGTCCGGCTTTGTACCACATACATACATGAATGCGCACATCCTAAGTAGATCCAAGGTAGCTAATCTTGAACCTACTAGGAACTAGGCCCGTTCCATTGACCATCGACCTAGGGGCAACTTAGGAGCCCAACCCTTTTACTAGGCTCGTTTCATTGACCATCGACCTAGGGGCGCTTAGTAGCCTATCCCTTGGTACAAGCCATACAAAGTAAAATAGCATACATATTTCTTGTCATATCATAACATATCATGTTCCTTGTTATATCATAGCATATCATATCTCTTGTCATAACATGAAGAGTGCTCTTAGTCCCAACTTAAGGGAAGCATCTCTTAAGCTATCATGAAGAGTGCTCTTAATCCCAACTTAAGGGAAGCATCTCTTAGGCTTTTCCTCATACATAAGCCTTGCATAATATAACATGATGGCAATGAGTGCCCATAACATATAGCATATCATAGGAATCATATCATGGTGGCATAATGTGCACAAAACATGTAGCATATCATAGAAATCATAACATGATGACATAAAGTGCATATAGCATATCATAGGAATCATACATGATGGCATAAAATGCACATAACATAATAACATATAATAGGAATCGTAACATGATGGCATGAGCATATATATCAAATAACATGGTGCCATAATTTCATATTCTATCATAGAAACCTTAAGTAGCTCCTTGTCCTCACTTTTCTTATCTTGGCCGAAACATGTAGACATGAAATCATGGATTTTCAAGCAACTTAAAAACATGGAAATCACTAACATAAGTTCTCATGGTACTAACATAACATATGAAACCTTAGAACCCAAGGTAGCTCCTTAACCTCTTTTTCTTGTCTTGGCCGAAACTCATAAACATGAATCATAGGTTTTCAAGCAACATAAAAACATGAAATCCATAACTTAAGTTCTCATAATACTTAACATAACATGTGAGACCCTTAGGAAGCATAAATAAGGTTCTAACCCTAAAGTTCCAACCATGGCCGAACCCTCTAGAAGCATGATTCTAAATTCTTATGCAACCTAAGCATGAAAAATTTACACCAACATCATATAATGGACTACATATCATGAGGACAATAAACAAGCATAGTTGAAGTCTTAAATTACCTCTAATCCCTTTATCCTTCTTTGGCCGAAACCCTAAGAGCATGGTATGAAATTTCTAAGCAACATGAAGCATGAAAAATTTATACTAACATCATATAATGGTCTACATATCATGAGGACTAATAAACAAGCATGGTTGAGGTCTTAAGCTATCTCTAATCCCTTTATCCTTCTTTGGCCGAAACCCTAAGAATATGACATGGAATTTCTAAGTAACATGAAGCATGAAAAATTTATACTAACATCGTATAATGGTCTACATATCATGAGGACTAATAAACAAGCATAGTTGAGGTCTTAAATTGCCTCTAATCCCTTTATCCTTCTTTGGCCGAAACCCTAAGAACATGGTATGAAATTTCTAAGCAACATGAAGCATGAAAAATTTATACTAACATCATATAATGGTCTACATATCATGAGGACTAATAAACAAGTATGGTTGAGGTCTTAAACTATCTCTAAAGTTTTTATCCCTTCTTGGCCGAAAACATATCATAACCTAATCTTAGGTTTTTGAACATTATAAACACATGAAACACTCGGAACTACTTGTACTGCTGGTGAGGGAAATACTTACTTCCTTTCGCTTGGGTTACTAAGAAAATACCCTTGCTTGTGAAGCTTTTTCCTAGAGAAAAATCCTTGGCTTGAGTTCGACACAATGAAGAGGAGAGAGCTTAGATTTCGGTGGAGGGAGAAAGTAGGAGGAAGGAAGAAGAAAAAATGGATTTTTCCCTCCCTTTCACTTATTTATGCAAAATGAAGGAAGAGAGCAAAACCAACTTCTCTTTGAGGGAAGAAGAAGAAAACTAAAACTTCTCCTTCTAAGTCTCCTTCTAAGTGAAAGGCCTTCACCTTAACTACAATCTCCCTTCTTTTCCTAACAGCACACCCCTGCTGGGGCTACTGGTTATCACATACATGCATCTAACAAGAGGTCCAAGGTTCAAACCTTGATTATGCCTCTTTTTGGTTCTATTTCCTTTTTATTTTTGAAAAATCTACTTAAAGCCTATTTTAATCATGGGAAAATAATTCATAAAATTACTGTGGATCCTATGGATGTTACAATCCCCCATACCTCTAAAAAGTTCATCCTCGAACTTAAAATAACTCCGGGTACTTTGTTTCATATCGTCTCATAACTAGGGTGGCTCAGTACTTCTTGCTGAGTGAATCGGCCACTTTGTTCGCCTTTCCCGGATGGTAGAAAATCTCGCAGTCATAGTCCTTGACTAGTTCGAGCCATCTGCGTTGTCTCATGTTTAGGTCCTTCTATGTGAAGAAATATTTTAGACTCTGGCATGGTCTGTATAAATCCTACACTGCGCTCCATATAGATAATGTCTCCATATCTTGAGAGCAAAGACCACAACTGCTAGCTCTAGATCATGAGTGGGGTAATTTCTTTCATGTTCCTTGAGTTGCCTAGAGGCATAGGCAATTACCTTGCCGTTCTGCATGAGTACAGCTCCGAGTCCTAATCTGGAAGCGTCACTGTACATATCGAACCCTTCGTTACCTTCCGGAAGAGTGAGAATTGGAGCACTGGTCAGTCTCCTTTTCAATTCTGTGAAACTCTTCTCGCAATCGTCTGTCCATTCGTACTTCTTGTTCTTCCTAGTGAGAGCTGTCATAAGGGCTGCAATTTTGGAGAAACCCTCTACGAACTTCCAGTAATAGCCTGCTAGCCCGAGAAACTTCTGATCTCACTAGCATTCTTTGGCCTGATCCAGTTACTCACAGCTTCAATCTTGATTGGGTCTACCATCACCCCATCTTTGGAGATAACATGACCCAAAAATGATACTCGATCGAGCCAAAACTCGCATTTGGAAAATTTCGCATACAACTGCTTCTCCTGAAGAGTTCGCAAAACTATGTTCAGGTGTTCGGCATGCTCCGCTTGGGTTCTCGAATAGATGAGGATATCGTCAATAAAGACGATTATGAATTTGTAGAGAAATGCCGAGAATACCCGATTCATCAGATCCATAAACAAAGCAGGAGCATTCGTCACTCCGAAGGGCATAACTGCGAACTCATAGTGTCCGTATCTGGTTCGGGAAGTCGTCTTTGGTATATCATCATGTTTCACTTTTACTTGATGGTAGCCAGACCTCAGGTCAATCTTAGAGAAGACGGTGGCACCTTTTAACTGGTCGAACGGGTCGTCAATCCGTGGTAGCGGGTACATGTTCTTGATCGTCACTTTATTTAACGCTCGGTAGTCTATGCACATTCGCGTAGACCCATCTTTCTTCTTTACAAACAATACCGGAGCTCCCCATGGAGAGTGACTAGGGCATATAAGTCCTTTGTCAAGCAACTCCCGTAATTATTCCTGAAGTTCCTGTTAGTTAGAGCCCTATAGCCTATCATTTGAATATTGTTGTATGGACTCATTGTATCATATTCTTCTATATATAAATAAAAGGCATTTGTTTTGGTTATTATACTTACTTGTATTAGTGCCAAATAACTAAGTATAATAGCGTCCTTGAGTAGAAGGTTCTTACCTATATCAATCGATTGGTTGAATCGATAGTTACATGATATAGGAAACACTACTCTTAATCATTCCTAATCGAGTATTAACATTCAGGGACAATGTTAATGCGACAAGACTAGCATGTAGGTCAACTCGATGACTTGATCTCACTTGTCATGGATATGGAGATATCAAGTTGACACATGGGTATGCATTGAAGAAAGTATACTGATGACCCGCCATGAGAAAGTATCATGGATCATTATATGAGTGTCATATACTTTCTCATGTGGCTATTTGTATGACTATTAGTTCTTGGACCTGAAGTCATCATGGTTCCCTACATAAGGAGTTACGTACTTTGGCTTCATCAAACGTCACCCGTAACTGGGTAGACTATAAAGGCGATTACTGGGTATGTAACGAATTATGTAGAGAGATATGAGTGATGTAGAGGGGATCTATCCCTCCTATATGACGGGAGTGACATCGATATTCTTGATAGAGTGAGACCACGAAGTGCATGGTCATGCCTAAGTGAGTCAATATGAGATATTGAGCTCATTTGATCGAGTGAGTCTACTTGGAGTTCAAGATTTAGATTGATTAGAGGATGACACGGTCTATACCTCAGATTGATCAATCTAGATATCTAGGATAGAAGGACACTTGTCATATATTGTGAAGAGTCACAATTAGTAGTCATAAGGTAATGTTGGATCTCAACATTCTTGTAACTTGGGTAGTAATGATGTGTTGCTAGATACCGCTCATTACTTATGCTCCTAAATGAGTTTAGAAGCATTGCCAACGTTACAAGAACCTATAGGGTCACACACAAAGAACAATTATATGAAGATTAGGTTCATTTGATGAACCTAAAGGATTATATTCATGTGATGAACCAAATTAGATTAAGAGTAATCCAAATTAGGCTAATTGAGTTGAACTCAATTTGGTTCATGTTTTAAGTGAGTCTAATTTGGACTTAGACTCATTTAATTAATTTAATTCAATGAATAGAGATTCATTAAATTAAAATTGACTTGAACCAATGGTTAGATTAGATCAACCAAGGGAGAGAAGTGGTCAAGTTTGACTTGACTTGAGAGGAAGATGAAGGGTCAAGTTTGACTTGACCATTTGCCATCTCATTGGTGAGTTGGCATTAAGTGGATAATGGTGATGTGCCACATCATAAAGGCTAGCACATGTGTGTACCACCTCATAAGGGAGATCAAGAGTTTTTGACTCTTGAAATTCCATGGAGTATATAACTCCTCATGAAAAGTGGCCGGCCACTTTAGTGCTTGTGAGGAGTTTCATTTTGTGTGGTAACTCCATCTTCTTCTTCCTCAAGCTCTTTCCTCTCTCCCTCTCCTCCTTTTTGGCCGAATCTTTCAAAGGGTACTAGCACACCTTTTGTTAGGTTTCTCCATCTTTCGTTCGTGTGGATACACATAGAGGAGTATCTACTTTGATACTCTCGAGATCCAGTGACGAACCTTGGACGAGCGGGATTGCGAAGGGCTTTGCATCAAGGGTAAAGATCTTATCTTGTAGATCTAGGCTTAGAAAACTCATACTCGAAGTTTTACTACTTTTATTTTTCGCACGGATCTGGTGGCGGGGGTTTCAGGGTTTCCGCAACGCAAAAAGTGATTTTTACGGCCCGAAAAACCCAACAGGTTCCTTCAATTCCACTGGCGCCATACGGTAAGGTGCTTTAGAGATCGGTTTAGTACCTGGAATCAGTTCGATCTCAAATTCAACTTCTCCATCGGGGGCTAACCCTGGTAGTTACTTGGGGAATACCTCCGAGTAGTCGCATACAACTCTGACATCTTCCCGCTTTTGGTCCTCTGCTTGACTGGTATCGACTACATGTGCTAGAAATCCAGTGCATCCGCGGTCTAACATCTTTTTCGCTTTTAAGGCTGACAAGAATTCCTTAGTCTCCTTCCTTGGCTCTCCCACAAACTCAAATGTCAATTCCGCTTTGGGCTGAAAGACCACTTTTCTTTTGCGGCACTGGATCAAAGCACCATATTTGCTCAGGAAATCCATGCCCAATATAATATCATAATCCTGCATGTCTAGCACTATCAGATCACAATAGAGTTCTCTGTCTGCGATTCTAATGGATGCGGCTCGCAGCATATGAGTAGATGACATCACTTCTCCCGAAGGTAGGGTTATTAAGAACTTGCAATTTAAAACTTGTGGTGGCATGTCTATCTTCTTTGTGAAAGGTATAGAGACGAACGAGTGTATTGCCCCAGTATCAAATAATACAGTTGCGTGCTGACTGAAAATAAATATCTTACCTATGACAACCGTAGAAGCATTCGCCACGTCTTCCTTGGTGAGGGAGAAAATCCTAGCATTCGTTGTAACTGGCGGGGCTTCCAATCTCCCTTGTCTTATCGAAGTCCCTTCTATAGCAGTCTGCATCTGATGTAGTTGTGGGGGAGTATCTCGGTTTTGAACATACTGCTGAGGAGGTGTCTGAACCTGAATAGGGCAGTTTCTGGCCATATGTCCTTCCAATACACAGTTGTAGCACTTATTTGTGCCTATCCGGCATATCCCTGGATGCATCTTCCCACATGTGATACACTGAGGAAATATGGGTTGCTTGCTTGCTGGACCACCCTTAGAGTCGTTCCATTGCTTCCTCTTGCCATTGGGGTTTCCTTTCCAGCTGGCTCTGGTACTTTGAGATTTCTGTCTTCCTGACTGGGCTTGACTCTTGCCCTCGTTCAACGCCTTCAAGTAGTGTTCAGTGATCAGGGCACTATTGATTAGCTCTTCGACGGTCTGCGGTCTATTAACTCCGTTGGCCACATTCAGAGCTATCTCGGGTCTGAGCATCTTCAGCATGAGTCTGACCCTTTCTCTTTCTATACTGACCAGCTCTGGGCATAGGCGTACTAGTCGGTTGAATCTCTTCACAGCTTCATTGATTGATAGGTCACCTTGTCGGAACTCGGTGAACTAGTCGTAGTGCCTGTTTGTCACACGCATATGAAAGAATTCTTCAAAAAATTCAATTTCGAAGTCTGTCCATCTCATTTGATTTACTTGTCTCTTTGCTTTGACTCTGTCCCACCACAGTCTAGCATCACCCGTAAGGCAGAATGATGCACACTTGACTTTCTCATGTTCTGGCCAGTCTAATAGTTCTACTATGCTCTCCACAGTCTTGATCCATGCTTGAGCGTCCCATGGTTCACAATTACCAGAGAAGGCTTCCGGCTTCAATCTCTACCACTGAATCAGGTACGCCTCCTATCTAACCATTGGAGTAGGGCCTACCGGTGGTACTGGTGCCGGTGGTACTGGTACAGCTGTAGGTATGCCTGGAATCGTATTCTGATTTCCTGGTGGGGTAGCAGGGTTCCCCTGCTGATTCATCAGATCAGTAATCACCTGCTGTTGTTCTGTAACCTGACGTTGGAGCTCGATAACTACATGCATCAGATCAGGTGGGGGTACTGCCTCATCGGCTCTGGTATTGCGTCTTCTATCCATGCTTATCTTTATAAATGATAATAAGGCTAGCATAAGTAATTATTATTCCTAACCAGACTAGCATAAGGTCATTATCACTCTTAACATGGCTTAGCATAAGTTATCATCATTCCTACCCTACCTTCATGCATCCTTAGACTAAAACATTCCTTATCATAATTAAAAGAATAGAGTAGGCATGCATGCTTAGATTAAAGCATTTCTTATCATGCATCAAAGAAATAGAGTAGGCATAAAGATGGCATAGAAATTCTTACTTGGAGCGGAAGGATGGAGGCTTGATGTGTGTGTAGCGGAAAGGCAGACCTACTTTGATACCAAACTGTAACGCCCGCCCCTCCACTACTACCTTAGGAAGGACGAGGTTACTTAAAAACATTCATACGTGCATTCATAAATATAAAATCATGGCAACAGAAGTATACATATATGAGAAAACTAACTACTGATCATGCTATCATAAAAGTATACTGATAAAACATGGCATGTGAGCTATAAAATCATGTAACATAATAACCGTGTCAACATGCTAGTGCATATAACTTGATTCAACATTTACTACTTGCAACATGATCATCTTACTAAAGCATAAAACATGAAACATAAGTTCACATCAAGTATAAACCATCCAAAAGTATCTAGTAGGAAAAAATAGTTCATAAGCAATACTTAGAGAATGAATAAGTTTTGAAATATAAAATCGATCTTCTTTCCACCATGCCACTTCCACACACATCCTTGTCATTCCTGCTGCTCCCTTTAGTTTAGCCATTCTTTTCCTTTTTCTGCAGTACAAGGGAAATTGAACTATAAGCACATAGGCTTAGTAAGATCCCTTCCTACTCACAAAACCATAAATCATGCATTAATCATAAAGTGGTAACATGCTCATTCAACTCACATCTAGGTATGAAAAAAACTTACATGCTAGCATAAAGTAGTGACATACTCATCTTAAGCAAATCATAACATAGCATGTGAGAGCATAAGCATAAAGTAGTAGCATGATCATCTAAGCATCATAGACATATCTTCAATAGCATCTTACTAAAGCATAGAGGAAACTATATAGTATGAACATGTAGATGCAAGATGTTCTTTTGAAAACATGTATCATGAAATGAGTATATGTCAAATGTCCTTTTGAAAACATATATTACATAAATACTTAAACATAATCTCAACATGACAGCCCAGCTTTGTACCACATACATACATGAATTCACGCATCCTAAGTAGATCCAAGGTAGCTAATCTTGAACCTACTAGGAACTAGGCCCGTTTCATTGACCATCGACCTAGGGGCAACTTAGGAGCTCATCCCTTTTACTAGGTCCGTTTCATTGACCATCGACCTAGGGGCGCTTAGGAGCTCATCCCTTGGTACAAGCCATACAAAGTAAAATAGCATACATGTTTCTTGTCATATCATAGTATATCATGTTCCTTGTCATATCATAGCATATCATATCTCTTATCATAACATGAAGAGTGCTCTTAGTCCCAACTTAACGGAAGCATCTCTTAGGCTATCATGAAGAGTGCTCTTAATCCCAACTTAAGGGAAGCATCTCTTAGGCTTTTCCTCATACATAAGCCTTGCATAACATAACATGCTGGCAATGAGTGCCCATAACATATAGCATATCATAGGAATCATATCATGGTGGCATAATGTGCACAAAACATATAGCATATCATAGAAATCATAACATGATGGCATAAAGTGCATATCATAGGAATCATACATGATGACACATAAAGTGCACATAACATAATAACATATCATAGGAATCGTAACATGATGGCATGTGCATATATATCAAATAACATAGTGACATAATTTTATATTCTATCATAGAAACCTTAAGTAGCTCCTTGTCCTCACTTTTCTTATCTTGGCCAAAACATATAGACATGAAATCATGGATTTTCAAGCAACATAAAAATATGGAAATCACTAACATAAGTTCTCATGGTACTAACATAACATATGAAACCTTAGAACCCTAGGTAGCTCCTTAACCTCTTTTTCTTGTCTTGGCCGAAACTCATAAACATGAATCATAGGTTTTCAAGCAACATAAAAGCATGAAATCCATAACTTAAGTTCTCATAATACTTAACATAACATGTGAGACCCTTAGGAAGCATAAATAAGGTTCTAACCCTAAAGTTCCAACCATGGCCGAACCCTCTAGAAGCATGATTCTAAATTCTTATGCAACCTAAGCATGAAAAATTTACACCAACATCATATAATGGACTACATATCATGAGGACAATAAACAAGCATAGTTGAGGTCTTAAATTGCCTCTAATCCCTTTATCCTTCTTTGGCCGAAACCCTAAGAGCATGGTATGAAATTTCTAAGCAACATGAAGCATGAAAAATTTATACTAACATCATATAATGGTCTACATATCATGAGGACTAATAAACAAGCATGGTTGAGGTCTTAAGCTATCTCTAATCCCTTTATCCTTCTTTGGCCAAAACCCTAAGAATATGACATGGAATTTCTAAGTAACATGAAGCACGAAAAATTTATACTAACATCATATAATGGTCTACATATCATGTGGACTAATAAACAAGCATAGTTGAAGTCTTAAATTGCCTCTAATCCCTTTATCCTTCTTTGGCCGAAACCCTAAGAACATGGTATGAAATTTCTAAGCAACATGAAGCATGAAAAATTTATACTAACATCATATAATGGTCTACATATCATGAGGACTAATAAACAAGCATGGTTAAGGTCTTAAACTATCTCTAAAGCTTTTATCCCTTCTTGGCCGAAAACATATCATAACCTAATCGTAGGTTTTTGAACATTATCAACACATGAAACACTCGGAACTACTTGTACTACTGGTGAGGGAGATATTTATTTCCTTTCGCTTGGGTTACTAAGAAAATATCCTTGCTTGTGAAGCTTTTTCCTAGAGAAAATTCCTTGGCTTGAGTTCGTCACAATGAAGAGGAGAGAGCTTAGACTTCAGTGGAGCGAGAAAGGAGGAGGAAGGAAGAAGAAAAAATGGATTTTTCCCTCCCTTTCTCTTATTTATGCTAAATGAAGGAAGAGAGCAAAAACAACTTCTCTTTGAGGGAAGAAGAAGAAAACTTAAACTTCTCCTTCTAAGTCTCCTTCTAAGTGAAAGGCCTTCACCTTAACTACAATCTCCCTTCTTTTCCTAACAGCACACCCCTGCTGGGGCTACTGGTTATCACATACATGCATCTAACAAGAGGTCCAAGGTTCAAACCTTGATTATGCCTCTTTTTGGTTCTATTTCCTTTTTATTTTTGAAAAATCTACTTATAGCCTATTTTAATCATGGGAAAATAATTCATAAAATTGCTAGGGATCCTATGGATGTTACAGCTCCCCCTACACCTATGCTCCCCATTGAGCTAGGAATTTCTTGCAAAGACATTTAAGGTTTTTCAACTAAAGCTTACTTCTCCCCCTTTGCCTAATATCAAAAAGCTTCCAACAATATCCCAATTATCGAAAACTTGATCATCAAACTGACCCTAAACTCATGTATTTATCTCTCATGGATCTCATACACTTATACAAGTTGTCCCGGTCAAAATCAGTGCTAAAAAATAGTTTCAGACTGGTATCAGTCGACTGTTAAAAGCACCAGTCAATTGCCCTTATCGAAACAAATCCACAGAACCATTCTGTGTTTGATAAATATTGTTATCAGTTGACTGGTAACTGTACCAGTCGACTGGAATCCTGGTTTAAGCCCATTTTAGCATTTTGAACCCAACTTCAGAAATACACTAAAAATTCCATAGATATCCAAAAATCTCCAAATTTTATGGAGAGGTCTGTTTACCCATGTTACTTGAGAAAAATACATCTAAAAATGTATCTATCATCAATCCTAAGATTAACAAAAAACCCAAAACTAACTAAATGGTTAATTGAACTTTGACCTAAAGTCCTAGTTTCGACTTCCTCTTGATGTATTTGCCCATACTAACGTACAATGCATCCCTAGCATTGGTTTATATGATATCTATACGTCCAAAACCAATTATCATGTAATATGATCCCAATGTCGTATTTCATTGCATGAAACACAACCCAATTGTACCAATTCCCTAAGGTTGAGACTCAAATCCATCTCCAAACCTTTTGGCACATTTCATGACCCAATCTAGACTCTCAAGTAAAACTCATTTGAGATCCATTTGCTATGAGTCCTAAATTGACTATTTGAGCTCCCCCTAGATCTCTTAACCTTGATCACCTCCCTAGGTGACTCATCCATAATTGCTAGGCCACATTAGTGCACCTCCAATGACACTTGGCCTACAAACCTAACCTTTTTAACCTTGGACACCTTGTCCTTGGTTAATTTCTTCTTTCCATTAAATGACTTTTCCTTGCCATTTATTGACTTCTCCTTGCTATAGTCATATGCAACCTTAACATAAGACTTTCCCTTAGCCTTGGAGACACTAGATCGGTATCCCAAACCTGATCTATCATTGTTAGGTCTTTGGCTACCCAATACCATACTTAACCCTCTAGATCCAACATTTAATCTATTTAGGGTTTTCTCCAATTAATCAAGTTTTACCTTCAAAGCTTGATTTTTCCTTTCTAGGTTCCTAACCCTAGAGTCAATATATCCACTTTGGATATTCCTAGACCTACCCATTCTAGGCATGTGTCTCCCCTTCTTGGGATCAATGCCTTGGTTTTCCTTATGTCTATCATTTCTAGATTTTTTATGAATTGGTCTCCTAGGATTATCTCTAACATTTACCATATTTCTATCATGATATTTAAATTCGAAAATTTGCATGGGTAAATAATGAAAATTATTTCTAGCATGCATGAAGGAGTTTAAATTTGAATTAACCTTCAAGTTAGGATATACCTCCCTTACCCTTGAAGCTCCCCCTCGACTTGAGCTCCTCTTCTTCTCCCATTTCTTTAGATGCTCCAACTTCTTGAACTCTCTCTTCCTTCGGCATCTTGTGTGGTAGTGTATCATTTCACCACACATGAAGTATCTAATGTGCTTCTTCTCCTTTTTCTTCCTACAACTCAAATTAGATTCTAAAGGAATTGAGTTGAGTTTAGGAGTTACCTCTTTCTTACCCAATGGACACCTATTCTTGTAGTGTCCCTTCTCATTGCACCCGAAGCAAATAATGTTGTCCTTTGACTTCACTTCAGTGGAGATGCTCACTAAGTTGGTTTCCAAGACTTCTTCTTCTTCTTCACTTGTTTTGGAATCTTCTTCAATTCTTGAGGATGTTGATGATACTTCCTCATCTTTCTTTTCCTCGGATGTGACCGAATTCACTTCTTCTTCCTCTTTTGATGTTGAATTGGTCTCCACATCCGATTGGTCCTTCTCCTCCTCTTGGACCATTTCATCCCTTTCTTCGAATTTTTCTTCCTCTTGTATAGGCATAAGTTCTTTGCCTAGAACTTTCTTTACTTTGCTCCACAAATTATGGGCATTCTCGTATTCACCTACATCACTTATCATGTTAGGTGGCAAAATATCAATTAAAATCAATATTACCTTTGCATTTGCCTTTGCCCATGACGTTTGCTCTTCCGTCCAATATCATGATCAGAGTTTCTTCCCTTTCTTATCTTTTGAGACTTCAAATGATTTCTCAACGACCAACATGGTGTCCCAATCCATCTTGAAGAAGTTCTTTATTTTCACCATCAAAAAAGTGATCTCCCATAAGTTTCCTCCTTCATACTTCGACGGTTCTATCAAGTAGGTCATTTTCTTGCTTCCTTGGCAATTAGTCCAATAGAGAGCATCCTCACTCTGATACCACTATTGGGGATCTTGTATAGCTGACTAAAAGAGGGGTTAGATAGATGGCGCACCCAAATCGATAACTTCCTACACTTGTTAATTTACGTAGTGGAATAATATAAAACAAACAAGCTAAAGACTAAGAAAGAATAAGCAAACCAATACACATTGATGTAATGTGGTTCAGAGATAAGATTCCTACTCCATGGCTATTCGTAAGGTGGACGATCCCTATTCGTCGGTGGATTACTCGTCGGAAGACCTCCGGCTAGCTTACGTAGCTCCTTGTGGATGTGAAACCTCACCACAACTCTCACAAGAACTCTTGAGAAGCTAGGGCACTGGTAGATTACTAATAGTTTCATCAACCTTAACTAAATTCCCAAGCCTTGGTTATATAGGCCACGGGTTGGAAAACCTCGCCTATCAGTCGATTGGTGAAAGTGTCAGTCGACTGCCCTCTGTGGAGATTCGACCGTCACATCCCAACGGCTCGATACCAATCGACTGGTGAAAGTACCAGTCGACTACTCCACACTGGCTGAGAGAACAAAAACATTATGTTCGCTCTCCAGTCGACTGCCCAGTCGATCATACCAGTGGACTGATGAAACCACCAGTCTACTAGTACCCGAGTACAATCTCTCATCACTCGCACCCTCCTTTGGCTCTCGTCCCTCGGATGCATCCAAGCTCGCGGCTCATCCTCAATGTCATCCTTCGCATATGCCTCGAAAGTCGATTCCCTCGGTGTTTATCCTTGTTGCTTTGTTCACGATCCCTCGGATGCTCCATCCTTCACCGGACCCGAAGCCATCAACTTGAGTTATATGTGTATCCTGCAAACTTGCACAACTCAATTACACATATCAAATATAAAGGTGAACCTAACTTAAACCCTTTGTCCAAACACCAAAACACATGGTTATACGAACCATTGGGATTGCTCCAACATTTACATGAGTAAATTTATTTTTTTCTTTTTGATTTAATAAAATTAAAAAATTTCTCAAAACATTATGGTTCTTTATCATTTTCACAATAGCGAAGCCGCGATGAATGTAGTGGTTGTCGATCGGCGACCTTTCAATGTGGCAACGGGCGCTCGGCGGCCACGGACACTCGTCGCTAGCCCTTTCACCGGAGCTTGCGTCAGTTCCAGCGACGGGGAGAAATGACTTAGTCACCCCTTTTTTCAGAACGACTGCTTGGCAAAGGCCGCAATCTCATCGCCGATCGCTAGAGGGATTTCTCCTCACTAGAGCAATACACTCTAATACCATTGTTACTTCTAATAAACAATTTTGTATGAAATGAAATCAACTTATAGTGCTCCTTGGAAAAGAGACTCGGAGATGACAATAGAGAAGATGTCTGCCCTGTGAAGCTCACTGTCGCCAAGAAGATTATTACCTAAGAACCTTCTCGGATTTGTCACAAATCAAATCCCACCCCTTTACCGATATGCTTCTGTACAGCTTGCTTCAGCATCGCTTTTGCTCGCTCACCTCTGTTGTTCTTGGACACAAGGAATATATATATAGGAAGCAGTCATCAGTTTATAACTGATGCTCTAATGACAATTCATTGAGATTAATTGAAGGGAGGTGAACTGATCACCTCCTTCATTTCCTAATGTTGCAAAGTCTGTAACGTCTTCAACGTCTAATACTTTGTTGGTGGTGAGCTTGTAGACTTTATTTTCTTCAAATGAGGAAGTAAGAAAATGTCTCATTAAATTTATTATGAAGTTTGCATGGCTACATTAATGGTTGAATCAAGTGATTTTGAATATCATATAAGAACTTGTCTCTAGCCTCATTATAGAAAAGTATCAAGGATTATACTGCATTTCGACGTGATAAAAATATTTCCTTAGACATGACAAAATTTAATTAACACTTCATCCACAATCCCTCGAATGATAAGTTATGGCATAAAACATGACTCATTCTAATGATCATAATTAATATTGTGTTAAAACCAAATTTAAGAATCAAATTACAAATTGATTTCAAATGTCTCTTCTACTTCTAAAAAAGCAAAGTTTAATTTCATGTACCTATTTATGGATTCATTGTACCTCTTCATGAATTTATTAATCTTATTAGTTAATGCATTTAATATTGTTAATGTCTTGTTGGTTTCGTGTCATCTAAAAATGTATAAATATGGATAAAGTGTCAAGTTTGTGTTAAGAGTGTTGTAGCAACAATAAGTCCAACACAAAGAAATCCTATTTACTTCTTAATCTTCTCTTTTTCCATAAATTCCTTGCTGTAGTTACTTGGCCTTCTTCTTCCTTGAATTAACAAGCTTAGACCAAGCTCAATTCTCCTTGTCATCTCATCCATAGAATTAAGCACATACGTCTACTAAAACATCATCCATAGAATACTACATCGGTAGGTAGTTTATAAGCAAGATGGTTCCTACTTCCTTTGAACTTCTTACAAAGTAATAACACTTCCATTGAACTGCATAAGGTATATATGATTCTATGTAGTAAGATCATGGAAATAGTTTTTTTTTCTCAATGCTTACAAGTTTTCAAGAAAACACAATCACAAATTTTTCATGTGAAGATATTCGTTAAGTTCATATTTTTTTTCATATCCGTAGGCATTGCAAAAAGACATACAATAGACAAAGAAAAGAGAGAAAAAATAAAATAAAAATGGAAAAGGAAACAAGACCATGTCAAACTCGTGCGCACCACTCTCACTTATTTAATCTTATTCAATAACCATCAATGCCCCTTAATGTTTATATTTAGGCATAGTTAATAGTCAGAGCCATATAATTAATGATTTACTACAGCCACAGTGCGCCAGCATCCTTCAGCAGCGGGACAAGTCCACCGCCAAGGTGCAGCGACATTATCTTGTCCGTGGAGCCAACGAGATTGCCGCCGATGAACACGGCTGGCACCGGTGGCTTCCGGCCTAGCAGCTTCATGAGTGCCTTCTCCATCTCCTTCCCGCTCACTGCGTCCTCGTCGAGCTCGTGGACAGAAGTGTGGACGCCAAGGTCGTGGAAGAGGCTCTTCACGGTGTAGCACATGCAGCAGGAGCTGCAGCTAAAGATCACCACCGCTCGCTGCGAAGCCAATTTCATCACCTTATCCATCACCGTCTTGTAGTAATATCACCAGGCACACAGCACTACTTAGTGCATGGGAAGCTATGCATTGCATTCGACAGTTGTTTATATAGGCAGAGAAAGGGAGGATTTGGTGACTGTTTATGGGGAAATTGATCAAGAAAACTCTGGTCAAGGCATTGCACCAAATGGACAAGTGGGGTTGGATGGAGGTCGAATCTTGCTTCAGAGCAAGTGGGTACTTGTACTACCTCATGCAAGAAGATGGACGTTAATTAGTTTATGTCATGTACTTTCTTTCAGCTAGCCTGGTTTACTGATAAGATTTTGGATATGGTTCTTCCACTTTGTTCCAAAGAATCCATCACTGCAACTTGTAGAAAAGGAGTAGATTGTATGTGTTTGTATTTAAGTCAAACTTGTTTGAGAACAACTTAATTAGCAACATGTTTAATTATTTAGAGGGGAAAGCAATAAATGGATAATAGAGAGAATATATATATATATATATATATATATATATATATATATATATATATATATATATATATATATATATATATATATATCCTTTCTATTCTATATTAAGACAAATATATATGTTATAGAGGATAGAAGCATTTTGATTTCTTTCAAATCGGAATGAAATTAAATCGCTACATGTGATTCGTTTTGAAATAATACACGCCTCTAAGACCTTACGAAACATTATCAATCCGTGACTCTTTAACTATAGCTATACTGGCAAGCATTGAACTCACTCGATATACCTAACTAGGTGGTTCGAGAGCATCAAGTATATAGCTAGATAATCCTAGAGGGTTCAGTTAGAGGATGGTCTGGATGGGCTAAGTGAGCCGAGTAAACCCATTGATCACCCTCTCGATATGAAATTCCTGGCTCCCGTCCCTGCCATTGATCTCATTCAATCGAAGGGCCAAATGGTTCATAGTAGCTAGACAATCCGAATAGGTTGACAATGTCAAACGATTTGGATGGCTGGACGAGTCAAGCATGTTGAATATTTTAGACGAGTCGATTGAGTTTGTCCTACTAGAAAGGTGAAGTAGATCAAATGACCCATACTAGTAAGACAAGTTGATCCATGCAAGTGATCAGTTGGTTAGTTAATCTGAATGAGTCAACTAGCTAGGTTAGTTACATTGGATAGGTCAACCAAGGAGGATGATTCGACCAAGTTAATTATATGCCTAAGTGAATGATTCAGTAACTTGAGAAGTCCGTGGCTCAAGTAGTAGTGTGGTCTATATATCCAAGCAAGCTGATCGGGTCAGTCAAAACAAGTTGTTCATATTAGCCAGTCATGTTGGGTGGATCTAATTGGTGCAAATGAACTAAATAGGCTTGTTTGGCCTAGCAATATATGGATTGATTGAATTAGTCAAGTTGGGTGCATTGATTGATTTAGATATGTCAGAAGGTTTAATTGATTTGATCAGTCGTGAAGCTCGTTGATCTAATTAGGCATGATGACCTGAACAGACCAAGGAAGCTGAGGATTGACAGGTTGAAGAAACAAATTATTTATCCACCTATGTATCTCAATCGTTAAAGTAAATTAAACAACTAAGGGATATATTAAGTAATATTTATTTATATTCATCATTCCTTTATACTTTACTCTTTAGATAGAGAAACAAATACAGAGTTTGGTCTAGTCGAATTCCATATTATCAAAATTGAATCAGAGATCAAATCGATAATCCTAATAAAAAGCAAAAGCTTCAATTCGTGCATGCATGCCTTTACCAAAAATATGCATGCTCATTGAAAAAGCATTATGATATTACAGAGCGTACGGCCTTGTTGACATACAATCAAAGCACAGTCAAAGAGAACATTTGATGTGAGAGGTGCATGGAGATAGACAGATAGATGATTCCGAGGATATGGTGGTATTGAAGAAAACCTGGAGCCTCTCTCTATGTCCCATATTCCACTGCAATCTTTTCTCTCTCTCTCACCGTCTCTCTCTTCCTTTGATTTAGTATCTTTAAAAGAGGAGATAAGAGGAGTTGATGAACACCAAGCTACCAGTTTTCATCTGCAAATCTACTTCATGTATGTGTTCCCATCAAATCTTTGATGCTGCAATCCACATTTGATACCACTTTTTATCAACAAGAGGTATCTTTGATTTAATAGTAAGGAGTAGATAAATCTCTGTCACGGTTTTAGTATGATAAGACAGAATATGCACACTTGAGAAAATTAATCATGTACGCTAATCATCTTAAATGTTTTTTACGGTCCATACTCAAATTATATAAAGAAAGGTAAATCATGGGATCAACTTATAGTCGAACATAAAAAAATTAATCATCGAACAATAATGCGTTGTTTTATTATTATTATTTTTTAATAACTTTTATGTATTCCAAGTCTCTCATCAAAGAATACCCAAGCACTTAGAGATTTGAGCACCTTAGTTCACAAAGGACTCAAAATACCGAGCAGATCGAATGTTTGGAAGGTCGAGTTGTAAGGACCCAGGGGCGAAATTAAGAAATTTATTTATGAAACTGTCTAAGATCACACAAGCACAAATTAAAGGATTAATTTATGAAATATTTTATGAATTTTAGAAATTTTTCCAAATTTTAATTGAATTTATATGACATATTTTAAGGGGATATAACTATTAAATTTGAGGGAAAGCATATGATACTCGGTTAGGTTGGGAGTTGATTTAGCTTAATTAACTTAAGGATAGGAATATTAAATCTAGGTATTCATCTCTCGCCCGATTCCTCACGATTTTTCCCAAAGTCGCCGACATCACCTCCGCATGGTGCTTCCCACCGTGCCCTAAGCTTCGATCAGGTGCCACTACACGCGGACGAACTTCTGGAAACGGCCTCTCCGACGGCGCTAAAGCCTTGGTGAGAGCTTCGAGCGGTGGTACGAGGGAGAGAAAGGCAAGTACATACCCTTATGGTTGTGCGAGATCTATAAGGTATGGGGTAGGAACATGGAAGTTACGAAATGCCTATTTATGTGATTGGAACAGCGGTATGGTTTACAATTGGATTCTCCCTTGTAGAGTTGTGAATCAGTTTATGGTTTTATTGATACTTCTGTTTGTTTCGCACTGCTTCAGGATTTTTGTCAGTGCCTTCTAATTTGATGAAGTTTGTTTGCCTCGGTGTGATTTTCTCGTGGTTTTCTGACGTCCGATGGGCTGTGATTGAGTTTGGATTCGATTTCTTCCGTGATGATGCTTTGAGTTTTCTGTGTGAAACATGTTTATTTAAATGCTTGACTAAGATGTCGATTGGTGGAATGGGTCACGATTTGAGGTTCTTGTGATGTTCTAGATTTAGTTTGATTATGTGATGTCTTTGATTCGGTTTTGAGATTTCCGTGAGGTTCTGGGCTCAGTCTGCGATTTTCGTTGTGTTTGTGCTCTGAGTTGTGAACTCTGTGATGCCTTGTTTCGGTTATGTATGTTGATGCATTACTCTTTCCGGTTGGTTTTTTTTAACGATTTGGGCAGTTCGTTGATGTTTAAACCCTGGACGAAGATGTTTCGATTCTGTTTGGTTCTGCAACGCTGGACAAGGCTGTGAAAGAATGGATTCGATTCGACGATGTTTGACATTTGGTTTTGTATCACTGAATTTCTGCAGATTGTAAGAACTTGATTTGATGTTGTTTCATCCCAGGTTTAGTTTTATTGAATTGCTACAGATTTGGTGATTGTGGTTGTAATCGATATCGTTCTATTTCTGCTGGGTGTTCGAGCTTAAGGTAGTATCTTTGGTTTTGCTCGATTTCTCTTAACGGTTTGGGTTCGGGTCCAAGATCTTGATGTCTTGGCTAGTTTCATGGATGATCTGCTCCCTCCTTGTGTTTCCGGAAGTTTCAAATAGAAGTTGGTGGCTTAAACCATGAGGAATACTGTTTTCCGTTCTTCCTGTTGTTTTTTTTTAATGCTGGACAGATTTTGAGGTTTGTGGATTCAATTCATTGTTGTTTTGCATGGTCAACTTGCTGTTGTTCTACTCTCCGAACAGTTGTGGTTTTGGTTCGGATTCAACGCGATGTTGCTTCGCTCTACTGAATCATTGTGAATTGTGTGATGTCAACTTGAGGGTAGTCGGTCTCTTCGGATAGCTGCAGGATTCATGTGAAATTAGTTTGTCGTTGATCCATTTCCATAGATGGCTGAGGTTGTTGTGTGAATTCTGTTCGATGTTCTGTTCTTGTGAATATTGTGATTTTTGTGTGGTTTCAAGTTGATTGACGAGGGTATGCGCTCTTAGTTCCTACCGAAGTGTTTTTGATCAAGTTGACAGTTGATTTGTGTTTAATTGTTGAAGTTTTCCTTGTGATTTTGATGTGGTTTGCGGTATTGGTTCGTGTAACAGGATTCAAGTATTTCCATGATAGTTTCAATATTGTGATCTGTCCTCTGTTTTGAAATGCATGATCTATATTGTGATTTGTTCTCTATTCTGTATGTAGGATTTATATTGTGATATGTTATTCGTTCTGATATGTATGACTTATATTGTGACATGTTCTCTATTTTGATTTGTATGATTTATATTGTGATCTGTTCTCTATTATGATATGCATGATTTATATTATGTATTCTTAAGTTATGCATGTTTGGATATGGAAGGGTCCTTGTGAATTGATATGCCTAAGGAATAAATGAAGAATGCTACTGTTATAGGAACGAATATGGAAAGAATGACTGGAATATGCTATGGAATGAATGACTAGAATTTATTATGGTTATATGAATCTTATGTGGCTAATTGGATGTATATGAGCATATGTGGTAGCAGTACGGGATGGGTGACCCGAGATGAGCTCCGGGGAGGGCCCATCCAAACTTGACTGATATGGTTAGCTTCGGCTATATGACTAGATGCATGTTCTCTACGAGGTACCTCTAGGTTCATGGGACTGTTGACTGGCTCTAATTGTGGTTACCGGATATGTGACATATTCACCTTATTAGCTATGTAGGAACACTGTTGCATGTTATATCTTTCTTTTGTCGTACTAGGTTGTGCTATGTTTTCTTTAAAAGGCTTCTAGTTGCTATTTCTACTATCTTATGGATATCTTCATACTCATATTGGCCTGTATTTGCTGGGTCGTAGACTCACCACATTTATATTACAGGTGAGGATGACTTCCAAGATATGCTGGAAGGCCCATGGACGGAGTAGTCGAGGAGGCGGGATGGACGCATAGTTCTGTCCGTTGTCCGGGAGTGCAGTGCATACGGGATCTACCGTGAGAGATTTTCATTTTCTTTGTCATTCGGGTGGGGAATGTTGAGGGGTTATTGTCATTATCGATACACATTTGTTGATACAGTCTTGTCTATTGGTTATGATAGTTCCGTTATGGTTCTGCAATGTGATCATTCAAATTGTAGTTGTTGATAGAGATTGGTAAAAAAAAAAAAACTTGGGATGTTTCACGAGTGGTCGAATGGTGAGCATCCATGGTACCAGGCAACCGAATTTGTCTACATCCATAATGAGCCAAATGGCTAACTGGAAGCATACATTATCCACATGACTAATGTCCAAATAGTCTTATAATTGTAACTTAGCATCCACTAGGTACATGACTAGACGGTCTTATAGTTTTGTACTCAGCAGTAATATGACTAAGTGGAACCTGTAACGCCCGCCCTCCCTGCTACTAAAAGGGACGGGGCTACTTACTTACTTAACTATTCCAGGATACATGCATATTTAAAATTTCTTTCTAGTAACATAAAGCAGCGGAAATGTCATGAAGTTATACTGGAATGTAACATAAATACAATTGGTTCATGTCAAACATAACAAAAATAACATAGCAGGTCTTTATTTGTCTTAGCCGAGCCACTGCCACACACACCTCCTTACCTCTCCTGCAGCTCCCTTAGGTCATCCATCCCTTGCATTTATCTGTGGTACAAGGAAGTAAGCTATGAGCACACAGGCTCAGTAAGATCCTTTCCTACTCACAAAAATCGTATCTCAAAGCATAATCATATAAGCATATAATCAATGAAGACATAATAATCTAACATTATGTAATGTGAACATAGTTAGTTCCTTATCATATCATATCACTATGAACCATGATTCTAACATATCATAAATAAAGGGATCATGTGATGTAAATCAAAAGGAGCATAACATATCATCATGTCATATGAATCATAAACAAAAACATCTCATAACCTTATGTCCTATAAGTCATAAGAGTATGGCATAGCATCATGTCATATGATTCATAAAAAACATATCATATTATGAATGGGTACATTATGCAAAATATCCTTTTTAAAACATATGTCATGTCAAATGCAAGATGTCTTTAAACATATCTTTTAATACTTAAACATAATATCATCATCATGAGGGCCCGGCTTGTACCACATACATACATAAATGCGCGCAATCCCTAGGACAGGGTAGCTAGCCCCGAACCTACTAGGGATCTAGACCCGTTCATAGTCCGTCTGCCTAGGGGCGTACTAAGGAGCTCATCCCTTTTTACTAGACCCGTTCATAGTCCGTCGGTCTAGGGGCGTACTAAGGAGCCCACCCTTGGTAAAGCCATACAAAGTAAAATACATGTCATGCATATCATATCATCATAATTGTCATATCATATCATCATAGATGTCATGCTCTTGTCTTAACATGAAGAGTGCTCTTAATCCCAACTTAAGGGAAGCAACTCTTTGCCATTTTCTTATCATATCATAAGACATACATTCTTGGGCACATAGCCATCATATAAAACTATTATCATGCTTGGTTCATAAGCTTACGTAAAAGAGCATGCTACATATTTGAAATCATACATGCTTGGGTACATAGTCATCATAAGAATCATTTCATGCATAATTCATAAACATACATAAATAGACATGTTACTTGTCTTGTCATAAAGCATGCATACTTAAGCATAAAACATATCATAAGAGTCATCATCATGCATAATTCATGAGCATCCTTAATTAAGTATATAAATCATCATAGGCAACCATAATCATACATGGAAAACATTTACTAGCATCTCCTAATTCATATCCTAGTATGTGAGACACCTAGCAAAGTCATAATTGGGTCTCTAACCCTAGTTTCATATGGTGGCCGAAAGTCACCATGCTTAGTTTTAGGTTACAACAACATATAAGCATGTAAACCTTAAATCAAATTCATATCATAAACTATAAAGAATATCATGAGCATAGGTAGTAGGTTCTAAGCTTCCTAGGCCTTTTAACTTAGTTGTGGTTGAACCTTTAAGAGCATAAAACTAAGTTCTACATAAGCATAAAAATACCAAGCTACCTTCATATCATATCATAAGGGAAGTCCATGAGCTTGCTAAGTTTAAGTTTAAACTTCTTGAACCCTAGATTATAGTCATGGCCGAAAGTTCATAAAAAGGAAATAACCTCTAAGCAACATACAACATGAATACCTAGCCAATTTCATAACATATCATAAAGAAGTCTATGAGCATACTAAATTAGGTTTTGAGCTTCATGAACCCTAAAACCTCATCATGGCCAAAACTTCATCAAACAAGAAATAAACTTCTAAGCAACATATAAACATGAATACCTAGCTAATTTCATAACATATCATAAAGAAGTCTATGAGCATACTAAATTAGGTTTTGAGCTTCATGAACCCTAAAACCTCATCATGACCGAAACTTCATCAAATAAGAAATAAACTTCTAAGCAACATATAAACATGAATACCTAGCTAATTTCATAACATATCATAAAGAAGTCTATGAGCATACTAAATTAGGTTTTGAGCTTCATGAACCCTAAAACCTCATCATGGCCGAAACTTCATCAAACAAGAAATAAACTTCTAAGCAACATATAAACATGAATACCTAGCTAATTTCATAACATATCATAAAGAAGTCTATGAGCATACTAAATTAGGTTTTGAGCTTCATGAACCCTAAAACCTCATCATGGCCGAAACTTCATCAAACAAGAAATAAACTTCTAAGCAACATATAAACATGAATACCTAGCTAATTTCATAACATATCATAAAGAAGTCTATGAGCATACTAAATTAGGTTTTGAGCTTTATGAAACCCTAAAACTCCATCATGGCCGAAACTTCATAAGACAAGAAATAAATTTCTAAGCAACATATAAACATGAATACCTAGCTAATTTCATAACATATCATAAAGAAGTCTAGGAGCATGTTAAATTAAGTTTTAAGCTTCTTAAAGCCCTAGAATATTCATGGCCGAAACATATCAAGAAGAAGATTAAGCTTAAACAATATCCAACATAAATTTTTAACTAATTTCATATCATAACATAATAAGATCCATGAGCATGGGTTCTTCTCCTTTTTATCTTTTTAAGTGTTCTAACTTTTCGAAAAATATCGTAAGCGACTTGTACCACAGGTGAGGGAATACTTACTTCCTTGTTTGATTTACTTAAGGAGAGAATCTTGCTTGTGGAGCCTTCCTAGAGAGGAGTCCTCCTTTGTTTTTGGGTTTCGGCAAAGAGAGGTGAGGAGGAGGCTTGGTCACGGTGAAGGGAAGGAGGGAGGAGGAAGAGGAGAAAATGAATTTTCTTCTTTAATTTCCCCTTTTATTCATCATGAGAGGAGGAAGGGAAAATGCACTTTTCCTTCTTCTTTCTTTTACTTCTCCTTAATGAAAAGAGGAAGCAAGAATCCTCTTTTCTTTTGAGAGGAAGAAGGCTACTCTAACTTCTCCTTCTAAATGAGAGAAGTTCTTTTCTTACTCTTAACTATATTGTCACTTCTCTCTCTAACAATAACTTCTCCTGGTCTATTGGTTAACCCATACATGCATCTAGTAAGAGATCCAAGGTTCAAACCTTGGCCATTTCTTTTTTGTTCTATTTTTTTTTATTATTTTTGCAAATTTACACATAAGGCCTATTTTTATCCATGATAAAAAAAATATCTAAAATCTTGCTAAGTACTCTATGGGTGTTACAGAACCATCTCAAAGAATTGGAGTCGTGCATTCACTTTGATAACATCTTCTTTAGGAACATCCCTGAAAAAATCACACATGACATTAATCGTGCACTCACTTTGGGAATATCCTCTTTTGAAAAATCCTCAAAAATATCATATATGACTTTAAGTATGTACTTACTTTGGGAACATCCCTGGAATGGTCACCATAGGACTTTATCTGTGTACTCATTTAGGAACATCCCCTTTTAGAACATCCTTAGAAAGAGGTCATACATAACTTCGACCATGCACTCATTTTGGGAACATCCTTAGGCGGACACTTCTTCATTGAGCCCGTAAGGATGAACTTTCTTGACCTGGCGCTCATAAGAAAGAGCCCCACCAAGTGGAAGAGTCTTCACAGAACTACTTTCTTTGATCCCAACTTCTGACTACTCTTGATATCCGTAGCCACAATACTGTAAGATTTGACAATTAAATAATAAGTGTAATTATTAGACAAATAACCTTATTAGATTTTTTAAAAAATTTTGGGATTTAAACGGATTCTGTTTTACATGTTTAAAGGGGATGGATATAATGGGCTAAAAAAAGTCTATTAGAATAACCACTAAGAGAAAGTTGATTGAAGAATTAAGTTAGGGTTTAATCAATTAACCCTAAGTCCTAAGTATATAAAGGGGAACTTAGGTTTTTAATGTTGGACACAAGCAATCTGTTGCCGGAGATATACAAGGTATTAGCCGAATTTAAATACTCAAATTAAATTTAACTTACAGCTGAGATGACCTGAGTTGATAATCTCAAGCTACCAGCAGGGGCTGGTTTCTGCCAAGTGATGAAGGCAGTGTGCACAGTGTTGACAGATCGGGCTGATCGACCAAGCAGCACGAGAGGCGCAGCAGATTAGAAAGGCTGACCGAGCAGAAAGGCTGACCGAACGGGCAGACAGGCTTGATGAGAGGTAGGTCGGGTGATCTGGTGTCGAGCGGACAGACAGGTCTAGCGAAAGATAGACCGGTCGAGCAAATAGGTCGGGTGAAGCAGACCGGCCGAGCAGTCATGCAGGTTGGGCGAAGCAGACTGGCCGAGCAGACAAGTTTGGATAGGCAGGTTGGGCGAAGCAAATCAGCCGAGTGATGTGCGTAAATATTATGATGGTTTATGCATGTTTTACGCACATTCACTTGCTTTATACGTACGTATTCTTTGTATCATCACCTCTTTTATCATATATTCATCGTATATATTCTTTTGTATGGATATCTGCTCTTTGTTTGGTTTTGTGCTGACAGGGACACCTTTCGGAGCGAAAACAACATTTGTCGACATACCGGAGTGAACCAGAGAACACGGTCGTGCTAACCTTGCACGACCGTGTGGCCAGATAGAAGGGAAGATATGCACGGCCGTGCAACCCTTGCACGGCCGTGCGACCAAACCAGAGGCGGAGCATCACACGGCCATGCAAACCTGCACGGCTATGCACCCCATGACCGAGGCTAAGCAGCACACGACCGTGCGACCCTACACAGCCGTGTCACCCAGAACCGAGCCCCAGGATCACACGGCCGTGCCAATTGGCACGGCCATGGAGCACATCCAGAGCCCAGTCAGGGCACAACCGTGCCATCCTTGCACGGTTGTGCCGCCGCGCCATGCCCTAGTCTATAAAAGGGGTTTTAACCCCTTTTCTCAAGGGGGAGAGCCAGGAGGTGAGCCGTCAAGAGGAGTTTCATACTGATGCCATTCCACACCATCCAGGACATCGATTCAGCGACCTTCCATCACCACCTCAACTCTAGAAGCAAAGGATTAGATCTGGAGATCACTCATCGTCATTAGATAAGCATACTTCTTCCTTCTCTCTTCGTTATTTGAGGATTGTATGTTTAGTTTCTCTATTTCTTCAGGTTCCTCTCTAGTGTCTATGGAGTAGAGTCTTTATTCTAGGACGAGGGAGTAATTGTGGATTGGTTTGATGTAAAACTCATATCATGTTTTTATTCATTGGATGATCTCGCTTGTTTTGTTTCAATTCCTCTATTTCTTTGTCGGTTGATTGATTGTGTAGGAATTGCCAACCTCGTAGACGGAATGCCTTAGATCGTACTCCCAAGGGGCCCTAGTGACAGGGGTAACCCCATTCACGGACATCTTGGGTACTTTTTCGAAAGGAGAGGTGACTCCTTCGCAAGGAAGTAAGAGAACAAACCTAGCTTCTTATTTCTATTCTTGATAACATCAGTAATAGTCGTGTCCTTGCGATCTACTGAGGCACTCTCGTGATAGGAGAGTTAACCATGATAGGATTTCGTAGGGATTGCCTCTGTCTGGTGCTTGAAGATAGTGGCTTTATCTTCCGACGAATGCATGCCGAAGGACAATGAGTATAGGATAATATGAGGGACATCAATACCACCACAATGAAACTGAATTTCTAGAGCTCTTCATTAACCAGGTCGATTCCCTCTTGTTGCTAGTTCTCTTCCCCACTTTCCGATCTCTTCTCTTAGATTACTTACAACCATCGATAGTGTAGCTAATCCTAAGTGTGCTTTCACTAGTACTTATAACTAGTACTTGTGGGTTCGACAATCTTTTATATTACTGACGACGAATCCGTGCACTTGCGGAATCGTAACAAGTTTTTGACGCTGTTGCCGGGGACTACGTCTATAACATTGGTGATAGTCGTATTAGATTAGACTAGACTTTGTTTTCTTTTCCTTAATCTCTCCTTAGTTTGCATTTAGAGATAAAAAAAATTTTCATTTCTCTTCTTTACTATAATCCATATTTTATTTTTGCATGCGAAGAGCTAATCTTTCAGGACAACTCCTATCGTTTGATCCAGAGATTGATAGGACTTTCCTGAGGAGAAGAAACCTACAGAAGACATTCCAAGCAGCACAGGAGTCTTAAGATGGCTAATAAATTATTAAAGGATTATGCACCTTATGCACGAGGGGTTCGGTCTAGCATCACTCAACCGCCAATTGAAGCTAACAACTTTGAGATCAAGCTTGCAGTAATTCATATGTTCAGCAGAATCAATTCGGAGGAGGACCGCATGATGATCCAAACCACCACTTAGAACTTTTCTATGAGATCTGCGGCACCATGAAAGTGAACGGAGTCCCTCCAGAATCAGTAAGGTTATTGGTCTTCGTATTTTCCCTGAAAGAAAGAGTCAAGCAGTGCCTGAATTCCCTTCCATCAAACAACATTACATCTTGGGAGCAGTGTGAGCAGAAATTTCTGGACAAATTCTATCCACCATGCAAAACTGCCCATATGAGGAATTTGATTGCAAGCTCAAACAGATAGACTCAGAATCACTATTTAAAGTCTGGGACAGATTCAAGAACATGCTGAGACAGTGCCCCCATCATGGCCTTGAGAAATGGTTGGTCCTGCATACCTTCTACAACAAAATCAACTATCACACAAAGGTATCTCTCGATTCTGCAGCAGGAGGAGCACTGATGAATAAGAGCCTTGATGAAGCTTAAGAGATCATAAAGAATGTGGCACAGAATCACTATCAGTGGGAATCAGAAAGATCTGGTGGTTCTTTCTCAGGGAACCCAATAAAAGCATCGGGGAAATTCGACGTAGATACAGTCACTCTCATGTCTACAAAACTGGACGCTTTTACCAAGAAATTTGAGGCCATGGGAAACAACGACAATATGGCCAATGCGATAGTTTGTGTTTGTGAAATCTACGGAAGTACGAATCATGCTCAAGATACTTGCCCTCTAGGGCCAATACAAGCACAAATAAACCAACTTGAGCAGTGTGATGCAATAGTCAGCTACAACCAAAGGCAAAATAATCCGTACTACAATACATACAATCCAGGTTGGAGGAATCACCCAAACTTCTCATACCGGAACAATTAGGATCAAGGGCAAGCAAAGCAGAGCTATTAACTTGGACAACAGAGCTACTCACTTGGGTAGCAAAACTACTCAGCTGGCCAATAAACTTTTCAACAACAACCCTCACAATTGTCCAGAATTGAAAAGATACTTGAAGAAGCTCTCTCAGAGCAAAAGGAGATGAAGAATGAGATTGAGCTGTTAACTTAAAGAATGGAGAATTCTGAGAAGCACTAAAAGATGCAAGACAACCAGATAGCCCAATCTATCTCAAGAGCACAGGGAACATTTCCAGGGAAGCTAGATGTAAATCCAGTGGAACATTTCAACCGCATTGAGCTGAGCAATGGATGTATTGTGGGAAACCCCAAATCATTACCCAGAAGGAACCTGACTCAGAGAAGGATCCCTCTCTCCTAATGCCCAATCAGACTCAAAACAGGGATGGAGAGGAGGGTACTAAAAAGGTTGAAGAAACTCTTCAAGTTCCCCCACAGAATCAGACGATTCCCTTCCCTCAGAACTGGTAACCTCCCAGAAGGATGAAGAGTTCAACCAATTCCTGAAGAAGATCAAGGAGATTTGCATAGAAGTGCCACTGATAGATGCACTGCACGAAATACCGAAGTTCGTGAAGTTCTTAAAGGGTGTTTTATCTAATAGGAGGTAGAAGGGAAACTTCGAGACCGTAGCATTGACAGAGAATTGCAGTGCTCTCTTTATGGAAAATTCTCCCCCAAAGCTTTAGAATCCAGGAAGTTTCTCCATACCGTGCAAGATTGGATCTAAACTGATACCGAGAGCTTTCTACGACTTGGGGGCCAGCGTTAGCCTACTTCCGTACTCTTTATGCGAGAAGTTGGGCCTCCAAAACATTAAACTGACCACTATGGCACTATAACTAGCTGACCATTCATGCAGATACCCAATGGGAATAGTGGAAGACGTGCCAGTAGAAGTGGGTGGATGTGTAGCTCCCACAGATTTCATTATCTTAGATATGGAGGAAGACCCCAAGATACCAATCATCCTTGGAAGACCATTCTTTGCCACAGCTGGGCTCCATTGATGTAAAAAGTCACAGATTATCCTTGGAGATCGATAAAGAAAAGATCGAGTTTGACTTATCTGATTTCTCCATGTGCAACCCCTCTCCTTAGGGCAATTCTAGCAAAATCAACATAAACAAAGTTGAGGAGTGCAATGTCCAAGAGAGTTCCCCTCCAGCAAGCAATAAGAAGTACATTTGTCCTGCATGAGCGAAAATGAAGGCGCAGACTGGAGCATTAACCCTTGGAGGAGAGTCGTGCTTCCACGGCTTCAGCCCACATTGACTGAAACGGGGTCGAGCTAAAGACCTAAAACAAGCACTCTTGGAGAGTTCATTTTCATTCTGATCGAGCATTTTTTTTATTTCTTCACTTTTGAGAATTCATTTTCAGGATGTGCAGAGCCTCCACGAGCTGGTCGTGAGCATTTCATGGGTGTGGAGGCGTCAGAGGGACCGAAAGAGCAAAAGGCAATTCACCATAAGCCTAAAGGAGTCGACCTTGTGATCCCACACGGCCGTGCGAAGCTGACAGTAGAATGGAGGCCACGGCCCGTGCAACCTTGCACGACCATGTACCTATGCAGAGAGAAGGAGGGCACAGGCCGTGCCATTCGGCTCGGCCATGCGAGAGTGCCCGAGAAGGAGAAGGCTCAGGCCGTGCTAATTGGCACGACCGTGAGGCAGAGACGAGGAAGGATTGGGTCGTGCCAACAGGCACGACCGTGTGGCCTTGGCCGAATGGAGAATGGATGAGGCCGTGCCAATCGGCATGGTCGTGCGGGGCCATACCTAACCCAACCGTGTCTATAAGACACGGTCGTGCCTTTGCCCGTGTGCGCCGCCCTACCACTCTAAAAATCCTATTTTCATCTCTCTCTCTCTTCCAAAAGCCTTCCTCTCTCTACTATACCTCATCAAACCCTGATTTTCCACCTCTAGAGCTCACTTTTGCTTAGATCTACACCTAGATCTAAAACTTCTTCAAGCTACAAATCCGAAAAGAGAGGGAACTTCCCTATTTTCCCTTCTTTCTCCTCCCCTCCCACCCTCAAGACCCATTTCCACAAGAAACTCCTCAAAGCCTTACACCATGTAGTAGATCTTGAAGAGACTTTGTCAGGGAAGAGGTGGATCTGGCAAAGGAGATGCACCAGGAGGGGGACAAAGGAAAAGGGAAGGCTTCCACTTCAAAAGGCAAAGGAAAAAGGGTGGCACGCGACGAAGGTAACGAAAATGAGTTCAATATCATTTTTAGAAATCATGAACAAAAAACTAGATATGATATCCTTGTCGCTAGGAAAATCACATGCACTAAATATATGGATACTACTACTATGGACATGTTAGGAATTAGGGATGATGTAGATTGGATGATAAGCTATTTAGATTGGAATGATATTATGTATGCTTATGCACTGACCTACCCCTGCCTAGTCCTTGAATTTTTGAGCTCACTTAATGTTAAATTTTCTTCTGAAGATGACTTTGTAGGGGTCATTACTTTTAGGATGATGAATAAAGAAGTTCGGTGGAATTTTAGTGATTTCAATAATTGTTTTGGTTTACCCATTAGTGGTGCCCAAGGATTTGATGATGAAATTAGGTGGAATGAATTTTGGACGTCGATAACCGGATCAAATGACACATATGAACCCTCTAGAGCCAAAGCATCCCGCATGCAAAACACGACCTTTAGATACCTTCACCGAGTAATGAGCAAAATGATCTTTGGTCGAGGAGAGAGTGATGGGGTGGTTAGGAAGATAGAACCGTATTCTCTTTGGGCGATGTTAAATAAAGTTGATTTTGATTCGGGATTTCATTTCTTGCAAACTTTGTGGAAGGCAGCTAGGGCATCTTCGGGGATGATATTGTTTGGAGGATTGATCACCCAAGTGACATTCAATTTGGGTTGTGAGCTTGATGGATTAGAGGTGATTCATGGAAATGACAAGATCGATATCGATTCTTGTCTTGCTATGAGGATGATTTATTGGGATGAGAATGAGTTTGTTTTCCCTAGAACCAATGGTTTTCCATTCTCCCTTTCTTGCCCCGAGCGCACTTCAGTTCGTAACCCCGCGAATTGGGTGATCACTGATTTACACCCCGAGAATGTACCCTCCCTTGTTGAAGAACTTGAGTACCACCAAGAGCCCTTGTCATCAGGGTTCCCGCAGCCTTCCGGACATCCGAACCCTCCTCGACACTCTTTTGCATATGACACAGGACCCTCTAGTTTTGATTTTTCTGACTTCTGTACCTCTTTGGATTCCCTTCATGAGAAGCAAAATACCCAACAACGATCGTTGGAGGGTTGCTTCAAGTTATCTGACGACCAATTTAGGGAGGTACAGGATCATTTTCGGTTCTCTAGGGACTTCTATAGTCAGGTGACAGGGTTCTTTTAGGACTACGATATTGACCAGGAGAGAATGAGAAATTTTATGGATGATATAGATATCACTAGACAACAAGTAGATGCCCTATATCAATATCATCAACACCTTGGCCATCTTCCTGGTATTCCTATATTTCCACCTGACACACATCGGGGACCCCCTTATCCCCCACCCCCGCCACCGTATTGATTTTATTGAGACGATGAAAAGTCTAAGTCTGGGGGGTGTTGTATTTATCTGCACAACTTGAGTCGAGTCTTCGTGTTTTCTTTTGTTTTTGCATTTTCTTTCTGCTATTGCATATTTTTATTTTTAGCCTGTTTTCTGCATTTTTCTTGTTTCATGTTTTACTTTTATCTCATTTGCACTTTGCTTTGTTTATTCACATTTCTGGTTTTGAGATATATTTAAATACATCAAACCTTCTACTTTTTCTGCTACTTGTCCGATAGCAAAATGACTAGCATTTTCTTAGTTTATGAGTTGTCAATATAGTGTTAATATGTTTGGTGTATCTCCTTTCTCTATCTCTAGTAGCATGAAATAAGCTAAGTATTGTACGGAGTTTAGTATAAGTTTTGGCCTAACCTTAAGGATCTTATTTACACTACACTTAAGTACTTAGGCTTGAATAGTAGAAATATTTTTGGAATAGTTATGATTCATCCGAATTAGTTAGTGCTTGTGCTCCCATGGGGATTTCTTATTTACATTTTGGTTACTGGACAACCTTGGATCATGAAAGCTCATTTGGAAAAATCTAGATCCCAACATATGCATGCGACATGTGTGATTAGTGCTACACAACACCAACAAAAAATATATATATAAATAAAAATAATAAAATAATTATAATAATAAGGGATAAAAAAATAGTTATCGTGAGTGGAAACTAACAATTCACCCCTTTGAGACCGAGTTAGGTTACTGTGGAAATGAATGTTATGTTTCTCTTGATTCCGAGAAGTATCCTTTGAGACCTTGTGTAACTTAAGAAAAACGAACTAAGTGTGTGGCAGGTAAGTGCCTATCACCGGGAACATTAGGAACTTAATCGTATGACGACTTGACTAGGACAAAGAATTGAAACTTGAAGAGTTTGAGCTACTTATTGCACCGAGCATAATGAACTTATGCTTAGGCTATACTTAGGTAACTTCACAATCATGCTTATCAATGAAACTAGTTGATAGAGTTAGGCAAATGCACTAGGGATTATGAAACACTGTCAGACGCTCATAAACATAGTTTGTAGTGTTTTTCTTGAGGACAAGCAAAGGTTCAAGTCTGGGGGTGTGATGTGCGTAAATATTATGATGGTTTATGCATGCTTTTCCGCACATTCACTTGCTTTATACGTACGTATTATTTGTATGATCGCCTCTTTTATTGTATATTCATCGTATATATTCTTTTGTATGGATATTTGCTCTTTGTTTGGTTTTGTGTTGGCAGGGACAACTTTCGGAGCGAAAACAACATTTGTCGACGCACCGGAGCGAACTAGAGACCACGACCGTGCAAACCTTGCACGCCCGTGTGGCTAGACAGAAGGGAAGATATGCACGACCGTGCAACCCTTGAACGACCGTGCGACCAAACCAGAGGCGGAGCATCACACACCCGTGCAAACCTGCACGGCCGTGCACCCTATGACCGAGGCCAAGCAGCACACGGTCGTGTAACCTTGCACGACCGTGTCATCCAGAACCGAGCCCCAAGATCATACGGCCGTGCCAATTGGAACGGTCGTGTAGCGCATCTAGAGCCCAGTCAGGGCACGGCCGTGCCATCCTTGCATGGCCGTGCCGCCGCGTCGTGCCCTAGTCCATAAAAGGGGTTTTAACCCCTTTTCTCAAGGGGGAGAGCCGGGAGGCGAGCCGTCAAGAGGAGTTTCATACTGGTGCCATGTTGGGTTTTTCAGGCCGCGAAAACTGCTTTTTCGCGTCGCAGAAACCCCGAAACCCCCATGCCACCGGATACATGCGAAGTAAAACTTTCAAAAACATTACGAGTACGAGTTTTATGCTAGTTCTAAACTAGATTTACAAAGAGAAAACCTTTTACCCTTGATGCGTGCCCTTTACGAATCCCGCTCGTCCAAGGAAGTGCCGGATCTCGAGATCGTCAAGCGTACGATCCTCTAGAAGTATCCACACGAAAAAATGGGTGGAGAAAAACTAAACAAAGGTGTACTAGCACCCTTGATCAGCAACGACAAGAGGAGGAGAGGGAGAGCTTGAGGAGAGAGCTTGGAAGAAGATGATGTCTCATTCACAACAAAAGTGGCCGGCCACCTCAAGAAGTGTAACCCCCCTTTTGCATTAAGTGGCCATTAAAGAGAGAATTTGTAACCTCCATAAGGTGGCACACACATGTGCCAACTATGATGATGTGGCACATCATCATTGGCCACTTAATGCCAAGTCACAAATGATGTGACATAAAATCAAGTCAAACTTGACTCTTCCTCTTCCTCTCAAGTCAAGTCAAACTTGACTTAATCTCTCTCATGGTTGATCTAATCCAACCATTTAATTCAAGCCAATTTAATATAATGAATCTAATTCATTTAATTAAATTGATTCAATGAGTCATAATCTAAATTAGACTCATTGAACACATGAATCAACTTGAGTCCAACTCAATTAGCCCAATTAGGATTACTCTTAATCCAATTTGATTCATCACATGAATCTAATCCTCTTGGTTCATCATATGAACCAAATCTCCATCTAATTGTCCTTAGTGTGTGACCCTATAGGTTCTTGTAAAGTTGGCAATGTCCCTAAACCCATTTAGGAGCATAAGTAATGAGCGGTATCTAGCAACACATCATTACTACCCAAGTTACAAGAATGTTGAGATCCAACATCACCTTGTGACTACTAGTTGTGACTCCTCACAATATATGTCAAGTGTCCTTCTATCCTAGACATCTAGATTGATCAATGTGAGACATAGACCGTGTCATCCTCTGACCAATCTAAATCTGGATCTCTAAGTAGACTCACTAAATCAAATGAGCTCAATATCTCATATTGACTCATTTGGGCATGACCATGCACATCGTGGTCTCACTCTATCAAGAATATCGATGTCGCTCCCGTCATATAGGAGGGATAGATCCCATCTACATCACTCAGATCCCTCTGCATAATTCGTTACATACCCAGTAGTCGCCTTTATAGTCCACCCAGTTACGGGTGACATTTGATGAAACCAAAGTACATAAATCCTTATGTAGGGATCCATGGTGACTTCAAGTCCAAGGACTAGTAGTCATACTAATAGTCACATGAGAAAGTATATGACACGCATATAACGATCCATGATACTTTCCAATGGCGGGTCATTCAGTATACATTCTTCAATGTATACCCATGTGTCAACCTGATATCTCTATATCCATGACTTGTGAGATCAAGTCTTCGAGTTGACCTACATGCTAGTCTTATTGCATTAACATTATCCTTGAATGTTAATAGTCGACTAGAAATACAAGGAGAAAACCTTTTACCCTTGATGCGTGCCCTTTACGAATCCGCTCGTCCAAGGAAGTGCCGGATCTCGAGATCGTCAAGCGTACGATCCTCTAGAAGTATCCACACGAACAAATGGGTGGAGAAAAACTAAACAAAAGTGTGCTAGCACCCTTGTTCAGCCACGACAAGAGGAGGAGAGGGAGAGCTTGAGGAGAGAGCTTGGAAGAAGATGATGTGAATGAGCCTTGAATGAAAAATGAATTTCTCATTCACAACGAAAGTGGCCGGCCACCTCAAGAAGTGTAACCCCCCCTTTTGCATTAAGTGGCCATTAAAGAGAGAATTTGTAACCTCCATAAGGTGGCACACACATGTGCCAACTATGATGATGTGGCACATCATCATTGGCCACTTAATGCCAAGTCACAAATGATGTGGCATAAAGTCAAGTCAAACTTGACTCTTCCTCTTCCTCTCAAGTCAAGTCAAACTTGACTTAATCTCTCTCATGGTTGATCTAATCCAACCATTTAATTCAATCCAATTTAATATAATGAATCTAATTCATTTAATTAAATTGATTCAATGAGTCATAATCTAAATTCGACTCATTGAACACATGAATCAACTTGAGTCCAACTCAATTAGCCCAATTAGGATTACTCTTAATCCAATTTGATTCATCACATGAATCTAATCCTCTTGGTTCATCATATGAACCTAATCTCCATCTAATTGTCCTTAGTGTGTGACCCTATAGGTTCTTGTAACGTTGGCAATGCCCCTAAACCTATTTAGGAGCATATGTAATGAGCGGTATCTAGCAACACATCATTACTACCCAAGTTACAAGAATGTTGAGATCCAACATCACCTTGTGACTACAAATTGTGACTCCTCACAATATATGTCAAGTGTTCTTCTATCCTAGACATTTAAATTGATCAATGTGATGCATAGACCATGTCATCCTCTAACCAATCTAAATCTGGATCTCTAAGTAGACTCACTAAATCAAATGAGCTCAATATCTCATATTGACTCATTTGGGCATGGCCATGCACTTCGTGGTCTCACTCTATCAAGAATATTGATGTCGCTCCCATCATATAGGAGGGATAGATCCCATCTACATCACTCAGATCCCTCTGTATAATTCGTTACATACCCAGTAGTCGCCTTTATAGTCCACCCAGTTACGGGTGACATTTGATGAAACCAAAGTACATAAATCCTTATGTAGAGATACATGGTGACTTCATGTCCAAGGACTAGTAGTCATACTAATAGTCACATGAGAAAGTATATGACACGCATATAACGATCCATGATACTTTCTCATGGCGGGTCATTCAGTATACATTCTTCAATGTATACCTATGTGTCAACCTGATATCTCTATATCCATGACTTGTGAGATCAAGTCTTCGAGTTGACCTACATGCTAGTCTTATTGCATTAACATTATCCCTGAATGTTAATACTCGACTAGGAATACAAGGAGAAAACCTTTTACCCTTGATGCGTGCCCTTTACGAATCCCGCTCGTCCAAGGAAGTGCCGGATCTCGAGATCGTCAAGCGTACGATCCTCTTGAAGTATCCACACGAATAAATGGGCGGAGAAAAACTAAACAAAGGTGTGCTAGCACCCTTGAACAGCCACGACAAGAGGAGGAGAGGGAGAGCTTGAGGATAGAGCTTGGAAGAAGATGATGTGAATGAGCCTTGAATGAAAAATGAATTTCTCATTCACAACGAAAGTGGCCGGCCACCTCAAGAAGTGTAACCCCCCTTTTGCATTAAGTGGCCATTAAAGAGAGAATTTGTAACCTCCATAAGGTGGCACACACATGTGCCAACTATGATGATGTGGCACATCATCATTGGCCACTTAATGCCAAGTCACAAATGATGTGGCATAAAGTCAAGTCAAACTTGACTCTTCCTCTTCCTATCAAGTCAAGTCAAACTTGACTTAATCTCTCTCATGGTTGATCTAATCCAACCATTTAATTCAAGCCAATTTAATATAATGAATCTAATTCATTTAATTAAATTGATTCAATGAGTCATAATCTAAATTAGACTCATTGAACACATGAATCAACTTGAGTCCAACTCAATTAGCCCAATTAGGATTACTCTTAATCCAATTTGATTCATCACATGAAATCTAATCCTCTTGGTTCATCATATGAACCTAATCTCCATCTGATTATCCTTAGTGTGTGACCCTATAGGTTCTTGTAACGTTGGCAATGCCCCTAAACCCATTTAGGAGCATAAGTAATGAGCGGTATCTAGCAACACATCATTACTACCCAAGTTACAAGAATGTTGAGATCCAACATCACCTTGTGACTACTAATTATGACTCCTCACAATATATGTCAAGTGTCCTTCTATCCTAGACATTTAAATTGATCAATGTGAGGCATAGATCGTGTCATCCTCTGACCAATCAAAATCTAGATCTCTAAGTAGACTCACTAAATCAAATGAGCTCAATATCTCATATTGACTCATTTGGGCATATCTATGCACTTCGTGGTCTCACTCTATCAAAAAAATCGATGTCGCTCTCGTCATATAGGAGGGATAAATCCCATCTACATCACTCAGATCCCTCTGCATAATTCGTTACATACCAAGAAATCGCCTTTATAGTCCACCCAGTTACGGGTGACGTTTGATGAAACCGAAGTACATAACTCCTTATGTAGGGATCCATGGTGACTTCAGGTCCAAGGACTAGTAGTCATACTAATTGCCACATGAGAAAGTATATGACACTCATATAACGATCCATGATACTTTCTCATGGCGGGTCATTACGTATATATTATTCAATGCATATCCATGTGTCAACTTGATATCTCTATATCCATGACTTGTGAGATCAAGTCTTCGAGTTGACCTAGATGCTAATCTTATTGCATTAACATTATCCTTGAATGTTAATACTCGACTAGAAATACAAGGAGAAAACCTTTTACCCTTGATGCGTGCCCTTTACGAATCCGCTCGTCCAAGGAAGTGCCGGATCTCGAGATCGTCAAGCGTACGATCCTCTAGAAGTATCCACACGAACAAATGGGTGGAGAAAAACTAAACAAAAGTGTGCTAGCACCCTTGTTCAGCCACGACAAGAGGAGGAGAGGGAGAGCTTGAGGAGAGAGCTTGGAAGAAGATGATGTGAATGAGCCTTGAATGAAAAATGAATTTCTCATTCACAACGAAAGTGGCCGGCCACCTCAAGAAGTGTAACCCCCCTTTTGCATTAAGTGGCCATTAAAGAGAGAATTTGTAACCTCCATAAGGTGGCACACACATGTGCCAACTATGATGATGTGGCACATCATCATTGGCCACTTAATACCAAGTCACAAATGATGTGGCATAAAGTCAAGTCAAACTTGACTCTTCCTCTTCCTCTCAAGTCAAGTCAAACTTGACTTAATCTCTCTCATGGTTGATCTAATCCAACCATTTAATTCAAGCCAATTTAATATAATGAATCTAATTCATTTAATTAAATTGATTCAATGAGTCATAATCTAAATTAGACTCATTGAACACATGAATCAACTTGAGTCCAACTCAATTAGCCCAATTAGGATTACTCTTAATCCAATTTGATTCATCACATGAATCTAATCCTCTTGGTTCATCATATGAACCTAATCTCCATCTAATTGTCCTTAGTGTGTGAACCTATAGGTTCTTGTAACGTTGGCAATGCCCCTAAACCTATTTAGGAGCATAAGTAATGAGCGGTATCTAGCAACACATCATTACTAACCAAGTTACAAGAATGTTGAGATCCAACATCACCTTGTGACTACTAATTGTGACTCCTCACAATATATGTCAAGTGTTCTACTATCCTAGACATTTAAATTGATCAATGTGAGGCATAGACCATGTCATCCTCTAACCAATCTAAATCTGGATCTCTAAGTAGACTCACTAAATCAAATGAGCTCAATATCTCATATTGACTCATTTGGGCATGGCCATGCACTTCGTGGTCTCACTCTATCAAGAATATCGATGTCGCTCCTGTCATATAGGAGGGATAGATCCCATCTACATCACTCAGATCCCTCTGCATAATTCGTTACATACCCAGTAGTCGCCTTTATAGTCCACCCAGTTACGGGTGACATTTGATGAAACCAAAGTACATAAATCCTTATGTAGGGATCCATGGTGACTTCAGGTCCAAGGACTAGTAGTCATACTAATAGTCACATGAGAAAGTATATGACACGCATATAACGATCCATGATACTTTCTCATGGCGGGTCATTCAGTATACATTCTTCAATGTATACCCATGTGTCAACCTGATATCTCTATATCCATGACTTGTGAGATCAAGTCTTCGAGTTGACCTACATGCTAATCTTATTGCATTAACATTATCCCTGAATGTTAATACTCGACTAGGAATACAAGGAGAAAACCTTTTACCCTTGATGCGTGCCCTTTACGAATCCCGCTCGTCCAAGGAAGTGCCGGATCTCGAGATCGTCAAGCGTACGATCCTCTTGAAGTATCCACACGAATAAATGGGCGGAGAAAAACTAAACAAAGGTGTGCTAGCACCCTTGAACAGCCACGACAAGAGGAGGAGAGGGAGAGCTTGAGGAGAGAGCTTGGAAGAAGATGATGTGAATGAGCCTTGAATGAAAAATGAATTTCTCATTCACAACGAAAGTGGCCGGCCACCTCAAGAAGTGTAACCCCCCTTTTGCATTAAGTGGCCATTAAAGAGAGAATTTGTAACCTCCATAAGGTGGCACACACATGTGCCAACTATGATGATGTGGCACATCATCATTGGCCACTTAATACCAAGTCACAAATGATGTGGCATAAAGTCAAGTCAAACTTGACTCTTCCTCTTCCTCTCAAGTCAAGTCAAACTTGACTTAATCTCTCTCATGGTTGATCTAATCCAACCATTTAATTCAAGCCAATTTAATATAATGAACCTAATTCATTTAATTAAATTGATTCAATGAGTCATAATCTAAATTAGACTCATTGAACACATGAATCAACTTGCGTCCAACTCAATTAGCCCAATTAGGATTACTCTTAATCCAATTTGATTCATCACATGAATCTAATCCTCTTGGTTCATCATATGATCTAATCTCCATCTGATTGTGATTAGTGTGTGACCCTATAGGTTCTTGTAACGTTGGCAATGCCCCTAAACCTATTTAGGAGCATAAGTAATGAGCGGTATCTAGCAACACATCATTACTACCCAAGTTACAAGAATGTTGAGATCCAACATCACCTTGTGACTACTAATTGTGACTCCTCACAATATATGTCAAGTGTTCTTCTATCCTAGACATTTAGATTGATCAATGTGAGGCATAGACCTTGTCATCCTCTAACCAATCTAAATCTGGATCTCTAAGTAGACTCACTAAATCAAATGAGCTCAATATCTCATATTGACTCATTTGGGCATGGCCATGCACTTCGTGGTCTCACTCTATCAAGAATATCGATGTCGCTCCCGTCATATAGGAGGGATAGATCCCATCTACATCACTCAGATCCCTCTGCATAATTCGTTACATACCCAGTAGTCGCCTTTATAGTCCACCCAGTTACGGGTGACATTTGATGAAACCAAAGTACATAAATCCTTATGTAGGGATCCATGGTGACTTCAGGTCCAAGGACTAGTAGTCATACTAATAGTCACATGAGAAAGTATATGACACGCATATAACGATCCATGATACTTTCTCATGGCGGGTCATTCAGTATACATTCTTCAATGTATACCCATGTGTCAACCTGATATCTCTATATCCATGACTTGTGAGATCAAGTCTTCGAGTTGACATACATGCTAATCTTATTGCATTAACATTATCCCTGAATGTTAATACTCGACTAGGAATACAAGGAGAAAACCTTTTACCCTTGATGCGTGCCCTTTACGAATCCCGCTCGTCCAAGGAAGTGCCGGATCTCGAGATCGTCAAGCGTACGATCCTCTTGAAGTATCCACACGAATAAATGGGCGGAGAAAAACTAAACAAAGGTGTGCTAGCACCCTTGAACAGCCACGACAAGAGGAGGAGAGGGAGAGCTTGAGGAGAGAGCTTGGAAGAAGATGATGTGAATGAGCCTTGAATGAAAAATGAATTTCTCATTCACAACGAAAGTGGCCGGCCACCTCAAGAAGTGTAACCCCCCTTTTGCATTAAGTGGCCATTAAAGAGAGAATTTGTAACCTCCATAAGGTGGCACACACATGTGCCAACTATGATGATGTGGCACATCATCATTGGCCACTTAATGCCAAGTCACAAATGATGTGGCATAAAGTCAAGTCAAACTTGACTCTTCCTCTTTCTCTCAAGTCAAGTCAAACTTGACTTAATCTCTCTCATGGTTGATCTAATCCAACCATTTAATTCAAGCCAATTTAATATAATGAATCTAATTCATTTAATTAAATTGATTCAATGAGTCATAATCTAAATTAGACTCATTGAACACATGAATCAACTTGAGTCCAACTCAATTAGCCCAATTAGGATTACTCTTAATCCAATTTGATTCATCACATGAATCTAATCCTCTTGGTTCATCATAAGAACCTAATCTCCATCTGATTGTGATTAGTGTGTGACCCTATAGGTTCTTGTAACGTTGGCAATGCCCCTAAACCTATTTAGGAGCATAAGTAATGAGCGGTATCTAGCAACACATCATTACTACCCAAGTTACAAGAATTTTGAGATCCAACATCACCTTGTGACTACTAATTGTGACTCCTCACAATATATGTCAAGTGTTCTTCTATCCTAGACATTTAGATTGATCAATGTGAGGCATAGACCATGTCATCCTCTAACCAATCTAAATCTGGATCTCAAAGTAGACTCACTAAATCAAATGAGCTCTATATCTCATATTGACTCATTTGGGCATGGCCATGCACTTCGTGGTCTCACTCTATCAAGAATATCGATGTCGCTCCCGTCATATAGGAGGGATAGATCCCATCTACATCACTCAGATCCCTCTGCATAATTCATTACATACCCAGTAGTCGCCTTTATAGTCCACCCAGTTACGGGTGACATTTGATGAAACCAAAGTACATAAATCCTTATGTAGGGATCCATGGTGACTTCAAGTCCAAGGACTAGTAGTCATACTAATAGTCACATGAGAAGGTATATGACACGCATATAACGATCCATGATACTTTCTCATGGCGGGTCATTCAGTATACATTCTTCAATGTATACCCATGTGTCAACCTGATATCTCTATATCCATGACTTGTGAGATCAAGTCTTCGAGTTGACCTACATGCTAGTCTTATTGCATTAACATTATCCCTGAATGTTAATACTCGACTAGGAATACAAGGAGAAAACCTTTTACCCTTGATGCGTGCCCTTTATGAATCCCGCTCGTCCAAGGAAGTGCCTGATCTCGAGATCGTCAAGCGTACGATCCTCTTGAAGTATCCACACGAATAAATGGGCGGAGAAAAACTAAACAAAGGTGTGCTAGCACCCTTGAACAGCCACGACAAGAGGAGGAGAGGGAGAGCTTGAGGAGAGAGCTTGGAAGAAGATGATGTGAATGAGCCTTGAATTAAAAATGAATTTCTCATTCACAACGAAAGTGGTCGGCCACCTCAAGAAGTGTAACCCCCCTTTTGCATTAAGTGGCCATTAAAGAGAGAATTTGTAACCTCCATAAGGTGGCACACACATGTGCCAACTATGATGATGTGGCACATCATCATTGGCCACTTAATGTCAAGTCACAAATGATGTGGCATAAAGTTAAGTCAAACTTGACTCTTCCTCTTCCTCTCAAGTCAAGTCAAACTTGACTTAATCTCTCTCATGGTTGATCTAATCCAACCATTTAATTCAAGCCAATTTAATATAATGAATCTAATTCATTTAATTAAATTGATTCAATGAGTCATAATCTAAATTAGACTCATTGAACACATGAATCAACTTGAGTCCAACTCAATTAGCCCAATTAGGATTACTCTTAATCCAATTTGATTCATCACATGAAATCTAATCCTCTTGGTTCATCATATGAACCTAACTCCATCTGATTATCCTTAGTGTGTGACCCTATAGGTTCTTGTAACGTTGGAAATGCCCCTAAACCCATTTAGGAGCATAAGTAATGAGCGGTATCTAGCAACACATCATTACTACCCAAGTTACAAGAATGTTGAGATCCAACATCACCTTGTGACTACTAATTATGACTCCTCACAATATATGTCAAGTGTCCTTCTATCCTAGACATTTAAATTGATCAATGTGAGGCATAGATCGTGTCATCCTCTGACCAATCAAAATCTAGATCTCTAAGTAGACTCACTAAATCAAATGAGCTCAATATCTCATATTGACTCATTTGGGCATAGCTATGCACTTCGTGGTCTCACTCTATCAAAAAAATCGATGTCGCTCTCGTCATATAGGAGGGATAAATCCCATCTACATCACTCAGATCCCTCTGCATAATTCGTTACATACCCAGTAATCGCCTTTATAGTCCACCCAGTTACGGGTGACGTTTGATAAAACCAAAGTACATAACTCCTTATGTAGGGATCCTTGGTGACTTCAGGTCCAAGGACTAGTAGTCATACTAATTGCCACATGAGAAAGTATATGACACTCATATAACGATCCATGATACTTTCTCATGGCGGGTCATTACGTATACATTCTTCAATGCATATCCATGTGTCAACTTGATATCTCTATATCCATGACTTGTGAGATCAAGTCTTCGAGTTGACCTAGATGCTAGTCTTATTGCATTAACATTATCCTTGAATGTTAATACTCGACTAGAAATACAAGGAGAAAACCTTTTACCCTTGATGCGTGCCCTTTACGAATCCGCTCGTCCAAGGAAGTGCCGGATCTCGAGATCGTCAAGCGTACGATCCTCTAGAAGTATCCACACGAACAAATGGGTGGAGAAAAACTAAACAAAAGTGTGCTAGCACCCTTGTTCAGCCACGACAAGAGGAGGAGAGGGAGAGCTTGAGGAGAGAGCTTGGAAGAAGATGATGTGAATGAGCCTTGAATGAAAAATGAATTTCTCATTCACAACGAAAGTGGCCGGCCACCTCAAGAAGTGTAACCCCCTTTTGCATTAAGTGGCCATTAAAGAGAGAATTTGTAACCTCCATAAATGTGCCAACTATGATGATGTGGCACATCATCATTGGCCACTTAATGCCAAGTCACAAATGATGTGGCATAAAGTCAAGTCAAACTTGACTCTTCCTCTTCCTCTTCCTCTCAAGTCAAGTCAAACTTGACTTAATCTCTCTCATGGTTGATCTAATCCAACCATTTAATTCACGCCAATTTAATATAATGAATCTAATTCATTTAATTAAATTGATTCAATGAGTCATAATCTAAATTAGACTCATTGAACACATGAATCAACTTGAGTCCAACTCAATTAGCCCAATTAGGATTACTCTTAATCCAATTTGATTCATCACATGAAATCTAATCCTCTTGGTTCATCATATGAACCTAATCTCCATCTGATTATCCTTAGTGTGTGACCCTATATGTTCTTGTAACGTTGGAAATGCCCCTAAACCCATTTAGGAGCATAAGTAAGGAGCAGTATCTAGCAACACATCATTACTACCCAAGTTACAAGAATGTTGAGATCCAACATCACCTTGTGACTACTAATTGTGACTCCTCGCAATATATTACAAGTGTCCTTCTATCCTAGATATCTAGATTGATCAATATGAGCCATAGACCGTGTCATGCTCTGACCAATCTAAATCTTGATCTCTAAGTGGACTCACTAAATCAAATGAGCTCAATATCACATATTGACTCATTTGGGCATGGCCATGCACTTCGTAGTCTCACTCTATCAAGAATATCGATGTCGCTCCCGTCATATAGGAGGGATAGATCCCATCTACATCACTCAGATCCCTCTGCATAATTCGTTACATACACAGTAATCGCCTTTGTAATCCACCCAATTACGGGTGACGTTTGATGAATTCAAAGTACATAACTTCTTATGTAGGGATCCATGGTGACTTCTGGTCCAAGGACTAGTAGTCATACTAATAGCCACATGAGAAAGTATATGACACTCATATAACGATCCATGATACTTTCTCATGGCGGGTCATTCAGTATACATTTTTCAATGCATACTCATGTGTCAACTTGATATCTCTATATCCATGACTTGTGAGATCAAGTCTTCGAATTGACCTACATGCTAGTCTTATTGCATTAACATTATCCCTGAATGTTAATACTCGACTATGAATGATTAAGAGTAGTGTTCTTTATATCATCTCACTATCGTTTCAACTAACCGATTGATATAGGTGAGAACCTTCTACTCAAGGATGCTATTATACTTAGTTTATTTGACACCAATACAAGTAAGTATAATAACCAAAAACAAATGCCTTTATTTATATAAGAATATGATACAACAAGTCCATAATACAATCATCAAATGATTGGCTCTAGGTCTCTAACTATCAATCTCCCACTAGCACTAGTGTCAATCAGTGTAGGCTCTAAGCCCTAATGACCTAGTGTGACCATCATGCTTCCTATGTGTCAAAGTCTTGGTCAAGGGATCTGCGATGTTAGCCTCTGTAGGTTCTTTGCAAATCTTCACATCTCCTCTCTCGATAATCTCTCGAATGAGATGGAAGCGCTGTAGTATGTGTTTGGTCCGCTGGTGTGAGCGAGGTTCCTTCGCCTGTGCTATAGATCCATTGTTGTCACAAAAGAGCTCAATAGGGTCTGCAATACTGGGAACCACCCCAAGTTCAGTGATGAACTTATGGATCCAAACTACCTCCTTTGCTGCCTCTGATGCAGCAATGTACTCGGCTTCTATCGTAGAATCAGCTACTGTGTCCTGCTTCGAACTCTTCCAGCTCACAGCACCACTATTTATGCAAAATACGAACCCTGACTGCGATCGATAATCATCTTGATCGGTCTGGAAGCTGGCATCACTGTAACCCTTAACAACTAGTTCATCATTGCCTCCATATATCAAGAAATATTCTTTAGTCCTTCTTAAGTACTTAAGAATATTCTTGACCACTATCCAGTCACTTTCACCTGGATTGGACTGGTATCTGCTCGTCATGCTCAAAGCATACGAGACATCAGGTCGAATACATAGCATGGCGTACATGATAGATCCTATGGCTGAGGCATAAGGGATCTGATCCATGCAGTCTCTCTCCTCTCTAGAAGTGGGACCTTGAGTTTTCGAAAGACTCATGCCATGTGACATCGGCAGAAATCCCTTCTTGGAGTTCTGCATGGCAAACCGAAGGAGTACCTTGTCAATATATGTACTCTGACTTAGGCCAAGCAATCTCTTAGATCTATCTCTATAGATCTGTATCCCTAGAATGCGGGATGCCTCACCTAAGTCCTTCATTGAGAAGCAACTCCCTAGCCAGGTCTTAACAGACTGAAGCAAAGGGATGTCCTTCCCAATGAGTAGTATGTCATCCACATACAATATGAGGAAGACAACTATATCCCCTACAACCTTCTTGTAGACACAAGGTTCATCTTCATTCTTGATGAAACCAAACTGTTTGATTGCATCATCGAATCAAAGATTCCAGCTCCGAGAAGCTTGCTTTAGTCCATAAATGGACCTATGCAACTTGCATACTCTGCTAGTATGATGTGGATCTACAAAACCTTCAGGTTGTGTCATGTACACATCCTTGAGCAGGTTTCCATTCAGAAACGCGGTTTTGACATCCATCTGCCATATCTCATAGTCATGGTATGCTGCAATAGCAAGCATGATCCGAATGGACTTAAACATCGCTACTGGAGAAAAGGTTTCATCATAGTCAATACCATGAATCTGCTTGAAACCTTTAGCTACCAAGCGACCCTTATAGATAAGTCCATCCATGTCAATCTTTCTCTTAAAGACCCACTTACACCCAATGGGTTTTACCCCTTCAGGTGGATCAACCAAAGTCCATACTTGGTTGGTGTACATGGATTCCATCTCGGATCTTATGGCCTCTAACCATTTCTCGGAATCTGGTCTCATCACAGCTTCCTAATAGGTGGTTGGCTTATCCTCTATGAGCACAACATCATCATGGTCAGACAAGAGAAATGAGTATCTCTCAGGCTGACGACGTACCCTATCAGACCTGCGAAGAGGTATGTATACTTAAACTGGTTGTTGTTCCTCAACTCCTTGTTGAACAACATCATCCACAACACTTTGTGGTTCTAGTTCAACTTCCATCGAGGCTTCAGTGCTATGGTCCGCATCTTGAACTTCTTCAAGATCGAACGTACTCCCAGTAGTCTTTCTAGAAACAAAGTCCCTTTCTAGAAAGACTCCAGTCTTTGCCACAACTATCTTGTGCTGACTGGGAATGTAGAAGTAATATCTCTTAGTTTCCTTGGGATATCCAATGAAATAGCACTTGTCGGATTTGGGTCCTAACTTGTCTGAGACTTGACGTCGAACGTAAGCCTCACAACCCCAAATCCTCATGAAAGACACCTGGGCATCTCTCCCAGTCCATATCCTATATGGTGTCTTTATCACGACCTTGGATGGAACTCGGTTGAGTATAAAATCTGCTGTGTCTAGAGCATAGCCCCAAAGGAATGTCGGAAGATCTGTGTGACCCATCATAGATCGTACCATATCTAATAGGGTACGGTTCCGCTTTTTGGATACACCATTCCACTTTGGTGTTCCAGGAGGAGTGAGTTGGGATAGAATCCCACACTTAGCTAGATAGTCACGAAACTCATGGCTAAGGTATTCTCCATCTCGATCTGATCGAAGTATCTTAATACTCTTGCCAAGCTGGTTCTGTACTTCATTTTTGAATTCTTTGAACTTTTCTAAGGATTCTGACTTATGTGTCATCAAGTACACATAACCATATCTACTGAAGTCATCAGTAAATGTGATGAAGTACCTATAACCGCCTCTAGCAGTAACATTGAAAGGGCCACATACATCACTATGTATAAGACCTAACAAGTCAGTCGCTCTCTCACTGTGCCCACTAAAGGGAGTCTTGGTCATCTTGCCTAATAGGCATGACTCGCACGTCTCATAAGATTCAAAAATCAAATGAGTCCAGCAAACCATCCTTACAGAGCTGGGATAAGCTCTTGTCATTTATATGACCTAAGCGACAGTGCTAGAGATAGGTTTGGTTCAGGTCATTTGACTTGAATCTCTTGGTATTTATGTTATAGATAGGGCTTTCAAGGTCTAGAATGTAGAGTCCGTTCATCAGACGTGCACTACAATAGAACATATCTTTTAAATAAACAGAACAACATTTGTCCTTAATTATAAAAGATAAACCTTTCTTGTCCAAACAAGAAACTGAAATTATGTTCTTAGTTAATGCAGGCACATAACAACAATCATCCAACTCTAATACAAGCCCAGAGGGCAGAGATAGAAAATAAGTCCCTACAGCAACAGCAGCAACCCGTGCTCTATTGCCTACGCGTAGGTCCACCTCGCCCTTCGCCAATGCCCTGCTATTTCTCAGCGCCTGCACATTAGTACAAATGTGAGATGCACATCTGGTATCTAATACCCATGATGAAGAAATAGATAGATTGACTTCTATAACATATATACCTGAAGTGGAAGTCTCACTTCGCTTCTTCTTAAGATCTTCCAGGTACACCTTGCAGTTCCTCTTCCAGTGCTCAGTTTGACCGCAGTGGAAGCAGGTAGCAGGCGACCCCTCCTTTAGGCTTTAGTGCCTTGCCATTGCCCTTGGCTTGGGACTTTCCTTTGCCTTTGGGCTTGCCCTTGCCCTTGTGTTTCTGAACCATCAGAATAGAGTGGGGCTTTGCCTTCTTAAGGTTCAGCTCAGCAGTTCTTAACATGCTAAGCAGCTCGGGCTGTGGCTTGTCAATTTCGTTCAAATTGTAGTTTAGAACGAACTGACTATAGCTATCTGGCAAGGATTGCAAGATCAGGTCAGTGGCCAGCTCTTGGCCAAGCGGGAATCCCAATCTCTGTAGGTTTTCTATGTACCCAATCATTTTGAGTACATATGGGCCTACGGGAGCCCCATCTGACATCTTGCACTGAAACAGTGCCCTTGAGATCTCAAATCTCTCATGCCTCGCTTGTCCTTGATATAGTTGACGAAGATGTTCAACTATATCGTAAGTGCCCATTAACTCGTGTTGCTTCTGAAGCTCAGAGTTCATGGTCGCGAGCATTAGATAGGACACATCTAATGCGTCATCTTGATGCTTCTTGTAAGCATCTTTGTCTGCTCGTGTGGTATTGGCAAGAGGAGCCTCCGGAATGGGCTGCTCCAGAACGTACAGTTTACGTTCCTGGGTGAGAACTATTCTCAAGTTCCTGTACCAGTCTAGGAAATTTGCTCCGTTGAGCTTGTCCTTCTTAAGAACAGAACGCAGGAAGAAAGTGTTCATATTCGACATCATGGTTATCTACAATAGAAAAATGCAGAAAATAAACATCATATTCTTTTAAATCATTTAATTAGGCCTTTAACTAAATGATGCTCCCACTGAATTCTATAATTCATGTGGGACAAGATCCACATCATACTAACCCTTAAGTTAGCTTTGGCTAATACGCCCAAGATTTAGTATGATCGGTAGGTAACGATTTACCAATTACATCTCTATGCAACTCTTATTTATTGGATCATTATCCGCAGTTATATTAAAACTTGAGTTAGCTTTGGCTAATACGCCCAAGAATTAATATAAATGTGATTTATGTCCTATCTTTCCAACCATTGGAAGAATGCCTATAGTTGTACTCGATCCAACCGAGTTAACTAGGAATACTCAATCTAATTGAGTTTGTATTCGCCCATGCGTTGATAAGCGGGACCAAGATTGTCCCTCCGTACCCTACCAAGATAATATGTGTTGCTATGCTTTGGCAGATTCAACAACACATGTGATCGAGGTAGTGATAGGTATCACGGCACGGTAGGCATTAGAGTTGATGCGATTTAGATCTAATCTAATCATCGATGTGCATCAAATACGTGATAGATCTAATCTACTAGAAAGGGTGCATCATGTACACGATTTAGATCTAATCTAATCATTAGGCACTAATTAATTACTAATCATGTATCACATACACACAAGAAATTAATTAAATTTATTTGTGATTAGTCATGGACCTACTACGATCTTCTCAAGCCAATGAGAAGATCGGATGATCAACCTAGGGTCAACAGCTTCTCAAGCTCCTCCCTTTGACCACCTTGTATTGCTCGCGCCCTCCTCGTAACTCCGTCTCGAGTGGACCTTCCACGACTCCAATTTTGTACATTACAATTTTGAAACTCGAGTTACATTTGAGTCTAAACTAATTTACAACAAGAATAAATAATAAAGAAAGACACGACGAGCAGGTCGCGAATCAAATGTACAACACGCACAACACAAATGACGGCGCACAGACCGTAATATGAATTACAATACAAATCCAATCAGATTGGGTATGTTTTGGGCCATGACTATCACAAATTATACATAATTCTAAATTATGCAATTTCCATAAATTTCTGTAATTTTAATACTAATTTTTACAATTTTTACGAGTAAAATTTCCCGGCGGTCCCGTTTAGCGGTTTTCGGGCACAATCGCGGAACGAATCCCCTTGCGGGGGCAGGGGCAGCGCCCCTACCCGCGATCTAACCATCGCGAGTGTCCCTAAGCGATTTTACAGAGCCTTAGCCCGCTGTCCCAAAAAGTTTTGGGGCGAAACCTTGCTGTTTCGAAAAAATCTTGTCGGTAGTCGAAACCTACAAGTGTATATACACTTGTGCTTCGCTTCTACGAGAAAATTACTCATAAAAACCATAAAAACTTAAATTTACAAAAAATCACAGAAGCTATATTTTTAATAAAAAATCAAATTAAACTCGTACAAGTCTTCGCACGTGGCTCTGATACCACTGTTGGGTTTTTCAAGCCACGAAAACCGCTTTTTCGCGTCTCGGAAACCCCGAAACCCCCATGCCATCGGATCCATGAGAAATAAAACTTTCGAAAACATTACAGTATGAGTTTTATGCTAGTTCTAAACTAGATTTACAAGGAGAAAACCTTTTACCCTTTATGCGTGCCTTTTACGAATCCCGCTCGTCCAAGGAAGTGTCGGATCTCGAGATCGTCAAGCGTACGATCCTCTAGAAGTATCCACACGAACAAATGGGTGGAGAAAAACTAAACAAAGGTGTGCTAGCACCCTTGATCAGCCATGGCAAGAGGAGGAGAGGTAGAGCTTGAGGAGAGAGCTTGGAAGAAAATGATGTGAATGAGCCTTGAATGAAAAATGAATTTCTCATTCACAACAAAAGTGGCCTGCCACCTCAAGAAGTGTAACCCCCCTTTTGCAATAAGTGGCCATTAAAGAGGGAATTTGTAACCTCCATGAGGTGGCACACACATGTGCCAACTATGATGATGTGGCACATCATCATTGGCCACTTAATGCCAAGTCACAAATGATGTGACATAAAGTCAAGTCAAACTTGAATCTTCCTCTTCCTCTCAAGTCAAGTCAAACTTGACTTAATCTCTTTCATGGTTGATCTAATCCAACCATTTAATTCAAGCCAATTTAATATAATGAATCTAATTCATTTAATTAAATTGATTCAATGAGTCATAATCTAAATTAGACTATTTGAACACATGAATCAACTTGAGTCCAACTCAATTAGCCCAATTAGGATTACTTTTAATCCAATTTGATTCATCACATGAATCTAATCCTCTTGGTTCATCATATGAACATAATCTCCATCTAATTGTCCTTAGTGTGTGACCCTATAGGTTCTTGTAACGTTGGCAATGCCCCTAAACCCATTTAGGAGCATAAATAATGAACGATATCTAGCAACACATCATTACTACCTAAGTTACAAGAATGTTGAGATCCAATATCACCTTGTGACAACTAATTGTGACTTCTCACAATATATGACAAATGCCCTTCTATCTTAGACATCTAGATTGATCAATGTGAGGCATAGACCGTGTCATCCTCTGACCAATCTAAATCTTGATCTCCAAGTAGACTCACAAAATCAAATGAGCTCAATATCTCATATTGACTCATTTGGGCATGGTCATGCACTTCGTGGTCTCACTCTATTAAGAATATCGATGTCACTCCCGTCATATAGGAGGGATAGATCCCATCTACATCACTCACATCCCTCTTCATAATTCGTTACATATCCAGTAATCGCCTTTATAGTCCACCCAGTTACGGGTGACGTTTGATGAAACCAAAGTACATAACTCCTTATGTAGGGATCCATGGTGACTTCAGGTCCAAGGACTAGTAGTCTTTCTGATAGTCGTATGAGAAAGTATATGACACTCATATAACGATCCATGATACTTTCTCATGGCGGGTCATTCAGTATACATTCTCCAATGCATACCCATGTGTCAACTTGATATCTCTATATCCATGACTTGTGAGATCAAGTCATCGAGTTGACCTACATGCTAGTCTTATTGCATTAACATTGTCCCTGAATGTTAATACTCGACTAGGAATGATTAAGAGTAGTGTTCCCTATATCATCTCACTATCGGTTCAACTAATCGATTGATATAGGTGAGAACCTTCTACTCAAGGACGCTATTATACTTAGTTTATTTGGCACCAATACAAGTAAGTATAATAACCAAAAACAAATGTCTTTATTTATATAAGAATATGATACAATAAGTTCATAATACAATCATCAAATGATTGGCTCTAGGGCTCTAACTAACATGCCGTTCCACGCCATCCAGGACATCGATTCAGCGATCTTCCATCACCACCTCAACTCCAGAAGCAAAGGATTGGATCCGGAGATCACTCATCATCATTAGATAATCATACTTCTTCCTTCTCTCTTCATTTTTTGAGGATTGTATGTTTAGTTTCTCTATTTCTTTGGGTTCCTCTCTAGTGTCTATGAAGTAGAGCCTTTGTTCTAGGACGAGGGAGTAATTATGGATGGATTGGTTTGATGTAAAACTCATATCATGTTTATATTCATTGGATGATCTCGCTTGCTTTGTTTCAATTCCTCGATTTCTTTGTCGTGTTGATTAATTGTGTAGGAATTGCCAACCTCATAGAGGGAATGCCTTAGATCGTACTCCCAAGGGGCCCTAGTGATAGGGGTAACTCGTTCACGGACATCTTGGGTACTTCCTCGAAAGGAGAGGTGACTTCTTCGCAAGGAAGTAAGAGACCAAACCTAACTTCTTATTCCTATTATTGATAACATCAGTAAGAGTCGTGTCCTTGCGATCTACCGAGGCACCCTCGTGACAGGAGGGTTAACCGTGATAGGATTTTGTAGGGATTTCCTCAGTCTGGTGCTCAAAGATAGTTGTTTTAGCTTCCGGCGAATGCATGTCGAAGGACAATGAGTATAAGATAATATGAGGAACATCAATACCACCACAATGAAACCGAACTCCTAGAGCTCTTCATTAACCAGGTTGATTCCCTCTTGTTGCTAGTTCTCTTCCCCGCTTTCCAATCTCTTCTCTTAGATTACTTATAACCATCGATAGTGTAACTAATCCTAAGTGTGCCTTCACTAGTGCTTATACACAGTCCTTGTGGGTTCGACAATCTTTTATATTACTGACGACAAATCCGTGCACTTGCAGAATCATAACACCGAGCAGGCAGGTTGGGCTGTCAGAGAGACTGGCCGACCGGGTGAGCTGACAGGTCGGGCGAAGATCTTGAGCGGGCAGAGAAGTCTGACGGTCGGATGAAAAGACCGATCGGGCGAGCTGACCGAGGCCTGCGAGTCGCAGGTTTTTTTGAAACAGATTTTCCCACCTCCAGCTGTGCTTCAAAGCTTACAAGGTTCGTCTGTTTTCTAGGATACAACGGTTGACCATGGACTCCACCAAGCACTGGTGGTCATGACGAATTGAGTGACACCGGATTGCTACCACGGGCACTCTGCCGAGTAGGAGTTGCACGATAGAGGAGCAGGAAAATGGAGAGCCTTTGCTTTGCTTGCTGTGTGTTCTGCCTATGATCGGAGCCTCCTTATATAGGAGCTTGGATCAATGGCTAGAGTTAATGATCTTAATGGTCATTATTAGCCGAGCAGTGAAACAACCACCATTTCACTCATTATTACTTGGCCGGTTTTATTCTGCATTAATCTCAAATTTAATGCATTCATTTTACAGCAGCAAAAGATCTACGTGGTAAAATGTTGATTGTTCCACTTGAGCAAATTTTACCCCGACCGGTCTGGCATTCGTGTGCACAGCTCGCGCTACCACACGAGTCAACTTGGTTCAGTGCAATACGGACCCTGGATTTGTACCCGCCCTGTGTACCCACGCATGAGAGAGAGCCTCTTCCATGCATTTGTTCACATCCTCAATGTATGTGAATCAATATAAACCAACAAAAATACCTTGAAACTTCCAATGTGGGACTAAAGTCTCATTCACAATGGAGCCTCTTTCCTCTTCCATTTCTTCTCCATTCACTTATTCAACAATCTCCCACATGAATGGAGATAGGGTAAGTGATAGCATTCAGTAGTTGAGTTAAGTATAGGATAGGTAGGTTTTACCCTTTGAACCTTCCCTTGTGAAGATCTGGTTGCTTATTGGTTGATAGTAGACACGATGTCCTTAAACTATACTGCCGTCTTTGTAAGCAATGACAAATCTTACCCAAGACTCTCCCTGATACAACTTAGTTCTCATGAGTGTGTTTGTTCTTAGTCATGAACACACCTGGTTCTGTGAGAAGTTTTAAGAATTGTGCCTCCAATTCTCTTCGAAGCGACCCCACTTCTTTCTCATATAGGTGATCCCTCAAGAGTTGCCATCTACTCTTCTTGATCATTAACATCCCATCGACTTACCCTGGTCTAGTCACTGTTTCATTGGGATATCCCCTACAGTGTGTCTAGTCAGTGCAAATTAGTTGTCCCTTTGAACCTAGTTCTTGGGATCTCCAGTCAGCATAGGTTGGGTGTCCTCTGCACTGATCACTGATAATGACATCAAGCTCATTCCTCTTGATGAGCTTGCAACTAACTCTCGATTTAATCCCTTAGTTAGCTGATCCGTTAGGTTATCTTTTGACTTCATATAGTCAATAGTGATAACTCCCGTTGAGAGTAGTTATCTAATGGTATTATGTCCATGACATATATGTCTAGACTTACCATTATACAAATGGCTTTATGTCTGACCGATTACTGATTGACTATCGCAATGTATGCAAATCATTGGCACAGGTTTCAGCCATCGTGGAATATTTTCTAAGAATTGTCATAGTCATTCAGCCTCTTCACCACATTTGTCAAGAGCTATAAACTCAGATTCCATCGTGGATCTGGTTATTACGGTTTGCTTAGAAGATTTCCAAGAAATGGCTGCATCTGCTAGAGTGAAGACATATTTACTCGTAGACTTAGAGTCTTTTATATCAGATATCCAACTTGCATCGTTGTATCCTTCGATCATAGTAGGATATCTTGTATAGTGTCGTCCGTATTCATGAGTATACTTCAAGTACCTCAGTACTCTTGTTATCCCTTTTCAGTGCTCAACACCGGGATTACTCGTGTATCTACTCAATTTGCTTACTACGTAGGCCAAGTCAGGTCGTGTACAACTCATCAAGTACATAAAACTTCCAATCACTCGAGAGTACTCTATTTGAGAGATACTTTCACCTCGATTTTTCGATAGATGTTGACTCGTATATATCGGCGTTCGTGCCAACGCAGTATCACCCTTGGTGAATTTCTCAAGAATCTTGTCCATGTAATGGGACTGACTAAGAACAAGTCTTTCTGTCGTTCTAAGAATTTTGATTCCTAGAATCACATCAGCTAGGCTCATGTCTTTCATGTCAAATCTTGAGTTTAACATATCTTTAGTGGATTTGATTATCTTATCATTACTCCCAATGATAAGCATGTCATTTACATAGAGGCACAAGATGATATAGTCACTCTTTGTGGCTCTCATATAAACACATTTATCACATTCATTAATCTGAATCCACATTCCTTCATGACATTATTAAATTTCTCATGCCACTGCTTTTGTGCTTGTTTCAAGCCATATAATGATTTCACCAATCTACATACCTTATTTTTCTGTCCTGGCACAGAAAACCCCTCAAGTTGGTCTATGTAGATTTTCTCTTCTAAATCCCTATTTAGAAAGGCTTTTTTTACATCCATTTGATGTATTTCACGATTCCATAGAGTAGCAATAGCCAACAATACTCTAATGGAAGTTATTCTCGACACCGGAGAGTATGTATCAAAGTAATCAAGGCATTCTCGTTGTCGGTATCCTTTGATTACCAATCTGGCCTTGTATTTATTGATTATGCCATCTAATTTCATTTTCTTCTTAAAGATTCACTTGCAACCTAGTGGTTTACTTCCCGGAGGAAGATCCACAAGTTCCCAAGTGTGATTTTGCAAGATAGATTCTATCTCAGATGCAATTGCCTCTTTCCAGTGAGGTCCATCAGAAGAGCCTACAGCTTCTGAGTAACTTCAGGGCTCACTCTCCAACATGAAAGTGATAAAATCTGATCCATAGGATTTTTCTATACGAGCTCTTTTGCTCCGTCTAGGCTCAACCTCCATTCCTCGTCATCATCATCTTCTTCTTCACCTTGTGTTTCGTTTGTCCATTTTGAGGAGCTAGCATCCTCTCGGGTCTTATACGGAAACACATGCTCGAAGAACGAGGCATTTCTCGATTTGATTATCGAGTTCTTGTGTATCTCTGGTATGTGTGACTCATACACACAAAATCTATACGCAGTGCTGTTTTGTGCATATCCAATAAATATGCAATCAACAGTCTTTGGTCCTATCTTAATCCTTTTCGGATCAGACACCAACACTTTGGCAAGACATCTCCATATTTGTAAATATTTGTAGGACAGTTGTCTTCCATTCCACAACTCACAAGGGCTCTTATCTATTTTCTTCCGGGGCACCTTATTTAAAAGGTAATTTAGCTATTAACACAGCTTCCCCCCACATAGACTCTGGTAATCCATAGTTCAATAGAAGAGAATTCATCATCTCCTTTATGTTGGAGCAATCTAGGTGCCCTAGGTTTTAATGTTTGGGCAAAGGTTTAAGTTAGGTTTATTGTTGTATTTGATATGCATTGTGAGTGTACAGGATATAGGTACAACAAGGAAAGTCCAAGTGTGATCTTGGCAAAGGAGGAAAGTCCAAGGATGAGTCTTGGCGGTGTAAGTCCAATCATGTAGTCTTGGCAACGTAAGTCCAAGTATGACTTGGCAATGGATGAAGTCCTGAAGGTAAGAAGCCTCTTGGCAAATGAAGGCCCGACAATATGGACAAGGCTCAAGGAAGCTCTAGAAGGCAAGACGTGAAGGATGGAGAGACATCCGAGGGGCGCGAGGCTAATGGAGGAGGCTAGAAGGCTAGGTCTAGGTTGGTTGGGTGAGGACGAGTGTTGAGTGATTGTACTCAGGGCAAAATTCTATGTGTTTTGGGATTTACTATAGCAGTACTGTAGCGACACTGTAACAGTACTGTGGCAACAATAAAACAACAATGTTGCGACACTGTAACAGCACTGTAACAGTCGACTGGTTACTGTAGCAGTAGACTGGTACATTGTTGCAGTCAACTGGTAGCCGATCGTTGGGTAACAGTCGGCTTCACTTAAAGGACCAGTCTACTGGTGCATACACCAGTTGACTGGTAGCGAGAAAACAATTTTGTGTTTTCCTCTCGAGCTCTGTTTAATAGAGCTCGGGGTGCTTGGGCATGGTTGACGAAATAGACTTGATTAAAGCCTATTAGAGTCTCCCAAGCCTTCGTGTGATCAGTGTGCTTGTATTCAAGTGTTTATGGTGAGGTTTCTCCATCGACAAGGAGCTTGAGCTAGCCGGAGGTTTTCCGGGGAGACATCCACCGACGGATCGGGATTATCCACCTTACGGACAACCGTGAAGTAGGAGCTTTATCTCCGAACCACGTTAAATCAACGTGTTAGGTTTGTTTTCTCTTGTTAGTATTTGTTTTTGTATTTCCGCTGTGAACTAACATTATAGGAAGCAATCGATTTGGGTGAGACGCTATTCACCCCCCCTCTAGCGGACGTCAAGGTCCCAACACTTTAGAGTTCAATTCTTTCGCTCAGCAACTCCATTTTGCTGAGGAGTATAAGAATCTGTTGTTTCGTGTTTGATCCAATGTTCAACACACAACTCAGCGAACGGTGACACATATTCACCGCCTTGGTCACTTCGAACCACCTTAAGTTTCCTATTAAGTTGGTTTTCAACCTCATTCTTATAAAAAGCAAATTTCTCTATAGCTTCATCCTTACTTTTAAGAAGATACACATAACAATATTTTGTATTATCATCTACAAAAGTGATGAAGTATTTATTACCACTACGTGTTAGCGTACCTTTTAGGTCGCACACATCAGTATGAATTAGGTCAAGTGGTTCATTACTTCTTTCAATATGTTGAAAGGATAACCTTGTCATTTTCTCTTCAACACAAATCTCACACTTGTGTTTTGGGTCAAGGTGGAATGTAGGTATGCTTTGCATATTAATTAATCTACGCAATACATCGTAGTTAACATGTCCTAGTCTACCATGCCACAAACACGAAAACTCAAGCATATAAGTGGAAGAGCTTTTAGTTTTATTTATCTTAGGCCTAATCGTCATTACATTGAGTTTAAACAGCCCATCAGATACATAGCCTCTTCCTATAAACACTCCATTCTTGGACAATACAACTCTGTTTGACTCAAAGACAATGTGAAAGCCATGCTTACTTAATAGTGATCCGGACACTAGATTCTTTCGAATCTCTGGAACATACAGCACATTGTTCAGAGTGAGATCCTTGCTCGAGGTCTTCTTCAGCACCACCTTTCCTTGGCCCATGATGTCCGAGGTTGCTGAGTTCCCCATGAATAGTTTGTTTCCAGTGACTTCTTCGAAGTTGTGGAGCAGCTCCTTGTTGCAGTACACATGTCTGGTGGCTCCAGTATCGATCCACCATTGTTGCGGGTTTGAACCGATCAGGTTCAATTCAGAGACCACAATGCAGAGGTCGTCCATTTCTGGTCCCTCATTCAGGTTGGCCTCTTGCTTCTTCTTTAGCTTTCTGCACTCCGAAGATTTGTGACCCACTTTGTCACAGTTGAAACACTTCCCAGAGAACTTCTTGTTGATGTCACCTTGGGTCCCATCTTGGAAGACTTGGGGTTCTTTCGTTTCGAGTTTTGACCGTGCTCGACCATGTTGGCTTTCACAGTAGCCTGAGAGGACAGTTTCCTCTCTGAACTCTTGTTGTCTTCTTCGATGCGAAGTCGAACAATGAGTTCCTCCATATTCATCTCCTTCCGCTTGTGCTTCAGGTAGTTCTTAGAGTCCTTCCAGTCGGGAGGCAGCTTCTCAATGATAGCAGCCACCTGGAAGGTTTCACTCAGAACCATCCCTTCTTAGTGGATCTCGTGCAAGATCACCTAAAGCTCCTAAACTTGGCTGATCACCATCTTGTAGTCCAGGAATCGGCCCACGATGAACTTCTTTGCCCCTACATCCTTCGTCTTGTATTTCTTGTCCAGGGACTCCCATAGCTCCTTAGCCGTTCTCTTCATGCTATACATAGCATACAGCGAGTCAGCAAGGCAGTTGAGGATGTAGTTTCGACAAAAGAATTCAGAATGAGTCCATGCCTCCAACGTACTGATGGTCTGCGTATCAGCATCCTCAACTCACTTGGGAGGGTCCTCGGTCAAGAACCGAGCCAGATTGAGCGTGGTCAAGTAGAAGAGCATCTTCTGCTGCCACCTCTTGATGTTCAATCCATTGAACTTCTCTAGCTTTTCCCCGTGGTTGATTGGCACAGTTCCAATCGGGGCGGAGAGGGCCTGCACATGTTGAGTCTGTTGCACCTCTACATTTCATTCCGTGGTCATCTCAACAAAAGCAAATATGTTTCAAGATTGTTGGACACAAACAATTTGTTGCCAAAGATATACAGGGTATTAGCCGAATTTAAATACTCGAATTAAATTCAACTTACAACTGAGATGACCTGAGCTGATAATCTCAGGCTCCCAGCAGGGGCTGGTTTCTACCAAGTGATGAAGGAAGTCTACACAGTATTGACAGATCGGGCTGATCAACCGAGCAGCACAAGTGGGCACGGCAGATCAGAAAGGCCGACCGGGCAGAAAGGTTGACCGAGCGGGCAGACAGGCCTGATGAGAGGCAGGTCGGGCGATTTGGTGTCGAGCGGAAAGACAGGCTGGCGAAAGACAAACCGGTTGAGCAGACAGGTCGGGCGAAGCAGACCGGTCGAGCAGACATGTAGGTTGGGCGAAGCAAATAGGCCGAGCAGACAGGTCTGGACAAGCAGGTCAGCCGAAGCAGATCGACCGAGCAGATAGGTCGGCCTGTCAGAGAGACTGGCCGACCGGGCGAGCTGACAGGCCGGGCGAAGATCTCGAGCCGGCAGAGAAGTCTGACAGTCGGATGAAGAGACTGACCAGGCAAGCTAACCGGGCATATCTACATATTATTTTGCAACAAACAATCACAAATTTTAAAAGTATTAAAAAATTAATTTCTAAATCCAAAACTACAATAGAATTGCTATTGAGATAAATAAATATTCACATTGTCTTAAGATACATGCAATCACACATTACGATTCCAATTTCCATTTCCCTTTAATAATTTTTTTTCTTCCATCCTCTTGCTAGTAGCATGCATGTCTTTAATTTCTTATGATAATTCTTTGTTCTTCTTATTAGAGCAAATATGTTAAAACTTTAATTCTTTGATCTTCCAAAGTGTGATCGCGTTGAAATCCATATACCCTCCCCTTACATGAGTCACCCACATCACATTATTATAGCTAATCTGTCACCATCTAGTAAATTTGCCACCCAACACATCATGATTAAAGAATGAAGAATGAGGAGCGTGTTCATCAACATTTTATCTCTTTTTATTATTCTTGTTCATATTACAATAACCTATACTAGTCTAATAAATATAAAAACAAACAAATGAAATACACACAATATAATAAAAAAATAATGAATAATTAATTATTTTAACTTACACTAACTTAGGTTGAATTATTGTTCACGAACTCTTTGATATCATTGCTAAAAATTAAAAGAAGAATGTTGAACTTTTTTTAATAATAAAAGTAAATATTTTGAATCTTTATAATGACTTCACATGGATCATGTAGATTGTGCCAAATATTCAAAAATAATTGGACTGAACCAACCCTAATTTGTCAAATGGGTAAAAAAAAATCAGCATGTCCTTAGCAAGAAAAGTATTAGAGTCTAGACAATAATATCATTTGTCAAACATTGTCCTATTATACCTGTGGCCATCCATAATGGATGATTCTTTGAACATTGGACTATCAAATCCCATCCCAAAAGCAATTGTTGCTACAATAACCTAATCTGTGAGAATATTGAAGAGGGAAGAATAAATATTAACCACGGGTTAGATATTTATGTTCACAAAAATGATGCTACGTAAAAGCCAAAGTCATTCCCTTACTCATTTGCTACTACAAACTAGTATAATACAGAAATTACCTGTACAGAGCCTTGATGGAATTCATGATGGACATGTCTCAGATGGAGATGGGTTTTTGGTAGCTACAGAATATTTCAACTTAGACAAAATAAGAAAATATTTGAGTAATAAAATAACAACTGAAATATGCCAGTCATATTGCATATTCTCATATATTCAAGTATATTTATTTGTGATCTCACCAAAATTAAAAAAGTTTAGAAAAAGAAAATCATTTGAGATGTAGTTTAAAAATTAAGGATGATATACAGATAAAGCTGTGTTGGTGTTCATTGCCTTGATTAAACAATAAAATAGCAAGTTTAACTTGCATGACAGAAAGACCAAAATACCTTCAATGAAACTTGTGTTTTGTGTTACCAAAGGCCCATAGGTTAAATGTGCACCTCGTGATTCAGAAGTTTGAGTTGGACCAGGCCTTTCTAAAACATGAGAATGACTAGTGAATGTGATGCAAAGATCAATTCACCTTTGGCTTTGATTTTGTCTACTCACTAACTCCCAAAATGCCTTTGCTTCATATTTTGAAACTCTATCAAGAAGCAACATATTCAATTGATTATACCTACCTTGATAAGGCAATGTGTTCTCCACTTTCAGAATAAAAAACATTCTCATGAATTTCTCTCTTATGTATGTAGCAAAGAAAGAAGGAATTCCAACAACTACCAAGCAATATGGAGGAAATAAAATGAACTTCAGTCTACAAGTACCTTTGCATGATATGCTACAGCCTTAAACTTACAAAGACAATTTGCTATACTTAAAGTTTCTTTTCGAGTAGGACCTTCTTCCAAAGACACTTGTATATCAAATGATTTGGATGTGTCAAAAGTCTTCAAATTCTCGAATTCAAGAGCAGGAAACTCACAGTAGGAAACTGCAAAATAAAATCAATTTGAAACAAATGGCATAAAAATCAAAGAACAAGAGGCATGTGAGATTTAAATGATAAGTAAAGATAATACTAATTGTTAAATCAACTAACCAGAGGGCCTTCTCTAGGCCCCTATTCAAATACGTCGGATCGAAAGTTGTCGAATACATTCTGTGGGAGGTGAACCAAGATTCCTGCATAGGCTATCTGGGCGGTCGTGCATTAGCTCGTAAGATACTCCTAGCCGGATATTTTTGACCGACCTTCCAAGAAGATGCCACTCAAACGGTAGTCACATGTTTGTCCTGTCAAAAGTATCATAACTGTAAAATATCGAAAAAGGGTGAATAACCATAAAAGGATTTTTCCGAAATTTTTAGAAATTTTCTGAAAATTTTTCGGAGATCGTATGATGTAAATTATGGGGATAAATATTGAACCACGGAAAAATCTATTTAAAGTAACCCAATTTAGTAAGGAAAAGTTGAATTTTTTTCTTTTCTTTTCTTTTTCTTTTTCTCTTTCCTTTGTTCTCACCCGTGCCCTAAACGCCCGATCCCCCCTCCTTCTCCCCTCTCGCGACCCTTTCTCTCCCTCTCCCTCACGCGGCGACACACCCGATCATCTTCCCCTCCTCTTCATCCTCGCCAAACCCATCCCGAGCCTTCACACGCCGGCCGCCCTTTCCCATCCTCCTCTCTTCTGCCCGACACCGCTCGATTCCTCTATCCCGTGCCCTAGCCAACTCGACGCCGATGCTTCTCTCCTCCTCCGCCGATCTATGTTCCCCGTCCCCTTTTTGGATCACTGATCGAGGTGAGGAGGAGCTCGTCATCCCTAACGTCGCTGCCGTCTCTCGACCCAAGCAGCGCCACCGCCCCTCTGCCCTGTGCGACTCTGCCCCTGTCGACGCCATGCCCTAGATCGCCGGCATGAGGAGGTGTTCGGGGATTCGAGGGTAAGCCAACCTTAATCACCTTTCCTTTTAATTTGTCATCTTCCCTAGTTCCTGATGCTTGCTGATCTGAAGTTGGAAATCGTTTGTGTTGCTGCCACAGAAGCCACAGGTATCGGTAGCTACATCTTTTTCTTGCAGCAAACTCACCGAGCTGTGGATCAATTAGGGCTGTGAGATTGAGGTAAGGTGTAGGGCACGTTGATCCTTGATTTCCTTCTTGATCCGATTGGTTTCAGTAGGTGAGATTTTTGTTCTGTGATCTAGAATTTGTTAACAGAATTAATAACAGCTGATGATTTAGGTAAATGCATTGAATTAGGGATGAATTGGTTGTTCATGAATGGTTAGATAATAGATTTATATTTGGGTGAGTTTAGGATGATTTTGGTTTAGATTTTAATCTAATCGATTAGTGAAACGATTAGGTTTAACGAAGTTAATCCTAGTTGTTCAATGGATTAAATTTTAGTCGGGGATTTGATTTAGCTAATTAATTTATGTAATTAGCTAAATCTGTATATCATGCATTGCAGGACTTTGATTCGAGATGACATCTCAACGTGGGGTCTATTTCGGATACGATCACCACTTTTTGAGGCGGGTACCTTGACTTATCTTTTAGATATTATCATTTGATATGCATAGTAGATTTTAACAAGTAATAATAATTATGTGTTTATCTACATCGGTATGTCATTATTTGTTTCCTAAGCATGCTTTGTTTGTTACCTACTTGTTTTGCATACATGCCCTATTTATTATTTATATTATAGAGGTAGTGACATACCATGCCTTATGATATATCAGACTAGTTAGATACCATACCTGACAGGTGTACCTAGATCATATTATTGGATTCATTTGTATTTTTGGTACATATATTATATGGAGGTGTCAGGATTTTCATGCTTAGTGTCATGCACCATGTTACATGATTGCATGCTGAGCGATTGACATCTCCATTATTGTTGAGCACATCACCAGTTACATGGATCTGCACACACAACCACTCATGGGTTAGTGATATATCAGGCAGGGTGTGTGACAGTTTGCTCTGTCAGTGCTCCGCTGGTCCACTCATGGGTAGCGTGACGCAGCGTGGTAGCACGTTAGGGATCCCTTCTTTGGACTGTCTTAAGGAGATGAGAGCATTGTATTCGCCCACTTATGATTTGGGGTAGGAGGATAGGTGTACTCCAACAGCATCCTATCTACTTGGTCACTCATCAGGAGCAATGACGGCAGAGTGCACAGTTGTCATAGCCCTACACACTCGGTCTCACCATCGTGTGTGAGATGGTTGACTGGCGTCAGGGGTGACCATGTCATTTGCATCATATGCATTATTGCATTTATTACTTGTGTTTGCTGCACTTTATTTGTTGCATATTGGATGGATGCATATGATTGACATGCATACAGGGATATATTATTTTTGGTCTGACAACCTTGTTATCCTGATAGGAGGTCCGGGTGAGTATAACTTTTTCCCCTTTTCTTTCATATTTGCATTGTATATTATCTCAAGAGACTGTACGCATATTTATTATTATTAGTTATAGATTGCTATGCATGTCAACTTGGTATCCGCTGAGGGATTGACTCACCCCGTTGATATTACCATTTCAGGTTGATTTTGTTGGGAGGTTCCAGTCACTAGTCCCCCTATCACTTCGTGTCACGATGATTGTTGGTTTATGGACTTGGGTTCCGTGTTTGTATTGATATACTATGTTGATTTATATACTTGCGATGTTGGATTATACTCGAGAATTTTATCAACTTCTGGTCTATTGCATTTGTTTTTCCGCTGCGTTGTTTTCTCTGTTGTGTTTTGCATTTTCCATTGTGTAGTGGAGTAGGTGGTTTTCAAATATAAACTGCGTGGTCGTGTCAGCCAGAGGCTGAAATATATAAACTATGTGGTTGTTTAGTTGTATTTTATTATTATTGTTCCGGTCTATTGGCCGAGGTATATGTAGCCTAGAGGGCTTTGTAGTAAAGTCTCAGATTGTCATCCGTACAGGGGAGTTGTTACCGAAATTTCTTTTGGCGGGGACTACCTGGGCCGTCACAATAACCTTCCGCACTGACCGATCGAGGAAATGAAGGTGTCAACAGTATCTTGCTCATTCGATCAATGGGGCATGGATATCGTTGGGCCATTCCCCATGGTGATAAGTCAGCGGAGATTTCTGCTCGTTGCGGTGAACTACTCAAATGGGTGGAAGCCGAGCCGCTTGTAAGCATAACCAAGCATATAGTCATTAAGTTCGTTTGGTAGAACATCATATGCTAGTTCGGCATTCCACGCTAGCTCGTATCAGACAATGGGAGACAATTCGTCGGCCAGGGGCTTAGAGAGTGATACGAGGGTTATGACATCCAACAGGCCTTCACTTCTGTGGCTTACCCCTAAGGCAAGGGACAAGATGAAGTCGCCAATCGGGAGATCCTCAGAGTTCTACGCGCTCAGCTCGACCACGCCGGAGGCAGCTAGGTTGACAAGATCCCCAGTGTGTTGTGGGCTCTTCGTACGATCTCGAAGGAGGGGGCCGGCGTAACCCCCTTCCACTTGGTATACTGTGGCGAAGTAGTCATCCCAGTAGAGGTCAGGGTAGAATCCGATCAAGTGCAGTACTACAATGAAGGAAACACCGAACGGAGGTTTATGGAGCTCGACTTGGTGGACGAAATGTGGGTGAAAGCAGCTGTTCGGCTAACGACGTACTAGCAACAGATGAAGCAGAACTACAATCGGAGGGTGATCCTGAGGTCTTTCCAGATCGACGATCTCATATGGAAGAAAGTGAAGTCGGTCGGCGACGTCACCAAACTTGAAGCCCCATGGGCGAGACCTTTCAAGATCGTATAAAAACTCCGTTCAGACACCTATTACTTGGAGGATAAGGGGGGAAGGCAGCTCGAGAGACCGTGGAGCGCAAATAATCTCCATCCCTATGGGGTCGGATGAGAGGTGAACGAGTGAATACATGTATTTTTGTATGTTTCCTGAACGTAGGGAAAATACGAATAAAAGCGAAGAATGCCACTCTTGAGATGCGTCTTCATAAACAGTCGCCTTAAACCCTAGCCTACATCAACGGTCGAGCGACGACCTTAAACCCTCGTCTTCCACAACGGTTGAGCGGCGACCTTAAACCCTGGCTTACATCAACAGTTGAGCGGCGACCTTAAACCCTCATCTTCCCCAACAGTCGAGCGGTGATCTTAAACCCTGGTCTACAACAATGGTCGAGCGACGAACTTAAACCCTCGTCTTCCCCAACGGTTAAGCGGCGATCTTAAACCCTGGCCTACATTGACGATCGAGCGGTGACCTTAAACCCTCGTCTTCCCCAACGGTCGAGCAACGACCTTAAACCTTGGTCTATATCAATAGTTGAGTGTCGACCTTAAACCCTCGTCTTCCCCAACGATCGAGTGGGGGCCTTAAACCCTTGTCTACATCAACGGTCGAGCGGCAACCTTAAACCCTTGTCTTCCCCAACGGTCGAGCGATGACCTTAAACCCTGGTCTACATCAACGGTTGAGCGGCGACCTTAACCCTAGTCTTCGCCCAGTCTTCATCAATGGTCGAGTGACAACCTTAAATGCTGGTTTTCACCAATGGTCGAGCAGCGACCTTAAACCCTCGTCTCGATAAGTGGTCAAGCAATGATCTTATTGTTAGGATGTATACTAAAAACCTAGCTTTTTGTATGAACATTTATTTTGAAATAAGAATCACATTGGTCAAATGTCTGCATTTATGTTAAATGTAGTTGTCCATTTAATTTATATTGTAGATAACATGGTGTGTAGTGTCACACAGAAGATCATGTTATCAGTTCCTTATAAATTATAAATAGTAGCTCATAACCAAGATGGATTGGGACAAACCATTGGAATGGTTGTAGTGTAATTTGGTATTAGTTTATCTTGATTATAAAATTACACTAGTACACTATGAGTGTATTGAGTAGGACCATTTGAGGTTGTTCTTTTTATACTCACTGCATAAATGAATAGGACCTCTGTTATTATGAAAGTGTGTGCTCTTAATCCCAATATAATAACAAGCATATATACTTAGTATTTATTTCTTTAATTTATCAATGGGTGAGATTTATTAGTTGGATCAATAGACCCGATAAGTTGAGAAATAATATTATTTATATGGTGTGTTGTTGATTATAGAAGGAAACTGTGTCCTAGTAATCTAGGTTGATGATGCCCCCTTGAGGAGCTCATGAGGATTGTCATGTAAACCCTACAGGTGGACCTAGTCTGGCATAACAATGAAGTTGAGTGGTACTACTCTTGGAGTTAGATGTTAATTAAGTGAGTGTCAATAACTTATTTGATTAATGAGCATTCAATATCTTAAACACAGGGAGATTAATGTACTCATGATAAGAAGGAGCCCATAATGTAATTTGAGATTGGTGCGGTAGTTCAATATTAACTCTTTAGTGGTATGAGTTATTATTGATGAACTTGAGTTGGGTGTTCGTGGCGAACACAGGAAGCTCAAGCTCATCGGAAGACCAAAACCAATTCCTTCTCTCGGTCCTTGTTGTAGCCTCTATTAAGCCTTGTATCCACCAAGCCCACTTCTTACCCAAGTAATGGGTCGGACACATCCTTGCTTGGAGCAAGGGGGTCGGCCAAGCATCAGCTTGGAGCCCAAGAGGTGGTCGACCAAACCATGCTTGGTGTCCAAGCATGGGGCCGACCACACTACTAGGATTAAAGGGGGATTTTATTTTGTTAAAATTTTTCCTTTTGTAGCCATTCATGAAGGGATTTAAAAGAGAAATTTTAATTTTAAAATTTCCTTTTATAGCCATCCATATGGTTTTAAAAGAGAGTTTTAAATTTTTTAAATCTTTCCTTTTATAGCTATCTACAAAGGATTAAAGAGAGATTTTAATTTTGTTAAAATCTTTCCTTATTTGTAGTAATCTATAATGTTTAAAAGAGAGATTTTAATTTTTGATAAAATTTTCCTTTTATGTAACCATGATTTAAAAAGAGAAGTTTTAATTAATCTTTCCTTTTTTTTTTGTAGTTGTCTACATGTTTTAAAAGAGAGATATTAATTTTAAAACTTTCCTTTATTGCCATGTATAATAGGAAATTTAGAAAAAAGAGATTTTAATTGTTGTTAAAATTTTCTTTTTTAAGGAGGCCACAAATAAAGAAGCTTTAATTATGTTTTAAAACTTTCTTTTTTTGCCATGACCAAGGATTATAAAAGAGAAGAAGAGGGTGCCTCATGAGACATACAACTTAAGCCTCGCCTCCTCTCCTCTCTGCCTTGTGGCCGACCCTCTCCCTTCTTCTTCTTTCTTTGTTTTCTTTCCCATAAGGGCCTGTTGCACCTTTCATCTTGTCTCCTCTTTTGCTTCCTTAGGGCTGGCGGCATCAAGGATTGGAAAGTCCTTGTGGCCGGTTGCTTAGAGAGGAAGAAGAAGAAGAGGAGAAGCACTTGGTGGCCGGTTGATTGGACGAGAAGAAGAAGAAGGAAATTTCCTATTTTGGCATCCCTTGGTGGCTCGAGAGTCTTGGAAGAGAAGAAGTGACTCGGGTGGATTTCATCTTGGTAGAGGAATACAACAGAAGATCAAGAGGTCTTTAGCTACAAAGAAAGGTATAACTAATTAATTATTTCCGGTTCAAGTTAATTAGTTTGTGTTCTTTGTATGGATTCTGAAATACCAACACAAGAGGCTAATATTTTCGTGTTTCGTTTTTGTATTTCGATTTAGTGTTTTGATCTTGTGCTTCTATTGAGGTCTTTGTAGTTAAACCTAGGGCTGCTGTAAGAAGTTTAAATATCCAATTTCTTTGAAAGGCTTTGTCTAGGAAGTGGTGGATGATCTCATACCCAAGAAGGCGAAGTGCCTCGCCATGTTTAACCTAGAAGGCAATCCTTGGAATAAATATTTAATCAACTTCTATAACATAGGATAAACTTGGATTAATAATGTTAAGTATCATTTGTAATCCAAGTTTTAACTACTGAAGAACACATAAGTTGAATTTGAAGTAAGAATGGTAAGTTCTGTTTCCAATTCAAGTTTAACTCATGAGGAACACATAGGTTGTTAGGAAAGTTCTGTGCATGTACAAATTTTTGTACAGGGGAAGCAGAACGGAATTCTGACTAATTTTTATACAGGAAAGTTCTGTGAAACTTCAAAATTTTACAAAGACGGAACTCACAACCTCACTCAAGGTAATATAAGACATCATCAGGCAACACTTCAGTTAGCTTGTCCTGACTAATGACTTTACTCGATAAGGCAGCAAAGATGTAGTCACCTGCCTGGAGTTGGCCGAATGCCCCTTCAATTGCTAGGCCGAATAGTCGAAGTGCCCGGTCGGTAACCTTGTCGGTGAAAGCGTCTGAGTGGATGTAGTTCCTCTTCATAGTCTTAAATCGGTTAGGCTCGACATCTTGATAAGTTTTCAAGGCCGCTCGGGAGGCTTCCAGCTCATCCTTCGCGATGGCTAGCTCATCATTTTTTGCGGAGAGTTGGCCTCGAAGGGTAGTTTCTTCGGCCGACCGGCTCTTCCATTCGACAACCAAAAAATCTTTGGCTTCTTTTAATTTCTTAGCGAGAGCCCGGGCCTCTTTATTCTTCAGGTTGAGGTCTTCAATGGCCCGGAGTTTCCTCGCATTAGTCGATTCAATCTTGGCGTCAAAAGTGCTGACTTGCTTGTTAAGCCAAGCCAGTAGAGAGGCCTGCTCTGCGCTCTTTCCCCACTCGGCCTTTAGCAGCTCGATGCTCTTCGCCCAATCGGCCCTCAGCTTAGTCACCTCAGCATTCGTCTGCTCCTGAGAGGCGGATGATTGGCCACTCGACGCCTTCAGCTTCTTGACTTCCTCCTCAAAAAATGTAAGCCTTTGGCACATGACCAGACTCTCTATCCAATACTACAAATAACCAGGAAAGTATAAGTGTCGACCGAGAATAAATTATGAAAATCAGTAAAACACAACACTTATCCCAGTCGACATCTGGGTATGGCTATCCGTGAGCGCCCCCGGAGGCATCACGGCTGCACGGGATCAAGTGTTAGCCCATATCTGTGCGAGTGACCTCTGAATAATTATTTGGTGTTGGGGGGTGTTGGTGCAATATCCTTTTGGTCAAGGTTGACCTAGTTGACTAAACTTGAGTTGGCTCAAGCTTGAGTCTTGATATTTGAGTTTTGATGTTTGACAATACATGGGGATTGCAAATCTAATCGTCCATTTAGGGAGATTGTTAATACAATTCCCCTCTGGTCAAGGTTGACCAGTTAGATATGAAAAAGAGTCAAGTAGATCAAAGGGTTGACTAGATACTTGACTGGGTAAGTCCTAACTGGAGGTTAGGCAAATGAGAAATCCTGGTAAGTGAAGCCAAGTGAAAGACCTAGTGAGTGAAGCTAAATAGTTGGAAAATCCTAGTGGGTGAATGTTGGGTTTTTCGGGCCGCGAAAATCGCTTTTCGCGTCGCGGAAACCCCGAATCACCCATGCCACTAGATCTCGTGCGAAGGATAGATTTCAAAAATACGAGTACGAGTTTCAAACTATGATTTACAGTAGATCTACAAAGAAAAAACATTTTATACCTTTTCGTCCAACGGTACGCCGGATCTTGAAGTTGTCAACGTAGATAACTCTCTAGTGATATCCACACGAACAAGAAGTGTTCTCTAACACTCAAGGATGGAGAAGAGAGCACCACAAGTGTGCTAGCACTCTGTAGGGCTCTCGGGTAGGATTGGAAGAAGAAGAAAGGAAAAGAAGAGAACACACTCCTCTAAAATCTCTATGTGACTTTCACTAACCTTTCTTCTTGGATTAGATTCACTCTCCTTTCTTCTCCCTTGCTTGAAACCCACGACCAAGAGGAGAGAAGGAGCAAGAAGAGAGCTTAGGAGGAGGAAGATCACTTGAATGAGAGTTACACAACAAAATGAAACTCTTTTCATCTAATTAAGTGGTTTGTAACCTCCATGGGATACCAAGAGTCACAACTCTTGGTAACTCCCATGAGGTGGCACTTCACTTAAGTAACCATGATGATGTGGAGCATCATCATTGGTCCACTTAATGCCAACTCACCAATGAGGTGGCATAAAGTCAAGTCAAACTTGACTCTTCATTTTCCTCTCAAGTCAAGTCAAACTTGACTTAATCTCTCTCATGGTTGATCTAATCCAACCATTTAATTCAAGCCAATTTAATATAATGAATCTAATTCATTTAATTAAATTGATTCAATGAGTCATAATCTAAATTAGACTCATTGAACACATGAATCAACTTGAGTCCAACTCAATTAGCCCAATTAGGATTACTCTTAATCCAATTTGATTCATCAAATGAATCTAATCCTCTTGATTCATCATATGAACCTAATCTCCATCCACTTGTTCTTTGTGTGTGACCCAATAGGTTCTTGTAACGTTGGCAATGCCCCTAAACTCATTTAGAAACATAAGTAATGAGCGGTATCTAGCAATACATCATTATTACCCAAGTTACAAGAATGTTGAGATCCAACATCACCTTGTGACTACTAATTGTGACTCCTCACAATATATGACAAGTGTCCTTCTATCCTAGACATCTAGATTGATCAATGTGAGGCATAGACCGTGTCATCATCTAATCAATTTAAATCTTGAACTCCAAGTAGACTCACTCAATCAAATGAGCTCAATATCCTATATTGACTCATTTGGGCATGGTCATGCACTTCGTGGTCTCACTCTATCAAGAATACCGATGTCTCTCCCGTCATATAGGAGCGATAGATCCCATCTACATCACTCACATCCCTCCGCATAATTTGTTACATACCCAGTAATCGCCTTTATGGTCTACCTAGTTACGGGTGACGTTTGACGAAACCAAAGTACATAACTCCTTATGTAGGGAACCATGGTGACTTCAGGTCTAAGGACTAGTAGTCATACTAATAGCCACATGAGAAAGTATATGACATTCATATAACGATCCATGATACTTTCTCATGGCGGGTCATTCAGTATACATTCTCTAATGCATACCCATGTGTCAACTTGATATCTCTATATCCATGACTTGTGAGATCAAGTCATCGAGTTGACCTACATGCTAGTCTTATTGCATTAACATTGTCCCTGAAAGTTAATACTCGACTAGGAATGATTAAGAGTAGTGTTCCCTATATCATCTCACTATTGGTTCAACTAACCGATTGATATAGGTAAGAACCGTGTACTCAAGGACGTTTTTATACTTAGTTTATTTGACACCAATACAAATAAGTATAATAACCAAAAACCAAATGCCTTTATTTATATAGAATATGATACAACAAGTCCAAAATACAACCTTCAAATGATTGGCTATAGGGCTCTAGCTAACAATCTCCCACTAACACTAGTGTCAATCAGTGTAGGCTCTAAGCCCCAATGACCTAGTGTGACCATCATGCTTCCTCTGTGCCAAAGCCTTGGTCAAGGGATCTGCGATGTTAGCCTCTGTAGGTACTCTGCAAATTTCACATCTCCTCTCTCGATGATCTCTCGAATGAGATGGAAGCGCGCGTAGTATGTGTTTGGTCCGCTGGTGTGAGCGAGGTTCCTTCGCCTGTGCTATAGCTCCATTGTTGTCACAATAGATCTCAATAGGGTCAGCAATGCTAGGAACCACCCCAAGTTCAGTGATGAACTTGCGAATCCAAACTGCCTCCTTTGCTGCCTCTGATGCAGCAATATACTCGGCCTTTGTCGTAGAATCAGCTACTGTGTCCTGCTTCGAACTCTTCCAGCTCACAGCACCACCATTAATGCAAAACACGAACCCCGATTGCGATCTATAGTCATCCTGGTCGGTCTGGAAGCTAGCATCACTGTAACCCTTTACAGCTAGCTCATCATTGCTTCCATATATCAAGAAATATTCTTTAGTCCTTCTTAAGTACTTAAGAATATTCTTGACCGCTATCCAGTGACTTTCACCTAGATGATCGGTATCGATCGTCATGCTCAAAGCATACGAGACATCGTGTCGAGTACATAGACGACGTGATCGATCCTATGGGTGAGGCGTAAGGGATCCGATCAACGCGGTCTCTCACCTCTCTAGAAGAGGGACCTTGAGTCTTGAAGACTCACGCCATGTGATATCGGGAAATCCCTTGCATGGCAAATCGAAGGAGTACCTTGTCAATGTATGTACTCGACTTAGGCCAAGCAATCTCTTAGATTTATCTCTATAGATCTGTATCTCTAGAACGCGGATGCTTCACCTAAGTCTGCGCATTGAAAAGCAACTCCTAGCCATGTCTTGTGATCAAGCATAGGATGTCCTTCGATAAGCGATATGTCATCCACATACAATATGAGGAAGAAAACTATGACCCCTATAACCTTCTTGTAGAACCACAAAGTTCATCTTCATTCTTGATGAAACCAAACTGTTTGATTGCATCATCGAATCGAAGATTCTAGCTCAAAGCTTGCTTTAGTCCATAAATGGACCTATGTAGCTTCATACTCTGCTAGTATCTTGTGGATCTACAAAATCCTCGGGTTGTGTCATGTACACATCCTCGAGTAGGTTTCCATTCGGAAACGCGGTTTGACATCCATCTGCCATATCTCATAGTATGGTAGGTTGCAATAGCAAGCATGATCCGAATGGACTTAAACATCATATTGGAGAAAAGGTTTCATCATAGTTAATACCATGAATCTGCTTGAAACCTTTAGCTACAAGTGACCCTTATAGATAAGTCCATCTATGGGTCTTTCTATTAAAGACCCACTTATACCCAATGGGTTTAACCCCTTTGGATCAACCAAAGTCCATACTTGGTTGGTGTACATGGATTCCATTTCGATCTCATGGCCTCTCCCATTTCTGATCGGTCTCATCACGACTACGATGGGTGATAGGCTCATCTTACTGACCTGATGTCATCGTGGTGACAAGAGAAATGGTATCTCGGTGACGACGTATTCTATCGGATCTGCGAAGAGGTATGTCTACTTAATGCGGTTATTGTTATTCACTCCTTGTGGAACAACATCATCCACAACACTTTGTGGTTCTAGTTCAACTTCCATCGAGGCTTCAGTGCGATTGTTCGCATCTTGAACTTCTTCAAGATCGAACGTGCTCACTAGTCTTTCGGAAACAAAGTCCCTTTCTAGAAAGACCCGATCTTTGCCACAACTACCTTGTCTTGTTGGGAATGTAAAAGTAATATCCCTTAATTTCCTTGGGATATTCAATAAAATAACACTTGTCGGTTGGGTCCTATCTTGTCGAGACTCGGCGTCTAACGAAGCCTCCAGATCCCAAATCCTCATGAAGACACCAGGCATCTCTCCCGGTCCATATCCTATATGGTGTCTTTATCACGGCCTTGGATAGAACTCGGTTGAGTATAAAGGCTGCAGTGTCTAGAGCATAACCCAAAGGTATGTCGGAAGATCTGTGTGACTCATCATAGATCGCACCATATTTAATAAGTGCGATTCCTCCTTTCGGATACACCGTTTCATTGTGGTGTTCAGGAGGAGTGAGTTGAGATAGGATCCCACACTCTGCTAGATAGTCAAACTCATGGCTAAGGTATTATCCACCTCGATCGGATCAAGTATCTTAATACTCTTGCCAGTCTGGTTCCATTCTTCATTCTTGAATTATATGAACCTTTCGAATTGACTTGTGTCATCAAGTACACATAACCATATCTTCTGAAGTCATCAGTAAATGTGATGAAGTATCTATAACCGCCTCTAGCGGTAACATTGAAAGGGCCACATACATCACTATGTATGACTTCTAACAAATCAGTTGCTCTCTCGCAGTGCCCACTAAAGGGAGTCTTGGTCATCTTGCCTCGTAGGCATGACTCGCATATCTAATATGATTCAAAATCAAATGAGTCCAACAAACCATCCTTATGGAGCCGGGATAAGCGCTTGTCATTTATATGACCTAAGCGACAGTGCTAGAGGTAGGTTTGGTTCATGTCATTTGACTTGAACCGCTTGGTATTTATGTTATAGATAGGCCTCTCAAGGTTTAGAATATAGAGTCCGTTCATCAGAGGTGCACTACAATAGAACATATCGTTTAAATAGACGGAACAACATTTGTTCTTTATTATAAACGAAAAACCTTTCTTGTCCAAACAAGAAACTGAAATTATGTTCTTAGTCAAGGAAGACACATAACATCAATCATCTAATTCTAGTACAAGCCCAGAGGGCAGAGATATATGGTAAGTTCCTACAGCAATAGCAGAAATCCGTGCTCCATTGCCTACTCGTATGTCTATCTCACCCTTCATAGTTCTTGTACATTAGTACAAATGTGCGAAGCACATCCGGTATCTAATACCCACGATGAAGAAATAGAGAGGTTGACTTCTATAACATGCATACCTGAAGTAGAAATCTTATTTCTCTTCTTCGTAAGGTCTTCCAGGTATTCTTTGGAGTTCCTCTTCCAGTGCCTTGCTTGTCCTTGATATACGTGACAAAGATGTTCAATCATATCGTAAGCGCCCTTCAACTCATGTTGCTTTTGAAGCTCAGAGTTCTTGGTCGCGAGCATAAGACAGGACACATCTAATGCGTCATCTTGATGCTTCTCGTAAGCATCTCGGTCTGCTCGCATAGCAGTGGCAGGAGGAGCATTCGGAATGGGCTGCTCCAGAACGTACAGTTTACGTTCTTGGGTGAGAACTATTCTCAGATTCCTGTACCAGTTCAAGAAATTTGCTCCGTTGAGCTTGTCCTTCTTAAGGACAGAACGCAGAGAGAAGATGTTCGTGTTTGACGTCATGACAATTCTACAACAGAAATAAATGCAGAAATAAGTATCATATTCTTAATCATTTAATTAGGTCTTTAACTAAATGATACTCTCACTGAATTCTATAATTCATGTGGGACAAGATCCACATCATACTAACCCTTGAGTTAGCTTTGGCTAATACGCCCAAGATTTAGTATGATCGGTAGGTAACGATTATCAATTACATCTCTATGCAACTCTTGTTTATAGGATCAAGATCCGCATTGATATTAAAACTCGATTTAGCTTTGGCTAATATGCCCGAGAGTTAATATAAATGTGATTTTGACCTACCTTTCCAACCGTTGGAAGAATGCCTATAGTTGTACTCGATCCAACCGAGTAAACTAGGAATACTTAATCTAATTGAGTTGTACTCACCCATGCGTTGATAGGCGGGACCAAGATTGTCCCTCCGTACCCTATCAAGATAGTATGTGTTGCTCTGCTTTGGCAGATTCAACAACAACATGCGATCGAGGTAGTGGTAGGTATCACGGCATGGTAGGCATTACGAGTTGACGCGTTTTAGATCTAATCTAAATGATGATGTGTATCATATACTCGATAGATCTAATCTAATCGAAGTGTGCATCATGTGCACGATTTAGATCTAATCTAATCGCTAGACACTAATTAATTATTTAAACATGCATCATATATACACAAGCAATTAATTAAATTTTGTGATTATGTCATGGCCCTACTACGATCTTCTCAAGCCAATGAGAAGATCGGATGGTCAACCTAAGGTCAATAGCTTCTCAAGCTCCTTTTTGATCACCTTGTGTTGCTCGCGCCTTCCTCGTAACTCCGTCTCGAGTGGATCTTCCACCGCTCCAATTTTGTACATTACAATTTTAGAAACTCGAGTTACATTCGAGTCTAAATCTAATTTACAACAAGAATAAAATAGAAGGCACGACGCGCAGGTCGCGAATCAAAATACAGCGCACACATCACATGACGGCACGCAGGCCGTTTTATGAATTACAACACAAATCCAATCAAATTGGGTCTTTTTGGGCCATGACTATCATAAAATTAATATATAATTCAAAATTATATATTTTCATAATTTTCTGTAATTTTTTTTTTATAATTTTTTTCAATTTTATGAGTAAATTTTTCCCGGCGGTCCTGTTTAGCGTTTTCGGGCGCAATCGCGGAACGAATCCCCTTGCGGGGCCAGGGGCAGCGCCCCTACCCGCGATCTAACCATCGCGAGGGTTCCTTTGCGATCTAACCATCGCGAGGGTTCCTTTGCGATCTAACAGCGCCTAAGCCCGCTGTCCCAAAAAATTTTGGGGCGAAACTTTGTCGTTTTGGAAAATTTTTCTCGGTAGTCGAAGCCTACAAGTGCTGAAACACTTGTGCTTCGCTTCTACGAGAAAAATACCCATAAAAAACTCTAAAAACCATAAAATTACAGATTATCACAGAACTGAATTTTTGTCATAAAAACAAAAACTAAACTTGTACAAGCTTCGCACGTGGTTCTGATACCACTGTTGGGTTTTTCGGGCCGCGAAAACCGCTTTTCGGGTTGCGAAAACCCCGAATCACCCATGCCACTGGATCTCGTGCGAAGAAAACTTTCAAAAATACGAGTACGAGTTTCAAACTATGATCTACAGTAGATCTACAAAGGAAAAACATTTTATACCTTTGAAGCGTGCCCTCGTAAATCCCGCTCGTCCAACGGTACGCCGGATCTCGAAGTTGTCAACGTAGACAACTCTCTAGTGATATCCACACGAACAAGATGTGTTCTCTAACACTCAAGGATGGAGAAGAGAGCACCACAAGTGTGCTAACACTCTCTAGGGCTCTCGGGTAGGATTGTAAGAAGAAGAAAGGAAAAGAAGAGAACACACTCCTCTAAAATCTCTATGTGACTTTCACTAAGATTACTTCTTGGATTAGATTCACTCTCCTTTCTTCTCCCTTGATTGAAACCCATGACCAAGAGAAGAGAAGGAGCAAGAAGAGAGCTTAGGAGGAGGAAGATCACTTGAATGAGAGTTACACTTGCAAAATGAAACTCTTTTCATCTAATTAAGTGGTTTGTAACCTCCATGGGATACCAAGAGTCACAACTCTTGGTAACTTCCATGAGATGACACTTCACTTAAGTAACCATCATGATGTGGAGCATCATCATTGGTCTACTTAATGCCAAATCACCAATGAGGTGGCATAAAGTCAAGTCAAACTTGACTTAATCTCTCTCATGGTTGATCTAATCCAACCATTTAATTCAAGCCAATTTAATATAATGAATCTAATTCATTTAATTAAATTGATTCAATGAGTCATAATCTAAATTAGACTCATTGAACACATGAATCAACTTGAGTCCAACTCAATTAGCCCAATTAGGATTGCTTTTAATCCAATTTGATTCATCAAATGAATCTAATCCTCTTGGTTCATCATATGAACCTAATCTCCATCCACTTGATCTTTGTGTGTGACCCAATAGGTTCTTGTAACGTTGGCAATGCCCCTAAACTCATTTAGAAACACAAGTAATGAGCGGTATCTAGCAATACATCATTACTACCCAAGTTACAAGAATGTTGAGATCCAACATCACCTAGTGACTACTAATTGTGACTCCTCACAATATATGACAAGTGTCCTTCTATCCTAGACATCTAGATTGATCAATGTGAGGCATAGACCGTGTCATCCTCTGACCAATCTAAATCTTGATCTCCAAGTAGACTCACAAAATCAAATGAGCTCAATATCTCATATTGACTCATTTGGGCATGGTCATGCACTTCGTGGTCTCACTCTATTAAGAATATCGATGTCACTCCCGTCATATAGGAGGGATAGATCCCATCTACATCACTCACATCCCTCTTCATAATTCGTTACATATCCAGTAATCGCCTTTATAGTCCACCCAGTTACGGGTGACGTTTGATGAAACCAAAGTACATAACTCCTTATGTAGGGAACCATGGTGACTTCAGGTCTAAGGACTAGTAGTCATACTAATAGCCACATGAGAAAGTATATGACACTCATATAACGATCCATGATACTTTCTCATGGCGGGTCATTCAGTATACATTCTCCAATGCATACCCATGTGTCAACTTGATATCTCTATATCCATGACTTGTGAGATCAAGTCATCGAGTTGACCTACATGCTAGTCTTATTGCATTAACATTGTCCCTGAATGTTAATACTCGACAAGGAATGATTAAGAGTAGTGTTCCCTATATCATCTGACTATCGGTTCAACTAACCGATTGATATAGGTGAGAACCTTCTACTCAAGGACGTTATTATACTTAGTTTATTTGGCACCAATACAAGTAAGTATAATAACCAAAAATCAAATGCCTTTATTTATATAGAATATGATACAACAAGTCCAAAATATAATTATCAAATGATTGGCTCTAGGGCTCTAGATAACAGGGTTTGACGCCTTCAGGTGGATCAACCAAAGTCCATACTTGGTTGGTATACATGGATTCCATCTCGAATCTCATGGCCTCTAGTCATGACTCAGAATCTGGTCTCATCACAGCTTCCTGATAGGAGGTAGGCTCATTCTCAACGAGCAAAGCGTTATCTTGGTCAGACAAGAGAAATGAGTATCTCTCAGGTTGACGATGTACCCTATCAAACCTGCGAAGAGGTAGGTCTTCTTGAACGAGTTGTTGTTCCTCAACTCCTTGTTAAACAATCTCATCATCCACAACACTTTGCGGTTCCAATTCAACTTCCATCAAGGCTTCAGTGCTATGGTCCATATCTTGAACTTCTTCAAGATTGAACGTACTTCCACTAGTTTTTCTAGAAACAAAGTCCCTTTCTAGAAATACCCCAGTCTTAGCCACAAACACTTTGTGTTGACTGGGAATGTAGAAGTAATATCCCTTCGTTTCCTTGGAATATCCTATAAAACAACATTTATCGGATTTGGGTCCCAGTTTGTCCGAGACTTGACGTCGAACGTAAGCCTCACAACCCCAAATCCTCATAAAAGACACCTGGGTATCTCTCCCAGTCCATATCCTATAAGGTGTTTTTATCACAGCCTTGGATGGAACACGGTTAAGTGTGAAGGCTGCTGTGTCTAGAGCATATCCCCAAAAAGACATAGGAAGATCTATGTGACTCATCATAGACTGTACCATATCTAGTAGGGTACGATTTCTCCTTTCGAATACACCATTCCACTGTGGTGTTCTAGGAGGAGTGAGTTGGGATAGGATCCTACACTCAGCTAGATAGTCACGAAACTCATGGCTAAGGTATTCTCCACCTCGATCTGATCGAAGTATCTAAATACTCTTACCTAGTTAGTTTTGTACTTCATTCTTGAATTCTTTGAACATTTCAAAGGATTGTGACTTATGTGCATCAGATACACATAACCATATCTACTGAAGTCATCGGTAAATGTAATTAAGTACCTATAACCACCTCTGGCAGTGATATTGAAAGGACCACATACATGTAACACCCACGAAATGATAAGTTATACTTATGAGTATTTTTCTTTTAGAATAAAAGAAAAAGAGAAATGGAAATAGAAACAAAAAAATGAATGAAAGGAATTGGTCAAGGATTGAACCTTGAACCTTTTTAATCTAATAGTAAGCTTTAAGGATTATGGATTGACCACTAGGTCATCATAAATTATTGTTGAATAGAGAATGGAAATTTGTAGATAAAGGTAAGAGTATGATTAAGAGAAGGAAGCAAGAAAATATCAAGTAACTTCTTCCTCCTTCTCTTGATTAAGAGAAGAACAAGAAAAAGATAAATTGTCTTCTTCTCTTTTCTTCCTTCCATTTTCGTGAGGATAAAGAAGGAGAGGGATTAGGAGAACTAAGGGGGATGAATGGAGACATTCTTCATCATTAAGAAAATAAGAAATGAGTTAATAGGGAAGAGAAAGCAAAACTAATCTTTGCTTCTTCCTCCCACTTAGCATAAGAGAGAAAAAGGGAAAGGAATTTTATTTTTCTTCTTCCTTTCCTCACCATTGCCGAACCTAGAGCCTCCCCTCTCCCAAATTTCCAAAATCCAACTAAGTTTTCTCCCTAAGGAAAACTAAACCTCAAGAAGAAGTCCTTAAGATCTACTTCCTACAAGCAAGAGAAGCAAAGGAAATACTAGAAGGAAGAGCTCTCTTCTTCTTCTTCTCAAGGGTATCTTTATCTTAAGAAAAGACCAAGAAAGAGGATGTAAGTATACCCTCACCTGTGGTACAAGTGGTTATGTGAATTTTCCTTAAGTTTAGATGGTTTAAAAACCTAGGATTTCTCTTGAAACTTTCGGCCATGAAGGGTTGTAAGACCTATGAAAGCTTAAACACAAAACCAACATTCTTATGGTTTTTCTCATGATATGATATGAATATTTCCTTGATATTTCATGCTTGTATGTTGCTTGGAACTAGGGGAATCCTCACCTTAGGGTTCGGCCATGAAGAGAATAAGAACCCTAGAGAAGCTTAAACTCAAACTAACATGCTTATGATCTTTCTCATGATATGTTATGAATGTTTTCTTGATGTTTCATGCTTGTATGTTACTTGGAACTAGGAGAATCCTCACTTTAGGGTTCGACCATGAAGATAATAAGAATCCTAGAGAAGCTTAAACTCAAACTAACATGCTTATGATCTTTCTCATGACATGTTATGAATGTTTCCTTCATGTTTCATGCTTGTATGTTGCTTGGAACTAGGAGAATCCTCACCTTAGGGTTCGGCCATAAAGAGAATGAGAACCCTAGAGAAGCTTAAACTTAAACTAACATGCTTATGATCTTTCTCATGATATGTTATGAATGTTTCCTTGATGTTTCATGCATGTATGTTGTTTGGAACTAGGTGAACCTTACCTTAGGGTTTCGGCCATGAAAGGATTAAAAACCCTAGTGAGGCTCAAACTCAAATCTAACTTGCTTAAGATCTTCCTCATGATATGATATGAAGATAACTTGATTTCATGTGGTTTAGAACTAGGTTTCCACATTTTAAACTTTCGGCCAAGATAGAATTTAAGGCTTAGGCAAGCTTAAACTCAACTCTACTCTAACATGCTCATGTTTTTCCCTATGATATGATATGAAATTAACATGATATTCTCATGCTTGTATTTGGTTGAGAACCTAGCTCCACACCTTATGACATTCGGCCACTTATAGTTTGTAGACCTAGGAAGCTTGAAACCTAAACTCAATATGCTCATGTTGTTGCTTATAATAAATGTTATGGAAATTGTTTAGGGTTCACATGTTGATATGCTAATTGTAACCTAGATCTAGGCCTTGCATGTTTCGGCCACATTATGAAGTTTAGACCTAGGAAGCTTAGAACCTAAATTTAATATGCTTATGATGTTCCTTATGATAAATGTTATGAAATTGATTTAAGGTTCATATGCTTTTATGATTGCTTGCAATCTAGAAGAACCCTTGCATGTTTCGGCCACCCTTAGTAGGTTGATGTTTGAGACCCAATTATGACTCTTTATGTGTTTCACTTTGCCATGATATGAATTAGGAGATGCTAACTTATGTTCCATGCATGCTTATGTTTTCCATGATATGTTATATGCTCATTTATGTATGTTTATGAATCATGCATGAAAATGTCTCCTATGATGTGCTATATGCTCAAGTATGTATGCTTTATAAAATGAAAATAAAAGGCCTAAGAGATGCTTCCTTATTTGTTGGGACTAAGAGCACTCTTTATGACAAGCTAAATGAAAGGCCTAAGAGTTGCTTCCCTATTAAGTGGGACTAAGAGCACTCTCTATGTTATGAAAAGTTATGAATGACATGTACATGATATGCTATGAATGACATGAATATGATATGCTATGAAAGACATGTACATGATATGCTATGAATGACATGAATATGATATGCTATGAATGACATGTATATGATATGCTATGAATGACATGAACATGATATGCTATGATATGATATGTATATGATATAATATTTTACTTTGTATAGCTTGTACCAAAAGGGTGGACTCCTTATGTGCCCCTAGGTCGATGGACTAAGAAACGGGCCTAGTAAGGGATGGACTCCTACGTGCCCCTAGGTCGATGGACTAAGAAACGGGCCTAGTTCCTAGTAGGATTCAAGATTAGCTACCTTGGATCTATTTAGGATGCGCACATTTATGTATGTATGTGATACTAAGCTGGGCCCTCCTCATGTTAAGTTTATTTTTAAGTACTATATGATATTGTTTTTAAGATATTTCGCACATGACATGAAGCATGTTTTGAAAAGCATCTTGCACATGACATCATCCATGATTTAAAGGACATCTTGCATATATGTTTATGATATAGAATGATATGATATGATTCTTACTCACATGCTATGATAGGATGTTCTTTATGCTATGATATGATATGTCATGATGCTTATTTTTATGATATGACATGATATGTTATGATGTTTACTTTACGTTCTGATATGATTGTCATTTATGTCATGATAAGTTTAAGCTATGATATGATGCTTACTTTATGCTATGATGTGATAAGTTTATGCCAAGATATGATGCTCACTTTATGCTATGATATGATTGTTATTTTATGCCATGATATGATTTTCATTTATGCTATGATATGAGTTTCATTCATGCTATGATATGTGATATGATTACTCTTATATGATATGTACGGTTTTTGTGAGTAGGAAAGGATCTTACTGAGCCTTGTGTGCTCATAGCTTACTTTCCTTGTACCACAGATAAAGGTAAAGGATGGATAAACTAAAGGAGCAGCAGGAGGGGCAGGAGATGTGTGTGTTGGTGGCTTGGCTAAGAAAGAAAGACCTGCTTATGTTGATTTAGGATTGATATGAACTATGCTTATTTTATGTTGATGACTTGCATGATCACTTTACTTATGCTTATGTTAAGATATGGATATTATGACTTTTTAAGTTGTAACTATGCTGAGCATGCTAGTATGATTAGTTATGAAAAAAAAAAATGAACGATTACTTCTGCTGTTTAGAAATTCATGTACGTACGTTATGTATGTATGTATTGTAGAAAGTAACACTGCCTCCACTAGCAGGAGGGGGCGGGGTGTTACAGTTTGGTATCAGAGCCAGGTTAGCCTTCCCGCTGCACACACATCAAGCCTCTAGTTTGTCGCTCCAAGTAAGAATTGTTGGAGCAATCCCAATGGTCCGCGGGACCATGTGTTTTGGTGTTTGGGCAAAGGGTTTAAGTTAGGTTTACCCTCATTATTTGATATGTGTACTTGAGTTGTGCAGGACTGCAGGTGACACATGTGACTCAGGTTGACGGCTTCGGGTCCAGTGAAGGATGGAGCATCCGAGGGACCGTGGACAAGGCAGCAAGAACAAGGGCCGAGGGAAGCGACTTCGAGGCATACGCGAAGGATGACATTGGGGACGAGTCGCGGGCTTGGATGCATCCGAGGGACGAGAGCCAACGGAAGTAGGCTTGAAGGCAAGAGGTCAAGGCTGCAAAGAAGAGTCAAGTGAGTCGTGAGGGTCCGAGTGCGAGAGAAATGTACTCGGGATGGGAAACCCTAAGTTTAGGGTTGTACCAGTCGACTGGTACTGGAACCAGTCGACTGGGGATGAGCACAGAGAGGTTCTGTGCCCGAAATGGCTGGGATCAGTCGACTGGTCCTGGGACCAGTCGACTGGTTGGCATCACGATCGTGCATGGACCAATGATCGGTAACCGCAAATCAGGTTCTGATTTGTTCCAAGCTCTATAAGAAGGAGCTTGGTATGGCCGGCCAAGGCGACGAAATTAGACTTGGTTAAAGCCTAATTAGTAGTCTCTAAGTGCTCAAAGGTTCCCTTGTGTCCAAGTGTTTTGGGAGAGTGTTGTGGTGAGGTTTCTCCACCCACAAGGAGGTTTGAGCTAGCCGGAGTTTCCGGGGACTAATCCACCGACGGATTGAGGGATCGTCCACCTTACGGACAGCCGTGGAGTAGGAGCATCATCTCCGAACCACGTTACATCGAATATGTTAGCGATTTGGTTTGCATTTCCTTTCTTTGTCTTGTATTTAGTTTAGCTTGTTTGTTTTTATTTGTATTCCGCTGCGCAAGCTAACAATAGTGTAGGAAGCTAACGATTTGGGGGTGCCGTCTATCAAACACCCCTTCAAGCCGGCCACCGATCCTCCAACAATTGGTATCAGAGCGAGGACGCTCTCCGTTGGACTAACCGCCAAGGAAGCATAAGATGGCCGGGTTTATTGTCCCTCCAAAATTTGAAGGAGGAAGCCTTGGGGACATCACGTATTGGATGATGAGGATGGAGGTTTTCTTCGACACGGATTGGGACACCATGATGGTGGTAAATGAACCATTCGAAGTCCCTAAAGACAAGAAAGGGAAGAAGCTACAACCACGACATTGGAAGGAGGAGCAAACCACACGGTCAAAGGCAAACGATAAGGTAATATCTATTTTGATTGATATTTTGCCTAATCATGTGATAAATGGTGTAGGTTAGTATAAGAACGCCCACGAGTTGTGGAGCAAGGTGAAGATGGTTCTACAAGAAGAACCTAAACCTACACAAGAAAAAGAAGAACCCAAGGAGATGAGTTTAATTGCTCAAGTTGAGGAGGAGCAAACGGAAGTTGAGCCATGCTCAACATCCGAGGAGGAGAAGGAAGATGAGATATCATCAACATCCTCAAGAATTGAAGAAGAATCCAAGATAAGTGAAGAGGATGAAAAAGAGGTCTTGGAAGAGGTCAATTTAGCAAGCACCTCCACCGAAGTGAAGTCAAAGAACAACATAACTTGCTTCGGTTGTAAGGAGAAAGGACACTACAAGAGTAGATGTCCTATGGGTAAGAAAAAAGGTAATTCTTAAACCCAATCAAGTTATTTTAAATGCTAACATGGGTGGTAGGAGTGAAGAAGCCCAAAAGAGGAGATTGTGTATCATATGCTTCACGTGTGGAGAGAAGAGCCACTATCACACCAAATGCCCCAAGAAGGGAGAAATTAAGAAGCTTGCACATTTAAAGAAATGGGAGAAGAAGAAGAGGAGCTCAAATCAAGGGGGAGCTTCAAGGGTAAGGGAGGTATACCCTAACTTGAAGGTTAATTCAAATTTAAACTCCTCCATGCATGCTAGGAAAAATAATGTTAATCATTATATGCCCATGCAAAATTTTGGTTTTAGATATCATGATAGGAGTAGGGTAAATGTGGATCAAAACCCTAGGAAATCTATGCATGAAAAATCTAGAAACAATAGACCTAGGGAGACTAAAGACATTAATCCCAAGAAGGGGAGACACATGCCTAGGAAGGGTAGGTCTAGGAATGTCCATGGTGGACATATTGACTCTAGGTTTAGGAACCTAGAAAGGGAAAATCAAGCTTTGAAGGCAAAGCTTGATCAATTGGATAAATTCCTTAAGAGATTCACTATTGGATCCAAAGGATTAAATATGGTGTTGGGTAGTCAAAGACCCAACAATGATAGATCGGGCTTGGGATACCGATCTAGTCCCTCCAAGGCCAAAAGGAGACCATGTGCTAGGGTGGCACATGATAAGGGCAAGGGAGAGTCATCTAAGGCCAATAAAAAGAAATATGCTAGGGTTGCATATGATTATGGCAAGGATGATATGTCCAAGATCAAGAAGATAAGGAGATCTTCTAAGGGACATCATTGTGGTGTAGCCACAATAGATGAGTCACCTAGGAAGGTAGCTAAGGCTAAGAGCTCTAGGGGGAGCTCTAAGAGTCAATTTGGGACCCATGGCCAATGGATCTCAGGTGGGTACTACTTGGGAGTCTAGAGGAGCCATGGAATGTGCCAAAAGGTTTAGAGACGGATTTGAGTCTCAACCTTAGGGATTTGGCACACATGGTTTATGTTTCATGCAAGGAAATATGACATTAAGGGTCATATTGCATGATAATTGGTTTTGGATGTATACATGCCATATAAACCAATGCTAGGGATGCATTGTGGGTTGGTATGGGCAAATACATCAAAAGGAAGCCAAAACTAGGACTTTAGGTCAAGGTTCAATTGAACCATTTAGTTAGTTTTTGATTTTGTGTCAATCTTGGGATTGGTGATAGATACATTTTGTAATGTATTTTTCCCAAGTAGACAAGGGTACAATAGACCTCTCCACAAAATTTGGAAATTTTTGGAGGTCTAGGGAATTTCTGGTGCATTTCTGAAGTTGGCCCGAAAAGGCTGATTTTTTCAGAAATAGGGTACCAGTCGACTGGTACAGATACCAGTCGACTGGTAATAGTGTTTTTCGACCACAGAATGGTTTTGTAAGGTTGTGTCGAAGGGGGCAGTCGACTGACACTTAGGGCAGTCGACTGATACCAATCTGAAACTGTTTTCAGCATTGGTTTATGACCATGTCAACTCACTTAGATGTATGGGATCCAAGGGGGATTAATATATGAGTTTAGGGTCAGTTTGGATGATAAGTTTTCAACAATTGGGATATTGTTGGAGAACTTTTTGGATGTTAGGCAAAGGGGGAGAAGTAAGGTTTAATTGGGAAAACCTTAAGTTCCTTTGCGTAGGGGGAGCCTTGGGATAGGTTCTTAAAAAGCCCTGTGGGAAAATCCTAGCTCAATGGGGAGCTTAGGTGTAGGGGGAGCCTTGTGATAGGTTCCAATGCTTGGTGCATTGTGTCGGCGGTTGCCAAGTGTGTAGCCTTGGCAATGTAAGTCCATTCGGCGGTTGCCAAGTGTGTAGCCTTGGTAACGTAAGCCCATTCGGCGGAGTAAGTCCAAGTGTGTAGCCTTGGCATCGTATGTCCATTGTTTTTAGCATGTTTATTTGCTATATGTTTTCCCTAACTTAAACGTATTGCCAAACACCAAAAAGAGGGAGATTGTTGGAGCAATACCAATGGTCCGCGGGACCATGTGTTTTGGTGTTTGGGCAAAGGGTTTAAGTTAGGTTTACCCTCGTTATTTGATATGTGTACTTGAGTTGTGCAGGACTGCAGGTGACACATGTGACTCAGGTTGACGGCTTCGGGTCCGGTGAAGGATGGAGCATCCGAGGGACCGTGGACAAGGCAGCAAGGACAAGGGCCGAGGGAAGCGACTTCGAGGTATACGCGAAGGATGGCATTGGGGACGAGCCGCAGGCTTGGATGCTTCCGAGGGACGAGAGCCAAAGGAAGTAGGCTTGAAGGCAAGAGGTCAAGGCTGCAAAGAAGAGTCAAGTGAGTCGTGAGGGTCCGAGTGCGAGATAAATGTACTCGGGATGGGAAACCCTAAGTTTAGGGTTGTACCAGTCGACTGGTACTGGAACCAGTCGACTGGGGGTGAGCACAGAGAGGTTCTGTGTCCGAAATGGCTGGGATCAGTCGACTGGTCCTGGGACCAGTCGACTGGTAGATAGCCATTGACATGTCGTTGTCGACTGGTGCATGGACCAGTCGACTGGTAACAGGCAAATCAGGTTCTGATTTGTTCCAAGCTCTATAAGAGGAGCTTGGTATGGCCGGCCAAGGCGACGAAATTAGACTTGGTTAAAGCCTAATTAGTAGTCTCTAAGTGCTCAAAGGTTCCCTTGTGTCCAAGTGTTTTTGGAGAGTGTTGTGGTGAGGTTTCTCCACCCACAAGGAGGTTTGAGCTAGCCGGAGTTTTCGGGGACTAATCCACCGACGGATTGAGGGATCGTCCACTTTACGGACAGCCGTGGAGTAGGAGCATCATCTCCGAACCACGTTACATCGAACGTGTTAGCGATTTGGTTTGCATTTCCTTTCTTTGTCTTGTATTTAGTTTAGCTTGTTTGTTTTTATTTGTATTCCGCTGCGCAAGCTAACAATAGTGTAGGAAGCTAACGATTTGGGGGTGCCGTCTATCCAACACCCCTTCAAGCCGACCACCGATCCTCCAACAAGAATTTCTATGCTTACTTATTTCTTTTATGCATGATAATAATGTTTTAATCTAATATGCATGTTTATTTTATTTATGATTCACAGTTTTAGTCTAGGGATACATGAAGGTAGGATAGAATTGACTATAACATAGGCTAGGACTTGTTAAGAATAATAATCACCTTAGGTTAGCCTGGTTAGAAACTATGATGACTTATGCTAGCCTTGTTGTCATTTATAAAGATAAACATGGCTACTAGAAGACGCAGTAACAGGACCGAGGAGACAGTGACTCCACCAGATCTGACCCAAGTGGTTACAGACCTCCAACGTCAGATCGCGGAACAACAACAAGTGATCACTGCTCTGATGAATCAACAAGGAAATCCGGTCACCCCACCAACAAATCAGAATACACCGCCCGTCATACCTACAGCTACACCGGTACTACCGATAGCCCCTGTCCCAGTGGTCCGACAAGAAACCTACTTGATACAGTGGCTAAGGCTGAAGCCGGAGAATTTTTCGGGTACTTGCGAATCATGGGACGCCCAGGCCTGGTTCAAGACAGTGGAAAGTATCGTAGAGCTGCTGGATTGACCCATATCAGAAAAGATCAAGTGTGTGTGATTCTGTTTTTCCGAAGACGCAAGAATGTGGTGCGAAAGAGTTAAGACCAAAAGACAAGTCAACCTGATGAATTGGGCAGACTTTGAAGCAGAGTTCTTGGAGGAGTATTTCCATATGCGAGTGACGAATCGACATTACGACGTGTTCACTGAGTTCCGGCAAGGTGATTTATCTATCAATGAAGCAGTGAAGCGCTTCAACCGCCTCGCACTCCTATGGTCCGAGGTTGGTCAGCACGGAAAGAGAACGGGTCAGACTAATGTTGAAGATGCTCCGACCCGAGATAGCTTTGAATGTGACCGGCGGAGTTAATAGACCGCAAACCACGGAAGAGCTAGTCAGCAGTGCCTTTATCACTGAACATTATCAGAAGGCGATGAACGAGGGAAAGAATCCGGCACAGACGGAAGGACAGAAACCGCAGAGTACCAAGACGAACTGGAAAGGAAACTCCACTGGAAAGAGAAAGCAATGGAACAACACTAAAAGTGGTCCAGCAAATAAGCAACCTAAGTACTCTCCGTGTACCACTTGTGGAAAGCAACATTCCGGAGTATGCCGCCAGGGTACGAGAAAGTGCTACAATTGTGGACAGGAAGGACATATGGTCAGAGACTGCCGTACCCGGCTCCAGGTACCATCTCAGCAGTATGACCAGAACAGGAGTACCCCCGTACAGCTACATCAGATGCAAGCGACTCTAGAAGGGACTCCGATTAGCCAAGGGAGATTAGAAGCTCTACCAGAGACGACGAATGCCAGGGTTTTCTCTCTCACCAAGGCGGACGTGGCGAGTGCTTCTACAGTTGTCACAGGTCAGCTACCTATTTTCAGTCAGTATGCTACTGTGTTATTTGATACTGGGGCAACCCACTCGTTTGTCTCCACGCCTTTCATGAAGAAGTTAGAGATGCCACCACAAGTCTTAAATGGCAAATTTTGACGACCCTGCCTTCGGGAGAAATGATGCCATCCGATCAGATGCTGCGAGTCGTACCTATCCGAATCGCAGACAGAGAACTCTACTGTGATATGATAGTACTCGACATGTGGGATTTTGACATTATATTGGGCATGGATTTCCTGAGCAAGTATGACGCTTCAATCAAGTACCGTCAAAGAAAAGTAGTTTTCTGACCTGAAGTTGAACCGATATTCGAGTTCATTGGGGAACCCAGGGAAAATCCATGCTACGGGGTTGAAGATGTGACTAGACAACTCTCTACCCTAACTATAGCACCGACGCTATTCGATGATGTATTGGAAAAGCATACTCGTGACTTGAGCATCCTGCGGATAAAGCAAGAAATGTTAGAGGGAAAGAATGATGGATTCCGTATCACTGACAGTGGGATATTATATCTCAAGGATCGCTTATGTGTTCCCGATGACCCAGAGTTGCGGAAAAAGATACTAGAAGAAGCCCACACAACACTTTATGCAATGCATCCGGGATCTACCAAAATGTACCAAGATTTGAAAAAGAAATTCTGGTGATCCGATATGAAAAGAGATATGGCTCAGTACGTTAGTTCCTGCCTGACCTGTCAGAGGGTTAAAGCAGAACACCAAAGGCCTGGAGGATTACTGCAGCCTGTCCAAATTCCAGAATGGAAATGGGAAGATATCTCTATGGACTTTATTTCAGGATTACCTAAGACAACAAACGGCTATGACGCTATATGGGTAATTGTGGATAGATTAACCAAATCCGTCCATTTTCTAGCAATCAAGATGACTTATTCAATTGAGCAACTGACTCAATTATATGTTAAGGAAATTATTAGATTACATGGGATATCTAAAACCATCATTTCTGACAGAGATGGTTGCTTGTGTCACATTTTTGGGAATGTGTTAAGAAGGCTCTTGGCACAAAACTATTATTTAGTACAACTTTCCACCCTCATATCGATGGACAAACAGAAAGGGTGAACCAAGTACTAGAAGACATGTTACGGGCTTGCGCCTTAGACTTCAAAGGAAGCTGGTGCCGATATCTATGCTTAGCGGAATTCGCCTAAAACAATAGTTACCAGGCTACTATTGGAATGACGCCCTACGAGGCTCTGTACGGTAGGAAATGTAGATCCCCTATATGTTGGTACGAAGGTGGTGAAAAGAAAGAGATGGGATTCCAAATAGAATTTATCGATAACACCACCCGTGCTATACAGAACATCTGCCAAAGAATAGAAACTGCTCAGAGCCGACAAAAGAATTATGCCAATAAACGACGAAGGCTATTAGAATTCAGTGTCGGAGATTCGGTATTCCTCAAAGTAGCTCCTATGAAAGGAGTGATGAGATTCGGAAAGAAGGGAAAATTAAGCCCGCGTTATGTGGGACCATATCAGGTTCTAAAAAGAGTTGACAAGGTGGCTTACGAAATAGAGCTGTCTCAAGAGATGTCAGCCATCCACAACGTGTTCGACGTTTCGATGCTAAAGAAATGTATTCCGAGCACGGATCAAGTAATCGAACCACGGACAGTACAAATGCAAGAAGACCTAACTTATGAGAATCTACCGGTTCTGATATTAGATCGAGATGTCAAAAGGCTGAGGAACAAAGAAGTACCCTTAGTAAAGGTCCTGTGGCAAAATCAACGGTTCGAAGAAGCCACTTGGGAACGAGAAGATGATATGAAACGGAAATATCCGGAGCTATTTTAAGTTCGAGGATGAACTTTCTATGAGGTATGGGGTACTGTAACACCCACGAAATGATAAGCTATACCTATGAGTATTTTTCTTTTAGAATAAAAGAAAAAGAGAAATGGAAATAGAAACAAAAAAATGAATGAAAGGAATTGGTCAAGGATTGAACCTTGAACCTTTTTAATCTAATAGTAAGCTTTAAGGATTATGGATTGACCACTAGGCCATCATAAATTATTGTTGAATAGAGAATGAAAATTTGTAGATAAAGGTAAGAGTATGATTAAGAGAAGGAAGCAAGAAAATATCAAGTAACTTCTTCCTCCTTCTCTTGATTAAGAGAAGAACAAGAAAAAGACAAATTATCTTCTTCTCTTTTCTTCCTTCCATTTTCGTGAGGATAAAGAAGGAGAGGGATTAGGAGAACTAATGGGGATGAATGGAGACATTCTTCATCATTAAGCAATCCCGCTCGTTCAATGTTCGTCGCCGAATCTCGAGAGTATCAAAGTAGATACTCCTCCATGTGTATCCACACGAACGGAAGATGGAGAAACCTAACAAAAGGTGTGCTAGCACCCTTTGAAAGATTCGGCCAAAGAGGAGTAGAGGGAGAGAGGAAAGAGCTTGAGGAAGAAGAAGATGTAGTTACCACACAAAATGAAACTCCTCACAAGCACTAAAGTGGCTGGCCACTTTTCATGAGGAGTTATATACTCCATGGAATTTCAAGAGTCAAAAACTCTTGATCTCCCTCATGAGGTAGCACACACATGTGCTAGCCTTGATGATGTGGCACATCACCATTAGCCACTTAATGCCAACTCACCAATGAGGTGGCAAATGGTCAAGTCAAACTTGACCCTTCATCTTCCTCTCAAGTCAAGTCAAATTTGACCACTTCTCTCCCTTGGTTGATCTAATCTAACCATTGGTTCAAGTCAATTTTAATTTAATGAATCTCTATTCATTGAATTAAATTAATTAAATGAGTCTAAGTCTAAATTAGACTCACTTAACACATGAACCAAATTGAGTTCAACTCAATTAGCCTAATTTGGATTACTCTTAATCCAATTTGGTTCATCACATGAACCTAATCCTTTAGGTTCATTAAATGAACCTAATATCCATCTAATTGTTCTTTGTGTGTGACCCTATAGGTTCTTGTAACGTTGGCAATGCTTCTAAACTCATTTAGGAGCATAAGTAATGAGCGGTATCTAGCAACACATCATTACTACCCAAGTTACAAGAATGTTGAGATCTAATATCACCTTGTGACTACTAATTGTGACTCTTCACAATATATGACAAGTGCCCTTCTATCCTTGACATCTAGATTGATCAATGTGAGACATAGACCGTGTCATCCTCTAATCAATCTAAATCTTGAGCTCCAAGTAGACTCACTCAATCAAATGAGCTCAACATCTCATATTGACTCATTTGGGCATGGCCTTGCACTTAGTGGTCTCACTCTATCAAGAATATCGATGTCTCTCCCATCATATAGGAGGGATAGATCCCATCTACATCACTCACATCTCTCCACATAATTTTTTATATACCCAGTAATCGCATTTATAGTCCACCTAGTTACGGGTGACGTTTGACAAAGCCAAAGTACGTAACTCCTTATGTAGGGAACCATGGTGACTTTAGGTCCAAGAACTAGTAGTCATACTAATAGCCACATGAGAAAGTATATGACACTCATATAACGATGCATGATACTTTCTCATGGCGGGTCATTCAGTATACATTCTCCAATGTATACCCATGTGCCAACTTTATATCTCCATATCCATGACATGTGAGATCAAGTCATCAAGTTGATCTACATGCTAGTCTCGTCGCATTAACATTATTCCTGAATGTTAATACTCGACTAGGAATGATTAAGAGTAGTGTTCCCTATATCATCTCACTATCGATTCAACCAATCGATTGACATAAGTAAGAACTTTCTACTCAAGGACGCTATTATACTTAGTTATTTGGCACCAATATAAGTAAGTATAATAACCAAAACAGATGCCTTTATTTATATATAGAAGAATATGATACAATGAATCCATACAACAATCATCAAATGATTGGCTCTAGAGCTCTAACTAACAATCTCCCCCTAGCACTAGTGGCAATCAGTGTAGGCTCATTACTTATGCTCCTAAATGGGTTTAGGGGCATTGCCAACGTTACAAGAACCTATAGGGTCACACACTAAGGACAATTAGATGGAGATTAGGTTCATATGATGAACCAAGAGGATTAGATTCATTTGATGAATCAAATTGGATTAAGAGTAATCCTAATTGGGCTAATTGAGTTGGACTCAAGTTGATTCATGTGTTCAATGAGTCTAATTTAGATTATGACTCATTGAATCAATTTAATTAAATGAATTAGATTCATTATATTAAATTGGCTTGAATTAAATGGTTGGATTAGATCAACCTTGAGAGAGATTAAGTCAAGTTTGACTTGACTTGACAGGAAGAGGAAGAGTCAAATTTGACTTGATCATATGTCACATCATTAGTGAGTTGGCAAGATGTGGACCAATGATGATGTTCCACATCATCATTGTTACTTAAGTGTGTGCCACATCATGGAGGTTACAAACCTCCATTCCATTTAATGTGGCCGGCTACATTAATTGTAATGGAGTTACAATTGTGGCCGGCCACACACAAAAATGAATGGAATTCATTTTTTTTCATTCAAGGCTATTCACTTCTTCTTCCTCCTTGAGGTCTCTCTTCTTGCTCTCCCTCTCCTATCTTGGCCGAACACCCTAGGTGCTAACACACCTTGTTTTGTCCTTCTCCATCTAGTGTGTTTTTATGGGTACGTGTAGAGGATTGTCTACATTGACAATCTTGAGATCCGGCAAGCCGTTGGACTAGCGAGATAGCGAAGGCATCGCATCGAGGGTAATACTCTTATCTATTATAGATCTAGAGTTTGTAAACTCGTACTCGTATTTTATTTTATTTTTCTTTGCACGGAACCGGTGGCTGGGGCTTTCGGGGTTTCCGCGATGTGAAAAAGCGATTTTCGCGGCCCGAAAAACCCAACACGTGGTGCTTCACCATGGGCCGACATTTAATGAGGGCAATTAAGAGGCATGGGGGCGCGCTCAGCCATAATGCGGAGGGATTTGCATGATTTCCTAGAAATATGGGTGATGTAAGCCCAAATATTGATAGATTGTTTGGAGCGATAGAGGAGGGGTGAATATCGCGCTTTTTAAAACTATTCTTTTCTTTCAAATCAAAGTCGTGTAGCGGAAATAAAAAGGAGACAAAGTATTTTACTTCGTTTGGAGTCTAGCTCGACTCCTACTCGAAAGCCCACAGTCCTTGACCACACCGATGGGCAAAACACTAAAATCCTTCTTTCCGAAATCCTCAGAAAGAAGTGAATCGTACAAATACAAGAATGTTAAGATAGTAACACACCTACTATCTTATGTAAATTAAGTGCAATATAAAATAAGTATACCGACAATAAGATTTGAAAGACGAAGCTTGGTTGGCATGAATGAAGTTGCTTGCTGAAATCGTAGGCGTGAGAAGCTTGCAGAAGAGCACCAGAATTGATTAGAAAGTTGTCACCTACCTCTGACTTCGAGCCTCAATTTAAAAGAGTACTGGAGGTTCAGTCGACAGATCCCTCAGTTCGGTCGACCGAACCAGCTTCGACCCCTCCAGCTGGAGTCTCACGCTGGCTTGAATCTCTAGCATTAATTTGTCTTTAAGGGTTCGGTCGACCGAACCATCTTTTCGGTCGACCGAACAAGCCTTTTCCTTGTTCGTTGAAATATGCCTGATATCTTCTTTTAATGCTGTTTAATGCTGATTGGATCGGTCAACCGATCTCTGGTTCGGTCGACCGATCAAGCTTCGATCGGACTGTGCTTCGCTTTAGTCTGAACTGATCTCTGGTCTGAGTCAAGCTGGTTCGGTCGACTAATCCTCTTGTTCGGTCGTCCGATCAGGCCGAATTTGCAAAACAGAGTTAAACAATATTCCTGCAAAACAAAGGTTAGCACAGTAATATAATGCATGAGTAATATAGACAGCAGAACTGTCTTGATCTCAACTTGGAAACCTTCCCGGTTTTTTCAGTTGGATCTGTCACGCCCCAGAGGAGTCCCTGTCCGAGAAAATTTCGGCAGCATCTCCCCTGTACGGTGGACAATCTGAAGCTTTTCTACATCTCACAAATACCGCAGCCACAGGCGGCTGGAATAATAACAACAAAATAAAACATCACAACGCAGTTATATATAATCTATTCAGCCTCTGACTGTCACAACCACACAGTTAAGATAATTAAACAGTAAAATAATACTCTAACTCGAAATCCACCCTACTCCACTACACTCGTAAAGCTCAAATCCGACGAACTCACCTCTTCTGCCGTCCAGGCAGGCATGTAGTAGAATAAAAAATCAAATCCAAATCCATCGATATAATAAAATCTATACCATGTCCATAAGTAAATAAATCCAGAACATAACAAGTTCAAACAGTTTAGAACAGAAAAGGGAACCAAACGAAAAAAAACCAATCACATCCTCGAGGTCTGCAGAGATCTAGCACTACGTGCTGTGGGGACTAGCGACTGGAACTCTCTCCTGACAGCATCAACCTGAAAATAACAACAATGGAGGCGGGGTGAGTCCAACACTCAGCAGGTACAGTTGATATACAAAGTAAAGAAATAACACCTAGCACTAATCATGCGTACAGTCTCTTGATAAAGATAAAGGTAAATGCAAACCGAAGAAGATAGGAGAGAATCTGTACTAACCAGGACCCGGTAAAAGGACAAACAGTCCGAAAGGTATAGAAGACCTGTATGCATGTCAATCAAGGTATCCAAGCAATGTGCATCATATAAGTGCAACAAACACAAACAATAAATGCATCATGCATATGATGCCAACGTCATGGTCACCCCCGACGCCACCACCACTCACAACAAAGGGGACCGAGTGGGTAGGGTGACAACCGTGCACTCGCATCACTACTCCCGATGAGTGACCAAGTGGAATGCTGTCGGAGTACATACATACTCCTACCCCAAATCATAAATGGGGAGCGCAATGCTCTCATCTCCGACGCTATGACGGGAGGGATCTCTAACGTACACACGTCACACACTACCCATGAGCGGACCAACGGAGCAATCTAAGAGCCAAACCGACGTTACCGTGTCCCGCTACCCATGAGGCCACAACTAACACCGAATGGATGAAACCGCAAAGTGCTCGACAATAAAGGAGCAATCAATCACTCAGCATGCAATCATGCGAATGATGCATGTCACTAAACATGGTAATATACTAAACCAATCTCTGGACATATCATAATGTGCACCAAAGCGAATGAATCATATCAAGGTATCTGATCATATAAGGTATCAAACCTAGGTCCTGACATGGTAAAATATGGTTATATCACTACCCATGAGCATGTGGAATTAGGTACATATCCATACAAGATGTAAACAAACAATCAATCAACAGGTAGCATGTACTGGGCAATGATTAACCGAAACAAGTAAGAAACACAATTAATGCATCTTGTTAATTTAATTACTAAGCATATCAAAGACAATAAGTCAAAAGTACCCGCCTCCAATAGGAATGTCCAAATCCGACATCGAGATGCTCGTCTCGCGTCAAAGTCCTGTAATACCAATAGATATACTTTTATTTAGCTACATTCATAAAAATAGCTAAATAAAATCTAAAAAAACTAATTTAGGGAAAAATCCTAATCACATAACCTCAATTACCTAATTAAATATAATAGTTAACTAGGGTTAGTAACTTAATCCCCAATTAACTCATTAGATTAGAAATCCAAACTTAATTCCACTACACAAATAGATTTAAAGGTAAACCTAAAACTAATTCTAGTAACAAATTCTTTCTTTTCTTCACAGTACACATTCTTACCTTTGCTCTTGATCTAAAACCCCTGGCAATGTTTGTTTGAGTGCTACCAGCACGAAACACCACTAGAACCAAGATCACTTCCAACAAATCCTCACTGGTTAGGATCAGAAGAAGAGATCAAGCAGTGACGATTACAAATCAAAGAATATACCTCGATCAAGCTGCTGTTCTACTGCTGACTTGATGCTACCAGAACCCCATAGAACACAGAACTTCACCTCACCACCATGCCTTCTAGCCTCTACCCGATAGCTCAAGAACACATCCTCCTCTTCAACTGAATCCCCACAGAACAGAACTTCACTCTTCTTCTCCAATCCCGTGGCCTCAATCCTCAACACCCTAGGGCATCTACAAGCCGACGGTCGGATCGGCAGCGGCGCTGTGCAAAGGCTAGGGCACAGGGGAGGTCGGCGGTGGCAGAGTCGCCGGCGCTTGGAGAAGAAGATAATCGGCAACAGCTTCGGGTGGAGGGAAGAAAGGAAGAGAAAGTGGTCGATTGCGTCGCCGGCGGCTAGGGCTTCAGCTCCGATCTAGGACAGAGGCGTCAGGCGCTGTGGTGGCGTCGGGTGAGGCTCGGGCAGAAGAAATAGAAGGAGAAGTAGTGGCCGAGGGTTTTGTGCTCTCGGGGAGGAGGAACCGCCGGCCGGCGGTTAGGGCCGGCGTCGGGCGCGAGAGAAGAAGAGAGCTCGGGTCGGCGTCGAGAGAAACCGGAGGAAAAGAAAAATAAGAAAAGAAAATAAAGAAAAGAAAATATAAAGGAAAAGAAAACTTTTCCTCGTTAAAATGGGTCGCCTAAACAGGCTTTTCCGGGCCCTGTTTTTATTCCCGTTAACTTGTCCGTACGAGCTCCGAAAAATTCCCAAAAATTTTCCAAAAATTCTAAAAAATTCCCTTATTAATATTCGCCTATTTTCGGTATTTTACAGGATCAGCGACCTAAGGTTGTTCCCTTTAGGAACCCGACCTCACTATCACTCCTCCAGTTGCATACCTCAACTTACCTGCCAAACTTTGGTCCTCCAGACCTGTTTGGACTTTTACCTGCTCAGTGTCTGATCTAAAACTTTTCCTGCAATACTACATTAGCCAATAGTAATACAAAATACAATGATAAACCTAAACCTAGATTTACCGAGATCCGCTGGTCCGGTCTACCGCGCGCGGTCGACCGGAAACCATCCGAACAATCTTGCTTGGAGTTCACTCTTCCAAGACTTCTCGTTACCTAAGGTTACCACCCCCTAGGATTTTCTCCACTTGGCTTCACTCACCAAGACTCAGTATTCGGCTACCCAGGGATCAAGTCCTTCAGACCTATCCACCTGGCTTCCACGATATACTGAGATTTCCCTTACCTAGCATACAACTAGGACTCAGTATTCGGCTACCCAGGGATCAAGTCCTCCAGTCCTATCCACCTGGCTTCCACGATATACCAAGATTTCTCTCCTTGCCTAACATCCAACTAGGACTTCCCTTGCCTAGCCTCCAACTAGGACTTCCCTTGCCTAGCCTACAACTAGGACTTCCCTAGATCAAGCTCCATACTTAAACATACTTAAACATATTTGTCTGACATTAAAACCTTGGAGGTCGATTGCACCAACATGTTCGTTGTGTCGATCGGCTTAAGGGAGCAGACCTATGGCCGAATGACAATCTTCGATAGGTCGACCGACAAAGAGTGGAGCCAACCGTTGCGCCACGTTAGTCCGATCAGAAACCAAGGAGTGACGAAGTCGATCAGGTGGAAAGCTTTATAGACAATTTTGTCCAGTCAATCAGACTTGCAGCCTCCTTTAACTAAACTTGAGGGGAAGACATGTGATGCGGTGGTAAGAAGGGGCCCCACCCCGCAGAGGATAGTTGCTACGGTGGAGGTCAAAGTCAAGGCGATCATGTCAACGCTCAAATATCATCGGTCGGTCAAGCGATCAGGTCAACGCTCAGATATCATTGGTTGGTCGGGCGTTCAGGTCAATGCTCATATATCATCGTCCGGTCGGGTGATCATGCCCCAACCGGGAGAAGAAGGTCCTGGTCCGATCCCGCCTTCGATACGGGGAGGTGTCAAATGACAAACGCTCAATGGAGTATTGGACGCCGGACGGAGGAGGAGATGATGTGCTAAAGCCTGGTTGAGCAACTACGCCTCTCGGCTAGGCAGCATGACTCGACATTGGCAGAGTGGAACTTCGACCAAACGGACGTGACACAAGAACATGGGAGTTCTGGTCGAGTGAATGTGACATAAGCACAGGGGAGTTCCGGCCGAGCGGACATGACACACGCAACGAAGTCTCGACCGAGCAGGTGGTACACAGGAATAACGAAGTCCCAGCCGAGCAGCAGACCCCTGTATTATCCATCGACATCCTTTTGGAAGTTAGTGCCACAGACATTGGGCCTGGTGAATCAGAAGATCGTATGGTAGAAGCTTTCACTGTCACTTCAAAGATATGCTCGGCCTATTAAGGTACTGTGTTAGGGACACTTTACTGACAAGTCTTTTCAGGAAAAACTTTGGGAAGTGTGCTCACCTTGGGGAGCGTGTACGTGAGCTACAGTAGCTCTATATAAAGGGGTGGTCCAAGCATCAGCGGAGGTACGCAACAGACACTACCATGTTACTGTTCATTCTTGTTCCTCCGTCTTCTACATCATCGCCGGTGACTAACTTGAGTGTCGGAGGGCCAACACTGAGGACCCCTTCCCTGGCTCAGCACTAACGTAATTTGTGTTGCAGGTCCGAGCGGAGTCTACAGACGGTTAGCAGGAGCAGCACATCCCCAGCTTTCTATCTCATCGACTTTCGGACAGAATCAACTATAGTGCAGAATGCAACCATTTTGCTGACAAAACAAAATGCAAGAAACATATGAGATGCCATTTTAGGTTATTTTGAAGCAACAGTGTGTCATATTATTGTTCAACATATTTTTCGGTGGCACGTCGAAGGCGGAGGTGGCAAGGTACTTAAATGTGACTCCGATGTCCAAGAGTATCACACTAGAGGCGGGATCGATGACCATGATCCTCTTGACAGGAAGCCAAAGGAACAACTCCTGCGCCCACCCCGACCACCTTGTGGAGCGTGCTATAGCTGAGGTTCCCCCGCACCTCACTATCGAAGTGGGCGAGCCCATCTTCGTAGTGCGCATAGCAGGGGCTGTAGAGTCGAACCTCAAGGAGACATGAGGTATCATCGTAGGAGAAGCACTCGACGGAATCGGGGATCAGCCCGCTGGGGAGGCCATGGTTCTAGAGGAGGTCGTGGATGGTGGTGGATCACCGGAAGATTTAAAACTTAGATTTTGTAATGGAACTTGGGGAAAGAAAAAACCTGAATTTGGTCGCTTTCAATCTTGACGAAGGTGATAATGTTGAGCATTGGAGGCTAACCAATGGCTTTTTGAAGTGGTCGCGGGTAACCTTATAGCCGTGGGCATCCTTGCCGCTATAGCCTAGGGGTCTTTACCGCCACGCGATGTGTGCAACGTTGTGTTCGAGTGAGGAGGCTCAATTACGAAAAGGAATTAGGTTAGGAGTGAGATTTGAGAGGAAAGGGAAAATAAATTAATTAGAGTTAATAAGTTAATGGAAAAATAAAATATTTATATTTATATGTATTTAATATTTATTTTTTATAAATTTATATGAAATATTATTTTAAATTTGTTTTATATTTCATCTTAAATTCTATTTAGATATTATATTTTTTAAAATGAAATATATTTATATTTTCTAACAAATCTATCACTCGTATAAATTTAAAATGGATTTCTTCATCTCAATTTTTAATTAAATTTTAAACATTTTTGAAAAAAAAATTATACGAATTCTACTTGTAATCTATATTTATTTTGGTTTACTAAAATTTATTTATAGTTTTGTCAAAAGTCATTCATTTTAATTTTTGTCTTAATTTTTTTAAATATTATATTATATAAACAGACTACTAATTCCATATTAAATTCATCTCTGATTTACATAAGCCTAAAATAGATTTATTTTATCAAAAAATTTATTTTTAATTTATATAAATTTAAAACATATTTTTATCTGTTTCAATTTTTCATTAAATTTTAAATAAATTTTTTGACAGAAATTATACTGTTTTAAATTTTGTTTGTAATCCATATTTATTTTTATTATAAAAATTTATTTGTAGTTTCATCTCAAATTCATTTCAATTTCCGTCTCAATTTATTTTTGAAATATTATATTTTATTAAATTGAAATGGATTAGTAATTTTGTAGCAAATCTGTCTCTAATTGACCTAAATCTGATACCGATTTTAATTATGTTTCAAAAATCTATTTCTAAAGTCCTATTTTCTTATAGTGTTAGCTAGTTGTTGCATATGTGATTAGTTAAATTGTACGTTAGCTATTTGTAGGGCTCTGATTTTTGGACGAGCATCTCGACATGAGATTGTTTTGCACGAATGACAAATAAAGGTGTGTACTGTTGGATTTTTTGGGCCGCGAAAATCGCTTTTTCGCGTCACGGAAACCCCGAATCACCCTAGCCATTGGATCTCGTGCGAAGAAAAACTTTCGAAAAACAAGTACGAGTTTCAAACAATGATCTACAGTAGATCTACATAAGGGAAAGCCTTATACCTTTGAAACGTGCCCTCGCAAATCCCGCTCGTCCAACGATATGTCGGATCTCGAAGTTGTCAAGGTAGACAACTCTCTAATGATATCCACACGAACAATAGGTGTTCTCTAACACTCAACGATGGAGAAGAGAGCACCCAAGTGTGCTAACACTTTCTAGGGCTCTCGGGTAGGATTTAAAAGGGGAGAAAGGAGAGAAGGAAAAAGGGATCTCACATAATCCTCTAGGTACCCTCCTTTGTGACCTTCACTTCACCCTTTACTCTTGGAATTCACTCAACCACCTTCTCCTCCCTTCAAAGCTCACGGCAAAAGCAGAAAACCAAGAGGAAAGACCAAGGAAGAAGATGGAATGAATGCACACATCAATTGCCACAAAACCAAAACTCCTTTTGCATTAGTGTGGCTGGCCACACCATTGTAACCTCCCCATTTAATGTGGCCTGCCACATTAAATGGAATGGGAGGTGTAACCTCCATGAGGTGGCACACCTCATGTGGTGGAGATGATGTGGCTGCCATGTAGGATGAGTCATCCTCCATGAAGTGGCAATACATCAAGTACAACTTGATGTTTCAACTTCCCATTTGGTCAAGTCAAAATTGATCAATTTTTCTTCCTTGTTGAGCTGAATCCAACCTTTGACTCAAGTCAATTTCAATCTAATGAATCTTAATTCATTAATATAAATAGACTCAATGAATCAAATTTAAATTAAACTCATTCAACAATTGAATCTAATTGAGTCTAACTCAATAAGTCTAATTTAAATCAATCCGAATCCAATTGGTTCATCATATGAACCTAATCTCCATCCACTTGTTCTTTGTGTGTGACCCAATAGGTTCTTGTAACGTTGACAATGTTTCTAAACTCCTTTAAGCAACATAAGCAATGAGCGACATCTAGCAATACATCATTGCTACCCAAGTTACAAGAAATGTTGAGATCCAACATCACCTTGTGACTATTAATTGTGACTCCTCACAATATATGACAAGTGTCCTTCTATCCTAGACATCTAGATTGATCAATGTGAGGCATAGACCGTGTCATCCTCTGACCAATCTAAATCTTGAACTCCAAGTAAACTCACTAAATCAAATGAGTTCAATATCCTATATTGACTCATTTGGTCTTGGCCATGCATTTCGTGGTCTCACTCTATCAAGAATACTGATGACTCTCCCGTCATATAGGAGGGATAGATCCCATCTACATCACTCACATCCCTCTGCATAATTCGTTACATACCCAGTAATCGCCTTTATAGTCCACCCAGTTACGGGTGACGTTTGACGAAACCAAAGTACATAACTCCTTATGTAGGGATCCATGGTGACTTCAGGTCTAAGGACTAGTAGTCATACTAATAGCCACATGAGAAAGTATATGACACTCATATAACGATCCATGATACTTTCTCATGGCGGGTCATTCAGTATACATTCTCTAATGCATACCCATGTGTCAACTTGATATCTCTATATCCATGACTTGTGAGATCAAGTCATCGAGTTGACCTACATGCTAGTCTTATTGCATTAACATTGTCCCTGAATGTTAATACTCGACTAGGAATGATTTAGAGTAGTGCTCCCTATATCATATCACTATCGGTTCAACTAACCGATTGGTATAGGTAAGAACCTTTTACTCAAGGACGTTACTATACTTAGTTTATTTGGCACCAATACAAGTAAGTATAATAACCAAATGCCTTTATTTATATAGAATATGATACAACAAGTCCAAAATACAACCTTCAAATGATTGGCTATTGAGCTCTAGCTAACAATCTCCCACTAACACTAGTGTCAATCAGTGTAGGCTCTAAGCCCCAATGACCTAGTGTGACCATCATGCTTCCTCTGTGCCAAAGCCTTGGTCAAGGGATCTGCGATGTTAGCCTCTGTAGGTACTCTGCAAATTTCACATCTCCTCTCTCGATGATCTCTCGAATGAGATGGAAGCGCGCGTAGTATGTGTTTGGTCCGCTGGTGTGAGCGAGGTTCCTTCGCCTGTGCTATAGCTCCATTGTTGTCACAATAGATCTCAATAGGGTCAGCAATGCTAGGAACCACCCCAAGTTCAGTGATGAACTTGCGAATCCAAACTGCCTCCTTCACGCCTCGATGCAAGAATATACCGACCTCGTCAGAATCAGCTATTGTGTCCCGCTCAACTCTTCCACCACAAGACCACCATTAATGCAAAATACGAACCTCGACTGCGATCCATAATCATCCTGGTCGGTCTGGAAGCTAGCATCACTGTAACCCTTTACACCTAGCTCATCATTGCCTCCATATATCAAGAAATATTCTTTAGTCCTTCTTAAGTACTTAAGAATATTCTTGACCGCTATCCAGTGACTTTCACCTGGATCTGACTGGTATCTGCTCGTCATGCTCAAAGCATACGAGACATCAGGTCGAGTACATAGCATGGCGAACATGATCGATCCTATGGCTGAAGCATAAGGGATCTGATCCATGCGGTCTCTTTCCTCTCTAGAAGAGGGACCTTGAGTCTTCGAAAGACTTACGCCATGTGACATCGGCAGAAATCCCTTCTTGGAGTTCTGCATGGCAAACCGAAGGAGTACCTTGTCAATGTATGTACTCTGACTTAGGCCAAGCAATCTCTTAAATCTATCTTTATAGATCTGTATCCCTAGAATGCGGGATGCATCACCTAAGTCCTTCATTGAGAAGCAACTCCCTAGCTAGGTCTTGACAGACTGAAGCATAGGGATGTCCTTCCCAATGAGCAGTATGTCATCCACATCCAATATGAGGAAGACAACTATGTCCCCTACAACCTTCTTGTAGACACAAGGTTCATCTTCATTCTTGATGAAACCAAACTTTTTGATTACATCATCGAATCGAAGATTCCAGCTCCGAGAAGCTTGCTTTAGTCCATAAATGGACCTATGCAGCTTGCATACTCTACTAGTATGCTGTGGATCAACAAAACCCTCAGGCTGTGTCATGTACACATCCTCGAGTAGGTTTCCATTCAGAAACGCAGTTTTGACGTCCATCTGCCAGATCTCGTAATCGTGGTAAGCTGCAATAGCAAGCATGATCCGAATGGACTTAAACATCGCTACTGGAGAAAAGGTCTCATCATAGTCAATACCATGAATCTGCTTGAAACCTTTAACTACCAAGCGACCCTTATAGATAAATCCATCCATGTCAGTCTTTCTCTTAAAGACCCACTAACACCCTATGGGTTTTACCCCTTCAGGTAGATCAACCATAGTCCATACTTGGTTGGTGTACATGGATTCTATCTCGGATCTCATGGCTTCTAGCCATTTCTCGGAATCTGGTCTCATCACAGCTTCCAGATAGGTGGTAGGCTCATCCTCTATGAGCATAACGTCATCATGGTCAGACAAGAGAAATGAATATCTCAGGCTGACGACGTACCCTATCAAACCTGAGAAGAGGTATGTCTACTTGAACTGGTTGTTGTTCCTCAACTCCTTATGGAACAACATCATCCACAACACTTTGTGGTTCCAGTTTAATTTTCATCGAGTCATCAGTGCTATTGTTCGCATCTTGAACTTATTCAAGATCGAACGCGCTCCCACTAGTCTTTCTAGAAACAAAGTCTCTTTCTAGAAAGACCCCAGTCTTTGCTACAACTACCTTGTGCTGACTGGGAATGTAGAAGTAATATCCCTTAGTTTCCTTGGGATATCCAATAAATAGCACTTGTCGGATTTGGGTCCTAATTTGTCTGAGACTTGACATCTAACGTAAGCCTCACAACCCCAAATCCTCATGAAAGACACCTGGGCATCTCTCCCAGTCCATATCCTATATGGTGTCTTTATCACGGCCTTGGATGGAACTCGGTTGAGTATAAAAGCTGCTGTGTCTAGAGCATAGCCCCAACGGAATGTCGGAAGATCTGTGTGACTCATCATAGATCGTACCATATCTAATAAGGTACAATTCCTCCTTTCGGACACACCATTCCACTGTGGTGTTCCAGGAGGAGTGAGTTGGGATAGAATCCCACACTCAGCTAGGTAGTCACGAAACTCATGGCTAAGGTATTCTCCACCTCGATCTGATCGAAGTATCTTAATACTCTTGCCAAGCTGGTTCTGTACTTCATTCTTGAATTCTTTGAACTTTTCAAAGGATTCAGACTTATGTGTCATCAAGTACACATAACCATATCTACTGAAGTCATCAGTAAATGTGATGAAGTACCTATAACCGCCTCTAGCAGCGACATTGAAAGGGCCACATACATCACTATGAATGAGTCCTAACAAATCAGTCGCTCTCTCGCTGTGCCCACTAAAGGGAGTCTTGGTCATCTTGCCTCGTAGGCATGACTCGCATATCTCATATGATTCTAAATCAAATTAGTCCAGCAAACCATCCTTATGGAGCTGGGATAAGTGCTTGTCATTTATATGACCTAAGCGACAGTGCTAGAGGTAGGTTTGGTTCATGTCGTTTGACTTGAACCTCTTGGTATTTATGTTATAGATAGGACTCTTAAGATCTAGAATATAGAGTTCGTTTATCAGAGGTGCACTACAATAGAACATATCGTTTAAATAGACGGAACAACATTTGTTCTTTATTATAAACGAAAATCATTTCTTGTCCAAATAAGAAACTGAAATTATGTTCTTAGTCAAGGCAGACACATAATAACAATCATCTAATTCTAGTATTAGCCCAGAGGGTAGAGATAGATAGTAAGTTCCTACAGCAATAGCAGCAACCCGTGCTCCATTGCCTACTCGTAGGTCTATCTCACCCTTCGTCAATGCCCTGCTATTTCTCAGCGCTTGTACATTAGTACAAATGTGCGAAGCACATCCGGTATCTAATACCCACGATGAAGAAATAGAGAGGTTGACTTCTATAACATGTATACCTGAAGTAGAAATCTTATTTCTCTTCTTCTTAAGATCTTCCAGGTATTCTTTGGATTTCCTTTTCCAGTGCCTTGCTTGTCCTTGATATAGGTGACAAAGATGTTCAACCATATCGTAAGCGCTCATCAACTCATGTTGCTTCTGAAGCTCAGAGTTCATGGTCGCGAGCATAAGACAGGACACATCTAATGCGTCATCTTGATGCTTCTTGTAAGCATCTCGGTCTTCTCGCGTGGCGGTGGCAGGAGGAGCCTCCGGAATGGGCTGCTCCAGAGAACTATTCTCAGGTTCCTGTACCAGTCTAGGAAATTTGCTCCGTTGAACTTGTCCTTCTTAAGGATAGATCGTAGAGAGAAAGTGTTCGTATTTGACGTCATGGCAATTCTACAACAGAAATAAATGCAGAAATAAGTATCATATTCTTAATCATTTAATTAGGCCTTTAACTAAATGATGCTCCCACTGAATTCTTTAATTCATGTGGGACAAGATCCACATCATATTAACCCTTGAGTTAGCTTTGGCTAATACGCCCAAGATTTAGTATGATTGGTAGGTAACGATTACCAATTACATCTCTATGCAACTCTTGTTTATAGGATGAAATCCGTATTTATATTAAAACTCGAGTTAGCTTTGTCTAATACGCCCGAGAATTAATATAAACGTGATTTTGTCCTACCTTTCCAACCATTGGAAGAATGTCTATAGTTGTACTCGATCCAACCGAGTAAACTAGGAATACTCAATCTAATTGAGTTTGTACTCGCCCATGCGTTGATAGGCGGGACCAAGATTGTTCCTCCGTACCCTACCAAGATAGTATGTGTTGCTCTGCTTTGGCATATTCAACAACATCATGCGATCGAGGTAGTGGTAGGTATTATGGCATGGTAGGCATTTTGAGTTGTCGTGATTTAGATCTAATCTAAATGATGTTGTATCATATACACAAAATAGATCTAATCTAATCGATAGAGTGCATCTTGTACACGATGTAGATCTAATCTAATCGTAAGCGTGCATCTTGTGCACGATTTAGATCTAATCTTAATCGCTAGGCACTAATTAATTACTTAATTAAACATGGATCATATACACAAGTAATTAACTAAGTTTTGTGATTAGTCATGACCCTACTACGATCTTCTCAAGCCAATGAGAAGATCGGATGGTCAACCTAAGGTCAACTTCTCAAGCGCCTTCCTTTTGACCACATTGTGTTGCTCGTGCCTTCGTCGTAACTCCGTCTCGAGTGGACCTTCCACAGCTCCAATTTTGTATATTACAATTTTTGAAACTCGAGTTACATTCGAGTCTAAATCTAATTTACAACCAGAATAAAAGAAAGGCACGACGCGCAGGTCGCGAAAAATAAACAAAAAAAAAATAAAATACAACACGCACATCACATCACGGCGCACAGGCCGTATTATGAATTACAACACAAATTGTCCAATCAAATTGTGTCTTTGGGCCATGACTATCACAAAATTAATATATAATTCAAAATTATATACTTTTCATAATTTTCTGTAATTTTTCATAATTTTACAGATTTTATGAGTAAAATTTTCCCGGCGGTCCCGATTAGTGATTTCGGGCGCAATCGCGGAGCAAATCTCCTTGCGGGGTTAGGGGCAGTACCCCTACCCGCGATCTAACTATCGCGAGTTGCTCCTAAGCGATCCTATAGTGCCTAAGTCCGCTGTCCCAAAACAATTTGGGTCGAAACATTGCCGTTTTGAAAAATTCTTCTCGGTAGTCGAAGCCTACAAGTGTAAAAACACTTGTGCTTCGCTTCTACGAGAAAAATACCCATAAAATCATAAAAATTAGGAAATTCACCGAATGTTACAGTATGCATATTTTTCATAAAAATACGAATCTAAACTCGTACCCGCTTCTCACGTGGCTCTGATACCACTGTTGGGTTTTTCGGGCCGTGAAAACTACTTTTTCGCGTCGCAGAAACCACGAATCACCCTAGCCATTAGATCTCGTGCAAAGAAAAACTTTCGAAAAACAAGTACGAGTTTCAAACAATGATCTACAGTAGATCTACATAAGGGAAAGCTTTATACCTTTGAAGCGTGCCCTCGCAAATCCCGCTCGTCCAACGGTACGCCGGATCTCGAAGTTGTCAACGTAGACAACTCTCTAGTGATATCCACACGAACAATAGGTGTTCTCTAACACTCAAGGATGGAGAAGAGAGCACCCAAGTGTGCTAGCACTTTCTAGGGCTCTCGGGTAGGATTTAAAAGGGGAGAAAGGAGAGAAGGAAAAAGGGATCTCACATAATCCTCTAGGTACCCTCCTTTGTGACCTTCACTTCACCCTTTACTCTTGGAATTCACTCAACCACCTTCTCCTCCCTTGAAAGCTCACGGCAACAGCAGCAAACCAAGAGGAAAGACCAAGGAAGAAGATGGAATGAATGCACACATCAATTGCCACAAAACCAAAACTCCTTTTGCATTAGTGTGGCCGACCACACCATTGTAACCTCCCCATTTAATGTGGCCTGCCACATTAAATGGAATGGGAGGTGTAACCTCCATGAGGTGGCACACCTCATGAGGTGGAGATGATGTGGCTGCCATGTAGGATGAGTCATCCTCCATGAAGTGGCAATACATCAAGTCAAACTTGATGTTTCAACTTCCCATTTGGTCAAGTCAAAATTGACCAATTTTTCTTCCTTGTTGAGTTGAATCTAACCTTTGACTCAAGTCAATTTCAATCTAATAAATCTCAATTCATTAATATAAATTGACTCAATGAAACGAATTTAAATTAAACTCATTCAACAATTGAATCTAATTGAGTCTAACTCAATAAGTCTAATTTAAATCAATCCGAATCCAATTGGTTCATCATATGAACCTAATCTCAATCCACTTGTTCTTTGTGTGTGACACAATAGGTTCTTGTAACGTTGGCAATGTTTCTAAACTCCTTTTAGCAACATAAGCAATGAGCGACATCTAGCAATACATCATTGCTACCCAAGTTACAAGAAATGTTGAGATCCAACATCACCTTGTGACTATTAATTGTGACTCCTCACAATATATGACAAGTGTCCTTCTATCCTAGACATCTAGATTGATCAATGTAAGGCATAGACCGTGTCATCCTCTGATCAATCTAAATCTTGAACTCCAAGTAGACTCACTAAATCAAATGAGCTCAATATCCTATATTGACTCATTTGGGCATGGTCATGCACTTCGTGGTCTCATTCTATCAAGAATATCGATGTCTCTCCCGTCATATAGGAGGGATAGATCCCATCTACATCACTCACATCCCTCTGCATAATTCGTTACATACCCAGTAATCGCCTTTATAGTCCACCCAGTTACGGGTGACGTTTGACGAAACCAAAGTACATAACTCCTTATGTAGGGATCCATGGTGACTTCAGGTCTAAGGACTAGTAGTCATACTAATAGTCACATGAGAAAGTATATGACACTCATATAACGATCCATGATACTTTCTCATGACGGGTCATTCAGTATACATTCTCTAATGCATACCCATGTGTCAACTTGATATCTCTATATCCATGACTCGTGAGATCAAGTCATCGAGTTGACCTACATGTTAGTCTTATTGTATTAACATTGTCCCTCAATGTTAATACTCGACTAGGAATGATTTAGAGTAGTGTTCCCTATATCATCTCACTATCGGTTCAACTAACCGATTGATATAGGTAAGAATCTTCTACTCAAGGACGTTACTATACTTAGTTTATTTGGCACCAATACAAGTAAGTATAATAACCAAATGCCTTTATTTATATAGAATATGATACAACAAGTCCAAAATATAACCATCAAATGATTGGCTCTAGGGCTCTAGCTAACATGTACTTCTTACCTTGCTTCTTTACTACTTTAACCTTAGTGCATGAACTAGATATTCGGATAGTTGTTATATTTACCTTGACTCTATATTCATATTTTTCTTAAGTATTACTTACCTGCTTGATCTTTGAGATGATCAGATCCATATCTATACAATCTCTCGTTGTCATCCAAGATATTTAGCAGATACTAGATACCATATTTACTTTCTTTGATTTCTATTTATTCATGTATCTTATTGAGTATGATGGTTTTATTGTAGCATAACTAATTTCTATTTATATATATATATATGATGACTGTTGCATCTTGTGATCATATCATTGCATATATATCGTCAATAAATTCTCCCTTGTGGTTAAGAGAGTCGTTGGCCAGAACTACACACTTGGCCACTCATGGGTAGTGGTAGCTGTAGTATGTGTCTCTTGTCCTATCATGCTCCCACTCGGTCACTCATAGGTAGTGGTAGCAGGAGTTGTGAGCAGTAGGGACCCCATTATTATGTAGCTAGTCAGCTTCTATGCAAACTGTTCACTCGGTCACTTGAAAGTAGTGGTAGATGGAGTGTTGTGCAGTTGTCAGTGTCTCGATCTCTCGACCATACAGGAGTCGTGGTGTAGAGGGGGTGGACGGGAGTGATCATACTGTGCATATGCATATGATGTTATGCATGCTTATGCTGTTGTTTTTATTATATCTATATAACTGTGATATGCTTACACATGTTGAGTTATATTCCTGTTGCATGTGCTTCGACAATGACTTACTTGTTGGTAGTATGTATATACCTCACATGTTAACCTTATAGTTATAAGTAATATTATTACAGATCTTCACTACTCCTGACTTTCTATTACTATCTTCATATTTGGATTCAAATATGAACATTTATTATGATATCACTATAGTTCATATTACTTCCCTATACAAGATTGTATATCTTTGAATCTATAGATATATATTATGTTCATGCATTATCTATCTATTACCACACTCACTATCCTTTGAACTGATTTTTCTTTCCCTAGAAAATAGGTAGAGGATTTATGGAGCCGTTTAGAGATCCTGTGTGTCAGTCCCACGTCACAACGAGCAATTTCTTTTGTTATTACTTCCTCTCGCATTATTGGTTTTGTACTTATGCTTGTAATATGTATCCTCCGTGCAGATTTTTTGACTTGTGATGTTCTTTTATTTAGTTATGTATTTGTTGTGTCAAGCAAGGCTGACTCACAGACAATTGTGTTGTTTATATATTTTATTTATATCTTCCACTACGTATTTGGTCTAGCCGTGTTAGTTGTATATTATCTTTCATGGTTGTGTTTTGATTCCAATCGTGTGAGCTGTAAATATTTCTTTTGTACTACCGAGTGATCTATGTATCCAAATTTCACTTATCATTGTTATAAGTGAGGTGCTATCCGAATTTCATCGGATAATATTACTCCAAATGGAAGAGTCTTCACGGAGGTACTTTCTTTGATCCCAACCTTCGACTACTTTGGATAGCCATAGCCACAATACTCTTCAGTCCATAACCACCCCTGAGGGAGCATTCTGTACTAATTGAAATGCCTAGCGAATGGCTAGACCATGCTAGGTGTACAATTCTACCATGGTAGACAACGCTTATCTATCGACTCAGTTGGTTCTCGGCCTACGTGGTAGCCTATGTGGCTCCATTCCCACCAATATAATTGGATAGGTAAGGGTTGACCAAGGTAGTTTTTTCTTCTCTCACACGCAAGCTTTCTCATTTTGTTTTATTTTTTCACTGACTTGAACCTCAAAGAAAGGATCATGCCGGCGACACCGGTACCTCCTAATAAGTGTTGACATGCAGGACCACAAGTGTTGGCAGTTTTGAGAGCATGAAAAACTAAAACGAATCAATTAAATAATGCGGTAATTACAAACTTACATGGATCTCCCGAAGAATCGCAACCAAAGACGCTGGTCGATGAAGTTGCCGATGAACCGTCGGAGACGTCGCTGCTGCTGTCGCCGAGAAGATCACCACACGGAACCTTCTCGGACTCTTCCACAAACCAAATCTCGTCCCTAGACGTTCTCTCTTTGCTCACTGATCACCTCACGCCTCAGTCTCGCTGATTACCTTCGCATCAACCTCTTCTCTCTCTGATTGCCTTGGACACCTCTTATAAGAAGGCTGAGGAAGACGAAGGGGAAAGGACACCCCTTCGTCTCCTTGGCGTTTCCAGCAAATTGCCGTTTGCGGCAGCGAAAGGGACGAACCCTTTCGTCTCTTGTGTAATGCACAACATCTCCCACTCGTCCAAGTCAATCCAAATGGTCACATAGACCATGTTAGCCACATAGACTACAAGGTGATCATGTCACGAAGACCAGAACAAAATTTAGTCACAAAGACCAAATAAGTCACATAGACTTTATGAGGATCAAGTCACGAAGACCAGAATAAAATTTAGTCACATAGACCAAATAAGTCACATAGACTTTATGAGGATCAAGTCACGAAGACCAGAGTAAAATTTAGTCACATAGACCAAATAAGTCACATAGACTTTATGAGGATCAAGTCACAAAGACCAGATCAGAACATCCATTCCATACATTAGGGAAAATGGTTCGTGCGACAGCAAGCACAGTGAGCATTCAATTGCTAAGAAGATTGTCACACCTTACTTAGCTGCTCCATAGAACAAATCAGAGACATAAATATCTATAGAACGAATCAAAGACATAAATGGCTTGCCTTTACCCCAGATTAAATTATTTATATCATCATGAACATCTCTAATCTCTCATATTGACCATATGTCAAGAGCATGTTCAACACCTCCAATCAAACAAATTGTTCACAATTACATTTTATGTACTGAACTAAAAATGTAACCGGTACCAGTGAATAAATGTCGTAGATGTAAATCAATCTTAATCTTCCTTTATAGCTAGAATCCATTCATTCTAATCAGTTGCTTTCCTAGTTATGTTCCATAGACCGAATCATCCATAGCCAATAGGAAACATGCTAAAGTAACAGACACTGATCAGAACTTCAAGTAGACAGCTAAATAGTCACTTAGGGTAAAATCGAGATTAACTTATAATCTCAAGGGTATCACATAGTAGAGAAGCAGGGATCCATTCTCCTACTACCCTTCTTGTCGCCATAGCACATGTGGTATAAATCACATGCTACGATGTTATTCTCTTTACCAAAAAGATCGCATGTTTTTCCCAATTTTAACATCGTACAGATTTCGATCTTGACATTCCAATGTCTAATCCTGAATTCAACATATGAATTCTAATCTGGCTTCAAGCAGATTCAGTAAATGGTGGGTGCATTTACTCCAATCATTACACAAATGATCTCATCTTGACACAAATATCAAGGCGATCTTAACTTATGGGTATGTCTCTATTCACAGCTACATAAGCTGTCCCATAAGCAACGGTCTTACCTCTATTCATACTAAAAAAATAGAGATGATTGTCCATGTGAGTGGACCAATCCCAATCTACTAACATGCTTATCGAGACTTTTATTCGAATGTAACCAAGACATATACACTGAATAGATCATGGAATTTTTCATTTATCAAAATGAGTTTACAATTGTTACATTCTCCGAAGTCCCAAAGACTTCATATGCTCATGAAATGACTCTTTAGTCAATGGCTTAGTAAAAGGATCAACAAGCATTTTTCGTGTAGGGATGTACTCAAGAATAATCTTTTTCTTGTCAACAATATCCCTTACAAAATTATACTTAATTTCTATATGCTTGCCTTTGCTGTGGTATTTGGGATCCTTGGAAAAAGCTATTGCAGCTTGACTGTCACAGTACATAGTAACAGGACTCCCACTATCCTCAGCAATCCTCAGATGCTTCAGGAACCTTCTTAGCCAGACAGCCTCTTGCACAACCGCTGCACAAGCCACATACTCAACTTCCATTGTCGACAAGGCTACACAAGCCTGAGATGGCGCCATCATTCAGTAAGAAGACATAGCCAGATGTGGATTTTCTGTCATCAAGGTCCCCTGCCCAATCTGCATCTGAGTAGCTACTCAGGCTCATATCTGATCCTTGGAAATAGAGGCAATAATCAACTGTTCCTTTAAGATATCTGAATATCCTCTTCACCGCTTTCCAGTGTCTCGATCCTGGGTTTGACTGTAAACGACTAACTAAGCCAACAACATAGTTTATATCGGGACGAGTACACAACATAGTGTACATCAAACTACCAATAGCACTGGCATATGATTTTTTCTTCATTTCGGCTATTCCTTTGAAGTCTTGGGATACATACTTTTGCTCAAGACAGTACCTTTCACAATAGGCATCTGTTCAATGTTGCAATCTGACATATTGAAGTGTTGCAGTATCTTAGTGATATAAGCTTCTTGAGACAAACCCAAAAGCCTCTTTGATCGGTCTCTAACGATCTTCACTCCTAAGATTGACTCTGCTTCTCCCATATCTATTATGTCAAATTGTGATGAAAGCCAACTTTTGACTTCTATCACACACTTTATGTCACTTCCAGCTATTAGCATATCATCAACATATAATGATAAAATGACAAGCTTTCCTTTTTCCTTTCTTAGGTAAACACAATGATCCTCATTGATCATTTCGAAACCATAAGATAATATTACTTCATTAAATCTTATGTTCCATTGTCTTGACGCTTGCTTTAGCCTATATATAGACTTCCGAAGTTTACATACTCTTTTCTCTTGGCCCTCAGCAACATAACCTTCTGGTTGTACCATATAGATTTCTTCGTCAAGATTACCATTAAGGAAAGCCGTTTTTACATGCATCTGATGTAATTCCATGTCATAGTGTGCTACTATAGCTAGGATGACACGTATTGACACAAACTTCACAACTGGGGAGAATGTCTCTTCAAAGTCAATACCCTCCATTTGGGTATATCCTTTTGCAACTAATCGAGCTTTGTATCGATTAATCGATCCATCTGCTTTCCTCTTTACTTTGAGAATCCACTTATTCTCAATAGCCCTTCGGCCCGGAGGAAGATCGACTAAATCCCAAACTTGATTATTTCTCATTGACTCCATTTCTTCATCCATTGTAATTTTCCATTCTTTTCTAACTGAGCTGCTCAAAGCTTCCTCAACTGTTCGAGGTTCCTCATCATCAACTGGGAGAACTATTAATGCCTCATTCTCAATATCAAACCTTCTCCGAGGAATAATCTGACGACTACTTCTTCGAAGGTTAGACTGTAGAGGGACTGACTCATTCAGTGGCAAATTACTCCCACTCGGTTGACTAGATTCAGGCATCTCCTGATTCGTTGATAAAGGAACATTATCCTCCTCCTCTATCTCATATAGAGGAATTGTCTTATCAACTTCACTTCGTGTTGGGAACTCAGTTTCTAGAAAAGTAGCATCTCTTGACTCTATCTCAGAGATGGTTCCATCTTGTCGCTCACCAATAAAAACATAACCCTTAGAGGTCTCAGAGTACTTTATAAAGATACACTTCTTACCTCTGGGTCATAGTTTTCCATATTCGTGAGTCTTATCATGAACGTAGGCAGCTGACCCCCAAGGTCTCAGATTACTTAGATCTGGCTTTCTGCCTGTCCAATGTTCATGTAGGGTAGATGAAACTGACTTTGAAGGTACTTTGTTAAGTATATAGGTCGCTACTAGTAATGCATCTCCCCAATAGGAGTTTGGCAAATTAGCTTGCGCCATCATAGACCTAACCATTTCAAGAAGAGTCTTATTTCTTCTTTCAGCAATCCCATTTTGCTGTGGAGTTCCAGGGATAGTTAGCTATCTAATAATCCCTTTCTCATTACACATTGTCTTGAACTGATCAGACAAATATTCTCCTCCACGGTCAGTGCGCAAGGTTTTAACCTTACGTTCCAATTGATTCTCAACTTCGTTCAAGTAACGAATAAAGCAATCCAATGCTTCAGATTTGTGAGAAATCAAATACACATGACCAAAACGTGTGAAGTCATCGATAAATGTAATGAAATAAGAACTCCCATTTCTAGCCTTCACATTCATTGGACCACAAATATCCGAATGAATTAATTGCAATGGTGATTCAGCCCTAATAGCCTTACCAAATGGTTTTCTAGTCGTCTTTCCCGTAAGACAATGCTCACATATAGACAAGTTAATCATAGCATGAGCACTTAATAGGCCCTCCTTAGCTAACCTATTCATTCGTTCTTGTCCTATATGTCCCAATCTAGCATGCCAAATTTCATCATTAACATCAGCATTACTAGTAAGAGCAATGTTTGAAAAACAACTATTATTATTTGATTCTACATCAAGAATCATAAAACCATTTGTTACATAACCATATCCAATTAACACAGAGTTAATTCGAAGTTCGACATAACGGCTATAAAAATTTACATTGTAACCTAAATCAAGAAGACAAATAACGGAAACCAGATTCCGTCAAATCTCAGGAGCGTACAGGACATCATGTAGAAACAAGGTGCCTCCACCACATAGGTTGAGCTTGCAAGTGCCAATTCCTTTGACTTCAATTCTTGCATTGTTTCCTACATATATCCATTTGTTGCCAGCTGGTACCCGACGGTACTCCACACATGTAGCTCGATCACGAGCTACGTGGTTCGTTGCTCCTGAATCTCAATGCACAAAGGATACGAATCAGCTAACAACACTGTACTCGCAACATATTGCTCATGGAAAGAAGACAAAAATGGATCTACCTTTTTAGGCTCAGTACAATCCCGAGCAAAATGACCCTTCTTGCCACAGTTGAAGCAAGTCAACCTGCTCTTAGGTTTTTGTCCATATTTCTTTCTTTTCTTCTTGATTTGGTTTTTCGCAGCAACAGCATTAGCCTCCTTTCCTTTCCTCTTTCCTTTCTTGAACCACTTGTTCTTATTCTTGGAACCAGAACCTTCAGCTACAAAAGCTTGACCCGAAATCCTTGCGGATTCAATCCTCTCCACCTCAAGTTCCACATGGCGTGAGACATCAGTGAAAGTCTTGATACTCTCACTATGGGTCAGGTTCTGTTTCATCGTTTCCCAAGAATCAGGAAGGGAACGGATAACTGCCTGAACCTGTTGTTCATCGGTCAACGTATAACCAGCAGTCTTAAGCTCTCGAATCATGTTACCCATCTCCCTGAGATGTTGGGTCATGGTAACATTCGAGCGCTTTTTACAACTATCAAACTTGATAGTTAGCTGACGGAGCTTACTCAAACTGACTCCACTGTACTTCTCTCTAAGGGCTACCCAGACTGCATGAGCCGATGGTAATGACTCATACTCAAATACCAGGTCATCCACCATTGAACTAATCAATATACCCTTAGCAATGAAGTCCTTTCTTTTCCATGCCTTATAGGCATCAAGGTCACGTCTGTTCTGTGCTGAAAAACCATCAACAGGTTCCTCCATAATTTGGTTTACAGCCTCCAGAACTTCTTGTTCCTCAAGAACATATTGTATCTTGAGGTGCCAGATTTTGTAGTATCCCCATATAATTTCTCACCCTTATTGAGTTCAGCTATGATGTTTTTAGTTGCCATGATCTACATAAATAAACAAATTATTTATTATTTCAGTGTAATTCATATATGTGCAACTATTTATTGACTCAGTGTAAATTAGAGTTAGTTTACAAAATCAAGTGATAACATTGTTTCCACTCATCATTTGTATGCTCTAATCTAATCAACACTAATCAATTATATTACATATATCCCAACTAATGAACAAATCATTTTATATGAACAAATCATATTTATATGAACAAATCATATTTATATGAACTAATCAAATCATGAAATGAACTAATCATTTCCAAGTTAGTTAACATATAACATAACTTTTATTATATAATTCAGTTCGTACAAAACAACAGAAATTATTACATGACTCAAAAACTAGATGAGCTAACACTGCTCATACATAACGACAGCAAACAGAACACTAATAAACTAGATAGGCCAGCACTGCTCCCACTAGGACAAACACTAGTATAGCAGCCAACACTATCCCTATTAACCTGGACTCATTTGGGATAATCTCAGATGGGGTAGTTTCAGGATTCTCCATTAGATCCATTTCTGGATCTTCCTTGAGCATCTCCTGGTCCTCTTCAGACTCTTCAGGCTCTTCTTCACCCATATGGTGAAGTAGTTCCTCACACAGTACTGAATATGTGACACGCCCTTGATGACGCCCCCATACATAGTCTGCTATTATCGTGGGATACTCTGGCAATGAATGCATCAATGCCCAGATCCTATAACTGTCCAGGACTGGAAACTCTTCTTGTTCAAGTTTCCAAAATAGTCTATCCAGCCGTCTAACATGTCCGTCAACTCCATAAGCAGACTTATACTCTATCTCCTGAATCTCCTCTCAGAGCTAGTCAATGTGGTAATCGTCCGTGCCATCTGAAAAATTGAATTTAAATAAGTCAGTACAAAACCGACTAACCAGTACAAAACCAGTTTAATTCAATTTATACAGGCATACCATCATTATAAATCAAGAAAAACAAATCTTCTCGATTTTCAGGAGTTTAAGTCGACTGACCCATTAAACCGGTCAATCAGGAGTCTGAATGTTAAACTTAGTCTATTGTCCTTATTAGAACTAATCTAATTGGACTTATATTCTGTTCTCTTTTAAGCCCATTTGAGTCAATCACAGACTTATTAATCAAACTCAGGTTCGTTTGACTCGTCCAATTGCCCATTGGATTAAGTCTGACTCATTAGAACAAATCCAATGTTTCTGATCAAATTTTGACACAACGGAACTAATCCGGTCATATTTGATCAGCCCAACTTCTGTAGTCAAGATCACCCTTATTAATTCAATAATAAACTGAGCTGGTTAAACCAACAAATAATTTGAACCAGCTTTAGATATTATTGAATCAAATTGGTCTGCTTAAATTAACTAATAATTTAAACCAGACCGGGGTTTGATCGGATAAGTTGGTCTGATTCAATTTTCAGTAAATTGAACCAGAAATTAAATATCTATTTATTAATTAATAATACATAACTATATGCATTTAATTAATTAATAAATATATTTAATTAATATTCACATCTACAGTTTATTAATGTGAAGAAAAAAAATATATATGCACATGTATACACTGTGCTTCGAAACTGTTCATTCCTTTTTCATTCGATCTTTAATCGATTCAAAATTTGAATCGATTCAAATATTGAAAATATTACAGTGCATGATTTTTAATCGATTGACGAATCGATTCAACAAAGCACTATACCGTCAATTGAATCGATTCAATTCCTTATTCAATCGATTCAAATATTTGAATCGATTGAACAATCAATTCAAACAAAAAATACATGCTGTTCGCGATTTTTGAATCGATTGAAACGAAATTTCAATCGATTCAATTCACTGTTCATCTTCTTCTTCGCAACAGAAGAAGGAAAAACACGAGCTTTTCGACATCATTTTTCATGTTGTCAAAATTGTACATGCTCTGATACCATTGTTGGTAGTTTTGAGAGCATGAAAAATTAAAACGAATCAATTAAATATGCGGTAATTACAAACTTACATGGATCTCCCGAAGAACCGCAACCAAAGATGTCGGTCGATGAAGTTGCCGATGAACCGCCGGAGACGTCGCTGCTGCTGTCGCCGAGAAGATCACCACACGGAACCTTCTCGGACTCTTCCACAAACCAAATCCCGTCCCTAGACGTTCTCTCTTTGCTCACTGATCACCTCACGCCTCAGTCTCGCTGATTACCTTCGCATTAACCTCTTCTCTCTCTGATTGCCTTGGACGCATCTTATAAGAAGGCTGAGGAAGACGAAAGGGAAAGGACGTCCCTTCATCTCCTTGGCGTTTCCAGCAAACTGCCGTTTGTGGCAGCGAAAGGGACGAACTTTTTCATCTCTTGTGTAACGCACAACAACAAGTTCGACCGAGAGGCGGCCAGAGGAGTGGGAAGGATCTAAGGGGACGAATGGTTTGGGTACCGAGGGCCGGGTACCATTGGTTGATTTAATTTCGGGCGTACAATCTCGTTTATTGTACATTGGAATCAAGTTCTTTCCTAGCGTTTACTCGTATTCTTCTTCGCATATCATCTTTGATACGCGCGTATCATGCAGGCACATGATCTGCCGTGCGTAGCAACTCCATAACGCATCAAAATTTTCTGTCAGCACTAGAATATTATTATCCGAGAAGATAAACCTATAGAACAGATGTTTTATTCTAAGTTATTTAATTAATGTCATCGAGTAGAGTAGAGTAGATCTGTAGATGATCTATTTCTGCTTGAGCTATGATGCGATTTTGGTAAGACCTTTTTAGGAAATAAGAAATTAAATCTCACTCAATATATTATTCTTGAAAGTGTGAAAAACTTGACACTGTAAAATTTTTTATAGAGCCGATCAATCCCCTCTAAAATTATGCGAATGATAAGTGTTGAATGCGTATATTACAAAATGAAGGAAGGAATAAATGAATGATGTATTTCATCTTATAATCGTCACATGTATTTTTTTTTGAAATAAAGTACTAATGATTGCAATCAGATCATCTTCTCAAATTTCTATTGGAGGATTTATGTTTATAGTACGGTAGAGTTAGGGTCGACCTTGACTTTTAGGAGCCCTTGGTGAAAAGAGAAAAGGGATTGATGTGCGTAGATTGTATACACTTATTAACATGTTTTGACGCACATTCACATACTTTGAGCATGCTTGATCTATACATTTTTGTACTTTCAGCTTGCCTTTTTAACATATTTACTCTCTTTGTTCGGAGATCTGCTTTTGTGCATTTTTTGTAGCACTACAAGAAAAAAGATGATAGACAACGCTTTAAAAGCGTTGTCTATGTGGCTAAAAAAGCGTTGTTAAAAGTACTGTTGTTAAAAGTCTGATCAAAGACAACGCTTTAAAAGCGTTGTCATTTGTAACAAAGACAACGCTTTTGCAACGCTTTAAAAACATTGTCTTTTTTTTTTTAACAGACAACACATAAAAAGCATTGTCTTTTTTAGCAAAGACAACAGTTTCATAACACATAAAAAAGCGTTGTCTTTTTTAGCAAAAGGCGAGATTTTAAACTATTATCTTTTAATGCCAAAGATAAATAAAAGATAAATAAAAACACATCTACTTCAATCAATAACATATTATTAAATAAACAACCAAGATAAATATACAAATTATCATCCTTACACTTCTATAACAAACATAATTGCTCACATACAAAGAAATTTTAATTAGGAGATACTCAAAACTACTCCTAGCGATTACATCTTATTGCATGAGCTTAAAGGATCTTAATAGATGTTATTTATCCTCTTGACTTGAATGTTCTTTATTCATTGGCTTTAACATCTTCTCGCTTAAATCCCAAAGCTTTCTTGATATTTCTTCATCAAAGTACTTCCCAGTTACACCTCTGAGGTTCGGATGCAGTGCTATATAGCATGTAGTTGCTACTCCTGTAAGATTGCAAAACAAACATATCAGTAAGATTGCAAAAAAAAAAAAAAAAAATGAATGATAGCATAGCTCATGAAGAACAATTGATCATAATTGCCATGGGTTGGCAATGATTGATAGATTGAGCCTAATTGTCAATTGTTTACATTCGAGTGTCTCATACTTTTGGTATCTTCAAAATCTGAAAGATAAAATACAATTATCAACAAGACAAAACAAAACATTGCCAATCAAATTGTAAATCAGCATGATTCATTCACTTTTAAATAAGGCCAATAAAAACACAAGATACTTAATTACCCATCAGCAATATCTTTCACACTAGATCATGTGGGCACAATTAATGTAATATGACAAATGTGATACAAGAAGTTTGAAAAGAACTATAACTATTAAATCAGTTGGTCATAACCAATATACATAGACTTGGACAACAACATGTGTGCTTGGATTACAAGCTGATTGTAAAATCATGAGTTTAAGATTTGATATGAAACATTGGAAATAATTTAGGTGAAAGCACCTTTATTCCTAATCCAGCATTCAAGCATCAAGAATGGAAAGATTACTCTAAGCACAGTTAACAATTAATTACTACAGCAACACGTGGTTCCACCTATTTCTACAACATCATATGGAAATACTACCCAACCTTTATCTAAACAGACACTCAGGTGTGGTGAACTTGTTTCCGGAGTCACCTCACACACTAAGCTTCTCCTAACTAATGCCAATCCATACATGAAACATGAGTTATACGAATACATTCGTAGTCAACAAACAAATACATGAAACAATAATCTGGAGCAATTAACCTTATCAATCAATCCAAAGCTAAGGCAATAACCATTTCAATTTACATCTACACTTGAACTAGGACATTTAGAGCTTCATGAGAACATTTATCATCCAATTACAGCATTCACTCCTTTACTTTGTTCATAAGTACTAACACCCCACTGCAAATCCAGATAAGGCATTTACACTAAACGAAATTATAGCAGTACCCATAATATTTCAGATCACAACATCTTTTAATTATATGGAACAACAACAGGAATTCTCAACTAAATCACTAAGCTCTTACTGAAGAAAACCGAGACTTAAAGCTAACAGTCATTGGAGCAACTCAAACTTATGCTACCATGTACAAGGCAAATGTAACTAATAATCTAGAGATAACACATATTGTAGTAATCCGTACCTTGAAACTAAATAGATATTGGAACAGAAGATAACCTACTGCTTCATGTGTACAAATACAAAAGGAACATAATGATCTGGGTATTATCTTACAGGCTAGTTACATATGTACATCATGCACTTTGTTTCACTCCAAAATTTCCATATCGTTTGCATCTTTTAAGTAGTCCAAGAGAACAACTAAAATACTTGCTCAACTAAACACATGAATAGGATCTGGAATTTAATTATAGCATGTACAAGATTTCAAGTAGAGTATGCACCAATCAAACATTTAAAGAATACATGCCCAAATCATATGAATAGATTCTAAAATTCCAAATGCAAGTTTGCACATTTCAATCATTCTAATCTACCACTATTCAAAAAGATATTCCAAGTGCGTACAAAACCCGACAGAAGACATCCATAACGACTTATCCAGATCCAACGAACAATCCATCGAAAAACCACTAAAACGATACAAGAGCCCTGATCAACAATAGAAAACACACATCCTTGGACGGAATACCACAAATCTCACAGCAAGAAATCGGATGGCAGTCCTAAGCATTACCAAATTTGTAGCTCCAATAATTGAAAACCAAACGAAAAACTTTATCGATCTCACAGGGGAAAGAACAAAACCCGACAGAAGAAATCGATAACGAAAGCAGATCAATGAACACCAGGAAACATCCGTGCTCATCGAGCAAAAATCATCAATGTAACTCGACGGAACACCGAAAATCGTTCACTTGCATTAGATCTATAACCACCAAGAACATTATCGACACACACAAATCCAGGATCAACATACCTAGAAGTTCTACCCATATCTACACTGGAAGAAAACTTGCTTAAAGCTTGCGTTCAACACTCGATCTAGCCGCGGAAAAACACACAATCGTTTAAAACCGAAGAAATCTTGCAGATCCCATGAATATCACGATCGGAACCCTAGAGAATTCTACTCTATAACTGCCATGGAAGAATACTTGCCTCTCCTTCACCGGAATCACACGCACAAGCCCCCCTCCTCCTCCGCTTGAAGCTCTCCCGAAGCCCTTCGCTCGAACCGTCGTGTTCGTCTCCCACTCGCAGCCGACAAAGACCCCTCTCCCCTTTTCTTTTCCAATGATTTCTTCATAAAGCATTTTTTTATTCACTTATTCACTAATAAAAAATGTTAATAGACAACGCTTTTCAAAAAGTGTTGTGTTTGACCCATAAATATTATTAATAGACAACGATTTTTAAAAAAGCGTTGTCTATTGGTAAGAAAATACAGAAATAGACAACACTTTTCACTAAAGACGTTGTTAAAAAGAAAAAGACAACGCTTTTTAAAAAAAGCGTTGTCTTTTAAGTGTTGTAAAATCTTAATTTTCTTGTAGTGTAGGCAGGAGTCGAATCTGGTGAAAGATGCATATTTGAGGCCAAATCTGCAAGCAAAGCGATGGAGGAAGTCATGACACTTGAACCCTACACGGCCCTGCCATAGGGGGTTGCCCAGGCCGTGTAAGGATGAGAGGGCGTGTAGCTGCACCAGAGAAGGAAGATGGTATGGTCGTGTGAACCTCACACGACCGTGCCAAGTTTTGAAGCCCAAGGAAGTCTGGGTCGTGTACACCACACGACCATGTCAGTTTTCCAGAGACAGGAGAAGCCTCGGTAGTGTGCTCTACACGGCAGTGTGAGGTTTCCAGAGAGCAGGAGAGTTTTGACCGTGTGCACCACACGACCATGCTAGGTTTCCAGAGGTGAAAGCAGTGCAGGCCGTGTGGATCTACATGGCTGTGCAAAGGGGGTGTTGATAGAGGCAAGACACGGCCGTGTACCTCACACGGCCGTGTAAGGTCAGCAGAGAAGAGAATGGAGCAGGCCGTGTGAACCTCACACGGTCGTGCCTCGGGGCCGTGTGGCGCCCAAACCCCTCTTCTATATAAGGCCTCCTTCAAGATTTGAAAGGTGATCTTCTCCCCTTTGGGAGAAAGCGAGATTTGGATCTTTCCTTCCAATCTTGGGAGGATTTCTGGGCGATCTAAAAGAATATCTTCAACGGATTCGACTCCGGGAGCGTGGATTGGATCCGAAGACCAAGCTTCATCCTAGATAAGTTTTCTTTCTCTCCTCTTCTTGGATTGGGGATCAAAGAAATACTTGTAATCTTTGTATTTTTGGATTTCTCTCTTTGATTCATGGAGTAGATCTCTTTGTTTTAGGATGGAGGGAGTATTTGTATGATGAATTGATGTAAACTCTTGTGGATTTTCCATTTCCTTGTTTCTATGATATTGTCTTGTTTGTATCAATTCAATCTTGAATGAATTGTTGTGATGTGGACCTAATTCTCATTTTAGATTGATTGTTTGAATGTCCTATGGATCTTGTAGAGATTATCTCCCACTCGATTTTCCGAGGGAAGCACGCGAAAGGTGCAAGCCCGTGTAAAGACGTTTGAGGGATGAGATTTAGGGAAAAATAGGATAATTCAAGAGGGTAGGATAGATTTAGGGATTAATCTTTGTATCTTATGGGTTGAGAAGTATGATCTTTGTGTTGATTATCCGAGGGATCTTCGTGACAGGAACATGCCCGTATAAGGACAACATAGGTTCATATCTAATTGATCACATTTAGGTATAGATTTCAGTCCTAGGTCGGTTGTCTATTGCAATAGAGAACCGACAACCTTCTATAAATGTTGGACAATTGAGAAATAGGATTTGGTAAATCATTTACATTGAGGAGTCTACAAAGAAACCAAAACTCCTAGAATATTCCTTTATCATAGCCCATAATCTTGTTTGTTGATCTTTCATTTCTATGTTTACTTTTCATTAGTTACATTTAGCTTTTAGAAACCAATTGATTAGTTGTTTAGCTAACTCGTGTTGAAACATTTCTAGTGCTTATTCCAGTCCCTGTGGATACGATAATCTTTTATATTACTTGCGACATTTTCGTATATTTTCGGAGGTCAACAAGTTTTTGGCGCCGTTGCCGGGGATTGCGCTATAACATTAAGAATTATCAATTGAGTTAGACTAGACATAACTTTTCTTTTCATTTGCATAGTTGTAACTAATTGTTAGAATTCTGTTTTTATAAGTTTTTCTTTTCTTGTATAACATTCTTGTCAATTTCTTTCTGTTGTGATTCTAATTCTGCATTTTTTATTCTAACATTCTTTGTCTAACTTTTCTCTGTTTTCTTTTGATTTACTCTTTCTCTATTCTTTCTTTTGTAAACATATCTTGTCATCTTGTTCTTGTGTATGAGAAGATCTAACTTTGCAGGAAAACTTCTTCCTCTAGACCCTGAGATAGACAGAACATTTCATAGAAGAAAAATTTTGCAAAGACAACGAGAAGAACAAGAACATTTTATGATGACAAACAGGCCACTAAAGGATTATGCAACATCTTATGCTAGGGGTTTTCGATATAGTATTTCAAGACCTTCAGTTGAGGCAAATAATTTTGAGATCAAACCTGCAATCATATCTATGGTGCAGCAAAATCAATTTGGTGGAGGACCGCATGAAGACCCAAATCAACACTTGGAGGTCTTCTATGAAATATGCGGTACAATGAAAATGAATGGTGTTCATTCAGAGGCAGTAGGTCTACTATTGTTTGGGTTTTCTTTGAGAGATAGAGTCAAGCAATGGTTGAATTCTTTGGCTCCAAATAGCATCACCACATGGGAGCAATGCGAGCAACAATTTCTTGACAAATTCTATCCCCCTAGTAAAACAGCTCATATGAGGAATCTTATTGCAAGCTTCAAACAAGCGGACTCAGAATCTTTATTTGAAGCATGGGATAGATACAATAGCATGCTCAGACAATGCCCACACCATGGTTTGGAAAGATGGTTAGTGCTACACACGTTTTATAACGGCATCAACTATCACACAAAAGTGTCCCTTGATTCAGCTGCTGGAGGGGCACTTATGAACAAGAGTTTAGATGAAGCCGAGGAGATAATCGAGAGTGTAGCACAAAACCACCATCAATGGGCTAATGAAAGAAGTGGTGGCTATTCTTGTATGAACCAAACAACAAAAGCATCAGGAAAATTTGATGTTGATGCAGTGACTTTGTTGGCTGCAAAACTGGATGCTCTTACAAAAAAATTTGAGAATATGGGAGCTAGCTCGAGTACAACCAATGCCATTGTTGCTTCTTGTGAAGTATGTGGAAGTTCTAAACATCTAAGTGACTCATGTCCATTGGGGGCTATAACTGCACAAATCAATCAATTAGAGCAATGTGATGCAATCATGGGTTTCAACCAGAGGCAAAACAACCCCTACTCAAATACCTACAACCCTGGATGGAAGAGTCATCCTAATTTCTCTTATAGAAATAACTAAGATCAAGGACCATCCATGGGGGCAAGGCCTAATTTTCAATCCGGGCAACAAAATTTTCAACAACAATCTTCTCAAGGCTTTCCTATGTCCAAAATTGAAAAGATGTTTGAAGAAATTATGTCCAGTTAGAATGAAATGAAAAAAGTTCAGAACGAAAAGAAACAAGACATTTTGAAGCTTACTCAGAGAATGGATAATTCTGATAGACATCAAAAGATTTTGGAAAGTCAGATTGCCCAACTAGCTTCCTCATCTTCTAGAGCACCAGGACAATTACTTGGAAAGCCTAATGTTAATTCCATGGAGCACTGTAATAGAATTGAGCTTAGGAGCGGACGGACCTTGGGAGATCCCCAAGTGACTGCTCTAAAAGGGATGCACAATGAATAAGAGCTCTCTCCTCCATCTCTAAATCAGATTCAAATTGATGAAGAGAGTACCACTAAGGTTGAAGAGACTCTTCCACTCAACCATCAAAGTATAGCAGTCCCTTTTCCTCAAAGATTGATTATGTTAAAGAAAGATGAAGAGTTTGACAAATTCTTGGAGAAGGTGAAAGAAATATATATTGAAGTACCACTCATTGATGCAATCCTTCAGATGCCCAAGTTTGCCAAATTCTTGAAGGACATCATGTCAAATAAGAGGAGGAAAGGAGATATTGAGACCATTGCACTTACAGAGGAATGTAGCGCTCTTTTGGGAAAGAACACTTCCCCAAAGTTGAAAAACCCTGGAAGCTTTTATATTCCTTGCAATATAGGAACTGAATTTATTGAAAAAGCTTTTTGTGATTTAGGGGCAAGTGTTAGCCTCATTCCTTATTCTATTTGTAATAAGTTAGGTCTCAACAACTTTAAACTTACTACCATGGCACTACAACTTGCTGATCACTCCTGCAGGTACCCTATGGGTATTGTGGAAGATGTGCCGGTAGAAGTAGATGGGAGTATAATCCCCACCGATTTTGTTGTGCTAGACATGGAGGAGGACCTAAAAATCCCTATCATATTGGGAAGACCATTCCTTGCTACAGCAAGAGCTATTATAGATGTTAAAAATCATAAACTTTCTTTGGTAATCGGTAAGGAACGGTTGGAATATGATTTATCTAAAGCCTCTAACCATGTTTCTTCTCTCTTGAATGCTTGTAGCAGGACAAACATTTAGAAATTGGAGGAATGGAATTTCCATCCTCATGGGAGGCCACCAAATGAAGAAAACTATGTGGTGGAAGATGTTGGGAGGAGACCTCCCAACAAAAATGACAAATATGTCTTCCCTCCAAGGGCAAGGAAAAGAGGGGAGTAATTAGATTGGTCGAGCTAAAGACCTTAAACAAGCGCTTCTTGGGAGGCAACCTAAGGGTTTCTTTTTAGTTAAGTCCTGTTCTATGTTTCAAATTTTCATTAGTAGTGTTTTACTTGGTTTTTGTTTTATTTTCAGGTTGAAATTTCACTTCCATGAGCTGGCCATGACTTCTTCATGGGCATGGGAGTGTGGGAGGAGCTAGAAAAGAGGAGAAGTGTCAATTGGAGCAAAACAGAGCATGGCTGTGTGTTGCACACGGCTAAGCTTACGGTGCAGAAAAGGGAGATGCTTGGGCCGTGTCTACATGGCACGACCGTGTGAAGAATCCAGAGGAGGAGAGTTTCTCGGTTGTGTTTACCACACGGCCGTGCGAAGGAACCATTGAAGAAGCATACACTGGTCGTGTCATTCGACACGACCGTGTATTGATTCCAGAGAAGAAGGCTGTTGAGGCCGTGTTCCGGACACGACCGTGCAAGGAAGACCGAGAGGAAGAAGGATATGGCCGTGCCAATTGGCACAGTCGTGTGAATTAACCCGAGAAGGAGAGGGAAGGGGTCGTGTAGATCTACACGGCCCGTGTGGGGAAATTTTGCCAGGCCGTGTCTACTATACACGGCCAGATCCAGGTCGTGCCCCCCACACACCCTCTTCATCTTTGCACCCCATTCTCTCCAAAACTCCCCTTTTCTCTAACCTCTGTTCCAAGTTTTCTCAGATCTAGTTCTAAAACCTTCCCTTCTCCACAAATTTCAACCAGATCTAGATCCTTCTCTTCTCCTAGATCTAAGTTCTCCATCTCCTTAACCTAAGATCTTGTTCTTTGAGACCTATTTCCTCAAGATCTAATTCCTCTAAGCATAAATAGTACCCAACCCTATTTAAACTAGACATTATATCCAATCTTTTGAAGAAACTACGCAAGAGAGGTGGTGGTGTAAGTGGAGACAAAGGGAAGGAGCCAAGCAAAGATAAGGGGAAACAACCAGTCAAAAGCAAGGGGAAGAGGACATCACGCGATGAAGGTAATGACAATGAATTCAATATTGTATTTCGAAATGATGATCATATAACTAGATTTGCAATTCTTGTCAATAGAAAGATTGTGTGTATTAGGTATATGGACCCAACTATTTTAGATATAATGAGAATTAGGGATGATGTAGATTGGATGATAGAGTTCCTAGATTGGAGTGATATGTTGTACTCACATCTACCAACTTATCCTCATCTTGTTTTGGAGTTTCTAAGTTCGTTAGATGTCCATTTTACCAATGAGGATGATTATGTTGGCAAGATAACTTTTAGATTAATGAATCAAGAATTTCAATGGACATTTAGTGACTTTAACACTTGTTTTGGATTGTCTTCTGGTAGCTCTCGAAGGTTTGATTTTAGGTTTAATTGGAATCATTTTTGGAATTCAATTACCGGATTAGATCACCCTTTTGAGCCATCTAGAGCCAAGGCTTCTTACATGAAAAACCCTATTTTTAGATATCTACATAGAATCATGAGCAAAACTATTTTTGGTAGGGGTGAAAGTGATGGAGTCGTCAAAAAAGTAGAACTTTATTCTCTATGGGCTATGCTACATAAAGTTGATTTTGATTCCAGTTTTCATTTCTTACAAACCTTAGTGAGAACTGCGAGGGCATCCTTGGGATCAATAGTTCTTGGTGGGTTGATTACTCAAGTAGCAGTTAATTTGGAACTTGATTTTGATGGGTTGGAGGTTGTTCATGGCAATGATATGATCGATATGGATGCATGTCTTGCCATGAAAATGTTTATTCGGGATGAGAACAGTTTTGCATTTCCTAGGAGGAATGATTTTCCTTTACCTCTTCCTTGTCCCGAACGAACTTTCATTCGTAACCCAACTAATTGGGTAATCACTGATGTAGACCCCGAGAATGTCCCTTCCATATCTAGAGACACAGAGCCACACATTGAGCCCTCGACATCTGGATACCCGCAGCCATCCGGACATCCGGATCCTGCTAGACATTCTTTTGCCTATAGTACGGGTTCTTCCAGATTTGACTTTTTTAATTTTTGTACTTCTCTAGAATCGCTTCATGAGAAGCATGAGGCCCAACGAAGAATGTTGGAAGGTCGTTTCTCTTTATCAGATAATCAATTTAGAGAAGTACAAGAGAAATTTCAGTTCATGAGGAATTTTCAAGGTTAAGTTACTGAATTTGTTCAGGATTATGATACAAATCAAGCTAGAATGAGGGATTTTATGCAAAGCATGAGTGTCACTAGTCAACAAGTAGATGCTTTATTTGAGTATCATATAATCCTGAGTGAAACTCCAGGTTTCCCTAGTTTTCCCATTGGCCAGCCACGTCGTAGGCACCATTTTCCTCGTCCCCCTCCACCTCCACCTCCACCTCCACCATATTGATATCATCGGGACGATGAAAAGTTTGAGTCTGGGGTGTCAAACCTGATTTCTTTTTGCATTCTAGTTTTCAGTTTTTGTTTGTTTTCTTGTTTTCTGCATGTTTAGTTTTTGTTTGGCATTCTATTTCGATTGTCTTGCTTGAGTGCTTGTTTTGATAGTCATTTGACTATCTTTTGAAATCTTGTGACATACATTTTGAGAACATCAAAACTTCACTTATATGCTTTCTTATCTTCAAGATAAAATGTTAGCACGTTCATTATCTAGATTCATGATGTTGTAAATAATGCTAGTAGTACGCCTAGTGTACCTCTTTTCTCTATCTTGAGTAGCATGATATAAGCTAAGTATCATTTGGGGATAATTTTAGTCTTGGCTTGACCTTAAGAATCTTATTTTCACTACACTTTGACTTGATGCTTGAATGGTTGATATCATTGAAATAGTCATGATTCATCTTGTTTGTTTAGTACTTTGTTTCCATGGTGATTTTTCAAACTTCATTTTGGTTACTGGATGAGGCTCAACTCATGCAAGCTCATTTGGAAAAATCAAAATATCCCAACATTTGTGCTAAAAGTACATTTGTGAAATAAGATTTGCATAATGCAAATGCTTATGAAAAAAAAATGTGAAAAAAAAAGAAATGAAAAAAAATGAATAAGGAATATAAAAATAGTTATCGTGAGTGGAATCTAACAAGTCACTCCTTTGAGACCGAGTTGGGTGACTGGGGAAATGACTGCTTAGCTTCTCTTGAGATTGAGCACGCCTTTGAGACCTTGGGTTGATTGAGAAATATGAACTAAGTGGGTGGCAAGTAAGTGTCTATCACTGGTTACTTGTCTACCACCGGATACATTAGGAATTCAAACTTGATGATGACTTGACTAGGACATAGATTGAAACTTGAAGAGTTTTGAGTTGTTTTATTTGCACTGTGCAAGGATACTTATGCTTGAGCCAAACTTAACTTGCTTTCATGATCATCCTTACTAATGAAACTTTTTGATAGAGTTAGGAGAATGCATTAGGGATATGAGAGCATTGTAAAACATATGAATTTAGATTGCAGCATTTTTCTTGAGGACAAGCAAAGGTTTAAGTCTGAGGGTGTGATGTGTGTAGATTATATACACTTATTAGCATGTTTTGACGCACATTCACATACTTTGAGCATGCTTGATCTATGCATTTTCGTACTTTCAGCTTATCTTTTTAGCATATTTACTTTCTTTGTTCGGAGATATGCTTTTGTGCATTTTTTGTATGCAGGAGTCGAATCTGGTGAAAGATGCATGTTTGAGGCCAAATCTGCAAGCAATGCGATGGAGGAAGCCATGACACTTGAACCCTACACGACCCTGCCATAGGGGGTTGCCCAGGCCGTGTAAGAATGAGAGGTCGTGTAGCTGCAACAGAGAAGGAAGATGACATGGCCGTGTGAACCTCACACGACCGTGCCAAGTTTTGAAGCCCAAGGAAGCCTGGGTCGTGTACACCACATAACCATGTCAGTTTTCTAGAGACAGGAGAAACCTCGGTCGTGTGCTCTACATGGCCGTGTGAAGTTTCCAGAGAGCAGGAGAGTTTTGGCCGTGTGCACCACACGGACGTGCCAGGTTCCCAAAGGTGAAGGCAGTGCAGGCCGTGTGGATCTACACGGCCGTGCAAAGGGGGTGTTGATAGAGGCAAGACACGGCCGTGTACCTCACACAGCCGTGTGAGGTTGGCAGAGAAGAGAGTGGAGCAGACCGTGTGAACCTCACATGGCCATGCCTCGGGGCCGTGTGGAGCCCAAACCCCTCTTCTATATAAGGCCTCCTTCAAGATTTGAAAGGGGATCTTCTCCCCTTTCAGAGAAAGCGAGATTTGGGTCTTTCCTTCCAATCTTGGGAGGATTTCTGGGCGATCTAAAGGAATATCTTGAACGGATTCGACTCCGGGAGCGTGGATTGGATCCGAAGACCAAGCTTCATCTTAGATAAGTTTTCTTTCTCACCTCTTTTTGGATTGGGGATCAAAGAAATGCTTGTAATCTTTGTATTTTTGGATTTCTCTCTTCGATTCATGGAGTAGATCTTTTGTTTTAGGATGGAGGGATTATTTGTATGATAAATTGATGTAAATTCTTGTGGATTTGTCATTTCCTTGTTTCTATGATATTATCTTGTTTGTATCAATTCAATCTTGAATGAATTGTTGTGATGTGGACCTAATTCTCATTTTAGATTGATTGTTTGAATGCCCTATGGATCTTGTAGAGATTATCTCCCACTCGATTTTCCAAGGGAAGCACGCGAAAGGTGTAAGCCCGTGTAAGGACGTTTGAGGGATGAGATTTAGGGAAAAATAGGATAACTCAAGAGGGTAGGATAGATTTAGGGATTAATCTTTATATCTTATGCGTTGAGAAGTATGATCTTTGTGTTGATTATCCGAGGGATCTTCGTAACAGAAACATGCCCGTGTAAGGACAACATAGGTTCATATCTAATTGATCACATTTAGGTATAGATTTCAGTCCTAGGCCGGTTGTCTATTGGAAGAGGGAACCGGCAACCTTCTATAAATGTTGGATAATTGAGAAATAGGATTTGGTAGATCATTTACATTGAGGAGTCTACAAAGAAACCAAAACTCCTAGAACATTCGTTTATCATATCCCATAATCTTGTTTGTTGATATTTCATTTCTATGTTTACTTTTCATTAGTTACATTTAGCTTTTGGAAACCAATTGATTAGTTGTTTAACTAACTCGTGTTGAAACATTTCTAGTGCTTATTCCATTCCCTGTGGATATGATAATCTTTTATATTACTTGCGACATTTCCATACACTTGCGGAGGTCAACAAGGATCTCTATAGTAAAAAAAAAATTGCTAACGTACAATTTGAATAGAGTTTAATAAAAAACTTGAAAATCAATATATTGCATTTAAAATATGATAAACTTCATATAAAATATATTTCTTAAGATTCTTTGAAAAGTGCAACACCATACAATATATATATGTACAGGTTTCTCCAAAAAGTGCAATATCTACAAATACAAAAAAAAATAAGTATAAAATAATCTTTAAAAAAATCTAGATCTTTAACATTTTGAGAAGCAAAATCAATAATAAGATCTTCAAAATCAAGTTTTTCTAATACCTAATTTTCGATGCATAAAATTGTTAAGTCAAATCATTATCATCATTTTATCTCAAATCTTCGTGCTCATTCATTGCATGATTATGATCATCGTTTTCTTTCAATTCTTTTCACTTATTGATTGCATGATCTTTTAGTTCTTCTTAATTACTTGATTGTTGTTCATTTGTTGCATGATCATTTAGTTCTTCTTGTCTTTCTTCTTATAATTCATTAATTGAATCTTCAATTGAAGAGTCAGCTTTAAAAAACTTATGAAAAACATCTGTAATATGTTCTACTCTTTTTTTTTTTCTGATTCCTTGATTGATATTTCTTTTGGAAACACGTTTGTACTACAAATTTCAAATGTAAAAATAAAACACATAAAACTAGCAACAAAGCTAGCAATGAAACAAACATAAACAATAAAAATAATAGTGAAAGAGCAATAAAACTTGGTTTGTGCTTGAAGTAATCGATATAATCTAGTCTATAATGATTAAAATTAGGATGATATATTTTAACTCTTTCAAATCTTTAAGAAAAATCATAAAATATTGGGCTCAAATACAATATTAAAAATTAATATTGAATATTGACAATAAGGAAAAAATATAGATTAGTAGGTAACTTACATTGTAAGTTTATATATTGATGAAACCAAAATTTCAATTAGAGAATATTTTTTTTATTTAATTAGAAGAGATTCAAAAGAGATGAAGGAAGGAAATTAGTGTTCATGATTCAAACTTTACTCTTAAGAGAATTCCAACTTCTTTAAACAAATTAATGAAGAAAGAGTTGTACAAGGAATAAAATCTTGGAAAGAAAAAAACAAGATCATTTTTTTGCTTTCGTTTTTTTTAGATTTTTTAATGGAAAATATATTTTTTTAGCCTTTATTAAAAAAATCCAATAATACATATATTTTTGGACCTTTAATAAAATAATCCAATAAAATATATATTTTTTTGGACCATTACTAAAACAATCTAACAATATATATATTTTTGACCTTTATTAAAATAATCTAATAAAATATATTTTTTGAATTTTTATTAATATATATATATATATATATATATATATATATATATATATATATATTGTATATGCATATCAAATTTGAGGGCCCCTGAAAATCGAGGGTTCTAAGCTGTCGCCCCCGATGACATGCCTCAGGGCCGACCGTGGGTAGAGTATCCATACAGTCTTTTAAGTATCCACAATTCGATGTATTATAGGGCATTTTCTTATGGAAGGATGATAAATTAGAGATGTTAGACAATTAAATTATCTGTTGCGTCAGCTTTATCCTGATGACCTGTGAAAAACTTTCGTGGGATCAAATCAATCATTCATAACTAGTCAGCCTGAAAAATTAGAAATTGGATTTGCTACAAAAATAATTGAAGAATTTAAATCATATTTCTACAGTAATTCAAAATTTCCCTACTTGATCGTCCATAGGGAACTTTATCTTCTGATAGAAAGTAGAAATGACTGTCCTAAATTCATTCAAGGTCGGTCGACCCAGGATAACATTATATGCTGATGGAGCATCTGCAACTATAAAGATCGATCGATGCATTCGCATAAGAAGCTCCTCCTCTAAGGATATGGCCAAATTTATCTGACCCAGTGGTTGTACCTCATTGCCTATGAACCCATATAATAGAGTAACCATAGACTGAAGCTCGCTTGAGTCAATCTGCAATTGGTCAAAAACTTGTTTAAAGCTAATATTAACAGAGCTATCAGTATCAATAAAAGTACATGAAATGTTATAATTGGCTATAACAACCTTGATTATCAGTGCATCATCATGGGGTACTTCTAGCCCCACCAAATCTCTAGTCCAAAACTAATCTCTGGCCCTACTGCCTTCTCACCGCTACATCCGATGGCATGAATTATTAATCGCCAAGTGTGCGACTTCCTTGCTCGGTTAGAATCACCATCAGTGGGCCCTCCTGCTATTATGTTAATGTTGCCCCAAGCGGCATTACTGTAATTTTCTTCCTATTGAGTTGATGATAGCTCTACTTGTACTTGATTGGGTGTCCGTGCCTGTACGGGAAGAGGCAATATTCCCACTTGTGATCCGCTCAGTTGATATTCGATTTTGAGCGGGTTGTTCTGTCGAGGATATCGCCGGTGATTTGGGATTGGAGAGTGCCGATGATATCGAGTGTTACTGCTTGTTGATTCTTCAAAGTGAAATAATTTTCAGTATCATGAGTATTAGTCAAATGGTATGTGCACCATCTTTGAGGAAAATATTAAGGAACTCCCACATGATGCACTGCGGCTTGAGGTCGCGGCTAAGAATGACGATGGTGTGGGCCCACCCAAGGTCCTTTAGGAGGCTGGACAGGTCCCACCGGACGAGCTATTGTTGGCACTGGTTCAGAAGTATTAACCTCTTTCCTACGGGCAGCTTGAGCCTCTTATACATTGATAAACTCCGAAGCTCGTTCAATTAATATATCAAAATTGGTAGGAGGATTGCTAGCTAAATCATTGAAAAAATCATTATCATTAAGTCCCTAAGAGAAGGCGCTTACTAGGATCTCTATAGTTGCCAATGGAACATCAATAACCACTTGATTGAACCTATTAATATAAGCTCTAATGGATTCTTTAGGTCCTTGCTTAATAGAAAAGATACTCCATGGAGTTTTATGATACCTTCGATTGCTGGAAAAATGATGAAGATTACCTTGCGGAAATCCTTGAAGCAACGAATAGAATTCTCCAGCAGTCGCTTAAACCATCTTTGAGTGGCTCCTCCAAAAGTAGTAAGAAACATCCGACATTTAACTCCATCAGTGAATTGTTGAAGAAGCGCTGCATGCTCAAACTTGAGAAGATGATCTTCGGGATCAGTTGTTCTCGAATATTCTCCAACATTCAAATTCTGATAATGTTTCGGCAACGGATCATCCAACACTCGTTGAGAGAATGGAGTGATAATTCTTTCAGGAGAACTATCGCTAGCTACCACCTTCCCCTTTCCCTTTTCCCTTACAAGGGGTTCTCCAGAGGTTTCCTGAAGGGCTGCTCTTCATCCTCCTTATTCCAGAGGTGTTCAAAAATAAGCTTTAGGACGTCGAGTGGGAGAGAGAGGAGAAGAGAACAGATAAGCCCGATCTCCTCCTTTGATTTCCCTTTCTCGGTGGTGTGAAGTTACCGACATCGACGGAGGTGGCACCACAGGTAGTGTGCCACTAGTATTCACTTGTTGTTGTTGTTGTTGCTACAATATCTTCTATACTCTTGCATTGATGAGTAACTCCATATCATCTTGTGAAATAGTAATATTATTGGGTTTACCAGCTTCCTCCATCTTCATAGTCTCAGATTCAGGTGAATAGTTCCCACAAACGACGCCAAATTTGACCTTGTCTGAAATCTGTGAAGATAAGCACTGGTTCCGATGAGTGACGATGACCTCTGATGAAGATGAATTATGAAGATCTAAAGAAACTCCTCAACGCTCCTACGCACAGTGAGACGAGCCAACAAAGCTTTAGTGACCTAAGACTGGGCCCTCCGACGTTCAAGTCAGTTCCTCTCACAGATGGAAGAAGAAGAAGAAGAAGAATAGTAACTGAAGTGAAACAAAGTTTAGATGCTAGAACTTGTGTACCTTGCCAATGGAGAGGATCCCCTTTTTTATACTACCTCATGTGACCTCCATAATCATGAGGTGATCCCCGGTTCATTAGAGTTTGTTAAGAGAATAAGTCATCTTCTATACTTCGTGCAATAATCCTTTAAGGAATATGTTTTGTACCCCAGATGTACCCATTTTGTCATTTATGACTTGTATTTATAATGGGGGCACGTCATCATAATTGAAGAAGCTTCTAAAAGATATTTCCCGTCAAATATTCTGTTAAGCATGTCTCGACCTGTTATTCAAGTCGGTCGTATATAATGTTGATAATACCTCCTTCTGAATATGTCTCGGTCGGCCATTAAAGATGGTCGTATATACTGTTATAATGCTTTTTGTTGAATATGTCTTGGCCGGTTGTTCAAGCCGGACGTATATATTGTTCAAACTACCTTCTGTTGAATATATCTTAGCTGATCATTCTAGCCCGCCGTATATACTGTTACGAATGCCTTCTGTTGAATATGTCTCGGTTGATCGTTCAAGTTGGTCATATATATTGTTTAGACTACCTTTTGTTGAATATATCTCAGTCGGTCGTTCTAGCCGATCATATATACTGTTATAAATGCTTTCTATTGAAACTGTCTTTTATGTTCGGGTGGGCTTTGTCCGACCGAGCATATATAAGCACGTGGGTGCTCGCTCGGCCTGCTGTCAGCCTGTTATATGCTGAGAGTCTTATATAAGGATAAATTCTTTTATGCTCGGGTGAGCTTTACCCGACTGAGCATATATGAGCGCGGGGGCACTCGCTTGGCCTGCGGTAAGCCAATAATGTGTTGAGAATCTTATATAAGGCTAAATGCCTTTATGCTAAGATGAGCTTTGCCCGATTGAGCATATATGAGCACGTGGGTGCTCGCTTAGCCTACGATCGACCGACAATATACTGAGAATCTTATATAATGCAAAATATGTTTATGCTCGGGCGGGCTTTGCCCGACCGAGCATTTATGAGCGCGAGGGCGCTCGCTCGACCTGTGGTCAACCAGTAATGTGCTGAGAATCTTATATAAGGCTAAATACCTTTATGCTTGGGCGGGGTTTGCCCTGACTGAGCATATATGAGCACGGGGTACTCACTCGGCCTACGATCAACCGGTAATGTGCTGAGAGTCTTATAAAAGACTAAATGTCTTTATGCTCGGGCGGGCTTTGCTAGGCCGAGCATATATGAGCGCGTGGGTGCTTACTCGACCTTTATTCAATCGGCTATTTACCTTTCCTATCTCTCTGGACCTAAACCCTTCCTCCATTCACCAGACCCATCTATCATAACCCGTATCAATAACCCTTAAGATAATAGTGGCGAAAGAAATTATGAACATAATGAGCGTATATGCACCACAACTATGATTAGAGGAAGCTATCAAATCAAGGTTTTTGGATGATTTAGATGAAATATTATAAAATATTCTACCAAATAAAATGATTTTAATAGGAGGTGATCTAAATGAGTATGTTGGAGTGAAAAATGAGGAATACGAGAGGGTACATTAGGGTTATGGGTTTGGAACGAGAAATGAGGAAGGGAAAGCTATATTAGATTTTGCGATAGCATATGACCTTATATTAGCTAATATATTTTTTCAAGAAAAGAGAAGAACACTTAGTCACATTCAAAAGTGGGAATAATAAATTATAAATTGACTCTCTTATGGTTAGGAAGAAGGATATAAAGATTTGTAAAGATTGTAAAGACATCCCTAGAGAAAGCTTAACTACCCAACATACATTATTAGTATTAGATATACGCCTTAAACTTAGTATCAATAGAAAGAAAATATATACGATTGCAAGAATTAAGTGGTGGAAGTTAAAGGATGGGAAGTAAAATATATTTAAGGAGAAGGTAGAAGTATAAGCATTAGGTGAAATATACTATGACTCTAATACAACATAGGATAGGATGGTATCAAAGTTGAAAGTAGTAGCTAAGAGTGTAGTTGGTGAGTCAAAGGGACATGCACCACTAAGGAATCTTGGTAGTGGAATAAGAAAGTACAAGAGAAAGTGAAGGAAAAATGAATAGCTTATAAGGAATTATATATTTGTAAGAACGAGGAAAACTTAAAAAAATATACAATAACTAGGAAAGAAGCTAAGAAAGTAGTGAGTGAAGTAAAGAATGAAACTTTTGAATGATTTTATCAAAAATTAGATACAAAAGAAGGGGAAAGAAATATTTATAGAATAGCTAAAGTGAGATAAAGGAAAATAAGAGATCTTAGCCAAATAAAATGTATTAAAGATGAATGTAATATGGTATTAGTAATGATGGAGAAATAAAAAAGTAGTGGAAGATGCATTTTCATCAACTTTTTAATAAAGGTTTAGGTGACCAACTTAACTTAGGTAATTTAAGTAGGTCAAATGAGCATAGAAATTTTAATTTTTATCATAGAATTCAAACTTTAGAAGTAAAATAAACTTTAAATGAGATGCACAATGGAAAAGTTGTTAGACCAGATGATATTCCGATAGAGGTATGGAAGTGTTTAGGGAAACAAGGTATTGAATGACTTACAAAATTATTTAACATAATATTGAAAATGAAAAAAATGCCTAATCAATGGAGGATAAGTACTCTAGTTCCCTTATATAAAAACAAGGAAGACGTACAAAATTGTGCAAACTATAGGGATATTAAACTAATGAGTGAAACTTTGGGAAAAGGTAATAGAAAAAAGATTAAGGAAGAAGACCACAGTGATAGAAAATCAATTTGGGTTCATGCCTGGAAGGTCGACAATAGAAGCTATACGTCTTCTTAGAAAATTAATTGAAAAATATCGGGAGTAAACATAAGATCTACACATGGTATTCATTGACTTAGAAAAAACTCATGATAGATTCCCAAGAGAAATTATATGGAGAATTCTAGAAATGAGAGGTGTTAGTATAACATATATTGAACTAATTAAGGATATGTATGAGCATGTAACAACTAGAGTAAGACTTCAGGCGGAGTAACTGAACCATTTCTAATAAAGATAGGGTTACATCAAGGATCAACTCTAAGTCCTTATCTTTTTGCACTAATTATGGACAAACTCACTGTGTACATTCAAGATACAGTACCATGGTACATGTTTATAGATGATATTATTTTGGTAGATGAAACATGTAAAGGAGTAAATGCTAAAATAAAATCTTGGTGGGAAACACTAGAAGGGAAAAGTTTTAACCTTAGTTGATTAATGACAGAATATATGGAATTTAAGTTTAGTAATATTAGAAGTAATGAGACAATTATTAAGATAGGAGAGGACGAGTTGCCCGAAATTGAGTGATTTAAATATTTAGGATTATTTTTGTAAAATGATGGAGGGATTGAGAGAGATGTCTTACATATAATACAAGAAGGATGGTTGAAATGAAGGGAAGCGTCGAGTATTTTATGTGACCGTAACGTACCTCTTAAACTTAAAGGTAAGTTATATAAAACTGCAGTTAGACCTGCTATGTTATATGGAGCTGAATGTTGGGCTATGACTTGAGCACATGAGCAGAAGATGAGCTGCAGAGATGAGGATGTTAAGGTGGATGTGTGGACATACGAGGATAGATAAAATAAGAAATGAGAACATTAAAGAGAAAGTTAAAGTTGCATCAATTGAGGGAAAACTCTGAGAGACACATTTAAGTTGGTACGGACATATACTTACACTACCAATAAATGCTTCAGTTAGGTGATGTGAAACTATGATAAACATGCATATCAAATGAAGAAGAGGAAGATAAAAAAAGACATGGTTAGCAATAATAAAACAAGATAAAATTTATTTAAATATAGATGATGATATAGTAGGAGATAGAGCTTAATGACGTAAAAGGATTCATACAGCCGACCCCACCTAGTAGGAAAAAACTTGGTTATTGTTGTTGTTATTGTACAAACTCTAAATAATCTAACTGAACTCAACCTCAATACCAACCAATTAATTTCGTTAGAGCTAGCACTAATCTAGGGGGAGTAAGTGAAATTCCAACAAATGAATACGAAGATGAACAAAATCAATCACAAGAAAATGAACAAACACAAGCTGAACCTAGAACAATAAGAATTAGCTTAGACCACCCAGTTGAACAAATTATAGATGACCCAGACTTAAGAGTTCTGACTAGATCATCCTTTAGAAACCTAAGTTAAATATTCTTAATCTCTAAAATTAAATCCAAAATAATATAAGAATCCCTACTTGTCCCAGACTGGATTATAGCCATGTAGGAAGAATTGACTCAATTTTTAAAAAAATAAATCTGGGACTTAGAACCACTACTTGAAAATAAAAAAGTAATAGAAACTAAGTGGGTATTTAGAAATAAACTAAGTGAAAATGGGAAAATTGTGAGAAATAAAGCCAGATTAGTTGCCAAAGGGTTTATTCAAGTAGAGAGACTTGACTATGATGAAACATATGCTCCAGTAGCGAGACTTGAGTCTATTATAATGCTACTGAGCAATGCAGCCCATAAAGGATTTAAACTTTATCAAATGTATGTTAAGTGCACCGCTAATTAAAGAGGAAGTGTACGTAAGTCAACCAACTAGATTTGAGAATCTAGATCATCCTGACCACGTGTTCAAACTAAAAAAGGGCTTGTATCATCTTAAACAAGTACCTTGAGCTTGGTATGAAAGGTTAACCTCCTATCTGTTAGCTAGAGCCTTAGAGCCAATCATTTGATGATTGTATTTTGGACTTATTGTATCATATTCTATATAAATAAAGGCATTTTGATTTTGGTTATTATACTTACTTGTATTGGTGCCAAATAAACTAAGTATAATAACGTCCTTGAGTAGATGGTTCTCACCTATATCAATCGGTTAGTTGAACCGATAGTGAGATGATATAGGGAACACTACTCTTAATCATTCCTAGTCGAGTATTAACATTCAGGGACAATGTTAATGCAATAAGACTAGCATGTAGGTCAACTCGATGACTTGATCTCACAAGTCATGGATATAGAGATATCAAGTTGACACATGGGTATACATTAGAGAATATATACTGAATGACCCGCCATGAGAAAGTATCATGGATCGTTATATGAGTGTCATATACTTTCTCATGTGGCTATTAGTATGACTACTAGTCCTTAGACCTGAAGTCACCATAGATCCCTACATAAGGAGTTATGTACTTTGGTTTCGTCAAACGTCACCCGTAACTGGGTGGACTATAAAGGTGATTACTGGGTATATAACAAATTATGCAGAGGGATGTGAGTGATGTAGATGGGATCTATCCCTCCTATATGACGGGAGAGACATCGGTATTCTTGATAGAGTGAGACCACGAAGTGCATGCCATGCCCAAATGAGTCAATATAGGATATTGAGCTCATTTGAGTTAGTGAGTCTACTTGGAGTTCAAGATTTAGATTGGTCAGAGGATGACACGGTCTATGCCTCACATTGACCAATCTAGATGTCTAGGATAGAAGGATACTTGTCATATATTGTGAGGAGTCACAATTAGTAGTCACAAGGTGATGTTGGATCTCAACATTCTTGTAACTTGGGTAGTAATGATGTGTTGCTAGATACCGCTCATTACTTATGCTCCTAAATGGGTTTAGGACATTGCCAACGTTACAAGAACCTATAGGGTCACACACTAAGGACAATTAGATGGAGATTAGGTTCATATGATGAACCAAGAGGATTAGATTCATTTGATGAATCAAATTGGATTAAGAGTAATCCTAATTGGGCTAACTTGAGTTGGACTCAAGTGGATTCATTTATTCAATGAGTCTAATTTAGATTATGACTCATTAAATCAACCTAATTTAATGAATTAGATTCATTATATTAAGTTGGCTTGAATCAAATGGTTAGATTAGATCAACCATGGAAGAGATTTGGTCAAGTTTGACTTGACTTGAGAGGAAGATTAAAAGTCAAGTTTGACTTGACTTTATGCCACCTCATTGTGAGTTGACATTGATGTGGACCAATGATGTTACTCCACTTCATCATGGGTGCCACCTCATGGAAGTTACAAAGCCATTTTCTTTAATAGCTTCACATTAATTGCACTTAATGCAATTTTTTGGGAGTTACACAACTTGAAAGTGGCACTACTGGTAAAGCGTTTCAATAAGTTTTTTAATTCTAATAAATTTAGATCGCAGACAAAGAGGCATGAGCAAAAGAGAAGAACGATTCGTTGCTACAACTGCAACGAAGAAGGACACATCAAAGATGACTGCCCAAAATTGAAGAAAAAGGGAAGAATAAAGGAAAAGCGACAATCTTCCTCCAAACAGAAGAACCTGAATGCCACTTGGTCAAATTCGTCTTCTTCCGAATCAGACATCGAAGCCTTCTCGGGGTTAGCGCTAATGGCTAACCATCAGCTGGAAGAAGAGTCAAGCTCAGAGATGAGCATAGATGAAGGGGGAGGAACATCAGAGGAAGAAAACTGTAGTGAAGGGGGAGCATCACCAAGTCAGGTAAGTAAGGTACGTAATCTAACCCCAACTCAGTCCTTTCAATTTATTAAGTCTCTTTCTAAAGATTTATTCAAATTAGAAAAATAGAATGCTGACTTAAATAGAATTTTAGATAAATTAAAATAAGAAAATGTTAATTTAAAATTAGAAATTAAAAATTTAAAAACTGATGCATCTTTAAAACAAATGTTTTTCAAAAGTCAAAACTTAGGATTTATGGAAAATTAAACTGGTATGTTAAACATCATCAAGGTCAACTTAGGAAAATACCCAAGAATTATATACCCCCTAAGTTTCTGATTAATTCCGTAAAAAGAAACCTCTATTAGATTCCAAAAGCTTTATTAGACTAAGTTTCTTTTATTATTAAATCTTGCAGCAAGAAAATTAAACGTTAAAATTTCTCTATGAGGCTTTGTCTAAGGAAGTGATTGTTGCTCCAATAACCAAGAAGGCCTAGTGCCTCGCCACAACCTGGAAGCTGAAATATTGAAATAAAATGTTTAATTAACTTTATGAAGAAACATTAAACAAGAATTAAATAATTCTTTGAAAGTTTTTCAAATATTGTATTTAAAAATCTTTAAAATTCTTACTTAGAATGTTTTTAAGGTCATTTTACTTAGAATTTTTTTTCAAAATTCTAAAAATTCATTTTGCTCAGAAATGTTTTTAACTTAAGAATTTGCTAAATATTTTTTAAATAAATATCATATTCATTTATTATTACCCCGTTTTTGTTGTGATCAAAGGTGGAGAGAAACATACAAATTTACGTACAAGTTTAAGGGGAGAGAATTTTTTTTTCAAAACTCTAAGTTTTAAAAATATTTTTGAAAAATTATGGTTAAACTCTTAATTAAATAGTTACAATTTATTTTAATTACAAATTTATGCTTAAAAATGTTAGTTTAGTAATTTCTTTAAAATTACTGTTTCTCTATTTTTACCCTAACTTGAACTTGGGTTAATGCACATAAAAAAGGGAGAGATTGTTAGATCCCATGGTTGTTTTGATGTGATTAACCAAGTTGGTTAGGTCCTTCTTTGTGTTTGATCCCTGTGTCTGAGTGTGCAGGAACTTAGGAGCGCAGGAAGTCGAGCGGAAGACACAACTAGCGAGAAGGACGGCACGGGAAGGGAGCCGACGGGCTCGGTGCGTCCGAAGGAGGAGAGAGATGCGGAAGAGTACACCGGTGGATGAGTAGAATGTGCACGGTGTTCGAGGGACGTTAAGCCAGGTCGGAAGACTGCTCGAGGAGAAGGCCGGAAACTAGGTTCGGGTGAGCCCTATTTCGGTTGGCCGGAATCACCCAAAAGGACGGAACTTCGAAAGTTGAAGCAAAGAAGAAAACTAGCTAGAAAGGCAGGTCAAGGCACCTTCATCATGGCTTGAAGGCGCTTTCACCTTGAAGGTGCCTTCAAAGCTTGATGAAGGCGCCTTCATCTGGTCAAAATAACCATTTGCGCTGTGGATAGAGTTCTATCCGGTCACTCCCTTGGAGGCACCTTGGACCTCTATTGGAGGCATCTTGGACCTCCGAGATAGTATTTCCAGAGGCTATATAAAGGCTCCTGGAGCTAGGAATTATTCATCAATTGTTCTTTCAACTCTTTAGTCATTCCTAGCAACTTGTCTGAGTTTTCCATTTTGTAAAAGGCTTCTCCGCCTTCAGAGAAGGAGATCTTTTCAGAGCGCTTTTCTTCTACCTTGGATTAACAACCGTCTTGGTTGTAACCAAGTAAATCGTTGAGTCTGTTTCTTTGTTTATTTTACTGTTGCTTATTATTTTGAGTTGAAAGCCTTGAGGAGGATATTTTTTATTTTCAGAAGCAATTCACCCCCCTCTTGTCGGCCTCCGCTGCACCTACACTGTTGTCATTGAGCGATTTCTTTTTGAAATCAACAACACTTGTTACAATTGTAACACCCACTAAGCTTTTAAGATAAGCATATGAATGTAGGATTTTGCCTTAGAAAAATAAAAGGAAGTGGGTTGAAGCAAAAAGAAATAAAATGAAATAAAAAGAAGAGGAGGTCAAGGATTGAACCTTGAACCTCTTATATTATAATTTAGAGAATTAATTAGTAGAAACCAATTGGGATAGAGAGAAGATATTGATAGCAAAGGAGGGAAACTCATGATAAGGGTGAGAGTAAAAGTTAGCCAAAAGAAAACAAGAAAAGAGCAAGAGAAAGGCAACTTGCCTTCCTTCCTTCTCTCCCTCTTTCTCTCTTCTCTTGCCGAAAATAAAAGAGGCTAATTAAGGGGATTCATTCCCCCTTATTTCACCATGAATGATGAGGATAAATAAATAAATAAAAATAAAAATAAAATAGAAAAAAAAAGGCTAAGGGAGAAGGAAAGCAAAAACTAATTTTGCTACTTCTTCCTCCTTAACATAAAAGGGAGCAAGTAAAGAGAAGAATTCTAATTTTTCTCTCATTTCTCTCATTCTTCCCTCTCCCTCACCGAGAACCTCAATCCCCTCTCCTCCATCTTCGGCCCCAAGCCATGGTTTTCTCCTAAGAAAGCCTAAGATACAAGGAGGACTTAGCAAGAGAAACAAGGGAAGGGAACTAGAAGAAGAGGCTACTTCTTCCATCACCATACCTTAGATCCACAAGCGAAAAGGATGTAAGCTTCCCCTCACCTGTGGTACAAGGCTTTTTATGTGATTTTCGGATTTTATGAGGATTAGAAACCTAGAATAGAATTTAAGAAAAATTCGTCCAAAGAAGAGTTTTCAAATCTAGGAAGGTTTAAACAAGTCCTCATTTCATAATATTTTTCTATGCTATGTAGGAAGGTTTTCCTTCATGCTTTTATACCTATATGATGCTTGGTCAGAGGAGTACCTAACCCTAGAATTTCGGCCAAAAATATTTTAAAGAGGTTAGGGAAATCATTGTTTAACCAAACTAGTACAAGATTCCCTCCATGAATTACTAAGGATCTTTTATTGGTTTTTCTTGCTTGAAAGTTACTTGGAACCAAAGGAAATCCCCTCATATGTTTCGGCCAAGAAAAGAGCTTAGGGTTAGGAAGACCATTAAATTTAAGTAACCATATTTATATGATAGAATATAGAGTTCTCTTAAAGAATTGCATGTTGAATATTGCTAGAAATTCATGAACTCTTCATTAAGATTTTCGGCCATGTTAAGATGGATAGCTTAGGAAAGCTTAAACAAAATTTTAACATGCTCAAGACCTCTGTGATATTAAGATATGAAAGTGGTTTAATGCTCTCATGCTTAATTAGGGTATAGAGAATTTAGTTACATGATATATGACTTGTAAGGTCACAAGGGTCCTAGCTTGTTTATGAACCAAATTTGTATATGATGTTCTTAGTAATTTTTGCCATGAAACTTACTTAGGTTTTCCATGCTTTAGGCCACTTAAAACCTAGTTTAGAGAATGGTAAGTTTCGGCCATGAGGAAAAATAAAAGAAAAAGGAAAGAAACCTAGGAAGCCTAAGACACAATGCACATGTATGTTTATTATGCTTGTCTTTATACATGCTATGAAACTTGTATGACTTCCTATGCTTTTAGGCTATTTGAAGCAAAGTTAACCACTGATGGGCCTCGGCCAAGTAGGATTTAAATGACCAAGAGGCCTTAGAATTGAAACCAATTGTGTTAAAAATGCTTCTTATGGAAATATGATAATGTGTTGATTGTGTCACATGCTTGTATAATTTTTCCATGACCTAAATGGACCATTGTAGGTCTCGCCCATGAAGGGATAGATACCCTAGAAACCCTAGAATGAAAATTAAATATGTTCATGTCACTCTACATGAAATATGATAAGTAGAAAGTCAAAGTTCTTATGCTATATGTTGCTTAATGACCTAAAATGAGGCTAGGGTAAGTTTCGGCCATACCCTTGGTATGATACCTTATTATGAATTTATACATGATGTTAGTTCAAGTTCACATGCTTGTATGCTTGTTTTTAGCCCTAATGAATACTTGTGAAATTTTGGCCATGACATATGTTAAGGGCTTGAAGAACTTAGGAATTAGCTCAAATATGATTACTATGTTACTTGGAAGAAAAATGCTATAAATATGGTTTAAGGTTTCCATGCTTTCATGACATTTGGGACCTTGTTTCACACCTGATAAGGTTCGGCCACATGAAGTTTAGGGACTTGGAGAACTTAGAAACCAAGTTAATCATGCTTATAATGCTTCCTATGAAATTGATGTGATGATAATTTAGGTTCCACATGCTTGGAGGTTATTTTTACCTAAATTGAGATCTAAGGGGGTTCGGCCATGATAAGAACCCAAGGGATTAGGAAGCTTAGAACCCAAGTTAACTATGTTATCATGTTTCTTATGATAGTATAATCACATGATACACCCTTATGCTTAAACATGTATGCTTGTGATTCATACTTTCCATGATATGATATGTGCTAGAAATATACATGCTTTTATGATATACTATGTGGATAGAAATATGCATGCTTTTATGATATGCTATGTGGTGAAAATATGCATGTTTTTATGACATGATGTATGCCTAAGTGATGCATACCTTTATGATATGATGTATGCCTAAGTGATGCATACTTTTATGACATGATGTATGCCTAAGTGATGCATACTTTTATGATATGATGTGTGCCTAAGTGATGCATGCCCTTATGATGTGTGATATGTATAAGTATGACATGTACTTTACTTTATATGGCTTGTACCAAGGGTGGGCTCCATAAGCGCCCCGGGGTCGATGGAATAAGACTCGGGCCTCGTTAGGGATGGGCTCCTAAGTGCCCCTAGGTCGATGGAGTAAGACTCGGGCCTAGTATGTTTGCCTTGTAGGGGTCAAGACTTGCTACCTTGGACCTACATAGGTTGCGCGCAATATGTAAGTGGTACATAGCCGGGATCCCCTTTAAGTTGATAATATGTTCAAATATATATGTAAGAAGAAATAGTTTTAAAGATCATGAGACATACACATGTTTTTCGGATACATGTTTTCAAAATCATATTGCATATACCTTATGATCATATTGTGATGATGCTATGATTTATGATATGCCATGCTACCTTATGATGATGCTATGATATGTCATGATTAGATATGATTATGTTATGTATCATGCTATGCTTTAAGAGATGATATGACATGACTAGTTATGATTTTGCTATGTTGCATGATATGCTTAAAGAGTATGATATGTTATGCCATGAGTAGTTGAGATCATGTTATGTTAAGATATTCTTTGAACATGTGATGATTTTTGGTTTTAGTGAGTAGGAAAGAAACTTACTGAGCCATGAGTGCTCATAGCTTACTTTCCTTGTACCACAGATAAAGGAAAAAGCTGGATGAGCTAAAGGAGCAACAGGAGAGGTAAGGAGATGTGTGTGGCGGTGGCTAGGCAACCAAATAAGAACCTGCTTTAAGAACTTTTAAGAATTACGCTTTGGTTTCGTAAATTGTAGTACTATATGGGTAACTTGATGTTATGTTTCTATTTATCTTGTCATCATGTTATGGAAATCATATTAGTGTAGTTCGGATTTGAAAACAAAACAAAAGTTTTATTAAACTAAGAAAATTATTTTAAGTCTTCCGCTATAATATGTATATAGAATATCGTAGCCCCGTCCTTTAGGGTTAGCAGGGAGGGCGGACGTTACAATAATGGTTTTCTAAATTTGTTATCTTTAAGCGCTTTTTAACGGCTACGACAACAGTTTTGAAAAAACCATTGTAATCGATTTTGTTCATTTTCCCCCTTGCTGTTTTGCTTTCCCTCGCTGTTTTCTTTTTGGCACCGTATTTTCCCCTTCATGTTTTCGCACCTAAGCCATTTTTCTTTCCCTCTCCTCATACAATCTCTCCACGCCTCCGCTGGATCTTATTCCATGACGGTGTGATCGACGAAGCGTACAAGAAGGCCAAGGTTCAGCAGAGTACCACGTGCAGGGCACTGGTATCGAGGTTGGAGCACACGGTGATGGGTGAGTATAGCGGCGGCAGGAGGTCGTACCGGACCCACGCCTGGATCGGCGACCGGTACTGCGAGATCTCAATCGAACTCGGGGAAAAGGTGAAGGGGAAAGAAATGTGGATGTCGGTGGAGATCGATGGCAAGCGGCTCTTGTTCGTGAGGCGTCTTCGGTGGAAGTTCCGGGGGAACAAGAGATTAGAGCTCGACGGAGGCTGGATTCATTTCTCCTGGGATCTCCACAACTCGTTCTTCCAATCTAAGGACTGTAAACCGATACCGTAAGTCGCTGGCGCCTGCGACTCCGCCCCGAAAGAGCTAGGGCAGGCCGTTTTTCTGCTTCAGTTCGAGGGCCCACAGAAGTCAAGTCCTCAGTGAGAGGATAATTTTACTAGAAGTTCAATCTTCAAAAATTGGGTGATCGAGAGAAACGATAGAAAAATGGGGCTCATTAATTGGAGTTGGAGTGGCAGTGGAGTTGTCGGCGAGCATAGAAGGCGAGGGAGGAAGAGTAGCACGTAGAAATCTAACTACTCCTCTTTGGCTTCGTCGACCTCGTCAGCTAGCACTTGGTCGGTGATGGAATGGGCGAGCCTAGAGGAAGTGGAGCTGTGGCGAGTGCAGGGCTTCTCCCTACTTGTCTACGCCTGGAAGAATTGATCCACTGGAGAACAATTTGGGGTAAGCATTTCACCTCTCTTCGTTTCTTTCGAGTAATTTGCAGTTCATACTTATTTTTCTAAATAGTTTGAACTGGTTCGATCATTTACTTTTGAGAATGTATGCCTGAATCTATTGCGATATATTTCACTATCTATGTATGCTGAGATCTAGACATCAAGTATTCGATAAAAAAAAAAAGATGTTTTTTTCTCAATAGTCTACTGAACTCATTTCCATGGATGCTTACAAATTTCTCTACTTTTATGACATCCTTCAAGTTTGTCTGCATTAAGTAGTAACATTATTTTGCTTTAATGGAAGGTTTCTCTTCAAAAAGATGAAAAAAAGAAAACAAGGTCAATAAGTTCAGATTTGTGGATCCACAAATCCTTCCAGTAATGCCATATGTATCCAAAGTTGACAAAAATGAAAAGACTGAATACTTGAATAGCTGGGCAAGTGTTTTAGCTGATAGGCTGAGTGGTGCAACAAAAAATCAACTAGTTTTGGCACCTCACAATGTTGGGTAAATAAATATTATAATTTTATTTTTAATAGATTTATTTCAACAATTCTGTTGAATTTATGCATTGACTATCTGTTTTGTGCATAGTTGTAATTGGATTTTGACTGTCATCGACCCTTATGTGGAGATGGTTTATTTGTTCGATTCATTTAATCATCGCAATCGTTATGAGGGTTGGAAATATGTAGTGGATATGTGAGTATATATTTGTATTTTAATTAAGCATTTAATTTAATTTATTATTCATATGTCAACTCTTGTTGTACAAAGGAGCTTGAAATTGTTCAATTCGAACAAGCAAAGGAAAAGGAAAAAGAAGCCTATGTGGGAAGTCACAAAGGTTTGTATATTATATATATACACATATCTTTACTTGTGATTAATTTAAAAATATTTAACTATGCATTATTCGTTGATATTTTTTTGTTAACATAAGGTCCTCGACAACTTGATGCAAAACAATGTAGGTTTTATGTGATGAAATTTATGAGAGAAATTATTGAAGGAAATGCTACTGGCGAGAAGGATTCACTTAGCTCAATGGTAATATTTGACATATTCTCCATTTTCTCAAATAATTTCTTTTATTTGACTTTGCTTCTTCATTACTGTTTTTTTACTAATATAATCTGGGTTTATTAACAGTTCATGAAAACAATTTACTCCAACGAAGAAATTGACGAAGTGTGATCCGAATGGGCAGATTGCGTACTAGACTATATTCATTACTAGGTATAAATTGCTAGACTTCAAAAGATGGTTGAACACTTTGTTTGTGACTCCATGACTTATTAATTTTGATTCCTTAGTGCCAATAATTTGTTTGTTCACAGCTAGCTATCTCCTTTGTTGAATACTTCATTCTTGCATTTCTACCATGAGCAGAATTAGCTGACATTTCTTTTATTTATTGCCTCTCTTTGTTCTCATCTTTTGCTTTGATATGTCAATACCTAATATACATCCATGTGTTATCTTGCTGATTAAACATTTTGTGAATTTAGTTATAGGTAAAGTCGTGGTGTCCTTATAATTTTGTTTGGCAACCATGTGTTATCTATGGTCAGGACTTCCACTTCCTTTTCCTAAAAAATGATTGTCAAACATGCATCGAACAGTGTTTCTTGGTATGTTTCCTTGTGGTCCAAAATTAATAATGGTTGGGTTGTGTGAGTAGCTTATTTAGTTGTTTCCGAATTATGCAAGGATTGACAATGTGGAAGTTATCTCTTTGTGAATTGTTAGATGATGACCTTTTGTATCTTATGAGTTGCTCTACAAATTTCTTGTTTGTTCTCTCCTTATGGTTTTCATCTATATGCCATGACTCAAATCTTGTTTTTCCTCCTATTTCACAGTCTCCAAGGAATATCTTTCATTTTCTAGTTGATTATACATCTTTAATGTTTTACCTAGCATTTTTCTACCATCCAAGGAATATTTGATATCTGTTGGGATGTCCTAAATTCTGTACCTGTGTTTGTTTCATTTGCTAGTTTAATTTCCTTGTCTAATCCTATAATTTATTATTATTTTTTTTTACAATTGCATTTAAATTTTTACTATGTTGAACTACATACTTTGTTGATGACAACTTGAGCATAATACTACTGTGGCAGAAGTACATTGGAAATTCATTGTTGATGAGAAGTTTTTATTTCCTACTTCCATCTTGTTGGACCTTGCAAGTATTATCACGAATGACAATTATGATGCTTCATCAAGCTCAACTATGTTAATCTATATACATGTTAGTGATTGCTTGAGAATGAAATGAAGAGCTTTTAAAGGCATTTCGTGTATGATCCATAGTATATTGATATAGAAAACATCTATATACTGCAGTTTGATTTCTTAATAGTTCGCTCTATATACTGCATGTTAGTTTGGTCAAACGAGTGAGAAGGAGGTATAATTCTCAAGGAAGAAAAGATCATTCCTTCTTTTGTGTTTAGTATAATGGAATTTTGTCCTGCGTGAATGGATGTTGTCGACTATTTCTTGATACACACTGATTTGTATCGTTTTGTTTGACTTGTGTAGCATGAAACAACACCTAATATCTGTTCTATCTTGTATTGCTTGTTTTCTAGGAATTTGTGTTGTCATGCAGACTATAATATGGAATTTGATAAGTTTTGTTAAATTTTTCTCTTGTAGGTCGGGTAATTCGTGAGGCTTGAGTTTTTTTGATGCAAGAAGTGAGCTTTGTTAGGATGTAACTTGCCTTGCTAATTTGTAAATTAAAATCTATATGGAGAACAACATATGGAAAACATGTGATTTAAGGTATATGGAGAGTAGTAATGGAAAACATGTGTATTTTGATGAGTAACAACTCATTTTGTATATTTTTGTATATGTGTGGCTACAAGATGAATTATATATGGATGTTTATTTTGGATTTAATGTAGTAAATATTTAATTTTGTATTGGTGGTTTGCTTATATTAAAATAAGATTGGTTGTTTGGTATTAATGAACATTAAAGACAACAGTTAAAAATATTGTAAGAACTATGTAAACCACAACTGAATTTTTTTTGTAAAAAGTGATAAAAGACAACGGTTTTATCCGTTGTAAAATATATTAAAATTATATACCACAACAGTTTATAACTGTTGTAAAAAAAAAACAAAATGAGTAAATATTATCTACCACAATAGTTTATATTTGTTGTAAAAAGAGTCTACCACAACTGATTATTTCTGTTGTTGAAATTATCTACCACAACGGTTTTAAAACGTTGTCGTATCCTTCGTAAACAAATTTTGAGTATATAAACAACAACAGATAAAAATCGTTGTCAAATCTCTACAAAGACAACAGATTCAAAACCGTTGTCGTAGGGCAATACATTCTGCAATGCCCTTAGTTACAATGGTTTTTTGACCCTACGATAACGAATATTATCTGTTGTCGTATGCAGTTTTTGTTGTAGTGTTTAGATATTTGAAAGGCACACCAAATGTAGGGATTTGGTACCTTAGAATACCTAATTTTGATCTAATAAGTTACTCTGACTCATACTGATATGGGTTAGGTTTCATGGATCCCTGGTGAGGAAGGGAAAGGAGCTAGCCGAGTTGAGAAGATAGACCAATATCGATCAGGATATACCTCAAAAGAGGTAGGTCAATATCGGCCGGGATATACCTTCAGGGAGGCAGGCCAATATCGACCAGTATATACCACCAGGGAAGTAGGACAATATTGAGCGGGATATACCTTCAGGGAGGAAGGCCACTGTCGGTCGGTATATACCTCCAGGGAAGCAGGACAATATCGAGCGGGATATACCTTCAGGGAGAAAGGCCACTATCGGCCGGTACATACTTTCAGGGAGGCAGGCCAATATCGACGGGTATATACCTCCAGGGAAGTAAGCCAATATCGAGCGGGATATACCTCCAGGGAGGCAGACCAATATCGGCCGGTACATACTTTCAGGGAGGTAGACCAATATCGACCGATACATACTTCTAGGGAGGCAGGCCAATATCGGCCGGTATATACCTCCAGGGAAGCAAGCCAATATCGAGCGGGATATACCTCCAGGGAGGCAGGCCAATATCGGTCGGTACATACATTCAGGGAGGAAGATCACTATCGGCCGAGATATACTTTCAAGTAAGTAGGGCAATGCTGACCGAGACATACCTTGAAAGAGGTAGGCCAATCTAGGCTAGATAATACCTTGAAAAGGATATACCAATATTGATCGAGATTACATACTTGATAAAATATAACTCAGTACCAGCTAGGATAATAGATTTAGAAGGGTACGGACAGGTATTGCCTGATAAGCATCATGAAAGGTAATAATAATTGACCAGACCTAGTTTAAGTTCAGTTTTGACCGATACAAGGAACAGTGTTATATTGAATTGTCTATAACTTAAGACAGGACGAACAAGTAAATACAAAATTAGTTTAATAAAGATATTGGTATGTGATTGAATAACAGGTTTTACCTATTTGGCGGGAAATGTGTTTTTTAGACTTTTCTGCAGGTACTAGACGACAAAAAAAGTACATCTGGGGTACCAAAAAGATTCCTTAAAAGTCATTTACCACAAGTACACAACTTACGCCATCTCATAACAAACTCTAACAAACCAAGGTGCACTTCATGACTATGGAAGTTATATGAAGTGGTATAAAAAGGGGAATCCTCTCCGTTGGCAAGGTAAGTTCACATCACTGCTCACATTCATAACCTTAGTTTTCAACTACTGTTCATCTTCTTCCTTTTTCCCCACACAAAGAGAGATCACTGACTTGAGTGTCGGAGGGCCTAGCCAGGGATTCCCACCCCAGTCTTAGGTCACTGATGATAGTGTTGGTTGGTCTCTTGTGTGTAGGCAACCTTGGAAGCTTCGTACTTCGGTTTTCTTCAGTCAGATTTCTCTATTGTCATTGGATCTTCGCACAAGGAGGGCATTCGGTGACTCTATTCTTCTCGATCTGCTTTGGGTTTCTCGGATCGGTGTTCTATAGGTATTATTCTTCACCGACAATAGGTTTTTCTCCCAGCTTTCCTTTTTGTCAAGCTTCTCAGACAGGATCAAATTTGGCGCCGTCTGTGGGAAACTTCACCTAAATCTGAGACTACAAGATGGAAGAGGCTGGAAAATGAAATCTACTCACCATTAGCCGGGAGGATCTTGATTTCCTCATTAATTCTCATGTACAAAAAGCTCTGTAATAATAACAGCAGCAACAACAAGCTCATACTGGAGCCACTCTACAAATGGCTCATAATCCAGCAATTTTAACTACTGAGCACCGTAAGGGAAAAGAGCCAGAAGAGGAAGAACATGCATATTTTCCTCCAGTTACAGTTTCTCCGACAAGGCGTCTGCGAGCCTTTCTTCGCACTCCCATGGAGCAAGGGGGTCGAAGGCCTGTATTTCAGGAATCTTCTAGCGAAGCACCAGATAGAGAAAAGCGTAAGATTAAAATGATAACTAGTGATAGCTCACCATAAAAAGTCATCTCTCCCATCTCTCAAGGTGTACTAGATGATCCGCTTCCTAAGCGGTATCAAAATCTTCAGATCGGCGAGTATACTGGGACTACAGATCCAGAGGATCATCTATTGAAATTTGAAAATATAGCATTATTACAACAATTCTCTGATGGGGTAAAATGTCGAATGTTTCTTACTACACTCGGAGGAGCCGCACAACGCTGGTTCAAGAGATTGCCAAAAAAATCTATCCAAAAATTTAAGGACTTTAAGAAAGTTTTTCTACACCAATTTTCCAGTAACCAGAGGTATCATAAGACTCCTTGGAGTTTATTCTCAATTAAGCAAGCATCCAAAGAGTCCATCCGAGCCTACATCAAAAGATTCAATCAGGTAGCTATCGATGTACCCAATGCTACTACTGAAATCTTAATAAGCGCTTTCTCTCAAGGTTTAAATGATAATGATTTCTTTAAAGATCTGGTGAAAAATCCTCCTGCCAATTTTGATTCTTTAATTGAACGTACCATTGAATTTATTAATGTGGAAGAAGCTCAAATTGCCCGCAGAAAAGAGGGCATTACTTCTTCTCCTACTCTGGTTAAGGAGAAAGCTCCTACTCCTGTTTCTCCACCTAGAGGACCCCGAGCAGTTCATCCACCTCATTGTCATCCAGAATATCGTCCGCAAGTAGTACAACATGTGGAGATGCAGCCAGAGGCACCCAGAAGATGGTGCACCTATCATAAAACTAGCAGTCATCATACTGAAGACTATTTTATTTTGAGAAATAAAAGAGCAAATAGGGATCGATACAAAGGCAAAACTATTATCGACAACAATACCCTAGGCAGCAAAGTGCGCTCAAATTGGAATATAGCCCGGTCGAGCCTCGGCAGGATGCATTGCCTACCCCGGCCAGTACAAGCCAGGTGTTGGAGAAGGCTCTTTTTGAAGCCATGACAGTCCGACAAGAAGAAAACAGGAGTAATGCCGCCCGGGGCAATATCAATATGATCGTGGGTGGGCCCATTGATGGGGATTCTAATAGGGCCAGAAAAGCACATGCGCGAAGGCTTGAGATTCATGCTATGAGATGCAGCATTGAACGAGCAGCTGGCCCTGAGATAAGTTTTGGACCTAGAGATCTTGAGGGGGTGGAAATACCACACGATGATGCATTGATAATCAAGGCCATGATACCCAATTATACTATTTCTTGCACCTTTATAGACACTGGTAGTTCTGTCAATATTATCTTTAAGAAGGCTTTTGATCAATTACAGATCGACTCGAGCGAACTTCAACAGATGGTAACTCCTCTATATGGATTCATGGGAAATGAAGTACAACCGCTCAGTCAAATAAAGTTGGCCATATCTCTGGGGGAGGAGCCCTTGATGAGAACAAGAAGATCTTATTTTATGGTGGTGGACGCCCCATCCTCTTATAATGTGATACTGGGTCGACCGACCCTAAACGAGTTTAGGGCGGTTATTTCTACTTTCTGTCAAAAAATTAAATTTCCTGTTGATGACCAGGTCGGGGAAGTGCGAGGTGATCAGAAGACAGCTCGAAAATGTTATGTAGAGATCGTTCGGACTGAAGCTAATGCCGCCCGAAAAATTCAAAGAATGGAAGTCAATGCCATTCAGGAGAAGCCGCCTGTTCTGGTTTATGAAGAAAAGGAAGAAGTCCAAATTCAGACCGGTCGTCCTGAAGCTACTACATATATTGCGGCTGATCTTGATCCCACTTTGAAAGCCGAACTGGTGCAATGCCTGAAGAAGAATAATGATGTGTTTGTCTGGACTCCCAAAGAGGTCTTGGGCGTTTCTCCTGCAGTCATGGAGCATTCTTTGCATGTCTTCCCGGATGCCCGGTCGGTCATGCAAAGGAAAAGAAATTTTAGCGCAGAGCAGAACCAAATCATCAAGGAAGAAATAGATAAACTCATGGAGGCTGGTTACATCAGGGAGGTACAATTTCCTAGCTGGCTAGCTAATGTGGTTTTAGTCTCTAAGCCAGGAAATAAATGGCGGGTATGCATTGATTTCCAGGATCTCAACAAAGCTTATCCAAAAGATTATTATCCGTTATCCCGGATCGATCAACTGGTAGACTCCACTGATGGATGTGAATACATCTCTATGCTAGACGCTTATCAGGGCTATCATCAGGTCCCCCTAGCTAAGGAGGATCAAGAAAAGGTCAGTTTTATAATATCTGAAGGTACTTATTGTTACAATGTTATGCCCTTCGGACTAAAAAATGTAGGAGCAACTTATCAGAGGCTTATGAATAAGGTCTTCCAGAAGAAGATTGGAAGAAATATGAAAGTATATGTCGATGATATCTTAATTATAAGTCTCTTCAAGCTGTTGATCTATGCAAGGATGTAGAGGAGACCTGCAAGACATTGAGGCAATATGGGCTCAAGCTGAACCTGAGCAAATGTTTATTCGGAGCAAAAGAGGGAAAGTTCCTGGGATATATGATGTTCGAGCGAGGAATAGAGGCCAACCCGAGCAAAGTCAAGGCACTTCAGAACATGTAGCCGCCGCGTAACATGAGGGAAGCTCAAAGACTTACCGGCCGGATTACAGCCTTGTCTATGTTCATTTCCAGGTCGCTCGATCACAGCTTCCACTTCTTTAAAATACTCCCGAAGGCAAACAAATTTCAGTGGAATGAGGAATGTGATAAGGCCTTCCAAGAATTAAAAGATTACTTGTCTACCCTTCCTGTATTAGCTAAGCCTATAGTAGGAGAAACTCTCTGGGTGTATCTGTCAGCTAATGAGAACGTTGTGGGCTCTGTATTAGTTAGGCAAGAAGGGAAAGAACAACCTATATATTTTTCTAGCCATTTATTAAAAGGAGCCGAGTGTAGATATACTACACTCGAAAAATTGGTTTATGCACTAGTATTGACTGCCCCTAGGTTGCGCCCTTATTTTTTAGCACATGCAATTGTTGTATTGACCAACAGTACTCTTGGACGGGTGCTACTCAACCCAGAGGCATCAGGTCGGCTGATCAAATGGACGATTGAACTTAGTGAGTATGATATACAGTATCAACCTCGCTCGGCCATCAAAGCACAAGCTCTAGCAGATTTCATTATAGAAGTTCAAGGTCTCGAGGAAGAAAATATTTGGAAAGTTTATGTAGATGGCTCCTCAACCAAACAAGGTAGCGGAATTGGTGTTCTTATTATATCTCCAAGGGAAGACAGACTCCAACTTTCTATCAGATTGAATTATAGAGCCACTAACAATGAAGCAGAATATGAAGCATTGATAGCTGGATTGCAAGCCGCTCAACATATAGGAGCAGCTCAGGTCCTCATATATTCTGATTCTCAATTAGCATCCCAACAACTATCAGGTAACTTTGAAATTAATAACGATAGGATCAAGTTATATGCCGAGGCATTTAATAAGTTGAAGTCTCAATTTCAAGAAGTGAATATACAAAAAGTTCCTCGGTCTGAAAATCAGGTAGCAGATGAATTAGCTAAGTTGGCCTCTGCTATAACACCATGGAATTTGGATCGGCCAGTAGAACAGACTCTGTTAATATCTTGTATTGAAAGACAAGCTGATGTAGAAATATAGGGCGACTGGAGGGCACAAATCGTATTGTACTTATAGCAAGGTATTCTTCCCAGAGATGCAGAACATGCAAGGATATTTAAGAAGAGAGCTGCTCAGTATACTATGATAGGGGAGCAGTTATATAAGAGAGCTTTCTCCAGACCTTTACTAAAGTGTGTTGGCACAGAAGATATACAATTTATTTTATAGGAGGTTCATCAAGGCTCGTGTGGTAGTCATGTAGGAGGTGTTGGAGGATTGGTGGCCGGCTTGAAGGGGGGTTGGATAGACGGCACCCCCAAATCGTTAGCTTCCTACACTATTGTTTAGCTTGCGCAGCGGAAATACAAATACTAAAGCAATGAATACGAAAGCTAAAGAAAGAAAAGAACTAGCAAACCAATACACGTTCGTTTAACGTGGTTCGGAGATGATGCTCCTACTCCACGGCTGTCCGTAAGGTGGACGATCCCGATCCTTCGGTGGATTAGCCCCCGGAAACTCCGGCTATCTCAAGTCGCTCCTTGTGGGTGGAGAAACCTCACCACAACACACCAAGACCTCTTGGATTCCACAAACACTTGAGCACTTGTAGACTACTAATTAGACCTTAACCAAGTCTAATTTCGTCGCCTTGGCCGGCCATACCAAGCTCCTTCTTTCGTCGCCTTGGCCGGCCATACCAAGCTCCTTCTTATAGAGCTTGGGGAAATCAACCTTGCTGATTTGCCCGTTACCAGTCGACTGGTCCATGCACCAGTCGACTGGTGCCAGCCCAACGGCACTCCAATGGCTATCTATCAGTCGACTGGTCCCATGACCATTCGACTGATCCCAGCCATTTCGGGCACAGAATGCTTCTGTGCTCACCACCAGTCGACTGGTACAACCCTAAACTTAGGGTTTCCCATCCCGAGTACATTTCACTCGCACTCGGACCCTCACGACTCACTTGACTCTTCTTTGCAGCTTTGACCTCTTGCCTTCAAGCCTACTTCCTTTGGCTCTCGTCCCTCGGATGCATCCAAGCACGCGGCTTGTCTCCAATGCCATCCTTCGCGTATGCCTCGAAGTCGCTTCCCTCGGCCCTTGTCCTTGTTGCCTTGTCCACGATCCCTCAGATGCATTCAAGCCCGCGGCTTGTCCTCAATGCCATCCTTCATCGGACCCGAAGCCGTCAACCTGAGTCACATGTGTCACCTGCAGTCCTGCACAACTCAAGTACACATATCAAATAACGAGGGTAAACCTAACTTAAACCCTTTGCCCAAACACCAAAACACATGGTCCCGCGGACCATTGGGATTGCTCCAACAATCTCCCCCTTTTTGGTGTTTGGCAATACGTTTAAGTTAGGGAAAACAAATAGCAAATAAACATGCTAATACACTGGACTTACGATGCCAAGGCTACACACTTGGACTTACTCCGCCGAATGGACTTACGTTGCCAAGGCTATACACTTGGTAACCGCCGAATGGACTTACGTTGCCAAGGCTACACACTTGGCAACCGCCGAATGGACTTACGTTGTATTGGAACCTATCCCAAGGCTCCCCCTACACCTAAGCTCCCCAATGAGCTAGGATTTTACCACGGGCTTTTTAAGAACCTATCCCAAGGCTCCCCCTATGCAAAAGCAATTAAGGTTTTCCCAATTTAAACCTTAATTCTCCCCCTTTGCCTAACATCCAAAAAGTTCTCCAACAATATCCCAATTGTTGAAAACTTATCATCTAACTGACCCTAAACTCATGTATTAATCCCCCTTGGATCCCATACATCTAACCGAGTTGACATGGTCACATACCAATGCTGAAAACAGTTTCAGACTGGTATCAGTCGACTGCCCCAAGTGCCAGTCGACTGCCCCCCTTCGACAGACCCTTACAGAAACATTCTGTGGTCGAAAAACACTGTTACCAGTCGACTGGTATCTGCACCGGTCGACTGGTACCCTTTTTCTAAAAAAATTAGCCTTTTCAGGCCAACTTCAGAAATGCACCAGTAATTCCCTAGACCTCCAAAAATTCTCAAATTTTGTGGAGAGGTCTATTGTACCCTTGTCTACTTGGGAAAAATCTATTAAAAAAATATATCTATTACCAATCCCAAGATTGACACAAGATCCAAAACTAACTAAATGGTTCAATTGAACCTTGACCTAAAGTCCTAGTTTTGGCTTCCTTTTGATGTATTTGCTCATACCAACCCACAATGCATCCCTAGCATTGGTTTATATGGCATCTATACATCCAAAACCAATTATCGTGCAATATGACCCCAATTGTCATATTTCTTGCATGAAACACAAACCATGTGTGCCAAATCCCTAGGTTTGAGACTCAAGTCCATCTCCAAACCTTTTGGCACACTCCATGGCTCCTCTAGACTCCCAAGTAGTACCCACCTGAGATCCATTGGCCATGGGTCCCAAATTGACTCTTGGAGCTCCCCCTAGAGCTCTTTACCTTAGTCACCTCCCTAGGTGACTCATCTATTGTGACCAAACCACAATGATGTCCCTTAGAAGATCTCCTTATCTTCTTGACCTTGGACACATCATCCTTGCCATAATCATATGCAACCCTAGCATAAGACTTTCCCTTAGCCTTGGAGGACTCTCCCTTGCCATGATCATTTGCCACCCTAGCATATGATCTCTTATTAGCCTTTAAGGGACTAGATCGGTATCCCAAGCCCAATCTATCATTGTTGGGTTTTTGACTCCCCAACACCATACTTAATCCCTTAGATCCAATAGTGAATCTCTTAAGGAATTTCTCTAAACCATCAAGCTTTGCTTTCAAAGCTTGATTCTCCCTTTCTAGGTTCCTAACCCTAGAGTCAACATGTCCACCTTGGACATTCCTAGACCTACCATTTCTAGGCATATGTCTCCCCTTCTTGGGATTAATGCCTTGGGTCTCCTTAGGTCTACCATTTCTAGGTTTTTCATGAATTGGCCTCCTAGGGTTTTGATCTACATTAACCCTATTCCTATCATGATACTTAAATCCAAAATTTTGCATTGCTACATAATGATAATCATTATTTTTCCTAGCATGCATGGGAACATAAGAATTTGCATTGCATTTCAAATTAGGGTATACCTCCTTTACCCTTGAAGCTCCCCCTTGACTTTTGCTTCTCTTCTTCTCCCATTTCTTTAAATGTGCAAGCTTCTTAAGCTCCTTCTTCTTTGGGCATTTGGTGCGGAAGTGACCCTTCTTTCCACACGTGAAGCATATGATGCGCAATCTCCTCCTTTGGGCTTCTTCACTCCTACAACCCATGTTAGTATTCAAAATAACTTTATTGGGTTTAGGAGTTACCTTCTTCTTACCCAATGGACACCTACTCTTGTAGTGTCCCTTCTCATTGCAACCGAAGCATACTATGTGATCTTTTGACATTGCTTCGGTGGGGGTGCTCACTAGGTTGACCTCCAAGATCTCTTCTTCCTCCGTCTTGGATTCTTCTTCAACCCTTGAGGATGTTAACGATGCTTCTTCATCCTCCTTCTCCTCCTCGGAAGTTGAGCATGAGTTACCTTCCGGTTGCTCCTCCTCCTCTTCTTGAGCCATTAAAACCATCTCCTTGGGCTCCACATCCGATTGGTTCTTCTTCTCCTCTTGGACCACTCCATCACTTTCTTCGGATTTTTCTTCTTATTCTTGTGTAGGCAAAAATTCCTCCCATGGAAATTTCTTCACTTTGCTCCACAATTCATGGGCGTTCTCATATTTACCTACACCACTTATCACATTAGGAGGCAATAAATCAATTAAAATTGCTATTACCTTTGAGTTTCCCTCCGATCGTGAGGTTTGCTCCTCCGTCCAATGTCGTGTTCGGAGCTTCTTTCCTTTCTTGTCCTTTGGGACTTTGAACGGTTCATTTACCACCATCATGGTGTCCCAATCCGTGTTGAAGAAGATCTTCATCTTCTTCATCCAATAGGTGATGTCCCCAAGGCTTCCTCCTTCAAACTTTGGAGGGACAATCAACCCGGCCATCTTCTTGTAGTTGCTCTTCTCGGCGGTTAATCCGGTGAAGTACGACCTTGCTCTGATACCACTTGTTGGAGGATCGGTGGTCGGCTTGAAGGGGGGTTGGATAGACGGCACCCCCAAATCGTTAGCTTCCTACACTATTGTTTAGCTTGCGCAGCGGAAATACAAATACTAAAGCAATGAATACGAAAGCTAAAGAAAGAAAAGAACTAGCAAACCAATACACGTTCGTTTAACGTGGTTCGGATATGATGCTCCTACTCCACGGCTGTCCGTAAGGTGGACGATCCCGATCCTTCGGTGGATTAGCTCCTGGAAACTCCGGCTATCTCAAGTCGCTCCTTGTGGGTGGAGAAACCTCACCACAACACACCAAGACCTCTTGGATTCCACAAACACTTGAGCACTTGTAGACTACTAATTAGACCTTAACCAAGTCTAATTTCGTCGCCTTGGCCGGCCATACCAAGCTCCTTCTTTCGTCGCCTTGGCCGGCCATACCAAGCTCCTTCTTATAGAGCTTGGGGAAATCAGCCTTGCTGATTTGCCCGTTACCAGTCGACTGGTCCATGCACCAGTCGACTGGTGCCAGCCCAACGGCACTCCAACGGCTATCTATCAGTCGACTGGTCCCATGACCAGTCGACTGATCCCAGCCATTTCGGGCACAGAATGCTTCTGTGCTCACCACCAGTCGACTGGTCCCAGTACCAATCGACTGGTGCAACCCTAAACTTAGGGTTTCCCATCCCGAGTACATTTCACTCGCACTCGGACCCTCATGACTCACTTGACTCTTCTTTGCAGCTTTGACCTCTTGCCTTCAAGCCTACTTCCTTTGGCTCTCGTCCCTCGGATGCATCCAAGCCCGCGGCTTGTCTCCAATGCCATCCTTCGCGTATGCCTCGAAGTCGCTTCCCTCAGCCCTTGTCCTTGTTGCCTTGTCCACGATCCCTCAGATGCATTCAAGCCCGCGGCTTGTCCTCAATGCCATCCTTCATCGGACCCGAAGCCGTCAACCTGAGTCACATGTGTCACCTGCAGTCCTGCACAACTCAAGTACACATATCAAATAATGAGGGTAAACCTAACTTAAACCCTTTGCCCAAACACCAAAACACATGGTCCCGCGGACCATTGGGATTGCTCCAACAGGAGGGAGATCCTTAGCTCGCAGAATTTTATTAGCAGAATATTTCTGGCCTACTTTACACGAGGATGCTAACAAATTGGTAAGAACTTGTATTTCTTGTCAGAAACATCAAAATATTCTGCATCATCCTACGCAATTGTTAAGGACCTCTATAGTCTCATGTTCCTTTGATCAGTGGGGCATGGATATAGTGAGCCCATTTCCTATGGCAGCTGCACAAAGAAGGTTTTTATTAGTTGCAATAGACTATTTCTCTAAATGGGTAGAAGCGGAAGCACTTGCTCGGATTACTGAAGATGTAGTTATTAAATTCCTTTGGAAAAATATCATATGCAGATTTGGTATCCCTCAGAAATTAGTTTCTGATAATGGAAGACAATTTCAAGGAGACAGAATCCTAGACTGGTGGAAAAGTTATGGCATTATCCAAGCATTCACCTCCGTGGCGTATCCACAAAGTAATGGTCAAGCAGAAGTAACCAATAGAGAAATCATAAGGGGCTTAAAAATAAAACTAGATCATGTTGGAGGTAGCTGGGTAGATGAATTACCCAGTGTTCTTGGGGCCTATCGTACTACACCTCGAGAAGCAACAGGAATTACTCCTTTCCAATTAGTTTATGGAGGAGAAGCAATAATTCCCATCGAAGTGAGAGTAGAATCTGATAGAAAATGACTATATGATGAAGACAATGCTGGTCGACGACTCATGGAGCTAGACTTGATAGAAGAAATTAGAGACAAGGCTGCAGCTCGACTCACCTCATATCGACAACGAATGAGGCAAAATTATAACAAAAGAGTTATCCCAAGATTTTTCCAAGTAGGAGATCTGGTATGGAAGCGTGTTAAACCCGTTGGAGATGTCAGCAAGTTAGCACCACAATGGGGAGGACCTTACAAAGTAATAGAGAAACTCGCATCGGGTTCATATTATCTTCAGGATACTGAAGGAAGAATTCTTGAGCGTCCCTACAGTACAAATCACTTACAACCTTACCGAACCTAACGAGATCACATTATTCAAGAGTATATCTGGAAGAACAAATCCCAATTAGTTGAAGTAAGTTCCCGGTGAACTGAAGACAAGTATGCTTATAGTGTATGTACTCTATTTCTTTCAATAGATACAATGCAAGACAAACATCGCCCGAGAAATAAATGTGGTTTAAACAGTTTGACAATCATTGGTCGAACTTTCATAATCTATTCGACCGATCAACAATTGGGAACCCTAAGGAAGGACCTACCCAATTTCCTTAAGAAAAACTCAGAAGCCTTAAGCCATTACAAGGTCAGTGCAAGCATTATAGTTTTGCATTAGAACATAGTCGATCGGGAAATCTCATGAAGTAACTCGGACGGGTCTTCATGGAAGGAACCGGAGACTTTAAACTATCACAGAACATAGTCGATCGGGAAATCTCATGAAGTAACTCGGACGGAGAGGAATCGGAGACTTTAAACTATCACAGAACATAGTCGATCGGGAAATCTCATGAAGTAACTCGGACAGGTCTTCATGGGAGGAACCGGAGAATTTAAACTATCACGGAACATAGTCGATCAGGAAATCTCATGAAGTAACTTGGACGAGCCTTAATGGGAGGAACCGGAGACTTTAAACTATCAAAGAACATAGTTGATCGGGAAATCTCATGAAGTAACTCGGACGGGTCTTCATGGGAGGAACCAGAGACTTTAAACTATCACAGAACATAGTCGATTAGGAAATCTCATGAAGCAACTTGGACGGGTCTTCATGGGAGGAACCGGAGACTTTAAATTATCATAGAACATAGTCGATCAGGAAATCTCATGAAGTAACTTGGACGGGTCTTAATGGGAAGAACCGGAGACTTTAAACTATCATAAAATCATAATCGATCGGGATTATATGGTTAAGGTAAATTCAAAGCTATACAGATTTCTTCACAAAAATCATTTGACATTCCACAATGAATCAAAAGCCAAGGTTCGAGGGGGATTCAGTATATATATATACATTACATTTTCTGTCTGGAGGCCCGTTTACATGGAGCTCTTTATTTAAAATCACCCGGAGTATTATACCCAGCTCAAAGCTCAGAAGTCCCATAAAGTTCCTTATATGAAAATGTTAGTTAGAGCCCTAGAGCCAATCATTTGATGATTGTTGTATGGACTCGTTGTATCATATTCTTGTATATAAATAAAGGCAATTGTTTATGGTTATTATGCTTACTTGTATTGGTGCCAAATAACTAAATATAATAACATCCTTGAGTAGAAGGTTCTTACCTATATCTATCGGTTAGTTGAATCGATAGTGAGATGATATAGGGAACACTACTCTTAATCATTTCTAGTCAAGTATTAACATTTAGGGACAATGTTAATGTGACGAGACTAGCATGTAGGTCAACTCGATGACTTGATCTCACAAGTCATGGATATGGAGATATCAAGTTGACACATGGATATGCATTGGAGAATGTATATTGAATGACCTGCCATGAGAAAGTATCATGGATCGTTATATGAGTGTCATATACTTTCTCATGTGGCTATTAGTATGACTATTAGTCCTTGGACTTGAAGTCACCATGTTCCCTACATAAGGAGTTACATACTTTGGCTTCGTCAAACGTCACCCGTAACTGGGTGGACTATAAAGGCGATTACTGGGGATGTAACAAATTATGCGGAGGGATGTGAGTGATGTAGATGGGATCTATCCCTCCTATATGACAGGAGAGACATCGATATTCTTGATAGAGTGAGACCACTAAGTGCATGACCATGCCCAAATGAGTCAATATGAGATGTTGAGCTCATTTGATTAAGTGAGTCTACTTGAGATTCAAGATTTAGATTGATTAGAGGATGACATGATCTATGCCTCACATTGATCAATCTAGATGTCAAGGATAGAAGGACACTTGTCATATATTGTGAGGAGTCACAATTAGTAGTGACAAGGTGATGTTGGATCTCAACATTCTTATAACTTGGGTAGTAATGATGTGTTGCTAGATACCGCTCATTACTTATGCTTCTAAATGAGTTTAGGAGCATTGCCAACGTTATAAGAACCTATAGGGTCACACACAAAGGGCAATTAGATGGAGATTAGGTTCATTTGATGAACCTAGAGGATTAGATTCATGTGATGAACCAAATTGGATTAAGAGTTATCCAAATTAGGCTAATTGAGTTAGACTCAATTTGGTTCATGTGTTAGATAAGTCTAATTTGGAATTAGACTCATTGAGTCAATTTAATTCAATGAATAGAGATTCATTAAATTAAAATTGACTTGAACCAATGGTTTGATTAGATCAACCAAGGGAGAGAAGTGGTCAAGTTTGACTTGACTTAAGTAGGAAAATGAAGAGTCAAGTTTTGACTTGACTTTGACTTGACCAATGCCACATCATCAAGGCTTCTTTATTTGGTCAAGTTTGGCTTGACCAAATGCCACCTCATGGAGGAGATCAAGTGTAACACCCACGAAATAATAAGCTATACCTATGGGTTTTTTCTTTTAGAATAAAAGGGAAATGGAAATGGAACGAAAAAGAAATAAAAAGATAGAGAGGTTAAGGTTTCAACCTTGAACCTCCTACAAATGATAAAGTCAAATTGGTGTATGGTAATCACTAGAGTAATGAATGATATATGAATAGAAAAGAATGGAAATTGTAGTTAAAAGTAAGAGTATAATTAAGTAAGGGAACAAGAGAAAAGCAAGTAGTTTTCCTCCTCTTCCTCTTGGTTAAGAAAAGAAGCAAGCCAAAGACAAGTTGTCTTTCTTCCTCCTTTTTCTCTATTTTCATGGGAATTAATAGAGTGAGAAGATAGAGAAGGCAAGGGGATGAATTGTGACACTTTTAATCCTCATTGGGAATAAATAGGAATGAGAGAAGAAAAGGGAAAGAAAGTTGGTTAATTCTTCCTCCTCCTTCTTCCTCCTCCATTTTCTTCTCCTTCTTCCTCCTTCACCGAGACCTAAACCTCTCCCTCTCTCATTTCCGAAAATCCAAGATAAGGTTTTTCTTGCTAAGAAAAACTAATTCACAAGAAGGAGTCCTCAAGATCTACTCCTTACAAGCAAGAGAAGAAAAGAGAGAACTAGGAAGAGAAGTTTCTTTTTCCTCTTCACAAGGGTACCATCTTCCTTAGGAAAAACAAGCAAGAGGATGTAAGTATCCCCTCACGTGTGGTACAAGTTGTTTATGTGTTTTTCATGAGGTTAGAATGCTTAAAAACATAGGATCACTTCTTGAAACTTTCGGCCAAGACTTGAGTAAAGGATTTAGAGAAGTTTAAGACCTAACTAAGCATGCTCACTATGTTCTTATGATATGTACCCTAGTATAGGAGTTAGTTAATGTTTCTTATGCTTGTATGCTTACCTAAAACTTAGATCCATGCTCTTGAACTTTCGGCCAATGTGTGAATAAAAGATTAGGAAGGCTTAAGATCTAAACTAAACATGCTCACTATGTCCTTATGATATGTACCCTATGATAAGAGATTAGTTTGGTGTTTTTTTTATTCTTGTATGTTGTTTTAAACCGAAATTCATGCTCATGAAGTGTTCGGCCATGATAGAGAAATTGACTAGGAGAGTTTAAAAATTTAGTCTACCATGATCATGACTTGCTTATTAATATGTTATGAAGAGTACTTAGTGTTTTCACACTTGTATGTTGATTGGAACCTAAATGCATACCACCTTGGGGAATTAGGGTTTCGGCCATGATAGAAATGAAGACCTAGAAGTGTTTAAAAATTAAGCTATCATGCTCATGACTTTCCTTATGAAAAGGTAGGAAGATTTCTTAGGGTTTCATGCTTGTAGGTTGTTTGGAACCTTGATGTATTGCACCTTAGGGCTTAGGCCATGATGAGAATTAAGACCTAGGAGGGCTTAAGACTTACTCCAACATGCTCATGACTCTTCGTATGACATGATATAAAGCTAACTTAGGGTTATCATGTTTGAATGTTGCTTGAAATCTAGATACATGCCTCCTTATGTTTCGGCCATGATTAATTTTAGGGTCCAAGGAAGTTTAAAATTAAATCTAGCATGCTCATGAATTCCCTTATGATATGATATGAAGTTAGCTTGATATTCTTATGCTTATATGTTGTTTTGAACTTAGTTTCATACCCCTAAGTTTCGGCCATAACCAAGTTAAAAGACCTAGGGAGCTTAGAACCTAAACCAAATATGCTCATTATGTTCTTAATGATTTATGATATGAAATTGGTTTAGGGTTCACATGCTTTTATGTTGTTTATAACCTAGAACTAAGCATGGTAACTTTCGGCCACAACAAGACCAAAAGACCTAGGGAGCTTAGAACCTAAACCAAATATGCTCATTATGTTCTTAATGATTTATGATATGAAATTGGTTTAGGGTTCACATGCTTTTATGTTGTTTATAACCTAGAACTAAGCATGGTAACTTTCGGCCACAACAAGACCAAGAACCTAGGGAGCTTAGAACCTAAACCAAATATGTTCATTATGTTCATAATGATTTATGATGTAAAATTGGTTTAGGGTTCACATGCTTTTATGTTGTTTATAACCTAGGGCTAGACTTGGAACTTTCGGCAACTACATGGAATTAGGGTTAGAGACCCAATTATGATTTCACTATGTGTCTCACATGCTACAATATGAATGAAGAGATGCTAGTTAAGGTTTTCCATGCATGATTATGTTTCCTATGATGCATTATATACTCGTTTATGTATGCTTATGAATCATGCATTATAATGACTCTTATGATGTGATTTATGCTCAAGTATGCATGCTTTATGATATGACAAGTAATATGCTCATTTATGTATGTTTATGAACCATGCATGATAATGACTCTTATGATGTGATTTATGCTCAAGTATGCATGCTTTATGATATGACAAGAAATATGCTCATTTATATATGCTTATGAATCATGCATTATTATGACTCTTATGATGTGCTATATGCTCAAGTATGCATGCTTTATGACATGATAAGTAAGGGCCTAAGAGTTGCTTCCCTATTAAGTGGGACTAAGAGCACTCTTTATGATATGATAAGTAAAGGCCTAAGAGTTGCTTCCCTGTAAAGTGGGACTAAGAGCACTCTTCATGATATGATAAGTAACTATGACATGTTATTTTACTTTGTATGACTTGTACTAAGGGTGGGCTCCATAAGAGGTCCTAGGCCGACGGACTATGAACGGGTCTAGTAAAAAGGGATGGGCTCCTTAGTACGCCCCTAGGTCGACGGTCGTAGTACGAACCTAGTTCCCTAGTAGGTTCAGGGCTAGCTACCCTGTCCTAAGGATTGCGCGCATTTATGTATGTATGTGGTACAAGCCAGGCCCTCATGATGATATTATGTTCAAGTACTATATGATATGTTTTAAGACATCTTGCACATGACATGACACATGTTTTAAAAGACATCTTGCATGACATTTCTTTATGACATGATACACCCTTATGATTTATGTGACATGATGCTCTTTTATTTATGATATGATACATCATGATATTTCTTTATGACATGATATGCCCTTATGATTTATATGACATGATGCTCTTTTATTTATGATATGATACATCATGATATTTCTTTATGACATGATATGCCCTTATGATTTATATGACATGATGCTCTTTTATTTATGATATGATACATCATGATATTTCTTTATGACATGATATGCCCTTATGATTTATATGACATGATGCTCTTTTATTTATGATATGATACATTATGATATTTCTTTATGACATGATATGCCCTTATGATTTATATGACATGATGCTCTTATGATTTATGATATGATACAGCATGATGTTCTTTATGAGATGATATGTATGATGCGGTGTTTACATGATATGATGTTTAGATGAGTATGTCTCCATTGCTATATGCTATGTGATTATGATATGAAATACGTTTTTGTGAGTAGGAAAGGATCTTACTAAGCCTGTGTGCTTATAGCTTACTTTCCTTGTACCGCAGATAAAGGCAAAGAATGGATAAACTAGGGGAGCCGCAGGAGAGGCAAGAGATGTGTGTGGTGGTGGCTTGGCTAAGAAAAAGAAAAAGACCTGCTTACGTTATTTTATGTTGACATGAACTAAGTTTATTTATGTCAATGTTCCGCATGATTTCATGATTTCATAATAAGTTCTTCCGCTGTTTTACTTTAGAAAAGAAATTTTAATATGCATGTATGTTCCCCTTGCAAGTAAGTAACCCGCCCATACTAGCAGGAGGGGCGGGCGTTACATCAAGAGACTTGACTCTTGATATTCCAGGGGAGTTTATAAGACTAAAGTGGTCGGCCACTTGGGAGTTACACAAGGTGAGAATTCATTCTCATTCATTTCTTCTCTCCCTCTCCTCCTCTTTGGCAGAACCTTACAAAGGTGCTAGCACACCTTTGTGTTAGGTTTCTCCATCTCTTGCTTGTGTGGATACACATAGAGGAGTATCTACTTTTATACTCTTGAGATCCGGCGAACCATGGACGAGCGGGATTTAGCGAAGGGTTTCACATCAAGGGTAAATTCTTATCTTGCAGATCTAAAGTAGATCTAGGCTTAGAAAACTCGTACGTGAAAGTTTTTACAAAATTTTATTTCTTTGCACGGATCCGTGGCATGGGAATTTCGAGGTTTCCGCAATGCAAAAGCGGTTTTTGCGGCCCGATAAACCCAACAGTGGCATCAGAGCCACGTGCGAAGCGCGTACGAGTTTTAATTTGAATTTTTATGAAAATTACAGATCTGTGAATTTCTGTAAATTTACTGTTTTTAAAGATTTTATGGGTATTTTTCTCGTAGAAGCGAAGTACAATAGTTTAGACACTTGAATGCTTCAACTACCGAGAAAATTTTTCTGAAACGGTAAGGTTTCACGCCAAATCATTTTGGGACAGTGGGCTAAGGCACTGTAGGATCGCTAAGGAACACTCGCGATAGTTATATCGTGGGTAGGGGTGTTGCCCCTGACCCCGCAAGGGGCTTCGTTTCGCGATTGCGCCCGAAAATCGCTAAACGGGACCACCGGAAATTTTTACTCATAAAAATTGTAAAAATTGTAAGAAAAATTACAGAAATTTATAGAAATTACATAATTTAGAATTATGTATTATTTTGTGATGGTCATGGTCCAAAAGACCCAATTTGATTGGATATTGTGTGTTGTAATTCATAATACGACCTGCGTGTTGTCATGTGATTGTGCATGTTGTATATTTGATACGCGACCTGCGCGTCGTGCCTTTCTATTTATTTATTCCTATTGTAAATAGTTTAGACTCAAATGTAACTCGAGTTTCACCTTTTGTAATGTACAAAAATGAGGCGGTGGAAGGTCCACTCGAGACGGAGTTAAGAGGAGGGCGCGAGCAACACAAGGTGATCAAAGGAAGGAGCATGAGAAGCTGTTGACCTTAGGTTGACCATTCGATCTTTTCATTTGCTTGAGAAGATCGTAGTAGGGCCATGACTAATCACAAAATATTTAATTAATTGCTTGTGTGTGTATATGTGATGCATGCTAGAATAGTAATTAATTAGCGCCTTAACGATTAGATTAGATCTAAATCGCATACATAATGCGCGCTAATGATTAGATTAGATCTAAATCATGTATATGATACACCTCGTAGATTAAATTAGATCTCAATCACGTCAACTTGAAATGCCTTCCATGCCGTGATACCTATCACTACCTCGATCACATGTTGTTGTTGAATCTGCCAAAGCAGAGCAACACATATTATCTTGGTAGGGTACGGAGGGACAATCTTGGTCTCACCTATCAACGCATGGGTGAGTACAACTCAATTAGATTGAGTAACTAGTTAACTCAATTGGATCGAGTTTAACTATAGGCATTTTCCAATGGTTGGTAGATAGGTCAAAATCACATTTATATTAACTCTTGAGCGTATTAGCCAAAGCTAACTCGAGTTTTAATATAAATGTGAGTCTTGATCCTATAAACAAGAATTTCATAGAGATGTAATTGGTAATTAGTTACCTACCGATAATACTTAGTCTTGGGCGATTTAGCCAAAGCTAACTCAGGGCATAGTATGATGTAGATCTTGTCCCACATGAATTCTATAATTCAATGAGAGCATCATTTAATTAAAGGCCTAATTAGACGATTAATAGAATATGGTATTTATTTTTCTACATTTTTTTGTTGTAGATAACCATAACGTCAAATACGAACTCTTTCTCCCTGCGTTCCGTCCTTGAGAAGGACAAGCTCAACGGAGCTAAGTTCCTAGACTAGTATAGGAACCTGAGAATCGTTTTCACACAAGAACATAAACTGTACATTCTGGAGCAGCCCATTCCAGAGGCACCTCCTACCACTGCCACGTGAGCTGATCGAGATTCTTACAAGAAGCATCAAGATGACGCATTAGATGTGTCCTGTCTAATGCTAGCAACCATGAACTCTGAGCTTCAGAAGCAACATGAGTTGATGGGTGCTTATGATATGGTTGAACATCTGCGTCAACTATATCAAGGACAAGTGACGCACGAGAGATTCGAGATCTCTAAGGCACTGTTTCAGTGCAAGATGCAAGATGGGATTCCCGTAGGCCCATATGTACTCAAGATGATTGGGTACATAGAAAACCTACTGAGGTTGGGATTTCCCCTTGGCCAAGAGCTGGCCAATGACTTGATCTTGCAGTCCTTGCCAGAGAGCTACAGTTAGTTTGTCATGAACTACAACATGAACGAAATTGACAAGCCATTGCCCGAGCTGCTTAGCAAGTTAAGAACTGCTGAGCTCAACCTTAAGAAGGTTAAGCCCAACTCTATTCTGATGGTTCAGAAACATAAGGGCAAGGGCAAGCCCAAAGGCAAGGGAAAGTCGCAAGCCAAGGGCAAAGGCAAGACACTGAAACCCAAAGGAGGGGTTTCCAAGGATGCTACTTGCTTCCACTGCGGTCAGACCGGCACTGGAAGAGGAACTGCAAAGTTTACTTGGAAGATCTTAAGAAGAAGAGAAGTGAGACTTCCACTTCAGGTATCTATGTTATAGAAGTCAATCTATCTATTTCTTCATCATGGGTATTAGATACCGGATGTGCTTCTCACATTTGTACTAATGTGCAGGCGTTGAGAAATAGCAGGGCATTGACGAAGGGCGAGGTGGACTTACGAGTAGGCAATGGAGCACGAGTTGCTACTGTTGCTGTAGGAACTTATCATCTATCTCTGCCTTCTGGGCTTGTATTAGAATTAGATGAATGTTGTTATGTGCCTTCTTTAACTAAGAACATAATTTCAGTTTCTTGTTTGGACAAGAAAGGTTTTTCATTTATAATAAAGAACAAATGTTGTTCAATTTATTTAAATGATATGTTCTATTGTAGTGCACCTCTGATGAACGGACTCTATATTCTAGACCTTGAGAACCCTATCTATAACATAAGTACCAAGAAGTTCAAGTCAAATGACATGAACCAAACCTATCTCTGGCACTGTTGCTTAGGTCATATAAATGACAAACGCTTATCCCAGCTTCATAAAGATGGTTTGCTGGACTCATTTGATTTTGAATCATATGAGACATGAGAGTCATGCCTTCTAGGCAAGATGACCAAGACTCCCTTTAGTGGACACAATGAGAGAGCGATTGACTTGTTAGGTCTTATACATAGTGATGTATGTGGCCTTTTCAATGTCACTGCTAGAGGTGGTTATAGGTACTTCATTACATTTACTGATGACTTCAGTAGATGTGGTTATGTGTACCTGATGACACATAAGTCAAAATCCTTTGAAAAGTTCAAAGAATTCAAGAATGAAGTACAAAACTACCTTGGCAAGAGTATTAAGATACTTCGATCAGATCGAGGTGAAGAATACCTTAGCCATGAGTTTCGTGACTATCTAGCTGAATGTGGGATCCTATCCCAACTCACTCCTCCTGGAACACTACAGTGGAATGATGTATCTGAAAGGAGGAATCATACCTTATTAGATATGGTACGGTCTATGATGAGTCACACAGATCTTCCTATGTATCTTTGGGGCTATGCTCTAGACATAGCAGCCTTCATTCTCAACCGAGTTCTATCTAAGGCTGTAATAAAGACACCATATAGGATATGGACTGGGAGAGATGCCCAGGTGTCTTTTATGAGGATTTGGGATTGTGAGGCTTACGTTCGATATCAAGTCTCGGACAAATTGGGACTCAAATCCGACAAGTGCTATTTCATTGGATATCCCAAGGAAACGAAGGGATATTACTTCTACATTCCCAGTCAACACAAGGTAGTTGTGGCTAAGACTGGGGTATTTCTAGAAAGGGACTTTGTTTCTAGAAAGACTAGTGGGAGTACGTTCAATCCTGAAGAAGTTCAAGATGTGGACCATAGCATTGAAGCCTCGATGGAAGTTGAACTAGAACCACAAAGTGTTGTGGATGATGTTGTTCCACAAGGAGTTGAGGAACAACAACCAGTTCAAGTAGACCTACCTCTTCGCAGGTCTGATAGGCTACGTCGTCAGCCTGAGAGATACTCATTTCTCTTGTCTGACCATGATGACATTGTGCTCATTAAGGATGAGCCTACCACCTATCAAGAAGCTGTGATGAGACCAGATTTCGGGAAATGGCTAGAGGCCATGAGATCCGAGATGGAATCCATGTACACCAACCAAGTATGGACTTTGGTTGATCCACCTGATGGCATAAAACCCATAGGTCTTTAAGAGAAAGACTAACATGGATGAACTTATCTATAAGGGTCGCTTGGTAGCTAAAGGTTTCAAGCAGATTCATGGTATTGACTATGATGAAACTTTTTCTCTAGTAGCGATTTTAAGTCCATACAGATCATGCTTGCTATTGCAGCGTACCACGATTATGAGATCTGGTAGATGGATGTCAAAACCGTGTTTTTGAATAGAAACATGCTCGAGGATGTGTACATGACACAACCTGAGGGTTTTGTAGATCCACAGCATACTAGCAGAGTATGCAAGCTGCATAGGTCTATTTATGGACTAAAGCAAGCTTCAAGGAGCTGGAATCTTCGATACGATGATGCAATCAAACAGTTTGGTTTCATCAAGAATGAAGATGAACCTTGTGTCTACAATAAGGTTGTTGGAATACAGTTGTCTTCCTTATATTGTATGTGGATGGCATACTACTCATTGGGAAAGGCATCCCTTTGCTGCAGTCTGTCAAGACTTGGCTAGGGACTTGTTTCTCAATGAAGGACTTAGGTGAAGCATCCCGCATTCTTGCCATACAGATCTATAGAGATAGATCTAAGAGATTGCTTGGCCTAAGTCAGAGTACATACATTGACAAGGTATTACTTCGGTTTGCCAGGCAGAACTCCAAGAAGGGATTTCTGCCGATGACACATGGTATGAGTCTTTCGAAGACTCAAAGTCCCTCTTCTAGAGAGGAGAGAGACCGCATGGAATAGATCCCTTATGCTTCAGCCATAGGATCTATCATGTAGGCCATGCTATGTACTCATCCTGATGTCTCATATGCTTTGAGCATGACGAGCAGATACCAGTCAGATCCAGGTGAAAGTCACTAGATATCAGTGAAGAATATTCTTAAGTACTTAAGAAGGACTAAGGAATATTTCTTGATATATGGAGGCGATGATGAGCTAACTGTAAAGGGTTACATTGATGCCAGCTTCCAGACCGACCAGGATGATTATCGATCGCAGTCAGGGTTCGTGTTTTGCATAAATGGTGGTGCTTTGAGCTGGAAGAGTTCGAAGCAGGACACTGTAGCTGATTCTACAACAGAGGCCGAGTATATTGCTGTATCAGAAGCAGCAAAGGAGGCAGTTTGGATCCGCAAGTTCATTACTGAGCTTGGGGTGGTTCCTTGCATAGTTGATCCCATAGAGCTCTATTGTGACAATAATGGAGCAATAGCACAGGCCAAGGAACCTCGCTCACACCAGCGGACCAAACAAATACTACGGCGCTTCCATCTCTTTCGAGAGATCATTGATAGAGGAGATGTGAAGATTTGCAGAGTACCCACAGAGGCTAACATCGCAGATCCCTTGACCAAGGCTTTGGCACAGAGAAAGTATGATGGTCACACTAGGTCATTAGGCCTTAGAGCCTACACTGATTGGCACTAGTGCTAGTGGGAGATTGTTAGTTAGAGCCCTAGAGCCAATCATTTGATGATTGTTGTATGGACTCGTTGTATCATATTCTTGTATATAAAGAAAGACATTTGTTTATGGTTATTATGCTTACTTGTATTGGTGCCAAATAACTAAGTATAATAACGTCCTTGAGTAGATGGTTCTTACCTATATCAATCGGTTAGTTGAATCGATAGTGAGATGATATAGGGAACACTACTTTTAATCATTCCTAGTCAAGTATTAACATTCAGGGACAATGTTAATGTGACGAGACTAGCATGTAGGTCAACTCGATAACTTGATCTCACAAGTCATGATATGGAGATATCAAGTTGACACATGAATATGCATTGTAGAATGTATACTGAATGACCCGCCATGAGAAAGTATCATGGATCGTTATATGAGTGTCATATACTTTCTCATGTGGCTATTAGTATGACTATTAGTCCTTGGACCTGAAGTCACCATGGTTCCCTACATAAGGAGTTACATACTTTGGCTTCGTCAAACGTCACCCGTAATTGGGTGGACTATAAAGGCGATTACTGGGTATGTATCAAATTATGTGGAGGGATGTAAGTGATGTAGATGGGATCTATCCCTCTTATATGACGGGAGAGACATCGATATTCTTGATAGAGTGAGACCACTAAGTGCATGGTCATGCCCAAATGAGTCACTATGAGATGTTAAGCTCATTTGATTAAGTGAGTCTACTTGGGATTCAAGATTTAGATTGATTAGAGGATGACACGGTCTATGCCTCACATTAATCAATCTAAATGTCAAGGATAAAAGGACACTTGTCATATATTGTGAGGAGTCACAATTAGTAGTCACAAGGTGATGTTGGATCTCAACATTCTTATAACTTGGGTAGTAATGATGTGTTGCTAGATACCACTCATTACTTATGCTTCTAAATGAGTTTAAGAGCATTGCCTGTTAGTTAGAGCCCTAAAGCCAATCATTTGATGATTGTTATATGGACTCATTGTATCATATTCTTGTATATAAATAAAGGCATTTATTTTGGTTATTATACTTACTTGTATTTGTGCCAAATAATAAGTATAATAGCGTCCTTGAGTACTGGATTCTTACCTATATCAATCGATTAGTTGAACCGATAGTGAGATGATATAGGGAACACTACTTTTAATCATTCCTAGTCGAGTATTAACATTCAGGGACAATGTTAATGCGACAAGACTAGCATGTAGCTTAACTAGATGACTTGATTTCATAAGTCACGGATATAAAGATATCAAGTTGACACATGGGTATGCATTGGAGAATGTATACTGAATGCCCCACTATGAGAAAGTATCATGGATCGTTATATGAGTGTCATATACTTTCTAATGTGGCTATTAGTATGACTATTAGTCCTTGGACCTGAAGCCACCATGGTTCCCTATATAAGGAGTTACGTACTTTGGCTTCGTCAAACGTCAGCCGTAACTGGGTGGACTATAAAGGCGATTACTGGGTATGTAACAAATTATGCAGAGGAATGTGAGTGATGTAAATTGGATCTATCCCTCCTATATGACGGGAGTGACATCGATATTCTTGATAGATGAGACCACGAAGTGCATGGTCATGCCCAAGTAAGTCAATATGAGATATTGAGCTCATTTGATCGAGTGAGTCTACTTGGAGTTCAATATTTAGATTGATTAGAGGATGACACAGTCTATGCCTCAGATTGATCAATCTAGATGTCTAGGATAGAAGGACACTTGTCATATATTGTGAAGAGTCACAATTAGTAGTCACAAGGTGATGTTGGATCTCAACAGTCTTGTAACTTGGGTAGTAATGATGTGTTGCTAGATACCGCTCATTACTTATGCTCCTAAATGTGTTTAGAAGCATTGCCAACGTTACAAGAACATATAGGGTCACACACAAAGAATAATTAGATGGAGATTAGGTTCATTTGATGAACCTAAAGGATTAGGTTCATGTGATGAACCAAATTGAATTAAGAGTAATCCAAATTAGGCTAATTTAGTTGAACTCAATTTGGTTCATGTGTTAAGTGAGTCTAATTTGGACTTAGACTCATTTAATTAATTTAATTCAATGAATAGAGATTCATTAAATTAAAATTGACTTGAACTAATGGTTAGATTAGAACAACCAAGGGAGAGAAGTGGTCTAGTTTGACTTGACTTGAGAGGAAGATGAAGTGCCAAGTTTGACTTGACCATTTGCCACCTCATTGGTGAGTTGGCATTATGTGGCTAATGGTGATGTGCCACATCATCAAGGCTAGCACATGTGTGTGCCACCTCATGAGGGAGATCAAGAGTTTTTGACTCTTGAAATTCCATGGAGTATATAACTCCTCATGAAAAGTGGTCGGCCACTTTAGTGCTATAGAGGAGTTTCATTTTGTGTGGTAACTCCATCTTCTTCTTCCTCAAGATCTTTCCTCTCTCCCTCTCCTCCTCTTTGGCTGAATCTTTCAAAGGGTTCTAGCACACCTTTTGTTAGGTTTCTCCATCTTCCGTTCGTGTGGATACACATAGAGGACTATCTACTTTCATACTCTCGAGATCTGATGACAAACCTTGGACGAGCGGGATTGCGAAGGGCTTCGCATCAGATCTTATCTTGTAGATTTAGGCTTAGAAAACTCATACTCAAAGTTTTACTACTTTTATTCTTCACACGGATCTGGTGGCGTGGGTTTCGGGGTTTTCGCAACGCAAAAAGTGATTTTTGTGGCTCGAAAAACTCAACTGTGGTATCAGAGCCACGTGCGAAGCGAGTATGATTTTTAATTTGAATTTTATGAAATTCTACAGATCTGTAAGTTTCTGGATTTTTATGATTTTTATTGATTTTATGGGTAATTTTCTCGTAGAAGCGAAGCACAAGTGTTTAGACACTTGTAGGCTTCGACTACCGAGAAGATATTTCCGAAACGGCAAGGTTTCACCCCAAATCTTTTTGGGACAGCGGACTAAGGCACTGTAGGATCCCTTAGGAACACTCGCGATGGTTATATCGCGGGTAGGGGCGCTGCTCCTAACCCAGCAAGTGGATTCGTTCCGCGATTGCGCCCGAAAATCGCTAAACGGGACCGCCGGGAATTTTTACTCATAAAAATTCTAAGAAAAATTACGAAAATTTATAGAAATTACATAATTTAAAATTATATATTATTTTATGATGGTCATGGCCCAAAAGACCCCAATAGATTGGAAATTCTGTGTTGTAATTCATATTATGTCCTGCGTGCCATTTTCTGTGATGTGCGTGTTGTATGTGATACGCGACCGACGCGTCGTGCCTTTCCTATTTTTATTTCCTGTTATAAATTAGTTTAGACTCAAATGTAACTCGAGTTTCACTTTTGCAATGTACAAAATGGAGCGGTGGAAGGTCCACTCGAGACGGAGTTACGAGGAGGGTGCGAGCAACACAAGGTGGTCAAAGGGAGGAGCTTGAGAAGCTGTTGACCTTAGGTTGACCATTCGATCTTCTCATTGGCTTGAGAAGATGGTAGTAGGGTTATGACTAATCACAAAATATTTAATTAATTGCTTGTGTGTGTGTATATGTCATGCATGCTAGAATAGTAATTAATTAGCGCCTTGACGATTAGATTAGATCTATATCGCGTACATGATGCGCCCTAACGATTAGATTAGATCTAAATCGCGTATACGATACACCTCATCGATTAGATTAGATCTCAATCGCGTCAACTCGAAATGCCTACCATGCCGTGATACCGATCACTACCTCGATCGCATGTTGTTATTGAATCTGCCGAAGCAGAGCAACGCACACTATCTTGGTAGGGTACGGAGGGACAATCTTGGTCCCGCCTATCAACGCATGGGTGAGTACAACTCAATTAGATTGAGTAACTAGTTAACTCAATTGGATCGAGTTTAACTATAGGCATTTTCCAATTGTTGGTAGATAGGAAAAAATCACGTTTATATTAACTCTTGGGCGTATTAGCCAAAGCTAACTCGAGTTTTAATATAAATGCGGATCTTAATCCTATAAACAAGAGTTGCATAGAGATGTAATTGGTAAATTAGTTACCTATCGATCATACTAAGTCTTGGGCGATTTAGTCAAAGCTAACTCAAAGCATAGTATGATGCGGATCTTGTCCCACATGAATTATAAAATTTAGTGGGATCATCATTTAGTTAAAGGCCTAATTAAATGGTTAATAGAATATGATATTTATTTATTTTTCTGCATTTTTCTGTTATAGATAACCATGACGTCAAACACGAACACCTTCTCTCTGCGTTCTGTCCTTGACATGGACAAGCTCAACGGAGCAAATTTCCTGGACTGGTACAGGAATTTGAGAATAGTTCTCACCCAAGAACGTAAACTGTACGTTCTAGAGCAGCCCATTCCGGAGGCTCCTCCTGCCAATGCCACGCGAGCAGACAAAGATGCTTACAAGAAGCATCAAGATGACGCATTAGATGTATCATGTCTAATGCTCGCGACCATGAACTCTAAGCTTCAGAAGCAACATGAGTTAATGGGTGCTTATGACATGGTTGAACATCTTCGTCAACTATATCAAGGACAAGCGCGGCACGAGAGATTTGAGATTTCAAGGGCACTATTTCAATACAAAATGTCAGATGGGGCTCCCGTAGGTCCATATGTACTCAAGATGATTGGGTACATAGAGAATCTACAGAGGTTGGGATTCCCACTTGGCCAAGAGCTAGCCACTGACCTGATCTTGCAGTCTTTGCCAGAGCGCTATAGTCAATTTGTCATGAACTACAACATGAATGAAATTGACAAGCCACGGCCCGAACTGCTTAGTATGTTACGAACTGCTAAGCTCAACCTTAAAAAGGTTAAGTCCAACTCTATTCTGATGGTTCAGAAACATAAGGGCAAGGGCAAGCCTAAAGGCAAGGGAAAGTCCCAAGCCAAGGGCAAAGGCAAAGCACTGAAGCTTAAAGGAGGGGTCACCAAGGATGCTACCTGCTTCCACTACGGTCAGACCGGGCACTGGAAGAGGAACTGCAAGGTGTACCTGGAAGATCTTAAGAAGAAGAGAAGTGAGACTTCCACTTTAGGTATAAATGTTATAGAAGTCAATCTATCTAGTTCTTCATCATGGGTATTAGATACCGGATGTGCTTCTCACATTTGTACTAATGTGCAGGCGCTGAGAAATAGCAGGGCATTGTGTTGGGTTTTTCGGGCCGCGAAAACTGCTTTTCGCGTCGCGGAAACCCCGAATCACCCAAAGCCGTAGATCCGTGCAAGAAAAGTCGAACGAAAAATTACGAGTACGAGTTTTAAATATTTTAGATCTACTCCTAGATCTATGTGTTAAGAATATACCTTGAAGCGTGCCCTTTCGCGTTCCCGCTCATCCAAGGAGTTGCCGGATCTCTAGACCGTCAAGCGTCGGTCCTCTAGAAGTATCCACACGAACAATTCTTGATGGAGAAAACCTAAACAAAGGTGTGCTAGCACCTTGATAGGTCACGGCAAGGAAGAGGAGGGAGAGCAAGGAGAGAGCACAAGGAAGAAGAAGGAGTAAATGAGGAGTTGAATGAAAAATGAATTTCATTCCCACCTCTAAAGTGGCCGACCACATTTGGTTGTGTAACCCCCATTTCCACTTAATTACAATTAAGTGGAAGCCATTAAGAGGTGTTGTGTAACTCCTATGATGTGGCACATCATGAAGATGTGGACCATTGCCATTGGTCCACATCTTGCCACCTCACAATGATGTGGCAAAGGAGTAACCTCCACTCATTTAATGTGGCCAACCCACATTAAATGCAATGGAGGCTTGTAACCTCCATGAGGTGGCAAAGCAAGATGATGTGGAACAACACCATTGGTCCACATCTTGCCACCTCACTTATGATGTGGCAAAGAGTCAAGTCAAACTTGACTCTTCCTCTTCCTCTCTAGTCAAGTCAAACTTGACTCAATCTCTCTCATGGTTATTCTAATCAAACCATTTGATTCAAGCCAACATAATATAATGAATCTAATTCATTAAATTAAATTGATCTAATGAGTCATAATCTAAATTAGACTCATTAAATACATGAATCAATTTGAGTCTAACTCAATTAGCCCAATTTGGATTACTCTTAATCCAATTTGATTCATCGAATGAATATAATCCTCTTGGTTCATCGTATGAACCAAATCTCCATCTAATTGTCCTTAGTGTGTGACCCTATAGGTTCTTGTAACGTTGGCAATGCCCTAAACCCATTTAGGAACATAAGTAATGAGCGGTATCTAGCAACACATCATTACTATCCAAGTTACAAGAATGTCGAGATCCAACATCACCTTGTGACTATTAATTGTGACTCCTCACAATATATGACAAGTGTCCTTCTATCCTAGACATCTAGATTGATCAATATGAGGCATAGACCGTGTCATCCTCTAATCAATCTAAATCTTGAAATCCAAGTAGACTCACTCGATCAAATGAGCTCAACATCTAATGTTGACTCATTTGGGCATGACCATGCACTTAGTGGTCTCACTCTATCAAGAATACCGATGTCGCTCCCGTCATATGGGAGGGATAGATCTCATCTACATCACTCACATCCCTCTACATAATTTGTTATATACTCAGTAATCGCCTTTATAGTCCACTCAGTTACGGGCGACGTTTGACGAAACCAAAGTACATAACTCCTTATGTAGGGATCCATGGTGACTTCAGGTCTAAGGACTAATAGTCATACTAATAGCCACATGAGAAAGTATATGACACTCATATCACGATCCATGATACTTTCTCATGGCGGGTCATTCAGTATACATTCTCCAATGTATACCCATGTGTCAGCTTGATATCTCTATATCCATTACTTTTGAAATCAAGTCATCGAGATGACCGACATCCTAGTCTTATTGCATTAACATTGTCCCTGAATGTTAATATTCGACTAGGAATGATTTAGAATAGTGTTCCCTATATCATCTCACTATCGATTCAACTAATCGATTGATATAGGTATGAACCTTCTACTCAAGGACGCTATTATACTTAGTTTATTTGGCACTAATACAAATAAGTATAATAACCAAACAAATGCCTTTATTAATATACAAGAATATGATACAATGAGTCCATACAATCATCAAATGATTGGCTCTAGGGCTCTAACTAACAATCTCCCACTAGCACTAGTGCCAATCAGTATAGGCTCTAAGGCCTAATGACCTAGTGTGACCATCATGCTTCCTCTGTGCCAAAGCCTTGGTCAAGGGATCTGCGATGTTAGCCTCTGTAGGTACTCTGCAAATCTTCACATCTCCTCTATCGATAATCTCTCGAATGAGATGGAAGCGCCGTAGTATGTGCTTGGTCCGCTGGTGTGAGCGAGGTTCCTTCGCCTGTGCTATAGCTCCATTGTTGTCATAATAGAGCTCAACTGGGTTAGTGATGCTAGGAACCACCCCAAGTTCAGTGATGAACTTACGGATCCAAACTGCCTCCTTTGCTGCCTCTGATGCAGAATCACCACCATTTAAGTAAAACACGAACCCTGACTGCGATCGGTAATCATCCTGGTCGGTCTAGAAGCTAGCGTCACTGTAACCCTTTACAGCTAGCTCATCATTGCCTCCATATATCAAGAAATATTCTTTAGTCCTTCTTAAGTACTTAAGAATATTCTTGACCGCTATCCAGTGACTTTCACCTGGATCTGACTGGTATCTGCTCGTCATGCTCAAAGCATACGAGACATCAGGTCGAGTACATAGCATAACGTACATGATCGATCCTATGGCTGAGCCATAAGGGATCTGATCCAAGCGGTCTCTCTCCTCTCTAGAAGAGGGACCTTGAGTCTTCGAAAGACTCACGCCATGTGACATCGGCAGAAATCCCTTCTTGGAGTTCTGCATGGCAAACCGAAGGAGTACCTTGTCAATGTATGTACTCTGACTTAGGCCAAGCAATCTCTTAGATCTATCTCTATAGATCTGAATCCCAAGAATGCGGGATGCCTCACCTAAGTCCTTCATTGAGAAGCAACTCCCTAGCCAGGTCTTGACAGACTGAAGCTTAGGGATGTCCTTCCCAATGAGCAGTATGTCATCCACATACAATATGAGGAAGACAACTGTGTTTTCTACAACCTTCTTGTAGACACAAGGCTCATCTTCATTCTTGATGAAACCAAACTATTTGATCGCATCATCGAATCGAAGATTCCAGCTCCGAGAAGCTTGCTTTAGTCCATAAATGGACCTATGCAGCTTGCATACTCTGCTAGTATGCTGTGGATCTACAAAACCCTCAGGTTGTGTCATGTACACATCCTCGAGTAGGTTTCCATTCAGAAACACGGTTTTGACATCCATCTGCCATATCTCATAGTCATGGTAGGCTGCAATAGCAAGCATGATCCGTATGGACTTAAACATCGCTACTGGAGAAAAGGTTTCATCATAGTCAATACCATGAATTTGCTTGAAACCTTTAGCTACCAAGCGACCCTTATAGATAAGTCCATCCATGTCAGTCTTTCTCTTAAAGACCCACTTAAACCCATTGAGTTTTACCCCTTCAGGTGGATCAACCAAAGTCCATACTTGGTTGGTGTACATGGATTCCATTTCGGATCTCCTGGCCTCTAGCCATTTCTCATAATCTGGTCTCATCACAGCTTCTTGATAGGTGGTGGGCTCATCCTCTATGAGCACAATGTCATCATGGTCAGACAAGAGAAATGAGTATTTCTCAGGCTGACGACGTACCCTATCAGACCTGCGAAGAGGTATGTCTACTTGAACCGGTTGTTGTTCCTCAACTCCTTGTGGAACAACATCATCCACAACACTTTGTGGTTCCAGTTCAATTTCCATCGAGGCATCCGTGCTATTGTTCGCATCTTGAACTTCTTCAAGATCGAACGCGCTCCCACTAGTCTTTCTAGAAACAAAATCCCTTTCTAGAAAGACCCCAGTCTTTGCCACAACTACCTTGTGCTGACTGGGAATGTAGAAGTAATATCCCTTAGTTTCCTTGGGATATCCGATGAAATAGCACTTGTCGGATTTGGGTCCTAATTTGTCTGAGACTTGACGTCGTACGTAAGCCTCACAGCCCCAAATCTTCATTAAAGACACCTGAGCATCTCTACCAGTCCATATCTTATATGATGTCTTAATCACGGCCTTGGATGGAACTCGGTTGAGAATGAAAGATGCCGTGTCTAGAGCATATCCCCATAGATATGTCGGAAGATCTGTGTGACTCATCATAGATCGTACCATATCTAATAAGGTACGATTCCTCCTTTCGGATACTCCATTCCACTGTGGTGTTCCAGGAGGAGTGAGTTGAGATAAAATCTCATACTCAGCTAAGTAGTCACGAAACTCATGGCTTAAGTATTCACCACCTCGATCTGATCGAAGTACCTTAATATTCTTGCCAAGCTGGTTCTGTACTTCATTCTTGAATTCTTTGAACTTTTCAAAGGATTCAGATTTATGTGTCATCAAATACACATAACCATATCTACTGAAGTCATCAGTAAATGTGATGAAGTACCTATAACCACCTCTAGCAGCGACATTGAAAGGGCGACATACATCACTATGTATGAGTCCTAACAAATCGGTCGCTCTCTCGCTGTGCCCACTAAAGGGAGTCTTGGTCATCTTGCATCGTAGGCATGACTTGCATATCTCATATGATTCAAAATCAAATGAGTCCAGCAAACCATTCTTATGGAGCTGGGATAAGCGCTTGTCATTTATATGACCTAAGCGACAGTGCCAGAGATAGGTGTGGTTCATATCATTCGATTTGAACCTCTTGGTACTAACGTTATAGATAGGGATCTCAAGGTCTAGAAAATAGAGTCCGTTCATCAGAGGTGCACTACAATAGAACATATCGTTTAAATAGACAGAACAACATTTGTTTTTTATTATAAACGAAAATCCTTTCTTGTCCAAATAAGAAACTGAAATTATGTTCTTAGTCAAGGCAGGCACATAACAACAATCATCTAATTCTAGTACAAGCCCAGAGGGAAGAGATAGATGATAAGTTCCTACAGCAATAGCAGCAACTCATGCTCCATTGTCTACTCGTAGGTCTATCTCACCCTTCGTCAATGCCCTGCTATTTCTCAGCGCTTGTACATTAGTACAAATGTGCGAAGCACATCCGGTATCTAATACCCACGATGAAGAAATAGAGAGCTTGACTTCTATAACATGTATACCTGAAGTAGAAATCTTATTTCTTTTCTTCGTAAGATCTTCCAGGTATTCTTTGGAGTTCCTCGTCCAGTGCTTTGCTTGTCCTTGATATAGGTGACAAAGATGTTCAACCATATCGTAAACGCCCATCAACTCATGTTGCTTCTGAAGCTCAGAGTTCATGGTCGCGAGCATAAGACAGGACACATCTAATGCGTCATCTTGATGCTTCTTGTAAGCATCTCGGTCTGCTCGCGTGGCAGTGACAGGAGGAGCCTCCGGAATGGGCTGCTCCAGAACGTACAGTTTACGTTCTTGGGTGAGAACTATTCTCAGGTTCCTGTACCAGTCCAGGAAATTTGCTCCGTTGAGCTTGTTCTTCTTAAGGACAGATCGCAGAGAGAAGGAATTCGTGTTCGACTTTATGGTTATCTACAACAGAAAATTTGCAGAAATAAATATCATATTCTTTTAAAAATCATTTAATTAGGCCTTTAATTAAATGATGCTCCCACTGAATACTATAATTCATGTGGGACAAGATCCACATCATACTAACCCTTGAGTTAGCTTTGGCTAATACGCCCAAGGCTTAGTATGATCGGTAGGTAACGATTACCAATTACATCTCTATGCAACTCTTGTTTATAGGATCAAGATCCATATTTATATTAAAACTCGAGTTAGCTTTGGCTAATACGCCCGAGAGTTAATATAAACGTGATTTTGTCCTACCTTTCCAACTATTGGAAGAATGCCTATAGTTGACTCGATCTAACCGAGTAACTAGGAATACTTAATCTAATTGAGTTTGTATTCACCCATGCGTTGATAGGCGGGACCAAGATTGTCCCTCCGTACCCTACCAATATAATATGTATTGCTCTGCTTTGGCAAATTCAACAATACATGTGATCGAGGTAGTGATAGGTATCACGGCACGGTTAGGCATTTAGAGTTGGCTCGATCGAGATCTAATCTAATCGAAAAGGATGCATCTTGTGCACGACTTAGATCTAATCTAATCGCAAGGGTGCATCATGTGCACGACTTAGATCTAATCTAATCGTAAGGCACTAATTAATTAATTACTTATTAAACATGCATCATATACATAAGCAATTAACTAATTAATCTATTTGTGATTTAGTCATGGCCCTACTACGATCTTCTCAAGCCAATGAAAAGATCGAATGGTCAACCTAGGGTCAATAGCTTCTCCAAGCTCCTCCCTTTGACCACCTTGTGTTGCTCGTGCCCGCCTCGCAACTCCGTCTCGTGTGGACCCTCCACCGCTCCAATTTGTACATTACAATTTGAAACTCGAGTTACATTCGAGTCTAAATCTAATTTAAAACAAGAATATAAGAGAAGGCACGACGCGCAGGTCGCGGAAAAAAAAATAAAAACATACAACACGCGCAAACACATAACGGCACGCAGGCCATATTATGAATTACAACACAATCCAATCATATTGGGTTTTTGGGCCATGACTATCACAAAATTTATATATAATTCAAAATTATATATTTTCATAATTTTCTATAATTTTAAAATTAATTTTTACAATTTTTACGAGTAAAATTTCGTCCTGCTTAGCGGTTTGCGCAGCGATCATGAACGGATCCTTGCGGGCCCAGGGCAGCGCCTCACCCATGATCTAACCATCGCGAGGGTTCCTTTGCGATCCAACAGCACCTAAACCCGCTGTCCCAAAACGATTTGGGCCGAGACATTGCCGTTTCGGAAAAATCTTCCCGGCGGGTTCGTTTTTAGCGATTTCGGGTGCAATCGCGGAGCAAATCCCCTTGCGGGGTTAGGGGAAGTACCCCTACCCACGATCTAACCATCGTGAGTTGCTCCTTTGCGATCTAATGGCACCCAAGCCCACTGTCCCAAACAGATTTGGGGCAAAACGAAGCCGTTTTGGAAAAATCTTTCCGGTAGCCGAAGCCTACAAGTGCCGAGACACTTGTGCTTTGCTTCTACGGAAAAATTACCCATAAAAACTATAAAATCATAATTTTACAGATAATTAAAGAAACTTTAGTTTTCATAAAACCAAAAATTAAACTCGTACAAGCCTTGCACGTGGCTCTGATACCACTGTTGGGTTTTTTCGGGCCGCGAAAACCGCTTTTCGCGTCGCGGAAACCCCGAATCACCCAAAGCCGTAGATCCGTGCAAGGAAAGCCGAACGAAAAATTACGAGTACGAGTTTTAAATATTTTAGATCTACTCCTAGATCTATGTGTTAAGAATATACCTTGAAGCGTGCCCTTTCGCGTTCCCGCTCGTCCAAGGAGTTGCCGGATCTCTAGACCGTCAAGCGTCGGTCCTCTAGAAGTATCCACATGAACAATTCTTGATGGAGAAAACCTAAACAAAGGTGTGCTAGCACCTTGATAGGTCACGGCAAGGAAGAGGAGGGAGAGCAAGGAGAGAGCACAAGGAAGAAGAAGGAGTAAATGAGGAGTTGAATGAAAAATGAATTTCATTCCCACCTCTAAAGTGGTCGGCCACATTTGGTTGTGTAACCCCCATTTCCACTTAATTACAATTAAGTGGAAGCCATTAAGAGGTGTTGTGTAACTCCTATGATGTGGCACATCATGAAGATGTGGACCATTGCCATTGGTCCACATCTTGCCACCTCACAATGATGTGGCAAAGGAGTAACCTCCACTCATTTAATGTGGCCAACCCACATTAAATGCAATGGAGGCTTGTAACCTCCATGAGGTGGCAAAGCAAGATGATGTGGAACAAAACCATTCGTCCACATCTTGCCACCTCACTCATGATGTGGCAAAGAGTCAAGTCAAACTTGACTCTTCCTCTTCCTCTCTAGTCAAGTCAAACTTGACTCAATCTCTCTCATGATTGATCTAATCAAACCATTTGATTCAAGCCAACTTAATATAATGAATCTAATTCATTAAATTAAATTGATCTAATGAGTCATAATCTAAATTAGACTCATTAAATACATGAATCAATTTGAGTCTAACTCAATTAGCCCAATTTGGATTACTCTTAATCCAATTTGATTCATCAAATGAATCTAATCCTCTTGGTTCATCGTATGAACCAAATCTCCATCTAATTGTCCTTAGTGTGTGACCCTATAGGTTCTTGTAACGTTGGCAATGCCCTAAACCCATTTAGGTGCATAAGTAATGAGCGGTATCTAACAACACATCATTACTACCCAAGTTACAAGAATGTCGAGATCCAACATCACCTTGTGACTATTAATTGTGACTCCTCACAATATATGACAAGTGTCCTTCTATCCTAAACATCTAGATTGATCAATATGAGGCATAGACCGTGTCATCCTCTAATCAATCTAAATCTTGAACTCCAAGTTGACTCACTCGATCAAATGAGCTCAACATCTAATGTTGACTCATTTGGGCATTGCCATGCACTTAGTGGTCTCACTCTATCAAGAATACCGATGTTACTCCCGTCATATGGGAGGGATAGATCCCATCTACATCACTCACATCCCTCTACATAATTCGTTATATACTCAGTAATCGCCTTTATAGTTACGGGTGACGTTTGACGAAACCAAAGTACATAACTCCTTATGTAGGGATCCATGGTGACTTCAGGTCTAAGGACTAATAGTCATACTAATAGCCAAATGAGAAAGTATATGACACTCATATAACGATCCATGATACTTTCTCATGGCGGGTCATTCAGTATACATTCTCCAATGTATACCCATGTGTCAGCTTGATATCTCTATATCCATGACTTGTGAGATCAAGTCATCGAGCTGACCTACATGCTAGTCTTATTGCATTAACATTGTCCCTGAATGTTAATACTCGACTAGGAATGATTTAGAGTAGTGTTCCCTATATCATCTCACTATCGATTCAACTAATCGATTGATATAGGTATGAACCTTCTACTCAAGGACGCTATTATACTTAGTCTATTTGGTACTAATACAAATAAGTATAATAACCAAATAAATGCCTTTATTAATATACAAGAATATGATACAATGAGTCCATACAATCATCAAATGATTGGCTCTAGTGCTCTAACTAACAATTGACGAAGGGCGAGGTGGACCTATGCGTAGGCAATGGAGCATGGGTTGCTGCTGTTGCTGTAGGGACTTATTTTCTATCTCTGCCCTCTGAGCTTGTATAAGGGTTGGATGATTGTTATTATGTGTCTGCTTTGACTAAGAACAATATATCAGTTTCTTGTTTAGACAAGAAAGGGTTTTCATTTATAATAAAGAACAAATATTGTTCAGTTTATTTAAATGATATGTTCTATTGTAGTGCACCTCTGATGAACGGACTGTATATTTTAGACCTTGAGAGCCCTATTTATAACATAAGTACCAAGAGGTTCAAGTCAAATGACATGAACCAAACATTTCTCTGGCATTGTCGCTTAGGTCATATAAATGACAAGCGCTTATCCCAGCTCCATAAAGATGGTTTGCTGGACTCATTTGATTTTGAATCATATGAGACATGTGAGTCATGCCAACTAGGCAAGATAACCAAGACTCCCTTTAGTAGACACAGTGAGAGAGCGACTGACATATTATGTCTTATACATAGTGATGTATGTGGCCCTTTCAATGTCGCTGCTAGAGGTGGTTATAGGTACTTAATTACATTTACTGATGACTTCAGTAGATATGGTTCCATCGATTCGATGATGCAATCAAATAGTTCGGTTCCATCAAGAATGAAGATGAACCTTGTGTCTACAAGAAGGTTGTAGGGGGCATAGTTGTCTTCCTCATATTGTATGTGGATGACATATTGCTCATTGGGAAGGACAACCCTTTGTTACAGTCTGTCAAGACTTGGCTAGGGACTTGTTTCTCAATTAAGGACTTAGGTGAAGCACTCCGTATTCTAGGCATACAGATCTATAGAGATAAATCTAAGAGATTGCTTGGCCTAAGTCAGAGTACATATATTGACAAGGTACTCCTACGGTTTGCCATGCAGAACTCCAAGAAAGGATTTCTGCCGATGTCACATGGCGTGAGTCTTTCGAAGACTCAAGGTCCTTCTTCTAGAGAGGAGAGAGACCACATGGATCAGATCCCTTATGCCTCAGTCATAGGATCTATCATGTATGCCATGCTATGTACTCATCCTGATGTCTCGTATACTTTGAGCATGATAAGCAGATACCAGTCGGATCCAAGTGAAAGTCACTAAATAGCAGTCAAGAATATTTTTAAGTACTTAAGAAGGACTAAAGAATATTTCTTGATATATGGAGGCGATGATGAGCTAGCTGTAAAGGGTTACAGTGATGCCAGCTTCCAGACCGACCAGGATGATTATCGTTCGCAGTTAGGGTTTGTGTTTTGCATAAATGGTGGTGCTGTGAGCTGGAAGAGTTCGAAGCAGGACATAGTAGCTGATTCTACGACAGAGGTCGATTATATTGCTGCATCAGAAGCAGCAAAGGAGGCAGTTTGGATCCACAAGTTCATCACTGAACTTGGGGTGGTTCCTAGCATCGCTGACCCATAGAGCTCTATTGTGACAACAATGGAGCAATAGCACAGGCCAAGGAATCTCGCTCACACCAGCGGACTAAACACATACTATTGGTGCATCCATCTCATTCGAGAGATTATCGAGAGAGGAGATGTGAAGATTTGCAGAGTACCCACAGAGGCTAACATCGCAGATCCCTTGACCAAGGCTTTGGCGCAGAGAAAGCATGATGGTCACATTAGGTCATTAGGCCTTAGAGCCTACACTGATTGGCACTAGTGCTAGTGGGAGATTGTTAGTTAGAGCCCTAGAGCCAATCATTTGATGATTGTTGTATAGACTAATTGTATTATATTCTTGTATATAAATAAAGGCATTTGTTTTGGTTATTATACTTACTTGTATTGGTACCAAATAACTAATTATAATAGCGTCCTTGAGTTGAGGGTTCTTACCTATATCAATCGGTTAGTTGAACCGATAGTGAAATGATTTAGGGAACACTACTCTTAATCATTCCTAGTCGAGTATTAACATTCAGGGACAATGTTAATGCGACGAGACTAGCATGTAGGTCAAGTAGATGACTTGATCTCACAAGTCATTGATATAGAGATATCAAGTTGACACATGGGTATGCATTGGAGAATGTATACTGAATGACTCGTCATGAGAAAGTATCATGGATCGTTATATGAGTGTCATATACTTTCTCATGTGGCTATTAGTATGACTATTAGTCCTTGGACCTGAAGTCACCATGGTTCCCTACATAAGGAGTTACGTACTTTGGCTTCGTCAAACGTCACCCGTAACTGGGTGGATTATAAAGGCGATTACTGGGTATGTAACAAATTATGTAGAGGGATGTGAGTGATGTAGATGGGATCTATCCCTCCTATATGACGGGAGTGACATCGATATTCTTGATAGAGTGAGACGACGAAGTGCATGACCATGCCCAAGTGAGTCAATATGAGATATTGAGTTCATTTTATCGAGTGAATCTACTTAGAGTTCAAGATTTAGATTGATTAGAGGATGACACGGTCTATGTCTCAGATTGATCATTCTAGATGTCTAGGATAGAAGGACCCTTGTTATATATTGTGAAGAGCCACAATTAGTAGTCACAAGGTGATGTTGGATCTCAACATTCTTGTAACTTGGGTAGTAACGATGTGTTGCTAGATACCGCTCATTACTTATGCTCCTAAATGAGTTTAGAAGCATTGACAATGTAACAAGAACCTATATGGTCACACACAAAGAACAATTAGATGGAGATTAGGTTTATTTAATGAACCTAAAGGATTAGGTTCATGTGATGAACCAAATTGAATTAAGAGTAATCCAAATTAGGCTAATTTAGTTGAACTCAATTTGATTTATGTGTTAAGTAAGTCTAATTTGGACTTAGACTCATTTAATTAATTTAATTCAATGAATAGAGATTCATTAAAGGAAAATTGACTTGAACCAACGGTTAGATTAGATCAACCATGGGAGAGAAGTGGTCACGTTTGACTTGACTTGAGAGAAAGATGAAGGGTCAAGTTTGACTTGGCCATTTGTCATCTCATTGGTGAGTTGGCATTAAGTGGCTAATGGTGATGTGCCACATCATCAAGGCTAGCACATGTGTGTGCCACCTCATGAGGGAGATCAAGAGTTTTTGACTCTTGAAATTCCATGGAGTATATAACTCCTCATGAAAAGTGGTCGGCCACTTTAGTGCTATAGAGGAGTTTCATTTTGTGTGGTAACTCCATCTTCTTCTTCCTCAAGCTCTTTCCTCTCTCCCTCTCCTCCTCTTTGGCTGAATCTTTCAAAGGGTGCTAGCACACCTTTTGTTAGGTTTCTCCATCTTCCGTTCGTGTGGATACACATAGAGGAGTATCTACTTTGATACTCTCGAGATCCGGCGATGAACCTTAGACGAGCGGGATTGCGAAGGGCTTCGCATCAAGGGTAAAGATCTTATCTTGTAGATCTAGGCTTAGAAAACTCATACTCGAAGTTTTACTACTTTTATTCTTCGCAGGAATCAGGTGGCGAGGGTTTCGGGGTTTCCGCAACGCAAAAAGTGGTTTTTGCGGCCCGAAAAACCCAACATTGCCAATGTTATAAGAACCTATAGGGTTACACACAAAGGGCAATTATATGGAGATTAGGTTCATTAGATGAACCTAGAGGATTAGGTTCATGTGATGAGCCAAATTGGATAAATAGTAATCCAAATTAGGCTAATTGAGTTGGACTCAATTTGGTTCATGTGTTAGATGAGTCTAATTTGGATTTAGACTCATTGAGTCAATTTAATTCAATGAATAGAGATTCGTTAAATTAAAATTGACTTGAACCAATGGTTAGATTAGATCAACCAAGGGAGAGAAGTGGTCAAGTTTGACTTGACTTAAGTAGGAAGATGAAGAGTCAAGTTTTGACTTGACTTTGACTTGACCAATGCCACATCATCAGGGCTTCTTCATTTGGACAAGTTTGACTTGACCAAATGCCACCTCATGAAGGAGATCAAGAGACTTGACTCTTGATATTCCATGGGAGTTTATAAGCCTAAAGTGGCCGGCCACTTGGGAGTTACACAAGGTGAGAATTCATTCTCATTCATTTCTTCTCTCCCTCTCCTACTCTTTGGCCGAACATTACAAAGGTGCTAGCACACCTTTGTGTTAGGTTTCTCCATCTCTTGCTTGTGTGGATATACATAGAGGAGTATATACTTTGATACTCTCGAGATCCGACGAACCTTGGACGAGCGGGATTTAGCGAAGGCCTTCGCATCAAGGGTAAATTCTTATCTTGTAGATCTAAAGTAGATCTAGGCTTAGAAAACTCGTACGTGAAAGTTTTATAAAATTTTATTTCCTCGCACGGATCCGTGGCATGGGAATTTCGGGGTTTCCACAACGCAAAAGCAGTTTTTGCAGCCCGATAAACCCAACATAAATCGCTTGGGATTATTCGTTCTTTTGAAGTATGAAGCATACTTGGCACATGCCTACCTGAGTGAAACTCAAGTAGATTATGGAAAATTTTACTGTTCAAAATTATATGGTCATGGAAGATATAATCGGCAAAGGAGTTTATTAAAACAAGATTTAATTTCAAAAATTAAGCAGGGAATTCTTGAATAAAGTAGCACTTATACTCAATATCCGGAAGCATTTCAAAGGAAGCAATCTCAAGCTAACACAAACTGGAAAAAGAAGCAGGTAAGTATCAAAATTTCTCCTGATATCGCAGTCACTTAATTACAGAATTTTCTGTTATAATTCCTTTCATTACAAGTCTTTTCATTGCAAGTTCTTTCATTACCAAACTTTTTGAATACATAGCCATGCTTACTTAAAAAGACTCGTCAAATCTTCAGGTAATTCTTTGTTTAGTCTGCGACAGCTTATGAATGAAGAAGGGGGTTCCCTAGGTAGATAAGCACCCTCTCTCAGTTGTTGAAGAATTCTTGACACAGAATGATTCAAAGCTCCTACAATTCGATGAACATATTCTTTAACAAATGTCGGAGAATTTAGATAAGCTAGGCGCCACTCTTCCCATCGGTTCTTCTCCTGCTCCTTATAACTTTGAAAATCAGCTTGTAGTTTAGTGTTTTGATCTTTTAAAGCATCTTTCTATTTGAGTTGTTCCAGTTCCTTTTGGAGCAGTGATAGCTCGGCATCTTGAGTCTTTCTTTGCTCTTGTTCCAATAGGATAGCAAAATCATGAGAGCCTAGGTCTTGAGCTTGTTCAGAAAGACAGACATTATGAAGCTTCTCTACTTTCTCTAAAACAAGGCTTTTATGAGAAACATCTGAGAGAGCTTTTTCCTTCAAAGCAATTTCCAGTTGAAGACCAGAATGTAATCGGTCCACCTATAGCTCCAAGGTTCTCCTTTCGAGCTCTTTGTCTTTTAATAATTGTTGCGATTCCTGTAATTCCCGCCGCAATACCCTTAGTTGTTGATCTTGCGAGGTTACTTTCTCTTGCAGCTGAGTCATGTCATTGTGAGAAGGAGGGAGAGTAGCTTTCAATGTTTCTATTTGAGCTTTTAGCTTATTGTTCTCCCAGTCCCGAGCCATAAGTAGCTGGTCTATGTGAATACTCGAAGCAAGAAACTAAACAGAATAATAATGTGGATTAGGAAAAATGATAAGTAGGTAGTAACCTATAACTAAGAATGTGTACAGCAAAAGCTTGGCGACTGTGATTGTCAGCCCGATCTGAAATACTAATGCCCCTTAATTTCTCTTGGCTATGTAGCCAAGATTCAGCCAACAGATATTGTAACTGAAGAGAACCATAATTAGGAAGATCGGAGGTATGCCCCATTTGGGAAGGTAGACCCAAAGCTTGTCTGAATAAAGGTGAGGGAACTGAAGAAGAAGAATCTAGGGAAGAAGAAGACGTAATAGAAGGGAAAGAAGTAGTAGAAACAAGAGCAGCAGAAGAAGAGCTAGATGGGATGGAAGGTGGTAATGCAAGGAGTGCTGATTCAGTCCTAGAAGCACGAATCGCTGAGGGCCCCTCACTTGGAGAAGATCTCCGGCAAGGTGTTCGTTTTGCTCGCGGCCTAGAAGCCAAAGGAGGCAAGGCCAATGCAAGAGGTTGAGAAGATACAGAGGGGATAACAGCCATCTCAAAAGCAGAAGCAGAAGGAGTTGAAACAATAGCAGAAGAAGAGGGGATGAGTAGAGCGGGTCTCATCATCCTAAGAGTAGGATTGGAGATAATATGGGTAGGGGACATTGGTCCCTTACCTCTCTTAAAAGAAATAGGCGCACGAACGAGACGAGCTTGCACAAAAGTACCAAAAAGGTAGCTGAAAGGAACATCCTCAATAAGCCTTGGTTTTTTGACTAGGATAATGAAGGGTTGTTCTTCTTCCTCTTCCATAGCCACAACAGCTTCTGCTTTTTGCTCTTCTTCAGATAGCAGACCCAGGGTAGAGGAATTAAGATTAGCTCGGCGAGTCTGCAGCCATTCCTCTTCGAGATTATTTACAAAAGACTTAGTCATAGTAGTGTTCTTATACATGAAAGCCGGAAGAAGAGCATCAGCTGAAACGCAAGACTTAGGCAACATTATAGAGGAAATATACTAATCAGTAAATGTAGGGCAAAATATTTATACATACCAAAAGAGTCATCCAAGGGAGTGTCAATGTTACTTATTCCGAAGGGGAACATCAAATCTTCCACAATCAAATGTAGTAAGCTGAATTTTGCCCCCTTTAGTTTAGATAAAGCAAAAGCAACAGAGGGATCATTGAGGAGATTGTTGGTACTAGGAACTGGAGGTAAATCATATATCCATTGGATAGGAAAAGGAGGAGAAGGGAGACGTATAAAGAAAAATTTATGATACCATTCCCCTTTAGGAGGAATTTGGTTGAACAAAATGGCCTTAGGACGAGATTGAAATTTGAAGACACCAATATCTACTTGACGAGGAACAAAGAAGTGATGAAAAAGACGAGGGGATAAAGGAAAATCTAGCAGTTTAGACACCCTGATAAAACCCATAAGGATAGAAAAAGACTGAGAGACAAACTAATTAAGAGGAATGTTAAAATAGAGGCTAACATCAGGAAAAAAGGGATGAAGAGAGAATTGAAAACCTTGTAGGACTTGGTCCCAGAAAATAGATATACACCCTAAAGGAGGAAGATGTGGACTATCCAGTGGAGTAGGGCAAACTATATAAGAAGGAAAACCATAACTCGCCTTTAAATCCACTTCCTCAGTCTCTGTGAGGTCAGAAGCACACGAAAGAAACCACACAGGAAGAGAAGTAGCCATGGAGGAACAGTAGAAGGAGGATGAATCGAGGAAGATGAAGAAAAAAGTTGGAAAGAGGAAGAGAACTTCTTAAACCCTTGTTTTTCCTTTCGATCCTGTGCTAAAACCCCCAAATGAAGATAGCAAAAGAAGTAGAAAAAGGAAAAGTACTCGGAATCCTAATCGTGATAAATAGGTAATGTCATCAAAGGATAAAATCGAATTCGAAAAGGAAGATGAATCCCACGAAAGATATGTTAAGTTGGGTAATCTTCCTCGGAAAATGCAACCAAGTTTCTCTCGATATAAGCTTAGTTCTTAAGAGAATCCGACAAATATGGGGAAAATCCGTCGGGTGCTATAAGTTCAGACAGGTATAATAGAACAAACGAAATTCAGTTGAGTATAGGGCATTAAGCGATATGTTCCCGCATAAGGATATATCGATCAGGTATAGTAAGTCAATTGATATCGAAATTAGCATAGCAAACGGGACTTGGTTAGAAACTACCGGTCGGGACTCATAAATATAAGTATGAATCAGTCGGTCACAATAGACCGGCCGAAAGAAATACTATTCTAATATGTCGATCAGAGGTTTATAATGGTAAGTCAGGTGACATCCACCATAATGAACCATATGAAATTTGGTTAAGTATAATACATTAGACGATATTCATAAATACAAGTATGAATTAATCAAGTATAATAAACCGACTAATATTGAGAATATCGCGATAGGTTGTACTAAATTGAACGGGACTTAATCAACTACAAAGTACCAGACGATATTGGTCCATACTAGCATGCATCGACCGGTCACGGCAGAACGGTCGAAATGGAGGATATTATAATATGTCGAGCGAAGTTTTATGGCGGTCGGCCAGGCGACATTCGACATACTTAAACAAAACAAACAATCACCATGAAGAGGAACAGATTTAACAATAAAGAGAGAAGTTCAACTTTACATAAATTTACCAGGTTGTCACCACAAATCCTAGTACACCTTACAAGGGTTTGAATTCAAGTAAGAAAATCATTCTATTGTCAACTAGGGAAACAGATCAGGAGGCTTGTTATCGAGAAGTTTACGACGATTCAGGAAGTTGGGAGGAGGATCACAAGATAAGAAATTTTCTTCTCGCAATTGTTGCACCGCCCCTTTCAGCTCCAGCAGTGAAGGCTGTCAAGATCGACTTCACAATGGGCATGTTGAACTCAGTAGATTTAATCATGATAGTGGCCCTATCCTTGAAACGAGTGTCTTCATTAGCCTTGTAGATGACCAAAGCCGTTTGGGAAGTTTTCAGTTCGGCTTCTTTGGTGGAGACCTCAGTTTTAGCTAAATTTAGGGAAGTATTCAAGGAAGTTATTTTTTCATCCTTCAGCTGCAAGGCCTTAAGTTTATCAGCCAATGTCGACTCATAATCAGACTTTAACTTGTTGAGCTCAGTCGTCCGTTTCTCTAAATTGGAAGTTAACTCTTTGTTATGATCCGTAGCTGATTTAAACTGCGACTGAAGACTCTCAATTTGAACTTCAAATTGTTTCTTGGAGGCAGTGGAAAGCGTGGCAGAGGATAACTCAATAACTTGTTGTTTCAACTTTTCATTCTCGGATTTTAGTCTCTTGTTCCCGTTATATAAATTACTAATAAACATACCTAATTTTCCTTATAGGAAAAGCGATCAATTGTTTCGGGAGTCGTAAGTTGTAACGCCTAAAAATTCTCAAATCAATTTTAGAAATATTCTATGATTTTTCTGGAATTTTAGAATATTTTTATGGAATTTTTGGAGTAGCAGAAGTAGTAAAATTAAATAAAAACGTAAAATAGCCAAAGTGGGAATTGCACCCGCGACCTATTAGACCCTACGATTTATAGAGGACCTTAGTAACCAGTGGGCCCCAGCAGGGGTGTGCTGAAATAAGCGGAGGGGAATTATATTTATGATCAAGTTGGGTTGTATTGATCCCTTAAAAATAAATAAGGAATTTAAGTGGGAGTTTAATATTCTTGAACGACAACTCAACCTCAAACCCTCACCCGACACCGCCCTCCCTCTTCATCATCCTCTCGGCGCACAAGCCCAAGAAAACCTAGGGTTCTATCCCTAGGGTCGTAGGAGCACATTCCGGCTACGTCTCCGATATGAGGACGCTTCTCTCCGCGAGAAGAACGCGTAGACGTAAGAAGATCACTGAAGAGATCTTCTTCTTCAGAAACCTAGCGATCGGAATTGTAAGAAATCTAGCACAGGATGTAAGTAACCCCTCACCTGCAATATAAGTAGTTAATCATATGTTTTTATGCTTTTAGTTCAGCCATATATGCATGATTATTCAGTTGAGGAGAGTTAGAGCACACCAAGTGTTCGATAAAATGACTAGTACAGTTATATGTTACAGTAGGCATTTTAATAACTTAGTTAAATGTCATAGATGCATTTTAAGTAGCATACATAGTCTTGCTTCAGTTTATATGAGACTACGGTCCAATGGGTGGACTCCCATAGTCGCCTCTAGGTTCAGATAACCTAGCTCTAGGTTCAGATAACCTAGTAAGAACAAGATAAGATAAATCAGCTTATGAACAGTATTTTACTTTATCAGTGGCACTGTACTGGACTCTCAGTTGTCCTTGGGTTGGACTCCCATAGTCGTCGCTAGGTTTAGATAACCTAGTAAACCCTACTTGATTCGGGACTAGCTACCTCGGGTCTAGTTAGGGATGCGCGTATAGCAAGTACAGTTGCCGGGCCCATCAGCAGCATGATTATTATTTTGACCTATTATGAAAATATTTTTCAAACTTCACAAAAATAGATATATGAATACAGCTCAGCTTCAGTTTAGTTTTCTTATTGATATAACAAATAGCTTTCTGTTTAGTCCTTGATTGCCATGACTTGTATGTCAACATGCCATGTTTTAGCATTTTCAGCATGATCATCAGCATGTATTTCAAATAGCATCCTTTGAAAGCATGATTTCTTCGAATGCATGATTTTGTAAGGTAGATGGTTCTTACTAAGCTCCCAAGCTTATAGTTTGATTTCCCTTATACTGCAGATAAAGGTAAAGGGAAGATGGATTAGCAGAGGCTGGAGGGCAATGCGACAAGATGTGTGTGAGAAGAAACCTGGAATAAAGATTTTTGGGAATTAGCAAATTTAAAAACTCAGTATTTTCTTATGTTGTTACTTTTCTGCACTTTTAGGATATTAAGTATCATTAATTGTGAAACTATGTTTCATGTCATACTTAGACTGTTATTTGTCTTGATATTAGATAGCAAGGTATGAGTAATAGCCTGCCTAGTAGTATTGTTTTATGTTTTAGTTGAATTCTGCAAGTTCTGTATGAGTTCATGTGGGATTTCAGTGAAATCAGAAACTCAATCGATCAGCCGATCGATTGAGGAATCCTCGATCGATCAGCCGATCGATTGAGACGCGACTTCCGCAAACAGAAGCCTACTGAATCGACCATCGAATCGATTGGCCAGGCTGGATCGATCAACCGATCGATCTAGAAGGTTCTTCCGTGCATAGTAGCACGTTGAATCGATCAGTGGATCGATTGATCTATTCTAATCGATTGGGTCCTGACCTCAATCGATTGGATCCTGACCTCAATCGATTGGAGAAGCCTGATTTCGGCTGGGAACCTCTGATTCCAGTCTCTTGACTATATGGAGAGTTTAGATCCCATTCTTTAGTGTATGTACAACAATGACAAGGTATTTTGGAACACAAGTTATAGATCTTACCGGTCATTAGCCGAGTGAGATTTTAATTAGTACAGCTTTCCGCACTTTATAGTTCAGTTTAGCACAATGTAACCCCCGGCCTTACAGTTTAGTCAGTAGAAGGTGGGTCGTTACATAAGTTCTTCAAAAATAGGATGAACTTTCTCCCAAGCATTAGCAAAGGAACCTCCTAGCAATATGGGGAGAATGGGAATGGTAGAAGAACTCGTAGAGAAAGAGGAAGCAGGAATAGAAGGAGGAGCAAAAACTAAATAAGAAGAAGGTGAGGAAGGTAAAGATCTGGATTCTGGAATAGACAATGGAAAGGTGAAAGAAACATCACCAGGGGCACTCGTGTTGGAAGAAGGCGAGGCAGGGAAGGTGAGAGAAGGATAGAGCTCAGCCAAAGTAGGTTCGTCAGAAGGAAGGTCGGCAGGAACAGAACCTTCTGAGACAAGTTCATCGGCGGGAAGGATAAGTCTCCTTTTGGGAGGAGGAGCCCTAGTGAGTTTGCGCCCAGGGCGTTTACCAGGAGCAACTTCGACTATCGATTTACCGGAGCTCACAGGAGATGTAAGCTCGAAAACAGGAAGGGGAGTAGCCAACAAAGGAGCTGCCGCCACCGGTGAAGAGGCAGCTGGCAAGGGAATAACAGGAATTTCCGCAGAAGGACCCTCAGGAGCCTCCGGAACCACTTGAGAGCTGGACGCCTCAACCAGAGGAATCGGATCTTCAACCGAGGGTGGCAGAGCAATGGCAGCAAGAAGCTCTTGTTCCTTCACACGAATGGCGTCCTCTTCCAAAGGCAGTTCTTCATCGATTAAAGCAGAATAAAAATTCTCCACTACATAGAAAGAAAAAATGTTTTAGTTAGTTAAAATCAACAAGAAGGAAGCAAGATTTTACCTAAAGAGCCTTGTGTCATAGGCTTGACGGGGCTTAGACCAAATAAGTATAGAAGATCGACCCTCAGCCACTTAGGGATAGAAAGCCGACGACATAACAATTTTTCACAATAAATAGGAAAAGAAGGATAAAGATGAAACTCCCTGACGTCGGGCAAGGGGGGTAAGGAGGATCTCCAGGCATGAGATCAAGGAATGGAAACGAGATTTCCAAGCTTTAAGGCTCTATTTACTTGGGAGAGTGGAAAGCAAAATTAAGGAAAAGTTTCCACGGTGGAAAAGTTTCCGTCGTTTACTTCATTAAAATTTTTCGAAGGAAAAGTAACGCAATCAATCAGCGGATAATTTTGGAGCCAAAACTGATCACCTCAAAATCGGATGGAAAGCAGTGGATGGAAAAAAAAATGACGCATGTACCCCTTTTACATTCACAAAATTACATTATATACCAAAATAAAATGACGCATGTAGCCTTTTTAACTCACAAAATTACACTATGTACCAAAAAAATGACGCATGCACCCTTTTTTATTTACAAAATTACATCACAAGTATTCACTTTCCTCTATCAAGGTAAACAAGTGTGCAAAGGAAAAGATTTCTTCACCCTTTCTTTTCTCTTCCTCCAAAGATAACTTTGAATCGTTGATTCCTTTCTTTTCCTCATCCACACTCTAGAGTAAACATAGCCTAAGAGACGATGACATATCCTCAAAAAGGACCATTTTAGTTCAGGATTGGAACAAGAAAACACTGGGCTCCGAACACTTTGGGTAAGAAAACATGAAAAAGTTTTGGGGAGTAGGAGGGATATCTAACAGACGAAATAGCATGTAGGCACCACACAAATAATGAAAGGCGTTAGGTGCAAATTGCTGCAAAGGGATATCAAAATACCCATGCCACTGGATCTCGTGCGAAGAAAAGATTTCAAAACAAAATTACAAGTACGAGTTTCTACTTAGATCTACTCCTAGATCTACATGAAAAGGGTTATACCTTTGAAGCAAATCCCTTCGCGTTCCCGCTCGTCCAAACGATGCCGGATCTCAAGAGTATTAAGATAGATACTCCTCTAGAAGTATCCACACGAACACGTAGGTGGAGAAACGACACAAAAAGGTGTTCTAGCACCTATGTGTGGTTCGGCCAAGTTGAGGAGGAGAGGGAGAGGGAGAGAGCTCCAAGAGGAAGAAGAAGGAATAATGCACTTGAATGAGGAAAATCAATTCCATTCCCATTCAAAAGTGGCCGGCCAATTCAAAGTGTAACTCTCAAAAAATTGCATTAAGTGCAATTAATGTGAAGCTATTAAAGAAAATGACTTTGTAACTTCCATGAGGTGGCACCCATGATGATGTGGAGTAACATCATTGGTCCACATCAATGCCAACTCACCAATGAGGTGGCATAAAGTCAAGTCAAACTTGACTTTTAATCTTCCTCTCAAGTCAAGTCAAACTTGACCAAATCTTTTTCATGGTTGATCTAATCTAACCATTTGATTCAAGCCAACTTAATATAATGAATCTAATTCATTAAATTAAGTTAATTTAATGAGTCATAATCTAAATTAGACTCATTGAATACATGAATCCACTTGAGTCCAACTCAAGTTAGCCCAATTAGGATTACTCTTAATCCAATTTGATTCATCAAATGAATCTAATCCTCTTGGTTCATCATATGAACCTAATCTCCATCTAATTATCCTTAGTGTGTGACCCTATAGGTTCTTGTAACGTTGGCAATGACCCTAAACCCATTTAGGAACATAAGTAACGAGCGGTATCTAGCAACACATCATTTCTACCCAATGTTACAAGAATGTTGAGATCCAACATCACCTTGTGACTACTAATTGTGACTTCTCACAATATATGACAAGTGTCCTTCTATCCTAGACATCTAGATTGGTCAATGTAAGGCATAGACCGTGTCATCCTCTGACCAATCTAAATCTTGAACTCCAAGTAGACTCACTAAATCAAATGAGCTCAATATCCTATATTGACTCATTTTGGCATGGCCATGCACTTTGTGGTCTCACTCTATCAAGAATACATATGTCTCTCCCGTCATATAGGAGGGATAGATCCTATCTACATCACTCACATCACTCTGCATAATTTGTTATATACCCAGTAATCGCCTTTATAGTCCACCCAGTTACGGGTGACGTTTGACGAAACCAAAGTACATAACTCCTTATGTAGGGATCTATGGTGACTTCAGGTCTAAGGACTAGTAGTCATACTAATAGCCACATGAGAAAGTATATGACACTCATATAACGATCCATGATACTTTCTCATGGCGGGTCATTCAGTATACATTCTCTAATGTATACTCATGTGTCAATTTGATATCTCTATATCCATGACTTGTGAGATCAAGTCATCGAGTTGACCTACATGCTAGTCTTATTTCATTAACATTATCCCTGAATGTTAATACTCGACTAGGAATGATTAAGAGTAGTGCTCCCTATATCATTTCACTATCGGTTCAACTAACCGATTGATATAGGTGAGAACCATCTACTCAAGGACATTATTATACTTAATTTATTTGGCACCAATACAAGCAAATATAATAACCAAAATCCAAATGCCTTTATTTATATAGAATATGATACAATAAGTCGAAAATACAATCATCAAATGATTGGCTTTAGGGCTCTAGCTAATAATCTCCCACTAGCACTAGTGCCAATCAGTGTAGGCTCTAAGCCCAAATGACCTAGTGTGACCATCATGCTTCTTCTGTGCCAAAGCCTTGGTCAAGGGATCTGCGATGTTAGCCTCTGTAGGTACTCTGCAAATCTTTACATCTCCTCTCTCGAAGATCTCTCGAATGAGATGGAAGCGTCGTAGTATGTGTTTGGTCCGCTGGTGTGAGCGAGGTTCCTTCGCCTGTGCTATAGCTCCATTGTTGTCACAATAGAGCTCAATAGGGTCAGCAATTCTAGGAACCACCCAAGTTCAGTGATGAACTTGCGAATCCAAACTGTCTCCTTTGCTGCCTCTGATGCAGCAATATACTCGACCTCTGTCGTAGAATCAGCTACGGTGTCCTGCTTCAAACTCTTCCAGCTGACAGCACCACCATTAATGCAAAATACGAACCCCAACTGCGATCTATAGTCATCCTGGTCGGTCTGGAAGCTAGCATCACTGTAACCCTTTACAGCTAGCTCATCATTGCCTCCATATATCAAGAAATATTCTTTAGTCCTTCTTAAGTACTTAAGAATATTCTTGACCGCTATCCAGTGACTTTCACCTGGATCTGACTGGTATCTGCTCGTCATGCTCAAAGCATACGAGACATCAGGTCGAGTACATAGCATGGCGTACATGATCGATCCTATGGCTGAGGAATAAGGGATCTGATCCATGTGGTCTCTCTCCTCCCTAGAAGAGGGACCTTGAGTCTTCGAAAGACTCACGCCATGTAACATCGGCAGAAATCCCTTCTTGGAGTTCTGTATGGCAAACCGAAGGAGTACCTTGTCAATATATGTACTCTGACTTATGCCAAGCAATCTCTCAGATCTATCTCTATAGATCTGTATCCCTAGAATGCGGGATGCCTCACCTAAGTCTTTCATTGAGAAGCAACTCCCTAGCCAGGTCTTGACAGACTGAAGCATAGGGATGTCCTTCCCAATGAGTAGTATGTCATCCATATACAATATGAGGAAGACAACTATATCCCCTACAACCTTCTTGTAGACACAGGGCTCATCTTCTTTCTTGATGAAGCCAAACTATTTGATTGCATCATCGAATCGAAGATTCCAGCTCTGAGAAGTTTGCTTTAGTCCATAAATGGACCTATGCAGCTTGCATACTCTGCTAGTATGCTGTGGATCTACAAAACCCTCAGGTTGTGTCATGTACACATCCTCGAGCATGTTTCCATTCAGAAACACGGTTTTGACATCCATCTGCCATATCTCATAGTCATGGTAGGCTGCAATAGCAAGCATGATCTGAATGGGCTTAAACATCGCTACTGGAGAAAAGGTTTCATCATAGTCAATATCATGAATCTGCTTAAAACCTTTAGCTACCAAGCGACCCTTATAGATAAGTCCATCCATATCAGTCTTTCTCTTAAAGACCCACTTACACCCAATTGGTTTTACCCCTTCAGGTGGATCAACCAAAGTCCATACTTGGTTGGTGTACATGGATTCCATTTCGGATCTCATGGCTTCTAGCCATTTCTCGGAATCTGGTCTCATCACAGCTTCATGATAGGTGGTAGGCTCATCCTCTATGAGCATAACGTCATCATGGTCAGACAAGAGAAATGAGTATCTCTCAGGCTGACGACGTACCCTATTAGACCTGCGAAGAGGTATGTCTACTTGAACTGGTTGTTGTTCCTCAACTCCTTGTGGAACAACATCATCCACAACACTTTGTGGTTCCAATTCAATTTCCATCGAGGTATCAGTGCTATTGTTCGCATCTTGAACTTCTTCAAGATCGAACGCGCTCCCACTAGTCTTTCTAGAAACAAAGTCCCTTTCTAGAAAAACCCCAGTCTTTGCCACAACTACCTTGTGCTGACTGGGAATGTAGAAGTAATATCCTTAGTTTCCTTGGGATATCCAATAAAATAACACTTGTCAGATTTGGGTCCTAACTTGTCTGAGACTTGACATCTAACGTAAGCCTCACAACCCCAAATCCTCATGAAAGACACCTGGGCATCTCTCCCAGTCCATATCTTATATGGTGTCTTTATCACGGCCTTGGATGGAACTCGGTTGAGTATAAAAGCTGTCGTGTCTAGAGCATAGCTCCAAAGGTATGTCGGAAGATCTGTGTGACTCATCATAGATCGCACCATATCAATAGGGTACAATCCTCCTTTCGGATACACCATTCCACTGTGGTGTTCCAGGAGGAGTGAGTTGGGATAGGATCCCACACTCTGCTAGATAGTCACGAAACTCATGGCTAAGGTATTCTCCACCTCGATCGGATCGAAGTATCTTAATACTCTTGCCAAGCTGGTTCTGTACTTCATTCTTGAATTCTTTGAACTTTTCAAAGGATTCAGACTTATGTGTCATCAAGTACACATAACCATATCTACTGAAGTCATCAGTAAATGTGATGAAGTATCTATAACCGTCTCTAGCAGCAACATTGAAAGGGCCACATACATCACTATGTATGAGTCCTAACAAATCAGTTGCTCTCTCGCTGTGCCTACTAAAGGGAGTCTTGGTCATCTTGCCTCGTAGGCATGACTCGCATATCTCATATGATTCAAAATCAAATGAGTCCAACAAACCATTCTTATAGAGCAGGGATAAGCACTTGTCATTTATATGACCTAAGCGATAGTGCCAGAGGTAGGTTTGGTTCATGTCATTTGACTTGAACCTCTTGGTATTTACGTTATAGATAGGGCTCTCAAGGTCTAGAATATAGAGTCCGTTTATCATAGGTGCACTACAATAGAACATATCATTTAAATAGACGGAACAACATTTGTTCTTTATAGTAAACGAGAAATCTTTCTTGTCCAAACAAGAAACTGATATAATGTTATTAGTTAATGCAGGCACATAACAACAATCGACTAACTCTAGTACAAGCCAAGAGGGTAGAGATAAAAAGTAAGTCCCTACAGCAATAGCAGCAACCCGTGCTCCATTGCCTACTCGTAGGTCCACCTCACCCTTTGTCAATGCCATGCTATTTCTCAGCGCCTACACATCAGTACAAATGTGAGAAGCACATCCAGTATCTAATACCCATGATGTAGAAATAGATAGATTGACTTCTATAACATATATACCTGAAGTGGAAGTCTCACTTCGCTTTTTCTTAAGATCCTCCAAGTATACCTTACAGTTCCTCTTCCAGTGCCCTGTCTGACCGCAGTGGAAGCAGGTAGCATCCTTGGCGACCCCTCCTTTAGGCTTCAGTGCATTTCCTTTGCCCTTGGCTTGGGACTTTCCCTTGCCTTTGGGCTTGCCCTTGCCCTTATGTTTCTGAACCATTAGAACAGTGTTGGGCTTAGCCTTCTTAAGTTTTAGCTCAGCAATTCTTAACATGCTAAGCAGCTCGGGCAGTGGCTTGTCAATCTCGTTCATATTGTAGTTTAGAACGAATTGACTGTAGCTATCCGGCAAGGATTGCAAGATCAGGTCAGTAGCCAGCTCTTGGCCAAGAGGGAACCCCAACCTTTGTAGGTTCTCTATGTACCCAATCATTTTGAGTACATATGGGCCTACGGGAGCCCGTCATCTTGCACTGAAACAGTGCCCTTGAGATCTCAAATCTCTCATGCCTCGCTTGTCCTTGATACAGCTGACGAAGATGTTCAACCATATCATAAGCGCCCATTAACTCGTGTTGCTTCTGAAGCTCAGAGTTCATGGTCGCGAGCATTAGACAGGACACATCTAATGCGTCATCTTGATGCTTCTTGTAAGCATCTTTGTCAGCTCGCGGGGCATTGGCAGGAGGAGCCTCCGGAATGGGCTGCTCCAGAATGTACATTTTACGTTCTTGGGTGAGAACTATTCTCAGGTTCCTGTACCAGTCCAGGAAGTTTGCTCCGTTTAGCTTGTCCTTCTCGAGGACAGATCGCAGGGAGAAGGTGTTCGTGTTCGACGTCATGACAATTCTATAACAGAAATAAATGCAGAAATAAGTATCATATTCTTAATCATTTAATTAGGCATTTAACTAAATGATGCTCCCACTGAATTCTATAATTCATGTGGGACGAGATCCACATCATACTAACCCTTGAGTTAGCTTTGGCTAATACGCCCAAGACTTAGTATGATCGGTAGGTAACGATTACTAATTACATCTCTATGCAACTCTTGTTTATAGAATCAAAATCCACATTTATATTAAAACTCGAGTTAGCTTTGGCTAATACACCCGAGAATTAATATAAACGTGATTTTGTCCTACCTTTCCAACCATTGGAAGAATGCCTATAGTTGTACTCGATCCAACCGAGTAAACTAGGAATAGTCAATCTAATTGAGTTTGTATTCACCCATGCGTTGATAGGCGGGACCAAGATTGTCCCTCCGTACCCTACCAAGATAGTATGTGTTGCTCTGCTTTGGTAGATTCAACAACAGCATGCGATCGAGGTAGTGGTAGGTATCACGGCATGGTAGGCATTACGAGTTGACGTGTTTTAGATCTAATCTCAACGATGATGCGTATCATATACTCGATAGATCTAATCTAATCGAAGGGTGCATCATGTGCACGATTTAGATCAAATCTAATCGCTAGGCACTAATTAATTACTTAATTAACTAGCATGCATCACATACATATAAGCAATTAATTAAATTATTTTTGTGATTGTGTCATGGCCCTACTACGATCTTCTCAAGCCAATGAGAAGATCGGATGGTCAACATAAGGTCAACAGCTTCTCAAGCTTCTTCCTTTGACCACCTTGTGTTGCTCGCGCCCTCCTTGTAACTCCGTCTCGTGTGGACCTTCCACCGCTTCAAAATTTACATTACAATTTTGAAACTTGAGTTACATTCTAGTCTAAATCTAATTTACAACCAGAATAAAAAGAAGGCACGACGCGCAGGTCGCGAAAAATAAAATAAATAAAAATAAGATAAATACAGCACGCACATCACATAACGGCACGCAGGCCGTATTATGAATTACAACACAATTGTCCAATCGAATTGGGTCTTTGGGCCATGACTATCACAAAAATAATATATAATTCAAAATTATATATTTTTCATAATTTTCTGTAATTTTTTATAATTTTACAGATTTTATGAGTAAATTTTTCTCGACGGTCCCGATTAGCGATTTCGGGCGCAATCGCGGAGCAAATCGCCTTGCGGGGTTAGGGGCAGCACCCTTACCCGCGATCTAACCATCGCGAGTTGCTCCTAAGAGATCCAAGAGCGCCTTAGCCCGCTGTCCCAAAAATTTTTGTGGCGAAACTTTGACTTTTTGAAAAATTCTTCTCGGTAGTCGAAGCCTACAAGTGCTGAAACACTTGTGCTTCGCTTCTACGAGAAAAATACCCATAAAAACTCTAAAACCCATAAAATTACAGAATATCACAAAACTGAATTTTTGTCATAAAAACAAAAACTAAACTCGTACAAGCTTCGCACGTGGCTCTGATACCACTGTTGGTTTTTTCGGGCCGCGAAAATCGCTTTTTCGCGTCGTCGAAACCCCGAATCACCCATGCCACTGGATCTCGTGCGAAGAAAAGATTTCAAAACAAAATTACAAGTACGAGTTTCTACTTAGATCTACTCCTAGATTTACATTAAAAGAGTTATACCTTTGAAGCGAAGCCCTTCGCGTTCCCGCTCGTCCAAACGATGCCGGATCTCAAGAGTATCAAGATAGATACTCCTCTAGAAGTATCCACACGAACACGTAGGTGGAGAAAATGACACAAAAAGGTGTTCTAGCACCTATGTGTGGTTCGGTCAAGTTGAGGAGGAGAGGGAGAGGGAGAGAGCTCCAAGAGGAAGAAGAAGGAATAATGCACTTGAATGAGGAAAATCAATTCCATTCCCATTCAAAAGTGGCCGGCTAATTCAAAGTGTAACTCCCAAAAAATTGCATTAAGTGCAATTAATGTGAAGCAATTAAAGAAAATGGCTTTGTAACTTCCAAGAGGTGGCACCCATAATGATGTGGAGTAACATCATTGGTCCACATCAATGCCAACTCACCAATGAGGTGGCATAAAGTCAAGTCAAACTTGACTTTTAATCTTCCTCTCAAGTCAAGTCAAACTTGACCAAATCTCTTCCATGGTTGATCTAATCTAACCATTTGATTTAAGCTAACTTAATATAATGAATCTAATTCATTAAATTAAGTTAATTTAATGAGTCATAATCTAAATTAGACTCATTGAATACATGAATCCATTTGAGTTCAACTCAAGTTAGCCTAATTAGGATTACTCTTAATCCAATTTGATTCATCAAATGAATCTAATCCTCTTGGTTCATCATATGAACCTAATCTCCATCTAATTGTCCTTAGTGTGTGACCCTATAGGTTCTTGTAACGTTGGCAATGCCCCTAAACCCATTTAGGAACATAAGTAATGAGCGGTATCTAGCAACACATCATTACTACCCAATGTTACAAGAATGTTGAGATCCAACATCACCTTGTGACTACTAATTGTGACTCCTCACAATATATGACAAGTGTCCTTCTATCCTAGACATCTAGATTGGTCAATGTGAGGCATAGACCGTGTCATCCTCTGACCAATCTAAATCTTGAACTCCAAGTAGACTCACTAAATCAAATGAGCTCAATATCCTATATTGACTCATTTGGGCATGGCCATGCACTTCGTGGTCTCAGTCTATCAAGAATACCGATGTCTCTCCCGTCATATAGGAGGGATAGATCCCATCTACATCACTCACATCCCTTTGCATAATTTGTTATATACCCAGTTACGGATGACATTTGACGAAACCAAAGTACATAACTCCTTATGTAGGGATCTATGGTGACTTCAGGTCTAAGGACTAGTAGTCATACTAATAGCCACATGAGAAAGTATATGACACTCATATAACGATCCATGATACTTTCTCATGGCGGGTCATTCAGTATACATTCTCTAATGTATATCCATGACTTGTGAGATCAAGTCATCGAGTTGACCTACATGCTAGTCTTATTGCATTAACATTGTCCCTGAATGTTAATACTCGACTAGAAATGATTAAGAGTAGTGTTCCCTATATCATCTCACTATCGGTTCAACTAACCGATTGATATAGGTGAGAACCATCTACTCAAGGACATTATTATACTTAGTTTATTTGGCACCAATACAAGTAAGTATAATAACCAAAATCCAAATGCCTTTATTTATATAGAATATGATACAATAAGTCCAAAATACAATTATCAAATGATTGGCTCTAGGGCTCTAGCTAACAGAAGGGGACAGATCTATTCAGGCCATGGTACAAAGGTGACTGAAAGAGCCTCTCCCCTGTTCAAGCCCTAGAGCTCTGCTTCTAGAGCAACCAATCCTAGCCCGAGGGTAACATGGGCTACGCGTTCATAGCGATACCCATGGGCTATTCGGTTGGCCCTCCATGAGTAGTGGGAACTCCTCTGAAACCCGTCGGGTTTGCAGAACAGTCGTGCCTTTGACCGGAGATCCTAGATTTCGAAAAACTTTGTCCCTTAGGATAGTTTCTCGAATCAGAAAGTTACCTGAAGCAAAAACTTGAATAAACTCATGTATATATCTCGCCTTGTCCAACAAGAGTTTCCCCCAAGAAGGGGAATCTAAGACCATATTCTTAGCAGGAAAAGTTAGCAAGGAAGGCAAAGAATTGCGATAGCTGATGAACAAAGAGAAGGTTGTAGTTCTATTTAAAGGATCTAAGGAATCACTGTACTAAGGTTCACGGGATCACTGTACTCGAGTTCACAAGATAGCTGTACCAAAATTTCATAAGGTCACTTCACTGCCGGGGCAGAGTCACGGGTAAAGAAAAAACAAAATTAGACCTGTGTCTAGTCAGTCGGCTACACCTCCTTCAACTAGACTTGAAGGGAAGGCTAGTGATATGGGTTAGGTTTCATGGATCCCTGGTGAGGAAGGGAAAGGAGCTAGCCGAGTTGAGAAGATAGACCAATATTGATCAGGACATACCTCAAAAGAGGTAGGTCAATATCGGCCGGGATATATCTCCAGGGAGGTAGGCCAATATCGGCCGGTATATACCACCAGGGAAGCAGGACAATATTGAGTGGGATATACCTTCAGGGAGGAAGGCCACTATCGGCCGGTATATACCTCCAGGGAAGCAGGACAATATCGAGCGGGATATACCTTCAGGGAGGAAGGCCACTATCGGCCGATACATACTTTCGGGGAGGCAGCCCAATATCGGACGGTATATACCTCCAGGGAAGTAAGCCAATATCGAGCGGGATATACCTCCAGGGAGGCATGCCAATATCGGCCGGTACATACTTTCAGGGAGGCAGGCCAATATTGGCCGATACATACTTCCAGGGAGGCAGTCCAATATCAATCGGTATATACCTCTAGGGAAGCAAGCCAATATCGAGCGGGATATACCTCCAGGAGGCAGGCCAATATCGGCCGGTACATATCTTCAGGGAGGAAGATCACTATCGGCCGAGATATACTTTCAAGTAAGTAGGGCAATGCTGACCGAGACATACCTTGAAAGAGGTAGGCCAATCTAGGCTAGATAATACCTTGAAAAGGATATACCAATATTGATCGAGATTACATACTTGATAAAATATAGCTCAATACCAGCTAGGATAATAGATTTAGAAGGGTACAGACAGGTATTGCCTGATAAGCATCATGAAAGGTAATAATAATTGACCAGACCTAGTATAAGTTCAGTTTTGACCGATATAAGGAACAATGTTATATTGAATTGTCTATAACTTAAGATAGGACGAACAAGTAAATATAAAATTAGTTTAATAAAGATATTGGTATGTGCTTGAATAATAGGTTTTACCTATTTGGCGGGAAATGTGTGTTTTTTAGACTTTTCTGCAGGTATTAGATGACAAAGAAGGTATATCTGGGATACAAAAAAGATTCCTTAAAAGTCATTTACCACAAGTACGCAGCTTACGCCATCTCATAACAAACTCTAACAAACCGGGGTCCACTTCATGACTACGGAGGTTATATGAAGTGGTATAAAAAGGGGAATCCTCTCCGTTGGCAAGGTAAGTTCACATCACTGCTCACATTCATAACCCGAGTTTTCAACTACTGTTCATCTTCTTCCTTTTTCCCCACACAAAGAGAGATCACTGACTTGAGTGTCGGAGGGCCTAGCCAGGGATTCCCACCCCGGTCTTAGGTCACTGACGATAGTGTTGGTTGGTCTCTTGTGCGCAGGCAACCTTGGAAGCTTTGTACCTCGATTTTCTTCAGTCAGATTTCTCTCTTGTCATTGGATCTTCGCACAAGGAGGGCATTCGGTGACTCTATTCTTCCCGATCCGCTTTGGGTTTCTTGGATCGGTGTTCTATAAGTATTATTCTTCACCGACAATAGGTTTTTCTCCCAGCTTTCCGTTTTGTCAAGCTTCTCACACAGGATCACATACTATATCAGCTGTAAACTACATCATAAAAGTACAAGTGGTGGATGTCAATTATTGGGATCATCACTTGTCAGCTAGTTTAATAGAAAGTAACACTGTGTTGCTTTATCTACTACTGAAGCCGAGTATATAGCAATGGGTGAGTGTATGGCATAGTTGTTATAGATGATCCACACATTAAAATACTTTAACTTAGAATATAAAAATGTAAGAATCTATATTGATAACATCAGTTCAATTAACTTAACCAAAAACTTGGTACATCATTCAAGAAATAAACATATTGCAATCAAACATTACTTTATTAGAGATCACATTAATAAAGGAGACATTGAACTCAATTATGTTGAGTCCAAGTTAAATTTAGTTGACATTTTTACCAATCCATTACCAAAATCTGAATTTAGTAATCTACGAAGACAACTAGCAATGTTCATGATATACTAGAACTATAAGTATTCTGTGGTGGTTTTGATGTGATCAACCAAGTCAAGTTAGGTCTTGTTGTGTTTTAACCCTTATGTCTAAGTGTGCAGGAACTTAAGAGCACAGGATGTTGAGCGAAAGATGTAGCTAGTGAGAAGGGCGTCATGGGAGAGAGTCAACGGGCTCGGTGCATCCGCGAGATGAGGTGCTGTGGAAGAGTATGCTGGCAGACGAGTAGAAGGCGCGTGGTGTTTTTGAGGAATGAGAAGTCTGAGTGGAAGGTTGCTTGAGAAGGCCAAAAAATGGGTCTGGATGAGCCCTATTTCAGATGGCCGAAATCACCCAAGCGAGTAGAACAAGAGTGGAAGACCTGGACCAGAAAGTCAATGGAATGTTGACTTTTGGGTCAGGACGCCCGAACCATAATTTTTATCAACTCGTATGTGGCACGATCCATTGCAACAAGGATAAAATTATTGTTGGGTTTTTCGGGCCGCGAAAACCGCTTTTTCGCGTCGCGAAAACCCCGAATCACCCTAGCCAACGGATCCGTGCGAAGAGTATAGAACAAAATTTACGAGTACGAGTTTACAACTTAGATCTACTCCTAGATCTACATGAAGAAAGAATATACCCTTGATGCCAAGCCCTTCGCAATCCCGCTTGTCCTCGGTTCGCCGGATCTCGAAAGTGTCAAAGTAGACACTTCTCTATGTGTATCCACACAAGCAAGAGATGGAGAAAAATCTCTAAGGATGTGCTAGCAACCTTAGAGATCAGTAGGGAGGAGAGGGAGAGCAAGAAGAAAACTCAAGAGGAAGAAGAAGATGGAGTTACAACCACTTGAATGAAAAATCAATTTTTCATTACACCTAAAAGTGGTCGGCCACTTCAAGGCATGTAACCCCCATGGAATATCAAGAGTCTAGTCTCTTGATCTCCTCCATGAGGTGGCATTTGGTCAAGTCAAACTTGACCAAATGAAGAAGCCTTGATGATGTGGCATTGGTCAAGTCAAAGTCAAGTCAAAACTTGACTCTTCATCTTCCTACTTAAGTCAAGTCAAACTTGACCACTTCTCTCCCTTGGTTGATCTAATCTAACCATTGGTTCAAGTTAATTTCAATTTAATGAATCTCTATTCATTGAATTAAATTAATTAAATGAGTCTAAGTCCAAATTAGACTCACTTAACACATGAACCAAATTGAGTCCAACTCAATTAGTCTACTTTGGATTACTCTTAATCCAATTTGGTTCATCATATGAACGTAACCATTTAGGTTCATCTAATGAACCTAATCTCCATCTAATTATCCTTAGTGTGTGACCCTATAGGTTCTTGTAACGTTGGCAATGCCCCTAAACCCATTTAGGAGCATAAGTAATGAGAGGTATCTAGCAACACATCATTACTACCCAAGTTACAAGAATGTTGAGATCCAACATCACCTTGTGACTACTAATTATGACTCCTCACAAAATATGACAAGTGTTCTTCTATCCTAGACATCTAGATTGATCAATGTGAGGCATAGACCGTGTCATCATCTAATCAATCTAAATCTTGAACTCCAAGTAGACTCACTCTATCAAATGAGCTCAATATCCTATATTGACTCATTTGGGAATGGCCATGCACTTCGTGGTCTGACTCTATCAAAAATATCGATGTCGCTCCCGTCATATAGGAGGGATAGATCCCATCTACATCACTCACATCCCTCTGCATAATTCGTTACATACCCAGTAATCGCCTTTATAGTGCACCCAGTTATGGGTGACGTTTGACGAAACCAAAGTACATAACTCCTTATGTAAGGATCCATGGTGACTTCAGGTCTAAGGACTAGTAGTCATACTAATAGCCATATGAGAAAGTATATGACACTCATATAAAGATCCATGATACTTTCTCATTGCGGGTCATTCAGTATACATTCTCCAATGCATACCCTTGTGTCAACTTGATATCTCTATATCCATGACTTGTGAGATCAAGTCATCGAGTTGACCTACATGCTAGTCTTATTGCATTAACATTGTCCCTGAATCTTAATACTCGACTAGGAATGATTAAGAGTAGTGTTCCCTATATCATCTCACTATCGGTTCAACTAACCGATTGATATAAGTGAGAACCGTCTACTCAAGGACGTTATTATACTTCGTTTATTTGGCACCAATACAAGTAAGTATAATAACCAAAAACCAAATGCCTTTATTTATATAGAATATGATACAACAAGTCCAAAATACAATCATCAAATGATTGGCTCTAGGGCTCTAGATAACAATCTTCCACTAGCACTAGTGTCAATCAGTGTAGGCTCTAAGCCCCAATGACCTAGTGTGACCATCATGCTTCCTCTGTTCCAAAGCCTTGGTCAAGGGATCTGCGATGTTAGCCTCTGTAGGTACTCTGCAAATCTTCATATCTCCTCTCTCGATGATCTCTCGAATGAGATGGAAGCGTCGTAGTATGTGTTTGGTCCGCTGGTGCGAGCGTCGCTTGTGATATAGCTCCATTGTTGTCACAATAGAGCTCAATGGGGTCAGAATGCTAGGAACCACCCCAAGTTCGGTGATGAACTCATGGATCCAAATCGCCTCCTTGCGCCTCTAATGCAGAATGTACTCGACTTGTAGAATCACCATCGTATCCCGCTCGAACTCTTCCACTGACACCACCATTAATGCAAAATACGAACCCCGACTGTGATATATAGTCATCCTGGTCGGTCTGGAAGCTAGTATCAGTGTAACCCTTTACAACTAGCTCATCATCGCCTCCATATATCAAGAAATATTCTTTAGTCTTTCTTAAGTACTTAAGAATATTCTTGACCGCTATCCAGTGACTTTCACCTGGATCTGACTGGTATCTGCTCGTCATGCTCAAAGTATACGAGACATCAGGTCGAGTACATAGCATGGCGTACATGATCGATCCTATGGCTGAGGCATAAGGGATCTGATCCATACGGTCTCTCTCCTCTCTAGAAGAGGAACCTTGAGTCTTTGAAAGACTCACGCCATGTGACATCGGCAGAAATCCCTTCTTGGAGTTCTGCATGGCAAACCGTAGGAGTACCTTGTCAATGTATGTACTCTGACTTAGGCCAAGCAATCTCTTAGATCTATCTCTATAGATCTGTATCCCTAGAATGCGGGATGTCTCACCTAAGTCCTTCATTGAGAAGCAACTCCCTAGCCAGGTCTTGACAGACTGAAGCATAGGGATGCCCTTCCCAATGAGTAGTATGTCATCCACATACAATATGAGGAAAACAACTATATCCTCTACAACCTTCTTGTAGACACAAGGCTCATCTTCGTTCTTGATGAAACCAAACTGATTGATTGCATCATCCAATCGAAGATTCCAGCTCCGAGAAGCTTGCTTTATTCCATAAATGGACCTATGCAGCTTGCATACTCTGCTAGTATGCTGTGGATCTACAAAACCCTCAGGTTGTGTCATGTACACATCCTCGAGCAGGTTTCCATTCAGAAACGCAGTTTTGACATCCATCTGCCATATCTCATAGTCATGGTAGGCTGCAATAGCAAGCATGATCCGAATGGACTTAAACATCGCTACTGGAGAAAAGGTTTCATCATAGTCAATACCATGAATCTGTTTGAAACCTTTAGCTACTAAGCGACCCTTATAGATAAGTCCATCCATGTTAGTCTTTCTCTTAAAGACCCACTTACACCCAATGGGTTTTACCCCTTCAGGTGGATCAACCAAAATCCATACTTGGTTTGTGTACATCGATTCCATTTCGGATCTCATGGCTTCAAGACATTTCTCGGAATCTGGTCTCATCACAGCTTCCTGATAGGTGGTAGGCTCATCCTCTATGAGCATAACATCATCATGGTCAGACAAAAGAAATGAGTATCTCTCAGGCTGACGACGTACCCTATCAGACCTGCGAAGAGGTATGTCTACTTGAACTGGTTGTTATTCCTCAACTCATTGTGGAACAACATCATCCACAACACTTTGTGGTTCCAGTTCAATTTCCATCGAGGCATCAGTACTATTGTTCGCATCTTGAACTTCTTCAAGATCAAACGCGCTCCCACTAGTCTTTCTAGAAATAAAGTCCCTTTCTAGAAAGACCTCAGTCTTTGCCACAACTACCTTGTGCTGACTGGGAATGTAGAAGTAATATCCCTTAGTTTCCTTGGGATATCCAATAAAAAAGCACTTGTCAGATTTGGGTCCTAATTTGTCTGAGACTTGACGTCGAACGTAAGCCTCACAACCCCAAATCCTCATGAAAGACACCTGAGCATCTCTCCCAGTCCATATCCTATATGGTGTCTTTATCACGGCCTTGGATGGAACTCGGTTGAGTATAAAAGCTGTCGTGTCTAAAGCATAGCCCCAAAGGTATGTCGGAAGATCTGTGTGACACATCATAGATGGTACCATATCTAATAAGGTACGATTCTTCCTTTCAGATACACCATTCCATTGTGGTGTTCCAGGAGGAGTGAGTTGGGATAGAATCCCACACTCAGCTAGATAGTCACGGAACTCATGGCTAAGGTATTCTCCACCTCGATCGAATCGAAGTATCTTAATACTCTTGCCAAGCTGGTTCTGTACTTCATTCTTGAATTCTTTGAACTTTTCAAAGGATTCAGACTTGTGTGTCATCAAGTACACATAACCATATCTACTGTAGTCATCAGTAAATGTGATGAAGTACCTATAACCACCTCTAGCAGCGACATTGAAAGGCCACATACATCACTATGTATAAGTCCTAACAAATCAGTCTCTCTCTCGCTGTGCCCACTAAAGGGAGTCTTGGTCATCTTGCCTCGTAGGCATGACTCGCATATCTCATATGATTCAAAATCAAATGAGTCCAGCAAACCATCCTTATGGAGCTGGGATAAGTGCTTGCCATTTATATGACCTAAGCCACAGTGCCAGAGGTAGGTTTGGTTCATGTCATTTGACTTGAACCTCTTGGTATTTATGTTATAGATAGGGCTCTCAAGGTCTGGAATATAAAGTCTGTTTATCAGAGGTGCACTGCAATAGAACATATTGTTTAAATAGACGGAACAACATTTGTTCTTTATAGTAAACGAGAAACCTTTCTTGTCCAAACATGAAACTGATATAATGTTCTTAGTTAATGCAGGCACATAACAACAATCGACTAACTCTAGTACAAGCCCAGAGGGCAGAGATAGAAAGTAAGTCCCTACAGCAACAACAGCAACCCGTGCTCCATTGCCTACTCGTAGGTCCACCTCGCCCTTTGTCAATGCCCTGCTATTTCTCAGCGCCTGAAGTGGAAGTCTCACTTCGCTTCTTCTTAAGATCCTCCAAGTATACCATGCAGTTCCTCTTCCAGTGCCCGGTCTGACCGCAGTGGAAGCAGGTAGCATCCTTGGCGACCCCTCCTTTAGGCTTCAGTGCCTTGCCTTTGCCCTTGGCTTGGGACTTTCCTTGCCTTTGGGCTTACCCTTGCCCTTATGTTTCTGAACCATCAGAACAATGTTGGCCTTAGCCTTCTTAAGGTTTAGCTCAGCAGTTCTTAACATGCTAAGCAGCTCGGGTAGTGGCTTGTCAATCTCGTTCATATTGTAGTTTAGAATGAATTGACTGTAGCTATCCGGCAAGGATTGCAAGATTAGGTCAGTAGCCAGCTTTTGGCCAAGAGGGAACCCCAACCTTTGTAGGTTCTCTATGTACCCAATCATTTTGAGTACATATGGGCTTACTGGAGCCTCGTCTGACATCTTGCACCAAAACAGTGCCCTTGAGATCTCAAATCTCTCATGCCTCGCTTGACCTTGATACAGTTGACGAAGATGTTCAACCATATCGTAAGCGCCCATTAACTCGTGTTGCTTCTGAAGCTCAGAGTTCATGGTCGCGAGCATTAGACAAGACACATCTAATGCGTCATCTTGATGCTTCTTGAAAGCATCTTGATCAGCTCGTGGGGCAGTGGCAGGAGGATCCTCCGGAATGGGCTGCTCCAGAACGTACAGTTTACGTTCTTGGGTGAGAACTATTCTCAAGTTCCTGTACCAGTCCAGGAAGTTTGCTCCGTTGAGCTTGTCCTTCTCGAGGACAGATCGCAGGGAGAAGGTGTTCGTATTCGACGTCATGGTAATCTACAACAGAAATAAAAGTAGAAATAAATATCATATTCTTAATCATTTAATTATGCCTTTAACTAAATGATGCTCCCACTAAATTCTATAATTCATGTGGGACAAGATCCACATCATACTAACCCTTGAGTTAGCTTTGGCTAATACGCCCAAGACTTAGTATGATCGGTAGGTAACGATTACGAATTACATCTCTATGCAACTCTTGTTTATAGAATCAAAATCCGCATTTATATTAAAACTCGAGTTAGCTTTGGCTAATATGCCCGAGAGTTAATATATATGTGATTTTGACCTAACTTTCCAACCGTTGGAAGAATGCCTATAGTTATACTCGATACAACCGAGTTAACTAGGAATAGTCAATCTAATTGAGTTGTACTCACCCATGCGTTGATAGGCGGGACCAAGATTGTCCCTCCGTACCCTACCAAGATAATATGTGTTGCTCTGCTTTGGCAGATTCAACAACAGCATGCGATCGAGGTAGTGGTAGGTATCACGGCATGGTAGGCATTACGAGTTGACGTGATTTAGATCTAATCTAAATGATGATGCGTATCATATACTCGATAGATCTAATCTAATCGAAGGGTGCATCATGTGCACGACTTAGATCTAATATAATCGTTAGGCACTAATTAATTACTTAATTAACTAGCATGCATCACATACACACAAAAGCAATTAATTAAATTAATTTGTGATTTAGTCATGGCCCTACTACGATCTTCTCAAGCCAATGAGAAGATCGGATGGTCAACCTAAGGTCAACATCTTCTCAAGCTCCTTCCGTTGACCACCTCGTGTTGCTCGTGCCCTCCTCGTAAATCCGTCTCGTGTGGACCTTCCAACGCTTCAAAATTTACATTACAATTTTGAAACTCGAGTTACATTCGAGTCTAAATCTAATTTACAACCAGAATATAAGAGAAAGGCACGACGCGCAGGTCATGAAAATAAAAATAAAAATAAATACAGCACACACATCACAAATAACGGCGCGCAGGCCGTAATATGAATTACAACACAATTCTAATCTTATTGGGTATTTTTGGGTCATGACTATCACAAAATTAATATATAATTCTAAATTATATATTTTTCATAATTTTCTGTAATTTTCATAATTTTTATAATTTTATGAGTAAATTTTTCCCGGCGGTCCCGTTTAGCGTTTTCGGGCCAATCGCGGAACGAATCCCCTTGCGGGGCCAAGGGCAGCGCCCCTACCCGCGATCTAACCATCGCGAGTGTTCCTTTGCGATCTAACAGTGCCTAAGCCCGCTGTCCCAAAAAATTTTGGGTGAAACATTGCCGTTTCGGAAAATTCTTCTCGGTAGTCGAAGCCTACAAGTGTCTAAACACTTGTGCTTCGCTTCTACGAGAAAAATACTCATTAAAACTATAAAAACATGAATTTACAGAAAGTTTACAGATCTATATTTTTCATAGAAATACGAATCTAAACTCTGTTGGGTTTTTCGGGCCGCGAAAACCGCTTTTTCGCGTCGCGAAAACCCCGAATCACCCTAGCCAACGGATCCGTGCGAAGAGTATAGAACAAAATTTACGAGTACGAGTTTACAACTTAGATCTACTCCTAGATCTACATGAAGAAAGAATATACCCTTGATGCCAAGCCCTTCGCAATCCCGCTTGTCCTCGGTTCTCCGGATCTCGAAAGTGTCAAAGTAGACACTTCTCTATGTGTATCCACACAAGCAAGAGATGGAGAAAAATCTCTAAGGATGTGCTAGCAACCTTAGAGATCAGTAGGGAGGAGAGGGAGAGCAAGAAGAAAACTCAAGAGGAAGAAGAAGATGGAGTTACAACCACTTGAATGAAAAATCAATTTTTCATTACACCTAAAAGTGGTCGACCACTTCAAGGCAAGTAACCCCCATGGAATATCAAGAGTCAAGTCTCTTGATCTCCTCCATGAGGTGGCATTTGGTCAAGTCAAACTTGACCAAATGAAGAAGCCTTGATGATGTGGTATTGGTCAAGTCAAAGTCAAGTCAAAACTTGACTCTTCATCTTCCTACTTAAGTCAAGTCAAACTTGACCACTTCTCTCCCTTGGTTGATCTAATCTAACCATTGGTTCAAGTCAATTTTAATTTAATGAATCTCTATTCATTGAATTAAATTAATTAAATGAGTCTAAGTCCAAATTAGACTCACTTAACACATGAACCAAATTGAGTCCAACTCAATTAGCCTACTTTGGATTACTATTAATCCAATTTGGTTCATCATATGAACGTAATCATTTAGGTTCATCTAATGAACCTAATCTCCATCTAATTGCCCTTAGTGTGTGACCCTATAGGTTCTTGTAACGTTGGCAATGCCCCTAAACCCATTTAGGAGCATAAGTAATGAGCGGTATCTAGCAACGCATCATTACTACCCAAGTTACAAGAATGTTGAGATCCAACATCACCTTGTGACTACTAATTGTGACTCCTCACAAAAATATGACAAGTGTCCTTCTATCCTAGACATCTAGATTGATCAATGTGAGGCATAGACCGTGTCATCCTCTAATCAATCTAAATCTTGAACTCCAAGTAGACTCACTCTATCAAATGAGCTCAATATCCTATATTGACTCATTTGGGCATGGTCATGCACTTCGTGGTCTCACTCTATCAAGAATATCGATGTCGCTCCCGTCATATAGGAGGGATAGATCCCATCTACATCACTCACATCCCTCTACATAATTCTCTACATACCCAGTAATCGCCTTTATAGTCCACCCAGTTACGGGTGACGTTTGACGAAACCAAAGTACATAACTCCTTATGTAAGGATCCATGGTGACTTCAGGTCTAAGGACTAGTAGTCATACTAATAGCCACATGAGAAAGTATATGACACTCATATAACGATCCATGATACTTTCTCATGGCGGGTCATTCAGTATACATTCTCCAATGCATACCCATGTGTCAACTTGATATCTCTATATCCATGACTTGTGAGATCAAGTCATCGAGTTGACCTACATGCTAGTCTTATTGCATTAACATTGTCCCTGAATCTTAATACTTGACTAGGAATGATTAAGAGTAATGTTTCCTATATCATCTCACTATCGGTTCAACTAACCGATTGATATAGGTGAGAACCGTCTACTCAAGGACGTTATTATACTTAGTTTATTTGGCACCAATACAAGTAAGTATAATAACCAAAAACCAAATGCCTTTATTTATATAGAATATGATACAACAAGTCCAAAATACAATCATCAAATGATTGGCTCTAGGGCTCTAGCTAACAATTCTATCCATATCCAGGCGTCTGGAACCCTTTTAAGTGCCCCTATCAAGACTATAAATACAACCCTAATCCTAGAAGCTAAAAACAACATTTGGTGCGGGAAGCATCCGACAATTGAACCCCTGTTTTGATAATGGCAAAGGGTTCAAAGTTAAGTTCTTTTGTGATCTAACAGTTTGAATGAGATTGCAGGAAAGTCCTAAGTGTACTTAGGCAAAAGTCCTAACTACGGTTAGGCAGGTGGAAAATCCTAGAAGGCGGTAACCCTAGGTCATAGGGGATGGTAACCCTATGCGGAAAGTCTTGGCGGGTCGAGGGCTACAGGCAAAAGTCCTAGGGGTTGGTAACCCTAGGTGAAAAGTCCTAGTGTCGCGAACCAGGTAGAAGATTAGACGGGTCGAGGAGCGGGCATCCAGCAGAAAGTCCGGAAGCATCGAGCGGCAAGCAAAAGTCCAGTCGATCTGAAGGATCGTGCTGGCATCAGTTAAATCTCCCGAGTGGAGTAGGTGAGGACGTGTTCCCTGCAGAATGAACAGTAGGCGTCAGGTCGACTTAGGATTTCTAGTAGGAAATCCAAAGTCAGACCTAGATAGTTCAGAGACTGTCAATATTTTATTTATGACTATTATGTGCTAACTTTGTTTTGTAAGGTATGTGTATGAGACTAACATATTTTGCAGGAACAAAGGAGCAAGTTACTCCTCAGACGAATAGTGTCTGAGGCGCCTCCATGGAGCTTGGAGGCGCCTCGGGTGCAGAGTGTCAGCTGGCTGCGAAGAGGAGCTGGAGGCGACTCGGACCACTTGGAGGCGCCTTGGGCATGGAGGCACCTTGGAGTGGCCATGGAGGTGCCTTCAAGTGGATCAGAGGAGAAAAGTTCAGCACTGATCCACGCGGCTGACTCGGCGTGTTGGAGGCGCCCTGGATGGTGTTGGAGGTGCCTCCAACAGGCTATATAAGGGGGTTTCGAGCAGCACCTTCAATTATTCGATTTCAAAGCAACCTTTCTACATCCTACTGCTCAAGAGATGCCCAGAAGTGCTGTAGCAACACTTCGACGACTCAGACCTTTAATTTTGCTAATCTTGTTGTCGGTATAATTTATTTTTAGTACTCTTTATTGTACCAAACTTTCAATATTATAGTTGTTGTCCACCGGAAGCGATCAACAATCGCGGGCCTTGGAGTAGGAGTCGCCACAGGCTCCAAACCAAGTAACCACCTTGTGTTAGCATTCGTTCTTTTCTTTTCTACTACGTTTATCTACTCGATAAGTTTAAAATCGTACGAAATAGCCACGAGCACTATTCACCCCCCTCTAGCGCTTCTCAATCCAACAATTGGTATCAGAGTGGGGTCGCTTCGATTTGGTGCAACCACCAATCAAGCACATTTTTTTATGGTTATTTTCAGTTTTACGGAGTTAATTAGAATTAGCTTAATAGCTACATTCTAATTCTTTTTACGAATCAGTTTTTGCTCGAAATTAGTGCAACACCACTCGATCTCCTATTTTAACTTTATTCCCAACTACTAATCCAAGACTTAGTTTTAGGACATTTTGTTCTATTTTGTGCTTGTATATTAACTAAATTGCCCAGCAAGAAGGATACAGCACCGTTCGTCCCCCGCTCTTCACTGGAGAAGACTTTCGGGTACTGGAAGGGACGAATGAAAATCTTCCTAAAAATCCAGTTTGAGATGTGGATGATCGTTAAGACTGGATTCCAATTGCCAACCGAAGAAGACGACAAGCCTACACCCTGCGAGAACTGGGAACCAACCCTAATCAAGAAGGTGGAAGCCAATGCCAGAGCGACCTGCACCCTCCAGTGTGGACTGACCAAGGAGGAGCTCAACAGAGTTGGTCCATTTTCAACCGCAAAAGAGCTATAGGAGAAGCTAATCGAACTGCACGAGGGCACCTCCGACACCAAGGTAAGCAAGAGAGATTTATTGTTTAATAAATTATATAATCTCAAAATACAAGAAGGTGAGACAGCAAGTTAACTCCACGCACGTATACAAGACATTCTCAACTCCCTCCACGCGATCGGGCAAAAAGTCGAGAACAGAAATATAATAAGGTACGCTCTCAACACATTTCCAAGGAGTACATTGTGGGCATCAATGGTAGATACCTACAAAGTCTCCAAGGATTTATCTTCTATAAAATTAAATGAGTTATTCTCTGAGTTCGAATTACATGAGCAAACTAATGTACAACCAACCGAGAAGGGCATTGCTTTGGTTGCAGGTACAAGCAGAACACGTGAACCAAGACCAAGGCGTAGAACTGAACCAGAATCGGATGAAGAACCTTACTCAGACGATGAAGACGATGAGCTAGCGACTAAACTCGTCAACCTTGTAAAGAAACTCTACAAGAAGAAGAAGGGGTTCAACAAGAAGGACCTCAAGAAGGTAGTTCAGTCCAAGGAAGCCCAATCAAGTTCAAAGGTAAAATTTGAAGTGACGTGTTATGGCTGCAACCAGAAGGGACACATCAAGGCCAACTGTCCCAACCAAAGGGAGGTAAAGAAACAAAGAAAGAAAAAGGCTTCAAGGCAACATTCGAAGAATCTTCCTCAGAAGACGACGATGACGAACTTGATTAGACGAGTCTCCTTGCACTGATGGCCCGGGACCAAATCAATATGTTTGAGAGCGAGAGCGAGTCGGAAGCTTAATCGGAAAGAAGCCACGGATCCGTATCCGTTTCCAAAGGGCCTGAACCCACTGTAAGAATTCAGCGTCTAAACAATTTGGTTAATTATTTATTACTCAAATTAGCAAAATCTAATATTCGGGTCAAGTCACTTCTAAAGGAGGTAGTAGCCCTTAAAGAAGTGACTAACTCCAAACCCTTGCCTGACCCAGTTTAGACTGGAAATTCAACTCAAGTCCAAAAGCTTGAGGATGAAAATTCTAGTCTGAAAACTCAGGTCAAGGATTTGAAGAAGATATTGGAATGGTTTTCTTTGGGCTCCAAGAACCTTGACTTAATACTTGGGACACAAAGAGTCATTTACAATAGATCTGGATTAGGTTTTAAGACCAAAAAGAAATATCGATCCTATCTAACCTTAGTCAACAGACCAAATAGTAAAACAGTCAAAGCATGGGTACCCAAGTTCAACTTAGTTAATCAAGTTGGACTTGGTCAATATTGGGCCCCCAAGGATCAAGTACATTACCTTGATAGACCTTATCGAGGCTATGATCCAGGGGGAGCCAAAAGAAAAACTATATTATTAAACAAATAAATCATTAAAAGAACATAATTAAAATATAATTAAATTAAAAGTAAAAAACTTAAATCTAATCTAAAAATTAAATAAACATATATAAAATTATCAATAATTTAGGTGGAGGCTCCAGAATAGCTGGCACCTCTAAAACTAACATACCCGGCAAGGTAACCCAAACCAAGTTACCCGGTAGGGTAATTAGAACTGATTAGAAAAGGAACAAGTTTAACTTGACCTATGGTACTGGTGAAATTTTGAATGATAGTACGTTAGAGAAGCTTAGTCTATGCATGTCTAGGAAGATATGGTTGTTGGAGAAATCCCAATGGTATGTGCGACCATGTGTTTTGGTGTTTGGGTAAAAGGTTTAAGTTAGGTTCACCCTTGTATTTGATATGTGTACTTGAGTTGTGCAGGACTGCAGGATACACATGTGACTCAGGCTGATGGCTTCGGGTCTGGTGAAGGATGGAGCATCCAAGGGACCGTGGACAAGGCAGCGAGGACAAGAGCCGAGGGAAGCGACTTCGAGGCATACGTGAAGGATGGCATTGGGGACGAGCTGCGGGCTTGTATGCATCTGAGGGACGAGAGCCAAAGGAAGTAGGCTTGAAGGGAAGAGGTCAAAGTTGAAAATGAAGCATCAAATGAGTCATAAGGGTGAGGGTATGCGTGCATGAGAGATTGTACTCGGAGTAAAATCCTAGTTTTAGGGTTTTACTTTATCAGTACTGTAGCGCTACTATAGCAGTACGATAGCACTACTGTAGCAGTACTATAGCAGTCGACTGCATGTTTTAGGAGTAAAGTTGATCAGGGGGTAAGAGGCATACCTCACTTACCATGTCAGACTTAAAGCCTGAATCTCCCCCTGCTTCGCTGCCTTCATCCGAGGTCGCTCCCTCTTCATCGTTGCTCGATTCTGATATACTTTGTCCATCGTAGCTTGCCAGTCGATTGGTGCAGTCGACTAGGGCAGTCGACTGGCAGCGAACATAATGTCTCTATTTGCTCGGTTAGTGTGGAATCGAGCCGTTGGGATGTAACGGTTGAATTTCCACAGAGGGCAGTCGACTGCATGTTTTAGCAGTCGATTGGTAGGCAAGGTTTTCCAACTCGTGGCCTATATAACCAAGCATTGGGAGCTTGGTTGAGGTTGACGAAATAGAGGTGGTTAATCTCTATTAGTAGTCTACTTGTGCCCTAGTTTGTAAAGAGTCCTTGGTGAGAGTTGTGGTGAGGTTTCTCCATCCACAAGGAGCTACGTGAGCTAGCCGGAGGTCTTCCGGGGAGTAATCCACCGACGGATAGGGATCGTCCACCTTACGGACAGCCGTGGAGTAGGAGCCTTATCTCCGAACCACGTAAATGATCGTGTAGCTTGGTTTGCATTCTTTTCTTTACTATTTAGCTTTCTACTTGCTTTGTTTGCATTTCCGCTTGCGCACTAATGTTGTAGAAAGAAGCGAGTATTTGGGGGTGTCGTCTATCCAACCCCCCTTCAAACCGGCCGACCGACCTCCAACAATGGCTTCGACCTGATGCATTTGGCTAAGTGGAATTAACCGAAGCTACCCTTTATGGATCCTAACCAGTTAAACTAAGGTTTTGTATTAAGTTCAATGGATAGGATTATTTGGAAAACCTCGAAAGCTAAACCTGAATCTAACACAGAGTTAAACCAAACCCTAAAATTAAAATTAAATTAAATTAAAACTAAATTAAATTCAATTCAATTAAATAAAATTAAAACTAAATTAAATTAAATTAAATTAAATTCAATTCAATTAAATTCAATTCAATTAATTAAAATTAAATTAAATTAAAATTCAATTCAATTCAATTAAATAAAATTAAAACTAAATTAAATTAAATTAAATTTAAATTAAATAAAATTAAATTAAATTTAAATTCAATTAAATTCAATTCAATTTAATTCAATACAATTAAATAAAATTTAAATTAAATTAAATTAAATTAAATTAAATTAAGTTTAAATCAAAATAAACTTAAAGTTAATTCACTTAAAAATTTCTCAAAATTAATTACCTTAATTATTCTTCTAAAAGGTACTTAACTTAAAACAAACTCAACCATCTCACAATTACCCATAGGAATAACTGAGTGATAACCTAGATTGGGTGAGATGGAAGATTAGGGAGCTTATTTCAATCAAACTATCTTTTGATCCATCAAAAGGAATCCAATTCAAATATTTTATGTGTAGGAATTGGATCAATGGATGTTGGATAGTGGATGCTCCAGACATATGACTGGAGATAGGTTGAAGTTCACTAAGCTCAAATGTAAGAACCTAGGATCAGTTGCATTCGACAATGATGGTAAACTTAAGGTAATCGGAAAGGGTAATATCGAACTTAATTCCGATTTCATTATTCGAAACGTTTTATTAGTTGAAAATTTTAACTTTAATTTACTGAGTATAAGTCAATTGTGTGATAGTGGATACTTAGTTACTTTTGATAATTCTGGGTGTGTATTTAAAAATATTCATAACCCCAAAATCATATTTAAGGGGCTTAGGAAAAATAACATCTACACAATTGACCTGCCCATATCCTCAACAAAGTGTCTCTTGACACAACAAGAGGAAACCAACCTGTGGCACAGAAGACTGAGTCACACTCATGTCAAACTCATTTTAAAAATGAGTCGAAATATCTTAGTTAGAGGGCTACCCAAATTAAGGAAGTTAGAAAATACAATTTGCCAAGCCTGCCAACAAGGTAAACAAACCAAATCAACCCACAAGTCAACCAATCTAGATAGAACTGACTCCTTACTTGAGCTCCTACATTTAGATCTATTTGATTCACATGGAGCCAAGTCACTAAGCAAGAACCAGTACTGTTTAGTCATAATTGATGATTACTCTAGGTACACTTGGGTAAAGTTTCTAAAAATAAAAGATGAAACCTTTGAAGCTTTTAATCATTTTTGCAAGTTAACAGAAAATGAAAAAGATTCCAAAATTAAGAGAATAAGAAGTGATCATGAGGGTGAATTTGAAAATCATAGGTTTACCCAATTTTGTAAAATCAATGGATACAAACATGAATTCTCATGCCCTAGAACCCCCAACAGAACAGTCTAGTGGAATGGAAAAATAGAACCCTACAAGAGGCCACTAGAACCATGTTAAATGAGCATAACTTAAATCATCAATTCTGGGCCGAAGCAATAAATAATGCAAACTACATTCAAAATAGAAATCTGATTAACAAATTACACAATAAAACCCCCTATGAAATATACTATAATAAAATTTCCAACTTGAACTATTTAAAAGTATTTGGATGTAATGTTCACATTTTAAACATTAAAAGACTACCAATTAGAATATCAGAATACTAAAATTTCAATTGACAACATAAGTTCAATTAATTTAACCAAAAACCAAATTCATCATTCAAGGACTAAACACATAGATGTAAAACATCATTTTGTAAGGGATCACATAGCTAGGGGAGATATTGTACTTAACTATGTTGAGTCCAAATCAAACCTAGCTGACATATTCACAAAACCCTTACCTGAACTTGAGTTCAGTGCTCTTAGAAGATAAATAGGAATGTGTTTAGTAGAATAGAACGTATTCAGCCTTATTTTTGTATTTTTCAAAATGTTAGGAAAAATGTTGATTTCAAAATCCCAATTTTATTAGAATTTTCAAATTTTGGACTTAGCCTAGGCACTAACCCTAGATATCATGTTCTCCTAGATTTTAGCCAGAGCATCTCACAAGTACACTAGGCTTAACTTGCTTGTGTTTGAAATAAACTTAGAACGGTGTGAGATGCATAGGGCATAGCCTAGACTTCAGTATGCTTATTTTTATGCATCGCAGTAAGTCTGGGTATTAAATACCAAAAATACAATAATCAAGTTAAGTTATCCTGACTTAGTCAAATCTAACTGGATTTTCAACTTAACTTAACTAACCAAGTGAAAGATGTTACCTTCTAGGTAAGCAGTTAATAGCTAATGGTTAGACATTTGGCCCAGGGGATTAAATGATTAACTTCAATTTTCAAAAATTACTCATGCTTGGACTTTAGGACTACTTGAATTTGAATGAATGACCTTCTTACGAGTTAAGCTCCTCCCTCTTTGCAGCTAAAAGTTAACTAAGTCTTTCAAACTAAATAATTTCTCTTCCTAAGAACTTTTTAAATTTAGTATCTTTCAGTTGAAAATCAAGCTAAGCACTTTCCAACTTCAATTATATTTTCTAATAACATTTCCAAAGCTATTTGCCAAAAGGCTTATTAAAATCTTAGCTAAGTAACTTCTATAGCTGTTTTCAAATATTCAAACTTAGCCAATTTTGAGAAAAGTTCTATTTCAAATATAAATTCTTTTGAATCTAACTAACTTTTCTCAAAAAGGCTTTTTCAAAAGTTACCTAAGTACTTTTTTCGAATTTTGCTAAGTTACTTTTTAAAGTCCAAATAATCTTCCTTAGTTAAAGTTACTTTTCAAACTTAATCCTTTCAAACTATCTTCTCTGAATCCTTAATATTTACTTAGCTAAATATTTTACAAAGAAAATTTCTTCTAAGTGATTGTGTACTTCTAAATTTAACTAAGCATTTTTTAAAAAGCTTTTTCAAATTTAACCAAGTGTTTTGATATCACAAAATTAGCTAAGATATTTCTCAAAGTTGAAATAATTTGTGACAAATATTTTTCACTTAGCTAAAAGTCTTACAAGAACATTTCTTCTAAAAAGCTAAGTATTTTTCAAGGTATGACTAAACATCTTTTTCAAATATACCCATGTACTCTGGTTTCTATTTTTACTCTCTTTTTATTTTGATGTATGGCAAAGGGGGAGAGTAGCATAATTTTGAAAGCTCTAATTAAGGGGGAGCCTTACACTTTAAAGTTTTAGCTTAAGCTTTATTTGCGTCTAAAATTGGTTACTTATGCTTGCTTATACTAAAACTTTAAAAATTGTTACTTATGCATCGGTTTACTTATGTCTGTTCTTACTTAACTTTGAATTTCAGTTGCCATAATCAAAAAGGGGGAGATTGTTGGTGCGGGAAGCACCCGACAATCGAACTCGTGTTTTGATAATGGCAAAGGGTTTAAAGTTAAGTTATTTTGTGATATAACAGATTGAATGAGATTGCAGGAAAGTCCTAAGTGTACTTAGGCAAAAGTCCTAAGTACGGTTAGGCAGGTGGAAAACCATAGGGGTAGTAACCCTATGCGAAAAGTCTTGGTGGGTCGAGGGCTTCAGGCAAAAGTCCTAAGGGGTGGTAACCCTAGGTGAAAAGTCCTGGTGTCGTGAACCAGGTGGAAGACTGGACAGATCGGGGAGTGGGCGTCCAGCAGAAAGTCCAGAAGCATCGAGCGCCATGCAAAAGTCCAGTTGATATGGAGGATCATGCTGGCATCAGGTAAGTCTCCCGAGTGGAGTAGGTGAGGACACATTCCCTGCAGAGGGAACAGTAGGCATCGGGTCGACCTAGGGTTTCCGGTAGGAAATCTAGAGTTAGACCCGGACAGTCCAGAGACTGTCAATATTTTATTTATGACTATTATGTGCTACTTTCTTTTGCAGGGTATGTGTTTGGGACTAACACATTCTGCAGGAACAAAGGAGCAAGTCACACCTCGGATGAACAGTGTCTGAGGCGCCTCCATTGAGCTTGGAGGTGCCTCGGGTGCAGGGTGTCAGCTGACTGTGAAGAGGAGCTGGAGGCACCTCGTATTAGGGCTTGGAGGTGCCTTGGGCATGGAGGCGCCTTGGAGTGGCCATGGAGGTGCTACAAGTGGATCAAAGGAGAAAAGTTCAGCACTGATCCACGCGGCTGACTCGGCGTGTTGGAGGCGCCCTGGATGGTGTTGGAGGCGCCTCCAACATGCTATATAAGGGGGTTTCGAGCAGCACCTTCAATTATTCAATTTCAAAGCAACCTTTCTACATCCTACTGCTCAAGAGATGCACAGAAGTGTTGTAGCAACACCCCGACGACCCGGAGCTTTAATTTTGCTAATCTTGTTGTCGGTATAATTTATTTTTAGTACACTTAATTATAAACTCTTTATTGTACCAAACTTTCGATATTATAGTTATTGCCCACCGGAAGCGATCAACGGTCGTGGCCCTTGAAGTAGGAGTTGCCACAGGCTCCAAATCAAGTAACCACCTTGTGTTAGCATTCGTTCTTTTCTTTTCTACTGTGTTTATCTACTCGATAAGTTTTAAATCGTACGAAATAGCCACGAGCGCTATTCACCCCCCCCCCCCTCTAGCACTTCTCGATCCAACACTAAAAACAACACTTGTTATCAATTCTAATTCAGTTTAGCTTTGTAGTTGTGAGATTTGACTGCTGTAAGAGGCTTCTCTGCCCAGAGGAGATTTTAGTGATCTTTCAACTTCCTTAGGTTAGCAATCCCCTAATTACAAACCAAGTAACTCTTACTGTGCCTCTTCTTTCTTTAATTAGCTTATCAATTCTTTTATGCAAGTGTTAGTTTAATCAGGCTGTAAAGATCAAGAAAGGTTTGGTTATTATTATGCAGGCTATTCATCCCCCTCTAGCTGGCTGCTAAGGGACCTACAAGTAGTATTAGAGCAAGGACACTTCAGGAGGACTAATTGTCGATCGAAGCAAGAGAGATGGTTGGACCAAGCATCTATCCATTTAAGTTTGAGGGGAAATTCGTGAATTGGAAGAAAAAGATGGAGGTTCTTTTTAAAATAGATTTTGATTTTTTATTAATCATGAAGTTTAGTTTTGTATCACTAGAGGTTAAAGAAGAATACCAATGGATAAAAAAGGAGCAAGCCAACTGTGTGGCAACAACAAAGCAGAGTTTCATCTACTTAGCATTTTACTACCTCAAGAAGTCAACCAGATCGGAACCTACAAATCAGCCAAGGAGCTCTGGAAGAAATTCTTAGAACTACATGAAAGGATCTCAGTGGTAAATCTAGCAAGACTGGATTTCTCTAGAACTAGATCAGCAACCTTCGATTAGAAGAAGGCGAAACTATTGCACACCTTCACTCAAGAATCAAGGAACTCATCACCGGACTCACAAATCTTAGAGAAAATGTAACTAATCGAGATTCACTAAGATACACGCTTAACATATTTTCTAGGACTTCTGAGTGGGTATCCTTAGTAGATGCGTATTATATCTCTAAGGATATAGAGGTAATCACTTTAGAAGAACTTTTTTCAACTTTTGAAATTCATGAATCAAGATATGCAGGTCTAAAGAGGGAATCATGGCCTAACATTGCCTTAAAGGCAAAAACAGATGAACCGGATTCTGAGACATCACTTGACGATGATGAAATGACATCCATGATAAGGAGATTTAAAAAGTTATTTAAATCTAATAAGTTTAATCAAGTGAAGGGTAAGAGGAAGAAAAGAAAGGTAAATTGCTACCACTACAATGAAGAATGGTACGTGAAAAATAACTGCCCGAAACTAAAGAAGAAGGACAAGAACAAGGACACAAGCATGAATAAGAGTTCAACTCAGAAAAGGCACAAGAACCTAAAGGTGATGTGGGATGAAACTTTATCAGAATTAAAAATAGAGGACTATGCCGAACTCTCGCTAATGGCAAATCACCAAGAAGAACAAGACTAAGCAAGCTCTTCCGTAATGAGTATCAAGAGCATCAATGAAGGGAGAGCAACATCTGAAGAGAGTAGCTCTATAGGGGGAGTCTCATATGATGAAGTTGACAAGATAAGTCAGGTACGATCCTTATCATCTAATAAGCTATTTAAATTTATAAAACTTTTGACTAAAATGTCTTATAAATTAGAAATTGAGAATAAGAAACTATTAGAGGATTTCGACAAACTCAAAATAGAAAATAAAAATTTAAAAGAATAAATACAAAATTTAAAAAATTATGCATGCTCAACTTTTATTCCTTCAAATTTTAGAAATAATTCAGGACTTAGCCAGTATCTCAAGTATCATAAGTGTCAAATTAGAAAAATATCACAAAAGTTTGTTCCTAGAAAGTTTTTGATTAATCCGGTAAGAAGGAATCTATTTTGGCATTCAAAGTCATGTTTAAATTAAAATTATCCTTTTGTGCATGATTTAATTTTTTGAAAGTTAGACATAGGGCTTTTAGAAAGAAAATTAAATATTTAATTTCTTTAAGAGTCTTTTTTTAGAAGTGATTGTTATTCCAATAACCAAGAAGGTCTAATGCATCGCCACAGCCTGGAAGCCAATTACTAAAATGAATGTTTAATTAACTAACTATTAAGTGTTTAACTATTATAAAATTATCTAATGCTTTCAAATAAATTGTTTTGCAAAATTTATTTTTTATGGAACTATATTATTTTCTCTCTCTAAGAAAATTTTTCTGAAATTTTTTTTTTACCGTTGGTGATATTTCTATGAATTATTTATCCAAATTCAAACTTTTAATATTATTTTTTTTTTAAAATTCAATTTTGAAATTTTATTTTTTATACAAAGTTACTAGCTATTATATATTCTTAGAAAATATTTCAAGATTTTTCGATGTTAATAACTATTTTTAACTTCTTGATTATGCCGAAAAGAATTTATTTCTATTTAAAATTGGAAAACTCAACTTAAAACTTCTTGATTTTTTTACTATATTTTAACCCTTAGACTCTATTTCAAGTTATTTTGGACTAACCCATTTTAATGTGATTAAAGAGAGAGAATTAGTGAACTATAGGGGGAGATAAATTTTTTTATTTTTTTCATATTTTGTACTTGTAAAAATTTATTACATTACTGTTATTTTTGTTTAGTTTACCTAATTCAACTTGCGTTGCTCACATCAAAAAAGGGGAGATTATAAGTACCCCGTGGTGGTTTGATGTGATCAACCATGTCAAGTTAGGTCTTGTTGTATTTTAACCCTTGTGTCTAAGTGTGTAGGAACTTAGGAGCATAGGAAGTCGAGCGAAAGATGCAGCTAGCGAGAAGGAATGCACGGGAGAGAGTCGGCGGGCTCGGTACGTCCGAGGGACGAGGTATTACAGAAGAGTACGTTGGCGGACAAGAAGGAGGTGCATAGCATTTCTGAGGGACGAGAAGCTGGAATGGAAGGTTGCTCGAGAAGGCTGAAAAATGGGTTCTGGTGAGTCTTATTCTAGATGGCCGAAATCACCCAAGCGAGCCGAATTGGAGTGAAAGACATGGACTAAAAAGTTAATAGAATGTTGACTTTTGGGTCTGAGCAACCAAAACCATTCCGGGTGCCCAGACAAGAATTTTTAGCAACATGCAATGTGGCACGATCTGTTGCGACGAGGATAAAATTCTATCCACGTTCAGGCACTTGGAACCCTTCTAGGTGTCCCAATCAGGGCTATAAATATAGGCATGATCCCAGAAGCTAAAAATAACACTTGTAATCAATTCTAATTTAGTTTATTTTTATAGTTGTGAGATTTGACTGCTGTAAGAGGCTTCTCTGCTCAGAGGAGATTTTAGTAAGCTTTCTACTTTCTTGGATTAGCAATCCTCTGATTACAAACCAAGTAACTCTTACTATAAAATATGGTGCTCAAATGATAATTAAATAATAAGGTTATTTGATAAATAGTTTTATTGGATTTTTAGAAATTTTTAAAAATTTTCTGGGAATTTTTCGGAGCTCGCATGACATATTTAGAGGGGATGCGTTCATGGGCCCGAGAAAAAGCCTGTTTGAAATATCCGGGAGTGGGAGTTGATTGAGAAATTGATCTAGTGTTTAATTAAAAAAATCGCTAAGTTATAAATCTATAATCGTCGAACCCTTCTCTCCAAAACCCACCGCCTATACTTCCCGAGCCGCACGCGATCTCTCCCTCTCTTGCGATTTTCTCCCCAAATCCACCGGCGATCCTCTCCATTCCCGAGCCTCTTGCGACGCCGCCTCCTTCATCGAGCCTCTTCTCCGTCGGACACCAGCCGCCGAGCTACAATCGCCGCATCTTCTCTCCTCCACTGAGCCATCGCCACCGGTCTCCTTTCTCCCTTGCATGGGAGCACCACAGCAACCGGCAATTACTCTCTTCCTCCTCACGCGAGCAGCACAGCCGGCGACCTCTCCCTCACATGGACAGCACAGCGGTGATCCTTCTCCCTTGCACGAGCACCCCTGACCCCAGCCGCCGATCCTCTTCTCTTTGAGTCGTGCCCTAATTGGTCCGGTAAGTATTCTCCATACGTTGGTGTGAGATCAGGGAGGTAAGGATTAGGTGCTAGGTTATGATGATTGTCTACTTGGATGATTCATGATTTGAGTTTTCGGTAGTGTTCTTGTATGTTCTTCCTTGTTCTTGCATCATCGCGGGTTTTCCTCTCTGATTTCCGAAATGAAATTGGGTATGGCAGGTGAAATTGTTGGGGTTCTAAGTCTTCAAGGTTTCTGTCGGTTCATTTTAATTGGGTTCGATGGGGTTTTGCTTTCTCCTTGAGCTATTGAAAGCTTTGGGCAAGTTGTTGGTGTGTTATGCCTTGATTTATAATGCTCTTGCCACTTCATGTTGTCTTTAGAATGTTGGACAGATTCGGATGACTGGTTTCTTGTTGAGGTTGTTGCTGTTTGCCGATTAGCTGTGGATTTAGTCCAGATTCTATTCAAAGTTGCTTTGTTCCTTTGTATGGCTATGGATTTCAAAGAATTATTCAATAGATTTTAATGTGTTACCTGAGAGTTTCTTGGCTCTTTAGTGTGCTTTTGAATCCTAGGACAATTTGGACATGATTGGAGATTTGTTCTGTGGTATTCTTGTTTTTGAGTTAGCAATGAACTTGTGGTATAATCTAGTAGGTTGAAGTGTGAACCTAATATGATTTTCGCTCTTAGTATTGGCTCTTGAAAGGTAGTTGGGAATTTTTGATAGATTTGGATGAATCGAGGTTCATAGTTGAATTAGGATTTTTCCCTAATTAAGTTGGGTTTCGATTTAGCTAGTGTTGTTTATGAAATTAGCTAAATTGTACATCACGTGATTTGCAAGACGTTGATTGAAGACGGTTAGCTCGATCTACACATAAGGCAAGTACTTCTTGCTTTGTTTCTTTTAGTACTTTGACCTGGTGAATGAACTATTTTGGATAAGGAATTATTTTTACCTTGACTCCACTCTTATTTTCCTGCACTTGATACTTCCACGTGGTCTTTGAGAAATTCGTTTCCATATCTATATAGTCTCTTGTTGTTATCCATGATCAGCAGCAGATACTAGATACCATGTTTGTATACTTTGACTGTTGTTTATTTATGTGCTATATTGAGCATGCTGGTTTCATGTAGCATACCTAATTTTTGCTTATATTTGTTTGATGCTTGTTGCATTTGGTGCATCATGTCATGGCATGCATGTCAACGACCAATTCTCCCTTGCGGTCGAGAGAGTCGTTGACCAGGGTCGCATCCTCGGCCACTCGAGAGAGTGGTAGCTGGAGTTGATGCCGCTTGTTCTGTCGTGCCGTACTCGGCCACTCATGGGTAGTGGTAGCTGGAGTTACGAGCAGCAGGGACCCCCGTTGCAAATGTAGCTAGTTAGCTACTATGCAACTGTCCCCTCGACCACTCGTGAGAGTGGTAACTGGAGTGGAGTATAGTCTGTCACTGACCCGACCTCTCGACCATACAGGGGCCATGGTGCAGAGGGGTGGGCGGGAGTGACCATCCGCGTATATGCTGTTATTATATTTGCTTTGACTGCTGCTGTTTATATATGCTGTTATTGCTTACTTACTGTTGTTGTCCACATATGCTGATATGCTTACTTATGTTGAGATATATTCTCATTGTAGATGTTTAGTGATTGGAAATTTGTATATACCTTGCTTATTACCTCTGTAGTTATGAGCAGTACTGTAGTAGATTAGTACCATTTCTGACCTTCTATACCTAGCCTAGGATATGGTTTCAGGTATGAGCATTTATTATGATTCTATGTTATATTTGCTATTCCTCTTATGAGACTGTATACTCTTGGCTCATTCTCTATTTGTTTATTATGTTCATGCACTATCTTTCCTTACCCGCTGAGTTCCAATACTCACCACCTCGCAAATTGATTTTCTTTCGCCAGGTAACAGGTAAATGAGTCATGGATGCTTGGAGAGTCCCGGCTGCCAGTCCCACATCACACACGATGATAGTTTTCTTTTTGGATTTTTTTACTGTTTGGGTGACATGTTAATTTTCCGTATTTTGCTTTTGAACAAGTCACTGTGGATTTTTGGAGTTTAGTCTAGTGGTTGCAGGTATTTTTGTTAGTGTCGTTGTTGGTCTTATGTTCATATTGTTTTGTGTTTTCCGCTGCGTTTACGTTATTGTGTGTTTACTTTCAGCCGTGTAGGCTTATTAAACAGTGTGGTTGTGTTTATTTTGTTCCAGCCGAGTGGACTGATGATATAAACTGTGTGGTTGAGTATATATTCCAGCCGTATGTGGCTGATGTATATTTTGTATGTAGTAATGCTTCAGATTGTCACCCGTACAGGGGAGATGATGCTGAAATTTCTTCGGACAGGGACTCCTATTGGGCATGACACTTACTTTACCTCTTCTTTCTTTAATTAGCTTATTAATTCTTTTATGCAAGTGCTATTTAATCAAGCGAAAGGTTCATTTATTATTGTGTAGACTATTCACCCCCTCTAACCGACAGCCAAGGAACTTACAAGAACTGTTATTTTTAAAAGAATTTTTCAAATGATTTACATATTCCAGGAAAAATTCTTTACTTATGTTTTCTAAAAATTTCCAATTTCCTGATCTAGGAATCGAGCGTCTCACAAACACTAAAGCTTACCTTGATTGTGCATTCAAAACCTAGAAAGGTGTGAGATGTCTAGGCAAATTGTCTGGACTTAAGATGCTTATATTTGTGTATCAATACAAGTTTAGGCAAAAAATAACAAAATCATGGTGATCAAGTTAAGAAATCCGTCTTAGTCAAATACTAACTGGTTACATTTACTTAATTTGACTAACCCAGTAAACATTGCTATCTTTTGATAGTTAGTTAGCAACTAACGGTTAGATATTTAAAGTTTTTTTAAGTTCGGGAAGGATAATTGAAAGTAATTTTCTAAATTATTTATTTCCTTTCCTAAATACTTTCAAAATGAATTTCAAAATCACTTTCAAAATTATTTTCAAATTTTACAACATACATTCAAAATTATTTTTAAGATACTTATTTTGCAAAAAGTCCTTTTCAAACTATCAGCTTTGCAAAATGCAAGTTGCAAAATATATTTTTGGAAAACATTTTGAATTTTTTTTTAAAAGTTTTATTCCAAGTTTATTTTTTCGCTTTGATAATTTTTTTTTAAAAAAATATTTTGCAAAGTAAATATTTCCAAAGTTATTATTCGGCTTGGAGAAAGTATCGAAACTACTATAAAAAATATTTTGAAATCAAAATTTGCAAAGTCATTTCAATTATTTTTGAAATGTTGGAAATATTTAAAAGTCCTAGAAATTTTTTAAAGGGTTGAAAAAGCTTATTTTGAAAATTAATTTAAAAAGTACCTTTTCAACCCACTCTTTCGATATTTTGAAAAGTTAGTTTGTAATTATCCTGAAAACTACTTTGAAAATATCTTGATACTTTAAAACATTAAACTTTAAAATTATTTTACAAAAGTTACCTTTCAAAACTTACTATAAATTTTCAAAATTTCTTTTAAATGAAGCAAAAAAAAATTATGCTAAACTCCTCCCTATAATAAACCTGTAAGTTTTTATGCTTATTTTGAAAATATTATACTCACTTGTGTTTTTCAAAACTTTGGTATATTTACTTAGCATATTTTTTTTGATGAATGCCAAATGACGAGGCTTAAGGGTTAAGTTAGAAATGCGAACTAAAAACTTGAAATCCTTAACGTTTAAAAAGCTCTTAATTTCTATTACTTCTGCATTATTTTTTTCTAACTATAACACAGGTTGTCATTGCAACAAAAAAGGAAGATTGTTGGTGTAGTTGGTACCAATGGTTAAACTTGAGTTTTAATGAATGACACACAGGTTAAAGTTAGACGTGTTGCGATCTAACCTTGTACCGAGTGTGTAGGGTTGACTAACCCTAGTCAGGATGTTTGATTCTTGATTGGTTGAAGACCGGATGTGTAATTCCGACAAGTCGGGATGTTTGATTCCTGACAGGTTGAAGTCTAGATGTGGGATTCTGGCAAGGGTCAGGATGTGCGATTTTCGATTGGGGAAGACCAAATGTACGATTCTGGTAGGTTAAGATGATTGATTTCTTAAGTCCAGATGTTTGATTTTGAAAGGTATCTCTATGTTGTATCGTGAAACGTCGATAGAGGGGGGGGGTGAATATCGATTCGAAAAAATCGCGTTAATAAGAGTTAAGCGCAGCGGAAATGAAATAGCTTAGACAGATGAACACAATGTTTTTTACTTCGTTCGGAGCCTGTGACGACTCCTACTCGAAGGCCCGTACTCCGTGAGTACTTTCGTTGGGCAATCACTATCAATTCGAATATTACAGAGTTAAGTACAAGAATTGACAGATAAAGAAAATACCGACAATAGAATTAAAACAAAACCAGCACTGAGTCGGAGAGCTTTTCGTGGCGTCGCAAGAGCACAGAGCAGCAGATCTTGGAATCTGAGTTCATATCAAAGTTCTACCCTTGCCCCTTCTTTTATATGAAGCTCAGGGCGCCCCGGATCCCTTCCAGGCGCCCTGGTGAGACGTGGCGGGTCCAACCAGTGAGCTCCACGTGGTGACGCGCAATCGGGATAAAACTTGCCTCCCGGGCGCCCGGACCACCTTTCTCCAGAACAGGTCCTTCTCCTGCAAGACAAGGTTAGTCTGAGGCAGGTATAATAAATTTCCTGCAAAACAAAGTGTTAGCACAGTTCATGAGTTTGACATGAAAAAGTATGACTTAGATTCCGTCTTTCCGAGACCGGAATCTAGTCACGATCTCGACTTAGACATCCGTAATGGATCTAAGCCGGATCGACGCCTAATGTTCCCTTCCCGGGAACGCGTCCTCACAGTCACTCCCTTCCAGTGACTTACCTTTACTCACCTGCCAGACGTCCGGTCAGCCCATCGACCTAGCTGGACTTCTCGCCAAGCGTCCGGTCAGCCCGTCGACCCGCTTGGACTTCTCGCCAGCTATCCGGTCAGCCCGTCGACCTAGCTGGGCTTCGTGCCAGACATCCGGTCAGCCCGTCGCCTGTCTGGGCTTTTCCTGCACACTTGATCAAAGTGTCAGACAACAACAAACTAACTTAACTTGATTTGTCATTCATCAAAACCTAGGTTAAATCGTTAGTGCTAACCGCACCAACAATCTCCCCTTTTTTGATGGAATGACAACCTGGTTAAGTTAGTGAAAACATATGCAAGTAACAACATGCATTTATGTGGTTTTAAAGTTTTCTCAACTGGTTTAGCTAACTTAACCACCTAACCCTCCCCCTTTGGCATTCATCAAAAATAAGCATTGATTAAATAAGCATAGATTTTTTTTTTTTGAAATGTCAAGATAAACAGATAAAGAGAAATAATGTCAAGATAATCTGGGGGAGTTTAAACTTTTAAAAAACTTGTTTAAAGCATTAGCTTTTAGATTTTAGAAAAATAGCTAAGTCTAAATAGACAAAATCTCAAACACAAGTGTATAAGTTCTAAATTTCAAGATCAAAATTTCAAAACTAGTTTCAATTTTGAAATACTTTTCAAATAAGTTTTTGAAACTCAATTTTGAAACTTAATTTGAAATTCTAAGAAATTTATTTTTCAACACTAAGTTTGTAAAAGGTTCAATTAAAAAAATAATTTTGAGAAACTTAGGTTTTGAAAAACTTTAATTTCCACAATTTTCAAAGCAATTTTGAAAACTAAAATTTAACTTTCAAATTGTCAAAATTAAGTAAAATCAAATTTTAAGAATTAGATTCAGGACAATTTTCAAAGTAAAGTTAAATTAAATTTAAACTTTACTTTTAGTTTTCAAAGGAGTTTGGTAAAAGTAAGATCATATTTTTAAAATGTTTTTTGTAAAATTCATTTTCCAAAATTAAATTTTCAAAGTTCAAGAGTACTAATTTCAAAACCATGGTTTAAAATACTTGAAAAGTTCAGTTTTCAAAGACTAAGTAAAAAGGATAAAAAGTTTGTGAAAAAAAAAATTCCACAACTTTAAACAAGTTGTTTTTAAACTTTGATTTTCAAAATTAAGTTTTAAAATTCAATTTGAAAAACTGAATTAGTTTTATTTCTCCCCCTGAACCTGACATTAAATTTTGAAAATATTTGCTAAAAATATTCAAAGTAGAATTTTTTTTTTTAAAATTGAGGTAGAATTTTCTAGAGAGATTTTAAAGAGAAGATTAAAAAATAACACTTAAGGAGATAATTAAAAAATAAACCTCCCTCTTAATTTGATACTCCTTTAATTTATTAATTCTCCTTATTTATTACTCCCCTTAATATAATGCTAAGATTTGAGTGTGTTAAATTCAAGCCCTAACACATTTGTCTACCTAAGTGTTCTAGGGGATTTGATAACACTTATATTATTTACATATTTATCTCTGTATCCTGGATATAATTGTTTATTTGAGTTTGATTAATCAATAATTAATATTAGATTCAGGCGCTTAAGCTTTAGTTTAAGGTTTAATAAGATAAACTTTATTGTAATGTTAAGTAAGATAAGTTGTTATTAATTCAATAATTAATCAATATTAATAATTTATTGATTAAATTTTGCTTGATTCAATAATTTAATATAATCTAAATTTTGTATTAATTGATGAAGGTGTTAGTTATAATTTAACTTTTCATTTACTTTCTTTTAAGTTGGATTAACTTAGTTTAAAGTTGGTAGTAATTTGAAGTTAAACTCGTTATTAAACAAGGTTAAGTAAGGTTCTATTTAAGTCAAACTTTAATTATGTTTTAATAAAAATAATTAATATTTTAAAGGTTGATTAAAAAAAATGACTTAGAGTAATTTTAATATTTTTACTAAGGTTAAACCTAAGTTCTAATCAACTCAAGCTTAGTTCTCAAATAAAGTTAAACTTAAATAGTTAAGTTCTACTTATTAATTACATAATTAAGTTTAAAGTTAAAGTTAACGGAATTTAAGTTTTTAAGTTAGGTGTCTAAGTTTTAAATGAATTTAAAAGAATTATTATTATTATTATTTTTAAGGGATTTCTAACAGGATTTTTAGAATGATTTTTATAATTATTTAATGGCAATTAACATACGTTCAATTCAGTTTTGATTAAATTAATATCAGTGATTAATTTAGGTTTAACTTTTAAGTTTAAGTTAAATTTTTAAATTTTAAATGTAATTAAGTTTTAATTTAAGTTTTAATTTTCAGTTAAGTTAAATTAAAAAATAATTTTAAGGTTAAAATGTTGTTTAAGATTAAAAATGAGTTTAGAGTCAAAATAATAATTTTTAAAGTGAAAATAATCTATAGAAATAATTTATTATTATTACTATTTTTTTTTTAGTTAACAGAATTTTAATATAATGAAAAATTAAGAAGAATTTTTCAAAATGATACATAATTTTTAAAATAGTTTTAAAAAGATTTTTTAAAATATTTTTTTTAATGATTTTTTTAAATGAATTTTTAAAATAGTTTTTAAAGAATTTTTAAAATAGTTTTTAAAGAATTTTTAAAATAGTTTTTTTTTAAAGAATTTTTAAAATAGTTTTTAAAGAATTTTTAAAATAGTTTTTTTTAAAGAATTTTTAAAATAGTTTTTAAAGAATTTTTAAAATAGTTTTAAAAGAATTTTTAAAAGAGTTTTTCTTTTAAAGAATTTTTAAAATAGTTTTTAAAGAATTTTTAAAAGAGTTTTTAAAATAATTTTTAAAGATTTTTTTTAAAAAAAATAGTTTTTAAAGAATTTTTAAAATAGTTTTTTAAAGATTTTTTTTTAAAAATAGTTTTTAAAGAATTTTTAAAATAGTTTTTAAATAATTTTTAAAAGAGTTTTTAAAATAATTTTTAAAGAATTTTTTAAAATAGTTTTTAAAGAATTTTTAAAATAGTTTTTAAAGAATTTTAAAAATAATTTTTAAAGAATTTTTAAAATAGTTTTTTTTAAAGAATTTTTAAAATAGTTTTTAAAGAATTTTTAAAAGTGTTTTTAAAATAATTTTTAAAATATTTTTAAAAAATTTTTTAAAATAGTTTTTAAAGAATTTTTTTTTTTAAGTTTTTTTTTTGAAAAAATAATTAAGTTAAAATAATTTTTAGGTTAAAATAAATTTTTAATTTAAAATAATTTTTAGGTTAAAATATTTAAGTTAAAATAATAAATTTTTAAGTTAAAATAATTTTTAGGTTAAACTAAATTAAGTTTTAAAATAAATTTTTAAGTTAAAAAATTAAGTTTAATTTTTTTTTAAAATAGATTTTTAAAAAAATTTAAATTTAATTTAATTTAATTTAATTTGAATTTTAATTAATTTTAATTTAATTTGAAATTTGAAATTTAATTTTAATTTGAAATTCAAAATTTAATTTTAATTAATTTTAATTTAATTTCAAATTCAAAATTTAATTTTAATTTGAAATTCGAAATAATTTTAATTTGAAACTCAATTTGAAATTTGAAATTTAATTTTTATTTGAAATTTGAAATTTAATTTTAATTAATTTTACTTTAATTTTAAAATTAATTAATTTAATCCTTATTCATCTCACCCGATCTTAGATTATCAATCAGGAAATTCTATAATTTTGTGAGATAAATTAGATTTAATTTTAGAGTTTGGTTTAACTTGTGTTAGATTCAGGTTTAGCTTTGGTCTCAACAAATAGACATTCTTCGGATAAACTTCTAAGCTTGGTGAGTCACTTGGACGTCATTAGATGTAACCAACCTTTCGAGGTTTTCCGAATAGTCCTATCCACGGAGCTTAGTACTAAACCTTGGTCTAACTAGTTAGGATCCATTTAAGGGTAGCTTCGGTCAGTTCCACTTGGCCAAATGCACCAGATCGAAGCCATATCTTTCTAGACATGCGATGCCCAAGCTTCCCTAACGTACTATCATCCAAAAACTTCACCAGTACCAGGATTCAAGTTAGACGTGGTCTCTTTTTAAGTAATCCTAATCACCCTGCCGGGTTAGTTTGTTTGGGTTACCCTGTCGGGTAAGTTAGTTTTGGAGGTGCCAGCTATTTTGGAGCCTCCCCCTGAATCATTGGTCTTTAATTTTAAGATTTTTGTATAATTAGAGTTGGTTTTAGTTAAGTTTTAATGTTTAATTTGTAATTTAAATTTAAGTTTAAGTTTTTAATTTTGAATTAATTAAATTGGTCAAATTATCTTTCTTTAAGAGAGTGTATTTAATATTTGAATTTTCTTTAAATTTTAATTTTATTGGGTTAATTGAATTATCTCTCTTTAATAGCTTATTTTTAAAGTTTAAGTTTTTATTTATTTTTAAATTTGAATTAACTAAACTGTTTGAATTATATTTTCTTAACGGTTTATCTTTTAGCTTTTTATTAATTGTTAATTTTGAAATTTCTAGATAATTTTTGTTTAATATGTTATTTTTAACATTTAATTTTAAGTTTGTTAAATTTCATTTTGATTTTATCCTTATATTTTCTTTGTCTTTTAAATTGATATGGTTAATTGAATTTATTAGATTAGTTTTATCTTTAAAGTTTAATTTTTTGTTAATTAAATTATCTTGGTTTTGGATAGCATTTTCTAGACTGATTTTATCTTGATTATTAAATATTTTATCAAGGTATTTATCTAGTTTCTCATTTTTATCATTTAAATTCAAATTTATTTTAATGTTTGACTTATTTATGTCTAAATGCTCACCTAATTTTAAATTTTCTGAATTAATTAAATTATTTGAATTGATTTGGTCATTGTTCTGTTTGACCAAGTCAAGGTTGATGCCAAATTGATCAGAGTCATGATTGACTTGATCAGAGTCTAGATTATTTTATGATTTTGAATTTAAATCATTTAAATCTAGATTATCATGCACCATACTTGAACTAATTTCATACTTATCAGCATGCTGATTATTTAAACTACTATTAGCAGGGGTATTTTGGTAAATATTACTAACCTTGAGTGCAACCCCTAATTCAGTAGCCTTCTCCGTTGGATTTGACTCGAGTCCATATTTGACTTTAACTTGATCTTCTAGCTCCATTGGCGTCTCGTGAAGCTTGATCAACTGGGTCCACAACTCATATGCATTCTTGTACTTTCTAATCTGCATAAAATATTGTTAGGTAAAACATTACAAATAATGTTACTTACCTTTTTGTTCAGTTCCGAGTTTTGAGAAGGTTTCCTCAAAATTAGCATATAATTGATGTCTACACTTCCTAAGAAGCATTCCATTAATCGCTTCCAGTAGTTGAAGTCTTGATCGTATGGTGGTGGTTCGTGGGGGTTCCGTCCTTCTTGAAGAGTCATTATTCTTGCACACAGAGAAACAAAAAAAATCCCAAGACTTGGTCTTGGATTAGCAGTGCAAAAAAAAATAATATTTCACTATTTTCGGAAAAAATATTATTAAAATATTAATAAAATATTTGAAAAAAAATATTATTTCAAAATTTTGAAAATGTAATATTTTATAAATACTAAACAATGGTGAAAAGATGGCGATGTATTTTTCAAAAACCATTTTGGAGGGAAAAACGAAAGGCGTACAATATCTAATTTAAAAGACAAACAATATCTAATTTTTTTTCTTTAAAACGACCCCCCTTTGCTTGATTGGTGGTTGCACCAAATCAGAGCGGTACCTGCTCTGATAACACTTGTTGGATCGTGAAACGTCGATAGAGGGGGGTGAATATCGACTCAAAAAAATCGCATTAATAAGAGTTAAGCGCAGCGGAAATGAAACAGCTTAGACAGATGAACACAATGTTTTTTACTTCGTTCGGAGCCTGTGACGACTCCTACTCGAAGGCCCGTACTCCGTGAGTACTTTCGTTGGGCAATCACTATCAATTTGAATATTACAGAGTTAAGTACAAGAATTGACAGATAAAGAAAATACCGACAATAGAATTAAAACAAAACCAGCACTGAGAAGAAGAGCTTTTCGTGGCGTCGCAAGAGCACAGAGCAGCAGATCTTCGATTCTGAGTTCATATCAAAGCTCTACCCTTGCCCCATCTTATATATGAAGCTCAGGGCGCCCTGGTGAGACGTGGCGGGTCCAACCAGTGAGCTCCACATGGCGACGCGCAATCGGGATAAAACTTGCCTCCCGGGCGCCCGGATCCCTTCCGGGCGCTCGGACCTCCGGGCGCCCGGATCCCCTCCGGGCGCCCGGACCACCTTTCTCCAGAACAGGTCCTTCTCCTGCAAGACAAGGTTAGTCCGAGGCAGGTATAATAAATTTCCTGCAAAACAAAGTGTTAGCACAGTTCATGAGTTTGACATGAAAAAGTATGATTTAGCTTCCGTCTTTCCGAGACCGGAATCTAGTCACGATCTCGACTTAGACATCCGAAATGGATCTAAGCCGGATCGACGCCTAATGTTCCCTTCCCGGGAACGCGATCTCGACTTACCTTTACTCACCTGTCAGACGTCCGGTCAGCCCTTCGACCCGTCTGGACTTCTCGCCAGCTATCCGGTCAGCCTATCGACCTAGCTGGACTTCTCGCCAAGCGTCCGGTCAGCCCGTCGACCCGCTTGAACTTCTTGCCAGCTATCCGGTCAGCCCGTCGACCTATCTGGGCTTCGTGCCAGACATCCTGTCAGTCCGTCGACCTGTCTGGGCTTCTCCTGCACACTTGATCAAAGTGTCAGACAACAACAAACTAACTTAACCTGATTTGTCATTCATCAAAACCTAGGTTAAATCGTTAGTGCTAACCGCACCAACACTCTACACCTGGTAAGTAGAGGTAAATCACTGGAGGAGAGTGGCTAAGTGAGGACGCGCCCCCATTCGAAGGGACAGCAGGTGTCAGTCCAATTTAGGCCCATTTTAGACACATAAATTGAGACGTTACTAGATCCTTGTCTCGAGAAGATAGGATCTAATTACTACTCATTATATTACTGTGCTAACACCTGTCTTGCAGGTTATTGGACTAACACTTTTTGTAAGGTAAAAGAAACTCAAAAAGCCTCGAGTGAACAGTGCCCGAGGCCCCTTCAAGCATTGGAAATCGCCTTCATACTATTCATGGAAGGTGCCATCTGGAGGATAAATTTTAGACTATGTCGTAGATAAGAACAAAGTTGTTCGGGATCAGATTTCTTATATAAGAGGTGTCTTCCACACCATTTATAAGGGTGTTTTACCCAAACCATTAGAATCAACTCCTACACTAGCTTCTACGCGTCCGATCGACTTTCTAACTATTTTGCTTCTTGCTGCTACTTTATAGAAGTTTGTTTGCCACCAGGCCACCCTTCTAAGTCATCCGATCATCACTAGCAAACTGATAGCAACACACGAGTACACTTAATTGCTGGTAATATTTTTAAGTATTGTAATTTTTATTACTACTTTTAATAAGGGAAGTGTAGGCTGTTACATTATCCCTATCTCTTGTATTTGATTACCTCTTCTGGTGGTTTTGGAAGAAGTATTTAGTGAATTACTTATTGATAGGTCCGTGGGACTTGGGTCTTGGAGTTGGAGTCACCGAAGGTTTCAAACCAAGTAAAGCTAACTGTCTTTGTTTCTATTTTTCATGTTTAATTTTTTTGCTGTGATCTTTATTTTTCAAAACTAAAGAAGTTAGTTTTCTAAAACCACGTGATTCACCTCCTCCCCCTCTCACATGCATCTCAATCTAATAAAACTATGGCAGTAATCAGACAAGCAATTGGAAATATGAATCAAGAACACCTCATACCTTCTTGTGGTCGGAAGAGGGGTAGCCAACCGATGAGCATTCAACAAGGAGACGTGGAGAAGGGTAGCCGTTAGTGATGCGAGGAGAGATAGGCAAAGACTGTGATAGAGATCACAATAATCTTTGAGGCAGTGCAACGATAGAAAGCTAGGGCACAATGATATGAGCTCGAGTGGTGTACCGAGAGCTTATCAAATTACAATTAAAGTTACTGAACCCCGCTACACTAAAGTAGTATAGAGACTCAGGTAATCTCCCAACGAATGCAATGATAGGATGATAACTTCAGGATTAATTATGACTTTTGGATTTTTGATATGAAACTGGGGGTTTGGGTTTTGGATTCTAAGACTACAATATGAAATAGAAAAACAAGTATGAAATAAACCTAATGAATAAACAAGCAATGCAAGTATGAAAATCTAGACTAACTTAAACTATGATTGCAAGAAAATTAAAGTAACATAAAGTAAAAAATTGAATGAAATCTAGAGCATTAAAGAAACCTAAGCTAATCTATCCTAATTGCATTCAATCAAAGGAAAACTATCACTAACATTTAACCAAACAAAGCGTTGAAAGAAATTAAGGAACTAAAATGCATTAATAGAGCTATCAAAGGTGTTTGGGGCATTATAAACAACTTGTGAGCAACATTCAACTTAAGCCTAATCTAGAAAATCTAGAACATGGGAACTTGAATTTAATCACAATCAACAATCATAACTCATTCAAAACATAAAATCCAAAGAAGCAATCAACAATCAAAGAAATACACCAATCTTGGTGATATTGGATGCTTGAAGGGTTGATTAGAACTATAGAAGATGGAGCTCGATGAAGAAGAATAGTGATGGATCGAAAGCGCTAGAGGGGGGTGAATAGCGCTCGTGGCTATTTTTCGCGATTTAAATACAGAGTTGAAATGCAGCGGAAAGTTAAAGCAAACACACAAAGACGCAAGTGTTTTACTTCGTTCGGAGCCTATAGGACTCCTACTCGAAGGCCCGCGGTCCTTGACCGCTTTCGGTGGGCAACAACTATAATATCGGAATGATTACAAACTGGAGTGCAATTAGTGCAATAAAGAAACTATACCAACGAACAAGAAGAATAGTGAACTTTGGAGTTGATTCGTTGGAGTAGCAGAGCGTTGTTGAGGCGTTAGTAGCAGTACACGGAAGAGCTCAATTTTCTTGTTCGAAATCAATGTTCTGAGCTGCACCTCGAGGCCCCTTTTTATAGCTCTGCAAGGTCTGATCCAGATCCCCAAGTCTCGGGATCAGATTTGACCCGAAGCGGATCGGTCGACCGATCCCAACGTTCGGTCGACCGATCAGATGATCTCCACCGCATCTGATCCGTCCATCCGTCGCTCCGCTTCGATCTGGTCAAACTTTATCCCTGGGATCAGTCGACCGATCCCAAGGTTCGGTCGACCGATCAGTCTCCTCTGACCCGCACACCTCGGCTTGATCCAGTCGACACCTATCCCAGGTTCAGTCGACCGATCCTGAGGTCCGGTCGACTGATCCCTGGTCGAACCTGGTCCAACTTCTGGCGATCTGGTCTGGTAGCTTGGAGGTTCGGTCGACCGATCCCAAGGTTCGGTCGACCGATCCCGGTCAGTACTAACCCTGCACAAAAGTGTTAGTTTCCTGCAAAACAGAGTTAGAACACAAAAGATAATATATAAACAATTGAGTTGACAGCCTTCGGACTATCCGGGTCTGACTTTGGGTTTCTGACCGGAAACCCTAGGTCGACCCGACGCCTACTGTTCCCTCTACGGGGAACGCATCCTCACCTACTCCACTTAGGAGATTTACCTGATGTCAGTCCGGTCCTCCAGACCGACTGGACTTTTCGTCTAGGGTTACCACCCCCTAGGACCTAGGGCTACCGCTACCTAGGGTTTTTCTCCACCTAGGGTTACCACCCCCTAGGACCTAAGGTTACCGCCCCTTAGGGTTTTCCTCCACCTAGGGTTACCACCCCCTAGGACCTAAGGTTACCGCCCCTTAGGGTTTTCCTCCACCTAGGGTTACCACCTCCAAGGACCTAAGGTTACCGCCCCTTAGGATTTTCCACCTGCCTAACCGCAGTTAGGACTTTCCTGCACACTTGTTTAAGCTCATTAGATAACAAAACAACTTAATTTGAACCCTTTGACATAATCAAAACATCGGTTCGACCGTCGGATGCTTCCTGCACCAACAATCTCCCCCTTTTTAATTATGGCAACACAGTTCAAAGTTAAGTAAAAGTATGACAAAATTAAAATATGAAATTATTAAGAAATTTAAACATGAATGTATAAAATTTGTAAAACTTATGCTCCTCTTTATGTTTAAATTTTTAATTCTTAATTTCTTTAACTATTCTTTAACTTTGACTTTTCTCTCCCCCTTTGACAAAAATCAAAAAGAATATCAGGAAGAGAAAAGAATAATTAGTTTAAGCTCCCCCTGAAGAGTAGCCATTTATTTAATGTCTTAGTGTTTCAAAAAGAATTATTTTACTTAAGTTAGGAAATGCCTTGGAAACTACTTAGTGTTTTCAACAAAAACTTAGCAAAATTTAGCATTTTGAAAATCATTACTTTGAAAAACACTTAGCTCAATTTGAAATTGTTTTGAAAATACATAACTCATTATCAACAAAAACTAATTGTTATTTGAAAAAATTTTGACAAACACTTAAAGGTAAAAACTTTGCTTGAGTATTTAACTTTAAAAGGATTTTCATAAAAGCTTAACTAAAGTACTTAGCTTTGAGAAACTGTTTCTTGAAAAAAACTTAGTAAAGGATTTGGATAATTTTAGTGCTTAGTTTTGAAAATTGATTATCTAAAAATCCAAGCCATTAAAAATATTGTTAATTCTATTTTAAAGCTGAGTCAAACATAATTTTTTATGTCAAGTTAAAAATAATTTTTAAAACCAAGTCAAAGATAATTTTTATTTTAAAGGAAAACTAGCTTGAAAAGAAAAATTCACTCCCCCTTGATTAATGTCTTAATAAATTATTAGGGTCTTATAGTCCAAGCATGAGTCAAGTTAAATAGTTGTTAAATTATTTAAATTGTTTTGGTCAGGTACAGAGCCCTAAAGTGTAAGCAAGCTTAAGCTTAACATTTCCTTCACCAACTGTCTAATCGTTAGCTACTTGGTGATTGCCTAGAGGGCAACAACTTTCACTTGGTTAGTCAAGTAAAGTCATTTAGTCCAGTTAGATTTGACTAAGGCTGGAAGACTTGACTTAATTACTGTTAATAAAATATTTAACGCCCAGACTCATATTGATGCACAGTAATAAGCATTCTTGAGTCCAGGCTGTACCCTATGCATCTCACACCATTCTATGTTTTACAAACACAAGCAAGGTATACCTAGGTGTTTGTGAGATGCTCTGGCTTAAATCTAGGGGAACAAGATTTCTAGGGTAGATTCTAGGCTAAGTCATATTTTTGATAATTCTAAGAAAATGGGATTTTAAAATCATTATTTTTCCTAGATTTTGAAAAGAGTAAAAGAACGAGTTTTGAAGTAAGACAGTGAGTTTTGAAAAATTAATATCTATTCTACCCAGCACATTCCTATTTGCCTTCTAAGTTAGCTGAACTCAAGTTCAGGTAAGGGCTTTGTGAAGATGTCAGCTAGGTTTGATTTTGACTCAACATAGTTGAGTTCAATATCACCCTTAGCTACGTGATCCCTTACAATGTAACGACCACCCTTCTTACTACTACTACTACTCTCTAAGAGTGACCGTTACTTATCTACTACTTTACTTAACCGGTTTATTAAGAATCTCTAGGAAAACCCTACCGAAAAATTTCGGCAGAATCTCCCCTGTACCGGTGACCAAATCAACAATACAAACAAACTATACTCAGCCACAGGCGGCTGGAACATATATTTTCACAACCACACAGTAAATAAAAATAACAATAACTCAAAGGAAACTATTCTAGCAATGGTAAACAAGTATAAAACTCCAACAATAGACATAACAAGCTACAAATGCGAAATAAACTTAATTACAATCTTAACTCATAATAACATTTAAAGAAAACTAAAAGAACTCTAAACAAAAAAAGTCTTAACAATTCCTTAATAAACTCTTGATCTCCCCATAGTCCAGCCATCACACACCTTCATCACCACCACCTTGTCGCCTTCCTTGCTAAATCTTTTCCTTTCCTTTATCTGCAGTAGGAGAAAGTGCAGTCTATAAGCATAAAGCTTAGTGAGCGCTATCTAACTCACAAAAACTCGATATGCATGTATACAAAGTATACAAATAAAAACATGCTAAAACTGAATGCTAATATGTAAAGCTACTCATGCTCATAAATAGCAAAGAAATCAACTAACAAAAAGATAACATGTATAACTACTCATGCTCATAAACTAATAAAGAAAGCAAACTAACTGGAATGCTAACATATAAAGCTAAACATGCTCATCAACTAGCAAATAAATAACATGTAAGAAACTAAACATGTAAAAGCTGCTAGCATAAAAGAAAACTAAACTTGCTGATCTTTAAAACAAAGTGAAACTTACTTCTTTTACTCTAATCTTATTCTTTTATTTCACTTGTTTAAAATTTATACTTTAATACTTGAAAATAATAATCAACTTCTCTTGGGCCCAGGCTTAGTACCAATTATGTGCGTTCCCTAATAGGTTGGGGTAGCGAGCCGCCAATCCTACAAGAGCAGACCTTGGTCTACCAGGGCCAAGACCTTGGAATTGAACACCTAGATTTGTTTAACGACAACCTTGGAAGTCGGGTACTAGCCTCTTCTTAAAAGTAAAATACTTATTATCTTAATTACTTCTTTAAATGCCTTGGCATATTAATAAGCACCTTGTGTGCTAAAATCCCTAAAGTCTTGACCTTGGGATTTATTTAAGTGCGTAACTAGATGAAGTGCGTCTCTAGAACTATGCAAAGATGAAGTGCGTAACTCACCGTGGATCCGCAATAGATCACAACACCGTCAACAAAGACAATGGAAACCCATCCAAACATCATGGGAATACCAAAATCATCAAGTCTCTGAAAACCTCTAAGGCTTCCCAAACCCTAATGGTAAAATCATGACACATAATATCCATATCACAGACATTTCTAACCATAAGATCTCTGACAATAAGTCTGAAATATGATCACCAACGATATAGATCATCTAAACATAGATCCTCCAGTGTGAGAGCAACGCTCCATCACAGGAAATACCACATATGTGGGAGCAACGCTCTACCACAAGAAATCTTCAATATGTAGGAGTATCACTCCACTACACATAATCTATAACATGTATCTGCAATAGATATGGGAGCAATGCTCCGCTACAAGCAATCCGAAATATGTACATGTGGAAACTCCGCTCCACTACAAACGATCCATAAGTGTCTAAGGCACCTAACTATCCAACTAGAGGCTGCACGAGATCACTCAACCACATATCTCTGTGGACAGCCAAATGTATAAACAACCTAGTAAACAAATCAAACTCATCCTCAAATCTATCAACATCGTAGTGCATCACTCACTGATAAGAATATGGGTTGACAGGGTAATCCAACAAATGACATAATGCAGACACTCTACATCCTGCATTCAACATAAGTAGAATCATGCTGCTACCAACAATACACCTGACACACTTGCTCACACAACATATGTATGATCAACATAATCCTCCAATTATTACACACCAAACGCACTCACAGCACGGGTATAAATCAGTGTGATACCTCCAACAATACTTATCAAACCCGTGTACATATATCAACAAAGGTATAATCAACAATACACCTCAACAACACTCACATGACATATGTACACCTATGCCAAGAGTATAATCAACGTAATACTTCCAACAAATCATAATCGACACAAGTATACTCTTAAAACAATCATATAATAAACAAGATACCTCAAATATTACACCCAACACATCCGCACATATCATAACTCAGATTAGATCGATAAGATACATCCAATAAAACACTCAAACATATGTGCACATTCCACAACATAGTTTTTAATTGACAAATACCTCCAATAAACAATCAGACATGTATGTCTAACCACTCGGGTATAATCTACTAGAAACCCATAATAATCATATGTATAAATCTGTACGACCCAAAAGATAAAGTCAGAATTCAAGAACATCAAGAACCCCTCATTTTATTATCCTGAAATATATCAACCCACATAATATCAGATGAATAAGTCTCTACTCCCCATGAGAGCAAGTTAACATTCAAAACATCAAATCATTACTTATCTATTAAAGGAAGTAAACATCAACTTTATCATCCTGTTAACAAACCAGATTTATTAAAATTCATAGGTACACTCAACCGTAAACTCTCTAGCACCCGATTATAATCTGATCACCAACTATAATCATCAAACCTGTGAATAGCATACATGACACTCACTATGTTACCATCAACGACAACCCAAATAATAGATCATCACAATAATTATCCACTAATAGATCATCCAAACAAATATCTAGTAATAGATCATCAGACAACCACATAACATTTACTCTCATAAATCATTAGAAATCAACACATCACAATATCTGATCTCACAATGTTCCTCAACCTCAAATCATTCTCAACAATGATCAAACATGATAACTCCCCAAATGATCAATTTTCATCGTAACGGATATCCTAATATCCAAAAGATATGAGTATAAAAACTCTACTGGCTAAGTCAACAGGAATATGTAGGTATCATCCATTAGCCAGCTAACAATAGCAGAGGCTGGTATGTGCCTCCATCTCCTACTAGTAGTAACAGCAGCTAAAACTACTTATGGTATGATGAAAAAAAAAATCATCAGAGACTATAATCCTTGATCTCTATTAAGGTCAACCCTGCTCAATGGCTAACCCATCACATGTAATATGGCTACAACAACCAGACAGGTAATAAAGATAAAGTACTAATAGATGTCCTAACTATCATAAAATAAACATCATACCTATTTGCCGTCTGGAGATGTTCCATCGCTGTCCAGTCCCCAATTTGACCTCAAAATTCCGAACGTACATATCGCCGGAAATCCAAATAAATCCGAAACGGAAATCCGAAACATAACCATATCGAAAATCCGATAATGCCCAGTTTGACTCGCAAACCTGGCTAACCCAAATATCTAGAATACCAACAATAGGTATCCGATAAATCTCCAGAACATCAAAGCAGGTATCATAACCCTGCTCTGATACCAATAAATTGGTATCAGTTAAACCTCAAAATCCAACACACGGAAACCAACCAAGTATCGCCAAACTTTGGCGCTCTGATACCAAATAAATAAATTGGTATCAGGTTATCCCAAACATCCAAAATACGAAAACAAAAGATCGTATAACTGCCCTCTGATACCAAATAAATTGGTATCAGAATAAATCTCGAAAATCCAAAACACATAGCAAGTATCGTAACCTCGCTCTGATACCACTAAATTGTCACGCCCCAGAGGAGTCCCTGTCCGAGAAAATTTCGACAGCATCTCCCCTGTACGGTGGACAATCTGAAACTTTTCTACATCTCACAAATACCTCAGCCACAGGCGGCTGGAATAATAACAACTAAATGAAACATCACCACGCAGTTATATATAATCTATTCAGCCTCTCCTGTCACAACCACGCAGTTAAGATAATTAAACAGTAAAATAATACTCTAACTCGAAATCCACCCTACTCCACTACACTCGTAAAGCTCAAATCCGACGAACTCACCTCTTCTGCCGTCCAGGCAGGCATGTAGTAGAATAAAAACCAAATCCAAATCCATCGATATAATAAAATCTATACCGTGTCCATAAGTAAATAAATCCAGAACATAACAAGTTCAAACAGTCTAGAACAGAAAAGGGAACCAAACGAAAACCAATCCCATCCTCGAGGTCTGCAGGGACCAGCAACTGGAACTCTCTCCTGACAGCATCAACCTGAAAATATCAACAATGGAGGCGGGGTGAGTCCAACACTCAGCAGGTACAGTTGATATGCAAAGTAAAGAAACAACACCTAGCACTAATCATGCGTACAGTCTCCTGGTAAGAAAGATAAGAATGCATCTGAAATAAACAGGAGAATACTGTACTAACCAGGTCCTGAGTATAAGGTCAAACAGTCCGAGGGATAAGGAAATCCTGTATGCATGTCAAACATAGGTATCCAAACAATATGCAGCATATAAATGCAGCAAACACAAACACAAGCAATAAATGCATCATGCATATGATGCCAATGTCATGGTCACCCCTGACGCCAGTCAGCCAACTCACAACATAAGTGGGACCGAGTGGGTAGGGCTGTGACAACCGTGCACTCAGCAACACTACTCCTGATGAGTGATCGAGTGGACGGGATGCTGTCGGAGTACATACGTACTCCTACCCCAAATCATAAATGGGGGAGCGCAATGCTCTCATCTCCCGGTACACTATGACGGGGAGGAATCTCTAACGTACTACACGCTGCGTCACACTACCCATGAGCGGATCAACGGAGCACCGGAAGAGTCAAACTTACGTGCTACCACGCTGTGTCCCGCTACCCATGAGCGTCACAACGGAGCACCGAATAGTGATGAAACTGGCAAAGTGCTCGACAATAAAGGAGCAATCAATCACTCAGCATGCAATCATGCGAATGGTGCATGTCACTAAACATGGTAATATACTAAACCAATCTTTGGATATATCATAATGTGCACCAAAACGAATGAATCATATCAAGGTATCTGATCCTATAAGGTATCAAACCTAGGTCCTGACATGGTAAAATATGGTTATATCACTACCCATGAGCATGTGGAATCAGGTACATATCCATACAAGATGTAAACAAACAATCAATCAACAGGTAGCATGTATTGGGCAGTGATTAACCGAAACAAGTAAGAAACATAATTAATGCATCTTGTTAATTTAATTACTAAGCATATCAAAGACAATAAGTCAAAAGTACCCGCCTCCAATAGAAATGTCCAAATCCGACATCGAGATACTCGTCTCGCGTCAAAGTCCTGTAATACCAATAGATATACAGGTTTAGCTAATTATATACCAATTAATTAGCTAAATCAAATCCCTGAAATCCAACTTCTCAATAAATCCTAACTAATCCATTCAAATTAGGATTTGCAATATGCATAATCAAACACAACAACTTATCTAAACCAATACTAAATGTAAGAATCTCATAGCACAACTTACCAAAAAAAAATTCGTTCATGTAGTTGCTCACAACTGGAGCTATAGCGGCTGGGTCTAAAGCTGGAACCAAGCAACAGCACTCAAACCTCCACAACCATTTGCAAAACGATCACAAATCCAACTAGTTAGGAATTCTAACAATAATTTACCTAAATCCAAATCTATCATCACAATAGCCCAAACAACACAGAATCTACAACGAAGATACAATTCTTTAATCCTTACCTCACTACCTAGCCTCTGTTGGTGCTGGAACAGGATGCTGCATGATGGGGTCGCTGCCGTAATCCAAAAACACCCCACAATACACAAAACCTCACCAATCCGTGACCTCCAAGATCAAGTAGGGCACGCGGCTGAAGGCTAGGGCAGAGGCAAGGGATCGGCAGTGTCACAAGGCGTGCTGGATCAATTCTGGCAGTCGGCGACAGTGCTAGGGCATGGCGTGATCTCTGCACATCGACATCCAGTGGCCGCTGATCGTCGCGACGGGGTCGAGAGCAAGGGTGTCCGGCGGTGGCTCGTCGGACCAGAGGAGGGGAGAGGCAAAGTGGCTCTCGTCGCCGGCGGGAGAGGGGGTCAGCGTCGCGGCAGAAGACCGGTGCTAGGGCACCAGGGCGGCAGTGACGATGTCGGCTTGGCAAAAGAACTTGATCGGCTGCCGGTGCTCGAAAGAGGAGAAGGGTCGTGCTAGGGCACAGGTGCCGGCGACCGGCGCTGGAGTTTGTCTAGGGCAGAGGAAGGTAGCCGACACTCTCCGTTCGACGGCGGCAGACGACGGAGAAACTAGGGCGCAGCCTCGACAGGAGGAACTCGGCTAGGGCACGGGATGGCCGGCGAGGACTGCGGTAGTCGGCGGTCGGCCGGCGCCGGGTGGCTAGGGCAAGAGGAGAGTCGGTGAGGGAGAAGGCGTCGGCTCGGGTGCGCGGTGGTTTCGGCGACAGGTGCACGGGAAAGAAATAGAGAAAAGAAAAAGTAAAAGGAAAAGAAAAATTAAATCTTTTCCTTATTAAAACAGGATAACCTAAACAGGCTTTTCTGGACCCCGTTTTTATCCCCGTCAACTCGTCCGTACGAGCTCCGAAAAATTCCCAAAAAATGTCCAAAAATACCGAAAAATTCCCTTATTAATATTCGTCATTTTTTCGATATTTTACAAACCCGAAACTACAACTCTTCCCCTATTCAATGTCAACTGCCCTATATCTAAAGGAACAAGAATGCCTAGTTCATACAATTATTTCCCTTCTTTAAAGTGCACGGCAGCAAACACACAAGCACTACAAGAATTTTTGCATTCAACAACACCCAATAGACAACGCTTTTTAATAAAAACGTTGTCATTCTTTGTTTTACAATGCTTTTAGTGAAAAGCGTTGTCTATGGTATTTACTTTTTACTAAAGACAACGGTTTTTAATGAAGTGTTGTCTTTAGTGTTGTTGTTTATGGTCAAAGACAACATTTTTTTAAAAAACATTTTTTAAAGTGTTGTGTATGTTTCCCCTAAACTCACTTAAAATAAATTCGCAGCCCTCGCTTTGCTAAACTCTAAACCCTCAACGCGCGCGCGCCTTCTCCTCACCACTCCTCTCCACGAGTTCTCCTCTCCACTCCTCTCCACGAGTGCCTTCTCCTCTCCTTCTCCTCTCCACGAGTGCCTTCTCCTCTCCTTCTCCTCTCCACGAGCGCCTTCTCCTCTCCACTCCTCTCCACGAGCGCCTTCTCCTCTCCACGAGCGCCTTCTCCTCTCCTTGCCGCGTGATCTCCTCTGAACCCTAATCTCGACCCAAACTCCTCACGCAAAACTCCTCACGCCGGCCCAACTCCTCCAAGTCGAGATCCCTAATCTCGCATTTCCCCATCTCCTCAATCAAAGTCAGCTTACCCTTCCTAATCTTCTCACGGCTCCTCAACTCCTCTGAACCCTTCGATCTTAGTTCCTTCCTCGCAGAGCAGATTCGAGAGTAGGAGGAACGGAAGAAAGAAAGGTAAAATTTCTTCCATCCCTCTAGAATAAGATTTTGTTTATTTTTGATTATTTTCCGAACTAGCCATTTTGCCGGATTCATACTGCATCAATTTTCCCCCTCCCCTGATTGTATTTTCTTATGATTTAATCTGGAATTTTTAAACGTTTAGCTATAGACTTTGGCAGTAGGTATTAATCCTTAAAAATAGCATGAAGCATATAACATGCTATCCTTTTTTCTCAAATTCAGTGTGAAGTTGTTGGCCAAGTTGCAGATATTATTCACATTCCAGCCTTTCTTTGTCGTCAGGTATAATGTGCAGCTTGAAATTAATCAATCTCTAGTGTTATTCTACTATTATTTTTATTGTGTACCCTTAATGCGCAGAGAATATCTCTCATTTTTATTGTATCTAAAACTTGTGTTCTGCATTATCTCATCTTAATTCTGGGCAGTGACTTGTGCCTACTCAGTTTGTTGAATTTATATCAACTACTATTGTTATATTTATGTCACTTGCCTTCTAAGAGCTTAATGGCTTAAGTATGATTTAATACATCATGCACTATTGCATTGAGTTGCTTATGTTGATGTCCCTTTGAGGAAGTTGCAGATTCTCAAGTGCTAAAGAAACAAAGTTGCTTATTATAAGTTATAATTCAAGCATTTTCCTGGAATGGTTTCATTTTTCAACTAAAGGTTAACATGTTTCAATAGAGAATATGTTTTGGTGAATGCTCCAATATTATATGACTCTACAATTTATACCAAGGCAAAAGTACCTAACTACCTATACGTAGACTCTAACAAACATGTACATATGGATAATATAGATAACTAGGTTATCTCCCCAAGTGAGAAATTTGCTATTGGGATTGCATTTTGATGAGAAACCTGTATGGTCAAAAATTTTCAGGTAGAAATACAATTTTGATTAATTGTTTAAATATTTTGTTATAGTTTCACACTATTGTTTGTGTTAATATTTTTAGGTATTAGCTCATTGTTGATTGATTAGTTATAAAGAATGGACAAAGATTGGATGTCAAAGGATAGACTATCACGTGAATATGAGAATGGAGTTGAGTCTTTCTTGCAATTTGCAATGGAAAACACTAATGATCCGAATATGGGAATATCTTGCCCATGTGCAAAATGTGGCAATCTAAAGAAGATATTTAATTGCTGAATTTTTGCTTTTGAATATAAGTGTGTAAACAATTTACCTATGAGGATGAATTTGTGGACAATATTAATATGTTATATTCCTCACTTTAATTCGAATCAGATATGTTGTGATGTTATTGCAAGTTTCTGCTTTTATCTTTTATTTTTTTTCATACTGTTGTGAATTTGTTGGTGTAAATATATCATCTTGCTGTGAGTTTATGCATGTTTCTAACTAAACTTATGTTGATCAGTCTAAGTTGTTACAGATCAATGGATTCTACTAGAAAGAGTAAGAGAATAGGGCAACTTGCAAAGTTGGACAAGGGTAAAGAAGTCATTACAGCTGCCCGTGAAGAGAGTTGCGAGGGTGATAAAGTGTTGGATTCCAAAGACACTATCTCCTCAAGAACTTCTAGAGGTCGCACACAGTTGGATAAGATTACAAAGCAAAGAATGCAAGGTATTAGAAATGAGGTGTCATTCAATAATTTTGGACAACCGATAGGACCAGCTGTTGTAGCCATGCAAAGTTACATTGGTGTCTTGGCTCGGCAAAAGGTTAATATTAAATACAAGACATGGAAGCAAGTCCCAATTGCTGTCAAAGAATTAATATGGGAATCAGTCAATGTAAGCAAGTTAGCATGTTTTAACAATTATAATATTTCACTACTAATGATAGATATATTTTATGTTTGTCTTAATTAATCTTATTAATGTTTTCCACTTATTTGATGTACAGTTGATTTATAATGTTGACTCAAAGTGGAAAAAGGGATGTTTGAGGTCTGCAAACAGTAAGTGGAGGCAATACAAGACCCATCTCACCCAAAAATTTATTTTAAGCAGGCGTGACAAACCTGAGGAGTTGAATGAGCCACCTGTTGGCTTTGAAATTACAAGAGAAGATTGGCGTGCGTTTGTCATTAGTCGCATTTCTGAAGATTTCATTGTAAGATTCTAAATTTTTTCTTTTGAAACTATTCGATCATAATTCATTATGTATTATTCAAATTTGATATGTCGCCTGTTTGAAATAACTAGAAACTCAGTGATCAACAAAAAGAGTGAAGGAAAAAAAATAGATATCCTCATCGACTCTCACGCAAAGGGTATGCACGCTTTGCTGAAGAAATTGTAAGTATTTTTAAAATATATTTCCTCTAAGAACCCTCTAATTGATTCACATTAAATTATTTCACATTTGTTATTTGATTTTTCTTTGTTGTAGGGGACTGAATTATGTGATGATAATGACATCAATAGAGCTATTATGTGGAAGAAAGGACGCGCCAACAAAGGAGGAGAGTTTGAAGGTGAAGATTTGGTGGACACAGTACACAAGATTGTAAGTAAATTTTCATGTTCTTCTGATAATGACTTCAATATATCTTCTAGTTTTCGAGAGTAAAGTTGCATGCATGCATACCCTTTGCGTGAGGAAGCCAAGGCAAGCAGTGCAATGAGGAGTTTAATGACCATTCCTTGCATAGCTTGAATTCTCAGTACTAGAGCATGTATTGAGGAAGTAAATGGTGAATGAATGCATTGAGAGCTTAGAGGTGACGGGTTTATATAGAACAGATGTGGATTTACTAGGTATCTAGGTTTGAAATGTTCTTACTTGGAGAAGAGATCAAGTCGAAAAGTCTATTACATGCAGTGGTTTCCTTTTGCTGCAATCAATTAATGGTGAATGCATTGAGAACTTAGAGGTGATAGCTAGAGTTTCTATAGAACAGATGCAGATAAATCAACCAGGTTTGAAACGTTCTTGGCAGTAAGCAATTTGTAAGCTTCAGTAACCCAAGGGCCAGTAAAGTTGTTCCCCAGACCACTGCTCTGAAGCTTCTATTATGTTTTCCCACTTGATTGGTGACAAATAAAGCTCCTTGTCTCCTTGAGCATTCTCTTTGTGCTGTTTTAGTTTGAATTAAAGCATAAGATTCATGAATCGGAACTTGAGAGGTTGGGAACAACTTTACTTTTGATTATTCTTTCCTGCAACTCCAGACAATTAGCTTCAATTATGTGGTGGTCCTCTCTTTATGGGTTTGTGTAGTGAAAATTTATTAAAATTTTGTCATTTTATTAAACTTGTAGTCAATTGCTCAATCAAATATGTGCCTTTTTTAGAACTGTGCAGAAGTAAATATATGATTGAATGCCAAAAAAGGAAAAAATATTTCAAAGTCAACTTCATATTTGTTCAATATGACTTACTAAGCACTTGACTTGAGCTATCACGGGAAGAACCGGCCTGGACATCAGTATTTTTTAAACCAATATTGCATATCCTTGGTAATTATCCTTGGTAAAGTACTGATAATTCTTTTTAATGTTGCATTACAGGATGAATATATACAGCAAAAGAGGGAGGGTAAGCTGCAATGCGAAGGAGCAAAAGAGGATATTCTTACCAAGGCACTTGAAACTCAGGAATATTCTAGGCGTGTCCGGGGTATCGGAGGTCATATCAACCCAACAATCTATTTCAATGTTGGTAGAACAAGGAAGAAATATGATGTTACCCTAGATATAATCGCTGAGCATAAAAGGGAGCTGAAGGAGGCGAAGATGCAAATTTTAGAACAAGATGTACGCATCCAAAAACTTGAAGCATTAATGCATAAAAGGGGTGCATGGGACAATTCAATTGATGACAAAGGCAGTTGCTCGGTGAAGTTTCATCAGAAGAATATTGAAGAAGATGACGTACAGATTGTGGGTAAAGACGAAGTTTTACAGGTAAAATACAAGTTATAGTGATATTCATTATTATTATAGCATTATAAACTAAATATAATCAACATGTTTTTTTTAATATTTTAGGGTCAATCAGTTGCATTGACATTGGAATCTTGCTCAAATATTGCATATGGTACAATTGTTTGTTTCAATGGCATGGAAAAAATGCTTCATGGTATTCCATTTCCCAAGAATTGCATTCGAGTCTCCATTGATCAAGCAGTGGACAAATCCGCTCCTTTGCCATATCCAATTCCAAGTGAATGTGAAGTAATTGGTGATGCCATAGGAACTGTTGTGGCTTGGCCTGAACAGCAGATTGTGAAGCAAGATGAGGTATATGAGATATTATATTTCTAATTATATTGTCACTTTATTATTATATTTCTAATTATATTGCCACTTTATTATTATTCAACCTAGCTATCTAACTTGTTTATATTTGAAATTATTAGAAGCCTAGAAGGAAGAAGTTTGAACGAAAAAAATCAAAACCTACTTTGTCAACAAGTGTCCCAAGAGCATTACATATGTTATATTGTTACAGTAAGCATGCTCTAGATGGAGGAAAATGTATATCAATGTGCTTAGATAATGAAGTGTTTGATGAAGATTGTGAACTTTTTCTTGACCTTGAGGACATCAATTCTTTGTATCATTTGGAGTCAATTTCAGGAAATTTGATCGTTGCCTACATATGGTAAGTAAGTTTATTTAAGCAATTTCAGCAACTTTTTCATCACATGTTTGCTTCCCAATTTTAGCAACTTATTATGGTTTATTGTTACAATTTCACCAACTTATTATGAGTGATCATTATTTTTTAATCCACATGATTGTTTTGTATCTAAATTTTATTATTTAGTATCTAAATATTATTTTCTCAGTTGCAACTGCATTGCTTTACTTATGCTGGGAAATTACTGCATTGCTTTATGTTTGTTGGGAAATTCTAATATCTAGCAAGACAGAAAATCCCTGATTTGAACTGCAAGAAGTTTACTAATATTGTTGTGTGAACAAGTTTACTCTTGAAAAATTCAACTTCTAGTAATTTTCTCATACCATGTTATTCTCATTAAGTTAATAGTTCATCATTTCTATTGAGAGGTTTACTAATATCAATTGATGTGGTACACTTTACATAAATATAGCTCATTCATTTTCAACCGGCCCTTAATGTTTGCCTTCTGCCATTTGTTCTTCTAGACAGGAAGTACTTTGCTCATATCTTTTTTCTTGTATATTTTTAAGTATCTTAAATGTGCTTGTCCTCAAGAAATAAAAGAATTTGCATGTATACATTTCTGGTATGTTTAATATGCAAGACTGTTCATAGTAAGTTCTCATGTATGGATGTTACTATCATCAGCCATAACTTAGTGTTATGAGTGATCATTATTTTTTCCAACTTATTATGAGTGTTTTGTATCTAAATTTTATTATTTAGTATCTAAATATTTTTTTCTTTGCAATGATAGGTGTCTGTATAAAAAGATGGTGAAAGATACCAAGACAAAGAAATTCAGATTTATGAATCCTCACAAACTCCCATATCTGGCAAAAACGGCACAAGACAAATCAGTTAAGCTTGAAACCCTGAATCAAAGGGCAACTCTTTTAGCAGATAAGCTGACAAGTGCATCAACAGATCAACTAGTGTTAGTGCCATGTAATGTCGGGTAAGCAAGAAGTAAAACATCACTTTCAATTGCTTCCTTTCGATAATTTATTCAATTTTATGATCTAATCCTATGTATTTGCCTAGTTTCCATTGGAATCTTAGTGTTATTGAACCTTACAAGGATGCTATTTACTTGTTGGATTCCCTAAGTTGCCGCATTCGCGATGATGATTCAAAATACGTAATGGAAATGTGAGTTCAGATTTCTTTTAGTAAATATTTATTATAATAAAAATCTTATTTAACAAATATTCTTAACGTATGAAGGGCCTTAAAATTGTTTAATTCAACCAAGGGAAGGAAAGGTAGGAAAAATGTTAAGTGGGAAGTAGTTAAGGTATGTGTACTTTTGTTTAACATATATTGTAATGTGTATAATTTTCATTAACAATTTGACTCTAATTACTATATATAGGCTCCTCAACAACCGGATGCGAAACAATGTGGTTTTTTTGTGATGCGATTTATGAGAGAAATTATTGAAGAAGTTGAGACTATTGAGAGAGATTCGCTGCAATCAATAGTAACATTATTTAGCTTATCTCAAATTATTTGACATAAACTATTTAAAATTGCAAAGTGATCAGTGTTGATTATTTTTTCCATTAACATAAATTGTGTATGCTCACAGTTCACAAAAATAGGGTACTCTCGTGAACAAATTGATGAGGTTCGGTCCGAGTTGGCGGAGTGCATACAAGATCATATTTATGAATAGGTATGGAATGATAGTTGCCATAATTCTATTTAGATTTAAGTTCATGGAATGGTGGTTTTTTTTGGTGGAATCATAGTTAATGCCAATTTTTTTGATGCAGTGCATAGTTACCAGATCGACCTTGAGCAGTTGACCCCAAAGAAAAGTTGTCACTGAAGTTTAAAAACTTGTGAAAATTTTTAGTGAATGATGATGTTTTGTGAATGATGATGTTTTGGAAAAATTGTCACTTAGGTGAAAGGATGTTTTCTGGATTAATATGCAAGTACAAAGCACTGTATTATATGTTATTCTGTAAAGTTCTGTCAGTGTAAATTATCTAGTTTCTTTATCTAGCTTTTGTTCCACTATTGGGTTTGTTTTTCTAATAATTACTCGTGCAACAAAATACTGAGCAAGAAGCTGTAGATCTTATAATCAGGTAAAGTAGAAAAAGTTAACTACTTCATTATGCTTTCATCTTAGTATTTGTATATTTGATTTGTCTTCTTTGAACCAGCTTCAAGTCAAAAAGCCAGATCCTCTAGATAGCTGTTAAAAATAAGGTATTATTTGGTTTGTCAGTGATCTTAATATTTGGTAATATTTGGTCTTTGATGCTCACGACAGAGTTCCAACGCTGCATGATTACCTTGTTCAAGCAGATTGCTCGCTGCCTCAGTAGCTTGCATTTTCAGGTTTGTTTCATCATTGATATTCCTTCTTTTTAGTGTTCTATATTAAAAGGAAATACTAACTGTCGATGAGATTGTTATCCTCTTGCTTGAACATGAACCAAAGTATATAAATTTGACCTTTTGATCTGAAAGTATAAAAAAAAGTTAATTGGATACTAGTTTTTTATTTTTTTTTTGCAGTTGCATTTGTTGTATTTTCATATGTTTCTCAGTGAACTTCTAAACAATTCTTTTTTCATTAATTTATTAAGGCTTATTATAAGTTTCAGTTTGATGGTGCAAATTGTTTTCTTTTGTAATCCATCTGTTTCTTCTTTGGTTTAGGAAAGTTGAAGTGAATCCCTTGATAGCTGTTTCATAGGTTTGTTCCATTATTTTCCAGTACGTACTGGAATCACTATCAATAGCCCTCAAGGACTGTTTACAACCTTGCAATCAAATTAATTGGACTTATAATCTAATGTATGGTCATCTGGAGCATGAATATTGGAGGATTCATGAATGACTCTTCGGATGATGAATGTATGTCATTTAATATTGGTTCATCTCTAGTGTCTTGGCTGCACTTTGGGGCACAGGAGTCGCTTCAACCACTCTCACTGAGAATATTCACACTATTGCTACAACTAAAATGGGTAGTCGGAGAGCTATTGAGCTCGGTGCTGTCATTCTCATTCTGTTATCTTTTGTTGGTAAGCACCAATGCTATTTCTCCTCGCTATACATCAAAAGAAAGAATTCTTGTTACTTTTTTTTTCTTCCTGTTATCTAGCAATTGTTGCCATCCCAATTTTTGATCAGGGAAAATAGGAGGATTTATAGCTTCTATCCCAGATGTCATGGTGGCTGGTCTTCTTTGCTGTATGTGGGCCATGATTGCTGCTCTGGGCTTGTCAAACCTGCGATACAGCGAGACTGGAAGCTCCAGGAATAATATCATAATTGGCCTCTCATTGTTTCTCTCATTATCAGTACCTGCCTACTTCCAGCAATATGGACTTATTCCATCTTCAAATTCATCCGTTCCAAGTTACTTCCAACCATATGCTGTTGCATCTCATGGACCTATTCATACAAGTTCTCGAGGGGTATGTCTTCTTCTTCTCCTACAATGTTTGTGCTGATTATTACCCATGTGACCTTATATTAGTGTTTAGACTTGAAATATCAAGTTAGCACTTAGAAGTTACGTGGGGTATGATGCCCACATAATTATACTCTTGAATATATTCCCTTTGACAAATCAGTGATAGATAATCTAGTTCATAGGATCTTTCTGGAGTTTGAAGTTAGAATAGATCTGATTACTGATATGTGTGACAATTTCAGGTGAACTATGTTCTGAATACTTTGTTTTCATTTCACATGGTGATTGCATTTATTGTTGCATTTATTCTTGACAACACTGTTCCTGGGAGCCGTCAAGAACGTGGAGTATATGTTTGGTCTGAACCAGAGGCAGCAAAAAGGGAACCAGCCATTACCAAAGACTACGGCTTGCCTTTCAGAATCGGACGTATGTTCACATGGGTGAAATGGGTTGGCTTATAGCACATTGCGGACGGAAAAGATCCATTACCAAATTGACAGTTTTAACTTCATTCTTCCTTCTGCCACTACTAGTCTACTATTGGATCTTGTTCTAGGTTTAGCGATTTCACGAGTGAATTTTAAAACAGCGGTTAGTCAATGATGAGGTTTTGTAAAACTTGTGTGTTTGAAAAATTATTGTCATGAAGTTAAGGATAACTTGTATGATACAAATTTAATTTGTGGATCAATATGTATACATTTTGTTTGTATAATATAAAGTTTTATTTATTTGTTAAATAGTCTTATTATAAAAATGATTGTGGTTGTGGATATTCAATTATATGTAAATTTTGAGTATTTTTTATAATTTTTGCTATTTAATTAAGAAAAACACTATTTTTTATAAATTTTAAAAAGACAACGTTTTTTAAGTAATAAAAGACAACGCTTAAAAAACAATGTCTTTGAGACCAACCACAACGCTTTTAAAGCGTTGTCTTTGATATGTGCATTTTTACAACAGCATCTATAACAACGCTTTTTAAGAACGAAAAGACAACGCTTAAAAAGCGTTGTCTTTTTGACCAACCACAACGCTTTTAAAGCGTTGTCTTTGATATGACTTTCTACAACACCATCTACAACATCACTTTTTAAGTACATACGACAACGCCAAAAAAGCGTTGTTGTTTAGCTTTTTTCTTGTAGTGAAGTGATTTCACAGCATACTTCAAAATTCAAAAGACACAAGCATAATCTTTACAGCATGATTCAAAATCAAGAAGAACAAATCCGAAATCCCCTCCTACCACATGCTTCAGAACTCTATCTCACGACAAAATCATAAAACCAAAATCCTTTATCACGGCAGCAAGGAAAACAAAACTCGGAGCTATCCTACTGCAGGTGAGTAGCAACTCACCTCGCTGTTTTGAACTTACAATCGGAAAAGAGGACTCTAATGCTTCTAGGGTTCGAAGAAGGTGAAGATCTCGGCGATCCCTTCCTTTCCGGGTGTTCTCCTTGATGAGGAGAGCTCGGATCCGCAAGATTCGCCGGAAGAAGCCTTCGCCGGCCGTCGGAGAGAAGCTCCCAAGTTGCTGCGGTTCCGCCCGAAACCAGCGACGCCGTCGCGTGAGAAGAGAAGTTTAGGGCTCGGGAAGAAAATTTAGGTCTTTTTAAAACTAGGTTTCCTATTACTAACTATAGCTTATATATTTGTCGCTACATATTTGATTAACACTGACCGCTAGCGCAGTTGGTCCGTTGGGTTTTGCTCGAAGCCACAGGTCTGTGCTTCGATTCTCAGCCGCGCCTCTTTTTCCCAATTTATTTCAAACGTTCCAGCTACTGCATATATATATTTCGCTCCATATAAGGTTAACAAAAATCGTGTAGCTCAGCTGGTTGGGCTGGTTTCGGCTAAGGTTCGGCTCGGGTCGAGGTTGTGGGTTCAAAACCTGGCTTCAACATGTTTCTTCTCTTTTTTTTTTTTAAACTTCTTTCTCTTGGTAAAAATACCAAATGAACTCCAAAAATTATGTAAAAATACTCTAAAAATTTCTAAAAATCTCTAGAATATTTTAAAGGTATTTCCAAATATTTTTATGGACTTTTAGAACTTAAAATAGGGAAAATTGGGTTGTTACATACAAAGTGGTATTTCACTTCTATATGTTTAGTCCTTGAGTGATGAATTGGGTTTTTTTGTTAGATTTATTGAGCTTATATTATCAATTAAGATTTTAGTTTTATGATACTCCAGTTGATAGTCTTTAAGGGTATGCATCATCCACAACAACTGAGATGTGCATTCACCTAAGGCTATATATTCAGCTTTAGTGGTAGATAAAGCAACACAGTGTTGCTTTCTACTTGACCAACTTACTAGGCATTGTCCTAGAAATTAACAGCTACCACTTGTGCTTTTTCTATCTAGCTTACATCCGGCATAGTCTGAGTCAGAGTAGCCGTTTCGGTCAAGGGTGCTAGATCTAGGGTACCATAGTCCTACATTTAGGGTTCCCTTAATATACCTAAGGATTCTTTTGACAAGGGTTAAGTGAGACTCTTTTGCACAAGATTGGTATCGTGCACACATACCTACTGCAAAAATAATGTCTGGTCGACTTGCAGTTAAGTACAGTAGACTTCCTATCGCACTCCGATAGTATTTCAAGTCTACTGATTTACCTTCTGAGTCTGAGTCAATTTTAGCATTTGTAGCCATTGGTGTATTGATTATTTTTGAGTTTTCCATGCCAAATTTTCTAATTAATTCCTTAGCATATTTAGTTTGATAAATGTAAATTCTATCTTTAGTTTGCTTAATCTGTAAACCTAAGAAGAAATTAAGCTCTCCTACCAGACTCATTTCGAATTCATTTTCCATAAGTTTGGTGAATTCTTTTAGAAATCTAGAGTTTGTGGAACCGAAAATAATATCGTCAACGTAAATTTAGGCTATAAAAATGTCATTTTCTAGGGTTTTTACGAAAAGGGTTGGGTCTATTTGACCTTGTTTAAATCCTTTTGATATTAAGTAATTGGACAGACGTTCATACCAAGCCCTAGGTGCTTGTTTTAGTCCATATAGGGCCTTTTTTAATTTAAAGACATAATTTGGTTGTTCTAAATCTTCAAATCCTGGGGGTTTCCCTACATACACTTCTTCTTTAATAAATCCATTTAAAAATGCGGATTTTACGTCCATTTGAAATATCTTGAATCCTTTGTGCGCTGCATAGGCTAGCAACATCCTAATGGATTCAAGTCTTGCTACTGGAGCATAGGTCTCGTCATAATCTAAGCCTTCTACTTGATTGAATCCTTTAGCTACTAACCTAGCTTTGTTTCTAACTATTTCACCTTGATCGTTTAATTTGTTTCTAAAAACTCATTTAGTGTCAATTATGGATTTGTTAACGGGTTTTGGCACTAATTCCCAGACCTGATTTCTTTCAAATTGGGCCAATTCTTCTTGCATTGCTAGAGTCCAATCTGGGTCTGGTAGGGCTTCTTCTATGGTTTTGGGTTCGATTTTTGAAATCAAGGCTATTTGGCTCTGGTTTCTATAAGATGATCTAGTTCTGACTCCTACAGTTGGGTCACCCAAAATTTGGTCAGATGGGTGATTTGTGTTTGTTCTAGTTGGTCGTATATCATTTGAGTTAGTGATTTGTTCTTCAAATTCAATAGGTTCATGTTGAATTTCGTCATCTTCTATGTTTATTGGGTTAATATTTTCTGTATTTTCAGTTTCATTTATTGTGTTGGGTAACTTATTTTCTTCATCAAATATTATATTTATTGTCTCTTCTACCTTTAGGGTATTTTTGTTATACACTCTATATGCTCTACTAGTAGTTGAATATCCTAAAAATATTCCTGGGGTTGTTTTTGATGTAAATTTCCCTAAGTAGTCTTTAGTGTTCAAAATGAAGACTTTACACCCAAATACTTTTAAATAGTTTAAGTTGTGAATTTATTATAATAAATTTCATAGGGTGTTTTATTTTGAATTTTGTTAATTAAAATCATATTTTGAATGTAACATGCTGTACTAACTGCATCAGCCCAGAATTGATTAGATAGTTTATATTCGTTTAACATGATTCTAGCAGCTTTTTGTAGGGTTCTATTTTTACGTTCTACTAAACCATTTTGTTGAGGGGTTCTAGGGCAGAAGTATTCATGTTTGTATCCATTTATTTCACAAAATTCAGTAAAGTTGTGATTCTCAAATTCTCCTCCATGGTCACTTCTTATTCTTTTAATTTTAGTGTCTTTTTCATTTTCTGTTAATTTACAAAAATTACTAAATATTTCAAAGGTTTCATCTTTTGTTTTTAGAAATTTTACCCAGGTAAACCTGGAGAAATCATCTATTATAACTAAGCAATACTGGTTCTTGCTTAGTGACTTGGCTCCGTGTGAATCGAATAGGTCTAGGTGAAGGAGCTCAAGTAAACAAGTAGTTCTACCTAAATTTGTTGACTTGTGGGTTGACTTGGTTTGTTTTCCTTGTTGACATGCATTACAGATTGAATTTTCAATAACTTTTAATTTGGGCAATCCTCTGACTAGTCCATTTTGACTCATTTTTGAAATGAGTCTTGTGTGAGTGTGACCCAATCTCCTGTGCCACAACTCAGTTTCCTCTTGTTGTGTTAGAAAATACTTTATCGAGGGTGTTGGTAGATCAATGGTGTAGACATTATCTTTCCTAGTGCCCTTAAGTATGATTTTTGGATTATCAATATGTTTGACTATACATTCGGACTTGGTAAAATTAACTGAGTAACCAGTATCGCATAATTGGCTTATACTTAATAAATTAAAATTAAAATTTTCAACTAATAACACTTTTCGAATAATAAAATCGGAGTTAAGTTCGATATTACCTTTTCCGATTACTTTCAGTTTTCCATCGTTGCCGAATGCAATTGATCCTAGGTTCTTTAGTTTTAGCTTAGTGAACTTCAACCTATCTCCAGTCATATGTCTGGAGCATCCACTGTCCAACACTCATTGATCCAATTCCTACACATAAAGTAATTGATGGATCAAAAGACAGTTTGATTGAAGTAAGTCCTTAATTTTGCATCCTATCCAATCTGTGTTAATAATTAGTTAATTCTATTGAAGAATGTTTAAGTTTGAAAAATATTTTAAGTAAATTTTTTTTTTAAATTTTGAAAAAGTAGCTAATTTTAATTTGAAAAATAATTAAGTTAATTTTAATTTGAATGAATGATTAAGTTAATTTTAATTTGAATGAATTTAATTTTAATTTAATGAATTTAATTTTGAATTAATTAATTTAATTTTGAATTAATGAATTTAATTTTGAATTAATGAATTTAATTTTGAATTAATGAATTTTAATTTTGAATTAATGAATTTTAATTTTGAATTAATGAATTTATTTTTGAATTAATGAATTCCTTAGTCATCTCACCCGATCTAAATTTTCAATCAGGGACTCCTATAATTTTTGTGAGATGAATTGAGGTTCAATTTTAGAATTATGTTTAACTTTGTGTTAGATTCAGGTTTAGCTTTGGGTTCAACAAGTAAGCATTCTTTGGATAAACTTCTGGGCTATGGTGAGTCACAAAGAACTCATTAAAGTAACCATGCCTTCGAGGTTTTCCAAATAGTCCTACCCATTGAACTTAATACTAAATCTTGGTCTAACTAGTTAGGATCCATTTAAGGGTAGCTTCGGTCAGTTCCACTTGGCCAAATGCACCAGGTCGAAGCCATATCTTCCTAGACATGCGATGCCCAAGCTTCCCTAACGTACTATCATCCAAAAACTTCACCAGTACCGTGGCTTAAGTTAAACCTAGTCCATTTTATCTAACCTTAATTACCCTGTCGGGTAGACTATTCTTGTTTACCCATTTCGGGTAGATTAAGTTTGGTTACCCAGTCGGGTAGTTTAGATGCGGGTGCCAGCTATTCTGGATCCTCCTTCTATTTTCAATTAAATTTAGAATGTTTAGTTTAATTTCGAATTTTGATTTAATTTTTGATTTCAAATTTTTAATTTAATTTTTGATTTCAAATTTTTAATTTAATTTTTGATTTTAATTTCGAATTTTTAATTTAATTTTTGATTTTTAATTTAATTTTTGGTTTTTATTTTTTATTTTTTAATTTTAATTAATTTAATTTTTCGGTTTTAATTTTTAATTTTAATCGTTTTAGCTCCCCCTGGATCATAGCTTCGATATGGTCTATTGAGGTAATGTATTTGATCATGGGGAATCTAATATTGTCCCAGTCCAACTTGATTGATCAGGTTGGACTTGGCAACCCATGCTTGGACCGTTTTTCTATTTGTTCTTTGTATGAGAGATAAGTATGACTTATATTTCTTTTTCGATTTGTATCCTAGTCCAGTTCTATTGTAGATTGCCCTTTGTGTTCCAAGAATCAAGTCAAGATTCTTGGATCCCAGGGAAAATCGTTGTAGGGTTGTCTTCAAATCCTTGACTTGATTTTTCAGGTTAGAATTCTCTTCCTCAAGTCTTTGAACTTGAGTTGAGGTTCCAGTCTGAGCTGGATCAGTCAAGGATTCATTATTAGTCGTTTCTTTAAGGAGTGTTACCTCCTTTAGAAGAGACTTGATTCGAATTTTTGACTTAGCTACTTTATGCATTAAATAATTAATTAAGCTATATAAACGGTTTGTACTTACAGAGGGGTTTGGCCCTTCGGAAATGGATGCGGATCCGTGGCTTCTTTCGGACTCGACTTCCAATTCGTCCTCGCTTTCGGATTCGTTGGTGTAGTCCCGGGCTGTCAGCGCGAGAAAATTCGTCTGCTCGAGTTCTTCGTCGTCGGATTCCTCGGAGGAAGACTCGTCCCACGTTGCTTTCAAGGCCTTCTTCCTCCTTGGTTTCTTTGGATCTTTTTGGTTCGGGCAGTTTGCCTTGATGTGCCCCTTCTGATTGCACCCGTAGCAGGTCACTTCGAATTTGGCCTTCGAGCTTGATTGGGCTTCTTTGGACTGGATGACCTTTCTCACATCCTTTTTGTTGAAGCCCTTCTTTTTGTAGAGTTTCTTTACCAGGTTGACTATTTTGGTTGTAAGCTCATCATCGTCTTCCGAATCTGGTTCTTCTTCTTCTGACTCAGGTTCGATTCTGCGCTTTATCTTTGATTCGCGTACTCTTCCTGTTCCTGCAACCAAAGCCAACCCTTTCTCAGTCGGGCGTGCATTAGTCTGTTCATGAAGTTCGAATTCTGCAAAGAGTTCATCTAACTTAATAGTAGACAAGTCCTTAGAAACCTTGTAGGCATCTACCATGGATGCCCACAAGGTGTTCCTCGGAAAGGCGTTTAGAGAATACCTTATGATGTCCAGGTTATCTACCTTTTGTCCAATTGCATGAAGACCGTTGAGCAGATCTTGAATCCGGGCGTGGAGTTGGGCAGCTGTCTCACCTTCCTGCAGTTTGATATTAAATAATTTAATAAAAATTAGGTCTCTTTTACTTACTTTAGTGTCAGACGTTCCTTCGTGAAGTTCAATGAGCTTCTCCCACAGCTCCTTGGCACTGTTGAAGGGGTCGACGCGGTTGAGTTCTTCTTTTGTTAGGCCACACTGGAGGGTGCAGGTCGCCTTGGCGTTTGCTTCCACCTTCTTAATTAGAGATGCGTCCCAGTCTTCGTATGGTAGTGGTTTACCAGCGCTATCAGTTGGTAGTTGGAGTCCGGTTTTGACAATCATCCAGACTTCAAAATGAGTCTGGAGATATGCCTCCATCCGACCCTTCCAGTACCCGAAGTCGTCTCCGGTGAATAGCGGGGGACGAGCTGTGCTGTAGCCTTCTTGAAGGGCTATTCCAGATCAACTAAAAAAAATAAACAACAAGAAAGTTCCAGGACTTGGTCCTCGCTTAGTAGTGCGGTATAAAAATAGATCACGAACTCGGGTGGTGTTGCACCAACCTCGAGCAGAAAACCGATTCGAGAAACGGTTTAGAATATAGCTATAGAGCCAAATTCTAATTTAAAACAAAAGTTGAAAATACCATGAAAAATTATTTTGAATGGTGGTTGCACCGATTCAAAATGACCCCGCTCTGATACCAATTGATGGATCGAAAGCAATAGAGGGGGGGTGAATAGCGCTCGTGGCTATTTTTTGCGATTTAAATACAGAGTTGAAATGCAGCGGAAAGTTAAAGCAAACACACAGAGACGCAAGTGTTTTACTTCGTTCGGAGCCTATAGCGACTCCTACTCGAAGGCCCGCGGTCCTTGACTGCTTTCGGTGGGCAACAACTATAATATCGGAATGATTACAAACTGGAGTGCAATTAATGCAATAAAGAAACTATACCAACGAACAAGAAGAATAGTGAACTTTGGAGTTGATTCGTTGGAGTAGCAGAGCGTTGTTGAGGCGTTAGCAGCAGTACACGGAAGAGCTCAGTTTTCTTGTTCGAAATCGATGTTCTGAGCTGCACCTCGAGGCCCCTTTTTATAGCTCTGCAAGGTCTGATCCAGATCTCCAAGTCTCAGGATCAGATTTGACCCGAAGCGGATCGGTCGACCGATCCCAACGTTCGGTCGATCGATCAGATGATCTCCACTGCATCTGATCCGTCCATCCGTCGCTCCGCTTCGATTTGGTCAAACTTTATCCCTGGGATCGGTCGACCGATCCCAAGGTTCGGTCGACCGATCAGTCTCCTCTGACCCGCACACCTCGGCTTGATCCAGTCGACACCTATCCCAGGTTCGGTCGACCGATCCCGAGGTCCGGTCGACCGATCCCTGGTCGAACCTGGTCCAACTTCTGGCGATCTGGTCTGGTAGCTTGGAGGTTCGGTCGACCGATCCCAAGGTTCGGTCGACCGATCCCGGTCAGTACTAACCCTGCACAAAAGTGTTAGTTTCCTGCAAAATAGAGTTAGAACACAAAAGATAATATATAAACAATTGAGTTGACAGCCTTCGGACTGTCCGGGTCTGACTTCGGGTTTCCGGCAGGAAACCCTAGGTCGACCCGACGCCTATGTTCCCTCTACGGGGAACGCGTCCTCACCTACTCCACTCAGGAGATTTACCTGATGCCTGTTCGGTCCTCCAGACCGACTGGACTTTCCGCCTAGGGTTACCGCCCCCTAGGGTTTTTCTCCACCTAGGGTTACCACCCCCTAAGATCTAAGGTTACCGCCCCTTAGGGTTTTTCTCCACCTAGGGTTACCACCCCCTAAGATCTAAGGTTACCGCCCCTTAGGGTTTTCCTCCACCTAGGGTTACCACCCCCTAGGACCTAAGGTTACCGCCTCTTAGGGTTTTCCTCCACCTAGGGTTACCACCCCCTAGGACCTAAGGTTACCGCCCCTTAGGATTTTCCACCTGCTTAACCGCAGTTAGGACTTTCCTGCACTCTTGTTTAAGCTCATTAGATAACAAAACAACTTAACTTGAACCCTTTGACATAATCAAAACATCGGTTCGATCGTCGGATGCTTGCTACACCAACAAATAGGTGGCAGTGTGAATGAAGAATGCAGATCTGATAAGAAATCAGAACTTGTTCTACCCAGATCTAGTCTGGATGAAGGAAGTGGCAGTAGCTTCGGCCCTAACAAGCAAGGTGGCATCGGGGTTGATGTGCGTCAGAATGAAGTTGCGTGCCTGCTTGGTCCTCTACCCGAAGAGGAAGGCGCTGTCGGATTGCGGTGAAGTGGGCGGAGATCTTGGGGTTGCGTCGGGGAGAACATCGTGAAGGGCAGAGTGGATGAAGATGATGGAAGGATGATGGAGAGGATGAGGAGGTGAGGGAAGTCTAGCCGGCGACGGTGAATGAGGAGAAGTGGCCGCCGACCTTTAGTGAAGGAGGAAGAAGAAGTGGTGAAGGTAGCGTAAGAAAGGATGAGACGCGAAGAAGAATATGCGTGCTTGATTTTATTTCCCCAGATCTGATCCGACGGTTCTGATAGATTCATATCTGATGGAGCAGTTGAGATCAAATCTAAGTGAATGGTTGAGATCAACTGGAACCCATTGAATGGTCAGGATAGCTAGATCAAGATGAGTGGATTAGATCATGCTAGATCTACACAGATTGACCAGAATGAACCAGATCTTGATGAACGGCTAGAATTAATCAGATCTGAAATTTTCATTTAATTTGCTTCAGATTTGATCCAATGGCTCAGATTTCTTCAAACTGGACTTCTCATTAACTTAAGCCTTTAGGTTCAATTTGGTTCAACCTAAGCTCAATCCCTAAAAAAATAAAAGTGCACAATTATAATTAGAAATCTATAAAAATAGGAAGAATTATAACAAAACCCATAATATGAATCCAACTCAATAAACATGACAGTAATCAACAATTAATCATATGAAAGGATTAAAACATGAAAATTAATGGCAGAAATAATGCATCAAAATGCTAGTTATCAAACTCCCCCACACTTATTCTTGCACGTCTCGGGCAAATGAAATAAAACTATAAAGCAACCAAAAGCTCATCTCCCTATCAATTCCTTAGCAATACTCTGAAAACAATAAAATAAAGTTACTTAGGATGATCAAATTTTAAGAATCTAGGTATTCATGGTTCCAATTCTCACATAAGTCAACAAGCATGGTAATTTCAATCAACTTGAATAGACTAAGAATGATAAAGTCTCACAAGGTGAATATATGCATTATGCTCACATAAATAAGAAATATGAAAGTGGAGCTCTCTCCAAAGTACTCATGAAATTGCACTATCAAATGCTTGTTTATTTTCTACTTCTCCACTACTATAAACACAAGTACACATAAATCAAGAGGACTTATCATGAATAATAATGAAACCTCACATGTAAACAATAGAACAAGAATGATAGACAACAAATGAATTCAAAGAGAATATGAGAGCATTGGGGTAATTAACATGAAGAATACAATCAAATACTATACTCAAAAACTTATTCAAACATCCAACACTCAACTCTCCTTGCACATTCTCAATGCGATATACATCAACCACTTATAACATCTCCAAAATACATGTGTATATTAACAACTTAATTCATGAGAATCTCTCAATAACAATGTCAAATGAGTATACATCAATCTTTTCATGGAGATGTTCCTTATTCATCATTAACAAAACAACAAATGCTTAGGAAATTTTTTTTCCTCTCTTTTTATTCTTTTTCAACTTTTTTTTTTCTTTAGTTTTTTTCTTCTTTGTTTTTTTAGTGCATAGAGAGATTTTTTTGGACAAGCATTCGTCTATACAAATTGCCTCCCCCCACACTTAAACTTGTCCATCTCGGATAATATAACAAATCATGATATTATTTAAAACTCATAATAATGGGGGGCTAAAAAAAATAAACAAATAAAGATGTGATAAGGAAAATGTAACTCATCATGCAATCACCCAATGCTCTCATCATATGGCCAAGGAAAGAATGAATCGATAAAGATATGATAGTGAAAATATAATGACAATGAAAGATCTGACAAGGGAGGTATAATTAAACATGGAAGCAATAGGTGGAATTTTTACTGATAATAACAATAAGTAGAGGAACAACTAAGAGATGAACAAGAAAATTTGCCTCTATCATATTCATGCAAGCTTATGTTACTGTAATTTCAAAAAGAATCAAAGCAAGTTCTAGAGTGTCAAGTATCACAAGTGTTATCACACACAGGAGGATTAAGGATAAGCGTGGGAACAACCTCACTAGGTGAATAACAAAATATCATGTATAATCAAACAAGATAAAGTCCATCACCACAACAAATGACTAAATGCAATTAATGTACCCAACCATACCAAGGAAACCAAAACTTGATAGTCAAACTTAACTGCCTTTTACAATTCTCAAAGCATTATAAATGGACATGTAGGGAGATATGACTCAAAATCAAGCAAGGTATAAACAAGACCAAACAAAGTGCAAAACAAGAACACAAAGTATAAAAGGAAAGTATGGAAGCAAAGTATAGAAACAAACAAACATGCAAGTATAAAGATAAAGGAAAGCAAGAAAAGGAAAGGAAAGCAACGAACTCCCCTTTATTCCTAGCGGCTAAAGACGGTTCAGAAGTAGAAGCCATGCTGGTAGTAGGGTGGTACGAGTAGAGGTGAGGACCTTCTTTATGTGATTAGTGTAATGAAGCATCCCTCCCACACTTATTGTCTCATCAATGGCACTCCGAGGTGGTTGGAGACGGTTTAGGTGCATAATTCACTTTGGAAGTGCAATTACCTGAGTTGGGGTCAGCACTTCTCCTACCACCACTTGCTGTTTAAAAATTCCTCTTGGAGGTCGAAGGCAATTCAAATGGAGCAACCAATTTGGAAGCCTACAACGACCTACAAAGTCAAAGAAAGAGAGCACCTTCCTCATGCAAGCGGAGTAAGAAATAGATGAAATAATACCACTCTCTATAAAGCATATATCAAAATATACATCACATCCAATAAAATCAATAATAGGTACCTCAATGAAATTTTCTAAAAGATCACAAAACTTACTAACCATGAAATGCTGAAAGGTACCTGAAGGTTTTAGAAGAGGGATGTGACTTCCTCTTCGGGTACTAGCTTTGGTAGTTTTGTTACCAAATGGAGTGATTCTTGGGGCTTTGCCTCACCTGCACAAGTCCCTACAGTCTCCTCTTCGCCAACTGGTTCAGGTGACTGTGTAGCCAAAAGAGGTGATTCTTGGGGCATTGCTTCTACCGTGCAAGTCCCTACACTTTTCTAATCAACAAATGTATAATCAAACTCAGCTACCTCCTCAACATCACCAACAACACCTGTATCAACAATATCTACAACAACAATATTATCATCAGAGTTAGGATCAACTATAACTATATCATCACAACACACAAATCTTGATGAACGACTAGAATTAATTAGATCTTGGGGATTGGAGATGACGGCGGGATGATGGAGAGGATGAGGAGGTGAGGGAAGTCTGGCCTGCGGTGGTGAATGAGGAGAAGTTGCCACCGGCTATTAGTGAAGGAGGAAGAAGAAGTAGCGAAGGCGGCGTGAGAAGGGATGAGACGCGAAGAAGAAGATGCGTGCTTGATTATATTTCCCCAGATTTGATCCGAAGGTCCTGATCGATCCAGATCTGATGGAGTGGCTGAGATCGAATTTGAGTGAATAGTCGAGATCAACTGAAACCCATTGAATGGTCAGGATGGCTAGATCAAGATGAGTGGATCAGATCATGCCAGATCTACACAGATTTATCAGAATCAACCAGATCTTTATGAATGACTAGAATTAATCAAATATGAATCTTTCATTTAATTTGCTTCAGATTTGATTCAATGGCTCAAATTTCTTCAAATTGGACTTCTCATTAACTCAAGCCATTAGGTTCAATTTGGTTCAACTTGAGCTCAATCCCTAAAAATTAAAAGTGTACAATTATAAGTAGAAATTCATAAAAATAGGAAGAATTATAACAAAGCCCATAATATGAATCCAACTCAATAAACATGACAAGAATCAACAATTAATCATATGAATGGATTCAAACATGAAAATTAACGACAGAAATAATGCATCAAAATGCTAGTTATCACACAACCCATGACTGCCAATTATGATCGGGATAGAGAAAGGAGAGATTAGGTGGTGATCGACGGTGATCAATTACACGCTCAGCGAGATCATGTCGAGATGAAAGGGGGTGGTAGTGGATCAATCAACTGTGGATTGATCGGAGAGAAGAGATGGCATCCAGGATGGACCACAGCGAGGAAAGTCATGCAGCAGCCTGCGTCTCACAGTCGGTGATCACCGGCAATGAAGAGGCAGAGAAGGGAGAGTGGGATCGACAACAATGAGGAGAGATAGATAGTGGATCGGTTGGTGGAAGGGAAAATCGGGAGGAATGGGAAACAAAACCTAGGCCATTATATTTATACTTAGGGTTGATAATTATAACTTTAGATTAATTAATTCAATTATCTTCTACTTAAGGGATATTCCAAATAGGCTTTCTCCCCGCTCAATAGATCCATCCCCTTTAAACGTATCATACGAACTCCATTTAAACTCCAAAAAGCTTCTAAAAATTTCTGAAAAATCAAATTAGTTTATTTCTCCAATAATATTTATTATTTAATTGTCATATTTTACAATAATAAAAAAAAATATGACTTAGTAATTATGGTAGAAAGTTTCAAAGATGGATTAAACATGGCAAAACCTATATAATGCTTTCCTCACCTTGGATTTTTGGTTACTTCCCAAAAACCCTAAAACCCTCCTTCACCACCGCCAACCCTAGCCTCTGCCGCCATCATTCCAAGCTCTAAGGGGAGGAGAAGAAGAGGCTTGGTAGAAAGATAAAGTTGAAGGCATTTTCTTCCCATATTATGTTTTTTTTAGTTCCTTAAATTCATGCATGTTTGGTTCCCTTGTAGTTCGGTTTTGAGGGTTTTAGGAGGCCATGAAATCCTCATGCTTTGAGAAGCTTGTGAGTTTGTTAGTTTTGGTTTTATTAGTTTTCCATGACATGAAATCCTTCTTATTATTGATACCTTTAGGGGTTAGGTTAGGTTTGTTGGTGCTACTCGAAATTCCATTCTATTTCCCCTATACAAAAATTTGTACAAGTATAGAACTTTTCCTAGAAACCGATGTGTTCTTCAAAAGTTAAACTTGAATTGAAAACGAAACTTAACATTATTAATCCAAGTTCAACCCATGTGTTCTTCATAAGTTAAACCATATTACAGAAGTTGATTAAATATCTATTTCAAGAATTGACTTTCAGGTCTTTGGCGAGACACTTGACTTTCTTGGTTATGGGATCATCCATCACTTCCTAGACAAAGCCTTTAAAAGAAATTGAATATTTAAACTTCTTATAGTAAACCCAAGGTTTAAATACAGAGAACTCAATTGAAGCACAAAATCGATAGCCTCTTGTGTTGGTATTTTAGGATCCATACAACGAAAAACAAAACTAGTTTTGCTACGGAATAAAGAACTAGTTGTACCTTTCTTCAAAGACAAAGACCACTTGATCTTCTGCTGTATTTCTCTTCTCCTCTTGAACGTTGTGTGGGCGACGATCTACCATGACAAAGACACCTGACCTTCTCCTTCCTTTCCAAACTTTCGGCCACCAAAGAATGTAAAGTGAAGAGGTGCCTCCTCCTTCTTCTTCTTCTCCTCCAAGCAACCAGCCACCAAGTGCTTCTTCTATTCTTCTTCTTCTCCTTCAAGTCGTGACCACCAAGGTGAGATGGGCACTGACCCTAGAGGGAAGAAAGGGAAGAAGTGGGGCGCCGACTTATAGAGAGATAGAGAGAAAAAGAGAGAGGACTACCACCAAAGAGAATAAAAGAGAGAGAACTTAGGTTATGCTATTCTATCATAAGGCACCATCTACCTCTCTTTTATAATCTTTGCTAGCAGCAAAAAAGAAAAGTTTTAATAAAATTTTCCTTTTATTTGCTATTGTGGATGGTTACAAAAAGGAAAGATTTTAACAAAATTAAAATCTCTCTTTTAAACCATTGTAAATAGATATAAAAGGAAAGATTATAACAAAACTTTGTTTTAACAAAATCTTCCTTTTATTCCTATAATGATTGGTTACAAAAAAGGAAAGATTTTAATAAAATTAAAATCTTTCTTTTAAACCATTATAGATAACTACAAAAAAGGAAAGATTTTAATAAAAATTAAAATCTCTCTTTTAATTCTTTGTAGAAAGTTATAAAAGGAAAGATTTTAACAAAATTTTGTTTAAAATAAAAACTTCCTTTTCTCTTTTATTATGGTCGACCCCTTGCTTGCGCACCAAGCATGGCTTGGCCGGCCCACATCTTGGGCACCAAGCAAGGCTTGGTCGGCCCCTTGCTTGGCCACCAAGCAAGGATGTGATGAAGGAAAATCAAAATGGGTGAATACGAGGCTTTATAGAGGCTACAACAAAGACCGAGAGGAGAAATTGGTTTTGTCCTCCTGATGAGCTTGAGCGTCCTGTATTCGACCCAAATACCCAACTCAAGTTCATCAATAATAATTCATACCATTAAAGAGTTATTATTGAACTACCGCATCAATCTCATATTACATTATGGGCTCCTTCTTATCATGAGTGCATTAATCTCCCTGTGTTTAAGATATCAAATGTCCATTAATTAAATGAGTTACTAATAACTCACTTAATTAATATATAGCTCCAAGAGTAGTCCCACTCAACTTCATTGTCATGTCGGACTAAGTCCACCTGCAGGGTTTACATGACAATCCTTATGAGCTCCTCAAAGTGACATCATCAACCTAGATAACTAGGACACAGTTTCCTTCTATAATCAACAACACATCATATAAATAATATTATTTCCCAACTTTTGGACCTATTGATTTAATGAATAAATCTCACCCATTAATAAATTAAACAAATAAATACTAAGTATATGTGCTTGTTATTATATCGAGATTAAGAGTACGCACATCCATAATAACAGAGAATTTGTTCTTTTATGTAGTCAATATAAAAGGAACAACCTCAAATGGTCCTGCTCAATACACACATAGTGTACTAGTGTAATTTTATAGTCAAGATAAACTAATACCAAATTACACTACAACCATTCCAATGGTTTGCCCTAATCCATCTTGGTTGTGAGCTACTATTTATAATTTATAAGGAATTGATAACATAATCTTCTATGTGACACCACACATAATGTTATCTACAATATAAATTAAATAGACAACTACATTTAACTAAATACAGATATTTGACCAATGTGATTCTCATTTCAAAATAAATATTTATACAAGCTAGGCTTTTAGTATACATTCTAACAATTTTCCACTTATACTAAAAGATTATGTTATCATATATGCTACCATACATCTGATCTCCATCCCCTCAACATGCCCACCAAAAGGTCTAGCCGGAAGGGCCTTAGTGAAAGGATCTGCCAGGTTATTTTCTGATGCAATCTTGACGACAACAACTTATCATCGCTTTACGATGTCTCGTATCAGGTGGTACTTGTGCTGAATGTATTTACTTTTCCTTATGGGCTAGTGGTTCCTTCGAGTTTGCTACTGCACCACTATTATCACAATAAATTGTGATAATTTTGGGCAAATCAAGAATCACATCTAAGTCCATCAAAAAGTTTCTGAGCCATACAGTATCTTTGGCTACCTCAGAGGCTGCCACATACTCAGCTTCCATGGTGGAGTCCGAAACACATTTCTACTTAACATTCCTCCATGTTATGGCTCCACCTCCCAAAGTAAACACATACCCTGAGGTTGGCTTACTATTGTCCTGTAACAACCCAAATTTCCTCAATTAGAGTCCTAAAAGTAATTTAAAAATATTTAAAAATGCTATAGAAATATTCTAGGGATTTTTATAAATTTTTAGAGTATTTTTATGTAATTTTTGGAGGTCGTTTGGTATTTTTACTAAACGAAGGAAGTTTTGACAAAAAAATATCAAAGCTGAGGTTTGAACCAGTGACCCTTGACTCGGTCAAAACCCGACTAACCAAGTGGGCAAGCAGTTGTTACTTAATCAAATAAAGGAAGAATTTTATTTAAGTAGTAGAAGTTAATAACAAGAAATAATAGGAAGAAAATGGGTTGCAGCCGAGATTCGAACCCACGAGTCGGGCCTTAAGCAAAACGCAGCCAACCAACTGCGCCAGCGGGCTTTGCTAATTTAGGAAGGAGCGAAATATTCTTAAGAAATATTTGATAATAAAAAACCCTAGTTACAAAAAGAGGGGAAAGTTTTCCCCGAGCCGTAATTTCCCTCCTCTCCTCTCTTCGGCGTGCGACGGTGATTCTCTCGAGCAAAAACGAAGCCGAGTTAGGGCTTCTCTCCGGCGGCCGACGAAGGGCAAGTTCCAGGAGCTCTTCACAGAATAGAGGCTTCCCTGTCAAGGAGAAGCTGTGAGCATGAAGAGGAGCTAGAAAACTCGAGTGCTCCGAACCCTAGAAAGTCCTCCTCTTCGGCTGTAAGTCCAAGAACAAGAGGTAAGTCACTGCTCACCTGCAGTAGGATAGTTCCGGATTTCTATCCCCTTTGTTTTCAATTTTTTCTGTGATAATTGTCGGTTTAGGGTTTTTGCCGTGAGTTGCTTGCTTCGGATTTGATCAGGATGTTTAGTTAGGCATATGGTTTATTTTTCGAAGCATGAAGTAGGGAGCAAGGAATTTATATTACTGTCGTGAGATGCTGTGCAGTTCGAAATTTGTTGTTCTAAGCAATGAGCATGAAGAACAATTAGGATTTTCGGTTTCCAGTAGCAAATTGTTACAATAGAAATTCCTTCTTAGGTTTCCTTGCCATGGCAAATAACAATCACCTTTTAATAGCATGTGCTTAACAGAAAATCTGTCAATGCGCTGCTTAACAGAACAATTGAGGTTTCGGATTTTGTTTCTTATTTTTCCGGAGCTTGTTGAAAACCCTAGAGTGGTTCCGAGATTTGATTGCTCCTCTTTGGTTTCCGAGCATGATGCTTAGATGGTACCGGTTTTGGGTTTTTGATTGGTAACCAGTTAGATAGATCTGTGAAGCCTATTCTGCTTAGGAGATGTGGAAATATGGAACAATTAGAAATATAGCCTACACTCTATTATGCACGAACAGATTTCATATTCACTAAGTACCCTATGTCATATATGAATGTAGATAGAGAAAATCCGGACAGCATGCTTGATATTCTATACCATATGATAGTTGTAGACTTCTAAGTGAAGTAGTATCTAATTGCTGGAATTATTTTGTTATTATACCGCGAGTTAATCTTGTGTAGTTTTGGATTCATTGGAGTGAGTTTTCACATGGATTGAGGTGGAGTCAGATTTCAAACCCTAGTTTTTGGTTTGAGCTCATGGTGGTAATCTAGTTTAGATCATGTAGTAATATGCTTAAAGACCTCTTCTACTCTACGAAAGTGTAAGCTTTACCCAAGTTTTAAATTCCAGCAGATTCATGTTAGCTAGAGCCCTAGATCCAATCATTTGATGATTGTATTTTGGACTTATTGTATCATATTCTATATAAATAAAGGCATTTGGTTTTTGGTTATTATACTTGTATTGGTGCCAAATAAATTAAGTATAATAACGTCCTAGAGTAGAAGGTTCTTACCTATATCAATCGATTGGTTGAATCGATAGTGAGATGATATAGGGAACACTACTCTAAATCATTCCTAGTCGAGTATTAACATTCAGGGACAATGTTAATGCAATAAGATTAGCATGTAGGTCAACTCGATGACTTAATCTCAAAAGTTATGGATATATAGATATCAAGTTGACACATGGGTATGCATTAGAGAATGTATACTGAATGACCCGCCATGAGAAAGTATCATGGATCGTTATATGAGTGTCATATACTTTCTCATGTGGCTATTAGTATGACTACTAGTCCTTAGACCTGAAGTCACCATGGATCCCTACATAAGGAGTTATGTACTTTAGTTTCGTCAAACGTCACCCGTAACTGGGTGGACTATAAAGGCGATTACTGGGTATATAACAAATTATGCAGAGGGATGTGAGTGATGTAGATGGGATCTATCCCTCCTATATGACGGGAGAGACATCGATATTCTTGATAGAGTGAGACCACGAAGTGCATGGCCATGCCCAAATGAGTCAATATAGGATATTGAGCTCATTTGATTTAGTGTGTCTACTTGGAGTTCAAGATTTAGATTGATTAGAGGATGACACGGTCTATGCCTCATATTGATCAATCTAGATGTCTAGGATAGAAGGACACTTGTCATATTTTGTGAGGAGTCACAATTAGTAGTCACAAGGTGATGTTGGATCTCAACATTTCTTGTAACTTGGGTAGCAATGATGTATTGCTAGATGCCGCTCATTGCTTATGTTTCTAAAGGAGTTTAGAAACATTGCAAACGTTACAAGAACCTATTGAGTCACACACAAAGAACAAGTGGGTGGAGATTGGGTCCATATAATGAACCAATTGGATTAGGTTCATATGATGAACCAAGATGATTAGATTCATTTGATGAATCAAATTGGATTAAGAGTAATCCAAATTGGGCTAATTGAGTTGGACTCAAGTTGATTCATGTATTCAATGAGTCTAATTTAGATTATGACTCATTAAATCAACTTAATTTAATGAATTAGATTCATTATATTAAGTTGGCTTGAATCAAATGGTTAGATTAGATCAACCATGGAAGAGATTTGGTCAAGTTTGACTTGACTTGAGAGGAAGAGGAAGAGTCAAGTTTGACTTGACTAATTGCCACATCATTAGTGAGATGGCAAGATGTGGACCAATGATGATGCTCCACATCATCATGGTATGCAACATCATGGAGGTTACAAGCCTCCATTCCCATTAATGTGGCCAGACACATTAAATGAGTGGGAGTTACTCATGTGGCCGGCCACACAAGTGAATGAGGGGAATGAATTTTCATTCATTAGTCTCATTCATTTCATCTCCTTCCTCTAGCCATTCTCTTCTCCCTCTCCTCTTTCTTGGCCGAGAGTTTCAAGCAAGGTGAAGAGGAATGTGTTGAGTTCCAAGAGAAAGGGTGAAGTGAAGGTCACAAAGGAGGGTACCTAGAGGAGTATGTGAGATTCCTTTTCCTTTCTCTCCTTTCTCCCTTTTTAAATCCTACCCGAGAGCCCTAGAAAGTGCTAGCACACTTGGGTGCTCTCTTCTCCATCCTTGTGTGTTAGAGAACACACCTTGTTCGTGTGGATATCACTAGAGAGTTATCTACGTTGACAACTTCGAGATCCGGTGTACCTTGGACTTGCGGGATTACGAAAAGGGCACGCATCGAAGGTATAACTCTTATCTACTGTAGATCTGGAGTGTGAAACTCGTATTTGTAGTTTTAGAAATTTTTCTTTGCACGGATCCGTTGGCTTTGGGGCTTTCGGGGTTTCCGCGACGCGAAAACGCGGTTTTCGCGGCCCGAAAAACCCAACAGTGGTATCAGAGCCACGTGCAAAGACGAATACGAGTTTCTTTTGTGTTTTATGAAAACTTTTCAGTTCTGTAATATTCTGTAAATTTAGGTTTTTTATAGTTTTTATGGGTAATTTTCTCGTAGAAGCGAAGCACAAGTGTTTCGGCACTTGTAGGCTTCCGCTACCGGGAAGATTTTTCCAAAACGGCCAAGTTTCGACCCAAATTATTTTGGGACAGTGGACTTACGCGCTATAGGATCGCTTAGGAGCAACTCGCGATGGTTAGATCGCGGGTAGGGGTACTGCCCCTAACCCCGCAAGGGGATTTGCTCCGCGATTGCGCCCGAAATCGCTAATCGGGACCGCCGGGAAAAATTTACTCATAAAAATCTGTAAAATTATGTAAATTACAGAAAATTATGAAAAAATATATAATTTTGAATTATATATTATTTTTGTGATAGTCATGGCCCAAAGACCCAATTTGTTTGGACAATATATGTTGTAATTCATAATACGGCCTGCGTGCCGTTATGTGATGTGCGTGCTTGTATTTTTATTTTTTTTAATTTTATTTTCATGACCTGCGCGTCGTGCCTTTCTCATATATTCTGGTTGTAAATTAGATTTAGACTCGAATGTAACTCGAGTTTCAAAATTGTAATGTACAAAAATTGGAGCTGTGGAAGGTCCACTCGAGACGGAGTTACGAGGAAGGCGCGAGCAACACGTGGTGGTCAAAAGGAAGGCGCTTGAGAAGTTGACCTTAGGTTGACCATCCGATCTTCTCATTGGCTTGAGAAGATCGTAGTAGGGCCATGACTAATCATAAAATTTAATTAATTACTTATATGTATGTGATGCATGTTTAATTAAGTAGTTAATTAGTGCCTAGCGATTAGATTAGATCTAAATCGTGCACATGATGCACCATTCGATTAGATTGGATCTATCGAGTATATGATACACATCATCATTTAGATTAGATCTAAATCACGCCAACTCGTAATGCCTACTATACCGTGATACCTACCACTACCTCGATCGCATGTAGTTGTTGAATCTGCCAAAGCAGAGCAACACATACTATCTTGGTAGGGTACGAAGGGACAATCTTGGTCCCTCCTATCAACGCATGGGTGAGTACAACTCAATTAGATTGAGTATTCCTAGTTAACTCGGTTGGATCGAGTATAACTATAGGCATTCTTCCAACGGTTGGAAAGTTAGGTCAAAATCACATATATATTAACTCTCGGGCGTATTAGCCAAAGCTAACTCGAGTTTTAATATAAATGCGGATTTTGATTCTATAAACAAGAGATGCATAGAGATGTAATTGGTAATCGTTACCTACCGATCATACTAAATCTTGGGTGTATTAGCCAAAGCTAACTCAAGGGTTAGTATGATGTGGATCTTGTCCCACGTGAATTATAGAATTCAGTGGGAGCATCATTTAGTTAAAGGCCTAATTAAATGATTAAAAATATGATACTTATTTCTGCTTTTATTTCTGTTGTAGAATTACCATGACGTCGAATACGAACATTTTCTCCCTGCGATCTGTCCTTAAGAAGGACAAGCTCAACGGAGCAAATTTCCTGGACTGGTACAGGAACCTGAGAATAGTTCTCACCCAAGAACGTAAACTGTACGTTCTGGAGCAGCCTATTCCGGAGGCTCCTCCTGCCACTGCCACGCGTGCAGACCGAGATGCTTACAAGAAGCATCAAGATGACACATTAGATGTGTCCTGTCTTATGCTCGCGACCATGAACTCTGAGCTTCAGAAGCAACATGAGTTGATGGGTGCTTACGATATGGTTGAACATCTTTGTCACCTATATCAAGGACAAGCAAGGCACTGGAAGAGGAACTCCAAAGAATACCTGGAAGACCTTAATAAGAAGAGAAATAAGATTTCTACTTCAGGTATATATGTTATAGAAGTCAACCTCTCTATTTCTTCATCGTGGGTATTAGATACTGGATGTGCTTCGCACATTTGTACTAATGTACATGCGCTGAGAAATAGCAGGGCATTGACGAAGGGTGAGATAGACCTACGAGTAGGCAATGGAGCACAGGTTGCTGCTATTGCTGTAGGAACTTACCATCTATCTCTTCACTCTGGGCTTGTACTAGAATTAGATGATTGTTGTTATGTGCCTGCCTTGACTAAGAACATAATTTCAGTTTCTTGTTTGGACAAGAAAGGATTTTCGATTATAATAAAGAATAAATGTTGTTCAGTCTATTTAAACGATATGTTCTATTGTAGTGCACCTCTGATAAACGGACTCTATATTCTAGATCTTGAGAGACCTATCTATAACATAAATACCAAGAGGTTCAAGTCAAACGACATGAACCAAACCTACCTCTGGCACTGTCGCTTAGGTCATATAAATGACAAGCGCTTATCCCAGCTCCATAAGGATGGTTTGCTGGACTCATTTGATTTAGAATCATATGAGATATGCGAGTCATGCCTACGAGGCAAGATGACCAAGACTCCCTTTAGTGGACACATCGAGAGAGCGATTGATTTGTTAGGACTCATTCATAGTGATGTATGTGGCCCTTTCAATGTTACTGCTAGAGGCGATTATAGGTACTTCATCACATTTACTGATGACTTTAGTAGATATGGTTATGTGTACTTGATGACACATAAGTCAGAATCCTTTGAAAAGTTCAAAGAATTCAAGAATGAAGTACAGAACCAGCTTGGCAAGAGTATTAAGATACTTCGATCAGATCGAGGTGGAGAATACCTTAGCCATGAGTTTCGTGACTACCTAGCTGAGTGTGGGATTCTATCCCAACTCACTCCTCCTGGAACACCACAGTGGAATGGTGTATCCGAAAGGAGGAATCGTACCCTATTAGATATGGTACGATCCATGATGAGTCACACAGATCTTCCGACATACCTTTGGGGCTATGCTCTAGACACGGTAGCTTTTATACTCAACCGAGTTCCATCAAAGGCTGTGATAAAGACACCATATAGGATATGGACTGGGAGAGATGCCCAGGTGTCTTTCATGAGGATTTGGGGTTGTGAGGCTTACGTACGACGTCAAGTCTCAGACAAATTAGGACCCAAATCTGACAAGTGCTATTTCATTGGATATCCCAAGGAAACTAAGGGATATTACTTCTACATTCCCAGTCAGCACAAGGTAGTTGTGGCAAAGACTGGGGTCTTTCTAGAAAGGGACTTTGTTTCTAGAAAGACTAGTGGGAGCGCGTTCGATCTTGAAGAAGTTCAAGATGCGAACAATAGCACTGAAGCCTCGATGGAAATTGAACTGGAACCACAAAGTGTTGTGGATGATGTTGTTCCACAAGGAGTTGAGGAACAACAACCAGTTCATGTAGACATACCTCTTCGCAGGTCTAATAGGGTACGTCGTCAGCCTGAGAGATACTCATTTCTCTTGTCTGACCATGATGACGTTATGCTCATAGAGGATGAGCCTACCACCTATCAGGAAGCTGTGATGAGACCAGATTCTGAGAAATGGCTAGAGGCCATGAGATCCGAAATGGAATCCATGTACACCAACCAAGCATGGACTTTGGTTGATGCACCTTAAGGGGTAAAACCCATTGGGTGCAAGTGGGTCTTTAAGAGAAAGACTGACATGGATGGACTTATCTATAAGGGTCGCTTGGTAGCTAAAGGTTTCAAGCAGATTCATGGTATTGACTATGATGAAACCTTTTCTCCAGTAGCGATGTTTAAGTCCATTCGGATCATGCTTGCTATTGCAACTTACCACGATTACGAGATCTGGCAGATGGATGTCAAAACCGTATTTCTGAATGGAAACCTACTCGAGGATGTGTACATGACACAACCTGAGGGTTTTGTAGATCCACAGCATACTAGCAGAGTATGCAAGCTGCATAGGTCCATTTATGGACTAAAGCAAGTTTCTTGGAGTTGGAATCTTCGATTCGATGATACAATCAAGCAGTTTGGTTTCATCAAGAACGAAGATGAACCTTGTGTCTACAAGAAGGTTGTAGGGGACATAGTTGTCTTCCTCATATTGGATGTGGATGACATACTACTCATTGGGAAGGACATCCCTATGCTTCAGTCTGTCAAGACCTGGCTAGGGAGTTGCTTCTCAATGAAGGACTTAGGTGAGGCATCCCGCATTCTAGGGATACAGATCTATAGAGATAGATCTAAGAGATTGCTTGGCCTATGTCAGAGTACATACATTGACAAGGTACTCCTTCGGTTTGCCATGCAGAACTCCAAGAAGGGATTTCTGCCGATGTCACATAGCGTGAGTCTTTCGAAGACTCAAGGTCCCTCTTCTAGAGAGGAGAGAGACCGCATGGATCAGATCCCTTATGCCTCAGCCATAGGATCGATCATGTAAGCCATGCTATGTACTCGACCTGATGTCTCGTATGCTTTGAGCATGACGAGCAGATACCAGTCAGATCTAGGTGAAAGTCACTGGATAGCGGTCAAGAATAATCTTAAGTACTTAAGAAGGACTAAAGAATATTTCTTGATATATGGAGGCAATAATGAGCTAGCTGTAAAGGGTTACAGTGATGCTAGCTTCCAGACCGACCAGGATGACTATAGATCGTAGTCGGGATTCGTATTTTGCATTAATGGTGGTGCTGTCAGCTGGAAGAGTTCGAAGCAAAATACAGTAGCTGATTCTACAACATAAGCTGAGTACATTGCTGCATCAGAGGCAGCAAAGGAGGCAGATTGGATCCGCAAGTTCATTACTGAACTTGTAGTGGTTCCTAGCATTGCTGACCCTATTGAGCTCTATTGTGACAACAATGGAGCTATAGCACAGGCGAAGGAACCTCGCTCACACCAGCGGACCAAACACATACTACGACGCTTCCATCTCATTCGAGAGATCATCGAGAGAGGAGATGTGAAGATTTGCAGAGTACCTACAGAGGCTAACATCGCAGATCCCTTGACCAAAGCTTTGGCACAGAGGAAGCATGATAGTCACACTAGGTCATTTGGGCTTAGAGCCTATACTGATTGGCACTAGTGCTAGTGGGAGATTGTTAGCTAGAGCCCTAGAGCCAATCATTTGATGATTGTATTTTGGACTTATTGTATCATATTCTATATAAATAATGGCATTTGGTTTTTGGTTATTATACTTGTATTGGTGCCAAATAAACTAAGTATTATAACATCCTAGAGTAGAAGGATCTTACCTATATCAATCGATTGGTTGAATTGATTGTGAGATGATATAGGGAACACTACTCTAAATCATTCCTAGTCGAGTATTAATATTCAGGGACAATGTTAATGCAATAAGACTAGCATGTAGGTCAACTCGATGACTTGATCTCACAAGTTATGGATATAGAGATATCAAGTTGACACATGGGTATGCATTAGAGAATGTATACTGAATGACCCGCCATGAGAAAGTATCATCGATCGTTATATGAGTGTCATATACTTTCTCATGTGGCTATTAGTATGACTACTAGTCCTTAGACCTGAAGTCACCATGGATCCCTACATAAGGAGTTATGTACTTTGGTTTCGTCAAATGTCACCCGTAACTGGGTGGACTATAAAGGCGATTACTGGGTATATAACAAATTATGCAGAGGGATGTGAGTGATGTAGATGGGATCTATCCCTCCTATATGATGGGAGAGACATCGGTATTCTTGATAGAGTGAGACCACGAAGTGCATGGCCATGCCCAAATGAGTCAATATAGGATATTGAGCTCATTTGATTTAGTGTGTCTACTTGGAGTTCAAGATTTAGATTGATTAGAGGATGACATGGTCTATCCCTCATATTGATCAATCTAGATGTCTAGGATAGAAGGACACTTGTCATATTTTGTGAGGAGTCACAATTAGTAGTCACAAGGTGATGTTGGATCTCAACATTTCTTGTAACTTGGGTAGCAATGATGTATTGCTAGATGCCGCTCATTGCTTATGTTTCTAAAGGAGTTTAGAAACATTGCCAACGTTACAAGAACCTATTGGGTCACACACAAAGAACAAGTGGGTGGAGATTGGGTTCATATGATGAACCAATTGGATTAGGTTCATATGATGAACCAAGATGATTAGATTCATTTGATGAATCAAATTGGATTAAGAGTAATCCAAATTGGGCTAATTGAGTTGGACTCAAGTTGATTCATGTATTCAATGAGTCTAATTTAGATTATGACTCATTAAATCAACTTAATTTAATGAATTAGATTCATTATATTAAGTTGGCTTGAATCAAATGGTTAGATTAGATCAACCATGGAAGAGATTTGGTCAAGTTTGACTTGACTTGAGAGGAAGAGGAAGAGTCAAGTTTGACTTGACTAATTGCCACATCATTAGTGAGATGGCAAGATGTGGACCAATGATGATGCTCCACATCATCATGGTATGCCACATCATGGAGGTTACAAGCCACCATTCACATTAATGTGGCCGGACACATTAAATGAGTGGGAGTTACTCATGTGGCCGGCCACACAAGTGAATGAGGGGAATGAATTTTCATTCATTAGTCTCATTCATTTCATCTCCTTCCTCTAGCCATTCTCTTCTCCCTCTCCTCTTTCTTGGCCGAGAGTTTCAAGCAAGGTGATGAGGAATGTGTTGAGTTCCAAGAGAAAGGGTGAAGTGAAGGTCACAAAGGAGGGTACCTAGAGGAGTATGTGAGATTCCTTTTCCTTTCTCTCCTTTCTCCCTTTTTAAATCCTACCCGAGAGCCCTAGAAAGTGCTAGCACACTTGGGTGCTCTCTTCTCCATCCTTGTGTGTTAGAGAACACACCTTGTTCGTGAAGATATCACTAGAGAGTTGTCTACGTTGACAACTTTGAGATCCGGTGTACCTTGGACTTGTGGGATTACGAAAAGGGCACGCATCGAAGGTATAACTCTTATCTACTGTAGATCTGGAGTGTGAAACTCGTATTTGTAGTTTTAGAAATTTTTCTTTGCACGGATCCGTTGGCTTTGGGGCTTTCGGGGTTTCCGCGAAGCGAAAACGCGGTTTTCGCGACGCGAAAACGCGGTTTTCGCGGCCCGAAAAACCCAACAGTTCAGGCATTCCATCATCTTTATGAATCACTTTCTTTTATAGTAATAGCATTCTTACCTTATTCCTTGCTTTGCTGGAAACGAATCAGAATCTGTAGACCTACAGAGTGCATGCTTTAGTACATCATGGGTTAACTTTTGATAGCAGTAGTGATTACCTCTTCCTTATGCTCTGTTTTGCTAGAAGTAATTTAGAAGGTGTAGGTTTGTTAAGTGTATGTCCTAGTATGTTGCTATCTTTATGTGGAAATTTCTGATAGTAGCAACATTCTTTCCTCATGCTTTGCCTTGTTGGAAACAGCCTAGAAGTGTAGACCTAGTAAGTGCAGATTTTCGAATTCTTTAAGCATGACATATGTTTTATTTTAATATGAATTCTTTGCTTCTAGTATGCATAGCTTTAAGTCCATCATATTCCTAAACATGATTTACCTTAAGCTCTAACTGTTTTTACCTAGGTTGACTTAATTGAATGCAATCATGCCATAAGTGGTTGAGGTTGACCAAATAATGTTATGGAGATTTTTGGTGCAATTATACCAAGCAGTCGAGGCCAACTAAGTAGCTTTAATATTCGAACAACATGCTTAAGTTAAGTTGATATCGTTTGTCAAGTAGATTAAGATTAATTAAATACTTATCAATCAAGTCAAGGGTGGTTGAATATTTGACAATTGAAGAGGTCTAAGTAAGTTAAGATTGATACGATACTTTATGGATTGAATTGGGTCACACCTTTGTGATAAGTTGAGGTGTAACGCCCCGCCCCTTCCTGCTCAAGCTGACGGGGGTTACTTATCTTTTCTTCTTAAAACAACGGAAGTCTTGTCTATAGTATATATATTTTTTTTCTTTTTAAAACTTTTCCTTTACTTTTCAAAACATCATCACTAACTACCTATTATATAAAGTCACATAGCATGCTTAACATAAATTTAAACCATAATACTAATAAGCATGATGAAATGTCATGGAGTCATAAAAGAACGACATAAGCATAATTCTTATTAACTAGAAGCAGGTCTTTCTCTTTAGCCGAGTCACTACTACACACGTCCTTCTTGCCCCCTCCTGCTGCTCCCTTAGTACATCCATTCTTGGCCCTTATCTATGGTACAAGGAAAGTAAGCTATGAGCACGCAAGGCTCAGTAAGATCCTTTCCTACTCACAAAAACCTTATAGCATAGCATAATCTCCAAGGCATAAAGCATAAAGACAACTCATCATATCATGTATAGAAGCATCATATCGTAACATAATCGTAAGGTGTCATGGCATATCATAAAGTGCATCCTAGCTTAACATAATATAATCATAAGCATCATGGCATAACAGGGTAAAATCATAAAGTGCATCCTAGCATAACATAACATAATCATAAGCATCATGGCATATCATGATATAATCAAAAAGTGCATCCTAGCATAACATAACATAATCATAAGTATCATGGCATATCATAACATAATCATAAAGTGCATCCTAGCATAACATAACATAATCATAAGTATCATGGCATATCATAACATAATCATAAAGTGTTATGCGAGATGACTTTCAAAAACATGTATCATGAAAAATATATGCAACATGTCTTTTGAAAACTTATTACATACATACTTAAACATAATCTCAACATGATTAGGGCCCCGGCTTGTACCACATACATAAATGCGCGCGTCCTATGTAGGTCCAAGGTAGCAAGTCTTGAACCCTACAAGGCATACATACTAGGCCCGTTTCTTAGTCCATCGACCTAAGGGCACTTAGGAGCCCATCCCTAACGAGGCCCGTTTCTTAGTCCATCGACCCCGGGGCGCTTATGGAGCCCACCCTTGGTACAAGCCATATAAAGTAAAGTAGCATGTCATACATATCATGGTTCTTATTATTTCATACACATCATATTTCTTATCATATTATACCATACAAAATTTGAACACACAGCTCATCATAATAGCATGTATAATTTGGGCACACAGCACATCATAAATACATGCATAGTTTGGGCACACAGCTCATCATAAAAGCATGCATAGTTTGGGCACACAGCTCATCATAAATAGCATGCATAATTTGGGCACACAACTCATCATTATATCATGCATAATTTGGGCACACAGCTCATCATAAATAGCATGCATAACTTGGGCACACAACACATCATAAGGGTTACCAACATGCATAGATCATAAGTATACATAATTAAACATAGAAGCATAGCAAGCTCTTACCACATCATATAACATTGCATGTGAGATACATGGGAATCATATTTAGATCTCTAACCCTAATGTCATATAGTGGCCGAAACATATAGTTGTGACTTAGGTTAAAAAATCAACATACAAGCATGTGAACCCTAAACTAATATCATATCATGTACCATAAGGAACATCATGAGCATGTTTAGGTTAGGTTCTAGGTTTCCTAAGCTTATAAACTTATCATGGCCGAATCTTATCAAGCATCACATTGGGTTAAAATCAACATTCAAGCATATGAACTCTAAACCAATTTCATAGCAAATATTACAAGGAACATCATGAGCATAATTAGGTTGGGTTCTAAGTTTCCTAGGCCCTTAAACTTGTTGTGGACGAAACTTGTAAAGCTTGGAACTAGGTTTCAAGTGTCATAAAAGCATGGGAACCCTAAATCAATATCATAGCAATTATTACAAGGAACATCATAAGCATAATTAGGTTAGGTTCTAAGTTTCCTAGGCCCTTAAATTTGTTGTGGCCGAAACTTGTAAAGCTTGGAACTAGGTTTCAAGTGTCATAAAAGCATGGGAACCCTAAACCAATATCATAGCAATTATTACAAGGAACATCATGAGCATAATTAGGTTAGGTTCTAAGTTTCCTAGACCCTTAAACTTGTTGTGGCCGAAACTTGTAAAGCTTGGAACTAGGTTTCAAGTGTCATAAAAGCATGGGTACCCTAAACCAATATCATAGAAATTATTACAAGGAACATCATGAGCATAATTAGGTTAGGTTCTAAGTTTCCTAGGTCCTTAAACTTGTTGTGGCTGAAACTTTTAAGGCTTGGAACTAGGTTTCAAGTGTCATAAAAACATGGGAACCCTAAACCAATTTAATAGAAATTATTACAAGGAACATCATGAGCATAATTAGGTTGGGTTCTATGTTTCCTAGGACTTTAAACTAATTGTGGCTGAAAGTTCATGAAGCATGAAATAAGGTTCCACTCAACATACAAGCATGAGAAAAATCATGTTACTTCATATTTTATCATAAGGAAAAATCATAGCATGCTTGGTTTAGGTTTTAAGTTCTCCTAGGCCCTTAATCTTGTCTTGGCCGAAAGTTTAAAGAGAGAAAATTCAAATTCTAAGCAACATACAAGTAGGAGGATATTAAGCAAAGCTCTTATCAAGGGTTCATATCATAAGAAAAACATGGTGATCAAATTTAGGGTCTAATCTTTTCTAGGGTCCCTCTTCTTGTTGGCCGAACTTACCATGGATCACCCCTTAGGTTTTTAGAAATCTATTTTCATAAATGAAAGCACCTATAAACTACTTGTACCACAGGTGAGGGGATACTTACATCCTTTCGCTTGTGGTTTTTCTTAAGGAAAAAGGTACCCTAGGTGCAAAGGAAGGAGAGAGCTTCTTCTTCTTGCACCTCCTTTTGTTTCTCTTGCTTGGAAGGGGTAGATCTTGAAGGCTTCTTCTTGTAAATTAGTTTTCTTGGAGAGGAACTTAGCTTAGCTTTTGGAATAAGGAGAGGGAGGGGCTCTTGGTTTCGGTGGAGAATGAAGAAGGAGAAGGAAGGAGGAAGAAAAAGAATTTAATCTCTTGTTTTTCTTCTCCCAATCCAATTTATTCCTTTGTAAATGAAGCATGTATTCATTCATTCCCTCAACTCCTCTTTTCCCTCATTCCTTTAATTCCACGAAAATAGAGAGAGGGAGGGAAGTAGGCAATTTATCTTTTGCTTGCTTCTTCTCTTAACCAAGAGAAAGAGAAGGTAAGCAACTTGGTTTTCTCTTGTTCTTTTACTTAACCATCTTCTCTCCTTTAACTACCATTTCCATTCTCTTTTATTCACTTATTATTCTTTACTCTAGTGGTTCCATCCACTAATTTAACTCTATTACTTGTGGGAGGTTCAAGGTTCAAATCCTTGACCTCACCTCTTATTATTCTATTTTGGTTTCTATTTTTTTTTCCTTTTCTCTTATTTTTATGCTCTAAAGAAAATAACACCCATATACTTATCTTATAATTTCGTGGGTGTTACAAAACCCCATACTTCATAGGAAGTTCGTCCTCGAACTTAAAATAGCGACGTCGGGTGGTACCGGACTTCCGGCTGAGTACATCGGCCACCTTGTTCGCTTTTCCGGGATGATAAAAGATTTCACAATCGTAATCCTTGACTAGCTCGAGCCATCTGCGTTGTCTCATATTTAGGTCTTTCTGCGTGAAGAAATATTTCAGACTCTGGTGGTCTGTATAAATCCTGCACTGGGCTCCATATAAGTAATGCCTCCATGTTTTTAGAGCGAAGACCACCGCTGCTAGTTCTAAATCATGAATGGGGTAATTTCTTTCATGCTCTTTGAGTTGTCTAGAGGCATAGGCGATGACTTTGCCGTCTTGCATGAGTACAGCTCTAAGTCCTAGTAAGGAAGCATCGCTATACATATCAAAGTCTTTGTTACTTTCCGGAAGAGTAAGGATCGGAGCACTGGTCAGTCTCCGTTTCAGTTCCGTAAAACTCTTCTCGCAGTCGTCCGTCCATTCGTACTTTTTGTTTTTCTTGGTGAGAACCGTCATAGGGGCTGTAATTTTGGAGAAATCCTCTACGAACTTCCTGTAGTAGCCCGTTAATCCCAAAAAACTTCTGATTTCGCTGGCATTCTTTGGCCTGTTCCAATTACTTACAGCTTCAATCTTGCTTGGATCTACCATGACTCCATCCTTGGAGATGACATGACCCAAGAATATTACTCGGTCTAGCCAGAACTCACATTTGGAGAACTTTGCATATAGTTGTTTTTCTCGGAGAATTTGCAGTACAATATTCAGATGTTCGACATGTTCTTCCTGGGTTCTTGAATAGATGAGAATATCGTCAATGAAGACGATCACACATTTATCGAGATATGCCGCAAATACCCGATTCGTCAAATCCATGAACACAACAGGGGCATTTGTCACTCTGAAGGGCATAACTACGAACTCATAGTGTTCGTATCTTGTTCGAAAAGCTATCTTTGGTATATCATCTTGTTTCACTTTCACTTGATGATAGCCGGACCTTAGGTCAATCTTCGAGAAGACAGTTGCTCCCTTCAATTGGTCGAACAGATCGTCGATCCGTGGAAGGGGGTATCTGTTCTTGATTATCGCGTTGTTCAGCGCTCGATAGTCTATACACATTCGCATAGACCCATCCTTCTTTTTCACAAACAGTACCGGAGCTCCCCATGGAGAGTGACTAGGGCGAATAAGTCCCTTGTCGAGTAACTCCCGTAGCTGCTTCTTGAAGTTCCTTCAACTCGGTCGGCGCCATCCGGTAAGGTGCTTTAGAGATTGGTTTAGTACCAGGAACTAATTTGATCGTAAATTCTATTTCTCTATCAGGGGCTAATCCTGGTAGTTCATCGGGAAATACTTCTGGATAGTTGCATACCACCCTGACCTCTTCTAGCTTCTGGCCCCCGGTTTGACTTGTATCAACCACGTGCGCTAGAAATCCAGTACATCCTTTGTCTAACATCCTTTGTGCCTTTACTGCTGATAAGAATCTTTCAGTTTCTTTCCCAGGTTCCCCAATGAATTCATACATCGGTTTAGCTTCAGGTCGGAAGACTACCTTTCTCTTACGGCACTCGATTGAAGCGCCGTACTTGCTCAGGAAATCCATGCCCAGTATAATGTCATAATCCCACATGTCGAGTACTATCAGATTGCAGTAGAGTTCCCTGTCTGCGATTCGGATAGGTACGGCCCGCAGCATATGATCTGATGGCATAACTTCCCTGTCGCGTTGTTCAGCGCTCGATAGTCTATACACATTCGCATAGACCCATCCTTCTTTTTCACAAACAGTACCGGAGCTCCCCATGGAGAGTGACTAGGGCGAATAAGTCCCTTGTCGAGTAACTCCCGTAGCTGTTTCTTGAAGTTCCTTCAACTCAGTCGGCGCCATCCGGTAAGGTGCTTTAGAGATTGGTTTAGTACCAGGAACTAATTCGATCATAAATTCTATTTCTCTATCAGGGGCTAATCCTGGTAGTTCATCGGGAAATACTTCTGGATAGTTGCATACCACCCTGACCTCTTCTAGCTTCTGGCCCCCGGTTTGACTTGTATCAACCACGTGCACTAGAAATCCAGTACATCCTTTGTCTAACATCCTCTGTGCCTTTACAGCTGATAAGAATCTTTCAGTTTCTTTCCCAGGTTCCCCAATGAATTCAAACATCGGTTCAGCTTCAGGTCGGAAGACTACCTTTCTCTTACGACACTCGATTGAAGCGCCGTACTTGCTCAGGAAATCCATGCCCAGTATAATGTCATAATCCCACATGTCGAGTACTATCAGATTGCAGTAGAGTTCCCTGTCTGCGATTCGGATAGGTACGACCCGCAGCATATGATTTGATGGCATAACTTCCCCGGATGATAGGTTGTTAAGAACGTGCCATTTAGTGTTTGGGGTGGCATGTCTAATTTCTTCGTAAATGGTGCTGAGACGAATGAGTGTGTCGTCCCAGTATCAAATAATACTATAGCATACTGACTGAAAATAAGCAGCTGACCTGTAACGACGGTAGAGGCGCTCGCCACATCTTCTTTAGTAAGCGAGAAAACCCTGGCGTTCGTTGTAGTTGGCGGGGCTTCCAATCTCCCTTGGCTAATCGGCGTTCCTTCAATAACAGCTTGCATCTGATGTAGTTGTGAGGGGGCACTCTTGTTCTGGTTATTGTGCTGGGGTGGTGCCTGAAACCGGTTAGTGCAGTCTCTGGCCAGATGTCCTTCCCCTCCGCAATTATAGCACCTTCTTATACCCTTGTGACATACTCCGGAATGCAGCTTTCCGTAAATAGTGCACTGGGGGTATTTCGGTTGCTTATTCACTGAGCCACCTTTAGCATTGTCCCATTGTTTCCTTTTTCCGGTAGAGGTCCCTTTCCAGCTTGTTTTGGTACCTGAAGGTCTCTGTCCTTCTGTTCGGGCCTGACTCTTATTCTCGTTCATCGCTTTCTGATAATGTTCTGTGATTAGGGCACTGTTGACTAATTCCTCTGTAGTCTGCGGTCTATTAATTCCGCCGGCCACGTTCAGTGCTATCTCGGGTCGAAGCATCTTCAGCATCAGTCTGACCCTTTCTCTTTCTGTGCGAACCAACTCTGGACATAGGCGTGCTAGACGGTTGAAGCGCTTTACTGCTTCGTTCACTGATAGGTCACCTTGCCGAAACTCGGTGAACTCGTCGTAATGCCGATTCGTCACTTGCATATGGAAGAACTCTTCGAAGAACTCTGTCTCGAAGTCCGTCCAGTTCATCAGATTAATCTGTCTCTTTGCCTTTACTCTTTCCCACCACATTCTTGCGTCTCCGGAAAAGCAGAATGATACACATTTGATCTTTTCTGATACGAGCCAGTCCAGTAATTCCACTATGCTTTCTACTGTCTGAACCAGGCCTGAGCGTCCCATGGCTTGCAAGTACCTGAGAAGTTTTCCGGCTTTAGCCTTAGCCACTGTATCAAGTAGGTCTCATGTCGGACCACTGGGACAGGGGCTATCGGTGGTACTGATGCAACTACGGGGATGACGGGCACTGCATTCTGATTTACTGGCGGGGTGGCAGGATTTTCTTGCTGACCCATCAAAGTTGTGATCAGCTGTTGTTGCTCCGTGATCTGACGCTAGAGGTCGGTCACTACCTGGGTCAGATCTGGTGGAATCGCTGTCTCGTCTGCCCAGGTAGTACGTCTCCTAGCCATGCTTATCTTCATTAAATGACAATAAATTATCGTTATTTCTACCCAGGCTAACATAAGATCATTATTATTCTTATCCTACCATCATGCATACCTAAACTAGAACTATGACTTATCATCATCAAAGAATAAGTAAACATGCATAATATTAAAGCATCATAGTAGAATTAAATTAAGCATATAGATTCTTACTTGGAGCGGCAGGATGGAGGCTTGACATGTGTGTAGTGAAAAGGCTAAACCTGGCTCTGATACTAAACTGTAACGCCCCGCCCCTTCCTGCTCAAGCTGACGGGGGTTACTTATCTTTTCTTATTAAAACAGCGGAAGTCTTGTCTATAGTATATATATATTTTTTCTTTTTAAAACTTTTCCTTTACTTTTCAAAGCATCATCACTAACTACCTATCATATAAAGTCACATAGCATGCTTAACATAAATTTAAACCATAATACTAATAAGCATGATGAAATGTCATGGAGTCATAAAAGAACGACATAAGCATAATTCTTATTAACTAGAAGCAGGTCTTTCTCTTTAGCCGAGTCACTACTACACACGCCCTTCTTGTCCCCTCCTGCTGCTCCCTTAGTACATCAATTCTTTGCCCTTATCTGTGGTACAAGGAAAGTAATCTATGAGCACACAAGGCTCAGTAAGATCCTTTCCTACTCACAAAAACCTTATAGCATAGCATAATCTCCAAGGCATAAAGCATAAAGACAACTCATCATATCATGTATAGAAGCATCATATCGTAACATAATCGTAAGGTGTCATGGCATATCATAAAGTGCATCCTAGCTTAACATAATATAATCATAAGCATCATTGCATAACACGGTAAAATCATAAAGTGCATCCTAGCATAACATAACATAATCATAAGCATCATGGCATATCATGATATAATCATAAAGTGCATCCTAGCATAACATAACATAATCATAAGTATCACGGCATATCATAACATAATCATAAAGTGCATCCTAGCATAACATAACATAATCATAAGTATCATGGCATATCATAACATAATCATAAAGTGTTATGTGAGATGACTTTCAAAAACATGTATCATGAAAAATATATGCAACATGTCTTATGAAAACTTATTACATACATACTTAAACATAATCTCAACATGATTAGGGCCCCGGCTTATACCACATATATAAATGCGCGCGTCCTATGTAGGTCCAAGGTAGCAAGTCTTAAACCCTACAAAGCATACATACTAGGCCCGTTTCTTAGTCCATCGACCTTGGGGCACTTAGGAGCCCATCCCTAACGAGGCCCGTTTCTTAGTCCATCGACCTTGGGGCACTTAGGGGCCCATCACTAACGAGGCCCGTTTCTTAGTCCATCGACCCCGAGGCGCTTATGGAGCCCACCCTTGGTACAAGCCATATAAAGTAAAGTAGCATGTCATACATATCATGGTTCTTATTATTTCATACACATCATATTTCTTATCATATCATACCATACAAAATTTGGGCACACAGCTCATCATAATAGCATGTATAATTTGGGCACACAGCACATCATAAATACATGCATAGTTTGGGCACACAGCTCATCATAAAAGCATGCATAGTTTGGGCACACAGCTCATCATAAATAGCATGCATAATTTGGGCACACAGCTCATCATAATATCATGCATAATTTGGGCACACAGCTCATCATAAATAGCATGCATAACTTGGGCACACAGCACATCATAAGGGTTACCAACATGCATAGATCATAAGTATACATAATTAAACATAAAAGCATAGCAAGCTCTTACCACATCATAAAACATTCCATGTGAGATACATGGGAATCATATTTAGATCTCTAACCCTAATGTCATATAGTGGCCAAAACATATAGTTGTGACTTAGGTTAAAAAATCAACATACAAGCATGTTAACCCTAAACCAATATCATATCATATACCATAAGGAACATCATGAGCATGTTTAGGTTAGGTTCTAGGTTTCCTAAGTTTATAAACTTATCATGGACGAATCTTATCAAGCATCACATTGGGTTAAAATCAACATTCAAGCATGTGAACCCTAAACCAATTTCATAGCAAATATTATAAGGAACATCATGAGCATAATTAGGTTGGGTTCTACTTTCCCAGGCCCTTAAACTTGTTGTGGCCGAAACTTGTAAAGCTTGTAACTAGGTTTCAAGTGTCATAAAAGCATGGGAACCCTAAACCAATATCATAGCAATTATTACAAGGAACATCATGAGCATAATTAGGATAGGTTCTAAGTTTCCTAGGCCCTTAAATTTGTTGTGGCCGAAACTTGTAAAGCGTGGAACTAGGTTTCAAGTGTCATAAAAGCATGGGAACCCTAAACCAATATCATAGCAATTATTACAAGAAACATCATGAGCATAATTAGGTTAGGTTCTAAGTTTCCTAGGCCCTTAAACTTGTTGTGGCCGAAACTTGTAAAGCTTGGAACTAGGTTTCAAGTGTCATAAAAGCATGGGAACCCAAAACCAATATCATAGCAATTATTACAAGGAACATCATGAGCATAATTAGGTTAGGTTCTAAGTTTCCTAGGCCCTTAAACTTGTTGTGGCCGAAACTTTTAAGGCTTGGAACTAGGTTTCAAGTGTCATAAAAACATGGGAACCCTAAACCAATTTCATAGCAATTATTACAAGGAACATCATGAGCATAATTAGGTTGGGTTCTAAGTTTCCTAGGCCTTTAAACTAATTGTGGCCGAAAGTTCATGAAGCATGAAATAAGGTTCCTCTCAACATACAAGCATGAGAAAAATCATGTTACTTCATATTCTATCATAAGGAAAAATCATAGCATGCTTGGTTTAGGTTTTAAGTTCTCCTAGGCCCTTAATCTTGTCTTGGCCGAAAGTTTAAAGAGAGAAAATTCAAATTCTAAGCAACATACAAGTAGGAGGATATTAAGCAAAGCTCTTATCAAGGGTTCATATCATAAGAAAAACATGGTGAGCATATTTAGGGTCTAATCTTTTCTAGGGTCCCTCTTCTTGTTGGCCGAACTTACCATGGATCACCCCTTAGGTTTTTAGAAATCTATTTTCATAAATGAAAGCACCTATAAGCTACTTGTACCACAGGTGAGGGGATACTTACATCCTTTCGCTTGTGGTTTTTCTTAAGGAAAAAGGTACCCTAGGTGCAAAGGAAGGAGAGAGCTTCTTCTTCTTGCACCTCCTTTTGTTTCTCTTGCTTGGAAGGGGTAGATCTTGAAGGCTTCTTCTTGTAAATTAGTTTTCTTGGAGAGGAACTTAGCTTAGCTTTTGGAATAAGGAGAGGGAGGGGCTCTTGGTTTCAGTGGAGAATGAAGAAGGAGATGGAAGGAGGAAGAAAAAGAATTTAATCTCTTGTTTTTCTTCTCCCAATCCAATTTATTCCTTTGTAAATGATGCATGTCTTCATTCATTCCCTCAACTCCTCTTTTCCCTCATTCCTTTAATTCCACGAAAATAGAGAGAGGGAGGGAAGTAGGCAATTTATCTTTTGCTTGCTTCTTCTCTTAACCAAGAGAAAGAGAAGGTAAGCAACTTGGTTTTCTCTTGCTCTTTTACTTAACCATCTTCTCTCCTTTAACTACTATTTCCATTCTCTTTTATTCACTTATTATTTTTTACTCTAGTGGTTCCATCCACTAATTTAACTCTATAACTTGTGGGAGGTTCAAGGTTCAAATCCTTGACCATACATCTTATTATTCTATTTTGGTTTCTATTTTTTTTTTCCTTTTCTCTTATTTTTATGCTCTAAAGAAAATAACACCCATATACTTATTTTATAATTTCGTGGGTGTTACATGAGGATTGTTTCTTTAAACTTGTTGCCGTGAATTACAAAGGAAGAAAATAAAATATAAGCTTAGTACCAATAAAAACAAGATCTTATCCCAGTAGCTGGGATTTAGCTTGTTTTTCCTTGCTTTTGGATCAGATTGGTCTTCTTCTTTAGTTGTTTTGGAGATCTTTGTGAAGGGGTAAGCTTTGAATAAGATTACATAGGTTTGCTTTAAAAGTTATAGTGCAGAAGTAGTTTTGCCTTTTTCTATTAGCAAGTGCAGAATTTTGATTAGCATAAAGTAGTGCAAATTTTTGTAAGTTATGTATGCAGATTTCTATTTAAGCTTGAAATGCAGATTTCTGTTAAGCATTGCAGTATAGAATTTTGTTAAGCATTGTAGTGTAGATTTGCTTTAAGTATTTAGTTTCTTTAGTAGTGCAGATTTGCTAATAGATAGTTTATGGATAGCATTGTAGAACAAGGCTTTAGATTTCCCTTAAATATGCATGATTGTGTATTACCTAGTTGATTTCACTTATAGATGCATATGGAAAAATACCCTAACAGTATTTTGAGTTTAAGAAAAGTATAAGAAAGATAAAGAAAAGAAAGAAAAATGCCAAGGCCTTAAGTAGATCCCAAAATCAAGACTTTAGGGATTTGGACACGCAAGGTGCTTGAGGAAATGCCAAGGTATTTTATATTAGAAGAGTTCAAAAAAAATTAACAAGTATAAGGAAGTTATAGTTAAAAAGAAAATAAGTATATTACTTTTAAATGGCATGTACCGGACACAAGGTCCATTTGGTGGGCTCCTAGATCGCCCCTAGGCACAAGATTGCCTAGAAGTACATTAGTAGTTTCGGGATTAGCTACCTTGACTCTTATTAAGGATGCGCGCAAATTGGTACCATGTCGGGCCCAAGAAGAAGTTTATTATAATTTTGAAGTATTAAAGTATAAGTTTTTGGAATAAATGAAACAAGCTTCATTTATGCTTAGAGTCAGCAAGTTTAGCTTCTTTTAATTCGAAGCATGCAATATTAGTTTTGTTTGTTTCCTAATTAGTTATTTAGCATGATTAGCTTTATCTTCCAGTATGCAGTTTTATCATTGTATAGCATGATTAGCTATTAGAATTACATGAGTAGATTTCTTTAGCTTTTCTTTGCTTAGAGATTGACATGAGTAGTTATGTTTATGCTCTACTTTCCTTTAGAGCATACAGTTTCTAGTTCTTTCTGTATACATGCATATCCGTGTTTTTGTGAGTTAGATAGCGCTTACTAAGTAAATTTTGCTTATAGATTGTATTTCCTCTTACTGCAGATAAAGGAAAGGAAAGGATATAGCAAGGGTGGCGACAAGGTGGTGCGGATGGTGTGTGATGCCAGGACTGTGGGAGAGAACTGGGAAGTTTTGCGTTTTCGTGTTTAGTGGATAAGAAGTAATTGAGTTGTACTCTATGGTTGATGTCATTGAGACTGTATTTTATATTCTATGTTCCTATTGAGTTTCTATGTAATAGGTAGATATTATAGTTTTTGTCACTTATTATACTGCATGGGTGTTTGATATATGTTCCAACCGCCTGTGGCTGTGTATACTGTGTATGTATTGATGTTTATGGTCACCGGTACAGGGGAGACTCTGTCGAAATTTTTCGGTAGGGATTCCTTGTGTTTTCAATCATACCGGTTAAGTAGAGTTAGTAGTTAAGTAACGGTCATCCTTAGAGAGTAGTAGTAGTAGTAGTAAGAAGGGTGGTCGTTACAGTTGGTATCAGAGCAGTTCTCATTCCCCAACATCACACATTAGCATCATCTTTGTTGTCTTCAAGTAAGAAAGTATTTAAGTTTTCTTTTATGCTTTCCCTTATTATTTGCAGTATAGAGTATCTACTTGTATGCGCTTAAGTAAGAAGAAAATTCTTGTTTGATACATATGCCATATGATTAGGAAGAATAGAAATGCTTTTAGTTTTGTTTTTCTCTGTATAACTAGATGTCATGAAGAGGATGTCCCCATACCGCTTGTACTGTGGACTGAGCTTAGGAGAATGAAGAGCCCAGAACAACTGAGCCTAATCTCTCTAAAGTTGTTGCTCAACTCCAGAGACAAGTGGCGGAGCAGCAACAAGTGATCGTCAATCTGATGGCGAATCAGTAGCCAGTCCCTCCCACTCCTCCAACTATCAATGTGGAGACTCCAGTGGTGACTGAGGTTCTACCAGCTACCCTGGAAGTCCCCACAGCACCTAGAAGACAAGAAGCATACCTGATACAGTGGATGAAGCTAAAACCAGAAAGTTTCTCAGGCACGACTGAGCCCTGGGATGCTCAGGCTTGGTTCAAGACACTGGAGAGCACCATGGAGCTTCTTGACTGGCCAGAAGTCGAGAAGGTCAAGTGTGCCTCTTTCTGCCTATCAGGAAATGCTCGTATGTGGTGGGAGAGAGAGAGAGTTAAGAGCAAGAGAGTAGCCAATCAGATGAGCTGGACTGACTCCGAGACAGAGTTTCACGAAGAATTTTTCCGCTTATGGATCACCAATAAACATTATGATGAGTTTATATAATTCAGAAGGTGAACCATCCTTTGAGTTTATGGGAGTACCAAAGAGGAAGACCTAGAGATTCCTCTCCTCCCTCACAGCTCACCAGATGTTAGCTAAAGGGTGTGCTAGTTTTCTTGCATTCATTGTGAGTACAGAAGAACAAGAAAGACCCAAGCAGGAGGAAGTTCGGATAGTCCGTGAGTATCTGGAGGTATTCCCCAAAAGAGCTACTTGGACTACCTCCCAACAGAGAAGTGGAGTTTGAAATTGAATTGGTTCCTGACACTAGCCCAATTTCAAAAGCTCCGTACCGAATTTCTCTAGCAGAGCTAAAATAGTTACAAGAACAATTTCAGGAGCTAATTGACCAGGGTTTCATCCGCCCTAGTCATTCACCCCAAGGAGCTTCAGAGTTGTTCCTTAAGAAGAAAGACGGTCTATGAGGATGAGCATAGATTTTAGAGCGCTGAGCAAAGTAACAGTTAAGGACAAGTACCCTCTTTTCAAAATAGATGATCTATTTGATCAGCTAAAGAGGGCAACAGTGTTCTCTAAAACATACCTGCGCTTTGGGTACCAACAGTTGGAAGTGAAAGGAAGTGATACACCCAGAATAGTTTCCATGACCAGATATGGACACTACGAATTTGTAGTCATGCCAATTGGTGTGACTAATGCACCTATGGTCTCCAGAGACTTTATAACAGACCTTCCAAGGACCACGAATGAGTACGATGCGATATGAATGATAGAGGACCGAGAAGTTAAGAGACTAAGGAACAAAGAGTACCATTAGTGAAAGTCATTTAGAACCAGAAGCACGAGGAAGTTACTTAGGAGCGTGAGGACAGTATGAAACAGAAATATTTGGAATTATTCTAAGTTTGAGGACGAACTTTTTATAAGGTATGGGAAATTGTAACAACCCAAATTTCCTCAATTAGAGTCCTAAAATTAATTTAAAAATATTTAAAAATGCTATAGAAATATTCTAGGGATTTTTAGAAATTTTTAGAGTATTTTTATATAATTTTTGGAGATCGTTTGGTATTTTTACTAAACGAAGGAATTTTTGACAAAAAATGTCAAAGCCGAGGTTTGAACCATCGACCCTTGACTCGGTCAAAACCCGGCTAACCAAGTGGGCAAGCAGTTGTTACTTAATCAAATAAAGGAAGAATTTTATTTAAGTAGAAGAAGTTAATAACAAGAAATAATAGGAAGAAAATGGGTTGCAGCCGAGATTCGAACCCACGAGCCGGGCCTTAAGCAAAACGCAGCCAACCAACTGCGCCAACAGGCTTTACTAATTTAGGAAGGAGCGAAATATTCTTAAGCAATAGTTGATAATAAAAAACCCTAGTTACAGAAAGAGGGGAAAGTTTTCCCCGAGCCCTAATTTCCCTCGTCTCCTCTCTTCGGCGTGCGACGGCGATTCTCTCGGGCGAAAACGAAGCCGAGTTAGGGCTTGTCTCCGGCGGCCAGCGTAGGGCAAGTTCCGGGAGCTCTTCACAGAATAGAGGCTTCCCTATCAAGGAGAAGCTGTGAGAACGAAGAGGAGCCGGAAAACTCGAGTCCTCCAAACCCTAGAAAGTCCTCCTCTTCGGCTGTAAGTCCAAGAACAAGAGGTAAGTCGCTGCTCACCTGCAGTAGGATAGTTTCATATTTCTATCCCCTATGTTTTCAAATTTTTTTGTGATGATTGTCGGTTTAGGGTTTTTGTCGTGAGTTGCTTGCTTCGGATTTGATCAGGATGTTTAGTTAGGCATATGGTTTATTTTCCGAAGCATGAAGTAGGGAGCAAGGAATTTATATTGCTGCCGTGAGTTGCTGTGCAGTTCAGAATTTGTTGTTCTAAGCAATGAGCATGAAGAACAATTAGGATTTTAAGTTTCCAGTAGCAAATTGTTACAGTAGAAATTCCTTCTTTGGTTTCCTTGCCGTGGCACATACCAATCACCTTTTAATAGCATGTGCTTAACAAAAAATCTGTCAATGCGCTGCTTAACAGAACAATTGAGGTTTCGGATTTTGTTTCTTGTTTTTCCGGAGCTTGTTGAAAACCCTAGAGTGGTTCCGAGATTTGATTGCTCCTATTTGGTTTCCGAGCATGATGCTTAGATGGTACCGGTTTTGGGATTTTGATTGGTAACTAGTTAGATAGATCTGTGAAGCCTATTCTGCTTAGGAGATGTGGAAAGATGGAACAATTAGAAATATAGCCTACACTCTATTATGCATGAACAGATTTCATATTCACTAAGTACCCTATGCCATATATGAATGTAGATAGAGAAAAGTCTGGACAGTATGCTTGATATTCTATACCATTTGATAGTTGTAGACTTCTAAAGTGAAGTAGTATCTAATTGCTGGAATTATTTTGTTATTATACCGCGAGTTAATCTTGTGTAGTTTTGGATTCATTGGAGTGAGTTTTCACGTGGATTGAGGTGGAGTTAGATTTCAAACCCTAGTTTTTGGTTTGAGCTCATGGTGGTAATCCAGTTTAGATCACGTAGTAATATGCTTAAAGACCTCTTCTACTCTACGAAACTGCAAGCTTTACCCAAGTTTTAAATTCCAGCAGGTTCAAGCATTCCATCATCTTTATGAATCACTTTCTTTTTAGTGATAGCATTCTTACCTTATGCCTTGCTTTGCTGGAAACGAATCAGAATCTGTAGACCTACGGAGTGCATGCTTTAGTATATCATGGGTTAACTTTTGATAGCAGCAGTGATTACCTCTTCCTTATGCTCTGTTTTGCTAGAAGTAATTTAGAAGGTGTAGGTTTGTTAAGTGTATGTCCTAGTATGTTGCTATCTTTATGTGGAAATTTCTGATAGTAGCAGCATCCTTTCCTCATGCTTTGCCTTGTTGGAAACAGCTTAGAAGTGTAGACCTAGTAAGTGTAAATTTTCGAATTCTTTAAGCATGACATATGTTTTATTTTAATATGAATTCATTGTTTCTGGTATGCATAGCTTTAAGTCCATCATATTCCTAAACATGATTTACCTTAATCTCTAACGGTTTTTACCCAGGTTGACTTAATTGAATGCAATCATGCCATAAGTGGTTGAGGTTGACCAAATTATGTTATGGAGATTTTTGGTGCAATTATACCAAGCAGTCGAGGCCAACTAAGTAGCTTTAATATTCCAACAACATTCTTAAGTTAAGTTGATATCGTTTGTCAAGTAGATTAAGATTAATTAAATACTTATCAATCAAGTCAAGGGTGGTTGGATATTTGACAATTGAATAGGTCTAAGTAAGTTAAGATTGATACGGTACTTTATGGATTGAATTGGGTCACACCTTTGTGAGAAGTTGAGGATTGTTTCTTTAAACTTACTATTGTGAATTACAAAGGAAGAAAATAAAATATAAGCTTAGAACCAATAAAAAAAAGATCTTATCCCAGTAGCTGGGATTTAGCTTGTTTTTCCTTGCTTCCGGATCAGATTGGTCTTCTTGTTTTAGTTGTTTTGGAGATCTTTGTGAAGGGGTAAGCTTTGAATAAGATTACATAAGTTTGCTTTAAAAGTTATAGTGCAGAATTAGTTTTGCCTTTTTCTATTAGCAAGTGCAGAATTTTGATTAGCATAAAGTAGTGCAGATTTTTGTTAGTTATGTATGCAGATTTCTATTTAAGCTTGAAATGCAGATTTCTGTTAAGCATTGCAGTACAGAATTTTGTTAAGCATTGTAGTGTAGATTTGCTTTAAGTATTTAGTTTCTTTAGTAGTGCAGATTTGCTAATAGATAGTTTATGGAGATCATTGTAGAACAAGGCTTTAGATTTCCCTTAAATATGCATGATTGTGTGTTACCTAGTTGATTTCACTAATAGATGCATATGGAAAAATACCCTAACAGTATTTTGAGTTTAAGAAAAGTATAAGAAAGATAAAGAAAAGAAAGAAAAATGCCAAGGCCTTAAGTAGATCCCAAAATCAAGATTTTAGGGATTTTGACACGCAAGGTGCTTGAGGAAATGCCAAGGCATTTTATATTAGAAGAGTTCAAAAAAAATTAACAAGTATAAGGAAGTTATAGTTAAAAAGAAAATAAGTATTTTACTTTTAAATGACATGTACCGGACACAAGATCCATTGGGTGGGCTCCTAGAACGCCCTTAGGCACAAGATCGCCTAGAAGTACCTTAGTAGTTTCGGGATTAGCTACCTCGACTCTTATTAAGGATGCGCGCAAATTGGTACTATGTCGGGCCCAAGAAGAGGTTTATTATTATTTTGAGGTATTAAAGTATAAGTTTTTGGAACAAATGAAACAAGCTTCATTTATGCTTAGAGTCAGCAAGTTTAGCTTCTTTTAATTCGAAGCATGCAGTATTAGTTTTGTTTGTTTCCTGATTAGTTATTTAGCATGATTAGCTTTATCTTCCAGTATGCAGTTTTATCCTTGTATAGCATGATTAGCTATTAGAATTACATGAGTAGATTTCTTTAGCTTTTCTTTGCTTAGAGATTGACATGAGTAGTTATGTTTATACTTTACTTTCTTTTAGAGCATACAATTTCTAGTTCTTTCTGTATACATGCATATCCGTGTTTTTGTGAGTTAGATAGCGCTTACTAAGCAAATTTTGCTTATAGATTGTATTTCCTCTGACTGCAGATAAAGGAAAGGAAATGATATAGCAAGGGAGGCGACAAGGTGGTGCGGATGGTGTGTGATGCCAGGACTGTGGGAGAGAACTGGGAAGTTTTGCGTTTTCGTGTTTAGTGGATAAGAAGTAATTGAGTTGTACTCTATGGTTGATGTCATTGAGACTGTATTTTATATTCTATGTTCCTATTGAGTTTCTATGTAATAGGTAGATATTATAGTTTTTGTCACTTATTATACTGCGTGGGTGTTTGATATATGTTTCAGCCACCTGTGGCTGTGTATACTGTGTATGTATTGATGTTTATGGTCACCGGTACAGGGGAGACTCTGTCGAAATTTTTCGTTAGGGATTCCTTGTGTTTTCAATCATACCGGTTAAGTAGAGTTAGTAGTTAAGTAACGGTCATCCTTAAAGAGTAGTAGTAGTAGTAAGAACGGTGGTCGTTACATGTCCCTATCTGATTGAAGTCCGAATCTGTGTAACTCACAGGGAGCAAATCATCTGCCTGGTAAACTAGCATATAATCTCTAGTCTTTCTCAGGTACTTCAATATATGCTTTACAGCCGTCTGTACCCCTGCCCTGGATTACTTTGATATCTGCTAATCATGCCCACGACAAAACAGATATATGGTCTCGTACATAGCATTGCATACATTAGGCTTCCTACAGCCGAAGCATAAGGAACTGCCTTCATGTCCTCTATTTCCTTTGATGTTTTAGGAGACATCTCTTTAGATAAAAGTACTCCATGCTGAAAAGGTAGAAACCTTTCTTGGAGTTTTACATGCTAAAACGAGCTACAATAGTATCGATGTATGAAGCTTGGGATAAGCACAACATTCTTTTCTTGCGATCCCCTATTACTTTGATCCCAAGAATATGTCCATATTCTCCCAAATCCTTCATATCAAACTATTTGGACAACGATACCCTTACGTCTGACAACACTTTGACATTGTTGCCAATGAGTAAAATGTCATCTATGTATAGTACAAGAAATACCACAACATTTTCTCACTCTTCTTGTATACACAAGACTCATCCGGACACTGAATAAATCCATAAGACTGGATCACTTCATTAAACCGGATGCTCCAAGATCTCATAGCTTGCTTCAATCCATAGATAGACCGATTGAGCTTACATATAAGATGCTCTTTGCCCTTTACAATGAATCTCTCTGGTTGCTTCATATGGATGTTTTCTACAAGACTTCCATTAAGGAAAGTTGTCTTGACATCCATTTGCCAAATCTCATAATCCATATCTGTAGCAATAGATAAAAGAATCCAGATAGACTTAAGCATGGCTGCCGGTGAAAAGGTTTTCTCATAATTGATTCCCTCTTTCTGAGTATACCCTTTTGCAACAAGCCTTGCTTTGAAAGTTTCCACCTTCCCATCTGCCCCTCTTTTTATTTTGTAGACCTATTTACACCTAATGGCTTTTACACCATTTGGTGGTTCTACAAGCTCCCAGACCTGATTAGAATACATAGATTCTATTTCAGAGTTCATTGCACTTTGCCAAGATGCTACATCTTTATCTTGGAGTGCTTAATCATATGTGCAGGGATCAGGTTCATGTTCACCAGGGATCAAGTCCGAAGACTCTCCCAAAAACATGAATCTATCAGGTTGCCGAACAACCCTCCCACTACGATAAGGCACTACCTGTAATTGTGCATTATTTGTGACACGTGTTGCAGTTTCTTGTGGTATCTCATCTTGTACCATTGGTACTAAATTAGACGTGTCCTCTCTTATTTCCTTAAGAACAATTTTACTCATGGGCTTGTGATTCATTATATAGTCGTCTTCTAAAAATCGGGCATTGGTGCTAACAATGACCTTCTGATCTTTAGGACTTTAAAATAAACCACCTTTCGTTCATTTAGGATAACCCATAAACAAGCAAACTTCTGTACATGATTTCAACTTATCAGCGTCTCCCTTTAGCACATGTGCTGGACAACCCCAAATTCGAATATATTTCAGACTAGGCTTACGTCCATTCCACAATTCTGTGGGAGTAGAGGTTACTGATTTAGAAGCTATCAAGTTCAGAATGTACACTGTCGTTTCCAAAGCATATCCCCAAAATGAATTTGGTAATTATGAATAACTCATCATTGATCTAACCATTTCCATAAGAGTCTTATTCCTTCGTTCTATCACACCATTCTGTTGGGGTGTCCAGGTGCAGATAGTTGGGATTGAATACTGGCCTCTGATAAGTAACTCCTAAACTCTCCTAAGAGGTACTTGTTAGTTATAGCCCTAGAGCCAATCATTTGATGATTGCTATATGGACTCGTTGTATCATATTCTTATATAGATATATAAAGGCATTTGTTTATGGTTATTATGCTTACTTGTATTGGTGCCAAATAACTAAGTATAATAGCGTCCTTGAGTAGAAGGTTCTTACCTATATCAATCGGTTAGTTGAATCGATAGTGAGATGATATAGGGAACACTACTCTTAATCATTCCTTATCAAGTAATAGCATTGAAGGACAATGTTAATGCAACGAGACTAGCATGTAGGTTAAGTCAATGACTTGATCTCACAAGCCATGGATATGGAGATATCAAGTTGACATATGGGTATGCATTGGAGAATGTATACTGAATGACCCGCCATGAGAAAGTATCATGGATCGTTATATGAGTGTCATATACTTTCTCATGTGGCTATTAATATGACTATTAGTTCTTGGACCTGAAGTCACCATGGTTCCCTACGTAAGGAGTTGCAGACTTTGGCTTCGTCAAACGTCACCCGTAACTAGGAGGACTATAAAGGCGATTACTGGGTATGTAACAAATTATACAGAGGGATGTGAGTGATATAGATGGGATCTATCCCTCCTATATGACGGGAGTGATATCGATATTCTTGATAGAGTGAGACCACTGAGTGCATGGCCATGCCCAAACGAGTCAATATGAGATGTTGAGCTCATTTGATTGAGTGAGTCTACTTAGAGTTCAAGATTTAGATTGATTAGAGGATGACACGGTCTATGCCTCATATTGATCAATCTAGATGTCTAGGATAGAAGGACAATGTCATATATTGTGAGGAGTCACAATTAATAGTCACAAGGTGATGTTGGATCTCAACATTCTTGTAACTTGGGTAGTAATGATGTGTTGCTAGATACCGCTCATTACTTATGCTTCTAAATGGGTTTAGGAGCATTGCCAACGTTACAAGAACCTATAGGGTCACACACAAAGGGTAATTAGATGGAGATTAGGTTCATTTGATGAATCTAAAGGATTAGGTTCATGTGATTAACCAAATTGGATTAAGAGTAATCCAAATTGAGCTAATTGAGTTGGACTCAATTTAGTTCATGTGTTAAGTGAGTCTAATTTAGACTTAGACTCATTTAATTAATTTAATTCAATGAATAGAGATTCATTAAATTAAAATTGACTTGAACCAATGGTTAGATTAGATGAACCAAGGGAGAGAAGTGGTCAAGTTTGACTTGACTTGAGAGGAAGATGAAGGGTCATGTTTGACTTGACCATTTGCCACCTCATTGGTGAGTTGGCATTAAGTGGGCCAATGGTGATGCTCCACATCATCATGGTTGCTTAAGTGGGATGCCACCTCATGGGAGTTAACAAGAGTTGTGACTCTTGGTATCCCATGGAGATAAAACTCCCTCTTAATGTGGCCGGCCACACTAATTCATTGTGTAAGTTTCATTTTGTGTTGAAACCTCCTTCTTCCTCAAGCTCTCTTTTCTCTCCCTCTCCTCCACGTTGGCCGAACCATTCAATGGTGCTAGCACACCTTTTTGTTTGGTTTCTCCATCTCTTTCTTGTGTGGATACACATAGAGGAGTATCTACTTTGATACTCTCAAGATCCGGCGAACCTTGGACGAGAGGGATTAGCGAAGGGCATCGCATCAAGGGTAAAGCTCTTCTCCTTTGTAGATCTAGTTTTAGATCTAGGCTTAGAAAACTCGTACGTGAAAGTTTTTACAAAATTTTAATCTTCGCACGGATCTGGTGGCATGGAAATTTCGGGGTTTCCGCAACGCAAAAAGCGGTTTTTGCGTCCCGAAAAACCCAACACTGGTATTAGAGCCACGTGCGAAGCGCGTACGAGTTTTATTTTGAATTTTATGAAATTCTACAGATTTGTAAGTTTTTGTGTTTTTATGATTTTTATAGATATTATGGGTAATTTTCTCGTAGAAGCGAAGCACAAGTGTTTAGACACTTGTAGGCTTTGACTACCGAGAAAATATTTTTGAAACGGCAAGGTTTCGCCCCAAATCGTTTTGGGACAGCGGACTAAGGCATTGTAGGATCACTTAGGAACACTCACGATTGTTATATCGCGGGTAGGGGTGCTACCCCTGACCCCGCAAGGGGCTTCGTTCCGCGATTGCGCCCGAAAATCGCTAAACGGGACCGCCGAGAAATTTTACTTATAAAAATTGTAAAAATTATAAGTAAAAATTACATAATTTAGAATTATGTATTATTTTGTGATGGTCATGGCCCAAAAGACCCAATTTGATTGGATGTTGTGCGTTGTAATTCATAATACGGTCTGTGTACCGTCATGTGATTGTGCGTGTTGTATATTTGATACGCAACCTACGCGTCGTGCCTTTCTATTTATTTATTCCTATTGAAAATAGTTTAGACTCGAATGTAACCCAAGTTTCACCTTTTGTAATGTACAAAAATGAGGCGGTGGAAGGTCCACTCGAGACGGAGTTACAAGGAGGGTGCGAGCAACACGAGGTGGTCAAAGGAAGGAGCTTGAGAAGCTGTTGACCTTAGGTTGACCATCCGATCTTCTCAATGGCTTGAGAAGATCGTAGTAGGGCCATGACTAATCACAAAATATATTAATTAATTACTTGTGTGTGTATATGTGATGCATGCTAGATTAGTAATTAATTAGTGCCTTAACGATTAGATTAGATCTAAGTCGCGCACATGATGCACCTCCATGATTAGATTAGATCTAAATCGAGTATATGATACGCATCGTCGATTAGATTAGATCTCAATCACGTCAACTCAAAAATGGCTACCATGCCGTGATACCTATCACTACCTCGATCACATATTGTTGTTGAATCTGCCAAAGCAGAGCAACACATATTATCTTGGTAGGGTGCGGAAGGATAATCTTGGTCCCGCCTATCAACGCATGGGTGAGTACAACTCAATTAGATTGAGTAACTAGTTAACTCAATTGGATCGAGTTTAACTATAAGCATTTTCCAATGGTTGGTAGATAGGTCAAAATCACATTTATATTAACTCTTGGGCGTATTAGCCAAAGCTAACTCGAGTTTTAATATAAATGTGGATCTTGATCCTATAAACAAGAGTTGCATAGAGATGTAATTGGTCATTAGTTACCTACCAATCATACTAAGTCTTGGGCGATTTAGCCAAAGCTAACTCAGGGCATAGTATAATGTGAATCTTGTCCCACATGAATTCTATAATTCAGTGGGAGCATCATTTAATTAAAGGCCTAATTAGATGATTAATAGAATATGATATTTATTTTTCTATAATTTTCTGTTGTAGATAACCATGACGTCAAATACGAACTTTTTCTCCCTGCGTTCCGTCCTTGAGAAGGATAAGCTCAACGGAGCTAATTTCCTGGACTGGTACAGGAACCTGAGAATCGTTCTCACACAGGAATGAAAACTGTACGTCCTGGAGTAGCCCATTCCTGAGGCACCTCCTGACACTGCCACGCGAGCTGATCGAGATGCTTACAAGAAGCATCAAGATGATGCATTAGATGTGTCTTGTCTAATGCTCGTGACCATGAACTCTGAGCTTCAGAAACAACTTGAGTTGATGGGTGCTTATGATATGGTTGAACATCTACGTCAACTATATCAAGGACAAGCGAGGCACGAGAGATTCGAGATCTCTAAGGCACTGTTTCAGTGCAAGATGCAAGATGGAACTCCCGTAGGCCCATATATACTCAAGATGATTGAGTACATAGAAAACCTACAGAGGTTGGGATTCCCGCTTGGCCAAGAGCTGGCCACTGACCTGATCTTGCAATCCTTGCCAGATAGCTATAGTCAATTCGTTCTAAATTATAACATGAACGAAATCGACAAGCCACTGCCCGAGCTGCTTAGCATGTTAAGAACTACTGAGCTCAACCTTAAGAAGGTTAAGCCCAACTCTATTCTGATGGTTCAGAAACACAAGGGCAAGGGCAAGCCCAAAGGCAGGGGAAAGTCCCAAGCCAAGGCCAAAGGCAAGGCACTGAAATCCAAAGGAGGGGTTGCCAAGAATGCTACCTGCTTCCACTGCGGTCTGACCGGGCACTAGAAGAGGAACTGCAAAGTTTACCTGGAAGATCTTAAAAAGAAGAGAAGTGAGACTTCCACTTCAGGTATATATGTTATAGAAGTCAATCTATCTATTTCTTCATCATGGGTATTCGATACCAGATGTGCTTCTCACATTTGTACTAATGTGCAGGCGCTGAAAAATAGTAGGGCATTGACGAAGGGCGAGGTGGAGCACGGGTTGTTGCTGTTGCTGTAGGAACTTATCATCTATCTCTGCCTTCTGGGCTTGTATTAGAATTAGATGAATGTTGTTATGTGTCTGTTTTAACTAAGAACATAATTTCAGTTTCTTGTTTTGATAAGAAAGGTTTTTCATTTACAATAAAGAACAAATGTTGTTCAGTTTATTTAAATGATATGTTCTATTGTAGTGCACCTCTGATGAACGGACTCTATATTCTAGATCTTGAAAACCCTATCTATAACATAAGTACCAAGAGGTTCAAGTCAAAAGACATGAACCAAACCGATCTCTGGCACTGTCGCTTAGGTTATATAAATGACAAACGCTTATCCCAGCTCCATAAGGATAGTTTGCTGGACTCATTTGATTTTGAATCTTATGAGACATGCGAGTCATGTGAGTCATGCCTGTTAGGATCGACGGACGCGGCTAGAGAGGGGGGGTGTGAATAGCCGACCCCAAATTCGCGTTTCTTTCTACAAATCTAGTTAGCGCAGCGGAAATACAATAATAGAAACGAGAACGAGAAGATCAAACCTTAGACGCAGCGATGTAACGAGGTTCGGAGATGAAACTCCTACTCCTCGGCGTGTCCGTAAGGTGGACGAAGCCTATCAATCCGTCGGTGGATGAAACCCCGGATAACCGGCTAATATGAACTCCTTCTGGGTGGAGAAACCTCACCACAAAGTCTTTGCAACAGCAAAACAGAGGAGTACAACAATAGAGGAAACAAACAAGAACAATAGAAATTGTAAACACACTTGCTTGCCTTCTCGTCGGAGTCCGTTGATGAAGCAGCAGCTTCACGGCTCCAGCAGCTTGAAAACCAGCACGAAACTCACGCGAAGCTTCAGCAAACCGAGAGCTCAGCAAAGCTCAAATCGCAGTAAGGAGAAAGAGTAAGAACTGTTTTTGTAGAGGCCCTAGACCTCGATATATATCCTGCGAAGAAGAAGACACATAAACTAGCCGTTGTGTCACAACGGCTAGGGCCTGGACCGATCAGGCACACTCCTGATCAGTCCAGGAGTGTTCTGATCGGTCTTGGGGACCGATCAGGCTAAGCCTGGACCGATCAGGCTATGTCCTGATCGGTCCAGGAGGAGTCTGATCGGTCCCTGGACCGATCAGCCTTTCTCCTTCTTCTTCTTCTGTTTGCTTTCTGATCGATCTCCAGACCGATCAGATAATCCACAGAAGTATTCTGTTTGGTTACTGATCGGTCACCAGACCGATCAGCCGAGCTACCGAGCTACCGAGCCCTCTCTGACCTAGTCCGGAGAACAAGCTGCCGAGCCCTCTCCGACTTCGTCTGGTCCAGAGAATGAGCTACCGAGCTACCGAGCTACCGAGCTACGAGCTACCGAGCCACCGAGCTACCGAGCTACCGAGCTACCGGGCTTCCGAGCTACCGAGCTACCGAGCCCTCTCCGACTCCATCCGGTCCAGAGAACGAGCTACCGAGCCCTCTCTGACCAAGTCCGGAGAGCGAGCTGCCGAGCTACGAGCTACCGAGCCCTCTCTGACTCCATCCGGTCCAGAGAACGAGCTACCGAGCCCACTCTGACCTACTCCGGAGAGCGAGCTGCCGAGCTACGAGCTACCGAGCTACCGAGCTACCGAGCTATCGAGCTACCGGGCTACCGAGCTACCGAGCCCTCTCTGACTCCATCTGGTCCAGCGAACGAGCTACCGAGCCCTCTCTGACCTAGTCCGGAGAGCGAGCTGCCGAGCTACGAGCTACCGAGCTACTGAGCTACCGAGCTACTGAGCTACCGAGCTACCGAGCCCTCTCTGACTTCCCATGCCAAGCTTCCATACTTGGACTTTTCCCGTGCCAAGCTCCCTGCTTGGACTTTTCCGTGCCAAGTCTCCATACTTGGACTTTTCTCGTGCCAAGTTCCCTGCTTGGACTTTTCACCAGATGTCTGGTCAACCTTGACCTATCTGGATTTCCCTTGCCTGGCTTCACTCACCAGGACTTTCCAACTGACTGGCTTCACTCACTAGGACTTTCCAACTGCCTGGCTTCACTCATCAAGACTTTCCATCTGCCTGGCTTCACTCACCAGGACTTTCCAACTGCCTGGCTTCACTCACCAGGACTTTCCATCTGCCTGGCTTCACTCACCAGGACTTTCCAACTGCCTGGCTTCACTCACCAGGACTTTCCAACTGCCTGGCTTCACTCACCAGGACTTTCCATCTGCCTGGCTTCACTCACCAGGACTTCCAAACTGCCTAGCTTCACTCACTAGGTCTTTCCCCTGCCTGGCTTCACTCTCCAGGACTTTCACTTTCACCTAGCTTCACTCACTAGGATTTTCACCTGGCTTTACTCACCAGGATTTCCCGACTGCCTGGCTTCACTCACCAGGACTTTCTGAACTGCCTAACATTCGAGTTAGGACTTCCCAGTCAAGTATCCGGTCAACCTTGACCTACTTGACTCTTCTTCATCCAACCTGATCAGACCCTGATCAGTATCTCTCCGCATGGACAACTGCACCTGCATTGTCCATGTCTACATGTCTTTCTATATTGTCAAACATCGAAACCATGACCAAGGTTTACACTTGGTCAACTAGGTCAACCTTGACCTACTGGAAATTGCACCAACAATCTCCCCCTTTTTGATGTTTGACAATACCTTTAAGTTAGGCTAATCCAATAGCCTCAACTTTCTTCATGCCACTAGGTAATGAAACATAAGTTACAACCTTACATTCTCCTTCTAAGAAGACAACCTTCTTCTTAGATAATGAAGGCCTAACTTAAACCCTTCATTCTCCCCCTATTGGCACACATCAACAAACTCTCCCCCTGAAGAGTAAGTTACCGTTGTTCACAACTTCACTCGTTGTGATCAACAAACTCTCCCACTAACTCCAATGTTCTTCCTTGAACATTCTCTAGACATTCTCCATTCTCCCCCTTTTTGACATACATCAAAAAGAGTGAATCAAGGTCAAGAGTTTCTTCCTAATGAAAGTCCCATACCTTTCATTGAAACCCTTAATTCTCCCCCTATTGATACTAATGCCAATAGTTAATTTAGTGATAATCCCATATCACTCATGACAACTCCCCCTAAAGGTCAACTCCCCTTGACCAATAGGTAAAACTCCCCCTAAAGGTCAACTCCCCCTTGACCATTGCACCAACAATGTCTTGGAGAGTTTCAACCCTTTAGAAATCCAAAACTCCAACTTCATTGCTGAAATTTTAGAAATTTCAGACAGCACAGTCGAAACTGGCACGCCCTGATCGGTCACCAGACCGATCAGGTCTTCCCTGGATCGGTCACAGTGACCGATCCACAACTGCCTGGACCGATCAGACTCCCTTCTGATCGGTCCACAACCTCTGATATCAGTTTCTGAATTTCCTTTCGAAATTCAGAAACCCCTACAAAATTCCAGAAAATTCCAGAAATTATAAAACTTTGAGGATACATTCCTCATAACATATACTATCAAGGAAAAATAGTTTTCTATGAAAATAGCTTCCATTTTTCAATCTTGATACAAAGTTCACAATTCTTTGAAATAGCTCAAAGTTAACTCATCTTTGTATCACTTTGCTCAATGATAAGAGCTATCACTTGAAAAGCTTCATCAAGGTTTTTCAAATCAATTTTAAAATGATTTTAAACCCTTTAATTTAGGACCACAATCTTAGGGCTAAATGTACATGACTTGTACACAAGCTTTCCCTATGATCCCCAATTAGAATTAGGCTCATCTAGGTACAAGAACTATGCACCTTGATCCTAACTCACAATCCTAATATCTCACACACATCTAAGGTGTATCAAACACATCCAAGTCAATTTTGATGTGAGATATGGGTTTAGGTTAGCTTAATCTAAGTTCTCATGCATTTTTTAAACTACAATTTGATCTCCATATCAAGTTGTGTTTTTGTCCTTAAATCAATTTAATTGATTATACATGCAAGAGATGATGACATGGCATAAAATAGTATCATAAATGAAAACATGTGCCAATGTCATGATGTCATGGCATAAAGTGTGAAACTTAACTAGAGCATGACATATAAATAACTTAAGCATTATCATGACATTTCAAATGATGATAAATTAAGTATGATGTCATGACATGGCATATGGCAAACAATATATGGCAAATAACATGTAAAGGTATAGAAAATACCTAACTCTAGCCTTAGTTGCCATTTTTGATCATTTTTCCATAAAATCCATATTCCTAAGTGTAATAGACCTAAAATCATATCCTCAAGACTTTTATATCACTATGTGCCAACTAGATTGACTCTAGAAAAATTCCTCAAATGTGGTTGGCACATCCTAATTATCTTAGGAATAATTTTCACTTTCATTTTCAAGGCTTGATTAGACCTTGAAAATTCCTAAGGTGCCACCTTTTGCCATGATTAGGTTAACTACCTATTCAAGTAAGGTTGGCACACCCTAAACCATCTAGTGTGATGGAATCACGCTCCTAGGAACCCAATACCTATTGGAGCTCATTGGGTTCACTAAGTATTGACTAGGGATGACTTCCCTAGCGACCCTTCTAATGACCCTCCTAGGCTTTGAAGCCTTGGTCATTTGGGACTCATCAAGATCAACTCTAGGGGTGACTCCCCTTGTGACCTTGGTGATGGTCTTTCTAGCCCTAGGTCTTGTTCCATAATCAAATGGAACATCATGGTAAGTGGGCTTGACCACTTGGGACTTAGGTTTGTGACCCAAACCTTTCTTGTCCTTGGACATTGGTTTTTGACCCTTAAACCCTAGAGATGACTTCTCCAAGTTCTTAAGAGCCTTTTCCAAAGTATCAAGTCTTGACCTCAAGACTTGATTCTCTTTCTCTAATACCTCAATTTTTAATTTTTCATTTTTCTTTGAGGTATTCCTAGGCATGTGTCTAGTTGTCTTGGGGTTTCTACCTAGATTTTCCTTAACCTTAGATGGGTTAATTCTAGGGTTGGCTTTCCTAGTGTTATCCTTATCTAGGCTCACATGTTTAGCACCTAAGCATGTGTATCGATTTATAATGTTATCATGCTTACCATTATTAACAATAGCAATAAGGCTACTAGCATGTGTCTTATTATTATTGCAATAATGTGCCTTAGAGATTACCTTAGGGTTTGCCTTAGCTCCCCCTATCGATGTGTTCGTCTTCTTGTCCTTGTGAGGTTGCCTCCCCCTCGGACATTGGCTCCGATAATGTCCCCTTCGCTTGCATTGGAAGCACACCACGTGCTCCTTGCTATTGCGTATCGGGACTCCGGCTTCCTTGATCTTTGGCGCCGGTGGAGTCTTCCTAACCCTCTTTGGACATTTACTCTTGTAATGTCCAAGCTCCCTACACTCAAAGCATAATATATGCAATTTACTAGAACTTAAATTGCTTGAGTTACCTAGGGTTGAGGTGGGATGTAAGCTCTCTCTTTCATCCCTTCCGGAGGTAGAAGCTTCTTCTCCTTGCTCCGAACTTGAAGAGGAACTCTCCTCCTCTTCTTCTTTAGATGTTGAGTAGCCCTCAACTTCTAAATCCATCCCTCCATGATGTGAACTCCTTGGCTCACTTGACTCCTCTTCATGGCTTGAAGTGGAGTTCTCCTCATGGAACTTTGCCAAGTTGTTCCACAACTCCTTGGCATCGTTATATCCACCTATCCTACACAAAACATCATTAGGTAAAGAAAATTCAAAAATTTTCAATACCTCATCGTTGACTAGGGATTGGTGGACTTGTTCCCTTGTCCACTTCTTCTTCTCGAGTGGTTTTCCTTCCTTATCCATTGGAGGCTTGAAACCTAATTGAACACAACTCCAATTTTCAAGGTTAGTCATAAGAAAATACCTCATTCTTACCTTCCAATACGCGAAGTCGTCGCGGTCATAGAAAGGTGGAATGGTGATGTCTTCTCCGAGTTGATCCATCTCGAGCTTGTGCTCCCCCGGGTGTTGATCCAACGAACAGCGACCTCGCTCTGATACCACTTGTTAGGATCGACGGACGCGGCTAGAGAGGGGGGGTGTGAATAGCCGACCCCAAATTCGCGTTTCTTTATACAAATCTAGTTAGCGCAGCGGAAATACAATAATAGAAACGAGAACGAGAAGATCAAACCTTAGACGCAGCGATGTAACGAGGTTCGGAGATGAAACTCCTACTCCTCGGCGTGTCCGTAAGGTGGACGAAGCCTATCAATCCGTCGGTGGATGAAACCCCGGATAACCGGCTAATATGAACTCCTTCTGGATGGAGAAACCTCACCACAAAGTCTTTGCAACAGTAAAACAGAGGAGTACAACAATAGAGGAAACAAACAAGAACAATAGAAATTGTAAACACACTTGCTTGCCTTCTCGTCGGAGTCCGTTGATGAAGCAGCAGCTTCACGGCTCCAGCAGCTAGAAAACCAGCACGAAGCTCACGCGAAGCTTCAGCAAACTGAGAGCTCAGGAAAGCTCAAATCGCAGTAAGGAGGAAGAGCAAGAACTGTTTTTGTAGAGGCCCTAGACCTCGATATATATCCTGCGAAGAAGAAGACACATAAACCAGCCGTTGTGTCACAACGGCTAAGGCCTGGACTGATCAGGCACACTCCTGATCGGTCCAGGAGTGTTCTGATCGGTCTTGGGGACCGATCAGGCTAAGCCTGGACCGATCAGGCTATGTCCTGATCGGTCCAGGAGGAGTCTGATCGGTCCTTGGACCGATCAGCCTTTCTCCTTCTTCTTCTTCTGTTTGCTTTCTGATCGGTCTCCGATCAGATAATCCACAGAAGTATTCTGTTTGGTTACTGATCGGTCACCAGACCGATCAGCCAAGCTACCGAGCTACCGAGCTACCGAGCCCTCTCTGACCTAGTCCGGAGAACGAGCTGCCGAGCCCTCTCCGACTTCGTCCGGTCCAGAGAATGAGCTACCGAGCTACCGAGCTACGAGCTACCGAGCCACCGAGCTACCGAGCTACCGAGCTACCGAGCTACCGGGCTACCGAGCTACCGAGCTACCGAGCCCTCTCCGACTCCATCCGGTCCAGAGAACGAGCTACCGAGCCCTCTCTGACCTAGTCCGGAGAGCGAGCTACTGAGCTACGAGCAACCGAGACCTCTCCGACTCCATCCGGTCTAGAGAACGAGCTACCGAGCCCTCTCTAACCTAGTCTGGAGAGCGAGCTGCCGAGCTACGAGCTACGAGCTACCGAGCTACCGAGCTACCGAGCTACCGAGCTACCGGGCTACCGAGCTACCGAGCCCTCTCTGACTCCATCCGGTCCAGCGAACGAGCTACCGAGCCCTCTCTGACCTAGTCCGGAGAGCGAGCTGCCGAGCTACCGAGCTACCGAGCTACCGAGCTACTTAGCCCTCTCTGACTTCCCATGCCAAGCTTCCATACTTGGACTTCTCCCGTGCCAAGCTCCCTGCTTGTACTTTTCCGTACCAAGTCTCCATACGTGGACTTTTCTCGTGCCAAGCTCCCTGCTTGGACTTTTCACCAGATGTCTGGTCAACCTTGACCTATCTGGATTTCCCTTGCCTGGCTTCACTCACCAGGACTTTCCAACTGCCTGGCTTCACTCACCAGGACTTTCCAACTGCCTGGCTTCACTCATCAGGACTTTCCATCTGCCTGGCTTCACTCACCAGGACTTTCCAACTGCCTGGCTTCACTCACCAGGACTTTCCAACTGCCTGGGTTCACTCACCAGGACTTTCCATCTGCCTGGCTTCACTCACCAGGACTTTCCAACTGCCTGGCTTCACTCACCAGGACTTTCCAACTGCCTGGCTTCACTCACCAGGACTTTCCATCTGCCTGGCTTCACTCACCAGGACTTCCAAACTGCCTAGCTTCACTCACTAGGTCTTTCCCCTGCCTGGCTTCACTCACCAAGACTTTCACTTTCACCTAGCTTCACTCACTAGGATTTTCACCTGGCTTTACTCACTAGGATTTCCCGACTGCCTGGCTTCACTCACCAGGACTTTTCGAACTGCCTAACATCCCAATTATGACTTCCCAGTCAATTATCCGGTCAACCTTGACCTACTTGACTCTTCTTCATCCAACCTGATCAGACCCTGATCAGTATCTCTCCGCATGGACAACTGCACCTGCATTGTCCATGTCTACTTGTCTCTCTGTATTGTCAAACATCGAAACCATGACCAAGGTTTACGCTTGGTCAACTAGGTCAACCTTGACCTACTGGAAATTGCACCAACAATGCCTACTGAGCAAGATGACCAAGACTCCCTTTAGTGGATACAGCAAGAGAGCGACAGACTTGTTAGGACTTAGTGATGTATGTGGCCCTTTCCCAACTCAGTCCTCCTAGAACACCACAGTGGAATGGTGTATCCGAAAGAAGGAATCATACCCTATTAGATATGGTACGATCTATGATGAGTCACACAGATCTTTCGACATTCCTTTGGGACTATGCTCTAGACATGACAGCTTTTATACTCAACCGAGTTCCATCCAAGGTCGTGATAAATACACCATATAGGATATGGACTAGGAGAGATGCCTAGGTGTCTTTTATGAGGATTTGGGGTTGTGAGGCTTACGTTAGACGTCAAGTCTCAGAAAAATTAGAACGTAAATCCGACAAGTGCTACTTTATTGGATATCCCAGGGAAACAAAGGAATATTACTTCTACATTCCCAGTCAACACAAGGTAGTTGTAGCAAAGACTGTGGTATTTCTAGAAAGGGACTTTGTTTCTAGAAAGACTAGTGGGAGCACGTTCGATCTTGAAGAAGTTCAAGATGCGAACAATAGCACTGAAGCCTCGATGGAAGTTGAACTGGAACCACAAAGTGTTGTGGATGATGTTGTTCCACAAGGAGTTGAGGAACAACAACCAGTTCAAGTAGACATACCTCTTCGCAGATCTGATAGGGTACGTCGTCAGCCTGAGAGATACTCATTTCTCTTGTCTGACCATGATGACGTTGTGCTCATAGAGGATGAGCCTACCACCTATCAGGAAGCTGTGATGAGACCAGATTCCGAGAAATGGCTAGAGGCCATGAGATCCGATATGGAATCCTTTTACACCAACCAAGTATGGACTTTGGTTGATCCACCTGAAGGGGTAAAACCCATTGGGTGTAAATGGGTCTTTAAGAGAAAGACTGACATGGATAGACTTATCTATAGGGTCACTTGGTAGCTAAAGGTTTCAAGCAGATTCATGGTATTGACTATGTTGAAACCTTTTCTCCAGTAGCGATGTTTAAGTCCATTCGGATCATGCTTGATATTGCAACATACCATGACTATGAGATATGGCAGATGGATGTCAAAACAGCGTTTCTGGATGGAAACCTACTCGAGGATGTGTACATGACGCAACTTGAGGGTTTTGTAGATCCACAGCATACTAGCAGAGTATGCAAGCTGCATAGGTCCATTTATGGACTAAAACAAGCTTCTCGGAGCTGGAATCTTCAATTCGATGATGCAATCAAATAGTTTGGTTTTATCAAGAACGAAGATGAGCCTTGTGTCTACAAGAAGGTTGTAGGGGATATAGTTGTCTTCCGCATATTGTATGTGGATGACATACTACTCATTGGGAAGGACATCCCTTTGCTTCAGTCTGTCAAGACCTGGCTAAGCCACATTCTAGGGATACAGATCTATAGAGATAGATCAAAGAGATTGCTTGGCCTAAGTCAGAGTACATATATTGACAAGGTACTCCCACGGTTTGCCATGCAGAACTCCAAGAAGGGATTTCTGCCGATGTCACATAGCGTGAGTCTTTCGAAGACTCAAGGTCCCTCTTCTAAAGAGGAGAGAGACCGCATGGATAAGATCCCATATGCCTCAGCCATAGGATCTATCATGTACGCTATGCTATGTACTCGACCTGATGTCTCGTATGCTTTGAGCATGATGAGCAGATACCAGTCAGATCCAAGTGAAAGTCACTGGATAGTGGTCAAGAATATTCTTAAGTACTTAAGAAGGAATAAAGAATATTTCTTGATATATGGAGGCAATGATGAGCTAGCTGTAAAGGGTTACAATGATGCCAGCTTCCAGACCGATCAGGATGATTATCGATCGCAGTCAGGGTTTGTATTTTGCATAAATGGTGGTGCTGTGAGCTGGAAGAGTTCGAAGCAGGATACAGTAGCTGATTCTACGACAGAGGCCGAGTACATTGCTGCATAAGAGGCAGCAAAGGAGGCATTTTGGATCCGCAAGTTCATCACTGAACTTGGGGTGGTTCCCTGTATCGCTGACCCTATTGAGCTCTATTGTGACAACAATGGAGCTATAGCACAGGCGAAGGAACCTCGCTCACACCAGCGGACCAAACAAATACTACGACGCTTCCATCTCATTCGAGAGATTATCGAGAGAGGAGATGTGAAGATATGCAGAGTACCTAAAGAGGCTAACATCGCAGATCCCTTTACCAAGGCTTTGGCACAGAGGAAGCATGATGGTCACACTAGGTCATTGGGGCTTAGAGCCTACACTGATTGGCACTAGTGCTAGTGGGAGATTGTTAGTTAGAGCCCTAGAGCCAATAATTTGATGATTGTATTATGGACTTGTTGTATCATATTCTTATATAAATAAAGGCATTTGTTTTGATTATTATACTTACTTGTATTAGTGCCAAATAAACTAAGTATAATAGCGTCCTTAAGTAGAGGGTTCTCACCTATATCAATCGGTTAGTTGAACCGATAGTGAGATGATATAGGGAACACAACTCTTAATCATTCCTAGTCGAGTATTAATATTCAGGGACAATGTTAATGCAATAAGACTAGCATGTAGGTCAACTCAATGACTTGATTTCACAATTCATGGATATAGAGATATCAAGTTGATACATGGGTATGCATTGGAGAATGTATACTGAATGACCCGCCATGAGAAAGTATCATGTATCGTTATATCAGTGTCATATACTTTCTTATGTGGCTATTAGTATGACTACTAGTCCTTGGACCTGAAGTCACCATGGATCCCTACATAAGGAGTTATGTACTTTGGTTTCGTCAAACGTCACCCATAACTGGGTGGATTATAAAGGCGATTACTAGGTATGTAACAAATTATGCAGAGGGATGTGAGTTATGTAGATGGGATCTATCCCTCCTATATGATGGGAGAGACATCGATATTCTTGATAGAGTGAGACCACGAAGTGCATGGCCATCACCAAATGAGTCTATATGAGATATTGAGCTCATTGGATTTAGTGAGTCTACTTGGAGTTCAAGATTTAGATTGGTCAAAGGATGACACGGTCTATGTCTCACATTGATCAATCTAAATGTCTAGGATAGAAGGACACTTGTCATATATTGTGAGGAGTCACAATTAGTAGTCAAAAGGTGATGTTGGATCTCAACATTCTTGTAACTTGGGTAGTAATGATGTGTTGCTAGATACTGCTCATTACTTATGCTCCTAAATGGGTTTAGGAGCATTGCTAACGTTACATGAACCTATAGGGTCACACACTAAGGACAATTAGATGGAGATTAGGTTCATATGATGAACCAAGAGGATTAGATTCATTTGATGAATCAAATTGGATTAAGAGTAATCCTAATTAGGCTAATTGAGTTAGACTCAAGTTGATTCATGTGTTCAATGAGTCTAATTTAGATTATGACTCATTGAATCAATTTAATTAAATGAATTAGATTCATTATATTAAATTGATTCAATAAAATGATTGGATTAGATCAACCATGAGAGAGATTAAGTCAAGTTTGACTTGACTTGAGAGGGAGAGGATGAGGAAGAGTCAAGTTTGACTTGACTTTATGCCACATCATTTGTGACTTGGCATTAAGTGGCCAATGATGATGTGCCACATCATCATAGTTAACACATGAGTGTGCCACCTAATGGAAGTTACATCTTCTCCTTTGCTTAATGTGGCCGGCCACATTAATGAGAGGAGTTACACTTGGTGTGGCCGGCCACTCAAAGTGAATGGGAATTCATTTTTTTTCATTCAAGGCTCATTCACGTCATCTTCTTCCAAGCTCTCTCCTCAAGCTCTCCCTCTCCTCCTCTTGCCGTGGCTGATCAAGGGTGTTAGCACACCTTTGTTTAGTTTTTCTCCACTCATTTGTTTGTGTGGATACTTCTAGAGGATCGTACGCTTGACAATCTCGAGATCTGACACTTCCTTGGATGAGCGGGATTCATAAAGGGCACGCATCACGGGTAAAAAGTTTTCTCCTTGTAAATCTAGTTTAGAACTAGCATAAAACTCGTACTCGTAATGTTTTTGAATGTTTTACTTCACACGGATCCGGTGGCATGGGGGTTTCGGGGTTTCCGCGACGCGAAAAAGCGATTTTCGCGGCCCGAAAAATCCAACACCACCAATCTCATGGGCTTCTATATGTCTACCCAAAGAAGGAGGATATGGTTTGCTTGATTTGCAAACATGGAATATGGCTCTCTTATGTCGGAATCTATGGAATATTCAAAATCAACGTGAGTCTCTTTGGGTTCGATGGGTTCATCATCACTATCTCCGAAATATGGACTTTTGGCAATGGAGGAGTAAGCCTTCGGATTCTCCCCTTATTAAACGCTTACTTTTTATTCGTGATGAACTTATACAGCGAACTACCTCCATTGGCGCCGCAAATATGAAAATGGTAGAGTGGTTTGCGGGGGGAAATAAAGGGTCGGCTTTGGCATATGAGTTTTTCCGTCCAAGAGTGGCTAAAGTGGATTGGTTTTCGGTATTATAGAAGCCATATATTTTGCCCAAGCATAGGTTCACATCTTGGTTACTTGCTCATGGAAGACTAAGAATGGCGGACACCATCCCTTATGAGCCCAACAAATTATGTGTGTTATGCCACAAGCAAGATGAATCCAATAATCATCTTTTCTTTGATTGTGAGATTATCAAGCCTCTACTTGATAAAGTCAAGACATGGATGGATATCACTTTTAACATCACCGATATGACCTCTTATCTTGATACATTTCGACAACATTATAAAGGTAAAGGGTGACAAATGAAAGCAAGACATCTTGCCTTATCTTCCATGATTTATCTCGTATGGAATGCACGTAACATGAGTCGATTTGAGAATGTTGTTCCTTGCTTTGAGAAGATATTCCACAAAGTCCAAGTTCATGTTTGGCGCTTTGTAGATATCAAGTGATTCTTTTGTAATGTGTGGTAATGCTTTGTGATATGCTTGGGTATCATACAAAGTCCAAGTCATGTTTGGTAATTTGTAGACACTAGTGAGATCATGATGAGTGATGTTTGTGTAATGGTGTCATACAAAGTCATAAACCTCTTATGCACTTTGTAGTCATCATATGATTGTATTTTGTTCTTTTTGGGAGTATAATACACTTACCTTCCCAAAAAAAATGATTAGGTCTTTTAAATATGTCTACCAAAGTTTTGTACTCACATTTAGCTCGATTAATTGTAGTCAGGTTTTGCCAAAGCAAAGTGACTCGATTTATCTTGCTAGAGTGCGAAGGATAATTGTGATGTCCGACTACTAAAACTTTGGGTGTGACTTAACTAAGTTGAGAACTTAGAGGCATATCCCATACGATGAAATTTAAGATTATACTAGTCTTGGGCGATTAGCCAAAGTTAAATCAAGATGAGTTATAATGTGAATTTCATAAGATAGGCAAATGAACAAATAGTCTTGTTCACACAATGATACAAGAGTTATATATGATGTAATTGGTAAATGTTGCCTACCTAAGTTATACTAAGTCTTGGGCGATTAGCCAAAGCTAACTCAAGATGCGGTATAATATGGAACTTGTCCAACATAAATGTTATCGCGATTGGATTTAGAGCTAGTAGTGTGGGTAAAACCACATCCATGACTTGCTTCTACCAAAAGCTTTACAATTTAGAGGGAGAATTATTTAATTAAAGGTCTATTTAAATGATCAAAATATGATACTTATTCTTACATTTTATTATTGTAGATCAACATGTCGTCAAATACGTCAAATACTCTCTCTCTCTCTGTGATCTGTCCTTGATAAGGGCAAGCTCAATGGAGCTAACTTCCTAGACTGGTACAGAAACTTAAGAATAGTACTCAAGCAATAACGAAAATTGTACGTCCTACAACACCCCATTCCTGAAGCATCGCCCGCTACTGCCACTAGAGCTGATAGAGATGCTTACAAGAAGCATCAAGATGACGTATTAGATGTGTCATGCCTTATGCTCGCCACCATGAACTCTGAGCTTCAGAAGCAACATGAAAACATGGGCGCCTATGATATGGTTGAACACCTTAGACATCTATATCAAGGGCAAGCAAGGCATGAGAGATTTGAGATCTAAAAAGCTCTATTTCTATGTAGAATGCAAGAAGGAAGTCCCGTATGGTCTTATGTGCTCAAAATGATCGGGTATGTGGAGAATCTACAAAGGTTGGGATTCCCACTAAGCTAAGAATTGGCCACTGACCTAATTTTGCAATCATTGCCCGAAAGCTATAGTCAATTTGTCATGAACTATAACATGAATGAAATTGACAAACCATTGCCTGAGATGTTGAGCATGTTGAGAACTACTAAACTCAACCTTAAGAAGGCAAAACCGAGCACCATTTTAATGGTGCCAAAGGGTAAAGGCAAATGGAAGCCCAAAGGTAAGGGTAAGACCCAAGCCAAAGGCAAGGGCAAAGCTCTTGCATTAAAATCCAAAGGAGGGGTGGCTAATGAAGGAACCTGCTTCCACTGTGGTGAGACTGGACATTGGAAGAGGAACTGCAAATCATACCTAGAGGAAGTGAAAAGGAAGAAAAGTGAAACTTCTGCCTCAAGTATACATGTTATACAAGTCAATTCATCTATTTCTTCTTTATGGGTATTAAATACCGGATCTGCATCTCACATTTGTACTAATGTGCAGGGCTTGAGAAATAGTAGAATATTGACAAAGGGCGAAGTGAACCTACGAGTAGGGAATGGCGCAAGAGTTGCTACTATAGCTGTAGGAACATATTCCTTATCTTTGCCCACTGGACTTGTATTAGAACATGAAGAGTGTTGTTATGTGCCTGCCTTAACTAAGAACATCATCTCTGTTTCTTGTTTGAACAAGAAAAGATTATCATTTGTAATAAAAGACAAATGTTGTTCCATTTATTTCAATGAAATGTTCTATTGTAGTGCACATCTTGTGAATGGACTCTATGTTCTAGACTTTTACAACCCAATCTATAATATAAATACCAAGCGGTTCAAGTCTAATGATTTGAACCAAACATATATCTGGCATTGTCGCTTAGGTCACATAAATGAGAGTCGCATATCCCAACTCCATAAAGATGGACTTTTCGACTTATTTGATTTTGAATCATATGAGATATGTGAATCTTGTCTTCAAGGCAAGATGACAAAGACCTCATTTAGTGGACATAGCGAAAGAGCTAATGAATTGTTAGGACTAATATATACAGATGTATGTGGCCCTTTCAGAATAGCTGCTAGAGGAGGCAATCATTACTTTATTACTTTTACTGATGATTTCAGTAGATATGACTATGTGTATCTAATGCGACATAAGTCAGAATCCTTTGAAAAGTTCAAAGAATTCAAGAATGAAGTACAAAATCAACTTGGTAATAGTATTAAGATGCTTTGATCAGATCGAGGTGGAGAATACCTTAGCCAAGAGTTTAATGACCATCTTGTTGAGTGTAGGAGTATATCTCAACTCACTCCACCTGGAACACCACAATGGAATGGTTTATTAGAACGGAGAAATCGTACTTTATTAGATATGGTACGAATGATGATGAGTCAAACAGAACTTTTTGCTTCCTTCTGGGGACATGCTCTAGAGACGGCCGCTTTCACACTTAACCGCGTTCCATCTAAGGTTGTTATAAAGACACTATATACGATATGGACTGGGAAGAGTTCCAAGATATCTTTCATGAAGATTTGGGGATATGAGGCTTACATTCGACGACAAGTCTCCGATAAACTAGGACCCAAATCAAACAAGTATTATTTTGTAGGATATTGCAAGGAAACAAAGGGATTCTACTTCTATAATCCCACACAAGGCAAAGTGTTTGTTGCCAAAACTGACGTCTTTCTAGAAAGAGAATTTATTTCTAGAAGAACTAGTAGGAGTAATGACGATCTTGATGAAATTAAAAATACACAAACTTGCACCGACACCTTGATGGAAACTGAACAGGTACCACAAGATGTTGTGGATCATTATTTTGTTACACCACAAGAAGTTATAGAGCAACAACCTGTTCAAGTAGCACAAGCTCTACGCAGATCTGATAGGACCCGTCGTCAAACTGAGAGATACACTTTTCTCTTGTCTGACCATGGTGATATATAGCTTATTGGTCTCAATGAGCCTACATCGTATCAAGAAGCTGTACAGGGCCCAGATTCTAAGAAATGGCTAGAGGCCATCAAATCCGAAATAGAATCCATGTACACTAATCAAGTATGGACTTTGGTTGATCTACCTGAAGGGATCAAACCCATTGGGTGTAAGTGGGTCTTCAAAGTTAAGACAGACATGGATGGTCATATGAATACCTATAAAAGTAGATTGGTGGCTAAAGGATTCAGACAGATTCATAGTATAAACTATGATGAAACCTTTTCACCAGTTGTGATGCTCAAGTCCATTCGGATCATACTTGCTATTGCAGCTTTTATGATTATGAGATCTGGCAAATGGATGTCAAAACTATATTTCTTAACGGAAATCTACTCGAGGATGTGTACTATTGGAACCCCAAGGTGTTTTGATGTGATCAAACAAGCTAAGTTAGGTCCTGCGTTTGTTTAAACCTTGTGTCTAAGTGTGCAGGAGCTTAGGAACACAGGAAGTCGAGCGGAAGATGCAGCTAGCGAGAAGGACGGCACGGGAGAGAGCCGATGGGCTCGGTGCGTCCGAGGGACGAGGTGACCGCGGAAGAGTACACCGGTGGACGAGAAGAACGTGCACGACGTTCGAGGGACGAGAAACCGGGAAGGAAGGCTACTCGAGGAGAAGGCCGGAACTTGGGTTCGGGTGAGCCCTATTCCGGATGGCCGAGATCACCCAAGCTAGCGGAGCTGGAGTTGAAAACCCGGACCGAGACGAGCTGAACCGAAGCAGAGCGACCAGATAGAAAAAGTCAACCAGAGTTGACTTTTGGGTCCGAGGCGCCCGGAACCCTCTGGGGCGCCCGGACCGAAGTTGTTGACCAGATCGAGTCAAACTCGATATGAACGTTGGGGGATAAAGTTCTATTCCCCCAGGGCGCCCGGAACCCCTTTGGGGCGCCCCGACCAGTGCTATAAATATAGCACTGGTTTGCACAGATCATTCCACTCACTTGTAATTCATTTTTCTCTGTGCTTTATTTTCTTTTGTACTGTCAACGCTGTAAGAGGCTACTCCGCCCATAGGAGAATCAGATAGTGCGCCTTCTTTGCCTTAGATTAGCAATCCTCTGATTGCAAACCAACTAAACCCTCTGCGTCTGTTTTAGATTCTGTTTATTTAGTCTCTGTTTATTTTTAATTACAAGTTCCTTAAATTAGTTGAATATCTGAGAAAGGTTTTGTGTTTATTTTTGTAGGGCAATTCACCCCTCCCCTCTTACCGGCCTCCAAAGGGTCCTACAAGTGGTATTAGAGCAAGGCGCTTCAGGAGGACTAACCGCCGATCGAAGCAACAAGATGGCCGGACCAAGCATCGTTCCACCAAAATTCGAGGGGGACTTCGCAGACTGGAAGCGACGTATGGAGGTATTCCTAAGAACTGATTTTGAAATTCGGTTTATTATGAAATATGGTTTTGTAGCTCCAATGAATCAAGATGGAGAAGAAAAAGAAGAGAGCCACTGGACAAAAAAGGAGCAGAATGAGTCTGTAGCAAACAGTCGTGCGGAATATCACCTGCTGAGCGTGTTGCCGCCTCAAGAGGTCAACCGCATCGGAAGCTATTAATCTGCTAAAGAACTCTGGGAGAAGTTCCTGGAACTCCACGAAGGCACGTCCGAAGCGAAGCTCGCTAAAAGAGACATCCTCCGGAACAAGCTAATGAACATCCGACTGGAAAAAGGTGAGAAGGTAGCCAGTCTACACGCAAAGGTAAAAGAACTGATTACTGGTCTCGAGAACCTCAGAGAAACGGTAACAAATCGGGAAACAATACGCTACGCACTCAATGCGTTTTCCAGAACATCAGATTGGACATCAATCATCGACACCTACTACATTTCGAAAGACCTGGAGATAAGTACTTTAGAAGAACTGTTCTCCTCTCTTGAATTGCATGAAACCAGGTGTGCAGGAACAAAGGAATCAAGCTAGATGATTGAGCTAAATGCAACCAAAAGAGATAAACCCGAGTCAGACTCAGAGGATGATTAGGAAGCGTACATGGTAAGAAACTTTAAAAAAAATTTTAGAGCTAATAAATTTAAAGAAATGCAATATAAAAAGAATCCAAGAAATAGAAGAAGGATGCGCTGCTACCAGGGTCAAAAAGAAGGACACCTAAAAGAAGACTGGCCAGAACTAAAGAAGGGCAAAGGCAAGATTCCCAAGAAGCACAAGAACCTAAAAGCTACTTGGGATGACACTTCTACATCTGAGTCCGAGATTCAAGAATATGCCGGGATAGCACTGATGGCAAGCTACGAAGGACAGAGTACATCAGAACCCAGCATCGATGAAGGGGGAGCGACCTCAGATGGAAGTAGCGAAGCAGGGGGAGATTCAGGCTTCAAGTCTGATATGTTAAGTGAGGTATGCCTCTTACCCCCTGATGAACTTTACTTTGGTATTAAGGCAATGACAAAATCCATGTATAAATTAGAAAATAAAAATACCAAATTAGAAAATGAAATTTTAGAAACAAAAAGAATTTTGGCAAAATCATGTCTTATAGAGGATTTTGATAAATTGAAAATTGAAAATGATAAACTAAAAGAAGAAATAGAAAGATTGAAAAAATCTAATGGTTCAAATATTTCTACTTTTAGAAATTATAGAGGTTTAAATTGGTATTATAGATTTCATCAAAGTCAAATTAGAAATATATCAAAAATCTATGTACCTAGAAAATACTTGGTTAATCCTGTAGGTAGAACCTCTATTGGGTTCCGAAAACATGTTTAATTTAAAATTAAAATTAGACTTAGCATTTTCAATAAGGAAATTAAACAACTAATTTCTTTATGAGGCTTTGTCTAAGGAAGTGGTTGTTGCTCCAATAACTAAGAAGACCTAGTGCCTCGCCACGACCTGGAAGCCAAGTATCGAAATGAAAAGTTTAATTGACTAATTGAAAGAGCATTAATTTAAATTACTTAATGCTTTAAAAGAGTTATTCAATTTGTGTTAGAAAATATTTAAAAAAAAATTTAACTTGACTTAGAAATTTTTTAAAAAAACATTGCCTTAAAAATTTTTTTTTAAAAAAAAATTACTAAGAAATTTTTTACTTAAATTGTTTTTTCGAAAGAAAAATTCTGAAGAGTGTCTTTACTTAGACATTTTTAAAAAAAGACAAATTTTTTTTACACTTAAATTTTTTTTTACCTTAGACTTGTTTATATCCCCAATTTTTATGTGATCAAAGGGGGAGAAGTATGTTAAGTCTAGGGGGAGGTAATATAATTTTTCAATTGAAAAATATTTGGACTTATTTGAATATAAATTGTTTTTATTGCATATGTTTACCCTAACTTAACTTGGGTTGCTCACATCAAAAAGGGGGAGATTGTTGGAACCCCAAGGTGTTTTGATGTGATCAAACAAGCTAAGTTAGGTCCTGCGTTTGTTTAACCCTTGTGTCTAAGTGTGCAGGAGCTTAGGAACACAGGAAGTCGAGCGGAAGACGCGGCTAGTGAGAAGGACGGCACGGGAGAGAGCTGATGGGCTCGGTGCGTCCGAGGGACGAGGTGACCATGGAAGAGTACACCGGTGGACGAGAAGAACGTGCGCGACGTTCGAGGGACGAGAAACCGGGAAGGAAGGCTGCTCGAGTAGAAGGTCGGAACTTGGGTTCGGGTGAGCCCTATTCCGGATGGCCGAGATCACCCAAGCTAGCGGAGCCGGAGTTGAAAACCCGGACCGAGACGAGCTGAACCGAAGCAGAGCGACCAGATGGAAAAAGTCAACCATAGTTGACTTTTTGGGTCCAGGGCGCCCGGAGCTGACCGAGCCGCCCGGACCCCTCCGGGGCGCCCAGAACCCTCCGGGGCGCCCGGACCGAAGTTGTTGACCAGATCGAGTCAAACTCGATCTGAACGTTGGGGGATAAAGTTTTATTCCCCCAGGGCACCCGGAACCCCTTCGGGGCGCCCCGACCAGTGCTCTAAATATAGCACTGGTTTGCACATATCATTCAAATCACTTGTAATTCATTTTTCTCTGTGCTTTATTTTCTTTTGTACTGTCAACGCTGTAAGAGGCTACTCCGCCCAGAGGAGAATCAGATAGTGCACCATCTTTTCCTTGGATTAGCAATCCTCTGATTGCAAACTAAGTAAACCCTCTGCGTCTGTTTTAGATTCTGTTTATTTAGTCTCTGTTTGTTTTTAATTACAAGTTCCTTAAATTAGTTGAATATCCGAGAAAGGTTTTGTATTTATTTTTGTAGGGCAATTCACCCCTCCCCTCTTGCCGGCCTCCAAAGGGTCCTACATGTACATGACACAACCTAAGGGTTTGTAGATCCCAAGAATGCTGGAAAGGTGTGTAAGTTGCAAAGATCAATTTATGGATTAAAACACGCTTCTAGAAGCTGGAATCTTTGATTCGATGATGCAATCAAAACGTTTGGTTTCATAAAGAATGAAGATGAACCTTGTGTCTACAAGAAGGTTAGAGGGAGCATAGTCATCTTTCTCATATTGTATGTAGATGACATACTTCTCATTGGAAATGATATCCCTACTCTTCAATCTGTGAAGACATGACTTGGGAAATATTTTTCAATGAAAGACTCATGTGAAGTAGCCTACATTTTAGGTCTTAAGATCTATAGAGATAGATCTAAAACATTGTTTGGTCTAAGCCAGAGTACATATATTGACAAGGTGTTTAAACATTTTACCATGAAGAATTCCAAGAAGGGATTTCTACCTATGTCACATGGTGTGAGTCTTTCGAAGACTCAAAGCCCTTCTTCTAAAGAAGAAAGGGACTGCATGGATCAGATTCCTTATGTATCTGTAATAGGGTTTATCATGTATGTCATGCTTTGTACTCGCCCAGATGTCTCATCTGCATTAAGTATGACGAGCAGATACGAGTCAGATCTAGTGAAGGTCACTAGATACAGTCAAGAATATTCTTTAGTACTTGAGAAAGACTTAAGATTATTTCTTAATCTTTGGAGGCGATGAATAGCTTCTTGTAAAGGGTTACACCGATGCTAGCTTCCAAACTAAAAAGGATGATTATGTTGGGACTTTCGAGCCGCAAAAACCACTTTTTGCGTTGCGGAAATCCCGAAGTCTCATGCCACCGGATCCGTGCGAAGATAAAATTTTCATGTACTTATTTTCTATCGTAGATCTACATTAGATCTACATGGTTAAGAGATTACACTTGTAGCAAAGCCGTTCGCGAATCCCACTCGTCCAAAATTTCCCGGATCTCAAGTGTGTTCAAGTGGACACACCTCTATACGTATCCACATGAACAATAGAGATGGAGAAAACACTTAGAGTGTGCTTGCACTCTAAAAGTGTTCGGCCAAGGAGGAGGAGAGGGAGAGAAGAGAAGAGAGGAGGAAGAAGATGGATTTACACAAAACAAAATGTAACTCTCACAATGAAGTTAAGTGGGCGGCCACTTTAAGGAGGGATTTTAAACCTCCATGGGATATCAAGAGTCACAACTCTTGATCTCCCTCATGATGTGGCACACACATAAGCCAACCTTGATGATGTGGAACACCATCATTTGCCCACCTTATGCCAACTCACAAATGAGAAGGCAAATGGTCAAGTCATGTCAAATTTGACCTCTTCTCTCCCATGGTTGATCAAACCTAACCATTTGATTCAAGCCAATTTAATTTAATGAATCTATATTCATTGAATTAAATTGATTCATTGAGTCATAATCTAAATTAGACTCATTTAACACATGAATCAAATTGAGTCCAACTCAATTAGTCTAATTTGGATTACTCTTAATCCAATTTGGTTAATCACATGAACTTAATCCTCTAGGTACATCAAATGAACCTAATCTCCATCTAATTTTCCTTTGTGTGTGACCCTATAAGTTCTTGTAACGTTGGCAATGCTCCTAAACTCATTTAGAAGCATAAGTAATGAGCGGTATCTAGCAACACATCATTACTACCCAAGTTACAAGAATGTTGAGATCCAACATCACCTTGTGACTACTAAAGGTGACCCTTCATAATATATGACAATGTCCTTCTATCCTTGACATCTAGATTGATCAATTTGTGGCATAGACGATGTCATCCTCTGATCAATCTAAATCTTGAACTCCAAGTAGACTCACTATAATCAAATGAGTTCAATATCTCATATTGAATCATTTGGGCATGGCCACTTAGTGGTCTCAATTTATCAAGAATAACGATGTAACTCCCGTTATATAGGAGGGATAGATCTCATCTACATCACTCACATCCCTCTGCATAATTTGTTACATACCCAGTAATCGCCTTTATAGTCGACCCAGTTACGGGTGACGTTTGACGAAGCTAAAGTATGCAACTCCTTATATAGGGAACCATGGTGACTTCAGGTCCAAGGACTAATAGTCATACTAATAGCCACATGAGAAAGTATATGACACTCATATAAAGATCTATGATACTTTCTCATGGCGGGTCATTTAGTATATATTCTCCAATGCATACCCATGTGTCAACTTGATATCTCTATATCCATGACTTGTGAGATCAAGTCATCGAGTTGACCTACATGCTAGTCTCGTCGCATTAACATTATCCCTGAATGTTAATACTTGACTAGGAATGATTAAGAGTAGTGTTCTCTATATCATCTCACTATCGATTCAACCAATCGATTGATATAGATAAAAACCTTCTACTCAAGGACACTATTATACTTAGGTATTTGGCGCCAATACAAGTAAGTATAATAACCAAAACAAATGTCTTTATATACAGAGGAATATGATACAATGAGTCCATACAACAATCATCATATGATTGGCTCTAGGGCTCTAACTAACAATCTCCCACTAGCACTAGTGCCAATCAGTGTAGGCTCTTAGGCCCAATGACCTAGTGTGACCATTATGCTTTCTCTGTGCCAAAGCCTTGGTCAAGGGATCTGCGATGTTAGCCTCTGTAGGTACTCAGCAAATCTTCACATCTCCTCTATCGATGATCTCTCGAATGAGATGGAAGCGCCGCAATATGTGTTTGGTCGGCTGATGTGAGCGAGGTTGCTTAGCCTGCACAATTGCTCCATTGTTGTCACAATAGAGCTCTATCGGATCAGCTATGCTAGGAACCACCTGAAGCTCAGTAATGAACTTGCAGATCAAAACTGCCTCCTTTGCTACCTCGGATGCATCAATATACTCGACCTCTGTTGTAGAATCAGCAACTATGTTCTCCTTTGAACTCTTCCAGCTTACAGCACCACCATTCAAGCAAAACATGAACCCAGACTACGATCTATAATCATCCTGGTCAGTTTGTAAGCTGGCATCACTGTAACCCTTTACAGCTAGCTCATCATCGCCTCCATATATCAAGAAATATTCTTTAGTTCTTCTTATGTACTTAAAAATATTCTTGATTGCTATCCATTGACTTTCACCTGGATCTGACTGATATCTGCTCGTCATGCTCAAAGCATACGAAACATCAGGACGAGTACATAGCATGGTGTACATGATAGATCCTATGGCTGAGGCATAAGGGATCATATCCATGCAGTCTCTCTCCTCTCTAGAAGAGGGACTTTGAGTCTTCAAAAGACTCACACCATGTGACATCGGCAGAAATTCCTTCTTGGAGTTCTGCATGGCAAACCGTAGTAATACCTTGTCAATATATGTACTCTGACTTAGGCCAAGCAATCTCTTAGATCTATCTCTATAGATCTGTATGCCTAGAATACGAGTTGCTTCACCTAAGTCCTTCATTGAGAAACAATTTCCTATCCATGTCTTTACAGACTGTAGTAAAGGGATGTCATTCCCAATGAGTAGTATGTCATCCATATACAATACAAGGAAGACAATTGTATTCCTTACAAGCCTCTTGTAGACACAGGGTTCATCTTCATTCTTGATGAAACCAAACTGTTTGATTGCATCATTGAATCGAAGATTCCAGCTTCGAGAAGCTTTCTTTAGTCCATAAATGGACTTATGCAGCTTGCATACTCTGCTAGTATGATGCGGATCTACAAAACCCTCAGGTTGTGTCATGTACACATCCTCGAGCATGTTTCCATTCAGAAACGCAGTTTTGATATCCATCTGCCAGATCTCATAATCATGGTATGCTGCAATAGCAAGCATGATCCGAATGGACTTAAACATCACTACTGGAGAAAAGGTTTCATCATAGTCAATACCATGAATTTGTTTGAAACCTTTAGTTACTAGACGACCCTTATATATATGATACAACTCCGGATCAGCTCCAAACCAATGAGATAGGACTGCAAGTCGAGATGTACGTCCCGAACCATGAGGAGCATGAAGAGGACTTGCACGTGCCAGCTGAGCTGATAATGAAAACAGAGGTCAAGCAAGTTCAACATGCTGTACAAGCATTGACATCTCATATCTTGGAAGGGTAGGCTATGGAGTTATAGTCGATGTCATGCTGAATGATCAACTTCATACAAGTCGACCCTAAAATGGGCCAATTAGCTGCGGAAGAATGGAATATCATGATGCAACATGTTCCTAGCCAAATACCATACTAGAATGGTGGAAAAACTCACCATTCTAGTTGGAATTAGTGTGTCATTTAATGCCACCAACATTTTGGATGAATTCCCAAGTTGGAGGATAGCTAGAGGGAGTGTGCATAAAGACTTGCATTCATCATCTTCTCTTTCCATGCATTGGAAACTACCATTTGTTGGAAAGGGAGTGTGCATGAAGACTTGCATTACTTGCATTCATTATCTTCTCTTTCCATGCCTTGGAAACTACCATTTTCAGTTCTATATAATGTCTTGAGTAGATATCAATGAGGGTAGAAAAACATTATATTTTGAGAGAGTTTTCCTCCTTGTTGTTCTTCAGCAACTCTGCAAGGATTACGAGTGAGCACTTGTAATTCTCAGCACTTTTATAATATCGGTTCTTGGTTTTGTTATAATCATTGGGTCGATATTCTCCATTGTTCTCATAATATTGGTTCTTGATTCTCTATAATCAACGGGTCAATATTCCATCCCTCCGAAACCTCATTTGGACGATCCCGGAACTAAGTTCCAATCTTATTGTTGCTGGGTCTCGCGACATTGTTCGTCGAGGTTCGCATTATCTTTGGTATCAAAGCCAAGTTCCAAATCAGGTTTATCTATCTTTCCTAGTGTTTATTTTGTTTTTATCATCACAGTCTTGTTATCTTCATCTACTTTCTAGTATTGTTGCAAAAAAGAAAAAAAAAGAAAAAAAAGAAAAAAAAAAAGGAAGAAAAAAAAAGAACAGAAAAGAAAGACAAAAAAAAAGAAGAAAGAAAAGAGCAGAAAAGAAAAGGAAGAACAAAGATTGTTTGATTTGTTTTGATTGCATCTCGTGACGTGATTCCGTTTCCATTTGCATGTTTCTTTTCAACTCCATTTACCATCTCCATTGTGCTGCTTTGATTTGATTTTCTCTATCATATCATCATTCTGTTTGCTTCATATCTTCTTTCCATCGTTCCTTGATTGATATCGTAACCTCGATCCAACTAAGCCTAGAATCGGTATTCTGAGTTTGTTGGTTTGAATAAGTGTTTTCTTGTTTTGACTTGCTTAGTTTCTCTAGAACTTTTTGGAGGAAAACAAGTGAGCAGAGAGAACTTAATTTTCTGAGCGAAACACGAGTGTTTTTGTGACATCCAACTGAGTGCAAATACGTGAGGGAGTGAGTGAGGATCCTCCTTTGTTCATAATATTTCAGTTGCAGCTCACTATGTCTCGAGAGCACGGTGGCAGGGTTGATCCAAGTGATGAAGGAGGGGCTGATCAGACTACAATCATGCGGGCTTTCCAGCAACAATTTGAGCGCATAAATGTCTTGTTCAATGAGATTCGAGATCGGTTGGATAGGCATGAGGATCAGCTCGAACAACTTCAGCAAGAGCCATTACCTAGACATCAAAGACCCGACCAGCGGCCACATTTTGCTCCAAATGTCCCAGATGATGACTATGATGATGGGGTGAGAAATGAAGTGGTCTCCAATGCTACTTGGAGGAGGGCTAGGGCTATCAGACCTGAAAGGCCAAGGCATGTTCAAAGGTAACACCGAGAAAGGGAAGCCGTAGATCGTAACATGGGCACCATCAAGCTATCCATTCCTCCATTTCAAGGTAAAAATGACCCTGATGTTTATATTGAATGGGAGAGGAAAGTTGAGCTGGTATTTGATTGTCACAATTACTCGGAGGAGAAGAAAGTGAAGCTTGCTGCGGTGGCTTTTACCGACTATGCCATTTTATGGTGGGATCAGCTGACCCCTGAGTAGACGTCGAAACTGTGAGCTTCCCATCAACAATTGGGAGGATATGAAAGTCGTTATGAGAAGAAGGTTTGTTCCATCTCACTATTATCGGGACTTACATTTGAAATTGCAAAGTCTGAAGCAGGGGGTCCATGACTGTGGAAGACTACCATAAGGAGATGGAGATAACCTTGATTTGGGCTAACATTGAGGAGGATCGAGAGGCGATCATGGCTCGGTTCATCTGTGTCCTGAACCGTGAGATTGCCAATATTTTTGAGCTGCATCACTACGTGGAGCTTGACGATGTGGTACAGATGGCAATGAAAGTTGAAAGACAACTCAAGGAAGGAGTGCGATCATCTTCCAAGTATGAGGCTACAAGTTCATCCCCTTGGAAGCAGAAGTGGGGATCATCAAAAGCAACTGAGAAAGCAGTTTCAAAATCAAAGGGAGAGACGAATGTGGCCAAGACACAACCTAGCAACAAAGATAGGGGTAACTCATCTTCCCAACCTCAATGAAATCATGACATCAAATGTTTTCGTTGTTTAGGATCAGGTCATATTGCTTCTCAATGCCCAAACAAGCGATCAATGATCATATTGGATAATAGGGAGATCGAAACTGAAGAAGAAGATGAAGGAAATGAGTCCACTCCATCAGTTGAAGATACTAGTGATGTTGAGCTTACTGTTGATGGCCAAGCTCTTGTTGTGCTAAGAGCTCTCTATATGCAAGCCAAAGAAGATGATGACGGGCTGCAAAGGGAGAACATCTTCTACACCCGCTACCATGTGAAAGATCGGGTGTGCGGTTTGATTATTGATGGTGGCAGCTGTGTTAATGTGGCAAGCAAGTTAATGGTGGACAAGCTTAGTCTACCTACCTTGAAGCATCCAAAGCCATATAAACTCCAATGGCTCAATGACAGTGGAGAAATGAAGGTAACCAAGCAGGTCCTTATTTTATTTACGATTGGAAGGTACACGGATGAGGTTCTGTGTGATGTTGTACCCATGCAAGCTAGCCATTTGCTTCTTGGAAGACCGTGGAAATTTGACAGACGGACCACACATGATGGGTATAAGAACCACTACAGCTTCAGCAAGGATGGTAGGAACATTACACTTGCACCTTTGACACCTCGTCAAGTATTTGAGGAACAACTCCAGATAAAAAAAGTCTGTTGCAGCAAGAGGAAAAGGTGTGGCTGATATAGAAAAAGAAAATGAGAGTGAAAATGAAAAAAAAGATGGTGGACTAAGAATGAAAAAAGAGAGTGGAAAAAAAGAAAAGATTGAGAGTTCGGCCTTGAAAAATAAAGAAGAAAGAAAAATGAGCTTCTATGCAAAAGAAAGAGAGATCAAAAGTGCTTTGAACTCCGATAGACCGATGATCTTGTTTCTATACAAGGAGGCCTATCTTTCTTTAGCTGACCATAATGTTTCTTTGCCTAGTGCTGTGATGTCTCTTTTGCAGGATTTTAAGGATGTCTTTTCCGAGGATACGACACCTGGGTTACCACCCAAAAGAGGAATCGAGAATCAAATTGATCTCATTCCGAGAGCTTCCATTCCAAACCGACCAGCTTATCGAAGTAGTCTAGAAGAGACCAAAGAGCTTCAAAGGCAAGTCGAAGAACTTATGACCAAAGGACATGTTCGTGAAAGCATGAGTCCCTGTGTTGTGCCTGTGCTGCTGGTTCCAAAGAAAGATGGGACTTGGAGGATGTGCGTGGATTGTCGAGCTGTAAACAAGATAACGGTAAAGTATCGTCACCCTATTCCTCGTTTAGATGACATGCTTAATGAATTACATGGATCCACTATATTTTCTAAGATTGATTTGAAGAGTGGGTATCATCAAATTCGAATTAAGGAAGGAGATGAGTGGAAAACAGCTTTAAAGACAAAACAAGGGCTATATGAATGGTTAGTGATGTCATTTGGATTGACGAATGCTCCTAGCACATTTATGTGTCTCATGAACCATGTGCTACGTGCATTTATTGGAAAATTTGTTGTTGTTTATTTTGATGACATTCTAATCTATAGCAAGAGTTTGCATGACCATATTGATAATTTGAAATGTGTGCTTAAAGCTTTGAGACGTGAAAAATTATTTGCTAACCTTAAGAAATGCAACTTTTGCGTAGATAGGGTTGTTTTCTTTGGATGTGTTGTTAGTTCCAGAGGCGTGGAAGTTGATGAGGAGAAGGTGAAAGCTATCAGGGAATGGCCTACCCTTAGCACCATCACTGAAGTAAGGATTTTTCATGGTTTAGCCGGGTTCTATAGGAGGTTTGTGCCAAATTTCAGCACCATCGCTGCCCCTTTAACGGAAATCATCAAGAAGAATATTGGATTTAAGTGGGGAGAGGCACAAGAGAAAGCCTTCAAAGCATTAAAAGAAAAGCTAAGTACTGCTTCTTTACTACTTCTACCAGATTTTTCTAAGGTTTTTGAAATCGAATGTGATGCTTCTGGTATTGGTATAGGTGTTGTTCTTATGCAAGAAAAGAGGCCAATTGCCTACTTCAGTGAGAAGCTCAATGGTGCAGCGTTGAACTACTCAACATATGACAAGGAGCTCTACGCATTGGTGCGAGCTTTGGAGACATGGCAACATTACTTGTGGTCCAAGGAGTTCATTATTCACACGGACCATGAGTCACTGAAGCATTTGAAAGGCCAAGGTAAATTGAATCGTAGACATGCTCGTTGGATTGAATTCATTGAAATGTTTCCTTATGTGATCCAATACAAGCAAGGAAAAGAGAATGTGGTAGCAGATGCTTTGTCACGCAGGTACACCCTTATCTGTACCTTAGGATCAAAGTTTCTTGGATTTGAGCACCTGAAGGAATTATATGTGAATGATGCTGACTTTGCTGATATCTTTAAAGCATGCGAAAAGGGTGCATTTGATAAGTTCTATATGTATGATGGTTACTTGTTTCGAGAAAAGAGACTTTGCATTCCCTAAAGTTCTTTGCGTGAGTTGCTTGTTAGGGAGTCACATGGGGGTGGATTAATGGGGCATTTTGGAGCTGTGAAAACCTTGGACATTTTGAAAGAACATTTCTTCTGGCATCATATGAAAAGAGATGTTGAAAGGATTTGCATTAGGTGCCTTGCATGTAAGAAAGCCAAGTCTAAGGTGCAACCACATGGACTTTATATGCCTTTGCCTATGCCTAGCCACCCTTGGACTGATGTGTCAATGGATTTTGTGTTAGGTTTGCCTAGGACTAGGAATGGCCGAGATAGTATTTTTGTGGTTGTGGACCAATTTTCGAAGATGGCACACTTTATCCCTTGCCATAAAACTGATGATGCTACACATGTGGCAAATTTATTCTTTAGGGAGGTGGTCCGTTTGCATGGGGTCCCTCGAACAATTGTTAGTGATCGAGATGTGAAGTTCCTCAGCCATTTTTGGCGAATCTTGTGGGGAAAACTTGGGACAAAGTTGTTATTCTCTACCACTTGTCACCTACAGACTGATGGGTAAACCGAGGTCGTTAATCGAACCTTGGGAAATTTGTTGCGTTCTGCCATTGGGAAGAATTTGAAAGCATGGGAAGATTGCATACCATTTATTGAATTTGCATACAATAGGGTTATGCATTCTTCTACTAAGTATTCACCTTTTGAGATTGTCTATGGTATTAATCCATTAACTCCATTAGATTTAATTCCATTACCTGTGGATGAGATTGCTAGCCTTGAAGGTCAAGTGAAGGCTGATTTGGTGAAAAGGGTCCATGTCAAGGCAAGGCAACACATGCTGAGGAGGAATGATCAGATTGCAACCCGTGCCAACAAGGGACGAAAGTCGATTACTTTTCAACCTGGAGACTGGGTCTGGGTTCATTTTCGAAAGGAGCAATTTCCGAAATCAAGGCAATCCAAGCTGAACCCACGTGGTGATGGACCATTTCAAGTACTGGAGAAAATCAACGACAATGCATACAAATTGGATCTTCCAGGTGAGTACCAAGTGAGTTCAACCTTTAATGTTTCTGATCTTTCCCCTTTTGTTGTTTCAGATTCGAGTATTCCACAACACTTTGTGGTTCCAGTTCAATTTCCATCAAGGTTTCAGTGCTATGGTCCATATCTTGAACTTCTTCAAGATTGAACGTACTCCCACTAGTTTTTCTAGAAACAAAGTCCCTTTCTCGAAAAACCCCAGTCTTAGCCACAACTACTTTTTGTTGATTGGGAATGTAGAAGTAATATCCATTTGTTTCCTTGGGATATCCTATAAAATAGCACTTATCGGATTTGGGTCCCAGTTTGTCTGAGACTTGACGTCGAACGTAAGCCTCGCAACCCCAAATCCTCATAAAAGACACCTGGGAATCTCTCCCAGTCCATATCCTATATGGTGTCTTTATCACAGCCTTGGATGGAACACGGTTGAGTATAAAGGTTGCTATGTCCAGAGCATAGCCCCAAAGAGATATAGGAAGATCTGTGTGACTCATCATAGACCGTACCATATCTAATAGGATACGATTCCTCCTTTCGGATACACCATTCCACTATGGTGTTCCAGGAGGAGTGAGTTGGGATAGAATCCCACACTCAGCTAGATAGTCATGAAACTCATGGTTAAGGTATTCACCACCTCGATCTGATCGAAGTATCTTAATACTCTTGCCAAGCTGGTTTTGTACTTCATTCTTGAATTCTTTGAACTTTTCAAAGGATTCTGACTTATTTGTCATCAAATATATATAACCATATCTACTAAATTCATCAATAAAGGTAATGAAGTATCTATAACCACCTATGGCAGCGACATTGAAAGAGCCACATATATCACTATGTATAAATCCTAACAAGTCAGTCGCTCTTTCATTGTGTCCACTAAAGGGAGTCTTGGTCATCTTGCCCAGTAGGCATGACTCGCATGTCTCATATGATTCGAAATCAAATGAGTCCAGCAAACTATCTTTATAGAGCTGGGATAAGCGTTTGTCATTTATATGACCTAAGCGACAATGCCAGAGATAGGTTTGGTTCATTTCATTTTATTTGAACATCTTGGTATTTATGTTATAGATGGGGTTCTCTAAGTCTAGAATGTAGAATCCATTCATCAGAGGTGCACTACAATAGAACATATCATTTAAATAAACTGAACAACATTTGTTCTTTATTATAAATGAAAAACCTTTTTTGTCCAAACAAGAAACTGAAATTATGTTCTTAGTAAGAGCAGACACATAACAACAATCATCTAGTTCTAGTACAAGCTCAGAGGGCAGAGATAGATAGTAAGTCCCTACAGCAACAGCAGCAACCCGTGCTCCATTGCCTACGCGTAGGTCCACCTCGCCTTTCGTCAATGCTCTACTATTTCTCAGCGCCTGGACATTAGTACAAATGTGAGAAGCACATCCGGTATCTAATACCCATGATGAAGAAATAGATAGATTAACTTCTATAACATATATACCTGAAGTGGAAGTCTCACTTCTCTTCTTCTTAAGATCTTCCAGGTACACTTTGCAGTTCCTCTTCCAGTGCCCGGTCTGACCGCAATGGAAGTAGGTAGCATCCTTAGCAACCCCTCCTTTGGGTTTCAATGTCTTGCCTTTGCCCTTGGCTTGGGACTTTCCCTTACCTTTAGGCTTGCCCTTGCCTTTGCCCTTTTGCACTATCAAAATGGAGTTGGGCTTTACCTTCTTAAGGTTGAGCTCAGCAGTTCTTAACATGCTTAGCAGCTCAGGCAGTGGCTTGTCAATTTCGTTCATGTTGTAGTTCATGACGAATTGACCGTAGCTCTCCGACAAGGATTACAAGATCAAGTCAGTTGCCAGCTCTTGGCCAAGGGGGAATCCTAACCTCTGTAGGTTTTCTATGTACCCAATCATCTTGAGTGCATATGGGCCTACAGGAGTCCCGTCTTACATCTTGCACTGAAACAGTGCCTTAGAGATCTCGAATCTCTCTTGCCTTGCTTGTCCTTGATATAGTTGATGAAGATGTTCAACCATATCATAAGCACCCATCAACTCGTGTTGCTTTTGAAGCTCAGAGTTCATGGTCGTGAGCATGAGACAAGACAGATCTAATGCGTCATCTTGATGAATTTTATAAGTATCACGGTCAGCTCGCGTGGCAGTGGCCGGAGGTGCCTTGGGAATGGGCTGCTCCAGGATGTACAGTTTTCATTCTTGTGTGAGAATAATTCTCAGGTTCCTGTATCAATCCAGGAAATTAGCTCCATTGAGCTTGTCCTTATCAAGGACAGAACGCAGGGAGAAGGTGTTCGTGTTTGACGACATGACAATCAACAAAAGAAAATGCAGAAAATAAATATCATATTTCACTTATTATTTAATTAGGCCTTTAATTAAACAATGCTCCCACTGAATTATAGAACTTTTGTAGAATCAAGTCATGGATGTGGTCAAACCACACTCATTAGATTCTAACCAACTAGCTATAATTCTTGCGGGACAAGATCCACATTATACTATGCCTTGAGTTAGCTTTGGCTAAATCGCCCTAGACTTAGTATGATCGGTAGTAACTAATTAACAATTACATCTCTATACAACTCTTGTTTATAGGATCAAGATCCGCATGTATATTAAAACTTGAGTTAGCTTTGGCTAAATCGTCCAAGAGTTAATATAAATGTGATTTTGACCTATCTACCAACCATTGAAAAATACCTATAGTTAAACCTGATCCAATTGAGTTTAACTAGTTTTACTCAATTTGATTGATTTTGTACTCACCCAGGCGTTGATAGGCGGGACCAATATTGTCCCTCCGCACCCTACCAAGATAATATGCGTTGCTCTTCTTTGGCAGATTCAACAACAACATGTGATTGAGGTAGTGATGGATATCACGGCATGGTAGACATTTTGAGTTGACGCGGTTAAGATCTAATCTAATCGTTGATGTGTATCATATACTCGATTTAGATCTAATCTAATCGTGGTGCATCATATACGCGATTTAGATCTAATCTAATCGTTAAGGCACTAATTAATTGCTCTACTCTAGCATGCATCACATACACACACACAAGCAATTAATTAATTTGTGATTAGTCATGGCCCTACTACGATCTTCTCAAGCCAATGAAAAGATCAAATGGTCAACCTAGGGTCAACAGCTTCTCCAAGCTCCTCCCCTTGACCACTATGTGTTGCTCGCACCCTCCTCGTAACTCCTCCTCGAGTGGACCTTCCACAGCTCCATTTTGTACATTACAAAGATGAAACTCGAGTTACATTCAAGTCTAAACTATTTTACAACAGGAAATAAAATAGAAAGGCATGACGCGCAGGTCACGTATCAAATATACAACACGCACAATCACTCAAAATGGCGTGTAGGCCATATTATGAATTACAACACATGTAACCAATCCAATTGGGGTTTTTTTTTGGGCCATGACGATCACAAATACATACATAATTCAAAATTATGTATTTTATATAAATTTCTGCAATTTTACTACTTTTTTTTACAATTTTATGAGTTACAATTTCCCGACGGTCCCGTTTAGCGAATTTCGGGCGCGATCGCGGGACAACGCCCCTTCCGGGGTTAGGGGCAACGCCCCTACTCGTGAAATGAGTCTCACGAGTGTCCTGCTACGATCTTACAGTGCCATAAGTCGCTGTCCCAAAACTATTTGGGCGAAACCTTGCCGTTTCGGAAGGTTTTTCTCGGTATAGAAGCCTACAAGTGACCAAGCACTTGTTGCTTCACATCTCCAAGAAAAATACTCATAAAAACTATAAAAATGTAAATTTACAGAAACTTACAGATCTGATATTTTTCATAGAAATACAAACGAAACATGAACACGCTTCGCACGTGGCTCTGATACCACTGTTGGGACTTTCGAGCCGCAAAAACCGCTTTTTGCGTTGCGGAAACCCCGAAGTCCCATGCCACCGGATCCGTGCGAAGATAAAATTTTTGTTTACTTGTTTTCTATCCTAGATCTACATTAGATCTACATGGTTAAGAGATTACCCTTGTAGTGAAGCCCTTCGCGAATCCCGCTCGTCCAAAATTTGCTAGATCTCAAGTGTGTTTAAGTGGACACACCTCTGTACGTATCCACATGAACAATAGAGATGGAGAAAACACTTAGAGTGTGCTAGCACTGTAAAAGTGTTTGGCTAAGGAGGAGGAGAGGGAGAGAAGAGAAGAGAGGAGGAAGAAGATGGAGTTACACAAAACAAAATGTAACTCTCACAATGAAGTTAAGTGGTCGGCCACTTCAAGGAGGGATTTTAAACCTCCATGGGATATCAAGAGTCACAACTCTTGATCTCCCTCATGATGTGGCACACACATAAGCCAACCTTGATGATGTGGAACACCATCATTGGCCCACCTTATGCCAACTCACAAATGAGATGGCAAATGGTCAAGTCAAACTTGACCCTTCATCTTCCCTCTCAAGTCAAGTCAAACTTGACCTCTTCTCTCCCATGGTTGATGAAATCTAACCATTTGATTCAAGCCAACTTAATTTAATGAATCTATATTCATTGAATTAAATTGATTCAATGAGTCATAATCTAAATTAGACTCATTCAATATATGAATCAAATTGAGTCCAACTCAATTAGTCTAATTTGGATTACTCTTAATCCAATTGGGTTCATCACATGAACCTAATCCTCTAGGTACTTCAAATGAACCTAATCTCCATCTAATTGCCCTTTGTGTGTGACCTTATAGGTTCTTGTAACGTTGGCAATGCTCCTAAATCCATTTAGAAGCATAAGTAATGAGCGGTATCTAGCAACACATTATTACTACCCAAGTTACAAGAATGTTGAGATCCAACATCACCTTGTGACTACTAATTGTGACCCTTCACAATATATGACAATGTCCTTCTATCCTTCACATCTAGATTGATCAATTTGATGCATAGACGGTGTCATTCTCTGATCAATCTAAATCTTGAACTCCAAGTAAACTCACTATAATCAAATGAGCTCAATATCTCATATTGACTCATTTGGGCATGGCCATGCACTTAGTGGTCTCATTCTATCAAGAATAACGATGTCACTCCCGTTATATAGGAGGGATAGATCTCATCTACATCACTCACATCCCTCTGCATAATTTGTTACATACCCAGTAATCGCCTTTATAGTCGACCCAGTTACGGGTGACGTTTGACGAAGCCAAAGTATGCAACTCCTTATGTAGGGAACCATGGTGACTTCAGGTCCAAGGACTAATAGTCATACTAATGGCCACATGAGAAAGTATATGACACTCATATAACGATCTATGATACTTTCTCATGGTGGGTCATTCAGTATACATTCTCCAATGCATACCCATGTGTTAACTTGATATCTCTATATCCATGACTTGTGAGATCAAGTCATCGATTTGACCTACATGCTAGTCTCGTCGCATTAACATTGTCCCTGAATGTTAATACTTGACTAGGAATGATTAAGAGTAATGTTCTCTATATCATCTCACTATCGATTCAACCAATCGATTGATATAGATAAGAACCTTCTACTCAAAGACGCTATTATACTTAGTTATTTGGCACCAATACAAGTATAATAACCAAAACAAATGTCTTTATATACATAGGAATATGATACAATGAGTCCATACAACAATCATCATATGATTGGCTCTAGGCCTCTAACTAACAGATTATAGATCGCAGTTAGGGTATGTATTTTGCTTAAATGGTGGTACTGTGAGCTGGAAGAGTTCAAAGCAAGACACAGTAGCTGATTCTACAATAGAGGCCGAGTGCATTGCTGCTTTAGTTGCAGCAAAGGAGGTTGTTTGGATTAGGAAGTTCATTACCGAGCTTGGTGTTGTTCCTAGTATAGAAAACCCAATAGACCTCTATTGCGATAATAATGGGGCTATTGCACAAGCTAAGGAACCTCGCTCTCATCAAAGATCCAAACATATACTACGGCGCCATCTCATTCGAGAGATCGTCGATAGAGGATATGTGAATATATGTAGAGTAGTGACCAATGCTAACATTGTGGATCCCTTGACCAAGGCTTTGGCACATAAGAAGCATGATGGTCATACTAGGTCACTAGATATTAGATATTTCACTGATTGACACTAGTGCTAGTGGGACATTGTTAGTATTATCTCTAGTACCAATTAGAGATGATTGTAAAGGGCTCCTTTTGTATCATATTTCATTGTTAATAATGGCGAAGTTGGTTATTATATTTATTTCAATTTAGTGTCGAATGAATAAGTATAATAATGTCCTAGAGTAGGAGGTTCTAATCTATAACATATCAATTGGTTGAATTGATAGTGAGATATTGTAGATATATATAGAACACTACTCTTAACTATTCCTAGTCAAGCATTAATATGCAAGCACAATATTAATGCGTTGAGACTAGCACATAGGTCAATGGATGACTTAATCTCACAAGTCATGGATATGAGATATCAGGTTGACACATGGGTATATATTAGAGAATATATACTGAATGATCCGCCATGAGAATGTTTCATGGATCGTTATATGAGTGTCATAAACATTCTCATGTGACTATTACTATGAATAGTCCTTAGACTTGAAGTCACTATGGTTCCCTACATAAGGACTTGTATACTTTGGTATCGTCAAACGTCACCCGTAACAGGGTGGACCATAAAGTCGATCACTGGGTATGCAATAAGTTATGCGGAGGGATGTGAGTGATGTAGATGGGATCTATCCCTTCCATATGACGGAAGTGATATTTATGGGCTCCTTGATTAGTAGGACACAAGAATGCATGATCATACTTAAATGAGTCAATATGCGATATTGAGCTTATGTAATTGAGTGTGTCTACTTAGAGATCAAGAAATATAAAGATTTATAAGAGGATGACACGGTCTATGCCTCATGATCAATCTAGATATCGAGGATAGAAGGATTGAGTCATACAAAATAATATCCATGGAAAGGTTAAGTCGGATCTCGACATTCTCATCACTTGGGTAGCAATAATGCCTTGCTAGATGCCACTCATTGCTTATGTATTTAAATGTTGATTTGGATACATTGTCAACATTACGAGAACCTATTGGGTCACACACAAAAAACAAGTCAATGGAGATGGATTCATATGATGAATCATTGGGTTAAGTCTAATTCAAATTGGACTCATTGAGTAAGACTCAATTAAATCCAACTATTGGATTGAGTCCAATTCAAATTAGACTCATTGAATCAATTGGATTAATGATTAATGAGTTGGACTCAATATATGATTTCATGAATTATTTGATGATTAATGAGTTTGACTCATATGATTTCATGAATTAATTAATGAATAATGAGTTGGACTCATTATATGATTTCATGAAATTTGAATTCATGAAGAAAGAGGAGTGTACAACTTGAGTTACTCATGCATTGGATGCATTGATGAAGAGTGAACAATTTAAATTGCTCATGCATTGCATGCATTGGATGCATTGAATTCATTGGATGAAGAGTGAACCATTTGAATTGCACATGCATTGGATTCATTGGATGAAGACAAATATTAATGTCAATCAAGACAATTGACATTAAGGCATAAGGAAACTTCATGAATCCATAAAAATGGGTTTTTGGATTCATTTTCATGATGAGTTTTTGGTGCTCTAGCTCTTCTTCCTCCTCCTCTCTTCCACTTGGCTGAAACCTCTAAGAAAAGTTGCTAGCACGACCTTTGATTGTTTCATTCTCCACCTTGTGAGTTTGTGAGACAAACGAGACTTTTTCATGTGGATACCATAGAGGCGCGGCCACTTCATCGTGTTAAGATCCGCATCTAAAGAAACGTTGGAATCAGGATTGCGAAGGGCACGCAACAAAGGTATAACTTTCTCATGTAGATAACTAATACTTAGTATATGGTTTCCTTTCGCATGGATCTATTGGAAAGGAACTAGATGTTTTCCGCTGCACTTTCGCGTGTTTAGCGCCCTAATTCCTTATAGAACTGCTTTCATTTCTTCTATCTCTTTTGATGTCTTCGGAGACATCTCTTTAGATAAAGATACTCCATGCCTAAAAGGTAGAAAATCTTTCTTGGAGTCTTGCATGCTAAAATGAGCTAGGATCGTATCGATATATGAAGCTTGGGATAAGCGCAACATTCTTTTCTTGCGATCCCTTATTACTTTGATCCCAAGAATATGTGCACATTCTCCCAAGTCCTTCATATCGAATTTCTTGGACAACCATACCCTTACTTCCAACAACAATTTGATATTGTTTCCAACTAACAAAATGTCATTTATGTATAGTACAAGAAATACCACCACGTTTCCATCACACTTCTTGTATACACAAGACTCTTCCGGGCAGTGAATAAATTCATACGACTAGATTACTTCATTAAACTGGATGTTCCAAGACCTTGAAGCCTGCTTCAGTCCATAAATAGACCGATTGAGCTTACATACTAGATGCTCTTTGCCCTTTGCAATAAACGCCTCTGGTTGCTTCATATGGATGTTTTATTCAAGACTTCCATTAAGGAAAGCTGTCTTGACATCCATTTTCTAAACCTCATAATCCATATGAGCAGCAATAGAGAAGAGTATCTGATAGACTTAAGCATTGCTGCTGGCGAAAAAGTTTCCTCATAATCGATTCCCTCTTTCTGAGTATACCCATTCGCAACAAGCCTTACTTTGAAGGTTTCCACCTTCCCATCTATCCCTCTTTTCCTTTTGTAGATCCATTTGCATCCAATAGCTTTTACACTATTTGATGGTTCTACTAGCTCCCAGACTTTGTTAGAATCATAGATTCTATTTCTGATTTCATTGCTCTTTGCCAAGATGCTGCATCTTTATCTTGGAGTGCTTGGTCATATGTTCGGGGATCAGGTTCATATTTACCTGGGATCAAGTCCAAAGACTCTCCCAAAAACATGAATCTTTCAGGTTGCCTCACAACCCTCCCACTATGACGATGTTAGAGTGTATACTAAAAGCCTAGCTTTTGGTATAAACATTTATCTAGATATAAGAATCACATTGGTCAAATGACTACATTTATGATAAATGTAGTTGTTCAATTAATTTATATTGTAGATAACATGGTGTGTGGTGTCACACACAAAAGATCATGTTATCAGTACCTTATAAATTATAAACAGTAGCTCACGACCAAAATGGAAAGGAACAAACCATTAGAAGGTCGCAGTGTAATTAGGTATCAGTTTATCTTGACTGTATAATTACACTAGTACACTTAGAGTGTATTGAGTAGAACCATTTGAGGTCGTTTCTTTTATACTGATTTTATAAAGAAACAAAGACCTCGGTTATTATGGAAGTGTGTGCTCTTAATCCTAATATAATAACAAGCACATATATTTGATATTTATTTCTTTAATTTATCAATGGGTGAGATTTAGTTCGATGAATCAATAAGCCCGATAAGTTGGGAAATGGTATCACTTATAGTGTGTGTTGTTGATTATAGAAGGAAGCGTGTCCTAGAGATACTAGGTTGATAATGTCCTCAAGAGGAGCTCATAAGGATTGTCATGTTAAACCCTGCAGTGGACCTAGTCCGACATGATGATAAGGTTGAGTGGTACTACTCTTGGACTAAGATATTAATTAAATGAGTTGTCAGTAACTCACTTAATTAGTGGACATTCGATATCTTAAACACAGGGAGACTAACACACTCATGATAAGAAGGAGCCCAAAATGTAATTTGGGATTGGTGCGTAGTTCAATAATAGTTCTCTAGTGGAATGAATTATTATTGATAAAATTAAGTTGCGTGTTCAAGGCGAGCACGGGATGCTTAATTTTATCGGAGACCAAAACCAATTCCTCCTCTCGGTCCCTATCGTAGCCTCTTGTATATAGAGATTTATACCCACAACATACCCACCTTCTTACCCAACCAATAGGGGCCGGCCAAGCTAAGCTTGAAGCTCAAGCTCAAGCCTAAAGGTTGGCCTTAAGGTGGCCGGCCAATAGCTTGGAGCCCAAGCTTAGGTGGCCGGCCACATCATATTAAAAAGGATTTTTAAAATTATTTCTTATGTGGATATCATAGTTTTAAAAGAGAGTTTAAAATTAAATCTTTCCTTTTAAAGCTTTCTACAAAGATTAAGAAAAGATTTGAAATCTTTCCTTATTTGTAGATTGAAAGGAGATTTTATTTTAAGAAAAACTTTCCTTTTTAACCATGATAATAATTTAAAAGAGAAGTTTAAAAATTAAATATTCTCTTTTATTAGTTTCTACAAAAGATTAAGAAAAGATTTGATATCTTTCCTTATTTGTAGATTGAAAAGAGATTTTAATTTTTAAGAGATAACTTTCCTTTTGGAAATTATCCACATGTTTAAAAGAAGAATTTTAATTTATAAAATTTCCTTTTTATTAACCACCATGAAGGGAAAATTATTGGAGAAATTTTTTATAAATTTCTGGAGATAAATTAGGAAGTTTTAATTAATTAAAACTCTCCTTGTTTATAGCTTGATGGTGGCCGGCCATGTAAATTGAGAATAGGAAAATTGTTTTTAATTAAATAAAATTTTCTTTTTCATGGCAAAAGAATTAAGGAAGTTTTTAATTAAATTTACTTATTTGCCAAGACCAAGGATTATAAAAAAGGGGATAGAGGTGCCTTCATGGGTGATCAACTCTATTATTCTTCTCCTCTCTTTTCCTCCTTGGTGGCCGGCCCTAGCTTCTTCCTCTTCTCTTCTTCTTATGGCCGGCGGCAATCTCTCTTGGAGCTCTTGATGGTGGCCGGTTCTAGCTAGGAGAAGAAGGAGAGAAAGGTGGTTTTGTTTCTTGCATCTCTTGGAGCTTGGTGGTGGTGGCCGGACCTCTACTTCTCTTGGAGAATTGTGGTGGCCGAAACTTGTAAGGAAGAAGAAGGTGCTTGGTGGTTCTCATCTCGGAAGATCGTTGTCCACACAACGTCCGAGGTTAGAAGAGGAATACGGTAGAAGATCAAGAGGTCTTTTAGAAGGTATAACTAGTAATTTTTCCTTTCCGTATCATGCTAGTTATTTATGGAAATAATACCAAATACAAGAGGCTTACGATTCTAGAATTTCGAATATGTTTTTCGATGTTGTGTTCTTTTGTTTTTTCTTTTCCTTGTGATTTGATTGTTCTTTTCGGTTAACCTAAAGTTATTTTAGGAAATTAAATATTACCTTTCTATAAAAGGTTTTGTCTAGTCGGTGGTGGTTGCTCCCATATCCAAGAAGGCCATGTGCCTCGCCACGTCAGTACTGGGAACCAATTATGGAAATTAATATTTAATGGAATTAATAACTTAGGTGATTTGGATCAAACGTGTTAAGTTTCGCAGGAGATCCAAGTCTAAACCTTAAAGAACAAATAGATTAAGTTTTGGATCAAACGTGTTAAGTTCCGCAGGCGATCCAAAATTTAATTTAAAAGAACACATGGTAGCTAGGAAAAGGTTCAGACCTTTGTACAAAATTTTTGTACAGTGGAACCTCTAGGTTTTCCGAGTAGCAACCAACAATTGGTATCAGAGCTAGGGTTTTGCCTCTGTGTATTTGGTATTAGTTTAATTATGCACATGTCATACATAATTTAGGCAGGATAATAGTAGGATGTGCTAACTTTGTGGATGCAGGATCCAACTATTATGGCTTATAGTTTTATGTGTGTGATTGGACCCTTGGACATGTCAAGGGCATTTATATGTGTGTGCATGATTGTATTATAAAATACAGCAGGAGTTGTATTTAGTTTTATTAGGATTTTATTTTTTATCTAGATACATGTACATTCGTTTTATGGAATATAGGATCAAAATTGTAAAATTCTATTTATGTCGCGGATCGAATCTTGCAAAGTGTGGAACCTTCTAAGGACCAGAGGCGCAGCGGAACAAGGAGCAAGATGGATGCGACAGCTAGACCCGGTGGCGGTGGCCAAATATGGCAGCAGCTTGGGATGACAACACACGGAGGACAACTAGAGATAAAAGCCATAATAGTTGAAAATTAGATTTTCTATTTATTGCTTTTATATTGTGCTGTGTGTGCATGTTAGTTTACAAGTTTAGTAGGCTAGCATAGTTAAAATTCCTCATTAATAAATAACTAAGTGGGAGAGGATTTTAAGTAAATCCCATGGTCTCCATTACTGGTTTGTAAGTGATGCAAACAAGCTTGCGTTGGCTCTGAGTGCCTTCCTCCATAACGGATGAGCTTGTTTGCGGATCACTAGAACAGACTTCCATTTTTGGATGACTATAGGAAGTTAATTAAGAGCGTGTGATCTTCCCCAACGGAAGGAGCATAATCTTATTAATGGACTTAGTGTCAAGTAATGGTATACACTTAGATACATCTAATAGTATCCTCCCCATCGGAGTCACTGCTATTATTTGTGTGACCCAATGAAACCAACTATTAATTTGTCATAAAACTAGGTTGACAAGATAATAAAATTAAAGGGTTAAAACCCCTCTTACAAATGATTGATTTTGTATACGTCCACACTAACGTGGCATACAAAATTAACGGTGTTTGAGATAATTTTATTTGTCATAAAGTTACGTTGACAAGATAGTTAATGGGTAAAACCCTCCTCTTACAAATGTTGATTTTGTATACGTCCACACTAACGTGGCATGCAAAATTCACGGTGTTTTGAGGTGTTGGTAAATTTAAATAGTATTGTTAGAGGAATCAATATTATTTTAAATTTAGAGTCTTGACCAAATATTTGATTAAAGATAGACCAACTATTAATTTTATTCGTCATAAAGTAAGGTTGACGAGATAATAAAATTAAATAAAATTTCCTCTTTGAATTTGTATACGTCCACACTAACGTGGCATACAAAATTCATGGGGATTTTTAAAGAGTTGGTCTTAACCAAATATTTTTGTGATTCTTAGGAAGATGGTCAATCCCTAGCTGATATACTTTAGGATAGACTTAGTGGTCCCAATTATAATTGATTGGAAATAGAATTTGGACATTAAGGTAGACTGTCCTCTTAGAACTAAGAACAATATAGGTGTATTTTATTCATTAGTTGATACATGTTTAGTGGAGTTATCTACCGGTACCTGGTGTGTAGATATGGGAGCCACTGATCATGTCTGCAATTCATTGCAGGGTTCCAGGATACCCGACAACTAAATGAAAATAAAAAACACCGTCCACATGGGCACTACTGCAAAAGTAGCAGCTGTTGCAGTGGGAGAGGTTTATTCTCTAATAGGAATAAAATTTGAATTATTAGGAATTGTCTTTACATACTAAGTTTAGAAAGAACCTGATTTCAGTTTCTAAACTATTATAGAATAGATATTGTGTCTATTTTGATAACAAAGTTGTTATCAAGAAAAATAGGCAAGTTATCTATTCTGGTATGTTGGTTGACAATTTATAATCCAATAACTCCCACGAGGCAACAAATGGAAATTAATAACACATCTTCTAATTTTAAGAGAAAGCAACATTCGGAAATGAACCAATTATATCTTTGACATCTAAGGCTAGGTTATATTAACTTAAGTAGGATTCATTGGTAGCTGATGAACTTTTTGGGTTCATTAGTAGTGGAAATCTTTCCAACCTGCGAGTCTTACTTGGAAGGAAAATAACCAAGAAGCTTTTAAGTCCAAGGGGTATGAAGTCAAAGATATGTTGAAATCGGTTCATTCTGATTTGTGTGATCCTATGACTATCCAGACAAGAGGTAGTATTGAATATTTCATCTATTTTATAGACAACTATTCAAGATACAAATAAATTTACTTAATGTACCACAAGACTAAGTACTTTGATTAGTTCAAAGAGTACAAGGCTGATGCGGAGAAATGTTAAAGTAAATGTCACTATGGTAAGATCGTAGTGGCAAGTACATCTTGGGAGAATTTAGGAGTCACTTATCAAAAGTAGGGATTCAATCCCAACTAACTGCACCTGGTACACCCCAACAGAATGGTGTAGTAGAAAGAAGGTAAAGGACTCTTATGAAATAATTAGATAGATGATGAGTTATTTAGAAAATTACCAAATTTGTTTTAAGGATAAACTCTGATAACGAAAGTGAACATAGTACCTTCCAAGTTAGAACTCTCTACTCATATAGAATTGCTGAATAGGTGAAAACCTATTTTGAAGCATATTCGGATTCGGGTAATCCAGCACATATGTTAAAGAGAGACAATGATAAGTTGGATAGGAGTTCACTTATTTGTAAGTTATCCTAGATAAACAAAAGTAGGTTTATAGTCTTAAAAATCAGAAGATCATTGTTAGTATCAATGACCGATTTTTTAGAAAAGGACTATGTAATAAACCATGTGCCCATAAGAAAATTTGTTCTTAAGGAAATAATAAAAGGCATGTCTAATCTAGTACCAACTGTACAAGATGAGATACCACAAGAAAACTGCAACACGTATCACAAATTGATACACAATTACAGAAAGTGTCTTATTGTAGTGGGAGGGTTGTTATGCAACCTAAATAGGTTCATGTTTTGGGAGAGTTTTTGGACTCGATCCCTGGAGGGCATGAACCTGATCTCCGGTCATATGATGAAGCACTCCAAGATAAAGATGCAGCATCTTGGCAAAGAGTAATGAATAAAAGAATTAGAATATATGTATTCTAATAAAATCTGGAAGCTTGTAGAATCACCAAATGGTGTAAAAGTCGTTGGGTGTAAAAAGGTCTATAATAGGAAAAGAGGGATAGACAGGAAGGTAGTAACTTTCAAAGCAAGGCTTGATGAAAAAGGAAACTTTTTCACTGGTAGTCATGCTTAAGTCTATCCGAATTCTTTTATCTATTTGGCAAGAGGATGTCAAGACAGCATTCCTTAATGGAAGTTTTGAAGAAAGCATCCATATAAAGCAACCAGAAGGGTTCATTGCAAAGGGCTAAGAGCATCTTGTGTAAGCTCAATCAGTCTATGGACTGAGGCAAAGCTTCAAGGTCTTGGAACATCCGGTTTATCAAAGTAATCCAGATCTATGGATTTATTTAGTAACTGGATAAGTCTTGTGTATACAAAAGGTGTGATAGAAGCGTGGTGGTATTTCTTGTACTATACGTAGATAACATTTTTTGGTAGTTGGAAACAATATCAAAATGTTGTCAGAAGTAAGGGTATGGTTGTCCAAATAATTCGATATAAAGGACTTGGGAGAATGTATATATTTTTGAGATCAAAATAATAAGGGATCGAAAGAAAAATATATTTTACTTATCCCAAGCTTGATACATCAGAAAATCTTTGCTCGTTTTAAGCATGCTAAACTCCTCAAAAGGTTTCTTACCTTTTTAAGCATGGAGTGTCTTTATCTAAAGAGATGTCTCCAATGACATCAAAGGAGATTGAGGACATGTAGGCAGTTCTTTATGCTTCGGCAGTTAGACAACCTAATGTATGCTATACACGAGATCAGAAATCTGTTTTGCCTAGGGCATAGTTAGCGGATATCAAAGTAACCCTAGACAAGGACATTGGACTGCAGTAAAGCATATATTAAAGTACCTTAGAGGCGCTAGAGACTATATGCTAGCTTACAAGGTAGTTAATTTAGTCCTTGTAGGTTGCATGGATTTTGACTTCCAATCAGATAGGGACAATAATAAGTCAACCTCGGGGTTTTGTGTTTACTTTAGGAGGAAAAGTCATAACTATGGAAGAGTGATAAGCATAGGTGTTTTTCTGGACTCCACCATAGAAGCTTAGTATATGGCAAGCCTCTGAGGAAGCCATAAAAGCTGAATGACTTAATTACCTCAAGATAGACTTAGATATGATTTCTAGTTTGTCTAAAGATTATTACAATTTATTGTAATAATAATGGTGCAGTAACAAACTCGAAGAAACCATGAGTCTATAAGGCAAGTAAACACAATAGAGCGCAAGTACCACCCAATACGAGAAATCGTATAAACGAGGAGAAGTTGTTGCCGCCTAGATTGCATCAGGTGATGACCTATAGATCCTTTCACTAAGGTCCTTAAGGCAAGAGCTTTTGATGGGCATGTTGAAGGGATGGGAATCAGATGTATGGCAGCAGATATGGCAGCTTAGTCTTTTAGTATAAGTGGGAGATTGTTAGAGTGTATACTAAAAGCCTAGCTTTTGGTATAAACATTTATCTAGAAATAAGAATCACATTGGTCAAATGACTACATTTATGATAAATGTAGTTGTTCAATTAATTTATATTGTAGATAACATAGTGTGTGGTGTCACACACAAAAGATCATGTTATCAGTACCTTATAAATTATAAACAGTAGCTCACGACCAAAATGGAAAGGAACAAACCATTAGAAGGTCGCAGTGTAATTAGGTATCAGTTTATCTTGACTGTATAATTACACTAGTACACTTAGAGTGTATTGAGTAGGACCATTTGAGGTCATTTCTTTTATACTGATTTTATAAAGAAACAAAGACCTCGGTTATTATGGAAGTGTGTGCTCTTAATCCTAATATAATAACAAGCACATATATTTGATATTTATTTCTTTAATTTATCAATGGGTGAGATTTAGTTCGATGAATCAATAAGCCCGATAAGTTGGGAAATGGTATCACTTATAGTGTGTATTGTTGATTATAGAAGGAAACTGTGTCCTAGAGATACTAGGTTGATAATGTCCTCAAGAGGAGCTCATAAGGATTGTCATGTTAAACCCTGCAGGTGGACCTAGTCCGACATGATGATAAGGTTGAGTGGTACTACTCTTGGACTAAGATATTAATTAAATGAGTTGTCAGTAACTCACTTAATTAGTGGACATTCGATATCTTAAACACAGGGAGACTAACACACTCATGATAAGAAGGAGTCCAAAATGTAATTTGGGATTGGTGCGGTAGTTCAATAATAGTTCTCTAGTGGAATGAATTATTATTGATAAAATTAAGTTGCGTGTTCGGGGCGAGCACGGGATGCTTAATTTTATCGGGAGACCAAAACTAATTCCTCCTCTGGGTCCCTATCGTAGCCTCTTGTATATAGAGATTTATACCCACCACATACCCACCTTCTTACCCAACCAATAGGGGCCGGCCAAGCTAAGCTTGAAGCTCAAGCTTGGGGCCGGCCAAGCCTAAAGGTTGGCCTTAAGGTGGCCGGCCAATAGCTTGGAGCCCAAGCTTAGGTGGCCGGCCACATCATATTAAAAAGGATTTTTTAAAATTATTTCTTATGTGGATATCATAGTTTTAAAAGAGAGTTTAAAAATTAAATCTTTCCTTTTAAAAGCTTTCTACAAAAGATTAAGAAAAGATTTGAAATCTTTCCTTATTTGTAGATTGAAAGGAGATTTTATTTTTAAGAAAAACTTTCCTTTTTAACCATGATAATAATTTAAAAGAGAAGTTTAAAAATTAAATATTCTCTTTTATTAGTTTCTACAAAAGATTAAGAAAAGATTTGATATCTTTCCTTATTTGTAGATTGAAAAGAGATTTTAATTTTTAAGAGATAACTTTCCTTTTGGAAATTATCCACATGTTTAAAAGAAGAATTTTAATTTATAAAATTTCCTTTTATTAACCACCATGAAGAAAATTATTGGAGAAATTTTTATAAATTTCTGAGACAAATTAGGAAGTTTTAATTAATTAAAACTCTCCTTGTTTATAGCTTGATGGTGGCCGGCCCTGTCAATTGGAAATAGGAAAATTGTTGTTAATTAAGTATATTTTTCTTTTTCATGGCAAAAGAATTAAGGAAGTTTTTAATTAAATTTCCTTATTTGCCAAGACCAAGGATTATAAAAGAGGGGGTAGAGGTGCCTTCATGGGTGATCAACTCTATTATTCTTCTCCTCTCTTTTCCTCCTTGGTGGCCGGCCCTAGCTTCTTCCTCTTCTCTTCTTCTTATGGCCGGCGGCAATCTCTCTTGGAGCTCTTGATGGTGGCCGGTTCTAGCTAGGAGAAGAAGGAGAGAAAGGTGGTTTTGTTTCTTGCATCTCTTGGAGCTTGGTGGTGGTGGCCGGACCTCTACTTCTCTTGGAGAATTGTGGTGGCCGAAACTTGTAAGGAAGAAGAAGGTGCTTGGTGGTTCTCATCTCGGAAGATCGTTGTCCACACAACGTCCGAGGTTAGAAGAGGAATACGGTAGAAGATCAAGAGGTCTTTTAGAAGGTATAACTAGTAATTTTTCCTTTCCGCATCATGCTAGTTATTTATGAAAATAATACCAAATACAAGAGGCTTACGATTCTAGAATTTCGAATATGTTTTTCGATGTTGTGTTCTTTTGTTTTTTCTTTTCCTTGTGATTTGATTGTTCTTTTCGGTTAACCTAAAGTTATTTTAGGAAATTAAATATTACCTTTCTATAAAAGGTTTTGTCTAGTCGGTGGTGATTGCTCCCATATCCAAGAAGGTCATGTACCTCGCCACGTCAGTACTGGGAACCAATTATGGAAATTAATATTTAATGGAATTAATAACTTAGGTGATTTGGATCAAACGTGTTAAGTTCCGCAGGAGATCTAAGTCTAAACCTTAAAGAACAAATAGATTAAGTTTTGGATCAAACGTGTTAAGTTCCACAGGAGATCCAAAATTTAATTTAAAAGAACACATGGTAGCTAGGAAAAGGTTCAGACCTTTGTACAAAATTTTTGTACAGTGGAACCTCTAGGTTTTCCGAGTAGCAACCAACAGACGAGGCACTGTCTGTGGTTGTGTATCATTTGTGATACGTGTTGCAGTTTCTTGTGATATTTCATCTTACACTATTGGTACTAAAGTAGGCGTGTCCTCTCTCATTTCTTCTAGAACAATTTCACTCATGGGCTTACGGTTCATTACATAGCCCTCTTAAAATCGGGCATTCATGCTAACAATGACCTTCTGATCTTTAGGACTATAAAATAAACCACCTTTCATTCCTTTGGGATAACCAATAAATAGGCGAACTTCTGTATGAGATTCCAACTTATCAGTATCTCCCTTCAGCACATGCGCTGGACTACCCCATATCCAAATATGACTTAGACTAGGCTCACGCCCATTCTATAATTCCATGGGAATATAGGGTACTGATTTAGAAGGTGTAACACCCACTAAGCTTTTAAGATAAAATAAGAGAATGATGAATTTGCCTTAGAAAAATATTAGTAGAATGTTGAACCAAAAAGAAATAAAAAGAAATAAAAATAGGGAGTTGTCAAGGATTGAACCTTGAACCTCTCATGATGTAAATGATAGGATTAATGGGTAATAACCAGTTGGGATAGGAATAATATATTGATAGCAAAGGAGGGAAACTCATGATAAGGATGAGAGTAAAAGCTAACCAAAAGAAAACAAGAAAATAACAAGAGAAAGGCAACTTGCCTTCCTTCTTTTCTCTCCCTCTTCCTCTCTCTTTTTGTCATGACTTAAAGAGGACCATTAAGGGGATTCATTCCCCCTTGTTTCATCATGAATGGTGAGAACAAATAAATAAATAAAATAAAAAGAAAATGAAAAAAAAGGGCTAAGGGAGAAGGAAAGCAAAAACCAATTTTGCTACCTCTTCCCCCTTAACATAAAAGGGAGCATGTGAAGAGAAGATTTGATTTTTCTCTCATTTCTCTCATTCTCCCCTCTCCATCACCGAGAACCTCAGCCCCTCTCCTCCATTTTCGGCCCCCAAAACAAAGTTCCTCCTAGGATACAAAGGAGGGCTACCAAAGGAAATCAAAGGAGGAGAACAAGAAGAAAAGACCCTTTCTTCCATCACCACACTTTAGAACCACAAGCGAAAAGGATGTAAGTATCCCCTCACCTGTGGTACAAGTAGTTTTGATGTGTTTTTGGATTTTATGAGGATTTTAAAACCTAGAACAAAGTTGTGAAAAATTCGGCCAAAGGAAGGACTTGTGATCCTAGGAATGTTTAAAATAAGCCTTGATTCATGATAATTTTTCTATGCTTTGTAAGAAGGTTTTCTCTCATATTTTTATATATATGTGATGTTGGATTAGAGATGTACCTAACCCTAGAGTTTCGGCCAAAAAGGTTTTATAAGGGCTAGGGAATTTATTTGTTTACCTAACTTGCACAAAACCCTCTAAATAAATGGTTAAGGATCCATTATTGTTTTCATACTTGAAGGTTACTTGGAACCAAAAGTATCCCACTCACAAGTTTCGGCCAAGGGTTTAGGGTTAGGAACACTTTGAATTTAAACTCGCCATGTTTATATGATAGAATATAGAGTTTCTTAAAGAAGTTGCATGCTTGTATGTTGATAGAAACTCATGAACACCACTCTTAATATTTCGGCCATGGTAAGGTGGATGGCTTAGAATATCTTAAACAGATTTTTAACATGCTCAAAACCTCTATGACAATAATATATGAAAGTTGTTTAATGCTCCCATGCTTAATTAGAGTATAGGAAAATTGGTTGCATGATATATGATAATTATGACCACAAGGGTCCTAGCTTGTTGTGAACCAAATTTATATGTATAGTTCTTTGATATTTTTTCCATAAAACTTGTTTAGGTTTTCCATACTTTAGGCCACCTAAAACCTAGTTTAAAGACTTGGAAGGTTTCGGCCAAACATATGCTATGAGATAAAGAAAGGAAAAACCTAGGAAACCTAAGACACAATTTAAATGTATGCTTATAGTGCTTGACTTTTATACATGTTATGAAATGTGTTATGACTTTATATGCTTTTATGCCATTTGAACAAATTCTATGCTTGATGAGGTTCGGCCATGTAGGGTTTAAAGACCTAGAAACCCTAAAAATTTAGACCTCATGTGTTAAAGATGCTTCTTAAGAAATTGAGATAACATGTTGTTTGTGTTCACATGCTTATATATTTAACTATGATTCAAATGGACACCTTAAGGTCTCGGCCATGAAGGGATACATGCCCTAGAAACCCTAGAACTTACATTGAACATGCTCATGTCACTCTCCATGAAATATGAAATATAGAAAGCTAAAAATTCACATGCTATATGTTGTTAGTGACCTAAATTGATGCTAAGGGAAGTTTCGGCCATGACCACTTGTATGATTCCATTTATGAATTTATACATGATGTTAGAGTAAGTTCACATGCTTGTATGCTTGCTTGAAAACCTAAATGAGTACTTGAAAGTTTCGGCCAAGACATAAATTTAAGGGCTTAAAGAATTTAGGAACTAACTCAATGGTGATTACCATATTTCTTGAAATGAATGCTATAAATATGGTTAAAGTTTCCATGCTTTATGTCCTTTAGAACCTTGTTTCACACTTGTTAAGATTCAGCCAAATGAGGTTTAAGGACTTGGAGAACTTAGAGTCCAAGTAAATCTTGGTTATGATACTTCCTATGAAAATGATATGTGAATGAATTAGGTTCTACATGCTTGGATGTGTTTAAAACCTAAATGGGCACCTAAGAGGGTTTCGGCCATGATAAGAACCCAAAGGATTAGGAAGCTTAGTACCCAAATTAATCATGTTACATTGTTCCTTATGATTGGATGAGCACATGATATACTTTTATGCTTAGACATGTATGCTTGTGAGCTATACCAGATGAGAATTTCTACGATATGTTATGAGTTTAAAATATGCATGTTTTATGTTATGATATGTGGGTAAATCTTACATGCTTTGGCGATATGATATGAGCTGAAAATATGCATGCTTATGTTATGATATGTGGTTAAATTATGCATGCTTTGATGCTATGTTTAGTGCTTAAAATATGCATGCTTTCATGATATGCTATGTGGTTAAATTATGCATGCTTTGATGCTATGTTTAGTGCTTAAAATATGCATACTTTCATGATATGCTATGTGGTTAAATTATGCATGCTTGATGATATGCTTTATGCTTAAACTATGCATGTTTTTATGATCCATGCCTAAGTGATGCATATTGTTATGATAGGATGTATGCCTAAGTGATGCATATTGTTATGATATGATGTATGCCTAAGTGATGCATTCTTTTATGGTATGATGTATGTCTAAGCGATGCATGCCTTTATGACATGATGTATGCCTAAGCGATGCATACTTTTATGACATGATGTATGCCTAAGTGATGCATACTTTTATGATATGATGAGTGCCTAAGTGATGCATGCTTTTATGATGTATGATATGTATAAGTATGACATGTACTTTACTTTATATGGCTTGTACCAAGGGTGGGCTCCATAAGCGCCCCGGGGTCGATGGAATAAGACTCGGGCCTCGTTAGGGATGGGCTCCTAAGTGCCCCTAGGTCGATGGAGTAAGACTCGGGCCTAGTATGTTTGCCTTGTAGGGTTCAAGACTTGCTACCTTGGAGCTACATAGGTTGCGCGCAATATGTAAGTGGTACATAGCCGGGATCCCCTTTAAGTTGAGATTATGTTCAAGTATATATATATATGTAAGAAGAAATGGTTTTAAAGATCATGAGACATACACATGTTTTTCGGATACATGTTTTTCAAAATCATATGCATATACCTTATGATGATTTATATGCCATGGTTAGATATGATTACGTTATGTTCCATGATATGTTCATGTGTATGATATGCCATGACTCCTTATGATGATATGCCATGATTAGATACGATTATGTTATGCTTCATGCTATGCTTTACGCTATGATATGCCATGACTAGTTATGATTTCTTCATGTTGCATGATATGCTTAAAAGAGTATGTTACATTATGTCATGACTAGTTGAAGTGATGCCATGTTGAGACATTCTTTGATTATATTATGATTTTCGGTTTTAGTGAGTAGGAAAGGAACTTACTGAGCCATGAGTGCTCACAGCTTACTGTCCTTGTACCACAGATAAAGGAAAAAGCTGGATGAGCTAGAGGAGAAGCAGGAGAGGCAAGGAGATGTGTGTGGCAGTGGCTAGGCAACCAAATAAGAACCTGCTTTAAAACTTTTAAAGAACTACGCTTTGGTATCATGAATTGTAGTACCATATATGTGACTTGATGTTATGTTTCTACTAAATTTGTTATCATGTTATTGAGGCACTGATAGTGTAGTTCGGAATTGATAAAAAGGAAAACAAAAGAAAAGTTTTTATTAAACTAAGAAAATTATTTTAAGTCTTCCGCTGTTATTTGTACATAGAGTATCGTAACCCCGTCCCTTAGGGTTAGCAGAGAGGGCGGGCGTTACAGAAGGTACCAAGTTCAAAATATACATTGTCGTTTCTAAATCATATCCCCAGAATGGATTTGGCAATTCTAAATAACTCATCATCGATCTAACCATTTCCATAAGAGTCCTATTCCTTCGTTTTGCCACACCATTCTATTGGGGTGTATCAAGTGCAGACAATTGGGATTGAATCCCAACATCTGATAAGTATTTCCTAAACTCTCCTGAGAGGTACTCACCACCAAGATCAGACCATAGTGTTTTGATACTTTTACCGTGACGTTTCTCCATATCAGCCTTGTACTCTTTGAACTTATCAAAAGCACTCAGACTTACAGCACAACAAGTAAATATATCAATATCTTGAATAAGCGTCTATGAAAGAGATAAAATATTCGAAACCACCTCTCGCCTGGATAGTCATAGGTCCACACAAATCAGAATGAACCAATTCCAACACATCTTTTGCTCTATACCCCTTGGCCTTAAAAGGTCTCTTGGTCATTTTTCCTTCTAAGCAAGATTCACAAGTTAGAAAGTTTTCTAACACTAATGAACCCAAAAGTTCATCGGCTATTAGGCTTTGAATCCTACTCAAGTTAATATGACCAAGTCTTAGATGCCAAAGATATATTTGGTTCATATTTGAAGGTTCCTTTCTCTTATTAGAATTAGAGGATGTGTTATTAATTTCCATTTATTGCTTTGTGGGAGTTATCAAATTTAGAGTATACAAATTGCCAACTAATGTACCAGAACAAATAATTATCCTATTTTTCTTGACAACCACTTTGTCATCAAAAGAAACAGTATATCCATCCAAAAATAGTTTAAAAATTGAAATTAAATTCTTTCTAAAATTTGGTATATAAAGACAATTTCTCAAAATTAAAGTTATATTTCTATCAAATGATAAGTAGGCGTCTCCCACTACAACAACCGCCACTTTCGTAACATTGCCCATGTAGACGGTTATCTCTCCCTCATATAGTCGTGGGGTTTCCTAGAACCCCTGCAATGTATTGCAGACATGATCAGTGGCCCCTGTATCTACACACCAGGTACTGGTAGATAACACTGCTAAATATGTTTCAACTATAAGAGAATAAGATATACCTTTATTGTTCTCATTCCTAAGAGGACCGCCCTGTAACGACCCGACCCATTTGGCGGCCCATTTGGCGACCCTCGGGTCGTCGACCGTCGGCCGTGCCGTTACTCTCTAGGACTAAACCTCCGGGCTTAAGTATTAGAGTTTATGACTCCTGGTAACCAAGTGAGATGATCTCACTTGGTTACCAGGATTCATAAACTCTAGTACTTAAGCCTGGAGGTTTAGAGTTCGAATCCTGGGGGAGGCAAAAATCCACTGCCAGGGGTGGAATGTCCTAGAGAGTAACGGCACGACCGACGGTCGACGACCCGAGGGTCGCCAAATGGGCCGCCAAATGGGCCGAGTCGTTACAAGCCCGCCTTCCAATGTCCAAACTACTTGCAAATAAAGCACTTGCCCTTCGACTTCTTTACTCCTGCTTTAAGTCCAGTACCTAGAGATTGTTTTACTTTCTTTGCCGAGCCAGCTTGTTTCTTATTCTTCTTCTTGCCTTTCGACTTAGAAGTAGAAACATTTTCAACAAAGTGAATTTGAGAATTATGACGAAATAGCCCTTATGTTGTCTGAAGTTCTGTCAGTAGTTCTGCTAATGAATAAATCCTTTTATTCATATTGTAGTTCAGGCGGAACTACTCAAAACTTTTGGGTAGCGTTTAGAGAAATAATATCGACCTGAGTTTCCCCATCGATTTCAGCTCTAAGGATTTGTATCTCATTCAAGTAAGCCATCATCTTTAGGATATGGTCCCTTATGGGTGCCCTCTTTTACATGGTGGTTGTCATTAATTTTCTTATTGCCTCTTGTCTAGCAGCCCGATTCTAGTGTCTGAAGAGTTCCTTGAGTTTGTTCATCATGTCATAGGCAGTTGGCAAGTCCTGATGCTGATGTTGCAGCACATTTGACATTGAAGCCATAATGTATCACCGCGACATCTCATCTGCCTTTACCCATTTCTTATGATACTCAATCTCCTCTTCACTAGAATCACTATTAGCTACATTAGGGAAAACCTGTAACAGTACAAACTTATAGCCTTCAGCAGTTAGGATAATGTCTAGGTTTCTTTTCCAATTTAAGTAATTTGGACCAGTAAGTTTGTTCTCTTTCAGAATAATAGCCAGTGGGTTGAAAGTCATCTTAAGAATCACAAAATAAGTTTTGGTCAAGACTTTAGAATTTAGAATAATATTGAGTCCTAAACCAATATTATTTAAATTCACCAACACCTCAAAACATCGTGAATTTTGTATGTCACGTTAGTGTGGACGTATACAAAATCAAACATTTGTAAGAGGAGGTTTTACCCATTAATTTTATTCTTGTCATCCTAACTTTATGACAAATAAAATTAATAGTTGGTATTCCTTTGGTCACACAAATAATAGCAGTGACTCCGTTGGGGAGGATACTATTAAATGTGCCTAAGTGTATATCATTACTTGATACTTAGCCCATTAAATAGGATTGTGTCCCTTAAGTTGGAGAAGATCACACACTCCCAAATAATTTCCTATAACCATCCATAAAGGAAGTTTGATATAGCGATCCACAAACAAACTCATTCGATGTGGAGGGAGAGACTCAAAGCCAACATGCAAGTTTATTTGCATTGCATACAAACCAGTAATGGAGACCGTGGAATTTATTTACTAATCCCTCTACCACTTAGTTTTTTAAGATGAGGATTTTATCATGCAAATACACATCACAGCAAATAAAAGCAATAAATATGGAAAATTAATTTTCCAACTATTATGGCCTCTTCTATCACTGTCCTCCATGTGCTGCTAACCATAGCTGTTGCCATCTTTAGCCACCGCAATCAGGTCTAATCATCACGTCTATCTTGCTTCTTATTCCACTGCGCATCTAGTCCTCAAATAGTGCCACACGTCGCAAGGATACGATCCGCGATAAAAATATAATTTTACATTTATCGATCCTATATTCCACGAAGGAATGTACATGTAATCTAGATCGAACAAAAAGTAAAATCCTAAAATTAATACAGCTCCTGCTGTATTTAATACATAAAATCATGCACACACATAAAATGCCCTCGACATGTCCGAGGGTCCAATCACACACAAACACATTAGGGTCATAATAGTTGGATCTAGGATGCATGCAAACACAGAGTTAATCTATTTGCATATCCTACTATTATCATGCCTAAAATATGTATGACATGTGCATAATTAAACTGAAAAACCAAACACACAGAGGCAATATCCTAGCTCTGATACCAATTGTTGGTTACTACTCAGAATATCATACTGGTTCCCTTGTATAAAAATTTTGTACAAGTCCCGAACCTTTCCTAACAACCTATTGTGTTCTTTAGAAATTAAATTTGGAATCGCAAACAAAACTTAACATTATTGATTCCAAATTCAACTTATCTGTTCTTAGAGGTTTTGACTTGGATCGCAAACGATGCTTAACATTATTGATCCAAATCCACCCATGTTATAAAGTTGATTAAATATTTATTTCAAAGATCGGCTTCCGGGTTAAACATGGCGAGGCACTAGGCCTTCTTGGGTATGGGATCATCCACCACTTCCTAGACAAAGCCTTTCAACAAAATTCAATATTTAATCTCCTTATAGTAACCCTAGGTTTAACCATTAAGAACAATCGAATCACAAGATCAAAAAAAGAAACACAAAATTGAAACATAAATTTGATTGCCTAGAATCGTTAGCCTCTTGTGTTTGGTAATTCAAAATCCGTACAAAGAATACTAGTATGATGCGGAACAAGACAACTAGTTATACCTTCTTTATTAACAAAAACCTCTTGATCTTCTATTGTATTCGTCTCTTTCTCTTGGACGTCGTGTGGGTGACGATCTACCAAGAAGAAATCCACCAAAGCCTTCCTTGCTTCCATGTTTCGGCCACCACCACAATGTTCCAAGGGATGCTAGAAAATAATGTCTCCTTTCTCTACTTCTTCACCTCCAAGCAACCGGCCACCAAGAGCTCCACAAGAGATAATGTCGGTGACCACAAAGAAGAAGAGAAAGAGAAGAGGAAGGGCCGACCACCAAGGATGGAAGAGAGGAACAATAGAATAGGTTGTGTGTCATGAAGGCACCCCCTCCCTCTCTTTTATAATCCTTGGTGAATCCAAAAAAGGAAAGTTTTATAACAAAAAATAAAACTTCCTTTTATTCCTCTCTATGGCTGGCCACACCATGCTTAAACAAACAAGGAGATATTTTAAACAAAAATTAAAATCTATCTTTTAAAAATCCCTTTTGTGGTTAGCTATAAAAGGAATGTTTTATAAATTAATATCTCTATCTTTTAAATCCTTTTATGGATATCTATAAAAGATAAGATTTAAAAATAAAACTCCTTTTATATCATGGTTACAAAAAAGGAAAGTTTTATTAAAAATTAAAATCTTTCTCTTAACATTATAGATATCTACAAATAAGGAAAGATATCTAATCTCTCTTTAAATCCTTTGTAGAAAATCTATAAAAGGAAAGATCTTAAAATTAAAAACTCTCTTTTAAAACCATGTGGATAAAAACACAAAAGGAAAGATTTTATCAAAATTTTATTTTTAATGAAATCCCTCTTCCCTTTCACACTTGGCCGACCCCTTTCTTGGGCACCAAGCAAGGCTTGGCCGGCCCTAGCCTTACATCCAAGCTTGGCTTGGCCGGTCCCTTGCTTGGGCTCCAAGAAAGGATAGAGGTCGGCCCCTAGCATGGGCTAAGAGGCTAGGCTTTGGGTGGATATAAGGCTTTATATAAGAGGCTACAATAGGGACCAAGAGGAGAAATTGGTTATGGTCTCCCGATGAACTTGAGCTTCCCGTGTTCGCCCCGAACACCCAACTCAAGTTCATCAATAATAACTCATACCACCAAAGAGCTATTATTGAACTACCGCACTAATCCCAAATTACATTTTGGGCTCCTTCTTATCATGAGTGTGTTAGTCTCCCTGTGTTTAAGATATCGAATGACCATTAATTAAATGAATTACTGACACTCACATAATTAACGTCTAGCTCCAGGAGTAGTATCACTCAACCTTATTGTCATGCCGGACTAAGTCTACCTACAGGGTTTACATGACAATCCTTATGAGCTCCTCTTGGGGACATTATTAACCTAGATCACTAGGACACAATTTCCTTCTATAATTAACAACACACACTATAAATAATATTATTTCTCAACTTATCGGGCCTATTGATTTATTGAACTAAATCTCGTCCACTGATAAATTAAAGAAATAAATACTAAATATATATGTTTGTTATTATATCAGGATTAAGAGCACACACTTTCATAATAACAAAAGTCTTGTTCTTTTATACAGTTAGTATAAAAGAAACTACCTCAAATGGTCCTGCTTAATATACTCAGAGTGTACTAGTGTAATTTTATAGTCAAGATAAACTAATACCAAATTACACTACGACTATTCCAATGGTTTGTTCCTATCCATCTTAGTCATGACCTTCTATTTATAACTTATAAAAACTGATAACATGATCTTCTATGTGTGACACCACACACCATGTTATCTATAATATAAATTAATTGAACAACTACACTTAGCATATAAATATAGACATTTGACCAAATGTGATTCTTTATTTCAAAATAAATGTTTACAAAAAGCTAGGCTTTCAGTATACACTCTAACAGTAGAATTAACGATTGTGTCCTACTTCAAACTCTTCCAACTCACAGCACCATCATTTAAGAAAAATACATACCCTGACTGCTGTTACGATTCCGTAAGTGCACGGATTTGTCGTCTGTAATAAAGATTATCGATCCCACGAGGAGTGGTTTAAGCACTAGTGATGGCACACTTAGGATTAGCTACACTACCGATGGTTGTAAGTAATCTAAGAAAAGAGATTGGAAGGCAGAAACGAGAACTAGCAATGAGAAGTAATCAACCTAGTTTATGAAGAGTTCTAGGAGTTCGGTTTCATTGTGGTGGTATTGAGGTATCACATACTATCTTATACTCATTGTCCATCAGCATGCATTCACCGGAAGCTAAAGCAACTATCCTTAAGCACCAAACAAAGACGATCCCTATGAAATCCTATTACGGTTAACCCCTGTCACTAGGGCACCTCGGTAGATCACAAGGACACAACTCTAATTGATGTTATCAAGGATAGAATTAAGGAGCTTAGTTTGGTCTCTTACTTCCTTGTGGAGGAGTCGCCTCTCCTTTCAAGGAAGTACCCTAGATGTCCGTGAATGGGTTACCCCTGTCACTAGGGCCCCTACAATCTAAGGTATTCCCTCTATGAGGTTGACAATTCCTACACAATCAATCAACACAACATAGAGATCAAGTAGTCGAAACAAAGCAAGCAAAATCATCCAATGATATAAGCATAATAGGAGTCTTACATCAAAACCAATCCACAATTACTCCCTCATCCTAGAACAAGGACTCTACTCCATAGACGTCGGAGAAAAACCCGAAGACATGATGTATTTAAACATACAATTCTCAAACACGAAGAGAGAAAGAAGAAGTATGCTTATCCAACGACGACAAGTGATTTTCGGATCCAATCCTTTGCTTTTGGAGTTGATGTGGTGATGAAAGATCGCTGGACTGATGTCCTGGATGGTGTGGAACGACACTAGAGTGATTCTCCTGTTGACGGCTCACTTCCCGGCTCTCCCCCCTTGAGGAAAAGGGTTAAAACCCTTTTATAGGCTAGGGCACGGCTGTGACGACACGACTGTGTAAGGATGGCATGGCCATTCCCTTCTTTGTCTCTGGCTGCGCTGCACAGTAGTGCCAATTGGCACAACTGTGTGAACTCCAGGCTCGGCTCCTGGGACACGGCCGTGCAGGGTTGCATGGTCGTGTGCTGCATGGTTGCAGTCACGGACGTTCCTTGCTTGGTTGCTGGCTGTGAGGCACGAGCATGCAGGGTTGCACGGTCGTGCTCTGATCCCTCTCTGGATTGGCTACACGGTTGTGCAAGGTTGCACGGTCGTGCTCTCTGCTTTATTCTGGTGCGTCGACAATCATCATTTTCGCTCCAAAAGTTTTCCCTGTCAACACAAAACCAAACAAAGAGAAGATATTCGAACAAAAGAGTATATATGATGAATACATGATAAAAGAGGTGATCATACAAGGAATATATACGTATAAAACAAGTGAATGTGCGTTAAAACATGCATAAACGATCATAATATTTACGCACATCACACCCCCAGACTTGAACCTTTGCTTATCCTCAAGCAAAACGTTACAAACTATGTTCATGAGCTCTTGGCAGTATTTTATAATCCCTAGTGCATTCGCCTAACTCTATCAATTAGTTTCAGTGATAAGCATGATTGTGGAGTTACCTAAGTAAAGCCTAAGCATAAGTTCTTTATGCTCGGTGCAATAAGTAGCTCAAACTCTTCAAATTTCAATTCTTTGTCCTAGTTAAGTCATCATATAATTGAGTCCCTAATGTTTCCGGTGATAGGCACTTACCTGCCACACACTTGGTTCATTTTTCTTAAATTACACAAGGTCTCAAAGGATACTTCTTGGAATCAAGAGAAACATAACATTCATTTCCCTAGTAACCTGACTCTGTCTCAAAGGGGTGAATTGTTAGTTTCCACTCACGAAAACTATTTTTTATCCCTTATTCATTTTTTTTTTTATTTTTTTCGGTGCTATAGTGTAGCACTAATCACACATGCGGGATGCATATGTTGGAATTTAGATTTTTCCAAATGAGCTTCCATGATCCGAGGTCATCCAATAACCAAAATGTAAATAAGAAATCACCATGGGAATAAAAGTACTAAATAATTTGGATAATCATAACTATTCCAAAAGTATTTCTACTTTTCAAGCTTAAGTACTTAAGTGTAGTGTAAATAAGATCCTTAATGTTAGGCCAAAACTTATACCAAACTCCGTACAATACTTAGCTTATTTCATGCTACTAGAGATAGAGAAAGGAGATACACCAAACATACTAACACTATCTTGACAATACATAAACTAAGAAAATGCTAGTCATTTTGCTATCGGACAAGTAACATAAAAAGTAGAAGGTTTGATGTTCTCAAATATGCCTCAAAACTAGAAATATTAATCTCATAAAATGCGAATAAACAAAACAAAGTGCAAATGAGATGCAAATAAAAATATGAAACTAGTAAAATGCGAATAAACAAAACAGACTAATAAAATATCCAAAACAAAAATAAAAATGCAAAAAAGAAAAGAAAACTCGACTCGATTCAGGTTGTGCAGACAGACACAACACCCCCAGACTTAGACTTTTCATCATCCCGATGAAATCAATACGGTGGCGGGGTGGGGGATAAGGGGGTCCCCGATGTGTGCCAGGGGGAAATCTAGGCATACCAGGAAGATGGTCAATGTGTTGATGATATTGATAAAGGGCATCTACTTCTTGTCTAGTGATCCATATCATCCATAAAATTTCTCATTCTTTCCTAGTCAACCTCATAATCTTGAACAAACCCTATCACTTGACTATGGAAGTCCCTAGTAAACTGAAAATGATCCTGTACCTCCCTAAATTAGTTGTCAGATAACTTGAAGTGACCCTCCAACAATCGCTGTTGGGTATTTTTCTTCTCATGAAGGGAGTCTAAAGAGGCACGGAAGTCAAAAAAATCAAACCTAGAGGGTCCCGTGCCATATGCAAAAGAGTGGCTAGGAAGTTCCAGATGTCCGGAAGGCTGCGGGAATCCTGATGACGAGGGCTCTTGGTGGTTCTCAGTTTCTTCTATAATGGAGGGTATAGTCTCGGGGTGTAAATCAGTAATCACCCACTTTGCGGGGTCACGAACTGAAGTGCGCTCAAGGCAAGGAAGGGGTATTGGAAAACCATTGTTCCTAGGAAGGCAAACTCATTCTCATCCCGACAAATCATCTTCATAGGAAGACAAGAATCGATATCAATCTTGTCATTAACATGAAACACCTCTAATCCATCAAGCTCACAACTCAGATTGAATGCTATTTGGGTGATCAATCCACCAAACACTATCATCCCCGAAGATGCCTTAGCTGCCCTTAACAAAGTTTGCAAGAAATGAAATCCGGAATCAAAATTGACTTTATTCAACATCGCCCAAAGAGAATGGAGTTATATCTTTCTAACCACCCCATCACTCTCTCCTCAACAAAAGATCGTTTTTCTTATCACTCGGTGAAGGTATCTAAAGGTCGGGTTTTGCATGCGGGATGCCTTGGCTCTAGAGGGTTCATAAGGGTCTTTTGATCCAGTTATTGATGTCCAAAATTCATTCCATCTTATTTTATCATCAAATCCACGGGCACCACCAATGGGTAAACCAAAATAATTATTAAAATCACTAAAAGTCTACCGAACTTCTTTATTCATCATCCTAAAAGTTATGACCCCTACGCAGTCATCCTCAGAAGAAAATTTAACATCAATAAAGCTCAAAAATTCAAGGACTACGTGGGGGTAAGTCGGTGCATGAGCGTACATAATATCATTCCAATCTAAAGAACTAATCATCAAATCTACATCATCCCTAATTCCTAGCATATCCATAGTAATGGGTTCCATATATTTAGTGCATATAATTTTTCTAGCGATAAGGATATCATATCTAGCTTTTTGTTCATGATTTCTAAAAAGAATATTGAACTCATTTTCGTTACCTTCATCGCGTGCCACCCTTTTTCCTTTGCCTTTCGAAGAAGACGTCTTCCCTTTCCCTTTGTCGCCTCCCAGTGCATCTCCTTTGTCAGATCCACCTCTTCCTCGACGAAGTCTCTTCAAGATCTGCGACATAGTTTTGAGGAATTACTTGTGGAGATGGGTCTTGAGGATGGAAGAGGAGGAGAAGGAAGGAAAAATAGGGAAGTGTCTTCTCTATTTTTTGATTTGTGGCTTGAAGAATTGTTAGATCTAGATGTAGATCTAAGCAAAATTAAGCTCTAGAGGTGGGAATTAGGGTTTGATGAGGTGTAGTGGGGAGGAGAAGGCTTTTTGGGAGAGAAGGAAATGGAAATTAGGATTTTTGGAGTAGGCGGTGCACACAGGTAAGGGCACAGTTGTGTCTTATAGACACGGCCGGGTTAGATGGGGTTCTGCTGTTGGGTTTTTCGGGCCACGAAAACCGCTTTTTCGCGTCGCGGAAACCCCGAAACCCCCTAGCCATTGGATCCGTGCGAAGAAAAATTTCCGAAAATATGAGTACGAGTTTTAAACTACGATCTACAGTAGATCTACAAGGGAAAAACATTTTACCTTCGAAGCATGCCCTCGCAAATCCCGCTCGTCCAACGGTACGCCGGAACTCAAAGTTGTCAATGTAGACAACTCTCTAGTGATATCCACATGAACAAGAGGTGTTCTCTAACACTCAAGGATGGAGAAGAGAGCACCCAAGTGTGCTAGCACTCTCTAGGGCTCTCGGGTTGTAACGCCCGCCCTCCCTGCTAACCCTAAGGGACGGGGCTACGATACTCCATGTACAAATTACAGCGGAAGACTTAAAATAATTTTCTTAGTTTAATAAAAACTTTTATTTTGTTTTTCTTTTCATCAAATCTGAACTACACTATCATGGCATCAATAACATGATATCAAAATTAGTAGAAACATAACATCAAGTCACAAATACGGTACTACAATTCATGATACCAAAGCATAGTTCTTTAAAAGTTTTTAAAGCAGGTTCTTATTTGGTTGCCTAGCCACTGCCACACACATCTCCTTGCCTCTCCTGCTGCTCCTTTAGCTCATCCAGCTTTTTCCTTTATCTGTGGTACAAGGAAAGTAAGCTATGAGCACTCATGGCTCAGTAAGTTCCTTTCCTACTCACTAAAACCGAAAATCATCACATGATCAAAGAATGTCTCAACATAACATGATCTCAACTAGTCATGGCATAACATATCATACTCTTTAAGCATATCATGCAACATAACAAAATCATAACTAGTCATGGCATATCATCTCTTAAAGCATAGCATGAAACATAACATAATCATATCTAATCATGGCATATCATAGTATCATCATAAGGTGGCATGGCATATCAAGCTCTTAAAGCATAGCATGAAAGATAACATAATCATATCTAATCATGGCATATCATAAATCATAGCATCATCACAACATGATCATAAGGTATATGCAATATGATTTTGAAAACATGTATCCGAAAAACATGTGTATGTCTCATGATCATTAAAACCATTTCTTCTTACATATATACTTGAACATAATATCAACATAATCAGGGCCCCAGCTTGTACCACACATATATAAATCACGTAGATATGCGCGCTTCCTAAGTATATCCAAGGTAGCAAGTCTTGAATCATACTAGGCACTAGGTCCGGATCACACAGCCATAGACCTAAGGGCATACTAAGGAGCCCATCCCTTTGTTTTTACTAGCCTGGATCACACAGCCAAAGGCCTAGGGGCTGATTAGGAGCCCACCCTTGGTACAAGCCTTACAAAGTAAAGTAGCATGTATAAAAATGCATCATTTAGTCACATAGCATATCATAGAAGTATGCATCACTTAGGCATACGTTATGTCATAAAAGTATGCATCACTTAGCCATACATCATATCATAAATAGTATGCATCACTTAGGCATACATCATGTCATAAAAAGTATGCATCACTTAGGCATACATCATGTCATAAAAGCATGCATATTTTCACCACATAGCATATCATGAGAGCATGCATATTTTAGGCACATAGCATATCATCAAAGCATGCATCTTTCTATCCACATAGCATATCATGAAAGCATGCATATTTTAAGCACATAGCATATCATCCAAGCATGCATATTTCTATCCACCTAGCATATCATGAAAGCATGCATATTTTAAGCACATAGCATATCATCAAAGCATGCATATTTCTATCCACATAGCATATCATGAAAGCATGCATATTTTAAGCACATAGCATATCATCAAAGCATGCATATTTCTATCCACATAGCATATCATCAAAGCATGCATATTTTAAGCACATAGCATATTATCAAAGCATGCATATTTCTAAGCACATATCATATCATGGAAAGTATAAATCACAAGCATACATGTTTAAGCATAAGGGTGTATCATGTGATTATACTATCATAAGAAACATGGTAACATAGTTAGCTTGGGTTCTAAGATTCCTAATCCCTTGGGTTCTTATCATGGCCAAACCCCCATTAGATCTCAATTTAGGTAAAAACAACCTCCAAGCATGTGGAACCTAAATTATCATCACATCAATTTCATAGGAAGCATTATAAGCATGATTAACTTGGTTTCTAAGTTCTCCAAGTCCCTAAACTTCATGTGGCCGAACCCTATCAGGTGTGAAACAAGGTCCCAAATGTCATGAAAGCATGGAAACCTTAAACCATATTTATAGTATTTTTTTCCAAGTAACATAGTAAGCATATTTGAGCTAGTTCCTAAGTTCTTCAAGCCCTTAACATATGTCATGGCCGAAATTTAACAAGTATTCATTAGGGCTAAAAGCAAGCATACAAGCATGTGAACTTGAACTAACATCATGTATAAATTCATAATAAGGCATCATACAATGGGTATGGCCGAAACTTACCCTAGCCTCATTTTAGGTCATTAAATAACATATAGCATGAGAACTTTGGCTTTCTACTTATCATATTTCATGTAGAGTGACATGAGCATATTTAATTTTTGTTCTAGGGTTTCTAGGGCATCTATCCCTTCATGGCCGAAACATACAATGGTCCATTTAGGTCATGGAAAAATTATACTAGCATGTGACTCAATCAACATATTATCATATTTCCATAAGAAGCATTTTTAACACAATTGGTTTCAATTCTAAGGCCTCTAGGTCATCTAAACCCTACTTGGCCGAGACTCATCAGTGTTTAAATTTGCTTCAAATAGCCTAAAAGCATAGGAAGTCATACAAGTTTCATAGCATGTATAAAGACAAGCATAATAAACATGCATGTGAATTGTGTCTTAGGCTTCCTAGGTTTCTTTCCTTTTTCTTTTATTTTGCCTCATGGCCGAAACCTACCAATCTCTAAACTAGGTTTTAAGTGGCCTAAAGCATGGAAAACCTAAGTAAGTTTCATGGCAAAAATTACTAAGAACATCATATACAAATTTGGTTCATAAACAAGCTAGGACCCTTGTGATCTTACATGTCATATATCATGTAACTAAATTCTCTATACCCTAATTAAGCATGAGAGCATTAAACAACTTTCATATCTTAATATCACAGAGGTCTTGAGCATGTTAAAATTTTGTTTAAGCTTTTCTAAGCTATCCATCTTATCATGGCCGAAAATCTTAATGAAGAGTTCATGAATTTCTAGCAATATTCAACATGCAATTCTTTAAGAGAACTCTATATTCTATCATATAAACATGGTTACTTAAATTTAAAGGTCTTCCTAACCCTAAGCTCTTTTCTTGGCCGAAACATATGAGTGGATTTCTTTTGGTTCCAAGTAACTTTTAAGCAAGAAAAACCAACAAAAGACCCTTAGTAATTCATGGAGGGAATCTTGTACTAGTTTGGTTAAACAATGATTTCCCTAACCTCTTTAAAATATTTTTGGCCAAAATTCTAGGGTTAGGTACTCCTCTGACCAAGCATCATATAGGTATAAAAACATGAAGGAAAACCTTCCTACATAGCATAGAAAAATATCATGAAATGAGGACTTGTTTAAACCTTCCTAGATTTGAAAACTCTTCTTTGGCCGAATTTTTCTTAAATTCTATTCTAGGTTTTCTGATCCTCATAAAATTCGAAAAGCACATAAAACGCCTTGTACCACAGGTGAGGGGAAGCTTACTTCCTTTTCTCTTGTGGATCTAAGGTGTGGTGATGGAAGAAGTAGCCTCTTCTTCTAGTTCCCTTCCCTTGATTCCTTGCTAAATCCTCCTTGTATCTTAGGCTTTCTTAGGAGAAAACCTTGGCTTGGGCCGATGATGGAGGAGAGGGGACTGAGGTTCTCGATGATGGAGAGGAGAGAATGAGAAAAATGAGAGAAAAATAAAATCTCCTCTTTACATACTCTCTTTTATGTTAAGGGGGAAGAGGTAGCAAAATTAGTTTTTGCTTTCCTTCTCCCTTAGCCCTTTTTTTCATTTTTTTTTCTTTTTTTTTATTTTATTTTCTAATTTATTCTCATCATTTATGATGAGAACAAGGGGGAATGAATCCCCTTCATTCTCCATTTAATGTCACGGCAAGAGAGGGAAAAGAGAGAGAAAGGGAGGAAGGCAAGTTGCCTTTCTCTTGCTCTTTTCTTGCTTTCTCTTTTTAGATCTTTACTCCTATCTTTATCATGCATTCCCTTTCCTTGCTATCAATATCTTCTCTCTATCCCAATTGGTTTCTACTAATTAATTCTATAAATTATAATATAAGAGGTTCAAGGTTCAATCCTTGACCTCCTCTTCTTTTTATTTCATTTTATTTCTTTTTGCTTCAACTCACTTCTTATTATTTTTCTAAGGCAAAATTCATCATTCTCTTATTTATCTTAAAAGTTTAGTGGGTGTTACACGGGTAGGATTTAAAAGGGGAGAAAGGAGAGAAAAGAAAAAGGGATCTCACATAATCCTCTAGGTACCCTTCTTTGTGACCTTCACTTCACCCTTTTCTTGGAACACAACTCATACACCTTCTCCCTCCATGAAAGCTCACGGCAACCACAGCAAAGGAGGAGGAAGAAGCTAGGAAGAAGATGGAATGAATGCACACATCAATTGCCACAAAACCAAAACTCATTTTGCATTAGTGTGGCCGGCCACACCATTGTAACCTCCCCATTTAATGTGGCCGACCACATTAAATGGAATGGGAGGTGTAACCTCCATGAGGTGGCACACCTCATGAGGTGGTGATGATGCGGCTGCCATGTAGGATGAATCATCCTCCATGAAGTGGCAATTCATCAAGTCAAACTTGATGTTTCAACTTCCCTTTTTGGTCAAGTCAAAATTGACCAAATTTTCTTCCTTGTTGAGTTAAATCCAACCTTTGATTCAAGCCAATTTAAATTTAATGAATCTCAATTCATTAATACAAATTAACTCAATGAATCAAATTTAAATTAGACTTATTCAACAATTGAATCTAATTGAGTCTAACTCAAAAAGTCTAATTTCGAATCCAATCTATAGTGCATCATATGAACCTAATCCAATTGGTTCATCCTATGAACCTAATCTCCATCCACTTGTTCTTTGTGTGTGACCCAATAGGTTCTTGTAACGTTGGCAATGCCCCTAAACTCATTTAGAAGCATAAGTAATAAACGGTATCTAGCAATAGATCATTACTACCCAAGTTACAAGAATGTCGAGATCCGACATCACCTTGTGACTACTAGTTGTGACTCCTCACAAAATATGACAAGTGTCCTTCTATCCTAGACATCTAGATTGATCAATGTGAGGCATAGACCGTGTCATCCTCTGATCAATCTAAATCTTGAACTCCAAGTAGACTCACTAAATCAAATGAGCTCAATATCCTATATTGACTCATTTGGGCATGGCCATGCACTTCGTGGTCTCACTCTATCAAGAATACCGATGTCTCTCCCGTCATATAGGAGGGATAGATCTCATCTACATCACTCACATCCCTCTGCATAATTCGTTACATACCCAGTAATCGCCTTTATAGTCCACCCAGTTACGGGTGACGTTTGACGAAACCAAAGTACATAACTCCTTATGTAGGGATCCATGGTGACTTCAGGTATAAGGACTAGTAGTCATACTAATAGCCACATGAGAAAGTATATGACACTCATATAATGATCCATGATATTTTCTCATGGCGGGTCATTCAGTATACATTCTCTAATGCATACCCATGTGTCAACTTGATATCTCTATATCCATGACTTGTGAGATCAAGTCATCGAGTTGACCTACATGCTAGTCTTATTGCATTAACATTGTCCCTGAATGTTAATACTCGACTAGGAATGATTAAGAGTAGTGTTCCCTATATCATCTCACTATCGGTTCAGCTAACCGATTGATATAGTTAAGAACCTTCTACTCAAGGACGTTATTATACTTAGTTTATTTGGCACCAATACAAGTAAGTATAATAACCAAAGACCAAATGCCTTTATTTATATAGAATATGATACAACAAGTCCAAAATACAATCATCAAATGATTGGCTCTAGGGCTCTAGCTAACATCTGCACGGTCGTGCCGATTGGCACGGCCTCTTCTTTTCTCCCCTCGGCTAAGGTTACACGGTAGTGCCAATTGGCACGGCCTGAGTTTTCTCCTTCTCTATGGCCGTGCCAATTGGCACGACCCGTGTTCTTCTTTTCTCTACATAGGCCCCATGGTCGTGCAAGGTTGCACGGCCCATGGCCTTCATCCCTCTGTTGGCTTCGCACGGTTGTGTGGGGTCACACGGCCAACTCCTTTAGGCTCACGGTGACTCGCCTTTCGTCATTTTTCTTCTTCTGACGCCCCCACACCCATGAAATGTTCATGGCCAGCTCATGGAGGCTCTGCACATCCTGAAAATGAATAATAAAAAATAATAAAGAAATAATAAAAGTACTCGACTCGAACTTAATAAAGAAATTAAACGATAAACGGAACGATAAACTAAAATGAAAACCCTTGGGTTGCCTACCAAGAAGCGCTTGTTTTAGGTCTTTAGCTCGACCCCGATTCAACTAATGTGAACTAAACCCATGGAAGCACGGTTCTCCTCCTAGTGTTAATGCTCCAGTCTACGCCTTTAGTTTATCTCGTGTAGGATAAATGTATTTCTTATTGCTCGCTGGAGGGGAACTCTCATGGAAATTGCACTCCTCGACTTTGTGTAAGTTGATCTTGCTAGAGTTTCCCTGAGAAGAGGGGTCACAGATGGAGGAATTAGATAAATTAAATTCAATCTTTTCTTTGTCGATCTCCAAGGATAACTTGTGACTTTTCACATCAATGATGGCTCCAGCTGTGGCAAGGAATGATCTTCCAAGGATGATCGGTATCTTGGGATCCTCCTCTATATCCAAGATAATGAAATCTGTGGGAACGATATATCCACTCACTTCTACTAACACGTCTTCCACTATTCCCATTGGGTATCTACATGAATAGTCAGCTAATTGCAGTGCCATAGTAGTCAGTTTAATGTTCTGGAGTCCCAACTTCTTACATAAAGAGTACGGAAGTAGGCTAACACTGACCCCCAAGTCGTAGAAAGCTCTCAGTATGAGTTCAGAACTAATTTTGCACGGTATGGAAAAACTTCCTGGATCCTAAAGTTTTGGTGGAGTATTTGCCATAAGTAGAGCACTGTAATTCTCTGTTAATGCTACGGTCTCCAAGTCTCCCTTCTGCCTCCTGTTAGATAAAATACCCTTTAAGAACTTTACGAACTTCGGTATTTGGTGAGTGCATCTATCAGTGGTACTTCTACGCAAATTTTCTTAATCTTCTTCAGGAATCGGTTGAACTCTTCATCCTTCTAGGAGGTTATCAGTTTCTGAGGGAAAGAAATCGTCTGACTTCGTGGAGGAATTTGAAGAGTTCCTTCAACTTTCTTAGTAACTTCCTCTCCATCCCTGTTCTGGGTCTGATTGGGCATTAGGGGAGAGGGCTCTTCCTCTGAGTCAGGTCCCTTCTGAGTAATGATTTGGGGGTCTCCCATAGTTCATCCGCTCCTTAGCTCGATATGGTTGCAGTGTTCCACTGGGTTTATATCTGGCTTCCCTTGAAATGTTCCCTGTGCTCTTGAGATGGACTAGGCTATCTGGGCTATCTGGTTGTCTTGCATCTTTTGATGTTTTTCAGAATTTTCCATTCTTTGAGTTAATATCTTGATCTCATTCTTCATCTCTTTTTGCTCTGAGAGAGCTTCTTCAAGCATCATTCCAATTTTGAACAATTGTGAAGGTTGCTCTTGAAAAATCTGTTGTCCAGATAAGTACCCCTGTTGCCCAGGTGAGTAGCTCTGTTGTCCAGGTTGATAGCTTTGTTTTGCTGGCCCTTAGCCCTGATTGTTCTGGTATGAGAAGTTTGGGTGATTCCTCCAACCTGGATTGTATGTGTTGAAGTACGGATTGTTTTGCCTTTGGTTGTAGTTGACTATCGCATCACACGGCTCAAGTTGATTTATCTATGCTTGTATTGGCCCTTAGGGGCAAGTATCTTGAGCATGATCCGTACTTCTGTAAGTTTTGCAAATATAAACTATCACATTGGTCATGTTGTTGTTGTTTCCCATGGCCTCAAACTTCTTGGTCAGAGCGTCTAGCTTTGCAGACATGAGAGTGACTGCATCTACGTTGAATTTTCCTGACGCTTATATTGGATTCCCTGAGAAAGAACCACTAGATCTTTCTGATGCCCACTGATGGTGATTCTGTGCCACATTCTCTATGATCTCTTCAGCTTCATCAAGGCTCTTGTTCATCAATGCTCCTCCTACTGTAGAATCGAGAGATACCTTCGTGTGATAGTTGATTCCATTGTAAAAGGTGTGTAGAACCAACCATTTCTCAAGGCCATGATGGGGGGCACTGTCTCAGCATACTTTTGAATATGTCCCAGGCTTCAAATAATGATTCTGAGTTTATCTATTTGAAGCTTACAATCAAGTTCCTTATGTGGGCAGTTTTTCTCGGTGGATAGAATTTGTCTAGGAATTTATGCTCACACTGCTCCCAAGATGTAATGCTATTTGCTCGAAGAGAATTTAACCACTACTTGGCTCTATCTTTCATGGAGAATCCGAAGAGCGATAACCTTACTAATTCAGGAGGGACTCCGTTCACTTTCATGGAACCACAGATCTAGTAAAAAATCTCTAAGTGGTGGTTTGGATCATCGTGCGGTCCTTCTCCAAATTGATTCTGCCGAACCATGTGAATTACTACAGGCTTTATTTCAAAATTGTTAGCTTCGATTGTTGGTCGAGTGATGCTAGACCAAACCTCTCGTGCAAAAGGTGATGCGTAATCCTTCAACAATTTATCAGCCATCTCTGAAGATTCTTGTACTACTTGAAATGCTTTTTGAAGGTTTCTTCTTCTCAAGAAGGTCCTATCGATCTCTGGATTGAACAGTAGAAGTTGTCTTGAAAGATTAGCTCTTTGCATGCAAAAAAATAAGATATGAAATATAGTAAAGAAGGAGAGATGAAATAATATTATTTTTGGCATTTTAATAAAATTACAGAAGGTAAAGAAAAATAAGAATAAAATTATTTATCTCTAAATGCAAAATATTAGAAAAAGGAAAGATAAAGGAAAAGAAAACAAAGTCTAGTCTAATCTAATATGATTATCACTAATGTTATAGACGCAGTCCCTAGCAACGACACCAAAAACTTGTTACGATTCTGCAAGTGCACGGATTCGTCGTCAGTAATAAAGATTATCAATCCCACGAGGACTGGTTATAAGCACTAGTGATGGCACACTTAGGATTAGCTACACTATCAATGGTTGTAAGTAATCTAAGAAAAGAGATTAGAAGGCGGAAACGAGAATTAGCAATGAGAAGTAATCAACCTGGTTTATGAAGAGTTCTAGGAGTTCGGTTTCATTGTGGTGGTATTGATGTATCATATAATATCCTATACTCATTGTCCGTCAGCATGCATTCACCAGAAGCTAAAGCAACTATCCTTAAGCACCAAACAAAGACGATCCCTATGAAATCCTGTTACGGTTAACCCCTATCATTAGGGCACCTCGGTAGATCACAAGGACACAACTCTAATTGATGTTATCAAGGATAGAATTAAGGAGCTTAGTTTGGTCACTTACTTCCTTGTGGAGGAGTTGCCTCTCCGTTCAAGGAAGTATCATAGATGCTCGTGAATGGGTTACCCCTGTCACTAGGGCACCTCAGGTGTATAATCTAAGGTATTCCTACACAATCAATCAACACGACATAGATATCAAGTAGTCGAAACAAAGCATGCAAAATCATCCAATGAATATAAGCATAATACGAGTCTTACATCAAAACCAATCCACAATTACTCCCTCATCCTAGAACAAGGACTCTACTCCATAGACGTCGGAAAAAACCCCGAAGACATGATGTATTTAAACATACAATTCTCAAACACGAAGAGAGAAAGAAGAAGTATGCTTATGCAATGACGACGAGTGATCTTCGGATCGAATCCTTTGCTTCTGGAGTTGATGTGGTGATGAAAGATCGTTGGACCGATCTCCTGGACGGCGTGGAATGGCACTAGATTGATTCTCCTGTTGACGGCTCGCTTCCTGACTCTCCCCCTTGAGGAAAAGGGTTAAAACCCTTTTATAGGATAGGGTGCGGCTATAGCGGCACAACCGTGTAAGGATGGCACGGTCGTGCCCTTCTTTGTCTCTGGCTGAGCTGCACGGCCGTGCCAATTGGCACAACCGTGTGAACTCCGGGCTCGGCTCATGGGACACGGCCTTACAAGGTTGCATGGCCATGTGCTGCATGGTTGCGGTCATGGGAGGGCATGGTCGTGCAGGGTTGCACGGTTGTTCCTTGCTTGGTTGCTGGCTATGAGGCACGACCATGCAAGGTTGTACGGTCGTGCTCTGATCCCTCTCTGGATTGGCCACACGGCCATGCAAGGTTGCACGACCGTGCTCTCTTCTTTGTTTTGATGCATCAACAATCATCGTTTTCACTCCAAAAGTTGTCCCTGTCAACACAAAATCAAACAAAGAGCAGATATCCGAACAAAAGAGTATATATGATGAATACATGATAAAAGAGGTGATCATGCAAGGAATATATACGTATAAAGCAAGTGAATGTGCGTTAAAATATGCATAAATGATCATTGATCCTGTCAGAGAAGCTAGACAAAACGGAGAGCTGGGAGAAAAAACCTACTGCTGATGGAGAATAATACCTATGGAACGCCGATCCGAGAAACTCAAAGTCGATCCAAGAAGATGAAACCCCAAGAGTGTCCTCTCGATGCAAGATACCAATGGCGATGAAGAGATCCGATCGAAGAAAACCCAGATCCGGAGCTTCCAAGGCTTCCTGCGCACAAGAGACCAACCAACACTACCGTTAGTGACCTAAGACTGAGGTGGGAATCCCTGGCTAGGCCCTCCGACGCTCAAGTTAGTGATCTCTCTTGGTGTGGAAAAAGGAGAAAGAAGATGAACAGTAGTTGAAAAATTAGGGTTATGAATGTGTGCAATGATGTGAACTTAACTTGCCAACGGAGAGGATTCCCCTTTTTATACCACTTTATATAACCTCCGTAGTCATGAAGTGGACCCCGGTTTATTAGAGTTTGTTATGAGATGACGTTGTAGGGTTTTTCGGTCCGCAAAAACCGCTTTTCACGTCGCAGAAACCCCGAATCACCCATGCCACCGGATTTGTGCAAAGGAAAAATTCAGAAAATTTCGAGTACGAGTTAGAAAACTTCGATTTACACTAAATCTACAAAGGTTAAGATGTTTATACCCTTTATGCGTGCCCGACGTGAATCCCGCTCGTCCAAAATGCCGGATCTCTAGAGTATCAAAATAGATACTCCTCTAGAAGTATCCACACAAACAACTCTAGATGGAGAAGACAAAAAACCAAGGTGTGCTAGCACCTATGTGGTATTCGGCCAAGGAGGAGGAGAGGGGAGAGAGCAAAAACTTGAGGAAGAGGATGAAGTAAATGAGGCTTGAATGAAAAATTCATTTTCATTCCCCTACAATAGTGGCCGGCCACATTCAAAAGAATGTAACTCCCATTTCCACATTAAGTGCAATTAATGTGGAGCCATTAAAGAGTTGTAACCTCCATGAGATGACACCCATGATGATGTGTAGTAACATCATTGGTTCACATCAATGCCAACTCACCAATGAGGTGGCATAAAGTCAAGTCAAACTTAACTTTTAATCTTCCTCTCAAGTCAAGTCAAATTTAACCAAATCTCTTCCATGGTTGATCTAATCTAACCATTTGATTCAAGCCAACTTAATATAATGAATCTAATTCATTTAATTAAATTGATTCAATGAGTCATAATCTAAATTAGACTCATTGAACACATGAATCAACTTGAGTTGAACTCAAGTTAGCCCAATTAGGATTACTCTTAATCCAATTTGATTTATCAAATGAATCTAATCCTCTTGGTTCATCATATGAACCTAATCTCCATCTAATTTTCCTTAGTGTGTGACCCTATAGGTTTTTGTAACGTTGGCAATGCCACTAAACTCATTTAGGAACATAAGTAATGAGCAGTATCTAGCAACACATCATTACTACCCAATGTTACAAGAATGTTGAGATCCAACATCACCTTGTGACTACTAATTGTGACTCCTCACAATATATGACAAGTGTCCTTCTATCCTAGACATCTAGATTGGTCAATGTGAGGCATAGACCGTGTCATCCTCTAACCAATCTAAATCTTGAACTCCAAGTAGACTCACTAAATCAAATGAGCTCAATATCCTATATTGACTCATTTGGGCATGGTCATGCACTTCGTGGTCTCACTCTATCAAGAATACCGATGTCTCTCCCGTCATATAGGAGGGATAGATCTCATCTACATCACTCATATCCCTCTATATAATTTGTTATATACCCAGTAATCGCCTTTATAGTCCACCCAGTTACAGGTGACGTTTGACGAAACCAAAGTACATAACTCCTTATGTAGGGATCCATGGTGACTTCAGGTCTAAGGACTAGTAGTCATACTAATAGCCACATGAGAAAGTATATGACACTCATATAACGATCCATGATACTTTCTCATGGCGGGTCATTCAGTATACATTCTCTAATGTATACCCATGTGTCAACTTGATATCTCTATATCCATGACTTGTGAGATCAAGTCATCGAGTTGACCTACATGCTAGTCTTATTGCATTAACATTGTCCCTGAATGTTAATACTCGACTAGGAATGATTAAGAGTAGTGTTCCCTATATCATCTCACTATCGGTTCAACTAACCGATTAATATAGGTGAGAACCGTCTACTCATGGACATTATTATACTTAGTTTATTTGGCACCAATACAAGTAAGTATAATAACCAAAATCCAAATGCCTTTATTTATATAGAATATGATACAATAAGTCCAATATACAATCATCAAATGATTGGCTCTAGGGCTCTAGCTAACAGACGTAAGCTGCGTACCTGTGGTAAACGACTTTTAAGTTATCTTTTTTGTACCCCAGATGTACCTTCTTTGTCGTCTAGTACCTACAAAATAGTTTAAAAACACATTTCCCGCCAAAACATATAACACCTGTCATACAATCATATACTACAAATATATTCCTGCATCGTTTTATTTGGAATATTACTTCTCCTTTGTTTCACAAGTTTTTTTAAAGTATTTCTACCTTTCCTACTCATCCCTCCTGTTTTTACTACATCATAGATAACTTAATATACTAATGTTTCTTGTGTTGATTGAGGCTGAGCTTAATTAGGTTTGATCAATTATTATTACCTCTTATGAGGCTCATGGGGCAATGCTCGTCCGGGCTCCTTTATGTTTATTATTCTAGCTAGCCCTGGGCTATGTTTTATCAAGTATCATTTCAAGATATTAGTCAACCAGGTCGGTATTGACCTTCCTTCTTAAAGGCATGTCTCGGTCGATACTAGTCTACTCACTCGGAAGTATATCCCGGCCGATATTGGCCTTCCTTCTTAAACGTATGTCTCGATCGATACTAGTCTACTCATTCGGAAGTATATCTTGGCCGATATTGGCCTTCCTTCTTAAAGGCATGTCTCGGTCGATACTAGTCTACTCACTCGGAAGTATATCCCGGTCGATATTGGCCTTCCTTCTTAAAGGTATGCTTCGATCGATACTAGTCTACTCATACGGAAGTATATCCTGGCCGATATTGGCCTTCCTTCTTTTGAGGCATATGCCGGCCGATATTGGCCTTCCTCCTTTGAGGTATATCCCGGACGATATTGGCCTACCTCCTTTGAGGCATATCCCGGACGATATTGGTCTACTTCCTTTGAGGTATATCCTGACTGATATTGACCTACCTCCTTTGAGGTATATGCTGATCGATATGGGTCTTCCTCCTTGGAGGCATATCTCGGCCGATATTGGTCTACCTCTTTTGAGATATATCCCGGCCGATATTGACCTATCTTCTCCGTTTGGTTATCTCCTTTCCCTTTCTTATCGGGGACCCATGAAACCTAACCCATATCAATCATAATATTTACGCATATCAATTGCGATTTGTAATCATCCTTATCTGTTTGGAAGCTAGCATCAGTGTAACCCTTTACAATAAGCTCTTCATCGCCTCCAAAGATCAAGAAATAATCTTGAGTCCTTCTTAAGTACTTAAGAATATTCTTGACTGTTGTCCAGTGACCTTCACCTAGATCTGACTGGTATCTGCTCATCATGCTTAATGCATACGAGACATATGGGCGAGTACAAAGCATGGCGTACATGATAGACCCTATAGCAGATGCATAAAGAATCTGATCCATGCGATCCCTTTCTACCTTAGAAGAGGGGCATTGAGTCTTCGAAAGACTCACACCATGTGACATAGGCAAGAATCTCTTGGAATTCTCCATGGAAAAACGTTTAAGCACCTTGTCAATGTATGTACTCTAGCTTAGGCCAATCAATCTTTTAGATCTATCTCTATAGATCTTAAGGCCTAAAATATAGGCTGCTTCTCCTAAGTCTTTCATTGAAAAATAATTCCCAAGCCAAGTCTTCACTGATTGAAGAGTAGGGATATCATTTCCAATAAGTAGTATGTCATCTACATACAATATGAGAAAGATGACTGTGCTCCCACTAACCTTCTTGTAGACATAAAGTTCATCTTCATTCTTAATGAAACCAAACATTTTGATTGCATCATCGAATCAAAGATTCCAGCTTCTAAAAGCTTGCTTTAATCCATAAATGAATCTTTGCAGCTTACAAACCTTTCCAGCATTCTTTGGATCTACAAAACCCTCAGGTTGTGTCATGTACACATCCTCGACATCCATCTGCCAGATCTCATAATCATAGTAAGCAGCAATAGCAAGCATGATCCGAATGGACTTGAGCATCGCAACTGGTGAAAAAGTTTCATCATAGTCTATACCATGAATTTGCTTGAAACCTTTAGCTACTAATCAACCCTTCTAAGTATGCATACGTCCATCCATGTCAGTCTTCACCTTGAAGATCCACTTACACCCAATGGGTTTGATCCCTTTAGGTGGATCAACTAAAGTCCATACTTGGTTAGTGTACATAGATTCCATTTCGGATCTCATGGCCTCTAGCCATTTCTCAGAATTTGGGCTCTGTATAGCTTCTTGATAAGATGTAGGCTCATCAAGACCAATAAGCTCTACATCACAATGGTCAGACAAGAGAAATGAATATCTCTAAGGTTGACGACGGGTCCTATCAGATCTGTGTAGTGTGTGTGCTACTTGAACAGGTTGTTGCTCCACAACTTCTTGTGGTGCCTGTTTAATTTTCTTCAAGGCATCGGTGCTAGTTTGTCTATCTTGAATTTATTCAAGATCGACTTCACTCCTACTAGTCTTTCTAGAAATAAATTCGCTTTCTAGAAAGACACCAGTTCTGACAACAAACATCTTACCTTCTGTGGGATTATAGAAGTAATATCCCTTTGTTTCTATGGGATATCCTACAAAATAACACTTGTCTTATTTGGGTCCAATTTTATCTGATACTTGTCGTCGAACATAAGCCTCACAACCCTAAATCTTCATAAAAGATATCTTAGGACTCTTCCCAATCCATATCATATATGGTATCTTTATGACGGCCTTAGATGGAACTCGGTTAAGTGTGAAAGTGGTCGTCTCTATAGCATGTCCCTAGAAGAAAGTAGGAAGATCTGTATGACTCATCATCGATCGTACCATATCTAATAAGGTGCAATTTCTCCTTTCTGATATACCATTCCACTTGAATTCTTTGAAATTTTCAAAGGATTATGACTGTGTCTCATTAGATACACATAGTCATATCTACTGAAATTATCAGTGAAGGTAGTGAAGTAATAATAGCCTCCTCTAGCAGCTATTCAGAAAGGGACACATACATCTGTATGTATGAGTCCTAACAAGTCATTTTCTCTTTAAGCCTCACAACCCCAAATCATCATAAAAGACATCTTGAGACTCTTCCCAGTCCATATCGTATATAGTGTCTTTATGACGGGCTTAGATAGAACTCGTTTAAGTGTGAAAGTGGTCGTCTCTAGAGCATGTCCCTAGAAGGAAGTAGGAAGATCTGTATGACTCATTATCGATCGTACCATATCTAATAAGGTGTAATTTCTCCTTTCTAATACACCATTCCATTGTAGTGTTCCAGGTGGAGTGAACTGAAATATGATCTCACACTCAATAAGATGGTCATGAAACTCTTGGCTAAGGTATTTCCCACCTTGATTTGATCGAAGCATTTTAATACCCTTACCAAGTTGGTTTTATACTACATTCTTGAATTCTTTATACTTTTCAAAGGATTCTGACTTGTGTCTCATTAGATACACATAGATGTATCTACTGAAATCATCAGTGAAGGTAATGAAGTAATAATAGCCTCCTCTAGCAGTTATTCTGAAAGGGCCACATAAATCTGTATATATGAGTCCTAACAGATGATTAGCCCTTTCGCCGTGTCCACTAAATGAAGTCTTTATCATCTTGCCTTGAAGACAAGATTCACATGCCTCATATGATTCAAAATCAAATAAGTCCAAAAGTCCATCCGCTCACACCAGCGAACCAAACACATACTACGACGCTTCCATCTCATTCGAAAGATTATCGAGAGAGGAGATGTGAAGATATGCAGAGTACCTACAGAGGCTAACATTGTAGATCCCTTGACCAAGGCTTTGGCACAAAGAAAGTATGATGGTCACACTAGGTCATTGGGGCATAGAGCCTACACTGATTGGCACTAGTGCTAGTCGAAGATTGTTAGTTAAAGCCCTAGAGCCCATCATTTGATGATTGTATTATGGACTTGTTGTATCATATTCTTATATATAAATAAAGGCATTTATTGTTTTGGTTATTATACTTATTTGTATTGGTGCCAAATAAACTAAGTATAATTGCGTCCTTGAGTAGAAAGTTCTCACCTATATCAATCAGTTAGTTGAACCGATAGTGAGATGATATAGGGAACACTACTCTTAATCATTCCTAGTCGAGTATTAACATTTAGGGACAATGTTAATGCAATAAGACTAGCATGTAGGTCAACTCGATGACTTGATCTCACAAGTCATGGATATAGAGATATCAAGTTGACACATGGGTATGCATTGGAGAATATATACTTAATGACCCGCCATGAGAAAGTATCATGGATCATTATATGAGTGTCATATACTTTCTCATGTGGCTATTAGTATGACTACTAGTCCTTAGACCTAAAGTCACCATGGTTCTCTACATAAGGAGTTATGTACTTTGGTTTCGTCAAACATCACCCGTAACTGGGTGGACTATAAAGGCGATTACTGGATATGTAACGAATTATGCAGAGGGATGTAAGTGATGTAGATGGGATCTATCCCTCCTATATGACGGGAGAGACATCGATATTCTTGATAGAGTGAGACCACGAAGTGCATGGCCATGCCCAAATGAGTCAATATGAGATATTGAGCTCATTTGATTTAGTGAGTCTACTTGGAGTTCAAGATTTAGATTGATTAGAGGATGACATGGTCTATGCCTCACATTGATCAATCTAGATGTCTAGGATAGAAGAGCACTTGTCATATATTGTGAGGAGTCACAATTAGTAGTCACAAGGTGATGTTGGATCTCAACATTCTTGTAACTTGGGTAGTAATGATGTGTTGATAGATACTGCTCATTACTTATGCTCCTAAATGGGTTTAGGGGCATTGCCAACGTTACAAGAACCTATAGGGTCACACACTAAGGAAAATTAGATGGAGATTAGGTTCATATGATGAACCAAGAGGATTAGATTCATTTGATGAATCAAATTGGATTAAGAGTAATCCTAATTGGGCTAATTGAGTTGGACTTAAGTTGATTCATGTGTTCAATGAGTCTAATTTAGATTATGACTCATTGAATCAATTTAATTAAATGAATTAGATTCATTATATTAAATTGGCTTGAATTAAATGGTTGGATTATATCAACCATAAGAGAGATTAAGTCAAGTTTGACTTGACTTGAGAGGAAGAGGAAGAGTCAAGTTTAACTTGACTATATGCCACATCATTAGTGAGTTGGCAAGATGTCGACTAATGATGATACTCCACATCATCATGGTTACTTAAGTGTGTGCCACATCATGGAGGTTACAAACCTCCATTCCATTTAATGTGGCCGGCCACATTAATTGTAATGGAATTACAATTATGGCCGGCCACACACAAAAATGAATGGAATTCATTTTTTTCATTCAAGGCTATTCACTTCTTCTTCCTCCTTGAGCTCTCTCTTCTTGCTCTCCCTCTACTATCTTGGCCGAACAGCCTAGGTGCTAGCACACCTTGTTTGGTCCTTCTCCATCTAGTGTGTTCGTGTGGTTACGTGTAGAGGATTGTCTACGTTGACAATCTTGAGATCCGGCAAGCCGTTGGACTAGCGGGATAGCGAAGGGTATCGCATCGAGGGTAATACTCTTATCTATTGTAGATCTGGAGTTTGTAAACTCGTAGTCATATTTTATTTTATTTTTCTTTGTAAGGGTCCGCAAGGGGCTTTCGGGGTTTTCGCGAAGTGAAAAAGCAGTTTTCGCGGCCCGAAAAACCCAACAAGACCGACTATGTTTGGTTCCGAACAAAACATCTTTAGCCGAGACCTTATTGGTCACATACCAACTATGTTTCGTTCTCAACAAAACACTAATTTTTGGCCAAAACTCATAATTTTGCATATCATAATAAACCTATCATGCTTTTCTATATCACATATAAAACCCTAAAACTTAGTATATCCCTTCGCAAGTGGCTCTGATGCCACTGTAAGGAAATATGTTGCTAAACACGCAAACGCGCAGCGGAAAAACATATTTCCTCCAGAAGATCCATGCGATGGGAAAGAGAAACTCCTACATATACTAAGTTTTCTAACATAGCATGAGAGATTATACCTTTGTAGCGTGCTCACGGACTCCCGACAACTCGGATCACAACACGATCTCGCGTTCGCGCCTCTACGGTATCCACACGAATAAGCGTTCGTTTGTCTCACAAACTCACAAAAGGAGAAAGTTTGTGCTAGCAACCTTGAAAGTGGATTTCGGCCAAGAGGAGAGGAGCAAGGAGAATGAAGAAAATTCATCCCAAAAATGAAGAGAAAAAATCTTAAGTATTTTCATCCAATGAAAATACTTAATTAGCATTATAGCTTTAATGAGCATTTACACTCCATTAGGGACCAAACTTGTAACTCCTCATTTCAAATTAGTGTAACTCTTCATTTCAAATTCAATTTTGAAAATTGAATGAAATGAATAATTGACTTTTGAAATTCAATAATTATCTTCATTAAATCTCACTTGAATCTAACTCAAGTCTCCTCACTTAAGTCTATTGGTGTTGGGACTTTCGAGACACAAACACCGCTTTTTGTGTTGCGGAAACCCCGAAGTCCCATGCCATCAGATCCGTGCGAAGATAAAATTTTGTAATTTCGTGTACAAGTTTCTCTAGTCCTAGATCTATCTTAGATCTACATGGAAGAAAGATATACCTTTGTAGCGAAGCCCTTCGCTTATCCCGCTCGTCCAAGAAGATGCCAGATCTCAAGCGTGTCAAGTGAACACACCTCTATGTGTATCCACACGAACGATTAGGTGGAGAAAACCACCTAAAGTGTGCTAGCACTCTTGGATGTTTCGGCCAAGGAGGAGAGGGAGAGAAGAAGAATAAAGGAGGAATAATAATGATCGATTATCAAAAAATAAGAGTAAAAATAACTTAAGTATTTTCATCTAATGAAAATAGTTAATGCACATTAACACCATTAATGAGCTTCATTAATGAGCCTTAATTAGTATTTAATATTCTTCATTAAATGGTCATTTTGAAACTCATTCGAAATTTGAATCTAAAATTCAAATTGAATTCCATTTATCATTGAATTCAAAATTCAATGAATATCATCATTAAGCCTCACTTGAGTCTAACTCAAGTCTAGCCTCACTTGAGTCTAACTCAAGTCTAACTCAATCGAGTCTTACTCAATTAATATAATTTGGATTATTCTTAATACAATTTGGATCATCACATGAACCTAATCCTCTAGGTACATCAAATGAACCTAATCTCCATCTAATTGCCCTTTGTGTGTGACCCTATAGGTTCTTGTAACGTTGGCAATGCTCCTAAACCCATTTAGAAGCATAAGTAATGAGTGGTATCTGTTGGATCGAGAAGCGCTAGAGGGGGGGGTGAATAGCGCTCGTGGCTATTTCGTTCGATTATCGAAATCGTAAAACACTCGAGTAAAAAAACACAGCGGAAATGAAAGAAACACAAGCAGATGAACACAGTGGATTTACTTCGTTCGGAGCCTGTGACGACTCCTACTCAAAGGCCCGTGATCCTTGATCGCTTTCGGTGGGCAACAACTATAAGTACGTTAAGAGTATTACAAACTAATTACAATTCAAAGCTGTAAAAGGATTATACCGACAACAAAAAGATTAAATCCGAAGCTCCGGGTTGTCGGGGTGTCGTTGCAGCACTTCTGGATTGAGTTGTTAGCATCTTGTCACAAGGAGATTGCTTAGATGATTATTGTCTTTGAAGCTGCACCTCAACCCTCCTTTTATATGCGGTTTCGGGCGCCTGGATCGCTTTCGGGTGACTGGAGTGTGACGTGGCCAACCAACCGGGATGATCCACATGGCGAAGTCGCGGCAGGGATAAAGTTTGGTCCTGGGCGCCCGGATCCATCCCGGGCGCCCGGACAGCCTTTTTCCAGCAGACTCCTCACCTGCAAACAAAAGTTAGTCCGAGCAAAATACCCTGCAAGACAGTGTTAGAATCTGATAAAACATACTGAGTAATAATTGACAGTATTCGGACTGTCCGAGTCTGACTTTGGAATTCCAACCGGAAACCCTAGGTCGACCCGACGCTTACTGTTCCCTCTGCGGGGAACGCGTCCTCACCTACTCCACTCAGGAGATTTACCTGTTGCCAGTCGATCTTCCAGATCGACTGGACTTTCGCTCAGCACTCGATGCTTCCGGACTTTCTGCTGGACATCCGCTTCCCCGGCTAGTGCAGTCTTTCACCTGGTTCGCGACACTAGGACTTTTCACCTAGGGTTACCACCCCCTAGGACTTTTGCCTGAAGCCATCGACCTGCCAAGACTTTCCGCATAGGGTTACCACCCCCTATGACCTAGGGTTACCGCCCCCTAGGGTTTTCCCTTTGCCTAACTGCAGCTAGGACTTTCCTGAAATCCTCAAGTAGACTTGTTAGACACAAAAACATTCTTAACTTAGAATTCTTTGCCGTTATCAAAACACGAGTTCGATCGTCGGATGCTTCCCGCACCAACAATCTCCCCCTTTTTGATTATGACAACACGAATTCGAAGTTAAGCAAACAAGCGAATAGATAGTCATTTTAAACACAGGCAAAATTTGCTAAGTATAGATGAACAAGGTAACTAAAGTAATTTTTGCCCTATATACTCCCCCTTAACTTTGGCTCCCCCTTAATTTTTGCTCCCCCTTAATTTGAAAAAATTTTTATGTTTGCTTTTCTTTTGCTACTCTCCCCCTTTGCCATAATTAAAAAATGGGCAATGTGTAAAGATTTGTGCATGATTAAAGTTAGCAATATTCAACAGAGTTTGGAAGTTCAAGGTCAATTAGAATTTAAGTTTTTAGAACAAGATTATTCTTTTAAGTTCAGTTGGTCCTTAAGTCCAAGCACAAGTCATGTTTATATATTAGGTATCAGAGCCATAGAAAAACAAAAAAAATAGTATCCTTTGCCAACTGTCTAACCTTTAGCTACTCGCTGATTGTCTATAGGACAATAGCTTTTACCAGGTTAGTCAAGTTAAGTTATTTAGATCCAAATAGACTTGACTAGAGCTGGAGAACTTTAACTTGATTAATGTTTATTGCATATTTAACGCCCAGACTCATATTGATGCACAGATATAAGCATTCTTGAGTCCAGGCTCTACCCTATGCATCTCACACCATTCTATATTTTTCAATCACAATCAAGGTAGACCTAGGTATTTTGTGAGATGCTCTGGCTTAATTTTAGGGGAACATGATATCTAGGGGAAATCCTAAACTAAACCCAACTTTTGAAAGTCTAGTAAAATTGGAGTTTTGAAAAATGTTTTGCTTATAAGTTAACAACAAAATAGTAGTAAGGTATCTATTCTACCCAACACATTCCTATTTGCCTTCTAAGTCCACTGAACTCAAGTTCAGGTAAGGGTTTAGTAAAAATGTCAGCTAGGTTTGATTTGGACTCAACGTGGTTGAGTGCAATTTCACCTTTAGCTACATGATCCCTTACAAAGTGATGTTTTACCTCTATGTGTTTGGTCCTAGAGTGGTGTATGGGATTTTTGGTCAGATTAATTGAACTGATATTATCAATAAAGATTTTAGTATTTTTATAGTCTAGTTGATAGTCTTTTAGTGTATGCATCATCCATAACAATTGAGATGCACATTCTCCTAGAGCTATGTATTCAGCTTCTGTAGTGGATAGAGCAACACAATGTTGCTTTCTGCTTGACCAACTTACTAGGCACTGACCTAGAATCTGGCAGCTACCACTTGTACTTTTTCTGTCTAGCTTGCACCCGGCATAGTCTGAATCAGAATAGCCATAAAGGTCAAAAGTGCAAGTTCTTGGATACCAAAGTCCTACATTTAGAGTTCCTTTAATATACCTCAGTATTCTTTTAACATATGTTAGGTGTGACTCTTTTGCACAGGATTGGTATCTTGCACACATACCTACTGCAAACAGTATGTCAGGTCGACTTGCAGTTAGATAAAGTAAACTCCCTATAGCACTCCTATAGTATTTTGGGTCTACAGATTTTCCTTCAGGGTCAGAGTCAATGTTTATGTTGGTTGCCATTGGAGTATTTATAATTTTTGAGTTTTCCATGCTGAATTTTTTGATTAACTCCTTAGCATACTTAGTTTGATAAATGTAGATTCCATCTTTGGTTTGTTTTATTTGTAAGCCCAAGAAAAAGTTGAGTTCCCCAACCATGCTCATTTCAAATTCATTTTCCATTAACTTAATAAATTCTTTTAGAAATTTTGAGTTAGTTGAGCCAAAAATTATGTCATCAACATAGATTTGGGCTATAAAAATGTCTTTTCCTATAGTTTTCACGAACAAAGTAGGATCGATTTGTCCTTGGTTAAATTCTTTGGATATTAAGTAATTAGATAATCTTTCATACCATGCTCTAGGAGCTTGTTTTAGTCCATATAGTGCATTTTTTAATTTAAAAACGTGATTGGGATAGTTTATGTCTTCAAACCCTGGAGGTTGGCTTACGTAGACTTCTTCCTTGATAAAACCATTTAAAAAGGCTGACTTAACGTCCATTTGGTACAATTTGAATCCTTTATTGGCTGCATAAGCTAATAACATCCTAATGGACTCGAGTCTAGCTACTGGAGCATAGGTTTCATCATAATCTAGGCCTTCAACTTGACAAAACCCTTTTGCTACTAATCTTGCCTTGTTTCTTACTATATCACCGTGATCATCTAACTTATTCCTAAAAACCCATTTAGTATCTATTATTGATTTATCTATGGGTTTAGGTACAAGGTCCCAGACTTGGTTTCTCTCAAATTGGGCTAATTCTTCCTGCATTGCAATGATCCAGTCTGGATCAGGCAGGGCTTCTTCTATAGTTTTAGGTTCAATTTTAGAAATTAGAGCAATCTGACTGAGGTTTCTATAGGATGATCTAGTTCTGACTCCTAGGTTTGGGTCACCCAAAATTTGGTCAGGTGGGTGAGAGGTGCTTGTTCTAGTTGGTCTTATTTGGGAGTCAGAAACTGGTTCTTCAGACTCATTAAGATTAGTTTGGATTTCATCATCATCTACATCTCTTGGATTAGTGTTAATATTTGCATTTATATTAGGTAAGTTATTTTCTTCATCAAATATTACATTAGTTGTTTCTTCAACTTTCAATGTATTTTGATTATATACTCTAAAGGCTCTACTGGTAGAGGAGTATCCTAAGAAGATTCCTTGGTTAGATTTGGGTGTAAAATTTCCTAAGTAATCTTTAGTATTTAAAATGTGAACTTTACAACCAAATACTTTTAAATAATTTAGATTTGGAATTTTATGATAGTAGAGTTCATACGGGGTTTTGTTGTGATATTTGTTTATCAAAATTCTGTTTTGAATATAATTTGCCGTATTTATTGCTTCAACCCAAAATTGGTGACTTAACTCATATTCGTTTAACATTGTCCTAGCGGCCTCTTGTAGTGTCCTATTTTTACGTTCTACTAGTCCATTTTGTTGAGGGGTTCTAGGACATGAGAATTCATGTTGGTATCCATTTATTTTACAAAATTGGGTGAACTTATGATTTTCAAATTCCCCTCCGTGATCACTTCTTATTCTTTTAATTTTAGTATCTTTTTCATTTTCCGTTAAGTTGCAAAAATTACTAAATATTTCATAGGTTTCATCTTTTGTTTTTAGAAATTTTACCCAAGTGTACCTGGAGTAGTCATCAATTATTACTAAGCAATATTGGTTCTTGTTTAGTTATTTGGCTCCATGTGAATCAAATAGATCAAGGTGAAGGAGCTCAAGTATGGTGTTGGATCTCTCTAAGTTAGTTGACTTATGGGTTGACTTGGTTTGTTTTCCTTTTTGACATGCATCACAGATTGAGTTTTCAATAAATTTTAATTTGGGCAAACCTCTAACTAGACCATTTTGACTTATTCTTGAAATAAGTCTTGTGTGTGTGTGACCCAGCCTTCTGTGCCATAGTTGGGTTTCCTCTTGTTGTGTCAGAAGACACTTTATAGAGGATATTGATAAATTTATCGTGTAGATGTTATTTTTCCTAAGACCCTTAAGTTTAATTTCTGGATTTTCAATATTTTTAACTAGACATCCGGATTTATCGAAATTAACTATATATCCGTTGTCACACAATTGACTTATACTTAGTAAATTAAAGTTAAAATTGTCAACCAATAAAACATTTCGAATAACGAAATCGGAACTAAGTTCAATATTACTTTTTTCGATTACTTTAAGTTTACCGTTGTTGCCGAATGCAACTGATCCTAGACTCTTGTACTTGAGTTTGGTAAACTTCAACTTGTCTCCAGTCATATGTCTGGAGCATCCACTATCCAACATCCATTGATCCAATTCCTACACATGAAGTAGTTGAATTGGTTTCTTTTTAATGGATTTAAAGATAACGTGATTGAAGCAGACACTATGTTTATTGTCTCCTTAAATTTTCTATTCTATTGTATTCAAGATAACAATAATTTTGAAATTTAACTTTAAGATAATAATTTTGAAATTTAAAATAATTTTGAAATTGATTTTTGAAAAGTTTTTTACATAATTTTGAAATTGATTTTTGAAAAGTTTTTTTTTTAAATAATTTTGAAATTGATTTTTGAAAAGATTTTTAAATAATTTTGAAATTAATTTTTGAAAAGATTTTTAAATAATTTTGAAATTGTTTTTTGAAAAGATTTTTAAATAATTTTGAAATTGATTTTTGAAAAGTTTTTTAAATAATTTTGAAATTGATTTTTGAAAAGATTTTTAAATAATTTTGAAATTAATTTTTGAAAAGTTTTTTAAAAAATTTTGAAATTGATTTTTGAAAAGTTTTTTAAATAATTTTGAAATTGATTTTTGAAAAGATTTTTAAAAGATTTTTAAAAAATTTGAAATTGATTTTTGAAAAGTTTTTTAAATAATTTTGAAATTGATTTTTGAAAAGATTTTTAAATAATTTTGAAATTTATTTTTGAAAAGTTTTTTAAATAATTTTGAAATTGATTTTTGAAAAGTTTTTTAAATAATTTGTCATCTCACCCGATCTAATTTCTCAATCAGGGAATCCTATATTTTTTGTGAGATGAATTGAGGTTCAATTTAAGGGTTTTGTTTAGTCTTGTGTTAGATTCAGGTTTAGGTTTGGATTCAACAAGTAAGCATTATTTGGATAAACTTCTGGGCTATGGTGAGTTACAAGGAGCTCATTAAAGTAACCATTCCTTCGTGGTCTTCCAAATAGTCCTACCCATTGAACTTAATACTAAAACTTGGTCTAACTAGTTAGGATCCATTTAAGGGTAGCTTCGGTCAGTTCCACTTGGCCAAATACACCAGGTCGAAGCCATATCTTCCTAGACATGCGATGCCCAAGTTTCCCTAACGTACTATCATCCAAAAACTTCACCAGTACTGTGGTTCAAGTTAAACTTATCCCTTTAATCTAACCTTAAATACCCTGCCAGGTAATCCATTCTTGTTTTACCCATTCCGGATAAATTAAGTTCACTTACCCTGTCGGGTAGTTCAGTTGGAGGTGCCAGCTAGTTTGGACCCTCCTTCTATTTTTCATTTATAATTTTGATTTGTTTAATTTTGAATTTTGAATTTAGAATTTGATTTTAGTTTTTTAATTTAATTTCGAATTTTGAATTTTAATTTTTGATTTTTGTTTTTTAATTTAATTTCGAATTTTGAATTTTAATTTTTTATTTTTAATCTAATTTTGAATTTTAAAATTTTAATTTTTAACTTAATTTTGAATTTTGAATTTGATTTTAGATTTTTAATTTCGAATTTTAATTGTTTTCATTTTAGCTTTCCCTGGATCACGGCCTCGATATGATCTGTCGAGAAAATATATTTGATCCTTCGGAATCTAGTATTGGCCAAGTCCACTTTGATTTATCAATTTGGACTTGGGGACCCATGCTTGGACTGATTTACTACTTTGTTTGTTTATTAAGGATAAATACGATTTATATTTCTTTTTATTTTTATATCCTAGCCCAGTCTTATTGTAGACGGCTCTTTGTGTCCCAAGAATTAGATCCAAATTCTTGGAACCCAGAGAGAACTTTTCTAAGGTAATTTTTAAATCATTTAACTGATTTTTCAGATTTGAATTTTCTTTCTCAAGTTGTTTTACTTGAGTTGAATCTTCAGTTAAAGATTTTGAGTTAGTTGCTCCTTTAAGAATGGTTACATCTTTTAAAAGTGACTTAATTTTCAAATTTGACTTGGCTAATTTGCGAAGTAAATAATTGACTAAATTATTAAGCCTAGGAATACTTACAGCAGAGTCTGGCCCTTCGGAAACGGATGCGGATCCGTGGCTTTGCTCGGAGTCGGCTTCTGACTCGCTCTCGGATTCGATGAACTGGTCCCGGGCCATCAATGCGAGTAAACTCGTTTGGTCAAATTCGTCGTCTTCGTCCTCTGAAGAAGATTCGTCCCGAGTTGCCTTTAGGGTCTTCTTTCTTCTTTCCTTTTTGGCCTCCTTTTGGTTGGGACAGTTGGCCTTGATATGCCCTTTCTGGTTGCACCCGTAACATGTGACTTCGAACTTCACCTTTGAGTTTTGTTGGGCCTCCCTGGATTGGACTGCCTTCTTTAGATCTTTCTTGTTGAAGCCCTTCTTCTTCTTGTAGAGCTTCTTTACCAGATTCACAAGTTCGCTGGTCAGTTCATCTTCTGAATCTTCTGAGTCAGGTTCATCTTCTGATTCCGATTCAATTTTTCGCTGTCCTCTTGATTCTCGTGTCCGATTCGTTGCTGCAACCAAAGCAATCCCTTTCTCGGATGGTTGTGCATTAGTTTGTTCATGGAGTTCGAATTCGCTAAATAATTTGTCTAATTTCAAGGAGGACAAATCCTTAGAGACTTTATAGGCATCTACCATTGATGCCCATAGTGTACTCCTAGGAAATGAGTTAAGGGCATACCTTATTATATCTCTGTTTTCTACCTTCTGTCCGATTCCATGTAGAGAATTCAGAATATCTTGAATTCGGGCGTGCAAATAACTTGCCGTCTCGCCTTCCTGCATTTTCAAATTATATAGTTTATTTAGTAACAAATCACGTTTACTCACCTTGGTTTCTGAGGTGCCCTCGTGTAGTTCGATCAGTTTCTCCCATAGTTCCTTTGCGGAGGAGAATGGACCGACTCTGTTGAGCTCTTCTTTGGTAAGGCCGCATCGATTGTGCAGTGGCTTTGGCCGACTTCCACCTTTTGATAAATGCTGGCTCCCGCCACAGGATGTAGGCTTGCTGTGCGATTAGTAGTTGCAACTCGTTTTCACGATCATCCGTGTCGAATCGATCTTTAGATAAATTTCCATTCGCCCCTTCCAATATCCGAAGTCTTCTCCGGAAAATAATGGGGGACGAACGGTGCTAAATCCTTCTTGTTGGGCCATTTAGATCTAAAAAAACAGAAACAACAAGATCTATTCCAAGACTAAGTCTTGGATTAGTAGTGCGGGAGGAAGGAAAAAAATAACAGGCTCAAGTGGTATTGACCAGCTTTGAGCAAAAAAAAAAATCGATTCGTAAAAAGCGATTAGAATATAGCTATGAGGCTAAATTCTAATCGACTCCGAACAAAACCTCGAAAAACTTGTCTTGAATAGTGGTTGCACTGATTCAAGACTACCCCACTCTGATACCAATTGTTGGATCGAGAAGCACTAGAGGAGGGGGTGAATAGCGCTCGTGGCTATTTCGTTCGATTATCGAAATCGTAAAACACTCGAGTAAAAAAACGCAGCGGAAATGAAAGAAACACAAGCAGATGAACACAGTGGATTTACTTCGTTCGGAGCCTGTAACGACTCCTACTCGAAGGCCCGCGATCCTTGATCGCTTTCGGTGGGCAACAACTATAAGTTCGTTAAGAGTATTACAAACTAATTACAATTCAAAGCTGTAAAAGGATTATACCGACAACAAAAAGATTAAATCCGAAGCTCCGGGTTGTCGGGGTGTCGTTGCAGCACTTCTGGATTGAGTTGTTAGCAGCTTGTCACAAGGAGATTGCTTAGATGATTATTGTCTTTGAAGCTGCACCTCAACCCTCCTTTTATATGCAGTTCCGGGCGCCTGGATCGCTTCCGGGCGCCTGGAGTGTGACGTGGGCAACCAACCGGGATGATCCACGTGGCGAAGTCGCGGCAGGGATAAAGTTTGGTCCGGGGCGCCCGGACCTCCGGGCGCCCGGACAACCTTTTTCCAGCAGGCTCCTCACCTGTAAACAAAGGTTAGTCTGAGCAAAATACCCTGTAAGACAGTGTTAGAATCTGATAAAACATACTGAGTAATAATTGACAGTATTCGAACTGTCCGAGTCTGACTTTGGAATTCCAACCGGAAACCCTAGGTCGACCCGACGCCTACTGTTCCCTCTGCGGGGAACGCGTCCTCACCTACTCCACTCAGGAGATTTACCTGTTGCCAGTCGATCCTCCAGATCGACTGGACTTTCGCTCAGCACTCGATGCTTCCGGACTTTCTGCTGGGCATCCGCTTCCCCGGCTAGTCCAGTCTTTCACCTGGTTCGCGACACCAGGACTTTCACCTAGGGTTACCACCCCCTAGGACTTTTGCCTGAAGCCATCGACCTGCCAAGACTTTCCGCATAGGGTTACCACCCCCTATGACCTAGGGTTACCGCCCCCTAGGGTTTTCCCTTTGCCTAACTGCAGCTAGGACTTTCCTGAAATCCTCAAGTAGACTTGTTAGACACAAAAACATTCTTAACTTAGAATTCTTTGCCGTTATCAAAACACGAGTTCGATCGTCGGATGCTTCCCGCACCAACAGTATCAAGCAACACATCATTACTACCCAAGTTACAAAAATGTTGAGATCCAACATCACCTTGTGACTACTAATTGTAACCCTTCACAATATATGACAAGTGTCCTTCTATCCTTGACATCTAGATTGATCAATTTGAGGCATAGACGGTGTCATCCTCTGATCAATCTAAATCTTGAACTCCAAGTAGATTCACTATAATCAAATGAGCTCTATATCTTATATTGACTAATTTAGGCATGGTCATGCTGTTAGCTAGAGCCCTAGAGCCAATCATTTGATGATTGTATTTTGGACTTATTGTATCATATTCTATATTAATAAAGGCATTTGGTTTTTGATTATTATACTTACTTATATTTGTGCCAAATAAACTAAGTATAATAACGTCCTTGAGTAGAAGGTTCTAACCTATATCAATCGGTTAGCTAAACCAATAGTGAGATGATATAGGGAACACTACTCTTAATCATTTCTAGTCGAGTATTAACATTCAGGGACAATGTTAATGCAATAAGACTAGCATGTAGGTCAACTTGATGACTTGATCTCACAAGTCATGGATATAGAGATATCAAGTTGACACATGGGTATACATTAGAGAATGTATACTGAATGACCCGCCATGAGAAAGTATCATGGATCGTTATATGAGTGTCATATACTTTCTCATGTGACTATTAGTATGACTACTAGTCCTTAGACCTGAAGTCACCATGGTTCCCTACATAAGGAGTTATGTACTTTAGTTTCGTCAAACGTCACTCGTAACTGGGTGGACTATAAAGGCGATTACTGGGTATGTAACAAATTATGCGGAGGGATGTGAGTGATGTAGATGGGATCTATCCCTCCTATATGACGGGAGTGACATCGGTATCCTTGATAGAGTGAGACCACGAAGTGCATGGCCATGCCCAAATAAGTCAATATAGGATATTGAGCTCATTTGATTTAGTGAGTCTACTTGGAGTTCAAGATTTAGATTGGTCAGAGGATGACACGGTCTATGCCTCACATTGGCCAATCTAGATGTCTAGGATAGAAGGACACTTGTCATATATTGTGAGGAGTCACAATTAATAGTCACAAGGTGATATTGGATCTCAACATTTCTTGTAACTTGGGTAGCAATGATGTATTGCTAGATGCCGCTCATTGCTTATGTTTTTAAAGGAGTTTAGAAACATTGTCAACGTTACAAGAACCTATTGGGTCACATACAAAGAACAAGTGGATGGAGATTAGGTTCATATGATGAACCAATTAGATTAGGTTCATATGATGAACCAATTGGATTCGGATTGATTTAAATTAGACTTATTAAGTTAGACTCAATTAGATTCAATTGTTGAATGAGTCTAATTTAAATTTGATTCATTAAGTCAATTTATATTAATGAATTGAGATTCATTAGATTGAAATTTGCTTGAATCAAAGAATGAATTCAACTCAACATGGATGAGATTTGGTCAATTTTGACTTGACCAAAATGGGAAGTTGAAACATCAAGTTTGATTTGATGAATTGCCACTTCATGGAGGATGACTCATCCTACATGGCAGCCACATCATCTCCTAGTTGTCAAGGAGGTTACAATCCTCCATTTAATGTGGCCGGCCACATTAAATGAGGGGATTACCCATGTGTGGCCGGCCACATAATGAAAGGAGGTTTTCATTTTTTGTGGCAATTGATTAGGTGGTAATTATTCCATCTTCTTCCTAGCTTCTTCCTCCTCCTTACTACTATTGCCGTGGGGTTTCATGGAGGGTGATGATATGTGAGTTGTGTTCCAAGAGAATAGAGAAAGTGAAGGTCACAATGGAGGATACTACTAGTGAGTGTATAAGATTCCTTTTCGCTTTCTCTCTTTTCTCTCTTCCAAATCCTATCCGAGAGCCCTAGAAAGTGCTAGCACACTTGGGGTACTCTCTTCTCCATCCTTGTGTGTTAGAGAACATACCTTGTTCGTGTGGATATCACTAGACAATTGCCTACGTTGACAACTTCGAGATCCAACGTACCTTGGACTTGCGGAATTACGAAAAAGGGACGCATCGAAGGTATAAATGGTTTTTCCTTTGTAGATCTATTGTAGATCATTGTTTGAAACTCGTACTTGTTTTTCGAAAGTTTTTCTTCGCACGGATCCAATGGCTAGGGTGATTCGGGGATTCCGCGACGCGAAAAAGCGATTTTCGCGGCCCGAAAAACCCAACAGTGGTATCAGAGCCACGTGCGAAGCGAGTACGAGTTTAGATTATTATTTTTAGGAAAAATATAGATATGTAAACATTCTGTGAATTTCCTAATTTTTATGATTTTATGGGTATTTTTCTCGTAGAAGCGAAGCACAAGTGTTTTTACACTTGTAGGCTTCGACTACCGAGAAGAATTTTCCGAAACGGCAATGTTTCGACCCAAATTGTTTTGGGACAGCGGACTTAGGCACTATAGGATTGCTTAGGAGCAACTCGCGATGGTTAGATCGCGGGTAGGGGTACTGCCCCTAACCCCGCAAGGGGATTTGCTCCGCGATTGCGCCCGAAATGGCTAATCGGGACCGCCAGGAAAAATTTACTCATAAAAATCTGTAAAATTATAAAAAATTATAGAAAATTATGAAAAATATATAATTTTGAATTATATATTAATTTTGTGATAGTCATGGCCCAAAGACCCAATTTGATTGGATAATTTGTGTTGTAATTCATAATACGGCCTGCGCGCCGTGATGTGATGTGCGTGTTGTACTTTTTTTTTTTTCTCGCGGCCTGCGCGTCGTGCCTTTCTTTTATTCTAGTTGTAAATTAGATTTAGACTCGAATGTAACTCGAGTTTCAAAATTGTAATATACAAAAATGGAGCTGTGGAAGGTCCACTCGAGACGGAGTTACGAGGAAGGCGCAAGCAACACAAGGTGGTCAAAAGGAAGGTGCTTGAGAAGTTGACCTTAGGTTGACCATCCGATCTTCTCATGGGCTTGAGAAGATCGTAGTAGGGCCATGACTAATCATAAAATTTAATTAATTACTTATATGTATGTGATGCATGTTTAATTAAGTAGTTAATTAGTGCCTAGCGATTAGATTAGATCTAAATCGTGCACATGATGCACCCTTCGATTAGATTGGATCTATCGAGTATATGATACGCATCATCGTTTAGATTAGATCTAAAACGCGTCAACTCGTAATGCCTACCATGCCGTGATACCTACCACTACCTCGATCGCATGCTGTTGTTGAATCTGCCAAAGCAGATCAACACATACTATCTTGGTAGGGTACGGAGGGACAATCTTGGTCCCGCCTATCAACGCATGGGTGAATACAAACTCAATCAGATTGAGTATTCCTAGTTTACTCGGTTGGATCAAGTACAACTATAGGCATTCTTCCAATGGTTGGAAAGGTAGGACAAAATCATGTTTATATTAATTCTCGGGCGTATTAGCTAAAGCTAACTTGAGTTTTAATATAAATACAGATTTTATCCTATAAACAAGAGTTGCATAGAGATGTAATTGGTAATCGTTACCTACCAATCATACTAAGTCTTGGGCGTATTAGCCAAAGCTAACTCAAGGGTTAGTATGATGTGGATCTTGTACCACGTGAGTTATAGAATTCAGTGGGAGCATCATTTAGTTAAAGGCCTAATTAAATGATTAAGAATATGATACTTATTTCTGCATTTATTTCTGTTGTAGAATTTCCATGACGTCGAATACGAACACCTTCTCTCTGCGATCTGTCCTTAAGAAGGACAAGCTCAACGGAGCAAATTTCCTGGACTGATACAGGAACCTGAGAATAGTTCTCACCCAAGAACGTAAACTGTACGTTCTGGAGCAGCCCATTCCGGAGGCTCCTCCTGCCACTGCCACGCAAGCAGACCGAGATGCTTACAAGAAGCATCAAGATGATGCATTAGATGTGTCATGTCTTATGCTCGCAACCATGAACTCTGAGCTTCAGAAGCAACATGAGTTGATGGGCGCTTACGATATGGTTGAACATCTTTGTCACCTATATCAAGGACAAGCAAGGCACTGGAAGAGGAACTCCAAAGAATACCTGGTAGATCTTAAGAAGAAGAGAAATAAGATTTCTACTTCAGGTATACATGTTATAGAAGTCAACCTCTCTATTTCTTCATCGTGGGTATTAGATACCGGATGTGCTTCGCATATTTGTACTAATGTACAAGCGCTGAGAAATAGCAGGGCATTGACGAAGGGTGAGATAGACCTACGAGTAGGCAATGGAGCACGGGTTGCTGCTATTGCTGTAGGAACTTACCATCTATCTCTGCCCTCTGGGCTAGTACTAGAATTAGATAATTGTTGTTATGTGTCTGCCTTGACTAAGAGCATAATTTCAGTTTCTTGTTTGGACAAGAAAGGATTCTCGTTTATAATAAAGAACAAATGTTGTTCTGTCGATTTAAACGATATGTTCTATTGTAGTGCACCTCTGATAAACGGACTCTATATTCTAGACCTTGAGAGCCCAATCTATAACATAAATACCAAGAGATTCAAGTCAAATGACCTGAACCAAACCTATCTCTGGCACTGTCACTTACGTCATATAAATTACAAGCGCTTATCCCAACTCCATAAGGATGGTTTGCTGGACTCATTTGATTTTGAATCATATAAGATATGCAAGTCATGCCTACGAGGCAAGATGACCAAGACTCCATTTAGTGGGCACAGCGAAAGAGAGACTGATTTATTAGGACTCATACATAGTGATGTATGTGGCCCTTTCAATGTCGCTGCTAGAGGAGGTTATAGGTACTTCATCACATTTACTGATGACTTCAGTAGATATGGTTATGTGTACTTGATGACACATAAGTCTGAATCCTTTAAAAAGTTCAAAGAATTCAAGAATGAAGTACAGAACTAGCTTGGCAAGAGTATTAAGATACTTCGATCAGATCGAGGTGGAGAATACCTTAGCCATGAGTTTCGTGACTACCTAGCTGAGTGTGGGATTATATCCCAACTCACTCCTCCTGGAACACCACAGTGGAATGGTGTATCCGAAGGGAGGAACCGTACCCTATTAGATATGGTACGATCTATGATGAGTTACACAGATCTTCCGACATACCTTTGGGGTTATGCTCTAGACACGGCAGCTTTTATACTCAACCGAGTTCCATCCAAGGCAGTGATAAAGACACCATATAGGATATGGACTGGGAGAGATGCCCAGGTGTCTTTCATGAGGATTTGGGGTTGTGAGGCTTACGTTCGACGTCAAGTCTCAGACAAGTTAGGATCCAAATCCGACAAGTGTTATTTTATTGGATATCCCAAGGAAACTAAGGGATATTACTTCTACATTTCCAGTCAGCAAAAGGTAGTTGTGGCAAAAACTAGGGTCTTTCTGGAAAGGGACTTTGTTTCTAGAAAGACTAGTGGGAGCGCGTTCGATCTTGAAGAAGTTCAAGATGCGAACAATAGCACTGATGCCTCGATGGAAATTGAACTGGAACCACAAAGTGTTGTGGATGATGTTGTTCCACAAGGAGTTGAGGAACGACAATCAGTTCAAGTAGACATACCTCTTCGCAGGTCTGATAGGGTACGTCGTCAGCCTAAGAGATACTCATTTCTCTTGTCTGACCATGATGACGTTATGCTCATAGAGGATGAGCCTACCACCTATCAGGAAGCTGTGATGAGACCAGATTCCGAGAAATGGCTAGAAGCCATGAGATCCAAGATGGAATCCATGTACACCAACCAAGTATGGACTTTGGTTGATCCACCTGAAGGGGTAAAACCCATTGGGTGTAAGTGGGTCTTTAAGAGAAAGACTGACATGGATGGACTTATCTATAAGGGTCGCTTGGTAGCTAAAGGTTTCAAGCAGATTCATGGTATTGACTATGATGAAACCTTTTCTCCAGTAGCGATGTTTAAGTCCATACGGATCATGCTTGCAATTGCAGCCTACCATGACTATGAGATATGGCAGATGGATGTCAAAACCGCGTTTCTGAATGGAAACCTACTCGAGGATGTGTACATGACACAACCTGAGGGTTTTGTAGATCCACAGTATACTAGCAGAGTATGCAAGCTGCATAGGTCCATTTATGGACTAAAGCAAGCTTCTCGGAGCTGGAATCTTTGATTCGATGATGCAATCAAACAGTTTGGTTTCATCAAGAACGAAGATGAACCTTGTGTCTACAAGAATGTTGTAGGGGATATAGTTGTCTTCCTCATATTGTATGTGGATGACATACTACTCATTGGGAAGGACATCCCTTTGCTTCAGTCTGTCAAGACCTGGATAGGGAGTTGCTTCTCAATGAAGGACTTAGGTGAGGCATCCCGGATTCTAGGGATACAGATCTATAGAGATAGATCTAAGAGATTGCTTGGCCTAAGTCAGAGTACATACATTGACAAGGTACTCCTTCGGTTTGCCATGCAGAACTCCAAGGGATTTCTGTCGATGTCACATGGCGTGAGTCTTTCGAAGACTCAAGGTCCTTCTTCTAGAGAGGAGAGAGACCGCATGGATCAAATCCCTTATGCCTCAGCCAAAGGATCGATCATGTACGACATGCTATGTACTCGACCTGATGTCTCATATGCTTTGAGCATGACGAGCAGATACCAGTCAGATCCAGGTGAAAGTCACTGGATAGCGGTCAAGAATATTCTTAAGTACTTAAGAAGGACTAAAGAATATTTCTTGATATATGGAGGCAATGATGAGCTAGCTGTAAAGGGTTACAATGATGCTAGCTTCCAAACCGACCAGGATGACTATAGATCGCAGTCGGGGTTTGTATTTTGCATTAATGGTGGTGCTGTCAGCTGGAAGAGTTCGAAGCAGGATACAGTAGCTGATTCTACAACAGAAGCCGAGTACATTGTTGCATCAGAGGTAGCAAAGGAGGCAGTTTGGATCCGCAAGTTCATCACTGAACTTGGGGTGGTTCCTAGCATTGCTGACCTCATTGAGCTCTATTGTGACAACAATGGAGCTATAGCACAGGCGAAGGAACCTTGCTCACACCAGCGGACCAAACACATACTACGGCGCTTCCATCTCATTCGAGAGATCATCGAGAGAGGAGATATGAAGATTTGCAGAGTACCTACAGAGGCTAACATCGCAGATCCCTTGACCAAGGCTTTGGCACAGAAGAAGCATGCTGGTCACACTAGGTCATTTGGGCTTAGAGCCTACACTGATTGGCACTAGTGCTAGTGGGAGATTGTTAGCTAGAGCCCTAAAGCCAATCATTTGATGATTGTATTTTGGACTTATTGTATCATATTATATATTAGTAAAGGCATTTGGTTTTTGATTATTATACGTACTTATATTGGTGCCAAATAAACTAAGTATAATAACGTCCTTGAGTAGAAGGTTCTTACCTATATCAATCGGTTAGCTAAACCGATAGTGAGATGATATGGGGAACACTACTCTTAATCATTCCTAGTCGAGTATTAACATTCAGGGACAATGTTAATGCAATAAAACTAGCATGTAGGTCAACTCGATGACTTGATCTCACAAGTTATGGATATAGAGATATCAAGTTGACACATGGGTATACATTAGAGAATGTATACTGAATGACCCGCCATGAGAAAGTATCATGGATCGTTATATGAGTGTCATATACTTTCTCATGTGACTATTAGTATGACTACTAGTCCCTAGACCTGAAGTCACCATGGTTCCCTACATAAGGAGTTATGTACTTTAGTTTCGTCAAACGTCACCCGTAAATGGGTGGACTATAAAGGCGATTACTGGATATGTAACAAATTATGCGGAGGGATGTGAGTGATGTAGATTGGATCTATCCCTCCTATTTGACGGGAGTGACATCGGTATTCTTGATAGAGTGAGACCACGAAGTGCATGGTCATGCCCAAATAAGTCAATATAGGATATTGAGTTCATTTGATTTAGTGAGTGTACTTGGAGTTCAAGATTTAGATTGGTCAGAGGATGACACGGTCTATGCCTCACATTATCCAATCTAGATGTCTAGGATAGAAGGACACTTGTCATATATTGTGAGGAGTCACAATTAATAGTCACAAGGTGATGTTGGATCTCAATATTTCTTGTAACTTGTCACAATTAATAGTCACAAGGTGATGTCGCTCATTGCTTATGTTTTTAAAGGAGTTTAGAAACATTGCCAACGTTACAAGAACCTATTGAGTCACACACAAAGAACAAGTGGATGGAGATTAGGTTTATATGATGAACCAATTGGATTAGGTTCATATGATGAACCAATTGGATTCGGATTGATTTAAATTAGACTTATTGAGTTAGACTCAATTAGATTCCTTTGTTGAATGAGTCTAATTTAAATTTGATTCATTAAGTCAATTTATATTAATGAATTGAGATTCATTAGATTGAAATTGGCTTGAATCAAAGAATGAATTCAACTCAACATGGAAGAGATTTGGTCAATTTTGACTTGACCAAAATGGGAAGTTGAAACATCAAGTTTAATTTAATGAATTGCCACTTCATGGAGGATGACTCATCCTACATGGCAGCCACATCATCTCCTAGTTGTCAAGGAGGTTACAATCCTCCATTTAATGTGGCCGGCCACATTAAATGAGGGGGTTACCCATGTGTGGCCGGCCACATAATGAAAGGAGGTTTTCATTTTTTTGTGGCAATTGATTAGGTGGTAATTATTCCATCTTCTTCCTAGCTTCTTCCTCCTCCTTACTACAGTTGCCGTGGGGTTTCATGGAGGGTGAAGATATGTGAGTTGTGTTCCAAGAGAATAGAGAAAGTGAAGGTCACAAAGGACGATACTACTAGTGAGTGTATAAGATTCCTTTTCGCTTTCTCTCTTTTCTCTCTTCCAAATCCTAACCGAGAGCCCTAGAAAGTGCTAGCACACTTGGGGTACTCTCTTCTCCATCCTTGTGTGTTAGAGAACATACCTTGTTCGTGTGGATATCACTAGAGAGTTGTCTACGTTGACAACTTCGAGATCCAACGTACCTTGGACTTGCGGGATTACGAAAAGGGCACGCATCGAAGGTATAAATGGTTTTTCCTTTGTAGATCTATTGTAGATCATTGTTTGAAACTCGTACTTGTTTTTCGAAAGTTTTTCTTCGCACGGATCCAATGGCTAGGGTGATTCGGGGTTTTCGCGACGCGAAAAAGCGATTTTCGCGGCCCGAAAAACCCAACACATGCACTTAGTGGTCTCACTCTATCAAAAATAACAATGTCACTCCCGTTATATAGGAGGGATAGATCTCATCTACATCACTCATATCCCTCCGCATAATTTGTTACATACCCAGTAATCATTGTTAGCTAGAGCCCTAGAGCCAATCATTTGATGATTGTTGTATGGACTCATTGTATAATATTCCTATGTATATAAAGACATTTGTTTTGGTTATTATACTTACTTGTATTGGTGCCAAATAACTAAGTATAATAGCGTCTTTGAGTAGAAGGTTCTTATCTATATCGATCGATTGGTTGAATCGATAGTGAGATGATATAGAAAACACTACTCTTAATCATTCCTAGTCAAGTATTAACATTCAGGGACAATGTTAATGCAATAAGACTAGCATGTAGGTCAACTCGATGACTTGATCTCACAAGTCATGGATATGGAGATATCAAGTTGACACATGGGTATGCATTGGAGAATGTATACTGAATGACCCGCCATGAGAAAGTATCATGGATCGTTATATGAGTGTCATATACTTTCTCATGTGACTATTAGTATGACTATTGGTCTTTAGACCTGAAGTCACCATGGTTCTCTACATAAGGAGTTATGTACTTTGGTTTCGTCAAACGTCACCCGTAACAAGGTGGATTATAAAGGCGATTACTGGGTATATAATGAATTATGCAGAGGGATGTGAGTGATGTAGATAGGATATATCCCTCCCATATGACGGGAGCGACATCGGTATTCTTGATAGAGTAAGACCACGAAGTGCATGGCCATGCCCAAATGAGTCAACATGAGATGTTGAGCTCATTTGATCGAGTGAGTCTACTTGGAGTTCAAGATTTAGATTGATTAGAGGATGACACGGTCTATGCCTCACATTCATCAATCTAGATGTCTAGGATAGAAGGACAATGTCACATATTGTGAGGAGTCACAATTAGTAGTCACAAGGTGATGTTGGATCTCAACATTTCTTGTAACTTGGGTAGCAATGATGTATTGCTAGATGCCGCTCATTGCTTATGTTTCTAAAGGAGTTTAGAAACATTGCCAACGTTACAAGAACCTATTGGGTCACACACAAAGAACAAGTGGATGGAGATTGGGTTCATATGATGAACCAATTGGATTAGGTTCATAGATGCACCAAAGATTGGATTCAAATTAGACTTATTGAGTTAGACTCAATTAGACTCAATTGTTGAATAAGTCTAATTTAAATTTGATTCATTGAGTCAATTTATATTAATAAATTGAGATTCATTAAATTAAAATTGACTTGAATCAAAGGTTGGATTTAACTCAACAAGGAAGATAATTGGTCAATTTTGACTTGACTAAATGGAAGTTGAAACATCAAGTTTGACTTGATGTATTGTCACATCATGAAGGTTGACTCATCCTACATGGCATGACTAACATTGTCACATCATCTCCACCTCATGAGGTATGTCACCTAATGGAGGTTACACATCTCATGCCATTTAATGTGGTCGACCACATTAATGAGGGAGGTTACATGGTGTGGCCGGCCACACTAATGTAGTGTGGAAGTTTTTGTTTTTGTGCATTGATGTGTGCATTCATTCTATCATCTTCTTCCTTGGCCTTTCTTCCTCCTTGCTGTGGTTGCCGTGAGCTTTCATCAAAGGAGAAGGTGGTTGAGTGAGTCCAAAAGAATAAGGAAGGGTGAAGGTCACAAAAGAGGATACTACTTCTTGAGTGTATGAGATTTCTTTTGTATCCTCTCTTTTTCTTCCTTTCAAATCCTACCCGAGAGCCCAAGAAGTGCTAGCACACTTGTGGTGCTCTCTTCTCCATCCTTGAGTGTTAGAGAACACTTCTTGTTCGTGTGGATATCACTAGAGAGTTGTCTACATTGACAACTTCGAGATTCGGCGTACCATTGGACGAGCGGGATTTGTGAGGGCACGCTTCAAGGTATAACTCTTATCTACTGTAGATCTGGAGGGTGAAACTTGTATTCGTAGTTTTAGAAATTTTTCTTTGCACGGATCCGTTGGCTTTGGGACTTTCGGGATTTCCGCGACGCGAAAATGCGGTTTTCGCGACCCGAAAAACCGAATAGTGGTATCAGAGCCACATGTAAAGACGAATACGAGTTTATTTTGTGTTTTATGAAAAATTTTCAGTTCTGTAATATTCTGTAAATTTAGGTTTTTTATAGTTTTTATGGGTAATTTTCTCGTAGAAGCGAAGCACAAGTGTTTCGGCACTTGTAGGCTTCCGCTACCGGGAAGATTTTTCCAAAACGGCCAAGTTTCGCCCCAAAACTTTTTGAGATAGCGGGCTAAGGCGCTGTTAGATCGCAATGGAACCCTCACGATGGTTAGATCGCGGGTAGGGGCGCTGCCCCTGGCCCCGCAAGGGGATTCGTTCCGCGATTGTGCCCGAAAACCGCTAAACGGAACTGCCGAGAAATTGTACTCGTAAAAATTGTAAAAATTATAGAAAAATTATAGAAAATTATAGAAATATATAATTTTGAATTATATATTATTTTGTGATAGTCATGGCCCAAAGACCCAATTCGATTGGATAATTCGTGTTGTAATTCATAATACGGCCTGCGTGCCATGATGTGATGTGCGTGTTGTATGTTTTTATTTTTCGCGACCTGCACGTCGTGCCTTTCTCTTTTATTCTTGTTGTAAATTAGATTTAGACTCGAATGTAACTCGAGTTTCAAAATGTAATGTAAATTTTGAAGCGGTGGAAGGTCCACTTGAGACGGAGTTATGAGAAGGGCGCGAGCAACACAAGGTGGTCAAAGGAAGGAGCTTGAGAAGCTGTTGACCTTAGGTTGACCATCCGATCTTCTCATTGGCTTGAGAAGATCGTAGTAGGGGCCATGACATAATCACAAAATTATTTGATTAATTATTTAATTAATTGTTTTGTGTGTATGTGATGCATGCTAATTAATTAAGTAATTAATTAGTGCCTTACGATTAAATTAGATCTAAGTCGTGCACATGATACACCCTTTGATTAGATTAGATCTATCGAGTATATGATACACATCATCTTTTAGATTAGATCTAAATCACGTCAACTCATAATGCCTACCATGCCGTGATACCTACCACTACCTCGATCGCATGTTGTTGTTGAATCTGCCAAAGCAGAGCAACACATACTATCTTGGTAGGGTACGGAGGGACAATCTTGGTCCCGCCTATCAATGCATGGGTGAGTACAACTCAATTAGATTGAGTATTCCTAGTTAACTCGGTTGGATCGAGTATAACTATAGGCATTCTTCCAACGGTTGGAAAGATAGGTCAAAATCACATGTATATTAACTCTCGGGCCTATTAGCCAAAGCTAACTCGAGTTTTAATATAAATGCGGATATTGAATCTATAAACAAGAGTTGCATAGAGATGTAATTAGTAATCGTTACCTACCGATCATACTAAGTCTTGGGCGTATTAGCCAAAGCTAACTCAAGGGTTAGTATGATGTGGATCTTGTCCCACATGAATTATAGAATTTAGTGGGAGCATCATTTGGTTAAAGGCCTAATTAAATGATTCAGAATATGATACTTATTTCTGCATTTATTTCTGTTGTAGATTACCATGACGTCGAATATGAACATCTTCTCCCTGCGATCTGTCCTTAAGAATGACAAGCTCAACGGAACAAATTTCCTGGACTGGTACAGGAACCTGAGAATAGTTCTCACCCAAGAATATAAACTGTACGTTCTGGAGCAGCCCATTCCGGAGGCTCCTCCTGCCACTGCCACGCGAGCAGACCGAGATGCTTACAAGAAGCATCAAGATGACGCATTAGATGTGTCCTGTCTTATGCTCGCGACCATGAACTCTGAGCTTCAGAAGCAACATGAGTTGATGGGCGCTTACGATATGTTTGAACATCTTTGTCACATATATCAAGAACAAGCAAGGCACTGGAAAAGGAACTCCAAAGAATACCTGGAAGAACTTAAGAAGAAGAGAAATAAGATTTCTACTTCAGGTATACATGTTATAGAAGTCAACCTCTCTATTTCTTCATCGTGGGTATTAAATACCGGATGTGTTTCGCACATTTGTACTAATGTACAAGCGCTGATGAATTCCAGGGCATTGACGAAGGGTGAGATAGACCTACGAGTAGGCAATGGAGCACGGGTTGCTGCTATTGCTGTAGGAACTTACCATCTATCTCTTCCCTCTGGGCTTGTACTAGAATTAGATGATTGTTGTTATGTGCCTGCCTTGACTAAGAACATAATTTCCCTTTCTTGTTTGGACAAGAAAGGATTTTCGTTTATAATAAAGAACAAATGTTGTTCCGTCTATTTAAACGATATGTTCTATTGTAGTGCACCTCTGATAAACGGACTCTATATTCTAGACCTTGAGAGCCCTATCTATAACATAAATACCAAGAGGTTCAAGTCAAATGACATGAACCAAACCTACCTCTGGCACTGTCGCTTAGATCATATAAATGACAAGCGCTTATCCCAGCTCCATAAGGATGGTTTGCAGGACTCATTTGATTTAGAATCATATAAGATATGTGAGTCATGCCTACGAGGCAAGATGACCAAGACTCCCTTTAGTGGGCACAGCGAAAGAGCGACTGATTTGTTAGAACTCATACATAGTGATGTATGTGGCTCTTTCAATGTCGCTGCTAGAGGCGGTTATAGGTACTTCATCACGTTTACTGATGACTTTAGTATATATGGTTATGTGTACTTGATGACACATAAGTCAGAATCCTTTGAAAAGTTCAAAGAATTCAAGAATGAAGTACAGAACCAGCTTGGTAAGAGTATTAAGATACTTCAATCCGATCGAGGTGGAGAATACCTTAGCCATGAGTTCCGTGACTATCTAGCTGAGTGTGGGATTCTATCCCAACTCACTCCTCCTGGAACACCACAGTGGAATGGTGTATCCGAAAGGAGAAATCGTACCCTATTAGATATGGTACGATCTATGATGAGTCACATAGATCTTCCGACATTCCTTTGGGGCTATGCTCTAGACACGGCAACTTCTATACTCAACCGAGTTCCATCAAAGGTCGTGATAAAGACACCATATAGGATATGGACTAGGAGATATGCCCAGGTGTCTTTCATGAGGATTTGGGGTTGTGAGGCTTACGTTTGACGTCAAGTCTCAGACAAGTTAAGATCCAAATCCGACAAGTGCTACTTTATTGGATATCCCAAGGAAACTAAGGGATATTACTTCTACATTCCCAGTCAGCACAAGGTAGTTGTGGCAAAGACTGAGGGCTTTCTAGAAAGGGACTTTGTTTCTAGAAAGACTAGTGGGAGCGCGTTCGATTTTGAAGAAGTTCAAGATGCGAACAATAGCACTGAAGCCTCGATGGAAGTTGAACTGGAACCACAAAGTGTTGTGGATGATGTTGTTCCACAAGGAGATGAGGAACAACAACTAGTTCAAGTAGACTTACCTCTTCGCAGGTCTGATAGGGTACGTCGTCAGCCTGAGAGATACTCATTTCTCTTGTCTGACCATGATGACGTTATGTTCATAGAAGATGAGCCTACCACCTATCAAGAAGCTGTAATGAGACCAGATTTCGAAAAATGACTAGAAGCCATGAGATCCGAAATGGAATCTATGTACACCAACCAAGTATGGACTTTGGTTGATCCACCTGAAGGGGTAAAACTCATTGGGTGTAAGTGGGTCTTTAAGAGAAAGACTGACATGGATGGACTTATCTATAAGGGTCGCTTGGTAGCTAAAGGTTTCAAGCAGATTCATGGTATTGACTATGATGAAACATTTTCTCCAGTAACGATATTTAAGTCCATTCGGATCATGCTTGCTATTGCAGCCTACCATGACTATGAGATATTACAGATGGATGTCAAAACCGCATTTCTAAATGGAAACCTGCTCGAGGATGTGTACATGACACAACCTGAGGGTTTTGTAGATCCACAATATACTAGCAGAGTATGCAAGCTGTATAGGTCCATTTATGGACTAAAGTAAGCTTCTCGGAACTGGAATATTCGATTCGATGATGCAATCAAACAGTTTGGTTTCATCAAGAACGAAGATGAGCCTTGTGTCTACAAGAAGGTTGTAGGGGATATAGTTGACTTCCTCATATTGTATGTGGATGACATACTACTCATTGGGAAGGGCATCCCTATGCTTCAGTCTGTCAAGACCTGGCTATGGAGTTGCTTCTCAATGAAGAACTTAGGTGAGGCATCCCGCATTCTAGGGATACAGATCTATAGATGTAACGACCACCCTTCTTACTACTACTACTATCTAAGGATGACCGTTACTTAACTACAAACTCTACTTAACCGGTTTAATAAAAATCTCTAGGAAAACCCTACCGAAAAATTTCGACAAAATCTCCCCTGTACCGATGACCATTTTCCTTAATACAAACACTGTAAACATCAACCACAGACGGTTGGAACATATATCAGACAACCACGCAGTTTATATATATGAAAAAGAATCAAAATACTGAAAGAAATAACTCTATCAATGCATGATAAAACACTCCAATGAAAATAGCATATACAAGTTCTAAACTCTTTTAACAATTCGACGGAAGCAATCTTAATAATTATTTTTAAGCTAAGTCCCAAGATCTCTCCATAGTCCTGGCATCACACACCGTCACAGCATCTCCTTGTCGCCTTCCTTCTTATACTTTTCCTCTTCCTTTATCTTTTATCTGCAGTAGGAGAAATGCAGACTATAAGCAAAATGCTTAATGAGCGCTATCTAACTCACAAAATCTCGATATGCATGTATATAAATAAAAGAAATATGCTAAAACTGAATACTAACATGTAAAGCTACTCATGCTCATAAATAGCAAAGAAATCAACTAACTGAAAAGCTAACATATAAAGCTAAACATGCTCATCAACTAGCAAATAAATAACATATAAGAAACTAAACATGTAAAAGTTGCTAGCATAAAAGAGAGCTAAACTTGCTGATCTTTAAAACAAAGTGAAACTTACTTCATTTACTCTAATCTTATTCTTTTTTTTCACTTGTTTAAAATTTATACTTTAATACTTGAAAATAATAATCAACTTCTCTTGGGCCCAGGCTTAGTACCATCTTATGCGCGTTCCCTAATAGGTTGGGGTAGCGAGCCACCAATCCTAAAAGAGCAGATCTTGGTCTACCAGGGCCAAGACCTTGGAATTGGACACCTGGATTTGTTTAACGACAACCTTGGAAGTCGGGTACTAGCCTCTTCTTAAAAAGTAAAATACTTATTATCTTAAATTACTTCTTCTTTAAATGCCTTGGCATTTTAATAGCATCTTATGTGCCAAAATCCCTAAAGTCTTGACCTTGGGATTTACTTAAGGCCTTGGCCTTTTCTTTCTTTTCTTTTTCTTTCTTTTTACTTGTTAATGCTTCTAAAAGAATTTGATAGAACTCTTATTTTCCCACTAGAATACATGGTTGTTCATGCTTATTAAAATAGCAAGTAAAAACCAAAGAAACTACTCATGTGTATCTAGTAATAAAGAAAACTGATCATGCTTAACTTATAGCAATTAAAAACTGCACATGCTCAATAATAGCAAATGAAAACTAGAAAATCTGCATATAAGACTAATACAAATCTGCACTGTGAATGTCACAAAATTCTACAAACATTCCTACCTCAAGAAGAAACTATTGAGGCATATATGCACCTAAGAAAAGTAGGCTAAATTCTATACCAAAATCATGCCTAATGAGCTAGAGAAAAATGGATATTGCTTCTACTTAAACTCGATGTTCACTAACTACTCAGCTAAATCCCTAGCAACCATTCTGCACAATAAATTACAAAATAAAGGAATCAAGCTTGCTGAATTGAAACTTTAAAAATTAAACTTGCTGAATTATCAAAAAGAGAGGTTGTCCTATGCTCTAATAGAGCTGTACGTTTCTGCAGTGAACACAAAGAAAACTTGAACTGGAATAAGCTCCAAAGGGGGCTGTTCTAAGCTCCAAATGGAGTTGTTCTTGTCTGCAAAAATACACAAAGAAGGAGGTTGTTCTCTGCTACAATTGAAGCTATTCCTTATCTACTGCAAATAACACAGAGAAATGGGACTGTTGGTGCCCCTTTCCTAACACAAACCGAACTAAACCTGTTGGAAACTTGGAACCTAAATAAAGCTTGTTTCATTCCAAAATCAAATCTCATATCTAGCAACAGAATACTAATTCTTGCTACTACAGAATTTAAAAGAAAGAAAACCAAGAATGGATGCTACTAAACTTCAATTAAACAGAACCCTAATCCAAAAAGAACAACATGGCAGCAAACTTCAGAACAAAACAGAACAATCTACATAGAAACAAATTCGAATTCCATCTACAAAGCCTGAAGAAACCAAACCACATGCTAAGCAAACAAATCTATCTCCTTTCTTTGAGATTCTCGGCAGCAACTTCAACAGAATGCAAACTTCGGAAACAAAGAAAATAACAAGAAATAAACCTCGGAGCTATCCTACTGCAGGTGAGTAGCAACTCACCTTCGTTGTCTTGGACTTACAACCGAGAAAGAGAGGTTCTAGGGTTTCGGAGAGATGAAGATCCCCGGCGGCTTCTTTGCATCCGCGTGCTCTCCACGGCAAGAAGGTCACGGTTGAGTGAAGACCGGCCGGAAAAAAGGCCTAGCTCCGTCGCCTTCTCCGCACGAACAGTGGAGTCGCCGCCGCCGTTCGCGAGAGAGGAGAAAGGGAATTTCGGGAGAAATTTTAGGTTTTAGGAAAAGGATTTAAATCTTATACTCAAGGTTATTTTCGTTTCCAACTATAGCTTAAATGGAATTTTTCTCCTTCGTTAGTAATAAACGATCGCTAGCATAGTCGGTTGGCTACGTTTTGCTTAAGGCTCGTGTTGCGGGTTCGAAACTCGGCTGCAACCATTTTCTGTCCATTAATTCTTGTTATTAACTTCTACTCATTAAATAAAATTCTCCCTTTATTTGATTAAGTAACAACTGCTAGCCCAGTTGGTTAGCCGGGTTTTGCTCGGGTCAGGGGTTGCCGGTTCGAGCCTCCGCTTGGACATTTTTTTGTCACAACTTCTTTCTTTTGGAAAAAATACCAAACGACTTCCAAAAATTCCATAAAAATACTCTAAAAATTTCTAAAAATCTATAGAATTTTTCTATAGCATTTCTAAATATTTTTGAATTATTTTTGCGGCTCAAAAGGAGGAAATTTGGGTCGTTATAATAGAGATAGATCTAAGAAATTGCTTGGCCTAAGTCAGAGTACATACATTGACAAGGTACTCCTACGGTTTGCCATGCAGAACTCCAAGAAGGGATTTCTGCCAATGTCACATGGCGTGAGTCTTTCGAAGACTCAAGGTCCCTCTTCTTGAGAGGAGAGAGATCGCATGGATCAGATCCCTTATGCCTCAGCCATAGGATCGATCATGTACGCCATGCTATGTACTCGACCTGACGTCTCGTATGCTTTGAGCATGACGAGAAGATACCAGTCAGATCCAGGTAAAAGTCACTAGATAGCGGTCAAGAATATTCTTAAGTACTTAAGAAGGACTAAAAAATATTTCTTGATATATGGAGGCAATGATGAGCTAGCTGTAAAGGGTTACAGTGATGCTAGCTTCCAGACCGACCAGGATGACTATAGATCGCAGTCGGGGTTCGTATTTTGCATTAATGGTGGTGTCATAGCGGGAAGAGTTCAAAGACACAAGATGGCGATTCTACAACGAGTATATTCTTGCATCGGATCGTGAAAGGAAGGCGATTTGGATCCGCAAGTTCATCACTGAACTTGGGGTGGTTCCTAGCATTGCTGATCCCATTGAGCTCTATTGTGACAACAATGGAACTATAGCACAGGCGAAGGAACCTCGCTCACACCAGCGGACCAAACACATACTACAGCGCTTCCATCTCATTCGAGAGATCATCGAGAGAGGAGATATGAAGATTTGCAGAGTACCTACAGAGGCTAACATCGCAGATCTCTTGACCAAGGCTTTGGCACAGAGGAAGCATGATGGTCACACTAGGTCATTGGGGCTTAGAGCCTACACTGATTGGCACTAGTGCTAGTGGGAGATTGTTACCTAGAGCCCTAGAGCCAATCATTTGATGATTGTATTTTGGACTTATTGTATCATATTCTATATAAATAAAGGCATTTGGTTTTGGTTATTATACTTACTTGTATTGGTGCCAAATAAACTAAGTATAATAACGTCCTTGAGTAAAAGGTTCTTACCTATATCAATCGATTGGTTGAATCGATAGTGAGATGATATAGGGAACACTACTCTTAATCATTCTTAGTCGAGTATTAACATTCAGAGACAATGGTAATGCAATAAGACTAGCATGTAGGTCAACTCGATGACTTGATCTCACAAGTCATGGATATGGAGATATCAAGTTGACACTTGGGTATGCATTGGAGAATGTATACTGAATGACCCACCATGAGAAAGTATCATGGATCGTTATATGAGTTTCATATATTTTCTCATGTGACTATTAGTATGACTATTAGTCCTTAGACCTGAAGTCACCATGGTTCCCTACATAAGGAATTATGTACTTTGGTTTCGTCAAATGTCACCCGTAACTGGGTGGATTATAAAGACGATTACTAGGTATATAACGAATTATGCAGAGGGATGTGAGTGATGTAGATGGAATCTATCCCTCCCATATGACGGGAGCGACATCGGTATTCTTGATAGAGTTAGACCACGAAGTGCATGGCCATGCCCAAATGAGTCAACATGAGATGTTGAGCTCATTTGATCGAGTGAGTCTACTTGGAGTTCAAGATTTAGATTGATTAGAGGATGACACGGTCTATGCCTCACATTCATCAATCTAGATGTTTAGGATAGAAGGACAATGTCACATATTGTGAGGAGTCACAATTAGTAGTCACAAGGTGATGTTGGATCTCAACATTTCTTGTAACTTGAGTAGCAATGATGTATTGCTAGATGCCGCTCATTGCTTATGTTTCTAAAGGAGTTTAGAAACATTGCCAACGTTACAAGAACCTATTGGATCACACACAAAGAACAAGTGGATGGAGATTGGGTTCATATGATGAACCAATTGGATTAGGTTCATATGATGCACCAAATATTAGATTCAAATTAGACTTATTGAGTTAGACTCAATTAGATTCAATTGTTGAATGAGTCTAATTTAAATTTGATTCATTGAGTCAATTTATATTAATGAATTGAGATTCATTAAATTAAAATTGACTTGAATCAAAGGTTGGATTTAACTCAACAAGGAAGATAATTGGTCAATTTTGACTTGACTAAATAGAAGTTGAAACATCAAGTTTGACTTGATGTATTGTCACATCATGAAGGTTGACTCATCCTACATGGCATGACTAACATTGCCACATCATCTCCAGCTCATGAGGTATGCCACCTAATGGAGGTTACACATCTCATGCCATTTAATGTGGCCGGCCACATTAATGAGGGAGGTTACATGGTGTGGTCGGCCACACTAATGTAGTGTGGAAGTTTTTGTTTTTGTGCATTGATGTGTGCATTCAATCTATCATCTTCTTCCTTGGCCTTTCTTCCTCCTTGCTGTGGTTGCCGTGAGCTTTCATCAAAGGAGAAGGTGGTTGAGTGAGTCCAAAAGAATAAGGAAGGGTGAAGGTCACAAAGGAGGATACTACTTCTTGAGTGTATGAGATTTCTTTTGTATCCTCTCTTTTTCTTCCTTTCAAATCCTACCCGAGAGCCCAAGAAGTGCTAGCACACTTGTGGTGCTCTCTTCTCCATCCTTGAGTGTTAGAGAACACTTCTTGTTCGTGTGGATATCACTAGAGAGTTGTCTACGTTGACAACTTCGAGATCCGACGTACCGTTGGACGAGCGGGATTTGCGAGGGCACGCTTCAAGGTATAACTCTTATCTACTGTAGATCTGGAGTGTGAAACTCGTATTCGTAGTTTTAGAAATTTTTCTTTGCACGGATCCGTTGGCTTTGGGGCTTTCGGGATTTCCGCGATACGAAAACGCGGTTTTCGCGACACGAAAACGCGATTTTCGCGGCCAAAAAACCCAACAGTAATCGCCTTTATAGTCCATCCAGTTACGGGTGACGTTTGACGAAGCTAAAGTATGCAACTCCTTATGTAGGGAGCCATGGTGACTTCAGGTCCAAGAACTAACAGGCATACTAATTGCCACATGAGAAAGTATATGACACTCATATAACGATCCATGATACTTTCTCATGGCGGGTCATTCAGTATACATTCTCCAATGCATACCTATGTGTCAACTTGATATCTCTATATCCATGACTTGTGAGATCAAGTCATCGAGTTGACCTACATACTAGTCTCATTGCATTAGCATTGTCCCTGAATGTTAATACTTGACTAGGAATGATTAAGAGTAGTGTTTTCTATATCATCTCACTATCGATTCAACCAATCGATCGATATAGATAAGAACCTTCTACTCAAAGACGCTATTATACTTAGTTATTTGGCACCAATACAAGTAAGTATAATAACCAAAACAAATGTCTTTATATACATAGGAATATGATACAATGAGTCCATACAACAATCATCATATGATTGGCTCTAGGGCTCTAACTAACAGTTAGTTAGTCCTAGGAAGATCGTACCGGTTCCACTGTACAAAAATTTTGTACAAGTGTCGAACCTATCCTAATAACCTATTGTGTTCTTTAGAAATTAAATTCGGAATCGCAAACGGAACTTAAAATTATTGATTCCAAATTTAACTTATCTGTTCTTAAAGGTTTACACTTACTTCGCAAACGATGCTTAACATTATTGATCCAAATCCACCTATGTTATAAATTCAATTAAATATTAATTTCAGAAATCGACTTCCAGGTTAAACATGATGAGGCAATAGGCCTTCTTGGATATGGGAGCAACCACAACTTCCTCGACAAACCCTTTCAATGAAATCTAATATTTAATTTCCTTATATAACCCTAGGTTTAACCAAAAGGAACAATCGAATCACAAATTCAAAAAATAAAAGAAAACACAAACTCGAATCACAAATTTGAAACCTAGAATTATATGTCTCTTGTGTTTGGAATTCATACAAAGAAAAAACTAGTGTGATGCGAAAAACAATTACTAGTTATACCTTTATTTGTAAGCAACAACTCTTGATCTTCTACCATATTCCTCTTCTTATCTTGGACGTTGTGTGGGCAACGATCTACTTAGATGAGAACCACCCAAACCCTTCTTCTTCCTCCTTGCAAGTTTCGGCCAAGCTCCTCTTCTTGAGATGAAGAATTTTGGCCACCACCACCAAGCTACAAGGGATGCTAGAAACAAAGCCTCCTTTCTCTCCTTCTCTTCCAAGCAAGATCCGGCCACCACCACAAAACTCTAAGGGATGATGCCGCCAGCCACCAAAGAAGAAGAGAAGAGGAGAGGAACAAGGACTAGCGCCGACCACCACCAAGGAAGAGAGGGAGGAAAATAGAATAGAGTTGTTACCCATGAAGGCACCCCTACCCCCCTTTTAAAATCTTTGGTCTTGGCAAATAAGGAAAAATTAAATAAAACCTTCCTTACTTTCTTTGCCATGAAAAGAAAATTTTAATTGATTAAAAAATAATTTCCTATTTTTAAACAACATGGTCGGCCACCTCCTAGCTCCAAACAAGGAAAGTTTTAACACAAGAATTAAAACTTCCTAATTTGTTTCCAGAAATTTTAAAATAAAAATTTCTCTAATAATTTTTCCCTTCATGGTTAGTTATAAAAAGAATTTTATAAATTAAAATCTCTCTATTAAAATATGTGGATGATTTCCAAAAAGGAAAGTTATCTTTTAAAATTAAAATCTTCCTCTCAATCTACAAATAAGGAAAGATATCAAATCTTTTCTTAATCTTTTGTAGAAACTTATAAAAGGAAAAATTTATAATTTTAAAACTCTCTTTTAAATCATGAACATGGTTACAAAAAAGGAAAGTTTTCTCAAAATTAAAATCTTCCTTTTAATCTACAAATAAGAAAAGATATCAAATCTTTTCTTAATCTTTTTGTAGAAAATTATAAAAGGAAAGATTTAAATTTTAAACTCTCTTTTAAAACCATGCTTCCACATAAGAAAATATTTTAAAATAAAAATCCTTTTAATTTGATTAGGGCCGGTCACACCATACTTGGGCTCTAAGCATTGGTCGGCCACCTACTTGACTCAACCTTTTGGTCTTGGTCGACCCTAGCTTGTATAACACCCCTAGAAAGCCTAGATAAGAAAGTAAGGATAATGAGAGTACGAATGAAAAGAAGGTGTAAATATTCTAAGTTAAATATTAAGATGGATTTAGATGATTAAAACTTTATGAAAGAAAAATAAAGTTGAGAGTATAAATCATCTATGCATGATTTAAAATGTATGAAATTAATATAGACAAAAGGAAGAAATATGAGATAATATATATATGTATGAAATATTTATGCATAATCCATAATATAGTAATATACGAATTATTATGTACAAAAGAAAATAAAATGTTAGAAGAGAGATTGAACCTTGGATCTCTTGTAAGAAACATGTATAGGATACCAAAGGGGATAGGAGAATTATTGATAAGAAGAGAAAGGATTAAGTAGTTAAGAATAAGAAAGGATTCTTTCTACTTAAAAGGAAAAGGAAGTAAAAAGAAATAAAAATATACATAAACAAGTTTTGATCCTTGGTTCTCTTGTGGATGCATGCATGTGTTAACCAAGTGGGATAGGAGAGGATATTGTAAGAGGAGAGATAGGAATTTTAATTAAAGGAGAGAAAAGAGAGAAATTAAGGGAAAGAAAAGAGAGAACTCAAAAGGCATTTCTCTAGAATATTCTTGTCATTTAAGGGGAGAAATGAATAGGGAGGATGGATCAAGTCAAGTTTCCTCCCCTCATTTTAGTATAAATAGGCATGGAGGGGTGACTTCAACTTCATCCCCCACTCATTCTCCTCCTCTCCTCCCTTTTGTGCCGAGACTCACCTCTCCCTCTCTTCTTCTTCTTGTTGCCGAGCAACACAAGAGGAAGAACCTCTTCTTCCTCTTCACTCTCTCCCTCTTTCTCTCTTGTTGTTGCCGAGCAACACAAGAGGAAAGAGAAGCCTCTTCTTCCTCCTCCTCTCCACCAAAAGACCTAGCCACTCCTCTCCTCCATTGGTGCCGAGCAAAGCAAGCAAGGAAGAAAGGTCCAAGCAAGTTCTCAACTCTAGGAAACTTAAGCGAAGAAGGTAAGCTTCCCCTCAACTGTGGTACAAGGCTTTTTATATATTTTTCAGATTTTATGAGGATTTTAAAACCTAGAAACAAGTTTGAGAAAATTCGGTTAAGAAGAGCTTTCGAAATCTAGTGAGGTTTAACTAAGTCTACACTACATGATAGATTTTCTATGCCATAGAAAAGGGATCTTCTTCATGTTTTTACACCTATATGATGCTTGATCAAAGGAGTACTTAACCCTAGAATTTCGGCCAAAAATATTTTTAAGAGGCTAGGGAAATTATTGTTTTACCCAACTAGTACGAGGTTCTCCCTATGAAATGTTAAGGATCATGTATTTGTTTTCTTGTTTAGAAGATAATTGAAAATAAAAGAAAAAAAAAAGGGGAAAGGAACCTAGGAAGTGTTATACATAATGAGAAAGAATGAAATTTATGCTATGTATATGCCATGATATGTGATAGCATAGGAAATGCTATACATAATGAGAAAATAATGAAATTTATGTTATGTATATGTCATGATATGTGATAGCATAGGAAATGCTATACATAATGAGAAAAGAATGAAATTTATGTAATGTATATGCCATGATATGTGTTAGCATATGAAATGCTATACATAATGAGAAAAGAATGAAATTTATGTTATGTAAATGCCATGATATGTGATAGCATAGGAAATGCTATACATAATGAAAAGAAATGAAAAATGAAATGCATGAAAGATTGTTAGGGATATGATATGATAGTTATGCATGATAAATTATTTTTGTATGGTTTGTACCAAGGGTGGGCTCCGTAAACGCCCCGGGGTCGATGGAATAAGACTCGGGCCTCGTCAGAAATAGGCTTCTGAATGCCCTAGGTCGATGGAGTAAGACTCGGACCTAGTATGCATGTATGGTAGGGTTCAAGACTTGCTACCTTGGACCTACTTAAGAAGCGCGCGCATTATGTATGTGGTACAAACCGGGATCCCCTCTAATGATGATATGAATTTCAAGTACTTATAAGTATAAGTTTTCAAATTCATGATGCATTGCCTACATATGTGCTTGAATTATCTGATGATTAGATATTATGTCACGTGATATTATGATATGACTATGAATATGATACCCTTGTATGTCGTATGCTTATGATACCTCGCATGATATTGATATGCAATTATATGAATTCGGTTTTAGTGAGTAGGAAAGGAACTTACTGAGCCATGAGTGCTCATAGCTTACTTTCCTTGTACCGCAGATAAAGAAGCTAGATGAGCTAGAGGAGCAACAGGAGGAGCAGATAGTGATGTGTGTGGTGGTGGCTCGGCAAAGAACGATTCGGACAAATTAATATGATTAGTTATAGAATCAACATATGCACATTTGAACAAATCAGAATATGTGATATTATGCTTAATAAATTAAATTCTTTAAAATTTTTATTTTTCCACTGTTATAACTAAAGCATGTACGTAAGTAGTATAAGAACGTAGCGCCACCTTTGGTTGGGTAAGAAGGGTGGGCGTTACAGCTTGGGCTCCAAGCTAACTTGGCCGACCACCTAAGGGTGGGTAGGAAGGTGGGTATAGGTGGGTATAATTCTCTATATATAAGAGGCTACGATAGAGACCGAGAGGAGGAATTGGTTTGGGTCTCCCGATGAAATTAAGCTTCCCGTGTTCGCCCCGAACACCCAACTTAATTTCATCAATAATAATTCATACCACTAAAAAATTATTATTGAACTACCGCACCAATCCTAAATTACATTTTGGGCTCCTTTCTTATTATGAGTGTGTTAGTCTCCCTGTGTTTAAGATGTCGAATGTCCACTAATTAATTGAGTTACTGACAACTCACTTTAATTAATATCTTAGTCCAAGAGTAGTACCACTCAACTTTATGTCATGTCGGGCTAAGTCTACATGCAAGGTTTAACGTGAAAATCCTTATGAGCTCCTCTTGGGGGCATTATCAACCTAGATTACTAGGACACAGTTTCCTTCTATAATCAACAACACACACTATAAGTAATATCATTTCTCAACTTATCAAGCCTTTTGATTTATCGAGCTAAATCTCACCCTTTGATAAATTAAAGAAATAAATACTAAATATATGTGCTTGTTATTATATTAGGATTAAGAGCACACACTTCCATAATAACTAAGGTCTTGTTCTTTTATTAAGTCAATATAAAAAGAACTTACCTTAAATGGTCCTGCTCAATACACTTAGAGTGTACTAGTGTAATTTATTAGTCAAGATAAACCAATACCTAATTACACTACGACTATTCCAATGGTTTGTTCATTTCCATCTTAGTCGTGAGCTACTATTTATAATTTATAAAAAACTGATAATATTATCTTCTGTGTGTGACACCACACACCATGTTATCTACAATATAAATTAATTGAGCAACTACACTTAGCATATAAATGTAGACATTTGACCAATGTGATTCTTATTTCTAAAATAAATGTTTACAAAAGCTAGGCTTTTAGTATACACTCTAACAGAGTCTAACTCAAATCTAATTCACTTGAGTCTAACTCAAGTCTGATTCAATCGAGTCTTACTCAATTAATTTTCATGCAATTTAAATTCAATGAATGACTATTTCATTAATTCAAATTGACTCCTTGAGTCTAATTTGAATTGTACTTAATTCAACAATTAGATCCAATTGAGTTCAACTCAATATGTCCAATTCGGATTAGACTTAAATCAATGATTCATCATATGAACCCATCTCCAAATCTACTTGTTCTTTGTGTGTGACCCAATAGATTCTCGTAACGTTGGCAATGTACCCAAATCAACATTTAGATACATAAGCAATGAATGGCATTGTAACATTCCGTGTTCAACCCTCAAGTTTTTTTTTTAAGCAACCCTCTCGACCTCTGCTATATAGATAACCGTAATGCAATACCTTCATAATGATTTATCTTATCAAATGTAAATAACATCATCCCAATAGGAGTTTAACAAAAAGTAACAATGTATTCTCAAATCTCTCCCTATACAAATGAAGAACCTCTCACATTGCACTCCTATACGTCTGGACAGTGTCATACGTCCATCTCACCTCCTCGCCTACTGCGTCCGCATACTCCTAGTAGACGTCCTCACCTGTAACGTAGGCATCATGATTCTACGAACCTAGCAAGTATAATCCTATATGAGTAATATGATATCCATGAAGTAGCAAGAATAGTAACTAGCATGAATAATCTTATCTCAAATACAGCGAACCGAAGAAAGGTACAATATATAAAAGTTCCTACATAGCTAATTAGGATGAATATGTCACATATCCGGTAACCACAATTAGAGCCAGTCAACAGTCCCATGAACCTAGAGGCATCCCTCCTAGAGAACATGCAGTCATAAATTCAGTATCAATCATAAATTACAGTCTCAGTCATGTTTGGAAGGGACCTCCCCGGAGCTCATCTCAGGTCACCCATCCCATACTGTCACCACATATGCTCATACTCATCCTATTAGCTATATAAGAAAACATAATCTATCTACCATATACTTATATCAATAGCTTATTTCATTCAATCCATAAACATTTCTACTGTCAATAGCTTATTTCATTCATTCCATAAACATTTATACCTTAAAAGTTAACCATTGAAGCAAGCATACATAAAAGAAAATCCAAGCTGAATCTGATTCCTAAGTCAAGCATAATAAGGTAACAGAAACTCACAAGTATGGAAATCATAAATCCCATTTGACACACAAGCTGGTATAGCACTCACTTATCACAGCAAAAACCACAGCAACCCTCAATGAAATCACCCTATCACCTACTTGATTTAACCACCAATTTGCAACTAAATCGTTAGAACCCCCAAAAACACCAACAAAGGAATCTTCAACCAAATAACTCCATTTTGAATACTCAGAACCCTTCAGAAACTTGCAACCACCATAGCAATTATATGGAATTTTGTTGGCTCGGTTTCAAATACCAAACTAACCATAAAGGCAATCAACCCCGCATTTAATCCAAACCAAGTCCACAACCAAACGGAAGCAAAACAACAACGAATTAGATCTGTACATTCCAATCTATCCAGCATTTCAGGGGTAACAAGAAGAACAAAAACATGGTCCATGCGGAAACTCCAAATAAAGCCTCCATCCGACAACAACGTCACAAGAAAAGAAAACTCGAATTCAAATGAAACAGAAACACAGAGAACACCAAGAATCGAGGGAACAGAGCCTCAGAACAGAATCACGCAACAACCATTCAACCTACGTAAGCAATCATCCACAAATTCAATTTCGCACTAAACCGCAGTTACCGAACAAACCAGTCAACATCAAGTTAAAATCACCCAAATCCCACAACAATTCAGTACAGCATAACGAAATGAAAGCATCAACATCAAATCCTCCAGAACCTCAATCGATTGAGAAATCTAACCACATGGGAGAACCAGCAGCATAAAAGAAGAATCACCAGCAGAACCCAAAGAAAACGAGATTCATCAAGAAGAACAAATCTATACCAAATCGAATTGTGAGTGCTCCAAATCCGATAGGAAAATTTCCAGAAACATCACCAGGAAAACAAAGAACTCGAATCAAAACCCATCCAATCGATCGCACATCTTAGACAAGCATTTTGACAACTCTAGCTACCAAATCCTTTACCTCGCAGATCTCCTACCACATATGAGGAAATACTTGCCTTCTTCCTTCTTGTTCCACTGTCGGATGCCCTAGCTCACCAGATTCTCGCCACCCACGTGAGGAATCACCTGATTCCTTGTCCTATCGCGGCGCTCACCGGGGACTGATCTGTGTGGAGTGACGCCTGACCGAGATTTAGGGTCCGTCGGCTGGATCGGTGACCGCGTGATGAGGTGCTTGGCTGGAACGCCCAGCGCAATGGACAGCTCCGCCGAGATCGACAGACGTGAAGAAGGTTGAAAAGTTAAGGCATCGGCGTTTCTAGGGCAGGGAGAAAGAATTCCCGCAGATCTTATATTAGTTGGGTAATTAACCCAATCAACTCCCATCTTGATGGGAGATTATCTAGGCCCCATCAATATTAATTGTTCTACCCCTTAAATATATCATACCGGTTCATTTAAAATCCTGAAAAATTTCTAAAAAATTCATAAAAAATTTCTTTAAATTAATTCTTTAATTATCACTTGTGGGATCTTACAGGCATCTAACAAGGCATCATTGCTACCCAAGTGACGAGAAGGTCAAGATCCGACCTAACCTGTCTGTGGCTATTATCTTATATGACTTTGCCCCTCTATCCTTGATATCTAGGTTGATCAATAAGGCATAGACCGTGTCGTCCTCTTATCAACCTTTCTATTTCTTGATCTCTAAGTAGACATAATCAAATAAGTTCAATATCTCATATTGACTCATTTGTGCATGGTCATGCTTTATTGTGTCCTACTAATCAAGGGGCCTACAAATATCACTTCCGTCATATGGAAGGGATAGATCCCATCTACATCACTCATATCCCTCTGCATAATTCATTGCATACCCAGTGATCGACTTTATTGTCCACCTTGTTACAGGTGACGTTTGCCGATACCAAAGTACACAACTCCTTATGTAGGGAACCGTAGTGACTTCAGATCTAAGGACTATTCATACCAATAGTCACATGAGAATATTTATGACACTTATATAACGATTCATGAAACATTCTCATGGTGGGTCATTCAGTATATATATTGTAACGTCCCGCCCCTCCTGCTAAGGCGACGAGGGTTACCTACACATACCTATGTATACTTACTTGCTACAGCGGAAGTCTTATTTATAAAAAATTAAAAAATTTTCTTTTCTTTAAAATCAACATGACTAATCACCTGAACATATAAAATCACATAGCATACTTAACATGATTTGTAAGTCATAATGCCCAAACACAAAATTAAATATCATGGAGTCATAAAGCAGTAACATAACTAGGCATAGTTCTTATTAAACAAAAAGCAGGTCTTTCTCCTTTAACCAACGCACTACCACACACATCCTTCTAGCCCCTCCTGCTGCTCCCCTAGTTCATCCATTCCTTGCCTTTATCTGTGGTACAAGAAAGTAAGCTGTGAGCACTCATGGCTCAGTAAATTCCTTTCCTACTCACAAAACCGTATAACATATTAAAATCACAAGACATAACACATGGAGGAAATTCATTATATCATGCAGCATATCATGGCATATCATAACGTAAGCATAAGGTATCATGGCATAACATAACATAATCATCAACTGCACCCTGACATATCATAACATCATCATAAATATCATGGCATAATCATAAGGTATATGCAAGGTGAATAAACATGTATCATAAAAACATATGTAATATGTCCTTTGAAAACTTATAATATACATACTTAAACATAATCATAACATGATTGGGGCCCCGGCTTGTACCACATACATAAATGCGCACGTCCTATGTAGGTCCAAGGTAGCAAGTATTGAACCCTACAAGGCATACATACTAGGCACGTTTCTTAGTCCATCGACCTAGGGGCACTTAGGAGTCCATCCCTAACGAGGCTTGTTTCTTAGTCCATCAACCCCGGGGCGCTTATGGAGCCCACCCTTGGTACAAGCCATACATAAAGTAAAATAGCATGTTTATACATATCATGGTTCTTATCTTTTCTTGTACATCGTGTCACTTATCATATCATATAGACTTTTGGGCACACAGCTCATCATAATGGTATGTAAAGATTTGGCACAAAGCACATCATATATTTTATGCATAAACAGACACACAACACATCATATGTTTCATGCATAAAGTTGCACATAGCTTCATCATAAATAATACACACCATAGCATAAGGGTTTCCATCATGTATAGATCATAAGTGTGTATAATTAAACATAGAAGCATAGAAATCTCAAAAATCATGGCATATAAGATACATGGAAAACATAATTCGATCTCTAACCCTAATGTCTCTTAGTGGCCAAACCATATGGGTTGGGTTTTTTGGTAAAACCTCATCCCAACATGTGAACCCTAAGCAAGCATCACTTCATATACCATAAGAACTATCATGAGCAAGTTTAGTTAGAGTTCTAGGTTACTTAAACTTACAACTTATCATGGCCGAACCTTATCAAGCATGCATTGGGTTAAAGACTATCATTCAAGCTTGTGAACCCTAAACAACTTTCATAGCAAACATTTCAAGGAATAATATGAGCATGGTTGAGTTAGGTTCTAAGTTTCCTAAGTCCTTCATCATGTATTGGCCGAATATTATAGGACTTAAAATTTAGGTTCAAGTGTCCTAAAAGCATGAGAACCTTAAACAACTTTCATAGCAAAAATATCAAGGAATAACATGAGCATAATTGAGTTAGGTTCTAAGTTTCCTAAGTCCTTCATCATGTATTGGCCGAATAGTATAGAACTAAAAATTTAGGTCCAAGTGTCCTAAAAGCATGAGAACCTTAAACAACTTTCATAGCAAAAATATCAAGGAATAATATGAGCATAGTTGAGTTAGGTTCTAAGTTTCCTAAGCCCTTCATCATGTATTGGCCGAATAGTATAGGACTAAAAATTTAGGTTCAAGTGTCCTAAAAGCATGAGAACCTTAAACAAGTTTCATAGCAAAAATATCAAGGAATAATATGAGCATAGTTGAGTTAGGTTCTAAGTTTCCTAAGCCCTAAATCTTGAAGTGACCGAAACTTGTAGGGTTTAAAATTAGGGTTCAAGTGCCCTAAAACATGAGAACCTTAAACAACCTTCATAGCAAATATATCAAGGAATAACATGAGCATAGTTGAGTTAGGTTCTAAGTTTCCTAAGCCCTAAATCTTGAAGTGGCCGAAACTTGTAGGGTTTAAAATTAGGGTTCAAGTGCCCTAAAAACATGAGAACCTTAACAATTTTCTTAACAAACATTTCAAAGAATAACATGAGCATGATTGAGTTGGGTTCTAGGTTTCCTAAGTCCTCAATCATGAAGTGGCCGAAGGTTATATAGCATGAATTTAATTTCCATACAACAATTAACATAAGCACATTAGATTAGCTACACAATCATTTCATCAAGGAGATCATGAGCATCTTAGATTTGCTTTAAATTCTCCTAGGCTTTTTAAGAACAAAACATCCAAACATAGCCGAACCTTCATGGACATAAAATAGAGTTCAACTTAACATATAATCATGGGCATATCGTAATAGTTTCATATCTTATCTTAAGGAGATCTTGGCATACTTAGTTTAAAATTAAAGCTCTCCTAGGCCCTTAGTTCTACCATGGCCGAATACTCATAAATCTAGGTTCTACCAAACATTTCAACATAGATAACTTCTTACCATAAAATACATGCTACAAGATAAATATCAAGCATATAAATGTTTAGATCCTTTCTTTCTCTAGGTCCTTCCTTTGGTCTTATCTTGGTTAGAATTTCTTCATGATGTTTTCTTAGCTTTTTATGTGACCGAATTCTACATAGAAAAATAAGAGCTATTGTACCACAGGTGAGGGGAACTTACATCCTTTCGCTTGTAGTTTTCCTTAGAGAGAAAAGTGTTCTAGTGATAAGGAAGGTGGAAACTTCTTCTTCTTGTACCTCCTCTTGTTTCCTTTGCTTGTAAGGGCTAGAACTTGAAGTTTCCTTCTCGGAAATTAGCTTTCTTGGAGAAGAACTTAACTTAGAAATTGGTATGAGCAGAGGAAAGGGGTTTCTTGGTTAGGTGAGAATGGAGAAGGAGAAGGAGGAAGAAGAAAATGAATTAAATCCCTTTGTTTTTCTTCTCTAATCCTATTTATCCCTTTGCCAATGAGACATGTCCCCATTCTTTTCCCCAACTCCTCTTTTCCCTCACTCCATTAATTCCCACGAAAATAGAGAGAGGGAGGGGAGTAGAAAATCCCTCTTTTGCTTCCTCCCTTTTCTTAACCAAGAGGGAAAAGAAGGTAAGCAACTTGGTTTTCTCTTGTTCTTTTTGCTTAGTTTTCTTTTCTCCTTTAACTAAATTTTTCATTCCTTCCTATCCAATTATTTCTCCTTATCCTAATGGTTATCATTTATCAATTTATCTCCATTAACTGTGGGAGGTTCAAGGTTCAATCCTTGACCTCACCTCTTCTTATTCTATATTTTATTTTGTTTTTATTTTCCTTTTTCTCTTATTCTTTTCATTTCTTTATGCTCTAAGAAAAATAATATTCATATACCTATTTAAATTTTCGTGGGTGTTACAGTACCCCATACCTCATAAAAAGTTCGTCCTCGAACTTAGAATAGTGACGTCAGGTTGCACCAGACTTCCGGCTGAGTGCATCGGCCACCTTGTTCGCTTTTCTGGGATGATAAAAGATTTCGCAATCATAATCCTTGACTAGCTCGAGCCATCTACGTTGTCTCATATTTAGGTCTTTTTGCGTGAAGAAATATTTCAGACTCTGGTGGTTTGTATAAATCTTGCACGGGGCTCCATATAAATAATGCCTCCATGTTTTCAGAGCGAAGACCACAGCTGCTAGTTCCAGATCGTGAATGGGGTAACTTCTTTCGTGCTCTTTGAGTTGCCTGGAGGCATAGGCGATGACTTTGCCGTCTTGCAAGAGTACAGCTCCCAATCCTAATAAGGAAGCATCGCTATACATATCAAAGACTTTGTTGCTTTCCGGTAGAGTAAGGATCGGGGCACTGGTCAGCCTCCATTTTAATTCTGAAAAACTCTTCTCACATTCCTCCGTCCATTCATACCTTTTATTTTTATTGGTGAGATTCGTTATGGGGGTTGCGATTTTGGAGAAATCCTCTACGAACTTCCTGTAATAGCCTGCCAATCCCTGAAAAACTTCTGATTTCGTTGGCATTCTTTGGTCTGCTCCAGTTACTTACGGCTTCGATCTTGCTTGGATCTACCATGACTCCATCCTTGGAGATGACATGACCCAAGAATATAACTCGATCTAGCCAGAACTCGCACTTGGAAAACTTTGCATACAGTTGTTTCTCTCGGAGGATCTGCAGTACAATATTCAGATGTTCGGCATGTTCTTCTTGGGTTCTTGAATAGATGAGAATATCATCGATGAAGACGATCACACATTTATCGAGATATGCCGCAAATACCCGATTCATCAAATCCATGAATACAGCAGGGGCATTTGTCACTCCGAAGGGCATAACCACGAACTCATAGTGTCCGTATCTTGTTCGAAAGGCTGTCTTGGATATATCATCTTGTTTCACTTTCACTTGATGATAGCCGGGGACCTTAGATCAATCTTTGAGAAGACAGTTGCTCCCTTCAATTGGTCGAACAGATCGTCGATCCGCGGAAGGGGGTATCTGTTCTTGATCGTCGCGTTATTTAATGCTCGGTAATCTATACACATTCGCATAGATCCATCCTTCTTTGCAACTCTGGATCCTCGGAAATACATAATCGATCCCTGAGGTATAATATTCCATTGTCCGCGATCCAGAATTCGTCGTTCTTTCCTTCTAGGATTTCTTGTTTAATCCTTTGGAGACTTTGGTCATTGGTTTGTTTCTCTAATAGATTATCGAATAATGTGGGTGCTATGGTCATAGTAGAGAGCTGCCCAGACATATTTTCGATCCATTGACTAGTAATATCTCTCGGTTTCCCAATAATTTCGAACATGGGTTCGCCTTTAGTATCAGATATAGCTTTAGTATATGGACTAAAAGTAGGTAACTGACCTGTGATGACAGTAGAGGCGCTTGCCCCATCCTCCTTAGTAAGCTAGAAAACCCTGACGTTCGTTGTAGTTGGTGGAGCTTCCAATCTCCCTTGGCTAATCAGTGTTCCCTCAATAGTAGTTTGCATCTGATGTAGTTGTGAGGGGGTATTCCTGTTCTGGTCATTCTGCTAGAGTGCCTAAAATTGAGTAGGACAGTCTCTGGCCAAATGTCCTTCCCGTCCGCAATTGTAGCATTTCTTTGTACCTTTGTGACATAATCCGGAATGTAGCTTCCCACAAATAGAACACTGAGGGTACTTCGGTTGCTTATTTACTGGACCACCTTTAGCATTGTCCCATTGCTTCCTTTTCCCGGTAGGGGTTCCTTTCCAGCCTGTTTTGGTACTCTGAGGTCTCTGTCCTTCTGTTCGTGCCTGACTCTTATTTCCGTTCATTGCATTCTGATAATGTTCTGTGATGAGGGCACTGCTGATCAATTCCTCTGTAGTCTGAGGTCTATTAATTCCGCCGGCCACGTTCAGTGTTATTTCGGGTCGAAGCATCTTTAACATCAGTCTGACCCTTTCTCTTTCTGTGCGCACCAATTCTGGACATAGGCGTGCCAAACGGTTGAAGCGTTTTACTGCTTCGTTTACTGATAGGTCACCTTGCCGAAACTCGGTGAACTCGTCATAGTGTCGGTTCGTCACTTGCATATGGAAGAACTCCTCGAAGAATTCTGTCTCGAAGTCCGTCCAGTTCATCAGATTAATCTGTCTCTTTGCTTTCACTCTTTCCCACCACATTCTCGCGTCTCCGGAAAAATAGAAAGATACGCACTCGATCTTCTCCGTTTCGGGTCAGTCCAGTAGTTCCACTATGCTTTCTACTGTCTTGAACCAGGCCTGGGCATCCCATGGCTCGCAAGTACCCGAGAAGTTTTCCGGTTTCAGCCTCAGCCACTGTATCAAGTAGGTTTCCTGTCGAGCCACTGGGGCAGGGGCAACCGGTGGTACTGGTGCAACTATTGGCACGACGGGCACCGCATTCGGATTTACTGGCGGGGTAGTAGGAATTCCTTGTTGGCCCATTAGTGTAGTGATCAGCTGTTGTTGCTCCGTGATCTGCCGCTGGACATCAGTAACTACCTGGGTCAGATCTGGTGGAGTCGGTGTCTCGTCTGCTCGGGTAGTACGTCTCCTAGCCATGCTTATCTTCATTAAATAACAATAAATTATCGTTATTCCTATTCGGTTGCAAAAAGGTTAGTACCATTCCTATCCTACCATCATGCATACCTAAACTAAATAACGAACATAAATAAACATGCATAATATTAAAGCATCATAAAACAAACAACAACAATTTAAATTAAGCACATAGATTCTTACTTGGAGCGGCAGGATGGAGGCTTGACATGTGTGTAGTGAATTGGCTAAACCTGGCTCTGATACCAAACTGTAAAGGCGACGGGGGTTACCTACACATACCTATGTATACTTACTTGCTACAGCGGAAGTCTTATTTATAAAAAATTAAAAACTTTTCTTTTCTTTAAAATCAACATGACTAATCACCTGGACATATAAAACCACATAGCATACTTAACATGATTTGTAAGTCATAATGGCCAAACACAAAATTAAATGTCATGGAGTCATAAAGCAGTAACATAACTAGGCATAGTTCTTATTAAACAAAAAGCAGGTCTTTCTCCTTTAGCCAAGACACTACCACACACATCCTTCTAGCCCCTCCTGTTGCTCCCCTAGTTCATCCATTCCTTGCCTTTATCTGTGGTACAAGAAAGTAAGCTGTGAGCACTCATGGCTCAGTAAATTCCTTTCCTACTCACAAAACCGTATAACATATTAAAATCACAAGACATAACACATGGAGGAAATTCATTATATCATGCAGCATATCATGGCATATCATAACGTAAGCATAAGGTATCATGGCATAACATAACATAATCATCAACTGCACCCTGACATATCATAATATCATCATAAATATTATGGCATAATCATAAGGTATATGCAAGGTGAATTCATAAACATGTATCATAAAAACATATGCAATATGTCCTTTGAAAACTTATAATATACATACTTAAACATAATCATAACATGATTGGGGCCCCGGCTTGAACCACATACATAAATGCGCACGTCCTATGTAGGTCCAAGGTAGCAAGTCTTGAACCCTACAAGGCATACATACTAGGCCCGTTTCTTAGTCCATCGACCTAGGGGCACTTAGGAGTTCATCCCTAACGAGACTCGTTTCTTAGTCCATCAACCCCGGGGCGCTTATGGAGCCCACCCTTGGTACAAGCCATACATAAAGTAAAATAGCATGTTTATACATATCATGGTTCTTATCTTTTCTTGTACATCGTGTCACTTATCATATCATACCATATAGACTTTTGGGCACACAGCTCATCATAATGGTATGTAAAGATTTGGCACACAGCACATCATATATTTTATGCATAAACTGACACACAGCACATCATATGTTTCATGCATAAACTTGCACATAGCTTCATCATAAATAATACACACCATAGCATAAGGGTTTCCATCATGTATAGATCATAAGTGTGCATAATTAAACATAGAAGCATAGAAATCTCAAAAATCATGGCATATAAGATACATGGAACACATAATTCGATCTCTAACCCTAATGTCTCTTAGTGGCCGAACCATATGGGTTGGGTTTTTTTGGTAAAACTTCATCCCAACATGTGAACCCTAAGCAAGCATCACTTCTTATACCATAAGAACTATCATGAGCAAGTTTAGGTAGAGTTCTAGGTTACTTAAACTTACAACTTATCATGGCCGAACCTTATCAAGCATGCATTGGGTTAAAGACTATCATTCAAGCTTGTGAACCCTAAACAACTTTCATAGCAAATATTTCAAGGAATAATATGAGCATGGTTGAGTTAGGTTCTAAGTTTCCTAAGTCCTTCATCATGTATTGGCCGAATATTATAGGACTTAAAATTTAGGTTCAAGTGTCCTAAAAGCATGAGAACCTAAAACAACTTTCATAGCAAAAATATCAAGGAATAACATGAGCATAATTGAGTTAAGTTCTAAGTTTCCTAAGTCCTTCATCATGTATTGGCCGAATAGTATAGGACTAAAAATTTAGGTTCAAGTGTCCTAAAAGCATGAGAACCTTAAACAACTTTCATAGCCAAAATATCAAGGAATAATATGAGCATAGTTGAGTTAGGTTCTAAGTTTCCTAAGCCCTTCATTATGTATTGGCCGAATAGTATAGGACTAAAAATTTAGGTTCAAGTGTCCTAAAAGCATGAGAACCTTAAACAAGTTTCATAGCAAAAATATCAAGGAATAATATGAGCATAGTTGAGTTAGGTTTTAAGTTTCCTAAGCCCTAAATCTTGAAGTGGCCGAAACTTGTAGGGTTTAAAATTAGGGTTCAAGTGCCCTAAAACATGAGAACCTTAAACAACCTTCATAGCAAATATATCAAGGAATAACATGAGCATAGTTGAGTTAGGTTCTAAGTTTCCTAAGCCCTAAATCTTGAAGTGACCGAAACTTGTAGGGTTTAAAATTAGGGTTGTGCAAGGTTGCACGGTCGTGCTCTCTGCTTTATTCTGGTGCGTCGACAATCATCATTTTCGCTCCAAAAGTTTTCCCTGTCAACACAAAGCCAAACAAAGAGCAGATATTCGAACAAAAGAGTATATATGATGAATACATGATAAAAGAGGTGATCATACAAGGAATATATACGTATAAAACAAGTGAATGTGCGTTAAAACATGCATAAACGATCATAATATTTACGCACATCACACCCCCAGACTTGAACCTTTGCTTATCCTCAAGCAAAACGTTACAAACTATGTTCATGAGCTCTTGGCAGTGTTTTATAATCCCTAGTGCATTCGCCTAACTCTATCAACTAGTTTTATTGATAAGCATGATTGTGGAGTTACCTAAGTAAAGCCTAAGCATAAGTTCTTTATGCTCGGTGCAATAAGTAGCTCAAACTCTTCAAATTTCAATTCTTTGTCCTAGTTAAGTCATCATATAATTGAGTCCCTAATGTTTCCGGTGATAGACACTTACCTGCCACACACTTGGTACATTTTTCTTAAATTACACAAGGTCTCAAAGGATATTTCTTGGAATCAAGAGAAACATAACATTCATTTCCCCAGTAACTTGACTCTGTCTCAAAGGGGTGAATTGTTAGTTTCCACTCACGAAAACTATTTTTTATCCCTTATTCATTTTTTTTTATTTTTTTTGGTGTTATAGTGTAGCACTAATCACACATGCCGGATGCATATGTTGGGATTTAGATTTTTCCAAATGAGTTTCCATGACCCGAGGTCATCCAATAACCAAAATGTAAATAAGAAATCACCATGGGAATAAAAGTACTAAATAATTTGGATAATCATAACTATTCCAAAAGTATTTCTACTTTTCAAGCTTAAGTACTTAAGTGTAGTGTAAATAAGATCCTTAATGTTAGGCCAAAACTTATACCAAACTCCGTACAATACTTAGCTTATTTCATGCTACTAGAGATAGAGAAAGGAGATACACCAAACATACTAACACTATCTTGACAATACATAAACTAAGAAAATGCTAATCATTTTGCTATCGGACAAGTAACAGAAAAAGTAGAAGGTTTGATGTTCTCAAATATGCCTCAAAACTAGAAATATTAATCTCATAAAATGCGAATAAACAAAACAAAGTGCAAATGAGATGCAAATAAAAATATGAAACTAGTAAAATGCGAATAAACAAAACAGACTAATAAAATATCCAAAACAAAAATAAAAATGCAAAAAAGAAAAGAAAACTTGACTCGATTCAGGTTGTGCAGACAGACACAACACCCCCCAGACTTAGACTTTTCATCATCCCAATGAAATCAATACGGTGGCGGGGTGGGGGATAAGGGGGTCCCCGATGTGTGCCAGGGGGAAATCTAGGCATACCAGGAACATGGCCAATGTGTTGATGATATTGATAAAGGGCATCTACTTGTTGTCTAGTGATCCATATCATCCCTAAAATTTCTCATTCTTTCCTAGTCAACCTCATAATCTTGAACAAACCCTATCACTTGACTATGGAAGTCCCTAGTAAACTGAAAATGATCCTGTACCTCCCTAAATTAGTTGTCAGATAACTTGAAGCGACCCTCCAACAATCGCTGTTGGGTATTTTTCTTCTCATGAAGGGAGTCTAAAGAGGCACGGAAGTTAAAAAAAATCAAACCTAGAGGGTCCCGTGCCATATGCAAAAGAGTGGCTAGGAAGTTCCAGATGTCCGGAAGGCTGCGGGAATCCTGATGATGAGGGCTCTTGGTGGTTCTCAGTTTCTTCTATAATGGAGGGTATAGTCTCGGGGTGTAAATCAGTAATCACCCAGTTTGCGGGGTCACGAACTGAAGTGCGCTCAAGGCAAGGAAGGGGTAATGGAAAACCATTGTTCCTAGGAAGGCAAACTCATTCTTATCCCGACAAATCATCTTCATAGGAAGACAAGAATCGATATCAATCTTGTCATTAACATGAAACACCTCTAATCCATCAAGCTCACAACTCAGATTGAATGCTATTTGGGTGATCAATCCACCAAACACTATCATCCTCGAAGATGCCTTAGCTGCCCTTAACAAAGTTTGCAAGAAATGAAATCCGGAATCAAAATCGACTTTATTCAACATCGCCCAAAGAGAATGGAGTTATATCTTTCTAACCACCCCATCACTCTCTCCTCAACAAAAGATCGTTTTTCTTATCACTCGGTGAAGGTATCTAAAGGTCGGGTTTTGCATGCGGGATGCCTTGGCTCTAGAGGGTTCATAAGGGTCTTTTGATCCAGTTATTGATGTCCAAAATTCATTCCATCTTATTTTATCATCAAATCCACGGGCACCACCAATGGGTAAACCAAAATAATTATTAATATCACTAAAAGTCTACCGAACTTCTTTATTCATCATCCTAAAAGTTATGACCCCTACGCAGTCATCCTCAGAAGAAAATTTAACATCAATCGAGCTCAAAAATTCAAGGACTACGTGGGGGTAAGTCGGTGCATGAGCGTACATAATATCATTCCAATCTAAAGAACTAATCATCAAATCTACATCATCCCTAATTCCTAGCATATCCATAGTAATGGGTTCCATATATTTAGTGCATATAATTTTTCTAGCGATAAGGATATCATATCTAGCTTTTTGTTCATGATTTCTAAAAAGAATATTGAACTCATTTTCGTTACCTTCGTCGCGTGCCACCCTTTTTCCTTTGCCTTTTGAAGAAGACGTCTTCCCTTTGCCTTTGTCGCCTCCCGGTGCATCTCCTTTGTCAAATCCACCTCTTCCTCGACGAAGTCTCTTCAAGATCTGCGACATAGTTTTGAGGAATTACTTGTGGAGATGGGTCTTGAGGATGGAAGAGGAGGAGAAGGAAGGAAAAATAGGGAAGTGTCTTCTCTCTTTTTTGATTTGTGGCTTGAAGAATTGTTAGATCTAGATGTAGATCTAAGCAAAATTGAGCTCTAGAGGTGGGAATTAGGGTTTGATGAGGTGTAGTGGGGAGGAGAAGGCTTTTTGGGAGAGAAGGAAATGGAAATTAGGATTTTTGGAGTAGGCGGTGCACACAGGTAAGGGCACAGTTGTGTCTTATAGACATGGCCGGGTTAGATGGGGTTCTGCTGTTGGGTTTTTCGGGCCGCGAAAACCGCTTTTTCGCGTCGCGGAAACCCCAAAACCCCCTAGCCATTGGATCCGTGTGAAGAAAAATTTCCGAAAATACGAGTACGAGTTTTAAACTACGATCTACAGTAGATCTACAAGGGAAAAACATTTTACCTTCGAAGCGTGCCCTCGCAAATCCCGCTCGTCCAACGGTACGCCGGATTTCAAAGTTGTCAATGTAGACAACTCTCTAGTGATATCCACATGAACAAGAGGTGTTCTCTAACACTCAAGGATGGAGAAGAGAGCACCCAAGTGTGCTAGCACTCTCTAGGGCTCTCGGGTTGTAACGCCCGCCCTCCCTGCTAACCCTAAGGGACGGGGCTACGATACTCCATGTACAAATTACAGCGGAAGACTTAAAATAATTTTCTTAGTTTAATAAAAACTTTTATTTTGTTTTTCTTTTCATCAAATCTGAACTACACTATCATTGCATCAATAACATGATATCAAAATTAGTAGAAACATAACATCAAGTCACACATACGGTACTACAATTCATGATACCAAAGCATAGTTTTTTAAAAGTTTTTAAAGCAGGTTCTTATTTGGTTGCCTAGCCACTGCCACACACATCTCCTTGCCTCTCCTGCTGCTCCTTTAGCTCATCCAACTTTTTCCTTTATCTGTGGTACAAGGAAAGTAAGCTATGAGCACTCATGGCTCAGTAAGTTCCTTTCCTACTCACTAAAACCGAAAATCATCACATGATCAAAGAATGTCTCAACATAACATGATCTCAACTAGTCATGGCATAACATATCATACTCTTTAAGCATATCATGCAACATAACAAAATCATAACTAGTCATGGCATATCATCTCTTAAAGCATAGCATGAAACATAACATAATCATATCTAATCATGGCATATCATAGTATCATCATAAGGTGGCATGGCATATCAAGCTCTTAAAGCATAGCATGAAACATAACATAATCGTATCTAATCATGGCATATCATAAATCATAGCATCATCACAACATGATCATAAGGTATATGCAATATGATTTTGAAAACATGTATTCGAAAAACATGTGTATGTCTCATGATCTTTAAAACCATTTCTTCTTACATATATACTTGAACATAATATCAACATAATCAGGGCCCCGGCTTGTACCACACATAGATAAATCACGTAGATATGCGCGCTTCCTAAGTATATCCAAGGTAGCAAGTCTTGAATCATACTAGGAACTAGGTCCAGATCACACAGCCATAGACCTAGGGGCGTACTAAGGAGCCCATCCCTTTGTTTTTACTAGCCTGGATCATACAGCCAAAGGCCTAGGGGCTGATTAGGAGCCCACCCTTGGTACAAGCCTTACAAAGTAAAGTAGCATGTATAAAAATGCATCATTTAGTCACATAGCATATCATAGAAGTATGCATCACTTAGGCATACGTTATGTCATAAAAGTATGCATCACTTAGGCATACATCATATCATAAATAGTATGCATCACTTAGGCATACATCATGTTATAAAAAGTATGCATCACTTAGGCATACATCATGTCATAAAAACATGCATATTTTCACCACATAGCATATCATGAGAGCATGCATATTTTAGGCACATAGCATATCATCAAAGCATGCATCTTTCTATCTACATAGCATATCATGAAAGCATGCATATTTTAAGCACATAGCATATCATCCAAGCATGCATATTTCTATCCTCCTAGCATATCATGAAAGCATGCATATTTTAAGCACATAGCATATCATCAAAGCATGCATATTTCTATCCACATAGCATATCATGAAAGCATGCATATTTTAAGCATATAGCATATCATCAAAGAATGCATATTTCTATCCACATAGCATATCATGAAAACATGCATATTTTAAGCACATAGCATATCATCAAAGCATGCATATTTCTAAGCACATATCATATCATGGAAAGTATAAATCACAAACATACATGTTTAAGCATAAGGGTGTATCTGTCACGCCCCAGAGGAGTCCCTGTCCGAAGAAATTTCGGCAGCACCTCCCCTGTACCGGTGATAATCTGAAGCATTTCTACAGACATAAGATACCTCAGCCACATGCGGCTGGAATCATAACAATAAAAGAAAATAAATACAACCAAACACAAAACTGCTAGCCGGCTAGGCTTACACAACCAGCAACAAATACAAAATACCACATAATAACATCAACACTCCAAAAACAAAACCGGAGTACAGAGCTAAACAAAACTGATACATAAACAAACAAAACATACGTGAAACCGATAAGTCTTCTGATGTGACGTGGGGACCAGAGAACAGGATATTCCAAGCGACACCAAAACCAACCTGGTACCTGAAAAAAATAGTATTAACGGGGGTGAGTTCAACAACTCAGCGAATACCAATGGACATGAGTAGTAAGATATATCTAACAGCAACAAACATGGAATACAACTTCCTAATCATATATAGGGAATACGCAAAACTGAAAGGTAACTTAGGAAGCTGTACTCACCAGGAACTCTTATCCAGACAAAAGGGTCGTCAAACCGAAAATGTCAATAATCCTGTATGCAAGTCAAAAGTATGTATCCAACCAAAATGCAGCAACTAAATGCAGCAAACACAATCATAAAAATATAAATGCATCAATGCATATGATGCTAATGATGCGTCCTGGTCACCCCTGACGCCAGTCAGTCATCTCACACACAAATGGTGAGACCGAGTGGGTAGGGCTGTGACAACCGTGCACTCTGTTGTCACTACTCCTGATGAGTGACCGAGTGGATGGGATGCTGTCGGAGTACTCTTGTCCTGTGTCCCCAAATCATAAATGGGGGAGCTCAATGCTCTCATCTCCCGGTACACGATGACGGGGAGGTATCTCTGCCGGCTACCACGCTGAGTCACCTGACCAACGGAGCCAAACAGAGTCCACAGTCTGCCGGCTACTACGCTGCTACACTAAATGCCAGCGGAGCCAAACAGAGCGGAACTGACTGTCGGCTACCAACGAAGCCAAACAGCAGAATCGCAACACACCTGTCTAATATACCACTAATCCATGAGTGGTGGTGTGTGCAGTACATGTAACTGGCGATGTGCTCAACCATAGTAGAGCCGACAATCGCGCAGCATGCAATCATGATGCATGACACTAAGCATGGTCATAAATTGCTCAACATAACCATATCCATATGTATAAAATGAGTACGGTAAAATCGATGGTCACATACCAAGATCTAGAGTACACAGGTCAGATAGAATATCAAAAACCTATATCCTGAACATAATAAGTATGGAATGTCCCGATCAGCATAAAGAAAAATCCATATATACATAATATGGGTACCACAGTATCAGTATGTCAAATCCACGGATCTAGGGTATACTGATCCTCTATGGTATAACAACCTAGATCCTAAACATATCCCCCTTCCATAGCATATGTACCTACAATATGCACAGATCAAAGCCACAAGATCTAAGTACACAAATCATATATGATATACCAATAGAAATACACAATCCAAGCATGGCATAAAAGCCTAAGTATCAGATAATTTGGATATACATGTCAGAAACAAAAATCCAGAGTCTAACCCTAACCTCAGTAAAGCATGGTATGTCACTCTAGAAACTAAGATACTCATGGCAATAAGGTACTCATGGCAACAAGATACTCATGGTAACAAATCACGAGATATAAGTACGGATACTTCACAGGTGACAAATCTAACATGCTATGGATATCAAACAGTGACATACCAAAGGCAAACATATTCATTGCTTCTAGTTATAAAATATTATGCATATCCAATGACAATATCATAAAAGATAAGTCAAGAGGTACCCGCCTCAAAAGAAGATCGTATCCAGAAATTCTACGTCGAGGCGCCTATCTCGAATCACAGTACTGTAACAACATGATATATGGATTTAACTAATTACATATAAATTAATTAGCTAAATCATATCCCCGAGAAACTCACCTAAATCCAAATCCAATTACATATGTATCAATTCATACCTAAAACAACATGTATCAAGAGCGTGCCAACTCAATCCATACACCAAACCCTTACCTTACTTCTACACATAAATCTAATCAATCTACACATGATTCATTATCTAACTCAACATGTAGCCAAATTCCTACAACATACCTCAAACTCACAGCTTTGTTTCTAGAACAAGAAACTACTGGAACTTGCTGGAATCAGTGACTGCCGGATCCAAGAGTAACCCACAGCAAACTATACCCGCTGGAAACTTCACTGCTCGAAAATAAGAAGAGAAATTCACTTATCAGCACCCAACAATACTACCCAGAAATCAATTACCCAATTTACCAATTAGGGTAGAACACTTACCTCCCAGATCACTGCTAGGGTGACCTCTTCTCACCGTCATCCAGAAGATCAGAAAATCACACACAAAAAAAAAATGCTGAGGCACGGGAGGCGTCACCACCTTGGGGAAGAAGATGTAGAGGCAGTATCGAGAGGGAAGAAAGACTCGCCACTAGATGCTAGTGAACCGGCGTTAGCTCACAGGGACGATAGTGCTGCTCGGGTCGAGAGACGGCCGCAGCGCAGGGAAACTAGGGTATGCTGAGGTCGGCTGGTGGGAGGGACTCAGGCTGCCGGCGCGAAGGAGACGTCGACTGGAGAACTAGTGTAGAGGAAGGGAGACCCTCGATTGACTCTCGTCGGCCGGCGAAGCTAGCGTCAACAGAAAAGAGGAGAAGGGAGTCTTCGGCGTCGGCAGTGGTGGAGACGGCTAGGGCACCGGAGATTTGCGCAAAGAGGGGTGGAGACCGGAAGAAGGGGAGAGGAGAAGATGGAATGCGTCGGGAGAAAGCAGCGGTTTTGGTAGCACGCCAATTGGGAGAGGGCGGTTAGGGCAAGGGAAAGGATCGGGCGGCTTGACACGAGGAGGGAACGGAGAAAAATGGAAAAGAAGAAAAAAGAAATAGGAAAAAGGAAAATAAAACTTTTCCTCACTAAAACAAGGTAGCCTAAACAGGCTTTTCTCGGGGCCCTATTTTACCCCCGTAAACTCGTCCATATGAGCTCCGAAAAATTTCCGAAAAATTTCTAAAAATTTCGGAAAAATCCCTTATCATTATTCGCTAATTTTCAGTATTTTACATTCTCCCCCACTAATAAAAAATTTGGTCCCCAAATTTCGTTATCTACCATCAGCAAATACTAACAACAAGTAAAGAGTATAAATGCTGAACGGTAAATAATATCACACACCTCAAGTGAAAAGATGGGGTATCGTGCTCGCATAATATCCTCGAGCTCCCAAGTTGCCTCCTCGTCTATATGATGCTGTCATCCGACATCAACCAGCCGGATAGTCTTGTTCCACACCTGACGCTCTTTCCGGTCCAGTATCTGTACCGGAATCTCCTCATAAGTGATATCGAGCTGAACAGAACCGAGATATCTGTCAGTGCATGTGTCGGGTCGAGTAGGTATCTGCTTAACATAGACAGGTAGAACACATCGTACACGCCTACCAAGGATGGTGGTAGTGCTAACCAGAAAGCTACCGCTCCAATCCTCTCCAAGATCTGAAAAGGACCAATGTATCGCGGAGCTGGCTTACCTCTGAGGTCAAATCTCTTCACCCCTTTCATGGGAGAAACTCGCAGAAATACCTAGTCGCAAATGGAGAACTCTTAGAGTCTCCGACTCCGGTCAGCATAACACTTCTGGCAGTCCTGTGCGGACCAACACTGCCTCGTGCTGAGCTCTATAAGATCCCAACAATTTGGCCTCCCTAACCTCATCCAGAGGGTGGGTGTCCGAAAAGGCCTACCATACAACGTTTCTAACGGTGTCATCTGGACAGCCAAATGCAAACCGTTGTTGTAGGCGAATTCTACCAATGGCAAATGGTCCTCCCAACTGCCTTCAAAATCCAATACACAATACTTCAGCAAGTCCTCTAGAGTCTGAATGGTCCGCTGTGACTATCCATCTGTCTGAGGATGGAAAACCGTACTGAAACAGAGTTGCGTGCCCAAAGCCTGCTGCAGACTCTGTCACAAACGAGACGTGAACCGGGGCCTCTATCCGAAATAATAGTCAATGGAACATCACGTGATCTGATGATTCCCCGGCAAAACAGATCTACCAATCGATCCAGGAAATCCGTCTTCCGGATCGCTAACGAGTGCGCGGATTTAGGTTAAATAAATCAACAATTACCCAAATCGCGTCATAACCTCGTCGTGTCCTAGGCAGACTCACCACAAAGTCCATGGTAATATGTTCTCATTTCCACTCAGGAATAGGAATCCGCGAAAATAATCCGGCAGGTATCTGGTACTCATACTTCACTTGCTAACAGACCAGACATCTCGCTACAAATTCCGCGATGTCTTTCTTCATACCTTCCACCAATAGGAACACCTCAAATCTCGATACATGCGGGTCCCGCCTAGATGGACAGCAAAACATGAGCGATGAGCCTCCGAAAGTAATCTCCTATAAAACCGGATGAGACTGAAGTAGCATAATATGCCTCGGAAGTGTATAACACCCTCCTAGTCTCGTGTGAACTCGATCTGCTACCCGGAAGCTATCTGGCTGCACTAAACTGCAAATACTGATCAGCAGCCTAGGGCTCTCGGATCCTCGTCCTGATCGACGAATGAGCAACCATGGCAACCAGAGTACCCTGCTCTGTCTGTCCTATCCCTCAAGGCCCAACTCCGAGAAACCTTGAATCAAGTCTATGACCACAACTCGGTGGCAAGCTAAAGTTCCTCTGGACTTCCTGCTGAATGCATCGGCAACCACATTAGCTTTCCCCGGGTGATAGCTAATGGTACAACCATAATCCTTCAGGAACTCCATCCATCTCCTCTGTCGGAGATTAAGTTCCTGTTGAGTGAACAGACATTTGAGATTCTTATGGTCAGTGAGAATCTCAATTGTAACACCGCACCGATAATGCTGCCAAATCTTCAAGTCAAACATACTGGCGTTCAGTCACAAGTCATGTACTGGTAATTCTCCTCATACTCCCTCAACTACCGAGAAGTAGGAGACTACCCTGCCGTGCTGCATCAAAACAGCGCTCAACCCTGTAGAGATGGGTCGGTATAGAGCACGAATCTGTCCTCTCCCGAAGGTAAAACCAAAATCGAAGCCGACACTAGTCTCTGCTTCAGCTCCTGGAAGCTGGTCTTGAAATTCTCAGTCCAAGTAAACTTCAGGCCCTTCCTGGTCAGGCGTGTAAGTAACATAACAATCCGTGAGAAACCCTCAACGTATCTCCGGAAATATAGAGCCAAACAAAGGAAGTTGCGAGCCTCTTCTATAGACTCCGTCTACTCCCCACAATAACAACCTCGATCTCCTGTGGAACCACGGTATACTCCTACCAGTGACCGTGTGTCCCAAACATCATCACAACAGACAACCAAAACACGCACTACTGATCTTCGCATATAGATGTTCTCGTCGAAACATCTCTAGATCTATGCAAAGGTGATGCACGTGTCTCACCTCGGATCCGTAATAAATCACAACATCATCAACAAAGACAATGGGCACAGATCCAAACATCCTGGGAATACTAAAATCATCGAGTCCATGATAACATCTAGGGCTCCGTAAGCTCTACTGGTAAAACCAAAACACATCATGTCTGTATCACAGACATTCCTAACCATAAGATCCTCAACAATAAACAGATCTAATCACCAACGATATATAATCACCAAAGAATAGAACCTCCAGTGTGAGAGCAATGCTCTATCACACGAAATACCACATATGTGGGAGCAACGCTCTACCACAAGAAATCCTCCATATGTGGGAGTAACACTCCACTACAAATAATCCGAAATATGTATCTGCAATAAATATGGGAGAATACTCCGCTACAAACGATCCGTAATATGTGGGAGCAACGCTCCACCACAGACAATCCATAAGTGTCCAAGGCACCTAACTATCTAGCTAGAGACTGTACGAGATCTCTCTACCACAGATCACTGTGGTTAGCCTAGGGTATCACAATCCAGTAATCAAATCAAATTCATAGTCCACTACATCATCATCCTAGTGGGTCGGTCACCCACTAATAGGAGAATTAGTTGACAGGATAATACAACTAATGTCATAATATAGACATTTAACATTCTACATTCCACATAAGTAGACTCATCATGATGCTACCAACCATACACCTAACACACGTGCACACACAACATAGGTATGATCGACATAATCCTCCAATTGGTTCACACCAAAAGTACTCACATCATAGGTATAAATCACCGTGATACCTCCAACAATGTATACCGAACCCGTGTGCATATATCATCGTAGGTAAAATCAACAATACCCCTCAAACAATACTCACATGACAAATATACACATATACCAAGAGTATAATCAACATATACTTCCAATAAGGCATACTTAAACCCAGGTGCATTCACAAATCACACATAATCAACAAGATACCTCAAATACCACACTAAACACATATGTACATACCACAATACCGATGTAGTCGACAAGATACTTTCAACATGACATTCACACCCATGTGCACATACCACGACACAGATTTAAATCGATAAGATACCTCCAACACGTCAATCAGGCACGTACAGCTAACTAAATAGCTATAATCCACAAGATACCTACAATAACCATATCTAGATGGGAATACCCACCCTATCCACAAATGAACTATCCATCATAGAACTCCTTCAACTCATAACAATCATATGTACACTTCATAGATATGCATAATCAGCATATTTAATCCAATCTATCACACCAACCCTATGCCATATTCGAAGTTATCCAATTAGGTACAAACAGTCTAAAATTACAGTACCCATGGAATAGGATACTTCGATCCTCTATCGACTGACCAAATCATCAATAGTATATGGATAATCCAATCCTTTCCCACGTCAGGATAAGCTAGATACTCGAAGTGCTCAAGATATCCAACTAACCACGAATAACTCAAGATTCAAACATCTAGAAGTAAAGTAGGTCAATCCCCTACTGTTCGGGTCAACAAAACTAATCGGTCATCTACTAACTAATCAAGAATAAATAAAGCCTCTACAAGCATCTAAGGTAAATCGATCACGACTACCCAAATCAACAAACATAGATCAGTCTTCTTCTGACCGATCTAACAAAAGTAAACTAATTATCTGCTGATAAAATTAACTAAGATAACATGGTATTCTACGGCTAAGTCAACATGAATATATAGATACTATCCATTATCCAACTAATAATAGCAGAGACTGGTATGTACCTCAATCCATTATCCAACTAGTAATAATAGAAACTAAAACTACTGGTGTATGATATGAAAAATCATCAGAAACTGTAATCCCTCACATGTAATATGGCTACAACATCAGACAGATACCAGATACAAAGTGTCATAACTATCACATTCAACAATGCATACTCTAACTAAATAGTAGGATAACAGTATACCAACATACCTCCTATAGCTTGGAGATGTCCTGCTGCTGCCAGGTCCCAAAACCCACAAAGTCACATCGAGGAGACCAAAACACGAAATCCGAACACCGGAAAAATAAGACATGTAAGTCGATCTCTGATACCAAATAAATTGATATAAGATAAATCTCGAAAATCCAGAACACATAGCAAGTATCGTATACCTGCTCTGATACCACTAAATTGTCACGCCCCAGAGGAGTGCCTGTCCGAAGAAATTTCGGCAGCACCTCCCCTGTACCGGTGACAATCTGAAACACTTCTACAGACATAAGATACCTCAGCCACATGCAGCTGGAATCATAACAATAAAAGAAAACAAATACAACCAAACACAAAACTGCTAGCCGGCTAGGCTTACACAACCAACAACAAATACAAAATACCACATAACAACATCAACACTCCAAAAACAAAACCGGAGTACAGAGCTAAACAAAACTGATACATAAACAAACAAAACATACGTGAAACCGATAAGTCTTCTGATGTGACGTGGGGACCAGCAGACAGGATATTCCAAGCGACACAAAAACCAACCTGGTACCTGAAAAAAATAGTATCAACGGGGGTGAGTTCAACAACTCAGCGAATACCAATGGACATGAGTAGTAAGATATATCTAACAGCAACAAACATGGAATACAGCTTCCTAATCATATATAGGGAATACGCAAAACTGAAAGGTAACTGAGGAAGCTGTACTCACCAGGAACTCCTATCCAGACAAAAGGGTCGTCAAACCGAAAGTGTCAATAATCCTGTATGCAGGTCAAAAGTATGTATCCAACCAAAATGCAGCAACCAAATGCAGCAAACACAATCATAAAAATATAAATGCATCAATGCATATGATGCTAATGATGCGTCCTGGTCACCCCTGACGCTAGTCAGTCATCTCACACACAAATGGTGAGACCGAGTGGGAAGGGATGTGACAACCGTGCACTCTGTCGTCACTATTCCTGATGAGTGACCGAGTGGACGGGATGCTGTCGGCTGTCCTCTGTCCCCAAATCATAAATGGGGAGCTCAATGCTCTCATCTCCGGTATATGATGACGGGAGGTATCTCTACCGGCTACCACGCTGAGTCACCCGACCAACGGAGCCAAACAGAGTCCACTTTGGCTACTACTGTTGCTACACTAAATGCCGAGCCAAACAGAGGAATCGATCACGGCTACCACGCTGAGTCCTCGGACTAACGGAGCCAAACAGAACCGCCACACACCATCGATATACCACTAATCCATGAGTGGTGGTGTATGCAGATCATAATCTGGCGATGTGCTCAACCATAGTAGAGCCGACAATCGCGCAGCATGCAATCATGATGCATGACACTAAGCATGGTCATAAACTGGTCAACATAACCATATCCATATGTATAAAATGAGTACGGTAAAATCGATGGTCACATACCAAGATCTAGAGTACACAGGTCAGATAGAATATCAAAAACCTATATCCTGAACATAATAAGTATGGAATGTCCCGATCAGCATAAAGAAAAATCCATATATACATAATATGGGTACCACAGTATCAGTATGTCAAATCCACGGATCTAGGGTATACTGGTCCTTTATGGTATAACAACCTAGATCCTAAACATATCCCCCTTCCATAGCATATGTACCTACAATATGCACAGATCAAAGCCACAAGATCTAGGTACACGAATCATATATGATATACCAATAGAAATACACAATCCAAGCATGGCATAAAAACCTAAGTATCAGATAATTTGGATATACATGTCAGAAACAAAAATCCAGAGTCTAACCCTAACCTCAGTAAAACATGGTATGTCACTCTAGAAACTAAGATACTCATGGTAATAAGGTACTCATGGCAACAAGATACTCATGGTAACAAATCACGAGATATTAGTACGGATACTTCACAGGTGACAAATCTAACATGCTATGGATATCAAACAGTGACATACCAAAGGCAAACATATTCATTGCTTGTAGTTATAAAATACTATGCATATCCAATGACAATATCATAAAAGATAAGTCAAGAGGTACCCGCCTCAAAAGAAGATCGTATCCAGAAATCCTACGTCGAGGCGCCTATCTCGAATCACAGTCCTGTAACAACATGATATATGGATTTAACTAATTACATATAAATTAATTAGCTAAATCATATCCCCGAGAAACTCACCTAAATCCAAATCCAATTACATATGTATCAATTCATACCTAAAACAACATGTATCAAGAGCGTGCCAACTCAATCCATACACCAAACCCTTACCTTACTTCTACACATAAATCTAATCAATCTACACATGATTCATTATCTAACTCAACATGTAGCCAAATTCCTACAACATACCTCAAACTCACAGCTTTGTTTCTAGAACAAGAAACTACTGGAACTTGCTGGAATCAGTGACTGCCGGATCCAAGAGTAACCCACAGCAAACTATACCCGCTGGAAACTTCACTGCTCGAAAATAAGAAGAGAAATTCACTTATCAGCACCCAACAATACTACCCAGAAATCAACTACCCAATTTACCAATTAGGGTAGAACACTTACCTCCCAGATCACTGCTAGGGTGACCTCTTCTCACCGTCATCCAGAAGATCAGAAAATCACACACACAAAAAAAAAATGCTAAGGCACGGGAGGCGTGACCACCTTGGGGAAGAAGATGTAGAGGCAGTATCGAGAGGGAAGAAAGACTCGCCACTAGATGCTAGTGAACCGGTGTTAGCTCACAGGGACGATAGTGCTGCTCGGGTCGAGAGACGGCCGCCAGGCAGGGAAACTAGGGTATGCTGAGGTCGGCTGGTGGGAGGGACTCAGGCTGCCGGCGCAAAGGAGACGTCGACTGGAGAACTAGTGTAGAGGAACGGAGACCCTCGATTGCCTCTCGTCGGCCGGCGAAGCTAGCGTCAACAGAAAAGAGGAGAAGGGAGTCTTCGGCGTCAGCAGTGGTGGAGACGGCTAGGGCACCGGAGATTTGCGCAAAGAGGGGTGGAGACCGGAAGAAGGGGAGAGGAGAAGATGGAATGCGTCGGGAGAAAGCAGCGGTTTTGGTAGCACGCCAATTGGGAGAGGGCGGTTAGGGCAAGGGAAAGGATCGGGCGGCTTGACACGAGGAGGGAACGGAGAAAAATGGAAAAGAAGAAAAAAGAAATAGGAAAAAGGAAAATAAAACTTTTCCTCACTAAAACAAGGTAGCCTAAACAGGCTTTTCCCGGGGCCCTATTTTATCCCCGTAAACTCGTCCATATGAGCTCCGAAAAATTCTCGAAAAATTTCTAAAAATTTCGGAAAAATCCCTTATCATTATTTGCTAATTTTCATTATTTTACATTCTCCCCCACTAATAAAAAATTTGGTCCCCAAATTTCGTTATCTACCATCAGCAAATACTAACAACAAATAAAGAGTATAAATGCTGAACGGTAAATAATATCACACACCTCAAGTGAAAAGATGGGGTATCGTGCTCGCATAATATCCTCGAGCTCCCAAGTTGCCTCCTCGTCTATATGATGCTGTCATCTGACATCAACCAGCCGGATAGGAAAAATGGAAAAGAAGAAAAAAGAAATAGGAAAAAGGAAAATAAAACTTTTCCTCACTAAAACAAGGTAGCCTAAACAGGCTTTTCCCGGTGCCCTATTTTATCCCCGTAAACTCGTCCATATGAGCTCCGAAAAATTCCCGAAAAATTTCTAAAAATTCCGAAAAAATCCCTTATCATTATTCGCTAATTTTCAGTATTTTACAGTATCATGTGATTATACTATCATAAGAAACATGGTAACATATGTAGGTCCCTTTGGAGGCCGGCAAGAGGGAGGGGTGAATTGCCCTACAAAATAAAACCAAAAACCCTTCTCGGATATTCAACTAACTTAAAAGAACTTATAATTAAAAAGACAGAGACTAATTAAAACAGAAAGTAGACACAGAGGAATTACTTGGTTTGCAATCAGAGGATTGCTAATCCAAGGCAAAGAAGGCGCACTAATTGATTCTCCTCTGGGCGGAGTAGCCTCTTACAGCGTTGAAAGCACAGAAAGAAATAACACAAATGAAAGCACTGGATTACAAGTAGTTGTTCTTTTTTTGATCATTGCTTCTGGACCAAGGCTATATTTATAGCCTTGGTCGGGGCGCCTAGAAGGGTTCCGGGCACCCTGGGGGGGATACATTTTATCCCCCAACGGTCGGATCGAGTCAAAACTCGATCCTGTTGAAAAGTCGATTCCGGGCGCCCGGAAGGGTTCCGGGCGCCCCGGTCGGTTCCGGGCGCCCGGAGCCCTAAGGTCAACATAAGTTGACTTTTCGACTCCGGTTCAGCTCATCTCGGTCCGGGTCTGTTCGCTCCGGCTCCGTTTGCTTGGGTGATCTCGGCCTTCCGGAATAGAGCTCACCCGAATCCATGTTCTGGCCTTCTCCTCGAGCAGCCTTCCTTCCCGGTTTCTCGTCCCTCGAATGCCGCGCACGTTCTTCTCATCCGCCGGTGTACTCTTCCGCGGTCACCTCGTCCCTCGGACGCACCGAGCCCGTCGGCTCTCTCCCCGTGCCGTCTTTCTCGTTAGCCGCGTCTTCCGCTCGACTTCCTGTGTTCCTAAGCTCCTGCACACTTAGACACAAGGGTTAAACAAACGCAGGACCTAACTTAGCTTGTTTGATCACATCAAAACACATTGGGGTTCCAACAATCTCCCCCTTTTTGATGTGAGCAACCCAAATTATGTTAGGGTAACCATATGCAGTAAAAACGATTTATATTCCAATAAGTCCAAATATTTTTCAATTGAAAAATTATAGTACCTCCCCCTAGACTTAACATACTTCTCCCCCTTTGATCACATAAAATTGGGGTTAATGTAAAACATGTAAAGAATTAATATTTTTCATTTAAGTAAAACATTTTTCAGAGAAAACAGTCATAAGTGTTAAAAAAATTTCTAATTTAAAAAAAAAAAATTCTAAGTTAATATTCATAAGAAACAATTCTAAGTCAATTTTAAGAAAAATTATAAGGCAATAAAAAATTCTAAGATAACTAAAAAAAATTCTAAGTCAATTTTCATACAAATTTCTAAGATAAAAAAAATTTCTAAAAAAAATTTTAAAATTTTAATTTTTCTAGCATCAATTGAATAACTCTTTTAAAGCATTATGTAAATTAAATTAATGCTTTTTCAGTTAGTCAATTAAACTTTTCATTTCGATACTTGGCTTCCAGGTCGTGGCGAGGCACTAGGCCTTCTTGGTTATTGGAGCAACAACCACTTCCTTAGACAAAGCCTCATAATGAAACTAGTCGTTTAATTTCCTTGCTGAAAATGCTAAGTCTAAATTTAAATTAAACAGGTTTTTGGAACCCAGTAGAGGTCCCTACCTACAGGGTTAACCAAGTATTTCCTAGGTACATAGATTTTTGATATATTTCTAATTTGACTTTGATGAAATCTATAATACCAATTTAAACCTCTATAATTTCTAAAAGTAGAAATATTTGAACTTTTATATTTTTTCAATCTTTCTATTTCTTCTTTTAGTTTTTTATTTTCAATTTTCAATTTATCAAAATCCTCTATAAGACATGATTTTGCTAAAATTCTTTTTGTTTCAAAAATTTCATCTTTTAATTTGATATTTTCATTTTCTAATTTATACATGGATTTAGTCATTGCCTTAATCCTAGAATAAAGTTGATCAGGGGGTAAAAGGCATACCTCACTTACCATATCGGACTTGAAGCCTGAATCTCCCCCTGCTTCGCTGCCTTCATCTGAGGTCGCTCCCCCTTCATCGATGCTAGGTTCTGATGAGCTTTGCCCTTCGTAACTTGCCATCAGCGCTATCCCAGCATATTCTTGAGCTTCTAATTCGGATGAAGAAGTGTCGTCCCAAGTTGCTTTTAGGTTGTGTTTCTTGGGTGTCTTCATTTTGACCTTCTTGAGTTCTGGGCAGTCTTCCCTTAGGTGTCCCTCCTTCTGACACTGGTAGCACCGTACCTTTCTTCTACCTTTTTGATTCTTGTTATTCTGCATTTTAAATTTATTAGATCTAAAAAACTTTTTAAAGTTTCTTACCATGTACGCTTCTTGATTGTCTTCGGAGTCTGACTCGGGTTCATCCTTATTGGTTGCGTTCAGCGCCATAGTCTTGGTTGTGTCCTTTGATATCTCTGCACATCTAGTTTCGTGTAATTCAAGGGTAGAAAACAACTCTTCTAAAGTACTTACCTTCAGGTCTTTTGAGATGTAGTAAGCATCGACGATTGATGTCCATTCCGGATTTCTTGGAAACGCATTGAGCGCGTAGCGTATAGTGTCCTGGTTTGTTACCGTTTCACCAAGATTTTTGAGACCAGTAACTAGTTCTTTTACCTTTGCATGTAGACCGGCTACTTTCTCACCTTTCTCCAGACGGATGTTCATCAGTTTGTTGCGGAGGATGTCCCTTCTAGCGAGCTTTGCTTCGGACGTGCCTTCGTGGAGTTCCAAGAACTTCTCCCAAAGTTCTTTAGCAGATAAGTAGTTTCCGATGCGGTTGACCTCTTGAGGCGGTAACACGCTCAGCAGGTGATGTTCCGCACGGCTGTTTGCTACCGACTCATTCTACTCCTTCTTCGTCCAATCGCTCTCTTCTTTTTCTTTTCCATCTTTATCTATTGGAGCTACAAAACCATATTTCATAATAAACTGAATTTCAAAATCTGTTTTTAGGAATACCTCCATACGACGCTTCTAGTCTGTGAAGTTCCCCTCGAATTTTGGTGGAACAATGCTTGGTCCGGCCATCTTGTTGCTTCGATCGGTGGTTAGTCCTTTTGAAGCGCCTTGCTCTGATACCACTTGTAGGTCCCTTTGGAGGCCGGCAAGAGGGAGGGGTGAATTGCCCTACAAAATAAAACCAAAAACCCTTCTCGGATATTCAACTAACTTAAAAGAACTTATAATTAAAAAGGCAGAGACTAATTAAAACAGAAAGTAGACACAGAGGAATTACTTGGTTTGCAATCAGAGGATTGCTAATCCAAGGCAAAGAAGGCGCACTAATTGATTCTCCTCTCGGCGGAGTAGCCTCTTACAGCGTTGAAAGCACAGAAAGAAATAACACAAATGAAAGCACTGGATTACAAGTAGTTGTTCTTTTTTTGATCATTGCTTCTGGACCAAGGCTATATTTATAGCCTTGGTCGGGGCGCCTAGAAGGGTTCCGGGCGCCCTGGGGGGGATAAATTTTATCCCCCAACGGTCGGATCGAGTCAAAATTCGATCCTGTTGAAAAGTCGATTCCGGGCGCCCGGAAGGGTTCCGGGCGCCCGGAATGGTTCCGGCGCCTGGAGCCCTAAGGTCAACATAAGTTGACTTTCGGTTCGGGCCTTCTGCTCCGGTGCTGCTTGCCTCGGTCTCCGTTTGCTTGGGTGATCTCGGCCTTCCGGAATAGGGCTCACCCGAACCCATGTTCCGGCCTTCTCCTCGAGCAGTCTTCCTTCCCGGTTTCTCGTCCCTCGAACGCCGCGCACGTTCTTCTCGTCCGCCGGTGTACTCTTCCGCGGTCACCTCGTCCCTCGGACGCACCGAGCCCGTCGGCTCTCTCCCCGTGCCGTCCTTCTCGTTAGCCGCGTCTTCCGCTCCACTTCCTGTGTTCCTAAGCTCCTGCACACTTAGACATAAGGGTTAAACAAACGCAGGACCTAACTTAGCTTGTTTGATCACATCAAAACACTTTGGGGTTCCAACAACATAGTTAGCTTGGGTTCTAAGCTTCCTAATCCCTTGGGTTCTTATCATGGCCGAACCCCCCCTTAGATCTCAATTTAGGTAAAAACAACCTCCAAGCATGTGGAACCTAAATTATCATCACATCAATTTCATAGGAAGCATTGTAAGCATGATTAACTTGGTTTCTAAGTTCTCCAAGTCCCTAAACTTCATGTGGCCGAACCCTATCAGGTGTGAAACAAGGTCCCAAATGTCATGAAAGCATGGAAACCTTAAACTATATTTATAGCATTTTTTTCCAAGTAACATAGTAAGCATATTTGAGCTAGTTCCTAAGTTCTTCAAGCCCTTAACATATGTCATGGCCGAAATTTAACAAGTATTCATTAGGGCTAAAAGCAAGCATACAAGCATGTGAAATTGAACTAACATCATGTATAAATTCATAATAAGGCATCATACAATGGGTATGGCCGAAACTTACCCTAGCCTCATTTTAGGTCATTAAACAACATATAGCATGAGAACTTTGGCTTTCTACTTATCATATTTCATGTAGAGTGACATGAGAATATTTAATTTTTGTTCTAGGGTTTCTAGGGCATCTATCCCTTCATGGCCGAAACATACAATGGTCCATTTAGGTCATGGAAAAATTATACGAGCATGTGACTCAATCAACATATTATCATATTTCCATAAGAAGCATTTTTAACACAATTGGTTTCAATTCTAAGGCCTCTAGGTCATCTAAACCCTACTTGGCCGAGACTCATCAGTGTTTAAATTTGCTTCAAATAGCCTAAAAGCATAGGAAGTCATACAAGTTTCATAGCATGTATAAAGACAAGCATAATAAACATACATGTGAATTGTGTCTTAGGCTTCCTAGGTTTCTTTCCTTTTTCTTTTATTTTGCCTCATGGCCGAAATCTACCAATCTCTAAACTAGGTTTTAAGTGGCCTAAAGCATGGAAAACCTAAGTAAGTTTCATGGCAAAAATTACTAAGAACATCATATACAAATTTGGTTCATAAATAAGCTAGGACCCTTGTGATCTTACATGTCATATATCATGTAACTAAATTCTCTATACCCTAATTAAGCATGAGAGCATTAAACAACTTTCATATCTTAATATCACAGAGGTCTTGAGCATGTTAAAATTTTGTTTAAGCTTTTCTAAGCTATCCATCTTATCATGGCCGAAAATCTTAATAAAGAGTTCATGAATTTCTAGCAATATTCAACATGCAATTCTTTAAGAGAACTCTATATTCTATCATATAAACATGGTTACTTAAATTTAAAGGTCTTCCTAACCCTAAGCTCTTTTCTTGGCAGAAACATATGAGTGGATTTCTTTTGGTTCCAAGTAACTTTTAAGCAAGAAAAACCAACAAAAGACCCTTAGTAATTCATGGAGGGAATCTTGTACTAGTTTGGTTAAACAATGATTTCCCTAACCTCTTTAAAATATTTTTGGCCAAAATTCTAGGGTTAGGTACTCCTCTGACCAAGCATCATATAGGTATAAAAACATGAAAGAAAACCTTCCTACATAGCATAGAAAAATATCATGAAATGAGGACTTGTTTAAACCTTCCTAGATTTGAAAACTCTTCTTTGGCCGAATTTTTCTTAAATTCTATTCTAGGTTTTCTAATCCTCATAAAATCCGAAAAGCACATAAAACGCCTTGTACCACAGGTGAGGGGAAGCTTACTTCCTTTTCACTTGTGGATCTAAGGTGTGGTGATGGAAGAAGTAGCCTCTTCTTCTAGTTCCCTTCCCTTGATTCCTTGCTAAGTCCTCCTTGTATCTTAGGCTTTCTTAGGAGAAAACCTTGGCTTGGGCCGAAGATGGAGGAGAGGGGACTAAGGTTCTCGGTGATGGAGAGGAGAGAATGAGAGAAAAATAAAATCTCCTCTTTACATACTCTCTTTTATGTTAAGGGGGAAGAGGTAGCAAAATTAGTTTTTGCTTTCCTTCTCCCTTAGCCCTTTTTTTTCATTTTTTTTCTTTTTTTTTATTTTATTTTCTAATTTATTCTCATCATTTATGATGAGAACAAGGGGGAATGAATCCCCTTCATTCTCCATTTAATGTCACGGCAAGAGAGGGAAAAGAGAGAGAAAGGGAGGAAGGCAAGTTGCCTTTCTCTTGCTCTTTTCTTGCTTTCTCTTCTTAGATCTTTACTCCTATCTTTATCATGCATTCCCTTTCCTTGCTATCAATATCTTCTCTCTATCCCAATTGGTTTCTACTAATTAATTCTATAAATTATAATATAAGAGGTTCAAGGTTCAATCCTTGACCTCCTCTTCTTTTTATTTCATTTTATTTCTTTTTGCTTCAACTCACTTCTTATTATTTTTCTAAGGCAAAATTCATCATTCTCTTATTTATCTTAAAAGTTTAGTGGGTGTTACACGGGTAGGATTTAAAAGGTGAGAAAGGAGAGAAAAGAAAAAGGGATCTCACATAATCCTCTAGGTACCCTCCTTTGTGACCTTCACTTCACCCTTTTCTTGGAACACAACTCATACACCTTCTCCCTCCATGAAAGCTCACGACAACCACAGCAAAGGAGGAGGAAGAAGGTAGGAAGAAGATGGAATGAATGCACACATCAATTGCCACAAAACCAAAACTTATTTTGCATTAGTGTGGCCGACCACACCATTGTAACCTCCCCATTTAATGTGGCCTGCCACATTAAATGGAATGGGAGGTGTAACCTCCATGAGGTGGCACACCTCATGAGGTGGTGATGATGTGGCTGTCATGTAGGATGAGTCATCCTCCATGAAGTGGCAATTCATCAAGTCAAACTTGATGTTTCAACTTCCCTTTTTGGTCAAGTCAAAATTGACCAAATTTTCTTCCTTGTTGAGTTAAATCCAACCTTTGATTCAAGCCAATTTGAATTTAATGAATCTCAATTCATTAATACAAATTAACTCAATGAATCAAATTTAAATTAGACTTATTCAACAATTGAATCTAATTGAGTCTAACTCAATAAGTCTAATTTCGAATCCAATCCTTAGTGCATCATATGAACCTAATCCAATTGGTTCATCCTATGAACCTAATCTCCATCCACTTGTTCTTTGTGTGTGACCCAATAGGTTCTTGTAACGTTGGCAATGCCCCTAAACTCATTTAGAAGCATAAGTAATGAGCGGTATCTAGCAATACATCATTACTACCCAAGTTACAAGAATGTCGAGATCCGACATCACCTTGTGACTACTAGTTGTGACTCCTCACAAAATATGACAAGTGTCCTTCTATCCTAGACATCTAGATTGATCAATGTGAGGCATAGATCGTGTCATCCTCTGATCAATCTAAATCTTGAACTCCAAGTAGACTCACTAAATCAAATGAGCTCAATATCCTATATTGACTCATTTGGGCATGGCCATGCACTTCATGGTCTCACTCTATCAAGAATACCGATGTCTCTCCCGTCATATAGGAGGGATAGATCCCATCTACATCACTCACATCCCTCTGCATAATTCGTTACATATCCAGTAATCGCCTTTATAGTCCACCCAGTTACGGGTGACGTTTGACGAAACCAAAGTACATAACTCCTTATGTAGGGATCCATGGTGACTTCAGGTCTAAGGACTAGTAGTCATACTAATAGCCACATGAGAAAGTATATGACACTCTTATAACGATCCATGATACTTTCTCATGACGGGTCATTCAGTATACATTCTCTAATGCATATCCATGTGTCAACTTGATATCTCTATATCCATGACTTGTGAGATCAAGTCATCGAGTTGACCTACATGCTAGTTTTATTACATTAACATTGTCCCTGAATGTTAATACTCGACTAGGAATGATTAAGAGTAGTGTTCCCTATATCATCTCACTATCGATTCTGCTAACCAATTGATATAGTTAAGAACTTTCTACTCAAGGACGTTATTATACTTAGTTTATTTGGCACCAATACAAGTAAGTATAATAACCAAAGACCAAATGCCTTTATTTATATAGAATATGATACAACAAGTCCAAAATACATTCATCAAATGATTGGCTCTAGGGCTCTAGCTAACATCTGCACGGTCGTGCCGATTGGCACGTCCTCCTCTTTTCTCCCCTCGGCTAAGGTTACACGGTCGTGCCAATTGGCAGGGCCTGAGTTTTCTCCTTCTCTACGGCCGTGCCAATTGGCACGACCCGTGTTCTTCTTTTCTCTACATAGGTCCCATGGTCGTGCAAGGTTGCACGGCCCATGGCCTTCATCCCTCTGTTGGCTTCGCACGGTTGTGTGGGGTCACACGGCCAACTCCTTTAGGCTCACGGTGACTCGCCTTTCACCATTTTGCTTCTTCTGACGCCCCCACACCCATGAAATGTTCATGGCCAGCTCGTGGAGGCTCTGCACATCCTGAAAATGAATAATAAAAAGTAATAAAGAAATAATAAAAGTACTCGACTCGAACTTAATAAAGAAATTAAACGATAAACGGAACGATAAACTAAAATGAAAACCCTTGGGTTGCCTACTAAGAAGCGCTTGTTTTAGGTCTTTAGCTCGACCCCGATTCAACTAATGTGAACTAAACTCATGGAAGCACGGTTCTCCTCCTAGTGTTAATGCTCCAGTCTACGCCTTTAGTTTATCTCGTGTAGGATAAATGTATTTCTTATTGCTCGCTGGAGGGGAACTCTCATGGAAACTGCACTCCTCGACTTTGTGTAAGTTGATCTTGCTAGAGTTTCCCTGAGAAGAGGGGTCACAGATGGAGGAATTAGATAAATTAAATTCAATCTTTTCTTTGTCGATCTCCAAGGATAACTTGTGACTTTTCACATCAATGATGGCTCCAGCTGTGGCAAGGAATGATCTTCCAAGGATGATCGGTATCTTGGGATCCTCCTCTATATCCAAGATAATGAAATCTGTGGGAATGATATATCCACTCACTTCTACTAACATGTCTTCCACTATTCCCATTGGGTATCTACATAAATAGTCAGCTAATTGCAGTGCCATAGTAGTCAGTTTAATGTTCTGGAGTCCCAGCTTCTTACATAAAGAGTACGGAAGTAGGCTAACACTGACCCCCAAGTCGTAGAAAGCTCTCAGTATGAGTTCAGAACTAATTTTGCACGGTATGGAAAAACTTCCTGGATCCTAAAGTTTTGGTGGAGTATTTGTCATAAGTAGAGCACTGTAATTCTCTGTTAATGCTACGGTCTCCAAGTCTCCCTTCTGCCTCCTGTTAGATAAAATACCCTTTAAGAACTTTACGAACTTCGGTATTTGGTGCAGTGCATCTATCAGTGGTACTTCTACGCAAATTTTCTTAATCTTCTTCAGGAATCGGTTGAACTCTTCATCCTTCTAAGAGGTTATCAGTTTTTGAGGGAAAGAAATCGTCTGACTTTATGGGGGAATTTGAAGAGTTCCTTCAACTTTCTTAGTAACTTCCTCTCCATCCCTGTTCTGGGTCTGATTGGGCATTAGGGGAGAGGGCTCTTCCTCTGAGTCAGGTCCCTTCTGAGTAATGATTTGGGGGTCTCCCACAGTTCATCCGCTCCTCAGCTCGATGTGGTTGCAGTGTTCTACTGGGTTTATATCTGGCTTCCCTTGAAATGTTCCCTGTGCTCTTGAGATGGACTAGGCTATCTGGGCTATCTGGCTGTCTTGCATCTTTTGATGTTTTTCAGAATTTTCCATTCTTTGAGTTAATATCTTGATCTCATTCTTCATCTCTTTTTGCTCTGAGAGAGCTTCTTCAAGCATCATTCCAATTTTGAACAATTGTAAAGGTTGCTCTTGAAAAATCTGTTGTCCAGATAAGTACCCCTGTTGCCCAGGTGAGTAGTTCTGTTGTCCAGGTTGATAGCTTTGTTTTGCTGGCCCTTGGCCCTGATTGTTCTGGTATGAGAAGTTTGGGTGATTCCTCCAACCTGGATTGTATGTGTTGAAGTACGGATTGTTTTGCCTTTGGTTGTAGTTGACTATCGCATCACACGGCTCAAGTTGATTTATCTATGCTTGTATTGGCCCTTAGGGGCAAGTATCTTGAGCATGATCCGTACTTCTGTAAGTTTCGCAAACATAAACTATCACATTGGTCATGTTGTTGTTGTTTCCCATGGCCTCAAACTTCTTGGTCAGAGCGTCTAGCTTTGCAGACATGAGAGTGACTGCATCTACGTTGAATTTTCCTGACGCTTATATTGGATTCCCTGAGAAAGAACCACTAGATCTTTCTGATGCCCACTGATGGTGATTCTGTGCCACATTCTCTATGATCTCTTCAGCTTCATCAAGGCTCTTGTTCATCAATGCTCCTCCTACTATAGAATCGAGAGATACCTTCGTGTGATAGTTGATTCCATTGTAAAAGGTGTGTAGAACCAACCATTTCTCAAGGCCATGATGGGGGGCACTGTCTCAGCATACTTTTGAATATGTCCCAGGCTTCAAATAATGATTTTGAGTTTATCTATTTGAAGCTTACAATCAAGTTCCTTATGTGGGCAGTTTTTCTCGGTGGATAGAATTTGTTTAGGAATTTATGCTCACACTGCTCCCAAGATGTAATGCTATTTGCTGGAAGAGAATTTAACCACTACTTGGCTCTATCTTTCATGGAGAATCTGAAGAGCGATAACCTTACTAATTCTGGAGGGACTCCGTTCACTTTCATGGTACCACAGATCTAGTAAAAAATCTCTAAGTGGTGGTTTGGATCATCGTGCGGTCCTTCTCCAAATTGATTCTGCCGAACCATGTGAATTACTACAGGCTTTATTTCAAAATTGTTAGCTTCGATTGTTGGTCGAGTGATGCTAGACCGAACCTCTCGTGCAAAAGGTGATGCATAATCCTTCAACAATTTATCAGCCATCTCTGAAGATTCTTGTACTACTTGAAATGCTTTTTGAAGGTTTCTTCTTCTCAGGAAGGTCCTATCGATCTCTGGATCGAACGGTAGAAGTTGTCTTGAAAGATTAGCTCTTTGCATGCAAAAAAATAAGATATGAAATATAGTAAAGAAGGAGAGACGAAATAATATTATTTTTGGCGTTTTAATAAAATTACAGAAGGTAAATAAAAATAAGAATAAAATTATTTATCTCTAAATGTAAAATATTAGAAAAAGGAAAGATAAAGGAAAAGAAAACAAAGTCTAGTCTAATCTAATATGATTATCACTAATGTTATAGACGCAGTCCTTAGCAACGACATCAAAAACTTGTTACTATTCTGCAAGTGCACGGATTCGTCGTCAGTAATAAAGATTATCAATCCCACGAGTACTGGTTATAAGCACTAGTGATGACACACTTAGGATTAGCTACACTATCAATGGTTGTAAGTAATCTAAGAAAAGAGATTGGAAGGCGGAAACGAGAATTAGCAACGAGAAGTAATCAACCTGGTTTATGAAGAGTTCTAGGAGTTCGGTTTCATTGTGGTGGTATTGATGTATCACATAATATCCTATACTCATTGTCCATCAGCATTCATTCACCAGAAGCTAAAGCAACTATCCTTAAGCACCAAACAAAGACGATCCCTATGAAATCCTGTTACGGTTAACCCCTATCACTAGGGCACCTCGGTAGATCACAAGGACACAACTCTAATTGATGTTATCAAGGATAGAATTAAGGAGCTTAGTTTGGTCTCTTACTTCCTTGTGGAGGAGTTGCCTCTCCGTTCAAGAAAGTATCATAGATGCTCGTGAATGGGTTACCCCTGTCACTAGGGCACCTCGGGTGTATAATCTAAGGTATTCCTACACAATCAATCAACACGACATAGATATCAAGTAGTCGAAACAAAGCATGCAAAATCATCCAATGAATATAAGCATAATACGAGTCTTACATCAAAACCAATCCACAATTACTCCCTCATCCTAGAACAAGGACTCTACTCCATAGACGTCGGAAAAAACCCCGAAGACATGATGTATTTAAACATACAATTCTCAAACACGAAGAGAGAAAGAAGAAGTATGCTTATCCAATGACGACGAGTGATCTTCGGATCGAATCCTTTGCTTCTGGAGTTGATGTGGTGATGAAAGATCGTTGGACCGATCTCCTGGACGGCGTGGAATGACACTAGAGTGATTCTCCTGTTGACGGCTCGCTTCCTGACTCTCCCCCTTGAGGAAAAGGGTTAAAACCCTTTTATAGGATAGGGTGCGGCTATGGCGGCACAACCGTGTAAGGATGGCACGGTCGTGCCCTTCTTTGTCTCTGGCTGCGCTGCACGGCCGTGCCAATTGGCACGACCGTGTGAACTTCGGGCTCGGCTCCTGGGACACGGCCTTACAGGGTTGCATGGCCATGTGCTGCATGGTTGCGGTCATGGGAGGGCATGGTCGTGCAGGGTTACACGGTTGTTCCTTGCTTGGTTGCTGGCTGTGAGGCACGACCATGCAAGGTTGTACGGTCGTGCTCTGATCCCTCTCTAGATTGGACACACGGCCATGCAAGGTTGCACGACCGTGCTCTCTGCTTTGTTTCGATGCATCAACAATCATCGTTTTCACTCCAAAAGTTGTCCCTGTCAACACAAAACCAAACAAAGAGCAGATATCCGAACAAAAGAGTATATATGATGAATACATGATAAAAGAGGTGATCATGCAAGGAATATATACGTATAAAGCAAGTGAATGTGCGTTAAAATATGCATAAATGATCATTGATCCTGTCAGAGAAGCTAGACAAAACGGAGAGCCGGGAGAAAAAACCTACTGCTGATGGAGAATAATACCTATGGAACACCGATCCGAGAAACTCAAAGTCGATCCAAGAAGATGAAACCCCAAGAGTGTCCTCTCGATGCAAGATACCAATGGCGATGAAGAGATCCGATCGAAGAAAACCCAGATCCGGAGCTTCCAAGGCTTCCTGCGCACAAGAGACCAACCAACACTACCGTTAGTGACCTAAGACTGGGGTGGGAATCCCTGGCTAGGCCCTCCGACGCTCAAGTTAGTGATCTCTCTTGGTGTGGAAGAAGGAGGAAGAAGATGAACAGTAGTTGAAAAATTAGGGTTATGAATGTGTGCAATGATGTGAACTTAACTTGCCAACGGAGAGGATTCCCCTTTTTATACCACTTTATATAACCTCCGTAGTCATGAAGTGGACCCCGGTTTATTAGAGTTTGTTATGAGATGACGTTGTAGGGTTTTTCGGGCCGCAAAAATCGCTTTTCGCGTCGCGGAAACCCCGAATCACCCATGCCACCGGATCTGTGCAAAGGAAAAATTCGGAAAATTTCGAGTACGAGTTAGAAAACTTCGATTTACACTAAATCTACAAAGGTTAAGATGTTTATACCCTTGATGCGTGCCCGACGTGAATCCCGCTCGTCCAAAATGCCGGATCTCTAGAGTATCAAAATAGATACTCCTCTAGAAGTATCCACACAAACAACTCTAGATGGAGAAGACCAAAAACCAAGGTGTGCTAGCACCTATGTGGTATTCGGCCAAGGAGGAGGAGAGGGGAGAGAGCAAAAACTTGAGGAAGAGGATGAAGTAAATGAGGCTTGAATGAAAAATTCATTTTCATTCCCCTACAATAGTGGCCGGCCACATTCAAAAGAATGTAACTCCCATTTCCACATTAAGTGCGATTAATGTGGAGCCATTAAAGAGTTGTAACCTCCATGAGATGACACCCATGATGATGTGTACTAACATCATTGGTTCACATCAATGCCAACTCACCAATGAGGTGGCATAAAGTCAAGTCAAACTTGACTTTTAATCTTCCTCTCAAGTCAAGTCAAACTTGACCAAATCTCTTACATGGTTGATCTAATCTAACCATTTGATTCAAGCCAACTTAATATAATGAATCTAATTCATTTAATTAAATTGATTCAATGAGTCATAATCTAAATTAGACTCATTGAACACATGAATCAACTTGAGTTGAACTCAAGTTAGCCCAATTAGGATTACTCTTAATCCAATTTGATTTATCAAATGAATCTAATCCTCTTGGTTCATCATATGAACCTAATCTCCATCTAATTTTCCTTAGTGTGTGACCCTATAGGTTCTTGTAACGTTGGCAATGCCCCTAAACCCATTTAGGAACATAAGTAATGAGCAGTATCTAGCAACACATCATTACTACCCAATGTTACAAGAATGTTGAGATCCAACATCACCTTGTGACTACTAATTGTGACTCCTCATAATATATGACAAGTGTCCTTCTATCCTAAACATCTAGATTGGTCAATGTGAGGCATAGACTGTGTCATCCTCTGACCAATCTAAATCTTGAACTCCAAGTAGACTCACTAAATCAAATGAGCTCAATATCCTATATTGACTCATTTGGGCATGGTCATGCACTTCGTGGTCTCACTCTATCAAGAATACCGATGTCTCTCCCGTCATATAGGAGGGATAGATCCATCTACATCACTCATATCCCTCTGCATAATTTGTTATATACCCAGTAATCGCCTTTATAGTCCACCCAGTTACGGGTGACGTTTGACGAAACCAAAGTACATAACTCCTTATGTAGGGATCTGTGGTGACTTCAGGTCTAAGGACTAGTAGTCATATTAATAGTCACATGAGAAAGTATATGACACTCATATAACGATCCATGATACTTTCTCATGGCGGGTCATTATGCAGATTGCATACTCTGCTAGTATGTTGTGATCTCATAACCCTCAGGTCGTGTCATGTACACATCCTGCTAGTCTTATTGCATTAACATTGTTCCTGAATGTTAATACTCGACTAGGAATGATTAAGAGTAGTGTTCCCTATATCATCTCACTATCGATTCAACCAATCGATTGATATAGGTAAGAACCTTCTCCTCAAGGACGTTATTATACTTAGTTTATTTGGCACCAATACAAGTAAGTATAATAACCAAAAACCAAATGCCTTTATTTATATAGAATATGATACAATAAGTCCAAAATAAACTCATGCACTTAGTGGTCTCACTCTATCAAGAAGAACGATGTCACTCCCGTTATATAGGAGGGATAGATCTCATCTACATCACTCATATCCCTCCGCATAATTTGTTACATACCCAGTAATCATTGTTAGCTAGAGCCCTAGAGCCAATCATTTGATGATTGTATTTTGGACTTATTGTATCATATTCTATATAAATAAAGGCATTTGGTTTTTGGTTATTATACTTACTTGTATTGGTGCCAAATAAACTAAGTATAATAACGTCTTTGAGTAGAAGGTTCTTACCTATATCAATCGATTGGTTGAATCGATAGTGAGATGATATAGGGAACACTACTCTTAATTATTCCTAGTCGAGTATTAACATTCAGGGACAATGTTAATGCAATAAGACTAGCATGTAGGTCAACTCGATGACTTGATCTCACAAGTCATGGATATGGAGATATCAAGTTGACACATGGGTATGCATTGGAGAATGTATACTGAATGACCCGCCATGAGAAAGTATCATGGATCGTTATATGAGTGTCATATACTTTCTCATGTGACTATTAGTATGACTATTGGTCTTTAGACCTGAAGTTACCATGGTTCTCTACATAAGGAGTTATGTACTTTGGTTTCGTCAAACGTCACCTGTAACTAGGTGGATTATAAAGGCGATTACTGGGTATATAACGAATTATGTGGGGGTTACCTACACATACCTATGTATACTTACTTGCTACAGCGGAAGTCTTATTTATAAAAGATTAAAAACTTTTCTTTTCTTTAAAATCAACATGACTAATCACCTGGACATATAAAACCACATAGCATACTTAACATGATTTGTAAGTCATAATGCCCAAACACAAAATTAAATGTCATGGAGTCATAAAGCAGTAACATAACTCGGCATAGTTCTTATTAAACAAAAAGCAGGTCTTTCTCCTTTAGCCAAGGCACTACCACACACATCCTTCTAGCCCCTCCTGCTGCTCCCCTAGTTCATCCATTCCTTGCCTTTATCTGTGGTACAAGAAAGTAAGCTGTGAGCACTCATGGCTCAGTAAATTCCTTTCCTACTCACAAAACCGTATAACATATTAAAATCACAAGACATAACACATGGAGGAAATTCATTATATCATGCAGCATATCATGGCATATCATAACGTAAGCATAAGGTATCATGGCATAACATAACATAATCATCAACTGCACCCTGACATATCATAACATCATCAATAATATCATGGCATAATCATAAGGTATATGCAAGGTGAATTCATAAACATGTATCATAAAAACATATGCAATATATCCTTTGAAAACTTATAATATACATACTTAAACATAATCATAACATGATTGGGGCCCCGGCTTGTACCACATACATAAATGCGCACGTCCTATGTAGGTCCAAGGTAGCAAGTCTTGAACCCTACAAGGCATACATACTAGGCCCGTTTCTTAGTCCATCGACCTAGGGGAACTTAGGAGCCCATCCTTAACGAGGCTCATTTCTTAGTCCATCAACCCCGGGGCGCTTATGGAGCTCACCCTTGGTACAAGCCATACATAAAGTAAAATAGCATGTTTATACATATCATGGTTCTTATCTTTTCTTGTACATCGTGTCACTTATCATATCATACCATATAGACTTTTGGGCACACAGCTCATCATAATGGTATGTAAAGATTTGGCACACAACACATTATATATTTTATGCATAAACTGACACACAGCACATCATATGTTTCATGCATAAAGTTGCACATAGCTTCATCATAAATAATACACACCATAGCATAAGGGTTTCCATCATGTATAGATCATAAGTGTGCATAATTAAACATAGAAGCATAGAAATCTCAAAAATCATGGCATATAAGATACATGGAAAACATAATTCGATCTCTAACCCTAATGTCTCTTAGTGGCCGAACCATATGGGTTGGGTTTTTTGGTAAAACTTCATCCCAACATGTGAACCCTAAGCAAGCATCACTTCTTATACCATAAGAACTATCATGAGCAAGTTTAGGTAGAGTTCTAGGTTACTTAAACTTACAACTTATCATGGCCGAACCTTATCAAGCATGCATTGGGTTAAAGACTATCATTCAAGCTTGTGAACCCTAAACAACTTTCATAGCAAACATTTCAAGGAATAATATGAGCATGGTTGAGTTAGGTTCTAAGTTTCCTAAGTCCTTCATCATGTATTGGCCGAATATTATAGGACTTAAAATTTAGGTTCAAGTGTCCTAAAAGCATGAGAACCTTAAACAACTTTCATAGCAAATATTTCAAGGAATAACATGAGCATAATTGAGTTAGGTTCTAAGTTTCCTAAGTCCTTCATCATGTATTGGCCGAATAGTATAGGACTAAAAATTTAGATTCAAGTGTCCTAAAAGCATGAGAACCTTAAACAACTTTCATAGCAAAAATATCAAGGAATAATATGAGCATAGTTGAGTTAGGTTCTAAGTTTCCTAAGCCCTTCATTATGTATTGGCCGAATAGTATAGGACTAAAAATTTAGGTTCAAGTGTCCTAAAAGCATGAGAACCTTAAACAACTTTCATAGCAAAAATATCAAGGAATAATATGAGCATAGTTGAGTTAGGTTCTAAGTTTCCTAAGCCCTAAATCTTGAAGTGGCCGAAACTTGTAGGATTTAAAATTAGGGTTCAAGTGCCCTAAAACATGAGAACCTTAAACAACCTTCATAGCAAGTATATCAAGGAATAACATGAGCATAGTTGAGTTAGGTTCTAAGTTTCCTAAGCCCTAAATCTTGAAGTGGCCGAAACTTGTAGGGTTTAAAATTAGGGTTCAAGTGCCCTAAAAACATGAGAACCTTTACAATTTTCTTAACAAACGTTTCAAAGAATAACATGAGCATGATTGAGTTGGGTTCTAAGTTTCCTAAGTCCTAAATCATGAAGTGGCCGAAGGTTATATAGCATGAATTTAATTTCCATACAACAATTAACATAAGCACATTAGATTAGCTACACAATCGTTTCATCAAGGAGATCATGAGCATCTTAGATTTGCTTTAAATTCTCGTAGGCTTTTTAAGAACAAAACATCCAAACATAGCCGAACCTTCATGGACATAAAATAGAGTTCAGCTTAACATATAATCATGGGTATATCGTAATAGTTTCATATCTTATCTTAAGGAGATCTTGGCATACTTAGTTTAAAATTAAAGCTCTCCAAGGCCCTTAGTTCTACCATGGCCGAATACTCATAAATCTAGGTTCTACCAAACATTTCAACATAGATAACTTCTTACCATAAAATACATGCTACAAGAGAAATATCAAGCATATAAATGTTTAGATCCTTTCTTTCTCTAGGTCCTTCCTTTGGTCTTATCTTGGTTAGAATTTCTTCATGATGTTTTCTTAGCTTTTTATGTGACCGAATTCTACATAGAAAAATAAGAGCTATTGTACCACAGGTGAGGGGAACTTACATCCTTTCGCTTGTGGTTTTCCTTAGAGAGAAAAGTGTTCTAGTGATAAGGAAGGTGGAAGCTTCTTCTTCTTGTACCTCCTCTTGTTTCCTTTGCTTGTAAGGGCTAGAACTTGAAGTTTCCTTCTCGGAAATTAGCTTTCTTGGAGAAGAACTTAACTTAGAAATTGGTATGAGGAGAGGAAAGGGGTTTCTTGGTTCGGTGAGAATGGAGAAGGGAGAAGGAGGAAGAAGAAAATGAATTAAATCCCTTTGTTTTTCTTCTCTAATCCTATTTATCCCTTTGCCAATGAGACATGCCCCCATTCTTTCCCCCAACTCCTCTTATCCCTCACTCCATTAATTCCCATGAAAATAGAGAGAGGGAGGGGAGTAGAAAATCCCTCTTTTGCTTCCTCCCTTTTCTTAACCAAGAGGGAAAAGAAGGTAAGCAACTTGGTTTTCTCTTGTTCTTTTTGCTTAGTTTTCTTTTCTCCTTTTACTAAATTTTTCATTCCTTCCTATCCAATTATTTCTCCTTATCCTAATGATTATCATTCATCAATTTATCTACATTAACTGTGGGAGGTTCAAGGTTCAATCCTTGACCTCACCTCTTCTTATTCTATATTTTCTTTTGTTTTTATTTTCCTTTTTATCTTATTCTTTTCATTTCTTTATGCTCTAAGGAAAATAATATTCATATACCTATTTTAAATTTTCGTGGGTGTTACATATATATTCTCTAATATATACCCATGTGTTAACCTGATATCTCATATCTATGACTTGTGAGATCAAGTCATCCGTTGACCTACATGCTAGTATCAATGCATTAATATTGTCCTTGTATATTAATGCCCGACTAGGAACAGTTAAGAATAGTGTTCTCTATAATATCTCACTATCAATTCAACTAATTGATATATTGTAGATAAGAACCTACTACCCAAGGACATTATTATACTTATTCAATTGGCACTGAACTGAAATAAATATAATGACCAACTTTACCTTTTATTAATAATGATATATGATACAAAAAAGAGCCCTTTATAATCATCTCATAATTGATACTAGGGCTAATACTAATAGTTTTGTTGTATTGTGTAAGCCTAGCCGACTAGCAGTCTTTGTTGTTTTGATTTGTATGGGCTTTCTTTCGTTTTGTTTTTAGTACAGTCGAGTGAGATGTTTATTATATATAACTGCGTGGTTATGTATTTTGTTCCAGCCGAGTAGGCTGAGTATATAATTGTGTGGTTATGTATATTCCAACTGTGTGGGCTGATATATTCTTGTGGATGTATGCATGATTCAGATTGTCACCGGTACAAGGGAAATGATGCCAAATTTTTATCTGGCAGGGACTCTTCTGGGGCGTGACAATTTATTGGTATCAGAGCCAGGTTTACGAGCCATATTTCCTGTGTTTTGGATTTCACATTTTGGTTTTCTCGATGTGACTTTTTGATTTTGGGACCAGGCAGCGACAGGACATCTCCAAGCTATAGGAGGTATGTTTAACTACTGTTATCATGCACTTCTTTTAGTACATGCATAGTTATCCATCATAGTTATTACATGTGTTAATACTCTTATGTTTGTACTTGTCTAGTTGTTTGTAGCATATATTTTATATATTGGGTCAACCACTAATCACGGTCGACCTTACTGGAGATCAAGGATTACAGTCTCAAGGGATTTCTTATATCATACTACTTGTAGTTTTAGCTTCTGTTACTACTAGTTAGTTAAGAATTAGAGTCACATATCAGCCTCTGTTACTATTAGTTGGGTAGTGGATAGTATCTACATACTCAGGTTGACTCAGTTAGTAGAGTATCGGTTTACTCCTGTTAGTTTGGTCAGTAGAGGACTGATATACCTTTGTTGACTTGGTCAGTAGAGAATTAATTTACTCCTATTGGTTTGGTTAGAAGAGGATCAATTTATCCTTGTTGACTTGGGTAGTCGTGGATCGATTTACCTTAGTTGCTTTTGTCGAGGATTGATGCACTCTTATTAGATCAGTTAGTAGATGACCGATTTATTTTTATTGGTTCGATTAGTAGGGGGCAGACTTATGTTGGTTGCTACTCGGAAAACCTATAGGTTCCACTGTACAAAAATTTTGTACAAAGGTCTGAACCTTTTCCTAGCTACCATGTGTTCTTTTAAATTAAATTTTGGATCGCCTGCGGAACTTAACACGTTTGATCCAAAACTTAATCTATTTGTTCTTTTAGGTTTTGACTTGGATCTCCTGCGGAACTTTACACGTTCGACCCAAGTCTCCTTAAGTTATTAATTCCATTAAATATTAATTTCCATAATTGGTTCCCAGTACTGACGTGGCGAGGCACATGGCCTTCTTGGATATGGGAGCAACCACCACCGACTAGACAAAACCTTTTATAGAAAGCTAATATTTAATTTCCTAAAATAACTTTAGGTTAACCAAAGAGAACAATCAAATCACAAGGAAAAGAAAAAACAAAAGAACACAACATCGAAAAAACATATTCGAAATTCTAGAATGTAAGCCTCTTGTATTTGATATTATTTCCATAAATAACTAGCATGATGCGGAAATAAAAATTACTAGTTATACCTTGTAGAAAAACCTCTTGATCTTCTACCGTATTCCTCTTCTAACCTCGGACGTTGTGTGGGCAACGATCTACCGAGATGAGAAACCACCAACCACCTTCTTCTTCTCCAAGCAAGGTTCGGCCACAAAGGAAGAACTTCACCAAAGAAGAAAACCAAAATACTAACCAAGCTCCAAGAGATGCTAGCTTTCTCTCCTTCTTCTTCTTCTTCTCCAAGTAGTATCCGGCCACCACAAGAGCTCCAAGGAAGGGAGAGAGGTTCGGCCACCACAAGAGGAAGAGAGGGAGAGGATGGCCGGCCACACCAAGGAACAAAAGAGGGAGAGAAAATAATAGAGGTTGTATCTCATGAAGGCACCCTCACACCTTCTTTTATATTCCTTGGCCTAGGCAAATTAGGAAATTTAATTATAATAAAATTTCCTTAATTTTCCTTGACATGAATTAATTGAGAAAAATAAAATAAAATTTCCCAATCAACTTGTGATGGCCGGCCACAATCAAAAGAGCAAATTAGGAGAGTTTCAATCAACAAATTAAAACTTCCTAATTTGTTTCCGGAAATTTTAAATAAAATTTCTCTTTAAAAATCTCTTCATGGTTAATAAAAGGAAATTTCTATAATTTTAATTTTATTATCATGTGAATAATTTTAAAGAGAAAATAAAATATCTCACCAATCTACAAATAAGGAAAGAGATCTAATCTCTTTCTTTAATCTTTTGTAGATCTTTTATAAGAGAGATATTTTAATTTAAATTCTCTTTAATAAATTATTTCTTCCACATAATAAAAATTAAAATTAAAATTCCTTTTTAATTTAATTTAGCCGGCCCCCACTAGCTTGGGTTCAAGCTAGGGCCAACCTAGGCCAGCCCTAGCTTGTTCCCAAGCTAGCTTGGCCGGCCCCAATTGGGTGGGTATAGAAGGTGGGTATAGGTGGGTATAGAACTCTATAAATAAGAGGCTACGATAGGGACCGAGAGGAGGAATTGGTTTTGGTCTCCCGATAAAATTAAGCATCCCGTGTTCGCCCCGAACACACAACTTAATTTTATCAATAATAATTCATTCCACTAGAGAACTATTATTGAACTACCGCACCAATCCCAAATTACATTTTTGGGCTCCTTCTTATTATGAGCATGTTAGTCTCCCTGTGTTTAAGATATCGAATGTCCACTAATTAAGTGAGTTACTGACAACTCATTTAATTAATATCTAAGTCCAAGAGTAGTACCACTCAACCTTATCATCATGTCGGACTAAGTCCACCTGCAGGGTTTAACATGATAATCCTTATGAGCTCCTCTTGAGGACATTATCAACCTAGTATCTCTAGGACACAGTTTCCTTCTATAATCAACAACACACACTATAAGTGATATCATTTCCCAATTTATCGGGCTTATTGATTCATCGAACTAAACCTCACCCATTGATAAATTAAAGAAATAAATATCAAATATATGTGCTTGTTATTATATTAGGATTAAGAGCACATACTTCCATAATAACCGAGGTCTTTGTTTCTTTATAAAGTCAATACAAAAGAAACGACCTCAAATGGTCCTACTCAATACACTCTGAGTATACTAGTGTAATTATACAGTCAAGATAAACTGATACCTAATTACACTACGACCTACTAATGGTTTGTTCCTTTCCATTTTGGTCGTGAGCTACTGTTTATAATTTATAAGGTACTGATAACATTATCTTCTGCATATGACACCACATGCTATGTTATCTACAATATAAATTAATTGAACAACTACAAACAAATGTAGACAATTTCACCAAATGTGATTCTTTATTCATAATGAATGTTTACAAAGCTTAGGCTTTCAGTATACACTCCAACAACTTACTCTAGTTTTATAGAGATTTTAATCTTTGGATTACTCGTGCTTGGATAGATATCTTAAGAACATTTAAGTGCATGACTTGTATCGATGTAGAAAGGACTGAATTAACTGTATACCCTTGTCGGCTTGGTTAGTCTATAGAGGATCGGTGTATCCTATTCCATGGAAACTTTGACCATGGACTATTTGTACCTGGTTGGATGACTTAGAAGGTAAATTCGGATAGGATACCCCCATTGATGTGGAAAAGTGTAAAACTACCTGCTTAACACTTGTGAGATACAACCGTTACTAGGGTATATAACTTGGAGAGTACATTGAGATATATGATTTGTACTGGCATGGGAAAGTTGAAGTTAGCTACTTATTCTTTACGTGACCATGCACCACGTGAAGAAAGAAGAAGATGATTTATGGAGGCCAAGACATCACATTTATTTTGAGGTGTTTTGAGAGAAAGTACCTCTCTACCTCATTTGGTAGTATAACGGTTGATAAGGCGATGGCTAGTCTACTCGCCTAACGGTATTCCATGGGGGATCCTGACTCATGGACCGATCATGGATATTCTCGATAGCACTTAGGGATTTATGACCCGTAGTGATGCGAAGAAGGTGGGATTAGTTTATTAACACTTAGAAAGTTCCACCATCACTGAGTGGAAATATCAGATGATGATTTACGGGGAGCAAAGTATCGATTGACAATTATTTCTACTATCTATTTAGTGTTAGTACTCCTCTACCCTTGTATGCGTTGCTCATTCCTAGAGGTTACTGAACCTCAGGTGGAGCAATCATAGTATGATGGGTTACAAGACAATGGATAGTCGACCCAACTATCATTGTCTCTATAAGCAGCTCAAGACCTTGACAAGATGATCATTTACTAAAGGTCTTGAAGTCTATAATTCAGATCAGTGTATTTGATCTTTTAGAGATAATTATCGGAGAATATTTTTCGGGTATGATTATGAGATTTGTGGTAATATTATCTAATGGATAGACTCTTAGTTAGGAGGTTGAGTGACCCTTTGGACTTTGAATTGTCATTTCTTTATTGTGAATATTTGAGTATTTAGAAGTATGAGATTTAGCATACTCTTTGGATGTTTTTGGATAAGATTAGTAGAGTTTTTTTTATATACTCATATCTTATAGATTGACCATATATCTACCATTTGGAAAATTGTAGATTATCAATTAGGAAGTCAAGAGATATCCCCTGGACTTCAGTAGTCATACATCATAGGTAGGATGATGATAGTACACCCTAATGAGAATTGGTCACTGGGAAATTATCAGGTATGATTGATGTTGAGGATGGTTTGAGATTGATGGATATTGTAAGATTTGATATTGTGATATGTGGATTTCTGATGATTTATTAGCGGATATTGTGAGATCAGATATCGTGATATATTGATTTCTAATGATTTATTAGTGGATATCCTTTTACACAACATCTAAATGTTGTGATATGTGATTTACTGATAATCTATTAGTAGTATGGGTGAGCAGTCAACCCGCCAAACTGACCAACCTGCTTATACTGACCCGAACCGAATCGAAAAAAAAACCGCCGGATATAGGGTCGAATGTAGGGTCCTGATATTGTATTATCCGATCTAGTAGGGTCAGATAATTTTTTATCCCAATAACCAAATTAACCTGATCCGCGATCACCCCTACTTGTAGTAACTACTGTCGATAAGTTGCTACATGTTGTAGTAGTTACTACCGATAAGCTGCTACACGTTGTAGCTGCTACTGGCGATTAGCTACTACAACGTGTAATGAATAATGTCTATTATCATTTTAAAATATTTTATTTCTTTGTTGTTTTATATTTATATTTTATATTTCATTGGATATAGGGTCGCATATCCAAATAACTAACAACCCCGTCAGATATCTGATACATAATAACCATCGGATATAGGACCGGATATAGGTCTTGATATTGTATTATCTGATATAGTAGGGTCGGATAATATTTTACCCTAATAACCGAACCAACCCGATCCATGATCACCTCTAATTAGTAGATATTTGACTTAGTGGTCTATTATTTAATGTTTGATGTTGATAGTGACATGAGGAATAGTATGCCTTGATATTTATGGATTTGGTTTTTTGTAGTTGGTGATTAAATTATAGATTCGTCGGTGATCTTACATTAGACGGTGCCTGTTGTATAGATATTATAAGTCCTTGGTATTGTCATTTAGGTTTACCAGTGCCCTACATGTTTTTATGGATTTGATGAATGTGATATTCCAAGGGAATTTGGATCAGATTAGTAATTGTCTTCATTAATAATATTGTGATATATTTCAGATTCGAGGTGGATCACGAATAATATCATGAATATGATATTCCTTGATATCTTCACACACTTTTGGGGATGTTTCGATGAGAACATCTTTATGTGAAGTTTAGTGAATATGCATGTTAAGTTATCTTCTGTGGGATTTCTGGAGACACATTGTATCTGGTAGAGGGATATCTGTGGGTCCACAAAAGTTAGAGGATATTACCAGTTGGGAGTAATCGAAGTCTGTACAGGAGACTGACAGTTTCCTTGATCTATTTGATATTAACCTGTAGATGATAATATTGTTAAGACATTGTTTGGACTCAGCTATTGTAACGCCCCGCCCCTTCCTGCTCTAGCTGACGGGGGTAACTTATCCTTTCTTCTTAAAAACAGCGGAAGTCTTATCTATAATATATAGATATATATTATTTACTTTTTATTTTTTTCCTAACCTTTCTTTTATCTTGTTATCACATCATCATCAACTACCTATCATATGAGGCACATAACATGCTTAACATAAAATTAAACCATAATACTAAAGAGCATGATGAAGTGTCATAGAGTTATAAAGGAAACAACATGAACATAATTCTTATTAACTAGAAGCAGGTTTTCTTCTTTAGCCAAGTCACTACTACACACGTCCTTCTTGCCCCCTCCTGCTGCTCCCTTAGTACATCCATTCTTTGCCCTTATATGTGGTACAAGGAAAGTAAGCTGTGAGCAATCAATGCTCAGTAATATCCTTTCCTACTCACAAAAACCATATAGCATAAATAAAGCTTCAATGCATAGAGCATAAAGACAACTCATCATATCATGTATAGAAGCATCATATCATAACAAAATCATATGGTATCATGACATATCCTTATAAAGTCATAAAGTGCATTCTAACATAACATGATCATGATCATAACATATCAAAACATAATCATAAGGTTCATCCTAACATAACATAACATAATCATAGGCATCATGGTATATCGTAACATAATCATAATGTGTTATGCAAGATGACTTTGAAAAACATAATTCATGCAATAATATATGCAACATGTCCTTTGAAAACTTATTTCATACATACTTAAACATAATCATAACATGGTTAGGGCCCCGGCTTGTACCACATACATAAATGCGCGCGTCCTATGTAGGTCCAAGGTAGCAAGTCTTGAACCCTACAAGGCATACATACTAAGCCCGTTTCTTAGTCCATCGACCTAGGGGCACTTAGGAGTCCATCCCTAACGAGGCCCGTTTCTTAGTCCATCGACCCCGGGGCGCTTATGGAGCCCACCCTTGGTACAAGCCATACATAAAGTAAAATAGCATGTCTTACATATCATGGTTCTTATCATTTCTTGCACATCGTATCTCTTATCATATCATACCATATAGAATTTTGGGCACACAGCTCATCATAATGGTATGTAAAAATTTGGGCACACAGCACATCATATATTTCATGCATAAATTAGGCACACAGCTCATCACATATATCATGCATAAATTGGCATATAACTCATCATAAATAATACACACCATAGCATAAGGGTTTCCATCATGTATAGATCATAAGTGTGCATAATTAAATATAGAAACATAGAAATCTCATAATCATGGCATATAATATACATGGAAAACATAATTAGGTTTCTAACCCTAATGTCTTATAGTGGCCAAACCATATAGATTGGGTTTTTGGTAAAAACTCCATACCAACATGTGAACCCTAAGTAAGCATCATTTCTTATACCATAAGAACCACCATGAGCAAGTTTAGGTAGAGTTCTAGGATTCTTAAGCTTACAACTTATCATGGCCGAAACTTGTCAAGCATACATTGGGTGAAAAACTATCATTCAAGCTTGTGAACCCTAAACAACTTCCATAGCAAACATATCAAGGAATAACATGAGCATAGTTGAGTTAGGTTCTAAGTTTCCTAGGCCCTTAAACATGAAGTGGCCGAGAGTTATAGGACTTAAAACTAAGGTTCAAGTGTCCTAAAAGCATGAGAACCTTAAACAACTTTCATAGCAAATATTTCAAGGAATAACATGAACATAATTGAGTTAGGTTCTAAGTTTCCTAAGCCCTTAATCATAAAGTGGCCGAAACTTGTAGGGCTTAAAACTAGGGTTCAAGTGTCCTAAAAGCATGAGAACCTTAAACAACCTTCATAGCAAATATTTCAAGGAATAACATGAGCATAGTTGAGTTAGGTTCTAAGTTTCCTAAGCTCTTAATCATGAAGTGGCCGAAACTTGTAGGGCTTAAAACTAGGGTTCAAGTGTCCTAAAAGCATGAGAACCTTAAACAACTTTCATAGCAAATATTTCAAGGAATAACATGAGCATAGTTGAGTTAGGTTCTAAATTTCCTAAGCCCTTGAACATGATGTGGCCGAATGTTATAGGACTTAAAACTAAGGTTCAAGTGTCCTAAAAGCATGAGAACCTTAAACAACTTTCATAGCAAATATTTCAAGGAATAATATGAGCATAGTTGAGTTAGGTTCTAAATTTCCTAAGCCCTTGAACATGATGTGGCCGAATGTTATAGGACTTAAAACTAAGGTTCAAGTGTCCTAAAAGCATGAGAACCTTAAACAACTTTCATAGCAAATATTTCAAGGAATAATATGAGCATAGTTGAGTTAGGTTCTAAGTTTTCTAAGCCCTTAAACATGAAGTGGCCGAAAGTCATAGAGTATGTAATTTAATTTCCATGCAACAATAAACATAAGAACATTAAGTTAGTTTCATAACATTTCATCAAGGAGGTCATGAGCATCTTAGACTTGTTTTAAATTCTCCTAGGCTTCAAAACTAAACATGGTCGAACCTTCATGGACATGAAATAGAGTTCAACTTAACATACAATCATGGGCATATCATAATAGTTTCATATCTTATCTTAGGGAGATCATGGCATGCTTAGTTTTAAATTAAAGCTCTCCTAGGCCCTTAGTTCTACCATGGCCGAATACTCATGAATCTAAGTTCTACCAAACATTTTAACATAGAGACATGAGATAAATCCTTATCATAAAATACATGTTACAAGAAAAATATTGAGCATATCAAATTTAGATTTTTTTCATTCCCTAGGTCCTTCCTTTGGTTTTATCTTGGTTGGAATTCTTCATGATGTTTTCTTAGATTTTTATGTAACCGAATCTTCATAGAACAACAAGAGCTATTGTACCACAGGTGAGGGGAACTTACATCTTTCTCTTGTTGTTTTCCTTAGAGAGAAAAGTGTTCTAGGTGTCAAGGAAGGAGGAAGCTTCTTCTTCTTGTACCTCCTTTTGTTTCCTTTGCTTGTAAGGGCTAGAACTTGAAGGTTTCTTCTCGGAAATTAGCTTTCTTGGAGAAGAACTTAACTTAGCTATTGGAATGAGGAGAGGGAAGTTTTCTTGGTTCGGTGAAGAATGAAGAAGGGAGAAGGAGGAAGAAGAAAATGAATTTAATCCCTTGTTTTTCTTCTCAAAACCTATTTATCCCTTTGCCAAATGAAACATGTCCTCATTCATTCCCTCAACTCCTCTTTTCCCCCACTCCTTTAATTCCCACGAAAATAGAGAGAGGAAGGGAAGTAGACAATCCCTCTTTTGCTTGCTCCTTTTCTTAACCAAGAGGGAAAAGATGGTAAGCAACTTGGTTTTCTCTTGCTCTTTTTGCTTAGTTTTCTTTTCTCCCTTAACTAAATTTTTCATTCCTTTCTATCCAATTATTTCTCCTTATCCTAATGGTTATCATTCATCAATTTATCTCCATCAATTGTGGGAGGTTCAAGGTTCAATCCTTGACCTCACCTCTTCTTATTCTATATTTTCTTTTGTTTTTATTTTCCTTTTTCTCTTATTCTTCTCATTTCTTTATGCTCTATGGAAAATAATATTCATATACCTATCGTATAATTTCGTGGGTGTTACAGTACCCCATACCTCATAAAAAGTTCATCCTCGAACTTAGAATAGCGATGTCAGGTTGTACCGGACTTCCGGTTGAGTGCATCGGCCACCTTGTTCGCTTTTCCGGGATGATAAAAGATTTCGCAATCGTAATCCTTGACTAGCTCGAGCCATTTGTGTTGTCTCATATTTAGGTCTTTTTGCGTGAAGAAATATTTCAGACTCTGGTGGTCTGTATAAATCCTGCACGGGGCTCCATATAAATAATGCCTCCATGTTTTCAGAGCGAAGACCATAGCTGCTAGTTCCAGATCATGAATGGGGTAACTTCTTTCGTGCTCTTTGAGTTGTATGGAGGCATAGGCGATGACTTTGCCATCTTGCATGAGTACAACTCCCAATCCTAATAAGGAAGCATCGCTATACATATCAAAGCCTTTGTTGCTTTCTGGAAGAGTAAGGATCGGGGCACTGGTCAGCCTCCGTTTTAGTTCTGTAAAACTCTTCTCGCATTCATCCGTGCATTCATACTTTTTATTTTTCTTGGTGAGATTCGTCATGGGGGCTGCAATTTTGGAGAAATCCTCTACGAACTTCCTGTAGTAACCTGCCAATCCCAGAAAACTTCTGATTTCGCTGGTATTCTTTGGTCTGTTCCAGTTACTTATGGCTTCAATCTTGCTTGGATCTACCATGACTCCATCCTTGGAGATGACATGACCCAAGAATATTACTCGATCTAGCCAGAACTCGCACTTGGAAAACTTTGCATACAGTTGTTTCTCTCAGAGGATCTGCAGTACAATCTTCAGATGTTCGGTATGTTCTTCTTGGGTTCTGGAATAGATGAGGATATCGTCAATGAAGACGATCACACATTTATCAAGATATGCCGCAAATACCCGATTCATCAAATCCATGAACACAGCAGGGGCATTTGTCACTCCGAAGGGCATAACCACGAACTCATAGTATCCGTATCTTGTTCGAAAGGTTGTCTTTGGTATATCATCTTGTTTCACTTTCACTTGATGATAGCCATACCTTAGGTCAATCTTTGAGAAGACAATTGCTCCCTTCAATTGGTCGAACAGATCGTCGATACGCGGAAGGGGGTATCTGTTCTTGATCGTCGTGTTATTTAATGCTCGGTAATCTATACACATTCGCATAGATCCATCATTCTTTTTCACAAACAGTACCGGAGCTCCCCATGGAGAGTGACTAGGGTGAATAAGTCCCTTGTCGAGTAACTCCCGTAGCTGTTCTTAAAGTTCCTTTAACTCAGTCGCCGCCATCCGGTAAGGTGCTTTAGAAATTGGTTTAGTACCCGGAACTACTTCGATCATAAATTCTATTTCTCTATCGGGTGCTAATCCCGGTAGTTCATCAGGAAATACTTCCGGATAGTTGCATACTACCCTGACCTCTTCTAGCTTCTGGCTTCTGGTTTGTCTTGTATCAACTACGTGTGCTAGAAATCCAGTACATCCTTTGTCTAACATACTCTGTGCCTCTATAGCTGATAAGAATCTTTCAGGTTCTTTCCTAGATTCCCCAATAAATTCAAACATCGGCTCAACTTCAGGTCGGAAGACTACTTTCCTGTTACGGCACTCGATTGAGGCGCTGTACTTGCTCAGGAAATCCATGCCCAGTATAATGTCATAATCCCGCATGTCAAGTACTATCAGATTGAAGTAGAGTTCTCTGTCTGCGATTCGAATAGGTACGGCCCGCAGCATATGATCCGATGGCATAACTTCCCCGGATGGTAGGGTTGTTAAGAACGTGATATTTAGTGTCTGAGGTGGTATGTATAATCTCTTGGTAAATGATGCTGAGACGAACGAGTGTGTCGTCCCTGTATCAAACAATACTAAGGCATACTAACTGAAAATAGGTAGCTGACCTGTAACGACAGTAGTAGCGCTTGCCATATCCTCCTTAGTAAGCGAGAAAACCCTGGCATTCGTTGTAGTTGGTGGAGCTTCCAATCTCCCTTGGCTAATCGGTGTTCCCTCAATAGTGGTTTGCATCTGATGTAGTTGTGAGGGGGTATTCTTGTTTTGGTTGTTCTGCTGGGGTGGTGCCTGGAACCTGTTGGTGCAGTCTCTGGCCAGATGTCCTTCTCCTCCGCAATTATAGCACCTTCTGGTACCCTTATGACATACTCCGGAATGCAGCTTTCCGCAAATAGTGCACTGGGGGTACTTCGGTTGCTTATTCACTGAGCCACCTTTTGCATTGTCCCATTGTTTCCTTTTACCAGTGGAGGTCCCTTTCCAGCTTGTTTTATTACTTGAGGATCTCTGTCCTTCTGTTCGGACATGACTCTTATTCCCGTTCATTACATTCTGATAATGTTTTGTGATGAGGGAACTGCTGACCAATTCCTCTGTAGTCTGAGGTCGATTAACTCCGCCGGCCACGTTCAGTGCTATTTCGGGTCGAAGCATCTTCAACATCAGTCTGACCCTTTCTCTTTCTGTGCGAACCAATTCTGGACATAGGCGTGCCAAACGGTTGAAGCGTTTTACTGCTTCGTTTACTGATAGGTCACCTTGCCGAAACTCGATGAACTCGTCATAGTATTGGTTCGTCACTTGCATATGGAAGAACTCCTCGAAGAACTTTGTCTCAAAGTCCATCCAATTCATTAGATTAATCTGTCTCTTTGCTTTCACTCTTTCCCACCACATTCTCGCGTCTTCGGAAAAACAGAAAGATACGCACTTGATCTTCTCCGATTCGGGCCAGTCCAGTAGTTCCACTATGCTTTCTACTGTCTTGAACCAGGCCTGGGCATCCCATGGCTCGCAAGTACCCGAGAAATTCTCCGGTTTCAGCCTCAGCCACTGTATCAAGTAGGTTTCCTGTCGAGCCACTGGGGCAGGGGCAACCGGTGGTACTGGTGCAACTATTGGCACAACGGGCACCGCATTCGGATTTACTGGTGGGGTAGTAGGAATTCCTTGTTGGCCCATTAGTGTAGTGATCAGTTGTTGTTGCTCCGTGATCTGACGCTGGAGATCAGTAACTACCTGGGTCAGATCTGGTGGAGTCGGTGTCTCGTCTGCTCGGGTAGTACGTCTCCTAGCCATGCTTATCTTCATTAAATAACAATAAATTATCGTTATTCCTATTCGGTTGCCATAAGGTTAGTACTATTCCTATCCTACCGTCATGCATACCTAAACTAAATAAAAAGAATAAATAAACATTCATAATATTAAAGCATCATAAAACAAACAACAAAAAAAAAATTAAATTAAGCATATAGATTCTTACTTGGAGCGGCAGGATGGAGGCTTGACATGTGTGTAGTGAAATGGCTAAACCTCGCTCTGATACCAAACTGTAACGCCCTGCCCCTTCCTGCTCTAGCTGACACTTATCCTTTCTTCTTAAAAACAGCGGAAGTCTTATCTATAATATATATATATTATTTACTTTTTATTTTTTTCCTAACCTTTCTTTTATCTTTTTATCACATCATCATCAACTACCTATCATATGAGTCACATAACATGCTTAACATAAAATTAAACCATAATACTAAAGAGCATGATGAAGTGCCATAGAGTTATAAAGGAAACAACATGAACATAATTCTTATTAACTAGAAGCAGGTTTTCTTCTTTAGCCAAGGCACTACTACACACGTCCTTCTTGCCCCCTCCTGCTGCTCCCTTAGTACATCCATTCTTTGCCCTTATATGTGGTACAAGGAAAGTAGGTTATGAGCACTCAAGGCTCAGTAAGATCCTTTCCTACTCACAAAAACTGTATATCATAAATAAAGCATCAATGCATAAAACATAAAGACAACTCATCATATCATGTATAGAAGCATCATATCATAACAAAATCATATGGTATCATGGCATATCCTTATAAAGTCATAAAGTGCATTCTAGCATAACATGATCATGATCATAACATATCAAAACATAATCATAAGGTTCATCCTAACATAACATAACATAATCATAGGCATCATGATATATCGTAACATAATCATAATGTGTTATGCAAGATGACTTTTAAAAACATGATTCATGCAATAATATATGCAACATGTCCTTTGAAAACTTATTTCATACATACTTAAACATAATCATAACATGGTCAGGGCCCTGGCTTGTACCACATACATAAATGCGCGCGTCCTATGTAGGTCCAAGGTAGCAAGTCTTGAACCCTATAAGGCATACATACTAGGCCCGTTTCTTAGTCCATCGACCTAGGGGCACTTAGGAGCCCATCCCTAACGAGGCCCGTTTCTTAGTCCATCGACCCCGGGGCGCTTATGGAGCCCACCCTTGGTACAAGCCATACATAAAGTAAAATAGCATGTCTTACATATCATGGTTCTTATCATTTCTTGCACATCGTATTTCTTATCATATCATACCATATAGAATTTTGGGCACACAGCTCATCATAATGGTATGTAAAAATTTGGGCACACAACACATCATATATTTCATGCATAAATTGGGCACACAGCTCATCACATATATCATGCATAAATTGGCATATAAATCATCATAAATAATACACACCATAGTATAAGGGTTTCCATCATGTATAGATCATAAGTGTGCATAATTAAACATAGAAACATAGAAATCTCATAATCATGGCATATAATATACATGGAAAACATAATTAGGTTTCTAACCCTAATGTCTTATAGTGGTCGAACCATATAGATTGTGTTTTTGGTAAAAAACTCCATACCAACATGTGAACCCTAAGTAAGCATCATTTCTTATACCATAAGAACCACCATGAGCAAGTTTAGGTAGAGTTCTAGGATTCTTAAGCTGACAACTTATCATGGCCGAAACTTGTCAAGCATACATTGGGTGAAAAACTATCATTCAAGCTTGTGAACCCTAAACAACTTCCATAGCAAACATATCAAGGAATAACATGAGCATAGTTGAGTTAGGTTCTAAGTTTCTTAGGCCCTTAAACATGAAGTGGCCGATAGTTATAGGACTTAAAACTAAGGTTCAAGTGTCCTAAAAGCACGAGAACCTTAAACAACTTTCATAGCAAATATTTCAAGGAATAACATGAGCATAGTTGAGTTAGGTTCTAAGTTTCCTAAGCCCTTAATCATAAAGTGACCGAAACTTGTAGGGCTTAAAACTAGGGTTCAAGTGTCCTAAAAGCATGAGAACCTTAAACAACTTTTATAGCAAATATTTCAAGGAATAACATGAGCATAGTTGAGTTAGGTTCTAAATTTCCTAAGCCCTTGAACATGATGTGGCCGAATGTTATAGGACTTAAAACTAAGGTTCAAGTGTCCTAAAAGCATGAGAACCTTAAACAACTTTCATAACAAATATTTCAAGGAATAACATGAGCATAGTTGAGTTAGGTTCTAAATTTTCTAAGCCCTTGAACATGATGTGGTCGAATGTTATAGGACTTAAAACTAAGGTTCAAGTGTCCTAAAAGTATGAGAACCTTAAACAACTTTCATAGCAAATATTTCAAGGAATAACATGAGCATAGTTGTGTTAGGTTCTAAATTTCCTAAGCCCTTGAACATGATGTGGCCGAATGTTATAAGACTTAAAACTAAGGTTCAAGTGTCCTAAAAGCATGAGAATCTTAAACAACTTTCATAGCAAATATTTCAAGGAATAACATGAGCATAGTTGAGTTAGGTTCTAAGTTTCCTAAGCCCTTAAACATGAAGTGGCCGAAAGTCATAGAGCATGTAATTTAATTTCCATGCAACAATAAACATAAGAACATTAAGTTAGTTTCATAGCATTTCATCAAGGAGGTCATGAGCATCTTAGACTTGTTTTAAATTCTCCTAGGCTTCAAAACTAAACATGGCCAAACCTTCATGGACATGAAATAGAGTTCAACTTAACATACAATCATGGGCATATCATAATAGTTTCATATCTTATCTTAGGGAGATCATGACATGCTTAGTTTTAAATTAAAGCTCTCCTAGGCCCTTAGTTCTACCATGGCCGAATACTCATGAATCTAAGTTCTACCAAACATTTTAACATAGAGACATGAGATAAATCCTTATCATAAAATACATGTTACAAGAAAAATATTGAGCATATCAAATTTAGATCTTTTCATTCCCTAGGTCCTTCCTTTGGTGTTATCTTGGTTGAAATTCTTCATGATGTTTTCTTAGATTTTTATGTAACCGAATCTTCATAGAACAACAAGAGCTATTGTACCATAGGTGAGGGGAACTTACATCCTTTTGCTTGTGGTTTTCCTTAGAGAGAAAAGTGTTCTAGGTGTCAAGGAAGGAGGAAGCTTCTTCTTCTTGTACCTCCTTTTGTTTCCTTTGCTTGTAAGGGCTAGAACTTGAAGGGTTCTTCTCAAAAATTAGCTTTCTTGGAGAAGAACTTAACTTAGCTATTGGAATGAGGAGAGGGAAGTTTTCTTGGTTCGGTGAAGAATGAAGAAGGGAGAAGGAGGAAGAAGAAAATGAATTTAATCCCTTGTTTTTCTTCTCAAAACCTATTTATCCCTTTGCCAAATGAAACATGTCCTCATTCATTCCCTCAACTCCTCTTTTCCCCCACTTATTTAATTCCCACGAAAATAGAGAGAGGGAGGGAAGTAGACAATCCCTCTTTTGCTTGCTCCTTTTCTTAACCAAGAGGGAAAAGAAGGTAAGCAACTTGGTTTTCTCTTGCTCTTTTTGCTTAGTTTTCTTTTCTCCCTTAACTAAATTTTTCATTCCTTTCTATCCAATTATTTCTCCTTATCCTAATGGTTATCATTCATCAATTTATCTCCATCAATTGTGGGAGGTTCAAGGTTCAATCCTTGACCTCACCTCTTCTTATTCTATATTTTCTTTTGTTTTTATTTTCCTTTTTTCTCTTATTCTTCTCATTTCTTTATGCTCTAAGGAAAATAATATTCATATACCTATCGTATAATTTCGTGGGTGTTACACTAGGAAGCGTATGAGACTTACTTGGTTAATACTTGCGAGACTAGTTTCCAGGAGCTGAAGCGGAGATTAGTGTCGGCACCAGTTCTGGTTTTGCCTTCTGGAGAGGACGAATTCGTACTCTACACCGACGCTTCTCTACAGGGTTTGGGCGCTGTTTTGAGGCAACATGGCAAGGTAGTCTCCTATGCTTCTCGTCAGTTAAAGGAGCATGAGAAGAACTACCCCGTACATGATCTGGAGCTGGCCGCCATTATCTTTGCTTTAAAGATTTGGCGGCATCATCTGTATGTTATTATATTTGAGATTCTCACTGATCATAAGAGTCTCAAATGTCTTTTCACCCAGAAGGAACTCAATATCCGACAGAGGAGATGGATGGAATTTCTGAAGGATTATGACTGTACCATTAGCTACCACCCGAGGAAAGCTAACGTGGTTGCCGATGCACTTAGTCGGAAGTCCAGAGGGACTTTAGCTTACCACTGAGTCTTAGTCATAAATTTAATTCAGGGTTTCTCTGAGTTGGGCCTTGAGGAGCAGAGACAGACAGAATAGGGTATCTTTGTTACCATAGTTGCTCAGTTATAGATCAGGACGAGGATCCGAGAGGCCTAGGTTAGTGATCAGTGCTTCTAGGCAGCAAATGGAGTTCACCTGAGATGATGAGCGTATTATTTATTTCTGAGGTAGATTATACATACCTCAATCTCACCCGGTTATGGAGGAGTTACTTCAGGAGGCTCATCACTCCCGATTTGCGATCCACCCAGGCAGAACCCGCATGTATCAAGATTTAAGGCGTTCCTATTGGCGGAACGACATGAAGAAGGACATCGTAGAGTTTGTAGCTAGATGTCTAGTTTGTCATCAAGTGAATGCTGAGCACTAGAGACCTGCCGGACTATAGAGGATTCCAATTTCGGAGTGGAAATGAGAGCCCATCACTATGAATTTTGTGGTGGGATTGCCTAGGACATGACGAGGCCATAATGCAATTTGGGTAGTCGTTGATCGATTTACCAAATCCACACACTTCTTAGCGATTCGAAAGACCGATTCCTTGGATCGATTGGCAGAGCTGTATTATCGGGAGATCATCAGATTGCTTGGTGTTCCATTGAACATTATATCGGATAGACACCCACGGTTCACGTTCTGGTTTTGGAAGAGTCTACAGCAGGCCTTGGGCACATAGCTCCATTTCAATACAGCATTTCATCCGCAAACAGATGGAGAATCAGAGTGGAGTATCCAGACTTTAGAGGACTTGCTGAGGTCTTGCATTATGGATTTCGGAGGCAGTTGGGAGGACCACCTGCCATTAGTGGAGTTCATCTACAACAATAGTTATCATTCGGCTGTCCTGATGGCACCGTTTGAAATGTTGCATGGTAGGCCTTGTCGGACACCTACCCTCTAGGAGGAGGTTGGGGAGGCCCAGCTTCTAGGACCTCATAGAGCTCAGCAAGAGGCAAAGTTGGTCCGCACTATTAGACGGAGGATGCCTGAGGCACAAGTCCGTCTGAAGAGTTATGTTGATTGGAGACGGAGACCCCTGGAGTTCTCTACTGATGACCATGTATTCCTGAGAGTCTCACCCATGAAAGGGGTGAATAGATTAGCCTTCGAGGTAAGCTAGCTCCACGATACATTAGGCCTTTCCAGATCTTGGAGAGGATTGGAGCGATAACTTACCGTCTGGCGCTACCACCGTCTCTAGCAAGCATTCACGATATATTCCAAGTGTCCATGTTGAGGAGATATATACCCGACCCAACACATGTTCTGTCAGATATATCAGTTTTCATTCGGCCTGACGTTACCTACGAGGAGGTCCCAGTATGAATTTTGGACCATAAAGAGCGTCAGTTGCGGAATAAGACTATCCGGCTGGTTAAACTTGGATAGCAGTATCATTCTGACGAGGAGGCTACCTGGGAGCTCGAGGATACGATTCGAGTTTGATACCCCCATCTTTTTACTTGAGGTATGTCAGTTATATTTTCGTTCAGTATTTATACTGTTTAGCTATTGCTAGTACTTGCTGATGGTAAATAACAAAATTTGGGGACCAAATTTTTATTAGTGAGGGAGAATATAAAATATTATAATAAAATAATAATAAAATAATAAGGTTTAATAGACGAATAACCTTAATAAAATTTTTAGAAATTTTCTGAGAATTTTTTCGGAGCTCGTATGATGAATTTAAGGGGATGAATTTATAGGTTTAGGAAAAACCTATTTGGAATATCCATTTAGTGGGAGTTAATTGAGGAGTCAACCTAAGGTTTAATTAATTAAACCTAAGTTAGGATTATAAAAGCTTTTATTTATTTATTTATTTTCTTCTCTCCCTCACGTCGACTTCTCTTCTTTTTCCCCGATTCATCTTCTCTTCTCCTGGCCAAGCCCTAACTCTTCCTTCTCCTATCTCGTCGACACCTTCGTTCCTGATTTCCTTTCCTCCCTTTTTCCTCCAATCGCCTAAGCTGGATCGCAATGCCTTCAGTGTCACCATTCGGATCTCGGAGACTAGCCAGGGAGCAACCACAGTTGTCGCGAGAGGCGATGTCGTGGGACATCGCAAGAGCCACAAAGCCCTCACCGTCGGTCGAAGCTCCTTTCCCCTGGTCCCCTGGCTTGTTGTGTGTGCCCTAGTCGGCTGATTCATCTCCTCAGTCACCATTTGTGATTCGATTGTCGCTGGAGTTGCCTCGTCTCCAGATGCCGCTTTAATCAGAGGAAGGACTCACACCTCCACCATCAGGGGCAGCACCTCCTTTCCCCTCTCTGTCGTAAGACATCGCAAACCACAGCGCCGACGTTGTCGATCACTGACATTGTCCTTGGCATAGCTGACGGTTGCCATTGATCTGATCACAAGAAGGTATGGTGGGTTGTTGATCTTTGTTTCCCTTTTCTGTCTGATTATCACCATGGATTGTCACTAGATCAGTGATGTTCTAGATTATAGATACCACCTACATGAGGCGACCTCATCGCGTACTATATCCGGCTACCATAGTAGACCGACATCCCTGAGGTGGTGAGGCTGTTGGATGGATTTATCACTTCTGAAGAAAGAGCCCAGTTTCATGCCATAGAGGTAATAAAATCTGTAGATTACAGATTTTGGAATGCTAGAGTTTCTAATGTGTGTAAGAATTTGAAGTGTGGAGGGGCTAGTGGTGTGGATTAGATTGGTTATTAATAGTAGGTTGAGGGGATAGTTTCCTTTCAAAAGGATTGCTATAATTATACTTGGAACCAGTTCATTTTTAGCTCGAGGACTAATTCGTGATTGGTAGACCCTAATCTAGTTAGCTTGTGGCAAGTTTAAGATTAAGTGATCAGAAATAACCTAATCACCGGGATGGATTAAATTAAGGATTTGGTTAGATTTGATTTGATCAACAAAGAGAAATTAAGCAAGGTTAACTAAATGTTTTGGGGTTTAGCTATTTGATTCAAAATGTAATTTCATCGTTTGTAGAATATGTAATTAGATAAATTACATCATGTGATTTGTAGGACATTGATTTGACACGAGCGTCTTAACGTGGAACGGTGGAAGTTGTATTGGTACAGTCTACATAATAAAGGTGGGGTACCTTTGATTTATCTCTTTTGATATTGTCATTTTGATATGCATAATAGGTTATAGCTAGTAGTAATGGTTGTTGATCCTGTCCGAGCACTGAGTCGATGGACACTGGGGATGTGGCACTCTCCGCTGTCTTCGACTGGTGATGTAGATCTCCAGCGAACCTGCAAAGAAGCCGAGTCGGGAGGGGTTTCCCGGCGACGACCCTCCGACGCTCAAGTCAGGCAGCGAAGAAGAAGAAGACAACGTTACTGTGGTTATAGTGATCAAGATTTCATACCTCCGTCGAAGTCTGGGGGTCCTTATATAGGATCCCGGGGAGGTGTGAGCATGCTTCTCGATGCGAGCACGCTTCCCCAAACATACCTCAGTAGGGTTGTGTCAGAAAATCATGTCTGACGCCATTCCGTAATCGTCCGAGCATATCCCAGATGTGACGGTGGAAACTTCCACCGTACGATACTCTGTCCGCTTCGGCCGCCGACCATGCTGTTTGTCGACGGCAGGTGTCTCGAGGACGAAGTTACCAGTTGTCCTTTTTGTCTCCTAGGGCTCTTACCTGTTCCCGGGCCGAGCGGACAAGCCGCTCGGCGCTCATGGCCTCCAGGAATGTGCATACCTCGGCCTGGGCGGGGAAGCCCTGCTCATGTGCTCGGATGGAATTGCGCCTTATCATCCTGTGGCTCGGCCGAGCGGCCTGTCCGCTCGGCCCATAGACTCTTTTTACCTGAGCATCGGAAACTCGACCCCTGGTCGGACTGTCTCTCATCCAGTCCGGGAAATTCCTTGTTGGATGTCAGGTCGGCTGGATGCTCAGTCAGCCCGCTACTCCGCTCGGCAGGACCTTTGTCCATTCGGCACGACCTTGGGGTTGACCCTCTTGACCATTGACCTTCACGTGTCGTTGACCTCCTGCCAATGAGGGTCCCCCGTCCTTACCATCGGATCACATGCCTCCCCCTCAAGTCTAGTCGAAGGAGGCGCTAAGTCCGACTGACTGAACAGCGTCTAGGTGGTGTGTCTGCCGCTCATCCACCGAGATTAGTGTCCGACCATCTGGGGACTATGCAAGTAGGTAACACCGCTCGGCGTGTCCCCGGTTGGTACTTGGATAGTTTCATTTGCCTGTCGTTGTCCTATCGTTCTAACATCGGTCACACTGATTTTCCTTAGAAAACTCCTCGGCATTTGCGTAAATCATCGTCATTAATGCTGAGCACGCGGCCACACTCGCATGATGGTGTTCATTAAATGCGACCCGTGAGCGATCGCCACGTGGTCACGCATTCGTCACCGTTCACTCGAGCCGTCAGGTTTGATGTGACCTTTGGCTTTTTCAAATTTGACGATCAGATCCCCTCCTTGGATCCCGTAACCTGGATCAGACAGCTCCGGTTGATCGAGCCCAATGTTTATAAGCATCTTTCCTCTTCGGCCGCTTCACGATATCGCGTGCGCATCGGAAAGCTTCTGCTTCGTCTCGTCCAACACTCTGGCGAGCTTGCTGCTTTGCTTTTTAGTGATCCACCACCTCCTCCTTCGGTCCTATCCTTTGTAAGGCCCTTTCACCCTTTTCCTTTCAGTTCCTTCATGCTTTCTTCGCCCTTCTCGCTGTTTTCATGCTCGTTTGGACACTGTTCTGACCATCCTGCTTGTCAAACTTCGATTTCCTCTGTGTCGTTCCTTGTCTTTGATAATGGCCAGTTCTTCTCGTCCATCCGACCTCGCCCCCAGCCTCTGGTATACCACCACTGAGAGCCGGTTCGATGAGAGGGATGTGCTGAGCCTTACCTGAACCTTTGAACTTCCCTCTGACCATGAACTGATATTAGCCACACCTTCCGATCGGCCACATGACCCTCCGACCGGCACTGTTTTTTTTTTCCGAGACCAGTTCGTGGCCGGTCTGCGCTTCCCTATTCATTCGTTCATCCTTGAGGTGTGTAACTATTTCCGCCTTCCGCTCGGCCAACTCGTCCCTAACTCCTTCAGGTTGCTGTGCGGGGTGGTCGTCCTCTTTAGGTTGCACGGCATCCCCTTAGTCCCTAAGACCTTCCACTACTTCTACTACCCCAAACAGTCTGAGTGGGGAACCTTTCTCTTCTAATCGCGGATCGGTCTAGTCTTCTTCGATAAGATGCCGACCTCGAACAAGCATTGGAAGGAAAATTATTTCTATCTTCGTTTTCCCGAGCGGTCGTCCTTTCGCACTAAATGGCAAACCACTGTGCCGAGCCCGCCGGATCTCGGTAAATATAAGAGCCATCCAGACTACCTTCACGCAGCCAATTTGCTAGCCGGGCAAAGATTCAACATCAACAAGCTGCTCTACGAGGGGGTGCTATATATATTTGGACTGAGCCCGATCAGAACGAAGCTTCCGAGCAGCATGGGTAAGCATTTCCCTTGTCCCCCTTCCTTTTGGACTAACTGATTTATTCTTCTTTTATGCAACTGACATTATGTGGCGCGCCAAAGTTGCTGATCAGCTAAAGTTGAAAGTTGTCGAGGTGGAAGCAACAGCCGCGAAGGAGATGGTCGATCTGGGTATCGAACCGGTCGGCTCGCACGAAGGGGAAAGTGCAGAAGCTTCACCTACGGTTGGAGAGTCAGCCGCTTGGACTTCTGCAACTGCACCGGTCGGTGACGCTATCTCATCCGCCGGACAACCGGTATCGGAAGAAGCAGGGCACTCGACCGAGGACTCGCCACTGATCATACGCAAACGGCGCCGGACGGATCTCCACACCCAGTCAACTACATCTGTGGAGCCATTGACTGAGCCGACCGGCGACCCTACTATAACAATCGCCCCGGCCCCTGCTCCAATCGAGGCCATTTCTTCAGATCGAACTCCTTCCCAGCTTGATCTACCAGTGGCTTCTCTCGGCGTGCCGCCCTTCAGTTCCCAGCCCCGAGCTCCTCTTCGGCTTAGGCGTTCGGGTATAATATCCGCCCCACTCGGTGAATCATCTAGGCGCGCCACCTCAGCTCAATCTGATCCGAGCGGCCGTCGAGTGGTTAAGGTCGTCCTCCACCTCCCAACAGAAGAATTTCTTCTAGCGGCTGACCGGCCAGTCGCTCCTGAGCATCAGGTTACTATCCGCGGACCACTCGCCAGGATATGGGAGGATGCGAGGGTTCGTGTCACCTTGATGACTCTCGGTCAACTCGGCGATAGCCACTTGCAGCAAGCTACCGGGGTATGTTTCTTAACACCATACGCCCTTATTTGACTTGGTTCGTGATATTGTTTCCTCTGTGCGCAGACTTGGGTAGAGAATATCGCGGTCAGTAACCGCCTGGCTGCACTGGATGAAGAATTAAAAAAGCTTCAAATTTCCGGAGGGGTGCCAGCCCAAGGGCCCTCATATGACACGCTTCGAGCCGAACTAAGCAAATCGGAGAAATTACTGGCGGCCGAACGACACAAGTCCTCTGGCGTGGAGACCCGGGTAGCGGGCCTTGAAGCCCAAGTCAAGTCTCATGACCGGGAGATGAAGCTGGCGACCAATAGAAAAAATACAGTCATCTCCGATTTAGAGGCAAAGAATGTCCAGGCCCGAGCGCTAGAGCAGTGTGTCAAAGAGCTAGCCGATCTGCTATCTGCTAAGAAGGAGGGCCGATCGGCCTCCGAAGCTAGACTTCAAGGAGAAAAGAAAGATCTCCAAGACGCCCTTGATGCTTTCGGAGCGGCACTAAAGGAATATCAAGACGGCGAATCAGGCCGCTTTGAAGTGATGAAACAAAACTATCTCTGCTCGGACGAATTCAGCGAGAAATTTAGCGATCGGCTAGTTCTAGCCTTTGAGGAAGCCATCCGGGCGACAACAGTTTATCTGAAGGTTAAGGGCCAACTTCCGGAGACGGCCTCCATCACTCCTAAAGACTTTGCCGGTTTACTAGAGACCATCCCCGAGCCCCTTTTTGAAGCCTTGGACTGAGAAGCGTCTTTTACTTGTCTCTGTCTATGTTTTGGAGTTTTGTCTGTATGCTCGCCGTCCGGCGAGTTAACATTAATGCCTTTAATTCGACTTTTAACTTGTCTGCGTATTTTTCGACAGTGGGTCAATAAAACTTCTCCTCTGTTGATGTTATTTCTTCGAACGTATTTTTCCCCGAGTGGTATTTAGTAGTCCTCGGGCCGGGGGGTTTATAGTCGCCGGTCCGACTCTAGAGTTTAACGTCGCCGCTCGACGGTCTTCAAGCCGGGGGGTTTATAGTCGCCGGTCCGACTCTAGAGTTTAATGTCGCCGCTCGACGGTCTTCAAGCCGGGGGATTTATAGTTGCCGGTCCGACTCTAGAGTTTAACGTTGCCGCTCGACGGTCTTCAAGCCGGGGGTTTATAGTCCCCGGTTTGACTCTAGAGTTTAACGTTGCCACTCAACGGTCTTCAAGCCGGGGGGGTTATAGTCCCCGGTCCGACTCTAGAGTTTAACGTCGCCGCTCGACAGTCTTCAAGCCGGGGGTTTATAGTCGCCGGTCCGACTCTAGAGTTTAACGTTGCCGCTCGACGGTCTTCAAGCCGGGGGTTTAGGTTTATAGTCGTCGGTCCGACTCTAGAGTTTAACGTCGCCGCTCGACGGCCTTCAAGCCGGGGGGTTTATAGTCGCCGGTCCGACTCTAGAGTTTAACGTCACCGCTCGACGGTCTTCAAGCCTGGAGGTTTATAGTCGCCGGTCCGACTCTAGAGTTTAACGTCGCCGCTCGATAGTCTTCAAGTAGTTTGCCGTTCGGCGAATAACGCTCAGTGTTGGGTTCTTCGGGCCGCGAAAACCGCTTTTTTGCGTCGCGGAAACCCCGAGTCACCTAAAGCCATGGATCTCGTGCAAAGATTCGTAAACAAAATTATCGAAAAACCTTTTTTTTTTCTTGTACAAGTTTGTAAAAACTTTAGATCTACACTAAAGTTAAGATCATTACCCTTGTAGCGAAGCCCTTCGCGTTCCCGCTTGTCCAAGATGTCGTCGGATCTCTAGTTGTCAAAGTAGACAACCTCTATATGTATCCACACGGACACAAGTAGAAGGAGATGACCAAAACACAAGGTGTGCTAGCACCAATGGAGTGTTCGGCCAAGGAATGGGAGAAGGAGAAGAGAGAGCACACAAGGGAGAAGAAGAGTGAATGAAATCAATGAGAGGAAATTCAAACAACCCCTTAGCCATCAAGTGGTCGGCCACTCTAGGAGGTGTAACCCCCACATTAATTCCAATTAATGTGGAGACCATTAAGAGTTGTAACCCCCATGAGGTGGCACTTTAGGATGATGTGGATCAACACTATTGGTCCACATCTTGCCACCTCACTAAATGACATGGCAACAAGTGTAACCTCCTCATTTAATGTGGGCCGGCCACATTAAATGCTATGGAGGCTTGTAACCTCCATGAGGTGGCACACATTGATGATGTGGAGCAATCCTATTGGTCCACATCTTGCCAACTCACTAGTGATGTGGCAAAAAGTCAAGTCAAACATGACTTTTTCTCTTCCTCTCAAATCAAGTCAAACTTGATCAAATCTCTCTCATGGTTGATCTAATCCAACCATATGATTCAAGCCAACTTAATATAATGAATCTAATTCATTAAATTAAGTTGATTTAATGAGTCATAATCTAAATTAGACTCATTAAATACATGAATCAACTTGAGTCCAACTCAATTAGCCCAATTTGGATTACTCTTAATCCAATATGATTCATCAAATGAATCTAATCCTCTTAGTTCATCATATGAACCAAATCTCCATCTAATTGTCCTTAGTGTGTGACCCTATAGGTTCTTGTAACGTTGGCAATGCCCTAAACCCATTTAGGAGCATAAGTAATGAGCGGTATCTAGCAACACATCATTACTACCCAAGTTACAAGAATGTCGAGATCCGACATCACCTTGTGACTACCAATTGTGACTCCTCACAAAATATGTCATTGTCCTTCTATCTTAGACATCTAGATTGATCAATGTGAGGCATAGACTGTGTCATCCTCTAATCAATCTAAATCTTGAACTCCAAGTACACTCACTCGATCAAATGAGCTCAACATCTAATGTTGACTCATTTGGGCATGGCCATGCACTTCGTGGTCTAACTCTATCAAGAATATTGATGTCGCTCCCGTCATATGGGAGGGATATATCCCATCTACATCACTCACATCCCTCTGCATAATTTGTTACATACCCAGTAATCGCCTTTATAGTCCACCCTGTTACGGGTGACGTTTGACAAAACCAAAGTACATAACTCCTTATGTAGGGATCCATGGTGACTTCAGGTCTAAGGACTAATAGTCATACTAATAGCCACATGAGAAAGTATATGACACTCATATAACGATCCATGATACTTTCTCATGGCGGGTCATTCGATACATTCTCTAATGCGTACCCATGTGTCGACCGATATCTATATCCATGACTGTGAGATCAGTCATCGTGACCTACATGCTAGTCTTATTGTATTAACATTGTCCCTGAATGTTAATACTCGACTAGGAATGATTTAGAGTAGTGTTCCCTATATCATCTCACTATCGATTCAACCAATCGATTAATATAGGTAAGAACCTTCTACTCAAGGACGTTACTATACTTATTTTATCTGGCACTAATACAAATAAGCATAATAACCAAAAACCAAATGCTTTAATATATATACAAGAATATGATATACATGAGTCCATACAATCATCAAATGATTGGCTCTAGGGCTCTAACTAACACTTAGATTCTTCACAATTTTTCTTATCTTCAATCCTGCAGCCAAAGGATACAGACGAACGGAACATACATGAAATGAATTACACTGGTGCACCTTTTATCCAGCACGGTACGGCTGGAGGTGGTTTGCGCTCCATGGTCGATCTAGCCGCCGTCCGTCCCCATCTTCTAGGTAGTATGCACCCGATAGGAGCTTCTCGACGACTCTAAAGGGCCCCGCCCAGGGAGTTGCAATCTTGCTCACATCGCCGGCCGGCTTCACCTTCTTCCACACAAGATCACCGACCTGGAATGCTCTGGGAATTACATGCCTGTTGTAATTCTGTTTCATTCTCTGCTTGTACGCCATCAACCGGACGGCTGCTTTAGCTCTTGCTTCGTCCACCAGGTTCAACTCCAGCTGCCTCCGTTCGACGTTGTCCCCATCGTAGCTTAGGATCCGATCGGACTCCACTCCGACCTTGACTGGGATAACCGCCTTGCCTCCGTACACCAAGTGGAATGGTGTTACCCCCGTTCCCTCCTTTGGGGTTGTACGGATGGCCCAAAGTACGCCCGGCAGCTCGTCCACCCAGCTTCCTCCCATGTGATCGAGCCGAACCCGAAGTATTCGCAGGATCTCCCGATTGGTTACTTCGGCTTGACCGTTGCTCTAAGGATACGCCACGGAAGTGAAGTGTTGTTCGATGTCGTATCATTCGCACCATTCTCTGAGCTCCTGACCAACGAATTGCCGCCCGTTATCCGAAATGAGCCGACGAGGGATGCCGAACCGACAGATTATATGCTGCCAGATGAACTTTTTGACCATCTACTCGGTTATCTTGGCCAGTGGTTCGGCTTCGACCCACTTGGAGAAATAGTCGATCGCTACTAATAAAAACTTTCGTTGCCCGGTCGCCATAGGGAAAGGTCCTACTATATCCATACCCCACTGGTCGAATGGCCAGGACACCGTAGACGCCTTCATTTTTCCGTTGGCCTATGGGAGAAGTTGTGGTACCTCTGACAAGAAAGACAGGTAGCGACGGTCCGAGCGGCATCTTCCTGTAGGGTTGGCCAGAAATATCCGGCCAGCAGGATCTTCCTAACCAAAGATCGGGCGCCCGGATGACCTCCACAAGATCCTTGGTGTACCTCTTGGAGAATGTATTCTGCGTCCTCCGAGCTGACACACTTTAGCAGCAGTCGGGAGAATGCCTTCTTGTAAAGTTGATCCCCGATGAGCGTAAACCGGCTGACTCTCCTCCTCAATAGCTGGGCTTCCTCTCGATCGGACGACGTGGCCCCCGATCACAAAAATTATTTTATGGATGTCCTCCAATCGCTCGGGAATGTGAGGCCTTCCATCTGGTTGATGTGCGCCACTAGAGACACTTGCTCGATTGGTTGCTAGATGACGACCGGCGATATCGAACTGGCGAGCTTAGCTAGCTCGTTCACAGACTGGTTCTCAGCTCGGGGGATCTTCTGTATGGCCACTTCGACGAAGTTGGCCCTGAGCTTTTCAAAGGCCTCTGCATATAGCCTGAGCCTCGCATTGTTTATCTCAATGGACCCTGAGAGTTGCTGAGCGGCCAACTGGGAGTCTGAGAATAGCGTCACCCGACTAGCTCCCACGTGTCGTGCAGCCTGCAGGCCGGCTATGAGGGCCTCATACTCCACTTCATTATTGGTTGCTCGGTAGTCCACCCGGACGGACAGGTGCATCCGCTCTTCTTGAGGGGAAAGTAATAGGATACCAATTCCGCTTCCGAGCCGAGTGGACGATCCGTCCACAAATACTTTCCACATAGCTTCGGGCTTAGGATTTTGCACCTCGGTCACAAAATCTACCAAGGATTGCGCCTTAATCGCCGAGCGGGGTTGATACTGAATGTCGAATTCACTCAGTTCTGTTGTCCACTTGATGAGCCGCCCAGACACTTCTGGATTCAGGAGCACCCTTCCCAGCGGGCTGTTCATCATCACGATGATTGTATGCGCCAAAAAATAAGGGCGCAATCTCTGCGCTGCGAGGACCAAGGCAAAAGCCAACTTCTCGAGACCAGTGTAGCGAGATTCAGCATCCTTTAAAATGTGACTTAAGAAGTACAAGGGCTGCTCTTCGTTGTTCGACATTACTAATGCCGAGCCCACAGCATGCTCGGTCGAAGACAAGTAAATACGGAGCGGTTCTCCTACAACCGGTTTGGCCAGCACGGGCAAAGAATTGAGATAAGTCTTCAGCTTCTCGAACGCCCGATCGCATTCCTCGTCCCATTGAAACTTGGTAGCTTTGCGCAGAATCTTGAAGAAGGGGAGACTTCGGTCGGCCGTTCGGGAGATGAATCGTGATAGCACCGTTATTCGACCGGTGAGGCGCTGTACTTCTCGAAGATTTCTGGAAGGAGGCATATCTTGCAATGCTTTCACCTTGTTGGGATTCGCCTCTATGCCCCGCTCGGTCACAATATAGCCCAAGAAACGCCCACCTTTTGCTCCGAACAAGCACTTCTGGGGGTTCAACTTGACCTCGTATCTCCTCAGTGTCTAGAAAGTTTCTTCCAAATCTGCATAAAGGTCCGCCGCTCAGAAGGATTTGATAAGTATATCATCTACGTATACTTCCAAGTTGCGCCCAATTTGTTCCCGGAATACCTTATTCATCAGCCGCTGGTAGGTAGCTCCTGCGTTCTTCAGCCCGAATGACATTACATTGTAACAGTAAATGCCGTCTGCAGTGACGAAACTGACCTTCTCTTGATCTTCTCGGGCGAGCGGCACTTGATGGTAGCCCTGATAAGCATCCAACATGCATATCAGCTCGTACCCGGTTGTGGAGTCTACTAGTTGATCGATCCGGGGCAAAGGGTAGAAATCCTTCGGGCAGGCCTTGTTCAGATCCTAGAAGTCAATGCAGACTCTCCATTTGTTTCCTGGTTTGGAGACTAGCACCACGTTTGCGAGTCAGCTCGGGAACTGCACCTCCCATATGTGGCCGGCCTCCAAGAGCTTCTCCACCTCTGCCCGAATGATGATATTCTGTTCGGCACTGAAGTCCCTCTTCCTTTGCTTCACCGGCCGAGCATCCGGTCGGACGTGAAGCTCGTGCTGCGGTATGCTCGACGAGACTCCTGGCAGCTCGTGGGTCGACCAAGCGAAAATGTCACAATTTTTCTGGAGGCATCCGATCAGCTTCTCTTTCTGGCTTGCTTCCAGGTCGGCCGCTATGAAAGTCGTGGCCTCCGGTCATGCAGGGTGGATCTGTACCTCTTCCTTTTCTTCATAAACTAGAGAAGGTGGCTTTTCGGTTATAGCGTTTACCTCGACTCGTGGCACTTTCCAAGCGGATTTAGCCTCGGCTCGGAACATCTCTACATAGCATCGCCAAGCGGCAAGCTGATCTCCTCGGACCGCCCCAACTTGGTCTTCCACCGGGAACTTGATCTTCTGACAGAAGGTGGAGACGACCGCTCGAAACTCGTTGAGAGTCGGTCGCCCTAGGATAACATTGTACGCAGAGGGAGCGTCGACCACGATGAAGTTGGCTGTCCGCGTTCTTCTGAGTGGCTCCTCCCCCGGCGAGATAGCCAGCCGGACCTGTCCGACTAGCAAAACTTTGTTACCGGTGAACCCGTAGAGGGGGGTTGTCATCGGCAGCAACTCGGCTCAGTCGATTTGTAATTGGTCGAAGGCCTTCCGGAAGATTATGTTGACCGAGCTGCCTGTATCAATAAAGATGCGGTGAATAGTGTAGTTAACTATTATTGCTCAGATGATGAGGGCGTCATCATGCGGGATTTCAACTCCTTCGAGGTCCCTAGGCTCAAAGCTAATCTCGGGCCCTTTCGCCTGCTCCTGGCTGCAGCCAACCGCATGGATCGTCAGCTGCCTGGCGTGCGCCTTCCTTGCCCTGTTGGAGTCGCCTCCGGTTGGCCCTCCGACGATGATGTTGATTTCACCCCTCGATGCATTGCCTCTATTCTCCTCCTCCCGAGCGGATGGTCGGGGTCGCTCATGCGATGCCTGTGGAATGGCCCTGTACTGCTGGTTATCTTGTCGGTCGGGGGATCTCCTTTTTACATGCCGGCCAGGACTTTGGTGTTGACGTCGTCGGCTTGGCGAAGGCGATCGACGGCGATAGCTCCTTGGCATAGGATGAGCGATTGGGGGGAGCCTCCTGACAGTCGCGGGTGTTGTGAGTTGCTGACTGATGGAGCGAACAAAACATGGGAGTCTATATCTTCCCTTTTGGTTTAGGTCGATTGGCCACTACTAGTTGGACGGCGTGCGGCCTTGCTTGTTGATGAGGTCGGGCGACTTCTGCGCGGGGTCCTCTTGATGGTTGATAGTTGGAAGGCGACTTCCGTTCGGCTTAAGCTGGTGGCTCGGCTGGTGCTTCCTTTTTCCTCGTCATTTGCGCTTCTTCCACGTTGATATACTCGTTGGCCTTATTCAACATGTGGTCATAGCTGCAAGTGGCTTTCTGATGAGCGAACCGGAGAACTCACCGTCCACAAGCCCCTGTGTGAACGCGTTCATCATAGTTTCCGAGGTGATCGTCGGGATATCCATAGCCACCTGGTTGAAGCGTTGGATGTAAGCTCGGAGCGACTCCCTCGACCCTTGCTTGATGGCGAATAGACTGACGCTGGTTTTCTGATAGCGTCTGCTGCTCACGAAGTGGTGGAGAAAGGCCGTGCAGAACTCTTTGAAGCTCGTTATCGATCCGTACGGCAGCCTCCGGAACCACCGTTGCGCCGACCCAAAAAGGGTGGTGAGGAACACTTGGCACTTCACCCCATCTGTATATTGATGTAAAGTGGCGGTGTTGTCGAACTTACCAAGATGGTCATCCGGGTCAGTGGTCCCGTTGTATTCCCTGATCGCCGGAGGGGTGTAATGCCTTGGTAGTGGGTCACGCAGGATGACCTCGGAGAACTGTCTATTGATCTGCTTGGGAGACGAGTCTATCCGTGGCGCCTTGCCTTTTCTATTGTCCCGCGCGAGGGCCTCGTCTGACGAAGATCCTCGATCGAGGTTGGACTGAGCGACTTCTGACGGCGTTTGGAATAAAGCCCGATGGAACGGTATCGGGGCGGATGGAGCTTCCACCTAAGTGCCGGTCGGACCTTTGTTCTGGCCCCATATTGAGAGCTGCTCCGGTCGGTCGTCTGGTGCCGCCCGACCGCCTGATGTCGACGTTGCATGTTGCGCTAATCGATCGGCTTGAGCCTTTTGCTATTGCTCGACTATCTTGGCTGCTCGCGCTTAGATGAGTGAATCGAGCTCTTTGGGGGAGAGTGTCACCATGAGTTGGCGTCCAGCTTCTTCTATCTTCTTTGCTCGGATTCAGGTGCATTCCCACAGACGGCATGGCGCTCTCCGCTGTCTTTGACTGGTGATGTAGATCTCCGGCGAATCTGCAAAGAAGCTGTGCCGAGAGGGGTTTCCCGGCGACGACCCTCCGACGCTCAAGTCAGGCAGCGAAGAAGAAGAAGAAGAAGGCAACGTTACTGTTGCTACAGTGATCAAGATTTCATACCTCCGTCGAAGTCTGGGGGTCCTTATATAGGACCCCGGGAGGTGCGAGCACGTTTCTCGATGTGTGCACGCTTCCCCAAACATACCTCAGTAGGGTTGTATTAGAAAAGCATGCCTGACGTCATTTCGCAATCGTCCGAGCATATCCCGGATGTGACGGTGGAAACTTTCATCGTACGATACTCTGTCCGCTCCGGCCGTCGACCATGCTGTTTGTCGGCGGCAAGTGTCTCGAGGACGAAGTTACCAGTTGTCCTTTTTGTCTCCTAGTGCTCTTGCCTGTTCCCGGGCCGAGCGGACAAGCCGCTCGGCGCTCATGGCCTCCGGGAATGTGCATACCTCGGCCCGGGCGGGGAAGCCCTGCTCATGTGCTCGGATAGAATTGCGGCTTATCGTCCTGCGGCTCAGCCGAGCGGCCTGTCCGCTCGGCCCATAGACTCTTTTTACCTGAGCATCGGAAACCCGACCCCTGGTTGGGCTGTCTCTCGTCCGGTCCGGGAAATTCCTGGCCGGATGTTCGGTCGGCTGGATGCTCGGTCGGCCCGCTACTCCGCTTGGCACGACCGTTGTTTGTTCAACACAACCTTGGGGTTAACCCTCTTGACCATTGACCTTCACGTGTCGTTGACCTCCTGCCAATGATGGTCCCCCATCCTTACCACCAGATCAGTTGTATTTATATTTTCTGTTGGGTTTTTCGGGCCGCGAAAACTGCTTTTCGCGTCGCGGAAACCCCGAAAGCCCCAGCCACCGGATCTCGTGCAAAGAAAAACCATACGAAAAATCAAGTACGTGTTTAAAACTCCGATCTACAGTAGATCTATAAAAGAAAACTTTTATACCTTCGATGCGTGCCCTTTTCGTAATCCCGCAAGTCCAAGGTATGCCGGATCTCGAAGTTGTCAACGTAGACAACTCTCTAATGATATCCACACGAACAAGAAGTGGTCTCTAACACTCAAAGATGGAGAAGAGAGTACCCCAAGTGTGCTAGCACTTTCTAGGGCTCTTGGGTAGGATTTAAAAGAGAGAAAAAGAGAAAACAACAAGGAATCTTATACACTCACTAGTAGTATCCTCCTTTGTGACCTTCACTTTCCCTTATTCTCTTGGATGACAACTCACACACCTTCTCCCTCTATGAAACCTCACGGCAACAGCAAGAGAAGGAGAGGAAGAAGCTAGGAAGAAGATGAAGCATTAACACCCATCAATTGCCACAAAAACAAAACCTCCTTTTGCATTAGTGTGGTCGGCCACACCATTGTAACCTCCCCATTTAATGTGGTCGGCCACATTAAATGGAATGGGAGGTGTAACCTCTATGAGGTGGCACACCTCATGAGGTGGAGATGATGTGGCTGCCATGTAGGATGAGTCATCCTCCATGAAGTGACAATACATCAAGTCAAACTTGATGTTTCAATTTCCTATTTGGTCAAGTCAAAATTGATCAATTTTTCTTCCTTTGTTGAGTTGAATCCAACCTTTGACTCAAGTCAATTTCAATCTAATGAATCTCAATTCATTAATATAAATTGACTCAATGAATCAAATTTAAATTAAACTCATTCAACAATTGAATCTAATTGAGTCTAACTCAATAAGTCTAATTTAAATCAATTCGAATCCAATTGGTTCATCATATGAACCTAATCTACATCCACTTGTTCTTTGTGTGTGACCCAATAGGTTCTTGTAACGTTGGCAATGTTTCTAAACTCCTTTAAAAACATAAGCAATGAGCGGCATCTAGCAATACATCATTGCTACCCAAGTTACAAGAAATGTTGAGATCCAACATCACCTTGTGATTACTAATTGTGACTCCTCACAATATATGACAAGTGTCCTTCTATCCTAGACATCTAGATTGATCAATGTGAGGCATAGACCGTGTCATCCTCTAATCAATCTAAATCTTGAACTCCAAGTACACTCACTCGATCAAATGAGCTCAACATCTCATGTTGACTCATTTGGGCATTGCCATGCACTTCGTGGTCTAACTTTATCAAGAATACCGATGTCTCTCCCGTCATATAGGAGGGATAGATCCCATCTACATCACTCACATCCCTCTGCATAATTTGTTATATACCCAGTAATCGCCTTTATAGTCCACCCAGTTACGGGTGACGTTTGACGAAACCAAAGTACATAACTCCTTATGTAGGGATCTATGGTGACTTCAGGTCTAAGGACTAGTAGTCATACTAATAGCCACATGGGAAAGTATATGACACTCATATAACGATCCATGATACTTTCTCATGGCGGGTCATTCAGTATACATTCTCTAATGCATACCCATGTGTCAACTTGATATCTCTATATCCATGACTTGTGAGATCAAGTCATCGAGTTGACCTACATGCTAGTCTTATTGCATTAACATTGTCCCTGAATGTTAATACTCGACTAGGAATGATTAAGAGTAGTGTTCCCTATATCATCTCACTATCGATTCAACTAATCGATTGATATAGGTAAGAACCTTCTACTCAAGGACGTTATTATACTTAGTTTATTTGGCACCAATACAAGTAAGTATAATAACCAAACAAATACCTTTATTAATATAAAAATATGATACAATAAGTCTATAATACAATCATCAAATGATTGGCTCTAGGGCTCCCGCTAACAATTTCTTGGTATGTCACTACTTGATACTCGCAGTATGCACATATTGTTATCTGTTATGCATTTATGTTTATGCCTCTTGATTCTTGCTATATGTACTTATGTTCATAGAAGTAGTGACATACAATGCATTATCGGGTATAGGCCTAGCTACTAGATATACATGGCATGTGTACCTAGATTTATTATCTGACATGTATACCTAGTTTTATTATCTAGCATGTGTACCTAGATTTATTACCTGGCATGTATACGTAGATCCTTGTTATGGACTTGGATTTCCTTTTGGTACATAATATATGGAGGTTAATATTTTCAGAAGTTATATGCTTTAGTGTCATGCATCATTTTGCATGATTGCATGCTGAGCAATTGTTGGTTTCTTTATAGTTGAGCACACCACCAGTTACATGATCTGTACACACAACCACTCATGGGTTAGTGGTATATCAGGCAGGGTGTGTACAGTTTACTCTGTCAGGGCTCCGTTGGTCCACTCATGGGTAGTGTGCTTGCAGCGTGATAACGGGTACATAGGGAGATGAGAGCTTAGGCTCCCCCATTATATTTGGGGTAGAATGATAGGTGTACTCCGACAGCATCCCATTCACTCGATCACTCAGGAGTAGTGATGGTAGAGTGCACAGTTGTCATTGCCCTACTCACTCGATCTCACCATCGCATGTGAGATGGATGATTGACGTCAGGGGTGACCATGTCATTTGCATCATATGCATGGATTGCATTTATTGCTTGTGATGGCTGCATTTTGTATGCTGCATTTTGGTGGTTGCATATGATTGACATACATGTAGGAGACATTATGTATTTAGTCTGACGACCCTACACCTGTTGGTATGGTTCATACCCTTATGTTCGGATAGGAGGTCATGGTAAGTACAGTTTATTCTGTTGTTCAGTTTTGAATTACTTATTATTGTTCAGGAGACTGTACTGCATAATTATTAATGATAGTTATATCTTACAATGCATGTCTAATTGATACCCGCTGAGTTCTTGAATTCACTCCGTTGATTTATCTCTATTTCAGATTGAAGTCGCTTGGAGCATCCTATCTGTCAGTCCTATGTCACATCCGAAGACCATTTCCGGTTTCATTTATGTTTTATCTGGTTTATGTATTTGGTGGATTTAGTATTGTATATTCCGGTTTTGGTTCTGGAGTATTGCTACGTGGTATCGAGTATTGTTTTGTTGTGTTGTGTATGTTGGATTTTTTGGGCCACGAAAATCGCTTTTTCGCATCGCGGAAACCCCGAAACCCCCATGCCACTGGATCCGTGTGAAGTAAAACTTTCGAAAAACATTACGAGTACGAGTTTTAAGCTACTTCTAAACTAGGAGAAGGAATTACCCTTGATGCGAAGCCCTTCGCGTATCCCGCTCTTCCAAGTGATGACGGATCTCGAGGTTGTCAAGTGTACAACCCTCTAGAAGTATCCACACGAACAAATAGGTGGAGAAAACCTAACACAAAGGTGTGCTAGCACCTTGGTAAGGTTCAGCCAAGAGAGGAGAGGGAGAGAAAGAAGAGAAAGGAAGAAGATGAGTTGAATGAGCCTTGAACGAAATCAAAATTCCATTCATCACACAAAAGTGGTCGGCCACTATATTGTATCTCCTCTCATTTAATGTGGCCATTAAAATGAGGAGAAGATTTATAACCTCCATGAGGTGGCACACACATGTTCTAAACATGATGATGTGTAACACCATTATTGGCCACTTAATACCAACTCACAAATGAGGTGGCAAATAGTCAAGTCAAACTTGACTCTTCCTCTTCCTCTCAAGTCAAGTCAAACTTGACTTAATCTCTCTCATTGTTGATCTAATCCAACCATTTAATTCAATCCAATTTAATATAATGAATCAAATTCATTTAATTAAATTGATTCAATGAGTCATAATCTAAATTAGACTCATTAAACACATGAATCAACTTGAGTCCAACTCAATTAGCCCAATTAGGATTACTCTTAATCCAATTTGATTCATCACATGAATCTTATCCTCTTGGTTCATCATATGAACCTAATCTTCATCTAATTTTCCTTAGTGTGTGACCCTATAGGTTCTTGTAACGTTGGCAATGCCCCTAAACCCATTTAGGAGCATAAGTAATGAGTGGTATCTAGCAACACATCATTACTACCCAAGTTACAAGAATGTTGAGATCCAACATCACCTTGTGACTACTAATTGTGACTCCTCACGATATATGACAAGTGTCATTCTATCCTAGACATCTAGATTGATCAATGTGAGGCATAGACCGTGTCATCCTCTGACCAATCTAAATCTTGAACTCTAAGTAGACTCACTAAATCAAATGAGCTCAATATCTTATATTGACTCATTTAGGCATGGTCATGCACTTCGTGGTCTCACTCTATCAAGAATATCGATGTCTCTCCCGTCATATAGGAGAGATAGATCCCATCTACATCACTCACATCCCTCGGCATAATTAGTTACATACCCAGTATTCGCCTTTATAGTCCACCCAGTTACGGGTGACGTTTGACGAAACCAAAGTATATAACTCCTTATGTAGGGAACCATGGTGACTTCAAGTCTAAGGACTAGTAGTCATACTAATAGTCACATGAGAAAGTATATGATACTCATATAACGATCCATGATACTTTCTCATGACGGATCATTCAGTATACATTCTCCAATGCATACCCATGTGTCAACTTGATATCTCTATATCCATGACTTGTGAGATCAAGTCATCGAGTTAACCTACATGTTAGTCTTATTGCATTAACATTGTCCTTGAATGTTAATACTCGACTAGGAATGATTAAGAGTAGTGTTCCCTATATCATCTCACTATCTGTTCAACTAACCGATTGATATTGGTAAGAACCTTCTACTCAAGGACGCTATTATACTCAGTTTATTTGGCACCAATACAAGTAAGTATAATAACCAAAAAATAAATGTCTTTATTTATATAAGAATATGATACAACAAGTCCATAATACAATCATCAAATGATTGGCTCTAGGGCTCTAACTAACAATCTTCCACTAGCACTAGTGCCAATCAGTGGCCTAATGACCTAGTGTGACCATCATGCTTTCTCTGTGCCAAAGCCTTGGTCAAGGGATCTGCAATGTTAGCCTCTGTAGGTACTCTGTAAATCTTCACATCTCCTCTCTCGATAATCTCTCGAATGAGATGGAAGCGACGTAGTATGTGTTTGGTCCGCTGGTGTGAGCGAGGTTCCTTAGCCTGTGCTATAGCTCCATTGTTGTCACAATAAAGCTCAATAGGGTCAGCGATACTAGGAACCACCCCAAGTTCAGTGATGAACTTGCGGATCCAAACCGCCTCCTTTGTTGCCTCTGATGCAGCAATGTACTCCGCCTCTGTCGTAGAATCAGGGATTGTGTCCTGCTTCGAACTCTTCCAGCTCACAGCACTACCATTAATGCAAAACACGAACCCTGACTGCGATCGATAATCATCCTGATCGGTCTGGAAGCTGGCATCACTGTAACCCTTTACAGCTAGCTCATCATTGCCTCCATATATCAAGAAATATTCTTTAATCCTTCTTAAGTACTTAAGAATATTTTTGACCGCTATTCAGTGACTTTCATCTGGATCTGACTGGTATCTACTCGTCATGATCAAAGCATACGAGACATTAGGACGAGTACATAGCATGACGTACATGATAGATCCTATGGCTGAGGCATAAGGGATCTGATCCATGCGGTGTCTCTCCTCTCTAGAAGAGGGCATCTCTCCCAGTCCATATCTTATATGGTGTCTTTATCACGGCCTTGGATGGAACTCGGTTGACTATAAAAGCTGTCGTGTCTAGAGCATAGCCCCAAAGAAATGTAGGAAGATCTGTGTGACTCATCATAGACCGTACCATATTTAATAGAGTACAGTTCCTCCTTTCGGATACACTATTCCATTGTGGTGTTCTAAGAGGAGTGAGTAGGGATAGAATCCCACACTCAGCTAGATAGTCACTAAAATCATGGCTAAGGTATTCTCCACCTCAATCTGATTGAAGTATCTTAATACTCTTGCCAAGTTGGTTCTGTACTTCATTCTTGAATTCTTTGAACTTTTCAAAGGATTATGACTTATGTGTCATTAAGTACACATAACCATATCTACTGAAGTCATCAGTAAATGTGATGAAGTACCTATAACCGTCTCTAGCAGCGACATTGAAAAGGCCACATACATCACTATGTATAAGTCCTAACAAATCAGTCGCTCTTTCGCTGTGCCCACTAAAGGGAGTCTTGGTCATCTTGCCTAGTAGGCATGACTCACACGTCTCATAAGATTCAAAATCAAATGAGTCCAACAAACCATCTTTATGGAGCCGGGATAAGCGCTTGTCATTTATATGACCTAAGCGACAGTGCCAGAGATAGGTTTGGTTCATATCATTTGACTTGAACCTCTTGGTATTTATGTTATAGATAGGGCTTTCAAGGTCTAGAATATAGAGTCCGTTCATCAGAGGTGCACTACAATAGAACATGTTTTTTAAATAAACAGAACAACATTTGTCCTTTATTATAAAAGAGAAACATTTCTTGTCCAAACAAGAAACTGAAATTAGTTCTTAGTTAAAGTAGGCACATAACAACAATCATCCAACTCTAGTACAAGCCCAGGGGGCAGAGATAGAAAATAAGCCCCTACAGCAACAGCAGCAACCCGTGCTCCATTGCCTACACGTAGGTCCACCTCGCCCTTTGTCAAAGTTGGTGCGGGAAGCATCCGACGATCGAACTCGTGTTTTGATAATGGCAAAAGATTCAAAGTTAAGGTGTCCTTGTGATCTAAAAAGTTTGCTTGAGCATTTCAGGAAAGTCCTAGCTGCGGTTAGGCAAAGGAAAAACCCTAGGGTGTGGTAACCCTAGGTCATAGGGGGTGGTAACTCTATGCGGAAAGTCTTGGCAGGTCGATGGCTTCAGGAAAAAGTCCTAGGGGGTGGTAACCCTAGGTGGAAAGTCTTGGTGTCGCGAACCAGGTGAAAGACTGGACTAGCCGGGAAGCGGATGTCCAGCAGAAAGTCCGGAAGCGTCGAGTGCTGAGCAAAAGTCCAGTCGATCTGGAGCATCGTACTGGTAATAGGTAAATCTCCTGAGTGGAGTAGGTGAGGACGCGTTCCCCGTAGAGGGAACAATAGGCGTCGGGTCGACCTAGGGTTTCCGGTTGGAAATCTGAAGTCAGACTCGGACAGTCCGGAGGCTGTTTTTATTATTTCTTCTATTATGTTTTATGTGCTAACTTTGTGTTGCAGGATATTATTTGGGACTAACATGTCTTGCAGGTACAAAATAACGAAGCTTTTCCTTGGATGAACAGTGTCCGAGGCGCCTCCATAGAGCTTGGAGGCGCCTCGGGTGCAAAAGCTGATCTGGCTGGGAAGCATCCATGGAGGCGCCTTGAAGGGATTATAAGGCGCCTTGAGCAGGGTATAAGGCGCCTTAAGCAGATGAAGTTCGACCAGTTCAAGCTTGATCCACGCGGAGGACTCGGCAGCATGGGGGCGCCTTGAACAGCCTTCAAGGCACCTTGAACACCCTTTATAAGGGGGTTTCGACCAGCACTTCAAATCATCAAGTTCCAGGCTTTCTTTCTTCAACGTCCTGCTAACAAAACCATTCCGAAGTACTGCTACAAAATTTTGACGACCAGGAGCTCTGATTTCTTCTTCTTTAAGTTGTCGGTATAAAGTTGTTATAATATTTTCATTGTAATTAGTTTGTAATTCTTATCGAGCTTATAGTTGTTGTCCACCGGAAGCGATCAAGGATCGCGAGCCTTCGAGTAGGAGTCGCCTTAGGCTCCGAACGAAGTAAATCCCTTTGTGTCTCTGTGTTTATTTTATTCCGTTGCGTTTTAATTACTCTGATAGTTTTCCGATAATCGAACGAAATAGCCACGAGCGCTATTCACCCCCCCTCTAGCGCTTCTCGATCCAACAATTGATATCAGAGCGGGGTTGTTTTGAATTGGTGCAACCACCATTCAAAACATTTTTTCGTGGTATTTTTTGTTGTTCTTTCGGAGTCAATTAGAAATTAGCTTAGTAGCTAAAATTCTAATTCTTTTCAAAATCGGTGTTGCTCAAAGTTTGTCAATACCACTTGAGCTCGTTTTTTTTTTCCTTCTTCCCGCACTACTAATCCAAGACTCAGTCTTGGAATAGATCTTCCTGTTTTTGTTTTTTCTAGATCTAAATGGCCCAACAAGAAGGATATAGCACTGTTCGTCCCCCACTATTCTCCGGAGAAGACTTCGGGTATTGGAAGGGGCGAATGAAGATATATCTTAAAACCCAGTTCGACACCTGGATGATAGTCAAGACGGGACTACGATTACCAACGGATGAAGACGGCAAGCCTACATCTTGCGAAAAGTGGGAACCAGCCCTTATAAAAAAGGTAGAAGCCGATGCCAAAGCCACCTGCACCCTCCAGTGCGGTCTTACCAAGGAAGAGCTCAACAGAGTCGGTCCGTTCTCTTCCGCAAAGGAGCTGTGGGAGAAACTGATCGAACTTCACGAGGGCACCTCAGAAACTAAGGTAAGTAAGCGTGATTTGTTACTTAATAAACTATACAATTTAAAAATGCAGGAAGGTGAGACGGCGAGTTCACTACACGCAAGAATCCAAGATATCCTTAACTCCCTTCACGGAATCGGGCAAAAGGTAGAAAATAGGGATATCATAAGGTATGCTCTTAATTCATTTCCTAGGAGCACATTGTGGGCATCAATGGTAGATGCCTACAAAGTCTCCAAGGATTTGTCTTCCTTAAAATTAGATGAATTGTTTAGTGAATTTGAACTTCATGAACAAACTAATGCACAGCCGACCGAGAAGGGTATTGCTTTGGTTGCAGGTACTAGTCGAACACGGGAACCAAGAGTACGACGAAAAATTGAATCGGAATCAGAAGACGAACCCGACTCAGAAGACTCAGAAGACGAACTGACCATCGAACTAGTGAACCTTGTGAAGAAGCTCTTCAAGAAGAAGAAGGGCTTCAAAAAGAAAGACCTGAAGAAGGCAGTACAATCCAAGGAGGCCCAACCGAGCTCGAAGGTAAAGTTTGAAGTTACCTGCTATGGGTGCAACCAGAAGGGGCACATCAAAGCCAACTGCCCCAACCAAAAGGAAGCCAAAAAACAAAGAAGAAAGAAGGCCCTGAAGGCAACCTGGGACGAATCTTCTTCGGAGGACGACGATGACGAACTCGATCAAACGAGTTTACTCGCACTGATGGCCTGGGACCAGATCGTCGAGAGCGAGAGCAAGTCAGAGGCCGACTCCGAGCAAAGCCACGGATCCGCATCCGTTTCCGAAGGGCCAGACTCCACTGTAAGTATTCCGATGCTTAATAACTTAGTCAATTATTTATTACGCAAGTTAGCTAAGTCAAACCTTAGGATTAAATCACTTCTAAAGGAAGTAGCTGTCCTTAAAGAAGTGACTAAGACTAAATCCTTACCTGATCAAGTTCAGACTGGAAATTCAACTCAAGTTCAAAAACTTGAGGAAGAAAATTCTAGTTTGAAAAATCAGGTAACAGATTTAAAAAATACCTTAGAACGGTTTTCTTTGGGCTCCAAGAATCTGGACCTAATTCTTGGGACACAAAGAGCCGTCTACAATAGAACTGGGCTAGGATATAAAAGTTAAAAGAAATATAAATCCTATTTATCCTTAATAAACAAACAAAATAGTAAATCAGTCCAAGCATGGGTCCCCAAGTCCAAATTGATCAATCAAGTTGGACTTGGCCAATACTGGGTTCCGAAGGATCAAATACACTACCTCGATAGACCATATCGAGACCATGATTTAGGGGGAGCAAAAAGAAAAACGATCTTAAAAATTTTAAATTTAAAATTCTAAAAATCAAATTAAAAATTCGAAATTAAATTAAAAATTCAAAATTAACTTATAAATTCAAAACTCAAAATTCAAATTCGAAATTAAAAAAATTCAAATTCAAATTCAAAATCAAAATTAACTTATAAATTCAAAAAATCAAAATTCAAATTCGAAATTAAAAATTCGAGATTCAAATTCAAAATTAACTTATAAATTCAAAATTCAAAAAATTCAAAATCAAATTAAAAATTCGAAATCAAATTAAAAAATCGAAATCAAACTAAAAATTCAAAATTTTGAAATTATCTTATAAATTCAAAATCAAATATAGATGGAGGATCCAGACTGGCTGGCACCCCCAACTGAACTACCCGACAGGGTAACTGAACCTAATCTACCCAAAATGGGTAAAACAAGAGTAGATTACCCAGCAGGGTAATTAAAGTTAGATTAAAACGGGCTAGGTTTAACTTGACCCAAAGTACTGGTGAATTTTTGGATGATAGTACGTTAGGGAAGCTTGTGCATCACATGTTTAGGAAGATATGACTTCGACCTAGTGCATTTGGCCAAGTGGAACTGACCGAAGCTACCCTTAAATGGATCCTAACTAGTTAGACCAAGGATTAGTATTAAGTTCAATGGGTAGGACTATTTGGGAAACCTCGAAGGCATGGTTACTTTAATGAGCTCCTTGTGACTCACCATAGCCCAGAAGTTTATCCAAAGAATGCTTACTTGTTGAACCCAAAGCTAAACCTGAATCTAACGCAAAGTTAAACCAGACCCTTAAATTCAACAATAATTCATCTCACAACAATTATAGAGTTCCCTGATTAACAATTTAGATCGGGTGAGATGACTAAGAAATTAAATTATGAAAATTGACTTGAACTTAAATCAAGTTAATTAATAATTAAATTACCTTTAATTAACTTGAATTATTCTCTAATTTCAAAATTATTTAAAAAAAAAACTCAATTTCAAATTTATTTTAAAACTCAATTTGAAAATTATTTTAAAACTCAATTTCAAAATTATTTTAAAACTCAATTTCAAAACTAAATTTCAAAACTAAATTTCAAAATTATTTCAAAATTATTTTAAAACTCAATTTCAAAATTATTTCAAAACTCAATTTCAAAATTATTTTAAAACTCAAATTTCAAAATTATTTTTAAAACTCAATTTCAAAATTATTTTTAAAACTCAAATTCAAAATTTCTTTAAAACTCAAATTTCAAAATTATTTTTAAAACTCAAATTCAAAATTTCTTTAAAACTCAAATTTCAAAATTATTTTTAAAACTCAATTTCAAAATTATTCTAAAACTCAAATTTCAAAATTATTTTTAAAACTCAATTTCAAAATTATTTTAAAACTCAATTTCAAAACTAAATTTCAAAATTATTTTAAAACTCATTTTCAAAATTATTTTAAAACTCAAATTTTAAAATTATTTTTAAAATTCGAATTTCAAAATTATTTTTAAAACTCAATTTCAAAATTATTTTTAAAACTCAAATTTCAAAATTATTTTTAAATCAAATTTCAAAATATTTTTAAAACTCAAATTTCAAAATTATTTTTAAAACTCAAATTTCAAAATTATTTTTAAAACTCAAATTCAAAATTTTTTTAAAACTCAAATTTCATATTTATTTTTTATTTTTAAAACTCAAATTTCAAAATTATTTTTAAAACTCAAATTTCAAAATTATTTTTAAAACTCAAATTTCAAAACTCAAATTTCAAAATTATTTTTAAAACTCAAATTTCAAAATTATTTTTAAAACTCAAATTTCAAATTTATTTTTCAAAAATTAGTTAACTTTAAAACTATTTTTAAAATTATTCAACTTTAAAATTTAACTAATTATCTTTGTCAAAATTTAATTAACCTAAATCATATAAACTATGTGTTGATTTAAAACTAATTCAACCAAAAAAAAATTATGAGGGACACGTGGCACATGAAGGCGCCTCCCTCAAGGAGGAGGCGCCCTCAAGCAGTGGCGGGAATTTTCCCGCCGCTTACTTAAGGCGCCTTAAGGAACTCCTTAAGGCGCCTCCAAAGGCGCCCTAAAGAGACCTTAAGGCGCCTTAAGCCTTCCTTTTGTCACGAACAGAAGCGTTTTTTCTGTTCGTGTTCGTGTTCTGCCGCAAGCCAACTTCTTGCGATTCTTCCCAACCAAGGCGCCTTCTACCCATCTCCTTCCCTTTCATTCCTAGCTATGCCTCCTAGGTATAACCTAAACTCTTCTCAATCATTTATTTCCTACATTCTTTGTTAGTTTTTGCAATTTTTTCTTTTATAATGTCAACAATAGGAAGCGTCGTATTATGGATTCCACACCAGCTAGGGCCCCTTCCACGGACCCTAGATTCCCCTCGAAACAGCATAGGATAGATTTCTCTAGGTTTACCTTTGAGGCTATTAAAACTACATATATTGGTCGGGAGTTTCTATCCCAATACTGTCAACCCATAATCCAGATGATAAACTACTATCATCTAGATAAATTGGTTGACTGTACCACTACAGTCAACCAAGATTTGTGTGCCCAGTTCTATCACAACCTTGAAAAGGTTGATGATAGTACCTATTCCACCAGAGTTGGTGGTACTGACCTTCAGTTTACTCCCTCCCTACTTCGCACCAGCCTAGAGCTTAGGGAGTCTGAGTGTATATTCTTATGTTACCCTAGTAGGGACCTACCTTTTGGTGATCCCTATTCCCACATTACTTTAGATGATATCTACATGCATTTCTTTGGGGGAGAGAGACCCTTGGGCCTGACCGAGTTCAGATCCACTCTTCTTTGTGTTCAGGATTATGCTATGTACAGAGTCCTGACAGCCTGCATACTACCCATCTCATTTCGAGACGTCTCGAAGATGCGACCGTCCCACTCGTTCTTTTTGTACGCCCTCAGCCAGCGCCTAGATATAGACATAGCCCTCCATATGTTTCATAACATTGTCCTTGCATCTAGTACAATTACATCTGGAGTGGTTCATATGCCTTACTGCCATGTCCTGACCCAGATATTCTCCAACTCTAGGATAGACATCACTAGAGGGGTACTCATCCCACTTACCATTTATGATGAGTTCGGTCAGCGTAGCCTTAGATTAGCAGGGGAGAGGTCACTGCCAAGGGGATTCTAGCCTGGAAGGGCCGACCACCACCTGTTGCTGCCCCTGGTGCTCCAGAGGCCGAGGACGCACCAGATGCGGATGAGGAGTGGCCCGATTTCCTGGCAGAGGACTTTTTCACAGATCCTTCCACCTCTGCCGGACCCTCCACCTCAGTCGGGCCTTCATCTTCAGCACCACTCTCTGTCGAGGACAGACTCACTCGACTCGAGGTCCAGACCACTCAGACGCAACGAGCTGTGTTAGATAGCCATCGCTTCCTTCGATCTATGCGATTTGAGATGGCTGCTGGTTTCGCATCTCTCCGAGGCGAGATTTGGTGTTAGGGACAGCATCAGCCGGCACCCGAGCAGCATCTAGCCGATCCTCCAGCTGACAATCCACTTGCTTGATTCTATCTTTTAGACTGTCTGGACATGTTATTCACTTCTTGGATCTGCCCATATTACTCAGATTTTGGTTTATATCTTGGATCTTTTAGATTGTCTGGACATGTTATTGAGTACTTATGTGTTACGTTTTGTGAGCATAAGTTCAAAAATATCTCTTAAATTGGTTTTTAAAACTTCTAGGAAAAATAATTTTCAAAATTCCAATTTTTTTAGACTTTTCAAAAGTTGGACTTAGCCTAAGCTTACCCCCTAGAAATCATGTTCCCCTAGACTCAAACCAGAGCATCTCACAAACACCTAGGTATACCTTGATTGTGGTTGAAAAACATAGAACGGCGTGAGATGCATAGGATATAGCCTGGACTCAAGAATACTTATATCTGTGCATCAATATGAGTCTGGGCGTTAAACACACAATATACATTAATCAAGTCAAGTCTTCCAGCTCTAGTCAAATCTATCTGGACCAAATTGACTTAACTTGACTAACCATATGAAAGTTGTTGCCCTATAGGCAATCAGCAAGTAGCTAAAGGTTAGACAGTTGGTAAAGGACACTCAGTTTTCTGGTTAAGCATGTTTTAATCTTTAGGGCTCTAATACCTCTTAAAGTCAATCTATTAAACTTGACTCATGCTTGGACTTAAGGACCAACTGACTTCTTAAACCAAATTTTTTTTAGCTACTTTGCTCCCTCCCAGCCGTAAAAGTTAATAAGTATTGTTTAAAATTAAGTACCAATCTTTATTTTCAAAATTTTAAAACTTAGCTCACTTTTACAAAATTCTAACTTCGTAAATTCCTAAGTAAAGCACAGTTTTACAAAATTTAACTCATTGCTTTCAAAACTTAAAGAAATGAGAGTTATAAACTATTAAGTGCTTTCAAAATCTTGTTCAATCAGGTGTCTATTTTTGCTTATTTTTTATATATGGCAAAGGGGGAGAATAGCAAATTCAAAAGTAGCAAATTCAAAATACTTAATGAATATTAAAGGGGGAGCAACAGTTAAGGGGGAGCCTATACTTTAAATTCATAGAATTTAATTTAGCAAAATTGCTAAGTTTGTGTTAAATGTGTTAATCTATTCGTTTGTGATATCTGTTTACTTGACTTTGAATTCGAGTTGCCATAATCAAAAAGGGGGAGATTGTTGGTGCGGGAAGCATCCGACGATCGAACTCGTGTTTTGATAATGGCAAAGGATTCAAAGTTAAGGTGTCCTTGTGATCTAACAAGTTTGCTTGAGCATTTCAGGAAAGTCCTAGCTGCGATTAGGCAAAGGAAAAACCCTAGGGGGTGGTAATCCTAGGTCATAGGGGGTGGTAACCCTATGCGGAAAGTCTTGGTAGGTCGATGGCTTCAAGCAAAAGTCCTAGGGGGTGGTAACCCTAGGTGGAAAGTCCTGGTGTCGCAAACTAGGTGAAAGACTGGACTAGCCGGGAAGCGGATGTCCAGCAGAAAGTCCGAAAGCGTCGAGTGCTGAGCAAAAGTCCAGTCGATCTGGAGGATCGTACTAGCAACAGGTAAATCTCCTGAGTGGAGTAGGTGAAGACGCGTTCCCCGTAGAGGGAACAGTAGGCATCGGGTCGACCTAGGGTTTCCGGTTGGAAATCCGAAGTCAGACTCGGACAGTCCGGAGACAGTCTTTATTATTTCTTCTATTATGTTTTATGTGCTAACTTTGTGTTGCAAGATATTGTTTGGGACTAACATGTCTTGCAAGTACAAAATAATGAAGCTTTTCCTCGGATGAACAGTGTCCGAGGCGCCTCCATGGAGCTTGGAGGCGCCTCGGGTGCAAAAGCTGACCTGGCTGCGAAGCATCCATGGAGGCGCCCTGAAGGGATTATAAGGCGCCTTGAGCAGGGTATAAGGCACCTTAAGCAGATGAAGTTCGACCAGTTCAAGCTTGATCCACGCGGAGGACTCGGCAGTATAGAGGCGCCTTGAACAGCCTTCAAGGCGCCTTGAACACCCTTTATAAGGGGGTTTCGACCAGCACTTCAAATCATCAAGTTCCAGGCTTTCTTTCTTCAACGTGTTGCTAACAAAACCATTCCGAAGTGCTGCTGCAAAATTTCGACGACCAGGAGCTCTGATTTCTTCTTCTTTAAGTTGTCGGTATAAAGTTATTATAATATTTTCATTGTAATTAGTTTGTAATTCTTATCGAGCTTATAGTTGTTGCCCACTGGAAGCGATCAAGGATCGTGGGCCTTCGAGTAGGAGTCGCCTTAGTCTCCGAACGAAGTAAATCCCTTTGTGTCTTTGTGTTGCAGTTCCTCTTCCAGTGCCTGGTCTGACCGCAGTGGAAGCAGGTAGCATCATTGGTGACCCCTCCTTTAGGCTTCAGTGCCTTGCCTTTGCCCTTGGCTAGGGACTTTCCCTTGCCTTTGGGCTTGCCCTTGCCCTTATGTTTCTGAACCATCAGAACAGAGTTGGGCTTAACCTTCTTAAGGTTGAGCTCAGCAGTTCTTAACATGCTAAGCAGCTCGGGCAGTGGCTTGTCAATTTCATTCATGTTGTAGTTTAGAACGAATTGACTATAGCTATCCGGCAAGGATTGTAAGATCAGGTCAGTGGCCAACTCTTGGCCAAGTGGGAACCCCAACCTCTGTAAGTTTTCTATGTACCCAATCATTTTGAGTACATATGGGCTTACGGGAGCCCCATCTGACATCTTGCACTGAAATAGTGCCCTTGAGATCTCAAATCTCTCATGCCTCGCTTGTCCTTGATACAGTTGACGAAGATGTTCAACCATATCGTAAGCACCCATCAACTCGTGTTGCTTCTGGAGCTCAGAGTTCATGGTCTCGAGCATTAGACAAGACACATCTAATGCATCATCTTGATGCTTCTTGTAAGCATCTCGGTCACAGCTCGCGTGGTAGTGGCAGGAGGAGCCTCCGGAATGGGCTGCTCCAGAACGTACAATTTACGTTCCTGAGTGAGAACTATTCTCAAGTTCCTGTACCAGTCCAGGAAATTTGCTTTGTTGAGCTTGTCCTTCTCAAGGACAGAACGCAGGGAGAAAGAGTTCATATTCGATGTCATGGTTATCTACAATAGAAAAATGCAGAAAATAAATATCATATTCTTTTAAATAATTTAATTAGACCTTTAACTAAATGATGCTCCCACTGAATTCTATAACTCATGTGGGACAAGATTCACATCATACTAACCCTTGAGTTAGCTTTGGCTAAAATGTCCAAGACTTAGTATGATCGGTAGGTAACGATTTACCAATTACATCTCTATGCAACTCTTGTTTATAGGATCATTATCCGCAGTTATATTAAAACTTGAGTTAGCTTTGGCTAATACGCCCAAGAATTAATATAAATGTGATTTATGTCCTATCTTTCCAACCGTTGGAAGAATGCCTACAGTTAAACTCGATTTAACTAGTTGTACTCAATCAAATGGAGTCTCTACTCACCCATGCGTTGATAGGCGGGACCAAGATTGTCCCTCCATACCCTACCAAGATAATATATGTTGCTCTGCTTTGGCAGATTCAACAACACATGTGATCGAGGTAATGATAGGTATCACGGCATGGTAGGCATTTGAGTTGACGCGATTGAGATCTAATCTAATCGAGAAGGTGCATCTTGTACACGATTTAGATCTAATCTAATCGTTAGGAACTAATTAATTACTAATTATGCATCACATACACACAAGCAATTAATTAAATTATTTGTGATTAGTCATGGCCCTACTACGATCTTCTCAAGCCAATGAGAAGATCGGATGGTCAACCTAAGGTCAACAGCTTCTCAAGCTCCTCCCTTTGACCACCTTGTGTTGCTCGCGCCCTCCTCGTAACTCCGTCTCGAGTGGACCTTCCACTGCTCCAATTTTGTACATTACAATTTTGAAACTTGAGTTACATTCGAGTTTAAACTAATTTACAACAAGAATAAATGGAGAAAGGCACGACGCGCAGGTCGCGTATTAAATATACCGCACATACAACACAAATGACGGCGCGCAGGTTGTAATATAAATTACAACACAAATATACCAATCAAATTGGCTCTTTTTGGGCCATGACTATCACTGATTATACATAATTCTAAATTATGTAATTTCCATAATTTTCTGTAATTTTAATACTATTTTTTACAATTTTTTATGAGTAAAAATTCCCGGCGGTCCCGTTTAGCGGTTTTCGGGCGCAATCGCGGAACGAATCCCCTTGCGGGGCCAGGGGCAGCGCCCCTACCCGCGATCTAACCATCGCGAGTGTTCCTTAGCGATCCTAAAGCGCCTTAGCCCGCTGTCCCAAAAAATTTTGGGGCGAAACCTTGCCGTTTCGGAAAAAACTTCTCGGTAGTCGAAGCCTACAAGTGTCGAAACACTTGTGCTTCGCTTCTACGAGAAAAATACCCATAAAAACTATAAAAATAGGAAATTTACAGAATATTACAGATCTGCTATTTTTCATAAAAATATAAAATAAACTCGTACAAGACTTCGCACGTGGCTCTGATACCACTGTTGGGTTTTTCGGGCCGTGAAAACCGCTTTTTCGCGTCGCGGAAACCCCGAAACCCCCATGCCACCGGATCCGTACGAAGTAAAACTTTCGAAAAACATTACGAGTACGAGTTTTATGCTAGTTCTAAACTAGGAGAAGGAATTACCCTTGATGCGAAGTCCTTCGCGTATCCCGCTCTTCCAAGTGATGCCGGATCTCGAGGTTGTCAAGTGTACAACCCTCTAAAAGTATCCACACGAACAAATAGGTGGAGAAAACCTAACACAAAGGTGTGCTAGCACCATGGTAAGGTTCAGCCAAGAGAGGAGAGGAAAAGCAAGAAGAGAGAGCAAGGAAGAAGATGAGTTGAATGAGCCTTGAATGAAATCAAAATTCCATTCATCACACAAAAGTGGTCGACCACTATATTGTAACTCCTCTCATTTAATGTGGCCATTAAAATGAGGAGGAGATTTGTAACCTCCATGAGGAGGCACACACATGTTCTAAACATGATGATGTGTAAACACCATTATTGGCCACTTAATGCCAACTCACATATGAGGTGGCAAAAAGTCAAGTCAAACTTGACTCTTCCTCTTCCTCTCAAGTCAAGTCAAACTTGACTTAATCTATCTCATGGTTGATCTAATCCAACCATTTAATTTAAGTCAATTTAATATAATGAATCTAATTCATTTAATTAAATTAATTCAATGAGTCATAATCTAAATTAGACTCATTAAACACATGAATCAACTTGAGTCCAACTCAATTAACACAATTAGGATTACTCTTAATCCAATTTGATTCATCACATGAATCTTATCCTCTTGGTTCATCATATGAACCTAATCTCTATCTAATTGTCCTTAGTGTGTGACCCTATAGGTTCTTGTAACGTTGGCAATGCCCCTAAACCCATTTAGGAGCATAAGTAATAAGCGGTATCTAGCAACACATCATTACTACCCAAGTTACAAAAATGTTGAGATCCAACATCACCTTGTGACTACTAATTGTGACTCCTCACGATATATGACAAGTGTCCTTCTATCCTAGACATCTTGATTGATCAATGTGAGGCATAGACCATGTCATCCTCTGACCAATCTAAATCTTGAACTCCAAGTAGACTCACTAAATCAAATGAGCTCAATATCTCATATTGACTCATTTGGGCATGGTCATGCACTTCGTGGTCTCACTCTATCAAGAATATCGATGTCTCTCCCGTCATATAGGAGAGATAGATCCCATCTACATCACTCACATCTCTCTGCATAATTCGTTACATACCCAGTAATCGCTTTTATAGTCCACCCAGTTACGGGTGACGTTTGACGAAGCCAAAGTACGTAACTCCTTATGTAGGGATCCATGGCGACTTCAGGTCCAAGGACTAGTAGTCATACTAATAGCCACATGAGAAAGTATATGACACTCATATAACGATCCATGATACTTTCTCATGGCGGGTCATTCAGTATACATTTTCCAATGCATACCCATGTGTCAACTTGATATCTCTATATCCATGACTTGTAAGATCAAGTCATCGAGTTGACCTACATGCTAGTCTTATTGCATTAACATTGTCCCTGAATATTAATACTCGACTAGGAATGATTAAGAGTAGTGTTTCCTATATCATTTCACTATCGGTTCAACTAACCGATTGATATAAGTAAGAACCTTCTACTTAAGAACGCTATTATACTTAGTTTATTTGACACCAATACAAGTAAGTATAATAACCAAAAAATAAATGTCTTTATTTATATAAGAATATGATACAATAAGTCCATAATACAATCATCAAATGATTGGCTCTAGGGCTCTAACTAATAGTGTAAGCATAGCCGGTTGGCAGTCTTTGGTGTTTTGGTTTGTATGAGCTTTCTTTCGTTTTATTTTTCTGCTGTGTGTTTTTAGTACAACAAAGTGGGTTGTTTAATATATATAACTACATGGTTGTGATATTTTGTTCCATCCGAGTAGGCTGAGTATATAACTGTGTGGTTGTGTATATTCTAGCCATGTGGACTGATGTATTCTTGTGGATGTATGTATAATTCAGATTGTCACCGGTACAAGGGAGATGCTGCCAGATTTTTGTCTGACAGGGCCTCCTCTGGGGCGTGACAAAGGCACAAACAAATATATACAAAATGTAGAATTTACAAAATAATAAAACATCATTATCTACTCAACATGATTGACATAAAATTTAAGCAACTTCTCAATTTTTAATCTGGTAGCTTCTTTTTTATTTGAGAAGTAAGGAAGAAAGAGGTCACCTGATACTTTAGGGAAATTGATAGAAATTGAAACATCTCGATCTGTAATACCAAGCAACAAGGAAATGTCTCTTCTAGTGAAGGCAACCAGTACACCTAAAAAACTTAAATGATTAGTTATCCTCTATGACATAATGGGCCTGATATAGGATAATATCAGGCCCAACATATCAGGCCTACGTTGGGCTAATATGAGATCATATCAGGTCTACGTTAGGCTTGATATAGAATCATTTCAAGCCTTCTTTGGGCATGATATCCAAATACTAGGGCCATCTATTGACCAAAATGAAAAAATGTTAATTGTTTCAAACTATTTTATTTTACTATACTACTTTGTGCTTAAAATTCACAATTAAAAGTTGTATATGAGAATCTAAAGGTTTGAGAAGTTGATCCCAATTTTGAAATATATTGACCAATATATCATAAATATGCTGCATATCTTATATGTCCAAGAAAATACTAAAAGGGGACTATTTGATTATCGTTATGTGTCAATCATGTAAAATAACAGATCCATAATGTCTTTCTTTCATTTTGGAAGCTCGAAAACAACTGTTAAAGTGATCTAGTACATTGTTCCAATACAATTTCCACCCAACATCAATTAAAACCTAAAATTTTTAAAAATTAAAATCATTAACAACCAAACCCAAACTGGTTGAGCTTTTCCAAATTCATATGCACATTTGTTTTGAATATATATCCAGCATTAGAGTTGTTTTAACCTAGACAGGTCCTATGAGTTTCTAAGATGAGCATGTCCATGATAGATACCTTTGCGGATAATTGAACAGCAGAGGTTGAAACACCCGTCACACTTTCTTGTACTATTCTGAAAGGAGAGTATTGATGAAAATCCTAAACCTTTCACTACAAAGAAGCGATCAGTGTGGATTTCATCAGAAACCCTAAATGTCACCTGAGGGATTCACAAAAACACTTGCATAGACTTTCGATGGGGTGATGATCTCGCCACTAAAACAGAGCACTAGATTTTTGCAATCGGAGATTCAAGAACAAATATTAAGCATATACGCACTAAGAGAGGGAGGGAGAAAAATGTCGATGTTATCAGCATCCGAATCATCAATATTATTTTTAAATCAAAACAATTAAAATATGGTTCGGATGCCATAAAAAATGATGTAAGGAAAGGGTCGTTTGGTAGGAGGGGTAGAAGGGAAATAACACATATTTAACTGTACCCTTTAGTAAAAACAAAACCTCAATGCGCCTTTTGGTGAATTCCGAATTCGGCGTGCGCCTTTTGATAAATTACCGATACAAATAACATCCCATAACAAGCTTGATCGAGAGCAATGTTACCATATGCAAATGCCATCTCATCTATATAACAGGAGTGAAATGAAAAAGGTTTAAAGGAGATACAGTTGCTATGAAACCAAACCAAACAAGAAATATATTTGTTGACTAAAAATAAAGTCAATAATTAACCCTCAAATACTTCCAAAGACCAGATGAAAATGGAGGAAAAAAATAGGATTACACTTTACCCGTTTATAATTGAGAGTGGAAAACAGGGCCTACAACAATGATTTTGAACACAAGACATTAACTAAAATGCTAGAGAACGAGATGCTACAATAGGATATAAACACAAGATGCTTGGCTATTCATCATCAGTGTAATATTTTGATCAGAAATCATATAGAAGACACATGATAGCAGCTTTTCAATAACTATATAGAGCAGAAAGATAAGTAATGATGCATGTTGCTTTAAGCAAAAGACTTGTCACAGGAGTTTCCAGTTTATGAGCATTCTGACTTGCAATCCAAAGATCATTGTTTTTTCATCAATGTTACTAAAACCAAAGAATGCAATCCTGGTCCGAATAATGAAGTAAATATACAAAAGAAAACCTAATTTCTCTTCTAATATGATGAAACAGTTTTACATCTAAAGCAAATCAAGTGGTGTAAAACCCTTCATTCATACCATTGAACACAGGGATTAGGTAAACAAGCTTCAGTCATGGCTTATCCAAGTTGGAAGAAGCCACTGACCATTGTGATAGAATTCCTGAATCATTCAAAATTTCACCATCTTTTCCAAAAGTATTGTTTAACTGGTACCCTGCATGACCAAATAGATGACCTGAACCACTGCTGCTCATTGATCTTTCAATTTCTTCCATGTTCGAAAGGATCGAAATCGGGCGGTCTGGGATGAAAGGGATTGCTGCTAAATCAGTCTCTAGTATCTTCAAAATCTGATCCATTGTAGGCCTTGCATGCAACTGAGGGTGGGTAGAGAGCACAGCAACATGAACATACTTCTCCAGCACTTCTTTTGGTCCCAGTTCCTCCATTCCCTCCTCTATAACATCCAATGCCCTCCCTGTCCTCACCAAAGACCAAGCCCAATCGCTCAACACAAAAGCTTGCCCCTCACCGAGTGATATAAATGCCTTCTTCCCGCTGAGGAGCTCAAGTAGAAGAACTCCAAAGCCAAAGACATCACTTTTCTCACTCAATTGCCCATACAAAGCATACTCCGGCGACACGTATCCTAGGGTTCCGGCCACCTTGGTGCTGAGATGTGACATCCCCTCAGGTGCATACTTGGCCAAACCGAAGTCAGCCACCTTAGGCTCAAAATTCTCATCCAAAAGTATGTTACTTGCTTTTATGTCCCTGTGGATGATCGCCGGTTGAACTTCATTGTGGAGGTAGGCCAGTCCCCGCGCCGTTCCCACTGCGATCTTCTGCCGCAAGGGCCAAGTTAGTCTGCGGCGATCCTCCGTGGTGAAGAGATGGTCATAGAGGCTTCCGTTGCACATCAGGTCGCAAATGATGATCCTCTGGTGGCCTTCCATTTGGGTGGTGGCAATGCAGTAGCCTCTGAGAGCAAGAAGGTTGATGTGGCGAACGCTGGCAATGACCTCCACCTCGTGGGCGAAGCTGGCGTCCCCTGCTGCTGAGCAATTCTTGAAGCGTTTCAGGGCGACGTAGGTGCCGTCGCGCAGCACGCCCTTGTAGACGTTTCCGAAGCCTCCGTGTCCGATGATGTTTTCTCTCGAGAAGTTCCTAGTAGCCCGCTTGATTTCGTCGAAGGCGAACTTGACCAAAGTAGTGCTAGCGCTGATCGAGTCCAATGCCGGAGAGGGCCTAGTCGTTGTCGTCGGCGTTCTCCTCCGAGAGCGGCGGCGACGAAGACAGATCCAAGCGGCGAGAGCTAGGAGGAGGAGGATGCAAACGGCCGCAACCACGGTGTAGATCCAGATGGAGTTGCGGCGACGGGAGGTGGAAGTAGCGGAGAGGAGGAAGTAACAATAGACGTTGCCGGGGCCGAGGCGGCTGATGGCGGCGGCGGCGTAGATGGAAGGGTAGGCGGTGCAGTCGGAGACGTTTCCGTAGTTGGGGCCGCGGAGGTAATTGGAAGTGATGCGGGCGAGGCTGGCGGTGCAGGCGGTGCAGGCGGGGGTGGGGATGAGGGAGCGGTTGCAGTTGGTGACCATGTCGAGGTTAGCGGAGTAGGGGAGGCGGCTCTCGAAGTCATCCCGGGAGGTGAGATTCATGCAGCCCTGCGAGATCCACGGGGTGCGGAAGCCGCAGGTGGCGCGTACGTCCAAGGAGGCGGGGAGGAGTGCGGCCTGGAAGGCGGCCCAGCAGGCGGGGGCGGCGTCGAGGGAGGGGTGGAAGAGGGATTGGGTAAGTAGGAAGTGGGAGAGGACGAGGTGGAGGAGCTGGAGGAGGTAGTTGCATCGGGAGTCGGCGGAGAGGGAGGCGGGTGAGAGGAAGGGATGGATGACGGAGAAGTCGAGGGGGCAGGCGGAGGAAGCGGTGGGTTGAGAGAGAGTTGGGGAAGGCAAAAGGAGGAGGAAGAAGATGCCAAAGGGAGGAGCTGCCACTGGTTTCATTGCTACTTCCCGATTCCTATCATTGCCTTTTTAAAATCACTCAGTTCTGATGTTTATCTTTAATTAATAATCGAATAATAATTTATTGGGTGGTAGTAGTGGATTTGGTTATATCATAAATAAAATAATTAATTCGTTGAGATGAACTTTAGAAAAATAAAGGGAAAGGGAAAGGGAAATAGGTAATTTGGTCTGGTTTTCTTCTCCTCACGCTCATGTTGCAGTGTCTATTTGCATGTTCCAGCGGAATCTAAATTGGCGTGCTAACTAAACACGCAGTAATACTTGACGATTTGGATAGATGGACTGCTTTGTTCTTTCCCTTCTTTACGGTTTCGTTTTCTACTTGCGTTCTTGAAGTATTTTTCCTTCCTTTGAATTACATCACTCGCTCGGAAGTAGGGAAGGGATAATATTTATCTGAACACATGGGGTTGAGGAAAGACACGCCTTCAAGTTGAGTCCCCCTCCCTCCAATTAAGAGAGTTGCTTTTCGTATAAGAGATGATAAAATTTTATAAACCAGCATGGAACACAATTCAATACGATTTTTAATCAGCAGTGCTAAAAAACTTCCAAACAAGGGGCCTATTGCATTAGTCCCCAAAACATCCCATACTATCGGAGTTGGAGATCACAAGTCCATATCTTGTTACAATATTTTCTGCGAAGTAATCTCCAAAATTCTAACAGGAAGGATAGTTGAAATGGTAGAAAATGGAAACGTGGGATATGTTAATTAGAGCCCTAGAGTCAATCATTTGATGATTATTATATGGACTCATTGTATCATATTCTTGTATATAAATAAAGACATTTATTTTGATTATTATACTCACATGTATTGGTGTCAAATAATTAAGTATAATAACGTCCTTGAGTAGAAGGTTTTTACCTATATCAATCGATTGGTTGAATCGATAGTGAGATGATATAGAGAACACTACTCTTAATCATTCCTAGTCGAGTATTAATATTTAGGGACAATGTTAATACGACGAGACTAGCATGTAGGTCAACTCGATGACTTGATCTCACAAGTCATGGATATAGAGATATCAAGTTGACACATGGGTATGCATGGAGAATATATATTGAATGACCAGCCATGAGAAAGAATCATGGATCGTTATATGAGTGTTATATACTTTCTCATGTGGCTATTAGTATGACTACTAGTTCTTGGACCTTAAGTCACCATGGTTCCCTACATAAGGAGTTACGTACTTTAACTTCGTCAAACGTCACCCGTAACTGGGTGGACTATAAAGGTGATTACTGGGTATGTAACAAATTATATGGAGGGATGTGAGTGATGTAGATGGGATCTATCCCTCCTATATGACGGCAGTGATATCGATATTCTTGATAGAGTGAGACCACGAAGTGCATGGCCATGCCCAAATGAGTCAATATGAGATATTGAGCTCATTTGATTGAGTGAATCTACTTGGAGTTCAAGATTTAGATTGATTAGAGGATGACACGGTCTATGCCTCAATTGATCAATCTAGATGTTAAGGATAGAAGGATACTTGTCATATATTGTGAAGAGTCATAATTAGTAGTCACAAGGTGATGTTGGATCTCAACATTCTTATAACTTGGGTAGTAATGATGTGTTGCTAGATACCGCTCATTACTTATGCTTCTAAATGGGTTTAGGAGCATTGCCAACATTATAAGAACCTATAGGGTCACACACAAAGGGCAATTAGATGAAGATTAGGTTCATTTGATGAACCTAAAGAATTAGGTTCATGTGATGAACCAAATTGGATTAAGAGTAATCCAAATTGAGCTAATTGAGTTGGACTCAATTTGGTTCATATGTTAAGTGAGTCTAATTTGGACTTAGACTCATTTTATTAATTTAATTCAATGAATAGAGATTCATTAAATTAAAATTGACTTGAACCAATGGTTAGATTATATCAACCAAGATGGTCAAGTTTGACTTGACTTGAGAGGAAGATGAATGGTCATGTTTGACTTGACCATTTGCCACCTCATTGGAGAGTTGCCAAAGAGTGGGCCAATGATGATGCTCCACATCATCATGTTTACTTAAGTGGGATGTCACCTCATGGGAGTTATCAAGAGTTGTGACTCTTGGTATCCCATGGAGGTTACAAACCTCATGAAGTGGCCGGCCACTTTTAGAGTGGAATGAGTTGTTTTCATTCAAGTGAATTCATTTCTGCTTCTTCCTCTCAAGGTTTCTTCTCTCCCTCTCCTCTGTTAGTTAGAGCCCTAGAGTCAATCATTTGATGATTGTATTATAGACTTATTGTATCATATTCTTATATATAAATAAAGGCATTTGTTTTGGTTATTATACTTACTTGTATTGGTGCCAAATAAACTAAGTATAATAGCGTCCTTGAGTAGAAGGTTCTCACCTATATCAATCGGTTAGTTGAACCGATAGTGAGATGATATAGGGAACACTACTCTTAATCATTCCTAGTCGAGTATTAACATTCAGGGACAATGTTAATGCAATAAGACTAGCATGTAGGTCAACTCGATGACTTGATCTCATAAGTCATGGATATAGAGATATCAAGTTGACACATGGGTATGCATTGGAGAATATATACTAAATGACCCGCCATGAGAAAGTATCATGGATCATTATATGAGTGTCATATACTTTCTCATGTGGCTATTAGTATGACTACTAGTCCTTGGACCTGAAGTCACCATGGATCCCTACATAAGGAGTTATGGACTTTGGTTTCGTCAAACGTCACCCGTAACTGGGTGAACTATAAAGGCGATTACTGGGTGTATAACAAATTATACAGAGGGATGTGAGTGATGTAGATGGGATCTATCCCTCTTATATGACGGGAGCGACATCGATATTCTTGATAGAGTGAGATCACGAAGTGCATGGCCATGCCCAAATGAGTCAATATGAGATATTGAGCTCATTTGATTTAGTGAATCTACTTGGAGTTCAAGATTTAGATTGGTCAGAGGATGACACGGTCTATGCCTCACATTGATCAATCTAGATGTATATGATAGAAGGACACTTGTCATATATTGTGAGGAGTCACAATTAGTAGTCACAAGGTGATGTTGGATCTCAACATTCTTATAACTTGGGTAGTAATGATGTGTTGCTAGATACCGCTCATTACTTATGCTTTTAAAAGGGTTTAGGAGCATTGCCAACGTTATAAGAACCTATAGGATCACACACAAAGGGCAATTAGATGGAGATTAGGTTCATTTGATGAACCTAAAGAATTAGGTTCATGTGATGAACCAAATTGAATTAAGAGTAATCCAAAGTAGGCTAATTGAGTTGGACTCAATTTGGTTCATGTATTATATGAGTGTAATTTGGACTTAGACTCATTGAATTAATTTAATTCAATGAATATAGATTCATTAAATTAAAATTGACTTAAACCAATGGTTAGATTAGATCAACCAAGAGAGAGAAGTGGTCAAGTTTGACTTGACTTGAGAGGAAGATGAAAGGTCAAGTTTGACTTGACCATTTGCCACCTCATTGGTGAGTTGGCATTGAGTGGGCCAATGATGATGCTCCACATCATCATGGTTACTTAAGTAAGATGTCACCTCATGGGAGTTACCAAGAGTTGTGATTCTTGGTATCCCATGGAGGTTACAACCTCCACTAAAGTGGCCGACCACTTTGATTTCATGTGGTGAGTTTCATTTTTTTGTGGTAACTCCCATCTTCTTCCTATCTAGCTTTCTTCTTGCTCTCCCTCTCCTCCATTACTGATCTCTAAGGTTGGTAGCACATCCTTAGAGATTTTTCTCCATCTCTTGCTTGTGTGGATACACATAGAGAAGTGTCTACTTTGACACTTCCGAGATCCGGCGAACCGAGGACGAGCGGGATTGCGAAGGGCTTCGCATCAAGGGTATAACCTTTCTTCTTTGTAGATCTACTGTAGATCGAGGTTTAGAAACTCGTACTCGTAAGTTTTTCGAAAGTTTTATCTTCGAACGGATCCGGTGGCGGGGGTTTCGGGGTTTCCGCGACGTGAAAAAACGATTTTCGTGGCCCGAAAAACCCAACAGTGGTATCAAAGCCACGTGCGAAGACTTGTACGAGTTTATTTTTTATTTTTATGAAAAATATAGCTTCTGTGATTTTCTGTAAATTTAAGATTTTATGGATTTTTATGAGTAATTTTCTCGTAGAAGCGAAGCACAAGTGTTTCGACACTTATAGGCTTCGACTACCGAGAAGATTTTTCCGAAACGGCAAGATTTCGCCCCAAAACTTTTTGGGACAGCGGGCTAAGGCGCTGTAGGATCGCTAAGGAACCCTCGCCCTGGCCCCGCAAGGGGATTCGTTCCGCGATTACGCCCGAAAATCGCTAAACGGGATCACCGGGAATTTTTACTTGTAAAAATTGGTATTAAAATTACAGAAAATTATAGAAAATATATAATTTTGAATTATGTATAATTTGTGAAAGTCATGGCCCAAAAGACCCAATTGGATTGGTATATTTTGTGTTGTAATTCATAATATGGCCTGCGTGCCGTTATGTGATTGCGTGTGCTGTATTTTTAATACGCGACCTGCGCGTCGTGCCTTTCTCTATTTATTCTTGTTGTAAATTAGTTTAGACTCGAATGTAACTCGAGTTTCAAAATTATAATGTACAAAATTGGAGCCGTGGAAGGTCCACTCGAGACGGAGTTACGAGGAGGGCGCGAGCAACACAAGGTGGTCAAAGGGAGGAACTTGAGAAGCTGTTGATCCTAGGTTGACCATCTGATCTTCTCATTGGCTTGAGAAGATCGTAGTAGGGCCATGACTAATCACAAATAATTTAATTAATTGCTTGTGTATATGTGATGTATGATTAAGTAATTAATTAGTGTCTAACGATTAGATTAGATCTAAGTCGTGCACATGATGCACCCCACGATTAGATTAGATCTAAATTGAGTATATGATACGCATCATCGTTTAGATTAGATCTAAATCATGTCAACTCTAATGTCTACCGTGCCATGATACCTATCACTACCTCGATCACATGTGTTGTTGAATCTGCCAAAGCAGAGCAACACATATTATCTTGGTAGGGTACAGATGGACAATCTTGGTCTCGCTTATCAACGCATGGGTGAATACAAACTCAATTAGATTGAGTATTCCTAATTAACTCGGTTGGATCGAGTACAACTATAGGTATTCTTCCAATGGTTGGAAAGATAGGACATAAATCACATTTATATTAATTCTTGGGCGTATTAACCAAAGCTAACTCAAGTTTTAATATAACTGCGGATAATGATCCTATAAACAAGAGTTGCATAGAGATGTAATTGGTAAATAGTTACCTACCGATCATACAAAATCTTGTGCGTATTAGCCAAAGCTAACTCAAGGGTTAGTATGATGTGGATCTTGTCCCACATGAATTATAGAATTTAGTGGGAGCATCATTTAATTAAAGACCTAATTAAATGATTTAAAAGAATATGATATTTATTTTCGGCATTTTTCTGTTGTAGATAACCATGACATCGAATACGAACTCCTTCTCGCTGTGTTCTGTCCTTGAGAAGGACAAGCTCAACGGAGCAAATTTCCTGGACTGGTACAGGAACTTGAGAATAGTTCTCACCCAGAAACGTAAACTGTACGTTCTAGAGCAGCCCATTCTGGAGGCTCCTCCTGCCAATGCCCCGCGAGCTGACAAAGATGCTTACAAGAAGCATCAAGATGACGCATTAGATGTGTCCTGTCTAATGCTCGCGACCACGAATTCTGAGCTTCAGAAGCAACACGAGTTAATGGGCGCTTACGATATGGTTGAACATCTTCGTCAACTGTATCAAGGACAAGCGAGGCATGAGAGATTTGAGATCTCAAGGGCACTGTTTCAGTGCAAGATGTCAGATGGGGCTCCCGTAGGCCCATATGTACTCAAAATGATTGGGTACATAGAAAACCTACAGAGGTTGGGATTCTCACTTGGACAAGAGCTGGCCACTGACCTGATCTTGCAATCCTTGCCAGATAGCTATAGTCAGTTCGTTCTAAACTACAATATGACCAAATTGACAAGCCACTGCCCGAGCTGCTTAGCATGTTAAGAACTGCTGAGCTGAACTTTAAGAAGGCAAAGCCCAACTCTGTTATGATGGTTCAGAAATACAAGGGCAAGGGCAAGCCCAAAGGCAAAGGAAAGTCTCAAGCCAAGGGCAAAGGCAAGGCACTGAAGCCTAAAGGAGGGTTCGCCAAGGATGCTACCTGCTTCCACTGCGGTCAGACCGAGCACTGGAAGAGGAACTACAAGGTGTACCTAGAAGATCTTAAGAAGAAGCGAAGTGAGACTTCCACTTCAGGTATATATGTTATAGAAGTCAATCTATCTATTTCTTCATCATGGGTATTAGATACCGGATGTGCATCTCACATTTATACTAATGTGCAGGCGCTAAGAAATAGCAGGGCATTGGCGAAGGGCGAGGTGGACCTACGCGTAGGCATTGGAGCACGGGTTGCTGCTGTTGCTGTAGGGACTTATTTTCTATCTCTGCCCTCTGAGCTTGTATTATAGTTGGATGATTGTTGTTATGTGTCTGCATTGACTAAGAACATAATTTCTGTTTCTTGTTTGGACAAGAAAGGTTTGTCTTTTATAATTAAGGACAAATGTTGTTCTGTTTATTTAAAAGATATGTTCTATTGTAGTGCACCTCTGATGAACGGACTCTACATTCTGGACCTTGAAATCCCTATCTATAACATAAATACCAAGAGGTTCAAGTCAAATGACGTGAACCAAACCTATCTCTGGCACTGTCGCTTAGGTCATATAAATGATAAGTGCTTATCCCAGCTCCATAAGGATGGTTTGCTGGACTCATTTGATTTTGAATCTTATGAGACGTGCGAGTCATGCCTACTAGGCAAGATGACCAAGACTCCCTTTAGTGGGCACAGCGAAAGATCGACTGATTTGTTAGGACTCATACAAAGTGATGTATGTGGCCCTTTTAATGTCGTTGCTAGAGGTGGTTATAGGTACTTCATCACATTTACTGATGACTTCAGTAGATATGGTTATGTGTACTTGATGACACATAAGTCAGAATTCTTTGAAAAGTTCAAAGAATTCAAGAATGAAGTACAGAACCAGCTTGGCAAGAGTATTAAGATACTTCTATCAGATCAAGAAGGAGAATACCTTAGCCATGAGTTTCGTGACTATCTAGCTGAGTGTGGGATTCTATCCCAACTCACTCCTCCTGAAACACCACAGTGGAATGGTGTATCCGAAAGGAGGAATTGTACTCTATTAGATATGGTACGATCTATGATGAGTCACACAGATCTTCCGACATACCTTTGGGGTTATGCTTTAGACACGACAGCTTTTATACTCAACCGAGTTCCATCCAAGGCCGTGATAAAGATACCATATAGGCTATGGACTGGGAGAGATGCCCAGGTGTCTTTCATGAGGATTTGGGATTGTGAGGCTTACGTTAGACGTCAAGTCTCAGACAAATTAGGACCCAAATCCGACAAGTGCTATTTAATTGGATATCCCAAGGAAACTAAGGGATATTACTTCTACATTCCAGTCAGCACAAGGTAGTTATGGCAAAGACTGGGGTCTTTCTAGAAAGGGACTTTGTTTCTAGAAAGATTAGTGGGAGTACGTTCGATCTTGAAGAAGTTCAAGATGCGGATCATAGCACTGAAGCCTCGATGGAAATTGAACTGGAACCACAAAGTGTTGTGGATGATGTTGTTCCACAAGGAGTTGAGGAACAACAACCAGTTCAAGTAGACATACCTCTTCGCAGGTCTGATAGGGTACGTCGTCAGCCTGAGAGATACTCATTTCTCTTGTCTGACCATGATGACATTGTGTTCATAGAGGATGAACCTACCACCTATCAGGAAGCTGTGATGAGACCAGATTCCGAGAAATGGCTTGAGGCCATGAGATCCGAGATGGAATCCATGTACACCAACCAAGTATGAACTTTGGTTGATCCACCTGAAGGGGTAAAACTCATTGGGTGTAAGTGGGTCTTTAAGAGAAAGACTGACATGGATGAATTTATCTATAAGGGTCGCTTGGTAGCTAAAGGTTTCAAGCAGATTCATGGTATTGACTATGATGAAACCTTTTCTCCAGTAGCGATGTTTAAGTCCATTCGGATCATGCTTGCTATTACAGCTTACCATGACTATGAGATATGGCAGATGGATGTCAAAACCGCGTTTCTGAATGGAAATCTGCTCGAGGATGTGTACATGACACAACCTGAGGGTTTTGTAGATCCACAGCATAATAGCAGAGTATGCAAGCTGCATAGGTTTATTTATGGACTAAAGCAAGCTTCTCGGAGCTTAAATCTTCGATTCGATGATGCAATCAAATAGTTTGGTTTCATTAAGAATGAAGATGAGCCTTGTGTCTACAAGAAGGTTGTAGGGGATATAGTTGTCTTCCTCATATTGTATGTGGATGACATATTACTCATTGGGAAGGACATCCCTTTGCTTCAGTGTGTTAAGACATGGCTAGGGAGTTGCTTCTCAATGAAGGACTTAGGTGAGGCATCCCGCATTCTAGGGATACAGATCTATAGAGATAGATCTAAGAGATTGCTTGGCCTAAGTCAGAGTACATATATTGACAAGATACTCGTACGGTTTGCCATGCAGAACTCCAAGAAGGGATTTCTGCCGATGTCACATGGCGTGAGTCTTTCGAAAACTCAAGGTCCCTCTTCTAGAGAGGAGAGAGACCGCATGGATCAGATCCCTTATGCCTCAACCATAGGATCTATCATGTACGCCATGCTATGTACTCGTCCTGATGTCTCGTATGCTTTGAGCATGACGAGTAGATACCAGTCAGATCCAGGGGAAAGTCACTGGATAGCAGTCAAGAATATTCTTAAGTACTTAAGAAGGACTAAAAAATATTTCTTGATATATGGAGGCAATGATGAGCTAGCTGTAAAAGGTTACAGTGATGCCAGCTTCCAAACCAACCAGGATGACCGTGTCATCCTCTAATCAATCTAAATCTTGAACTCCAAGTAGACTCACTCAATCAAATAAGCTCAATATCCTATATTGACTCATTTGGGCATGGCCATGCACTTCCTGGTCTCACTCTATCAAGAATATCGATGTCGCTCCCGTCATATAGGAGGGATAGATCCCATCTACATCACTCACATCCTTCTGCATAATTCGTTACATACCCAGTAATCGCGTTTATAGTCCACCCAGTTACGGGTGATGTTTGACGAAACCAAAGTACATAACTCCTTATGTAGGGATCCACGGTGACTTCAGGTCTAAGGACTAGTAGTCATACTAATAGCCACATGAGAAAGTATATAACACTTATATAACGATCCATGATACTTTCTCATGGCAGGTCATTCAGTATACATTCTCCAATGCATACCCATGTGTCAACTTGATATCTCTATATCCATGACTTGTGAGATCAAGTCATCGAGTTGACCTACATGCTAGTCTTATTGCATTAACATTGTCCCTGAATGCTAATACTCGACTAGGAATGATTAAGAGTAGTGTTCCCTATATCATCTCACTATCAGTTCAACTCACCGATTGATATAGGTGAGAGCCGTCTACTCAAGGACGTTATTATACTTAGTTTATTTGGCATCAATACAAGTAAGTGTAATAACCAAAATCCAAATGCCTTTATTTATATAGAATATGATACAACAAGTCCAAAATACAATCATCAAATGATTGGCTCTAGTGCTCTAGCTAACAGTTCCGTCCTTGAGAAGAACAAGCTCAACGGAGCAAATTTCCTGGACTGGTACAAGAATTTGAGAATCATTCTCACACAAGAACGTAAACTGTACGTTCTGGAGCAGCCCATTCCGGCGGCACCTCCTCATGCTGCCACGCGAGCTGACCGTGATGCTTACAAGAAGCATCAAGATAACGCATTAGATGTGTTATGTCTTATGCTTGCGACCATGAACTCTGAGCTTCAAAAGCAACACGAGTTGATGGGTGCTTATGATAAGGTTGAACATCTTCATCAACTATATCAAGGACAAGCGAGGCACGAGAGATTCGAGATCTCTAAGGCACTGTTTCAGTGTAAGATGCAAGATGGGACTCCCGTAGGCCCATATGTACTCAAAATGATTAGGTACATAGAAAACCTACAGAGATTGAGATTCCCACTTGGCCAAGAGCTGGCCACTGACCTGATCTTGCAATCCTTGCCAGATAGCTATAGTCAATTCGTTCTAAATTATAACATGAACGAAATTGACAAACCACTGTCCGAGCTGCTTAGCATGTTAAGAACTGCTGAGCTCAACCTTAAGAAGGTTAAGCCTAACTCCATTTTGATGGTGCAGAAGGGCAAAGGCAAGGGCAAGCCTAAAGGTAAGGGAAAGTCCCAAGCCAAGGGCAAAGACAAGGCACTGAAACCCAAAGGAGGGGTCACCAAGGATGCTACCTGCTTCCACTGCGGTCAGACCGGGCACTGGAAGAGGAACTGCAAAGTGTACCTGGAAGATCTTAAGAAGAAGAGAAGTGAGACTTTCACTTCAGGTATCTATGTTATAAAAGTCAATCTATCTATTTCTTCATCATGGGTATTAGATACCGGATCTGCTTCTAACATTTGTACTAATGTGCAGGCGCTGAGAAATAGCAGGGCATTGACAAAGGGCGAGGTGGACCTACGCGTAGGCAATGGAGCACGGGTTGCTGCTGTTGCCGTAGGAACTTATCATCTATCTCTGCCCTCTGGGCTTGTATTAGAATTAGATAATGTTGTTATGTGCCTGCTTTAACTAAGAACATAATTTCTGTTTCTTGTTTGGACAAGAAAGGTTTTTCATTTATAATAAAGAACAAATATTGTTCAGTTTATTTAAATGATATGTTCTATTGTAGTGCATCTCTGATGAACGGACTCTACATTCTAGACCTTGAAAATCCTATCTATAACATAAGTACCAAGAGGTTCAAGTCAAATGACATGAACCAAACATATATCTGGCACTATCGCTTAGGTCATATAAATGACAAACGCTTATCCCAGCTCCATAAAGATGGTGTGCTGGACTCATTTGATTTTGAATCATATGAGACATGCGAGTCATGCCTACTGGGCAAGATGACCAAGACTCCCTTTAGTGGACACAGTGAGAGAGCGACTGACTTGTTAGGACTTATACATAGTGATGTGTGTGGCCCTTTCAATGTCGCTGCCAGAGGTGGTTATAGGTATTTCATTATATTTACTGATGACTTCAGTAGATATGGTTATATGTACCTGATGACACATAAATCAGAATCCTTTGAAAAGTTCAAAGAATTCAAGAATGAAGTACAAAACCAACTTGGCAAAAGTATTAAGATACTTCGATCAGATCGAGGTGGTGAATACCTTAGCCATGAGTTTCGTGACTATCTAGCTGAGTGTGAGATTCTATCTCAACGAACTCCTCCTGGAACACCACAGTGGAATGGTGTATCCGAAAGGAGGAATCGTACCTTATTAGATATGGTACGATCTATGATGAGACACGCAGATCTTCCTATGTATCTTTGGGGCTATGCTCTAGACACAACAGCCTTCATTCTCAACCGAGTTCCATCCAAGGTTGTAATAAAGACACCATATAGGATATGGATTGGGAGAGATGCCCAGGTGTCTTTTATGAGGATTTGGGATTGTGAGGCTTACGTTAGACGTCAAGTCTCATACAAATTGGGACTTAAATCCAACAAGTGTTATTTCATTAGATATCCCAAGAAAATGAAGGGATATTACTTCTACATTCCCAGTCAACACAAGGTAGTTGTGGCTAAGACTGGGGTATTTCTAGAAAGGGACTTTGTTTCTAGAAAGACTAGTGAGAGTACGTTCGATCTTGAAGAAGTTCAAGATATGGACCATAGCATTAAAGCCTCGATGGAAGTTGAACTGGAACTACAAAGTGTTGTGGATGATGTTGTTCTACAAGGAGTTAAGGAACAACAACCAGTTCAAGTAGACCTACCTCTTTGCAGGTTTTATAGGGTACGTCGTCAGCCTGAGAGATATTCATTTCTCTTGTCTGACCATGATGACGTTGTGCTCATTAAGGATGAGCCTACCTCCTCTCAAGAAGCTGTGATGAGATCAGATTCCGATAAATGCCTAGAGGCCATGAGATCCGAGATGGAATACATGTACACTAAGCAAGTATGGACTTTGGTTGATCCACCTGAAGGGATTAAACCCATTGGGTGTAAGTGGGGCTTTAAGAGAAAGACTAACATGGATGGACTTATTTATAAGGGTCGCTTGGTAGCTAAAGTTGAAACCTTTTCTCCAGTAGCGATGTTTAAATTCATTCGGATCATGCTTGCTATTGCAGCGTACCACAATTATAGGATCTGGCAGATGGATGTCAAAACCGTGTTTATGAATGGAAACCTGCTCGAGGATGTGTACAAGACACAACCTGAGGGTTTTGTAGATCCACAATATACTAGCAGAGTATGCAAGCTGCATAGGTCTATTTATGGACTAAAGCAAACTTCTCAGAGCTGGAATCTTCGATTCGATGATACAATCAAATAGTTTGGTTTCATCAAGAATGAAGATGAACCTTGTGTCTATAAGAAGGTTGTTGGGAGCACAGTTGTCATCCTTATATTGTATGTGAATGACATACTGCTCATTGGGAAAGACATCCCTTTGCTGCAGTCTGTCAAGACTTAGCTAGGGACTTGTTTCTCAATGAAGGACTTAGGTGAAGCATCCCGCATTCTTGGCATACAGATCTATTGAGATAGATCTAAGAGATTACTTGGCCTAAGTCAGAGTACATATATTGACAAGGTACTCCTACGGTTTGCCATGCAGAACTCCAAGAAGGGATTTCTGTCGATGTCACATGACGTGAGTCTTTCGAAGACTCAGGTCCCTCTTCTAGAAAGGAGAGAGACCGCATGGATCAGATCCCTTATGCTTCAACCATAGGATCTATCATGCACGTCATGCTATGTACTCGTCCTGATGTCTCATATGCTTTGAGCATGGCGAGCAGATACCAGTCAGATCCAGGTGAAAGTCTCTAGATAGCAGTCAAGAATATTCTTAAGTACTTAAGAAGGACTAAAAAATATTTCTTGATATATGAAGGCGATGATGAGCTAGCTGTAAAGGGTTACAGTGATGTCAGCTTCCAGACCGACCAGGATGATTATCGATCGTAGTCAGGGTTCATGTTTTGCATAAATGGTGGTGCTGTGAGCTGGAAGAGTTCAAAGTAAGACACAATAGCTGATTCTACGACAGAGGCCGAGTATATTGCTGCATTAGAAGCAGCAAAGGAGGCAGTTTGGATCCGCAAGTTCATTATCGAGCTTGGAGTGGTTCCTAGCATAGCTGATCCCATAGAGCACTATTGTGACAATAATGGAGCAATAGCACAGGCTAAGGAACCTCGCTCACACCAGCGGACCAAACACATACTATGGCGCTTCCATCTCATTCGAGAGATTATCGAGAGAAGAGATGTGAAGATTTACAGAGTACCCACAGAGGCTAACATCGTAGATCCCTTGATCAAGGCTTTGGCACAGAGAAAGCATGATGGTCACACTAGGTCATTAGGCCTTAGAGCCTACACTGATAGGCACTAGTGCTAGTGGGAGATTGTTAATTAAAGCCCTAGAGTCAATCACTTGATAATTGTTGTATGAACTCATTGTATCATATTCTTGTATATAAATATAGGTATTTGTTTTTGCTTATTATACTTACTTGTATTGGTGCCAAATAACTAAGTATAATAGCGTCCTTGAGTAGAAGGTTCTTACCTATATCAATCGATTGGTTGAATCGATAGTGAGATGATATAGAGAACACTACTTTTAATCATTCCTAGTCGAGTATTAACATTTAGGGACAATGTTAATACGACGAGACTAGCATGTAGGTCAACTCGATGACTTGATCTCACAAGTCATGGATATAGAGATATCAAGTTGACACATGGGTATGCATTGGAGAATGCTACTGAATGACCCGCTATGAGAAAGTATCATGGATCGTTATATGAGTGTCATATACTTTCTCATGTGGCTATTAGTATGACTACTAGCCCTTGGACCTGATGTCACCATGGTTCCCTACATAAGGAGTTACGTACTTTGGCTTCGTCAAACGTCACCCGTAACTGGGTGGACTATAAAGACGATTACTGGGTATGTAACAAATTATGCGGAGGGATGTGAGTGATGTAGATGAGATCTATCCCTCCTATATAACGGGAGTGACATCGATATTCTTGATAGAGTGAGACCACGAAGTGCATGGCCATGCCCAAATGAGTCAATATGAGATATTGAGCTCATTTGATTGAGTGATTCTACTTGGAGTTCAAGATTTAGATTGATTAGAGGATGACATGGTCTATGCCTCATATTGATCAATCTAGATGTCAAGGATAGAAGGACACTTGTCATATATGGTGAGGAGTCACAATTAGTAGTCACAAGGTGATGTTGGATCTTAACATTCTTATAACTTGAATAGTAATGATGTGTTGCTAGATACCGCTCATTACTTATGCTTCTAAATGGGTTTAGGAGCATTGTCAGCGTTATAAGAACCTATAGGGTCACACACAAAGGGCAATTAGATGGAGATTATGTTCATTTGATGAACCTAAAGGATTAGGTTCATGTGATGAACCAAATTGGATTAAGAGTAATCCAAATTGAGCTAATTGAGTTGGACTCAATTTGGTTCATGTGTTAAGTGAGTCTAATTTGGACTTAGACTCATTTAATTAATTTAATTCAATGAAATGAGATTCATTAAATTAAAATTGATTTGAACCAATGGTTAGATTAGATCAACCAATGGAGAGAAGTGGTCAAGTTCGACTTGACTTGAGAGGAAGATGAAGGGTCAAGTTTGACTTGACCATTTGCCACCTCATTGGTGAGTTGGCAAAGAGTGAGCCAATGATGATGCTCCACATCATCATGTTTGGTTAAGTGGGATGTCACCTCATGGGAGTTACCAAGAGTTGTGACTCTTGGTATCCCATGGTGGTTACAAACCTCATGAAGTGGCCAACCACTTTTAGAGTGGAATGAGTTGTTTTCATTCAAGTGAATTCCTTTCTTCTTCTTCCTCTCAAGGTTTCTTCTCTCCCTCTCCTCTCCATTGCCGAGACCTTGCATGAGTGCTAGCACACTCTAAGGTTTCTTCTCCATTTCTTGCTTGTGTGGATACACATAGAGGAGTATCTACTTTGATACTCTCGAGATCCGGCGAACCGTGGATGAGCGGGATTAAGCGAAGGGCTTCGCATCAAGGGTAACCTCCTTTCCTTTGTAGATCTAGTGTAGATCTAGGTTAGAAAACTCATTCTCAAAGTTTTACGAAATTTTAATCTTCACACGAATCCGTGGCATGAGAATTTTGGGGGTTCCGCAACACAAAAAGTGATTTTTGCGGCCTGAAAATCCCAACAGGAACGTGCCCACGTTCTCCACTATTGGGGAACTATTTTTAATGAAAAAGTCCACTATATCCTTAGATTATTTCCCTTTATAAGGAGTGCGTCCAAGGATCATTCAAGAAGATGAACGAGAGTGTAGAAAGAGACAACGAGAGAGGAAGAAGAACATCCGTGACGGTAGAATTTGATTCATGGAATTGCGAAGAACTTTCCGACTTTGTGATCATTCTTCCGTTAACAAATTCTGTCGTCGCCAATTGCAGATCTGCGGAAGATCGCTGTAAGTATTTAATTATTTTGTACAATTAATAGATATAATTCCTTCATTAGTATCAGAGCATTAGGAATTATATCTTGTTATAATTTCTCGTCATTGAGCACGCCGCAACGAGTCACAAAGGTGACTTTCGGTTGGAAATCTTCATGCTCCAGTAGCCGACGGTTTGGTCGCTGCAAAGGAGGGTCGACAACTGTATTAAAGCAGTAGAAGACCAGCGACCGTCGGGGATAGCACTACTGTTCAGCAATGCACTATGCCAAAATCACGACAGGATCATGATTTCCATCTAACCTGGGCTTGGGTCGTGGGGATATGCCGACAACGATGTTCTGTAGCCGGAGATAGCATCCCAGCTGGTCAACGATGTGCTAGTGGTTAGGACGGGCAGAACAAAAGCAGGCGACCTTGTTGAACAGAGAGCGACCGGAGTCTAGTGCTGGAAAGGACTAGCGACCTTCCCTATAGGCCAGGAAGAGGCTGACATGGTCGGCGACCGCATCCATCGTGGTTGTACGGTTGAAACGGTGTGGGTAGCGTGTGGCGGAGAAATTGTTGAAGCAAAGAAAACGGACTAACACGAATCACAGTATTTGAGGAAAAGTTTGATTTTAGAAAACTAAATTAAAAAAAAATGAAACCTTTTGGTTTCGACCCAGAATTGTTTTTTATGCATTATTTTTTGAAGCTTATATATATATATATATAAAGCAGGTTGATTTAAATCGGAATCAATTTGGGTTGATTAATTGGATTTGGATCAAATATGATCAAATGATTAGATTGGTTCTAATGGGTCAAACGTAAACCAATAGGCATTGGTTTGATCAAACTGACTTGAGTTTGATCAATACGTCTAAAATTGGTTGAAATTGACTTAGATTAAAGAATAACAGAACATAAGTACAGTATATTTCTATCTAATTAGATCAGTTCTAATTGAGGATAATGGACTAAGCTTAGGATCTAGATTCCCAATCGACCTGTCAAATGGGTCAGTCAACTTAGGCTCCTGAAAATCGAGAAATTTTTTTTTCTTGATTTCTCATGTTAGTTCTTTGCCTGTATAAATTGAATTAAGCTGGTTTTATACTGGTTAGTTGGTTTTGTACTGACTTATTTAATTTCAATTTTTTCAAATAGCACGGACGATTACCACAATGACTCGTCGCGAAGTGCGGCGGAACTAGCTCAGGGAGGAAATTCAGAAGATAGAGTATAACTCTGCTATGGAGTCGACGGACACGTTGGACGGCTTGATGACCTATTTTGGAAACTTGAGCGAGAAGAGTTTCCAGTCTTGGACAGTTATTGGATCTGGGCATGATGGCCTATGGGGCTTATGAAGGACGCATCACATATTCAGAATTATGTGAGGAACTACTGTTGGATTTTTCGGACCGTGAAAACCGCTTTTTCGCGTCGCGGAAACCCCGAAACCCCATCACCGGATCCGTGTGAAGTAAAAAATAAAACAAAAACTTATGAGCATGAGTTTCTTAGACTTAGTTCTAAACTATATTTACAAGGAGAAAAACTTTTACCCTTGATCCGTGCCCTTTACGAATCCCGCTCGTCCAAGGAAGTGCCGGATCTCGAGATCGTTAAGCGTACGATCCTCTAGAAGTATCCACACGAACAAATGGGTGGAGAAAAACTAAACAAAGGTGAGCTAGCACCCTTGATCAGTCACGGCAAGAGGAGAAAAGGGAGAGCTTGAGGAAGAAGAAGATGGAATTGCCTTGAATGAAAAAAAATGAAATCCATTCATTACAAAAGTGGCCGGCCACTCTTGGATTGTAACCTCCATTCACAATTAATGTAGCCATTAAAGGAGAGTTGTAACCTCCATGAGGTGGCACACACATGTGCTAGCCTTGATGATGTGGCACATCATCATTGGCCACTTAATGCCAAGTCACATATGATGTGGCATAAAGTCAAGTTAAACTTGACTATTCCTGTTCCTCTCAAGTCAAGTCAAACTTGACTTAATCTCTCTCATGGTTGATCTAATTCAACCATTTAATTCAAGCCAATTTAATATAATGAATCAAATTCATTTAATTAAATTGATTCAATGAGTCATAATCTAAATTAGACTCATTGAACACATGAATCAACTTGAGTCCAGCTCAATTAGCCCAATTAGGATTACTTTTAATCCAATTTGATTCATCACATGAATCTAATTCTCTTGGTTCATCATATGAACCTAATCTCCATCTAATTGTCCTTAGTGTGTGACCCTATAGGTTCTTGTAACGTTGGCAATACCCCTAAACCCATTTAGGAGCATAAGTAATGAGCGGTATCTAGCAACACATCATTACTACCCAAGTTACAAGAATGTTGAGATCCAACATCACCTTGTGACTATTAATTGTGACTCCTCACAATATATGACAAGTGTCCTTCTATCCTAGACATCTAGATTAATTAATGTGAGGCATAGACCGTGTCATCCTCTGACCAATCTAAATCTTGAACTCCAAGTAGACTCACTGGATCAAATGAGTTCAATATCTTATATTGACTCATTTGGGCATGGCCATGCACTTCATGGTCTCACTCTATCAAGAATATCAATATCTCTCGCGTCATATAGGAGGGATACATCTCATCTACATCACTCACATTTCTCTGCATAATTCATTACATACCCAGTAATCGCCTTTATAGTCCACCCAGTTACGGGTGACGTTTGACGAAACCAAAGTACATAACTCCCTATGTAGGGAACCATGGCGACTTCAGGTCTAAGGACTAGTAGTCATACTAATAGTCACATGAGAAAGTATATGACACTCATATAACGATCCATGATACTTTCTCATGGCGGGTCATTCAGTATACATTCTCCAATGCATACCCATGTGTCAATTTGATATCTCTATATCCATGACTTGTGAGATCAAGTCATCGAGTTGACCTACATGCTAGTCTTATTGCATTAGCATTGTCCCTGAATGTTAATACTCGACTAGGAATGATTAAGAGTAGTGTTCCCTATATCATTTCACTATCGATTCAACCAATCGATTGATATAGGTAAGAACATTCTACTCAAGAACGCTATTATACTTAGTTTATTTGGCACCAATACAAGTAAGTATAATAACCAAAAATAAATGTCTTTATTTATATAAAAATATGATACAGCAAGTCCATAATACATTCATCAAATGATTGGCTCTAGGGATCTAACTAACAATCTCCCACTAGCACTAGTGCCAATTAGTGTAGGCTCTTAGCCCCAATGACCTAGTGCGACCATCATGTTTCCTCTGTGCCAAAGCCTTGGTCAAGGGATCTGCAATGTTAGCTTCTGTAGGTACTCTGCAAATCTTCACATCTCCTCTCTCGATAATCTCTCGAATGAGATTGAAGCGCCGTAGTATGTGTTTGGTCCGCTGGTGTGATCAAGGTTCCTTAGCCTGTGCTATAGCTCCATTGTTGTCACAATAGAGCTCAATAGGGTCAGCGATACTAGGAACCACCCCAAGTTCAGTGATGAACTTATGGATCCAAACTGCCTCCTTTGCTGCGTTTGATGCAGCAATGTACTCGGCCTCTGTCGTAGAATCAGCTACTGTGTCTGCTTCAAACTCTTCCAGCTCACATCACCACCATTTATGCAAAACATGAACCCTGACTGCGATCGATAATCATCCTGGTCGGTCTAGAAGCTAGCATCACTATAACCCTTTACAGCTAGCTCATCATTGCCTCTATATATCAAGAAATATTCTTTAGTCCTTCTCAAGTACTTAAGAATATTCTTGACCGCTATCCAGTGATTTTCACCTAGATCTGACTGGTATCTGCTCATCATGCTCAAAGCATACGAGACATCAGGTCGAATACATAGCATGGCGTACACGATAGATCCTATGGCTGAGGCATAAGGGATCTGATCCATGCGGTCTCTCTCCTCTCTAGAAGAGGGACCTTGAGTCTTCGAAAGACTCACGCCATGCGACATCGATAGAAATCCCTTCTTAGAGTTCTGCATGGCAAACCGTAGGAGTACCTTGTCAATATATGTACTCTGACTTAGGCCAAGCAATCTCTTAGATCTATCTCTATAGATCTGTATGCCTAGAATGCGAGATGCTTCACCTAAGTCCTTCTTTGAGAAACAACTCCCTAGCCAGGTCTTGACAGACTGAAGCAAAGGGATGTCTTTCCCAATGAGTAGTATGTCATTCACATACAATATGAGGAAGACAACTACATCCCCTACAACCTTCTTGTAGACACAAGGTTTATCTTCATTCTTGATGAAACCAAACTGTTTGATTGCATCATCGAATCAAAGATTCCAGCTCCGAAAAGCTTGGTTTAGCCCATAAATGGACCTATGCAGCTTACATACTCTGCCAGTATACTGTGGATCTACAAAACCCTCAGGTTGTGTCATGTACACATCCTCGAGCAGGTTTCCATTCAGAAACACGATTTTAACATCCATCTGTCATATCTCATAGTCATGGTAAGCTGCAATAGCAAGCATGATCCGAATAGACTTAAACATCGTTACTGGAGAAAAGGTTTCATCATAGTCAATACCATGAATCTGCTTGAAACCTTTAGCTACCAAGCGACCCTTATAGATAAGTCCATCCATGTCACCTTACCCACTTACACCCAATGGGTTTTATCCCTTCAGGTGGATCAACCAAAGTCCATACTTGGTTGGTGTACATGGATTCCATTTCGGATCTCATGGCCTCTAGCCATTTCTCGGAATCTGGTCTCATCACAGCTTCCTGATAGGTGGTAAGCTCATCCTTTATGAGCACAACGTCATCATGGTCAGACAAGAGAAATGAGTATTTCTCAGACTGACGACGTACCCTATCAGACCTGCGAAGAGATGTCTACTTGAACTGGTTGTTGTTCCTCAACTCTTTGTGGAACAACATCATCCACAACTCTTTGTGGTTCCAGTTCAACTTCCATCGAGACCTCAGTGCTATGGTCCGCATCTTGAACTTCTTCAAGATTGAACGTACTCCCACTAGTCTTTCTAGAAACAAAGTCCCTTTCTAGAAAGACCCCAGTCTTTGCCACAACTACCTTGTGCTGACTGGAAACATAGAAGCACTACAACAAAATCCCTCAGAGACATCAGTGGAACAACAACGGTTTTAGGCTAAAACCGATGTCTTTGAGTATTTTACACCGGTTTTTCTAAAAACCGGTATCTATGAGCGCAGATTTTCGCTCATAGACATCGATTTTTTAGGCGATGTCTATGAGCGTCCTTTTTTTCGTTAATAGACACCGATTTTAACATCGGTTTTTAAAATCCGATGTTAATGAACCAAAATAAAATATTTTAATTTCCCCACAAGCCAAAATCTGCACACTGTAAAGTTCCCTCCAAACCTAAATCTTTATCCCGCCCCTTCCTCCGCGCGACATCTCTCATGTAAACCTAAACCGAGACATCTCTCTCAGCCTAAACCTAAACTTCCGACCATCCGACCATCTCTCTCAGCCTAAACCTAAACCTTCGACCATCTCTCTCAACATCATCTCCCTCTTCCCCCTTCCTAGATCCTCTCCCGATTAGGATCAAGACACGACGAACTTGCTTCTCCGTCCAACCACACCGCATCTCCTCCAACTCCTCCATTTGGTTGAGAAGAGGAGGCCTTCTTCGCATTCCAGTAGTTTTTGCTTCATCCATCTCCGGTCCAGCATTCACTGCCACCGCTCGAGTCCTTCTTCACATTCCGGTAATTTTTCCTTTATACATCATCGCTACTGAATTTCTTCCTCATCTTCGACAGTTGCATCTTCTTGATCTCTTGTTTGCAAGTATTAATTGATTGATGCATGCAATGTGTTTGATGAATTTCCTCAAACACTACCTTGAGTTGATTTTATCATTTTTGTTTGATAGATTGAGGAGTTGTTAGTTCCTATTGCTAAGTTGGTTTTATGTAATCCTTGAACTATCAAGTTTCTTTTATGTCTAGGCTAATTGTTTTCACTGAAATGTCATGGTTTCTGGTTTAGAAATTTATTGGTATAATGATGAAGTAGTTGGTTTCTGGTTTAAAATTTATTGGTATAATGATGAAGTAGTTGGTTCTGGTTTATGAAATTTATTCGTATCCTTTTCTTGTTAAGCGTAGTTGGTTTCTTGGAGGACCCACATAATTAATTTATTTGTATAATGATGGATTAAGAATTTTGGCTCATTGTTGTAATTGTCTTGATATTTTTGATTGATTTTAGATTCATTAGTACAACAAAATGGACAAGGCATGGATGGAGATTTAGGCGAGTGACTAAACTTTTGACTAAACTCAGGCTAAACACAAAAACATTTAAGGATGGAGATTTAGGCGAGTGACAACTTTTAAATTAATATCCTTATAAAATACAAACTAATATTTATCAAAGTAGTTTTATACTGATATAACTATGATTATGCTAGATAAGTATAGTGTTGACTGTGATCAATAAGACAATATTGGCTGGTATAACATTAGTTATAATGTGAAGATGTTCCGACAGTTAAGATAGCCTTAGCTATAATAAATGACACACAAGATACACCAAGGAACGATGAATGCCACATCACAATTAATCTGGTAAATTACAGAAGGATTCAATAGAACCACTTAATTCGACACAAAAGTTTGTATTTACACTCAGAATCTGATCAGGATACACAATATTACATTTTCCCTCATAACAGTAAAACCTCAGCTAGATAACAAATATTACAAACATAAACTCTTAGAATGTTCAGAAAATTTCAATCCCACTGGATTCAAACTTACCACGGAGCGGAGATAGAGATAGCTCACTTCGTCCAAGCTTGTCAAGGCTCATAAGTGGCAATATGATGCCTAGGACGAAGAAAGCAACAAAAACAGAAAAGCTCAGAGGCAACGAGACAGGGAAACATTTATTCATTCCATGATGGAAAAATAAATGTAAAAACCACTTCCCCTCTCAAGCCGTCTGAGCTCGGCAAGTGAAGCAACCAAGTATAGCACAAGGGTAACATGTGTTGTGCCCTTCACACAGCACCCTTGGGTCATTTGGCTGCCCCTCTATGAGTAGCAAAAATCTCTCTGAAGTTTCTTGAGTCCTTCAGAGCATCGACATCTTTGGATGAAAAATATGAATGATGAGGCTTCATCTCTTAAGACAAGCCCTTGAACCTCAGAGATAGTTGGAGCAAAAATTCCAATAAACTCATATATAGATCTCACCTGGTCCAACAAAAGTCGCCCCCAAAGGGGAGGATCCAAGACCATAACCTTAGCAATAAGAGATGACAAGGAAAGAAAAGAACTGAAAGGGGTGGTGGATGAAGAGAAGGTTGTAAGTCTATTTAAAGAAGCAAAAGGCTCACAGAATCACTATACTTGGTTCAGAGAAACAGTGGTACACAAAATCTGTGAGGTCATTTCAAAATCTGGAGCAGAGTCACGGGTAGGAAAAGACAAGACCATACTTATGTCTAGTCAGTCGTCTACACCTCCTTCAACTAAACTTGAAGGGAAGGCTAGTGATATGGGTTAGGTATTGTGGGTCTCCCGATGAGGAAAGAAAAGGAGGAAGGAAAAGCAAAAGAGATAGGCTAATATCGGCCGGGACATACCTTCAGGATGAAGGTAGGCTAATATCGGCCGGGACATAACATCAGGACGAAGGTAGGCTAATATCGGCCGGGACATACCTTCAGGATGAAGGTAGACTAATATCGGCTAGGATATACCCTGATAGGAGATAAGCCTATATCGACCGAAATACGCCTCCCAAGGGAAAGATATATATACTCTAAGTGGAGTAGGCTAATATCGGCCGGGATGTAACTTCAGGACGAAGGTAGGCTAATATCGGCCGGGGCATACCTTCAGGATGAAGGTAGGCTAATATCGGCCAGGACATACCCCGATAGGAGGTAAGCCTATATCGACCGAAATACGCCTCCCAAGGGAAAGATATATATACTCTAAGTGGAGTAGGCTAATATCGGCCGGGACATAACTTCAGGATGAAGGTAGGCTAATATCGGCCGGGACATACCTTCAGGATGAAGGTAGGCTAATATCGGCCAGGACATACCCCGATAGGAGGTAAGCCTATATCGACCGAAATACGCCTCCCAAGGGAAAGATATATATACTCTAAGTGCAGTAGGCTAATATCGACCGGGACATACCTTCAGGACGAAGGTAGGCTAATATCGGCCGGAACATACCTTCAAAGGAAGAGCCAGTACGGGTCGGTCGATCAATATCTTGGAAAGATACTGGATAAAATGCAGTTTATTAATATAAAAAGATGCAAATAGAAACTGCATGAAGTTGCATGAGAAAGGATCATAAATGAATATTTCAAAGAAGATAATTAACGAGGATATCTGTAATATGTAAATGCATGACAGGTGTTATATATTTTGGCGGGTAATATGATCCCAGATTATTTTGCAGGTACTAAACGACAAAGAAGGTACATCTGGGGTACAAAAAAGATTCCTTAAAAGTCATTTACCACAAGTACGCCGCTGACGTCATCTCATAACGAACTCTAACAAACCGGGGTCCACTTCATGACTATGGAGGTTATATGAAGTGGTATAAAAAGGGGAATCCTCTCCGTTGGCGAGGTAAGTTCACATCATCGTGCACATTCATAACCCTAATTTTTCAACTACTGTTCATCTTCTTCCTTCTTCCACACCGAGAGAGATCACTGACTTGAGCGTCGGAGGGTCTAGCCAGGGATTCCCACCCCGGTCTTAGGACACTGACGGTAGTGTTAGTTGGTCTCTTGTGCGCAGGAAGTCTTGGAAGCTTCGGATCTGGGTTTTTCCACTTCAGATTTGGATTTCTTCTTCGTCATCGGGTCTTTATGCGAGGAGGACCTTCGGTGACTCTGTTTTTCCCGATCCGCTTTGGGTTTCTCGGATCGGTGTTCTACGAGTATTATTCTTCATCAGCGTAGTGGGTTTTCTTCTTCGGGATCTCCATCTTGTTCAGCTTCTCAGACAAGATCATTTTCATTTTCAAAGATTAACAATAACTTTGAAAACGCTCTCCGAGTGTCAACTTCATCAAAGTTTGGGTTAACTACCTTTCTAATCGATGTTGACACTCTCCAACCCATCTAAGGGGTAGAGAAAATACTCCTAGGAACCCAAAACCTATTGGTGCTCCTTGGATGCTCTAGGTATTCACTAGGGATAACTTCCCTAGATACCTTCCTAGTGACCTTGTTAGACTTCTTAGAATCCTTTGTCATCTATTCTAGATCAACTCTAAGGATTTCTTTCCTTGTGACCTTCTTTGTGACTTTTTTAGACTTCTTAGAAGTCTTAGTCATGTTTGTTGTTGCAAAAATACTTCTAGGGATAACTTCCCTTGTATTTTTTTACTTGACCACTAAGCCTAAGGTTAGTTCCATAACTATATGGAACTCTATGGTAAGAAATTATATCCTTCTTAGCCTTTGGTTTGTATCCCAAACCTCTATGGCCATTGGATGACTTTTGTTGTCCTAAACCTAGGTTATGCTCATTTTACCCTTTCAGGATATTTTTCATCCTTTTTAGGGTCTTTTCTAACTTATCAAGTCTTGACCTCAAGACTTGATTTTCCATCCTTAGTCCTTAGCTTTAGGTTTTTCAATGAATTCATGAGCATTTTTATTTCTAGACCTATAACTAAAATTCTTAGTTTCCTTGTTTAGATTTTTATCTACCTTCCTAAACCTAGGTGTGGTAGTTTTAGCATGTAGAGCCACATGTTTTTCTTTAAAGCTCTCATATTTTCTATTCTTATGGTAAATAGCATTAAAATGATAAAAATTACAACTAGCATGCTTTTTACCATTATTCAAGGGAGTAGATTCAATAAATGATACCTTTCTTTTTACCTTGGAGGCTCCCCCTTGAGTTGTGCTTCCTCCATGAGCCTTGACCGCTTTCTTCCTCTTGGGACATTGACTTCTATAATGTCCCTTTTGATTGCAAAAGAATCACACAATGTGCTCCTTGCACTTCTTTGTTGTGGGGACGGTCTCCTTGGGCTTCTCCTTGCCCTTTGGTGCCACTTGGTTCTTTTTCTTGGCCAATTTAGGGCATTTGCTCTTATAATGCCCATGCTCCCTACACTCAAAACGTATGATATGATTTTTATTTTTATTTGAAACATTTATACCTTCATGTGTAGGGATGACATCTTCTCCTTTTGATCCGGAGGTAGAGGCTTCCTCTAGATCCGATAATGATGCTCCTCCAATAGATTCGACTTGACTTGTGGAGGTGGAAGCTTCTTCATCCTCTTCTTCTCTTGACCCGGATGTGGAGACTTCTCCTTCTTCTTGATCCGGTGTCATCGAAAATTGCTCCCCCTCAATCCTAAAGGCGGAGGCTTCTTCATCTTCATCTTCTACAAGAAACAAAGAGTATGCACCCTCTTTGCCCTTTTCGTTGCATTCCTTTAAAGATGAAGCTTCTTGGACTTCTTTTTCGAAAGATGAGCATCTCTCACCTTCGGAATTCTCCTCCTTTTGGTCTTGCTCCAATGAGTCACCCTCTTTGGATTCTTCTTGGTTTGGTACAGTGGAGGGGATCTCATGAATCTTTGTCAATTCGCTCCATAGCTCTTTGGCATCTTCAAAATCTCCAATTTGCTCCAAGATGCTGCTTGGCAATAAATTTACCAAAAGCTTGGTCACTTTGTCATTGGCCTCACATCTTTGGATTTGTTCTTGGCTCCACTTGCTCCTCTTGAGTACTTTGCCCTTGGAATTTGTTGGAGCTTCAAATCCTTCCATTAGAGCAAACCATTGCTCTATCTCCATCATCAAGAAATTCTCGATCCTTGATTTCCAAAGATCGAAGCTTGTTGAATTAAATGATGGAGGCACCCTTGTATCGAATCCAAGTCTGTCTTGGAATTCCATGGAAGTTGAGCTTGAAGAATTTTGCTCCAACTTCTTCACCATCTAGCTCTTTTTCCTTTCCGGCGATGATTCCGATGAAGAGCAACCTTGCTCTAATACCACTTGTTGGGACCGATTATGTAGCTAGAGAGGGGTGAATAGCTCAGCGCGATCTCGTACTCGTCGTTGCTTGTTTCTTCAAGGATATGCAGCGGAAAGTACAAAGAAACATACTCAACGCTAACACTAGGGATTTACTTGGTATCCACCTCAAGAAGAGGTGACTAATCCAAGGATCCACACACTCACGCACCCTCCACTAATAAAACACTCTTTTATGGTAACTACCAAAGGTGGAGAAGCCCTACAAGTTCACACTATAAGAAGAAAAGGAAAGGGAGCAAAATACAAGCAAAAGCTTATAAGTTTGCACAAGAAAACCCTAACCCAAGATTTCTTCTTCTTACCGTAGATCCGCCTCTTGACTTGAAAGAACCTCCAAGAACTTCAAGAACTGGCGGTGAGAACTTTGTGGAGAACCTTTGTGAAGATCTGTGCTCGCTGGAGAAGAAAACCGTGAGTTCTCTATCGACGAAATCGCACGCCAACGTCTTTATCCAGCGCCAACGGTCGGATCCCGATCGATTGGATTGCTCCCAATCGATCGGGGAGGCTTTGGATCAATCCAGCAATCGATCCCGAGCGCCTCTGTGCTCTCAGGAACTGCCTGGATCGATCGGCTGATCGATCCAGGGCTTATTGCGCAGAATCGAACCTCCCAATCGATCGGATGATCGATTGGAGACTCTGGATCGATCCACCGATCGATCCAGAGCTGTTCTGTTCGCGCGACACTTCTCCCCAATCGATCCACTAATCGATTGGGAGAAGGCTTGTCGTGGGGACTTGCCCAATCGATCAGCTAATCGATTGGGCATGAGCCAATCGATCGGCTGATCGATCCAGCTCATGGTTTTTGCCCAAAACCAAGTCCAAAGTCCCCTAAACCAACATCCGGTCAACTATGACCTATTGTACATCATGCCTAGCATCCGACAACCCTTGACCTGCTAGGACTCCCTCAGCAAGTGTCCAGTCAATCCTTTTGACGCACTTGGACTTTTCTTCCTCATGCCAAGTATCTAGTCAATCCCTTTGACATACTTGGACTTTCCAACACCAGATGTCCAATCAGCCTTAATCTATCTGGATTTCCTCGTGCCTGGCTTCACTCACCAGGACTTTCTCAATTGTCTGGCTTCACTCACCAGGACTTCCAATCTGCCTAGCTTCACTCACTAGGTCTTTCACCTGACTTCACTCACCAGGATTTTCTTCTGCCTAGCTTCACTCATTAGGTCTTTCCATCTGCCTGGCTTCACTCACCAGGACTTTCACCTATCTTCACTCACTAGGTTTTTCACCTGGCTTCACTCACCAGGATTTTCAGTCAAGTATCCAGTCAACCTTGACCTATTCGACTCTCTTTCACAATCTCCCCACATGAACAATCGCACCTGCAATCTCCATGTGTTGTCTACATGTATTGTTAAACATCGAAACCAAAACATCAAAACTCGAGCTTGACTCAATTCAAACTCAGTCAAATAGGTCAACCTTGACCTAAGGAATATTGCACCAACAAGGATCTCTCCCTTTGTATTTATTCACATCATCAATATATATGAATCAATATAAATTAGCTAATATATCTTAAAATTTCTAATGTGAGACTAAAATCTTATTTACAATAAAGCTCCTATCCTTCCTCTTCTCACCTCTTCGTCCATTCGCATTTCTAACAACTTGTACTTAAGTTTTAAGTCCAAACCGCTAGGTGTCAAGTTTGTGATAAGAACCATGTTTTACATTCAAAATGTATTTATATGAGATAAAGGAATATAATCATGTATTCTAAAATGTAAATTAGCAAGTAAAGCATAAAATTCATGAAAATGATGTGTACACGAAACTTGTGTCAATTGGGTGACAAATTTGTGTCAAATACACAACATATAATGGAACTTCTACAACTCATTCAAATCAACCGAGCAACATTCATGGCATAAAAAGCATGTGAAAACAAGCATGATTCATAATTTTTAACATGATAAACCAACTACTAGAGGATGTTGACGACTCACTAAACAAAGATTCAAAATGTATTTCTAAAGTTGGGATGTTGATCCTCCTATATTTCCTTCTAAAGTTGGGATTCCTTGGAATCAACAACTTCTTCTAGTTATTGGAAAGGTATCTCATGAAGATTGAAAAACTTGTTTGAAGTGTCCCTTGCATACATGAAGTGGGCAACCTTGGTCAAATCATCTTTTGATAATCCACACTCCAAGATTGGCTTTGTTTTTCATTTGTTTTTAATCGGTTTCCATGATCATTTGTTGGAATTTTATAACCTGTCTTGGCAGGCCTCCATACTTTGAATTCAGCCATGAAGTAAAATTTCATTCGGCTCTTGCAACAGCTGAAATTGACTCCGTCGAAAATTGGTAGACATGTGGTTTAAAGTGGTAGTGTGATGGAGTATCGATCCATAGCCATCACCTTGAATGTTAATTCAACTTTTGGAACCTCCTTGCACAAACATAAACTCAAACAAGAATGCTAGCAGCAAGTGTGATTGTGTGGAGTGTTAAAATTTGCAATGGAAATAAATGTGAAAGAAAGGAGGCAGGATCTCTTGGCTCATTTTTTTTGGTCCAGGGGATATGCCACTCCCATTTGCGGCCGGATCACGATTGTGATCCGGCCGTAAATGGTTGCGATCCCTTCCTGGGTTCACTGTCCCTACCAAGTTATAGTTTTTGTTCGGAGCGGGCGGCCGGAGGCCGCCCGAAGGACACCCTCGCTTAGCGCCCAGTAATCTGGTCACTTATCCACCACCGGAGGCCTTCGGGCGGCCTCCGGCCACCCGCTCCGAACAAAAACTATAACCTGATGGGGACGGTGAACCCTAGAAGGGATCACAATCATTTGCGGTCGGATCGTGATCGTGATCCGACCACAAATGGAAGTGACACATCCCCTGGACCACAAAAAAATGGTACAGGAGATCTGTGCTCAAAAAAAATTGGATACGAGGATGATACAAGTGTTTTCGTGTAAGCATTAGATGCCAGAGAATCCAACAAAGCCTCTAAAGCAGACTTAACTGCCCTATCTAGACACTTGCAGTGACCACATAGACTTGTGTTGTCCGACTTACCAAATATAACCATGGGAGACTTCAACATTAAATTCTAGTCAAAGGTAAAACCCTTAGATTAACCATATTGGTGTAATCTTTACCCTTAGATTAATCATAATAGTGTAATCAACCTCAGGTCAAGATCGACCAAGCTCAAGTTGAGGAGATCATTAGATTTCGATATTTGATCATGTTTGATGGTTGAGAGCACATATTGATTGACCAAGCTCATGTTGGGGAGATTATTGGATTTCCATATTTGACTTCAACGTTAAATTCTGGTGAAGGTAAAACCCTTTGATTGACCATTTTGGTGTAATCAACCTGGGTCAAGGTCAACGAAGCTCAAGTTGGGGAAATTATTGGATTTCAATATTTGATCATGTTTGATGGTTGAGAGCACATATTAATGGCTGAGAGCAAGATGTTAAGTAAAAGGAGAGATTGTTGGAAAGAAAGATTATTGGTGTAATTGATCTCGGATCAAGGTTGATCAAATTTGATTTGGATATCAATGATTAATGATTGAGCAAGATGTTAAGTAAATCAAGGTTAACCAAAAACTTAATAGTGGAGAAGTCCAAGTAAATCACGATTAATCAGATATTTAACGATTGGAAGTATAATAGGGAGTTAGCATGGGAGAAGTCCAAGTGGGTCACGATTAATCAAACACTTGACAATGTTAGGTGAAGTCCTAACAAATCATAGAGGATCGGATGTTAGACATGTTGGTGAAATCCTAATAGGTCATGGAAGACTAAATGTTAGGCGTGTGAATAAAAGTTCGAATAGGTCATGGAGAATTGAATATTAGTCATGTGTAAGTAAAGTCTTGATAGATCATGGAAGACCAAATGTTAGGCACAAGAAGGGAAGTTCAAATAAGTCAAGGAGCATCGGATATTTGGCAATGGTAAAATCTTGATAGGTTAAAATTGATCAAATACTTAACAGATGAAATTCTAAAAGGTCAAGGTTGACTAAATGTTAGGCGAGTGAAATCCTCGTTATGCTGAAGTTAATCAGATATTAGGTAAAATGATATTTCAACCTTAGTGAGGTTGGAACAGAGTTACATGAGCCCGAATGTTCAGAATTTGAGGGGGTTGTGAAATGAGCAATCGACTATTACATCAATCAAGTGAAGAACTCGACTAATGACATTGCAGAGCGAATAGAATATTTTGCAATCGATCCGGGTATTGATTTGCATCAATCGATTGATGATAAAGGAGCAGTTGACCACTGCTGAGATGAATAGAATTGTTGGACAGATAGAACAGAACAATATTCAAATCTATAGTAAAGCAATCAACTGATGGTGCTCAAACAGTAGACTATTGGGCGGAATCCAATCATGATAGCAACCCTATAAAAAAAATGTTTTGCGGAGGTTTCGAGCTATTGTTGTAAAGCGATCAAAGTAAAGATTTATTATTGTAAAGTTGTTTCATTTGCATTGTTCTTATTCTCTATTGTATTCTTACTCTTGTTGCTTGTAAAAATAAGTTTATAAGAGGTTGCTCCGTCTCTAGAAGGTGTCTAGCAAGAAAATAGAATAATAGTGTTATCGCTATGACTTAGGCCGTGAAAAAAAAAATCAAATATTCTAAACCATGTAAAATCAAACAATTCTTGTGCTTGTGTTTTGTTGTTTATATTATTTTGTTTATTTTCACTTTGTACTAATTTTTTATAAACGAATACACGAATAATCAATCAAATGAAGCGAATCAATATTCACTCCTCCACTCTAGCGATGTTACCGGTCCTAACAGATCATAGGTGCTTAGGTCGACCTATGAACCCCTTTGATTGACCAAGCATGTGCCTAGAGGTGGTTTAAGGACTATCTCAATTTATTTGACCCTCTAACCACTTTAGATCAACCCCAAAGTTCAAGACAACATATTAAACACCCTTTATGGTATTAAGATGAAGCTCCCTAGATAATAAATAATATCTAGTAGCTAATCTAATTCATACAACAATCTATGCCCGAAGACAAACTCAAAACTACACCACTCAATTCACTACAAGACTCGCATGTCTTTGGGTGTTCATACAAAAGCTTGATAACCAGCCTCGAGTTCCAAGCCCGATTTCGGCTTCACACTTGATCCGCAATGTCCGACATCTCAACTCCTCAATTTGCACCTAAGCTTGAAGTCTCTCAATCCAATCTATTTGACCTCAACTGCTACCTGATCCGAAATGCCTAATTTAATCACCTGGATCTACTAATTTTGATTGCCACGAGTCGTGTACACTTGAAGCGCCAACATCAATTGCACACCTAACTTAAATCATAGTACTAAATCATCAAAATAGCCTGATTAAATTGAACCACAAAAGAAATCATTTTTTTCCAACATACTCTGCCCTGTCAGGATTAACCACCAGTCTGGATCCTCATATATCAAAGTAAAACTTTTATGAATCAATATAAGTATCTAAACATGGCCAACTCAGCAAGCATTCCTAAACTAGCAAATCTATCAGAACTTGCTAAAGATTGAATTGAAAATGTTTATGAAGAATATATAAACGTGTTGTTTAGACATTCATATCTGTGCAATATAGTAGTTGGCGTCAAAAAGGATACTCAGAAAAACAACAAATCAGATATCAAGAACCATATGGTACTTTGTGAATCCTTGAACTAAAAACTTACTAAGAGAAGCTTGGCATCAATAAGAACATGTAATTCCAGAGAACTAAATCTAGGGGAAATTTAATTGCCAATAGAGTTCAACATTATAAATTATCTCTAAACTTCATTATAGTCACAATATCCACAAAAGTTTATCCTTTTATTTGCAATATATCCTTAGAAATGTTTCCAAAAAAGTGTATATTTGCTTATTCATAATATACAGTTCTTGCTTGTAAAGAGTTGACAGAAAATCAATTACCATGCCGACTTGCATCATGCTTATATGCCAACTACTATTATGGTCTACCAATAGACAAATGGCTAAATAGTCTTCTAGTAAATTACCAAAGTACCAATTTCCCTAGTACTCAGATTGGAGCATCAACATTAGAAGAGTACTTTTGAAGCACAAAAACAGGATCTCCAACTGCAATAGTTTTACTTCCTCTGGGGGGTAAGAGTGATTCCTTGCAGACCAAATTCTGTCCAAAGAACATCTGCAATTTTCAGATCTCACAATGTTAAGTAGGTTTATCTTGTAAACAAATAAAGGAGAATTACATTAGTTTTTTATCATCATTGACAGCCTTTGGTTATATAGCACTGTTTATGGAAATTATGGTTATAAAAACTTTGGTGAATGTCTATTTTACTTAGAATCAAGGCAAACTACAGACAGATTTTACCTTCCCCTGTGTTTTCTTTAACTTCAAGGCATGGTCTGACCGAAACTTCATCAGAGTTGAAGTTGGTTCATTGCCAGTGACACCATTTTCTTGGTTAATAGTTGGTATCTGCATAAAACCACAAGGGATACTAATTTAGAGAAATATTTGAGCAATTTTCGCTGAAAAGTCGAGTTTGTGACGGTAAGGTGAAGTTAAACATTCACTGTGAATGCTCAAATTTGTGACCCAGGGGGTTGGGCACAGATTGAGAGTGGCTCATATGCTGGACAGTAGCAGATAGATCACCTGCAAACTGGGCAGCCGCAGAAGTTAGTGCATTATACAAAGCAGGAAAGTGGTGCACATGCAGCAGCAGAAGCACTGGCTGGTGCAGTGCACTGGCAGGGAACGGTTCCTAGTAGAGGCAGGATTCTGAGAACTAAGGAGACAGGTTCTTTGCAATGCGACAAGTACAGGGGCACAGAAGAAGGGGCACTATGTAGATTGTTGATGCAGAAGGAGCATGGTCAACACTGATAGTGCAGAAAGGGAAATCCTGGAATAGGGAAGGTATTGCCAGTTAATTCCATGCACTGAATGGGATCCTTTTTCCATTTGAAAACATAATGAAGTAAAAAAACATGGATCATTTATTTTTTCTGGATTTGGAAAGAGAGAGGATTGGAGGAATCATGAGGTAAAGGATTATAAAAAACCATTATTAATTAATGCTTTGAGGCTCCCTGCAGTTAGATTGAAAACAAATGTAAAAAACTGATAAAATATTAGGATCAGGAAACAAGAGGGTAATTAAGAAAGATGTATTCTGCAATATCTGTGTTAAAATAGGGAGACTGGGCTACAACATTTCAACTATCATAGAAATAAGTAGGGGCAAAGAATCAAACTCTTCTTATTGCTTTTTGTCTTCCATCTCACTTCAATAGCTGCTCTTTTCTAGACGAGCAGTATCAAGGAAGCGATGTTGAGTTTTGACAGTGATTTTTAGTTAGCAATAGAAGTTATTGCCCAAACCTTCTTCCTTCCCTTGCATTGAACAGTTAGTAAATAGAGGAACAGATGGATTTTTGACTAAAGTGACCTCTAGGGTAAGTCTTCAAGACTTCTTAGCTTTGAATCACTGGGACCGAGTCTTCAAGTCTTCAAGACGTGAGTGGAATCTAGCAAGCCCCCCTTTGAGACCGAGTTAGGTTACTGGGGAAATAACTACTTAGCTTCTCTTGAGATTGAGCACGCCTTTGAGACCTTGGGTTGATTGAGAAATATGAACCAAGTGTGTGGCATGTAAGTGTCTATCACCGATTACGTGCCTATCACCGGAAACATTAAGAACTCAAATTTGATGATTACTTGACGAGGACGAAAATTGAAACTTGAAGGGTTTTGAGTTACTTAATGCACTGTGCACAAGATACTTATGCTTGAGTCATTCTTGACTTGTTTCCATGATCATGCTTGTTAATAAAACTTTTTGATAGAGTTAGGAAAATGCATTAGGGATATGAGTGCATTGTAGAACATATGAATTTAGATTGCAGCATTTTGCTTGAGGACAAGCAAAGGTTTAAGTCTAAGGGTATGATATGCATAGATTGTATACTTTAGCATGTTTTGACGCACATTCACATACTTTGCACGTGCTTTATCTATGCATTTTCGTACTTCTAGCTTTGCTTTTAGCATATTTACACTTTTTGTTCGGAGATCTGTTTTTGTGCATTTTTTGTATACAGGAGTCGACTTTGGAGAAGAAATGATGTCCGAGGCAAAAATTAAAAAGGAAGAAGGCACCATCCTTGAGTGTCACACGACGACCCTGCCATGGGGGATTGCCCAGGCCGTGTGAGGATCACCACCCGTGTGGCTGCAGCAGGAAGGGGACTGGTCATGGCCGTGTGATTTTCACACGGCCGTGCCAAGTTGTGAAGCCAATAGAGCCAAGTCGTGTACACCACACGGCCTTGCAAGCACTCCAGAGATGAAGTAGTGCACGACCGTGTAGACACACACGGTCGTGCAACATTTCCAGAGGCCAAAAACACCCTGGTCGTGTGCACCACACGACCATGCAGGAGCTCCAGAGCCGGAGGCAGTGCAGGCCGTGTAGATCTACATGGCCGTGCAAGGGGAGCAGTGGCAGAGCAGGCCATGGTCGTGTCTCACACACGGCCGTGTGAGATGGGCAGAGAAGGGAGTAGCACAGCCCGTGTGAGCTTCACACGGCCGTGTCTCGGGGTCGTGTGCCGCCCAAACTCCTCCTCTATATAAAGCCTTCTTCAAGATTTGAAAGGGGAATCTTCTCCCCTTGGGGGGAAATCAAGATTTAGGCGTTCCTCCACCTTCTTAGAGGGATTTTCCGGCGATTCGAGGGCAAATCTTCAACGTTTCGACTCCGGGAGCAAGGATTGGATCCGAAGACCATTCTTCATTGTAGATAAGTCTTTCTTCCCTTTCTTTCTTGGATTTGGGGATCAAAATGCTTGTAATCTTCTTGTTTTCGGATTTCTTTCCTCGTTCTATGGATTAGATCTCTTGTTCTAGGATGGAGGGAGTATTTGTAATGAAGATTTGATGTAAAACTCTTGTGGATTTGTCAATTTCCTATTTCAATGATTTTGTCCTGTTTTATATCTCTTTGATCTTGTGTGGAATGTTGTGATTTAGACCTAATGTCCATTCTTGATTCAATGTTTGAATACCTTGTGGATCTTATAGAGATTATTTCTCATTTGATTTTCCGAGGGACGTTCGTGACAGGAACAAGCCCGTGTAAGGACGTTTGAGAGATGATCTTGAGGGTGAAATAGGATTATTCAAGGGGGTAGGATAGATTGTATGTGTTCATATCTTATATCTTGATGCGGTTGAGTAATAAATTCTTATGTTGATTATCCGAGGGACGCACGTGACAGGCAAGCCCGTGTAAGGACAACATAGATTCATTTCTAATTGATCATATTTAGGTATATATTTCAGTCCTAGGCCGGTTGTCTATTGCAAGAGGGAACCGATAACCTCCTACAAATAATGGACAATTGAGGAAAAAGATTTAGTAGATCATTTACATTGAATAATCTTACAAAGAAACTGAAACTCCTAGAACATACTTTTATCATAGCCCTTATTCTTGTTTCTTATTCTTTAGTTTCTATGTTTTACTTTGCATAGTTGTACTTTGCTTTTGTCAATCCATTGATTTGTTGTTTAACTAATTCGCGTTGAGATATCTTTAGTACTTATACCAGTCCCTGTGGATACAATATCTTTTATTATTACTTATGACATATCCGTATACTTGCATAACGTCAACATAAGTCAAAGAAATAAATACTAGATATATATGCTTGTTATTATATCAGGATTAAGAGCACACACTTCCATAATAACAAAGGTCTTGTTCTTTTATTCAGTCAGTATAAAAGAACTTACCTTAAATGGTCCTGCTCAATACACTCAAAGTGTACTAGTGTAATTTTATAGTTAAGATAAACTAATACCTGATTACGCTATGACTATTTCAATGGTTTGTTCCTTTCTATCTTAGTCGTGAGCTACTGTTTATAATTTATAAAGAATTGATAACATGATATTCTGTGTGTGACACCACACACCATGTTATCTACAATATAAATTAATTGAACAACTACACTTAGCATACAAATGTAGACATTTGAGCAATATGATTCTTTATTTCAAAATAAATGTTTACAAAAAACTAGGCTTTTAGTATATACTCTAACATTCAAATCCTAACAATTTAGTGTTCAAAGTAGAGATCAAGATATACCTTCGAGACAAAGCATCTGCAATAATGTTTTCCATACCTTGTTTATATTTGATCACATAAGGGAATGATTCAATAAAGTCCACCCATTTTGCATGACGTCTATTCAACTTACCTTGGCTCTTCAAATGCTTCAACGATTCATGATTAGTGTGAATGACAAACTCTTTGGACCACAAGTAATGCTGCCAAGTTTCTAAAGCTCTCACTAATGCATACATCTCCTTGTCATAAGTTGGATAGTTCAAAGCTGCTCCGCTGAGTTTCTCACTAAAATAAGCAAGAGGTCGACCTTCTTGTTTTAGCACAGATCCAATATCTATTCCTGATGCATCACACTCAATTTCGAAAGTTTTAGCAAAGTTAGGTAATGCAAGTAATGGTGCAGAACTTAGCTTCTCCTTAAGTAAGTTGAAAGTTGAAACTTGTTCACTATCCCAATGAAACCCAACATTCTTTTTAACAACTTCAGTCAAGGGTGAAGCTATAGAACTAAAATTTTTAACAAACCTCCTATAGAAACTTGCCAACCCGTGAAAGCTACGTACCTCAGTTATCGTTTTTGGTGTTGGTCACTCACGAATTGCCTTAACCTTTTCTTCATCAAATGTTATTCCCTTAGCACTAACAATATAACCAAGAAACTCTATTGGACTAGTGCAAAAAGAACATTTTTGAATGTTAGCATACAATTTTTCATTTCGCAAAATAAGTAGAACATCGAAATGTTACCTCAGCTCGTCGCGTGCTCGTGGTCGGCGTTGCTTGTTTCTTCAAAGATGTGCAGCGGAAATATACAAGAAACAACACACACAACACTAACAAGTAGATTTACTTGGTATCCACCTCCAAAGGAGGTGACTAGTCCAAGGATCCACACACTTACACACACCTCCACTAATAAACACTCATTTTCGGTAACTACCGAAGGCGGAGAAGCCCTACAAGTTCGCACTACAAGAAGAAAGGGAAAGAATACACAAATACAAGCAAAAACTTATAATGAGTATAGAAAACCCTAATCCTAGCTTTCTTCCTCAGTTGTAGATCCGCCTCTTGACTTGGAAAACCTCCAAGAACCTTCAAGAACTGGCGATCTGAACTTTGTGGAGAAGCTCTGGGAGCACAGTGAAGATCTGAAATGAATCGGTGAAGTTCTACCGAAGAAGACGCACGCCAACGGCCTTTATCTGCGCCAACGGTCGGATCCCGATCGATTGGATTGCTCCCAATCGATCGGGGAGGCTTTGGATCGATCAACTCATCGATCCAGAGCGCCTCTGTGCTCTGGGAATTTGCCTGGATCGATCGGCCAATCGATTCAGGGTTTATCGCGACACATCGCAGCTTCCCAATCGATCCACTGATCGATTGGGACCTCTGGATCGATCAGCTGATCGATCCAGCAGGCTTCTGTGCGCTCGCGACTGCCTCCCAATCGATCTACTGATCGATTGGGACAAAGGGTTCTCGCGGGGACTCCCCAATTGATCGGCCGATCGATTTGGCTCCAGCCAATCGATCAACTGATCGATCCAACTGCTGGTTTTTGCCCAAAACCAAGTCCCAAGCCCCCCAAACCAACATCCGGTCAACCTTGACCTGTTGGTACATTTTGCCTAGCATCCGGTCACCCTTGACCTGCTAGGACTCCCTCACCAAGTGTCCGGTCAATCCCTTTGACCCACTTGGACTTTTCTCCTCGTGCCAAGTATCTGGTCAATCCCTTTGACCTACTTGGACTTTCCATTGCCCGGCTTCACTCACCGGGACTTCCCTTTTGCCTAGCTTCACTCACTAGGTCTTTCACCTAGCTCCACTCACTAGGATTTTCACCTGGCTTCACTCCCAGGAAGATCTTCTGCCTGGCTTCACTCACCAGAACACTCACCTAACTTCACTCACTAGGATTTCCTCACTGCCTAGTTTCACTCACTCACTAGGTCTTTCACCTGGCTTCACTCACCAGGATTTTCCTCTGCCTGGCTTCACTCACCAGGACTTTACTTCTGCCTAGCTTCACTCACCAGAACCTTCCAGTCAAGTATCCGGTCAACCTTGACCTACTTGACTCTCCTTCACATCTCAACTGGTCAACTTTGACCAAACGGGAATTGTATCAACAATCTCCCCAAATGAACAACTGCACCTGCATTGTCCATATCATCTAAACTCAATATATTGTCAAACATCGAAACCCAAACCAAGACTCAAGTTGGTCAAATCAGGTCAACCTTGACCTAAGGGATATTGTACCAACATTAAGATCATCTAAGGCTTGAATTAGGTTGACTATGCCGAATGACTTGCTCTTGGTCAAACCTTCTTCAATGGTAGCTTTAGGCTTCACATCTTCAATTAGTACATTAAGTGTTTCTTTCATCTTTCTAGCCTTAGCCCTTGTAATTGGGCCTCCATTGATGCATAATAGATCATCATTAACATCTAGAGTGAGTTGACCATGATCGATATTGTTAGCTTGTTGCTCTCTTTCTTTGACTCCATCACTAAGTTTAGGTTAATTAAAACTAAGTAAACCCTAAGTATTTAAAAATACCTTTAGATTACTATGACCTAATATTTCGTTTCTCTTTTACCGAACTAACTCCACCGCATTTTGTTTCCTCTTGCGTTTTCGCTAACGCCGACGTCGACATCCATGGTCAGCTGCAGCATTGCTAGCCATCTCCATTGCCCACGCGAGCAAGCGAAGTGGTTCACGGCAACAGCAACCTTTAACCTCCCGGCCACTCATCTCCTTGCAGGCTGACAGGACTGACCACGGCCACCCAGTGTCGTCGACCTACCAACCCCGCTCTAGCAATTTCAGCCATACTTCTTACTCTAGAGGTCCCTGCTACGACCACGAGTAGGGAGTTGACAGCCCTCTTGAGTCATTGTCTTTCCACCTCCTCGGCTCTGGTCACCGCAACTCTGGCTACACTTGGATTTCAGCAACCTTCTCATAGTGTCGATCATCTTTCCAGCCATGAGTCACTCTCCGATCGTGAGCCACCATCAACCACCACATAATTTGGTGAGTATTAAGGATGATATTTTGGCTAAACCTAATCTAATCATTTGGATGGATTAGATTAGGGTTAATAATGGGTTAGATCAAATTTAATCAAGAAATTAAGATTAATTGAAATTAATCATTAATTAGGGTTAATTAATGATTGTTCGATTAAGGTTTTTCCTAATTAGGTTAGAATTTGATTTAGCCTATTGCATATGTGATTAGCTAAACTGTACAATTTGACAAGACTCTAATTGAGACGAGCGTCTCGACGTGGAAGTTATTTGACACAAACTACGTTTGAGGCGTATATTTCTTCATGACCTCATTGACCTTAGTGCATGGAGATGGTTTATGGAATAGATTAATTTTACCTTAACTCTACTCATATTTATCTAAGTTTGATAATTACATACTTGATCTTAGAAATGATCTATTTATTGCTCATACAATCTTATCTTTGAATGTTCATACTAGCGTACACACGTGAATAGTATGTACTATAGAAATTATCATGTTGATCGTTCACATGTTGTAGTGTGCACACGTGTATGGTGTGTACTATAGGAGTTACCATATTTGATTATTCATATGTTATAGTCGCACACACGTGTATGGTGTGAACTACAGGTGTTACTATTACTATACATGTTATTTAATAGACACATGTTGAATCTTTTCACACGTATAAATATATGTACATGTAATTTAGTAGACACATGTTGGATCTTTTCACACATATAGATATATGTGATTGATAGATCATGATATAGATATACTCATGTTTACAATATTGTTGCATTGATGATGACGATGTTTGAGTCATTGATATTAGCATCGTGATGCGTGTTGGATATCTTGGTGATACTATTGTGCATATGTATGAGATATCTCGCATTTGTTTAAGCTATGGTTGTTGCATATACCTGACATTATTCATACATGTTCATTTATGATACATGCATATGCTATTATATGTTGCTCATGTAATACAAGCAAATTTATTGCAGATCCCCAGTTACTGATCATTATACCTTACGTGTTAGATCAGTTCGAATATGCGCATTTATTATGTCATTTATTGTTGTGTACATAATTCCTATATATGAGACTATATACTTTGATCTCCTTACACATTTGACGATGCACGATTATTTATCTATTATCTGCTGAGTCATGTAGACTCACCACCCTGTTGTACTTTATTTTCTTCGGTTAGCAGGTGGTGATATAGACTCACCATCATTCTCACATCACATTTGAGAATGGTTTTCTATGTTATATTTCCTTCTGCTTTATTAGCACTTTGGTTTGTGGACTTGGTTATGTAATAATTTGACTTGGTTGTGGATTTTAGCCTTATGGCTACCTTTATTCGGTTATGTGGTTTATCGTGTTAAGCCGAGTTTGCCCGCAGTCATTTCTATTTTCTATGCTGTGGGGATTATGAAGATCACTCTATACTGTTGTTACTTTGTTTTATATCTTCCACCTTGTATTTGTCCATGTGGTAGACTCATATCATGTTGTATCGTACATTGTCACTAGGGGTATTATCCGTTCTGTCGGAAAAGTACACCTCTAGGGCGTAATAATTTATTGGTAACAGAGCTACAGGTTTACGAAGCCTATTTTCCATGTTTCGGATTTCGTAGTTTGTTTCCTTGAAGTGACTTATTGAGTTTTGGAACCAGATAGTGACATCTCCAAATTATAGGAAGTAAGGTAGTATAATTGTTGATATCGATACTGTGATTGTTTATTAAGTTGTCTGTATCAAATGATAATCTCAGTGAACCTCATTGACTATCCCTGGGTGACCTGTCCGGCTCCACGGAAGTTTCTCACCGACCACCAGGGTAAATCAGGAAGTGTACGCGGCGGCCAGCCCAGAAGCTCAGCATTGTTTGATTGCGTCCCTCATTTGGAGGAAAAATTCCTGCAAATACGTCATAGCTGGGATTGAACCGCGGTTGTCTGAGTGACAACCTGGATGTGCTACTGCGGCACCATAGCCCCGGAGACATTAATTTGTCTATATCAGGTATGACACGTGGTGGGTCAACCTAAAAATAAAATATCTAATGAATAGAGGGTAAGTACTCTAGTACCCCTATAAAAAAACAAATGAGATGTATAAAATTGTGTGAAGTATAGGAACATTAAACTAATGAGTTATATTATAAAACTTTGAAAAAGAGCGATAGGTAAAGATTAAGGAGAGTAAGGTTATAAAAAAAAATCATTTTGAATTCCTCCTAAAACGTTGACGATAGAAGACATACATGTCCTCAATGAACTGAAAAAGTATCGGGAAAGAAGTAACACTTATACATGGTATTCATTAGCCTAGAAAAAGCATAGAGTCCTAAGGGAAATTATGTAGAAAATTAGGAAAAGAAAGGTATTAGTGCAATGTATATTGAAACAATTAAGAATATTTATAAGGATTTAATGACAAAAGTGAAATAGTGTTAATCAATTCTAAATTCATATCTTTTTTATACTAGTTATATATGAACTTACTAGATGCATCAAAACAAGTTACTATGGTGCATGTTATTTTCATACGACATTGTTCTAGTTGATAAGACACGTGAAGCGGTAAATTCTAAGCTCCAATCTTGACAGGAAACACTAAGGTTGAATATATAAAATTTAAGTTAGTAGTATTAGACATAGTAGAGAAATTATTAGCTAAAGGATAACAAGTTACCGGTAAATGAGAGCTTTAAGTATCTAGGATCGTTTTTGCAAAATAATCGACAGGTTAATAGAGATGTTTTTATAAAATACAAAAAAGAAGGTTGAAGTGGAGCGGATGTCAAGTGTTCTTTGTGATAGTAAAGTACTTCTAAAGTTTAAAGGAAAATTCTACAAAATGAAAGTTACACCTAATATGTTATATGAAACTAAATGTTGGGGTATGAAGTAAACACACAAGCAAAAGATGAGAGATGCAGAAATGAAGATGTTAAGGTAGATGTGCGAACATACGAGGATAGACAAGATAAGCAATGAAAATATTATAGAGAAAGTTGTGGTGACACCTATTGAGGAAAAACTCTTAGAAACTCTTTTTAAGATGGTACAGCCATGTACATAGAAAGGGCAGCCCGGTGTACGAAGCTCCCGTCATGCGAGGTCCCGGAAAAGGATCCATTGTACGCAGTCTTACCCTACTTTTTGCAAGAGGCTGTTTCTAGGATTCGAACCCGTGACCTTTTGGTCACAAAGCAACAACTTTACCGTTGCGACAAGGCTCCCCTTCCATATATGCAATAAATATTTAGCAAAAACAATATGGTTTAACATTTCTTATGACATTTAGGTAGTCTATTCAATCACAAATAGGATAAAATTCATTTAAATAAAAATAAGGGTACAATAGGAGATAGAGCTCAGTTGCGTAGAAGGATCCATAAAGTCAACCCCACTTGATTGTTGTTGTTGATGTTGTTATGTTATTTCAATTATTCGTGCAAACCATGGTATGACTTTTATCCTTATTACTTGCTTATGTGAGATGTTACATATTTAGTATTATCGTCATGTCTAAGTTATATGCTACATGCTAAGTATTATCTTCATGCATAAGTTATATGATACATGCTTGGTATTACATCTTGCTTAGTGTTATCATTTTCGTTGATGCTATCATTGCTACTGGTACATCCCATGTATGCGGTTTTGTCTCTACTTTCATATGTTTCAGGATGAGTAGTAATAAATAAGGTTGCGTTTGGTAGGGGTGATAGGATTAGGATTATGTTTTCAAAAAGTTACTAATATGTCGTTTGGTAGGATTGATTAGGGGTGGGATTAGGGTTGATTAAGAGTGGGATTCACAATCCCTAGGCATGAGGAGTGATTAATAATCCTATCCCTAATCCTATCCTACTAACTCAATTCTAATCCTATCATCCCTACCAAACGGAGCCTAAGAGAACAACTTATCCAATGAATGGGTGATTATGAAAATATAGACACTAAGGAGGTCATGGTGGAGAAAGGGCTTACCATTTTCCTCTTAATCTTAGTCATGATATTGGTCAATGAGATATTTCATAGGTTTCAACATTTAAACTATCTCAAGTTGCTTCAAGAAAATTCTGAAGGTTGTATGTTAATTGTGAACATACAAAATAAAGTCATGTGGTCGTAGGACCACCCAACCTGAAACCAGTTCAAATTCAAATTTGTTCTCTTACTAGGTAACATATACATTTATTTATTGGCATACTATTTAGATTGTAACAAGCATTTTACTATCACTTTTAGTGATGCAGAATTTCTATGGAGCAATTGATAAAACTCACATATCTGCATGGACTCCTAGTTGTAGAAGTCATGGGAAATTCCAAGGTTGATAATATTGGTGCATAAAATGTAATGGCAGCATGCTTACTTGATATGAGGTTCACCTTTGTGTAAAGTAGTTTAACGGGAGCTGCTAATGATTATTGTACTTTTATGGATTTAATATGTAGATCACAATGTCAATGTCAATTGCAGGCAAATGACAAATTTTGTGATAGAAAAATATCAATTTGTATTTATTATGATGAAAGAATTAATCTCCCATTGGTCTTTGTAGATGAATTTTATGTTATCAACAATGAATGCCCAAGTATGGAGTTTTTTTGGCATATCGAGAGGTGAGCATTACCATCGCTCCACTATCAAAGATGTGCCCCTACCATTGCACGTGAATTGTTCAATCAAAGCCATTCATCTCTATGTAATGTAATTGGATCATGTTTTGGCATATCGAAGGCTAGATTTTCAATCCATAAATTGATGACAGAATGTCCCTAGTAACACCTTTTCTGCATGATATTTTACATGATGCTATGATATGGACTGTTGCACATTCTACATGATGAATTAATTTTTTATGCTTAAGAATACACACTAACACAATATAATTCAGAAACAAGGAATCAGTTAAGACATAACTTATATGACTGAGACAAAGAGACACATTACCTTACAGCGTGCACATAATTTGACACCATGAAAGTTCAATTTGTTGATTTTTAATTCTTTCCATAGGTCCTCTGAAAATGGATCACACCCATCAACAAGGATGCTGAAAAAATAAGAAATTGTAAGTGTGAATTCCTCAAAACTTGATTAATTGTTGGACATATTCATGGTAGAGTACACAAAACCTCAAACAAGAGAGTTCTAAGATATTATTCCAGTAGCATTCAACATTACATGAGAATGAGTTCTATATGGTTCTAAATTTCTGCATAATAGTTTCTTACTTTGGTCTGAATCGATTAATCGGTAATGGTTCATCTAGAAGTTCATTCAAACCATCCAGTGATCCCTGCAAATGATATCACAGAATAGAAGTCTGAATTTTTCCAAACTAATGATTGCAATCATGCAGTTCCATTGTATATATGTGCCTAACCTGGGATGCTAATAGGAACGGGAACCCATCAGTAAACAGAGTCTTGTATCCTTGAGCATAGTTTGGATCCACAGCTCTGATTTCTAATTCTAAACCATCAATAGATGGAAGTTCAAGTCAGCGTCTGCTGATGCTTCAATCATACATGGAAACAACAAGTACAAAGGAAATGGATTCCGCTGACAAGACAATCTTGCAACTAAAATTACAAATTTGACAATGATTTAACCATTGTTATGCAATTTGGATATAATAAGTAACTTTTCTGAGTAGCTTCTGTATTAGTTATCAGAAAATCATCCAAAGGAGAAAGCATGAGCTTATTCTATGAAAAATACTTAATATATACCTCATGCAGTTTGCACTTCTACATGCAAAGTGTAAGGAAATATGTTGCTAAACACGCAAACGCGCAGCGGAAAAACATATTTCTTTCAGAAGATCCATGCGAAGGGAAAGAGAAATTCCTACATATACTAAGTTTTCTAACATAGCATGAGAGATTATACCTTTGTAGCGTGTTCACGGACTCCCAACAGCTCGGATCACAGCACGATCTCACGTTCGCGCCTCTACGGTATCCACACGAACAAGCGTTCGTTTGTCTCACAAACTCACAAAAGGAGAAAGGTTGTGCTAGCAACCTTGAAAGTGGATTTCGGCCAAGAGGAGACGAGTAAGGAGAATGAAGAGAATCTATCCCAAAAATGAAGAACAAAAAGCTTAAGTATTTTCATCCAATGAAAATACTTAATTAGCATTAAGCCATAATGAGCATTTACACTCCATTAAGGACCAAACTTGTAACTCTTCATTTCAAATGAGTGTAACTCTTCATTTCAAATTCAATTTCGAAAATTGAATGAAATGAATAATTGAATTTCGAAATTCAATAATTATCTTCATTAAATCTCACTTGAGTCTAACTCAAGTCTCCTCACTTGAGTCTAACTCAAGTCTAATTCACTTGAGTCTAACTCAAGTCTAATTCAATCGAGTCTTACTCAATTAATCCTCATGCAATTCAAATTCAATGAATCACTATTTCATTAATTCAAATTGACTCCTTGAGTCTAATTTGAATTGGACTTAATCCAACAATTAGATCGAATTGAGTCCAACTCAATAAGTCTAATTCGGATTAGACTTAATCCAATAATTCATCATATGAACCCATCTCCAAATCTACTTGTTCTTTGTGTGTGACCCAATAGGTTCTCGTAACGTTGGCAATGTACCCAAATCAACATTTAGATACATAAGCAATGAGTGGCATCTAGCAAGGCATCATTGATACCCAAATGACGAGAATGTCAAGATCCAACCTAACATGTCCGTGGCTATTATGTTGTATGACTTGGTCCCTCTATCCTTGATATCTAGATTGATCAATGAGACATAGACCGTGTCATTCTCTTATCAACCTTTGTGTTTCTTGATCTCTAAGTAGACACACTCAATCAAATAAGTTTAATATCTCATATTGACTCATTTGTGCATGGGCATGCTTTCTTGTGTCCTACTAATCAAGGGGCCCTCGCTTCCGTTATATAGAAGGGATAGATCTCATCTACATCACTCACATCCCTCCGCATAATTCATTGCATACCAGTGATCGACTTTATTGTCCACCTTATTACAGATGACGTTTGCCGATACCAAAGTACACAACACCTTATGTAGGGAACCGTAGCGACTTCTTAGACAAAATACTTAAATCAATTATATAGAATTATGAATTTATCATCCATCTTCAAGAAAAAAAAAAGTAAAACCAATTTGAAGCTAATATCACCATGAAAAATATTTGGCAAGTAACCACCAAAATAGGCAAGAAAAAAGGGAGATAAGAAAACAACAATAACCAAGTCTTCTCTTACTAAGTGGGGTCAGCTATATAGTTCCTTATACATCATTAGGCTCTATCATTTAATATATCATTATCTATATTAAAATAAATTTTATCTTATTTTATTATTCTTAACCAAGGCTTTTTTTTTGCCTTTCTCGTTTAATATGTATATTTATCATAGTTTCATATCGTCTAACTAGAGTATTTATTGATTGTATAAGTATAAGTCTGTATCATCTTAAATGTGTCTCTCAGAATCTTCCCTCAATAGATTCAATCTGACTTTCTCTTGAATATTTTTATTTCTGTTTTTTGTTTATCCTCATATGTTCACACATCCACCTTAACATTCTCTCACCTTAACATTTTCATATCTGGAACTCTCATCTTCTGTCCATGCTCAAGTTAGCCCAACATTTAGCTCCATATAACATAGCAGATATAATAGTCGTTTTGTAGAACTTCAATTTAAGTTTTAGAATAACTTTACGATTTGCTTGTATTATATGTTAGACATCACTCAATCCCTCCATCCTTTTGTAAAAAAAATTCAAAATATTAAAGCTCTCAGTTTCAAATAACTCATCATCTTCTATCTTAATAATTGTCTCATTACATCTAATATTACAACAACAATCAAGTCTTATCCCACTAGGTGGGGTCGGCTATATGAAGCATTCCACAACATTAGGTTCTACTCCTTACTATATCATAATCTATATTTAAATAAATTGTCTTGTTTTATTGTTCTTAAACAAGTCTTTTTTTCTCTTCCTCGTTTGATGTGCATATTTGTCATAGTTACACATCGCTTAATTAGAGTATTTATTGGTTGTCTAAGCACATGTTTATACCATCTTAAATATGTCTCTCGGAATTTTCCCTCATACATTCCCTTACTTTCTCTCTAATATTTTCATTTCTTATCCTGTCCATCCTCATATGTTCACATATACACCTTACCATTCTAATATATACAACTCTCATCTAATATTTTTATTTCTTTTTCTATTTATCCTCATATATTGACACATCCACCTTAACATTTTCATCTCTGCAACTCTCATCTTCTGCCCATGCTCGAGTTAACATAACATTTAACTCCATATAACAGTTATTTTATAGAACTTCCCTTTAAGTTTCAGAGAGATACTTTACGATCATATAAAACATTTGACGCTCTCCTCCATTTCAATCATTCTACTTGTATTATATGTAAGACATCTCTCAATCCCTCCATCATTTTGCAAAAAAGATTCTAAATATTAAAGTTCTCAATTTCAAACAACTCATTATCTTCTATCTCAATAATTGTCTCATTATGGTAGGAGCAAGGGGGCGGGTAAGATATGACCCGAGCAAGCCCAAGAATCTTACCTAAGAAATCAGTCATCTTCATGTATGGGACGGTAGCATGATCTAGGGACTCACGCTCGGGGAGCGCGCCAAACCATGAAGGGTTATGTTCATGCTTATGTTCAAGTACATGTTTATGTTATGTATGTTCATGCTCATGTCTATACTCTTATGCTCATGTTCACGTCTATGTTCATGTATGTTTATGTTTATGCCTATGTATGTCTATGCTCACGTCTATGCTCTTATGTTCACGTTCCTGTGTATGTCCTTGCATGCAGTGTGGTTCCATTCATGCTTTAGTACGCATATGCAAGAAAAATATTTTACTACGAATAAAGATTTAGTTAAGTTCGATTTCGCCTCTTAAACATATGGATATTGGAACTAATTAATACATAGTATGGTTTGAATGTACTGAGTCTCTCGACTCATAGATTTTAACAATTTTAGGTAATGAGATAAATAAGGCGGAGGCATTGATGGGTGAGCAAGCTCAGGACGATCAATCCGAAGACCTTCCAGTTTAGTTTTCGCATTAGTTAAATGTTTCTTTTGAAGATAAATTCTAGAACTGTATGTATGTCCAGTACCTATTATTGCTAGTAGTTAATGGTTTTAAGAACTATTTATGTACATTAGTTAAATCGAGAATATGTTATAATTGTAAGTACAATTGTAATTGGGGGCGTCCGTATACTAAAAAATAAAAAATAAAAATAGTGAGGGATGTTACAACAGGTATAACCTTTGTATTGTAAAACTTCTCTTTATGTTTTACAGGTACTTTAGGATCATATAAAACAATCGACATTCTACTCCATTTCAACCATCCTACTTGTATTATATGTAAGATATCTCTCAATCTCTCCATCCTTTTATAAAAAATATCCTAAATACTAAAACTCTCAGTTTCAAACAACTTATCTCTCCTATTTTAATAATTGTCTCATTACATCTAATATTACAATCACAACAACCAAGTCTTATCCTAAGTTGGGTATATGAATCATTATATCCTATTAAGCTTTATCTCCTACTATATCATCATCTATACTTAAATAAATTTTACCTTGATTTATTATTGTTAATCAAATCTTTTTTGGTCTTCCTCTTCCTCGTTTGATGTGTGTATTTATTATAGTTTCACATAGTCTAACTGAAGTATTTATTAGGTATCTAAGTGCATGTTTATACTATCTTAAATGTATTTTTCAAAATTTTCCCTCAATAAATACAACTTCAACTTTCCCTCTAATTCTATCATTTCTTATTTTGTCCATCCTCATATGTTCATATATCCACCTTAACATTCTCATCTCCGTAACTCTCATCTTTTGCTCATATGCTCAAGTCATACTCCAACATTCAGCACCATAGTTAGTTTAATCGCCATTTTATAGAACTTCCTTTAAATTTTAAAGGTACTTGATGACCACATAAAATACTCGACGCTTTCCTTGTATTCTATGTAAGATATTTCTCTTAATCCCTCCATCATTTTGAAAAAATGATTCTAAATACTTAAAGCTCTTAGTTCCAAACAATTTGTCATTTCCTATCTTAACAATTGTACATCTAATATTGTTAAACAATTCCAAATTCTAAAACCTTTCACTTCTAGTATTTTCCATTGAGATTTTAGTTTAGAATTTACTCTTTCACATATCTCATTTGTCAAAACAATATCATCTACAAACAATATATACGTATTGTGTCTTGAATGTGTCAAGTCAGTTCCTTCATGATTAATGTAAAAAGATAGAGATTTAGAATTGATCCTTGATAACCCCATCTTTATTTGGAATGCTTTAGTTAATCCGCTTGAAATCTTCACTGGTCATTACATCCTCATACATATCCTTAATTAGTTCAATATATGCTACGCTAACACTTCTCTTTTCTAAAATTCTCCATAGGACTCTATCATAAGTTTTTTCTAAGTCGATGAATACTATATATAGATCTTGTTTTTGCATTCGAAATTTTTTAATTAGTTACTTGAGAAGATGTATAACTTTTATTATCAACCTTACAGGCATGAATTCAAATTATTTTTCGATCATCATGGCCTCCTTCCTTAATCTTTTTTCTATTACTTTTCCCAAAGTTTATTATATGACCCATTAGTTTAGTACCCCTATAGTTTGTACAATTTTCTACGTCTCCCTTTTTCTTATATAAGGAAACTAGAGTACTTACCCTCCATCAGACATTTTTTTCATTTTCAACATCATATTAAATAATTTTGTATGTTATTCAATATCTTGTTTTCCTAAGCACTTTCATACCTCTATCAGAATATCATTTGCTCTAACGATTTTTCCATTTTGCATCATATTTAAAGTTGGTTCTACTTCTGAAGTGAATTATACATTAAATAATTAAATTTGTATACAATTAAATTTGTCACCTAAACCTTTATTAAAAAATGAGTGAAAATAGTTCTTCCACCGCTTTTTTATTTCTCCACATTTACTAGTACCATATTGCATTCATCTTTAATACATCTTATTTGGATAAGATCTTTTATCTTCCTCTCTCTCACTTTAGCTATCTATTTTATAATTCACTTCTAGTATTTCTCGTCAAGATTCGAATTTAGTATTTACTCCTTCACGCGCCTCATAAAACAAAACAATGTCATCTACAAACAACATACATTATGGTACTGTGCCTTGAATGTGTCAATGAGTTCGTCCATGATTAGTATAAAAAATAAGATTAACTCTATTTTTATGGAAATGCTTCAGTTAATCTACTTGAAATCTTCAATTTTGTCGTTATATCCTCGTACATATCTTTAATATATGGTACACTAACACCTCTAAAAGAAGGATAAGAAAAACACATGAAAAATAATAGTTTTTTTCCCCTTTTGTACATTTCTCTCTTCCTCTCCCATGCTCTCTTACTCATCCCTGAGAACAAATAGATAGCTATATATATCCTTTAAAAAAAAATCATTATCATTAAGCCCTATTAATCCCAACTCCTTTGAGGCGGCTCCATGAATCTCATCACTTCATTCAACTCTACCGGTAATATTTCAAATAACTTTTAATGCCATTAGATAGAGTGCTCATTGGTCTCCCTCTACCCAAATTGATTCAATTTTTCTAATTCTAGAATCTATTGGTTGTCTTTCATTTTAAACACTACACCAAAATGATATTTACCAATATATAATTACACTTCCAATAGCACCGACATGCTTAGTTGGTGTGTCCACTTCTACCAATGCTAACTACATGTGTTGCCACATCACTTATCCTGCTACCACTTCAACAATAGCTAAAGCTTTGTTAAGACTAATTCCATTTCCATTCCTTGTTATCCAACTCAACACCAACAACCGAGTCCCCTTCACCAGCACAGGCTGATAATTAATACTTTTTGGAATATTATGAATTTTTGATAAGCCAACACCCAAATCCAAAATCTGAAAAGAACAATGGAAAACATCTCTAAGATCAAGTGCAAGATCAATATTGCCAACTATTAACTACAAGGAGATATTGAAAAGAAAATTTATATTGTTGACAATAAAGTGGTTGAGATGAAATGATGTTGTAGTGTCCGAAAACCCAATGGTTCAATTAAGAGGATTTATTTGATTAGTTTAGATTTAATTTAAGAGTTTATACAGTTATGAAAATTGGATTAATTAATTATATTAAGAAAAATAATAAGATACAAAATATATATGTGGCTCAGTAAGTCTATAAAAAAAATTTATGACCCATATGTATAAAAATTTATATAACTTAGTTGATAAAATTTAAACGTTTTCTTAAATTTACTATGTGATAATTTCAATAAGACTAGGTCCAGTGTTTCTTTTTCTTGTAGGAGAATGAAAAGAGAGACCAAGTCCTCAGCTTCTAACTTTTTTTAAAAAACCCTACCTTCAAAAGCTCCATCTTCTTATGTTTTTCCGTGCCCTAAGATGCTCCCCCTCTCCATTGTTCTTCCACCGTAGAGCTCCAAGGGAAAACAAAGAAGAGGGAATTGGTAACTAAAGACTAAAGGCATGTTCCCTACTCGAATTATATTTTAGTTAGTTTCTATAATTTATGAAATTCGGATCTTATAGTTCTTGATGCCCTTTCCATTTTAAGAAGACGGTATCATGGTTTAAGTTCATTTCTCACCTCTACTTGAAAGTTAGCAAGTTTTGATGCACTAATTGGTTTTTATTAAATGATGGAATTCAGCCACCCTCATGTTCATATTCATTGTTTTTAGGAGTTCCCTCCATGATGTATTGTTCTTTACTTATTCTAGTTGATAGCAACAATAGTTTTGATGCTCTAAATGGGTTCTAAAAGTTGAGGAGTTCGGATTCTTTAGTTGTGAGTTTAAATTCTGTTTTTCAGATAGTAGTTCATCACTAAATTTTAATGATTCTCCATCATGTTTTTGCTTTACAAGTTTGTGCATGTTCTCTACTTGTGTTTATTTTAGCTAGTTCTACAATTTGGTGTGGATTTGGATTGTAAAGGATTTGGTTTTATTCACTAATTTTAGGGGTTATTCATCTTGATGATAACTTCACAATTGCTTTATGCTCCCTATGTATTACCCTTAGAAGATAGAGAACTTTGCATGCTCAAATTGTAGTGTAGGAATTTTAAATTTCGGATTTATTTAAGAAGAGTTTTATTCACTGATTTTATAGGTTATTTGATAATATTACTTTACATGTTTGCTTCATGTTATTACCATTGCTTACATGTTATATTAGTCTCGAAATATTAGAAGTTGCTGATTTTATAAAATCTCAAGCTCATTTGTTTTAGAAGATGATACCAGATTAGTTCCTAGAAATTTGTAAGTTTCGGATTTTATAGATTCTTAAGTTCTTTTGTTTTAGAAGGTGATATCATGTTAGCTCCTATAAATTTATAGGTTTAGGATTTTATAGGTTCTTAAGCTATTTGTTTAGAAGATGATACCATGTTAGTTCCTATAATTAGCAAGGTTTGGATTTTATAGATTCCTATGCTCTTTTGTTTATTTGGAAGATGATACCATGTTAACTCCTAGAACTTATAAGTTTCATAAATTGCTTAATGTGCTTGTGCTTACTCTTGCTTTACATCATGATAGTTTAGTAGGTTATATGTATGATATGAATTTGCATGTTTATTTTTAGATTTACAATTATGTCATGTTTAAGTTGCTATGCATATTCATGCTATGTTGATGCACAAGCCTATGCTTAAGCTTATGTTATGAATTTGAATGTTTATGTAAAGATTTATAATTATGTCCATGTTCAAGTAGTGATCAAATTTATGTTAGATGCATGACTACAATTACGTCCATATTTATGTAATGAACATGGTTGAGTGTGTCCGGTGTCCTTACCCCGGGAGCTCACCAAATCTATGTGGTTGAGTGTGTCCGATGTCCTTAACTTGGGAGCTCACCAAATCTATGTGGTTTACCAGTGTCCTTAGCCCGAGAGCTCACCAACCCTACGTGATTATGTTAATGGTTGTATGTATGTGCTCATGATTAAGTCTATTACGTGCTTATGCTAATGCCTATGCTTATGTTCATGAGATGCCAGTAGGCAAGTCCTAAGTTATCTAGCATGTGTTTTTCTTAGTATATTAACACGATTTGGAATATGCTTAGTCTCTCGACTCACAGATTTTAACTATTTCAGATAATGGGACGAATGAGGGGCAATGACCAGTGAGCCAGCTCGGGCGATGGCAGTATAACCCGAAGACCTTTCAGTTTAGTTTCTGCATTAGTTAAATGTTTTTTTTCGAAGAATAAGTTCTGGGATTATATGACCAGTACCAAATGTTACTAGTAGTTATTTGGGTTAAGAACTATTTAAATGATTTAGTTAAATTGGGAGTATGTTATGGTTGTAAGTGCAATTATGATTCGGGACCTCCGCATGCTTGGATATATATGTAAAAAAAAATAAAAATTAAAAAAAACAATGGACGTTTCTAATCTAGTTAACATAACACATGCAGAGTAACTTGGTAAACTGAGGCACCTAAAGAAGAGACTAGTAATCTTATCCATGCAGGCTAGAAAGGAGCAAGATGCGAAAAAGATATCTTGGTTCCCTCGTTATGATAAATCCTCCTAATCTTAATTTATCTTAGCAACAAAAATTAGTAAAATTAAATAATATAATCATGAGAACAATAGAAAGATCACCATAAAACAATTACCAGTGTTGAAACGCACTAGACGGCTTGGTTTCCCTAGGTACTTCGTAAACCACTCAAATGCTTCATTTCCTTCATTGAGTGCAGAACCCGACCATTCCCAAACAGATATGTCATCAACTGCGGCACACTTTTTATTCAAAGGAATCCTCAGTGCCTCCATATCAGGAGCTTTTATAACTGCAGAAAATGTAATCAAGATGAAAAATAGAGCGGACCATGGATGATAAGAGAATGTGTTACTTTTTTTCTATGAAAAGATAATTTCTGAAAATAACAATGAAAATTATAAATGAAACATGTGCATTCATATCTACTTGATAGTTTTTGAAGCAAGATATTTATAGATAGCCATAGCCATGCTAAAGGAACAGGGAGAAATGGAAATGTGATTACAATGAACACACACACACACAAGTTTTCATAAATTAAATAAGCCACATAATGAACTAAAATGGAATATTACGGGTTGTACATGGGGTGCTAATAAAGGACAGAGCATATACATATAATATAGGTTTTATTTATAGAACCACCCATCTAATCTTTGGAACACTTCCACTAGTTCCATCAAGACTGTGCTTCCCGAGAGGCATATGATAGTCTCTTACATTACAAACTTCTCAAGCTAACATGCTTGTGTAGGCTTTTTTAATTATGCACCAAAGCTTGAGGTCCTAAACATGTCTTTAAAAAAAATGATGGTTGACTTGTATGAACAGGTTTACAAAGGCTCTCTGTTATTTGGCACACTTGGGTCACATTAGCTAATCAACAAATGTAAAACAAAAGACACTATACATTCTCTTAGTATTGGTCATCCAATGCTAGAACTTTTAAGTATCAAAACAACAAAATCAACATAGAGACAAGTATGATGCACCCATATATGAGAGATCAGTTGGCTCCCAATTATCCTTGAATGCATCCATTGGCAGCTCTATATCAACTAAAGCAAGCTTTGGCTCAACTCTTTGAGTATATGCCCTTCCTTTTGAGTTCACAACCAGCCACTGCCGATCCCACTGAAGTCCTACAGAGAATGAAGAAAATCAAGGACGAACATAGATAATCAATTGTATCTCTACCATAAGTTCACCAAATTGATTAGAAGAAATTTTGGGAGTATCAAAATTTATGAACGCTAGCTCACAATATATCAATTGTAATAATCATTTTGAGTTCTTTACTGAGATTAACAACTAATACAAAATTCTGTGCCCAGAAATAAACTAAGTAGTTTGGAACCTTATTGGTTGCTTTACTTGTAACATACAGCAAATTGATTTCAGTATCTGGAATAGAATTTATCATACCACAGTAGTAGTTTATGCACACAATCGTGCTTTAAGCATAGTTATCAAAATAAAATAGAAGAATAGGTTACGAATGCAACATTGTTTATTTAAATAATATACAAATAACATATTTAATATTAAAATGGCACAGAAATAAACAAATAAAAAACCATTAATATGCCTCTAATGCATCATATAAGATTAAAAACAAATCAAGCAGAGAATATTGTTATGTATATCAACATAAAATATTTTTTATATAAAGTATAAATTGGGAAATGGGATTTGTGTGCATAATTTGGGAGGTGGGCAAGGGTTACAAGGAAAGGGTGAACAAATAATGCTCAGGGTTTGTTTTAATTATCAAATAGTAGGGTTTCAATGTTGAGGTATGCGTTCAAAACAACTTAGGTCTTACATGATGGAGTCAAAGAAATAGAGCAACAAGCTAACGATATGGATCATTGTCAACCCACTCTAGATGTTAATGATGATCCATTATGCATCAATGGAGACCCAATTACAAGGGCTAAGGCTAGAAAAATGAATGAAGCACTTAATGTACTAACTGAAGATGTGAAGGTCAAAGCTACCATTGAAGAAGGGTTGACCAAGAGCAAGTCATTCGGCATAGTCAACCTAATTCAAACCTTAGATGAGCTTAATTAGCACTTAAGTCTTATGTCTATGTAGTAGGGATATGTAGGCTTAATTTAGACTCAATTTTAATTTTATTTGGGTTGTAATAAAGTCATAAGCTTAAAATGACTAAGTAGTCTACATAGGCTTTTACTAAATGGGCTTTCTTTTGGCCTTTTAGGATTTTTTTGGTCACCTTATAGCTATAAATAAATGGGGTGACGATCACACATATATCTTTGACATATTTTTCAATCTAAAGCACGGTGAGGCTCTCACTTGTTAGTTCTTCATTGAATTAGAACTTATCAAGGCATTTCCTTGTGGCGTTCGAAGACTTATCAACCTCCATCCCAAGGTTGTGGCGTCTACCATCTTCTATACCAAGGTTTATGCTTTCCTAAGCATTGAGTCAAGGTTCTTTTCATCAATCTTATCGATTTAGTTCTTTCTTTCTTTCTTCTTCCCTTCGTTGTGGGTTCTTGAGATATCTTTCTCTTTGGATTCACATCATTTGGTATCAGAGCCTTGGTTTTTCTAAATCGATTTCGTTATCATTTTTCTTTTGTGCTTGAATATTTGTTTATTTTGTTCAACATTATCTACTTATTGCTATCATCTCAATTTTAGTGAGTTTTTAGTCGTCTTGTTGCTATAAAAAAAAACCAAAATTCAAAAAAACATATATATATTTTCAGCAAAAAAAAAACAAAAAAACAAGATAGAAATTCAAAAAAAAAGAAAAAAATATTTTCAGCAAAAAAAAAAGGGCCGAAAATTAAAAAAAAAATGTGGGTATAGAGAATTGTTATTTCTATACTTGCATTTTCCAATTCTGCATTTCTTTTAATATCTTGCCTAGTATATTTGCATTTTCCAATTCCGTATTTTCTTTAAAGTCTTGCCTAGTATACTCCGCATCTCCTTTAAAATCTTGCCTAGTATACTTGCGTTTTCCAATTCCACATCTTTCATTAAAGTTTTGCCTAGCATACTCCGTGATCCTGTCTGAGAGCTTGCGTGATGAAGCACCGGGCGACAATGAGTGGTGATGTATAATAACTCTAATATCAATAGACGGGGATAGATCCGAGAAACCCACAGCGGACCTTACCGATGCTCTGATACGAAACAATCGATCCGAGAAAACTAAAGCGGACCTATGAATAATACCTCGCAAAAAGGAATTCCGACGAGGTGACTCCGGGGATCAGCAAAAACTCTGCAATCCAATGGATGAGATGATCTCATCTTCCTGCACACGATAAGACCAACCGACAAAGCGTTAGTGACCTAAGACTGGGGTGGGAATCCCTGGCTAGGCCCTCCGACGCTTAAATTAGTCTCCGGCGAGAAGAAGAAGAAGCAAGTATGAAAATTAGGATTTGATTTGGATGCAATGTGTATGCTTGCGTACCTTGCCAATAGAGAGGATTTCCCTTTTTATTCCACCTCATCTAACCTCCACAGTCATAAGATGGATCCCGGTTTGTTAAAGTTTGTTAAGAGATGATGTAAGCTAGAACTGCAATAATAATTTAAAGAATCTTTTTCTTACCCCAGATATACCTTCTTTGTCGTTTAGCATACCTGCGAAGAATTCTAGAAGATATTTGCCGCCAAATTGATTAAGCTATCATATGTTTATAAATTGTTATGGTTCACTTGTTACATATACAGGGTTAGCCACATAAGCTTGTTTTGCATATATGAGAAATATCTTCTGTCTACACTAGTCTCAGTCGGCATTCTATACTCGACCGGTTATTTATACCCGACTAAGACTTCATTATAAATATGCCAGAGACTATGTAAGGTTGAAAACCTTTATGTTCGATCTATTTCTTATACTCGACCTGTCTATTGAACCTGGGCGGTCATACCTTGCCAACCGAGATTGATCGGTCGGATATATAAAGGCACCATTGCCCTTTAACCCTTCCTTCGGTCAACCATATGTCGTTAAATACTTCTGCGCTCGGCTGATCTATTACGCTCGGCCGGTCTTGCCTTATGGACCGAGACTAATCAGTCGGGTGTGTATAGACCTTCAGAATAGCTACCGAACTCACATGCTCGGACGGTCTGTTGAGAGTAACCAACCCTACATCATTAACCAAGACAACCCAATCGGGCTTATGGAGGCACTATTACCCAATAACCCTTCCTTTAGTCAGTTATAGGCTAAGGGTTATATGAGACTAAATGTATCTGTGTTCAGCCGGTCTATGGAACCCGATTAGCCTTTGCCCGCCGAACTTATAGGCTTGATCGGTATATTACGTTCGTCCGATCTCTGTCTATTGTGTACAAGGCTAAGAACTTTTACACTCGGTCGACTCTCTATGTTTGGTCGATCACGTATGCTCGGTCGAGCACCTGTGCTCGATCGGTCTTTGCTTACCCAACTCATATACTCGAGTGACTTTGCCACATCCCAGACTACCTAAGGTTGAACTTTCTTTACACCGGGTCGATCCTTTATATCCGACCGACCAAACATACTCGGTCGGTTTTTTTCGGCCGGTCTTACATGATCGGCCGATCTATTACGTCCGATCTGTCTCTGTCTGCCATGTACGTAGCGACCCCCTTGTCGGATCCAACTTTCTCCGAGCGGTCCCTTATCTCGCCCTTTTCAACCTCCCTTGTCTTTATTATCACCTTTCCTTCTCCTACAAAAGGGTCCACTTATCATAACCCATATCACTCCGCATCTCTTTTAAAGTCTTGCCTAGTATACTTGCGTTTTCCAATTCCATATTTTCTTTAAAGTCTTGTCTAGTATACTCCGCATCTCCTTTAAAATCTTGCCTAGTATACTTGCATTTTCCAATTCTGTATTTTCTTTAAAGTCTTGCCTATTATACTTGCATTTTCCAATTCCGTATTTTCCATTTAAGCAGTCCTTAATATCAGTTTTCAATTCTACAACTTGTATTTTTATATCAATTCCTATCTTTTATCCTAATATCCTTGGGAGTTTAAATTAGTCAACGAACGCTTATAGGGAAATTGCCACCATTCTAAGTCTTTAAAGAGCTACATTAGTGAGTTGAGTGATTGAGTGTCAACAGATTGCATTAATGGCGAAAAGTTGAGAGGAAGCAAGACCGAGAGAAACACTTAAACAATAAGTCTTGAGACAACACTTGGAATGCATGGAAATCAGATTCAATCAAATCCTCGTCAGATTAGAGAGACAAGATGCTGTAATTTCGAGATTGCAAAATAGTCAACGGGTAGAATTCCTATATGAAATTCAAGGCAATATAACCGTGATGATAACAATGATGATGATGATGATGATGATGGCGTATCAGGACATTGATGATAGAATTTCTAGTGGCAGATCTGGTCATGCTAGAATTGGTGGTAGAAAAGAAAGAATAAATGATTATATTGATAGAAACTTGGGAAATATCAAGATGAAGATTCTTTCATTTCAAGGCAAAAGCGATCCAGACGTATATTTAGAGTGGAAAAAGAAAGTTGAATTAGTGTTTGATTGTCACAACTAGAAGAGAAGAAGGTAAAACTAGCTGCTGTTGAATTTATTGATTATGATATTATTTGGTGGGATCAAATTATTCTAAGCATGAGAAGAAACAACGAGAGACCCATTGGCACTTGGGAAGAGATGAAATCTATTATGAGAAAGAGGTTCGTGTCATCACATTACTATCGAGATTTGTACCAACGACTACAAAGTCTAACCCAAGGATCCAAAACTATAGAGGAATATCACAAGGAGATGGAGATTGCCATGATTCGAGCCAATGTGGAGGAGGACCGAGAAGCAACCATGATTTTTACAAGGTTTGAATTCAGAAATTGCAAATGTAGTGGAGTTGCAACATTATATGGAGCTGGAAGATATTGTGCATATGTCCATGAAAATTGAAAGGCAACTCAAAAGGAAGGGTTCAATCAAGCATGGTCAAAATTCATCCACTTGGAAATCTAGTTGGAACAAAAGAGATTATAAATTTGCATCAAAGAGTAAGACTGAGTTTTTGAAGAATAAAGATGCTGGTTCTCCATTGGTCAAAAGTAAAGAACCTATCCAATCTTCAAGAAATAGAGATATTAAATGCTTTAAATGTTTGGGAAGAGGACATATTGCTTCACAATGTCCAAACAAAAGAATTATGCTTTTGAAAGAAAATGGTGATATTAAAACTGAGAGTGAGTCCAAAGATGATAATGTCGTGCCACCATTAATGGAAAGTGATGTAGAAGAGTATCCCGTCGAAGGTGAAACCCTTGTCACTAGGTGTGCTCTAAATGTATAAGTGAAGGAAGAAGATGAAGAACAACGAGACAACATATTTCATACCCGTTGCCACATCAAAGACAAGGTATGTAGTATGATTATAGATGGGGAAGTTGCACTAATGTTGCTAGTACTATCTTGGTTGAGAAATTATGCTTACCTACCACTAAACATCCTAGACCTTATAAACTACAATGGTTGAATGATCGCGGGGAAGTTAAGGTCACTAAGCAAGTGTTGGTTTCATTATCCATTGGTGGATAGGTATCATGATGATGTTCTTTGTGATGTAGTACCAATGCATGCAAGTCATTTGCTTTTAGGTAGACCATGGCAATTTGATAGGAGGGTCATGCACGATGGCTTCATAAATAAATATATTTTTAAGATGCATGGTAAACTTGTAACTCTTGTACCATTAACTCCTAAGCAAGTATATGAAAATCAATTGAGGATAAAAAAAGAGAGTGAAAAAAGAAAAGATTGTGAGAGAAAAAAAATGAAAAAGAAAAGGAGTGTGAGAAAAGAAAAAGTGAGGATGAGAGTAGTGAAAAAAAGAATGAAAAAGAAACAAAAAAAAAAAATAGAGCAAGAGAGTAAAAAAGGGAGTTTTTATGAAAAAGAAAGAGAGGTTAAAAGAGCTTTTTATTCTCAACAGCCGATGATTATACTTTTGTACATGGAGGCTTATTTCAACACTAACAATATTAACCCTTCTTTGCCTAGTGTTGTTAAATCTCTTTTGCAGGAATTTGATGATGTATTTTCTGAAGAAGTTCCTGATGGATTGCCACCACTTAGGTGAATAGAGCACTAAATTGACTTCATCCTAGGAGCAGTCATTCTCAATCAACCAGTTTATAGGAGCAATCCTATGGAGATGAAGGAGCTTCAAAAGCAAGTTGAAGAGTTGATGAGAAAAGGGTACGTCCGAGAAAGTTTGAGTCCTTGTTTAATACCTGTTTTGCTTGTGCCTAAGAAGGATGGAACTTGGAGAATGTGCGTTGATTGCAGGGCTATCAATAAAATTACGGTAATGTATCGTCATCCTATTCCTAGATTAGATGATATACTAGATGAACTCTATGATTCTTGCATTTTCTCTAAAATTGATTTGAAGTCTGGCTATCATCAAATTCGTATGCGTGAGGGAGATGAATGGAAAATTGCTTTTAAGACTAGGTATGATTTGTACGAATGGTTAATCATGTCATTTGAGCTAACTAATGCACCTAGTACTTTCATAAGATTAATGAACCATATTTTGTGTGCTTATATTGGGAACTTTGTTGTAGTATATTTTAATGACATCTTGATTTATAGTAAGAATTTAGATGAGCATGTCAATCATTTATAAAAAGTTCTACTTATTTTGCGAAATGAAAAATTGTATGCTAACCTTCAAAAATGTTCTTTTTGCACTAGTCAAATAGAGTTTCTTAGTTATATTGTTAGTGTTAAGGGAATAGCAGTTTATGAAGAAAATGTTAAGGCAATTCGTGAGTGGCCAACACCAAAAACGATAACTGAGGTACATAGCTTTCACGAGTTGGCAAGTTTCTATAGGAGGTTTGTTAAAAAATTTAGTTCTATAGCTGCACCCTTAACTGAAGTTGTTAAAAAGAATGTTGGGTTTCATTGGGATAGTGAACAAGTTTCAGTTTTCAACTTACTTAAGGAGAAGCTAAGTTCTGCACCATTACTTGCATTACCTAACTTTGCTAAAACTTTCGAAATTGAGTGTGATGCATCAGGAATAGGTATTGGAGTTGTGTTAATACAAGAAGGTCGATCTCTTGCTTATTTTAGTGAGAAACTTAGCGGAGCATCTTTGAACTATCCAACTTATGACAAGGAGATGTATGCATTGGTGAGGGCTTTAGAGACTTGACAGCATTACTTGTGGTCCAAAGAGTTTGTCATTCACACTGACCATCAATTGTTGAAGCATATGAAGAGCCAAAGTAAGTTGAATAAACGTCATGCAAAATGGGTGGAGTTTATTGAATCATTCCCTTATGTGATCAAATATAAACAAGGTATGGAAAACATTGTTGCAGATGCTTTGTCTCGAAGGTATATCTTGATCTCTACTTTGAACACTAAATTGTTAGGATTTGAATACATTAAAGATCTACATTCTAATGATCATGACTTTGGAAATATGTTTGATGTCTGTGAACATGCTGTATTTAGGAAGTTTTATAGGCATGTGGGATTTCTTTTTAGAGTGAATAGGTTGTGTGTCCCTAATTGTTCATTAAGGGAATTATTAATCCAAGAAGCTCATGGTGGGGGACTAATGGGACATTTTGGAGTAAGAAAAACTCCAGAAGTGTTGGTAGAGCATTTCTTTTGGTCACACATGAAACGAGATGTAGTCAAGTTTTGTGAGAAGTGTATTACATGTAAGCAAGCAAAATCTAGATCTTTACCTCATGGATTGTATACACCTTTACAAATTCCTAGTGAACCTTGGGTTGATATTTCCATGGACTTTGTTGTAGGACTACTAAGGTCTAAACGAGGTATGGATTCTATTTTTGTCGTTGTGGACAGATTTTCTAAAATGGCTCATTTTATTCCTTGTAGGAAAACAGATGATACTAACCATATTTCGGATCTATTTTTTAGGGAAATTGTGCAGCTTCATGGAGTACCGAGGAGCATAGTTTCAAATCGTGATGCAAAATTCCTAAGCTACTTTTGGAAGACACTATGGGAAAAATTAGGAACAAAGCTTTTGTTTTCTACAACTTGTCATCCATAAACAGATGGACAAACTGAGGTAGTAAATCGAACTTTATCTACTTTATTGAGAGTTATCATTCAAAAGAATTTAAAAGGTTGGGAAGATTATTTATCACATGTTGAATTTGCTTATAATAGATCTATGCATTCTACTACTAATTTTTCAACTTTTGAAGTGGTATATGGATTCAACCCTTTAACTCCTTTAGATTTGTCACCTTTGCCTGTTTCTTAGCGTGTCAATTTAGATGGTACTAGAAAAGCTGAGTTTGTGAGGCAACTGCATGAAAAAGTTCGATTGCAAATTGAAAAGAGAACTGAACAATATGCCACGCAAGCCAACAGGGGGCAAAAGAAAGTGACCTTTGAACCCGGAGATTGGGTTTGGGTTCATATGAGGAAGGAAAGATTCTCTACTAAACGTCGTACTAAGTTGCATCCACGAGGAGATGGTTCATTTCAAGTCATTGCTAGAATCAATGACAATGCATACAAGCTTGACTTACCAGGTGAGTATAATGTGAGTGCTACATTTAATGTTTCTGATCTTTCTCCCTTTGATGTAGGTGATCAAGATTCGAGGGTGAATCCTTTTGGGGAAAGGAGGAATGATGGAGTCAGAGAAAGAGAGCAACAATTTAACGATATGGTGTTAGTTAGAGCCCTAGAGCCAATCATTTGATGATTGTATTATAGACTCATTGTATCATATTCTTATATAAATAAAGGCATTTTTGTTTTGGTTATTATACTTACTTGTATTGGTGTCAAATAAACTAAGTATAATAACGTCCTTGAGTAGAGGGTTCTCACCTATATCAATCGGTTAATTGAACCAATAGTGAGATGATATAGGGAACACTACTCTAAATCATTCCTAGTCGAGTATTAACATTCAGGGACAATGTTAATGCAATAAGACTAGCATGTAGGTCAACTCGATGACTTGATCTCACAAGTGGATATAGATATCAAGTCGACAATGGGTATCGAGAATGATATCGAATGACCGCCATGAGAAAGTATCATGGATCGTTAAACGAGTGTCATATACTTTCTCGTGCTATTAGTACGACTACTAGTCCTCGCCTGAAGTCACCATGGATCCCTACATAAGGAGTTATGATTGTTTCACAAACGTCACCAGAATCGGGGACTATAAAGGCGATTACCGGATATGTAACTTACGCAGAGGGATGTAAGTGATGTAGATGGGATCTATCCCTCTATATGACGGAAGCGACATCGATATTCTTGATAGAGTGAGACCACGAAGTGCACCATGCCTAAATGAGTCAATATGAGATATCGAGCTCATTCGATTTAGTGAGTCTACTGGTTCAAGATTTAGATTGTCGAGGATGACCACATGCCTACGCCACATTAATCAATCTAGATGTACAGGATGAAGGACACTTGTCATATATTGTGAGGAGTCACAAGGTGATGTTGGATCTCAACGTTCTCAGTAACATCAGTAATGATGTGTTGCTAGATACCGCTCATTACTTATACTCTAAACGGGTTTAGGGGTATCGCCAACGCTACAAAAACCTATGGTCACACACAAGGACAATTAGATGGAGATTAGTTCATGATGAACCAAGAGGATTAAATTCATTTGATAAATCAAATTGGATTAAGAGTAATCCTAATTAAGCTAATTGAGTTGGACTCGATTTGCGTTCAATGAGTCTAATTTAGATTATAACTCATTGAATCAATTTAATTAAATGAATTAGATTCATTATATTAAATTGGCTTGAATTAAATGGTTGGATTAGATCAACCATGAGAGAAATTAAGTCAAGTTTGACTTGACTTGAGAGGAAGATGAAGAGTCAAGTTTGACTTGACTTTATGCCACCTCATTGGTGAATTAGCATTAAGTGGCCAATGATGAGGTGTCACATCATCATGTTTAACACATGTGTGTGCCACCTCATGGAGGTTACAAATCTCTTAATGGCCACACTTAATGCAAAAATGGGGGTTACACTTGGGAAAGTGGCCGGCCACTTTTTGTTGTGAATGTGAATTCATTTTCTCATTTAAGGCAATTCACTTCATCCTCTTCCTCAAGCTCTCCCTCTCCCTCTCCTCCTCAACTTGGCCGAATCATCAAAAGGTGCTAGCACACCTTTTTTGTGTGATTTTTCCATCTACGTGTTCGTGTGAATACGTATAGAGAGTTGTCTACGTTGACAACTTCGAGATCCGGCACCATTTGGACGAGCGGGAACGCGAAGGGCTTCGCTACAAGGATAATACTCTTATTCATGTAGATCTAGGAGTAGATCTAGGTAGAAACTCGTACTCGTATGTTTTTTCAAAAATTTTTCTTCGCACGGATCCGTTGGCTAGGGAGTTTCGGGGTTTCCGCGACGCGAAAAAGCGGTTTTCGCCGTCCGAAAAACCCAACAGTGGTATCAAAACTACGTGCGAAGACGAATACGAGTTTATTTTGTGTTTTATGAAAACTTTTCAGTTCTGTAATATTCTGTAAATTTATGATTTTTATAGTTTTATGGGTATTTTTTTCGTAGAAGCGAAGCACAAGTGTCTCGACACTTGTAGGCTTCGACTACCGAGAAGTTTTTCCCAAAACGGCCAAGTTTCGCCCCAAAACTTTTTGGGACAGCTGACTAAGGCGCTGTTAGATCGCAAAGGAACCCTCGCGATGGTTAGATCGCGGGTAGGGGCGCTGCCCCTGGCCCCGCAAGGGGATTCGTTCCGCGTTTGCGCCCGAAAACCACTAAACGGAACCGCCGGGAAATTGTACTCGTAAAAATTGTAAAAATTATAGAAAATTACAGAAAATTATAGAAATATATAATTTCGAATTATATATTATTTTTGTGATAGTCATGGCCCAAAGACCCAATTCGATTGGATAAATTTGTGTTGTAATTCAAAATATGGCCTGCGTGCCATTTTGTGTGTTTGTGTGTACTGTATTTGATACACGACCTGCGCGTCGTGCCTCTCTATTTATATTCTGGTTGTAAATTAGATTTAGACTCGAATGTAACTCGAGTTTCAAAATATAATGTAAATTTTGAAGCGGTGGAAGGTCCACTCAAGACGGAGTTACGAGGAAGGCGCGAGCAACACAAGGTGGTCAAAAGGAAGGCGCTTGAGAAGTTGTTGACCTTAGGTTGACCATCCGATCTTCTCAGCTTGAGAAAATCGTAGTAGGGTCATGACATAATCACAAAATTATTTAATTAATTGCTTTTGTGTGTATGTGATGCATGCTAGTTAATTAAGTAATTAATTAGTGCCTAACGATTAGATTAGATCTATCGAGTATATGATACGCATCATCATTTAGATTAGATCTAAATCGCGACAACTCGTAATGCCTACCATGCCGTGATACCTACCACTACCTCGATCGCATGTTGTTGTTGAATCTGCCAAAGCAGAGCAACACATACTATCTTGGTAGGGTACGGAGGGACAATCTTGGTCCCGCCTATCAATGCATGGGTGAGTACAACTCAATTAGATTGAGTAACTAGTTAACTCAATTGGATCGAGTTTAACTATAGGCATTATCCAATGGTTGGTAGATGAAAATCATGTTTATATTAACTCTGGGCCAAAGCTAACTCGAGTTTTAATATAAACGCGGATTTTGATCCTATAAACAAGAGTTGCGTAGAGATGTAATTGGTAATCGTTACCTCACCGATCATACTAAGTCTTGGGCGATTAGCCAAAGCTAACTCAGGTTAGTATGATGTGGATCTTGTCCACATGAATTATAGAATTCGGTGGGAGCATCATTACTTAAAGGCCTAATTAAATGATTAAAAGAATATGATATTTATTTTACTGCATTTTTACTCTATTCATAATACAATCTGAACACTTTCTCTGCGATCGTTCTTGAGAAGACAAGCTCAACGGAGCAAACTTCCCTGGTACAGGAACCCGAGAATAGTTCTCACCGAACGTAAAGACGCGTTGGGCGCCCATTCCCGGAGGCTCCTCCCGCCATCGCCTGAGCTAGAGATGCTTTGAAGCATCGACGACGATTAGATGTGTCTTGTCTAATGCTCGCGACCATGAACTCGAGCTTCAGCAACACGAGTTAATGGGCGCTACGATATGGTTGAACATCTTCGGCAACTGTAGCGAGGCATGAGAGATTTGAGATCTCGAGGCCTTTGTTTGGTCAAGATGTCGACAGGGCTCTGTGGCCCGTATGTACTCAAATGATTGGGCATGAGAACCTACAAAGGTCGGGTTCCCACTGCCAAGAGTCGCCATCGACCGATCTTGCAATCCTTAGGATAGCTACGATCGATTCGCTCTAAACTACAATACGAACCGAGATCGACAAGCCAACGCCCATTGCTTAAGATGTTGCTGAATTTGAACCTTAAGAAGGCTAAGCCCAACACTATTCGATGGTTGTAAACATAAGGGCAAGCCCGGCAAGGGAAAGTCGAGGGTAAAGGCAAGGCAAGCCCAAAGGAGGGTCGCCATGACGCACCGCCCGGTCGGACCGAGCTGGAAGAGGAACTAGGTATACTTGAGGATCTTAAGAAGCAGTGAGACTTCCACGGTATATATGTTATAGAAGTCAATCATCTATTTCTACATCACGGGTATTAGATACTGGATGTGCTTCTCACACTGAGAAATAGCAGGCATTGGCAAAAGGCGAGGTGGACCTACGAGTGAGCAATGGAGCACGGGTTCAGTAGGGACTTACTTTCATCTCGCCCTCGGGCTCAGAGTTAGTAGATTGTTATGTGTGCGCATTAACTAAGAACATTATATCGGTTTCTTGTTTGGAAAAGAAAGGTTTCTCATTTACAATAAAGAACAAATGTTGTTCCGCCTATTTAAACGATATGTTCTATTGTAGTGCACCTCGATAAACGGACTATATTCTAGACCTTGAAAACCCTATCTATAACATAAATACCAAGAGGTTCAAGTCAAACGACCAACAAACCTATCTCAATCGCTCGGTCATATAAACGACATCGCTATCCCAACTCCATAAGAATGGCTTTGGACTCGTTTGATTTTTGAATCTTATGAGACGTGCAGTCATGCCTACTAGGCAAGACGGACATAGTGAAAGAGCGACCGATTTGTTAGACTCATACATGGTGATGTATGTGGCCCTTTCAACGTCATTCAGATTATAGGTACTTCATCACATTTATCGATAACTGAGATATGGTTATGTGTGATGATAAGTCGAATCCTTTGAAAGTTCAAAGAATTCGAAGAATGAAATCTGAACCACTGGCGAGTATTAAGATACTTGATCCGATCGGTGGAGAATACCTTAGCCATGAGTTCCGTGACTATCTGGCTGCGTGTGGGATTCTATCCACTCCTCCTGGAACACCACGGTGGAATGGTGTATCCGAAAGGAGGAATCGTCACTATTAGATATGATACGATCATGATGAGTCACATGGATCTTGAGCATACCTTTGGGCTCTGACACTAGCCTTTTATACTCAACCGAGTTCCATCCAAGGTCGTGATAAAGACACATAGGATATGGACGGGAGAGATGCCGGTGTCTTTCATGAGGATTTGGGGTTGTGAGGCTTACGTTCGACGTTAAGTCTCGCATGTTAGGACCTAAATCCGACCGACAAGTGTTACTTTATTGGATATCCCAAGGAAACTAAGGATATTATTTACATTCGATCAAGGTAGGTTGTGGCGGAAGATCGGGTCTTCTGTAGGGACTTTGTTTACAGAAGACTAGAGCATGCTCGATCTTGAAGAAGTTCAAGATGCGAACAATAGCACTCGATTGAACCGGAACCACAAAGTGTTGTGAATGATGTTGTTCCACAAAGAGTTGAGGAACAACAACCAGTTCAAGTATACCTAGTCTGATAGGGTACGTCGTCACCGAGAGATACTCATTTCTCTCGTCTGACGACGTTATGCTCATAGGATGAGCCTACCACCTATCGTAGTGAGACCAGATTAGAAATGGCTACCGTGAGATCGAGATGGAATCCACGTGTACACCAACCAAGTATGGACTTTGGTTGATCCACGAAGGGGTAAAACCCACCATGGGTGTAAGTGGGTCTTTAAGAGAAAGGCTGCATGGATGGACTTATCTATAAGGGTCGCTTGGTAGCTAAAGGTTTCAAGAATTCATGGTATTGATTATGATTTTCTCCAAGAGCGATGTTTAAGTCCATTCGGATCATGCTTTGCAGCATACCATGACTATGAGATATGGCGGATGGATATCAAACCACATTTCGAATGAAACGCCGAGGATGTGTCGGCCTGACACAACCGAGGGTTTTGAGATCCACAAGATGAGTAGCAGTGTCCATTTATGGACTAAAGCAAGCTTCTCGGAGCTGGAATCTTTGATTCGATAAAGCAATCAAACAGTTTGGTTTCATCAAGAACGAAGATGAGTCTTGTGTCTACAAGAAGGTTGTAGAGGGTATAGTTGTCTTCCTCATATTGTATGTGGATGACATACTACTCATTGGGAAGGACATCCCTATGCTTGATCAAGACCGGTTAAGGAGTTGCTTCTCAACGAAGGACTTGGTGAAGCATCCCGTATTCTAGAAACATATCTAGAGATAGATCTAAGAGATTGCTTGGCCTAAGTCGAGTACATATATCGACAAGGTACTCCTTGGTTTGCCGTAGAACTCGATAAGGGTTTAGACGCGTGGCGTGAGTCTTTCAAGACTCAAGGTCCCTCTTCAGAGAGAGAGACCGCGTGAATCGGATCCCTTATGCCTCGGCCATGGATCTATCGTATGCGACGCTCGCCATGTACTGACCGATGTCTCGTATGCTTTGAGGACGAGCAGATACAGTCGATCGGTGAAAGTCATGGATAACGGTCGAGAATATTCGTAAGTATTTAAGAAGGACTAAAGAATATTTCTTGATATATGGAGGCAACGATGAGCTAACTGTAAAGGTGATGCAGCTTCCAGACCAATCGGGATGATTACCGATCGCAATCGGGGTTCGTATTTTGCATTAATGGTGGTCTTTGTGGTGGAAGAGTTCAAGAGACACGATGGTGATTCTACGACGAGGTCGAGTACATGCATTTGCGAGGCGTGAAGGAGGCGATTTGGATCCGCAAGTTCATCATTGAACTTGGGATTCGATATCGACCCTATTGAGCTCTATCGCGACAACAATGGAGCTATAAGCAAAGCGAAGGAACCTCGCTCGCACCAACAGACCAAACACATACTACGGCGTCCATCTCATTCGAGAGATTATCGAGAGAAGAGATATGCAGAGTACCCACAGAGGCTAACATCGCAAATCCTCTTGACGAAGGCTTTGGCGCAGAGGAAGCACGTGATGGTCACACTAGGTCGTCAGCTTAAAACCTTGATTGGCACCAATGCTGGTGGGAGATTAGTTAGAATCCTAGAGTCAATCTTTGATGATCAGATTATAGACTCATCAGTTGTATCATATTCTTATATAAATAAAGGCGTTTTGTTTTGGTTATTATACTTACTCATATGCCGAATAAACTAAGTATAATAACGTCCTTGAGAGGGTTCTCACCTATATCAATCGGTTAGTTGAACCGATGGTGAGATGATATAGGAACACTACTCTAAATCATTCTGAGTATTAGATTCAGACAATGTTGATACAATAAGACTAGCGTAGATCAACTCATGACTTGATCTAGTCGTGGATATAGAGATATCAAATTGACACATGGGTATGGAGAATGTATATTGAATGACCGCCATGAGAAAGTATCATGGATCGTTATATGAGTGTCATATACTCTCACGCTATTAGTATGACTCTACCTTGGACTGAAGTCACCACGTGGATCCTACATGGAGTTACTTTGGTTTCGTACTAAACGCCGAATCGGTGACTATAAAGCGATTTGGGTATGAATGAATTATGCAGAGGGACGTGATGTAGATGGGATCTATCCTTCTATATACGGGAGCGACATCGATATTCTTGATAGAGTGAGACCACGAAGTCGTGGTCGACGCCTAAAGTCGATACGAGATATCGAGCTCATTCGATTTAGTGAGTCTACTGGGTTAAAATTTAGATCGTCGAGGATGGCGACATGTCCACGCGTACATGATCAATCTAGATGTCTAGGATGAAGGACACTTGTCATATATTGTGAGTCACAATTAGTAGTCGTGATGTTAGATCTCAACATTCTTGTAACGTTGGGTAGTAATGATGTGTTCTTAGACACCGCTCATTACTTATGCTCTAAATGGGTTTAGGGGCAACGTTACAAGAACCTATAGGTCACACACTAAGGACAATTAGATGGAGATTAGGTTCATATGATGAACCAAGAGGATTAGATTCATTCATGAATCAAATTGGATTAAGAGAAATTTAATTAATCAAGTTGATTCATGCGTTCAATGAGTCTAATTTAGATTATGACTCATTGAATCAATTTAATTAAATGAATTAGATTCATTATATTAAATTGGCTTGAATTAAATGGTTGGATTAGATCAACCATGAGAGAAATTAAATCAAGTTTGACTTGACTTGAGAGGAAGATGAAGAGTCAAGTTTGACTTGACTTTATGCCACCTCATTGGTGAGTTGGCATTAAGTGGCCAATGATGATGCTCCACATCACCTCATGGAGGTTACAAATCTCTTAATGGCCACACTTAATGCAAAAATGGGGTTTACACTTGGGAAAGTGGCCGGCCACTTTTTGTTGTGAATGTGAATTCATTTTCTCATTTAAGGCAATTCACTTCATCCTCTTCCTCAAGCTCTCCCTCTCCCTCTCCTCCTCAACTTGGCCGAATCATCAAAAGGTGCTAGCACACCTTTTTTGTGTGATTTTTCCATCTACGTGTTCGTGTGGATACGTATAGAGAGTTGTCTACGTTGACAACTTCGAGATTCGGCACCATTTGGACGAGCGGGAACGCGAAGGGCTTCGCTACAGGGGTAATACTCTTATTCATGTAGATCTAGGAGTAGATCTAGGTAGAAACTCGTACTCGTATGTTTTTTTCAAAAAATTTTCTTCGCACGGATCCGTTGGCTAGGGAGTTTCGGGGTTTCCGCGACGCGAAAAAACGGTTTTCGCAGCCCGAAAAACCCAACATATGGATCATTATCAACCCATTCTAGATGTTAATGATGATTCATTATGCATCAATAGAGGCCCAATTACAAGGGCTAAGGCTAGAAAGATGAAGGAAGCACTTAATGTACTAATTGAAGATGTGAAGGCCAAAGCTACCATTGAAGAAGGTTTGACCAAGAGCAAGTCATTCAGTATAGTCAACTTAATTCAAACCTTAGATGTGCTAAATTAGCACTTAAGTCTCATGTCTATGTAGTAGGGATATGTAGGCTTAATTTATGCTCAATTTCTACTTTTATTTGGGTTGTAATAAAGCCTTAAGCTTAAAATAGCTAAGTAGTCTACATAGGCATTTACTAAATGTGCTTTCTTTTGGCCTTTTAGGATTTTTTTGGTCACCTTATAGCTATAAATAAATGGGGTGACGACCACACATGTATCTTTGACATATTTTTCAATCTAAAGCACGGTGAGGCTCTCACTTGTTAGTTCTTCATTGAATTATAACTTATCAAGCATTTCCTTGTGGCGTTCGAAGACTTATTAACCTCCATCCCAAGGTTGTGGCGTCTACCATCTTCTATACCAAGGTTTATGCTTTCCTAAGCATTGAGTCGAGGTTCTTTTCATCAATCTTATTGATTTAGTTCTTTCTTTCTTTCTTCTTCCATTCGTTGTGGGTTCTTGAGATATCTTTCTCTTTGGATTCACATCATTACAAACTGAAACGTTCACAAAAGTCACTACAAACTCAGTTGGGTCACTCAAAAAGCACAGATCTTTTGGCGTTTTGGTCTTGTAATAGAAACAAACAACCCAAAGCACCGGTTGTGATTTTTCTAGTATCATCCAACAATGATATGGCTGGTGCACTTTTTACTCTTTTCAGTAAGTTCTTTTTCACCTTTGATGCATTTTTTACTCATTTCAGTAAATTCTTTTCTCCTTTGTCTTGCCAAGGCTTTAGCTTGATTGAATACTCTCATCACAAATGACAGAATGGCTGATGCGCTTTTTACTCATTTCAGAAAGTTCTTTTCACCTTTGTGTTTTTGAGGGTCTAGATTGATTGTATACTCTCATCATAAATGGAAACCAGCCAAATATGAGTTGCTTGGTGAACCAATTTCTTTGGAAGATAGATGTGCTAATATCCTACTGGGTAAAAATGAGTCTCCAATTCATATGGTTCGACGATAGAGTTTTATGATATTTGGTGGGATGTTATTGGGAAGCATCTCAAACATTTGATACATAAATCTAGATCTTTTGCAAACAAATAACTGTGTACATTCCCTTAAGTTCTTTTGTGTTAATTTAAGATATTGAGTGTGCTCCTTTAATTCATTTTTTTCATACTTGTTGGGCTTTGGATGAGGTTGAGTTGCCCTACCAAGCAATGTAATGCACTTGGCCAACTTAGCTAGCAACCCTATCAGATCAAATCGCCCAAAAATAATCATTTTAGTATTATTTAGATTTTTTAAAGCATGATATAGGAGAGATTTTGATTGTGCACAAGTTGGTTAGGTGGAGCATTCCAGATGCCTTTTGGTGTTTGAAAAATGCTAGTGGTGATGGTTTTTATCATTGTCCATACAGGTATTTAGAGAGGAGTCTAAGGTAGATAGAAAGGACTTTTGTAGAAGGTATGGTAGTGTTTTATCTAATTCTTATTGGATGTTTCTTTCATATTTATATAGATTTGGGATCTCTCTATGAAGTACACTTATGATGAACTATGGTAAATCATTTTTGTTCTTACCGTATGATTTCATTATTCAACCATGGGAGGTGAAGATTCACAATGTGGGCATGTGGTGGTGGTGATCCTACTTTCTAAAAAGATCAAATTTGGGTCTACACTACAAGTGTGTAGTTTGAGGCGGCAAATTTGACCAAGTGGTGCTAAAGGCCTCCAGTCCCAACAGATGGGATCAAAAACACTTGTGAGCCCAACATAACTACCTCGTTGTTTAAGAAACAATTATATATGAATATTAACCAAAAGAGAACAACAACAGCAAATCATCCAAACTGATTATCAGTTTGCTTATCACTGACACAAATTAGAATGTATCTAGCTTAAATATTTGTCTATTAACTAAAATCAAGGAGAACCACATATCCTATTAGTCTTTGTCTTCAGGTGGATGGGTACCCAATTACCCAAAGTAAAGACCGATTAAGATGGACAACTAAAGTCTCCCCAACGTATTCGACCAATTAAAAATACCACAAAAGAGAGCTAGAAGAGAAGTATAAGCACCAGTCGCAGTCAAACTATCTCACTTTCAAGATCAAGACCTGTTAATTCCCAGGAAGAGGTAAAAAAGGGAGGATAAAAAGGCAATTTTTCGATGAAAAAGTTGGGAGTACCAGTGGAGGTGACGCAAGCTTGAGGGACGGAGATCCCACGGCAAGACTTGATGGGGTAGACGAAGATGGAGGTGACGGTGGCAGCGGCTTCTGCAGGCTCCCGCGACCCAAACAAAGCAGCCAGAACCGAAGAGGCCTTCTCCATGTCGCTTGTCTGACTGATTCGTCTTCTTAACCTTTTTCTTATACCTTTTGCGGCGTGCCCTTGTAAGCCATTGGATCATGATAAGAACTTCTTTCCGCGCGCATACCGTACTGCTTAAAATTAAGCATTATTTCCGTGGAAAACAAGGCAAGATTGAAAGAGAAAAAAAAAAAAAAAAAAAAGAAAACTGAATTAGGAAAGAAAAGAAAAACAAATTATAATTTTTAGTTCATCTCAAAAAATATTTTTATTTAAATATTAAAATAAAAATTTTTAGTTCAACTTATCAAAAATTACTCTATACAAAATAATATTATACTAGCATTTTATTTATTACTCTAATCAAAATGATTTAAACTTACCAAAATCATTCCAACTTAACTAAAATCAATTGGTAAAGACTTTTGAACCGAGCTATAATAATTTTAAATTGATTTTGATTAAATTAAAATAATTTTATTAAGTTTGAGTAATTTTGATTAGGTTGATAAAGAATATATTTATATAAGAATATTTTATATATAGTAATTTTAAATAATTTAGAGTAATTTTTTATTGTAATAATTAGAATAATAAGGAAACATAACTTATATAAGGTTAGTAATAGATTGATGGTTAAGTTTGACTTTAACCAAAAAAAAAAATAATAATAATAATAATAATAATAATAATAATTCTATACACTATAAAAAAAAATAGGATTTTAAGGACGAATTTTCTAAAAAATTTCGTCGTAAAATTTTTTGCGATAAAAATATATTCGTTCCAAATCAGTCATTACTAAATTTTGCAACAAAAAAAAATAATTCGTCCCAAATTTTATGACGAACTATAATTTTCATCACAAATTTTGTTGCAAATATACACCATATAGTATCTTTAAATTTGGGACGAAAATAGATTTTCGTCCCAAATTAGGGACAAATTCTGGATCGCCCCGAATTTGGGACGAATAAGTTCATCTCAAAATCCGGGTTTACCCGAATTCCCAAGGTTCGTCTCGAATTAGGGACGAATCTAGTTCGTCCCGAATTTGGGCAAATTCGGGACGAATCAAAATTCATCCCTAATTTAGGACGAACTTTGGGAATTGAAGGTAAACCTGAATTTTGGGACGAACCCAAATTCGTCCCAAATTGGAGACGAATTTTGGTTTGTCCCAAATTTAGGATGAATCAATTCGTCCCTAATTTGAGATGAATATGGGTAATTCGGTGTGGGATTTTGGGACGAACCCAAATTCATCCCAAGGTTCATCCCAAATTCGGGATGAACCTGAATTCGCCCCTAATTAGGGACGAATCCAAATTCGTCTCAAATTTGAGACGAACCCTAATTCGTCCTAAATTTTGTCCCAAAATAAAAAAATCAAAAATTCTCTAGATTTTTATTTTCTTTATCCTATTTACATATCAAATACATTATTACATAATATGATTTATAAATCTCTTATCATCCTCATATCCAAATTTAAAATATATTAGTCAAACTTCAACACACATCATATTTATACACATCCAAACAAACAAAACTACACATCCAAAAAATAATAAAAACTACACCTCCCATATCAACATTCAAATATGTCAACTCAACACACATCATATTTACACATCAAAACAAGAACTAGTTTGATTCAACAACTCATAATCCAAACAACAAATACCTCAAAGCATCTAAACCATAAAATAAAATACTAATCGTCATGCTTCGGGAGCTTCGTGCGCCTTCTTCCTTTCTTCGTTCTTCTTTTTCTACGTCAAATTAAAAATGAATAATAACTAACATTTATAACCAAAAAAAATATCTAAAACATATCAATGTTATCATATTGAAATAAGACATCTAAAACTTATGCAACTAACTTTTTAATATCATGCCCCCTTGCCTTTATCTTTTCTTTTCTCATTCTTTAAATTTCCTTGTGGTTCCTAAAGGCTACAAGGAAATCTTGGTCATTCTCTTAAAGATCAGAGAGGGATAAACAAATCAACCAAAGTGAGAAATAAGTTTGCTTCAATTATCCCAATTCCTTTTCTTTCATCTCTTCAAGGTGAGTTTTAACTTTTCACATAACCCACTAACCATTAGAAGATCAAAGTGAACTTCAACATAAACAGTGGATGATGGAGTCAAAGAAAGAGAGAACAAGCTAACGATATGGATCATTGTCAACCCACTCTAAATGTTAATGATGATCCATTATGCATCAATGGAGGCCCAATTACAAGGTCTAAGGCTAGAAAGATGAAGGAAGCACTTAATGTACTAATTGAAGATGTAAATGCCAAAACTACCATTGAAGAAGGTTTGACCAAGAGCAGGTCATTCGGCATAGTCAACCTAATTCAAGCCTTAGATGAGTTTAATTAGCACTTAAGTCTCATGTCTATATAGTAGAGATATGTAGGCTTAATTTAGACTCAATTTATACTTTTATTTGGGTTGTAATAAAGTCATAAGCTTAAAATGGCTAAGTAGTCTACATAGGCCTTTACTATGGGCTTTCTTTTGGCCTTTTAGGGTTTTTGGTCACCTTATAGCTATAAATAAATGGGGTGACGGCTACACATGTATCTTTGACATATTTTTCAATTTAAAGCACGGTGAGGTTCTCACTTGTTGGTTCTTCATTGAATTAGAACTACTTATCAAAGCATTTCCTTGTGGCGTTCGAAGACTTATCAACCTCCATCTTAAGGTTGTGGCGTCTACCATCTTCTATACCAAGGTTCATGCTTTCCTAAGCATTGGGTCAAAGTTCTTTTCATCAATCTTATCGATTTAGTTCTTTCTTTCTTTCTTCTTTCATTCGTTGTGGGTTCTTGAGATATCTTTCTCTTTGGATTCACATCATTTGATATCAGAGCTTTGGTTTTTCTAAATCGATTTCGTTATCCCTTTTCTTTTGTGCTTGAATCTTTGTTTTATTTTGTTCAACATTATCTACTTATCATTATCATCTCAATCTTAGTGAGTTTTAACTCATCTTGTTGCTATAAAAAAAAGGTCGAAATTCAAAAAAAAAAAGGAAAAAATATTTTCAGTAAAAAAAAACAAAAAAAAGAGGCCAAAATAAAAAAAATATTTTCAACAAAAAAAGGGCGAAAATTTTTAAAAATGGAAAGAAAAAAAAGATGGGTATAGAGAATTGTTATTTCTATACTTGCATTTTCTATTTTTGCATTTCTTTTAAAGTCTTGCCTAGTATACTCCGCATCGCCTTAAAGTCTTGTCTAGTATACTTGCGTTTTCCAATTCCGTATCTTTCTTTAAAGTCTTGCCTAGTATAATTCGCATCTCCTTTAAAGTCTTGCCTAGTATACTTGCATTTTCCAATTCCATATTTTCTTTAAAGTCTTGCCTAGTATACTCCGCATCTCCTTTAAAGTCTTGCATAGTATATTTGCATTTTCTAATTCTGTATTTTCTTTAAAGTTTTGTCATATACTCTGCATCTCCTTTAAAATCTTGCCTAGTATACTTGTGTTTTCCAATTCCATATTTTCTTTAAATTTTTGCCTAGTATACTCCGCATCTCCTTTAATGCCTTGCCTAGTATACTTGCATTTCCCAATTCCGTATTTTACATTTAAGTTCTACCAAGATTTAATTCTGGCAAATTTCCTTTCAATCCTTAATATCAGTTTTTAATTCTGCAACTTGTATTTTTATATCAATTCCTATCTTTTATCCTAATACCCTTGGGAGTTTAAATTAGTCAACGAACGCTTATAGGGAAATTGCCACCATTCTAAGTTCTTTAAAGAGCTAACATTAGTGATGGAGAAACCAAACAAAAAGTAAATACTCCTCTATGTGTATCCACACAAGCAAGAGACGGAGAAACCAAACAAAAAAGTGTGCTAGCACCTTTGAATAGTTCGGCCAAGGTGGAGGAGAGGGAGAGAAGAGAGAGCTTAAGGCAGAAGATGAGAGTTACACTAAGCACACAAACACATTCAACACCCTTGAATGTGGCCGACCACTAAAGGAGGAGTTTTATACTCCATGGGATATCAAGAGTCACAACTCTTGATCTCCCTCATGAGGTGGCACACACACATAAGCAACCATGATGATGTGGAGCATCATCATTGGCCCACTCTTTGTCAACTCACCAATGAGGTGACAAATGGTCAAGTCAAACTTGACTCTTCATCTTCCTCTCAAGTCAAGTCAAACTTGACCACTTCTCTCCCATGGTTGATCAAATATAACCATTAGTTCAAGTCAATTTTAATTTAATGAATCTCTATTCATTGAATTAAATTGACTCAATGAGTCTAAGTCCAAATTAGACTCATCTAACACATGAACCAAATTGTGTCCAACTCAATTAGCCTAATTTGAATTACTCTTAATCCAATTTGGTTCATCACATGGACCTAATCCTTTAGGTTCATCAAATAAACCTAATCTCCATCTAATTGCCCTTTGTGTGTGACCCTATAGGTTCTTATAACATTGGCAATGCTCTTAAACCCATTTAGAAGCATAAGTAATGAGCGGTATCTAGCAACACATCATTACTATCCAAGTTATAAGAATGTTGAGATCCAACATCACCTTGTGACTACTAATTGTGACTCTTCACAATATATGACAAGTGTCCTTCTATCCTAGACATCTAGATTGATTAATGTGAGGCATAGACCGTGTCATCCTCTAATCAATCTAAATCTTGAATTTCAAGTAGACTCACTCAATCAAATGAGCTCAACATCTCATATTGACTCATTTGGGCATGTCCATGCACTTAGTGGTCTTACTCTATCAAGAATATCGATGTCTCTCCCATCATATAGGAGGGATAGATCCCATCTACATCACTCACATCCCTCCGCATAATTTGTTACATACCCAGTAATTGCCTTTATAGTCCACCCAGTTACGGGTGACGTTTGACGAAGCCAAAGTATGTAACTCCTTATGTAGGGAACCATGGTGACTTCAGGTCCAAGGATTAATAGTCATACTAATAGCCACATGAGAAAGTATATGACACTCATATAACGATCCATGATACTTTCTCATGGTTAGTCATTCAGTATACATTCTCCAATACATACCCATGTGTCAACTTGATATCTCTATATCCATGACTTGTGATATCAAGTCATTGAGTTGACCTACATGCTAGTCTCGTCGCATTAACATTGTCCCTGAATGTTAATACTTGACTAGGAATAATTAAGAGTAGTGTTCCCTATATCATCTCACTATCGATTCAATTAACCGATTGATATAGGTAAGAACTTTCTACTCAAGGACGCTATTATACTTAGTTATTTGGCACCAATATAAGTAAGCATAATAACCATAAACAAATATCTTTATATATATAAGAATATGATACAATGAGTCTATACAACAATCATCAAATGATTGACTTTAGGGCTCTAACTAACAATCTCCCACCAGCACTAGTGCTAGTCAGTGTAGGCTCTAAGGCCTAATGACCTAGTGTGACCATCATGCTTTCTCTGTACCAAAGCCTTGGTCAAGGGATCTGCAATGTTAGCCTCAATGGATACTCTGTAAATCTTCACATCTCCTCTATTGATGATCTCTCGAATGAGATGGAAGCACCATAGTATGTTTGGTCCACTGGTGTGAGCGAGGTTCCTTAGCCTGCGCTATTGCTCCATTGTTGTCACAATAGAGCTCTATGGGATCAACTATGCTAGAACCACCCCAAGCTCAGTAATGAACTTGCGGATCCAAACTGCCTCGTTTGCTGCTTCTGATGCAGCAATATACTCGGCCTCTGTTGTAGAATCAGCGACTGTGTCCTGCTTCGAACTCTTCCAGCTCACAACACCACTATTTATACAAAACACAAACCCAGACTGCGATTGATAATCATCCTAGTTAGTTTGGAAGCTAGCATCATTATAACCCTTTACAGCTAGCTCGTCATCGCCTCCATATATCAAGAAATATTATTTAGTCCTTCTCAAGTACTTAAGAATATTCTTGACTACTATCCAATAACTTTCACCTGGATCTAACTGGTATCTGCTCGTCATGCTCAAAGCATACGAGACATCAGGACAAGTACATAGCATGACGTACATGATAGATCCTATGGTTGAAGCATAAGGGATCTGATCCATGCGGTTTCTCTCCTCTCTAGAAGAGGGATTTTGAGTCTTCGAAAGACTCACACCATGTGACATCGGCAGAAATCCCTTCTTGGAGTTCTGCATGGCAAACCGTAGTAGTACCTTGTCAATGTATGTACTCTGACTTAGGCCAAGAAATCTCTTAGATCTATCTCTATAGATCTGTATGCCTAGAATGCGGGATACTTCACCTAAGTCCTTCATTGAGAAACAAGTCCCTAGCTAAGTCTTGACAGACTGTAGCAAAGGGATGTCTTTCCCAATGAGTAGTATGTCATCCACATACAATATAAGAAAAATAACTGTGCTCTCAACAACCTTCTTGTAGACACAAGGTTCATCTTCATTCTTGATGAAACCAAACTATTTGATTGCATCATCGAATCGAAGATTCCAGCTCCGAGAAGCTTGCTTTAGTCCATAAATGGACCTATGCAGCTTGCATACTCTGTCAGTATGCTGTGGATCTACAAAACCCTTAGGTTGTGTCATATACACATCCTCGAGCAGGTTTCCATTCAGAAACGCGGTTTTGACATCCATCTGCTAGATCTTATAATCGTGATACACTGCAATAGCAAGCATGATCCGAATGGATTTAAACATCGCTACTGGAGAAAATGTTTCATCATAGTCAATATCATGAATTTGCTTGAAACCTTTAACTACCAAGCGACCCTTATAAATAAGTCCATCCATGTCAGTCTTTCTCTTAAAGACCCACTTACACCCAATGGCTTTGACCCCTTCAGGTGGATCAACCAAAGTCCATACTTGGTTAGTGTACATGGATTCCATCTCGGATCTCATGGCCTCTAGCCATTTCTCGAAATCTGGTCTCATCACAGCTTCCTGATAGGAGGTAGGCTCATCCTCAATGAGCACAACGTCATCATGGTCAGACAAGAGAAATGAATATCTCTTAGGCTGACGACGTACCCTATCAGACCTGCGAAGAGATAGGTCTACTTAAACTGGTTGTTGTTCCTCAACTCCTTGTGGAACAACATCATCCACAACACTTTGTGGTTCCAGTTCAACTTCCATCGAGGCTTCAGTGCTATGGTTCACATCTTGAACTTCTTCAAGATCGAACGTACTCCCACTAGTCTTTCTAGAAACAAAATCTCTTTCTAGAAATACCCCAGTCTTAGCCACAACTATCTTGTGTTGACTGGGAATATAGAAGTAATATCCCTTCGTTTCCTTGGGATATCCAATAAAATAGCACTTATCGGATTTGGGTCCCAATTTGTCCAAGACTTGATGTCGAACGTAAGCCTCACAACCCCAAATCCTGATAAAAGACACCTGGACATCTCTCCCAGTCCATATCCTATATGGTGTCTTTATTACAGCCTTAGATGGAACTCGATTGAGAATGAAGGCTGCTGTGTCTAGAGCATAGCCCCAAAGATACATAGGAAGATCTGTGTGACTCATCATAGATCGTACCATATCTAATAAGGTACGATTCCTCCTTTCGGATACACCATTCCACTGTGGTGTTCCAGGAGGAGTGAGTTGAGATAGAATCTCACACTCAGCTAGATAGTCACGAAACTCATGGCTAAGGTATTCACAACCTCGATTTGATCGAAGTATCTTAATACTCTTGTCAAGCTGGTTTGGTACTTCATTCTTGAATTCTTTAAATTTTTCAAAGGATTCTGACTTATGTGTCATCAAATACACATAGCTATATCTACTGAAGTCATCAGTAAATGTAATGAAGTACCTATAACCACCTCTGGCAGCGACATTGATAGGGTCACATACATCACTATGTATAAGTCCTAACAAGTCAGTCACTCTCTTGCTGTGTCCACTAAAGGGTGTCTTGGTCATCTTGCCCAGTAGGCATGACTCGCATGTCTCATAAGATTCAAAATCAAATGAGTCCAGCAAACCATCTTTATGGAGCTGGGATAAGTGTTTGTCATTTATATGACCTAAGCGACAGTGCTAGAGATAGGTTTGGTTCATGTCATTTGACTTGAACCTCTTGGTACTTATGTTATAGATAGAGTTCTCAAGGTCTAGAATATAGAGTCCGTTCATCAGAGGTGCACTACAATAGAACATATCATTTAAATAAACTGAACAACATTTGTTCTTTATTATAAATGAATAACCTTTCTTGTCCAAACAAGAAACTGAAATTATGTTCTTAGTTAAAGCAGACATATAACAACATTCATCTAATTCTAATACAATCCCAGAAGGCAGAGATAGATGATAAGTTCCTACAGCAACAACAACCTGTGCTCCATTGCCTACGCATAGGTCCACCTCGCCCTTCGTCAATGCCCTGCTATTTCTCAGCGCCTACACATTAGTAAAAATGTGAGAAGCACATCCGGTATCTAATACCCATGATGAAGAAATAGATAGATTGACTTCTATAACATAGATACCTGAAGTGGAAGTCTCACTTCTCTTCTTCCTAAGATCTTCCAGGTAAACTTTGCAGTTCTTCTTCCAGTGCCCGGTCTGACCGCAGTGGAAGCAGGTAGCATCCTTGGCAACCCCTCCTTTGGGTTTCAGTGCCTTGCATTTGCCCTTGGCTTGGGACTTTCCCTTGCCTTTGAGCTTGCCCTTGCCCTTGTGTTTCTGAACCATCAGAATAGAGTTGGGCTTAACCTTCTTAAGGTTGAGCTCAGCAGTTCTTAACATGCTAAGCAGCTCGGGCAATGGCTTGTCAATTTCGTTCATATTATAATTTAGAACGAATTGACTATAGCTATCTGGCAAGGATTGTAAGATCAGGTCAGTGGCCAGCTCTTGGCCAAGTGGGAATCCCAACCTCTGTAGGTTTTCTATGTACCCAATCATTTTGAGTATATATGGGCCTACGGGAGTCCCATCTTGCATCTTGCACTAAAATAGTGCCTTAAAGATCTCTAATCTCTCGTGCCTCACTTGTCCTTGATATAGTTGACAAAGATGTTCAACCATATCATAAGCATTCATCAACTCGTGTTGCTTCTGAAGCTCAGAGTTCATGGTCGCGAGCATAAGACATGACACATCTAATGCGTCATCTTGATGCTTCTTGTAAGCATCACGGTCAGCTCGCGTGGCAGTGGCAGTGGCAGGAGGTGTCTCCGGAATGGGCTGCTCTAGAACGTACAGTTTACGTTCTTGTGTGAGAACGATTCTCAGATTCCTGTACCAGTCCAAGAAATTAGCTCAGTTGAGCTTGTCCTTCTCAAGGACGGAACGCAGGGAGAAAGAGTTCGTATTTGACGTCATGGTTATCTACAACAGAAAAATGCAGAAAAATAAAATATCATATTCTATTAATCATTTAATTAGGTCTTTAATTAAATGATGCTCCCACTGAATTATAGAATTCATGTGGGACAAGATCCACATCATACTATGCCCTGAGTTAGCTTTGGCTAAATCGCCCAAGACTTAGTATGATCGGTAGGTAACTTATTACCAATTACATCTCTATGCAACTCTTGTTTAAAGGATCAAGATCCGCATTTATATTAAAACTCGAGTTAGCTTTGGCTAATATGCCCAAGAGTTAATATAAATGTGATTTTGTCCTATCTTTTAACTATTGGATAAATGTCTACAGTTAAACTTGATTTAACTAGTTGTACTCAATCTAATTGAGTTTTTACTCACCCATGCATTGATAAGCGGGACCAAGATTGTCCCTCCTTACCCTACCAAGATAATATTTGTTGCTCTGCTTTGACAGATTCAACAACTACATGTGATCGAGGTAGTGATAGGTATCATGGCATGGTAGGCATTTTATGAGTTGATGCGATTGAGATCTAATCTAATCGATGATGTGTATCATATACTCGATTTAGATCTAATCTAATCATGGAGGTGCATCATGTGCGTGACTTAGATCTAATCTAATCGTTAAGACACTAATTAATTACTAATCTAGCATGCATCACATATACACACACAAGTAATTAATTAATTTTGTGACTAGTCATGACCCTACTACGATTTTCTCAAGCCAATAAGAAGATCAGATGGTCAACCTAAGGTCAACAGCTTCTCAAGCTCCTTCCTTTGACCACCTTGTGTTGCTCGCACCCTCCTCGTAACTCCGTCTCGAGTGAACCTTCCACCGCCTCATTTTTGTACATTACAAAAGGTGAAACTCGAGTTACATTCGAGTATAAATTATTTACAATAAGAATAAATAAATAGAAAGGCACGACGCGCAGGTCGCGTATCAAATATACAACACGCACAATCACATGACGACGCGCAGACCGTATTATGAATTATAACACAATTTCCAATCAAATTGGGGTCTTTTGGGCCATGACCATCACAAAATGATACACAATTCTAAATTATGTAATTTTAATAAATTTTTGTAATTTTGTCTAATATTTTTATGATTTTATGAGTAAAAATTCCCGGCGGTCCCGTTTAGCGATTTTCAGGCGCAATCGCGGAACGAAGCCCTTTGCGGGGTTAGGGGCAGCCCCCTACCCACGATATAACCATCACGAGTGTTCCTAAGTGATCCTACAGTACATTAGCCCGCTGTCCCAAAATGATTTGGGGCGAAACCTTGCCGTTTCTGAAAAATTTTCTCGGTAGTCGAAGCCTACAAGTGTATAAACTATTGTGCTTCGCTTCTACGAGAAAAATACCCATAAAATCTATAAAAATAGTAAATTTACAGAATATTACAGAACTGATATTTTTCATAAAAATACAAACAAAAACTCGTTTACGCTTCGCACGTGGCTCTGATACCACTATTGGATTTTTCGAGCCGCAAAAACCGCTTTTTGGTTTGCGGAAACCCCGAAACCCCGCCACCAGATCCGTGCGAAGAAATAAAATTTAAGTAAACTTCAAGTACAAGTTTCTAGCCTAGATCTAAACTACATCTACAAAGGAGAAGAGCTTTACCCTTGATGTGATGCCCTTCGCTAATCCCGCTCGTCCAAGGTTCGCCGGATCTCGAGAGTATCAAAGTAGATACTCCTCTATATGTATCCACACAAGCAAGAGATGGAGAAACCAAACAAAAAGGTGTGCTAGCACCTTTGAATGGTTTGGCGAAGGTGGAGGAGAGGGAGAGAAGAGAGAGCTTAAGGAAGAAGATGAGAGTTACACTAAGCACACAAACACATTCAACACCCTTGAATGTGGCCGACCACTAAAGGAGGAGTTTTATACTCCATGGGATATCAAGAGTCACAACTCTTGATCTCCCTCATGAGGTGGCACACACACATAAGCAACCATGATGATGTGGAGCATCATCATTGGCCCACTCTTTGCCAACTCACCAATGAGGTGGCAAATGGTCAAGTCAAACTTGACTCTTCATCTTCCTCTCAAGTCAAGTCAAACTTGACCACTTCTCTCCCATGGTTGATCAAATCTAACCATTGGTTCAAGTCAATTTTAATTTAATGAATCTCTATTCATTGAATTAAATTAACTCAATGAATCTAAGTCCAAATTAGACTCATGTAACACATGAACCAAATTGAGTCCAACTCAATTAGCCTAATTTGGATTACTCTTAATCCAATTTGGTTCATCACATGGACCTAATCCTTTAGGTTCATCAATTGAACCTAATCTCCATCTAATTGCCCTTTGTGTGTGACCCTATAGGTTCTTATAACATTGGCAATGCTCCTAAACCCATTTAGAAGCATAAGTAATGAGCGGTATCTAGCAACACATCATTACTACCCAAGTTATAAGAATGTTGAGATCCAACATCACCTTGTGACTACTAATTGTGACTCTTCACAATATATGACAAGTGTCCTTCTATCCTAGATATCTAGATTGATTAATGTGAGGCATAGACTGTGTCATCCTCTAATCAATCTAAATCTTGAATTCCAAGTAGACTCACTCAATCAAATGAGCTCAACATCTCATATTGACTCATTTGGGCATGTCCATGCACTTAGTGGTCTCACTCTATCAAGAATATCGATATCTCTCCCGTCATATAGGAGGGATAGATCCCATCTACATCACTCTGCATAATTTGTTACATACCCAGTAATCGTCTTTATAGTCCACCCAGTTACGGGTGACGTTTGACGAAGCCAAAGTATGTAACTCCTTATATAGGGAACCATGGTGACTTCAGGTCCAAGGACTAATAGTCATACTAATAACCACATGAGAAAGTATATGACACTCATATAACGATCCATGATACTTTCTCATGGCAGGTCATTCAGTATACATTCTCCAATGCATACTCATGTGTCAACTTGATATCTCTATATCCATGACTTGTGAGATCAAGTCATTGAGTTGACCTACATGCTAGTCTCATCTCATTAACATTGTCCCTGAATGCTAATACTTGACTAGGAATGATTAAGAGAAGTGTTCCCTATATCATCTCACTATCAATTCAACTAACCGATTGATATAGGTAATAACCTTCTACTCAAGGACGCTATTATACTTAGTTATTTGGCACCAATACAAGTAAGCATAATAACCATAAACAAATGCCTTTATATATATAAGAATATGATACAATGAGTCTATACAACAATCATCAAATGATTGACTCTAGGGCTCTAACTAACAACATGGTCCACTTGGTCGACTAAGGAAGTTAAAAATTGAGAATGAGTTTATATTGGGATCAATTGGACGTTCATTATTTCTTCCTGGTCTTTGTTGTTTGTTTTGAACATGAGGCTCACAATAATATGATGCAAAAATTGTTACCTCCTCCACAATATATGCATTAATAATAGATGCTTTAACACGTGCCTTATTTTTGATTTTTTTCTTCAAATGATAAAAGAATCTGATTGCAATAAAATAAATTTTAGTAGATTAATTATATAATAAAATGAGTATATTTTTATGCATTCAATTTGTCGAAATATAGCAGATGAAAATTTTACCTTTCAAATGGATACATCCATCGGAAATGGACAGGTCCTCCAACTTTAGCCTCGTATGGCAAGTGAACCAAAAGATGTTCCATGGAATCAAAAAATAAGGGTGGAAATATCCTTTCTAAATTACACAAAATAATTGGAATGTCTCTCTCTAACGTCTCCATGTGTGAGTGTCTCAAAACAGTTGAACAAATATTGTGTAGAAAAATACTTAATTCTGTAATTGTACCCATTCAAAATTTGGTAATAGTTCCTTAAAAGCAATAGGAATAAACCTTTGCATAAAGTTCCTTAATAGGAATTAATAGTTCCTTAATTCTGATGATTTGCATGCCCGTCATATGTTCAGCAGTTGTCTTTGATACATAAAGTCTTTGTAACCTAGGAGTTAAAGGCAAATAAAACAACTGATTGTATGATTTACGTCGTTGTTGACTTCTTATGATGCTCTTGTACCTATCTTGATTACAGAATTTATAAACATCTACATCTGCATCATCTCCCCAATATAGCATACATCCATCTCCGCATACATCAATTCTTTCCACTGAAAGACCTAATTCTTTAATAAGTTTTTTCATATTGTAAAAATCATTGGGCAATATATTATCACATGACAATGCCTCTTCAAAAGTTTGAACAAACTTATTAAAACAATCTTTCAACACATTAAACTCAGCCTTGACATTCAACAGTCTTGCGGAGAGAGATAATTTTGTGTGAGTGTTACAACCAACCCATAATGGTTCATCAGTAGCATTCAACACTTGAAATTTAATATATGTTTCATCAACACTTGATACTTCTACCTCCTCCAAAGGTGATGTATAAGTAGTAAACATTTGTTCAACTGGTGGAGGATAACTAGAACTTATACCATGGTTGTCGGGATTGAAATTGTAACGACCCAATTTTCCTTATTTTGAGTTCTGAATATCCTTAAAAATATTTGGAAATGCTTTTAAAATATTCTAGAGATTTTTAGAAATTTTTAGAGTATTTTTATGCAAATTTTGGAGTCCGTTTGGTATTTTTACCGAGTGGAGAAAGTTTAAAAAAAAAAAGAAAAATAAAATAAAAACCAAAGTACAAGAGCTGGGATTCGAACCCAGCTTCTCGGGCCCAAGCAGTAAGCGGCCCAACCAACCGAGCTGAGCTCGTTTTGTTAACTAAGTGGGGGAACAAATATATTTAAGTAATAGATGGAACCAAAATAACCCAGGTTATTTAAGGAGGTAAATTTCTTCCCGAGCCCTAAAAAAATCCTTTTCCCCTCTTTTTCTCTCCCGACGGCGCTGTTCTCCTCTCGGGCGAAACCGCAGCCAAGGCTAGGGTTCCTCCTCCCGACGCCGGCGAGGGGTTTTTCCGGCCGGTCTCCAACCGTGGGTGACCTTTCCGGCAAGGAAAGCTCGGGGAACACAAGGAGAAGGGAGAAACGAAGCTCTACCGAAACCCTAGGGCATTTCTCTTCGGTTGTAAGTTCAAGAACCCGATGTAAGTGCTTCTCACCTGCGGTAGGAGTAGATTTTGGGGTTTTTGTTCGCATTTTCTTGTTGTTGTGTAATGAACAAGAGCAGCCCTTCATTCTAGCCTATTGTCCAGATTTCAACCTTTGCTAGCATTTCGGTTTGGGCTTTGGTTCAAGTTCTTTTGCTGTTTTTTAGATCACGGACAGATTTTTTTAAGTGTCTTCTTGATTTGTTACAGCATGCTTATCTAAATGTATTTACCTTACATTTCAAGCATATCTAAGTAGTTATGTTTCCTTCAAGACATGGCACGATCAAAGAATTGTTAAGATTCAAGAATAAATTGGTTTTACAAGTTTGCTATTTGGAATCTGTTTGCTGCCGTGGACCTGACCAAACATATTTCATATGACCATGTAGTCTTTTAAGTACTGTTGAGTTTTGTTTTGAATATATACAGATATAAATATCAGTGCCATGTAGTTTAAAATCTCTTGTTTGCTGAATAAATGAGAGAAGTACAAGAAAAGCAATACTAAGATACAATCTGATCCTAAGGTTCAGAATTTAGAACCAAGGCACACTAAGTGCTTAAATAAATGCCAAGGCATTTATTGAGAAGAAGTATTTAAAGAAGGATATAAAGAAAAGTATTTTACTTTTAAAAGAGCATGTACCGGACACAAGGTCCAAGGGATGGGCTCCAAGTTGCCCCTAGACATAAGGTCTAGAAGTGTCTTAATGGTTTTGAGATTAACTACCTCAATTCTCATCAAGAAAGGCGCGCAAAGTGGTACAATGCCGGGCCCAAGTAAAGTTGAATATTATTTTAAAGTATAAAAGTATTAATTTGGAAACAAACAGAACAAGTTCTTTTATTTAAGTTGCAAATTTCTAGCAAGTTAAATTGTTGTTTCCTTTAGAGATGCATGATGTAGTTCTATCTGCTATTTTCATGTGATGTAGTTCTATCTGCTATTTTCATGTTGAGCATGTACTCCCTGTTTTCAGTTACATTTATGCATTCCTTATCGGATTTTGTGAGTAGAAAGCACTTACTAAGCTTTTAGCTTATAGATACTATTTTTTTTTCCTCCTACTGCAGATATAGATAAAAGTAAAGGAAAAGTTAAAGTGATATGAAGGAAGGCGACAAGGAGGCGTCGATGGTGTGTGTGGTGGCTGATATGGAAGCTTGGGACCTTGCTAGAGGATTTAAATGAGTTCTTGTTAAGAATCTGATAAGAGTTGAATAGAAGTTTTCTTTTAAATTGCTGGATATAATTTAGTCATACTTTTTTTCTATTAGTAAGTGCAGATTAGTTCAATTTCCTTAAGCAGATACAGATTTGATTTTGTACCTTCCAATTGCCCCTGTTAGTTTGATTCCTTCTTACATGTTCCATAATCTGTTTAATACTCTAATTAGTGCCATAAATTGTGAAATTAGTCTATTTTTGGTTGCTGGACTAATAGCTTTCGATTCTGCTGGAATTGGCTACCTTTATTCATGTTGATATTATGCTAAATTGATTCTGCTGGAATTGGCAACTCGTATATTGGTTTAGGCTAAAGTTTCACATTAGCTTGGTTTAATGTTTCCTTATGAATGGTTAAAGTTTTGGCTGTTGATGCATTGTTATGCATGCAATATTAGTAAGAACAGCCATGACCGAATTATGCAAAGGTATACACATGCATACAAGTTTTAAATGCTGTTATGGAAACATGCTAATACATCTGGTTATGATTGGATGCCTATTTGTTATGGCTAGAATGTTTTCCTTCCTTACCGCCGGACTGTCTGGATTTAGTATTGCTGAAACGTTTCTTGGTACTGCTTGATTTATAATTGCAGTAAACCACTTCAGTTGCGGTAAATCGCATGTTTGTATAGCTAAACCGTAGCATGCCTTCATCATTATATAATTATGCTTTAAACCATTGCAAATAAGCTAATTCATTGTTTGAGTTGGTTCGGTTTGGAAGCACTGTAGCGGGTTTTGTTTTATGGAAGAAAATCATGTGATGTTCGGATTTGTTAAAATGAATGAGCAGTAGTTTTAATTAACTTCCCTTTTATTCCTGTTTGGTGGTAGAATGAATAACTACATCTTGTAACAAGGAATGTTAGGTAGGATTTCATGAATGCAAGTTAATAAAGGAAGTTGCAAACAGTAGAGATAAGTTTCCTTGTCTATATGTTACACTTGCTGGTTGTTATACTTATTTGCATGTTTAAATAAGTAAGAAAAGAAAAGAAAATAATAATATCAGAACAGGTTAAAGCATTTTGATATGTGATATGTTTTTAACAAATAGTTTAAAGCATTTCTAGTGTTAAAAGTAAGTAGTATCAGTTATGTGTAGATAGTAGTTTCAGTAGCGGTCACCCTCAGAGGAGTAGTAAGGAGGGTGGCCGTTACAGAAATTCTGACCCGCTGCATCAATAACTGTAACGCCCTGGCCTGGGCGGGCCCCACCCGGACCGAACCGGGAACACCACTAGAATTGTCCATCGGGTTGACGACTAGCTCTACAGACCACCGGAGGTTCTTTTAGCATGCTTTGTCCTTACTCGCACGCACCTTGGAAAACTTCCCAAGAGGTCACCCATCCTCAAATTTTTCCAAGCCAAGCACACTTAACTTTGGAGTTCTTAAATTTGAGCTTCCGAAAAGGAAGGTGCACCTTGGTGATATGGATGTTAGAGTGTATACTAAAAGCCTAGCTTTTGTAAATATTTATTTTGAAATAAAGAATCACATTGGTCAAAAATATCTACATGCTAAGTGTAGTTGTTCAATTAATTTATATTGTAGATAACATGGTGTGTGGTGTCACACACAGAAGATCATGTTATTAGTTCTTTATAAATTATAAACAGTAGCTCACGACTAAGATGGATAGGAACAAACCATTGAAATAGTCGTAGTGTAATTTGATATTAGTTTATCTTAACTATAAAATTACACTAGTACACTTTGAATGTATTGAACAGGACCATTTAAGATAAGTTTTTTTTTATGCTGACTTAATAAAAGAACAAGATCTTAGTTATTATGGAAGTGTGTGCTCTTAATCCTAATATAATAACAAGCACATATATTTAGTATTCATTTCTTTAACTTATCAAAGGGAGAGATTTAGCTCGATAAATCAAAAGGCCCGATAAGTTGGGAAATGATATTACTTATAGTGTGTGTTGTTGATTATAGAAGGAAACTATTATTGGTGCAGTTAGCACTAATGGTCTAACTCGGGTTTTGATGAATGACAAGTCGGGTTAAGTTAGGTTTGTTGTGATCTAACACTCTGACCGAGTATGCAGACTAAGTCCAGATAGGTCGACGGGCTGACCGGACGTTTGGCAAGAAGTCCAGCTAGGTCGACGGGCTGACCGGATAGCTGGCGAGAAGTCCAAGCGGGTCGACGGGCTGACCGGACGCTTGACAAGAAGTCCAGACGAGTTGAAGGGCTGACCGGACGTCTATCAGGTAAGTGAAGGTAAGTCACTGGAAGGGAGTGACTGTGAGGACGCATTCCCGGGAAGGGAACATTAGGCATCGATCCGGCTTAGATCCATTTCGGATATCTAAGTCGAGATCGTGACTAGATTCCGGTCTCGGAAAGACGGAATCTAAGTCATACTTTTAATGTCAAACTTATGAACTGTGCTAACACTTTGTTTTGCAGGAAATTTATTATACTTGCCTCGGACTAACCTTGTCTTGCAGGAGAAGGACCTGTTCTGGAGAAAGGTGGTCCGGGCGCCCGGAAGGGATCCGGGCGCCTGGGAGGCAAGTATTATCCCGATTGCGCGTCGCCATGTGGAGCTCGCTGGTTGGACCTGCCACGTCTCACCAGGGCACCTGGAAGGGATCCGGGGCGCCCCGAGCTTCATATAAAAGAAGGGGCAGGGGTGGAGCTTCAACAAAAAAAACTCAGAACTCTCTGCTCTACTGTGCTCCTACGACGCCTTGAGGCTACTCCGACAAAGCGCTGTCTTCAGTTTACTTCTTTTCAGTTTGTCGGTATTTTCGTTCTATTAATTTCTGTACTTAGTTTGTAATATCTTTCGAATTGATAGTGATTGCCCATCGAAAGCACCCTCGTGTGCGGGCCTTGGAGTAGGAGTCGCCAAAGGCTCCGAACCAAGTAAATCTTTGTGTTCGCTTTGGCTTACTGTTTTACTTTTCCGCTACGTTTACTTTGTTCGAACGTTTTTCGATATTCACCCCCCTCTATCGAACTTCTACGATCCAACAAGTGGTATCAAAGCAGGTACCGCTCTGATTTGGTGCAACCACCAATCAGACAAAGGGGGGTCTTTTTAAAGAAAAATTAGATATCGTTCGTTCTTAAAATAAAACCTTACGCCTTTTGTTTTTTCCCTCCAAAATAGGTTTTGAAAAATACATCATCATCTTTTCACCACTATTTAGTATCGACAAAATATTACACTTTCAAAAATTTGAGATAATATTTTTTATTAATATTTTAATAATATTTTATTATTTTTTTTAAAAAAAAAGTATAGTGAAAAATTATATTTTTTTTCTCCAACACTACTAATCCAAGACCAAGTCTTGGGACTTTTTCTCTGTTTCTCTGTGTGCAAGAATAATGACTCTTCTAGAAGGACGGAACCCTCACGAACCACCACCATACGATCAAGATTTCAACTACTGGAAGCGATTAATGGAGTGCTTCTTAGGAAGCTTAGATTTTGATTATGTGCTAATATTGAGGAAACCTTCTCAGGACTCGGAACTGAATAAAAATGTAAGTAAAATTATTTGTAATGTTTTACCTAACAATATTTTATGTAGACTAGAAAAATACAAGAACGCATATGAGCTGTGGACCCAGTTGATCAATCTTCATGAGACGCTAATGGAGCTAGAAGATCAAGTTAAAGTCGAATCCGGACTCGAGTCAGATCCAACGGAGAAGCGTGCTGAATTAGGAGTTGCGCTCAAGGTTAGTAATATTTACCAAAACACCCTTGCTAGTAGTAGTTTAAAATATGTGCATGTTAATTTGGATATGTTTGAAAGTATATGTGAAAATAGTGTACATGACAATACTTGCAAAAATACCTCTAGGATATTTTCTGATAAAACAAATATAATTAATTCAGAAAATACAGAAAACACTCCTAAGATATTTTCTGATAAAATAAATATAATTAATTTAGAAAATACAGAAAATCTGAAAATAATTAATAAATCTAAAAATTCGAATTTAAACCTAAACAAATTTGAAAATTCAAACAAAAAGGATGACAAGGTCAATATTGATCTAGATAAAATTAATAAATTATTTAATCTAGACAATATTAATATAGAAAGTCTTATCTAAACTCGAGATAATCTAATTAACAAAAAATTAAATATTAAAGATAAAACTTATCTAATAAATCCCACTAATTATATCAACTTAAAAGATAAAGAAAATATAAGGATAAACCCAAACACTCTGATAAAAACAAAAATAAATTTAACAAATTTAAAATTAAATATTAAAGATAACATATTAAACAAAGATAATTTGGAAATTTTAAAATTAACAGCTAATAAAAGATTAAAAGACAAACCTTTAAAGAAATATAATCTAATTAATTCAAATTTAAAAATAAATAAAAATTTAAACTTTAAAAATAAGCTATTAAAGAAAGATAATTCAATTAACCCAATAAAATTGAAATTGAAAGAAAATTTAAATATTAAATATACTCTTTTAAAGAAAGATAATTTGACCAATTTAATTAATTCAAAATTAAAAACTTAAATTTAATTAAAACTTAACTAAAACCAGCTCTAATTATACAAAAATCTTAAAATAAAAGGCCAATAATTCAGGGGAGGCTCCAAAATAGTTGACACCTCCAAAACTAACATACCCGACAAGGTAACTCAAACCAACCTACCCGGTAGGGTAACAAGGACTAAGTAGAAAGGAACCAAGTTTAACTTGACCCACGGTACTGGTGAAGTTTTGGATGATAGTACGTTAGGGAAGCTTAGTCTATGCATGTCTAGGAAGATATGACTTCGACTTGGTGTATTTGCCTAAGTGGAACTAGCCGAAACTACCCCTTATGGATCCTAACTAGTTAGACCAAGGTTTTGTATTAAGTTCAGTGGATAGGACTATTTGGAAAACCTCGAAGGCATGGTTACTCTAATGATGTCCAGGTGACTCACCATAGCCCAGAAGTTTATCCAGAGAACACCTATTTGTTGAACCCAAAGCTAAACCTGAATCTAACACAAGTTAAAAACAAACCCTAAAATTGAACCTAATTCATCTCACAAAATTATAGGATTCCCTGATTGAAAATATAGATTGAGTGAGATGACTAAGGACTTAAATTAAAATTAAAATCAAAATTAAATTAAATTAAAATTAAAATTAAAATTAAATTAAATTAAATTAAAATTAAAATTAAAATTAAAATTAAAATTAAATTAAATTAAAATTAAACTTAAACTTATTTTTTTTTTTAAAAAAATTGTTTTAAAAATTAGTCTTAAAAATTCTTTAAAAAAAACTATTTAAAAAAATCATTTTAAAAATTCTTTAAAAATTATTTAAAAAATTATTTTAAAAATTCTTTAAAAACTATTTTAAAAATTCTTTAAAAATCATTTTAAAAATTCTTTAAAAATTATTTTAAAAATTCTATAAAAACTATTTTAAAAATTCTTTAAAAATCATTTTAAAAATTCTTAAAAATTATTTTAAAATTTCTATAAAAACTATTTTAAAAATTCTTTAAAAAATTCTTTAAAAATCATTTTAAAATTCTTTAAAAATTATTTTAAAAATTATTTTAAAAATTCTATAAAAATTATTTTAAAAATTCTTTAAAAATTTATTTTAAAAATTCTTTAAAAATCATTTTAAAAATTCTTTAAAAATTATTTTAAAACTTTTAAAAATCATTTTAAAAATACTTTTAAAATTATTTTAAAAAGCATTTTGAAAGACTTTAAAAAATTATTTTAAAACTTTTAAAAATTATTTTAAAAACTTTTTAAAAAAATCATTTTAAAAATACTTTTAAAAAATTATTTTAAAAATTTTTAAAAATCATTTAAAAGAAACTCTTTTTAAAAGTCATTTTAAAAAGACTTTTAAAAATTATTTTAAAAAGACTTTTAAAAATTATTTTAAAAACTTTTAAAAATAATTTTAAAAAACTCTTTTACAAATCATTTAAAAAAAAACTAATTAAACCTTACTTAACTGTGTTTAATAATTTTAGCTTCATGCTAACTTCAAACTAAATTAATCCTACTTAAAAAGAAGTAAATAAAAAATAATAATAATTATAACTAACATTTTCATTGACCAACTCAATCAATTAATACGAAATTTAAATTATTTCACTAAGTATTAAATTATTAAATCAAGTAAAAACTAATCAATAAATTATTGATAATAGTTAACTGTTATTTAATTAATAAAATCTTATCTTATTTAACCTTAAACTAAAGTTAAGCACCTGAATTTAAAATTAATTATTGATGAATCAAACTCAAATAAACAATTATACCAAGGATACAACGATAATTATGTGTTACTAAATCCCCTAGAACACTTATGTAGAAAAATATGTTAGGGCTTTAAAATCTAACATACCCAAACCTTAGCATTATATTAAGGGGGAGTAATAAAGTAAGGAGGATTAATAAATTAAGGGAAAGTAATAAATTAAAAGAGTATCAAATTCAAGGGGAGGTTCACATCTTTTTATATTTACTTAAAAAAAATTTATTTCCCTAAGTTTTTTTAATTTCTTAGACTTTTTAAAATTTCTCTTTAAAATTTCTTTAGAAAATCCTACCTCAATTTAAAAAAAAAAACTGAGCAAATTTTTTTAAAATTTTATGTCAGATTCAGGGGGAGGATTAATTAGTCTCATATTTATTTTTCCTTTACTAAAAATATTTTAAAATTGGTTTTTGAAAAATACCTTCTTAAAAATATTTTAAATCTGACTTATCTTTGAAAATCTAATTTGATAAACTTGGTTTTGAAAATCTTACTTTTGTAAAATTGTCTTTATAAAACTTATGTTTAAAAAGGGGTTTTAACTTTACAAGCTTATTTTGAAAATTTCAATAATTGGATCTAGCTTTAAAGTTTAATTTGAAAATTAAACTTCACTTTATTTTGAAAATCTGGATTTTGCAAACTTAGACTTGAAAAATAAATAGATTCTCAAACTTAATTTTGAAATCTTGATTTTAAAAACTCATGTTTATAAAAAATTCCAAGTTGAAACTTATTTTGAAAATTCAATTTCTTGAAACTTGGATACTTATGTTTGAAAATTAGATGTATACTTGAAAACTAGCTTTTACTCTTTGAGTTTGCAAACTCATTTAATGTTGCAAAAATTATTTTTACTCAAAATATACTAAGTTATTTTTCAAAACTTAGTTATGTTACAAGAATTACTATGTGGTGAAATTTAAAACTCCCCCAAGTTAACTTAACACCATTCCCTATATGTCTTTATGTATTCTGTATTTCTTGAATGTGTTTACATCCTTATTTGATGAATGACAAAGGGGGAGAGATAGGTGGTTAAGTTAGAAAAACAAAATATAAAAATTAATTTAAACCGCATGCTAGAACAAAATGTTTAACCTTTTATCTCACATATTTTTACTAACTTAATCAGGTTGTCATTCCATCAAAAAGGGGGAGATTGTTGGTGCGGTTAGCACTAATGGTCTAACTCAGGTTTTGATGAATGACAAGTCGGGTTAAGTTATGTTTGTTGTGATCTAACACTCTGACCGAGTGTGCAGACGAAGTCCAGACAGGTCGATGGGCTGACCAGATGTCTAGCACAAAGTCCAGGCGGGTCGACGGGCTGACCGGACGCTTGGCAAGAAGTCCAGCTAGGTCGACGGGTTGACCGGATAGTTGGCGAGAAGTCCAAGCGGGTCGACGGGCTGACCGGACGCTTGGCAAGAAGTCTAGACGGGTCGAAGGGCTGACCGGACGTCTGGCAGGTAAGTGAAGGTAAGTCACTGGAAGGGAGTGACTGTGAGGACACGTTCCCGGTGTTGGTGCAACCTTAGGACAAGGTTGACCTGGGTGACCCGACTCGAGTTGACCTGAATCGAGGTATATTTTGATGTTTGACAAGAATGGAGAAGTTATATTTTGATGTTTGACAAGAATAGGAACTTGGGGGAGTGTGGGTGCAACCTTTGGTCAAGGTTGATCTGGTTGACCCGACTTGAGTTGACCTGATTCACGGAAAAGTCCAAGCAGGGAGCTTGGCACGGGAAAAGTCCAAGCAGGGAGCTTGACACGTGGAAAAGTCCAAGTATGGAGACTTGGCACGGAAAAGTCCAAGCAGGGAGCTTGGCATGGGAGAAGTCCAAGTATGGAAGCTTGGCATGGGAAGTCGGAGAGGGCTCGGCAGTTCGTTCTCCGGACTAGGTCGGAGAGGGCTCGGGAGCTCGTTCTCTGGACTAGACGAAGTCGGAGAGGGCTCGGCAGCTCATTCTCCGGACTAGGTCAGAGAGGGCTTGGGAGCTCGTTCTCTGGACCAGACAGAGTTGGAGAGGGCTCGGTAGCTCGTTTTCCGGACTAGGTCAGAGAGGGCTCGGTAGCTTGTTCTCTGGACCGGATGAAGTCGGAGAGGGCTCGATAGCTCGTTCTCCGGACTAGGTCAGAGAGGGATCGGTAGCTCGTTCTCTGGACCAAACATGGAAGTCGGAGAGGGCTCGGTAGCTCGTTTCTCCAGACTAGGTCAGAGAGGGCTCGGTAGCTCGTTCTCTAGACCAGGAAGGCTTTAGGATTTAGGGCTGGGAAGCTCTAAGGCATTGGATCAGTCTGGTGACCGATCCAGTGATACTCAGGTTTATCTGATCGGTCTGGTGACCGATCAGTAACCAAACAGTGGTTCACTGTAGGTTATCTGATCGGTCCATAGACCGATCAGAAAACGATCAGGAAGCTACTGATCGTTGCCTGATCGGTCCACAGACCGATCAGGCTTTAAAGCCAACCCTCACAGAGATGGCTGACCGGTCTAGGGACCGATCAGCCTAGGGCCTGATCAGTCCACAGACCGATCAGCCTAGGGCTTGATCAGTCCACAGACCGATCAGATGGCTCCCAGACCGATCAGGGTGAAGCCTGATCGGTCCAGGCTTAGCTGTTGCGACACAACGGCTAGATTTCTGTGTTGCTCTTTGTCTTCTTCACATGTGCAGCAGGTGCAGGATATATATCGAGGTCGAGGGCCTCTATAGGAATAGTTCTTGTTCTTCCTCCTTACTGCGATTTGAGCTTTGCTGAGCTCCTCTTTGCTGAAGCTTCGTGTGAGCTTCCCTCGACTGGGTGATCAGCTGCTGTTGACATCGTGAAGTTGCTGCTTCATCGAACACCAGTCGACGAGAAGGCAAGCAAAGTGTTTTTACATTTATATTGTTCTTGTTTTCTTTCTCTATTGGTTGTACTCCATTCTTGCTGTTGCAAGAGAGATTGTGGCGAGGTTTCTCCACCCAGAAGGAGTTCATATTAGCCGGTTATCCGGGATCTCATCCACCGACGGATTGATAGGCTTCGTCCACCTTACGGACACGCCGAGGAGTAGGAGTATCATCTCTGAACCTCGTTACATCATCGTGTTTGAGGTTTGATCTTCTCCACTTTCGTTTCTACATTGTATTTCCGCTGCGCTAACCTAAATTGTAGGAAGAAACGATAATTTGAGGTCGGCTATTCACACCCCCCCTCTCTAGCCGCATCCGAAGGTCCTAACAAGTGGTATCAGAGCAAGGTTGCTCTTCGTCGGATTAACACCCGGGGGAGCATAAGCTAGAGAATGGATCTACTTGGAGAAGACATCACGATTCCAGCCTTCTACGATCGCGACGACTTCGCATATTGGAAGGTAAGAATGAAGTATTTTCTTATGACTAACCTAGTGAATTGGAATTGTGTACGAGTAGGTTTTACTCCTCCGGTGGATAAAAAGGGAGAACCTCTCGAGAAGAAGAAGTGGACGAAGGAACAAATCCACCAATCCACAATCAACGACGAGGTAACGAAAATCCTTGAATTTTCATTACCTAATGATATCTTGTGTAAGATAGGTGGATACAACGATGCCAAGGAGTTGTGGAACAACTTGGCTAAGTTCCATGAGGAGAGCTCCAATTCAAGTCATGAAGAGGAGTCAAGTAAGCCAAGTAGCTCACATCATGGAGGTATGGAATTAGAAGTTGAGGGCTACTCAATATCTAAGGAAGAAGAGGAGAAGAGTTCTTCTTCAAGATTGGAGCAAGAAGAAGAAGTCTCTACCTCCGGAAGGGATGAAGAAGAGAGCTTATATCCATCCTCAACCCTAGGTAACTCAAGCAACTTAATTTCAAGTAAATTACATATAATGTGCTTTGAGTGTAGGGAATATGGGCATTACAAGAGTAAATGTCCAAAGAGGATTAGGAAGACTCCACCGGCGCCGAAGGTCAAGGAAGCCGGAGTCCCGATACGCAAGGGCAAGGAGCACGTGGTGTGCTTCCAATGCAAGCAAAGGGGACATTATAGGAGCCAATGTCCGAGGGGGAGGCAACCTCACAAGGACAAGAGACCAAGCACACCTATAGGGGGAGCTAAGGCAAACCCTAAGGTACCCTTTAAGGCACATTATTGCAATTCTAATAAGAAACATGCTAGTAGCTTTATTGCAATTGCCAATGATGATAAGCATGATAACCATAGAAACTGTCACGCCCTGAAGGAGTCTCAGTCCGAAGAAATTTCGGTAACATCTCCCCTGTACGGGTGACAATCTGAGGCAAATCTACATACAAAATATACAGCAGCCACAAGCGGCTGGAATATACACACAACCACGCAGTTTATATCATCAGCCCACTCGGTTGGAACAAAATAAACAACCACGCAGTTATATATATATTTAACAGCCTACTCAGCTGTACTAAAACTAAAAAAAAACACAGCGGAAAAGGACAACACATACAACCCAAAACTAAAACTGCTAGCCGGCTAGGCTTACACAACACAACAATATAACATCTCCAGAAACAAAATCGGAATACAACACTAATTACACCAATTATAAATACCGAAGTAAAAAAATACACAAAAACGTAGACATGTCTTCGGATGTGATGTGGGGACCGGCAGCCAGAATACTCCAAGCATCTCCATAAACAATCTAGTACCTGAAAAGATAGTGTCCACGGGGTGAGTTCAACAACTCAGCAGATACCTAGTTGACATGTATAGTAAACTATAACAAATAGTAATAACTATGGAGTACAGTCTCCTAATCAAAAGAAGGTAATGCATAATAGAAAAGGACTGAAGGGTACTGTACTCACCAGGGCCACCTATCAGAGTAATCAGGTCGTCAGACCGGAAGTGTCATAAATCCTGTATGCATGTCAAACATATGCATCCATCCAAATGCAGCATATAAGTGCAGCAAACACAAGTAGTAAATGCATAAATGCATATGATGTCAATGATACGTCCTGGTCACCCCTGACGCCAGTCAGTCATCTCACACACAATGGTGAGACCGAGTGGGTAGGGCTGTGACAACCGTGCACTCTACCGTCACTATACCTGATGAGTGACTGAGTGGACGGAATACTGTCGGAGTACTCCTGTCCTGTGACCCCAAATCATAAATGGGGGAGCTCAATGCTCTCATCTCCCGGTACACGATGACGGGGAGGTATCTCTGCCGGCTACCACGCTGAGTCACCTGACCAACGGAGTCAAACAGAGTCCACCGTCTGCCGGCTACTACGCTGCTACACTAAATGTCAGCGGAGCCAAACAGAGCGGAACTATCTGCCGGCTACCACGCCGAGTCCTCAGACCAACGGAGCCAAACAGCAGAACTGCCACACACCTGTCTGATATACCATTAACCCATGAGTGGTGGTGTGTGCAGTACATGTAACTGGCGATGTGCTCAACCATAGTGGAGCCGACAATCGCGCAGCATGTAATCATGATGCATGACACTAAGCATGGAAATAAGCTGATCAGCATAACCATATCCATATACATAAAATGAGTATCATAATATCGATGGTCAAATACGAAGATCTAAAGTACACAGGTCAGATAGGATATCAAAAACCTAGGTCCTGAACATAACAAGCATGGTATGTCACTACTTCTCTGAGCATATGTATATATTGTTGGTGCAACATTCCTCAGGTCAAGGTTGACCTGGTTGACCAAGCTTGAGTCTTGGTTTGGATTTCGATGTTTGACAATGCAAGGTTGATTGAAGAAGAGTCAAGTAGGTCAAGGATGACCGGATACTTGACTGGGAAGTCCTAACTGGGATGTTAGGCAGGAGGAAAATCCTGGTGAGTGAAGCCAGGTGAAAGACCTAGTGAGTGAAGCTAGGCAATTGGGAAGTCCTAGTGAGTGAAGCTAGGCAGGAGAAAAATCCTGGTGAGTGAAGCCAGGTGAAAGACCTAGTGAGTGAAGCTAGGCAATTGGGAAAGTCCTGGTGAGTGAAGCCAGGCAAGAGAAATCCAGATGGGTCAAGGTTGACCAGACATCTGGTGAGAGTCCAAGTAGGTCAAAGGGATTGACCGGATACTTGGCACGAGGAAGAAAAGTCCAAGTAGGTCTTAGGGAGTGACCGGATACTTGGCAAGAAGAGAAAAGTCCAAGTGGGTCAAAGGGATTGACCAGACACTTGGTGAGAGAGTCCTAGCTGGTCAAGGGTGACCGGATGCTAGGTCTTATGTACCAACAAGTCATGGTTGACTAGATGTTGGTTTAGGGGGCTTTGGACTTGGTTTTGGGTAAAAACCAAGATCTGGATTGATCAGCCGATTGATCCAGCAGATTTGGATTGATCAGCCGATTGATCCAGCAGATTTAGATTGATCAGCCGATTGATCCAGCAAATCTGGATCGATCAGTGGATCGATCCAGAAGATCTGGATCGATCGGCCGATCGATCCGGTGAGTCCCCGCGAACAGAACCCCTCTGGATCGATCGGTGGATCGATCCAGAGGTCCCAATCGATCAGTGGATCGATTGGGACGCTGCTGCTTCGCGCGATCCAGAAGGTTTTCCAGAGCACAGAGGCACTCTGGATCGATCCGTGGATCGATCCAAAGCCTCCCCGATCGATTGGGAGCATTCCAATCGATCGGGATTTGACCGTTAGCGTCGATTTAAGCCGCAGACGTTCATTTCCTTCGGCAGAACTTCACCGATTCATTCCAGATTCATCACAGCTCCTCCCCAACACTCTCTAAGCTCCTCACCGCCAGTTCTTGAAGGTTCTTGGAGGTTCATCCAAGTCAAGAGGCGAGTTGCAACGAGAAGAAGAAGAAGCTAGGGTTTTTACTGCATCTCTTGTAAGCTTTTGCTTATTCTTTACTACCCTTTCTTCTACTTGTATTGAGAGTCTTGTAGGGCTTCTCCGCCTTTGGTAGTTACCGAAAAGGAGTGTTTATTAGTGGAGGTGTGTGTGTGTGCGTGGATCCTTGGACTAGTCACCTCTTGTGAGGTGGATACCAAGTAAAATCCTATTGTTAGCATTGTCGTAGTTTGTTTCTTTGTATTCCGCTGCGCATCACTTTGAAGAAACAAGCAACGAAGCTCGACGAGCACACGCGAAGCTATTCACCCCCCTCTAGCTACTTTTCGGTCCTAACAAGTGGTATCAGAGCAAGATTGCTCTTCACCGGAATCACCGCCGGAAGGGGCAAACATAAAAAGCAAAGCTAGAGGGTGAAGAAGTTGGAGCAAATTCATCAAAGTCAAAGAATTCAAGAAGCTCAACTTCAAGATGCAATTCCAAGATGGACTTGGATTTGATACAAGGGTGGCTCCACCATACACATCCACAAGCTTCGATTCTTGGAGATCAAGAATTGAAAATTTCTTGATGATGGAGATAGAGCAATGGTTTGCTCTAATGGAAGGTTTTAAGGCTCCAAGGAATTCAAAGGGCAAAGTTCTCAAAAGGAGCAAATGGAGCCAAGAACAAATCCAAAGATGTGAGGCCAATGACAAAGTGACCAAGCTTTTGGTCAATCTATTGCCGAGCAACATCTTGGAGGAAATTGGAGAAGTTGAAGATGCCAAAGAGCTATGGAGCAAATTGGAAAAGGCTCATGAGATCCCCTCCACTGTACCTAACCAAGAAGAATCCAAAGAGGGTGACTCATTGGAGCAAGATCAAGAGGAGGACTCCGAAGTTGAGAGATGCTCAACTTCCGAAGAAGAGGAAATCCAAGAAGCTTCATTCTCAAGGGAGTGTAATCAAAAGAGCAAGGAAGGAGCATATTCCTTGTTTCATGTACAAGAGGATGAAGAAGAAGGTGAAGCCTCCACCTCTAGGATTGAGGGGGAGCAACTCTTAGTGACACCGGATCAAGAAGAAGGAGAATCCTCCACATCCGGGTCAAGAGAAGAAGAGGATGAAGAAGCTTCCACCTCCACAAGTCAAGATAAATCAATTGGAGGGAAATCGATTTCGGATCAAGAGGAAGCCTCTACATTCATATCAAATGGAGGAGCAAGTGCCACCCCTACACAAGAAGGTATAAATAGTTCAATTAATAATAAGAATCATATTATATGTTTTGAATGTAGGGAACATGGGCACTACAAAAGCAAGTGCCCTAAATTGGCCAAGAAGAAGGGCCAAGTGGCACCTAAGGGCAAGGAGAAGCCAAAGGAGACCATCCCCGGAACAAAGAAGAGCAAGGAGCACATTGTGTGCTTCTCTGGCAATCAAAAGGGGCATTACCGGAGTCAATGCCCTAAGGGGAAGAAGATGGTCAAGGCTCAAGGAGGAAGCTCAAGTCAAGGGGGAGCCTCTAAGGTAAAAAGGAAGGTAACTTTTATTGAGCCTATCCCTTTACATTATGGTAAAAAGCATGCTAGTTCTAACTTATATTATTTTAATGCTATTTACCATAAGAATAGAGAGCATGGTAAAATTAAGGAAAATAATGTAGCTTACCATGCTAAAACTACCACACCTAGGATTAGGAAGGTAGATAAAAATCTAGGCAAACACACTAAGGACCTTAGCTACAAGTCTAGAAATAAAAATGCTCATAAATTTAATGGAAAACCAAAAACTAAGGACTTAGTGATAGAAAATCAAGTCTTGAGGTCAAGGCTTGATAAAATGGAAAAGACCCTAAAAAGGATGGAAAATATCCTAAAAGGGCAAAATGAGCATAGCCTAGGTCTAGGAGCACAAAGGTCATCTAATGGCCATAGGGGTTTGGGATACAAACCAAAGGCTAAGAAGGATGTAATCTCTTACCATAGGGTTCCATATAGTTATGGAACCAACCCTAGGTCTAGTGGTCAAGCCAAAAATACAAGGGAAGTTATCCCTAAGAGTATTTTTGCAACAAATGTGACTAAGACTTCTAAGAAGTCTAAGAAAGTCACGAAGAAGGTTACAAGGGAAGCAATCCCTAGAGTTGACCTAGAAAAAGTGACCAAGACTTCTAAGAAACCACACAAGGTCACTAGGAAGGTATCTAGGGAAGTTATCCCTAGTGAATACCTAGAGCATTCAAGGAGCACCAATAAGTTTTGGGTTCCTAGGAGCATTTTCTCTATCCCATAGATGGGTTAGAGAGTGTCAACTCTGAGAAGAAGGGTAGTTAACCCAACTTTGAAGAAATTGACACTCAAGGAGCATTTTCAAGGTTTTTGTTAACCTTTGAAAATGAAATGGATTTATTGTTACTCTTGGAAAGAGTAAAATGTGCTATAAAAGAAGAAATTTGAGATGACTTTAAATGGCACAAGAAATCAAGTGTTAAGAAATACCAAATTGGGACTTTGGTATTGTCTTAGGAATTTAAGGCAAATCTAAGCCTTAATTTAAAGTGATTACTCTTATGGGAAAATGAAATATGCCAAAATTTGAGGAATGTTTTAAAATTTTTAATTGGCATAATTAATTCAAGAGATTAAAGAAATGTCAAGTTGGGTTTTGGCATTTTCCTAAGGAAATTGGGCAATCTAGGATTTATGCTTTAGGATTAGCTAAGGGTTAAGGATATTTAGATAGATAATCTAGGTATATTTTAATTATGTAAAATCTTGCCATGTTTGGTTGCCCATTATATGCCATGACATCATGTTTTATTTGTGCATTCATGACTTATTATGAAAAACTCAAAAATACCATGTCATGACATACATACTATTGGTGCGGGTAGCACTAACGGTCTAACCCAGGTTTTGATGAATGACAAATAGGTTAAGTTAGTTATGTTGTTGTCTGACACTTTGATCAAGTGTGCAGGAAAAGTCCAGACAGGTCGACGGGCTGACCGGATGTCTGGCACGAAGTCCAGCTAGGTCGACGGGCTGACCGGATAGCTGGCGAGAAGTCCAAGCGGGTCGACGGGCTAACCGGACGCTTGGCGAGAAGTCCAGCTAGGTCGACGGGCTGACCGGATAGCTGGCGAGAAGTCCAAGCGGGTCGACGGGCTGACCGGACGCTTGGCGAGAAGTCCAGACGGGTCGACGGGCTGACCGGACGTCTGGAAGGTAAGCAAGGTAAGTCACTGGAAGGGAGTGACTGTGAGGACGCGTTCCCGGGAAGGGAACATTAGGCGTCGATCCGGCTTAGATCCATTTCGGATATCTAAGTCGAGATCGTGACTAGATTTCGGTCTCGGAAAGACGGAATCTAAGTCATACTCTTTTTAATTATCTGTTGAACCTTAACTGTGCTGACAATCTGTTTTACAGGATATACATTTGCCTCGGACTAACTTTGTTTTGAAGGAAAAGGGAGTTTTCTGGAACAAGGTGGTCCGGGCGCCCGGAGGTCCGGGTGCCCGGAAGGGATCCAGGCGCCCGGAAGGCGAATTCTATCCAGCCGAGTCGTCGCCACGTGGAGCATCATGGTTTGTGCAGCTACGTCACATTCTAGGCGCCCGGAAGGGATCCAGGCGCCTGGAACAGCATATAAAAGAAGCCCTAGACAGGAGCTTCAGAATGAATCAAACTGAGAACTCTTCTACTGCTGGTCTTGCTGCTCAACGTTCAGTGCGACGCCAACAAAGCTCCGACACTACGCTCCGTTCTTTTCCCTTTTGTCGGTATTTGTTTTCAGTTTTCATTAGCATCTTTTTGTACTTAAATTGTAATTATCCGAATTGCTAGTGAATTGCCCAACGAAAGTACTGAAGGAGTACGGGCCTTCGAGTAGGAGTCATCACAGGCTCCGAACGAAGTAAAACCATTGTGTCTATTTTACTTTTTCCGCTGCGCTTATACTCTGTATTTTTGAATCGATATTCACCCCCCCTCTATCGAATCTAACGGTCCTACAAGTGGTATCAGAGCAGGTACCGCTCTGATTTGGTGCAACCACCAATCAGACAGGGGGTGAATTGTTTTTGTTTTTTTAATTAATTTTAAAACTGGTGTTTCGTTAACTTAATATTTCACTAATCAATTTAGATTAGTGCAACACGAATCTAGATTTTTTTTCTATTTTTCTCTTCCCGCACTACTAATCCAAGACCAAGTTTTGGGATATTTTTTTGGTTATTTACCTGTGCACAGAATGTCCCAACAAGAAGGATTCAGCACAGTGCGACCTCCACTCTTCAACGGGGACGACTTCCCTTACTGGAAGAAGCGCATGGAGGTCTACCTCAAAACAGACTTCGACCAGTGGATGAGCATTACGAAACCTTACAAAATTCCAGTGGACAACGCCGGGAATCTAGTGGATCCTGAAGACTGGACAACAGATCTCAAGAAAAAAGCGTCAACAGAAAATAAAGCGATCAACACTCTACAGTGCGGATTGACAAGGGAAGAACTGAACAGAGTCGGTCCACACAAAAACGCTAAAGAGCTATGGGACAAGCTGATCGAACTGCACGAGGGAACGAGCGACGCTAAGGTAACAAAACGAGACCTGCTTCTAAATAAAATTTTTAATATAAAAATGCAGGAAGGAGAAACAGCGAATCAACTACACGCGAGGATCAAGCACATCCTCAATGGGCTTCATGCAATAGGCCACCAAATGGAGAACAGAGATTTAATAAGGTACGCTTTAAACGCTTTTCCACGTAATAGTTTGTGGGCATCAATAGTGGATGCCTACAAAATTTCTAAGAATCTTTCTAACTTAAAATTAGACGAGCTGTTTTGTGAATTAGAATTACGCGAACAAACTAATGCTGGAGCCGAGAAAGGTATAGCACTATTTGCAGGTTCCTCCAAAGAAAAGAAAAGCAAGCCTGAACTTGAAGAAGACTCCGATTAAGATTCTGAAGACGAAGAACACTTGGTGAACTTGGTAAGAAAAATGTTCACCAGGAGAAAGAGGAGCTTCAGCAAAAAGGATCTTCAAAAGATCAGCTCTCCCTCAGAACAAAAGAACGTGACTTGCTACGGCTGCAACAAAAAGGGACATTACAAGAACGAATGTCCAAAACTAAAGTTCGACAAACCAAAACCAACCAAAAAGAAGGCACTCAAAGCAACGTGGGACGACTCCTCGGACGAATCGGAGGAAGAAGAGCAGAAACATCAGAGCCACCTCGCACTGATGGCCCGCGAAGCCGAAACAGATAACGAGTCGGAAGATGAAGACGGGTCTGAACCCGAAACAAGCCACGAGTCCGTACTCGTTTCCGAAGGCCCGAATGAGGTATACTTTAATTTAAACAAAAATTTTTTTAGAATTATTTCCTGTTTAAATAGTAAATTAACTAAATTAGAAAATGAAAACAAATCACTTCTTGAGGAAAATCAAAACCTCAAGGAACAATCAAAGAATTCGAATCCAACTCAAGATCTAACACTTAAGGAAGAGAATTTATCATTAAAAAATGAAATAAACAATTTAAAAGAGATGTTAGAAAAATTCACAACAAGATCAAAAAATTTAGACTTAATCCTAAATAATCAAAAAGCATGTTATAATAAAACCGGACTAGGATATAAGTCGAATTCAAATAAAACCTTCAAATCATTAATAACCCAATACAAGTCAACCAATCTAGCTTGGGTTCCGAAAGCGTGTTTGACCACGCAAGTAGGACTTAATCAATATTATATACCTAAAGAAAAAATACATTATATAAAATTAAATAAACCAAACCAAAATACAAAATCAAATTCAAAATCTAAACAGTTTAAAAAACAACAAAATTATCACTAAGTTAACTATAACTATAAAAAGAATCGACACAAGCCTAAAACCAAAATCTAAATTAATGGCCAATAATTCAGGGGGAGGCTCCAGAATAGCTGGCACCTCCAAAACTAACTAACCCGACAGGGTAATTAGGATTAGTTAAAAAGAGACCAAGTTTAACTTGAATCATGGTACTGGTGAAATTTTTGGATGATAGTACGTTAGGGAAGCTTGGGCATCGCATGTCTAGAAAGATATGACTTCGATCTGGTGCATTTGGCCAAGTGGAACTGACCGAAGCTACCCTTAAACGAATCCTAACCAGTTAGACCAAGATTTAGTACTAAGTTCCGTGGATAGGACTATTCGAAAAACCTCGAAAGGTTGGTTACTTCTAATGATGTCCTTGTGACTCACCAAGCTTAGAAGTTTATCCGAAGAATGCCTATTTGTGGAAACCAAAGCTAATTCTGAATCTAACACAAGTTAAACCAAAAGTCTGTAATCAAACCAATTTCATCTCACAAAATCATAAGATTCCCTGATTGATAATATAGATCGGGTGAGATGAATAAGGCTTAAATTTTAATTTCAAATTTTTTTTTAAAAATTAATTTCAAAATGTTAATTTTAAACTTAAAAATTAATTTCAAAATTTTTAATTTTAACTTAAAAATTAATTTCAAAATTTTTAATTTTAACTTAAAAAAATTAATTTCAAAATTTTAATTTGAAACTTAAAAATTATTTTCAAAATTTTTAATTTTAAACTTAAATTAATTTCAAAATTTTTAATTTTAACTTAAAAATTAATTTCAAAATTTTAATGTTAAACTTAAAAATTAATTTCATTTTTTTTTCAAAATTTTAATTTTAAACTTAAAAATTAATTTCAAAATTTTTAATTTTAACTTAAAAATTAATTTCAAAATTTTTAATTTTAACTTAAAAAATTAATTTCAAAATTTTAATTTGAAACTTAAAAATTAATTTCAAAATTTTTAATTTTAAAACTTAAATTAATTTCAAAATTTTTAATTTTAACTTAAAAATTAATTTCAAAATTTTAATGTTAAACTTAAAAATTAATTTCAAAATTTTAATTTTAACTTAAAAATTAATTTCAAAATTTTTAATTTTAACTTAAAAATTAATTTCAAATTTTTAATTTTAACTTAAAAATTAATTTCAAAATTTTTAATTTTAACTTAAAAATTAATTTCAAAATTTTTTATTTTAACTTAAAATAAATTAATTTCAAAATTTTAATTTTAACTTAAAAATTAATTTCAAAATTTTAATTTTAACTTAAAAATTATTTTCAAAATTTTTAATTTTAACTAAAAAAATTAATTTCAAAATTTTAATTTGAAACTTAAAAATTAATTTCAAAATTTTAATTTTAAACTTAAAAATTAATTTCAATTTTTTTTTTCAAAATTTTTAACTTAAAAATTAATTTTAATTTTTAATTTTAACTTTTAAATTAATTTCAAAATTTTAATTTTAAACTTAAAAATTATTTTTACAATTTTAATTCTAAAACTAAATTTTAATTTCAAAAATTTTATTTTTAAACTTAATTTCAACCTTTAAACTTAACTCCAAACCTAATTTCCAAAAAAAAAAAAAAGTCAAAAACCAGGGGCGGGCGCCCGGAAGGAATCCGGGCGCCCGGAGTCCCCTATAAATAAGGGGCAGCAGGCGCCCCAACCTTTGCCCCACCAATTCTCACTTTTGCCAAGGTTCACTTTGAACCTCAGTGCGAAAGTACTCTAAATCAAAATTTTCTTGCGGTGAAGACGCTGTTGTGATTCAACCGAGGTCGTCAAATCTATATTTTTCGATGGCTCCTCGGTAAATAAAATACTTCCCCTCTCTAACATCTTATTAGAATTTGTCTTCTCAATTTTTTTCTTCTTAGAATATTCTTTTATTTATATACAGTAGGAAACGAACAAATACTGGTGCTGGACCCTCCAATGCTAGTACAGACCCTAGGTTTCCCACAGACGAACTTAGGATTAAGTTTGAGTCCACCATTTATAAGACCGTTAGGACTACCTGCATAGATAGATCGTTCTTTCTAAGGTTATGTCCCTCTGCTTTAGAGGTTATAGGCCACTATAACTTAAGAAATCTTGTCGAATGTACCAGTCCAATAAACATAGGTCTGTGTGCCGAATTTTGCAATAACCTAGTAAAAATAGACGATCTCACCTATACCACTAGGGCAGCAGGCACTGATATCGTATTTTCCCCTACGACTATCCGAGAGTTTTTAGAGTTGCGTCCATCTACTTGCTCCTTTTTGTGCTATCCTCCGAGGGATCTACCGTTCGAAGATCCCTACTCACATATTACTCTCGATACGATTTATTCGTATTTTTTCGGGGGAGAGAGAGATCCCACGGTGACACAGTTTAGGTCAGTAGAACTTCGAGTCCAGGACTACGCTCTTTATAGGGTTGTAGTCCTTTGCATTTTACCACTGACTACTCGGGACATCGCTGTGATGCGCCCATTCCATTCGTTCTTACTTTATGCCCTGATTCATAGGTTAGACATTGACATCAGCCTACATATCTTCTCCACCATCATCTATTCAGCTGGATTTGTGACTGACAGTCGAGTCCATATACCATTTGGTCACATTCTGACAGCCTATATGTCCTCGTTGCACATTGATGTCACTAGGGGAGACGTTGCCCATATGACCGAGTTCGATGTTATAGCCGCTCGGAACTTTTCCCTAGCCGGCATCCATATAGATAGAGATGACGGGACTATGTCTTGGCGGAGGGGGGCACAGCACCAGCCCGATCCAGACGCACAGGTGGACGAGTTCATGCTCGCACTATTTCCAGAGGAAGCCGCACCGGCTCCACCACCACCCCCAGCTCGAGCACCACGACACGCTCCCCGCACTCTAGCCGACCGTATGACCGGACTAGAGAGAGCTATGGCGAGTCTCCAGCAGGAGAAGGTTGCCAAGTTACGAGCTGCCGGAGACACCCGACACACTGAGCTGATGGCACTTCTTCGATCCTTGGGATCTGGACCACCCCCTTCATCATCTCAGTAGCCTTAGTGATGACCTACTTCTGTAGCTACACTACTTGTAAAATATTTTGGATTTATCTAGTGGCATTTCAAACTTACATTGAATATGTTCTATCTTAATAGGCTAGGATCTTTCAAAAATACTTTCAAAAATGATTTTACCAACTTATAGGCTAAACTTGTTTGTTTTCAAACTTTCCATTTTTAGACTTTCAAAAACAGTTTTGGCCTTAGACTAGTTTTGAATCCTTAGAAAGCATGTACCCATAGGTCTAGTTCTTGAGCATCTCACCAAAAACTTAGGTTTACCTTGCTTGTGTTTGATAAACATAGAAAGGGGTGAGATGCATAGGCCAACTGTCTAGACTTAAGATGCTTATTCCAGTGCATCAGTATAAGTCTGGACGTTAAATACAATTCAGATATTAATCAGATTAAAGTTCATCAGTCAAGTCAAACACTGACTGGTTATAATTAACTTAATCTGACTAACCAAGTGAAAGCTACTATCTTCTGATAGTTAGTTAGTACCTAATTGGTTAGACAGCTGGTTAGAGTTAAGTATCAAGTTCAGGGGGAGAATTAACTCAAATTTTGTGTGTTTGAAAAATGCTTTTTAAAACCTAACATATGTTTGAACATTGATTTACAAAAAGTTAAATTTAACTAAATATTTGAAAAATGTGAAAGTTCAATCCCACCTGATTTTCAAACCTGATTTGAAAAGTTAACTATTTCAAAATTTAGTTCTTATCAAATTAGCCTTAAAAATTAATTTTTGACAAATTTTTTTTTTTGGTTTGAAAAATCAAAGTTGAAAAACTTACCTTTCTGAAAAGTAGATAAAAATTTGAAAAACCTATTTTGAAAATTTCCACACGCTTGAGAGTTAAACTTGATTAATTTTAAACTTTTCAAAACTACTTGTCTCCCCCAAGTCAACTTGACAATTTTTTAACTTGGTGTTAAAAATTGCACTTTTATCTTTCAAATTTTGAACCAAACCTAGATATCTTTCAAAATTTGATTACCTGTTACAGTAACTCTTCACTATGATTGTTTACCTTTGTTCATTTTTTGATGAATGCCAAAGGGGGAGGAGGGTTAGGTGGTTAAGTTAGCTAAACCAATTTGAAAATACAAACTAAAAAACTTTAAAACCACATAAATGCATGTTGTTTCTTGCATATGTTTTCACTAACTTAACCAGGTTGTCATTCCATCAAAAAGGGGGAGATTGTTGGTGCGGGTAGCACTAACGGTCTAACCCAGGTTTTGATGAATGACAAATAGGTTAAGTTAGTTATGTTGTTGTCTGACACTTTGATTAAGCGTGCAGGAAAAGTCCAGACAGGTCGACGGATGGACCGGCACGAAGTCGACGGGCTGGCCGGATAGGTGGCGAGAAGTCCAAGCGGTCGACGGCTGACCGGACGCTTGGCGAAAAGCTAGGTCGACGGCTGACCGGATAGTGGCGAGAAGTCCAAGCGGTCGACGGGCTGACCGGACGCTGGCGAGAAGTCCAGACGGGTCGAAGGGCTGACCGGACGTCTGGAAGGTAAGCAAGGTAAGTCACTGGAAGGGAGTGATTGTGAGCGTTCCCGGGAAGGAACATTAGGCGTCGATCCGCTTAGATCCATTTCGGATATCTAAGTCGAGATCGTGACTAGATTCCGGTCTCGGAAGACGGAATCTAAGTCATACTCTTTTATTTATCTGTTGAACCTTAACTGTGACAATCTATTTTACAGGATATACATTTGCCTCGGACTAACTTTGTTTTGCGGAAAAGGAGTTTTCTAGAACAGGTGGTCCGGCGCCGGAGGTCCGGCGCCGGAAGGATCCAGGCGCCCGGGCAATATCCATCCAAGTCGTCGCCACGTGGAGCATCATGGTTTGTGCAGTTACGTCACATTCCAGGCGCCCGGAAGGGCCTGGAACAGCATATAAAAGAAGCCCCAGACAGGAGCTTCAGAATGAATCAAACTGAGAACTCTTCTACTGCTGGTCTTGCTGCTCAACGTTCAGTGCGACGCCAACAAAGCTCCGACACTACGCTCCGTTCTTTTCCCTTTTGTCGGTATTTGTTTTCAGTTTTCATTAGCATCTTTTTGTACTTAAATTGTAATTATCCGAATTGCTAGTGAATTGCCCAACGAAAGTACTCAAGGAGTACGGGCCTTCGAGTAGGAGTCGTCACAGGCTCCGAACGAAGTAAAACCATTGTGTCTATTTTACTTTTTCCGCTGCGCTTATACTCTGTATTTTCGAATCGATATTCACCCCCCTCTATCGAATCTAACGGTCCTACACATACATCATATAGTTATAGGAAATTTTCTTCTGAAAATTATTTCTTTTTGATGTATGTCATAACATTATCATGAATTATGTTATTTCCTTAAAATTAAGGACAAATGGCAGTTATCATCAAGTGGCATACCAAATGACATCCTAGGTGGATGGTCAATATCCACAGGATGACTAGATAAATATGCATGAACCCTAGGTTAGAGTAAAACCAAAATTAACATCTCACAAAGACCTATAAGATGACTTGTATGTGTTTTATGCACAATAGATACAAGTGAGATGTTAGGAAGACGAACAAAACTCAACATGCTGAGTTAGTGCATTTCTTTGAGTTTTAAGTTCATCAAAACACGTAGTTATGTGTTTTCTCATCATTGGGAAAGCTAATGTACAAGTCATGTGCATTAAGCCCAAGGAACATGGTGGGATATTGGTTTTGAAAATGTTTTCAAAATAATTTTGGAAAACCTTGGTGAAGGCTATCTTTTGATAGTAATCACCATTGAATAGTTAGACACAAACTTGAAAAAAACACTAAAGTTTTTGCAAGTTCTCAAGTTTGTGTCAATCTTTGAAAATATGATGTATTTTCATAGAAAACTATTTTTTCATGATAAATTATACCCTAAATAATGTCTACACAAATTTTTACGATTTTTGGAATTTTGTAGAATTTTATAGGGGTTTCAAATTGGTGAAATTGAATTTCAGCAATTTCAGAGCCTCCAATCGATTAGTGGATCGATTGGGTGCCTCAATCGATCAACCGATCGATTGAGAAGGCATTTCTCATGAGCAGAAGCTCGCTGGATCGATCGATCCAAGAAGATTGAATCGATCAGTGGATCGACTCAGCAGGGTTCAATCGATTGGAACCCAACTCCAATCAATTGAAGATGCTGATTTTGGCTGGGAAAGCTTATTTTCAGCATTTTGAATCTATTTTAGTCTAGGTAACCATTCCAAACCCCTGAAAATACATTTGCATACATAAAAAGGGTGTTTTCGTGTGGAAAACAAGGATGGATTGGTTAAGGAAGGCTAAGTTGAAGTTTAGGTTGAGGTTTGGTTCAAATTTTGAATATTTGAACCTCAAAACTTATAAAATTGGGTTTCCTAAAGTTTTGGGGATTCCAAGTCATTGTTGGTGCAATGATAGAAGTTACCACCATGTCTTTATGGGGAGGGACTCTTTAAAGACATAAAAATTATTTTTCATGAACCTTGGAAGGTGGTTAACCTTCCGTTAAGAACATGCTCAAGGTTGAGTGTTTGAACTTTAATGGGGAGTGGATATCCTCATTGTTCAAGTGGTTTCAAGTGGATAATGCTCAAGGATGGGCATTTGCCTACATTGGGGGAGAATGTAGGGTTAAGGTTAATGAAGGGTATGAGACCTTCATTATCGTGCTGATCACAACGAGTGAAGTTGTGAACGACGATGAGCAACTCTTCAGGGGGAGAGTTTTCAACAAGTGAATCTGTTGATGTGTGCCCAAAAATGGGACATGGTTTGATGTGTGCCAATAGGGGGAGAATGAAAGGGAGTAAGTTAGGCTTTTATCACCTAGAGGGAGTTTGCCCTCTTAGGGGGAGAATGAAGGGCTTAACTTATGTATTCATTACCTAGTGGCATGAAGAAGGTTTAGGCTATGGGATTAGCCTAACTTACATGTGGTATTGTAAGTGATAGTGTTGGTATTGTCAAACATCAAAAAGGGGAAGATTGTTGGTGCAACATTCCTCAGGTCAAGGTTAACCTGGTTGACCAAGCTTGAGTCTTGGTTTGGATTTCGATGTTTGACAATGCAAGGTTGATTGAAGAAGAGTCAAGTAGGTCAAGGATGACCGGATACTTGACTGGGAAGTCCTAACTGGGATGTTAGGCAGGAGGAAAATCCTGGTGAGTGAAGCCAGGTGAAAGACCTAGTGAGTGAAGCTAGGTAATTGGGAAGTCCTAGTGAGTGAAGCTAGGCAAGAGAAAAATCCTGGTGAGTGAAGCCAGGTGAAAGACCTAGTGAGTGAAGCTAGGCAATTGGGAAAGTCCTGGTGAGTGAAGCCAGGCAAGAGAAATCCAGATGGGTCAAGGTTGACCAGACATCTGGTGAGAGTCCAAGTAGGTTAAAGGGATTGACCGGATACTTGGCACGAGGAAGAAAAGTCCAAGTAGGTCTTAGGGAGTGATCGGATACTTGGCAAGAAGAGAAAAGTCCAAGTGGGTCAAAGGGATTGACCAGACACTTGGTGAGAGAGTCCTAGCTGGTCAAGGGTGACCGGATGCTAGGTCTTATGTACCAACAAGTCATGGTTGACTAGATGTTGGTTTAGGGGGCTTTGGGCTTGGTTTTGGGCAAAAACCAAGATCTGGATTGATCAGCCGATTAATCCAGCAGGTTTGGATTGATCCGTGGATTGATCCAGCAGCTTTGGATTGATCCGTGGATCGATCCAGCAGATCTGGATCGATCAGTGGATCGATCCAGAAGATCTGGATCGATCCACCGATCGATCCGGTGAGTCCCCGCGAACAGAACCCCTCTGGATCGATCGGTGGATCGATCCAGAGGTCCCAATCGATCAGTGGATCGATTGGGACGCTGTTGCTTCGCGCGATAAGCGCTGGATTGATCCGTGGATCGATCCAGAAGTTTTTCCAGAGCACAGAGGCACTCTGGATTGATCCGTGGATCGATCCAAAGCCTCCCCGATTGATTGGGAGCATTCCAATCGATCGGGATTCGACCGTTAGCGTCGATTTAAGCCGCAGACGTTCATTTCCTTCGGCAGCACTTCACCGATTCATTCGAGATTCATCACAACTCCTCCCCAGCACTCTCTAAGCTCCTCACCGCCAGTTCTTGAAGGTTCTTGGAGGTTCATCCAAGTCAAGAGGCGAGTTGCAACGAGAAGAAGAAGAAGCTAGGGTTTTTACTGCATCTCTTGTAAGCTTTTGCTTATTCTTTACTACCCTTTCTTCTACTTGTATTGAGAGTCTTGTAGGGCTTCTCCGCCTTCGGTAGTTACCGAAAAGGAGTGTTTATTAGTGGAGGTGTGTGTGTGTGCATGGATCCTTGGACTAGTCACCTCTTGTGAGGTGGATACCAAGTAAAATCCTATTGTTAGCATTGTCGTAGTTTGTTTCTTTGTATTCCGCTGCGCATCACTTTGAAGAAACAAGCAACGAAGCTCGATGAGCACACGCGAAGCTATTCACCCCCCCCCTCTAGCTACTTTTCGGTCCTAACATATATAATCATGTGGGTACTAGCATAAAATGCATATCAGGTGAGCAAAACAAGCATGTTACAGGTATCCAAAAGTGACATACCAAAACAATGACGAACATAATTATTACTAAAAGCTATGATCTACTAGACATATCAACAAGACATATCAAAAAGATAAGTCAAGGTACCCGCCTCAAATAGCAGGTTCAATCCAGTCAAGTCCAACGTCGAGATGCTCGTCTCGCGTCAAAGTCCTGTAGTACATGATATCCAGATTTAGCTAATTACATATAAATAAATTAGATAAATCAAATCCTCATGAAGTTAACATAAATCCATATCCAATTATAAATCCTAATTGGATCATCTAACTCCTCAATCGACTTTAACTAATCTATACGAATCAGAACTTGCAATTAACATAATCCATCACAACAACTTAATCTAAACCAATTCATAAGAACTCACCCAAAATCCAGGATGGTCGCTGGTGGCTCAGGATCAAAGGGTTTCCCTGCCCAAAACAGAATGACCGATGCTGTGATCGCCAGTTAACAATGCTGGCCAACTAAAACAGGGTAAAAGGATGCTGCCCTCCACATCAAATGTTCCCTAACTCAACACATTACATTTAAATTCCAATTTTCTCATGATAATCATATCCAGTTAATGATACCATTCAATTCCATCAACAAACTACAAATCTGATCTCTAGCTTACCTTATTATGGTTGCTCCCTGTTAACACACGGCAAGGAAATGCAGCCGTTGGACAAGAATATAAACTTCTTAACAAAGACTTCTTCACTCTTCCTCTCCAATCTCGTGCCCTTGATCCACAGCCAGGAGGAAAAACAAGCACAGCAGAGAAAACACAACAAAGAAGAAGATCAGAGGAGGAAATCACTGATCCACTGCAAAGTTCATGGCTGCTGGACCCGGGTGGCTGAAATGAATGGCTGTTGAATCCCAAAATCACCACAACACTTAATTCTACTAGATCAACTTGACCTAAACTACAACAAAAAAGGAATCCAAAAATCTGATTAGAAGAACCAGCAAAGGAAAAACCAACCCGACACTTCCCTCCTAGTCCAGAACCGGATCCTCACCTCTATGTCCTGAGCCCTAATCGGCGCCGACGATCTAGGGCACACTGAGGGCGGCTGGATGGTTGCGTCAAGTAGTCGGCGTTGGCACAGAGGAAATCGGCGGCATTGCTCTAGGACACATCCACGAGGGGAAAGGAAATAGTAGGGTCCTCGGCTGGCGTTGGCTCGAGTGTCGCCGGCACTGTCCCGTGCGGCGACATCGCTGTCGGGTGGAGGAGGCGCGGCCAAGACGATGGCTAGGGCACAGACGGCGTCGGGCAGAAGAGAGGGATCTGGCGGCTCTTGCTCAAACGCTGGCGAGGAGGAAGAGAGGGGAAGAAGAAGCTTGGCCGGCGTTCAATCGGAGAGAAAGAGGTAACCGCCAACGCCAGGAGGTTAGGGCATGGGTGAATTCGGCGGTGGAGAAGAATGGCACGCGGGGAAAATACAAAACACAGGGAAAAGAAATAAAGAAAAGGGAAATAGGAAAAGATTAAGAAAATAAAACTTTTCCTTATTCAGTGGGCTAACCTAATCCGGCCTTTTCGGGACCCACCTTTATCCCCGTAAACTCGTCCAAACGAGCTCCGAAAAATTCCCGAAAAACATCCAAAAATTTCAGAAAATTCCCTTATTCATATTCGCCTATTTCCGGTATTTTACATTCTCCCCCACTTATAAAAATTTGGTCCCCAAATTTCGTTATCTACCATCAGCAATTACTAACAACAGATATAGAGTATAAATGCTGAACGGTAAATAAATCACATACCTCAAGTGAAAAGATGGGGATATCGAGCTCGGATCGTATCCTCGAGCTCCCAAGTAGCCTCCTCGTCCGAATGATGCTGCCATCCGATTTTAACCAGCCGGATAGTCTTGTTCCGCAACTGACGCTCCTTCCGGTCGAGAATCCGTACCGGAACCTTCTCATAAGTAATGTCAGGCTGAACTGGAACTGAGACATCTGTCAGCACATGCGTCGGGTCAGGTACGTATCTCCTCAGCATAGATACGTGAAAAACATCGTGAACGCCTGACAGGGACGGTGGTAGTGCCAATCTCCAAGATCTCGAAAGGGTCAATATACCGCGGGGCCAGCTTACCCCTGAGGCCAAATCTCTTCACCCCTTTCGTGGGTGAAACTCGCAGAAATACATGGTCGCAAATGGAGAACTCTAAGAGTCTCCGACTCTGATCAGCATAGCTCTTCTGGCAATCCTGTGCCTCTAACACTCTCCGTCTAATAGTACGGACCAACTCCGCCTCATGCTGAGCTCTATGAGGTCCCAACAACTAGGCCTCCCCAACCTCATCCAGAGAGTAGGTGTCCGACAAGGCCTACCATACAACGCTTCAACGGTGGCATTTGGATAGCCGAATGCAAACCGTTGTTGTAGACAAACTCTACCAATGGCAAATGGTCCTCCCAACTGCCCCTAAAATCCAATACACAAGACCTCAACATGTCCTCTTGAGTCTGAATGGTCCGCTCTACTGTCCTTCTGTCTGCGGATGGAAAGTTGTACTGAAACAGAGCTGCGTGCCTAAGGTCTGCTGCAGACTCCACCAGAAACGAGACGTGAACCAGGGGTCTCTATCCGAAATAATACTCAATGGGCCACCACGTGATCTAATGATCTTCAGGCAAAACAGATCTACCAATCGATCTAGGAAATCTGTCCTCCGAATAGCTAAAAAGTGCGCGGATTTGGTTAATTGATCAACGATTACCCAAATCGCGTCTTGGTCTCGTCATGTCCTCGACAAACTCACCACAAAGTCCATAGTAATATGTTCTCATTTCCACTCAGGAATAGAAATCTACTGAAGTAAGCCAGCAGATCTCTAATGCTCGGCCTTCACTTGCTGACAGACAAGACATCTAGCTACAAAATCCGCGATGTCTTCCTTCATGTCGTTCCACCAATAGAAACACCTCGAATCTTGGTACACACGGGTACCGCCTGGGTGGACAGCAAATCATGAGCGATGAGCCTCTGGAAGTAACTCTTATAAGACCGGATGAGACTGAAGTACGCAATATCTGCCTCGGAAGTGTATAACACCCTCCTCGTCTCGTGTGAACTCGGTCTGCTACCCGGAAGCTATCTAGCTGCAAATAAACTGCCAATACTGATCAGTAACATAGGGCTCTCGGATCCTCGTACTGATCGACGACTGAGCAACCATGGTAAGAAGAATACCCTGCTCTGTCCATCCCTTCTCTTCAAGGCCCAATTCGGAGAATCCCTGAATCAAGTTCATAACCACAACTCGGTGGCAAGCCAAAGTCTCTCTGGACTTTCTGCCAAGTGTATCGGCAACCACATTAGCTCTCCCTGAGTGATAGCTAATGGTACAATCAAAATCCTTCAGGAACTCCATCCATCTCCTCTGTCGGAGATTAGGTTCCTTTTAAGTAAAACAGATATTTGAGACTCTTATGGTCAGTGAGAATCTCAAATGTAACGTCATATAAATAATGTCGCCAAATCTTCATGGCAAAAATAATGGCGACTAGCTCCCGATCATGTACAGGGTAGTTCTTCTCATGCTTCTTCAACCGACGAGAAGCATAGGAGACTACTCTATCGTGCTGCATCAAAACAGCGTCCAAACCCGGTAGAGGTGCGTCAGTATAGAGCACGAATCCATTCTCTTCGAAGGGTAAAACCAAAACCGGAGCCGACACTAATCTCCGCTTCAGCTTCTGGAAGCTGGTCTCGTAGTCCTCGGACCACGTGAACTTCACGCCTTCCCTGGTTAAGCGTGTCAGTGACATAACTATGTGAAAGAAACCACTGCAAAGAAGAAGATCTGAGGAGGAAATCACTGATCCACTGCAAAGTTCATGGCTGCTGGACTCGGGTGGCTGAAATGAATGGCTGTTGAATCCCAAAATCACCACAACACTTAATTCTCCTGGCTCAACTTGACCTAAACTACAACAAAAAAGGAATCCAAAAATCTGATTAGAAGAACCAGCAAAGGAAAAACCAACCCGACACTTCCCTCCTAGTCCAGAACCGGATCCTCACCTCTATGTCCTGAGCCCCAATCGGCGCCGACGATCTAGGGCACACTGATGGCGGCTGGATGGTTGCGTCAAGTAGTCGGCGTTGGCACAGAGGAAATCGGCGGCACTGCTCTAGGACACAACCACGAGGGGAAAGGAAATAGTAGGGTCCTCGGCTGGCGTTGGCTCGAGTGTCGCCGGCACTGTCCCGTGCGGCGACATCGCTGTCGGGTGGAGGAGGCGCGGCCAAGACGATGGCTAGGGCACAGTGTTGGGTTCTTCGGGCCGCGAAAACCGCTTTTCCGCATCGCGGAAACGCCGAGTCACCCAAAGCCGTAGATTCGTGCAAAGATTCGTAAACAAAACTTTTCGAAAAAACCTTTTCTTGTACGAGTTTGTAAAACCTTTAGATCTACACTAGATAAGGGTTATACCTTCGAAGCGTGCCTTTCGCTTATCCCGCTCGTCCAAGGAGTTGCCGGATCTCTAGACCGTCAAGCGCCGGTCCTCTAGAAGTATCCACACGGACACGTAGGTGGAGAAAACCTCACACAAAGGTGTGCTAGCACCTTGGTGAGATTTGGCCAAGCAAGGAGGAGAGGGAGAGGGAGAGCTTGAGAGGAAGAAGGAGGAAGATTCACCACACTTGAATGAAAAATGAATTCACATTTTTTCACAAAGTGGCCGGCCACTTTCTTCTAGTGTAACTCCCCATTAAATGCAATTAATGTGAAGTTAATAAGAAAATGGCTTTGTAACTTCCATGAGGTGGCATCCATGATGATGTGGAATATCATCATTGGTCCACCTAATGCCAACTCACCAATGAGGTGGCAAAAGGTCAATTCAAAATTGACCTTTGGTGTTCCTTCTCTAGTCAAGTCAAACTTGACTCAATCTCTACCATGGTTGATCTAATCCAACCATTTGATTCGAGCCAATTTAATATAATGAATCTAATTCATTAAATTAAATTGATTTAATAAGTCATAATCTAAATTAGACTCATTAAATACATGAATCAACTTGAGTCGAACTCAAGTTAGCCCAATTAGGATATCTCTTAATCCAATTTGATTCATCAAATGAATCTAATCCTCTTGGTTCATCATATGAACCTAATCTCCATCTAATTGTCCTAAGTGTGTGACCCTATAGGTTCTTGTAACATTGGCAATGCCCTAAACCCATTTAGGAGCATAAGTAAAGAGCGGTATCTAGCAACACATCATTACTACCCAAGTTACAAGAATGTCGAGATCCGACATCACCTTGTGACTACCAATTGTGACTACTCACAAAATAATGACAAGTGTCCTTCTATCCTAGACATCTAGATTGATCAATATGAGGCATAGACCGTGTCATCCTCTAATCAATCTAAATCTTGAACTCCAAGTAGACTCACTCGATCAAATGAGCTCAACATCTAATGTTGACTCATTTGGGCATGGCCATGCACTTAGTGGTCTCACTCTATCAAGAATACCGATGTCGCTCCCGTCATATGGGAGGGATAGATCCCATCTACATCACTCACATCCCTCTACATAATTCGTTATATACCCAGTAATCGCCTTTATAGTCCACCCAATTACGGGTGACGTTTGACGAAACCAAAGTACATAACTCCTTATGTAGGGATCCATGGTGACTTCAGGTCTAAGGACTAATAGTCATACTAATAGCCACATGAGAAAGTATATGACACTCATATAACGATCCATGATACTTTCTCATGGCGGGTCATTCAGTATACATTCTCCAATGTATACCCATGTGTCAGCTTGATATCTCTATATCCATGACTTGTGAGATCAAGTCATCGAGCTGACCTACATGCTAGTCTTATTGTATTAACATTGTCCCAGAATGCTAATACTCGACTAGGAATGATTTAGAGTAGTGTTCCCTATATCATCTCACTATCGATTCAACTAATCGATTGATATAGGTATGAACCTTCTACTCAAGGACGCTATTATACTTAGTGTATTTGGCACTAATATAAATAAGTATAATAACCAAACAAATGCCTTTATTAATATACAAGAATATGATATACATGAGTCCATACAATCATCAAATGATTGGCTCTAGGGCTCTAACTAACAATCTCCCACTAGCACTAGTGCCAATCAGTATAGGCTCTAAGGCCTAAAGACCTAGTGTGACCATCATGCTTCCTCTGTGCCAAAGCCTTGGTCAAGGGATCTGCGATGTTAGCCTCTGTAGGTACTCTGCAAATCTTCACATCTCCTCTATCGATAATCTCTCGAATGAGATGGAAGTGCCTAAGTATGTGCTTGGTCCGCTGGTGTGAGCGAGGTTCCTTCGCATGTGCTATAGCTCCATTGTTGTCACAATAGAGCTCAACTGGGTCAGCGATGCTAGGAACCACCCCAAGTTCAGTGATGAACTTGCAGATCCAAACTGCCTCCTTTGCTGCCTCTTCTGTTGTAGAATCAGCTACTGTGTCCTTCTTCGAACTCTTCCAGCTCACAGCGCCACCATTAATGCAAACTACGAACCCCGACTGCGATCTATAGTCATCTTGGTCGGTCTGGAGACTAGCATCACTGTAACCCTTTACAGCTAGCTCATCATTGCCTCCATATATCAAGAAATATTCTTTAGTCCTTCTTAAGTACTTAAGAATATTCTTGACCGCTATCCAGTGACTTTCACCTGGATCTGACTGGTATCTGCTCGTCATGCTCAAAGCATACGAAACATTAGGTCGAGTACATAGCATGACGTACATGATCGATCCTATGGCTGAGGCATAAGGGATCTGATCCATGCGGTCTCTCTCCTCTCTAGAAGAGGGACTTTGAGTCTTCGAAAGACTCACGCCATGTGACATCGGCAGAAATCCCTTCTTGGAGTTCTCCATGGCAAACCAAAGGAGTACCTTGTCAATGTATGTACTCTGACTTAAGCCAAGCAATCTCTTAGATCTATCTCTATAGATCTGTATCCCTAGAATGCGGGATGCCTCACCTAAGTCCTTCATTGAGAAGCAACTCCCTAGCCAGGTCTTCACAGACTGAAGCATAGGGATGTCCTTCCCAATGAGTAGTATGTCATCCACATACAATATGAGGAAGACAACTATATTCCCTACAACCTTCTTGTAGACACAAGGCTCATCTTCGTTCTTGATGAAACCAAACTGTTTGATCGCATCATCGAATCGAAGATTCCAGCTCCGAGAAGCTTGCTTTAGTCCATAAATGGACCTATGCAGCTTGCATACTCTACTAGTATGCTGTGGATCTACAAAACCCTCAGGTTGTGTCATGTACACATCCTCGAGTAGGTTTCTATTCAGAAACGTGGTTTTGACATCCATCTGCCATATCTCAAAGTCATGGTAGGCTGCAATAGCAAGCATGATCCGAATGGACTTAAACATCGCTACTGGAGAAAAGGTTTCATCATAGTCAATACCATGAATCTGCTTGAAACCTTTAGCTACCAAGCGACCCTTATAGATAGGTCCATCCATGTCAGTCTTTCTCTTGAAGACCCACTTGCACCCAATGGGTTTTACCCCTTCAGGTGGATCAACCAAAGTCCATACTTGGTTGGTGTACATGGATTCCATCTCGGATCTCATGGCTTCTAGCCATTTCTCGGAATCTGGTCTCATCACAGCTTCTTGATAGGTGGTAGGCTCATCCTCTATGAGCACAATGTCGTCATGGTCAGACAAGAGAAATGAGTATCTCTCAGGCTGACGACGTACCCTATCAGACCTGCGAAGAGGTATGCCTACTTGAACCGGTTGTTGGTCCTCAACTCCTTGTGGAACAACATCATCCACAACACTTTGTGGTTCCAGTTCAATTTCCATCGAGACATTAATGCTATTGTTCGCATCTTGAACTTCTTCAAGATCGAACGCGCTCCCACTAGTCTTTCTAGAAACAAAGTCCCTTTCTAGAAAGACCCCAGTTTTTGCCACAACCACCTTGTGCTGACTGGGAATGTAGAAATAATATCCCTTAGTTTCCTTGGGATATCCGATGAAATAGCACTTGTCGGATTTGGGTCCTAATTTGTCTGAGACTTGACGTCGTACGTAAGCCTCACAGCCCCAAATTCTCATGAATGACACCTGGGCATCTCTCCCAGTCCATATCCTATATGGTGTCTTTATCACGGCCTTTGATGGAACTCGGTTGAGTATGAAAGCTGCCGTGTCTAGAGCATATCCCCATAGATATGTCAGAAGATCTGTGTGACTCATCATAGATCGTACCATATCTAATAAGGTACGATTCCTCCTTTCGGATACACCATTCCACTGTGGTGTTCCAGGAGGAGTGAGTTGGGATAGAATCCCACACTCAGCTAGGTAGTCACGAAACTCATGGCTAAGATATTCTCCACCTCGATCTGATCGAAGTATCTTAATACTCTTGCCAAGCTGGTTCTGTACTTCATTCTTGAATTCTTTGAACTTTTCAAAGGATTCAGACTTATGTGTCATCAAGTACACATAACCATATCTACTGAAGTCATCAGTAAATGTGATGAAGTATCTATAACCGCCTCTAGCAGCAACATTGAAAGGGCCACATACATCACTATGTATGAGTCCTAACAAATCAGTTGCTCTCTCACTATGCCCACTAAAGGGGGTTTTGGTCATCTTGCCTCGTAGGCATGACTCGCATATCTCATATGATTCTAAATCAAATGAGTCCAGCAAACCATCTTTATGGAGCTGGGATAAGCGCTTGTCATTTATATGACCTAAGCGACAGTGCCAGAGGTAGGTTTGGTTCATGTCATTTGACTTGAACCTCTTGGTACTAATGTTATAGATAGGGCTCTCAAGGTCTAGAATATAGAGTCCGTTTATTAGAGGTGCACTACAATAGAACATATCTTTTAAATATACAGAATAACATTTGTCTTTAATTATAAAAGAGTATCCTTTCTTGTCTAAACAAGAAACTGAAACTATGTTCTTAGTAAGAGCAGGCACATAACAACAATCATCTAAATCTAGTACAAGCCCAGAGGGCAGAGATAGCTGATAAGTTCCTACAGCAACAGCAGCAACCCGTGCTCCATTGCCTACTCGTAGGTCCACCTCGCCCTTTGCCAATGCTCTGCTATTTCTCAACGCCTGCACATGTGAGAAGCACATCCAGTATCTAATACCCATGATGTAGAAATAGATAGATTGACTTCTATAACATATATACCTGAAGTGGAAGTCTCACTTCGCTTCTTCTTAAGATCCTCCAAGTATACCTTGCAGTTTCTCTTCCAGTGCCCGGTCTGACCGCAGTGGAAGTAGGTAGCATCCTTGGCGACCCCTCCTTTAGGCTTCAGTGCCTTGCCTTTGCCCTTGGTTTGGGACTTTCCCTTACTTTTGGGCTTGCCCTTGCCCTTGTGCTTCTGGACCATCAGAATGGGCTTAACCTTCTTAAGGTTAATCTCAGCAGTTCGTAACATACTAAGTAACTCGGGCAGTGGCTTGTCAATCTCGTTCATGTTATAGTTGAGAACGAATTGACTATAGCTATCTGGCAAGGACTGCAAGATCAAGTCAGTGGCTAGCTCTTGGCCAAGTGGAAACCCCAGACTTTGTAGGTTCTCTATGTACCCAATCATCTTGAGTACATAAGGAGCTACAAGAGCCCCGTCTGACATCTTGCACTGAAACAGTGCCTTTGAGATCTCAAATCTCTCATGCCTAGCTTGTCCCTGATATAGTTGGCGAAGATGCTCAACCATATCAAAAGCGCCCATCAACTCATGTTGCTTCTGAAGCTCTGAGTTCATGGTCACGAGCATTAGACAGGACACATCTAATGCGTCGTCTTGATGCTTCTTGTAAGCATCTTTATCGGCTCGCGGGGCATTGGCAGGAGGAGCCTCCGGAATGGGCTGCTCCAGAACGTACAGCTTACGCTCCTGGGTGAGAACTATTCTCAAGTTCCTGTACCAGTCCAGGAAATTCGCTCCGTTGAGCTTGTCCTTCTCAAGGACAGATCGCAGGGAGAAGGAATTCGTGTTCGACGTCATGGTTATCTACAATAGAAAATTTGCAGAAATAAATATCATATTCTTTAAAAAAATCATTTAATTAGGCCTTTAATTAAATGATGCTCCCACTGAATTCTATAATTCTTGTGGGACAAGATCCACATCATACTAACCCTTGAGTTAGCTTTGGCTAATACGCCCAAGGCTTAGTATGATCGGTAGGTAACGATTACCAATTACATCTCTATGCAACTCTTGTTTATAGGATCAATATCCGCATTTATATTAAAACTCGAGTTAGCTTTGGCTAATACGCCCGAGAGTTAATATAGATGTGATTTTGACCTATCTTTTCCAACCGTTGGAAGAATGCCTATAGTTGACTCGATCTAACCGAGTAACTAGGAATACTCAATCTAATTGAGTTTGTATTCACCCATGCGTTGATAGGCGGGACCAAGATTGTCCCTCCGTACCCTACCAAGATAATATGTATTGCTCTGCTTTGGCAGATTCAACAATACATGTGATCGAGGTAGTGATAGGTATCACGGCACAGTTAGGCATTTTAGAGTTGGTTCGATCTAGATCTAATCTAATCGAGAAGGATGCATCTTGTGCACGACTTAGATCTAATCTAATCGCAAGGGTGCATCATGTGCACGACTTAGATCTAATCTAATCGTTAAGGCACTAATTAATTAATTAATTATTAAACATGCATCAAATACATAACAATTAATTAATTAATCTATTTGTGATTTAGTCATGGCCCTACTACGATCTTCTCAAGCCAATGAGAAGATCGAATGGTCAACCTAGGGTCAACAGCTTCTCCAAGCTCCTCCCTTTGACCACCTTGTGTTGCTCGTGCCCGCCTCGGAACTCCGTCTCGTGTGGACCCTCCACCGCTCCAATTTGTACATTACAATTTGAAACTCGAGTTACATTCGAGTCTAAATTTAATTTACAACAAGAACATAAGAGAAGGCACGACGTGCAGGTCGCGAATAAATAATACAACACTCGCAAACACGTAACTGCACGCAGGCCGTATTATGAATTACAACACAACCAATCATATTGGGTTTTGGGCCATGACTATCACAAAATTTATATATAATTCAAAATTATATATTTTCATAATTTTCTATAATTTTAAAATTAATTTTTAAAATTTTTACGAGTAAAATTTCCCAGCGGTCCCGATTAGCGGTTTCGGGCGCAACGGATCCCCTTGCGGGGCAGCGCCCCTACCCGCGATCTAACCATCGCGAGGGTTCCTTTGCGATCCAACAGCGCCTAAACCCGCTGTCCCAAAACGATTTGGGTCGAGACATTGCCGTTTCGGAAAAATCTTCCCGGCGGGTTCGTTTTTAGCGATTTCGGGTGCAATCGCGGAGCAAATTCCCTTGCGGGGTTAGGGGCAATGCCCCTACCCACGATCTAACCATCGTGAGTTGCTCCTTTGCGATCTAATGGCACCCGACCCCGCTGTCCCAAATGGATTTGGGGCAAAACGAAGCCGTTTAAAAGAAAACTTTCCGGTAGCCGAAGCCTACAAGTGCCGAGACACTTGTGCTTCGCTTCTACGGAAAAATTAATCATAAAAACTCTAAAAACTCAATTTTTACAGAAAATCACAGAAGGTATATTTTTCATAAAAATACAAACGAACTCGTACAAGTCTTTGCACGTGGCTCTGATACCACTGTTGGGTTCTTCGGGCAGCTCACGGAAACCCCGAGTCACCCAAAGCCGTAGATCCGTGCAAAGATTCGTAAACAAAACTTTTCGAAAAACCTTTTCTTGTACGAGTTTGTAAAACCTTTAGATCTACACTAGATAAGGGTTATACCTTCGAAGCGTGCCTTTCGCTTATCCCGCTCGTCCAAGGAGTTGCCGGATCTCTAGACCGTCAAGCGCCGGTCCTCTAGAAGTATCCACACGGACACATAGGTGGAGAAGACCTCACACAAAGGTGTGCTAGCACCTTGGTGAGATTCGGCCAAGCAAGGAGGAGAGGGAGAGGAAGAGCTTGAGAGGAAGAAGGAGGAAGATTCACCACACTTGAATGAAAATGAATTCACTTCAATTCACAAAGTGGCCGGCCACTTTCTTCTAGTGTAACTCCCCATTAAATGCAATTAATGTGAAGTTAATAAGAAAATGACTTTGTAACTTCCATGAGGTGGCATCCATGATGATGTGGAATATCATCATTGGTCCACCTAATGCCAACTCACCAATGAGGTGGCAAAAGGTCAAGTCAAAATTGACCTTTGGTCTTCCTTCTCTAGTCAAGTCAAACTTGACTCAATCTCTACCATGGTTGATCTAATCCAACCATTTGATTCGAGCCAATTTAATATAATGAATCTAATTCATTAAATTAAATTGATTTAATAAGTCATAATCTAAATTAGACTCATTAAATACATGAATCAACTTGAGTCGAACTCAAGTTAGCCCAATTAGGATTACTCTTTATCCAATTGATTCATCAAATGAATCTAATCCTCTTGGTTCATCATATGAACCTAATCTCCATCTAATTGTCCTAAGTGTGTGACCCTATAGGTTCTTGTAACGTTGGCAATGCCCTAAACCCATTTAGGAGCATAAGTAAAGAGCGGTATCTAGCAACACATCATTACTACCCAAGTTACAAGAATGTCGAGATCCGACATCACCTTGTGACTACCAATTGTGACTACTCACAAAATAATGACAAGTGTCCTTCTATCCTAGACATCTAGATTGATCAATATGAGGCATAGACCGTGTCATCCTCTAATCAATCTAAATCTTGAACTCCAAGTAGACTCACTCGATCAAATGAGCTCAACATCTAATGTTGACTCATTTGGGCATGGCCATGCACTTAGTGGTCTCACTCTATCAAGAATACCGATGTCGCTCCCGTCATATGGGAGGGATAGATCTCATCTACATCACTCACATCCCTCTACATAATTCGTTATATACCCAGGAATCGCCTTTATAGTCCACCCAGTTACGGGTGACCTTTGACGAAACCAAAGTACATAACTCCTTATGTAGGGATCCATGGTGACTTCAGGTCTAAGGACTAATAGTCATACTAATAGCCACATGAGAAAGTATATGACACTCATATAACGATCCATGATACTTTCTCATGGCGGGTCATTCAGTATACATTCTCTAATGCATACCCATGTGTCAGCTTGATATCTCTATATCCATGACTTGTGAGATCAAGTCATCGAGCTGACCTACATGCTAGTCTTATTGTATTAACATTGTCCCTGAATGCTAATACTCGACTAGGAATGATTTAGAGTAGTGTTCCCTATATCATCTCACTATCGATTCAACTAATCGATTGATATAGGTATGAACCTTCTACTCAAGGACGCTATTATACTTAGTCTATTTGGCACTAATATAAATAAGTATAATAACCAAACAAATGCCTTTATTAATATACAAGAATATGATATACATGAGTCCATACAAGCATCAAATGATTGGCTCTAGGGCTCTAATTAACACACAGACGGCGTCGGGCAGAAGAGAGGGATCTGGCGGCTCTTGCTCAAACGCTGGCGAGGAGGAAGAGAGGGGAAGAAGAAGCTTGGCCGGCGTTCGATCGGAGAGAAAGAGGTAACCGCCAGTGCCAGGAGGTTAGGGCACTGGTGAATTCGGCGGTGGAGAAGAATGGCACGCGGGGAAAATACAAAACACAGGGAAAAGAAATAAAGAAAAGGGAAATAGGAAAAGATTAAGAAAATAAAACTTTTCCTCATTGAGTGGGGTAACCTAATCCGGCCTTTTCGGGACCCACCTTTATCCCCGTAAACTCGTCCAAACGAGCTCCGAAAAATTCCCGGAAAACGTCCAAAAATTTTGAAAAATCCCCTTATTCATATTCGCCTATTTCCGGTATTTTACAGAAATCGATACATGTGCTTAGGTGCCAAACATGTTAGTCTAGGTAAGGATAATACTAGAAATGCCAACCCTAGAATTAACTCATCTAAGGTTAAGGAAAACCTAAATAGGAATCCCAAAACAACTAGACATATGCCTAGGAATACCTCAAAGAAAAATGACAAATTAAAACTTGAGGTATTAGAGAAGGAAAATCAAGTCTTGAGGTCAAGACTTGATACCTTAGAAAAGACTCTTAAGAATTTGGAGAAGTCAACTCTAGGGTCTAAGGGTCAAAAGCAAAAGCCCAAGGACATGAGAGGTTTGAGTCACAAACCTATGTCTCAAGTGGTCAAGCCCACTTACCATAATGTTCCATTCGATTATGGAACAAGACCTAGAGCTAGGAAGACCATCACCAAGGTCACAAGGGGAGTCACCCCTAGAGTTGATCTTGATGAGTCCCAAATGACCAAGGCTTTAAAGCCTAGGAGGGTCATTAGGATGGTTGCTAGGGAAGTCATGCCTAGTGAATATTTAGTGAACCCAATGAGCTCAAATAGGTTTTGGGTTCCTAGGAGCGTGATTTCATCACGCTAGATGGTTTAGGGTGTGCCCACCTTATTTGGATAGGTAGTTAACCTAATCATGGCAAAAGGTGGCATTTTAGGAAGTTTCAAGGTATAACCAAGCCTTGAAAATGAAATTAAAAATTATTCCTAAGGTGATTAGGATGTGCCAACCACATTTGAGGAATTTTCTAGGGTCAATCTAATTGGCACATAGTGATCTAAAAATCTTTAGTATATGATTTTAGGTCTATTACACTTAGGAATATAGAATTTATGGCAAAATGATCAAAATTATCAAAATGGCAACTAAGGCTAGAATTAGGTATTTTCTATACCTTTATATGTTATTTGTCATATATTGTTTGCCATATGCCATGTCATGACATCATATTTAGTTTATTGTCATTTGAAATGTCATGATAATGCATAGGTTAGTTATATGTCATGCCTTATTTAAGTTTCATACTTTATGCCATGACATCATGACATTGGCACATATGTTCACTTATGATATTATTTTATGTCATGTCATTATCTCTTGCATTTATGATCAATTAAATTGATTTAAGGATAAAAACATAATTTGATATGGAGATCAAATTGTTGTTTAGAAAATGTATGAGAACTTAGCTTAAGATGACCTAAACCCATATCTCACATCAAAATTGACTTGGATGTGTTTGATACACCTTAGATGTGTGTGAGATATTAGGATTATGAGTTAGGATCAAGGTGCATAGTTCTTATACCTAGATGAGCCTAATTCGAAATTGAGGATCATGGGGAAAGGTTGCGTACAAGTCATGTACACTTAGCCCTAAGATTGTGGTCCTAAATTAAATGGTTTAAAATCATTTCAAAATTGATTTGAAAAACCTTGATGAAGCTTTTCTAATGATAGCATTCATCATTGAGCAAGTTGACACAAAGATGGATTAACCTTGAGCTATTTCAAAGTCTTTCGAACTTTGTATCAAGATTTAAAAATGGAAGTTATTTTCATAGAAAACTATTTTTCCATGATAATATATGTTATGAGGAATGTATCCTCAAAATTTTACATTTTTTGGAATTTTCTGTGATTTTTTAGGGGTTTCTGAATTTCGGGAGAAAAAATCAGAAATCCCTATCAGAGATTTGTGGACCGATCAGAGGGGATCCTGATCGGTCCAGGGAAGTCTGGATCGGTCACTGGACCGATCCAGAGAAGTGTGGATCGGTCTGGTGACTGATCCAGTGAGGTTCTGATCGGTCTGGTAACCAATCAGAGCGTGCCAAAATGCTGATTTTCGACTGTTGTCTGAAATTTCAGCTGTGGAAGTTAGTGTTTTAGATTTCTAAAGGGTTGAAACTCTCCAAGACATTGTTGGTGCAATGGTCAAGGAGGAGTTGACCTTTAGGGGGAGTTTTTACTCGTCAAGATTTCTGAGGATGAGTGATATGGGATTATCACTAAGTTGACTGTGGATTTTAGTATCAAGGGGGAAATTAAGGGTTTCAATGAAAGGTATGAGACTTTCATTAGGAAGAAACTCTTGACCTTGATTCACTCTTTTTGATGTGTGTCAAAAAGGAGGAGAATGTCAAGAGAATGTTCAAGGATGAACATTGGAGTTTGGGGAGAATGTTCAGAGAATGTTCAAGGAAGAACATTGGAGAACTATTGGAAAACCTAAGTTAGGTTATCGGGCTAACCTAACTTGATTATGATTTTTGTCAAACATCAAAAAGGGGGAGATTGTTGGTGCAACCTTAGGACAAGGTTGACCTGGGTGACCCGACTCGAGTTGACCTGACTCGAGGTATATTTTGATGTTTGACAAGAATGGAGAAGTTATATTTTGATGTTTGACAAGAATAGGAACTTGGGGGAGTGTGGGTGCAACCTTTGGTCAAGGTTGATCTGGTTGACCCGACTTGAGTTGACCTGATTCACGGAAAAGTCCAAGCAGGGAGCTTGGCACGTGGAAAAGTCCAAGTATGGAGACTTGGCACGGAAAAGTCCAAGCAGGGAGCTTGGCACGGGAGAAGTCCAAGTATGGAAGCTTGGCATGGGAAGTCGGAGAGGGCTCGGTAGCTCGTTCTCCGGACTAGGTCGGAGAGGGCTCGGGAGCTCGTTCTCTGGACCAGACGAAGTCGGAGAGGGCTCGGCAGCTCGTTCTCCGGACTAGGTCAGAGAGGGCTCGGGAGCTCGTTCTCTGGACCAGACAGAGTTGGAGAGGGCTCGGTAGCTCGTTCTCCGGACTAGGTCAGAGAGGGCTCGGTAGCTCGTTCTCTGGACCGGATGAAGTCGGAGAGGGCTCGGTAGCTCATTCTCCGGACTAGGTCAGAGAGGGCTCGGTAGCTCGTTCTCTGGACTGGATGAAGTCGGAGAGGGCTCGGTAGCTCGTTCTCCGGACTAGGTTAGAGAGGGCTCGGTAGCTCGTTCTCCAGACTAGGTCAGAGAGGGTTCGGTAGCTCGTTCTCTGGACCGGACGTGGAAGTCGGAGAGGGCTCGGTAGCTCGTTCTCTGGACTAGGTCAGAGAGGGCTCGGTAGCTCGTTCTCTGGACCGGACTTGGAAGTCGGAGAGGGCTCGGTAGCTCGTTTCTCCAAACTAGGTCAGAGAAGGCTCGGTAGCTCGTTCTCTAGACCGAGAAGGCTTTAGGATTTAGGGCTGGAAAGCTCTAAGGCATTGGATCGGTCTGGTGACCGATCTAGTGATACTCAGGTTTATCTGATCGGTCTGGTGACCGATCAGTAACCAAACAGTGGTTTGCTGTAGGTTATCTGATCGGTTCACAGACCGATCAGAAAACGATCAGGAAGCTACTGATCGTTGCCTGATCGGTCCACAGACCGATCAGGCTTTAAAGCCAACCCTCACAGAGATGGCTGACCGGTCTGGGGACCGATTAGCCTAGGGCCTGATCAGTCCACAGACCGATCAGATGGCTCCCAGACCGATCAGGGTGAAGCCTGATCGGTCTAGGCCTAGCCGTTGCGACACAACGACTAGATTTCTGTGTTGCTCTTTGTCTTCTTCACAGGTGCAGCAGGTGCAGGATATATATCGAGGTCGAGGGCCTCTATAGGAATAGTTCTTGTTCTTCCTCCTTACTGCGATTTGAGCTTTGCTGAGCTCCTCTTTGCTGAAGCTTCGTGTGAGCTTCCCTCGACTGGGTGATCAGCTGTTGTTGACATCGTGAAGTTGCTGCTTCATCGAACACCAGTCGACGAGAAGGCAAGCAAAGTGTTTTTACATTTATATTGTTCTTGTTTTCTTTCTCTATTGGTTGTACTCCATTATTGCTATTGCAAGAGAGATTGTGGCGAGGTTTCTCCACCCAGAAGGAGTTCATATTAGCCGGTTATCCGGGGTCTCATCTACCGACAGATTGATAGGCTTCGTCCACCTTACGGACACGCCGAGGAGTAGGAGTATCATCTCCGAACCTCGTTACATCATCGTGTTTGAGGTTTGATCTTCTCCACTTTCGTTTCTACATTGTATTTCCGCTACGCTAACCTAAATTGTAGGAAGAAACGATAATTTGAGGTCGGCTATTCACACCCCCCCTCTCTAGCCGCATCCGAAGGTCCTAACACCCGGGAAGGGAACATTAGGCGTCGATCCGGCTTAGATCCATTTCAGATATCTAAGTCGAGATCGTGACTAGATTCCGGTCTCGGAAAGATGGAATCTAAGTCATACTTTTCATGTCAAACTTATGAACTGTGCTAATACTTTGTTTTGCAGGAAATTTATTATACTTGCCTCAGACTAACCTTGTCTTGCAGGAGAAGGATCTGTTCTGGAGAAAGGGGATCCGGGCGCCCGGAGGGGATCCGGGCGCCCGGAGGTCCGGGCGCCCGGGAGGCAAGTTTTATCCCGATTGCGCGTCGCCACATGGAGCTCGCTGGTTGGACCTGCCACGTCTCACCAGGGCGCTTGGAAGGGATCCGGGGCACCCCGAGCTTCATATAAAAGAAGGGGCAGGGGTGGAGCTTCAACAAAAAAAACTCAGAACTCTCTGCTCTACTGTGCTCCTACGACGCCTTGAGGCTACTCCGACAAAGCGTTGTCTTCAGTTTACTTCTTTTCAGTTTATTGGTATTTTTGTTCTATTAATTCCTGTACTTAGTTTGTAATATCTTTCGAATTGATAGTGATTGCCCATCGAAAGCACCCTCATGTGCGGGCCTTGGAGTAGGAGTCGCCAAAGGCTCCGAACCAAGTAAATCCTTGTGTTCGCTTTGGCTTACTGTTTTACTTTTCCGCTGCGTTTACTTTGTTCGAACGTTTTTCGATATTCACCCCCCTCTATCGAACGTCTACGATCCAACAACTATGTCCTAGTAATCTAGGTTGACAATGTCCCTAAGAGGAGCTCATAAGATTTTTCATGTTAAACCCTGCAGGTGGACTTAGTTTGACATGACAATAAGTTTGAGTGGTACTACTCTTGGACTAAGATATTAATTAAAGAGAGTTGTTAGTAACTCATTTAATTAGTGGACATTCGACATCTTAAACACAGGGAGACTAGCACACTCATAATAAGAAGGAGCCCAAAATGTAATTTAGGATTAGTGCAGTAGTTTAATAATAATTCTTTAGTGGTATGAATTATTATTGATGAAATTAAGTTGGGTGTTCGGGGCGAACATGGGAAGCTTATTTTCATCGGGAGACCAAAACCAATTCCTCCTTCGATCCCTATTGTAGCCTCTTATATATAGAGAATTATACCCACCGTATACCTACCTCCTACCCACCCTTAGGTGGTTAGCCAAGCAAGCTTGGAGTCCAAGCTTGAGTCGGCCAAGCTAAGGGTTGAGTCAAGATGAGGGGGTCGACCATAGCTTGGAGTCCAAGCTTGTTATGGCCGACCCTAATAAATATAAAAGGATTTTATTTTAAATCTTTTCTTATGTGGATATCATGGTTTTAAAAGAGAGAGTTTAAAATTTAAAATTTTCCTTTTATAGCTTTCTACAAAAGATTAAGTGAAAGATTTGATATCTTTCCTTATTTGTAGTTAAAAGGAAGATTTTAATTTTTGATAAAATTTTTCTTTTTTGTAACCATGTTCATGATTTAAAAGAGAGTTTTAAAATTAAATATTTCCTTTTATAAGTTTCTACAAAAGATTAAGAAAAGATTTGATATCTTTCCTTATTTGTAGATTGAAAGGAAGATTTTAATTTTAGAGAAAACTTTTCTTTTTGGAAATCATCCACATGTTTTAATAGAGAGATTTTAATTTATAAAGTTTCCTTTTATAACCAACCATGAAGGGAAAAATTATTAGAGAAATTTTTATTAAAATTTAGAAAGCAAATTAGGAAGTTTTAATTCTTGTGTTATTAAAGCTTTCCTTCCTTGAAGCTATAAGGTGGCCGACCACTTAATATATGAAAAGGAAATTGTTTTTAATCAATTAAATTTTCATTTTCATGGCAAAGGAAATAAGAAAATTTTTATTTAAATTTTCCTTATTTGCCAAGACCAAGGATTATAAAAGAGAGGGAGGGGGTGCCTTCATGAGACACAACTCTATTCTATTTTCCTCTCCTCTCTTCCTTGGTGGTGGCCAACCATAAGCTCCTTGCTCTTCTCCTTTTCTCTTCATCCTTGGTGGCCGGCGGCATCAACACAAGAGGAATCCTTGGTGGTCGGTTCTAGCTAGGAGAAGAAGGAGAGAAAGGAGGCTTTGCTCTTGCGTCCCTTTGGAGCTTGAAGGTTGCTGGCCGAATCTTGCAAGAAGGAAGGTGTTGGTGGTTCTCATCTTGGTAGATCGTTGCCCACACAACGTCCGAGATAAGAAGAGGAATACGGTAGAAGATCAAGAGGTTATTGCTTACAAAGAAAGGTATAACTAGTAATTGTTTTCCGCATCATACTAGTTTTCTTTGTATGAATTCCAAATACAAGAGGCTAGTGATTCTAGATTTTCGGATTAGATATTCGAAGTTGTGTTTCTTTTGTTTTGTTTTTTCGAATTTGTGATTCGATTATTCCTTTTGGTTAAACCTAGAGTTATATAAGGAAATTAAATATTAGGTTTCTTTAAAAGGCTTTATCTAGGCGGTGGTGGATAATCCCATACCCAAGAAGGCCTAGTGCCTCGCCATGCAGTCCTGGAAGCCAATTATAGAAATTAATATTTAATTGAATTTATAACATAGGTGGATTTGGATCAATAACGTTAAGCATCGTTTGTAATCCAAGTCTAAACCATTAAGAACAAATAAGTTAAATTTGGAATCAATAATGTTAAGTTCTGTTTGCGATTCCGAATTTAATTTCTAAAGAACACAATAGGTTGTTAGGAAAGGTTCAGGACTTGTACAAATTTTTGTACAGTGGAACTGGTATAATCTTCCTGTTGGGACTTTCGAGCCGCAAAAACTGCTTTTTACGTTGCGGAAACCTCGAAGTCATGCCACGGATCCGTGCAAAGATATATAAAATAAATCATGTACATGTTTCTAACCTAGATCTACCTTAGATCTACATGAATAAGAAGCGTTACCTTTGTTGCGAAGCCCTTCGCTTAGCCTATGCAATTGCTCCATTGTTGTCACAATAGAGCTTTATAGGATCGACTATGCTAGGAATCACCCAAGATCAGTAATGAACTTGCGGATCTAAACTGCCTCCTTTGCTGCTTCTGATGTAGCAATATACTCGGTCTCTGTTGTAGAATCAGCAACTGTGTCCTGCTTCGAACTCTTCCAGCTCACAGCACCACCATTCGAGTAAAACACGAACCTAGACTGTGATCTATAATCATCTTGGTCAGTTTGGAAGTTGACATCACTGTAACCCTTTACAGCTAGCTCGTCATCGCCTCCAAATATCAAGAAATATTCTTTAGTCCTTCTTAAGTACTTAAGAATATTCTTGACTGCTATCCAGTGACGCTCACCTGGATCTGACTGGTATCTGCTCGTTATGCTCAAAGCATATGAAACATCAGGACGAGTACAGAGCATGGCATACATGATAGATCCTATGGCTGAAGCATAAGGGATCTTATCCATGCGCGCTCTCTCCTCTCTAGAAGAGGGACTTTGAGTCTTCGAAAGACTCACACCATGTGACATCGGCAGAAATCCTTTCTTGGAATTCTGCATGGCAAACCGTAGTAATACCTTGTCAATATATGTACTTTGACTTAGGCCAAGCAATCTCTTAGATCTATCTCTATAGATCTTTATGCTTAGAATACAGGCTGCTTCACCTAAGTCTTTCATTGAGAAACAATTCCTAAGCCAAGTCTTTACAGACTACAGTAAAGGGATGACATTTTCAATGAGTAGTATATCATCCACATACAATACAAGGAAGACAACTGTGTTCCCAACAATCTTCTTGTAGACACAGGGTTCATCTTCATTCTTGATGGAACCAAACTGTTTGATCGCATCATCGAATCGAAAATTCTAGCTCCGAGAAGCTTGCTTTAGTCCATAAATGGACTTATGCAGCTTGCATACTCTGCCAGTATGTAGTGGATCTACAAAACCCTCAGGTTATGTCATGTGCACATCCTCGAGCAAGTTTCCATTCAGAAACGCGGTTTTGACATCCATCTGCCAGATCTCATAATCGTGGTATGTTGCAATAGCAAACATGATCCGAATGGATTTAAACATCGCTACTGGAGAAAAGATTTCATCATAGTCAATACCATGAATTTGTTTGAAACCTTTAGCTACCAAGCGACCCTTATAGGTAATAAGTCCATCCATGTCAGTCTTTCTCTTAAAGACCCACTTACACCAGTTTGACGCCTTCAGGTGGATCAACCAAAGTCCATACTTGGTTGGTGTACATGGATTCCATCTCGGATCTCATAGCCTCTAGCCATGACTCAGAATCTGGTCTCATCACAGCTTCCTGATAGGAGGTAGGCTCATTCTCAACGAGCATAACGTCATCATGGACAGATAAGAGAAATGAGTATCTCTCAGGCTGACGACGTACCCTATTAGACCTGAAAAGAGGTAGGTCTACTTGAACTGGTTGTTATTCCTCAACTCCTTGTGGAACAATCTCATCATCCACAACAATTTGTGGTTCCAGTTCAACTTCCATCAAGACTTCAGTGCTATGGTCCATATCTTGAACTTCTTCAAGATCGAACGTACTCCCACTAGTTTTCTAAAAACAAAGTCCCTTTCTAGAAATACCCCAGTCTTAGCCACAAACACTTTGTGTTGCCTGGGAATGTAGAAGTAATATCCCTTCGTTTCCTTGGGATATCCTATAAAATAACACTTATCGGATTTGGGTCCCAGTTTGTCTGAGACTTGACGTCGAACGTAAGCCTCACAACCCCAAATCCTCATAAAAGACACCTGGGCATCTCTCCCAGTCCATATCCTATATGGTGTCTTTATCACAGTCTTGGATGGAACACGGTTAAGTGTGAAGGCTGCTGTGTTTAGAGCATATCCCCAAAAGGATATAGGAAGATCTGTGTGACTCATCATAGATCGTACCATATCTAATAGGGTACGATTCCTCCTTTCAGATACACCATTCCACTGAGGTGTTCTAGGAGGAATGAGTTGGGATAGAATCCCACACTCAACTAGATAGTCACGAAACTCATGGCTAAGGTATTCACCACCTCGATCTGATCAAAATATTTTAATACACTTGCCTAGCTAGTTTTGTACTTTATTCTTGAATTTTTTGAACTTTTCAAAGGATTGTGATTTATGTGTCATGAGATACACATAACCATATCTACTGAAGTTATCAGTAAATTTAATGAAGTATCTATAACCACCTCTGGCAGCGACATTGAAAGGGCCACATACATCACTATGTATAAGTTCTAACAAGTCAGTCGCTCTTTCGTTGTGTCCACTAAAGGGAGTCTTGGTCATCTTACCCAGTAGGCATGACTCGCATGTCTCATATGATTCGAAATCAAATGAGTCCTGCAAACCATCTTTATGGAGCTGAGATAAGCGATTCTCATTTATATGACCTAAGCGACAATGCCAGAGATAGGTTTGGTTCATTTCATTTGACTTGAACCTTTTGGTACTTATGTTATAGATGAGGTTCTCTAAGTCTAGAATATAGAGTCTGTTCATCAGAGGTGCACTACAGTAGAACATATCTTTTAAATAATCAGAACAACATTTGTTCTTTATTACAAAAGAAAAGTCTTTCTTCTCCAAACAAGAGACTGAAATGATGTTCTTTGTAAGAGAAGACACATAATAACATTCATCTAATTCGAGTACAAGCCCAGAGGGCAGAGATAGATAGTAAGTTCCTACAGCAACAGCAGCAACCCGTGCTCCATTGCCTACTCATAGGTCCACCTCACCCTTCGTCAATGCCTTGCTATTTCTCAGCACCTGTACATTAGTACAAATGTGAGAAGCACATTCGGTATCTAATACCCACGATGAAGAAATAGAGAGATTGACTTCTATAACATGTATACCTGAAGTAGAAATCTTATTTCTCTTCTTCTTAAGATCTTCCAGGTATCCTTTGCAGTTCCTCTTCCAGTGCCCTGCTTGTCCTTGATATAGTTGATGAAGATGTTCAACCATGTCATAAGCAGTCATCAACTCATGTTGCTTCTGAAGCTCAGAGTTCATGGTTGTGAGCATGAGGCATGACACATCTAATGCGTCATCTTGATGCTTCTTATAAGCATCTCAGTCAGCTCGCGTGGCAGTGGCAGGAGGTGCCTCCGGAATGAGCTTCTCCAGGACGTACAGTTTTCTTTCTTGTGTGAGAACGATTCTCAGATTCCTATACCAGTCCAGTAAATTAGCTCCATTGAGCTTGTCCTTGTCAAGGATAGAACGCAGGGAGAAGGTGTTCGTGTTTGTCGACATGGCAATCTACAACAGAAATAATGCAGAAAGTAAATATCATATTCCTTTAATCATTTAATTAGGCCTTTAACTAAATGATGCTCCCACTGAATTATGGAGCTTTTGTAGAATCAAGTCATGGATGTAGTCAAACCACACTACTAGATTCTTACTAATTAGCTATAATTTTCATGGGACAAGATCCACATTATACTATGACTTGAGTTAGCTTTGGCTAAAACACCCAAGACTTAGTATGATCGGTAGATAACTAATTATCAATTACATCTCTATGCAACTCTTGTTTATAGGATCAAAAATCTCATTTATATTAAAACTTGAGTTAGCTTTGGCTAAATCGCCCAAGATTTAGTATAAATGTGATTTTTATCCTATCGTCCAATCGTTGGAAAATGCCTATAGTTTTACCCGATCCAATTGAGTTAACTAGTTATGCTCAATCTAATTGAGTTTGTACTCACTCAAGCTTTGATAGGCGAGACCAAGGTTGTCCCTCCGCACCCTACCAAGATAATATGCGTTGCTCTATTTTGGCAGATTCAACAACAACAAATGATCGAGGTAGTAATGGGTATCAAAACTTGGTAGGCATATCGAGTTGACTTGATTAAGATCTAATCTAATCGTGGATTCGTATCTTATACGCATCAAGACACTAATTATCGTACATTATCATGCATCACATACACAAGCAATGATAGATAACTAATTATTTTGTGATGAGGTCATGGCCCTACTACGATCTTTTTAAGCTAATGAAAAGATCGGATGGTCAACCTAGGGTCAACGACTTCTTCAAGCGCCTCCCTTTGACCGTCATGTGTTGAAATCACCCTCGTAACTCCTTCTTGAGTGGACCTTCCACCGCTTCATTTTGTACATTATAAATGTGAAACTCGAGTTACATTCGAGTCTAAATTCTATTTACAACAAGAATATAAAAGAGAAGGTACGACGCGCAGGTCGCATATCAATACAACACGCACAACACAAAAATGGCGCGCATGACATATTATGAATTAAACACATTTTAACCAATCATATTGGGGTTTTTGGGCCATGACCATCACAAAATCACACATAATTCTAAATTATGTATTTTATATAAATTTCTATAATTTTACTACTAATTTTATCGATTTTATGAGTCACAACTTCCTAGCAGTCCCGTTTAGCGATTTTCGGGGGCGATCGCGGGACAATGCCCCTTGCGGGGTTAGGGGCAGCACCCCTTCTCACGAAATGAATATCGCGAGTGTCCCATCTTGATCTAACATTGCCTTAAGCCACTGTCCCAAAATGATTTGGGCGAGACCTTGCCGTTTCGGAATGTTTTTCTCGGTAGTTAAAGCCTACAAGTGTCCAAGCACTTGTTGCTTCGCTTCTACGAGAAAAATACTCACAAAATCTATAAAAATAGCAAATTTACAGAAATTTAAAGATCTGAAATATTTTCATAAAAATAAAATACAAACTTGTACATGCTTCGCACGTGGCTCTGATACCACTGTTGGGACTTTCAAGCCATAAAAACCATTTTTTTGCGTTACGAAAACCTTGAAGTCTTGTCACGGATCCGTGCGAAGATATATAAAATAAATCATGTACATGTTTCTAACCTAGATCTACCTTAGATCTACATGAATAAGAAGTGTTACCTTTGTTGCGAAGTCCACTGTTGGGACTTTCGAGCCGCAAAAACAGCTTTTTTCATTGCGGAAACCTCGAAGTCTTGCCACGGATCCGTGCGAAGATATATAAAAATAAATCATGTACAAGTTTCTAACCTAGATCTACCTTAGATCTACATGAATAAGAAGCGTTACCCTTGTTGCGAAGCCCTTTGCTTATCCCGCTAGTCCAAAAGGTTACCGTATCTTGAGAGTGTCAAGCGTACACTCCTCTATACGTATCCACATGGACAATAGGTGGAGAAGAACCACTTAGAGTGTGCTAGCACTCTTGGGTGGCTCGGCAATGGAGGAGAAGGAGAGAGAGCTAGAAGAGAGGAAGAATAATGATGATTCATTCATTATGAAAATATAAGAGTATTTTAAGTATTTTCATCTAATGAAAATACTTAATGCTCATTAACTCCATTAATGAGCCTCATTAATGAGTATTTAATGAATATTCATTCTTAATTAAATGGTCATTTTGAAACTCCTCTTCTCTTCATAATTTGAATCGAAATTTGAATCTAATATTCAAATTGAATTCATAATTCAATAAATGTCACCATTTATCATTGAATTCAAAATTCAATGAATATCATCATTAAGTCTTACTTGAGTCTAACTCAAGTCTAGCCTCACTTGAGTCTAACTTAATCGAGTCTTACTCAATTAATCTAATTTGGATTACACTTAATCCAATTTGGTTCATCATATGAACCTAATCCTCTTGGTTCATCATATGAACATAATCTCTATCTAATTGCCCTTTGTGTGTGACCCTATAGATTCTTGTAACGTTGGCAATGCTCCTAAACCCATTTAGAAATATAAGTAATGAGCGGTATCGAGCAACACATCATTACTACCCAAGTTACAAGAATGTTGAGATCCAACATCATCATTGTGACTATTAATTGTGACTCTCACAATATGTGACAACGTCCTTCTATCATTGACATCTAGATTGATCAATTGAGGCATAGACCGTGTCATCCTCTAATATCTATGTCTTGAACCCCAAGTAGACTCACTCTAATCAAATGAGCTCAATATCTCATATTGACTCATTTGGGTATGACCATGCACTTAGTGGTCTTACTCTATCAAGAATCATGATGTCACTCCCGTCATATAGGAGGGATAGATCCCATCTACATCAATCACATACCTCCGCATAATTTGTTACATACCCAGTAATCGCCTTTATAGTCCATCCAGTTACGGGTGACGTTTGACGAAGCCAAAGTATGCAACTTCTTATGTAGGGAACTATGTTGACTTCAGGTCCAAGGACTGATAGTCATACTAATACTCATATGAGAAAGTATATGACACTCATATAACGATCCATGATACTTTCTTATGGCGGGTCATTCAGTATACATTCTCCAATGCATACCCATGTGTTAACTTGATATCTCTATATCCATGACTTGTGAGATCAAGTCATCGAGTTGACCTACATGCTAGTCTCATCGCATTAACATTGTCCCTGAATATTAATACTTGATTAGGAATGATTAAGAGTAGTGTTCTCTATATCATCTCACTATTAATTCAATTAATTGATTGATATAGATAAGAACCTTCTACTCAATGACGCTATTATACTTAGTTATTTGCCACCAATACAAGTAAATATAATAACCATAAAGAAATGCCTTTATTAATATATAGGAATATGATACATCGAGTTCATTCAACAATCATCATATAATTAGCTCTGGGGCTCTAACTAACACTTCCTTGGACCAACCAACAAGTACCATCTAACCTTTTAAGCCATACTTAACCAGAATCTCATAACCGGGGTATTACAATAACCATCCTTTGATATGGATTTAATTGATCATAATAATTCTGATCACCACTAATTGAAACTTGTATGTTTCGTGCATAATCATCATCAGATATAAACGATTCACCATGAGATGTCCAATTATAGTACTTCGGGATAAATCCAAATCTACAAAGATGTTCTTCAACTTTATCGTAGAGTAAAAATTTGCCATTATAACACTTTTTACAAGGACAACTTGGCTAGATGCAAAATTCAAAAATTGCCTCAAGCCAAATGATAAACTCATCAGTTAAACCGCGACGATCAGGCAAGTTCTTGTTATACATCCAGCTTATTTCATTCTGCATTTTGTCTATTTTCAATACACTATATTAATAAAAACTATAAGATGATATACTAATGATGAATATGTACTTAGTGCACATATAAATGAAATAAAATATAACAAAGAAAACAATAACATCAGATAGTATAATAGGCACATTTATTTCATTATTGCAATAAAGTTGGATAGTATTAACAAACATATATAACCTGCATATCTAGATATAAATAAACTACATTTATGTTATCATTATAAATAAAAATTAGATATCCTTACACTAATGCTACCATTATTAAAATAACATATCTAGATACATATACATAACAACGGAGAATAAAGATGAGTGTTTCTCCAAGCCACGTCAAATACAAATTAATCTGCATAAACAATAATACGAAGTTTACAATCATATACTATTGGACACCCACAAACATTACTACACTGTGGGTCGGCAATAGCCGTAGGGGCCAGCAGTAGCCGTAGGGGCCAGCAGTGGCTGCAGGGGCCGGTAGTAGCAATCGGCCTACGGCTGCCAGCAACCAGCTAGGGCCACGACTGCTAGTAGCCAGGAAGATTTAGATCCGGTGGCGCGCGGCTGCTAGCGGCCAGTAAGGTCCAGATCCGACGACGCGTGGCTACTAGCAGCTAGTACGGTCTGGATTTGGCAGTCTGCGACTACCAGCGGCCAGGAAGGGCTGGATCTGGTGGTCGACGGCTACTAGCGGGCAACAAGGGCCTGATCCGGCGGCTCTCAGCGGCTGCCAGCGGCTAGCAAGGCCCGGATCTTGCGGCTTGTGGCTGGCGTGCAAGGGTAGCCTCGACGAGGAGGCACTGCAGCTACTGTGCAAGGGTGGCCACACGACAAGGCAAGGTGACTGCCGTGCATGGGCAGTCACATGACAAAGCGCCGCTGCTATCGTGCAAGGGGAGACACGACGAACCCACCGGAGATGAGACAGATGAGAGAGGAAAGAAACCCGAAGGTTAACTACCGGAGATCGTGGATTCGTGGCCGAAACAAAAATTCCACTGGCGTTGTGAAAAGAAGGAAGAAGAAAGAAATTAGGGATGTCGGGATGATATTAGGGTAAATTTGGGGACAATTAAAAATTCATCCCCAAGTTCGTCCCGAATCTAGGATGAAATTTAGTTCATCCCAGATCTGGGACGAACTTCAAAGTTCGTCCCAAATCTTTGTTTTTTTTAATCGAGGAATAAAGTGATAAAAATGCAGATGCATGACCTAAACACCACGGAATGACATGAAACGAATTCCTATACATTCGTATAAATCTCCTGATCACAATGATGACATCAAACATTTTTTTCACTCAATATTTTGAGGTTCATAAATTTTTTTATCAACAATTAAAATTTTCATTTCCAAAAGTTTAAAAACCTTAAAATATTAGGTGAAAAAATTATTTCATGTCATCATTGTGATCAGAAGATCGATACGAACACATAAGAACTCATTTCGTGTGATTCCGAGGTCTTTAGCTCATGCATCCACATTTTTATCATATTTTTTCTGATTTTAAAAAAATAAAAATTTAGAACGAGCTAAGAAATTCGTCCCTAATCTGGGACGAATCTCTATTTTTTTTTAATTGAGGCATAAAGCGATAAAAATGTGAATGCATGACCTAAACACCTCGGAATGACACGAAACGAGTTCATATGTGTTTGTATCGATCTCCTGATCACAATGTTGGCCTCAAACATTTTTTTCACTCAATATTTTAAAGTTCATAAATTTTTTATCAACAATTAAAATTTTCATTTCCAAAAATTTAAAAACCTCAAAATATTAGGTGAAAAAATTATTTCATATCATCATTATGATCAGAAGATCGATACGAACGCATAAGAACTCGTTTCATGTGATTCCGAGGTCTTTAGCTCATTCATCCACATTTTTGTCACATTTTTTCGGATTTAAAAAAATATAAATTTGGGACGAACTATGAAATTCATCCCTAATCTGGGACGAACTGCGAAGTTCATCCCTGATCTGGGATGAACTTTGAAGTTCGTCCCAAAATTTAATTTCCTTAAAAATTTAAAATAAATTCTTTTAAAAATTAAAAACTAGCTCTAAAGAGCTCGGAATGACATCTAACAAATTTCCATGTGCTCGTATCGATCTCATAACCACATTAGTGGCCTCAAACATTTTTCCTTCCTAATAAAATTAGATCCATAATTTTCGAATATCAAAATGACTTTAGCATTTTCAAATCTAACTCTTTTTTTTTACTAAGTCATAGGTTCTATCAATTTGATCTATTTAATTTAATTATCGCAAACTATATTAGTTCTTTGAGTTCACTAATATGGTCATGAGATCGATACGAGCGCATAGAAATTTGTTCCAGTCATTTCAAGCTCTATAAGTCTAGTTTTTATTTTTTGAAAGATTTCATTTAGAATTTTTAAAGATTTTAATTTTGGGATGAACATTTTAGTTCGTCCTAGATTTGGGACAAACTTCAAAGTTCGTCATAAATCTCTATTTTTTTAATTGAGGGATAAAGCGATAAAAATGCGGATGCAGGACCTAAACACCTCAGAATGACGCGAAACGAGTTCCTATGCGTTCGTATTGATCTCCTAATCATAATGATGGCCTCAAACATTTTTTTACTCAAAATTTTGAGGTTCATAAATATTTTTAACAACAATTAAAATTTTCATTTTCAAAAATTTAAAAACCTCAAAATATTAGGTGAAAAAAATTATTTCATGTCATCATTGTGATCAGAAGATCGATACGAACACATAGGAACTCATTTCGTGTGATTCCAAGGTCTCTAGCTCATGCATCCATATTTTTATCATATTTTTTTATTTAAAAAAATAAAAATTTAGGACGAACTATGAAATTTGTCCCAAAATTTAATTTCCTTAAAAATTCAAAATAAATTCTTTCAAAAATTAAAAACTAACCCTAAAGAGCTCGGAATGACATGGAACAAATTTTCTTGTGCTCGTATCGATCTCATGACCACATTAGTGGCCTCAAACATTTTTCCCTCCTACTAAAATTAGATCCATAATTTTCGAATATCAAAATGACTTTAATATTTTCAAATCTAACTCTTTTTTTACTAAGTCATAGGTTCTATCAATTTGATCTATTCAATTTAATTATCGCAAACTATATTAGTTCTTTAAGTTCACTAATGTGGTCATGAGATCGATACGAGCATATAGAAATTTGTTCCATGTTATTCCGAGCCCTATAGGTCAAGTTTTTATTTTTTGAAAGATTTTATTTAGAATTTTTAAATATTATAATTTTGGGACAAACTTTTTAGTTCATCCCAGATCTGGGGCGAACTTCAAAGTTTGTCCCAAATCTCTATTTTTTTAATTAAGGAATAAAGCGATAAAAATATGGATGCATGACCTAAACACCTCGGAATGACACGAAATGAGTTCATATGCATTCGTATCGATCTCCTGATCACAATGATGACCTCAAATATTTTTTTCACTCAATATTTTAAAGTTCATAAATTTTTTTGTTAATAATTAAAATTTTCATTTCCAAAAATTTAAAAACCTTAAAATATTAGGTGAAAAAATTATTTCATGTCATCATTATGATCAGAAGATCGATACGAACACATAGGAACTCGTTTCGTGTGATTCCAAGGTCTTTAGCTCATGCATCCACATTTTTGTCATATTTCTTTTATTTAAAAAAAATAAAAATTTAGAACTGTAACGACCACCCTTCTTACAACTCTACTACTCTCTAAGGTGACCGTTACTTAACTATTAACTCTACTTAACCGGTGTGATCGAAACCACGAGGAATCTCTACCGAAAAATTTCGACAGAGTCTCCCCTGTACCGGTGACCATAAACATCAATACATACACAGTATACACAGTCACAGGTGGCTGGAACATATATCAAACACCCACGCAGTTCATATATAATCAAAATAACCAACTTTCACAAAACACGATAAAACAATCCAAATGACATGGAACTCAAAATATATTCTCGATGTTTATTAATCACTACAATGCGAAAAACTCGACAACATCCCAAGTCTCTCCCATAGTCCTGGCATCACACACCATCCGCACCTCCTCGTCATCTTCCTTTATCTGCAGTAAGAGGAAATGCAAAGTATAAGCAAAATGCTTAGTAAGCGCTATCTAACTCACAAAAACTCGATATGCATGTGAATATACTGAAAACTAAAACTGAATGTAACGACCCAATTTTCCTTATTTTGAGTTCTGAATATCCTTAAAAATATTTGGAAATGCTTTTAAAATATTCTAGAGATTTTTAGAAATTTTTAGAGTATTTTTATGCAAATTTTGGAGTCCGTTTGGTATTTTTACCGAGTGGAGAAAGTTTAAAAAAAAAAAGAAAAATAAAATAAAAACCAAAGTGCAAGAGCTGGGATTCGAACCCAGCTTCTCGGGCCCAAGCAGTAAGCGGCCCAACCAACCGAGCTGAGCTCGTTTTGTTAACTAAGTGGGGGAACAAATATATTTAAGTAATAGATGGAACCAAAATAACCCAGGTTATTTAAGGAGGTAAATTTCTTCCCGAGCCCTAAAAAAAATCCTTTTCCCCTCTTTTTCTCTCCCGACGGCGCTGTTCTCCTCTCGGGCGAAACCGCAGCCAAGGCTAGGGTTCCTCCTCCCGACGCCGGCGAGGGGTTTTTCCGGCCGGTCTCCAACCGTGGGTGACCTTTCCGGCAAGGAAAGCTCGGGGAACACAAGGAGAAGGGAGAAACGAAGCTCTACCGAAACCCTAGGGCATTTCTCTTCGGTTGTAAGTTCAAGAACCCGATGTAAGTGCTTCTCACCTGCGGTAGGAGTAGCTTTTGGGGTTTTTGTTCGCATTTTCTTGTTGTTGTGTAATGAACAAGAGCAGCCCTTCATTCTAGCCTATTGTCCAGATTTCAACCTTTGCTAGCATTTCGGTTTGGGCTTTGGTTCAAGTTCTTTTGCTGTTTTTTAGATCACGGACAGATTTTTTTAAGTGTCTTCTTGATTTGTTACAGCATGCTTATCTAAATGTATTTACCTTACATTTCAAGCATATCTAAGTAGTTATGTTTCCTTCAAGACATGGCATGATCAAAGAATTGTTAAGATTCAAGAATAAATTGGTTTTACAAGTTTGCTATTTGGAATCTGTTTGCTGCCGTGGACCTGACCAAACATATTTCATATGACCATGTAGTCTTTTAAGTACTGTTGAGTTTTGTTTTGAATATATACAGATATAAATATCAGTGCCATGTAGTTTAAAATCTCTTGTTTGCTGAATAAATGAGAGAAGTACAAGAAAAGCAATACTAAGATACAATCTGATCCTAAGGTTCAGAATTTAGAACCAAGGCACACTAAGTGCTTAAATAAATGCCAAGGCATTTATTGAGAAGAAGTATTTAAAGAAGGATATAAAGAAAAGTATTTTACTTTTAAAAGGGCATGTACCGGACACAAGGTCCAAGAGATGGGCTCCAAGTTGCCCCTAGACATAAGGTCTAGAAGTGTCTTAATGGTTTTGAGATTAGCTACCTCAATTCTCATTAAGAAAGGCGCGCAAAGTGGTACAATGCCGGGCCCAAGTAAAGTTGAATATTATTTTAAAGTATAAAAATATTAATTTGGAAACAAACAGAACAAGTTCTTTTATTTAAGTTGCAAATTTCTAGCAAGTTAAATTGTTGTTTCCTTTAGAGATGCATGATGTAGTTCTATCTGCTATTTTCATGTGATGTAGTTCTATCTGCTATTTTCATGTTGAGCATGTACTCCCTGTTTTCAGTTACGTTTATGCATTCCTTATCGGATTTTGTGAGTAGAAAGCACTTACTAAGCTTTTAGCTTATAGATACTATTTTTTTTCCTCCTACTGCAGATATAGATAAAAGTAAAGGAAAAGTTAAAGTGATATGAAGGAAGGCGACAAGGAGGCGTCGATGGTGTGTGTGGTGGCTGATATGGAAGCTTGGGACCTTGCTAGAGGATTTAAATGAGTTCTTGTTAAGAATCTGATAAGAGTTGAATAGAAGTTTTCTTTTAAATTGCTGGATATAATTTAGTCATACTTTTTTTCTATTAGTAAGTGCAGATTAGTTCAATTTCCTTAAGCAGATACAGATTTGATTTTGTACCTTCCAATTGCCCCTGTTAGTTTGATTCCTTCTTACATGTTCCATAATCTGTTTAATACTCTAATTAGTGCCATAAATTGTGAAATTAGTCTATTTTTGGTTGCTGGACTAATAGCTTTCGATTCTGCTGGAATTGGCTACCTTTATTCATGTTGATATTATGCTAAATTGATTCTGCTGGAATTGACAACTCGTATATTGGTTTAGGCTAAAGTTTCACATTAGCTTGGTTTAATGTTTCCTTATGAATGGTTAAAGTTTTGGCTGTTGATGCATTGTTATGCATGCAATATTAGTAAGAACAGCCATGACCGAATTATGCAAAGGTATACACATGCATACAAGTTTTAAATGCTGTTATGGAAACATGCTAATACATCTGGTTATGATTGGATGTCTATTTGTTATGGCTAGAATGTTTCCTTCCTTACCGCCGGACTGTCTGGATTTAGTATTGCTGAAACGTTTCTTGGTACTGCTTGATTTATAATTGCAGTAAACCACTTCAGTTGCGGTAAATCGCATGTCTGTATAGCTAAACCGTAGCATGCCTTCATCATTATATAATTATGCTTTAAACCATTGCAAATAAGCTAATTCATTGTTTGAGTTGGTTCGGTTTGGAAGCACTGTAGTGGGTTTTGTTTTATGGAAGAAAATCATGTGATGTTCGGATTTGTTGAAATGAATGAGCAGTAGTTTTAATTAACTTCCCTTTTATTCCTGTTTGGTGGTAGAATGAATAACTACATCTTGTAACAAGGAATGTTAGGTAGGATTTCATGAATGCAAGTTAATAAAGGAAGTCGCAAACAGTAGAGATAAGTTTCCTTGTCTATATGTTACACTTGCTGGTTGTTATACTTATTTGCATGTTTAAATAAGTAAGAAAAGAAAAGAAAATAATAATATCAGAACAGGTTAAAGCATTTTGATATGTGATATGTTTTTAACAAATAGTTTAAAGCATTTCTAGTGTTAAAAGTAAGTAGTATCAGTTATGTGTAGATAGTAGTTTCAGTAGCGGTCACCCTCAGAGGAGTAGTAAGGAGGGTGGCCGTTACACTGAATGCTCAAAAGGAAAACTACTCATTCTCATCTACTAGTAAAAGAAACAAACATACTGAAATGCTAAACATGTAAAGCTACTCATGCTCTTCTAATAGCAAAGAACAGTAAACTAATCTAAATAACATGCTAGCATAAAAGAAAACTCAACTTGCTGATTTTAAAACAAAGTGAAACTTATTTCATTTGTTCTAAACTTATTCTTTATTTCACTTGTTTAAAACTTATTCTTTAATACTTTATACTTAGGTAAAACTTGTTTTACTTGTTCAAAAACTTATACTTATAATACTTCAAAATAGTAATCAACTTCTCTTGGGCCCAGGCTTAGTACCATCTTATGCGCGTTCCCTAATAGGTTGGGGTAGCGAGCCACCAATCCTAAAAGAGCAGACCTTGGTCTACCAGGGCCAAGACCTTAGAATTGGACACCTGGATTTGTTTAACGACAACCTTGCGAAGTCGGGTACTAGCCTCTTCTTAAAAGTAAAATACTTATAATCTTAATTACTTCTTCCTTAAATGGCTTGGCATTTTAATAGGCTCCTTGTGTACCAATAATCCCTAAAGTCTTGACTTTGGAAAATACTTAAGGCCTTGGCCTTTTCCTCTCTTTCTTTATCTTTCTTATACTTGTTAATACCTCTAATAAAAGGATGTCTCATACAAGATTGATCTCAATACTTTAACAAACCAAAAATTGAATACTTAAACAAACTACAATTGAATGCTATAACAACTGAAACTGCTGTATTTGGGAAGTTCCAAAACCGCAGTTTAAACAGAAATAAATATGCATACTTTGTCTAACAAGATTCTGAAATGCTATACAAATAAAAATCTACATACGCTACTTATCAAATTTTGCAAGCAATACTTATAAAAATCTGCGTACAATACTTATAGAAAAATCTGCATACTATACTTATAAAAATTTGCATGCTTTACTTATAAAAATCTGCATACTATTCTTATAAAATCTGCATGCTTTACTTATAAAAATCTGCATACTATACTTATAAAATCTGCATACTATTCTTATAAAATCTGCATACTATTCTGCATACTGTACTACTAAATTCTGCATACTATAAGCTTAACATGATTTTGCATATAAAACTTTACAAAACTCTACATACTAGCTTAACAAAAATCTGCATAAAAAAAAAAATCTGCATACTATGTTACTAAATTCCACATAACATTCTGCCCTATCATGCTGATCTATTCAATTCATTAGTAAGTAAGAATCAGATAGTTTACTTTTCCTTAGAAGGTAAACTATAAACGACACCCTTAGACTGGGGTTGTAACTAGTATAAAGTAAACTATCACCCTAGTTGGTAAGGAAGAAAAACCAGAAGCTAAGATTATTTCTGTTGGGCATTATAAAACCCCTACACCATGTAAACTTATCATAATAAGTTATTAATCCTTAAATAGATGAGCAGGAATCACTGCATCTTAAATCCTAATAATCTTAAGAATCAATGCATCTTAGATTCTAATAGTCTTAAATGCCACACAATGTAATCTTAAATCAATATTGGGCTACGATCGTTTCTTACTTATTATTTCTGTAAGGCTGAATCACTGCATCTTAAATACTTTCCATTTACTAGGGTGGTCATTTGGCAGATCATTGTGATTACATGTAGATAGTTGGTAACTAGTACATTGTGTATTGACACTAGTTTTATACTAGTTAGTAAGGAAGGAAAAAAAAAACCAGATTCTAGGGCTATCATAAAGCAATAGAACTTCCTTAAAGAAATTCTGAAAATGTTACACGTACATGGTTGTTCGGTTTGATAGATTCCAAAGTACCAATTCAAAGACTCAACAACCATAAAAATCGTAGTTTAATCCCAAACTTGTAGACAACACTATAAGCACAAACCAGGATACTCATGGAGGCTCGGCAAAGCAACCCATAATCAGATGCACCAATTCCAACAACCAACTGACCAGAAATTCAGAATCGGTCAAGTGTTTTATGTAGAGAAGTTCCGGAGGGTATCATAATATAGAATAAGCCTTGTCCGTGCTGCTTTTCTTTTTGTGTATCAAGATTTGTCATTGTATCCAAATATCCTTTACTTTGAGGTCAGTTGCCAATTTTTTTTTTCTCATAATGCTTGTTATATCAAGATCACTCTAATTAGCTTATTCAATGTACTGAATATACACTGAGTGATCAAACAATGAATGCATGTGAGTGCTTCTATTCTTTTAATTAGTTTTTTAGGAAAGGATTAAGTCATTTATGCATAGAGTTGAGTTCTCTATTGCTTACTCAAATTCTGTCTCAACAAGGCTGCTAGCAAGGAATCGATACTCATACCTCAGACTAACTATATTTCTCATAACTACAGCTTAACTAGCCACAGAATCAGATTCAACCAGGAACTAAAAATCCCATACAAATCAGTAGAGATTGCATAGCAAAACCATTATCAAACACCCGACAACGCTTCATAACTGATCCAACAATAAGAACTCCAGAACTACATAAAAATTCCCCAGATCTAGTCTTCACAAACTTAATCCCTTCACATCACGAGGACAGCTTAAATAAAAAACATAAATGCTGGACAGAGATACTAAAGAAACCTAGCAAATTTCATTCTAGAAAATTCTGAATTTCGGAAGCAAAAGAACAATCAAATCTCGGAATCCACTCTTGTAACCTTAATGAAACTCACGACAGCATACATGGCAGCAAACTAAAGAGTTAGTTCCTACCCACAGCTAATCCCCCTGTTCCGAAAATCCAAATTCCAAATTTCAATTCACAAAACCGAAGCAAACATTCACAAGTTAAACAACCGAAACAAGCCCTATTTCCTTCCTTTGAGATACACGGCAGTGAGCTTTAGACAACGTTCTTTACAGCGTACTAGATAAAGAAGTAAACAAGATCTGAAACCTCAATTCTCAGCAGCAAACAAGATCTTTAAGCATGTTACAGCATTTATGCAAGGAAGAAAAACAAGAAATCTGAAATCTCAATTCATGGCAGGAAATCCTAAAGCCACAATTACCACCGAAATCAAAGAATGAATTCGAGGAAGTGAAAACCACTCTTACCGCAGGTGAGTGAGCAACTTACCTCGGTTTCTTGGACTCACAGCCGAAAGAAGGACTTTCTAGGGTTCGTGTGAGCTTGAAATCGTGGCATCTTCCTCGCTCACGACTTCCTTCTTGACGAGAGACCTTGGACCCGAGAAGAGCTCGCGGAGAAGTCCCCTTTGGCCGGTCGCCGGAGAAGCCCTAGCTTCCTCGGCTTCGTTTTCACCCGAGAAGGAAAAACGCCGTCGCGAGAACACGAGAGGGAGAAGGATTCGGGAGAAATTAAGGCTCGGGAAAATTTTGCCCTCTTTTTGTAACTAGGGTTTCATTATCAACTATACCTTAAATATATTCCGCTCCTTCCTAAATTAGCAAAGCCCGTTGGCACAGTTGGTTGGCTGTGTTCTGCTTAAGGCGTGGCTCGTGAGTTCGAATCTCGTTTGCAACTATTTTTCTTCCTTTTATTTCCTATTCATTAACTACTGCTTAAATAGAATATTTCTCCTTCTTTAATAAGAAACGCCCGTTAGAATAGTTGGCTAGTTGGATTCGGTTAAGGCTCGGTTTAGGTCTGAGGTCCACAGTTCGAATCTCGACTTGAATATTTTTTTGTCGAAACTTCCTGCGTTTAGTAAAAATACCAAACAACCTCCAAAAATTACATAAAAATACTCTAAAAATTTCTAAAAATCTCTAGAATTTTTCTATGGCATTTTAAAATATTTTTAAATTACTTTTGGGACTCGAAATGGAGAAATTTGGGTTGTTACAAGGATAAACTATGAAATTCATCTCTAATCTGGGACGAACTTTGAAGCTCGTCCCAAAATTTAATTTCCTTAAAAATTTAAAATAAATTCTTTCAAAAATTAAAAACTAACCCTAGAGAGCTTGGAATGACATAGAACAAATTTCCATGTGCTCGTATCAATCTCATGACCACATTAGTGGCCTCAAACATTTTTTCCTCCTATTAAAATTAGATCCGTAATTTTTGAATATCAAAATGACTTTAACATTTTCAAATCTAGCTCTTTTTTTTACTAAGTCATAGGTTCTATCAATTTGATCTATTCAATTTAATTATCACAAACTATATTAGTTCTTTGAGTTCACTAATGTGGTCATGAGATCGATACGAGTGCATAGAAATTTGTTTCATGTCATTCCGAGCTATATAGGTCTAGTTTTTATTTTTTGAAAGATTTTATTTAGAATTTTTAAAGATTTTAATTTTGGGACGAACTTTTTAGTTCGTCCCAGATCTGGGACGAACTTCAAAGTTTGTCCCAAATCTCTATTTTTTTTTAATTGAGGAATAAAGCGATTAAAATACGGATGCATGACTTAAACACTTTGGAATGACACGAAATGAGTTCCTATGCGTTCGTATCGATCTCCTGATCACAATGATGACATCAAACATTTTTTTTCACTCAATATTTTGAGGTTCATAAATTTTTTTATCAACAATTAAAATTTTCATTTCTGAAAATTTAAAAACCTCAAAATATTATGTGAAAAAATTATTTCATGTCATCATTGTGATCAGAAGATCGATATGAATGCATAGGAACTCGTTTCATGTGATTCCGAGGTCTTTAGCTCATGCATCCACATTTTTGTCACATTTTTTCTGATTAAAAAAAATAGAAATTTGGAACGAACTATGAAATTCGTCCCAGATCTAGGACGAATTTTGAAGTTCGTCCCCAAATTTAATTTCCTTAAAAATTCGAAATAAATTCTTTCAAAAATTAAAAACTAGCCCTAGAGAGCTCGGAATAACATAGAACAAATTTCCATGTGCTCGTATCGATCTCATGACCACATTAGTGGCCTCAAACATTTTTCCCTCCTAATAAAATTAGATCCGTAATTTTTGAATATCAAAATGACTTTAACATTTTCAAATCTAAATCTTTTTTTACTAAGTCATAGGTTCTATCAATTTGATCTATTCAATTTAGTTATCGCAAACTATATTAGTTCTTTGAGTTCACTAATGTGGTCATGAGATCGATACGAGCGCATAGAAATTTGTTTCATGTCATTCCAAGCTTTATAGGTCTAGTTTTTATTTTTTGAAAGATTTTATTTAGAATGTTTAAAGATTTTAATTTTGGGACGAACTTTTTGGTTCGTCCCAGTTCTGGGACGAACTTCAAAGTTCGTCCTAAATCTCTGTTTTTTTTAATTGAGGAATAAAGCGATAAAAATGCGGATGCATGACCTAAATATCTCGAAATGACATGAAACGAGTTCCGATGCGTTTGTATCGATCTCCCGATCACAATGATGACATCAAACATTTTTTTCACTCAATATTTTGAGATTCATAAATTTTTTTATCAACAATTAAAATTTTCATTTTTGAAAATCTCAAAATATTAGGTGAAAAAATTATTTCATGTTATCATTGTGATCAGAAGATCAATATGAACGCATAGGAACTCATTTCGTGTGATTCCGAGGTCTTTAGCTCATGCATTCACATTTTTATCATATTTTTTCTGATTTAAAAAAAAATAAAAATTTAGGACGAGCTATGAAATTTGTCCCTAATCTGGGACGAACTGTGAAGTTCGTCCCAAAATTTAATTTCCTTAAAAGTTCAAAATAACTTCTTTCGAAAATTAAAAACTAGCACTAAAGAGCTCGAAATGACATGGAACAAATTTCCATGTGCTCGTATCGATCTCATGACCACATTAGTGGCCTCCAACATTTTTCCCTCCAAATAAAATTAGATCCATAATTTTCGAATATCAAAATGACTAATATTTTCAAATCTAACTCTTTTTTTTATTAAGTCATAGGTTCTATCAATTTGATCTATTCAATTTAATTATCACAAAATATATTAGTTCTTTGAGTTCACTAATATGGTCATGAGATCAATACGAACGCATAGAAGTTTGTTCCATGTCATTTCGAGCTCTATAGGTCTAGTTTTTATTTTTTGAAAAATTTTATTTAGAATTTTTAAAGATTATAATTTTGGGATGAACTTTTTAGTTCGTCCTTGATCTGGGACGAACTTCAAAGTTCGACCCAAATCTCTATTTTTTTTAATTGAGGAATAAAGCGATAAAAATACGGATGCATGACTTAAACACCTCGGAATGACACGAAATGAGTTACTATGTGTTCGTATCGATCTCCTGATCACAATGACGGCCTCAAATATTTTTTTCACTCAATATTTTTAAGTTCATAATTTTTTTTATCAATAATTAAAAATTTCATTTTTGAAAATTTAAAAACCTCAAAATATTATGTGAAAAAAATTATTTCATGTCATCATTATGATCAGAAGATCGATACGAATGCATAGGAACTCGTTTCGTGTGGTTCCGAGGTCTTTAGCTCATGCATCCATATTTTTATCACATTTTTTTTATTTAAAAGAAAACAAAAATTTGGGACGAACTATGAAATTCGTCCCTAATCTGGGACGAACTGTGAAATTCGTCCCAGATCTAGTTTTCCTTAAACTGGGAGAAAAAAAAATTACTCTATGTTTCATATAAAAATATTTTTTTATCGCAAACCTCGTAAAATTTCCAACGAACTTCATATTTCTACCCAAATTTACAACAAAATTTGCGACGAAAGAATGTTTGTTGCTATTTTCCCATAATTATTTTTTAGTTGCTGTTTTCGTTGCTAATTAGCAACAATTTAGTTATTTGTTGTTAAATTCGTGATAAATTTACGACGAAAATTATTTATTACAAATTTTCTTCCCTAAAAAATTATTTTTTTTTAGTAATAATTAAGTTCAATATAAGAAAACAAATATAATTCTTTCTATTTCTTTCCATTTATATTTCTTATTTATTCCTATCTCTATATTAAAATTCTCAAATTTAAAGCTCTGTCTAGATTTCGTTGTGAAAACTCCGGCAACTTGTTTTAGACTGGAGGCCAATAAAGTGAAGCTTTGGGTAGATGCGAAGGAAGAGTATAAATCCTAAACCCTTTTATTAAAAAATAAATTAAAAAAAAAAAAGTGCGGCAATCTAGTTATGTTCAAATGCTCAAACTTGCATGGAAAGCTAGCACATAGTTTATTTATTTCATGCATTTTGTTTATTTTCTTCTTTAAAAAATTCAATCATTAATAAATAATTCATAGAATTACTAAAAATATTATAAAGCATATTATTATTTAATTAATCAAGTTAGTATTTAATGTCATTATAAACAAAATAAGCCTTGAAAAATTTTATTTCTAAAATCTATTTTTCTATTTCTAAACAATGTTTGAAATATAATATGTCTCAAAATTTCATTATTGAAAGCCTCGTAATTAATTTTGAGATGAAATTATTCCATCCCTAATTTCATAAACAGATTGAAAAATCATTATATATATCTATTTTTAATTTGACCCAATGAAATTAATTTCGAATATAAATTTTATTTCTAATTTTATTTTAAATCCATTATTAATCTGTTTCAAATTATATAACAAATATAATTTTAATCTGTTTATAATTCATTTACAATCTTGTTTATAAATCCTTATATAAGGTTCATTTATAATTTTATTTTAAATTTATCATTAGTTTATCACAAATTATATATTAAATATGATTTTAATCTATTTATAAATATGTTTACAATCATGTTTATAAACTCATATATAAATTTCATCTCTAATTTTATTTTAAATATATTATTAATCTATTTCAAATAACATATCAAAAATAATTTTAATTTTTTTTATAAATATATTTACAAAATTCATATTTAAGTTTATCAATAATTTTTTATTATATTATATTTTTATTTTTCTCATTTACATATTATTTTAGCAGAAACAATCATACATTTTAAATAAATTAAAAATATTTGAAACCATTAATTTTTAATCCAAAAATATTACATCATCCAAATAATCATATTATCTAACTAAATCTAATCTTTACTTTGTTTATCACAATGCTCACGGGGACAAATCCCTCCCAGATACAAATGATTTGTATATTCCACCTCTTGAATCATCTTACAAACCATCTCCTTAAGATTTCCTTCTCTTTGTCTACCTTCCTTTATAAGTTTTTCTTCTCTTTGTCTACCTTTCTCAATAAGTTTATCTTCCCTTTGCCTATTTTCTGTGATAACGAGTTCCAATTTATTTTTGCTTTTAATAATTTCTTTCTCTATCCTCTTGCTAGTAGCACGCATGTTTTCAATTTCTTATGATAGTTCTTTGTTTTTCTCATTGGAGCATATTTCGTTGGAACTTCTATTGTATAATCATCAAAAGTGTTGATTGCATCTAAATCCATACATCCTTCCCTTATATTGGCCACCCACCACATCACATCATGATTTAAGATTGAATGAAGGATGAGTAAAGTGATCATCAATATTTTGTCACTCTCTATATTGTTCTTGTCTATATTATAATAACTTATATTAGTTTAATAAATATAAAAATAGACAAATGAGATGTTAATATGATATTAATGAATAATTAACTGTGTTAACTTACACTAACTCGGGATGATTTGTTATCTACAAACTCTCTGGTACCTTGTTTCCTTTTATGCATTCATTCAAAAACATCAAATTCATCCACTTCTTGTCCAAATCTTTTTTTACAATCATATATAACATATGCCAATATATACCAGATCATATGAGATACATTTAATTTAAATTTAAACATTAAATTTAATAAATGAGATGTATAAATTATTGAAATAAACATATAGAAAAGAGATTTACCATTCTCACGCAGTGTGCTCCAAAAGAAATTTATAACGACCACTCTTCTTACTACTACTCTCTAAGGGCGACCATTACCTAACTATTACTCTACTTACTAGTGTCACTTATGCTAATATTAGCAACACTTAGATTTATCACGGCCCCAGAGGAAGTCCTACCGAAAAATTTCGACAGAGTCTCCCCTGTACCGGTGACCAAATCAACCATACAGACACTATATACACAGCCACAGGCGGCTGGAACATACTTTTTTCACAACCACGCAATATAATAACACAATAAGAAGAAGGAAACTACTTTAGCAATAGCAAACAACTATATCACTCCAACAATAGGACCCAACTACAAGTGCGGAATAAACTTAATTACAATCTCAACTCATAATAATATTTAAAGAAACTAAAAGAACTCTAAACAGAAGAGTCTTGACAATTTGCTAGCAAACTCTGGATCTCTCCATAGTCCAGTCATCACACACCTTCATCACCACCACCTTGTCGCCTTCCTTTCATATTTTAGCTTTTCCTTTATCTGCAGTAGGAGGAAAAATAGATCTATAAGTGAAACGCTTAGTAAGTACTATACTATCTCACAAAAACTCGAAGTGCATAAAAATGCAAACGATACTGAAATTGAAATGCTAAAAGAAATCTACTCATGCTCATCTAATAGCAAAGTACTCAAATAAACTGCATACTCATGATATACAAGAATAAAGCTGAATACTGGAAATAATACTAAACATGCTCACTAAACTGATAAGAAAGTAATGAAACAAATGCTGTATGCTTAGAAATAAAGAAACTAAACTTCTGCTGATTCTAAACATAGGTGATACTTGTTTCATTTACTTATAGCTTTATATTTGAAATTAATATTTTAATTTCTTTTACTTTTACTTTTCTTTCTTCTTCTTTTTCTTTGGGCCCAGGCTTAGTACCATCTTATGCGCGCTCCCTAATAGAGACTGCTGTAGTCCCACAGGGTAAAGACCTCGGTCTTACCAGGGCTAAGACCTCAGAAACGGTCACCTGGATTTGTTTAACGACAACCTCGGAAGTCGGGTACTAGCCTCTTACTTTAATTTACTTGTTATCTCTTTTTAACTAGACCTTGGTCTTTTTCTTACTTATAGCTGCTCATTATAGCAAGAAAAGTCCAAACTAAATGCTATGTGAATACATGTATATGCTAAAATCTGTTCATGCATATCTTAAAGCAAAGGGAAACAAAAATCAGCATACTACTATATGTTATAATCTGTCCATGCACATCTTAAAGCAAAGGGAAACAAAAATCAGCATGCTACTATATGTTATAATCTGTTCATGCACATCTTAAAGCAAAGGGAAACAAAAATCAGCATGCTACTATATGCTAAAATCTGTTCATATGAATACTAAAAATCTGCACATGTGAATAACAAAAATCTGCACACGTGAACCATTAAAAATCTGCGAATGAAACAAAATTAAAAACTAATACTGCTCATGCTATTCTAATACTGCCTACTTTAAATAAAGGCTGCCCTTCTAACTAAATAAGGGTTGTTTTTGCCCTTTGAGTTGCAAGGAAAATGCTAAACCATTCTAACTAATTAAAGGGCTGTTCTTACCTTTTTGAGTAGCAAGGAAAATGCTAAACCATTCTAACTAATTAAAGGGTTGTTCTTGCCTTTTTGAGTAGCAAGGAAAATATTAAACTCATTCTAACTAATTAAAGGGCTATTCTTGGATAAGGAACTACTCATGCTTATTAAGAAACTTTTCTGCTTAAAACAAAGCTGTGAAATTCCGAAACTGAATCGTATGTTGAAATGCAAAGGAAACTAAGCAACTGAAATGCAAAGAAACCAAACACTGAAATGCTAGATAAGGTAGCAAAATAAGCTAACTCTGAATTGTTATAACAAGGTTGTTTATGCCCATCTGCACAGTCCCAAAAGAAAGACAAACTTGCTGGAATTTATGGGCAGCAGGTAGATAGACAAGGGTACAACATTGAAGTGCTAAAGACATGCTTAAAACATAACTAGGTGCTGGGACTAGAGGCTGTTCGGACATCAAAAAATTCGAAAACAGAAATACTATGGCAGGAAATGCTCTAATTTGCATGGTATAAAGAACTAATAGCATAGGCAGAACATGCTATCACTTAACCGCATAAGGAAATTAACAACATAAGCAAGAAATGCTACAATCTACACGGTATAAGGGAACTAATAGCACAAGACAGCTACATATCAAACCCTAAACCTTTCCCCTCTTGTATCCTTAATAAACTCACGGCAGGGGCTTTTTAAAACCATTTATATCCCTCTTTGAACCTCACAACAGCAAACATGAACTGGGCGATCTATACAGTATGACCCAAACACAGGGAAAGCAAGGAAACAAACCGAAACATAGAATGCATGGAAAAATACCTAGCAGTAACTGAAGGAAAGAATGAATAACAACCCTAGCATCATCTATTCGGCACTGCAAATTCCGTGAGCAAGGAAAACGAAAACCTAACGTTTAGAGCTACTCCTACCACAGATGAGTAGTACTTACCCTTGCTTTTAGAACTTACAACCGAGAAGAAGGAGGTCTAGGGTTTCGGTGGAGCTTGAAACCTCGGCGTTTCCTTTGTGCCCGCGTCTCTTCTTGACGAGAGAAGCTCAATGGTGTGATAACCTCTCGGAGAAGAGTACTCGCCGACCACCGGAATGCCCTAGCCTTGCTGCATTTCCGTCCGAACCCAGAAGCGCCGACGCACGCGTGAGGAGAAGGAGAGGTTTCGGGATTTCGGTTCGGGAAAAACTTAAGCCTTCTTTTAAATCTAGGGTTTTCCATTATAACTACACCTTAAATCTATTTCTCCTCATACTTGGTTAACAAAACGAGCGCAACCCAGTTGGTTGACTGTGTCCGGTTAGATCTGGTTCGGCCGGAGGTCTTGGGTTCGAGTCTCACCTTCAACGATTTTTGGTCAAAACTTCTTTTTTTTTGTAAACCTACTAAACGACCTCAAAAAATTACGTAAAAGTACTCTAAAAATTCCTAAAAATCTCTAGAATATTTTAAAAGTATTTCCAAATATTTTTATGGACTTTTAGAACTTGAAATAGGAAAAATTGGGTCGTTACAAAATTGAACACCCAGTATGTTTTTTAATATACCCATCCTTCATTATCATTTTTTTTTACGTGTAATATTACATTTGATCTTGTGATCTTCTGTATTCTAAAAATTTTAACTAGATCATTCCACATATTAGCCTCCATCCATTCAAGGCCCCTACCTATCATATCTAATATGTTTGGTTCCCTTCCTAAATCTTCTTGTGCTGATGATAATGTTGCTTCTTAGCCAAATGAATTGTTGCTTTGTACCTCTCACTTGCATTTTTATTTCATACCTTTTCATTTCTTTGTTTGTAAAATTATCTCATTTATATCTCAACTGTATCAAATTTAATAGACAATAGATGGTTATAAATGAAATCAATGTTGAATTAATTTATACAAAATGAGATTATTTTTTTAGAATTAAAAATATATTACTTTGCTTAAAATTTTCCCAAAGCAAATCCTTAATATTATTAGGCACATTTTTCCATGTTGGCCACGTTCCTTTAATCATTCCTTTGATATCATTTGTAATTTCATGAGGAACATCAATTTCAACAAATTTAAATACAACAAAATTAATAATATTATAATAAGAAAAATAATTTATTACAAAATAGACCGAAAACTTATTAAATTTAAAAGTCATATATATAAATTACTTATTCATAGCCATATTTATTTAGTTTATTCATTAATATTTGATGGCATCTGAGACCCTTGATTAGGTTCTCTTCATCAAACTACTGATGAACTACCTTCTTCATATCGAGCATCATTGATCACATCATTTTCTGAGATGTCTTTCCACCTCATCCTAGGACAAATAAATACATATAATATATATAATTTAATAAATACATTATCAAGATAAATTTGTGCACTTGCACTTCATTTGGTATATTGTCAAGTTCAAGCATTGTATCATGTTGCCTACATACATCATTATTAAAGTAAATATTATGTAACTCAATACTTTATTCAAATTTGTATACCATTAATAAAAAATAAATATACATAACATACTCATCTTATATGGTTAGATATTGTCATCTGCGTTGTCCTCTCCCCCTTAATCTTCCTTTGTTAGAACCAATATATTTTGTCTCTCTATTTAACATCCTGCATCACATAAATAAAAAATTCAGCAAAAGAGAATACAAGAAAAAGTTCAGAAAAGATAATTGCAGTAAATAACAAATAAACAACAAATAAAATTCAGTAAATAAAATTTCTACGGTAAACAACAAATTTCTTGAGTGTACAACATTAAACACTATGCAGTATAAATTACACTATGCAAATAAAATTTCTACAGAAAACAACAAACGTGATAAATTTCTATAAACAAAATAAAATTCAGTAAACAATAGCAGTAAAATTCAGTAAACAACAACAAACATGACAAATTTCTACATATTCTGTTTATTTGTAGTAAACAACAAATAAAATTCAGTAAATAAAATTTCTAAAGAATTCAGTAAAGACAATAATAGTGAACTGCACTATGCATTACAGATTATACTATGCAAAATATTAGCAATAAACACTATGCAGTAAACACTAGCAGTAAACGTGACAATCATGGCTATGCAATAAACACCATATAGTACATATTACAATTCCAATCCGTAATGGTAGTAAATAGTAGTACATATTACAAAATCTAAATAGCAGCAACACCAATAGAAAGCAGTACAAATTACACTATGCAAAATACTGGTAGTAAACACTAGCAGAAATGTGGCAATCATGGCCATGCAATAAATACTGTGCAGTAAACACAATGTAGTACATATTACAATACTAATCTGTAATGACAATAAACAGTAGTACATATTACAAAATGTAAATAGCAACAACACTAATAAAAGCAGTACAGATTACAATACTAATAGTAGTAACACAAACAACAGTAACACCAATAGAAGTAGAACACCAATACTAATAACACGGTAGTACACCAATAGAAGCAATAAACGGCAGTAAACGACAGTACATGTAATGTTTTCCATCTGTCACATTTTGATATGTAACACAGTAACACCAATAGAAGAATACATGAAATACTTCTAATATAATAGCAGAAATAATACAATTTATAAAACAACATTTACATGTTGAAACAATAGTAGATAAATACATAGAAGTGACCAAGAAAAAATATATATTCACTACTAACATCAATAAACAACAGTAAAAAGTATAAGGCCAAAAACTGAATCAATTTAACTCATAACATAAGATTAAAAATAGAATCAATATTAACTCTATAAAGACAATTGCCAAAAATAATAGTACACTATGAAACAAGTCATCTTATTACACTTTGTTCCAAACGAAGATCAAAATCAACACAATAGAATTGAAAAGATTGTTAAAAAAATAGTAAATATATTTAATTATAATTTTCCATTTCACTAGTACTATTATTAGAGTCGTGATTTGTTTCATCTTGTGTTTCTTCGTCTGATTCAAAATCTTCAAATTCTTCCTCCAACTCTTCACAATCTACAATAACTTGCTTGCCATTCATAATACGATGGAGCTCCTCAATTTCCATTGAATTTAATTCCTCTTAATTAACATCACAAATAATGTTAACATCATTAATATCTGTATCTATGAGAACAAGGTGTGGACGGGATATCTCCTCTTCTTGATAAGCAACCTCAACAATAGGTGAAACATCTATTGGGTTCGGAGCACATCGTAGACAATGGTCCTAGGCATGCCATGCAACCTAATAACCTCTATAAAGAACAATTCAGCTATATGTGATGCATCATCGGTTTTATGACATGGAATGAAATGCATCATTTTAGAGAATCTATCTACCACAACAAAAATTGAATCTCTCCCCCTCTTGGTTCGGGGTAATCCCAAAACAAAATTCATTGAAATATTAGTCCAAGGTTCACTAGGTATAGGCAAAGGAGTATACAAGCCATGGGGTTTCAATTTAGATTTAACTTGTTTGCAAGTGATGCACTTCTCACATATTCTTTCCACGTCACGTTTCATATGAGGCCAAAAGAAATGATCCTGTAAAACCCCTAAAGTCTTAGTAACACCAAAATGACCCATCAAACCACCACCATGGGCTTCCCTAGTGATCAATTCATGTAACGAACACATAGACCATCATGTGTTACCATTCGATCGAATTGCCAAGGTCTCCCCAACAATAGATGACATGCATGCATGGGAACCACGTCACACAACAGGATGACAAGAGTGTGACTCTTGACCCGTCACTAAGAATTGGCACGAACCAAGCCTATGAAGGAAAGAAACGTCACACCCAGGTTAATAAGTTTCGATGGGTTGAAACTCGATAAGTTCAGAAAGTCTTTTCAAGAACTAAGAGAGCACACAATCTCACCAAAAACTAAGTTGGTTCATACTAAGATGCCTCATGTAAGCTATCTAGGAACCCAAAACAAAATAAATGCACGCTCAATTAGAGTCCCAAGTCACATACTTCATTAAACAATCTAAAATACTTAAGTCTTCATGCATGAACGAGTTCCTATGCTTATTAGCGTTCTTCCGTTAAGCATGGCCGAGTCTTGGATGGTTATGCCCGATTATGTGGATTAGGCCACGACTAGCAGTTGATATTATCTTGGTCTCTGCTTATTCATAGTTCGCCCAATGTTCTTTGATTAGCTCATTAGTGCTTCCTTGAAACTCTTTACCCGCAGTCTTGTAATTCGGAAGTGATAATTGATCTCTCCTAGCTTTAGGCCTTGGGCATACATCAAAACATCCTAGACCTTATAAACTACAATAGTTGATTGATTGCAGGGAAGTTAAGGTCACTAAGCAAGTGTTGGTTTCATTATCCATTGGTAGGTATCATGATGATGTTCTTTGTGATGTAGTACCAATGCATGCAAGTCATTTGCTTTTAGGTAGACTATGGCAATTTGATAGGAGGGTCATGCACAATGGCTTCACAAATAAATATTCTTTTAAGATGCATGGTAAGTTTCGATGGGTGATAAGTTTAGATGGGTTGAACGCCACGAGAGTAAACTCGATAAGTTTATAAAGTCCTTTCAAGAACTAAGAGAGCATACAATCTCACCAAAAACTAAGTCGCTTCATACTAAAATGCCCCTCCCTTATATAATGGGAGTGAAAAAGGAAAGGTACAATATAAGTGCATGCACAATTAGAGTCCCAATGTGGCATGTCTTATGCAAGCTATCTAGGAACCCAAAAACAAAATAAATGTATGCACAATTTGAGTCCCAAGTCGCATGCTTCATTAAATAATCTAAAATACTTAAGTCTTCATGCATGAACGAGTTTCCATGCTTATTAGCGTTCTTCTGTTAAGCGCGACCGAGTCCTGGATGGTTATGTCCGATTACATGGATTAGGCCACGACTAGCAGTTGAGATTATCTTGGTCTCTTCATGCTCATAGTCCACCCAATGTTCTTTGATTAACCCATTTAGTGCTTCCTGGAAACGCTTTGCCCGCAGTCTTGGAATTGGGCCTTCCGGAAGTGATAACTGATCTCTCCTAGCTTTATCCCTTGGGCATACATCATTAACAAAATCACCAACTAACCAAAAGTATAATCAATAATATAGCACTTCACTAACCTGCTCAACCGAGAATAACCAACAAATCAGGAGTACCTACAGTACATCCAAACCTGCATGAATAAATACATGACTGATATATAGCAAGTACATAATAAACACTGACTGTAGGAGAACGCTCTACTACGAATGGTCCCGTTGGCAGTCAGGGTAAATTGACTAGTCACTATCCATGGGAGAACGCTCTATCACGGATGGTTTTATTGATCGAGTCAAAGAAAGAGAACAACAAGCTAATGATATGGATTATAGTCGACTAAAACTTACTAAGATTGAGATGATAATTTTTTGATGGAGTCTGGTTGCTATAATTTTATTGTTATCTAATCATTTACATATATCAAAAGACTATTTGTATTAATTCATCACTTTCAATATTTTGACAATCAATAATAACATTTAAATTTTAACATTCAATATATATCTCCAAATATAAAATACTAAAAGAACAATAGACATTTGAATGTTGAATATTAGAACTTGATATTCATTGCTAGAATAATATTCATAATGAATAATTTTATTAATAAAATAGTAAATATTAAAAAATATTAAATTAACAACTCAGGATGCAATATAAGTGTTCTACACAATTTCCCATTATCAGTGATCTTGAGTTATGGGTTGACTTATTGGAGAAAAAACTTTAGAAACAAACTAGAGTGATTGAAACAAATCTAGCAACCATCACATTAGCTAAAGTTGAACAAGAGAAACGAGCCATGGTAGTAGAAGAGATATTGAGAAATATTAAATGGAACATTTCTAAGGGTGTTTAGTGGCTTCAAGAGGAACTCAGGAATCTTTTGGTACATATGTCATCTACATTTCAAACTACTAAGAAGATAGTCATGCAAGCACTTAAAGAAAATGGCAAGTTGAAATCACAAAAAGTCAACATGGGAAGAATTTTAGAGAAATCTAATAAAGATATAGTGTTATTAAGGGGAAATACCAAGTGAAACTCAAGCATCTAGTAGGTTTAATAGGTATCAGGTCAAGAGATGTAGAAAGGTTAAGCTTGGAACTAAAATATAAAGAGTAAAGAACTAGACAACCATAAGTTATCTAAGGAATAAGGAAGCATTGCAAAAAAACTTTATAAGAGAAGTGTAGTAACTCAAATCTGAAGTGTCAACCTTCCAAGAAGAGAAATCTTTTTTGGCTTGGAATAGAATGGAGAAATGGAAACATTGCTAGTTGAGATAGAGCTACTAAGAATTAAATTCATAGAAAGTGAGTTATCTTTGTGATCCTATCTGAAATCTGCGAGAAGGTGTGCTGGTTCTGATGAACGGTGGTTCTGAGGAAGATGAACTCCTAGAGATCCGGAAGAGCTTCTCAACAATCCTGCGCACAGCGAGACGAGCCAACAAAGCATTAGTAACCTAAGACTAGGGTGGGAATCCTTAGCTAGGCCCTCCGACGCTCAAGTCAACTCTTTCTCTCGAAGGTGGAAGAAGAAGAAGTACAGTAATGAAAGTACGAAGAAGTAGAGTTTTGGATGCTAGAGTTTGTGAGCATCAGCCTACCTTGCCAGCAGATATGATTCCCCTTTTTATACTACCTCACATAACCTCCTCAATCGTAAGGTGGCCTCCGGTTTATTTGTAACACCCACGAAAACTAGTAGTTATACATATGTGAGTATCCTTTGTTTTTTTTGTAGAATAAAAAGGGAGATAGAACCAAAAAGATATAAAAAGAAAAGAGGTGAAGTCAAGGATTGAACCTTGAACCTTTTTATTAAATGACAACCTTTAGGAGTTATGGAATGACCACTAGGCCATCATGAATTATTGTTGAAAGGGGGATGGAAATTTTAGATAAAATAAGAGTATGGTTAAGAGAAGGAAACAAGAAAATATCAAGTAGCTTTCTTCCTCCTCTTGATTAAGAACAAGCAAAAAGACAATTGTCTTTCTCTTCTTCTTCCTTCCATTTTCGTGAGGATGAAGGAGGAGATAGGATTAGAAGAATTAAGGGGATGAATGGGGACATATTCTCATTAGGGAATGATATAAATGAGTTAAGGAGAAAAGGAAGGCAAAGTTCATCTTTGTTTCTTCCTCCCACTTAGCATAAAGAGGAAAGAAAGAAAGGGATTTCATTTTTCTTCCTTCTTTTCCTCTTCCTCACCATTGCCAAAACCTAAAGCTCTCCCTCTCCTAATTCCGAAATCCACCTAAGGTTTTTCTTCCTAAGAATACTAATCCACAAGAAGGAGCCTTCAAGATCTACCCCTTCCAAGCAAGAGAAGAAAAAGGGAGCGCTAGAAGGAGAAGCTCTCTTCTTCCTCCTCACAAGGGTACCATTCTCTTTAGGAACAACAAGCGAAAGGAAGTGAGTATTCCCTCACCTGTGGTACAAGTAGCTCATGGTTTTTCCATAAATTTAAATGGCTTAAAAACCTAGGAAGTTTCTTACAACTTTCGGCCATGCCGAGTTTAAAAGCCTAGGAAAGCTTAAATTCAAATCTAACATGTTTATGATCTTTCTTATGACATGATATGAATATTTCCTTGGTATTTCATGCTAGTATGTTACTTAGAATTAGATGAACCCCACCTTAGGGTTTCGGCCATGACAAGTTTAAAAAGCCTAGGAAAATTTAAACACAAATCCAACTTACTTATGATCTTCCTCATGATATGGTATGAAGATAACTTGATGTACTTATGATTTCATGTTGGTTAGAACTAGGTATTCATGCTTTGAACTTTCGGCCAAGTTAGGATTAAAAAAGGGCTAGACAAGCTTAAACTCAACCCTAACATGCTCATGTTTTTCCCTATGATATGATATGAAGATAACATGATATTCTTATGCTTGTCTTTGGTTTAGAACTTAGTTTCACACTTCATGACTTTCGGCCACATCATGGTTTGTAGACCTAGGAAGCTTAGAACCTAAACTAAATATGCTCATGATGTTCCTTATGATAAATGATATGAAATTGGATTAGGGTTGACATGTTTATATGCTATTTGTAACCTAGGTTTAGGCTTTGTATGTTTCGGCCACAACATGATTTGTAAACCTAGGAAGCTTAGAACCTAAACTAAATATGCTCATGATGTTCCTTATGATAAATGATATGAAATTGGTTTAGAGTTCACATGTTTATATGCTATTTGTAACCTCAGGTTTAGGCTTTGTATGTTTCGGCCACAACATGATTTGTAGACCTAGGATGCTTAGAACCTAAACTAAATATGCTCATGATGTTCCTTATGATAAATGATATGAAATTGGTTTAGGGTTCACATGTCTATATGCTATTGGTAACCTAGGTTTAGGCTTTGCATGTTTCTGCTACATATGATTTGTAGACCTAGAAAGCTTAGAACCTAAACTAAATATGCTCATAATGTTCCTTATGATAAATGTCATGAAATTGGTTTAGGGTTCATATTGCTTGTATGTTGCTTTCAACCTAGGTGATTCCTTGCATGTTTCGGCCACCTATGATAGGTTGATGATTGAGACCAATTATGACTCTTTATGTGCTTCACATGCCATGATATGAATTAGGAGATGTTAACTTATGTTCCATGCATGATTATGTTCCCATGATATGATATATGTTCATCTATGTATGCTTATGAATCATGCATTTGAAATGTCTCCTATGATGTGCTATATGCTCAAGTACGTATGTTGATGATATGCTAAGTGAAAGGCCTAAGAGTTGCTTCCCTAATTGTTGGGACTAAGAGCACTCTTTATGATATGCTAAGTGAAAGGCCTAAGAGTTGCTTCCCTATCAAGTGGGACTAAGAGCACTCTTCATGCTAAGTTAAGTTATGAATGACATGAACATTATATGCTATGAATGACATGAACATGATATACTATGATTATATGACATGTTATTTTACTTTGTATGGCTTGTACCAAGGGTGAGCTCCATAAGCGCCCCTAGGCCGACGGACTATGAACGGGTCTAGTAAAGGGATGAGCTCCTTAGTACGCCCCTAGGTCGACGGTCGTAGTACGGACCTAGATCCCTAGTAGGTTCAGGGCTAGCTTCCCTGTCCTAGGGATTGCGTGCATTTATGTATGTATGTGGTACAAGCCGGGCCCTCATGATGATATTATGTTCAAGATTATATGATATGTTTTTGTTTTTTTTAAAAGCATCTCGCACATGATATTACCCATGTTTTAAAGGACATCTTACATTGTATATATGATTATGCTATGATATGATACGTCATGATGCTTACTTTTACGTTATGATATGATATGACATGATGCTTTCAATTATGTTATGACATGATATGACATGATGTTTCTTTTATGTATGATATGATATGACATGATGTTCTTTTATGCTATGATATGGTATGATATGATGCTCTCTTTTATGCTATGTTAAAATGAGATATGATACTCTTGCATGATATGTTGGTTAGATGTTTTAGGTGTCCATGCTATATGTTGTATGAATTTGCTATGACATGTGTTTTTTTTTTGTGAGTAGGAAAGAATCTCACTAAGCCTTGTGTGCTTATAGTTACTTTCCTTGTACCACAGATAAAGGTAAAGGATGGATAAACTAAAGGAGCAGCAGGAGGGGCAGGAGATGTGTGTGGTGGTGGCTTGGCTAAGAAAGAAAGACCTGCTTACGTTGATTTAGGATTGATATGAACTATGCTTAATTTATGTTGATGTCTTGCATGATCACCTTTCTTATGCTTATGTTAGGAATGAATATTATGACTCTTTAAGTTCATGACTATGCTAAGCATGCTCGTATGATTAGTTGTGATTTAAATGAAAAATGATTACTTCTGTTGTTTTTGAAATTCATGTACGTATGTTATGTATGTAGAAAGTAACCCCGCCTCCACTAGCAGGAGGGGCGGGTGTTACATTATTAGAAGATGAAGTACGACTTTAGGCTTCGTGCAATTATCCTTCAACGAATCTTTTTTGTACCCAGATGTACCTCTTTTGTCGTTTATGACTCATATTCCTGTTGAAATATGAATAGGAATATGTCCCTATAATTAAAGAAGCTTCTAGAGAATATTTTCCGCCAAATTTGACAAGCTAACATAAAGCTATTTACTACTTGTACACCATCCTTGGTTAAATATGTCTCAGTCGGTTATTCAAGCTGGTCGTATATATATTGAGAATATCTTCTGTTAAGCGTGCCTCGGCTAGTCATGCAAGCTAGTCGTATACATATATTGAGAATACCTTCTGTTAAGCATGTTTAGGCCGATAATATACTATAATGATGTGAATTTAAAGAGAAAGATGTCTCAAGAACCCACAACGAATGAAAGAAGAAAGAAAGAAAGAACTAAATCGATAAGATTGATGAAAAGAATCTCGACCCAATGCTTAGGAAAGCATGAACCTTGGTATAGAAGATGGTAGACGCCACAACCTTGGGATGGAGGTTGATAAGTAAAGACCTATGCAGACTACTTAGCCATTTTAAGCTATAAGGTGACCAAAAAACCTTAAAAGGCCAAAAGAAAGACCATTTAGTAAAGACCTATGTAGACTACTTAGTCATTTTAAGCTTATGGCTTTATTACAACCTAAATAAAAGTAGAAATTGAGTCTAAATTAAGCTTACATATCCCTACTACATAGATATGAGACTTAAGTGCTAATTAAGCTCATCTAAGGCTTGAATTAGGTTGACTATGTCGAATGACTTGCTCTTAGTCAAACCTTCTTCAATGGTAGCTTTGACCTTCATATCTTCAATTAGTACATTAAGTGCTTCCTTCATCTTTCTAGCCTTATCCCTTGTAATTGGCCCTCCATTGATGCGTAATGGATCATCATTAACATCTAGAGTGGGTTGACCATGATCCATATCGTTAGCTTGTCGCTCTCTTTTTTTGACTCCATTATATAAGCTTTATAAGGCTAAGTGCCTTTAAGCTCGATCGGATTTTGTTCGGCCGAGCACACTTGTGCTCACTCAACCTTCACTCGGCCGATAATACACTAAAAGCTATATAAGGCTAAATGCCTTTAAGCTCGGTCGGGCTTTGCTCGGCCGAGCACATATAAGCATACTTGTTCTCGCTCGGCCTTCACTTGGTCAGTAATATACTGAAAGCTATATAAGATTGAGTTCCTTTAAGCTCGGTCAGCTTTGCCCGACCTAGTGTGTATGAGCACCCCCTTTTTCTTCTCATCCTTGACCTTCATTTCGAGGTCGCTTGGCTGGTAATACACTAAAAGCTATATAAGGCTTAGTGCCTTTTGTTGGATCGAAAATAATTTAGATGTCTCCACAATTGCATGATATTGTCCATTTTGGGCCTAAGCCCTCATTGTTTTGCTCTTGGGCTCTACCCAAAAGGCCTCATGCCAATGGAGATATCTTTTTTCTTATAAACCCATGATCTTTCCCATGTGTTTCCAATATGGGACTATGTTTGCAACCTTGCAACCCCAACAATCTCCCCCTCAAACAAAGGACCATAGGCTTCCCACGTTCGATCCTCGACCCACTAGGTCTTCCTGCCCCTCGGTCCACCCGACCTACTAGGACTTACTTGCCTAGTCGCAACTAGGACTTCCTGCCTGGTATCTGGTCCTCTTGATCCGAACATAGGAGCCCCCCTTTCTTTGTTCGAGGTAAATATTGTACTCACATGGTTCAATCAGATCATAGCTCTTGTGCACAGTCAGCGGTTAAACCTTCTGGCAGTCCAGGCTCTGATACCAATTGTTGGATCGAAAAGAATTTAGATATCTCCACAATTGCATGATATTGTCCACTTTGGGCCTAAGCCCTCATGGTTTTACTCTTGGGCTCTACCCAAAAGGCCTCATGCCAATGGAAATATCTTTTCTCTTATAAACCCATGATCTTTCCCATGTGTTTCCAATATGGGACTATGTTTGCAACCTTGCAACCCCAACACCTTTAAGCTCGATCAAACTTTGTCCGGTCGAGCGCATATAAGCACACTTGTGCTCGCTTAACCTTCACTTGGTCGATAATACACTAAAAGCTATATAAGGCTAAGTGCCTTTAAGCTCGGTCAGGCTTTGCCCAGTTGAGCGCATACAAGAATACTTATGCTCGCTCAGCCTTCACTTGGCCGGTAATATACTGAAAGTTATATGAGGCTGAGTGCCTTTAAGCTCGATCGAGCTTTGCCCGGCCGAGTGCATATAAGTACACTTATGCTAGCTCAGCTTTCACTCACCGGTAATACACTAAAAGCTATATAAGGCTTAGTGTCGTTACACTCGATCAGGCTTTGCCTGGCTGAATACATATAAGCACACTTATGCTCGCTCGACCCCCACTTGCCGGTAATATACTGAAAGCTATATAAGGCTAAGTGCCTTTAAGTTCGGTCGGCCTTTGCCTGGCGAGCGCATATAAGCACACTTGTACTCGCTCAACTTCATAAGAGTAATCTAATAAATCAATTTGAAGTGTCAACCTTCTAAGCTCAGAAATCTTTTTGCCTTGGATCAGAATGGAGAACATGAAATCTTTCTTCTTCATCTTGAGCTCCTTAGAATTAACTTATTATAAAGTGAGCTAACTTTGCAAGACAAAAATCTAGAAATTGATTTTCTTAAGAAAGAGATAGAAGCTTTAAAAGAGGAAATATGTAAATCATTGGTGAACATAAATCATCTCAGGCATACAAAAGATGGAGATGTCATTCTGGATTCTACGAAATATGAGGCACTATACCAAATACTAATTAAAGTAGAATTTGTTGAAGCATGCCTCAGAATTTGTTGAAGCATGTGGCATGCCTCACAAATTATCCTATTAAGGATAGAATCTCACAAATTAGAAATTAATTTGTGAGGCAACCTATCAAATTTATGAGAAACAATGTAGGATAGCAATCAACATGCCTCTCTGCCTCATGCTTCTCTCTGCCTCTTTTCCCTAAACAACCTTATCGTATCAAGGATAGCAATCTCACAAATTTCTATGATTTGGTTGCTCACGCATCCAACGTGGCTACCACCTTAAGTGATTATCTGGTGGCGCACGCATCTTCAGCAGTGGTTGTCGATAAAAGAAAGGACGTGCGGCGTGGCAGTATACATAGCAAGAGGAAGAAGAATAAATTAGGGATTACCTTTTAAGAGAGAGAGTAATAGACAAAGTTAGCGAGATACACAAAGCCAGCAAGATGCGAGTAGCAGAGTCAGCGAGATGCGAGCAGAAGAGTCGGCGAGAAAGCAATCAATGAGAAAGCAGAGTCAGCAAGGGAGCGAATGTTGCAAAGGAGATGAACAAGAATATGTAAACAGGATTTAGCATAAAATTTTATTAAAATAAAATAAAATAATAATAATTTAATACATTTTTTTTGTAAATTATGTAAATTAAAAATAGAATTGATTTCTGTTTAAAAATATACAAATAGATTTATTAACAAATAAAATTTTGCATCAAATTCCGTTTCGAATCTGTATTTATTTTTGTTTATAAATATTTATTTTATAAATTCTTTTTAGTTCATTTTAAATTCCATCTCAAATATTTTTTTATATATTATGTTTTATTTAAATATAATAGATTAGTAATTTCATATTAAATTTATTTTTGATTTACTAAAATTTAAAACTGATTTTAACTCTATTTTAAAAATTCATTTCTAAAACCTTATTTTCTTATAGTGTGTATAAGAAGAATTCATGAATCTGATGCCATATATTACTGAGAAAATAGTTCTCTCTGGAGCTTTTTAGATTTCTTATTTTATAATTTTTTAAGTTATTTGATTTTTAAATTTGAATTTACTATCAATTTAATCGACTCCTAAAAAGATTGACTAAGATTTATAATTTTGATGTTTAAGCAATATAATTGAATAATATATTTTAAAATGTATTGTTAGTGTTAGCTATAAGAATCGATCGTGAGACGATTGATATAGAACTATTGTATCATATTTTAATAAAAAAACAATACTTTATGTTTATTAGATTTACTTTAAATCTGTGTAAGTTTAAATAAATATAATAATGTCCTACCTAAAATGGTAGGTTCTGTTCTATAATATATTAATTAGTTGAATTGATTGTAATAGACTATGTATGTATAAAACTTCACTCAAAATTATTCTTAGTCAAGTATTAATATACAAGAGCAATATTAATACATTGAGACTAACATGTGGGTTAATTGATAATTTAATCTCACAAGTCATAGATTTAAGATATCAAGTTAATATATGAGTATATATTAGAGAATATGTATTGAATTGTCCCGACATGAGAATATTTCATAAATTATTATATGAGTGTCATAAACATTCTCATAGTGACTATCAGTATAAATAGTTTTTTGACTTGAAGTCACTACACTTCCTTATATAAGGAGTTGTGTATTTTCATATCAACAACGTCACCTATAACAAAGTTGTATATAAAGTCGTTCACTAGTATGCAATGAGTTATGTGGAAGGATGTGAATAATGTAGAAAGAATTTATATCTTCCATATAACAGAAGTGATGTATGTAAGCTCCTTGATTAAGTAGAATTATTGAAATGTATGGTCATGTTTGTAACACCCACAAAATTATAAGATAAGTATATGAGTGTTATTTGCTTTAGAGCCTAAAAGTTAGAAGAATCACAAAGAAAAAAAAAAGAAATAAGAGAAATAAAAGAAGAGGTGAAGGTTTGAACCTTGAACCACTCACAAAGGATAGAAATAAAATTATGTATGATAAACACTAGGATAATGAATAACATGTGAATGGGAAATGATGGAAATTGTAGTTAAAAGTAAAGATATAATTAAGTGAGGGAACAAGAGAAAATCAAGTAACTTTCTTCCCCTTGTTTACCTCTTGGTTAAGAAAAGGAGTAGCAAAAGACAAGTTGTCTTTCTTCCTTTTTCTTCTCTATTTTCGTGGAGTTTAAGAGAACAATGAAGAGAAGAGTTAAGGGGAAGGAATGAGGACATATTCTCATTAGAAAAATACATGCATGAATTAAGGAGGAAAGGAAGCAAAGTTCATCTTTGTAACTTCCACCCACTTAGCATAAAAAGGAAAGGAACTAAAGGATTTCATTTTTTTCCTTCTCCCTCACCCTTGCCGAAACTAGAAGCCTCCTCCCTCATTTCCACAAGCCAAGTTTAGGTTTCTCCCTAAGAGAAAACTAAACTACAAGAAGGAGCCTTCAAGGTGTACCCTTCCAAGCAAGAGAAATCAAAAGGAGTGCTAGAAGAAGAAGCTCCCTACTTCCTCTTCACCAAGGGTACCATTTTCTTTAAAGATTAACAAGTGAACACTAGGTAAGCTTCCCCTCACCTATGGTACAATAGTTTATATGGTTTTCCATGAAGATAGATCGCTTAAAAACCTAGGACTTGCTTTATGAAAAATTCGGCCAAAACAAGAAGAAGAGCCTAAGAAAATTGTAACTAGATATGCTCATTATTTTTCTTGTGACATGTATATTATGTAAGAGGTTAATCTAAGGTTTCCATGTTAGAATAAATAATGAAAACTTAGATCCATAAGCCTTAGACTCTCGGCCAAGCATGAACAAGAAGACTAGGTAAGTTTAAGACTCAAACTAAGCATGTTTCTTTATTCTTGTGTTATGTACCCTATGATAATGAGGTTGTTAACATTTTCTCTTACTTGTATGTTGTTTGAAACTCCATTTCCATGCTCATGAATATTCGGCCATGGAAGAAGTAAAGGCCTAGGAGAGTTTTAAACCTAAAACTAAGCATGCTAAGATTTCTCCTAAGACAAGACATGAAGCTAAAATGTTATGCCATGATTGTATGTTAGTTATGAATCTTATTTCATGCTTATGAAGATTCGGTTATGATGAGATTTGAAGTCTAGGAAAGTTTAAATCAAGGCTAGGAGGCTCATGACCTTCTTGATAAAATGATATGAAACAAGTTGATGTTTTATGGTTGCTTGTTACATAGAATTTTGGTTACATGTAACTTTCGGCCACACTAAGTTTTAAAACTAGGATGTGTAGATTTTTAACTAAGTTTACTCATGTTGTTTCTTGTTATGATGCCATGAAAATTGTGTAGGGTTTCCATGCTTTTAAGCCATATGAAAAACAAAACCAAGCTCACATGTTTCGGCCACCTTTGGATTAAAGGCCTAGGAAAATTTAGAACCCAACTTATATATGCTTATGATGTCTTGTGATGTATGCTATGAAATGTAGTTGTGTTTTCCATGCTCTTATGCCACTAGAAACTTAGTTTCATGCTTGATAGGTTTCGGCCAATACTAGTGTAAAGCCTAGAGAAATTTTGAAACCAACTTACATATGTTCATGATGTTTCTTGTGATAAGTACTATGAAATGTAGTTGTGGTTTCCATGCTCTTATGCCACTAGAAACTTAGTCCCATGCTTGATGTGTTTCAGCCACTACAAGTTTAAAGGCCTAGAGAAAATTTAGAATCCAACTTATATATACTTATGATGTCTTGTGATGTATGCTATGAAATGTAGTTGTGTTTTCCATGCTCTTATGCCACTAAAAACCTAGTTCCATGATAGATATGGTTCGGCCACTACAAGTGAATGGGTCTAGGGAGTTTGAAATTTAAAACAAATGTGCTTATGTTGTTCCTCATGAAAATGTATAAGATATTGGCTTAAGGTTCAACATTTCCATGCTATTTGTAACCTAGAATGAGACATGCTAGGGTTCGGCCATAATAAGATTAGGAGCTTAAGGAACTTAGAACCCAAACTAAATATGCTTAAGTAGTTCCTTATGAAATATGATATGATATGGGTCTAGGGTTTACATGTTTGCATGTTTCTTAGAACTTGATTTCTCTTCATGAAAAGTTTCGGCCATGAAAGAATTGGAAACCTAGGAGGGCTTAAAAATTTAGGTTAACATGCTTATGACCTTTCTTATGCTGGTATCACTATGTGAAAAATGACTTTTTACTTCGTCATAATTTACTTCGTCAATTTAAATATACGAAGTAAAAGTGTATAAGCAACTTCGCTGCAAAAATCGACGAAGTATATACAAATATAGACTTCGCAGATTTAAAAACACGGGCTTCGCTTTAAACTGAAATAAGTTATTACTTCAGAAATTTGTTAAATACCGAAGTAGTAACGTCGTGAATACATTTTTTAGTGTTTACTCTGAAGTAATAGTACAAGAGTTAACTTTTATTTTTACAAAGAGACTCTGACCACTTTTATTTCCCCCCACTTCCTTTCGTTTTCTTGGGTTAGGGCTTCCGATGCTCCTCTTCCGAAATTGCGTCAATCTTGTTCGCCTCGCGTCTTGTGGTTAGCTACTTCAAACCCTCGCTCTCCAAACCCCGGCCTTCCTCCGCTCCAAGCAAGCATCGCCGTTCTCTCTCTACTTCGTCTCTCCCAACCCTACCCTTCATCCTCATCCCCGATCGTCCCTCCGCCTTCCGAAACCTTCGGCCTGCATCTCCCCGTCGGATCCAGACCCCGATGCTAAGCCCAAGCTTCGTCGGCGTCGCCGCAAAACAGAGGGAACCGACCCCGTCGATGGCGCCTCGGCCGAGGGTTTCGTGCCCCGCAAGCCGAGGCGCGACCGCCGGAGCGAATCGGCGGCCGTGGAGGACTTCGTGAGGTTACGACTCCAGGATACTTTCACTGCGATCAGAGAGCAGAATGCGGGGCTTCTGGAGAGGAAGCACGAGGTTCTCAAAGCGAGGAGGACCGACGAAGAGGAGGAGGAGGAGGAGGAGGAGGAGAAGCGCAGGGAGGGTGAGGATCTGTCGGTGGAGGATGATGATCCGGAATGGCCGCTCGACGCTGAGGTTAGATGGGGGATCAGGGCTTCCGAGTACTTTGAGAAGAATCCCATCAAAAACGTCGTGGAAGAAGGGGTGGAGATCGATTGGGAAGGGGAGATGGATGAGGGTTGGGTGAAGGAGATCAATTCCTTGGAGTGGGAGAGCTTTGCGTACCACCCGAGCCCTCTTGTTGTTTTGGTGTTCGAACGCTATAGAAGGTGAGAACTAGTCTTGCATTATCATTCTTCGGTCCATTTTTTTTTATTACAGTGACTGAAATTGTTCATTCTTGGTTGCAAATATAGATAAACATCAATTGTTTTAGATGCTAGAGGCTTTGTTGGTGTTACTCAACGTGCTAGATATTTTGCACGAATGCGAAGGTAAGTCTGTTTTTCTTCTATTATTTTATGACTGCATATATGCAATGGAGATTGACAACAAAATTATGAACGTGTTAATACTTATTAGAGCATTATGTGCATAGCTCAACTTGGCAGTCTGTTCATATTGTTTATTGATCAGTTGAAGTTTTGGCTATATTGTTGTACTTTTAGTGACACTATCTGAAAAGACAACTTTCTAGGTAACTTATACAATTTATTATGCCTCTAGAGTTTTTCTCCTTTTATAAGCTGAGGAGTTTGGATATACAATCAACCAAATCTAGAGTTATCGAGTCTCAAAAGAGTAACATTTATTGAATTATCTATAATAGCTGTAGCCTTCACTGATTTAATATGATGAGGTCGACTGAGACTGGGTCAAATTTGTTCTCCATAGTGGCTATTTTACCATTTGGATTAGCATACTAGCTCATTGGTACTGATGACACATCCTTAGATGATTAATTCAACATATCATCAACTGTTCTGGTTGGTTGTACACCGTGATAGCTCAACAAGTTGGAATACCTAGCCATGCTCCATCATGAAACTCTACTTATCATAGCAAATTAGGCTCCACTGAGTCAACAGTCTGAGAAATCAGTCTAATGTTTTTTCTTCAGGTGATTACAATACAAATGGATACTCTATTTTGAACACCTTTGTGCATATGCGCCTTCAATTTGTTGAGAAAAATGTTGATGCCAAGGTTGTTAGGGCAGTTAAGTGGGTTCAGATTATGGCAGGCTTCTTCAATCATTTTTAGGTCTATTCTTTAATGCAGAAACTCAGTAATGAGGAGGCAGACTTGGAGCCACTAGATTCACAAGTTATTTCATTGCATTAAATTGATTGTACCTAATGACTATTATCTAAAGATATGTGTACTTAATTTTTTTATCTCAATTTATCTAAGCAAGTTGAGAAGATTTTTGTCTCTACTAGGTTTTAGGTCATGGTGTATGGTTAGTTTTCTATTTGGCTTTGGGAAGAGGATGTGGACAAGAGAGCATAAAAGCAATGTCTATCCACCCAATCCCCTAAATCGAGGTTACGAAGCGTTTGACAACACCAATTACAATGGTTTTTTGGATGCAATATCATGAAGATAGAATACTTAAATGGATAAAATAACTTGGCATTTAAGTGATTTTCTTTTATGGAGTATCACATTCATACTTCTTAATATTTTTGTTAAATTAAAAATTTGAGTTGATGAATGACAATCTTTTTATCCACTAAAGTTTTCTTGAATTATTAATCTTAAAAGATAAAGCTGCTACTAAGCTATTTTTCAGTGCATATGTTTCTAAATGTGTTGCAGTCTTGCTCGGCAATGTGCTCAACTTTGGTTGAAGACACGGGAAGCTCTTGGGCACCCATTAGGATTTTCCAAGGAAAATGATCTCTTGTTTCAAAATCTTCCAAATTCCCAATTGCAGAAGGTTCATTCCTTTTCAAATTTTAGTCTTATTATGTTGCTTAATGGGCTATAATGGTCTTAGTTGTTGGTAAGTTATAACACCTAAAGCAACAACTGTTGAATGATCGGTCATTTCCATTAGTTGAAAGATCTGCAGGCCCTAAGGTGTGATGCCATAAACTGTCTAGTAAAAATCTCTTCCTTCCATGTAGACATGTTTGAGTAACTGAACTTTTCTCTCCCCTTCCTTCCACCTTGCACTCCTTTCCTACCCTCCCTTCCCCTTTCCCTTCTTCCTAGTAGACAGAGCTTTAAAGTTTAAACAACTAGACTGGTTTGTCTGTTGAGTCGGAACTCTTTATGTTCCTTTGAATTAATTTAGAAGTCTTACACTGTTTGGTCTTTTTTGCTCCAATATTATTCGTGAATTTGTATTAGTGAATTTTTATTGTGTAAAATTAACAAAGGTTCATCATGTGTAATGTTTTTTTTTGTCCCATTCTATTGCTTTACCTCAAGGTATTGGAACGTCCTGGAGCATTTGTTCTTGAGATTGGCACTGAAGAGATGCCTCCTCATGATGTAGTTGAAGCAAGTAACCAGGTATGTTTGACACCGAAAAAAAAGTAACTTCCTTATCTGGATAATGTGTTTCTCATAATTTATCTTGTAAAGTGGGACACAGTTTTGTGCTATGTGAATCAAGCATTATATTTTGTTTTAGATATTACTAATTTAAATGATTATTTCAGTGGATAGTTATATCTTAGGGTCTTCCATTGGAGAACTGGTGCATTTTTTTTTCTCTTCCATTTTTTTCCTCTTTCCAGCTTAGAAGTCTCACTGTGGAGTACCTGAAAAAAAGAAGACTGAGTTGTGGAGAAGTTTCATCATATGGTACACCACACCGACTTGTGGTAAGAACTCGAAGCTCGAAATGATCCTTTCCAATATTTTTTACTATTTGTTGGAAGTGTAATTGCATCTTTTTTTGATTAGAACAATGATAGAGGCTTATGAAGTTACCTTTTGTGATGCTCAAAATTACTGAAGTCTAAAAATAATGAAGTAAAAAGAGAAAAAAATACTTCACTTTATTCATAAAATCCGAAGTAAAATCTACTTATAACTTCGAAGCAATATAATTTGTTGCTGTAAAATAGTATCAACTACTTCGGTTATTATCAAAAATTTCGAAGTAGTATCTATCTATTACTTCGATCCAGAACAAAGCTAAATGTAATTTAATCGATAATTACTTCAGGAATTAACGATATATGATGAAGTAAAAGTAATCCATTACTTCATTTTTAACCGAAGTTAAAGTAGGTATATTACTTCACAACAAATACTAAACGATGAAGTCGAAAAGGATTAATTACTTCGGTGTTTTTAAAAATCGACGAAGTTATATGCACTTTTTACTTCGTAATATGTCCGAACCCGACACCCAATACGACTTCGTTTTTTCTGGGCCTACGACTTCGGAGTTTATCCGAAGTAAAATGAATCTTTTTACTACACGCGTGTCTACTTCGGTAAAAACAGGTCTTTTACTTTAGGTAATCAACGAAGTAAAAAGTCATTTTTCACATAGTGTATGTGAAGATAGCATGAGATTTTTATTTTTGTATGTTGTCTAGAGATCATGCCTCTACTCATGACTTTCGGCCATATGGGTTTAGTGACCTAGATGTACCTCATATGCTATGAATGAATCAAGAGATGTTATTTAATGATTCCATGAATGGTTATGTCTTTTTATGATAAGTGATATGCTCTTTTATGTATGCTTATGATTCATGTATGTGCTATGTGTTCAATCATGCATGCTTTAGGATATGATAAAATGATACGTTCATTATGCAAGCTTATGATTCATGCATGTGCTGTGTGCCCAAATATGCATGCTTTATGATATGATAAGTGATATGTTCATGTTGTATGCTATGATTCATGCATGTGCTGTGTGCCAAAAAAAAAATGCATGTTTTATGATATGTCAAGAAACATGATATGCATGAAAGAATAAGAACTATGATATGTATGACATGCTACTTTACTTTATGTATGGCTTGTACCAAGGGTGGGCTCCATAAGCGCCCCGGGGTCGATGGACTAAGAAACGTGCCTCGTTAGAGATGAGCTCCTAAGTGCCCCTAGGTCGATGGACTAAGAAACAGGCCTAGTATGTATGCCTTGTAGGGTTCAAGACTTGCTACCTTGGACCTACATAGGACGCGTGCATTTATGTATGTGGTACAAGCCGGGGCCCCAATCATGTTGCAATTATGTTTAAGTATGTATTTTATAAGTTTTCAAAAGACATGTTGCATATGTTGCATGATATAAGTTTAGGAATTTACCTTTCTTATACTTTATGATCATGCCATGATAGTTATGATGAGGTTATGCTATGACAGGATACGTTTGATGATCATGTTATGTTATGCCATGATACTTTATGTTATGTTACGATATGCCATGATATGCTTTTGATATGATACATTTGTCTTTATGCCTTATGACTTATGATTTTAATATGCTTTACGATTTTTGTGAGTAGGAAAGGAACTTACTGAGCCATGAGTGCTCACAGCTTACTTTCTTGTACCACAGATAAAGGCAAGGAATGGATGTACTAGGGGAGCAGCAGGAGGGGCTAGAAGGATGTGTGCGGTAGTGGACTGGCTAAAGGAAAAGACCTACTTTTGTTTAATAAGAAATATGCCATGTTGATGTTTTTATTTTATAACTCCATGACCTTAAGTATATGTTTGGGTATTAAGACATCATAAAATTATGATAGGTATGCTATGTGGTTCTTTCATGTCTATGGTGATTTTTAAGTAAGAAAAGGTTTTTACATTCTCTAAGCAAGACTTCCGCTGTGTTAAGTATGTATGTGTCGCAAGTAACCCCCGTCGCCTTAGTAGGAGGGGCGGGGCATTACAGTTTGGTATTAGAGCCAGGTTAGCATTTCCACTACACACATGCCAAGCCTCCATCCTGCCGCTCCAAGTAAGATTTTATATGCTTAGTGTAATTTTTGCTTTTGATGCTTTAATATTATGCATGTTTACTTATTCTTGATTTAGTTAATTTAAAATTTTTGATGCTTTAATATTCTGCATGTTTACTTATTCTTTGATTCAGTTTAATTTAACTTTTGTTAATGCTCTAATATCCTGCATGTTTACTTATACTTTGAATTAGGATAGGTATGCATGATGGTAGGATAGGAATAGTAATATTCTTATGACAACGAATAGGGATAACGATAATTTGTTATTGTTTAATGAAGATAAGCATGGCTAGGAGATGTACTACCCGAGCAGACGAGGCAGTAACTCCACCAGATCTGACTCAGGTAGTCACCGACCTTCAACGCCAGATCACGAAACAACAACAGTTGATCACGACCTTGATGGGTCAACAAGGAACCCCTACCACCCCACCAGTAGTTCAGAATGCAGTGCCCGTTGTGCCAATAGTTGCACCAATACCACCGGTAGCCCCTGCCCCAGTGGTTCGACAGGAGACCTATTTGATTCAGTGGTTGAGATTGAAGCCGGAGAACTTCTCGGGTACTTGCGAGCCGTGGGATGCCCAAGCCTGGTTCAAGACAGTAGAAAGCACAGTGGAACTTTTGGACTGGCCTGAATCAGAGAAGATCAAATGTGTATCTTTCTGCTTCTCCGGAGATGCGAGAATGTGGTGGGAAAGAGTTAAAACGAAGAGACAAATCAATCTGATGAATTGGATGGACTTCGAGACAGAGTTCTTCGAAGAATTCTTTCATACGCAAGTGACGAACCGGCATTACGACGAGTTCACCGAGTTCCGGCAAGGTGACTTATCAGTGAACGAAGCAGTAAAACGCTTCAACCGTCTAGCACGCCTTTGTCCCGAATTAGTGCGTACCGAGAGAGAAAGGGTCAGACTGATGCTGAAGATGCTTCGACCCGAGATAGCACTGAATGTGGCCGGCGGAGTTAATAAACCGCAGACTACAGAGGAATTAGTCAGCAGTGCACTGATTACGGAACATTATCAGAAAGCAATGAAGGAGAATAAAGGTCAGACACGAGCCGAGGGACAGAAACCTCAGAGTACCAAAACAGGATGGAAAGGAACTTCTACCGGAAAAAGAAAGCAGTGGGACAATGCAAAAAGTGGGTCAGTAAATAAGCAACCGAGATACCCCCAGTGTTCTATTTGTGGGAAGCTGCATTCCGGATTGTGTCATAAAGGTACAAGAAAGTGCTATAATTGTGGACAGGAAGGACATTTGGCCAGAGACTGTCCTACTCAGATGCAGGCACCATTCCAGCAGAACAACCAGAACAGGGGTGCCCCTTCACAGCTACACCAGATGCAAACCGCTATAGAAGGGACTTCGATCAGCAAAGGGAGATTGGAAGCCCCGCCAGCGACGACGAATGCCAGGGTTTTTGCGATTACTAGTGAAGATGCAGCGAACGCCTCTACCATCGTTACAGGTCAGCTGCCTATTTTTAATCAGCATGCTTTAGTATTATTTGATACTGGGGCGACACACTCGTTCGTCTCAACACCATTTACAAAGAAATTAGACATACCACCTCAAACCCCAAATGGTACATTCTTAACAACCCTACCATCCGGGGAAGTTATGCCATCGGATCAAATGCTGCGGGTCGTACCTATCCGAATCGCAGACAGAGAACTCTACTGCAATCTGATAGTACTTGACATGCGGGATTTTGACATTATACTGGGCATGGACTTCTTGAGCAAGTACAGTGCCTCAATCGAGTGCCGTAATAAGAAGGTAGTCTTCCGACCTGAAGCTGAACCGATGTTTGAATTTATTGGGGAATCTGGGAAAGAAACTGAAAGATTCTTATCAGCGGTAACGAAGGTGGTAATGGATTTCTAGCGTAAGTGGTTGACACAAGACAAACCGGAAGTCAAAAACTAGAAGAGGTCAGAGTGGTAGGCAACTATCCGGAAGTATTTCCTGATGAACTACCGGGATTAGCACCCTACAGAGAAATAGAATTTACAATTGAGTTAGTTCCGGGTACTAAACCAATTTCCAAAGCACCTTACCGAATGGCACCGACTGAGTTGAAAGAACTTCAAGAACATCTACGAGAGTTACTCGACAAAGGATTTATTCGTCCTAGTCACTCTCCATGGGGAGCTCCGGTACTTTTTGTGAAAAAGAAGGATGGGTCTATACGAATGTGTATAGATTACCGAGCACTAAACAACGCGACAATCAAGAATAGATACCCCCTTCCGCGGATCGATGATCTGTTTGACCAATTGAAGGGAGCAACTGTCTTCTCAAAGATTGACTTAAGGTCCGGCTATCATCAAGTGAAGGTGAAACAAGAGGATATACTGATGACAGCCTTTCGAACATGATATGGGTACTATGAGTTTGTAGTTATGCCCTTCGGAGTGACAAATGCTCTGACTGTGTTCATGGATTTGATGAATTGGGTCTTTGCGGCGTATCTCGACAAATTTGTGATTGTCTTCATTGACGATATTCTCATCTACTCGAGAACCCAAGAAGAGCATGCCGAACACCTGAATACGGTATTACAGATCCTTCGAGAAAAATGACTATATGCAAAATTCTCCAAATGTGAGTTCTGGCTTGATCGAATATTATTCTTGGGTCATATTATCTCCAAGGACGGGGTAATGGTGGATCCGAATAAGATTGAAGCTGTAAGCAACTGGAATAGGCCAAAGAAAGCCAGTGAAGTCAGAAGTTTTCTTGGACTAGCAGGCTACTACAGGAAGTTTGTAGAGGACTTCTCCAAGATAGCAACCCCGATGATTGTTCTCACCAAGAAGAATAAAAAGTATGAATGGACGAACGACTGCGAGAAAAGTTTTACGGAACTGAAACGGAGACTGACCAGTGCTCCGATTCTTACTCTTCCAGAAAGCAACAAGGACTTTGATATGTATAGCGATGCTTCTTTCTTAGGACTCGGAGCTGTACTCATGCAAGATGACAAAGTCATTTCCTATGCCTCTAGACAACTCAAAGAACATGAAAGGAATTACCCCGTTCATGATTTAGAGCTAGCAGCGGTGGTCTTCGCTCTAAAGACATGGAGGCATTACTTATATGGGGCTCAGTGCAGGATTTATACAGACCACCAGAGTCTAAAATATTTCTTCACGCAGAAAGACCTAAACATGAGACAACGTAGATGGCTCGAGCTAGTCAAGGACTATGATTGCGAGATCTTTTATCACCCTGGTAAAGCAAACAAGGTAGCCGATGCACTCAGCAGGAAGTCCGGCACTACCTGACGAAGCTATTTTAAGTTCGAGGACGAACTTTCTATGAGGTATGGGGTACTATAACACCCACAAAATTATAAGATAAGTATATGGGTGTTATTTGCTTTAGAGCCTAAAAGTTAGAAGAATCAAAAAGAAAAAAAAAAGAAATGAGAGAAATAAAAGAAGAGGTGAAGGTTTGAACCTTGAACCACTCACAAATGATAGAAATAAAATTATGTATAATAACCACTAGGATAATGAATAACATGTGAATGGGAAATGATGTAAATTGTAGTTAAAAGTAAAGATATAATTAAGTGAGGGAACAAGAGAAAATCAGGTAACTTTCTTCCCCTTGTTTACCTCTTGGTTAAGAAAAGGAGTAGCAAAAGACAAGTTGTCTTTCTTCCTTTTTCTTCTCTATTTTCGTGGAGTTTAAGAGAACAATGAAGAGAAGAGTTAAGGGGAAGGAATGAGGACATATTCTCATTATAAAAATACATGCATGAATTAAGGAGGAAAGGAAGCAAAGTTCATCTTTGTAACTTCCACCCACTTAGCATAAAAAGGAAAGGAACTAAAGGATTTCATTTTTTTCCTTCTCCCTCACCATGCCGAAACTAGAAGCCTCCTCCCTCATTTCCACAAGCCAAGTTTAGGTTTCTCCATAAGAGAAAACTAAACTACAAGAAGGAGCCTTCAAGGTGTACCCTTCCAAGCAAGAGAAATCAAAAGGAGTGCTAGAAGAAGAAGCTCCCTACTTCCTCTTCACCAAGGGTACCATTTTCTTTAAAGATTAACAAGTGAACACTAGGTAAGCTTCCCCTCACCTGTGGTACAATAGTTTATATGGTTTTCCATGAAGATAGATCGCTTAAAAACCTAGGACTTGCTTTATGAAAAATTCGGCCAAAACAAGAAGAAGAGCCTAAGAAAATTATAACTAGATATGCTCATTATTTTTCTTGTGACATGTATATTATGTAAGAGGTTAATCTAAGGTTTCCATGCTAGAATAAATAATGAAAACTTAGATCCATAAGCCTTAGACTCTCGGCCAAGCATGAACAAGAAGACTAGGTAAGTTTAAGACTCAAACTAAGCATGTTTCCTTATTCTTGTGTTATGTACCCTATGATAATGAGGTTGTTAACGTTTTCTCTTACTTGTATGTTGTTTGAAACTCCATTTCCATGCTCATGAATATTCATCCATGGAAGAAGTAAAGGCCTAGGATTGTTTTAAACCTAAAACTAAGCATGCTAAGATTTCTCCTAAGACAAGACATGAAGCTAAAATGTTATGCCATGATTGTATGTTAGTTATGAATCTTATTTCATGCTTATGAAGATTCGGTTATGATGAGATTTGAAGTCTAGGAAAGTTTAAATCAAGGCTAGGAGGCTCATGACCTTCTTGATAAAATGATATGAAACAAGTTGATGTTTTATGGTTGCTTGTTACATAGAATTTTGGTTACATGTAACTTTCGGCCACACTAAGTTTTAAAACTAGGATGTGTAGATTTTTAACTAAGTTTACTCATGTTGTTCCTTGTTATGATGCCATGAAAATTGTGTAGGGTTTCCATGCTTTTAGGCCATATGAAAAACAAAACCAAGCTCACATGTTTCGGCCACCTTTGGATTAAAGGCCTAGGAAAATTTAGAACCCAACTTATATATGCTTATGATGTCTTGTGATGTATGCTATGAAATGTAGTTGTGTTTTCCATGCTCTTATGCCACTAGAAACTTAGTTTCATGCTTGATAGGTTTCGGCCAATACTTGTAACACCCACTAAGCTTTTAAGATAAGCATATGAATGTAGGATTTTGCCTTAGAAAAATAAAAGGATGTGGGTTGAAGCAAAAAGAAATAAAATGAAATAAAAAGAGGAGGAGGTCAAGGATTGAACCTTGAACCTCTTATATTATAATTTAGAGAATTAATTAGTGGAAACCAATTGGGATAGAGAGAAGATATTGATAGCAAAGGAGGGAAAATCATGATAAGGGTGAGAGTAAAAGTTAGCCAAAAGAAAACAAGAAAAGAGCAAGAGAAAGGCAACTTGCCTTCCTTCCTTCTCTCCCTCTTTCTCTCTTCTCTTGCCGAAAATAAAAGAGGCTAATTAAGGGGATTCATTCCCTCTTATTTCACCATGATTGATGAGGATAAATAAATAAATAAAAATAAAAAGAAAATAGAAAAAAAGGGGCTAAGGGAGAAGGAAAGCAAAAACTAATTTTTCTACTTCTTCCTCCTTAACATAAAAGGGAGCAAGTAAAGAGAAGAATTCTAATTTTTCTCTCATTTCTCTCATTCTTCCCTCTCCCTCACCGAGAACCCCAGCCCCCTCTCCTCCATCTTCGGCCCCAAGCCAAGGTTTTCTCCTAAGAATGCCTAAGATACAAGGAGGACTTAGCAAGAGAAACAAGGGAAGGGAACTAGAAGAAGAGGCTACTTCTTCCATCACCATACCTTAGATCCACAAGCGAAAAGGATGTAAGCTTCCCCTCACCTGTGGTACAAGGCTTTTTATGTGATTTTCGAATTTTATGAGGATTAGAAACCTAGAATAGAATTTAAGAAAAATTCGGCCAAAGAAGAGTTTTCAAATCTAGGAAGGTTTAAACAAGTCCTCATTTCATGATATTTTTCTATGCTATGTAGGAAGGTTTTCCTTCATGTTTTTATACCTATATGATGCTTGGTCAGAGGAGTACCTAACCCTAGAATTTCGACCAAAAATGGTTTAAAGAGGTTAGGGAAATCATTGTTTAACCAAACTAGTACAAGATTCCCTCCATGAATTACTAAGGATCTTTTATTGGTTTTTCTTGCTTGAAAGTTACTTGGAACCAAAGGAAATCCCCTCATATGTTTCGGCCAAGAAAAGAGCTTAGGGTTAGGAAGACCTTTAAATTTAAGTAACCATGTTTATATGATAGAATATAGAGTTCTCTTAAAGAATTGCATGTTGAATATTGCTAGAAATTCATGAACTCTTCATTAAGATTTTCGGCCATGTTAAGATGGATAGCTTAGGAAAGCTTAAACAAAATTTTAACATGCTCAAGACCTCTGTGATATTAATATATGAAAGTGGTTTAATGCTCTCATGCTTAATTAGGGTATAGAGAATTTAGTTACATGATATATGACTTGTAAGGTCACAAGGGTCCTAGCTTGTTTATGAACCAAATTTGCATATGATGTTCTTAGTAATTTTTGCCATGAAACTTACTTAGGTTTTTCATGCTTTAGGCCACTTAAAACCTAGTTTAGAGAATGGTAGGTTTCGGCCATGAGGAAAAATAAAAGAAAAAGGAAAGAAACCTAGGAAGCCTAAGACACAATGCACATGTATGTTTATTATGCTTGTCTTTATACATGCTATGAAACTTGTATGACTTCCTATGCTTTTAGGCTATTTGAAGCAAAGTTAACCACTGATGGGTCTCGGCCAAGTAGGGTTTAAATGACCTAGAGGCCTTAGAATTGAAACCAATTGTGTTAAAAATGCTTCTTATGGAAATATGATAATGTGTTGATTGTGTCACATGCTTGTATAATTTTTTCCATGACCTAAATGGACCATTGTAGGTCTCAGCCATGAAGGGATAGATGCCCTAGAAACCCTAGAACAAAAATTAAATATGCTCATGTCACTCTACATGAAATATGATAAGTAGAAAGCCAAAGTTCTCATGCTATATGTTGCTTAATGACCTAAAATGAGGCTAGGGTAAGTTTCGGCCATACCCTTTGTATGATACCTTATTATGAATTTATACATGATGTTAGTTCAAGTTCACATGCTTGTATACTTGTTTTTAGCCCTAATGAATACTTGTGAAATTTTGGCCATGACATATGTTAAGGGCTTGAAGAACTTAGGAATTAGCTCAAATATGATTACTATGTTACTTGGAAGAAAAAATGCTATAAATATGATTTAAGGTTTCCATGCTTTCATGAAATTTGGGACCTTGTTTCACATCTGATAAGGTTCGGCCACATGAAGTTTAGGGACTTGGAGAACTTAGAAACCAAGTTAATCATGCTTATAATGCTTCCTATGAAATTGATGTGATGATAATTTAGGTTCCACATGCTTGGAGGTTATTTTTACCTAAATTGAGATCTAAGGGGGTTCGGCCATGATAAGAACCCAAGGGATTAGGAAGCTTAGAACCCAAGTTAACTATGTTACCATGTTTCTTATGATAGTATAATCACATGATACACCCTTATGCTTAAACATGTATGCTTGTGATTCATACTTTCCATGATATGATATGTGCTAGAAATATGCATGCTTTTATGATATGCTATGTGGATAGAAATATGCATGCTTTTATGATATGCTATGTGGTGAAAATATGCATGCTTTTATGACATGATGTATGCCTAAGTGATGTATACCTTTATGATATGATATATGCCTAAGTGATGCATACTTTTATGACATGATGTATGCCTAAGTGATGCATACTTTTATGATATGATGTATGCCTAAGTGATGCATACCTTTATGATATGATGTATGCCTAAGTGATGCATACTTTTATGATATGATGTGTGCCTAAGTGATGCATGCCCTTATGATGTGTGATATGTATAAGTATGACATGTACTTTACTTTATATGGCTTGTACCAAGGGTGGGCTCCATAAGCGCCCCGGGGTCGATGGAATAAGACTCGGGCCTCGTTAGAGATGGGCTCCTAAGTGCCCATAGGTCGATGGAGTAAGACTCGGGCCTAGTATGTTTGACTTGTAGGGTTCAAGACTTGCTACCTTTGACCTACATAGGTTGCGCGCAATATGTAAGTGGTACATAGCCGGGATCCCCTTTAAGTTGATAATATGTTCAAGTATATATGTAAGAAGAAATGGTTTTAAAGATCATGAGACATACACATGTTTTTCGGATACATGTTTTCAAAATCATATTGCATATACCTTATGATCATGTTGTGATGATGCTATGATTTATGATATGCCATGATTAGATATGATTATGTTATGTTTCATGCTATGCTTTAAGAGCTTGATATGCCATGCTACCTTATGATGATGCTATGATATGCCATGATTAGATATGATTATGTTATGTATCATGCTATGCTTTAAGAGATGATATGCCATGACTAGTTATGATTTTGTTATGTTGCATGATATGCTTAAAGAGTATGATATGTTATGCCATGACTAGTTGAGATCATATTATGTTAAGATATTCTTTGATCATGTGATGATTTTCGGTTTTAGTGAGTAGGAAAGGAACTTACTGAGCCATGAGTGCTCATAGCTTACTTTCCTTGTACCACAGATAAAGGAAAAAGATGGATGAGCTAAAGGAGCAGCAGGAGAGGCAAGGAGATGTGTGTGGCGGTGGCTAGGCAACCAAATAAGAACCTGCTTTAAGAACTTTTAAGAATTACGCTTTGGTTTCGTAAATTGTAGTACTATATGGGTAACTTGATGTTATGTTTCTATTTATCTTGTTATCATGTTATGGAAACCATATTAGTGTAGTTCGGATTTGAAAACAAAACAAAAGTTTTATTAAACTAAGAAAATTATTTTAAGTCTTCCGCTGTAATATGTACATAGAGTATCGTAGCCCCGTCCCTTAGGGTTAGCAGGGAGGGCGGGCGTTACAATACTAGTGTAAAGGCCTAGAGAAATTTTGAAACCAACTTACATATGTTCATGATGTTTCTTGTGATAAGTACTATGAAATGTAGTTGTGGTTTCCATGCTTTTATGCCACTAGAAACTTAGTCCCATGCTTGATGTGTTTCGGCCACTACAAGTTTAAAGGTCTAGAGAAAATTTAGAATCCAACTTATATATGCTTATGATGTCTTGTGATGTATGCTATGAAATGTAGTTGTGTTTTCCATGCTCTTATGCCATTAAAAACCTAGTTCCTTGATAGATATGGTTCGGCCACTACAAGTGAATGAGTCTAGGAAGTTTGAAATTTAAAACAAATGTGCTTATGTTGTTCCTCATGAAAATGTATAAGATATTGGCTTAAGGTTCAACATTTCCATGCTATTTGTAACCTAGAATGAGACATGCTAGGGTTCGGCCATAATAAGATTAGGAGCTTAAGGAACTTAGAACCCAAACTAAATATGCTTAAGTAGTTTCTTATGAAATATGATATGATATGGGTCTAGGGTTTACATGTTTGCATGTTGCTTAGAACTTGATTTCTCTTCATGAAAGGTTTCGGCCATGAAAGAATTGGAAACCTAGGAGGGCTTAAAAATTTAGGTTAACATGCTTATGACCTTTCTTATGCTGGTATGTGAAGATAGCATGAGATTTTTATGTTTGTATGTTGTCTAGAGATCATGCCTCTACTCATGACTTTCGGTCATATGGGTTTAGTGACCTAGATGTACCTCACATGCTATGAATGAATCAAGAGATGTTATTTAATGATTCCATGAATGGTTATGTCTTTTTATGATAAGTGATATGCTCTTTTATGTATGCTTATGATCCATGTATGTGCTATGTGTTCAATCATGCATGCTTTAGGATATGATAAAATGATATGTTCATTATGCAAGCTTATGATTCATGCATGTGCTGTGTGCCCAAATATGCATGCTTTATGATATGATAAGTGATATGTTCATGTTGTATGCTATGATTCATGCATGTGCCGTGTGCCCAAAAAAAATGCATGTTTTATGATATGTCAAGAAACATGATATGCATGAAAGAATAAGAACTATGATATGTATGACATGCTACTTTACTTTATGTATGACTTGTACCAAGGGTGGGCTCCATAAGCGCCCCGGGGTCGATGGACTAAGAAACGAGCCTCGTTAGGGATGAGCTCCTAAGTGCCCCTAGGTCGATGGACTAAGAAACGGGCCTAGTATGTATGCCTTGTAGGGTTCAAGACTTGCTACCTTGGACCTACATAGGACGCGCGCATTTATGTATGTGGTACAAGCCGGGGCCCCAATCATGTTGAATTATGTTTAAGTATGTATTTTATAAGTTTTCAAAAGACATGTTGCATATGTTGCATGATATAAGTTTAGGAATTTATCTTTCTTATACTTTATGATCATGCCATGATAGTTATGATGAGGTTATGCTATGACAGGATACGTTTGATGATCATGTTATGTTATGTTATGATACTTTATGTTATGTTACGATATGCCATGATATGCTCTTGATATGATACATTTGTCTTTATGCCTTATGACTTGTGATTTTAATATGCTTTATGGTTTTTGTGAGTAGGAAAGGAACTTACTGAGCCATGAGTGCTCACAGCTTACTTTCTTATACCACAGATAAAGGCAAGGAATGAATGTACTAGGGGAGCAGCAGGAGGGGCTAGAAGGATGTGTGCGATAGTGGACTGGCTAAAGGAAAAGACCTGCTTTTGTTTAATAAGAAATATGCCATGTTGATGTTTTTATTTTATAACTCCATGACCTTAAGTATATGTAGGGTATTAAGACATCATAAAATTATGATAAGTATGCTATGTGGTTCTTTCATGTCTATGGTGATTTTTAAGTAAGAAAAGGTTTTTACATTCTCTAAGCAAGACTTCCGCTGTGTTAAGTATGTATGTGTCGCAAGTAACCCCCGTCGCCTTAGCAGGAGGGGCGGGGCGTTACAATGTTTAAATAAGTCAGTATGAGATACTGAACTTATTTGATTAAGTAAATCTACTAAGAGATCAAGAAATACATAGATTGATGAGAGGATGATATAATCTACGCCTCATAAATCAATCTAGAGATCATGGAAAAAAAAGACTAAGTTATACAATAAAATAGTCACAAACAAATTAGCTCAGATCTATGATATTATCATCACTTGGTAGTCATTGTCATGCCCCGGAGGAGTCTCTGTCCGAAAAAATTTCGGCAGTATCTCCCCTGTACGACGGACAATCTAAAACTTTTCTACAAGCACTAAATCCTCAACCACATGCGGCTGGAATAATAACAAAAATAAAACAATCACCACGTAGTTTATATAACAAGTAAACAGAACAATAATACTATGACTCGAAAACAACCCTACTCAACTACACTCGTAAAGCTCAAAACATATTCCTACTCCACTACACTCGTAAAGCTTAAAACCGGTGATAAAACCAACTTACCTCTTCTGCCATCTAGGCAGACATGTAGTAAAAGCAAATCCCAATAAAAGTCATCACAAGTAACAATCCATACAAGATCCAAAGTATCCAAAACATAACAAGTTCCAAAACATGGTGTAGTAAAGAAGAAAACCAAAAGATCTAAAAGGCCCTCGTGGTCTGCAGGGGACTAGCAACTGGAACTCTCTCCTGATAGCATCAACCTGAAAAATAACAACAATAGAGGCGAGGTGAGTCCAACGCTCAGCAGGTACAACTGATATGCAAAGTAAGGAAATAACACTTAGCACTAATCATGCGTACAATCTCCTGATAAAATAAAGGTAAATGCAAACCGAAGTAAAACAGGAGAGAAACTGTACTAACCAGGACCTGGGTATCAGGACAAACAGTCCGAGTGGTATAGAAATCCTGTATGCATGTCAAACATAGGTATCCAAACAATATGCAGCATATAAATGCAGCAAACACAAACACAAGCAATAAATGCATCACGCATATGATGCCAATGTCATGGTCACCCCTGATGCCAATCAGCCAACTCACAACAAAAGGGGGACCGAGTGGGTAGGGCTGTGACGACCGTGCACTCTGCATCACTACCCCTGATGAGTAACCGAGTGAACGGGATGCTGTCGGAGTACACACATACTCCTACCCCAAATTATAAATGGGGGAGCGGAATGCTCTCATCTCCTGGAACACTATGACGGGGAGGGATCTCTAACGTGCTATACGCTGCGTCACACTACCCATGAGCGGACCAACGGAGCACCGGAAGAGCAAACTGACGTGCTACCACGCTGCGTCACGCTATCCATAAGCGTCACAACGGAGCACCGAACAGTGATGAAACTGGCGATGCGCTCGACAATAATGGAGCAATCTATCACACAGCATGCAATCATGCGAATGGTGCATGACACTAAGCATGGTAATATACTAAACCAATCTCTGGACATATAATGATGTGCACCATAGTGAATAAATCAGATCAAAGTACACTGATCAAATAAGGTATCAAACCTAGGTCCTGAACATGGTGAAGCATGGTTATATCACTACCCCTATGAGCATGTGTAATCAGGTACATAACGACACGAAATGCAAAACAAACAATCAATCAAGCAGGTAACAGGTAATCGGGTAGTGATTAACCGAAACAAATGAGGAACATAATTAATGCAACTTGTTAATTTCACTACTATGCATATCAAAGACAATAAGTCAAAAGTACCCGCCTCCAATAAGGAAGAATCATATCTGGTCCAAATTCGATGTCGAGATACTGTCTCGAATCAGAGTCTTGTGTTATCAACAAAAGGTCTAGTTTAGCTAATTATATCATACAACAATTAGCCAACTAAATTCCAAATCCAATTAAAAAAAATTCTAAATTGGATCCAACTAATCAACACAACACAATTAAGGAACCCTAATTAAATAAAATTAGTGGGTCCACTAGGTTTAGTTCCTTAACCCAAATCAACACAACCATCGAACATAATTTATCTACAACAAAAATGATCATACCTAACTAATATCAAATTCGAAACATGACTATAATTTTTCAAGTATTATAACATAACATACCTAATTCACCCTATAACCAAATTAGGTACGTATCAATTCATACCTAAAACATGTGTCAAAATCCTACATTTTCACCTCAAATCACAGTAGGAGAAGATTCACTGTTGCCGCACAGTAGGCGAAGTTGCTGCCAATAATCCTATCCGGAGCGAGGTGGAGCCGTTGCCTAGCAAGTCAACCCTTCCAAATCAGCACCTAGACAGAACAAATGTCTAATTCACAGTGTGTACATACTCAACCATGCAAGACCAAATCAAGGCTCACCTTGTGGTCTGATCACCTTACTCACTGTCGGCAACTTCACAGCAACCCGAGGCTGAGAATCCAGCGCTAGTCTTGAGGCTAGATTAGCGACTTCTTTCGCTTGGCCACAGATCAGCCCGTGGAAGGCAGTGTGGCACAAAGGGGACAGTGGCACAGAGAACCCGTGTAGGCAGATTGGTTGGCTGCCGGCGCTAGGGCACTCCTCGGAGGGGTAGCCGGCGATGGTGCTAGAGCACGAAGGTCGGCTCTGGCAGCACAGAGGAAAGAAGACCGGCCGACGCTAGGGCTGAGGAATGCAAAGCTGTGGCCACCGTAGAGAGATGGTGGTCGTCAGCTTCCGACTAGGGCACGCGGTTGTGGCCCAAATCTAGGGCAGAGGGTGTCGGGAAGAAGGAGTCGGCTAGGGCATAGGCCGGATATGGCTCGGCGGAGAGCGGCACCCGGCGGTGCTAAGTCGGACCTGGTGACCGACGGAGGTGAATCGGCCGGAAGAAAAACTTGGCTGATGGTGGCTCGGTGAATCTGGTGGCCGGCGCTCGAAGAAGAGGAGAAGCGACGCAATAGGGAGGAAGGGAGAATGACGTCGGCTGCGGAGAGGGAGAGGAAACCGCTCGGCGCCGGTTAGGGTTCGGGAGAAGATGCCGTCTGGTGAGGAGGGGATGCGGCTCGGGTGCGTGAGGGAGAGGGAAGGAATTCGGCGAGGAAGAAAATGGGAAAGAGGAAAATAAGGAAAAGGAAAAAGAAAAAGAAAATATATAAATAAAATTCAACTTTTCCTCGCTTAAATGGGGTAGCCTAAATAGGCTTTTCCGGGCCCCATTTTTATCCCCGTTAACTCGTCCGTACGAGCTCCGAAAAATTCCCGAAAAATATCCAAAAATTCCGAAAAATTCCCTTATCATTATTCGCTAATTTACGATATTTTAAATTCTCCCCCACTAATAAAAATTTGGTCCTCCAAATTTCGTTATCTACCATCAGCAAGTACTAACAACGAATAAGCAGTATAAATGCTGAACGGTAAATTAAATCACATATCTCAAGTTAAAATGTGGGGGTATCGATATCGAGCTCGGATCGTATTCTCGAGCTCCCAAGTAACTTCCTCGTCCGAATGATACTGCCATCCGACCTTAACCAGCCAAATAATCTTGTTCCGCATCTGAGACTCTTTCCGGTCTACAATCCATACCGAAACCTCCTCATAGGTAACGTCAGACTAAATGGGAACTGAGATTATCAGACAACACGTGAGCTGGGTCTGCTATGTATCTCCTTACCACTTCCGTGGGTGAAACTCGCAGAAATACATGGTCGCAAATGGAGAACGCTAGGAGTCTGCGTCTCCGACCAGCATAACACTTCTGGCGATCCTGCGCCTCTAACATCCTCCATCTGATAATACGGATCAACTCTGCCTCATGCTGAGCTCTATGAGGTCCCAACAACTAGGCCTCACGGATTCTCGTCCTGATCGACGACTGAGCAACTATGGTAACAAGAATACCCTGCTCGGTCTGTCGCTGCTCCTCAAGGTCTAACTCGGAGAAACCCTGAATCAAGTCTGTGACCACAACTCGATGGCAGGCTAAAGTCCCTCTGGACTTCTGGCTAAGTGCATCGGCAACCACATTAGCTTTTCCCGGGTGATAGCTAATGGTACAATCATAATTCTTCAGGAACTCCATCCATCTCCTCTGTCGAAGATTAAGTTCCTTCTGAATGAACGGATATTTGAGACTCTAATGGTCAGTGCGAATCTCAATGTAATATTATACAGGTGTTACCGCCAAATCTTCAGGGCAAAAATAATAGCGACCAACTCTAGATCATGAGCTGGGTATTTCTTCTCATGCTCCTTCCACTATCGAGAAGCATATGAGAAACTCTACCGTGCTGCATCAGAACAGCACCCATACCCTGTAGAAACGTGTCAGTGTAGAGGACAAATCCGTCCTCTCCAGAAGGTAAAAACTAAAAAATCGAAGCCGACACTAATCTCCGCTTCAGCTCCTAGAAGCTGATCTTGAAATCCTCAGTCCAAGTAAACTTCACGCCTTCCATGGTCAGGCGTGTAAGTAGCATGGCAATCCATGAGAAACCCTCAACGTATCTCCGGAAATATCGAGCCAAACCAAGGAAGTTGCGAGCCTCCGCTATAGACTCTGTCTACTCCCAACGGTAACAACCTCGATCCCTTGTGAAACCATAGTATACTCCTATTGGTGACCGTGTGTCTCAAACATCTCACAGAAGATAATCAAAATACGCACTACTGATCTTCACATCTAGACGTTTCCATCGAAACATCTCTAGAACTATGCAAAGATGATGTGTGTGATACACCTCAGATCAGGAATAAAACACCACGTCGTCAATAACAATAACGAATTCTGATCTAATATCCTAGGGATACCCAAATCATCTAGCCCATGAAAACATCTAAGGCTCCGCAAGCCCTAATGGTAAAACCAATACACATAATGTCCGTATCACAGACATTCCCAATCCATAAGATCCTCGACAATAAACAGATATGATCACCAACGATATAAATCACCAAAGAATAAATCCTCCAGTGTGAGAGCAACGCTCCATCACACGAAATACCACATATGTGGGAGCAACGCTCTACCACAAACAATCCGTAATAGGTGGGAGTAACGCCCCACCACAACAATCCAAAATATGTAAGAGCAACAATCTATCACAAACCAACAATAATATGTGGGAGCTCCGCTCCACCACAAACGATCCATAAATGTCCAAGGCACCTAACTATCCAACTAGAGACTGCACGAGATCACTCAACCACAAATCACTGTGGTTAGCCTAGGGTATAACAACCTAGTAAGCTAATCAAATCCATCATCAACTCTATCAGCATCCCAGTGGGTCATCCACTGATAGGAGAATTAGTTGATGGGGTTAATCCAACAAATGACATAACGCAGACACTCCACATCCTGCATTCAACATAAGTAGAATCATCATGCTGGTACCAATAATACACCTGGCACACATGCTCACACAACATATGTATGGTCAACATAATCCTCCAATTAGTACACACCAAACACACACACAACTCAGGTATATTCAGTTTGATACTTCCAACAATACATACCGAACACGTGTACAAAATCAATGTAGATAAAATCAACAATACACCTCAAACAACACTCACATGACATATATACACCTATGCCAAGAGAATAACCAACATATACTTCCAATAAAGCATACTAAACCCAGGTGCACTCACAAATCAAACATAATAAAAAAGATACCTCAGATACCACACCAAATACATATGTACATATCACGACTCAGATTAAATCGACAAGATACCTCCATCAAAACACCACAGATGTACTTATACCACAACTCGGATTTAATCGACAAGATTTCTTCAATAATACATTCAGATACATACATCGAACTACATAACCATGATCCACAAGGAACCTACAAACCATATCAGAACATGGATACATATACTACTCGCAAATGGGCAGTCTACCATAGGACTCCTACCACACATAACAATTATAATATACATGCAACATAGACATGCAAAATCAGCATACCAGCTCAATCAAAGAGACCAACCTTTTGCTACCAACACTCATGGTTTACGGGTATATCTAAATAAAATTCATGCATATGTATCAAGCATGAATACATCAATCAAAAGCAACCCAAAATAAAGCAGCCTAATAATCCAGTAACAACCCTGCTCTAGGTTTAAAGGAGCTAATATCGGACAAGAAAGATATACACACCATGGTATAACATTGCAAGTCAATGTCGTACACTACCAAGACTATATCTAATGGGGAAAATTTTATCATCTTAAATCCAAATGTACTCTCCCAGTATACACTAGTAACGATTGTATCCCATAAGTGTTAAGCAATTAGCTCTACACTTCCTTACATCAGCGGGGTCACATATCCCAATGCACTTTCTGAGTCATCCAACTGGGTATATACAGTCCATGGTCAAAGTCTTCATGGAATAGGATACATCGATCCTCTATAAACTATCCAAGCCAACAATGGTATATGGCTAAATCAGTCCTTTCCACGTCAGTACAAAACATGTACTCAAATGTGCTCTAGACACATAACTAAGCACAAATAACCTAAAGGTTCGAACCTCTAAAAATAGAGTATGGAAATCCTCTACTGATCAACCAACAAAACTAAATCATTCATCTACTAACTAATCAAGAATACCTTAATCCTCCACAAGCAACTAAGGTATATCAAACCACGACTACCCAACTCTACAAATGTAAATCATTCTTCTACTGACCGATCTAATAAGAGTAAATCAATATTTACTGATAAAAATTAACTAAGATAAAATGGTATACTACATTGTTAAATAACAAAATCAGTTCATGGGACAATTCAACACTAATTACATCAACTCAAACTAGAGAATGTCAACCCACATAATACCATATGTATAAATATGTATGACCCAAAATAAAAAGTCAGAATTCAAGATCATCAAGACACCCTCATTTTGTTTTCCAAAAATATCAGCCCACATAATATCAGATGAATAAGTCTCTACTCCCCATGAGGGCAAATTAGCATTCAAAACATCAAATCATTATTTATCCACATAGTCCAATATCAGAGGAAGCAAATATCAACCAATTTTTTTTTTTTATCATCCTGTTAACTAATCACTACTAACCAGATTTATTAAAATCTCATAAGCACACTCAACCATAAACTCTCTAGCACCCAATTTATAATCTGATCACCAACTATAATCAGCAAACCTATGAACATCATACATGACACTCACTATGTCACCATCAACGACAACCCAAATACTAGATCATCAAAATAGTTATCCACTAATAGATCATCTGACAACCACATAACATTTACTCTCATAAATCATTAGAAATCAACATATCACAATATCTGATCTCATAATATCCCTCAACCTCAAACCATTCTCAACAATGATCAAACATGGTAACTCCCAAATGAACAATTCTCATCGTATCGGGTACCCTAATATCCAAAAGATATGAGTATAAAAACTCTACTGACTAAATCAACAGGAATTATGTAGGTATCATCCACTACCCAGCTAACAATAGTAGAGGCTAGTATATGCCTCCATCTCCTACTAGTAGTAACAGAAGCTAAAACTACTGATGGTATGATAATAAAAATCACCAGAGACTATAATCCTTGATCTCTATTAAGGTCAACCATGCTCAATGGCTAACCCATCACATGTAATATGTGTTACAACAACCAAACAGGTAATACATAAAAAAAATGCTAATACCTATCATAAACTATAAAATTAAACATCATACCTATATGCCGTCTGGAGATGTTCCATCGCTGTCCAATCCCCAACTTCTGACCTCAAAATTCCGAACATGAAAATCATCGGAAATCCATATAAATCCGAAACAAAAGTCCGAAGCATAAACATAATGGAAATTCGTAGCTCCGAAATAAATACCCAAGTTTACTAGTAAACTCGGGCTAACTCCAAAAATACAGAACACCATAAGCAGGTATCATAACTCGCTCTGATACCAATAAATTGGTATCAGATAAATCTCGAAATTCATAACACGAAAATCAAACAAGTATCGCCAACCTGGCGCTCTGATACCAAATAAATTGGTATCAGGTTATCCCAAATATCCAAAATATGAAAACAAAGATCGTAAAACTGTGCTCTAATACCACTAAATTGTCACGCCCCGGAGGAGTCCCTGTCCGAAGAAATTTCGGCAGCATCTCCCCTGTACAGCGGACAATCTGAAACTTTTCTACAAGCACTATATACCTCAGCCACATGCGGCTGGAATAATAACAAAAATAAAACAATCACCACGCAGTTTATATAACAAGTAAACAGAACAATAATACTCTGACTCAAAAACAACCCTACTCAACTACACTCGTAAAGCTCAAAACATATTCCTACTCCACTACACTCGTAAAGCTCAAAACCGGTGATAAAACCAACTTACCTCTTCTGCCATCTAGGCAGACATGTAGTAAAAGCAAATCCCAATAAAAGTCATCACAAGTAACAATCCATACAAGATCCAAAGTACCCAAAACATAACAAGTTCCAAAACATGGTGTAGTAAAGAAGAAAACCAAAAGATCTAAAAGGCCCTCGTGGTCTGCAGGGGACTAGCAACTGGAACTCTCTCCTGACAGCATCAACCTGAAAAATAACAACAATGGAGGTGAGGTGAGTCCAACGCTCAGCAGGTACAACTGATATGCAAAGTAAGGAAATAACACTTAGCACTAATCATGCGTACAATCTCCTGATAAAATAAAGGTAAATGCAAACCGAAGTAAAACAGGAGAGAAACTGTACTAACCAGGACCTGGGTATCAGGACAAACAGTCCGAGTGGTATATAAATCCTATATGCATGTCAAACATAGGTATCCAAACAATATTCAGCATATAAATGCAGCAAACACAAATACAAGCAATAAATGTATTATGCATATGATGCCAATGTCATGGTCACCCCTGACGCCAATCAGCCAACTCACAACAAAAGTGGGACCGAGTGGCTAGGGCTGTGACGACCGTGCACTCTGCATCACTACTCCTGATGAGTGACTGAGTGAACGGGATGCTGTCGGAGTACACACATACTCCTACCCCAAATCATAAATGGGGGAGCGTAATGCTCTCATCTCTCGGTACACTATGACGGGGAGGGATCTCTAACGTGCTACACGCTGCGTCACACTACCTATGAGCGGACCAACGGAGCACCGGAAGAGCAAACTGACGTGCTACCACGCTGCGTCACGCTATCCATAAGCGTCACAACGGAGCACCGAACAGTGATGAAACTGGCGATGTGCTCGACAATAATGGAGCAATCTATCACACAGCATGCAATCATGCGAATGGTGCATGACACTAAGCATGGTAATATACTAAACCAATCTCTGGACATATAATGATGTGCACCATAGTGAATAAATCAGATCAAAGTACACTGATCAAATAAGGTATCAAACCTAGGTCTTGAACATGGTGAAGCATGGTTATATCACTACCCCTATGAGCATGTGTAATCAGGTACATAACGACACGAAATGCAAAACAAACAATCAATCAAGCAGGTAACAGGTAATCGGGTAGTGATTAACCGAAACAAATGAGGAACATAATTAATGCAACTTGTTAATTTCACTACTATGCATATCAAAGACAATAAGTCAAAAGTACCCGCCTCCAATAAGGAAGAATCGTATCTGGTCCAAATTCGAAGTCGAGATACTGTCTCGAATCAGAGTCTTGTGTTATCAACAAAAGGTCTAGTTTAGCTAATTATATCATACAACAATTAGCCAACTAAATTCCAAATCCAATTAAAAAAAATTCTAAATTGGATCCAACTAATCAACACAACACAATTAAGGAACCCTAATTAAATAAAATCTGTGGGTCCACTAGGTTTAGTTCCTTAACCCAAATCAACACAACCATCGAACATAATTTATCTACAACAAAAATGATCATACCTAACTAATATCAAATTCGAAACATGACTATAATTTATCATGTATTATAACATAACATACCTAATTCACCCTATAACCAAATTAGGTACGTATCAATTCATACCTAAAACATGTGTCAAAATCCTACATTTTCACCTCAAATCACAGCAGGAGAAGATTCACTGTTGCAGCACAGTAGGCGAAGTTGCTGCCAATAATCCTATCCGGAGCGAGGTGGAGCCGTTGCCTAGCAAGTCAACCCTTCCAAATCAGCACCTAGACAGAACAAATGTCTAATTCACAGTGTGTACATACTCAACCATGCAAGACCAAATCAAGGCTCACCTTGTGGTCTGATCACCTTACTCACTGTCGGTAACTTCACAGCAACCCGAGGCTGAGAATCCAGCGCTGGTCTTGAGGCTAGATTGGCGATTCTTTCGCTTGGCCACAGATCAGCCCGTGGAAGGTAGTGTGTCACAAAGGTGACAGTGTCACAGAGAACCCGTGTAGGCAGATTGGTTGGCTGCCGGCGCTAGGGCACTCCTCGGAGGGGTAGCCGGCGATGGTGTTGGAGCACGAAGGTCGGCTCTGGCAGCACAGAGGAAAGAAGACCGGCCCGGCGCTAGGGCTGAGGAATGCAAAGTTGTGGCCACCGGAGAGAGATGGTGGTCGTCGGCTTCCGACTAGGACACGCGACTGTGGCCCAAATCTAGAGCAGAGGGCGTCGGGAAGAAGGAGTCGGCTAGGGCATAGGCCGGAGATGGCTCGGCGGAGAGGCGGCACCCGGCGGTGCTAAGTCGGACCTGGTGACTGACGGAGGTGAATCGACCGGAAGAAAAACATGGCTGATGGTGGCTCGGTGAATCTGGTGGTCGGCGCTCGAAGAAGAGGAGAAGCGACGCAATAGGGAGGAAGGGAGAATGGTGTCGGCTGCGGAGAGGGAGAGGAAACCGCTCGGCGCCGGTTAGGGTTCGGGAGAAGATGCCGTCTGGTGAGGAGGGGATGCGGCTCGGGTGCGTGAGGGAGAGGGAAGGAATTCGGCGAGGAAGAAAATGGGAAAGAGGAAAATAAGGAAAAGGAAAAAGAAAAAGAAAATATATAAATAAAATTCAACTTTTCCTCGCTTAAATGGGGTAGCCTAAATAGGCTTTTCCGAGCCCCGTTTTTATCCCCGTTAACTCGTCCGTATGAGCTCCGAAAAATTCCCGAAAAATATCCAAAAATTTCTTTATCATTATTCGCCAATTTACGGTATTTTACAGTCATGATGCATGACTAGATGTTACTCATTCCTTGTGTCTTTAAAATATGATTTTAAAGTCATTGTTAATGTTACGAGAACCTATTGGGTTATACAGAGAGTGCATAAACTTTGGAATTTATTTTATTTTAGCATAACTATAATAAAGTGGATCTAAGTGTTGGTGTAGGAAGGTACCATAATCAAACCTATATTTAATTTTGTTAAAGATTCAAATTAAGTCTTGTTTTTATCTGATGAATTAATCCAATGTGAAGGATGCTCAACTTAGAAAATTCTAGTAGGTTAACTAGACTCGATACTAGGCAAGGAAAGACTCAACAGATTATAAAAACTAGCTAGAAAGTCCAGATGAGTCAAGTGGACCTGACATCTAGCAAGTGGATTCGATAGGTCTGGAGGACCCAATATCAAATCAAGTGGAATCCTTGGAAGCTGATCTGATGTTAAACGGCTAAAATCCAAATAGATCTGAAGGATCCAATATTTGGTAGGTAAGTTAAGGCAAGCTCCTGGAGAGAGTGCTGTGAAGTCGTGTCCCAACAGGGACAAGCCATAGGAGCTAATCCAACATGAGAAACTAACAGAAGTTTCTAAGTTGAGATCAAAATAATCCTTACTATCTTATTCATGCATTAATATATCTATCTAACTCTGTTTTACATGCCCACTATTATTATTGCCTTGCTAACTCTATTTTACAAATAAAATGAAGTTTCAGGTTAACCAATGGTTTGGTCGACCGAATTGGAGGTTTAGTCAACCTATCAGGCCAGATTGTGATATATCAGAGTGAAGCTCATAAACTTGGAATCACAACATGATTAGTCAACTGATACATTTAATTAGTCGACCAATCCATATATGGTAACCACAGAAGATAAGAAAGGAAGTTATTTTCTATCGACTGATCAATAGGATTAGTTGACCGATAAAAATAAGGAAAGATATGCAGGTTGATTTGAATCATAGCAAACAAGAAAAGATGTGGGGTTTGTTGGAGAATGTCCGATGCGGTGTATGCTAAAACATATTTCGTAAACATGCTCAGTGGAAGATAAAATAATAATAATTCCTAATTATTACAATACACACCATACGTATACAAGGATACATCTCATGCAGACATGATCACAATATAAGATTTTATGAAAGTAAATTTATGCTAAGCGTACCTTAAGGTTCATCAACAAACCTTGTAGAGAATGTTTGTAAGCTTCACAAGGCAAGCCTCCTTTAGAATTAACAAGCAAGCGTTTGATCAATGAGGAGTGGAATTGGAATTAACCAAGCGATACTCGAAAGCCTCACCTCTATTCATATCCACATCGAGCTATCATCAAGACGACTTCAGAAGTCATGAGTTCCACCTTTGAGAAAGGTACTAGCCTTACGTGCGAAGATGGAGCAATATGAGAGAACTCTTAGGGCATGATTTGGAGAGGGGCATGACACTGAAATCATCGACACTAAATTCGTCGTCACTGAAATCATCGACATTGAATTATTAGCACTGAATTCATTAGCACTAAATTCATCGGCATTGAATTTGATGGCTGGAGATGGCCAATGGTAACTCTTGGGCTACAAGAGCTTGGGCAGTAGCTAGAGAGAGGGAGAGGGAGAAGAGGATGAGAAGAAGTCTTAATCAAATTAGAGTTTTCTCTCAAAAATAAAATCACTTCTCTCTTATCCTTATAGAGGGGCATTTATACACCTCTATATGATTTAGGGAGCAAGTCATCTTCCAAACCTAATAAGTAGAACCAAATTGATCCATTACCATTAAGATAAAGTTTGGTTCAAAACTAAACCATCTTGGTTTATAATTAAACCAAACCCTTTTGATTTATTATTAAACTAAGTTATTTCATAAATAAACCAAATACTTTTTGGTTTATTATCAAACTATAATGAATCCATACTACCTACAAAAAGCATGACCCATCCGCGCTTCCATTCTGATAAATATCTTTTATATTTCTCTCTCTTGATATGAAAATCCAATTCTCAAACTCATTTTATATCTCTCGGATAAACTTATAGTGCATGTGACCTAATAGGTTCCCAGTTATGTTGGTTATTCATAATTAACCATTAATTATGGATTGATCATGATTAACCAAAAAATCAAATGGTTGATTCTAGAACTACTTCTGAACCTTTCAGCAGCTACAGTTAGTTATGCCTCGTTCCTTTCATCATCTTACACCAACTTGATCTAGAACATGGTCTATGTGTTAGTCCCTACTAGGTTGACTACGTCACACTTTGCCCAAGTAATACTTCCTCGTCCCGCATATTTAAATTACTCGTACATGTGACCAAGAGTCCCGTACTATTGATATGTGATGCTTTGACCAAAGACTTTAAGTAATAATCTTGACAAGTGGCCATAGGGTATACGTCTCCTCGTAAGGAGTGATGAATCTTTTGTGGGCTATCCAAATACCTTCAGACACTTTGACTTATACTCAATCATCTCAAGTCCATATCTCCAAGGAGATGTTGCTTAAGATGTGAAAGTATAAGTCTCCATGAACAAGGTGACTTGAATACCCCAAGTCGAAGGAAACTTGCACTCTATCTGTAGTAAGAACTTCACAGACATATCTATATATGTAGAGAATCATATGAAGCCTTACAACCGATCACTCTAATGAACTAGGTACCATAACTAGCATCCACATTTAACTCCTACATCACAATGTCTCCAGCTAGTAAATAATAGCTACTTGGTTAGACCAATGAGTATAACACATGCTAGTTTTACAGAATCAATAATGTCCGAACTCATCAATTTAATGACTAGGGGTTATTTCAATACATTTATAATTGTACATGTAGAGATGTTCACTTGTTGTGATTCAATCACAAGTTTTCTCATGCTATGAATCGTATTATAGACATTTGGTAAATGAGTTTAAGATCTAATCATATACACAGGAAATGTGTACTCAAATAGTGAATTTCATTTATCTAATAAATGATATAATGTCAAAAGTGATTGTCTTAGGACATCTCTTAAATATAATAGTTCAGTTAACAAATAGAGTGTTTGGTCAACCGAATGTATCAGTAGACTAAATGATTTTTCAATCGACCAAACTGTGTCTATAAAAGAAGGCCTTGAGCTCCAAGCCAAATACAACTCTGACCTCTCATTTATTCTACTTCTACCATGACTGTTTGTGCAAGTGTCAACACTTTTGCTCTGAGAAGCTCTCCAATAACTATGCTCAATCTTATATTAGTGTTGTTGGTAACTTGTTTTTATCTTGCACTTATACTTCGAAGATAATAGGATTGTTACTATTATCATTCTTGTATGATTTAGCTTCTTTAGAAGAACTATATTAGAATTGCCCAATGAAAACAATCAAGGATCATGGGCCTTGAAGTAGTAATCATTGAACTACGAACCTAGTAAAAAATAATTATGTCTTTGAGTTTTGTTTTATTCTACTACAAACTATACTCTGATTATGTTTTACTTTTATGAAAAGAAAAGATTTTTAATCGAACGAGATTCACCCCCCTCTCTCATCTTTCATGATTCTACAATTGGTATCAGAGTAAGGTTACTCTGAAAAGACTTAACCATCTTTCTAGCTATTTTCTTTTCCTCTTTTCTTTATACTAATTTTTCTTGTTATTTATCTCGCACTACTAATCCCAAGAGAAAGTCTTAGAAATCTCTTAGTTAGGTCTTTTTGTGCAAGAATGGCAAGATCTCACCAAGAAGGTTACAACACTGTTTGTCCACCTCTCTTCAATGGAGAAGATTTTAGTTACTAGAAGAAGAGGATGAAATATTTCTTAAAATCTGACATCGACATGTGGTTTAGCAACAAACAGGGATACATACCACCAAACGATAATGGAGAACCACTAGATCTAGAAAAATAGGATCCAGAGATGAAGAAGAGGCTCAGATCGACTATAAAGCAATGAACACCCTCCAGTGTGGTCCAACAAACGAAGAGCTCAATCGAGTTGGCCCCTTCGAAAATGCCAAAGAACTCTAGGATCAACTAGTCAATCTACACAAAGGAACTGACGACTCCAAGGTAATAAAGCGTGACCTTCTTTTAGATCAATTATTTAAATCAAAATGTTACACAGAGAAACTATGACATAACTACACGCAAGAATAAAAGACATCATCAACGAACTCCATGTCATTGGCCACCACCATCTGAAAAATTAAAAACTATTCTATAAAACACATTTATAATTATCTTCTTAAGTTACTAAATTCAAATTCTAATAGTGGTTTGGTAAATATATCAGCTAGGTTAGATTTAGATGCAATATAGTTAAGTTCTATATTTTCTTTTATGACGTGATCCTACCCCTAGGGCGTAGCACAGACGGTGGGCGCATGGTATCTCTGACGTAATGATCAGGGGTCGATTCTCAGGAATTGACGACCTGGGGTTTACCCCACCATGCGCCTATGGACTGTGTACCTGCATGAACCTCCCTCCCTATCCGTGGGGCTGACACTAGGGGGGCCGCTAAGGTAGCGGATCTACCTTTTTTCTTTTTTATGATGTGATCCCTAACAAAGTGGTGTTTGACTTCTATATGTTTTATTTTAAAGTGATGTACTAGATTTTTAGTTAGATTTATAGAACTTATGTTATCAATAAAAGTTTTTACATTCTTGTATTCTAGATTAAAGTCTTTAATCTATGTATTCGTCCATTTCTATGTATTCTGCTTTAACAGTAGATAAGACAAAAATATTGCTTCCTACTAAACTAGCTAACTAAGGATGATCCTAACAATTTGTTGGTGCAGGGTGCACTAGAATCAAACATGAGTTTTGATATGGTCAAAGATTCAAGTTAAGTCTTGTTGTGATTTGATGAATTGATGTTATGTTCCCGTAAGTGCACGGTTACATCGTCAGTAATACAAAATATATCGAACCTACAGGGACTAGTATAATCACTAGAGATCTCTCACATAGAATTGGTTAAATAATTAACAAAAATCAGTTACGAGCCAAGTAGAAGAAGCAAGAACGAGAATATGAGAGAGAGAGAGAGACTTAGTTATGAGAAATGTTCTAGGGGTTTAGTTTCATTGTGATGTTTATCAATGTAACATGATTTACCAATTGCCTATCCTTAATTCACATGCACTTATAAGAAGTTGTCGGCTCTTCCTTGTAGTGGACAAGCCGACTAGATATTTAGATCAACATCTTTTGTCATTAAATAGGGATGACTCTTATGAAGTCCATTTATGGGTTACCCCATCACTAGGGCCGTTGGTTATACAACATAAGAACACACTCATACTTAATAACCACAAAGATGAGGATGACAATTACACACACAATTATCTACTTCCATGTGGAGAATTGCCTTTCCTTTCAAGGTTATCCTAGACGTCCGTTAACAGATTACCCCTCTCACTAGGGCCCCTCGATCATACGATCTAGGACATTTCCCCCTATGGGATCAACAACTCTACACAACCATTCAATCAAACATGAGAATTAAGTTTAAACACATGCATTCACATAAGATCAAATAGATACAAAGCATGATAATATCATCTAGATAGGAAATTGGCATATCCATAAGTTCTTACATCAATCCACACCATAACTACTCTCTTAATCCTAGAACAAAGGATCTATTCCATAGTAAGAAGAAAGAGATATAAAGATATATGAATTACAAGCATTCAAACCCAACAAGAGAGAAGAGGGAAGAGATGCTTATCCAATATCATAGAATGATCTTTGGATCCAATACCAAACTCTTGGAGTCGATGAGGCAATGTAAACAACTTTAGATTATAGAACGGAGATGGGAGAAGATGGAGATCGACACCAAGATAGCATCCCCAAAAGGAGAACTTTCCTCTCCTTGAAAAGGGGAAGAAAACCCCTTATATAGTGCAGGGCATGGGCCTGGCACACCCATGCCACGGCGATATGGCATCCACACGGCCAGTGTCCTCTTTGCCTTGGCTAAGGTCACACGGCTGTGTGGAGTCACACAGCCGTGTCTTGCTTGCTTTCTTGATGGGTGGCACGACTATGTGTGATCACACGTCCATGTTCTGCTTCTCTTCTGGTCACGCCACACGACCATGTGGATTCACATGGTTGGTGTCTGCATTAGCTCTAGAAAGCTACACGCCCATGTAGGATCACACGGTCAAACCATGTTTCTCCTCTTCTTGGGCCAAATGACCATGTGGATAGTTATGGCCATGGCCATTCTTCCTTTTGCTCCTTTGACATTTGACTTTGTATACTCTCCGGATTGTGAACGAACACCATTTTCACTCCAAAATGGCTCCTATCAATAGAAAAATATATAAAGAGCAGATCTCTGATAAAGAAGAGTAATTATGTTGAAAGTAAGACAAGAGGTGTAAAAATGCATAGATCAAACATGAGTAAAATATGTGAATATGCGTCCAAACATGCATAAGAGTGTATATAATCTACGCACATCACACCCCTAGATTTAAATCTCTTCTTGTCCTCAAGTAAAATGCCACAATCTAAATTCACGTGCTCCTATAATGTATCATCATCCCTAGTGCACTTTTTTAACTCTATCAACTAGTTTTATTAGTGAGCATGATCATGGAGATAACTTAAGTATGACCTAAACATAAGTTCTTGTGCACAGTGAAATAAGTGACTCAAACTCTTCAAGTTTCAATCTCTGTCCTAGTCAAATCATCATCCAATTGTGTTCCTAATATTCTTGGTGATAGGCACTTACCTACCACACACTTGGTTCATGTTCCTTAGACTATACAATGTCTCAAAGGACTACTCAGAATCAAGAGAAACATAACATTTATTTTCCCAGTAACTTAACTCAATCTCAAAAGGGTAAATTGTTAGTTTTCACTCATGACAACTATTTTTTAATCCCTTATTCATCATCATTTTTTTTGGGTGCTTTGAAGGTGAAACACTAATACAAATGCAAATGCGAATGAAAATCTAGGGATTTTTTATTTTTCCAAATGAGTTGACATGATCTGAGGTCATCCAATAACCAAAATACAATCCAAGAAATCTCCATGGGAACTAAAGTACTAAGCAAATAGGATGAATCATGACTAATCTAATGATATCTACCATTCAAGCTTAAATAAAGTGAATGTAGATCCTTAAGGTTAGGCCAAAACTCAAACTTGTCTCTGAACAATACTTAGCTCATTTCATGATACTAGAAATAGAGAAAAGAGGCACACTAAACATACTAGCATTATACCCACAACAACATGAATCAAGAAATAAACGTACAAACAATTTTACTATTAGACAAGTCAGCAAAGTAGTGATGAATGATGGTCTCAATATGCTACAAAATAATTTAAAAGACAGTCAAAATGATGATCAAAATAAAATAAGCAAACAATAATATAAATGCAAGCAAAGATGCAAGCTAAAACTGAAACAAGCAAAACAAACAGAAATGCAATTAATCGAAATGAATGAAAGAGTTGAAAATGAAACAAGACAAAATGAAAGTGCAGGAAATGTAAAGAAAAGAAAGTGCAAAAGACTCAGGCTGTGCAAACACCCCTCAGACTTAAACCTTTCATCGTCCCGATAAAATAAGTACGGTGGTGGAGCTGGGAGATCAGGAAATTCTAGAAAATCATCTGGAAGTAAAGTAATGAACCATTTTACACTATCCCTCATAAATTTATGATATGAAAATAACTCATCAAAATCATCTTGAAGAAATTTCATGAAACCTCGAAAATATTCATTTAGTTTCATTTGACGTCTATGGGCTTTCATAAACTCAGACATTTGTTTATACAACTCTCTTTCGCTCTTAAAGTAATCTTGCAATTTCTTAAATTGTTTGCCCCCCATGTATAAGTAATTTTTCATGTAATTCCAAATCATGATGAAGGTTATCTAAAATAGGATGAAACTCATGGAAATTAAATCTAGCAAGATCACGGTTAATCGAGGAGATATTTTTAGGAGCTAGAGTGAGGAAGGGGCTAGGGTATTGATTTGCTAAGGTCAAACGTCAATTATATCTAATGTGAATTGTGGTTCAGTTTAGATTGAGCAATTGTAGAGGGAAGTTGTTTTTGAGTAAGAGACTATACCCATATCCCTCATGTCGTACCATGAGAATTGTCAAGCATGAATTTAAATCTATTCCAGAAATGTCGTTGACCGCCTCTAAAACATCAAGACCACAATCTAGCACTAGTGCCATATGAGTTAGCATCCCACCCAAAACAATGGGAGTAGTAGAAGATGCTTTCCCTAATTTCACTAAGTACTTTAGGAAGAAATAACCGGAGTTTATTGGAATATTTTCAACAATTGCCCATAAACAAAATAATTCAGAGAGCCTCATAATTCCTTCCTTATCAATACGTCCAAATATAGTATTTTTCATCACCAAGTGAAGATACATGAAAATTGAATTAATGATAGTAGTGACCTTGGATACATGAGGATCATAGTGAGATTGTTTAGAGATCATTTGCTATGTTTGTGGTTTCAAATGCAGAGAGAGTATATGTTCCATCACTAGGAAAATTGTAACATGCATTAAAGTTACCTAGTGTCCATTCATAATCATCATTAAACAAATGAAATTTGAGCTTCCCCTCCTTACACATTATCAACAGTGATTGAATTTAAAATTTCCAAAATAATTCTAGGGTAATTCGGGTATTTCATGCTCATCAAGTTACTCCATCCTATCCTCTCAAGGAGGCCAATCCACATCATTTCTAAAACCCAATATATCTAAGGTTGCATGGTCCATAAATTTAGTGCTCAAAATAGAATGTTTAGACAACAAATTATAATGATGTATTTGTTCACCACTAGATAAAATGATACCGAAATTATTAGACGTACCTTTGAAGCGTATATTCCTTTTTTGAAGCAACCGTCTTCTCCTTCCCTCTTCTTGATGAAATGCTTCCCTTGTTTAGATTTGACATTATGGATAATGGAGAGGTTGAGTTTTAAAGGGAATGGATGGTGTGGGTGGAAGGGAGCAATTTAAGAACTTTTGGAAGAAGAAGAAGTGAGAGTGGGGAGAAGAAGAGAGTGCAATCAGTGGTCATGGGTGCGTGAACTTCACACACCTATGCCCTAAATAGTAGGTATTGGGCTGGGCCATGTTAGCTTCACATGCCCTTTCTTTCACTGATTTCACATAGCCGTGTCGATTGACATGGCCAGAATCTTCCTCCTCTCGGCTGACATTGCACACCCGTGTGGATTAACACGACCGGGATTGGTTTCCTCTCGGTTGGCTTCACATGGCCGTGTGAAGTCACACAACCACTCTCCTCTTCCTCTCTTCTAGAGTCACACGGGCCATGTGAAGTCACACGACCTTGACCTCTTTTCTTTCTACTTGCTCCACACGACCATGTGGGATCACACGGCTGGCTCTTGAAGGTGTGTAAATGCTGAATTTTCTCCTCTTTAACTCTATGGAGGTTGTACACAATCCTGAGAACAAATTTAAAGAATGGCTTAAGATAACTTATTAACAGAATTAACAATTGAATTAAATAAAAACCCATGGGTTACCTTCTAAATATAGCTTCTTTAAGTTCTTTAGCTCGACCAATATGAGCTTATTCTAGAGAGCGTAGCTCGAAGAAATATAACTTTTGGCTTTCTTCAACCTACATGCTGTGGAGATATCTTTTTAAGCGCTATCCATTTACTTTGACCATGCCAAGCTCTTCAATCCAAATATCGATCGCTCCAAATGGATAAGTCTTCTTAACTTTGAACGGGTCTGTCCATTTAATTTCAGCTTCTCGGGAAAAAGTTTTAACCTTGAATTAAATAATAGTACTGAGTCTCCTTCCTTGAATTCCCTACATAGTATATGTTGATCATGCCATTTCTTTGTCCTTTCTTTATAGGATTTAGCATGCCCGTAAGCATCCATCTCAATTCATCGAGCTCATTTAATTAGAGCATTTTTCTTTCTCTTGTTGCCTTAAGATCCATGTTAAGCTATTTAATCACCCAATAGGCCTTATGTTCCAATTCCACTATGAGATGGCAAGGCTTCCTATAGATTAGCTGAAATGGGGTCATACCAATTGAAGTTTTGTAAGTTGTACGGTATGCCCATAAAACATTATCTAACTTCAATGACCAGTCTTTACGTGAGGTGGAGACTGTTAGAGTGTATACTGAAAGCCTAAGCTTTTGTAAACATTTATTTTGAATAAAGAATCACATTTGGTCAAATTATCTACATTTGTTTGTAGTTGTTCAATTAATTTATATTGTAGATAACATAGTATGTGGTGTCACATATAGAAGATGATGTTATCAGTACCTTATAAATTATAAACAGTAGCTCACGACCAAAATGGAAAGGAACAAACCATTGGAAGGTCGTAGTGTAATTAGGAATTAGTTTATCTTAACTATATAATTACACTAGTACACTTAGAGTGTATTGAGTAGGACCATTAGAGGTCATTTCTTTTATACTGACTTTATAAAGGAACAAAGACCTCAGTTATTATGGAAGTGTGTGCTCTTAATCCTAATATAATAACAAGCATATATATTTGATATTTATTTCTTTAATTTATCAATGGGTGAGATTTAGTTCGATAAATCAATAAGCCCGATAAGTTGAGAAATGATATCACTTATAGTATGTGTTGTTGATTATAGAAGGAAACTGTGTCCTAGTGATCTAGGTTGATAATGTCCCCAAGAAGAGCTCATAAAGATTGTCATGTTAAACCCTGCAGGTGGACTTAGTCCGACATGACGATAAGGTTGAGTGGTACTATTCTTGGACTAAGATATTAATTAAATGAGTTGTCAATAACTCACTTAATTAGTGCACATTCGATATCTTAAACACAGGGAGACTAACACACTCATAATAAGAAGGAGACAAAAAAAAATGTAATTTGGGATTGGTGCGGTAGTTCAATAATAGTTCTCTAGTGGTGATCCTGTCCGAACCAGGGGTCAACGAACGCTGGGGACGTGACGCTCCCTACTAGATCATCAGGTGCTCCGGCGAACCTGCAACAAAACCGAGCCGGGAGGGGTGTCCCGGCGACGGCCCTCCGACGCTCAAGTCAGGCGAGGAAATAGCAAAGAAGTGGCTTTGAAGTAGAAGACTCGTGTACCTCCGGTGAAGAAATGGAGACCTTATATAGACCTCTCAAAGAAGCCTAGGTGCGCCAATCAAAGCAACCACCTGCTTTTGACCATGCCCAGGTATGGGTCTGTCAGAAGGGCCATGCCCAGATATGGATCTGTCAGGAAGACGTCCATGAGGCCATACTGCTACTGTATCAACCTTTCCATGATGTGACGGCAAGATCCTCCATCGTGCGATCTTGTGTACGGCCTAATCATCAGACATGCTTCTGCTGATATCCCATATCCCGAGCCGAGCGCATAGGCCGCTCGGCCACCTTCGTACCCTCGCCCTTATCTGGGCCGAACGGACAACCCGCTCGGCCCTTTGGTCTCAGCCGATCGGATTCCCGCTCGGCCCTTCGATTCTCCTGCCTTGGCGTCGGAAACCCAAGCCCATGGATGGGTTATTTCTAGCTTTGCTCGGACCATTACCCGCTTGACCAGCTTTCCATCCGTCCTTAGGCTGAGACCCTTCAGAGGGTGGGCCCCCCATTCTTACAGCCGGATCACTTGCCTTCCCTTCAAGTCTAGTCGAAGGAGGCAGCGAGTCCTACTGACTGGACTATGTGTCCGAGCGGGCGGTCGTCGCCTTCCAGTCGCTTATAATATCCCAGGGGCCGTTCGGCCCTTCTGCCAAATTCAGCCGCTCGGCTCTTAGTTATGGTTGTCTTGTCGCTCAACGCGGATGTTTGCTTGTCTAAATCTTCTCGAAAATCATGCAAATCCTCTTCATTAAGGTGAAGCGTGCGCGGTATGGGCGCATTAATTGCGCTTGGTGACAGAGCGCCACGTGGCTCCTCTTGCGTGGCGGTGATGATCCGTACGATGGGACGCCGATTGCTTTGAAATGGACGGTTAGATGAGGACCTTGTCTTCCGTGACCTGCATCCGACGGCGGAGGCCGACCGACCTCAGCCGTATAAAGCCTCCGTCTTCTTCCTTCGCCGCATATTCGCTCGTGCGTTGCCTTCTGCTTCTTCCTCTGCCGTGACCTCCGACGATCCAGTTCTTGTTTTTCGGCGGCTACCATCTCACCGGTGATCCTTTCCGTCCGTTTCCTTCTCAGTGAGTCTTCTCCCTTCGTTTACAAGGTCTTCCAACTTGTTTTGCCTCTTTTGCTCCCATTCCTTCGATTCATCGCTATCTTTTTGCTTCTTCGAGATGGCAAGCTCCTCCGAACCCGCTGTTGGTGTTCATGGCCCTTGGTACCTGACCATGGAGAGTCGGTTTGATGAGGAGGGTGCTCGGCGCCTTGTTCGGACATATGGGATTCCCGATAACTATGAAATAGTTGTAGCCAACCCGACTGACCGGCCCCATGACCCCTCGATCGACACCATTTGTTTTTTTCTAGACCAATTCCAGGGCGGCCTTAGATTTCCCACCCATCCCTTTATTTTAGAGGTTTGTAACTATTTTCGCATCCCGCTCGGCCAACTTGTGCCGAATTCCTTTAGGCTGTTGAGTGGGGTGGTCGTCCTCTTTAAGCTGCACAGTATCCCTCTTGACCCCAAAATATTCCACTTCTTTTTCTACCCTAAACAATCCGAGCTGGGCACTTTTATCTTCCAAAGTAGAATAGGCTTTAGATTTTTTGATAATATGCCGACCTCCAACAAACACTGGAAGGAGTTTTTCTTCTACATGCGACTTCCCGAGCGGCCAGCATTCCGAACCAAATGGCAGACTGCTGTGCCGACTCAGCCGGAGCTCGGCAAGTTCAGAAGCAACCCAGCCTATCTTCATGCGGTGAACTGGTTATCCGGTCAGCGGTACAAGATCGACCAGTTGCTTCTCAAGGGGGTGTTGTATATTTTTGGGTTATCTCCCGTTCGGGCCAATCTTCCCTACCGCATGGGTAAGAGATTCTTTACTCCCTTCACCTTTTTTATCTAACTGATTTTAATTTCTTCCATTACAGCTGAAGTCCTGTGGCGCTCCAAGGCTACCGCTCATTTGAAATTGAAGGCCGTGGAAATTGAGGCGGCCACCAAAAAAGAGCTCGCCGAGCGGGGTCTCATCCCCAGCCGCCCGGCAGATGCAGGAGAGGGGGGGCGCAGTCCGCCCCTGAAACAGAAGCTGCCCCATCCGCTTCAACGGAGGTTGAGACGGATCCTGTTTCCTCAGCCCCCGCCGAGCTGGGCGTCCCCCAGGTCGGAGATCCACCATTGGAGGTTCGGCGGAAACGTCGAAGAGACTCCAGCCTTCCGCCGACCCAAGAGGGGGCACCACAGGCGCCGATCGGCGTAACTTCGCCTGCTCGCACGCCATCACAGATCGGGACCCCCGTGGCTTCGCCTACCGCACAGCCCTCCGGCTCTCCTCCCCGGACTCGTCGCCGCTTACGTCGGTTGGGCGAAACTTCCACCATAGGGGAGTCCTCTCATCAGGCGGCCGCGACTGAAGAAGCGCCGTCCGGCCATCCGACCATCAAGACTACCCTCCGATTCCCATCGGAGGAATATTTACTGTCCGCCGATCGGCCCTCGAGCCCTGTTCACGAAATAACCTTGACGGGTCCGCTCGCCAAGCTTTTTGAGGACGCGCAGATTCAAGTGGCCCTCATGACGCCCAAGCAGCTCGGCGACAACAACATGCAGCAGGCCACTCAGGTAAATTCATTTTTCTTCCCGCACCATGCTACTGTTTGGTCCCTGATTTCATTATTTCCCTTACAGCGTTGGGCTGAGCAAATCGCCACTAGCCATCGGCTAGCCGAGCTGGAGGAGCTCCTGGAAAAACTCCAAGTGTCGGGAGGTCCGTCTGCTGAGCGAGAAAAACAAGCCTTCGAGGCCGAACAGAAGAAGTCTGCCGACCTGGCTACAGAGGTGGCTCGGCTAGAGGGCCAAGTCAAGAAGCGCGAAGCGGATGTCAAACGCGCTACTGCCCGAAAGAAGCGGGCGGTAGCCGATTTGGACAAGATGAAAGTAGATGTCCGCACGCTAGATCAGCGATCCAAGGATCTGGAGGCCCAGCTGAACGCCGAGCGAGAGGTCCGTTCGGCAGAACGCACAAAGGCCGAGGTGGACTTGAAGGCTGTCCAAGATACCTTAACCGCTTCCCGAGCGGCACTTAAAAAATATAAGGAGGGAGAGCCGAACCGCCTAGCAGCAGCGCGCCAAGAATACCTCCGCTCGGAGAGGTTCGACGCAAAATTCGGCGGCAACGTCTCTTCTACTTTCGCCGAAGCGGTTAAGGTCACCATGACGTACTTGAAGAAGGGTGGCCACCTCCTTGCTGACCTGAGCATTCCCCCTCGTGATCTGGCGGCCATGCTTGACGACATCCCGGACGCCTTTTTTAATTTTGAGGATCCGGAGTGATGCGGGCTCTTTTTCAAGTACTTCCTGTATTTCGTCCGCTCGGCGGATGTAAACTTTTTGTACGTGCCGGTCGGCATAATTTTTCTTCTAATGAAACGCTGCTCCTTTGCCTTTGTCTTCGTACTCATTATCTATAATATTCTTCTGTTTGCTTAACGTTTATGCTTAGAGTCAGTCATGCTCTTAAGCGTTCTCCATCAAGCGGCCGATCGGCTTAACCCATTAAACAAATTTCGAGCGGGGAAGACTACTCGCGCTGCACGTATCTGGCTTACGTGAATTCAGCTAACGCCAAGTATCGAAGGACCAACCCCAGATCGGGCCTGAATGTTTTAATGTTCGTAGTTTCCGCGGTTTCTTATTCTGATATTCGTTCATCCGCCCGGGGCATTATAGCTCGTCGGCGCGGATGTTTATAGCCGATCGGCGCGGCTCTCGATGTTTAACGACGGAGCTCGTCGGCGCGGATGTTTATAGCCGATCGGCGCGGCTCTCGATGTTTAACGACGGAGCTCGTCGGCGTGGATGTTTATAGCCGATCGGCACGGCTCTCGATGTTTAACGACGGAGCTCGTCGGCGCGGATGTTTATAGCCGATCGGCGCGGCTCTCGATGTTTAACGACGGGGCTCGTCGGCTTTCAAGGCTAACTCCTTACCAGGTCGAGCGACCTTGGCCTTCATAACTTATCTCGTGCTTGAGCAGTCTTTGTGCCCGGCCGAACGGCGTGGGTCATTTGCTTGCGAATCTAATCAGCTGGGAGGCCTTCACTATTCGGGTGCTTGGCCCGGATAATCCATATGCCCCTTTTACCCAGCTTGGAGAACGTACTCCTGGCCGAACGGCTCAGGGTCTGCTTCGAGCATTTTGGCTCGGATAATTTATCTCCGTCCGGAAGGTACTGGGTCTTCGATCCTCGAGCACTTGGCTTGACCCATTTACCTCCGGCTGAATGGCGCGGGGCCTTCGTTCCTCGCCAATGCCTTATATTTGTTCTCTTGATTCTTCATTTCTGCATTTCCAGTATTAGTCGAAAAGAGTACACAGGATGATTTACAGTGGTACACCTTTCATCCCGCCCGGTAAGGCTGGAGGTGGTTCGCGCTCCATGGCCTATCTAACTGCCGACCGTCCTCATCCTCCAAATAATACGCGCTCGAGCGGAGCTTTTCGATGATTTTGAAGGGACCTGCCCACGGAGCTTCAAGCTTGCCGACGTCGCCGACCGGCTTGACTTTCTTCCAGACAAGGTCGCCGACCTGGAACAATCGGGGAATGACGCGCCAGTTGTAGTTTTGCTTCATCCGTTGACGGTACGCCATCAGCCGGACGGATGCCTTGGCACGCTCTTCGTCAACCAAATCCAGCTCCATGTTTCTCTGTTCGGCGTTGTCATCATCGTAGCTCTGGATCCGGGCGGACTCGACGCCGACTTCAACTGGAATGACTGCTTCGCCGCCGTACACCAAATGAAAAGGTGTGACGCCCGTTGCTTCCTTAGGAGTTGTCCGGATGGCCCATAAAACGCCCGGCACTTCATCCGGCCGACTCCTCCCCACGTGGTCGAGCCGAGTGCGTAGAATACGGAGAATTTCCCGGTTGGCTACTTCGGCTTGACCGTTGCTTTGGGGGTATGCCACGGACGTAAAATGTTGCTCGATGCCGTAGCTCTTGCACCAATCCTCTAACATCTTCACTGTGAACTGCCGTCCGTTGTCGGACACTAGTCGACGAGGGATGCCGAACCGACAAATGATGTGTTGCCAGATGAATTTTTTAACCATTTGTTCAGTGATCTTTGCTAGCGGCTCGGCCTCCACCCACTTGGAGAAATAGTCTACCGCCACTAGTAAGAATTTCCTCTGCCCGACCGCCATCGGAAATGGACCGACAATATCCATTCCCCATTGGTCGAACGGGCATGAAACGCTTGACGCCTTCATTTCTTCGGCCGATCGGTGAGAGAAGTTGTGATACTTCTGGCATGAAAGGCAGGTAGATACTGTCCGAGCGGCATCTATTTGTAAAGTTGGCCAAAAGTATCCGGCCAAGAGGATCTTCTTGACCAATGAGCGCCCGCCCGGATAACCCCCGCATAAGCTGAGTCTTCCGAGCTTACACATTTCAGCAACGGGCGCGAGAAAGCTTTCTTGTAAAGCTGATCTCCAATGAGTGTAAACCGACCGGCTCTTCTCCTGAGGAGTCGGGCTGCATATTCATCGGAGGGTGTGGTGCCCGAACGGAGAAATTCTATAATAGGTGTCCTCCAGTCGCTTGGAAACGTGAGGCCTTGCATCCGATCGACGTGCGCCACCGGCAGTACTTTTTCAATTGGTTGCTGAATGGCAACTGGTGTTATTGAACTCGCGAGTTTGGCTAACTCGTCTGCTGCCTGGTTCTCCGTTTGGGGGATCTTCTGTATAAGAACCTCTCGGAAAGTAGCTTTGAGTTTTTCAAAGGCCTCAACGTAGAGTTTAAGCCGAACACTGTTGATTTCAAAGGTGCCAGAAAGTTGTTGAGCGACCAACTGTGAATCCGAATAGAGAGTCACCCGACCGGCACCCACATGTCGGGCCGCCTGCAATCCGGCTATGAGGGCCTCATACTCTGCTTCGTTGTTGGTAGCTTTGTAATCCAGCCGGACGGATAGGTGCATCTTCTCTTCTTGAGGTGAGAGCAGCAATATTCCAATCCCACTTCCGAGCCGAGTGGAGGACCCATCCACATATATTCTCCACATAGCTTCCGGCTCTGGCCTCTGCACTTCGGTCACAAAATCAGCCAAGGATTGGGCTTTGATCGCCGAGCGGGGTTGATATTGGATGTCAAATTCACTCAATTCTGTCGTCCACTTGATGAGCCGTCCGGACGCTTCTGGATTCAACAGTACTCTTCCGAGTGGACTGTTCGTCCGGACAATGATGGTGTGAGCCAAGAAATACGGTCGAAGGCGCCGAGCAGCTAGAACCAAAGCAAAGGCCAACTTCTCGAGCCCGGTGTAACGAGATTCAGCATCTTTTAAAATGTGGCTTAGAAAATACACCGGTTGCTCTTCGCCGCTCGCCCTCACAAGTGCTGAGCCTACAGCATGTTCAGTTGACGACAGATACATATAAAGTGACTCACCCCCGATCGGCTTGGCAAGTACAGGCAGAGAATTTAGATATGTTTTCAATTCTTCAAATGCTCGGTCACATTCTTCATCCCACTGAAACTTCGTAGCCTTGCGCAGGATCTTGAAGAATGGAAGGCTCCGGTCGGCGGTTTTGGAGATGAATCTGGACAAAGCAGTTATCCGACCGGTCAACCGCTGCACTTCCCTTGTATTTCTTGGAGGCGGCATGTCTTGCAGAGCTTTCACTTTGTTGGGATTGGCTTCGATTCCCCGCTCGGTCACTATGTACCCCAAGAAACGCCCTCCGTTTGCTCCGAAGAGGCACTTTTGGGGATTTAGCTTGACTCCATATTTGCAAAGCGTTTGGAGGGTTTCTTCCATGTCCTTGAAGAGATCGGCCGCTCGGACGGATTTGATAAGAATGTCGTCCACATAGACTTCCAGATTACGCTCGATCTGATACTTGAACACCTTGTTCATCAAGCGTTGATAGGTGGCCCCGACATTCTTCAATCCGAACGGCATTACATTGTAGCAATATGTGCCGTCGGCCGTTACGAAGCTTACTTTTTCTTGATCTTCCTTGGCGAGCGGCACTTGATGATAGCCTTGGTAGGCGTCAAGCATACAAATTAATTCGCAGCCGGCCGTAGAATCCACCAGCTGATCTATCCGGGGCAGAGGATAGAAGTCCTTGGGGCATGCTTTGTTTAAGTCCCGAAAGTCGATGCAGACTCTCCACTTGCCGCCCGGCTTGGAGACTAATACTACGTTAGCCAGCCAGCTCGGGAACTGCACTTCTCGTATGTGGCCGGCCTCCAGAAGTTTCTCTACTTCCGCCCGGATGATGGCATTCTGCTCGGCACTGAAATCCCTTTTTCTCTGCTTCACTGGCCGAGCGTCCGGTCGGACATGCAATTCATGCTGTGCTATGCTCGGCGAAATTCCAGGCAATTCATGTGTCGACCAGACGAATACATCATGGTTTCGTCGGAGGCATTGGATCAGCTCCTCCTTCTGCTTCTCCTCCAGATCAGAGGCAACAAAAGTCGTGGCCTCCGATCGGGTCGGATGAATCTGCACCTCTTCTTTTTCCTCATAAATTAAGGCGGGTGGCTTTTCAGTGATAGTATTTACCTCGATTCGAGGCACCTTCCGAGCGGAGTTGGATTCTGCTCGGACCATCTCGATGTAGCATCGCCGAGCTGCTAACTGGTCTCCCCGTACTTCTCCCACCTTGTCTTCGACGGGGAACTTCATCTTCTGGTGGAAGGTTGAGACGACCGCTCGGAATTCGCCGAGCGCCGGTCGTCCCAAAATGACGTTGTAGGACGAGGGAGAGTCAACCACCACGAAATTTATTGTCCTGGTCCTCCTGAGCGGCTCCTCTCCCAGCGAGGTAGCCAACCGGATCTGTCCGACCGGTTGAACTTCATTGCCCGTAAATCCGTAGAGGGGGGTCGTCATGGGCTGCAGCTCGGCTCGATCAATTTGTAGCTGATCGAAAGCCTTCTTGAATATGATGTTGACCGAGCTCCCTGTGTCAACAAATATGCGGTGAATAGTGTAATTTGCTATTACCGCTTTAATGAGCAGCGCGTCATCGTGGGGCACTTCAACTCCTTCTAAGTCTCCGGGCCCGAAAGTGATTTCCGGTCCACTTGCCCGCTCTTGGCTACAGCCGATTGCGTGGATCTGCAGCTGCCGGACGCCCGCCTTTCTGGCTCGGTTAGAGTCTCCTCCGGTCGGCCCGCCTGCAATAACGTTGATCTCGCCCCGGGAAGTATTGCTTCTGTTTTCCTCTTCTCGAGTGGACGGTCGGGACCGTTCTCTGGACGCCCGTCGATTCTCCTGTCTTGGAGATCGGTGCCGATCGGGCGTCTGTTGATGACGCCTCTCGGTGCGTGTCCGATCGGCTTCATGGGTCCTTTGTCTCCTGTCGATGGGAGGTGATCGTCGTTCGGCTTTCCTGGGAACGGGATTGGCCACGAAGGGAAGACTTCGACAATCCTTCGTGTTGTGCGTATTCGTCTGGTGTAAGGAGCAGAACATAGGGGTCCACCTCTTCTTTGGCTTGGGCCGAGTGGTGGGGGGATCGGATTGCTTCGGCTCTCGGTCCTCTAGGTGGCTGCTGAGCGGCGTGCTGTTTCCGCTCGGCATGAATAGGTGCCCGCTCGGTAGGAGTTTCCTTTTTCCGAGCGACTTGTGCTTCTTCCACGTTTATGTATTCGTTAGCCCGATGTAGCATATGATCATAATCTCGGGGCGGCTTTCGGATGAGCGACCGGAAGAAGTCCCCATCCACAAGGCCCTGCGTGAAGGCATTCATCATCGTCTCCGATGTGGCCGTCGGGATATCCATCGCCACTTGGTTGAATCGCTGGATGTAAGCTCGAAGCGATTCTCTTGGCTCTTGCTTGATGGCAAACAAGCTGACACTTGTCTTCTGATAACGCCGACTGCTGGTGAAGTGGTGGAGGAAGGCCGTTCGGAAGTCCTTGAAGCTAGTGATGGATCCGTCCGGCAACCTCCGAAACCACCGTTGAGCCGATCCCGAGAGAGTTGTAAGGACGACGCGGCACTTTACTCCATCTGTATATTGATGGAGTGTAGCTGTGTTATCAAACTTACCCAGATGATCATCCGGGTCCGTTGTTCCGTTGTACTCGCCGATCGTCGGAGGCACGTAGTGCTTGGGTAAAGGGTCTCGTAGAATAGCCTCCGAGAATTGGCGATTGATCCGCTCGGGAGATGAGTCCGCCCGGGGAGCTTTTCCTTTTCTGTCATCCCGCCTTGGCATTTCGTCTGAAGAAGAGCCTTTATCTCTTCGAGCTGGTGCGGCTTCAGGGGTGCGAAATAAGACCCGATGGAATGCGACGGTGACTTGAGGTGCTTCCGCTTGGCCACCAGACGCAGATGTTGCTTGTTGCTCCGGCCGTTCGGCTGATGCTTTTTGTTTTTGCTCCACAAGTTTGGCGGCCCTCATCTCGACCAGAGCATCCAACTCTTCTTGTGAGAGTGCCACATTGTGTATTCTTCCAGCCTCGTCCATTGTCTCTGTTCAGATGCAGGAGCGTTCCCACAGACGGCGCCAAATTTGATCCTGTCCGAACCAGGGGTCAACGAACGCTGGGGACGTGGCGCTCCCTACTAGATCCTCAGGTGCTCCGGCGAACCTACAACAAAACCGAGCCGGGAGGGGTGTCCCGGCGACGGCCCTCCGACGCTCAAGTCAGGCGAGGAAATAGCAAAGAAGTGGCTTTGAAGTAGAAGACTCGTGTACCTCCGGTGAAGAAATGGAGACCTTATATAGACCTCTCAAAGAAGCCTGGGCGCGCCAATCAAAGCAACCACCTGCTTTTGACCATGCCCAGGTATGGGTCTGTCAGAAGGGCCATGCCCAGATATGGATCTGTCAGGAAGACGTCCATGAGGCCATACTGCTACTGTATCAACCTTTCCATGATGTGACGGCAAGATCCTCCATCGTGCGATCTTGTGTACGGCCTAATCATCAGACATGCTTCTGCTGATATCCCATATCCTGAGCCGAGCGCATAGGCCGCTCGGCCACCTTCGTACCCTCGCCCTTATCTGGGCCGAACGGACAACCCGCTCGGCCCTTTGGTCTCAGCCGATCGGATTCCCGCTCGGCCCTTCGATTCTCCTACCTTGGCGTCGGAAACCCAAGCCCATGGATGGGTTATTTCTAGCTCCGCTCGGACCATTACCCGCTTGACCAGCCTTCCATCCGTCCTTAGGCTGGGACCCTTCAGAGGGTGGGCCCCCCATTCTTACAGCCGGATCAAGTGGAATAAATTATTATTGATAAAATTAAGTTGTGTGTTCGGGGCGAACACGGGATGCTTAATTTTATCGGGAGACCAAAACCAATTCCTCCTCTCGGTCCCTATCGTAGCCTCTTATTTATAGAGTACTATACCCACCTATACCCACCTTCATACCCATGTTGTAGGGGCCGGCCAAGCTAGCTTGTGGATCAAGCTAGGGCCGGCTAAACCATTGGTTCATGGGTGGCCGACCCTAGCTTGAACCCAAGCTTAGGTGGCCGACCCTATTAAATTTAAAAAGAATTTTAATTTTAAAATTTTCTTATGTGGAAGATATAATTTATTGGAGACATTAAAAATTAAAATATCTCTTTTATAAGTTTCTACAAAAGATTAAAGAGAGAGATTAAATCTCTTTCCTTATTTGTAGATTGGAAAGATATTCTATTTTTCTTCTTTATAAATTATTGACATGTTGAAAAACTAAAATTATAGAAATTTAATTTTATCAACCATGAAGGGATTTTAAAGGGAAATTTTATTTTTTAAAAATTTCCGAAGACAAATAAGGAATTTTAATTGTTGATTGAAAATTGCCTTGTTTGCTCTCCATGAGGTGGCCGGCCATGACATGAGGGATTAGGAAATTTTGTTTAATTTTTCTTAATTAATTCATGTCAAGGAAAGTTAAGGAAATTTTATTGTAATTAAATTTCCTTATTTGCCAAAGCTAAGGATTATAAAAAAGGGGGTTTTGGGAGTCTTCAAGGTGAACAACCTCTATTATTTTCTCCCTCTTTTCTTCCTTGGTGTGACCGACCACTTCCCTTTCTCTTCTCTCCATCCTTGTGGCCGAACCTCTCTTCCTCCTTGGAGATCAAGTGGTGGCCGGATTTTAGCTTGGAGAAGAAGGAGAGAAAGCTTACATCCCTTGGAGCTTGGTTGGTGGAAAAAGATCTTCATCTTTTGGAAGAATTGTGCTTGGCCGAAACTTGAAGAAAGGAGAAGAAGGTGCTTGTGCTTGGCCCATATCCAAGAAGGCCATGTGCCTCGCCATGTAGTCCTGGAAGCCAATTTTGGAAATTAATATTTAATGGAATTAATAACCCAGGTGATTTGGATCGAACGTGTTAAGTTTCACAGGAGATCCAAGTCTAAACCTAAAAGAACAAATAAATTAAACTTTGGATCAAACGTGTTAAGTTCCGCAGGCGATCCAAGTTTAATTTAAAAGAACACATGGTAGCTAGGAAAAGGTTCAGACCTTTGTACAAAATTTTTGTACAGTGGAACCATTAGGCTTTCCGAGTAGCAACCAACAGAGACTGTCTTCTCTAATATTGCTTTAATTTCCCGATTAGAAATCTCAACCTGCCCACTAGTTTGTGGATGGTAAGGTGTCGCCACTTTGTGGCTTACCCCATACTTCTTTAGCAAGTTTTCAAGCTATTTTTTGATGAAATGAGAACCTCCATCACTAATAACTACCCTGGGCACGCCAAATCATGGGAAGATCACTTTCTTAAATAATTTGATAACTGTCTTGACATCACTTGTAGGAGAAACTATGACTTTCACCCATTTTGACACATAATCTACTGCCACTAAAATAAATTTGTTTCCACACGATGAAGGAAAAGGCCCCATGAAATTAATGCCCCATACATCAAATAACTCAACCTCCAAGATATAGTTCAATGACATCTCATTTCTCATAGTGATGCTCCCGGTCCTCTGACATTGGTCACAAGATTACACAAATACCCTTGTATCTTTAAATAAATTTGGGGGAAAAATCCTGCTTGTAAAATTTTCGCAGCTATTTTAGAAATGTCTTTCACTATGTAACAAAAATCCCTACCTCCATAGGATGATGAATGACAATGGAACAAAATGTCTTTCACTTCTTCCTCTGGCACACACTTCCGATAAATTGCATCCCCGCATTTCTTGTATAGTAATGGTTCATCCCAAACATAATGCTTGACATCTAAAAGAAACTTTTTCCTTTGCTGTCTAGTGAGATTTGGGGATAGAACTCCACTCATAAGATAATTAACAAAGTCTGTATACCAAGGAGCCTTTACATAAGCCAATGCCAAAAGGTGTTCATATGAAAAAATGTCATTGATAGGTGAATCAAACTCTGTATCCTTCTGCCCATTTTGCCATACTCAGGATAGATAATCTATCACTACATTCTCTGTACTTTTCTTATCTCTAATTTCTAAATTAAATTTATGAAGTAGAATCCATCTAATAAGTAGTGGTTTGGTATCTTTCTTGCTAAGCAAATATCTAATTGCAGCATGATCAATATACACTATCACTTTTGAGCCCACCAAATAGGATCTAAACTTATCGAATGTAAAGACTACTACTAAATTTTTTTTCCTATAGTAGAATAGTTCACTTGGGCTGCATCTAATGTCTTGCTAACATAGTGGATTGCATACAATATTTTATTCTTCCTTTGCCCCAAAACTACTCATACTACAAAGTCACTAGCATCACACATGATTTCAAATGGAAGCTCCCAGTCTAGAGCTTGAATCACTGGGTTGTGATAAGAGCACTTTTAATCTTTTTGAAGGCCTCCATGTAGTTATCATTAAAACATAATTCAACATCTTTAATTAATAAATTAGTTAATGGCTTGGAAATCATTGAAAAATCCTTTATGAAACACCTATAAAATCTAGCATGGCCCAAGAAACTCCTTACTCCTTTAACATTAATTGGCAGAGATAATTTCTCAATACCTTCTATTTTAGCTTGATCCACCTCAATTTCATGTTCTGAGATTTTGTGTCCTAAGACAATTCTTTCTTTAACCATGAAGTGATATTTTTCCTAATTTAATACCAAATTCACATCTTTGCACTTTTGAAGAACTCTAGAAAGATTTAATAGATAGATATTAAAGTCATTCCCATAAACTGAGAAATCATCCATAAATACCTCCATAATTTTCTCTGTTAAATTTGAAAGATTTTCATCATGCACCATTGGAAAGTTGCTGGGCATTATAAAGTCCAAACGACATACGACGATAAGCAAAAGTCCCGTAGGGATATGTGAAGGTAGTCTCCTTTTGATCTTGGGGATGAATTAGAATTTGAAAGAAACCCGAGTATCCATCCAAGTAGCAGAAATATAAGTATTTTGCCAATTTTTCGAGCATCTCATCAATTAATGGTAGGAAAAAATGATCCTTTCTAGTTTCTTTATTTAATTTTCTGTAATCAATGCACAACCATCATCCTGTGACTATTCATATTGGAACTAATTTATTATTTTTATTTTTGATGACGGTCCTAGGCAACGGAGAATAAAATTGGCCTTCTCAAATGAGAATTAAACCCAAATCATTCGTCTACATCCATTGCCTTCACCCTCCTTGGTACAGTGAAGTCCTAGCAGTGCAACAAGAGGATCAACACCTCCTGCTCTGACACGATGGAGTTGTTGCAGTGGCTACAGAGGAAAGAGCAGTGCACAAGAGTCTGGTCACCTCCTACTAGTGGCAGGAACAACTCCAGGAAAGCAATGACATTATGGGGCTGCCACAGTTGGTCTTCTCGGCCGACCAGGGGATGAACGACCTGAAGGCACAACAGCTACTAATATTGTTATCCACCTACCATGCTCGAGTGGGCAACGATGCAGATGGCTGGTGTCACAACCAACCAATTCAGCATAAACATCCTAAACATAAAATGGAATTGAGATCTTGATGTAAATCTAAAGAGAATGATATCTCAAGAACCCACAACGAATGGAAGAAGAAAGAAAGAAAGAACTAAATCGATAAGATTGATAAAAAGAACCTTGACCCAATGCTTAGGAAAGCATGAACCTTGGTATAGAAGATGGAAGATGCCACAACCTTGGGATGGAGGTTGATAAGTCTTCGAACGTCACAAGGAAATACCTTGATAAGTTCTAATTCAATGAAGAACCAACAAGTGAGAGCCTCACCTTGCTTTGGATTGAAAATATGTCAAAGATATATGTGTGGTCATCACCCCCTTTATTTATAGCTATAAGATGACAAAAAAATCCTAAAAGGCCAAAAGAAAGCCCATTTAGTAAAGGCCTATGTAGACTACTTAGTCATTTTAAGCTTATGACTTTATTACAAACCAAATAAAAGTAGAAATTGAGTCTAAATTGAGCCTACAAATCCCTACTACATATACATGAGACTTAAGTGCTAATTAAACTCATCTAAGGCTTGAATTAGGTTGACTATGCTGAATGACTTGCTCTTGGTCAAGCCTTCTTCAATGATAGCTTTGGCCTTCACATCTTCAATTAGTACATTAAGTGCTTCCTTCATCTTTCTAGCCTTAGCCCTTGTAATTGGGCCTCCATTGACGCCTAATGAATCATCATTAACATCTAGAGTGGGTTGACCATGATCCATATTATTAGCTTGTTGCTCCCTTTCTTTGACTCCATCATTCCTCGTTTCCCAAAAGGATTCGTCCTCGAATCTTGTTCACCTACATCAAAGGGAGAAAATCAAAAACATTAAATGTAGCACTCGCATTATACTCACCTGGTAAGTCAAGCTTGTATGCATTATCATTGATTCTAACAATGGCTTGAAATGGACCATCTCCTCATGGATGCAACTTAGTACGACGTTTAGTAGGGAATCTTTCCTTCCTCATAAGAACCCAAACCCAATCTCCGGGTTCAAAGATCACTTTCTTTCATCCCCTGTTGGCTTGCGTAGCATATTGTTCAGTCCTCTTTTCAATTTGCAATCGAACATTTTTATGCAGTTGCCTCACAAACTCAACTTTTCTAGTCCCATCTAAACTGGCACGCTTAGAGACAGGCAAAGGTGACAAATCTAAAGGAGTTAAAGGGTTGAATCCATATACCACTTCAAAAGGTAAAAGATTAGTAGTAGAATGCACAGATGTATTATAAGCAAATTCAACATGTGGTAAATAATCTTCCCAACCTTTTAAAGTCTTTTGAATGATAGCTCTCAATAACGTAGATAAAGTTTGATTTACTACCTCAATTTGTCCATCTGTTTGTGGATGACAAGTTGTAGAAAACAAAAGCTTTGATCCCAAATTTCCACATAGTATCTTCCAAAAGTAGCTTAGGAACTTTGCATCACGATATGAAACTATGCTCCTCGGTACTCCATGAAGCCGCACAGTCTTCCAAAAAAATAGATCAGCAATATGGTTAACATTATCTGTTTTCCTACAAGGAATAAAATAAGTCATTTTAGAAAATCTATCCACAATGACAAAAATAGAATCCATACTTTATTTAGACCTTGGTAGCCCTACAGCAAAATCCATTGAAATATCAACCCAAGGTTCACTAGGAATTGGTAAAGGTGTATACAAACCATGAGGTAAAGATCTAGATTTTGCTTGCCTACATGTAATACACTTTTGACAAAACTTGACTACATCTCGTTTCATGTGTGGCTAAAAGAAATGCTCTACCAACACTTCTAGAGTTTTTCTTACTCCAAAATATCCCATTAGTCCCCCACCATTAGCTTCTTGGATTAATAATTCTCTTAATGAACAATTAGGGACACACAACTTATTCACTCTAAAAAGAAATCCCTCGTGCCTCTAAAACTTCCCAAATGCAGCATATACACAAACATCAAACATATTTCCAAAGTTAGGATCATTAGAATATATATCTTTAATGTATTCAAATCCTAACAATTTAGTGTTCAAAGTAGAGATCAAGGTATACCTTTGAGACAAAGCATCTGTAACAATATTTTTGATACCTTGTTTATATTTGATCACATAAGGAAATGATTCAATAAACTCCACCCATTTTGCATGACGTCTATTCTGTTGGTTGCTACTCGGATTACCGTCCTAGTTCCCCTATACAAAAATTTGTACAAGCATAGAACTATCCTAGCTACCCATGTGCTCTACTGAAGATAAATTTGGATTGCAAACGATGCTTAACATTATTAATCCAAATTGTCCTTCAGAAGTAACTTGGATTGGAAATAATACTTAACATTTTTACTCCAAGTTTAACTAATGTGATCTTCCTAAGTTAAACCATATTACAGAAATTAATCAAATGTCTATTTCAAAGATCATCTTCTAGGTTAAACATGGTGAGGCACTAGACCTTCTTAGGTATGAGATCATCCACTACTTCCTAGACAAAGTCTGTCAAAGAAATCAGATATTTAACTTCTTACAGTAAACTAGATTTAACTATAGAGACCTCAATAGAAGCACAATATCAAAACATGAAATCAAAAAATAAAATCGATAATAAAAATGATAACTTAAAATCGATAACCTCTTGTGTTTGGGTTTTCAAGATCTATACAAAAGATGAACTAGTTATGATGCGGAAACTAATAACTAGTTATACCTTTTGTAGCTTATAGACCTCTTGATCTTCTGCTATATTCCTCTCCTTCTTTTGGACGTCGTGTGGGCGACGATCTACCAAGATGAAATCCACCCAAGCTTCTTCCTTTGCTTCCAAGTTTCGGCCACCTTCCACCAAAGGATACTAGGATGCAATACCTCCTTCACTTCTTTCTTCTTCTTCTCCAAGCAACCGACCACCAATGTCTCTCCAAGGCTTGATGCTGCCGGCTACAAAGAAGAGGAAAAGGAGAGCCGACCAGAAGGAATAGAGAAGAGGAATAGGAGATGTCTCTCTCCATAAGGCACTATCTCCTCTTCTTTTATATTCCTTAGTGATTGCAAAAAGGGGAAATTTTATAACAAAAAATAAAACTTCCTTTTCTATCATAGCATGGTCGGCCACAATCTTGTGCCCCAAGCAAGGAAAGATTTTAAACAAAAATTAAAATCTCTCTTCTAAAATCCCTTTTATGGATAGTTATAAAAGGAATGTTTTATAAATTAAAATCTCTCTCTTTTAAATCCTTTTATGGATATCTATAAAAGAAAAGATTTAAAATAAAACTCCTTTTATATCATGCTTACAAAAAAGGAAAGTTTAAAAATAAAATCTTTCTTTTAAACATTATAGATAACTACAAATAAGGAAAGATTTCAAATCTCTCTTTTAATCCTTTGTAGAAAGCTATAAAAGGAAAGATTTTAAAATTTAAAACTCTCTTTTAAAACCATGTGGAAAACATCATAACAGGAAAGTTTTTAACAAAATAAAAACTTCCTTTTAATTTCCTTTTCTTCTATGGTCGACCCCTTGCTTGGGTACCAAGCAAGGCTTGGCCGGCCCTAGCTTGAGCTCCAAGCTTGGCTTGCCTGGCCCCTTGCTTGGGCTCCAAGCAAGGATGTGGCCGACCCCTAAGCTTGGTTAAGAAGATAGGCTTTGGATAGATATAAGACTTTATAAATAAGAGGCTACAACAGGGACCGAGAGAAGGAATTGGTTTTGGTCTCCCGATGAGCTTGAGCATCCCGTGTTCGCCCCGAACACCCAACTCAAGTTCATCAATAATAATTCATACCACTAAAGACTTATTATTGCACTACCGCACCAATCCCATATTACAATATGGACTCCTTTTTATCATGAGTGCGTTAGTCTCCCTGTGTTTAAGATATTGAATGCCCACTAATTAAATGAGTTACTGACAACTCACTTAATTAATATCTATCTCCAAGAGTAGTACCACTCAATCTTATTGTCATGTTGGACTAAATCCATGTTGGTTGCTACTCGGAATACCGTCCTAGTTCCCCTGTACAAAAATTTATACAAGCATAGAACTATCCTAGTTACCTATGTGTTTTACTAAAGTTAAATTTGGATTGCAAATGATGCTTAACATTATTAATCCAAATTTTCCCTTTAGAAGTTAAACTTGAATTGGGAATGAAACTTAACATTCTTACTTCAAGTTCAACCGATGTGATCTTCCTAAGTTAAACCATATTACAGAAGTTGATCAAATATCTATTTCTGAGATCGGCTTCCAGGTCAAACGTGGCGAGGCACTAGGCCTTCTTAGGTATTGGATCATCCACCACTGCCTAGACAAAGTCTTTCGAAGAAATCAGATATTTAAACTTCTCACAGTAAACTAGGTTTAACTACAGAGACCTCAATAGAAACACATTGTCGAAACATGAAATCGAAAACATAAAATCGATAACAAAAATGATAATTAAAAATCGATAACCTCTTGTGTTTGGTTTTACAAGATCTATACAAAAGGATGCACTAGTTGTGATGCAGAAACTTATAACTAGTTATACCTTTCATAGCTTATAGACCTCTTGATCTTCTATTGTATTCCTCTTCTTATCTCGGACGTCATGTGGGCGACGATCTACCAAGATGAGAATCCACTGAAACCTTCTTCTTCCTTGCAAGTTTCGGCCACTAACAATCTCTTAGAGATGAAGAACTTCGACCACCAACAATCTCCTAGAGATGAAGAACTTCAGCCACCAACCAAGCTCCAAGGGATGCTAAGAAACAATGCCTCCTATCTCTCCTTCTTCCTCTAACAAGATCCGGCCACCAACAACTCCTAGAGATGAGATGATGCCATCCACCAAGGAAGAAGAATAGGGGAAGAAGAGGGTCGACCACCACCAAGGAAGAAAGGAGAGGAATAATAAATGTGTTGTTGGGTGAGGCACCCTCTCCTCCTCTTTTATATTCCTTGGTTTTGGCAAAAAAGGAAAGTTTTGTAACAAAAATAAAACTTTCTTTTCTCCTATGACATGGTCGGCCACTTGTTTATTTTCCAAGCAAGGAAAGATTTTAAACAAAATTAAAATATCTATTTTAAAATCTCTTTTGTGGATAGTTATAAAAAGAATGTTTTATAAATTAAAATCTCTCTCTTTTAAATCCTTATCTATAAAATAAGATTTAAAATAAAACATGGTTACAAAAGGAAAGTTTTCTAAAAAATTAAAATCTTTCTTTCACATTATAAATAACTATAAATAAGGAAAGATTTCAAATCTCTCTTTTATACCTTTGTAGAAATTTATAAAAGGAAAGATTTTAAAATTTAAAACTCCCTTTTAAAACTAACATAAAAGGAAAGTTTTTAACAAAATAAAAACTCCCTTTTATTTCCTTTTATGACCGATCTAAAAAAGAAAAGTTTTATATTAAAATCATACTTTTAAATCATTTTTATGGATCTCTATAAAAGAAAAGATTTTACAAAATAAAACTTCCTACTCTTCATGGTGTGCCCTGTTGGGTTTTTCGGGCCGCGAAAACCGCTTTTTCGCGTCATGGAAACCCCGAAACTCCCACCACCGGATCCGTGTGAAGATAAAACTTTCGAAAAACTTACGAGTATGAGTTTATAAACTTCGATCTACAGTAGATCTACAAAGAAGAAAGGTTATACCCTTGATGCGAAGCCCTTCGCAATCCCGCTCGTCCTCGGTTCGCCCGATCTCGAAAGTGTCAAAGTAGACACTTCTCTATGTGTATCCACACAAGCAAGAGATGGAGAAAAATCTCTAAGGATGTGCTAGCAACAGCAGCAACCCGTGCTCCATTGCCTACTCGTAGGTCCACCTCGCCCTTCGTCAATGCCCTGCTATTTCTCGGCGCCTGCACATTAGTACAAATGTGAGAAGCACATCCGGTATCTAATACCCATGATGAAGAACTAGATAGATTGACTTCTATAACATATATACCTGAAGTGGAAGTCTCACTTCGCTTCTTCTTAAGATCTTCCAGGTACACCTTGCAGTTCCTCTTCCAGTGCCAGGTCTGACCGCAGTGGAAGCAGGTAGCATCCTTGGTGACCCCTCCTTTAGGCTTCAATGCCTTGCCTTTGCCTTTGGCTTGGGACTTTCCCTTACCAAATGAACGAAGTTGATTATAACTTTCGGGCAAGGAGTGCAAGATCAAGTCAGTGGTCAACTCTTGATCAAATGGGAATCGCAATCTCTGTAGGTTCTCTATGTACCCAAGCATCTTGAGCACATGTGGACCTACAGGAGTCCCAGCTTGCATTTTGCATTGAAATAGTGCCTTAGAGATCTCAAATCTCTCGTGCCATGCTTGTCCTTGATACAGTTGACGAAGATGTTCAACCATATCGTAAGCAGTCATTAACTCATGTTGCTTCTGAAGCTCAGAGTTCATGCTCGCGAGCATGAGACAGGATACATCTAATGCGTCTTCTTAATACTTCTTATAAGCATCTTGGTCAGCTCGCGTGGCAGTGGCAGGAGGTGCCTCCGGAATGGGCTGCTCCAGAATGTACAGTTTACATTCTTGAGTGAGAACGTTTCTCAAATTCCTATACCAGTTCAGGAAATTTGCTCCATTGAGCTTGTCCTTCTTAAGGACAGAACGCAGAGAGAAGTTGTTCGTATTTGACGTCATGGCAATTCTACAACAGAAAAATGCAGAAAATAAATATCATATTCTTTTAAATCATTTAATTAGGCTTTTAACTAAATGATGCTCCCACTGAATTTTATAATTCATGTGGGACAAGATCCACATCATACTAACCCTTGAGTTAACTTTGGCTAATACGCCCAAGATTTAGTATGATCGGTAGGTATGATCATTATCCGCAGTTATATTAAAACTTGAGTTAGCTTTGGCTAATACGCCCAAGAATTAATATAAATGTGATTTATGTCCTATCTTTCCAACCATTGGAAGAATGCCTATAGTTGTACTCGATCCAACCGAGTTAACTAGGAATAATCAATCTAATTGAGTTTGTATTCGCCCATGCGTTGATAAGCAGGACCAAGATTGTCCCTCCGTACCCTACCAAGATAATATGTGTTTCTCTGCTTTGGCAGATTCAACAACACATGTGATCGAGGTAGTGATAGGTATCACGACACGGTAGGCATTAGAGTTAACGTGATTTAGATCTAATCTAAATGATGATGCGTATCATATACTCGATAGATCTAATCTAATCGAAGGGTGCATCATGTGCACAACTTAGATCTAATCTAATCGTTAGGCACTAATTAATTACTTAATCATGCATCACATATACACAAGCAATTAATTAAATTAATTCGTGATTAGTCATGGCCCTACTACGATCTTCTCAAGCCAATGAGAAGATCGGATGGTCAACCTAGGGTCAACAGCTTCTCAAGCTCCTCCCTTTGACCACCTTATGTTGCTCGCGCCCTCCTCGTAACTCCGTCTCGAGTGGATCTTCTACCGCTCCAATTTTGTACATTACAATTTTGAAACTCGAGTTACATTCGAGTCAAAACTAATTTACAACAAGAATATAAAATAGAGAAAGACACGACGCGCAGGTCGTGAATAAAATACAACACGCACATCACATCACGGCACGCAGGCCGTATTATGAATTACAACACATTTATTCCAATCCAATTGGGTCTTTTGGGCCATGACTATCACAAATTATACATAATTCTAAATTATGTATTTTCTATAATTTTCTATAATTTTAATACCAATTTTTACAATTTTTACGAGTAAAAATTCCCGGCGGTCCCGTTTAGCGGTTTTCGGGCGCAATCGCGGAACGAATCCCCTTGCGGGGCCAGGGGCAGCGCCCCTACCCGTGATCTAACCATCGCAAGGGTTTCTTAGCGATCCTACAGCGCCTTAGTCCACTGTCCAAAAAAATTTTGGGGCGAAACCTTGCCGTTTCGGAAAAAGCTTCTCGCTAGTCGAAGCCTACAAGTGTCGAAACACTTGTGCTTCGCTTCTACGAGAAAAATACCCATAAAAACTCTAAAAACCAGAAATTTACAGAATATTACAGTACCTATATTTTTCATAAAAATCAAAAATAAACTTGTACAAGTCTTCGCATGTGACTCTGATACCACTGTTGGGTTTTTCGGGCCGCGAAAATCGCTTTTTCGCGTCACGGAAACCCCGAAACTCCCGCCACTGGATCCGTGCGAAGATAAAACTTTCGAAAAACTTACGAGTACGAGTTTCTAAACCTTGATCTACAGTAGATCTACAAAGAAGAAAGTTTATACCCTTGATGCGAAGCCCTTCGCAATCCCGCTCGTCCTCGGTTCGCCGGATCTCGAAAGTGTCAAAGTAGACACTTCTCTATGTGTATCCACACAAGCAAGAGATGGAAAAAAAATTTCTAAGGATGTGCTAGCAACCTTAGAGATCAGTAATGGAGGAGAGGGAGAGTAAGAAGAAAGCTAGAGAGGAAGAAGATGGGAGTTACCACAAAAAAATGAAACTCACCACATGAAAATAAAGTGGCCGGCCACTTTAGTGGAGGTTGTAACCTCCATGGGATACCAAGAGTCACAACTCTTGGTAACTCCCATGAGGTGACATCTCACTTAAGTAACCATGATGATGTGGAGCATCATCACTGACCCACTCAATACCAACTCACCAATGAGGTGGCATAAAGTCAAGTCAAACTTGACTCTTCATCTTTCTCTCAAGTCAAGTTAAACTGGACCACTTCTCTCCCATGGTTGATCAAATCTAACAATTGGTTCAAGTCAATTTTAATTTAATGAATCTCTATTCATTGAATTAAATTGATTCAATGATTCTAAGTCCAAATTAGACTCACTTAACACATGAACCAAATTGAGTCCAACTCAATTAGCATAATTTGGATTACTCTTAATCCAATTTGGTTCATCACATGAACCTAATCCTTTAGGTTCATCAAACGAACCTAATCTCCATCTAATTGCCCTTTGTGTGTGACCCTATAGGTTCTTATAATGTTAGCAATGCTCCTAAACCCATTTAGAAACATAAGTAATGAGCGGTATCTAGCAACACATCATTACTACCCAAGTTATAAGAAAGTTGAGATCCAACATCACCTTGTGACTACTAATTGTGACTCCTCACAATATATGACAAGTGTCATTCTATCCAAGACATCTAGATTGATCAATGTGAGGCATAGACCGTGTCATCCTCTAATCAATCCAAATCTTGAACTCTAAGTAGACTCACTAAATCAAATGAGCTCAATATCTCATATTGACTCATTTGGGCATGGCCATGCACTTTGTGATCTCACTCTATCAAGAATATCGATGTCGCTCCCGTCATATAGGAGGGATAGATCCCATCTACATCACTCACATCCCTCTGCATAATTCGTTACATACCCAGTAATCGCCTTTATAGTCCACCCAGTTACGGGTGACGAAACCAAAGTACATAACTTCTTATGTAGGGATCCATGGTGACTTCAGGTCTAAGGACTAGTAGTCATACTAATAGCCACATGAGAAAGTATATGACACTCATATAACGATCCATGATACTTTCTCATGGCGGGTCATTCAGTATACATTCTCTAATGCATACCCATGTGTTAACATGATATCTCCATATCCATGACTTGTGAGATCAAGTCATCGAGTTGACCTACATGCTAGTCTTATTGCATTAACATTGTCCCTGAATGTTAATACTCGACTAGGAATGATTAAGAGTAGTGTTCCCTATATCATCTCACTATCGGTTCAACTAACCGATTGATATATGTAAGAACCCTCTACTCAAGGACACTATTATACTTAGTTTATTTGGCACCAATACAAGTAAGTATAATAACCAAAATCAAATGTCTTTATTTATATATAAGAATATGCTACAACAAGTGCATAATACAATCATTAAATGATTGGCTCTAGGGCTCTAACTAACATGGCCGATCACTTGCTTGGGCACCAAGCAAGGCTTGGTCGGCCCTAGCTTGGGCTCCAAGCTTAACTTGGCTGGCCCCTTGCTTGGTCTCCAAGCAAGGCTTGGCCTGCACTAACTTAGGCCTTAAGAAGCTAGACTTTGGGTGGATATAAGACTTTATATAAGAGGCTACAATAGGGACCGAGAGGAGGAATTGGTTTTGGCCTCCCGATGAGCTTGAGCTTCCTGTTTTCGCCCCGAACACCCAACTCAAGTTCATCAATAATATCTCATTCCACTAAAGAGTTATTATTGCACTACCGCACCAATCCCATATTAATATATGGGCTCCTACTTATCATGAGTGTGTTAGTCTCCCTATGTTTAGGATATTGAATGCCCACTAATTAAATGAGTTACTGACAGCTCACTTAATCAATATCTAGCTCCAAGAGTAGTACCACTCAACCTTATCATCATGTCGGACTAAGTCCACCTGCAGGGTTTACATGACAATCCTTATGAGCTCCTCAAGGGGACATTATCAACCTAGATTACTAGGGCACAGTTTCATTCTATAATCAATAACACACCATATAAATAATATCATTTCCCAACTTATTGAACCTATTGATTTAACGAGCTAAATCACACCCTTTGATAAATTAAAGAAATAAATATTAAGTATATGTGCTTGTTATTATATGATGATTAAGAGTACACACTTCCATAATAACAGAGGTATTGTTCTTTTATATAGTCAGTATAAAAAGATACTACCTCATATGGTCCTGCTCAATACACTCATAGTGTACTAGTGTAATTTATTAGTCAAGGTAAACTAATTCCTAATTACAATAGAACCACTCCAATGGTTTGCCCCATTCCATCTTTGTTATGAGCAACTGTTTATAATTTATAAGGAACTGATAACATGAACTTCTGTGTGTCTCCTCACACCATGTTATCTACAGTATAAATTAAATGGACAACTACACTTAGCATAAATGTAGACATTGGACCAATGTGATTCTTGTTTCAAATAACTGTTTATAAAAAGCTAGACTTTTAGTATATATTCTAACAATCTCCCACTTATACTAAAAGACTATGCTGCCATATACCCTGCCATACATATGATTCCTAACCCCTCAACATGCCCATCAAAAGCTCTTGCCTTAAGGGCCTTAGTGAAAGGATCTTCCAGGTTATCATTTGATGCAATCTAGGCGACAACAACTTTTCCTCGTTATACGATGTCTCGTATAGGGTGGTACTTGCGCTCTATGTGTTTACTTACCTTATGGGCTCGTGGTTCCTCCGAGTTTGCTATTGCACCATTTATTATTACAATAAACTGTAATAATTTTGGGCAAACCAGGAATCACATCTAAGTCCATCATGAAGTTACTGAGCCATACAGCTTCTATGGCTGCCTCAGAGGCTACCACATACTCAGCTTCCATAGTGGAGTCTGAAACGCATTTCTGCTTAACACTACTCCACTGTTATGGCTTCACTTCCTAAAGTAAACACAAAACCCTGAGGTTAACTTACTATTTTCTTTATCTGATTGGAAATCTGAATCCTTGTAACCCACAGCGAGTAAGTCATCTGCTTGGTAAACCAGCATATAATCTCTAGTCCTTCTCAGGTACTTTAATATATGCTTTACGACAGTCCAATGCCCCTGTTTTTGATTACTTTGATATTTGCTAACCATGTCCACGACAAAACAGATATCTGGTCTCGTGCATAACATAATATACATTAGGCTTCCTACAGCTGAAGCATAAGGAACTGCCTTCTTTTCTTCTATCTCTTTTGATGTCTGATATCTCTTTAGATAAAGATACTCCATGCCAAAAAGGTAGAAAATCTTTCTTGGAGTTTTGCATGCTAAAACGAGCTTGGATAGTATCAATATATGAAGCTTGGGATAAGCACAATATTTTTTTCTTGCGATCCCTTATTACTTTGATCCTAAGAATATGCCCGCATTCTCCCAAGTCCTTTATATCGAATTGTTTGGACAACCATACCCTTACTTCTGATAGCACTTTGATATTGTTGCCAACTATTAAAATGTCATCTACGTATAGTACAAGAAATACCACAATGTTTCTGTCACACTTCTTATATACACAAGACTCATTCGGACACTGAATAAATCCATAAGGCTGGATTACTTCATTAAACCAGATATTCCAAGATCTTGAAGCTTACTTCAGTTCATAAATAGACCGATTGAGCTTACATACAAGATGCTCTTTGTCCTTTGCAATAAACTCCTCTGGTTGCTGCATATGGATATTTTCTTCAAGACTTCCGTTAAGGAAAACTATCTTGACATCCATTTGCCAAACCTCATAATCCATATGAGCAGTAATAGATAAGAGTATCCGGATAGACTTAAACATAGCTACTGGTCATAAAGTTTCCTCATAATCGATTCTCTCTTTCTGAGTATACCCCTTCACAACAAGCCTTGCTTTGAAGGTTTCCATCTTCCCGTCTGTCCCTCTTTTCCTTTTGCAGATCCATTTACATCCAATAGGTTTTACACTATTTGATGGTTCTACTAGCTCCCAGACTTTGTTAGAATACATAGATTCTATTTCAGAGTTCATTACACTTTGCCAAGATGCTGCATCTTTATCTTGGAGTGCTTTATCATATATGCAGGAATCAGGTTCATGTTCACCAGGGATCAAGTCAAAGACTCACCCAAAAACATGAATCTACTAGGTTGCCGAACAACCCTCCCACTACGACGTGGCACTGTTTATAATTTTGCATCATTTGTGACACATGTTGTAGTTTCTTGTGGTATCTCATCTTGTACAGTTGGTACTAGTTTAGACGTGTCTTCTCTAATTTTCTTAAGAATAATTTTTCTCATGGACTTGTGGTTCATAATATAGTCCTCTTCTAAAAATCGGGTATTGGTGCTAACAATGACCTTCTGATTTTTAGAACTATAAAACTCCTTTCATTTTTCTAGGATAACCCACAAACAAGTGAACTCCTATTCGTAATTCTAACTTATCAGTGTCTCCCTTCAGCACATGTGCTGGACTACCCCAAATCTGAATATGCTTCAGAGTAGGCTTACGCCAATTCCACAATTCTATGGGAGTAGAGGGTACTGACTTAGAAGGTACTATGTTCACTGTCGTTTCCAGAGTATATCCCCAAAATGAATTTGATAATTCTGAATAACTCATCATTGATTTAACCATTTCCATTAGAGTCATATTCCTTCTTTCTGCCACACCATTCTGTTGGGGTGTACCAGGTGCAGACAGTTGGGATTGAATCCTGGCCTCTGATAAGTAACTCCTAAACTATCCTAAGAGGTACTTTCTACCACGATCAGACCCTAGTCTCTTATACTTTTATCATGACGTTTCTCCACATCAGCCTTGTACTCTTTGAACTTATCAAAGTACTTAGACTTGTGGCGCATCAAGTAAAAGTACTCGTATCTCGAATAGTCGTATATAAAAGAGACGAAATATTCGAAATCACCTCTTGCCTGGATAGTTATAGGTACAAATCAGAATGAACCAATTTCAACACATCTTTGGATCTATACCCCTTGGCCTTAAAAGGTCTCTTGGTCATTTTCCCTTTCAAGCAAGATTCATAGGTTGGAAAATTCTCCACCACCAATGAACCCAAAAGTCCATCAGCTATTAACCTTTGAATCCTACTTAAGTTAATATGACCTAGCCTTAGATGCTAAAGATATGTTTGGTTCATTTTCGAAGGTTGCTTTCTCTTATTAGAATTAGAAGATGTGTTATTAATTTCCATTTGTTGCATCGTGTGAGTTATTGGATTTAGAGTATACAAATTGCCAACCAATGTACCAGAACAGATATCTTCTCTATTTTTCTTGATAACACCTTTGTTATCAAAATAGAAAGAATATCCATCCTTGTATAATTTAGAAACTAAAATCAAATTCTTTCTAAAACTTGGTATGTAAAGACAATTTCTCAAAACCAATATTTTATTCCTATAAACATCTCCCACTGCAACAGCTACTACTCTTGCAATAGTGCCCATGTAGACAGTGTTTTCCCCTTCATATAGTTGTCGGGTTTCATGGAACCCCTGTAATGAATTGTAGACATGATCAGTGGCTCCCGTATCTACACACCAGGTACTAGTAGATAACACCACTAAACATTTGAAATCTTAAGAATCACAAAAATATTTGGTTAAGAACAACACTTCAAAATCCCCGTGAATTTTGTATGCCATGGTAGTGTGGACGTATAGAAATTTAAACATTTGTAAGAGGAGATTTTATCCATTAATTTTATTGTCTTTTCAACCTATCTTTATGACTAATAAAATTAATAGTTGGTCTGTCTTTGATCAAATATTTAGTCAAAACTTTAGAATTTATATTGATTCCTCAAAACAATATTATTTAAATTCACCAACACCTCAAACACTGTGAATTTTGTATGCCACGTTAGTGTGGACGTATACAAATTCAAACATTTGTAAGAGAAGGGTCTTACCCATTAATTATCTTGTCAACCTTAAATTACCTCAAACACCGTGAATTATGTATGCCACGTTAGTGTGGACGTATATAAATTCAAACATTTGTATGAGGAGGTTTTACCCATTAATTTTATTATCTTGTCAATCTAACTTTATGACAAATAAAATTACCTCAAACACCGTGAATTATGTATGCCACATTAGTGTGGATGTATACAAATTCAAACATTTGTAAGAGGGGGTTTCACCTAGCTTTATGACAAATTAATAGTTGGTTTTCCTTCGGTCACACAAATAATAGCAGTGACTCCGTTGGGGAGGATACTATTAAATGTGCCTAAGTGTGTACCATTACTTGATACTTAGTCCATTAAATAGGATTGCGCCCCTTCAGTTGGAGAAGATCAAACGCTCCTAAATAATTTCCTATAATCATCCATTTAGGAAGTTTGATCTAGTGATCTGCAAACAAACTCATCCATTGTGGAGGAAGGCACTCAGAGCCAACACGCAAGTTTGTTTGCATCACTTACAAACCAATAATGGAGACCGTGGAATTTATATAAAATCCCTCTCCCACTTAGTTATTTAAGGTGAGGAATTTTATCATGCAAGCACACATCACATGCACACACACATCACAGTAAATAAAAAGCAATAAATATGGAAAAGTAATTTTCTAACTATTATGGCCTCTTCCATCACTGTCCTCCATGTGCTGCCAACCCTAGATGCTGCCATTTTTAGCCACGACCATCGGGTCTTGTTATGGCATCTATCTTCTTTTTCCGTTGTGCCTCTAGTCCTCAAATAGTACCACGCCTTGCAAGGATACGATTCGCGACAAAAATAGAATTTTACATATATTGATCCTATAATCCACAAAGGAATGTACATAGAGTCTAGATCAAACATTAATGTAAAATCCTAAAACTAATATAGGTCCTACTGTATTTAATACATACAATCATGCACACACATAAAATTTCCTTGACATGTCCGAGGGTCCAATCACATTAGGGCCATAATATTTGGGTCTAGGATGCCTGCAACCATAGAGTTAAATCTATTTACACATCCTACTATTATCCTGCCTAAAATATGTATGACATGTGCATAATTAAACTGAAAACTAAACACACAGAGGCAAACCCTAGCTCTGATACCAATTGTTGGTTGCTACTCGGAATACCGTCCTAGTTCCCCTGTACAAAAATTTGTACAAGCATAGAATTATATTACCCATGTGTTCTACTAAAGTTAAAATTGGATTGCAAACGATGCTTAACATTATTAATCCAAATTTTTTCTTTAGAAGTTAAACATGAATTGGGAACGAAACATAACATTCTTACTTTAAGTTCAACCGATGTGATCTTCCTAAGTTAAACCATATTATAGAAGTTGATCAAATATCTATTTCTGGGATCGGCTTCCAAGTCAAACGTGGTGAGGCGCTAGGTCTTCTTGGGTATGGGATCATCCACCACTGTCGAGACAAAGCCTTTCGAAGAAATCAAATATTTAAACTTCTCACAGTAAACTAGGTTTAACTACAGAGACTTCAATAGAAACACATTATCGAAACATAAAATCGAAAACATAAAATCGATAACAAAAATGATAATTAAAAATTGATAACCTCTTGTGTTTGGTTCTACAAGATCTATACAAAAGGATGCACTAGTTGTGATGCGGAAACTTATAACTAGTTATACCTTTCATAGCTTATAGACCTCTTGATCTTCTATTGTATTCCTCTTCTTATCTCGGACGTCATGTGGGTGACGATTTACCAAGACGAGAATCCACCCAAACCTTCTTCTTCCTTGCAAGTTTCGGCAACTAACAATCTCCTAAAGATGAAGAACTTCGGCCACCAACCAAGCTCCAAGGGATGCTAAGAAACAATGCCTCCTATCTCTCCTTCTTCCTCTAACAAGATCCGGCCACCAACAACTCCTAGAGATGAGATGCCGCCGGCCACCAAGGAAGAAGAATAGGGGAAGAAGAGGGCCAACCACCACCAAGGAAGAAAGGAGAGGAATAATAGATGTGTTGTTGGGTGAGGCACCCTCTCCTCTTCTTTTATATTCCTTGGTCTTGACAAAAAAGGAAAGTTTTGTAACAAAAATAAAACTTCCTTTTCTCCTATGACATGGCCGGCCACTTGTTTATTTTCCAAGCAAGGAAAGATTTTAAACAAAATTAAAATCTCTCTTTTAAAATCCATTTTGTGGATAGTTATAAAAGGAATATTTTATAAATTAAAATCTCTCTCTTTTAAATCCTTTTATGGATATCTATAAAAGATAAGATTTAAAATAAAACATGGTTACAAAAAGAAAGTTTTATCAAAAATTAAAATCTTTCTTTCACATTATTGATAACTACAAATAAGGAAATATTTCAAATATCTCTTTTATACCTTTGTAGAAATTTATAAAAGGAAAGATTTTAAGATTTAAAACTCTCTTTTAAAACCAACATAAAAGGAAAGTTTTTAACAAAATAAAAACTCCCTTTTATTTCCTTTTATGATTAATCTAAAAAGGGAAGTTTTATATTAAAATCATCCATTTAAATCCTTTTTATGGATATATATAAAAGAAAAGATTTTATAAAATAAAACTTCCTACTCTTCATGGTGTGGCCGACCACTTGCTTGGGCACCAAGCAAGTCTTGGCCGACCCTAGCTTGGACTTCAAGCTTAGCTTGGCCGGCCCCTTGCATGGTCTCCAAGCAAGGCTTGGCTAGCCCTAACTTAGGCCTTAAGAAGTTAGGCTTTGGGTGGATATAAGACTTTATATAAGAGGCTACAATAGGGTCCGAGAGGAGGAATTGGTTTTGATCTACCAATGAGCTTGAACTTCCCGTGTTCGCCTCGAACACCCAACTCAAGTTCATCAATAATATCTTATTTCACTAAAGAGTTATTATTGCACTACCGCACCAATACCATATTAATATATGAGCTCCTACTTATCATTAGTGTGTTAGTCTCCCTGTGTTTAAGATATTGAATGCCCACTAATTAAATGAGTTACTGACAACTCTCTTAATCAATATCTAGCTCCAAGAGTAGTACCACTCAACCTTATCGTCATGTCGGACTAAGTCCACTTACAGGGTTTACATGACAATCTTTATGAGCTTCTCATGGGGACATCATCAACCTAGATTACTAGGACACAGTTTCATTCTATAATCAATAATACACCATATAAATAATATCATTTCCTAACTTATCGGGCCTATTGATTTAACGAGCTAAATCGCACCCTTTGATAAATTAAAGAAATAAGAATTAAGTATATGTGCTTGTTATTATATCATGATTAAGAGTACACACTTCCATAATAACAGAGGTATTCTTTTATATAGTCAGTATAAAAAGATACTACCTCATATGGTCCTGCTCAATACACTCATAGTGTACTAGTGTAATTAATTAGTCAAGGTAAACTAATTCCTAATTATACTACAACCACTCCAATGGTTTGTCCCATTCCATCTTGGTTGTGAGCAACTGTTTATAATTTATATGGAACTGATAACATGAACTTCTGTGTGTCTCCTCACACCATGCTATCTACAATATAAATTAAATGGACAACTACACTTAGCATAAATGTAGACATTTGACCAATGTGATTCTTGTTTCAAATAAATGTTTATAAAAAGCTAGACTTTTAGTATACATTCTAACAGTCCACCTGTAGAGTTTACATGACAATCCTTATGAGTTCCTCAAGGGGACATCATCAACCTAGATTACTAGGACACAATTTCATTCTATAATCAACAACACACCATATAAATAATATCATTTCTCAACTTATCAGGCCTATTGATTTAACGAACTAAATCTCACCCTTAGATAAATTAAAGAAATAAATATTAATTATACGTGCTTGTTATTATATCATGATTAAGAGTACGCACTTTCATAATACCAGAGGTTTTGTTCTTTTATGTAGTCAGTATAAAAAGAAACTACCTCAAATGGTCCTGCTCAATACACTCATAGTGTACTAGTGTAATTTATAGTCAGGATAAACTAATACCAAATTATACTACAACCACTCCAATGGTTTGTCCCATTCCATCTTGGTTGTGAGCTACTATTTATAATTTATAAGGAACTGATAACATGATCTTCTGTATGTCACCTCACATCATGTTATCTACAATATAAATTAAATGGACAACTACACTTAGCATAAATGTAGACATTTAACAATGTGATTCTTATTTCAATATAAATGTTAATACAAAAATCTAGACTTTTAGTATACATTTTAACAATCTCCCACTTATTCTAAAAGACTATGCTACCATAAATGCTGCTATACTTCTGATTCCCATCCCTTCAACATGTCGATCAAAAGCTTTCGCCGGAAGGGGCCTTAGTGAAAGGATCTGCCAGGTTATCTGCTGATGCAATCTTGGTGACAATAACTTCTCGCTTTACAATGTCTCGTATCAGGTGGTACTTACGCTCAATGTGTTTACTCACCTTATGGGCTCGTGGTTCCTTCGAGTTTGCTACTGCACCACTATTATCACAATAAATTATGATGATTTTGGGTAAACCAGGAATCACATTTAAGTCCATCATGAATTTTCTGAGCCATACAGTTTCTATGACTGCCTCAGAGGCTGCTACATACTCAGCTTCCATGGTGGTGTCTAAAACACATTTATGCTTAACACTCCTTCATTATTATGGCTATACCTTCTAAAGTAAAAACAAACTCCGAGGTAGACTTACTATTATCCCTATCTGATTGGATGTCAGAATCTGCATAACCTACAGGGATAAAATCATCTGCCTGGTAAACCAGCATATAATCTCTAGTCCTTTTCTGATACTTTAATATATGATTTATGGCAGTCCAATGTCCCTATCCTGGATTACTTTGATATCTGCTAACCATGCCCACGGGAAAACAGATATCCGATCTCGTGCATAACATTACATACATTAGGCTTCTTACAGCTGCAGCATAAGGAATTGCCTTCATTTCCTCTCTATCTCTTTTGATGTCTTAGGAGACATCTCTTTAGATAAAGATACTCTATGCCGGAAAGATAGAAAACTTTTCTTGGAGTCTTGCATGCTAAAACTAGCTAGGATAGTATCGATATATGAAGCTTGGAATAAGCACAACATTCATTTCTTGCGATCCCTTATTACTTTGATCCCAATAATATGTCCGCATTCTCCCAAGTCCTTCATATCGAATTGCTTGGAAAACCATACCCTTACTTCTGACAACACTTTGATATTGTTGCCAACTAACAAAATGTCATCTACATATAGTACAAGAAATACCACCACGTTTCCGTCACACTTCTTGTATACACAAGACTCATCCGGACACTGAATAAATCCATAAGACTGGATTACTTCATTAAACCGTATGTCCCAAGATCTTGAAGCGTACTTTAGTCCATAAATAGACCGATTAAGCTTACATACAAGATGCTCTTTGCCCTTTGCAATAAACCTCTCTGGTTGCTTCATAAGAATGTTTTCTTCAAGACTTCCGATAAGGAAAGCTGTCTTGACATCCATTTGCCTAACCTCATAATCCATATGAGCATTAATAGATAAGAGTATCCGGATAGACTTAAGCATAGCTACTGGTGAAAAAAATTTCTCATAATCGATTCTCTCTTTCTGAGTATATCCCTTTGCAATAAGCCTTGTTTTGAAGGTTTCCACCTTCCTGTCTGCCCCTCTTTTTCTTTTGTAGATCCATTTACATCTAATAGCTTTTACACTATTTGATGGTTCTACTAGCTCCCAGACTTTCTTAGAATACATAGATTCTATTTCTGAATTCATTGCTCTTTGCCAAGATGTTGCATCTTTATCTTGGAGTGCTTCGTCATATGTTATGGGATCAGGTTCATGTTTACCTGGGATCAAGTCCGAAGATTCTCACAAAAACATGAATCTTTCAGGTTGCCTAACAACCCTCCCACTACGACGAGACACTGTTTATAGTTGTGTATCATTTCTGATACGTGTTGCAGTTTCTTGTGATATTTCATCTTGCACTATTGGTACTAAAGTAGACATGTCCTCTCTCATTTCTTCTAGACCAATTTCACTCATGGTCTTGTGGTTTATTACATAGTCCTCTTCTAAAAATTGAGCATTAGTGCTAACAATGACCTTCTGATCTTTAGGACTATAAAACAAACCACCTTTCGTTCCTTTAGGATAACCTATAAACAGGCGAACTTCTGTACGAGATTCCAACTTATCAGCATCTCCCTTCAGCACATGTGCTGAACTACCCCAAATCCGAACATGACTCGGACTAGGCTTACGTCCATTCTACAATTCCATGGGAGTAGAGGGTACTGATTTAGAAAGTACCAAGTTCAGAATGTACACTGTCGTTTCTAAAGCATATCCCCAGAACGAATTTGGTAATTCTGAATAATTCATCATCGATCTAACCATTTCCAAAAGAGTCATATTCCTTCGTTCTGCCACACCATTCTGTTGGGATGTACCAGGTGCAGACAATTCGGATTGAATTCCAACCTTGGATAAGTAATTCCTAAACTCTCCTGAGAGGTACTCGCCACCACGATCAGACCGTAGTGTCTTGATACTTTTACCATGACGTTTCTCCATATCAGCCTTATACTCTTTGAACTTATCAAAGCACTCAGACTTGCGGTGCATCAAGTAAATGTTTCTATATCTCGAATAGTCATATATAAAAGAGACAAAATATTCAAAACCACCTCTCGCCTGGATAGTCATAGGTCCACACAAATCAGAATGAACCAATTCTAACACATCTTTTGCTCTATACCCCTTGGCCTTAAAAGGTCTCTTGGTCATTTTTCCTTCCAAGCAAGATTCGCAGGTTGGAAAGTTTTCCAACACTAATGAACCCAAGATTCCATCGGCTATTAGCCTTTGAATCCTACTCAAGTTAATATGACAAAGTCTTAGATGACAAAGATATGTTTGGTTCATTTTCAAAGGTTTCTTTCTCTTATTAGAATTAGAGGATGTGTTATTAATTTTCATTTGTTGCTTTGTGAGAGTTATTGGATTTAGAGTATACAAATTGCCAACTAATGTACCATAACAGATAACTACCCTATTTTTCATGATAACCACTTTGTCATCGAAAGAAATAGTATATCCATCTAAAAATAGTTTAGAAACTGAAATTAAATTCTTTCTAAAACTTGGTACATAAGGACAATTTCTCAAAATCAAAGTTCTATTCCTATCAAATGATAAGTAAACATCTCCCACTGCAACAACCGCCACTTTTGTAGCATTGCCCATGTAGACGGTTATCTCTCCTTCATAGAGTTGTCGGGTTTCCTGGAACCCCTGCAATGAATTGCAGACAAGATCAGTGGCTCCTATATCTACACACCAGGTACTGGTAGATAACACCGCTAAACATGTTTCAACTACTAGAGAATAAGATATATCTTTATTGTTCTCTTTACTACGAGGACAATCCGTCTTCCAATGTCCAGACTGCTTGCAAATAAAGCACTTTCCCTTCGGTTTCTTCACTCCTGCTTTTAGTCCAGTACCTAGAGATCGATTCACTTTCTTTGCCGAGCTAGCCTGTTTCTTTTTCTTTTTCATGCCTTTTGACTTAGAAGTAGAAACATTTTCAGCAAAGTGGATTTGAGAACTATGACGAAATAACCCTTTTGCTGCTTGATGTTCTATCAGTAGTTCCACCAATGAATAAATCCTTTTATTCATATTGTAGTTCAGGCAGAACTTCTCAAAATTTTTGGGTAGTGTTTGGAGAATAATATTGACCTGGGTTTCCCCATTGATTTCAACTCCAAGGATTTATATCTCGTTCAAGTAAGCCATCATTTGGAGGATATGATCCCTTACGGGTGTCCCCTCTGACATGGTGGTTGTCATTAAGTTTCTCATAGCCTCTTACCTAGCAACCCGATTCTGGTGTCTGAAGAGTTCCTTGAGATTGTACATCATGTTATAGGCAGTAGGCATGGACTGATGCTGATGTTGTTGTTGGTTAGTCCTAGGAAAATGTACCGGTTCCACTGTACAAATTTTTTTTTGTACAAGTGTCGAACCTTTCCTTAAATAACCTATTGTGTTCTTTAGAAATTAAATTAGAGATCGCAGATAGAAGTTAACATCATTGATTCCAAATTTAACCTATCTGTTCTTAATGGTTTAGATTTGGATCGTAAGCGGAACTTAACACTATTGATCCAAATCCACCTATGTTATTAATTTCATTAAATATTAATTTCTAAAATTGGCTTCCAGGACTGCATGGCGAGGTACATGACCTTCTTGGATATGGGAGCAACCACCACCGCCTAGACAAAGCCTTTTAAGGAAAGCTAATATTTAATTTCCTTAAATAACTCTAGATTTAACCAAAAAGATCAATCAAATCACAAATTCGAAAAACAAAGAAAATACAAACTCAAAAAATAAATTCGAAAAACTAGATCTAATGCCTCTTGTGTTTGGAATTCATACAAAGAAAAATAAACTAGCATGATGCGGAAAATAAATACTAGTAATACCTTTCTTTGTGAACTTTAATGACCTTTTGATCTTCTACCGTATTCCTCTTCTAACCTCGGATGTTGTGTGGGCAATGATCTTCCGAGATGAGAACCACCATGCACCTTCTTCCTTCTAGGTTTCGGCCACCAAGAGTCCTTCTTGATGGATAGGTTCGGCCACCACCAATGCTTTAAGGGATGCTAGAGACTAGGCTTCCTTTCTCTCCTTCTTCTCCTTGCTTGATCCGGCCACCAAGAGAACTCCACCAATGAAGAAGTTTCGGCCACAATAAGGAGAGGAGAGAAAAAGAGGGGTTGGCCACACCACCAAGGAAGAGAGGGAGGAAGAAAAAGAATAGAGTTGTTAGCCATGAAGGCACCTCTACCCCCTCTTTTATATTCCTTGGTCTTGGCAAATAAGGAAATTTTAATAAAAACTTCCTTAATTCCTTTGCCATGAAAAAGAAAATTTATTTTAATTAAAAATAATTTTCTTTTCTTAATTATAATGGTCGGCCACTTTTAATCCCCAATCAAGGAAAGTTTAATTCACACAAGAATTAAAACTTCCTAATTTGTTTCCTGAAATTTATAAAAAATTTCTCTAATAATTTTTCCCTTCATGGTGGTTTGTAAAAAGGAAATTTTATAAATTAAAATCTTTCTTTTAAACATGTGGATGATTTCTAAAAAGGAAAGTTATCTCTAAAAATTAAAATCTCCTTTCAATCTACAAATAAGGAAAGATATCAAATCTTTTCTTAATCTTTTGTAGAAACTAATAAAAGAGAATATTTAATTTTTAAACTCTCTTTTAAATCATGAACATGGTTAAAAAAGGAAAGTTTTCTCAAAATTAAAATCTACCTTTCAATCTACAAATAAGGAAAGATTTCAAATCTTTTCTTAATCTTTTATAGAAAGCTATAAAAGGAAAGATTTAAATTTTAAACTCTCTTTTAAAACCATGGAATCCACATAAGAAAAATTTTAAAAAATAAAATTCCTTTTTATTTTAATAGGGCCGGCCACCTCATAAACCCATGAACCATGCCTTTGGGCGACCTTAGCTTGGACTCCAAGCTAGCTTGGCTGGCCCCTATAGGATGGGGTAAGAAGGTGAGTATAGTACTCTATAATTAAGAGGCTACGATAGGGACCGAGAGGAGGAATTGGTTTTGATCTCCCGATGAAATTAAGCATCCCATGTTCGCCCCGAACACATAACTTAATTTTATCAATAATAATTCATTCCACAAAAGAACTATTATTGAACTACCGCACCAATCCCAAATTACATTTTGGGCTCCTTCTTATTATGAGTGTGTTAGTCTCTCTATGTTTAAGATGTCGAATGTCCACTAATTAAATGAGTTACTGACAACTCACTTAATTAATATCTTTGTCCAAGAGTAGTACTACTCAACCTCATCGTCATGTCGGACTAAGTCCACCTGCAGGGTTTAACATAACAATCCTTATGAGCTCCTCTTGGGGTCATTCTCAACCTAGATTACTAGGACACAGTTTCCTTCTATAATCAACAACAAACACTATAAGTAATATCATTTCCCAACTTATCGGGCTTATTGATTTATCGAGCTAAATCTCACCCATTGATAAGTCAAAGAAATAAATACTAAATATATGTGTTTGTTATTATATTAGGATTAAGAGCACACACTTTCATAATAACTAAGGTCTAGTTCTTTTATAAAGTCAGTACAAAAAGAACTTACCTAAAATGGTCCTACTCAATACATTTGGAGTGTATCAGTGTAATTTATTAGTTAAGATAAACTAATACTTAATTACACTACAACTACTTCAACGGTTTGTTCTTTTCCATTTTAGTCGTGAGCAACTGTTTATAATTTATAAAGAACCGATAACATGATCTTCTGTGTGTGACACCACACACCATGTTGTCTACTATATAAATTAATTGAACAAATTGCATTTAACAAATAAATATAGATATTTGACCATTGTGATTCTTTATTTCTAAATAAATGTTTATACAAAAACTAGGCTTTTAGTATAGACTCTAACAGTTGTAGCACATTTGACATAGAAGCCAAAATGTAACACCGCACCATCTCATTTGCCTTGACCCATTTCTTATGATACTCAATCTCCTCTTCACTAGAATCACTATTAGACTCATTAGGGCAGACCTCTAATAGTACAAACTTATAGCCTTTAGCAGTTGGACAATGTCCAGGTTTCTTTTCCAATCTATAGAATTGGGACCAGTAAGTTTGTTCTCTTTCAGAATAATAGCAAGTGGGTTAAAAGTCATCCTAAAATCACAAAATAAGTTTTGCTCAAAACTTTAGAATTTAGAATAATATTGATTCCTCAAACAATATAATTTAAATTCACCAACACCTCAAAATACCGTGAATTTTGTATGCCATGATAGTGTGGACGTATATAAATTCAAACATTTATAAGAGGAGGTTTTACCTATTAATTTTATGACAAATAAAATTAATAGTTGGTATTCCTTCGGTCACACAAATAATAGTAGTGACTCCGATGGGGAGGATACTATTAAATGCGCCTAAGTGTATACCATTACTTGATACTTAATCCTTTAAATAGGATTATGCCCCTTCAGATGGAGAAGATCACACGCTCCTAAATAATTTCCTATAATCATCCATAAGGGAAGTTTGATCTAGTGATCCGCAAACTAACTCATCCGATGTGGAGGAAGGCACTCAGAGCCAACACGCAAGTTTGTTTGCATCACTTACAAACCAGTAATGGAGACCGTGGAATTTATTTATAAATCTCTCTCCCATTTAGTTATTTAAGATGATGATTTTAACATTCACACGCACTCATCACAATAAATAAAAGCAATAAATATGGAAAAATAATTTTCCAACTATTATGACCTCTTCCATCATTGTCCTCCATGTGCTGCCAGCCCTAGCAATCGTCAAAACTAGCCGCCAACCCTAGGGCTCATGTCGTCACGCCCATCGAGCTTCCTTTTCTGCTGTACCTCTAGTCCTCAAATCGCCTAGCAAGGACGATCCACGAAAAAAATAAAATTTTACATATATCGATCCTATATTCCACAAAGGAATGTACATAAAGTCTAGATCGAACAAAATGTAAAATCCTAAAACTAATACAACTCCTGCTGTATTTAATAAATATAATCATGCACACACATAAAATTCCCTCGACATGTCCGAGGGTCCAATCACACACAATCACAATAGGCCATAATAGTTGGAGCTTGCAACCACAGAGTTAATCTATTTGCACATCCTACTATTATCCTGCCTAAAATATGTACGACATATACATAATTAAACTAAAAACCAAACACACAGAGGTATAATCTAGCTCTAATACCAATTGTTGGTTGCTACTCAGAATACCATCCTAGTTCCCCTGTACAAAAAATTGTACAAGCATAGAACTATCCTAGCTACCCATGTGCTATACTGAAGATAAATTTGGATTGCAAATGATGCTTAACATTATTAATCTAAATTGTCCTTCAGAAGTTAAACTTAGATTGGAAATGATACTTAACATTTTTACTCCAAATTTAACCGATGTGATCTTCCTAAGTTAAACCATATTACAGAAGTTAATCAAATATCTATTTCAAAATCGGCTTCCAGGATAAACATGGCGTGGCACTAGGCCTTCTTGGGATGAGATCATCCACCACTTCCTAGACAAAGCCTTTCAAAGAAATTAGATATTTAACTTCTTATAGTAAACTAGATTTGACTATAGAGACCTCAATAGAAGCACAATATTGAAACATGAAATCGAAAAATAAAATCGATAACAAAAATGATAACTTAAAATCGATAACCTCTGGTGTTTAGTTTTTCAAGATCTATACAAAAGATGAACTAGTTATGATGTGGAAACTAATAACTAGTTATACCTTTTGTAGCTTATAGACCTCTTGATCTTCTACTGTATTCCTCTCCTTCTCTTGGACGTCGTGTGGGAGACGATCTACCAAGATGAAATCCACCCAAGCTTCTTCCTTTGCTTCCAAGTTTCGGCCACCTTCCACCAAAGGATACTAGGATGCAATACCTCCTTCACTTCTTTCTTCTTTGTCTCCAAGCAATCGGCCACCAATGTCTCTCCAAGGCTTGATGCCGCCGGCCACAAAGAAGAGGAAAAGGAGAAAAAGGAGAGCCAACCACAAGGAATAGAGAAGAGGAATAAGAGATGTCTCTCTCCATAAGGCACTACCTCCTCTTCTTTTATATTCCTTGGTGATTGCAAAAAAGGAAAATTTTATAACAAAAAATAAAACTTCCTTTTCTATCATGGCATGGCCGGCCACAATCTTGTGCTTCAAGGAAGGAAAGATTTTAAACAAAATTAAAATCTCTCTTCTAAAATCCCTTTCGTGGATAGATATAAAAGGAATGCTTTATAAATTAAAATCTCTCTCTTTTAAATCCTTTTATGGATATCTATAAAAGAAAAGATTTAAAATAAAACTCTTTTTATATCATGGTTATAAAAATGGAAAGTTTAAAAATAAAATCTTTCTTTTAAATATTATAGATAACTACAAATAAGGAAAGATTTCAAATCTCTCTTTTAATCCTTTGTAGAAAGCTATAAAAGGAAAGATTTTAAAATTTAAAACACTCTTTTAAAACCAGGTGGAAAACATCATAAAAGGAAAGTTTTTAACAAAATAAAATCTTCCTTTTAATTTCCTTTTCTTCTATGGTCGGCCCCTTGCTTGGGCACCAAGGCTTGGCCGACCCTAGCTTGAGCTCCAAGCTTGGCTTGGTCGACCCCTTGCTTGGGCTCCAAGCAAGGATGTGGTCGACCCCTAAGCTTGGTTAAGAAGCTGGGTTTTGGATAGATATAAGGCTTTATAAATAAGAGGCTATAATAGGGAGCGAGAGGAGGAATTGGTTTTGGTCTCCCGATGAGCTTGAGCTTCCCATGTTCGCTCCGAACACCCAACTCAAGTTCATCAATAATAATTCATACCACTAAAGAGTTACTCTTGCACTACCGCACCAATCCCATATTACAATATGGGCTCCTTCTTATCATGAGTGCGTTAGTCTCTCTGTGTTTAAGATATTGAATGCCCACTAATTAAATGAGTTACTGACAACTCACTTAATTAATACTAGCTCTAAGAGTAGTACCACTCAACCTTATTGTCATGTCGGACTAAGTCGACCTGCAGGGTTTACATGACAATCCTTATGAGCTCCTCAAGGGGACATCATCAACCTAGATTACTAGGACACAATTTCATTCTATAATCAACAACACACCATATAAATAATATCATTTCCCAACTTATCGGGCATATTGATTTAACGAACTAAATCTCACCCTTTGATAAATTAAAGAAATAAATATTAAGTATATGTGCTTGTTATTATATCATGATTAAGAGTACGCACTTCCATAATAACAGAGGTTTTGTTCTTTTATATAGTCAGTATAAAAAGAAACTACCTCAAATGGTCTTGCTTAATACACTCATAGTGTACAAGTGTAATTTTATAGTCAAGATAAACTAATATCAAAATATACTACAACCACTCCTATGGTTTGTCCCATTCCATCTTGGTTGTGAGCTAGCTTTTTATAAGGAACTGATAACATGATTTTCTTGTTAGAGTGTATACTTAAAGTCTAGCTTTTTGTAAACCTTTATTTTGAAATAATGAATCACATTGGTCAAATATCTACATTTATATGCTAAGTGTAGTTATTCAATTAATTTATATTGTAGATAACATGGTGTGTGGTGTCACATACAGAAGATCATGTTATCAATTCCTTATAAATTATAAACAATAGCTCACGACTAAGATGGAAAGGAACAAACCATTGGAATAGTCATAATGTAATTTGGTCTTAGTTTATCTTAACTATAAAATTACACTAATACACTCAATGTGTATTGAGCTAGACCATTTAAGGTAAGTTCTTTTATACTGACTTAATAAAAGAACTAGACCTTTGTTATTATGGAAGTGTGTGCTCTTAATCCAGATATAGTAACAAGCACGTGTACTTAGTATTTATTTCTTTGACTTATCAAAGGGTGAGATTTAGCTTGATAAATCAAGAGGTCCGATAAGTTGGGAAATGATATTATTTATAGTGTGTGCTGTTGATTATAGAAGGAAACTGTGTCCTAGTAATCTAGGTTGATAATGCCCCCAAGAGGAGCTCATAAGGATTGTCATGTAAACCCTGCAGATGGACTTAGTCCGACATGACGATAAGTTTGAGTGGTACTACTCTTGGAGCTAGATATTAATTGAGTTGTCAGTAACTCATTTAATTAGTGGACATTCGATATCTTATACACAGGAAGATTAACACACTTATGATAAGAAGGAGCCCAAAATGTAATTTGAGATTGGTGCGGTAGTTCAATAATAATTCTTTAGTGGTATGAATTATTATTGATGAAATTAAGTTGGGTGTTCGGGGCGAACACGGGAAGCTTAATTTCATCAGGAGACCAAAACTAATTCATCCTCTCGGTCCCTATCGTAGTCTCTTATTTATAAAGTGTTATACCCACCCATACCCACCTTCTTACCCGCCTTAAGGTGGCTGGCCAAGCCTAGTTTGGAGCCCAAGCTAGGGCCGACCAAACCAAGGTGAGTTGGTTTCATTAGGTGGCCGACCCTAGCTTGAACCCAAGCTTGGTGTGGATGACCACATTAAATTTAAAATGATTTTATTTTTAAAATCTTTCTTATGTGGAAGTCATGGTTTTAAAAGAGAGTTTAAAATTTAAATCTGTCTTTTTATAGCTTTCTACAAAAGATTAAGTGAAAAGTTTAATATCTTCCCTTATTTGTAGTTGATCATATATGAGAAGCTTGATAAAACGGAAAGTTGGGAGAAAACCTACTGCTGATGAAGAATAATACATGTAGAATACCGATCCGAGAAACCCAAAGCAGATCTAGGAGAATAAGAGTCACAAAATGCCCTCCTTGTGCGAAGATCCAAAGATGAAAGGAAGGGTTCAATGAAGAGAACCAAGATCTGGAGCTTCCAAAGCTTCTTGCGCACAAGAGACCAACCAACACTATTGTCTGTGACCTAAGACCGGGGTGGGAATCCCTGGCTAAGCCCTCCGACGCTCAAGTCAGTGATCTCTCTTAGTGTGGAAGAAGGAAGAAGATGAGCAGTAACTGAAAACTAGGGTTGTAAGTGTGATGAGCCTGAGCTTACCTGGCCAACGGAGAGGATTCCCCCTTTTGTACCACTTCATATAACCTCAGTAGTCATGAAGTAGACCTCGGTTTGTTAGAGTTTGCTATGAGATGACGTAAGCCACGTACTTGCAGAAAATAGCTTTTAAGGAATCTTTTTTGTACCCCAGATGTACTTTTTTTGTCGTTTAGCACCTGTAGAAGAGTCTAGAGACATTTTTTCCGCCAGATTAGTCAACTTGTCATACAATCATATGCAATAGATATTTTCATAAGCTATTTATGCACATTCTCGAAATACATGTTATCCCGACCGATATTAGTCTATATTTCTCTAAACTTGTTATCCTGGCCAATATTGGCCTATATTATCATGTCTCGGCCAATATTATGTTATCCCAACTGATATTGGGCTATACCTCCTTAAGCTAGTTATCCTGACCGGCCTTAGGCCTGTTATCCCGGTCGATATTGACTTTTATTTCCTTAAGCCTGTTACCCCGACCGATATTGGTCTATACCTCCTTAAGCTTGTTTTCCCGACCGGCCTTGGACTATACTTTCTCAGACCTGTTGTCCCTGTCGATATTGGCCTATATTTTCTTAAGTATGTTGTCCCGGCCGATAATGGTCGATATTCATGCTTACTTAATTCTACTGTCTCCTTTTCCCTTTTCACTGGGGACCTACTGAACCTAACCCATATCACTAGCCTTCCCTTCAAGTCTAGTCGAAGGAGGTGTAGCTGACTGACTAGACCCTAGTCTATTTTTGTTTCTTTGCCCATATTTAATCGTGGCTTCGCCAGGACCGCTGCAGTAGACTTGTGACCTTCTATAGTAGTCCCCATGACTCTTGGTACAGTAATCCCGTGAACCTAAGTACAGTGATCCCGTGAGTCTTTTGATCCTTTAAATAGGGCTGCGATCCTCCCTTCCTTCTTCACTTGCCTCAGTTCCTTTCCACCTTGTTCTCCTCCTCCTATCGAGAGTATGGTTTTAGGCCCCCCTTTCTGGGGGCAATTCTTGTTAGCCAAGGCGAGATCTGTAGATGAATATGCACAAGCTTTGGATCTAGCTAACTCTTTTGCAGGAGAGTTGGAGGTATTTTTGTTGATCACCCAGTTTCAAGTACGGTCGGGAACGGCCTTGAGGAACGAAATTCATCGAGAACTAGAACTTTTGGTGTCACGACGGCAGTAAGGCCTCGGTTGTCTACAAGCTAAGGTAGATGCTCTGGAAGCAGAGCTCAAAGTGTTCAAGTGGGTAGTGGATTGTTCTGTGACCTGTTTTGAACAAGTTTGCACCTCCTTTGTTCATGAGACCACTCCTCCAACTTTCTTTCCGACGTAAAAGAACACACTGGCTCTTCTAAATTGGGAGGGGGGAGGGCAATTCCGTTGGATGACAGGTTTTTCATCCTATCCTCCTGCAAGGTAAAATATTCCCACTTCTCTAACCTGGCCGGGGTTACTTTCAGATGGGTTGAAGTTTTCTGAGAAGTTCAAGGGCTCATGTTCCAACGGGCTTCCCTTTAAGTCTGGCCAAAGGAAGTATCAGTCGACTACCTAGACGTAAGTCTATGTTTAGTTGAGTTACATAACTGGGGCAATGTTGTATGCTCGATCAAGCTTTGCCTGCTAAGTACATGTAATACCTGTTTGACTATATAAGGCTAAATGCCTCAAATGTAATCGATATGTTATATTCAATCAAACCCTTTAACCTTGGATGATGCAGACTTAACTTTTATAGACGTATTAACTCAGTTGATACTGACCTGTCTCTTATGCACGTGTTGACCCGATCGACATTAACCCAGCTATTATGAACGTGTTAACCCGATCGATATTAGCCTATCTGTTGTAGACAAGAGTATCTCGACCGATACTAGCCTGTCCATTATGGACAAGGTTATCCCGACCGATACTGATTTCCTTTTTATGAATACACTAGCTTGGTCAATTTTTTCTACATGACTGACCCTTGTTTTCTCCTTTTTCCTCCTAACCCGGGCTTTGTCAGATCTAATCTATCTATATTTATTGCCCCTAGTAAACTACGCCCTTTTTCCAGAATTTTTCTTGATTATGATTGGTCTTTCCTCGGTAAGAGAATGTTGGGAGTGCACGCCAAGGTGTTACCAACTCCTGCATGATTCGATTTGTCGCATCGATCATCAATGCCCATTTATGGTCATTTGACGTGTGTATTTTCTTTCCTCTCTGCAATACCAACGCTGGCACGCTTCTATAATCAACAGTGTCTGTTGAAAAAAAGGTATTTCGATCTGACGGTGGTTGCACATTCTTTCAACCCTAAACCCTTCATTTTCTTGTCGACTTTGCCCCTTCTTCCTTGCCTTATCATTTTTTTCTTTGACTGCACTCCTTTGATCCATATTCACGCTTGCCATCTTCCCGTGCTTTTCTTTCTTAGTTCGCAGTAAGTAACCTGTTGCTCCGTTAACCTTTACTTCTATCTATGGCTGAAGAAACAATTGCTCCTTGGTATACCCAAATTTCATCTTCTTTCGACAAGGATGCTCGGCTCGCTATTCGTATGCAGTATGAAATTCCTGAGGAATATGATATCATAATCCCTGAACTAGACAACAATCCTCATCGCCCTCCTGCTAACTGTGTGACTTTCTTTAGGGAACAATTGATAGGGGGTTTAAGGTTTCCCATTCCTCCCTTTCTAATCGATGTAAGCCAATACTTTGGCATTCCTCTTCAACAATTTGTGCCCAATGCCTTTTGTTATTTATGTGATGTATACATGTTGTTTCGTATATTTGATATTCCTCCTACTCCCCAAAATATTTTCATGTTTTCTTATCCGAAAGTAGCAGAGCCGGGTATCTTTCTCTTCCAGTCTCGAACCAAGATGGTCCTTTTTGATGATATGCCTTCTTCTCTTAAAGGCTGGAAATCTCGTTTCTTCTTCATAAATTTTCCTGGCCCTATTCCTTGGTCCCATGCTTGGAAATCCTCTTTACCTCCTTTGCCTGATGTTAAGGGGTTTCACCTTCACCCCTCTTTTCCCCTTTATTGTGAAAAATTGTTATGTCATCGCCTTTCCATCCATAAATGGCTACGAAGTGACCTTCTATACCTGTTTGGTTTAAGCCCTGTCAAATATAAGATCCACAACTCCTTAGGTAAATCTTTGATTCTTTTTTCCTTTTAATTTTTACTAGCTGAAACCCTTTCCTTTATTTTATGTAGTGGCTAGCTTCTATGCTTCTTTGATAGATGAAGAACTACGTCTAGAAGAAGCTAAGCTTCATGCCAAAGAGAAAGAGCTTCTTGCCGCCATCAATCCGCCACCTTCAATTGAAGCTCCGGTTCTTCCAGTTGAAGCTTCTATTTCTCAAGTTACTCCTAACGTTCTTGAGATTCTTCTAGCAGGAGTACCTGCTATTACTTTGCCAACTGTTCCTTCATCAGCGACCATTGCCTCTTCATCAGCCACTTCTCTTCCTGTTACTGAGCTTTCATCCCCTATAAGCTCAAAAAAATCTCTTGCTGAAATTGCTCTGACAAACGTCCGGGATGCGAACTAACTAGAGTTCCCCCTTCTAAAAGGAGACTCACTCTTCCTACTGAGGAATCACCCTTAGAAGGTTTTGCTTCTGCTGTCCCTTCTTCTAATGAGCCTACTTTGGCTGATTTATATCCTTCCCTTCTTTTTTCTTCCTTTTCTCTTAGCAATACTGCCCTTGGTAGTACTTCTTTTACTTTACCTTTATCTGTTTCAGAATCTGGGTCTTTACCTCCTTCACCCTCTTTTTACTTAGTTTTCGCTCCCCCTTCTATCCCAACTTCCTCCTTTTCCACCACTTCCTCTTCTATCCCTATTCTTCCAATACTGCTAGGAGGCTCTTTCGCCACTGCTCGAGAGGAAATTCATCCTCTCTTTGGAGAGATTCCCCCTTCCAAGACAATTGATCAATTTTCACATGAAGAAACCAAGGTATGTTTGCTATTACTTATTTGTTATTTATCCATGATTGTTTTATGACCCATTCTTATGTTCGTAGCGATGGATGGCTAACATGGGTTTAGCTCGCCTAGCGCATAACCTATATCATGAGAACGAGAAGTTGAAATGACAAGTTACTGAGCTATCTTCTACCACTCTTTCAGAAAAGTCTAAGGAACAATACAAAACCCAACTTGAGAGCCTTTAGTCTTGATTTAAATCAGGCACAGACCTTAATACTGAGTTATCTTCCAAATTAGAGAAGCAGATTACTGAGGCTAACAAACTAAAGTCTGATTACGAGTCCACCTTGGCTGACAAACTCAAAGCTCTGCAGTTGAAGGATGATGAAATTACTTCCTTAAATACTTCCATGAATACAGCTAAGACAGAGGCCTCCACCAAAGATGCTGAGTTGAAGTCTTCCCAGTCGGCTCTAGTGGTTTACAAAACTGGTGAAGACGGTCGCTTCAAGGAGTGGGCCACCACCTTGATCACATCTACTGAATTCAACAGGCCGATCGTAAAATCTATTTTGATCGCCTATACTGTCGGAGCTGAAGGAGTAGTAAAGCAATTGCTAGAAGAAGGCTTCCTGTCTCGTGATCCTCCTCCTAACTTCTTGAATCGGCGTAAGGTGATTGATAACAGGCCTGCAGACCTATTTCCTCAATTTCCTATAGAATGATCGTTCTACTTTGGTTCTAGTTGTTGTAAAACTAACTATGAATTTATGACCGTTCGACTCATATACTTTTATCTTTTATGTTTATGTGTCTAAACCTTTTTCATTCATGGGGCTCTACTACCTTCCTTTTGAATTCATCATACCCTTGTACTTGTCTTTTTCTCATTCACTTTGTCTTAGCATATCAGATATTGTCCGGCTAATTACTATTACTCTACTATATTCGAATAAGGTCCTAACCTATCGTCAATATCGGACGGTCTATCACAACCGATCAATTTACCATTAAGTTTGCAAATATCGTCTGGTGCTTTATACTTGACTAGTTTTCATCCAATTCGGTATAACCGACCGGCGTCAGTCTCGACCGATTTATTATGACCGATCGATTTACTATAGCAACGCCAATCTCAACCGATTTACTATAGCATCATCGATCTCGATCGATCTACTATAGCCTCATCGATCTCGATCGATCTATTATAACATTCTTCATCTTGACCGGTCTATTATAACCGGTTGACTTACACTTATGTCTACCAATATCATATGGTGTTTATACTTAACCGGATTATGTCCGATCTAGCATAATCGTCGAATATGATATAGTCAATTTCGCCCAATCTATTATGTCTGAAAATATCGTCCAACATGTTACACTTGAGTAGTTTTCATCAAATTCGGTATAATCGACCGACGTCAATCTCGACCGATTTATTATGACTGGTCAATTTACCACCATATTTATAAATATTGTCCGGTATTTTATACTTAACTAAATCTCGCCTGATCCGGTATGACAGCCTGGGTTTATTGTTTTTAATCATCTAGATAATCTTAAACTACCCTATTAACCTCATACCTGATCGATTTTCCTCATACCTCTTTGATTCTATAAGAATCAAGCGCATAGAGAGAGAAAAACTGGTCACATTTTCCGAGGAAGATCGCCAAGCTTAATACCTTTCCCGTGGGATTCATCTTTCTTTTTGAATTGGATCCCATCCTTCGATGACATTACCTCTCTATGGCGGTTATGATTCCGGGTATTCTTCCTTATTGGATTCATACTCTTTCTTTCCCTACCCATTTTTATAATTAAGTTCTACACGAACTGTTATTGATCTTATTATTTTATATATCCCTATGCTTTTGGGGTTTCTCCTTTTTCCAGTTCTTCTTCCCCACCTGTTTAAGGATTTTTGGGTATAAGGCCCTGAGGGAGAGAAGAAGGTTTAAAATGCTATCTTCTTCTTCTCGACTATTCCTTCCTCTTCCTTTGTTTGCTTCCCTTCTGCTATTCCTCCATGGCCACTCCTTCCCCAGCGTGGTTTCTTTCATGCGTTTCCAGCATTACCGAGCCAGAGGAGGTGGAGTTACAAGTGAACTATGATTTTCCTTCCTATATAGTTCGCTCTACCCCTCAGGATAGTCTGTATCTTCCTCCTTTAGGAAGTATATCGATCTTCTGGGCTCAAGCCTTACAAGGCTTCCGATTCCCCCTTCATCCCTTTTTCGCTGATGTTAGTATTTACTTTGATATTCCTCTTAATCAGTTTATCCCTCAGTCTTTTTCTATCCTTGTGGGTTTTGTTGGGGTGTCTAAACTACTAGATTTCCCCTTATCCCCTCGTCTTTTTCACTACTTCGTTCCCCGTCAAGTAGACATTGGTGTGTTTAAATTTCAGTCTCGCCCTAAGGCCCTTTTGTTTAACAGGATTCCTCCTCAAGAGGAATGACGTCACAAATTTTTCTTTATGCATCTCCCTTCTTCTGCTTCTTTTCCTATCTCCAAGATACACAATCTCCCCCTCGCTCCTAATACTGATAACTTCCTCACTGATCCCTCTGTCTCTCTGGCCTTATCGAAGCTAAAGGGGGCTAAATTTAGCTTACCGTCCTTGATTGTGGAGGGTTTAATGTTTCCCTTTAGAATAAGTAGCATCGACACTCCCTTGGATGTCTCTTTTGGTATGTCTAAACATTCTAGTCTATATTTATCAGTTATTTGCTAATTATTTTCTATAATGATGCCCCATTCTTGTGTTTCAGCTGATGTTCTCCTACCCACTTTTATGTACAAGAATACAACTATTACCAAGTCATTTTTGAATAAATTTGGAGAACAATTACTGCAAGCTCGTCGAGCTAACCCTACCACCTCTACTTTGGGTTTATTATCTGAGGAAGAACAAACAGCGAAAGCTATTGCTTCTATGGAAGAGGAAGAGGAACAACCTTTTATTACCATACTCAAGAAACCCAGGCTTACTGAGGAGTTCCCTTTCGTGATACTTTTGGTACTTTTGTGCAGACACCTATTGCTCGTTCACCTATTTCTTTTGAGAGAGGTAAGGCACCAATGCTCCCTACCCACATTATTTCCAATCTTTCTCTTAGAATGATAAGACCGGGTCTGCTTATTCCTTCCTTTCCTGCTATTGTTTTAGCTACTTCTGTTTCTCAGAAGGCTACTACCACTTCGGCTTCCTCTCAACCTCTTTCCCTGGCCTTACCTCCTTTGGCTTCTGGACCCCGAGCTAGAAGAACACCTTGCAAGAGATCTTCTCCGAGTCCAGGACCATCCGCTATCCATGCTTCAACAACTGAATCAACTTATATTGCTTTGCCACCTTCCATCCCCTCTAGTTCTTCCTCTGTTATTCCCATTTCTACCACTTCTCCTCTCTCTCTTCCTTCTTCTTCTGCCCGACCTTCCTCACCTTCTGTCCTCCCACCTTTATTTAGACAGGCTATGGGTCTGCCTTTTCAATTGGGATAAGCTTTGGACCCTCCCAGTTACGATCTTTTGCAGCTATAAAGCCCGTTGGCTTAATCTTGGCAGCATAGCCAAGAACTGCTAAGGGGCACTAGCATTTCCAACCTTGTTGATAGTCATAGTCGTCAAGCTATTGCCGTAAGTGTTTTTCATTATATATTATTATCGTATCATTACTTCCTGCTAACTGCACTATTGTTTCAGTTTCTTACCTCAAGTCTTCATCTAGACCAATTGCTCATTGCTTTGGAAAGGGAACATGGCAAGTTAAAAACTCAAATAGAGGCACTGAAAGTTACTCTTCCTCTTTCCCACACTGAGCTTACTCAGTTACAAGAGAAGATAACTTTACAAGCTCAACAAATAGAGGCTATGAGAAAGGAACTGCAGCATGAGCGATAGTCATTGAAAAATAAAGAGCTTGAAAGAAAACCCTAGAGTTACGAGTGGATCGGTTAAATTCCAGCCTCCAGGTGGAATCTGCTTTAAAAGACAAAGCCATCTCAGATATTTCTCATAAAAACGCTGTCTTCGAGAAAGTAGAGAGGCTTCACAATGTCTTTCTTTCTAAGCAGGCTCAAGATTCAGCCTCAAGAGATTTTGCTATTCTACAAGAGCAGCAACAAAGAAAGGCTCAAGATGCCGAGATATCCTCACTCCAGAAGGAGATAGAGCAGCTTAAATCAGAAAGAGATGCTTTCAAAACCCAAGCTACCACATTACAAACAGAATTTCAAAGTTATAAGGAGCAAGAGGAGGATCGATGGGAGGATAGACGCTTAACCTATCTAAGGTCCCCAACATTTACCAATGAATATATCTGCAGGGTCATAGGGACTTTAATGTTAGCTAGGCCCTAGAGCCAATCATTTGATGATTGTATTTTGGACTTGTTGTATCATATTCTATATAAATAAAGGCATTTGATTTTTGGTTATTATACTTACTTGTATTGGTGCCAAATAAACTAAGTATAATAACGTCCTTGAGTAGACGGTTCTCACCTATATCAATCAGTTAGTTGAACCGATAGTGAGATGATATAAGGAACACTACTCTTAATCATTCCTAGTCGAGTATTAACATTCAGGGACAATGTTAATGCAATAAGACTAGCATGTAGGTCAACTCGATGACTTGATCTCATAAGTCATGGATATAGAGATATCAAGTTGACGCATGGGTATGCATTGGAGAATGTATACTGAATGATCCGCCATGAGAAAGTATCATGGATCGTTATATGAGTGTCATATACTTTCTCATGTGGCTATTAGTATGACTACTAGTCCTTAGACCTGAAGTCACCATGGATCCCTACATAAGGAGTTATGTACTTTGGTTTCGTCAAACGTCACCCGTAACTGGGTGGGCTATAAAGGCGATTACTGGGTATGTAACGAATTATGCAGAGAGATGTGAGTGATGTAGATGGGATCTATCCCTCCTATATGACGGGAGCGACATCGATATTCTTGATAGAGTGAGACCACGAAGTGCATGGCCATGCCCAAATGAGTCAATATAGGATATTGAGCTCATTTGATTGAGTGAGTGTACTTGGAGTTCAAGATTTAGATTGATTAGAGGATGACACGGTCTATGCCTCACATTGATCAATCTAGATGTCTAGGATAGAAGGACACTTGTCATATTTTGTGAGGAGCCACAATTAGTAGTCACAAGGTGATGTTGGATCTCAACATTCTTGTAACTTGGGTAGTAATGATGTGTTGCTAGATACCGCTCATTACTTATGCTCCTAAATGGGTTTAGGGGCATTGCCAACGTTACAAGAACCTATAGGGTTACACACTAAGGGCAATTAGATGGAGATTAGGTTCATTAGATGAACCTAAATGATTACGTTCATATGATGAACCAAATTGGATTAAGAGTAATCCAAAGTAGGCTAATTGAGTTGGACTCAATTTGGTTCATGTGTTAAGTGAGTATAATTTGGACTTAGACTCATTTAATTAATTTAATTTAATGAATAGAGATTCATTAAATTAAAATTGACTTGTACCAATGGTTAGATTAGATCAACCAAGAGAGAGAAGTGGTCAAGTTTGACTTGACTTAGGTAGGAAGATGAAGAGTCAAGTTTTGACTTGACTTTGACTTGACCAATGCCACATCATCAAGGTTTCTTCATTTGGTCAAGTTTGACTTGACCAAATGCCACCTCATGGAGGAGATCAAGAGACTTGACTCTTGATATTCCATGGGGGTTATATGCCTTGAAGTGGCCGGCCACTTTTAGGTGGAATGAAAAATTGATTTTTTCATTCAAGTGGTTGTAACTCCATCTTCTTCTTCCTCTTGAGTTTTCTTCTTGCTCTCCCTCTCCTCCCTACTGATCTCTAAGGTTGCTAGCACATCCTTAGAGATTTTTCTCCATCTCTTGCTTGTGTGGATTCACATAGAGAAGTGTCTACTTTGACACTTTCGAGATCCGGTGAACCGAGGACAAGCAGGATTGCGAATGGCTTCAAATCGAAGGTATAAATCTTTCTTCATGTAGGTCTAGGAGTAGATCTAAGTTGTAAACTCATACTCGTAAATTTTGTTCTATACTCTTCGCACGAGATCCAGTGGCATGGGTGATTCGGGGTTTTTGCAACGCGAAAATACGGTTCTCGCGGCCCAAAAAACCCAACATTTAAATTATTCCGTGACTGGAGTTATTCAATAATTGAGGGAAGGTGGTTATACCTCGCGAACCTCCCCTTCAGTTCATAAATCATCGCAGACTTAATCATGAATTACCCCAAGACTTGACAGGCGATTTTAAGTAAGGATGATTATGTACTCAAAAAGACTTATAAATAAAAGACTTGTAATTAAGTACTTGCAATATTTGTAAAAATTCATACTTACCTATTTTTCCGATCTTCATTATTTGGCTGTTGCTTCTTGAGAATATATACTGTCTTACTTAAAATCTTCCCCTGTTGTGGTATCTTAAGTAATTATATGGCTCCGACCAATAAGACTTCTCCGTAAACCCTTTGATCTTTATTCAGGCTTGACTATATATAAGGAATTTCAAAGACCTCAGTGCTTCCGAGGGATGTGTAATCTCGAGTAACTTTATCTGAAAAGCTCCATAGGATTTATGTATTCTTGGTTGGGCATACAATCCTGAGTGATTTTAAATAGAGAACTTCATATGATTGTAACTTCTGATGGGGAATGTAATTTTGAAAGATGATATATAAAGAATTCCCTCTGAACTTTGAATTCCGGTCAGGAGTATAATACCGAGTGATTTTTATAAAGAAATTCAAATGACTTTGAATCTGGACCAGGCATATAATCTCGAACAATTTAATGTGAAGAATTTTATCAACCTTTGAATTTTCAGTTGGGCGTGTAATCTCGATCGATTTAATATGGAGAATTTCATCAGCCTCTGGTCAAGTGTATGATCCCGATTGATTTGATATGAAGAATTTCATCATCCTCTATCAAGCGTATAATCCCGACCGATTTAATATGAAGAATCAATCTTTGAGTTTTCAGTCGGGCGTGTAATCCCAATCGATTTAATATGAAGAATTTCATCACACTCTGGTCGAGCGTATAATCCCGACTGATTTAATATGAAGAATCAATCTTTGAGTTTTCGGTCGGGTGTGTGATCCCGAATAGAACCCTATGCACTATCATATTTTGATTAGGTACTCAATCCTGCATAACTTTGTTAATGATAGTTTAAAGTATCCGATTCCTCCCAGGAAGGCCCCCGGGTTACTTCAAGAGATTTCCCGACTGACTGTGTTCATGATAGTTTAAAGTCTCCGGTTCCTCCCAAGAAGACCCGTCCGGGTTACTTCAAGAGATTTCCCAATCGATTGTGTTCATGATAGTTTAAAGTCTCCGGTTTCTCGCAAGAAGACCCGTTTGGGTTACTTCAAGAGATTTCCCGATCGACTATGTTCATGATAGTTTAAAGTCTCCGGTTTCTCCTAAGAAGACCCGTCCGGGTTACTTCAAGAGATTTCCCAATCGACTATGTTCATGATGGTTTAAAGTCTCTGGTTCCTCCCAAGAAGACCCGTCCGGGTTACTTCAAGAGATTTCCCAATCGATTATGTTCATGATGGTTTAAAGTCTCCGGTCCTCCTAAAAAAGACCCGTCCGGGTTACTTCTAGAGATTTCCTGATCGACTATGTTCATGATAGTTTAAAGTCTCCGGTTTCACCCAAGAAGACCCGTCCGGGTTACTTCAAGAGATTTCCTGATCGACTATGTTCATGATGGTTTAAAGTCTCCAGTTTCTCCCAAGAAGACCCGTCCGGGTTACTTCAGGAGATTTCCCGATTGACTATGTTCATGATGGTTTAAAGTCTCCGGTTCCTTCCAAGAAGACCCGTTCGGGTTACTTCAAGAGATTTCCCGATTGACTGTGATCATGATAGTTTAAAGTCTCTGGTTTCTCCCAAGAAAACCCGTCCGGGTTATTTCAAGAGATTTTCCCGATCAACTATGTTCATGATAGTTTAAAGTCTCTGGTTCCTCCCAAGAAGACCCGTCCGGGTTACTTCAAGAGATTTCTCGATCGACTATGTTCATGATAGTTTAAAGTCTCCGGTTCCTCCCAAGAAGACCTGTCCGGGTTACTTCAAGAGATTTCCCGATCGACTATGTTCATGATAGTTTAAAGTCTCTAGTTCCTCCCAAGAAGACCCGTCCGGGTTACTTCAAAAGATTTTGTAAAATACTGAAAAAGGGGGAATAATAATAAGAAATTTTTTTAGAATTTTTAGAAATTTTTTGGAGCTCGTATGGCTTAGGTTACGGGGATAAAAACTGGGTCCTAGGAAAGCCTGTTTAGGCTACTCCATTTTAACGAGGAAAAGTTTATTTATTTTATTTATCTTTTCCTCTCTTCCTTCCCCATTTCTTTTCCCCGACCCACACCCGCACCTCACCCATCGCCGCTGTCGTTTCTTTTCTTTCCCAAACCACCGCCGTCGCCGCGTCGATTCTTCTCCTCCCCTCGCGTACAAAACAGCCAGCCAAAGGAAGCTTCGAGGTCTTTCCTCCTTCCGAGCCCTCTCCCTCACCCTCTGCCCTCACAACGAATTTGCCCTAGCCGACGCCACCATCACCGGCTCCTCTGTGCTAGCCAACAAGCACCACATGACCTCTCCCTCTCCTGGTCGCGGTCAACAGGAGTTCGCCAGGAGACCAGGCGTCAAGCCTTGCCCTAGGCTCTGCCCTCCTCTCCTCTTTCTTACCCGTGCCCTAGTCTCCAGCCGACGCCTCCTTCTCGCCGACAGCCCGAGTCCCTTCCACCTTCGGCCGCTACAAGAGCTAGTCCACTAGTGTCGAGCTTCCTCTCGCATCATTGCCCAAGATTCCACCAGCCGACCTCACCGTGCCCTAGCATTGTTGTCGGATCCTTGATCACCTCCGACCAGTGGAGAGGAAGAGGTAAGATGAAATCGATTGTTTTCTTGAATGATTGGTTGAACTCGTGATCATTTCTTGATCCGGTTGATGGACAACAACTAGTTGAGGGTTGTGGAGCAACAAACACGGCTGTGAGGTATAGGTATTGTGTCCTGTGGATTTGAAATTTTGTGTGTTGTGGATTTCTCTTTGATCCAGCAGCTCACCTTGGTTTCGGCAGGACCTCCTTCCGGCAGCAACCATTTCGGCTGTGAAGTGAGGTAAGGAGTAGGTCATTGATCTAAGTGGTAGATCATGGTATAATTTGGATTACATGATTAGTTGTTCATGTGACGTTGGATTTAGGTTTGAATTTTTAGTCTAATGGATGATTAGGGATTAGGTAACTAACCTTAATTAACTAATAGATTTAAATAGGTAAATTAAGGTTATGTGATTAGGGTTTTACCAAAAATTACTCTTAGGGAATGTATTTAACTATCTTTATGAATTTAGCTAAATAAAATATTTATATTTCGTTTGACGCAGGACTCTGATTTGAGACGAGCATCTCGACGTCGGATTTGGACCGGATTGGACTCTTCTATATTGGAGGCGGGTACCTTGACCTATCTATTTTGATACATCTTGTTGATATGTCTAGTAGATTTTAACAAGTAGTAATAATTATGATTATATCTGCATCGGCATGTCACTATTTATTTCTGATCATGTATTGTTTGTTACTTGTTTATTATTTATGAGGTAGTGACATGTCATACCCTATGATATACTACACTGGTTACATACCCTACTTGACATGTGTACCTAGATCATATTATTTGATCCACATATCTTGGTACACATTATATGGAGTGGGATAGGATTAGGATGTTTCTTGGCTTAGTGACATGCACCATCTTGCATGATTGTATGTTGAACGGTTGACAACTCCATTATTGTGAGCGCGTCGCCAATTACATGGATCTGCACACACAACTACTCATGGGTTAGTGGTTTTTATTCAAGCAGGGTGTGTGCAGCAGGTTGCTTTGTTTGGCTCCATTGATCCGCTCATGGGTAGTGTGACGCAGCATGGTAGCCGGCAGGGATCCCTCCCCGTCATCGCGTACCGAGAGATGAGAGCATTGCACTCCCTCACTATGTTTGAGGTAGGAGGATAGGCGTACTCCGACAGCATCCCGTATACTCGGTCACTCATCAGGAGCAGTGACGACAGAGTGCACGGTTGTCATAGCCTTACCCACTCGGTCTCACCATCGTGTGTGAGATGGCTGGCTGGCGTCAGGGGTGATCAGGACATGTTATTGGTTGGATTACTTGCATTTATTGCTTGTGCTTGTTGCACTTTATATGCTGCATATTGGTTGGATGCATTGTTTGACATGCATACAGGATTTATGAGACTTTGGGTTTGACGGCCTTGATATTCCTATACCCAGGTTCTGGTTAGTACAGTTACTCCTTATCTTTCGGTTCTGCACTTTCTATATGTTATATCAGGAGACTGTACGCATAGTTATTGCTATTTATTATAGTTTACTATGCATGTCAACTACGTATTTGCTGAGTGTTGGACTCACACCCCATTATTACTCTTTTCAGGTTGAGACTGTCTAGAGGAGTTCCAGTCGCTAGTCCCCTACCACTGCGTGTCGCGACGAGTTCACACAGTTTGGGTTTTACTTATTGTGTTAGACTTTGCTTTTCAGACTTATAGCTTGACATTTGGATTTTGTACGTTTTGTTATCGATGGATTTTTATTTGGAGGATATCAATTTTGAGCTTTATGGGTGTAGTTGAGTAGGAGTTTTTACGATGTTTTCTTTATATGTGCTTATGTGTAGTTTTCATTATAAAACTGTGTGGATGTTTGCTATATTTATACTGTTATTGTTCCGGTCGTGTTGGTCGATGTATATGTGGCCCTGAGGGCATTGTAGGAAATTTCAGATTGTTACCCGTATAGGGAAGATGCCGTCGAAATTTTTTTGGCAGGGACTACCTAGGGCGTGACAATTTATTTGGTATCAGAGCCAAGTTTGCGAGTCAAACAGGGCATTTTTGGATTTGTACGGATTTTCGATATGATTAGGTTTCAGACTTCTATTTTGGATTTGTACGGATTTTCTTCAATTTTCTCATACAGGACTCTGAGGTTATGTATGGGGACTGGACAACGATGGAACATCTCCTGACGACAAATAGGTAAAAAGGTAATTTTATGGTTTTAATTACTTGTAGTAATATCTGTGTTATAATTGAATAGATATTAGGCGTGGTGCACGTGCTTCCATGACGAGACGTGGTGCTGGACGACCACGTAAGAGGACTTTGGAATCTCTGGCAGCGGACTCTTCAGAGATCCCTACTGGGTTTGAGCTTGTCGGTCAGGGATAGACTCAAGGTGATGTGGGCGCGCCGATGGCTCCTTTAGAGGTATCTACCTCGGCTGCACCCGCTATACCTACCCCTATCGTAATTACAGTGCCACCAGCAGCACCTGCCCCAACTTATGCGGTAGCACCGGCGATACCACCCCCGGTCTATCCAACGATACCACCTGTAGTATCAGCTCCAGTGGTTTCACTAGTTTCCTGCAGCCGTCCCTACCCTCCTCACAGATATTGTCGTGGCACGAGGCCATATCCCAGCCTGGGTAGAGTCGATGAAGAGTCAATTCACACTCTTTTGAGGAGAGACTGATTCGAGTGTGGCTCAGTCCTGGATAGAGACCATGGAGTGGACCTTCTTCTACATGGCTTGCTCCGAGTAGGAGAAACCAGAGTTGGCTGCTTTCCATTTACGGGACGAGGCTGATATCTGGTGGGATACTCAGCGTTCCATCATAGGCAAGCAGAACATCACTTGGCCCGATTCAGAGAGGCTTTTAAGAGCTGCTACTTTCCACAGACATATCAGATGACTCACCGGCAGGATTTTCTGAGTCTGCAACAGAACAACCACTCGGTGAAAGAGTATAATGTTGAGTTTAACCGGTTGGCTAAATTCTGTCCAGAACTAGTTGCTGAGGACGGTTCCCGTATGCATCAGTTTATTCAGGGACTGGATGGACATATGCAAGTAAAGTTTGCTGGTTTTGGGAGTTCTCTACTAGCGACCATGTTTTTCTACAAGTCTCACCCACGAAAGGGGTGAAGAGATTTGACCTTCGAGATAATCTAGCTCCGCGATACATTGGCCCTTTCCAAATCCTGGAGAGAATTAGAGCAGTAGCTTATCGCTTGGCGCTACCACCGGCTCTGGCAGGCGTGCACGACATATTTCATGTATCTATGCTGAGGAGATTCATTGCCGACCCAGCTCATGCCCTGCCTGATATATCAGTTTCCTTTCAGCCTGATCGAGGAGGTTCCGATACAGGTTTTGGACCAGAAGGAGCGTCAGTTACGGAACGAGACTATCCGACTAGTTAAAGTCGGATTACAGCATCATACGGACAAGGAGGCTACCTGGGAGCTCGAGGATACGATATGAGCTCGATACCCCCATCTTTTCACATGAGGTATGTGGGTTATTTTCCCATTCAGCATTTAAACTATCTATCTGTTATTAGTACTTGCTGATGGTAGATAACAAAAATTTGGGGACCAAATTTTTATTAGTGGGGGAGAATGTAAAATACCGAAAAGGGGGAATAATAATAAGGAAAATTTCAAAATTTATAGAAATTTTTCGAGAATTTTTTGGAGCACGTATGACTTAGGTTACGGGGATAAAAATGTTGGTTGCTACTCGAAAAACCTAACGGTTCCACTGTACAAAAATTTTGTACAAAAGTCTGAACATTTTCCTAGCTACCATGTGTTCTTTTAAATTAAACTTGGATCGCCTGCGGAACTTAACACATTTGATCCTAAGTTTAATTTATTTGTTCCTTTAGGTTTAGACTTGGATCTTCTGCGGAACTTAACACGTTCGATCCAAATAACCTAGGTCACGAAGACAATTAAATATCTATTTTCAAAATCGGCTTCCAGTACTGTATGGCGAGGCACATGACCTTCTTGGATATGGGAGCAACCACCACCGACTAGACAAAGCCTTTTAAGGAAATTAAATATTTAACCTTCCCATAGTAACCCTAGGTTAACCTCTAAGAACAATCAAATCACAAGGAAAAGAAAAAAAAACAAAAGAACACAATTTCGAAAACTAATTCGAAAAACTAGAATCGCATGCCTCTTGTATTTGGTATTTTTACATGGAGATAAAACTAACATGATGCGGAAAACAATATTAGTTATACCTTACTTAGTAGATATTGTCCTCTTGATCTTCTACCGTAATCCTCTTCTAATCTCGAACGTTGTGTGGGCAACGATCTTCCGAGACGAGGACCACCTAGCACCTTCTTCTTCTTCCTTCAAGTTTCGGCCAAGCAAGACTTCCAAAGGATGAAGATCTTTTTCCACCAACCAAGCTCCAAGGGATGCAAGCTTTCTCTCCTTCTCCAAGCTAGGATCCGGCCACCACTTGATCTCCAAGAGAGAAGAGAGTTTCGGCCGCAAGGATGGAGAGAAGAGAAAGGGAAGAGCCGGCCACACCAAGGAAGAAAAGAGGGAGAAAAATAATAGAGGTTGTTCACCTTGAAGACACTCAAAACCCCCTCTTTTATAATCCTTAGCTTTGGCAAATAAGGAAATTTAATTACAATAAAATTTCCTTAACTTTCCTTGACATGAATTAATTAAGAAAAATTAAATAAAATTTTCTAATTACCCATGTCATGGCCGACCACCTCATGGAAGAACAAATAAGACAATTTTCAATCAACCAATTAAAATTCCTTATTTGTCTTTAGAAATTTTAAAAAATAAAATTTTCTCTTTAAAATCCCTTCATGGTTGATAAAAAGAAATTTCTATAATTTTAATTTTTCAACATGTGAATAATTTACAAAGAAGAAAAATAAAATATCCTTTCAATCTACAAATAAGGAAGGAGATTTAATCTCTTTTCTTAATATTTTGTAGAAACTTATAAAAGAGATATTTTAATTTTTAATATCTCCAATAAATTATATCTTCCACATAAGAAAATTTTAAAATTAAAATTCTTTTCTAATTTAATAGGGTCGGCCACCTAAGCTTGGGTTCAAGCTAGGGCCAGCCACCCATGGATCAAGGCTTGGTCGGCCCTAGCTTGGTCCTCAAGCTAGCTTGGCCGACCCCTACAACATGGATATGAATGTGGGTTTATAAATAAGAGGCTACGATAGGGACGGAGAGGAGGAATTGGTTTTGGTCTCCCGATAAAATTAAGCATCCCGTGTTCGCCCCGAACACACAACTTAATTTTATCAATAATAATTCATTCCACTAGAGAACTATTATTGAACTACCGCACCAATCCCAAATTACATTTTTGGGCTCCTTCTTATTATGAGTGTGTTAGTCTCCCTGTGTTTAAGATGTCGAATGTCCACTAATTAAGTGAGTTACTGACAACTCATTTAATTAATATCTTAGTCCAAGAGTAGTACCACTCAACCTTATCGTCATGTCGGACTAAGTCCACCTGCAGGGTTTAACATGACAATTCTTTTGAGCTTCTCTTGGGGACATTATCAACCTAGATCACTAGGACACAGTTTCCTTCTATAATCAACAACACACACTATAAGTGATATCATTTCCCAACTTATCGGGCTTATTGATTTATCGAACTAAATCTCAACCATTGATAAATTAAAGAAATAAATATCAAATATATGTGCTTGTTATTATATTAGGATTAAGAGCACACACTTTCATAATAACTGAGGTCTTGTTCCTTTATAAAGTCAGTATAAAAGAAACGACCTCTGATGGTCCTACTCAATATACTTTAAGTGTACTAGTGTAATTATATAGTTAAGATAAACTAATACCTAATTACACTACGACCTTCCAATGGTTTGTTCCTTTCCATTTTGGTCGTGAGCTACTGTTTATAATTTATAAGGTACTGATAACATTATCTTCTGTATGTGACACCACATACTATGTTATCTACAATATAAATTAATTGAACAACTACAAACAAATGTAGATAATATGACCAAATGTGATTCTTTATTCAAAATAAATGTTTACAAAAGCTTAGGCTTTCAGTATACACTCTAACAATCTCCCAGTTATACTAATGACTAAGTTGCTATATCTGCTGCCATACATCTGATTCCCATTCCCTCCACATGCCGATTGAAAGCTTTTGCTGGAAGGGCCTTAGTGAAAGGATCTGCCACGTTATCTGCTGATGCAATCTTGGCGATGACAACTTATCCTCGCTTCATGATATCTCGTATCAGGTGGTACTTGCGCTTTATATGTTTACTTGCCTTATGGGCTCATGGTTCCTTCGAGTTTGCAACTGCACCGCTATTATCACAATAAATTGTGATGATTTTGGGCAAACCAGGAATCATATCTAAGTCCATTAGAAAGTTCCTGAGCCATACTGCTTCTTTAGCTGCCTTAGAGGCTGCTACATACTCAGCTTCCATGGTTGAGTCCGAAACGCATTTCTGCTTAACACTCCTCCATGCAATGGCTCCACCTCCTAAAGTAAACACATAGCCTGATGTAGACTTACTGTTGTCCCTATCTGATTGGAAATCTGAATCCGTGTAACCCACAGGGAGCAAATCATCTTCTTGGTAAACTAGCATATAATCTCTAGTCCTTCTCAGGTACTTTAATATATGCTTTACCGCAGTCCAATGTCCTTCTCCAGGGTTACTCTAATATCTGCTAACCATGCCCATAGTAAAACAGATATCTGGTCTCGTACACAACATTGCATACATAAGGCTTCCTACAACCGAAGCATAAGGAACTGCTTTCATGTCCTCTATCTCCTTTGATGTCTTGGAGACATCTCTTTAGATAGAGCTACTCCATGCCTAAAAGGTAAGAAACCTTTATTGGAATTCTGCATGCTAAAACGAGCAAGGATTGTATCTATATATGAATCTTGGGACAGACACAAAATTCTTTTCTTGCGATCCCTTATAACTTTGATCCCAAGAATGTGTGCACAATCTCCTAAGTCCTTCATATAAAATTGTTTGGACAACCATACCCTTACGTCTGATAATACCTTGACATTGTTGTCAATTAACAAAATATAATCTACGTATAGTACAAGAAATACCACCACATTTCCGTTACACTTCTTGTATACATAAGACTCATCCAGACACTGAATAAATCCATATGACTGGATTACTTCATTAAACCGGATGTTCCAAGATCTTGAAGCTTGCTTCAGTCCATAAATGGACCGATTGAGGTTGCACACTAGATGCTCTTGGCCTTTTTCAATGAACCCTTCTGGTTGCTTCATATGGATGTTTTTTTCGAGACTTCCATTAAGGAAAGCTATCTTGACATCCATTTGCCAAATCTCATAATCCATATGAGCAGCAATGGATAAAAGTATCCGGATAGACTTAAGCATGGCTACCGGTGAAAAGGTCTCCTCATAATCGATTCCCTCTTTCTGAGTGTACCCTTTCGGAACAAGCCTAGCTTTGAAGGTTTCTACCTTCCCGTCTGTCCCTCTTTTCCTTTTGTAGATCCACTTGCATCCGACAGCTTTTACACCATCAGATGGTTCTATAAGCTCCCAGACCTTATTAGAGTACATAGACTCTATTTCAGAATTCATTGCCTTTTGCCAAGATGCTACATCTATATCTTGGAGTGCTTCGTCATATGTTCGGGGATCAGGTTCATGTTTACCTGGGATCAAGTCCGAAGACTCTCCCAAAAACATGAATCTCTCAGGTTCCCTCACAACTCTCCCACTACGACGAGGCACCGTCTGTGGTTGTGTATCATGTGTGACACGTGTTGTAGTCTCTTGTGGTACTTCATCTTGTACTGTTGGTACTAAAATAGACGTGTCCTCTCTAAGTTCTTCTAGAACAACTTTGCTACAGGGCTTGTGATCCATTATATAGTCTTCTTCTAAAAACTAGGCATTGGTGCTAACAATGACCTTCTGGTCTTTAGGACTATAAAATAAACCACCTTTCGTTCCTCTGGGATAATCCACAAACACGTGAACTTCTGTACGAGATTCTAACTTATCAGCATCTGGTTTCAGCACATGTGTTGGACAACCCCAAATCCGAATATGTCTTAGACTGGGTTTTCACCCATTCCACAATTCTATGGGAGTAGAAGATACTGATTTAGAAGGTACTAAGTTTAGAATGTGCGCTACCATTTCCAAAGCGTATCCCCAAAACGAATTTGGTTATTCTGAATAACTCATCATCGATCTAACCATCTCCATAAGAGTCCTATTCCTTCGTTCTGCCACACCATTCTGTTAGGGTGTACCAAGTGCAGACAATTGGGATTGAATCCCGGCCTCTTATAAGTAATTCCTAATCTTTCCTAAGAGGTATTCGCCACCAGGATCAGATCGTAGTGTCTTGATACATTTACCTAGTTGTTTCTCCACATCAGCCTTGTACTCTTTGAACTTATCAAAACACTCGGACTTGCGGCGCATTAGGTAAATGTATCCGTATCTTGAATAATCGTCTATCAAAGAGACAAAATATTCAAAACCACCTCTCGCCTGGATAGACATAGGACCACACAAATCAGAATGAACCAATTCTAACACTTCTTTGGCTCTATACCCCTTGGCCTTAAAAGGCCTCTTGGTCATTTTACCTTCCAAGCAAGATTCACAAGTTGGAAAATTTTCCAACTCTAATGAACCCAAAAGTCCATCGGCTATAAGCCTTTGAATTCTACTTAAGTTAATATGACCAACCCTTAGATGCCAAAGATATGTTTGGCTCCCGTATCTACATACCAGGTGCTGGTAGATAACACCGCTAAACATGTTTCAATAACCAGAGCATGAGATATACCTTTGTTGTTTCGATTCCTACGAGGACAGTCCGCCTTCCAATGCCCCTGACTGCTTGCAGATGAAGCACTTGCCCTTCGGCTTCTTCACTCTAGCTTTAGGTCCTATACTCTGAGATTTATTCACCTTCTTGTTGGGTTTTTCGGGCAGCGAAAATCGCTTTTTCGATTCACGGAAACCCCGAAACTCCCTAGCCAACGGATCCGTGCAAAGAAATATTTTCGAAAAACTACGAGTACGAGTTTACCTAGATCTACACTTAGATCTACATGGAGAAAACTCTCTAGAAGTATCCACACGAACAAGATGTGTTCTCTAACACACAAGGATGGAGAAGAGAACACCACAAGTGTGCTAGCACTTCTTGATGCTCTCAGATGAGATTGGAAGAAGAAGAAAGGAAAAGAAGAGAACACACTCCTCTAAAATCTCTATGTGACTTTCACTAACCTTTCTTCTTGGATTAGATTCACTCTCCTTTCTTCTCCCTTGCTTGAAACCCTCGACCAAGAGAAGAGAAGGAGCAAGAAGAGAGCTTAGGAGGAGGAAGATGACTTGAATGAGAGTTACTCACCAAAAGAAAACTTCTCTTTTTCCATCAAGTGGCCGGCCACTACAAGTGGTGTAACCCCCTTCACATTAATCACAATTAATGTGGAGGCCATTAAAAAGAATAGTTGTAACCTCCATGAGGTGGCACATGTGATGATGTGGCACATCATCATTAGTTCTCCTAATGCCAAGTCACAAATGATGTGGCATAAAGTCAAGTCAAACTTGACTCTTCCTCTTCCTCTCAAGTCAAGTCAAACTTGACTTAATCTCTCTCATAGTTAATCTAATCCAACCATTTAATTCAAGCCAATTTAATATAATGAATCTAATTCATTTAATTAAATTGATTCAATGAGTCATAATCTAAATTAGACTCATTGAACACATGAATCAACTTGAGTCGAACTCAATTAGCCCAATTAGGATTACTCTTAATCCAATTTGATTCATCACATGAATCTAATCCTCTTGGTTCATCATATGAACCTAATCTCCATCCACTTGTTCTTTGTGTGTGACCCAATAGGTTCTTGTAACGTTGGCAATGCCCCTAAACTCATTTAGAAGCATAAGTAATGAGCGGTATCTAGCAATACATCATTACTACCCAAGTTACAAGAATGTTGAGATCCAACATCACCTTGTGACTATCAATTGTGACTCTTCACAATATATGACAAGTGTCCTTCTATCCTAGACATCTAGATTGATCAATATGAGGCAAAGACCGTGTCATCCTCTAATTAATCTAAATCTTGAACTCCAAGTAGGCTCACTAAATCAAATAAGCTCAATATCCTATATTGACTCATTTGGGCATGGCCATGCACTTCGTGGTCTCACTCTATCAAGAATATCGATGTCGCTCCCGTCATATAGGAGGGATAGATCCCATCTACATCACTCACATCCCTCTGCATAATTCGTTACATACCCAGTAATCGCCTTTATAGTCTACCCAATTACGGGTGACGTTTGACGAAACCAAAGTACATAACTCCTTATGTAGGGAACCAAGGTGACTTCAGGTCTAAGGGCTAGTAGTCATACTAATAGCAACATGAGAAAGTATATGACACTCATATAACGATCCATGATACTTTCTCATGGTGGGTCATTCAGTATACATTCTCCAATGCATACCCATGTGTCAACTTAATATCTCTATATCCATGACTTGTGAGATCAAGTCATCAAGTTGACCTACATGCTAGTCTTATTGCATTAACATTGTCCCTGAATTTTAATACTCGACTAGGAATGATTAAGAGTAGTGTTCCCTATATCATCTCACTATCGATTCAACCAATCGATTGATATAGGTAAGAACCTTCTACTCAAGGACGTTATTATACTTAGTTTATTTGCCACCAATACAAGTAAGTATTATAACCAAAACCCAAATGCCTTCATTTATATAGAATATGATACAACAAGTCCATAATACAATCATCAAATGATTGGATCTAGGGCTGTAGCTAACACTTTTTTGCTGAGCTAACTTATTTTTCTTCTTCTTTCCTTTCAGCTTAGAAGTAGAACCATTTTCAGCATAGTGAATCTGAGAATTGTGACGAAATAAACCTTCTGCTGCCTGAAGTTCTGTCAGTAGTGTAAGCGCCCACCCTTCTTACCCAAGGGCGGCGCTACGATCTTATACTACTTACGTACATGCTTTAGTTATACTATAACAGCGGAAAATTTTAAATCATTCCTTTTATTTGAATAAGCATGATATCATATATTCTGATTAATTCGAATGTGCATATATTGATCATATAACTAAAAATATTAATTTGTCCGAATCGTTCTTGCCGAGCCACCACCACACACATCACTATCTGCTCCTCCTGCTGCTCCGTCGTTCCGAATATCCGTCCCCCATATCTGCGGTACAAGGAAAGTAAGCTATGAGCACTCATGGCTCAGTAAGTTCCTTTCCTACTCACTAAAACCGAATTCATATCATTGCATATCAATATCATGCGAGGTATCATAAGCATACGACATACAAGGGTATCATATTCATATTCATATCATAATATCACATGACATTATATCTAATCATCAGATAATTCAAGCACATATGTAGGCAATGCATCATGAATTTGAAAACTTATACTTATAAGTACTTGAAATTAATATCATCATTAGAGGGGATCCCGGTTTGTACCACATACATAATGCGTGCGCTTCATAGGTAGGTCCAAGGTAGCAAGTCTTGAACCCTACCATGCATACATACTAGGCCCGAGTCTTACTCCATCGACCTAGGGCATTCAGAGGCCCATTTATGACGAGGGCCGAGTCTTACTCCATCGACCCCGGGGCGTTTACGGAGCCCACCCTTGGTACAAACCATACAAAAAAATAACTTATCATGCATAACTATCATATCATGTCCCTAACAATCTTTCATGCATTTCCTTTTTCATTTCTTTTCATTATGTATAGCATTTCCTATGCTATAACATATCATTACGTAACATAATTTCATTTCTTCTCATTATGTATAACATTTCCTATGCTATAACATATCATGGCATATTACGTAACATAATTTCATTTCTTTTCATTATGTATAGCATTTCCTATGCTATAACATATCATGGCATATTACGTAACATAATTTCATTTCTTCTCATTATGTATAGCATTTCCTATGCTATAACATATCATGGCATATTACGTAACATAATTTCATTTCTTCTCATTATGTATAGCATTTCCTATGCTATAACATATCATAGCATATTACATAACATAATTTCATTTCTTCTCATTATGTATAGCATTTCCTATGCTATAACATATCATGGCATATTACATAACATAATTTCATTTCTTCTCATTATGTATAGCATTTCCTAGGTTTCTTTCCCTTTTCCTTTTATTTTCCTTCATGGCCGAAGCCTACCAGTCCTTAAGCTAGGTTTCTTAAGTGGCCTAAAGCATGGAAAGCCTAAGTAAATATCATGGCAAAAGTTACTAAGAACATCATACACAAAATTGGATCATAAACAAGGTAGGACTCTTGTATACATGTCTTATATCATGTAACTAATTTTCTACATTCCAATTAAACATGAGAGCATTAATCAACTTTCATATCATAATATCACAGAGGTCTTGAGCATATTAATATTTTTGTTTAGGCTAATCTAAGCTATCCCTTTTATCATGGCCGAAAAACCCTAAAAAGAGTTCATGAGTTTCTAGCAATGTGAACTCCCTTTAAGAAACTTTATATCCTATCATAGGAGCATGTTTATTTAAATTTTTTTGAAGGTCTTTCTAACCCTTAACCTTTCTGGTCCAAAGCATACAAGTGAGTTTTCTTTTGGTTCCAATTAATTTCCAAGCAAGAAAACCATAGAAAGGTCCTTAGCATTTCATAGAAGGAACCTTGCACTAGTTTGGTTAGACAATAATCTTCCTAGCCTCTTTAAAATATTTTTGGTTAAATCCTAGGGTTAGATACTCCTCTGATCATACATCATATCAGTATAAAATCATGGAAAAGAATCCTTCTACATAGCATAGAAAATCTTATCATGAAATGAGGTCTTGTTTAAATCATCTTAGATTTGAAAACCTTTTCTTTAGCCGAATTTTCTTAAATTCTTTCCTAGGTTTTCTAATCCTTATAAATCCGAAAATCACATAAAAGCCTTGTACCACAAGTGAGGGGAAGCTTACCTTCTTTGCTTAAGTTTCCTAGAGTTGAGAACTTGCTTGTGGACCTTTCTTCCTTGCTTGCTTTGCTCGGCACCAATGGAGGAAGAAGTGGCTAGGTCTTTTGGTGGAGAGGAGGAGGAAGAAGAGGAGGCTTCTTCCTCTTGTGTTGCTCGGCAACAAAAAGAAAGAAAGAAAGAGGAGTGTCTCGGCACCTCTAGGAGAAGAGGAGGAGAGTGAGTTGAGGATGAAGCCACCCCTCCATGCCTATTTATACTAAAATGAGGGAGGAAAACTTGACTTGATTCATCCTCCTTATTTATTTCTCCTCTTTAATGATAAGAATATTCTAGAGAAATGCTTCTTGAGTTCTCTCTTTTCTTTCCTTTAATTTCTCTTTTCTTTCCTTTAATTAAAATTCCTATCTCTCCTCTTACAATATCCTCTCCTATCACACTTGGTTAACATATGCATGCATCCACAAGAGAACCAAGGATCAAAACTTGGTTATGTATATTTTTACTTCTTTTTACTTCCTTTTCCTTTTAAGTAAAAGAATCCTTTCTTATTCTTAACTACTTAGTCCTTTCTCTCCTTATCAATAATTCTCCTATCCCCTTTGATATCCTATACATGTTCCTTACAAGAGGTCCAAGGTTCAATCCTATTTCTCTTCTAACATATTATTTATATTCTTTTGTACATAATAATTCATATATCACCATATTATGCATTATGCATAAATATTTCATACACATATATATTATCTCATATTCCTTCCTTTTGTTTACATTAATTCCATGTATTATAAATATAGATGATTTATATTCTCAACTTTATTTTCTTTCATAAAGTTTTAATCATCTAAATCCTTCCCATCTTAATATTCAACTTAGAATATTTACACCTTCTTTTCACTACCTTCACACTCTCATTATCCTTACTTTCTTATCTAGGCTTTCTAGGGGTGTTGCAAGTAGTTCCGCCAATGAATATACCCTTTTATTCATATTGTAATTCAGGCAGAATTGCTCAAAACTTCTAGGTAACGTTTGGAGGATCATATAGATCTGAGTTTCCCTATCAATTTCTCCTCCAAGGATTTGTATTTCATTTAGATAAGCCATCATCTTTAGGATATGATCCCTTACGGGAGTACCCTCTTGCATGGTGGCTGTCATTATCTTTCTCATGGCCTCTTGCCTAGAGGCCCGATCCTGGTGACCAAAGAGTTCCTTGAGATTGTTCATAATATCTTAAGCTGTTGGTAAATCTTGATGCTGATGTTGCAATACATTTGACATTGAAGCCAAAATGTAACACCGCGCCATCTCATCTGCTTTTACTCATTTCTTATGATATTCAATCTCCTCTTGGGTAGATTCACCAGTGGGTGCATCAAGGCAAGGCTCAGTCAGTACAAACTTAAAGCTTTCAGCAGTAAGAACAATGTCCAGGTTCCTTTTCCAATCTATGTAGTTAGGACCAGTAACTCTGTTCTCTTTTAGTATGATGGCCAGTGGGTTGAAAGTCATCCTAAGAATCACAAATAACTTTTGGTCAGAACTATAAATTTAGAATAATATTGATTCCTCAAACAGTACTATTTTAAATTAACCAACACCTCAAAACACCGTGAATTTTATATGCCACGATAGTGTGGACATATACAAATTCAACATTTGTAAAAGGAGGGTTTAACCCATTAATTTTATTATCTTGTCAACCTAACTTTTTGACAAATAAAATTAATAGTTGGTTTCCTTTGGTCACACGAATAATAGCAGTGACTCCGATGGGGAGGATACTATTAGACGTGCCTAAGTGTATACCATTACTTGACACTAAGTCCATTAATAAGATTGTGCCTCTTCCGATGGGGAAGATCACACGCTCTTAATTAACTTCCTATAGTCATCCAAAATGGAAGTTTGTTCTAGTGATCCACAAACAAACTCATCCGATATGGAGGAAGGCACTCAGAGCCAACGCGCAAGTTTGTTTGCATCACTTACAAACCAGTAATGGAGACCGTGGAATTTATTTAAAATCCTTCTCCCACTTAGTTATTTAAAGTGAGGAATTTTGACTATGCTAGCGTACTAAACATGTATACTAATATGCACACACAGCATAGTATAAAAGCAATAAATAGAAAAATTAATTTTCAACTATTATGGCTTTTATCAATTGTTGTCCTCCGTGCGTTGTCATCCCTAGCTGCTGCCATTTTTGGCCACCGCCACCGGGTCTAGTTGTCGCATCCATCTTGCTCCTTGTTCCGCTGCGCCTCTAGTCCTCAAAAGGTTCCACGCCTTGCAAGATTCGATCCGCGACATAAATAGAATTTTATATTTTTCGATCCTATATTCCTCGAAGGAATGTACATGTATCTAGATCAAAAAATAAAATCCTAATAAAACTAAATACAGCTCCTGCTGTATTTTATAATACAATCATGCACACACAATAAATGCCCTTGACATGTCCAAGGGTCCAATCACACATATAATAACTATAAGCCATAATAGTTGGATCCTGCATCCACAAAGTTAGCACATCCTACTATTAACCTGCCTAAATTATGTATGACATGCGCATAATTAAACTAATACCAAATACACAGAGGCAAAACCCTACCTCTAATACCAATTGTTGGTTGCTACTCGGAAAACCTAACGGTTCCACTGTACAAAAATTTTGTACAAAGGTCTGAACCTTTTCCTAGCTACCATGTGTTCTTTTAAATTAAACTTGGATCGCCTGCGGAACTTAACACGTTTGATCCCAAGTTTAATTTTTTGTTCTTTTAGGTTTAGCCTTGGATCTTCTGCGGAACTTAACACGTTCGATCCAAATCACCTAGGTCACAAAGACAATTAAATATCTATTTTCAAAATTGGCTTCCAGTACTGCATGGCGAGGCACATGGCCTTCTTGGATATGGGAGCAACCACCACCGACTAGACAAAACCTTTTAAGGAAATTAAATATTTAACCTTCCCATAGTAACCCTAGGTTAACCTCTAAGAACAATCAAATCACAAGGAAAATAAAAAAAAACAAAAGAACACAATTTCGAAAACTAATTCGAAAAACTAGAACCGCATGCCTCTTGTATTTGGTATTTTTACATGGAGATAAAACTAACATGATGCGGAAAACAATATTAGTTATACCTTACTTATTAGATAATGACCTCTTGATCTTCTACCGTAATCCTCTTCTAATCTCGAACGTTGTGTGGGCAACGATCTTCCAAGACGAGGACCACCTAGCACCTTCTTCTTCTTCCTTCAAGTTTCGGCCAAGCAAGACTTCCAAAGGATGAAGATCTTTTTCCACCAACCAAGCTCCAAGGGATGCAAGCTTTCTCTCCTTCTTCTCCAAGCTAGGATCCGGACACCACTTGATCTCCAAGAGAGAAGAGAGTTTCGGCCACAAGGATGGAGAGAAGAGAAAGGGAAGAGCCGGCCACACCAAGGAAGAAAAGAGGGAGAAAAATAATAGAGGTTGTTCACCTTGAAGGCACCCAAAACCCCCTCTTTTATAATCCTTAGCTTTGGCAAATAAGGAAATTTAATTACAATAAAATTTCCTTAACTTTCCTTGACATGAATTAATTAAGAAAAATTAAATAAAATTTCCTAATTACCCATGTCATGGCCGGCCACCTCATGGAAGAACAAATAAGACAATTTTCAATCAACCAATAAAAATTCCTTATTTGTCTCCGGAAATTTTAAAAAATAAAATTTCCCTTTAAAATCCCTTCATGGTTGATAAAAAGAAATTTCTATAATTTTAATTTTTCAACATGTGAATAATTTACAAAAAAGAAAAATAAAATATCCTTTCAATCTACAAATAAGGAAAGAGATTTAATCTCTTTTCTTAATTTTTTTGTAGAAACTTATAAAAGAGATATTTTAATTTTTAATATCTCCAATAAATTAAATCTTCCACATAAGAAAATTTTAAAATTAAAATTCTTTTCTAATTTAATAGGGTCGGCCACCTAAGCTTGGGTTCAAGCTAGGGCCGGCCACCCATGGATCAAGGCTTGGTCGGCCCTAGCTTGGTCCTCAAGCTAGCTTGGCTGACCCCTACAACATGGGTATGAAGGTGGGTATAGTACTCTATAAATAAGAGGCTATGATAGGGACCGAGGGGAGGAATTGGTTTTGGTCTCCTGATAAAATTAAACATCCCGTGTTCGCCCCGAACACAACTTAATTTTATCAATAATAATTCATTCCACTAGAGAACTATTATTGAACTACCGCACCAATCCCAAATTCATTTTTGGGCTCCTTCTTATTATGAGTGTGTCAGTCTCTCTGTGTTTAAGATGTCGAATGTCCACTAATTAAGTGAGTTACTGACAACTTATTTAATTAATATCTTAGTCCAAGAGTAGTACCACTCAACCTTATCGTCATGTCGGACTAAGTCCACCTGCAGGGTTTAACATGACAATCCTTATGAGCTCCTCTTGGGGACATTATCAACCTAGATCACTAGGTCACAGTTTCTTTTTATAATCAACAACACACACTATAAGTGATATCATTTCCCAACTTATCGGGCTTATTGATTTATCGAACTAAATCTCACCCATTGATAAATTAAAGAAATAAATATCAAATATATGTGCTTGTTATTATATTAGGATTAAGAGCACACACTTTCATAATAACTGAGGTCTTGTTCCTTTATAAAGTCAGTATAAAAGAAACGACCTCTGATGGTCCTACTCAATACACTCTAAGTGTACTAGTGTAATTATATAGTTAAGATAAACTAATATCTAATTACACTATGACCTTTCAATGGTTTGTTCCTTTCCATTTTGGTCGTGAGCTACTGTTTATAATTTATAAGGTACTGATAACATTATCTTCTGTATGTGACACCACATACTATGTTATCTACAATATAAATTAATTGAACAATTACAAACAAATATAGATAATTTGACCAAATGTAATTCTTTATTCAAAATAAATGTTTACAAAAGTTTAGGCTTTCAGTATACACTCTAACAAAAAACTGGGTCCGGGGAAAGCCTGTTTAGGCTACTCCATTTTAACGAGGAAAAGTGTATTTATTTTATTTCTCTTTTTCCTCCCTTCCCAGTTTCTTTTCCCCGATCCACACCCGCGCTTCACCCATCACCGTTGCTGTTTCTTTTCTTTCCCAAACCGCCGCCGCCGTTGCGTCGATTCCTCTCCTCCCCTCGCGTACAAAACGACTAGCCAAAGGAAGCTTCGAGGTCTTTCCTCCTTTCGAGCCCTCTCCCTCACCCTCTGCCCTCACGGTGAATTTGCCCTAGCTGACGCCACCACCGCCTCCTTCTCTGTGCTAGCCACCAAGCACCACTTGACCTCTCCTTCTCCTGGTCGCGGTCAACAGGAGTTCGCCGGGAGACCAGGCGTCAAGCCGTTGATAAGGAACCTTGTAAATGGATCGCCTTGAAAATCAGCTTGGGGAAGGGTATTGACGCCACACTCAAGAAAGATGAGAAGGTGAGTGATAAGTCATGGGGTTTGATCGCCATAAGTTGCCTTGATAAGATCGGAATTAGTTCTTTGCCTAAGAACTAGAAGGAAGCTCTCACCAAAGAGAAACTAAAATTTTCATTCAAACTTACTTGATTTTCCAAACAAGAGTTCTCCTATTTAACATCCCTTAAGATCCACTATGGACTAATTATGCAATAAATATCATGCTTGCATGCATGGTATTTATTATCCACTAATGCAACCACTAATCCCTAATACTAGCTTAATGCAACCATGCATGCATGGTATTTATTATACTAGCTTAGGAACTCTCAAAAATATATTAAAAACCCACAAAGGACATCAAAAGTCACTTTAGAAAAATCTCCCCAAAAATGCATACGAAAATGGTCCTCATGTTGGTCCAATTTCACATTCAAATTGAAGGAATGTGATCCATTTAGTTGTTGCATCCATTGTGCATTGATCCTCCTTTTCCTTGAGCCCCATTATTAAGCCTTCCAAAGCTTGCTTCATTCTCTTAGTCTTGGATCTCGTCATGGGTTCCCCAATTCCCTTAAATGCCTCTTCTGGGCTCACATCATTCCCTCCTTCTTTAGTTGAATTTGTCCTCGAATTTAGGTCTTCATCACCTACATTGAAAGGACTCAAATCAGCCACATTTAATGTTGCACTAACACCATACTCATCGGGTAAATCAATTTTGTAAGCATTGCCATTAATTCTTTCCAACACTTGGAATAGTCCATCTCCTCTTGGTTGAAGGTTTGATTTCCTTTGGGTAGGAAACCGTTCCTTCCTCATATGAACCCACACCCAATCACCGGGTTCAAGGACAACTCTTTTTCTCCCTTTGTTGGCTTGATTTGCATATTGCTCCATTTTCTTCTCAATTTGAGCTTTAACTTTCTCATGAAGCTTCTTCACATATTCTTCCTTTGTTTTGCCATCCTTGTGAACTAAAGAAGAAGTGTTAGGTAAAGGAAGCAAATCAAAAGGTGTTAGTGGATTGAACCCATAAACAATCTCAAAAGGAGAAAATTGAGTAGTAGAATGGACCGCCCTATTATAAGCAAATTCAACATGAGGTAAACGTTCTTCCCAAAATTTAATGTTCTTCTTAATAATTGCTCTAAGAAGAGTAGAAAGTGTCCTATTTACCACCTCAGTCTGGCCGTCAGTTTGTGGGTGGCATGTAGTGGAGAAAAGAACCCAGCTTGTTCCATAAGGTCCTCCAAAAATGGCTTAAAAATTTGGTGTCATGATCTGAAACAATGCTCCTAGGCATGCCATGAAGTCTTACCACCTCTTTGAAAACCAAATCTGCCACATGAGTTGCATCATCCACTTTGTGGCAAGGCATGAAGTGTTCCATCTTAGAGAATCTATCAACTACCACAAAAATGGAGTCCTTACCTTTTTGGATATGTGGTAACCCTAAAACAAAATCCATAGACAAGTCAGTCCAAGGAAAATAAGGAATAGGCAAAGGCGTGTAAAGTCCATGAGGTAATGTCTTAGATTTTACTTTTCTATACACAATGCACCGTGCACAAAATTTCTGCACATCATGTTTCATGTGTGGCCAATAAAAATATTCAAGCAGCATTTCTAAGGTCTTTTGAACCCCAAAGTATCCCATTAAACCCCCCTCATGTGCTTCCCTAACTAGCAATTTACGCATGGATCCTTTAGGCACACAAAGTCTGTTATTCTTAAACAAGTAGTTGTCATGCCTAACAAACTCATTTTGTGATTTCTTTTCACACGCAACATATAATTGGGAAAACTCATTATCATGTACATACAATTCCTTAATATGTTCAAAGCCAAGCAATTTAGTTTCAAGTGTAACTAACAAGTTATACCTTCTTGAAAGTGCATCTGCTACAACATTTACCTTTCCTTGCTTATGCTTAATCACATAAGGAAATTGTTCAAGAAATTCGACCCATTTGGCATGCCTTTTGTTGAGCTTCCCTTGCCCTTTCAAATACTTCAAAGATTCATGATCACTATGAATGACAAATTCTTTAGGCAAAAGATAATGCTGCCATGTTTGCAATGCTCTAACAAGTGCATACAATTCTATATCATAAGTGGAATAGTTGAGAGTGGCGTCACTTAGTTTCTCACTAAAATATGCAATGGGATGACCATCTTGAAGTAAAACAACCCCAATACCCACATGAGATGCATCACATTCAATTTCAAATGATTTGGAAAAATCAGGTAAAGCAAGAATGGGTGCATGTGTGAGTTTATCCTTAAGTGTTTGAAATGCCTTTTCTTGATTCTCTCCCCATCTAAAACCCATATTTTTCTAAACAATTTCATTTAGGGTTGCTGCTAATGTGCTGAAGTCCTTCACAAACCTTCTATAGAAACTTGCCAACCCATGGAAGTTCCTAACCTCACTCACAGTTTTAGGAGTTGGCCAATCTCTAATGGCCTTAACTTTCCCTTCATCAACCTGCACTCCTTTAGAACTTATGACAAAACAAAAAAAAACCACATGATTAGTGCAAAAAGAACACTTTTCCAAGTTAGCATATAGTTTTTCCTTTCTAAGGATATGCAAGACAGATTGGAGATGTGCGATATGCTCAACAAAAATCTTGGAATATACCAAAATATCATCAAAGTATACTACCACAAATTTTCCAAGAAATTCTCGTAAGACATGGTTCATAAGCCTCATAAAAGTACTTGGTGCATTAGTTAACCCAAAAGGCATTACCAACCATTCATACAAGCCATATTTGGTTTTGAAAGCTGTTTTCCATTCATCCCCTTCCCTTATCCTAATTTGATGGTACCCACTTTTCAAATCAATTTTAGAAAAGAAGCAAGCACCATGCAATTCATAAAGCAAATCATCAAGTCTAGGTATAGGATGTCTATACCGAATTGTGATGTTGTTGATAGCTCTACAATCAGTGCACATCCTCCATGATCCATCCTTTTTAGGCACCAAAATTACGAGTACAACAATAGGACTTAAACTTTCTCTAACCCATCCTTTTTGCAATAACTCCTCCACTTGATTTTGTATCTCCTTTGTTTCTTGAGGGTTGCTCCTATAAGCTGGCCTATTGGGCAAAGAAGCGCTGGGAATAAGGTCTATTTGGTGTTCAATCCTCCTCATTGGAGGCAAACCTTGAGGCACTTCCTTGGGAAACACATCCTCAAAATCTTGCAAAATAACAACAACATCACTAGGCAAGGAGTTAGTATTAGATTCCATGCAAGTTTCCTTGTACAAAAGAAGAAATATAGGCTGTCTTGTCAAATAAGCTTTCTTCGCCTCACTTCCTCTTGTAAACAAATTTTCTATTTTTCTCTCTTTCTTTTCCTCATTCTCTCTTTTCTTTTGAATTTTGTCCTCAAAATCAAGTATTTTCTTTTTCACACACTCTTTCTTTTTCTTAATCTCTCGCTCCTCTTTTTCTCTTTTCTCTCTCATTTTTATTTGATCCTCACAAACCTCTCTAGGTGATAATGGTACAAGTGTGACTTTGCGAGAATTGTGGACAAAAGAGAACTTGTTGGAGAATCCATCATGGTGAGCTCGCCTATCAAACTGCCAAGGTCTTCCAAGAAGAATGTGGCTTGCCTCCATAGGCACAATATCACATAGAACTTGATCTTCATATTTGCCAATGGAGAAATTAATCAACACTTGCTGGTTCACTACCAATTCACCACTATTACTTAGCCATTGGAGTTTATATGGTCTTGCATGTGGTGTAGTCTTGAGGTTGAGTTTGGTGACCAACCTAGTGCTTGCCACATTGGTACAACTTTCACCATCAATGATCATAGAGCATGTCTTATCTTGAATAAGGCAGCGGGTATGAAAAATATTTTCTCTTTGGTCCTCCTCATGCTCCTTGGCTTGGCTTCCCAATATTTTCTCTTGAATAAGAAGGCTGCTCCATCATTTACCTCATCGCTTGAGGAAGAGGAATGAGAAGTAATTTCTTCATTAGAGATACTCCCATTATCTCTCACCACCATAGTCTTCTTATTCGGGCATTCATATGCAATATGACCTTTTCCCAAACACCTAAAACACTTGATATCCCTACTCTTAGAAGTGGAAGAAGAGGTAGTAGGAATAGGCTTCTTAGTGCTTGCTGCCTCCTTTGAAGAAGAACCCTCCTCCTTTGGCTTGTCCTTCCAACTTGAAGAGTAGTTTGGAGAAGATGATTTCTTCATAACGCCCTTTCTCTTTAACTGTCGCTCTACTTTCATTGCTTGATGCACTAGGTCGTCAAGCTCCACATAATGTTGTAACTCCATAATGTCTCCAATATCTCGGTTTAGGCCATGGAGAAACCGAGCCATGGTAGCTTCCCTATCCTCCACAATATTGGCTCTAATCAAAGCCACCTCCATCTCCTTGTAGTAATCATCCACACTCCTACTCCCTTGGGTGAGTCTTTGCAATTTGTTGTGCAATTCCCTATGGTAGTGGGAAGGCACAAATCTCCTTCTCATCAAAGTCTTCATTTCGTCCCAAGTGTTGATAGGATGCTCTCCATACTTTCTTCTCTCCTTTTGCAATTGATCCCACCAAATTAAGGCATAATCGGTGAATTCAAGGGCAGCCACCTTTACTTTCATTATGTTTCGGGGGCATTCCTCCCTTGGAAGGAAGGTATATGGACTTTCACACCTCCTAGATCATCTTCTTGTCCATGGTCTCTACCTCCTCTTTCACGTCTTCTTCCCCCTTCATGCCTCCTTTCCCTTGGTGAATCATAGAATGGGTCACTTTGACGAGATTATTCATGATTAGAATTGCCCCCACGGTTGGAAACATTTTCTCCTTCAAGTCGGTCCATCCTTTCGTGTATTTCTTCAAGTTGTCTTTGAAGCATTCTTTCAAATTGTTGAGTAAGTGCCTCCATTTGAAGCCTATTAAGATCTCGCTTAGGGGAATGAGGTGATTTTTCCCCACTCATGCTTGCAAAGAAAAAAAAAGAAGATGACAAGGAAAATTACAAAAGAAATGTTAGACGGACCTCACCACTCTACTCACGTGGTTGCACTCAAATTTATCCACTCAGCTTCCTTTATAAGCTCTTAAGGAAAGATCGTTATCAATATCTTTCTCAAGACAACAAGTAGACAACCAAGTGAATAAGAAACCAACAAGAGAAATATGAGTAGAACAAGAGAAATAAATGGATAAAATGAGAATTTCAGTAATGACTAAGAGAAATGAAAGGAATATATCTTTGAATTCAGATTTCACAAAGAAAGAATATTGAGTCCTTTCAATTCACAAATCCTCCTTTTTTTTTTATCAGAAACCAATGACTCTAATGATTCCTTTCTCTTTTTTTTTGATTTTTTTTTTTTTTTGAGTTGAGGACCCAAATAGCGAATAGAAATTTATGATAGATAGGGATGGAGAGGTCAACAAAGATGGACAAGAAAAAAGATGAAAACAAGACACAAACCTGAAAATCAAGGAGCCAAGGCTCTAATACCAAATGATAAGGAACCTTGTAAATGGATCGCCTTGAAATTTAGCTTGGGGAAGGGTATTGATGCCACACTCAAGCAAGATGAGAAGGTGAGTGATAAGTCATGGGGTTTGATCGCCACAAGTTGCCTTGATAAGATCGGAATTAGTTCTTTGCCTAAGAACTAGAAGGAAGCTCTCACTAAAGAGAAACTAAAATTTTCATTCAAACTTACTTGATTTTCCATACAAGAGTTCTCCTATTTAACATCTCTTAAGATCCACTATGCACTAATTATGCAATAAATATCATGCTTGCATGCATGGTATTTATTATCCACTAATGCAACCACTAATCCTTAATACTAGCATAATGCAACCATGCATGCATGGTATTTATTATACTAGCTTAGGAACTCTCAAAAATGTATTAAAAACCCACAAAGGACATCAAAAGTCACTTTAGAAAAATCTCCCCAAAAATGCATACGAAAATGGTCCTCATGGTGGTCCAATTTCACTTTCAAATTGAAGGAATGTGATCCATTTAGTTGTTACCTCCATTGTGCATTGATCCTCCTTTTCCTTGAGCCCCATTATTAAGCCTTCCAAAGCTTGCTTCATTCTCTTAGTCTTGGATCTCATCATGGGTCCCCCAATTCCCTTCAATGCCTCATTTGGGCTCACATCAGCCGTGCCCTAGGCTCTGCCCTCCTCTCCTCTTTCTTACCCATGCCCTAGTCTCTAGCTGACACCTTCTTCTTGCCAGCAGCACGAGTCCCTTCCCCCTCCGGCCGCTACAAGAGCTAGCCCACTAGTGTCGAGATTCCTCTCGCATCTTTGCCCAAGATTCCACTAGCCGACCTCACCGTGCCCTAGCTTTGTCGCCGGATCCTTGATCACCTCCGACCATCGCCGGATCCGGTTGATGGACAACAACTAGTTGAGGGCTGTGGAGCAACAAACACGGTTGTGAGGTATAGGTATTGTGTCCTGTGGATTTGAAATTTTATATGTTGTGGATTTCTCTTTGATCCAGCAGCTCACCTTGGTTTTGGCAGGACCTCCTTTCGGCAGCAACCTTTTCGGCTGTGAATTGAGGTGAGCAGGTAATTGATCTTAGTGGTAGATCATGGTATAATTTGGATTACATGATTAGTTGTTCATGTGACATTGGATTTATGTTTGAATTTTTAGTCTAATGGATGATTAGGGATTAGGTAACTAACCCTAATTAACTATTAGATTTAAATAGGTATATTGAGGTTATGTGATTAGGGTTTTACCCTAAATTAGTCTTAGGGATTGTATTTAGCTATTTTTATGAATTTAGATAAATAAAATATTTATATGTCATTTGACGCAGGACTCTGATTCGAAACGAGCATCTCGACGTCAGATTTGGACCGGATTAGACTCTTCTATATTGGAGGCAGGTACCTTGACCTATCTATTTTGATACGTCTTGTTGATATGTCTAGTAGATTTTAATAAGTAGTAATAATTATGATAATATCTGCATTGACATGTCACTATTTATTTCCGATCATGTATTGTTTGTTACTTGTTTATTATTTATGAGGGAGTGACATGCCATGCCCTATGATATACTGCACTCGTTAGATACCCTACTTGACATGTGTACCTAGATCAAATTATTTGATCCACATATCTTGGTACATATTATATGGAGTGGGATAGGATTAGGATGTTTCCCGGCTTAGTGACATGCACCATCTTCCATGATTGCATGTTGAGTGGTTGACAACTCCATTATTGTGAGCGCGTCGCCAGTTACATGGATCTGCACACACAACCACTCATGGGTTAGTGGTTTTTATTCAGGCAGGGTGTGTGCAGCAGGTTGATCTGTTTGGCTCAGTTGGTCCGCTCATGGGTAGTGTGACTTAGCATGGTAGCCGGCAGGGATCCCTCCCCGTTATCGCGTACCGGGAGATGAGAGCATTGCGCTCCATCACTATGTTTGAGGTAGGAGGATAGGCGTACTCCGACAGCATCCCGTCCACTCGGTCACTCATCAGGAGCAGTGACGACAGAGTGCACGGTTGTCATAGCCCTACCCACTCGGTCTCACCATCGTGTGTGAGATGGCTGACTGGCGTCAGGGGTGACCAGGACATGTTATTGACATCATATGCATTGTAACGACCACCCTTCTTACTACTACTACTCTCTAAGGATGACCGTTACTTAACTATTAACTCTACTTAACCGGTATGATTAAAAATCACATGGAAACCCTACCGAAAAATTTCGACAAAGTCTCCCCTGTACCGGTGACCTTATTCAACAATACATGCAATATATACTCAGCCACAAGCGGCTGGAACACATATCAATCAACCACACAGTATAATAAATTCAAAATAAAGAAAACAACAAAAGAAAATCATCACACAAGATTACAATTCTTCTACTACGTCCTAATCATATCAAAATAACAAATACTATCTCAAATGCTCCTAAGATAGCAAAAGACAATTAAAACTAAACTAAAACTTCTTTCCTAGTCCCAAGGCTTCCATAGTCCTGGCATCACACATCCTTCGAATACCTCCTTGTCGCCTTCCTTCTATATCTTTTCCTTTCCTGTATCTGCAGTAAGAGGAAGTGTAGTCTATATGCAAAATTTGCTTAGTAAGCGCTATCTAACTCACAAAAACTCGATATGCATGTGAATATACTGAAATAAAAACATGCTAAAACTGAATGCTAACATGTAAAGCTAAACATGTAAAACTACTCATGCTCTTCTAATAGGAAAGAACAGTAAGCTAATCTAAATAACATGCTAACATAAAAGGGAACTAAACTTGCTGATTCTAAAACAAAGTGAAACTTGATTCATTTGTTCTAACTTATTCTTTAATACTTTATGTTTATATAAAAACTCGTTTTACTTATTCAAAAACTTATACTTATAATACTTCAAAATAATAATCATCTTCTTCTTGGGCGAGGCAACTGTGCTTTTTCTTTTGTAACGACCCGACCCATTCGGCGGCCCATTTGGCGACCCTATGGTCGTCGACCGTCGGCCGGCCGTTACTACTAGTTTATCTAAACCTAGGGACGACTATGGAAGCCCAGCCCAAGGACAGAGAGTCCAACACAGTGCCACTGATAAAAGTAAAATACTTGTTATCTTTTAATACTTCTATATAATGCCTCGGCATTTTCTTTAGCACCTTGTGTGCCAAAATCCCTAAAGTCTTGACTTTGGGATTTACTTAAGGCCTTGGCCTTTTTCTTTCTTTTCTTTATCTTTCTTATACTCGTTAATACTTTTAAAAGAATTTAATAGAACTCTTAAAAAGAATATAGGCATGCTACAACAGAATTAAATCAAAGGAGAGAAAATCTGACTTCTATAAGCATGCTTTATCAGAGACAAATCAAAAGAAAGCATATCTAACTTCTTCAAACATGCTACAACATATTTAAAACAAAGGAAACAATTCTGAAATCTTTAAGCATGCTAAAATGAAAGCTGTTCAGATTTGTTATAATGCAAGGGAAAATCAAACTAAGGAGCTACACAATGAAACTAAACTGTATGCTCCAATTTACACCATTTCATGCTCTAATAACACAACAAAGATCTATAACTGATGTGCAAAAGATATCTAAAATCTGAATACCAAACTACACAAAAACCCAATGTTCAACAGAAAGAATTAGATGCTTAAAAGGGATCTAAAATTCTGCACCTCTACTAAATATGGTACACGCCTATTGTTAAAACAAAAGGAAGTAGATGTTTAAAGGAAACAAAATCTGCACTGCTAAAAGAGATAGACTACAATGCTACAATTGTGATTCACGCCTACTGTATTTTCAAAGGAAGTGCATTCTTAAGGAAATGCAACTGCACTGCAACATATAACTCTCATGCCTACTGCATGTACCAAAGGGAACTAGAAGCTTAATTAATGAAAAATAAAATCTGCATTGCTTCATTCATTGTGCATGCCAAAATGCAATTAGGGAAGAATTTGCTATTAGGAACTAAAGAGAAAGTATCAATTCTTCATGCCCAATGCTACAAAGATTTACTACTAAGAACTAAAACAACAATTGTTCTTCGTGCTCACTGTCTGCCACGGAAAGAAAACCGAATGTCCACAAACTCCAAAGAAAACTGCTCTTACCCTTCTCATTGCACAAACCGAAAACGGAAGGGAAATAAAAGCATCAAATCCGAATTCAAGCTATAAAAATTCGAGGTATAAAACCCACATGCTTGATCTTTACCCATCCTGTTCTTCCTTTGAAGGTCACGGCAGTAAACCCTAAGCTAACCTTCTTCACAGAAAAATTCGAAACCCAAAAGGAATAGAAATCCGGAACTATCCTACTGCAGGTGAGTAGCGACTTACCTATCCTTGGACTCAAAACCGGGAAGAGGAAGGGTTCTAGGGTTCGGATAACTCGATCTCTTGGTCTCTTCTTGTGCTCACGGCTTCCTTCTTGATGAGAGGAGCTCGATGGTGAGAAAACTTCATAGAGAGGGGCGCTCGCCGGCCGCCGGAGACGCCGGGTTGCTCGCTGCGTTTTCGCCGAGAAGAGCTGCGCCGTCGAACTCGAGATAAGGGGAGAGGGAAAGGATTCGGGAAAAAGAAAAACTTAATTCTGTTCTTATAACTAGGATTTCAATCATAACATATATATATATCTCGTACCCTTACCTTTTCACGAAATACTCGCATAAGAGTTGGTTGGCTGCGGTTTTGACCAAGTCAAAAGCCCCGGGTTCAATTCTCGGCTGCTACCTCTTTTCCTTCCTTTTATTTCTATTATCTAACTACGGCTTAAGAATATTTCGCACCATATATATTTAACAAAACTTGCTTAGCTTAGTTGGTTGGCTGACTTTGGTTAGGATCTAGTTCGGTCCGAGATCTTGGGTTCAAAACCCGACCTTAACACTTTTTATTATTATATATTTTTTTAAACTTCTTCCTCTTGGTAAAAATACCAAACGAACTCTAAAAATTACATAAAAATACTCTAAAAATCTCTAGAATTTTTCTAAAACATTTCTAGATTTTAATAAGGTCTTTTAGGACTCCAAAACATGAAATTTGGGGTGTTACAATCCTCCCTACCTTATAAAAAGTTTGTCCTCGAACTTAGAATAATTTCGAATATTTCTATCTCATACTATCCTCACACTCCTAGGTAACTTCCTCATGCTTCTGGTTCTAAATGACTCCCACTAATGATGCTCTTTGTTCCTTAGTCTCTTAACTTCTCGGTCCTCTATCATTTATCTGGCATCGTACACATTAGTGGTCTTTGGAAGACTTGATATCTTCTCTATCCTTTCTAAACATACTTATGTATATATGAAGATAAGAGAAACAAAACTAAAGTTGTCTCTATTCTTTCTAAGCATATGTATCCAAATATTGAAAATTAAAACATGAATTTTCTTATTTCCTAAGCACATATAAGCAGATGCTCTATACCGCAAATAATAAAGAAAGCATAAAAGAAAATTAAATACTTTCTTACTTGAAGACGGCAAGGAAGGTGCTGATGTGTGATGCAGGAGAATGGGAACTGCTCTGATACCAACTTTAACGACCACCCTTCTTACTACTACTACTCTCTAAGGATGACCGTTAGTTAACTACTAACTCTACTTAACCGGTATGATTAAAAATCACATGGAAACCCTACCGAAAAATTTCGACAGAGTCTCCCCTGTACCGGTGACCTTATTCAACAATACATGCAATATATACTCAGCCACAAGCGGCTGGAACACATATCAATCAACCACGCAGTATAATAAATTCAAAATAAAGAAAACAACAAAAGAAAATCATCACACAAGATTACAATTCTTCTACTACGTCCTAATCATATCAAAATAACAAATACTATCTCAAATGCTCCTAACATAGCAAAAGACAATTAAAACTAAACTCAAACTTCTTTCCTAGTCCCAAGGCTTCCATAGTCCTGGCATCACACATCCTTCTAACACCTCCATGTCGCCTTCCTTCTATATCTTTTCCTTTCCTGTATCTGTAGTAAGAGGAAGTGTAGTCTATAAGCAAAATTTGCTTAATAAGCGCTATCTAACTCACAAAAACTCGATATGCATGTGAATATACTGAAATAAAAACATGCTAAAACTGAATGCTAACATGTAAAGCTAAACATGTAAAACTACTCACGCTCTTCTAATAGCAAAGAACAGTAAGCTAATCTAAATAACATGCTAACATAAAAGGAAACTAAACTTGCTGATTCTAAAACAAAGTGAAACTTGATTCATTTGTTCTAACTTATTCTTTAATACTTTATGTTTATATAAAAACTCGTTTTACTTATTCAAAAACTTATACTTATAATACTTCAAAATAATAATCATCTTCTTCTTGGGCCCGGCAACTGTGCTTTTTCTTTTGTAACGATCCGACCCATTCGGCGGCTCATTTGGCGGCCCATTTGGCGACCCTATGGTCGTCGACCGTCGACCGTCGGCCGAGCCGTTACTACTAGGTTATCTAAACCTAGGGACGACTATGGGAGCCCAGCCCAAGGACAGAGAGTCCAACACAGTGCCACTGATAAAAGTAAAATACTTGTTATCTTTTAATACTTCTATATAATGCCTCGGCATTTTCTTTAGCACCTTGTGTGCCAAAATCCCTAAAGTCTTGACTTTGGGATCTACTTAAGGCCTTGGCCTTTTTCTTTCTTTTCTTTATCTTTCTTATACTCGTTAATACTTCTAAAAGAATTTAATAGAACTCTTAAAAAGAATATAGGCATGCTACAACAGAATTAAATCAAAGGAAAGAAAATCTGACTTCTATAAGCATGCTTTATCAGAGACAAATCAAAAGAAAGCATATCTAACTTCTTCAAACATGCTACAACATATTTAAAACAAAGGAAACAATTCTGAAATCTTTAAGCATGCTAAAATGAAAGCTGTTCAGATTTGTTATAATGCAAGGGAAAATCAAACTAAGGAGCTACACAATGAAACTAAACTGTATGCTCCAATTTACACCATTTCATGCTCTAATAACACAACAAAGATCTATAACTGATGTGCAAAAGATATCTAAAATCTGAATACCAAACTACACAAAAACCCAATGTTCAACAGAAAGAATTAGATGCTTAAAAGGGATCTAAAATTCTGCACCTCTACTAAATATGGTACACGCCTATTGTTAAAACAAAAGGAAGTAGATGTTTAAAGGAAACAAAATCTGCACTGCTAAAAGAGATAGACTACAATGCTACAATTGTGATTCACGCCTACTGTATTTTCAAAGGAAGTGCATTCTTAAGAAAATGCAACTGCACTGCAACATATAACTCTCATGCCTACTGCATGTACCAAAGGGAACTAGAAGCTTAATTAATGAAAAATAAAATCTGTATTGCTTCATTCATTGTGCATGCCAAAATGCAATTAGGGAAGAATTTGCTATTAGGAACTAAAGAGAAAGTATCAATTCTTCATGCCCAATGCTACAAAGATTTACTACTAAGAACTAAAACAGCAATTGTTCTTCGTGCTCACTGTCTGCCACGGAAAGAAAACCGAATGTCCACAAACTCCAAAGAAAACTACTCTTACCCTTCTCATTGCACAAACCGAAAACGGAAGGGAAATAAAAGCATCAAATCCGAATTCAAGCTATAAAAATTCGAGGTATAAAACCCACATGCTTGATCTTTACCCATCCTGTTCTTCCTTTGAAGGTCACGACAGTAAACCCTAAGCTAACCTTCTTCACAGAAAAATTCGAAACCCAAAAGGAATAGAAATCCGGAACTATCCTACTGCAGGTGAGTAGCGACTTACCTATCATTGGACTCAAAACCAGGAAGAGGAAGGGTTCTAGGGTTCGGATAACTCGATCTCTTGGTCTCTTCTTGTGCTCACGGCTTCCTTCTTGACGAGAGGAGCTCGATGGTGAGAAGACTTCATAGAGAGGGGCGCTCGCCGGCCGCCGGAGACGCCGGGTTGCTCGCTGCGTTTTCGCAGAGAAGAGCTGCGCCGTCGAACTCGAGATAAGGGGAGAGGGAAAGGATTCGGGAAAAAGAAAAACTTAATTCTTTTCTTATAACTAGGGTTTCAATCATAACATATATATATATCTCGCACCCTTACCTTTTCACGAAATACTCGCGGAAGAGTTGGTTGGCTGCGGTTTTTACCAAGTCAAAAGCCCCGGGTTCAATTCTCGGTTGCTACCTCTTTTCCTTCCTTTTATTTCTATTATCTAACTACGGCTTAAGAATATTTCGCACCATATATATTTAACAAAACTTGCTTAGCTCAGTTGGTTGGCTGACTTTGGTTAGGATCTAGTTCGGTCCGAGATCTTGGGTTCAAAACCCGACCTTAACACTTTTTATTATTATATATTTTTTTATACTTCTTCCTCTTGGTAAAAATACCAAACGAACTCTAAAAATTACATAAAAATACTCTAAAAATTTCTAAAAATCTCTAGAATTTTTCTAAAACATTTCTAGATTTTAATAAGGTCTTTTAGGAATCCAAATCATGAAATTTGGGGTGTTACAATCCTCCCTACCTTATAAAAAGTTCGTCCTCGAACTTAGAATAATTCCGAATATTGTTTCATTTTTGCACGTTCGTATTGATTTTAATAAGTTATTAATACGAATTTGGGGTCCTAGAACCCTGCAGAACTTAACACGTTCGACCTAAGTCACCTTAAGTTATTAATTCCATTAAATATTAATTTCCATAATCGGTTCCCAGTACTGACGTGGCGAGGCACATTGCCTTCTTGGATATGGGAGCAACCACCACCGACTAGACAAAACCTTTTATAGAAAGCTAATATTTAATTTCCTAAAATAACTTTAGGTTAACCGAAAAGAACAATCAAATCACAAGAAAAAAAAACAAAAGAACACTATATCGAAAATAAATTCGAAACTCTAGAATCATATGCCTCTTGTATTTAGTATTATTTCCAAAAATAACTAGTATGATGCGGAAAGAAAAATTACTAGTTATACCTTTTAGAAATACTTCTTGATCTTCTACCGTATTCCTCTTCTAACCTCAGACGTTGTGTGGGCAACGATCTTCCGAGATGAGAACCACCAAGCACCTTCTTCTTCGTTGCAAATTTCGGCCATCAAAACTTCTTCTAGGATGAAGAGGTTCGGCCACCACCACCATGCTCCAAGGGATGCTAGAAACAAAGCTTTCTTTCTCTCCTTCTTCTTCTTCTTCTCTAAACTTGATCCGGCCACCATATGGGTCTCCACAAGAAGGATGAGGTTCGGCCATCAAAGAGAAGAAAGGAGGAGAGGATGGCCGGCCACACCAAGGAAGAAAAAGAGAGAGGAAAAATAATAGAGTTGTTCGCCATGAAGGCACCTCTACCCTCTCTTTTATAATCCTTGGCCTTAGCAAATAAGGAAATTTAAATAAAAATTTCCTTAATTCTTTTGCCATTGATAAGGAAAATTTATTTAATTAAAAATAATTTTTTTCTCATCAACAATGTGGCCGGCCACTTTAAACCAAGCAAGGGAAATTTAATTCAATTAAGAATTAAAACTTTCCTTATTTGTTTCCGGAAATTTTATAAAAAATTTCTCTAATAATTTTCCCTTCATGATGGACAATAAAAAGGAAATTTTATAAATTAAAATATTTCTTTTAAACATGTGGATAAAAAGAAAGTTATCTTTAAAAATTAAAATCTCTTCCAATCTACAAATAAGGAAAGATATCTAATTTTTTCTTAATCCTTGTAGAAGCTTTATAAAAGAGATATTTAATTTTTAAACTCTCTTTTAAATCATGAACATGATTAAAAGGAAAGTTTTTACAAAAATTAAAATCAACCTTTTAATCTACAAATAAGGAAAGAGATTTAACTCTTCTCTTAATCTTTTGTAGAATCTTATAAAAGGAAAGATTTAAATTTTTAAACTCTCTTTTAAATCATGTTATCCACATGAGAAAAAAAATAAAATTCCTTTTTATTTTAATAGGGTCGGCCACCTAAGCTTGAGTTCAAGCTAGGGCCAGCCACATGAATTCACCCATGAACCAAAACATGGCCGGCCCTAGCTTGGTCTCCAAGCTAGCTTGGCCGGCCCCTTATAGGATGGGTAAGAAGGTGGGTATAGGTGGGTATAGTACTCTATAATTAAGAGGCTACGATAGGGACCGAGAGGAGGAATTGGTTTTGGTCTCCCGATGAAATTAAGCATCCCGTGTTCGCCCCGAACACACAACTTAATTTCATCAATAATAATTCATTCCACTAAAGAACTATTATTGAACTACCGCACCAATCCCAAATTACATTTTGGGCTCCTTCTTATTATGAGTGTGTTAGTCTCCCTGTGTTTAAGATAACAAATGTCCACTAATTAAGTAAGTTACTGACAACTCGCTTAATTAATATCTAGCTCCAAGAGTAGTACTACTCAACTTCATCGTCATGTCGGACTAAGTCCACCTGCAGGGTTTAACATGACAATCCTTATGAGCTCCTCTTGGGGACATTCTCAACCTAGATTACTAGGACACAGTTTCCTTCTATAATCAACAACACACACTATAAGTGATATCATTTCCCAACTTATCGGGCTTATTGATTCATCGAACTAAATCTCACCCATTGATAAATTAAAGAAATAAATATCAAATATATGTGCTTGTTATTATATTAGGATTAAGAGCACACACTTCCATAATAACTGAGGTCTTTGTCCCTTTATAAAGTCAGTATAAAAGAAACGACCTCTAATGGTCCTACTCAATACACTCTAAGTGTACTAGTGTAATTATATAGTTAAGATAAACTAATACCTAATTCCACTACGACCTTCCAATGGTTTGTTCCTTTCCATCTTGGTCATGAGCTACTGTTTATAATTTATAAGGAACTGATAACATGATCTTCTGTATGTGACACCACACATCATGTTTTTTACAATATAAATTAATTGAGCAACTACATTTATCATAAATGTAGACATTTGACCAATGTGATTCTTATTTCTAGATAAATGTTTATACCAAAAGCTAGGCTTTTAGTATACACTCTAAATGTTGATATGCATACAGGATTTATGAGACTTTGGGTCTGACGGCCTTGATATTCCTATACCCAGGTTCTGGTTAGTACAGTTACTCCTTATCTTTCTGTTCTGCACTTTCTATATGTTATATCAGGAGATTGTACGCATAGTTATTGCTATTTGATATAATTTACAATGCATGTCAACTAGGTATTCGCTGAGTGTTGGACTCACACCCCGTTATTACTCTTTTCAGGTTGAGGTTGTCCGGAGGAGTTCCAGTCGCTAGTCCCCCACAACTGCACGTCGCGATGAGTTCACACAGTTTGGGTTTTACTTATTGTGTTAGACTTTGCTTTTCAGACTTATAGCTTGACATTTGGATTTTGTACGTTTTGTTATCGATGGATTTTTATTTGGAGGATATCGATTTTTAGCTTTATGGGTGTAGTTGAGTAGGAGTTTTTGCGATGTTTTCCTTATCTGTGCTTATGTGTAGTTTTCATTATAAAACTGCATGGATGTTTGCTATATTTATACTATTATTGTTCCGGCCGTGTTGGCCGATGTATATGTGGCCCTGAGGGCATTGTAGGAAATTTCAGATTGTCACCCGTACAAGGGAGATACTGCCGAAATTTTCTCTGGCAGTGACTATCTGAGGCGTGACATGGGAAGACCTAGTGAGTAACGGCACGGCTAAGGGTCGTCGGTCGATGACATAAGGGGTCGCCAAATGGGCCACCAGTTGGGCCTCCCTAGGGGCCGAGGGGCCTGGTTGTTACAGATTTCTCAATCGACTATGTACATTGTAGTTTAAAGTCTCCGGTTCCTCCCAAGAAGACCCGTCCGGGTTACTTTAAGAGATTTTCCGATCGACTATGCTTTTGAATTAAACTAAAAATGCTTTCACTAACCTCGTGATGGTTTAATGTCTTCGAGATTCCTTAAGGAAAACTGCTTGATCATTCCTTAAAGTCCCCAATCAACGACCGCTTGAGCAGAATAAAAATGTTTGCCCGGTAATTACTACGCTGCTTAAACTGCACTTATTTTTTGAGCGATATTTGGCCTGCATTGCATTTACCAAATGAAGTACATAAATTATAAGCATACTTGTTATTTGTTTGCAGGGCCAAACGAAGGGAAATTGCTTAAAGTAAACTTGATTTGTTCTTTTGATAGCGTTGAATTTCACATGATTAGATGATTGAAGTACACTGAAGAGGTGTTAGTCCGCTCATTCTGGGATATCGTCCACTCGGTCACTCATCAGGAGCAGTGACGACAGAGTGCACGGTTGTCATAGCCCTACCCACTCGGTCTCCCCATCGTGTGTGAGATGGCTGACTAGCGTCAGGGGTGACCAGGACATGTTATTGACATCATATGCATTACTTGCATTTATTGCTTGTGTTTATTGCACTTTATATGCTGCATATTGGATGGATGCATTGTTTGCCATGCATACAGGATTTATGAGACTTTGGGTCTGACGACCTCGATATTCCTATACCCAGGTTCTGGTTAGTACAGTTACTCCTTATCTTTCTGTTCTGCACTTTCTATATGTTATATCAGGAGACTGTACGCATAGTTATTGCTATTTGTTATAGTTTACTATGCATGTCAACTAGGTATTCGCTGAGTGTTGGACTCACACCCCGTTATTACTCTTTTCAGGTTGAGGTTGTCCGGAGGAGTTCCAGTCGCTAGTTCCCCACCTCTGCGCGTCGCGATGAGTTCACACAGTTTGGGTTTTACTTATTGTGTTAGACTTTGCTTTTCAGACTTATAGCTTGACATTTGGATTTTGTACGTTTTGTTATCGATGGATTTTTATTTGGAGGATATCGATTTTTAGCTTTATGGGTGCAGTTGAGTAGGAGTTTTTGCGATGTTTTCCTTATCTGTGTTTATGTGTAGTTTTCATTATAAAACTGCGTGGATGTTTGCTATATTTATACTATTATTGTTCCGGCCATGTTGGCTGATGTATATGTGGCCCTGAGGGCATTGTAGGATATTTCAGATTGTCACCCGTACAGGGGAGATGCTGTCGAAATTTTCTCTGGTAGTGACTATCTGAGGCGTGACATGGGAAGACCTAGTGAGTAACGACACTGCTAAGGGTTGTCGACATGACATGAGGGTTAAAGCCTCCAGTTGCCTCCCTTGAGGGGCCGTCCGGGTCACTTCAGATTTCTCAATCGACTATGTACATGATAGTTTAAAGTCTCCGGTTCCTCCCAAGAAGACCCGTTCGGGTTACTTCAAGAGATTTTTCGATCGACTATGCTTTTGAATTAAACTAAAATTGCTGTCACTAAACTCGTGATGGTTTAATGTCTTTGAGATTCCTTAAGGAAAACTGCTTGATCATTCCTTAAAGTCCCCAATCGACGACCGCTTGAGCAGAATAAAAATGTTTGCCCGGTAATTACTACGCTGCTTAAACTGCACTTATTTTTCGAGTGGTATTTGGCCTGCATTGCATTTACCAAATGAAGTACATAAATTATAAGCATACTTGTTAATTTTTTGCAGGGCCAAACGAAGGGAAATTGCTTAAAGTAAACTTGATTTGTTCTTTTGATTGCGTTGAATTTCACATGATTGGATGATTGAAGTACACTGAAGAGGTGTTAGTCCGCTCATTCTGGGATATCGCCGACCCGCATTATCATCATCGTATTGTTGTCTTCTGTCAGATTCTACTCCCACCTCTATAGGAATTATAGCTTCTCCTCCATAAATCAGTTGGAAGGGAGTAATCCCTGTAGCTTCTCGGGGTGTGGTGCGATATGCCTAAAGAACACTGGGCAATTCCTCTACTCAGCTGCCTCCGACATGATCCAGTTTGGTTTTTAAACCTCTTATAATCTCTCTGTTGGTTACTTCAGCTTGACCATTACTCTGTGGATACGCCACAGAGGTGAATGCTTGAGTGATACTATACCTTTTACACCAATCTAAGATTCTGTCTCCTTGGAACTGCCTTCCATTGTCAAAGACTAATTTATAAGGAATACCAAATCTGCGAACAATATTTTTCCACAAGAATTTAATAACCACATCTTCAGTAATTCGGGCAAGTGGTTCTGCTTCTACCCATTTAGAGAAATAGTCTACTGCTATTAATAAAAACCTTCTTTGTGCAGTTGCCATAGGAAATGGACCAACTATATCCATGCCCCACTGATCAAAGGGGCAGGAAACCAAAGAGGTTCTTAATAATTGTGTAGGATGATGTAAAATATTCTGATGTTTTTGATAAGAAATGCAAGTTCTTACAAATTTGGTAGCATCTTCATGTAAAGTGGGCCAGAAATATCCTGCTAATAGAATTCTACAGGCCAAGGATCTTCCTCCTATATGACTGCCACATGAGCCCTGATGAACTTCTTGTATATCTTCTGTCCCAATACATTTAAGTAAATGTCCAAAGAAAGCCCTTTTATATAACTGTTCCCCTATCATAGTGTATTAGGAAGCTCTTTTCTTAAATATCCTTGCTTGTTCTGTATTAATTGGAAGAATACCTTGTTGCAAATATAATATGATTTGTGCTCTCCAATCACTCTGTATTTCTATTTCAGCCTGTCTTTCAATGCAAGATACTAATAATGTCTGCTCGACTGGCCGATCCAGGTTCTATGGCGTTATAGCAGAGGTTAATTTAGCTAGTTCATCCGCTACTTGATTCTCAGATCGAGGAATTTTTTGTATATTTACTTCTTGAAACTGAGCTTTTAACTTATCAAATGCCTCAGCATATAACTTGAGTATATCATTATTGATTTCAAAGTTACCTGATAATTATTGGATTGAGCAACACCCGCCCGAGAGTACTGTTGGCCAACACAATAATCGCATGTGCTAAAAAATATGGACGTAACCACCGGGCGGTTAACGCTAATGCGTAAGCCAACTTTTCGAGTGTAGTATATCTACACTCGGCTCCTTTTAATAAATGGCTGAAAAAATATACAGGTTGTTGCTCTTTCCCTTCTTGTCTAACTAACACCGAGCCTACAACATTCTCATTGGCCGATAGATACACCCATAAAGTTTCTCCTACTACGGGTTTAGCCAATACAGGAAGGGTGGACAAGTAGTCTTTCAATTCCTAGAAAGCTTTGTCACATTCTTCATCCCATTGAAATTTGTTTGCCTTCTGGAGTATTTTGAAGAAATGGAAGCTACGATTGGCTGACCTTGAGATGAATCTAGACAAGGCGATGATCCGGCCGGTGAGTCTTTGGGTTTCTCTCAGGTTGCATGGTGGCTCCATGCTTTGAAGTGCTTTGACCTTGCTTGGGTTGGCCTCTATTCCCCGTTCGGACACCATATACCCCAGGAACATTCCACCCTTTGCTCCAAACAAACATTTGCACTGGTTCAATTTGAGTCCATATTACCTCAATGTTCTGCAAGTCTCCTCTACATCCCTGCAGAGATCAGTAGCCTGAAGAGACTTAATTAAAATATCATCAACATATACTTCCATATTTCTTCCAATCTATTTCTGGAAGACCTTGTTCATAAGCCTTTGATAAGTCGCTCCTGCATTTTTTAGTCCAAACGACATAACATTATAATAATAAGTACCTTCAGATGTTATAAAACTGACCTTCTCTTGATCTTCCTTAGCGAGAGGAACCTGATGATAGCCTTGATAAGCGTCCAGCATAGAAATAAATTCACACCCGACTGTAGAATCCACTAACTGTTCGATCTAGGGTAATGGATAATAATCCTTCGTACAGGCCTTGTTAAGATCATGGAAATCAATACATACCCGTCATTTGTTTCTTGGTTAAGAGACCAAGACAACATTATCCAACCAACTGGGGAACTGTACCTCCCTGATATACCCGGTTTCCATCAATTTATCCACTTCTCCCTTGATGATCTGATTTTGCTCTGCATTGAAATTCCTCTTTCTCTGCATCACAGGCCGAGCATCTGGGGAGACATGTAAAGAATGCTCCATTATCGAAGGAGAAATGCCTGTGACTTCTTTAGGTGTCCAAGCAAAGACATCATTATTCTTCTTCAAATATTGAACCAGCTCGATTTTCAATGTAGGATCAAGATCGACCGCGACATAGGTAGTAGCCTCAGGTCGACCAGTCTGTATCTGGATCTCTTCCTTCTCCTCGTAAACCAGGGCAGGTGGCCTCTCTTGAATAGCATTAACCTCCATTTTTTGCACTTTCCGGGCGGCATTGGCCTCAGTCCTGACTATCTCCACATAGTATTTTCGAGCCGTCTTCTGATCACCCCTTACTTCCCTGACCTAATCCTCAACAGGAAATTTAATTTTTTGGCAAAAAGTAGAAATGACCGCCCTAAACTCATTTAGGGTCGGTCGACCCAATATCACATTATAGGTGGATGGGGCATCCACCACCATGAAGTAAGATCTTCTTGTCCTCATTAGGGGCTCCTCTCCTAAAGATATGGCCAACTTTATTTGACCCAACGGTTGTACTTCGTTACCAGTGAATCCATATAGAGGAGTCACCATCTGTTGGAGTTCTCTTGGGTCAATCTGCAGTTGATCAAAAGCCTTTTTGAAAATAATATTTACAGAACTACCAGTGTCTATGAAGGTGCGAGAAATAGTATAATTAGCTATCACAGCCTTAATTATTAATGCATCATCAAGGAGTATTTCTACCCCTTCAAGATCTTTGGGCGCGAAACTGATTTCTGGCCCTGCTGCTCTTTCCATGCTGCATCCTACAGCATGGTTCTCGAGTCTTCGTGCGTGTGCTTTTCTGGCCCTGTTAGAATCTCCATTAGTGGGTCCGCTCGCGATCATATTGATGCTGCCTCGGGCGGCATTGCTCCTATTTTCTTCTTGTCGGGCGGTCATGGCCTCAGGCTGAGTCTTCTCAGGCACTTGAGTTGTACCGACCGGGACTGGTAATACACCTTGTTGAGGCTCGACCGGTCGATATTCTAATTTGAGTGGGCTTTGCTGCCTGGGATATTGCTGTTGATAATAGTTTTGCCTCTAATATCGATCCCTATTTGCTATCCTATTTTTCAGAACAAAGCAGTCTTCTGTATGATGACTGCTGGTCTTGTGATAAGTGCACCATCTTCTTGGTGCTTCTTGTTACTGTAACACCCACTAAGCTTTTAAGAATAAATATGAGAATGATGAATTTTGCCTTAGAAAAATAATAAGAAGTGAGTTGAAGTAAAAAGAAATAAAATGAAATAAAAAGAAGTAATGGTCAAGGATTGAACCTTGAACCTCTTATATTATATTTCTTAGAGTTAATGGGTAATAACCAGTTGGGATAGAGAGAAGATATTGATAGCAAAGGATCGAAACTCATGATAAAGGTGAGAATAAAAGATAGCCAAAAGAAAACAAGTAAAGAACAAGAGAAAGGCAATTTGCCTTCCTCCCTTCCTCTCCCTTTTTCACTCTTCTCTTGCCGAAAATAAAAGAGACCATTAAGGGGATTCATTCCCCCTTATTTCACCATGAATGATGGGGATAAATAAATAAATAAAAATAAAAATAAAATAGAAAAAAAAAGGCTAAGGGAGAAGGAAAGCAAAAACTAAGTTTGCTACCTCTTCCCCCTTAACATAAAAGAGAATATGTAAAGGGAAATTCTATTTTCTCTCATTTTTCTCATTCTCTCCTCTCCCACACCGAAACCTTAGTTCCCCTCTCCTCCATTTTCGGCCCCAAGCCAAGGCTTTCTCCTAAGAAAACCTAAGATACAAGGAGGATTTAGCAAAGGAATCAAGGGAAAGGAACTAGAAGAAGAGGCTACTTCTTCTTCACCATACCTTAGATCCACAAGCGAAAAAGGATGTAAGCTTTCCCTCACCTGTGGTACAAGGCTTTTATGTGTTTTTCGGATTTTATGAAGATTTTAAAACCTAGAAACAAGTTTGAGAAAATTCGGCTAAGAAGAGCTTTCAAAAAAATCTAGTGATGTTTAACTAGTCTTCACTACATGATAGATTTTCTATGCCATGGAAAAGGGTTCTTCTTCATGTTTTTATACCTATATGATTCTTGATCAGAGAAGTACTTAACCCTAGAATTTCGGCCAAAAATATTTTTAAGAGGCTAGGGAAATTTATTGTTTTACCCAACTAGTACAAGGTTCTTCCTATGAAATATTAAGGATCATGTATTAGTTTTCTTGCTTAGAAGATATTTGAACTAAAAGAAAACCCACTCATATGTTTCGGCCAAGAAAGGGTTTAGGGTTAGGAAGACCCTTAAATTTAAATAAACATGCTCATGTGATAGAATACAAATATCTTAAAAGAGTTGTATGGTTGAATATTGCTAGAACTTCATGAACTCTTTCTTAGGGTTTTCAGCCATGATGAGATGAATAGCTTAGAAAAGCTTAAACAAAACTTTAATATGCTCAATACCTCTGTGATGTTTAGATATGAAATTTGTCTAATGCCCTCATGCTTGATTAGAGTGTAGAAAAATTGGTTATATGACATATGACATGTATGATCACAAGAGTCCAAGTTTGTTCATGAACCAAATATATATATATGTTTCTTAGTAAATTTTACCATGAAATTTACTTAGGTTTTTCATGCTTTAGGCCACTTAAAAACCTAGCTAAAGAATGGTAGGTTTCGGCCATGAGAAAAAAATAAAAGAAAAAGAGAAAAAGTCATAATCACAAGAAGCTTAAAACCAAGATAAATATGATACCATGTTTCCTATGATAGGATAATCACAAGATACACCCTTATGCTTAATATGTATGCTTGTGATTTATGACTTATGATATGATATGCATGCTTTTATGATATGATATGCTTTGTGCTTAAATTATGCATGCTTATGTTATGATATGTGGTTAAATTATGCATGCTTGATGCTATGTTTAGTGCTTAAAATATGCATGCTTTCATGATATGATATGTGGTTAAATCATGCATGCTTGATGATATGCTTTATGCTTAAGACATGCATGTTTTTATGATCTATGCCTAAGTGATGCATATTGATATGACATGATGTATGCCTAAGTGATGCATACCTTTATGATATGATGTATGCCTAAGTGATGCATACCTTTATGACATGATGTATGCCTAAGTGATGCATACCTTTATGATATGATGTATGCCTAAGTGATGCATACTTTTATGACATGATGTATGCCTAAGTGATGCATACTTTTATGATATGATGTGTGCCTAAGTGATGCATGCTTTTATGATACATGATATGTATGACATGTATTTTACTTTATATGTGAGTGGCTTGTACCAAGGGTGGACTCCTAATCAGTCCCTAGGCCTTGCTTTGTGATCTAGGCCAAGCCTTGCTTTGTGATCTGGGCTAATAAGGGATGAGCTCCTTAGTACACCCCTAAGCCTTGCTGTGTGATCTAGGCTAAGCCTTGCTTTGTGATCTGGGCTAATAAGGGATGGACTCTTTAAATACGCCCCTAGGCCATGCTTTGTGATCTTGACCTAGTTCCTAGTATGATTCAAGACTTGCTACCTTGGATATACTTAGGACGCGCACATCTATGTTATGTATGTATGGTACAAGCCGGGGCCCTAAATATGTTGATATTATTTTCAAGTATATATGTAAAAGGAAATGGTTTAAAGGATCATGAGACATACACATGTTTTGCGGATACATGTTTTCCAAAATCATATTGCATACACCTTATGATTATGCTATGTTTCATGTTATGCTCTTGATTATGATATGCCATGATAAGGTATGTTTACGTTATGTTCATGCTATACCTTATAGACATGTTTCGGCCATTGAGTTGTTGATGCTTGATATATAGATTTCGGCCAAGGATATGATGATGCCTTGATGTACATGTTTCGGCCAAAGTATGATGCTTTGATATACATGTTTTGGCCATGCTTTGATATACCATGATACTTGTTGTTATGCCATGTCTAGCTATGCTTTATACAATGCACTATGTATATGTTTCGGCCATGGTGATGCTTGATATGCTATGACTAGTTGAGATTATATTATGATGCATGATATGCTTGAATAGAATGCTATGTTATGCCATGATTAGTTTAGATTATGACTTGTTGATGCATTCTTGATTATGTGCTGATTGTTGGTTTTAGTGAGTAGGAAAGGAACTTACTGAGCCATGAGTGCTCAGAGCTTACTTTCCTTGTACCACAGATAAAGGAAAAAGCTGGATGAGTTAGAGGAGCAGCAGGAGGGGCAACGAAGATGTGTGTGGCGGTGGCTAGGCAACCAAATAAATAAGAACCTGCTTAAAGTTTCTTTAAAGAACTATGCATTGGTATTTTATGACTTGTGATACCTAAACATGTGTGGCTTGACATTATGGTTCCACTGGATTTGATGTTATGATTTTTGATGCCATGTGATAGTATAGTTCAAAAGAAATTTAAAAGAAAAGTTTATTTAAAACTATGAAAATTATTTTAAGTCTTCCGCTGTTTTAAAAAGAAAAATTTATACGTAGAGTATCGTAGCCCCGTCCCTTAGGGTAGCAGGGAGGGCGGGCGTTACAGGTTGGTATCAGAGCCAAAGTTTATTGCCAGCTCACTACACACACATCAAGCCTCCTACCTGCCGCTCCAAGTAAGAATGTTTATGCTAAATTTGCTTGTTATATTCTTATGTTTGATTTTCTTGTCATATGCTTATGCTTTATTTTCTTTCTTGTTATATTGCCTATGCTTTATTTCTTTACTACATTGCTTATGCTTTATTTCTTTATGTCACGTTGTTGTCATTATATTCCTTATTTTTCCTTATGTTGTTTATGCTTTAATTTAATGTTTTACTTGCTTATGTTTGATGCTTTATTCTATGCTTTTAGTTATAATTTAGGTTAGGATTACATATTGGTAGGTTAGGAATAATACCAGAACAAATAGATAGAAACAAAAACAATAGGTTAGATTGGCTAAAAACGATAACCACTTACACTAGTCTGTTTGTCCGTATTTAGATAAACATGGTTAGGACACGCAATGCCCGAGCCGGAGGAACAGTGACTCCACCAGATCTGACACAGGTAGTCGCAGACCTCCAGCATTAGATCGCAGAGCAACAGCAGCTGATCACTACCTTGATGGGTCAGCAAGGCAACCCAGTCACCCCACCGGTGAATCCACTACCTGTTGTACCTACAGCTGCACCAATGCCCCCGGCAGCCCCTACTCCGATGGTCCGACAAGAGGCCTATCTGATTCAGTGGCAAAGGCTTAAGCCGGAAGCATTCTCGGGAAACTGTGAACCATGGGATGCGCAAGCCTGGCTCAAAACCGTGGAGAACATAATGGAATTATTGGATTGGCCTGAACACGAGAAGGTCAAATGTGCGTCGTTCTGTCTTACCGAAGATGCCCGGATGTGGTGGGACAGAGTAAAGGCAAAAAGACAAATCAACCAAATGCAGTGGACAGATTTTGAGACAGAATTCTTAGAGGAATTCTTCTATATGCGAGTGACTAACAAGCACTATGACGAGTTCACTGAGTTCCGGCAAGGTGACCTGTCAGTCAATGAAGCTGTCAAGAGGTTCAACCGCCTAGCTCGATTGTGCCCAGAACTGGTCCGAACTGAAAAAGAAAGGGTCCGGTTAATGTTAAAGATGCTCCGACCCGAGATAGCTCTGAACGTAGCAGCGCCCTGATTACTGAGCACTATCAGGAAGCAATGAATAAGGGCAAGAACCAAGCACTGACCGGAGGACAAAAATCGCACAGTACCAGAACTGACTGGAAAGGAAACTCAAGTGGAAAGAGGAAACAGTGGAATAAAACAAAAGGTGGTCCGGCCAATAAGCAGACCAAGTACCCTCAGTGTGCCACATGTGGGAAGATGCATTCTGGAGTATGTCGCCTGAGCACCAGAAAGTGCTACAATTGCGGAAAGGAAGGTCATTTAATAAGAGATTGCCCTACTCGGATTCAAGCACCACCTCCGCAGAACTTCCAGAACATGAGTGCCCCCGCACAGCTTCACCAGATGCAAGCTGCCATAGAAGGGACTTCAATCAGCCAAGGAAGATTGGAGGCCCCTCCCACTATGACCAATGCCAGAGTCTACTCTCTTACCAAGGAAGACGTGGCGAATGCCTCTACCGTTGTTACAGGTCAGCTATTTATTTACAATCAGTATGCTGCAGTATTATTTGATACCGGGGCAACGCACTCGTTTGTCTCAATTTCTTTCATGAAGAAGCTAGACATACCACTCCGAACTCTAGAGGACACATTCTTAACAACCTTACCATCCGGAGAGATTATGCCATCAGACTATATGCTGCAAGCAGTACTCATTCGGATTGCAAACAGAGAACTCTACTGCAATCTAATAGTACTTGATATGTAGGACTATGATATAATTTTGGGTATGGATTTCCTTAGCAAGTACGGCGCTTCAATCGAGTGCCGCAAAAGAAAAGTGATTTTCCGACCCGAAGATGAACCAGAGTTTGAATTTTACGGGGAATCAAAAGGAACGGAGAAGTTATTGTCATCTATTAAAGCACAAAAGATGTTATATAAAGGATGTATGGGGTTTCTAGCACACGTGGTTGATACCAATCAAGTCAAAGACCCGAAATTAGAAGACGTCAGAATAGTATGCAACTATCCAAAGGTATTTCCTGATGAACTACCAGGGTTGGCCCCTGACAGGGAGATAGAATTTGGAATCGAATTGATTCCTGGTACTCAGCCGATCTCGAAAGCACCTTATCGTATGGCTCCGGCTGAATTAAAGGAGCTTCAGGAACAGTTATCCGAATTACTCGGCAAGGGACTTATTCGTCCTAGTCACTCACCATGGGGAGCTCCAGTGCTATTCGTAAAGAAGAAGGATGGGTCTATGCGAATGTGTATAGACTACCGAGCGCTGAATAATGTGACGATCAAGAATCGGTACCCACTCCCGCGGATCGATGATCTGTTCGACCAACTAAAGGGTGCGACTGTTTTCTCAAAGATAGATCTACGATCCGGATATCATCAAGTGAAAGTAAAACCAGATGATATACCAAAAACAGCATTTCGAACCCGATATGGACACTATGAGTTTATAGTTATGCCTTTCGGAGTAACCAACGCTCCTGCAGTATTTATGGACTTGATGAATCGAGTATTTACGGCATACCTTGATAAATTTGTGATCGTCTTCATTGATGATATACTTATCTACTCGAGAACTCCAGAAGAACATGCCGAACACCTGAATACTGTACTACAGATCCTTCAAGAGAAACAATTATATGCAAAATTCTCCAAATGCGAGTTTTGGCTTGACCGAGTAATATTTCTAGGTCATGTCATCTCCAAAGATGGAGTTATGGTGGATCCAAGTAAAATCGAAGCTGTAAATAACTGGAACCGACCAAAGAATGCCAGCGAAGTCAGGAGTTTTCTAGGACTAGCAGATTATTACAGGAAATTCGTAGAGAATTTCTCCAAAATCGCAGCTCCTATGACAGCCCTCACCAAGAAAAATACAAAGTATGAATGGACAGAAGCTTGCGAGAAGAGTTTCGTGGAATTAAAAAGGAGACTAACCAGTGCTCCGATTCTTACTCTTCCGGAAACCAACAGAGGCTCCGATATGTACAGCGATGCTTCCATCACAGGACTTGGAGCTGTACTCATGCAAGATGGCAAAGTCATTGCCTACGCTTCTAGACAACTTAAAGAACATGAGAAGAATTATCCTATTCATGACTTAGAACTAGCAGCCGTGGTCTTCGCTCTAAAAATATGGAGACATTATCTATATGGAGCTCAGTGTAAGATTTATACTGACCATCAGAGTCTGAAATATTTCTTCACGCAGAAAGACCTGAATATGAGGCAACGCCGATGGCTCGAATTAGTTAAAGATTATGATTATGAGATCCTTTATCACCCAGGAAAGGCGAACAAAGTGGCCGATGCACTCAGCCGAAAGTTCAGTGCCACCTGATGCAACTATTTTAAAGTTCGAGGATGAACTTTTTATGAGGTACGGGGTACTGTAACACCCACTAAGCTTTTAAGAATAAATATGAGAATGATGAATTTTGCCTTAGAAAAATAATAAGAAGTGAGTTGAAGTAAAAAGAAATAAAATGAAATAAAAAGAAGTAATGGTCAAGGATTAAACCTTGAACCTCTTATATTATATTTCTTAGAGTTAATGGGTAATAACCAGTTGGGATAGAGAGAAGATATTGATAGCAAAGGAGGGAAACTCATGATAAAGGTGAGAATAAAAGATAGCCAAAAGAAAACAAGTAAAGAACAAGAGAAAGGCAATTTGCCTTCCTCCCTTCCTCTCCCTCTTTCTCTCTTCTCTTGCCGAAAATAAAAGAGACCATTAAGGGGATTCATTCCCCCTTATTTCACCATGAATGATGGGGATAAATAAATAAATAAAAATAAAAATAAAATAGAAAAAAAAAGGCTAAGGGAGAAGGAAAGCAAAAACTAAGTTTGCTACCTCTTCCCCCTTAACATAAAAGAGAATATGTAAAGGGAAATTCTATTTTCTCTCATTTTTCTCATTCTCTCCTCTCCCTCACCGAAACCTCAGTTCCCCTCTCCTCCATTTTTGGCCCCAAGCCAAGGCTTTCTCCTAAGAAAACCTAAGATACAAGGAGGATTTAGCAAAGGAATCAAGGGAAAGGAACTAGAAGAAGAGGCTACTTCTTCTTCACCATACCTTAGATCCACAAGCGAAAAAGGATGTAAGCTTCCCCTCACCTGTGGTACAAGGCTTTTATGTGTTTTTCAGATTTTATGAAGATTTTAAAACCTAGAAACAAGTTTGAGAAAATTCGGCTAAGAAGAGCTTTCAAAAAAATCTAGTGATGTTTAACTAGTCTTCACTACATGATAGATTTTCTATGCCATGGAAAAGGGTTCTTCTTCATGTTTTTATACCTATATGATGCTTGATCAGAGAAGTACTTAACCCTATAATTTTGGCCAAAAATATTTTTAAGAGGCTAGGGAAATTTATTGTTTTACCCAACTAGTACAAGGTTCTTCCTATGAAATATTAAGGATCATGTATTAGTTTTCTTGCTTAGAAGATATTTGAACTAAAAGAAAACCCACTCATATGTTTCGGCCAAGAAAGGGTTTAGGGTTAGGAAGACCCTTAAATTTAAATAAACATGCTCATGTGATAGAATACAAATATCTTAAAAGAGTTGTATGGTTGAATATTGCTAGAACTTCATGAACTCTTTCTTAGGGTTTTCGGCCATGATGAGATGAATAGCTTAGAAAAGCTTAAACAAAACTTTAATATGCTCAATACCTCTGTGATGTTTAGATATGAAATTTGTCTAATGCCCTCATGCTTGATTAGGGTGTAGAAAAATTGGTTATATGACATATGACATGTATGATCACAAGAGTCCAAGTTTGTTCATGAACCAAATATATATATATGTTTCTTAGTAAATTTTACCATGAAATTTACTTAGGTTTTCATGCTTTAGGCCACTTAAAAACCTAGCTAAAGAATGGTAGGTTTCGGCCATGAGAAAAAAATAAAAGAAAAAGAGAAAAAGAAACCTAGAAAGCCTAAGACACAATTCATATGTATGCTCATTATGTTTGTCTTTACACATGCTATGAAACCTGTATGACTTCATATGTTTTTATGTTACTTGAAGCAAGTTTAAACACTGATGAGTTTCTGCCAAAAAGGATTTAAATGACCTAGAGGCCCTAGAATTTAAACCAAAGGTGTTAAAATGCTTCTTATGAAAATATGATAACCTATTGATTGTGTCACATGCCTGTATGATTTTTCCATGACCTAAATGGACCATTGTAAGTCTCGGCCATGAAGGTTTAGATGCCCTAGAAACCCTAGGACCTAAATTAAATATGCTCATGTCACTCTACATGAAATATGATAAGTAGAAAGCCAAGGTTCAAATGCTATATGTTGTTTTATGACCTAAAATGATGCTAGGGTTTGTTTCGGCCATAACTATTGGATGATGCCTTATATGAATTTATACATAATGTTAGTCCAAGTTCACATGCTTGTATGCTTGTTTGTAGCCCTAATGAGAACTTGTTAAATTTCGGCCATGATATATGTTAAGGGCTTAAAGAACTTAGGAACTAATTCAAATGTGTCAAATGTGTTTACCTTGTTCCTTGGTAAAAATGTTATAAATATGATTTAAAGTTGTCCATGCTTTTATGTCATATGGAACCTTGTTCCACACCTTAAGGTTTCGGCCATATGAAATTAGGGACTTGAGGAACTTAGAAACTAAGTTAATCATGTTTATAATGCTTCCTATGAAAATGCTATGATGATAATTTAGGTGCCACATGCTTGGATGTTGTGTTTAACCTAAATTGAGCTTTAAAGGGTTTCGGCCACAAGGGTTTAAGAAGCTTAAAACCAAGATAAATATGATACCATGTTTCCTATGATAGGATAATCACAAGATACACCCTTATGCTTAATATATATGCTTGTGATTTATGACTTATGATATGATATGCATGCTTTTATGATATGATATGCTTTGTGCTTAAATTATGCATGCTTATGTTATGATATGTGGTTAAATTATGCCTGCTTGATGCTATGTTTAGTGCTTAAAATATGCATGCTTTCATGATATGATATGTGGTTAAATCATGCATGCTTGATGATATGCTTTATGCTTAAGACATGCATGTTTTTATGATCTATGCCTAAGTGATGCATATTGATATGACATGATGTATGCCTAAGTGATGCATACCTTTATGATATGATGTATGCCTAAGTGATGCATACCTTTATGACATGATGTATGCCTAAGTGATGCATACCTTTATGATATGATGTATGCCTAAGTGATGCATACTTTTATGACATGATGTATGCCTAAGTGATGCATACTTTTATGATATGATGTGTGCCTAAGTGATGCATGCTTTTATGATACATGATATGTATGACATGTATTTTACTTTATATGTGAGTGGCTTGTACCAAGGGTGGACTCCTAATCAGTCCCTAGGCCTTGCTTTGTGATCTAGGCCAAGCCTTGCTTTGTGATCTGGGCTAATAAGGGATGGGCTCCTTAGTACACCCCTAAGCCTTGCTGTGTGATCTAGGCTAAGCCTTGCTTTGTGATCTGGGCTAATAAGGGATGGACTCTTTAAATACGCCCCTAGGCCATGCTTTGTGATCTTGACCTAGTTCCTAGTATGATTCAAGACTTGCTACCTTGGATATACTTAGGACGCGCACATCTATGTTATGTATGTATGGTACAAGCCGGGGCCCTAAATATGTTGATATTATTTTCAAGTATATATGTAAAAGGAAATGGTTTAAAGGATCATGAGACATACACATGTTTTGCGGATACATGTTTTCCAAAATCATATTGCATACACCTTATGATTATGCTATGTTTCATGTTATGCTCTTGATTATGATATGCCATGATAAGGTATGTTTACGTTATGTTCATGCTATACCTTATAGACATGTTTCGGCCATTGAGTTGTTGATGCTTGATATATAGATTTCGGCCAAGGATATGATGATGCCTTGATGTACATGTTTCGGCCATAGTATGATGCTTTGATATACATGTTTCGGCCATGCTTTGATATACCATGATACTTGTTGTTATGCCATGTCTAGCTATGCTTTATACAATGCACTATGTATATGTTTCGGCCATGGCGATGCTTGATATGCTATGACTAGTTGAGATTATATTATGATGCATGATATGCTTGAATAGAATGCTATGTTATGCCATGATTAGTTTAGATTATGACTTGTTGATGCATTCTTGATTATGTGCTGATTGTTGGTTTTAGTGAGTAGGAAAGGAACTTACTGAGCCATGAGTGCTCATAGCTTACTTTCCTTGTACCACAGATAAAGGAAAAAGCTGGATGAGTTAGAGGAGCAGCAGGAGGGGCAACGAAGATGTGTGTGGCGGTGGCTAGGCAACCAAATAAATAAGAACCTGCTTAAAGTTTCTTTAAAGAACTATGCATTGGTATTTTATGACTTGTGATACCTAAACATGTGTGGCTTGACATTATGGTTCCACTGGATTTGATGTTATGATTTTTGATGCCATGTGATAGTATAGTTCAAAAGAAATTTAAAAGAAAAGTTTATTTAAAACTATGAAAATTATTTTAAGTCTTCCGCTGTTTTAAAAAGAAAAATTTATACGTAGAGTATCGTAGCCCCGTCCCTTAGGGTAGCAGGGAGGGCGGGCGTTACAGTTACATCTCCACATGTTGTACTACTTGTGGGCGATATTCTGGTTGACGATGGGGCAGAGGGATTACTCGAGGTCCCCTTGGGGGAGGAACTGGAGCGGGAGCCTTCTCCTTAACAGGAGCAGAAGAAGAAGTAGTATCTTCTTTTCTACGTGCAGCCTGAGCTTCTTCAACATTAATGAATTCAGTGGCATGCTCAATTAATGAGTCAAAATTGGCAGGAGGATTTCTCACCAAATCTTTAAAGAAATCATTATCATTCAAGCCTTGAGAAAAAACACTTACTAAGATTTCAGTAGTAGCATTGGGCACATCAATGGCTACCTGCTTGAATCTTTTGATGTAGGCTCTAATGGCCTCTTTGGGTCCCTGTTTAATTGAGAATAAGCTCCAGGGAGTTTTATGATACCTCTTGTTGCTGGAAAAATGATGTAAGAAAACCTTCTTGAAATCTTTAAACCTCCGAATAGAATTCTCAGGCAATCTCTTAAACCAGCGTTGAGCAGCTCCTCCGAGTGTTGTAAGGAACATCCGACACTTTACTCCATCGGAAAATTGTTGTAATAATGCTACGTTCTCAAATTTTAACAAATGATCCTCTGGATCTGTAGTTCCAGTGTACTCGCCAATCTGAAGATTCTGGTATCGTTTAGGAAGCGGATCATCTAGTATGCTCTGCAAAAATGGAGAAATGACTCTTTCCGGCGAGCTATCACTAGCTACCATCATCTTAGCTTTGCGCTTCTCTTTGTCTGGTGCCTCGCCAGAGGATTCTTGAAAGATAGGCCTCCGTCCTCCCTGCTCAAAAAGAGTATGAAGAAAGGCTCGAGGGCGCCAGGTCGGAGAAGCAGTGGCTGGAGTAATATATACACGATCTTCTCCCTCCGCCTCTTTTCCCTTTAGTCGATCAGTGGTTGAGATCGCCGAAATAGGAGCCACTGGCAGAGTAGCTCCAGTATGAGCTTGTTGTTGTTGTTGTTGTTGTTGCTGTAGAGCCTTCTGGACATGGGTACTGAAGAGGAAATTCAGATCTTCGCGACTAATGGTGAGCAGGTTCGATTTTCTAGCGTCTTCCATATTGCAATCTCAGATTTAGGTGAAGATTCCCACAGACGGCGCCAACTTTGATCCTGTCTGAGAAGCTTGACAAAACGGAAAGCTGGGAGAAAACCTACTGCTGATGAAGAATAATACCTGTAGAATACCGATCTGAGAAACCCAAAGCGGATCTAGGAGAATAAGAGTTGCAGAATGCCCTCCTTGTGCGAAGATCCAAAGATAAAAGGAAGGATTCAATGAAGAGAACCAAGATCTGGAGTTTCTAAAGCTTCCTGAGAACAAGAGACCAATCAACACTATTGTCAATGATCTAAGACCGGAGTGGGAATCCCTGGCTAGGCCCTACGACGCTCAAGTCAGTGATCTCTCTTAGTGTGGAAGAAGGAAGAAGATGAACATTAACTGAAAACTAGGGTTGTGAGTGTGATGAGCCTGAGCCTACCTGGCCAATGGAGAGGATTCGCCCTTTTATACTACTTCATATAACCTCCGTAGTCATGAAGTGGACCCCGGTTTGTTAGAGTTTGTTATGAGATGATGTAAGCCACGTACTTGCAGAAAATAGCTTTTAAGGAATCTTTTTTTTACCCCAGATGTACCTTTTTTGTCGTTTAGTGCCTGTAGAAGAGTCTAGAGACATTTTTCCCGCCAGATTATTCAACCTGTCATACAATCATATGCAATAGATATTTTCATAAGCTATTTATGCACATTCTCGAAATACATGTTATCCCGGCCGATATTGGTCTATATTTCCTTAAGCATGTTATCCCAGCTGATATTGGTCTATATTTCTCTAAGCTTGTTATCCCGACCAATATTGGCCTATATTATGTTGTCCCGACCAATATTGACCTATATTATGTTATCCCAACTGATATTGGGCTACCTCCTTAAGCTAGTTATCTCGACCGGCCTTGGCCTATATTTCATTAGGCCTGTTATCCCAGCCGATATTGACTTTTATTTCCTTAAGCCTGTTACCCTAGCCGATATTGGTCTATACCTCCTTAAGTTTGTTATCCCGACCGGCCTTGGCCTATACTTTCTCAGACCTGTTGTCATGGTCGATATTGACCTATATTTTCTTAAGTATATTGTCCCGGCCGATAATGGCTGATATTCATGCTTACTTAATTCTACTGTCTCCTTTTCCCTTTTCACTGGGGGGCTACTAAACCTAACCCATATCAGTAGTTAAAAGGAAGATTTTAATTTTTGATAAAACTTTCCTTTTTTGTAACCATCCTCATGATTTAAAAGAGAGTTTTAAAATTAAATCTTCCCTTTTATAGTTTCTACAAAAGATTAAGAAAAGATTTGATATCTTTCTTTATTTGTAGATTGAAAGGAGGATTTTAATTTTAAAGAAAACTTTCCTTTTGTAAATTATCCATATGTTTTAATAGAGAGATTTTAATTTATAAAATTTTCCTTTTATGACTAACCATGAAGGAAATTTTTTAAAGAGAAATTTTAATTTACAAATTTACGGAAACAAATTAGGAAGTTTTAATTTTGTGTTTAAAACTTTCCTTGTTTGGAGGGATTAAGGTGGCCGGCCATATAAAGTTTGAAAGGAAATTTTATTAAATTTTCCTTTCATTGGCAAAGAGAATAAGGAAGTTTTAATAAAACTTTCCGTATTTGCCAAGACCAAGGATTATAAAAGAGAGGGTAGAGGTGCCTCACCTCATAACAATATCTCTTCTATTGGTTCCTCTCTTCCTTGGTTGTTGGCCGGCCCCTCTCCTCCTCTCCATCTCCTATTCTTCTTCCTTGGCCGGCGACATCTTCATCTCAAGGAGTTTTTGTTGGTGGCCGAATATTGTTAGAGGAAGAAGGAGAGATATGATGCTTTGTTTCTTGCACCCCTTGGAGCTTGGTGGTGGTGGCCAAATCTCATATTTTCTTGGAGATCTTGTGGTGGCCGAAACTTGTTGGAGAAGAAGGAAGCTTGGGTGGTTCTCATCTCAGTAGATCGTCGCCCACATGACATCCGAGATAAGAAGAGGAATAGATAGAAGATCAAGAGTTTGTTGTAACACCCCTAGAAAGCCTAGATAAGAAAGTAAGGATAATGAGAGTTTGAAGGTAGTGAAAAGAAGGTGTAAATATTCTAAGTTGAATATTAAGATGGGAAGGATTTAGATGATTAAAACTTTATGAAAGAAAATAAAGTTGAGAATATAAATCATCTATATTTATAATACATGGAATTAATGTAAACAAAAGGAAGGAATATGAGATAATATATATGTGTATGAAATATTTATGCATAATGCATAATATGGTGATATATGAATTATTATGTACAAAAGAATATCAATAATATGTTAGAAGAGAAATAGGATTGAACCTTGGACCTCTTGTAAGGAACATGTATAGGATATCAAAGGGGATAGGAGAATTATTGATAAGGAGAGAAAGGACTAAGTAGTTAAGAATAAGAAAGGATTCTTTTTACTTAAAAGGAAAAGGAAGTAAAGAAGTAAAAATATACATAACCAAGTTTTGATCCTTGGTTCTCTTGTGGATGCATGCATATGTTAACCAAGTGTGATAGGAGAGGATATTGTAAGAGGAGAGATAGGAATTTTAATTAAAGGAAAGAAAAGAGAGAAATTAAAGAAAAGAAAAGAGAGAACTCAAGAAGCATTTCTCTAGAATATTCTTATCATTAAAGAGGAGAAATAAATAAGGAGGATGAATCAAGTCAAGTTTTCCTCCCCTCATTTTAGTATAAATAGGCATGGAGGGGTGGCTTCATCCTTAACTCACTCTCCTCCTCTTCTCCTAGAGGTGCCGAGACACTCCCTCTTTTCTTTCTTTCTTTTTGTTGCCGAGCAACACAAGAGGAAGAAGCCTCCTCTTCTTCCTCCTCCTCTCCACCAAAAGACCTAGCCACTTCTTCCTCCATTGGTGCCGAGCAAAGCAAGCAAGGAAGAAAGGTCCACAAGCAAGTTCTCAACTCTAGGAAACTTAAGCAAAGAAGGTAAGCTTCCCCTCACCTGAGGTACAAGGCTTTTATGTGATTTTCGGATTTATAAGGATTAGAAAACCTAGGAAAGAATTTAAGAAAATTCGGCTAAAGAAAAGGTTTTCAAATCTAAGATGATTTAAACAAGACCTCATTTCATGATAAGATTTTCTATGCTATGTAGAAGGATTCTTTTCCATGATTTTATACTGATATGATGTATGATCAGAGGAGTATCTAACCCTAGGATTTAACCAAAAATATTTTAAAGAGGCTAGGAAGATTATTGTCTAACCAAACTAGTGCAAGGTTCCTTCTATGAAATGCTAAGGACCTTTCTATAGTTTTCTTGCTTGGAAATTAATTGGAACCAAAAGAAAACTCACTTGTATGCTTCAGACCAGAAAGGTTAAGGGTTAGAAAGACCTTCAAAAAAAATTTAAATAAACATGCTCCTATGATAGGATATAAAGTTTCTTAAAGGGTGTTCACATTGCTAGAAACTCATGAACTCTTTTTAGGGTTTTTCGGCCATGATAAAAGGGATAGCTTAGATTAGCCTAAACAAAAATATTAATATGCTCAAGACCTCTGTGATATTATGATATGAAAATTGATTAATGCTCTCATGTTTAATTGGAATGTAGAAAATTAGTTACATGATATAAGACATGTAAGATCACAAGAGTCCTAGCTTGTTTATGATCCAATTTTGTGTATGATGTTCTTAGTAACTTTTGCCATGATATTTACTTAGGCTTTCCATGCTTTAGGCCACTTAAGAAACCTAGCTTAAGGACTGTTAGGTTTCAGCCATGAAGGAAAATAAAAGAAAAAGGGAAAGAAACCTAGGAAATGCTATACATAATGAGAAGAAACGAAATTATGTTATGTAATATGCCATGATATGTTATAGCATAGGAAATGCTATACATAATGAGAAGAAATGAAATTATGTTATGTAATATGCTATGATATGTTATAGCATAGGAAATGCTATACATAATGAGAAGAAATGAAATTATGTTACGTAATATGCCATGATATGTTATAGCATAGGAAATGCTATACATAATGAGAAGAAATGAAATTATGTTACGTAATATGCCATGATATGTTATAGCATAGGAAATGCTATACATAATGAGAAGAAATGAAATTATGTTACGTAATATGCCATGATATGTTATAGCATAGGAAATGCTATACATAATGAAAAGAAATGAAATTATGTTACGTAATGATATGTTATAGCATAGGAAATGCTATACATAATGAAAAGAAATGAAAAAGGAAATGCATGAAAGATTGTTAGGGACATGATATGATAGTTATGCATGATAAGTTATTTTTTGTATGGTTTGTACCAAGGGTGGGCTCCGTAAACGCCCCGGGGTCGATGGAGTAAGACTCGGGCCTCGTCAGTAATGGGCCTCTGAATGCCCTAGGTCGATGGAGTAAGACTCGGGCCTAGTATGTATGCATGGTAGGGTTCAAGACTTGCTACCTTGGACCTACCTATGAAGCGCGCGCATTATGTATGTGGTACAAACCGGGATCCCCTCTAATGATGATATTAATTTCAAGTACTTATAAGTATAAGTTTTCAAATTCATGATGCATTGCCTACATATGTGCTTGAATTATCTGATGATTAGATATAATGTCATGTGATATTATGATATGAATATGAATATGATACCCTTGTATGTCGTATGCTTATGATACCTCGCATGATATTGATATGCAATGATATGAATTCGGTTTTAGTGAGTAGGAAAGGAACTTACTGAGCCATGAGTGCTCATAGCTTACTTTCCTTGTACCGCAGATAAAAGAGAAAGCTGGATGTACAACGGAGCAGCAGGAGGAGCAGATAGTGATGTGTGTGGTGGTGGCTCGGCAAGAACGATTCGGACAAATTAATATTTTTAGTTATATGATCAATATATGCACATTCGAACTAATCAGAATATGTGATATCATGCTTATTTAAATACAAGGAATGATTTAAAATTTTCCGCTGTTATAGTATAACTAAAGCATGTACGTAAGTAGTATAAGATCGTAGCGCCGCCCTTGGGTAAGAAGGGTGGGCGTTTTTACAGGTGGTATCAGAGCGAAGTTTTGCCAGCTCACTACACACACATCAAGCTCCTTCCTGTCGCTCCAAGTAAGTACAGTTGCTTAATTTATTTATATGCAAAAATTAGTACGATACTCTAGGATACATGAATAATAGCATAGGAAGGATACCTTAAGCTATACCCTAGAGAAGGGTGCATGATGACAAGTATGTGTTAAAAATAGTATGACACTCTAGGATGCATGAATGGTAGCCTAGGAAGGATACCTTAAGTTATACCCTAGAAAATGGTGCAAGATGATAAGTAGGTGATATTCTAGGATGCATGAATGGTAGCCTAGATACAAGAACCTTAGGCTATAACATAAGAGGAATAATGAATCTTTAAAATCTTGTAGAAATGGACTATATCCCGTTCGAATACGATCCCGAGGATGTAGAATATTTTGGCGAATACCTCGAGTTCGCGGATGAACCCGATATGCTGGAATACTTCGACAACTATGTGAGCGACTCGGAATCTCCGGAACACGGCGAGTTCGGAGAGGAAGATCTCGAGGAAATCGAGGAAGGGAATTCGGACGATAATGAAGATGAAGATTCAGAAATTATGGAATATTATGAAGGAGAGAACGAGTTTCCTGAGATGGGCGAGGATGAATTTAACCTTGCTGAATACATGGAAATGGGTTTCAACCCCAACGATATAATAGACTTCAAGTGGGGACTGAACAACCTCGAGGGGGAACTAAACGAAGACCCGATGGAACCGGACGAACATGTTGAAGAAGACGAGGGAATGGATGAAGAGACAATAATCGACCCGGAAGAGGCATCGGAGATTCAACCTCCGATAATGCCTGATCCACCCCAGAATGATCTGGGCAAGTCGATACAGGTTGGGTTGATGATGACTACTGCTATCATGTCCTTTATGGCAGGAGTAGTCACAACCTACCTGGCCTTTTAAGAGAAGAAGTTATGAACAAAAAAATGTAATAAAAACTTTTGATGAATAAAAAGAGTAGAAATGGTATCAATTTAGGCATGAGTCAAGTAATAATGATAATACCATCGGCTAGATCTTGACGCGTATGAATGGTAAGGTAATCTAAAGATGATATGACAACCTAAGAAAGAATACCTCAACGATAACCCAAACATGGCATGAAACCTAGACATGATATGTTAAGATATTCATGCATAAATGATAACTTAGACTAAACTTATTATCATTTAGGAAAATAAGTATGACTAGAAGACGAAATGCCAGAACGGAGGAGACCGTACCTCCACCTGATTGGGCACATGTAGTTATTGAGCTACAACGACAGCTTACGGAACAGCAACAGATGATTGCTGCCATGATGAATCAACAAGGGAATCCTGCTACCCCAAATCAGAATAATACGCCAACTATACCAGTAGTTGAACCGGAGCCAGTAGCAGCACCGGTACCACTAGTGAATCTGGCATCGGTAGTTCGTCAAGAAGCGTATCTGATCCAGTGGCAAAGACTGAGGCCAGAGAAATTCTCTGGTAATTGTGAAGCATGGGACGCACAAGCTTGGTTTAAGACAATGGAGAGCATGATAGAACTATTGGACTGGCCTGAGCATGAAAGGGTCAAATGTGTATCATTCTGTCTCACGGGAGACGCCCGAATGTGGTGGGACAGAGTGAAAGTGAAAAGACCAGTAAACCAAATGAGTTGGGCAGATTTTGAGACGGAATTCTTCGAAGAATTCTTCCACACTCGGGTGACAAGTAGGCACTATGATGAATTCACCGAATTTCGGCAAGGTGACCTAACGGTAGAAGAAGCGATGAAAAGATTCAACCGCCTGGCACGACTATGCCCGGAATTAGTTAGGACGGAGGGAGAAAGGGTCAGGCTTATGCTAAAGATGCTCAGACCCGAGATAGTACTTAATGTGGCCGACGGAGTTAACAGGCCGCGGACCATAGAGGAGTTAATTAGCAGTGCCCTGAATACTGAACACTACCTGAAGGCACTAGGCAAGGACAAGAAGCAAGCTCAGATGGAAGAACTGGAAAATATCAAGGCCAACTGGAAAGGGAACCACGGTGGAAAGGGAAAGCGACGGAACGACACTAAGAATGGTCCGTCCAACAAGCAGCTCAAGTTTTCTCAGTGCAATACATGTGGGAAGAAACATCCAGGAACATGTCGTACGAGCACTAATAAGTGTTACAACTGTGGGATAGAGGGTCATAAAGCAAAAGACTGTCGTAAGGGCAAAATTAAATGCTACGACTGTGGACTGGAAGGACATCTATCTAGAGACTGCCCTACCAAAACTAAAGCACCACAGTATGTTCTGAATCAAGGTGGTCCCGCAAGGTTACACCAACTGCAGACTTCTATTGAGGGACCTTCAATGAGTCAAGGGAGATTGGAAGCTCCACCAACGTCTAAGGAATCTGAGCAGAAATTGTCATTCTAAGTTCGGGGACGAACTTTCAATAAGTAGGGGAGATTGTAACACCCCTAGAAAGCCTAGATAAGAAAGTAAGGATAATGAGAGTTTGAAGGTAGTGAAAAGAAGGTGTAAATATTCTAAGTTGAATATTAAGATGGGAAGGATTTAGATGATTAAAACTTTATGAAAGAAAATAAAGTTGAGAATATAAATCATCTATATTTATAATACATGGAATTAATGTAAACAAAAGGAAGGAATATGAGATAATATATATGTGTATGAAATATTTATGCATAATGCATAATATGGTGATATATGAATTATTATGTACAAAAGAATATCAATAATATGTTAGAAGAGAAATAGGATTGAACCTTGGACCTCTTGTAAGGAACATGTATAGGATATCAAAGGGGATAGGAGAATTATTGATAAGGAGAGAAAGGACTAAGTAGTTAAGAATAAGAAAGGATTCTTTTTACTTAAAAGGAAAAGGAAGTAAAAAGAAGTAAAAATATACATAACCAAGTTTTGATCCTTGGTTCTCTTGTGGATGCATGCATATGTTAACCAAGTGTGATAGGAGAGGATATTGTAAGAGGAGAGATAGAAATTTTAATTAAAGGAAAGAAAAGAGAGAAATTAAAGAGAGAACTCAAGAAGCATTTCTCTAGAATATTCTTATCATTAAAGAGGAGAAATAAATAAGGAGGATGAATCAAGTCAAGTTTTCCTCCCCTCATTTTAGTATAAATAGGCATGGAGGGGTGGCTTCATCCTCAACTCACTCTCCTCCTCTTCTCCTAGAGGTGCCGAGACACTCCCTCTTTTCTTTCTTTCTTTTTGTTGCCGAGCAACACAAGAGGAAGAAGCCTCCACTTCTTCCTCCTCCTCTCCACCAAAAGACCTAGCCACTTCTTCCTCCATTGGTGCCGAGCAAAGCAAGCAAGGAAGAAAGGTCCACAAGCAAGTTCTCAACTCTAGGAAACTTAAGCAAAGAAGGTAAGCTTCCCCTCACCTGTGGTACAAGGCTTTTATGTGATTTTCGGATTTATAAGGATTAGAAAACCTAGGAAAGAATTTAAGAAAATTCAGCTAAAGAAAAGGTTTTCAAATCTAAGATGATTTAAACAAGACCTCATTTCATGATAAGATTTTCTATGCTATGTAGAAGGATTCTTTTCCATGATTTTATACTGATATGATGTATGATCAGAGGAGTATCTAACCCTAGGATTTAACCAAAAATATTTTAAAGAGGCTAGGAAGATTATTGTCTAACCAAACTAGTGCAAGGTTCCTTCTATGAAATGCTAAGGACCTTTCTATAGTTTTCTTGCTTGGAAATTAATTGGAACCAAAAGAAAACTCACTTGTATGCTTCAGACCAGAAAGGTTAAGGGTTAGAAAGACCTTCAAAAAAAAAATTTAAATAAACATGCTCCTATGATAGGATATAAAGTTTCTTAAAGGGTGTTCACATTGCTAGAAACTCATGAACTCTTTTTAGGGTTTTTCGGCCATGATAAAAGGGATAGCTTAGATTAGCCTAAACAAAAATATTAATATGCTCAAGACCTCTGTGATATTATGATATGAAAGTTGATTAATGCTCTCATGTTTAATTGGAATGTAGAAAATTAGTTACATGATATAAGACATGTAAGATCACAAGAGTCCTAGCTTGTTTATGATCCAATTTTGTGTATGATGTTCTTAGTAACTTTTGCCATGATATTTACTTAGGCTTTCCATGCTTTAGGCCACTTAAGAAACCTAGCTTAAGGACTGGTAGGTTTCGGCCAAGAAGGAAAATAAAAGAAAAAGGGAAAGAAACCTAGGAAATGCTATACATAATGAGAAGAAACGAAATTATGTTATGTAATATGCCATGATATGTTATAGCATAGGAAATGCTATACATAATGAGAAGAAATGAAATTATGTTATGTAATATGCTATGATATGTTATAGCATAGGAAATGCTATACATAATGAGAAGAAATGAAATTATGTTACGTAATATGCCATGATATGTTATAGCATAAGAAATGCTATACATAATGAGAAGAAATGAAATTATGTTACGTAAGATGCCATGATATGTTATAGCATAGGAAATGCTATACATAATGAAAAGAAATGAAATTATGTTACGTAATATGCCATGATATGTTATAGCATAGGAAATGCTATACATAATGAGAAGAAATGAAATTATGTTACGTAATGATATGTTATAGCATAGGAAATGCTATACATAATGAAAAGAAATGAAAAAGGAAATGCATGAAAGATTTTTAGGGACATGATATGATAGTTATGCATGATAAGTTATTTTTTTTTGTATGGTTTGTACCAAGGGTGGGCTCCGTAAACGCCCCGGGGTCGATGGAGTAAGACTCGGGCCTCGTCAGTAATGGGCCTCTGAATGCCCTAGGTCGATGGAGTAAGACTCGGGCCTAGTATGTATGCATGGTAGGGTTCAAGACTTGCTACCTTGGACCTACCTATGAAGCGCGCACATTATGTATGTGGTACAAACCGGGATCCCCTCTAATGATGATATTAATTTCAAGTACTTATAAGTATAATTTTTCAAATTCATGATGCATTGCCTACATATGTGCTTGAATTATCTGATGATTAGATATAATGTCATGTGATATTATGATATGAATATGAATATGATACCCTTGTATGTCGTATGCTTATGATACCTCGCATGAAATTGATATGCAATGATATGAATTCGGTTTTAGTGAGTAGGAAAGGAACTTACTGAGCCATGAGTGCTCATAGCTTACCTTCCTTGTACCGCAGATATGGGGGACGGATATTCGGAACGACGGAGCAGCAGGAGGAGCAGATAGTGATGTGTGTGGTGGTGGCTCGGCAAGAACGATTCGGACAAATTAATATTTTTAGTTATATGATCAATATATGCACATTCGAACTAATCAGAATATGTGATATCATGCTTATTTAAATACAAGTAATGATTTAAAATTTTCCGCTGTTATAGTATAACTAAAGCATGTACATAAGTAGTATAAGATCGTAGCGCCGCCCTTGGGTAAGAAGGGTGGGCATTTTACATTTGTTGCTTACAAAGAAAGGTATAACTAATAATTCTATTCCGCATCATACTAGTTTTCTTTGTATAGATTTTGAAATACAAAACACAAGAGGCATATGATTCTAGGTTTCGAATTTGTGATTCGAGTTTGTGTTCTTTTCTTTTCTTTTTCGATTTTGTGACTCGATTGTTCTTATTGGTTAAACCTTGGGTTACTATAAGGAGATTGAATATTGGATTCTTTAAAAGGCTTTGTCAAGGAAGTGGTGGATGATTCCATAACCAAGAAGGCCTAGTGCCTCTCCATATTTAACCTGGAAGCCAATTTTAGAAATAAATATTTAATCAACTTTGTAACATGGGTGGACTTGGATTAATAATGTTAAACATCGTTTGCAATCCAAGACTAAACCTCTAAGAATAGATAAGTTAAATTTGGAATCAATAATGTTAAGTTCCATTTGTAATTCCTAATTTAATTTCTAAAGAACACAATAGGTTGTTAGGAATGGTTCAGAACTTGTACAAAATTTTTGTACAGGGGAACCGATACGATATTCTGGGTATCAACCAAAAATTGGTATCAGATCTAGGGTTTGCCTCTGTGTGTTTGGTTTTCAGTTTAATTATGCACATGTCATACATAATTTAGGCAGGATAATAGTAGGATGTGCTAACTTTATGGTTGCAGGCTCCAACTATTATGACTTATAGATATTGTGTGTGATTGGACCCTTAGACATGTCAAGGGCATTTTGTGTGTGCATGATTGTATGTATTGAATACAACAGGTGCTGTATTAGTTTTAGGATTTTATATTTTTGTTTCGATCTAGATTACATGTACATTCCTTTGTGGATTATAGGATCGATAAATGTAAAATTATATTTTTATCACGGATCGTATCCTTGTGAGACGTGGTACTTTTTGAGGACCAGAGATGCAGCGGAAAAAGAAGCAAGATGGATGCGATGACTGGGCCCGATTGCGGGGCTAAAGATGGCAGCAGCTAGGGTTGGCAGCATACGGAGAACAGTGATGGAAAAGGCCATAATAGTTGAAAAATTATTTTTCCATATTTGTTGCTTTATTTGCTGTGATGTGTGCTTGCATAGTTAAAATTTCTCACCTTAAATAACTAAGTGGGAGAGGGATTAGTAAATAAATTCTACGGTTCCCATTACTGGTTTGTAAGTGATGCAACAAACTTACGTGTTGGCTCTGAGTGCCTCCCTTCACAACGGATAAATTTTTTTGCGGATCACTAGTTCAAACTTCCTTTATGGATGGTTATAGGAAATTATTTAGGATGTGCATGATCTTCTCCAACTGAAGGGGTACAATTCTATTTAATGGACTAAGTATCAAGTAATGGTATACACTTAGGCACATTTAATAGTATCCTCCCCAATGGAGTCACTGCTATTATTTGTGTGACCAAAGTAATACCAACTATTAATTTTATTTATCATAAAGTTAGGATGACAAGATAATAAAATTAATGGGTAACACCCTCCTCTTACAAATGTTGAATTTGTATACGTCCACACTAACGTGGCATGCAAAATTCATAGTGTTTTTAGTTGTTGGTAAATTTAAATAGTATTGTTTGAGGAATCAATATTATTCTAAATTTAGAGTCTTGACTGAAAGTTTATTTTGTGATTCTTAGGATGACTTTTAACCCACTGGCTATTATTCTAAAAGAGAACAAACTTACTGGTCTCAACTATATAGATTGGAAAAGAAACCTGGACATTGTCCTAACTACTGAAGGCTATAAGTTTGTACTGTTAGAGACCTACCCTGATGCACCTAATAACGATTCTAGTGAAGAGGAGATTGAGTATTATAAGAAATGGGTAAAAGCAGATGAGATGGCGCAGTGTTACATTTTGGCTTCAATGTCAAATGTGTTGCAACATCAGCATCAGGACTTACCAACTGCTTATGATATGATGAACAATCTCAAAGAACTCTTCGGACACCAAAATCGGGCTGCTAGGTAAGAGGCAATGAGAAAGTTAATGACAGCCACCATGTCAGAGGGGAGACCTGTAAGGGATCATATCCTCAAGATGATGGCTTATTTGAACGAAATATAGATCCTTGGAGATGAAATCGATGGGGAAACCCAAATTGATATTATTCTCCAAATGCTACCCAAAAGTTTTGACCAGTTCCGCCTGAACTATAACATGAACAAAAGGGTTTATATGTTGGTAGAACTTCTGACAAAACTTCAGGCAGCAGAAGGTATATTTCCTCATAATTCTTAGATACACTTTGCTGAAAATGTTTCTACTTCTAAGCCAAAAGGCAAGAAAAAGAAGAAATAGGCTGGCTCAGCAAAGAAGGTGAAAAGATCTCTAGGTACTGGACCTAAAGCTAGAGTGAAAAAGCTAAAGGGCAAGTACTTCATCTGCAAGCAGACTGGACATTGGAAGGCAGACTGTCCTCGTAGGAATCAGAACAATATAGGTATATCTTATTTTTTTATTGTTGAAACATGTTTAGCGGTGTTATCTACCAGTACCTGGTGTGTAGATACAGTAGGGGTTCCAGGAAACTCGACGACTATATGAGGGAGAGATAACAGTCTACATGGGCAATGCTACAAAAGTGGTAGTTGTTACAGTGGGAGACGTCTACTTATCATTTGATAGGAATAGAAGTTTGGTTTTAAGAAATTATCTTTATGTACCAACTTTTAGAAAGAATTTAATTTCAGTTTCTAAATTGTTTGTGGATGAATATTCTGTTTCTTTTGATGATAAAGTAGTTATCAAGAAGAAAAGGGTTATTATCTGTTCTGGTACATTAGTAGGTAATTTGTATACTTTAAATCCAATTTCTCCCACAAAGCAATAAATGGAAATTAATAACACATCTTCTAATTCTAATAAGAGAAAGGAATCTTCGGAAATGAACCAAACATATCTTTGGCATCTAAGGCTTGGTCATATTAACTTAAGTAGGATTCAAAATCTAATAGTCAATGGACTTTTGGGTTCATTAGTGTTGGAAAACTTTTCAACTTGCGAATCTTGCTTGGAAGGTAAAATGACCAAGAGACCTTTTAAGGCCAAGAGATATAGAGCCAAAGATGCGTTAGAACTGGTTCATTCTGATTTGTGTTGTCCTATGTCTATACAGGCAAGAGGTGGTTACGAATATTTTGTCTCTTTTATAGACGATTATTCGAGATACAGATATATTTACTTGATGCGTCGCAAGTCTGAGTGCTTTGATAAGTTCAAAGAGTACAAGGCTGATGTGGAGAAACGTCATGGTAAAAGTATCAAGACACTACGGTCTGATCGTGTTGGCGAATACCTCTTTGGAGAATTTAGGAATTACTTATCATAGACTAGGATTCAATCTCAATTGTCTGCATCTGGTACACCCCAACAGAATGGTGTGGCAAAACAAAGGAATAGGACTCTTATGGAAATGATTAGATCGATGATGAGTTATTCAGAATTACCAAATTTATTTTAGGGATATGCTCTGGAAACAGCAGTATACATTCTGAATATGGTACCTTCTAAAACAGTACACTCTACTCCCATGGAATTGTGGAATGGGCGTAAGCTTAGTCTGAGTCATATTCTGATATGGGGTAGTCCAGCACATGTCCTGATGGGAGATACCGACAAGTTGGAATCACGTACAGAAGTTTGTCTGTTTGTGGGATATCTTAAGGGAATGAAAGGTGGTTTGTTTTATAATCCTAAAAATCAGAAGATCATTGTAAGCACCAATGCTCGATTTTTAGAAGAAGATTATGTAATGAACCATAAGCTCATGAGTGAAATTGTTCTAGAAGAAATTAGAGAGAACACGCCTAATTTAGTACCAACAGTGCAAGATGAAATATCACAAGAAACCGCAACACGTATCACAAATGATATACAACAACAGACAATGCCTCGTCGTAGTGGGAGGGTTGTTAGGCAACCTGATAGATTTGTGTTTTTTGGAGAGTTGTCAGTCTTGGTCCCAGGTAAACATGAACCTGATCCCAGAACATATGACGGAGCACTCCAAGATATAGATGCAGCATCTTGTCAAAGAGCGATGAATTCTGAAATAGAATCTATGTATTCTAATAAAGTCTGGGAGCTTGTAGAACCACCAAATGGTGTAAAAGCCGTTGGATGTAAGTGGATCTACAAAAGAAAAAGAGGGATAGATGAGAAGGTGGAAACCTTCAAAGCAAGGCTTGTAGCGAAAGGGTACACTCAGAAAGAGGGAATCGATTATGAAGAAACTTTTTCGCCGGTGGTCATGCTTAAGTCTATCCCGATACTCTTATCCATTGCCTCTCATATGGATTATGAGGTTTGTCAAATGGATGTCAAGACATCTTTCCTTAACAGAAGTCTTGAAGAAAACATCCATATGAAGCAACCAGAGGGATTTATTGAAAAAGACAAAGAGCATCTAGTGTGTAAGCTTAATCGGTCGATTTATGGACTGAAGCAAGCTTCAAGATCTTGGAACATCCGGTTTAATGAAGTAATCCAATCATATGGATTTATTCAGTGTCCGGATGAGTCTTGTGTATACAAGAAGTGTGATGGAAACGTGATGGTATTTCTTGTACTATACGTAGATGACATTTTGTTAGTTGGAAACAATATCAAAGTGTTGTCGGAAGTATGGGTATAGTTGTCCAATCAATTCGATATGAAGGACTTAGAAGAATGCACACATATTCTTGGGATCAAAGTAATAAGGGATCGCAAGAAAAGGATATTGTGCTTGTCCCAAGCTTCATATATCGATACAATCCTTTCTCGTTTTAGCATGTAAGACTCCAAGAAAGGTTTTCTGCCTTTTAGGCATGGAGTAGCTTTATCTAAAGAGATGTCTCCGAAGACATCAAAGGAGATAGGGGACATGAAGGCAGTTCCTTATGCTTCGGCTGTCGGATGCCTAATGTATGCTATGTTGTGCACGAGACCGGATATCTGTTTTACCGTGGGCATGGTTAGCAAATATCAAAGTAACCCTGGACAAGGACATTGGACTGCTGTAAAGCATATATTGAAGTACCTGAGAAGGACTAGAGATTATATGCTGGTTTACCAAGCAGATGATTTGCTCCCTGTGGGTTACACAGATTCTGACTTCCAATCAGATAGGGACAATAGTAAATCTACATCAGGCTATGTGCTTACTTTAGGAGGTGGAGCCATTGCATGGAGAAGTGTTAAGTAGAAATGCATTTCTGACTCAACCATGGAAGCTGAGTATGTGGCAGCCTTTGAGGCAGCCAAAGAAGCTGTGTGGCTCAGGAACTTCCTAATGGACTTAGATGTGATTCCTGGGCAAAATCATCACAATTTATTGTGATAATAGTGGTGCAGTAGCAAACTTGAAGGAACCACGAGTCCATAAGGCGAGTAAACACATAGAGCGCAAGTACCACCTGATACGAGACATCGTAAAGCGAGGAGAAGTTGTTGTCGTCAAGATTACATCAGCAGATAACCTGGCAGATCCTTTCACTAAGGCCCTTCCGGCGAAAGCTTTTGATCGGCATGTTGAAGGAATGGGAATCAGATGTATGACAACGTTTATGACAGCATAGTCTTTTAGTATAAGTGGGAGATTGTTAGAGTGTATATTAAAAGCCTAGTTTTTTGTAAACATTTATTTTGAAATAAAGAATCACATTAGTCAAATGTCTACATTTATATGCTAAGTGTAGTTGTTCAATTAATTTATATTGTAGATAACATGGTGTGTGGTGTCACATACAGAAGATCATGTTATCAATTTCTTATAAATTATAAACAATAGCTCACGACTAAGATGGAAAGGAACAAACCATTGGAATAATTGTAGTGTAATTTGGTATTAGTTTATCTTAACTATAAAATTACACTGGTACACTCAAAGTGTATTGAGCTAGACCATTTAAGGTAAGTTCTTTTATACGGACTTAATAAAAGAAGTAGACCTTTGTTATTATGGAAGTGTGTGCTCTTAATCCCGATATAGTAACAAGCACGCGTACTTAGTATTTATTTCTTTGACTTATCAAATGATGCGATTTAGCTCGATAAGTTAAGAGGCCCGATAAGTTGGGAAATGATATTATTTATAGTGTGTGTTGTTGATTATAGAAGGAAACTGTGTCCTAGTAATCTAGGTTGATAATGTCCCCAAGAGGAGCTCATAAGGATTATCATGTAAACCCTGCAGGTGGACTTAGTCCGACATGACAATAAGGTTGAATGGTACTACTCTTAGAGCTAGATATTAATTGAGTTGTCAGTAACTCATTTAATTAGTGGATATTCGATATCTTAAACATAGGGAGATTAACACACTCATGATAAGAAGGAGCCCAAAATATAATTTTGGATTGGTGCGGTAGTTCAATAATAATTCTTTAGTGGTATAAATTATTATTGATGAAATTAAGTTGGGTGTTCGGGGCGAACACAAGAAGCTTAATTTCATCGAGAGACCAAAACTAATTCTTCCTCTCGGTCCCTATCGTAGCCTCTTATTTATAAAGTGTTATACCCACCCATACCCACATTCTTACCCATCTTAAGGTGGTCGGCCAAGCCTAGCTTGGAGGCCAAGCTAGGGCCGAGCAAACCAAGGTGAGTTGGTTTCATTAGGTGGTCGACCCTAGCTTGAACCCAAGCTTGGTGTGATCGTCCACATTAAATTAAAAAGGATTTTTTTTACGAACCCCACAAATAAATGTGATGGAACCCGAAACAAAGGTGGATAGAACCCCAAGAACTAAATGACAAGAGTGTGAGTCTTGACCCGTAACCAAGAATTGGCACGAACCAAGCCTACGAAGGAAAGAAACGCCACACCTAGGGGTGATAAGTTTCGATGGGTCGAACGCCACGAGAGTAGACTCGATAAGTTCAGCAAGTTCTTTCAAGAACTAAGAGAGAACAAAATCTCACCAAAAAAATAAAGTTGCTTCATACTAAGATGTCCCTCCCTTATATAATGGGAGTAAACAAGGAAAAATACAAGATAAGTACATGCACAATTAGAGTCCCAATGTTGCATGCCTCATGCAAGCTATCTAGAAACCCAAAACAAAATAAATGCATGCACAATTAGAGTCCCAAGTTGCATGCTTCATTAAACAATCTAAAATACTTAAGTCTTCATGCATGAACGAATTCTCATGCTTTGCATGCTTATTAGCGTTCTTCCGTTAAGCGCGGCCAGTCATGGATGGTTATGCCCGATTACGTGGATTATGCCACGACTAGCAGTTGCAATTATCCTGGTTTCTCCTTGCTCATAGTCCTCCCAATGTTTTTTGATTAGCCTATTTAGTGCTTCCTTGAAACGCTTTGCCCGTAGTCTTGTAATTGGGCCTTCTAGAAGTGATAACTGATCTCTCCTATCTTTAGCCCTTGGGCATACATCATTCTCCCCTTTTTGAAAAGGATTTGTCTTCAAATCATCACCTGCATCAAACGGGGATAAGTCAGCAACATTAAAAGTAGAATGTATGCCATACTCACCTGGTAGTTCAAGTTTGTAGGCATTATCATTGATGCGCTCTAATACTTGAAATGGGTCATCCCCTCGAGGTAGAAGTTTAAAACGATGTTTGTCCGAAAATCTCTCCTTTCGGAGGTGCAACCAAACCCATTCTCCTGGTTTAAACATAATTTTCTTGCGCCCCTTGTTAGCTTGTTGCATGTATTGCTGAGTTCTTTTCTCAATATTCAGTCATGCTTGTTCATGAATCTTCTTTACGAATTCATCCTTCTGCTTACCATCTAAGTTTATATGCTCACTTACAACTAAAGGAATCAAATCTAATGGTGACAAGGGATTGAAACCATAAACAATTTCAAATGGAGAAAATTTAGTCGCAGAATGTATGCTCCTATTGTAAGCAAATTCAACATGGGGTAGACAATCTTCCCATATTCTCAAATTCTTGTTAATGACCACACGAAATAAAAAGGACAAGGTTCGATTGACAACTTCAGTTTGCCCATCAGTTTGGGGGTGACAAGTAGTAGAGAACAACAATTTAGTTCCTAATTTCCCCACAAAGTCTTCCAAAAATAACTCAAAAATTTTGCATCTCTATCAGAGACAATGGTCCTAGGCATGCCATGCAACCTAATAACCTCTTTAAAGAACAATTCAGCTATATGCGATACATCATCGGTTTTATGACATGGAATGAAATGCGCCATTTTAGAGAATCTGTCTACCACAACAAAAATTGAATCTCTCCCTCTCTTGGTCTGGGGTAATCCCAAAACAAAGTCCATTGAAATATCAGTTCAAGGTTCACTAGGTATAGACAAAGGAGTATACAAGCCATGGGGTTTCAATTTAGATTTAGCTTGTTTGCAAGTGATACACTTCTCACAAATTCTTTCCATGTCGCGTTTCATATGAGGCCAAAAGAAATGATCCTGTAAAACCCCTAAAGTCTTAGTAACGCAAAAATGACCCATCAATCCACCACCATGGGCTTCCCTAGTGAATCATTCACGTAACGAACACATAGGCACACACAATCTATTTTCACGAAATAAAAACCCATCATGCCTATAGAACTTACCAAATGCAACCTTATCGCATGCTTTGAACACCTCAGAAAAATCAGTACATTAGTATATAAATCCTTGATATATTCAAATCCAAGTAACTTCGTATCTAAAGTGGTCAGTAAAGCATACCTTCAAGATAGTGCATCAAGAACTATGTTCTCCTTTTCTTGCTTGTATTTGATCACATAAGGAAATGTCTCAATGAATTCTACCCATTTAGCATGGCATCGGTTCAACTTATGTTGGCTCTTCAAATGCTTTAAAGATTGATGATCTGTGTGAATCACGAATTCTTTTGGCCATAGGTAATGTTGCCATGTCTCCAATGCTCTCACCAATGCATACATTTCCTTGTCATATGTGGAATAGTTGAGAGTGGCTCCACTCAACTTCTCACTAAAATAAGCAATGAGTCTCATTTCCTGTATAAGCACATCACCTATACCAACACCAGAAGCATCACATTCGATTTCAAAGGTTTTAGAAAAATCTGGTAGGATTAGTAAAGGAGCAAAACTTAGCTTTTCTTTCAAAGTGTTGAAGGCCCTCTCTTGCTCCTCTCCCCACTTGAATGACTCATTTTTCTTGATGACTTTAGTAAGAGGAGCTGCAATATTGCTAAAATCACGAACAAACCGTCGATAGAAGATGGCCAAATCATGGAAACTCCTCACTTGGCTAATTGTTGTCGGTGTTGGCCACTCTTGGATTGCTTTCACCTTTTCCTCATCCATCTCAATGCCTTTAGTACTAAGAACAAAACCAAGAAACACGACTTTCCCCGTACAAAAGGTGCATTTATCGAGGTTAGCAAAAAGCTTTTCTTCTTTTAGCACACTCAAAACTAACCTTAAATGTGTAACATGCTCTTCTAAGCTTGTGCTAAAAATCAAAATATCATCAAAATACACAACTACAAATTTCCCTAAGAAAGCACGCAAAACATGGTTCATCAAACGCATAAAGTGCTAGGAGCATTAGTTAAGCCAAAAGGCATTACTAACCATTCATATAAGCTATGCTTAGTTTTAAAACCAGTTTCCCATTCATCACCTTCCTTCATCCTAATCTGATGATATCCACTCCTAAGATCAATTTTTGTGAACACACAAGAACCATGCAATTCATCAAATATATCATCAATCCTAGGAATTGGATGGCGATACTTTACCGTGATATTGTTGATGGCTCAACAATCCACACACATCCTCCATGTTCCGTCCTTCTTGGGAACTAGTAACACAGGCACGGCGCAAGGACTCATGCTTTCTTGAATATACCCCTTTTCTAATAATTCATTAACTTGCCTCTGAAGTTCCTTTGCTTCCTCCGGATTGCTTCTATAGGCAGGTCGATTCGGAATGGAGGCACCAGGTATAAAGTCAATTTGGTGCTCAATTCCTCTAATGGGAGGTAAACCATGCGGAACCTCTTCAGGAAAGACCTCCCCGAATTCCTATAAGAGAGAAACAATAACACTAGGCAAAGAATTGTTAAGGTCGTTAGTGCTCAAGAGTGTCTCCTTATACAAAAGGATAAGGGGCAGCTGATTTGAAAACAAAGCTCGTTTAATCTCACTTTTTTTTGCATAAAAATTATTTTTCTTTCTCTCTCCTTTTTTTTCCTTGCCCACTCTTTTTGTCTCTTTCCTCTCATCTTCTTTCCTCTCATTTTTCTTTCCCTCTACTTCTTTTTTCTAAATTTTTTTTCTCTCAATTTCTTTTTCTTTCTTCCTTTCATTTGCTTTTTGTAGTCTCAACTAGTCCTCCATAACTTGTCTTGGAGTCAACGGTACAAGAATAATAGGTTGCCATTTCAAAGTAAAACTATACTTATTTGTGAGGCCATCATGTGTTATCTTTTAATCGAATTGCCAAGGTCTTCCCAACAATAGTGTTGGTGCGGGGAGCATCCGACGATCGACCAGAGTTTTGATAATAGCAAAGGATTCAAAGTTAAGGTTTATGGTGATCTAACATGTTGAATAAGTGTTTCAGGAAAGTCCTAGCTGCGGTTAGGCAAAGGGAAAATCCTAAGGGGTGGTAACCATAGGTCCTAGGGGGCGGTAACCCTAGGTGAGGGAAAATCCTAAGGGGTGGTAACCTTAGGTCCTAGGGGGCGGTAACCCTAAGTGGAGGAAAATCCTAAGGGGTGGTAACCTTAGGTCCTAGGGGGCGGTAACCCTAGGTGGAGGAAAGACCTAAGGGGCGGCAACCTTAGGTCCTAGGGGACGGTAACCCTAGGTGGAGGAAAACCCTAAGGGGCGGCAACCATAGTTCCTAGGGGGTGGTAACCCTAGGTGGAGAAAAACCCTAAGGGGCGGTAACCCTAGGTCCTAGGGGGTGGTAACCCTAGGCGAAAAGTCCAGTCGGTCTGGAGGACCGGACTGACATCAGGTAAATCTCCTGAGTGGAGTAGGTGAGGACGCGTTCCTCGTAGAGGGAACAGTAGGCGTCGAGTCGACCTAGGGTTTCCGGTTGGAAATCCGAAGTCAGACTCGGACAGTCCGAAGACTGTCGTTTATTCTTTACTATGTTTTATCAGATTCTAACGTTGTCTTGCAGGGTATTTTGCTCGGACTAACCTTTGTTTTCAGATGAGGAACCTGCTGGAAAAAGGTGGTCCGGGCGCCCGGAGGTCCGGGCGCCCGGGACCAAATATTATCCCCTGCGCGACTTCGCCACGTGGAGCAACCTGGTTGGCTGGCCACGTCACACTCCAGGCGCCCGGAAAGGTCCCAGGCGTCCGGAACCTCATATAAAAGGAGGGTCGAGGGTGCAGCCAAAGACATCAATTGAACAAGCCTTCCTTCTGCTGTGTGCTGCTCAAGAAACGACTCTAAAGTGCTGTTACAGTCGCCGACGACCTAAATCTTCAGTTATTATTTTGTTGTCGGTATTATTTCAATTCCAGTTGTACTTATTTCCGTGTACTTATTCACGATATTATAGTTGTTGCCCACTAGAAGTGATCAAGGATCGCGGGCCTTCGAGAAATAGTCGCCTTAGGCTCCGAACGAAGTAATTCCCTGTGTCTCTGTGTTTGACTGTCTTTATTCCGCTGCTTATTACTCTATTAGTTTCACGTACGATTTACGATTTTGAAAAACGAAATAGCCACAAGCGCTATTCACCCCCCCCCTCTAGCGCTTTCGATCCATCAATTGGTATCAGAGCCCGGACTGCCAAAAGGTTTAACCGCCGACTGTGCACAAGAGCTATGGTCTGATTGAGCCATGTGGGTACAATATTGACCTCGAACAAATAAAGTGGGGGCTCCTATGTTCGGATCAAGAGGACCAGACACCAGGCAGGAAGTCCTAGTTGCGACTAGGCAAGGAAGTCCTAGTAGGTCGGGTGGACCGAGGGGCAGGAAGACCTGGTGGGTCGAGGATCGGACGTAGGAAGCCTATGGTTCTTTGTTTGAGGAGGGGATTGTTGGGGTTGCAAAGTTGCAAACATAGTCCATATTGAAAACACATGGGAAAGATCATGGGTTTATAAGAGAAAAGATATCTTATATAGGTTAACTGGTGCAACCACCATTCAAGCATTTTTCGTGGCTTTGTCGTTTATATAGGTTAAAAATATAACCTTACACCTTTCGTTTTTTCCCTCCAAAACTGTTTTTGAAAAATTAATTTTCATCTTTTCACCATTGGTTGGAATTAACAAAATATTGCATTTTTAAAAATTTGTAGTAATATTTTTTAATATTATTTTAATAATATTTTAATAATATTTTATTATTTTTTCTCAAAATTCCTGAATTACTATTTTTATTTCTCTCCCGCATTACTAATCCAAGACTAAGTCTTGGAATAAGTTTTATTGTGTTTATTTTGCGAGATTGTCTCTCTAAGATGACCCATCAAGAAGGCTACGACACTGCTCGCCCACCGCTTTTCTCCGGAGATGATTTTGGAGATTGGAAGGGTCGAATGGAGGCGTATCTCCAGACTCACTTTGAAGTCTGGATGATCATCAAAACCGGGCTTCAACTGCCAACTAACGGCGCCGGCAAGTCACTACCGTACGAGAACTAGGACGCGAACCTTATCAAAAAGGTAGAAGCAAATGCAAAAGCAACGTATACACTTCAGTGTGGCTTAACGAATAAGGAGCTGAATTGCGCCGGCCCATTCTCAAGTGCCAAGGAGCTGTGGGACAATCTGATTGAGTTACATGAAGGTATTCCTGATACAAAAATAGGTAACCATGTTTTAATAAATGATTCATTTGAATTAGATTAGCAGAATAATACTACTTCGGCCGAGGAAGGTATTACGATGGTTGCAGGTACAAGTAAGATAGAATGGTCCGAGTCTTCAGATGAATCCGGGGCTGACGAAGAAGAAACGACGAGCTTCCTCGCTCTACCAGTACAAGCAACCGTGGCGGAAACTGAGTCCGAGTATGAGTTAGAAATTGAGAGCGAATCCGAGATTGAGTCTGATCGAAGCCACGAATCCGCATTCGTTTCCGAAGGACCAAAACCCACTATAAGTTCACTACTCGCAGAATTTCAATTAGATAACTTGCATGAATTATTACCTTACTTAGTAAAAAAGTTGGCTAAATCCAACGTCCGGGTTAAGTCGCTCCAAAAGGAGATAACAGCCCTTAAGGAAGCGACTAACTCGAGCTCTTTAACTGAGTCAGTTCAAATTGGAAGTTCAACTCAAGTCCAACAACTTGAGGAAGAAAATTCCAATTTGAAAGCTCAAATTAACGAACTTAAGGACACGTTGGAACGGTTCACCTTGGGCTCCAAGAATCTGGATCTGATTCTTGGAAAACAGCGAGTCGTTTACAACAAAACTGGACTTGGATTTAAAACTAAAATAAAATACAAATCATATTTATCACTAGTCAATAGAAATAATATAAAAATTGTCCAAGCATGGGTGCCAAAATCCAACTTGGTTAATCAAGTTGGAAATGGTCACTATTGGGTCCCCAAGGATCAAGTCTATTATCTTGATAGACCATATCGAGGTTATGATCCAGGGGGAGCTAATAGAAAAACAATATTAAGAACATAATTCAAATTAAATTCAAATTTGAAAATTCAATTAAAAATTCAAAATTAAATTCAAAATTCAAAATTCAATTAAAAATTCAAAATTAAATTAAAAATTCATAATTAAATTCAAAATTCAAAATTCAATTAAAAATTTAAAATTAAATTAAATTTAAAATTCAATTCGAAATTAATTCAAATTAAAAGTAAATTTCAACTTAAGTTAAATAAAAATAGATGGAGGATCCAGACTCGCTGGCACCCCCAACTGAACTACCCGACAGGGTAACTGAACCTAATCTACCCGAAATGGGTAAAACAAGAGTAGATTACCCGGCAGGGTAATTAAGGTTAGATCAAAATGGGCTAGGTTTAACTTGACCCACAGTACTGGTGAAGTTTTTGGATCATAGTACGTTAGGGAAGCTTGGGCATCGTATGTCTAGGAAGATATGGCTTCGACCTGGTGCATTTGGCCAAGTGGAACTGACCGAAGCTACCCTTAAATGAATCCTAACTAGTTAGACCAAGGTTTAGTATTAAGCTCAATGGGTAGGACTATTTGGGAAACCTCGAAGGCATGGTTACTTTAATGAGTAACTTGTGACTCACCATAGCCCAGAAGTTTATCCAAAGAATGCTTACTTGTTGAACCCAAAGCTAAACCTGAATCTAACACAAAGTTAAACCAGACCATTAAATTCAACCATAATTCATCTCACAACAATTATAGAATTCCCTGATTGAAAATTTAGATGGGTGAGATGACTAAGGAATTTTAAAAATTCAAACTGATAGTTATTCAAAATTCTTTTAAAAATTATTTGAAAAATCATTTCAAAATCTTTAAAACTTATTTAAAATTCTTTTCAAAATTATTTGAAAAATCTTTTCAAAATCATTTCAAAATTTTATAAAATTCTTTTAAAAATTATTTGAAAAATCATTTCAAAATCTTTAAAACTTATTTAAAATTCTTTTCAAAACTATTTGAAAAATCTTTTCAAAATCATTTCAAAATTTTTAAAATTATTTTAAAATTATTTGAAAAATCTCTTCAAAATCAGTTCAAAATCTTTTAAAACTTCATTTCAAAATTATTTGAAAAATCTCTTCAAAATCAGTTCAAAATTTTTAAAACTTCATTTTAAAATTATTTGAAAAATCTCTTCAAAATCAGTTCAAAATCTTTTAAAACTTCATTTCAAAATTATTTGAAAAATATTTTCAAAATCAGTTCAAAATCTTTTAAAACTTCATTTCAAAATTATTTGGAAAATCTCTTCAAAATCAGTTCAAAACCTTTTAAAACTTCATTCAAAATTATTTGAAAAATCTCTTCAAAATCAGTTCAAAATTTTTTAAAACTTCATTTCAAAATTATTTGAAAAATCTTTTCAAAATCATTTCAAAATCTCTTAAAATTCTTTCAAAATTATTTGAAAAATCTTTTCAAAATCATTTTAAAATTATTTTAAAACTTAATTTCAAAACTTAATCATTTCAAAATTATTTTAAAACTTAATTTGAAAAATGATCATTTCAAAATCTTTTGAAAAATCATTTGAAAAATCCCTTAAAAAATTAATTTCAAAATTATTTCAAAAATTATTTGAACAATCATTTGAAATATCCTCTGAAAAATTAAAACCCTTTTCAGAAGTTATTAAATTCTTTGAAATTCTAAACTCAATTAATTTTTAAATCTTCAAAATAATGGTCACCTATTTGGAATTCTAACTGATATTTTCAATGTTGTAAATTAAAGTAAACTCCATCTCACACTCACTCGTATGCCAAACATGCTTGTTAATCTAGAATGAGTGAGATGGAAAATTAGGAAAATAATTTTTTAACCTCTCATGCTTGAACCCCTGAACTAAAAAAATTTATTAAGGCATTAATTAAGGGGGAGTGATTTTTAGTCGGTTTCAAAATTAGTTTTTCTTTAAAAATTTTGACTTGACCCCAAAATTAAAAACTATTTTTGGCATATCTTCGAAAATTCAAGCTATTTTTTTTAGCTTTAAAATTAAAATTATTTATGACCTTCAAATTATAATGTTTTCAAAGCTAAGTACTTAATTTAGTTTTCTCTAACTAAACTTAGTTAAATTATTTTCTAAACTTAGCTAATTGGCAAGATGTTCTCTAGAGGCAATATTAAAATTTAAGCATGCTTGTACTTAAGGGCTCTGATACCTGATCAAAACCAAATCTTGACTCATGCTTGGACCTTAGGGCTCTGATACCTTACTAAAATAAAATTTATAAACTATTAAACACTAAGGTTATCGCTTCTCCTTTGCCATAAACAGCTTTTCAAAATTTTTCAAATTTAAGACTTTCAAGTCTTTTCTATTTAAAATTTTTTATTCTATAAGAAAATTTTGCTAAGTTTTGTCTTGAAAAGTTAAGTTTTTTTCAAAACTAGCTTATTTTTGATATATGGCAAAGGGGGAGAGTAGAGAAATTCAAAGAGAACAAAAATCCAAAGGGGAGGTTATATTAAGGGGGAGTTTGTAATGCCATTTTTTTTCCCTTTCCTTGTACTTATACCTTACTGCATATTATTACTTAACTTTGAATTTCGATTGCCATAATCAAAAATGGGGAGATTGTTGGTGCGGGGAGCATCCGACGATCGAACCTGAGTTTTGATAATGGCAAAGGATTCAAAGTTAAGGTTTATGGTGATCTAACATGTTGAATAAGTGTTTCAGGAAAGTCCTAGCTGCGGTTAGGCAAAGGGAAAATCCTAAGGGGTGGTAACCTTAGGTCCTTGGGGGCGGTAACCCTAGGCGAGGGAAAATCCTAAGGGGTGGTAACCTTAGGTCCTAGGGGGCGGTAACCCTAGGTGGAGGAAAATCCTAAGGGGTGGTAACCTTAGGTCCTAGGGGGCGGTAACCCTAGGTGGAGGAAAACCCTAAGGGGCGGCAACCTTAGGTCCTAGGGGGCGGTAACCCTAGGTGGAGGAAAACCCTAAGGGGCAGCAACCTTAGGTTCTAGGGGGTGGTAACCCTAGGTGGAGAAAAACCCTAAGGGGCGGTAACCCTAGGTCCTAGGGGGTGGTAACCCTAGGCGAAAAGTCCAGTCGATCTGGAGGACCGGACTGGCATCAGGTAAATCTCCTGAGTGGAGTAGGTGAGGACGCGTTCCCCGTAGAGGGAACAGTAGGCGTCGGGTCGACCTAGGGTTTCCGGTTGGAAATCCGAAGTCAGACTCGGACAGTCCGAAGACTGTCGTTTATTCTTTACTATGTTTTATCAGATTCTAACGCTGTCTTGCAAGGTATTTTGCTCGGACTAACCTTTGTTTGCAGGTGAGGAACTTGCTGGAAAAAGGTGGTCCGGGCGCCCGGGACCAAATATTATCCCCTACGCGACTTCTCCACGTGGAGCAACCTGGTTGGCTGGCCACGTCACACTCCAGGCGCCCGGAAAGGTCCCAGGCACCCGGAACCTCATATAAAAGGAGGGTCGAGGGTGCAGCCAAAGACATCAATTGAACAAGCCTTCTTCTGCTATGTGCTGCTCAAGAAACGACTCTAAAGTGCTATTACAGTCGCCGACGACCTAAAGCTTTAGTTATTATTTTGTTGTCGGTATTATATCAATTCCAGTTGTACTTATTTCTGTGTACTTATTCACAATATTATAGTTGTTGCCCACCGGAAGCGATCAAGGATCGCGGGCCTTCGAGTAGGAGTCGCCTTAGGTTCCGAACGAAGTAATTCCCTGTGTCTCTGTGTTTGACTGTCTTTATTCCGCTGCTTATTACTCTATTAGTTTCAAGTACGATTTACGATTTCGAAAAATGAAATAGCCACGAGAGCTATTCACCCCCCCCCCCCTCTAGCGCTTTCGATCCATCAAATAGATGGCATGCATGCATGGGAACCACGTCACACAACAGCTCATCTTCATATTTGCCAATGGAGATTGCTACCAAGACTTGTTTTGTTTCCTTGATTTCTCCACAATCGTTTAGCCACTGGAGTCGATAAGGTCGCGAATGTTTCTGAGTTGGTAGTGATAATTTCTCCACCAAATCAGTACTTGTCACATTGGTGCAACTCCCCCCATCAATAATAACACTACAAACCTTGTTATTGATAAAACAAAGGGTATGAAACAAATTCTCCCGTTGTTTACCTTCTTCCACCTTAGCTTGTAGATTGAGAACTCGTCAGGCCAGCAATAAGTCTCCAATAACAGCATGTTGTTCATCATCACTATCTTCATTTTGTGGCACTCCTTCCGACTCAAGGTCAGCTTCGGCATTTATTACCATCACCCTTTTGTTCACACATTGACTAGCTATATGGCCATGCCCTTGACATTTAAAACACATGATATCACGAGTTTTGGAGGAAATAAGCTCGCGGTTACCTTGAGTAGTAGATGGTGTGGGTTTGGGCTTCTTGAAGGGTTCAAATTTTGGCTTATTTTGAGGTTGTTCCTCCTTTCTTGGAGGCACTCGCCATGTGCCGTGAGTAGTCATTGGTTGTCCTTTCCTACCCAATCCTCTCCTCTTGAGTTGTTCTTCTACTTTTTGTGCTTGGTGGACCATTTCCGACAACTCAACATAATGATGCAATTCAACAATATCATCAATTTCTGGATTTAAACAATGTAAAAACCTGGCCATGGAGGCTTCCCGATCTTCATCGATATTAGTTCAGATCATGGACAACTCCATCTCCTTGAAATATTCATCCACACTTTTGGAGCCTTGAGATAACCTTTGAAGCTGCTGATATAAGCTTCTATAATAATGGTTGAGTACAAACTGTTAGCTAGAGCCCTAGAGCCAATCATTTGATGATTGTATTTTGGACTTGTTGTATCATATTCTATATAAATAAAGGCATTTGGTTTTTGGTTATTATACTTACTTGTATTGGTGCCAAATAAACTAAGTATAATAACGTCCTTGAGTAGACGGTTCTCACCTATATCAATCGGTTAGTTGAACCGATAGTGAGATGATATAGGGAGCACTACTCTTAATCATTCCTAGTCGAGTATTAACATTCAGGGACAATGTTAATGCAATAAGACAAGCATGTAGGTCAACTCTATGACTTGATCTCACAAGTCATGGATATAGAGATATCAAGTTGACACATGGGTATACATTAGAGAATGTATACTGAATGACCCGCCATGAGAAAGTATCATGGATCGTTATATGAGTGTCATATACTTTCTCATGTGGCTATTAGTATAACTACTAGTCCTTAGACCTGAAGTCACCATGGTTCCCTACATAAGGAGTTATGTACTTTGGTTTCGTCAAACGTCACCCGTAACTGGGTGGACTATAAAGATGATTACTGGGTATATAACGAATTATGCAGAGGGATGTGAGTGATGTAGATGGGATCTATCCCTCCAATATGATGGGAGCGACATCGGTATTCTTGATAGCGTGAGACCACGAAGTGCATGGCCATGCCCAAATGAGTCAATATAGGATATTGAGATCATTTGATTTAGTGAGTCTACTTGGAGTTTAAGATTTAGATTGGTCAGAGGATGACACGGTCTATGCCTCACATTGATCAATCTAGATGTCTAGGATAGAAGGACACTTGTCATATTTTGTGAGGAGTCACAATTAGTAGTCACAAGGTGATGTCGGATCTCGACATTCTTGTAACTTGGGTAGTAATGATGTGTTGTTAGATACCGCTCATTACTTATGCTCCTAAATGGGTTTAGGGCATTGCCAACATTACAAGAACCTATAAGGTCACACACTAAGGACAATTAGATGGAGATTAGGTTCATATGATGAACCAAGAGGATTAGATTCATTTGATGAATCAAATTGGATTAAGAGCAATCCTAATTGGGCTAACTTGAGTTGCACTCAAGTTGATTCATGTGTTCAATGAGTCTAATTTAGATTATGACTCATTGAATCAATTTAATTTAATGAATTAGATTCATTATATATTAAATTGGCTTGAAGCAAATGGTTAGATTAGATCAACCATGGAAGAGGTTTGGTCAAGTTTGACTTGACTCGAGAGGAAGATTAAAAGTCAAGTTTGACTTGACTTTATGCCACCTCATTGGTGAGTTAGCATTGATGTGGACTAATGATGTTACTCCACATCATCATCATGGTTGCCACCTCATGGGAGTTACTAGTGAGTGCCACCTCATGGAGGTTACATTCTCTCCTTGATGACAACTTAATGCATTAATGAGGGGAGTTACACATGAGAAATGTGGCTGGCCACATTTTGAATGGGGTGTGAATTGATTTTCATTATTCATTCAAGTGTGGAATTTTACATCTTCTTCCTCTCAAGCTCTCCCTCTCCTCCTTCCTTGGCCGAACCACATAGGTGCTAGCACACCTTGGTTTTTTGGTCACCTCCACCTAGTGTGTTCGTGTGGATACGTGTAGAGAGTTGTCTACATTGACAACTTCGAGATCCGGCGTACCGAGGACGAGCGGGATACGCAAAAGGGCATGCAACAAGGGTAAAGATCTTCATCATGTAGATCTAGAAGTTTTGTAACTCGTACTCGTAAGTTTTCGAATTTTTCTTCGCACGAGATCCGTTGGCTAGGGTGATTCGGGGTTTCCGCGACGCAAAAAAGCAGTTTTCGCGGCCCGAAAAATCCTGCAATGGTATCAGAGCCATGTGCGAAGCTTGTACGAGTTTAATTTGATTTTTATGAAAAATTAAAGCTTCTGTACATTTCTGTAAATTTATGGTTTTTATAGTTTTAAGAGTAATATTTTTCGTAGAAGCGAAGCACAAGTGTTTATACACTTGTAGGCTTCGACTACCGAGATGTTTTTTCCGAAACGGCATCGTTTCGACCCAAATCTTTTTGGGATAGCGGGATAAGGTGCTCTTGGATCGCTTAGGAGCAACTCGCGATGGTTAGATCGTGGGTAGGGGTACTGCCCCTAACCCCGCAAGGGGATTTGCTCCGCGATTGCGCCCAAAATCGCTAATTGGGACCGCTGGGAAAAATTTACTCATAAAATCTGTACAATTATGAAAAATTACAGAAATATATAATTTTGAATTATATATTAATTTTGTGATAGTCATGGCCCAAAGACCCAATTTGATTGGACAATATGTGTTGTAATTCATAATACGGCCTGCGTGTCGTTATGTGATGTGTGTGCTTGTATTTTTATATTTTTTTTATTTTATTTTCACGACCTGGGCGTCGTGCCTTTCTCATATATTCTGGTTGTAAATTAGATTTAGACTCGAATGTAACTCGAGTTTCAAAATTGTAATGTACAAAATTGGAGCTGTGGAAGGTCCAATCGAGACGGAGTTACGAGGAGGGCGCGAGCAACACGAGGTGGTCAAAGGAAGGAGCTTGAGAAGCTGTTGACCTTAGGTTGACCATCCGATCTTCTCATTGGATTGAGAAGATCGTAGTAGGGCCATGACATAATCACAAAATTATTTGATTAATTATTTAATTAATTGTTTTGTGTGTATGTGATGCATGCTAGTTAATTAAATAATTAATTAGTGCCTTACGATTAGATTAGATCTAAGTCGTGCACATGATGCACCCTTCGATTAGATTAGATCTATCGAGTATATGATACGCATCATTGTTTAGATTAGATCTAAATCACGCCAACTCGTAATACCTACCATGCCGTGATACCTACCACTACCTCGATCGCATGTAGTTGTTGAATCTGCCTAAACAGAGCAACACATACTATCTTGGTAGGGTATGGAGGGACAATTTTGGTCCCGCCTATCAATGCATGGGTGAGTACAACTCAATTAGATTGAGTATTCCTAGTTAACTCGGTTGGATCGAGTATAACTATAGGCATTCTTCCAACGGTTGGAAAGATAGGTCAAAATCACATTTATATTAACTCTCGAGCGTATTAGCCAAAGCTAACTCGAGTTTTAATATCAATGCGGATCTTGATCCTATAAACAAGAGTTGCATAGAGATGTAATTGGTAATCGTTACCTACCAATCATACTAAGTCTTGGGCGTATTAGCCAAAGCTAACTCAAGGGTTAGTATGATGTGGATCTTGTCCCACGTGAATTATAGAATTCAGTGGGAGCATCATTTAGTTAAAGGCCTAATTAAATGATTAAGAATATGATACTTATTTCTGCATTTATTTCTGTTGTAGAATTTCCATGACGTCGAATACGAACACCTTCTCTCTGTGATCTGTCCTTAAGAAGGACAAGCTCAACGGAGCAAATTTCCTGCACTGGTACAGGAACCTGAGAATAGTTCTCACCCAAGAACGTAAACTGTACGTTCTGGAGTAGCCCATTCCGGAGGCTCCTCCTGCCACTTCCACGCGAGCAGACCGAGATGCTTACAAGAAGCATCAAGCAGACGCATTAGATGTGTCCTGTCTTATGCTCGCGACCATGAACTCTGAGCTTCAGAAGCAACATGAGTTGATGAGTGCTTACGATATGGTTGAACATCTTTGTCTCCTATATCAAGGACAAGCAAGGCACTGAAAGAGGAACTCCAAAGAATACCTGGAAGATCTTAAGAAGAAGAGAAATAAGATTTCTACTTCAGGTATACATGTTATAGAAGTCAACCTCTCTATTTCTTCATCGTGGGTATTAGATACCGGATGTGCTTCGCACATTTGTACTAATGTACAAGCGCTGAGAAATAGCAGGGCTTTGACGAAGGGTGAGGTAGACCTACGAGAGGCAATGGAGCACGGGTTGCTGCTATTGTTGTAGGAACTTACTATCTATCTCTGCCCTCTGGGCTAGTACTAGAATTAGATGATTGTTGTTATGTGCCTGCCTTGACTAAGAACATAATTTCAGTTTCTTGTTTGGACAAGAAAGGCTTTTCGTTTACAATAAAGAACAAATGTTGTTCTATCTATTTAAACGATATGTTCTATTGTAGTGCACCTCTGATGAACGGACTCTATATTCTAGACCTTGAGAGCCCTATCTATAACATAAATACCAAGAGGTTCAAGTCAAATGACCTGAACCAAACCTATCTCTGGCACTGTTGCTTAGGTCATATAAGTGACAAGCGCTTATCCCAGCTCCATAAGGATGGTTTGCTGGACTCATTTGATTTTGAATCATATGAGATATGCGAGTCATGCCTACTAGGCAAGATGACCAAGACTCCCTTTAGTGGGCACAGCGAAAGAGCGACTGATTTGTTAGGACTCATACATAGTGATGTATGTGACCCTTTCAATGTCGCTGCTAGAGGCGGTTATAGGTACTTCATCACATTTACTGATGACTTTAGTAGATATGGTTATGTGTACTTGATGACACATAAGTCTGAATACTTTGAAAAGTTCAAAGAATTCAAGAATGAAGTACAAAACCAGCTTGGCAAGAGTATTAAGATATTTCGATCCAATCGAGGTGGAGAATACCTTAGCCATGAGTTCCGTGACTATCTAGCTGAGTGTGTGATTCTATCCCAACTCACTCCTCCTGGAACACCACAGTGGAATGGTGTATCCGAACGGAGGAATCGTACCTTATTAGATATGGTACGATCTATGATGAGTCACACAGATCTTCCGACATATCTATGGGGATATGCTCTAGACACGGCAGTTTTCATTCTCATCCAAGTTCCATCCAAGACCGTGATAAAGACACCATATAGGATATGGACTGGGAGAGACGCCTAGGTGTCTTTCATGAGGATATGGGGTTGTGAGGCTTACGTTCGACGTCAAGTCTCAGACAAGTTAGGACCCAAATTTGACAAGTGCTATTTTATTGGATATCCCAAGGAAACTAAGGGATATTACTTCTACATTCCTAGTCAGCACAAAGTAGTTGTGGCAAAGACTGAGATCTTTCTAGAAAGGGACTTTGTTTCTAGAAAGACTAGTGGGAGCGCGTTCGATCTTGAAGAAGTTCAAGATGCGAACAATAGCACTGATGCCTCGATGGAAATTGAACTGGAACCATAAAGTGTTGTGGATGATGTTGTTCCATAAGGAGTTGAGGAACAACAACCAGTTCAAGTAGACATACCTCTTCGCAGGTCTGATAGGGTACGTCGTCAGCCTGAGAGATACTCATTTCTCTTGTCTGACCATGATGACATTGTGCTCATAAAGGATGAGCCTACCACCTATCAGGAAGCTGTGATGAGACAAGATTCCAAGAAATGGCTAGAGGCCATGAGATCCGAAATGGAATCCATGTACACCAACCAAGTATGGACTTTGGTTGATCCACCTGAAGGGGTAAAACCCATTGGGTGCAAGTGGGTCTTTAAGAGAAAGACTGACATGGATGGACTTATCTATAAGGGTCGCTAGGTAGCTAAAGGTTTCAAGCAGATTCATGGTATTGACTATGATGAAACCTTTTCTCCAGTAGCGATGTTTAAGTCCATTCGGATCATGCTTGCTATTGCAGGCTACCATGACTATGAGATATGGCAGATGGATGTCAAAATCGCGTTTCTGAATGAAAACCTACTCGAGGTTGTGTACATGACACAACCTGAGGGTTTTGTAGATCCACAGCATACTAGCAGAGTATGCAAGCTGCATAGGTCCATTTATGGACTAAAGCATGCTTCTCGGAGCTGGAATCTTTGATTCGATGATGTAATCAAATAGTTTGGTTTCATCAAGAACGAAGATGAACCTTGTGTCTACAAGAAGGTTGTAGGGGGCATAGTTGTCTTCCTCACATTGTATGTGGATGACATACTGCTCATTGGGAAGGACATCCCTATGCTTCAGTCTGTCAAGACCTGGCTAGGGAGTTGCTTCTCAATGAAGGACTTAGGTGAGATATCCGATATTCTAGGGATACAGATCTATAGAGATAGATCTAAGAGATTGCTTGGCCTAAGTCAGAGTACATACATTGACAAGGTACTCCTTCGGTTTGCCATGCAGAACTCCAAGAAGGGATTTCTGCCGATGTCACATGGCGTGAGTCTTTCGAAGACTCAAGGTCCCTCTTCTAGAGAGGAGAGAGACCGCATGGATCAGATCCCTTATGCTTCAGCCATAGGATCGATCATGTACGCCATGCTATGTATTCGACCTGATGTCTCGTATGCTTTGAGCATGACGAGCAGATACCAGTCAGATCCAGGTGAAAGTCACTGGATAGCGGTCAAGAATATTCTTAAGTACTTAAGAAGGACTAAAGAATATTTCTTGATATATGGAGGCAATGATGAGCTAGCTGTAAAGGGTTACAGTGATGCTAGCTTCCAGACTGACCAGGATGATTATAGATCGCAGTCGGGGTTCGTATTTTGCATTAATGGTGGTGCTGTGAGCTGGAAGAGTTCGAAACAGGACACAGTAGCTGATTCTACGATAGAGGCCGAGTATATTGCTGCATCAGATGTAGCAAAGGAGGCAGTTTGGATTTGCAAGTTCATCACTGAACTTGGGGTGGTTCCTAGCATTGCTGACCCTATTGAGCTCTATTGTGACAACAATGAAGCTATAGCACAGGCGAAGGAACCTCGCTCACACCAGCGGACCAAACACATACTACGGCGCTTCCATCTCATTCGAGAGATCATCGAGAGAGGAGATGTGAAGATTTACAGAGTACCTATAGAGGCTAACATCGCAGATCTCTTGACCAAGGCTTTGGCACAGAGGAAGCATGATGGTCACACTAGGTCATTTGGGCTTAGAGCTTACACTGATTGGCACTAGTGCTAGTGGGAGATTGTTAGCTAGAGCCCTAGAGCCAATCATTTGATGATTGTATTTTGGACTTGTTGTATCATATTCTATATAAATAAAGGCATTTGGTTTTTGGTAATTATACTTACTTGTATTGGTTCCGAATTAACTAAGTATAATAACGTCCGTGAGTAGACGGTTCTCACCTATATCAATCGGTTAGTTGAACCGATAGTGAGATGATATAGGGAACACTACTCTTAATCCTTCCTAGTCGAATATTAACATTCAGGGACAATGTTAATGCAATAAGACTAGCATGTAGGTCAACTCGATGACTTGATCTCACAAGTCATGGATATAGAGATATCAAGTTGACACATGGGTATACATTAGAGAATGTATACTGAATGACCCGCCATGAGAAAGTATCATGGATCGTTATATGAGTGTCATATACTTTCTCATGTGGCTATTAGCATGACTACTAGTCCTTAGACCTGAAGTCACCATGGTTCCATACATAAGGAGTTATGTACTTTGGTTTCGTCAAACGTCACTCATAACTGGGTGGACTATAAAGGCGATTACTGGGTATATAACGAATTATGCAGAGGGATGTGAGTGATGTAGATGGGATCTATTACTCCCATATGACGGGAGCGACATCGGTATTCTTGATAGAGTGAGACCACGAAGTGCATGGCCATGCCCAAATGAGTCAATATAGGATATTGAGCTCATTTGATTTAGTGAGTCTACTTGGAGTTCAAGATTTAGATTGGTCAGAGAATGACACGGTTTATGCGTCACATTGATCAATCTAGATGTCTATGATAGAAGGACACTTGTCATATTTTGTGAGGAGTCACAATTAGTAGTCACAAGGTGATGTCGGATCTCGACATTCTTGTAACTTGGGTAGTAATAATGTGTTGTTAGATACCGCTCATTACTTATGCTCCTAAATGGATTTAGGGCATTGCCAACGTTACAAGAACCTATAGGGTCACACACTAAGGACAATTAGATGGAGATTAGGTTCATATGATGAACCAAGAGGATTAGATTCATTTGATGAATCAAATTGGATTAAGAGCAATCCTAATTGGGCTAACTTGAGTTGGACTCAAGTTGATTCATGTGTTCAATGAGTCTAATTTAGATTATGACTCATTGAATCAATTTAATTTAATGAATTAGATTCATTATATATTAAATTGTCTTGAATCAAATGGTTAGATTAGATCAACCATGGAAGAGGTTTGGTCAAGTTTGACTTGACTTGAGAGGAAGATTAAAAGTCAAGTTTGACTTGACTTTATGCCACCTCATTGGTGAGTTGGCATTGATGTGGACTAATGATGTTACTCCACATCATCATCATGGTTGCCACCTCATGGGAGTTACTAGTGAGTGTGCCACCTCATGGAGGTTACATTCTCTCCTTGATGACAAATTAATACATTAATGAGGGGAGTTACACATGAGAAAAGTGGCCGGCCACATTTTGAATGGTGTGTGAATTGATTTTCATTATTCATTCAAGTGTGGAATTTTACATCTTCTTCCTCTCAAGCTCTCCCTCTCCTCCTTCCTTGGCCGAACCACATAGGTGCTAGCACACCTTGGTTTTTTGGTCACCTCCACCTAGTGTGTTCGTGTGGATACGTGTAGAGAGTTGTCTACATTGACAGCTTCGAGATCCGGCGTACCGAGGACGAGCGGGATACGCAAAAGGGCATGCAACAAGGGTAAAGATCTTCATCATGTAGATCTAGAAGTTTTGTAACTCGTACTCGTATGTTTTCGAATTTTTCTTCGCACGAGATCCGTTGGCTAGGGTGATTCGGGGTTTCCGCGACGCGAAAAAGCGGTTTTCGCGGCCCGAAAAACCCAACACAAACCTCCTCATGAGCACTTTCATCTCCTCCCAAGTGGACACAGGTTGCTCTCTATTCCTTATCCGAGTCATCACTACTTGATCCCACCATACAATAGTATAATCAGTGAATTCAATGGCAGCTAACTTCACCTTTTTAATCTCTGAGAATTCATGACAGTCAAACACCATTTCCATCTTAGTTTCACATTCCAAGTAAGCTTCTGGGTCATTTATTCCTTGGAAGGTTGGAATTTTCATCTTAATCCCTCCTAAATCATTATTTCTTCTAGTTCTGTTCTATCTCCTCAATATCCAATCCTGCCTTGATTGTAGTTTTGCTCATCACAGTCTTCCACAATAACCTCTTCATCTTCTTCGACATCAATCCCTTGGGCTTGTCTTCATTGTGGTCTAGTAATACGGTCTTGTTGATGCCTTCTTGGTGTCCCATCCTCCACCCAATCCAACCTCTCATGGATAGATTCGAATTCCACCCTCATCATCCGCTGCATCTCCCCCATCAATGCTTGTAATTGCAGGTTCGGAAGTGGCCTAGCCCCCTCATTTGCTCCATCCTCCTGGTTGTTGGACATGGCAGCAAAATGAAAGAAAACCTCACAAGCACTCAACTCACGTTTAGGTGGTAGCTCTCAATTGATGATATCTCTCAATTCTTGATCAAACTCTTGAACAAATCAGAATATCACGTAGCGATTCAAAAGATACCACCGAAACTTATGATGGCAGAATTTTAAGAGAAAATGAAAGAGTAGAAGTTTGAGAATAAGGAAAACAAGAAAAGAATTGTTGAAGACAATTTACTTCGATTCACACAAGCAGTTTTTTTTTTTTTTTGCGCTTTCTTCTTCTTCTTTTTTTTTTTTTGCCTTTTCGTTGCGCTCTTCTTTTTTTTCCACGATTTTTTTTTTGCTTTTGGCTGCACAACAAGTAAAGATAGATTTGCACTTGCCTTTGAACCGAAGCTCTGATACCAGATGGTACGAACCCGACCATCAAATGTGATGAAACCCGAGAGAAAGGTGGATAGAACCACAAGAACTAAATGACAAGAGTGTGAGTCTTGACCCGTAACCTAGAATTGGCACGAACCAAGCCTACGAAGGAAAGAAACACCACACCCAGGGTGATAAGTTTCGATGGGTTGAACGCCACGAGAGTAAACTCGATAAGTTCAGAAAGTCCTTTCAAGAACTAAGAGAGCACACAATCTCACCAAAAAACTAAGTTGCTTCATACTAAGATGCCCCTCCCTTATATAATGGGAGTGAACAAGGAAAAGTACAAGATAAGTGCATTCACAATTAGAGTCCCAATGTTGCATGTAACATGCAAGCAATCTAGGAACCCAAACAAAATAAATGCATGCACAATTAGAGTCCCAAGTCACATGCTTAAACAATCTAAAATACTTAAGTCTTCAAGCATGAACGAGTTCTCATGCTTATTAGCGTTCTTCCGTTAAGCACGACCAGTCATGGATGGTTATGTCCGATTACGTGGATTAGGCCACGAATAGCAGTTGGGATTATCTTGGTGTCTCCTTGCTCATAGTCCTCCCAATGTTTTTTGATTAGCCAATTTAGTGCTTCCTTGAAACGCTTTGCCTGCAGTCTTGTAATTGGGCATTCCGGAAGTGATAACTGATCTCTCCTATCTTCAGCCCTTGGGCATACATCAGCAACACTCAATAGCGTTGGCATTCTCCAATCTCAAATCACCGGAAGTATCCTTGACAAGAAAGCTGGCTTAAAATTGAATATCAACAGAGCGGGTCACAAGATGGAATATTACCTCTTCTTGTTGTAGAAGCTCAAGCATTGGCCAGGCATAGTCAGAGCCATCATCACCTCGACAGTAAGAGAATCGTAGTAACACTGCTCGGGGCAACATTAGCATGATAGCAGGAGGGCCCACTGATTGCGACTCTAATCGGACAAGGAAGTCACACGCTCGGTGATTAACAATTCATGCCATCGAATGTAGTGCTGAAAACACGAATGTTTCCGAGTTGGTAGTGATAATTTCTCCACCAAATCAGTACTTGCCACATTGGTGCAACTCCCCCCATCAATAATAACACTGCAAACCTAGTTATTGACAAAGCAACGGGTATGAAACAATTTCTCCCGTTGATTACCTTCTTCCTCCTTAGCTTGTAGATTGAGAACTCGTCAGGCCACCAATAAGTCTCCAATAATAGCATGTTGTCCATCATCACTATCCTCTTTTTGTGGCACTCCTTCAAGTATTTCATCCTCATCTTCCAACTCAAGTTCACCTTGGGCGTTTATTACCATCACCCTTTTGTTCACACATTTACTAGCTATATGGCCATGCCCTGACATTTAAAACACTTGATATCACGAGTTTTGGAGGAAATGGGCTTGTGGTTACCTTGAGTAGTAGATGGTGTGGGTTTGGGCTTCTTGAAGGGTTCAAACTTTGGCTAATTTTGAGGTTGTTCCTCCTTTCTTGGAGATGCCCGCCATGTGCCTCGAGTAGTCATTGGTTGTCCCTTCCTAGCCAATCCTCTCCTCTTTAGTTGTTCTTTCACTTTTTGTGCTTGGTGGACCATATTTGACAGCTCAACATAATGCTGCAATTCAACAATATCAGCAATTTATGGATTTAAACCATCTAAAAACCTGGCCATGGTGGCTTCCCGATCTTCATCAATATTAGCTCGAATCATGGACAACTCCATCTCCTTGAAATATTCATCCACACTTTTGGAGCCTTGAGATAACCTTTGAAGCCGTTGATATAAGCTTCTATAATAATGGTTGGGTACAAACCTCCTTCTTATGAGCACTTTCATCTCCTCCCAAGTGGGCACAGGTTGCTCTCTATTCCTTCTCCGAGTTATCACTACTTGATCCCACCATACAATAGCATAATCAGTGAATTCAATGGCAGCTAACTTCACCTTTTTAAACTCTGAGAATTCATGACAGTCAAACACCATTTCCATCTTAGTTTCCCATTCCAAGTAAGCTTCTGGGTCATTTCTTCCTTGGAAGGTTGGAATTTTCATCTTAATCCCTCCTAAATCATTATATCTTCTAGTTCCGTTTCTATCTCCTCGATATCCAATTTTGCCTCGATTGTAGTTTTGCTTATCAAAGTCTTCCACAATAACCTCTTCATCTTCTTCGACATCAATCCCTTGGGCATGTCTTCGTTGTGGTCTAGTAATACGGTCTTGTTGATGTCTTCTTGGTGTCCCATCCTCCACCCGATCCAACCACTCATGGATAGATTCTAATTCCGCCCTCATCATCCGCTGCATCTCCCCTATCAATGCTAGTAATTACAGATTCGGAAGTGGCCTAGCCCCCTCATTTGCTCCATCCTCCTGGTTGTTGGACATGGCTACAAAATGAAAGAAAACCTCATAAGCACTCAACTCACGTTTGGGTGGTAGCTCTCAATTGATGATATCTCTCAGTTCTTGATCAAACTCTAGAACAAATCAGAATATCATGTAGCGATTCAAAAGATACCACCGAAACTTATGATGGCAGAATTTTAAGAGAAAATGAAAGAGTAGAAGTTTGAGAATAAGGAAAACAAGAAAAGAATTGTTGAAGACAATTTACTTTGATTCACACAAGCAGTTTTTTTTTACGCTTTTTTCTTCTTTTTTTTTTGTCTTTTCGTTGCACTGTTCTTTTTTCCATGATTTTTTTTTTTGCTTTTGGCTGAACAACAAGTAAAGATAGTTTTGCGCTTGCCTTTGAACCGAAGCTCTAATACCAGATGATACGAACTCCACCAACAAATGTGATGGAACCCGAGACAAAGGTGGATAGAACCCCAAGAACTAAATGACAAGAGTGTGAGTCTTGACCCGTAACCTAGAACTGGTAGAACCAAGCCTGCGAACGAAAGAAACGCCACACCCGGGGTGATAAGTTTCTATGGGTTGAACGCCACAAGAGTAAACTCGATAAGTTCATAAAGTCCTTTCAAGAACTAAGAGAGCACACAATCTCACCAAAAAACTAAGTTGCTGCATACTAAGATGTCCCTCACTTATATAATGGGAGTGAACAAGGAAAAGTACAAGATAAGTGCATTCATAATTATAGTCCCAATGTTGCATGTCTCATGCAAGCAATCTAGGTACCCAAAACAAAATAAATGCATGCACAATTAGAGTCCCAAGTCGTGAACGAGTTCCCATGCTTATTAGCGTTCTTCCGTTAAGCACGGCCAGTCATGGATGGTTATGTCCGATTACATGGATTAGGCCATGACTAGTAGTTGGGATTATCTTGGTCTCTCCTTGCTCATAGTCCTCCCAATGTTTTTTTATTAACCCATTTAGTGCTTCCTTGAAACGCTTTGCCCGCAGTCTTGTAATTGGGCCTTCCAGAAGTGATAACTGATCTCTCCTATCTTCAGCCCTTAGGCATACATCACCTTCGCCAATCCACCACTTCCTCGACGAAATCTCTTCAAGATCTATGACATGGTGCAAGGCTTTGAGGATTTTCTTGTGGAAATGGGTTGAAAGGAGAGGAGAAGGAAGGGAAAATAGGGAAGTTTCTTCTTTCTTTCCAAACTTGTGGCTTGAAGAAGTTTTAGATCTAGATGCAGATCTAAGAAGAAGTGAGCTCTAGAGGTGGGAAACCAGGGTTTGATGAGGTATAGTAGAGAGGGGAAGGCTTTTGGGTGAGAGGGAGATGGAAATAGGGTTTTTAGAGGGGTAGGGCGGTGCACACAGGCAGAGGCACGACCGTGTCTTATAGACACGACCAGGTTAGGTATGGCTTTGCATGACCGTCCCGATTGGCACGACCTCCTCTGTTCTCTTTTCGGCCAAGGCTGCACAGCCGTGCCGGTTGGCACAACCCATCCCTTCCTCATCTCTGAGCACGTCTCACGGCCGTGCCAATTGGCACGACCTAAGCCTTCTCCTTCTTGGGCAGTCTCGCATGGCTGTGCCGAGTGGCACAGCCTGTGCCCTCCTCTCTGCATAAGCCACATGGCCGTGCAGGGTTGTATGGGTTGTGGCCTCCATCCTGCCGTTGGCTTCGCACGACCGTGGTGACTTGCATGGCCGACTCCTTTAGGCTCATGGTGACTCGCCTTTCACTCTTTCGGTCCGTCTGACACCTCCACACCCATGAAATACTCACAACCAGCTCGTGGAGGCTCTACACATCCTGAAAAAGAATACCCAAAAGTAAATAAATGATAAAAATTCTAAAGAAAACAACAATATAGAATGAAAAACCCTTGGGTTGCCTCCCAAAAAGCGCTTGTTTTAGGTCTTTAGACCGACTCCATTTCAGTTAATGCAGACTAAACCCGTGGAAGCACGACTCTCCTCTAAGGGTTAATGCTCTAGTCTGTGCCTTCAGTTTCACTCGTGCAGGACAAATGTACTTCTTGTTGCTCGCTGGAGGGGAACTCACATGGACACTGCACTCCTCGAGTTTGTGTATGTTGATCTTTCTAGAATTGCCCTGAGAAGAGGGGGTGCAGATGGAGGAATCAGATAAGTCAAACTTGATCTTTTCTTTGCCGATCTCCAAGGATAATCTGTGACTTTTTACATCGATGATGGCTCCAGTTGTGGCAAGGAATGGTCTTCCAAGGATGATCAGTATCTTGGGGTCTTCCTCCATATCCAAAATAATGAAATCTGTGGGAACTATACATCCACCCACTTCTACTGGCATGTCTTCCACTATTCCCATTGGGTATCTATCTTCATAAATGGTCAGCTAGTTGCAGTAACATAGTGGTCAGTTTAATGTTCTGGAGGCCCAGCTTCTTGCATAAAGAGTACGGAAGTAGGCTAACGCTGGCCCCTAAGTCGCAGAAAGCTATCGGTATCAGTTCAAATCCAATCTTGCATGGTATGGAGAAACTTCCTGGATCCTGAAGCTTTGGTGGAGAATTTTCCATAAGGAGAGCACTGCAATTCTCTGTTAACGCTACAGTCTTGAAGTCGCCCTTCTGCCTCCTATTAGATAAGATACCCTTTAAGAACTTTGCGAACTTCGGCATTTGGTGCAGTGCATCTATCAGTGGTACTTCTATGCAAATCTCCTTGATCTTCTTCAAGAATCGGTTGAACTTTTCATCCTTCTGGGAGGTTATCAATTTTTGAGGGAAGGGAATCGTCTAATTTTGTGGGGGAACTTGAAGAGTTTCTTTAACCTTTTTAGTAGCCTCCTCTTCATCCCTGTTTTGAGTCTGATTGGGCATTAAGAGAGAGGGCTCCTTCTCTGAGTCAGGTTCCTTTTGGGTAATGATTTAGGGGTCTCCCACAATACGTCAGCTCCTCAGCTCAATGCGGTTGCAATGTTCCACTGGATTTATATCTGGCTTCCTTGGAAATGTTTCCTGTGCTCTTGAAATAGATTGGGCTATTTGGGTTATCTGGCTGTCTTGCATCTTTTGGTGCTTCTCCGAATTCTCCATTCTTTGAGTTAACAGCTTGATCTCATTCTTCATCTCCTTTTGCTCTGAGCGAGATTCTTCAAACATCTTTTAAATTCTGGACAATTGTGAAGGTTGCTATTGAAAAGTTTGTTGTCCAGCTGAGTAGTTCTGCTACCCAGGTGAGTAGTTCTTTTGTCCAGGTTGATAGCTCTGTTTTGCTGGCCCTTGATCTTGATTGTTCTAGTATGAGAAGTTTGGGTGATTCCTCCAACCTAGATTGTATGTATTGGAGTATGGATTATTTTGCCTTTGGTTGTAGCTAACTATTGCATCACACTGCTCAAGTTAGTTTATCTGTGCTTGTATTGACCCTAGGGGGCAAGTATCTTTGTTGGTTGCTACTCGGAAAGCCTAACGGTTCCACTGTACAAAATTTTTGTACAAAGGTATGAACCTTTTCCCTAACTACCATATGTTCTTTTAAATTAAACTTGGATCGCCTGCGGAACTTAACACGTTTGATCCTAAGTATAACTTATTTGTTCTTTTAGGTTTAGTCTTGGATCTCTTGCGGAACTAAACACGTTCGATCCAAATCACCTAGGTCATGAAGTCAATTAAATATCTATTTCCAAAATTGGCTTCCAGTACTGCATGGCGAGGCACTTGTCCTTCTTGGATATGGGAGCAACCACCACCGACTAAACAAAGCCTTTTAAGGAAATTAAATATTTAACCTTCCCATAGTAACCCTAAGTTAACCATTAAGAACAATAGAATCACAAGGAAAAGAAAAATAAAAGAACACAACATTTAAAAAACTATTTCGAAAAAAACTAGAATCACATGCCTCTTGTATTTGGTATTTTTACAAAGAAATAAAACTAGCACGATGCGGAAAACAATTACTAGTTATACCTTTCTTTGTAGACAATGACCTCTTGATCTTCTACCGTATTCCTTTTCTAATCTCGGACGTTATGTGGGCAACAATCTTCTGAGACGAGAACCACCAAGGCACCTTCTTCTTCCTTCCTTCAAGTTTCGGCCAAGCACAAAAGCTTCCAAAAGATAAAGAATTTTTCCACCAACCAAGCTCCAAGGGATGCAAGCTTTCTCTCCTTCTTCTCCAAGCTAGAACCATCCACCAATTAAGACTCCAAGAGCATGAAAGGTTCGGCCACAAAGATGGAGAGAAGAGAAAGGGAAGAGGCCGGCCACACCAAGGAAGAAAAGAAGGAGAAATAGAATAGAGGTTGTGTCTAATGAAGGCACCCCAACCCCCTCTTTTATAATCCTTGCCTTGTCAAATAAGGAAATTTAATTACAATAAAATTTCCTTAACTTTCTTTGACAATAGATATCTAGGAAAAATTAATTTAATCTCCTTTAAAACCATGCTATCGCCGACCCTATCAAGTTCCTCCAAATAAGGCAAGTTTCAATCAACAAATTAAAACTTCCTTATTTGTTTCTGAAAATTTTAAAAATAAAATTTCTCTTTAATAATTCCTTCATGGTTGATGTTTATAAAAGGAAATTTCTATAATTTAAAATTTATCTTTTCCACATGTGGATGATTTACAAATAAGGAAAGTTTTTATCATAAATTAAAATCAACCTTTTAATCTACAAATAAAGAAAGAGATTTAACTGTTCTCTTAATCTTTTGTAGAATCTTATAAAAGAAAATATTTTAATTTTTAAACTCTCTTTTAAATCATGTATTCCACATAAGAAAAAATTTAAAATTAAAATCCCTTTTCTATTTTTAATGGTCGGCCACCCCTAGCTTGAACCCATGCTTGGGCCGGCCAAAATCAAGCCCATCTAAACATGGTTTGGCCGGCCCTTGCTTGGGCTCCAAGCAAGGCTTGGCCGACCCTTTTTAGATGGGTACGAAGGTGGGTATAGGTCGGTATAGTACTCTATAATTAAGAGGCTACGATAGGGATCGAGAGGAGGAATTGGTTTTGGTCTCCCGATGAAATTAAGCATCCCGTGTTCGCCCCGAATACACAACATAATTTCATCAATAATAATTCATTCCACTAAAGAACTATTATTGAACTACCGCACCAATTCCAAATTACATTTTGGGCTCCTTCTTATTATGAGTGTGTTAGTCTCCCTGTGTTTAAGATAATGAATGTCCACTAATTAAATGAGTTATTGACAACTCACTTAATTAATATCTTAGTCCAAGAGTAGTACCACTCAACCTTATCATCATGTCGGAATAAGTCCACCTGCAGGGTTTAACATGACAATCCTTATGAGCTCCTCTTGGGTATATTCTCAACCTAGATTACTAGGACACAGTTTCCTTCTATAATCAACAACACACACTATAAGTAATATCATTTCCCAACTTATCAGACTTATTGATTTATCGAACTAAATCTCACCTATTGATAAATTAAAGAAATAAATATCAAATATATGTGCTTGTTATTATATTAGGATTAAGAGGACACACTTCCATAATAATTGAGATATTTGTTCTTTTATAAAGTCAGTATAAAAAGAAACGACCTCCAATGGTCCTACTCAATACACTCTAAGTGTACTAGTGTAATTATATAGTTAAGATAAACTAATACCTAATTACACTACGACCTTCCAATGGTTTGTTCCTTTCCATCTTGGTTGTGAGCTACTATTTATAATTTATAAGGTACTGATAACATGATCCTCTGTGTGTGACACCACACACCATGTTATCTACAATATAAATTAATTGAACAACTACATTTATCATAAATGTAGACATTTGACCAATGTGATTCTTATTTCTAGATAAATGTTTATACTAAAAGCTAGGCTTTTAGTATACATCCTAACAATCTCCCACTTATACTAAAAGACTAAGCTGCCATATCTGCTGCCATACATCTGATTCCCAACCCTTCAACATGCCCATCAAAAGCTCTTGCCTTAAGGGCCTTAGTGAAAGGATCTTCCAGGTTATCACTTGATGCAATCTAAGCGGTAACAACTTCTCCTCGTTATACGATTTCTCATATTGGGTAGTACTTGCGCTCTATTGTGTTTACTTGCCTTATGGACTTATGGTTTCTTCGAGTTTGCTACTGCACCACTATTATTACAATAAATTGTAATAATTTTGGGCAAACCAGAAATCATGTCTAAGTCCATCATAAAGTTTCTGAGCCATATAGCTTCTATGGCTACCTCAGAGGCTGCCATATACTCAGCTTCTATGGTGGAGTCCAAAAAACACATATGCTTAAAACTCCTCCATAGTGATGGCTTTACTTCCTAAAGTAAATATAAAAACCTCGAGGTTGACTTACTATTGTCCCTTATCTGATTGGAAACCAGAATTCGTGTAACCCACAAGGAGCAAATTATCTGCCTAGCATATAATCTCTAGTCCCTCTAAGGTACTTTAATATATGCTTTATGGCAGTCTAGTGTCCCGGTACTGGGTTACTTCGATATCTGCTAACTATGCCTTAGGAAAAATAGATATCCGGTCTCGTACATAGCATTGCATACATTAGGCTTTCCACAGCCGAAGCATAAGGAACTGCCTTTATGTCCTCTATCTCCTTTGATGTCTTCGGAGACATCTCTTTAGATAAAGCTACTCCAAGCATAAAAGGTAAGAAACCTTTCTTGGAGTTCTTCATTCTAAAATGAGCAAGGATTGTATGAAGCTCGGGATAAGCACAACATTATTTTCTTGTGATCCTTTATGACTTTGATCCCAAGAATGTGTGCACATCCTCTTAAGTTCTTTATATCGAATTGTTTGGACAACTATACCCCTACTTCCGACAACACTTTGATATTGTTTCCAACTACTAAAAATATTATCTACGTATAGTACAAGAAATACCACCACGTTTCCATCACACTTCTTATATACACAAAACTCATCCGGTTTTCAAATAAATCCATAGGTCTGGATTACTTTAGTAAACCGGATGTTCCAAGACCTTGAAGCTTTGCTTCAGTCCATAGACTGATTGAGTTTTCACACAAGATGCTTCATTATCCTTTGCAATGAACCCTTCTGGTTGCTTTATATGGATGCTTTTCTTCAAGACTTCCGTTAAGGAAAACTGTCTTGACATCCACTTGCCAAATCTCAGAATCCATATAAGCAACAATAGATAAAGGATTCCGGATAGACTTTAAGCATGGCTACCGGTAAAAGGTTTCTCTTTTTCAACAAGCCTTGCTTTGAAAGTATACACCTTCCTGTCTGTCCTTCCTTTTCTATTGTAGACCTAATGGCTTTTACACTATTTGGTGATTTTTCAAGCTCCCAGACTTTATTAGAATACATATATTCTAATTCTTCATTCATTGCTCTTTGCCAAGATGCTGCATCTTTATCTTGGAGCGCTTCATCATATGTCCAGGGACTAGGTTGATGTCCACCAGGGATCAAGTCCAAAGACTCTCCCAAAGCATGAACCTTTTAGGTTGCCTAACAACCCTCCCACTACGACGAGACACTTTGTGTATCATTTGTGATACGTGTTGCAGTTTCTTGTGATATTTCATCTTGTACAGTTGGTACTAGGTTAGACGTGTCCTTTAATTTCCTTAAGAACAATTTTTACTCATGGGCTTGTGGTTCATAGTATAGTCTAAAATCGGACATTGGTGCCAATAATGACCTTCCGATTTTAAGGACTATAAACCTCTTTTCGTTTTCTAGGAAAGGGTGAAGTGAAGGTCACAAAGGAGGGTACCTAGAGGATTATGTGAGATCCCTTTTCTTTCTCTCCTTTCTCCCCTTTTAAATCCTACCCGAGAGCCCTAGAAAGTGCTAGCACACTTGGGTGCTCTCTTCTCCATCCTTGTGTGTTAGAGAACACACCTTGTTCGTGTGGATATCACTAGAGAGTTGTCTACGTTGACAACTTCGAGATTCGGCGTACCATTGGATGAGCGGGATTTGCGAGGGCACGCTTCGAAGGTAAAGAGTTTTTCCAAACTACGATCTACAGTAGATCGTAGTTTAAAACTCGTACTCGTGTTTTTCGGAAATTTTTCTTCGCACGAGATCCAATGGCTAGGTGATTCGGGGTTTCCGCGATGCAAAAATGCGGTTTTCGCAGCCCGAAAAACCCAACATAATGGTCCTACTCAATACACTCTAAGTGTAGTAGTGTAATTATATAGTTAAGATAAACTAATACCTAATTACACTACGACCTTTCAATGGTTTGTTCCTTTCCATCTTGGTCGTGAGCTACTATTTATAATTTATAAGGTACTGATAACATGATCCTCTGTGTGTGACACCACACACCATGTTATCGACAATATAAATTAATTGAACAACTGCATTTATTATAAATGTAGACATTTGACCAATGTGATTCTTATTTCTAGATAAATGTTTATACCAAAAGCTAGGATTTTAGTATACATCCTAACATGAGCATGATCTGTACTTCCGCAGATTTCGCAAACACAAACTATCGCATTAGCAGTGTTGTTGTTGTTTCCCATGGCCTCAAATTTCTTGGTCAGAGCATCCAGCTTTGCAGACATGAGAGTGACTGCATCTACGTCGAATTTCCCTGACGCTTTTATTAGGTTCCCTGAGAAAGAACCACCAGATCTTTTTGATACCCACTGATGGTGATTCTGTGCCACGTTCTCAATTATCTCTTTGGCTTCATCAAGGCTCTTGTTCATCAGTGCTCCTCCTGCTGCAGAATCGAGGGATACCTTCGTGTGATAGTTGATTTCATTGTAGAAGGTGTGCATGACCAACCATTTCTCAAGGCCATGATGGGGGCACTATCTCAACATGCTCTTGAATCTGTCCCAGGCTTCAAATAATGATTTTGAGTCTATCTTTTTGAAGCTTGTGATCAAGTTTCTCATGTGGGCAGTTTTTCTTGGTGGATAGAATTTGTTTAGGAATTTCTGCTCACACTGCTCCCAAGATGTAATGTTGTTTGCTGGAAGGGAATTTAGCCACTGTTTGGCTCTGTCTTTCAGGGAAAATTCGAAGAGCAATAACCTTACTGATTCTAGAGGGACTCCCTTCACTTTCATGGTGCCGCAGATCTCGTAGAAAAGTTCCAAGTGGTGGTTTGGATCGTCATGTGGTCCTCCTCCGAATTGATTTTGCTGAACCATATGAATTACTGCAGGCTTGATCTCAAAGTTGTTAGCTTCGATTGGCGGTCGAGTGATGCTAGACCGAACCCCTCATGCATAAGGTGTTGCATAATCCTTTAATTTATCAGCTATCTCTTAGGACTCCTGTTCTGCTTGGAATGCCTTCTGTAGGTTTCTTCTCCTCAGGAAAGTCCTATCAATCTCTGGATCAAACAGTAGGAGTTGTGCTGAAAGGTTAGCTCTTCGCATGCAAAAATAAAATATGGACTATAGTAAAGGCAAGAAATGCAATAATGTTATTATTGGTGTTTTTAATAGAAATGTAGAAAGTAAAGAAAAACAAGAGTAAAATTATTTATCTCTAAATGCGAACGAAAGTAAAGATAAAGGAAAAGAAAACAAAGTCTAGTCTAATCTAGTAGGACTATCACCAATGTTATAGACGTAGTCCCCGGTAACAGCGCCAAAAACTTATTACGATTCCACAAGTCTACGGATTGGTCGTCAGTAATATAAAAGATTGTCGAACCCACAAGGACTGGTTATTAGTACTAGTGAAGGCACACTTAGGATTAGCTACACTATCGATGGTTGTAAATAATCTAAGAGAAAAGCTCGTGAAGCGAGGAATAAAAACTAGCAACGAGAGGAAATCAACCTGGTTAATGAAGTGTTCTAGGAGTTCGGTTTCATTGTGGTGGTATTGATGTTTCTCATACTATCCTATACTCATTGTCCTTCGGCATGCATTCACCGGAAGCTAAAGCAACTATCTTTGAGTACTAGACAAAGACAAGCCCTATGAAATCCTGTCACTAGGGCGCCTCGGTAGATCGCAAGGACACTACTCTTACTGATGTTATCAAAGATAGAATTAAGAAGCTAGGTTTGGTCTCTTACTTCCTTGTGAAAGAGTCACCTCTTCTTTCGAGGAAGTACCCTAGATGTCCGTGAACGGGTTACCCCTCTCACTAGGGCCCCTCAGGTGCACAATCTAAGGTATCCCCTCTACGAGGTTGGCAATTCCTGCATAATCAATCAACATGACAAAGAGATCGAGGAATCGAAACAAAGTAAGCGAGATCATTCAATGAATATAAACATGTTATGAGTTTTACATCAAACCAATTCATAATTACTCTCTTGTCCTAGAACAAAGACTCTACTCCATAGATGCTAGAGAAAAACCCGAAGACATGGTGAATCTAAACATACAATCCTCAAAAGCGAAGAGAGAAGGAAGAAGTATGCTTATCCAATGACGATGAGTGATCTCTGGATCCAATCCTTTGCTTCTGAGTTGAGGTGGTGATGGAAGGTCGTTGGATCGATGTCCTGGATGGCGTGGAGCAGCACCCGAATGAATCTCCTTTTGACGGTTCGCCTCCCGGCTCTCCCCCCTTGGAAAAGGGGTTAAAACACCTTTTATAAGCTAGGGCACGGAGCGACGGCACAGCTGTGCAAGGATGGCATGGCCGTGCCCTAACTGGGCTCTGGATGCGCTGCACAGCCATGCCAATTGGCACGGTCGTGTGACGCTGGGGCTCGGTTCTTGTGGACACGGTCGTGCAGGGTTCCGCGTCCGTGTGGTGCTTGGCCTCGGTCATGGGGTGCACGGTCATGCAGGGTTGCACGGCTGTGTTCTGATCCACCTATAGTTTGGTCGCATGACCGTGCAAGGGTTGCACGGTCGTGCACATCTTCCCTTCTGTTTGGCCACACGGTCGTGCAAGATTTGCACGACCGTGTTCTCTGGCTTGCTCCGATGCGTCGACAAACACCGTTTTCGCTCCAAAAGTTGTCCCTGTCAACACAAAACCAATCAAAGATCATATATCCGTACAACAGACTATATATGATGAATACATGTTAAAAGAGGCGATCATACAAAGAATACGTATGTATAAAGCAAGCGAATGTGCGTAAAAGCATGCATAAAACATCATAATATTTACGCACATCAGCGGATACAGTAAAATAGGTACATGCCAAACGTCATATGCATGCATGTTACCAATAAGAAAATAGTATGGGTAGTTGATATGAAAAGTTGTATTCCCAAGATGTTAAAATCATTACTAAAGTTAAGTGTAAAAAGTTTAGGGATCTCGAAAGGGATTCTGTGTTCTGGCGGATAATATTAGTCGATCAAAATTCAGGCTTAATTTAAAATACATTTGTACATAAACTCGATCGGTCACTAATGGTCGGCCGAGTATTAGGGTTGAAAATGAGTACGAGTAGAAACTTGATCTGTCAATGAAGGTCGGCCGGGTATTAGGGTTGAAAATGTGTATGAGTAGAAACTCGATCGGTCACTAAAAGTCAGTCGGATATTAAGGATGACATAGTGCAGGGGTAAAACTAATTGGTTGCTAAAGGTCGTTCAGGTCCTAAGGAGGAAACTAAGCATAAATGTAAGCCGGATTGGTCATTAGAAGTTGGTCAAATGTCCATAATAAATGAAGTCAAACATGAAGTTGAACTAGCCCGATCAATAGAAGTCAAAGGAAAATAAACATCAAAGAAGCAAGAATTAAGGGTAACAGACATTAAAATATCCTAGAAGATGAAAAATTGTTCTTCGAATACAAAAATAGCCTGAGTCACAACAAAAACAATTTGGGGAACAAGTCAGAAGATGATTCAGAAATTAGTTCCCGACGGTCCAAGAAGCTGGGTGGGGGATCAGAAACCAGGTGGCCTAGCCTCTTCAATTGTTTCGCTCCCCCTTAGCTCCTTTGGTGAGGGCTTTGGTGATGGTAGTGGCTATGGGAGCATTAAATTCTGGAGATTCTAGCATTGCCCTTTTTCTTTTCTCGAATCTCTCATCTTCACCCGCCATATATTCTGTCAAGGCATCTTGAAAGGTTTTCAGTTCAGCTTCTTTAAAGGAGAGCTTTGCTTTAATTGTAGTCAAGGATGAGGTTGAGGTTAGCTCAGAGTTCCTAGATTCTAGAGCAGCATTCTTACTCTTGTACTTGGGATAACAACTGAGCTTTCTCAGTAGCATATGTATCCACTTTGGATGCTAATTCAGTGCGAAGCAGAGTCTCTGACTTGGCTTTAGATTCAAAATCTTTGACAGAGATTTTCCATTTGATTGAATCTATGAGTTTTGCCTCAAGAAGTTGGCGAGTTTCTTGTAGCTGGTGAGATAATTCCTTAGAGGCTTGAGACGAGGAGGCTCCAGAAGCTTGTAGTTTTAGCCTAGCTACTTCTTGGGTTAGATGATACATGTGTCGGTGCATATTCATATTAGCAATCCACCGCAGTCCAAAAGTTATTATTAGAATGCATCAATTAAAACAGAAGGATGAAGGGCATGTTACCTTAGTTTCCTCAAAAGAAGATTGGTCAGCCCATTCAGCAGGAGTAAGTTTCTTAATTTCTTTATGAGCATCTTCCTAGGCTGTTGTTAGAGAACCCCCTAGTAATATTAGGAAGGTAGGAGTAGACGTGGAGGACAATAAAGAACTATGTAGAGAAGGAGGGGAAAAAATAAGAATAGGAGAACTCTCAGTTACTGAGGGTGGTAAAAAAATTGGCTTAGAAAGATTCATCATAAATGCAGAATCGGAGCCAACACTCGGAAGTGAAGGACCTTCAGGTAATTGAGAGGAGAAAGGAGAAAGAGTAGGATATAAAGAAAAGAGAGTCAGCTCTAGAGAAGGAGGGGGAATATCCCCTGTAGGTGTCTCTTCAGAGGTAAAAACAGCTCATTTTTTGGGTTGGGGTTCTAATGTCAAGCGACGCGCCAGGGCATTTTCTTGTAGGAACAACCTCAGGTTCCTATCCTTGTGTCTCTTGAGGGGTATCTTCTGGAGGTATGCTAGGGGATGCTTCCTCAAGAGTAGTTGAAGAGCTAGGAATGACAGCCCATTGATTGGAGGACTTAGGTAGAGGAGCATCAGATGCTTGAGCTGCAGAATTAAGCTCTGCTCTAACCTCTAGCTCTTTAGATATTACTTTTTCCACATCTAGATGGATTGCATCATCAACTAATGATCGATACAGAGTATCCACTGCGACAAACATAAAAGTATTTTAGTCAGTAAAGGGGGATATATTAGAATTTCAAAGCTTACCAAAAGTGTATTGCAAGCTCTTTTGAACAGGGCTTAAACTAAAAAGATATAAGAGGTCATCGTGTATCCATTGATGAATATAAAAGCGATGACCTAGTAATTTACTAGAGTATTCGGAGAAGATGGGTTGTTGATGAAGTTCCCTCACATTAGGGAGTGGGGGAAAAGAACATTGCCATTTAGTAGACCACCCGACAGGACCGGGAAATTTGACAAAGAAAAACCGAGATTTCCAACCCTTAATGGAAGAAGGCATTTCTTCAAAGAATACTATTTTTGGGTGAGATTGCAAGAGGAAAACCCCTGGTTCTGATTTCTTGGTATACTGAAAAGGTGAAACACCATGTATAATCCACAGATGTATCTAAAGGCATTTGGGGGCAAATTGCTGAAGAGGAATACCAAAATACAGGCTAATATCTACAAAGAACGTCGAAATAGGAAAGTGTAAGCCCACGACTATTTGATCCTTAAAAAAGGTGATACAATTGTTCGGAGGAAGATAAGGGTAAGTATCAGGTGGTGGAACCCTAATATGGTATTCTTCAAGGATTTCATATCGAGAGCGGATAGAAGTTTGGTTGGCAGAGGTGAAGGAAGAATAGATTTGAGCGTACCAAGGAAGTAAAGATTCTTCAGCCATGTTGAGAAACTCAAACACTTAAAGGAACAAACGACCTACTAAATCTTAAGGGAGAAGAGGTCACGAGAAGAAAACAACGAAGACGAAGAAGCATGGGTCGCTGAAGAAAGTCGGAAAAAGGGAATCGCTAGGGAGTAATGCGAAAAAGATGAACAACGAAGAGTTAGAAAAGACTTAGGGTTTTGGGGTGAACTAAGGATTGTCGTCTAAGCAAAATGAATCGATAAAGAAGAGTCAGTGATTTGCCAAGGAAAATGTGTGATAAGACACGAATGAAAAAGTATCGGGGGTTACGTAGAAAAAGAAAAAAAAAGGGTACATGGAGCTCACCCAAGAAGAGACATTTATGATAGATAGAGCAAATCAAATCATACACTGAATCATCATATCTTCGAACATTTCTTTCCATTGAAGAATCAATTATCAATAAGACCACTTTGAAAAATCATGTGAATCTTAAAATATAGATGAATAAACAAAACTTGTAAATAAAAAGGTCCTAATTTATTGTAATCCCGACCGGACGAGTGTGCAGAAGAGAATCCCAAAGTCCGGCCGAACTCATATTCGGCCAGACATACACATAGGACCCCCCTCATTTGACTAATTTTCACATGGCCAACCATAAGAAACACTCAACAAGGTGAAAAGTATAATCAAATATAAATACAAAACTTTACATCAACATTAGTAATGTTACAATCATAACTCTTAAAATTCCATAAACAAATACAACAAATAAACAAACTTCTACTGACTTCGCTTCCTAGAGTTATCGAATTGTTCCGCCCATTTCAAGTAGGGGAGTGTAGTAAAGTGATAACCTAAACCAATTTTGGAAATGCAGGGAATAACTAAGCCGAGTCATTATCACGTTATGTGGGATGAAAATAAATTTTACTTGATATTATTATCGATAGGAAAATCTGTCATCCAACGGAATTTAACTTTTATATGGAACCACCAAATTGTTCTTCCCATCCTAGGTATGGGCGTGTAATAGAATGACAGCCTGGACAAAAGGGAGAAGCTCATCCTGTCCTCTTACGTTTGTGTGATTCACCCTCCGGGACCTGTGATTGAGAAGCTATCTCTGATATGATCCGATCCAATTCAGCTTGCAAAAAATCCACCTTAGCCTTTTGTTGGTCTAAGTCTTGTTGTTGTGATATCAACAAATCACCTACACGAACTTTTCTGGTTAGAATAGTTATCTCCGAAGCATTTTGGACCTTTAGATCATCCACCTACTCAGTCTTTTGCTTCAAATCTAAATAAGTTTTGTTCCTCAAAGCCACTTCTGACCGAATTTGAGATTAGCGGCCTACAAACGTACCTCTAGTTCTCTTTGATGTGAATGTTGTAGATCCAAAGCTTGCATAGCCTTAGTTAAGGATTTTTCCTTCTCAAATAATTGTTGATCCCACGGGGGAATATTTGAAGCCATAACTCCCAATAAAATCTTTAGAGAAGAGTAAAACAAGAAAGAGTAAAGCTTGATATTGTAGAAGGTAGGATCACAACCCTATTTAACTTGCTGGAGGTGTCACGGGATCATTGTAGCAGGAATCACAATATCATTGTAAAGGGTGTTACAAGATCACTACAGAGAATAGCAAAAGAACAAAAATAGACTTAGCTCTAGTCAGTCGGCTATATCTCCTTCGACTAGATTTGAAGGGGAGGCTAGTGAAATGGGTTAGGCCGAGCCAATGAAGGAGGGGATAAGGTTAAGAGAGATAGAAAGGATATATTACCAGCCAATCATAGGCCGAGCGAATATCCAGGCACTCATATATCCTCGGACGGGTAAAGTGCACCCAAGGCTCCATGCATTCATACATGCTCGGCTGGGCAAAGCCCACCCAATCAAAAAGGTATTCAGCCTTATATAATATTCTCAGTATCTTACCGACTGATTGCAAGCCGAGAAAGTGTCCCCGCGCTCATATGTGCTCGACCAGGCAAGAGCCCGCCCAAGCATAAAGACATTTAGCCTTATATAATATTTTTAATGTAATACCAGCCGATCGCAGCCCGAGCGAGCACCCACGTGCTCGTATATGCTCGGCCGGGTAAAGGCCGCCTGAGCTCCATTCATTCATACATGCTCGGCCTGGCAAAACCCGCCCGTGCATTAAGGTATTCAGGCTTATATAATATTCTTAGTATCTTACCGGCCGACTGCAGGTCGAGGGAGTGCCCCAGCGCTCATATATGTTCGACCGGGCAAAGTCTGCCCGAGCATAAAAGCATTTGCCTTATATAATATTTTCAATACATTACTGGCTGATCATGGCCCGAGCACCCACGTGCTTGTATATGCTCGGTCGGGTAAAGCCCGCCCGAGCTCTATGTATTCATATATGCTTGGCCGGGCAAAGCCCGTCCGAGCATAAGGGTATTCAACCTTATATAATATTCTCAGTGTAACACCCACGAATTTCTTAAGCTAAGTATGTGAAGATTTTCTCTTAGAATAAAAAGATAAGATAGAACCAAAAAGAATATATAAAAGAAAAGAAATTGGTCAAGGATTGAACCTTGAACCTTTTTCTTTAAACTAAGGATTATGGATTGACCACAAGGCCATCATAAATTATTGTTGAATAGAGAATGGAAATTATAGATAAAGGTAAAAGAATGATTAAGAGAAGGAAGCAAGAAAACATCAAGTAGCTTTCTTCCTCCTTCTTATGATTAAGAAGAAAGCTAGCAAAAGACAAGTTGTCTTTTCCTTCCTCCTTCTCTTCCATTTTCGTGGGGATACATGAGGGAATGAGAGGAGAGAAATTAAGGGAATGAATGGGGACATTCTTCATCATTAAGAAAATAAGAAATGAGTTAATAAGGAGGGGAAAACAAAACTTTGCTTCTTCCTTCCCCTTAGCATAAGAGAGAAAAAAGAAAAGGGATTTTATTTTCTTCTTCCTTTCCTCACCATTGCCGAACCTAGAGCCTCCTCTCTCCCAAATTTCCTAAACCCAATCTTAGTTTTCTTCCTAAGGAAAACTAAACCTCAAGAAGAAAGCCTCAAGACCTACTTCTTATAAGCAAGAGAAGCGAAGGAAATACTAGAAGGAGGAGCTTCTTCTTCTTCTTCTCAAGGGTATCTTTATCTTAAGAAAAGACCAAGCAAGAGGAGGTAAGTATCCCCTCACCTGTGGTACAAGTTGTTATGGGGTTTTTCTTCAAGTATAGATGGCTTAAAAACCTAGGATTTCCCTTGAAACTTTCGGCCATGATGAGTTGTAAGACTTATGAAAGCTTAAAACCAAAACCAACATGCTTAGGGTTTCTCTCATGATATGGTATGAATAATTCCTTGATATTTCATGATTGTTTGTTGCTTAGAACTAAGTGAATCCTCACCTTAGGGTTCGGCCATGAAGAGATTAAAAACCCTAGGAAAGCTCAACCTCAAAACTAACTTGCTTATGATCTTTCGCATGATATGTTATGAATGTTTCTTAAGGTTTCATGTTGGTATGTTGTTTGGAACTAGGAGAACCTTACCTTAAGAGTTTCGGCCATGAAAGGAATAAGAACCCTAGAGAAGCTTTAAACTCAAACTAACTTGCTTATGATCTTTCTCATATATGTTATGAATGTTCCTTCATGTTGCATGCTTGTATGTTGTTTGGAACTAGGAGAATCTTACCTTAAGAGTTTCGGCCATGAAAGGAATAAGAACCCTAGAGAAGCTTAAAACTCAAACTAACATGCTTATGATCCTTCTCATGATATGTTAAGAATGTTTCCTTAATGTTGCATACTTGTATGTTGTTTGGAACTAAGTGAACCTTACCCTAGGGTTTCGGCCATGAAAGGATTAAAAACCCTAATGAGGCTCAAACACAAATCTAACTTGCTTATGATCTTCCTCATGATATGGTATGAAGATAACTTGATGTACTTAAATTTCATGTTGTTTAGAACTATGTTTCCACCTTGAGAACTTTCGGCCAAGATAGATTTTAGGGCTTAGGCAAGCTTAAACTCAATTCTAACATGCTCATGTTCTTCCCCATGATATAATATGGAATTGACATGATATTCTTATGTTTGTATTTGGTTGAGAACCTAGCTTCACAATTAGGACATTCGGCCACCTATGGTTTGTAAACCTAGGAAGCTTGAAACCTAAATTCAATATGCTCATGTTGTTGCTTAGAATAAATGTCATGAGAATTGTTTAGGGTTAACATGTTATATGTTATTGTAACCTAGATCTAGGCCTTGCATGTTTCGGCCCCATTATGAAGCTAGACCTAGGAAGCTTGGAACCAAAAATGTAATATGCTTATGATGTTCCTTAGGATAAATGTTATGAAATTTATTTAGGGTGTATATGCTATTATGATTGCTTGCAACCTAGGTGGACCTTTACATGTTTCGGCCACCCTTAGTAGGTAGATATTGAGACCCAATTATGACTCTCTAGGTGCTTCACCTTGCCATGATATGAATTAAGAAATGCTAACTTATGTTCCATGCATTCTTATGTGTTCCATGTTATGATAAATGTTCATTTATATGTATGCTTGTGAATCATGCATAAAAATGTCTTCTATGATATGAAAAATGTTCAAGTATGTATGCTTTATGAAATGAAAAGAAAAGACCTAAGAGATGCTTCCCTATTGTTGGAACTAAGAGCACTCTTTATGACAAGCTAAGTGAAAGGCCTAAGAGTTGCTTCCCTATCAAGTGGGACTAAGGGCACTCTCCATGTTATGAAAAGTTATGAATGACATGTACATGATATGTATGAATGACATGAATATGATATGCTATGAATGACATGCACATGATATGTATGAATGACATGAATATGATATGTTATGAATGACATGTATATGATATGCTATGAATGACATGAACATGATATGCTATGATATGATATGTATATGACATAATATTTTACTTTGTATGGCTTGTACCAAAAGGGTGGGCTCCTTATGCGCCCCTAGGTCGAGCTACAGGCCTAGTAAAGGGTGGGCTCCTTACGTGCCCCTAGGTCGAGCTACGGGCCTAGTTTCCTAGTAGGTTCAAGACTAGCTACCTTGGGTCTACTTAGGATGCGCGCATTTATGTATGTATGTGGTACTAAGCCGGGCCCCCTCATGTTGAGATTATTTTTAAGTATTATATGATATTGTTTTTAAGACATTGGCACATGACATGAAGCATGTTTTGAAAAGCATCTTGTACATGACATCATCCATGATTTAAAGGACATCTTGCATATATGTTTATGATATGAAATGATATGATATGATGCTTTCTCACATGCTATGATAGGATGTTCTTTATACTATGATATGAAATGTCATGATGCTTATTTTTACGATATGACATGATATGTTATGATGCTTACTTTACATTATGATGTGAATACCATTTATGTCATGATAAGTTTATGTCATGATATGATGTTTATTTTATGCTATGATATGATAAGTTCATGCCAAGATATGATGCTCACTTGATGCTATGATATGACTTTTATTTATGCCATGATATGATTTTTATTTATGCCATGATATGATTTTTTTTTATTTATGCCATGATATGATTTTTATTTATGCCATGATATGATTTTTTTTATTTATGCCATGATATGATTTTTATTTATGCCATGATATGATTTCCATTTATGCCATGATATGAGTTTCATTCATGCTATGATATGTGATATGATTACTGTTATATGATATGTACGGTTTTTGTGAGTAGGAAAGGATCTTACTGAGCATTGTATGCTCATAGCTTACTTTCCTTGTACCACAGATAAAGGTAAAAGATGGATAAACTAAAGGAGCAGTAAGAGGGGCAAAAAGATGTGTGTGGTGGTGGCTTGGCTAAAGAAAATAAATGACCTGCTTATGTTTATTATGTTGATGACTTGCAAGACCATTTTTACTTATGCTTATGTTAGGAATGGATGATTATGATTCCTTAAGTTTATAACTATGCTGAGCATATTGGTATGATTAGTTATGTTTTAAATGATGAATTACTTCCGCTATTTTGAAAAGAAAAATGAAAAAGAAAACTATTTGTACGTACGCTATGTAAGTAGAAAGTAAGTAACCCCGTCCTCACTAGGCAGGTTAGTAATGAAGGGCGGGCGTTACACTCAGTATCTTACCGGTCGACTATAGGCCGAGGGAGTGCCCCAGCGCTCATATATGTTCGGTCGGCCCGCCCAAGCATAAAGGTATTTAGCCTTACAATATTCTCATCATCTTATCGGTCGATCGCAGGCCGAGCAAGCATCCACGTGCTCATATATGCTCGACCGAGCAAAAGCCCGCTCGAGCATTAAGGCATTTACCCTTATATAATATTCTCAATACATTATCGATCGATTGCAGGATGAGCAGGCACCCACATCCTCATGTATGTCGACCGGGAAAAGCCCGCCCGAGCATAAAGGTATTTAGCCTTATATAATATTTTCAGTATCTTATTGGCCGACTACAGGCCGAGTGAGTATCCATGTGCTCATGTATGCTCGGTCGGACAAAGCTTGCTCGAGTATAGAGGCATTTAGCCTTATATAATATTCTCAATACATTATCGGTCGATCGCAGGCCGAGCGAGCACCCACAAGCTCATGTATGCTCGACCGGGCAAAGCCTGCCCGAGCATAAAGACATGTAGCCTTATATAATATTTTCAGTATCCTACTGGCCGACTGCAGGCCAAGTGAGTATCTATGTGCTCATGTATACTCGGGCGGGCTAGCATACAGTTGGGCAAAGCTCGCCCGAGTATAAAGACATTTAGCCCTATATAATATTCTCATCATCTTACCGCTCGATAACAAACCAAGTGAGCAGTCTCACGCTCATATATACTCAGTTTTGCTCGCCCGAAGTATAAAGAAAGAATCAACAGAGGGATATTCTTAACAGCATATACGGCTGGCTTGAACAACCGGTCTAAGCATATTCAATAGAAAGTAATCTGAACAATATATACAACTGGCTTGAATGACCGGTCGAAGCATATTCACTAGAAAGTAATATGAACAGTATATACAACCAACTTGAATGATCGGTCGAAGCATATTCAGCAGAAAGTAATCTGAATAGTATATATGACCAGCTTGAACCACCGGTCGAAGCATATTCAACAAAAAGTAATCTGAACAGTATATATGACCGTCTTGAACGACTGGTCGAAGCATATTCAGCAGGAGGTGATCTGAACAGTATATACGACCTGCTTGAATGACTGATCGAAGCATATTCAGTAGGAGGTGATCTGAACAGTATATATGACCGGCTTGAATGATCGATCGAAGCATATTCAGCGGGAGGTGATCTGAACAGTATATACAATCGGCTTAAACGACTGGTCGAAATATATTCAGCGAAAGACATTCCTAATAGTATATGCGACCGACTTGAATGATCGGCCGAAACATGCTTAATAGAATATTTGGCGGGAAATATCTTCTAGAAGCTTCTTCAATTATGATGACGTGTCTGCATTATTTCATAAACGACAAAACATGTACATCTGTGGTACATAAAAGATTCCATAAAGGATTATTGCACGAAGTATAGAAGATGACTTTATCTCCTAAACAAACTCAATCGAACCGGGGACCACCTCACGACTATGGAGGTCACATGAGATGGTATAAAAAGGGGGATCTTCTCCATTGGCAAGGTACGCAAGTTCTAGTATCTGAATTCTATTTTCACTTCAATTATTGTTCTTCTTCTTCTTTTGCTTCCATCTTGGAGAGGAACTGACTTGAGCGTCGGAGGGCCTAGCCAGGGATCCCCACCCCGGTCTTAGGTCACTAATGCTTTGTTGGCTCGTCTCATTGTGTGTAGGAGCGTGGAGGAGTTTCTTCAGATCGTCGGAGTTCGTCTTCATCGGAGGTCATCATCATTCATCGGAACCAGTGCTCATCTTCGCAGATCTCAGACAAGATCAAGTCCCATCCACTGAACTTAGTACAAAACCTTGGTCTAACTAGTTAGGATTCATAAGGAGTAGCTTCATTTAGTTCCACTAAGCTAAATGCATCAGGTCGAAACCATATCTTCTTAGACATGTATAGATAACGTTTCTCTAACCTACTATCATCCAAAACTTCACCAGTACTATTAGTCAAGTTAAACTTTTGTCCCTATTTGGACTAGGCCTAATTAACCATCTGGGTAAGATATTGAGTTTTGGATGTGCCAACTAATTTAGAGCCTCCTCCTGAATTATTGAATATTTGGGTTTAAGTTTTGAGTTTACGTCAATCTATTTTATAGTTGTAGTATACTTGGTTGTAGTTTGTGTTTATGTTGAATTCATTTAAGTTAGGTTTAATTAACTTAAGGTTTTTCTTTTGATTTGTATTTATTTTTGAAGTTTTAATTTTATAATTTAAGGGAGAGTCATTTGATTTATGTAATGAATTTTATCTTTAGGTATATAATATTGATTGAGTCCTACTTGCGTAGTTAGACACGCTTTTGGAACCCAACTCTTACTTTGATTTTTATTTTGGTTAACTAAAGAAATAAAGGTTTTGTTGGTTGAGTTGGACTTGTATTCGAGTTCGAACTTATTATACACAGCTTTATGTGATCCAAGTATCATGTCGAGGTACTTGGATCTAGTTGTAAAATTTTTAAATAATTCTTTTAGTTCAATTATTTCATTTTTCAATCTGAAATTATCCTCCTCAAGTTTTGTAACTTGAGTTGGGATTTCTGTTAGAACTTTCGAGCCGCAAAAACCACTTTTTGCGTTGTGGAAATCTTGAAGTTCTTAGCCATTGGATCCATGCGAAGATAAAATTTTTCATGTACTCAGTTTTTATACTTTAGATCTACATGTCAAGGGATATACCTTTGAAGCGAAGCCCTTCGCAGATCCCGCTTGTCCAAGGTTCTTCGGATCTCGAGTGTGTTCAAGCGGACACACCTCTAGAAGTATCTACATGAACAAGAGATGGAGAGAACAAACTAAGAGTGTACTAGCACCCTTAGAAGTCACGGCAAGGATGAGAGGGAGAGGGAAGAAGAGAAGAGGAGGAAGATCACTTGAATGAGCACACCAAAATTATTTACACACTTGTAACTCCTCTCCTCTTTAAGTGGTCGACCACTCATGGAAGACCAAGAGTCATGGCTCTTGGTTTTCCTCATGAGGTGGCACATACTTGAGCTAGCTTTGATGATGTGGAACACCATCATTGGCCGGCCCCATGCCATGTCACAAATGAGGTGGCAATGGTCAAGTCAAACTTGACCATTCATCTTCCCTCTCAAGTCAAGTCAAACTTGACCTCTTATCTCCCATGGTTGAACAAATCCAACCTTTGATTCAAGTCAATTTTGATTTAATGAATCTCTATTCATTGAATTAAATTGACTCAATGAATCATAATCTAAATTAGACTCATTGGACACATGAATCAAATTGAGTCCAACTCAATTAGTTTAATTTGGATTACTCTTAATCCAATTTGGTTCATCACATGAACCTAATCCTCTAGGTTCATCAAATGAACCTAATCTCCATCTAATTGCCCTTTTTGTGTGATCCTATAGGTTCTTGTAACGTTGGCAATGTTCCTAAACCCATTTAGAAACATAAGTAATGAGCGGTATCTAGCAACACATCATTACTACCCAAGTTACAAGAATGTTGAGATCCAACATCACCTTGTGACTACTAATTGTGACTCTCACAATATATGACAATGTCCTTCTATCCTTGACATCTAGATTGATCAATTGAGGCATAGACCGTGTCATCCTCTAATCAATCTATATCTTGAACTCCAAGTAGACTCACTCTAATCAAATGAGCTCAATATCTCATATTGACTCACTTGGGCATAGTCATGCACTTAGTGGTCTAACTCTATCAAGAATCATGATGTCTCTCCCGTCATATAGGAGGGTTAGATCCCATCTACATCACTCACATCCCTCCGCATAATTTGTTACATACCTAGTAATCACCTTTATAGTCCACCCAGTTACGAGTGAGGTTTGACGAAGCCAAAATATGCAACTCCTTATGTAGGGAACTATGGTGACTTCAGGTCCAAGGACTAATAGTTATACTAATAGTCACATGAGAAAGTATATGACACTCATATAACGATCCATGATACTTTCTCATGGCGGGTCATTCAGTATACATTCTCCAATGAATACCCATGTGTCAACTTGATATCTCTATATCCATGACTTATGAGATCAAGTCATCGAGTTGACCTACATGCTAGTCTCAGTGCATTAACATTGTCCCTGAATGTTAATACTTGACTAGGAATGATTAAGAGTAGTGTTCTCTATAGCATCTCACTATCGATTCAACCAATCGATTGATATAGATAAGAACCTTCTACTCAAGAACGATATTATACTTAATTATTTGGCACTAATACAAGTAAGTATAATAACCATAAAGAAATGTCTTTATAAACATATAGGAATATGATACATCAAGTCCATACAACAATCATCACATGATTGGCTCTAGGGCTCTAACTAACAATTTCAACTTGAATTGGTTCATTTGTTGAACTTGATTTTTATTTGTTCTTTAAATATTTTATTTTCTTGGGCTAGTTTAATTATTTTGGTTTTAGAAGTAGTTAATTTCTTATTTAAACATGAAATGATTTAAAAAAAACTTTTTACTTAAATCAGAATATATTTCATCGAAACCTTCGAAAACGAGTGTGGACTCGTGGCTTGACTTGGGTTCGGACCCGTCTTCCAATTCATTCTCCGATTTTGGTTCGTACGCCATCAGTGTGAGGTAGTTGTTGTGTCTTGTCTCATCGTTGTCCGATTCCTCTAAGGATGATTCGTCCCAAGTCGTCTTTAGAGCTTTCTTCTTCTTGAGACTTGGGCAGTCGGTCTTGTAGTGCCCCTTCTTGTTGCAACCAAAGCATGTCACGCTCTTGCTGTTCGAGTTGGAGGTGGAGTTGATCTTATGCAGATCCTTGTTGGTGAAGTTCTTCTCTCTCCTAGTGGACATTTTTCTTACCAAGTTCACCAGGTATTCTTCATCGTCTGATTCTGGGTTAGACTCAACTTTAGGTTCTGGCTTAGTCCTAGATTTTTCTTTCGACATTCCTGTAATAAGAGCAATACCTTTCTCCATTTTGGCATTTGTCTATTCGTGTAGCTCTAATTAACAAAAGAGTTTCTCAAATTTTAATTTTGATAAATTCCTCGAAATCTTATTGGCATCCACGATGGATGCCCACAGTGTATTCCAAGGAAACGCATTTAGAGTATACCTGATTAGATCCCGGTTCTCCATCTGGTGGCCGATGGTGTGAAGTTCATTGAGGATATCCTTTATCCTCGCATGCAGCTAACTGGCAGTCTGACCTTCTTGCATTTTTATATTAAACAATTTATTTGGATATAAGTCTCTTTTTGTTACCTTTGCATCATTGGTCTCCTCGTGTAGTTCTATGAGTTTATCCCATAGCTCTTTAGTGTTTTTGTGAGGACCGATGTGGTTTAGCTCTTCTTTTGTTAGCTCGCACTAGATTGTGTTGAGGGCCTTGAAGTCAATTTGTGCTTTTTTTTTTCATTTTTGGAATTTAATTTTCTGGGTTCATTGGAATTTCGGCGCTGTCCATTGGTGCCTTGTACCCTTTGGTGACACTAAATCACTAGTCGGAGGCCATTTTCAGGTACACCTCCATCCGCTTCTTCTAGTACGTGAAATCAACCGTTGAAGAGTGGGGCGAATGGTGTCGTATCCTTCATTTTGGGCCATTTCACAACTATAGATAGAAAACTAAAAAGAGGTGCTAAGATTTGGTCTTGTATTAGTAGAGTTTAAGATATTAAAAAATAGAAAAGAACTTGAGAGGTGTTGCACCAACTTCAAGTTAAAATAGAACAAAAAATTATCTAAATAGGTAGAGGTTTACCAATTCAAATAGAATGCGGAAAACAAAGACATCTAAAAATGATTCCTCTGGCTTGATTGGTGGTTGCACCAATTCAGAACAAAACCTGCTCTGATACCACTTATTGGATCAATACTCACATGGAAGGGGGACCGAATCATGTGATTTTCAAAAACTCATCTTTTCTTTTTCAAATTTAAAGTATGCAGTAGAAAAAGAAATAAGAAAACCAGAACAAAGAACACTAGAAAACACAATCGATTTACGTGGTTCGGAGCTTCGATGACTCTACTCCAAGACCTAGGTCCCGCGGACCTATCAATGGGTAATCCACTAAAAGCCTCTTCCGGTACCTCTAAAATAGTGAATTGAATACAAGAATAGGGATAGTGTAATAGCCTACACTTCCCTTTTAAAATAGTAGAATTAAGAGTACAACACTAATAAAAAGGTTACCAACAAATTGGAGAGATCGGTGTGTTGTTGTCAGTCTATCGGAGAATATTCGAGCATCCCAAAAATGTAGCTTGAAGGCAGATAGACTTTCTAGAGTAGTAGCAGGAAGCATGAGTTGTCGGAGGCCCAATCGAATGCGTAGTAGCTCGTATATGTGTTCTGTTTTGAAGCCTTCTTGAGACCCACTTATATAAGGCATGGAAGACGCCTTCAACCTGGCAAATTCGATCTCGAACAACCCTGCTCTTATTCACGGCGAAGTGAAAATTTCATCCTGCAGAACGCACCTTCCATAGCCATGGAAGGTGCCTTCACTGCTTGAAGGCGCCTTCAGATACTATTCATCCGAAGGCAAATTTGCTCTTTTTTTTTTTTTTTTTTTGCAAAACAACGCTAGTCCAAATAACCTACAAAAAAAAGTATTAGGACACTAACAATCAATAATAAAGAGTAATAATTAGTTCATATCCTCTTAAGACCAGGAACTAGTCAGGGTCTCAGTTTAGGGATCGCAAATGGACCTAAACTGGACCGATGCCTACTGTCCCTTCAACCGGGATGCGTCCTCACTGAGTCACTCTCTTTCAATAACTTACCTTTACTTACCACTTTGCCAGACATCCGGTTAGCCCATCGACCTATCTGGACTTCTCCTGCACACTTAATCAAGTTATTAGATCACAACAAAATCTAACTTAACTTACTTGTCATTCATCTAAACCTAAGTTAGATCGTTAGTGCAAACTGCACCAACACTAACTGGAGGTTAGATAAGGGAAAATCTAAACAGGTTTGTAGGGCTGGATGTCTGGCATGAGAAAGTCTTAACCGGAGGTTAGATAAGGCAATTTCTAGGTATGTTTGTAGGACCGGATATCTAATAAGAGTAAGTCCAAGTAGATCAAGGTGACCGGATGTTTGGCAACCGGAAATCCTCAGGGAGTAAACCCTGAGTGGTGCGATCTTAAGGAGCCTTAGGTGGTAAAGTCTTGGATGTAGTCTGAGCATAAAGCCTAGTAGGTTGGATTGATTTACAAGAGTGTGACTTAATTCTAAGAGATTGACCCTTAGGTAGTAGATTTAGAGGAGAGACCTTCAAACAAAAGGTAAGGCTTGTACATCAGGTAAATTTATAGGATTAAGAATTAGATCGCTTGTTTATTGTTGTATGGTTATTTTACAGGAACTTGGAACCAAATAAATCTGCGTCTCTTTTTGTCCACTAATCAAAGCGCTCTTTTTGTCCACTTTTCCTCAAACCCATCAGGTAAATTTATTTTACCGGGGGTTAGGAACCAAATAAATCTGCGCGTCTCTTTTTGTTCATTATTATTTTTATTACATTCTGTTGTGACTAACTTTGATAGAACAAATATGACAAAATGAGTAAAAGAAAAGCAAAGAGTCAATATTCAGCCCCCTCTATCTACGCTACTGATCCTACAGTTGGTTCATGTAGTCAATGCTCCGACATCGAAATCCTAATCTCATGATCAGAAGAGATGCGAAAGATCTACCAGAGTTGTTGGTCTACACCCTTGGTGTATATGGTCCCTGGACTCATACCACTTGTTTAGGCAACAATGGGTTTGAGGAAGAAGTGGGAAAGAAGGTAGTCAGGATTGACAAATAGAAGAAGGACTAACAAACTTACAAAGACACTCCATGTAGGGAAGAAGATGAAGACAAAGACACTGAAAGCAAAAGGAAGCGAATAAACCCGGTGGTGCTTTTTACATTGTAACACCCATAGGATCTCTAATAATTTCATATGAATTTTATCATGATTAGAATGGACCTTATGAGAATTTTCCCAAAAATAAGAGAAAATAGAATTAAAAAGAGGCATGACCAAGGTTTGAACCTTGGACCTCTTGTTAGATGCATGTATGTGATAACCAGTAGCCCCAGCAGGGGTGTGCTGTTAGGAAAAGAAGGGAGATTGTAGTTAAAGTGAAGGCCCTTTCACTTAGAAGGAGACTTAGAAGGAAAAGTTTGAGTTGCCTTCTTCCTCCCTAATGGAAAGATGAATTTGCTTTCTTCCTTCATTGAGTATAAATAACAGAAAGGAAGGGAAAAAAATCTATTTTTCTTCTTCCTTCCTTCTCCTTTCTCCCTCCACCGAAACCTAAGCTCTCTCCTCTTCATTGTGCCGAACTCAAGCCAAGGAATTCTCTCTAGGAAAAAGCTTTACAAGAAAGGGTATTTTCATTAGTAAACCAAGCGGAAGGAAGTAAGTATATCCCTCACCTGTAGTACAAGTAGTTCCGTGTGTTTCATGTGTTAATAATGTTCAAAACCTAGGATTAGGTTATTGTATGTTTCGGCCAAGAAGGGATAAAAGCTTTAGAGGAAGTTTAAGACCTCAACTATGCTTGTTTATTTGTCCTTATGATATGTAGACCATTATATGATGTTAGTATAAATTTTTCATGCTTCAAGTTGCTTAGAAATTCCATGCCATCCTCTTAGGGTTTCGGCCAAGGAAAGATAAAAGGATTAGAGACAATTTAAGACCTCAACTATGCTTGTTTATTTGTCCTTATGATATGTAGACCATTATATGATGTTAGTATAAATTTTTCATGCTTTAGGTTGCTTAGAAATTCCATGCCATCTTCTTAGGGTTTCGGACAAGGAAAGATAAGAGGATTAGAGACAATTTAAGACCTCAACTATGCTTGTTTATTTGTCCTTATGATATGTAGACCATTATATGATGTTAGTATAAATTTTTCATGCTTCAAGTTGCTTAGAAATTCCATGCCATCCTCTTAAGGTTTCGACCAAGGAAAGATAAGAGGATTAGAGACAATTTAAGACCTCAACTATGCTTGTTTATTTGTCCTTATGATATGTAGACCATTATATGATGTTAGTATAAATTTTTCATGCTTCAAGTTGCTTAGAAATTCCATGCCATCCTCTTAGGGTTTCGGCCAAAGAAAGATAAGAGGATTAGAGACAATTTAAGACCTCAACTATGCTTGGTTATTAGTCCTCATGATATGTAGACCATTATGTGATGTTAGTATAAATTTTTCATGCTTCATGTTGCTTAGAAGTTTCATGCCATACCCTTGGGGTTTCGGCCAAAGAAGGATAAAGGGGTTAGAGACAATTTAAGACCTCAACTATGCTTGTTTATTAGTCCTCATGATATGTAGACCATTATATGTTGTGAGTTTAAGTTTTCATGCTTCTTGTGGTATTAAAAGTTTAAGAACCTTACCCTTAAGGTTCGGCCAAGATTGAATGAAAGGTTTAGGGAAAAGTTTTAAAACCTAACTATTCTTGTTATGTTTCCTCATGATGTATGATTCTTGATATATGGTTAGTTTAAGTTTTCATGCTTCATGTTGGGTTAAAAAAACCTAGAATCCTACCTCTAGGTCTCGGCTAAGTTGTGATTTAGGTTTTGTAGGAAGATCAAAACCCTAACCATGCATGATAATGACTTTCTATGATAGAATATGAATTTATGTCACCATGTTATTTGATATGTATATTCATGCCATCATGTTACGATTCCTATGATATGTTATTATGTTATGTGCACTTTATGCCATCATGTATGATTCCTATGATATGCTATATGCACGTTATGCCATCATGTTATGATTTCTATGATATGCTCCATGTTATGTGCACATTATGCCACCATGATATGATTCCTATGATATGCTATATGTTATGGGCACTCATTGCCATCATGTTATGTTTATGCAAGGCTTATTATGTATGAGGAAAAGCCTAAGAGATGCTTCCCTTAAGTTGGGATTAAGAGCACTCTTCATAATAGCCTAAGAGATGCTTCCCTTAAGTTGGGACTAAGAGCACTCTTCATGTTATGACAAGAGATATGATATGCTATGATATGACAAGAAACATGTATGCTATTTTACTTTTGTATGGCTTGTACCAAGGGTGGGCTCCTAAGCGCCCTTAGGTCGATGGTCTATGAAACAGGCCTTGTAAAAAGGGATGGGCTCCTAAGTTACCCCTAGGTCGATGGTCAATGAAACGGGCCTAGTTCCTAGTAGGTTCAAGATTAGCTATCTTGGATCTACTTAGGATGCACACATTCATGTATGTATGTGGTACAAAGTCGGGCCCTTATGATGAAATTATGTTTAAGTATTTATATGATATATATATTTTCAAAGGACATCTTGCATATACTCATTTTATGATACATGTTTTCAAAGGACATCTTGCATATGTTTATTCATGCTAAATGTTTCTTTATGTTTTAGTAAGATGTTTCTTTTTTTGAAAATATGTCTATGATGCTTAGATGATCATGCTACTCCTTATGTATGAGTTTCTCACATGCTATGTTATGATCTACTTACATGAGTATGACTCTACTTTATGCTAGCATGCAAATTTATATCTAGATGTTGATTGAATGAACATGTCACCACTTTATGTTAAGATGCATGATGTATGTTTTGTGAGTAGGAAGGAATCTTACTAAACCTATGTGCTTATAGTTTTATGTTTTCCTTGTACTGCAGAAAAGGGTAAGGAATGGCTACACTAAGAGGAGCAGTAGGAAGGGCGAAAGATGTGTGTGGAAGTGGCATGGTGGAAAGAAGATCTATTTTATATTTCAAGACTTATTCATTCTCTAAGTTTTGCTTATGCACTATTTTTCCTACTAGATACTTTTGGATGGTTTATACTTGAGGTGAACTTATGTTTCATATTTTATGCTTTAGTAATATGATCATGTTGCAAGTAGTACATATTGAATCAAGTTATATGCACTAGCATGTTGACACGTTTACCATGTTACATGAGGTTATAGCTCACATGCCATGTTTTATTATTATGCTTTTATGATAGCATGATCAGTAGTTAGTTTTCTTATATATATATATATATATATATATATATATATATATATATATATATATATATATATATATATACTTCCGTTGACATGATTTTCATATGTATGTATGATTCAAGTAAGTAACTCCGTCCCTCACTTAGGGTAGTAGAGGGGCGGGCGTTACATACATAACCTAATATACCTTGGCGGCGACACAGTAGAGTTGTCACATCAAGTCACCTAACCATTGAATGGAAAATTTTCTTCTCCATTGTTAGATCACTCAACTGAAGGGTCGTGGTTGTGATCTAGTCTACACCATTAGATCTAGGGTTGTGTTAGCAGAAACATCATCACACGTCATTGCATTTAATATGGTAAGCCACTCCCGCGGCCCATGGCGGATATTGCATGCCACTCATTATTGCCATAGTATAGGGAGCCAATCATTAGCGTGATATGTGATCTTCCATATCATGTGCATGAATGAGAGGATTTGCCCTTCCCAATGACCAATACTTAGCCAGTTGTCCCAGTAAAATGTAGCCACCTCATCTTAACACTTTAATAAGATAACCCCGGAAAGTAAATGATAGGTCATCACTGTCAAGTAAGTCAGACTATGCCCTTCAACTAAACTTGAAGAGGAGGTTTGTGATGTGGTAGAGATCTGCAGTCCTACGTGTCTTGTGTTAGGGAACCTGACATGGATGTGTCCTAAAACAAGTTTCTTAACATGAAGTGGATGATTAATAATAATTATACTAATTATTAGAGCACACACATGATATGCATACAGGATACAACACATGTAAGACATAATCGCATAATAAAATTTTATGAAATAACTTTTATTCTAGTTATACCTGATGGATGATGTGGAGTGAGAATTGTTGGGTTTTTCGGGTCGCGAAAATCACTTTTTCGCATCGCGGAAACCCCGAAACTCCCTAGCCAACGGATCCGTGCGAAGAGTATAGAACAAAATTTTTACATGTACAAGTTTACTAACTAGATCTACTCTTAGATCTATATGTTTAGAAAATTACCCTTGATGCGTGCCCTTTTCGAATCCCGCTCGTCCAAAGAAGTGCCGGATCTCAAGATTGTCAACGTAGACAATTCTCTAGAAGTATCCACACGAACAAGATGTGTTCTCTAACACACAAGGATGGAGAAGAGAACACCACAAGTGTGCTAGCACTTCTTGATGCTCTCGGATGGGATTGGAAGAAGAAGAAAGGAAAAGAAGAAAACACACTCCTCTAAAAAATCTCTATGTGACTTTCACTTACCTTTCTTCTTGGATTAGACTCACTCTCCTTTCTTCTCCCTTGCTTGAAACCCACAACTAAGAGAAGAGAAGGAGCAAAAAGAGAGCTTGAGGAAGAAGATGATGTGAATGTGAGTGAATGAAAAATTCATTCTCATTCAAAACCAAAAAGGTAACCCCCATTCTCATTAAATGTGGCCATTAAAGAGAATAGATTTGTAACCCCCATGAGGTGGCACACTTTGATGATGTGGCACATAATCATTAGTCCTCCTAATGCCAAATCACTAATGATGTGGTAAAATGTCAAGTCAAACTTGACTATTCCTCTTCCTCTCAAGTCAAGTCAAACTTGACTTAATCTCTCTCATGGTTGATCTAATCCAACTATTTAATTCAAACCAATTTAATATAATGAATCTAATTCATTTAATTAAATTGATTCAATGTGTCATAATCTAAATTAGACTCATCGAACACATGAATCAACTTGAGTCCAACACAATTAGCCCAATTAGGATTACTCTTAATCCAATTTGATTCATCACATGAATCTAATCCTCTTGGTTCATTATATGAACCTAATCTCCATCCACTTGTTCTTTGTGTGTGACCCAATAGGTTCTTGTAACGTTGGCAATGTCCCTAAACCCATTTAGGACCATAAGTAATGAGCGGTATCAAGCAATACGTCATTACCACCCAAGTTACAAGAATGTTGAGATCCAACATCACCTTGTTGTTGGATTTTTCGGGCCGCGAAAACCATTTTTTCACGTCGCGGAAACCCCGAATCACCCTAGCCATTGGATCTCGTGCGAAGAAAAATTTTGAAAACACGAGTACGAGTTTAAACGTTGATCTACAGTAGATCTACATAAGGGAAAGCCTTATACCTTTGAAGCGTGCCCTCGCAAATCCCGCTCGTCCAACGGTATGCCGGATCTCGAAGTTGTCAACGTAGACAACTCTCTAGTGATATCCACACGAACAATAGGTGTTCTCTAACACTCAAGGATGGAGAAGAGAGCACCCAAGTGTTCTAGCACTTTCTAGGGCTCTCAGGTAGGATTTAAAAGGGGAGAAAGGAGAGAAGGAAAAAGGGATCTCACATAATCCTCTAGGTACCCTCCTTTGTGACCTTCACTTCACCCTTTACTCTTGGAATTCACTCAACCACCTTCTCTTCCCTTGAAAGCTCACGGCAACAGCAGCAAACCAAGAGGAAAGGCCAAGGAAGAAGATGGAATGAATGCACACATCAATTGCAACAAAACCAAAACTCATTTTGCATTAGTGTGGCCGGCCACACCATTGTAACCTCCCCATTTAATGTGGCCGGCCACATTAAATGGAATGGGAGGTGTAACCTCCATGAGGTGGCACACCTCATGAGGTGGTGATGATGTGGCTGCCATGTAGGATGAGACCAAATTTTCTTCCTTGTTGAGTTAAAATCCAACCTTTGATTCAAGCCAATTTGAATTTAATGAATCTCAATTCATTAATATAAATTGACTCAATGAATCAAATTTAGATTAGACTTATTCAACAATTGAATCTAATTGAGTCTAACTCAATAAGTCTAATTTTGAATCCAATCCTTGGTGCATCATATGAACCTAATCCAATTGGTTCATCCTATGAACCTAATCTCCATCCACTTGTTCTTTGTGTGTGACCCAATAGGTTCTTGTAACGTTGGAAATGCCCCTAAACTCATTTAAAAGCATAAGTAATGAGCGGTATCTAGCAATACATCATTACTACCCAAGTTACAAGAATGTCGAGATCCGACATCACCTTGTGACTACTAGTTGTGACTCCTCACAAAATATGACAAGTGTCCTTCTATCCTAGACATCTAGATTGATCAATGTGAGGCATAGACCGTGTCATCCTCTGATCAATCTAAATCTTGAACTCCAAGTAGACTCACTAAATCAAATGAGCTCAATATGCTATATTGACTCATTTAGGCATGGCCATGTACTTCGTGGTCTCACTCTATCAAGAATACCGATGTCTCTCCCGTCATATAGGAGGGATAGATCCCATCTACATCACTCACATCCCTCTGCATAATTCGTTACATACCCAGTAATCGCCTTTATAGTCCACCCAGTTACGGGTGACGTTTGATGAAACCAAAGTACATAAATCCTTATGTAGGGATCCATGGTGACTTCAGGTCTAAGGACTAGTAGTCATACTAATAGTCACATGAGAAAGTATATGACACTTATATAACGATCCATGATACTTTCTCATGGCGGGTTATTCTGTATACATTCTCTAATGCATACCCATGTGTCAACTTGATATCTCTATATCCATGACTTGTAAGATCAAGTCATCGAGTTGACCTACATGCTAGTCTTATTGCATTAACATTGTCCCTGAATGTTAATACTCAACTAGGAATGATTAAGAGTAGTGTTCCCTATATCATCTCACTATCGGTTCAGCTAACCGATTGATATAGTTAAGAAACTTCTACTCAAGGATGTTATTATACTTAGTTTATTTGGCACCAATACAAGTAAGTATAATAACCAAAGACCAAATGCCTTTATTTATATAGAATATGATACAACAAGTCCAAAATACATCATCAAATGATTGGCTCTAGGGCTCTAGCTAACAATCTCTCACTAGCACTAGTGCCAATCAGTATAGGCTCTAAGTCCAAATGACCTAGTGTGACCATCATGCTTCCTCTGTGCCAAAGCCTTGGTCAAGGGATCTGCGATGTTAGCCTCTGTAGGTACTCTGCAAATCTTCACATCTCCTCTCTCGATGATCTCTCGAATGAGATGGAAGCGCCGTAGTATATGTTTGGTCCGCTGGTGTGAGCGAGGTTCCTTCGCCTGTGCTATAGCTCCATTGTTGTCACAATAGAGCTCAATAGGATCAGCAATGCTAGGAACCACCCCAAGTTCAGTGATGAACTTGCAAATCCAAACTGCCTCCTTTGCTGCCTCTAATGCAGCAATGTATTCGGCTTCTGTTGTAGAATCAGCTTCTGTGTCCTGCTTCGAACTCTTCAAGCTCACAGCACCACCATTAATGCAAAACACGAACCTCGACTGCGATCTATAGTCATCCTGGTCGGTCTGGAAGCTAGCATCACTGTAACCCTTTACAGCTAGCTCATCATTGCCTCCATATATCAAGAAATATTCTTTAGTCCTTTTTAAGTACTTAAGAATATTCTTGACCGCTATCCAGTGACTTTCACCTGGATCTGACTGGTATCTGCTCGTCATGCTCAAAGCATACGAGACATCAGGTCGAGTACATAGCATAGCGTACATGATCGATCCTATGGCTGAGGCATAAGGGATCTGATCCATGCGGTCTCTCTCCTCTCTAGAAGAGGGACCTAGAGTCTTCGAAAGACTCACGCCATGTGACATCGGCAGAAATCCCTTCTTGGAGTTCTGCATGGCAAACCGAAGGAGTACCTTGTCAATGTATGTACTCTGACTTAGGCCAAGCAATCTCTTAGATCTATCTCTATAGATCTGTATCCCTAGAATGCGGGATGCCTCACCTAAGTCCTTCATTGAGAAGCAACTCTCTAGCTAGGTCTTGACAGATTGAAGCATAGGGATGTCCTTCCCAATGAGTAGTATGTCATCCACATACAATATGAGGAAAACAACTATGTCCCCTACAACCTTCTTGTAGACACAAGATTCATCTTCGTTCTTGATGAAACCAAACTGTTTGATTGCATCATCGAATCAAAGATTCCAGCTCCGAGAAGCTTGCTTTAGTCCATAAATGGACCTATGCAGCTTGCATACTCTGCTAGTATGTTGTGGATCTACAAAACCCTCAGGTTGTGTCATGTATACATCCTCGAGTAGGTTTCCATTCAGAAACGCGGTTTTAACGTCCATCTGCCAGATCTCATAATCGTGGTATGCTGTAATAGCAAGCATGATCCGAATGGACTTAAACATCGCTACTGGAGAAAAGGTCTCATCATAGTCAATACCATGAATCTGCTTGAAACCTTTAGCTACCAAGCGACCCTTATAGATAAGTCCATCCATGTCAGTCTTTCTCTTAAAGACCCACTTGCACCCAATGGGTTTTACTCCTTCAGGTGGATCAACCAAAGTCCATACTTGGTTGGTGTACATGGATTCTATCTCGGATCTCATGGCTTCTAGCTATTTCTCGGAATCTGGTCTCATCACAGCTTCCTGATAGGTGATAGGCTCATCCTCTATGAGCATAACGTCATCATGGTCAGACAAGAGAAATAAATATCTCTCAAGCTGACGACGTACCCTATCAGACCTGCGAAGAGGTATGTCTACTTGAACTGGTTGTTGTTCCTCAACTCCTTGTGGAACAACATCATCCACAACACTTTGTGGTTCCAGTTCAATTTCCATCGAGGCATCAGTGCTATTGTTCGCATCTTGAACTTCTTCAAGATCGAACGCGCTCCCACTAGTCTTTCTAGAAACAAAGTCCCTTTCTAGAAAGACCCCAGTCTTTGTCACAACTACCTTGTGCTGACTGGGAATGTAGAAGTAATATCCCTTAGTTTCCTTGGGATATCCAATGAAATAGCACTTGTCAGATTTGGGTCCTAATTTGTGTGAGACTTGACGTCTAACGTAAGCCTCACAACCCCAAATCCTCATGAAAGACACCTGGGCATCTCTCCCAGTCCATATCCTATATGGTGTCTTTATCACTGCCGTGGATGGAACTCGGTTGACTATAAAAGCTGCCGTGTCTAGAGCATAGCCCCAAAGGAATGTCGAAAGATCTGTGTGACTCATCATAGACCGTACCATATCTAATAAGGTACGATTCCTCCTTTCGGACACACCATTCCACTGTGGTGTTCCAGGAGGAGTGAGTTGGGATAAAATCCCACACTCAGCTAGGTAGTCACGAAACTCATGGCTAAGGTATTCTCCACCTCGATCTGATCGAAGTATCTTAATACTCTTGCCAAGCTAGTTCTGTAGTTCATTCTTGAATTCTTTGAACTTTTCAAAGGATTCAGACTTATGTGTCATCAAGTACACATAACCATATCTACTGAAGTCATCAGTAAATGTGATGAAGTACCTATAACCGCCTCTAGCAGCGACATTGAAAGGGCTACATACATCACTATGAATGTGTCCTAACAAATCAGTCGCTCTCTCGCTATGCCCACTAAAGAGAGTCTTGGTCATCTTGCCTCGTAGGCATGACTCGCATATCTCATATGATTCTAAATCAAATGAGTCCAGCAAACCATCCTTATGGAGCTGGGATAAGTGCTTGTCATTTATATGACCTAAGCGATAGTGCCAGAGGTAGGTTTGGTTCATGTCGTTTGACTTGAACCTCTTGGTATTTATGTTATAGATAGGGCTCTCAAGATCTAGAATATAGGTCCATTTATCAGAGGTGCACTACAATAGAACATATCGTTTAAATAGACGGAACAACATTTGTTCTTTATTATAAACGAAAATCCTTTCTTATCCAAACAAGAAACTAAAATTATGTTCTTAGTCAAGGCAGGCACATAACAACAATCATCTAATTCTAGTACAATCCCAGAGGGAACAGATAGATGGTAAGTTCCTACAGCAATAGCAACAACCCGTGCTCCATTGCCTACTCGTAGGTCTATCTCACCCTTCGTCAATGCCCTGCTATTTCTCAGCGCTTGTACATTAGTACAAATGTACGAAGCACATCCGGTATCTAATACCCACGATGAAGAAATAGAGAGGTTGACTTCTATAACATGTATACCTGAAGTAGAAATCTTATTTCTCTTCTTCTTAAGATCTTCCAGGTATTCTTTGGAGTTCCTCTTCCAGAGCCTTGCTTGTCCTTGATATAGGTGACAAAGATGTTCAACCATATCATAAGCACTCATCAACTCATGTTGCTTCTGAAGCTCAGAGTTCATCGTTGCGAGCATAAGACATGACACATCTAATGCGTCATCTTGATGTTTCATGTAAGCATCTCGGTCTGCTCGCGTGGCAGTGGCAGGAGGAGCCTCCAGAATGGGCTGCTCCTGAACATACAGTTTATGTTCTTGGGTGAGAACTGTTCTCAGGTTCCTGTACCAGTCCAGGAAATTTGCTCCATTGAGCTTGTCCTTCTTAAGGACAGATCGCAAGGAGAAGGTATTCGTATTCGACGTCATGGTAATCTACAACAGAAATAAAATGCAGAAATAAATATCATATTCTTAATCATTTAATTAGGCCTTTAACTAAATGATGCTCCCACTGAATTCTATAATTCATGTGGGACAAGATCCACATCATACAAACCCTTGAGTTAGCTTTGGCTAATACGCCCAAGATTTAGTATGATAGGTAAGTAACGATTACCAATTACATCTCTATGCAACTCTTGTTTATAGGATAAAATCCGCATTTATATTAAAACTCGAGTTAGCTTTGGCTAATATGCCCGAGAGTTAATATATATGTGATTTTGACCTATCTTTCCAACCATTGGAAGAATGCCTATAGTTGTACTCGATCCAACCGAGTAAACTAGGAATACTCAATCTAATTGAGTTTGTATTCACCCATGCGTTGATAGGCGGGACCAAGATTGTCCCTCCGTACCCTACCAAGATAGTATGTGTTGCTCTGCTTTGGCAGATTCAACAACAGCATGCGATCGAGGTACTCGTAGGTATCACGGCACGGTAGGCATTATGAGTTGACGCGATTTAGATCTAATCTAAAAGATGATGCGTATCATATACTCGGTAGATCTAATCTAATCGAAGGGTGCATCATGTGCACGACATAGATCTAATCTAATCGCTAGGCACTAATTAACTACTTAATTAAACATGCATCACATACATATAAGAAATTAATTAAATTATTTTGTGATTATGTCATGGCCCTACTACGATCATCTCAAGCCAATGAGAAGATCGGATGGTCAACCTAAGGTCAACTTCTCAAGCGCTTTCCTTTTGACCACCTTGTGTTGCTCGCGCCTTCCTCGTAACTCCGTCTCGAGTGGACCTTCCACAGCTCCAATTTTGTACATTACAATTTTGAAACTCGAGTTACATTCGAGTCTAAATCTAATTTACAACCAGAATAAAAGAAAGGCACGACGCGCAGGTCGCGAGAAAAAAAAATAAAATAAAGATACAACATGCACATCACATCACGGCGCGCAGGCCGTATTATGAATTACAACAAATTTTATCCAATCAAATTGGGTTTTTGGGCCATTACTATCACAAAATTAATATATAATTCAAAATTATATATTTCTATAATTTTCTGTAATTTTTTCATAATTTTACAGATTTTATGAGTAAATTTTTCTCGGCAGTCCCGATTAGCGATTTCGGGCGCAATCTCGGAGCAAATCCCCTTGCGGGGTTAGGGGTAGTACCCCTACCCGCGATCTAACCATCGCGAGTTGCTCCTAAGCGATCCAAGAGCACCTTAGCCCACTGTCCCAAAACGATTTGGGTCGAAACATTGCCGTTTCGGAAAATTCTTCTCGGTAGTCGAAGCCTACAAGTGTAAAAACACTTGTGCTTCGCTTCTACGAGAAAAATACCCATAAAATCATAAAAATTAGGAAATTCACAGAATGTTACAGTATGCATATTTTTCAAAAAAATACGAATCTAAACTCGTACTCGCTTTGCACGTGGCTCTGATACCACTGTTGGATTTTTCGGGCCGCGAAAACCGCTTTTTCGCGTCGCGGAAACCCCGAATCACCCTAGCCATTGAATCTCGTGCGAAGAAAAATTTCGAAAACACGAGTACGAGTTTAGACATTGATCTACAGTAGATCTACATAAGGGAAAGCCTTATACCTTTGAAGCGTGCCCTCGCAAATCCCGCTCGTCCAACGGTACGCCGGATCTCGAAGTTGTCAACGTAGACAACTTTTTAGTGATATCCACATGAACAATAGGTGTTCTCTAACACTCAAGGATGGAGAAGAGAGCACCCAAGTGTGCTAGCACTTTCTAGGGCTCTCGGGTAGGATTTAAAAGGGGAGAAAGGAGAGAAGGAAAAAGGGATCTCACATAATCCTCTAGGTACCCTCCTTTGTGACCTTCACTTCACCCTTTACTCTTGGAATTCACTCAACCACCTTCTCCTCCCTTGAAAGCTCACGGCAACAGCAGCAAACCAAGAGGAAAGACCAAGGAAGAAGATGGAATGAATGCACACATCAATTGCCACAAAACCAAAACTCATTTTGCATTAGTGTGGCCGGCCACACCATTGTAACCTCCCCATTTAATGTGGCCGGCCACATTAAATGGAATGGGAGGTGTAACCTCCATGAGGTGGCACACCTCATGAGGTGGTGATGATGTGGCTGCCATGTAGGATGAGACCAAATTTTCTTCCTTGTTGAGTTAAAATCCAACCTTTGATTCAAGCCAATTTGAATTTAATGAATCTCAATTCATTAATATAAATTGACTCAATGAATCAAATTTAGATTAGACTTATTCAACAATTGAATCTAATTGAGTCTAACTCAATAAGTCTAATTTCGAATCAAATCCTTGGTGCATCATATGAACCTAATCCAATTGGTTCATCCTATGAACCTAATCTCCATCCACTTGTTCTTTGTGTGTGACCCAATAGGTTCTTGTAACGTTGGCAATGCCCCTAAACTCATTTAGAAGCATAAGTAATGAGCGGTATCTAGCAATACATCATTACTACCCAAGTTACAAGAATGTCGAGACCCGACATCACCTTGTGACTAGTAGTCGTGACTCCTCACAAAATATGACAAGTGTCCTCCAATCCTAGACATCTAGATTGATCAATGTGAGGCATAGACCGTGTCATCCTATGATCAATCTAAATCTTGAACTCCAAGTAGACTCACTATATCAAATGAGCTCAATATCCTATATTGACTCATTTGGGCATGGCCATGCACTTCGTGGTCTCACTCTATCAAGAATACCGATGTCTCTCCCGTCATATAGGAGGGATAGATCCCATCTACATCACTCACATCCCTCTATATAATTCGTTACATGCCCAGTAATCGCCTTTATAGTCCACCCAGTTACGGGTGACATTTGACGAAACCAAAGTACATAACTCCTTATGTAGGGATCCATGGTGACTTCAGGTCCAAGGACTAGTAGTCATACTAATAGCCACATGAGAAAGTATATGACACTCATATAATGATCCATGATACTTTCTCATGGCGGGTCATTCAGTATACGTTCTCTAATGCATACCCATGTGTCAACTTGATATCTCTATATCCATGACTTGTGAGTTCAAGTCATCGAGTTGACCTACATGCTAGTCTTATTGCATTAACATTGTCCCTGAATATTAATACTAAATTAGGAATGATTAAGAGTAGTGTTCCCTATATCATCTCACTATCGGTTCAGCTAACCAATTGATATAGTTAAGAACCTTCTACTCAAGGACGTTATTATACTTAGTTTATTTTGCACCAATACAAGTAAGTATAATAACCAAAGACCAAATGCCTTATTTTATATAGAATATGATACAACAAGTCCAAAATACAATCATCAAATGATTGGCTCTAGGGCTCTAGCTAACACTTGTGACTACTAATTGTGGCTCGTCACAATATATGACAAGTGTCCTTCTATCCTAAACATCTAGATTGATCAATGTGAGGCATAGACCATGTCATCCTCTGACCAATCTAAATCTTGAACTCCAAGTAGACTCACTAAATCGAATGAGCTCAATATCTCATATTGACTCATTTGGGCATGGTCATGCACTTCGTGGTCTCACTCTATCAAGAATATCGATGTCGCTCCCGTCATATAGGAGGGATAGATCGCATCTACATCACTCACATCCCTCTTCATAATTCGTTACATATCCAGTAATCACCTTTATAGTCCACCCAGTTACGCGTGACGTTTGACGAAACCAAAGTACATAACTCCTTATGTAGGGATCCATGGTGACTTCAGGTCCAAGGACTAGTAGTCATACTAATAGCCACATGAGAAAGTGTATGACACTCATATAACGATCCATGATACTTTCTCATGGCGGGTCATTCAGTATACATTCTCCAATGCATACCCATGTGTCAACTTGATATCTTTATATCCATGACTTGTGAGATCAAGTCATCGAGTTGACCTACATACTAGTCTTATTGCATTAACATTGTCCCTGAATGTTAATACTCGACTAGGAATGATTAAAAGTAGTGTTACCTATATCATCTCACTATCGGTTCAACTAACCGATTGATATAGGTGAGAACCTTCTACTCAAGGACGCTATTATACTTAGTTTATTTGACACTAATACAAGTAAGTATAATTACCAAAACAAATGCCTTTTATTTATATAGAATATGATACAACAAGTCCATAATACAATCATCAAATGATTGGCTCTAGGGCTCTAGCTAAAAATCTCCCACTAGTACTAGTGCCAATCAGTGTAGGCTCTAAGCCCCAATGACCTAGTGTGACCATCATGCTTCCTCTGTGCCAAATTCTTGGTCAAGAGATCTGCGATGTTAGACTCTATGGGTGCTCTGCAAATCTTCACATCTCCTCTCTCAATAATCTCTCGAATGAGATGGAAGCGCCGTAGTATGTGTTTGGTCCGCTGGTGTGAGCGAGGTTCTTTCGCCTATGCTATAGCTTCATTGTTGTCACAATAGAGCTCAATGGGGTCAGCGATACTGGGAACCACCCCAAGTTCAGTGATGAACTTGCTGATCCAAACTGCCTCCTTTGCTGCCTCTGATGCAGCAATGTACTCGTCCTCTGTCGTAGAATCAGCTACTATGTCCTGCTTCGAACTCTTCCAGCTCATAGCACTACCATTAATGCAAAATACGAACCCTGACTGCGATCGATAATCATCCAAGTCGGTCTGGAAGCTAGCATCATTGTAACCCTTTACAGCTAGCTCATCATTACCTCCATATATCAAGAAATATTCCTTAGTCCTTCTTAAGTACTTAAGAATATTATTGACCGCTATCCAGTGAATTTCACCTGGATCTGACTGGTATCTGCTCGTTATGCTCAAAGCATAAGAGACATCAGGTCGAGTACATAGCATGGCGTACATGATAGATCCTCTGGCTGAGGCATAAGGGATCTGATCCATGCGGTCTCTCTCCTCTCTATAAGAGGGACCTTGAGTATTCGAAAGACTCACGCCATGTGACATCGGCAGAAATCCCTTCTTGGAGTTCTGCATGGCAAACCGAAGGAGTACCTTGTCAATGTATGTACTTTGACTTAGGCCAAGCAATCTCTTAGATCTATCTCTATAGATCTGTTTCCCTAGAATACGGGATGCCTCACCTAAGTCCTTCATTGAGAAGCAACTCCTTAGCCAGGTCTTGACAGATTGAAGCATAGGGATGTCCTTCCCAATGAGTAGTATGTCATCCACATACAATATGAGGAAGACAACTATATCCCCTACAACCTTCTTGTAGACACAAAACTCATCTTCGTTCTTGATGAAACCAAACAGTTTGATTGCATCATCGAATCGAAGATTCCAGCTCTGAGAAGCTTGCTTTAGTCCATAAATGGACCTATGCAGCTTGCATACTCTGCTAGTATGTTGTGGATCTACAAAACCCTCAGGTTGTGTCATATACACATCCTCGAGCAGGATTCCATTCGGAAACGCTGTTTTGACATCTATCTGCCATATCTCATAGTCATGGTATGCGGCAATAGCAAGCATGATTCGAATGGACTTAAACATCGCTACTGGAGAAAATGTTTCATCATAGTCAATACCATGAATCTGCTTGAAACCTTTAGCTATCAAGCGACCCTTATAGATAAGTCCATCCATGTCAGTCTTTCTCTTAAAGACCCACTTACATCCAATGGATTTTACCCCTTCAGGTGGATCAACCAAAGTCCATACTTGGTTGGTGTACATGGATTCCATCTCGAATCTCATGGCCTCTAGCCATTTCTCAGAATCTGGTCTCATGATTGTTAGAGTGTATACTAAAAGCCTAGCTTTTGGTATAAACATTTATCTAGAAATAAGAATCACATTGGTCAAATGTCTACATTTGTGATAAATGTAGTTGTTCAATTAATTTATATTGTAGATAACATGGTGTGTGGTGTCACACACAGAGGATCATGTTATCAGTACCTTATAAATTATAAACAGTAGCTCACGACCAAAATGGAAAGGAACAAACCATTAGAAGGTCGTAGTGTAATTAGGTATCAGTTTATCTTGACTGTATAATTACACTAGTACACTTAGAGTGTATTGAGTAGGACCATTTGAGGTCGTTTCTTTTATACTGATTTTATAAAGAAACAAAGACCTCGGTTATTATGGAAGTGTGTGCTCTTAATCCTAATATAATAACAAGCACATATATTTGATATTTATTTCTTTAATTTATCAATGGGTGAGATTTAGTTCGATAAATCAATAAGCCCGATAAGTTGGGAAATGATATCACTTATAGTGTGTATTGTTGATTATAGAAGGAAACTGTGTCCTAGTGATCTAGGTTGATAATGTCTCCAAGAGGAGCTCATAAGGATTGTCATGTTAAACCCTGCAGGTGGACTTAGTCCGACATGACGATAAGTTTGAGTGGTACTACTCTTGGACTAAGATATTAATTAAGTGAGTTGTCAGTAACTTATTTAATTAGTGGACATTCGATATCTTAAACACAGGGGTGACTAACACACTCATAATAAGAAGGACCCCAAAATGTAATTTGCGATTGGTGCGGTAGTTCAATAATAGTTCTTTAGTGGAATGAATTATTATTGATGAAATTAAGTTATGTGTTCGGGGCGGATGCTTAATTTTATCGGAGACCAAAACCAATTCCTCCTCTCGGTCCCTATCGTAGCCTCTAGTATATAGAGATTTATACCCACCGCATACCTACCTTCTTACCCATCCAATGGGGCCGGCCAAGCTAGCTTGGAACCCAAGCTAGGGCCGGCCAAGACCAAGTGGATGAGCCATGAAGGTGGCCGGCCAAAACTTGGGTCCCAAGCTTAGGTGGCCGACCACTAGAATATTAAAAGGATTTTATTAAAATTATTTCTTATGTGGATATCATGTTTTTAAAAGAGAGTTAAAAAATTAAAATTTCCTTTTATAACTTTCTACAAAAGATTAAGAGAAGAGATTAATCTCTTTCCTTATTTGTAGATTAAAAGGATGGTTTTAATTTTTGGTAAAAACTTTCCTTATTTGTAAATCATCTACATGTTTAAAAGAGAGTTTAAAATTTGAAATCTTTCCTTATTTGTTGATTAAAAGGTGGATTTTAAATTTTAAGAAAACTTTCCTTTTTAAACATGTTCATGATTTAAAAGAGAGTTTAAAAATTAAATATTCTCTTTTATAAGTTTCTACAAAAGATTAAGAAAAGATTTGATATCTTTCCTTATTTGTAGATTGAAAGAGATTTTAATTTTTAGATAACTTTCTTTTTATCCACATGTTTAAAAGAAAGATATTAATTTATTAAATTTCCTTTTTATAAACCAATCATGAAGGGATAAAATTATTGGAGAAATTTTTATAAATTTCCGGAAACAAATTAGGAAGTTTTAATTCTTGTTTAATTAAAACTCTCCTTGATTTGAGGAAATAAGTGGCCGGCCATGTTTTAGTGAGAAGAAAAATTATTTTAATTAAAATAAAATTTTCCTTTTCATGGAAAAAGAATTAAGGAAGTTTTTATTAAAATTTCCTTATTTGCCAAGACCAAGGATTATAAAAGAGGAGGTAGAGGAGCCTTCAAGGGTGAACAACCTCTATTATTTTCTCCCTCTTTTCTTCCTTGGTGTGGCCGGCCTCCTTCCTTTCTCTTCTCTCCATCTTGTGGCCGGACCTCTCTTCCTCCTTGAAGATCAAGTGGTGGCTGGATTTTAGCTTGGAGAAGAAGGAGAGAAAGCTTACATCCCTTGGAGCTTGATTGATGGAAAAAGATCTTCATCTCTTGGAAGCATAGTGCTTGGCCGAAACTTGAAGAAAGGAGAAGAAGGTGCTTTGGTGGTTTCTCATCTCGGAAGATCGTTGCCCACACAACGTCCGAGGTTAGAAGAGGAATACGGTAGAAGATCAAGAGGTTTTTCTATAAGGTATAACTAGTAATTTTTCTTTCCGCATCATACTAGTTATTTATGGAAATAATACCAAATACAAGAGGCTTATGATCTAGTATTTCGAATATGTTTTTCGATGTTGTGTTCATTTGTTTTCTTTCTTTTCCTTGTGATTTGATTGTTCTCTTTGGTTAACCTAAAGTTATTTTAGGAAATTAAATATTAGCTTTCTATTAAAGGTTTTGTCTAGTCGGTGGTGGTTGCTCCCATATCCAAGAAGGCCATGTGCCTCGCCACGTCAGTACTGGGAACCTTTTATGGAAATTAGTATTTAATGGAATTAATAACTTAAGGAGACTTGGGTCGAACGTGTTAAGTTCCGCAGGAGATCCAAGTTAAAACCTAAAAGAACAAATAGATTAAGTTTTGGATCAAACGTGTTAAGTTCCGCAGGCGATCCAAAATTTAATTTAAAAGAACACATGGTAGCTAGGAAAAGGTTCAGACCTTTGTACAAAATTTTTGTACAGTGGAACCTCTAGGTTTTCCGAGTAGCAACCAACAATTGGTATCAGAGCTAGGGTTTTGCCTCTGTGTATTTGGTATTAGTTTAATTATGCACATGTCATACATAATTTAGGCAGGATAATAGTAGGATGTGCTAACTTTGTGGATGCAGGATCCAACTATTATGGCTTATAGTTTTATGTGTGTGATTGGACCCTTGGACATGTCAAGGGCATTTATATGTGTGCATGATTGTATTATAAAATACAGCAGGAGCTGTATTTAGTTTTATTAGGATTTTATTTTGATCTAGATACATGTACATTCCTTTTATGGAATATAGGATCAAAATTATAAAATTCTATTTATGTCGCGGATCGAATCTTGCAAAGCGTGGAACCTTCTAAGGACCAGAGGCGCAGCGGAACAAGGAGCAAGATGGATGCGACAGCTAGACCCGGTGGCCAAATATGGCAGCAGCTTGGGATGACAACACACGGAGGACAACTAGAGATAAAAGTCATAATAGTTGAAAATTAGATTTTCTATTTATTGCTTTTATATTGTGCTGTGTGTGCATGTTAGTTTACAAGTTTAGTAGGCTAGCATAGTTAAAATTCCTCATTAATAAATAACTAAGTGGGAGAGGGATTTTTAAGTAAATCCCATGGTCTCCATTACTGGTTTGTAAGTGATGCAAACAAGCTTGCGCGTTGGCTCTGAGTGCCTTCCTCCATAACGGATGAGCTTATTTGCGGATCACTAGAACAGACTTCCATTTTTGGATGACTATAGGAAGTTAATTAAGAGCGTGTGATCTTCCCCAACGGAAGGGGTATAATCTTATTAATAGACTTAATGTCAAGTAATGGTATACACTTAGACACATCTAATAGTATCCTCCCCATCGGAGTCATTGCTATTATTTGTGTGACCAAATGAGACCAACTATTAATTTGTCATAAAACTAGGTTGACAAGATAATAAAATTAAAGGGTTAAACCCCCTCTTACAAATGATTGATTTTGTATACGTCCACACTAATGTGGCATACAAAATTAACGGTGTTTGAGATAATTTTATTTGTCATAAAGTTACGTTGACAAGATAGTTAATGGGTAAAACCCTCATCTTACAAATGTTAATTTTGTATACGCCCACACTAACGTGGCATGTAAAATTCACGGTGTTTTGAGGTGTTGGTAAATTTAAATAGTATTGTTAGAGGAATCAATATTATTTTAAATTTAGAGTCTTGACCAAATATTTGATTAAAGATAGATCAACTATTAATTTTATTCGTCATAAAGTAAGGATGACGAGATAATAAAATAATAAAATTTCCTCTTTGAATTTGTATACGTCCACACTAACGTGGCATACAAAATTCATGGGGATTTTTTAAGGAGTTGGTCTTAACCAAATATTTTTGTGATTCTTAGGAAGATGGTCAAACCCTAGCTGATATACTTTAGGATAGACTTAGTGGTCCCAATTATAATTGATTGGAAATAGAATTTGGACATTAAGGTAGACTGTTCTCTTAGAACTAAGAACAATATAGGTATTCATTAGTTGATACATGTTTAGTGGAGTTATCTACCGGTACCTGGTGTGTAGATACAAGATGCCATTAATCATGTCTGCAATTCATTGCAGGGTTCCAGGAAACCCAACAACTAAATGAAAGGTAAATCACCGTCCACATGGGCACTACTGTAAAAGTGGTAGCTATTGCGGGAGATGTTTATCCTTTGATAAGAATAAAATATGGATTTTAAGTAATTGTCTTTACATACCAAGTTTAGAAAGAACCTGATTTCAGTTTCTAAACTATTATAGATATTGTGTCTATTTTGATAACAAAGTTGTTATCAAGAAAAATAGGAAAGTTATCTATTCTGGTATGATGGTTGACAATTTATAATCCAATAACTCCCACGATGCAACAAATGGAAATTAGTCACACATCTTCTAATTTAAGAGAAAGCAACCTTCGGAAATGAACCAATTATATCTTTGGCATCTAAAGCTAGGTTATATTAACTTAAGTAGGATTCATTGGTAGCTGATGAACTTTTGTGTTCATTAGTAGTGGAAATCTTTCCAACCTACAAGTCTTACTTGAAAGGAAAAATAACCAAGAAGCTTTTAAGTCTAAGGGGAATGGAGTCAAAGATATATTGGAATTGGTTCATTCTGATTTGTGTGATCCTATGACAATCCAGACAAGAGGTAGTATCGAATATTTCGTCTATTTTATAGACAACTATTCAAGATACAAATACATTTACTTAATGTACCGCAAGACTAAGTGCTTTGATTAGTTCAAAGAGTACAAGGCTGATGCGGAGAAATGTTAAAGTAAAAAGTCACTATGGAAAATCGAAGTGGCAAGTACCTCTTGAGAGATTTTAGGAGTCACTTATCAGAAGTTGGATTTCAATCCCAACTAACTGCATCTGGAACACCCCAACAGAATGGTGTAGTAGAAAGAAGGTATAGGACTCTTATGGAATAATTAGATAGATGATGAGTTATTCAGAAAATTACCAAATTTGTTTTAAGGATATGCTCTGGAAACGGAAGTGAACTTTCCAAAGTCATAACTCTCTGCTCATATAGAATTGCTGAATAGGTGTAAGCCTATTTTGAAGCATATTCGGATTCGGGTAATCCAGCACATATGTTAAAGAGAGATAATGATAAGTTGGATAGGAGTTCACTTGTTTGTAAGATATCCTAGATAAACAAAAGTAGGTTTATAGTCTTAAAATCAGAAGGTCATTGTTAGTATAAATGACTGATTTTTAGAAAAGGACTATATAATGAACCACGTGCTCATAAGTAAATTTGTTCTTAAGGAAATAATAAAGGACATGTCTAACCTAGTACCAACTGTACAAGATGAGATACCACAAGAAAACTGCAACTCGTATCACAAATTGATACACAATTACAGAAAGTGTCTTATTGTAGTGGGAGGGTTGTTATGCAACCTAAATAGGTTCATGTTTTGGGAGAGTTTTTGGACTCGATCCCTGGAGGGCATGAACCTGATCTCCGGTCATATGATGAAGCACTCCAAGATAAAGATGCAGCATCTTGGCAAAGAGTAATGAATAAAAGAATTAGAATATATGTATTCTAATAAAATTTGGAAGCTTGTAGAATCACCAAATGGTGTAAAAGCCATTGGGTATAAAAAGGTCTATAATAGGAAAAGAGGGATAGACAGGAAGGTAGTAACTTTCAAAGCAAGGCTTGATGAAAAAGGAAACTTTTTCACTGGTAGTCATGCTTAAGTCTATCCGGATTCTTTTATCTATTTGGCAAGAGGATGTCAAGACAGCATTCCTTAATGGAAGTTTTGAAGAAAGCATCCATATAAAGCAACCAGAAGGGTTCATTGCAAAGGGCTAAGAGCATCTTGTGTAAGCTCAATCAGTCTATGGACTGAGGCGAAGCTTCAAGGTCTTGGAATATCCGGTTTATCAAAGTAATCCAGATCTATGGATTTATTTAGTAACTGGATAAGTCTTGTGTATACAAAAGGTGTGATGGAAGCGTGGTGGTATTTCTTGTACTATACGTAGATAACATTTTTGGTAGTTGGAAACAATATCAAAATGTTGTCAGAAGTAAGGGTATGGTTGTCCAAATAATTCGATATAAAGGACTTGGGAGAATGTATATATTTTTGAGATCAAAATAATAAGGGATCGAAAGAAAAAATATATTTTACTTATCCCAAGCTTGATACATCGAAAAATCCTTGCTCGTTTTAAGCATGCAAAACTCCTCGAAAGGTTTCTTACTTTTTAAGGATGGAGTAACTTTATCTAAAGATATGTCTCTGTAGACATCAAAGGAGATAAAGGAAATAAAGGCAGTTCTTTATGCTACGGCTGTTAGAAGCCTAATGTATGCTATGTACGAGATCAGAAATCTGTTTTGCCAAAGGCATAGTTAGCAGATATCAAAGTAACCCTGGACAAGGACAGTGGACTGCAGTAAAGCATATATTGTAGTACCTTAGAGGCACTAGAGATTATATGCTAGCTTACAAGACAGTTATTTTGGTCCTTGTGGGTTGCATGGATTTTGACTTCCAATCGGATAGGGACAATAATAAGTCAACCTCGGGGTTTTGTGTTTACTTTAGGAGGTAAAGTCATAACTATGGAAGAGTGATAAGCATAGGTGTTTTTCTGGACTCCACCATAGAAGCTTAGTATATGGCAAGCCTCTGAGGTAGCTATAAAAGCTGAATGACTCAATAATCTCAAGATAGACTTAGATATGATTTCTGGTTTGTCCAAAGATTATTACAATTTATTGTAATAATGTTGGTGTAGTAGCAAACTCGAAGAAACCATAAGTCTATAAAGGCAAGTAAACACAATAGAGCGCAAGTACCACCCAATACGAGGAATCGTATAAATGAGGAGAAGTTGTTGCCGCCTAGATTGCATCAGGTGATGACCTATAGATCCTTTCACTAAGGTCCTTAAGGCAAGAGTTTTTGATGGGCATGTTGAAGGGATGGGAATCAGATGTATGGCAGCAGATATGGCAGCTTAGTCTTTTAGTATAAGTGGGAGATTGTTAGAGTGTATACTAAAAGCCTAGCTTTTGGTATAAACATTTATCTAGAAATAAGAATCACATTGGTCAAATGTCTACATTTGTGATAAATGTAGTTGTTCAATTAATTTATATTATAGATAACATGGTGTGTGGTGTCACACACAGAGGATCATGTTATCAGTACCTTATAAATTATAAACAGTAGCTCACGACCAAAATGGAAAGGAACAAACCATTAGAAGGTCGTAGTGTAATTAGGTATCAGTTTATCTTGACTGTATAATTACACTAGTACACTTAGAGTGTATTGAGTAGGACCATTTGAGGTCGTTTCTTTTATACTGATTTTATAAAGAAACAAAGACCTCGGTTATTATGGAAGTGTGTGCTCTTAATCCTAATATAATAACAAGCACATATATTTGATATTTATTTCTTTAATTTATCAATGGGTGAGATTTAGTTCGATGAATCAATAAGCCCGATAAGTTGGGAAATGGTATCACTTATAGTGTGTGTTGTTGATTATAGAAGGAAACGGTGTCCTAGAGATACTAGGTTGATAATGTCCTCAAGAGGAGCTCATAAGGATTGTCATGTTAAACCTTGCAGGTGGACCTAGTCCGACATGATGATAAGGTTGAGTGGTACTACTCTTGGACTAAGATATTAATTAAGTGAGTTGTCAGTAACTTACTTAATTAGTGGACATTTGTTATCTTAAACACAGGGAGACTAACACACTCATAATAAGAAGGAGCCCAAAATGTAATTTGGGATTGGTGCGGTAGTTCAATAATAGTTCTCTAGTGGAATGAATTATTATTGATAAAATTAAGTTGTGTGTTCGAACACGGGATGCTTAATTTTATCGGGAGACCAAAACCAATTCCTCCTCTCGGTCCCTATCGTAGCCTCTAGTATATAGAGATTTATACCCACCGCATACCCACCTTCTTACCCATCCAATGGGGCCGGCCAAGCTAGCTTGGAACCCAAGCTAGGGCCGGCCAAGACCAAGTGGATGAGCCATGAAGGTGGCCGGCCAAAGCTTGGGTCCCAAGCTTAGGTGGCCGGCCACTAGAATATTAAAAAGGATTTTTATTAAAATTATTTCTTATGTGGATATCATGTTTTTAAAAGAGAGTTAAAAATTAAAAATTTCCTTTTATAACTTTCTACAAAAGATTAAGAGAAGAGATTAATCTCTTTCCTTATTTGTAGTTTAAAAGGATGGTTTTAATTTTTGGTAAAAACTTTCCTTATTTGTAAATCATCTACATGATTAAAAGAGAGTTTAAAATTTGAAATCTTTCCTTATTTGTTGATTAAAGGAGGATTTTAAATTTTAAGAAAACTTTCCTTTTAAACATGTTCATGATTTAAAAGAGAGTTTAAAATTAAATATTCTCTTTTATAAGTTTCTACAAAAGATTAAGAAAAGATTTGATATCTTTCCTTATTTGTAGATTGAAAGAGATTTTAATTTTTAGATAACTTTCTTTTTATCCACATGTTTAAAAGAAAGATATTAATTTATTAAATTTCCTTTTTATAAACCAATCATGAAGGGATAAAATTATTGGAGAAATTTTTATAAATTTCCGGAAACAAATTAGGAAGTTTTAATTCTTGTTTAATTAAAACTCTCCTTGATTTGAGGAAATAAGTGGCCGGCCATATTTTTAGTGAGAAAGAAAATTATTTTAATTAAAATAAAATTTTCCTTTTCATGGCAAAAGAATTAAGGAAGTTTTTATTAAAATTTCCTTATTTGCCAAGACCAAGGATTATAAAAGAGGAGGTAGAGGAGCCTTCAAGGGTGAACAACCTCTATTATTTTCTCCCTCTTTTCTTCCTTGGTGTGGCCGGCCTCCTTCCTTTCTCTTCTCTCCATCTTGTGGCCGGACCTCTCTTCCTCCTTGAAGATCAAGTGGTGGCCGGATTTTAGCTTGGAGAAGAAGGAGAGAAAGCTTACATCCCTTGGAGCTTGATTGATGGAAAAAGATCTTCATCTCTTGGAAGCATAGTGCTTGGCCGAAACTTGAAGAAAGGAGAAGAAGGTACTTTGGTGGTTTCTCATCTCGGAAGATCGTTGCCCACACAACGTCCGAGGTTAGAAGAGGAATACGGTAGAAGATCAAGAGTTTTTTCTATAAGGTATAACTAGTAATTTTTCTTTCCGCATCATACTAGTTATTTATGGAAATAATACCAAATACAAGAGGCTTATGATCTAGTATTTCGAATATGTTTTTCGATGTTGTGTTCTTTTGTTTTCTTTCTTTTCCTTGTGATTTGATTGTTCTCTTTGGTTAACCTAAAGTTATTTTAGGAAATTAAATATTAACTTTCTATTAAAGGTTTTGTCTAGTCGGTGGTGGTTGCTCCCATATCCAAGAAGGCCATGTGCCTCGCCACGTCAGTACTGGGAACCTTTTATGGAAATTAGTATTTAATGGAATTAATAACTTAAGGAGACTTGGGTCGAACGTGTTAAGTTCCGCAGGAGATCCAAGTTAAAACCTAAAAGAACAAATAGATTAAGTTTTGGATCAAACGTGTTAAGTTCCGCAGGCGATCCAAAATTTAATTTAAAAGAACACATGGTAGCTAGGAAAAAGGTTCAGACCTTTGTACAAAATTTTTGTGCAGTGGAACCTCTAGGTTTTCCGAGTAGCAACCAACAATGATAGCTTCCTGATAGGTGGTAGGCTCATCCTCTATGAGAACAACGTCATCATGGTCAGACAAGAGAAATGAGTATCTCTCAGGCTGACGACGTACCCTATCAGACCTGCGAAGAGGTATGTCTACTTGAACTGGTTGTTGTTCCTCAACTCTTTGTGGAACAACATCATCCACAACACTTTATGGTTCCAGTTCAACTTCCATCGAGGCTTCAGTGCTATTGTTCACATTTTGAACTTCTTCAAGATCGAACGTGCTCCCACTAGTCTTTCTAGAAACAATGTCCCTTTCTAGAAAGACCCCAGTCTTTGCCACAACTACCTTGTGCTCACTGGGAATGTAGAAGTAATATCCCTTAGTTTCATTGGGATATCCTATAAAGTAGCACTTGTCAGATTTGGGTCCTAATTTATCTGAGACATGACATCTAACGTAGGCCTCACATCCCCAAATCCTCATGAAAGACACTTGGGCATCTCTCCCAGTCCATATCCTATATGGTGTCTTTATCACGGTCTTGGATGGAACTCGGTTGAGTATAAAAGCTGCCGTGTCTAGAGCATAGCCCCAAAGGAATGTCGAAAGATCTGTGTGACTCATCATAGATCGTACCATATCTAATAGGGTATGATTCCTCCTTTCGGATACATCATTCCACTGTGGTGTTCCAGGAGGAGTGAGTTGGGATAGAATCCCACACTCAGCTAGATAGCCACGAAACTCATGGCTAAGGTATTCTCCACCTCGATCTGATCGAAGTATCTTAATACTCTTGCCAAGCTGGTTTTGTACTTCATTCTTGAATTCTTTGAACTTTTCAAAGGATTCAGATTTATGTGTCATTAAGTACACATAACCATATCTACTAAAGTCATCAGTAAATGTAATGAAGTACCTATAACCGCCTCTAGCCGCGACATTGAAAGGGTCACATACATCACTATGTATAAGTCCAAACAAATCAGTCGCTCTCTCGCTGTGCCAACTAAAGGGAGTCTTGGTCATCTTGCCTCGTAGGCATGACTCGCATATCTCATATGATTCAAAATCAAATGAGTCCAGCAAACCATCCTTATGGAGCTGGGATAAGCGCTTGTCATTTATATGCCTAAGCGATAGTGCCAGAGGTAGGTTTGGTTCATGTCATTTGACTTGAACCTCTTGGTATTTATGTTATAGATAGGGCTCTCAAGGTCTAGAATATAGAGTCCGTTCATCAGAGGTGCACTACAATAGAACATATCGTTTAAATAGATGGAACAACATTTGTTCTTTATTGTAAACGAAAATCCTTTCTTGTCCAAACAAGAAACTGAAATTATGTTCTTAGTCAAGACAGGCACATAACAACAATCATCTAATTCTAGTACAAGCCCAGAGGGTAGAGATAGATAGTAAGTTCCTACAACAATAGCAGCAACCCGTGCTCCATTGCCTACTCGTAGGTCTACCTCACCCTTCGTCAATGCCCTGCTATTTCTCAGCGCTTGTACATTAGTACAAATGTGCGAACCACATCCGGTATCTAATACCCACGATGAAGAAATAGAGAGGTTGACTTCTATAACATGTATACCTGAAGTAGAAATCTTATTTCTCTTTTTCTTAAGATCTTCCAGGTATTCTTTGGAGTTCCTCTTCCAATGCCTTGCTTGTCCTTGATATAGGTGACAAAGATGTTCAACCATATCGTAAGCGGCCATCAACTCATGTTGCTTCTGAAGCTCAGAGTTCATGGTCGCGAGCATAAGACAGGACACATCTAATGCGTCATCTTGATGCTTCTTATAAGCATCTCGGTCTGCTCGCGTGGCAGAACGTACAGTTTACGTTCTTGGGTGAGAACTGTTCTCAGGTTCCTGTACCAGTACAGGAAATTTGCTCCGTTGAGCTTATCCTTCTTAAGGACAGAACGCAGAGAGAAGTTGTTCGTGTTTGACGTCATGGAAATTCTACAACAGAAATAAATTCATAAATAAATATCATATTCTTTTAAATCTTTTAATTAGGCCTTCAACTAAATGATGCTCCCACTGAATTCTATAATTCATGTGGGACAAGATCCACATCATACTAACCCTTGAGTTAACTTTGGCTAATACGCCCAAGATTTAGTATGATCGGTAGGTAACGATTACCAATTACATCTCTATGCAACTCTTGTTTATAGGATCAAAATCCACATTTATATTAAAACTCGAGTTAGCTTTGGCTAATACGCCCAAGAGTTAATATAAACGTGATTTTGGCCTATCTACCAACCATTGGATAATGCCTATAGTTAAATTCGATCCAATTGAGTTAACTAGTTACTCAATCTAATTGAGTTGTACTCACCCATGCATTGATAGGCGGGACCAAGATTGTCCCTCCGTACCCTACCAAGATAGTATGCGTTGCTCTGCTTTGGCAGATTCAACAACAACATGCGATCGAGGTAGTGGTAGGTATCACAGCATGGTAGGCATTACGAGTTGACGTGATTTAGATATAATCTAAACGTCGATGTTGTATCATATACTCGATATAGATCTAATCTAATCGATAGGGTGCATCTTGTACACGATGTAGATCTAATCTAATCGTAAGGGTGCATCTTGTGCACGATTTAGATCTAATCTTAATCGTTAGGCACTAATTAATTACTTAATTAAACATGCATCACATACACAAGTAATTAACTAAATTTTGTGATTATGTCATGGCCCTACTACGATCTTATCAAGCCAATGAGAAGATCGCATGGTCAACCTATGGTCAACAGCTTCTCAAGCTCCTTCCTTTGACCACCTCGTGTTGCTCGCGCCCTCCTCGTAACTCCGTCTAGAGTGGACCTTCCACCGCTTCAAAATTTACATTACAATTTTGAAACTCGAGTTACATTCGAGTCTAAATCTAATTTACAACCAGAATATAAATAGGGAGGCACGACGCGCAGGTCGCGTATCAAATACAGCACACACAAACACATGACGACACGCAGACCATATTATAAATTACAACACAAATCCAATCATATTGGGTCTTTTTGGTCCATGACTATCACAAAAATAATATATAATTCTAAATTATATATTTTTCATAATTTTCTGTAATTTTTCATAATTTTTACAATTTTTATGAGTTAATTTTTCCCGGCGATCCCGATTAGCGATTTCGGGCACAATCGCGGAGCAAATCCCCTTGCGGGGTTAGGGGCAGTACCCCTACCCACGATCTAACCATCGCGAGTTGCTCCTAAGCCATCCTACAGTGCCTTAGCCCACTATCCCAAAAAGTTTTGGGTCGAAACATTGCCGTAACAGAAAAATCTTCTCGGTAGTCGTAGCCTACAAGTGTCTAAACACTTGTGCTTCGCTTCTACGAGGAAAATACCCTTTAAATCTATAAAATTCATGAAATTACAGAAATTCACAGAAACTATATTTTTCATAAAAATACAAAATAAATTTGTATATGTCTTCGCACATGGCTCTGATACCACTGTTGGGTTTTTCGGGCCGCGAAAATCACTTTTTCGCGTCGCAGAAACCCCGAAACTCCCTAGCCAACGGATCCGTGCGAAGAGTATAGAACAAAATTTTTACATGTACGAGTTTACTAACTAGATCTACTCTTAGATCTATATGTTTATAAAATTACCCTTGATGCGTGCCCTTTTCGAATTCCGCTCGTCCAAGGAAGTGCCGGATCTCAAGATTGTCAATGTAGACAATCCTCTAGAAGTATCCACACGAACAAGATGTGTTCTCTAACACACAAGGATGGAGAAGAGAACAACACAAGTGTGCTAGCACTTCTTGATGCTCTCGGATGGGATTGGAAGAAGAAGAAAGGAAAAGAAGAGAACACACTCCTCTAAAAAATCTCTATGTGACTTTCACTAACCTTTCTTCTTGGATTAGACTCACTCTCCTTTCTTCTCCCTTGCTTGAAACCCACGACCAAGAGAAGAGAAGGAGCAAAAAGAGAGCTTGAGGAAGAAGATGATGTGAATGTGAGTGAATGAAAAATTCATTCTCATTCAAAACCAAAAAGGTAACCCCCATTCTCATTAAATGTGGCCATTAAAGAGAATAGATTTGTAACCCCCATGAGGTGGCACACATTGATGATGTGGCACATCATCATTAGTCCTCCTAATGCCAAATCACTAATGATGTGGCAAATAGTCAAGTCAAACTTGACTCTTACTCTTCCTCTCAAGTCAAGCCTAACTTGACTTAATCTCTCTCATGGTTGATCTAATCCAACCATTTAATTCAAACTAATTTAATATAATGAATCTAATTCGTTTAATTAAATTGATTCAATGAGTTATAATCTAAATTAGACTCATTGAACACACTAATCAACTTGAGTCCAACTGAATTAGCCCAATTAGGATTACTCTTAATCCAATTTGATTCATCACATGAATCTAATCCTCTTGGTTCATCATATGAACCTAATCTCCATCCACTTGTTCTTTGTGTGTGACCCAATAGGTTCTTGTAACGTTGGTAATGCCCCTAAACCCATTTAGGACCATAAGTAATGAGCGGTATCTAGCAATACATCATTACTACCCAAGTTACAAGAATGTTGAGATCCAACATCACCTTGTGACTACTAATTGTGACTCCTCACAATATATGACAAGTGTCCTTCTATCCTAGACATCTAGATTGATCAATGTGAGGCATTGACCGTGTCATCCTCTGGCCAATCTAAATCTTGAACTCCAAGTAGACTCACTAAATCGAATGAGCTCAATATCTCATATTGACTCATTTGGGCATGGCCATGCACTTCGTGGTCTCACTCTATCAAGAATATCGATGTCGCTCCCGTCATATAGGAGGGATAGATCCCATCTACATCACTCACATCCCTCTGCATAATTCGTTACATACCCAGTAATCGCCTTTATAGTCCACCCAGTTACGGGTGACGTTTGACGAAACCAAAGTACACAACTCCTTATGTAGGGATCCATGGTGACTTCAGGTCTAAGGACTAGTAGTCATACTAATAGCCACATGAGAAAGTATATGACACTCATATAACAATCCATGATACTTTCTCATGGCGGGTCATTCAGTATACATTCTCTAATGCATACCCATGTGTCAACTTGATATCTCTATATCCATGACTTGTGAGATCAAGTCATCGAGTTGACCTATATGCTAGTCTTATTGCATTAACATTGTCCCTGAATGTTAATACTCGACTAGGAATGATTAAGAGTAGTGTTCTCTATATCATCTCACTATCGGTTCAACTAACCGATTGATATAGGTGAGAACCTTCAACTCAAGGACGCTATTATACTTAGTTTATTTGGCACCAATACAAGTAAGTATAATTACCAAAACAAATGCCTTTTATTTATATAGAATATGATACAACAAGTCCATAATACAATCATCAAATGATTGGCTCTAGGACTCTAGCTAACAAGAATGACATCAACCAAGTGATAATATCAAGCCTCGCCTCTATCCGTATCCAAGCCATGCTCTCATCAAGGTAGCTTTCAAAGCAACGAGTCACATCTCCGCTTCGGTAATAGATGACAATTAGAGACTAAGCGATTCAAGAGAGGATCTTACCAATATTTCGGTATCCGACGACATTCGCAACCCAACGATACTAAATCAGAGAATCTCCCACTTGCTTCAATGACCAACGACATTCGCAACCCGACGACATGAAGTAACGTGAATGACAGTCGGGGAGGCTACTGTTCGGGGATGGAAAGCTTGCTACTAGCTTGGGGCAGCAAGTTTAGTGGCAGAGGGATAGGCAGCAACCTTTGTTGGCCAGAACTTCACTTGGGGCGGCCATAAACGGGCTCAGTGGGCATTATCCCTTTGTCCAGAGCTATGGACGGTGGAAAGGTTGATCAGAGCAACCCTTATTTAGGACTGCACCTTCTGTTGTTTAGAGGGATGGCTGACGTCCTTGGGCGGCGGCGGGCACTACAGTAAGCAAGGAGGAGAATTCTCCTTGCTGTCCATCGGTGTTGTCGGCATTCTATTGGCTAGAGATAGCTACTGATTGGTAGAAGCTCCTTGGGTGGCCAGTAGTTCTTCCTTAGTCAATCGGTGATGCAAGAGAGAAGGGGAGGAGAGAAAATTTGAAGAGATGATTAAAACCCTAACACTTAGGTTTAATCAAAGCCACTTATTTCCTCTCCATCCATATCTTATATATGGATCTCCCATTGGGTGTGTATCCAATAAAAAAACCATATCCATTAGCCTAAAACCCAAACTCATTTGCCTTAAGTTTAATTCATGACCAAACCAGGTTGGTTTAAAACCAAACCATTTGCTTCAATAACCAATTTTTTTAAATTAAAATCAAACCAATTTAGTTTATAATTAAACAAAAGAGGATTCATTTTTTCTTCAAAAGACGTGGCACATACACGCTTACATCTTGAAAAAATATCTTCCATATTTGCCCTTTGTATGATCCAATTAGACTCAATCTCTCTTGATTTGAGAATTCAATTCTCAAACTCATTTTAAGTCTTTTGGATAAACTTGTAGTGCATGTAACCTAATAGGTTCCTGGTCATATTGACTATTCATAATTAACCATTAATTACGAATTGATCATAAGTGATACCTAGATGACTAGAAAATCAATAGTTGATCTCTAAACCCTTCAGCAGCTATAATGAGTCGTACCTTGTTTCTTTCACCATCTTAATACCCACTTAGTTTCAGATATGAAATATGTGTATGTTCCCACTAGACTAACTATGTCACGCCTAGCTCAAGTCCCTAATTTGGTATATAATTAAACCAAAGAGGATCCATTTTGTATTCAAAAGACGTAGCTCATTCATGCTTCCATTTTGACAAAATATTTTCCATATTTGTCCTTCGTCTGGTCCAACCAGACTTAATCTCTCTCGATCTGAGAATCTAATTCTCAAACTCATTTACATCTTTCAAATAAACTTATAGTATGTGTGACCCAATAAGTTTTCAGTTATATTGGTCATTCATAATTAATCATTAATTACAAATAGATCATAAGTGACACTTAATAGTATATCGTGACCCCCAATTGATTAGAAAATTAATGGTTGGTCTCTGAACCATTTTTTGAACCCTTTAGTAGTCACAATGAGTCGTGCCTCATTCCTTTCATCATCTTATACCCACTTGGTTCAGGACATGGTCTATATATTAGTCTCTGCTAGACTGACTATGTCACATCTAGCCCAAAGTCATATTTCCTTATACCTTTAGACTCAAATTACTCAGACATATGTCTAAGAGTACCATACTCTTGACATGTAATGTTTTGGCCAAAGATTTTAAGTAACAATCCTGACAAGCGGTCGCAGGGTAGACATCTACTTTTGTAAGGAGTGGTGAATCCTCTGTAGGCTATCCAAACACCTTCAGATACTTTGAATTATACCTAATCATCCCGGGTCCACACCTATAAGAAGATACTTTCTTAAGATGTCAAAGTATAAATCTCCATGCCCAAGATGACTTGAATTCCTTATGTTGAAGGAAACTTGCATTTAAATTGCAATGAGAACTTCATTGGCATACCCATATATGTATAGAACCATATGAAGTCTCATAACAGGTCACTCCAATGACTACTTATCCTTAACTGACATCCACATTTAACTCTCGACATTTCAATATTTTCGGCTAGTGAGGAACAACTGCTTGGGTAAACCAAAGAGTATAACACATGCTAATCTCACAGAATTGATAATGTCTGAACTTATCAATTTATCAACTAAGATTATTTCAATACATTCATAATTGTATATGTAGAGATGCTCACTAGTTTGATCCAATCATAAATTCTTTTATGCTATGAATCATATTGCAGACATTCAGTAAATGAGTTTAAGATCAAATCATATACATTAAGTATGTACACTCAAATGGTGAACCTCTATGTTGTGAATCCAAAGAGAAAGATATCTCAAGAACTCACAACGAATGGAAGAAGAAAGAAAGAACTAAATCGATAAGATTGATGAAAAGAACCTCGACCCAATACTTAGGAAAGTATGAACCTTGGTATAGAAGATGGTAGACGCCACAACCTTGGGATGGAGGTTGATAAGTCTTCGAACGTCATAAGGAAATGCCTTGATAAGTTCTAATTCAATGAAGAACCAATAAGTGAGAGCCTCACCATTGTAACACCCACGAAATTATAAGATAAGTATATGAGTGTTATTTTCCTTAGAGCATAAAAAATAAAAAGAATAAGAGAAAAGGAAAAATAGAAACCAAAATAGAATAAGAAGAGGTGAGGTCAAGGATTGAACCTTGAACCTCCCACAAGTAATAGAGTTAAATTAGTGGATGGAACCACTAGAGTAATGAATGATAAGTGAATAAAAGAGAATGGAAATGGTAGTTAAAGGAGAGAAAATGGTTAAGTAAAAGAGCAAGAGAAAACCAAGTTGCTTACCTTCTCTTCCTCTTGGTTAAGAGAAGAAGCAAGCAAAAGATAAATTGCCTACTTCCCTCTCTCTCTCTATTTTCGTGGGATTAAAGGAATGAGGGAAAAGAGGAGTTGAGGGAATGAATGAAGACATGCTTCATTTACAAAGGAATAAATATGATTGGGAGAAGAAAAACAAGAGATTTATTTCTTCTTCTTCCTCCTTCCTTTTCCTTCTTCATTCTCCACCGAAACCAAGAGCCCCTCCCTCTCCTTATTCCAAAAGCTAGGCTAAGTTTCCTCTCCAAGAAAACTAATTTACAAGAAGAAGCCTTCAAGATCTACCCCTTCCAAGAAAGAGAAACAAAAGGAGGTGCAAGAAGAAGAAGCTCTCTCCTTCCTTTGCACCTAGGGTACCTTTTTCCTTAAGAAAAACCACAAGCGAAAGGATGTAAGTATCCCCTCACCTGTGGTACAAGTAGTTCATAGGTGCTTTCCTTTATGAAAATAGATTTCTAAAAAGTTAAGGTGTGATCCATGGTAAATTCGGCCAACAAGAATAAGACCCTTAGGAAAAATTAAGTCCTAAATATGCTCACCATGATTTTTATGTTATGTACTTTTTTTTTTTTATAAGAGATTTGTTTAGTATTCTCATACTTGTATGTTGCTTAGAATTAAGATTTCTCTCCTTAAAACTCTCGGCCAAGACAAAATTAAGGACCTAGGAGAACTTAAAACCTAAACCAAGCATGCCACGATTTTCCTTATGACAAGATATGAAGTTAACATGATATTTCTCATGCTTGTATGTTGATTGGAACTGTATGTCATGCTCATGAAGTTTTGGCCATAACAAAGTTTAAGGGCCTAGGAAACTTAGAACTTAACCTAATTATGCTCATGATGTTCCTTGTAATAATTTCTATGAAATTGATTTAGGGTTCCCATGCTTTTATGACACTTGAAACCTAGTTCCAAGCTTTACAAGTTTCAGCCATAACAAGTTAAAGGGCCTAGGAAACTTAGAACCTAACCTAATTATGCTCATGATATTCCTTGTAATAATTGCTATGAAATTGGTTTAGGGTTCCCATGGTTTTATGCCACTTGAAAACGTAGTTGCATACTTAACAAGTTTCGGCCACATTAGGTTTAAAGATTTAGGGAGCTTAGAACCCAAACTAAACTTGCTCAAGATGTTCCTTGTGATAAATGTTATGATATTGGTTTAGGGTTCACATGCTTTCATGCTACTTGTAACCTAGAATTGTGCTTACTAGGGTTTCGGCCATGACAAGTTTACAAGCTTAGGAAACCTAGAACCTAAACTAACCATGCTCATGATGTTCCTTATGGTATGTGATATGATATTAGTTTTAGGGTTCACATGCTTGTATGTTGATTGTAATCCAAATGTGATGCTTGATAAGTTTCGGCCATGACATGCTTAAAGACTTAGGAAGCTTGGAACCCAAACTAAACATGCTCAAGATGTTCCTTATGATATATGTTATGATATTTATTTAGGGTCCCCATGCTTTCATGCTACTTGTAACCTAGAAACATGCTTGCTAGGTTTCAGCCATGACAAGAATAAAGGCTTAACTTAGAACCCATGTTAAACATGCTCATGATGTTCCTTATGATATATGATATGATGATGATGATTTAGGGTTCATATGCCTTTATGGCGCTTGTTAACCTAGTCAACAACTACATGTTTCGGCCACTTCATGATATTTGGGTTAGAGACCCAATTATGAAATTCTATGTGTCTCACATGCAATGCTTCATGATATGATAAGAATATGCTATGCTTCTATGCTCATTTATGTATGCTTATGACCTATGCATGATGATGACCCTTATGATGTGTTATGTGCCCAAATTCATGATATGCTGTGTGCCCAATTATGCATGCGTTTTATGATGTGCTATGTGCCCAAATTCATGACATGCTGTGTGCCCAATTATGCATGCGATCATGATGTGCTGTGTGCCCAAATTCATGATGTGCTGTGTGCCCAATTATGCATGCTTTATGTTATGCCTAAGAGTTGCTTCCCCATTAGTTGGGACTAAGAGCACTCTTCATGATATGAAAAGAAATATAATATGCATGATATGATAAGAATTATGATATGTATGACATGCTACTTTACTTTTTATGGCTTGTACCAAGGGTGGGCTCCATAAGCGCCCCGGGGTCGATGGACTAAGAAACGGGCCTTGTTAGGGATGGGCTCCTAAGTGCCCCTAGGTCGATGGACTAAGAAATGGGCCTAGTATGTATGCCTTGTAGGGTTCGAGACTTGCTACCTTGGACCTACATAGGACGCGCGCATTTATGTATGTGGTACAAGCCGAGGCCCTAATCATGTTGAGATTATGTTTAAGTATGTATGTAATAAGTTTTCAAAAGACATGTTGCATATATTTTTCATGAGACATGTTTTTAAAAGTCATCTCGCATAATACTTATGACTATGTTATGATATGCTAGGATGCACTTTATGATTATGTTATGATATGCCATGATACTTATGTTTATGTTATGTTATGCTAGGATGCACTTTATGATTATGTTATGATATGCCATGATACTTATGATTATGTTATGTTATGCTAGGATGCACTTTATGATTAAGTTATGATATGACATGATACTACGATTATGTTATGTTATGCTAGGATGTACTTTATGATATGTCATGATACCTTACGATTATGTTACGATATGATGCATCTATACAAGACATGATGAGTTGTCTTTATGCTTTATGCCTTATGAATATGCTATGCTTTACGATTTTTTTTGTGAGTAGGAAGGATCTTACTGAGCCTTGTGTGCTCATAGCTTACTTTCCTTGTACCACAGATAAAGGCAAGGAATGGATGTACTAAGGAAGCAGCAGGAGGGGCAAGAAGGATGTGTGTAGTAGTGACTCGGCTAAAAGAGAAAGACCTACTTTGATTTAATAAGAATTATGCTTATGTCGTTATTTCATGACTCCATGACATTTCATCATGCTTATTAGTATTATGGTTTAAATTTATGATAAGCATGCTATATGACTTTATGTGATAGGTAGTTAGTAATGATGATTTGAAAAGTAAAAGAAGAGTTTTAAAAAGAAAAAAATATACTATAAACAAGACTTCCGCAGTTTTAAGTAAAGAAGATTATTAACAAGTAAATAAGTAAGATAAGATAAGAAGAAAAAGAAAGGTAACCCCCGTCAGCTTGAGCAGGAAGGGGCGGGGTGTTACAACCATGCTTTGGATTGAAAATATGTCAAAGATACATGTGTGGCCGTCACCCCTTTTATTTATAGCTATAAGGTAACCAAAAATCCCCAAAAGGCCAAAAGAAAGCCCATTTAGTAAAGGCCTATGTAGACTACTTAGCCATTTTAAGCTTATGGCTTTATTACAACCCAAATAAAAGTAGAAATTGAGTCTAAATTGTGCCTACAAATCCCTACTGCATAGACATGAGACTTAAGTGCTAATTAAGCTCTTCTAAGGCTTGAATTAGGTTGACTATGCCAAATGACTTGCTCTTGGTCAGACCTTCTTCAATGGTAGCTTTGGCCTTCACATCTTCAATTAGTACATTCAGTGCTTCCTTCATCTTTCTAGCGTTAGCCCTTGTAATTGGGCCTCTATTAATGCATAATGGATCATCATTAACATCTAGAGTGGGTTGACCATAATCCATATCATTAGCTTATTCTCTCTTTCTTTGACTCCATCATTCCCCCTTTCCCCAAAAGGATTCACCCTCGAATTTTGATCACCTACATCAAAGGAAGAAAGATCAGAAACATGAAATGTAGCACTCACATTATACTCACCTGGTAAGTTAAGCTTGTATGCATTATCATTGATTCTAGCAATGACTTGAAATGGACTTAGTACGACGTTTAGTAGGGAATCTTTCCTTCCTCATATGAACCAAAACCCAATCTCCGGGTTCAAAGATCACTTTCTTTCATCCCCTGTTGGCTTGCGTTGCATATTGTTCAATCCTTTTTTCAATTTGTAATCAAACTTTTTCATACAGTTGCCTCACAAACTCATCTTTTCTGGTACCATCTAAACTGGCACGCTCAGAGACAGACAAAAGTGACAAATCTAAAGGAGTTAAAGGGTTGAACCTATATTACACTTCAAAAGGTGAAAAATTAGTAGTAGAATGCACATATAAGAAAATTCAACATGTGGTAAATAATCTTCCTAACCTTTTAAATTCTTTTGAATGATAGCTCTAAATAAAGCTGATAAAGTTTGATTTATTACCTCAGTTTGTCCATCTATTTTGGATGACAAGTTGTAGATAACAAAAGCTTTGTTCTCAATTTTCCCCATAGTGTCTTCCAAAAGTAACTTAGGAACTTTGCATCACGATCTAATACTATGCTCCTCGGCACTCTATGAAGCCGCACAATCTCCCAAAAAAATATATTTGCAATATGGTTAGCATCATCTGTTTTCCTACAAGGAATAAAATGAGCCATTTTAGAAAATTTATTCACAACGACAAAAATAGAATCCATACCTCGTTTAGACCTTGGTAGTCCTATAACAAAGTCCATGGAAATATCAACCCAAGGTTCACTAGGAATTGGTAAAGGTGTATAGAATCCATGAGGTAAAGATCTAGATTTTGCTTGCCTACATGTAATACACTTCTCACAAAACTTGACTACATCTCGTTTCATGTGTGGCCAAAAGAAATGCTCTACCAACGCTTCTAGAGTTTTTCTTACTCCAAAATGTCCCATTAGTCCCCCACCATGAGCTTCTTGGATTAATAATTTCCTTAATGAACAATTAGAGGCACACAACCTATTCACTCTAAAAAGAAATCCCTCATGCCTATAAAACTTCTCAAATGCAGCATGTTCACAAACATCAAACATATTTCTAAAGTCAGGATCATTAGAATATAGATCTTTAATGTATTCAAATTCTAACAATTTAGTGTTCAAAGTAGAGATCAAGACCTAACAAGTTATTTTCTTGCTTCTTACCAAGCATTCATTAACTAACCTCCTTATAATATGGGGAGAGTAGTGGAAGGAGTGGAGGTTGAGGATAATAAAGCTTGAACAGAGGGTAAGAAAAAATATAGAAGGGTAAGTCATGTGTAGGCAATAGACATTCTCCCTGGAAAGACATAAGGAAGCCGGGGTCAGAGGTGTTGCCTGGTCCAAGAATAGTCTCCTGAATTTGAGCAGCTTACAGAGTGGAATGGGCCGGATAAAGGGTGGACAAAGGTGGTTCAGAAGATTGCCCTCCCATGTTCTCTTGAGGAGGATCTTCTTATGCTGAAGGTGTTTCCTCTGGGGAGAGGGGGTTAAAGTAAGTTTTCACCTTTTTTGTTTCTTCTTAGTAGTTTCCTCCTCTTCCAAGAGAATATTCTCAGGTAAGGGAGGTAAATCAGATTGTGGTTCCCCAGAAGTAGCTATTGCTCTAGGAGGGGTTGCCTGACTGCCAGAAGTTTCGCCAAATGGAACACTTTGTGGCAAGCCCTGCTTGGCTAAAAGTTCTAGCTCTTTAGCAAGAAATTCTTCGTTCTCCAGAACCATCACCTTATCAACTAAGGCCTCAAAAATAGTATCCATTGTACAAAATAAAAAATGCTATAGTTAGTAATAGGATAATGGCAAAGGGATTTTAACTTACTTAAGGAACTAGGCAGCCTCTTTTGAAAGGGGTTGCCAAACAAATGTAGGAGATCTTTATGCAGCAATTTGTGAATGAAAAAGTGATGACCGACCTATTTATTGGAGTAAGGGTAAGCGTTGGGCTTAGGAATGATGATATGATAATCTTTAGGGATTTTGTACCTAAGGCGGAGGGCGGCTCTATTAGAGTTGTTAAAATCTAAGCAAGTATGAGTGTACCAGGGGAAAATGATTTTTTTTTCCATGAGAAAATGCAAGAATAAGGATGGGATGGGTTACTTACTAGAATCCTGAAAAGAAGAAGCAGTAAAGAGAAGTGTGAAGAAGTAAGGAAATGCATAGGGTTGCAAAGAAAAGAAATCGCAGGAGAAGGAGATCAAGGAAGATGAAGGGTAAAGTGTTAAGAATGATGGTTGTTTAGGCTTTTTATCTGGTACAATTCAAGGGCAGGCGTTCGATTAAAATGGCAAGAAGGAGGAAGAGCATTGATTTACATAGGAGAGGGTGTTGTTGATTCACGAGGAAGAGCACGCCATCGTGGTTCGCAAAGCGGAGAATGTCAGAAAAGATTGTAGAAAATTAGTGGTGATGCCACGTGGTGTTTACCAATAAATGGGCATTTTTGATAGACGTGACGAGTGAAGCCTTTTCACATCCCAAATAATTTTTCTACCCATCCATAATAATTATTACTTATAAATAGTTAGTTATCAATAAATGACTTTTGAAAATGAAAAAGTCACTAAGTGTAAAAAATATAAATCAGAGCACGAATGGTGGAATAACCTTAGTAAGAAGACGAGTGGAAGAAAATAAGACTTATGTCTAGTCAGTCGCCAGCGTCTCCTTCGACTATACTTGAAGGGGAGGCTAGTGATACGGGTTATGGTGAGTAGGTTCAGGAGATAAGACGTGGAGAGCAAGTCAAGATGAAGTGGGAGCCAAAGTGGAGATAGAGTGGTATTCGGTTCTGTTGATAGCCCGACCTTGGAGTCCTTAAATCTAATCCATGTAGCTCCGAAGCAAAATGCTCGTATAGGATCGACTGGTTGAAAGCTTGGTAGAATATAAGAATTCTAAGGTTTTATGATGAAAAAGAGAAATAGGGTACTTGGTCAGTTAATGGTCGGTCTAACTTAGAAGAATTCGATCGGGCAAAGCTCGACCGAACATAAGGCTTTCTATAGGTTCTCGCCAAGCAAAGTCTGGGCGGGGCTAAAGGTAATTAGGCCTATAAAACTTTTAACATACGTTCGACCGGGTAAAGGTCGGATGGACATAAGGTTCTCTGTAAATACCAGGCCAGGCAAGGCCAGGGTGGACCAGAGATACTTAACTATATATATATAGTTCTCAATAGGCGTTCGACTGGGTAAATGCCGAACGAACATAAGATTCTCTATGAACACCTAGTCGGGTAAAGCCCAGACGGACCCCAGAGATACTTAACCTTATATATATAGTTCTCGAAACGCGTTTGTTACGCAACCGCAAGTGCACGATTTCATTGTCAGTAATAAAAGATTATCAAACTCACACAGACTGGTTATAAGCACAAAAGATATCTCACGTAGAATTAGCTAAACAATTAACAAAGTATGGAATGTACTAAGTAAGCAACTAGAAATAAAATAGGGAAGTAAATGAAGTATTTGATTTTGTGAGTGTACTAGGAATTCGGTTTCTTTGTGATATTCATTAATGCATCATGGTTTTGTAAATGAAGTAAGCAACTCTGATATTCATATCCTAAATTGCTGGTTTTCTTGTGTTGAAGACAACCGACAAGGGATTTTGATCTACACCTCTAGCAATTAAATAGTTATGATCCCTATGAAGTCCGTTAGGGGGACAGCCTTGTTGTTGCTACTCAGAAAGCCTAATGGTTCCACTGTACAAAAATTTTGTACAAAGGTCTGAACCTTTTCCTAGCTACCATCTGTTCTTTTAAATTAAACTTAGATCGCCTGCGGAACTTAACACGTTTGATCCAAAGTTTAATTTACTTGTTCTTTTAGGTTTAGACTTGGATCTCCAGCGGAACTTAACACGTTCGATCCAAATCACCTAGGTTATTAATTTTATTAAATATTAATTTCCAAAATTGGCTTCCAGGACTGCATGGCGAGGCACATGTCCTTCTTGGATATGGGAACAACCACCACCGCCTAGACAAAGCCTTTTAAGGAAAGCTAATATTTAATTTCCTTAAATAACTTTAGGTCAACCAAAAAGAACAATCAAATCATAAAGAAAAGAAAAAAAAAAGAACACAACATCGAAAACAAATTCAAAATACTAGAATCGCATGCCTCTTGTATTTGGTATTTTTACAAAGGAATAAAACTAGTATGATGCGGAAATTAAATACTAGTATACCTTTTCTTTTGCAAACAAAAACCTCTAGGTCTTCTACCGTATTCCTCTTCTAACCTCGGATGTTGTGTGGGCAATGATCTTCCTAGATGAGAAACCACCAAAGCACCTTCTTCTCCTTTCTTCAAGTTTCGGCCAAGCACAATGCTTCCAAAAGATGAAGATCTTTTTCCACCAACCAAGCTCCAAGGGATGTAAGCTTTCTCTCCTTCTCCAAGCTAAAATATGGCCACCACTTGATCTCCAAAGAGGATGAGAGGTTCGGCCACAAGGATGGAGAGAAGTGAAAGGGAAGAGGCCGGCCACACCAAGGAAGAAAAGAGGGAGAAAATAATAGAGGTTGTTCACCTTGAAGGCTCCCAAAACCCCCTCTTTTATAATCCTTAGCTTTGGCAAATAAGAAAATTTAATTACAATAAAATTTCCTTAACTTTCCTTAACATGAATTAATTAAGAAAAATTAAATAAAATTTCCTAATTGTTCATATCATGGCCGACCACTTCATGGAGAGCAAACAAGGCAATTTTCAATCAGCAATTAAAATTCCTTATTTATCTTCGGAAATTTAAAAAAATAAATTTTCCCTTTAAAATCCCTTCATGGTTGATAAAAAGAAATCTCTATAATTTTAAATTTTCAACATGTGAATAATTTACAAAGAAGAAAAATTAAATATCTTTCCAATCTACAAATAAGGAAAGAGATTTAATCTCTTTCTTTAATCTTTTGTAGAACCTTATAAAAGAGATATTTTAATTTTTTAATCTCTCCAATAAATTATATCTTTCACATAAGAAAAAATTAAAATTAAAATTCTTTTTTAATTTAATAGGGCCGACCACCTAAGCTTGGGTTCAAGCTAGGGCCGGCCACCCATGGACCAAGGCTTGGCCGACCCTAGCTTGGTTCTCAAGCTAGCTTGGTCGGCCCCTACACCATGGGTATGAAGGTGGGTATAGTACTCTATAAATAAGAGACTACGATAGGGACCAAGAGGAGAAATTGGTTTTGGTCTCCCGATAAAATTAAGCATCCCGTGTTCGCCCCGAACACACAACTTAATTTTATCAATAATAATTCATTCCACTAGAGAACTATTATTGAACTACCGCACCAATCCCAAATTACATTTTTGGGCTCCTTCTTATTATGAGTGTGTTAGTCTCCCTGTGTTTAAGATGTCGAATGTCCACTAATTAAGTGAGTTACTGACAACTCATTTAATTAATATCTTAGTCCAAGAATAGTACCACCACTCAACCTTATCGTCATGTCGGACTAAGTCCACCTGCAGGGTTTAACATGACAATCCTTATGAGCTCTTCTTGGAGATATTATCAACCTAGATCACTAGGACACAGTTTCCTTCTATAATCAACAACACACACTATAAGTGATATCATTTCCCAACTTATCGGGCTTATTGATTTATCGAACTAAATCTCACCCATTGATAAATTAAAGAAATAAATATCAAATATATGTGTTTGTTATTATATTGGGATTAAGAGCACATACTTCTATAATAACTGAGGTTTTTTTTCCTTTATAAAGTCAGTATAAAATAAACGACCTTTAATGGTCCTACTCAATACACTCTAAGTGTACTAGTGTCATTATATAGTTAAGATAAACTAATTCCTAATTACACTACGACCTTCCAATGGTTTGTTCCTTTCCATTTTGGTCGTGAGCTACTGTTTATAATTTATAAGGTAGTGATAACATCATCTTTTGTATGTGACACCACATACTATGTTATCTACAATATAAATTAATTGAACAACTACAAATAAATGTAGATAATTTGACCAAATGTGATTCTTTATTCAAAATAAATGTTTACAAAAGCTTAGGCTTTTAGTATACACTCTAACAAACCTGCCACCAACATCCCTCAGTCATACAACACGAAAATACCTCACCATTCAATCCATATAAAGGTGTAGGAACTAAGTGTATTCAACTATCCCACCTCCTTATAGAGATTAGCTTCACCTTTCAAGCTGACCCCCTAGATATCCGTTTGCGGGGCAGCTTGTCACTGACGTCCCTCGATCATACAATCTAGGGGATCCCTCTACGAGATCCACAAGCATCACAAACATTCAATCAAACATAGTAATTAGGTTCTAACACAAGAATCCACACAAGATCAAATTGATACAAAATACATCAACATCATTAGATAGGAAATTGGCATATCCATGAGATCCAACATCAAATCATATCACAAATTCTCCCTTATTCCTAGAACAATAAATCTACTCCATAATACAAAGATAGAGATCCGAAGACAAAGAGATCACAAACATTTCAATCTCAATCGAGAAAAGAGAGAAATGCTTATTTAGACATGATGAGTGATCTTCCAAACCAATCCTTAGCTTTGTAGTCGATACGGAGATGGAAATGGCTTTAGAATGTCGGATCAAGGCTAGAGAAGATGAAGAAAAGCCTGAAACTTGATCTCCCCAAAGGGAGTGCCTTTCTCCCTTTTGAAAGAGGAAGAACCCCCTTATATAGAGCAGGGCACAAGCACCACACGGCCTGTGCCACGACCGTGTGGCCTTCACATGACTTCACACGTCCTACGCTCGGCCAAAGTCATTTTCCGTGTGGCCTTCACACGGTCTCACACGTTCTGAAGCTACACGAGCTATCTGCACCACACGGCCAAAGTCATTTTCCTCCTTGCTTCTTTGGCATAGCCATGTGGCTCACATGACTAGTGCTGTCTTCCTTCGATTGTTGCCTGGATCGACCATGAACATCATTTCCCCTCCAAAATTGACTCCTGTAAACAGAAAATACACAAGAGCAGATCTCTGAATAAAAAAGAGGAATTATGCTGAAATTAAGACAAAGAGTATGAAAGTGCATAGACAAAGCATGCGTAAAATATGTGAATATGCGTCAAAACATGCTAAGTATGTGTATATAATGTCCTCAAGCAAAATACCATAATTTAAACTCATCTGCTCTATAATGCATTATAATCCCTAGTGCACTTTCATAACTTTATCTACAAGTTTCATTGATAAGCATAATCGTGGGAATAACTCAATTATGGCCTAAGCATAAGTTTCTTGTGCATAGTGCAATAAGTGACCCAAACTCTTCAGGTTTCAATCTTTTTCCTAGTCAAGTCATCATCCAATTAAGTTCCTAATGTTCCTGGTGATAGGCACTTGGTTCATATTCCTCAATCCACCCAATGTCTCAAAGACGTGCTCAATGTTAAAAGAAACATAGGAGTCATTTCCCGAGTAACCTAACTCGGTCTCAAAGGGGTAACTTGCTAGTTTCCACTCACGGCAACTGTTTTTTTATCCCTTATTCATTTTTCTTTATTTAGTGATTGCAAGATGCAACACTTGAACACAAATGCATATAAGTGCAAATGTTGGGATATTTTGATTTTTCCAAATGAGCTTACATGACTCGAGCATCATCCAGTAACCAAGATGTAGTTTGAGAAATCATGATAGGAACTAAGTACTAAACAAATATGATGAATCATGACTATTCCAATGATTTCAACTATTCAAGCTCAAGTAAAGTGATAATAGAATCCTTAAGGTTAAGCCAAAACTCAAGTTTGTTCCTGTACAATACTTAGCTCATATCATGCTACTTAAGATAGAGAAAAGAGGTACACTAAACATATTAGCATTATATCTATAACATCATGAATCAAGATATAAATGTGCAAATAATTTTACTTGTATACAAGTCAGCAGTAGTGAGGAATGATATTCTCAGTATGCCATAATGTTTCAAAAGACAGTCAAGTACAATCAAAACCAAATATAGCAAACAAAGTAAAGAAAAATGTTCAGACATAAGCAAAAACTGAATGCAAGCAAAGCAAAACAAAATGCAGAACAACTGAAAATGTAAAAGAAAGTGCAAAAATTTCAGGTTGCAAACATCTCCCACCCCGACTTAAACTTTTCATCGTCCCGATGAAATCAATATAGTGGTAAAGGAGGGAGTTCAGGGAACTCAGGAAGGGGAAAAGGGAAAAAAATCAATGAACCATCATACTTCATCCCTAAAAGATTTATGATATTCAAACAATTTGTTTAAGTCATCTTGCAAATATCTCATAAAACCTCAAAAATCTTCATTAAACTCTATTTGAGCCCTATAAGAGTTCATGAATTCACAAATTTTGATACATAACTCTTTTTCACTTTTGAAACACTCCTGTAGTTTCTTAAATTGTTCATCCTTCATGCACTCTTCATTCTTAAGTAGTTTATTAGTTAAATCTAAATCATTATGAAAGTTATCTAAAATAGAATGAAGTTCATGGAAGTTGAATTTAAGAATGTCACGATTAACTGGAGGGACAATCCTTGAAACTTTAGTTGATAGGGCCCTAGAGTGTTGATTTGCCAGGATTAAACACCAATTTTCCTTAATATGAATGGTAGTTAAATCAGGATTTGGCAATCGTAAAGGGAAATAATTTTTAACAAGAAGGCTACATCCATGTTCCTCACGTCTTAACATCCTTATTGATAAACATGAATTCAAATCTAATCCACAAGATTCCTCAACCATCTCTAATCCATCTAGATCACACCCTAGTGCTAGCATCATTTGAGTTAGCAACCCACCTAAGATAATAGGCGTGGTAGATTCTGCCTTCCCTAATTTCACTAATTACTTAATGAAAAAATAACCAAAATTTATTGAAATATTTTCAACCATTGCCCAGAAACAATATAAATCAGTAAGTCTTACTATTCCTTCCTTATCCTCCCGTCCAAATATAGTATTTTTCATAACTAAATGAATGTATCTAAAGACGAGATTAATAATACTAGAGGCTTTGGATGAGTGAGGGTTAAAGTGAGATTGCCCAGAAATTAATTGCCAAAAGTGTAAATTTTTGAATTTAGGTAGAATCATACATGTACCATCCTTAGGAAAATCAAAACATGTAGCGAAATCACTTAATGTCCATTCATAATCATCATTCAATAATCATAATTTGAGTTTCCCCCCACCTTGTATATTATCAACCGTGATAGAACTTAAAATTTCTAAAATAATTCTAGGGTAAGTTGGATATTTCATGTTCATCAATTTATCCCAACCTATTCTTTCAAAAAGCCAATCAATATCACCTCTAAAACCTAAAGTGTCCAAGGTTGCATAATCTATAAACTTAGTGCTTAAGATGGAAAATTTACATAAGGAGAAATAATGATGTTTTTGTTCATTACTAGAAAAAATGATGACAAAGTTGTTAGAAATACCTTTGAAACATGAATTCCTTCCTTTTGAAGCAACCATCTTCTCTTTTCCTCTTCTTGTTTACATAGTTCCCTTAATTGGATTTGACATTGTAGGAGCTAGAGAGGTTGAACTTTAAGGGAAATAGGTGAAGAAAATGGAAGGGAGTGATTTAGGGCCTTTGGGAAAAAGAAGAGATGGGAAAGAAGAGAGAAGAAGAGAGCATGCGACGGGCATGACCGTGTGGCTCTCACACCCCCGAGCCCTAATTTTAAAAACCTGGGTTGGGCCATGTAAGTTGCCATACGGTCATGTTCCTTCTTCTTTCACACAGTCATGTCTAAGACACGGTCTGTTTCATCTCCTTGTCGACTTTTTATGCACGGCCGTGTCAATTGGCACGGGCAGTGTCACCTCCTTCTTGGCTGAGCTCACACGACCATGTGTGTCACACGGCCTCTTTCTTCTTCTTCTTTGGAATTTTTACACGGCCTTGTCCTTCTTCTTCTCGGGTGATCCCACATGGCCAGTATGAGTCACACGACCGTGTATGGTACACGACTGAGATCTGTTAGGTCAGTATTACTGAATTTCCTCCTTTCCAACTTCTCCAATGCTTCCATGCCCAAGAAATAATCATGGCTAGCTCATGGAAGCAATGTACAACCTAAAAGCAAAAATAACAACAATTTAACTAATGAAAAAGAAAGCTACAATTGAATCTAACTAAAGAAACCCTTGGGTTGCCTCCCAAGAAACGCTTGTTTAAGGTCACTAGCTTGACCGATGTGAGATCATTCTTGGGGGCGAGGCTCAGAGAAGTATAACTTTTGTTTCTCCTTTAACTGCATACCATGGACATATCCTTTTAAACGTTGACCATTCACCTTAATAACTCTGAGCTCATCATTCCAAATGTCCACTGCTCCAAAGGGATATACCTTTTGAACTTTGAATGGACCTGTCCATCGCGATTTTAGCTTCGTTGGAAAAAGTTTTAACTTTGAATTAAATAATAAGACTAAGTCTCCTTCTTTGAAATCCTCGCGTAGTATATGTTGATCATGTCATTTCTTTGTCCTTTCCTTATAAGATTTGACATGTTTGTAAGCATCCATCCTTATTTCATCAAGTTCATTTAACTAGAGCTTTCTTTTTTCTCCTGCTGCCCTAAGATCCATATTAAGTTTTGTAATTGCCCAGTAAGATTTATGTTCCAATTCAACTGGAAGATGGCATGACTTTTCATAACTAGTCGGAATGGGGTCATACCAATGGGAGTTTTGTGAGCTATACGGTATGCCCATAAAGTATCATCTAGCTTCAATGACCAATCCTTTCATGAGGTAGAAACCATTTTCTCTAGTATGGCCATAATTTCTCGATTAGAAATCTCAACTCGCCCATTCGTTTGTGGATGGTATGGTGTTGTCACTTTGTGATTCACTCCATATTTCTTGAATAAGTTTTCAAACTATTTTTCTATAAAATGTGACCCTTCATCACTAATGATGTGAGCCAAAAAGAGGCATTGAAGGGAATTGGGGGACCCATGACAATGTCCAAGACTAAGAGAATGAAGCAAGCTTTGCAAGGCTTAATAATGGGGCTCAGGGAAAGGAGGATCAATGCACAATGGAGACAACAACTAAATGGATCACATTCCTTCAACTTGAAAGTGAAATTGAACCACCATGAGGACCATTTTCGTATGCATTTTTGGGGGGTTTTTTTCTAAAGTGATTTTTGTTGTCCTTTGTGGATTTTTCATGCATGTTTTGAGAGTTCCTAAGCTAGTATTAAATACCATGCATGCATGGTTGTATTAGTGGATAATTAATACCATGCATGCAAGCATAATTAGTGCATAGTGGATCTTAGGGGATGTTAAATAGGAGAAGCATGTGTGAGTTTGAATAAAAATTTGAGTTTCTCTTTCGTGAGAGTTTCCTTCTAGTTCTTAGGCAAAGAACTAATTCTGATCTTATCAAGGCAACTTGTGACGATCAAACCCCATGACTTATCACTCACCTTCTCATCTTGCTTGAGTGTGGCGCCAATACCCTTCCCCAAGCTGAATTTCAAGCTGATCCATTTACAAGGTTCTTTATCATTTGGTATCAGAGCCTTAGCTCCTTGATTTTCAAGTTTGTGTCTTGTTTTCATCTTTGTTCTTGTCCATCTTTGTTGATCTCTCCATCCCTATTTGTCGTAAATTTATGTTCACTATTTGGGTCCTCAACTTAAAAAAATAATAAAAAAAGCAGGAAAAAAGGAAAAAAGGAAAAAAGGAATCATTAGAGTCATTGATTTATGATTGAAAAAAAAAAGAGAGGAGGATTTGTGAATTGAAAGGACTCAATATTCTTTCTTTGTGAAATCTGAATTCAAAGATATTCCTTTCATTGCTCTTGATCGTTGTTGAATTTCTCGTTTTATCCATTTATTTCTCTTGTTCTACTCATATTTTTCTTGTTGGTTTCTTGTTCACTTGATTGTCTACTTGTTATCTTGAGAAAGACATTGATAAGGTTCTTTCCTTAAGAGCTTGTAAAGGAAGCTGAGTGGATAAATTTGAGTGCAACCACGTGAGTAGAGTGGTGAGGTCCTTCTAACGTTTCTTTTGTACTTTTCCTTGTCATCTTCTTTTGTTGCAAGCATGAGTGGGGAAAGATCACCTCATTCCCCTAGGCGAGATTTTAATAGGCTTCAAATGGAGGCACTTAACAATTTGAGATAATGCTTCAAAGACAACTTGAAGAATTACATGAAAGGATGGACCGACTTGAAGGAGAAAAAGTTTCCAACCGCGGGGGAAATTCTAATCATGAAGACTCTCGTCAAAGTGACCCATTCTATGATCCACCAAGAGAAAGAAGGAGGCATGAAGGGGGAAGAAGATGTGAGAGAGGAGGTCGAGACCATAGACGAGAAGATGATCTAGGAGGTGTGAAAGTCCAGATACCTTCCTTTCAAGGGAGGAATGACCCCGAAACATATCTTGAGTGGGAGATGAAAATAGAGCAAATCTTCTCATGCCACAATTACAATGATGCAAAGAAAGTAAAGGTGGCTGCCCTTGAGTTCACCGATTATGCCTTAATTTGGTGGGATCAATTGCAAAAGGAGAGAAGAAGGTATGGAGAGCATCCTATCAACACTTGGGATGAAATGAAGACTTTGGTGAGAAGGAGATTTGTGCCTTCCCACTACCATGGGAAATTGCACAACAAATTGCAAAGACTCACCCAAGGGAGTAGGAGTGTGGATGATTACTACAAGGAGATGGAGGTGGCTTTGTTAGGGTTAATATTATGGAGAATAGGGAAGCTACCATGGCTCGATTTCTCCATGGCCTAAACCGAGATATTGGAGACATTGTGGAGTTACAACATTATGTGGAGCTTGACGACTTAGTGCATCAAGCAATGAAAATAGAGCAACAATTAAAGAGAAAGGGCGTTATGAAGAAATCATCTTCTCCAAACTACTCTTCAAGTTGGAAGGATAAGCCAAAGAAGGAGGGTTCTTCTTCAACTTCTAAGGAGGCAGCAAGCACTAAGAAGCCTATTCCTACTACCTCTTCTTCCACTTCTAAGAGTAGGGATATCAAGTGTTTTAGGTATTTGGGAAAAGGTCATATTGCCTCCGAATGCCCGAATAAGAAGACTATGGTAGTGAGGGATAATGGGAGTATCTCTAGTGAAGAAATTTCTTCCCATTCCTTTTCCTCGAGCGATGAGGAAAATGATGGAGTAGCCTATGCACAAGATGGAGATCTCTTGGTGGTTAGGAGATTATTAGGAAGACAAGCCAAGGAGCATGAGGTGGACTAAAGAAAAAATATTTTTCATACCCGTTGCCTTATTCAAGGTAAGACATGCTCTACGATCATTGATGGTGGAAGTTGTACCAATGTGTCAAGCACTAGGTTGGTCACCAAACTCAACCTCAAGACTACACCACATGCAAAATCATATAAACTCCAATGGTTAAGTAATAGTGGTGAATTGGTAGTGAACTTGCAAGTGTTGATTAATTTCTCCATTGGCAAATATGAAGATCAAGTTCTATGTGATATTGTGCCTATGGAGGCAAGCCACATTCTTCTTAGAAGACCTTGGCAGTTTGATAGGCAAGCTCACCATGATGGATTCTCTAACAAGTTCTCTTTTGTTCACAATTCTCACAAAGTCACACTTGTACCATTATCACCTAGGGAGGTTTGTGAGGATCAAATAAAAATGAGAGAGAAAAGAGAAAAAGAAGAACGAGAGCTTAAGAAAAAGAAAGAGTGTGTGAAAAAAAACACTTTATTTTGAGGACAAAATTCAAAAGAAAAGAGAGAATGAGGAAAAGAAAGAGAGAAAAATAAAAAATTTGTTTACAAGAGGAAGTGAGGTGAAGAAAGCTTATTTGACAAGGCAGCCTATTTTTCTTCTTTTGTGTAAGGAAACTTGCTTGGAATCTAATACTAACTCCTTGCCTAGTGATGTTGTTATTTTACAGGATTTTAAGGATGTGTTTCCCAAGGAAGTACCTCACGGTTTGCCACCAATGAGGGGGATTGAACACCAGATAGACCTAATTCCTGGCGCTTCTCTGGCTAATAGGCCAGCTTATAGGAGCAACCCTTAAGAAACAAAGGAGATACAAAATCAAGTGGAGGAGTTATTGTAAAAAGGATGGGTTAGAGAAAGTTTATGTCACGCCCCAGAGGAGTCCCTATCCGAATAAATTTCGGCAGCACCTCCCCTGTATGGGTGACAATCTGAAGCATTTCTACAGGCATAATATACATCAGCCACAGGCGGCTGGAATATACATACAACCACACAGTTATATATATATCATCAGCCTACACGGCTGAAACAAAACCAATACAGCGGATAAACATAAAATACAAGTCCATACAAAACCAAATAAAATACTGCTAGCCTGCTAGGCTTACACCACACAACCAAAACAACACTCCGAACACAAAACCGGAACACAATGCTAAGTACACAAATACATATACCAAAAATAACAATAAACAAAGGCAGAGAGATAGGTCTTCTGATGTGATGTGGGGACCGGCAGCCAGGATACTCCAAGCGTCTCCATAAATAACTTAGTACCTGAAAAAGATAGTGTCCACAGGGGTGAGTTCAACAACTCAACAGATACCTAGTTGACATGTATAGTAAACTATAACAAATAGTAATAACTATGGAGTACAATCTCCTGAACAAAAGAAGGTAATGCATAATAGAAAAGGCTGAAGAGTACTGTACTCACCAGGGCCACCTATCAGAATAATCAGGTCGTCAAACTAGAAGTGTCATAAATCCTGTATGCATGTCAAATATATGCATTCATCCAAATGCAGCATATAAGTGCAGCAAACACAAGCAGTAAATGCATAAATGTGTATAATGCCAATGATGCGTCCTGGTCACCCCTGACGCCAGTCAGTCATCTCACACACAATAGTGAGGCCGAGTGGGTAGGGCTGTGACAACCGTGCAATCTACCATCACTACACCTGATGAGTGAGTGAGTGAACGGGATGCTGTCAGAGTACTCCTGTCCTGTGACCCTAAATAATAAATGGGGGAGCTCAATGCTCTCATCTCCCGGTACACGATGACGGGGAGGTATCTCTGCCGGCTACCACGCTGAGTCACCTGACCAACAGAGCCAAACAGAGTCCACCGTCTGCCGGCTACTACGCTGCTACACTAAATGTCAGCGGAGCCAAACAGAGCGGAACTGTCTGCCGGCTACCACGCTGAGTCCTCAGACCAACGGAGCCAAACAGCAGAACCGCCACACACCTGTCTGATATACCACTAACCCATGAGTGGTGGTGTGTGCAGTACATGTAACTGGCGATGTGCTCAACCATAGTGGAGACGACAATCGCGCAATATGCAATCATGATGCATGACACTAAGCATGGCAATAAACTGATCAGCAAAACCATATCCATATACATAAAATGAGTATCATAATATCGATGGTCAAATACGAAGATCTAAAGTACAGAGGTCAGATAGGATATCAAAAACCTAGGTCCTGAACATAACAAGCATGGTATGTCACTACTTCTCTGAGCATATATATATATATATATATATAATCATGTAGGTACTAACATAAAATGCATATCAGGTGAGCAAACAAGCATGTTACAGGTATCCAAAAGTGACATACCGAAACAATGACGAACATAATTATTACTAAAAGCTATAACCTACTAGACATATCAACAAGACATATCAAAAAGATAAGTCATGGTACCCGCCTCCAATGTAGACTGAGCTAATCAACATCTATGTCGAAGTGCTCGTCCCGAATCAACGTCCTGCAAATCACATGATTATAATTTAGCTAATTATATATGCAACAATTAGCTAAATCTCAACTTAACCTAATTAGGGAAAACCCTAATCAAATAACCCTTTAATCCCTTAATCTTTCCAAAAAACTATACATCTTATAATCAATCCAATGATCCTTGATATCGATCATAACTCTTCTATTAATCAAAATGTCAATTTGATTAAAAATCCATCATAACAAATCATGATACTAACCCCATAATCCTATAAATGATCATGTGACCTACTACATCATGTATCAAAATTTACTACACCATACCTCAAGCTGCACAGATTAACAACCTCAATCCCAAAAATGAATCGATCCTCTGTTCACAATTAACACTTAAATTCTTAAAACCATAACCAAATTCCATGCAGCAACAAAATAATGGATTTAATTTAGTACTAATCCAATTCTATACACTTCTCACCTCGATGCAACACTGCAACTAAAGAGGTACTGCTGGAACCCATCGGATCAAGAAGGAGGAAGTGGTGATCTGCAACAGGGACAATCCACAGCAAACAACCTACTAGAATCCATCACTTGGCACCTTCTCCGTGACCAAGACAGTGAAGAGAGGACGAAGCCCGGAGCTAGGGCACGATTCACTAGTGGCAGTGGAAACCAGGGCACCGGCAGAGGGAAGCTAACAACCGGTGATCAGAGCACTGGGGCGAGACCTCATGGCCGAAGCGGATCAGGGCAGAGGGGAAGAGGCAAGGAGACCGGCGTCGACAGAAGAGAGGAAAAGGGAGAACCTCGACGTCGGCTGTAGGGCGTCGGCGCTGCTCCATGTGGTGCTGGCAGTGGCTGCAGAGCGACGCAGAGAGATCGGAAGAGAGGAATAAGGCGCTGTCGGGAAGAAGTGAGGGTCGGCGTCGACATTGTTCTGAGTCGGATCTGGTGGCCGGCGGTGCTCGGGCTGTGGCCGACGGTAAGAGGTGAGGAGCTGGGTCGGCGGCGGTGCTAGGGCCGGCGACGGCGGTGGTAGGGCACGCTGGAGAGGCGCCGGGCGAGGCGGCTCGGCTGCGCGAGGGAGAGGCACGCACAGGTTCGGGGAAAAAAAAGAAACAAAGGAATAAAGAAAATAAAAAGAAATAAAAGAAAAGAAATGTAAATATAAACATTTCCTCGCTTAAAGGGGTAGCCTAAACAGGCTTTCCCGGGCGCCTTTTTTTTCCCCCGTTAACTCGTCCGTACGAGCTCCGAAAAATTCCCGAAAATTTTCCAAAAATTCTAGAAAATTCCCTTATTAATATTTACCTATTTTTCCGATATTTTACAGTTTAAGTCCTTGTGCTATACTTGTAATTTTGGTGCCTAAAAAGGATGGATCATGGAGGATGTGCACTGACTGTAGAGCAATCAACAACATCACAATTCGGTATAGACATCCTATCCCTAGACATGAAGATTTGCTTGATGAATTACATGGTGCTTGCTTCTTTTCTAAAATTGATTTGAAAAGTGGGTACCATCAAATTAGAATAAGGGAAAGGGATGAATGGAAAACAATTTTCAAAACTAAATATGGATTGTATGAATGGTTGGTAATGACTTTTGGGTTAACTAATGCACCAAGCACTTTTATTTGGCTTATGTACCATGTCTTACGAGAATTTCTTGAAAAATTTATGGTAGTATACTTTGATGATATTTTGGTATATTCCAAGAGTTTTGTTGTGTTGGTTGCTACTCGGAAAACCTAGAGGTTCCACTGTACAAAATTTTGTACAAAGGTCTGAACCTTTTCCTATCTACCATGTGTTCTTTTAAATTAAATTTTGGATCGCCTGCGGAACTTAACACGTTTGATCCAAAACTTAATCTATTCGTTCTTTTAGGTTTTGACTTGGGTCTCCTGCGGAACTTAACACGTTCGACCCAAATCACCTTAAGTTATTAATTCCATTAAATATTAATTTCTATAATTGGTTCCCAGTACTGACGTGGCGAGGCACATGGCCTTCTTGGATATGAGAGCAACCACCACCGACTAGACAAAACCTTTTATAGAAAGCTAATATTTAATTTCCTAAAATAACTTTAGGTTAACTGAAAAGAACAATCAAATCACAAGAAAAAAAATAAAACAAAAGAACACAACTTCGAAAAACATATTCGAAATACTAGAATGTAAGCCTCTTGTATTTGGTATTATTTCCATAAATAACTAGTATGATGCGGAAAGAAAAATTACTAGTTATACCTTGTAGAAAAACCTCTTGATCTTCTACCGTATTCCTCTTCTAACCTGGGACGTTGTGTGGGCAACGATCTTCCGAGATGAGAAACCACCAACCACCTTCTTCTCCTCCTAGCTAGGTTCGGCCACTAAAGAAGAAGCTTCACCAAGGAAGAAAATCAAAACACTAACCAAGCTCCAAAAGATGCTAGCTTTCTCTCCTTCTTCTTCTTCTTCTCCAAGTAGTATCCGGCCACCACAAGAGCTCCAAGGGAGAGAGAGAGGTTCGGCCACCACAAGAGGAAGAGAGGGACAGGATGGCCGGCCACACCAAGGAACAAAAGAGGGAGAGAAATAATAGAGGTTGTTACCCATGAAGGCACCCTCACCCCTTCTTTTATATTCCTTGGCCTAGGCAAATTAGGAAATTTAATTACAATAAAATTTCCTTAATTTCCTTGACATGATTTAATTGAGAAAAATAAAATAAAATTTCCCAAATTAAATTCAAGTGGCCGGCCACATCATGAAGAACAAATTGAACAAGTTTCAATCATCAATTAAAATTTCCTAATTTGTTTCCGGAAATTTTAAAAATAAAAATTTCTCTTCAAAAATCTCTTCATGGTTGATAAAAAGAAATTTCCATAATTTTAATTTTACAACATGTGAATAATTTTTAAAGAGAAAATAAAATATCTCACCAATCTACAAATAAGGAAAGAGATCAAATCTCTTTCTTTAATCTTTTGTAAATCTTTTACAAGAGAGATATTTTAATTTCAATTCTCTTTAATAAATTATTTCTTCCACATAATAAAAATTAAAATTAAAATTCTTTTTTAATTTAATTTGGCCGGCCCCCACTAGCTTGGGTTCAAGCTAGGGCCGGCCACCCAAATTTATACCTAGGCCGGCCCTAGCTTGGTTCCCAAGCTAGCTTGGTCGGCCCCCTATTGGTGGGTATAGAAGGTGGGTATAGGTGGATATAGTACTCTATAAATAAGAGGCTACGATAGGGACCGAGAGGAGGAATTGGTTTTGGTCTCCCGATAAAATTAAGCATCCCGTGTTCGCCCCGAACACACAACTTAATTTTATCAATAATAATTCATTTCACTAGAGAACTATTATTGAACTACCGCACCAATCCCAAATTACATTTTTGGGCTCCTTCTTATTATGAGTGTGTTAGTCTCCCTGTGTTTAAGATTTCGAATGTCCACTAATTAAGTGAGTTACTGACAACTCATTTAATTAATATCTTAGTCCAAGAGTAGTACCACTCAACCTTATTATCATGTCGGACTAAGTCCACCTGCAGGGTTTAACATGACAATCATTATGAGCTCCTCTTGAGGACATTATCAACCTAGTATCTCTAGGACACAGTTTCCTTTTATAATCAACAACACACACTATAAGTGATATCATTTCCCAACTTATCGAGCTTATTGATTTATCGAACTAAATCTCACCCATTGATAAATTAAAGAAATAAATATCAAATATATGTGCTTGTTATTATATTATGATTAAGAGCACACACTTCTATAATAACCGAGGTCTTTGTTTCTTTATAAAGTCAGTATAAAAGAAACGACCTCAAATGGTCCTACTCAATACACTCTGAGTGTACTAGTGTAATTTTACAGTCAAGATAAACTGATACCTAATTACACTACGACCTTCCAATGTTTGTTCCTTTCCATTATGGTCGTGAGCTACTGTTTATGATTTATAAGGTACTGATAACATGATCCTCTGTGTGTGACACCACACACCATGTTATCTACAATATAAATTAATTGAACAACTACATTTATCATAAATATAGACATTTGACCAATGTGATTCTTATTTCTAGATTAATGTTTATACCAAAAGCTAAGCTTTTAGTATACACTCTAACAATCTCCCACGTATACTAAAAGACTAAGCTGCTATATCTGCTGCCATACATCTGATTCCTAACCCTTCAACATGTCCATCAAAAGCTCTTGCCTTAAGGACCTCAGTGGAAGGATCTATAGGTCATCACCTGATGTAATCTAGGCAGCAACAACTTCTCCTCGTTTATACGATTTCTCGTATTGGGTGGTACTTGCGCTCTATTGTGTTTACTTGCCTCTATAGACTTATGGTTTCTTCGAGTTTGCTACTGCACCAATATTATTACAATAAATTGTAATAATCTTTGGACAAACCAGAAATCATATCTAAGTCTATCTTGAGATTATTGAGTCATTCAGCTTTTATAGCTACCTCAGAGGCTTGCCATATACTAAGCTTCTATGGTGGAGTCCAGAAAAACACCTATGCTTATCACTCTTCCATAGTTATGACTTTACCTCCTAAAGTAAACACAAAACCCCGAGGTTGACTTATTATTGTCCCTATCCGATTGGAAGTCAAAATCCATGCAACCCACAAGGACCAAATTAACTGCCTTGTAAGCTAGCATATAATCTCTAGTGCCTCTAAGGTACTTCAATATATGATTTACTGCAATCCACTGTCCTTGTCCAGAGTTATTTTGATATCTGCCAACTATGTCCTTGGCAAAACAGATTTCTTATCTCGTGCATAGCATTCATTAGGCTTCCGACAGCCGAAGCATAAATAACTGCCTTTATTTCCTTTATCTCCTTTGATGTCTACAGAGACATATCTTTAGATAAAGTTACTCCATCCTGAAAAGGTAAGAAACCTTTCTTGGAGTTTTGCATGCTTTAAAACGAGCAAAGATTTTTCCGATGTATGAAGCTTGGGATAAGTAAAATATTCTTTTCTTGCGATCCCTTATTACTTTGATCTCAAGAATATATTCATTCTCCCAAGTCCTTTATATAGAATTGTTTGGACAACCATACCCTTACTTCTGACAACATTTTGATATTGTTTCCAACTACAAAAAATGTTATCTACGTATAGTACAAGAAATACCACCACGCTTTCATCACACCTTTTGTATACACAAGACTTATCCGGTTACTAAATAAATCCATAGGTCTGAATTACTTTGATAAACCGGATGTTCCAAGACCTTGAAGCTTTGCCTCAGTCCATAGACTGATTGCTACACAAGATGCTCTTAGCCCTTTGCAATGAACCCTTCTGGTTGCTTTATATGGATGCTTTTTTCAAGACTTCCATTAAGGAATGCTGTCTTGACATCCACTTGCCAAATAGATAAAAGAATCCGGATAGACTTAAGCATGGCCACCAGTGAAAAAAGTTTCCTTTTTCATCAAGCCTTGCTTTGAAGGTTTCTACCTCCCTGTCTATCCCTCTTTTCCTATTATAGACCTTTTACACCCAAAGGCTTTTACACCACTTGGTGGTTCTACAAGCTTCCAGATTTTATTAGAATACATATATTCTAATTCTATTATTCATTACTCTTTGCCAAGATGCTGCATATTTATCTTGGAGTGCTTTGTCATATGTCCGGAGATCAGGTTCATGTCCTTCAGGGATCGAGTTCAAAAACTCTCCCAAAACATGAATCTTTTAAGGTTGCTTAACAACCCTCCCACTACGACAAGGCATTTTCTACAATTGTGTATCATTTGTAATACGTGTTACAGTTTTCTTGTGGTATCTCATCTTGTACAGTTGGTACTAGATTAGACATGTCTTTTATTATTTCCTTAAGAACAAATTTACTTACGAGCACGTGGTTCATTATATAGTCCTTTTAAAATCAGTCATTGATGCTAAAAATGACCTTTTGATTTTTAAGACTATAAACCTACTTTTGTTTATCTAGGATAACTTACAAACAAGTGAACTCCTATCCAACTTATCATTATCTCTCTTTAACATATGTGATGGATTACCCGAATCCGAATATGCTTCAAAATAGGCTTACGCCTATTCAGCAATTTTATATGAGTAGAGAGTTCTAACTTGGAAGGTACTATGTTCACTTTCGTTTTCAGAGTTTTATCCTTAAAACAAACTTGGTAATTCTCATCATCTATCTAATTATTCCATAAGAGTCCTTTACCTTCTTTCTACTACACCATTCTGTTGGGGTGTACCAGATGTAGTTAGTTGGGATTGAATCCCTACTTCTGATAAGTGACTCCTAAATTCTCCCAAGAGGTACTTGCCACTATGATCTCACCATAGTGTCTTTTTACTTTGTTGTTTCTCCACATCAGCCTAGTACTCTTTGAACTAATCAAAGTACTTAGTCTTGTGGTACATTAAGTAAATTTATTTGTATCTTGAATAGTCGTCTATAAAATAGACGAAATATTCAATACTACCTCTTGTCTGGATAGTCATAGGATCACACAAATCAGAATGAACCAATTTCAACATATCTTTGACTCCATACCCCTTAGACTTAAAAGCTTCTTGGTTATTTTTCCTTCCAAGTAAGACTCGCAGGTTGGAAAGATTTCCACTACTAATGAACCCAAAAGTTCATCAGCTACCGATGAATCCTACTCAAGTTGATATAACCTAGCTTTAGATGCCAAAGATATAATTGGTTCATTTCCGAAGGTTACTTCCTCTTAAAGTTAGAAGATGTGTTACTAATTTCCATTTGTTGCATCGTGAGAATTATTGGATTTATAAATTGCCAACCAACGTACCAGAACAGATAACTTCCCTCTTTTTCTTAATAACAACTTTGTTATTAAAAGAGGCAGAATATCAAGTTCTTTGAATAGTTTAGAAACTGAAAACTAGTTCTTTCTAAACTTAGTGCGTAAAGACAATTACTCAAAAATCCATGTTTTATTCTTATCAAAAGATAAACATCTCCCACTGCAACAGCTACCACTTTTACAGTAGTGCCCATGTGGACGGTGATTTATCTTTCATTTAGTTGTCGAGTTTCCTGGAACCCTGCAATGAATTGTAGACATGACTAATGACATCTTGTATCTACACTCCAGGTTCTGGTAGATAACACCACTAAACATGTTTCAACTAATGAATTACCTACACCTATGTTGTTCTTAGTTCTAAGAAGACAGTCTACCTTAATGTCCAAGTCCTATTTCCAATCATTACAATTGGGACTACTAAGCCTTTTCTATAGTATGACTACTAGGGGATTGACAAATATTTAAATCCTAAGAATCACAAAAATACTTGGTCAAGATCAACTCCTTAAAAATCCCCATGAATTTTGTATGCCACGATAGTGTGGACGTATACAAAATCAAAGAGGAGATTTTATCCATTAATTTTATTATCTCGTCAACTTTACTTTATGACGAATAGAATTAATAGTTGATCTGTCTTTGATCAAATATTTGGTCAAAAACTTTTGAATTTAAAAATATTGATTCCTCAAACAATATTATTTAAATTCACCAACACCTCAAACACCGTGAATTTTGCATGCCACGTTAGTGTGGACGTATACAAATTCAACATTTGTAAAAGGAGGGTTTTAACCCATTAATTTTATTATCTTGTCAACCTAACTTTTTGACAAATAAAATTAATAGTTGGTATCATTTGGTCGCACAAATAATAGCAGTGACTCCGATGGGGAGGATACTATTAGATGTGTCTAAGTGTATACCATTACTTGACACTAAGTCCATTAATAAGATTATGCCCCTTCCGTTGGGGAAGATCACACGCTCTTAATTAACTTCCTATAGTCATCCAAAAATGGAAGTCTGTTCTAGTGATCCATAAACAAGCTCATCCGTTATGGAGGAAGGCACTCAGAGCCAACGCGCAAGCTTGTTTGCATCACTTACAAACTAGTAATGGAGACTATGGGATTTACTTAAAAATCTCTCTCCCACTTAGTTATTTATAAATGAGGAATTTTAACTATGCTAGCCTACTAAATATGTAAACTAACATGCACACACAGCACAATATAAAAGCAATAAATAGAAAATCTAATTTTCAACTATTATGGCTTTTATCTCTTGTTGTCCTCCATGTGTTGTCATCCCAAGCTGCTGCAATATTTGGCCACTGCCATCGGGTCTAGCTGTCACATCCATCTTGCTCCTAGTTCCGCTGCGCCTCTAGTCCTTAGAAGGTTCCACGCTTTGCAAGATTCGATCCGCGACATAAATAGAATTTTACATTTTGATCCTATATTCCTCGAAGGAATGTACATGTAAACTAGATCGAACATAAAATAAAATTTACATCCATCGATCCTATATTCCATAAAAGGAATGTACATGTATCTAGATCAAAAATAAAATCCTAATAAAACTAAATACATCTCCTGCTGTATTTTAATACAATCATGCACACACATATAAATGCCCTTGACATGTCCAAGGGTCCAATCACACACATAAAACTATAAGCCATAATAGTTGGATCCTGCATCCACAAAGTTAGCACATCCTACTATTATCCTGCCTAAATTATGTATGACATGTGCATAATTAAACTAATACCAAATACACAGAGGCAAAACCCTAGCTCTGATACCAATTGTTGGTTGCTACTCGGAAAACCTAGAGGTTCCACTGTACAAAATTTTGTACAAAGGTCTGAACCTTTTCCTAGCTACCATGTGTTCTTTTAAATTAAATTTTGGATCGCCTGCGGAACTTAACACGTTTGATCCAAAACTTAATCTATTCGTTCTTTTAGGTTTTGACTTGGGTCTCCTGCGGAACTTAACACATTCGACCCAAATCGCCTTAAGTTATTAATTCCATTAAATATTAATTTCCATAATTGGTTCCCAGTAATGACGTGGCGAGGCACATGGCCTTCTTGGATATGGGAGCAACCACCACCGACTAGACAAAACCTTTTATAGAAAGCTAATATTTAATTTCCTAAAATAACTTTAGGTTAACTGAAAAGAACAATCAAATCACAAGAAAAAAAATAAAACAAAAGAACACAACTTCGAAAAACATATTCGAAATACTAGAACGTAAGCCTCTTGTGTTTGGTATTATTTCCATAAATAACTAGTATGATGCGGAAAGAAAAATTACAAGTTATACCTTGTAGAAAAACCACTCGATCTTCTACCGTATTCCTCTTCTAACCTGGGACGTTGTGTGGGCAACGATCTTCCGAGATGAGAAACCACCAACCACCTTCTTCTCCTCCTAGCTAGGTTCGGCCACTAAAGAAGAAGCTTCACCAAGGAAGAAAATCAAAACACTAACCAAGCTCCAAGAGATGCTAGCTTTCTCTCCTTCTTCTTCTTCTTCTCCAAGTAGTATCCGGCCACCACAAGAGCTCCAAGGGAGAGAGAGAGGTTCGGCCACCACAAGAGGAAGAGAGGGACCGGATGGCCGGCCACACCAAGGAACAAAAGAGGGAGAGAAATAATAGAGGTTGTTACCCATGAAGGCACCCTCACCCCTTCTTTTATATTCCTTGGCCTAGGCAAATTAGGAAATTTAATTACAATAAAATTTCCTTAATTTCCTTGACATGATTTAATTGAGAAAAATAAAATAAAATTTCCTAAATTAAATTCAAGTGGCCGGCCACATCATGAAGAACAAATTGAACAAGTTTCAATCATCAATTAAAATTTCCTAATTTGTTTCCGGAAATTTTAAAAATAAAAATTTCTCTTCAAAAATCTCTTCATGGTTGATAAAAAGAAATTTCCATAATTTTAATTTTACAACATGTGAATAATTTTTAAAGAGAAAATAAAATATCTCACCAATCTACAAATAAGGAAAGAGATCAAATCTCTTTCTTTAATCTTTTGTAAATCTTTTACAAGAGAGATATTTTAATTTCAATTCCCTTTAATAAATTATTTCTTCCACATAATAAAAATTAAAATTAAAATTCCTTTTTAATTTAATTTGGCCGGCCCCCACTAGCTTGGGTTCAAGCTAGGGCCGGCCACCCAAATTTATACCTAGGCCGGCCCTAGCTTGGTTCCCAAGTTAGCTTGGCCGGCCCCCTATTGGTGGGTATAGAAGGTGGATATAGGTGGGTATAGTACTCTATAAATAAGAGGCTACGATAGGGACCGAGAGGAGGAATTGGTTTTGGTCTCCCGATAAAATTAAGCATCCCGTGTTCGCCCCGAACACACAACTTAATTTTATCAATAATAATTTATTCCACTAGAGAACTATTATTGAACTACCGCACCAATCCCAAATTATATTTTTGGGCTCCTTCTTATTATGAGTGTGTTAGTCTCCCTATGTTTCAGATATCGAATATCCACTAATTAAGTGAGTTACTGACAACTCATTTAATTAATATCTTAGTCCAAGAGTAGTACCACTCAACCTTATTATCATGTCGGACTAAGTCCACCTGCAGGGTTTAACATGACAATCCTTATGAGCTCCTCTTGAGGACATTATCAACCTAGTATCTCTAGGACACAGTTTCCTTTTATAATCAACAACACACACTATAAGTGATACCATTTCCCAACTTATCGAGCTTATTGATTTATCGAACTAAATCTCACCCATTGATAAATTAAAGAAATAAATATCAAATATATGTGCTTGTTATTATATTATGATTAAGAGCACACACTTCTATAATAACCGAGGTCTTTGTTTCTTTATAAAGTCAGTATAAAAGAAACGACCTCAAATGGTCCTACTCAATACACTCTGAGTGTACTAGTGTAATTTTACAGTCAAGATAAACTGATACCTAATTACACTACGACCTTCCAATGGTTTGTTCCTTTCCATTATGGTCGTGAGCTACTGTTTATAATTTATAAGGTACTGATAACAAGATCCTCTGTGTGTGACACCACACACCATGTTATCTACAATATAAATTAATTGAACAACTACATTTATCATAAATGTAGACATTTGACCAATGTGATTCTTATTTCTAGATAAATGTTTATACCAAAAGCTAGGCTTTTAGTATACACTCTAACATGTTGAGCATATTTCACATCTCCAATCTGTCTTACATGTCCTTAGAAAGGAAAAACTATATGCTAACTTGGAAAAGTGTTCTTTTTGCACTAATCATGTGGTTTTCCTTGGTTTTTTCATAAGTTTTAAAGGAGTGCAGGTTGATAAAGGGAAAGTTGAGGCCATTAGAGATTGGCCAACTCCTAAAACTGTGAGTGAGGTTAGGAGCTTCCATGGGTTGGCAAGTTTCTATAGGAGGTTTGTGAAGGACTTTAGCGCAGTGGCAGCACCCTTAAATGAAATTGTTAAGAAAAACATGGATTTTAGTTGGGGAGAGAATCAAGAAAAATGCATTTCAAATACTTAAGGATAAACTCACACATGCACCCATTCTTGCTTTACCTGATTTTTCCAAATCATTTGAAATTGAATGTGATGCATCTCATGTGGGTATTAGGGTTGTTTTACTTCAAGATGGTCATCCCATTGCATATTTTAGTGAGAAATTAAGTGGCGCCACTCTCCACTTTTCCACTTATGATATAGAATTGTATGCACTTGTTAGAGCATTGCAAACATGACAGTGTTATCTTTTGCCTAAAGAATTTGTCATTCATAGTGATCATGAATCATTGAAGTATTTGAAAGGGCAAGGGAAGCTCAACAAAAGGCATGCAAATGGGTCAAACTTCTTGAACAATTTCCTTATGTGATTAAGCATAAGCAAGGAAAGGTAAATGTTGTAGCAGATGCACTTTCAAGAAGGTATAACTTGTTAGCTACACTTGAAACTAAATTGCTTGGCTTTGATCATATTAAGGAATTGTACATACATAATAATGAGTTTTCCCAATTATATGCTGCGTGTGAAAAGAAATCACAAAATGGGTTTGTTAGGCATAACAACTACTTGTTTAAGAATAACAAACTTTGTGTGCCTAGAGGATCCATGCGTAAATTGCTAGTTAGGGAAGCACATGAGGGGGGTTTAATGGGACACTTTGGGGTTCAAAAGAACTTAGAAATGCTGCTTGAACATTTCATTGGCCACACATGAAACACGATGTGCAGAAATTTTGTGCACGGTGCATTGTGTGTAGAAAAGCAAAATCTAAGACATTACCTCATGAACTTTACAAGCCTTTGCCTATTCCTAATTTTCCTTGAACTGACTTGTCTATGGATTTTGTGTTAGGGCTACCACGTACTCAAAAAGGTAAGGATTGCATTTATGTGGTAGTTGATAGATTCTCCAAGATGTCATACTTCATACCTTGCCACAAAGTGGATGATGCAACTCATGTGGCAGATTTGTTTTTTCAAAGAGGTGGTAAGACTTCATGGCATTCCTAGGAGCATGTTTCAGATCGTGACACCAAATTTTTAAGCCATTTTTGGAGGACCTTATGGAACAAGCTGGGAACAAAACTTCTTTTCTCCACCACATGCCACCCACAAACTGATGACCAGACTGAGGTGGTAAATAGGACACTTTCTACTCTTTTTAGAGCAATTATTAAGAAGAACATTAAGTCTTGGGAAGAATGTTTACCTCATGTTGAATTTACTTATAATAGGGTGGTCCATTCTACTACTCAATTTTCTCCTTTTGAGATTGTTTATGGGTTCAATCCACTAACACCTGTTGATTTGCTTCCTTTACCTAACACTTCTTCTTTAGTTCACAAGGATGGCAAAACAAAGGCAGAATATGTGAAGAAACTTCATGAGCAAGTTAAAGCTCAAATTGAGAAGAAAATGGAGCAATATGCAAATCGAGACAATAAAGGGAGAAAAAGAGTTGTCCTTGAACCCGGTGATTGGGTGTGGGTTCATATGAGGAAGGAAAGGTTTCCTACCCAAAGGAAATCAAAGCTTCAACCAAGAGGAGATGGATCATTCCAAGTGTTGGAAAAAATTAATGACAATGCTTATAAAATTGATTTTCCCGGTGAGTATAGTGTTAGTGCAACATTTAATGTGGTTGATTTAAGTCCTTTTGATGTAGGTGATGAAGACCTAAATTTGAGGACAAATTCACCTAAAGAAGGAGGGAATGATGTGAGCCAAGAAGAGACATTGAAGGGAACTGGGGGACCCATGACAAGGTCCATGACTAAGAGAATGAAGCAAGCTTTGCAAGGCTTAATTATGGGGCTCAAGGAAAAGGATGATCAATGCACAATGGAGGCAACAACTAAATGGATCACATTCCTTCAACTTGAAAGTGAAATTGAACAAACATGAGGACCATTTTCGTATGTATTTTTGGGGGGTTTTTTTCTAAAGTGATTTTTGTTGTCCTTTGTGGGTTTTTAATGCATGTTTTGAGAGTTCCTAAGCTAGTATAAATACCATGCATGCATGGTTGCATTAGTGGATAATTAATACCATGCATGTAAGCATGATATTTACTGCATAATTAGTGCATAGTGGATCTTCGGGGATGTTAAATAGGAGAACTCTTGTATGGCAAAGCATGTGTGAGTTTGAATAAAAATTTGGGTTTCTCTTTCGTGAGAGCTTCCTTCTAGTTCTTAGGCAAAGAACTAATTCTGATCTTATCAAGGCAACTTTTGTGGTGATCAAACCCCATGTCTTATCACTCACTTTCTCATCTTGCTTGAGTGTGGTGTCAATACCCTTCCCCAAGCTAAATTTCAAGCCGATCAATTTACAAGGTTCTTTATCATTTGGTATCAGAGCCTTAACTCCTTGATTTTCAAGTTTGTGTCTTGTTTTCATATATGTTCTTCTCCATCTTTGTTGATCTCTCTGTCCCTATCTTGTTTTCACTTTTGAGCCCACTAGATAGGATCTAAACTTGTCAAACACAAAGACTACTGTTAGAAATTCTTTTTCTGTAGTGGAATATTTTACTTGGGCTGCATCTAGTGTCTTGCTTGCATAGTGGATTGCATGTAAAATTTTATTCTTTCTTTGCCCCAAAACTCCTCATACTGCAAAGTCATTGGTGTCACACATAATTTCAAATGCGAGCTCCCAATCTGGGGCTTGGATTACTGGAGGTGAAGTAAGGGCACTTTTAATCTTTTTGAAAGCCTCCATACAATCATCGTCAAAACAGAATTCAACATCTTTAATCAACAAATTAGTTAGTGGCTTAGAGATTTTTGAGAAATCCTTGATAAAACGTCTGAAGAATCCAACATACCACAAGAAACTTCTTACTCCATTTACATTAATTGCAGGGGTAACTTTTCTACTACTTCTACTTTGGCCTGATCCACCTCAATCCCATGTTCTGATATCTTGTGTCCCAAGACAATCCCTTCTTTAATCATGAAGTGACATTTTTCCCAATTTAACACTAAGTTACATCTTCGCACCGTTGAAGAATTGTAGAAAGGTTTAGTAAACAAGTGTCGAAGTCATTACTATAAACTAAGAAATCATCCATAAATACCTCCATGATTTTTTCTATTAGATTTGAAAAAATTTCCATCATGCACCTTTGAAATTTAGACGGGGCATTACAAAGTCCAAATGGCATACGTCAATAAGCGAAAGTTCCGTAGGGACATGTGAAAGTAGTCTCCTCTTGATCTTGAGGGTGAATTGGAATCTGAAAGAATCCTGAATAGCCATCCAAATAGCAGAAATATAAGTGTTTTTCCAGCCTTTCAAGCATCTCATCAATAAATGGTAGAGGAAAATGATCCTTTCTAGTTTCTTTATTTACCTTCCTGTAATCAATACACATCTGCCACCCTTTGACTGTTCACGTTGGAACCAATTTATTGTTCTCATTTTTGATTATAGTCAATCCTCCTTTTTTGGAATCATGTGCACTGGACTCACCCATTCACTATCTGAAATAGGATAAATGATCCCAGCATCAAGAAGCTTAAGCACTTCTTTCTTTACCACCGCTTTCAAATTTGGGTTCAATCTCCTTTGATGTTCAATTGAATTTTTATATCTTTTTTACAAAGAGAGAGACTAATTCCTTTAATATAATCGCCTTCCTATGCAACCTTAACTCGTCGATCAAACTTTGAGTTTTCAGTTTAGTTAAATTTGCATTGATTATCACTGGAAAAGTGGAATTTGGACCAAGGAATGCATATTTGAAGTTAGGTGGTAAAGGCTTTAACTCTAGCTGAGGTGGCATAATTTCTGGCAAAATTGGATCTTGCTCCAACAACTTAATTTCTTCTTTTGAAAATTCTTTCCCTGAATTCTCTTCAGTTTCTACTACCATCTCTTCATCTTCTTCATAATCAAGGTTATTTTCTACATAAAAAACATTTGGGCATTCCTCCTTCTCAATAAGATTAGTCGAAGAAATAGGGACATTAACCAGCATCATAACGAAACCGAAATCTGAGTATCTATCCATCCCCAAAATCCAACTTCACCTCCTTCTTTCTTCTCTCTCTTTCTCTCAACCTTCTCTCCCTCTCTTCAATCAATCTCGTTAGTTCGCAAGCGTCAAAGCCAACTTTTGACCGTCTAGATTACTTACTTTGCGACATCTCTAGTGTTTAATCAACAATCTTTGTGGGTTCGACAATATTTTATATTACTGACGATGTAGCCGTGCACTTGCGGCTTCGTAACAAGTTGTTTAGTGGAGCTTTTATTGTCTTGGATTAGCAACCTTCCTGGTTGTAAATCAAGTAAATTTGATGTCTCTTACTTACTTTTATACATTTCTTTTATTATAATTAATGTGTGTTTGTTCTTACTATGTTTAGAAGTAACAGAAGTGTTAAATTTAATTGTAGGCTATTCACACCCATAAGTCGATTTGATACAATAGTTTCTTGAAATTAGGAAAGAAAAATTGATAATGGAAACAAAATTAGAAAATGCATGCTTAGAACAAGAAAACATTAAAAATAAAAATTTAAAAAAAAAATTAGTCAAAACTAAAAAATTAGAGTCAGAAGAGTTTTTTAGAAATTCAAACTCTTTTTTTATTCTTGTGAGAAATATTAGAAATTATGGAGGGTTTAACTATATTTAAAAAACTATAAGGGTTAAATTATAAAAGTATCTGATCCTGTCTGAAATATGCGAGGATGAGCACTGGTTTCGATGAATGATAATGACCTCCGATGAAGACAAACTCCGACAATCTGAAGAAACTCCTCAATGCTCCTACGCATAGTGAGATGAGCCAACAAAGCATTAGTGACCTAAGACCGGGGTGGGGATCCCTTGCTAGGCCCTCTGATGTTCAAATCAATTCCTCTCACAGATGGAAGAAGAAGAAGAAGAATAGTAACTGAAGTGAAAATAGAGTTTAGATGCTAGAATTTTCGTACCTTGCCAATGAAGAATATCCCCCTTTTTATACCACCTCACGTGATCTCCGTAGTCATGAGGTGGTCCCCGGTTCGTTAAAGTTTGTTATAAGATGAAGTCATCTTCTATACTTCATGAAATAATCCTTTAAGGAATCTTTTTTGTACCCTAAATGTACCAGTTTTATCGTTATAACATGCCATCATAATTAAAGAAGCTTCTAGAAGATATTTCCCACCAAATATTCTGTTAAGCATGTCTCGACCGATCATTTGAGCCGATAGGGTATACTGTTGGGAATGCCCCCTGTTGAATATGTCTCGGGCCTGTCATTTAGGTCATTCACATATACTGTTCAGAATACCTTTTGTGAAATATTTCTTGGACGACCATTCAAGTCGGTCATATATACTGTTAAGAATACCTCCTGCTTAATTTATCTCGGCCAGTCGTTCATGCCGGCCATATATACTGTTAAGAGTGCTCCTGCTGAATATATCTCGGTCGGTCGTTCAAGCCAGTCGTATATACTGTTAAGAATGATTCCTGTTAAATATATCTCAGCTGGTTAATCAACCTGACCGTATATGCTTGATAAGAATGTTTCCTATTAAATATATCTCGGTCGGTCATTCAAGCCGACCGTATATGCTGTTAAGAATACCTTCTGTTGATCCTTTCTTTGTACTCGGGCAGGCTTTGCCCGACCGAGCTTATATGAGCTCGAGAGCGCTTGCTCAGCCTGCTATCGGCCGGTAAGATGCTATTAAGAATCATATATGCTATTAAAAATACCTTTTGTTGATCCTTTTTTTATACTGGGGTGGGCTTTGCTCGACCGAGCATATATGAGCGCAAGAGTGCTCGCTTGGCCTGCTATCGGTCAGTAAGATAATGAGAATATTATATAGGGCTAAATGTCTTTATGCTCGGGCGGTCTTTACCCGACCGAACTTATATGATTGCATGGATACTCGCTCGACCTGTAGTCGTGTTAGTTAGAGCCCTAGAGCCATTCATTTGATGATTGTTGTATGGACTCGTTGTATCATATTCTTGTATATAAATAAAAGCATTTTTTTCTGGTTATTATACTTACTTGTATTGGTGCCAAATAACTAAGTATAATAGCGTCCTTGAGTAGAGGGTTTTTACCTATATCAATCAATTGGTTGAATCGATAGTGAGATGATATAGGGAACACTACTCTTAATCATTCCTAGTCAAGTATTAACATTCAGGGACAATGTTAATGCGACGAGACTAGTATGTAGGTCAACTCGATGACTTAATCTCACAAGTCATGGATATGGAGATATCAAGTTGACACATGGGTATGCATTGGAGAATGTATACTGAATGACCCGCCATGAGAAAGTATCATGGATCATTATATGAGTGTCATATACTTTCTCATGTGGCTATTGGTATGACTACTAGTCCTTGGACCTGAAGTCACCATGGTTCCCTACATAAGGAGTTACGTACTTTGGCTTCGTTAAACGTCACCCGTAACTGGGTGGACTATAAAGGCAATTACTGGGTATCTAACAAATTATGTGGAGGGATGTGAATGATGTAGATGAATCTGTCCCTCCTATATGACGGGAGTGACATCGATATTATTGATAGAGTGAGACCACAAAGTACATGGCCATGCCCAAATGAGTCAATATAAGATATTGAGCTCATTTGATTGAGTGAGTCTACTTGGGATTCAAAATTTAGATTGATTAGAGGATAATACGGTCTATGCCTCACATTGATCAATCTAGATATCAAGGATAGAAAGACACTTGTCATATATTGTGAAGAGTCACAATTAGTAGTCACAAGGTGATGTTGGATCTCAACATTCTTGTAAATTGGGTAGTAATGATGTGTTGCTAGGTACCGCTCATTACTTATGCTTCTAAATGGGTTTAAGAGCATTGCCAATGTTACAAGAACCTATAGGGTCACACACAAAGGGCAATTAGATGGAGATTAGGTTCATTTGATGAACCTTAAGGATTAGATTCATGTGATGAACCAAATTGGATTAAGGGTAATCCAAATTAGGCTAATTGAGTTGAACTCAATTTGGTTCATGTGTAAGATGTGTCAAAGTTGGACTTAGACTCATTAAATCAATTTAATTCAATGAATAGAGATTCATTAAATTAAAATTGACTTGAACCATTGGTTAGATTAGATCAACCATGGGAGAGAAGTGGTCAAGTTTGACTTGACTTGAGAGGAAGATGAAGGGTCAAGTTTGACTTAACCATTTGCCACCTCATTTGTGAGTTGGCATTAAGTGGGCCAATTATGATGTACCACTCATCAAGGCTAGCACATGTGTGTGCCACCTCATGAGGGAGATCAAGAGTTTTGACTTTTGATATCCCATGGAGGTTTAAAAGCCTTCTTGAAAAGTGGCCAGCCACTTATGTGATTGTGTGTGAGTTTCATTTTTGGTGTAACTCCCATCTTCTTCCTCCTCTCATCTTCTTCTCCATCTCTTCCTCCTTGCCATGACCATCAAAGGTGCTAGCACTCCTTTTGTGTGGTTTTCTCCATCTCTTGCTTGTGTGGATACACATAGAGGAGTATCTACTTTGATATTCTCGAACCTTGGACGAGCGGGATTACGCGAAGGGCTTCGCATTAAGGGTAACCTCTTTTCCTTTATAGATCTAGTGTAGATCTAGGTTAGAGAAACTCATACACGAAATTTTGTTTTATAAACTTCGTACGGATCCGTGGCATGGGAATTTCGGGGTTTACGCAATGCAAAAAGTGGTTTTTACGGCCCGAAAACCCCAACAATGATATCAGAGCCACGTGCGAAGCGCGTACGATTTTTAATTTATATTTTTTATAAAAATTACATATCTGTGAATTTTTGTAAGTTTGTGATTTTTATAGATTTTATGGGTAATTTTCTCGTAGAAACGAATCACAAGTGTTTAGACACTTGTAGGCTTCGACTATCGAGAAAATATTTCCGAAACGGCAAGGTTTCGCCACAAATCATTTTGGGACAGCGGGCTAAGACACTGTAGGATCGCTTAGGAACACTCGCGATAGTTATATCGCGGGTAGGGGTGCTGCCCCTGACCCCGCAAGGGGCTTCGTTCCGCGATTGCGCCCGAAAATTGCTAAACGGGACCGCTGGAAATTTTTACTCACAAAAATTATAAGAAAAATTACAGAAATTTATAGAAATGACATAATTTAGAATTATGTATTATTTTGTGATGGTCATGGCTCAAAAAACCCAATTAGATTGGAAATTTGTGTTGTAATTCATATTATGGCCTGCGTGCCATTTTCTGTGATGTGCGTGTTGTATATGATACGCAACCTGTGCGTTGTGCCTTTCCTATTTTTATATTTTTGTTGTAAATAGTTTAGACTCGAATGTAACTTGTGTTTCACCTTTGTAATATACAAATTGGAGTGATGGAAGATCCACTCGAGATGGATTTATGAGGAGGGCGCGAGCAACACAAGGTGGTCAAAGGAAGGAGCTTGAGAAGCTGTTGACCTTAGATTGACCATCTGATCTTCTCATTGGCTTGAGAAGATCATAGTAGGGTCATGACTAATCACAAAAATATTTAATTAATTGCTTGTGTGTGTATATGTGATGCATATGCTAGAATAGTAATTAATTAGCGCCTTAACGATTAGATTAGATCTAAATCACGTACATGATGCGCCCTAACGATTATATTAGATCTAAATCACGTATATGATACACCTCGCCGATAAGATTAGATCTCAATCACGTCAACTCGTAATGCCTAGCATGCCGTGATACCTATCACTACCTCGATCACATGTTTTTGAATCTGCCAAAGCATAGCAACACATATTATCTTGGTAGGGTACGGAGGAACAATCTTGGTCCCGCCTATCAACACATGGGTGAGTACAACTCAATTATATTGAGTACTAGTTAACTCAATTGGATCGAGTTTAACTATAGGCATTTTCCAATGGTTGGTAGATAGGTCAAAATCACGTTTAAATTAACTCTTGGGCGTATTAGCCAAAGCTAACTCAAGTTTTAATATAAATGCGGATCTTGGTCCTATAAACAAGAGGTTCATAGAGATGTAATTGGTAATTAGTTACCTACCGATCATACTAAGTCTTGGGCGATTTAGCTAAATCTAACTCAAGGCGTAATATGATGTGGATCTTGTCCCACAAGATTTATAGAATTTAGTGGGAGCATCATTTAATTAATGGCTTAATTAGATGATTAATAGAATATGATATTTATTTATTTTTTCTGCATTTTTTCTGTTGTAGATAACCATGACATCAAATACGAACTCTTTCTCCCTCCGTTTCATCCTTGAGAAGGACAAGCTCACCAGAGCAAATTTCCTGGACTGGTACAGCAACCTGAGAATCGTTCTCACACAAGAACATAAACTGTACGTTCTGGAGCAGCCCATTCTGGAGGCACCTCCTACCATTGCCACGCGAGCTGACCGAGATGCTTACAAGAAGCATCAAGATGACGCATTAGATGTGTCATGTCTTATGCTCGCGACCATGAACTCTGAGCTTTAGAAGCAACACGAGTTGATGGGCGCTTATGATATGGTTGAACATCTTCGTCAACTATATCAAGGGCAAGCGAGGCACGAGAGATTCGAGATCTCTAAGGCACTGTTTCAGTGCAAGATGCAAGATGGGAATCCCGTAGGCCCATATGTACTCAAGATGATTGGGTACATAGAAAACCTACAGAGGTTGGGATTTTCCCTTGGCCAAGAGCTGGCCATAAACTTGATCTTGCAGTCCTTGCCAGAGAGCTATAGTCAGTTTGTCATGAACTACAACATGAACGAAATTGACAAACCACTGCCCGAGTTGCTTAGCATGTTAAGAACTGCTAAGCTCAACCTTAAGAAGGTTAAGCCCAACTCCATTTTGATGGTGAAAAAGGGCAAAGGCAAGGGCAAGCCTAAAGGTAAGGGAAAGTCCCAAGCCAAGGGCAAAGGCAAGGCACTGAAACCCAAAGGAGGGGTCGCCAAGGATGCTACCTGCTTCCACTGCGGTCAGACCAGGCACTGGAAGAGGAACTGCAAAGTGTACTTGGAAGATCTTAAGAAGAAGAGAAGTGAGACTTCCACTTCAGGTATTTATGTTATAGAAGTCAATCTATCTATTTCTTCATCATGGGTATTAGATACCGGATGTGCTTCTCACATTTGTACTAATGTGCAGGCACTGAGAAATAGCAGGGCATTGACGAAGGGCGAGGTGGACCTACGTATAGGCAATGGAGCATGGGTTGCTGCTGTTGCTGTAGGAACTTATCATCTATCTCTGCCTTCTGGGCTTGTATTAGAATTAGATGAATATTGTTATGTGTCTGCTTTAACTAAGAACATAATTTCAATTTCTTATTTGGACAAGAAAGGCTTCTCATTTATAATAAAGAAAAAATGTTGTTCAGTTTATTTAAATGATATGTTCTATTATAGTTCACCTCTGATGAACGGACTCTATATTCTAGACCTTGAGAACCCGATCTATAACATAAGTACCAAGAGGTTCAAGTCAAATGACATGAACCAAACGTATCTCTGGCACTGTCGCTTAGGTCATATAAATGACAAAGCTTATCCCAGCTCTATAAAGATGGTTTGCTGGACTCATTTGATTTTGAATCATATGAGACATGCGAGTCATGCCTTCTAGGCAAGATGACCAAGACTCCCTTTAGTGGACACAATGCGAGAGCGACTATCTTGTTAGGCCTTATACATAGTGATGTATGTGGCCCTTTCAATGTCACTGCTAGAGGTGGTTATAGGTACTTCATTACATTTACTGATGACTTTAGTAGATATGGTTATGTGTACCTAATGACACATAAGTCAGAATCTTTTGAAAAGTTCAAAGAATTCAAGAATGAAGTACAAAACCAGCTTGGTAAAAGTATTAAGATACTTCGATCAGATCAAGGTGGTGAATACCTTAGCAATGAGTTTCGTGACTATCTAGCTGAGTGTGGGATTCTATCTCAGCTCACTCCTCCTGGAACACCACAGTGGAATGGTGTATCCGAAAGGAGGAATCCTACCTTATTAGATATGGTATGATCTATGATGAGTCACACAGATCTTCCTATGTATCTTTAGGGCTATACTCTAGACACAGCAGCCTTCATTCTCAACCGAGTTCCATCTAAGGCTGTAATAAAGACATCATATAGGATATGGACTGGGAGAGATGTCCAGGTGTCTTTTATGAGGATTTAGGGTTGTGAGGCTTACGTTCGACGTCAAGTCTCGGACAAACTGGGACCCAAATCTGACAAGTGCTATTTCATTGGATATACCAAGGAAACGAAGGGATATTACTTCTACATTCCCAGTCAACACAAGGTAGTTGTGGCTAAGACTGGGGTATTTCTAAAAAGGGACTTTGTTTCTAGAAAGACTAGTGACAGTACGTTCGATCTTGAATAAGTCCAAGATGTGAACCATAGCATTAAAGCCTCGATGGAAGTTGAACTGGAACCACAAAGTGGTGTGGATGATGTTGTTCCACAATGAGTTGAGGAACCACAACCAGTTCAAGTAGAACGTCGTCAACCTGAGAGATACTCATTTCTCTTGTCTGACCATGATGACGTTGTGCTAATTGAGGATGAGCCTACCTCTTATCAGGAAGCTGTGATGAGTCCAGATTCTGAAATATGGCTAGAGGCCATGAGATCCGAGATGGAATCCATGTACACTAACTAAGTATGGACTTTGGTTGATCCACCTAAAGGGGTCAAACCCATTGGGTGTAAATGGTCTTTAAGAGAAAGACTGACATGGATGGACTTATTTATAAGGGTCGCTTGGTAGCTAAAGGTTTCAAGCAAATTCATGGTATTGACTATGATGAAACCTTTTCTCCAGTAGCGATGTTTAAATCTATTCGGATCATGCTTGCTATTGCAGCGTACCATGATTATGAGATCTGGCAGATGGATGTCAAAACCGCGTTTCTGAATGGAAACCTGCTCGAGGATGTGTACATGACACAACCTGAGGGTTTTGTAGATCCACAGCATACTAGCAGAGTATGCAAGCTGCATTGGTCCATTTTCGATGATGCAATCAAACAGTTTAGTTTCATCAAGAATGAAGATGAACGTTGTGTCTACAAAAAGGTTGTTGGGAGCATAGTTGTCTTCCTTATATTGTATGTGGATGACATACTGCTCATTGGGAAAGACATCCCTTTGAAGCGGTGGAAGGTCCACTCGAGACGGAGTTACGAGGAGGGCGCGAGCAACACGAAGTGGTCAAAGGAAGGAGCTTATGAAGCTGTTGACCTTAGGTTGACCATCCGATCTTCTCATTGGCTTGAGAAGATCGTAGTAGGGCCATAATATAATCATAAAATTATTTGATTAATTATTTCATTGTTTTGTGTGTATGTGATGCATGCTAGTTAATTAAGTAATTAATTAGTGCCTTACGATTAGATTAGATCTAAGTCGTGCACATGATGCACCCTTCGATTAGATTAGATCTATCGAGTATATGATACGCATCATCGTTTAGATTAGATATAAATCACGTCAACTCGTAATGCCTACCATGCCGTGATACCTACCACTACCTCGATCGCATGTTGTTGTTGAATCTGCCAAAGCAGAGCAACACATACTATCTTGGTAGGGTACGGAGGGACAATCTTGGTCCCGCCTATCAACGCATGGGTGAGTACAACTCAATTAGATTGAGTATTCCTAGTTAACTCGGTTGGATCGAGTATAACTATAGACATTCTTCCAACGGTTGGAAAGATAGGTCAAAATCACATATATATTAACTCTCGGGAGTATTAGCCAAAGCTAACTCGAGTTTTAATATAAATGCGGATATTGAACCTATAAACAAGAGTTGCATAGAGATGTAATTGGTAATCGTTACCTACCGATCATACTAAGTCTTGGGCGTATTAGCCAAAGCTAACTCAAGGGTTAGTATGATGTGGATCTTGTCCCACATGAATTATAGAATTCAGTGGGAGAATCATATAGTTAAAGGCCTAATTAAATGATTAAGAATATGATATTTATTTCTGCATTTACTTCTGTTGTAGATTACCATGACGTCGAATACGAACATCTTCTCCCTGCGATCTGTCCGAAGGACAAGCTCAACGGAGCAAATTTCCTGGACTGGTACAGGAACCTGAGAATAGTTCTCACCCAAGAACGTAAACTGTACATTCTGGAGTAGCCCATTCCGGAGGCTCCTCCTGCCACTGCCACGCGAGCAGACCGAGATGCTTACAAGAAGCATCAAGATGACGCATTAGATGTGTCCTGTCTTATGCTCGTGACCATGAACTCTGAGCTTCAGAAGCAACATGAGTTGATGGGCGCTTATGATATGGTTGAATATCTTTGTCACCTATATCAAGGACAAGCAAGGCACTGGCAGAGGAACTCCAAAGAATACCTGGAAGATCTTAAGAAGAAGAGAAATAAGATTTTTACTTCAGGTATACATGTTATAGAAGTCAACCTCTCTATTTCTTCATCGTGGGTATTAGATACCGGATGTGCTTTGCACATTTGTACTAATGTACAAGCACTGAGAAATAGCAGGGCATTGACGAAGGGTGAGATAGACCTACGAGTAGGCAATGGAGCACGGGTTGCTGCTATTGCTGTAGGAACTTACCATCTATCTCTGCCCTCTTGGCTTGTACTAGAATTAGATGATTGTTGTTATGTGCCTACCTTGACTAAGAACATAATTTCAGTTTCTTGTTTGGACAAGAAAGGATTTTCGTTTATAATAAAGAACAAATGTTGTTCCGTCTATTTAAACGATATGTTCTATTGTAGTGCACCTCTGATAAACGGACTCTATATTCTAGACCTTGAGAGCCCTATCTATAACATAAATACCAAGAGGTTCAAGTCAAATGACATGAACCAAACCTACCTCTGACACTGTCGCTTAGGTCATATAAATGATAAGCGCTTATCCCAGCTCCATAAGGATGGTTTGCTGGACTCATTTGATTTAGAATCATATGAGATATGCGAGTCATGCCTACGAGGCAAGATGACCAAGACTCGCTTTAGTGGGCACAGTGAGAGAGCAACTGATTTGTTAGGACTCATACATAGTGATGTATGTGGCCCTTTCAATGTCGCTGCTAGAGGCGGTTATAGGTACTTCATCACATTTACTGATGACTTCAGTAGATATGGTTATGTGTACTTGATGACACATAAGTCTGAATCCTTTGAAAAGTTCAAAGACTTCAAGAATGAAGTACAGAACCAGCTTGGCAAGAGAATTAAGATACTTCGATCCGATCGAGGTGGAGAATATCTTAGCCATAAGTTCCGTGACTATCTAGCTGAGTGTGGGATTCTATCCCAACTCACTCCTCCTGGAACACCACAGTGGAACGGTGTATCCGAAAGGAGGAATCGTACCTTATTAGATATGGTACGATCTATGATGAGTCACACAGATCTTCCGACATACCTTTGGAGCTATGCTTTGGACACGGTAGCATTTATACTCAACCGAGTTCCATCCAAGGCCGTGATAAAGACACCATATAGGATATGGACTGGGAGAGATGCCCTAGTGTCTTTGATGAGGATTTGGGGTTGTGAGGCTTACGTTCGACGTCAAGTCTCAGACAAATTAGGACCCAAATCTGACAAGTGCTTTTTCATTGGATATCCCAAGGAAACTAAGGGATATTACTTCTACATTCCCAGTCAGCACAAGGTAGTTGTGGCAAAGACTGGGGTCTTTCTAGAAAGGGACTTTGTTTCTAGAAAGAGTAGTGGGAGCGCGTTCGATCTTGAAGAAGTTCAAGATGCGAACAATAGCACTGATGCCTCGATGGAAATTGAACTGGAACCACAAAGTGTTGTGGATGATGTTGTTCCACAAAGAGTTGAGGAACAACAACCAGTTCAAGTAGACATACCTCTTCGCAGGTCTGATAGGGTACGTCGTCAGCCTGAGATATACTCATTTCTCTTGTCTGACCATGATGACGTTATGCTCATAGAGGATGAGCCTACCACCTATCAGGAAGCTGTGATGAGACCAGATTCCGAGAAATGGCTAGAGGCCATGAGATCCGAAATGGAATCCATGTACACCAACCAAGTATGGACTTTGGTTGATCCACCTGAAGGGGTAAAACCCATTGGGTGTAAGTGGGTCTTTAAGAAAAAGACTGACATGGATGGACTTATCTATAAGGGTCGCTTGGTAGCTAAAGGTTTCAAGCAGATTCATGGTATTGACTATGATGAAACCTTTTCTCCAGTAGCGATGTTTAAGTCCATTCGGATCATGCTTGCTATTGCAGCTTACCACGATTACGAGATCTGGTAGATGGACGTCAAAACCGCGTTTCTAAATGGAAACCTACTCGAGGATGTGTACGTGACACAACCTGAGGGTTTTGTAGATCCAAAGCATACTAGCAGAGTATGCAAGCTGCATAGGTCCATTTATGGACTAAAGCAAGCTTCTCGAAGCTGGAATCTTCGATTCGATGATGTGATCAAACAGTTTGGTTTCATCAAGAACAAAGATGAGCCTTGTGTCTATAAGAAGGTTGTAGGGGATATAGTTGTCTTCCTCATATTGTATGTGGATGACATACTACTCATTGGGAAGGACATCCCTATGCTTCAGTCTGTCAAGACCTGGCTAGGGAGTTGCTTCTCAATGAAGGACTTAGGTGAGGCATCCCGCATTCTAGGGATACAGATCTATAGAGATAGATATTAGAGATTGTTTGGCCTAAGTCAGAGTACATACATTGACAAGGTACTCCTACGGTTTGCCATGCAGAACTCCAAGAAGGGATTTCTGCCGATGTCACATGGCGTGAGTCTTTCGAAGACTCAAGGTCCCTCTTCTAGAGAGGAGAGAGACCGCATGGATCAGATCCCTTATGCCTTAGCCATAGGATCGATCATATACGCCATGCTATGTACTCGACCTGATGTCTCGTATGCTTTGAGCATGATGAGTAGATACCAGTCAGATCCAGGTGCAAGTCACTAGATAGCGGTCAAGAATATTCTTAAGTACTTAAGAAGGACTACAGAATATTTCTTGATATATGGAGATAATGATGAGCTAGCTGTAAAGGGTTACAGTGATGCTAGCTTCCAGACCAACCAGGATGACTATAGATCGCAGTCGAAATTCGTGTTTTACATTAATGGTGGTGCTGTGAGCTGGAAGAGTTCGAAGCAAGACACAGTAGCTGATTCTACGACAGAGGCCGAGTATATTGTTGCATCAGAGGTAGCAAAGGAGACAGTTTGGATTCGCAAGTTCATCACTGAACTTGGGGTAGTTCCTAGCATTGTTGACCCTATTGAGCTCTATTGTGACAACAATGGAGCTATAGCACAGGCGAAGGAACCTCGCTCACACCAGCGGACCAAACACATACTACGGCGCTTCCATCTCATTCGAGAGATCATCGAGAGAGGAGATGTGAAGATTTGTAGAGTACCTACAGAGGCTAACATCGCAGATCCCTTGACCAAGGCTTTGACACAGAGGAAGCATGATGGTCACACTAGGTCATTGGGGCTTAGAGCCTACACTGATTGATACTAGTGCTAGTGGGAGATTGTTTGCTAGAGCCCTAGAGCCAATCATTTGATGATTGTATTTTGGACTTGTTGTATCATATTCTATATAAATAAAGGCATTTGGTTTTTGGTTATTATACTTACTTGTATTGGTACCAAATAAACTAAGTATAATAACGTCCTTGAGTAGAAGGTTCTTACCTATATCAATCGATTGGTTGAATCGATAGTGAGATGATATAGGGAACACTACTCTAAATCATTCCTAGTCGAGTATTAACATTCAGGGACAATGTTAATGCAATAAGACTAGCATGTAGGTCAACTCGATGACTTGATTTCACAAGTCATGGATATAGAGATATCAAGTTGACACATGGGTATGCATTAGAGAATGTATACTGAATGACCCGCCATGAGAAAGTATCATGGATCGTTATATGAGTGTCATATACTTTCTCATGTGTCTATTAGTATGACTACTAGTCCTTAGACCTGAAGTCACCATGGTTCCCTACATAAGGAGTTATGTATTTTGGTTTCGTCAAATGTCACCCGTAACTGGGTGGACCATAAAGGCGATTACTAGGTATGTAACAAATTATGCGGAGGGATGTGAGTGATGTAGATGGGATCTATCCCTCCTATATGACGAGAGAGACATCGGTATTCTTGATAGAGTGAGACCACGAAGTGGATGGCCATGCCCAAATGAGTCAATATAGGATATTGAGCTCATTTGATTGAGTGAGTCTACTTGGAATTCAAGATTTAGATTGATTAGAGGATGACACAGTCTATGCCTCACATTGATCAATCTAGATGTCTAGGATAGAAGGACACTTGTCATATATTGTGAGGAGTCACAATTAGTAGTCACAAGGTGATGTTGGATCTCAACATTCTTGTAACTTGGGTAGTAATGATGTATTGCTAGATACCGCTCATTACTTATATTTGTAAATGAGTTTAGGGGCATTGCCAATGTTACAAGAACCTATTGGGTCACACACAAAGAACAAGTGGATGGAGATTAGGTTCATATGATGAACCAAGAGGATTAGATTCATTTGATGAATCACATTGGATTAAGAGTAATCCTAATTGGGCTAATTGAGTTGGACTCAAGTTGATTCATGTGTTCAATGAGTCTAATTTAGATTATGACTCATTGAATCAATTTAATTAAATGAATTAGATTCATTATATTAAATTGGCTTGAATTAAATGGTTGGATTAGATCAACCATGAGAGAGATTAAGTTAAGTTTGACTTGACTTGAGAGGAAGATGAAGAGTCAAGTTTGACTTGACTTTATGCCACCTCATTGGTGAGTTGGCATTAAGTGGACCAATGATGATGCTCCACATCATCATGGTTACTTAAGTGAAGTGCCACCTCATGGGAGTTACCAAGAGTTGTAACTCTTGGTATCCCATGGAGGTTACAAACCACTTAATTAGATGAAAAGAGTTTCATTTTGCAATGGTAACTCTCATTCAAGTGATCTTCCTCCTCCTAAGCTCTCTTCTTGCTCCTTCTCTTCTCTTGGTCGTGGGTTTCAAGCAAGGGAGAAGAAAGGAGAGTAAATCTAATCCAAGAAGAAAGGTTAGTGAAAGTCACATAGAGATTTTAGAGGAGTGTGTTCTCTTCTTTTCCTTTCTTCTTCTTCCAATCCTACCCGAGAGCCCTAGGGAGTGCTAGCACACTTGTGGTGCTCTCTTCTCCATCCTTGAGTATTAGAGAACACTTCTTGTTCGTGTGGATATCACTAGAGAGTTGTCTACGTTGACAACTTCGAGATCCGGCATACCGTTGGACTAGCGGGATTTACAAGGGCACGCTTCAAAGGTATAAAATGTTTTTCCTTTGTAGATCTACTGTAGATCATAGTTTGAAACTCATACTCGTATTTTCGAAAGTTTTCTTCGCACGGATCCAAAGGCTAGGGGGTTTCGGGGTTTCCGCGACGCGAAAAAGCGGTTTTTGCGGCCCGAAATACCCAACAAATGGAGCAATAGCACAGGCTAAGGAACCTAGCTCACACCAACGGACCAAACACATACTACGGCGCTTCCATCACATTCGAGAGATTATCGAGAGAGGAGATGTGAAGATTTGCAGAGTACCCACAGAGGCTAACATCGTAGATCCCTTGACCAAGGCTTTGGCACAACGAAAGCATGATGGTCACACTAGGTCATTAGGCCTTAGAGCCTACACTGATTGACACTAGTACTAGTGGGAGATTGTTAGTTAGAGCCCTAAAGCCAATCATTTGATGATTGTTGTATGGACTAGTTGTATCATATTCTTGTATATAAATAAAGGCATTGGTTTCTGGTTATTATACTTACTTATATTGGTACCAAATAACTAAGTATAATAGCGTCCTTGAGTAGAAGGTTCTTACCTATGTCAATCGATTGGTTGAATCGATAGTGAGATGATATAAGGAACACTACTCTTAATCATTCCTAGTCAAATATTAACATTCAGGGACAATGTTAAGGCGACGAGACTAGAATGTTGGTCAACTAGATGACTTGATCTCACAAGTCATGGATATGGAGATATCAAGTTGACACATGGGTATGCATTGGAGAATGTATACTAAATGACCCGCCATGAGAAAGTATCATGGATCATTATATGAGTGTCATATACTTTCTCATGTGGCTATTAGTATGACTACTAGTCCTTGGACCTGAACTCACCATGGTTCCCTAGATAAGGAGTTACGTACTTTGGCTTCGTCAAACGTCACCCGTAACTGGGTGGACTATAAATGTGATTACTGGGTATGTAACAAATATGCGGAGGGATGTGAGTAATGTAGATTGGATCTATCCCTCCTATATAATGGGAGTGACATCGATATTCTTGATAGAGTGAGACCACGAAGTGCATGGCCATGCCCAAATGAGTCAATATGAGATATTGAGCTCATTTGATTGAGTGAGTCTACTTGGGATTCAAGATTTAGATTGATTAGTGGATGACACGGTCTATGCCTCACATTGATCAATCTAGATGTCAAGGATAGAAGGACACTTGTCATATATTGTGAAGAGTCACAATTAGTAGTCACAAGGTGATGTTGGATCTTAACATTCTTGTAACTTGGGTAGTAATGATGTGTTGCTAGATATCACTCATTACTTATGCTTCTAAATGGGTTTAGGAGCATTGCCAACATTACAAGACCTATAGGGTCACACACAAAGGGCAATTAGATGGAGATTAGGTTCATTTGATGAACCTAAAGGATTAGGTTCATGTGATGAACCAAATTGGATTAAGAGTAATCCAAATTAGGCTAATTGAGTTGGACTCAATTTAGTTCATGTGTAAGATGAGTCTAATTTGGACTTAGACTCATTGAATCAATTTAATTTAATGAATAAAGATTCATTAAATTAAAATTAACTTGAATCATTGGTTAGATTAGATCAACCATGGGAGAGAAGTGGTCAAGTTTGACTTGACTTGAGAGGAAGATGAAGGGTCAAGTTTGACTTGACCATTTGCCACCTCATTTGTGAGTTGGCATTAAGTGGGCTAATTATGATGTGCCACATCATCAAGGGTTCCACATGTGTGTGCCACCTCATGAGGGAGATTAAGAGTTGTGACTCTTGATATCCCATGGAGGTTTAAAAGCCTTCTTGAAAAGTGGCCGGCCACTTGTGTGATTGTGTGTGAGTTTCATTTTTGGTGTAACTCCCATCTTCTTCCTCCTCTCATCTTCTTCTCCCTCTCTTCCTCCTTGCCGTGACCATCAAAGGTGTCAGCACACCTTTTGTGTGGTTTTCTCCATCTCTTGCTTGTGTGGATACACATAGAGGAGTATCTACTTTGATACTCTCGAGATCCGGCAAACCTTGGACGAGCGGGATTACGCGAAGGCCTTCGCATCAAGGGTAACCTCTTTTCCTTTACAGATCTAGTGTAGATCTAGGTTAGAGAAACTTGTACATGAAATTTTGTTTTATAAACTTCGTACGGATCCGTGGCATAGGAATTTCGAGGTTTCCGCAACACAAAAAGCGATTTTTACGGCCCGAAAAACCCAACAAGTTGGCCGGTCATATGCTGTGAATCTTATATAAGGCTAAATGCCTTTATACTCGGACGGTCCTTGCCCGGCGAAGCATATATGAGCAGTGGGTGCTCTCTCGTCCTACGATCGGCCGGTCATTTGCTGCGTATCTTATATAAGGCTAAATGCCTTTATACTCAGATGGACTTTGCCCGACTGAGCATATATGAGCACGTGGGTGCTCTCTCGGCCTGTGATCGACCGATCATATGCTGTGTATCTTATATAAGGCAAAATGCCTTTATGCTCGGGCGAGCTTTACCCGACCGAGCATATATGAGCGTGGGGATGCTCACTCGACCCATATTAGTATCAAAAAATGATATTTTTAGAAAATTTCTTATTAATTTAGTTGATAAAAATTTATTTGGAATTCCAAATCCTTTGTTAGTCTCTTAGAAAATGATATTTATTTACTAGAAAATTAAATGCTTTAATTATGCATTTGATAGAAATTATTTTTTATTATTCGTTACGAATTTTTTTATGGCAAAATATTTTGATGAGAGGAGAAAATTTCAGTAGAGGAGAAAATTTCAGAATTTTTTTTAACTTTAATAAAATTTATAATGAATTTATTAATTAGAAAATTTTCTAATATAAATGTTCAAAAAATCTGAATTTTTTGCCCGTTACATTTGGCATGCCCAGAAAAATAGATTTTTCATGACAATAATTTTTCTAAGGACATATTAATCATTTCTCATATGAACAAAAAATTTTACATTTTTTTTAACTCCCGTATGTTTTTACTAATCAAAGAGAGAGAAATATGAAAGTTAAGTAGGGGAGATTGAGATTGATTTTTATTTCTTTTGGACTAAATTGTAAAATACTTTCAGAACTATTTTTTTTCTCTCTCAATTATCTTATTTAACTTAGGTTGATTCATATCGAATAGTGAGAGATTATAAGTATTCCATTGTGTAGTTTTGATATAATCAATCAAGTTATAATAAGGCCTTGTGGATCCAATGTTTTGTGTCTAAGTGTACAGGAACCTAGGAATACAGAAAGTCGAACGAAAGATGCAATGAGTGAGAACATGGGAAGAGAGTTGACGGGTTGGGTGCATCCGAGGGAAGAGGAGCTGCGGAAGACGACAACGACGGAGCGAGAAGGATGCGATCCAAGGAATGAGAAGCCGAGAGGAAGTCTGATTGAGCTCAACTCTGGATGGTTAATGTTGGGATCTAGCGCGCTAAACACGCGAAAACGCAGCGAAAATTTACTAGATCCTCCATCCAGCAGATCCATGCGAAGGGAAGAAACATTGCATACAAACAATCTATACTAAGTTACATGATAGGAGTATACCCTTGATCCGTGCACACGATCTCCCGACAGCTCGGATCTTAGCACGATCACACATCCGCGCCTCTATGGTATCCACACGAACAAGTCTTGTCTTTGCTTGTCTCATAAACAAAGCAAGATGGAGAAGAAAACACCTAAGGTTGTGCTAGCATCCTCACCTAGGAGTTTCGGCCAAGAGAGGCAAGGAGGAAGACGAAATGCAAAAGGTCTCACACCTTCTCATCTACACAAAAATTATCATCCAAATGATATATATATATATATATATTTATCACATGAATACCAAGGGTTTTGCCCCTTTATCTTCCCATCCAATGGCTCAAAATTAACCATTTAATCTAATGGTTCAATTTTGACCATTCAACTTCCTTGGTGAACACAAGTTCACCCAATGAGTCCAACCCATTGATTCTCATGCAACTCGACTCAATCCAACAATTGGATCCCTTTGAGTCTAACTCAATGAGTCAAATTCGGATTACACATAATCCAATGATTCATTACATGAACCTATCTCCATATCAACTTGTTCTTTATGTGTGACCCTATAGGTTCTCATAACGTTGGCAATGTATCCAAATCACCATTTAGATACATAAGTAATGAGTGGCATCTAGCAAGGTATCATTGCTACCCAAGTGACGAGAAAGTCGAGATCCGATCTAACCTGTCCGTGGCTATTATCTTGTATGACTTGGTCCCTCTATCATTGATATTTAGATTGATCAATGAGGCATAGACCGTGTCATCCTCTTATCAATCTTTGTGTTTCTTGATCTCCAAGTAGACACACTCAAACAAATGAGCTCAATATCTCATATTGACTCATTTACGCATGGCCATGCTTTCTTGTGTCCTACTAATCAAAGGGCCCACTGTAAGGAACTAGGGCGCTAAACACGAGAAAGCGCAGCGGAAAACATCTAGTTCCTTTCCAATAGATCCATGCGAAAGAAAATCATATACTAAGTATTAATTATCTACATGAGAAAGTTATACCTTTGTTGCGTGCCCTTCGTAATCCCGATTCCAACGTTTCTTTAGATGCAGATCTTAGTGCGATCAAGTGGCCACGCCTCTATGGTATCCACACTAACAAGTCTCGTTTGTCTCACAAACTCACAAGGTGGAGAATGAAACAACCAAAAGTTGTGCTAGCAACCTTTCTTGGAGGTTTCGTCCAAGTGGAAGAGAGGAGGAGGAAGAAGAGCTAGAACACCAAAAACTCATCATGAAAATGAATCCAAAAACCCTTTTTATAGATTCATGAAGTTACCTCATGCCTTAATGTCAATTTCTTGATTGACATTAATATTTGTCTTCATCCAATGAATCCAATGCATGTGCAATTCAAATGGTTCACTCTTCATCCAATGAATTCAATGCATGCAATACATGAGCAATTCAAATTTTCACTCTTCATCCAATGCATCCAATGAATGAGTAACTCAAGTTGTACACTCTCTTCATGAATTTAAATTTCATGAAATCATATAATGAGTCCAACTCATTATTCATTAATTAATTCATAAAATCATATAATGAGTCTAACTCATTAATCATCAAATAATTCATGAAATCATATAATTAGTCCAACTCATTAATCATTAATCTAATTGATTCAATGAGTCTAATTTGAATTGGACTCAATCCAATAGTTGGATTTAATTGAGTCTTACTCAATGAGTCCAATTTGAATTAGATTTAATCCAATGATTCATCATATAAATCCATCTCCATTGACTTGTTCTTTGTGTTTGACCCAATAGGTTCTCCTAACGTTGCCAATGTATCCAAATCAACATTTAAATACATAATAAATCAGTGGCATCTAGCAAGGCATCATAGTTACCCAAGTGACGAGAATGTCGAGATCCGACTTAACCTTTCCGTGGCTATTATCTTGTATGACTCAATCCTTCTATCCTCGATATCTAGATTGATCTATGAGGCATAGACCGTGTCATCCTCTTATCAATCTTTATGTTTCTTGATCTCTAAGTAAACACACTCAATTAAATAAGCTCAATATCACATATTGACTCATTTAAGCATGGTCGTTCATTCTCGTGTCCTACTAATCAAGGGGCCCATAGATATCACTTCCGTCATATGAAAGGGATAGATCCCATCTACATCACTCACTTCCCTCCGAATAATTTATTGCATACCCAGTGATCGACTTTATAGTCCACCCTATTACCAGACCTGACCACGGTTCAGAACCGCCGGTTCGACGATTCCAGGCAGGTCGACCCTTAACCTTAACCGCCCAAGACGGTTACGGTTCACGGTTCAGAACCGCCGGTTCACGGTTCGGTTCACGGTTAGTCACGGTTCGCCACGGTTCAAGATTAATATGTTAAAAAAAATTAAAAATTAAACATTAAACAATAAAAATTAGAAATTCAAATTTATTGAAAAAAGGGCTTGCACTTATTTAAGTTGCCTACATATCCCTTTAGGGGAATCAAAGCCCACGTAGTTCTTTTACATTTTTATCCTTTTACATTTTCATTCACTTCCATTTCCTGTTCCTGTCGTATTTGTTCCTTCAGTATCAAAATCTTCAACTTCGTCATCTGAAAGTTGCATTTCTTGGATTCTTTTCTCCGCTCTCGTCCAATCATCCAGTAATGCTTGGGCTTCCAATGAGTCGGGAGACAAAGTTGATCGTCGTTCATCTAATATGTTGCCGCCGACACTGAACGTCTGCTCCACAGCAACAGTTGACACTGGACAAGCTAAAATTTCTTTTGCGATCACGGAGAGAACGGGAAAGCTTTGAGCCTTCTTTGACCACCACTTTAAGATATCGAAGTTTTCGCTATCTGCTTCATTAAAATCAAAAGAAGTCGTAAAATAATTCTCAAGTTCCTGTGTAGAACTTGAGGATCCTCGTGGACGTTTTGTCCGTTCTTTTAATAAGAGTTGTGATTTTGTAAGTTTTAAATTACTACTAGTAGTTTGTTGAATTTCAAAAATATTAATTTGTGTTCCATATTTTGCATAATATTGATTATAAATATCATATAAATAAATTCTAACATTATATATAATATTAACTAGATCAGGGGAAGAAGAATCTTTAATTGGAATTAAAGCGTCATAATATAAAGTTAACATTTCTTGTAAAACTTCTAATTTAAATCTAGGATCTAAAGCAAATGCAATTAAATAAATTTTAAGAATTAAATAAAAATATTTTTCCCATTTAGTTTTGATAGCTAAGATGCAAGGAGATAAAGATTCATTATTAATATGTTCATTTAAAACTAATACTATATTAGAAAAATTTTCTAAAACTTATTGAGCAGTGGGATAATAAACACCAGAAAGTTGTTCGGTTGCATCATTAAATACTTTTAAAATTTCACAAATACTACTACAAATATTCCATTGTTGTGAAAATAAATATATATTAGTATTAGTGTTTTGTGCAAAAAATGAACATAATAATTCTTTATATTGAAATGAATCTTGTAATAATTGGTATGTTGAATTCCAACGTGTTGGTACATCACGTGGAAATTTTTTAGGTCTCATTCCATTAATTTTACAAAACCTACCCCATTGTTTCATTATAGATGGATGAGACCATAAATAAGAAATTGCAATTCTAATTGGTTTAATATAACTTTCTAAAATTTTTAAATCATCTTGAACACATAAATTTAAAACATGGCATACACATCGAATATGAAAAAATAAACCTCCAATAATAGGTTGACAAACAAATTTTAGATCATCTATACAAGCGGTATTAGAACTAGCATTATCTAATGATATTGAAAATATTTTATGAGTTAAACCATATTTTTCTAAAATTAAACATAATAATTGTGCGATATTATGAGCATTATGTGATTCATCAAAAACTCTATAAGCTAATAATCTTTTTTGGAGGTTCCAAGAGTTATCAATCCAATGGCAAGTCACACCCATATACGAATGTGTTTGCTAATGATCACTCCAAATATCGGAACATAAAGAAACTTTATTATCTAATTTACTAAATTCATCAATTAAATTCTTTTTTCCTTGTTTTACTAATTTTTTAATTGTACGAGTAAGTGTAGTCCTAGGAACACGTTTAGCACATGGATTAAGAGATTCTTTACAAAAATCTTCAAATGTGCATTTAGATCCAAAACTAAAAGAAAGATGTTCTACGGAAACAAATTTAGCTAATGATTCTCTTAATTTATTATCCGAATATAAAAATAAACCGGAATCGGTACTACCGCTAGTTGAAGAAAATCTTGATAATTGTGTTTGAGAACGGTCGAGTCCATATTCCGTCGGGTGCTTCGTTTCTACATGTTGTTTCAACGACCCATAGCCGCCGCCGACTTGGAATTTGTAGGAAGCATTGCAGTGCTTACATTTTGCACGCATTTCTCCCGACGGAAGAGTGACCTTCTCAAAATGTTTAGTAAAAATAGAAGACTTTAGAGGAGGAAGTTCCCGAACCTTAGAAGTAATTGCATCGGTACTTCCTTGTGTTTCGGGTGTCGGATTCGGAAGATGCTCGATCTCATCATCGGTGGATTGAATGTTGGGGTCCTCCTCCCGCGGATTCATTATTTGCTTTCCCTTCCGAGCTCGAGAAGATGCACCTCCGCGGCCTCCTTCCATTGTAATTGAAAATTGAAAACGAAAGCGTGTAGAGATTAGAGAATATGAAAATGAGATTAATAGTAGAGAAGATGTGTGTGAAAAATGATGAAATGAGCTCTCTATTTATAGAGTTTTGATAGTAACGGACACTAAATCATAGCCATTGATCAAAAAACGGTCAAATGATCCTAACCGTTGAAAAAAATACCCAAAAAACCCTCCCAACGGCTACGAACCGGCGGTTCCAACGGCTATGAACCGCCGGTTCCAACGGCTATGAACCGCCAGTTAACTGGCAGTTCAAGCCATTTTAAAAAAAATAAAAAATTTGTTTGCGGCTGAACCGCCGGTTCAACCCGCCGGTTAACCGGCGGTTCGCCGGGTTTACAGCCCATGAACCGGAACCGGCCCGGCAACTTGCCGGGTCGGTTCTGGTTCGATCCGGCGAACCGGATCAACGGGCAACCGGCCTGTTGACCCAGTTACGGGCCCGGGCCGGGTCCGGGCCAGACCCGGCCCGGGGTCGGGTCTACCTATTAAGGGTGACGTTTAACGATACCAAAGTATACAACTCCTTATGTAGGGAACCGTAGTGACTTCAGGTCTAAGGACTATTCATACTAATAGTCACATGAGAATGTTTATGGCACTCATATAACGATCCATTAAATATTCTCATGGCGGGTCATTCAGTATATATTCTCTAATATATACCCATATGTCAACCTGATATTTCATATCCATGACTTGTGAGATTAAGTCATCCGTTGACCTACATGCTAGTCTCAATGCATTAATATTGTCCTTGCATATTAATGCTTGACTAGGAATAGTTAAGAGTAGTGTTCTATGTATATCTACAATATCTCACTATCAATTCAACCAATTGATATGTTGTAGATTAGAACCTCCTACTCTAGGACATTATTATACTTATTCATTCGGCACTAAATTGAAATAAATATAATAACCAACTTCGCCTTTATTAATAATGAAATATGATACAAAAGGAGCCCTTTACAATCATCTCATAATTGGTATTAGGGCTATTACTAACAATCTCCTTCTAGCATTAGTGTCAATCACTGAAATATCTAATACCCAGTGACCTAGTATGACCATCATTCTTCCTTTGTGCCAACGCTTTGGTCAAGGGATCCGCAATGTTAGCATCGGTCGGTACTCTACATATATTCACATTTCCTCTATCGATGATCTCTCGAATGAGATGGAATCACCATAGTATATGTTTGGATCTTTTATGAGAGCGAGGTTCCTTAGCATATGCAATAGCCCCATTATTATCACAATAGAGGTCTATTGGGTTTGCTATACTAGGAACAACACCAAGCTCGGTAATGAACTTCCTGAATCAAACAACCTCATTTGCTGCAGCTAAAGCAGCAATGTACTCGGCCTCTATTGTAGAATCAGCGACTGTGTCTTGCTTTGAACTCTTCCAGCTCACAGCACCACCATTTAAGCAAAATACATACCCTGACTGCGATCTATAATCATCCTTGTCAGTTTGGAAGCTAGCATCGGTGTAACCCTTTACAACAAGCTCTTCATCACCTCCAAAGATCAAGCAATAATCTTGAGTCCTTCTTAAGTACTTAAGAATATTCTTGACTATTGTCCAGTGACCTTCACCTAGATCCGACTGGTATCTACTCGTCATACTTAACGCATACGAGACATCTGGGCGAGTACAAAGCATGACGTATATGATAGACCCTATTGCAGATGCATAAGGAATCTGATCCATGCGGTCCCTTTTTTCCTTAGAAGAGGGGCATTGAGTCTTCAAAAGACTCACACCATGTGACATAGGTAGGAATCCCTTCTTGGAATTCTCCATGGCAAAACGTTTAAGCACCTTGTCAATATATGTACTCTGGCTTAGACCAAGCAATCTTTTAGATCTATCTCTATAGATCTTAAGACCTAAAATGTAGGTTGCTTCACCTAAGTTTTTCATTGAAAAATAATACCCAAGCCATGTCTTCACTGATTGAAGAGTAGGGATATCATTTCCAATGAGAAGTATGTCATACAATATGAGAAAGATGACTTTGCTCCCACTAACCTTCTTGTAGATACAAGATTCATCTTCATTCTTAATGAAACCCAAATGTTTTAATTGCATCATCGAATCGAAGATTCCAGCTTCTAGAAGCTTGCTTTAATTCATAAATGGATCTTTGTAACTTACACACCTTTCCAGCATTCTTGGGATCTACAAAACCCTCAGGTTGTGTCATGTACACATCCTCGAGTAGATTTTCATTAAGAAATGTAGTTTTGACATCCATCTACTAGATCTCATAATCATAAAAGGTTGCAATAGCAAGCATGATCTGAATGGACTTGAGCATCACAACTTGTAACGCCCGCCCTCCCTGCTACCCTAAGGGACGGGGCTACGATACTCTACGTATAAATTTTTCTTTTTAAAACAGCGGAAGACTTAAAATAATTTTCATAGTTTTAATAAAACTTTTCTTTTAAATTTCTTTTGAACTATACTATCACATGGCATCAAAATCATAACATCAAATCCAGTGGAATCATAATGTCAAGCCACACATGTTTAGGTATCACAAGTCATAAAATACCAATGCATAGTTCTTTAAAGAAAACTTTAAGCAGGTTTTTATTTATTTAGTTGCCTAGCCACCGCCACACACATCTTCGTTGCCCCTCCTGCTGCTCCTCTAACTCATCCAGCTTTTTCCTTTATCTGTGGTACAAGGAAAGTAAGCTATGAGCACTCATGGCTCAGTAAGTTCCTTTCCTACTCACTAAAACCAACAATCAGCACATAATCAAGAATGCATCAACAAGTCATAATCTAAACTAATCATGGCATAACATAGCATTCTATTCAAGCATATCATGCATCATAATATAATCTCAACTAGTCATAGCATATCAAGCATCACCATGGCCGAAACATATACATAGTGCATTGCATAAAACATAGCTAGACATGGCATAACAACAAGTATCATGGTATATCAAAGCATGGCCAAAACATTTATATCAAAGCATCATACTATGGCCGAAACATGTACATCAAGGCATCATCATATCCTTGGCCGAAATCTATATATCAAGCATCAACAACTCAATGGCCAAAACATGTCTATAAGGTATAGCATGAACATAACGTAATCATACCTTATCATGGCATATCATAATCAAGAGCATAACATGAAACATAGCATAATCATAAGGTGTATGCAATATGATTTTGGAAAACATGTATCCGCAAAACATGTGTATGTCTCATGATCCTTTAAACCATTTTCTTTTACATATATACTTGAAAATAATATCAACATATTTAGGGCCCCGGCTTGTACCATACATACATAACATAGATGCGCGCGTCCTAAGTATATCCAAGGTAGCAAGTCTTGAATCATACTAGGAACTAGGTCAAGATCACAAAGCATGGCCTAGGGGCGTATTTAAAGAGTCCATCCCTTATTAGCCCAGATCACAAAGCAAGGCTTAGCCTAGATCACACAGCAAGGCTTAAGGGTGTACCAAGGAGCCCATCCCTTATTAGCCCAGATCACAAAGCAAGGCTTGGCCTAGATCACAAAGCAAGGCCTAGGGACTGATTAGGAGTCCACCCTTGGTACAAGCCACTCACATATAAAGTAAAATACATGTCATACATATCATGTATCATAAAAGCATGCATCACTTAGGCACACATCATATCATAAAAGTATGCATCACTTAGGCATACATCATATCATAAAAGTATGCATCACTTAGGCATACATCATATCATAAAGGTATGCATCACTTAGGCATACATCATGTCATAAAAGTATGTATCACTTAGGCATACATCATATCATAAAGGTATGCATCACTTAGGCATACATCATGTCATAAAGGTATGCATCACTTAGGCATACATCATATCATAAAGGTATGCATCACTTAGGCATAGATCATAAAAACATGCATATCTTAAGCATAAAGCATATCATCAAGCATGCATGATTTAACCACATATCATATCATGAAAGCATGCATATTTTAAGCACTAAACATAGCATCAAGCATGCATAATTTAACCACATATCATAACATAAGCATGCATAATTTAAGCACAAAGCATATCATATCATAAAAGCATGCATATCATATCATAAGTCATAAATCACAAGCATACATATTAAGCATAAGGGTGTATCTTGTGATTATCCTATCATAGGAAACATGGTATCATATTTATCTTGGTTTTAAGCTTCCTAAACCCTTGTGGCCGAAACCCCTTTGAAGCTCAATTTAGGTTAAACACAACATCCAAGCATGTGGCACCTAAATTATCATCATAGCATTTTCATAGGAAGCATTATAAACATGATTAACTTAGTTTCTAAGTTCCTCAAGTCCCTAATTTCATATGGCCGAAACCTTAAGGTGTGGAACAAGGTTCCATATGACATAAAAGCATGGACAACTTTAAATCATATTTATAACATTTTTACCAAGGAACAAGGTAAACACATTTGACACATTTGAATTAGTTCCTAAGTTCTTTAAGCCCTTAACATATATCATGGCCGAAATTTAACAAGTTCTCATTAGGGCTACAAACAAGCATACAAGCATGTGAACTTGGACTAACATTATGTATAAATTCATACAAGGCATCATCCAATAGTTATGGCCGAAACAAACCCTAGCATCATTTTAGGTCATAAAACAACATATAGCATTTGAACCTTGGCTTTCTACTTATCATATTTCATGTAGAGTGACATGAGCATATTTAATTTAGGTCCTAGGGTTTCTAGGGCATCTAAACCTTCATGGCCGAGACTTACAATGGTCCATTTAGGTCATGGAAAAATCATACAAGCATGTGACACAATCAATAGGTTATCATATTTTCATAAGAAGCATTTTAACACCTTTGGTTTAAATTCTAGGGCCTCTAGGTCATTTAAATCCTTTTTGGCAGAAACTCATCAGTGTTTAAACTTGCTTCAAGTAACATAAAAACATATGAAGTCATACAAGTTTCATAGCATGTGTAAAGACAAACATAATGAGCATACATATGAATTGTGTCTTAGGCTTTCTAGGTTTCTTTTTCTCTTTTTCTTTTATTTTTTTCTCATGGCCGAAACCTACCATTCTTTAGCTAGGTTTTTATGTGGCCTAAAGAATGAAAAACCTAAGTAAATTTCATGGTAAAATTTACTAAGAAACATATATATATATTTGGTTCATGAACAAACTTGGACTCTTGTGATCATACATGTCATATGTCATATAACCAATTTTTCTACACCCTAATCAAGCATGAGGGCATTAGACAAATTTCATATCTAAACATCACAGAGGTATTGAGCATATTAAAGTTTTGTTTAAGCTTTTCTAAGCTATTCATCTCATCATGGCCGAAAACCCTAAGAAAGAGTTCATGAAGTTCTAGCAATATTCAAACATACAACTCTTTTAAGATATTTGTATTCTATCACATGAGCATGTTTATTTAAATTTAAGGGTCTTCCTAACCCTAAACCCTTTCTTGGCCGAAACATATGAGTGGGTTTTCTTTTAGTTCAAATATCTTCTAAGCAAGAAAACTAATACATGATCCTTAATATTTCATAGGAAGAACCTTGTACTAGTTGGGTAAAACAATAAATTTCCCTAGCCTCTTAAAAATATTTTTGGCCGAAATTCTAGGGTTAAGTACTTCTCTGATCAAGCATCATATAGGTATAAAAACATGAAGAAGAACCCTTTTCCATGGCATAGAAAATCTATCATGTAGTGAAGACTAGTTAAACATCACTAGATTTTTGAAAGCTCTTCTTAGCCGAATTTTCTCAAACTTGTTTCTAGGTTTTAAAATCTTCATAAAATCCAAAAAACACATAAAAGCCTTGTACCACAGGTGAGGGGAAGCTTACATCCTTTTTCGCTTGTGGATCTAAGGTATGGTGAAGAAGAAGTAGCCACTTCTTCTAGTTCCTTTCCCTTGATTCCTTTGCTAAATCCTCCTTGTATCTTAGGTTTTCTTAGGAGAAAGCCTTGGCTTGGGGCCGAAAATGGAGGAGAGAGGAACTGAGGTTTCGGTGAGGGAGAGGAGAGAATGAGAAAAATGAGAGAAAATAGAATTTTCCCTTTACATATTCTCTTTTATGTTAAGGGGGAAGAGGTAGCAAACTTAGTTTTTGCTTTCCTTCTCCCTTAGCCTTTTTTTTCTATTTTATTTTTATTTTTTTTTATTTATTTATCCCCATCATTCATGGTGAAATAAGGGGGAATGAATCCCCTTAATGGTCTCTTTTATTTTCGGCAAGAGAAGAGAGAAAGAGGGAGAGGAAGGGAGGAAGGCAAATTGCCTTTCTCTTGTTCTTTACTTGTTTTCTTTTGGCTATCTTTTATTCTCACCTTTATCATGAGTTTCCCTCCTTTGCTATCAATATCTTCTCTCTATCCCAATTGGTTATTACCCATTAACTCTATGAAATATAATATAAGAGGTTCAAGGTTCAATCCTTGACCATTACTTCTTTTTATTTCATTTTATTTCTTTTTACTTCAACTCACTTCTTATTATTTTTCTAAGACAAAATTCATCATTCTCATATTTATTCTTAAAAGCTTAGTGGGTGTTACACAACTGGTGAAAAGGTTTCATCATAGTCTATACCATGAATCTGCTTGAATCCTTTAGCCATCAATCTACCTTTATAGGTATGCATATGACCATCCATGTCTGTCTTCACTTTGAAAACCCACTTACACTCAATGGGTTTGATCCCTTCAGGTGGATCAACCAAAGTCCATACTTGGTTAGTGTACATGGATTCCATTTCGGATCTCATGGCCTATAGCCATTTCTCAGAATCTGGGCCCTGTACAGTTTCCTGATAAGATGTAGGCTCATTGAGACCAATAAGCTCTACATCACCATGGTCAGACAAGAAAAAAAAATATCTCTCAGGTTGACGATGGATCCTATCAGATCTGTGTAGAGCTTGTGCTACTTGAACAGGTTGTTATTCCACAACATCTTGCGGTGTAACAAAATCATGATCCACAACATCTTGTGGTTCCTGTTCAGTTTCCATCAAGGCATCGGTGCTAGTTTGTGTATCTTGAATTTCTTCAAGATCGACAATACTCCCACTAGTTCTTCTAAAATAAATTCCCTTTCTAGAAAGACACCAGTTTTGGCAACAAACATTTTGCCTTGCGTGAGATTATAGAAGTAATATTCCTTTGTTTCCTTGGGATATCCTACAAAATATCACTTGTCTGATTTGGGTCCTAGTTTATTGGAGACTTGTCATCGAACGTAAGTCTCACATCCCCAAATCTTCATGAAAGACATCTTGGGACTCTTCCCAGTCCATAGAGTATATGGTGCCTTTATGACAGCCTTGGATGGAACGCGGTTAAGTGTGAAAGCGGTCGTCTCTAGAGCATGTCCCCAGAAGGAAGTAGGAAGTTATGTTTGAATCATCATCGTTCGTACCATATCTAATAAAGTACGATTTCTCCTTTCTGATACATCATTCCATTTTGGTGTTCCAGGTGGAGTGAATTGAGATATTATCCCACACTCAACGAGATGGTCATGAAACTCTTGGCTAAGATATTCCCCACCTCGATCTGATTGAAGCATCTTAATATTCTTACCAAGTTGATTTTGTACTTCATTCTTGAATTCTTTGAACTTTTCAAAGGATTCTGACTTATGTCGCATTAGATATACATAACCATATCTACTGAAATCGTCAGTAAAAGTAATGAAGTAATGGTAGCCTCTTCTAGCTGCTATTCTGAAAGGGTCACATACATCTGTATGTATGAGTCCTAACAAGTCATTAGCTCTTTTGCTATGTCCACTAAATGGAGTCTTTGTTATCTTGCCTTGAAGACAAGATTCACATATCTCATATGATTCAAAATCAAATAAGTCCAAAAGTCCATCCTTATGGAGTTGAGATATGTGACTCTCATTTATGTGACCCAAGCGACAATGCCATAGATATGTTTGGTTCAAATCATTAGACTCGAACCGTTTGGTATTTATGTTATAGATTGGATTGTCAAAGTCTAGAACATAGAGTCCATTCACAAGATGTGCACTACAATAGAACATTTTATTGAAATAAATGGAACATCATTTATCCTTTATTACAAATGAGAATCCTTTCTTGTACAAACAAGAAATAGAGATGATGTTCTTAGATAAGGCAAGCACATAACAGCACTCTTCAAGTTCTAATACAAGTCCAGTGGGCAAAGATAAGGAAAATGTTCCTACAGCTATAGCAGCAACTCTTGCGCCATTGCCTACTCGTAGGTCCACTTCGCCCTTTGTCAATATTCTACTATTTCTTAAGCCCTGCACATTAGTACAAATGTGAGATACACATCCGGTATCTAATACCCATGAAGAAGAAATAGATAGATTGACTTCTATAACATGTATACCTGAGGCAGAAGTTTCACTTTTCTTCCTTTTCACTTCCTCTAGGTATGATTTGCAGTTCCTCTTCCAATGCCCAATCTCACCACAGTGGAAGCAGGTTCCTTCCTTAGCCACCCCGCCTTTGGGTTTCAGTGCATAAGCCTTGCCCTTGCCTTTGGTTTGGGTTTTACCCTTACCTTTGGGCTTCCATTTGCCTTTGCCCTTTGGCACCATTAAAATGGTGCTAGGCTTTGCCTTCTTAAGGTTGAGTTCAGCAGTTCTCAACATGCTCAACATCTCAGGCAATGGTTTGTCAATTTCATTCATGTTATAGTTCATGACAAATTGACTATAGCTTTCGGGCAATGATTGTAAAATTAGGTAAGTGGCCAATTCTTGACCTAGTGGGAATCCCAACCTTTGTAGATTCTCGATCATCTTGAGCACATAAGGCCCTACGGGACTTCCTTCTTGCATTCTGCATTGAAATAGAGCTTCTAAGATCCCAAATCTCTCATGTCTTGCTTGTCCTTGATATAGTTGTCTAAGGTGTTCAACCATATCATAGGCGCCCATGTTCTCATGTTGCTTCTGAAGCTCAGAGTTCATGGTGGCGAGCATAAGGCATGACACATCTAATGCGTCATCTTGATGCTTCTTGTAAGTATCCCTATCAGCTCTAGTGGCAGTAGCAGGGGGTGCTTCAGGAATGGGCTGTTGTAGGACGTACAGTTTTCGTTCTTACTTGAGTACTATTCTTAAGTTTCTGTATCAGTCTAGGAAGTTAGCTCCATTGAACTTGTCCTTATCAAGGACAGATCGCAGAGAGAGAGTATTTGACGTATTTGACGACATGGTGATCTACAACAATAAAATGTAAAAATTAGTATCATATTTTGATCATTTACTAGGCCTTTAATTAAATGATTCTCCCACTAAATTGTAAAGCTTTTGGTAGAAGCAAGTCATGGATGTGGTTTTACCCACACTACTAGCTCCAAATCCAATCGCGATAACATTTATGTGGGACAAGATCCATATTATACTGCACCTTGAGTTAACTTTGGCTAATCGCCCAAGACATAGTATAACTTAGGCAGGCAACATTTACCAATTACATCATATGTAACTCTTGTATCATTGTGTGAACAAGACTATTTGTTCATTTGCCCATCTTATGAAATTCACATTATAACTCATCTTGAGTTAGCTTTGGCTAATCGCCTAAGACTAGTATAATTTTGAATTTCATTGTATGGGATATGCCTCTAAGTTCTTAACTTAGTTAAGTCACACTCAAAGTTTTAGTAGTCATACATCACAATTGTCCTTCACACTCTAGCAAGATAAATCGAGTCACTTTGCTTTGGCAAAACCTTACTATAATTGATCGAGCTAGTAGTGAGTACTAATCTTTGGTAGGCATATTTAATAGACTTAATCATGATTAAACTACACATGCATCACATACAATCATAGCATATCATGGCATACATCACATATATGCATAAAAGAAATCGTGACATGGTTATGGCCCCATAATCTATGATCCTCTCAAGCCAATGAGAAGATCAAAAGGTCAACCTAGGCAAAAGCATCTTCTCCAAGTGCTTCAAAAGCATCTTCTCCATGTTAGCTAGAGCCCTAGAGCCAATCATTTGATGATTGTATTTTGGACTTGTTGTATCATATTCTATATAAATAAAGGCATTTGGTCTTTGGTTATTATACTTACTTGTATTGGTGCCAAATAAACTAAGTATAATAACGTCCTTGAGTAGAAGGTTCTTAACTATATCAATCGGTTAGCTGAACCGATAGTGAGATGATATAGGGAACACTACTCTTAATCATTCCTAGTCGAGTATTAACATTCAGGGACAATGTTAATGCAATAAGACTAGCATGTAGGTCAACTCGATGACTTGATCTCACAAGTCATGGATATAGAGATATCAAGTTGACACATGGGTATGCATTAGAGAATGTATACTGAATGACCCGCCATGAGAAAGTATCATGGATCGTTATATGAGTGTCATATACTTTCTCATGTGGCTATTAGTATGACTATTAGTCCTTAGACCTGAAGTCACCATGGATCCCTACATAAGGAGTTATGTACTTTGGTTTCGTCAAACGTCACCCGTAACTGGGTGGACTATAAAGGCGATTACTGGGTATGTAACGAATTATGCAGAGGGATGTGAGTGATGTAGATGGGATCTATCCCTCCTATACGACGGGAGAGACATCGGTATTCTTGATAGAGTGAGACCATGAAGTGCATGGCCATGCCCAAATGAGTCAATATAGGATATTGAGCTCATTTGATTTAGTGAGTCTACTTAGAGTTCAAGATTTAGATTGATCAGAGGATGACACGGTCTATGCCTCACATTGATCAATCTAGATGTCTAGGATAGAAGGACACTTGTCATATTTTGTGAGGAGTCACAACTAGTAGTCACAAGGTGATGTCGGATCTCGATATTCTTGTAACTTGGGTAGTAATGATGTATTGCTAGATACCGCTCATTATTTATGCTTCTAAATGAGTTTAGGGGCATTGCCAACGTTACAAGAACCTATTGGGTCACACACAAAGAACAAGTGGATGGAGATTAGGTTCATAGGATGAACCAATTGGATTAGGTTCATATGATGCACCAAGGATTGGATTCGAAATTAGACTTATTGAGTTAGACTCAATTAGATTCAATTGTTGAATAAGTCTAATTTAAATTTGATTCATTGAGTCAATTTGTATTAATGAATTGAGATTCATTAAATTCAAATTGGCTTGAATCAAAGGTTGGATTTAACTCAACAAGGAAGAAAATTTGATCAATTTTGACTTGACCAAAAAGGGAAGTTGAAACATCAAGTTTACTTGATGAATTGCCACTTCATGGAGGATGACTCATCCTACATGGCAGCCACATCATCACCACCTCATGAGGTGTGCCACCTCATGGAGGTTACACCTCCCATTCCATTTAATGTGGCCGGCCACATTAAATGGGGAGGTTACAATGGTGTGGCCGGCCACACTAATGCAAAATGAGTTTTAGTTTTGTGGCAATTGGTGTGTGCATTCATTCCATCTTCTTCCTTGGTCTTTCCTCTTGGTTTGCTGCTGTTGCCGTGAGCTTTCAAGGGAGGAGAAGGTGGTTGAGTGAATTCCAAGAGTAAAGGGTGAAGTGAAGGTCACAAAGGAGGGTACCTAGAGGATTATGTGAGATCCCTTTTTCCTTCTCTCCTTTCTCCCATTTTAAATCCTACCCGAGAGCCCTAGAAAGTGCTAGCACACTTGGGTGCTCTCTTCTCCATCCTTGAGTGTTAGAGAACACTTATTGTTCGTGTGGATATCATTAGAGAGTTGTCTACGTTGACAACTTCGAGATCCGGCGTACCGTTGGACGAGCGGGATTTGCGAGGGCACGCTTCAAAGGTATATGGCTTTCCCTTATATAGATCTACTGTAGATCAACGTTTAAACTCGTACTCATGTTTTCAAAATTTTTCTTCACACGAGATCCAATGGCTAGGGTGATTCGGGGTTTCCGCGACGCGAAAAAGCGGTTTTCACGGCCCGAAAAACCCAACACTCCAAGTGCTTCCTTGGTCGTTATGTGTTGTTGTCCTTCTCCTTTTTCACCGTCGTCAAGTAGACTTAATCTTTTCTAATTTATATATTACAAAATCTAAAGAAAACTCGAGTTACATTCGAGTGTAGTCTAGGAGAGGCACGATACGCAGGCCGTATTATGAATTACAACACACACAACCAATCACATCGGGGTTTAAGGGTCATAACCATGCACCATGTCATATAACATTCTCAATCTATTATGACAAAATTTAATATGATTTAAACAACTAATTATTATGAGCCACAATGCCATGATGGTTTTGCTGAAAACCTCTTGGCTACTTGCTCATAATCATGCAAATCATAATAAAATTGTCATGCAATTTCTATATCACATATGAAATTCTACTATAACTTAGTATATGCCTTCGCAAGTGGCTCTGATACCACTGTAAGGAACTAGGTCACTAAACACGTGAAAACACAGCGGAAAACATCTAGTTCCTTTCCAATAGATCCATGCAAAAGGAAACCATATACTAAGTATTAATTATCTACATGAGAAAGTTATACCTTTGTTGCGTGCCCTTCGCAATCCCAATTCCAACGTTTCTTTAGATGCGCATCTTAGCACGATCAAGTGGTCGCGCCTCTATGGTATCCACACTAACAAGTCTCGTTTGTCTCACAAACTCACAAGGTGGAGAATGAAACAACCAAAGGTTGTGCTAGCAACCTTTCTTGGAGTTTTCGGCCAAGTGGAAGAGAGGAGGAGGAAGAAAAGCTAGATCACCAAAAACTCATCATGAAAATGAATCCAAAACCCCCTTTTATAGATTCATGAAGTTGCCTCATACTGTCCCCTCGGGGCGGTGCGATGGTTAAGGCATGGGGTGTTGCCACATGAGGTCTTGGAGTCGGAACTCGGCGTGACCGAGCATAACCTCCCCCATGTCTTGGTCATTTGCACTAATGCACTACAACAAATTTGTTAAAAGACAACACTATAAAGACAACGGTTTTTGAGGGAACTGTTGTTAATTTGACAAAAGACAACAGTTTTTGACAAAACCGTTGTCTTTTAGCTCTAAAGAAAAACAAAAGACAACGGTTTTTGTAAAAACCGTTGTCGTTGAGTGAATTGTTTTATAATCAACAACACATTTTACAACGATTTCCTAAAACCGTTGTTTTTAAGCGCATTTTTTAGAGGATTACACATTTTACAACGGTTTTTAAACCGTTGTAAACCTAATTCTTTTGTTCCATTGCCCTGGTTTAATGTCTTCCCCTCTCCGAAATATATTTTGGCGCGTGTTTTCCCTCCCTTAGTCTTCGGGAACCCTAGGCAACTGTGTCTTTCTCCTGTCCTCATCCCGCGATCTCTTCACGTTCCCTCTCCTCACACAATCTCCTCTTCCCGATCTCCTCACATAATCTTCTCCACTCCTCACACATTTTTGCCTTCCACTCCTTTGCACGAACCCCTCTCCTCAAAACTCCTCTCTGGCTAAACCTCTCTCGCAGACTCTCACCAGCATCTTTTGGTTTGTTGCTATTCCTTCTCCCATACGAGCCTGTCTCTCGCAATGTCCGGCGAACGAGGAGCATATGGAGGTGGTCGCCGTGGTGGTGGATGGGGTGGTCGGGGTCCTGTTGATGACGGCAGATCGCGTGGTGGCGGAGGAAGGGGTGGGTATGCTCCGGCTCCTCACTCTCAGGAATCGTCGATGACTCCGTCCGCATCGTACCGTCCTTCGCCACCGGCCACAGCAGCAGATTCGCCTTCGTCCTCTTCTATCGGCGAAGAACTCCGGCATCTCACGATCGCCGAGCCCACGAAGGAGCAGACTCCTCAGCCGGCGGCGCCTCCGGCCTCTAGCAAGGGTTTGAGGCATCCGGCTCGGCTGGATTTCGGCACCGTCGGAAGGTCGTGCTTAGTTAGGGCTAACCATTTCCTTGTCGAGATTGCCGACAATACTCTTTTCCACTATGATGTAAGTTTCTATGTTTCTCTTTCGTTATGCATCGTTCTTCCCATTTGATGGAGAATACCTTGTTCTGAACTTGTAGGTGAGTATAGTGCCCGAATCAGTGTCCAGAGCTACCAATAGAAAAATCATCTCTGAGCTTGTCAAGGTGCATAAGGATAAAGCCTTTGGGAAGGAGAATGCCAGCTTATGATGGAAGGAAGAGCCTGTATATGGCTGGTACTTTTCCTTTTGAGTCAAAGGAGTTCACGGTTTCACTGCCTGAAAATGATGGAAGGTACTGTTTCTCAACTGAAGCTTTATGCTGACCGTATCTGTTAAAATCGTGTGGTTTTCCTCTTCTTCAGGAAGGCCAAGGATTTTAGAGTGATTATTAAGCTTGCTGGAAACACAAGCATACACAACCTGAAGGAGTTTTTAGCTGGTCGACAGATTGAGGCACCTCAAGAAGTCATTCAAGCCCTTGATATTGTTCTTAGGGAGTCTCCATCTACCAAGTACTTCTGTTTCCTTTTATTTCTGTACAATTTTCTCAAGTACTATATTATTGTTAATATTATTTTCGTTGCAACTTGTTCTACTTCAGGTATACTTCGGTAGCACGGTCCTTCTTTTCCCCGAGCTTTGGGCATCGGGCACCCATTGGAAAGGCTTAGAATGCTGGAGGGGCTACTATCAAAGCCTTCGACCAACACAAATGGGCTTGTCTTTGAACAAAGGTAAGTCTTGCTGGAAGTGTTCTTTGGTTTATCTGTTTTGAGGAAACTATCAATTCATCTAGGCTATATTCCATTATCAAAAGTTTCAAGTTCCAATGTTTAAATGTAATTGGGTTGAGAATAATAAAGTTTCAAATTATCTCGGATTTCATTCTTTTGCAGACCTAGTAAGTATTAGGAAAAATGTTTACCACGAGCAAGAAGATCCTAAAGGATAAGGGTGCAGAACCGACTGAGTTGGAAGACACTGTGGCTCAGGCTAGTTGCCTTCATCTTTCATATCGCATTGTTCTGATATTTTGGTTGAGATCCCAATTGAACTGTTCATATTCATAGCAGGCATTCTTTGATCTGGAGAATGCGAACCAGGAGTTGAAGAGTGACTTGAAGGATCTTTACATTAATTCAGCAGTGTAAGTTTGTTATGTCAATCATGTTGGCGTTTCCAAATTTTGTTTTGTGAATTTACAGATAATGCTTATTTTATTTAAGTTTTATGGTTTTGGTATAGGCAAATCGATATGCCTGGCAATAGGAAAGCTGTTGTTATTCACATTCCATACAGGCTGCGAAAAGCCTACAAAAAGATTCATGTTAGGCTGGTTAGAGAACTGGAAAAGAAGTTCAGTGGGAAGGTAAATAGTATTAAGACACTTCATTTCAATTAATCGTGTGCAAGTCTTTGATTGCAGTTAAGTCTATTAATTGAAGATGTTTATGTCAAATTGACTAACTATAAGATTTGACATTGAAAACTAATATATACACTTTTGACTGGTAGCCATTTAGCTTGTATGTCGCTATTGCAAACATTTGTTGGTGATATTTAAATGTATTTGCAAACTTTCATTATTCCGTTCAATGCCGACAGGCCAATTCTATTGGTGCGATCGGAGTTGGCAGAATGTATACAAGATCATATTTATGAATAGGTGCGTTCAAGTTTATGTAAGTTCATTACCTTGTTTTAGCTAAAGTTTATATAAGTTCATTATCTTTAGTAAGAAGCCACTTCTTGCTTCTTTGGAATCCATTTTCAGCTATGCTTGTCTTTCCCTTCTAATGATTATTACATCTTATGAAATGCTCATTCTAGGCTATATTCCATTATTATTATACTGGAATGCATGAAATGTTTTTCAACATCTTAAGATTTTGAGATGTTCAAACATATATATCATTTGTTGGTAAACACATTTCTGTAGGACTAACACACTTGTCAGATTATGATGAACTGATTAACTTTGAGCATCATGAATTGTTTCCTTTCTTAATGGACAGTTTTCTGCAGATTAGGATTTACACGTAAAGGAGGTGAGCTAGATAAATATTTTGAGCAGTTACATGATATATGAACATGATAATACATGGGGAAAATGCAGGAGCAAGACCAATTTAATCAATAGTATTGAGATTCTTGTTTTCTTTGGGAATGAAAATGGTTTCTCAATCAAACAAAATTGAAAATATTTGCAATTTGCAATTTGTTGGACATGATGAATGGTCGGAATGGGTTAAAGTTGGATGGAAATAACTTACACTTTGTTGAGAATCACAATGACCAAGTTCATTCACATAGTTGTTTCGACTTACTTATGGCAAACCAAACCAAACCAATTTAGCAATCACTATATGCAAGATACACAAACTATCTAGACTTACCTAGAGTTGCTCTGATCTGACTGCTTTTTTCTTCCCAATGTATTCTGCCCTCCTTTATTTGTTGTTACTAGCTACAGGGATTGTTGGTTTATTCCGTGTAAGGCTTCACCTTGACTTAAGCAGGGTGGTGTTATCATATTAGATTATGTATAGCTCATGTGTACTTGGTATGTGTTAGATTCAACTTCATCTGCTTGCTAAGACGTTTTTGCCAATCCTGGTTTCAGTCCTTGTCCACTGCACACTTTTGCTCTATTTCATGCATAAGATGATTTAATTCAATTACTTTATTTCTTTAACTTATCTGTTGTACTATTTGTCCAACTTTGTACAATTAGCCTTGAACTAACAAAAGAAATGAATTTGAAGGGTTGGAACAGCCATATGAACCAGTTTCATAAACTTTTTTCGTGCTCACTTGCTTCACTACTCATGAAATTGTGAAGCGGCAACGTTTCTCGTGCTTATTTGGCCATTCTTTTTTTTCTATGGCTTTAACTATATTTTATTTTCATAACAGGGAGAAATTGCTGGGTTTGCAAGCTGGGTATGAAGAAAAAGAACCAGGGAGAAATTGCTGGGTTTGCAAGTTGGGTTTGCATGGTTGTGGTCTTATAAACTTAATTTTGTGGTTTCATCTTTTGTGGTTGTCATGATTGGATACTACTTGTGGTCATGTTTGGATAGCTTGTAGTAATTGTATAGAATTGTTTATAAACTTAAGTGAATGTACACATGTACCGGTTTTTGTTTGAGACAAGATGTATATATAAATTAAAGACAACTAATCGAATGTATATATGTTGAAAACTATTTTTGTGAATGTATAAATGTTACGTTGTACCAGTTTGTGTGCAATGGCCATGGTTTTAACCGATGTGAAAAGTACATATATAGACATGCAACTGAATGTACAAAGACAACGATTTTTAACCGTTGTGAAAAGTATTCTAAGACAATGGTTTTAAACTAAATTTTGAAGAAAGACAACAGTGTATATGTTGTTAAAAGTATATCTACGATCAAATTTTTGCAACACTGACAATTACAACGGTTTTATACTGTTGCAGAACTGTTGTCTTTGGTATTAAAAGATAACACTTTAAATCCGTTGCATGACTGTTGTCTAATGTGATCAAAGACAACGGTTTTTAACCGTTGTCTTTTACCGCACATTTAACAACAGTGTCAGTTACAACGGGTTTAAAGGGCCTATGACAACGGTTTTTAACCGTTGTCTTTTAATGTTTTTGTTGTAGTGATGGCTAGTAGCCACCCGTGATTTACCTCCTCCGTGTTGGCCTAGGGACGGCTTGGCGGGGGCGCTGGGGGCGAGCGAATCGCCTTTTGCCACGTGAAGTTGCCTCATGCCTTAATGTCAATTGTCTTGATTGACATTAATATTTGTCTTCATCTAATGAATCCAATGCATGTGCAATTCAAATGGTTCACTCTTCATCCAATGAATTCAATGCATCCAATGCATGCAATGCAAGAGTAATTCAAATTGTTCACTCTTCATCCAATGCATGAGTAACTCAAGTTGTACACTCCTTTTCCTTCATGAATTAAAATTTCATGAAATCATATAATGAGTCCAATTCATTATTCATTAATTAATTCATGAAAGCATATAATGAGTCCAACTCATTAATCATTAATCCAATTGATTCAATGAGTCTAATTTGAATTGGACTCAATCCAATAGTTGGATTTAATTGAATCTTACTCAATGAGTCCAATTTAAATTAGACTTAATCTAATGATTCATCATATGAATCCATCTCCATTGACTTGTTCTTTGTGTGTGACCCAATAGGTTCTCGTAACGTTGGCAATGTATCCAAATCAACATTTAAATACATAAGCAATGAGTGGCATCTAGCAAGGCATCATTACTACCCAAGTGACGAGAATGTCAAGATCCGACATAACCTTTCCGTGGCTAATAACTTGTATGACTCAATCCTTCTATCCTCGATATCTAGATTGATCAATGAGGCATAGACTGTGTCATCCTCATATCATTCTTTATGTTTCTTGATATCTAAGTAGACACACTCAATTAAATAAGCTCAATATCGCATATTGACTCATTTAAGAATGGTCATGCATTCTTGTGTCCTACTAATCAAGGGGCCCATAGATATCACTTCCATCATATGGAAGGGATAGATCTCATCTACATCACTCACATCCCTCCGCATAATTTATTGCATACCCAGTGATCGACTTTATAGTCCACCCTGTTACGGGTGACGTTTGATGATACCAAAGTATACAACTCCATATGTAGGGAATCGTAGTGACTTCAAGTCTAAAGACTATTCATATTAATAGTCACATAAGAATGTTTATGGCACTCATATAGCGATCCATGAAATATTCCTATGGCGGGTCATTCAGTATATATTCTCTAATATATACCCATGTGTCAACTTGATATCTCATATCCATGACTTGTGAGATTAAGTCATCTGTTGACCTACATGCTAGTCTCAACGCATTAATATTATCCTTGCATATTAATACTTGACTAGGAATAGTTAAGATTAGTGTTCTATGTATATCTACAATATCGCACTATCAATTCAACCAATTGATATGTTGTAGACTAGAACCTCCTACTTTAGGACATTATTGTTGGGATTTTCGAGCCGTAAAAACTGCTTTTTGCGTTACAGAAACCTCGAAATCCCATGCCACCGGATCCGTGTGAAGTTATAAAACAAAATTTTTGTGTACATGTTTTCTAAACCTAGATCTACTCTAGATCTACATGGTAGAGAGATTACCCTTGATGCGAAGCCCTTCGCTTATCCCGCTCGTCCAAATTTGCCGGATCTCGAGAGTGTTCAAGTGGACACTCCTCTATACGTATCCACACGAATGATTAGGTGGAGAAAAACCAAAAAAAAGGTATGCTAGCACCTTTGAAGGTTCGGCCAAGGTGGAGGAGAGGGAGAAGAAGATGAGAGGAGGAAGAAGGAGGTTACAAAAACCAAAATAAAACTCACACAAGAGTAAAGTGGCTGACCACTTCACAAAGCTTTTAAACCTCCATGGGATATCAAGAGTCAAGGCTCTTGATCTCCCTCATGAGGTGACACACACATGTACTATCTTTGATGATGTGGCACATCATCATTAGTCCACTTAATGTTAACTCACAAATGAGGTGGCAATGGTCAAGTCAAACTTGACCTTTCATCTTCCTCTCAAGTCAAGTCAAACTTGACCACTTCTCTCCCATGGTTGATCAAATCTAACCATTGGTTCAAGTCAATTTTAATTTAATGAATATCTATTCATTGAATTAAATTGGCTCAATGAGTCTAAGTCCAAATTAGACTCATTTAACACATGAACCAAATTGAGTCCAACTCAATTAGTTTACTTTGGATTACTCTTAATCCAATTTGGTTCATCATATGAACCTAATCCTCTTGGTTCATCAAATGAACCTAATCTCCATCTAATTTGATACGAACACCACCAATAAATGTGATGAAACCCAAAATAAAGGTGGATAGAACCCCAAGAACTAAACAACAAGAGTGTGAGCCTTGACCCATAACCAAGAATTGACACGAACCAAGCCTACGAAGGAAAGAAACACCACACCTAGGGGTGATAAGTTTCGATGGGTTGAACACCACGAGAGTAGACTCGATAAGTTCAGCAAGTTCTTTCATGAATTAAGAGAGCACACAATCTCACCAAAAAAAACTAAGTTCCTTCATACTAAGATGTCCCTCCCTTATATAATGGGAGTGAACAAGGAAAAATACAAGATAAGTACATGCACAATTAGAGTCCCAATGTTGCATGCCTTATGCAAGCTATCTAGAAACCCAAAACAAAATAAATGCATGCACAATTAGAGTCCCAAGTTGCATGCTTCATTAAACAATCTAAAATACTTAAGTTTTCATGCATGAACGAATTCCCATGCTTTGCATGCTTATTAGCGTTCTTCCGTTAAGCGCGACCAGTCATGGATGGTTATGCCCCATTACGTGGATTAGGCCACGACTAGCAGTTGTGATTATCTTGGTTTTTCCTTGCTCATAGTCCTCCCAATGTTTTTTGATTAGCCCATTTAGTGCTTCCTTGAAACGCTTTGCCCGTAGTCTTGTAATTGGGCCTTCCGGAAGTGATAACTGATCTCTCCTATCTTCAGCCCTTGGGCATACATCATTCTCCCCTTCTTGAAAAGGATTTGTCCTCAAATCATCACCTGCATCAAACGGGGATAAGTCAGCAACATTAAAAGTAGAATGTACGCCATACTCACCTGGTAATTCAAGTTTGTAGGCATTATCATTGATGCGTTCTAATACTTGAAATGGGCCATCCCCTCAAGGTAGAAGTTTAGAACGACGTTTGTCCGGAAATCGCTCCTTTCGGAGGTGCAACCAAACCCATTCTCCTGGTTCAAACACAATTTTCTTGTGCCCCTTGTTAGCTTATTGCATGTATTGCTGAGTCCTTTTCTCAATATTCAGTCGTGCTTGTTCATGAATCTTCTTTACAAATTTGGCCTTCTACTTACCATCTAAGTTTATATGCTCACTTACAGCTAAAGGAATCAAATCTAATGGTGACAAGGGATTGAAACCATAAAGAATTTCAAATGGAGAAAATTTAGTCGCAGAATGTATGCTCCTATTGTAAGCAAATTCAACATGAGGTAGACAATCTTCCCATATTCTCAAATTCTTGTTAATGACCGCACGAAGTAAAAAGGACAAGGTTCGATTGACCACTTCAGTTTGCCCATCAGTTTGGGGTGACAAGTAGTAAAGAACAACAATTTAGTTCCTAATTTCCCCCTACAAAGTCTTCCAAAAATAACTCAAAATTTTTGCATCTCTATCAGAGACAATGGTCCTAGGCATGCCATGCAACCTAATAACCTCTTTAAAGAACAATTCAGCTATATGCGATGCATCATCGGTTTTATGACATGGAATGAAATGCGCCATTTTAGAGAATCTGTCTACCACAACAAAAATTGAATCTCTCCCTCTCTTGGTCCGGGGTAATCCCAAAACAAAGTCCATTGAAATATCAGTCCAAGGTTCACTAGGTATAGGCAAAGGAGTATACAAGCCATGGGGTTTCAATTTAGATTTAGCTTGTTTGCAAGTGATACACTTCTCACAAATTCTTTGCACGTCACATTTCATATGAGGCCAAAAGAAATGATCCTGTAAAACCCCTAAAGTCTTAGTAACGCCAAAATGACCCATCAATCCACCACCATGGGCTTCCCTAGTGAATAATTCACGTAACGAACACATAGGCACACACAATCTATTTTCACGAAATAAAAACCCATCATGCCTATAGAACTTACCAAATGCAACCTTATCGCATGCTTTGAACACCTCAGAAAAATTAGTATCGTTAGTATATAAATCCTTGATATATTCAAATCCAAGTAACTTCGTATCTAAAGTGGACAGTAAAGCATACCTTCGAGATAGTGCATCAGCAACTACGTTCTCCTTTCCTTGCTTGTATTTGATCACATAAGGAAATGTTTCAATGAATTCTACCCATTTAGCATGGCGTCGGTTCAACTTATGTTGGCTCTTCAAATGCTTTAGAGATTGATGATCTGTGTGAATCACGAATTCTTTTGGCCATAGGTAATGTTGTCATGTCTCCAATGCTCTCACCAATGCATACATTTCCTTGTCATATGTAGGAAAGTTGAGAGTGGCTCCACTCAACTTCTCACTGAAATAAGCAATGGGTCTCATTTCCTGCATAAGCACAACACCTATATCAACACCAGAAGCATCATATTCGATTTCAAATGTTTTAGAAAAATCTGGTAGGATTAGTAAAGGAGCAGAACTTAGCTTTTCTTTCAAAGTGTTGAAGGCCCTCTCTTGCTCATCTCCCCACTTGAATGACTCATTTTTCTTGATGACTTTAGTAAGAGGAGCTGCAATATTGCTAAAATCATGAACAAACCGTCGATAGAAGCTGGCCAAACCATGGAAACTCCTCACTTGGCTAATTGTTGTCGGTGTTGGCCACTCTTGGATTGCTTTCACCTTTTCCTCATCCATCTCAACACCTTTAGTACTAACAACAAAACCAAGAAACACGACTTTGTCCGTACAAAAGGTGCATTTATCGATGTTAGCAAAAAGCTTTTCTTCTTTTAGCACACTCAAAACAACCTTAAATATGTAACATGCTCTTCTAAGCTTCTGCTAAAAATCAAAATATCATCAAAATACACAACTACAAATTTCCCTAAGAAATCACACAAAACATGGTTCAACAAACGCATAAAAGTGCTATGAGCATTAGTTAAGTCAAAAGGCATTACTAACCATTCATATAAGTCATGCTTAGTTTTAAAACCAGTTTTCCATTCATCACCTTCCTTCATCCTAATCTGATGATATCCACTCCTAAGATCAATTTTTGTGAACACGCAAGAACCATGCAATTCATCAAGTATATCATCAATCCTAGGAATTGGATGGCGATACTTTACCGTGATGTTGTTGATGGCTCGACAATCCACACACATCCTCCATGTTCCGTCCTTCTTGGGAACTAGTAACACAGGCACGACGCAAGGACTCATGCTTTCTCGAACATACCCCTTTTCTAATAATTCATTAACTTGCCTCTGAAGTTCCTTTGCTTCCTCCGGATTGCTTCTATAGGCAGGTCGATTCGGAATGGAGGCACCAGGTATGAAGTCAATTTGGTGCTCAATTCCTCTAATGGGAGGTAAACCATGCGGAACCTTTCAGGAAAGACCTCCTCGAATTCCTGTAAGAGAGAAACAATAACACTAGGCAAAGAATTGTTAAGGTCATTAGTGCTCAAGAGTGCCTCCTTATACAAAAGGATAAGGGGCAGCTGATTTGAAAACAAAGCTCGCTTAATCTCACTTTTTTTGCATAAAAAATATTTTTCTTTCTCTCTCCTTTTTTTTCCTTGCCCACTCCTTTTGTCTCTTTCCTCTCATCTTCTTTCCTCTCATTTTTCTTTCCCTCTACTTCTTTTTTCTCAATTTTTTTTCTATCAATTTCTTTTTCTTTCTTCTTTTCATTTGCTTTTTGTAGTCTCAACTGGTCCTCCATAACTTGTCTTGGAGTCAACAGTACAAGAATAATAGGCTGCCCTTTCAAAGTAAAACTATACTTATTTGTGAGGCCATCATGTGTTACCTTTCGATCAAATTGCCAATTCCCAACAATAGATGGCATGCATGCATGGGAACCACGTCACACAACAGCTCATCTTCATATTTGCCAATGGAGATTGCTACCAAGACTTGTTTTGTTACCTTGATTTCTCCACAATCATTTAGCCACTGGATCGATAAGGTCGCGGATGTTTCCGAGTTGGTAGTGACAATTTCTCCACCAAATCAGTACTTGCCACATTGGTGCAACTCCCCCCATCAATAATAACACTACAAACCTTGTTATTGACAAAGCAACGAATATGAAACAAGTTTTCCCTTTGATTACCTTCTTCCCCCTTAGCTTGTAAATTGAGAACTCGTCGAGCCACCAATAAGTCTCCAATAACAGCATGTTGTTCATCATCACTGTCCTCTTTTTGTGGCACTTCTTCAACTATTTCATCCTCATCTTCCGACTCAAGTTCACCTTGGGCGTTTATTACCATCACCCTTTTGTTCACACATTGACTAGTTATATGACCATGCCCTTGACATTTAAAACACTTGATATCACAAGTTTTGGAGGAAATGGGCTCGCGATTACCTTGAGTAGTAGATGGTGTAGGCTTGGGCTTCTTGAAGGGTTCAAACTTTGGCTTATTTTGAGGTTGTTCCTCCTTTCTTGGAGCTGTCCGCCATGTGCCATGAGTAGTCATTGGTTGTCCCCTCCTAGCCAATCCTCTCCTCTTGAGTTGTTCTTCCACTTTTTGTGCTTGTTGGACCATGTCTGACAACTCAACATAATGCTGTAATTCAACAATATCAACAATTTTTGGGTTTAAACCATGTAAAAACCTGGCCATGATGGCTTCCCGATCTTCATCGATATTAGCTCGGATCATGGACAACTCCATCTCCTTGGAATATTCATCCACACTTTTGGAGCCTTGAGATAACCTTTGAAGCCACTGATATAAGCTTCTATAATAATGGCTGGGTACAAACCTCCTTCTCATGAGCACTTTTATCTCCTCCCAAGTGGACAAAGGTTGCTCTCTATTCCTTCTCCGAGTCATCACCACTTGATCCCACCGAACAATAGCGTAATCAGTGAATTCAATGGCAGCTAACTTTACCTTTTTAAACTCTGAGAATTCATGACAGTCAAATATCATTTCCATCTTAGTTTCCCATTTCAACTAAGCTTCTGGGTCATTTCTTCCTTGGAAGGTTGGAATTTTCATCTTAATCCCTCCTAAATCATTATTTCTTCTAGTTCCGTTTCAATCTCCTCGATGTCCAATCCTGCCCCGATTGTAGTTTTGCTCATCAAAGTCTTCCACAATAACCTCTTCATCTTCTTCGACATCAATCCCTTGGGCATCTCTTCATTGTGGTCTAGTAATATGGTCTTGTTGATGTCTTCTTGGTGTCCCATCCTCCACCCGATCCAACCTCTCATGGATAGATTCTAATTTCGCCCTCATCATCCGCTGCATCTCCCCCATAAATGCTTTTAATTGTAGGTTCAGAAGTGGCCTAGCCCCCTCATTTGCTCCATCCTCCTGGTTGTTGGACATGGCTACAAAATGAAAGAAAACCTCACAAGCACTCAACTCATGTTTGGGTGGTAGCTCTCAATTGATGATATCTCTCAGTTCTTGATCAAACTCTAGAACAAATCAGAATATCACGTAGCAAATCAAAAGATACCACCAAAACTTATGATGGCAGAATTTTAAGAGAAAATGAAAAAGTAGAAGTTTGAGAATAAGGAAAACAAGAAAAAAAAATTGTTGAAGACAATTTACTTCGATTCACACAAGCAGTTTTTTTTTTTTTTGTGTTCTTTCTTCTTTTTCTTCTTCTTCTTTTTTTGTCTTTTTGTTGCGCTCTTTTTTTTTTCCCATGATTTTTTTTTTGCTTTTGGCTGAACAAGTAAAGATAGATTTGCACTTGCCTTTGAACCGAAGCTCTGATACCAGATGATACAAACCCCAACAATAAATGTGATGGAACCCGAAACAAAGGTGGATAGAATCCCAAGAACTAAATGACAAAAGTGTGAGCCTTTACCCGTAACCAAGACTTGGCATGAACCAAGCCTACAAAGGAAAGAAACGCCACACCCAGGGGTGATAAGTTTCGATGGGTTGAACACCACGAGAGTAGACTTGATAAGTTCAACAAGTTCTTTCAAGAACTAAGAGAGCACACAATCTCACCAAAAAAACTAAGTTCCTTCATACTAAGATGTCCCTCCCTTATATAATGGCAGTGAACAAGGAAAAATACAAGATTAGTACATGGACAATTAGAGTCCCAATGTTGCATGCCTCATGCAAGCTATCTAGAAACCCAAAAAAAAATAAATGCATGCATAATTAGAGTCCCAAGTTGCATGCTTCATTAAACAATCTAAAATACTTAAGTCTTCATGCATGAACGAATTCCCATGCTTTGCATGCTTATTAGCATTCTTCCGTTAAGCGCGTCCAGTCATGGATGGTTATGCCCGATTACGTGGATTAGGCCACGACTAACAGTTGTGATTATCTTGGTTTCTCCTTGCTCATAGTCCTCCAAATGTTTTTTGATTAGCCCATTTAGTGCTTCCTTGAAACGCTTTGCCCGTAGTCTTGTAATTGGGCCTTCCGAAAGTGATAACTAATCTCTCCTATCTTCAGCCCTTGGGTATACATCATAATTGCCCTTTGTGTGTGACCCTATAGGTTCTTGTAACGTTGGCAATGCTCCTAAACGCATTTAGAAGTATAAGTAATGAGCGGTATCTAGCAACACATCATTACTACCCAAGTTACAAGAATGTTGAGATCCAACATCACCTTGTGACTACTAATTGTGACTCTTCACACTACAACAAAAATATTAAAAGACAACGGTTAAAAACCGTTGTCGTAGACCCTTTAAAACCGTTGTAATTGGAAGTGTTGTTAAAAGTGGGGGGCTACGACAACGGTTTTAAACCGTTGTCTTTGAATGAAAAGACATTGGTTTTGCAACGGTTTTAAACCGTTGTCTTTGAATGAAAAGACAACGGTTTAAAACCGTTGTTATTTAGAGCATTTTTACTGCAGTTATAATCGGTTTTGGGGCTACGACAACGGTTTTTAACCGTTGTCTTTGAGTGTGATAGACAACAATAACAATTTTAAACTGTTGTCTTTTGAATTATTATCTTTTAATACCAATATATCATATTTCAATTTAAATATATAATAAAGAATCATAATCAAGAAAGAATATTCCCAGATCAATATCATTCAAAATGTTACTTATACAAGAATTACAATCACAAAAGAAAAAATATGTCTCATATTCAAATAAAATTTATCCCAATACAAATAAACAAATAAACTCCATTTGCAACTAATGAACAATAGCCAAAAGACTAGAAACTTGTGATGGTGGTTTATGTCATGTAGGATTGCACTTAATTATTGTCAACTCAAATCCCATCACAATCTTCAACTTGTAAGATTTCATTGGAATCCTCTTTCCAGCTTGCTGATTCTTTTATGCCAACTTTTTCCAATATTATTGATCATTAGTTCCATAATAAATCTAGTCTTCTCCATACTAGCACCATCAAAAAGTCCAATCTTTCTACCCCTTTGATAAGGCACTAGGAGATCAACAACGTATTGATATTAAAAGAAATACACTATTATATGTATGAAAAAACTTGTTCTGAAAAAATAATAAACACACATATGTTTTTACAACAGTTACCTGAATAAGTACATCATACAAAAGGTATTAGTTGTGAGATGAGTTATTTGAATGCTTGCATGGCTGCACAAGTAGAAGTCAAATTCAGTAGGATGGCCTATCTTAGAATCAACAACAGTACCTGGAATTTCAAGGATGGAAAGCTTCATTGAGAAAACAAGGTTTAAAAAAATATACAAAATAGAATTATCTTGAAAATGACGCATCCATCTATCAACTAAACTGACTAGGCAATATGTTTCCACTCTTATCAATAAATTAGTGGTCACCGTGATTGTTAGCAAACAGTATAGTGCGATGACGTTTTTGGACCACTACAAAAGTCATTGGAGGCTGATAGTTTGGTTCTAGAGAGGCACAAGCATGAAATACAAATGGAATGTTGAGTACAAAAACACTGAAACAAGAATCGTAGTATAAATTCTTAGAAAATTTACTTTTCTGATCGCATCTAGTTCATATAGTAGAACTTGATAGAATTGACCCTCACTCACTCCATCCTTGAATGTACAACTTGCTATATTAATCTAAACAATCAAGTTTTTTTTTTGAGTTTTCCAAAGATTCATACCTACAGAATATAATCCGTTGAGGCTTTTATCTAGTAGCCTTTTTGAAGGAAAAAAGTAGCTCCCTGGATATTGCATGGCAGATGTTCTACTTAGGCAGGTAAATTGGAAAAGAAAACCAACATTCTATTTAAAACTTATTTTAGATTGTATTTCATACTTTATCATGCCACCTGTAAGAGTTTGCTGAGAATCTTGCCAGACTTTAAACATATCTTGAATTAATTCTTGACGGGCCTAAGCACAGACCAATCCAGCATATTTTGTCACCTCGAGCCAGTCTTAAGACGCAACAACCTGACAAACCAAATATAATCAAGATAGTAAGGATGCATCAAGGCAACTATACATCGATAAGTTGTTGAACCACCCAAAACAAGCAGTATAATTGTTAAACTGCTATTATCTGGATATCAAAGATATTTAAAAAGTCATCAATTTGCTAAATCTCATCAGAGTCAACCATACACAAGCATAAATTTAAAGTAAATTGAATCTAATGACATTTTTAATTTATTGGCTAAATACCAATTGACATCAAGCTTCATTATACCAGGACCCTTATCTTTTGGCAAGATTGTTATAGAAAATATACAATATATCTCTGAGGTCCAAAAAATGGTTGGCAAAGAAAAATATAACCTAACCCAACATGAACAGGAAAATTATATCAACCATAATACAAAAAAAAATTAATTCACACTTCTGCATGAATTGTATGTGACAGCAATGAAGACAGACCTGACTTTGGAGCAAAGAAACTTCTTCTTCGTCCATGATGGTTTTCCATTTTTCAACAAGCAGATTTCAACCTTGCATTGCAAAATTGTGGCAGAAAGATTCCAAAATAACCAAGAAGCATAGCAGAAAGAAGATATTACAAAGTTTTCAGAAAAGTCCAGATTACAAACCTCTTGATCACCCAAAAGATCATATCACTACAAGAAAAACCTCATTTAACAACACTCAAACGACAACGGTTTTATACCAAATCGTTGTCTTTTTGTCTTTTAACAACGGTTTTAACAATAACCGTTGTCTTTTAGTAATTTTTTTGGCCTATGACAACGGTTTTTAAAAACCGTTGTCTATTTATATTTTTTTGGGGCTACGACAACGGTTTTTAAAGGCTACGACAACGGTTTTTTAAAACTGTTGTCTATGTGCGCTTCTTTCGCCGCTTTTTCCCCCTTCGCCATTTTTTGCCGCGACGTTTTTTCTTTCCCTCTCCCCGAAATTTTTTGCCGCCGTATTCCATCCCTTTACCTTCTCGATCCAAGCCCCTTCTCCTTTCCTCTCCAAGCCCTAAACTCGTCGCCCCTTCTTTGCTCCGCCTCCTCCCTTCTGCCGTCCGCTTCCACCGCTCCGTTTCCACTACCACTCTACACCTCTGACTGCACACTCGTAGGTCCTCCCTCTTCACCTCTTCCGCCTCTGCCCCTGCCGTCACAACCACCATCTCCGTCGGAGACAATCTTCCTGACGCCAACCTCTCCTACTTCGGCTCTGATGGGGAGCTCCAGACCGTCACCATCTCTGATCTCACCAAGAGCAAGAAAGCCATCTTCTTCACCGTCCCGAGGCCTTCACGCCGACGTGAAACTAGTTCTCGTACTCGTGATTCACTTTCTTCCTGATATATTTGGTTCCCCTTCTTCTATTTAAGCCTCCAGCTAGCACGAATTACTCCACTCAGCTGTTCAATGATGGCTTTTTCTTCGTTTTCTTCTAATGGTTTGGCGTTTCTGCTGCTGCTTGCAGTGGCTCTGGTGGATTCAGCTCGGGGCTGTGTGTTCTACGCCGGAGGAAAAGATGGATGGGTGCTGAATCCCTCGGAGAGCTACGGGCATTGGGCCGAGAGAAATCGGTTTCAAGTCAATGACTCCATTGGTTTGTGACTTTGTGATCTTTTTTGTTTAGTTTTTGTAGTTGAATTTTGAGTTATGGAGTGATTCTATTTTTTTTTTTTTTTTTTTTGTAGTTTTTAAGTACAAGAAGGGGGAGGACTCTGTTTTGGTGGTGGCGGAACAAGACTTTGATTCGTGCGACGTGAGCAACCCGATCCGGAAGCTCGATGGCGGCGACTCCCGGTTTGTGTTCGAGCGGTCGAGGCCGTTTTTCTTCGTCAGCGGAGCGCCGGGGAGGTGCGAGCGCGGGCAGAAGCTGGCAGTGGTGGTGATGGCCGTGCGACGACCACGCTGGCCGCCCGTCTCGGCCCTGCCGGTCCTGCCTCCGACCCCTGCTTCTTCGCCACCTCGATGGGCACCTCAGTATCCGCCTCTGCTTCCTCCGTCGGCGACTTTGCCGCCTGAAAGTTCCGGCGCCCCTATTCTATCTCCGACGCCTCCGCCGACCCTGCCAACTCCAACCGGAGGGACCTCAGTCCCCGTGCCGTCTCCGGTGCCGGCTCCTTCCGACCACGCAGTGACCGGCGCCGCTGGTATTACCTCCGCGAAGTCCGTTCTTAGAACATTGATGAAAATTATCGGAATTGTGTTTCTTGTTTGATTTTTTTTTCCTTTTACCCTTTGTTGATTGGTTGTTATATAATAAAATGGTTTTTTAATTTATATATATATATATATATGTGAATTTTATTTGTAGTTTATACGAGAAAACAAATTCGAATTGTGATCAACCCCTTATATGAATTAATCTAAATTATATATTTTAAATCTAAATTATGGTTATACTAGTTCCATGTGTTAAACCTCTTTATACTAGTGCTCGTACTCGTGATTCACTTTCTACCTGATATATCTTAACATTGTATATTTCTAGTATAGCATGGCAGTAAGGAAGTATTTATATTGCATTTTGATTTTTTTGGTTGGTTAAATGATGTAGTCCAGTTTTTCTTTCTAGGTCTAAGATTTTACTTCTGTTTCTTTTTTTTTTTTGAAAAGTCTTGGACCAATTGTCTTCTGCATTATATAGAGCCTAGTGGACTTGCAACAAATCAATCAAGCAAAGAAGAGGTTGATTCCGGCTCGATATTTGTTGGCAATGTGAGTTTTTCTAGTTCTCTGTTGTCTAATTGTGGCTACTGGTTTACTGTGGGCATCACATGATATTTGCATATAATTTGATATTGTTGTGTTCTATATCTTGGATTGTTTCTCAGTGGACCCTTGAGCTTATTTATCCATAATTCTATGGACTAATCAAAATAGTTAAATTCACAATGTTTATTTTTCAGGTTATTGAATATTTTTCCTATATCTACAAATGTTGTCTTAGGGACCTCTATTTAGATACACTACTTCAAACTGTAATGATGTTGTTGTGGATGTTAGATTCTGGTATTATTTGGCATATTAATGCTTTGATTTACCTTCCCTCTTTTTCTTTTTTGGTGTCGTATTACTTGAATGTGGTACATGCAAAGAGTGCCTACTATAATGTTCAAGTTTTCAAAACTGTGTTTGTGCTCATTAGAAGTTTGATAATTTGTAGTAACATTGTTATGATTTGGCTGAATTTAAGTGGTTCAATGATTAAAATTTGGTATTATTGTCCTTGTACCAGACATCTTCAATTCGTCTTTATAGTAGATCCATACAAAAGTTATGTCCTATAAGATTGTACAGAGTAACATTGAACTCCAGTTACCGTTAGCTTGTACTTGAAAAAATTACCAAAGAAAAAAAAGGGAAAAAAGATTATTTAAAACAAAGAATTATTTGAAATATATATATATATATATATATATATATATATATATATATATATATATATATATGCCCAAGTTACTGAGGATTCTCGACTTGCACCTTATTAGAATTTTGTAATATATACTCTATGCTAAGGCTATCTTTTTTGTTTGATACTTGTTCCGAATTGGATAGGGTTGTTGTCTTCTATTAGAGAATTTTGGTTTCTTATTCTTAGCATCAATAGTCACACTGTAACTATTTGTCAATGATTGTTATGTTTTATACATATAGAATTCTTCTAAAACCTCTAACAGCAAGTGATTTAGTAGCAATATCTTGAGTTGGGAAGTGATATTCATGTTGATATTTCTATTAAACTGAAGGTTGATTATGCTTGTGTTACGATCCGCAAGTGTACGGAAATGTCGCAAGTAATATAAAAGATTATCGTATCCACAGGGACTGGAATAAGCACTAGAAATGTCTCAATGCGAATTAGCTAAACAACTATCCAATCGTTTCAAAAGCAAAGTAAAAGTAAACAAATCTAATATTAAAGATCAACAAACAAGAGTTTAGAGTTTTGGGTTATGATAAAGGAAGATTCTAGGAGTTTCGGTTTCTTTGTAAGATTTCTTGAATGTAAATGGTTCACCAATTCTTATCCCTCAATTGCCAAACATGTAGAAAGTTGCCGGTTCCCTCTTGCAATAGACAACCGGCTAAGGACTGAGAAATGTATCTAAATAGGATTAATTAGACATGAACCTATGTTGTCCTTACACAGAAGTGCACCTATTACTATGCCTTCCTCGGATATCAACGTAGAAGCCCACGACTCATTAATCTATCAAGATACAAGAAGCTAATCATAAAATCCATCCTACTCTCTTGAATATCCCTATTTCCTCTTCAAGATTATCTCTCAAACGTCCTTACACGGGCTTGCACCTGTCACGTGGATCCCTCGGATGATCGAGTGAGAGTTTATCTTTACAAAGTCCATAAGAAATCCAAACAATCAATCAAGAATGAGAATTAAGCACAAATCACCATCAATCATTCAAGATCTAATTGATACAAGCAAGATAATGTCATTGAAACAAGAAAATGGCAAATCCATAAGAGATTACATCAATCCATCATACAAATACTCCCTTAATCCTAGAATACAAGATCTACTCCATGAATCGAGGAAGAAAATTCGAAGAAATAGAGATTACAAGCTTTCCTTGAATCCCCAATCCAAGAAAACAAGAAGAGGGGGAAAGAGAAAACTTATCTACGAAGAAGCCTTGTCTTCGGATCCAATCCTTGCTCCGGAGTCGAAATCGTCGAGATCTCCCTTAGAATCGCCCAGAAATCCTCCCAAGAATGGGAGGAAACCACCAAATCTTGCTTTCTCCCAAAGGGGGAGAGATCCCCTTTCAATTCATGAAGAAGGGTTTAAATAGAGGAGGGAATCGGGCGCCACACGACCCCTCGACACGGCCGTGTGAGATCCACACGGCCATGTCCAGTTCCTTCTCTGCCAATGCTGCACGGCCGTGTGGTGCACACGGCCAAGGCCCTCCTGCTCTCTGGAAATGCTACACGGCCGTGTGGTGCACACGACCATCACCTGCTTGGTCTCTGGGAACCTCACACGGCCGTGTAGATCCACACGGCCATGTCCTGCTTGGCCTCTGGAAACCTCACATGGCCGTGTAGATCCACACGGCCATGTCCTGCTTGGCCTCTGGAAACCTCACATGGCCGTGTAGATTTACACGGCCATGTAAGGTTTCAGCACTAGATGCCATACATGGCCGTGTGCAGCTCACACCCCCTTGCATGGCCCTTGCACACCCTTTGTCTTAGCTTTGAATAGTTATGTTTCATTGCAACATCTTTTAGGCCACCAAGATGGGGTTTTCTCCCGTTGAAGTCTTCATCAAAGTTGTAGATCTTGAAGTTATCTACAGGTCGGTATAAAGAACCGCCCAAATCTCCAACCGAGCACAAAGTTATGGTTGTTTTAGTTTCAGTCTGCAGTGCAGAAAACCTCACACGGCCTTCACACGGCCGTGTGAGTTCTACACGGCCAGAACATGAAGAAAACATAGTTTTGCATGCCCATGTCACTCTGGAAGCTCTAGACTTCATTTAAACTCTGTTTTTACTCCAAATCACGTCCTGTCAATCAAAATAAGCAAAGAGTAGATTGTTAGGATCTTGGATGGCTAGAGGGGGGTGAATAGCCTCTTCAAAAGCTAAAACTTAAAGATAAAACTCACACGAGTGGTTAGCGCAGCGGAAAACCAGTTAAGAACAGAATAAGAATAAGGGAAGAAACAAAGCAAACCACAGTGACTCAAGTGTTTACGAGGTTCGGGGATAACTTGCCCCTACTCCTCGGTGTCCGTAAGGTGGACAAGCCGATCTTCGGTAGATCAACCCCGGTGAACACCCGGCTATGAACTTTCTCCTTCTCGGTGGAGTGACCTCTCAACAAAAACTCAACAGGTATGTAGAATATAGCACAAGACTTACTGAGCTTGGTGACTTAGGAGAATCAAAATTAAGCTTACAGTCACGCGAAGGTCAGTGAAAGAGAGAGCAAGTCGAGACAGCCGCTTCTCAGCCCCGAGCGTCAAAGCTTTTGCACCGATCGACAGAGAGTTTTTTTTTCCTTCCCTGAGAAAAACTTCTCCTTAACCCTCTCTTCAACCAGCCTTTTATGTCTCTGCCATCTCTGCCTTTCGCCCGCAACGGATCCCTGCCAAACTGCAGCAAATCTCTGCATCCAGCCATAGCATCGCCAATCACGCTTCTTTCTCATCTGATCATCTGAGCTCACACCAATGGAATTCTGGTCTTCACTGGTGTCTCTGAGCTCCACCCAATCACCATGAGTTGAGCTGATCGATGCCAGATCACCGCCAGATCGCAGCCACGACTTTGCTGCTTTAACAGGTTTACAGTGGAACATAGCAAAAGTCTCTCTGGTATCCTCTACTAATGAAGCTCAATTTGAAATCAACCAATTGCAAATTACCAGTAACCTGCACCTCAAAATCTTGCAGCAGATGGTTAGAAATATTTAGGCAAAAGCAACTTTGAATCAGAAAGAATCAGAGAAAGTGCATGCAAAACAGACTATAGTATGGATCGGTCTGCAGACCGATCCATACGTTCAAATCTCTTTTTCGATCGTTACTGATCGGTCTGCGGATGTCGCGCGCACAAGCCTGATCGGTCTCCGGACCGATCAGGCATCAATCTGACCGGTCCCGAGACCGGTCAGTATCGATACAGTAGCGCAGTATGCTACTGAGTTCTCACTGATCGGTCGGCGGACCGATCAGTAACAACACAGTATGCTACTGAGTGTTTACTGATCGGTCCGTAGACCGATCAGGGCACACTTAGTGTCACTGGATCGGTCTGCCGACCGATCACCCGTGCCACTTGTGCCACTGGATCGGTCATCAGACCGATCCAAGGCTGTGATTTAAGAGGCAAGCTTCCAAGCTTGCTACCCTTAATCCTGACAGTCCAGAGACCGAGCTACCGAGCTCTTCTCCGACTATACATGCCAAGTTTCCATACTTGGACTTCCCAATACCAGATGTCCGATCACCCTTGATCCATCTGGATTTTCCCTTGCCTGGCTTCACTCACCAGGACTTCTCCCGTGCCAAGCTCCTTGCTCGGACTTTTCCCAATCAGATTAATCAGGTCAACCAAGTCAACCCTGATTTGTCTGAGTTAATTCAATATCTGATTGAAACTTAAATCAGTGTCAACATCAAAACAACATCCAGGTCAGACTGTATCAACATAGATCTCCGAACAGAATATAATGAAAGTATGATATTCTACTGAAACAGGGTGCAATAAACATAGATTATGCCAATGAAATACAAATAGATGCGCGTCAAAGTATGCATAAAAGAGTATATAATCTACGCACATCACACCCCCAGACTTAAACCTTTGCTTGTCCTCAAGCAAAATGCTGCAGTCTAAATTCATATGTTCTACAACATATTCATAAAACCTAGTGCACTTTCCTAATTCTATCAAAAAGTTTCATTAACAAGCGTGATCATGTAAACAAGTAAAGTATGGTTCAAGCATAAGAATCTTGTGCACAGTGTAAAAGTAACTCAACACCCTTCAAGTTTCAATCTATGTCCTAGTCAAGTCGTCATCAAATTTGAATTCCTAATGTTTCTAGTGAAAGACAAGTAACCAGTGATAGGCACTTACTCACCATTCACTTGGCTCATATTTCTCAACTAACCCAAGGTCTCAAAGGTGTGCTCAATCTCAAGGGAAGCTAAGCAGTCATTTCCCCAGTAACCTAACTCGGTCTCAAAGGGGTGACTTGCTAGATTCCACTCATGACAACTGTTTTTTATATCCCTCTTTTTTTTTTTTTTTTTTATTAATAAGTGTTTGCATTGTGCAAAACTTATTCACAAATGTACTTTTAGCACACATGTTGGGATATTTTAATTTTTCCAAATGAGCTTTAATGATTTGAGCCTCATCCAGTAACCAAAATGAAAGTTGAGAAATCACCATGGAAACCAAGTACTAAGCAAACAAGATGAATTATGACTATTTCAATGACATCAACTATTCAAGCGTCAAGCACAAGTGTAGTGAAGATAAAATCCTTAAGGTTGAACCAAAACTAAAACTCATCACCATAAGATTCTTAGCTTATTAATGCTTCCCAAGATAGAAAAAAGAACTACACAAAGTTTACTACTAGCATCATTCGAACATCATGAATCAAGCCAATAATCGTGCTAACATTTCACTTGAATCCAAGAAAGCATATAAGTGAAGTTTTGATGTTCTCAAGATGTATGCCACAAAAAATCAAAACACAATGCAAGACATAAGCAAAAACAAAAACAAACAAAGCAAATCAAATGCATCTAATGCATCCCCCAGACTTAAATTTTTCATTGTCCCAATGAAAACTAAAAACAACGTGGAGGAGATTTTAAAAGAAGTTACCAAGTGATGAGCTCCAAATGGTTGACGTTCATGTTTTTAAAGATACTCCTCCATCCAATACTCACATTCCTCCACAACTTTGAATTCTACAACAATAAGATAGACAAGAAAAATTAAGTAGAGGATACATGTTTATTATAAAGAGAGAACTAAAGACATAAAAGAAAATAAGGAAAATGAACTTGGGTTGCCTCCCAAGAAGCGCTTGTTTAAGGTCATTAGCTCGACCACCTCATTAGATTCATCTAAATCTTGCTCTTGGAGGGTAAGATATTTTAGAACCCTCCTACCAAGGGCTCTTATTATGGAGGGAGCTTTCATCAAAGGAGCTACAAAGTAAAGTATAACTCTCTCCATCTTCGTCTTCTTGGAAATTTTTTCAGGTGGTTCAAGACGGTTCAGATTGAGCTTCCAATTATTGGCCCATGTGAAATCTGCACATCCAAAAGAAAAACAAATCTCCCACAAGCATGTTATATAGTATAGAGCTAGAACCATATCAAGATAAGATGAATAAGTAATAAAAACTGAATCACATCCAACAAAGTCAATTATAGGTACCTCCATAAAGTTTTCCAAAAGATCACAAGAAATACTAAACTTACTTTGTTGAGAAATACCTGAAATTTCTAAACATGTAGATGTGACTTCCTCTGAATCAAATGATGGTTCTGGCTCTAGCTTAGGTGTTGATGATATCAATGATGGTGATTCTCGAGACTCTACTAGCTCTGTATAAGTCCCTACACATTGTTCCACAACATGATCAATTCTTAAAACCTCTAAGGGTTGTCTTGACAAAGGTGGTGATCCTTGAGATGCTGCTTCCACAACACAGCTCCCTACACATTCTTCCATATCATCATCATCAACACATACATCAAAAAATAAACCAACATCTATGTCCTCAATAGGAGAATCAATAACAAGAGGATCAATAACTTCACTTGCAGTTTTAAGTTGATCTACCACATCACATTCATCATCTGAAAATTCGATGTCACTATAACACCTTATAAAATTTTGAGGTAGATCTGAAAACTTATTTACCACTACATTATCAATAAAATCCTCATCTGAAAAATCTTCATCTTCATATATATTCAAAAATCTACACTCAACCATATTAGTGTCACAGGATTTGCCGAAGTCTTTATTTTCATTGACCCCCACTAACCTTTGTGGAAAAGGAACCCTTAGTGAAGGTCCTGGGAAAGACTGAACTCCCTTTTTCCTAAATTCCCTTTGAGCTTTTGGAGGAGGTCCAACTTGCTTATCTAATGTTGGTGTGATTAATCGTTGAGGGAAAGGTACTTCTGGCCTTTGGGAACTTCCCAGAGAAATGGAACTGAGTTCTTGTGATCTTCTATTATTCTTCTCCTCAATTCTAAACATGTCGTTCTTCAGAAGTTCTTCATGATTTTTTCCACTTCTCAACCCAACATCATCACACTTTTCATTGGATCTTGACTGTGTAGGAGGGGGATCTTCTTTAAACCATTTTGAAACAATACTATTAAGCTTTGCCCCCAAATGTTCGAACTCCTCACTCTGTGACTTGTGAATTTCAACATTTTTGGGTGGTTGAATTTCATTTTGTTTGACAGGCTCTCTTACATTCATGGCTTGCACTTTTTGAATATCTGAGGGAAATTCCATCCAACTTTTGTTCGACCATTCATGGAGGTTCAATGTCACTTGATCAATTAATGAATAAGCTTCATCTACACTTTTGTCCATAAAAGAACCTCCAGCTGATGAATCCAATAAAGTCTTGTCTGAGAGAGAAATTCCCCCATAGAATATGTATAAAATCAACCATTTTTCAAAACCATGATGAGGGCACTGTCTTTGAAGACTCTTGAATCTATCCCATGCTTCAAATAATGATTCTCCATATGCCTGAGCAAAATTTGTTATGCAATTCCTCATATACACCGTTCTACTTGGAGGGAAAAAGTGATTCAGAAATTGCTTCTCCAATTGTTCCCAACTTGTGATGCTTTGAGGACAGAGAGAATATAGCCAAGTCCTTGCTTTATCCTTGATACTGAAAGGAAATGTCATCAATCGAACTGCATCTGCTGATACTCCTTCACATTTCACCAAATCACAAATCTCTAAAAATGTTTCAAGATGCAGATAAGGACTTTCTGATACTTCTCCTCCAAATTTGTGACATTGTATCATGAAAATTATCTCTGGGTCTAGTTGGAAACTTTCTGCTTCAATTTGAGGTTGCACAATGGGAGATAAAAATCTAGCGGAAAAGGGTGTAGAAAAATTTCTCATGGGCCTGCTTGACATGTTAGTGCTCATGGATATTCAAGAAGAAAAAGAAAATTATCAAGGATCAAAAACAAGAAATAAAATGCAATATGAAAAGTAAGAAAACGAATGCAGAATTTAAATTGCAAGAAAGAAAGTGCATAATGAAAACAAGAAAGAAAAGATAAATGGAAAAAGAAAAATGTCTAGAATAATTCATCTGCTAAAAATTTGCAAGATATGTTTACAAAAGAAAAGAAGAAAGAAACAAGATCAAAAGAGAAAACAGAGGAAAGTTAGATTAGAGTACTAGAAATCAAGAATGCAAAGTTAGAATTAGAATTGCAACAAAAAGATTTGTCAAGAATGTTATTCAAGAAAGGAAAAACTTTTGAAAACATAATTCTAACAATTAGTTATAACTATGCAAATCAAAAGAAAGAAAGAAAAGTTATGTTTAGTCTAACTCAATTGATAATTCCTAATGTTATAGCGCAGTCCCCGGCAACGGCGCCAAAAACTTGTTACGATCCGCAAGTGTACGGAAATGTCGCAAGTAATATAAAAGATTATCGTATCCACAGGGACTGGAATAAGCACTAGAAATGTCTCAATGCGAATTAGCTAAACAACTATCCAATCGTTTCAAAATCAAAGTAAAGGTAAACAAATCTAATATTAAAGATCAATAAACAAGAGTTTAGAGTTTTGGGTTATGATAAAGGAAGATTCTAGGAGTTTCGGTTTCTTTGTAAGATTTCTTGAATGTAAATGGTTCACCAATTCTTATCCCTCAATTGCCAAACATGTAGAAAGTTGCCGGTTCCCTCTTGCAATAGACAACCGGCTAAGGACTGAGAAATGTATCTAAATAGGATTAATTAGACATGAACCTATGTTGTCCTTACACAGAAGTGCACCTATTACTATGCCTTCCTCGGATATCAACGTAGAAGCCCACGACTCATTAATCTATCAAGATACAAGAAGCTAATCATAAAATCCATCCTACTCTCTTGAATATCCCTATTTCCTCTTCAAGATTATCTCTCAAACGTCCTTACACGGGCTTGCACCTGTCACGTGGATCCCTCGGATGATCGAGTGAGAGTTTATCTTTACAAAGTCCATAAGAAATCCAAACAATCAATCAAGAATGAGAATTAAGCACAAATCACATCAATCATTCAAGATCTAATTGATACAAGCAAGATAATGTCATTGAAACAAGAAAATGTCAAATCCATAAGAGATTACATCAATCCATCATACAAATACTCCCTTAATCCTAGAATACAAGATCTACTCCATGAATCGAGGAAGAAAATCCGAAGAAATAGAGATTACAAGCTTTCCTTGAATCCCCAATCCAAGAAAACAAGAAGAGGGGGAAAGAGAAAACTTATCTACGAAGAAGCCTTGTCTTCGGATCCAATTCTTGCTCCGGAGTCGAAATCGTCGAGATCTCCCTTAGAATCGCCCAGAAATCCTCCCAAGAATGGGAGGAAACCACCAAATCTTGCTTTCTCCCAAAGGGGGAGAGATCCCCTTTCAATTCATGAAGAAGGGTTTAAATAGAGGAGGGAATCGGGCGCCACACGACCCCTCGACACGGCCGTGTGAGATCCACACGGCCATGTCCAGTTCCTTCTCTGCCAATGCTGCACGGTCGTGTGATGCACACGGCCAAGGCCCTCCTGCTCTCTAGAAATGCTACACGGCCGTGTGGTGCACACGGCCATCACCTGCTTGGTCTCTGGGAACCTCACACGGCCGTGTAGATCCACACGGCCATGTCCTGCCTGGCCTCTGGAAACCTCACATGGCCGTGTAGATCCACACGGCCATGTCCTGCTTGGCCTCTGGAAACCTCACATGGCCGTGTAGATTTACACGGCCATGTAAGGTTTCAGCACTAGATGCCATACATGGCCGTGTGCAGCTCACCCCCCCTTGCATGGCCCTTGCACACCCTTTGTCTTAGCTTTGAATAGTTATGTTTCATTGCAACATCTTTTAGGCCACCAATATGGGGTTTTCTCCCGTTGAAGTCTTCATCAAAGTTGTAGATCTTGAAGTTATCTACAAGTCGGTATAAAGAACAGCCCAAATCTTCAACCGAGCACAAAGTTATGGCCGTTTTAGTTTCAGTCTGCAGTGCAGAAAACCTCACACGGCCTTCACACGGCCGTGTGAGTTCTACACGGCCAGAACATGAAGAAAACATAGTTTTGCATGCCCATGTCACTCTGGAAGCTCTAGACTTCATTTAAACTCTGTTTTTACTCCAAATCACGTCCTGTCAATCAAAATAAGCAAAGAGTAGATCTCCGAACAGAATATAATGAAAGTATGATATTCTACTGAAACAGGGTGCAATAAACATAGATTATGCCAATGAAATACAAGTAGATGCGCGTCAAAGTATGCATAAAAGAGTATATAATCTACGCACATCAGCTTGCACCCCTGAAGAGGTTCAACAGCATTTTTAGTCATTTGGTATTGTTAACAGAGTCACCATTCTCACTGACAGAAACGGTCAGCCAAAGGGTTTTGCTTATGTCGAATTCTTGGAAGTTGAGGCAGTCCAAGAAGCCTTTTGGTTGCATGAGTCTGAGCTTCATGGTCGTCCAATCAAGGTTTGTCTATTTAATCTCAAGTATTTTTCTTACCAGCACACTTTTAAATTCTTATTAACAGTAACGTTGGTTTTTCTAACAACAAGATGAATGCTTTGTTTCAGGTTGCCACCAAACGAACCAACATTCCAAGGCTGAAGCAGTTCCGTCCTCTGTGACATAATCCCTACCCGATGTATTCATATAGCAGGCCTCACATGCCATCCTGATGTCGGGTTTGTTGACAAAGAAGCAGTCGCAGTTACCAGTGTGTCTCGGAAGGCAACTTTCTACAATAGACCAAGCTCTACGGACTTCATAAATGTCCATGACATTTTTCTTGAATGTGATCATGATTCAGTAAGCTTCCAGAAGATAATATAGTGTTGTTTGAGCAAAGATTTTGATGCATTACTTTTACTGCCTTTGTTTAGATCATATACCTTGGGAAGTCTGTTGAACCAACAATATATGATCTTTTGGGTGATCAAGAGGTTTGTAATCTGGACTTTTCTGAAAACTTTGTAATATCTTCTTTCTGCTATGCTTCTTGGTTATTTTGGAATCTTTCTGCCACAATTTTGCAATGCAAGGTTGAAATCTGCTTGTTGAAAAATGGAAAACCATCATGGACGAAGAAGAAGTTTCTTTGCTCCAAAGTCAGGTCTGTCTTCATTGCTGTCACATACAATTCATGCAGAAGTGTGAATTAATTTTTTTTTGTATTATGGTTGATATAATTTTCCTGTTCATGTTGGGTTAGGTTATATTTTTCTTTGCCAACCATTTTTTGGACCTCAGAGATATATTGTATATTTTCTATAACAATCTTGCCAAAAGATAAGGGTCCTGGTATAATGAAGCTTGATGTCAATTGGTATTTAGCCAATAAATTAAAAATGTCATTAGATTCAATTTACGTTAAATTTATGCTTGTGTATGGTTGACTCTGATGAGATTTAGCAAATTGATGACTTTTTAAATATCTTTGATATCCATATAATAGCAGTTTAACAATTATACTGCTTGTTTTGGGTGGTACAACAACTTATCGATGTATAGTTGCCTTGATGCATCCTTACTATCTTGATTATATTTGGTTTGTCAGGTTGTTGCGTCTTAAGACTGGCTCGAGGTGACAAAATATGCTGGATTGGTCTGTGCTTAGGCCCGTCAAGAATTAATTCAAGATATGTTTAAAGTCTGGCAAGATTCTCAGCAAGGAACTCTTACTGGTGGCATGATAAAGTATAAATACAATCTAAAATCAATTTTAAATAGAATGTTGGTTTTCTTTCCAATTTCCCTGCCTAAGTAGAACATCTGCCATGCAATATCCAGGGAGCTACTTTTTTCCTTCAAAAAGGCTACTAGATAAAAGCCTCAACGGATTATATTCTGTAGGTATGAATCTTTGGAAAACTTAAAAAAAAACTTGATTGTTTAGATTAATATAGCAAGTTGTACATTCAAGGATGGAGTGAGTGAGGGTCAATTCTATCAAGTTCTACTATATGAACTAGATGCGATCAGAAAAGTAAATTTTCTAAGAATTTATACTACGATTCTTGTTTCAGTGTTTTTGTACTCAACATTCCATTTGTATTTCATGCTTGTGCCTCTCTAGAACCAAACTATCAGCCTCCAATGACTTTTGTAGTGGTCCAAAACGTCATCACACTATACTGTTTGCTAACAATCACGGTGACCACTAATTTGTTGATAAGAGTGGAAACATATTGCCTAGTCAGTTTAGTTGATAGATGGATGCGTCATTTTCAAGATAATTCTATTTTATATATTTTTTTAAACCTTGTTTTCTCAATGAAGCTTTCCATCCTTGAAATTCCAGGTACTGTTGTTGATTCTAAGATAGGCCATCCTATTGAATTTGACTTCTACTTGTGTAGCCATGCAAGCATTCAAATAACTCATCTCACAACTAATACCTTTTGTATGATGTACTTATTCAGGTAACTGTTGTAAAAACATATGTGTGTTTATTATTTTTTCAAAACAAGTTTTTTCATACATATAATAGTGTATTTCTTTTAATATCAATACGTTGTTGATCTCCTAGTGCCTTATCAAAGGGGTAGAAAGATTGGACTTTTTGATGGTGCTGGTATGGAGAAGACTAGATTTATTATGGAACTAATGATCAATAATATTGGAAAAAGTTGGCATGAAAGAATCAGCAAGCTGGAAAGAGGATTCCAATGAAATCTTACAAGTTGAAGATTGTGATGGGATTTGAGTTGACAATAATTAAGTGCAATCCTACATGACATAAACCACCATCACAAGTTTCTAGTCTTTTGGCTATTGTTCATTAGTTGCAAATGGAGTTTATTTGTTTATTTGTATTGGGATAAATTTTATTTGAATATGAGACATATTTTTTCTTTTATGATTGTAATTCTTGTATAAGTAACATTTTGAATGATATTGATGTGGGGAATATTCTTTCTTGATTATGATTCTTTATTATATATTTAAATTCAAATATGATATATTGGTATTAAAAGATAATAATTCAAAAGACAACAGTTTAAAATTGTTATTGTTGTCTATCACACTCAAAGACAACGGTTAAAAATCGTTGTCGTAGCCCCAAAACCGATTATAACTGTAGTAAAAATGCTCTAAATAACAACGGTTTTAAACCGTTGTCTTTTCATTCAAAGACAACGGTTTAAAATAGTTGTAAAACCGTTGTCTTTTCATTCAAAGACAACGGTTTAAAACCGTTGTCGTAGCCCCCCACTTTTAACAACACTGCCAATTACAACAGTTTTAAAGGGTCTACGACAACGGTTTTTAACCGTTGTCTTTTAATATTTTTGTTGTAGTGTATATTGTTGGTTCAACAGACTTCCCAAGGTATATGATCTAAACAAAGGCAGTAAAAGTAATGCATCAAAATCTTTGATCAAACAACACTATATTATCTTCTGGAAGCTTACTGAATCATGATCACATTCAAGAAAAATGTCATGGACATTTATGAAGTCCGTAGAGCTTGGTCTATTGTAGAAAGTTGCCTTCCGAGACACACTGGTAACTGCGACTGCTTCTTTGTCAACAAACCCGACATCAGGATGGCATGTGAGGCCTGCTATATGAATACATCGGGTAGGGATTATGTCACAGAGGACGGAACTGCTTCAGCCTTGGAATGTTGGTTCGTTTGGCGGCAACCTGAAACAAAGCATTCATCTTGTTGTTAGAAAAACCAACGTTACTGTTAATAAGAATTTAAAAGTGTGTTGGTAAGAAAAATACTTGAGATTAAATAGACAAACCTTGATTGGACGACCATGAAGCTCAGACTCATGCAACCAAAAGGCTTCTTGGACTGCCTCAACTTCCAAGAATTCGACATAAGCAAAACCCTTTGGCTGACCGTTTCTGTCAGTGAGAATGGTGACTCTGTTAACAATACCAAATGACTAAAAATGCTGTTGAACCTCTTCAGGGGTGCAACCATAATCAACCTTCAGTTTAATAGAAATATCAACATGAATATCACTTCCCAACTCAAGATATTGCTACTAAATCACTTGCTGTTAGAGGTTTTAGAAGAATTCTATATGTATAAAACATAACAATCAATGACAAATAGTTACAGTGTGACTGTTGATGCTAAGAATAAGAAACCAAAATTCTCTAATAGAAGACAACAACCCTATCCAATTCGGAACAAGTATCAAACAAAAAAGATAGCCTTAGCATAGACTATATATTACAAAATTCTAATAAGGTGCAAGTCGAGAATCCTCAGTAACTTGGGCATATATATATATATATATATATATATATATATATATATATATATATATTTCAAATAATTCTTTGTTTTAAATAATCTTTTTCCCTTTTTTTTCTTTGGTAATTTTTTCAAGTACAAGCTAACGGTAACTGGAGTTCAATGTTACTCTGTACAATCTTATAGGACATAACTTTTGTATGGATCTACTATAAAGACGAATTGAAGATGTCTGGTACAAGGACAATAATACCAAATTTTAATCATTGAACCACTTAAATTCAGCCAAACCATAACAATGTTACTACAAATTATCAAACTTCTAATGAGAACAAACACAGTTTTGAGAACTTGAACATTATAGTAGGCACTCTTTGCATGTACCACATTCAAGTAATACGGCACCAAAAAAGAAAAAGAGGGAAGGTAAATCAAAGCATTAATATGCCAAATAATACTAGAATCTAACATCCACAACAACATCATTACAGTTTGAAGTAGTGTATCTAAATAGAGGTCCCTAAGACAACATTTGTAGATATAGGAAAAATATTCAATAACCTGAAAAATAAACATTGTGAATTTAACTAATTAGATTAGTCCATAGAATTATGGATAAATAAGGCTCAAGGGTCCACTAAGAAACAATCCAAGATATAGAACACAACAATATCAAATTATATGCAAATATCATGTGATGCCCACAGTAAACCAGTAACAACAATTAGACAACAGAGAACTAGAAAAACTCACATTGCCAACAAATATCGAGCAGGAATCAACCTCTTCTTTGCTTGATTGATTTGTTGCAAGTCCACTAGGCTCTATATAATGCAGAAGACAATTGGTCCAAGACTTTTCAAAAAAAAAAAAGAAACAGAAGTAAAATCTTAGACCTAGAAAGAAAAACTGGACTACATCATTTAACCAACCAAAAAAATCAAAATGCAATATAAATACTTCCTTACTGCCATGCTATACTAGAAATATACAATGTTAAGATATATCAGGAAGAAAGTGAATCACGAGTACGAGCACTAGTATAAAGAGGTTTAACACATGGAACTAGTATAACCATAATTTAGATTTAAAATATATAATTTAGATTAATTCATATAAGGGGTTGATCACAATTCGAATTTGTTTTCTCGTATAAACTACAAATAAAATTCATATATATATATATATAAATTAAAAAACCATTTTATTATATAACAACCAATCAACAAAGGGTAAAAGGAAAAAAAAATCAAACAAGAAACACAATTCCGATAATTATCATCAATGTTCTAAGAACGGACTTCGCGGAGGTAATACCGGCGGCGCCGGTCACTGCGTGGTCGGAAGGAGCCGGCACCGGAGACGGCACGGGGACTGAGGTCCCTCCGGTTGGAGTTGGCAGGGTCGGCGGAGGCGTCGGAGATAGAATAGGGGCGCCGGAACTTTCAGGCGGCAAAGTCGCCGACGGAGGAAGCAGAGGCGGATACTGAGGTGCCCATCGAGGTGGCGAAGAAGCAGGGGTCGGAGGCAGGACCGGCGGGGTCGAGACGGGCGGCCAGCGTGGTCGTCACACGGCCATCACCACCACTGCCAGCTTCTGCCCGCGCTCACACCTCCCCGGCGCTCCGCTGACGAAGAAAAACGGCCCCGACCGCTCGAACACAAACCGGGAGTCGCCGCCATCGAGCTTCCGGATCGGGTTGCTCACGTCGCACGAATCAAAGTCTTGCTCCGCCACCACCAAAACAGAGTCCTCCCCCTTCTTGTACTTAAAAACTGCAAAAAAAAAAAAACAGAATCACTCCATAACTCAAAATTCAACTACAAAAACTAAACAAAAGATCACAAAGTCACAAACCAATGGAGTCATTGACTTGAAACCAATTTCTCTCGGCCCAATGCCCGTAGCTCTCCGAGGGATGCAGCACCCATCCATCTTTTCCTCCGGCGTAGAAAACACAGCCCCGAGCTGAATCCACCAGAGCCATTGCAAGCAGCAGCAGAAACGCCAAACCATTAGAAGAAAACGAAGAAAAAGCCATCATTAAACAGCTGAGTGGAGTAATTCGCGCTAGCTGGAGGCTTAAATAGAAGCAGGGGAACCAAATATATCAGGAAGAAAGTGAATCACGAGTACGAGCACTAGTTTCACGTCGGCGTAAAGGCCTCGGGACGGTGAAGAAGATGGCTTTCTTGCTCTTGGTGAGATCAGAGATGGTGACGGTCTGGAGCTCCCCATCATAGCCGAAGTAAGAGAGGTTGGCGTCAGGAAGATTGTCTCCGACGGAGATGGTGGTTGTGATGGCAGGGGCAGAGGCGGAAGAGGTGAAGAGGGAGGACCTACGAGTGTGCAGTCAGAGGTGTAGAGTGGTAGTGGAAACGGAGCGGTGGAAGCGGACGGCAGAAGGGAGGAGGCGGAGCAAAGAAGGGGCGACGAGTTTAGGGCGTGGAGAGGAAAGGAGAAGGGGCTTGGATCGAGAAGGTAAAGGGATGGAATACGGCGGCAAAAAATTTCGGGGAGAGGGAAAGAAAAAACGTCGCGGCAAAAAATGGCGAAGGGGGAAAAAGCGGCGAAAGAAGCGCACATAGACAATAGTTTTAAAAAACCGTTGTCGTAGCCTTTAAAAACCGTTGTCGTAGCCCCAAAAAAATATAAATAGACAACGGTTTTTAAAAACCGTTGTCATAGGCCAAAAAAATTACTAAAAGACAACGGTTTTTGTTAAAACCGTTGTTAAAAGACAAAAAGACAACGATTTGGTATAAAACCGTTGTCGTTTGAGTGTTGTTAAATGAGGTTTTTCTTGTAGTGTCACAATATGTGATAATGCCCTTCTATCCTAGACATCTAGATTGATCAATGTGAGGCATAAACCGTGTCATCCTCTAATCAATCTAAATCTTGAACTCCAAGTAGACTCACTCAATCAAATGAGCTCAACATCTCATATTGACTCATTTGGGCAAGACCATGCACTTAGTGGTCTCACTCTATCAAGAATAATGATGTCACTCCCATTATATAGGAGGGATAGATCACATCTACATCACTCACATCCCTCCGCATAATTTGTTACATACCCAGTAATCGCCTTTATAGTCCACCCAGTTACGGGTGACGTTTGAAGAAGCCAAAGTATGCAACTCCTTATGTAGGGAACCATGGTGACTTCAGGTCCAAGGACTAATAGTCATACTAATACCCACATGAGAAAGTATATGACACTCATATAACGATCCATGATACTTTCTCATGGCAGGTCATTTAGTATACATTCTCCAATGCATACCCATGTGTCAACTTGATATCTCTATATCCATGACTTGTGAGATCAAGTCATCGAGTTGACCTACATACTAGTCTCGTTGCATTAACTAGGAATAATTAAGAGTAGTGTTCCCTATATCATCTCATTATCGATTCAACCAATCGATTGATATAGGTAATAACCTTCTACTCAAGGACGCTATTATACTTAGTTATTTGGCACTAATACAAGTAAGTATAATAACCATAAACAAATGCTTTTATATACATAAGAAATATGATACAATGAGTTCATACAACAATCATCAAATGATTGGCTCAAGGGCTTTAACTAACAATCTCCCACTAGCACTAGTGCCAATCAGTGTAGGCTCTAAGGCCTAATGACCTAGTGTGACCATCATGCTTTCTCTGTGCCAAAGCCTTGGTCAAGGGATCTGCGATGTTAGCCTCTGTGGGTACTCTGCAAATATTCACATCTCCTCTATCGATAATCTCTCGAATGAGATGGAAGCACCGTAGTATGTGTTTGGTTCGCTAGTGTGAGCGAGGTACCTTAGCCTGTGCAATTGCTCCATTGTTGTCACAATAGAGCTCAAATGGATCAGCTATGCTAGGAACCACCCCAAGCTCAGTAATGAACTTACGGATCCAAACTGCCTCCTTTTCTGCTTTTGATACAGCAATATACTCGGCTTCTGTTGTATAATCAGCAACTGTGTCCTGCTTCGAACTCTTCCAGCTCACAGCACCACCATTTATGCAAAACACGAACCCTGACTGCGATCGATAATCATCCTGGTCAGTTTGGAAGATGGCATCACTGTAACCCTTTACAGTTAGCTCATCATCGCCTCCATAAATCAAAAAATATTCTTTAGTCCTTCTCAAGTATTTAAGAATATTCTTGACCGCTATCCAATGACTTTCACCTGGATCTGACAGCTATCTGCTCGTCATGCTCAAAGCATACGAGACATCAGGACTAGTACATAGCATGACATACATGATAGATCCTATGGCTGAAACATAAGGTATCTGATCCATGCGGTCTCTCTCCTCTCTAGAAGAGGGACCTTGAGTCTTCGAAAGACTCACACCATGTGACATCGACAGAAATCCCTTCTTGGAGTTCTGCATGGCAACTCGTACTAATACCTTATCAATGTATGTACTCTGACTTAGGCCAAGCAATCTCTTAGATCTATCTCTATATATCTTTATACCTAGAATGCGGGCTGCTTCACCTAAGTCCTTCATTAAGAAACAATTCCCCAGCCAAGTCTTTACAGACTGAAGCAAAGGGATGTCATTCCCAATGAGTAGTATGTCATCCACATACAATACTAGGAAGACAACTGTGTTCCCTACAACCTTCTTGTAGACACAAGGTTTATCTTCATTCTTGATGAAACCAAACTGTTTGATTGCATCATCGAATCGAAGATTCCAGCTCCGAAAAGCTTGCTTTAGTCCATAAATGGACCTATGCAGCTTGCATACTCCGCCAGTATGCTGTGGATCTACAAAACCCTCAGGTTGTGTCATGTACACATCCTCGAGCAGGTTTCCATTCAGAAACGCAGTTTTGACATCCATCTTCCAGATCTCATAATCGTGGTATGATGCAATAGCAAGCATGATCCGAATAGACTTAAACATCGCTACTGGAGAAAAGGTCTCATCATAGTCAATACCATGAATTTGTTTGAAACCTTTAGCTACCAAGCGACCCTTATAAATAAGTCCATCCATCTCAGTATTTATCTTAAATATCCACTTACACCCAATGGGTTTAATCCCTTCAGGTGGATCAACCAAAGTCCATACTTGGTTAGTGTACATGGATTTCATCTCGGATCTCATGGCCTCTAGCCATTTCTTAGAATCTGGGCTCATCACAGCTTCCTGATAGGAGGTAGGCTCATCCTCAATAAGCACAACATTATCATGGTCAGACAAAAGAAATGAGTATCTCTCAGGCTGACGACGTACCCTATCAGACCTGCGAAGAGGTACGTCTACTTGAACTGGTTGTTGTTCCTCAACTCCTTGTGGAACAATCTCATCATCCACAACACTTTGTGGTTCCAGTTTAATTTCCATCAAGGCTTCAGTGCTATGGTCCATATCCTGAACTTCTTCAAGATTGAACGTACTCCCACTAGTTTTTCTAGAAACAAAGTCTCTTTCTAGAAATACCCCAGTCTTAGCCACAACTACTTTGTGCTGACTGGGAATGTAGAAGTAATATCCCTTCGTTCCTTGGGATATCCAATAAAATAGCACTTATCGGATTTGGGTCCCAGTTTGTCCGAGACTTGCCGTCGAATGTAAGTCTCACAACTCCAAATCCTCATAAAAGACACCTGGGCATCTCTCCTAGTCCATATCCAATATGGTGTCTTTATCACAGCCTTGAATGGAACACGGTTGAGTATGAAGGCTGCTGTGTCCAGAGCATAGCCCCAAAGAGATATAGGAAGAACTGTGTGACTCGTACCATATGTAATAGGGTACGATTCCTCCTTTCGAATACTCCATTCCACTATGGTGTTCCAGGAGGAGTGAGCTGGGATAGAATCCCACACTTAGCTAGATAGTCACGAAACTCATGGCTAAGGTATTCTCCACCTCGATCTAATTAAAGTATCTTAATACTCTTGCCAAGCTGGTTTTGTACTTTATTCTTGAATTCTTTGAACTTTTCAAAGAATTTTGACTTATGTGTCATCAAATACATATAACCATATCTACTGAAGTCATCAGTAAATGTAATGAAGTTTCTATAATCACCTCTAGCAACGACATTGAAAGGGCCACATACATCACTATGTATAAGTCCTAACAAGTCAGTCGCTCTCTCGCTGTGTCCACTAAAGGGAGTCTTGGTCATCTTGCCCAGTAGGCATGACTCGCATGTCTCATAAGATTCAAAATCAAATGAGTCCAGCAAACCATCTTTATGGAGTTGGGATAAGCATTTGTCATTTATATGGCCTAAGCGACAGTGCCAGATATAGATTTGGTTCATGTCATTTGACTTGAACCTCTTAGTACTTATATTATAGATAGGGTTCTCAAGGTCTAGAATATAGAGTCCGTTCATCAGAGGTGCACTACAATAGAACATATCATTTAAATAAACTAAACAACATTTTTTCTTTATTATAAATGAAAAGCCTTTCTTGTCTAAACAAGAAACTAATATAATGTTCTTAGTCAGAGCAGACACATAACAACAATCATCCAATTCTAGTACAAGCTCAGAGGGCAGAGATAGAGAATAAATTCCTACAGCAACAGCAGCAACCCGTGCTCCATTGCCTACGTGTAGGTCCACCTCGCCCTTCGTCAATGCTCTGCTATTTCTCAGCGCATGTACATTAGTACAAATGTGAGAAGCACATCCGGTATCTAATACTCATGATGAAGAAATAAATAGATTGACTTCTATAACATATATACCTATAGTGGAAGTCTCACTTCTCTTCTTCTTAAGATCTTCACTTTGCAGTTCCTCTTCCAGTGCCCGGTCTGACCGCAGTGGAAGCAGGTAGCATCCTTGGCAACCCCTCCTTTAGGTTTCAGTGCCTTACCTTTACCCTTGGCTTGGGACTTTCATTTACCTTTGGGCTTGCCCTTGCCCTTGTGTTTCTGAACCATCAAAACAGAGTTGGGCTTAACCTTCTTAAGGTTGAGCTCAGCAGTTCTTAACATGCTAAGCAGCTCGGGCAATGGCTTGTCAATTTCGTTCATGTTGCAATTTAGAATAAATTGACTATAGCTATCTGGCAAGGATTGCAAGATCAGGTCAGTGGCCAGCTCTTGGCCAAGTGGGAATCCCAACCTCTATAGGTTTGCTATGTACCCAATCATCTTGAGTACATATGGGCCTATGGGAGTCCTGTCTTGCATCTTGCACTGAAACAGTGCCTTAGAGATCTCGAATCTCTCGTGTCTCGCTTGTCCTTGATATAGTTGATGATGATGTTCAACTATATCATAAACACCCATCAACTCATGTTGCTTCTGATGCTCAGAGTTCATGGTCGCGAGCATTAGACATGACACATCTAATGCGTCATCTTGATGCTTCTTGTAAGCATCTCGGTCAGCTCGTGTAGCAGTGGCAGGAGGTGCCTCGGGAAAATGGTTCTCAGGTTCCTGTACCAGTCCAGGAAGTTAGCTCCATTGAGCTTGTCCTTATCAAGGACAGAACGCAGGGAGAAGAAGTTCGTGTTTGATGACATGACAATCTACAACAGAAAAATACAGAAAATAAATATCATATTCTATTAATCATTTAATTAGGCTTTTAATTAAACGATGCTGCCACTGAATTATAAAACTTTTGTAGAATCAAATCAGTGATGTGGTCAAACCACACTTACTAGATTCTAACTGTAAAACGCCCACCCTTCTTACCCAAGGGCGGCGCTACGATCTTATACTACTTACGTACATGCTTTAGTTATACTATAACAGCGAAAAATTTTAAATCATTCCTTTTATTTAAATAAGCATGATATCACATATTCTGATTAGTTCGAATGTGCATATATTGATCATATAACTAAAAATATTAATTTGTCCGAATCGTTCTTGCCGAGCCACCACCACACACATCACAATCTGCTCCTCCTGCTGCTCCGTCGTTCCGAATATCCGTCCCCCATATCTGCGGTACAAGGAAAGTAAGCTATGAGCACTCATGGCTCAGTAAGTTCCTTTCCTACTCACTAAAACCGAATTCATATCATTGCATATCAATATCATGCGAGGTATCATAAGCATACGACATACAAGGGTATCATATTCATATTCATATCATAATATCACATGACATTATATCTAATCATCAGATAATTCAAGCACATATGTAGACAATGCATCATGAATTTGAAAACTTATACTTATAAGTACTTGAAATTAATATCATCATTAGAGGGGATCCCGGTTTGTACCACATACATAATGCGCGCGCTTCATAGGTAGGTCCAAGGTAGCAAGTCTTGAACCCTACCATGCATACATACTAGGCCCGAGTCTTACTCCATCGACCTAGGGCATTCAGAGGCCCATTACTGACGAGGCCCGAGTCTTACTCCATCGACCCCGGGGCATTTACGGAGCCCACCCTTGGTACAAACCATACAAAAAAAATAACTTATCATGCATAACTATCATATCATGTCCCTAACAATCTTTCATGCATTTCCTTTTTCATTTCATTTCATTATGTATAGCATTTCCTATGCTATAACATATCATTACGTAACATAATTTCATTTCTTCTCATTATGTATAGCATTTCCTATGCTATAACATATCATGGCATATTACATAACATAATTTCATTTCTTTTCATTATGTATAGCATTTCCTATGCTATAACATATCATGGCATATTACGTAACATAATTTCATTTCTTCTCATTATGTATAGCATTTCCTATGCTATAACATATCATGGCATATTACATAACATAATTTCATTTCTTCTCATTATGTATAGCATTTCCTATGCTATAACATATCATGGCATATTACGTAACATAATTTCATTTCTTCTCATTATGTATAGCATTTCCTATGCTATAACATATCATGGCATATTACATAACATAATTTCATTTCTTCTCATTATGTATAGCATTTCCTATGCTATAACATATCATGGCATATTACGTAAAATAATTTCATTTCTTTTCATTATGTATAGCATTTCCTATGCTATAACATATCATGGCATATTACGTAACATAATTTCATTTCTTCTCATTATGTATAGCATTTCCTATGCTATAACATATCATGGCATATTACATAACATAATTTCATTTCTTCTCATTATGTATAGCATTTCCTATGCTATAACATATCATAGCATATTACATAACATAATTTCATTTCTTCTCATTATGTATAGCATTTCCTATGCTATAACATATCATGGCATATTACATAACATAATTTCATTTCTTCTCATTATGTATAGCATTTCCTATGCTATAACATATCATGGCATAATACATAACATAATTTCATTTCTTCTCATTATGTATAGCATTTCCTATGCTATAACATATCATGGCATATTACATAACATAATTTCATTTCTTCTCATTATGTATAGCATTTCCTAGGTTTCTTTCCCTTTTTCTTTTATTTTCCTTCATGGCCGAAACCTACCAGTCCTTAAGCTAGGTTTCTTAAGTGGCCTAAAGCATGGAAAGCCTAAGTAAATATCATGGCAAAAGTTACTAAGAACATCATACACAAAATTGGATCATAAACAAGCTAGGACTCTTGTGATCTTACATATCTTATATCATGTAACTAATTTTCTACATTCCAATTAAACATGAGAGCATTAATCAACTTTCATATCATAATATCACAGAGGTCTTCAGCATATTAATATTTTTGTTTAGGCTAATCTAAGCTATCCCTTTTATCATGGCCGAAAAACCCTAAAAAGAGTTCATGAGTTTCTAGCAATGTGAACACCCTTTAAGAAACTTTATATCCTATCATAGGAGCATGTTTAGTCTTTCTAACCCTTAACCTTTCTGGTCCGAAGCATACAAGTGAGTTTTCTTTTGGTTCCAATTAATTTCCAAGCAAGAAAACCATAGAAAGGTCCTTAGCATTTCATAGAATGAACCTTGCACTAGTTTGGTTAGACAATAATCTTCCTAGCCTCTTTAAAATATTTTTGGTTAAATCCTAGGGTTAGATACTCCTCTGATCATACATCATATCAGTATAAAATCATGGAAAAGAATCCTTCTACATAGCATAGAAAATCTTATCATGAAATGAGGTCTTGTTTAAATCATCCTAGATTTGAAAACCTTTTCTTTAGCCGAATTTTCTTAAATTCTTTCCTAGGTTTTCTAATCCTTATAAATCCGAAAATCACATAAAAGCCTTGTACCACAGGTGAGGGGAAGCTTACCTTCTTTGCTTAAGTTTCCTAGAGTTGAGAACTTGCTTGTGGACCTTTCTTCCTTGCTTGCTTTGCTCGGCACCAATGGAGGAAGAAGTGGCTAGGTCTTTTGGTGGAGAGGAGGAGGAAGAAGAGGAGGCTTCTTCCTCTTGTGTTGCTCGGCAACAAAAGAAAGAAAGAAAAGAGGGAGTGTCTCGGCACCTCTAGGGGAAGAGGAGGAGAGTGAGTTGAGGATGAAGCCACCCTCCATGCCTATTTATACTAAAATGAGGGAGGAAAACTTGACTTGATTCATCCTCCTTATTTATTTCCCCTCTTTAATGATAAGAATATTCTAGAGAAATGCTTCTTGAGTTCTCTCTTTTCTTTCCTTTAATTTCTCTCTTTTCTTTCCTTTAATTAAAATTCCTATCTCTCCTCTTACAATATCCTCTCCTATCACACTTGGTTAACATATACATGCATCCACAAGAGAACCAAGGATCAAAACTTGGTTATGTATATTTTACCTTTTTACTTCCTTTTCCTTTTAAGTAAAAGAATCCTTTCTTATTCTTAACTACATAGTCCTTTCTCTCCTTATCAATAATTCTCCTATCCCTTTGATATCCTATACATGTTCCTTACAAGAGGTCCAAGGTTCAATCCTATTTCTCTTCTAACATATTATTGATATTCTTTTGTACATAATAATTCATATATCACCATATTATGCATTATGCATAAATATTTCATACACATATATATTATCTCATATTCCTTCCTTTTGTTTACATTAATTCCATGTATTATAAATATAGATGATTTATATTCTCAACTTTATTTTCTTTCATAAAGTTTTAATCATCTAAATCCTTCCCATCTTAATATTCAACTTAGAATATTTACACCTTCTTTTCACTACCTTCAAACTCTCATTATCCTTACTTTCTTATCTAGGCTTTCTAGGGGTGTTACATACTCCCCTACTTATTGAAAGTTCGTCCCCGAACTTAGAATGACAATTTCTGCTCAGATTCCTTAGACATTGGTGGAGCTTCCAATCTCCCTTGACTCATTGAAGGTCCCTCAATAGAAGTCTGCAGTTGGTGTAACCTTGCGGGACCACCTTGATTCAGAACATACTGTGGTGCTTTAGTTTTGGTAGGGCAGTCTCTAGATAGATGTCCTTCCAGTCCACAGTCGTAGCATTTAATTTTGCCCTTACGACAGTCTTTTGCTTTATGACCCTCTATCCCACAGTTGTAACACTTATTAGTGCTCGTACGACATGTTCCTGGATGTTTCTTCCCACATGTATTGCACTGAGAAAACTTGAGCTGCTTGTTGGATGGACCATTCTTAGTGTCGTTCCGTCGCTTTCCCTTTCCACCGTGGTTCCCTTTCCAGTTGGCCTTGATATTTTCCAGTTCTTCCATCTGAGCTTGCTTCTTGTCCTTGCCTAGTGCCTTCAGGTAGTGTTCAGTATTCAGGGCACTACTAATTAACTCCTCTGTGGTCCGCGGCCTGTTAACTCCGCCGGCCACATTAAGTGCTATCTCGGGTCTGAGCATCTTTAGCATAAGCCTGACCCTTTCTCCCTCCGTCCTAACTAATTCCGGGCATAGTCGTGCCAGGCGGTTGAATCTTTTCATCGCTTCTTCTACCGTTAGGTCACCTTGCCGAAATTCGGTGAATTCATCATAGTGCCTACTTGTCACCCGAGTGTGGAAGAATTCTTCGAAGAATTCTGTCTCAAAATCTGCCCAACTCATTTGGTTTACTGGTCTTTTCACTTTCACTCTGTCCCACCACATTCGGGCGTCTCCTGTGAGACAGAATGATACGCATTTGACCTTTTCATGCTCAGGCCAGTCCAATAGTTCTATCATGCTCTCCATTGTCTTAAACCAAGCTTGTGCGTCCCATGCTTCACAAGTACCAGAGAATTTCTCTGGCCTCAGTCTTTGCCACTAGATCAGATACGCTTCTTGACGAACTACCGGTGCCAGATTCACTAGTGGTACCGGTGCTGCTACTAGCTCCGGTTCAACTACTGGTATAGTTGGCGTATTATTCTGATTTGGGGTAGCAGGATTCCCTTGTTGATTCATCATGGCAGCAATCATCTGTTGCTGTTCCGTAAGCTGTCGTTGTAGCTCAGTAACTACATGTGCCCAATCAGGTGGAGGTACGGTCTCCTCCGTTCTGGCATTTCGTCTTCTAGTCATACTTATTTTCCTAAATGATAATAAGTTTAGTCTAAGTTATCATTTATGCATGAATATCATGTCTAGGTTTCATGCCATGTTTGGGTTATCGTTGAGGTATTCTTTCTTAGGTTGTCATATCATCTTTAGATTACCTTACCATTCATACGCATCAAGATCTAACCGATGGTATTATCATTCTTACTTGACTCATGCCTAAATTGATACCATTTCTACTCTTTTTATTCATCAAAAGCTTTTATTACATTTTTTTGTTCATAACTTCTTCTCTTAAAAGGCCAGGTAGGTTGTGACTACTCCTGCCATAAAGGACATGATAGCAGTAGTCATCATCAACCCAACCTGTATCGACTTGCCCAGATCATTCTGGGGTGGATCAGGCATTATCGGAGGTTGAATCTCTGATGCCTCTTCCGGGTCGATTATTGTCTCTTCATCCATTCCCTCGTCTTCTTCAACATGTTCGTCCGGTTCCATCGGGTCTTCGTTTAGTTCCCCCTCGAGGTTGTTCAGTCCCCACTCGAAGTCTATTATATCGTTGGGGTTGAAACCCATTTCCATGTATTCAGCAAGGTTAAATTCATCCTCGCCCATCTCAGGAAACTCGTTCTCTCCTTCATAATATTCCATAATTTCTGAATCTTCATCTTCATTATCGTCCGAATTCCCTTCCTCGATTTCCTCGAGATCTTCCTCTCCGAACTCGTCGTGTTCCGGAGATTCCGAGTCACTCACATAATTGTCGAAGTATTCCAGCATATCGGGTTCATCCGCGAACTCGAGGTATTCGCCAAAATATTCTACATCCTTGGGATCGTATTCGAACGGGATATAGTCCATTTCTACAAGATTTTAAAGATTCATTATTCCTCTTATGTTATAGCCTAAGGTTCTTGTATCTAGGCTACCATTCATGCATCCTAGAATATCACCTACTTATCATCTTGCACCATTTTCTAGGGTATAACTTAAGGTATCCTTCCTAGGCTACCATTCATGCATCCTAGAGTATCATACTATTTTTAACACATACTTGTCATCATGCACCCTTCTCTAGGGTATAGCTTAAGGTATCTTTCCTAGGCTATTATTCATGTATCCTAGAGTATCGTACTAATTTTTTGCATATAAATAAATTAAGCAACTGTACTTACTTGGAGCGACAGGAAGGAGCTTGATGTGTGTGTAGTGAGCTGGCAAAACGTTGTAAAAACGCCACCCTTCTTACCCAAGGGCGGCGCTACGATCTTATACTACTTACGTACATGCTTTAGTTATACTATAATAACGGAAAATTTTAAATCATTCCTTTTATTTAAATAAGCATGATATCACATATTCTGATTAGTTCGAATGTGCATATATTGACCATATAACTAAAAATATTAACTTGTCCGAATCGTTCTTGCCGAGCCACCACCACACACATCACTATCTGCTCCTCCTGCTGCTCCGTCGTTCCGAATATCCGTCCCCCATATCTGCGGTACAAGGAAAGTAAGCTATGAGCACTCATGGCTCAGTAAGTTCCTTTCCTACTCACTAAAACCGAATTCATATCATTGCATATCAATAACATGCGAGGTATCATAAGCATACGACATACAAGGGTATCATATTCATATTCATATCATAATATCACATGACATTATATCTAATCATCAGATAATTCAAGCACATATGTAGGCAATGCATCATGAATTTGAAAACTTATACTTATAAGTACTTGAAATTAATATCATCATTAGAGGGGATCCCGGTTTGTACCACATACATAATGCGCGCGCTTCATAGGTAGGTCCAAGGTAGCAAGTCTTGAACCCTACCATGCATACATACTAGGCCCGAGTCTTACTCCATCGACCTAGGGCATTCAGAGGCCCATTACTGATGAGGCCCGAGTCTTACTCCATCGACCCCGGGGCGTTTACGGAGCCCACCCTTGGTACAAACCATACAAAAATAACTTATCATGCATAACTATCATATCATGTCCCTAACAATCTTTCATGCATTTCCTTTTTCATTTCTTTTCATTATGTATAGCATTTCCTATGCTATAACATATCATTACGTAACATAATTTCATTTCTTCTCATTATGTATAGCATTTCCTATGCTATAACATATCATAGCATATTACATTACATAATTTCATTTCTTCTCATTATGTATAGCATTTCCTATGCTATAACATATCATTACGTAACATAATTTCATTTCTTCTCATTATGTATAGCATTTCCTATGCTATAACATATCATGGCATATTACGTAACATAATTTCATTTCTTCTCATTATGTATAGCATTTCCTATGCTATAACATATCATGGCATATTACGTAACATAATTTCATTTCTTCTCATTATGTATAGCATTTCCTATGCTATAACATATCATGGCATATTACGTAACATAATTTCATTTCTTCTCATTATGTATAGCATTTCCTATGCTATAACATATAATGGCATATTACATAACATAATTTCATTTCTTCTCATTATGTATAGCATTTCCTATGCTATAACATATCATGGCATATTACATAACATAATTTCATTTCTTCTCATTATGTATAGCATTTCCTATGCTATAACATATCATAGCATATTACATAACATAATTTCATTTCTTCTCATTATGTATAGCATTTCCTATGCTATAGCATATCATGGCATATTACATAACATAATTTCATTTCTTCTCATTATGTATAGCATTTCCTAGGTTTCTTTCCCTTTTTCTTTTATTTTCCTTCATGGCTGAAATCTACCAGTCCTTAAGCTAGGTTTCTTAAGTGGCCTAAAGCATGGAAAGCCTAAGTAAATATCATGGCAAAAGTTACTAAGAACATCATACACAAAATTGGATCATAAACAAGCTAGGACTCTTGTGATCTTACATGTCTTATATCATGTAACTAATTTTCTACATTCCAATTAAACATGAGAGCATTAATCAACTTTCATATCATAATATCACAGAGGTCTTGAGCATATTAATATTTTTTTTTAGGCTAATCTAAGCTATCCCTTTTATCATGGCCGAAAAACCCTAAAAAGAGTTCATGAGTTTCTAGCAATGTGAACACCCTTTAAGAAACTTTATATCCTATCATAGGAGCATGTTTAGTCTTTCTAACCCTTAACCTTTCTGGTCCGAAGCATACAAGTGAGTTTTCTTTTGGTTCCAATTAATTTCCAAGCAAGAAAACCATAGAAAGGTCCTTAGCATTTCATAGAAGGAACCTTGCACTAGTTTGGTTAGACAATAATCTTCCTAGCCTCTTTAAAATATTTTTGGTTAAATCCTAGGGTTAGATACTCCTCTGATCATACATCATATCAGTATAAAATCATGGAAAAGAATCCTTCTACATAGCATAGAAAATCTTATCATGAAATGAGGTCTTGTTTAAATCATCTTAGATTTGAAAACCTTTTCTTTAGCCGAATTTTCTTAAATTCTTTCCTAGGTTTTCTAATCCTTATAAATCCAAAAATCACATACAAGCCTTGTACCACAGGTGAGGGGAAGCTTACCTTCTTTGCTTAAGTTTCCTAGAGTTGAGAACTTGCTTGTGGACCTTTCTTCCTTGCTTGCTTTGCTCGGCACCAATGGAGGAAGAAGTGGCTAGGTCTTTTGGTGGAGAGGAGGAAGAAGAGGAGGCTTCTTCCTCTTGTGTTGCTCGGCAACAAAAAGAAAGAAAGAAAAGAGGGAGTGTCTCGGCACCTCTAGGGGAAGAGGAGGAGAGTGAGTTGAGGATGAAGCCACCCCTCCATGCCTATTTATACTAAAATGAGGGGAGGAAAACTTGACTTGATTCATCCTCCTTATTTATTTCTCCTCTTTAATGATAAGAATATTCTAGAGAAATGCTTCTTGAGTTCTCTCTTTTCTTTCCTTTAATTTCTCTCTTTTCTTTCCTTTAATTAAAATTCCTATCTCTCCTCTTACAATATCCTCTCCTATCACACTTGGTTAACATATACATGCATCCACAAGAGAACCAAGGATCAACTTGGTTATGTATATTTTTACTTCTTTTTACTTCCTTTTCCTTTTAAGTAAAAAGAATCCTTTCTTATTCTTAACTACTTAGTCCTTTCTCTCCTTATCAATAATTCTCCTATCCCCTTTGATATCCTATACATGTTCCTTACAAGAGGTCCAAGGTTCAATCCTATTTCTCTTCTAACATATTATTGATATTCTTTTGTACATAATAATTCATATATCACCATATTATGCATTATGCATAAATATTTCATACACATATATATTATCTCATATTCCTTCCTTTTGTTTACATTAATTCCATGTATTATAAATATAGATGATTTATATTCTCAACTTTATTTTCTTTCATAAAGTTGTAATCATCTAAATCCTTCCCATCTTAATATTCAACTTAGAATATTTACACCTTCTTTTCACTACCTTCAAACTCTCATTATCCTTACTTTCTTATCTAGGCTTTCTAGGGGTGTTACACTAACCAACTAGCTATAATTTGTGTGGGACAAGATCCACATCATGCTACGCCTTGAGTTAGCTTTGGCTAAATTGCCCAAGACATAGTATGATCAGTAGGTAACTAATTACCAATTACATCTCTATGCAACTCTTATTTATAGAATCAAGATCCGCATTTATATTAAAACTTGAGTTAGCTTTGGCTAAATCGCCCAAGAGTTAATATAAATATGATTTCGACCTATCTACCAAACATTGGAAAATGCCTATAGTTAAACTCGATCCAATTGAGTTAACTAGTTACTCAATCTAATTGAGTTGTACTCACCCATGCATTGATAGGCGGGACCAAGATTGTCCCTCCGCACCCTACCAAGATAATATGCGTTGCTCTGTTTTGGCAGATTTAACAACAACATGTGATCGAGGTAGTGATATCACGGCATGGTAGGCATTTCGAGTTGATGTGATTGAGATCTAATCTAATCGACGATGTGTATCATATACGCGATTTAGATCTAATCTAATCGTTAAGGTGTATCATGTACGTGATTTAGATCTAATCTAATCGTTAAGGCACTAATTAATTACTCTACTAGCATGCATCACATATACACACACAAGCAATTAATTAATTACTCTACTAGCATGCATCACATCAAGCCAATGAGAAGATCGGATGGTCAACCTAGGGTCAACAGCTTCTTCAAGCTCCTCCCTTTGACCGTCAGTATTGCTCGCACCCTCCTCGTAACTCCGTCTCGAGTGGGCCTTCCACCGCTCCAATTTTGTACATTACAAATTTGAAACTCGAGTTACATTCGAGTCTAAACTATTTACAACAGGAATATAAAATAAAGGAAGGCACGACGTGCAGGTCGCGAATCAAGTATAACACGCACAAACACACAAAATGACACGCAGTCCATATTATGAATTACAACACATATTTTCAATCAAATTGAGTTCTTTGGGCCATGACAATCACAAAATGATATATAATTCTAAATTATGTAATTTCCATAAATTTCTATAATTTTTTCTAATATTTTTACAATTTTATGAGTCGCAACTTCCCAGCAGTCCCGATTAACGATTTTCGGGCGTGATCGCGGGACAATGCCTCTTGCGGAGTTAGGGGCAGCACCCCTTCTCGCGAAATGAATATCACGAGTGTCCTATGATGATCTTATAGCACCTTAGCCCGTTGTCCCAAAATATTTTGGGCGAGACCTTGCCGATTTGGAAGCTGTTTCTCGGTAGTCGAAGCCTACAAGTGTCCAAACACTTGTTGCTTCGCTTCTACGAGAAAAATACCCATAAATACATAAAAATCATAAAATCACAGAAACTTACAGATCCTTAATTTTTCATAAAAATTAAAATAAAACATGTACACACTTCGCATGTGGCTCTGATACCACTGCTGGGATTTTCGAGCAGCAAAAATCGCTTTTTGCATTGCGGAAACCTCGAAATCCCATGCCACCGGATCCGTGCGAAGTTATAAAACAAAATTTTCGTGTACATGTTTTCTAAACCTTGATCTACACTAGATCTATATTGTAGAGAGATTACCCTTGATGCGAAGCCCTTCGCTTATTCCGCTCGTCCAAGTTTGCTGGATTTCGAGAGTGTTCAAGTGGACACTCCTCTATAAGTATCCACACGAACGATTAGGTGGAGAAAAACCAAACAAAAGGTGTGCTAGCACCTTTGAAGGTTCGGCCAAGGTGGAGGAGAGGGAGAAGAAGATGAGAGGAGGAAGAAGAAGGAGGTTACAAAAACCAAAATGAAACTCACACAAGAGTAAAGTGGTCGGTGACTTCACAAAGCTTGTAAACCTCCATGGGATATCAAGAGTCAAGGATCTTGATCTCCCTCATGAGTTTGCACACACATGTGCTAGCTTTGATGATGTGGCACATCATCATTAGCCACTAAATGTCAACTCACAAATGAGGTGGCAATGGTCAAGTCAAACTTGACCATTCATCTTCCTCTCAAGTCAAGTCAAACTTGACCACTTCTCTCCCATGGTTGATCAAATCTAACCATTGGTTCAAGTCAATTTTAATTTAATGAATCTCTATTCATTGAATTAAATTGGCTCAATGAGTCTAAGTCCAAATTAGACTCATTTAACACATGAACCAAATTGAGTCCAACTCAATTAGTTTAATTTAGATTACTCTTAATCCAATTTGGTTCATCATATAAACCAAATCCTCTTGGTTCATTAAATGAACCTAATTTCCATCTAATTGCCCTTTGTGTTTGACCCTTTAAGTTCTTGTAATGTTGGCAATGCTCCTAAACCCATTTAGAAGCATAAGTAATGAGCGGTATCTAGCAACACATCATTACTACCCAAGTTACAAGAATGTTGAGATCCAACATCACCTTGTGACTACAAATTGTGAGAATGTTGAGATCCAACATCACCTTGTGACTACAAATTATGACTCTTCACAATATGTGACAATGTCCTTCTATCCTAGACATCTAGATTGATCAATGTGAGGCATAAACCGTGTCATCCTCTAATCAATCTAAATCTTGAACTCCAAGTAGACTCACTCAATCAAATGAGCTCAACATCTCATATTGACTCATTTGGGCATGGCCATGCACTTAGTGGTCTCACTATATCAAGAATAATGATGTCACTCCCGTTATATAGGAGGGATAGATCCCATATACATCACTCACATCCCTCCGCATAATTTGTTACATACCCAGTAATCGTCTTTATAGTCCACCCAGTTACGGGTGACGTTTGATGAAGCCAAAGTATGCAACTCCTTATGTAGGGAACCATGGTGACTTTAGGTCCAAGGACTAATAGTCATGCTAATAGTCACATGAGAAAATATATGACACTCATATAACGATCCATGACTTTCTCATGGCGGTTCATTCAGTATACATTCACCAATGCATATCCATGTGTCAACTTGATATCTCTATATCCATGACTTGTGAGATCAATTCTTCGAGTTGACCTACATGCTAGTCTCGTCACATTAACATTGTCCCTGAATGTTAATACTTGACTAGGAATGATTAAGAGTAGTGTTCCCTATATCATCTCACTATCGATTCAACCAATCGATTGATATAGGTAAGAACCTTCTACTCAAGGACTCTATTATACTTAGTTATTTGGCACCAATACAAGTAAGTATAATAACCATAAACAAATGTCTTTATATACATAAGAAATATGATACAATGAGTCCATACAACAATCATCAAATGATTGGCTCTAGGACTCTAACTAACAATTATTATACTTATTCATTCGGCTCTAAATTGAAATAAATATAATAACCAACTTCGCCTTTATTAAAAATGAAATATGATACAAAAGGAGCCCTTTACAATCATCTCATTATTGGTACTAGGGCTAATACTAACACCCACAGATATCGCTACCGTCATATAGAAGGGATAGATCTCATCTACATCACTCACATCCCTTCGCATAATTTATTACATACCTAGTTATCGACTTTATAGTCCACCCTGTTACGGGTGATGTTTGACGATACCAAAGTATACAACTCCTTATGTAGGGAACTGTAGTGACTTCAGGTTTAAGTACTATTCATACCAATAGTCACATGAGAAAGTTTATGCACTCATACGACGATCCATGAAACATTCTCATGGCATGTCATTTAGTATATATTCTCTAATATATATTCATGTGTCAACCTGATATCTCATATCTATGACTTGTAAGATTAAGTCATCCTTTGACCTACATGATAGTCTCGACGGCTTGTATATTAATGCTCGACTAGGAAGAATTAATAGTGTTCTCTACAATATCTCACTATCAATTCAACTAATTGATATACTATATATAAGAACCTACTACCCAAGGATATTATTATATTTATTCAATCAACACTGAACTAAAATAAATATAATAACCAACTTTGCCTATTATTAATAATGATATATGATATAAAATGAGCCTTTACAATCATCTCATAATTGGTACTAGGGTTAATACTAACAATTAAACCATCACCCAGGCGAGTGGAAATCACAGAATAGTCAACATGGAGGTTGCCCATTTGAGGTGACTGGAAATATTTTAGGTGCCTGGGCTCTAGGCTCCTATATCGATTCCAGACACCTAGATTAGGTGGCCAAGTCATAGAAGACCGTTGTTGAGATGGATCAAGTCAACATTCACGTCAGCTGACTCCATGCACCCAGATTCCTGAAATCATCCATAGTCATTGAGTGGACCATTGCCATGTGGATTGACATCGACCGAGTCCAGGCGCCCGTATTGCTTCTGTTAGAGTTAAGAAGATGAAAGGACACCCCTTCCTCTTCACCTTCTAGCTCATTTAATTCCTCGATTAATAGAGGGAAAAGAAGAGTCATCTTCCTCTAATATATGCGTCCAAGCCAAAGAAGAAGAGGGGAGCTTACGGGAGCTTGTTGTGTACGAGGTTTGTGCAAAGTTGGGTTCGTCTCATATGTGAAAGGTCTCTGTGCAAGGTTCATCCATGTGCACAATATTATAAGAGGGAGTGAGCAAGTAATCAGCAAGGAGAACATCCGGTAGAGAGGGATTTGGCTCGTGGAATCTTGAAGAGCTTTCCTATTCGTTTGTGATAATTCTTCCGACAGCAAGTTATTCTTTGATATCTTCATTGATCTTCTTCTCTGAGCATCACTGTGAGTTGTTTTTCATTTTGTACGAAAAGCAAAGATCAAGACTACTACTGGAGATCACTGTGAGTTTTGCAGCTTTTGTATTTATATATATTTTTCATGCTTTAGAACTATTAACAATGGTATCAGAGCGTTCCCTCAGTTCTAAGAATGCATGATGGATCTTTTTGCTTGCATGATTTGTTACCATGATAAGCCAAGATCACAAATATAGATCTATGCATGTAGGTAGTAATACATGTAAATTTGTAATATTAAAATGCCTAAAATGATAAGCCAAGAGATCTTCACAAATATAGACCTTTAGATTTGTTTGAATGGTATGCACATGTTCATTGCCAAAGAAATCATCGACAAAGCTGTCATCGAAAGTGAAATCGTGACAGTGTCTTGATCTACCACCATCGCTGGGTGTTGGGAAATACATGTCGCCTGAGAGAAAAAGAACCGATGACTACTGACCACCACATGTTTGTCACATAGAAACAGTTGTAAAACACTGGTGACCAAGTCAAGAGGATAGCCATAGGTGTCCTTGGCTAGCTAGCGCTAGAAACGACATTGGAAGATCGACAGTTGATTGTAGTAGTCGGCAACCTTGCCACTGCATGGGGCTGTAGAAACGATATCGGCGTGCTCGTGGCGTGGCTTTAGCAGAAGAAGCGGACATGCTTCGATGTTGGGCAGAAGATGTGGTTTTATGAAAAACAAAATAGCGTTTGTTATTAATGTTAGATCGATCACACGTGAGAGGGGGAGTTGAATCACGTGGTTTTCAAAAACTCATTTTGTTAGTTTTAAAATCACAAGTATGCACAGAGGAAAGTACCTATGAAATTGAAATTAAAAAGACACGAGAAAGACACAAGTAGTTTACTTGGTTCGGAGCTTTCAACGACTCCTACTCCAAGACCTAGGTCCCACAGACCTATCAATGGATAATCGAGTACCTTTGGAAGAGGAAATCGAGTACAAAGAAAGTTCGAACAAGTGCAACACATTGCACTTATCCTTTTGCAGTAATCAAGTACACAAATAAAATGTTACCAACACTTTTAGAAATAGAAGTAGGAGCACTAGTGTGTCGGTGTCGGTCTACTGGCCATGATCAGAAGTTCTCAGAGCAGTTGTCGGGCGCAGCAGCTTCGCAGCAGAGTCATGGGGCAGTCAGAAGCTCAAAAGGATGTGCAGTAGCTTGTATATTAATGTTATTTGAATGCCTTCTCAAGACTGCCTTATATAAGGCATGGAAGGCGCCTTCCATAGCCGTTGAAGGCACCTCCAATGGGTTAAATTTGATCCCGAATAGCCCGACACTTATCCGTGGTGAGGTCAAAATTTCACGATACGGAAGGCGCTTTCCAAAGTCATGGAATGCGCCTTCTATGAAAAGCATGAAGGTGCCTTCATTGCTTGAAGGTGCCTTCGGATACTATTCATCCGAAGGCAAATATGCTCCTTTTGTCATGCAAAATAACGTTAGTCCAAATAACCTGCAAAATAAATATTAGGACAATAGTAATTAATAATAAAGAGTAGTAATTAGTTACTATCCTCCCAGGACCAGGAACTAGTCAAGGTTTTAGTTTAGGGATCCTAAATGGAGTTAAACTGGACTGACGCCTACTGCTCCTCAATCAGGATATGTCCTCACAAGGTCACTCTCCTCTAGTGACTTACCTTAACTTACTAACTTGCCAGACATCCGGTCAGCCTGTTGACCTGTCTGGACTTCATATCAACTATCCGGTCGGGTCATTGATCTAGCTGGATTTCTTGCCAGATATCCGGTCAGTCCGTCGACCTATCTGGACTTCATATTAGTTATCCGGTCGGCCCGTTGACCAAGCTAGATTTTCGACCAGATATTCGGTCAGCTCGTCGACCTATCTGAACTTCTCCTGCACACTTAATCAAGTAGTTAGATCACAACAAAACCTAACTTAACTTACTTGTCATTCATCAAAACCCGAGTTAGACTGTTATTGCAAACTGCACCAACAATCTCTCCCTTTTTGATGTAATGACAACCTGGATTAAGTTAGGGAAAAAAATTCAAGTATAAATAGACAAATGATATTTAAGTTATTCAATAGACAAATATTTAAGTTATTTCAGTGTTAGTTATTTGAATTTTGGTGTTATTTGAATTTTGGTGTTTGCTTTGCTAACTTAATCCCCAACCCTCCCCCTTTGTCATTCATCAAAAACCTGAATAGATAACTAAGAAAAAAATATGCTAAGTAAAAGAAATTTGATAATAGGATAAGTTCTAGGATTACTTGGGGGAGTTAAAAAGAACTTTTATGCATTTCCCACTTGGCTTCGTTGATCACCCAACATAAAGCTCTTGGAACCAACCTAGCCGGATTACAAGTCGTCCGGAATAGGGGCGGCTGGCACTTAAGTCGGTCGAGTATAAGAGGTTTAGTGTTTTACTCTTGAACTAAAAAGATAGCATGTTTAGTCATTTAATAGCCGATTGTGTTTAAAGATGGTTGGCCTTAAAGGTCGATCGAAATGTCCAACCCACCTCACACTTGACCAGCCATAGGTATGGTCAAAATAAGGGTCGACCTCCCTATTGCTCATAAATCTCCCTCTATATGTTAGGCCAAATAAAAAATTGACCGAGCTTAGAGCATTTAGCTTCATATTTACTCCCTAATGGATTCCCAGCACACACAATTTATCATATGACTTCTTGAATGGATTTCCAGTACGCTTAATGCATCATATTATACTCCAAAAGGATTTCTAATGGCACTCAATACATAAAACAATGACTTAATGCAAGGACAGGCATAAAGACTACCGACTTTACAGGCCGACCGGGATATACTCAGCCAACAACATAAGTAGAGAATCCTAATAGTCTATCAGAATAATAACTATGTATCAGAGAATATTCTGCTATAACCTTTTTCAATGATTATTGTGACTCTCCTCAAAAGATCACTTATAACAATATATTCCTTGAATCAGCTTATCAATGGCGTAAGCTATAAATGACAAAAGAGATATAAATATGGGTAAATAGAAGATTTCTCTAGTAATTATTGTACATTTCCTAGGTTATACATTTTCCATTACCAACAACCTTTTACTTACTTTATAATTGTAGAGGTTATAAAAGGTGGTATATAAATGGAGGATTCTCTCCGTTGGGAAGGTACGTTCTCTGAAAATCGATCTGAAGCTTAGTCTCGTGTGCACATTCTTTGCTATTCTTCATTCACCCACCAAAATTGTACTGACTTAAGCATTGAAAATTCTTCGCCAAGGACTTTCCCTAGTTTCTAGGTGCTGATATTTTATTAGCTCACCTGAGTGTGCGTAGAATTAAAAGAAAACTTTTTCGTAGAGTAAAAGGTCTTCTCTCAGTCAACCACCAAGCTACCGTTCCCAGCGCACCATCTCTTTAATTTTCAGATAGGATCAAACATCAAGCAACTAGATTTCACTATGATGCCCACCAACTATTTGTACATATTGTTGCAACTCAAGATCCCAAAGTTTTCTCACTAGTTCTTCATCTTTGGCATGGGCACTTGTATCCTCTTCATGGAAATAATTGAAGTATTTCTTAGTCACACCCTTGAGATTTGGATGCAACACAACATAGCTTGTGGTTATTAATTCCAGAGGTACATTCTTCCACAACATGTAGCAAAATCTAAACATTCTCATTAATAGGAGGGAGTGCCTCGTCAAATATTTGATAATCAGACCTAGATGAAGAAAAATCACTGTAATATTGCCCCCTCTACCTTCAAGCACCTAGCAAGCTCATTAGCGTGCAATACATTGACCATTTTGGATTGTCCATATGCCAATTTATCATTGTAACTATCCTTATCATTAATTTTGTCGAAGTGTATTCCTTCCATATATGTATTCACATGAGCTAGAGATGAGACATTCATAATGCGCCCTTTGACGCATGCCCGCTTCACTATTCTTTTCATCTTGTCAAGTAGAAGATTTGTTAACAAAAAGTCACGCAAATGGTTTGTAACAAACTACTTCTCGATCCCATCCTCAGTGAGTGCGTAAGGACATGAACATGACAAAGCATTATTCATCAATAGGTTGAAAAGGAGATTCATGGAAAGGAATTTCTCAGCACAAGCTCAAACAGACTTAAGAGAGCAAAGTTTGAATTGTACGATGTCGATCTTGGCAGATGGAATTTCATTTAAGATAAGCTGCTTCTCCTTATTGGTATCCTATATATTCCTTGTAGAAATGACGACATGAGCTCCATGGAGGGCCAAACCCCTAGTCATCTCAGCTCTGATTCCACTGCTCTCGTCGATGACGAGGGAGATGAGAGGGGAGGCATCGATGCTGTCGATGACCTGGTCTCGATGGACATGGAGCCAAAATATCCCTACTTCACCAACTACATCCCACAAAGTGACTTCACAATCGTTGCCACTAGAAGCAAGGAGAGAGGTGAGGTGGCTGTAGCAAAGGGTAGTGACAGCAGATTTGTGGCCATTACTAGTCACTTCACATGTAGCCTTCTTGCATTCCCACAGCCGATTGCTCCCATCAGCATGCCAGCTGGTGATAGATGATGACAAGAAAGGAGAGGTGGTGATGGAGGTGACGATGAGGGAATGGGAGAAGTGCTTGGAGGATGAGAATATCTTAAAGGCTTGGAGGTTGCACTAGGAAGTGCGACCTGAGGTATCTTAGGTGACATTAACGTCGCCCGAGGAGATGATGGTGGAAATGAGACTCAGCTTGTACCAGAGGTATCACTTCACCGTCAGTCGGATAAAAAAGCTACTCTCTGGGCTCCTACCTAGCGGTGATGTATACGGCTCCTGCTTGGCGATGGAGGTAATGCGACGCTATCTGCTATGATGAGATGATAATCAAGGCTAACACCATCCATATCAAAACCTTGAGGTTCATCCATATCAGCATCTTCAGTTAGTTTTTCTTCTTCCTCCATTTAAATATCCATAATAACTTCATCGGCAACTTCATCCATCTCATCGTCATCATAAATTAGATCACCGATTATTTCTATCTCGCTATCTACATCCATCTTTCTCAATCAATAAATTCTTGTTCTATGATAATGGTTGGATAGAATGCAAGTCCTGAGGGTGAGCTGACCTATAGTTTTGGTTGCCCCTAATAATTGGTTTCTAGATCTGTGGCTTTTCATCAACTAAAGCACGTTGGGAACTTGCATCCTTCCTCAATGTATGAAATCACTGAAATAGAGATTAAGTGTATCTAAAGGGAAGAAAATGATCTTTTATCTTCTTTCAATCATTGATCTTGGCTTTGCCTTGTCTGTCTTGTAAGTATCACAACTGCTTACACCATGTCGATGCTTGGCCTATGAGTTTGATGGAAACTAATTTCACTTTCACATAAGCAGATATTTCCATATAATAAAAAAGCATCTAGACTTTATTAAGCCAATCTCTAAAGTCCTTGATATATAGAGTATTAGAAAACTCAAGAAGATTAACTAGAAAACCTATATATCCACATAATTCCTCTCGACCATGACTTTCCCAGAACTAAGCACGACTGTGATATGAATTTTGGAAAGTGGAACCAGAATTAGGATAAGAGAACTTAAGACTTTTAAGATCTTGCGCCGCTAGACGCTGAGATAACTTTGTGACTTCTCTTTGTAGATCATGAATCTCTTCTTAGGTGCTACGATAATGATGCCAGACTTCCTGAGTTGGAACTAGCCTATCACGACCACGATCATAATTATGACAACCATCCATGGGATTCAAAGAGCTCTGATACCTACTTGTAGGAAGAGATGGATCGAGACGGCTAGGAGTCACTGGAGACTCACGGACACATGGAAGATGTGAGAGCCATGAAGGAGGTGCAGGGCACCTACTTGCAGGAGACACATGATATAGTGTGGGCAATGATGATATGGACACATGAGCAACTGGACAGAGATAGCAGACACAGGTGGTGCTGGATGATACCTCAGCCTCAATATCCGGTACTAAGGACGAGTTGGCAGGTAGCATGTGCAGAGGAGACATGGATAGATGGTATACGAGTGAGCACATGTACACAATCATGGTTCCCCTTCCAGATCTGATACTTTGTCAGACATGACATAGGAGGTTCCAGGATCACTTTTGTATAATTATACATTTTGATGATATATATTTATCTTTTCATCAAAAAAAAAAAGAAAGAGCTCTGATACCAATTGATATCAAGCAAGATAGAAATTATCTTATGAGCTATGAAATATGTTGATTCCCGCATAAATACTAGAGAGGCAATCTTTTACAACCTGTATATTCAAAGAGAAATACCAAGAAATAGGAAAAATAAAATGGCACTGCCAAAAATATTATTAAACCAAAAAAATCTTTTCCTAACATCAACTAAAAAGATGCTTATATGGATCCAACTGTTAGCTAGAGCCCTAGACCCAATCATTTGATGATTGTATTTTGGACTTGTTGTATCATATTCTATATAAATAAAGGCATTTGGTTTTTGGTTATTATACTTACTTGTATTGGTGCCAAATAAACTAAGTATAATAATGTCCTTGAGTAGAAGGTTCTCACCTATATCAATCGGTTAGTTGAACCGATAGTGAGATGATATAGGGAACACTACACTTAATCATTCCTAGTCGAGTATTAACATTCAGGGACAATGTTAATGCAATAAGACTAGCATGTAGGTCAACTCGATGACTTGATCTCACAAGTCATGGATATAGAGATATCAAGTTGACACATGGGTATGCATTGGAGAATGTATACTGAATGACCCGCCATGAGAAAGTATCATGGATCATTATATGAGTGTCATATACTTTCTCATGTGGCTATTAGTATGACTACTAGTCCTTAGACCTGAAGTCACCATGGTTCCCTACATAAGGAGTTATGTACTTTGGTTTCGTCAAACGTCACCCGTAACTGGGTGGACTATAAAGGCGATTACTGGGTATGTAACAAATTATGCGTAGGGATGTGAGTGATGTAGATGGGATCTATCCCTCCTATATGACGGGAGAGACATCGGTATTCTTGGTAGAGTGAGACCAAGAAGTGCATGACCATGCCCAAATGAGTCAATATGAGATATTGAGCTCATTTGATTGAGTGAGTCTACTTGGAGTTCAAGATTTAGATTGATTAGAGGATGACACGGTCTATGCCTCACATTGATCAATCTAGATGTCTAAGATAGAAGGACACTTGTCATATATTGTGAGGAGTCACAATTAGTAGTCACAAGGTGATGTTGGATCTCAACATTCTTGTAACTTGGCTAGTAATGATGTATTGCTAGATACCGCTCATTACTTATGTTTCTAAATGAGTTTAGGGGCATTGCCAACGTTACAAGAACCTATTGGGTCACACACAAAGAACAAGTGGATGGAGATTAGGTTCATATGATGAACCAAGAGGATTAGATTCATTTGATGAATCAAATTGGATTAAGAGTAATCCTAATTGGGCTAATTGAGTTGGACTCAAGTTGATTCATGTGTTCAATGAGTCTAATTTAGATTATGACTCATTGAATCAATTTAATTAAATGAATTAGATTCATTATATTAAATTGGCTTGAATTAAATGGTTGGATTAGATCAACCATGAGTGAGATTAAGTCAAGTTTGACTTGACTTGAGAGGAAGATGAAGAGTCAAGTTTGACTTGACTTTAAGCCACCTCATTGGTGAGTTGACATTAAGTGGACTAATGATGATGCTCCACATCATCATGGTTACTTAAGTGAAGTAACACCTCATGGGAGTTACCAAGAGTTGTGACTCTTGGTATCCCATGGAGGTTACAAACCACTTAATTAGATGAAAAGAGTTTCATTTTGCAAGTGTAACTCTCATTCAAGTGATCTTCCTCCTCCTAAGCTCTCTTCTTGCTCCTTCTCTTCTCTTGGTCGTGGGTTTCAAGCAAGGGAGAAGAAAGGAGAGTGAATCTAATCCAAGAAGAAAGATTAGTGAAAGTCACATAGAGATTTTAGAGGAGTGTGTTCTCTTCTTTTCCTTTCTTCTTCTTCCAATCCTACCCGAGAGCCCTAGAGAGTGCTTGCACACTTGTGGTGCTCTCTTCTCCATCCTTGAGTGTTAGAGAACACATCTTGTTCGTGTGGATATCACTAGAGAGTTGTCTACGTTGACAACTTCGAGATTCGGCGTACCGTTGGACGAGCGGGATTTGCGAGGACACGCTTCAAAGGTATAAAATGTTTTTCCTTTGTAGATCTACTGTAGATCATAGTTTTAAACTCGTACTCGTATTTTCGAAAGTTTTTCTTCGCACGAGATCCAGTGGCATGGGTGATTCGGGGTTTCCGCGACGCGAAAACGCGGTTTTCGCGACCCGATAACCCAACACCAACCCCCTAAAATGTAAAGAAAGGAAAGAAATCCTAACAAATTGATTTAAAAAGAATGATTGGACCTCTTTTTTTATTATTTTTAATAAATTAAAAATTGTAGTCATTTTCAAAATTTTTGATATTTAGGGTTTTTTTTTTAATTTCTATCTTTTATTAGTTAAGGTTTTGGGTCTATGTAAGCGTCTTGTTAATTCAGGTTAAAAATGGTTTTTTGAATTAATAATATTTTCAACAATGTCGTTTACTTTTCTATTTTCTACTATTCCTCTTCGAATCAATAGGTTGTAGAAGATTGCTTCCAGTATTCATGCACAAATCAATGGATTCAATAGTTCGCAAGATAATCGCTATCCCGCCCGGTGCTAGTTGGTATCAAAGCTCAAGATCCCATGGATTGTCATTATGGTTGTGATCGTGGTTGTGACGGGCAATTTTCGACTAAGGAAACCTCACACCCTAGATGAGATTCAAGATCTACAAAGATAAGTCAAAAACGTTATCTCAGCATCTAGTGGTGCAAGATCGTAAAGGTCATAAGTTTTTTATTTTCCTTTTGAAAAATCCCTAATTTTCAATCGAGGAGAGATGTCCAAGTATAGGAATACAAGATCACTGTCCCGTCACCTATAACTTCAAGAGAACATCAATTTTACAGTGCCTCGACGTCTCCTCTTCTCCTATGGCGGTGGATATAATCATGAGCATGCGGATCTTGACAACATCAAGTATGATCAATCCTATTCTAACGATCATCCAATCGTAGGAGCCTGCAAAGACTATAATAGGATTGAAATATTTGGTTATCCAGTTTTTGATAATGAGGAGGTTGATGAAGTTGATGAAGTTGGTTAGGGCATATTGAAGGTTTCAAGCACTAATGATTCAAGACGGGATTGGTGGAAAGTTCATTGGGTGTTGTTTAAGATAAGGAGAAAGAAATTGAAATATTGACAGTCAGGGATGTAAATCTCCTTCACAGATCTGTACACCGAAATTGGTCTCAAAACTCTGAAGGAATTCCTCTTTGGGAAAACAAATATCTCCGTGGATTAAATGAGCAAAGATGATGTTAAAGTGATTGCTATCATCACAAAGCTTGGAGTTGGGTTCCCAACGTGAACTGCTGGAATGTGTGCGTTTTTGGAGTTCTTTCACCAAGATTTCAGGGTGATAGCTCTCAAGAAGATTCTGAGTATGAACTTTCCAATACTAAAAATGTGAAAAAGGATTATGTCCCATCCTCAAAGACCAAACCTAGTGCTAAGGTTGTCAAAAAAGAGAGCAACAGTAGTTAAGAAGATGAGTATGAAGATTCAGATGAAAGTTTAGATGATGAGCCTTCAAAATAGCAACAGGCTAAAAAGTAAACTCAAGAAGATCTTTGTCGTTTGAATCTTGTGTTCACCAGAAATGAATTTTGCATGAACACCATAAATGAATTTTGCATGACTTCATGGTTAACCAAGGAAGTGACTGATATTGCACATCGAATATGATAGAAAATGCTTGGTGATGCAGTGGTAAAAGAAGCATACCAAGGATGAGTCAATGGTGAAAAAAGTAGTTGATATAGAGATTAAAGTTAAAGTAGTTAAATGCATGGAATCGTCGGATCATCAAAGTTGGCCGAGCGGGTGGCAAAAGGCCGATCAGGCCTGAAGAGTTCAATCAGACATACTGCCCACTCAACAAAAGGAGGGTCCTGTATCATAGTGCCGCTCAGAGGCTCATCCAACTAGATCACTTGTCTGGCCAAGCGATGGGCAACGATCCGATAGTCGGACGACTAAAGAGAGGAGAACAGATGTTTGCAACTGTGACGACCCTATAAGGGCTAGTTTGACCGGACCACCTGTCCAGCCATACGAGGAACAACATAGTGAGTCGAGCGATCATGGAAAAGAACAACCTAGAGCGTCCAAGCAGGGAATCCTTGCCGAACGGCTTCCTCGTTCGGGCAAATAGTGAAATCCCTTGCTTAGCTCATTGTATCCTTCTAGGAGTTGGCGTCGCAATAGCAGGGCATGGTTAACAGGAAAATCGTATGATGGAAGCTTCCACTGTCATATCAGAAATTTACACACCCTGTTAAGGAATGGTGTCAGAGATACTTTTCTGACCTATCTTTTCATAAGAAAGATGAGGAAATGTGCACATGTATATTACAGGGCCACTATATAAAGGGGAGTCCATGCACCGGAGGAGTTATGTGTTATTTATGATCACGCTCTTATTGCTACAGTTTCTACTATTCTTCTACTATTCCGGTGACTGAATTGAGTGTCGGAGGGCCAATGTCGGGGGCCCCTTCCCTAGTCCGACACTAACATTCTTGGTTTTGTAGGGTGGAGCAAAGTCTTCACATATTCAACCGCAGAGTTACATCCCCAGCTAGCTATCTTAACCATTTTCAGATAAAATCATATTAACGTTATCCGTGGGAACTTAACCTGTATCCGAGACAAGAAGATGGAGAACGCTGGACGACTTACGACTATATCATTAATGCAAGAAGAATTGGATATACTTATACAAGTACGAGCGGCCAGGATGTTGGAGCAACAGCAACGGGCATTAGCCAATCGCCAAGCAAATGAACTCGCGGTGTCAGTAACCGGCCAGCAGGCCGACCATCTGGGTTGAGCAAAAAACAGCATCGCTCATAGGCCAAACAATAAGTCGACCGACACATTTGGAGATATACCAAATGAGTTGATCCCCTTTCACCGAGCATTGCTCCACACTCCTTCAGAGGAATAAGGCCAAGCGGATAGAGAACAAGGATCCTCCTCGAACGACGTACCTATCTGGGACAAATGGGAGAGTAAAACACCTAGGCTCAATGACTCCCCTAAACAGATAAATAGATAATTCTCTCAGAGGATCCTGGATGACCCAATACCACGATATTACACGCCATTTACGATTGGGAGTACAATGAGAGAACCGGCCCAAAGTACCATCTGATCAGCTTCGACAACATGACCACACTCAGAGGTGGTTTAGACATCTGCCGATCGGATCAATCCACAGTTTCAAGGCCGAGCATCAATTCTGCACCATTTTGTTAGCAGTCGCCATTACTAGAAGATGATTGTTAATTTTTTTGCTGTGAAGTAAGCCCAAGAAAGCATTGAGGGCATATATCAAGAGGTTCAATCAAGTGGCTATGGATATCCTATCGGCCACCCCAGATATCTTGGTAAGTGTTTTTTCGTAAGGACTTATAGAGGGTGAGTTCTTTCGTCCACTTATCTAAAAACCACCTAAGGACTTCAATCGGATGCTATGGAGGGTTAGCAAATACATCAATGTTGAGGAGACCGAAGCAGCTCGAAAAAAAGAAACCATTCCCAAGCTGGCAGGCGCACCTAAGCGTCGGTCAACTCAGACCGATCAACTACCAAAGGGCCCCTGAGTAGGAGTGACTCAGCCGCACCATGAGCCCATTGCCCATGCTGTGCAGTACATGGAAGCAAAGTGACCGAAGGTTGCAAAAGGCAGGTCGTGGACACCGTTGTTCTGCTCCTACCATCACTCGACGACGCATAATACCCAGGGCTGCTACTACTTGAGGCTAGTTTCAAGCCGACCAGCTCCTCTTGGATATCACCGTCGGTCACCCTCTCCTTATCGGCACCATCAACATTGGTCAGGTGGACGACGGGAAGAAGAAAGACCGGCGACCGAGCAGCATCAACGCAAACCTCAACGAAGATGTAATGCAAGTCCCGCCCGGGCTTTGGCTAAACGAGCTCTATCTTCAACTCGGGAGGAGGACAATAGGAGCAATGCCACTCGGGGAAATATTGGAATGATCGCTGGAGGGCCGACCAATGGTGATTCCAACAGGGCAAGGAAATCACAGCCCAGTAATTAGAGATACACGTCGTCGGGTGCAGCAGGGAAAATGCCGAGGGATTAGAGATCATCTTTGGTCCTCGGGACATAGACGGGATGGAGGTCCCTTATGACGATACCTTGATCATCTAAGCGGTAATAGTTAATTACAATATTCATCAAACTTTTATAGATACAGGTAGCTCAGTTAATATCATCTTCAAGAAGACGTTCAACTAGTTATAAATCGACAGGAGTGACTTGCAGCCCATGACGATTCCGCTATACGGGTTCACGGGCAACGAAATATTGCCAATCGACCAGGCTCGGTTGGCCATATCATTCAGATAGGAGCCACTCAGGCGGACAAGAACCACAAACTTCATCATGGTGGATGTGTCATCTGCCTACAACGTTATATTGAGCTGATTGGCCCTGAACGAGTTTTGGGTAGTAGTGCCCACCTTCTGTAAAAAGATCAAGTTCCCAGTGGACAATTAGATGGGAGAAGTCAAAGGCAATCAACTGGCTGCTCGGCGGTGTTACGTCCAGATGGTCAAGTCTGAGGCTAAGGCTGCTCGAAAGACACAACGATTGGAGCTAAATGCGATTCTAAAAGAGCCTCCTACGCTGGCCTATGATGAAAAAGAGGAGGTCTAGATCCACCCTAACCAATCGGAAGCTACAACTTTCATTGGGGCCGATTTGATCGATGCAAGGAAGGCCGAGCTCGTGGCCTGCCTTAGGAAAAACCACCATGTGTTTGCTTGGCTGACTCACGAGCTCTCGATCATCTCGCCAAGAGTGGCATAGCACGAGCTGCATGTTCAACCGGATGCCCAGTTGGTGAAACAGAGGAAAAGGGACTTCACCTTAGAGCAGAACCAAATTATCCAAGCGGAAATATAAAAATTACTAGAAGCCAGCCATATTTGGCGAAGTCCATTTCCTGAGTTGGCTGGCCAACGTGGAGCTAGTCTCCAAGCCAGACAACAATTGGTGGGTCTACATCAACTTTCTGAACAAAGCCTACCCGAAGTATTCCTATCCCTTACGATGCATTAATCAAATAGTGGACTCTATGGTAGGCTGCGAACTGATCTGCACGCTTGATGCGTAATAGGGCTACCATCAAGTTCCGCTCGTCAAGGAGGATCAAGAGAAGGTCAGTTTCATCATGGTCGATGGGACCTACTGCTACACTTTTATGTCGTTCAGATTGAAGACACCGGCGCCACTTACCAAAGGCTGATGAACAAGGTGTTCCAGTGGCAGATCAACAGTAATATGGAGGTATATGTCGATGAAATATTAATAAAATTCCTCCGAGTAACTGACCTTTGTGCAGACATCGAAGAGACTTGTCAGACCTTGCGGATGTACGGGATCAAGCTTAACCCTAGTAAGTGTCTGTTTAGGGCTAAGGTTGGATGCTTCCTCGGCTACATTGTGATCAAGCGGGGGTAGAAGTAAATCCAAGCAAGGTGAAGGCACTGCACTGCAGAACATGCCGCCGTCCTGTAACTTGAAGGAGGCCTAACGATTGACTGTATGGATCACTACACTATCGAGATTTATATCCAAATTATTCGATCAGAGCCACCCATTCTTCATGATTCTGTGCAGAGCGACAAAGTTGCAGTGGGACACGAAATGCGATAAGTCGCTAGAAGAGCTTAAGAAATTCCTAACCTCCTTACCTGTACTGGCTAAGCCCATCACTGACGAGACACTCTGGATATACTTGTCATTCGCAGAGCGAGCGGTCGGCTCATGCGTTGGTGCGACAGAACAGCGCTGAACAATAGATAGTGTATTTCTTAACTCATATATTGAAAGATGCAAAATCTCGCTACACCTATCTCAAAAAATTAGCATATGGGATATACCCTACTGGTCAAGTATTTCTAGCCAACATTGTAGGACAATGCTGCTCGCCAAGATAACTAAGTACATAGTTATCAAATTTATATAGCAAAATATCTTGTGTCGGTTCAGCATCTCTCGCAAGCTCATCATAAATGATAGGGAGATCTCAGAGCGAAGACTTAGGGAGTGGTATACGGGCGATGTCATTTTACAGGCCTTCACGTCAGTGGCCTATCCACAGAGTAATGTCCAAGCGGAGGTCACCAATAGAGAGATCCTCAGAGGGCTTCGGGCTCGGCTCAATCACACTGGAGGCAGCTGGGGTGATGAACTCCCGAGCGTGCTGTGGGCATACCGCACCACGCCTAGAGAAGAAACAGGCATAACCTCGTTTCAAATGGTGTACGGAGGTGAGGCAGTGGTGCCAGTCGAAGTAGGGGTAGAGTCCGACCGGGTGCAGCTCTACGATAAGGGAAATGCTGATCAACGACTTAAAAATCTTGATTTGATAGATGAAGTTAGAGATAAGGCTATCATCCGGCTAACGGCCTACTAGCAGAGGTTGAAGCAAAGCAAAAAACCAAAGGGTGATCCCCAGATCGTTCCAGGTCAACGACCTAGTGTAGAAGAGAGTGAAGTCGGTCGGTGATGTCACCAAATTCGAGGTTCCATGTGTAATGCCCGCCCCTTTTACTACCACTCCTGCCTAGTGAGGGCGGGGTTACTTTCTTACCCTTAGACTTAGTAAATTTAAACATTCATACATACATACATACATATAGCGGAAGCATATCTATGTTTCTAAGCATAGAATAACTTACCAAGCATATGAGTATGAAATAACATGGTTCAACTTAAATAGTCATAGTATCCATTTCTAGCACATGCATAAGGAATCATAAAAGACATCACATAACATAACATATTATTCTAAGTTCATTTCAGCAGGTCATTTTATTTCTTTAGCCAAGTCACCATCACACATCTCTTGCCCCTTCCCGCTGCTCCTCTAGTTTCTCCATTCTTTACCTTTATCTGTGGTACAAGGAAAAGTATCTGTAAGCACTCAAGGCTTAGTCCTTTCCTACTCACAAAAACCAACGTAATCATGCAACATCCTCAGATCATACATTAGAGTAATTGATACTCTTCTCATCATGTAATGAAAACATATCATATCATGGCATGAATCTCAATAATAACATAACGTAAGGTAAACAACATATTATGACATAAATCTTATCATAATACATGTAACATCATATCCTAGCATGAATCACATCATAACATAAGAAATCATCATATCATGGTATAGATCATATCATAGCATGGAGGTACTAACATAACATAAGAAAATCATCATATCATGGTATAGATCATATCATAACATAAGTGTACATCATAGCATGAGTAAACCATCATATCATGGTATAGATCATATCATAACATAAGTGTACATCATAGCATGAGTAAATCATCATATCATGAGCATGGATCATATCATAACATAAGTGTACATCATAGCATGAGTAAATCATCATATCATGAGCATGGATGCAAGATGTCCTTTAAAACATGAGGAATGTCATGTACAATATGCCTTTCAAAACATGATCTATGTCATGGGTGGAATGTCTTAAAACAATATCATATAGTACTTGAAAATAATCTCAACATGAAAGGGGTCCGGCTTAATACCACATACATACATAATGCGCGCATCCTAAGTAGACCCAAGGTAGCTAGTCTTGAACCTACTAGGAAACTAGGCCCGTAGCTCGACCTAGGGGCACGTAAGGAGCCCACCCTTTACTAGGCCCGTAATTCGACCTAGGGGCGCATGAGGAGCCCACCCTTTTGGTACAAGCCATTCAAAGTAAAATACATGCCATATCATATCTCTATCATTTCATAACATATTCATGTAGTTCATAGCATATCTTATTCATGTCATTCATAGCATATCATGTTCAGTCATTCATAACATATCATATTCATGTCATTCATAGCATATCATAATCATGTCATTCATGGCATATCATGTTCATGTCATTCATAGCATATCATTTTCATGTCATTCGTAACATATCATATTCATGTCATTCATAAGGTTTGCATAAATGGGCACATAGCCATGCATACTTGGGCACACAGCCATCATACTTGTCTTGGGCACATAGCCATCATATTTGGGCACATAGCCATTTTTAGATATCATTCTCATGCATGGTTCATAAGCATATTCAAATGAGCAATATAACACAAAAAGAAAACATAATCATGCATGGTTCACAAGTTAACTTCTTCTAATTCATGTCATGGCAAGGGAAGTACATATTGAGTCATAACTTAGTCTAAATTCTCAACCCACTAAGGGTGGCCGAAACATGCATAAGCTCACTTAGGTTTCATGAAAACATACAAGCATATGAACCCACATTCATTTCCATAACATTTGATATAAGGAACATCATAAGCATATGTGATTTTAGGTTCTATGCTTCCTAGGGTTTTAAACCCACCTTGGCCGAAACATACAAGGTCTAAACTAGGTTACATATAGCATGTAAGCATGTGAATCTAAATAAAATTTTCCATACATTTATCATAGGCATTCACATGAGCATATTAGGTTAAAGTTCAAGCTTCCTAAGTTCACCAAGTGTAAGTGGCCGAATGCTTCAAAGCATGGATTCTAGACATGTGAGTACCCATAAATTTCATAGCATATCATGGAGAGAACATAAACATGTTAGGGTTGAATTTAGGCTTGCCTAAGCCCTAGATTACATGGTGGTCGAATGTTCAACATGTGAAAAACATAACCCTAAGCAACTTGAAAATTCAAGTGCATAATGTTATCTTCATATCTTTTCATAAGGTACAACATAAGCAAGCTAGATTTGAGATTGAGCCTCATTAAGGTATTTAAATCCCTACATGACCGAAACCTTGTGATAGGGTCCTACTAGTTCTAAGCAACATACAAGTAATAAACCTCAAGAGAACATTCACAACATATGGTGGAAAACTTCATACTTAATACCTCTTCTAGAATTTACAAGCATGTGAGTACCCTATGAATTTCATAGCATATCATGGGGAAGAACATAAACATGTTAGGGTTGAATTTAGGCTTGTTTAAGCCTTTCATTTTATGTTGGCCGAAAGTTTATCAAGTAAAAACCTAACCCTAAACAACATGAATCCCAAGTGCTTTATGTCATTTTTCATATCTTTTCATAAAGAAAAACATAAGCAAGCTAGATTTGAGGTTTAGCCTCCTTAAGGTATTAAATCCCTTCATGGCCGAAACCTTAAAGTAGGGGTCTACTAGTTCTAAGCAACATACAAGTATAAACATCAAGAAAAATATTCATATAACATCATAGAAGAGGTCATAGACATGTTAGTTTTTAAATTGAGCTTCCCTAGGTTTTAAGCCTCTTCATGGCCGAACCCTAAGGTAGGGTATTACCTAACCCTAAGCCTTATACAAGCATGAAATATCAAGGTTACATTCATAACGTATCATGAGGAAAACATAAACCTATGGATTTTGGTTTTTAAGCATCCACAAACTTCACAAACATCATAACCGAAATTTCTAAAGGAAAACTCTAGGTTAAAATTTCATATAAACTCAAACAAAAACCATAGAACCACTTGTACCACAGGTGAGGGGATACTCACATCCTCTTGCTTGGCCTTTTCCTAAGAGAAGGTACCCTTTGTGAAAAGAAAGAAGAGAGCTCCTCCTCCTAGTGCTCCTTTGTGTTTTTCTTGCTTGTGAGAGGTAAATCTTGAGGGTTCCTTCTTGTAGTTTGGTTTTCTTAGGGAGAAAACCTTAGTTAGATTTTTGGGAAAGAAGAGAGGGGGCCTCTAGGTCACGGCAAGGTGATGGAAGGGAAGAAAAAAATGAAGTCTCTTCTTGATTTTTCCCTTTATGCTAGGTGGAAGTAAGAAGCAAAAAGAGGCTTTGCTTTCCCCTCTTCTTAACTCATCTTTTAGGTCTCTTAATGATGAAGAAATGTCTTCATTCATCCCCCTACTTCCTCTCCTCTCCTTCTTGTTGATACAGTCTGACCTGGCTGTTGTTTTGATGTTGACACTGATTTAAGTTTGTATCAGATGTTAATTGAACTCGGATTGATTACTGATCAAGGTTGATCATGTGGAAGGGAAAAGTCCAAGCTGGAAACTTGGCACGCGAAGTCGGAGAGGGCTCGGTAGCTCGTTCTCCGGACTAGGTTAGAGAGGGCTTGGTAGCTCGTTCTCTGGACCTGACGAAGTCGGAGAGGGCTCGGTAGCTCGTTCTCCGGACTAGGTAGGAGAGGGCTCGGTAGCTCGTTCTCCGGACCAGATCAGAGAGGGCTCGGTAGCTCGTTCTCTGAACTGGACGAAGTCGGAGAGGGCTCGGTAGCTTGTTCTCTGGACTAGGTCAGAGAGGGCTCGGTAGCTCGTTCTCTGGACCAGACGAAGTCGGAGAGGGCTCGGCAGCTCGTTCTCCGGACTAGGTTAGAGAGGGCTCGGGAGCTCATTCTCTGGACCGGATTAGGTCAGAGAGGGCTCGGGAGCTCGTTCTCAGACCAATCTTAGTATCACATAGGCGTTGGATCGGTCAACAGACCGATCCAGTGATACTTTGGATGACTGATCAGTCCACAAACCGATCTAGTGAAACTTAATTTTCTGATCGGTCTGGTGACCGATCAGTAAACACTCAGTAGCACACTGAGTGTAATCTGATCGGTCTGTAGACCGATCAGGAAACACTCAGTAGCCCACTTAGTGCAATCTGATCGGTCTTGGAGACCGATCAAGAGATGCTACTGCGAAAGAAGAAAGGCAGGGATCGGTCGTGGAGACCGATCCAGCTGCGGCCTGATCGGTCTCCACGACCGATCAGGACCAAGCAGTGGTCCTGATCGGTCCACGGATCGGTCTGGTGACCGATCCACACACGATCCATATTGTTCGCTGTTTCTGCGATTCTTCCACTGCATTTGATTTGCCTGATTCATGTGATATAACCTCTGTGCTGTTAGCTTTTGAGTTTGCAGGATCACAGGTATCATTCCAAGCTTAATTTCAAATTAAGTCCATAAGAGGAATACGACAAATGACCTTTCTGCTGTGATTCGCGGCGCATGATGCATTTGAAGCATCAACGGCTACTGGTGTTATCTGGCTGTGATCTGGCTGCGATCTGCTTGACTCCTGGTGATTGGTTTGAGCTCAGAAGACACCAGTGAAGACTGTGATTTCATTGGTGTGAGTTCAGGGAACCAGGTAAGGAGGAAGAGAGATTGGCTGGAGCGATGATTCGGTGCAGCTTGACCACGATCCGTGACAGTGGAGAACAGGGGCTTAAGAAGCAGTAAAAAGCGAGAGGAAAGAACAACAACAAAGAAGTAAGAAAAAAAGAAAAAGAAAGTTCTGTTGATTGTTGAGGTGTGCTAAGTTCTTGAGCTCTCGGGTGTGATACTGCGATCGGGGAGTTCCCTGTTTTCACTGATTCTCGCGTGGTTGTAAGCTTTAGTTCATTCTTCTTTGCCACCGAGCTCTATAAGTCTTGTGCTTTAACATATATATTTCTTGAGACTTTGTGGAGAGGTTACTCCACCGAGAAGGAGGATCTTGAGCCGGAATTTTTCCGGGGTGCGATCTACCGAAGATCGAGGGGTCGTCCACCTTACGGACACGCCGAGGTGTAGGGGCAAGTTATCCCCGAACTTCGTAAATCCTTGTGTTAGTGTGTTTGTTTCCTCCTTGTTTTAGTTTCCTAATTCCGCTGTGCTAACAAGTTTCTTTGTAGAAATCTTTGTTTAAGTTTTTAAGAGGCTATTCACCCCCCCTAGCCATCTAAGATCCTAACAAGTGGTATCAGAGCTTAGTGCTCTTCATCTGGACTAACATCCAAAGGAGCAAGATGATGGCCATGAAGGAAGGATTCAGCTCAAACAGACCACCCTTCTTCGATGGAGCAGATTTCCAGTACTGGAAGAGCCGCATGGAGTATTACCTCAAGACTGATATCTCCATGTGGTTCTCGGTCAAGGAAGGATTCACACCACCGAAGGACGAAGAAGGTAAGGAACTCGATTCATCAAGGTGGTCTACCGAACAAACTCGTAAAGGGCAAGCCGATGCCAAGGCGGTAGTCACCTTACAATGTGGGATTGCCAAGGAACAACTCGTCAAGGTAGGTCCATTCTCGAGTGCAAAAGATTTATGGAACAAGCTTATCGAGCTCCATGAAGGAACTTGAGATTCTCGGATAGCCAAGAGGGACCTATTCTTGAATCAACTACAAAATCTCACCATGAAGGAAAATGAAACAGTAAGTGAACTACATGGGAGGTTCAAAGAAATCATCAATGGTCTACTTTCCATAGATGAACGCGTGGAGAATCGCGATCTAGTAAGGTAGGCTCTTAAATCCTTTCCAAGGAATGCCTTGTGGTCATCTATGGTAGATGCCTACAAGGTTTCCAAGGATCTTTCCATTGTAAAGTTAGATGAATTCTTTTGTGAAATGGAACTTCATGAACTTGCTAACAAAGGTCAAAAGGAGAAAGGTATAGCTTTGGTTGCAGGAGAAAAGAGCAAGGATGGGAGAAGAAAGAAAGGAATGAACAAGGAGAAAGAGATTCTTTCATCTTCATCCTCCTCCGAGTCCGATGATGAAGGTGGATCATCATCAAGCGAGATGGCAAATTTTGTGAGGAGGATCATGAGAAGAAGCAGGAGATACAAAGGTAAGACTGTAGATCAAAATATTGATAAGTCTAATGTTACTTGCTATGAGTGTAGCAAGAAAGGCCACTACCGGAGTGAGTGTCCAAAACTCAAGAAGGAGGAATGAGCCAAAAAGAAGGAGGAAAGAGCCAAGAATAAGAAAGCTCTCAAGGCCACTTGGGATGAATCTTCCTCAAGCTCATCGGAGGAGGAAGAGAAGAAGGAGAAGAGTACTCGGCAATTGGCACTCATGGCAAGGGAGGAGTCCGAGTCCGAGAGTGATGACTCAAGCACTTCAACCGCGGCTTCATCATCTTCAGATGATGAAGAGGTAACCTCTTCTCACTTAGAAAAATGCTATAAGACTATTACACACTTGTCTACCTTGCTTAAAAAATCAAAAACAGAAAATAAATCATTGAAAGAAGAAGTAGAAAACTTGAGGGCTCTTAGGGAAGATGAGGTTGATGACCTACATCTAGAGCTCCTTGAAGATGAAAACAAAGCCTTGAAGAGTGAAGTTGAGAAACTCAAGAAAATGCTTGAGAAATTCTCAACTAGCTCTAAGACCCTAGACATGATTCTAAATGGCTAAAGGGCGGTCTACAACAAGGCTGGATTAGGATACCAACCTAAGGAGTCTAGCTTTATTTCTTTAGTGTCAAGAACTCAATTTCATAGATCGCATGTTTCTAGGGTTCATGAGAATAGGAAGAAGGTAACAAAGGCATGGGTGCCTAAGTCTTTCATTGTAGATGCATTAGGTCCCAAGATTTGGGTACCTAAAACATCTATCTTTCGTGTCTTGTAGGCATTGGTAAAGGAAGAGCGTCTATCAACTTGGTTTGTTGATAGTGGATGCTCCAAGCACATGACCGGGGACAAGTCACTATTTTCTACCATTCAAAACAAAAATAGAGATAATGTGTCATTTGGTAATAATGGTAGCCTTAAGGTTATAGGGGTTGGAGACATTCATATATCCGAATATCTCCAAATCAAGAATGTCCTTCTAGTCAAGTGGATGACTTTTAATCTCCTAAGTGTCAGTCAATTATGTGATACGGGTTACACAATTGAGTTTCATTCGAGTCAATGTCTAGTCAAAAACATTGACACACTTGACACGGTACTAGTAGGCACAAGGGTAGATAACATTTATCAAGTTTCTTTTAAAAGTGCTACTAATGCTCTTGCTAAGTGTTTCATGTCAAAAGAAGAAGAATCGTGGCTTTGGCATAGGAGGTTGGCTCATGTAAACATGAAGAATATCCGAAAGCTGGTCAACAAAGGGTTAGTGCGAGGCTTACCAAGCATCAAGTACCAAAAGACCAAATTGTGTGATGCATGTCAGAAGGGTAAGCAAACTAAAGCGCCTCATAAAGGTAAAAGCGCTGTAAGTACAACCACTGCCTTAGACCTATTACATATGGATTTGTTTGATTGCAGTAGTGTTATTTCATTAAATGGAAGTAGATACTGTTTTGTGATTATTGATGACTTTACTAGGTATACATGGACCTTCTTTTTGAAAACTAAGGATCAAACCATAGATATTTTTATTTCCTTTTATAGAAGAACTGAAAATGAAAAATCAACAACAATTAAAACCATTAGAAGTGATCATGGTGGGGAATTTCAAAATCATAGGTTTTTAGAATTTTGTCAAGAAAAGGGATATAGGCATGAGTTCTCTACTCCAAGGACCCCACAGCAAAATGGGGTTGTGGAGAGAAAGAACCGAGTCTTACAAGAGGCTGCACGAAGTATGCTCAATGAGTACTCACTACCGAGTCACTTATGGGCTGAAGCTGTAAATACAGCTTGCTATGTGCAAAATCGAATCCTGATACATAGGTTTTTAGGAAAGACTCCCCATGAACTTTGGTTTAGAAAACCCCCTACAATTAAACATCTTAGGGTGTTTGGTTGTAAGGTGTTTATTTTGAACACTAAGGACCATCTTGGAAAATTTTCGGCCAAAGCTGATGAAGGGATACTGATCGGGTACTCGCTCACCAGCAAACCCTATCGAGTCTACAACAATAGGACTAAATTGATTGAAGAGTCCTCTGATGTAGCTTTTGAAGAAATCCCTAACTTAAATGATCAATCAAGGGATGTAGGAGAAATTCAATTTGAACTTAGAAGGCTAAGTTTGAATGATCGAAACATAGAAAGAGTCTAAGTTGACTCTGATGATGATGAGCAAAGGCAACAAAAAACTCAATCTGATCCTTCACCTGATATTGAGTCCTTGCCTGTGCCTAGTGAGACCATTCATGAGGCACCACCAACACCAAGACAATCTAGGATAGCCACTAGTCATCCCCAAGACCAAATTGTGGGAGACATCCAACAAGGGGTTAGGACTAGGTCATTCTTTAGAAATGAGACTAATGAAGTCACATTGATTTCAGAGATTGAACCAAAATTAGTTGATGAGGCATTGCGCGATCCTGATTGGATCATAGCTATGCAAGATGAGTTAGGTCAATTTTAAAGGAGCCAAGTGTGGGACTTAGTTCCTAGACCTAAGAAGACCACCATTATTAGAACTAAATGGGTCTTCAAAAATAAGTTAAATCAAAAGGGAGAAGTTGTAAGAAACAAGGCAAGACTTGTAGCCAAGGGCTATAGTCAAGTCGAAGGTCTCGATTATGATGAGACTTATGCTCCCGTGGCCCGATTAGAGTCCATTCGTTTGATGCTAGCTTTTGCTGCACATAGAGGTTTCAAGCTCTATCAAATGGATGTTAAATCTGCCTTCTTAAATGGCTTTATTAAAGAAGAAGTCTATATTGAACAACCACCGGGGTTTGTGAATACCGAAGCTCCAAACCACGTGTACAAGCTCAAGAAAGCACTTTATGGGCTTAAACAAGCACCTCGAGCTTGGTACGAAAGGTTGTCAACATATTTACTAGAAAAGGGTTTTGTAAGAGGCCAAATAGACCCAACACTATTTCTGCGTAGAGATGGTGAAAACATTTTTGTAGCCCAAGTGTATGTCGATGACATAATTTGTGGCTCAAATAACAAGGGCTATTTGAATGAATTTATTTCTCACATGGAAAGTGAGTTTGAGATGAGTCTAGTAGGAGAATTGACATTCTTCCTTGGACTTGAAATCAAACAAACTCGAGATGGAATTTATGTCCATCAGACGAAATACACTCAAGAGATGCTCAAAAAATTCAATATGAGTGACTCTAAGGAAGTATCCACTCCAATGGCGACAAACACTCGTCTTGACAACGATGAGAGTGGAAAACCAGTTGATCTAACGCAATATAGAAGCATGATCGGTAGTCTTCTATATCTCACAGCTAGTCGACCAGACATACTTTTTGCTGTGGGCATGTGTGCTAGATATCAATTTTGTGCCAAGGAATCTCATTTAACTGCAGTTAAGAGAATTCTAAGATATCTCAAGGGCACAATTGGAGTAGGACTGTGGTACCCTCATACGGAGTCTTTTGATTTGATAGGCTATACCGATTCCAATTATGCTGGATGCAAATTGGATCGGAAAAGCACTAGTGGGGGTTGCCAATTTTTAGGATCATCATTGGTTAGTTGGTCAAGTCGGAAGCAACATTGTGTTTCTCTCTCCACGACCGAGGCTGAATACATTGCCATGGGAGAGAGTGTATCACAATTGTTGTGGATGATTCACACTCTAGAAGATTATGGACTTTCGTATAAGGGAGTGCAAGTGTTGTGTGATAACATTAGCACAATAAACCTAACGAAAAATCCAGTCCATCATTCAAGGACCAAACACATTGAAGTGCGTCATCACTTCATTAGAGATCACGTAGCTAGGGGAGACATTGCACTCACATATGTTGAGTCAAAGTCAAACCTAGCCGATATTTTCACCAAACCCCTTTCGGAAAATGAATTTAGTAATTTAAGGAGGGAATTGGGAATGTGTTTCGCTCAATAAGTCATTTTGACCACATCATGATCAATAAGGACCATTAAAAAGACAAGAGAAATTGGGAAATTAATTTGGGCAACTTGGGAACATCTCACACAAACTATAAGGTTTAACAAAATATTTTTGTTTGCTAGAAATGGGGTGAGATGCTAGGATCAACCAAATTATTCAAAATGTATCATGCATCCCTTGAATAATTAGGTTGAAGAGACATAAATTGAGTATGGGGAAGGCCATTACATAATTCATGTGTATTTGGCTCCTAGATCTTACTCATATATTCCAACCAAGGAATCTTGGTTGGACCTGTGTCTAGAGATCATCTAACTTTGTTGATGTGTTGATTGATACCCTTGACTGATATCTTCCTGATTTTGACTGAAAATAGGACAAGTTGGTGAAGAAACCTTGGCATATTTTGACAAACTTGTAACTACTCATAGCAAGGATGTATTTTGAACCAATAGCCTGAGTCAGATTTATTACCTTGGTTCACTATAGATTATAGTTTCAGCAAACAAACAAAACAAACTTCTCTGGTTTTGAAACCTTGAGATTCGACACATTTGTTATGAAGTGTCTGAAACTTTCGAGCTCTAAATAATTCCAAATCATTAGAGCTCATCATTAGGAAATATTCATTGGTATCACTGAATATAATCTGTGGGCTCTTCAGATCCTAGGTTCTGAACTTGGAAGTTGTTGAACTAAGTTTCAGAGCTTTCGATACGAATTTCAGAGACTGAAATCACTGATTATCAGACACTGATCGGTCCAGGGACCGATCAGGATGATATCTGATCGGTCTCTGCGACCGATCAGGAGAGTTTCATTCAGATATATATTACTGATCGACCTCTGATCGGTCCGGGGACCGATCAGGAGGTTCCCTGATCGGTCCCCACGACCGATCAGGAGGCTTTGGTACGTGATCCACCTCTGATTGGTCCAGGGTCTGATCAGAGGCTTCCTGATCGGTCTCCACGACCGATCAGGACACTCCCTGACTGATCAGGACACTCCCTGACCGATCAGGACGCTCCCTGATCGGTCAGGATTTCTCCTGATCGGACAGCCATCCGATCTTATGATCGATCACCCCCCTTTTAACTTCCTCAATCCTTCTTCCTCTCATTTCACGCCGAAAACCCTAGCCGAACCACTCCTCAGTCCCGACTCTTCTCTTCATCTTCTCCGAAAGCTTCAAATGGCGCCTAGGTAACTTCCTTTCTCCCCGACATCTGTTCATTTTTGGCATTTTAGCTTCTTTTCATAGTGTATCTCTGTGTGTTGTGTGTGTTGTCTCGGTTCTCGTCTCTGTGGCTCCCGTGGACTCCCATTTGCCCCGACCATCTCCCATTTTTCACCTATTTAGGAAGAAATCAGTCGGTGAGGGTACGTCTAAGTCCTCTGCTGAGAAATCCAAGTCCCAGGCACCCTCCCGACCTCAACCTTCCTCTTCTTCAAGATTCCCGAACCAACAGTTTGAACAAGCATTTCAAAATAGGACATTCAAGCTACTCCCATGTCGATCTGTGGATCGAAAGTACATGGATGAGTTTTGTCCTTCTGTATCCGAAACCCTGGCATATTACAAGCTTGACTCATTAGTCTACCTAGAGAGGGACATCAACTATGACCTAGTCTCTGAATTCTACAACAATCTTCATCAGGCTAGTGATGGTGCTTATAGAACCAGAGTCGCTAAGAGAACTATCGATATCTCCATCGTAGAATTCTTTGGGTATCTAGGTTGCCGAAGGTGTTCAGGAGATCCTTTTCCCATTTATCCTGATTTACCAGAGTCATTACCTCCTCCACTTGATGTCTCACCTGATTCCATCTATGATTACTTCTTTGGTCATCCTAGACCAGGTGGACAGGATGAGTTGGATGTTGATTTTCTCACTTTTGCCGCCCTACGACTATCTGCCCCTGACTATATTCTTTTTAAGATAGTCACAAACTGTCTCCTTCCAATCACGTCCAAACCTCTAGCAGAGATCCGACCATACCACTGCCTGATGCTTTATGGTTTGCGTCAGCGTCTCGACTTTGACATTATGTCCAGCATCTATTCTTCGATCATCTCCTATTCTCAGCCTAGCAGCTCCACCATTTATATGCCTTATGGGCATATAATTACAGATTGGCTCGAGACCCTTCAGATAGATGTGTCTAAGGGTAGGATAGTGAAGATGGTCAGACAGGATTACCGACTTGGAAAACGGGCATTTTCCAAGTCCGGTATCTTGGGACAGAATGGGGCTGTTCGGTGGAAGGATGGGAGAGGTCTGGGAGAGTTACCACGGGCACTTCCTCGACAGGTTGCTGCTCCTCCTCCTGCTGTTGATGAGGCTGATCCTGATCTGCGCTGGCATATCGCTGAGCTAGAGAGCCGCTTCTATCAGCACGATGAGCTACTGGCTGCTGAGCTCCATGGACTGCGCATTCGGATCGACCAGCGCTATAATGATCTACGCAGTCAGCAGTTTCTGGGCTGGATGGCCAACTACCCACCTCCGCAGCATTTCTCGGGCCATCCACCTTCGAGCTCCAGCATGCCGCCTCAGGTTTACGTGCCTCCTACAGATGATGATGAGGTTCCTCCTGTTGAGGATATTGATTGATACATTCTGTGTGTCACTTTGCCTGTCTGTGTTGGATACTATTTGTTGGATATCTTTGTCTGACCTGGATACTTATGCTACTCATATATTTTTGCTATTCATTTGTCTATTTCTTGCTTTTCCTTATGCTTCAGTTCATATTATTATGTTGTTCCTATGCCATGACTTGATTGTATTTTATCTCTTTCTTACTGTCATATAATACACTTAGAGGGAACTCTAGGTGCATTAAGAAAAAGACAGTATGGGTTAAGGGGGAGCCTTTTGAGTTTTGTCATCTCATTTGCACCTTTTCGGTGTTTGACAAAGGGGGAGAGAACACCTAAGTTTAGAGATGTATGAAGGCTTGATTTTAAGGTAAAAGATAACGGGAAGGATCTTAATTCCCGTTATTGACTTAGTGGTGTATCCATCTTAGGGGGAGGATCTTGATTCCCCTAAAATTATGAAAATAAGAACATTTCTGATCTAAACTTAAATCGTGTTGTCAAACAACAAAAAGGGGGAGATTGTTGATAGAGTCTGACCTGGTTGTTGTTTTGATGTTGACACTGATTTAAGTTTGTATCAGATGTTAATTGAACTCGGATTGATTACTGATCAAGGTTGATCATGTGGAAGGGAAAAGTCCAAGCTGGAAAATTGGCACGCGAAGTCGGAGAGGGCTCGGTAGCTCGTTCTCCGGACTAGGTCAGAGAGGGCTTGGTAGCTCGTTCTCTGGACCTGATGAAGTCGGAGAGGGCTCGGTAGATCGTTCTCCGGACTAGGTCGGAGAGGGCTCGGTAGCTCGTTCTCCGGACCAGGTCAAAGAGGGCTCGGTAGCTCGTTCTCTGAACCGGACGAAGTCGGAGAGGGCTCGGTAGCTCGTTCTCTGGACTAGGTCAGAGAGGGCTCGGTAGCTCGTTCTCTGGACCAGACGAAGTCGGAGAGGGCTCGACAGCTCGTTCTCCGGACTAGGTTAGAGAGGGCTCGAGAGCTCGTTCTCTGGACCGGATTAGGTCAGAGAGGGCTCGGGAGCTCGTTCTCAGACCAATCTTAGTATCACATAGGCGTTGGATCGGTCAACAGACCGATCCTGTGATACTTTGGATGACTGATCGGTCCACAAACCGATCTAGTGAAACTTAATTTTCTGATCGGTCTGGTGACCGATCAGTAAACACTCAGTAGCACACTGAGTGTAATCTGATCGTTCTATAGACCGATAAGGAAACACTCAGTAGCCCACTGAGTGCAATCTGATCGGTCTTGGAGACCGATCATGAGATGCTACTGCGAAAGACGAAAGGCAGGGATCGGTCGTGGAGACCGATCCAGCTGCGGCCTGATCGGTCTCCACGACCGATCAGGACCAGATATGTCCTGATCGGTCCACGGATCGGTCTGGTGACCGATCCACACACGATCCATATTGTTCGCTGTTTCTGCGATTCCTCCACTGCATTTGATTTGCCTGATTCATGTGATATAACCTCTGTGCTGTTAGCTTTTGAGTTTGCAGGATCACAGGTATCATTCCAAGCTTAATTTCAAATTAAGTCCATAAGAGGAATACGACAAATGGCCTTTCTGCTGTGATTCGCGGCGCATGATGCATTTGAAGCATCAACGGCTACTGGTGTTATCTGGCTATGATCTGGCTGCGATCTGCTTGACTCCTGGTGATTGGTTCGAGCTCAGAAGACACCAGTGAAGACTGTGATTTCATTGGTGTGAGTTCAGGGAACCAGGTAAGGAGGAAGAGGGATTGGCTGGAGCGATGATTCGGTGCAGCTTGACCACGATCCGTGACAGCGGAGAACAGGGGCTTAAGAAGCAGTAAAAAGCGAGAGGAAAGAACAACAACAAAGAAGTAAGAAAAAAAGAAAAAGAAAGTTCTGTTGATTGTTGAGGTGTGCTAAGTTCTTGAGCTCTCGGGTGTGATACTGCGATCGGGGAGTTCCCTGTTTTCACTGATTCTCGCGTGGTTGTAAGCTTTAGTTCATTCTTCTTTGCCACCGAGCTCTGTAAGTCTTGTGCTTTAACATATATATTTCTTGAGACTTTGTGGAGAGGTTACTCCACCGAGAAGGAGGATCTTGAGCCGGAATTTTTCCTGGGTGCGATCTACCGAAGATCGAGGGGTCGTCCACCTTACGGACACGCCAAGGAGTAGGGGCAAGTTATCCCCGACCCTCGTAAATCCTTGTGTTAGTGTGCTTGTTTCCTCCTTGTTTTAGTTTCCTAATTCCGCTGTGCTAACAAGTTTCTTTGTAGAAATTTTTGTTTAAGTTTTTAAGGGGCTATTCACCCCCCCCCCCTCTCTAGCCATCTAAGATCCTAACACTTCTCTCTTGTCATCCACGAAAATGAAAAGAAGAAGAAGAAGAAAATTTGTCTTTTTCTTGTTTTCTTCTTCATCAAGAGAAAGAGGTAGAAAGCTACTTGATGTTTTCTTGCTTTCTTCTCTTAATCATGGTTTTATCTTTATCTACAATATCCATTCTCTATTTAACAATAACTCATGATGGTCTAGTGGTAATTCTATAATTCTTAGCTTAAGAAGGTTCAAGGTTCAATCCTTGACCAATTCTTTATATATATATATATATATATATATATATATATATATATATATATATATATATATATATATATATATATATATATATATATATATATATATATATATATATATATATATATATATCCTATCTTCTTTTATTCTAAAATAAATCTTCACCTACTTAGCTTAACAAATTCGTGGGTGTTACAGTACCCCATACCTCATAAAAAGTTCATCCTCGAACTTTAAAATAGTTCTGGGTACTTTTGCTTCATATCGTCCTCACGTTCCCAGGTTGCCTCTTCGAACCGTTGGTTTTGCCATAGGACTTTTACTAAAGGTACTTCCTTGTTCCTTAACCTTTTGACTCCTTTATCCAATATCTGAATGGGTTTACTTTCATAACTTAGGTCCTCTTGAACTTGCACTGTCTGCGGCTCAATCACTTGATCTGCACTGGAAATACACTTCTTGAGCATTGAGACGTGGAATACGTTGTGAATAGTTGTCATCTCCTGGGGCAGCTCTAATTCGTACGCCACTTGACCCACTCTTTTCCGTATCCGATATGGTCCTACATATCGTCGACTTAGCTTGCCTTTCTTCCCAAATCTCATTTTTCCTTTCATCAGAGCTACCTTGAGAAATACTGAATCTCCGATACTGAACTCTAACGGCCTACGCCGTTTATCGGCATAGCTCTTTTGTCGGCTCTGAGCAGTTTCTATTCTCTGACGGATATTCTGTATAGCTCGGGTGGTGTCATCGATGAAATCCGTTCGGAGCCCCATTTCTTTCTTTTTCTCCACCTTCATACCAGCATATAGGTCACCTACATTTCCTTCTATACAGAGCTTCGTAAGGTGCCATTCCAATGGTGGTTTGGTAGCTGTTATTATAAGCGAATTCCGCCAAATATAAATATCGGCACCAACTTCCTTTGAAGTCTAAAACACAAGCTCGTAACATGTCCTCTAGCACTTGGTTCACCCTTTCTGTTTGTCCGTCAGTCTGAGGGTGGAAGGCAGTACTGAACAATATCCTTGTGCCAAGAGCCTTCTGAACACATTCCCAAAAATGTGAGATAAAGCGACCATCTCTGTCAGAAATAATGGTCTTAGGAATCCCATGTAATCTGATAACTTCCTTAACATATAATTGGGCTAGTTGCTCTGTAGAATATGTCATCTTGATTGCTAAAAAGTGTGCGGACTTCGTCAATCTGTCCACGATTACCCATATAGCATCATACCCATTTGTTTCTTGGGTAGTCCCGAGATGAAATCCATAGAAATGTCTTCCCATTTCCATTCGGGAATCTGAATTGGCTGCAGTAACCCATCAGGTCTCTGATGTTCTACTTTGACCTTCTGGCAAGTCAAGCAAGAACTGACATACTGAGCCACATCTCTCTTCATGCCGAACCACCAGAATTTCTTCTTTAAATCTTGGTACATTTTGGTGGATCCTGGATGCATCACATAAGGGGTTGCATGAGATTCCGCAAATATATTTTTCTGCAACTCTGGGTCATCAGGTATACATAACCGATTTCGGAGATAGAGGACTCCATTATCGGCGATACGAAATCCGTTATCCTTGCCTTCTAGCACCTCTTGCTTGATCCTTTGGGTGCTCGGGTCGCGACCCTGCTTCTCTAATATGTCGTCAAACAGCGTTGGAGCTATCATCAGAGTAGAGAGCCTTTCTGAAATGATTCCGATCCCGTAACACATCTTTTCCCATTGTTCCCCAATAAACTCGAACCTCAGTTCGGCTTCCGGTCGGAAGACTATCTTTCTTTTATGGCACTCGATTGAAGCGCCGTACTTGCTCAGGAAATCCATGCCTAGTATAATATCAAAATCCTGCATGTCGAGTATTATCAGATCGCAGTAGAGTTCTCTGTCTGCGATTCGGATAGGCACGGCTCGCAGCATCTGATCGGAAGGCATCACTTCTCCCGAAGGTAAGGTTGTTAAGAATTTGCCTTTTATGACTTGTGGGGGTACTTCTAACTTTTTCATGAAGGGTATGGAGACAAACGAGTGGGTTGCTCCAGTATCAAATAATACAGTAGCATACTGACTAAAAATAGATAGCTGACCTGTGACCACAGTAGAAGCACTTGCCACGTCTTCCTTGGTGAGAGAGAAAACCCTGGCATTCGTCGTCACTGGTGGGGCTTCTAATCTCCCTTGGCTAATCAGAGTCCCTTCTAAAGCCGCTTGCATTTGATGTAGCTGTGCGGGGGTACTCCTATTCTGGTCATGCTGCTGAGATGGTACCTGGAATCGAGTAGGGCAATCTCTGACCATATGTCCTTCCTGTCCACAATTATAGCACTTCCTCGTACACTGATGGCATACTCCGGAATGCTGTTTCCCACAAGTGGCACACAGAGGGTACTTCGGCTGCTTGTTTGCTGGACCACTTTTACTGTTGTTCCATTGTTTTCTTTTGCCAGAGGAATTTCCTTTCCAGTTCGTCTTGGTACTCTGCGATTTCTGTCCTTCCGTCTGTGCCGGACTCTTTCCTTCGTTCATCGCCTTTTGATAATATTCGGTGATCAAAGCACTGCTGACTAGCTCTTCCGTGGTTTACGGTCTATTAACTCCACCGGCCACATTCAAAGCTATTTCGGGTCGGAGCATTTTCAACATTAATCTGACCCGTTCTCTTTCCGTGCTGACCAACTCTGGACATAGGCGTGCGAGGTGGTTGAAGCGCTTCACAGCATCACTAACTGATAAATCGCCTTGCGGAAATTCGGTGAACTCGTCATAATGTCGATTTGTCACTCACATATGAAAATATTCCTCCAGAAACTCTGCTTCGAAATCTGCCCAGTTCATCAGATTGACTTGTCTCTTGGCCTTAACTCTTTCCCACCACATCCTTGCGTCTCCAGAAAAATAAAAAAACACGCACTTGATCTTTTCCGGTACGGGCCAATCTAGCAGATCTACGATATTTTCCACCGTCTTGAACCAGGCCTGGGCGTCCCATGGCTCACATGTACCCGTAAAATTCTCCGGCTTTAATCTCAGCCACTGTATCAGATAAGTTTCCTGTCGGACTACTGGAACAGGGGCTACCGGTGGCACCGGGGCAGCTGTGGGTATAACGGGCATAGCATTTTGATTTGCTGGCGGGGTGACCGGATTTCCTTGCTGACCCATCAGAGTAGTAATCAATTGTTTATGTTCGGTGATCTGACGCTGAAGGTCTGTGACTACCTGAGTCAGGTCTGGTGGAGTTACTGTCTCCTCAGGTCTACCACCGCGTCTTCTAGTAGCCATGATTATCTTCATAATTCACAACAATGCTAGCATAAGTTGTTATAGTCCCAACTAGAATAACATAAGGTAGTTATCATTCTTAACACGACCTAGCATATGCTATCGTTAATCCTATCCTACCATCATATATCCCTAGACTAAAAATCATACAATAAGATAGGCATGAAATAAACATATCAGGCATAAGATAAAGTAAGCATAGAAAATTCTTACTTGGAGCGGCAGGGTGGAGGCTTGATGTGTGTAGTGAAATGGCTAACCTGGCTCTGATACCAACCTGTAACGCCCGCCCCTTTTACTACCACTCCTTCCTAGTGAGGGCGGGGTTACTTTCTTACCCTTAGACTTAGTAAATTTAAACATTCATACATACATACATACAGCGGAAGCATATCTATGTTTCTAAGCATAGAATAACATACCAAGCATATGAGTATGAAATAACATGGTTCAACTTAAATAGTCATAGTATCCATTTCTAGCACATGCATAAGGAATCATAAAAGACATCACATAACATAACATATTATTCTAAGTTCATTTCAGCAGGTCATTTTATTTCTTTAGCCAAGTCACCATACACATCTCTTGCCCCTTCCCGCTGCTCCTCTAGTTTCTCCATTCTTTACCTTTATCTGTGGTACAAGGAAAAGTATCTGTAAGCACTCAAGGCTTAGTGAGATCCTTTCCTACTCACAAAAACCAACGTAATCATGCAACATCCTCAGATCATACATTAGAGTAATTGATGCTCTTCTCATCATGTAATGAAAACATATCATATCATGGCATGAATTTCAATAATAACATAACGTAAGGTAAACAACATATTATGGCATAAATCTTATCATAATACATGTAACATCATATCCTAGCATGAATCACATCATAACATAAGAAATCATCATATCATGGTATAGATCATATCATAGCATGGAGGTACTAACATAACATAAGAAAATCATCATATCATGGTATAGATCATATCATAACATAAGTGTACATCATAGCATGAGTAAATCATCATATCATGGTATAGATCATATCATAACATAAGTGTGCATCATAGCATAGTAAATCATCATATCATGAGCATGGATCATATCATAACATAAGTGTACATCATAGCATGAGTAAATTATCATATCATGAGCATGGATGCAAGATGTCCTTTAAAACATGAGGAATGTCATGTACAATATGCCTTTCAAAACATGATCTATGTCATGGGTGGAATGTCTTAAAACAATATCATATAGTACTTGAAAATAATCTCAACATGAAAGGGGCCCGGCTTAGTACCACATACATACATAATGCGCGCATCCTAAGTAGACCCAAGGTAGCTAGTCTTGAACCTACTAGGAAACTAGGCCCATAGCTCGACCTAGGGGCACGTAAGGAGCCCACTCTTTACTAGGCCCGTAATTCGACCTAGGGGCGCATGAGGAGCCCACCCTTTTGGTACAAGCCATTCAAAGTAAAATACATGCCATATCATATCTCTATCATTTCATAACATATTCATGTCGTTCATAGCATATCTTATTCATGTCATTCATAGCATATCATGTTCAGTCATTCATAACATATCATATTCATGTCATTCATAGCATATCATAATCATGTCATTCATGGCATATCATGTTCATGTCATTCATAGCATATCATTTTCATGTCATTCGTAACATATCATATTCATGTCATTCATAAGGTATGCATAAATGGGCACATAGCCATGCATACTTGGGCACACAGCCATCATACTTGTCTTGGGCACATAGCCATCATATTTGGGCACATAGCCATTTTTAGATATCATTCTCATGCATGGTTCATAAGCATATTCAAATGAGCAATATAACACAAAAAGAAAACATAATCATGCATGGTTCACAAGTTAACTTCTTCTAATTCATGTCATGGCAAGGGAAGTACATATTGAGTCATAACTTAGTCTAAATTCTCAACCCACTAAGGGTGGCCGAAACAAGCATAGGCTCAATTAGGTTTCATGAAAACATACAAGCATATGAACCCACATTCATTTCCATAACATTTGATATAAGGAACATCATAAGCATATGTGATTTTAGGTTCTATGCTTCCTAGGGTTTTAAACCCACCTTGGCCGAAACATACAAGGTCTAAACTAGGTTACATATAGCATGTAAGCATGTGAATCTAAATAAATTTTTCCATACATTTATCATAGGCATTCACATGAGCATATTAGGTTAAAGTTCAAGCACTACAAGAAAAAAGCTAAACAACAACGCTTTTTTGGCGTTGTCGTATGTACTTAAAAAGTGATGTTGTAGATGGTGTTGTAGAAAGTCATATCAAAGACAACGCTTTAAAAGCGTTGTGGTTGGTCAAAAAGACAACGCTTTTTAAGCGTTGTCTTTTCGTTCTTAAAAAGCGTTGTTATAGATGCTGTTGTAAAAATGCACATATCAAAGACAACGCTTTAAAAGCGTTGTGGTTGGTCTCAAAGACATTATTTTTTAAGCGTTGTCTTTTATTACTTAAAAACGTTGTCTTTTTAAATTTATAAAAAATAGTGTTTTTCTTAATTAAATAGCAAAAATTATAAAAAATACTCAAAATTTACATATAATTGAATATCCACAACCACAATCATTTTTATAATAAGACTATTTAACAAATAAATAAAACTTTATATTATACAAACAAAATGTATACATATTGATCCACAAATTAAATTTGTATCATACAAGTTATCCTTAACTTCATGACAATAATTTTTCAAACACACAAGTTTTACAAAACCTCATCATTGACTAACCGCTGTTTTAAAATTCACTCGTGAAATCGCTAAACCTAGAACAAGATCCAATAGTAGACTAGTAGTGGCAGAAGGAAGAATGAAGTTAAAACTGTCAATTTGGTAATGGATCTTTTCCGTCCGCAATGTGCTATAAGCCAACCCATTTCACCCATGTGAACATACGTCCGATTCTGAAAGGCAAGCCGTAGTCTTTGGTAATGGCTGGTTCCCTTTTTGCTGCCTCTGGTTCAGACCAAACATATACTCCACGTTCTTGACGGCTCCCAGGAACAGTGTTGTCAAGAATAAATGCAACAATAAATGCAATCACCATGTGAAATGAAAACAAAGTATTCAGAACATAGTTCACCTGAAATTGTCACACATATCAGTAATCAGATCTATTCTAACTTCAAACTCCAGAAAGATCCTATGAACTAGATTATCTATCACTGATTTGTCAAAGGGAATATATTCAAGAGTATAATTATGTGGGCATCATACCCCACGTAACTTCTAAGTGCTAACTTGATATTTCAAGTCTAAACACTAATATAAGGTCACATGGGTAATAATCAGCACAAACATTGTAGGAGAAGAAGAAGACATACCCCTCGAGAACTTGTATGAATAGGTCCATGAGATGCAACAGCATATGGTTGGAAGTAACTTGGAACGGATGAATTTGAAGATGGAATAAGTCCATATTGCTGGAAGTAGGCAGGTACTGATAATGAGAGAAACAATGAGAGGCCAATTATGATATTATTCCTGGAGCTTCCAGTCTCGCTGTATCGCAGGTTTGACAAGCCCAGAGCAGCAATCATGGCCCACATACAGCAAAGAAGACCAGCCACCATGACATCTGGGATAGAAGCTATAAATCCTCCTATTTTCCCTGATCAAAAATTGGGATGGCAACAATTGCTAGATAACAGGAAGAAAAAAAAAGTAACAAGAATTCTTTCTTTTGATGTATAGCGAGGAGAAATAGCATTGGTGCTTACCAACAAAAGATAACAGAATGAGAATGACAGCACCGAGCTCAATAGCTCTCCGACTACCCATTTTAGTTGTAGCAATAGTGTGAATATTCTCAGTGAGAGTGGTTGAAGCGACTCCTGTGCCCCAAAGTGCAGCCAAGACACTAGAGATGAACCAATATTAAATGACATACATTCATCATCCGAAGAGTCATTCATGAATCCTCCAATATTCATGCTCCAGATGACCATACATTAGATTATAAGTCCAATTAATTTGATTGCAAGGTTGTAAACAGTCCTTGAGGGCTATTGATAGTGATTCCAGTACGTACTGGAAAATAATGGAACAAACCTATGAAACAACTATCAAGGGATTCACTTCAACTTTCCTAAACCAAAGAAGAAACAGATGGATTACAAAAGAAAACAATTTGCACCATCAAACTGAAACTTATAATAAGCCTTAATAAATTAATGAAAAAAGAATTGTTTAGAAGTTCACTGAGAAACATATGAAAATACAACAAATGCAACTGCAAAAAAAAAAATAAAAAACTAGTATCCAATTAACTTTTTTTTATACTTTCAGATCAAAAGGTCAAATTTATATACTTTGGTTCATGTTCAAGCAAGAGGATAACAATCTTATCGACAGTTAGTATTTCCTTTTAATATAGAACACTAAAAAGAAGGAATATCAATGATGAAACAAACCTGAAAATGCGAGCTACTGAGGCAGCGAGCAATCTGCTTGAACAAGGTAATCATGCAGCGTTGGAACTCTGTCGTGAGCATCAAAGACCAAATATTACCAAATATTAAGATCATCGACAAACCAAATAATACCTTATTTTTAACAGCTATCTAGAGGATCGGCTTTTTGACTTGAAGCTGGTTCAAAGAAGACAAATCAAATATACAAATACTAAGATAAAAGCATAATGAAGTAGTTAACTTTTTCTACTTTACCTGATTATAAGATCTACAGCTTCTTGCTCAGTATTTTGCTGCACGAGTAATTATTAGAAAAACAAACCCAATAGTGGAACAAAAGCTAGATAAAGAAACTAGATAATTTACATCGACGGAACTTTACAGAATAACATATAATACAGTGCTTTGTACTTGCATATTAATCCAGAAAACATCCTTTCACCTAAGTGACAATTTTTCCAAAACATCATCATTCACAAAACATCATCATTCACTAAAAATTTTCACAAGTTTTTAAACTTCAGTGACAACTTTTCTTTGGGGTCAACTGCTCAAGGTCGATCTGGTAACTATGCACTGCATCAAAAAAATTGGCATTAACTATGATTCCACAAAAAAAAACCACCATTCCATGAACTTAAATCTAAATAGAATTATGGCAACTATCATTCCATACCTATTCATAAATATGATCTTGTATGCACTCCGCCAACTCGGACCGAACCTCATCAATTTGTTCACGAGAGTACCCTATTTTTGTGAACTGTGAGCATACACAATTTATGTTAATGGAAAAAATAATCAACACTAATCACTTTGCAATTTTAAATAGTTTATGTCAAATAATTTGAGATAAGCTAAATAATGTTACTATTGATTGCAGCGAATCTCTCTCAATAGTCTCAACTTCTTCAATAATTTCTCTCATAAATCGCATCACAAAAAAACCACATTGTTTCGCATCCGGTTGTTGAGGAGCCTATATATAGTAATTAGAGTCAAATTGTTAATGAAAATTATACACATTACAATATATGTTAAACAAAAGTACACATACCTTAACTACTTCCCACTTAACATTTTTCCTACCTTTCCTTCCCTTGGTTGAATTAAACAATTTTAAGGCCCTTCATACGTTAAGAATATTTGTTAAATAAGATTTTTATTATAATAAATATTTACTAAAAGAAATCTGAACTCACATTTCCATTACGTATTTTGAATCATCATCGCGAATGCGGCAACTTAGGGAATCCAGCAAGTAAATAGCATCCTTGTAAGGTTCAATAACACTAAGATTCCAATGGAAACTAGGCAAATACATAGGATTAGATCATAAAATTGAATAAATTATCGAAAGGAAGCAATTGAAAGTGATGTTTTACTTCTTGCTTACCCGACATTACATGGCACTAACACTAGTTGATCTGTTGATGCACTTGTCAGCTTATCTGCTAAAAGAGTTGCCCTTTGATTCAGGGTTTCAAGCTTAACTGATTTGTCTTGTGCCGTTTTTGCCAGATATGGGAGTTTGTGAGGATTCATAAATCTGAATTTCTTTGTCTTGGTATCTTTCACCATCTTTTTATACAGACACCTATCATTGCAAAGAAAAAAATATTTAGATACTAAATAATAAAATTTAGATACAAAACACTCATAATAAGTTGGAAAAAATAATGATCACTCATAACACTAAGTTATGGCTGATGATAGTAACATCCATACATGAGAACTTACTATGAACAGTCTTGCATATTAAACATACTAGAAATGTATACATGCAAATTCTTTTATTTCTTGAGGACAAGCACATTTAAGATACTTAAAAATATACAAGAAAAAAGATATGAGCAAAGTACTTCCTGTCTAGAAGAACAAATGGCAGAAGGCAAACATTAAGGGCCGGTTGAAAATGAATGAGCTATATTTATGTAAAGTGTACCACATCAATTGATATTAGTAAACCTCTCAATAGAAATGATGAACTATTAACTTAATGAGAATAACATGGTATGAGAAAATTACTAGAAGTTGAATTTTTCAAGAGTAAACTTGTTCACACAACAATATTAGTAAACTTCTTGCAGTTCAAATCAGGGATTTTCTGTCTTGCTAGATATTAGAATTTCCCAGCAAACATAAAGCAATGCAGTAATTTCCCAGCATAAGTAAAGCAATGCAGTTGCAACTGAGAAAATAATATTTAGATACTAAATAATAAAATTTAGATACAAAACAATCATGTGGATTAAAAAATAATGATCACTCATAATAAGTTGGTGAAATTGTAACAATAAACCATAATAAGTTGCTAAAATTGGGAAGCAAACATGTGATGAAAAAGTTGCTGAAATTGCTTAAATAAACTTACTTTATGTAGGCAACGATCAAATTTCCTGAAATTGACTCCAAATGATACAAAGAATTGATGTCCTCAAGGTCAAGAAAAAGTTCACAATCTTCATCAAACACTTCATTATCTAAGCACATTGATATACATTTTCCTCCATCTAGAGCATGCTTACTGTAACAATATAACATATGTAATGCTCTTGGGACACTTGTTGACAAAGTAGGTTTTGATTTTTTTCGTTCAAACTTCTTCCTTCTAGGCTTCTAATAATTTCAAATATAAACAAGTTAGATAGCTAGGTTGAATAATAATAAAGTGGCAATATAATTAGAAATATAATAATAAAGTGACAATATAATTAGAAATATAATATCTCATATACCTCATCTTGCTTCACAATCTGCTGTTCAGGCCAAGCCACAACAGTTCCTATGGCATCACCAATTACTTCACATTCACTTGGAATTGGATATGGCAAAGGAGTGGATTTGTCCACTGCTTGATCAATGGAGACTCGAATGCAATTCTTGGGAAATGGAATACCATGAAGCATTTTTTCCATGCCATTGAAACAAACAATTGTACCATATGCAACAATATTTGAGCAAGATTCCAATGTCAATGCAACTGATTGACCCTAAAATATTAAAAAAAACATGTTGATTATATTTAGTTTATAATGCTATAATAATAATGAATATCACTATAAGACAAGGTAAGCCACCAAGGAACTTCCTAATTCAATAAAACATCAGGAATTAATTATAACGATCCTTTTGCTATATAAAATGTTTGGAAGAGTAAGCTCCTGAATGCATTGCCAAAACCTGAACAATGGTCAATTCATTCGATAGAGGTGTACCCAGTTACCCTCACTATGTACCTCTTTTCAGAAGTTTAACGCCCCTACTCCCAATCCATCCCAAACCAATTCCATGATTGCCTTCATCATAGGAATTCAATTTGTAACCAACATAAAAAAGGACAACTTTAACTAAATCAAACAATAACTTTCTCCGGATTCACAGACCTATAGTGCAGGAACTTCCCCTTGTGGAGGGGGAAAAAACAAGGAGCTTAGGACAAGAGAGGTTACACGATTTTCGCCACTAGGGTAAAGCAAAGCGCAGGAAGACCACATAAGACATCAAATAAATGAATAAGAACAGTACAGGGCGAAAAGAAGGATGACGACTTACAGAAACCAGTGTGGATCATGAATACCTCCATGGACGCTCCGATCAGCGCCGATACCGCGCCAATCTTCAAGTACCAATCCAGAAACTTCATTGCCTAAAAGATTCGAAGACAAAAACAGAAATGACAAAATCGAAGCCTCAGCGTGGATCCGCAAGTCAACCAGCCGCAACGGCGACGCGAAACAAAGCAAGAAACGAGGGACCAAGAATCAAAGAGAACACTACAGGCCGCCGCTGAGAACAGGAAGTCCGTGAAGCGCCGTTGTGGCTCCGGCGGCGGATGCTCCGTCAACGCGTCAGCGTGCAGAGGGAAAAGGGGGCAGCTCTGGCGGCGGATGCGGTGGCTTCGCCCAGAGGTAGCGGCTAGATCTGCCGTCAGAGATGGCGTCGGCCGGCGTCAGAGATGGTGGCGGATTAGGAAGGGTAAGCTGACTTTGATTGAGGAGATGGGGAAATGCGAGATTAGGGATCTCGACTTGGAGGAGTTGGGCCGGCGTGAGGAGTTTTGCGTGAGGAGTTTGGGTCGAGATTAGGGTTCAGAGGAGATCACGCGGCAAGGAGAGGAGAAGGCGCTCGTGGAGAGGAGAAGGCGCTCGTGGAGAGGAGTGGAGAGGAGAAGGCGCGCGTGGAGAGGAGAAGGAGAGGAGAAGGCACTCGTGGAGAGGAGTGGAGAGGAGAACTCGTGGAGAGGAGTGGTGAGGAGAAGGCGCGCGCGCATTGAGGGTTTAGAGTTTAGCAAAGCGAGGGCTGCGAATTTATTTTAAGTGAGTTTAGGGGAAACATACACAACACTTTAAAAAACATTTTTTAAAAAAATGTTGTCTTTGACCATAAACAACAACACTAAAGACAACACTTCATTAAAAACCGTTGTCTTTAGTAAAAAGTAAATACCATAGACAACGCTTTTCACTAAAAGCGTTGTAAAACAAAGAACGACAACGTTTTTATTAAAAAGCGTTGTCTATTGGGTGTTGTTGAATGCAAAAATTCTTGTAGTGAAGCTTCCTAAGTTCACCAAGTGTAAGTGGCCGAATGCTTCAAAGCATGGATTCTAGACATGTGAGTACCCATAAATTTCATAGCATATCATGGAGAGGAACATAAACATGTTAGGGTTGAATTTAGGCTTGCCTAAGCCCTACATTTCATGGTGGCCGAATGTTCAACATGTGAAAAACATAACCCTAAGCAACTTGAAAATTCAAGTGCATAATGTTATCTTCATATCTTTTCATAAGGTACAACATAAGCAAGCTAGATTTGAGGTTGAGCCTCATTAAGGTATTTAAATCCCTACATGGCCGAAACCTTGTGATAGGGTCCTACTAGTTCTAAGCAACATACAAGTAATAAACCTCAAGAGAACATTCACAACATATGGTGGAAAACTTCATACTTAATACCTCTTCTAGAATTTACAAGCATGTGAGTACCCTATGAATTTCATAGCATATCATGGGGAAGAACATAAACATGTTAGGGTTGAATTTAGGCTTGTTTAAGCCTTTCATTTTATGTTGGCCGAAAGTTTATCAAGTAAAAACCTAACCCTAAACAACATGAATCCCAAGTGCTTTATGTCATTTTTCATATCTTTTCATAAAGAAAAGCATAAGCAAGCTAGATTTGAGGTTTAGCCTCCTTAAGGTATTAAATCCCTTCATGGCCGAAACCTTAAAGTAGGGGTCTACTAGTTCTAAGCAACATACAAGTATAAACATCAAGAAAAATATTCATATAACATCATAGAAGAGGTCATAGACATGTTAGTTTTTAAATTGAGCTTCCCTAGGTTTTAAGCCTCTTCATGGTCGAACCCTAAGGTAGGGTATTACCTAACCCTAAACCTTATACAAGCATGAAATATCAAGGTTACATTCATAACGTATCATGAGGAAAACTTAAACCTATGGATTTTGGTTTTTAAGCTTCCACAAACTTCACAAACATCATAACCAAAATTTCTAAAGGAAAACTCTAGGTTAAAATTTCATATAAACTCAAACAAAAACCATAGAACCACTTGTACCACAGGTGAGGGGATACTCACATCCTCTTGCTTGGTCTTTTCCTAAGAGAAGGTACCCTTTGTGAAAAGAAAGAAGAGAGCTCCTCCTCCTAGTGCTCCTTTGTGTTTTTCTTGCTTGTGAGAGGTAAATCTTGAGGGTTCCTCCTTGTAGTTTAGTTTTCTTAGGGAGAAAACCTTAGTTAGATTTTTGGGAAAGAAGAGGGGGCTCTAGGTCACGGCAAGGTGAGGGAAGGGAAGAAAAAAATGAAGTCTCTTCTTGATTTTTCCCTTTATGCTAGGTGGAAGTAAGAAGCAAAAAGAGGCTTTGCTTTCCCCTCTTCTTAACTCATCTTTTAGGTCTCTTAATGATGAAGAAATGTCTTCATTCATCCCCCTACTTCCTCTCCTCTCCTTCTCTCTTGTCATCCACGAAAATGAAAAGAAGAAGAAGAAGAAAATTTGTCTTTTTCTTGTTTTCTTCTTCATCAAGAGAAAGAGGTAGAAAGCTACTTGATGTTTTCTTGCTTTCTTCTCTTAATCATGGTTTTATCTTTATCTACAATATTCATTCTCTATTTAACAATAACTCATGATGGTCTAGTGGTAATTCTATAATTCTTAGCTTAAGAAGGTTCAAGGTTCAATCCTTCACCAATTCTTTATATATATATATATATATATATATATATATATATATATATATATATATATATATATATATTTCTCTATCCTATCTTCTTTTATTCTAAAAGAAATCTTCACCTACTTAGCTTAAGAAATTCGTGGGTGTTACACCATGGGGAGGCCCATACAAGGTCATTCGTAAGCTCAGTTCGTGATCCTACCATTTACAAGACGAGAATGGGTGAAATCTCGAGCGGCCTTGGATCACGAATTGCCTCCATCCCTACCGGGATGGATGAGAGGTGCATGGTTAGAGTCATGTAAAAATGTAAAAACTCTTATTCTGTAAATGCAGGGGAAACCAAGGTATCTCAGACTCTTATGTCGATCGACCAAATTAAAAGTCGAGCGGCGACTATAACCCCTTGTGAAATAAAAATTAAAAAGTCGAGTGGCGGTTATAAACCCAAGCACAGTGCAAATGCGACAGTCGAGTGTTGACTATAAAACCTTGAGCTGAAAAATGTAATAGTCGAGTGACGGCTATAAACCTTATAGCGTGAGAATAACAACCGAGCGACAACTTTAAAGCCTTGCACAACGTAATTCAAAAGTCAAGTGGCGACTATAAACTCTTGTTATAAAATTACTGAAAGCCAAGTGGCGATAATAAACTCTCATTATGAAATTACTAAAAGTCGAACAGAAACTGTAAACCGAGGACCAATGTGAAATCAACAGTCGAGAGGTGGCTTTAAATTCGAGTAAAGTCGAGTGGTGGCTATAAAGCCTTGATCAGCAAGGTGTGAGCTGAGCGGCAGGTCTAAAACCGAGGATGTCCGATCGAGCGAAAAGGTCGCTGAAGACACTGCTCGTCTAATCAGTCAGGCGTACAACCTCCTTCAACAAGACATGGGGGAAAAGCTTGTGATGTCGTGGTAAAAAGAGTCCACCAAGGATGAGTCAAATGTAGGAAAAGTAGCCGACGTGGAGGTCAAAGTCAAGGCGGTCAAAGACATGGAATCGCCAGGTCACCAAAGTTGGTCGAGCAGGTGGCAACGGGTCGATCGGGCCTGAAGGGTTTGATCGAGAAAGGAGAGCCCAGTATCATGGTGCCACCCGAAGGCTCGTCCGACCAGTTCACTCGTCTGGTGGGGTCATAGGCAGCGACCCGCTAGCCAAACAACTAAAAAGAGGAGAACATATGTTCACAACTGTGACGACCTTATAAGGGCTAGTCCGACCGGACCGCCTGTCCGGTCGTACGAGGAACAACCTACTGAGCCAAGTGATCGTGGAGAAGCACAACCTAGAGCGACCGAGTGTGGAATCCCGGCCAAGTTGCTCCCCCGCATGATCAAACAATAGGCCAAGTGATCCTTCTGGGAGTTTGTGCCGTTAACACTAGGGCATGGTCAACAGGAAAATCATACGACGAAAACTTCTACTATCATATCAGGGATTTGCACGCCCTGTTAAGGAATGGTGTTAGAGACATTTTTCTGACCTGTCTTTTCATAGGAAAGATGGGGAAACATGCACACATTTTGAGAAACTTGCACGTATGTTACAGGGTCACTATATAAAGGAAGGTCCATGCACTAGAGGAGATATGTGTTATTTGTGATCACGCTCTTGTCGCTGCAGTTTCTACTATTCTTCTACTATTCCGATGACTAACTTGAGTGTCGGAGGACCAACGCCGAGAACGTCTTTCTTAGTCCGGTACTAACATTCTTGATTTTACATGATGGAGCGGAGTCTTCACATATTCAACGGTAAAGCTACATCCCCAACCAGTGGTCTTCATGATTTTCAATAAAATGTTGGCTGTCATCACAAAGCTAGGAGTTGGGTTCCCAACGTCAACTCCTGGAATGGGAGCGTTTTTGGAGTTCTTTCACCAAGATTTTAGGGTGATAGCTGTAAAGAAGATTCTGAGGATGAACTTTCCAATACTAAAAATGTGAAAAAGGATTATGTCCCATGCTCAAGGACCAAACATATTGCTAAGGTTGTCAAAAAAAGAGAGCAACAGTAGCAAGAAGATGAGGATGAAGATTCAGATGAAAGTTTAGATGATGAGCCTTCAAAATATTAACAGGCTAAAAAGTAAACTCAAGAAGATCTTTGTCGTTTGAATCTTGTGTTCACCAGAAATGAATTTTGCATGACTTCATGGTTAACCAACGGACTGATATTGCTTCCACATCGAGTACGATAGAAGATGCTTGGCTTGAAGCTTTTGGCTATTTTTCATTTATCCAGACTAGATATGACGGGAAGAAGAAAAATCATAGGAGTAATATATTTGAAAGGATTCAGAAGACCTTCTTTGAGAAAAGAGTTAAATATGTTAAAGAAAGAGCAGCTTCAATTGCATGGTGGAGTTCCTTGCGGTACGAGAAGAAGCCAGTATATGGAACTAATTTGAGGAAGCTTGTAACGGTAAAACATCTAGTCTTTGACATTCATGAGCAGAAGAACAGCACTTACATGCTACTTAAATTTTTTATCAAAACCGGCGGACATCATTCTCTCACCACTTGAATGTTTTCGGGAAAATACATGACCAAACAAAGTATTTTATGTTTGCAATTCCTGCTTCACATTCTCTTCTCCAATTTGTGGGTCTAGTAAAAGTTAGATCCTTTGTTTTTCTATATAAAAAAAATTGATAAATCCAACTAATCCTATGATGATCGATCAAGTTCCATAAAAATTTTTCATAGACCAATAAGATAAATCAGCTTACTCATGATGAGTTGTCCAGAAGCCCAATATTTTTAGTTGTGTGTACTTTTTATATGTCACATTTGAAGAAAAAATTTCTACAAATTCGTCATAACTGATGATCAAACCTCGGATGCCTGGGTGATAACCTGGATGTCCTGCCATTGTACTATAACCCCGAAGATGAAACGAAATGATAAACCCAGTTAACTCTAGGATGATCAATCTAATTATCTCATGAAATTTTTTCACTAACCATCAAAATAAATTAGGAAATACTCCTAACATATACAGACGGCCAAAAAATTCAGCATCTTAACCAAGATTGCACTGAGGTCATTTCACCTTTGTTATCACCTATTAGACCTGCCATTGTTCGGCAACAAGTTTACTTTCCTTGATAAGCACATGATTCAATTTGACAAGCTAGAGGAGCTTGCAATTCTGCTAACACATCTAAAAATTGAGGGACATAGGGCTTTATCTTTACTCAAATGCTAAGTTGTTTGATTTCTTGGAGGCTTTCATTAATTGGTACAAGTATACCTATATACGACTAGATGGATCTGCATCCATTAAAAAAAATTGTAATTAAGGGATAAATATTTGCAATAAAAAATATTCGTCATAAATTTACGATAACTTTTGAAATAAAAAAATAAACTTATCGAAGTTTAACAACAAATTTTGCGATAAAAATATTTTCGTTGCCAATTAGCAACGAAATATTATTCGTCATAAAATTCATTGAAAATTGCGACGGAGTACTATATTCGTCGTTGAATTTGCGATGAATAATGGATTCGTCGCTTATTCTATGACGAATAATTCATTCACTGTTAATTTTGCGACGAATTTAAGATTTATGATAAATTTTGTGATGAAATTAGTATTCATCACAAAAATCATTTTTTCCAACCTCAACCAGCCTCAGAAATTTCAAATTTATATATAAAAAAAATGACAAATCTATGACGAACTTTGAAATTCATCGCAAATTCTACAATGAACTCTGAAATTGTTGTCGATTCTATGACGAATTTCAAAATTTGTCGCAGATTGTAATTTTTTTTTTAAAAAAATAAACTTTACAAAGCCAGTTTAGGTACCCAAAGAGCACGGAATGACATGAAATTAGCTCCTATGGGTTTCTATAAATCCCCTGATTATATAGATGCCCTCAATATTCATTTTACCTAATATATTGAGATCATTAATTTTATGAAGGTGATTAATATTTTTTGGGTACTTTCGTGGTAAAAAAATCATCGGTTGGGTAAAATTAGTGGTTGTGGGAATTCATATAATCAGAGAATTTATAGAAACTCATATAAATTGGTTTATCTCATTTCCAACTCTCTAAGTACCTCAACCGACCTAGAAAAGTTCAAATTAATATAAAAAAAATACAATCTGCGATGAATTTTGAAATTCGCTACAGATTCTGCAACGAATTACAAAAGTCATTGTAGATTGTAGTTTTTTTTTAAAAAAAAATAAATTTTCCAAAGCTGGTTGAGGTACCTAGAGAGCTCGAAATGACATGAAACAAGTTCCTATGTGTTTTTATAAATCCCCTGATCATATAGATGTCCTCAAATATCAATTTTACCCAATATATTGAGATAATTAATTTTATGAAGGTTATTAACGTTTTTCGGATACCTTCACGATTAAAAAATCATCGGTTGGGTAAAATTAGTGGTTGAGGATATTTAAAAAATTAGGGGACTTATAGGAACCCATAGGAATTAATTTTATCTCATTCTGAGCTCTCAAGGTACCTCAACTGGCCTCGAAAAGTTCCTATGAGTTTCTATAAATCCCCTGATAATGCAGATGACCTTAAATATTAATTTTACCTAATATATTGTGATTATTAATTTTATGAAGATGATTAATATTTTATGGACATCTTCGAGATAAAAAAAAACACCAGTAGGATGAAATTAGTGGCTGACGACATTTATAAAATCAAAGGATTTATAGAAACCTATAAGAACTGATTTCATCTCATTTCTAGCTCTCTAGGTACCTTAACTAGCCTAGAAAAGTTCACATTTATATATAAAATAATCTCAAATCTACGACAAATTTTGACATTCATCGAAGAATATGCAACGAATTTCAAAATTTGTCATAGATCTAGAATGAATTTTGAAATTCGTTGCAGATTCTATGAAAACTTTTAAAATTTACTGTAGATTATAAATATTTTTTTAAAAATAAACTCTCTAAAATGTATTGAGGTACCTAGAGAGCTCAGAATGATATAAAACTAATTTATATGGATTCTATAAATTCCCTGATAATATAGATGCTCTCAAATATTAATTTTATCTAATATATTCAGATTATTGATTTTATAAACGTGATTAATGTTTTCCGAACACCTTCGAGATAAAATAATTACTGTTGGATATTGGGGCCTTAAATGGACCAAAACGATTTAGAGGAAGGAAACCATCAATTGTTGAAAGTCGTAATTGATTTCAAAATTGAAATCTATGATTCGCGTAGATAGATTTAGACTATTAATTAGCTCAAAACCGATTAAGGGTGAATGAGAAATTAATGTTTAAAGTCAACCCAAAATAACATTTATTATTCATTAATAAAGTGCATGGGAGAATAGTTCAACATCGGAAATTCTCGATGTGTATTCTCTACTTATTAATGAAGATGTGTTAATAGAGTTAACACAAAAATAAAAGGATAGGTTACCCCTTAGCCCAGGGCGAGCAGGTGCTCGCACCTGTGAGCCCGCCACCCGCCACGTGCGCACGTGCGCACGTGCGCACTGGGCGCTTTGTAGGCGCACTTTGCACTTCACACTCGGGTGACGTGTCAGGCTCGTACCTGACGTGGCAGTACCTGTGCGGCATCCTCGTGGGCAAAGGGAGATGACGGGACAGTTGACTTAGGGATGGATGGCTACCGTTGATCAACGTTGATCAAATAGGTATGATGGATCGCTTGTGATGCGATCTAGAGCGTTGGATCGCAAAGAGTAACGATCTGACGGCTTGGGATGAGACTTGATTTGAAGAATCGAATCAATGGATCCAGATCCGATGGCTGATGATAATAGGCGGGATCTGAGGGTCACAACTCCTCAGATCTGATGGATGAGATTGAAGTGGACTTGGTGAAGGGTTACAACCCTTCAGAATGGATGATCTAGATCGATCCAGCCCAAGGAACACATCCACTCACCCAAAGGACAATCAACCTCTTCTTTCAGTATAAATAGAACCCTCCAGATGATGGAAAATTCACTCAATTCACTCAATCCTCTCTTCTCTTCCTCAAGCATTCATCTCATCTTGTGCATTCAAGAGTCCAAGAAGTCTACTAGAAGGTTCGCTGGTCTCGGAAGTCGGAGTGCTACGATTCCGAGACGTTCGTCGTCGTTGTATCTTGGGAACGAATTGCAACAATCCGTTAAGCACCGTAGCGGAGCAATATCGTTTACGGAGATAGTGTCGAACACTAGCCTCGACGATCAGTTTGCATACTCCAGAAGCTACCCGGGGAGCAACAATTACTGGTGGGTAAAATTAGTGGTTGAGGATATTTATAAAATTAGAGAATTTATAGAAACTCATAGGAACTGGTTTCATCTCATTCTGAACTTTTTAGGTATGTCAACCGGCCTCGAAAAGTTCAAATTTATATATATATAAAATCTTAAATATGTGACAAATTTTGAAATTTGTTGTAGATTATAATTATTTTTTAAAAAAATGTCTCTAAAACTGATTGACGTACTCATAGAGCTTAAAATGATATGAAACCAATTCCTATGAGTTTCTATAAATCCACCGATCATATAGATGTTTTGAAATATTAATTTTACCTAATATATTGAAATCATTGATTTTATGAAGATGATTAAGATTTTTTGGACACATTCATACTAAAAAAATCACTGGTTAGGTAAAATTAGTGGTTGAGAATATTAATAAAATCAGAAAATTTATAGGAACTCATAGGAACTAATTTCATCTCATTCTGAGCTTTCTAGGTAACTCAACTAGCCTCAAAATTTTCAAATTATATATAAAAAAATATCAAATCTGCGATAAATTTAGAATTTCATCATAGAATCTGTAATGAATTTTAAAATTCATCATAGATTTGCAATGAAGTTTGAAATTTGTCGCAAATTCTACGACGAATTTCGAAATTCGTCATAGATTGTAAATATTATTTTTTTAAAAAAATTTCCGAAACCGGTTGAGGTACCTAGATGTTGGGATTTTCGAGCCGCAAAAATCACTTTTTGCATTGCGGAAACCCCGAAATCCCATGCCATCGGATCCGTGAGAAGATAAAATTTTACATGTACAAGTTTTTCTACCCTAGATCTACATGGTTAAGAGATTACCCTTGTAGCGAAGCCCTTCGCGAATCCCGCTCGTCCAAAAGTTGTCGGATCTCGAGTGTGTTCAAGTGGGCACATCTCTATACGTATCCACACAAACAATAGAGATGGAGAAAACACTTAGAGTGTGCTAGCACTCTAACGGTGTTCGACCAAGGAGGAGGAGAGGGAGAGCAAGAAGAGAGGAGGAAGAAGATGAAGTTAAGGTTGCCATGAATTAGCACACAAATGCATTAATTCCTCCTTTTAGGTGGCCGACCACACAAGGAAGACCAAGACTGATGACTCTTGGTTTTCCCTCATGAGGTAACACACACATGTGCTAAATTTGATGATGTGGAACATCATCATTGGCCCACTTAATGTCAACTCACAAATGAGGTGGCAATGGTCAAGTCAAACTTGACCTTTCATCTTCCCTCTCAAGTCAAGTCAAACTTGACTTAAATTCTCCCATGGTTGATCAAACCCAACATTTGGTTCAAGTCAATTTTAATTTAATGAATCTTATTCATTGAATTAAATTTACTCAATGAATCCAAGTCCAAATTAGACTCATTTAACACATGAACCAAATTGAGTGCAACTCAATTAGTTTAATTTGGATTACTCTTAATCCAATTTGATTTATCACATGAACCTAATCCTTTAGGTACATCAAATGAACCTAATCTCCATCTAATTTCCCTATGTGTGTGACCCTATAGGTTCTTGTAACGTTGGCAATGCTCCTAAACCCATTTAGAAGCATAAGTAATGAGCGGTATCTAGAAACACATCATTACTACCCAAGTTATAAGAATGTTGAGATCCAACATCACCTTGTGACTACTAATTGTGACTCTTCACAATATGTGACAATGTCCTTCTATCCTAGACATCTATATTGATCAATGTGAGGCATAAACCGTGTCATCCTCTAATCAATCTAAATCTTGAACTCCAAGTAGACTCACTCAATCAAATGAGCTCAACATCTTATATTGACTCATTTGGGCATGGCCATGTACTTAGTGGTCTCACTCTATCAAGAATGACGATGTCACTCCTGTTATATAGGAGGGATAGATCCCATCTACATCACTCACATCCCTCCACATAATTTGTTACATACCCAGTAATCGCCTTTATAATCCACCCAGTTACGGGTGACGTTGGACGAAGTCAAAGTATGTAACTCCTTATGTAGGGAACCATGGTGACTTCAGTTCCAAGGACTAATAGTGATACTAATAGTCACATGAGAAAGTATATGACACTCATTTAACGATCCATGGTACTTTCTCATAGCGGGTCATTCAGTATACATTCTCCAATGCATACCCATGTGTCAACTTGATATCTCTATATCCATGACTTGTGAGATCAAGTCATCGAGTTGACCTACATGCTAGTCTCGTCGCATTAACATTGTCCCTGAATGTTAATACTTGACTAGAAATGATTAAGAGTAGTGTTCTCTATATCATCTCACTATCGATTCAACCAATCGATTGATATAGATAGGAACCTTCTACTCAAGGTCGCTATTATACTTAGTTATTTGACACCAATACAAGTAAGTATAATAACCAAAACAAATGCCTTTATATATATATGAATATGATACAATGAGTCCATATAACAATCATCATATGATTGGCTCTAGGGCTCTAACTAACAATCTCCCACTAGCACTAGTGCCAATCAGAGTAGGCTCTAAGGCCCAATGACCAAGTGTGACCATCATGCTTTCTCTGTGCCAAAGCCTTGGCAAGGGATCTGCGATGTTAGCCTCTGTGGGTACTTTACAAATCTTCACATCTCCTCTATCGATGATCTCTCGAATGAGATAGAAGCGTCGTAGTATGTGTTTGGTCTGCTGGTGTGAGCGAGGTTCCTTAGCCTGTGCAATTGCTCCATTGTTGTCACAATAGAGCTCTATCGGATCGGCTATACTAGGAACCACCCCAAGCTCAGTAATGAACTTGCAGATCCAAACTGTCTCCTTTGCTACATCTGATGCAGCAATATAGTTGGCTTCTATTGTAGAATCAGTGACTGTGTCCTGCTTCGAACTCTTCCAGCTCACAACACCACCATTTATGCAAAACACGAACCTAGACTGCGATCTATAATCATCCTGGTCAGTTTGGAAGCTAGCATCACTATAACCCTTTACAGCTAGCTTGTCATCGCCTCCATATATCAAGAAATTTTTTTTAGTTCTTCTTAAGTACTTAAGAATATTCTTGACTGCTATCCAGTGACTTTCAACTGGATCTGACTGGTATCTGCTTGTCATGCTCAAAGCATACGAAACATCAGGACGAGTGCATAGCATGGCGTACATGATAATCCTATGGCTGAGGCATAAGGGATCGTATCCATGCGGCCTCTCTCCTCTCTAGAAGAGGGACTTTGAGTCTTCGAAAGACTCACACCATGTGACATCGGCAGAAATCCCTTCTTGGAGTTCTGCATGGCAAACCGTAGTAATACCTTATCAATATATGTACTCTGACTTAGGCCAAGCAATCTCTTAGATCTATCTCTATATATCTGTATGCCTAGAATACGGGTTGCTTCACCTAAGTCCTTCATTGAGAAACAATTCCCTAGCCAAGACTTTACAGACTGTAGTAAAGGGATGTCGTTCCCAATGAGTAGTATGTCATCCACATACAATATAAGGAAGACAACTGTGTTCCCTACAACCTTCTTGTAGACACAAGGTTCATCTTCATTCTTGATGAAACCAAACTATTTGATTGCATCATCGAATCAAAGATTCCAGCTCTGAGAAGCTTGCTTTAGTCCATAAATGGACTTATGCAGCTTGCATACTCTGCCAGTATGCTGTGGATCTACAAAACCCTCAGGTTGTGTCATGTTCACATCCTCGAGTAGGTTTCCATTCAAAAACGCAGTTTTGACATCCATCTGTCAGATCTCATAATCGTGGTATGCTGCAATAGCAAGCATGATCCGAATGGACTTAAACATTGCTACTGGAGAAAAGGTTTCATCATAATCAATACCATGAATTTACTTGTAACCTTTAGCTACCAGACGACTCTTATATATAAGTCCATCCATGTCAGTCTTTCTCTTAAAGACCCACTTACACCCAATGAGTTTTACCCTTCAGGTGGATCAACCAAAGTCCATACTTGGTTGGTGTACATGGATTCTATTTCAGATCTCATGGCCTCTAGCCATTTCTCAGATTCTGGTCTCATCATAGCTTCCTGATAAGAGGTAGGCTCATTCTCAATGAGCATAGCATCATCATGGTCAAACAAGAGAAATGAGTATCTCTCAGGCTGACGACGTACCCTATCAGACCTGCGAAGAGGTATGTCTACTTGAACTGGTTGTTGTTCCTCAACTCCTTGTGGAACAATCTCATCATCCACAACACTTTGTGGTTCCAGTTCAACTTCCATCAAGGCATCAGTGCTATGGTCCATATCTTGAACTTTTTCAAGATTGAACGTACTCCCACTAGTTTTTCTAGAAACAAAGTCCCTTTCTAGAAAAACCTCAGTCTTAGCCACAACTACTTTGTGTTGACTAGGAATGTAAAAGTAATATCCCTTCGTTTCCTTGGGATATCCTATAAAATAGTACTTATCGAATTTGGGTCCCAGTGTGCCCGAGACTTGTCATCGAACGTAAGCCTCACAACCCTAAATCCTCATAAAAGACACCTAGGCATCTCTCCCAGTCCATATCCTATATGGTGTCTTTATCACAGTCTTGGATGGAACATGGTTGAGTATGAAGGTTGCTGTGTCCAGAGCATAGCCCCAAAGAGATGTAGGAAGATCTGTGTGACTCATCATAGACTGTACCATATCTAATAGGGTACGATTCCTCCTTTCGGATACTCCATTCCACTGTGGTGTTCCAGGAGGAGTGAGTTGGGATAGAATCCCACACTCAGCTAGATAGTCATGAAACTCATGGCTAAGGTATTCACCACCTCGATCTGATCGAAGTATCTTAATACTCTTGCCAAGCTAGTTTTGTACTTCATTCTTGAATGCTTTGAACTTTTCAAAGGATTTTGACTTATGTATCATCAAATACTCATAACCATATCTACTGAAGTCATCAGTAAATGTAATGAAGTACCTATAACCACCTCTAGCAGCGACATTGAAAGGTCCACATACATCACTATGTATATGTCCTAACAAGTCAGTCGCTCTCTCGTTGTGTCCACTAAAAGGAGTCTTGGTCATCTTGCCTAGTAGGCATGACTCGCATGTCTCACATGACTCAAAAATCAAATGAGTCCAGCAAACCATCTTTATGGAACTGGGATAAGCGTTTGTCATTCATATGACCTAAGCGACAGTGCCAGAGATAGGTTTGGTTCATTTTATTTGACTTGAACCTTTTGGTATTTATGTTATAGATGGGGTTCTCTATGTCTAGAATATAGAGTCCGTTTATCAGAGGTGCACTACAATAGAACATATCATTTAATTAAACTGAACAACATTTGTTCTTTATTATTAATGAAAAACATTTCTTGTCCAAACAAGAAACTGAAATTATGTTCTTAGTAAGAGCAGGCACATAACTGTTGGGTTTTTCGGGCCGCGAAAACCGCTTTTTCGCATCGCGGAAACCCCGAATCACCCTAGACAATGGATCTCGTGCGAAGAAAAATTTCAAAACAAAATTACGAGTACGAGTTTCTACTTAGATCTACTCCTAGATCTACATGAAACGAGTTACACCTTTGAAGCGAAGCCCTTCGCGTTCCCGCTCGTCCAAACGGTGCTGGATCTCAAGAGTATCAAGATAGATACTCCTCTAGAAGTATCCACACGGACAACTTAGGTGGAGAAGACCTAAACGAAGGTGTGCTAGCACCTTGATAGGTCACGGCAAGAAGAGGAGAGGGAGAGGAAGAGAGCTCCAAGAGGAAGAAGAAGGAATAATGCACTTGAATGAGGAAAATCAATTTGATTCCCATTCAAAAGTGGCCGGCCACTTTCAAGTTGTGTAACTCCCAAAAAGTTGCATTAAGTGCAATTAATGTGAAGCTATTAAAGAAAATGGCTTTGTAACTTCCATGAGGTGGCACCCATGATGATGTGGCGTAACATCATTGGTCCACATCAATGCCAACTCACAATGAGGTGGCATAAAGTCAAGTCAAACTTGACTTTTAATCTTCCTCTCAAGTCAAGTCAAACTTGACCAAATCTCTTCCATGGTTGATCTAATCTAACCATTTGATTCAAGCCAACTTAATATAATGAATCTAATTCATTAAATTAAGTTGATTTAATGAGTCATAATCTAAATTAGACTCATTGAATACATGAATCCACTTGAGTCCAACTCAAGTTAGCCCAATTAGGATTACTCTTAATCCAATTTGATTCATCAAATGAATCTAATCCTCTTGGTTCATCATATGAACCTAATCTCCATCTAATTGTCCTTAGTGTGTGACCCTATAGGTTCTTGTAATGTTAGCAATGCCCTAAACCCATTTAGGAGCATAAGTAATGAGCGGTATCTAGCAACACATCATTACTACCCAAGTTACAAGAATGTTGAGATCCAACATCACCTTGTGACTACTAATTGTGACTCCTCACAATATATGACAAGTGTCCTTCTATCCTAGACATCTAGATTGGTCAATGTGAGGCATAGATCGTGCCATCCTCTGACCAATCTAAATCTTGAACTCCAAGTAGACTCACTAAATCAAATGAGCTCAATATCAATTATTGACTCATTTGGGCATGGCCATGCACTTGGTGGTCTCACTCTATCAAGAATACCGATATCTCTCCCGTCATATAGGAGGGATAGATCCCATCTACATCACTCACATCCCTCTGCATAATTTGTTATATACCCAGTAATCGCATTTATAGTCCACCCAGTTACGAGTGACGTTTGACGAAACCAAAGTACATAACTCCTTATGTAGGGATCTATGGTGACTTCAGGTCTAAGGACTAGTAGTCATACTAATAGCCACATGAGAAAGTATATGACACTCATATAACGATCCATGATACTTTCTCATGGCGGGTCATTCAGTATACATTCTCTAATGTATACCCATGTGTCAACTTGATATCTCTATATCCATGACTTGTGAGATCAAGTCATCGAGTTTACCTACATGCTAGTCTTATTGCATTAACATTGTCCCTGAATGTTAATACTCGACTAGGAATGATTAAGAGTAGTGTTCCCTATATCATCTCACTATCGGTTCAACTAACCGATTGATATAGGTGAGAACCATCTACTCAAGGACATTATTATACTTAGTTTATTTGTCACCAATACAAGTAAGTATAATAACCAAAATCCAAAAGCCTTTATTTATATAGAATATGATACAATAAGTCCAAAATACAATCATCAAATGATTGGCTCTAGGGCTCTAGCTAACAATAACAACATTCATCTAATTCTAGTACAAGCCTAGAGGGCAGAGATAGAAAGTTAGTCCCTACAACAATAGCAGTAACCCTTGCTCCATTGCCTACTCGTAGGTCCACCTCGCCCTTCGTCAATGCCATGCTATTTCTCAATGCCTGCACATTAGTACAAATGTGAGAAGCACATCTGATATCTAATACCATGATGAAGAAATAGATAGATTGACTTCGATAACATATATACCTGAAGTAGAAGTCTCACTTCTCTTCTTCTTAAGATCTTCCAGGTAGACTTGTAGTTCCTCTTCCAATGTCCGGTCTGATGGCAGTGGAAGCAGGTAGCATCCTTGGCCACCCCTCCTTTGGGTTCAGTGCCTTGCCTTTGCCTTTGGCTTGGGAGTTTCCCTTACCTTTAGGCTTGCCCTTGCCTTTGCCCTTTTGCACCATCAAAATGGAGTTGGGCTTAACCTTCTTAAGGTTGATCTCAGCAGTTCTCAACATACTCAAAAGTTCAGGCAGTGGCTTGTCAATTTCATTCATGTTGTAGTTCATGACGAATTAAATGTAGCTCTCTGGCAAGGATTGCAAGACCAAATCAGTGGCCGGCTCTTGGCCAAGGGGAAATCCCAACCTCTGTAGGTTTTCTATGTACCCAATCATCTTGAGTACATATGGACTTACGGGAGTTCCATTTTGCATCTTGCACTGAAACAGTGCCTTAGAGATCTCAAATCTCTCGTGGCTAGCTTGTCCTTGATATAGTTGACGAAGATGTTCAACCATATCATAAGCACCCATCAACTCATGTTGCTTCTAAAGCTCAGAGTTCATGGTCGCGAGCATGAGACATGACACATCTAATGCGTCATCTTGATGCTTCTTATAAGCATCACGATCAACTCGCGTGGCAGTGGCAGGAGGTACCTCGGGAATGGGCTGCTCCAGGACGTACAGTTTCCTTTCCTGAGTGAGAACAATTCTCAGGTTCCTGTACCAGTCCAAGAAGTTAGCTCCGTTGAGCTTGTCCTTATCAAGGACAGAACGCAGGGAGAAGGTGTTCATGTTTGACGACATGACAATCTACAATAGAAAATGCAGAAAATAAATAATCATATTCCACTAATCATTTAATTAGGCCTTTAACTAAATGATGCTCCCACTGAATTATAAAACTTTTGTAGAATCAAGTCATGGATGTGGTCAAACCACACCTACTAAATTTTAACCAACTAGCTATAATTCTTGTGGGACAAGGTCCACATCATACTACGCCTTGAGTTAGCTTTGGCTAAATCGCCCAAGACTTAGTATGATCGGTAGGTAACTAATTACCAATTACATCTCTATGCAACTCTTGTTTATAGGATCAAGATCCGCATATATATTAAAACTTGAGTTAGCTTTGGCTAAATCACCCAAGAATTAATATAAATGTGATTTTGACCTATCTACCAACCATTAGAAAATGTCTATAATTGAACCCAATCCAATTGAGTTTAACTAGTTTTACTCAATCTAATTGAGTTTGTACTCACCCATGCATTGATAGGCGGGACCAAGATTGTCCCTCCGCACCCTACCAAGATAATATGTGTTGCTCTGCTTTGGCAGATTCAACAACAACATGTGATCGAGGTAGTGATGGGTATCACGGCATGGTAGGCATTTCGAGTTGACGTGATTTAGATCTAATCTAATCGTTGATGTCTATCATATACTCAATTTAGATCTAATCTAATCGTGGTGCATCATATATGCGATTTAGATCTAATATAATCGTGGTGGCACTAATTAATTACTCTACTCTAGCATGCATCACATACACACACACAAGCAATTAATTAAATTGTGATTAGTCATGGCCCTACTACAATCTTCTCAAGCCAATGAGAAGATCGGATGGTCAACCTAGGGTCAACAGCTTCTCCAAGCTCCTCCCTTTGACCGCCATGTGTTGCTCGCACCCTCCTCGTAACTCCTCCTCGAGTGGACCTTCCACCACTCCAATTTTGTACATTACAAAGTTGAAACTCGAGTTACATTCGAGTCTAAACTATTTTACAACAGGAAATACAATAGAAAGGCACGACGTGCAGGTCGCGTATCAAATATACAACACACACATCACACAAAATAGCGCGGGCCATAATATGAATTACAACACATATTTCCAATCAAATTGGGTTCTTTGGGCCATGACCATCACAATATCATACATAATTCAAAATTATGTATTTTATATAAATTTATGTGATTTTACTGCTAATTTTATAATTTTATGAATAATAATTTCCAAGCGATCTCATTTAGCGATTTTCGGGCGCGATCACGGGACAATGCCCCTTGCGGGATTAGGGGCAGTACCCCTTCTAATGAAATGAGTCTCACGAGTGTCCCATGATGATCTTACAGTGCCCTAAGCCACTGCCCCAAAATATTTTGGGCGAGAACTTGCCGTTTCGAAAAATTTTCCTCGGTAGTCGAAGCCTACAAGTGTCCTAGCACTCGTTGCTTCGCTTCTACGAGAAAAGTACTCATAAAAACCATAAAAATCTTAAAATTACATAAACTTACAGAACTTTAATTTTTCATAAAAATTAAAATAAAAACAAGTACATGTTCGCACGTGGCTCTGATACCACTGTTGGGATATTCTAGCCGTAAAAACCGCTTTTTGCGTTGTGAAAACCTCGAAATCCCAGGCCACCGGATCCGTGTGAAGATAAAATTTTATATGTACAAGTTTTTCTACCCTAGATCTACATTAGATCTACATGGTTAAGAGATTACCCTTGTAGCGAAGCCCTTCACGAATCCCGCTCGTCTAAAAGTTGTCGGATCTTGAGTGTGTTCAAGTGGACACACCTCTATACGTATCCACACAAACAATAGAGATGGAGAAAACACTTAGAGTGTGCTAGTACTCTAATGGTGATCGGCCAAGGAGGAGGAGAGGGAGAGCAAGAAGAGAGGAGGAAGAAGATGAAGTTAAGGTTGCCTTGAATTAGCACACAAATGCAATAATTCCTCCTTTTAAGTGGCCGGCCACACAAGGAAGACCAATAGTCATGGCTCTTGGTTTTTCCTCATGAGGTGGCACACACATGTGCTAACCTTGATGATGTGGAACATCATCATTGGCCCACTTAATACCAACTCACAAATGAGGTGGCAATGGTCAAGTCAAACTTGACCTTTCATCTTCCCTCTCAAGTCAAGTCAAACTTGACTTAAATTCTCTCATGGTTGATCAAATCCAACCTTTGGTTCAAGTCAATTTTAATTTAATGAATCTTATTCATTGAATTAAATTGACTCAATGAATCCAAGTCCAAATTAGACTCATTTAACACATGAACGAAATTGAGTCCAACTCAATTAGTTTAATTTGGATTACTCTTAATCCAATTTGGTTCATCACATGAACCTAATCCTCTAGGTATATCAAATGAACCTAATCTCCATCTAATTGCCCTTTGTGTGTGACCCTATAGGTTCTTGTAACGTTAGCAATGCTCCTAAACCCATTTAGAAGCATAAGAAATGAGCGGTATCTAGCAACACATCATTACTACCCAAGTTACAAGAATGTTGAGATCCAACATCACCTTGTGACTACTAATTGTGACTCTTCACAATATATGACAAATGCCCTTCTATCCTTGATACCTAGATTGATCAATGTGAGGCATAGACCATGTCATCCTCTAATCAATCTAAATCTTGAACTCCAAGTAGACTCACTCTAATCAAATGATCTCAATATCTCATATTGACTCACTTGGGCATGGTCATGCACGTAGTGGTCTCACTCTATCAAGAATAACGATGTCACTCCTGTTATATAGGAGGGATAGATCTCATTTACATCACTCAGTGGGTTATAGGTGCCCAGTGGGCTCAGAATGACATGATTGAGGTACCCAGTGGGCTCAGAATGACATGAAGCTAGTTCTTATAGGTTTTTATAAATCCCTTGATAATATAGGTGCCCTCAAATATGAATTTTACCTAATATATTAAGATTATTGATTTTATGAATATGATTAACATTTTTTGGACATATTTGAGGTAAAAAAAATCACTAGTAGGGTAAAATTAGTGGTTGAGGATATTTATAAAATCAAGTAATTTATAGGAATCTATAGAAACTAGTTTCATCTCATTCTGAGCTTCTAAGTGCCTCAATCAACCTCAAAAGTTTAAATTTATATTTTACAAAATCTCTTATTTGCAATGAATTTTGAAATTCATCGTAGAATCTACAACAAATTTCAAAATTCATCACAGATCTGCAATGAATTTTGAAATTCGTCTCAGAATCTATCACGAATTCTGAAATTCATCTCAGAATCTATGACGAATTTCAAAATTCATGAAAAATTATATATATCTTTTTTTAAAAAATAAAACCCTTCAAAACTGGCTAAGGTACCTAGAGAGCTCGGAATAATATAAAACATTTCCTATGGGTTTGTATAAATCCCTTGATCATATAGATGTTCTCAAATATTAATTTTACCCAATATATTGAGATCATTGATTTTGTGAAGGTGATGAACATTTTTCGGACACCTTTACTGAAAAAAATTACCAGTTGGGTAAAATTAGTGTTTGAGGATATTTATAAAATCAAGGGATTTATAGCAACCCATATAAACTGGTTTCATCTAATTCTGAACTCTCTCGGTACCTCAACCGATCTCGGAATGTTTAAATTTATATATAAAAAATATCAAATCTGTGACAAATTTTGAAATTTATTACAGATTATGCAACGAATTTCAAAATTCCATGTAGATGATAAATATTTTTTTTTTAAAAAAAAATAAACTCTTTGAAACTGGTTGAGGTACCCAGAGAACTCAGAATAACAAGAAACCAGTTCTTATTGATTACTATAAATCCCCTGATAATATAGATGCCCTTAAATATCAATTTTACATAATATATTAATGTCATTGATTTTATGAAGGTGATTAAAATTTTTTAGATACATTCATGATAAAAAAAATCATTGGTTGAATAAAATTAATAGTTGTGGTTATTTATAAAATTAGATGATTTATAGGAACTGGTTTCGTCTCATTCCGAGCTCTCTAAGTACCTCAACCGACTTCGGAAAGTTCAAATGTATATATAAAAAAATATTTACAATCTACGATGAATTTGGCAATGAGTTTATTTTTATCGCAAAAGAAAACTAAATATTTAATCCGTCCAATCTAATCCCTTTTATCCATTGCCCTAATTTTGGTTAGTGGCGGCAACACTTGGAGGAGATTTCAATGCGGCAATTTCCATCCAGGTAAGGTCATCACCCCCTCTCTTCCAACTCCAACGAGTCTAATGACACTTAGCTAGTGCTGGTTGGCGCTGGGAGGCTATGAGAGCTTGCGTCTAGCGCTGGCTAGCTGCGGAAGCCCACGCCTAGCGCTGGACAGCCATGGGAGCCAACGACTTGCGCTGGCCTGCTGTGAGAGCACACAGCTGGCGCTCTCCGGCTGGGGGAGCTCGCGACTAGTGCTGGCCGACCGTGGCAGCCCGCGACTAGTGCTGGTCGGCTGCGGGAGCCCACGGCTAGCGCTGGCCAACCGCGGGAATGAGTGGTTGACCCTTGTCAGCCGTGGGAATGAGCAACTAGCCCTGGCCTACCGCACAAGGCAGCGCCTAGCCTTGGCTAGTTGCGCAAGGTAGAGTCTGGCCTTGGCTAGCCGCGTTAAGCAGAGCTTGGCCTTGGTCGACCGCGAGAGGCAGTGCCTAGCCCTGGCAGGCAGCGGGAAGTCACAGTTGGCCATGGCAGACCATGTTTACTTACAGCGGACCTTGGCTGGCCGCGGTTGGCCATTGCTGCCCTTGGCAATCCCTTGTTGCCCTTGGCCAGCCCTTGGCCAACCCTTGCTGCCATTGGCATGGCGAAGATGGCCGAGACTTATTGGCTGAACCAACCTTATAATCTTGTTTATAACAAGCTTATTTGTGTTTTTCGACCTGTATAATTGACTATGTATATTGTTTCTACAGATGTGTATTAGACGTGTTTGAGAGACACTCAACATCTTTATCAACCTCTGATTGGTATACCTACACCACTGATTTTAATTAATAATGATAGCATTAGTATTTATTTTTGTTTGTATGTGTACTTGATACATATTGATCATCAGTATGCTTATTAATGTAATTTACTGGAAATAGACAAAATGCACACTGAAAAAAGTTGGATGTATAACAAGAAATTATCTGACCACAGGTGTTTAACTGATGAGTTTATCACTGGCTTGATGTAATTTTTAAATTTTACATCTTGTCAAGTTGAGTATATGGATGGTAATAAGATAAGGTGTCCGTGTAGAAAGTGTCACGATGGTAAATTTTTACCCTTCGATAAAGTTGAAGAACATCTTTGTAGGTTTGGTTGTACTCCAAATTAGAGATCTCATGGTGAACCATTTATATATAATGAGGATTATGAATGAAACATACAAGTCTCAGTTAGTGGTGATTAGAGCTATTATAATCAATTAAATCTATACCAGAGGATGGTATTTGATGCAGCGGGTCAGAATTTAAATCCCAACACGCGTGGTACAAGTTCTAATTATCATCCATTAGTTAAACAAATGTTTACTATTTATACATCACCCTTGGAGGAGGTAGAAGTACCGGTATTGATGAAACATTTCTTAAATTTCAAGAAGCGTTGAGTACAGTTGATGAACCATTATGGGCTGGTTGTAACACTCATAGTAAATTATCTCTCACTGCAAGACTATTGAATGTAAAGATAGAATATAATGTATTGCAAGATTGTTTTAATGATTTTATTTAAACTTTTGAAGAGGCATTGTCAAGTGATCACATATTGTCTCCTAATTTTTATAGTATGCAAAAACTGGTGAAAGAATTAGGTCTTCTGGTAGAGAGAATTGATGTTTGCGGAGATGGTTGTATGCTATATTTGGGAGATGATGTTGATGCAGATGTTAGTAAATTTTGTAATCAAACTAGGTACAAGACGACTTGAAGGAATCAACAACGATGTAAATGATACAATCATATGTTTTATTTGCCTTTAACTCCAAGGTTACAAAGGCTTTATGCATCAAAGGCAACTGCTGAACACATGACTTAGCATGCAAATCATCAAACATAAGAGGGGCTAATGTGTCATCCATCAGATGTAGAGGTATGGAAAAATTGTGATAGAACATATTCAAAATTTGCAAACGAGATTTGAAACATTAGAGTAGGTTTGTGTGCTGATGGTTTTGCTCCATTTGGCAAATCAGAAAGAAATTATTCATGTTGGTCAATTATCGTAACTCTATATAATCTTCCACCTGGGATGTATATGAAAATACTATATATATTTTTAACTTTGGTTGTTCCTGACCTACAAAATCTGAAAAAATTAATAGATGATTATATGCAACCACTGATTGCAGAATTGAAACTATTATGGGATGAAAGTTTTCCTACATATAATGTTCAATCTAATCAGATGTTTATAATGAAGTATACTCTTCTTTGGACCATAAATGACTTTCCAGCTTACGGGATGCTATCGAGTTGGAGTTCCACTGTAATCTTAGGATGTCCAATATGTATGGAGAGATCAAAGTCTATCAAATTGAAACATGGGAAGAATGCAAGTTATTTTGATTGTCATAGATAAGAATAGAATTGAAAGAACCCCTCCGCCATTGAGATTAACTGGTGAACAGATTTGGTGGTGAGTGGTTAACTTTCCATCCATTATTGAAGACCCACATGGTGTAACATTTGTATATCGAAGTACATATAAATGGACAAAATGGAGTATATTTTGGTATTTACCATATGTTGGTGCAGCGGGGCCGACAAGAGGGGAGGGGTGAATTGCCTGCAAAATAAGAATACCCTGCTCAAACTTTCAACTCTAAAATTATAGCAACAATAATAAGAAAATAAAATAAAGTAGAATAACAGAAAAGAAAGAAGACTTAGCGATTTTGACTTGGTTACAACTAAGAAGGTTGTTAATCCAAGGCGGTTGTAAAGCGCACTAGAAAAGTCTCCTTCTTTGAAGGAGGAGAAGCCTTTTACACACTAAAAGTTCTTACAAGTTGCTAGGAAGTTGTTACAGAGTTGATTGATTAATTTCTTAGCTCTAGGGACCTTTATATACCTTCTAGAAAACCTATCCCGAGTCCTGAAGGCGCCTCCAAGAGGGTTGAGGGCGCCTCCAAGGGGTTTGACCAGATAAAACTTTATCTGCGCTCAAACGGTCAAATAGACTGGGTCTGAGGCACCTCCAATATTCTTACAGGTGCCTCGGACAGCTCGAAGGCACCTCAGACAAGTTTGAGGTGCCTCCAACACTGCATGGTATAAATAGCTTCCAACTTATCTTTTTCCTCTTCTTCCGAAGCTCCAATCACTTGGGTGATTTCGACCAACCGAAATAGGGCTCACCCGAACCCAATTTCTGGCCTTCTCCTCGAGCAGGCTTCCGACCCGGCTTCTCGTCCCTCAAAACGCCACGCACGTTCTGTTGGTGTGGGAAGCATCCAACGATCGACTATTGTTTTGATAATGGCAAAGGAATTCAAAGTTAAGTTGTTTTGTGATCTAATGCACTTAATTGAGTGTTTCAAGAAAGTCCTAGCTGCGGTTAGGCAGGTGGAAAACCCTAGGGGGTGGTAACCCTAGGTCATAGGGGGTGGTAACCCTATGCGGAAAGTCTTGGCGGGTCGAGAGCTTCAGGAAAAAGTCCTAGGGGAGGGGGTAACCCTAGGTAGAAAGTCCTGGTGTCGCGAACCAGGTGAAAGACTGGACCAGCCGGGAATCGGAAGTCCAGCAGAAAGTCCGGAAGCTTCGAACGCTGAGCAACGCGTTCCCCGTAGAGGGAACAGCAGGCGTCGGGTCGACCTAGGGTTTTCGATTGGAAATCCGAAGTCAGACCCGGACAGTTCAACGACTGTCAAGTATATTTATAATATTATCCATGTGCTAACTTTGTTTTGCGGGGTTTGTGTTTGGGACTAACACAATTTGCAGGAACAAAGGAGCATCTTTAACCTTGGATGAACAGTGTCCGAGGCGCCTCCATGGGACTTGGAGGCACCTCGGGTGCTAGCCGAAGCCAGCTGTCCCGAGACGCTGGAGGCGCCTTAGAGGTCACTGGAGGCGCCTTGGACCAGGCATTGGAGGCGCCTTGGAGCAGCTTGGAGGTGCCTTCAGTGGGATAAGGTGCGACTAGATCAGAGCTGATCCACGCGTGCGACTCGGCGGGCTGGAGGCATCTCGGACAGGCTTGGAGGCGCCTCCAGCACTGTTTAAAAAGGGACTTCGACCAACAGCTTGGAACAACGAATTCTAAGCAATCCTTACGCTGCAAACTACCTACGAGACGATCCCGAAGTGCTGCAACGACATCCCGACGACCCGAAGCTTCAGTTTCAATCTAGTTGTTATCGGTATAAAGTTTATTTCAATTCATAATTGTACTTAGTTTGTAATACTCTTTCGTGATTATAGTTGTTTCCCAACGTAAACGCTCAACGAGCGTGGGCCTTGGAGTAAGAGTTGCCCTAGGCTCCGAACCAAGTAAATCTTGGTGTGCTTCTGTGTGTTGAATGTTTTATTTATTTATTTCCGCTGCTTTATAACTCGATAGTTTTACGAATTCGAAAAGAGTTAAAGCCACGAGCGCTATTCACCCCCACTCTAGCGCTTTTGATCCAACAATTGGCATCAGAGCGGGGACAAGTTGATCTGGTGCAACCACCAATCACGCAATTTTTTTGTGGTATTTTCAGTTTTTACGGAGTCAATTAGAATTAGCTTAATAGCTATATTCTAATTAATTTTTCAAATCGGATTTTGCTCGAGATTGGTGCAACACCACTCGAGCTTGCAAATTCTTAACTTTATTTCCCACACTACTAATCCAAGACCTAGTCTTAGGATATTTTTATTTTTTGTTGTTGCATATCACTAATGGCCCAACAAGAAGGATTCATCACCGTTCGCCCCCCACTTTTCTCCGGAGAAGACTTAGGATATTGGAAGGGGCGAATGGAAACCTTCCTCAAGACACAGTTCGACATGTGGATGATCATCAAGACCAGACTACAACTATCATCCGACGAAGACGGCAAGCCAACACCCTGCGAAAAATGGGAACCGACCCTAATCAAGAAGGTGGAAGCTGATGCAGAGCGACCTGCACCCTCCAATACGGACTGACCAAGGAGGAACTCAACAGAGTTGGACCATTTTCCAGCGCAAAAGAGCTTTGGGAGAAGCTGATTGAACTCCACGAGGGCACCTCCGACACTAAGGTAAGAAAGAGAGATATCTTGTTCACTAATTTATATAATTTGAAAATGCAGGAAGACGAGACGGCCAGCCAACTTCACGCTCATATACAAGACATACTAAACTCCCTCCACGCGATCGGGTAAAAGGTCGAGAACAGGGACATCATAAGGTACGAACTTAATGCTTTTCCGAGGAGCACATTGTGGGCATCAATGGTAGATGCCTACAAAGTCTCCAAGGATTTATCTTCCATTAGATTAGATGAACTATTTTCTAAATTTGAACTTCATGAGCAGACTAATACACAGCCACCCGAGAAAGGTGTAGCTTTGCTTGCGAACCAAGATCACGATGAAGAACCGAGCCAGAGTCGGAACCAGAACCAGACTCAGACGACGAACTAACAACCGAACTCATGAACTTGGTAAAGAAGCTCTACAAGAAAAAGAAGGGCTTCAATAAGAAAGACCTAAAGAAGGCAGTCCAATCAAAGGAGGGTCAAACGAGCTCGAAGGTCAAGTTTGAGGTGACTTGCTATGGATGCAACCAGAAGGGGCATATCAAGGCCAACTGCCCCAATCAGAAGGATGCAAAGAAGCAAAGAAAGAAGAAGGTACTAAAAGCAACCTTTGAAGAATCTTCAGAAGAGGATACCGACGATGAGCTCGAACAGACAAGCCTTCTTGCCCTGATGGCCCGAGACCATATCGATGTGTCTGAGAGCGAGAGTGAGTTGGAAGCAGAATCGGAAAGAAGCCACAGATCCGTATCCGTTTCCGAAGGGCCCGATCCCTCTGTAAGTATCCCTCGACTTAACAACCTAGTTAATTATTTGTTACGAAAATTGGCTAATTCTAATCTTAGAATCAAGTCACTTCTAAAGGAAGTAGCTGTCCTTAAAGAAGTGACTAACTCTGAATCTTTGACTGAACCAGTTCAGACTGGAAACTCGACTCAAGTCCAAAAACTTGAGGAAGAGAATTCCAGCCTGAATACTCAGGTCAAGGATCTAGAGAAAACATTAGAACGATTCTCTTTGGGCTCCAAGAACCTTGACCTACTTCTTGGAACACAAAGAGCAATTTACAATAGAACTGGACTAAGATTCAAATCGAAAAAGAAATATAAATCATACCTATCACTTATACAAAGTACAAATAGAAAAATGGTCCAAGCATGAGTCCCCAAGTCCAACCTGATCAATCAAGTTGGACTTGGACAATATTGGGTCCCTAAGGATCAAATACATTACCTCGATAAACCATATCGAAGCTATGATCCAGGGGGAGCTAGAAGAAAAATAATAAAAACAAAACTAGATTCAAATTAAATTAAAAATAAAATTAAATTCAATTAAATTAAATTAAATTTAAATACAAATTAAATTAAATTAAAATTAAATTCAAATAAAATCAAACTAAATTCAAACTAAATCAAAATCCAAAGGAAGGCTCCAGAATAGCTGGCACCTCCGAAATTAATCCACCCGATAAGGGTAAACAAGAGTAGATTACCCGGCCGGGTAATTAAGGTTAGATTAAAATGGGCTAGGTTTAACTTGACCCACGGTACTGGTGAAGTATTGGATAATAGTAAGTTGGGGAAACTTAGTTATCGCATGTCTAGGAAGATATGGCTTCGACCTGGTGCATTTGGCTAAGTGGAACTGACCGAAGCTACCCTTTATGGATCCTAACCAGTTAGACTAAGGTTTTGTATTAAGTTCAATGGGTATGACTATTTGGAAAACCTCGAAGGCATGGTTACTTTAATGATGTCCTTGTGATTCACCATAGCCCAGAAGTTTATCCAAAGAATGCCTACTTGTTGAACCCCTAAACCTAAATCTAACACAAAGTTAAACTAAACTCTAAAATTGAATCATAATTCATCTCACAACAATTATAGGATTCTCTGATTAAAAATTTAGATCAGGTGAGATGACTAAGGAATAAAAATTAATTTAATTCAAAATTAAACTCGTAATTAAAATTAATTCAAAATTAAACTCGTAATTTAATTTAATTCAAAATTAAATTCATAATTAAAATTAATTCAAAATTAAATTCGTAATAAATTTAATTCAAAATTAAACTCGTAATTAAAATTAATACAAAATTAAATTTGTAATTTAATTTAATTTAATTCAAAATTAAATTAATAATTAAAATCAATTCAAAATTAAATTCATAATTAAAATCAATTCATAATAAAATTCGTTCAAAATTTAATTAACTTAAATTATTTTTTAAAATTAATTAACTTAAATTATTTTTTCAAATTAATTAACTTAAATAAGTTTTTTAAATTTAATTAACTTAAATTATTTTTTCAAATTAATTAACTTAAATTATTTTTTTCAAATTAGTTAACTTAAACTATTTTTCAAATTAATTAACTTAAATTATTTTTTCAAAATTAATTAACTTAAATTATTTTTTCAAATTAATTAACTTAAATTATTTTTTCAAATTAATTAACTTAAAATATTTTTTCAAAATTATTTAACTTAAATTATTTTTTCAAATTAATTAACTTAAATTCTTTTTTCAAAATTATTTAACTTAAATTATTTTTCCAAAATTAATTAACTTAAATTATTTTTTTCAAAATTAATTAACTTAAATTATTTTTTCAAATTAATTAACTTAAATTATTTTTTCAAAATTAATTAACTTAAATTATTTTTTCAAAATTAATTAACTTAAATTATTTTTTCAAAATTAATTAACTTAAATTATTTTTTTCAAAATTAATTAACTTAAATTATTTTTTCAAATTAATTAACTTAAATTATTTTTCAAAATTAATTAACTTAAATTATTTTTTTCAAATTAATTAACTTAAATTATTTTTTCAATATTAATTAACTTAAATTATTTTTTCAAATTAATTAACTTAAGGTATTTTTAAATTAATTAACTTAAATTATTTTTAAATTAATTAAATTAAATTATTTTTTAAAATTAATTAACTTAAATTATTTTTTCAAATTTAATTAACTTAAATTATTTTTTTCAAATTAATTAACTTAAATTATTTTTTTTTCAAATTAATTAACTTAAATTATTTTTTCAAATTAGTTAACTTAAACTATTTTTTAAATTAATTAACTTAAAATATTTTTTCAAATTAATTAACTTAAACTATTTTTTCAAATTAATTGACTTAAATTATTTTTTGCAAATTAATTAACTTAAATTATTTTTTCAAAATTAATTATCCTAAATTATTTTTCAAATTAATTACTTAAAATATTTTTAAATTAATTAACTTAAACTATTTTTCAAAATTAATTAACTTAAATTATTTTTAAATTAATTAACTTAAATTATTTTTTCAAAATTAATTAACTTAAATTATTTTTTCAAATTAGTTAACTTAAACTATTTTTCAAATTAATTAACTTAAATTATTTTTTCAAATTAATTAACTTAAATTATTTTTTCAAATTAATTAACTTAAATTATTTTTTCAAAATTAATTAACTTAAATTATTTTTTCAAAATTAATTAACTTAAATTATTTGTCAAAATTAATTAACTTAAATAATAATAAATTTGTATCAACTTAAAATATTTTTTAAATTAACTAACCTACTAACTATTGAAAACCTAGTACGAGTAGAGAGCTTATTTCAATCAATCTATCTTTTAATCCATTAAATCCAAATCAACTACTTTATGTGTAGGAATTGGATCAATGGATGATAGATAGTGGATGCTCCATACATATGACTGGAGATAGGTTGAAGTTCACTACGCTCAAACTGAAGAACCTAGGGTCAGTTGCGTTCGGCAACGACGGTAAAGTTAAGGTAATCGGAAGAGGTAATATCGAACTTAACTCCAATTTTGTCTTTCAAAAAGTTCTATCAGTTGAAAATTTTAATTTCAATCTATTGAGCATTAGCCAGTTATGTGATAGTGGATACTTAGTTACTTTTGATAATTCTGGATGCTTAATTGAAAATGTTGACAACCCTAAAATCAGACTTAAAGGACTTAGGAAAAATAACATCTATACAATTGACCTACCCTCAATAAAGTGTCTCTTGACACAACAAGAGGAAACCAACTTGTGGCACAGAAGACTGGGTCACACTCATATTAGACTCATTTCAAAAATGAGTCAAAACGGCTTAGTCAGAGGATTGCCCAAGTTAAGAAATCTAGAAAATACAATTTGTCATCCCTGTCAACCAGGAAAACAAACCAAGTCAACCAATCTAGAAAGAACCAACTCCTTACTTGAGCTCCTTCACCTAGATCTATTTGATTCACATGGAGCCAAGTCACTAAGCAAGAACCAGTATTGCTTAGTTATAATTGATGACTACTCCAGGTTCACCTGGGTAAAATTTCTAAAAACAAAAGATGAAACTTTTGAAGTCTTTAGTAATTTTTGTAAATTAACAGAAAATGAAAAAGATACTAAAATTAAAAGGATTAGAAGTGATCATGGGGGAATTTGAAAATCATAGATTTATCCAATTTTGTAAAACCAATGGATACAAACATGAATTTTCATGCCCTAGAACCCCCCCCCCCCAATAGAACGAGCTAGTAGAACGGAAAAATAGAACCTTACAAGAAGCCGCTAGAACCATGCTAAACGAATATAATCTAAATCATCAATTTTGGGCTGAAGCAATAAATACGACAAACTATATTCAAAATCGAATTCTAATTAACAAACTTTATAATAAAACCCCCTATGAAATTTATTATAATAAAATTCCCAACTTAAACTACTTAAAAGTATTTGGATGTAAAGTTCATATTTTAAACACTAAAGACTACTTAGGAAAATTTACACCCAAATCAAACCAAGGAATCTTTTTTAGGATACTCTACAACCAGTAGGGCCTATAGAGTCTATAATCAAAATACCCTAAAAGTTGGAGAATCAACTAATGTAATATTTGATGAAGAAAATAATCTACCAAATATAGATCAAAATATTGACATTAACCCAAGAATTATAGAAGACGATGAAATTCAACTTAACACTAGTAAACCAGAGGAACTAAATCCTAACACAAATATAAGACCAACAAGAATAGGTACTTTTCACCCACCTGACCAAATTTTGGGTGACCCAAACTTAGGAGTCAGAACTAGATCCTCGTATAGAAACCTGAGTCAGATTGCCCTTATTTCAAAGATTGAGCCTAAGACTATAGAAGATGTAACGACCACCCTTCTTACTACTACTCTCTAAGGGCGACCGTTACCTAACTCCTACTCTACTTACTGGTGTCACTTATGCTATTATTAGCGACACTTAGATTTATCACGGTTCAGAGACATTCCTACCGAAAAATTTCGGCAGAGTCTCCCCTGTACCGGTGACCAAATCTATAATACACAAGATATATATATACATAGCCACATGCGGCTGGATCACAATCTATTCACAACCACGCAGCAATAATCATATCATAATCAAAAACTAATCTAGCAACATGAACTAAACTCAAGCTCCCAGAATGAAGCATAATAAGCTACAATGCACATCAAACTCAATCATAAACTCATAATTTCATAACGAAAATAAGGAAAATAAACTAGACATAAACTCTAAATAAATAAGTCTTGCTAGTCCCCTCTGGACCTCTCCATAGTTCAGTCACCACACACATCCATCATCACCACCACCCTGTCGCCTCCCTTCATATCTTAGCTTTTCCTTTATCTGCAGTAGGAAGAAAGAAGACAAGATCTATAAGCGAAAACGCTTAGTAAGTACTAATCTATCTCACAAAACTCGAAATGCATAAACGAAATGCATGAGTGCTGAAACTGAAATACTAAAGCTATCTGCATGTGCTCATGGTATACAGAAAATGAACAGAAAACAAATCATACTCAGTATCAAGCAGGATAACAAGAAACTAACAATGTAAACTTAGAATCAAGGAAGACTAACCATTCTTATTTATTCTAAGCTTGGAACTTATTTCATTTCTTGTATCCTTGTGTTAGAAATTAATCTTTTAATTTCTATCTTTTACTTTCTTCTTCTTTCTTTCTTTCTTTCTTTCTTTCTTTCTTTACTTTTCTGTCTTTACTTTTCTTTACTTTTCTTTACTTTGGGCCCAGGCTTAGTACCATCTCATGCGCGTTCCCTAATAGGTTGGGGTTGCGAGCCACCAATCCTAAAAGAGCAGACCTCGGTCTACCAGGGCCAAGACCTCGGAAATGGTCACCTGGATTTGTTTAACGACAAGCTCTTGGATGTCGGGTACTAGCCTCTTGCTTGACTTACTTTTTATCTTTCTTATTCTTTTATCTTCCTTATTATCTTTTATTAAAGATTGTGGGAGTCCTTTAAATATACTTAACAAGTATGGGTGTATAATCAACTAACCATGCTATATAACAGAATAAAACAAGTAACTTAAAGCTTACTGATCATGCTATAAGCTAAACCAAAGAAAGCAATTTAAAGCCTTTGAATCATACGATGAAAACATGGCAAAGGATGCTATTTTTGTGCTTCTAAACATGCTGTAAAATCAAGTATGAAATGATTCTAATCATGCTGTAAAAACAAGTATAGAACGATACTTTAGGGCTGCTAACCCTGCTGTAAGTACATGGCAAGGATGACTACTCTAAGGCTTTTAAACATGCTGAAAAATAGAATAAAACATGCTACTTTAATCTTCTAAACATGCTATACAAAATAGGCAAAAACATACTACTTTAAACTTTCTAATCATGCTAGAAATAAAGCAAAAGGAAGCTAACTTTGGGCTTTCTAAGTATGCTGTAATAAACAGGTATAGGATGCTACTTTAGTGACTCCATTCATGCTGTAAAAATAGGCAAGGAATGCTACTTTAGGGCTTCTAAACCTGCTATTAAAACATGACAAAGAATACTACTTTAAGTCCTTTAAACATGCTATACAAAATAGGCAAAAACATACTACTTTAAACTTTCTAATCATGCTATAAAATAGAGCAAAAGAAAACTAACTTGGACCTTCTAAACATGCTGTAAAAATAGGCAAAAGAAAGCTAACTTGGACTTACTAAACATGTTGTAAATAAAGCAAAAACGATCACCACATGCTTTAGATTAAAGAGCTATTAAAGCTAACTAACACAATATATGCATATGTATCAAAACAAAGGAACTGCTCAAATCTACAGAAATGAAATACAAACATGAAGCTGATCACATAGCAAGGCCTACTGAACTATAGTCAAAAACACAATCCTTCAGTTCGCTACAGCCGGGAACACCACAGCATGTCAAAAATAAATAGAACTATAGTCTAAACAGTAGGTTTACTAATTTTGAAATCAAAGATTTAACAAGCTACTGAAATCTACTAGAATGAATACAGGAATGCTAGACAAGGTAGCAAGACAAACAAATCCCAAATCCTTGTGATGTGGCTATTGGTACTAATCCAAATAAGCAAGGAAATTCAGAATATCACTGCTGGAAAGGAATAGGGTTGTTCGTGTTTGAGAATAGCATCAAAACTAAATTTTGATTCCACTTGACTACCCTATTGATCATGCCTACCAATTAATCCGACTTACCTAACTTGAAATGTTAAAGACTTAGGGTCGTTTATGCCCATCCGCATGGATCGGAAAGGAAACCACTTGCTGGAAATCAAAGAGCTGTTCGGGTCATCATAATGGAGGCATCTCAATCACAAAACTTGAAACTCTCATACAAATAGGTATGATTATTCGGCTTAACAGACAAAACAAGGGAAGCATGGCTCTAGCATAAAACTTTACTCGGCACAGCAAAATCCGCAAGCAAGGAAACAAACCAAAGCTCGGAGCAACTCCTACCGCAGGTGAGTAGTACTTACCGAGGGTTCTTGGACTTACAACCGAGAAGAAGGAAGGAGAAAGCTTTTAGGGTTCGGGTGAGCTTATCTTCAACCTCCTTCGCGCCCGAGCTCTTCTCCACGGGAATCACCACCACGGGTGAAGGATGGCCGGGAGAAAGACCTTCACTTGCTGCTGCGTTTCTCGACCGAGACGAGAAGGCGAAACCGCCGTCGAGAGAGGAAAGAAAAAGGCAGATAGGGTTTTTCGGTGAGAAAGGGAAAACTTAATCCCTTTATAACTCGATTTAAATTCTGTTCCAATTACAACTTAAATATACTTCGTTCCCTTTCTTAATCACAAATCAACCGCAGCTCAATTGGTTGGCTAGGTTTGGCTGAGGTTCGGCTCGGGTCGAGGTCGTGGGTTCGAGTCTCACCTTCCACAAATTTTTGGTCAAAACTTCTTTCTTTTTGTAACCATACTAAACGACCTCCAAAAATTGCATAAAAATACTCTAAAAATTTCTAAAAATCTCTAGAATATTTTAAAAGCATTTCCAAATATTTTTATGGACATTTGGAACTTGAAATGGGGAAAATTGGGTCGTTACAATCCCCCATACCTTATAAAAAGTTTGTCCTCGAACTTAGAATAGCTCTGGATACTTCTGTCTCATACTGTCCTCCCGCTCCCAAGTGATTTCCTCGTGTTCCGGGTTCCGCCAGACGACCTTCACTAGTGGTACTTCTTTGTTTCTCAATCTCTTGACTGCTCCACTATCTGCGTAAGTCTGCTCTCATAACTAAGATCCTCTTGGATCTGCACTGTCGAGGTTGAATCACTTGGCTAGGGTCGTGGAGACACTTCTTTAGCATGGAGACATGAGATACATTGTGTACCGACATGTCTTGTGGTAAGTCCAACTGTAAGCTACTTTCCCAATCCTCTCTATGAGGTAAGGTCCTACATAGCGATGACTTAATTTGCCCTTCTTCCAAATCTCATCACTCCTTCATAGAGCGACTTGAGGAAAACCAATTCCTACTGAATTCCAATGGCCTACGACGTGTGTCAAGATAACTCTTCTCTGCCCGCCCGCGCCTCAACCGTCTCGATTTCGGATTGCTGAGTAGTCTCATCTATTACCTCTGTCTGAATGCCCAACTCTGCTTCTATCTCTTTTCACTCTCCTGCTTCTCGCCAGCAGATGGGTGATCTGCATTTCCTGCCATATATTGCCTCATAAGGTGCCATCTTAATGGTAGCCTGATAGCTATTGTTGTAAGCGAATTCAGCTAAGCACAAATACTTGCACCAACTTCCTTTAAATCTAGCGCACAAGCTCCGAGCATGTCTTCTAAAATCCGATTCACTCGCCTCGTCTCCATCACCGCTGCGGATGGAAAGTCAGGTCGAACTTGAGTTGGTGCCGGTATTCTGAACGCACTCCCAAAATGTGAGGTGAAGCATCCATCTCTATCGAAACGATAGATTTAGAACCCACAAGTCCGACTCACCAATATATAGGGCCAATCGCTTCATGGAGGGACACCATGGCTAGAAGTGAGCGACTTGGTCAATCGGTCTACTATTACCCATATCGAATCATATCCACCGGTGGTTCTTGGAAGACTACTATGAAGTCCATGGAAATGTCTTCCCATTTCCATTCCGTATGGAAGAGGTCAAGAACCTCCTCCCTCTCTGGCATGTCAGCGGTATCGACATACTTAGCTACATCTCTTTTGAGTCCCGACCACCAAAACCTCTGTTTCACATCCGTACATCTTGGAAGAACCGGGATGCATGGAGTATGGTGTACTGCTTCCTCTAAGATCTTCTTTCTCGGTTCCTCATCATTGGGCACGCAAATGCGACTCCCGATAAAGAATTCCACTGTCTGTTACTCTAAACTCCGAGTTGTCTTCTTTCTGTATCCCTCGCTTGATCTTCAGGATCTTCACTTTGCTTTCTCTGTATCTCCACAAGCAATGTGAGGTCAATGCAGAGGGCTGTCCTTCGATAATTTCAAGTCCAAAATCGACAACTCCTTCTGCATTGGCAGGGCTAGTGATGACAAAGACATCAGTGATGCACTAGATTTTCTGCTGAGTGCATCCGCCACTTTGTTAGCTTTGCACGGGTGGTAGAGAATTTCACAATCGTAATCTTTGACCAATTCCAGCCACCTACGCTGTCTCATGTTTAAGTCCTTCCGAGTGAAGAAGTACTTAAGACTCGATGATCCGTGAAAATTCTACACTGGACTCCATACAAATAATGTCGCCAGAGTTTAAGTGCAAAACCACAGTTGCCAGTTCGAGATCATGAGTAGGGTAGTTCTTCTCATAGTCTTGAGTTGTCTGAAGCATAAGCTATGACCTTTCCTTCGTACGAGTACACCCTAAACCCATCTGGAAGCATCAGTAGATGTCGAAACTCTTGTCGCCCTCTGGAACAGTCGAATGGGAGCACTGATCGCCTCTTCTTTAGCTCTTGAAGCTCGCCACATTTATCCGACCATTCAATCTCTTGTTCTTTCGGTGAGGGTCAGCGGAGAAGCTATCCCGAAAAATCCTCCATGAACTTCTGTAGTACCCTACTGCACCAAGGAAGCTTCGATCTCTCCGACGCTTGGGTCTACTCCATTGTTGACCGCCCACTTCCGGATCCACTAATACCTTCTTTAGAGATAATGTGACCTAAAACGCCACCGATGAATCCGAACTCGTGACTGAGAATTTAGCATAAAGTCGTCATCAAGAGTCCGCAGACTATCCTCGTGCGTGTCATGCTCCTCTCCTTTAATAGACCTGAATGTCATCGATGAATACAATGACAAATTTGTCAAGGTATTCTCTGAACACTCTGTTCATTAAGTCCCTGAGGACTGCAGGTGCATTAGTCACTCCAAAAGGCATGACTACAAATTTGTAGTGTCCGTATGTGATCCTGAACGTCGTTTTGGGTATATCTCTTTCTTTCACCTTCAGCTGATGGCACCCAGAGCGTAGGTCTATCTTTGAGAGCACTGTTGCTCCTCTTTACTGATCAAATAAATCATCGATCCTAGAAAGGGGGTACTTGTCCTTAACAACTACTTTGCTCAGCGTTCTGAAATCTATGCACATTAGCACAGATCCGTCTTTCTTCTTAACGAATAACTCTGGAGCTCCCCGGGTGAATGACTAGGGCGAATGAAGCCTTGGTCAAGTAACTCCTGTAGTTGTTCTTGAACTTCCTTCAATTCATGCGATACGGAGCTTTTGAAATTGGACCGGTTCCAGGAACCAATTCAATCTCAAATCCACTAATTTATTGGGACGTAGTCCGTAGATCTCACGAGAATACTTGGATATTCGCACCACCCGACCCTCTTTCTTACCTTCTTCTGCTCTTCCGCACTTACTCGACTAGGCTCCAAGCTCCCCACCGTCTTGTCTTCACCTTGGCTGAACTCTATAAACTCCTCATGCTTGTTGGTGATAGAACCTTCATGTAACTCTAACCGAAAATCGCCCACTCATCCGATCGACTACTCTTGGTCTTTATCTTCTCCCACATACGAGCATCTCCTGACAGGCAGAGAGCGACTGACCTTCTCGACCGCCACCAAGAAGCCTGACTGGCTCTCAAGTGTCTCAACCAAGCCAGGCATCCCAGGCCTGGTCGAGAATCTTCGGTTTGACACCACCAGAGGTATGCTTGTCTTCTAGGTGTCAGGCGACTCTGTACAACCGATAGACTTCACCACCACCGGGTCTCCACATTAATGGTGAAGTGGAGGAGCCGGTTTCGATCCATTAGATTGGCAATCACTGCTCGCTACTTGTCTCTGAAGTTGAGTAACAATTTCAGAGAGAATAGGCCCAAGGGTTCTGGGCTCTTCGTTCTCCTGATCTTGGTTCTCAGTACAAACGGTACGAGAACATTCTTTTTCTTAACATCCAATTATGCAAGGTAAAGGCTTGATATCTTACTTTAACCCTTCTAATCATACATAAATACGAATAGAGACAAGGGAAACTAAATCTTCTATCTTACTTTAGTACTAAAAAGGAAAGTACTCTATACTGCAGTAAAAATAAGGAAAGCAGAAATAAGAAAGGAATTTAAATACTTTCTTACTTGGAGACGGCGAGGATGATGCTGATGTGTGTGTGAATGGAACACCGCTCGATACCAACTGTAACGACCCCCTTCTTACTACTACTCTCAAAGGTTACCTAACTCCTACTCTACTTATGGTGTCACTTATGCTATTATTACGACACTTAGATTTATCACTGTCAGACATTCCTACCGAAAAATTTTACAGAGTCTCCCCGCACTGACCAAATCTATAATACACAAGATATATATATACAACATGCGGTTGGATCACAATCTATTCACAACCACGCAGCAATAATCATATCATAATCAAAAACTAATCTAGCAACATGAACTAAACTCAAGCTCCCAGAATGAAGCATAATAAGCTACAATGCACATCAAACTCAATCATAAACTCATAATTTCATAACAGAAATAAGGAAAATAAACTAGACATAAACTCTAAATAAATAAGTCTTGCTAGTCCCCTCTGGACCTCTCCATAGTTCAGTCACCACACACATCCATCATCACCACCACCCTGTCGCCTCCCTTCATATCTTAGCTTTTCCTTTACCTGCAGTAGGAGGAAAGAAGACAAGATCTATAAGCGAAAACGCTTAGTAAGTACTAATCTATCTCACAAAACTCGAAATGCATAAATGAAATGCATAAGTGCTGAAACTGAAATAATAAAGCTATCTGCCTGTGCTCATGGTATACAGAAAATGAACAGAATACAAATCATACTCAGTATCAAGCGGGATAACAAGAAACTAACAATGTAAACTTAGAATCAAGGAAGACTAACCATTCTTATTTATTCTAAGCTTGGAACTTATTTCATTTCTTGTATCCTTGTGTTAGAAATTAATCCTTTAATTTCTATCTTTTACTTTCTTCTTCTTTCTTTCTTTCTTTCTTTCTTTCTTTACTTCTTTACTTTTCTTTACTTTTCTTTACTTTGGGCCCAGGCTTAGTACCATCTCATGCGCGTTCCCTAATAGGTTGGGGTTGCGAGCCACCAATCCTAAAAGAGCAGACCTCGGTCTACCAGGGCCAAGACCTCGGAAATGGTCACCTGGATTTGTTTAACGACAAGCTCTTGGATGTCGGGTACTAGCCTCTTGCTTGACTTACTTTTTATCTTTCTTATTCTTTTATCTTCCTTATTATCTTTTATTAAAGATTGTGGGAGTCCTTTAAATATACTTAACAAGTATGGGTGTATAATCAACTAACCATGCTATATAATAGAATAAAACAAGTAACTTAAAGCTTACTGATCATGCTATAAGCTAAACCAAAGAAAGCAATTTAAAGCCTTTGAATCATACGATGAAAACATGGCAAAGGATGCTATTTTTGTGCTTCTAAACATGCTGTAAAATCAAGTATGAAATGATTCTAATCATGCTGTAAAAACAAGTATAGAACGATACTTTAGGGCTGCTAACCCTGCTGTAAGTACATGGCAAGGATGACTACTCTAAGGCTTTTAAACATGCTGAAAAATAGAATAAAACATGCTACTTTAATCTTCTAAACATGCTATACAAAATAGGCAAAAACATACTACTTTAAACTTTCTAATCATGCTAGAAATAAAGCAAAAGGAAGCTAACTTTGGGCTTTCTAAGTATGCTGTAATAAACAGGTATAGGATGCTACTTTAGTGACTCCATTCATGCTGTAAAAATAGGCAAGGAATGCTACTTTAGGGCTTCTAAACCTGCTATTAAAACATGACAAAGAATACTACTTTAAGGCCTTTAAACATGCTATACAAAATAGGCAAAAACATACTACTTTAAACTTTCTAATCATGCTATAAAATAGAGCAAAAGAAAACTAACTTGGACCTTCTAAACATGCTGTAAAAATAGGCAAAAGAAAGCTAACTTGGACTTACTAAACATGTTGTAAATAAAGCAAAAACGATCACCACATGCTTTAGATTAAAGAGCTATTAAAGCTAACTAACACAATATATGCATATGTATCAAAACAAAGGAACTGCTCAAATCTACAGAAATGAAACACAAACATGAAGCTGATCACATAGCAAGGCCTACTGAACTATAGTCAAAAACACAATCCTTCAGTTCGCTACAGCCGGGAACACCACAGCATGTCAAAAATAAATAGAACTATAGTCTAAACAGTAGGTTTACTAATTTTGAAATCAAAGATTTAACAAGCTACTGAAATCTACTAGAATGAATACAGGAATGCTAGACAAGGTAGCAAGACAAACAAATCCCAAATCCTTGTGATGTGGCTATTGGTACTAATCCAAATAAGCAAGGAAATTCAAAATATCACTGCTGGAAAGGAATAGGGTTGTTCGTGTTTGAGAATAGCATCAAAACTAAATTTTGATTCCACTTGACTACCCTACTGATCATGCCTACCAATTAATCCGACTTACCTAACTTGAAATGTTAAAGACTTAGGGTCGTTTATGCCCATCCGCATGGATCGGAAAGGAAACCACTTGCTGGAAATCAAAGAGCTGTTCGGGTCATCATAATGGAGGCATCTCAATCACAAAACTTGAAACTCTCATACAAATAGGTATGATTATTCGGCTTAACAGACAAAACAAGGGAAGCATGGCTCTAGCATAAAACTTTACTCGGCACAGCAAAATCCGCAAGCAAGGAAACAAACCAAAGCTCGGAGCAACTCCTACCGCAGGTGAGTAGTACTTACCGAGGGTTCTTGGACTTACAACCGAGAAGAAGGAAGGAGAAAGCTTTTAGGGTTTCGGTGAGCTTGGATCTTCAACCTCCCTTGCGCCCACAGACCTTCCTCGACGAGGGAATCACCACCGCAGGTGAAGATCGGCCGGAAAAAGCCTTCGCCGGCGCCGGAGGGACCTTCACTTGCTGCTGCGTTTCTCGACCGAGACGAGAAGGCGAAACCGCCGTCGAGAGAGGAAAGAAAAAGGCAGATAGGGTTTTTCGGTGAGAAAGGGAAAACTTAATCCCTTTATAACTCGATTTAAATTCTGTTCCAATTACAACTTAAATATACTTCGTTCCCTTTCTTAATCACAAATCAACCGCAGCTCAATTGGTTGGCTAGGTTTGGCTGAGGTTCGGCTCGGGTCGAGGTCGTGGGTTCGAGTCTCACCTTCCACAAATTTTTGGTCAAAACTTCTTTCTTTTTGTAACCATACTAAACGACCTCCAAAAATTGCATAAAAATACTCTAAAAATTTCTAAAAATCTCTAGAATATTTTAAAAGCATTTCCAAATATTTTTATGGACATTTGGAACTTGAAATGGGGAAAATTGGGTCGTTACAGAAGAAGCCTTACCCGACCCAGACTGGATCATTGCTATGCAGGAAGAGCTAGCACAATTCGAAAGAAACCAAGTCTGGGAACTTATACCTAAACCCATAGATAAGTCCATAAACCCATAGATAAGTCCATAATTGACACCAAATGGGTATTTAGGAACAAATTGGATGATCAGGGTAAAATAGTTAGAAACAAGGCCAAACTAGTAGCCAAAGGATTCAGTCAGGTTGAAGGTTTAGATTATGACGAAACCTATGCACCAGTAGCTAGAGTCGAATCCATTAGGATGTTGCCAGCTTATGCAGCACATAAAGGATTTAGATTATACCAAATGGATGTCAAGTCTGTTGGTGCGGTTAGCACTAACGGTGTAACTCAGGTTTTGATGAATGACAAATCAGGTTAAGTTAGGTTCGTCGTTATCTAACACTCTGATCGAGTGTGCAGGATAAGTCCAGACAGGTCGACGGGCTGACCGGATGTCTGGCACGAAGTCCAGCTAGGTCGACGGGCTGACCGGATAGCTGGCGAGAAGTCCAAGCGGGTCGACGGGCTGACCGGACGCTTGGCAAGAAGTCCTAGGTCGACGGCCAACCGGATAGCTGGCAAGAAGTCTAGATGGGTCAAGGGGCCGACGTCTGGCGGTGTAAGTGAGGTAAGTCACAGAGGGGAGTGATCGCAGGACGCTGCCTCGGAAGGAACATTAGCGCCGATCCCAGATCCATTTCGGATGTCTGTCGAGATCGTGACTAGATTCCGATCTCGAAAGACGGAATCTAAGTCATACTATTCAGGCAAATTCATAAATGTGTTAACAATCTATTTCGCAGATATATATTGCCCTGACTAACTTTGTTTGCAGAAAAGGGAGTTTCGAACAGGTGGTCCGAGCGCCGAGGATCCGCCCGAAAGCAAATTATATCCAGCCAAGTCGTCGCCACGTGAGCATCTCGTTTGAGCAATGACGTCACATTCCGTGCGCCCGAAGGAATCCAAGCGCCCGGAGCAACATATAAAAGAAGCCCCAGGCAGGAGCTTCAGAATCATCTTTCACATCTGAGAACTCTGAGATTACTCGCTCTGCTGCTCTACGCTCCAACGACGATCACAAAGCTCCGACGACACGATCCCGCTCTTTTAAATTCCTTGTCTGTCGGTACAGCTTTGTTTTTCTTTTCATTAGCATCTTTTTGTACTTAAATTGTAATTATCCGAATTGCTAGTGAATTGCCCAACGAAAGTACTCAAGGAGTACGGGCCTTCGAGTAGGAGTCGTCACAGGCTCCGAACGAAGTAAAAAACACTGTGTCTACTTTACTTTTCCGCTGCGCATATACTCGATATTTTCGAATCGATATTCACCCCCCCTCTATCGAATCTAACGGTCCTACAAGTGGTATCAGAGCAGGTACCGCTCTGATTTGGTGCAACCACCAATCAGACTGGGGGTGAAATTTTTTTTCTTTCTTCAGTTTTACACTTAACTCCAAACTGGTTTATCATTTTTTTTACATTTTTTGCAATTAAATCTAAATTGGTGCAACACCAATCTAGATTTTTCTACTATTTTCTCTTCCCGCACTACTAATCCAAGACCAAGTCTTGGGATATTTTTCTTGGTTATTTACTTGTATACAGGATGTCCCAACAAGAAGGATTCAGTACAGTACGACCTCCACTCTTCAACGGGGACGATTTTCCGTACTGGAAGAAGCGCATGGAGGTCTACCTCAAAACAGACTTCGACCAGTGGATGAGCGTTATGAGACCCTATAACATTCCAGTTGACAACTCTGGGAATATACTGGATCTTGAAGACTGGACAGCAGATTTGAAGAAGAAGGCGTCAACAGAAAATAAAGCAATCAACACTCTACAGTGCGGATTAACAAGAGAAGAACTAAACAGAGTCGGTCCACACAAAAACGCTAAAGAGCTGTGGGACAAATTGATCGAGCTGCACGAGGGAACGAGCGACGCCAAGGTAACCAAACGAGACCTGCTCTTAAATAAAATTTTTAATATAAAAATGCAGGAAGGTGAAACGACGAATCAGCTCCACGCGAGGATCAAGGACATCCTCAACGGGCTTCATGCGATAGGCCACCAGATGGAAAATAGAGACTTAATAAGGTACGCATTAAATGCTTTTCCACGTAATAGTTTGTGGGCATCAATCGTAGATGCCTACAAAATCTCTAAAAATCTTTCTAAATTAAAATTATACGAGCTCTTCTGTGAATTAGAATTACATGAACAAACTAATGCTGGAGCCGAGAAAGGTATAGCCTTATTTGCAGGTTCCTCCAAAGAAAAGAAGAGCAAACCTGAATATGAAGAAGATTCCAACCAAGACTCCGAAGACGAAGAACACCTAGTGAACTTGGTAAGAAAAATGTTCACTAGGAGAAAAAGGAGCTTCAGCAAAAAGGACCTTCAAAAGATTAGTTCTCCCTCAGAACAAAAGAACGTGACTTGCTACGGCTGCAACAAAAAGGGACACTACAAGAACGAATGCCCGAAACTGAAGCTCGACAAACCGAAGCCAACCAAAAAGAAGGCCCTCAAAGCAACGTGGGACGACTCCTCGGACGAATCGGAGGAAGAAGAGCAGAAACATCAGAGCCACCTCGCACTGATGGCCCGCGAAGATGAAACAGAAGACAAGTCGAAAGATGAAGACGGGTCTGAACCCGAAACAAGCCACGAGTCCGTACTCGTTTCCGAAGGCCCGAATGAGGTAGACTTTAATTTAAACAAAATTTTTTTTAGAATTATTTCCTGTTTAAATAGTAAATTGATTAAACTAGAAAATGAAAACAAATCACTTCTTGAGGAAAATCAAAACCTCAAGGAACAAAAAGAAAATACAAATCCAACTCAAGATCTAACACTTGAGGAGGAAAATTTATCATTAAAAAATGAGATTAACAATTTAAAAGAAATGTTAGAAAAATTCACAACAAGATCAAAAAATCTAGACTTAATCCTAAATAATCAAAAAGCATGTTATAATAAAACCGGACTAGGATATAAGTCGAATTCAAATAAAACCTTCAAATCATTAATAACCTAATACAAATCAACCAATCTAGCTTGGGTTCCGAAAGCGTGCTTAACCACGCAAATAGGACTTAATCAATATTATATACCTAAAGAAAAAAATACATTATATAAAATCGAATAAACCAAACCAAAATCCAAAATACAAACCTAAATCAAAATTTAAACACTTTAAAAATCAACAAAATTATCACCAAGTTAACCATAACTATAAAAGGAATCGACACAAACCTAAAACGAAAATTTAAATTAAAAGGTCAATAATTCAGGGGGAGGCTCCAGAATAGCTGGCACCAAAAAAATTAACTAACTCGGCAGGGTAATTATGATTAGTTAAAAAGAGACCAAGTTTAACTTGAATCATGGTACTGGTGAAGTTTTTGGATGATAGTACGTTAGGGAAGCTTGGGCATCGCATGTCTAGAAAGATATGGTTTCGATCTGGTGCATTTGGCCAAGTGGAACTGACCGAAGCTACCCTTAAATGAACCCTAAGCTGTTAGACCAAGATTTAGTACTAAGCTCCGTGGATAGGACTATTCGGAAAACCTCGAAAGGTTGGTTACTTCTAATGACGTCCATGTGACTCACCAAGCTTAGAAGTTTATCTGAAAAATGCCTATTTGTGGAGACCAAAGCTAAATCTGAATCTAACACAAGTTAAACCAAAACTCCATAATTAAAAATCCAATTTCATCTCACAAAATCATAGGATTCCCTGATTGATAATATAGATCGGGTGAGATAAATAAGGCTTCAAAATTTTAAACTTAAAAATTAATTTCAAAATTTTAATTTTAAACTTAAAAATTAATTTCAAAATTTTAATTTTAAACTTAAAAATTAATTTCAAAACTTTAATTTTAAACTTAAAAATTAATTTCAAAATTTTAATTTTAAACTTAAAAATTAATTTCAAAACTTTAATTTTAAACTTAAAAATTAATTTCAAAACTTTAATTTTAAACTTAAAAATTAATTTCAAATTTTAATTTTAAACTTAAAAATTAATTTCAAAACTTTAATTTTAAACTTAAAAATTAATTTAAAACTTTAATTTTAAACTTAAAAATTAATTTCAAAATTTTAATTTTAAACTTAAAAATTAATTTCAAAATTTTAATTTTTAATTTCAAAACTTTAATTTTAAACTTAAAAATTAATTTCAAAATTTTAATTTTAAACTTAAAAATTAATTTCAAAACTTTAATTTTAAACTTAAAAATTAATTTCAAAGTTTTAATTTTAAACTTATTAAGTAATTTCAAAATTCTAATTTCAAACTTAAAACTCACTTTAAATTTAAAAAAAAAAAAACTTAACTTAAATAATGGCTGCTCAAAAATAAAAAGACTAACTTTAAATCCTACTTACTGTAGGAAACCAAGTGGATTTTGGACAGTGGTTGCTCCAAACATATGATTGGAGATCACACCAAGTTCACTCAAGTCACTTACAAAAGCTTAGGAACAGTTGCCTTTGGAAACAACGGCAAACTCAAGGTAATTGGTATAGGTAATATTGAATTAAAAATAGACTTTATAATTACAAATGTTTTACTTGTTGAAAATTTTAAATATAATCTTCTGAGTATAAGTCAATTGTGTGATACTAGGTATAAGGTTAAATTTCTATCCACAGAGTGTTTAATCAAACATCTAGATAATCCTACCATAAGCCTAAAAGGTTTTAGAAAAGACAACATCTATGCCATCAACTTAACCACTTCTTCCATTAAGTGTTATTTAACACAAAAAGAAGAAACTTGGTTATGGCATAGGCGGATGTCTCACACCAACTTTAGAAATATAAGTAAACTAAATGGATTTGTGAGAGGCTTACCAAAATTACCTAACTTAGATTCAACCATATGTAATGCTTGTCAACAAGGTAAACAAACTAAATCCACTCACAAACAAACAAATCAGCCACAAACTAACTCAATATTAGAACTTCTACATTTAGACCTTTTTGACTCCCATGGAGTCAAATCTATAAATGGAAACTTATATTGTTTAGTAATTATAGATGATTATTCTAGATTTACTTGGGTAAAACTCTTAAAACATAAAGATGAAACTTTTGAAATCTTTATAAACTTCTACAAATAAATTGAAAACGAAAAAGATATTAAAATTAAAAGAATTAGGAGTGACAATGGGGGAGAATTTAAAAATCATAATTTTAACAAATTCTATCTTGAAAATGGCATCACGAATTTTCATGTCCTAAAACCCCCCAACAAAATGGAATTGTATAAAGAAAAAATAAAACCTTACTAGAAGCCTCTAGAACCATGTTAAATAAATATAACCTACCTAAATATTTCTGGGCAGAAGCTGTTAGCACAGCCTGCTATGTGTAAAATAGAACAACATTAAATAAAAGACATAATAAAACTCTCTTTGAGATATTTTATAACAAACAACCCAACATAAAATATTTTAAAGTATTTGGGTGTCCATCCTTCATCCTAAATACTAGAGAACGTTTAGGAAAATTCACCTCTAAAGTAGAAAATGGAATTTTTGTAGGATATTCTCTAAACAGTAGGGGTTACAGAATATATAATAAAATTACGCTAAAAATCAAGGAAACCACAAATGTAAAATTTGAAGAAACCCAAGGACAAACTCAACTTCAACCTACTGAGATTAATAATTCTGAAGAAACCAATAAATCCCTAGATTATGAAGAAGATGAACACACTCAAGAAAATGAACCCATTAGAACTATAAGAGTAAATCCTAACCATCCAACTGATCAAATAATTGGTGACACGGACTTGAGAGTTCAAACCAGATCATCCTTTAGAAACCTAAGTCAAATTTCTCTAATTTCAAAAATTGAACCCAAAACTGTGGATGAATCCCTACTAGACCCAGACTGGATTATAGCTATGCAAGAAGAACTAGCCCAATTTGAGCGTAATGAAGTTTGGGACCTAGTACCACCACCTAAGAATAAGAAAATAATAGAAACAAAATGGGTATTCAGAAACAAATTAAGTGAAACTGGGGAAATTACTAGAAATAAAGCTAGGCTAGTTGTCAAAGGGTTTAGTCAGGTTGAAGGACTTGACTATGATGAAACCTATGCCCCAGTAGCCAGATTAGAATCCATTAGAATGTTACTAAGTTATGCAGCCCACAAGGGATTTAAACTATACCAAATGGATGTTAAGTCTGCCTTTCTTAATGGACTAATTAAAGAAGAAGTTTATGTAGGTCAGCCTCCTGGGTTTGAAAGTTTAGAACACCCTGATTATGTTTTTAAGTTAAAGAAAGCATTATATAGACTTAAACAAGCACCCAGGGCATGGTATGAAAGGCTATCATCGTACTTAACATCTAAAGGATTCAACCAAGGTCAAATTGACCCAACCTTGTTTGTTAAATCATTAAATACAGACATATTTATTGCACAAATATACGTAGATGATATAATATTTGGTTCAACAAATTCAGAATTTTTAGAAGAATTTATTAATCTAATGGAAAAAGAATTTGAAATGAGCCTAGTAGGAAAATTAACTTATTTCTTAGGATTACAAATCAAACAAACAAATGAAGGAAATTATATTTATCAACATAAATACACTAAAGACTTACTTAAAAAATTCAGAATGGAAAATACAAAAGAAATAAAAACACCAATGGCAGTAAACACAATCTTAGACAATGACCCAAGTGGAAAACCAGTTGACTTGAAATATTATAGGAGTGCAATAGGTAGCCTACTGTACTTAACTGCAAGCTGACCTGATATTTTATTTGCAGTTAGTATGTGTGCTAGATACCAAACTTGTGCTAAGGAATCCCATCTGACACAAGTCAAAAGAATTTTTAGATACCTTAAGGGAACAACAAATGTAGGAATTTGGTATCCTAGGACAAATAATTTTGAACTAATAGGGTATTCTGACTCAGATTATGCTGGATGTAAATTAGACCGCAAAAGTACAAGTGGTGGATGCCAATTATTAGGTTCATCACTTGTCAGCTGGTTTAGTAGAAAGCAACATATGTGTTGCTCTATCTACAACTGAGTCAGAATATATAGCTATAGGCGAATGTGTTGCACAATTATTATGGATGATGCATACTCTAAAAGATTTCAACTTAAATATCACAAATGTAAAAGTATTAATTGACAATATAAGTTCAATTAACTTAATCAAGAACCCTGTGCATTATTCAAGAACCAAACATATTGAAATTAGGCACCACTTTATCAGGGATCATGTTACTAAAGGTGATATTGAACTCAAATACATTGAGTCCAAATCAAATTTAGCTGACATTTTCACAAAACCACTCCCTGAAAGTGAATTTAGCAACTTACGTCGAAAATTAGGGATGTGCTTAATAGACTAGGGTTTTTCAAAATTGTTTTCAAAAATAATTGTTTTCAAATTATAAGTTAAAATTGTTTGTTTTCAAAACTTTCCATTTTTAGATTTTCAAAAACAGTTTTGGCGTTAGACTAGCTTTGAATCCTTAGAAAGCATGTACCCATAGGACTAGTTTTTGAGCATCTCACCAACACCTTAGGCTTACCTTGCTTGTGTTTGACAAACATAGAAAGGGGTGAGATGCATAGGCCAACTATCTGGACTTAAGATGCTTATTTCAGTGCATCAGCATAAGTCTGGACGTTAAATACAAATCAGATAGTAATCAGATTAAGATCATCAGTCAAGTCAAACACTGACTTCTTGTAATCACCTTAATCTGACTAACCAAGTGAAAGCTACTATCTTCTGATAGTTAGTTACTACCTAATTGGTTAGACAGCTGTTTAATTTTAAGTATCAAGTTCAGGGGGAGAAATTAATTAAAATTTTGTGTGTTTGAAAAATGCTTTTGTACATCTATTTTAAAACTAACTTATTTTTTAAAACACAAGTTTTCAAAAAGTTAAATTTAACTAAGTGTTTGAAAAATTTGGAAGTTTAATCCCACCTAATTTTTAAACCTGATTTTAAAAGTTGAATATTGCAAATTTAAACTTATTCAGTTTTGTAACATATGCTTGAAAATTAAACTTTCCAAACTTAGCTGTTATCAAATTAGCCTTAAAAATTTATTTTGGTAAAAATTTTACTTCTTGAAAAATTAATCTTACTTGTTTAATTTTTGCTTTGTTTTGAAAAATCATAGTTAAAATTTACCTTTTTGAAAAGTAAATATTACTTAAACTTGAAAAGTAAATTTGAAAAACCTGATTTGAAAAATTTTACACGCTTGAAAAGTTAAACTTGATTAACTTTAAATTTATACTTTTCAAAATTCAACTTCTCTACCCTAAGTCAACTTGACTATTTTTAACTTAGTGTTAAAAATTGTACTTTTATCTTTGAATTTTGAACCAAACTTAGATATTTTTCAAAATTAGCTGTTTTTAATTTGATTACTTTTTACAGTAACTCTACACTATGATTGTTTACCCTTGCTTATTTTTTTTTATGAATGCTAAAGGGGGAGGGTTAGGTGGTTAAGTTAGAGTAACTAAAAGCAAACTTGAAAAACTAACTTAAAACCTTAAAAACCTCGAAAATATGCTTGATTTTTGCATATATTTATCACTAACTTAACCAGGATGTCATTCCATCAAAAAGGGGGAGATTGTTGGTGCGGTTAGCACTAACGGTCTAACTCAGGTTTTGATGAATGACAAATCAGGTTAAGTTAGGTTCGTCATTATCTAACACTCTGATCGAGTATGCAGGATAAGTCCAGACAGGTCGACGGGCTGACCGGATGTCTGGCACGAAGTCCAGCTAGGTCGATGGGCTGACCGGATAGCTGGCGAGAAGTCCAAGCGGGTCGACGGGCTGACCGGACGCTTGGCAAGAAGTCCAGCTTGGTCGACGGGCTGACCGGATAGCTGGCGAGAAGTCCAGACGGGTCGAAGGGCTGACCAGACGTCTGGCAGGTAAGTGAGGTAAGTCACTAGAGGGGAGTGACTGCGAGGACGCATTCCCGGGAAGGGAACATTAGGCGTCGATCCGGCTTAGATCCATTTCGGATGTCTAAGTCGAGATCGTGACTAGATTCTGGTCTCGGAAAGACGGAATCTAAGTCATACTATTTGTGCAAATTCATAAATGTGCTAACAATCTATTTTGCAGGATATATATTGCCTCGGACTAACTTTGTTTTGCAGGAAAAGGGAGTTTTCTGGAACAAGGTGGTCCGGGTGCCCGGAAAGCAAATTATATCCAGGCCAAGTCGTCGCCACGTGGAGCATCTCGGTTTGAGAAGCTACGTCACATTCCAGGCACCCGGAGCAACATATAAAAGAAGCCCCAGGCAGGAGCTTCAGAATCATCTTTCACATCTGAGAACTCTGAGATTACTCGCTCTGCTGCTCTACGCTCCACCGACGATCACAAAGCTCCAACGACACGATCCCGCTCTTTTAAATTCCTTGTCTGTCGGTACAGCTTTGTTTTTCTTTTCATTAGCATCTTTTTGTACTTAAATTGTAATTATCCGAATTGCTAGTGAATTGCCCAACGAAAGTACTCAAGGAGTACGGGCCTTCGAGTAGGAGTCGTCACAGGCTCCGAACGAAGTAAAAAACACTGTGTCTACTTTACTTTTCCGCTGTGCTTATACTCGATATTTTCGAATCGATATTCACCCCCCCCTCTATCGAATCTAACGGTCCTACAAAGTCAACCTTTTTGAATGGATTTATTAAAGAAGAGGTATATGTAGGTCAACCCCCAGGTTTTGAGGACTTAGATCATCCAAACCATGTATTTAGATTTAAAAAGGCCTTATATGGACTAAAACAAGCACCTAGAGCATGGTATGAACGGTTATCTAATTACCTAATATCCAAGGGCTTTAACCAAGGTCAAATAGACCAGACTCTATTCATTAAAACAATAGAAAAAGACATTTTTGTTGCCCAAATCTATGTTGACGACATAATTTTTGGCTCAACCAACACCAAACTGTTAAAGGAATTTGTTAATTTAATGGAAAACAAATTTGAGATGAGTTTGGTGGGGGAACTCAACTTTTTCTTAGGTTTACAAATTAAACAAACCAAAGATGGAATCTACATTTACCAAACCAAATATGCCAAAGAACTAATTAAAAAATTTGGCATGGAAAACTAAAAAATTATAAATACTCCAATGGTAACAAATAGCAACATTGATTCTGACCCAGATGGAAAACCAATAGACCCAAAGTACTATAGAAGTATAATAGGCAGTCTACTCTACCTAACTGCAAGTCGACCCGATATCTTGTTTGCAGTAGGTATGTGCACAAGATACGAATCCTGTGCAAAAGAGTCACACCTAACATATGTTAAAAGGATACTTTGGTACATTAAGGGCACCCTAAATGTAGGACTTTGGTACCCTAGAACTTGTACCCTTGACCTTGTTGGCTACTCTGATTCAGACTATGCCGGGTGCAAGTTAGATAGAAAAAGCACAAGTGGAAGCTGCCAAATTCTAGGTCAATGCCTAGTAAGTTGGTCAAGCAGAAAGCAACACTATGTTGCTCTATCCATTACTGAAGCTGAATACATAGCACTAGGAGAATATGCCTCCCAACTTTTGTGGATGATGCATACACTATAAGATTATCAGCTAGAATACAAAAATATAAAAATTTTAATTGACAATATAAGTTCAATTAATTTAACCAAAAATCCAATTCACCACTTCAGGACCAAACACATAGAGGTAAAACACCATTTTGTAAGAGATCATGTGGCTAAGGGTGAAATTGTACTCAGCTACGTTGAGTCCAAGTCAAACCTAGCTGACATTTTCACTAAATCCCTACCTAAACTTGAGTTTAGTGCACTTAGAAGGCAAATAGGAATGTGTTGGGTAGAATAATTTTTGATTTTCAAATCAGCTTCATACAGTTTTCAAAATCATCGTATGTTTTAAAAATTCTAGGAAAATATTGTTTTTAAAATACCAATTTTACTAGACTTTCAAAAATATGGAATTGGCTTAGGCTCAACCCTAGAAATCTTGCTCCCCTAGAATTCAGCCAGAGCATCTCACAAACACCTAGGCTTACCTTGCTTGTGTTTAAAAAACATAGAACGATGTGAGATGCATAGGGTGCCTGGACTCAAGAATGCTTATATATGTGCATCAATATGAGTCTGGGCGTTAAACACCTAGTTAACAGTAATCAAGTCAAGTCTTCCAGCACTAGTCAAATCTAACTGGATCTATTGACTTAACTTGACTAACCAAGTGAAAGTTATTGCCCTTTAGGTAATCAGCTAGTAGCTAACTGGTTAGACATGTGGCCGCGAACCCAAGTGCTTGATTTTTAAAATTTTTTTTGCATGAACATTAGGGCTCTGATACCTTACTTAAAGCGGAATTAACTAATTAACAATCAATCTAACTCAACTCATGCTTGGACATTAAGGATTAAAGTTCCTCCCTTGCCCTCAAAAGCTTTAAATTAATTATTTGACTAAAAGGAAAATTCTTTCAAATTTAAACTCTAAGCTAAGTTTTCAAAACCTTAAACTTTCGAATCATTTTTGTGTACTTGTTTTTGAAAATTATGGCTAAGTATTTTTAGACTAAGCTTTCAAAATTCTGGCCATTTTAAAAAGCTAAAGAATTTTTGAAAATTTAAAAATACTAAGTACTTTTCAAAGTCAACCTTTTAGCTTTTTCAAAGAAAAATTACTCTTTAAACCTTGGTTTCACTTAGCTAAAGAATATTATACAAAACCAAGTGTTACCAAAATACCTTGTCCCTTATCAAAAACCTAATGTTTCAAAATCCTAACTAAATTGCTTAAAACTAAAATTGCTTTTGCTATACTACAAAAGAAAACTCTTTCTCCTGCAAATTTAATTTGAAAACCAAACTTCAAGCTCAAAATGTTTTAACTTAATGAATTTAATTTACAAGAAATGTTGCTTTTAAAAAAGTTCAGATTTTTTCTCTTTCCTAAAAATCTTCACAAAGACTTAAGACATTTTTCTCAAACGTGCTTATTTTTTGATGAATGACAAAGGGGGAGAGTAGACAAATTCAAAAGAAAGTTTAAATATAAAAAATCTTTTTTTAAGAATGCCTTTATTAAGGGGGAGCCTGACGAAATTTAAGTGTTTAGCTTAACCACGCGTGCATTTAAAATCTATTAAGCTTGCTTACTTAAAGTTTATGTATCTATTTTACTTAGCTTTGAATTTCAGTTGCCATAATCAAAAAGCGGGAGATTGTTGGTGCGGGAAGCTTCCGACGATCGACCATTGTTTTGATAATGGCAAAGGAATTCAAAGTTAAGTTATTTTTGTTAGCTAGAGCCCTAGAGCCAATCATTTGATGATTGTATTTTGGACTTGTTGTATCATATTTTATATAAATAAAGGCATTTGGTTTTTGGTTATTATACTTACTTGTATTGGTGCCAAATAAACTAAGTATAATAACGTCCTAGAGTAGAAGGTTCTTACCTATATCAATCGATTGGTTGAATCGATAGTGAGATGATATAGGGAACACTGCTCTAAATCATTCCTAGTCGAGTATTAACATTCAGGGACAATGTTAATGCAATAAGACTAGCATGTAGGTCAACTCGATGACTTGATCTCACAAGTCATGGATATAGAGATATCAAGTTGACACATGGGTATGCATTAGAGAATGTATACTGAATGACCCGCCATGAGAAAGTATCATGGATCGTTATATGAGTGTCATATACTTTCTCATGTGACTATTAGTATGACTACTAGTCATTAGACCTGAAGTCACCATGGATCCCTACATAAGGAGTTATGTACTTTGGTTTCGTCAAACGTCACCCATAACTGGGTGGACTATAAAGGCGATTACTGGGTATGTAACAAATTATGCGGAGGGATGTGAGTGATGTAGATGGGATCTATCCCTCCTATATGACGGGAGAGACATCAGTATTCTTGATAGAGTGAGACCACGAAGTGCATGGCCATGCCCAATTGAGTCAATATAGGATATTGAGCTCATTTGATTTAGTGAGTCTACTTGGAGTTCAAGATTTAGATTGGTCAGAGGATGACACAGTCTATGCCTCACATTGATCAATCTAGATGTCTAGGATAGAAGGACACTTGTCATATATTGTGAGGAGTCACAATTAGTAGTCACAAGGTGATGTTGGATCTCAACATTTCTTGTAACTTGAGTAGTAATGATGTATTGCTAGATGCCGCTCATTGTTTATGTTTTTAAAGGAGTTTAGAAACATTGCCAACGTTACAAGAACTTATTGGGTCACACACAAAGAACAAGTGGATGGAGATTAGGTTTATAGGATGAACCAATTGGATTAGGTTCATATGATGCACCAAGGGTTGGATTCGGAAATTAGACTTATTGAGTTAGACTCAATTAGATTCAATTGTTGAATAAGTCTAATTTAAATTTGATTCATTAAGTCAATTTATATTAATGAATTGAGATTCATTAGATTGAAATTGGCTTGAATCAAAGAATGAATTCAACTCAACATGGAAGAGATTTGGTCAATTTTGACTTGACCAAAATGGGAAGTTGAAACATCAAGTTTGACTTGATGAATTGCCACTTCATGGAGGATGACTCATCCTACATGGCAGCCACATCATCTCCTAGTTGTCAAGGAGGTTACAATCCTCCATTTAATGTGGCCGACCACATTAAATGAGGGGGTTACTCATGTGTGGCCGGCCACATAATGAAAGGGGTTTTCATTTTTGGTGGTATATTGATGTGGATGTAATTATTCCATCTTCTTCCTAGCTTCTTCCTCCTCCTTTGCTGTGGTTGCCGTGAGATTTCATGGAGGGAGAAGGTGTATGAGTTGTGTTCCAAGAAAAGGGTGAAGTGAAGGTCACAAAGGAGGGTACCTAGAGGATTATGTGAGATCCCTTTTCTTTCTCTCCTTTCTCCCCTTTTTAAATCCTACCCGAGAGCCCTAGAAAGTGCTAGCACACTTGGGTGCTCTCTTCTCCATCCTTGTGTGTTAGAGAACGCACCTTGTTCGTGTGGATATCACTAGAGAGTTGTCTACGTTGACAACTTCGAGATCCGGCGTACCATTGGACGAGTGGGATTTGCGAGGGCACGCTTCGAAGGTAAAATGTTTTTCCTTTGTAGATCAACTGTAGATCGTAGTTTAAAACTCATACTCGTGTTTTCGGAAAGTTTTCTTCGCACGAGATCCAATGGCTAGGGTGATTCGGGGTTTCCGCGACGCGAAAACACGGTTTTCGCGGCCCGAAAAACCCAACAGTTTTGTGATCTAATGCACTTAATTGAGTGTTTTAGGAAAGTCCTAGCTGCGATTAGGTAGGTGGAAACCCTAGGGGGTGGTAACCCTAGGTCATAGGGGGCAGTAACCCTATGCGGAAATTCTTGGCGGGTCGAGAGCTTCAGGAAAAAGTCCTAGGGGAGGGGGTTAACCCTAGGTGGAAAGTCCTGGTGTCGCGAACCAGGTGAAAGACTGGACCAGCCGGGAAGCGGAAGTCCAGCAGAAAGTCCAGAAGCTTTGAACGCTGAGCAAAAGCCTAGTCGATCTAGAGGATCACACTGGCATCAGGTAAATCTCCTGAGTGGAGTAGGTGAGGACGCGTTCCCCGTAGAGTGAACAGCAGGCGTCGGGTCAACCTAGGGTTTCCGGTTGGAAATCTGAAGTCAGACCCGGACAGTCCGACGACTGTCAAGTATATTTATAATATTATCCATGTGCTAACTTTGTTTTGCAGGGTTTGTGTTTGGGACTAACACAATTTGCAGGAACAAAGGAGCATCTTTAACCTTGGATGAACAGTGTCCGAGGCGCCTCCATGGGGCTTGGAGGCGCCTCGGGTGCTAGCCGAAGCCAACTATCCCGAGACACTGGAGACGCCTTGGAGGTCACTGGAGGCGCCTTGGACCAGGCGTTGGAGGCGCCTTGGAGCAGCTTGGAGGCGCCTTCAGTGGGATAAGGTGCGACTAGATCGGAGCTGATCCACGCGTGCGACTTGGCGGGCTGGAGGCGTCTCGAACAGGCTTGGAGGCGCCTCCAGCACTGTTTAAAAGGGGACTTCGACCAATTGCTTGGAACAATGAATTCTAAGCAATCCTTACGCTACAAACTACCTACGAGACGATCCCGAAGTGCTGCAACGATATCCCGACGACCTGGAGCTTCAGTTTCAATCTAGTTGTTGTCGGTATAAAGTTTATTTCAATTCATAATTGTACTTAGTTTGTAATACTCTTTCGTGATTATAGTTGTTGCCCAACGTAAACGCTCAACGAGCGTGGGCCTTGGAGTAGGAGTCGCCCTAGGCTCCGAACCAAGTAAATCTTGGTGTGCTTCTGTGTGTTGATTGTTTTATTTATTTATTTCCGCTGCTTTATAACTCGATAGTTTTACAAATTCGAAAAGAGTGAAAGCCACGAGCGCTATTCGCCCCCCCCCCTCCAGCGATTTCGATCCAACACGTTCTTCTCGTCCACCGGTGTACTCTTCCGCAGCTATCTCGTCCTTCAGATGTACTGAGCCCGTCAGCTCCTTTCCCGTGTCGTCCTTCTCGCTAGCTGTGTCTTCCGCTCGACTTCCTGCGCTCCTAAGCTCCTGCACACTTAGACACAGGGATCAAATAACAAGCAAGACCTAACCTAACTTGGTTAATCACATCAAACAATTACGGGGTCCAACAATCTCCCCCTTTTTGATGTGCATCTACCCAAGTTTAAGTTAGGAAAAAAATAGACAGACAGTAATTTATAAAAATTACTAAACGAATAGTTTAAGTATAAAGATTGCAATAAAAGAATTTACAACACTAAGATGTTTTTTAAAAATTTTTAACTCTCCCTAACTTATTCTCATCTCTCCCCCTTTGATCACAGCAAAAAATGGGGTCATAATTATCAAGTAGAAGTTTTCTAAAGAAAAGTTCAAGTTTTAAAAGGAATCATTTTCAAAAATAATTTCTAAGTAAAATTTTTTTTAACTTAGTCAATTTTTAAACAATTTTGATAACTTGAAAATTTTCTAAGTCAAATTTTAGGTAAGATAATTTTTTTGAAAAAAAAATTAAATAAAAAAAAATCTAAGTAAAAAATTTTATGCATGAATCATTTTTCTAAGTATAAAAATATTTTTGAAAAAATTATTTAAAAAATATTTGAAAAACTTTTTAAAACATTATTTAATTATAATTTTAATGCTTTATAAAAAAGTTAATTAGACATTTTATTTTAATATTTTGGCTTCCAGGTCGTGGCGAGGCACTAGCCCTTCTTGATTATTGGAGCAACAACCACTTCCTTTGACAAAGCCTTATAAAGAAATTTTAACGTTTAATTTTCTTGCTGAAAGCTTTAACCAACAAAAAATTTAGTCTAGAAGGGATTTTGGAACCCAGTAAAGGTTCCTTCCTACTGGATTAATCAGGAACTTAGGGGGTACATAACTTTTGAGAATTTTCCTAAGTTATCCCTGATGTTTTCTAATGTACCAGTTTAATTTTTCATATAACTTGAGTTTTGATTTTGGAAATTTATTCAAGCATGCATAATCATTTTTGAAAATTTCAATTTCTCATTTTCTAATTTTAAATTATCGTACATTATATTTCTAGTGGGCATGCTTTAGCTAAATTTAATTTTAACTCACTATTTTCTTTTTCTAATTTAACTAAATCTTTAGTGAGTACTTTAATAAATTGAAAGGATTGCTTGCGAGTTAGGTTACGTACCTAACTTACCTCTATTTCCGATGCTCCCCCTTCATCATAGCTTTCTTCTTCTGATGATCCTCCCCCTTCATTTATGCTCATCTCCGAGCTGGTTTCTTCAAACAGATGGTTGTCCATCAGTGCTAATCCCGAGAAGGCTTCGACTTCTGATTTCGAGGATGATGACTCATCCCATGTAGCCTTCAGACTTTTGCGCTTCGAGGACGTCAACTTTTGAAACTTCTCTTTGTCCCTTTTCTTCAGTCTTGGGTAGTCATCCTTGATGTGCCCTTCCTCATTGCAGTTGTAGCAACGAACCGTCCTTTTGCTGCGTTGATGCCTTTTTTACTGCGATCTAAATTAATTAGTTTTAATAAATTTATTTAACTTCCTTACCAATAGAGCCGCTTCAGACTTGTCGATCGACGATTTAGAGTCGGGATCGTCCTTTTTGGCTTGTAGGGCGATGTTTAGATTTGCCTTCTCTACTTGTTTAGGCTTTGCAATTCGAGATTCGTGAAGTTCAAATGTAGAAAATAAACTTTTTAAAGTACTTACCTCAAGGGCCTTAGAGATGTAGTATGCATCTACTAAGGACGCCCATTCTGGAGACCTTGGGAAGGCGTTGAGCGCGTACCGGATCGAGTCTCGGTTTGTTACCGATTCTCCGAGGTTGTTTAGTTGAGTTATCAGCTCTTTGATTCTCGCTTGGAGTTACGCTATCTTCTTATCGTTGTTCATTTGGAGATTCATCAGCTGACTCCGAAGGATGTTCCGCCTTGCTAACTTCGCTTCTGAGGTGCCTTCATGGAGCTCCAAGAATTTTTCCCAGAGGTCTTTGGCGGAGTCATAGCTTCCGATCTGACTTACCTCATGGGGCGGCAGAATGATGAGCAGATGGAATTCAACCTTTCCGTTGGCCATGAAATCAACTTGCTCCTTCTTCATCCAGTTGTATTCTTCCTTGTCTTTGGGGGCTGAAAAATCATATTTCATGATTAGAAGTATATCAAATTCAGTCTTAAAGAATACCTTCATTTTTTGCTTCCATGTCCGTCGAATTTCGGGGGCTGAATGCTTGTTCCGGCCATCATCTTGATCTTTGTGCTTCAGTTGGCGGTCAGTCCTTTTGAGGTGGTCAGTCTTTCTAAGGCGGTCTGGCTCTGATACCACTTGTTGGTGCAGCGGGGCCAGTAAGAGGAGAGGGGTGAATTGCTTGCAAAATAAGAATACCCTCCTCAAACTTTCAACTCTAAAATTATAGCAACAATAATAAGAAAATAAAATAAAGCAGAATAATAGAAAAGAAAGAAGACTCAGCGATTTTGACTTGGTTACAACTAAGAAGGTTGTCAATCCAAGGCAGTTGGAAAGCACACTAGAAAAGTCTCATTCTCTGAAGGCGAAGAAGCCTTTTACACACTAAAAGCTCTTACTAGTTGCTAGGAAGTTGTTACAGAGTTGATTGACTAATTTCCTAGCTCCAGAAGCCTTTATATAGCTCCTGGAAAACCTATCCCGAGTCCTGAAGGCGCCTCCAAAAGGGTTAAGGGCGCTTCCAAGGGGTTTGACCGGATAAAACTTTTTCCATGCTCAAACGGTCAAGTACACTGGGCCTGAGGCGCCTCCAATGTTCTTGAAGGTGCCTCAGACAGCTTGAAGGTGCCTCGGAGAAGTCTGAGGCGCTTCCAACACTACATGGTATAAATAGCTTCCAACTTCTCTTTTTTCTCTTCTTCCGAAGCTCCGATAGCTTGGGTGATTTCGGCCAACAGAAATCTAGCTCACCCAAATCAAATTTCCGGTCTTCTCCTTGAGCAGGTTTCCAACCCGGCTTCTCGTCCCTCGAATGTCGCACACATTCTTCTCGTTCACCGGTATACTCTTCCGCAGCTCTCTTGTCCTTCGGACGCACCGAGCCCGTCGGCTCCTTTCCCGTGTCGTTCTTTTCGCTAGCTACGTCTTCCGCTCGACTTCCTGCTCTCCTAAGCTCCTGCACACTTAGAGACAAAGATCAAATAACAAGCAAGACCTAACCTAACTTGGTTGATCACATCAAAACAACCGCGAGGTTCAACACCATATTGGTTTAGTCATTTGATTCAACATAATCTTGATGTAATGCATATTGAGAAGAATGCTTTTGAAAATCTTATAAATATAGTGATGGATATCAATGGAGAAAATCAAAGAAAACATGAATGCAAGAAAAGATATGTGACTCCTTTGTAAAAGACCTACTCTTAATGTCGATGAAAATAGGAGAGGACAAAAGCCAAAGGTAGTTTATACATTGAATAAGGATCAGAGACTTGTTATTTGTGAATGGTTGAAATTATTAAAATTTTTAGATGGTTATGTCTCTAATCTTGGAAGATGTGTTGATATGAAGGAATGCAAATGATTGGTTTGAAAAGTCATGATTGCTATATAATCATGCAAAGACTCATTCCTATTGCTTTTAAGGAAATCTTACTAAATTTTGTATGGGGTGCCATTACAGAGTTAAGCATTTTTTTATATGATATTTGCTCGACAGTTTTGAGGCATTCACATATGGAGAAGTTAGAAAGAGACATTTTAATCATTTTGTGTAATTTGGAGAAGATATTTTCACCCTCATTTTTTGATTCTATGAAACATCTTTTGATTCACTTGCCATACAAGGCGAAAGTTATAGGGTCTGTCTATTTTCGATGGATGTATCCATTTGAAAGGTAAAAGTTTTTTCTTTTATAATTCAAAAAGATAAATAAATAAAAATTTCACACTATATATTATATATTATTATCTAATAAATTTATCTTATTACCATCAGATTCCTATTTCATTTGAATAAAAAAGTAAAAAATAAGCCATAAGTTGAAGCTACTATTGTTAATGCATACATTGTGGAGGAAGTAACAACTTTTGCATTATATTATTTTAAGCCTCATGTTCAAAGCAAAAGGAGAAGACCATGAAGAAATGATGAGGGTCATATTGATCTCAATTTGAACTCATTCTAAATTTTTAACTACCTTGGTCAACCAAGTGAACCATGTAAGCAGAGGTATTTAACTGGTCAAGAATGGCCGACAACCCATATGATCCCGTCCGGAAGCTAAGTCGGACGAAGGCGGGCCTGGATGTACGGGAAGTTGACGGAAAGTTGTCACGGAGTCTAATCTACCTGGCACCCTCGGAAAGGCTAGCACAAGCGGATGACGAAGGAAGATGATCAGGATGAAGACACTGCAGCTCTGCCACACTTAGACGAGTCCACGAGTCGTTAGAGACCAGAAACCAGGGAAAAAGCCCCCGGGTCAGGCCCTCCGACGCTCAAGTCAGGTTCTTTTTCCCCAGAAAGCACAGAGAAAGGACGAAAAGTAAAGACTAGTGAGAAAAATGACGAGTGAGAGTACCTGCATAAGGGACAAAGCATCCCTTTTTATACTGCAACGGATGTTTCTGGGACCTGGCGGGTGTCAGGGAATGTCGGCTATCAGGCTTTGTCTGGCGGTGATTAACACGTGGCACTTCCTAATAGGTCGGTGGCAAAACCAAAGGCGTAGTGAGCCCCGACTGTTAGCATATTCCCTAACACACTGATTATTCTCTGATATTCTCTGACAGGCGGTTACGATTCCCCGGCTTGTTTGTCCTATAGTGCTTGGACGCTGGGTCTGCATTTCTAGATCTGTAGTCCGACTTGCTTCTGTATGCTGTTATCTGTGGTTCGTTTGTCCCGACCTGTGTGCTAGGCTTGTATCCCGACCTGCCTTTGTCAGCTGTTATCCATGGCCTGTATGTTCCGACTTTTACGCTAGAGCTGTATCCCGACCTGTATCTGTCTACTGTTATCCATGGCTTGTACGTCCTGACCCGTACGCCAGGTCTGTATCCCGACCTGTTGTATGTCTTGACTTGTACGCCAAGTCTGTTTCCTGACCTGTATTCGTCTACTATTATCCATGGCTTGTACGTTCCGACCTGTATGCTAGGTCTGTATCTCGACCTGCTTGTATGTCTTGACTTGTACGGTAGGTCTGTTTCCTGACCTGTATCTGTCTACTGTTATCCAGGCTTGTACGTCCCAACCTGTACGCTAGGTCTGTTTCCCGACCTGCTTGTATGTCTTGACTTGTACGCTAGGTCTGTTTCCTGACCTGTATCCGTCTAATGTTATCCATGGCTTGTACGTTCCAACCTGTACGCCAGGTCTGTATCCCGACCTGCTTGTATGTCTTGACTTGTATGCCAGGTCAATTTCCTGACCTGTATCTGTCTACTGTTATCCATGGCTTGTACGTCCCGACCTGTATGCCAGGTCTGTTTCCCGACCTATATCCGTCTATTGTTATCCATGGCTTGTACGTCCCGACCTGTATGCAAGGTCTGTATGTCGACCAGCATCTGTCCGCTGTTATCCATGGCTTGTATGTTCCGACCTGTACGCCAGGTCTTTATTTCGACCTGCATCTGTCTTATGCTATCCCTGATTTATACTTCCCGACCTATACGACAGGTCTATATTCCGACCTGCATCTGTCTATTGCTATCCCTGATTTATACTTCCCGACCTGTACGCCAGGTCTGTATTCTGACCTGCATCTGTCTATTGCTATCCCTGATTTATACTTCCCGACCTGCAAGCTAGGTCTGCATCCTGACCTTCTGTGCTTCGCTTGAGGCCTTTCCTTCTGCGCCTTTACCTGACCTGTGGGCCCTCTCCTGGGCTGTACTTGGCTTGTGGATCCAATTCTAGGATGTACCCGACCTATGAGCCCCATTCTTGATTGCTATCGAGGCTAGATTCGGTCCAACTTGGAATCCTATCCTTTGACTGCCCCGTCATCTGGGACTTTGACCATAGCCACGCTAGCTTGACTTCTGACCTCCATGTAAGCTAGACTTCTGACCCCCACGTAAGCAGACCATAGCCACGCTAACTTGACTTCTAACCTCCATGTAAGCTGGACTTCTTACCCCCGCGTAAGCTGGACTTCTGACCCCCACGTAAGCTTAACTTATGACCTCTACGTAAGTTTGACTTCTGACCTCCACGTAAGCTTGACTTCTGACCATCCTGTGGCCTTGACTCCTAACCACATCATCTTACTGACCCTACCATCATGCACCGTATCACAAGCCTCCCCCTCAAGTATAGTCGAAGGATGCTCTAGTCCGACTGACTAAACCCAAGTCCCTTTATTACCTGACCTGGTTCTTTCATCCTCTGCTGACCTATTTTCCATCTATCTTATTCAGGTTTTCTCGTCGTCCTAGGAGACAAACTGGATGGTTCTGCGTGCATATTGACTCTTCAACTTCCGAGCCTACTCTCCTCCTATAAATGTTACACTGTTTTCCAAGCGTCCACTCAAGTTCCGAGAAAATCCCCTCATCTTCTTCTTCCTTATAAAAGGTCCAAGCATACCCTTCTCCTGCCTGTCTCAAGCTATCCTCTTGCTAATAAAGTATCTCGTCTCCATGGGACCTACAACGAAACCTAGCAAACTTGCTTCTTTGCTTCAGCAAATTACCCATCTGATGGAGTTATTGGCTCAGAAAGAGGAAGCCTCGCTTCAACAAATCACCCAACTGACGGAATTATTGGCTCAAAAAGAGGAAGCTCTGCTAGAAATGATTGCGAGCAGAGATCTTCAAGTGTCCCTTATTCATGAAATGGAAAGCCTCTGGCTAGCCGCCAAATCCAGAACCCGGGCCGAAGTTGCCCTCAAGCTGAAAGCTCAATCGGACTTCTAGAGCCAAGTTCACTATATTATCTATTTGAAGATGAAACATGAGGACGAGGTGACTCTCCTGAAAGAGGAAGGACGGGTCTTTAGACCATTGGGCAACTAAAGCGCGCCATCGATCTTATTAAGGAAGATCTAACTAGAGCTCAAGCTCATCTGGTCAGGAAGGATCAAGCCTCTGGATCTGGCAGCAATGTAAACCCTTAAAAAATGTTCTTGTTATCGAAATAACGCATGCTTCTTAGGGTTTGTTCAGGATGTAGCCCCCTATCCTCTGGTTCTGATGTTGATATGTTTTTATAAAGCACCTGCATTTTTCTTGGTATTCTAATAAAAATAACAAAGATAACTTGCTTACCCCATCTTCCTCTTACCTCATAACATATGAGCCCCCGGCCAAGGCAATTGAGACACTTGAGGATGTGCCTGCGACTTCAGAATGTGCCTGCGAAATTTCATATTTAACAAAAACCCTTGAAATATGGCTTACTGACCAATCAGGCACGAGAGCTTGGCTTGATGCATTTTGCTTCGGCGAATATATGGAATACTGCCTGAGAAAATCATTGCACCGACCGGGAAGGTCGTTAGGCGTGAGAGCATGCTCACTTATAACTCACACTGGGGCGAGAGTTTGGGACCTGACCTGCACGGTCGTTGGGCGTGTGAGTATGCTCACTTATAACTCGCACTGGGGCGAGAGTCTGGGACCCGACCTGGACGGTCGTTGGGCGTGAGAGAATGCTCACTTATAACTCACACTGGGGCGAGAGTCTGGGACCCGACCTGGACGGTCGTTGGGCATGAGAGCATGCTCACTTATAACTTGCACTGGGGCAAGATTCTGGAATCCGACCTGGACAGTCGTTGGGCGTGAGAGCATGCTCACTTATAAGTCACACTGGGGGAGAGTCTGGGACCTGACCTAGACGGTCGTTGGGCGTGAGAGCATGCTCACTTATAACTCGCATTAGGGCGAGAGTCTGGGACCCGACCTGCACGGTCGTTGGGCGTGAGAGCATGCTCACTTATAACTCGCACTGGGGCGAGAGTCTGGGACCCGACCTGGACGGTCGTTGGGCGTGAAAGCATGCTCACTTATAACTCTCACTGGGACGATAGTCTGGGCCTGACCTGGACGGTCATTGGGCGTGAGACCATGCTCACTTATAACTCGCACTAGGGCGAGAGTCTGGGACCCGACTTGGACGGTCGTTGGTTGTGAGAGCATGCTCACTTATAACTCGCACTAGAGCAAGAGTCTGGGACCCGACCTGAACGGTCGTTGGGCGTGAGAGCATGCTCACTTATAACTCGCACTGGGGGAGAGTCTGGGACCCGACCTGGACGGTCGTTGGACATGAGAGCATGCTTACTTATAACTCGCACTGGGGTGAGAGTCTGGGACCCGACCTGGACGGTCGTTGGGCGTGAGAGCATGCTCACTTATAACTCGCACTAGGGCAAGAGTCTTGGACCCGACCTGAACGGTCGTTGGGTATGAGAGCATGCTCAGTTATAACTCGCACTGGGGTGAGAGTTTGGGACCTGACCTAGACGGTCATTGGGCGTGAGAGCATGCTCACTTATAACTCGCACTGGGACGAGAGTCTGAGACCCGACCTGGACGGTCGTTGGGCGTGAGAGCATGCTCAATTATAACTCGCACTGGGGTGAGAGTCTGGGACCCGACCTGGACGGTCATTGGGCGTGAGAGCATGCTCACTTTTAACTCGCATTGGGGCGAGAGTCTAGGACCCGACCCGGAAGGTCGTTGGGCATGAGACCATGCTCACTTATAACTTGCATTGGGGTGAGAGTCTGGAACCCGACCTGGACATCTTATGAAAACCCGGTCGGGATCATATGTTGCCGACCTGGAGGTGATTTCCTGACCAGGACAGAGGTTGCCAACCTGGGGATAATTTCCCGACCAGGACAGAGGTTGCCGACTTGGGGATAATTTCCCGACCAGGACAGAGGTTGCCGACCTGGGGGTAATTTCCCTACCAGGAATTGCTTGAAGAGACCGCTTTGACCTTGTCTACAATCAAGAGATATACCGTATCAGATGTATTGTGAGGACAAAAATATTAAAATCTTACTCAGTCCTCGAGAAAAGGATGTCTTGTGGCCTTGCAACATTTGAATTTACTTCCCACCAATTTTCTTCGCCGCTTCCCGAGAAGATCGTGTGGCAGACGTTTTCGTACGTCCGCTTCATCTCATGATTTCCTTATCACGTCCATCATTAATACGCTTCCTAGGGGGTGACACATGCCCCACGCCTTTATTACTTATGTCATATGACGCCGCCGACTCCACTCCTTTTTGTACACGACTTCCCATAAGAGCATGTCGTTATGTGATCGGACGGCCTTGGGCACTTTACCCAAAAATATACTCGACTCATCTTTCGATATTCCCTAGGAAAACCTCCTTTATAAGCCCTAAAGGCAGTCCGCCTTCGTTGCCTTGAGTGTTTGGACTACCTTCGTCCCCTCATCACTTTGCTGTCTCTGGTGTTTCAGCCCTTCCCCTTCTCGACTCCTTACGCCTGGTGCTCTCCCTCCTTTTGACTAACCTCTTCTTCAACCTTCCTCACCTTGATAATGGCGGACGGTAAGGCCTCCTTTTGGTATGCGTGTTACATTTCTGACATAGACAACCATGACCTGTCCGTGATCCGGTCTGACCTAAGACTTAGCAGGGATTACGAACTTCGTATCCCCACACCTAGCGAGCATCCTTCGTCCCCTCCTGAAGGTTTCATGACTGTTTTCAGGGATCAGCTTCTGGGGGGCCTTCATTTTCCTATACATCCATTCATCTCCTCACTGAGCCGCTACTTTGGTATCTGTCCCTCTCAATTTGCTCCCAACTTCTTCAGAGCTGTGTGTGACACCGTCATTCTGTGTCGCATATATCAAATCCCCTTGACCGTTCAGATATTTCATCATTTTTATTCCTTCAAACACTCTGAATCGGGGGTATTCATGGTACAGGCTAGACCTGAGTATAAGTTCTTTTCTGACATGTCTTCTTCCAACAAAGGTTGGAAATCACGCTTTTTCTTTATTAGACTACTAGAGCCCTTGGTCCAACCAACCCAATGGCATCTCGACATTCCTACTAACCTCCCTGTGCACCAACATCAGTCTTCTTGCAACGCCGCTTCAGAAAAACTTCAAGACGTGAGCGTCCGCTTGTCTATAATACTGTTGGAAGGCTTTTTGTATTCTTTCAGGCTCAGCCCAATTCCTGCAGAGATAGGGGCTCCCTTGGGTAAGACCCCGCTTTCCTTCTTGTTATTCTTCGCTAACTTGTTGGTTAAACCTAGGAAAACGTACTAGTTCCACTGTACAAAAATTTTGTACAAGTGTCGGACCTTTCCTTAAATAACCTATTGTGTTCTTTAGAAGTTAAATTAGGAATCGCAGACGGAACTTAACATCATTGATTCCAAATTTAACTTATCTATTCTTAATGGTTTAGATTTGAATCGCAAGCGGAACTTAACAATATTGATTCAAATCTACCTAGATTATTAATTCCATAAATATTAATTTCCAAAATTAGCTTCCAGGACTGCATGGCGAGGCACATGGCCTTCTTGGATATGGGAGCAACCACCACCGCCTAGGCAAAGCCTTTTAAGGAAAGCTAATATTTATTTCCTTAAATAACTCTAGGTTAACCGAAAAGAACAATCGAATCACAAATTTGAAAAAGAAGAAAACACAAAATCGAAAAATAAATTCGATTAAACTAGATCTAATTGCCTCTTGTATTTAGAATTCTTACAAAGAGAAAAACTAGCATGATGCGGAAAACAATTGCTAATTATACCTTCTCTTTGTATGCTAATAACCTCGAGATCTTTTGCCGTATTCCTTGCCTCGCTTGTGGGCGACGATCCTCCAAGATGAACACCACCCAAAAGCTTCCTCCTTCTTCTTCTAAAATCCGACCACCACCACCACCAAGGAGAAGAGAGCAAAGGGAGAGGAAGAAGGGAGAGGGTCGGCCACACCAAGAGATCACCCAAGCAAAAGAATAAGAGTTGTATCTCATGAAGCCCCCTCACCCCTTCTTTTATATTACATGCCCAAGAAAAATAAGGAAAAACCTTTTACAAAAAATAAAATCATCCAAGAGTTTTTTCTTTTTCCTTTTTATTTTTCCTTTTCTTTCCTATTGATTGAATCAATCATCAATCAATGGTTGAGATCAATCCTATTTGGTTTAGGATTGGGATTGGCCGGCCCCTTGCTTAGACACCAAGGTGGCCGGCCACCATATTTAGGAAAGAAAAAATAATAATTTTTATAAAATTTTACAAGAAGAAAACTCTTATAAAATTTTACAAGCTCTCTTTCCTAAAGTTAAAAAAGGAAAGTTTCTAAAAATTAAAACCATGTTTTAAAATTTAAAAAACTCTCTTATAAAATTTCCCTTTTTAACATGATTGATCCGGTGGTTAGAACAGGGGACCCCCATTCTGAGGGGTCCATGCCACGATGGAGTCAAAAGGCCAAGGGGCCGACCGGCTAGGCAGACCAACCGGTGAATAGCTGAGGCAATAGGCGCCCCGACTAAAGTTGGGGTTCCGACGCTCAATGGAACAGTAGTAAAGAGCCGAGCGGAAGGCCTAAGAGAAGTTGATGTACTGCTAACAGTTCTTACATAGCACCCTACCGAAACTCTCTCCAGCATATCGCTGCAAACGACAGTCCGGACGTGAGGAGAGTGCCGCCCGGACTGCGCATGAGATGAGGTCCGTCCGGCCGGCACGTGAACTCCTCGTTCAGCCGGACAGACAGACGTCCCGACCTGTTGTGGGTAAAGGGGGACAGGAACATCTTCTGACAGCCGTCAAGTCATATGGCTAGGCCATACTCTAAATCTGACAACGAGGTGTTCTGTTGTCCCATCGAAGACGTGATTGGACTGTAGCAGTATGGTGTCAGGTAAGCTTTCTGACAGACACACACCCAAGTATGGGCTGCGGACATGTATGTGCCTCGGTGGACGCACAGGAACCCTTCCACCGTTCTATATAAAGAGCCGCAGACTTCGCCGGAGGTACGCATTCTACAAGCTTTGGAGCCACTTTCTTTACTACTTGCTTGCCTGACTTGAGCGTCGGAGGGTCGCCGCCGGGAACCCCTTCCCGGCCCGACTTCTGTGCAGGGTCGCCGGAGCTTCGTACGACCAGTCAAAGACCCACATCAGCAACCGGAGAGCGCCACGTGCCCAGCGTCCGTTGAGTCAGCGTTCGGACAGGATCAATTTGGCGCCGTATGTGGGAACGCTCCTGTATCTGATCGGAAACAATGGACGAGGCTGGACGACAACACATGGTGACACTTTCGAACGAGGAACTCGACGCTCTAATCGAGATAAGGGCCGCCAAGCTCGTGGAGCAAAAACAGAAAGCCACAGCCAAGCGGCCGGAGCAGCAAGCAACATCAGCGTCTGGTGGTCGAGCGGAAGCACCACCGGCCACTGTTGCATTTCACCGAGCCATATTCATGTTGGGTTCTTCGAGCCGCGAAAACTGTTTTTTCGCGTCGCGGAAACCCCGAAGGACCCAAAGCCGTAGATCCGTGCAAAGATTCATATAAAAATTCGAAAAACTATTTCTTATACGAGTTCAAAAACTGATCTACTACTTAGATCTATGAGGAAAAAGTGTTTACCCTTGATGCGATGCCCTTCGCATTCCCGCTCGTCCAAATGATGCCGGATCTCAAGACCGTCAAGCGCCGGTCCTCTAGAAGTATCCACACGGACACACTAGATGGAGATGACCAAAAACCAAGGTGTGCTAGCACCTATGTGGTTCGGCCAAGGGAGGAGAGGGAGAGGGAGAGCTTGAGAGGGAGAAGGAGGAAGATGCACACAAGTGAATGAAAAATGAATTTTTCCACCCAAAAACCAAATGGCCGGCCACTTTCAAAATCTCTCCAGTTAATTGCATTAATTGCAATTAATATGAAACCATTACCAATTAATTGCATTAATTGCAATTAATATGAAACCATTAAGAGAGTGGCTTTGTAACTTCCATGAGGTGGCACCCATGATGATGTGGAACATCATTATTGGTCCACCTAATGCCAACTCACCAATGAGGTGGCAAAAGGTCAAGTCAAAATTGACCTTTGGTCTTCCTTCTCAAGTCAAGTCAAACTTGACTCAATCTCTACCATGGTGGATCTAATCCAACCATTTGATTCGAGCCAACTTAATATAATGAATCTAATTCATTAAATTGAATTGATTCAATGAGTCAAAATCTAAATTAGACTCATTTAACACATGAATCAACTTGAGTCGAACTCAAGTTAGCCCAATTAGGATTACTCTTAATCCAATTTGATTCATCAAATGAATCTAATCCTCTTGGTTCATCATATGAACCTAATCTCCACCTAATTGTCCTAAGTGTGTAACCCTATAGGTTCTTGTAACGTTGGCAATGCCCTAAACCCATTTAGGAGCATAAGTAATGAGCGGTATCTAGCAACACATCATTACTACCCAAGTTACAAGAATGTCGAGATCCGACATCACCTTGTGACTACCAATTGTGACTACTCACAAAATAATGACAAGTGTCCTTCTATCCTAGACGTCTAGATTGATCAATATGAGGCATAGACCGTGTCATCCTCTAATCAATCTAAATCTTGAACTCTAAGTAGACTCACTCGATCAAATGAGCTCAACATCTAATGTTGACTTATTTGGGCATGGCCATGCACTTAGTGGTCTCACTCTATCAAGAATACCGATGTCGCTCCCGTCATATGGGAGGGATAGATCCCATCTACATCACTCACCCCTACATAATTTGTTATATACCCAGTAATTGCCTTTATAGTCCACCCAATTACGGGTGACGTTTGACGAAACCAAAGTACATAACTCCTTATGTAGGGATCCATGGTGACTTCAGGTCTAAGGACTAATAGTCATACTAATAGTCACATGAGAAAGTATATGACACTCATATAACGATCCATGATACTTTCTCATGGCGGGTCATTCAGTATACATTCTCTAATGCATACCCATGTGTCAGCTTGATATCTCTATATCCATGACTTGTGAGATCAAGTCATCGAGCTGACCTACATGCTAGTCTTATTGTATTAACATTGTCCCTGAATGTTAATACTCGACTAGGAATGATTTAGAGTAGTGTTCCCTATATCATCTCACTATCGATTCAACTAATCGATTGATATAGGTATGAACCTTCTACTCTAGGACGCTATTATACTTAGTCTATTTGGCACTAATATAAATAAGTATAATAACCAAACAAATGCCTTTATTGATATACAAGAATATGATATACATGAGCCCATACAATCATCAAATGATTGGCTCTAGGGCTCTAACTAACAATCTCCCACTAGTACTAGTGCCAATCAGTATAGGCTCTAAGGCCTAAAGACCTAGTGTGACCATCATGCTTCCTCTGTGCCAAAGCCTTGGTCAAGGGATATGCGATGTTAGCCTCTGTAGGTACTCTGCAAATCTTCACATTTCCTCTATCGATAATCTCTCGAATGAGATGGAAACGTTGTAGAACTGCTGTGAACTCTGCCAGTTCATAACACTACCATCTAAGCAAAACACGAACCCTGACTGCGATCGGTAATCATCCTGATCGGTCTGGAAGTTGGCATCACTGTAACCCTTTACAGTTAGCTCATCATTGCCTCCATATATCAAGAAATATTCTTTAGTCCTTCTTAAGTACTTAAGAATATTCTTAACCGCTATCCAGTGACTTTCACTTGGATCTGACTGGTATCTGCTCGTCATGCTCAATGCATACGAGACATCAGGTCAAGTACATAGCATGGCGTGCATGATCGATCCTATGGCTGAGGCATAAGGGATCTGATCCATGCGGTCTCTCTCCTCTCTAGAAGAGGGACCTTGAGTCTTCGAAAGACTCATGCCATGTGACATCGGCAGAAATCCCTTCTTGGAGTTCTGCATGGCAAACCATAGGAGTACCTCGTCAATGTATGTACTCTGACTTAGGCCAAGCAATCTCTTAGATCTATCTCTATAGATCTGTATCCCAAGAATGTGGGATGCCTCACCTAAGTCCTTCATTGAGAAGCAACTCTTTAGCCAGGTCTTGACAGATTGAAGCATAGGGATGTCCTTCCCAATGAGTAGTATGTCATCCACATACAATATGAGGAAGACAACTATGTTTTCTACAACCTTCTTGTAGACACAAGGCTCATCTTCATTCTTCATTCTTAATGAAACCAAACTGTTTGATCACATCATCGAATCGAAGATTCCAGCTCCGAGAATGGCCTCTAGCCATTTCTCGGAATCTGGTCTCATCACAGCTTCCTGATAGGTGGTGGGCTCATCCTCTATGAGCACAATGTCATCATGGTCAGACAAGAGAAATGAGTATCTCTCAGGCTGACGACGTACCCTATCAGACCTGCAAAGAGGTATGTCTACTTGAACTGGTTGTTGTTCCTCAACACCTTGTGGAACAACATCATCCACAATACTTTGTGGTTCCAGTTCAATTTCCATCGAGGCATCAGTGCTATTGTTCGCATCTTGAACTTCTTCAAGATCGAACGCGCTCCCACTAGTCTTTCTAGAAACAAAGTCTCTTTCTAGAAAGACCCCAGTCTTTGCCACAACTACCTTGGGAATGTAGAAGTAATATCCCTTAGTTTCCTTGGGATATCCAATGAAAGCACTTGTCGATTTGGGTCCTAATTTGTCCGAGACTTGACGTCTAACGTAAGCCTCACAACCCCAAATCCTCATGAAAGACACCTGGCCATCTCTCCCAGTCCATATCCTATATGGTGTCTTTATCACGGCCTTTGATGGAACTCGGTTGAGTATGAAAGCTGCCGTGTCTAGAGTATATCCCCATAGATATGTCAGAAGATCTGTGTGACTCATCATAGATCGTACCATATCTAATAAGGTACGATTCCTCCTTTCGGATACACCATTCCACTGTGGTGTTCCGGAGGAGTGAGTTGAGATAAAATCCACACTCACTAAGTAGTCACGAAACTCATGGCTTAAGTATTCACCACCTCGATCTGATCAAGTACCTTAATACTCTTGCCAAGTTGGTTCTATGCTTCATTCTTGAATTCTTTGAACTTTTCAAAGGATTGACTTATGTCATCAAGTACACATAAGTATCTCTGAAATCATCGATAAATGTGATGAAGTACCTATAATCGCCTCTAGCGAACATATTGAAAGGGCCACATACATCACTATGTATAAGTCCTAACAAATCGGTCGCTATGCCCACTAAGGGGGTCTGGGTCATCTTGCCTCGTAGGCATGACTCGCATATCTCATATGATTCTAAATCAAATGAGTCTAGCAAACCATCCTTATGGAGCTGGGATAAGCGCTTGTCATTTATATGACCTAAGCGACAGTGCCAGAGATAGGTGTAGTTCATATCGTTTGATTTGAACCTCTTGGTACTAACGTTATAGATAGGGCTCTCTAGATCTAGAATATAGAGTCTGTTTATCAGAGGTGCACTACAATAGAACATATCGTTTAAATAGATAGAACAACATTTGTTCTTTATTATAAACGAAAATCCTTTCTTGTCCAAACAAGAAACTGATATAATGTTCTTAGTCAATGCAGGCACATAACAACAATCGTCTAACTCTAGTATAAGCCCAGAGGGCAGAGATAGAAAATAAGTCCCTACAGCAACAGCAGCAACCCGTGCTCCATTGCCTACTCGTAGGTCTATCTCGCCCTTTGTCAATGCTCTGCTATTTCTCAGTGCTTGTACACTAGTACAAATGTGCGAAGCACATCCGGTATCTAATACCCACGACGAAGAAATAGAGAGGTTGACTTCTATAACATTTATACCTGAAGTAGAAATCTTATTTCTCTTCTTGTTAAGATCTTCCAGGTATCCTGTGAAGTTCCTCTTCCAGTGCCCTGCTTGTCCTTGATATAGTTGACAAAGATGTGCAACCATATCATAAGCACCCATTAACTCATGTTGCTTCTGAAGCTCAGAGTTCATGGTCGCGAGCATTAGACATGACACATCTAATGCGTCATCTTGATGCTTCTTGTAAGCATCTTTGTCAGCTCGCGGGGCATTGGCAGGAGGAGCCTCCGGAATGGGCTGCTGTACAGTTTACGTTCTGAGTGAGAACTATTCTCGGGTTACCAGTCCATGAAATTTGCTCCGTTGAGCTTGTCCTTCTTAAGGACAGATCGCAGGGAGAAAATGTTCGTATTCAACGTCATGGCAATTCTACAACAGAAATAAATGCAGAAATAAGTATCATATTCTTTAAAATCATTTAATTAGGCCTTTAATTAAATGATGCTCCCACTGAATTCTATAATTCTTGTGGGACAAGATCCACATCATACTAACCCTTGAGTTAGCTTTGGCTAATACGCCCAAGGCTTAGTATGATCGGTAGGTAACGATTACCAATTACATCTCTATGCAACTCTTGTTTATAGAATCAATATCCGCATTTATATTAAAACTCGAGTTAGCTTTGGCTAATACGCCCGAGAGTTAATATAGATGTGATATTGACCTATCTTTCCAACTATTGGAAGAATGCCTATAGTTGACTCGATCCAACCGAGTAACTATGAATACTCAATCTAATTGAGTTTTTATTCACCCATGCGTTGATAGACGGGACCAAGATTGTCCCTCCGTACCCTACCAAGATAATATGTATTGCTCTGCTTTGGCAGATTCAACAATACATGTGATCGAGGTAGTGATAGGTATCACGGCACGGTTAGGCATTTAGAGTTGGTTCGATCTAGATCTAATCTAATCGAGAAGGATGCATCTTGTGCACGACTTAGATCTAATCTAATCGCAAGGGTGCATCATGTGCACGACTTAGATCTAATCTAATCGATAAGGCACTAATTAATTAATTAATTATTAAACATGCATCAAATACATAATAATTAATTAATTAATCTATTTGTGATTTAGTCATGGCCCTACTACGATCTTCTCAAGCCAATGAGAAGATCGATTGGTCAACCTAGGGTCAACAGCTTCTCCAAGCGCCTCCCTTGCTCGTGCCCGCCTCGGAACTCCGTCTCGTGTGGACCCTCCACCGCTCCAATTTGTACATTACAATTTGAAACTCGAGTTACATTCGAGTCTAAATCTAATTTACAACAAGAAAATAAGAGAAGGCACGACGCGCAGGTCGCGAATATAATACAACACTCGCAAACACATAACGGCACGCAGGCCGTATTATGAATTACAACACAACCAATCATATTGGGCTTTGGGCCATGACTATCACAAATTAATATATATAATTCAAAATTATATATTTTCATAATTTTCTATAATTTTAAAATTAATTTTTACAATTTTACAAGTAAAATTTCCCGGCGGTCCCGTTTAGCGGTTTCGGGCGCAATCGCGGAACGGATCCCCTTGCGGGGCCCAGGGGCATCGCCCCTACCCGCGATCTAACCATCGCGAGGGTTCCTTTGCGATCCAACAGCGCCTAAACCCGCTGTCCCAAAACGATTTGGGTCGAGACATTGCCGTTTCGGAAAAATCTTCCCGGCGGGTTCGTTTTTAGCGATTTCGAGTGCGATCGCGGAGCAAATCCCCTTGCGGGGTTAGGGGCAGCACCCCTACCCACGATCTAACCATCGTGAGTTGCTCCGTTGCGATCTAAAGGCACCTGAGTCCGCTGTCCCAAAAGATTTTGGGTCGAAACGAAGCCGTTTGGGAAAATTCTTCCCGATAGCCAAAGCCGACAAGTGCTGAGACACTTGTGCTTCGCCTATAAGGAAAAATTACCCATAAAAACATAAAATTGAATTTTTACAGAAAATCACAGAAACTAACTCGTACAAGTCTTTGCACGTGGCTCTGATACCACTGTTGGGTTCTTCGAGCCGTGAAAACCGCTTTTTCGCGTCGCGGAAACCCCGAAGGACCCAAAGCCGTAGATCCGTGCAAAGATTCGTATAAAAAATTCGAAAAACTATTTCTTGTACGAGTTCAAAAACTGATCTACTACTTAGATCTATGAGGAAAAAGTGTTTACCCTTGATGCGATGCCCTTCGCGTTCCCGCTCGTCCAAATGATGCCGGATCTCAAGACCGTCAGGCGTCGGTCCTCTAGAAGTATCCACACGGACACACTAGATGGAGATGACCAAAACCAAGGTGTGCTAGCACCTATGTGGTTTAGCCAAGGGAGGAGAGGGAGAAGGAGAGCTTGAGAGGGAGAAGGAGGAAGATGCACACAAGTGAATGAAAAATGAATTTTTCCACCCAAAACAAAGTGGCCGGCCACATTTCAAATTCACATTAATTGCATTAATTGCAATTAATATGAAACCATAAAATCACATTAATTGCATTAATTGCAATTAATATGAAACCATTAAGAGAGTGGCTTTGTCACTTCCATGAGGTGGCACCCATGATGATGTGGAACATCATTATTGGTCCACCTAATGTCAACTCACCAATGAGGTGGCAAAAGGTCAAGTCAAAATTGACCTTTGGTCTTCCTTCTCAAGTCAAGTCAAACTTGACTCAATCTCTACCATGGTGGATCTAATCCAACCATTTGATTCGAGCCAACTTAATATAATGAATCTAATTCATTAAATTAAATTGATTCAATGAGTCAAAATCTAAATTAGACTCATTTAACACATGAATCAACTTGAGTCGAACTCAAGTTAGCCCAATTAGGATTACTCTTAATCCAATTTGATTCATCAAATGAATCTAATCCTCTTGGTTCATCATATGAACCTAATCTCCACCTAATTGTCCTAAGTGTGTGACCCTATAGGTTCTTGTAACGTTGGCAATGTCCTAAACCCATTTAGGAGCATAAGTAATGAGCGGTATCTAGCAACACATCATTACTACCCAAGTTACAAGAATGTCGAGATCCGACATCACCTTGTGACTACCAATTGTGACTACTCACAAAATAATGACAAGTGTCCTTCTATCCTAGACGTCTAGATTGATCAATATGAGGCATAGACCGTGTCATCCTCTAATCAATCTAAATCTTGAACTCCAAGTAGACTCACTCGATCAAATGAGCTCAACATCTAATGTTGACTCATTTGGGCATGGCCATGCACTTAGTGGTCTCACTCTATCAAGAATACCGATGTCGCTCCCGTCATATGGGAGGGATAGATCCCATCTACATCACTCACATCCCTCTACATAATTCGTTATATACCCAGTAATCGCCTTTATAGTCCACCCAGTTACGGGTGACGTTTGACGAAACCAAAGTACATAACTCCTTATGTAGGGATCCATGGTGACTTCAGGTCTAAGGACTAATAGTCATACTAATAGTCACATGAGAAAGTATATGACACTCATATAACGATCCATGATACTTTCTCATGGCGGGTCATTCAGTATACATTATCTAATGCATACCCATGTGTCAGCTTGATATCTCTATATCCATGACTTGTGAGATCAAGTCATCGAGCTGACCTACATGCTAGTCTTATTGTATTAACATTGTCCCTGAATGTTAATACTCGACTAGGAATGATTTAGAGTAGTGTTCCCTATATCATCTCACTATCGATTCAACTAATCGATTGATATAGGTATGAACCTTCTACTCAAGGACGCTATTATACTTAGTTTATTTGGCACTAATATAAATAAGTATAATAACCAAACAAATGCCTTTATTGATATACAAGAATATGATATACATGAGTCCATACAATCATCAAATGATTGGCTCTAGGGCTCTAACTAACAATTCAGCACCCCTGAGGCCTTACCAGCTCATAGAGATAGGGGATCTTCTTCGGATGAAATGCCTAGACGAGATGACAGAAAGGGGAAAGCCCCCCGAGTGGACGCATCACCCGAGAGGATTAATCGCCAATTTTCAGAGGCTATTCTACGAGATCCTCTGCCGAAGCACTACGTGCCTCCGACGATCGGCGAGTATAATGGGACAACCGACCCAGATGATCATCTCGGTAAGTTCGATAACACCGCTACTCTCCATCAATACACAGATGGAGTAAAGTGCCGAGTTTTTCTTACCACTCTCTCGGGATCGGCTCAACGGTGGTTTCGGAGGTTGCCGGACGGATCCATCACAAGCTTCAAGGACTTCCGAACGGCCTTCCTCCACCATTTTGCAAGCAGCCGACGCTACCAGAAAATGAGCGTGAGCCTGTTCGCCATCAAGCAAGAAGCCCGTGAATCGCTCCGAGCTTACATCCAGCGGTTCAACAAAGTGGCGATGGATATTCCCACGGCCACTTCAGAAACCATGATGAATGTCTTCACACAAGGCCTAGTGGATGGGGATTTTTTCCGATCACTCATCCGAAAGCTGCCCCGAGATTACGATCACATGCTACACCGGGCTAACGAATACATCAACGTGGAAGAAGCGCAAGCGACCAGGAAAAAAGAAACTCCCGCCGAGCGGGCTCCTTCTGCCGAGCGAAAACAGCACGTCGCTCATCAACCGCCTAGAGGACCAAGGGCCGAAGCAATCCGATCCCCCCACGCCAAGTCCCATGTGCAAGAGGTAGCTGCCGCCCGGCCCAAGCCAAAGAAGAGATGGACCCCGATGTTCTGCTCCTTCCACCGGACGGATACGCACAACACAAGGGATTGTCGAAGTGTTCCCTTCGTGGCTCATCCTGTGCCCCGGAGTGGTGGTCGACGATCGCCCTCAGCCGATCGGACGTGAGCAGATAGGCCACAGCAACAGACTCCCGATCGGCATCGTTCTCCAAGGAAGGAGAATCGTCGAGCGTCCAGAGAACGGTCTCGACCGTCCGCTCGGGAAGAGGAAAATAGAAGCAACACTTCCCGAGGCGAGATCAATGTTATTGCTGGCGGGCCGACCGGAGGAGACTCCAACCGAGCAAGAAAGGCGAACATCCGGCAGCTCCAAATCCACGCAGTTGGCTGCAGCAGAGAGCGGGCAAATGGACCCAAAATTAGTTTCGGGCCCGGGGACTTGGAAGGAGTTGAAGTACCCCACGACGATGCTCTGCTCATCAAAGCGGTAATAGCCAATTACACTATTCACCGCGTATTTGTTGACACATGGAGCTCAGTCAACATCATATTCAAGAAGGCGTTCGATCAGCTGCAAATTGATCGAGCCGAGCTGTTACCCATGACAACTCCGCTCTACGAGTTTACGGGTAACGAAGTTCAGCCGGTCGGACAGATCCGGCTGGCTACCTCGCTGGGAGAAGAGCCGCTTAGGAGGACAAGGACAACAAACTTCATGGTGGTCGACTCTCCCTCGTCCTACAACATCATTTTGGGATGACCGGCGCTCAGCGAATTCCGAGCGGTCGTCTCAACCTTCCATCAGAAGATCAAGTTCCCCGTGGAGGACATAGTGGGAGAAGTACGGGGAGATCAGCTAGCCGCTCGGCGATGCTACATCGAGATGGTCCAAGCAGAAGCCAATTTCGCTTGGAAAGCGCCCCGGATTGAGGTAAACGCCATCACAGAAAAGCCTCCCTCTTTAATTTATGAAGAAAAAGAGGAAGTGCAGATTCACCCAACCTGATCAGAGGCCACAACTGTTGGTTGCTACTCGGAAAACCTAGAGGTTCCACTGTACAAAAATTTTGTACAAAGGTCTGAACCTTTTCCTAGCTACCATGTGTTCTTTTAAATTAAATTTTAGATCGCCTGCGGAATTTAACACGTTTGATCCAATACTTAATCTATTTGTTCTTTTAGGTTTTGACTTGGATCTCCTGCGGAACTTAACACGTTCGACCCAAATCTCCTTAAGTTATTAATTCCATTAAATATTAATTTCCATAATTGGTTCCCAGTACTGACGTGGTGAGGCACATGGCCTTCTTGGATATGGGAGCAACCACCACCGACTAGACAAAACCTTTTATAGAAATCTAATATTTAATTTCCTAAAATAACTTTAGGTTAACCGAAAAGAACAATCAAATCACAAGGAAAAAAAACAAAAGAACACTATATCGAAAACAAATTCGAAACACTAGAATCATATGCCTCTTGTATTTAGTATTATTTCCAAAAATAACTAGTATGATGCGGAAAGAAAAAATACTAGTTATACCTTTTAGAAAAACCTCTTGATCTTCTACCGTATTCCTCTTCTAACCTCGGACGTTGTGTGGGCAAGATCTTCCGAGATGAGAAACCACCAAAGCACCTTCTTTTCCTTTCTTCAAATTTCGGCCAAGCACAAAGCTTCCAAAAGATGAAGATCTTTTCCACCAACCAAGCTCCAAGGGATGCAAGAAACAAAACCTCCTTTCTCTCCTTCTTCTCCTAGCTAGAACCGGCCACCATCAAGAGCTCCAAGAGGGGTTGCCGCCGGCCATAAGAAGAGAAGAGGAAGAAGCTAGGGCCGGCCACCAAGGAGGAAAAGAGAGGAGAAGAATAATAGAGTTCTACTCCCATGAAGGCACCTCTACCCCCTCTTTTATAATCCTTGGTCTTGGCAAATAAGGAAATTTTAATAAAAACTTCCTTAATTCTTTTGCCATGAAAAGGAAAATTTATTTAATTAAAAATAATTTCCTCCTCATAAATATCATGGTCGGCCACTTCTAATCTAAAACAAGGAAAGTTTAATTCACACAAGAATTAAAACTTTCTAATTTGTTTCTAGAAATTTATAAAAATTTCTTTAATAATTTTAATTCCTTGATGATTGATTAGTAAAAAGAAAATTTAAAATTAAAAAATCCTCTCCTTTTAATTCCACGTGATCGGCCTTAGCATTAATCAATATTGGCAAGCTTTTCTCACGTTGACTTAATTTGCAATCAAAAACGTGAGTTGCTTAAACAAGCTTCTCATGTGAATTTGCAATCAAATATGTTAGTTGCTTAAACACAAGCTTCTCACATGAATTTGCAAACAAAAACGTGAGTTGCTTAAACAAGCTTCTCACGTTGAATTAATTTGCAAGCAAAAACCGTGAGTTGCTTAACATTGATATCTCAAAGCTTCTCAAGCTTCTCACGTTGGCATCTCAAAATTTCTCACGTTGACACATCACAGCTTCTCACGTTGACAAATCAACGTTAGCAAGCAAAATGTTCACAAGCTTCCCGTGAGTTGTTGTTCTGTTCATGTTAATTTCAGCAGTGTGAAGCAACACAAACAACATGAACTAAAAGATGGACTTGGATGGATATAATTTTCTATATACAAGAGGTTACGATAGGGACCGAGAGGAGGAATTGGTTTTGGTCTCCCGATGAAATTAAGCTTCCCGTATTCGCCCCGAACACACAACTTAACTTCATCAATAATAATTCATACCACTAAAGAATTATTATTGAACTACCGCACCAATCCCAAATTACATTTTTGGGCTCCTTCTTATTATGAGTGTGTTAGTCTCCCTGTGTTTAAGATAACAAATGTCCACTAATTAAGTAAGTTACTGACAACTCACTTAATTAATATCTAGCTCCAAGAGTAGTACCACTCAACTTCATCGTCATGTCGGACTAAGTCCACCTGCAGGGTTTAACATGACAATCCTTATGAGCTCCTCTTGGGGACATTCTCAACCTAGATCACTAGGACACAATTTCCTTCTATAATCAACAACACACACTATAAGTGATATCATTTCCCAACTTATCAGGCTTATTGATTCATCGAACTAAATCTCACCGATTGATAAATTAAAAAAATAAATATCAAATATATGTGCTTGTTATTATATTAGGATTAAGAGCACACACTTCCATAATAACTGAGGTCTTTGTTTTTTTATAAAGTCAGTATAAAAGAAACGACCTCTAATGGTCCTACTCAATACACTCTAAGTGTACTTGTGTAATTATATAGTTAAGATAAACTGATACCTAATTACACTACGACCTTCCAATGGTTTGTTCCTTTCCATTATGGTCGTGAGCTAGTATTTATAATTTATAAGGTACTGATAACATGATCCTCTGTGTGTGACACCACACACCATGTTATCTACAATATAAATTAATTGAACAACTACATTTATCATAAATGTAGTCATTTGACCAATGTGATTCTTATTTCTAGATAAATGTTTATACCAAAAGCTAGGCTTTTAGTATACACTCTAACAACAACCTTTATTGTGTCCAATCTGGAAGAGAAGCAGAAAGAAGAACTGATCCAATGCCTCCGAAGAAATCATGATGTCTTCGTCTGGTCGACGCATGAGCTACATGTCAGGACGACGACCGATAAAGCAAAGAAAAGGGACTTGATGTAGGCGAATTCCATCATCCGGCGGAGGTGGAAAAACTTCGAGGGCCGCCATATCGCGGGTGCGGTTCAGTTGGTTGGCTAACGTATATTAGTCTCAAGCCGGCAACAAGTGGAGAGTGTGCATAGATTTTGATTTCAACAAAGTTTGCGAAAGATTTTATCCTCTCTCCGGATAGATCAATTTGGTGGACTCTACTACGTTGTCAGTGTATGCTCGGCGCCTACCGGGGCTATCACCAAGTTGCTCGCTTCGTGAAGATCAAGAAAAAGTCAGTGCCGACGGCACTTATTGCTATAATGTGATGCCGTTCGGATTGAAGAATGCGGGGCCACATATCAACGCTTGATGAATAAAGTATTCAGAGAGCGGATTGGGAGAATCTAGATTTATGTGGACGACATTCTCATTAAGTCCATCCGAGTGGCGATCTCTTCAAGGACATGGAAGAAACCTTCCAAACGCCTACGCAAATATGGAGTTAAGCTAAATCCCGAAGTGCTGTTGGAGCAAAGGAGGGCATTTTTGGGTACATAGTGACCGGCGGGGCATCGAAGCAAAGCCCAGCAAGGTGAAAGCTCTGCAAGATATGCCGCCTCCAAGAAATACAAGGGAAGTGCAGCGTTTGGCCGTCGGATAACCGCCTGTCGATTCATCTCAAAACCGTGATAGAGCCTTCCTTTTTCAAGATCTTCATGAAGGCTACAAAATTTCCTTTGGACAAAGAATCGTAAGGCGTTCGAAGATTTAAAGGCATATCTGAATTCGCTCCCGTATTAGCCAAACTAGTGTTGAGCCCTTGTGTATTTATCTATCCTCGTAAGCGACAATCGACTCGGCATTGGTGAGGGCGGCGGAGAGAGCCTGTATTTCCTTAGTCACATTTTAAAGAGTGAATCTCGCTACCTTTGGGCTCGAAAAGTTAGCCTTCGCTCTGGTCCTCGCCGCTCGGCCCTTCGTCCATATTTCTGGCGTATACCATCATTGTCAAAACCAATAGCGCTGGCGTGTATTTTGAATCGAGCGTCCCGGCTCATCAGTGGGCGAGCGGAGTTAAGTGAATCGACATCCAATACCGGCCAGCTCGGCGATCAGCGCAATCCTTGGCGATTTTGTGGTGAGGTGAAAAGACCCGGGCCGGAAGCTATGTGGAAATATATGTGGATGGGTCGTCCACTCGGCTCGAGCGGGATTGGAATATTGTTGCTCTCCCTCAAGAAGAAAAGATGCACTTATCCGTCCGTTGGATTATAAAGCTACCAACAATGAAGCGAGTATGAGGCCCTCATAGCTGGATTGCAGGCGCGGCATGTGGGAGGCGGTCGGGTAACGCTTCACTCGGATTCGCGATTGGCGCTCGGTGACTCTGGTACCTTGAAATCAATAGTGCTTGGCTCAAGCTCTACTGAAGCCTTGAGAAGCTCAAGCTGATTTTAGAAGTGGTTGTCGAGAAGATACCGAGCGAGAAAATCAGCGGTGATGAGTTAGCCAAACTCATGAGCTCAATAGCTGCAGTCGCCATTCAGTGACTAATTGAAAAGTACTATTGGTGGCGCCACGTCGATGGATGGAAGGTCTCACATTTCTAAGCGTGGCGAACACCCATCATTGAGTTCCTCCAATCACACCATCCAATGAGTATGAAGCCCGGTGCTAAGGAAGGAGGAGAGCGATGCTATTCACACTCATCGGCGATCGGCTTTACAAAAGGCTTTCTCACGCCGTTGTTGAAATCGTGAGCTCGGAGGACTCGGCACTCCCTCGAAGTACATCAAGGATCGTGCGGAGGACATCCGAAGGCGAGCACTAGTTAAGAAGATCCTGCTAGCTGGATACTTTTGGCCGACTTTACAAGCAGACGCCGCTCGGACCGTGTCGATGTGCCTTTCATGCCAGAAGTACCATAACTTCAACCACCGACCGGCAGAGGAAATGAAGGCATCAACAGTTTCATGTCCGTTCGATCAATGGGGAATGGATATTGTCGGTCCATTTCCGATGGCGACTGGGCAGCGGAAATTTTTGCTAGTGGCGGTTGATTATTTTTCCAAGTGGGTGGAGGCCGAGCCGCTGGCAAAGATCACCGAACAGATGGTCAAAAAATTCATCTGGCAACACATCATCTGTCGGTTCGGCATCCCTCGCCGATTGGTTTCCGACAATGGGCGGCAATTCACAGGGAAGTGTTGGTTGCTACTCGGAAAACCTAGAGGTTCCACTGTACAAAAATTTTGTACAAAGGTCTGAACCTTTTCCTAGCTACCATGTGTTCTTTTAAATTAAATTTTAGATCGCCTGCGGAACTTAACACGTTTGATCCAAAACTTAATCTATTTGTTCTTTTAGGTTTAGACTTGGATCTCCAGCGGAACTTAACACGTTCGACCCAAATCACCTTAAGTTATTAATTCCATTAAATATTAATTTCCATAATTGGTTCCCAGTATTGACGTGGCGAGGCACATAACCTTCTTGGATATGGGAGCAACCACCACCGACTAGACAAAACCTTTTATGGAAAGCTAATATTTAATTTCCTAAAATAACTTTAGGTTAACCGAAAAGAACAATCAAATCACAAGGAAAAGAAAAACAAAAGAACACTATATCGAAAACAAATTCGAAACACTAGAATCGTATGCCTCTTGTATTTAGTATTATTTCCAAAAATAACTAGTATGATGCGGAAAGAAAAATACTAGTTATACCTTTTAGAAAAACCTCTTGATCTTCTACAGTATTCCTCTTCTAACCTCGGACGTTGTGTGGGCAACGATCTTCCGAGATGAGAACCACCAAGCACCTTCTTCTTCCTTGCAAGTTTCGGCCATCAAAACTTCTTCTCGGATGAAGAGGTTCGGCCACCACCACTATGCTCCAAGGGATGCTAGAAAAGAGGCATCTTTTCTCTCCTTCTTCTCCTTCTTAGATCCGGACACCAAAGCTATCTCCACCATGAGAAAGTTTCGGCCACACAAAGGAGAGGAGAGAAAAGAAAGGGTCGGCCACACCCAAAGAAGAAAAGAGGGAGAAAAATAATAGAGATGTTCACCATGAAGCCTCCTCTACCTCCTCTTTTATAATCCTTGGTCTTGGCAAATAAAGAAAATTTAATAAAAACTTCCTTAATTCTTTTGCCATTGAAAAGGAAAATTTATTTAATTAAAAATAATTTTATTTTCATCATGTTAATCGCCGGCCACCTTAATCCCTTTAATCAAGGAAATTTTAATTCACACATGAATTAAAACTTCCTAATTTGCTTCCGGAAATTTATAAAAAAATTTCAAATAATTTTTCCCTTCATGGTGGTTAATAAAAAGGAAATTTTATAAATTAAAATATTTTTTTTAAACATGTGGATAAAAAGAAAGTTATCTCTAAAAAATTAAAATCTCTTTTAATCTACAAATAAGGAAAGATATCAAATCTTTTCTTAATCTTTTGTAGAAACTTATAAAAGAGAATATTTAATTTTAAACTCTCTTTTAAATCATGAACATGATTAAAAATGAAAGTTTTCTTAAAATTTAAAATCCTCCTTTAATCAACAAATAAGGAAAGATTTCAAATTTTAAACTCTCTTTTAAACATGTAGATGATTTACAAATAAGAAAAATTTTTACCAAAAAATTAAAATCATCCTTTTAAACTACAAATAAGGAAAGAGATTAATCTCTTCTCTTAATCTTTTGTAGAAAGTTATAAAATGAAATTTTTAATTTTTAAACTCTCTTTTAAAATCATGATATCCACATAAGAAATAATTTTAATAAAAACCTTTTTAATATTCTAGTGGCCGGCCACCTAAGCTTGGGACCCAAGCTTTGGTCGGCCACCTACATGACTCATCCGCTTGGTCTTGGCCGACCCTAGCTTGGGTTCCAAGCTTGCTTGGTCGGCTCCATTGGATGGGTAAGAAGGTGGGTATGCGGTGGGTATAAATCTCTATATACTAGAGGCTACGATAGGGACCGAGTGGAGGAATTGGTTTTGGTCTCCTGATGAAATTAAGCATCCCGTGTTCGCCCCGAACACACAACGTAATTTCATCAATAATAATTCATTCCACTAAAGAACTATTATTGAACTACCGCACCAATCCCAAATTACATTTTGGGCTCCTTCTTATTATGAGTGTGTTAGTCTCCCTGTGTTTAAGATAACAAATGTCCACTAATTAAGTAAGTTACTGACAACTCACTTAATTAATATCTAGCTCCAAGAGTAGTACCACTCAACTTCATCGTCATGTTGGACTAAGTCCACCTGCAGGGTTTAACATGACAATCCTTATGAGCTCCTCTTGGGGACATTCTCAACCTAGATCACTAGGACACAGTTTCCTTCTATAATCAACAACACACACTATAAGTGATATCATTTTCCAACTTATCGGGCTTATTGATTTATCGAACTAAATCTCACCCATTGATAAATTAAAGAAATAAATATCAAATATATGTGCTTGTTATTATATTAGGATTAAGAGCACACACTTCCATAATAACTGAGGTTTTTGTTCCTTCATAAAGTCAGTATAAAAGGAACGACCTCAAATGGTCCTACTCAATACACTCTAAGTGTATTAGTGTAATTATATAGTTAAGATAAACTAATACCTAATTACACTACGACTTTCCAATGGTTTGTTCCTTTCCATCTTAGTCGTGACCTACTGTTTATAATTTATAAGGAACCCGATAACATGATCTTCTGTGTGTGACACCACACACCATGTTATCTACAATATAAATTAATTGAACAACTACATTTATCATAAATGTAGACATTTGACCAATGTGATTCTTATTTCTAGAAAAATGTTTATACCAAAAGCTAGGCTTTTAGTATACACTCTAACAATCTCCCACTTATACTAAAAGACTAAGCTGCCATATCTGCTGCCATACATCTGATTCCCAACCCTTCAACATGCCCATCAAAAGCTCTTGCCTTAAGGACCTTAGTGAAAGGATCTATAGGTCATCACCTGATGCAATTTAGGCGGCAACAACTTCTCCTCGTTTATACGATTTCTCATATTGGGTGGTACTTGCGCTCTATTGTGTTTACTTGCCTTATAGACTTATGGTTTCTTCGAGTTTGCTACTTCACCAACATTATTACAATAAATTGTAATAATCTTTGGACAAACCAGAAATCATATCTAAGTCTATCTTGAGGTTATTGAGTCATTCAGCTTTTATGGCTACCTCAGAGGCTTGCCATATACTAAGCTTCTATGGTGGAGTCCAGAAAAACACCTATGCTTATCACTCTTCCATAGTTATGACTTTACCTCCTAAAGTAAACACAAAACCCCGAGGTTGACTTATTATTGTCCCTATCCGATTGGAAGTCAAAATCAATGTAACTTACAAGGAACAAATTAACCGCCTTGTAAGCTAGCATATAATCTCTAGTGCCTCTAAGGTACTTCAATATATGCTTTACTGCAGTCCACTGTCCTTGTCCTGGGTTACTTTGATATCTGCTAACTATGCCCTTGGCAAAACAGATTTATGATCTCGTGCATAGCATACATTAGGCTTCCGACAGCCGAAGCATAAAGAACTGCCTTTATTTCCTTTATCTCCTTTGATGTCTACAGAGACATATCTTTAGATAAAGTTACTCCATGCTGAAAAGGTAAGAAACCTTTCTTGGAGTATTGCATGCTTTAAAACGAGCAAGGATTTTTCCGATGTATGAAGCTTGGGATAAGTAAAATATTCTTTCCTTGCGATCCCTTATTACTTTGATCTCAAGAATATATACATTCTCCCAAGTCCTTTATATTGAATTGTATGGATAACCATACCCTTACTTCTGACAACATTTTGATATTGTTTCCAACTACCAAAAATGTTATCTGCGTATAGTACAAGAAATACCACCACGCTTCCATCACACCTTTTGTATACACAAGACTTATCCGGTTACTAAATCCATAGATCTGGATTACTTTGATAAACCGGATGTTCCAAGACCTTGAAGCTTTGCCTCAATCCATAGACTGATTGAGCTTGCACACAAGATGCTCTTAGCCCTTTGCAATGAACCCTTCTGGTTGCTTTATATGGATGCTTTCTTCAAGACTTCCATTAAGGAATGATGTCTTGTCATCCACTTGCCAAATAGATAAAAAAAATCCGGATAGACTTAAGCATGACTACTAGTGAAAAAGTTTCCTTTTTCATCAAGCCTTGCTTTGAAAGTTACTACCTTCCTGTCTATCCCTCTTTTCCTATTATAGACCTTTTTACACCTAACGGCTTTTACACCATTTGGTGATTCTACAAGCTTCCAGATTTTATTAGAATACATATATTCTAATTCTGTTATTCATTACTCTTTGCCAAGATGTTGCATCTTTATCTTGGAGTACTTCATCATATGACCGGAGATCAGGTTCATGTCCTCTAGGGATCGAATCCAAAAACTCTCCCAAAACATGAACCTATTTAGGTTGCCTAACAACCCTCCCACTATGACAAGGCACTTTCTGCAATTGTGTATCATTTGTGATACGTGTTGCAGTTTTCTTGTGGTATCTCATCTTGTACAGTTGGTACTAGGTTAGACATGTCCTTTATTATTTCCTTAAGAACAAATTTACTTATGAGCACGTGGTTTATTACATAGTCCTTTTCTAAAAATCGGTCATTGATGCTAACAATGACCTCATGATTTTTAAGACTATAAACCTACTTTCATTTCTCTAGGATAACCCACAAACAAGTGAATTCCTGTCCAACTTATCATAGTCTCTCTTCTGCATATGTGTTGGACTACCCGAATCCGAATATACTTCGAAATAAGCTTACGCCTATTCAGCAATTCTATATGAGTAGAGAGTTCTGACTTTGGAAGGTACTATATTCACTTCTCTTTCCAGAGTATATCCTAAAAATGATTTTGGTAATATTCTAAATAACTCATCAATCTACTTATTTCCATAAGAGTCCTATACCTTCCTTTTTCTACACCATTCTGTTGGGGTGTACCAGGTGCAGTTAGTTGGGAATGAATCCCTACTTCTGATAAGTGACTCCTAAATTCTCCCAAGAGGTACTTGCCACTACGATCTTACCATAGTGACTTTTACTTTAACATTTCTCCGCATCAGCCTTGTACTCTTTGAACTTAATCAAAGTACTTAGTCTTGCGGTACATTAAGTAAATTTATTTGTATCTTGAATAGTTGTCTATAAAATAGACAAAATATTCAATACTACCTCTTGTCTGGATAGACATAGGATCACACTAATCAGAATGAACCGATTTCAACATATCTTTGACTCCATACCCCTTGGACTTAAAAGCTTCTTGGTCATTTTCCTTCCAAGTAAGACTCGCAGGTTGGAAAGATTTCCACTACCAATGAACCCAAAAGTTCATCAGCTACCAATGAATCCTACTCAAGTATAACCTAGCTTTAGATGCCAAAGATATAATTGGTTCATTTCCGAAGGTTGCTTTCTCTTAAAATTAGAAGATGTGTTACTCATTTCCATTTGTTGCATCGTGGGAGTTATTGGATTATAAATTGTCAACCATCATACCAGAATAGATAACTTCCCTATTTTTCTTGATAACAACTTTGTTATCAAAATAGACACAATATCTATAATAGTTTAGAAACTGAAATCAAGTTCTTTCTAAACTTGGTACGTAAAGACAATTACTTAAAATCCATATTTTATTTTTATCAAAGGATAAACATCTCCCACTGCAACAGCTACCACTTTTACAGTAGTGCCCATGTGGACGATGATTTACCTTTCATTTAGTTGTCGGGTTTCCTGGAACCCTGCAATGAATTGCAGACATGATTAATGGCATCTTGTATCTACACTCCAAGTTCTGGTAGATAACACCACTAGACATGTTTCAACTAATGAATTAAATACACCTAAATTGTTCTTAGTTCTAAGAAGACAGTCTACCTTAATGTCCAAGTCCTATTTCCAATCATTACAATTGGGACTACTAAGTCTTTTTCTATAGTATGACTACTAGGGATTGACAAACATCCTAAGAATCACAAAAATATTTGGTCAAGATCAACTCCTTAAAATCTCCATGAATTTTGTGTATACAAAATCGAAGAGGAGATTTTATTCATTAATTTTATATCTCGTCAACTTGACGAATAAAATTAATAGTTGGTCTGTCTTTGATCAAATATTTGGTCAAAACTCTTTGAATTTAAAATAACATTGATTCCTCAAACAATATTATTTAAATTCACCAACACCTCAAATACCGTGAATTTTGCATGACACGTTAGTGTGGACGTATACAAATTCATCATTTGTAAGAGGAGGGTTTTACCCATTGACTATCTTGTCAATATAATTTTTTGACAAATAAAATTACCGGAAACACCATGAATCTTGTATGCCACGTTAGTGTGGATGTATACAAATTCAAACATTTGTAAGAGGGGTTTATTAATTTTATTATATTGTTAATCTAGTTTTATGACAAATCAATAATTGGTTTCCCTTTCGTCACACAAGTGATAGTAGTGACTCCGTTGGGGAGGATACTATTAAATGTGTCTAAGTGTATACCATTACTTGACACTAAGTCCATTAATAAGATTATGCCCCTTCCGTTGGGGAAGATCACACGCTCTTAATTAACTTCCTATAGTCATCCAAAAATGGAAGTTTGTTCTAGTGATCCACAAACAAGCTCATCCGTTATGGAGGAAGGCACTAAGAGCCAACGCGCAAGCTTGTTTGCATCACTTACAAACCAGTAATAGAGACCATGGGATTTACTTAAAAATCCCTCTCCCACTTAGTTATTTATAAATGAGGAATTTTAACTATGCTAGCCTACTAAATATGTAAACCAACATGCACACACAGCACAATATAAAAGCAATAAATAGAAAATCTAATTTTCAACTATTATGGCTTTTATCTCTAGTTGTCCTCCGTGTGTTGTCATCCCAAGCCGCTGCCATGTTTGGCCACCGCCACTGGGTCTAGCTGTCGCATCCATCTTGCTCCTAGTTCCGCTGCGCCTCTGGTCCTTAGAAGGTTCCACGCTTTGCAAGATTCGATCCGCGACATAAATAGGATTTTACATTTTTGATCCTATATTCCATAAAAGGAATGTACATGTATCTAGATCAAAAATAAAATCCTAATAAAACTAAATACAGCTCCTGCTGTATTTTATAATACAATCATGCACACACATATAAATGCCCTTGACATGTCCAAGGGTCTAATCACACACATAATAACTAAAAGTCATAATAGTTGCATCCTGCATCCACAAAGTTAGCACATCCTACTATTATCCTGCCTAAATTATGTATGACATGTGCATAATTAAATTAATACCAAATACACAGAGACAAAACCCTAGCTCTGATACCAATTGTTGGTTTCTACTCGGAAAACCTAGAGGTTCCACTGTACAAAAATTTTGTACAAAGGTCTGAACCTTTTCCTAGCTACCATGTGTTCTTTTAAATTAAATTTTAGATCGCCTGCGGAACTTAACACGTTTGATCCAAAACTTAATCTATTTGTTCTTTTAGGTTTAGACTTGGATCTCCTGCGGAACTTAACACGTTCGACCCAAATCACCTTAAGTTATTAATTCCATTAAATATTAATTTCCATAATTGGTTCCCAGTACTGACGTGGCGAGGCACATGGCCTTCTTGGATATGGGAGCAACCACCACCGACTAGACAAAACCTTTTATGGAAAGCTAATATTTAATTTCCTAAAATAACTTTAGGTTAACCGAAAAGAACAATCAAATCACAAGGAAAAGAAAAACAAAAGAACACTATATCGAAAACAAATTCGAAACACTAGAATCATATGCCTCTTGTATTTAGTATTATTTCCAAAAATAACTAGTATGATGCGGAAAGAAAAATACTAGTTATACCTTTTAGAAAAACCTCTTGATCTTCTACAGTATTCCTCTTCTAACCTCGGACGTTGTGTGGGCAACGATCTTCCGAGATGAGAACCACCAAGCACCTTCTTCTTCCTTGCAAGTTTCGGCCATCAAAACTTCTTCTCGGATGAAGAGGTTCGGCCACCACCACCATGCTCTAAGGGATGCTAGAAAAGAGGCATCTTTTCTCTCCTTCTTCTCCTTCTTAGATCCGGCCACCAAAGCTATCTCCACCATGAGAAAGTTTCGGCCACACAAAGGAGAGGAGAGAAAAGAAAGGGTCGGCCACACCCAAAGAAGAAAAGAGGGAGAAAAATAATAGAGACGTTCACCATGAAGCCTCCTCTACCTCCTCTTTTATAATCCTTGGTCTTGGCAAATAAAGAAAATTTAATAAAAACTTCCTTAATTCTTTTGCCATTGAAAAGGAAAATTTATTTAATTAAAAATAATTTTCTTTTCATCATGTTAATCGGCGCCCACCTTAATCCCTTTAATCAAGGAAATTTTAATTCACACATGAAATAAAACTTCCTAATTTGCTTCCGGAAATTTATAAAAATTTCTCAAATAATTTTTCCCTTCATGGTGGTTAATAAAAAGGAAATTTTATAAATTAAAATATTTCTTTTAAACATGTGGATAAAAAGAAAGTTATCTCTAAAAAATTAAAATCTCTTTTAATCTACAAATAAGGAAAGATATCAAATCTTTTCTTAATCTTTTGTAGAAACTTATAAAAGAGAATATTTAATTTTAAACTCTCTTTTAAATCATGAACATGATTAAAAATGAAAGTTTTCTTAAAATTTAAAATCCTCCTTTAATCAACAAATAAGGAAAGATTTCAAATTTTAAACTCTCTTTTAAACATGTAGATGATTTACAAATAAGGAAAGTTTTTACCAAAAAATTAAAACCATCCTTTTAAACTACAAATAAGGAAAGAGATTAATCTCTTCTCTTAATCTTTTATAGAAAGTTATAAAATGAAATTTTTAATTTTTAAACTCTCTTTTAAAATCATGATATCCACATAAGAAATAATTTTAATAAAAAACCTTTTTAATATTCTAGTGGTCGGCCACCTAAGCTTGGGACCCAAGCTTTGGTCGGCCACCTACATGACTCATCCACTTGGTCTTGGCCGGCCCTAGCTTGGGTTCCAAGCTAGCTTGGTCGGCCCCATTGGATGGGTAAGAAGGTGGGTATGCGGTGGGTATAAATCTCTATATACTAGAGGCTACGATAGGGACCGAGAGGAGGAATTGGTTTTGGTCTCCTGATGAAATTAAGCATCCCGTGTTCGCCCCGAACACACAACTTAATTTCATCAATAATAATTCATTCCACTAAAGAACTATTATTGAACTATCGCACCAATCCCAAATTATATTTTGGGCTCCTTCTTATTATGAGTGTGTTAGTCTCCCTGTGTTTAAGATAACAAATGTCCATTAATTAAGTTACTGACAACTCACTTAATTAATAGCTCCAAGAGTAGTACCACTCAACTTCATCGTCATGTTGGACTAAGTCCACCTGCAGGGTTTAACATGACAATTCTTATGAGCTCCTCTTGGGGACATTCTCAACCTAGATCACTAGGACACAGTTTCCTTCTATAATCAACAACACACACTATAAGTGATATCATTTTCCAACTTATCAGGCTTATTGATTTATCAAACTAAATCTCACCCATTGATAAATTAAAGAAATAAATATCAAATATATGTGGTTGTTATTATATTAGGATTAAGAGCACACACTTCCATAATAACTGAGGTTTTTGTTCCTTCATAAAGTCAGTATAAAAGGAACGACCTCAAATGGTCCTACTCAATACACTCTAAGTGTATTAGTGTAATTATATAGTTAAGATAAACTAATACCTAATTACACTATGACTTTCCAATGGTTTGTTCCTTTCCATCTTAGTCGTGAGCTACTGTTTATAATTTATAAGGAAACCGATAACATGATCTTCTGTGTGTGACACCACACACCATGTTATCTACAATATAAATTAATTGAACAACTACATTTATCATAAATGTAGACATTTGACCAATGTGATTCTTATTTCTAGATAAATGTTTATACCAAAAGCTAGGCTTTTAGTATACACTCTAACAGGAAGGTGCTAGAGGATTGGTGCAAAAGCTACGGCATTGAGCAACACTTCACGTCCGTGGCTTATCCCCAAAGTAACGGTCAAGCCGAAGTAGCCAATCGGGAAATTCTTCATATTCTGCGCGCTCGGCTCGACCATTTGGGAGGAAGTTGGCCGGATGAAGTGCCGGGCGACTTATGGGCCATCCGAACGACTCAAGGAGCGTCACGCCGTTCCATTTGGTGTATGGCGGCGGTCATTCCGGTTGAAGTCGGCGTTGACCGTCCGGATCTAGAGCTATGATGATGGCAACGCCAAACGGAGGAACATGGAGCTGGATTTGGTCGACGAGGAGCGAGCTAAGGCGTCCGTCCGGCTGGCGTCAGCGGATGAAGCAAAATTACAACCGCTGTAATCCCGGATCATTCGGTCGGCGATCTTATGGAAGAAAGTCAAGCCGATCGGCGACATCGACAAACCGAGGCACCGTGGGCCCCTTCAGGTTATTGAAAGCTCGCTCAGAGCCTATTATTTAGAGGATGAAGACGGACGGCGGACCATGGAGCGTGAATCACCTCCAGCCTTATCGAGCGGGGTGAAAGGTGCACGAATGTAAATCATTTTTGTATATGTTAGTCGCCCATGTCCCTGTAATGCAGGAAGCAAAATTAATTCAAAGGATGGCCAATGGATCCGCCGATCGGCAGCATCAAAATTAGCCTGGAAGACCGTCGAGCTCCGACGTTAAATATCAAGAGACGAGCAAAGGATAGTCTCCGAGCGGAAGACCGTCGAGCGCCGAGCAGAACGTCATCATCCGAGCGGAAGGCCGTCGAGCTCCGACGTTAAATATCGAGAGACGAGCCGGCGTCTATAAACGTCCGAGCGGAAGACCGTCGAGCTCCGACGTTAAATATCGAGAGACGAGCCGGCGTCTATAAACGTCCGAGCGGAAGACCGTCGAGCTCCGACGTTAAATATCGAGAGACGAGCCGGCGTCTATAAACGTCCGAGCGGAAGACCGTCGAGCTCCGACGTTAAATATCGAGAGATGAGCCGGCGTCTATAAACGTCCGAGCGGAAGACCGTCGAGCTCCGACGTTAAATATCGAGAGACGAGCCGGCGTCTATAAACGTCCGAGCGGAAGACCGTCGAGCTCCGATATCGAGAGACGAGTCGGTGTCTATAAACGTCCGAGCGAAAGACCGTCGAGCTCCGACGTTAAATATCGAGAGACGAGCCGGCGTCTATAAACGTCCGAGCGGAAGACCATCGAGCTCCGACGTTAAATATCGAGAGACGAGCCGGCGTCTATAAACGTCCGAGCGGATAGCCATCCACATGGTATAATCAACGATAGCCTGGTCCTTAAGACCAACATACGGCTGAGCGGCTCGCTTATCAAAAATATACGGAAAATCCCTTTTGGGGGTAAGGCACCAAGCAAAAATTGGTCAATGAGAACTAAAGATAATTACCATACCAACGAAGGGCATTACCATGCCGAGCGGCTGCTCAGTCGCATGATGAAAGACGTTATTAAAGACAATCTACTTTAGTCTGACAAAGCGTGGTGTCGAGTGGAGGAGTTTTAAAGAACACTTTAGTTATGACGAGAGACAAATTTCTTGCCAAAACAAAAGTTGAAGGAAAGGAAAAGATTATCTATTAAGCACAAGGCTAACAAAAAAAAAAAAAAAGTTACAGCAAAAGTAAGTTGGGCCGAACGGCGGGGATACAAAAAAGTTCATAGGAAACACTCCTCATGCATTGAAATCAAAAAGAGCATCAAGGATGGCGCCCATCACGGTCGCGAGGTCCTCGGGAGTGATGGTCAGCTCGGCAGGCAGGTGGCCTTTGGCCTTTAAGTGATCCACAGCCGCTTTGATCGCCTCTTCAAAGGTGAGGGAGATCTTGTCAGTAAATTTCTCCCCAAAGGCATCCGAGCGGATGAATGCCTTCCTCACCTCGTCGGAGCGAGCCGACTCCCCCTCTTGATACTGGCAGCTTGGAGATCCTTCAAATCTCCATCAAATCTTTGAAGATCGGCCGAGCGGCTCTCCTTCTCGGTGGCCAGAAGAGCGTCCAGATCCTTGATTCGTTGCTCCAGCCCTCTGATCTCCACCTTCATTAGGTCCATGTCATCGATGGCCTGGCGCTTCCGGGTGGTCGCTGTCTTGATTTCCTTATCTTGTTGTTTGACCATCGCTTCGAGCCGAACGACCTTGCTCGCCAGATCGGAAGCTCGTTTCCGTTCGGCTTCCAGTGATTTTTCGGCCTTCTCCAGAGCGGCCGTCGACTGTCGGCTGTCTCCCGCGGCCTTGAGTTTCTTCAATTCATCCTCCAGCTCGGCCAACCGATTGCTAACGGCAATCTGCTCCACCCAGTTCTACGAGCAAAAGTGAACAGGTTAAAAACTTAATTCAAATACACGAACAAAGAAAAAGAGCATACCCCGGTGGCCTGTTGAAGGTTGCTGTCGCCGAGCTGCCCGAGAGTCATCTCTTTTATTCGGCGCCAAGCGTCCTCCCAAGCTTTTGCAAGATGGCCCGTCAAGGTGATCTGCTGCTCGGGGACCACTGGCCGATCAGCAGCAGCCATGTATTCCTCTGAGGGGAGGCGCAGGACGGTTTTAATTAAATTTGAGCCGCTCGGCTCGCTCTGAGAAGCATCGGCCTTACCGGACGGCCCACCGGTGAACGAGGAAGGAAGCTCGCCCAAACGCCTGATACGGCGCAGAGTTCTTGAAGGGCTGGACGGCGGCACCTCAGAGCTTGCCCTCGGAGAGCCATGTGGGGTCGGGGTACTCTCTAGGGAAACCGTCCCGGACAACACCGGAGCATCCGCGCCCCGCTCGGGCTGTGGCTCATCAAGTGGAGTTGAGGCAGAGGCAGATTCCGGTCGTCGGCGCTTCCGAGTGACTAGCGGAACATCATCGGTCAAACGACCCTCTACCTCGGCTTGGGTAGAAGGTTCTGTGCCGCCCGCTGCCTCGTCAGGAGAGGTAGTAGCTGCTAAGGCTTCAGGGGCATCCTGAGTCCCCTCGCCTAATTCGCCGGTCGGATCGGCTGGATCAAGGCCCCGCTCGGCGACCTCCTTGTTCTTCACCGCCTCAATCTGAGCGGCTTTCAATTTGAGCTTCTCGGTCACTTTAGCACGCCACATGACTTCAGCTGCAGAAACAAAGATTAAATCAATTAGAACAAAAGAAAAAGGAGGGATGAGAATCGCTTACTCATGCTGCAGGGCAGATCGGCGGGGGTAGAAGACAAGCCGAATATGTTCATTACTCCCGGAAGGAGCAGCTTGTCAATATGATAGCGCTGACCAACCAGCCGTTCGACTGCATGAAGGTAGGCCGCGTCGCCTCTAAATTTGCCGAGCTCCGGTTGCGCTGGCATCGCCGTCTGCCACTTGGTGCGAAAAGTTGGCCACTCGGGAAAACGTATATAGAAAAAATGCTCCTTCCAATGTTTGTTGGAGCTCGGCATGTTATCGAAGAGGACGAAACCTATCCTAGACTGGAAAACAAAGGTGCCCCACTCGGCTTGCTTGGGATAAAAAAAGTAGTGGAAAAATCTTAGGGTCGAGGGGGATGCCGTTCAGTTTGAATAAAATTATCACCCCGCTCAGCAGCCTTACGGAGTTCGGAACTAGTTGGCTGAGCGGGATGCGGAAGTAGTTGCGGGTCGGAAGGAATGTCGTAAGTCCGAGCAAGACGCAACGCGTCCTCCTCGTCAAAACGGCTCTCCATGGTCATGTACCATAGACCCGGAGCGTCGCCGGTCGACTGCGAGGTGCTAGTCATGGTCGAAAGACAAGAATACGGGACCAAAAGGGAAGGTTCAAGCGAGGAATGGAGGAAAACCGACTGAAGGAAACAATTAACAGAAAGAAGAAAACGTTGGGAACGAGAAAGAGGGTCTTACGAGCAAGAGAGATGATCGACGGGGGCCTGGGGGTTGCCGAAGAGCTGAGGGGCAAGGTCGCCGGAGAAGAAAACGAGCAGAGGGGCGCCGGAGGAGGATGAAGCAACAATGCGGCGGAAACGGAGTCGCGGGCTTTATATCGCCGCCCAGGAGCAACCTCCACCGTCCGATCCAGGGCGTCGATAACGAGGTCATCATCCAGCCGTTCATTTCAAACGGCGACTGTCCCATCGGATGTGATGCCACCGCCATACCCTGACAAGAGAAAGGTAGCCACGTGTCAGCAAGTTACGGGTTAACGCACGTGGTTGACGGAAGCTTCGGCATGAATTCCTAGGCATGGGCAAGCTATCGCCGAACGGCTGAGCATCCATTAACCCGTCTGAGCGGACTAAGGTATCGGTTGTCCCTTGATCAGATCGGCAGTCTAGTCAGTCGGACTTCGCCTCCTTCGACTAGACTTGAAGGGAAGGCAAGTGATCCGGTGGTTAGAACAGGGGACCCCCATTCTGAGGGGTCCATGCCACGATGGAGTCAAAAGGCCAAGTGGCCGACCGGCTAGGCAGACCAACCGGTGAATAACTGAGGCAATAGGCGCCCCGACTAAAGTTGGGGTTCCGACGCTCAATGGAACAGTAGTAAAGAGCCGAGCGGAAGGCCTAAGAGAAGTTGATGTACTGCTAACAGTTCTTACATAGCACCCTACCGAAACTCTCTCCAGCATATCGCTGCAAACGACAGTCCGGACGTGAGGAGAGTGCCGCCCGGACTGCGCATGAGATGAGGTCCGTCTGGCCGGCGCGTGAACTCTCCGTTCAGCTGGACGGACAGACGTCCCGACCTGTTGTGGGTAAAGGGGGACAGGAACATCTTCTGACAGCCGTCAAGTCATATGGCTAGGCCATACTCTAAATCTGACAACGAGGTGTTCTGTTGTCCCATCGAAGACGTGATTGGACTGTAGCAGTATGGCGTCAGGTAAGCTTTCTGACAGACACACACCCAAGCTTTCTGACAGACGCACAGGAACCCTTCCACCGTTGTATATAAAGAGCCGTAGACTTCGCCGGAGATACGCATTCTACAAGCTTTGGAGCCACTTTCTTTACCAATTGCTTGCCTGACTTGAGCGTCGGAGGGTCACCGCCGGGAACCCCTTCCCGGCCCGACTTCTGTGCAGGGTCGCCGGAGCTTCGTACGACCAGTCGAAGACCCACATCAGCAACCGGAGAGCGCCATGTGCCCAGCGTCCGTTGAGTCAGCGTTCGGACAGGATCAATGATGATAGAAAATTTTAATTTTAAAACTTATATCCCTTTTTTCCTTAAACCATGAGGATGGTTAAAAAAGGAAAGTTTTAAAACTTTTAAAACTCTCTATTAAAACATGTGGCCTAATTCAAAATAAGGAAAGTTTTTAAAAATTAAAATCTCTCTTTTAAAACTTATAGTTTTCTACAAAGAGAAGATTTTAAAAATTCAAAACAACCCTCCTATTTGAATTAATGTTGGCCGGCCCCTACAAGCTTGGTCACCAAGATATAGGGCCGGCCCCTATAAGAGGATATGGCCGGCCATTGCTTGGTCACCAAGCAATGGTCCGGCCCCCTTCTTGGACACCAAGAAGAGCCTTACATTTGGATGGACTTGAGGCTATAATGAGGCTACGACAGGGACCTAGAGGAGAAATTGGTTTTGGCCTCCCGATGAGCTTGAGTATCCCGTGTTCTCCCCGAACACATAACTCAAGTTCATTGATAATAACTCATTCCACTAGAGAGTTATTACCGCACTACCGCACCAATCCCAAATTACATTATGGGCTCCTTCTTATCATGAGTGTGTTAGTCTCTCTGTGTTTAAAATTACGATTGTCCACTAATTAAGTAAGTTACTGACAACTCACTTAATTAATATCTAGCTCCAAGAGTAGTACCACTCAACTTTATTATCATGTCGGACTATGTCCACCTGCAGGGTTTAACATGACAATCTTTATGAGCTCCTCTTGGGGACATTCTCAATCTAGATAACTAGGACACAGATTCCTTCTATAATCAACAACACACACTATAAGTAATATCATTTCCCAACTTATCGGGCATATTGATTTATCGAGCTAAACCTCACCCTTTGATAAATCAAAGAAATAAATATTAAATATATGTGCTTGTTATTATATTAGGATTAAGAGCACATACTTCCATAATAACTAAGGTTTAGTTCTTTTACTAAGTTAGTACAAAAAGAACTTACCTAAATGATCCTACTCAATACACTTAAAGTGTATCAGTGTAATTTATTAGTCAAGATAAACTAATACTTAATTACACTACGACTATACTGATGATTTGTTCCTTTCCATCTTAGTCGTGAGCATCTGTTTATAATTTATAAATAGCCGACAACATGATCTTCTGAGTATGACACCACACTCCATGTTATCTACTATATAAATTAATTGAACAATTACATTTATCAAATAAATGTAGAAATTGACCAATGTGATTTTTTTTATTTCAACAAATAAATGTTTACAAAAGCTAGACTTTTAGTATACACTCTAACAATCTCCCACTTATACTAAAAGACTAAGTTGCCATATCTGTTGTCTTACATCTGATTCCCCTCCCCTCCATATGCCGATCAAAAGCTTTCGCCGGAAGGGCCTTTGTGAAAGTATCTGCTAGGTTATCTTTTGATGCAATTTTGGCGACGACAACTTTTCCTCGCTTGACGATGTCTCGTATCAGGTGGTACTTGCGCTCTATATATTTACTTGCCTTATGAGCTCGTGGTTCCTTCGAGTTTGCAACTACACCGCTATTATCACAATAAATTGTGATGATCTTAGGCAAACCAGAAATCACATCTAAGTCCATTAGAAAGTTCCTGAGCCATACGGCTTCTTTTGCTGCCTCAGAGGCTGCAACATACTCAGCTTCCATAGTTGAGTCAGAGACGCATTTCTGCTTAACACTCCTCCATGCAATGGCTCCACCTCCTAGAGTAAACACATAGCCTGATGTTGACTTACTATTGTCCCTATCTGATTGGAAGTCCGTATCCGTGTAACCCACAGGGAGCAAATCATCTGCTTAGTAAACTAGCATATAATCTCTAGTCCTTCTCAGGTACTTTAATATATACTTTATCGCAGTCCAATGCCCTTGTCCAGGGTTACTCTGATATCTGCTAACCATGCCTATGGCAAAACAAATATCAAGTCTCGTACACAACATTGCATACATAAGTCTTCCTACAGCCGATGCATAAGGAACTGCCTTCATGTCCTCAATCTCCTTGAATGTCTTTGGAGACATCTCTTTAGATAAGGCTACTCCATGTCTAAAAGGTAAGAAACCTTTTTTGGAATTTTGCATGCTAAAACGAGCAAGGATTGTGTCTATATATAAAGCTTGGGATAGGCACAACATTCTTTTCTTGTGATCCCTTATAACTTTGATCCCAAGAATGTGTGCACATTCTCCTAAGTCCTTCATATCAAATTTTTTGGACAACCATACCCTTACATCCGATAATACCTTGACATTGTTGCCAATTAACAAAATATCATCTACGTATAGTATAAGAAATACCACCACATTTCCGTTATACTTCTTGTATACACAAGACTCATCCGGACACTGAATAAATCCAAATGACTGGATTACTTCATTAAACCGGATGTTCCAAGATCTTGAAGCTTGCTTCAATCCGTAAATGGACCGATTAAGCTTGCACACTAGATCCTCTTTGCCTTTTTCAATGAACCCTTCTGGTTGCTTCATATGGATGTTTTCTTCAAGACTTTCGTTAAGGAAAGCTGTTTTGACATCCATTTGCTAAATCTCATAATCCATATGAGCAGCAATGGATTAAGCATGGCTACCGGTGAAAAAGTCTCCTCATAGTCGATTCCCTCTTTCTGAGTATACCCTTTCGCAACAAGCCTTACTTTGAAGGTTTCTACCTTCCCATCTGTCCCTCTTTTCCTTTTATAGATCCACTTGCATCCAACGGCTTTTACACCATCAGGTGGTTCTACAAGCTCCCAGATCTTATTAGAGTACATAGACTTTATTTCAGAATTCATTGCCTTTTGCCAAGATACTGCATCTATATCTTGGAGTGCTTCATCATATGTCCGGGGATCAAGTTCATGTTTACCCGGTATCAAGTCCGAAGACTCTCCCAAAAACATAAATCTCTCAGGTTGTATTACAACCCTCCCACTACGATGAGGCACCGTCTGTGGTTGTGTATCATGTGCAACACGTGTTGCAGTCTCTTGTGGTACTTCATCTTGTACTGTTGGTACTGAAGTAGACGTGTCCTCTCTAATTTCTTCTAGAACTATTTCACTCATGAGCTTATGGTTCATTACATAATCTTCTTCTAAAAATCGAGCATTGGTGCTAACAATGATCTTCTGATTTTTAGGATTATAAAACAAATCACCTTTCGTTCTCTTAGGATATCCAACAAACAGACAAACTTCTGTACGTGATTCCAACTTGTCAGTATCTCCCTTCAGCACATGTGCTGGACTACCCCATATCCGGATATGATTCAAACTAGGCTTACGCCCATTCTATAATTCCATGGGAGTAGAAGAAACTGTTTTAGAAGGTACCATATTCAGAATGTACACTGCTGTTTCTAAAGCATATCCCTAAAATGAATTTGGTAATTCTGAATAACTCATCATCAATCTAACCATTTCCATAAGAGTCATATTCCTTCATTCTGCCACACCATTCTGCTGGGGTGTACCAGGTGTAGTCAATTGGGATTGAATCCCAACTTCTGATAAGTAATTCCTAAACTCTCCAAAGAGGTATTCGCCACCACGGTCGGACCGTAGTGTCTTGATACTTTTACCAAGACGTTTCTCCACATTAGCCCTATATTCTTTGAACTTGTCAAAGCATTTAGACTTGCGGTGCATCAGGTAAATGTATCCCTATCTTAAATAATCGTCTATAAAGGAGATAAAGTATTAATAACCTCCTCTTGCCTGGATAGACATAGGACCACACAAATCAGAATGAACCAGTTCTAACGCATCTTTGGCTCTATACCCCTTGGCCTTAAAAGGTCTCTTGGTCATTTTACCTTCCAAGCAAGATTCACATGTTGGAAAGTTTTCCAACTCTAATGAACCCAATAGTCCATCGGCTACAAGCCTTTGAATCCTACTTAAATTAATATGTCTAAGCCTTAGATGCCAAAGATATGTTTGGCTCATTTCCGAAGGTTCTTTTCTCTTTTTAGAGTTAGAAGATGTGTTATTAATTTTCATATTTTGCTTTGTGGGAGAAATTAGATTTAAAGTGTATAAATTGCCAACCAATACACCAGAACAGATAATCATCTTATTTCTCTTTATAACCACATTGTTACTAAAAGAAACTGAATATCCATCCAAATACAGTTTAGAAACTGAAATAAATTATTTCTAAAACTGGGTACATAAAGACAATTTCTTAAAATCAAATTTCTATTCCTATCAAATGATAAGTAGACGTCTCCCACTGCAACAACCGCCACCTTAGTAGCATTACCCATGTAGACAGTTATCTCTCCATCAAATAGTCGTCGGGTTTCCTGGAACCCCTGCAAAGAATTGCAGACATGATCAGTGGCTCCCGTATCTACACACCAGGTACTGGTAGATAACACCACTAAACATGTTTCAACTACTAGAGTATGAGATATACCTTTATTGTTCTGGTTCCTACGAGGATAGTCCGCTTTCCAATGTCTAGACTGCTTGCAGATGAAGCACTTGCCCTTTGGCTTCTTCATTCCAGCTTTCTGTCCTGTATTCTGAGGTTTATTTACCTTCTTTGCTGAAAAGACCTGTTTCTTCTTCTTCTTGCCTTTCGACTTAGAAGTAGAACCATTTTCAGCATAGTGAATCTGAGAACCGTGACGAAATATTCCTTCTGCTGCCTGTAGTTCTGTCAGAAGTTCTGCCAACGTATACTCTCCTTTGTTCATGTTATAGTTCAGGCGGAACTGCTCAAAACTTCTGGGTAGCGTTTGGAGAATTATATCATCCTAGGTTTCCCCATCGATTTCTCCTCCAAGGACTTGTATTTCATTCAGATAAGCCATCATTTTGAGGATATGATCCCTTATGGGTGTCCCCTCAGTCATGGTGGCTGTCATTAGCTTCCTCATCGCCTCTTGCCTAGCAGTCCGACTCTGGTGCCCAAAGAGTTCTTTGAGATTGTTCATTATATCATAAGCTGTTGGTAAATCTTGATGCTGATGTTGCAATACATTTGACATAGATGCCAAAATGTAACACCGTGCCATCTCATCAGCTTTTACCCATTTCTTATGATACTCAATCTCCTCTGGGGTAGAGTCACCGTCAGGTGTATCAGGGCAAGCCTCAGTCAATACAAACTTATAGCTTTCAACAGTAAGAACAATGTCCAGGTTTCTTTTCCAATCAATATAGTTGGGACAAGTAAGTTTGTTCTCTTTCAGTATAATAGCTAGTGGGTTGAAAGTCATCCTAAGCATCACAAAAATAAACTTTGGTCAAGACTCTAAATTTAGAATAATATTGATTCCTCAAACAATACTATTTTAAATTAACCAACACCTCAAATCACCGTGAATATTGCATGCCACGTTAGTGTGGACGTATACAAATTCATCATTTGTAAGAGGAGGGTGTGACCCATTAATTTTATTATGTTGTCATCCTAACTTTATGACAAATAAAATTAATAGTTGATTTCACTTTGGTCACACAAGACAATAGCAGTGACTCCGTTGGGGAGGATACTATTGAATGCGTCTAAGTGTATACCATTACTTGATACTAAGTCCATTAAATAGGATTGTGCCCCTTCAGTTGAAGAAGATCACACGCTCCTAAATAATTTCTTATAACCATCCATAAAAGGAAGTTTGATCTAGTGATCTGCAAAAAACCCATCCGTTGTGGAGGGAGGCACTCAGAGCCAACACGCAGGCTTGTTGCATCACTTACAAACCAGTAATAGAGACCATGGGATTTATTAAAATCCCTCTCCCACTTAGTTATTTAAAAATGAGGATTTTTAACCTATCCTAGCATACATCACATGCATATAAACATCACAGTAAATAAAAGCAATAAATTTGGAAATTAATTTTCCAACTATTATGGCCTTTTTCATCACTGTCTTCAGTATGCTCCAACCCTAGCTGCTGCCATCTTTAGCTACCGCCATCAGGTCGAGTTGTCGCATCCTTCTTGCTTCTTATTCCGCTGCGCCTCTGGTGCTCCAAAAGTACCATGCCTTGCAAGAATCTGATCCACGACAAAAATAGAATTTTACATATATCGATCCTATATTCCACGAGGGAATGTACATGTATTCTAGATAGAACAAAAATAAAATTCTAAAAAATAATACAGCTCCTGCTGTATTTTATACATACAATCATGCACACAAATAATGCCCTTGACATGTCCAAGGGTCCAATCACACACAATTATCAATAAGCCATAATAGTTGGAGCCTGCAACCAAAGAGTTAGCACATCCTACTATTTTCCTGCCTAAATTATGTATGACATGTGCATAACCTATTTGAATTCTAAAAATATACAGAGGCAAACCCAAGCTCTGATACCAATTGTTGGTTAAACCTAGGAAAACGTACCGGTTCCACTGTACAAAAATTTTGTACAAGTGTCGAACCTTTCCTTAAATAACCTATTGTGTTCTTTAGAAGTTAAATTAAGAATCGCAGACGGAACTTAACATCATTGATTCCAAATTTAACTTATCTGTTCTTAATGGTTTAGATTTGAATCCCAAGCAGAACTTAACACTATTGATTCAAATCTACCTAGATTATTAATTCCATAAATATTAATTTCCAAAATTGGCTTCCAGGACTACATGGCGAGGCACATGACCTTCTTGGATATAGGAGCAACCACCACCGCCTAGGCAAAGCATTTTAAGGAAAGCTAATATTTATTTCCTTAAATAAGTCTAGGTTAACCGAAAAGAACAATGGAATCACAAATTCGAAAAAGAAGAAAACACAAAATCGAAAAATAAATTCGATTAAACTAGATCTAATTGCCTCTTGTATTTAGAATTCTTACAAAGAGAAAAACTAGCATGATGCGGAAAACAATTGCTAATTATACCTTCTCTTTGTATGCTAATGACCTCGAGATCTTCTGCCGTATTCCTCGCCTCGCCTTAGACGTCGTGTGGGCGACGATCCTCCAAGATGAATACCACCCAAAAGCTTCCTCCTTCTTCTTCTAAAATCCGGCTACCACCACCACCAAGGAGAAGAGAGCAAAGGGAGAGGAAGAAGGGAGAGGGTCGGCCACACCAAGAGATCACCCAAGCAAAAGAATAAGAGTTGTATCTCATGAAGCCCCCTCACCCCTTCTTTTATATTACTTGCCCAAGGCAAATAAGGAAAAACCTTTTACAAAAAATAAAATCATCCAAGAGTTTTTCCTTTTTCCTTTTTATTTTTCCTTTTCTTTCCTCTTGATTGAATCAATCATCAATCAATGGTTGAGATCAATCCTATTTGGTTTAAGATTGGGATTGGCCGGCCCCTTGTTGGACACCAAGCAAGGTGGCCGGCCACCATATTTTGGAAAGAAAAAATAATAATTTTTATAAAATTTTATAAGAAGAAAACTCTTATAAATTTTACAAGCTCTCTTTCCTAAAGTTAAAAAAGGAAAGTTTCTAAAAATTAAAATCATGTTTTAAAATTTAAAAAGTCTCTTATAAAATTTACTTTTTTAACATGATGATAAAAAATTTTAATTTTAAAACTTATCTCCCTTTTTTCCTTAAACCATGAGGATGGTTAAAAAAGGAAAGTTTTAAAACTTTTAAAACTCTCTATTAAAACATGTGGCCTAATTCAAAATAAGGAAAGTTTTTAAAAATTAATATCTCTTTTAAAACTTATAGTTTTCTACAAAGAGAAGATTTTAAAAATTCAAAACCCCTCCAATTTGAATTAATGTTGGCCGGCCCCTACAAGCTTGGTCACCAAGCTATAGGGTCGGCCCCTATAAGAGGATGTGGTTGGCTATTGTTTGGTCACCAAGCAATGGTCCGGCCCCCTTCTTGGACACCAAGAAGAGCCTTACATTTGGATGGACTTGAGGCTATAATGAGGCTACGACAGGGACCTAGAGGAGAAATTAGTTTTGGCCTCCCGATGAGCTCTAGTGATACCGTGTTCTCCCCGAACACACAACTCAAGTTCATCGATAATAACTCATTCCACTAGAGAGTTATTACCGCACTACCGCACCAATCCCAAATTACATTATGGGCTCCTTCTTATCATGAGTGTGTTAGTCCCCCTGTGTTTAAGATTATGAATGCCCACTAATTAAGTAAGTTACTGACAACTCACTTAATTAATATCTAGCTCCAAGAGTAGTACCACTCAACTTTATTGTTATGTCGGACTATGTCCACCTGCAGGGTTTAACATGGCAATCCTTATGAGCTCCTCTTGGGGACATTCTCAACCTAGATAACTAGGACACAGATTCCTTCTATAATCAACAACACACACTATAAGTAATATCAATTCCCAACTTATCGGGCATATTGATTTATCGAGCTAAACCTCACCCTTTGATAAATCAAAGAAATAAATATTAAATATATGTGCTTGTTATTATATTAGGATTAAGAGCACACACTTCCATAATAACTAATGTTTAGTTCTTTTACTAAGTCAGTAAAAAAAGAACTTACCTAAATGATCCTACTCAATACACTTAAAGTGCATCTGTGTAATTTATTAGTCAAGATAAACTAATACTTAATTACACTACGACTATACTAATGATTTGTTCCTTTCCATCTTAGTCGCGAGCATCTGTTTATAATTTATAATGAGCCGACAACATGATCTTCTGAGTGTGACACCACACTCCATGTTATCTACTATATAAATTAATTGAACAATTACATTTATCAAATAAATGTAGAAATTGACCAATGTGATTCTTTTATTTCAACAAATAAATATTTACAAAAGCTAGGCTTTTAGTATACACTCTAACATAAATGAGGTATCTCTCTTTCACTTTGCAGAGGCTGCCATGCTCCGGGCTTATTCCTCAAATAAAAAATACCAATCTTTCGTCATTTTGAAAGCTATAAGCTTGGAGCTTAAACATGGCTTAGCAGCTGCCTCACAATCTGCCCCTTCTGTCTCGCAGTCTGCCCCTTCCGCCTCACAATCTGCCCCAGTTGCGCCAGCCCGGGAGGAAGCTTCCCCGGCTCTTTCCCTGGATGCTGCTCCTTTGGAAGACCTTGCCACTTTGGAGCAGGCCGAGGAAGAGCGAGCCACGTCTCCCCCGCCCGCCAAACAATTACGCCTCCAGCGCAAAAGGAAGAAAGTTACTCCTGCGATTCAGGAGTCTCCTCCGCCTCTTCCTTCAGGCCGGCGTCCATTTGCGGCCTCTCAATCTTCAGCGGCCAAGGCTATTACTCCCGACCAGGAGATTACTATGGGACCAGAGGTTCCCATCCTGTCGCCCAGAATATCAGCCCCGACACCTGGTAAGGATCTATCCCCCGAGCAGGCCATTCTTCCCGCTCAGGTTTTCTCTCCCGGGTAGCTCCCCTTTCCCATAATGGATCAGCTCGAGAGCTCTGAAACTGTGTCCGCCTCACTTCCTACAGCCGCTCTAGCTTCCACCTCTCGATCTCGGGGAAAGATCTCCAAAAAATATGCCTTCACCGCCTCCTGGCGCTTGCCCTCCTCCACCGAGCCTGATGACGCCGAAGAAGCTGCGGAAGATGCTCCTTCTGCTGTCGGCCTGGTTGAGTTACAGGGCGAGCTAGCCACGTCCTAGAGGGCAGATAATTAGAAATTTTGGAACAATCCGCCGATGGAAGGGATGGACCAAGCTTCCCGCCAGCTAGTTACTGTGAGTTTTCTCTTATCCGAGCTCCTCCTAAGGAATTTCTTATAACCCTTCCTTCTATGCTACATGCAAGCCTGTTCTGCAGGCCTAAGTGCGATTCAACACGCCGCCAACTTGCAGAGGGAGAATGAAGTGTTGAAGGCTCGTCTTCAGGAGTTGGAGCTGCCGCTTACTCCACGTGTTCCACTCAACCCCACGCCCGGTGATCTGGCAGGGTATCTTCGGCTGATCGGGGAGTCTACAAAGTCTGCCCGAAACATCTCCCATACCACTTTTGACAATATAAAGATCGTGGAGGCATCTCTGAAGACCAGTGAGTCCAAACTAGCTTCTAAGGCAGAACGACGTCGCTCACTAGTGGTTGAGTTGGATGAGAAGGACGCTCGGTTGGCCACCCTATCCTCCGATCTAAATAGTCTGAAAGAAGCCCAAGAGACTCTTCAGAAGAGCTTAACAGATGTTCAGGGTCAGCTAGCTTCTAGTGCCGACCGTGAGAAGACCCTTCAAAGTCGCTGGGAGGCCAGCCAAGCAACCCTCAAATCAATGCAGGTCGATCTTTTGAAGGCTCAAGAGGATGCTTCCCAAAGTCAAAAATATTTGACTTTGGCCTGAGCCGATGCTGAGAAGGCCCGGGCAGAGCTGACAGATTATCAAGCAAGCGAGGCCGATCGTCTAAGAGCATATAGACAATCGTACGTCACATCTCCCTTCTTCTTGAGGAAGATCGGGGGTCTGTCGAACCTTATGCTATGCTGTTGCGCAGCCGGCGGGGCTCGTCAATTGTTTGAGCAGGATCTACTTCGCTCCGCCCCTTCAGAGAACTTCTTGGATACTGCTCGCCTGATGAACGAGCTTCCGGCCGGGTCACTTCCTTCCTTCAAGAATGACGACGACTTATTTCTCCTTCCCGAGCCTCCTGCTGATAGTGAGCCTTGATGTGGCTTTGTATGCTGAGCATTGACGTGTGTCTATGTAACTAAAACATTGTCGACGATTCTCTCATGTTAGGATTTGTTAGCATAGAGGACCCTTTAACTCTTATTTGATATGACTGCTTGTTTTTGATTTCTCCTTAGCTCATTAGCTTCTTACCAATTGCCTTGTATGTTTCCCGACCAATATAAATCGTGGCAATATGGAGGTGTACTTAGACCTTCTGATTCAAGAGTTATCTAGCCTCGGTCGGGATTTCCCTTTTTACCCCGCCCTGTTTACTTTGCCTTTTTCTACTGACCACCTTGGTTCAACTTGATTTAGCAAATCACCCTGGTCTGCATTTTTTACCCCGACCTGTTTAACTTACCTTTCTCTGCTGGTTGCCCTGGCTCAGCCATACACCCGGTCTTCTCTTTCCACTATAATCCAGGTCAGGATAACTCCAGAATGGGAAATCGAGGATTAAGGCCCGACCGGGAAGCATAGAACACTTAGAACGGTTGCATCTTTTCCTGACATCTATCTCCTCGTACTTTGCACTGACACTTTTCCAGATATACCCTCGGCCGTTATTTTCAAAGAAGATCCATCGGCCCTCTTTGCTCCCGCCAATTATTGGGGACCGGTGGATGATACTTGACTAAATTGCCCTTCCGCCCAGCGGCTATAAATAATCTCCTCTCGCTTTTGCCTCCAGACTTTTCACGTCTTCTTCTACTTCCCGTCAGAATCCCTTGCTACTCCAGAATCTTCTGCTTTCGCATCGATAGCTCTCCTCTTGATCTCGTCTCCTTCTGTTTCTTTTCACATGGCATCCTCCTCCTATCTGTCATCCCTGGCGGCGATGTACTTTCCTGGCTCATCCACTTTCGACGAGCTAGATCGGGATGACCTGCAATATACATATGGAGTGGTGGATAATGCGCATGTGATCATCCCCACCGGAGTACACCAATTTTTTGCTCCTCCTGATGGATATTGAACCTTCTTTAAAGAGCAATTTGTGGCCAGCCTCCGTCTCCCTCTTCACCCCTTCTTTTCTGACGTGTGCCGCCATTTCAAAATTCCCCTGGGACAACTGACACCGAATTCTATAAGGATCCTCTGTGGATTTGTAGTGCTCTACGACGTATGCAAGCTATCTTGGTCTGCCCATTTGTTCCACTACTTCTTCACCCTTCGGCAAGAGGAAGAAGGCTCCTTCCGCTTCCAGCCTCGTCTTCGGACTGCTTTTTTCTCACCTCTTCAACCTTCTGAACCGAACTGGAGGAGCAAATTTTTCTTCATTCGATTTCCCCATGAGGTAGAGTGGCCCTTGCAATGGCAATCGTCATTTCCCCTGACCCAGCCACTAGGGGATTTTCATCTTGATACATCCTATATAGAGGCTTCCTCTCGCTTAGCGGGATGGCAACTGAACTTGACGCGTTTATTATCTGAGGAATTGCTATCCTACTTTTGCCTGAGCTATCTTACTCCTGAGATGCCTCATTCCCTAGGTAAGATTCTTTTTTAGTTCTCTCATAACTTCATGCATTTTATTTTTTCATACTGTAGCTGACCTCCTATTTTATCTTGTGCAGCTGAGGTCTTAACCTGTGCTTCCGAGGTTCAACCTCTTCCTATAAGTGACATGGAGATCATGCGGCGTGGTCGTGTTATTTTAGAGAGGAGATCACTCCCCTACTCGACTTCGACCCATGTCGGTATTGCTACCGCTGCAAATCCCCGACTCCATCTTCCTCGCCGAGCCTCATCTACTGTCCGACCTGCCTCCTTCGCTCGTCCCGTTCATCCCAGGACTGCACGTCCATCCCGGCCTACTGCCCCTGTTCATCCCCGGGCCCCGCATACAGCCCGACCATTCACCCCGACGCCTCTTCAATCTATTAATCTTCCCCGTCCAACCTCCATCCTGGGTCACGGCCGCGGTCGAAGATCAGCCAACGTACCTTACGCCAGCCCTACCTTCAGAGAAGCTTCTCAGGCGGCTCGTCGGGCATGTTTTGTGAACGTGCCCGTCCAACATCCAGCCCGGGTCGCGGCCGCGGACGAAGATCAGCCAACGTACCTTACACCAGCCCTGCCTTCAGAGAAGCTTCTCAGGCGGCTCATCGGGCACGTTCTGTGAACGACCGCCTGAGTCGTGATGCGCCTTCTTCTTCTTGGTGTAGGGTTTGGATACCTTCCGAAGATTCTGATTCGCATGACCAGCCTTTGGCTCAGAGACTTCGCCATAGGGCCCCCGATCCTGTGCGGGCCCTTCCACTATTCCTCCACCTCCTGCAGCAACCACCTCCTCTCCTTCACCTCCTATTGCAACCACTTCTCCCATCCCGAGCCAGGCCGACGCTCCTCCTGCTCACCCGAGGCTCCGACCGAGCCTCCACTAGCTCAGCCTTCCACCTCACAACAGCATCGGAGCGCCAAAGCTGCCCCATCACATCACCCTTCATCAACTGCCTCACCTCCAAAGCCTTCTCATATGCCCCCTTCAGCTGCTTCCGGGTCAGCTACGGGACCCTCTGGCTCAGCCGCTGGGCCTTCACAGCCACCGCCACCTGTTCATCATCATTATCTTACCACTGCCCCTTCTGAGGCCGAATTAAGATCACGGTAGGATGTTCCCACCAGCTCCTTCACAATGAAAGGTCATTTGGTCACTTTGTGGGAAGAGAGTATGTAGCAGATGGAGCTCCTGCCGCCCCCGACCCAGATGGATAGATTCTCAGAACTGTATATCAAGGTAAGCTTCCATGATTACCGTAACTGTTATCCTCCCCGCTCTTATCAGATATTTTCTTTATATCCCAAGCCTGTGCAGAGTCTCTGATAATAAACCAGTCCTTCCATGTTGTTCATCATCAAAATAAGGTGTTGCGGGACATGGTAACTGAACTAGAGCTTCAATTAACTAACCCAGCGCAGGCTAGTCATGCCCTAAGAGCCGAAATAAAGGACCTGACTAAAAGCAAGACCCATCTGGAAGTATCCTTAGCACAGGCTAACCACAAGCTTAAAGGCCTTAAAGAAGAAAAAAGTCAGGTCGATGTCGTGCACCAGCAACGCATGGATCAACAAGCTTTGGTGCACCAACGAGCCATTGACCAGCTGACCCAGAAGCTACGTGCTGCCGAAACCCTAGCACAGGAGCAGGATAAGAAATTAAAATCTCAGGCAGCCCAATTAACATCTCAAGTAGTAGAACTTCTGACAGCTCGGACGGAACTGGCTCAAGCCTGGGCTACTGCTGAAGGAGTATCTACAGCCCTGGCCATCTATAAGGAAGGAGAGAATGATCGTTGTCAACAGAGCCGCACTTTGTATCTGCGCTCACCTAAATTTTGTACACAAGCAGGATAGCGTTTCTCCACATCTGTTATATATGGTGCGGTTGGGGCTCTGCAACAACTTTATGAACAGGGCTACTTAAATTCAGCTCCTCCTATTGAGTTTTTAGATCATGACCGGATCCTTAAAGAGATTCCGGATGATGTCTTTGCTCCTTTCAAATGATCATTGTTGACTATCTGTACATAATGTGATTTAATGACTTTCTGTGTAATGTTTTATTACTCTTCTTCCTACACATCCACTAGTACTGTGAGGTTTACTTGGCTAGAATTTTCTAATTTGTCAAAAGAAATATTTGGATATACAATTTCCGCTCTAACATATCCTCCGCACTATCTGGTCTACTTTTAGCCCCGGCCTATTACCCCGATCTGTCAAACATGTGCTAGCCCGGCCTATTCTCCTTTATATGCTTCTTTAAACTCAGTAAGGTCGTAGGTAGTTAGCGCTCCATGGTCGATCTAACTTTTTACCTTGGTCATCTTGTAAATAATATGCTCTGGATGATAATTTTTTGATGACTTTGTAAGTCCCATCCCACTGGGGTGCTAACTTGGTCACTTTCCCCACGGGTTTAACTCGCTTCCAGACCAGATCTCCTTCCCCAAAGAAACGAGGGACCACCTTCTTATCATAATTCTGCCTCATTCTCTGTCGATATGCCTCTAGCCGGGCTGCTGCCTTGTCGCGGGTTTCACTAATGAGGTCTAGCTCGGCCATCCGTCGCTCAGCGTTCTCTTCATCATACAGAACTCTTCTAGTTGAAGGCACCCTGATCTCCACAGGTACCAATGCTTCACTACCGTAGACCAGATGGAATGGAGTGAGGCCTGCTCTTTCTCGTGGTGTTGTGCGGTAGGTCCAAAGAACACTTTGTACTCGTCTACCCAATCTCCTCTAGCATCATCTAGCTTGACTTTAAGTCCTCGTACAATTTCTCGATTGATCACCACGGTCTGCCCATTACTTTGAAGATAATCTACGGAGGTGAAGGCATGTACGATGCCAAATCCCAGACACCAGGCTTGGATCTTCCGACCCAGAAACTGTCTCCCGTTATCTGATACCAACTTGTGGGGTATACCAAATCTGCATAGAATGTTTCTCTATAAAAATTAAATAACTGCTCCTTCAGTAATTCTGGCCAGAGCTTCCGCTTCCACCCACTTTGAGAAGTAGTCTACAGCTACCAGCAGGAATCTCCTTTGGTCGGGTGCCATAGGGAAAGGTCCGACAATATCCATACCCCACTGATCAAAGGGGCAAGAAACCATAGACGTCTTTAACGCTGAGGTAGGTGTATGTGTCAGATTTTGATGTTTTTGACAAGATAGACAAGTGTTCACCAACTGGTGAGCATCTTTTTGCAGAGTAGGCCAGAAATACCCAGCCAGCAGCACTTTATGAGCAAGGGTTCGACCTCCTGCATGACTGCCACAGCATCCTAAGTGCATCTCTCGCAAGACCCGATCAGCTTCTTCTATACTTATACATTTGAGTAAAGGTCGAGAGAACGCCCACTTGTATAGTTGATCACCTACCATAGTGTATGCATGGACCTTTTTCTTGATTAGCTGCGCTTGTTCCAGGTCTGTGGGCAAGGTGCCCTGTTGAAGATAACTAATCATAGGTGTCCGCCAGTCAATAATCCCGTCCTTATTGTTTTGCAAGTCTATCTGGGCTATTGGCCTATCCAACACCCACGTGGTCAGGGGGCTGGCCATCTTGGCTAACTCATCAGCCTTACCATTCTCAGATCTGGGGATCTTGCTTATAATGACCTCCTTGAATTCTTGCTTCATTTTCTCATAGACCTCCTGATATATTTATAACCTGTCGCTATTGATCCCAAAGTTGCTAACTACTTGTTGAGTTACTAGTTGGGAGTCCGAATAAATGATAACTCGGGCAGGTCCTACATGTCAAGCTGCTTGCAGGTCTGCCAATAAAGTTTCATATTCTGCCTCATTATTAGTGGCTCTAAAGTTTAGCTGCATGGCCAGCTGCAAAACATCTTCCTGAGGAGATATCAGAAGAACTCCCACACCGCTCCCCTGACGTGTAGCTGATCCATCTACATATACTTTCCAAGTCTCCTCTGAGTCAGGTTGATGAATCTCGGTCAGGAAATCAACCAAGGCCTGTGCCTTAATAGCGGTTCGAGGTTGATACACGATATTATATTCTCCCAATTCGGTTGCCCATTTGATGAGTTGGCCTGCAACTTCAACGTTGGTTAGAGCTTTGCCCATCGTACTGTTGGTCGGACCGTAATAGGATACGCCAAAAAGTAAGGCCGCAGATGTCGAGCCATAAGTACCAATCCATAAACCAATTTTTCCAGGGCTTTGTATCGAGACTCAGCCCCTTTTAGTAAATGACTGAAAAAATACACCGGTCTCTGATAAACATCATTTTGTATTGATATTTTGATTCATATAAGCATATCAGTTGATCTTCTCATGTGTTAATTCCACATTTATATCATATTTCATGAATTGCATTCATTTATGGACTTAATTATAAATTATATCATATTTGAGGTATTTGATGCTAATATTTGGTTATATTCTTTGTATGCATCAAAGGGCAAGGACTCTAGTTTGATCAACTAAGATTGAGTTCAAATCTGAGCTTAAATAAGGAGATCCAGCTCTGGAACAATCTTAGTCGTTCATCCAAGATCAGAGTAGATCTAAGACATTCGTGAAGAATCTAGTCCATCTAAGACAAGGGGAAGTAGATCACAACCAGTGATCAAGATCTGAAGATTTGGCTCGGATTTGGAGCAATTTACACCGTTGGATCAATCCGAAGCAATTTCAACCATTGACTCAGATTTCAGATCTGATTTAAATGGGAAATGAGAAGCTATAGGATCTTCGTCAATTCTTCTTCTCCTTGTGTCAAAACAGAGGAAGCTTGCTCCGGCGATCTTCTTCCTCGATCCATTCCACCACCGGCGGTCAAGAGAGGTCAAAGGCATCCCTTCCTCCGGTCATCAGCCATCTTCCAGCCGGCGACGCCATCTCAACCATCTGAACACCAATTTCTGCCACGACTTCGTACGAGGAAGAAGAAGCAAAGAAGGAGAAGCAATTCGGTGGTTTGAGCCAATTCCTTTGTCTTCCGGCCGATTATCTTCCTTTCTTGAAGCTCCGCACCCATCTCTGATTGAAGCTTTGCCGATCATCAACAACGCTGAGTTACTCTGTTTATCTTCATCACTGAGTTCTTCATCCGATGCACACCAAATCCAAGCTAGGGTTTCTCCAGTTTGATTAGTGTGAATCCTCTGAATGCTAGTTTCTTCATCTCTGTTTGAATTTTAGTTTTGTTGTAGTTGATCAATGCATAATTGATTCAAATTCTCTTGTTATTGCTTTGAAACCTTTAGTTAAGATCATTGTTCTTGATGTCTGATCAATTTAGATTTTGCATAATTGTTGCATTAGGTTATTCTTGTTTGTTATTTCTTTCAATTCAGTAGTTTAGATTAGTTAACTTCTTTGTTTGTTAATTTCCATGAGTTGAATTTACAAATGTAGCTTAGTTTTAGGTCCTTACTTCTTTTCTTTGTTCAAAAGTCAATTCTGAAATCCCCAATTTATCCAGAAAATCCCAAGCCAACAATAATTGATCCTAAGACTATCATTTTACCGTTTACATTCGTTGGGAGACGACCCGAGTCATCTCTATGCTACATTAGTATAGAATGAATTCGGTCACTTAATTCTTTTGATACCCATTTTGCGACAAAATTAGGGTTTATCAGTCTCTGTACATTATCTTGCTCTTTCACTAGTACTGCCCCCACGACTTCGGGGGTAGATGATATGTAGACCTAGAGCAGTTCCCCTGTGATGGGTTAAAACAGGGAAGGCAGTGTCTCCAGATAGGTTTTTAATTCTTTAAAGGCCCGTGTGCATTCCTCATCCCGCTAGAACTTAGCAACTTCGCTTTGTTTGCCGCTCTGGAAATAAACCGAGACAAGGTTGTTATCCTGCCCACCAGTTTCTAAGCCTCCTTCAATTTCTGGGGAGCCTTCATATCCCGGAGTACTCGGACTTTCTCTGGATTGGCTTCAATTCCCCGTTTAGTGACAAGATAGCCCAAGAACTTCCCTCCCTAAGCTCCAAAGAGGCACTTCAAACGATTTAATTTCAATCCATATTATCGCAAGGTGCCACAGGTCTTCTCCACATCAGATATTAGATTCGTGGACCGGAGGGATTTGATAAGTATGTCGTCTACATATACCTCCACGTTGCGCCCGGCCTACTTCCGGAAGATCTTGTCCATCATTCTTTGATATGTAGCTCCAGCATTCCTGAGCCCAAAAGGCATGACCGTGTAACAAAAGGAACCATCGGTCGTGATGAAACTAACCTTTTCTTGATCTTCCGCGGCTAAGGGGATTTGATGATACCCATGATAAGCATCCAGCATACAGATTCTTTCACAACCTGTCGTTAAATCCACCAGCTGATCAATCCTTGGCAGGGGGTAGCAATCTTTAGGGATGACTTTATTGAGATCTCTGAAGTCTATGCAGACCCTCCATTTGTTATTGGGTTTTGCTACCAAGACTACATTGGAAAGCTAAGATGGGAATTACACTTCGTGAACATGTCCTGCCTTCCTGAGCTGGTCCACTTTAGCTCTGATAATTTTATTTTGGTCGGTCAAGAAATTCCTCTTCTTCTGCTTCACAGGTCGGGCGTCTAGTAGAAGATGCAACTTGTGCTCAGTTACCTCCGGCCTGACCCCAGGTAATTCTTCAATGGACCAGGCGAAGACATCCCTATTACGAGTCAAACATTGAACCAGTTCCTCTTTGAGCTCTGGAGGTAAGTCGCTTGCCATGCGAGTGAGACTTTCTGGGCATTTCAGGTAGAGCTGGACTTCTTCCCAAGGGATAGACTCTTCAGCAAAAGGCAAGGGTTCTTCTTGGATGGCATGCATAGCCCCATCTTACGTTCTATGGGCTTTGCGAGCTTCTACCTTGACCATGTCAATGTAGCACCTCCGAGAGACTCGTTGTTCACCTCTAACTTCTTCAACTTGATCACCAACCGGGAACTTGATCTTCTGATGAAATGTAGAAACGACTGCCCAGAATTAATGCAAGGTCGGTCGACCCAAAATGACATTGTAAGAGGAGGGCGAGTCCACTACGAGGAAAGTGCTCCTCCTGGTTCTGACCAATGGTTCACTTCCCAAGGATATAGCTAAGTTGATCTGGCCCATGGGTCTTACTTCATTGCCAGTGAAACCATATAGGGAGGTAGCCACTGGCTGTAGCTCACTGGCGTCGATCTACATTTCTTCGAAAGTTGATCGGAATAAAACATTTACCGAGCTACCCGTATCCATAAAGACTCTAGCCATACGACTGTTGGCTATGATCGCCTTGATGATGAGAGCGTCATCATGGGCCAGCTCCAGTCCTTCCAGGTCCTGCGGTCTAAAACTGATGACCGGGCCGGCAGCTTGCTCCCGGCTACACCCTATAGCATGAATTTCTAACCGGTGCTCATGAGATTTACGTGCTCGGCCTGAATCCCCATCAGTGGGACCTCTAGAGATCATGCCTATATCTCTTATTGCTGCGTTGCCCCAATTTTCTACCACACGGGCTCCTTCTGTTTCTCTAACGTGCCCTAGTGGTTGTATGCTTGGTCCCTCTTGCTCAGTTTGGGGTCGGCCAGCCTATCCTATCGCATTGCGCCGCTCCTCTATCATTCGCTGAACTTGAGGAACTAACTCTGGTGGCGGTAAACCCATCTCAGCAGCACCCCGGGCATCCCGGGCGAATTGGTAGCAGTCATTGGTAGCGTGCATATGGGATCGGTGGTACGTGCAATAGCGTGGTCCCCAAGGTCCAGGTCAGGGGACCTGAATTGCAGCTACCCGTGGCACCGGTCGGGCATCCTGACCAGGGTGGAAAGTGGGTCGGGCATCCCGAGCACATGGGAGAGGCTGAGCAGGTGGCGGAGGTACTCTTCTCTCTGGTCGGTTTATAGCAGAAGGTGGCTTGTCTGCCTTCTTTCGCGCCGCCTACGCTTCCTCCACATTGATATAGCTGGCCGCCTTTTCCAACATCTCATTGAAATTCATTACGGGATTCCTAATGAGATCCCTGAAGAACTCTCCTTCAGTTAACCCATGGGAGAAGGCGCTCATGAGTATTTCGGATGTGGCTGAAGGAACATCCAGAGCCACCTGATTGAAGCGCTTAATATAGCTTCTCAATGGCTCCGCAGACCCCTGCTTGAGGGCAAACAAGCAGTGATCTGTCTTTTGATATTTCCTGCTGCTAGCGAAGTGGTGCAGGAAGACACTCTTGAAGTCAGCAAAACAGGTGATGGCCCCATGTGGCAGTCCATCAAACCATTTTTGGGCAGAACCCGATAAAGTATTCAGGAATACGCGACATTTAACAGTGTCGCTATATTGATGTAACAGGGTTGCATTCCTGAATTTGCGAAGATGATCTTCAGGATCCTTACTGCCGTCGTATTCCCCAATAGCAGGGGGTGGTACCCTTTAGGCAACCTTTCTTCCAATATTTTGGAAGAAAAGGGGATTTTCTCTTCCTGCTCCGATCGGTGTTCCTCACGGGGAATGATAGATTTCCCTTTCTTGAAGTCCCTAGGTAAAAACTCTCGGCCACCGAGACTTGTGGCTGCTCTTTGCGGCTATAACACCCAGGGTCTGGTTGATAGTACCCCTGGCCTGGCTCTCTGTACAAGGCGGGGGAGAATTCCAGAGGTTGTTTTCTCTTAGAGCCCTGGTTTGAGGCGTGAGTAGGCTCTTTGGAGACATCCGGTAGCTTTTTTGGTCAGGAAGCAGTTGTTTGTTGTTTGCTTTTCTGAGGCAGCCCTCTTCTTCACCTCCTTGAAGAGCTCGTACTCTCCAGCAGTCATGGTCACGTTAATTCATCCCGAGTCCTCCATGTTGGTGCAACCTTAGGTCAAGGTTGACCTGGTTGACCTGACTCGAGTTGACCTGACTCGAGTTGTATTTTGATGTTTGACTTAGGAAGATTGTCGGTGCAACCTTAGGTCAAGGTTGACCTAGTTGAGTTGCATGTTGATGTTTGACACTCGTGGAAGAGTTGTATTCTTGATATGGGACAAGAATAGATGTTTGGGAGATTGTTGGTGCAACCTTAGGTCAAGGTTGACCTGGTTGACCTGATTCGGGAAAAAGTCCAAGTATGGAGACTTGGCACTGGAAAAGTTCAAACAGGAGCTTGGCACGCGAAAAGTTCAAGTATGGAGACTTGGCATGGGAAAAGTCCAAGTATGGAGACTTGGCACTGGAAAAGTCCAAGTATGGAGACTTGGCACGGAAAAGTCCTAACTGGGATGTTAGGCAGTGTGGAAAGTCCTAGTGAGTGAAGCCAGGCAGTGGGAAAGTCCTAACTGGGATGTTAGGCAGTTGAAAAGTCCTGGTGAGTGAAGCCAGGAAATCCTGGTGAGTGAATCCAGGTGAAAATCCTAGTGAGTGAAGCTAGGTGAAGGTGAAAGTCCTGTGAGTGAAGCCAGGCATTGGAAATCCTGGTGAGTGAAGCTGTGAAAATCCTAGTGAGTGAAGCTAGGTGAATGAGAAAGTCCTAACTGGATGTTAGGCGTTGGAAAGTCCTGAGTGAAGGTTAGGCGGGAAATCCTGGTGAGTGAAGCCGGTGAAAACCCTAGTGAGTGAAGCTAGGTGAAAGTCCTCGTGAGTGAAGCCGGGCAAGGGAAAATACAGATAGATCAAGGGTGATCGGACATCTGGTGATGGGAAGTCCAAGTAGGTCATAGGAGTGATCGGATACTTGGTACGGAGAGAAAAGTCTAAGTGGGTAAAAGGGATTGACCGGACACTTAGCGGGAGTCCTAGCAGGTCAAGGAGTGACCGGATGCTAGGCGCAATGTACCAACAGTCAAGATTGACCAGATGTTGGTTTGGACTTGGTTTGGGCGAAAACAATGAGTCGGATCGATCCGGTGATCGATCCAAAGGATACTGAGAATATTCGATCGGTCCGGTGACCGATCGAACACATCAGAGCATCTGTGTGTTAACCGATCGGTCCGGTGACCGATCGGGAGTGGTCGAACAGGAGCGAGGCGCAAGATGGGCTGATCGGTCCGGGACCGATCAGATAAAGCCCTGATCGGTCCCCCGGACGATCAGAGCCTCGATCGGTCCATGGACCGATCGGGAACAGAAGCGAAGGAGGAGGGAATGGATCGGTCTGTGGACCGATCCACATGGAGCCTGATCGGTCCACAGACCGATCCAGGCACTAGCCGTTGCGACGCAACGGCTAGATTTCTTCTGTGTTTCTTCGTTTTCTTCGCAGGTTATAAAAGGAGGGCTGCTGCTGCGAGCCTCTCTCTCTCTTCTTCTTCCTTCTTCCTGTTCTTGGTGCTGCTAAGCTTGCTGTTGAGCTTTGTTGAGCTGCTTTGAAGCTTCGCGTGAGCTTCTGGCTGGGTCACCTGCTGTTGTAGGCGCTTGGAAGCGGCTGCTTCTTCCAGTCGAAGAGAAGGCAAGAAAGTTTACATTTGTATTGTACTTTATTTCTTGTTTTCCTTGTACTCTTTTCTTGCTGTTGCAAGAAGTTTCTGTGGCGAGGTTTCTCCACCCAGAAGGAGTGTTTTTATTAGCCGGTTTTCCGGGGACTCATCCACCGACGGATTGATTGGGTTCGTCCACCTTACGGACACGCCGAGGAGTAGGAGCATCATCTCCGAACCTCGTACATCGCTGTGTTAAGGTTTGATATTCTTCCTTTCGTTTCTATTTTATTTTTCCGCTGCGCTAACGAATTGTAGGAAGAAACGAGTGATTTGGGGCGGCTATTCACACCCCCCCTCTCTAGCCGAGTACGTAGGATCCTAACAAGTGGTATCAGAGCGAGGTCGCTCTTCGTTGGATCAACACCCGGGGGAGCACGAGCTAGAGATGGATCAACTCGGAGAAGACATCACAATTCCACCTTTCTACGATCGCGACGACTTCGCGTTTTGGAAGGTAAGAATGAAATATTTTCTTATGACTAACCTTGAAAATTGGAGTTGTGTTCAATTAGGGTTCAAGCCTCCGATGGACAAGAAAGGAGAAACCCTAGAGAAGAAGAAGTGGACCAAGGAACAAGTCCACCAATCCCTAGTCAACGACGAGGTAATGAAAATATTTGAATTCTCATTACCTAACGATATATTGTGTAAGATAGGTGGTTACAACAATGCCAAGGAATTGTGGAACAATTTGGCCAAGTTCCATGAGGGGAGCTCCACTTCAAGTAATGAAGAGGAGTCAAGTGAGCTAAGTAGCTCACTTCATGGAGATGTGGATTTAGAAGTTGAGGGCCACTCAACATCTAAAGAAGAAGAGGAGAGTTCTTCCTCAAGTACGGAGCAAGAAGAAGAAGCTTCTACCTCCGAAGGGATGAAGAAGAGAGCTTTCATCCATCCTCAAACCTAGGTAACTCAAGCATTTTAATTTCTAGCAAATTACACATAATGTGCTTTGAGTGTAGGGAATTTGGACATTACAAGAGTAAATGTCCAAAGAGGGTTAGAAAGACTCCACCAGCGCCCAAGATCAAGGAAGCCGGAGTCCCGATACGCAAGAACAAGGAGCACGTGGTGTGCTTCCAATGCAAGCGAAGGGGACATTATCGGAGCCAATGTCCGAGGGGGAGGCAACCTCACAAGGACAAGAAGACGAGCACATCGATAGGGGGAGCTAAGGCAAACCCTAAGGTAATCTCTAAGGCTCATTTTTGCAATTCAAATAGAACACATGCTAGTAGTTTGATTGCGATTGTTAACAATAATGATAAGCATGATAATTATAGAAATCGATACACATGCTTAGGTGCCAAACATGCGAGCCTAGATAAGGATAATACTAGGAAAGCCAACCCTAGGATCAACTCATCTAAGGTTAAGGATAACCTAGGTAGAAATCCCAAATCATCTAGACATATGCCTAGGAATACCTCAAAGACAAATGACAAGTTAAAACTTGAGGTATTAGAGAAGGAAAATCAAGTCTTGAGGTCAAGACTTGATACTTTGGAAAAGGCTCTTAAGAACTTGGAGAAGTCATCTCTAGGGTTTAAGGGTCAAAAACCAAAGTCCAAGGACAAGAAAGGTTTGGGTCACAAACCTAAGTCCCAAATGGTCAAGCCCACTTATCACAATGTTCCATTCGATTATGGAACAAAATCTAGGGCTAGGAAGACCATCACCAAGGTCACAAGGGGAGTCACCCCTAGAGTTGATCTTGATGAGTCCCAAATGACCAAGGTTTTAAAGTCTAGGAGGGTCATTAGGAGGGTTGCTAGGGAAGTCATCCCTAGTGAATATTTAGTGAACCCAATGAGCTCCAATAGGTATTGGGTTCCTAGGAGCATCTTCTCTACCCCATAAATGGATTAGAGAGTGTCAACTCCAATAAGAAGGGTAGTTAACCCAACTTTGAGGAAATTGACACTCAAGGAGCATTTTCAAGGTTTTGTGAACCTTTGAAAATGAAAAGGAATTATCGTTTACTCCTTGAAGAGTAAATTGTGCCATATTTGAAAAATATCGATTTTAATCTTATTTGGCACAATTTAAGAAAACCTAGAGAAATACCATAATTAGGATTTTGGTTTTCTCTTAGGGATATATGGGCAATCTAGGGTTAGATTTTAAGTTAGCCAAGGCTAAGGATACTTAGATAGGGAATTTAGGTATTTTATTTGTGCTAACTTGCCATGATTGGTTGCCATATGCCATGCCATGACATCATATTTATTTTATTATCATTTGAAATGTCATGATAATGCTTAGGTTATCTATATGTCATGTTTATTTAAGTTTTCAAACTTTATGCCATGACATCATGACATTGGCACATGTTTTTACTTATGATATCATTTTATGCCATGTCATCATCTCTTGCATTAATAATCAATGAAATTGATTTAAGGATGAAAAACACATTTTGATATTGAGATCAAATTTGTGTTTAGAAAATGCATGAGACCTTAGTCTAAGATACCTAAACCCATATCTCACATCAACATTGACTTGGATGTATTTGATACACTTTAGATGTATGTGAGATATTAGGATCATGAGTTAGGATCAAGGTGCATAGTTTTTGTACCTAGATGAGCCTAATTCAAGAAATGGAGGATCATAGGGAAAGCTTGTGTACAAGTCATGTACATTTAGCCCTAAGATTATGGTCCTAAATTAAAAGGTTTAAAATCATTTTAAAATTGATTTGAAAAACCTTGATGAAGCTTTCCTAGTGATAGCATTCATCATTGAACATTGTGATACAAAGTTGAGTTAAACTTGAACTATTTCAAAGTTTTAGAACTTTGTATCAAGATTGAAAAATGGAAGTTATTTTCATAGAAAACTATTTTTCCATGATAGTATATGTTATGAGGAATGTATCCTTAAAATTTCACAATTTTTGAATTTTCTGGAATTTTCTAGGAGTTTCTGAATTTCGGGAAGAAAAATCTGAAATCGCTATTTCAGAGTCTGGATCGGTCACGGGACCGATCCAGGGAAGTCCTGATCGGTCTGGGGACCGATCAATGACGAAACCGATCCAGTGAGATCCAGTAGCACGAGTGCGATCTGGTGAAGGGCTGATCGGTCTGGGGACCGATCAGAGCGTGCCGAATTTCTGATTTTTCAGCTGTTGTCTAAAATTTCAGTTATGGAAATGGTGTTTTGTGGATTTCTAAAGGTTTGGAACTCACAAAGACATTGTTGGTGCAATGGTCAAGGGGGAGTTAACCTTTAGGGGGAGTTTTACCTAATTGTCAAGGGGGAGTTGACTTTTAGGGGGAGTTTTTACTCCTTAAGACTTTTGAGGATTAGTGATATGGGATTATCACTAAGTTGATTGTTGAGTTTAGTATCAAGGGGGAAATTAAGAGTTTCAATGAAAGGTATGGGACTTTCATTAGGAAGAAACTCTTGACCTTGATACCCTCTTTTTCCTTTTTGATGTGTGTCAAAAAGGGGAGAATTATCATTGGAGAACCCTAGGTTATCGGGTTAACCTAAGGGGAGAATGTCCAGAGAATGTTCAAGGAAAGAACATTGGACATTGGAAGATGATTGGAAAACCTAAGTTAGGTTATCGGGTTAACCTAACTTGATTATGGGTTTTGTCAAACATCAAAAAGGGGGAGATTGTTGGTGCAACCTTAGGTCAAGGTTGACCTGGTTGACCTGACTCGAGTTGACCTGACTCGAGTTGTATTTTGATGTTTGACTTAGGAAGATTGTCGGTGCAACCTTAGGTCAAGGTTGACCTAGTTGAGTTGCATGTTGATGTTTGACACTCGTGGAAGAGTTGTATTCTTGATATGGGACAAGAATAGATGTTTGGGAGATTGTTGGTGCAACCTTAGGTCAAGGTTGACTTGGTTGACCTGATTCGGGAAAAAGTCCAAGTATGGAGACTTGGCACGGAAAAGTTCAAACAGGGAGCTTGGCACGCGAAAAGTCCAAGTATGGAGACTTGGCACGGAAAAGTCCAAGTATGGAGACTTGGCACGGAAAAGTCCAAGTATGGAGCTTGGCACGGGAAAAGTCCAAGCAGGGAGTTTGGCAAGGGGGAAAGTCCGGTGAGTGAAGCAGGCATGGGAAAGTCCTATGGATGTTAGGCGTTTGAAAGTCCCGGTGAGTGAAGCCAGGCAATGGAAATCTTGGTGAGTGAATCCAGGTGAAAATCCTAGTGAGTGAAGCTAGGTGAAGGTGAAAGTCCTGGTGAGTGAAGCCAGGCATTCGGGAAAATCCTGGTGAGTGAAGCCAGGTGAAAATCCTAGTGAGTGAAGCTAGGTGAATGAGAAAGTCCTAACTGGGATGTTAGGCAGTTGGAAAGTCCTGGTGAGTGAAGCCAGGCAGTTGTGGAAATCCTGGTGAGTGAAGCCAGGTGAAAACCCTAGTGAGTGAAGCTAGGTGAAAGTCCTGGTGAGTGAAGCCGGGCAAGGGAAAATCCAGATGGATCAAGGGTGATCGGACATCTGGTGATGGGAAGTCCAAGTAGGTCATAGGAGTGATCGGATACTTGGTACGGAGAGAAAAGTCTAAGTGGGTAAAAGGGATTGACCGGACACTTAGCGGGGAGTCCTAGCAGGTCAAGGGAGTGACCGGATGCTAGGCGCAATGTACCAACAGGTCAAGATTGACCAGATGTTGGTTTGGACTTGGTTTGGGCGAAAACCATGAGCTGGATCGATCTGGTGATCGATCCAGTGATACCGAGATATTCTGATCGGTCCGGTGATCGATCAAGCATGCTGAATTTGGTGAATTTCGACGGTGGTCCGAGAGTCGATCAGAAGCCGAACAGGAGCGAGGCGCAAGATGGGCTGATCGGTCTGGGGACCGATCAGCACAAAGCCTGATCGGTCCCCGGACCGATCAGGAGGTTCCCTGATCGGTCCATGGACCGATCAGGGACGGAACAGAAGCGAAGGAGGAGGGAATGGATCGGTCTGTGGACCGATCCACATGGAGCCTGATCGGTCCACGGATCGATCCAGGCACTAGCCGTTGCGACGCAACGGCTAGATTTCTTCTGTGTTTCTTCGTTTTTCCTTCGCAGGTTATAAAAGGAGGGCTGCTGCTGCGGGCCTCTCTCTCTGTTCTTCTTCCTTCTTCCTGTTCTTGGTGCTGCTAAGCTTGCTGTTGAGCTTTGTTGAGCTGCTTTGAAGCTTCGCGTGAGCTTCTGGCTGGGTCACCTGCTGTTGTAGGCGCTTGGAAGCGGCTGCTTCTTCCAGTCGAAGAGAAGGCAAGAAAGTTTACATTTGTATTGTACTTTATTTCTTGTTTTCCTTGTACTCTTTTCTTGCTGTTGCAAGAAGTTTCTGTGGCGAGGTTTCTCCACCCAGAAGGAGTGTTTTTATTAGCCGGTTTTCCGGGGACTCATCCACCGATGGATTGATTGGGTTCGTCCACCTTACGGACACGCCGAGGAGTAGGAGCATCATCTCCGAACCTCGTACATCGCTGTGTTAAGGTTTGATATTCTTCCTTTCGTTTCTATTTTATTTTTCCGCTGCGCTAACGAATTGTAGGAAGAAACGAGTGATTTGGGGCGGCTATTCACACCCCCTCTCTCTAGCCGAGTACGTAGGATCCTAACACTCCATCGTTACATTCTGGAATAGGCTGTTGTGTTCTCACAGACGGCGCCAAATTTGATCCCATCCGGAAGCTGAGTCGGACGAAGGCGGGCCTGGATGTACTGGAAGTTGACGGAAAGTCACCGCAGAGTCTGATCTACCTGGCACCCCTCGGAATGGCTAGCACGAGCGGATGATGAAGGAAGATGATCAGGATGATGACACTGCAACTCTGCGCACACTCAGACGAGCCCACGAGTCGTTAGAGACCAGAAACCAGGGAAAAAGTCCTCGGGTCAGGCCCTTCAACGCACAAGTCAGGTCCTTTTTCCCTAGAAAGCACAGAGAAAGGACGAAAAGTAAAGACTAGTGAGAAAAATGACGAGTGAGCGTACCTGCATAAGGGACAAAGCATCCCTTTTTATACTGCAACGGATGTTTCTGGGACTTGGCGGGTGTCAGGGAATGTCGGCTGCCAGGCTTTGTCTGGCGGTGATTAACATGTGGCACTTCCTAATAGGTCAGTGGCAAAACCAAAGGCGTAGTGAGCCCCGACTGTTAGCATATTCCCTGACACACTAATTATTCTCTGACATTCTCTGACAGGCGGTTACGATTCCCCGGCTTGTTTGTCCTATAGTGCCTGGACGCTGGGTCTGCATTCCAAGATCTGTACTCCGACTTGCTTCTCTGTATTCTGTTATCCGTGGTTCGTTTGTCCTTACCTGTGCGCTAGGCTTGTATCCCGACCTGCCTTTGTCAGCTGTTATCCATAGCCTGTACGTTCCGACCTGTACGCTAGAGCTGTATCCCGACCTGTATCCGTTTACTGTTATCCATGGCTTGTACGTCCCGACCCGTATGCCAGGTCTGTATCCCGACCTACTTGTATGTCTTGACTTGTACGCCAGGTCTGTTTCTTGACCTGTATCCGTCTACTATTATCCATGGCTTGTACGTTCCAACCTATACGCCAGGTTTGTATCCCGACCTGTTTGTATGTCTTGACTTGTACGCCAGGTCTATTTCCTGACCTGTATCCGTCTACTGTTATCCATGGCTTGTACGTCTCGACCTGTACGCCAGGTCAGTTTCTCGACCTGCTTGTATGTCTTGACTTGTACGGCAGGTCTATTTCCTGACCTGTATCCGTCTACTGTTATCCATGGCTTGTACGTTCTGACCTGTACGCCAGGTCTGTATCACGACCTGCTTGTATGTCTTGACTTGTATGTCAGGTCTATTTCCTGAACTATATCCGTCTACTGTTATCCATGGCTTGTACGTCCCGACCTGTACGCCAGGTTTGTTTCCCGACCTATATCCGTCTATTGTTATCCATGGCTTGTACGTCCCGACCTGTACGCTAGGTCTGTATCCCGACCTGCATCTGTCCGCTGTTATCCATGGCTTATATGTTCCGACCTCTACGCCAGGTCTGTATTTCGACTTGCATCTGTCTATTGCTATCCCTGATTTATACTTCCCGACCTGTATGCCAGGTCTGTATTCCGACCTGCATCTGTCTATTGCTATCCCTGATTTATACTTCCCGACCTGTATGCCAGGTCTATATCCCGACCTGCATCTGTCCGCTGTTATCCATGGCTTGTATTTTCTTATCTGTATGCCAGGTCTGTATCCCGACCTACATCTGTCCGCTGTTATCCATGGCTTGTATGTTCCGACCTGTACGCTAGGTCTGTATTCCGACCTGCATCTGTCTATTGCTATCCCTGATTTATACTTCCCGACCTACAAGCCATGTTTGCATCCTGACCTTCTGTGCTTCGCCTGAGGCCTTTCCTTCTACGCCTTTACCTAACCTGCGGGCCCTCTCCTGGGCTATACTTAGCCCGTGGATCCAATTCTAGGTTGTACCCGACCTGTGAGCCCCGTTCTTGATTGCTATCGAGGCTGGATTCGGTCCAACTCGGAATCCTATACTTTGACTACCCTGTCATCTGGGACATTGACCACAGCCATGCCAGCTTGACTTTTGACCTCCACGTAAGCTGGACTTTTGACCCCCACGTAAGCAGACCATAACCACGCCAACTTGACTTCTGATCTCCACGTAAGCTGGACTTCTGACCCCCACGTAAGCTGGACTTCTGACCCCCACATTAGCTTGACTTATGACCTCTACGTAAGCTTGACTTCTGACCTCCACGTAAGCTTGACTTCTGACCATCCTGTGGTCTTGACTCCTAACCATATCATCTTACTGACCCTACCATCATGCACCGTATCACCATACATATATTTTATTGAATTATCCATAAGTATCATCATATTATGAGTAAGTATATCTTTTATATTTTTTAATTATATTTCTTATGTCATAACTATTAGTGTTATAATTAATCTTTTATGGTAGGAGTTTTGAAAATTTATATTATGAATTGTTAACACATGAGTTTTGTCACGCCCCGGGGGAGTCCCTGTCCGAAAAAATTTCGACAACACCTCCCCTGTACGGGTGACAATCTGAAACATTTCTACAGGCACAATATACATCAACCACATATGGCTGGAACATATACACAACCACATAGTTTATATCATCAGCCCACTCGGCTAGAACAAAATATACAACAACCATGCAGTTATATATATTTTTTACAGCCCACTCGGCTGTACTAAAACCAAAACACAACGGAAACCGATAGAACACCAAACACAAGACTGCTAGCCGGCTAGGCTTACACCACACTACAAAACACCACTCCGGAAACAAAACCAAAACACAAGCTAGATACACAAATGCCAAAATACAAATGAACAACAGCGAAGACAGGTCTTCTGATGTGACATGGGGACTAGCAGGTAGGATACTCCAAGCGACTCCATAAACAACCTGGTACCTGAAAAAGATAGTGTCCACGGGGGTGAGTTCAACAACTCAACGAATACCAATAGACATGTATAGCAAGCTATAACAGACAATAATAACTATGGAGTACAGTCTCCTGAACAAAAGCTGGAATGCTCAATAGAAAAGGGCCGAAGAGATCTGTACTCACCAGGGTCTCCTATCAAAATAGTCACCGAGAATATCATAAATCCTGTATGCATGTCAATCATATGCATCCATATAAATGCAGCAAGTAAATGCAGCAAACACAAGCAATAAATGCATCATGCATATGATGCCAATGTCATGGTCACCCCTGACGCCAGTCAGTCATCTCACACACAATGGTGAGACCGAGTGGGTAGGGTTGTGGCAACCGTGCACTCTGACGTCACTGCTCCTGATGAGTGACCGAATAGACGGGATGCTGTCGGAGTACACCTATCCTCCTACCCCAAATCATAAATGGGGGAGCTCAATGCTCTCATCTCTCGGTACACGATAACGTGGAGGAAATCTCTACCGGCTACCACGCTGCATCACACTACCCATGAGCGGACCAACGGAGCCAAACAGAGTCCAACCGCCTGTCGGCTACCACGTTGCTACACTAAACTAGTGGAGCCAAATAGAGTAGAACTGTCTGCCGGCTACCACGCTGAGTCACCATACCAACGGAGCCAAACAGCAGAACTGTCACACACCTGTCTGATATACCACTAACCTATGAGTGGTGGTGTGTACGGATATATGTAACTGGCGATGTGCTCGACAATAATGGAGCAGACTATCGTGCAGGATGCAATCATGTGAGATGATGCATGACACTAAGCATGGAAATAACCTGATCAGCATAACAATATCCATATATATATATAATTTGTACCGTAGTATTGATGGTCAAATCTGAAGACCTAAGGTACACAGGTCAGGTAGGGTATAAAAACCTAGGTCCTGAGCATAATGAGGCATGGTATGTCACTACCATATGAGCATATATAAAATCATGCGGGTACTAACAATAAATGCATAACAGGTGAGCAAATAAGCATGTAAGAGGTATCCGATAGTGACATATCGAAATAAGAACGAACATAATTATTACTAAAGGCAATAACCTACTAAACATGTCAAGATGACATTATCAAAGATAAGTCAAGGTACCCGCCTCAAAAATGGAGATCATATCCGAAATATCCCACGTCGAGACACTCGTCTCGAATCCAAGTCCTACAAATCATATATTATACAATTTAGCTAACAGATAAGCAACAAGTGGCCAGACCTAAAGATCCAAACCCTCAGGAAAAATAACCCTATTCAAACTGATCATTATTATCCTCAATAAATGATTAGCTTCCACAACACTTACCCATGAATCCTTAATTACAATATATTCAATTCTGCCAACAAGGAACTGTACGAATCCAACCCATGACTATTAATCACAATTATTAATCTAATGTTTTCGATACAACCATGTATTCCTCTAAATCAACCAATCACTAGTGAACCAAACCTCAACAGGAAATAAAATCAAATCTCATCTCGTATCAACTAATTAATCAAATTCGAAACTGATACCAATCCAAATCAAAATAATTATGACTTAATCAACTCAAATTCTCATTCCAGACCCATATCTCCTCATCAACTAGTTAATCAATCCAACACAGAAATGAATCAAATTCAAAACTTACCCATATTGGGATAAACCACCACTGATCCAAGACCGGAGTTACCATGATCAAACAATCTCCAATAATCAGTCCCGATCCATATTCCCTCGTATGAACTCCAACGGCTGCTGTCCACCAAATCAATATCCCTAAATTAGCAACAATCTTAGACGAATCATAGCTAGAGCACGATAACAACAAGGATAGGACCACAGTGAAGAACCACCTAGAGCACTGACCTTTGCCCCTGATTGAAACCCAACTCATGTAGTGGTGGCACCTAGGATCGGGATGACCAGCACTCGTCGGTAGTGGACCGAGAGCTAGGGTAGAGGGAAATTCTAGCTGAGACAAAGGAGAGAAATCCAAGGGAAAAGGGGAAAGCTCCGGCGTCCAATGGCTAGTGATCGGCGGCTGGCTGGCTAGGGCATGAACACAGAGGAGGCGGCTGGTGGCAAACATCTAGAGCATGGTTCCGGATTGGAAGAGGAGCAGTGGATCCACGCTAGGGCATGGCTTGGAGGAGGCCGGCGGCACTACGGGTGGCGACGCCGTCGGGTGGAGAAGGCGCGACCGAGAAGAGGACTGAACTGTCGGCGCTAGGGCACGAGCACAAAGAGTGGAGAATCGGCAAAGGCTCGGACTCCTTAGCCTATCACCTTGTACACGAGGGAGAAGGCGGTGTTGCGGCGCCGGTTGAGAAGGGTAGTTAGGGCACGGCGTCGGGGGAAATCGGGAGAGGAGACGCGGGTTTGGGGAAGAAACGACGATGGAGAAGAAATAAGGAAAAAGAAAGAAAATTAAAAAGGAAAATCAAACATTTCCTCATTTAAATGGGGTAACCCAAACAGGCTTTCTCGGTGCCTAATTTTGTCTCCATAAACTCGTCCATACGATCTCCGAAAAATTTCAGAAAAATTTCTAAAAATTCCAAAAAATTCCCTTATCATTATTCATCATTTTTTCGTTTTACAAGTTTTATCGCTTGTGTCAAGAAGAATTTATATCATGGTTCAAATCATATGTAAGTAAACATTTTAAATTTAGTTAATACATATGTAAACTTTTAACAATTACCGTATTTGACGTTAATAATCGAGCTCACCTTGAAAAAGAAATGTTATTCCATCTTTCATGGGGTTCAAAAGCATTGGTATGCACTTGGCCATCTTATTTTATAAATGGTTATAATTTTTATACTCAAGAATATGGGATGGGGAAGAGTACAATGAATAGTGGGGTTTGTGTTCAGTGATCCAATGATGAAGGTACAAGCAATGATTTTTATAGTTTGCTGGATGAAATTATATAGATAGAATATCTTGGGTCAGAAATGTGAGCTATAGTATTTATGTGTCGTTGGTTTGACCCTATCAGAGGGATGAAGGTGCATCCACGGTATAATTTGGTTGAAATAAATCATAAGAGATTATATAAGAAATATGAACCATTTGTGTTGGCATAACAAGCAATTCAAGTATTTTATACTTTATATCATATTTTGAAACGTGACAAAATTGATTGGTGGGTTGTTTGTAAAATGAAAGCACAAAAAAAATTGAAGCATATTGGGAAGACATTGCATATTAGCAAGAGAAAGTTGTGAATACATTTCAGACTGAGGAATATATTATTCCAACATTACAAGATCCTAGCGGAGTAGTGATAAACATGGATGCAAAAGAAATTGATGATGATGTGGAGGAGGAGGAGGAAGAGGAAGAGGAGGAGGAGCAAGATGATGATGACATGGATGAGGATGGCAATGATAATGAGGACTTTGATTGTTAATGATAGGTAAGTTTTGTTATCTTAATATAAAATAATTATGATCTTTAATTTTCATATAAGGTACTACTTTTTTAGTTTTGAGTAAATTTTGTTTTAATCTATAACTTTAGAACAATCATAGCTCAATTGTTTGTTTATCTAATAATTTATTCGTAAACTTGTATATATTATTTATTAATGCTCTGTATTTCTTTCTATATATTATAGGTCATTACAGAAGATATCTATAATCGCAGGAATCTCACACACTCTCTCTTAACAAATATGGTAAATTTTTTTTATGTTATTTATTATGCATCATTATATTTTTAACTTTATCCTATTTTTGAATTTTTAAAGCATCTTTAAATGAGGTGGGCGTAGAGGGAGTTCACATGGCTAGACAATACCTAGCAGTGTACCTACGCCCATCCCTGATCAACCTGTAGGACCATCACATTCACCTTTGCTACTACAAGCAGGACCATCACATTCCCTTAAGCCAGTACATGTAGGACCATCACATTCGCCTTCACCAGTACATGCAGGACCATCACATTCTCCTTCGTTAATACCTTCACTGCACAATTTGGCAGATCTAGTTCCTACCAGATACTCATTTTCTGAGGTCCAAGATGTTCGAGTATTTGTAGTCCCTTTGGGAGATTCATAAGTATAAAATTAATATTTTAATTTTTTTTATTCTATATTTTATAAGTATTATTGTAAAGTAGGATTAAAACTTGGTTTGATCACTTTAATTGTCAATTTTTATCAAGTTTATTTAATTTTAATAATTAAGTTCTGATATGTATAAATTAGTTACTTTATTCTATTCCATGCTCTAATAGTATAATTGAGTTGCTTTATTTTCAACTATATCATGAGATTACATAATTTTATCTTTAATCATCCTCCCATTTTATGATAAACTCTGAAAATATTTTGATGTGCTACTTTATTTTTAACTTGGCATCTTTATTCTCAATAATGAAAAGCTCTAAGAGTGGTTTGATGTGGTACCTTTTTTTATCAATTAGACCATTAGATTAGTATATGATCATTATTTATTCTCTCGTTTATGAAAAACTCTGAACAATCTTTAATTAGCAATGATACTCTTCATATGTTTAATATATTAAATAATTGGACTATTTAACCATTGGACTATATTGGATTGTAGTAGTTACAAGATATGGTCAATTATAATTGCTAGTTTAGGGATCTTAAAAATATGATTACCCCTATCTTATATATTTTTAGACTTTTCTTGTTACTATTGTATCTATATTCATCATTCACCATAGGTTCAAAAATTTGGTACGTTTTATTCATGAAATTAATCAAATCATGAATAATTTTTGGATGGGAGATTCAATGTCTTATTCAAGTACTCCATCATCAATGAAAGAGTTATGGTGGAGCATGTTTAAGGTATAAATGATTCATTTTATATCTAAAATAAAATTAAATATATATACTCAATTGTTTTATTTTCTATTCAGCAAACGTATAATTGGGGCGCTGCCTATGAATTGGAAGTTAAGAAGATTTTCAAGAAAAAAATGTGACGATCACATTAGCCATACTCTCAATCATGCTAAACAAAGGGATAAAAAGTCACTTTGTATCATAGAGGATAATTAGACTAAGATCAGCAATTTTTGGGCAACTAAGGAAAATAAACAAAGGAGTCAACAGAATAGAATAAATCAATCTTATAATTTTGAAGTCTCATTTGCAACGCATACGGGAGGGTCAATTAATATCGATGGGGATAGACATAGAATGGTAAATATTTAACTCTTCTACTAATTTTTAACTCTCTCAATAATTTTTTAATCTATGACTATTTTATTATTTCTAATCCATTTTTTTATACCAAAGATATGGGAAAGCAACCTTCATTCATATAAACTTTCACCAAAACTTTTACAAAAAAGGAAAAGTCTTGGAGTAGGACTAGAGTAAAAGCAATAAATGTTTGAATTAATTAAAAATATATGTGTTTCTAAGTTACTGTTACAATAATTTTTTTTTAATTTTATCATTACAATACAAGACAAATACGATGAGCTCGAGATAACACATAGAAGTTCCTGTGCTAGTGAGAAAACTGAGTCATCTGTTGGTAATAATTTAGATTAATGGTTGGAGGCTAATGGATGATAGAAAGGGAGAAGGATATTGGGAATTAGTTTTTGAAGAAAAATCATAGAGTTTTCCATAAACCCTTTTCCACCCTAATAATAGTCACGACTCATATCAATTCATTGACCGAAGAGGTTTCACATTTAAAGGGCATAATATTAAAAAGAGATGAAGGAAGAAGAGCTAGAGATGTAGAAATGAGAGCTAGCTAGGAAGAAATGAGAGCTATGCGCAAACAACAAGATTTAATTATGAGACATCTTTAGTTAAGTTATACTCCTTCCGATTTTGGTGATATTGGTGGTGATGGCGATGATGGTGGTGATGAATCGCTTGTATGAATTTTATTTATCTCATAATTAGTATTTTTGAATATTAGTTATTTGATTGTAAACGTTTCCTTTTTTTTGCTAATACTGTCAATTTTTTTGAAACAGGATTGGTACACAATGAAAATCAATGACGGTGTAAGTAAAATTTTTGTGTGTGTTCATATATAGTAATTTCTTTATTGTAATCATTGATATTATTTGAATTTTTACTTTGATACAAGAAAATAAGGATATAAGAAGAAGATGGAGAAGATTTAGTGATGTTTGGAAATTTTTTGATGTATGGATGGTTTAGAACTTCTTATGATATTTGGATTTGTATGAATATTAGATATTTTGTGATGCTTGTATTTTGATGTATGATATGTTTGGATTGTAAAGATATTAGATGATGTTTGCATTTTGATGTATGAAATGTTTGGATTTTATGGATATTTTGTGATATTTGGATTTGATGTATATAAATTGTGATTTGGTTTATGTATAGTTTGATTGTTAGATATGATGTGTTAGATACGATGTGTACGAATTCAATAGATATTTTTGTATAACTATGTTATATACAGAATTTACATAATTCTGGATAGTTTTATTATGTTTTACGATAAATTTTATGGCGAAAAAAGTAGTGTTAGATTCTGCGACAAATTTTCATATTCGTCACAAATTCTATGATGAATTATCATATTCATTGCAAAATCTGCAACGACTTTGAATATTCATCGTAGTTTTGCGATAAATATGGAGACAAACTTTTTTTCCGTTGTAAAACTATCCTAATGTACCAAAAAATCTTACAAGATTCTGCAAGGAATTTTCATATTCGTAGCAGATTTTGCGGCGAATATGAAAATTCATTGCAGAATCTGCGACAAATTTTGAAAATTTTCATAGATTTTACAACGAATTTTCATATTCGTCGCAAAATCGGTGACAAAATTTGCAACAAAATTATTTTCATCATAAAACTATTATAATGACCGAAAAAATACTATATATTCTATGACGAATTTTCAGATTTGCCGTAAAATTTTGCAACAAATTTCTAGATTCGTTGCAAAAATCTGCGACAAATCTGAATATTTGTCGCAGAATTTGCGACGAATCTAGATATTCATCGCAGATTTTGTAACAAATTTCTAGATTCGTAGCAGATTCTGTGACGAATCTGACAAGTTGTCGTAGAATTTGTAATGAATTTTTATATTCATCACAGTTTCTGCGACGAATCTAAAAATTCATTGCAAAAAATGAAAATTCATTACCAATTCAATTTCTAAATTTTATGATCTTCCAAATAACTTTACTACGAAAATAAGAATTTGTCGTAAATTTTATGACGAAGTCTTATTTTCATCGCTAAATCAACAACAAATATTAAAATTCGTTTGAAAATTCATTTTAAAATTTTGCAATATTTGCAAGAATGTAGCGATGAATTTTATTTCTGTCGCAAAATTTGTAATAAATTTCAATTTTTCGTTACAAATATTTAGGGACGAGTTTTCTGTGACAAAAAATATTCATCACAGATTTCGTCGCAAAATATTTTTGCAATAATTTTTTTAAAAAAAATATGTCGCCAAATTTGTCTCAAAAAATAATTTTTTTTGTAGTGATCACTTGAAGATAGACAGACATTGATGTCAGATGATCTTCCTCCTGAACTATCATCTAATACTATTCCGAATTCAAAGATGAGTTTTTCAACCCTGGGCGATCGGTAAAAGAGGATTTGTTGGATCTTTTTTATATTTTTTTAATAAATTAATATTTTTAGTATTTTTTAGTTTTTTGGTATTTAGGCTATTTGTGGTCATTTCTATGTTTTACTAGTTAGGGTTTTAGGCCTATATAACTGTCTTGTTAATTGACGTTAGAAAAAGTTTTTTTATTAATAATTTTTTAACAGTATATTTTATTTTTCTATTTTCCGGTATTCCTCTTTAAATCAGTAGGTTGTAGAAGATTTCTTCTGGTATTCTTGCGCAAATCAATAGATTCAATAGCCTGCGGGATAATCATTATTCCATCTGGCGTCACATAGATATCCAAAACTTTAAAATGCAAAGAAAGAAAAAATCCTAATAGAAAGAAAAAAATTCTTAATAAACTCACAATCCTAAAATCCTTAAACAGATTTAAAATCTAAAAATATATAAGAGATAAATTATCAAAAATACCAAAAATACAAAAAAAAAAAAAACTCCAAAAATTAGAACAAAAATAATCTACTAAAAATATATACAAAAATCTAACGAATCCTGCATCACTTCTTTGATCAGCCATGTTGAATTTCGAAAGATCTCCTGGATCGGGTTGTTGTACTAACTAACTTATCTACATATCTATGGTAGGAGAGATGCTCACTCCCTTACCAATTATATTTTTTCTTGCTACAGAGTTTACATTGGTGGAAAAGTATGAGGGAGAGGGGAAGAGAAGGGAAAGTGATAAAGAAATATACATTATCATCGGCATGAGTATACCAACGTCTAAGATGCGATCAGTTTGCATGTACATGTTGGCCAAAGAACAAGATATCTGCCATTTGATGCTTTTTTTAGAAAAATGTTTTCAAATTCTTCCCTATAAAATTTGGACTAAATGGCCTGCCAAAGGTGGTAGGTGACCTAGAACTATTTGTTAATCCTCGTGATATAGATCAGTTATAATTTTAAACTCCTCGGTTGGCAGTCGCATTGCCCCTCAAATAACAGGTAATTATATCATTTAGGTATTGAATTGTTGGGCACATCACCTAACATGGAAGACTTTGTTTGCGATGCCTTAAGACATTTTCCTCCAGCTTAACATCAATCAGTTTCTTACTTAATTATGCAGTGGTTGCATTATGAGAACGAACGGAGAAAAGTGTAAGCACTATATATATTGATGATATTAGTAATTGAACTCATGCTCGTAAACAGTATATATAGCACACCTTTTCATTCTTCAATTAGGAAACAACTATATACATTTTAAAGTTCTGTCAAACAATTACTAGCATGTGTCTACAGGTTGTGCAAGGTCATGCACAAATTGGTTCCTAATTGAATTCATAATTGCGCTGCAGTTCCAATTAAAAAGTGTTCCACACTTGAGACAAGCAATAGTCAGACAAGTAGCTCTCCAAGTTTCCTTGAGGCAGATCAGGAGGGAAATCCCTTTCCGAGTTGACCTCCATTTTGGTGAAGTGATTCGACACGAGCTTCATCCCATCTGCATGTTCAGATATTGCAGTCTGAGACAAAGGAGTGGCTGAAACATCTTGGGGGCTAATCGAGTTTGTCGTCCTCGCTGGCATGAGATGGGAGAAGCAGGGCACTTGCTCATTCTCCTCGGAGCTCGATGGGTCCATGGCGATGAAGGATTCCATCAGAGGAGGCAGAGATATGTCATGATAGCTAGAAGTCTCAATGGTTGGTTTGGAGGTATCTCTTTTGCTCTTGCTGAACACTCTGCACAAGACCCAGTCTTCCTGCTTTGAGTCGAACAGTTTTGGTGGACCGAAAGACGAATCAGAGTCTAACTCAGATTCCATGCGGAACTCATGCATGACCCAGTCAGTCTTTCGTCCCTTGGGGGCTCTTCCTTTGTAGAACACTAACGTCTTTCTCATACCTACCAAGACTTCCTTTCTCTTCACTAGACGGTCCTTTCCTGTTGCCTTCCAATATCCCGATTGGGTTGCTCGGTTCGTCCGGTGTCCAGTAGCATACTTCCGGTCGCGAAGGCTGAAAAAGTACCACTCCTTGCCCCCAACACATGCCATGTCTGCTCCAAGGACCAAAGTATATGTTAATTATCAATACAATTAAGTTGATTCAATAATTCTTAAAACATCGATCGATGACATGACAATTGGATATTTAAAGATCAATGCTCCAAAAAGATTGCGAAGGAGTTTTGTTGTGGGTAGTAAATAAGATGATATTACTTGTAAAAATATAAATAAATAAATATAATTAAATCAATTAATAATTGAGCTGGGATGTGGAAAGAGTTGTACGATATTGAAACTCTCGTATTTGATGGCTTGTTTTAATTTGGTTGTACATAGGAGAAGAAAAGTCCGACTAGAATAGCTGAAGACATGCAGAGATAATTATTCTCCAAATTGACATGAATTTAAACACATAAAATTCAATTTTTGGTTTTCTTGGAGGTAAAAAAATTATCTTTAAAAAAATGCAAAGTAAAGAAATAACGAGACTGTAGAATCAAAAAGAGGAAATTGCATTGTCGAGGGGGATGGCATCAAAATTGCAGTAGAAAAATTATAATTAAGATGTAAATACCTGGAAGGTCCCATGGCTCACACTTGTTGAGGTCGACGTCGATGATGATGATGGGGAAGTAGGAAGAGGTGCTACCTGCCATGAGCTTGGGTTGGAGGTAATCGCAGACGAGCTCTTCGTCTCGCGGGTGGAAGCGGAAGCCTGGCGGCAGCTGGTGCTCTGCCATGCTCAGGAAGTTGCTCATGGCGCTGGTCTTGATGTGAGCAAGAAAGGGGGATAGAAGACGAAGAGGTAGAGGATGGAGTAGTTCTCTTGAGAAGAGAAGACGATGTCATGCAACGACCAGGCGTATTAATAGAGGATGGTCGAAGTCAACTGGAGAGAGAGAGGATTGGGGATCGAGGTTTGAGGAGGAGAGAAGTGTGGACAGGTTTGTCTTAGGTGAGTATCGAATATAGTTGAGGCCATTGAGCTGCCAAATGTGATGAGTGAGCAGTGTTTGAAAAATCTGACCAACCATGTGATAGACGAACTGTAGCTGTTTGATTTAATGTGTTAATTATGGATTTAATAGAGAATTAGATTGAGGGACGCAAAAGTTTGGAGGATGGAATGGTTGACAAATTATGTTCGTGCGAGGATTGCAGTTCGACAACAACATTCAAATCAAAGATTTCCAAAGAAAATAGAAATCTGGGGACGAGTCTGACTCTATCTCATCATAGTAAAATATGAATTGTATTTTCGGCTCGTGCATGCTATCGTGGCTCCATAGAGATCAATATCAAACTCCCCTTTAAAACGAATTTTTTTTTTTCTTTTGAAAAATAATTTAAATTTAGAGTTTAAATTTTCTATTTTAATATCAAAAATATTTTGAACTCGGAAAAGAAATATTTTGAACTCTGAAAAATATTTTCAACCTCAAAAAAAACATATTTTGAGCTCTAAAAATTCTTTTTAATTTTAGTCAAAAAAAAAAAAAGTTGACTCCCCCTTTTTAAAAGGAAAATTTATTACTACGTATAAAAAGTATTCGTACAAAATGAATAACTCACAGTGATGCTCGAAGAAGAAGATCGAAAAAGACGCTGGTGAAGATGTTGTTACTGTCATTGAAAAGATCACTGTGTACGACCTCCTCAGATTTTCCACAAATCAAATCATTCTTTATTGGATGTTCTCCTTGCACCTTTGCCCACACCTTTGATCTTTGGCTTGGACGTCATTTTATAAGGGGATTGAGGAACATAAAGAGGTAGGAGTGTTCCTTCCTCACCTCAAACCAACGCATTAATGAAGAAAATGAAGGGAAAGAGGTGCCCCTTCATCTCCTCAAAGTCTAACATCTCCAACTCATCCAAGTCAATCCTTAAAAGTTAACTAGTCACATAAACCATGTATGTCACGCCTCAGGTAGTCCCTGCCAAAAAAAATTTCGGCAGCATCTCCCCTGTACGGGTGACAATATGAAACTTCCTACAATGCCCTCAGGGCCACATATATCTCGGCCAACACTGTCGGAACAATAATAGTATATAACAGTACAAATATAAGCAAACACCCACGCAGTTTAATAGTGAAACTAAACTAATGCAACGATAAGCAAAACCATCTCTAAAATCTTACTCAACTACACCCATAAAACTCAAATCCGATATCCTACTCAACTACACCTATAAAACACAAATCACCAGCATATATCCAAACGAAAACCCTTTGATAATAAGAGATCGTACAAGATCCAAGTGCCAAAAGATACCAGTCTAAATAACATAGAAAATAACATAAGCCAAAATGTGTGAACTCGTCGCAACGCGGAGTGGTGGGGGACTAGCGACTGGAACCTCTTGAACAGCCTCGACCTGAAAATAGTAATAACAGGGGTGAGTCCAACACTCAGCGGATACCTAGTTGACATGCATAGTAAATAATATATAACCAGCAGTAATAAATATGTGTACAGTCTCCTGAATAAATATCATATGAAAAACTATAAGGTAAAGGAGTATCTGTATTAACCAGGACCTGGATATAAGGAAAAGCAAGGTCGTCAGACCGAGGAGTATCATAATCTTGTACGCATGTCAATCAAATACATCCATCCAATATGCAGCAAACAAAGTGCAGCAAACACAAGCAATAAATGCATATCCTGTATGCATGTCTAGCAATGCATCCATAAAAAATGCAGCATATAAAGTGCAGTAACCACAAGCAATAAATGCATATTGTTAGTTAGAGCCCTAGAGTCAATTATTTGATGATTGTATTATGGACTTGTTGTATCATATTCTTATATAAATAAAGACATTTATTTTTTGTTATTATACTTACTTGTATTGGTGCCACATAAACTAAGTATAATAGCGTCCTTGAGTAGAAGGTTCTTCTTACCTATATCAATCGATTAGTTGAATCGATAGTGAGATGATATAGGGAACACTACTCTTAATCATTCCTAGTCGAGTATTAACATTCAGGGACAATGTTAATGCAATAAGACTAGCATGTAGGTCAACTCGATGACTTGATCTCACAAGTCATGGATATAGAGATATCAAGTTGACACATAAGTATGCATTGGAGAATGTATACTGAATGACCCGCCATGAGAAAGTATCATGGATCGTTATATGAGTGTCATATACTTTCTCATGTGACTATTAGTATGACTACTAGTCCTTAGACCTGAAGTCACCATGGTTCCCTACATAAGGAGTTATGTACTTTAGTTTCGTCAAACGTCATCCGTAACTGGGTGGACTATAAAGGCGATTACTAGTTATGTAACGAATTATGCAGAGGGATGTGAGTGATGTAGATGGGATCTATCCCTCCTATATAACGGGAGAGACATCGATATTCTTGATAGAGTGAGACCACGAAGTGCATGGTCATGCCTAAATAAGTCAATATGAGATATTGAGCTCATTTGATTTAGTGAGCCTACTTGGAGTTCAAGATTTAGATTGATCAGATGATGACACGGTCTATGCCTTACATTGATCAATCTAGATGTCTAGGATAGAAGGACACTTGTCATATTTTGTGAGGAGTCACAATTAGTAGTCACAAGGTGATGTTGGATCTCAACATTCTTGTAATTTGGATAGTAATGATGTGTTGCTAGATACCGCTCATTACTTATGCTCCTAAATGGGTTTAGGGGCATTGCCAACGTTACAAGAACCTATAGGGTCACACACTAAGGACAATTAGATGGAGATTAGGATCATATGATGAACCAAGAGGATTAGGTTCATGTGATGAATTAAATTGGATTAAGAGTAATCCTAATTGAGCTAATTGAGTTGGACTCAAGTTGATTCATGTGTTTAATGAGTCTAATTTAGATTATGACTCATTGAATCAATTTAATTAAATGAATTAGATTCATTATATTAAATTGGCTTGAATTAAATGGTTGGATTAGATCAACCATGAGAGAGATTAAGTCAAGTTTGTCTTGACTTGAGAGGAAGAGGAAGAGTCAAGTTTGACTTGACTTTATGCCACATCATTTGTGACTTGGCATTAAGTGGCCAATGATGATGTGCCACATCATCATAGTTAACACATGTGTGTGCCACCTAATGGAGGTTACAAATTCCCTTTGCTTTAATGTGGCTGGCCACATTAATGAGAGGAGTTACACTTTGTTGTGGCCGGCCACTAAGGGGAATGAATGGGATTCTTTTTCATTCAAGGCAATTTTGATTCCATCTTCTTCCTTGCTCTCTCTTCTTGCTCTCCCTCTCCTCATCTTGCTGAGACCTTCTTGGAGTGCTAGCACACTCTAAGGTTCTCCCTCCATCGATTTGTTCGTGTGGATACGCATAGAGAGTTGTTTACCTTGACAACTTGAGATCCGGCATCTCCTTGGACAAACGGGACTCGCGAAGGGCACACTACGAGGGTAAAACTCTTTAACATATAGTTCTAGTGTAGATCTATAGGTTAGTAAACTCGTACTCATAGTTTTTCGAAATTTTATTCTTTGCACGGATCCGGTGGCGGGGGTTTCGGGGTTTCCGCGACGCGAAAAAGCGATTTTCGTGGCCCAAAAGACCCAACAGTGGTATTAGAGCCACGTGCGAAGCGAGTACGAGTTTAATTTGATTTTTATGAAAAAATATAGGTTCTGTAACTTTCTGTAATTTTATGGTTTTTATGGTTTTTATGGGTATTTTTCTCATAGAAGCGAAGCACAAGTGTTTCGACACTTGTAGGCTTCGACTACCGAGAAGATTTTTCCGAAACGGCAAGGTTTCGCCCCAAAACTTTTTGGGACAGCGGGCTAAGGCACTGTAAGATCGCTAAGGAACACTCGCGATGGTTAGATCGTGGGTAGGGGCGATGCCCCTGGCCCCGCTAGGGGATTCGTTCCGCGATTGGCCCGAAAACCCGCTAAACAGAACCGCCGGGAATTTTACTCATAAAAATTGTAAAAATTATAGTAAAAATTAGAGAAAATTATAGAAAATACATAATTTAGAATTATGTACCATTTGTGATAGTCATGGCCCAAAAGGACCCAATTTGATTGGTATATTTGTGTTGTAATTCATATTACGGCCTGCGCGCCGTCATTTGTGTTGTGTGTGCTGTATATTTGATACGCGACCTGCGCGTCTTGCCTTTCTCCATTTATTCTTGTTGTAAATTAGTTTATACTCGAATGTAACTCGAGTTTCAAAATTATAATGTACAAAATTGGAGCGGTGGAAGGTTCACTCGAGACGGAGTTACGAGAAGGGCGCGAGCAACACAAGGTGGTCAAAGGGAGGAGCTTAAGAAGTTGTTGACCTTAGGTTGACCATCCGATCTTCTCATTGGTTTGAGAAGATCGTAGTAGGGCCATGACTAATCACAAATAATTTAATTAATTGCTTGTGTGTATGTGATGCATAATTAGTAATTAATTAGTGTCTAACGATTAGATTAGATCTAAATCGTGTACAAGATGCACCCTCTCGATTAGATTAGATCTCAATCGCATCAACTCTAATGCCTACCATGCCATGATACCTATCACTACCTCGATCACATGTGTTGTTGAATCTGCCAAAGTAGAGCAACACATATTATCTTGGTAGGGTACGGAGGGACAATCTTGTTCCCGCTTATCAACGCATGAGCGAGTACAAACTCAATTAGATTGAGTATTCTTAGTTAACTCGGTTGGATCGAGTACAACTATAGGCATTCTTCCAATGGTTGAAAAGATAGGACATAAATCATATTTATATTAATTCTTGGGCGTATTAGCCAAAGCTAACTCAAGTTTTAATATAACCACGGATAATGATCCTATAAACAAGAGTTACATAGAGATGTAATTGGTAAATCGTTACCTACCGATCATACTAAATCTTGGACGTATTAGCCAAAGCTAACTCAAGAGTTAGTATGATGTGGATCTTGTCCCACATGAATTATAGAATTCAGTGGGAGCATTATTTAGTTAAAGACCTAATTAAATGATTTAAAAGAATATGATATTTGTTTTCTGCATTTTTATGTTGTAGATAACCATGACGTCGAATACGAACTCTTTCTCCCTGTGTTCTGTCCTTGAGAAGGATAAGCTCAACGAATCAAATTCCCTGGACTGGTACAGGAACTTGAGAATAGTTCTCACCCAGGAACGTAAACTGTACGTTCTGGAGCAGCCCATTCCGGAGGCTCCTCCTGCCAATGCCCCGTGAGCTGACAAAGATGCTTATAAGAAGCATCAAGATGACGCATTAGATGTGTCCTGTCTAATGCTCGCGACCATGAACTCTGAGCTTCAGAAGTAACACGAGTTAATGGGCGCTTACGATATGGTTGAACATCTTCGTCAACTGTATCAAGGACAAGTGTGGCATGAGAGATTTGAGATCTCAAGGGCACTATTTCTATGCAACATGTCAGATGAGGCTCCTGTAGGCCCATATGTACTCAAAATGGTTGGGTACATAGAAAACCTACAGAGGTTGGGATTCCCGCTTGGCCAAGAGCTGGCCACTGACCTGATCTTGCAATCCTTGCCGGATAGCTATAGTTAGTTCGTTCTAAACTACAATATGAACAAAATTGATAAGTCACTGCCCGAGCTGCTTAGCATGTTAAGAACTGCTGAGCTAAACCTTAAGAAGGCTAAGCCCCACTCTGTTCTGATGGTTCAGAAATACAAGGGCAAGGGCAAGCCCAAAAGCAAAGGAAAGTCCCAAGCCAAGGGCAAAAGCAAGGCACTGAAGCCTAAAGGAGGGGTCGCCAAAGATGCTACCTGCTTCCACTGCGGTCAGAGGAACTGTAAGGTGTACCTGGAAGATCTTAAGAAGAAGCGAAGTGAGACTTCCACTTCAGGTATATATGTTATAGAAGTCAATCTATCTATTTCTTCATCATGGGTATTAAATACCGGATGTGCTTCTCACATTTGTACTAATGTGCAGGCGCTGAGAAATAGCAGGGCATTGGCGAAGGGTGAGGTGGACCTACGAGTAGGCAATGGAGCACGGGTTGCTGCTGTTGCTGTAGGAACTTATCATCTATCTCTGCCCTCTGGGCTTGTATTAGAATTAGATGAATGTTGTTATGTGCCTACTTTAACTAAGAACATAATTTCAGTTTCTTGTTTGGACAAGAAAGGTTTCTCTTTTATAATTAAGGACAAATGTTTTTCTGTTTATTTAAAAGATATGTTCTATTGTGGTGCACCTCTGATGAACGGACTCTACATTGTAGACCTTGAAAGCCCTATCTATAACATAAATACCAAGAGGTTCAAGTCAAATGACTTGAACCAAACCTATCTCTGGCACTGTCGCTTAGGTCATATAAATGACAAGCGCTTATCCCAGCTCTATAAGGATGGTTTGCTGGACTCATTTGATTTTGAATCTTATGAGACGTGCGAGTCATGCCTACTAGGCAAGATGACCAAGACTCCCTTTAGTGGATACAACGAAAGAGCGACTGATTTGTTAGGACTTATACATAGTGATGTATGTGGCCCTTTCAATGTCACTGCTAGAGGCGGTTATAGGTACTTTATCACATTTATTAATGACTTCAGTAGATATGGTTATGTGTACTTGATGACACATAAGTCAGAATCCTTTGAAAAGTTTAAAGAATTCAAGAATGAAGTACAGAACCAGCTTGGCAAGAGTATTAAGATACTTCGATCAGATTGAGGTGGAGAGTACCTTAGCCATGAGTTTCGTGACTATCTAGCTGAGTGTGGGATTCTATCCCAACTCACTCCTCCTGGAACACCACAGTGGAATGGTGTATCCGAAAGGAGGAATCGTACCCTATTAGATATGGTACGATCTATGATGAGTCACACAGATCTTCCGACATTCCTTTGGGGTTATGCTCTAGATACGACAGCTTTTATACTCAACCGAGTTCCATCCAAAGCCGTGATAAAGACACCATATAGGATATGTTCTGGGAGAGATGCTCAGGTGTCTTTTATGAGGATTTGGGGTAGTGAGGCTTACGTACGACGTCAAGTCTCCGACAAATTAGGACTCAAATCTGACAAGTGCTACTTTATTGGATATCCCAAGGAAACTAAGGGATATTACTTCTATATTCCCAGTCAGCATAAGGTAGTTGTGGCAAAGACTGGGGTCTTTCTAGAAAGAGACTTTGTTTCTAGAAAAACTAGTGGGAGTACGTTCGATCTTGAAGAAGTTCAAGATGCAGACCATAGCACTGAAGTCTCGATGGAAGTTGAACTGGAACCACAAAGTGTTGTGGATGATGTTGTTCCACAAAGAGTTGAGGAACAACAATCAGTTTAAGTAGACATACCTCTTCGCAGGTCTGATAGGGAACGTCGTCAGTCTGAGAGATACTCATTTTTCTTGTCTGACCATAATGACGTTGTGCTCATAGAGGATGAGCCTATCACCTATCAAGAAGCTGTGATGAAACCAGATTCCGAGAAATGGCTAGAGGCCATGAGATCCGAAATGGAATCCATGTACACCAACCAAGTATGGACTTTGGTTGATCCACCTGAAGGGGTAAAACCCATTGGGTGTAAGTGGGTCTTTAAGAGAAAGGCTGACATGAATAGACTTATCTATAAGGGTCGTTTGGTAGCTAAAGGTATCAAGCAGATTCATGGTATTGACTATGATGAAACCTTGTCTCTAGTAGCCATGTTTAAGTCTATTCGGATCATGCTTGCTATTGCAGCATGCCATGACTATGAGATATGGTAGATGGATGTCAAAATCGCGTTTTTGAATGGAAACCTGCTCGAGGATGTGTACATGACACAACCTGAGGGTTTTGTAGATCCACAGCATACTAGCAGAGTATGCAAGCTGCATAAATCCATTTATGGACTAATGCAAGCTTCTCAGAGCTGGAATCTTCGATTCGATGATGCAATCAAATAGTTTGGTATCATCAAGAATGAAGATGAACCTTGTGTCTACAAGAAGGTTGTAGGGGACATAGTTGTCTTCCTCATATTATATGTGGATGGCATACTACTCATTGGGAAGGACATCCCTTTGCTACAGTCTGTTAAGACTTGGCTAGGGACATGTTTTTCAATGAAGGACTTAGGTGAGGCATCCCGCATTCTAGGGATACAGATCTATAGAGATAGATCTAAGAGATTACTTGGCCTAACTCAGAGTACATATATTGACAAGGTACTCCTTCAGTTTGCCATGTAGAACTCCAAGAAGGGATTTCTGTCGATGTCACATGGCGTGAGTCTTTCGAAGACTCAAGGTCCCTCTTCTAGAGAGGAGAGAGACCGCATGGATCAGATCCCTTATGCCTCAGCCATAGGATCTATCTTGTATGCCATGCTATGTACTCGACCTGATGTCTCATATGCTTTGAGCATGACGAGCAGATATCAGTCAGATCTAGGTGAAAGTCACTGGATAGCGGTCAAGAATATTCTTAAGTACTTAAGAAGGACTAAAGAATATTTCTTGATATATTGAGGAAATGACGAGCTAGCTGTAAAGGGTTACAGTGATGCTAGCTTCTAGACCGACTAGGATTATTATCGATCACAGTCAGGGTTCGTATTTTGTATAAATGGTGGTGCTGTGAGCTGGAAGAGTTCGAAGCAGGACACAGTAGCTGATTCTACGATCGAGGCCGAGTACATTGCTGCATCAGAGGCAGCAAAGGAGGCAGTTTGGATCCGCAAGTTCATCACTGAACTTGGGGTGGTTCCCAGTATCACTAACCCTATTGAGCTCTATTGTGACAACAATGGAGCTATAGCATAGGCGAAGGAACCTCGCTCACACCAACGGACCAAACACATACTACGGCGCTTCCATCTCATTCGAGAGATTATCGAGAGAGAAGATGTGAAGATTTGCAGAGTACCTACAGAGGCTAACATTGCAGATCCCTTGACCAAGGCTTTGGCACAGAGGAAGCATGATGGTCACACTAGGTCATTGGGGCTTAGAGCCTACACTGATTGGCACTAGTGCTAGTGGGAGTTTGTTAGTTAGAGCCCTAGAACCAATCATTTGATGATTGTATTATGGACTTGTTGTATCATATTCTTATATAAATAAAGGTATTTGTTTTTGGTTATTATATTTACTTGTATTGGTGCCAAATAAAATAAGTATAATAGCGTCCTTGAGTAGAAGGTTCTTACCTATATCAATCGATTGGTTGAATCAATAGTGAGATGATATAGGGAACACTACTCTTAATCATTCCTAGTCGAGTATTAACATTCAGGGACAATGTTAATGCAATAAGACTTGCATGTAGGTCAACTCGATGACTTGATCTCACAAGTCATGGATATAGAGATATCAAGTTGACACATGGGTATGCATTGGAGAATGTATACTGAATGACCCGCCATGAGAAAGTATCATGGATCGTTATATGAGTGTCATATACTTTCTCATGTGACTATTAGTATGACTACTAGTCCTTAGACCTGAAGTCACCATGGTTCCCTACATAAGGAGTTATGTACTTTAGTTTCGTCAAACGTCTTCCGTAAATGGGTGGACTATAAAGGCGATTACTGGGTATGTAACGAATTATGCAGAGGGATGTGAGTGATGTAGATGGGATCTATCCCTCCTATATGACGGGAGAGACATCGATAATCTTGATAGAGTGAGACCACGAAGTGCATAGCCATGCCCAAATGAGTCAATATGAGATATTGAGCTCATTTGATTTACTGAGTCTACTTGGAGTTCAAGATTTAGATTGATCAGAGGATGACACGGTCTATGCCTCACATTGATCAATCTAGATGTCTAGGATAGAAGGACACTTGTCATATTTTGTGAGGAGTCACAATTAGTAGTCACAAGGTGATGTTTGATCTGAACATTCTTGTAACTTGGGTAGTAATGATGTGTTGCTAGATACCGCTCATTACTTATGCTCCTAAATGGGTTTAGGGGCATTGCCAACGTTACAAGAACCTATAGGGTCACACACTAATGATAATTAGATGGAGATTAGGTTCATATGATGAACCAAGAGGATTAGGTTCATGTGATGAATCAAATTGGATTAAGAGTAATCCTAATTGGGCTAATTTAGTTGGACTCAAGTTGATTCATGTGTTCAATGAGTTTAATTTAGATTATGACTCGTTGAATCAATTTAATTAAATGAATTAGATTCATTATATTAAATTGTCTTGAATTAAATGGTTGGATTAGATCAACCATGAGAGAGATTAAGTCAAGTTTGTCGTGACTTGAGAGGAAGAGGAAGAGTCAAGTTTGACTTGACTTTATGCCACATCATTTGTGACTTGGCATTAAGTGGCCAATGATGATGTGCCACATCATCATAGTTAACACATGTGTGTGCCACCTAATGGAGGTTACAAATTCCCTTTGCTTTAATGTGGTCCGCCACATTAATGAGAGGAGTTACACTTTGTTGTGGCCGGCCACTAAGGGGAATGAATGAGATTCTTTTTCATTCAAGGCAATTTTGATTCCATCTTCTTCCTTGCTCTCTCTTCTTGCTCTCCCTCTCCTCATCTTGTCGAGACCTTCTTGGAGTGCTAGTACACTCTAAGGTTCTCCCTCCATCGATTTGTTCGTGTGGATATACATAGAGAGTTGTCTACCTTGACAACTTAAGATCCGGCATCTCCTTGGACAAACGGGACTCGCGAAGGGCACGCTACGAGGGTAAAACTCTTTAACATATAGTTCTAGTGTAGATCTATAGGTTAGTAAACTCGTACTCGTAGTTTTTCGAAATTTTATTATTCGCACGGATCCGGTGGCGGGGGTTTTGAGGTTTCCGCGACACGAAAAAGCGGTTTTCGCGGCCTGAAAGACCCAACACATATAATGCATATGATGCCATAACATGTCCTGGTTACCTCTGACGCCAGTCAGCCATCTCACACACGATGGTGAGACCGAGTGGGTAGGGTTGTGACAACCATGCACTCTGCCATCACTGCTCCTGAGTGACCGAGTGGACGGGATACTGTCGGAGTACACCTATCCTCCTACCCCAAATCATAAGTGGGGGAGCGCAATGCTCTCATCTCCTTGAGCTAGTCTAGAGGAGGGATCCCTGCCGGCTACCATGCTACGTCACACTACCCATGAGCGGACCAACGGGGCCAAACAGAGCAAAACCCGTCTACCGGCTACCACGCTGCATCACTACACCAACAGAGCCTAACAGAGTAGAACTGTCTGCCGGCTACCACGCTGTGTCACCAGACCAGCGGTGCCTAACAGAGCAGAATTGCCATACACCCTACCTGATATACCACTAATCCATGAGTAGTGGTGTGTGCAGATCCATGTAGCTGGCGATATGCTCAACAATAATGGAGCTGACTATTGCACAACATGTAATCATGCGAGATGTGCATGACACTAAGCATAGAAATATCCTTATCCTATCTACCTCCATAAAAAAAACATGTACCATATACGTGGATCAAATAATATGATCTAGATACACAGGTCAGGTATGATATCTAACCAGTCCGGTATATCATATAGCATGACATGTCACTACCTCTATAACATAAATAGTAAACAGGGCATGAACGCTAAACAAGTAACAAACAAAACATGCTCGGAAACAAATAGTGACATGTCGATGCAGATATAAACATAATTATTACTACTTGTTAAGATCTACTAAACATATCAACAAGACATATGAAAATAGATAGGTCAAGGTACCCGCCTCAAAAAGAAGGTAGCACCAAGCAATCCAAAGTCGAGACACCCATCTCGAATCAGAGTCCTACGTCAAACAATATATATATTTTATTTAGCTAAATCCAAAAGAATAGCTAAATAAAATCCCTAATACTAAGTTAGAGCAAAACCCTAATCACATCACAACTAATTACAACCTCAAATCAAGCCTACACATGATCTACCACATAAATCAGATCTAACTCGAAAGCTGAATAAAACTCACCTCAATCTGAAAACTCTTTTGTTGGCTCACAGCCGGAGGTGCATTCTGTCGAGAGCAATGGCCAGAGCAAGGTGGAGTTGCAAATTCCCAAATCAAACATCCTATAACATAATCAACATATTCCCTCTGAGCATTAATCCAAACACTAATCAATCAACATCTCACACAAAAAATTTTACTTCCCAATTGATCCCTAGGGCTGGTCGAATCAAAGATGCTTGGAAGCTGCACCAGCAACCTCATGTCGGAATAGGAGGTGATGTCCTGCACTAGGTCTTGGATCTTGGGCAAACGAACAACCGAAAGAGTAAACTAAGTGAAGCTAGTTACTCTCCTACTGCCAAATCACGGACGGTGTCCGACTTCTCTGCAAGGAGGGAATCGAGAGAAGGAGAAGGATCGATGACAGATCCATGTTGACGAAGACAAGGAATCAAGATCTGGTGGAGATCGAGGAAGAGGAAAGGGAAATGGTGAGATGTCATCGCTGTGAGGGGCAGACGGCGGCTAGGGCACAGGCGACGGGCTCAAGTAACTGATGGCTGACTAGTGCCAATTTGCGGCGTCGGCAAGGTCGGTGGTGGTTTGGCATCGCTGGAGGGGAGAGGGAGCGGAAGGGGGATCGGGAGGAGAGGAAGGGGAAGGTCGGCGATGAGGAGGAGAGGAGAAGAGGGATCGATGAAATAAGGAGAGGGGAGATGAGGAGTTTAGTCAGGGGGAGAAGTAGGACACGGGACGATGACGGGTGAGGGGAAAAGAAAAAGAAAAAAGGAAAAGAAAAATAAAAAATCAAACTTTTCGTCGTTAAAATGGAATAGCCTAAACAGGCTTTTCCGTGGCCCCATAATTATCCCCGTAACCTACATCATACGGTCTCCGAAAATTCTCAGAAAATTTCTAAAAATTTTGAAAAATTCCCTTATGGTTATTCGTCCTTTGTCAGTATTTTACATTCTCCCCCACTAATAAAAATTTGGTCCCTAAATTTTCATTACCATCAGCAAGTACTAACAATAGATAAAGAGTATAAATGTTGAACGATAAATTAATCCACATATCTCAAGTGAAAAGATGGGGGTATTGAGTTCGAATCGTATCCTCGAGCTCCCAGGTAGCCTCCTCGTCTGAATGATGCTGCAATCCGACTTTAACTAGCTGGATAGTCTTGTTCCGCAACTGACGCTCCTTCTGGTCTAGAATCTGTATCGAAACCTCCTCGTAGTTGGCGTCAGGTTGAAGGGAAATTGGTATATCAGACAACAAATGAGATGGGTCTGCTATGTATCCCCTCAGCATAGATACATGAAATACGTCGTGTATGCCTGCCAGAGCCGGTGGTAGCGCCAGGCGATAAGCTACTGCTCCAATCCTCTCTAGGATCTGGAAAGGGCCAATGTATCGTGGAGCTAGCTTACCTCTAAGGCCAAATCTCTTCACCCCTTTCGTGGGTGAAACTCATAGAAAAACATGGTCACCAGTAGAGAACTCCAGGGGTCTCCGTCTCCGATCTGCATAACTCTTCTGGCAGTCCTGCGCCTCTGACATCCTCCGTCTGATAGTACGGACCAACTCTGCCTTCTGCTGAGCTCTATGAGGTTCCAACAGCTGGGCCTCTCCAACTTCATCCCAGTGGGTGGGTGCCCGACAAGGCCTACCATACAACTCTTCAAACGGTGCATCTGGATAGCCGAATGAAAGCTGTTGTTGTAGGCGAACTCTACCAATGGCAAATGGTCATCTCAGCAAGTCCTCTAGAGTCTGAATGGTCTGCTCTAACTGTCCATCTGTCTACGGATGAAAATCTGTACTGAAACGGATTTGAGTGCCCAAGGCCTGCTGCAGACTCTGCCAGAATCGGGACGTGAACTGAGGATCTCTATTCGAAATAATACTCAAAGGAACACTATGTAATATGATGATCTTCCGATAATACAGATCCGCCAATCGATCTAGGGAATCAGTCTTTCGGATCACTAAGAAGTACGCCGATTTGGTTAATCGATCAACGATTACCCAAATCACATCATGACTTCGTCGTGTCCTAGGCAAACCCACCACAAAATCCATGGTAATGTGTGTCCATTTCCACTCTGGAATCGGAATCCTCTGTAATAATCCGGCAGGTCTCTGGTGCTTTGCCTTCACCTGCTGACAGACAAGACATCTAGCTACGAATTCTGTGATGTCTTTTTTCATGTCGTTCCACCAGTAGGAACACCTCAAATCTCGATACATGTGGGTCCCGCCTAGATGGATTGTAAATTGAGAGCGATGAACCTCCTGAAGTAACTCCTATAAGACCAGGTGAGACTGAGGTACTCATAATTTGCCTCGGAAATATATAATACCCTCCTCATCTCGTGTGAACTCGGTCTGCTGCCCGGAAGCTATCTGGCTGCCAATGAACTGAAAATGCTGATCACCGGCGTGGGCCTCTCGGATCCTCGTCCTGATCGATGACTGAGCAGCCATGGTAACAAGAATACCCTGCTCTATATGTCCCTGCTTCTCAAGGCCTAACTCAGAGAAACCCTGAATCAAGTCCGTAACTGAAGCTCAGTGGCAAGCCAAAGTCCCTCTGGACTTCCTGCTGAGTGCATCGACAACCACATTAGCTCTCCCCGGGTGGTAGCTAATGGTACAATCGTAATCCTTCAGAAACTCCATCTATCTCCTCTGTTGGAGATTGAGTTCCTTCTGAGTGAACATATATTTGAGACTCTTATGGTCAGTAAGAATCTCAAAGGTAATACCATACAGGTGATGCCGCTAAATCTTCAAAGCAAAGATGATGGCGGCTAGCTCCAGATCATGTACAGGGTAGTTCTTCTCATGCTCCTTCAACTAACGAGAAGCATAGGAGACTACTCTGCCGTGCTGCATCAGAACAACACCCAAACCCTGAAGATATGCGTCGGTGTAGAGCATGAATCCGTCCTCTCCGGAGGACAAAACCAAAACTGGTGCCAACACTAATCTCCGCTTCAGCTCCTAAAAGCTCGACTTACAGTTTCCTATCCAAGTGAACTTCACGCCTTTCCTAGTCAGGTGTGTATGCGGCATAGCGATACGCGAGAAACCCTCGATGAATCGTCTGTAATATCCAGCCAATCCCAGAAAACTATGGATCTCCTAAACTGATTTCGACTTCTCCTAGCTGGTGACAGTCTCGATCTTCTGAGGGTCTACTGAAATACCTCAGTTAGAGACCACATGCCCCAGAAAATTGACTGAGGATAGCCAGAAAGCACACTTGCTGAACTTCGCATATAAACGATTTCGTCGAAGAGTCTCCAAGACTATGCAAAGATGCTGTGCATGCTCCTCCTAGGAACTCAAGTAGATCAAAATCTCGTCGATGAAAATGACAACGAACTGATCTAAATACTCCAGAAAGATGTGGTTCATCAAATCCATAAATACCGCTGGAGCATTGGTAAGCCCAAATGACATTACCAAAAATTCATAATGGCTGTATTTGGTACGGAAAGCTGTCTTCTGAATATCAGATTCTTTGACTCTCAGCTGATGATATCCAGACAGCAGATCAATGTTAGAATACACTGTTGTACTGATGTGCGTAGATTTTATATATTTTTATGCATGTTTTGACGCACATTTACATACTTTGAGCTTGCTTGATCTATGTATTTTTATACTTCCAGCTTTTCCTTTAGCATATTTACTCTTTTTGTTCGGAGATCTACTTTTTGTGTATTTTTTGTACACAGGAATCGAATTTGGTGAAGATTCTGCATTCTTGGACAAAACTTATGAGCAAAGCAAGTGAGAAGGCACCTGACCGTGTACCAGACACGACCCTGCATTGGTAGGGAGCTCTGGCCGTGTGGAGTTCAGAGGCCGTGTGGCAGCAATAGCAACGGAACTTGGCCTGGCCGTGTGAACCTCACCTGGCCGTGCCAAGTTTTGAAGCAAATTAGAGTTCAATCCTTACATGGCCGTGTGGATCTACATGGCCGTGTAAGGTTTCCAGAGACCAAGAAGGCCCTGGCCGTGTGAATCACACGGCCGTGCAGGGTTCCCAGCGCTTAAAAGTGTTCTGGCCGTGTGCACCACACGGCCGTGCCAGGTTTCCAGAAGCCGGGACAGTCCAGGCCGTGTGGATCTACACGACCGTGCTTGGAGGTCTTGATGGGAGTTGTCTACGATCGTGTACGCCACACGGCCGTGTATGGATGGCAGAGATGGGAAACGCTCTGGCCGTGTGAACCTCACACGGCCATGCCTCGGGGCCTTGTGGCGCCCAAAAGCCCCCCTCTATTTAAAGCTTCTTTGAAGATTTGAAAGGGGATCTTCTCCCCTTTGGGAGAAAGCAAGATTTGGTGGATTCCTCCCATTCTTGGGAGTATTTTTGGGCGATCTAAAGGGAGATCTTGGCGAATTCGACTCCGGGAGCGAGGATTGGATCCGAAGATGGAGCTATATTGTAGATAAGTTTTCTTTCTCTCCTCTTCTTGGATTGGGTTTGAAGAAATGCTTGTAATCTTCCTATCTTTAGTTTTCTTTCTTCGTTTTATGTAATAGATCTTTGTGTTCTAGGATGGAGGGAGTATTTGTGAGATAAATTGATGTAAACTCTTGTGGATTTGACATTTCTTTGCTTCAATGATGTTGCCTAGTTTGTATCGATTGGATCTTGAATTATTAATTGTGATTAGGGCTTAATTCTCATTCTTGATTGATTGTTTGGATATCTTATAGACTTTGTAGAGATTAACTCTCACTCGATTTTCTGAGGGATCCACGTGACAGGTGCAAGCCCGTGTTAGGACGTTTGAGGGATAACCTTGAAAGGGAAATGAGAATATTCAAGAGGGTAGGATAGATTTTATGATTCAATCCATGTATCTTTATGGGTTAAGAAGCTATGAACTTCTATGTTGGTATCCGAGGGAAGCATGGTAATAGGTGCAATCCTGTGTAAGGACAACGTAGGTTCATATCTAATTGATCACATTTAGGTACATGTTTCAGTCTATTGCAAGAGAGAACCGGAAACCTTCTACAAATATTAGACAATTGAGAAATAAGAATTGGAAAACCATATACATTCAAGAAATCTTACAAAGAAACCAAAACTCCTAGAACCTTCCTTTATCATAACTCAAACCCCAAACTCTTGTTTGTTAATCTTTCATTTTAGATTTGTTTTTCATCCTAGCATTTGAAACCAATTGATTAGTTGTTTAGCTAATTCTCTTTGAGATATTTCGAGTGCTTATTCCAGTCCCTGTAGATACGATAATCTTTTATATTACTTGCGACATTTCCGTACACTTGCGGAGAGCGAAAATTTTTTTGGCGCCATTGCCGGGGACTGCGCTATAACATTAGAGATTATAAATTGAGTTAGACTAAACATAACTTTTCTTTCTTTCTTTTGATTTGCATAGTTATAACTAATTGTTAGAATTCTGTTTTCATAAGTTTTTCCTTTCTTGAATAACATTCTTGACAATTCTTTTTGTTGTAATTCTAATTCTAATTCTAACTTTGCATTCTTGATTTCTAACATTCCAATCTTACCTTTCTCTATTTTTAATTTCTTTGTTTGATTTAGTTTCTATTGCAAATCTTGTACTTGTGTGTGCGAAGATATAACTGTGTAGGAGAATTTTTTCCTCTTGACCCTGAAATTGATAGAACATTTCATAGAAGAAGAATTCTCTAGAGACAAATTGAAGAACAAGAACATTTGAACATGGCTAATAGACCACTAAAGGATTATGCAGCACCTTATGCTAGGAGTTTTCGATCTAGTATTTCAAGACCCTCAGTGGAGGCAAATAATTTTGAGATCAAACCTACAATTAGTTCCAGTGTGCAGCAAAATCAATTTGGTGGAGGACCACATGAAGACCCTAATCAACACTTAGAGGTCTTTTATGAAATATGTGGGACAATGAAAATGAATGGTGTTCCTTCAGAAGCAGTGCGGTTATTATTATTTGGGTTTTCTTTGAGAGATAGGGCCAAACAATGGTTAAATTCTTTGGCTCCCAATAGTATCACCACTTGGGAACAATGTGAGCAACAATTCCTTGATAAATTCTATCCCCCAAGTAAAACTGCTCATAAGAGGAATTTGATTGCAAGTTTCAAACAAGCTGACTCAGAATCTCTATTTGAAGCTTGGGATAGATACAATAGTATGCTCAGACATTGCCCTCACCTCGTTTTGGAAAGATGGTTAGTGTTTCATACTTTCTATAATGGTATTAATTATCATACCAAAGTGTCCCTTGATTCAGCTGCTGGAGGGGCACTCATGAATAAAAATTTGGATGAAATTGAGGAAATCATAGAAAATGTAGCATAAAATCATCATCAATGGGCAAATGAAAGAAGTGGTGGTCATCCTTCAATAAACCCAATAACAAAAGCATTAGGAAAGTTTGATGTTGATGCAGTGACTTTATTGGCTGCAAAACTTGATGCTCTCACAAAAAATTTTGAGAATATGGGGACTAGTTCAAATATGGTAAATGCCATTGCTATATCTTGTGAAGTATGTGGGAGTTCAGAACATTCAAATGACTCATGTCCATTGGGAGCTATCACTGCACAAATTAATCAATTGGAGCAATTTGATGCAATCATGGGTTTCAATCAAAGGTAGAACAACCCATACTCAAATACTTACAACCCTGGATGGAAAAATCATTCAAATTTCTCTTATAGAAATAATCAGGATCAAGGACTATCTATGGGTGCAAGACCAAATTTTCAATCTGGGCAACAAAATTTTCAGCAACAATCTTTTCAAGGCTTTCCTACATCCAAAATTGAAAAGATGCTTGAAGAAATTATCTCCAATCAAAATGAAATGACGTAGGATCTATTGAAGCTTACTCAAAGAATGGATAGTTCTGAAAAGCATCAAAAGATTCAGGATAGCCAAATTGCCCAGCTAGCTTCCTCATCTTCTAGAGCACCAGGACAACTTCCTGGAAAACCTGATGTAAATCCTATGGAGCATTGTAACATAATTGAGCTTAGGAGCGGACGGACCTTGGGAAATCCCCAAGTGACTACTCAAAAAGGGATGCAAAATGAAGAAGAGTTCTCTCATCCTACACCTAGTCAGATTTTTGATAATGAGGAGAATACCATTGAGGTTGAAGAGACTCTTCCACTGAACCATCAGAGCAAAGTTATCCCTTTTCCCCAGAGACTCAATATGCTTAAAAAGGATGAAGAATTTGGCAAATTTTTGGAGAAGGTTAAAGAGATATGGGTTGAAGTTCCTCTTATAGATGCTATTCTTCAAATGCCAAAGTTTGCCAAATTCCTGAAGGAAATCATGTCAAATAAAAGAAAGAGAGGAGATGTAGAGACCATTGCACTAACTGAGGAATGCAGCGCTCTTTTGGTGAAGAACACTTCCCCGAAATTGAAGGATCTAGGGAGATTTTATATTCCTTGCAATATAGTAACAGAATTCATTGAAAAAGCTATTTGTGATTTGGGGGCAAGTGTTTGCCTCATTCCCTATTCAATTTGTAATAAGTTAGGTCTCAAAAATATTAAACTTTCTACTATGACACTACAACTTGCTGATCATTCCTGTAGGTAGCCTATGGGTATTATTGAGGATTTGCCAGTAGAAGTTGGTGGGAGTATTATTCCCACAGATTTTGTTGTGTTGGACATGGAAGAGGACCCTAAAATTCCTATCATATTGGGAAGACCATTCCTTGCTATAGCTGGAGCAATTATTGATGTTAAAAATCATAAGTTGTCATTGGTAATTGGTAAGGAACTGTTGGAGTATGATTTATCTAATATCTCTAACCATGTTTCTTCTCTTTTAAATGCTTGTAGTAGGGCAAGCATTTACAAACTTGAGGAATGGAATTTCCATCCTCATGAAAAGAATAATTTGGTGGAGGATGTTGGGAGGATACCTCCCAACAAAAATGAAAAATATGTCTGCCCTCCAAGGGCAAGGAAACGAGAAGAATAAGTTGGATTGGTCGAGCTAAAGACCCTAAACAAGTGCTTCTTGGGAGGCAACCCAAGGGTTCTTTTAGTTAGTTGTATTTTATATTTTCATCTTTATTTTGTTTTCACTATGTTTTAGTTTTTTTTTCAGGTTAAAATCTACTTCCATGAGCTGGCCATGACTTCCTCATGGGCATGGAGGTATTGGAGAAGTAGGGAAGGAGAAGAATCATCAAATGGAATAAAATAGGGCATGGCCATCTGCTGTACACGGCCAGGCAAAGTATGCAGAGAAGGAAGATGACCTGGCCGTGTCTACCAGACACGGTGGTGTAAAGTCTCCCGACAAGGAAGGGGGCAAGGCCGTGTCCCAGACACAACCGTGCAAAGAATCCAGAGAAGGAGTGTTCTTCGGCCGTGGTCCAGACACGGTCGTGTGGAGAAATCAGAGCTAAAGCTTGCACCGGCCGTGTACCAAACACGACCATGTGCCAAATCCAGAGAACAGAACTCAGAAGGTCGTGTCCCAGACACGACAGTGTGAAGAAAGCCGAAAAGAAGGATGTGGCCGTGTCCCAGATGTTGGTGCAACCTTAGGTCAAGGTTGACCTGGTTGACCAGACTCGAGTTGACTTGACTCGAGTTGTGTTTTGATGTTTGACGAGTTATGTTTGACAATGTTTGTACCTTGATGTTTGACAAGGATACAAGTTTGGGAGAGTGTGGGTACAACCCGCGGTCAAGGTTGACCTGGTTGACCTAAGGTGAGTTGACCTAACTCGGAAAAGTCCAAGCAGGGAGCTTGGCACGGGAAAAGTCCAAGTATGGAGACTTGGCACGGAGAAGTCCAAGTATGGAAGCTTGGCACATGGGAAGTCGGAGAGGGCTCGGAAGCTCATTCTCCGGACTTGTGTCAGAGAGGGCTCGGGAGCTCGTTCTCTGGACCGGATGTGGGAAGTCCTGGTGAGTGAAGCCAGGCAGACGGGAAAGTCCTGGTGAGTGAAGCCAGGCAGTTGGAAAAGTCCTGGTGAGTGAAACTAGGCAGTTGGGAAATCCTGGTGAGTGAAGCCAGGCAGATTGGAAATCCTGGTGAGTGAAGCCAGGTGAAAACCCTAGTGAGTGAATCTAGGTGAAAGTCCTGGTGAGTGAAGCCGGGCAAGGGAAAATCCAGATGGATCAAGGGTGATCGGACATCTGGTGATGGGAAGTCCAAGTAGGTCATAGGATTGACCGGATACTTGGTACGGAGAGAAAAGTCTAAGTGGGTCAAAGGGATTGACCTGACACTTAGCGGGGAGTCCTAGCAGGTCAAGGGAGTGACTGGATGCTAGGCGCAATGTACCAACAGGTCAAGATTAACCGGATGTTGGTTTGGACTTGGTTTGGGCGAAAACCATGAGTGGATCGATCCGGTGATCGATCCGGATATCAATATTCGATCGGTCGGTGACCAATCGAACACATCGATAGCATATCGTGTGATAACGATCGGTCTAGTGACCGATCGGGAGTCGAACAGGAGCGAGGCGCAAGAGGAGCTGATCGGTCGGGATCGATCAGACAAAGCTGATCGGTCCCGGACCAATCAGAGTTCCTGATCGGTCCACGCATCGATCGGCACTAGCTGCTGCAACGGCCAGATTTCTTCGTGCTTCTTTCTCCGCAGGTATAAAAGGAGGCCGAGAGCTTCTACACCTTCTTCTTCTTCTTCTTCTTCCGTGATTGCAAGTTCTTCCTGGCTCCTTCTCGAGCTTTGTTGAGCTCATACTTCATGAAGCTTCGCGTGTCGTCGATCATTGCTGCGATTGGGTTGTGAAGTTGCTGCTTCATCGCCTCCGGTCGACAGAGAAGGCAAGCGAGTGTTGCATTCATATTGTTGTTTGTATTTGCTTCTTGCTTTCCTTGTACTCCTTTCTTGTTGTTACAAGTATTGTGGCGAGGTTTCTCCACCCACAAGGAGCATCTATTAGCTGGTTCTCGGGGGACTCATCCACCGACGGATTGATAGGCTTCGTCCACCTTACGGACACGTCGAGGAGTAGGAGTTTATCTCCAAACCTCGTTACATCGGTTTGTTTGAGGTTTGTCTTCTTTCCCTTTCGTTTCTGTGTTTATTTTCAGCTGCGCTAACACGTTTTGTAGAAAGAAACGACGATTTGGGGTCGGCTATTCACACCCCCCTCTCTAGCCTCCTTACGAAGGATCCTAACAAGTGGTATCAGAGCCAGGTTGCTCTTCGTCGGATTAACACCCGGGGGAGCACAAGCTAGAGAATGGATCGACTCGGAGAAGACATCACGTTTCCACCATTCTACGAGTGCTGCAACTTCGCGTATTGGAAGGTAAGAATGAGGTATTTTCTTATGACTAACCTTGAAAATTGGAGTTGTGTTCAATTAGGTTTCAAGTCTCCGATGGACAAGAAAGGAGAAACCCTAGAGAAGAAGGAGTGGACCAAGGAGCAAATCCACCAATCAACCATCAATGATGAGGTAACGAAAATCATTGAATTTTCTTTACCTAATGACATTTTATGTAGAATAGGTGGTTACAACAATGCCAAGGAGTTGTGGAATAACTTGGCCAAGTTTCATGAGGAGAGCTCCACTTCAAGCCATGAAGAGGAGTCAAGTGAGCCAAGTAGCTCACATCATGGAGGGAGTGAATTAGAAGTTGAGAGTCACTCAACGTCTAAGGAAGAAGAGGAGGAGGTCTCTTCTTCAAGATCGGAGCAAGAAGAAGCATCTACCTCCGGAAGGGATGAGGAAGAGAGCCTTCATCCATCCTCAACCCTAGGTAACTCAAGCATCGTAATTTCAAATAAGTTACATATAATATGCTTTGAGTGTAGGGAATTTGGGCACTACAAGAGTAAGTGTCCAAGGAGGATTAGGAAGACTCCACCGACACCAAAGGTCAAGGGAGCCGGAGTCCCGACACGCAAAGGCAAGGGGCACGTGGTATGCTTCCAATGCAAGCGAAGGGGACATTATCGGAGTCAATGTCCAAGGGGGAGGCAACCTCACAAGGACAAGGGATGTACATCGATAGGGGGAGCTAAGGCAAACCCTAAGCTACCTTTTAAGGCACATTATTGCAATTCAAATAAGAAACATGCTAGTAGTTTTATTGCTATTGCAAATAATGATGAGCATGTTAACAATAGAAAACCATATGTGTGCTTAGGTGCTAAATATGTTAGCTTAGATAAGGATAATACTAGAAATGTCAACCCTAGGATTAACTCATCTAAGGCTAAGGAGAACCTAGGTAGAAACCCCAAGACAACTAGACATATGCCTAGGAACACCTCAAGAAAGAATGATAAATTAAAATTTGAGGTTTTAGAGAAAGAAAATCAAGTCTTGAGGTCAAGACTTGACACTCTAGAAAAGGCCCTAAAGAATTTAGAGAAGTCAACTCTAGGGTCTAAGGGTCAAATTTCAAAGCCCAAGGACAAGAAAGGTTTGGGTCACAAACCTAAGTCCCAAGTGGTCAAGCCCACTTATCACAATGTTCCATTCGACTATGGAACAAGACCTAGGGCTAGAAAGACCATCACCAAGGTCACAAGGGGAGTCACCCCTAGAGTGGATCTTGATGAGTCCCAAATGACCAAAGCTTCAAAGCCTAGGAGGGTCATTAGGAGGGTTGCTAGGGAAGTTATCCCTAGTGAATATTTAGTGAACCCAATGAGCTCTAATAGGTATTGGGTTCCTAGGAGCATCTTCTCTACCCCATAGATGAGTTAGAGAGTGTCAACTCCGATTAGAAGGGTAGTTAACCCAACTTTGAGGAAATTGACACTCAAGGAACATTTTGAAGGTTTTGTGAATCTTTGAAAATGAAATGAATCTATCATTTACTCCTTGAAGAGTAAATTGTGCCATATTTGAAAAAAAATTATATCAACTTTAATCTTTATTGGCACAAGTTAGGAAAACCTAGAGAAATACCAAGTTGGGGTCTTGGTACTCTCTTAGGAATTTAAGACAATCTAGGCCTTGATTAAAAAGTGCTATTCTTGAGGAAATGTGAAATATGCCAATTTTTGAGGATATACTTAGTGTTAAGTGGCATAAATTAATCAAGAAAAATAGGAATGCCAACTTAGGTTTGGGCATTTTATTGAAGCACTTTGAGCAATCTAGGTTTAGATTTTAAGTTAGCTAAGGTGTTAAGGATACTTAGATAGGTAATCTAGGTATTTTATTTGTGCTAACTTACCATGGTTGTTTTCCATATACCATGCCATGACATCATGTTTAACTTATTATCATTCGAAATGTCATGATAATGCTTAGACTAATTATATGTCATGCTTATTTTAAGTTTTATACTTTATGCCATGACATCATGAAATTGGAACATGCTTCTATTTATGACATCATCTTATGCCATGTCATCATCTCTTGCATTAATAATCAATGAAATTGATTTAAGGATAAAAACACAATTAGATATTGAGATCAAATTGGTGTTTAGAAAATGCATGAGAACTTAGCCTAAGATAACCTAAACCCATATCTCACATCAAAATTGACTTGGATGTGTTTGATACACTTTAGATGTGTGTGAGATTTTAGGATCATGAGTTAGGATCAAAGTACATAGTTCTTGTACCTAGATGAGCCTAATTCAAGAGATTGGGGATCATAGGGAAAGCTTATGTACAAGTCATGTACATATAGCCCAAAGATTATGGTCCTAAATTAAAGGGTTTAAAATCATTTTAAAATTGATTTGAAAAACCATGATGAAGCTTTTCTAGTGATAGCATTCATCATTGAGCAAGATGATACAAAGATGAGTTAAACTTTGAACTATTTCAAAAGTTTTTGAACTTTGTTTCAAGATTTGAAAATGGAAGTTATTTTCATCTAAAATTATTTTTCCATGATAGTATATGGTATGAGGAATGTATCCTCAAAATTTTACGATTTTTGGAATTTTCTGTAATTTTCTGTGAGTTTCTGAATTTCTCTCGGGGAGAAAATTAGAAATCTCTGATTTCAGAGGCTGGATTGGTCACCGGACCGATCCAGAGAAGTCCTGATCGGTCTGGTGACCGATCAGTGACGATCCAGAAAGCGAGGATCGATTTGGGAATCGATCCAAGGGGTTCCTGATCGGTCTGGGGACCGATCAGTGCGTGCCGAATTTCTGATTTTCAGCAGGTGTCTGAAATTTAAAGTTTTTGGGAGTTGAGTTTCAGATCTCTAAAGGATTGAAACTCTCCAAGACATTGTTGGTGCAATGGTCAAGGGGGAGTTGGCCTTTAGGGAGAGTTTTACCTATTAGTCAAGGGGGAGTTTTTACTCCTTAAGACTTTTGAGGATTAGTGATATGGAATTGTCACTAAGTTGAAGTGTTGAGTTTAGTATCAAGGGGGAAATTAAGGGTTTCAATGAAAGGTATGGGACATTCATTGGGAAGAAACTCTTGACCTTGATTCCCTCTTTTTTATGTGTGTCAAAAAGGGGGAGAGATGTAGGTTTGGGGAGAATGTTCAAGGAAGAACATTAGAAAATCTAAGTTAGGTTATCGGGTTAACCTAACTTGATTATGGGTTTGATTATGAGTTTTGTCAAACATCAAAAAGGGGGAGATTGTTGGTGCAACCTTAGGTCAAGGTTGACCTGGTTGACCAGACTCGAGTTGACTTGACTCGAGTTGTGTTTTGATGTTTGACGAGTTATGTTTGACAATGTTTGTACCTTGATGTTTGACAAGGATACAAGTTTGGGAGAGTGTGGGTGCAACCCGCGGTCAAGGTTGACCTGGTTGACCCAAGGTGAGTTGACCTGACTCGGAAAAGTCCAAGCAGGGAGCTTGGCACGGGAAAAGTCCAAGTATGGAGACTTGGCACGGAGAAGTCCAAGTATGGAAGCTTGGCACATGGGAAGTCGGAGAGGGCTCGAAAGCTCGTTCTCCGGACTGGTGTCAGAGAGGGCTCGGGAGCTCGTTCTCTGGACCGGATGTGGGAAGTCCTGGTGAGTGAAGCCAGGCAGACGGGAAAGTCCTGGTGAGTGAAGCCAGGCAGTTGGAAAAGTCCTGGTGAGTGAAGCCAGGCAGTTGGGAAATCCTGGTGAGTGAAGCCAGGCAGATTGGAAATCCTGGTGAGTGAAGCCAGGTGAAAACCCTAGTGAGTGAAGCTAGGTGAAAATCCTGGTGAGTGAAGCCGGGCAAGGGAAAATCCAGATGGATCAAGGGTGATCGGACATCTGGTGATGGGAAGTCCAAGTAGGTCATAGGATTGACCAGATACTTGGTACGGAGATAAAAGTCTAAGTGGGTCAAAGGGATTGACCTGACACTTAGCGGGGAGTCCTAGCAGGTCAAGGGAGTGACTGGATGCTAGGCGCAATGTACCAACAGGTCAAGATTGACCGGATGTTGGTTTGGACTTGGTTTGGGCGAAAATATAGTCGGATCGATCCGGTGATCGATCCGGATATCATGAATATTCGATCGGTCCGGTGACCAATCGGTAACACATCGTAGCATATCAGTGATAACTGATCGATCGTCGGTGACCGATCGTGAGTCGATCGAAGCCGAGCGAGGCGGGCGAAGAGGAGCCGATCGGTGCGGGGACCGATCAGCAAAGCTGATCGGTCCCGGACCGATCAGAAGTTCTCGATCGGTCGTGGACCAATCAGGAAGTTCCCTGATCGGTCCACAGACCGATCAGGGCACTAGCCGTTGCGACGCAACGGCTAGATTTCTTCTGTGCTTCTTTCTCCGCAGGTATAAAAGGAGGCTGAGAGCTTCTACACCTTCTTCTTCTTCTTCTTCTTCCCAGGATTGAAGCTTCTGCTCCTGTGCTCTGAGGTTCTGAGCTTTGTTGAGCTCGCTTCCGAAGTTTCGCGTGAGCTCCAAGTCGTCGATTAGCTGCTGCAGTTGGGTTGTGAAGTTGCTGCTTCATCGCCTCCGGTCGACAGAGAAGGCAAGCGAGTGTTGCATTCATATTGTTGTTTGTATTTGCTTCTTGCTTTCCTTGTACTCCTTTCTTGTTGTTACAAGTATTGTGGCGAGGTTTCTCCACCCACAAGGAGCATCTATTAGCCGGTTCTCCAGGGACTCATCCACCGACGGATTGATAGGCTTCGTCCACCTTACGGACACGCCGAGGAGTAGGAGTTTATCTCCGAACCTCGTTACATCGGTTTTTTTGAGGTTTGTCTTCTTTCCCTTTCGTTTCTGTGTTTATTTTCAGCTGCGCTAACACATTTTGTAGAAAGAAACGACGATTTGGGGTCGGCTATTCACACCCCCCTCTCTAGCCTCCGTACGAAGGATCCTAACACCAGACACGGCCGTGTGAGTGAAGCCGAGGAGGAAAAGGGAGGGCCCGTGTAGATCTACACGGCCCGTGTGGAGAAGCCCTTAAGAGGCCGTGTTTTCCTTACACGGCCAGATTCTGGCCGTGTCCCGCACATACCCGCCTCTCTTAAAACATCTTCTTTTCTTTCAATCTCTTTAAGATCCCTCTTTTCTTCAACCTTTTCCTCAAACTCTCTTAGATCCAGATTCTTTTCCTCTCCAACACTCAAGATCTTTGTTCCCCTAACCTCAGATCTTTAAGATCTTACTTCTCTAACCCTAAATAGTCCCTTCCCTCATCTAAACTCAACAAGATGTCCAATCTTTTGAAGAAGCTTCGTAAAGGAGGTGGTGGATCTAGTGGAGATAAAGAGAAGGAACCATCTAGGGATAAAGGAAAAAAACCAATGAAGGGCAAAGGAAAGAGGACTTCGTGCAACGAAGGTAATGACAATGAATTCAATATAGTATTTCGAACTGATGATCATATAACTAGATTTGTAATTCTTGTCAATAGAAAAATTGTGTGTACTAGATACATGGACCCAACTATTCTTGATATGCTAGGAATTAGGGAAGATGTAGATTTGTTGATTGGGTTTTTAGAGTGGGGTGATATTATGTACACGCATTTGCCTACATATCCTCGTCTTGTTTTGGAGTTTTTTAGTTCATTAGATGTCCATTTTGTTAATGAGGATGATTATATTGGAAAATTTTCATTTAGATTGATGAATCAAGAATTTCAATGGACATTTAGTGATTTTAATTGTTGTTTTGGATTGTCTACCGGTAGCCCTCGTAGGTTTGATTCAAGGTTTAATTGGAATCATTTTTGGAATGCATTAACTGGATTGGATCAACCTTATGAGCCTTCAAAAGCTAAGGCTTCTCATATGCAAAACCCCGTTCTTAGGTACCTACATAGAATTATGAGCAAAACTATTTTTGGTAAGGGAGAGAGTGATGGGGTAGTTAAAAAGATTGAGCTTTATGCTTTATGGGCCATGCTTCATAAGGTCGATTTCGATTCTGGTTTTCATTTTGTACAAACCTTGTTAAGAGCCGCAAGGGCATCGTCAGGATCAATTGTCTTTGGTGGTTTGATTACCCGAATAGCTTATAATTTAGATCTTGATTTAGATGGGTTAGAAATAATTCATGGTAATGACATGATAGACATTGATGCATGCCTTGCCATGAAAATGATTGTTCGGGATGAGAATGAGTTTGCATTTCCTAGGAGGAATGGTTTTCCTCTACCTCTTCCTTGTCCTGGACGAACGTCTATTCGTAACCCTGCTAATTGGGTAATCACCGATATCGATCCCGAATATGTTCCCTCTATATCCGGAGACACAGAGCCACACATTGAACCCTCAACATCTGGATTCCCACAGCCTTCCGAACATCTGGATCCTGCTAGGCATTCTTTTGCTTATGGTAGGGGTTCCTCCAGATTTGATTTTTCTGATTTCCGTACTTCTCTAGAATTGCTCCATGAGAATCATGATGCCCAACGAAGAATGTTGGAAGGCCGCTTCTCTTTATCAGATAATCAGTTTAGAGAAGTACAAGAGCACTTTCAGTTCACAAGGAACTTTCAGGGTCAAGTGGCTGAATTTGTCCAGGATTATGATACTGATCAAGCTAGAATGAGAGATTTTATGCAGAGCATGAGTGTCACTAGCCAACAAGTTGATGCTTTGTTTGAGTATCATGTAATCCTAAGCGAAACTCCTGGTTTCCCGAGTTTTCCCATTGGTCAGCCACGTCGTAGGCACCCTTTTCCTCGTCCTCCTCCACCTCCATCTCCACCATATTGATTTCATCGGGACGATGAAAAGTTTGAGTCTGGGGGGGGGGTGTCAAACCTGATTTCTTTTTGTTTAAGTTTTTGATTGTTTTCTTGTTTTCTGCATGTGTAGTTTTTGTTTTGCATTTTATTTTGATTGTCTTGCTTGAGTGTTTGTTTTGATAGTCATTTGATTATCTTTTGAAATAATTTTGGTAAACATCTTGAGAACATCAATCTTCACTTTTATGCTTTCTTGTCTTCAAGATAAAATGTTAGCACGTTCATTATCTAGATTCATGATGTTGTAAATGATGCTAGTAGTAAGCTTTATGTACTTCTTTTCTCTATCTTGGGTAGCATGAACAAGCTAAGAATCATATGGAGATGAGTTTTAGTCTTGGCTTGACCTTAAGAGTCTTACTTTTACTACACTTTGACTTGATGCTTGAATGGTTGATATCATTGAAATAGTCATGATTCATCTTGTTTGCTTAGTACTTGATTTCCATGGTGATTTTTCAAACTTTATTTTGGTTACTGGATGAGGCTAAACTCATGCAAGCTCATTTGGAAAAATCAAAATATCCCAACATTTGTGCTAAAAGTACACTTGTGAAATAAGATTTGCCCAATGCAAATACTTATGAAAAAATTGAAAAAGAAAAGCAATGAAAAAAAAATAATAAGCGATATAAAAACAGTTGTCGTGAGTGGAATCTAGCAAATCACCCCTTTGAGACCGAGTTAGGTTACTGGGAAAATGACTGCTTAGCTTCTCTTGAGATTGAGCACACCTTTGAGACCTTGGGTTGGTGGAGAAGTATGAACCAAGTGAGTGGCAAGTAAGTTCCTATCACTGGTTACTTGTCTCTCACTGGAAACATTAGGAATTCAAATTTGATGACGACTTGACTAGGACATAGATTGAAACTTGAAGGGTTTTTGAGTTACTTTTACATTGCGCACAGGATACTTAAGCTTGAGCCATACTTGATTTGTTTCCATGATTATGCATTTTATTGGAACTCTTTGATAGAGTTAGGAAAGTACATTAGGGTTTATGAATGCGTTGTAGAATATATGAATTTAGATTGCAGCATTTTGCTTGAGGACAAGCAAAGATTTAAGTCTGGGGGTGTGATGTGCATAGGTTTTATATACTTTTATGCATATTTTGATGCACATTTACATACTTTGAGCTTGCTTGATCTATGCATTTTTATACTTCCAGCTTTTCCTTTAGCATATTTACTCTTTTTGTTTGTAGATATGTTTTTTGTGCATTTTTTGTACACAGGAGTCGAATTTGGTGAATATTCTACATTCTTGGACAAAACTTATGAGCAAAGCAAGCGAGAAGGCACCTGGCCGTGTACCAGACACGACCCTGTATTGGTAGGGAGCTCCTGCCGTGTGGACTCAGAGGCCGTGTGGCAGCAACAGCAAAGGAACTTGGCCAGGCCGTGTCAACCTCACACGGCCGTGCCAAGTTTTGAAGTAAATCAGACTTCAATCCTTATAGGGTCGTGTGGATCTACATGGCCGTGTAAGGTTTCCAGAGACCAAGAAGGCCCTGGCCGTGTGCATCACACGGCCGTGCAGGGTTCCCAGCGCTTAAAAGTGTTCTGGCCGTGTGCACCACATGGCCGTGCCAGGTTTCCAGAAGCCGGGGCAGTCCAGGCCGTGTGGATCTATACGGCCGTGCTTGGGGTCTTGATGGGAGTTGTCTACGGTCATGTATGCCACACGGCCGTGTATGGATGGCAGAGATGGGAAAGGCTCTGGCCGTGTGAACCTCACACGGCCATGCCTCGGGGCCGTGTGGTGCCCGAAAGCCGTCCTCTATTTAAAGCTTCTTTAAAGATTTGAAAGGGGATCTTCTCCCCTTTGGGAGAAAGCAAGATTTGGTTGATTCCTTCCATTCTTGGGAGGATTTTTGGGCGATCTAAAGGGAGATTTAGGTGAATTCGACTCCGGGAGCGAGGATTGGATCCGAAGATGGAGCTATATTGTAGATAAGTTTTCTTTCTCTCCTCTTCTTGGATTGGGATTGAAGAAATGCTTGTAATCTTCCTATCTTTGGTTTTCTTTCTTCGTTTTATGGAGTAGATCTTTGTGTTCTAGGATGGAGAGAGTATTTGTGAGATAAATTGATGTAAACTCCTGTGGATTTTCCATTTCTTTGCTTCAATGATGTTGCCTAGTTTGTATCGATTGGATCTTGAATGATTAATTGTGATTAGAGCTTAATTCTCATTCTTGATTGATTGTTTGGATATCTTATAGAATTTGTAGAGATTAACTTTCACTCGATTTTCCGAGGGATCCACGTGATAGGTGCAAGCCCGTGTAAGGACGTTTGAGGGATAACCTTGAAGGGGAAATGAGAATATTCAAGAGGGTAGGATAGATTTTATGATTCAATCCGTGTATCTTTATGGGTTAAGAACCTATGAACTTCTATGTTGGTATCCGAGGGAAGCATGGTAATAGGTGCAATCCTGTGTAAGGACAACGTATGTTCTTATCTAATTGATCACATTTAGGTACATGTTTCAGTATAAGCCGGTTATCTATTGCAAGAGAAAACCGACAACCTTCTACAAATATTAGACAATTGAGAAATAAGAATTGGCAAACCATATACATTCAAGAGATCTTATAAAGAAACCAAAACTCCTAGAACCTCCTTTTATCATAACTCAAACCCCAAACTCTTGTTTGTTAATCTTTCATTTTAGATTTGTTTTTCATCCTAGAATTTGAAACCAATTGATTAGTTGTTTAGCTAATTCCCTTTGAGATATTTCTAGTGCTTATTCCAATCCCTGTGGATACGATAATCTTTTATATTACTTGCGACATTTCCGTACACTTGCGGAGAGCGAACAAGTTTTTGGCGTCGTTGCCGGGGTCTGTGCTATAACATTAGAGATTATCAATTGAGTTAGACTAAACATAACTTTTCGTTCTTTATTTTGATTTGCATAGTTATAACTAATTGTTAGAATTCTGTTTTCATAAGTTTTTCCTTTGTTGAATAACATACTTGATAATTCTTTTTGTTGCAATTCTAATTCTAATTCTAACTTTGCATTCTTGATTTCTAACATTCCAATCTTACCTTTCTCTGTTTTTAATTTCTTTGTTTGATTTAGTTTCTATTGCAAATCTTGTTCTTGTGTATGCGAAGATCTAACTTTGCAGGAGAATTTTTTCCTCTTGACCCTGAAATTGATAGAACATTTCATAGAAGAAGAATTCTGCAGAGACAAATTGAAGAACAAGAACATTTGAACATGGCTAATAGACCACTAAAGGATTATGCAGCACCTTATGCTAGTGGTTTTCGATCTAGTATTTCAAGACCCTCAGTGGAGGCAAATAATTTTGAGATCGAACCTATAATTATTTCCATGGTGCAGCAAAATCAATTTGGTGGAGGACCACATGAAGACCCTAGTCAACACTTAAAGGTCTTTTATGAAATATGTGGGACAATGAAAATGAATGGTGTTCCTTCAGAAGCAGTGCGGTTATTATTATTTGGGTTTTCTTTGAGAGATAGGGCCATGCAATGGTTGAATTCTTTGGCTTCCAATAGTATCACCACTTGGGAACAATGTGAGCAACAATTCCTTGATAAATTCTATCCCCCAAGTAAAATTGCTCATATGAGGAATTTGATTGCAAGTTTCAAACAAGCTGACTCAGAATCTCTATTTGAAGCTTGGGATAGATACAATAATATGCTCAGACAATGCCCTCATCACAGTTTGGAAAGATGGTTAGTGTTGCATACTTTCTATAATGGTATTAATTATCATACCAAAGTGTCCCTTGATTCAGCTGCTGGAGGGGCACTCTTGAATAAAAATTTGGATAAAGCTGAGGAAATCATAGAAAGTGTAGCACAAAATCATCATCAATGGCCAAATGAAAGAAGTGGTGGTCATCCTTCAATAAACCCAATAACAAAAGCATCAGGAAAGTTTGATGTTGATGCAGTGACTTTATTGGCTGCAAAACTTGATGCTCTCACAAAAAAATTTGAGAATATGGGGACTAGTTCAAATATGGTAAATACCATTGCTATATCTTGTGAAGTATGTGGGAGTTCAAAACATTCAAATGACTCATGTCCATTGGGAGCTATCACTGCACAAATTAATCAATTGGAGCAATGTGATGCAATCATGGGTTTCAATCAAAGATAGAACAACCCATACTCAAATACTTACAACCCTGGATGAAAAAATCATCCAAATTTCTCTTACAGAAATAATCAGAATAAAGGACCATCTATGGGGGCAAGACCAAATTTTCAATCTGGGCAACAAAATTTTCAGCAACAATCTTTTCAAGGCTTTCCTACATCCAAAATTGAAAAGATGCTTGAAGAAATTATCTCCAATCAAAATGAAATGAAGCAGGATCTATTGAAGCTTACTCAGAGAATGGATAGTTCTGAAAAGCATTAAAAGACTCAGGATAGCCAAATTGCCCAGCTAGCTTCCTCATCTTCTAGAGCACCAGGACAACTTCCTGGAAATCTTGATGTAAATCCTATGGAGCATTGTAACATAATTGAGCTTAGGAGCGGACGGACCTTGGGAAATCCCCAAGTGACTGCTCAAAAAGGGATGCAAAATGAAGAAGAGCTCTCTCCTCCTACACCTAGTCATATTTTTGATAATGAGGAGAATACCATTGAGGTTGAAGAGACTCTTCCACTGAACCATCAGAGCAAAGTTATCCCTTTTCCCCAGAGACTCAATATGCTTAAAAAGGATGAAGAATTTGACAAATTTTTAGAGAAGGTTAAAGAGATATGCGTTGAAGTTCCTCTTATAGATGCTATTCTTCAAATGCAAAAGTTTGCCAAATTCCTAAAGGGCATCATGTCAAATAAAAGAAAGAGAGGAGATGTAGAGACCATTGCACTAACTGAGGAATGCAGCGCTCTTTTGGTGAAGAACACTTCCCCGAAATTGAAGGATCCAGGGAGCTTTTATATTCCTTGCAATATAGGAACAAAATTCATTGAAAAAGCTTTTTGTGATTTGGGGGCAAGTGTTAGCCTCATTCCCTATTCAATTTGTAATAAGTTAGGTCTCAAAAACATTAAACTTACTACTATGGCACTACAACTTGCTGATCATTCCTGCAGGTAGCCTATGGGTATTATTGAGGATGTGCCAGTAGAAGTTGGTGGGAGTATTATTCCCCCAGATTTTGTTGTGTTGGACATGGAAGAGGACCCTAAAATTCCTATCATATTGGGAAGAGCATTCCTTGCTATAGCTGGAGCAATTATTGATGTTAAAAATCATAAGTTGTCATTGGTAATTGGTAAGGAACGGTTGGAGTATGATTTATCTAATGTCTCTAACTATGTTTCTTCTCTTTTAAATGCTTGTAGCAGGGCAAGCATTTACAAACTTAAGGAATGGAATTTCCATCCACATGGAAGGCCACCTAATGAAAAGAACAATTTGGTGGAGGATGTTGGGAGGAGACCTCCCAAAAAAAATGAAAAATATGTCTGCCCTCCAAGGGCAAGGAAATGAGAAGAATAAGTTGGATTGGTCGAGCTAAAGACTCTAAACAAGCGCTTCTTGGGAGGCAACCCAAGGGTTCTTTTAGTTAGTTGTATTTTGTATTTTCATCTTTATTTTGTTTTAACTATGTTTTAGTTTTGTGTTCAGGTTAAAATCTACTTCCATGAGCTGGCCATGACTTCCTCATGGGCATGGAGGTATTGGAGAAGTAGGGAAGGAGAAGAATCTTCAAATGGAATAAAACAGGGCATGCCCATGTGCTGTACACAGCCATGCAAAGGATGCAGAGAAGGAAGATGACCTGGCCCTGTCTACTAGACACGACTGTGTAAAATCTACAGACAAGGAAGGGGGCAAGGCCGTGTCCCAGACACGGCTGTGCAAAGAATCCAGAGAAGGAGAGTTCTTCGGCCGTGTTCCAGACACGGCCGTGTGGAGAAATCAGAGCAAAAGCTTGCATCGGCCATGTACCAAACACGAGCATGTGCCAAATCCAGAGAAGAGAACTGAGAAGGCCATGTCCCAGACACGACCGTTTGAAGAAAGCCGAGAAGAAGAAGGATGTGGTCGTGTCCCAGACACGGCCGTGTGAGTGAAGCCGAGGAGGAAAAGGGAGGGGCCGTGTAGATCTACACGACCCGTGTGGAGAAGCCCTTAAGAGGTCATGTTTTCCTTACACGGCAAGATTCTGGCCGTGTCCCGCACATACCCACCTCTCTTAAAACATCTTCTTTTCTTTCAATCTCTTTAAGATCCCTCTTTTTCTTCAACCTTTTCCTCAAACTCTCTTAGATCCAGATTCTTTTCCTCTCCAACACTCAAGATCTTTGTTCCCCTAACCTTAGATCTTTAAGATCTTACTTCTCTAACCCTAAATAGTCCCTTCCTTCATCTAAACTCAACAAGATGTCCAATCTTTTGAAGAAGCTTCGTAAAGGAGGTGGTGGATCTAGTGGAGATAAAGAGAAGGAATCATCTAGGGATAAAGGAAAACAACCAATGAAGGGCAAAGGAAAGAGGACATTGCGCAACGAAAGTAATGACAATGAATTCAATATAGTATTTCGAAATGATGATCATATAACTAGATTTACAATTCTTGTCAATAGAAAAATTGTGTGTACTAGATACATGGACCCAACTGTTCTTGATATGCTTGGAATTAGGGAAGATGTAGATTTGTTGATTGGGTTTTTAGAGTGGGGTGATATTATGTACACGCATTTGCCTACATATCCTCGTCTTGTTTTGGAGTTTTTTAGTTCATTAGATGTTCATTTTGTTAACAAGGATGATTATATTGAAAAATTTTCATTTAGATTGATGAATCAAGAATTTCAATGGACATTTAGTGATTTTAATTCTTGTTTTGGATTGTCTACCGGTAGCCCTCGTAGGTTTGATTCAAGGTTTAATTGGAATCATTTTTGGAATGCATTAACTGGAGGCATTATATGCAGTTGGTCACTGCAGTTGAATGCAGTGACCATCAGAAATAAGTACCCCTTTGTCTCAATTGCATGTTGCCTGATTGTGTAGAACTTGTTAACCTCGTAGAGGGATTATCTCTAGATCGTACACCCAAGGAGCCCTAGTGACAGGAGTAACATGTTCACAGACATCTAGGATACTTCCTTGAAAGGAGAGGCAAATTCTCCTCAAGGAAGCGAGAGACCAAACTTAGCTCTTAACCACTATTCTCGACTTACCAATTAGAGTCGTGTCCTCAAGATTTGCCGAGGTGCCCTAGTGACAGGGGTAAACTGTAACATGCCTTCTTAGGGTCCTTCTTTTATTCTGACATTTAAGAATAGCCGCTTTAGCTTCCGGAAATTGTATGTTAAGGACAGCGAGTGTAAGATAAAACGTGACACATCAATTCCACCACAACGAAACCGACCTCCTAGAACTCCTCATAACCAAGTGAACACTTCGACACACTAGCTCTCGATTCTTCTTCCCGACCTTTCTTCCCTAGATTATTCATAACCATTGGTAGTCTAGCTAACCCTTAGTGAACAATTGCTAGTGCTTATAACCAGTCCCTGTGGTATTGATATTTTTATTACAGACGACGAATCCGTGCACTTGCGGTTCGTAACAAGTTTTTGGCGCCGTTGCCAGGGATTGCGTCTATAACATTAGCAAAATCATATTGGATTAGACTAGGCTTTCTTTTCCTTTCTTAGTTTTCCGCATTCATTTCTTCTCTTTTATTATTTTCTATTCCACTATCATATTTCATATCTTATTATTGCAAGCGTTGAGCTAACATTCCAAGAAAGCTACTACCCTTCGATCTAGAGATTGACAAGACCTTTCTGAGGAAAAAAAATCTACAGAAGGCATTCCATGCAGCACAAGAATCCTCAAAAATGACCGACAAACTGCTGAAAGATTACGCGGCACCATATGCACGAGGGGTTCGGTCCAACATCACCCGACCACCCATTAAAGCCAACAACTTTGAAATCAAGCCCGCTGTAATCCACATGGTCCAGCAAAATCATTTCGGAGGAGGACCACATGAGGACCCGAACCACCACCTAGAGCTGTTCTACGAGATCTGTGGCACTATGAAGGTGAACAGAGTCCCTCCAGAATCAGTCAAACTACTTCTCTTTGGGTTTTCCCTGAAAGACAGAGCCAAGCAGTGGCTGAACTCCCTTCTAGAGAATAGCATATCATCCTGGGAGCAGTGTGAGTAGAAGTTTCTGGATAAGTTCTACCCACCTAGGAAAACTACTCACATGAGGAACCTGATTGCCAGCTTCAAATAGATACTCAGAATCATTATTTGAAGCTTGGGACAGATTCAAGAGTATGCTAAGACAGTGCCCCCATCATGGCCTTGAAAAATGGTTGGTTCTGCACACCTTCTACAATGGAATAATTTATCACATGAAGGTATGGCGCAGAACTTATCTCTTGATTCTGCAGCAGGAGGAGCACTGATGAACAAAAGCCTCGATGAAGCTGAAGAGATCATAGAGAATGTGGCGCAGAACCACCATCAATGGGCATCTGAAAGATCTAGTGGCTTTTTTTACGGGGAATCCAATTAAAGCGTCAGGGAAATTCGACGTAGATGCAATTACACTCATGTCGACAAAATTGGACGCGCTGACCAAGAAATTTGATGCCATGGGAGGCAACACAGCTAATGCAATAGTATGCGTCTGTGACACCTGTGGAAGTACGGATCACGCTCAAGACACCTACCCCTTTGGGCCGATACAGGCACATATGAACCAACTTGAGCAGTGTGATGCAATAACCAACTACAATCAGAGACAAAATAATCTGTACTCCAATACATACAACCCTAGATAGAGAAATCACCCCAATTTCTCATACCGGAATAATCATGATCAAGGACCAGCACATCAAAATTATCAGCCTGGGAACAAAGCCACTAATCTGGACAACAAACCTATCAACAACAACAACAACCTTCACAACTGTCCAGGATTGAAAAGATGCTTGAGGAAGCTCTCTCAGAGCAAAAGGAGATGAGAAACGAGATCAAGCAACTGACTCAGAGGCTGGAAAACTCTGAAAAACACCAGAAGATGCAAGACAGCCAGATAGCTCAGTCCGTCTCAAGAGCACAGGGTACATTCCCAGGTAAGCCAGACTTAAATCCAGTAGAACATTGTAACCGCATTGAGTTGAGGAGTGGACGTACTGTGGGATACCCTCAAATCATTACTCAGAAGGAGCTTAACTTAGAGAAGGAGCCCTCTCTCCTATTGCCCAATCATACCCAAAACAGGGATAGAGAAGAGGCTACTAAAAAGATTGAAGAAACTTTTCAAGCTACCCCACAAAATCAGACGATCTCTTTTCCTCAGAAGCTTATAACATCCCAGAAAGACGAAGAGTTCAACTGCTTCCTGAAGAAGATCAAAGAAATCTGCATAGAAGTACCACTGATGGATGCGCTGCACCTAATGCCGAAGTTCATAAATTTTTTAAAGGGAATATTATCTAACAAAAGGCAGAAGGGCGACTTCGAGACTATAGCATTAACAGAGAATTACAGCGCTCTCCTTATGGCGAATTCTCCACCAAAGCTTCAGGATCCAGGAAGCTTCCCCATACCCTGTAAAATTGGTTCTGAACTCATACCGAGAGCTTTCTGCGACTTGGGGGCCAGCGTCAGCCTACTTCCGTACACTTTATGCAAGAAGCTGGGCCTCCAGAACATTAAATTGACCACTATGGCACTGCAATTAGCTGACCATTCATGCAGATAACCAATGGGGATAGTGGGAGATATACCAATTGAAGTGGGTGGATGTATAATTCCATAGATTTCATTATCTTGGATATGGAGGAAGACCCTAAGATACCGATTATCCTTGGAAGACCATTCCTTGCCATAGCTAGAGCCATCATCGATGTAAAAAGTCACAGGTTATCCTTGGAGATCGGCGAAGAAAAAAATCAAGTTTGATTTATCAGATTCCTTCATCTGCAACCCCTCTTCTCAGGGAAATTCTCGCAAGATCAACATGCACAAAGTCGAGGAGTGCAATTTCCATGAGAGTTCCCCTCCAGCAAGCAACAAGAAATAGATTTGTCCTACACGAGCGAAATTGAAGGCGCAGGCTGGAGCATTAACCCTAGGAGGAGAGCCATCCTTCCACGGGTTTAGTCCGCATTAACTGAAACGGGGTCGAGCTAAAGACCTAAAACAAGCGCTTCTTGGGAGGCAACCCAAGTGTTTTTCTTTCATTTTAGTTCATCATTCCTTTTTGTCGTTCTATTTCTCTAGTGAGTTTTGGTCTAGTATTTCATTTTGGGTATTTCATTTTCAAAATGTGCATAGCCTCCACGAGCTGGCCATGAATGTTTTCATGGGCGTGGAGGCGATGGGGGAGCTGAAATGACGAAGAGCGAACCACTATGATCTTAAGGGAGCCGACCATGTGACCTCACACGGCCGTGTGGAGCCAACGTGGAGACTAAAGCCACGGGTCGTGCAACTCTGCACGACCGTGTAGCTTGTGCAGAGAAGAAAGAGGCATGGTCGTGCAGCCCTGGCAGAGAGGAAGAAGGTCCAGGCCATGCCACTGGCATAATCGTGTGACTCATACAGAGGAGAAAAAGACAAGGGTCGTGTCAATCGGCACGACCGTGCCACTTCGTCCGAGGGGAGAAAGAAGGAGGTCGTGCTAATCGGCACGACCGTGCAGCATCCCGTTTGACCCGGTCATGTCTATAAGACACGACCATGCCCCTGCCCGTGTACGCTGCCTCCTTTTCCAAGAAACCCTATTCCCATCTCCCTCTCTCCCAAAAGCCTTCTCCTCTCTACTACACCTCATCAACCCCTAATTTTCAACCTCTAGAGCTCACTTTTACCTAGATCTACATCTAGATCTAAAACTTCCTCAAGCCACAAATCCGAAAAGAGAGAAGAAACTTCCCTATTTTCCCCTCCTTCTCCTCACTATCTCCATCCTCAAGACCCAATTCCACAAGAAACTCCTCAAGGCCTTGCACCATGTCGCAGATCTTGAAGAGACTTTATCGAGGAAGTGGTGGATCTGGCGAAGGAGACACACCGAGTGTTGGGTTTTTCGGGCTGCGAAAATCGCGTTTTCGCGTCGCGGAAACCCCAAAAGCCCCAAAGCCAACGGATCCGTGCAAAGAAAAATTTCTAAAAACTACGAATACGAGTTTCTACTGAGATCTACTCCTAGATCTACATGAAAAGGGTTATACCTTTGAAGCGAAGCCCTTCGCATTCCCGCTCGTCCAAACGGTGTCGGATCTCAAGAGTATCAAAGTAGATACTCCTCTAGAAGTATCCACACGAACTAATTAGGTGGAGAAGACCTAAACGAAGATGTGCTAGCACCTTGATAGGTCACGACAAGAGAGGAGAAGAGGGAGAGGGAGAGCTTGAGAGAGAGAGTGAATGCACACATGAATGAAAAATTCATTCCACACCACACCATAGTGGCCGGCCACATTTAAAAGAATGTAACTCCCATTTTTCATTAAGTGCAATTAATGTGTAGCCATTAAAGTGAAGAATTGTAACCTCCATGAGGTGGCATCTCACTTAATTAATCATGATGATGTGGAGCATCATCATTGGTTCACATCTTGCCAACTCACTAATGATGTGGCAATTAGTCAAGTCAAACATGACTCTTCCTCTTCCTCTCAAGTCAAGTCAAACTTGACCAAATCTCTTCCATGGTTAATCTAATCTAACCATTTGATTCAAGCCAATTTAATATAATGAATCTAATTCATTAAATTAAGTTGATTTAATGAGTTATAATCTAAATTAGACTCATTAAATACATGAATCAACTTGAGTCCAACTCAATTAGCCCAATTTGGATTACTCTTAATCTAATTTGATTCATCAAATGAATCTAATCCTCTTGGTTCATCATATGAACCTAATCTCCATCTAATTGTCTTTAGTGTGTGACCCTATAGGTTCTTGTAACGTTGGCAATGCCCTTAAACCCATTTAGGAGCATAAGTAATGAGCGGTATCTAGCAACACATCATTACTACCCAATGTTACAAGAATGTTGAGATCCAATATCACCTTGTGACTACTAATTGTGACTTCTCACAATATATGACAAGTGTCCTTCTATCCTAGACAGCTAGATTGATCAATGTGAGGCATAGACCGTGTCATCCTTTGATCAATCTAAATCTTGAACTCCTAGTAGACTCACTAAATCAAATGAGCTCAATATCTCATATTGACTCATTTGGGCATGGCCATGCACTTCGTGGTCTCACTCTATCAAGAATACCGATGTCTCTCCCGTCATATAGGAGGGATAGATCCCATCTACATCACTCACATCCCTCCGCATAATTTGTTACATACCTAGTTATCGCCTTTATAGTCCACCCAATTACGGGTGACGTTTGACGAAACCAAAGTACATAACTCCTTATGTAGGGAACTATGGTGACTTCAGGTCTAAGGACTAGTAGTCATACTAATAGTCACATGAAAAAGTATATGACACTCATATAACGATCCATGATACTTTCTCATGGCGGGTCATTCAGTATACATTCTCTAATGTATACCCATGTGTCAACTTGATATCTCCATATCCATGACTTGTGAGATCAAGTCATCGAGTTGACCTACATGCTAGTCTTATTGCATTAACATTGTCCCTGAATGTTAATACTCGACTAGCAATAATTAAGAGTAGTGTTCCCTATATCATCTCACTATCGATTCAACCAATCGATTGATATAGGTAAGAATCTTCTACTCAAGGACGTTATTATACTTTGTTTATTTTGACACCAATACAAGTAAGTATAATAACCAAAAAACCAAATGTCTTTATTTATATATAGAATATGATACAACAAGTCCAAAATACAATCATCAAATGATTGGCTCTAGGGCTCTAGCTAACAATCTCCCACTAGCACTAGTGCCAATCAGTGTAGGCTCTAAGCCCCAATGACCTAGTGTGACCATCATGCTTCCTCTGTGCCAAAGCCTTAGTCAAGGAATCTGCGATGTTAGCCTCTGTAGGTACTATGCAAATCTTCACATCTCCTCTCTCGATGATCTCTCGAATGAGATGGAAGCGCCGTAGTATGTTTTTGGTCCGCTGGTGTGAGCGAGGTTCCTTCGCCTGTGCTATAGCTCCATTGTTGTCACAATAGAGCTCAATAGGGTCAGCAATGCTAGGAACCACCCCAAGTTCAGTGATGAACTTGCGAATCCAAACAGCCTCCTTTGCTACCTCTGATGCAGCAATATACTCGGCCTTTGTCGTAGAATCAGCTACTGTGTCCTGCTTCGAACTCTTCCAGCTCACAGCACCACCATTAATGCAAAATACGAACCCCGACTACGATCTATAGTCATCCTAGTCGGTCTGGAAGCTAGCATCACTGTAACCCTTTACAGCTAGCTCATCATTGCCTCCATATATCAATAAATATTCTTTAGTCCTTCATAAGTACTTAAGAATATTCTTGACCGCTATCTAGTGACTTTCACCTGGATCTGACTTGTATCTGCTCGTCATGCTCAAAGCATACGAGACATCTGGTCGAGTACATAGCATGGCGTACATGATAGATCCTATGGCTGAAGCATAAGGGATCTGATCCATACGGTCTCTCTCCTCTCTAGAAGAGGGACCCTGAGTCTTCGAAAGACTCACGCCATGTGACATCGGCAGAAATCCCTTCTTGGAGTTCTGCATGGCAAACCGAAGGAGTACCTTGTCAATGTATGTACTCTAACTTAGGCCAAGCAATCTCTTAGATCTATCTCTATAGATCTATATCCCTAAAATGCGGGATGCCTCACCTAAATCCTTCATTGAGAAACAAGTCCCTAGCCAAGTCTTGACAGACTGTAGCAAAGGGATGTCTTTCCCAATGAGCAGTATGTCATCCACATACAATATGTGGAAGACAACTGTGTTCTCTACAACCTTCTTGTAGACACAAGGCTTATCTTCGTTCTTGATGAAACGAAACTGTTTGATTGCATCATCGAATCGAAGATTCTAGCTCCGAGAAGCTTGCTTTTAGTCCATAAATGGACCTATGCAGCTTGCATACTCTGCTAGTATGCTGTGGATCTACAAAACCCTCAGGTTGTGTCATGTACACATCATCGAGTAGGTTTCCAATCAGAAACACGATTTTGACGTCCATCTGCCAGATCTCGTAATCGTGGTAAGCTGCAATAGCAAGCATGATCCGAATGGACTTAAACATCGCTACTGGAGAAAAGGTTTCATCATAGTCAATACCATGAATCTGCTTGAAACCTTTAGCCACCAAGCGACCCTTATAGATAAGTCCAGCCATGTCAGTCTTTCGCTTAAACACCCACTTACACCCAATGGGTTTTACCCCTTTAGGTGGATCAACCAAAGTCCATACTTGGTTGGTGTACATGGATTCCATCTCAGATCTCATGGCCTCTAGCCATTTCTCGTAATTTGGTCTCATCACAGCTTCCTGATAGGTGGTAGGGTTATCATCTATGAGCACAATGTCGTCATGGTCAGACAAGAGAAATGAGTATCTCTCAGGCTGACGATGTACCCTATCAGACCTGCGAAGAGGTATGTCTACTTGAACTGGTTGTTGTTCCTCAACTTCTTGTGGAACAACATCATCCACAACACTTTGTAGTTCCAGTTCAATTTCCATCGAGGCATCAGTGCTATTGTTCGCATCTTGAACTTCTTCAAGATCGAACACGCTCCCACTAGTCTTTCTAGAAACAAAGTCTCTTTCTAGAAAGACCCAGTCTTTGCCACAACTACCTTGTGCTGACTGGAAATGTAGAAGTAATATCTCTTAGTTTCCTTGGGATATCCAATAAAGTAGCACTTGTCAGACTTGGGTCCTAATTTTTCTGAGACTTGACGTCTAACGTAAGCCTCACAACCCCAAATCCTCATGAAAGACACCTGGGCATCTCTCCCAGTCTATATCCTATATGGTGTCTTTATCACGACCTTGGATGGAACTCGGTTGAGTATAAAAGCTTCCGTGTCTAGAGCATAACCCCAAAGGTATGTCGGAAGATCTGTGTGACTTATCATAAATCACACCATATCTAATAGGGTGCGATTCCTCCTTTCGGATAAACCATTCCACTGTGGTGTTCCAGGAGGAGTGAGTTGGGATAGAATCCCACACTCAGTTAGATAGTTACGGAAATCATGGCTAAGGTATTCTCCACCTCGATCAGATCGAAGTATCTTAATAATCTTGCCAAGCTGGTTCTGTACTTCATTCTTGAATTCTTTGAACTTTTCAAAGGATTCAGACTTATGTGTCATCAAATACACATAACCATATCTACTGAAGTCATCAGTAAATGTGATGAAGTACCTATAACCGCCTCTAGAAATGACATTGAAAGGGCTACATACATCACTATGTATGAGTCCTAACAAATCAGTCGCTCTCTCGCTGTGCCCACTAAAGGGAGTCTTGGTCATCTTGCCTCGTAGGCATGACTCGCATACCTCATATGATTCAAAATCAAATGAGTCCAGCAAACCATCCTTATGGAGCTGGGATAAGCGCTTGTCATTTATATGACCTAAGCGACAGTGGTAGGTTCAGGTCATTTGACTTGAACCTCTTGGTATTTATGTTATAGATAGGGCTTTCAAGGTCTAGAATATAGAGTCCGTTTATCAGAGGTGCACTACAATAGAACATATCGTTTAAATAGATGGAATAACATTTGTTCTTTATTGTAAACGAAAATCCTTTCTTGTCCAAACAAGAAATTGAAATTATGTTCTTAGTCAAGGCAGGCACATAACAACAATCATCTAATTCTAGTACAAGCCCAGAAGGTAGAGATAGATAGTAAGTTCCTACAGCAATAGCACCAACCTGTGCTCCATTGCCTACTCGTAGGTCTACCTCACCCTTCGTCAATGCCCTGCTATTTCTCAGCGCTTGTACATCAGTACAAATGTGAGAAGCACATCCAGTATCTAATACCCATGATGTAGAAATAGATAGATTGACTTCTATAACATATATACCTGAAGTGGAAGTCTCACTTCGCTTCTTCTTAAGATCCTCCAAGTATACCTTGCAGTTCCTCTTCTAGTGCCCGGTCTGACCGCAGTGGAAGCAGGTAGCATCCTTGGTGATCCCTCCTTTCGGCTTCAGTGCCTTGCCTTTGCCCTTGGCTTGGGGCTTTCCCTTGCCTTTGGGCTTGCCCTTGCCCTTATGTTTCTGAACCATCAGAACAGTGTTGGGCTTAGCCTTCTTAAGGTTCAGCTCAGCAGTTCTCTCGGGCAGTGGCTTGTCAATTTCGTTCATATTGTAGTTTAGAACGAATTGACTGTAGCTATCCGGCAAGGATTGCAAGATCAGGTCAGTGGCCAGCTCTTGGCCAAGTGGGAACCCCAACCTTTGTAGGTCCTCTATGTACCCAATCATTTTGAATACATATGGGCCTACAGGAACCCCGTCTGACATCTTGCACTGAAACAGTGCCCTTGAGATCTCAAATCTCTCATGCCTCGCTTGACCTTGATACAGTTGACGAAGATGTTCAACCATATCGTAAGCACCCATTAACTCGTGTTGCTTCTGAAGCTCAGATTTCATGGTCACGAGCATTAGACAAGACACATCTAATGCGTCATCTTGATGCTTCTTGAAAGCATCTCGGTTAGCTCGCGGGGCTGTGGCAGGAGGAGACTCCGGAATGGGCTGCTCCAGAACGTACAGTTTACGTTCCTGAGTGAGAACTATTCTCAGGTTCCTGTACCAGTCCAGAAAGTTTGCTCTGTTGAGCTTGTCCTTCTCGAGGACAGATCGCAGGGAGAAGGTGTTCGTATTCGACGTCATGGTAATCTACAACAGAAATAAATGCAGAAATAAGTATCATATTCTTAATCATTTAATTAGGCCTTTAACTAAATGATGCTCCCACTGAATTCTATAATTCATATGGGACAAGATCCACATCATACTAACCCTTGAGTTAGCTTTGGCTAATACGCCCAAGACTTAGTATGATCGGTAGGTAACGATTACCAATTACATCTCTATGCAACTCTTGTTTATAGGATCAAAATTTGCATTTATATTAAAACTCGAGTTAGCTTTGGCTAATACGCCCAAGAGTTAATATAAACGTGATTTTGACCTATCTACCAACCATTGGATAATCCTATAGTTAAACTCAATCCAATTGAGTTAACTAGTTACTCAATCTAATTGAGTTGTACTCACCCATGCGTTGATAGGCGGGACCAAAATTGTCCCTCCGTACCCTACCAAGATAGTATGCGTTGCTCTGCTTTGGCAGATTCAACAACAACATACGATCGAGGTAGTGGTAGGTATCACGGCATGGTAGGCATTACAAGTTGACACGATTTATATCTAATCTAAACGATGATGCGTATCATATACTCGATAGATCTAATCTAATCATGGGGTGCATCATGTGCACGACTTAGATCTAATCTAATCATTAGGCACTAATTAATTACTTAATTAACTAGCATGCATCACATACACACAAAAGCAATTAATTAAATAATTTTGTGATTATGTCATGGCCCTACTACGATCTTCTCAAGCCAATGAGAAGATCAGATGGTCAACCTAAGGTCAACAACTTCTCAAGCTCCTTCTTTTGACCACTTCATGTTGCTCGCGAACTCCTCGTAACTCCGTCTCGAGTGGACCTTCCACCGCTTCAAAATTTACATTACATTTTGAAACTCGAGTTACATTCGAGTCTAAATCTAATTTACAACAAGAATAAAAGAGAAAGGCACGACGCGCAGGTCGCGAAAAAAATAAAAATACAACACGCACATCACATCACGGCACGCAGGCTGTGTTATGAATTACAACACAAATTATCCAATCATATTGGGTCTTTGAGCCATGACTATCACAAAAATAATATATAATTAGAAATTATATATTTCTATAATTTTCTGTAATTTTTCTATAATTTTTACAATTTTTACGAGTACAATTTCCCGGCGGTTTCGTTTAGCGGTTTTCGGGCGCAATCTCGGAACGAATCCCCTTGCAGGGACAGGGGCAGCGCCCCTACCCGCGATCTAACCATCGCGAGGGTTCCATTGGGATTTAACAGTGTCTTAGCCCGCTGTCCCAAAAATTTTTGGGGCGAAACTTGGCCGTTTTGGAAAATTCTTCTCGATAGTCGAAGCCTACAAGTATCGAAACACTTATGCTTCGCTTCTACGAGAAAAATACCCATAAAAACTATAAAAATCATAAATTTACAGAATATTACAGAACTGAAAAGTTTTCATAAAACAAAAAATAAACTCGTATTTGTCTTCGCACGTGTCTCTGATACCACTGTTGGGTTTTTCGGGCCGCGAGAACCGCGTTTTCACGTCGCGGAAACCCCGAAAGCCCCAAAGCCAACGGATCTGTGCAAAGAAAAATTTCAAAAAACTACAAATACGAGTTTCTACCGAGATCTACACCTAGATCTACATGAAAAAGGGTTATACCTTTGAAGCGAAGCCCTTCGTGTTCCAGCTCGTCCAAACAGTGCCGGATCTCAAGAGTATCAAAGTAGATACTCCTCTAGAAGTATCCACACGAACTAATTAGGTGGAGAAGACCTAAACGAAGATGTGCTAGCACCTTGATAGGACACGGCAAGAGAGGAGAAGAGGGAGAGGGAGAGCTTGAGAGGAAGAAGAGAGAGTGAATGCACACATGAATGAAAAATTCATTCCACACCACACCATAGTGGCCGACCACATTCAAAAGAATGTAACTCCCATTTTGCATTAAGTGCAATTAATGTGTAGCCATTAAAGTGAAGAATTGTAACCTCCATGAGGTGACATCTCACTTAATTAATCATGATGATGTGGAGCATCATCATTGGTTCACATCTTGCCAATTCACTAATGATGTGGCAATTAGTCAAGTCAAACTTGACTCTTCCTCTTCCTCTCAAGTCAAGTCAAACTTGACCAAATCTCTTCCATGGTTGATCTAATCTAACCATTTGATTCAAGCCAATTTAATATAATGAATCTAATTCATTAAATTAAGTTGATTTAATGAGTCATAATCTAAATTAGACTCATTAAATACATGAATCAACTTGAGTCCAACTCAATTAGCCCAATTTGGATTACTCTTAATCCAATTTGATTCATCAAATGAATCTGATCCTCTTGGTTTATCATATGAACCTAATCTCCATCTAATTGTCTTTAGTGTGTGACCCTATAGGTTCTTGTAACATTGGCAATGCCCTTAAACCCATTTAGGAGCATAAGTAATGAGCGGTATCTAGCAACACATCATTACTACACAATGTTACAAGAATGTTGAGATCCAACATCACCTTGTGACTACTAATTGTGACTCCTCACAATATATGACAAGTGTCCTTCTATCCTAGACATCTAGATTGATCAATGTGAGGCATAGACTGTGTCATCCTTTGATCAATCTAAATCTTGAACTCCAAGTAGACTCACTAAATCAAATGAGCTCAATATCTCATATTGACTCATTTGGGCATGGCCATGTACTTCGTGGTCTCACTCTATCAAGAATACCGATGTCTCTCCCGTCATATAGGAGGGATAGATCCCATCTACATCACTCACATCCCTCCGCATAATTTGTTACATACACAGTAATCGCCTTTATAGTCCACCCAGTTACGGGTGATGTTTGATGAAATCAAAGTATATAACTCCTTATGTAGGGAACTATAGTGACTTCAGGTCTAAGGACTAGTAGTCATACTAATAGCTACATGAGAAAGTATATGACACTCATATAATGATCCATGATACTTTCTCATGGCGGGTCATTCAGTATACATTCTCTAATGTATACCCATGTGTCAACTTGATATCTCTATATCCATGACTTGTGAGATCAAGTCATCGAGTTAACCTACATGCTAGTCTTATTGTATTAACATTGTCCCTGAATGTTAATACTCGACTAAGAATGATTAAGAGTAGTGTTCCCTATATCATCTCACTATCGATTCAACCAATCGATTGATATAGGTAAGAACCTTCTACTCAAGGACGTTATTATACTTAGTTTATTTTGACACCAATACAAGTAAGTATAATAACCAAAAAACCAAATGCCTTTATTTATATATAGAATATGATACAACAAGTCCAAAATATAATTATCAAATGATTGGCTCTAGGGCTCTAGCTAACACCGAGAGGCGACAAAGGCAAGGGGAAGCTTCATCATCGAAGGCCAAAGGAAAGCGGGTGGCACGCGACAAAGGTAATGAAAACGAGTTCAATATTATTTTTAGAAATCATGAGCAAAAAGCTAGATATGATATTCTTGTTGCTAGAAAAATCTTATGCACTAAATATATGGATCCCACTACTATGGATGTGCTAGGAATTAGGGATGACATAAATTGGATGATTAGTGCTTTAGATGGGAACGATATAATGTACACCCATGCACCGGCTTACCCTCGCCTAGTTCTTGAAATTTTGAGCTCGAAAGATATTAAATTCCCTTCTGAGGATGACTACGCAGGGGTCATAACTTTTAGAATGATGAATAAAGAAGTTCGGTGGGCCTTTAGTGCTTTTAATGATTATTTTGGGTTACCTACTAGTGGATCGCGTGGATTTGATGGTGGTATTAAGTGGAACGAATTTTGGATGTCGATTACCGGATCATAAGACCCTTATATGAACCCTCTAGAGCCAAAGCATCCCGGATGCAAAACCCGACCTTTAGATACCTTCACAGAGTGATGAGTAAAACGATCTTTGGTCGAGGAGAGAGCGATGGGGTGGTTAAGAAGATAGAACTCTATTCTCTTTGGGTGATGTTAAATAAAGTTGATTTTGATTCGGGGTTTCATTTCTTGCAAACTTTGTGGAAGGCAGCTAAGGCATCTTTGGGGATGATAGTGTTTGGAGGATTAATCACCCAAGTAGCATTCAATCTGGGTTGTGCACTTGATGGATTAGAGGTGATTCATGGTAATGACAAGATTGACATTGATTCTTGTCTTGCTATGAAGATGATTTGTCAGGTTGAGAATGAGTTTGCTTTCCCTAGAACTAATGGTTTTCCATTACCCCTTCCTTGCCTCGAGCGCACTTCAGTTCATGACCCCGCGAATTAGGTGATTACAGATTTACATCTCGAGACTATACCGTCCATTATAGAAGAACCCGAGTGCCTCCAAGAGCCCTCGTCATCAGGATTCCCGCAGCCTTCTGGATATCTGGAACCTCCTAGACACTCTTTTGCTTATGGCACGAGATCCTCTAGGTTTGATTTTTCTGATTTTCATACCTCTTTAGACTCCCTTCATGAGAAGCAAAATACCCAACAACGATTGTTGGAGGGTCGCTTCAAGTTATCTGACGACCAATTTAGGGAGGTAAAGGACCATTTTCAGTTCACTAGGGACTTCTATAATCTGGTGACGGTGTTCGTTCAGGATTATGATGTTGATCAGGAAAGGATGATAAATTTTATGGATGATATGGATATCACTATATCAAGTAGATGCCCTATATCAATATCATCAACACCTTGGCCATCTTCCTGGTATGCCTAGATTTCCCCAGGACACACATCGAGGACCTCCTTATCCTCCACCCCCGCCACCATATTGATTTCATTGGGATGATGAAAAGTCTAAGTCTGAGGGGGGGGGGGGTGTTGTTGCACAACCTGAGTCGAGTCGAGTCTTTCTTTTCTTTTTGCATATTTTACCTGCTTTCGCATAGTTTATTTGCCTTATTTTGTTTAGTCTTATTTTATTTATTTTCATTTTATTTGTTTCTTCTTGCACCTCATTTGCATTTTTCTTTCCTATCTTTAATTTTGTGGCATATTTGAGAACATCAACCGTCTACTTTTTCTGCTACTTGACCGATAGTAAAATAGCTAGCATTTTCTTAGTTCATGAGTTTCCAGTTGGTGTTAGTATGTTTGGTGTATCTTCTTTCTCTATCTTTAGTAGCATGAAATAAGCTAAGTATTGTACGGAGTTGGGTATAAGTTTTGGCCAACCTTAAGGACCTTATTTTCACTACACTTAAATACTTAAGCTTGAATGGTAGATGATATGGGTTATGAAGAATGGATCTATTTTTCTAGTAAAGAGGGAAAGAGGATTAGACGAACAACATGTTCGTATAGGCGCGGCGGGCAAGGACCAACCGAGTGAAAAGGCCGGCCGAGTATCTAAGTTCGGCCGGTTGAAACAGGACGAGCAAGAACAGCCGGTCGAGCAGAAGACCCATAGCAGACAAGGCACAGTGTGCTCGACAGGTGAAGACCGACCGAGCGAAAAGGTCGGCTGAGTATATAAGTTTGGCCGACCGAAACAGGCCGAGCAAGAACAGTCGGTCGAGCAGAAGGCCCCATAGCAAACAAGGTACAGTGTGCTCAACAAGTGAAGACCGACCGAGCGAAAAAGGACTGACCAAGTATCTAAGTCCGGTCGGTCGAGCAGAAGGCCCTATAGTAGACAAGGCACAGTGTGCTCGACAGGTGAAGTCCGACCGAGCGAAAGAGGCGACCGAGTATCTAAGTTCGGTCGGTCAAGACAGGCCAAGCAAGAACAACCGGTCTAACAGAAGAGGCATATGGCCCCATTGCAGACAAGGCACTATGTGCTCGACGGGTCAAGACTGACCGAGCGAAAGAGGCCGAATGAGTCTCGCACCATTTGACTTCTCACAAACTCTAGCATATATAAATCATACGAAAATACTTTGTGATTATATGAGGGCTTAACTAATTTGGTGGGAAATGTCTTCTAGAAGCTTGTATAGGTTTGCTAAACGACAAAGAAGATACATCTGGGGTACAATAAAGTTTGAATAGGGAAATTAGCAAAAATGGTAGATGCAGAGCTACCAACAGTAGTGGAAGGGGCTATGGAAGATAAAGAGGCAAGAGCCGGATAGAGGGGCACAAGGGGAAGACTAGGAGAAGTAGGAACTGTGTCCATAGGGGGGGGGGGGGGGGGAATCCTGGGAATGGAGGAAGATGCCCTCTTGGGAGAAAGGGCAATAGTCAACTTACGCCTCTTCCGGGCAGGATCTATCTCAGGAGATTTCCCTGAGGACACTGGAGAGGGGAGTTCTACCATCATGGGGGAATCATTGAGGGTCTCCTCCGAGGCTGTAGCCTAAGAAACAGAAGCACCCTCAGTACCCGTGGGAACCTCTGCAGAAGAAGATTCATATCTCTGTGGAGGGAGGCTGATTCAAAGCAGCAAGAAGTTCTTTCTCCTTCGCTTTGATCGCTTCGTCTTGTGCTTTTAGTTGTTGCTCAATCATGGAGTCATAATAGGCCTCCACTGCGCCCAACAAAAAACAGCTTAGTTAGTAAAAAGGAGACTTAGATAAGTGAATAGCAACTTACTAAGGGAGCCATGGAGCTCCACCCTGACAAGACTCAATCCAAAGAGATATAAGAGGTCGTCACGAAGCCATTTGTGAATGTAGAACCGATGACCCAATATGATGTGAACCCAACGAGAGAGATATCTCAAGAACCCACAACGAATTGAAAATAGAAAGAAGGAAGGTCTAAGTCGATAAGATGGATGAAAAGAAACCTCGACCCAATGCTTAGAAAAGCACGAACCTTGGTATAGAAGATGGAAGACGCCACAACCTTGGGATTGAGGTTGATAAGTCTTCGAACGCCACAAGGAGATGCCTTGATAAGTTCAAGTTCAATGAAGAACCAACAAGCGAGAGCCTCACCGTGTTTTAGATTGAAAAATATATCAAAGATACATGTGTGGCCGTCACCCCCTTTATTTATAGCTATAAGGTGACCAAAAAACCCTAAAAGGCCTAAAGAAAGCCCATTTAGTAAAGGTCCATATAGACTACTTAGCCATTTTAAGCATATGGCATTATTACAACCCAAATAAAGGTAAAAATGAGTCCAAATTGAGCCAACATATCCATACTACATAGATATGAGACTTAAATACTAATTTAGCTCATCTAAGGCTCGAATTAGGTTGACTAAGCCGGATGACTTGCTCTTGGTCAAACCTTCTTCAATAGTAGCTTTGGCCTTCACATATTCAATTAGCACATTAAGTGCTTCCTTCATCTTTTTAGCCCTAGCCCTTGTAATTGGTCCTCCATTGATGCATAATGGATCATCATTAATATCTGTAGTGGATTGAGCATGACCCATATCACTAGCTTGTTGCACAACTTGTTCTCTTTCATTTATTCCATCATTCCCCCTCTCCTTAAAAGGATTCGTCCTCGAATCTTGATCACCTACATCAAAAGGAGAAAGATCAGAAACATTAAATGTAGCACTCACATTATACTCACCTGGTAAGTCAAGCTTGTATGCATTATCATTGATTCGAGCAATGACTTGAAATGGACCATCTCCTCGTGGATGCAACTTAGTACGACGTTTAGCTGGAAATCTTTCCTTCCTCATATGAACCCAAACCCAATCTCCGGGTTCAAAGATCACTTTCTTTCGTCCCTTGTTGGCTTGCGCAGCATATTGTTCAGTCCTCTTTTCAATTTGCAATCAAACTTTCTCATGCAGTTGCCTCACAAACTCAGCTTTTCTAGTACCATCTAAACTGGCACGCTCAGAGATAGGCAAAGGCGATAAATCTAAAGGAGTTAAAGGTTTGAACTGTAACACCCCAAATTTCATGATTTAGAGTTCTAAAAGACCTTATTAAAATATAGAAATGTTTTAGAAAAATTCTAGAGATTTTTAGAAATTTTTAGAGTATTTTTATGGAATTTTTGGAGTTCGTTTGGTATTTTTACCAAGAGGAAGAAGTTTAAAAAAATAAAAAAAAAGAAAAAAAAATAAGTTTGTAGAAGCTGGGGTTCGAACCCAGCTCCTCGGCCCAAGCAGAAATCGGCCCAACCAGCTGAGCTACACAGTTTTGTTAATTATATATGGAGCGATATATATTTAAGTAGTAGTTAGGAACAGTAAAATAAATTGGAAATAAAAGTGCGCGGCTGAGGAATCGAAGCCGTGACCTGGGATTTGGTTAAAGCCGGGCTGACCAAGTATGCTAGCGATCATTTCTTATTTAAAAAGGAGATGCTGTGACGGTGTGTGATGACTGGACTATGGAGAGATCCAGAATTAGCTGGCAAAATTGTCAAGACTTTCCCTTTAGTTCTCTTTTAATGTTATATTGAAATTGAGTTTATTTCCGCATTTGTAGTTTAATACCTCCTATTGTTGGAGTGATATGGTTGTTTGCCATTGCTAGAGTAGTTTCATATTTTTATTGTGCTATTATACTGCGTGGTTGTGAAATTATATGTTCCAGCCGCCTGTGGCTGAGTATACTCTGTATGTATTTACGGATATGGTCACCGGTACAGGGGAGACTCTGCCGAAATTTTTCGGTAGGGTTTTCCATGTGATTTTTTTATCATGCCGGTTAAGTAGAGTTAGTAGTCAAGTAACGGTCATCCTTAGAGTGTAGTAGTAGTAAGAAGGGTGGTCGTTACAGTTGGTATCAGAGCAGTTCCCATTCTCCAGCATCACACATCAGCACCATCCTTGTCGTCTTCAAGTAAGAAAGTATTTAATTTTCTTTTATGCTTTCTTTATTATTTGCAGTATAGAGTATCTGCTTATATATGTTTAGGAAAGAAGAAAATTCATGTTTTAATTTTCTATGTTTTAATACATATGCTTAGAAAGAATAGAGACAATTTTAGTTTTGTTTCTCTTATATTCATATATACATAAGTATGTTTAGAAAGGATAGAGAAGTTAAGAGACTAAGGAACAAAAGAGTATCATTAGTAGAAGTCATTTAGAACCAGAAGCATGAGGAAGTTACTAAGGAGCAAGAGGACAGTATGAGATAGAAATGTCCAGAATTATTCTAAGTTCGAGGACGAACTTTTTATAAGGGAGGGAGAATTGTAACACCCCAAATTTCATGATTTAGAGTTCTAAAAGACCTTATTAAAATCTAGAAATGTTTTAGAAAAATTCTAGAGATTTTTAGAAATTTTTAGAGTATTTTTATGGAATTTTTGGAGTTCGTTTGGTATTTTTACCAAGAGGAAGAAGTTTAAAAAAATAAAAAGAAAAGAAAAAAAAAATAAGTTTGTAGAAGCTGGGGTTCGAACCCAGCTCCTCGGCCCAAGCAGAAATCGGCCCAACCAGCTGAGCTACACAGTTTTGTTAATTATATATGGAGCGATATATATTTAAGTAGTAGTTAGGAACAGTAAAATAAATTGGAAATAAAAGTGCGCGGCTGAGGAATCGAAGCCGTGACCTGGGATTTGGTTAAAGCCGGGCTGACCAAGTGTGCTAGCGATCATTTCTTATTTAAAAAGGAGATGCTGTGACGGTGTGTGATGACTGGACTATGGAGAGATCCAGAATTAGCTGGCAAAATTGTCAAGACTTTCCCTTTAGTTCTCTTTTAATGTTATATTGAAATTGAGTTTATTTCCGCATTTGTAGTTTGATACCTCCTATTGTTGGAGTGATATGGTTGTTTGCCATTGCTAGAGTAGTTTCATATTTTTATTGTGCTATTATACTGCGTGGTTGTGAAATTATATGTTCCAGCCGCCTGTGGCTGAGTATACTCTGTATGTATTTACGGATATGGTCACCGGTACAGGGGAGACTCTGTCGAAATTTTTCGGTAGGGTTTTCCATGTGATTTTTTTATCATACCGGTTAAGTAGAGTTAGTAGTCAAGTAACGGTCATCCTTAGAGTGTAGTAGTAGTAAGAAGGGTGGTCGTTACATGAACCCATATACCACTTCAAAAGGAGAAAAATTAGTAGTAGAATGCATAGATCTATTATAAGCAAATTCAACATGTGGTAAACAATCTTCCCAACCTTTTAAATTCCATTTAATGATATCTCTCAACAAAGTAGATAAAGTTCGATTTACTACCTCAGTTTGTCCATCTGTTTGTGGATGACAAGTTGTGGAAAACAAAAGCTTTGTTCCTAACTTTCCCCACAATGTCTTCCAAAAGTAGCTTAGAAACTTTGCATCACGATCTGAAACTATGCTCCTCGGTACTCCATGAAGTCGCACGATCTCCCTAAAAAATAGATCAGCAATATGGTTAGCATCATCTGTTTTCCTACAAGGAATAAAATGAGCCATTTTAGAAAATCTGTCCACAACCACAAAAATAGAATCCATACCTCGTTTAGACCTTGGTAGTCCTAAAACAAAATCCATGGAAATATCAACCCAAGGTTCACTAGGAATTGGTAAAGGTGTATACAGTCCATGAGGTAAAGATCTAGATTTCGCTTGCCTACATGTAATACACTTCTCACAAAATTTAACTACATCCCGTTTCATTTGTGGCCAAAAGAAATGCTCTTCCAACACTTCTAGAGTTTTTTTAACTCCAAAATGTCCCATTAGTCCCCCACCATGAGATTCTTGGATTAATAATTCCCTTAATGAACAATTAGACACACACAACCTATTCACTCTAAAAAGAAACCCCCCATGTCTATAAAACTTCCCAAATGCAGTATGTTCACAAACTTCAAACACATTTCCAAAGTCAGAATCATTAGAATATAAATCTTTAATGTATTCAAATCCTAACAATTTAGTGTTTAAAGTAGAGATCAAGGTATACCTTCGAGGCAAAGCATCAGCAACAATGTTTTCCATACCTTGTTTATACTTGATCACATAAGGGAATGATTCAATGAATTCTACCCATTTTACATGACGTCTATTCAACTTACTTTGGCTCTTCAAATGCTTCAACGATTCATGATCAGTGTGAATAACAAACTCTTTGGGCCACAAGTAATGCTGCCAAGTCTCTAAAGCCCTCACCAATGCATACATCTCCTTGTCATAAGTTGGATAGTTCAAAGCTGCTCCGCTGAGTTTCTCACTAAAATAAGCAAGGGGTCGACCTTCTTGTATTAGCATAGCTCCAATACCTATTCCTGATGCATCACACTCAATTTCAAAAGTTTTAGCAAAGTTAGGTAATGCAAGTAATGGTGCTGAACTTAGCTTCTCCTTAAGTAAATTGAAAGCTGAAACATGTTCACTATCCCAACAAAACCCAACATTCTTTTTAACAACTTCAGTCAAGGGTGCAGCTATAGAACTAAAATTTTTAACAAACCTTCTGTAGAAACTTGCCAACCCATGAAAGCTACGTACCTCAGTTATCGTTTTTGGTGTTGGCCATTCACGTATTGCCTTAACCTTTTCTTCATCAACCGCTATTCCCTTAGCACTAACAATATAACCAAGAAACTCTATCTGATTATTGCAAAAAGAACATTTTTGAAGGTTAGCATACAATTTTTCATTTCTCAAAACAAGTAGAACTTTTTGTAAATGATTAAGATGTTCATCTAAATTTTTACTATAAATCAAGATGTCATCAAAATATACTACAACAAAGTTCCCAATATAAGCACGTAAAATATGGTACATTAATCTCATGAAAGTAGTAGGTGCGTTAGTTAGGCCAAATGGCATGACTAACCATTCATACAAATCGTACCTAGTCTTAAAAGCAGTTTTCCATTCATCTCCCTCACGCATGCGAATTTGATGATAGCCAGACTTCAAATCAATTTTAGAGAAAATGCAAGAACCATGTAGTTCATCTAGCATATCATCTAATCTAGGAATAGGATGATGATACTTTACCGTAATCTTGTTGATAGCCCTACAATCAACGCACATCCTCCAAGTTCCATCCTTCTTAGGCACAAGCAAAACAGGAACTGAACAAGGACTCAAACTTTCTCGGACTACCCTTTTCTCATCAATTCTTCAACTTACTTTTGAAGCTCCTTCATCTCCATAGGATTGCTCCTATAGGCTGGTCGATTAGGGATAGCTGCTCCTGGGATGAAGTCAATTTGGTGCTCTATTCCCCTAAGTGGTGGCAATCCATCAGGAACTTCTTCAGGAAAGACATCATCAAATTCCTGCAAAAGAGATTTAACAACACTAGGCAAAGAAGGGTTAAGATTGTTAGTGTTGAAATAAGCCTCCTTATACAAAAGTATAATCATCGGCTGTTGAGAATAAAAAGCTCTCTTAACCTCTCTTTCTTTTGCATAAAAGCTCCCTTTTTTACTCTCTAGATTTTTTGTTTCTTTTTCATTTTTTTTCACTCCTCTCATCCTCACTTTTTCTTTTCTCACACTCCTTTTCTTTTCCATTTTTTTTCTCTCACAATCTTTTCTTTTTTCACTCTCATTTTTTATCCTCAATTGATCTTCATATACTTGCTTAGGAGTTAATGGTACAAGAGTTACAAGTTTACCATGCATCTTAAAAGAATATTTATTTGTGAACCCATCGTGTATGACCCTCCTATCAAATTGCCATGGTCTACCTAAAAGCAAATGACTTGCATGCATTGGTACTACATCACAAAGAACATCATCATGATACCTACCAATGGATAATGAAACCAATACTTGCTTAGTGACCTTAACCTCCCCGCAATCATTCAACCATTGTAGTTTATAAGGTCTAGGATGTTTAGTGGTTGGTAAGCATAATTTCTCAACCAAGATAGTACTAGCAACATTAGTGCAACTTCCTCCATCTATAATTATACTACATACCTTGTCTTTGATGTGGCAACGGGTATGAAATATGTTGTCTCGTTGTTCTTCATCTTCTTCCTTCACTTGCACATTTAGAGCACGCCTAGTGACAAGGGCTTCACCTTCAACGGCATACTCTTCTACATCACTTTCCATCAATGGTGGCAAGGCATTAACATCTTCAGACTCACTCTCAGTTTCAATATCACCATTTTCTTTCAAAAGCATACTTCTTTTGTTTGGACATTGTGAAGCGATATGTCCTCTTCCCAAACACTTAAAGCATTTAATATATCTATTTCTTGATGATTGGATAGGTTCTTTACCTTTAACCAATGGAGAATTAGCATCTTTATTCTTCAAAAACTCAGTCTTACTCTTTGATGCAACTTTATCATCTCTTTTGTTCCAACTAGATTTCCAAGTGGATGAATTAGAACTTTGACCATGTTTGATTGAACCCTTCCTTTTGAGTTGCCTTTCAACTTTCATGGACATATGCACCATATCTTCAAGCTCCACATAATGTTGCAACTCTACTATATTTGCAATTTCTGAATTCAAACCTTGTAAAAATCTTGCCATGGTTGCTTTTCGGTCCTCCTCCACATTGGCTCGAATCATGGCAATCTCCATCTCTTTGTGGTATTCCTCCACGGTCTTGGATCCTTGGGTTAGACTTTGTAGCCGTTGGTACAAATCTCGATAGTAATGTGATGGAATGAACCTCTTCCTCATAATTGATTTCATCTCTTCCCAAGTGCCAACGGGTCTCTCGTTGTTTCTTCTCCTGCTTAGAATAACTTGATCCCACCAAATAATAGCATAATCAATAAATTTGATAGCAGCAAGTTTTACCTTCTTCTCTTCAGAGTAGTTGTGACAATCAAATACTAATTCCACTTTCTTTTCTCACTCCAAATATGCGTCTGGATCACTTTTACCTTGAAAAGAAGGAATCTTCAATTTGATATTTCCCAAGTTTCTATCAACATAATCAGTCATCCTTCCCCTTCTACCACCAATTCTGATGCCACCAGATCTGCCACTAGAAACTCTATCATCAATGTCCTCAGAAATGCCATCATCATCATCGTTGTTGTCTTCACGGTTATATTGCCTTGAAATTCGTGTGGGAACTCTACCAGCTTGGCTATTTTGCAATTCAGTAATTATAGCATCTTGTCTCTCCAATCTGTCGAGGATTTGATTGAATCTGATTTCCATGCGTTCCAAGTGTTGTCTCAAGGCACATTGTTCAAGTGTTTCTCTAGGTCTTGCTTCTTCTCCACTTGTCGCCATTAATGCAATCTGTTGTCACTCAATCACTCAACTCGCTAATGTTAGCTCTTTAAGGAACTTAGAATTGTGGCAATTCCTTGTAAATGATCGTTGACTGATTGAAAATCCCAAAGGTATAGGATAAAAGAAAGGAAATAATAGAAGAATGCAAATTGCATAATTGAAAAATTAAATTAAGTTCAGAAAGGAAATTTGCTAGAATTGAATCTAGGCAAAACTTATGCGAATGCGGGACTAAGAGATAAAGATATTTGAAATAAGAACTGAAAAGGATCTTGCCAGAACTTAATTTAGGCAGGTGTAGAATTAAATCTAGGCAAAACTTTAAAAGAAATGCGGAATAGGAAAGAGCAAGTTTATTAGGCAAAACTTTAAAGGAAATGCGGAATAGGAAAGTGCAAGTATATTAGGCAAAACTTTAAAGGAAATGCGGAATAGGAAAGTACAAGTATATTAGGCAAAACTTTAAAGGAATTGCGGAATTGGAAGGTGCAAATATACTAGGCAAATTATTAAAGAAAAATGCGGAATTGGAAAGTGTAAATATAATAGGCAAAACTTTAAAAGAAATGCAGAATTGCAAAGTACTAGTATAGAAATAACAATTCCCTACACTCAACTTTTTTTTTATTTTTTTTTTCGATTTTTTTTTGAATTTCGGCCCTTTTTTTTGCCGAAAAAAATAATTTTTTTTTGAATTTCGGAGTTTTATTTTTACAATTTTTTTTTTTGCCGATTTTTTTTAAAAAAAATGTCAACTCTTTTTTTTTTACCGAAAATAATTTGCTAGCACCAAGATGAATAAAACTCACTAGGATTGAGATGATAATGATAAGCAGATAATTTTGAACAAATTGACAAACTTTCAAGCACAAAGAGAAAAGGATAACCAAATCGATTTAGAAAAACTTGGCTCTGATACCAAATGATGTGAACCCAACGAGAGAGATATCTCAAGAACCCACAACGAATTGAAAACAGAAAGAAGGAAGGTCTAAGTCGATAAGATGGATGAAAAGAAACCTCGACCCAATGCTTAGAAAAGCACGAACCTTGGTATAGAAGATGGAAGACGCCACAACCTTGGGATTGAGGTTGATAAGTCTTCGAACGCCACAAGGAGATGCCTTGATAAGTTCAAGTTCAATGAAGAACCAACAAGCGAGAGCCTCACCGTGTTTTAGATTGAAAAATATATCAAAGATACATGTGTGGCCGTCACCCCCTTTATTTATAGCTATAAGGTGACCAAAAAACCCTAAAAGGCCAAAAGAAAGCCCATTTAGTAAAGGCCTATATAGACTACTTAGCCATTTTAAGCATATGACATTGTTACAACCCAAATAATGGTAAAAATGAGTCCAAATTGAGCCAACATATCCATACTACATAGATATGAGACTTAAATACTAATTTAGCTCATCTAAGGCTCGAATTAGGTTGACTAAGTCGGATGACTTACTCTTGGTCAAACCTTCTTCAATAGTAGCTTTGGCCTTCACATCTTCAATTAGCACATTAAGTGCTTCCTTCATCTTTTTAGCCCTAGCCCTTGTAATTGGTCCTCCATTGATGCATAATGGATCATCATTAATATCTGGAGTGGATTGAGCATGACCCATATCACTATCTTGTTGCACAACTTGTTCTCTTTCATTTATTCCATCACAATAACTTCTTGGAATAAGTGGCAATGGAGGGAAGCTTGTGCAACTCCTTCACATCAGGCAAATTAGGGAAAGAAGATGTCCAGGAATAAGGCCAGGAGATAGGTTCAGGAAACTCTATGAAAAAGAAGTGTGATTTCCAGGCCTTGATGGAGGAAGACATTTCTTCGAAAAAAGTCATTTTGGGTCTGGATTGAAACAAGAAAACCCCAGGATCTTACTTCTTAGGGTAGGAAAACATGAAAAAATTCTGAGGAATAGGAGGATGTCATTGAGGCAGAAGAGCATGTACAAACCACAAAGGTAATGAAAGGCATTGGGAGCAAGCTGTTGTAAGGGAATACCGAAATATTGGCTTATCTCTACCAAAAAAGGAGGGATGGGAAAGTGTAAACTAGCTACTAGTTGATCTTTAAAGAAAGTTATACAATTCTTAGGAGGGAGATGGGGATGAGATTCATAGGTAGGGACGATAATACGAAAGGATTAGGGAATCTTGTACCAGGAACAAAAAATAGTCCGATCAAATTCACGAAAGGTAGAGCGAGTTTTTGCATACCAAGAAGAAAATGATTCTTCAGTCATGGAGAAATGTAGGAGTAAAGAAGGATAACACTTACTGAAATCTTTTGGGAGAACATGATAGGAAGAGGCCAGAAGAAGAAGGAGATCAACAAAGGATGGAAAAGAGTTAAATCATAGTGCCACTGAAACAACTCAAGGAAGAAGACGAAGGGGCTATAGCATAAAGGGTTTAGGGTTTTGGTGAATGTTAACTAACAACCAGCACTGTAGGATATAGAGTACGCCCATAAGGGGAGGCGTTGATCTGTCAGAAAAAAGGAAATGATAGGGCGAGGGAGTCGAAGCATGTATCTGTGCGCATCAGCATAGAAGGTTGGAGAACGCATGTCACTAGCTTATACGAGAGCATTTATAATGAATATAACCGAACGAGTCATATTCATATCGATATCATTGCGTATCGCGCTGCCGACGTTATCTCCTTGTTAGGGAACCGATCAAGATATTCAATTTCCTATGTATAATAAATGAAGGAATGAGTGAAAGTGGAGTGTTTGAACAAATAAAGAAGCCCGTTTATTCTTATCAACCATAGGAACCCAAGAAAATCATCCAGTCTTATACAAGAGACCATTCAGTTTTATATTTTGGACATAATTAGTTACATAGCGTTACATTTTCCTCCCAAAACATTAAACCTTGGAATGTCAGTAGAAATTTTAAAACATGAACTATCAAACTTCTCAGAAAACTTCAACCCAACTGAAGGTAAACCCGGCCAGGTTGGAGAAGTGGGAATATTTTACCTGGTAGGGGAGTTGGATGAAAAAGCTGTCATCCAACCGAATTGCCCTTCCCCCTCCCCATTTAGAAGAGCCAGTGCGTTCTTTTGCGCCAGGGAGAAAGTAGTAAGCAGAGTGGTCTCATGGACAAGGGGGTTCAAGCTTGTTCAAGCCCCCTCATACATATGATGGAACAATCCAATTCCTGCTTGAATATTTTGAGCTCTGCTTCCAGAGCGTCCACCTTATCTCGCAGACGAACTAGATCCTGTGGTCGTCGCAATGCCAACAGGCTAGTTACGCAAACCCCCAGGGTTAACGTAGATACCTCGGAAGCCTGTTGAGTCCCCAAAGTAGCCCGCTCTTTGCCCTGAAGTTCTAAATCTCGGTAAGTTTTGTTCCGCAAGGCCATTTGCCACCGAGCTAAAGATTTGGTGATCAACAAGAGTACTTCCAGTTCTCGCTCCCGGAAACTAGCTAGATCTAAAGCCTGAGTAGCTTCATCTATAAATTTGGCCTCTTCCAACGAGGATTGCTCCTAGAGGAGAAAATATAAAGCCATATTATCAACAAGGGGAACAAGATGGTGAAGAAATGAGTCAAGTGAAGAAGGAAGGAAGGATCACAGCCCTATTTAACGGGCCAAAAGACTCACGAGATTGCTGTACTGGGAGTCACGAGAATTACTATAGAAAAGGTCACGGGACCACTGCAATGGCTATGGCAGGCCCATAACCAAAGATTGGCAAACAAACAAAAATAGGCTTGGGTCTAGTCAGTCGGCTATACTTCCTTCGACTAGACTTGGGGGGAAGACTAGTGATACAGTTTATGAAGGATGGATCTATTTTTCTAGTAAAGATGGAAAGAGGATTAGACGAACAGCGATGTTCGTATAGGCGCGGCGGGCAAGGACCGACCGAATGAAAAGGTAGGCCGAGTATCTAAGTTCGATCGGTCGAAATAGGCCCAACAAGAAAGGTCGGTCGAGCAGAAGGCCCCATAGCAGACAAGGCACAGTGTGCTCGACAGGTGAAGATCGACTGAGCGAAAAAGGACCGACCGAACGAAAAGGCCGGCCAAGTATATAAGTTCGGCCGGTCGAAATAGGCCGAGCAAGAACAGCCGGTCGAGCAGAAGGCCCCATAGCAGACAAGGCACAGTGTGCTCGACAGGTGAAGACTGACTGAGTGAAAAAGGACCGACCGAGTATCTAAGTCCGGTCGATCGAGACAGGCCGAGTAAGAACAGCCGGTCGAGCAGAAGGCCCCATAGTAGACATGGCACAGTGTGCTCGACAGGTGAAGTCCGACCGAGCGAAAGAGGCCGACCGAGTATCTAAGATCGGCCGGTCAAGACAGGCCAAGCAAGAACAGCCGGTCGAACAGAAGAGGCATATGGCCCCATAGTAGACAAGGCACTGTGTGCTCGACAGGAAAAGACCGACCGAGCGAAAGAGGCCAAACGAGTCTCGCAGCGTTTGACTTCTCATAAACTCTGGCATATATAACTCATACAGAAATACTTTGTGATTATATGAGGGCTTAACTAATTTGGCAGGAAATGTCTTCTAGAAGCTTGTATATGTTTGCTAAACGACAAAGAAGGTACATCTGGGGTACAATAAAGATTCCTTAAACTATTTTCACAAGTGGTGCTTACGTCATCTCATAACCAACTTCAACAAACTGGGGTCCACCTCATGACTGTGGAGGTCAAGTGAGGTGGTATAAAAAGAGGAATCCTCTCCACTAGCAAGGCAAGTAATCATTCTTACACAACTCAAACCCTAATTTTCATCTTCTTCCACATTATTTCCTCTTCTTGCTGGAAACTAACTTGAGCGTCGGAGGGCCTAGCCAGGGATTCATAAGATCCGCTTTGGTTTTCTCGGATTGGTTATCTTATCTTCAAGTGCAAGGAGGTTCGCTGTGGTTTTCTCGGATCCTCTCTTGTTCGTCGGTATCAAAATACATCCTCATTCGTCACCGCCATTACCCATCGCCGCCCAGTGCTTCATCTCGCAAGCTCTCAGACAGGATCAAATTTGGCGCCGTCTATGGGAATTTCACTTGAATCTGAGATTACAAGATGGAGGACGCTGGAAAATCGAACCTACTCACCATTAGTCGTGAAGATCTGGATTTACTTATTAACACTCATGTCCAGAAGGCTCTACAACAATAATAACAACAACAACAAGCTCATACCGTAGCTCATAATCTGGCGGTCTCAACTACTGATCGACGAAAGGAAAGGGAGATGGAAGAGGAAGATCGTATATATATATTACTCCGGCTACTGCTTCTCCGACTAGACGCCCTCGAGGCTATCTTCGTACTCCTGTCGATCAGGGAGGACGAAAGCCTGTATTTCAAAAATCCTCCGGCGAGGCACCGGATATGGAGAAGCACAAAACTAAAATGATGGTGGCCAGTGATAGCTCACCAGAAAGAATTATTTCTCCATTTTCTCAAGGTGTACTGGATGATCCGCTTCCTAAGCGATATCAAAATCTTCAAATTGGCGAATACACTGGAACCATAGATTCGAAGGATCATTTATTAAAATTTGAGAATGTAGCATTATTACACAATTTTCTGATGGAGTAAAGTGTCGGATGTTCCTTACAACACTCGGAGGAGCTGCTCAACGTTGGTTCAAAAGATTGTCTGAAAATTCTATCCGAAGGTTTAAAGATTTCAAGAAAGTTTTTGTACACCATTTTCCCAGCAACAAGAGGTATAATAAAACTCCCTGAGCTTATTCTCAATTAAACAAGGATCTAAAGAGGCTATCAGAGCCTACATCAAGAGATTCAATCAAGTAACTATTGATGTACCCAATGCTACTACTGAGATCTTGGTGAGTGCTTTCTCTCAGAGCTTGAATGATAATGATTTCTTTAACGATTTGGTGAGAAATCCTCCTGCAAATTTTGACTCATTAATTGAACACGCTACTGAATTTATTAATGTTGAAAAAGCTCAGGCTGCACGCAGAAAAGAAGATACTACTTCTTCTCCTACTCCTGTTAAGGAGAGGGCTCCCGCTCCAGTTCCTCCACTAAGGGGACCTCGAGTAATCCCTCCTCCCCATCGTCATCCAGAATATCACCTACAAGCGGTACAACATGTGGATATGCAGCAAGAAGCACCAAGAAGATGATGTACTTATCACAAGACCAGCAGTCATCATACAGAAGACTATTTTGTTTTGAAAAATAAGAAAGCAAATAGGGATCGTTACCAGAGGCAAAACTACTATCAACAGCAATATCCCAGGCAGCAGAGCCCATTCAAATTAGAATATTGCCCGATCGAGCCTCAACAAGGTGTATTACCAACCCCGGTCGGTACAACTCAGGTACCTGAGAAAACTCAACTTGAGGCTATGATAGCCCAACAAGAAGAAAACAGGAGTAATGCCGCCTGAGGCATCATTAATATGATCGTGGGTGGGCCCACTGATGAAGATTCCAATAGGGCCAGAAAAGGACACGCACGAAGACTTTGAGATCCATGCTGTAGGGTGTAGTATGGAAAGAGCAGCAGGGCCGGAAATCAGTTTTGGGCCCAAATATCTTGAAGGGGTAGAAATACCCCATGATGATGCGTTAATAATTACAGCTGTGATAGCCAATTACACTATTTCCCGTACCTTTATAGATACTGGTGTTGGTGCAATCGACCTAGGTTTTGATGTGCGTGTCAAAGAGTTTAAGTTAGGCTTTCATATGTATTTGATATGCGTTTGAGTCATGCAGGACTTGGTGGAACACATAAGGACTTGGTGTGGCCAAGTTCGGGAAGCTCATCCAAGGGCTCGGATCGTTGAGTCGGTGAAGGATGATGTGGAAGACATCCGAGGGACCGCGCTGACAAGGAGCAATGGAGTGGAGCCGAAGGAAGTGGACTTCAAGGCAGCGTGAAGGATGGCACGGAGAGGAGCCGCGGGCTCGGGTGCATCTAAGGGACGAAGGCCGAGGAAGAGGACTTCAAAGGCGAGTCCGGAAAGGATGAGAGGAGTGAATGTACTGGGACCAGTCGACTGGTCATGGGACCAGTCGACTGATCCAGCTTCATAGAATGCATAGAAGCATTCTGTGCTTGTCGACTAAGGGGACCAGTCGACTGGTCCTAAGACCAGTCGACTGGTACATGACCGTTGGCAGAAAACGGGCTCTAAAGAGAGCCGTTGGCGTTGCCTAACGGCTAGCACCAGTCGACTGGTGCATGGACCAGTAGCCTGGTGTCAGGGTATGAGTTGATTGGTGATCAACTCTTTCCTCTTACTTAAGGGGAGCTTTGGGGCATTGAAGGGGTTACTGATACTCATTGTAAACCTTCTGAATCTTGCCCAAAGCTTCTAAGCCAACTCTCTTCCTTCTAGCCCAAAGTTTCATCTTGTAAAGAGGAAGAGAACTTTGTGAGAGGTTTGCTCCACCGAGAAGGAGAAGCTTTAGCCGGAGATTGCCGGGGACTGATCCACCAAAGGATCAAGGGCTCGTCCACCTCAAGGACACGTCGTGGAGTAGGAGCAAGCAATCTCCGAACCACGTTACATCGAGCGTGTTAGCGTTTGTATTCTCGTTTGTGTTTCATTGTTTTAGTTTCTATATTTCCGCTTGCGCAAACTAACGTATTGTAGAGAAGAAATCGATTTGGGGATGACCTAGCTATCCAACCCCCCTTCAAGCGGCCACCGATCCTCCAACAATTGGTATCAGAGCAAGGAAATTCTTCAACGGACTAATCGCCAAGAAGAACAACATCATCAAATGGCCGGCTCAAACATTCATCCACCCAAATTCGAAGGAGACTTCTCTTGGTGGAAGAGGAGAATGGAGGTATTCTTCGAAACCGATTTTGACATAATGCTAATCATGGAAAATGGTTTCGAAGTGCCTAGGGATCAAGACAATAAGATACTTGAGAAAACAAGGTGGACCAAGAAGCAAAGGGAAGAACATTTAGCAAATGCTAAAGCCATACATCATCTACAAAGTGTCCTTCCTCAACAAGAAATAACAAGGGTTGGAACCTACTCAAGCGCTAAGGAGTTATGGGAAAAGCTAGTGGAGCTTCATGAAGGAACATCGGAAGCGAAATTAGCAAGAAGAGACCTCCTTCAAACTCAACTCAATAATATCAAGCTTGAGAAAGGAGAAAAGGTATCAATTTTACATTGTAAAATCAAGGAGATTATTAATGGACTAACAAGTGTAGGTGAGACACTTTCAAATCGAGACGTGATTACGAAAGCCCTAAATGCTTTTCCAAGATCCACAACTTGGAGTTCCATTGTAGATACATACTACATATCAAAGGACCTAGAGAAATCCTCTCTAGATGAACTCTTCTCAACAATGGAGCTTCATGAAACAAGAGTTGAGGGATTGGATGGAGAAGCTCATAGATCAAGAGGAGTAGCCCTTGTGGCAAACAAGGGAAAGGGGAAGAAGAAAACTCCATCTCCATCATCTTCCGATTCCGAGGAGTCAAGTGCCTCAATGGATAGTGACCAAGAGGCGTATATGGTAAGGAAAATGAGAAGAGCTTTTAGAAATTTTTCATCTAACAAATCTCATGCTAGGAAAAGCTCAAGAAGCAAAAGTAGGACAAGGAAGATAATTTGCTACAATTGCCAAGGAGAAGGACACATAAGAGATGATTGTCCTCTCTTGAAAAAGAAGGAAGGGAAGAAGAAGGAGAAGACAAAAGAAAAGGGGAAGAAGGCTCAAAACCTAAAAGCAACATGGGATGATCCTTCATCTTCATCGGAGGAAGAAGAGCATCACATAGTCAATTTTGCTCTCATGGGGATTGATGATGTAGCTTCCACCTCATCCGAGCAAGAAGAAGGAAGGAGCTCAAGTGAAGATGAAGAGGGGAGCTCAAGTGAAGGGGGAGGTCAAACTTCGGATTCGGACTTCTCGGTAAGTGAGGTACATAATCTTCCTCCCCATATTTTAATTAAAATTATTTCAAGCACAAATGATGATTTGTTTAAGGCAAAAAGAAAGAACAAATCTTTGAAAAATGACATTTGCATGCTTAAAGAAAAATTAGAATCCTTGCCTATTAGGGATGATGATTTGCATGCTTCCTCTACAAGTTCAAATGATTCATGTTTAGAAGAGGAAAATAGGAAATTAAGGGAAAAAGTAGAATACCTCACCATAGCCCTTATAAAATTTGAAATTGGCTCAAAAACCCTAAATATGATCATTGGGAGCCAAAGGGCAAATTTTAAGAAAAATGGCATAGGATACAATGAACAAAATAATGAAAAGACCTATCATTGTCTACTTGCTAGGGGGCAATCTAAGACAAAGACCATAGATAGGAAATGGATCCCCAAAGAGTACTTGGTCAACCCAATTAGAAAGAATTTCTATTGGGTGCCAAAATCAATCCTCAAGGGTTAAGAGGATTTTATGGCAAGTCAACCATGGAAGTCAATAATTCAAAATTTTCCTATATGGTTGACTTGAGACCTTAAGGGGGAGGACTTAGCCTTGATAGAAATTTATGATCAAGAGGGCTAAGTAGAGGTTACCTTTATCTCACAATGAGTTGTATTATTTTCTAACCATGAATGTGAGATATTAGGATGATACAAGTAATTCACTTATGCTTATGGCATTTTGATGAGTTATGAAGTGTATCAATGTTTAGTGATCATAGGCCAACTATGGGGAAAGCAAATGTTTAATTAATGAACATCTTGCCCATAGATCATAGTTGGACATTTCAAATGTTTTGAAAACAATTCTATGTTTTATTTACTGTGGTCTAGCTATTTTAAAAATATATGATTGCAAAACTGAGCTTGAAATTGATACAAACTTGCATGTTTTCGATATTTTTGAAACTTGGTCAAAATTTTGAAAATAGGTTGACTTTTCATGAAAACATATTTTTCTTAGTTATAGAACATTATAAGAAATATGTGTTCAAAATTTCATGATTTTTCGAATTTTCTAGAATTTTTTATGGATTTCTGAAGTTGGCTGCCGTAAGCTGAAATTGATGTTCAGTTTGTGCCAGTCGACTGGTGCTAGCCTTTCAGCATTCTGTTGGTTTTTAAAATCAAATTTTTGGTTCAAATTTGGTTGGAACTGATACCATAGTATGTGTACGTATCTGGTACAATATTTTTGATGGTGTCAAAGGGGGAGAAATGGGTAGGTTTAAGTTAGAAATCTACTTGGGTGCAAATCTTTAAAATTAAGATTAAGAGCATGTGTTAAGGGGGAGCTTGGGTTTTATGCTTCATATTTACATATTGCCTGTACCTTTCAAAGTTGTTATTGGTGCCTAACTTAAACATATTGCCACACATCCAAAAGGGGGAGATTGTTGGTGCAATCGACCTAGGTTTTGATGTGTGTGTCAAAGAGTTTAAGTTAGGCTTTCATATGTATTTGATATGTATTTGAGTCATGCAGGACTTGGTGGAACACATAAGGACTTGGTGTGGCCAAGTTCGGGAAGCTCATCCAAGGGCTCGGATCGTTGAGTCGGTGAAGGATGATGTGGAAGACATCCGAGGGACCGCGCTGACAAGGAGCAATGGAGTGGAGCCGAAGGAAGTGGACTTCAAGGCAGCGTGAAGGATGGCACGGAGAGGAGCCGCGGGCTCGGGTGCATCTAAGGGACGAAGGCCGAGGAAGAGGACTTCAAAGGCGACTCCGGAAAGGATGAGAGGAGTGAATGTACTGGGACCAGTCGACTGGTCATGGGACCAGTCGACTGATCCAGCTTCACAGAATGCACAGAAGCATTCTGTGCTTGTCGACTAAGGGGACCAGTCGACTGGTACATGACCGTTGGCAGAAAACGGGCTCTAAAGAGAGCTGTTGGCGTTGCCTAACGGCTAGCACCAGTCGACTGGTGCATGGACCAGTCGACTGGTGTCAGGGTATGAGTTGATTGGTGATCAACTCTTTCCTCTTACTTAAGGGGAGCTTTGGGGCATTGAAGGGGTTACTGATACTCATTGTAAACCTTCTGAATCTTGCCCAAAGCTTCTAAGCCAACTCTCTTCCTTCTAGCCCAAAGTTTCATCTTGTAAAGAGGAAGAGAACTTTGTGAGAGGTTTGCTCCACCGAGAAGGAGAAGCTTTAGCCGGAGATTGCCGGGGACTGATCCACCAAAGGATCAAGGGCTCGTCCACCTCAAGGACACGTCGTGGAGTAGGAGCAAGCAATCTTCGAACCACGTTACATCGAGCGTGTTAGCGTTTGTATTCTCGTTTGTGTTTCATTGTTTTAGTTTCTATATTTCCGCTTGCGCAAACTAACGTATTGTAGAGAAGAAATCGATTTGGGGGTGGCCTAGCTATCCAACCCCCCCCCCCTTCAAGTGGCCACCGATCCTCCAACAACTGGTAGTTCTATAAATATTATTTTCAAAAAAGCTTTTGATCAACTGTAAATTGATCCAAGTGAACTTCAACAGATGGTGACTCCTCTATATGGGTTCACTGGAAATGAGGTACAACCGCTCGATCAAATAAAATTGTCCATATCTTTAGAGGAGAGCCCCTAATGAGTACAAGAAGATCTCACTTCATTGTGGTGGATGCTCCATCCGCCTATAATGTGATACTGGGCCGACCGGCCTTAAATGAGTTTAGGGTGGTTATTTCTACTTTTTGTCAAAAAATTAAATTTCCTGTTGATGACCAGGTTGGGGAAATACGTGGTGATCAGAAGATGACTCGTAAGTGTTATGTGGTGATCGTTAGAACAGAAGCCAATGCTGCTTGGAAAATGCAAAGAATGGAGGTCAATACCATACAAGAGAGGTCACCTGTCCTGGTTTATGAAGAGAAGGAAGAGGTCCAAATACAGACCGGTCGACTTGAAGCCGTCACCTATGTAGCATTTGACCTTGATCCTGCTCTGAAAACAGAGCTGGTGCAAGCTTGAAGAAAAATAATGATGTCTTTGCTTGGACGGCTAAAGAAGTTACGAGCGTTTCTCCTTCAGTAATGGAGCATTCGTTACATGTCTTCCCAGATGCTCGGCCTATCATGCAAAGAAAGAGGAATTTCAGTGCAGAACAAAATCAAATCATCAAGGAAGAAGTGGCTAGACTGATGGAAGCCGACTACATCAGGGAGGTGCAATTCCCCAGCTGGTTGGCTAATGTTGTCCTGGTCTCTAAACCGGGAAACAAATGGAGGGTATGTATTGACTTCCGTGATCTTAACAAGGCCTGTTCAAAGGATTATTATCCGTTGCCCCGGATCGATCAATTGGTGGATTCTACGGCAGGATGTGAATATATTTCTATGCTAGACGCCTATCAGGGCTATCATCAGGTCCCTCTCGCTATGGAAGATCAAGAGAAGGTCAATTTTATAACATCTGAAGGTACTTATTGTTATAATGTTATGCCATTTGGACTAAAAAATGCAGGGGCAACTTATCAAAGACTTATGAATAAGGTCTTCCGAAAACAGATTGGAAGAAATATGGAAGTATATGTTGATGATATCTTAATTAAGTCTCTTCAGACTACTGATCTCTATTGGGATGTAGAGTTCCTGGGTTATATATGTTGGATCGTGAAGTTTTGATAGAGGGGGGGGGGGTGAATATCGATTTCAAAAGTTTCGATAAGAGTAAGTGCAGCGGAAAAGAAAATCAATGCTAACACAGAACCAATTTTACTTGGTTCGGAGCCTGTGTCGATTCCTACTCCAAGGCCCACACACGAGGGTGCTTTCGATGGGCAATTCACTAGCAATTCGATAACTATTACAAACTAATACAAGAATGCTAATGAAAAACAAAGTAAAGCTATACCGACAGAAGTTTTCTAATTTCATCTCAGTTGACTCACAAATCCTCTTCAGACAAGGGAAGGAATTCAGACAAGGGTGGTTCTGAAGACACGAAACAAAAAAGCATCGGGAATCATCAAACAGGTGAACACTAATGTTTGAATGCTCATCTATGGTTTACGAAATACATTATTCAATTGTTTTACATGTTTACATGCCATATTTTGCTTATTACAAAAATATCTTGGTAAATCCACTTTACAACCTGGAGGAGACAGTAAGTGAGGGGTAAACAAATAAGGCTGAAACACATCAGTATAGTCTTTGAGCAATGGGGAAAGGTACCAGTAGTTTTGTCCCATGATCAATATATACACTCAACCCTTATTTGAAACGGCTAAATAGGTCTTTGGGTAGCCCTTCTTTGAGACGCCGTAAATCTACGAAGTAGGGAGGAGGTTCTTGGGGTAAAAAAACCTCCTTCCCTCAGTTGCTCAAGAATACCTTCAACTGAGCCAATCATGGTCCCGATGATACGCCCGACAAACTCAGCTCCGAATTCAGGGGAGGCAAGATACGCCAAACGCCTACTCTCCCAACATTTTTCCTCATCTGTCTTATAGTCTTGTAGTGTTCTGACGTGGCTTTAAAATTATCCCTTTCTATTTTAACACGATCCAACTCTTTAGATAAAAATTCCGCCTCTGAGGCTTGAGCTTTTAGCTGCTCTTGTTGTTGCAACAACTCAAAATTTTGAGAGGCTAATTCTTGAGCTGAATCGGGGGATCGAGGACGTGAAGTTCCAAATCAAGTCAACAGGGTAGACTTTAGGGTGGCGTCTGAAACGACTTTATCTTTCAGGGCCACCTCAACACTCAACTGAGAGGAGAGACTCTGTATTTGTAACTCCAAAGTCCTTTTCTCCTCATCTTTAGTCTTTAACAGTTGCTGATGATTTCGCAAATCTTGCTCTAGAAGGGTTGTCTGTTGAGCCTAGGAGTCTATCTTTTCCTTTAATCGGGTGACTTCTCCACCAAAGAAAAGGGGGGGGGGGGGTTGCTTCCAAAGCCTTTATTTGATCCTTTAAGATTTTAATCTTCTCGTCTAACTCAGCGGCTAGGATACCCATGTGAAAACTCGAGGCCATGAACTAAGTAAAAGCAATAATACAATTACAGAACTGTAATTATAAACATAAGGAGACATATCCAAAATACTTATAGTAGAAGCTTGACGATTGTGAAGGTCTGCCTGTTCGAAAACACTCTTGCCTTTTAGAAAGTCTTAACCGCGTAGCCAAGCTCCAACTATCGAGTCATGCAATTGAAGGATCCTGTAAGCAGAAGGGGGTACATTTTTCCTCATTGTAGAGGGCACACATTGGGCTTGCCGGAACAGAAGTTTGGGGGGAGCAGAAGGAAGGGAACCAGCAGGGGAAGGAGGTAAGGGCTCAGAAGAAGAAGGTGGGAGCTCAACGTTGGGAGACACAGAACTGCTTGGGTTAGGAACGTTAGAAGGTAAGGCCAGAGGAAGGGATCCAGAAGGCGGTTCGGTGGTAGTATCTTAAGAAATAAGATGAGAAGATCTTTTACAAGGGGTTCTTCTGGCCCTCGCCGTCGACTGAAAAGGAGAGAGGGTAAGGGGAAGTTGAGGAGATTCCAATGTGGTTGGTGTTACCTCAGGAGCGGAGACAACTGGGGGAATTGTATAAATCAGTAAACCGGGTCGCATCATGTTAAGGGCCAAGTTACGACGAAAGTGACTGGGGGGGGCGCTGGTCCTTTACCTTTCTCGTAGGAAATCTCGGCAGGTGTAATCGGGGCTTGTGTAAACTCAGATCTGACAATCGGAGGTCGATTGTTTTTCGTGGTAAGATGTTGCGTGCGTCGGGTAATAAAGGGACTCTCTTCTTCAGAAGATTCATCAGCCTTAGTAGGAGTCTCATGAAAAGGAAGTAGTCCAAGAGAAGAAGAATGGGGATTAAGCCGACGTCGCCGTAGTAGTTCTTCGCCCAATTTGGATATAACTGAGTTAGTTAGCCCCGGATGTTTGTACATGAAGGCAGGAAGAACAACATCAACTGAGAGAAACAAGAATTAAGAAGATAAGGTAAATATAATAAGAGATTAATGAGCATGGATAGAAGAATCGAACTCACCGAAAGAAGCCTCCAATTCTATGTCCACGGAGCTTATTCCAAAAATAAATAACAAGCCTTCAACGATCAATGGAGGCAAACTAAACTTGACCCCTTGTAGCTTTGACATAGAAGGACTGAATGTCAGATCAATGGACCTTGTTTCCGGAGGGGGAGAAGGAAGAAGAACCCGTCGCCAGACTATGGGGTATGGGGGAGGAGAAGGAAGTTGTAAAAAGAAAAATTTTTGTCTCCATTCTGCTTGAGGGGGAATGTGGCAGAATAAACTAGTCTTAGGACAACTTTGAAATTTAAAAAGACTATCCTCTACTTGGCGAAGAATGAAAAATTGATTGAACAAGCGAGGAGTGGGAGGAAAATCTAGAATCTGGGAAACAGCAATGAAGCCCGATAGGATGGAAAAGGATTGAGGAATAAGTTGGTTCAAGGGTACATCAAAGTAGGAGCTTACATCCACAAAGAAAGGATGTAGGGGAATTCGAAAGCCTGCCAAAACCTGCTACCAAAAGACGGCGATGATACATGTAGGAGGAAGGTGGGGGTAGGAAGGGCTACATACGAAGGAAAGCCATAATCCAGGCCAAGCACACAAACCTCCACCTCGCTAGCGTCGGAAGAGCAGCTAGCGAACCATTCAGTAGCCGAGGAAGAAGAAGCCATCGTCAGCGAAGGACCGAAGAAAAGGGCTGGAGTTGCTAGTTGAACAGAGATAGGGGAAATCGCGTGAGGAGGAAGACGAAGAGAAAAACCCTTAATCTCCTTTCCGTCCTTTTCTCCTAAAACCCCTGAAACAACGGCTTGGAAAGATGATCCACAGATCAAGATGAAAGCGCTAAGACGGAAGGAGAACCAGTGGAAGTGTAGGTAGAGAAGAGGGTACACAAAAGGAAGTACGATTATGTTGCGCCATTTCTCAGGACAATAATCCCAAATAAATATCAGATCCCGAAGATGATGAAGACCCGCCTTTTAACAGGCTTTGGGAGGTAAGTTCGAGCGAATGCTTGAGATTAGCCAGGTCAATGCAATAAAAAGGTGAATTAAGGTACCCAGTCGGTATGGAAGGAACGGACATCCGCACGATCAGGAAAATCAAGGAGAAGTGCGAGACAACTCAAGTGGATGGGAAAGTTCTATCCGGGTAAATAGAACGAATGAGAAGAAAGGAACTTATAGGTTCACCCTGCCCTTTAAGAGAGGGTCGGTTGGATAAGTCCGCCCTGCCTCGATAGAAGGACAGAGTGGATGCCTAACTTACACATACAATTATTCGATCAACGTTCTCAAAAAGAAGGGCTGAGCGAAGGGAACGTTACCCGGAGAATGAAACCAACCAAAGAATAAGCAAAAGACATCCAACCAAGTTTTAAAATCACCATAAGACCAATTGTAAAAGACATAGCACTTCCAGAATTACAAAAATTGAGGATAGAAGTTAGGGGGGCGATTCTTCAATATTCTTCTATGATCAGGAAAGCTGGAAGGAGGATCAGCGACCACCAACTTCAAGTATTTTGGTTGATCTACCCCCTCTTTGAGTATGAAATCCATGCTGTTGATAACGAAATCAGACATGGGAGTCATGAAGGCCTTTTGGCACATCTCAAATTGAGCATCTTCGTCAGCTTTGTAATCCACCAACTCTTTTCGAGCGGCCTTTAGAGCATCCTCTTTCAAATTTAGCTGGGATAACTGATCAGCTAGCTCTTTAGCGTGATCGTCCTTTAAAGACTGTAGCTAAGAAGATAAGCGGGAAATCTCGACCGCTTGCTCAGCCAGTTTGGAGGATAGTTCATCACTGTGGGTGGTGGCTAATCTTAATTGAGACTGGGAGTTCTCCGCTTCAGTTTTGTATTGGTCAGCTCTTTGGGTCTCACACTGAAGTGATGAACGAACCTCTTGAAGCTCGGCAGATAACTTGTTTATCTGCTCAATAGCCTGAGTTGAGGATAATTCTGAAGTTTGTCCTCTTAACGTCTCTATCTCCCGAAGGGAAGAATCCAATAAATGGGATAGGCACAAATTATGTAACCATCGCTGCACAATTGAAGTACCTAAGCAAATCACTGAAAACATAGTAAAAACAAATAAGAAAATATTATTACCCTTGTCTCCTCAATAAAAAATCGAATGGCCGTTTCTGAAGGAGAAGTTCACTCATATGCCTGGCGCACCTCCTCCCAAAGGGTGCTAAGGGACCCTCCTAGCATCATCGGAAAGGGGGAAGTGAGGGAAGAAGCAGAAGATAAATGGGTTTGAGCCGAAGCGGGATAAAAGACAAGACAGGTCGAGTCATGGGTAGTCAAAGTGGTATGAATAGGGAAATTAGCAAAAAGGGTAGATACAGAGCTACCAACAGTTGTGGAAGGGGCTGTGGAAGATAAAGAGGCAAGAGCCGGATAGAGGGACGCAAGGGGAAGATTAGGAGAAGTAGGAACAGTGTCCATAGGGGGGAATCCTCAGGAATGGAGGAAGATGCCCTCTTGGGAGAAAGGGCAATAGTCAACTTACGCCTCTTCTGGGCAGGATCTATCTCAGGAGATTTCCTCGAGGACGCTAGAGAGGAGAGTTCTACCATCATGGGGGAATCATTGAGGGTCTCCTCCGAGGTTGTAGCTTGAGAAACGGAAGCACCCTGTGTACCCGTGGGAACCTCTGCGGAAGAAGATTGACATCTCTATGGAGGGAGGCTGATTCAAAGCAGCAAGAAGTTTTATCTCCTTCGCTTTGATCGCTTCGTCTTGTGCTTTTAGTTGTTGCTCAATCATGGAGTCATAATAGGCCTCCACTGCGCCCAACAAAAAAATAGCTTAGTTAGTAAAAAGGAGACTTAGATAAGTGAATAGCAACTTACTAAGGAAACCACGGAGCTCCACCCTGACAAGACTCAGTCCAAAGAGATATAAGAGGTCGTCGCGAAGCCATTTGTGAATGTAGAATCGATGACCCAATAGCTTCTTGGAATAAGTGGCAAAGGAGGGAAGCTTGTGCAACTCCTTCACATTAGGCAAATTAGGGAAAGAAGATGTCCAGGAATAAGGCCAGGAGATAGGTTTGGGAAACTCTATGAAAAAGAAGTGTAATTTCCAGGCCTTGATGGAGGAAGACATTTCTTCGAAAAAAGTCATTTTGGGTCTGGATTGAAACAAGAAAACCCCAGGATCTGACTTCTTGGGGTAGGAAAACATGAAAAAATTCTGAGGAATAGGAGGGATGTCGTGGAGGTGGAAGAGCATGTACAAACCACAAAGGTAACGAAAGACATTGGGAGCAAGCTGTTGTAAGGGAATACCGAAATATTGGCTTATCTCTACCAAAAAAGGAGGGATGGGAAAGCGTAAACCAGCTACTAGTTGATCTTTAAAGAAAGTTACACAATTCTTAGGAGGGAGATGGGGACGTGATTCAGAGGTAGGGATGATAATATGAAAGGATTGGGGAATCTTGTACCGGGAACAGAGAGCAGACCGATCAGATTCACGAAAGGTAGAGCGAGTTTGTGCATACCAAGCAGAAAATGATTCTTCAGTCATGGAGAAATGTAGGAGTAAAGAAGGAAAACACTTACTAAAATCTGTTGGGAGAACACGACATGAAGAGGCCGGAAGAAGAAGGAGATCAACAAAGGACGGAAAAGAGTTAAATCAAGGAAGAAGACGAAGGGGCTATAGCATAACAACCAACACTGTAGGATATAGAGTACACCCATAAGGGGAGGCGTTGATCTGTTAGAAAAAAGGAAATGAAAGGGCGAGGGAGTCAAAGCATGTATCCGGTCGCATCAGCATAGAAAGTTGGAGAACGCGTGTCACAAGCTTGTACGAGAGCATTTATAATGAATATAACCGAACGAGTCATATTCATATCGATATCTTTGCGTATCACGCTGCCGACGTTATCTCCTTGTTAGGGAATCGGTCAAGATATTCAATTTCCTATGTATAATAAATGAAGGAATGAGTGAATGTGGAGTGTTTGACCAAATAAAGAAGCCTGTTTATTCTTATCAACCAGAGGAACCCAAGAAAATCATCCAGTCTTATACAAGAGACCGTTCAGTTTCACATTTTGGACATAATTAGTTATATAGCGTTACATTTTCCTCCCAAAACATTAAACCTTTGAATGTCAGTAGAAATTTTAAAACATGAGCTATCAAACTTCTCAGAAAACTTCAACCCAGCTGAAGGTAATCCCGGTCAGGTTGGAGAAGTGGGAATATTTTACCTAGTAGGGGAGTAGGATGAAAAACCTATCATCCAACCGAATTGCCCCTCCCCCTACCTATTTAGGAGAGCCAGTGCGTTCTTTTGCGCCAGGGAGAAAGTTGGAAGCAGAGTGGTCTCATGGACAAGGAGGTTCGAGCTTGTTCAAGCCCCCTCAGACATATGACAGAACAATCCACTTCCAGCTTAAACATTTTGAGCTCTGCTTCCAGAGCGTCCATCTTAGCTCGCAGACGAACTAGATCCTGCGGTCGTCGCAATGCCAACAGGCTAGTTACGCAAACCCCCAGGGTTAACGTGGATACCTCAGAAGCCTGTTGAGTCCCCGAAGTAGCCCACTCTTTACCCTGAAGTTCTAAATCTCGGTAAGTTTTGTTCTGCAAGGCTATTTGCCACCGAACTGAAGATTGGGTGATCAACAAGAGTACTTCCAGTTCTCGCTCCCGGAAACTAGCTAGATCTGAAGCCTGAGTAGCTTCATCTATAAATTTGGCCTCTTCCAACGAGGATTTCTCCCAGAGGAGAAAATATAAAGCCATATTCTCAACAAGGGGAACAAGATGGTGAAAAGTGAGTCACGTGAAGAAGGATGGAAGGATCACAACCCTATTTAACGGGCCAAAAGACTCACGAGATTACTGTACTGGGATTCACGAGAATTACTATAGAAAAGGTCACGAGACCACTGCAATGGCCATGGCAGGCCCATAACCAAAGATAGGCAAACAAACAAAAATATGCTTGGGTCTAGTCAGTCGGCTATACCTCCTTCGACTAGACTTGGGGGATAGGCTAGTGATAGGGGATATGAAGAATGGATCTATTTTTCTAGTAAAGAGGAAAAGAGGATTAGACGAACAGTGATGTTCGTATAGGCGCGGCGGGCAAGGACCGACCGAGCGAAAAGGTCGGCCAAGTATCTAAGTTCGGCCGGCCGAAATAGGCCGAGCAAGAACAGCCAGTTGAGCAGAAGGTCCCATAGCAGACAAGGCACAATGTGCTCGACAGGTGAAGACCGACCGAGCAAAAAAGGATTGACCGAGTTCGGCCGGCCGAAACAGGCCGAGCAAGAACAGTCGGTCGAGCAAAAGGCCCCATAGCAGACAAGGCACAGTGTGCTCGACAGGTGAAGATCGACCGAGCGAAAAAGGACCAACCGAGTATCTAAGTCCGGTCGGCCGAGACAGGCTGAGCAAGAATAGCCGGTCGAGCAGAAGGCCCCATAGTAGACAAGGCACATGTGCTCGACAGGTGAACTCCGACGGAGCGAAAGAGGGCGACCGAGTATCTAAGTTCGACCGGTCGAGACAGGCCAAGCAAGAACAGCCGGTTGAACAGAAGAGGCATATGGCCCCATAGTAGACAAGGCACTGTGTGCTCGACGGGTGAAGACCGACCGAGCGAAAGAGGCCGAACGAGTCTCGCACCGTTTGACTTCTCACAAACTCTGGCATATATAAATCATACAGAAATACTTTGTGATTATATGAGGGCTTAACTAATTTGGCGGGAAATGTCTTCTAGAAGTTTGTATGGGTTTGCTAAACGACAAAGAAGGTACATCTGGGGTACAATAAAGATTCCTTAAACTATTTTCACAAGTGGTGCTTACGTCATCTCATAACCAACTTCAACAAACCGGGGTCCACCTCATGACTGTGGAGTTGAGTGAGGTGGTATAAAAAGGGGAATCGTCTCTACTAGCAAGGCAAGTAATCATTCTTACACAACTCAAACCCCAATTTTCATCTTCTTCTACATTTTTCCTCTTCTCGCCGGAAACTAACTTGAGCGTCGGAGGGCCTAGCCAGGGATTCCCACCCCGGTCTTAGGTCAATAACGCTTTATCGATTAGTCTCATTGTGTGCAAGATCACGGGATCACTTCATTCATCGGATCGTCGAACTGCTGCTGATCTTTTGAGTCATCTCACCAGCGTTCTCTTTTGTAAGGTATTATTCATAAGATCCGCTTTGGTTTTCTCGGATTGGTTATCTTATCTTCAAGTGCAAGGAGGTCCGCTGTGGTTTTCTCGGATCCTCTCTTGTTCATCAGTATCAAAATACGCTCTCATCCGTCGCCGCCATTTCACATCGCCACCCAGTGCTTCATCTCGTAAGCTCTCAGACAGGATCAGTAGATATACTTTTGAAATAGTTATGATTTATCCAAATTGTTTAGTACTTTTGTTCCCATGGTGATTCCCTACTTACATTTTGGTTACTGGATAACCTCGGATCATGGAAGCTCATTTGGAAAAATCCAAATCCCAACATATGCATCACATGTGTAATAAGTGATACACCTCTATAACACCCAAAAAATGAAAAGAAAAAAAAATAAGGGATAAAAAAAATAGTTGTCGTGAGTGGAAACTAATGATTCACCCCTTTGAGACCGAGTTAGGTTCCTGGGGAAATGAATGTTATGTTTCTCTTGATTCCGAGAAGTACCCTTTGAGACTTTGTGTAAATTAAGGAAAACGAACCAAGTGTGTGGCAGGTAAGTGCCTATCATCGGGAACATTAGGAACTCAATTGAATGACGACTTAACTAGGACAAAGAATTGAAACTTGAAGAGTTTGAGCTACTTACTGCACCGAACACAAAGGACTTATGCTTAGGCCATACTTAGGTTACTCCACAGCCATGCTTATCAATGGAACTAGTTGATAGAGTTAGGCGAATGCACTAGGGATTATGAAACATTGTAGGAACTCAGGAACATAGTTTGTAGCGTTTTGCTTGAGGACAAGCAATAGATCAAGTCTGGGGGTGTGATGTGCTCAAATATTATGATCATTTACGCATGTTTTAGCGCACATTCACGTACTTTATGCATATATATTCGTTACATGATTGCCTCTTTCATATTGCATTCATTATATATACTCTTTTGTTCGGATATCTGCTCTTTGTTTGGTTTTGTGTTGATAAGGACAACTTTCAGAGCGAAAACGGCAATTATCGACGCACCGGAACAAGCCAAAGAACATGGCCGTGCGATCTCACACAACCGTGTGACCAGACCGAAGAGGAGAAGTGCACGGCCGTGCAACCCTATAGCCGTGCGACCAAGACTGAGGCAGATCAGCACACGGCTGTGTAACCCTGCACGACCGTGCCACCCCATACCGAGACCAAGAAGTGCACGACCATGCATCCTTGCACGGCCGTGCCCCAGGGACCGAGTCCAGACACCACACGGTCGTGCCAATTGGCACGGCCATACAGTGCCGTCAGAGAGCAGAATGAACATGGCCGTGCCATCTTGTCACGACCATGTCGCCGCAGCCGAACCCTAGTCTATATAAGTGTTTTAACCCTTTTTCTCGAGGGGGAAGCGCAGGGGAGCGAGCCGTCAGTTGGAGAAACATCTTGAAGCTATCCTACGCCGTCTTGGACCTCCGTCCAACGATCTTCCACCACCATATCGACTCCAGAAGTAGAGGATTGGATCTGAAGGTCACTCGTCGTCATTGGATAAGCATATTCCTTCTTTCTTTCTCCGTGTTTGAAGATTGTATGTTTATCTATATTATGTCTTTGGGTATTTCTCCGACACTTATGGAGTAGATCCTTTGTTCTAGGATTAGGGAGTAGTTGTGGTTCGGTTTGATGTAAAACTCGTATTATGCTTATACTCCTTGGATGATCTTTTATACTTTGTCTCAATTGCATGTTGCCTGATTGTATAGAACTTGTTAACCTCGTAGAGGGATTATCCCTAGATCGTACACCCGAGGGGCCCTAGTGACAGGGGTAACCCGTTCACGGACATCTAGGATACTTCCTTGAAAGGAGAGGCAAATTCTCTTCAAGGAAGCGAGAGACCAAACTTAGCTCTTAACCACTATTCTCGACTTACCAATTAGAGTCATGTCCTCAAGATTTGCCGAGGTGCCCTAGTGACAGGGGTAAACCATAACAGGCCTTCTTAGGGTCCTTCTTTATTCTGGCATTTAAGAATAGCCGCTTTAGCTTCTGGCAATTGCATGTTAAAGGACAGCGAGTGTAGGATAAAACGTGACACAACAATACCACCACAATGAAACCAACCCCAAGAACTCCTCATAAACAAGTGAACACTTTGACTCACCAGCTCTCGATTCTTCATCCCGACCTTTCTTCCCTAGATTATTCACAACTATTGGTAGTCTAGCTAACCCTTAGTGAACAATTGCTAGTGCGTATAACCAGTCCTTGTGGGATCGATATTTTTATCACTGACGACGAATCCGTACACTTGCGGTTCGTAACACATGCCATATGTAGCTGCTGCTGGGGGAGCTGTCCTCTGCTGGCTATGCGAAGATTGGGCTCTCCGCCCTCCTCGATAAGCTCCTGTCTGACTGGGCTATCCTCTATGACCAGACACTCCGGAAGCCATATGCTGAGCCTTCAGCAAATAATCCCGCCTCAGGTGCCGGGGCAGTTTACAATAATAGCAAACCAACTGTCCCAGGGAGTAGGTCGTGGTGACGTGGTCTTTGGACCCACATCTGGTGCAGTGAGTGTCGTTGGCGGGCTGTTTCCGGTTCTGCTGAGAAGACTTGGAACATCCTGATGAAGATCACCTTGACTTCTGAGGCTGACCAGAAACCCTAGAAGTACCCTGACCTGGTCGACTGCGACCACTCTGCTGCTGTCCCGTTGCCTTTGGTGACTGGGTCTGTCCTGATGTCTTACCCGCTTGCTTCCTTTTCCTGTCCGAAAACACTCTCTGCTGAGCTGACTCAATCATGAGGGTTCTATCCAATGTCTCTAAATAGGATGAACTCCGGAAATTGACAAGCTTTACTTGTAGATGTCCATCTAGTCCCTGGATAAACTGAAGCATACGAGATCTATCCTCGACAACTAATTCAGGACAGAATCTGACTAATCAATTAAATTCAACATTATAATCCATAACTGAGCGATTATTCTACCGAAGACTCAGAAAATCCTGTCGACGAGTCGTCTGATATGCCCGTGAAAGGTACCGGCTCTCAAAAGCCTCTCTGAATCTCGCCCAGGTAATGTTCTGCTCGCCTATGATGGATCACTACATAATCCATCAGGTGTCGACCTCATCCGTAAATGGAATGCAGCCAGCTCTGCTTTCTCCAACTCGGAGCAAGCCATGTAGAAGAAGGTTTGCTCCATAGTCTCAATCCAAGACTGGGCCACGCTCGGATCAATCTCTCCACGAAATAGTGTGAATTGACTCTTCATCGACTCTGCCAATGCTGGAATTTGGGTTCGTGCCACGACAATATTAGTGAGGTGGGTAGGGATCGTCGCGGGAACGGGCGGAATCCCTGGAGCTGGTGCTACAAGTGGTACCGCTGAATAGACCGGGGGAGGTACTCCCGGTGCTGCTGCATAAACTGGAGCATGTACCAATAATGGTACTGTAGGGTCGATATGGGTGGTCGCAGCTAGAGGTACGGTAGTTGGAGGTACCGGAAATGGAGCAACCAATACCGCTGGTGCGGGTGCTTGGTACACTGTAGGCACTGGGGGCGATGGTGCCTGGTACGCCGTAGGCTTGTTCGGAGCAGGTGCCGGGTACGCCGGTGGTACCCCTGGTGGTACCGTAAATACGGTAGGGGTGGGTACAGCGGGTGCAGCCGATATAGGTATCTCTAAAAGAGCCACCCGCAGTATCTTGAGTCTATCCCTGACCAACAGGCTCAAACCTAGTAGGGATCTCTGGCAAGTCCAGAGATTCCAAAGTCCTCTTACGTGACTATCCAACACCACGTCTCGCAACTAATCGTGTAGATCTCCTCATATCTGTTAAGTTATATCACAGATATTACTGCATGTAACTAAAATCATATAATTACCTTTTACCTAATTGTTGTCTGGAGATGTTCCGCCATTGTCCAGTCCCCCTTTTTGACCTCAGAAATTTTGAAATGAGAAAATCATCAGAAATCCATACAAATCCAAAACAAAATTCCAAAACATGAACATAATGAAAATCCGTACAAATCTGAAAATACCCAGTTTGATTCGCAAACTTGGCTCTGATATCAAATAAATTGTCATGCCCCAGATAGTCCCTACCAGAAGAAATTTAGGCAGCATCTCCCCTGTATGGGTGACAATATGAAACTTCCTACAATGCCCTCGGGCCACATATACCTCGGCCAATACGACCGGAATAATAATAGTATATAATAGTACAAATATAAGCAAACACCCACGTAGTTTAATAGTGAAACTAAACTAATGCAACGTTAAGGAAAACCATCTCTACAATCCTACTCAACTACACCCATAAAGCTTAAATCCGATATCCTACTCAACTACACCCATAAAACACAAATCACTAGCATATATCCAAACAAAAACCCATCGATAATAAGAGATCGTACAAGATCCAAGTGTCAAAAGATACAAGTCTAAATAACAAAGACAATAACATAAACCAAAATGTGTGAACTTGTCGCAACGCGGAGTGGTGGGGAACTAGCGACTAGAACCTCCTGAACAGCCTCAACCTAAAAATAGTAATAACGGGGGTGAGTCCAACACTCAGCGGATACCCAGTTGACATGCATAGTAAATAATATAACCAGCAGTAATAAATATGTGTACAGTCTCCTGAATAAATATTATATGAAAAACTGTAAGGTAAAGGAGTATCTGTACTAACCAGGAACTGGATATAAGGAGAAGTAAGGTCGTCAGACTGAGGAGTATCATAATCCTGTATGCATGTCAATGAAATACATCCATCCAATATGCAGCAAACAAAGTGCAGCAAACACAAGCAATAAATGCCCAACAATACATCCACAAAAACTGCAACGTATAAAGTGCAGCAACCACAAACAATAAATGCATATAATGCATATAGTGCATATGATGTCATAACATGTCCAGGTCACCCCTGACGCCAGTTAGCCACCTCACACACGATGGTGAGACCGAGTGGATAGGGTTTTGACAACCATGCACTATGTTGGGTTTTTCGGGCCGCGAAAACTGCTTTTTCGCGTCGCGGAAACCCCGAAACTCCCTAGCTAACGGATCCGTGCAAAGAAAATTTTTTCGAAAAACTACGAGTACGAGTTTACCTAGATCTACACTTAGATCTACAAAGGAAAAAGGTTATACCTTTGAAGCGAAGCCCTTCGCAATCCCGCAAGTCCAAGGTACGCCGGATCTCAAGATTGTCAACGTAGACAATCCTCTAGAAATATCCACACGAATAAGATGTGTTCTCTAACACTCAAGGATGGAGAAGAGAACACCACAAGTGTGCTAGCACTTCTTGATGCTCTCAGATAGGATTGGAAGATGAAGAAAGGAAAAGAAGAGAACACACTCCTCTAAAACTCTATGTGACTTTCACTAACCTTTCTTCTTGGATTAGATTCACTCACCTTTTTTCTTCCTTGCTTGAAACCCACGGCAACACTAGAAAAGGAGGAGGAAGAACACAAGGAAGAAGATGCCACAATAACCACACTTAATTGCCATGAAATGAAAATCCACATTTCAAAAAATGTAGTCGATTACACATGTAACTCCCATTCCATTTAATGTGGCCGACCACATTAAATGAAAATGGGATTTGTAACCTCCTTGATGACTTGGAGATGATGTGGCAAGGCTAGTCATGCCATGTAGGATGAGTCATCCTTCATGAAGTGGCAATACATCAAGTCAAACTTGATGTTTCAACTTCCCATTTGGTCAAGTCAAAATTGACAATTTTTCTTCATTGTTGAGTTGAATCCAACCTTTGATTCAAGCCAATTTCAATCTAATGAATCTCAATTCATTAATATAAATTGACTCAATGAATCAAATTTAAATTAGACTCATTCATCAATTGAATCTAATTGAGTCTAACTCAATAAGTCTAATTTGAATTAATCCTAATCCAATGTTTGGTGCATCACATGAACCTAATCCAATTGGTTCATCATATGAACCTAATCTCCATCCACTTGTTCTTTGTGTGTGACCCAATAGGTTCTTGCAACGTTGGCAATGTTTCTAAACTCCTTTAGAAACATAAGCAATGAGCGGCATCTAGCAATACATCATTGCTACCCAAGTTACAAGAATGTTGAGATCCAACATCACCTTGTGACTACTAATTGTGACTCCTCACAATATATGACAAGTGTCCTTCTATCCTAGATATCTAGATTGATCAATGTGAGGCATAGACCGTGTCATCCTCTAATCAATCTAATTCTTGAACTCCAAGTAGACTCACTCAATCAAATGAGCTCAATATCTCATATTGACTCATTTGGGCATGGTCATGCACTTCGTGGTCTCACTCTATCAAGAATATTGATGTCGCTCCCGTCATATAGGAGGGATAGATCCCATCTACATCACTCACATCCCTCCGCATAATTTGTTACATACCCAGTAATCGCCTTTCTAGTCCACCCAGTTACGGGTGACGTTTGATGAAACCAAAGTACATAACTGCTTATGTAGGGAACCATGGTGACTTCAGGTCTAAGAACTAGTAGTCATACTAATAGCCACATGAGAAAGTATATGACACTTATATAACGATCCATGATAATTTCTCATGGCGGGTTAATCAGTATACATTCTCCAATGCATACCCATGTGTCAACTTGATAATATCCATGACTTGTGAGATCAAGTCATCGAGTTGACCTACATGCTAGTCTTATTGCATTAACATTGTCCCTGAATGTTAATACTCGACTAGGAATGATTAAGAGTAGTATTCCCTATATCATCTTACTATCGATTCAACCAATCGATTGATATAGGTAAGAACCTTCTACTCAAGGACGTTATTATACTTAGTTTATTTTGGCACCAATACAAGTAAGTATAGTAACCAAAAACTAAATGCCTTTATTTATATATAGAATATGATACAATAAGTCCAAAATACAATCATCAAATGATTGGCTCTACGGCTCTAGCTAACAATCTCCCACTAGTACTAGTGCCAATCAGTGTAGGCTCTAAGCCCCAATGACCTAGTGTGACCATCATGCTTCCTCTGTGCCAAAGCCTTGGTCAAGGGATCTGCGATGTTAGCCTCTGTAGGTACTCTATAAATCTTCACATCTCCTCTCTCGATGATCTCTCGAATGAGATGGAAGCGCCGTAGTATGTGTTTGGTCCGCTGGTGTGAGCGAGGTTCCTTCGCCTGTGCTATAGCTCCATTGTTGTCACAATAGAGCTCAATAGGGTCAGCAATGCTTGGAACCACCCCAAGTTCAGTGATGAACTTGCGAATCCAAACTGCCTCCTTTGTTGCCTCTGATGCAGCAATATACTCGGCCTCTGTCGTAGAATCAGCTATTGTGTCCTGCTTCGAACTCTTCCAGCTCACAGCACCACCATTAATGCAAAATATGAACCCCGACTGTGATCTATAGTCATCCTAGTCGGTCTAGAAGCTAGCATCACTGTAACCCTTTACAGCTAGCTCATCATTGCCTCCATATATCAAGAAATATTCTTTAGTCCTTCTTAAGTACTTAAGAATATTCTTGACCGCTATCCAGTGACTTTCACCTGGACCTGACTGGTATCTACTCGTCATGCTCAAAGCATACGAGACATCAGGTCGAGTACATAGCATGGCGTACATGATAGATCCTATGGCTGAAGCATAAGGGATCTGATCCATGCGGTCTCTCTCCTCTCTAGAAGAGGGACCCTGAGTCTTCGAAAGACTCATGCCATGTGACATCGGCAGAAATCCCTTCTTGGAGTTCTGCATGGCAAACCGAAGGAGTACCTTGTCAATGTATGTACCCTGACATAGGCCAAGCAATCTCTTAGATCTATCTCTATAGATCTGTATCCCTAGAATGCGGGATGCCTCACCTAGGTCCTTCATTGAGAAGCAACTCCCTAGCCAGGTCCTAACAGACTGAAGCATAGGGATGTCCTTCCCAATGAGTAGTATGTCATCCACATACAATATGAGGAAGACAACTATATCCCCTACAACCTTCTTGTAGACACAAGGTTCATCTTCGTTCTTGATGAAACCAAACTGTTTGATTGTATCATCGAATCGAAGATTCCAGTTCTGAGAAGCTTGCTTTAGTCCATAAATGGACCTATGCAGCTTGCATACTCTGCTAGTATGCTTTGGATCTACAAAACCCTCAGGTTGTGTCATGTACACATCCTCGAGTAGGTTTCCATTCAGAAATGTGGTTTTGACATCCATCTGCCAGATCTTGTAATCGTGGTAAGCTGCAATAGCAAGCATGATCCGAATGGACTGAAACAACGCTACTGGAGAAAAGGTTTCATCATAGTCAATACCATGAATCTGCTTAAAACCTTTAGCTACCAAGCGACCCTTATAGATAAGTCCATCCATGTCAGTCTTTCTCTTAAAGACCCACTTACACCCTATGGGTTTTACCCCTTCAGGTGGATCAACCAAAGTCCATACTTGGTTGGTGTACATGGATTCCATTTTGGATCTCATGGCCTCTAGCCATTTTTCAGAATCTAGTCTCATCACAGTTTCCTGATAGGTGATAGGCTCATCCTCTATGAGCACAACGTCATCATGGTCAGACAAGAGAAATGAGTATCTCTCAGGTTGACGACGTACCCTATCAGACCTGCGAAGAGGTAGGTCTACTTGAACTGGTTGTTGTTCCTCAACTCTTTGTGGAACAACATCATCCACAACACTTTATGGTTCCAGTTCAACTTCCATCGAGGCTTCAGTGATAGGATCTGTATCTTGAACTTCTTCAAGATCGAATGTACTCCCACTAGTCTTTCTAGAAATAAAGTCCCTTTCTAGAAAGACTCCAGTCTTTGCCACAACTATCTTGTGCTGACTGGGAATGTAGAAGTAATATCCCTTAATTTCCTTGGGATATCCTATAAAGTAGCACTTGTCGGATTTGGGTCCTAATTTATCTGAGACTTGACGTCTAACGTAAGCCTCACAACCCCAAATCCTCATGAAAGACACCTGGGCATCTCTCCCAGTCCATATCCTATATGGTGTCTTTATCATGGCCTTAGATGGAACTCGGTTGAGTATAAAAGCTGCCGTGTCTAGAGCATAGCCCCAAAGGAATGTCGGAAGATCTGTGTGACTCATCATAGACCGTACCATATCTAATAAGGTACGATTCCTCCTTTCGGATACACCATTCCACTGTGGTGTTCCAGGAGGAGTGACTTGGAATAAGATCCCACACTCAGCTAGATAGTCGCGAAACTCATGGCTAAGGTATTCTCCACCTCGATCTGATCGAAGTATCTTAATACTCTTGTCAAGCTGGTTCTGTACTTCATTCTTGAATTCTTTGAATTTTTCAAAGGATTCTGACTTATGTGTCATCAAGTATACATAACCATATCTACTGAAGTCATCAGTAAATGTGATGAAGTACCTATAACTGCCTCAAGCAGCGACATTGAAAGGGCCACATATATCACTATGTATGAGTCCTAACAAATCAGTCGCTCTCTCGCTGTGCCCACTAAAGGGAGTCTTGGTCATCTAGCCTCGTAGGCATGACTCGTATATCTTATATGATTCAAAATCCAATGAGTCCAGCAAACCATCCTTATGGAGCTGGGATAAGCGCTTGTCATTTATATGACCTAAGCGATAGTGCCAGGTAGGTTTGGTTCATGTCATTTGACTTGAACCTCTTGGTATTTATGTTATAGATAGGGCTCTCAAGGTCTAGAATATAGAGTCCGTTCATCAGAGGTGCACTACAACAGAACATATTGTTTAAATAGACGGAACAACATTTGTTCTTTATTGTAAACGAAAATCCTTTCTTGTCCAAACAAGAAACTGAAATTATGTTCTTAGTCAAGGCAGGCACATAAAAACAATCATCTAATTCTAGTACAAGCCCAGAGGGTAGAGATAGATAGTAAGTTCCAACAGCAATAGCAGCAATCTGTGCTCCATTGCCTACTCGTAGGTCTACCTCACCCTTCATCAATGCCCTGCTATTTCTCAGCGCTTGTACATTAGTACAAATATGCGAAGCACATCCGGTATCTAATACCCACGATGAAGAAATAGAGAGGTTGACTTCTATAACATGTATACCTGAAGTAGAAATCGTATTTATCTTCTTCTTAAGATCTTCCAAGTATTCTTTGGAGTTCCTCTTCCAGTGCCTTGCTTGTCCTTGATATAGGTGACAAAGATGTTCAACCATATCGTAAGCGCCCATCAACTCATGTTGCTTCTGAAGCTCAGAGTTCATGGTCGCGAGCATAAGACAGGACACATCTAATGCGTCATTTTGATGCTTCTTGTAAGCATCTCGGTCTGCTCGCGTGGCAGTGGCAGGAGGAGCCTCCGGAATGGGCTGCTCCAGAACGTACAGTTTACGTTCTTGGGTGAGAACTATTCTCAGGTTCCTGTACCAGTCCAGGAAATTTGATCCGTTGAGCTTGTCCTTCCTAAGGACAGAACGCAGAGAGAAGTTGTTCGTGTTTGACGTCATGGAAATTCTACAACAGAAATAAATGCAGAAAATCATATTCTTTTAAATCATTTAATTAGGCCTTCAACTAAATGATGCTCCCACTGAATTCTATAATTCATGTGGGACAAGATCCACATCATACTAACCCTTGAGTTAGCTTTGGCTAATACGCCCAAGATTTAGTATGGTCGGTAGGTAATGATTACCAATTACATCTCTATGCAACTCTTGTTTATAGGATCATTATCTGTAGTTATATTAAAAATTGAGTTAGCTTTGGCTAATACGCCCAAGAATTAATATAAATGTGATTTATGTCCTATCTTTCCAACCGTTGGAAGAATGCCTATAGTTGTACTCGATCCAACCGAGTTAACTAGTTACTCAATCTAATTGAGTTGTACTCACCCATGCGTTGATAGGCGGGACCAAGATTGTCCCTCCGTACCCTACCAAGATAATATGTGTTGCTCTACTTTAGCAGATTCAACAACTCATGTGATCGAGGTAGTGATAGGTATCACGACACGGTAGGCATTAGAGTTGACGTGATTTAGATCTAATCTAAATGTCGATGTTGTATCATATACTTGATATAGATCTAATCTAATTGATAGGGTGCATCTTGTACACGATGTAGATCTAATCTAATCGTAAGGGTGCATCTTGTGCACGATTTAGATCTAATCTTAATCGTTAGGCACTAATTAATTACCTAATTAAACATGCATCACATACACAAGTAATTAACTAAATTTTGTTATTATGTCATGGCCCTACTACGATCTTCTCAAGCCAATGAGAAGATCGGATGGTCAACCTAAGGTCAACAGCTTCTCAAGCTCCTTCCTTTGACCACCACGTGTTGCTCGCGCCCTCCTTGTAACTTCGTCTCGAGTGGACCTTCCACCGCTTCAAAATTTACATTATAATTTTGAAACTCGAGTTACATTTGAGTCTAAATCTAATTTACAACTAGAATATAAATAGGGAGGCATGACGCGCAGGTCACGTATCAAATATAGCACACACAAACACATGATGGCACACAGGTCGTATTATAAATTACAACACAAATCCAATCATATTGGGTCTTTTTGGGCTATGACTATCACAAAAATAATATATAATTCTAAATTATATATTTTTCATAATTTTCTATAATTTTTCATAATTTTTACAATTTTATGAGTAAATTTTTCCCGGCGGTCCCGATTAGCGATTTTAGACGCAATCGCGGAGCAAATCCCCTTACGGGGTTAGGGGCAGTACCCCTACCCACGATCTAACCATCCCGAGTTGCTCCTAAGCAATCCAACAGCACCTTAGCTCGCTGTCCCAAAATGTTTTGTGTCGAAACATTGCCGTTACGGAAAAATCTTCTCGGAAGTCGAAGCCTACAAGTGTCTAAACAATTGTGCCTCGCTTCTACGAGAAAAATACGCTTTAAAACTATAAAAATCATGAAATTACAGAAATTCACAGAATGTTTATTTTTCATAAAAACCAAAATAAACTCGTATTCGTCTTCGCACGTGGCTCTGATACCACTGTTGAGTTTTTCGGGCCGCGAAAACCGCTTTTTCGCGTCGCGAAAACCCCGAAACTCCCTAGCCAACGGATCCGTGCAAAGAAATTTTTTTTGAAAAACTACAAGTACGAGTTTACCTAGATCTACACTTAGATCTACAAAGGAAAAAAAGGTTATACCTTTGAAGCGAAGCCCTTCGCAATCCCGCAAGTCCAAGGTACGCCGGATCTCAAGATTGTCAACGTAGACAATCCTCTAGAAGTATCCAAACGAACAAGATGTGTTCTCTAACACTCAAGGATGGAGAAGAGAACACCACAAGTGTTCTAGCACTTCTTGATGCTCTCGGATAGGATTGGAAGATGAAGAAAGGAAAAGAAGAGAACACACTCCTCTAAAACTCTATGTGACTTTCACTAACCTTTCTTCTTGGATTAGATTCACTCACCTTTTTTCTTCCTTGCTTGAAACTCACGGCAACACTAGCAAAGGAGGAGGAAGAACACAAGGAAGAAGATGCCACAATAACCACACTTAATTGCCATGAAATGAAAAAACATTTCAAAAAAAGTGGCCGGCCACACATGTAACTCCCATTACATTTAATGTGGCCGGCCACATTAAATGAAAATGGGATTTGTAACCTCCTTGATGACTTGGAGATGATGTGGCAAGGCTAGTCATGCCATGTAGGATGAGTCATCCTTCATGAAGTTGCAATACATCAAGTCAAACTTGATGTTTCAACTTCCCATTTGGTCAAGTCAAAATTGATCAATTTTTCTTCCTTGTTGAGTTGAATCAAACCTTTGATTCAAGCCAATTTCAATCTAATGAATCTCAATTCATTAATATAAATTGACTCAATGAATCAAATTTAAATTAGACTCATTCAACAATTGAATCTAATTGAGTCTAACTCAATAAGTCTAATTTGAATTAATCCTAATCCAATCTTTGGTGCATCACATGAACCTAATCCAATTGGTTCATCATATGAACCTAATCTCCATCCACTTGTTCTTTTTGTGTGACCCAATAAGTTCTTGCAACGTTGGCAATGTTTCTAAACTCCTTTAGAAACATAAGCAATGAGCGGCATCTAGCAATACATCTTTGCTACCCAAGTTACAAGAATGTTGAGATCCAACATCACCTTGTGACTACTAATTGTGACTCCTCACAATATATGACAAGTGTCCTTCTATCCTAGACATCTAGATTGATCAATGTGAGGCATAGACCGTGTCATCCTCTGACCAAACTAAATCTTGAACTCTAAGTAGACTCACTAAATCGAATGAGCTCAATATCTCATATTGATTCATTTGGGCATGGATATGCACCTCGTGGTCTCACTCTATCAAGAATATCGATGCCGCTCCCGTCATATAGGAGGGATAGATCCCATCTACATCACTCACATCCCTCCGCATAATTTGTTACATACCCAGTAATCGCCTTGATAGTCCACCCAATTACGGGTGACATTTGATGAAACCAAAATACATAACTCCTTATGTAGGGAACCATGGTGACTTCAGGTCTAAGGACTAATAGTCATACTAATAGCCACATGAGAAAGTATATGACACTCATATAACGATCCATGATACTTTCTCATGGTGGGTCATTCAGTATACATTCTCCAATGCATACCCATGTGTCAACTTGATATCTCTATATCCATGACTTGTGAGATCAAGTCATTGAGTTGACCTACATGCTAGTCTTATTGCATTAACATTGTCCCTGAATGTTAATACTCGACTAGGAATGATTAAGAGTAGTGTTCCCTATATCATCTCACTATCCGTTCAACTAACCGATTGATATAGGTAAGAACCTTCTACTCAAGGACGTTATTATACTTAGTTTATTTGGCACAAATACAAGTAAGTATAATAACCAAAAACCAAATGCCTTTATTTATATAGAATATGATACAACAAGTCCATAATACAACATCAAATGATTGGCTCTAGGACTCTAGCTAACGCACTCTGCCATCACGGCTCCTGAGTGACCGAGTGGATGGGATGCTGTCGGAGTACACCTATCCTCCTACCCCAAATCATAAGTGGGGGAGCGCAATGCTCTCATCTCCCTGAGCTAGTCCAGGGGAGGGATCCCTACCGGCTACCACACTGCGTCACACTACCCATGAGCGAACCAACGGAGCCAAACAGAGCAAAACCCGTCTGCCGGCTACCACGCTGCGTCACTAGACCAGCGAAGCCTAATAGAGCAGAAGTGTTTGCCGGCGGCTACCACGCTGTGTCACCAAACCAGCGGAGCCTAACAGAGCAGAACTGCCACACACCCTGCCTGATATACCACTAACCCATGAGTGGTGTTGTGTGCGGATTCATGTAACTGGCGATGTGCTCAACAATAATGGAGTCAACTATCGCACAACATGCAATCATGCGAGATGGTGCATGCCATTAAGCATAGAAATATCATGATCCTACCTCCATAAAAAAATATATACCATATACGTGGATCAAATAATATGATCTAGGTACACAGGTCAGGTATGGTATCTAACCAGTCCGGTATATCATAGAGTATGACATGTCACTACCTCTATAACATAAATAGTAAACAGGGCATGAACGCTAAACAAGTAACAAACAAAACATGCTCAGAAACAAATAGTGACATGCCGATGTAGATATAAACATAATTATTACTACTTGTTAAGATCTACTAAACATATCAACAAAACATAACAAAATAGATAGGTCAAGGTACCCGCCTCAAAAAGAAGGTAGCACCAAGCAATCCAAAGTCGAGACGCCCGTCTCGAATCAGAGTCCTACGTTAAACAAAATATATATTTTATTTAGCTAAATCCAAAAGAATAGCTAAATAAAATCCCTAATACTAAGTTAGAGCAAAACCCTAATCACATCACAACTAATTACAACCTCAAATCAATCCTACACATGATCTACCACATAAATCAGATCTAACCCGAAAGTTGAATAAAACTCACTTCAATCTAAAAACTCTTTTGTTGGCTCACAGCCGGGGTGCATTCTGTCGAGAGCAATGGCCAGAGCAAGGTGGAGTTGCAAATTCCCAAATCAAACATCCTATAACATAATCAACATATTCCCTCTAAGCATTAATCAAAACACTAATCAAACGTCTCACACAAAAAATTTTAATTCCCAATTGATCCCTAGGGCTGATCGAATCAAAGATGCTTGGAAGTTGCACCAGCAACCTCATGTCGGAACAAGTGGTGATATCCTGCACTAGGTCTTGGATCTTGGGCAAACGAATAGCCGAAAGAGTAAACTAAGTGAAGCCAGTTAGTCTCCTACTGCCAAATCACGGCCGGTGTTCGGCTTCTCAGTAAGGTGGGAATCGAGAGAAGGAGAAGGATCGGCGACAGATCCATGCCGACGAAGACAAGGAATCGAGATCTGGTGGAGATCGAGTAAGAGGAAAGGGAAACGGTGAGATGTCATCGCCGTGAGGGGCAGAGGGCCGCTAGGGCATAGGCGACGGGCTCGGGTAACTAATGGCCGACTAGCGCCGATTTGCGGTGTCGGCAAGGCCGGTGATGGTTTGGCGTCGCTAGAGGGGAGAGGGAGCAAAAGGGGGATCAGGAGGAGAGGAAAATGAAGGTCGACGATGAGGAGGAGAGGAGAAGAGGGATCAATGAAATAAGGAGAGGGGAGATGAGGAGTTCGGCCGGGGGGAGAAGTAGGGCACGGGACGACGACGGGTGAGGGGAAAAGAAAAAGGGAAAGAAAAATAAAAAAATAAAACTTTTCCTTGTTAAAATGGGATAGCCTAAACATGCTTTTCCGTGGCCCCATAATTATCCCCGTAACCTACATCATACGGTCTCCGAAAACTTTCCAAAAAATTTCTAAAAGTTCTAAAAAATTCCCTTATGGTTATTCGCTCTTTTTCAGTATTTTACAATGTAAATCACATAAATTATATTATATTTAAGTCACAATGACTTGAACAATACACTAACTAGTTACAAAGACCAAATATGAACATTCATTCCATACACTATGAAAAAGATTCGTGCGACAGGAAGCACAATGATCAATAATTATTAAAAAGATTGTTACACCTTATATAGCTACTCTATAGAATGAATCAGAGAGATCAATAACTTGCCTTTACCCCAGATTAAATTTTTTACATTAATATGAACATTCTAATCCCTCATAATGACTATTTTATCAAGAGCATGTTTAACATCAAACTTATAATCTAAAGGGTCTCACATACTAAAGAAGTAGGGATCCATTCTCCTACTACCTTTCTTGTTGCCATAGCACATGTGGTATGAATCGCATGTTACGATGTTATTATCTTTACTAAAAGAGTGCATGTTTTTCATAAAAATCTAACATTATGCAGATTTCAATCTAGACATACCTAATATCTAATCCTGAATTCAATATATGAATTCTAATTTGGCTCTAAGGATATTCAGTAAATGGTGGGTTCATTTATTCCAATCATTACATAAATGATCTCATCTTAATACAATTATCAAGACGACCTTAACTTATGAGTATGTCTCTTTTCACAGCTACATAATCTGTCTTATAAGTATCAGTCTTATCTCTATTTATTATATTTAACAAATAGAGATGATTGCCCATGGAACAAAGACATATACACTAAATAGACCATGATATTTTTATTTATCTAAATATCTTTACAATAAGTTATATTCTTCGAAGTTCTAAAAACTCCACATATCTTTGAAATGACTCTTTAGTTAATGGCTTAGTAAAAGGATCAACAAGCATATTACGTGTAGGGATGTACTCAAGAACTATCTTTTTCTTGTCAATAATATCCCTTATAAAATTATACTTAATTTCTATATATTTGCCTTTGTTATGATATTTAGGATCTTTGGAAAAAGATATAGCAGTTTGATTATCACAGTACACTATAACAGGACTCCCACTGTCCTCAGTAATCTTCAGACACTTTAGACACCTTCTTAATCAAACAATCTCTTGCACTGCCACTGCATAAGCCACATGCTCAACTTTCATTATCGATAGGGCTACACAAGCCTGCTTCTTGCTGTTCCATGAGATGGACCCCACCATTCAGTAAGAAGGTATTGCCATATGTGAATTTTCTGTCATCAAGGTCCCCCACCTAATCTGTATCTATGTAGCCACTCAAACTCATATCTGATCCATGGAAACAGAGGCAATAATCTGCTGTCCCTTTGACATATCTAAATATCCTCTTCACCACATTCTAGAGTCTTGATCTGTAAGTACTCTATGGTAGTTTTGATGTGGTCAACTAAGTTAAGTTAGGTCTTATTGTATTTGATCCTTATGTCTAGGTGTGCAAGAGCTTAGGAACACAAGAAGTTGAGCGAAAGATGTAGCTAATGAGATGGATGGCCCGGAATGCCCACAGTCATCCAAAGCCGTTGAGCGGATCATTACCAAGTGGATCAACATCGATCGAGTCCAGGGGCTTGTATTGCTTCAAAGCGCCTAGAATGTGTCACGTCAACTAATGGTCATATCGAAGGTGAAAGCTATAAAAGGAGGACTAATGCTCGAAGTTCTGTACAACATACTTGTATTCACTTGCATATAGTCTTATTTATTGCTTTCTTGCTTAACCGCTATAAAGGGCTTCTCTTCCTCCGACTTGTGGTCGAAGAAGGAGATCTTCATAGTGCAACTCATAGTTTTGGACTAACAACATTCTTGCTGCAAACCAAGTAGAAAATTGGTCTCTAGCCTCTTTTCTTTTGCATGTTATTTTATCTCATAATGTGTGTGTGTCCATGCTAGTTTGATAGCAAAAGAAATAGAATTGTCTTTAATTGCAGGATCTCTATTCATCCCTCCTCTTTGGCTCTCTGAACCAGTTCCACTGCACTAAAAATTAGTATTAAAGCCTGGATCACTCAGAAGGACTAATTGCTGACTAAACACCTAGATCGAGAGGAATGACTGAATAAAACATCCACCCACCTAAGTTAGAGGGTGATATTAGCATTTGGGAAAAATGTAGGTATTCTTTAAAATTAATTTTGATATTATGCTTTGTATAAACATGGTTTCAAAGTGCCTAGGAATAAGGATGGTGAAGAAATTGAGGAACAACCACAGACTAAAAAGCAACGAGATGAGTACACGACAAATGGTAAAGCTGAGTTTCACTTGTTGAGCATACTACCAAAACAAGAACTCAACCTGATAGGTGACTTTGACTCTAACAAAAAGATCTCTAGGAAAAGTTCTTGGAACTCCAATAAAGAACCTTAGAAACAAAATTAGCAAGACAAGATCTGCTCAGAAATCAACTCAGTAACCTCTGGCTAGAAAAGGGTGAAAGGTTGTGCAATTACATATAAAGTTGAAAGAGATCCTCACCAACCTCAGCAACCTCAGAGAAGCAATCACAAATTAAGAAATCCTACCCTTCAAGATCTATTCTTGAAAGGTTGTGCAATTTCTTTCATGCTCAGATCTACCCTTAATGCATTTCCAAAAACTTAAGAATGAGTATTGATAGTAGAGTCCTACTAATTATTTTTTAAAAATATTGAGGTAAGTAGTTTAGAAGAATTTTTTTCAGCTATGGAATTACACGAATCTAGATGTTTAAGCATGAAAGAAATGGAAATGACAAACTACAACATAGATCTACAAGCCAAGTAGAGCGACTCAGATTTAGACACATCCTTGGACAGAGATGAAGAAACATATTTGATAAGGAAAATAAAAAAAAAATCTTTAAATCTAACAACTTTGATAGGAGGCAAGCATCAAAAATGCGAAGAGGAAAGAAGAGTAAGATGTTTCAACTGTAATGAGGAAGGTCACATTAAGGACAACTGCCCCAAGCTCAAAAAAAAGAACAAAGAAAATGATAAGGAGAAGAAGACTAAACAAGACAAATACAAGAATCTAAAAGCAACTTGGGATGACTCTTCAGAAGATTCGGAGATAGAACAAATAATGGGGCTTGCAATGATGGTGACTCATCAAGATGAAGGGTATAACTCATTTGGTTAAAGCAACAGTGTAGGGTGGGCCTCAACCAATGAATCTGAAATGGTAAGTGAGGTACGTAATTTACCCTCAGATCAATTTTATAATGCAATAAAAATGCTATCTAGATCATTATGGAAATCTATGAGCAAGTTTCTATAAGTACCTTGAGTTAATTTTGATGTGATTAATCTATTGGTTGCTACTCGGAATACCGTCCTAGTTCCCCTGTACAAAAATTTATACAAGCATAGAACTATCCTAGCTACCCATGTGCTCTATTAAAGTTAAATTTGGATTGCAAACGATGCTTAACATTATTAATCCAAATTTCCCTTTAAAAGTTAAACTTGGATTGGAAACGAAACTTAACATTCTTACTCCAAGTTAAACCGATGTGATCTTCCTAAGTTAAACCATATTACAGAAGTTATCAAATATCTATTTCTAAGATCGACTTCCAGGTTAAACATGGCGAGGCACTAGGCGTTCTTGGGTATGGGATCATCCACCATTTCCTAGATAAAGCCTCATAGAGAAATTGGATATTTAACTTCTTACAGTAAACTAGGTTTAACTATAGAGACCTCAATAGAAATACATTATCGAAACATGAAATCGAAAAATAAAATCGATAACAAAAATGATAACTTAAAAATCGATAACCACTTGTGTTAGGTATTTCAAGATCTATACAAAAGATGAACTAGTTATGATGCAGAAACTAATAACTAGTTATACCTTTTATAGCTTATAAACCTCTTGATCTTCTATTGTATTCCTCTCTTTCTCTTGGACGTCGTGTGGGAGACGATCTTCCAAGATGAAATCCACTCAAGCCTTCTCTTCTTGCTTCCAAGTTTCGGCCACCAACAACCTTCAAGGATGATGAGTTTCGACCACCAACCAATCTCCAAGGGATGCTAGGAAACAATGCCTCCTTTCTCTTCTTCTTCTCCAAGCAAAGTCCGGCCACCAAAATCACTCCAAGAAGGTGATGCCGCCGGCCACAAAGAAGAAGAATAGGGGAAGAGGAAGGGCCGACCACAAGGAATAAGAGAGGAGGAATAATAGATGTGTTATTGGGTGAGGCACCCCTCCTTCTCTATTATATTCCTTGGTCTTGGAAAATAAGGAAAGTTTTAAACATAATTAAAACTTCCTTATATTCCTTTTCCAATGACTAAAAAGGAAAGTTTTAAAATAAAAAATTAAAACTTCCTTTTCTTCTTGTCATGGCCGGCCACCCTTTTAAATTCAAACAAGGAAAGTTTTAAACATGAAATTAAAACTTCCTTATTTGTTTCCGATAAGAAATTTTAATTAAAAATTTCTTTCTTTAAATCCCTTGTTGGTTGTAAAAGGAAAATTATATAAATTAAAAATTTTCTTTTAAAACATGTCGATGGTTGCTAAAAACGAAAGTTTTATCAAAAATTAAAATCTTCCTTTTAATTACAAATAAAGAAAGATATCAAAACTTTCCCTTAATCCTTTGTAGAAAGCTATAAAAGGAAAGATTTAAAATTTTAAAAACTCTCTTTTAAAACCATGACTTCCACATAAGGAAAGATTTAAAATTTAAAAACTCCTTTCAATATTTATGTGGCTGGCCACCCTTGCTTGGGCTCCAAGCTAGGGCCAGCCACAACTTGTCTCCCATCTTGGTTTGGTTTGGACGACCCTACCTTGGGCTCCAAGCTAGGCTTGGCCGACCACCAAGAGGTGGGTAAGAAGATGGTTGAGCTTGAGCTTGGCCGACCACCAAGAGGCTACAATAGGGAGTGAGAGGAGGAATTGGTTTTGGTCTCCCGATGAGCTTGAGCTTCCTGTGTTCGCCCTGAACACCCAACTCAAGTTCATCAATAATATCTCATTCTACTAAAGAGTTATTATTGCACTACCACACCAATCCCATATTACTATATGAGCACCTTTTTTATCATGAGTGTGTTAGTCTTCCTGTGTTTAAGATATAGAATGTCCATTAATTAAATAAGTTACTGACAACTCACTTAATTAATATCTAGCTCCAAGAGTAGTATCACTCAACCTTATTGTCATGTCAGACTAAGTCCACCTGCAGGGTTTACATGACAATCCTTATGAGCTCCTCAAGGGGGCATCATCAACCTAGATTACTAGGACAGTTTCATTCTATAATCAACAATACACCATATAAACAATATCATTTCTCAACTTATCGAGGCTATTGATTTAACGAACAAAATCACACCCTTTGATAAATTAAAGAAATAAATATTAAGTATACGTGATTGTTATTATATCATGATTAAGAGTACATACTTCCATAATAACAGAGGTGTTGTTCATTAATACAGTCAGTATAAAAAGAAACTACCTCAAATGGTCTTGCTCAATACACTCATAGTGTACTAGTGTAATTTATTGGTCAATATAAACTAATACCTAATTACACTACAACCACTCCAATGGTTTGTCCCATTCCATATTGGTTGTGAGCAACTGTTTATAATTTATAAGGAATTGATAACATGAAGTTCTGTGTGTCTCCTCACACCATGTTATCTACAATATAAATTAAATGGACAACTACACTTAGCATAAATGTAGACATTTGACCAATGTGATTCTTATTTCCAAATAAATGTTTATACAAAAAGCTAGGCTTTTAGTATACATTCCAACAATCTCCCACTTATACTAAAAGACTATGCTGCCATACACCCTGCCATATATCTGATTCCCAACCCCTCAACATGCCCATCAAAAGCTTTCGCCGGAAGGGCCTTAGTGAAAGGATCTGCCAGGTTATCTGCTGATGCAATCTTGGCGACAACAACTTCTCCTCGCTTTAGGATCTCTCGTATCAGGTGGTACTTGCGCTCAATGTGTTTACTCGCCTTATGGGCTCGTGGTTCCTTCGAGTTTGCTACTGCACCACTATTATCATAATAAATTGTGATTATTTTGGGCAAACCAGGAATCACATCTAAGTTCATCAAGAAATTCCTAAGCCATACAGTTTCTTTGGCTGCCTCAGAGGCTGCCACATACTTAGCTTCTATTGTTGAGTTTGAAACGTTTTTCTACTAAACACTACTCCATGCTATGACTCCACCTCCTAAAGTAAATACATAGCCTGATGTAGACTTACTATTGTCCCTATCTGATTGAAAGTCAGAATCCGTGTAACCCACAGGGAGCAAATCATCTGCTTGGTAAACAAGTATATAATCTCTAGTCCTTCTCAAGTACTTTAATATATGCTTTACGGCAGTTCAATATCCCTATCCTGGATTACTTTGATATCTGCTTACCATACCCACGGTAAAACAGATATCCGGTCTCGTGCACAACATAGCATACATTAGGCTTCCTACAACTGAAGCATAGGGAACTGCTTTCATTTCTTCTATCCTTTTGATGTCTTCGGAGACATTGATGTATGCCCAAGGGTTGAAGATAGGAGAGATCAGTTATCACTTCCGGAAGGCCCAATTACAAGACTACGGGCAAAGCGTTTCAAGGAAGCACTAAATGGGCTAATCAAAAAACATTAGGAGACTATGAGCAAGGAGAAACCAAGATAATTGCAACTGCTAGTCGTGGCCTAATCCATGTAATCGGGCATAACCATCCATGACTGGCCGCGCTTAACGGAAGAACGCTAATAAGCATGCGAAGCATGGGAACTCGTTCATGCATGAAGACTTAAGTATTTTAGATTGTTTAATGAAGCATGCGACTTGGGACTCTAATTGTGCATGCATTTATTTTGTTTTGGGTTTCTAGATAGCTTGCATGAGGCATGCAACATTGGGACTCTAATTGTGCATGTACTTATCTTGTATTTTTCCTTGTTCACTCCCATTATATAAGGGAGGGACATCTTAGTATGAAGCAACTTAGTTTTTAGTGAGATTGTGTGCTCTCTTAGTTCTTGAAAGAACTTGCTGAACTTATCGAGTCTACTCTCGTGGCGTTCAACCCATCGAAAATTATCACCCCTAGGTGTGGCGTTTCTTTCCTTCATAGGCTTGGTTTGTGCCAATTCTTGGTTACGGGTCAAGGCTCACACTCTTGTTGTTTAGTTCTTAAGGTTCTATCCACCTTTGTTTCAAGTTCTATCACATTTATTGGTGGGATTCGTATCATCTGGTATCAGAGCTTCGGTTCAAAGGTAAGTGCAAATCTATCTTTACTTGTTGTTCAGCCAAAAGAAAAAAAAATTCGTGAAAAAAAAGAGCGCGCAACGAAAAGACAAAAAAAAAAAAAGAAGAAGAAGAAGAAAGCGCAGAAAAGAAAAAAAAACTGCTTGTGCGAATCGAAGTAAATTGTCATCAACAATCCCTTTCTTGTTTTCCTTACTCTCAAACATCTACTCTTTCATTTTCTCTCTTAAAAATTTTGTCTTTATAAGTTTCGGTGGTATCTTTTGAATTGCTACGTGATATTCTGATTTGTTCTAGAGTTTGCTTAAGAAATAAGAGACATCATCAATTGAGAGCTACCACCCAAACGTGAGTTGAGTGCTTTTGAGGTTTTTCTTTCATTTTGTAGCCATGTCCAACAACCAGGAGGATGGAGCAAATGAGGGGGCTAGGCCACTTCTGAACCTGCAATTGCAAGCATTGATGGAGGAGATGCAGCGGATGATGAGGGCGGAATTAGAATCTATCCATGAGAGGTTGGATCGGGTGGAGGATGAGACACCAAGAAGACATCAACAAGACCGTATTACTAGACCACAATGAAGACATGCCCAAGGGATTGATGTCGAAGAAGATGAAGAGGTTAATGTGGAAGACTTTGATAAGCAAAACTATAATCGGAGCAGGATTGGATATCGAGGAGATATAAATGGAACTAGAAGAAATAATGATTTAGGAGGGATTAAGATGAAGATTCCAACCTTCCAAGGGAGAAATGACCCAGAAGCTTACTTGGAATGGGAAACTAAGATGGAAATGGTATTTGACTGTCATGAATTCTCAGAGTTTAAAAAGGTAAAATTAGCTGCCATTGAATTAACTGATTACACTATTGTTTGGTGGGATCAAGTGGTGATGACTCAGAGAAGGAATAGAGAGCAACCTGTATCCACTTGGGAGGAGATGAAAGTACTCATGAGAAGGAGGTTTGTACCCAGCCATTATTATAGAAGCTTATATCAGCGGCTTCAAAGGTTATCTCAAGGCTCCAAAAGTGTGGATGAATATTTCAAGGACCTGGAGTTATCCATGATCCGAGCTAATGTCAATGAAGATCGGGAAGCCACTATGGCCAGGTTTTTACATGGTTTAAACCCAGAAATTGCTGATATTGTTGAATTGCAGCATTATGTTGAGTTGTCAGAAATGGTCCACCAAGCACAAAAAGTGGAAGAACAACTCAAGAGGAGAGGATTGGCTAGGAAGGGACAACCAATGACTACTCATGCCACATGGCGGACAGCTCCAAGAAAGGAGGAACAACCTCAAAATAAGCCAAAGTTTGAACCCTTCAAGAAGCCCAAACCTACACCATCTACTACTCAAGGTAATCACGAGCCCATTTCCTCCAAAACTCGTGATATCAAGTGTTTTAAATGTCAAGGGCATGGTCATATAGCTAGTCAATGTGTGAACAAAAGGGTGATGGGAATAAACGCCCAAGGTGAACTTGAGTCGGAACATGAGGATGAAATAGTTGAAGAAGTGCCACAAAAAGAGGACAGTGATGATGAACTTGAGTCGGAACATCAGAGACTTATTGGTGGTCCGACAAGTTCTTAATTTACAAGCTAAGGAGGAGGAAGGTAATCAAAGGGAAAACTTGTTTCATACCCGTTGCTTTGTCAATAACAAGGTTTGCAGTGTTATTATTGATGGGGGGAGTTGCACCAATGTGGCAAGTACTAATTTGGTGGAGAAAATGTCACTACCAACTCGGAAACATCCGCGACCTTATCGCCTCCAGTGGCTAAACGATTGCGGAGAAATTAAGGTAACAAAACAAGTCTTGGTAGCAATTTCCATTGACAAATATGAAGATGAGCTATTGTGTGACGTGGTTCCCATGCATGCATGCCATCTATTGTTGGGGAGACCTTGGCAATTCGATCGAAAGGCTGGCCTCACAAATAGGTATACTTTTACTATGAAGGGACAACCTATTATTCTTGTACCATTGACTCCAAGACAAGTTATGGAGGACCAGTTGAGATTAGAAAAGGCAAATGAAAAGAAGAGAGAAAAAGAAATTGAGAGAAAAAAAATTGAGAAAAAAGAAGTAGAGGAAAAGAGAAATGAGAGGAAAGAAGATGAGAGGAAAGAGACAAAAGGAGTGGGCAAGGAAAAAAAAGGAGAGAAAGAAAAATAGTTTTTATGCAAAAAAAAGTGAGATTAAACGAGTTTTGTTTTCAAATCAGCTGCCCCTTATCCTTTTGTATAAGGAGGCACTCCTGAGAACTAACGACCTTGACAATTCTTTGCCTAGTGTTATTGTTTCTCTCTTACAGGAATTCGAGGAGGTCTTTCCTGAAGAGGTTTCGCATGGTTTACCTCCCATTAGAGGAATTGAGCACCAAATTGACTACATACCTGGTGCATCCATTCCGAATCGACCTGCCTATAGAAGCAATCCGGAGGAAGCAAAGGAACTTCAGAGGCAAGTTAATGAATTATTAGAAAAGGGGTATGTTCGAGAAAGCATGAGTCCTTGCACCGTGCCTGTGCTACTAGTTCCCAAGAAGGATGGAACATGGAGGATGTGTGTGGATTGTCGAGCCATCAACAACATCACGGTAAAGTATCGCCATCCAATTCCTAGGATTGATGATATACTTGTTGAATTGCATGGTTCTTGTGTGTTCACAAATATTGATCTTTGGAGTGGATATCATCAGATTAGGATGAAGGAAGGTGATGAATGGAAAATTGGTTTTAAAACTAAGCATGGCTTATATGAATGGTTAGTAATGCCCTTTGGCTTAACTAGTACTCGTAGCACTTTTATGCGTTTGATGAACCATGAATAGTTGTGTATTTTGATAATATTTTGATTTTTAGCAGAAGCTTAGAAGAGCATGTTACACATTTAAGGTTCATTTTGAGTGTGCTAAAAGAAGAAAAGCTTTTTGCTAACCTCGATAAATGCACCTTTTGTACGGAGAAAGTTGTGTTTCTTAGTTTTGTTGTTAGTACTAAAGGTGTTAAGATGGATGAGGAAAAGGTGAAAGCAATCCAAGAGTGGCCAACACCGAAAACAATTATCCAAGTGAGGAGTTTCCATGGCTTGGCCAGCTTCTATCGACGGTTTGTTCGTGATTTTAGCAATATTCCAGCTCCTCTTACTAAAGTCATCAAGAAAAATGTGTCATTCTAGTGGGGAGAGGAGCAAGAGAGGGCCTTCAATACTTTGAAAGAAAAGCTAAGTTCTGCTCCTTTACTAATCCTACCAGATTTTTCTAAAACCTTTGAAATCGAATGTGATGCTTCTGGTGTTGGTATAGGTGTTGTGTTAATGCAGGAAATGAGACCCATTGCTTATTTTAGTGAGAAGTTGAGTGGAGCCACTCTCAACTATCCCACATATGATAAAGAAATGTATGCATTGGTGAGAGCATTGGAGACATGACAACATTACCTATGGCCAAAAGAATTCGTGATTCACACAGATCATCAATCTCTAAAGAATTTGAAGAGCCAACATAAGTTGAACCGACGCCATGCTAAATGGGTAGAATTCATTGAGACATTTCCTTATGTGATCAAATATAAGCAAGGAAAGAGAACGTAGTTGTTGATGCACTATCTCGAAGGTATGCTTTACTGTCCACTTTAGATACGAAGTTACTTGGATTTGAATATATCAAGGATTTATATACTAACGATACTGATTTTTCTGATGTGTTCAAAGTATGCGATAAGGTTGCATTTGGTAAGTTCTATAGGCATGATGGGTTTTTATTTCGTGAAAATAGATTGTGTGTGCCTATGTGTTCGTTACGTGAATTATTCACTAGGGAAACCCATGGTGGTGGATTGATGGGTCATTTTGGCATTATTAAGACTTTAGGGGTTTTACAGGATCATTTCTTTTGGGCTTATATGAAACGTGACATGGAAAGAATTTGTGAGAAGTGCATCACTTGCAAACAAGCTAAATCTAAATTGAAACCCCATGGCTTGTATACTCCTTTGCCTATACCTAGTGAACCTTGAACTGATATTTCAATGGACTTTGTTTTGGGATTACCCCGGACCAAGAAGGGGAGAGATTCATTTTTGCTGTGGTAGACAGATTCTCTAAAATGACGCATTTCATTCCATGTCATAAAACCGATGATGCATCTCATATAGCTGAATTATTCTTTAAAGAGGTTATTAGGTTGCATGGCATGCCTAGAACCATTGTCTCTAATAGGGATGCAAAATTTTTGAGTTATTTTTTGAAGACTTTGTGGGGGAAATTAGGAACTAAATTGTTGTTCTCTACTACTTGACACACCCAAACTGATAGGCAAACTGAAGTGGTCAATCGAACCTTGTCCTTTTTACTTCGTGCGGTCATTAACAAGAATTTGAGAATATGGAAAGATTGTCTACCTCTTGTTGAATTTGCTTACAATAGGAGCATACATTCTGCGACTAAATTTTCTCCATTTGAAATTGTTTATGGTTTCAATCCCTTGTCACCATTAGATTTGATTCCTTTAGCTAAGTGAGCATATAAGCTTAGATGGTAAGCAGAAGGCCGAATTCATAAAGAAGCTTCATGAACAAGCACGACTGAATATTGAGAAAAGAACTCAGTAATACATGCAACAAGCTAACAAGGGGCGCTAGAAAATTGTGTTTGAACCAGGAGAATGGGTTTGGTTGCACCTCCGAAAGGAGCGATTTTCGGATAAACGTTGTTTTAAACTTCTACCTCGAGGGGATGACCCATTTCAAGTATTAGAGCGCATCAATGATAATGCCTACAAACTTGAACTACCAGGTGAGTATGGCGTACATTCCACTTTTAATGTTGCCGACTTATCCCCGTTTGATGCAGGTGATGATTTGAGGACAAATCCTTTCCAAAAAGGGGAGAATGATGTATGCCCAAGGACTGAAGATAGGAGAGATCAATTATCACTTCCGAAAGGCCCAATTACAAGACTACGGGCAAAGCGTTTCAAGGAAGCACTAAATGGGCTAATCAAAAAACATTGGGAGGACTATGAGCAAGGAGAAACCAAGATAATCACAACTGCTAGTTGTGGCCTAATCCATGTAATCGGGCATAACCATCCATGACTGGCCGCGCTTAATGGAAGAACGCTAATAAGCATGTGAAGCATGGGAACTCGTTCATGCATGAAGACTTAATTATTTTAGATTGTTTAATGAAGCATGCGACTTGGGACTCTAATTGTGCATGCATTTATTTTGTTTTGGGGTTCTAGATAGCTTGCATGAGACATGCAACATTGGGACTCTAATTTTGCATGTACTTATCTTGTATTTTTCCTTGTTCACTCCCATTATATAAGGGAGGGACATCTTAGTATGGAGTAACTTAGTTTTTGGTGAGCTTGTGTTCTCTCTTAGTTCTTGAAAGAACTTGTTGAACTTATCAAGTCTACTCTCGTGGCGTTCAACCCATCAAAACTTATCACCCCTAGGTGTGGCGTTTCTTTCCTTCGTAGGCTTAGTTTGTGCCAATTCTTGGTTACGGGTCAAGGCTCACACTCTTGTCGTTTAGTTCTTGGGATTCTATCTACCTTTGTTTTGGGTTTCATCACATTTATTGGTGGGGTTCGTATCAGACATCTCTTTAGATAAAGATACTCCATACCTAAAAGGTAGAAATCTTTATTGGAGTCTTGCATGCTAAAACGAGCTAGGATCGTATCGATATATGAACCTTGGGATAAGCACAACATCTAGGATCATAAAGGCTTTCAAAATAGTGTGAAAAACTATTATCTTTACAAACTATTTTAGAAAATAACTTAAGTATAGAACCGATTTTTAAAAAGTTTTGAAAATAATAAGGTTTTTACAAGACATATTTTAAAGTAATTTTTAAACATTAAAATGTGTTTCAATTTGATTTTTAAAGATATCTATCAAAAATTGTTACAACACTTATATCAGGATTTTCACAAGGCTAAAAATAATTTCAACATCTACTTTAAAAATAACTTTGAAGATGTTTAAAAGAACTGTGAGCAAAAACGTAAGTTTTCCAGAAATAAAATTTGAAATGCTAGGTTTTGCAACAAAACTCAAGAATAAAATTTAAAATACTAAGTGTTGTAAAGATTTTCAAAAACATTTTTTAAAAAGATGGTTTAAAGTAGTTAAAAAAAATTAAAATAGTTGTCAAATTTATTTTTCAAAACTTTTGAATTGAGAAATAACAGAGCTTTCCAAAACATATTTTCAAGGGTGAATTTAGAAAAAGTATAAGTTTGATTTGAAAATAATTTTTGGAAAAACTTAAAAATTAATTCTTCTCCTGAACCTAAGATTATTTCAAAATAATCTAATCAACTATAAATTTTCCTTAAGTGTCTAATCGTTAGTTACTAACTAACTATTAGAAGATAGCAAGCGTTCACATGGTTAGTCAAGTTAAGTCTTTTTATTCAGTTAATGTTTGAGTAAATTTGATTACTTAACCTGATCACTATAATTTTGATATTTAATGCCCAAATTTATGTTGATGTACTGATATAAGCATCTTAAGTCCAGGAAATCTGCCTATGCATCTCACCCCTTTCTAAGTTTGGCAATACACAAATAAATTAGCCCTAATGTGTTGGTGAGATGCTCAAATCCTAAGTCTATAGGAACATGCTTTCTATGGATTTGGCTAAATTTGATTTTGAAAATTCTAAAAATAAGGAAATTTTGAGAAAAATGTAAGCGAAGAAATTTTTGTTGGGTTTTTCGGGCCGCGAAAACCGCGTTTTCGCGTCGCGGAAACCCCGAATCACCCATGCCACTGGATCTCGTGCGAAGGATAGATTTCAAAATTTAAATATGACTATGAGTTTCTACTTAGATCTACTCCTAGACCTACATGAAGAAAGATTTATACCTTCGATGCGAAGCCCTTCGCAATCCCGCTTGTCCTCGGTTCGTCGGATCTCGAAAGTGTCAAAGTAGACACTTCTCTATGTGTATCCACACAAGCAAGAGATGGAGAAAAATCTCTAAGGATGTGCTAGCAACCTTAGAGATCAGTAGGGAGGAGAGGGAGAGCAAGAAGAAAACTCAAGAGGAAGAAGAAGATGGAGTTACAACCACTTAAATGAAAAATCAATTTTTTTCATTCCACCTAAAAGTGGCCGGCCACTTCAAGGCATGTAACCCCCATGGAATATCAAGAGTCAAGTCTCTTGATCTCCTCAATGAGGTGGCATTTGGTCAAGTCAAACTTGACCAAATGAAGAAGCCTTGATGATGTGGCATTGGTCAAGTCAAAGTCAAGCCAAAACTTGACTCTTCATCTTCCTACTTAAGTCAAGTCAAACTTGACCACTTCTCTCCCTTGGTTGATCTAATCTAACCATTGGTTCAAGTCAATTTTAATTTAATGAATCTCTATTCATTGAATTAAATTAATTAAATGAGTCTAAGTCCAAATTAGACTCACTTAACACATGAACCAAATTGAGTCCAACTCAATTAGCCTACTTTGGATTACTCTTAATCCAATTTGGTTCATCATATGAACGTAATCATTTAGGTTCATCTAATGAACCTAATCTCCATCTAATTGCCCTTAGTGTGTGACCCTATAGGTTCTTGTAACGTTGGCAATGCCCCTAAACCCATTTAGGAGCATAAGTAATGAGCGGTATTTAGCAACACATCATTACTACCCAAGTTACAAGAATGTTGAGATCCAACATCACCTTGTGACTACTAATTGTGACTCCTCACAAAATATGACAAGTGTCCTTCTATCCTAGACATCTAGATTGATCAATGTGAGGCAAAGACCGTGTCATCCTCTAATCAATCTAAATCTTAAACTCCAAGTATACTCACTCAATCAAATGAGCTCAATATCCTATATTGACTCATTTGGGCATGGCCATGCACTACGTGGTCTCACTCTATCAAGAATATCGATGTCGCTCCCGTCATATAGGAGGGATAGATCCCATCTACATCACTCACATCCCTCTGCATAATTCGTTACATACCCTGTAATCGCCTTTATAGTCCACCCAATTACGGGTGACATTTGACGAAACCAAAGTACATAACACCTTATGTAGGGATCCATGGTGACTTCAGGTCCAAGGACTAGTAGTCATACTAATAGCCACATGAGAAAGTATATGACACTCATAACGATCCATGATACTTTCTCATGGCGGGTCATTCAGTATACATTCTCCAATGCATACCCATGTGTCAACTTGATATCTCTATATCCATGACTTATGAGATCAAGTCATCGAGTTGACCTACATGCTAGTCTTATTGCATTAACATTGTCCCTGAATGTTAATACTCGACTAGGAATGATTAAGAGTAGTGTTCCCTATATCATCTCACTATCGGTTCAACTAACCGATTGATATAGGTGAGAACCGTCTACTCAAGGACGTTATTATACTTAGTTTATTTGGCACCCATACAAGTAAGTATAATAACCAAAAACCAAATGCCTTTATTTATATAGAATATAATACAACAAGTCCAAAATACAATCATCAAATGATTGGCTCTAGGGCTCTAGCTAACAATTTTACCTTAAAATTTGCAAATTATTTGAGGGCTAATTGATCCATCCGAGACTGACTGTCGATGGATAGAGAAGTTGAGGGCTAGGTCGAGGTCGAGGGCTAGGTCGGAGTTAGAGGATATCCAAATAGCTCCTCAGCTATAAACTCTGGCCACTCCTCTCCCTCGGCTGAAAAGATATGTGGAACATCATCCTCGGCCTCGATTGGTATGGCTGGCTGTGGCCCACCTCTGTAGGCTAGAACCCCCTTAGCAGTGATGTCGATATGTACTATAGCTAGTTGACGCTAATTGATCCTGTCTGAAATCTACGAAGTGGTACGCTGGCTCCGGTTAACGATGATCCTTGATGAAGATAGCTTCCTGAAGATCTATAAGAACCTCTCCATGATCCTGTGCACAATGAGGCAAACCAACAAAGCTTTAGTTACCTAAGATCGGTGGGTATCCCTGGCTAGGCCCTCCGATGCTCAAGTTAATTTCTCTCTCAAGGGTGGAAGAAGAAGAATAAGAATAATAATTGAAGTACTTTGAAATAGAGTTTAGATGCTAGAACTTGCTTACCTTGCCAACGGAGAGGATCCCCTTTTCATACTACCTCATATAATTTTTGTAGTCATAAAGTGGTTCCCGGTTTGTTAGAGTTTATTAGGAGATGAAGTCATCTCCTAAGCTTCATGCAATAATCTTTCTAAGAAATCTTTTTTATACCCCAAATGTACTTCTTTTGTTGTTTGTGACTCATATTTATGATGAGATATGCATATGAACACGTCATTATAACTGAAGAAGCTTTTAGAAAATATTTTCCGCTGAATTTACTAGGTTGTCACACTTATATACTTCTGTTAGGCATTTCTCGACCGATCATTCAAGCCGGTTATATATAAATTGAGAATACCTTAAGAATACCTTTTGTTAAGCATGTTCCCGCCAAGAATGTTTATGAGCTTTTATAAGGATGAATACCCTTACGTTCGGTTGAATTTTACCCGGTCGAGCATATATACACACATTGTTGCTTGCTTGGCTTTCAATCGGCTGATAATATACTAAGAGCACATGGGTACTTGCTCGTCCCTCACTCGAACAGAATCGTACTAAAAATTGTAGATAAGGCTAAGTACCCTTACACCTAGTCAGACTTTATCCGACTGAGCGTATATACACATACTAGAACCCGTTCGGCCTTCACTCGATCGATAATATACTATGAGCTTCTATAAGGCTAAATATCTTTACGCTCAGTCGGTTTTTGCTTGATCGAACACGTGTAGGCATATTGGTACTCGCTCGGCCTTCACTCAGCCTGTAATATACTGCGAGCTTCTATAAGGCTAAGTACCTTTACGTTCAGTTGGGCTTTGCCTATCCGAGCGCGTGAAGGTACCTTGGTACTCGCTCGGCCTTCGCTCAGCAGATAATATACTACGAGCTTCTATAAGGCTAAGTGCCTTTACACTCGGTCGAGCTTTGCCTGACTGAGCGCGTGAACGCACCTTGGTGCTCGCTCGACCTTCACTCGGTCGATAATATACTATGAGCTTTTATAAGACTAAGTACCTTTACGCTCGGTTGGGCTTTGCTTGACTGAGCGCGTGTAGGTAAATTGGTGCTCGCTCGGCCTTCACTTGGCCGGTAATATACTACGAGCTTCTATAAGGCTAAGTACCTTTATGCTTGGTCGGGCTTTGCCTTACCAAGTGTGTGAAGGCACCTTGGTGCTCGCTCGACCTTCACTCGGCCGGTAATATACTATGAGCTTCTACAGGGCTAAGTACCGGCATTGCCTGACCGAGCGCGCGAAGGTACATTGGCTATATACTTCTCCTATGCTTCTCGATCATGACTCCTTCATTCGACAGGCTGACCTATCATAACCCGTATCACTAACCAAACTCGTCATATGCACTAAAGGAACTAGATGTTGGGTCATATCTACTCCTATGGTCAAAGATATGTATGTCAAGATGTGACAATAGGGCATATGAACCTGACGCCTAGTGACGAGATTGGATGCATATATGACATTATGAAACATATGTAATACAATGTCAATGTCTAAACGCTGACAAAGAGCATACAAAAAGAAAGAGTGGGAGGGTCACATCATCGCAACATTGTGAGATGTGATCGACAAAATGCATGTGGTCAGGACTTGATATAGGGTATAGTCATGAACCCTAAGGGAGAGTGACCTAAAGTCAGTCACTATAGGTAGTCTCTCCTCCCAAAAAAAAAAAATACATGTAGATAGTATCTAATGTAATATGAGAGTAGGGCTTGCCATTTGAGTAGGGCTCGCCAAATGGCAGATCCCTACCAGGGTAGCACAAAAATGTGCATGCAGATCTCCTAAGTTCTAAACTATCATATCTAAGTTGTTATAAAACTTAGCACACAAATCGAGATTCACTACATGACTGTAGTAAATTAGTTTATCTAACTGGTAGTACTCAATAATCTGTGTGATAGGGACGTAATATTGAGTAAAAAGGGTTCTACTTAAGTACCTAGATTTCAGGGAATTTGTAAAAAAAGACAACCTAAGTTGCTCAGTAGGGAATCTGGCATTAGTAGATAGAGTATTGGTAGGGGTAATATGTCATCGTTTCCTAATTTTATACAAGCATGTAAATATAAATTGACAAATAAAACACATAAGAACTAAGAATTGACAGGATAAACTAAGTTGAGGTTATACCTAGGAGGCATTTTGAGGTTTTAAGCATGAAAACGTTGAGAAATTATAGCTGGAAGGCACTTTGTCGCGTCTGAGATCGCAAATAGAAAGCCCTTTGTTTACTGAAAAAATGCTGCTTGAAGGCGCTTTCAAGCATAATGGAAGGCGCCTTCCATAGGTTAAGGAGGGCACCTTCAAATAGCTGATGGCGTTTCCCACCTATCCTGAGGGCACCTTCGATGGTGTCGGAGGCACCTTCGGGAGGCGCCCTTTTTAATTTTTATTTTTTTTTGAGATCTTAAATTTTAATTTTAAGCTTAATTTTATAATTTAAATTTAAGTTTAATTTTTAATTTTTAATTTTAATTTATATTTAATTTTAATTTTAATTTTTCTAATTTTAAGTTTAATTTTAATTTTAAGTTATTTTTTAATTTAAAGTTTAATTTTATTTTTAATTTTAAGTTATTTTTTAAATTTAAAGTTTAATTTTTAATTTTAAGTTTAATTTTTTTAATTTTAAGTTTACTTTTACTTTTAATTTTATTTTTATTTTTAAGTTTAACTTTAAAGTTTAATTTTTAATTTTTAAATTTTAAATTTTTAAGTTTAATTTTTATTTTTTTAATCTTAAGTTAAATTTTTAATTCAAATTTAATTTTAAATTTTAAAATCCTTAGTCATCTCACCCGATCTACGTTTTCAATTAGAGAATCCTATAATTTTGTGAGATGAGGTAAGGTTAATTTGAGGGTTTGGTTAAACTTTGTGTTATATTCAGATTTAGCTTTAGGTTCAACAAATAGATATGTTTTGGATAAACTTCTGAGTTATGGCGAGTCACTTGGACAACATTAGAATAACCATGCCTTCGAGGTTTTCCAAATAGTCCTATCCATTGAATTTTGTACAAAACCTTGGTCTAACTAGTTAGAATTTGTAAGGGGTAGCTTCAATTAGTTCCACTAAGTCAAATGCACCATGCCGAAGCCATATCTTCCTAGACATGCATATATAGAGTTACCCTAACCTACTACCATCCAAAACTTCACCAGTATAATTGTCAAGTTAAACTGTTGTCCCTATTTTTGCTAGTCCTAATTACCTCAGTCGGGTAAGTTGTTATTTTGGAGGTGACAACTAATTTGGAGCCTACCCCTGAATTATTAAGTTTGATTTTTAAGTTTTGAGTTTGTGTTGATTACTTTCTTAATTATAGTGGACTTGATGGTAATTTGATTTGTTTGATTTTATTTCATTTTTAAGTCTAGAATTTAGTTTTGAAGATTTGTTTTGGTTTGAATTTAAGGTTTTAGTTGGATTTGATTTTATATAATGGATCTCATTTTTAGGTACTTAATATTGGTTGATTCCTACTTGCGTGGTTAGACACGCTTTTGGAACCCAAGTTTTGGGTATTATTTTGATTAACTAATGATATAAAGGATTTGTTGGTTGAGCTAGACTTGTATCCGAGTCCGAACTTGTTATATATAGCTCTTTGTGACACAAGTATCATGTCGAGATACTTGGATCTAGTTATGAATTTTTGTAGTAATTCTTTTACTTCAATTATTTCATTTTTTAGACTGAGATTATCCTCCTCAAGGTTTGCAACTCGAGTTAGGATTTCAGCTTGAATTGGTTCAGTTGTTGAACTTGATTTTAATTGTTCATTAAGTTCGTTATTTTCTTTTGTTAATTTATTTATGTAATTTTTAGAGTTAGTTAATTTCTTATTTAAACATATAATAATTTTAAAAAATATTTTGCTTAAAGTAAAGTATACCTCAACGAAATGTTTGGAAACGAGTGCGGACTCGTGGCTCGATTCAAGTTCGGACCCGTCTTCTGATTCATTCTTTGATTCTAATTTGTAAGCCATCAACGCGAGGTAGTTGATGTGATGCGGTTCTCCACCACCTGATTCATCTTCGAATGATTCATCTCACATTACTTTGATGACCTTCTTTTTCTTTAGATTCAAGAAATCGGTCTTGTAGTGCCCCTTCTTGTTGTATCCGAAGCATGTCACATTCTTGCTGTTAGAATTAGAGGCGGAGTTGATCTTTTGCAGGTCCTTTTTGTTGAATTTTTCTTTCTCCAGGTGAACATCTTTCTTATCAGGTTCACTAGGTGTTCTTCATCCTCTATGTCTTGGTTAGACTCAATTTTAGGTTCAAGTTTGGTTCTAGACTTTTCTTTTGATGCCCCTACAATAAGAGCAATACCTTTCTCAGTTTTGGCGTTAGTCTGTTCGTGAAGCTCTAATTTACAAAATAGTTCATCTAATTTTAATTTTGACAAATTCCTAGAAATCTTATATGCATTCACAATGGATACCCACAATGCATTTCGAGGAAACGCATTTAGAGCATACCTGATTAGATCCCAGTTCTCCATCTCGTGGACGATGGTGTGAAGTTCGTTGAGGATATCTTTTATCCTTGCGTGCAACTGACTGGTAGTCTCACTTTCCTACATTTTTATATTAAATAATTTATTTAGATATAAGTCTCTTCTCATTACCTTTGCGTCATTGGTCCCCTTGTGTAGTTCTATGAGTTTGTCCCATAGCTCTTTGGCATTTTCATAAGGGCCAACGTAGTTCAGCTCTTCTTTTGTTAGCCCGCACTGGATTGTGTTGATGGCCTTGAAGTCAATTTGTATTTTTCTTCATTTCCGGATTTCAAATTTTTGGGTCCATTGGAATTCTAGCGCTGTCTATTGGTACTTTGTACCCTTTGGTGATGCTGAACCACTGGTCGAAGTCCATTTTTAGGTACACCTTCATCCGCTTCTTCTAGTATGGGAAGTTGCCATCGTTGAAGAGGGGAGGACAGACGATGCTGTATCCTTCATTTTGGGCCCTTTTAGAACTATAGATAGAAAACTAAAAGAGGTGCCAAGACTTGGTCTTGGATTAGTAGAGTTTAAGATAAGAAATATAAAAGAACTTGAGAGGTGTTGCACCAACTTCAAGTTAAAATTGAATGAAAAATTATCTAAATAGATAAAGTTTTAACAATTCAAATAAAATACCAAAAACAAAACAAAAATGATTCCCACGGCTTGATTAGTGGTTGCACTAATTCAGAGATTGGTGATTGCAACAATTCAGAGCAGAACTTGACTCTGATACCACTTGTTGGATCGATCGCACATGAGAGGGGGGGGGGGGTGAATCTGTTAGTTAGAGCCCTAGAGTCAATCATTTGATGATTGTATAGACTCATGTATATCATATTCTTGTATATTAATAAAGACATTTGTTTGGTTATTATACTTATTTATATTAGTGCCAAATAGACTAAGTATAATAGCGTCCTTGAGTAGAAGGCTCATACCTATATCAATCGATTAGTTGAATCGATAGTGAGATGATATAGGGAACACTACTCTAAATCATTCCTAGTCGAGTATTAACATTCAGGGACAATGTTAATACAATAAGACTAGCATGTGGGTCAGCTCGATGACTTGATCTTACAAGTCATGGATATAGAGATATCAAGCTGACACATGAGTATGCATTAGAGAATGTATACTGAATGACCCGCCATGAGAAAGTATCATGGATCATTATATGAGTGTCATATACTTTCTCATGTGGCTATTAGTATGACTATTAGTCCTTAGACCTGAAGTCACCATGGATCCCTACATAAGGAGTTATGTACTTTGGTTTCGTCAAACGTCACCCGTAACTGGGTGGACTATAAAGGCGATTACTGGGTATATAACGAATTATGTAGAGGGATGTGAGTGATGTAGATGGGATCTATCCCTCCCATATGACGGGAGCGACATCGGTATTCTTGATAGAGTGAGACCACTAAGTGCATGGCCATGCCCAAATGAGTCAACATTAGATGTTGAGCTCATTTGATCGAGTGAGTCTACTTGGAGTTCAAGATTTAGATTGATTAGAGGATGACACGGTCTATGCCTCATATTGATCAATCTAGATGTCTAGGATAGAAGGACACTTGTCATTATTTTGTGAGTAGTCACAATTGGTAGTCACAAGGTGATGTCGGATCTCGACATTCTTGTAACTTGGGTAGTAATGATGTGTTGCTAGATACCGCTCATTACTTATGCTCCTAAATGAGTTTAGGGCATTGCCAACATTACAAGAACCTATAGGGTCACACACTTAGGACAATTAGATGGAGATTAGGTTCATATGATGAACCAAGAGGATTAGATTCATTTGATGAATCAAATTGGATTAAGAGTAATCCTAATTGGGCTAACTTGAGTTCGACTCAAGTTGATTCATGTATTTAATGCGTCTAATTTAGATTATGACTTATTAAATCAATTTAATTTAATGAATTAGATTCATTATATTAAATTGGCTCGAATCAAATGGTTGGATTAGATCAACCATGGTAGAGATTGAGTCAAGTTTGACTTGACTAGAGAAGGAAGACCAAAGGTCAATTTTGACTTGACCTTTTGCCACCTCATTGGTGAGTTGGCATTAGGTGGACCAATGATGATATTCCACATCATCATGGATGCCACCTCATGGAAGTTACAAAGCCATTTTCTTATTAACTTCACATTAATTGCATTTAATGGGGAGTTACACTAGAAGAAAGTGGTCGGCCACTTTGTGAATGAATGTGAATTCATTTTTCATTCAAGTGTGGTGAATCTTCCTCCTTCTTTCCTCTCAAGCTCTCCCTCTCCCTCTCCTCCTTGCTTGGCCGAATCTCACCAAGGTGCTAGCACACCTTTGTGTGAGGTTTTCTCCACCTACGTGTCCGTGTGGATACTTCTAGAAGACCGGCGCTTGACGGTCTAGAGATCCGGCAACTCCTTGGACGAGCGGGATAAGCGAAAGGCACGCTTCGAAGGTATAACCCTTATCTAGTGTAGATCTAAAGGTTTTACAAACTCGTACAAGAAAAGGTTTTCAAAAAGTTTTGTTTACGAATCTTTGCACAGATCTACGGCTTTGGGTGACTCGGGGTTTCCGCGACGTGAAAAAGCAGTTTTCGCGGCCCGAAGAACCCAACAGAATCATGTGGTTTTCAAAACTCCTTTTGTCAGTTTTAAAATCACAAGTATATGCAGTTGAAAGTACGTATGAAATTGAAATTAAAAAGACACGAGAAAGACACAAGCGGTTTACTTGGTTCAGAGCCTTCGGCGACTCCTACTCCAAGACCTAGGTCCCGTGGACCTATCGATGGATAATCCACTAACGGCCTCTTCCAGTACCTCTGGAAGAGGAAATCGAGTACAAAGAAATTCGAACAAGTGTAACACACTGCACTTGTCCTTTTGTAGTAATCATGTACACAAATGAAATGTTACCAAGACATTTAGAAATAGAAGTAGGAGCACTCATGTGTTGGTGTCAGTCTACTGGCTGCAATTGGAAGTTCTTGAAGCAGTTGTCAAGCTCAGCAGCTTCACAGCAGAGTCGTAGCAGAAGCCTAGTGTAGTCGGAAGCTTAAAAGGATACGCGGTAGCTCCTATATCAGTGTTATTTGAATGCCTTCTCGAGACTGCCTTATATAAGGCATGGAAGGCACCTTCCATAGCCATTGAAGGCGCCTCCAATGGGCCTTATCCGCGGTGAGGTCAAAATTTCCTCCATAGCCATGGAAGATGCCTTTTATGAATAGTACAAAGGCGCCTTCAGACACTGTTCATCCGAAGGCAAATATACTCCTTTTGTTCTGCAAAATAATGTTAGTCCAAATAACTTGCAAAATAAATATTAGGACAATAATAATTAATAATAAAGAGTAGTAATTAGTTCCTATCCTCGCAGGACCAGGAACTTGTCAAGGTCTCAGTTTAGAGATCCTAAATGGACCTAAACTAGAACGACGCCTACTGTTCCTCAACCGGAATACGTCCTCACAAGGTCACTCTTCTCTAGTGACTTACCTTAACTTACCAACTTGCTAGACATCCGGTTAGTCCGTCGACCTGTCTGGACTTCATACCAACTATTCGGTCGTCCCATTGACATAGCTAGATTTCTTGCCATATATGTGGTCATCCCGTCGACCTATCTAGACTTTGTACCAACTATCCAGTCGGCCCATTAACCTAGTTGGATTTCCTGCCAGATATCCGGTTAGCCCGTCGACCTATCTGACCTTCTCCTGCACACTTAATCAAGTTGTTAGATCACAACAAAACCTAACTTAACTTACTTGTTATTCATCAAAACCTGAGTTAAACCGTTAATGCAAACTATACCAATAATTAATACATGTTAAATGCATATTAATAAAACATAATTTGATTTTATTGCATTGTATATGACATATCAATTAATTAATTGAGCCTAGATTTAATTAATTGGTTGGGTTTGACTTAAAACGAATCTGGTTCACTGAACCAAACTAAATTGGTTTGAACCACTTTAATTAAAATCATACCCAAGTCTGGTTCAAACTATTAGTTGGTTTAACCAGACCAGATTGGTCCAATCAAACCCATAATTGATTTAAATCATTGATTGATTTAATCAAACCATGATAGTTAAATTAGACCCCAATCTTTTCAAACCATTAGTTAGTTTAACCGAACCAGTTTGATTAAAACCATAATCGATTTGGGTTGATTTAATAGGGCTTGGACTAGATATGATCAAATGACCAGATTTGTTCTATAGGTTAAATTTGATCAAATAGATTAGATTTGTTCTAATGAGTCAGACTTAAACCAATGGACATTGGGTTGATCAAACGGACTTAAGTTTGTTTACTAAGTTTGAGATTGACTTAAATGAACTTAGATGAAACAATAACAGAACATAGGTATAGAAGATCCCTGTCCAATTAGATTAGTTCTAACGAGGACATTGGACAGAGCACAGGATCTGGATTCCCAATCGACCGATCAAATGAGTCAATCAATTTAGACTCCTGAAAATCAAGAAGATTTGTTTTTCTTGATTAATAATGTTGGTTCTATTCCTGTATAAATTGAATGAAATCGATTTTCTACTGGTTAGTTGGTTTCATTTTGACTTATTTAATTCTAATTCACCTAAAAACTCAAAAAAGAAGAGTTTCCAATCCTACATAATTACAGGATCTGGGCGTTGATTTGTTCACTGCCAGAGAATCTAAGGTGGTAGCACAACAAATATGGAGGTTCTTCGAAGGGAGAATCTTATATGCATTGTTTGTGTGGAACTACTTCACCATTAGTTCCTAGAGGAGCATTCTAAAGAATTTGAGAAGGATCCGGAGGAAGATTTGGAAGAATCTGAGGAAGATTCTGAAGAAGTTTCGATGATAGATCAAATTGAAAATCTTGAAGTTGGTCTATCTGAGATTGCCTCAAATAAGTCCAGATTGAAGGGGATTATGTTGGCCACAACACTAGTCTCTGTTCTAGTGGAAGTGGTGTTAGCTTATCTAATTTGTTAGAGTTTTGTTATTGTTACTATCATTATATATGAACAGTATTAGTCTATTTAGTTCATGTTAGTTTGTTATATGTTAACAATATACAACATGTTTATGTGAATGATATGTTCATTCATATACTAATTACTCTACATGATAAATGATTAGTTCATTTTATTAAATGATTACTTCATTTAATTAAAGTAATCATTGGTAGAATAATGATTAGTTCATTTGTTGGGATGTATGTAATAATATTGATCAATGTTGATATGATTAGATCATACAAATGATGAATAAAAACGTAGTTATCACATGATTTTGTAAACTAATTCAAATTAACAATGAGTCAATCATAAATTGCATGCATATGAATTACACTGAATACTAAATAATATGTTTATTTTATGTTAGATCATGGCAAATAAGAACATCATAGCTAAACTCAATAATAGAGAGAATTTATATGAGGATAACTACAAAATCTGACAACTCAAGATACAATATGTTCTTGAGGAAAAGAAGTTCTTGAGGCTATAAAATAGGTTATGGAAGAACCTGTTGATGGTCCCACTACACAGAACAGACGAGATCTTGATGCCTATAATGCATGAAAGAAGAAGGACTCCACTGCTAAGGGGATATTAATTAGTTCAATAATAGATGACCTAGTTTTTGAATATGAGTCGTATCTTACGACTCATGCAGTCTGGGTAGCCCTTAAGGAGAAATACAATGGAGTAAGTCTGAACAAATTTTGACAGCTGACTATTAAGTTTGACAACTATAAGAAGAGTCTGAATCTTTCAATGGTTCAACACCATAGGGAGATGTCGAACATGATTTGAGAGTTTAAAACTACTGGTCATGAGTTGACTAATGAACAACAGGTTCAAGAAATTATTCATTCTCTTTCAAATTCTTGGGAGACCATATAACAGAATATCCTAACTCATAGTGAGAGTATTAAGACTTTCATTGACATCTCACGCTATATAGAATTAGAGGCGGAAAGAGTTGAATCTGTAAGTATTTTTGGACTAGCCTATGTGACTATTGGTTTTATTAGATCATCTAGATCCAAGAAAAAGAAATGGTTCACGAAGGGGAAGAGAAAGAAGAAAGAAGTTGATGCTGTGGGATAAGTCCCAATCAAGAAGAAAGGAAAGAAGATCAGATTGAAGTAATGCAAGTGTGTCTTCTTTTCTTGAGCATTTTGTTGCTAATTCAATGTTGTTAGCTGATTCTTATCCTTTGCAAATTATAGATTCAGAAGTAAACAACCATTAGTTTGGGATTGTGTTACATTTGTAGAGTATCGACGGGTACCAACTAGCAACAAATAGATCTATGTAGGAAACAATGCAACAGTTGAAGTCAAAAGTGTCGGCACTTGCAAACTCAACCTCCGTGGTGGTAATGTTTTGTTTCTACATGATGTCTTATATGCTCCTAAAATTTGACAAAATCTTATTTCCGTTACAGGTCTTCTTCATTTAAGGTATTGTACTAATTTTTATAGTCGAAGTGTTGAACTTAAAATTGACTTAGTGTTAATTGGATATGGTTTTTTTTTCTCAAATGGTTTTATGATTCTTAAGGTAGAATCAGATGTCAATTGTGCTATTAAGGATTGTTTTTCAAACATTGCTTTAACTAGTGATGCATATATAACAAATGAGGTTTGGCATGCTAGATAAGGACACATAGGACAAGAACGTATGAATCGGTTGGTTAGAGAGAGTTTATTGGGCACTCAGGCTAAGATTCACTTATCTATATATGAGCATTGTCTTACTGGAAAAGCAACTAGAAAATCATTTGGTAAGACTATAAGAGCTGAATCATCATTGCAATTAATTCATTCGGATATTTATAGTCCAATGAATGTGAAGGCTAGACATGGATCTTCCTATTTCAATGACTAGTCCAATGACATTTATTGATGATTTCTCTCATTTTGGTCATGTGTATTTGATTTCTCATAAATCAGAAGCATTAGATTACTTTAATCATTATGTGAATGAAGGTGAGAATCAAACAGAATCATTGCAATTAAGACTTTATGTACTAACTATGGAGAAGAATATTTGTTTAATCAGTTCAAGGCAATGTGTAATGATAGAAGAATTATTAGATAGCTAATAATCACAGGAACTCCACAGCAAAATGAGGTTATTGAAAGAAGAAATATAACTCTTCTAGATATGGTTAAGTCTATAATGGTTCATATCTCCTATTAGGGAGATGCATTGTTAGTTGTGGCCTATAAAAACGTTAGACAAGAAAAAGAAATCAAATTAAATAATTTGAGACCCTGGGGTCAGCTGCTTTTGTTCATGATAGTTCTCATAAGTATGAAAAACTAGGACGTAGGGGTAAGACATGTATCTTTATTAGATATCATGAGACCTCTAAAAGTTATGTTTTCATAGGTGAGCAACTAGATGGAACCATCTCTGAAATACATTCGAGAGATGCTACTTTTCTTAAAACAGAGTTCTCAACCAGAGGTGATGTTGATAAAAGTGTTCCTTTTTTTGGAGGATGATATATTATCAACAAGAGAGGTGTCAAAAAAAGATGCTTGAGTTTAGTCAAACCAATGGGAATGATTTGCTAAGTTATAAGTTGACTTCTCAACAATCCAACTTACGAAGAAGTGTTTGTAAGATTAAACCTTGAAAATGATTTGATATTGAGAATAAGACATTAATAACACTCAGTTGATGCAATGAACATCAAACGGTTGAGGAAGCATTAAGATGCTCAGTTAGAGAAAAAAGGTAAGTTGTAATGGATGAGGATTTTGGAGTTAATGAGAAAAAAACAAGTTTGGGATTTAGTCAATCTTCCTCTGGGCCAAAGGGCTATTGGGAATAAGTTGATTCTCAAAATCAAGAGGAAAGCGGATGGATCAATTAATCGATACAAAACTCGACTAGTTGCAAAAGGATATACCTAAATGAAGGGTATTATTTTTGAAGAGAAGCTGAGTATATCTTAGAAGTAAAGATCATAAAAGATCAATCAAAAAGACTTTTGAGTTTGTCTCAAGATGCTTATATCACTAAGATGCTACAATACTTCGATATGTCGAATTGCAACATTATATCCCAAGACTCCTGAAGAAATAGTCGGAAAAAAACTATATTATACTAGTGCTATTGGTAGTTTAATGTACACTATGTTGTGTACTCATCTTGATATAAACTATGTTGTTGACTTAGTTAGTCGTTTCCAGTTAAACCCAGGATCAAGTCACTAGAAAGCGGTGAAGAGGATATTAAAATAACTCAAAAAGGATAACAGATTATTGTATTTGTTTCCAAGGATTTATGATGAGCCTGAAGGGATGTATAGATGAAGATTAGGCAGGAGACCTTGATGAAAAAAAATCCACATCTAGCTATACCTTCTTGCTAAATGGTGGCTCCATCTCATGGAATAGCAAGAAGCAGACTTATGTAGCATTGTCAACAATGGAAGTTGTGTGGCTTGGCTTGTGTAACCTTGTCGACAATAGAAGCTATATATGGCTAGGCTTGTGTAGCCTTGTCAACAATGGAAGTAATGTGACTTGCGCATCAGTTGTGCAACAATTTGCCTGGTTGAAAAGGTTCTTGAAACATTTGAAAATTGTTGAGGACAATGAGAGTCCTGTTTCAGTGTACTGTGATAATGAAGCTGAGGATCCCAAATATTACAACAAAGACAAGTATATAGAATTAAGTATAATTTTGTAAGGGATATTGTAGATAAGAAAATAATAATTCTTGAGTATATCCCTACGCATACTATACTTGCAGATCCGTTTACTAAGCTATTGACTAACGAGTCATTTCAAAGATATGGGAAGTCTTTGTGACTTCATAAAATGTAACACGTTGTAAAATGTCATGATCCATTCAGTGTATATATGTTGTTATATTTTGGATTAAAGTCTCGATAATCATGTTGGCAGGTTGAGATTGGTCCAGTCATATAGACAATCATCTCTATTTGGTAAGTATAAATAGGGGTAAGACCATTACTTATGGGACAACTTATGCAGTTGTGAATATTGACATACCTATAAGTTAAGGCCACCTTGATAATTGTGTCAAGATGATATCATTTATGTAATGATCGAAGTAAATCTACCAACCATTTATACGACCAGATTAGAATTTATATATTGAATTCAGGATTAGACATTAAGTATGTCTAGATCAAAATCTGTATGATGTTAAAATTTGAGAAAAACATGCGCTCTTTTTAGTAAAGAGAATAACATTGTAGTATGTGATTCATACCACATGTGCTATGGCGACAAGAAGGGTAGTAGGAGAATGGATCCCTACTTCTCTACTATATACGACCCTTGAGATTATAAGTTAATCTCAATTTTACTCTAAGTGACTATTTAGCTGTCTACTTGAAGTTATAATCAGTGTCTACTACTTTAGCATGTTTCTTATAGGCTATCGATGATTCAGTCTATGAAGGATAGCTAGGAAAGCGACTGATTAGAATGAATAGATTCTAGATAAAATGGAAGTCTAAATAGATTTACATCTTTTGATATTATTCACTGGTCGACCCATTTATGTTATGTATAGATTGTGAATATTGAATATGGAACATACTCTTGACATAAGTCATTATGAGAGAGTAGAGATGTTTATATTGATGTAAATGAAGATTATTTAATCTGGGTAAATAGAAAGACATGAATATTTCCAAAATAATGGTTATGTGCCACTTGGAGATTAGATGTTTCCTAGATAACGAATATGTATCGCCAGGAGAGAGACTATATGTCATTATTGTTGTAACCCCAAGGTTATTTTGGTGTGATCAACAAGTTAAGTTAGGTCCTGTGTATTTTTAACCTTATGTCTAAGTGTGCAGGAGCTTAGGAGCACAGGTAGTCGAGCGGAAGACATAGCTAGTGAGAAGGACGGCACGCGGTGCGTCCGAGGGATGAGGCGCTACTGAAGAGTACACCGGCGGACGAGAAGAAAGCGTGCGGTGGTTCCGAGGGATGAGAAGCCGAAGCGGAAGAATGCTCGGGAAGCAAGAGACACAGCTAGCAAGAAGGTCGGCACGTAGTGCGACCGAGGGACGAAGACTCCGGATGAGTACACTGGCGGACGAGAAGGAAGCACGCGGCGATTCCGAGGGACGAGAAGCCGGAGCGGAAGCCTGCTCGAGAAGGCCGGGTGTTGGGTTTGGGTGAGCCCTTTTCTGGATGGCCGAGATCAAACAAGCGAATGGATCAGGAGTTGAAGACCCAGACCGAGGCGAACTGAACAGGATCAGAGGTCCTGGACGAAAAAGTAAACTAGTGTTGACTTTATGGCTCCGTGCCCGGAACCATTCCAAGCACCAGAAACAGCCCGGAGTGCCCGGACCTGAACTTTGACCAGGATCGCGTCAATCACGATCTGAACATTGGACGATAAAGTTTTATCCCCCCCAAGGCACCCGAAACCCCTTCGGGGCACCCCGACCAAGGCTATAAATATAGCCTTGGCCCAGAAGCTTTTCATCAATTACAAGCAATTCACTTCCAACACTTGTACGCTCAATTTCTAGATTAGCTTCTCTGTTTTACACTTCAACGTTGTACAAGCCTTCTCCGCCTGAAGGAGTATTTATTGCTACATTTTCCTTGGATTAACAACCTCCCCGGTTATAACCAAGTAAATCCCGATGTGCCTCATCTTTTCTGTTTTTCTGTTTAAGTTTTAATTTATGCAAGTGTTATGTTGAAAGATCGAGAAGGGTTGTGCTTTTATTTTTTGCAGGCTATTCAACCCCCCTTCTAGCCAGCCGGTGTGATCTAACAAGTGGTATCATAGACAAGGTGCTTCAGGAGGACTAATCGCCGATCGAAGACAAGACAATGGTCGGACCGAGCATCTACCCGCCGAAGTTCGAAGGGGATTTCGCTACCTGGAAAAAGCGAATGCAGGTATTTTTTACAACAGATTTTGAGTTAATTCTAATAATGGAATTTGGTTTTGTAGCTCCAGAGGGCAAAGAAAAATATCAATGGACGAAAAAGGAGCATGCCGACTACATGGCGAATGACAAAGCAGAATACCATCTGTTAAGCGTTCTCCCGCCATAAGAAGTCAACCGGATTGGGAACTACGACTCGGCAATGAAACTTTGGGAGAAGTTCCTTGAGCTGCATGAAGGAACGTCCGAAGCTAAGATCGCTAGATGAGATCTACTTCGTAATCAGCTCACCAGCCTACGACTTGGGGAAGACGAGACAGTTGCGCATCTGCACTCAAGAATTAATGAAATCATCACTAGACTATCGAATCTCAGAGAAAATGTAAGTAATCGAGATTCGCTAAGGTATGCGTTAAATTCTTTTACGAGAAATTCAAAATGGGCATCACTAGTAGATGTCGTTTGTATTTCAAAAGATTTAGAAAAAATTACATTAGAAGAATTATTCTCGACATTGAAGTGCACGAATCAAGATGTGCAGGTTTCAAGGAGGCCAAGTAGAACGTTGCCCTCAAAGCATCGAGAGACGAACCTGAGTCGGAGTCTTCTCTCGACGACGAGGTGGTAATGATGGTAAGACAGTTTAAAAAACTTTATAAATCTTGAACCTCTAACCATCCACAGGGTAAAAAGAAGGATGATCCGTTGCTACCATTGTAACGAAGAAGGGTACGTCAAGGACAACTAGCCCAAGCTAAAGAACAAGTACAAGGATAAAGGTAAGAAGCCTATCCAAAAGCGCAAGGTCCTAAAAGCGACATGGGACGATACGTCGTCCGAGTCGGAAGTCGAGGCATTCTTCGTGCTCGCATTAATGGTGAGTCATCAAGACGACGAATACGATTCAAGCTCTTCTGAAATGAGCATCGAGAGCATCGATGAGGGAGAGCTACGTCGGAAGAAAGCAACAATTCAGGGGGAGACACGGATAACGAGATCGACAAGGTAAATCAGGTACGATCTCTTCCTCCCGATAAACTCTTTAAATTCGTTAAATTGTTAACAAAAGATTGCTACAAATTAAAAAAAGAAAATAAAAATTTAAAAGTAATACTAGCTAAATCTTGCCCTCTAGAAGATTTAGACAAATCAAAATAAGAAAATGAAAAATTGAAATCAAAAAATATAAATATGAAAATTCAAGTAGAAAACTTGAAAAACCATGCATGCTCATCTAATACAAATTTTAGAAGATTTAATAATTTAAAATGGAATTTTATATATCATAAGAGACAAATTAGGAACATTTCAAAAAGATATGTCCGTAAGAAATTTTTAGTCAATCCAATAGGCTGGAACCTATATTGGGTTCAAAAGTCTTGTCTGACTTGAACTTGAACTAATTAGATTTAGAGCTTTCAGCAAGAAAATTAGACATTAAAATTTATTTTTGAGGATTTGTCTAAGGAAGTGGTTGTTGCTCCAATAACTAACAAGGCCTAGTGCCTCACCACAGTTTGGAAGCCAAAATATAGAAAAAAAATGTTTAATTAACTTTTTGATAAAAACATTAATGTGGAAATTTAATAATGCTTTAAAAAGTCTTTTAAACATTTTTTAAAATTTTCATAATTTACTTTGAAATTTTTTTTGTGCGTAAAACTTTTACTTAAAAGTTAAAAGTTTTTCTGAAATTAGAAATTTCTGCTTAAAATCTTTACTTAGAAAAATTTTCAAAAATATTTTTGCAAAATTTCCTAAGTCAGGATTTTTTTATAATTCTCTTACTTAAAGCTTTACTTAGAATTTTTTTTTATACTTAGAGTTTTTCCTTAGAAAATTTTTTTACCTAAAGTTTTACTTAGAAATTGTTTAACTTATAATATTTGTTGCTAAAAATTATTGCAAATTCTCTAACTTAGAATTTATTCAACTTAGAATTTTTGTTAAGAAAGTTAGAAATCTTTTTTAACACTTAGATTTTTTTTCGGAACCCCATTTTTTTTATATGATCAAAGGGGGAGAAGGAAAAGTATAAGTCTAGGGGGAGGTAGACCAAAATTTAAATTTTCTATCTTTTTATACTTTATTGCAAAATTAGTTAGTTTATTTTTTATGTCTATTTTCCCTAGCTTAACTTGGGTTGCTTACATCAAAAAGGGGGAGATTGTTGGAACCCTAAGGTTGTTTTGGTGTGATCAACAAGTTAAGTTAAGTCCTGCGTGTTTTTTAACCTTGTGTCTAAGTGTGCAGGAGCTTAGGAGCACAGGTAGTCGAGCGGAAGGTGCAGCTAGTGAGAAGGATGGTACGCGGTGCGCCCGAGGGACGAGGCGCTGCGGAAGAGTACACCGACGGACGAGAAGGAAGTGTGCGGTGGTTCTGAGGGACAAGAAGCTGGAGCGGAAGAATGCTCGGGGAGCAAGAGACGCAGTTAGCGAGAAGGTCGACACGGGGTGAGACCGAGGGACGAAGACTGCGGATGAGTACACTGGCGGACGATAAGGAAGCACACGGCGATTCCGAGGGACGAGAAGCCGAAGCGGAAGCCTGCTTGAGAAGGCCAGGAGTTGGGTTCGGGTGAGCCCTTTTCCGGATGGCCAAGATCACACAAGCGAGTAGATCCAGAGTTGAAGACCTGTACAGAGGTGAACTGAACCGGAGTAGAGGTCTCGGATAAAAAAGTCAACTGGTGTTGATTTTATGGCTCTGGGCGGCCGGAACAGCCCGGGGCGCCCAGAATGCTTTCGGGTGCCCGGACCTGAACTTTGACCAGGATCGCATCAATCACGATCTAAACATTGGGGGGATAAAGTTTTATCCCCCCAGGGCACCCGGAACCCCTTCGGGGTGCCCTGACCAAGGCTATAAATATAGCCTTGGTCCAGAAGCTTTTCATCAATTACAAGCAATTCATTTCCAACACTTGTACGCTCAATTTCTAGATTAGCTTTTCTGTTTTGTGCTTCAACATTGTATGAGGCTTCTCCGCCTGAAGGAGTATTTAGTGTTACATTTTCCTTGGATTAATAACCTCCCCGGTTGTAACCAAGTAAATCCCAATGGGTCTCGTCTTTTTTGTTTTTCTATTTAAGTTTTAATTTATGCAAGTGTTCTGTTGAAAGATCGAGAAGGGTTGTGCTTTTATTTTTTACAAGCTATTCAACCCCCCTTCTAGTCTGCCGCCGCGATCCAACAATTATGAGAATGTCTCTTATTCGTTCTATAGAGGAGCTATGTAAGGTGTAATAATCTTCTTAGTAATAATTGTTCAGTGTGCTTGCTGTCGCACGAATAATTTTTCCTAAAGTATAGATTGGATGTTCTTATTTGGTCATTGTGACTAACTAGTTCTTATTTGGTCTTTGTGACTCATTAGTGTTTTATTTTAGTCTTTGTGACTTGATTACAAAATAGTCTATGTGACATAGATAGTTTTTGTGACTAGATGACCTTTATGGATTGACTTGGATGAGTGGAAGATGTTGGAGTTAAGAAGATGAAAGGAAACCCCTTCCCCTTCATCTTCTAGCTCATTTAATTCCTCTATTAATAGAGGGAGAGGAAGAGTCATCTCTTATGATAGATATGTGTCCAAGCCAAACAAGAAGTGGGAAGCTTGTTGTGTGCAAGGTTTGTGCAAAGTCAGGTTCATCCCATATGTGAAAGGTCTCTATGCAAGGTTCGTCCGTGTGCACAAGATTGTAAGAGGGAGTAAGCAAGTAATCGGCAAGAAGAACATCCGGTAGAGAGGGATTTCATTCATGGAATCTTGAAGAGCTTTCTAATTCGTTTGTGATTGCTCTTCCGATGACAAGTTATTCTTTTATATCTTCTCCGATCTCTTCTCCGATCTTCTTCTCTAAGCATCACTGTGAGTTGTTTTTCGTTTTGTATGAAAAGCAAAGATCAAGATCTACTTTGGGAGATCACTGTGAGTTTTATAGCTTTTGTATTTATATATATTTTTCATGCTTTAGAACTATCAATAGCTTCCTAGCACCCGGAAGGTGCCTTGTCAGCTAACAGTCAGATCGAAGGAGAAGGCATTTCTTTCACACTTTTTTTTATGAAACACACTTGTATTCATTTCTTTCACACTTTTTTTGTTTCTTTCATGCTTAATCGTTGTAAGGGTCTTCTCCGCCTCTAAATTGTGGTCAAAGAAAGAGATCTTCGTAGTACATTTCATAGTCTTGGACTATCAACATTCTAGTTGCAAACCAAGTAAAAAATTAGTCTCTAGACCTAGGCTCTGAACCAAGTAACAGAAATGAGTTATTTATTTTCCACTGCACTACTCTTATTTTAACGTCTAAAAGGAAAACTTTTTAATGTACGATATTCACCCCCCCCTCTATCGTATCTTTTGATCCTTCAGGTAATTCTTGTTATGTACCCTTAGAAAATTTTTCAAAATTTTCTAACTATTTATTTAATTTTTTTTCTGTTTTTTGATGTGATCAAAGGGAGAAAAATAAATATAAGTTAAGGGGAGGTAGGATAATTAAAAATTTATCCTTATACTTATTTACAAAATTATTGGTTTCATTGTAAATTTTCTTCACTTAATTATTTTATTACATTTTTTTAACCTAAACTTTAATATGGGTTGATGCACATAAAAAAGGAGGAGATTGTAAGCACCCTTTGGTAGTTTTGATGTGGTCAACCAAGTTAAATTAGGTCCTGTTTATGTTTGATGGCTTGTGTGTAAGTGTGCAAAAATTTAGGAGCACAAGAAGTTGAGCGAAAGATATAGAGAAGGATGACACGGGAAGCGAGTCGACGGACTCGGTGTATTCAAGAGACGAGGTGCTGCAGAAGAGTACACTGGTGGACAAGAAGGATGTGCATGACATTTGAGGGACGAGAAGTTGGGGAGGAAGTCTGCTAGAGGAGAAGGTCAGAATTAGGTTTGGGTGAGCTCAACTTTGATTAATCGGAGCATCACCTATGGGAACTAAATCAGCTTGGAGGTTGATCTACTTCATGGAAGGCTCCTCCAATCGCTTGGAAGGTGCCTTGTATGAATAGTGCGAAGGCACCTTCAATACCCATTAGCCAAAGATAAAGTTTTATCTTCGACAAAAAAAACATCTTTGACAGATAAAACTTAATCTATTGAAGGCGCCTTGGAACTACTTGAAGGTGCCTCCGAGCCATGGATAGGGTTTTCCATGGATTATAAAAAGATCACTAGGAAGTTAGCAACAACTGAATTAAAATCCTATATTCATTTTCCTAGTCTTTTGAAAGCTTAAAAGTGTGTAAGGGCTACTCTGCCTTCAGCAAAGGAGTTCTAGTGGAGCTTTCTTCAACACCATGGATTAACAACCACATAAGTTGTAACCAAGTAAATAGATTGTCCTCTTACTTTTCTTTCTTTAATTATTCAGTTTTATTATTGTTTAATTTAATCGTGCTAATCTAATCAAGTCAAAGATTGAGAAAGGGTTTGAATTTTATTTTATAGGCAATTCACCCTCCTCTTGCAGGTTGCACAAGGACTAACAGATAACACTTGATAGGGCTCTTAAAATTAACATGTGGTGGCTATTGTGAAGGATAAGAATCTTAAGGGTGAACTAACCGGCTATTTTGGTCACTTCTAACCACTGATTTTTAATTATGTTATTTTTCATTAGCCAGTGCATGCTAGTAGGCCTAAAAAACCATTCATAATAAATGAATACTGAGGACATCTTGCAAGGACTGGCATAACCCCACTATGTATTGAGCCACCATCTGCTCCTCCATCTCGGATAAGTAATTTTAGGCAACCAACTAGTATAACTCCTTCATATAATCATCGACCAATCTCATGCTCTGTCTCAATGCATGAAGTCGCTAAAATAGAACTTGAGTGTAGCTGAAAGGAAGGAAGTGTTCCCTCATCCTTTTCTTCATCTTCTCCAATCAGTTATTTGGGATTAGCCCTGTGTGTCTCGTCAGTGCTACAACTATTCCCACCATGCTGATATTCAACCCTTGAGTTTGATGGAAATCAATTTCACCTTCATCTAATATGAAACTTCATTATAGTCAAAGATCCACTTCACTTTGTGGATCCAATCAACAAATCCCTTTGCTTATGACATACTAGAAAATTTGAGCATACAAACCTGATATAGGTTAGGTTTCATGGGTCTCCAATAAGTAAGGGAAAGCGGATAACCAAATGGAGAAGATAGGTCAATATTGGACGGGATATGCCTTCAGAGAGGCAGACCTATATCGATCAACATATACCTCAAAGGAGGTAGGCTAATATCGGCCGGGATTTATCTCAAAGAAGGTAGGCCAATATCGGTCGGGATATACTTCCAAATGATTAGATCATTGTCGACCGAGATATACCTCTAAGGAGGTAGGCCAATATCGGAAGGGATATACTTCCAAGTAAGTAGGCCAATACCGGTCGAGATATTCTTCCAAGTGGTTAGATCATTGTCAACCAAGATATACCTCTAAGGAGGTAGGCCCATATCGGTCGGGATATACTTCCAAATGATTTAATCATTGTCGATCGAGATATACCTCTAAGGAGGTAGGCCAATATCGGCCGGGATATACTTCCAAGTAAGTAGGCCAATACCGGTCAAGATATGCTTCCCAATGGTTAGATCATTGTCGACCGAGATATACCTCTAAGGAGGTAGGCCCATATCGATCGGGATATGTTTCCAAGTGGTTAGATCATTGTCGACCGAGATATACCTTTAAGGAGGTAGGTCCATATCGGTCGGGATATACTTCCAAATGATTAGATCATTGTCGACCGAGATATACCTCTAAGGAGGTAGGTCAATATCGGCCGGAATATACTTCCAAGTAAGTAGGCCAATACCGGTCGAGATATGCTTCCCATTGGTTAGATCATTGTCGACCGAGATATACCTCTAAGGAGGTAGGCCCATATCGATCGGGATATATTTCCAAGTGGTTAGATCATTGTCGACCGGGATATACCTCTAAGGAGGTAGGCCAATATCGACAGGGATATACTTCCAAGTAAGTAGGCCAATACCGGTCGAGATATGCTTCCAAGTGGTTAGATCATTGTCGACCGAGATATACCTCTAAGGAGGTAGGCCCATATCGATCGGGATATACTTCCAAGCGATTAGATCATTGTCAACCCAGATATACCTATAAGGAGGTAGGCCAATATCGATTAGGATATACTTTTAAGTAGGAGAGCTAAACATCGGTCAGGCTGAATCCTTGACAGGATACTTGATAAAAATCACATACCTGATAAGATATAATTTGGTGCTGGTTAGGATAATAAACATAGAGTAGCACGAACGAGCACTAAGCCTTATGAGAAGTAATAATAATTGATCAAACTGAATTAAGCTCAGCCTAGATCAACACAAGGAACAAAGTTATATATATAATATAGTAAAACAAGAGGCACAAGTAGGAAAGATAGAAATACCTTAAGAGAACTTGTGATACAGGAGAGAAGTAGCATTTTCAATAAAATAACTAATGAAGATATTTGCTGTATATGATTGTATAACCTGTGTTATGTACATTTTGGCGGGAAATGTGTTTTCAGATTGTTTCACAGGTACTAGACGACAAAGAAAATATATCTGGGGTACAAAGAAGATTCCTTAAAAGTCATTTACCACAGGTACACAGCTTACGTCATCTCATAATAAATACTAACAAACCGGGGTCCACTTCATGACTACAGAGGTTATATGAAGTGGTATAAAAAGGGGAATCCTCTCCGTTGGCTAGGTAAGTTCACATCATTGCACACAGTCAGAACCCTAATTTTTTGACTACTATTCATCTTCTTCCTCCTTCCTCTTCCACACCAAGAGAGAGTACTAACTTGAGCGTTGGAGGGCCTAGCCATGGATTCCCACCTCGGTCTTAGGTCATTGACGATAGTGTTGGCTGGTCTCTTGTGCGCAGGAGGTCTTGGAAGCTCCGAATTCAAGTGTCTCTTCGATTGGATTTCTTTCTCGTCGTCAGTTCTTCGTGCAAGGAGGGCATTCGGAGACCCTATTCTCCCCGATCCGCTTTGAGTTTCTCGGATCATTGTTCTACATATATCATACTTCACCAGCGGTAGGTTTTTTCTCTCCTGGATCACTGTCTTGTCTAACTTCTCAGACAGGATCAAATTTGGCGCTGTCTGTGGGAACTTCACCTGGATCTGAGACTACAAGATGGAAGAGGCCGGAAAATCAAACCTACTCACCATTAGTCGAGAGGATCTGGATTTCCTCATCAATTCTCACGTACAAAAAGCCTTACAACAATAACAACAACAACTTCAAGCTCACACTGGAGCTACTCTACAAACAACTTATAATCCGGCTATTTCAACTACTGAGCATCGAAAAGGAAAGGAACCGGAAGAGGAGGAACATGCGTATTTTCCCCCAGCTGCTGTTTCACCAACAAGACGTCCACGAGCCTTTCTTCGCACTCCCATGGAGCAAGGGGGTAGGAGGCCCGTGTTTCAAGAATCCTCTGGCGAAGCACCAGACAGAGAAAAGCGTAAGATCAAAATGATAACTAGTGATAGCTCACCAGAGAAAGTCATCTCCCCATTCTCTCAGAGCGTACTGGATGATCCGCTTCCTAAGCGGTATCAAAATCTTCAGATCGGTGAGTACACTGGAACGACAGATCCAGAAGATCATTTATTGAAATTTGAGAATGTAGCATTATTACAACAATTCTCGGATGGGATGAAATGTCGGATGTTCCTTACTACCCTCGGAGGAGCTGCGCAACGTTGGTTCAAAAGATTGCCAGAAAAGTCTATTCGAAAATTCAAAGACTTCAAGAATGTGTTCTACACCATTTCTCCAGCAATAAGAGATATCATAAGACTCCTTGGAGTCTATTTTCAATTAAGCAAGCATCCAAAGAATCCATCCGAGCCTACATCAAAAGGTTCAATCAGGTAGCCATCGATGTACCTAATGCTACCACAGAAATCTTAGTGAGTGCTTTTTCTCAAGGTTTAAATGATAATGATTTCTTTAAATATTTAGTGAGAAATCCTCCTATTAATTTTGATTCCTTGATTGAGTGTGCTACTGAATTCATTAATGTGGAAGAAGCTCAAGCCGCTCGTAGGAAGGAGGGTGTTACCTCTTCTCCCATCCAGGTTAAGGAGAAAGTTCCGGCCCCTGTTCCTTGACCAAGAGGGCCTAGAGCAACTCATCCACCTCACCGTCAACTAGAATATCGCCCACAAGTCGTACAACACATGGAGATACAGCCAGAGGCACCAAGGAGATGGTGCACTCATCATAAAACTAGCAGTCATCATACTGAAGACTGTTTTGTTTTAAGAAATAAACGAGCTAATAGGGAGCGTTATCAGAGGAAAAATTATTATCGACAGCAGTACCCCAGGTAGCAAAGACTGCTCAAACTGGAATATCGCCCGGTCGAGCCTTGGCAGGACACATTGCCGACCCCGGCCGGTACAAGCCAAGTGTCAGAAAAAGCTCCTTCCGAAGCTATGACGAATCGACAGGAAGAAAACAGGAGTAATGCTGCTCGGGGCAATATCAATATGATTGCAGGCGGACCCACTGATGGGGATTCTAATAGGGCCAGGAAAGCACATGCCCGAAGATTGGAAATTCTTGCCATGGGATGTAGCATGGAGCGAGCGGCCGGTCCTGAGATAAATTTTGGGCCTAGAGATCTCAAGGGGGTAGAGATACCCCATGATGATGCCTTAATCATTAAAGCAGTAATAGCCAACTATGTTATTTCTCGTACCTTCATAGACACGGACAGTTCTGTCAATATTATATTCAAAAAGGCTTTCGATCAACTACAGATTGACTCGAGTGAACTCCAACAGATGGTCACTCCTCTATATGGATTCACGGGAAATGAAGTGCAACCGCTGGGACAAATAAAGTTGGCCATATCTCTAGGAGTGGAGCCTTTGATGAGAACAAGGAGATCTTATTTCATGGTAGTAGACGCCCCATCCTCTTATAATGTGATACTGGGTCGACCTGCCTTGAACGAGTTCAGGGCGGTTGTTTCTACTTTCTGTCAGAAAATTAAATTCCCTATTGATGACCAAGTTAGGGAGGTGCGAGATGATCAGAAGACAACCCGAAAATGTTATGTAGAAATAGTTCGGTCCGAAGCTAACACTGCCCGAAAGATTCAAAGAATGGAAGTTAATGCTATTCAGGAGAAGCAGCCTGTTCTGGTTTATGAAGAAAAGGAAGAAGTTCAGACCCAGACCGGTCGACCTAAAGCTACTACATATATTGCGGCTGATCTTGACCCCACACTAAAAGTCGAACTGGTACAGTGTCTAAAGAAGAATAATGATGTATTTGCCTGGACGCCTAAAGAAGTCTCGGGCTTTTCTCCTACAGTCATGGAGCATTCCTTACATGTCTTCCCAGATGCCCGCCCGATCATGCAAAGAAAGAGGAATTTTAGCACGGAACAAAACCAAATCATCAAAGAAGAGATAACCAAACTTATGGAGGCTGGTTACATCAGGGAAGTACAATTTCCCAGCTGGTTAGCTAATGTGGTGTTAGTCTCTAAACCAGGAAACAAATGGCGAGTGTGCATTGATTTTCGAGATCTCAACAAAGCTTGCCTAAAAGATAATTATCCATTACCCAGGATCGATCAATTGGTAGACTCCACTGCTGGATGCGAGTGCATCTCTATGCTGGACGCTTATCAAGGATATCATCAGGTTCCCTTAGCTAAAGAAGATCAAGAAAAGGTCAGTTTTATAACATCTGAAGGTACTTATTGTTATAATGTTATTCCCTTCGGACTAAAAAATGCAGGAGCAACTTATCAAAGGCTTATGAATAAGGTCTTCCAGAAGCAGATTGGTAGAAATATGGAAGTATATGTTGATGATATCTTAATTAAGTCTCTTCAAGCTGTTGATCTGTGTAAGGACGTAGAGGAGACCTGCAAGACATTGAGACAATATGGGCTCAAGTTAAATCCGAGCAAATGTTTATTCGGTGCGAAAGGAGGAAAATTCCTGGGATATATGGTGTCCGAACGGGGAATAGAAGCCAACCCGAGCAAAGTCAAGGCACTTCAGAACATGGAGCCACCGCGCAACATGAGAGAAGCTCAAAGATTGACCGGTCGAATTACAGCCTTGTCTAGGTTCATTTCTAGGTCGGCCGATCGTAGCTTCCATTTCTTTAAAATACTCAGAAAAGCCAATAAATTTCAGTGGAATGAAGAATGTGATAAGGCTTTCCAAGAGTTGAAAGATTAGTTGTCTACTCTCCCTATATTAGCTAAGCCTATAGTAGGAGAGACTCTTTGGGTATATTTGTCGACTAATGAAAACGCTGTAGGCTCTGTATTAGTCAGACAAGAAGGTAAAGAACAACAACCTGTATATTTTTCTAGCCATTTATTAAAAGGAGCTGAGTTTAGATATACTACGCTAGAGAAATTGGCTTATGCACTAGTCTTGACCGCTCGGAGGTTGTGCCCATATTTCTTAGCACATGAGATTATTATATTAACCAACAGTAGTCTCGGACGGGTGTTACTCAACCCATTGGCATCAGGTCGGCTGTAACACCCATGAAATTTTAAGATAAGTATATGAGTATTATTTTCTTTAGAGCATAGAAATAAAAAAGAATAAGAGAAAAGGGAAAATAGAAACAAAAATAAAATAAGAAGAGGTGAGGTCAAGGATTGAACCTTGAACCTCCCACAAATAATGGAGATAAATTGATTGTATGACAACCACTAGGATAATGAATAATATATGGATAGAAAAGAATGGAATTTTAGTTAAAGGTGAGAAGAAAATAAAAGAAAACTAAACAAAAGAGCAAGAGAAAACCCAGTGGCTTACCTCCTCTTCCTCTTGGTTAAGAGAAGAAGCAAGCCAAAGGTAAATTGCCTACTTCCCTCCCTCTTTCTATTTTCATGGGAATTAAAGGAATGAGGGAAAATAGGAGTTGAGGGAATGAATGAAGACATGTTTCATTGGCAAAAGGAATAAATAGATTGGGAGAAGAAAAACAAGAGATTAAGTCCTTTTCTTTCTTCCTCCTTCCTCCTTCTTCATTCTTCACCGAACCAAGAACCCCTTCCCTCTCCTGATTCCAATAGCTAAGTTAAGTTCTTCTCCAAGAAAACTAATTTCCGAGAAGAAGACTTCAAGTTCTATCCCTTCCAAGCAAAAAGAAGCAAAAGGAGGTACAAGAAGAAGAAGCTTTCTCCTTCCTTGGCCCTTAGGATACTTTTCTTCTTAAGAAAAACCACTAGCGAAAGGATGTAAGTTTCCCTCACCTGTGGTACAATAGCTTTTGTGTGTTCTATGAGATTTGGTTACATAAAAATCTAAGAAAAACCTCATGAAGAATTTCAGCCAAGATAAGAAAAAAAAAAAAGAGAGAACCTAGGAAATGTAAAGATCTAAATTTTGACATGCTCAATATGTTCCTTGTGACATGTATTTTATGGTAGGGATTTATCTCATGTTCATATGTTAGAATGTTGATTAGAACTTAGAATCACACCCCTAGACTCTCGGATAAGCATGAATAAAAAAAAAAAAGATAGGTAAGCTAAGACTCAAACCAGGTATGTCTTTTATTGTTGATTTATGATAGGTGCCTTATGATGAGGAAGTTGTTAACTTGTTATGCTCATATGATGATTGAACTTCATTCCATGCTCGTATGTATTCGGCCACATTATGTTTAAGGGCCTAGGAAACTTAGAACCTAACCCAACTATGCTCATGTTGTTCCTTGAAATAATTGCTATGAAAGTTGTTTAAGGTTCTCATGCTTTTATGACACTTGAACCCTAGCTTTAAGCCCTACAAGTTTCAGCCACATTATGTTTAAGGGCCTAGGAAACTTAGAACCTAACTCAACTATGCTCATGTTGTTCCTTGAAATAATTGCTATGAAAGTTGTTTAAGGTTCTCATGCTTTTATGACACTTGAACCCTAGCTTTAAAGCCCTACAAGTTTCGGCCACATTATGTTTAAGGGCCTAGGAAACTTAGAACCTAACTCAACTATGCTCATGTTGTTCCTTGAAATAATTGCTATGAAAGTTGTTTAAGGTTCTCATGCTTTTATGACACTTGAACCCTAGCTTTAAGCCCTACAAGTTTCGGCCACATTATGTTTAAGGGCCTAGGAAACTTAGAACCTAACTCAACTATGCTCATGTTGTTCCTTGAAATAATTACTATGAAAGTTGTTTAAGGTTCTCATGCTTTTATGACACTTGAACCCTAGCTTTAAAGCCCTACAAGTTTCGGCCACATTATGTTTAAGGGCCTAGGAAACTTAGAACCTAACTCAACTATGCTCATGTTGTTCCTTGAAATAATTGCTATGAAAGTTGTTTAAGGTTCTCATGCTTTTATGACACTTGAACCCTAGCTTTAAGCCCTACAAGTTTCGGCCACATTATGTTTAAGGGCTTAGGAAACTTAGAACCTAACTCAACTATGCTCATGTTGTTCTTTGAAATAATTGCTATGAAAGTTGTTTAAGGTTCTCATGTTTTTATGACACTTGAAACCTAGTTCCAAACCCTATAGGTTTCGACCAAAACAAGTCTAAAGGTCTAGAAAACTTGGAACCTAACCTAATTATGCTCATGATGTTCCTTGTAATATTTGCTATGGAATTTGTTTAGGATTCACAAGCTTGAATGATAATTTTTAACCCAATGTATGCTTGATAAGGTTCGGCCATGATAAGTTGTAATCTTAAGAAACCTAGAACTCTACCTAAACTTGCTCATGGTGTTTTCTCATGGTATATGAAATGATACTTGTTTAGGGTTTGCATGTTGGTATGGGGTTTTTACCTAAAACCCAACTATATGTTTCGGCCACTATAAGACATTAGGGTTAGAAATCTAAATATGTTTCCCATGTATCTTATATGCCATGTTTTATGAGCTTGCTATGCTTCTACGTTTAATTATGCACACTTATGATCTATACATGATGGTAACCCTTATGCTATGCTGTGTGTTGTTTATGATGAGCTGTGTGCCCAATTTATGCATGATATTTATGATGAGCTGTGTGCCCAAGTTTGCATGCTATTTATGATGAGCTGTGTGCCCAAACTATGCATGTATTTATGATGTGCTGTGTGCCCAAATTTTACATACCATTATGATGAGCTGTGTGCCCAAATTCTATATGGTATGATATGATAAGAAATACGACGTGCATGAAATGATAAGAACCATGATATGTATGACATGCTACTTACTTTGTATGGCTTGTACCAAGGGTGGGCTCCATAAGCGCCCCAGGGTCGATGGACTAAGAAACGGGCCTCATTAGGGGTGGGCTCCATAAGCGCCCCGGGGTCGATGGACTAAGAAACGGGGCTAGTATGTATGCCTTGTAGGGTTCAAGACTTGCTACCTTGGACCTACATAGGACGCGCACATTTATGTATGTGGTACAAGCCGGGGCCCTAACCATGTTATGATTATGATTATGTTTAAGTATGTAAGTAATAAGTTTTCAAAGGACATGTTGCATATATTATTGCATGAATTATGTTTTTGAAAGTCATCTCGCATAACACCTTATGATTATGTTACGATATACCATGATGCTTATGATTATGTTATATTATGTTAGGATGAACTTTATGATTATGTTATGATATGTTATGATCATGATTATGTTATGCTAGAATGCACTTTATGACTTTATTAGGATATGCCATGATACCTTACGATTATGTTATGATATGATGCTTCTATACATGATATGATAAGTTGACTTTATGCTTTATGCCTTGAAGTTTTATTTATGCTATACGGTTTTCGTGAGTAGGAAAGGATCTTACTGAGCCTTGAGTGCTCACAGCTTACTTTCCTTGTACCACAGATAAGGGCAAAGAATGGATGTACTAAGGGAGCAGCAGGAGGGGGAAAGAAGGACGTGTGTAGTAGTGACTCGACTAAAGAGAAAGACCTGCTTCTAGTTAATAAGAATTATGTTCATGTTGTTCTTTTATGACTCTATGACACTTCATCATGCTCTTTAGTATTATGGTTTAAATTTATATTAAGCATGTTATGTGACTCATATGATAGGTAGTTAGTGATGATGATTTGAAAAGTAAAAGAAAAGTTTAAAGAAAAAAATATATACTATAGATAAGACTTCCGCTGTTTTAAGAAGAAAAGATAAGTAACCCCCGTCAGCTTAAGCAGGAAGGGGCGGGGCGTTACATCGGCTGATCAAATGGACGACTGAACTTGGAGAATATGATATTCAATATCAACCTCGCTCGGCCATCAAGGCCCAAGCTCTAGCAGACTTCATTATAGAAGTTCAAGGCCCTGAGGAAGAAAACATTTGGAAAGTTTATGTAGATGGCTCCTCAACTAGACAAGGCAGCGGAATTGGTGTTCTTCTTATATCTCCAAGAGAAGACAGATTTCAACTCTCTATCAGATTGAATTATAGAGCTACTAACAATGAAGTAGAATATGAAGCCTTGATAGTGGGATTGCAGGGCGCCCGACATATAGGAGCAGCTCGAGTCCTTATCTATTCTGATTCTCAATTTGCAGCCCAACAACTATCAGGTAATTTTGAAATCAATAATGACAGGCTCAGGTTATATGCTGAGGCATTTGATAAGTTGAAGTCTCAATTTCAAGAAGTAAATAAACAAAAGGTTCCTCGATATGAGAATCAGGTAGCAGATGAATTGGCTAAGTTGGCCTCTGCTATAGTACCATGGAGTCTAGATCGGCCTGTAGAACAAACTCTGTTAATATTCTGTATCGAAAGACAGACTGAAGCAGAAATTCAAGGTGACTGGAGGGCTCAAATCATATTGTATTTACAGCAAGGTATTCTTCCAAGTAATACAGAACAGGCAAAAGTATTTAAGAAGAGAGCTGCTCAGTACACTATGGTAGGAGAACAGTTATATAAAAGAGCTTTTTCTAGACCTTTGCTCAAGTGTATTGGTACAGAAGATATACAATTTATTTTACAGGAAGTTCATCAAGGTTCATGTGGTAGTCATATAGGAGGGAGATCCTTGGCTAGTAAAATCTTATTAGCAGGATATTTCTGGCCTACTCTACACGAAGACGCCAACAAATTGGTAAGAACTTGTATGTCTTGGCAGAAACATCAAAATATTTTGCATCATCCCACACAGTTGTTGAAAACCTCTATAGTCTCATGTCCCTTTGATCAGTGGGGCATGGACATAGTAGGCTCATTTCCTATGGCGACGGCACAAAGAAGGTTTTTATTGGTAGCAGTGGATTATTTTTCCAAATGGGTAGAAGCAGAACCACTTGCCCGGATTACTGAAGATGCAGTTATTAAATTTCTGTGGGAAAATATCATATGCAGATTTGGCATTCCTCATAAATTAGTCTCTGATAATGGAAGGAAATTTCAAGGGGATAGAATTATAGCTTGGTGCAACAATTATGGTATTATTCAGGTCTTCACCTCTGTAGCTTATCCGCAAAGTAATGGTCAAGCGGAAATAACCAATAGGGAAATTATAAGGGGTTTAAAAACCAAACTGGATCATGTCGGGGGTAGCTGGGTAGATGAACTACCTAGCATTCTTTGGGCATACTGTACTACACCTCGAGAAGCTACAGGAATCACTCCCTTTCAATTAGTTTATGGAGGAGAAGCAATAATTCCCATCGAGGTGGGAGTAGAATCAGACAGAAGATAATTATATGATGAGGATAATGAAGGTCGACGACTCATGGAGCTAGACTTGATAGAGGAAATTAGAGATAAAGCTGCTACTTGTCTTGTATCATATCAACAACGGATGAGGCAAAATTATAACAAAAGAGTCATCCCCAGATTTTTTCCAAGTAGGAGATTTAGTATGGAAGCGAATTAAACCTGTCGGAGATGTCAGTAAGTTGGCGCCACAATGGGGAGGACCTTACAAAGTGGTGGAAAAGCCCGCATCAGATTCATATTAGCTCCAAGATACTGAATGGAGAATTCTGGAGCGCCCCTGGAGTGCAAATCATTTACAACCTTATCGAACCTGACAAGATCATACCACTCAAGAATGTGTCTGAAGAAACAAATCATAATTATTTGAAGTTCCCGGTGAATTGAGGATAAGTATGTTCACAGTTTATATACTTTACTTCTTTTAATAAATGCCAGGCAAGACAAATATCGCCACAGAAATAAAGGTGGTTCATACAGATTGACAAATATTGATAGAACTTTTATTCTCTATTTCGAGCAATCAACAGTGGGGAATCCTAAAAACCTATTCAGCTCCCCAAGAGGAAAGAAAACCCAAAAACTTTAAAACCATCATAAGGTCAGCACAAACATCATATTTCTGCATAGAACACAGTCGATCGGGAAATCTCATGAAGTAACTCGGATGGGTCTTCATGGGAGGAACTGGAGACTTTAAACTATCATAGAATACAATCGATCGAGAAATCTCATGAAGTAACTCGGACGGGTCTTCATGGGAGAAACCGAAGACTTTAAACTATCATAGAATACAGTCGATCAGGAAATCTCATGAAGTAACTCGGACAAGTCTTCATGGGAGAAACCGAAGAATTTAAACTATCACAGAATATAGTCGATCGGGAAATCTCATGAAGTAACTCGGACGGGTCTTCATGGGAGGAACCGGAGACTTTAAACCATCACAGAATACAGTCGATCGGGAAATCTCATGAAGTAACTCGGACGGGTCTTTATGGGAGAAACCAAAGACTTTAAACTATCACAGAATATAGTCGATCGGGAAATCTCATGAAGTAACTCGGACGGGTCTTCATGGGAGGAACCAAGACTTCAAACTATCACAGAATATAGTCGATCGGGAAATCTCATGAAGTAACTCGGACAGGTCTTCATGGGAGGAACCGGAGACTTTAAACTATCACAGAATATAGTGATCGGGAAATCTCATGAAGTAACTCGGACGAGTCTTCATGGGAGGAACCGGAGACTTTAAACCATCACAGAATATAGTCGATTAGGAAATCTCATGAAGTAACTCGAACGGGTCTTCATGGGAGAAACCGAAGACTTTAAACTATCACAAAATATAGTCGATCGGGAAATCTCATGAAGTAACTCGGACAGGTCTTCACGGGAGGAACCGAAGACTTTAAACCATCACAGAACATAGTCGATCGGGAAATCTCTTGAAGTAACTCGGACGGATCTTCATGGGAGGAACCGGAGACTTTAAACCATCATAGAATATAGTAGATCGGGAAATCTCATGAAGTAACTCGGACGAGTCTTCATGGGAGGAACCGTAGACTTCAAAGTCTAATAAACCAGGATTATATTGGCATGGTAAATACAAAGTTATATGGGTTCGTTAACAAAATCGGTTGACATTTTACACTGGATCAGAAGCCGGGGTTCAAGGGGAATTCTATGTATATGACACATTTTCCATCTGGAAGCCAATTCATATGGCAATCTTTATTTAAAAATCGCCCGGAGTATTATACTTAGCTCGGAACTCAGGAGTTTTATACAGTTCCTTATCTAAAATCACTCGGGATTATTCATTCTTTTGAAATATGGGGCACACTAGATGTTATCTGCAGAAGGATTCATCAAGACAAGGTTTAACTTCAAGAGATGGGCTAAGAATTCTCGAATAAAACTTATACTTAATGCTCGGAAGCATTTCAAAAGAGGGATTCTCAAACCAGCACAATAGAGAAACAGGTAAGTATCAAAAATTTTCTATACATCGCAATCACTTAATTGCCAAGTTTTGGTTACACTTCTTTTCATTATCAGTTTTTCCATTACAAGTCTTTTATGGACAATCTTTTTAGACATCTAGAAATGGACCTTTCAAATCTGTGGATAGTTCTTCGTTAAGCCTGCGATGACTTATGAAAGAAATGGGAGGTTCCTTGGGTAGATAGCCACCCTCTCTTAATTGTCGAAGAACTCCCGATACAGAATGATTTAAAGCACCCACTATCCTACGGACGAATTCTTGGGCAAACGCTGAAGACTTTAAAAAAGCCAGACGCCACTCTTCTCATCGACTCTTCTCTTGCTCCTTATAGCTTTGAAAATCAGCCTGCAGTTTTGTGTTTTGATCTTTTAAAGAATCCTTTTCTGATTTAAGCTATTCCAATTCTTTCTGGAGCATTGACAACTCAACATCTTGAGCTTTCCTGTGCTCTTGTTCCTGTAGGATAATGAAATCATGAGAGGCTAAGTCTTAAGCTTGATCAGAAAGACAGGCATTATGAAGCTTCTCTACTTTCTCTAAAATAAGACTTTTATGAGAGGCATCTGAGAGAGCTTTCTCCTTTAAAGCAATCTCCAGTCGAAGACCAGAATGTAGTCGATCCACCTGTAATTCCTAAGTTCTTCTTGCAAGTTCTTTATCTTTCAATAATTGCTGGGACTCCTCCAATTCCTGTCTCAAGGTCCCCAATTGTTGATCTTGTAAGGCTACTTTCTCTTGCAACTGAGCTAGGTCGCTATTAGAAGAAGGTAAAGTAGCCTTCAATGTCTCCAGTTGAGCTTTTAACTTGTTGTTCTCCTGGTTCTTAGCCATAAGTAGCTGGTCGATATGCAGACTTGAGGCAAGGAACTAAACAAAAAAGGATGATATAGTTAAAGATGAGGATACAAAGTTGACAACATATAACCAGAAATACTTATAGCTACTGCTTGACGACTATGGCGGTCGGTTCGATGTGGAAGACTAAGGCCTCTTAGTTGTTCTTGACCTTGTAGCCAAGATTCGGCCAATAGGCCTTGTAGTTGTAAAGAACCATAGCTAGGTGGAGCAGAGGATTGTCCAATTGGGAGGGCAAACCCATAGCTTGTTTAAATAAAGGTCGGGGAATGGAGGAAGAAGGAGGTAGGGAAGAAGAAGATGCAATGAAAGGAAAAGAAATAGTAGAAACAAAAGAAGCAGAAGTAGAACTAGACGGAATAGAAGGAGGCAATGCAGGGGAGGCTGATTCAGTCATGGAAACATAGATAGCTGAGGGACTAGCACTTGGAGAAGATCTCCGGTAGGGTGTTCGTTTTGCTCGGGGCCCAGAAGCCAAAGGAGGCAAGGCCAATGCAAGAGGCGCAGACGATACAGAAGGGATAATGGCCATCTCAGAAGCAGAAGCAGAAGCAGAAGGAGCTGAAATAATAGCATAAGAAGAGGGGATGAGCATACCAGGTCTCATCATCCTAAGAGAAGGATTAGAGATAATATAGGTAGGAGCTATCGGTGCCTTACCTCTCTCAATAGAAATGGGCGCCGGAACAAGAGGAGCTTGCACAAAAGTACCAAAGAAATCGCTAAAGGGGGAATTCTGAGTAAGATTTGGCTTTTTAACTAAGGCAACAAAAGGCTGTTCTTCTTCCTCTTCCATGGCCGCGACAGCCTCTGCCCGTTGGTCTTCTTCGGATAGCAAGCCCAAGGTATAGGAATTAGGGTCGGCCCGACGAGCTCGTAGCCATTCTTCTCCAAGGTTATTAACAAAGGACTTAGTCATAGCAATATTCTTGTACATAAAAGCTGGAAGAAGGGCATCAGCTGAAACGCAGGAATTAAACACCATTATAAAAGAGATATATTAATCAGTAAATGCGGAGTAAAATGTTCATACATATCAAAAGAGCCATCTAAAGGCGTGTCAATATTGCCTATCCCAAAAGGAAACATCAAACCCTCCACAATTAGATACGGCAAGCTGAATTTTGCTCCCCTCAGTTTAGTTATGGCAAAAGCAACAGAGGGATCGTTAAGGAGATTGTGGGTGCTAGGAAGTGGAGGTAGATCATATATCCATTGGATGGGAAATGGAGGAGGAGAAGGGAGACGCATATAGAAAAATTTGTGGTACCATTCCCCTTGAGGAGGAATCCGGTTGAACAAAATGGCCTTAGGATGAGATTGAAATTTGAAAACACCAACATCTACTCGACGAGGAACAAAGAAGTGATGAAAAATACGAGGAGATAGGGGAAAATCTAACGGTTTAGATACCCCGACGAAACCCATAAGGATAGAAAAGGATTGAGGAACAAACTGATTAAGTGGAATATTAAAATAGAGGCTAATGTTAGAGAAAAAAGAGTGAAGAGGAAATCGAAAACCTTGTAGGACTTGATCTCGGAAGATAGATATACACCCTAAAGGAGGAAGATGTGGACCATCCTGAGGAGCGGGACGGGTTATGTAAGAAGGAAAACCATAGGTCGCTTGTAAATCCACTTCTTCTGTATCTATAAGGTAGGAAACACACGAGAGAAACCACGCAGGAGGGGAACTTGCCATAGTAGAAGGAAGAGAAATCAAGGGAGAGGAAGAGAGAAGTGGGGAAGCGGAAGCGAACTTCTTAAAAACCCTTGTTTTCCCTTCGGTCCTGTGCTAAAACCCCTGAACAGGGATAGCAGAAGAAAACAAGAAAAGAAAAAGTACTCAGAATTCCAATTGTCATAAATGGGTGATAACATTAAAGGATAAAATCAAAAAAGAGAGGTGAAGTTAAGTAATCTTCCTCGAAAAATGCATAAAGTTTTCCTAGACACAATTCTTAAGAAAGTTTAACGGATATAAAGGAAAATTGGTCAGGTAATTATAAACTCGGATTATTTGTTTAATAAAATCAGGCAAGAGTTGGGTACAAGGTATAAGTTAATAGACAGGACTTGGTTAAATATTATCAAACGAGGCTTATAAATATAAATCGGGCGGTCATAACAGATCGGCCGAGATAGATACCATCCAAATGTGTCGACCAAAGGCTTATCACGATAAGTCAAGTAGCATGCACTATGATAAAATCATATGAAACTTGATTAATACATAGATAACATATGTAGATATGAGCGTAGGTCGATCAAGTAAAATAAATCGACCGATATTGAGAATATCATAATAAACTGTGCTGGATCAGACGAGACATAATTGATCTTTGAAGTGTCGGACGATATTTATCAACATTGATAGATACCGTCCGGTCATGATGAAACGGTCTAAAACATAATAATCTATGGGGTAAAGTTTTATGATGGCCAGCCAAGCAACATTTGACATATTTAAACAAAACAGATGACCGTCATAAGGAAGAATAAAATTAACAGTGAAAAAGGGATAACCAACTTCACATGAATTTGTCAGATTATCATTACAAAGTTTTGGTCCCCCCCCTTAACATGAGCCCGAATTTAAGTAACAAAAGAAAGTCACACGAGAGTCAGCTGAGGGAACAGATCAGGAGGCTTGTCCTCGATGAGTTTGCGACGATTTAGGAAGTTGGGAGGAGGATCGCGAGATAAGTAGTTTTCCTCTCGCAATTGTTGAACCGCTCCTTTAGCTCCTGCGGTAAAGGCCGCTAAGATTGACTTCAAGATCGGCCTATTGAATTCAGGGGATTCAATCATGGTGGTGGCCCGTTCCTTGTAACGAGTGTCTTCGTTCGCCTTGTAAACCACCAGAGCTGTCTGAGAAGTCTTCAGTTCATCTTCTTTGATAGAGACCTTGGATCTAGCTGAATCCAGGGAGGTATTCAAGGAAGTTATCTCATCATCCTTCAGCTGCAAGGCCTTAAGTTTTTCGGCCAATTCTGCCTCATAGTCAGCCTTTAGTTCGTCAATCTTGGAATTTAATTCTTGGTTAAGATCTGTAGCTGATTTGAATTGTGTTTGAAGACTTTCAATCTGAACTTCAAGTTATTTCTTGGCAGCAGCAGAAAATGTGGCAGAAGATAACTCAATGACCTGTTGTCTCAGCTTATCATTCTCAGACCTTAGTTTCTTGTTCTCGTTGTATAAGTTGTGCATCAGCCAAGATAAACCCATGTTTTCTATCCATCGCTAGAAATATAATAAAGGACCATAAGATAATCGCTGAGAAATAGAGAATAGATGTTAGCAAACATACCTGATTCTCCTTATAGGAGAAGCGATCAATTGCTTCAGAAGTATTGAGTTCTTCAAAAATGGGACGAACTTCATCCCAAGCGCTGGCGAAGGAACCTCCTAGCAATATGGGAAGGACATGAATAGTAGAAGAACTAGTAGAGAAGGAGGAAGTAGGAATGGATGAAGGAGCAAAAACTAAATAAGAAGAAGGTGAGGAGGGTAAAGATCCAGATGTTGGATTAGACAAGGGAAAGCTGAAAGAGACATCGCTAGAAGCACTGGCACTGGAGAAAGGTGAAGCAGGAAAACTAAGAGAAGGGTAAAGGTCAGCCAGTGTAGGCTCGTCAGAAGGAAGGTCAGCAGGAACAAAACCTTTTGAAACCAGTTCGTCAGCAGGAAGGATAAGCCTTCTTTTTGACGGGGGAACTCTGGTAGGTTTGCGTCCCGAATGCTTACCAGTAGCAATTTCAGCTAGCGATTTATCGGGACTACCAGGAGACGTATGCTCAATGATAGGAAGAGGGGCAGACGATGAGGTAGCAGCAGCCACTGGAGAAGTAACAGCGGGTAAAGAAACAGCAGGAATTTTTGCGGGAAGACCTTCAATAGCCTCAGGAACTCCCGATGAGCTGGGTACTTCAGCTAAAGAAGTCGGTTCTTCAGTTAAAGGTGGAGGAATAATAGCAGCCAGAAGTTCTTTTTCTTTGGCACGAATTACGTCCTCCTCCAGACGTAGTTCTTCATCAATCAGAGCATCATAAAAGCTCTCCACTACATAGAAAAGAAAGATAGTTAGTTAGTTAAAATCAAGAAAAAAAACAAGGTTTTACCTAAAGAAACTTGAGTATCAGGTTTGACGGGGCTTAGGCCGAACAAGTATAGAAGATCGACTCTTAGCCACTTGGGAATAGAAAGTCGACGATTTAACAACTTTTCACAAAAAATAGGAAAAGAAGAATGGAGATGGAATTCTCTGATATCAGGCAAAGAAGGTAAGGAGGATTTCCAAGCATAAGACCAAGGAATGGGTTCGGGAAACTTTATGAAGAAAAAATGAGATTTCCAAACCTTAAGAGATGAGGGCATATCCTCAAAAAGAACCATTTTAGTTCGTGACTGAAACAAGAAAACACCAGGTTCCGAACACTTGGGATAAGAAAACATGAAGAAATTTTGAGGAGTAGGAGGAATATCTCGCAAACGAAATAACAATTAAGCACCACACAGATAACGAAAGGCGTTGGGGGCAAATTGTTGCAAGGGAATGTCAAAATACTGGCTTATTTCGATCAGGAAAGGAGGAATGGGAAACCTTAAACCCCCTATCAACTGATCCTTGAAAAAAGTCATGCAATTAGCAGGAGGACGATAAGGACGATCATCTGGTCTTGGGATTAATATGCTATACTCCTTAGGAATCTCATACTGATGATGAATGTTAAGTCTAGCATTTTTATCGAAGGAAGAAGACATGTGGACATACCAAGGAGCAATTGCTTCCTCAGCCATGGACAAAAGTAGAGGCTAGCAAAACAACAGATTACTTACTGAAAACAAGAAAGAAAATCACCGAGAAACGGTGAGCACGGGGTTTGGTCGAGGACTGTAGCAAGAAAAGAACGCTAAGGAAAAGAGAAGAAGGGACAAAGTTGAAAAGAAGACGAAGGGTTTAGGGTTTGAAAAACACACAACCATCATCAGATCAAAACGCTTTTTATCTCAACAAACGTTGAGGATCACAGGAAAAAGGCAAAGGCTTACGTGACGTGGCAGCAAAAGAAAGCATGGGTCATATAATCATAAAGAAACATTTATACTGGATGCGACAGACCAGATCACGGTGGGGTTGGTAGCACCTCGTTGTACACTTTCAACATTCTCTTACCCGAAGAAAAGCCAATCACCAACCGGGAAATTTTGAAAGGAGATGTAGTTAACTAGACATAATAAAGTGAGAAAGATTGAATTTGACTAAGCCCAGGCTAAGGACAAAAACATTTAAGGATAGCGATTTAGGCGAATAACAGATTTTAAATTAATATTCTTATAAAATGCAGATTAACATTGATTAAAGTAATTTTATATCGGCTGACATAACTTTGGTTATGCCAGATAAAGTATAATATCAGTTTAAATAACATTGTTTATAGTCAACGAGACAATACTAGTTGGTGTAATGTTAGTTACAATAAGGCGGTCTTGTTTATGACAGATAAGCTAATATTGGTTGGTATAACATTAGCTATAGTATAGAAATGTTCCAACGGTCAAGATAGCCTCAACCATGATAAATGATACATAGGATATACGAAGGGGTAATGAACACAACATCACATTTATTCATATAAATCAGAAGGATTCAATAGAATCACTTAAATACAAAAGTTTGTTTTTACACTTTGAATCTGGTCAGGTACATAACATTACATTTCCCCTCAGAACATTAAACCTTAAACAGATAATAAAAATTACAAACATAAGACCTTGAGATGCTTAGAAAGTTTTAGTCCCACTATAGTCAAACGTATCATGGAGCAGAAGTGGAAACATTTTACCCAACAATAAGGAAGCTCGTCCGAGCTTGTCAAGGCGCAGAAGTGGCAATATTTTGCCCGGGACAACGAGGATTGTGGAGCAGAAAGATTCAAGGGAAAGGGGAAGGGGATAGATCTATTCAGACCATGATGGAAAAGTAGTTGAAAGAGCCTCTCCCCAAGCCCTGGAGTTCTGCAATTAGAGCCACCCAACTTAGCCCGTCAGTAATATGTGTTGTGCCCTTCTCGCAACATCCATGGGCTATTTAGTTGGCTCCCCATGAGTAACGAAAACCTCTTTGAAGTTTCTTGAGCCTTCAGAACCTTGGCACCTGTGGATGAAAAGTCTGGACTTTGAGAAACTTCATTTCTTGAGACAGTCCCTTGAACCCTAGAGTTAGCCGAAGCAAAAATTTGAATAAACTCAAATATAGATCTAGCCTTGTCCGACAAAAGTCGCCTCCAAAGAGGAGGATCCAAGACCATAACCTTAGTAATGAAAGTTAGTAAGGAAGGAAAATAACTGAGATGGGTGGTGAACGAAGAGAAGGTTGTAACCCTATTTAAAGGATCAAAGGACCCAAGGAATCGCTGTACTGAGGTTAACGGGATCACTATACTCAGCTTCATCAGATAGTTGTGCACAAAATCTGTGAGGTCACTTCAATATCCGCGGCAGAGTCACGGGTAGGAAGAGACAAAATCATACTTGTGTCTAGTCAATCGTCTACACCTCCTTCGACTAGACTTGAAGGGATGACTAGTGATATGGGTTAGGTTTCATGGGTCTCCAGAAAGGAAGGGAAATGAGATAACCAAATGGAGAAGATAGGTAAATATTGGCCGGGATATGCCTCCAGAGAGGCAGACCCATATCGATCAGCATATACCTCAAAGGAGGTAGGCTAATATCGGCCGGGATTTATCTCAAAAAAGGTAGGCCAATATCGACCGGGATATACTTCCAAATGATTAGATCATTGTCGACCGAGATATACATCTAAGGAGGTAGGCCAATATCGGGAGAGATATACTTCCAAGTAAGTAGGCCAATACCGGTCGAGATATTCTTCCAAGTGGTTAGATCATTGTCGACCGAGATATACCTCTAAGGAGGTAGGCCCATATCGGTCGGGATATACTTCCAAATGATTAGATCATTGTCGACCGAGATATACCTCTAAGGAGGTAGGCCAATATCGGCCGGGATATACTTCCAAGTAAGTAGGCCAATACCGGTCGAGATATGCTTCCCAGTGGTTAGATCATTGTCGACCGAGATATACCTCTAAGGAGGTAGGCCCATATCGGTCGGGATATACTTCCAAATGATTAGATCATTATCGACCGAGATATACCTCTAAGGAGTAGGCCAATATCAGCCGGGATATACTTCCAAGTAAGTAGGCCAATACCGGTCGAGATGTGCTTCCCAGTGGTTAGATCATTGTTGACCGAGATATACCTCTAAGGAGGTAGGCCCATATCGTTCGGGATAGACTTCCAAGTGGTTAGATCATTGTCGACCGGGATATACCTCTAAGGAGGTAGGCCAATATCGGCAGGGATATACTTCCAAGTAAGTAGGCCAATACCGATCGAGATATGCTTCCAAGTAGTTAGATCATTATCGACCGAGATATACCTCTAAGGAGGTAGGCCCATATCGATCGGCATATACTTCCAAGCGATTAGATCATTGTCGACCCAGATATACCTATAATGAGGTATGCCAATATTGGTCAGGATATACTTTTAAGCAGGTGTGCCAAACATCGGTCAGGCTGAATCCTTGACAGGATACTTGATAAAAATCACATACCTGATATGATATAATTTGGTGTCGGTTAGGATAATAAACATAGAGTAGCACGAACGAGCACTAAGCCTTATGAGAAGTAATAATAATTTATCAAACTGAATTAAGCTCAGCCTAGATCAACACAAGGAACAAAGTTATATATATAATATAGTAAAACAAGAGGCACAAGTAAGAAAGATAGAAATACCTTAAGAGAACTTGTGATACAGGAGAGAAGTAGCGTTTTCAATAAAATGACTAATGAAGATATTTGTTGTATATGATTGTATAACCTGTGTTATGTACATTTTGGCGGGAAATGTGTTTTCAGATTGTTTCACAGGTACTAGACGACAAAGAAGGTACATCTGGGGAACAAAGAAGATTCCTTAAAAGTCATTTACCACAGGTACACAGCTTACGTCATCTCATAACAAATAATAACAAACCGGGGTCCACTTCATGACTACGGAAGTTATATGAATTTGTATAAAAAGGGGAATCCTCTCCGTTGGCTAGGTAAGTTCACATCATTGTGCACATTCAAAACCCTAATTTTTCGACTACTGTTCGTCTTTTTCCTCCTTCCTCTTCCACACTAAGAGAGAGCACTAACTTGAGCGTCGGAGGGCCTAGCCAGGGATTCCCACCCCGGTCTTAGGTCACTGACGATAGTGTTGGCTGGTCTCTTGTGCGCAGGAGGTCTTGGAAGCTCCGAATTCGGGTGTCTCTTCGATTGGATTTCTTTCTCGTCGTCGGTTCTTCGTGCAAGGAGGGCATTCGGTGACCCTATTCTCCCCAATTTGCTTTGGGTTTCTCGAATCATTGTTCTACAGATATCATACTTCACCAGCGGTAGGTTTTTTCTCTCCCTGATCTCTGTCTTATCTAGCTTCTCAAACAGGATCAAAACCTAATAACCAAGGTCTCTAAAAGGCTCCTCTTGACCATGGTGTTCCTGATATGTAGCCTGATCTCAAAGGTAGACTCAGATTCCTGATATAAGATCTCATGATCTTCAAGATTTTGCACAGCTACCACTAGACATTGGGTTAAATCTCTGACTTGACTCTATAAATCCTTAATCATCATCATGTCCTAAGCCCTATGATCACGGGGCTCAACTTCCTAAATCAAAACTTGCCTATTGTTGCGACCATGACCACGATGACCTTTAATTTCATCTAACTCACTCTAATACCAACTGACTTGGGTTGGACAACGATTATCTTATGAGCTAATGAGAAGGAGGATTTATGGAGAAAATAAGAAGAGAAATCGCTATCCTCTAGATTTTCCAAAAAATAAAATTTTATTCAATAATAGAGGATAATCCCTGAAACAACTAAATAGACATTTATATAAACAAACCCTGACTCATAATAGGCAAAATTGACAAAAATACACTAAATATAAAAAATAGAAATTATCAAAAATAATAAACTAGATGTTTGGATCCTCTAAAAATGTAAAAAATGATTTTTTTTGGATCCAAAATTTAGTGGTTATGGATTCCACTTGCAACAAATTGAGGTCTCTAAACGAACTTTGAATCAAACCAAACAAAGTCTCATTTTGACACCTAAGTCAAAAGTTATGGTATTTTGAAGTTCAAAAGGTCTTCTTGGATCGATCCTGCATCACTTTGTTTTGTAGGGAATTTAAGGATCATGTCAAGGAGTTTTAGGTCTCATTGGAAGGAACATGGCCTAGTCGTGCCCTTGAAATGGCCAAGTTATGTCCTCAACTGTACCAGCTAATTGACATGAAAACTAGGACAGACCTAGGCATGGCCAAGTCATGCATCGAGGCACGTTCGTGCCCAAGAGGGTAGCTCCAATCACTGTCAAGACATGCCTACAGAAACTATGCGAGGATTAGCAGGTTGAGCTGCAGTTCATATTTTGGGTTGGTTTAAGGCATGGGTATAAAATGAAAAGTTGGTTAAACCAATGGGGGACCTCTTTGAAATCACCTCCTTCAACCTCCATCAACCCTAGCCACCATCTCCACCTTCCTTCCACTAGATTAGGAGGAAGGGAGACCATCACCACCTCACCTTCTCATATCAAAGAGGAGAGTCCGCTCTATATCCAAGGAATCTTCGATAGTTCACATTCACCACTTCACCGACATCCACCTATCTAGCTTGGATTAGAGAGGAAGAGGCTCCATTCCATCTCCAATGGCATTCCCTTGAGCTCAAACGAATTAGGGAAAGCTCGGATTCTCCACTATGTGTTGGGATTGCAAGCGTGTTTCATTCTTGGTTGCCATTTCATTTACATCATCTCTTCTTTGGATTAGAAGAAGAAGATCTATCCTCATCGACGAACACTCAACCAGATTAGGAGAGGTGATTCCCACTTCATCATCGGAATCCACACCCACCATTAGAGGGAGAGATCTCCACCTTACCTAAGTTCTAGCGTAGCTTAGTTTTTATACATGATACGTGTTTTTTGTTATATCCCTTACATTACTTTAATTTCTATTAATATAATTTAATTAGTTTAATTCTTACTTTATGTTGTTTCATGCAATTAGGTTAGGTTAGATTAAGAATGTTACGGTTTCTTTAATTCAATAGCAATCATAGTTTAGTTTAGATTAGTGATCCTGTCCGAGAGTCGAGGATGGCAGCTGGGGACGTGGCGCTCCTATTGACCGTTGATGAACTCTTGGTTACCAAGACCTGCAACCACAAAGCTTCAGTGATGGGCCAGGGGGGTTCCCTAGCGTTGGCCCTCCGACGCTCAAGTCAGACACCAACGATATAAAAGAGATGGGAAATCAAAATGGCAGCATAACTGTAGCTACAGTAGAGATTATGTATACCTCTGACAAAGCTTGGGGCTCCTTATATAGGACCCCGAGAGCGTGCATGCATGCTTCTCAAAGCCTTCCCGGAAAGGACACATCAGAAAAAGTACCTTTGACGTCATACCTCAATGACCCGAGCATATCCTGACAAGATAGTGAAAGCTTCCATTGTACGATTCTCTGCCTGATCTCTAACTGATCATGCCACCGACCATGCTGTCTGTCAACAGCACGAGTCTCGAGGAGGATATCAATCGATCCTGCTTTTGTCTGCTAGAGAGCCGAGCAGATGACCGCCCGACTACTTCCGCTGTCTGGGCCGAGCGGGGTGACCGTTCGGCTACTTCCACTGTCCAAACTTGTTGGGTCGTGTTTCCGCTTCGCTGGCTATGATCTAGTCTTTGGCCGATCTGGATGTCCGCCTGGCACATGCCAAGCCGCTCTGAACATGCCCAGTCACTCGGCACATGACTAGTCGCTCGGCGCCTGCTTTGGTGATACTAGGTCTCTGAGTGTCGAAGCTCGGTATGAGGCCGAGCTATGATAACGTCGAACCGACAAGGGAGGGATTCCGATCGGCTAATGAGGTCGCCCGGTTGAACGCTAGCCCGAGGGTGTTGACCGTCTTGACTTTGACCTTCCATACGGCGCTATCCTCCTGCGGCGCGGGCCCCACCTTACCACCGGATCACGTGCCTCCCCCTCAAATCTAGTCAAAGGAGGTTGCAAGTCTGACTGACTGGACAAGTATTCTGGGGATCGGTTAGTCGATCGGCCATGATGCTAGTTGGACCTCGACTAGTTCATGCAGGACAGATCTTCTGGGCCGCTCGGCGATCCTATGGCTTGCACTCGGGGGGTTTTTCCTTCGGTGTCTTTGGATTGGCCCGGACCGTGTGGTCAAATGTTGACGTAGCTAGAATCTCCTTGGAATTTGAGAAAATCCCCTCCATTAAGGTCGAACACACGCCCACGCCTAATAATGGCGCCCATTAAATGCTATCTTGTAGGAGTATGCCACGTGTCACTGCCGTAGTTATCGCACATCCGAGGTGACAGCTACTGATGTGACGTTTGGTAGTTTGAATTCGACGACTGGATTTGTGCTTCGGTTCCTGTGACCTAGATCTGATGGCTCCAGTCGGTCGAGCCGATCTTTATAAAGCCGCAGCACCTCCTTCGTCTTCACTTTGCGTCCTCCTTCCTAGCGATTGCCGGCGACTTTGCGCGACCAGTGCTTCGGCAACCGTTCGTCTTCTTCCTCGGCAACCTCTTTTTGTAAGCCTTTTTGACCCTTCCTGCCGTTTAATCTTTAGAGATCTAGTTCCTCTCATCCCACGCCCCTGTCTAGCGTCTATTTTGTGTTTCTCCGGCGACCTTTCCGCGGAACTTCTCATTTTCTCCCCTTTCCCCGGCAATGGCCAGTTCTTCACAGCCGTCGGACCCCTCACATGGGCTCTGGTACTCCACCATGGAGACTAAGTTCGATGAGGGTGACGTTGAAATCCTTAGGAACACCTTTGAGATTTTGGTTTCTTCGGTCGATCGGCCAAATTACCCGTCGACCGACACCTTCTGCTTGTTTCGAGACTAGTTTGTGGTCGGCCTGTGGTTTCCCATTCACCCCTTTATTATTGAAGTTTGTAATTACTTCCGTGTCCCTCTTCCACAACTTGTCCCGAACTCCTTTCGTTTGTTGTGCGGTGTTGTCGTCCTATTCCGGCTACACAGCATCCCTTTGACCCTGCAAGTCTTTCATTACTTCTACTACCCCAAGCAATCCGAACTGGGAACTTATCTCTTTCAGTCTCGGATCGATTTGGTATCTTTTGATAAGATGCCCACTTTAAATAAACACTAGAAGGAGTACTTCTTCTACCTAAGTCGAGGCGATGGCAGCTGGGGACGTGACGCTCCTGTTGACCGTTGATGAACACCTGGTTGTCGAGACCTGCAACTACAAAGCGTCAGTACCGGGCTAAGGGAGGGTTCCCTGGAGATGGTCCTCCGACGCTCAAGTCAGACACCGGCGATATAGAAGAGACGGGAAAAGCAAAATGGCAGCGTAACTATAGCTACTGTAGAGATTATGCATACCTCCGACGAATCTTGGGGCTCCTTATATAGGACCCCAAGAGCGCGCGTACATGCTTCTCAAAGCCTTCCCTGAAAGGACATGTCAGAAAAAGTACCTCTAACGCCATACCTCAATGACCCGAGCATATCTTGACAAGACAGTGGAAGCTTCCGTGGTATGATTCTCTGCCTGATCTCTAACTGATTATGTCGTCAACCATGCTGTCTGTCAGTGACACGGGTCTCGAGGAGGATATCAGTCGATCCTGCTTTTGTCTACTAGCGAGCCGAGCGGATGACTGCCCAGCTACTTCCGCTGTCTGGGCCGAGTGGGGTGACCATTCGGCTACTTCCAATGTCCAGACTTGCTGGGTCGTATTTTCGCTTCACTGGTTGTGATCTGATCTTTGCCCGATCCGGATGTCCGCCTGGCACATGCCTGGTTAGATTAAGAATGTTATGGTTTCTTTAATTCAATAGCAATCATAGTTTAGTTTAGATTAGATTGCTTTCCATTCATTAGTCTTAGCAACCCAAATTCAAATCCCTCAATTACAACACCCATAACCCAAAACAATAAGGTGATCCTAAGAATTATCAATCTACCATTACATTCATTAGATTTGGTAATTAATTTAAATTTATAATCATGGCATGACACGCAATTATCACCCATGGTAGACACTACAATCGTGGATCATATAGGGAGTCAAAATTGCCTAAGGAGGGTCAATCCGAGCAACAACAAGAACCACAGTCGTGGTCTATCCTATATTTTTTTATGAGTGCGCCATAATACAATCCACAACCAGCCCATGATGCATACGATGGTCATGGATCATAAGGATCATTAAGATGATGCCACACCTTATTTTTAGGAAATTTTGTTAATCTCCCCATATTTTTATAAATTCTATTAACCATCTCTTTATTTTATGAAATTATGTTAGGATTTATCCTAGATTTCAAGATACACTATCAAGATTCTGAAATTAAAAAAGGAGTGATGGGGCAGTAGTTTAGAAGTAGCTTATGATCAGATGACCATGGGAACTCTTGATCCTATGATAAGGGATCAAAGAGGAGATCACAATGAAGACTTCAGAGGAGTTACAACATTAATGGTCAATATTTCTAATAGAATGGAGTAGTTTTCATTATTTTAGGATTAGAGAGTAACCCGATGTTAAGTTGACAATTGATTATGTGTGATTTTTTCTATTTTATCTATGATTTGTTAGATACTTGATTTAGTTTTAATCTGCTTTTTGTATTCACATATTGTTTGCATGATTAATGTTTAAGGGAAGGATTTCTCTGAGATAGACCGGGAGTGAACTTTTACCTAGTATCTAGCTTATAAGCATATGTTATAATTGTCAGAGATTGGGGGATGTACCGAGAGGTGGACCCTAGTCTCAGACCTATGGAACTAGACTTGAGATTTTGTTCATAAAAATAGTCCAAACTCTCTCAAGGATACCAATGGAAATCACAGAGCGTAAAGGGTCTACCCTAATTCGGTTACCAGGAAAGTAGGGGCCACATTATGGTATATACACTAGTGTATTTTGAGACGAAAAATTGGTTATCTTAGGATATACCAACTTTAATCATGATATAACATTGAGGTAAGAGAGGTATTCTTAATTAGATTATCAACAATCATCTTGGTGAAACTTAAGTCATAGGATAGTCTTCAGATTTAGTTTTCCCTATCAATTTCACTAAGCTTTCTTAGTTTTATTGATTTCACAAAAATTCCCTCATTTTATCTATTTAGATAGTATTTGTTGCACGTAAACTGGCAATGAAGAACATGGTCTCAGAGGATGATAATTTTATTACTTGATAATGACCGTGCATTCGTTGTTAGCATGCATCACTTGTCCATCCTCATTTCTGACACTAGAAAGTGTTGGAGAAGTAGTAGGTAAGACAAGGCACTCTCAATTCTCACTACTCTAGGAAATCCACTAAAGAGTTTAGAGAAATAAAAAAGAAGATAAATCTTCTAATAATCTTAAAAGCTCACAATATATTTTAATCTTAAAAACATTTCCCAACAATACAAATGATGGTCCTTTATAAGGGAGACTTGGAACAACTCTCCAAGATGAGTCAAACTATTTTAAATGAGATTTATATTTCCAAGGACCTAAAAAATGAAAGGTGCATTTAACAATAAAACAAAACATGCAAAGGCATTAAAGACTTATTATCATGCAAGTACCAAGAAATCTTCAAGAATACCAAAAAACTAGTTGATCCTCTCCAATTCCTGAGTAGCATATTAATATTTGAATTCCCAAGTTGATTAGTCTTATTTGAGTAGATTTGCAACTTTCCCAAGTAGACTTCCAGCTTTCCTGAGTGGGTTCATCCTTCCTAGATTTCCATATTCTCTTGAGTGGGTTCATCCTTCTTGAGCAGATTTCCAATCGAGTTGACTTAGTTAAAATGGCTATAATACCTGGTAGGAATATTATTTTTGTGCATAATTTTTTTGTTAAAAATTAGGCAGCTGTGACTTTCCAATGATATATGGCTTGCACTATAATTAGTTCCTAATACAAGCAGATTAATAGTTGAAGTTTTTGTGTCATATGATGGCTTCTGGAACTTTTTTGTGTCATTCTCCCTTGGTTGAAAAAGATTCACCCTCAAATCAAAATTATATCAATATAAGGAGAAAGGTTAGCAACATTAAAAATTGTGGAAACACCATAACCTTTGGGCAACTTAACTTTATAAGCATTATCACTAATCTTTTTGTAATTGTGTGATAGTCACTTCGAAGATCAAATTTGGAACTAATCTTTAACCCATGAAGTTGGTTTAAAAGATCATTGAGTTAGGGGATAAGAAATCGATACTTGATAGTGATTTTGATCACCATTCTACTATCAATGCACATGCACTAGGAACCATCTTTGTTCGACACAAGAAGGGTTGGGGCAGCACAAGGACTCTTACTTTCTTGTACAAGACATTTAGCCAACAAATACTCAACTTGGCTTTTCAATAACTCATGCACCTTTATACTCATTCTTTTGGTCGTCTTGTTTGGAATAAAAGCATTAGGGACTAAATAAATGCAATGTTGGATATTTCGCATGGGAGGAAGTCTTGGGCGATTTCTTTTTGCACCACATTTTGAAATTCTTGAAGAAGAGACTGAATTTGGAAAGGGACAACGTGACCTTCTTCATTTTCTTCCAAATCGTAATAAAGCCATGATAGATTGTAAGGTTGTGGATAATCTTCAGTGTTTAGTTTCAGCTTCTCGACCATTGTAGTAGTCACAACATTCTCACAACTTTAACCATTAATGATAAGATTGCACAACTTACCATAAGAAGTGCACATAGTGTGAAAAATATTGTTGTGGAGCCATGACTAATCTTCAACATAAGTACCATTGAGGCTATGTTGTATCACCAAAGATTAGATAGGTGCTGCCTCATAAGGTTCCTCATCATCTTCTCCCTTAACAAGAGTAATAATCCTGCAATTTGGACAATCTGTAGCAAAGTGTTCATTATCACTAGAATCATCATTTCCATTACCATAAAATGGATTAAACCCTATTTCCTAATTTGCATAATCAACCTTTGAATCATTACCCTCAACATCAAGTTCCAAAGGTTCGCCATGTGTGAGACATTGCTCGAGTTGTTGCACTTGTCTCCTTAAGTCATCAAACTTTACATCATGAAGGTCTCTTTGACGAGCTATATGATCATCACTATTTGGCCTTTGTCTTCTTGGACCAACCATTGTGGACCAAATCTCTGATACCAACTTCACATCAAAAACTGTAGCAGAAGTAGGAGGTAATACAAGACACTCTCAAGCCTCATCACTCTAATAAATCCACCAAATAGTTTAAACAAATAACAAGAAGATAAATTTTCTAACAAGATTAAAAGCTCACAATATATTTTAATCTCAAAAACATGCACCTAATAATACAAATGATGGGCCTTTATCGGGGAGACTTGGAGCAACTCTCGAAGATTAGTCAAATTATTTAAAATAAGATTTATATTCCCTAGAGCCTTGAAAATGAAATGTGTCTTTAACAATGGAACAAAATATGCAAAGGCATTAAATACTTATTATCTTGCGAGCACCAAGAAAATCTTCAAGAATAAAAAAAACTGGTTGATCCTTTCCAATACCCGAGGAGCATATTAATCTTTGAATTCTCAAGTGCATTAGTCTTTCCCAAGTAGATTTCCATCTTTCCCGAGTAGACTTCCAACTTTCTAAAGTGGGTTCATCTTTCCTGAGTCGATTTCCAACTTTTCCCAAGGGGTTCATCCTTCCCAAGCAAATTTTCAACCAAGTAGACTTAGTCAAAAATGGCTATAACTTCCTGTAGGAATATTATTTTTATAGCACCATTTTTTTTGTTGAAAACTAGATATCCATGGCTTTCTATTGATATATATCTTATACTATAATTGCCCATCTTCACTATCAAACTTTCAATTACTTAATTTTACTACTAGGACTTTCACTTGCCCAACCTCACTACTAGGACTTCCACTTGCTTAACCGGACTTCCACACATACCTAAGGTTCATTTTCAAAGACTTCTACACTTGCAAGCATCCAATGACCTTTAACCTATATGGACTTCCTCACACACGTCTAACCTTAGGTCAACCTTTTTTTGTTAGGACTTCATACCAATTTTACTTAGTCTCTAGTCAACCTTGACTTACTTGGACTATGAATGCCAATACAAGTTAAACTTCAAACCAATTCCAAGTGTCTAGTCTACCTAACTCACTTGGAGCTCTATAACTATATTGCTCAAACATCAAAATTCTAGATTAATCTTGACTAAATTGGTTACTCATAACTAGAGATTGAATGCACCAATAGTTGACACTCATTGATTATGTGCTTTGATGATAAAGCTAATGATACTAATTTTTAACACTAATTCTATCTATTATTTATACTATACTTTCTAATTTAAACTATTGAATTCGTAAATACTCAATGAAAATGTATTGATAAGTTAAATTTGAAAGCAACTTCACTACAAGGAGAACAATGATTAGTGACAAATATTTTGGTAGGTAATCGATCTCTAAGTGCACTTAGCGATTGATTAGCGATCAAAAATTTCAATTGTAATTAATTTGGTCGTTGATGTCATTTTGCGACAGAAATTTCTTTCCTTTGCTAAATACTAATGGAATTTAATTTCTGTTACTAAAATTAGCGAAACATTAAAGGTCTTTCGCTAATATTAGCGATGGAAATAATTTTTTCATCACTAATTTAGCGACAAAATAATATTTTTTTGTTACTAAATCAGTGACAGAAGTAAATATTTCATCGCTAAATTAGCAAAAAAATGTATTTCCATCGCTAAATTAGAAACAAACAATTTATTTCCATTGCTAATTTATAATAATTTACAATAATTTTCAATAAAATTTTAATAGCACCTCCCCTATTTGAGATATTTCTTCTTGTTTACATTCAACACATTGAAGGATACAATCAATAACATTTACATTCACATTCACATTCACATCCACAACATTCACATTCATGATACACGATGATACATTCACTTTCAAGTCCATTACATTTAACATTCACAAACACATTCAAATCCATTACAAACCAAACTATCAACAAAGCAATAGAATATCCAATTGAAAAGAAAATTTTAAAATATTGTACATGGTTCAAAAATAATATAATATGATTCAAATCCATTACATCTCAACTCAAATCTCAAAACTAATACATCCATCATCTCATCCTACAATAAGCATAATAATATGTTATTAAAAAATTAAATGCATAATTCAAACTACACTACATTTCTATTTTGAAACAATCCTGCTCTTATATGAATCTAAAGTTTAAACTACTTATCAGAAAATGCAAATTGATCGACACAATTTTAACATATTTTAAAAGAATACATATCTTATGATAGAATATAGTATCAAAAACAATTCTTTAGGTGTTAACTTTTTAACTACATTATTCCTGGAAAGATGTAATACAATTAGGGTGCATTTAGTAGGTGTGATAGGATAACTGATATGCTATGGATTAAATATTATCCCTTGTTCTTCTCATTTTTTTAGGTGTGATAGGAATCATAAAGCAAGCGATAATTAGCATGATAACTTAAATTGAGTTGGGGTGATAACTTTTCCTATCCCATCTACTATCATATCCCACCTACCAAACTCACCCTTAGAGTTTCGTATATATAATATAAAAATTAACAAAAATGTTTTCTATATTTTATGAGTGATAAACAAAAAAATTAAGTTAAAGGTTAACACACCTCAAAAGCTATTTATTTATAGTGTTTGGGTCTTGAGTCTCATGTGAGTTAAAATGATGCAGAGTTTGAAAATTTGGAGTCCATCTATATACGAATTCTTGTATTTGCCGCTCTACTAACGTCTTGATCCGATTTTCTATCAATTGCTTACTATTAACTAGGACTACTCTAACACTATGCATTGATCTCTCAATTCTTGATTTTCTTGTATTAACGTTTCCACTCAAGTAGATGAAGAGCTGGGATGACCCCTGAACCTAGGATTCATCACACAATCATATGCGACTTTTGCTTGGGAGCTAAGGCTAGAGAGGAACTTCTTTTTCATCCATTGACAACATCTAATTATATATCATCTAGTACATTGTCTAATAGAGTATGTAAGTCCACTCCCTCTATACAATTAATAAAGCAAGTAATAATTAAATGTGAGTTATATAATAAAGTTTTAATTCTTACATCTATGACCTCTGATCGAGCATTGACAAAAGTGTCATTTCTTTGTGTGTATTGTAAAATGCCTCCCAATAAGTGGGACATCTCTGTAATGTATCAGTCTACATACATAATTTTTTTATAAAATAAAATAAGTTCTTTAATAATTAAAAATTTTTAGTATAATTTTATAGTAAATTTACCAAGTCTATTGCGTGCTCTACAATAGATCGTGATTCAATAATATGCTTTGTGAATCCAGTGCTTGGGCTAGCAACATCAGTTTTCTATTATTTCAAGCAATTGATGAATTTTGTTGCCATTTTTTGGCAACCCAAGTGTTCTTCCATGCATCCCAAATCTCATCTGGTATATGGGATAACCTTGTTCCCTTCCTTCTCCTCTTATATAACAAGTCCTTGTATAGTTTTGTAAAATAATTGTTTCATGTTTGTTTAAATTGTGCATCCTGTCTTAGCTCCCAAATATTTTTTTACAACAATATCGAGAAAATTAGTTTAAAGGATATTATATTATATTATATTATATAGTATCATTAATATTCAAATTACTTACCAAAAATTGCTAATAATAAAATGTTTAACATCTTAGTTGATGTGAACCCAACGAGAGAGATATCTCAAGAACCCACAATGAATTGAAAACAGAAAAGGAAGGTCTAAATCGATAAGATGGATGAAAAGAAACCTCGACCCAATGCTTAGAAAAGCACGAACCTTGGTATAGAAGATGGAAGACGCCACAACCTTGGGATTGAGGTTGATAAGTCTTCGAACGCCACAAGAAGATGCCTTGATAAGTTCAAGTTCAATGAAGAACCAACAAGCGAGAGCCTCACCGTGTTTTAGATTGAAAAATATATCAAAGATACATGTGTGGCCGTCACCCCCTTTATTTATAGCTATAAGGTGACCAAAGAAACCCTAAAAGGCCAAAAGAAAGCCCATTTAGTAAAGGCCCATATAGACTACTTAGCCATTTTAAGCATATGGCATTATTACAACCCAAATAAAGGTAAAAATGAGTCCAAATTGAGCCAACATATCCATACTACATAGATATGAGACTTAAATACTAATTTAGCTCATCTAAGGCTCGAATTAGGTTGACTAAGCCGGATGACTTGCTCTTGGTCAAACCTTCTTCAATAGTAGCTTTGGCCTTCACATCTTCAATTAGCACATTAAGTGCTTCTTTCATCTTTTTAGCCCTAGCCCTTGTAATTGGTCCTCCATTGATGCATAATGGATCATCATTAGATATGAGACTTAAATACTAATTTAGCTCATCTAAGGCTCGAATTAGGTTGACTAAGCCGGATGACTTGCTCTTGGTCAAACCTTCTTCAATAGTAGCTTTGGCCTTCACATCTTCAATTAGCACATTAAGTGCTTCCTTCATCTTTTTAGCCCTAGCCCTTGTAATTGGTCCTCCATTGATGCATAATGGATCATCATTAATATTTGGAGTGGATTGAGCATGACCCATATCACTAGCTTGTTGCGCAACTTGTTCTCTTTCATTTATTCCATCATTCCCCCTCTCCTCAAAAGGATTCGTCCTCGAATCTTGATCACCTACATCAAAAGGAGAAAGATCAGAAACATTAAATGTAGCACTCACATTATACTCACCTGGTAAGTCAAGCTTGTATGCATTATCATTGATTCGAGCAATGACTTGAAATGGACCATCTCCTCGTGGATGCAACTTAGTACGATGTTTAGCTGGAAATCTTTCCTTCCTCATATGAACCCAAACCCAATCTCCGGGTTCAAAGATCACTATCTTTCGTCCCTTGTTGGCTTGCGTAGCATATTGTTCAGTCCTCTTTTCAATTTGCAATCGAACTTTCTCATGCAGTTGCCTCACAAACTCAGCTTTTCTGGTACCATCTAAACTGGCACGCTCAGAGATAGGCAAAGGCGATAAATCTAAAGGAATTAAAAGTTTGAACCCATATACCACTTCAAAAGGAGAAAAATTAGTAGTAGAATGCATAGATCTATTATAAGCAAATTCAACATGTGGTAAACAATCTTCCCAACCTTTTAAATTCTTTTGAATGATAGCTCTCAACAAAGTAGATAAAGTTCGATTTACTACCTCAGTTTGTCCATCTGTTTATGGATGACAAGTTGTGGAAAACAAAAGCTTTGTTCCTAACTTTCCCCACAATGTCTTCCAAAAGTAGCTTAGAAACTTTGCATCACGATCTGAAACTATGCTCCTCGGTACTCCATGAAGTCACACGATCTCTCTAAAAAATAGATCATCAATATGGTTAGCATCATCTGTTTTCCTACAAGGAATAAAATGAGCCATTTTAGAAAATCTGTCCACAACCACAAAAATAGAATCCATACCTCGTTTAGACCTTGGTAGTCATAAAACAAAATCCATGGAAATATCAACCCAAGGTTCACTAGGAATTGGTAAAGGTGTATACAGTCCATGAGGTAAAGATCTAGATTTCGCTTGCCTACATGTAATACACTTCTCACAAAATTTAACTACATCCCGTTTCATTTATGGACAAAAGAAATGCTCTACCAACACTTCAAGAGTTTTTTTAACTCCAAAATGTCCCATTAGTCCCCCACCATGAGATTCTTGGATTAATAATTCTCTTAATGAACAATTAGGCACACACAACCTATTCACTCTAAAAAGAAACCCCCCATGTCTATAAAACTTCCCAAATGCAGTATGTTCACAAAATTCAAACACATTTCCAAAGTCAGAATCATTAGAATATAAATCTTTAATTTATTCAAATCCTAACAATTTAGTGTTTAAAGTAGAGATCAAGGTATACCTTCGAGACAAAGCATCAGCAACAATGTTTTCCATACCTTGTTTATACTTGATCACATAAGGGAATGATTCAATGAATTCTACCCAGTTTGCATGACGTCTATTCAACTTACTTTGGCTCTTCAAATGCTTCAACGATTCATGATCAGTGTGAATAACAAACTCTTTGGGCCACAAGTAATGCTGCCAAGTCTCTAAAGCCCTCACCAATGCATACATCTCCTTGTCATAAGTTGGATAGTTCAAAGTTGCTCCGCTGAGTTTCTCACTAAAATAAGCAAGGGGTCGACTTTCTTGTATTAGCACAGCTCCAATACCTATTCCTGATGCATCACACTCAATTTCAAAAGTTTTAGCAAAGTTAGGTAATGCAAGTAATGGTGCTGAACTTAGCTTCTCCTTAAGTAAATTGAAAGCTGAAACTTGTTCACTATCCCAACGAAACCCAACATTCTTTTTAACAACTTCAGTCAAGGGTGCAGCTATAGAACTAAAATTTTTAACAAACCTTCTGTAGAAACTTGCCAACCCATGAAAGCTACGTACCTCAGTTATCGTTTTTGGTGTTGGTCATTCACGTATTGCCTTAACCTTTTCTTCATCAACCACTATTCCCTTAGCACTAACAATATAACCAAGAAACTCTATCTGATTAGTGCAAAAAGAACATTTTTGAAGGTTAGCATACAATTTTTCATTTCTCAAAACAAGTAGAACTTTTTGTAAATGATTAAGATGTTCATCTAAATTTTTACTATAAATCAAGATGTCATCAAAATATACTACAACAAAGTTCCCAATATAAGCACGTAAAATATGGTTCATTAATCTCATGAAAGTACTAGGTGCGTTAGTTAGGCCAAATGGCATGACTAACCATTCATACAAACCGTACCTAGTCTTAAAAGCAGTTTTCCATTCATCTCCCTCATGCATGCGAATTTGATGATAGCCAGACTTCAAATCAATTTTAGAGAAAATGCAAGAACCATGTAGTTTGATGGAATAAATGAAAGAGAACAAGTTGTGCAACAAGTTAGTGATATGGGTCATGCTCAATCCACTCCAGATATTAATGATGATCCATTATGCATCAATGGAGGACCAATTACAAGGGCTAGGGCTAAAAAGATGAAGGAAGCACTTAATGTGCTAATTGAAGATGTGAAGGCCAAAGTTACTATTGAAGAAGGTTTGACCAAGAGCAAGTCATCCGGCTTAGTCAACCTAATTCGAGCCTTAGATGAGCTAAATTAGTATTTAAGTCTCATATCTATGTAGTATGGATATGTTGGCTCAATTTGGACTCATTTTTACCTTTATTTGGGTTGTAATAATGCCATATGCTTAAAATGGCAAAGTAGTCTCTATGGGCCTTTACTAAATGGGATTTCTTTTGACCTTTTAGGGTTTTTTGGTCACCTTATAGCTATAAATAAAGGGGGTGACGGCCACACATGTATCTTTGATATATTTTTCAATCTAAAACACGGTGAGGCTCTCGCTTGTTGGTTCTTCATTGAACTTGAACTTATCAAGGCATCTCCTTGTGGCGTTCGAAGACTTATCAACCTCAATCCCAAGGTTGTGGCGTCTTCCATCTTCTATACCAAGGTTCGTGCTTTTCTAAGCATTGGGTCGAGGTTTCTTTTCATCCATCATATCGACTTAGACCTTCCTTATTTCTGTTTTCAATTCGTTGTGGGTTCTTGAGATATCTCTCTCGTTGGGTTCACATCATAGTTCATCTAGCATATCATCTAATCTAGGAATAGGATGACGATACTTTACCGTAATCTTGTTGATAGCCCTACAATCAACGCACATCCTCCAAGTTCCATCCTTCTTAGGCACAAGCAAAATAGGAACTGAACAAGGACTCAAACTTTCTCGGACGTATCCTTTTCTCATCAATTCTTCAACTTGCTTTTGAAGCTCCTTCATCTCCATAGGATTGCTCCTATAGGCTGGTCGATTAGGGATAGCTGCTCCTGGGATGAAGTCAATTTGGTGCTCTATTCCCCTAAGTGGTGGCAATCCATCAAGAACTTCTTCAGGAAAGACATCATCAAATTCCTGCAAAAGAGATTTAACAACACTAGGCAAAGAATGGTTAAGATTGTTAGTGTTGAAATAAGTCTCCTTATACAAAAGTATAATCATCGGCTGTTGAGAATAAAAAGCTTTCTTAACCTCTCCTTCTTTTGCATAAAAGCTCCTTTTTTTACTCTCTAGATTTTTTGTTTCTTTTTCATTCTTTTTTTCACTCCTCTCATCCTCACTTTTTCTTTTCTCACACTCCTTTTCTTTTCCATTTTTTTTTCTCTCACAATCTTTTTTTTTCACTCTCATTTTTTATCCTCAATTGATCTTCATATACTTGTTTAGGAGTTAATGGTACAAGAGTTACAAGTTTACCATGCATCTTAAAAGAATATTTATTTGTGAACCCATCGTGTATGACCCTCCTATCAAATTGCCATGGTCTACCTAAAAGCAAATGACTTGCATGCATTGGTACTACATCACAAAGAACACCATCATGATACCTACCAATGGATAATGAAACCAATACTTGCTTAGTGACCTTAACCTCCCCGCAATCATTCAACCATTGTAGTTTATAAGGTCTAGGATGTTTAGTGGTTGGTAAGCATAATTTCTCAACCAAGATAGTATTAGCAACATTAGTGCAACTTCCTCCATCTATAATCATACTACATACCTTATCTTTGATGTGGCAACGGGTATGAAATATGTTGTCTCGTTGTTCTTCATCTTCTTCCTTCACTTGCACATTTAGAGCACGCCTAGTGACAAGGGCTTCACCTTCAACGGCATACTCTTCTACATCACTTTCCATCAATGGTGGCAAGGCATTATCATCTTCAGACTCATTCTCAGTTTCAATATCACCATTTTCTTTCAAAAGCATACTTCTTTTGTTTGGACATTGTGTAGCGATATGTCCTCTTCCCAAACACTTAAAGCATTTAATATCTCTATTTCTTGAAGATTGGATAGGTTCTTTACCTTTAACCAATGGAGAATTATCATCTTTATTCTTCAAAAACTCAGTCTTACTCTTTGATGCAACTTTATCATCTCTTTTGTTCCAACTAGATTTCCAAGTGGATGAATTAGAACTTTGACCATGTTTGATTGAACCCTTCCTTTTGAGTTGCCTTTCAACTTTCATGGACATATGCACCATATCTTCAAGCTCCACATAATGTTGCAACTCTACTATATTTGCAATTTCTGAATTCAAACCTTGTAAAAATCTTGCCATGGTTGCTTCTCGGTCCTCCTCCACATTGGCTTGAATCATGGCAATCTCCATCTCTTTGTGGTATTCCTCCACGGTCTTGGATCCTTGGGTTAGACTTTGTAGCCGTTGGTACAAATCTCGATAGTAATGTGATGGAATGAACCTCTTCCTCATAATTGATTTCATCTCTTCCCAAGTGCCAACGGGTCTCTCGTTGTTTCTTCTCCTGCTTAGAATAACTTGATCCCACCAAATAATAGCATAATCAATAAATTCGACAACAGCAAGTTTTACCTTCTTCTCTTCAGAGTAGTTGTGACAATCAAATACTAATTCCACTTTCTTTTCCCACTCCAAATATGCGTCTGGATCACTTTTGCCTTGAAAAGAAGGAATCTTCAATTTGATATTTCCCAAGTTTCTATCAACATAATCAGTCATCCTTCCCCTTCTACCACCAATTCTGATGCCACCAGATCTGCCACTAGAAACTCTATCATCAATGTCCTCAGAAATGCCATCATCATCATTGTTGTTGTCTTCACGGTTATATTGCCTTGAAATTCGTATGGGAACTCTACCAGCTTGGCTATTTTGTAATTCAGTAATTACAGCATCTTGTCTCTCCAATCTGTCGAGGATTTGATTGAATCTGATTTCCATGCGTTCCAAGTGTTGTCTCAAGGCACGTTGTTCAAGTGTTTCTCTAGGTCTTGCTTCTTCTCCACTTGTCGCCATTAATGCAATCTATTGTCACTCAATCACTCAACTTACTAATGTTAGCTCTTTAAGGAACTTAGAATTGTGGCAATTCCTTGTAAACGATCGTTGACTGATTAAAAATCCCAAAGGTATAGGATAAAAGAAAGGAAATGATAGAAGAATGCAAATTGCAGAATTGAAAAATTAAATTAAGTTCAGAAAGGAAATTTGCTAGAATTGAATCTAGGCAAAACTTATGCGAATGCGGGACTAAGAGATAAAGATATTTGAAATAAGAACTGAAAAGGATCTTGCCAGAACTTAATTTAGGCAGGTGTAGAATTAAATCTAGACAAAACTTTAAAAGAAATGCGGAATAGGAAAGTGCAAGTATATTAGGCAAAACTTTAAAGGAAATGCGGAATAGGAAAGTGAAAGTATATTAGGCAAAACTTTAAAGAAATTGCGGAATTGGAAGGTGCAAATATACTAGGCAAATTATTAAAGAAAAATACGGAATTGGAAAGTGTAAATATAATAGGCAAAACTTTAAAAGAAAATACAGAATTGGAAAGTACTAGTATAGAAATAACAATTCCCTACACTCAACTTTTTTTATTTTTTTTTTTGAATTTCGGCCCCTTTTTTTGCGAAAAAAATATTTTTTTTTTTGAATTCATTTTTTTTTTTTTGCCGATTTTTTTTTTTAAATGTCAACTCTTTTTTTTTTACCGAAAATAATTTGCTAGCACCAAGACGAATAAAACTCACTAGGATTGAGATGATAATGATAAACAGATAATTTTAAACAAATTGACAAAGTTTCAAGCACAAAGAGAAAAGGATAACCAAATCGATTTAAAAAAACTTGGCTCTGATACCAAATGATGTGAACCCAACGAGAGAGATATCTCAAGAACCCACAACGAATTGAAAACAGAAAGAAGGAAGGTCTAAATCGATAAGATGGATGAAAAGAAACCTCGACCCAATGCTTAGAAAAGCACGAACCTTGGTATAGAAGATGGAAGACGCCACAACCTTGGGATTGAGGTTGATAAGTCTTCGAACGCTACAAGGAGATGCCTTGATAAGTTCAAGTTCAATGAAGAACCAACAAGCGAGAGCCTCACCGTGTTTTAGATTGAAAAATATATCAAAGATACATGTGTGGCCGTCACCCCCTTTATTTATAGCTCTAAGGTGACCAAAAAAACCCTAAAAGGCCAAAAGAAAGCCCATTTAGTAAAGGCCCATATAGACTACTTAGCCATTTTAAGCATATGGCATTATTACAACCCAAATAAAGGTAAAAATGAGTCCAAATTGAGCCAACATATCCATACTACATAGATATGTGACTTAAATACTAATTTAGCTCATCTAAGGCTCGAATTAGGTTGACTAAGCCGGATGACTTGCTCTTGGTCAAACCTCCTTCAATAGTAGCTTTGGCATTCACATCTTCAATTAGCACATTAAGTGCTTCCATCATCTTTTTAGCCCTAGCCCTTGTAATTGGTCCTCCATTGATGCATAATGGATCATCATTAGATATGAGACTTAAATACTAATTTAGCTCATCTAAGGCTCGAATTAGGTTGACTAAGCCGGATGACTTGCTCTTGGTCAAACCTTCTTCAATAGTAGCTTTGGCCTTCACATCTTCAATTAGCACATTAAGTGCTTCCTTCATCTTTTTAGCCCTAGCCCTTGTAATTGGTCCTCCATTGATGCATAATGGATCATCATTAATATCTGGAGTGGATTGAGCATGACCCATATCACTAGCTTGTTGCGCAACTTGTTCTCTTTCATTTATTCCATCATTGGTCTACATGTCTCTATGTAGAACCAATAATACACTAATGCTCGTTAAATTTTTTACTTGTATAAGCAACTACACTATGACCATCGGGAGTAAAACAACATGAAAAAACTTCCATTTTTTTAAATAATAAATAAAATATTAGATGAATTGGAATTACTAATAATATCAATATTTATCAATCCCCAACAATCCTCAAAATAATTAGAACATAGTGTACTATTGTAATATCTGACATGATTATATCTATAAACTAATATTATAACACATACACATGCCAAATAAAAATCAAATTAGAAAAATAACACATACATTGTAGAACAATCAAATCAATAATTTACTAAAATTTAATTATCATTACAATCTGAATAATTAACATTAACAGTTTGTAAGTCTTCATCGCTAGATTTATTAGTTCATCAAGCTCCTCACTGTTCGACATCTCTCCATCATCTATTCCCTTATAAGTGATATTTACATCTGTAAATAATTGGTATGTTGATTGAATTCATAAATACATTGAATGTATCTCCACTTCTTTATTTTGAAACACATCATAGTTTTGGACCGTGATGGTGTTCGACATTTCTATGATCAAGGCATTCGACAAATTACTAACCATTTACTAGGTCTTCTTCTCTTTATTGGGTATTCAATATAGACAACTTGACCATCTTGTACTGTGGGTTCAAATTTGTTGAAACTTTGGTTTGCATAAACTTAATCTAAACTATAGTTTGAATGTATACCTGTTCTTGGAGTTAAGTTCAATAATTTAAATAAAACATCTTTTTATAGGTAAAGTAGGATATTTAAGTTCAATAATTTTGTCAAGTCTACCATTGATGTGTGTAAACTACAAGTGCACAGTTGTCATCAAGTAATAAAAATATTAATCTCACAGGACTATTGATTAAACACTGATCAAGTTATAAAGCTAGTTATCTAGAAGATTGAAATGGTTGAGTGAGAGAGAGAGAGAGAGAGAGACATTGAGAGAGAGAGAGAGAGAGAGAGAGAGAGAGTTGAGAGGGTTGAGAGAAATTAAGAGTCAAGAGGAAGCAAGTGGTCGAAGGAAGGGATTTGAGGGAAACAATTATAATAGGACTTTAGTTTCGCCTCAATGATAGTAACCTATGTTTGGTTTCCTATCATCAATGGATGTTTGATTTAGGTAGACTATCCTATTCTATCTGATGTGAACTTTTGGGACTACACCGGTGTATCCACTCCAATTCATCGTCTACTTTCAGAGTGACATAGTTGAGTGGTTGCTTTCTCAAGGAGACTCCTATCACGATGTCTCACAATCCCCGAGTTACCTTCTCTTAATGGTGGTGACGAATTGGAACAGATCCATTAAGTTATATGATAGTCTATTGATCCTCGTGGTATACCAATCTATTCTCATAGCCAACTCTCCACAGTTTCTATAAGTTAGAGGATTGGGTTCACCTCTCAGTCCTTCTCCAATCCCCGTAGAATATGATATTATGCTTCTAGCATCAAGATCATGTATACATAGTAGATTTAGACCACAAACAATCATTTAATGAGATAGAAAACATGCACACAAATAGATTTCACAAATAAGTGTCTATATTTCAAGGGGCTACACCCTTATCCTAGAATTTGAGAATCTACTCTATGAAGAAAGAAAGGTAAGCATCTAACAACTCCAAATGGAAAGAAGGGAGAAGAGAATGCTTAGCGAGATAGTGCCAATGTCTCCGGAAGGATCTCCATGCTATGAGGGAGGATGGATCGTTGACGACTCTTAGAATGGTGGCTCTAGGATTTAGCCTAGAAAGGGAAAACCCTCTCACAAGGAAGGGGGAGGAGCCCCTCTGTCCAAGATTCCCCTGACAAGGTTCCCTTTATCATTTTATACCTTCCCCAACCTTCTAGATTTGCCAATTTTTTTTAGGCTCTGGCAAAATGGATTTTTCACCCTTAGACATAGTTTTCTTGAGATGAACTGGCAACCAAACTTGTAGATCTTGTAATTATCTATATTTTGATAGGTTGTACACTCTGTGGATTAATCAAACTAAAAGTTATGGATGCCCAAAGTTTGGTCTATAATTTAAATAGGAGGCTGACATGGTCGTACCAGGCCAGGAAAATCTATGTTCGGGTAGTTCGGGTAGACTCGAATGTAACTCGAGTTTCAAAATTGATCTTGAAGAAGTTCAAGATGCGAACAATAGCACTGATGCCTCGATGGAAATTGAACTGGAACCACAAAGTGTTGTGGATGATGTTGTTCCACAAGGAGTTGAGGAACAACAACCAGTTCAAGTAGACATACCTCTTCGCAGGTCTGATAGGGTACGTCGTCAGCCTGAGAGATATTCATTTCTCTTGTCTGACCATGATGACGTTATGCTCATAGAGGTTGAGCCTACCACCTATCAGGAAGCTGTGATGAGACCAGATTCCGAGAAATGGCTAGAAGCCATGAGATCCGAGATGGAATCCATGTACACCAACCAAGTATGGACTTTTGTTGATCCACCTGAAGGGGTAAAACCCATTGGGTGCAAGTGGATCTTTAAGAGAAAGACTGACATGGATGGACTTATCTATAAGGGTCGCTTGGTAGCTAAAGGTTTCAAGCAGATTCATGGTATTGACTATGATGAGACCTTTTCTCCAGTAGCGATGTTTAAGTCCATTCGGATCATGCTTGCTATTGCAGCTTACCACGATTATGAGATTTGGCAGATGGACGTCAAAACCGTGTTTCTGAAAGGAAACCTACTCGAGGATGTGTACATGACACAACCTGAGGGTTTTGTAGATCCACAGCATACTAGCAGAGTATGCAAGCTGCATAGGTCCATTTATGGACTAAAGCAAGCTTCTCGGAGCTGGAATCTTCGATTCGATGATGCAATCAAATAGTTTGGTTTCATCAAGAACGAAGATGAACCTTGTGTCTACAAGAAGGTTGTAGGGGACATAGTTGTCTTCCTCATATTGTATGTGGATGACATACTACTCATTGGGAAGGACATCCCTATGCTTCAGTCTGTCAAGACCTGGCTAGGGAGTTGCTTCTCAATGAAGGACTTAGGTGAGGCATCCCGCATTCTAGGGATACAGATCTATAGAGATAGATCTAAGAGATTGCTTGGCCTAAGTCAGAGTACATACATTGACAAGGTACTCCTTCGGTTTGCCATGCAGAACTCCAAGAAGGGATTTCTGTCGATGTCACATGGCGTGAGTCTTTCAAAGACTCAAGGTCCCTCTTCTAGAGAGGAGAGAGACCGCATGGATCAGATCCCTTATGCCTCAGCCATAGGATCAATCATGTACGCTATGCTATGTACTCGACCTGATATCTCGTATGCTTTGAGCATGACGAGCAGATACCAGTCAGATCCAGGTGAAAGTCACTGGATAACAGTCAAGAATATTCTTAAGTACTTAAGAAGGAGTAAAGAATATTTCTTGATATATGGAGGCAATGATGAGCTAGCTGTAAAGGGTTACAGTGATGCTCGCTTCCAGACCGACCAGGATGATTATAGATCCCAGTCGGGGTTCGTGTTTTGCATTAATGGTGGTGTTGTGAGCTGGAAGAGTTTGAAGCAGGACACAGTAGCTGATTCTACAACAGAAGCCGAGTACATTGCTGCATCAGAGGTAGCAAAGGAGGCAGTTTGGATTCGCAAGTTCATCACTGAACTTGGGGTGGTTCCTAGCATTGATGATCCTATTGAGCTCTATTGTGACAATAATGGAGCTATAGCACAGGCGAAGGAACCTCGCTCACACCAGCGGACCAAACATATACTACGGTGCTTCCATCTCATTCGATAGATCATTGAGAGAGGAGATGAGAAGATTTGCAGAGTACCTACAGAGGCTAACATCGCAGATCCCTTGACCAAGGCTTTGGCACAGAGGAAGCATGATGGTCACACTAGGTCATTTGGGCTTAGAGCCTATACTGATTGGCACTAGTGCAAGTGGGAGATTGTTAGCTAGAGCCCTATAGCCAATCATTTGATGATTGTATTTTGGACTTGTTGTATCATATTCTATATAAATAAAGGCATTTGGTCTTTGGTTATTATACTTATATTGGTGCCAAATAAACTAAGTATAATAACGTCCTTGAACCGATAGTTAGATGATATAGGGAACACTACTCTTAATCATTCCTAGTCGAGTATTAACATTCAGGGACAATGTTAATGCAATAAGACTAGCATGTAGGTCAACTCGATGACTCGATCTCACAAGTCATGGATATAGAGATATCAAGTTGACACATGGGTATGCATTAGAGAATGTATACTGAATGACCCGCCATGAGAAAGTATCATGGATCGTTATATGAGTGTCATATACTTTCTCATGTGGCTATTAGTATGACTACTAGTCCTTAGACCTGAAGTCACCATGGATCCCTACATAAGGAGTTATGTACTTTGGTTTCGTCAAACGTCACCCGTAACTGGGTGGACTATAAAGGCGATTACTGGGTATGTAACGAATTATGCAGAGGGATGTGAGTGATGTAGATGGGATCTATCCCTCCTATATGACGGGAGAGACATCGGTATTCTTGATAGAGTGAGACCACGAAGTGCATGGCCATGCCCAAATGAGTCAATATAGGATATTGAGCTCATTTGATTTAGTGAGTCTACTTGGAGTTCAAGATTTAGATTGATCAGAGGATGACACGGTCTATGCCTCACATTGATCAATTTAGATGTCTAGGATAGAAGGACACTTGTCATATCTTGTGAGGAGTCACAACTAGTAGTCACAAGGTGGTGTCGGATCTCGACATTCTTGTAACTTGGGTAGTAATGATGTATTGCTAGATACCGCTCATTACTTATGCTTCTAAATGAGTTTAGGGGCATTGCCAACGTTACAAGAACCTATTAGGTCACACACAAAGAACAAGTGGATGGAGATTAGGTTCATAGGATGAACCAATTTGATTAGGTTCATATGATGCACCAAGGATTGGATTCGAAATTTGACTTATTGAGTTAGACTCAATTAGATTCAATTGTTGAATAAGTCTAATTTAAATTTGATTCATTGAGTCAATTTGTATTAATGAATTGAGATTCATTAAATTCAAATTGGCTTGAATCAAAGGTTGGATTTAACTCAACAAGGAAGAAAATTTGGTCAATTTTGACTTGACCAAAAAGGGAAGTTGAAACATCAAGTTTGACTTGATGAATTGTCACTTCATGGAGGATGACTCATCCTACATGGTAGCCACATCATCACCACCTCATGAGGTGTGCCACCTCATGGAGGTTACACCTCCCATTCCATTTAATGTGGCCGGCCACATTAAATGGGGAGGTTACAATGGTGTGGCCGGCCACACTAATGCAAAATGAGTTTTGATTTTGTGGCAATTGATGTGTGCATTCATTCCATCTTCTTCCTTAGTCTTTCCTCTTGGTTTGCTGCTGTTGCCGTGAGCTTTCAAGGGAGGAGAAGGTGGTTGAGTGAATTCCAAGAGTAAAGGGTGAAGTGAAGGTCACAAAGGAGGGTACCTAGAGGATTATGTGAGATCCCTTTTTCCTTCTCTCCTTTCTCCCCTTTTAAATCCTACCCGAGAGCCCTAGAAAGTGCAAGCACACTTGGGTGCTCTCTTCTCCATCCTTGAGTGTTAGAGAACACCTATTGTTCGTGTGGATATCACTAGAGAGTTGTCTACGTTGACAACTTCGAGATCCGGCGTACCGTTGGACGAGCGGGATTTGCGAGGGCACACTTCAAAGGTATAAGGCTTTCCCTTATGTAGATCTACTGTAGATCAACGTTTAAACTCGTACTCATGTTTTCAAAATTTTTCTTCGCACGAGATCCAATGGCTAGGGTGATTCGGGGTTTCCGCGACGCGAAAAAGCGGTTTTCGCTGCCCGAAAAACCCAACAATAGGCTTCTTAGTGCTTGCTGCCTCCTTAGAATTTGAAGAAGAACCCTCCTTCTTTGGTTTGTCCTTCCAACTTGAAGAGTAGTTTGGAGAAGATGATTTCTTCATAATGCCCTTTCTCTTTAATTGTTGCTCTACTTTCATTGCTTGATGCACTAAGTCGTCAAGCTCCACATAATGTTGTAACTCCACAATGTCTCCAATATCTTGGTTTAGGCCATGGAGAAACCGAGCCATGGTAGCTTCCCTATCCTCCATAATATTTGCTCTAATCAAAGCCACCTCCATCTCCTTGTAGTAATCATCCACACTCCTACTCTCTTGGGTGAGTCTTTGCAATTTGTTGTGTAATTCCCTATGGTAGTGGGAAGGCACAAATCTCCTTCTCATCAAAGTCTTCATTTCGTCCCAAGTGTTGATAGGATGCTCTCCATACCTTCTTCTCTCCTTTTTCAATTGATCCCACCAAATTAAGGCATAATCGGTGAACTTAAGGGCAGCCACCTTTACTTTCTTTGCATCATTGTAATTGTGGCATGAGAAGATTTGCTCTATTTTCATCTCCCACTCAAGATATGTTTCGGGGGTCATTCCTCCCTTGGAAGGAAGGTATATGGACTTTCACACCTCCTAGATCATCTTCTCGTCTATGGTCTCTACCTCCTCTTTCACGTCTTCTTCCCCCTTCATGCCTCCTTCTTTCTCTTGGTGAATCATAGAATGGGTCACTTTGACGAGATTCTTCATGATTAGATTTGCCCCCACGGTAGGAAACATTTTCTCCTTCAAGTCGGTCCATCCTTTCTGTTGGGATTTTCGGTCCGCGAAAACCGCGTCTTCGCGTCGCGGAAACCCCGAATCACCCATGCCACTGGATCTCGAGCGAAGGATAGATTTCAAAAATTTACATGTACGAGTTTCTACTTAGATCTACTTCTAGATCTACATGAAGAAAAGGTTATACCTTTGAAGCGCGCCCTTCGCGAATCCCGCTCGTCCAAGATGCCACGTCAAGCGTACGGTCCTCTAGAAGTATCCACACAAACAATCCTTGATGGAGAAGATCAAACAAAGGTGTGCTAGCACCTTGTCTTGTTTGGCCAAGAGAGGAGGAGAGGGAGAAGAGAGAGCTCAAAGAGGAAGAAGATGTGTATGCACTTGAATTAGAAAAATGAATTCTCTTCACATTCAAAAGTGGCCGGCCACTTCCCAAGTGTAACCCCCAAATTTTGCATTAAGTGCAATTAATGTGAAGTTATTAAAGAGAATGACTTTGTAACTTCCATGAGGTGGCACCCCATGATGATGTGGAGCAACATAATTAGTCCACATCAATGCCAACTCACCAATGAGGTGGCATAAAGTCAAGTCAAACTTGACTTTTTATCTTCCTCTCAAGTCAAGTCAAACTTGACCAAATCTCTTCCATGGTTGATCTAATCTAATCATTTTATTCAAGCCAACTTAATATAATGAAACTAATTCATTAAATTAAGTTGATCTAATGAGTCATAATCTAAATTAGACTCATTGAATACATGTATCAACTTGAGTCCAACTCAAGTTAGCCCAATTAGGATTACTCTTAATCCAATTTGATTCATCAAATGAATCTGATCCTCTTGGTTCATCATATAAACCTAATCTCCATCTAATTGTCCTTAGTGTGTGACCCTATAGGTTCTTGTAACGTTGGCAATACCCCTAACCCATTTAGAAGCATAAATAATGAGCGATATCTAGCAACACATCATTACTACCCAAGTTACAAGAATGTTGAGATCCAACATCACCTTGTAACTACTAATTGTGACTCCTCACAATATATGACAAGTGTCCTTCTATCCTAGACATCTAGATTGATCAATGTGAGGCATAGACCGTGTCATCCTCTGATCAAACTAAATCTTGAACTCCAAGTAAACTCACTAAATCAAATGAGCTCAATATCTCATATTGACTCATTTGGGCATGACCATGCACTTCGTGGTCTCACTCTATCAAGAATACCGATGTCTCTCCCATCATATAGGAGGGATAGATCCCATCTACATCACTCACATCCCTCTGCATAATTCATTACATACCCAGTAATCGCCTTTATAGTCCACCTAGTTACGGGTGACGTTTGACGAAACCAAAGTACATAACTCCTTATGTAGGGATCCATGGTGACTTCAGATCTAAGGACTAGTAGTCATACTAATAGTCACATGAGAAAGTATATGACACTCATATAACGATCCATGATACTTTCTCATGGTGGGTCATTCAATATACATTCTCCAATGCATACCCATGTGTCAACTTGATATCTCTATATCCAAGACTTGTGAGATCAAGTCATCGAGTTGACCTACATGCTAGTCTTATTGCATTAACATTGTCCCTGAATGTTAATACTCGACTAGGAATGATTAAGAGTAGTGTTCCCTATATCATCTCACTATCGGTTCAACCAACCGATTGATATAGGTGAGAACCGTTTACTCAAGGACGTTATTATACTTAGTTTATTTGGCTCCAATACAAGTAAGTATAATAACCAAAACCGAATGCCTTTATTTATATAGAATATGATACAACAAGTTCAAAATACAATCATCAAATGATTGGCTCTAAGGCTCTAGCTAACACTTTCGTATATTTCTTCAAGTTGTCTTTGAAGCATTCTTTCAAATTGTTGAGTAAGTGCCTCCATTTGAAGCCTATTAAGATCTCACCTAGGGGAATGAGGTGATTTTTCCCCACTCATGCTTGCAAAGAAGAAAAAAAAAAGAAGATGACAAGGAAAATTACAAAAGAAATGTTAGACGGACCTCACCACTCTACTCACGTGGTTGCACTCAAATTTATCCACTCAGCTTCCTTTATAAGCTCTTAAGGAAAGAACTTGATCAATATCTTTCTCAAGACAATAAGTAGACAACCAAGTCAATAAGAAACCAACAAGAGAAATATGAGTAGAACAAGAGAAATAAACAGATAAAACGAGAATTTCAGCAATGATCAAGAGTAATGAAAGAAATATATCTTTGAATTCATATTTCACAAAGAAAGAATATTGAGTCCTTTCAATTCACAAATCCTCTTTTTTTTTCTTTTTTTTTTTATCAGAAACCAATGACTAATGATTCCTCTTTTTTTTTTTTTTTGAATTTTCCTTTTTTTTTTTTGAGTTGAGGACCCAAATAGTGAATAGAAATTTACGATAGATAGGGACGGAGAGATCAACAAAGATGGACAAGAACAAAGATGAAAACAAGACATAAACCTGAAAATCAAGGGGCCAAAGCTTTGATACCAAATGATAAGGAACCTTGTAAATGGATCACCTTGAAATTCAACTTGGGGAAGGGTATTGACGCCACACTCAAGCAAGATGAGAAGGTGAGTGATAAGTCATGGGGTTTGATCGCCACAAGTTGCCTTGATAAGATCGAAATTAGTTCTTTGCCTAAGAACTAGAAGGAAGCTCTCACCAAAGAGAAACTAAAATTTTCATTCAAACTTACTTGATTTTCCATACAAGAGTTCTCCTATTTAACATCCTTTAAGATCCACTATGCACTAATTATGCAATAAATATCATGCTTGCATGCATGGTATTTATTATCCACTAATGTAACCACTAATCCCTAATACTAGCTTAATGCAACCATGCATGCATGGTATTTATTATACTAGCTTAGGAACTCTCAAAAATACATTAAAAACCCACTAAGGACATCAAAAGTCACTTTAGAAAAATCCCCCCCAAAATGCATACGAAAATGGTCCTCATGTTGGTCCAATTTCACTTTCAAATTGAAGGAATGTGATCCATTTAGTTGTTGCCTCCATTGTGCATTGATCCTCCTTTTCCTTGAGCCCCATTATTAAGCCTTCCAAAGTTTGCTTCATTCTCTTAGTCTTGGATCTCGTCATGGGTCCCCCAATTCCCTTCAATACCTCTTCTGGGCTCACATCAGTTTTGGTTGTCCGAGCACCTAGAGCAACTCTGGTGCCCAGACTGGCGGGTGCCTAGCGAGGTAGCTCCTTTATGAAAACTCGTCCGAGCGCCCGAACTAACTTTTGTGTTACCTCTACTTCCTGCAAAATAAATTTAGTTCATACAATAATATATGAAGAATAATAAGTTTTGATAGCCTTCGGACTATTCGGTCCTGACTTTGAGTTTTACTGAAACTCTAGGTCGGACCGACGCCTACTATTTTCTCTTCGGGAAACGCATCCTCTCTTACTCCTCTTAGGTGAGATTACTTTTTTCTAGACACATCTTTCAGATCGTTCGGATTTTTGCTCAGTGTCCAAGACATTAGAACTTCATGTTGGACGTCCAATCCCTGATCCGTCTAGTCTTCTACCTAGTGTTCACAACCCCTAATATGTTCACCTAACGTCCTCGTCCCTAGGCTTTCGGCCAATGTCCTCGACTAGCCAAGATTTGGCCCAGTCCCCCAGACCAAGACTTTATTGCCTAACTATAGCTAGGACTTTCCACGTGTCTAACCACAGTTAGGACTTTCTACCTGTCTTGCCTCAACTAGAACTTTCCTTTGCCTAAGATCACTTAGGATTTTTCTGCACACTTAATTCAACTTGTTAGAACAACAACACGGATTAACTTTAAAACTTTGCTAATATCAAATATTTGATTAACTGGTGCTTCTAACACCAATAATCTCTCCCATTTTGATTTATAGAAATATAGTTCAAAATTAAATAAAACATACAAAATAGTAAGGCATAAGAACAAATAACATGTAATTTTTCAATTGTTCAAGGTAAAAATAAAATATTACTCACTCCCCCTCAAGTATTACTTTTCTCTCAAAAATAAAGTTTTTTTACTTTACTTTTAACACCTTTCTCCCCCATTGCCATATATTAAAACACTACTAAGTAAAGAGAAAGTTGTTAACTTTAAAAAAATTTTAAATTTAAAAGATTAACTTTTTAATCTTTTTCCTTCAAGCTCCTCTTGAAAGCAGTACTTAACTTTCTTTTCGGAAAATGTGTTTAGCTTTAAAGGAGTTTCTTTTTTTAAAAAAAAAACTTAGTTAAATATTTAGCTTTGAAATAGATTTTTTTTTGAAAAATACTTAGATAAATAGTTAGCTTTAAAAAGAGTTTCTTACTTAACTTTTAAAAGAATTTCTTTGAAAAATATTTAGCTTTGAAAAGGATTTCTTTGAAAAATACTTAGCTAAATATTTAGCTTTAAAAAGGATTTCTTTGAAAAATACTTAGCTAAATATTTAGCTTTAAAAAGGATTTCTTTGAAAAATACTTAGCTAAATATTTAGCTTTAAAAAGAGTTTCTTGAAAAATACTTAGCTAAATGCTTAGCTTTAAAAAGAGTTTCATTGAAAAAACTTAGCTTTAAAAGGATTTATTGAAAAAAATACTTAGCTTTGAAGAGGATTTCTAACTTAGTTTTCTCATCTAACCTAATTAAACAAAGTTCCTTAGAAACTTTGTAAGCATCCACCTTGGATGCCCATAAAGTGTTCCTTGGAAAAGTGTTAAGGGCATGATGTATGCCTAAGGGCTGAAGATAGGAGAGATCAGTTATCACTTCCGGAAGGCCCAATTACAAGACTGCGGGCAAAGCGTTTCAAGGAAGCACTAAATGGGCTAATCAAAAAACATTGGGAGGACTATGAGCAAGGAGAGACCAAGATAATCCCAACTGCTGGTCGTGGCCTAATCCACGTAATCAGACATAACCATCCATGACTGGCCGTGCTTAATGGAAGAACGCTAATAAGCATGAGAACTTGTTCATGCATGAAGACTTAAGTATTTTAGATTGTTTAATGAAGCATGCGACTTGGGACTCTAATTGTGCATCCATTTATCTTGTTTGGGTTCCTAGATTGCTTGCATGATACATGCAACATTGGGACTCTAATTATGAATGCACTTATCTTGTACTTTTCCTTGTTCACTCCCATTATATAAGGGAGGGACATCTTAATATGAAACAACTTAGTTTTTTGGTGAGATCGTGTGCTCTCTTAGTTCTTGAAAGGACTTTATGAACTTATCGAGTTTACTCTCGTGACGTTCAACCCATCGAAACTTATCACCCTGGGTGTGGTGTTTCTTTCCTTCGTAGGCTTGGTTCGTTCCAGTTCTAGGTTACGGGTCAAGACTCACACTCTTGTCATTTAGTTCTTGGGGTTCTATCCACCTTTGTCTCGGGTTCCGTCACATTTGTTGGTGGGGTTCGTATCATCTGGTATCAGAGCTTCGGTTCAAAGGCAAGTACAATCTATCTTTACTTGTTGTTCAGCCAAAAACAAAAAAAAAAAAATCGTGGGGAAAAAAGAAGAGCGCAACGAAAAGAAAAAAAAAAGAAGAAGAAGAAAGCGCAAAAAAAAACTGCTTGTGTGAATCCAAGTAAATTGTCTTCAACAATTCTTTTATTGTTTTCCTTATTCTCAAACTTCTACACTTTCATTTTCTCTTAAAATTCTGTCATCATAAGTTTCGGTGGTATCCTTTGAATCGCTATGTGATATTCTGATTTGTTCTGAGTTGAGTGCTTGTGAGGTTTTCTTTCATTTTGCAGCCATGTCAAACAACCAGGAGGATGGAGCAAATGAGGGGACTAGGCCACTTCCGAATCTGCAATTACAAGCATTGAATGGGGGAGATGCAGTGGATGATGAGGGCGGAATTAGAATCTATCCATGAGAGGTTGGATTGGGTGGAGGATGGGACACCAAGAAAACATCAACAAGACTGTATTACTAGACCACAACGAAGACATGCCCAAGGGATTGATGTCGAAGAATATGAAGAGGTTATTGTGGAAGACTTTGATGAGCAAAACTACAATCGGGGCAGGATTGGATATCGAGGAGATAGAAACGGAACTAGAAGAAATAATGATTTAGGAGGGATTAAGATGAAAATTCCAACCTTCCAAGGAAGAAATGACCCAGAAGCTTACTTGGAATGGGAAACTAAGATGGAAATGGTGTTTGACTGTCATGAATTCTCAGAGTTTAAAAATGTGTAGTTAGCTGCCATTGAATTCTCTGATTATGCTATTGTTTGGTGGGCTCAAGTAGTGATGACTCAGAGAAGGAATAGAGAGCAACCTGTGTCCACTTGGGAGGAGATGAAAGTGCTCATGAGAAGGAGTTGTCCATATCCGAGCTAATATCGATGAAGATCGGGAAGCCACCATGGCCAGGTTTTTATATGGCTTAAATCCAAAAATTACTGATATTGTTGAATTGCAGCATTATGTTGAGCTGTCGGATATGGTCCACCAAGCACAAAAAGTGGAAGAACAACTCAAGAGGAGAGAATTGGCTAGAAAGGGACGACCTCACTGTATCCGACCAAGCACAAAAAGTGGAAGAACAACTCAAGAGGAGAGAATTGGTTAGAAAGGGACAACCAATGACTACTCACGGCACATGACGGGCATCTCCAAGAAAGGAGGAACAACCTCAAAATAAGCCAAAGTTTGAACCCTTCAAGAAGCCCAAACCCACACCATCTACTACTCAAGGTAACCGCGAGCCCATTTCCTTCAAAACTCATGATATCAAGTGTTTAAATGTCAAGGGCATGGCCATATAGCTAGTCAATGTGTGAACAAAAGGGTGATGGTAATAAACGCCCAAGGTGAACTTGAATCGGAAGATGAGGATGAAATACTTGAAGGAGTGCCACAAAAAGAGGATAGTGATGATGAACAACATGTTGTTATTGGAGACTTATTGGTGGCCCAACGAGTTCTCAATCTACAAGTTAAGGAGGAAAAAGGTAATCAACGGGAGAATTTGTTTCATACCCATTTCTTTGTCAATAACAAGGTTTGCAGTGTTATTATTGATGGGGGGAGTTGCGCCAATGTGGCAAGTACTGATTTGGTGGAGAAATTATCACTACCAACTCAGAAACATTCGCGACCTTATCGACTCCAGTGGCTAAACGATCGTGGAGAAATCAAGGTAACAAAACAAGTCTTGGTAGCAATCTTCATTGGCAAATATGAAGATGAGCTATTGTGTGACGTGGTTCCCATGCATGCATGCCATCTATTGTTGGGAAGACCTTGGCAATTCAATCGAAAGGTAACACATGATGGCCTCACAAATAGGTATAGTTTTACTTTGAAATGACAACCTATTATTTTTGTACCGTTGACTCCAAGACAAGTTATGGAGGACCAGTTGAGACTACAAAAAGCAAATGAAAAGAAGAAAGAAAAAGAAATTGAGAGAACAAAAATTGAGAAAAAAGAAGTCGAGGAAAAGAAAAATGAGAGGAAAGAAAATGAGAGGAAAGAGACAAAAGAAGTGAGTAAGGAAAAAAAGGGGAGAGAAAGAAAAATAGCTTTTATGCAAAAAAAAAATGAGATCAAAGGAGCTTTGTTTTCAAATCAGCTGCCCCTTATCCTTTTGTATAAGGAGGCACTCCTAAGCACTAACGACCTTAACAGTTCTTTACCTAGTGTTATTGTTTCTCTCTTACAGGAATTCGAGGTGGTATTTCCGGACGAGGTTCCGCATGGTTTACCTCCAATTAGAGGAATTGAGAACCAAATTGACTTCATACCCGGTGCATCCATTCCAAATCGACCTTCCTATAGAAGCAATCCGGAGGAAACAAAGGAACTTCAGAGGCAAGTTAATGAATTATTAGAAAAGGGGTATGTTCGAGAAAGCATGAGCCCTTGCAATGTGCCTGTGTTACTCGTTCCCAAGAAAGATGGAACATGGAGGATGTGTGTGGATTGTCGAGCCATCAACAACATCACGGTAAAGTATCACCATCCAATTCCTAGGATTGATGATATACTTGATGAATTGCATGGTTCTTATGTGTTCACAAAAATTGATCTTAGGAGTGGATATCATCAGATTAGGATGAAGGAAGGTGATGAATGGAAAACTGGTTTTGAAACCAAACATGGCTTATATGAATGGTTAGTAATGTCTTTTTTTTTAACAAATGCTCCTAGCGCTTTTATGCGTTTGATGAACCATGTTTTGCGTGCTTTCTTAGGAAAATTTGTAGTTGTGTATTTTGATGATATTTTGATTTTTAGCAAAAGCTTAGAAGAGCATGTTACACATTTAAGGTTAGTTTTGAGTGTGCTAAAAGAAGAAAATCTTTTTGCTAACCTCGTTAAATGCTCCTTTTGTACGAAGAAAGTCGTGTTTCTTGGTTTTGTTGTTAGTACTAAGGGTGTTAAGATCGATGAGGAAAAGGTAAAAGCAATCCAAGAGTGGCCAACACCGACAACAATTAGCCAAGTGAGGAGTTTCCATGGTTTGGCTAGCTTCTATCGACAGTTTGTTCATAATTTTAGCAATATTGCAGATCCTCTTACTAAAGTCATCAAGAAAAATGAGTCATTCAAGTGGGGAGAGGAGCAAGAGAGGGCTTTCAACATTGTGAAAGAAAAGCTAAGTTCTGCTCCTTTACTAATCCTACCAGATTTTTCTAAAACATTTGAAATCGAATGTGATGCTTCTGGTGTTGGTATAGGTGTTGTGCTTATGCAGGAGATGAAACCCATTGCTTACTTCAGTGAGAAGTTGAGTGGAGCCACTCTCAACTATCCCACATATGATAAGGAGATGTATGCATTGGTGAGAGCATTGGAGACATGACAACATTACCTATGGCCAAAAGAATTCGTGATTCGCACAGATCATCAAGCTCTAAAGCATTTGAAGAGCCAACATAAGTTGAAACGACGCCATGCTAAATGGGTAGAATTCATTAAGACATTTCCTTATGTGATCAAATACAAGCAAGGAAAGGAGAACGTAGTTGCTGATGCACTATCTCGAAGGTATGCTTTACTTTCCACTTTAGATATGAAGTTACTTGGATTTGAATATATCAAAGATTTATATACTAACGATACTGATTTTTCTAATGTGTTCAAAGCATGCGATAAGGTTGCATTTGGTAAGTTCTAAATTAAAACCCCATGGCTTATATACCCCTTTGCCTATACCTAGTGAACCTTGGACTGATATTTCAATGGACTTTATTTTGGGATTACCCCGGACCAAGAGGGGGAGAGATTCAATTTTTGTTGTGGTAGATAGATTCTCCAAAATGGCGCATTTCATTCCATGTCATAAAATCGATGATGCATCACATATAGCTGAATTGTTCTTTAAAGAAGTTATTAGGTTGCATGGCATGCCTAGGACTATTGTCTCTGATAAGGATGCAAAGTTTTTGAGTTATTTTTGGAAGACTTTGTGGGGGAAATTAGGAACTAAATTGTTGTTCTCTACTACTTGTCACCCCCAAACTGATGGGCAAACTGAAGTGGTCAATCGAACCTTGTCCTTTTTACTTCGTGCGATTATTAACAAGAATTTGAGAATATGGGAAGATTGTCTACCTCATGTTGAATTTGCTTACAATAGGAGTATACATTCTGCGACTAAATTTTCTCCATTTGAAATTGTTTATAGTTTCAATCCCTTGTCACCATTAGATTTGATTCCTTTAGCTGTAAGTGGGCACATAAACTTAGATGGTAAGCAGAAGGCCGAATTCGTAAAAAAGATTCATGAACAAGCACGACTGAATATTGAGAAAAGAACTCAGCAATACATACAACAAGCTAACAAGGGGCGCAAGAAGATTGTGTTTGAACCAAGAGAATGGGTTTGGTTGCACCTTCAAAAGGAGCGATTTCCGGAGAAACGTCGTTCTAAACTTCTACCTCGAGGGGATGGCCCATTTCAAGTATTAGAGCGCATCAATAATAATGCCTACAAACTTGAATTACCATGTGAGTATGGTGTACATTCTACTTTTAATATTGTTGACTTATCCCCGTTTAATGCAGGTGATGATTTGAGGACAAATCCTTTACAAGAAGGGGAGAATGATGTATGCCCAAGGGCTGAAGATAGGAGAGATCAGTTATCACTTCCAGAAGGCCCAATTACAAGACTACGAGCAAAGCGTTTCAAGGAAGCACTAAATTGGCTAATCAAAAAACATTGGGAGGACTATGAGCAAGGAGAGACCAAGATAATCCCAACTGCTAGTCGTGGCCTAATCCACGTAATCGGACATAACCATCCATGACTGGCCGTGCTTAATGGAAGAACGCTAATAAGCATGGGAACTCGTTCATGCATGAAAACTTAAGTATTTTATATTGTTTAATGAAGCATGCGACTTGGGACTCTAATTGTGCAAGCATTTATCTTGTTTGGGTTCCTAGATTGCTTGCATGATACATGCAACATTGGGACTTTAATTATGAATGCACTTATCTTGTACTTTTCCTTGTTCACTCCCATTATATAAGGGAGGGGCATCTTAGTATGAAGCAACTTAGTTTTTTGGTGAGATTGTGTGCTCTCTTAGTTCTTGAAAGGACTTTCTGAACTTATCGAGTTTACTCTCATGGCGTTCAACCCATCGAAACTTATCACCCTGGGTGTGGCATTTCTTTCCTTCGTAGGCTTGGTTCGTGCCAGTTCTAGGTTACGGGTCAAGACTCACACTCTTGTCATTTAGTTCTTGGGGTTCTATCCACCTTTGTCTCGGGTTCCATCACATTTGTTGGTGGGGTTCGTATCAGGGCATACCTTATAATGTAATGATTTTCTACCTTCTGACCAATTCCATGGAGAGTGTTGAGTAGGTCTTAAATCTGAGCATGAAGTTAACTCGATGATTCACCATCTTGTATTTTTATATTATATAATTTATTTAGAATTAGATCTCGTTTACTTACCTTAGTGTCGGAGGTGTCCTCGTGCAGCTTGATTAGCTTTTCCCATAACTCTTTGGCGATATTGAAAGAGCTAATATGATTCAACTCTTCTTTGGTTAAGCCACATTGTAGGGGCTGGATTGCCTTTGCATCAACTTCGATCTTCTTATGAGTTGGTGCATACCATTTGCCGCAGGGGGCAAGAGCTCCATCTTCGGTGGGATATGTGAATCACATCTAAATGATTATCCACATTTCCACCAGTATTTTGAGGTGGTATTTCATTGGGCTCTTCCAGTAGTCAAAATCTTCACCGTAGAATAGTGGTGGGCATACGGTGCTATAGCCTTCTTGGTATGCCATTAAAAAAAATCTTGCACACAATAAAACAAGGAGACTTGTCCTAAGACTTGATCTTGGATTAACAGTGAAGTATAAAGAACTTATAAAAAACTAAAAGAACTCAAGTTGTATTGCACTAACTTTGAGAAATAATAAACTCGATCAAGAAAAATTATTGGAAGGGGTGATATCACCGATTTCGATTGACTTTGAAAATCTCAAGATACAAAAATCAGGAAAAAATTTGTTCAAATGGTGATTTAACCAATTCAGAGTGACCCCGCTCTGATACAAATTGCAGGATTGAAAGCACTAGAGGGTGATGAATAACGCTCGTGACTTTCATATTTGTTTAAAACTCGAAGAGACAAGCGGTCGCAGAATAAAGAAAGAGATAAAAAGATAATAGACAATGCTAACAAGATAAGATTTACTTGGTTCGGAGCCTGTGACAACTCTACTCCAAGGCTCGCACGTGAGATTGCTTTCATTGGGCAATCATTAATTAATTTAGAAAGTTACAAGAATGATTACAATTTAAATAAGTAACTTCAATAATAACAAAATAATACTGACGGCTAAGAGAAACAGATTTGTAGTGTAGTCATTGTCGGAGCAGCTTTTGGGCATCACAGAGGTCTATTCGAAGCAATACATAGAAGCAGAAGTTGTTTCCATTGATGTGTTGGAGTTACTAGTCAAAGCCTCCTTTTATAGCCTCGTTCAGGTGCCTAGATCCCCTCTTGGGTGCTTGGACAGTGCTAACATGGCGAGCTTTGGTCGAAACTTTATCACTGAAGTTTATCCATGTTTGGGCATCCGAACCCCCTCCGGCCGCTTGGACTACTGATGTGGGTCGGCCAGTCATCACATTCCAGCTTGGCATGTTGATGAGTTTTGGCTATCCAAGCGCCTAGAGCAACTCCGAGCGCTCAGACCGCTATGGTACCTGGCCAGGCACCTCCCTTGTGAAAACTCATCTGAGGGTCTGGAGAAACTACGGGCGCTCGAACTCAGGGCGCTTAGAAGGGATCCGAACACCTGAACTGGATTTTTTGCTACCTATGCTTCTTGTAAAATAAAGTTAGTTCAGGTAATAATATATGAAGCATAATAAGTTTTGACAGTCTTCAAACTGTCCAGTCATGACTTTGAGTTTTACTAAATATCTAGGTCGGCCTGACGCCTACTATCCCCTCTTCGAGAAACTTATCCTCACCTACTCCTCTCAGGAGAGATTACCTTTTGCTAGATTGGTCCTCCTGATACGAACCCCACCAATAGATGTGATGGAACCTGAAACAAAGGTGGATAGAACCCCAAGAACTAAATGACAAGAGTGTGAGCCTTGACCCGTAACCAAGAATTGGCACGAACCAAGCCTACGAAGGAAAGAAACGCCACACCTAGGAGTGATAAGTTTCGATGGGTTGAACACCACGAGAGTAGACTCGATAAGTTCAGCAAGTTCTTTCAAGAACTAAAAGAGCACACAATCTCACCAAAAAAACTAAGTTTCTTCATACTAAGATGTCCCTCCCTTATATAATGGGAGTTAACAAGGAAAAATATAAGATAAGTACATGCACAATTAGAGTCCCAATGTTGCATGCCTCATGCAAGCTATCTAAAATCCCAAAACAAAATAAATGCATGCACAATTAGAGTACCAAGTTGCATGCTTCATTAAACAATCTAAAATACTTAAGTCTTCATGCATGAACGAATTCCCATGCTTTGCATGCCATCTAGACTATTGCTCAGCGTCCGAGACATTAGGACTTCATGCTGGACGTCTAATCCGTGACCTATCCAGTCTTCCACCTGGTGTTTGCGATCCTCAGGATTTTCACCTAGCATCCTTGACTCTAAAATTTAGCTCAACGTCCTCAACCCACCAAGACTTTACCCAGTCCCCCAAACTAGTACTATGTTACTTAACCATAGCTAGGACTTTCCACCTGCCTAACCACAATTCGGACTTTCCACCTGCCTAGCCTCAACTAAGTCTTTCCTTTGCCTAAGATCACTTAGGACTTTCTTTCACACTCTGTTTAACTTGTTAGAATAACAACACAGCTTAACTTTAAACCTTTGCCAATATCAAAACATAAGTTTGATTAGTCGGTGCTTCCAGCACCAACAAATTCCACAAGAACTATTAATTAAACACTGATCAATTTGTTAAGCTAATTATCTGGAAGATCGGAATTGGTTGAGTCCATGCGCGCGCGTGCGCGCGAGAGAGAGAGAGAGAGAGAGAGAGAGAGGGTTGAGGGAAGCATGTGGTTAAAGGAAGGGATTTGAGGGAAACAATTCTAGGACTTCGATTTTTCCTCAATGATAGTAAACCCCTAACCTATGTTTGGTTTCCTATCCTCAATGGTTGTTTAGTGTAGGTAGACTATTCTATTCTATCTGATGTGAACTTTGGGAATACATCGGCATATCCACTCTAATTCATCGTCTACTTTCATATCAATAGAGTTAAGGGGTTGCTTTCTCAAGGAGACTCTTGCCATGATGTCTCATAATCCCCGAGTTGACTTATCTTACTGTGTGGTGATGAATTAGTTCTATGATAGCCTCTTGATCCTCATGGCTTACCAATATACTCTCATAGTTAACTCATCGAATCTCTGGTTTCTACGGGATGGAGGATTGGGTTCACCTCTTGGTCCTTCGTCACTCCCCATGGAATATGATATTATGCTATGGCTTCAAGATCATATATGCATAGTAGATTTGGACCACAAACAATCATTTTATAAGATAGAAAATATACAAACAAATAGATTTCATAAATAAGTGTTTAGATATCAAGGTCCTATTCCGTCATCCTAGAATATGAAAATCTACTCCATGGAGAAGGAAATATAACCAAGAGATATAAAGGGAAGTATCTAACAAATCCAAACAGAAAGAAGGGAGAAGAGAAAGCTTAGCAAATATTGTCAATATTTCCAGAAGGATCTCCATGCTCTAAGGGTGGATTGATCGTTGACTGCTCTTAGAATGGTAGCTCTAGGGTTTCCCCTAGAAGGGGAAAACCCTCTCTAAAGAAAGGGGCAGAGCCCCCTAATCCAAAATTTCCCTAATAAGGGTTCCCTTTATCATTTATACCTTCCCCAGCCTTCCAAATTTGTTAAATTTTTTTGTGCTCCACATAAATGGATTTTTTGACACTTCGACCTAATTTTCTCTGATTGCACTCTATACAAAACTTGTATATCTTAAAATTATCTACATTTAATAGGTTACATACCCTATGGCTCAAACTGAGTCGAAAGTTATGGTCATTCAAAGTTTGGTTTGTAGTTTAAGTCAGAGGCTGACATAGTCGTGCTAGGTTGACACGGTCGTGCTAGGTTGACATGGTCGTGATGAGAAACTCTTTATCTTGGTAGTTCTTTTGGTTGAGTATGACCATGCTCGGTCGGCATGGCCCAGCTAGTAAACACTCTGGGATGCATCTTTAAGCTCTATTTTCATTCCTTTTTGCTCCAAGGAACATGCTCGTGTCTTGGGACTTGGGCAGAGTGTGTTCCCTACAAAATATGCTCGATCTAAGGTACCATTGGCTCTATTTTCTTGCCCTATCAATGAAAAATAGACAAAAATAGATCTCTAAACATGGAAGTAGCATATGATGCAAATTAACATAAAACATATCATGAATGCTCATGATGTGAGATAAGTAAGATGTGTGTCAAATGATAATAAAAATCTATAAGAATAATACGCATCAACCATTGTAATCAAATTTAATTTTAGTGTTGGTGATATATCTTTTTACGCAATTTATGTTATGGAGAGGTCTCGATGCAAGATCCATTGTCTTTCTTCTTGCACATTTGATATTCTATGATTTTCCACCTAGAAAAATAGTTATGATATAAATTATGGATTATATAATACATTTGAAGAAAATAATTTAGTCTCTTACTTACATAGAATTAAACCAGAATGTAAATTTCATCTCTAACTTTTTATTTACCTTACACCTATTGATGAATTTTATAGTTATAGTTGTTTTTCATTCAAGCTGTTAAGGAAGATAATTTTAAGACATGGTTTAACAAACTAACATAAGGGAATAAATGTTTAAATATAGAAGTTAACTCACTTTATACAGTGTTTAAGCTCATCACAGTTTAGGAGTACGTATGTTTTTGCTGGATGGTATTCTTTTAGATTAACCATTTATAAATAGATGTACCCATTTTATTACTAGGAAACTTAAAAATAGAAAGCATCTTTGGGTCTATTAGTTAAGTATCATCAGAATTTTGAGGACACTTACGATGTCTGATTTCATATTATCAACAAAATAATATGAGTAAAAATAAGATGATTCTTTAATGAGATAAACATTACATATTAACCCCCTCAACTCTTGCTTTGTTATAAATATTATTCATTAATCTCCTCAAAAATTGTTAAAAGATATATTCATCTGTACTATATAGGACTAGCTAGTCGTGTCTCATAAGGTAAATGAACTAGTTGATCTTCTATTGAATAAAAAAACTAGGTAGGAATATGTGCTTAAGTTTACATAGTATAAGAGGAATGCCTATTTCTAGTTGAAGCATATCAACTGTTATAATAACCTTCGATGTCAAATCTCTAAAATACATGCTCAATTCTAAAAGTAATTGCCAAACATTATTATGAACCAGATCATGGAAAGCTATAGAAATAATTCTTTTCATAAACACATGACAGTCATGATTCTTCATTCCACACATTTTTAATTTGTTCATATCCATACATTGAGTCATATTTGAGGCATACTCATCAAAGAATTTGATTTCTTTCAACCAACTATATAAAGCATGCTTACCTTCTTTATCCAATGCATAACAAGCTTTTAAAAATTTATTGGTTGTTTTATTCTAAAGCAACTCAGGTCTATTAACTAATTTTTTCAATTCATCACATGATTTACCGTGCCATTAGTTTTTTCAAGAATATTTATCATAGTATTGAAGGTATTATAAAAAAAAATTTCATCATATATCACATCTATATTATGTCAAATGAGTAGATATTTTCAATATGATATCTCCCAAAATATACTTTTTTTCTTCCAACCATACTTGTATTTCCGAACAATGTATTTATTTAAATTATTAGAAATCATCTGAGTTACTGGTACAAATCTATAGTTATCTATTTTCTCAAGTATTTCCTCTTGTGACTTGATTATGGGTGGAAGTTTTCTGACTATTTCATTGTTTATGAACTTTTTCTTATTTCATCTGAAAGAGTGCTTTTTTGATAAAAATTTACGATGATTATCAAACTAAGATATCTTCCTACTGTGAGGTAATGAAAATGCATCAGACTCTGTCATGCAATATGGACATGATAATTTATGCAATGTTGACGTGCTAATTTACAAGCCATGCTCCATCTTAATAATATTGAGTATACTGAAAAATCACTAATTATCCATAATAAAGCAACAAGCAAGGTGAAATTATTTTTACTTCCATAATAACATTGAGTATTCTATAATTCATTCCGCTCGACAATCAAAGGTTGCAAAAAATATTTATCTTCTCTTTTGGATTCTTTGGACCTCGAATAAGCATGGTAAGGAACATGTATTTGTCTTTCATGCACATCCATGGCATCAAATTATATGGTGTTAATATGATTGACTAAGATAAATACTGCTGTCTAGATTGACCAAATGGATGAAGTATATCTGCTGAAAGTCTCAATCTTATATTATGTCGATCTATTACAAAGGAGGAAAATATTGTATCAAGATGTTTTCATCTAGGCGAGTTAGAATGAAGATACATTATATCTCCTTCATGTACATGCTTATGATACCACATATGCATCTTGTTGTTGTGGCAGATGCATACAAGTGTTAAAGTCTAGCAGTTAATAAGAAGTAATACATAATCTTCCATGGTAAATTCTTGTACTTCCTAGATATACGACTATGCTACCTATAATGAGGGTGATTACACATTTTTCATTTAATAAATTCATTGTCTTCATTTCAAAAGATCATGCAGTTATTTATACAACAATTAATTTTTCCATAAGTAAACCTAACCTTCTAACCAATTTCTTTGTACTATATAAGTTATCAGTCATTCTATTATTATCATAGAGCAACTCTAACATAAATTAATAAATGTCATCTTAATATTATTATAAGAAATGATGTTTTGCTTTGATGTTAAATAACCTTAAAATAGCTGATAGTTGAAAATAACCAGAAGGATGTCTTTTCAAAGTTTTCTTTCACTAGCCTTTAACATGTCATATAGTTTCTAAACTTTAGATATTGGTATTTTATCTATATTCGAATGATCAACTGCATCTATCGTGTCGTAAACAATTGATTGAATTGCATTATCATTAGATGATGATTACTCTCGAGCAATAGGGCAAATAACTAAGCAATAAAAGGACCATTAACTCAAACAAATAAGGCTTTTCATAATAGTACCAGTTGTAATAATTTAAAACAAAATCATTTCTAACTAGATATACTTTCATGGTATCTTCATCGCGGAAAGTTGTATTTCTACATTTGCAATAATTACACGGATAACGTAACTTGTCACCCTTATTATAGTTTGGATGACATTTAGTGAATTCCATAAAATTTTTAACTCCATCAAAATATTTTTAGTGATAAATTCATTTCCAAAGTTATTGTACATCCAAGCTTTATTTATATACATTATAACATAATGAAAAATAAATTTATAATATTATTAAATGTATAAAACTAAGCATGTATATAGTTTAAACTTAAGCTTAATTAAATCATTAAAACCTAATAACCATTCATGAAATACCTAAAGTCGGTGTACAAAGAAGATTTTCTTTAAAAAGTATAAAACACGCCAAATAGAAAAACCTACACACAAGACATTATTATGTCAACAATCAAATAGAGGGATGCACAAACAACATATAACATAAAGTGGGCACGAGCATACGGAAAGGGATACACTGGTGCATAGATTCGACTACATACGTGAAGTTGTCAGGTCAAGGCTGCATGACTGCCTGGCTAGGGATACACACATTCCCGGCCACCCAGCTAGGGCTTCATGCTCACTTGACTGCCCGACTACGGCTGCACGTGCGCTTGATGGCCCGATCGGGTGCCCACCGCTGCATGGACAAGGAGGTCGCCCATGGTTGTAAGGCCATGCCAACTAGGCAGGCCTAAGGTCGAACCAAACTAGCAACCTTGATGCGAGGCCAAGGTTGAGCTCGCAGCCAACTAGCCCTACCCGAGGCAAAGCCTGCAGTTGACCAAGCCTCAGAGGTCAGGGCCACCCTACGACCGACCAAACCTGAGAGGCTAAGGTCGAGCCTACAGCTAGCCTCACCAGCTTTGTGCGAGCTCGAGGCTAGCCTCGTGAACACACGTGACCTCAGTGAGAGCTTGCAATCTCGCCAACATTGAAGGGGAGAGGAGAGTTTTACCTCATGCTAGAGAGGAGCTCTTGCTGAAGCGTACCTTGCGCAGGAGAGGAGCTCCAGCTGGTGAGGAGATCATGCCTTGATCAGATTTAGACACTGGAGAATGAGATTGAAGAGGGAGAGGGGGGAGCGATCAGAGAGAAAAAAAATGTGATTAGGAAACCCTAATTTGACTTTAAATTAGTTTTGTCACTAAATTAGCGATGTAAACCTCACAAGCACACGCGACCTCGGCGAGAGCTCGTAGTCTTACAAAGGTTGAAGGGGAGAGGAGAGGTTTACCTCACACTAGGGAGAAGCTCGCACCGAAGAGTACCTTGTGCTGGAGAGGAGCTCTAGCCAGAGAGGAGATCACACCGGGATCGAACTCAGACGTTGGAGAATGGGATTGAAGAGGGGGAGAGGAGACAACGATCGGATAGAAAAAAAATGTGATTGGGAATCCATAATTTGACTTTAAATTAGTGATGGAATTAAAATTTGATCTCTAATTTAGCACTGAAAATTTAATTATGTCTCTAATTTAATAGATTAACTATGATTTTTTATTAATACCGACCCATTTGGCGACGGATAGCAATGGAATTAATATTAGGTCACTAATTAGCGATAGATATTTAATTTCCTCTCTAATTAGTAATCGAATATTAATTTTGTCACTAAATTAGTGACTGGAATAAATATCAGTTGCTAATTCTATCATTGTTTGAGTTTTTTTTAGTGTTTCTCCAAATACCCTACTAATACCTACTAATGTTTAATAATATGTTTATTAATTCAAATCTTGAAGTTAATTAGACTCAAGTGTAAACATAAATCAGACATATTTTATTTACTTAATTCATAACTTTATCGTTGTATATTGTTCATTATGATGAAATTATAGTGGAGACATTTTTTTTCTTAAGAACTCAATTTCAAACACTTTTACAAGAGTATCGTGGGTAATGAATCATGATCAACCTAACGCTAAATAATAAAATCTCTGTGTGGATTCTCTTATCAACTTGACTCATAACTAGATAGGTAGTCAGTCATATTCAATAATATTCATCCTCTTTAGACCCATCTCCTTTTCATCATCCTCATGTAGGCATCGAGATTGACTCAAATATACTACACACCAACATCCGACTACACGTGCCCATTGCCACTTGTTTGAAATCACACCTTCCGATCAGGATCAAGCGTCTACAAATAATAAATCGAGGGCCCGAGCAATCGTTGTCATCGCTTTACTCTACACATCCAATCCAACACGAGAGAGTACCATGTCGTCACTTGATGAACAAAATATATAAGGCGTGTTCTAATTGGCAAGGACTTGAGTTTGTCTTGTGTGTAAACTCCAACGGTCATACTGGTCCTCCCAACGCTACACTTTTGTCTTTATGTGAACAAGCAAATACCTACATTATTTATTTAATTAATTAATCAGAAATATTATGGTGATGACAAATTAAGGTCAGTGTTTAGGTGCACCGGTAATCCAACTCTACCACGCACGTGTCAGCCACGATGGACAGTTAGCTCATGGTTGAATATACACATCTTTTAGAAGAACTAATTCTTGTGAGAACAACTCGAAGCATCAACCTCAAAATAAAGTTAATTAATTATTAGAATTTGATTTTAATAAGTAGTGGTTAATGTCTTTTTTTGAATGGTAGTTCGATGAACTATCTCTATAATATAAGAGTTTGTTAGTTTTCTTTCACTTGCAGTGCTGTGTTAAGAGTTGGGAGTTCATTCTACTCATAATCAATCTGTACAAGTCCGATCCATTCACACACATTTGTTTGATTGTCTCGGGTTGTATGCAACTAGATTTGATCTAGGTCATTGGATTGAATGAACAATTTAATTATATATATCACATCAGTTGAGACACTAATTCATCTACACTATTAATCCCGTCCAAAATCTGAGTCGGATGAAGGTTGGGTGAGTTGTGGCGGACGTTAACGGAGGGACAATTGAGACACCTTTCTTATATGCATTTCCAAAAATGGACTCTCGCGTGGTACTGACGGACGACGATGATTGAGACGGCGGTACTTGAGCTCTGCGCACACTCAGATAAGCACACGGGCGTTAGAGGCCAAAAAATCAGGGAAAAAGTCCCCGAAGCAGACCCTCCGATGCTCAAGTTAGGTACTTTTTCCTCAGAAAAATAGTATACGAAGAAAAAAGAAAATAGAACACAAGTGCAAATGTACGAGAGAGCGTACCTGCGTAAGAGAGAGAACCTCCATTTTTATATAACAGTGCGTACCTTCTGGATCCTAACTGATGTAAGAAAATATCAGATGTCAAGATTTATCGGGTGATGGAGGGCACGTGGCATCCTCCTGTAAACTGAAGGAAGGTTCCATTCGCAGGTAACTGCCGACCATTGGAATATTCTCTGACTTTTTACAGTTATTCCCTGATAGATAGTTACGATTCCCTAACCTTGTTGTCACGTAGTGCCTTCTATCCCAACCGGGCATAAATAGGGCAACTCGGGATGATCAGTTAGGTATACTATCTGGCCTAAACTGTAGGGGGTCGGGAGTTGTGGAGAGATCGTCCAAGCGCCGACTGGGAGTTGACTGCTCGGGAGTTAGCTTACTGAGTGCATTAGGCCTAGGTACAACCAAGTCGTGAGAGCTTGACCGGTCAGATCTAGGTCAGGTATCACCTCGACTGCCTACCAGGTATTAGACCAAGGTGTCTCATATCTGGAGTCCTGGTTTGTGAGAACCTGACCAAGAATTATGTTGCTAACGTCATCACCCGGTCTTACTTCCTCTTTCCATATCTGTTGACTGTTATGCCCCCTTGACTTCTGACTGTTATGCCCCTTGACTTCTAATTGCCACGTCCCTTGACTTTTGATTGTCACATCCTCTTGATTTCTGACTGCCACGTCCCCTTGACTTCTAACTGCCCAACTTTATTGGACCCCACCCTTATGCACTGTATCACAAGTCTCTCCCCTAAGTCTAGTCGAAGGAGGGTTAGGTCCGACTAACTAGACTCAGGCTCTGATTTACTTGTTCCACCATAACGTCCTTAAATGCGACTCCTTTCACCATAGTGCCCCCTGTACTTCATTAGATACTTCATTACATGAATGCAACTCTAGTCGGGCCTCAGTCTTTGTTTCTTTTTCCTTTTTCCTGGTACTTCTTTGTTTATTGATAACTTCCCCGAGAATAAAAGTGTAAAAGATTGATCCGTGAGTTACTAAGCGCGGTAGCGTGCTTGTTCATAGTGCGTGCTAAGATGCGAGGACGAGAATTTGAAACCCTGCCTGAGGGATCATTGGTTGTGAGAGCAAGCTCACTTATAACTCACGCTGGGGTGAGAGTCTGGAATCCCGACCGAGAGGTTGTTGGTCGTGTGAGCAAGCTCACTTATAACCCGCGCTGGGGCGAGAGTCTGGAGGCCTAAGAGCATGCTCACTTATAACTCGCGCTGGGGGAGAGTTTGGAATCCTGACCGAGAGGTCGTTGGTCGTGAGAGCATGCTAACTTATAACTCGCGCCGGGGCGAGAGTCTGGAGGTGTGAGAGCATGCTCACTTATAACTCGTGATGGGGCGAGAGTCTGGAATCCCGACCGAGAGGTCGTTGGTCGTGAGAGCAAGCTCATTTATAACTCATGCTGGAGCGAGAGCCTGGAGGCATGAGAGCATGGTCACTTATAACTCACATTAGGGCGAGAGTCTGGAATCTCAACCGAGAGGTCATTGGTCGTGAGAGAAAATTCACTTATAACTCGTGCTGGGGTGAGAGTTTGGAGACGTGAGAGCATGCTCACTTATAACTCGCGCAAGGGCGAGAGTCTGGAATCCCGATCGAGAGGTTGTTGGTCGTGAGAGCAAGCTCACTTATAACTCGCACTGGGGCGAGAGTCTAGAGGTGTGAGAGCATGCTCACTTATAACTCGCATTGGGGCGAGAGTCACGGAGCTTAGCTTTTTGTATAAACATTTATTTTATAAATAAAGAATCACATTCGTCAAATGTTTATATTTATATGCTAAGTGTACTTGTTCAATTAATTTATATTGTAGATAACATGGTGTGTGATGTCACACACAGAAGATCATGTTATCAATTCCTTATAAATTATAAATAGTAGCTCACGACTGAGATGGAAAGGAACAAACCATTGGAATAGTCGTAGTGTAATTAGGTATTAGTTTATCTTGATTGATAAATTACACTAGTACACTCTGAGTGTATTGAGCAAGACCATTTAAGGTAAGATCTTTTAATACTGACTTAATAAAAGAAAAAAACCTTTGTTATTATGGAAATGTGTGCTCTTAATCCCGATATAATAACAAGCAAGTGTACTTAGTATTTATTTCTTTGACTTATCAAAAGGTGAGATTTAGCTTGATAAATCAAGAGGCCCGATAAGTTGGGAAATGATATTGTTTATATAGTGTGTGTTATTGATTATAGAAGGAAACTGTGTCCTAGTAATCTAGGTTGATAATGTCCCCAAGAGGAGCTCATAAGGATTGTCATGTTAAACCCTGCAGGTGGACTTAGTCCGAAACGTCAATAAGGTTGAGTGGTACTACTCTTGAACTAAGATATTAATTAAAGTGAGTTGTCAGTAACTCAATTAATTAATGGACATCCGACATCTTAAACACAGAGAGATAAACACACTCATAATAAGAAGGAGCCCAAAATGTAATTTGGGATTGGTGCGGTAGTTCAATAATAATTCATTAGTGGTATGAATTATTATTGATGAAATTAAGTTCGGTGTTCGGGGCGAACATGAGAAACTTAATTTCATCGGGAGACCAAAATCAATTCCTCCTCTCGGTCCCTATCGTAGCCTCTTAATTATAAAGTGTTATCTCCACCTATACCCACTTTTCTACCCAACCTTAGGTGGCTGGCCAAGCCAAAGGTTGAGCCAAGTTAAGGTGGTCGGCCCTAGCTTGGAGCCCAAGCTTGGTGTGGCTGGCCATGTAAAGAATAAAAGAGATTTTATTTAAAATCTTTCCATATGTGGATACCATGGTTTTAAAAGAGAGTTTAAAATTTAAATCTTTCCGTTTATAGCTTTCTACAAAAGTTTAAGTGAAAGGTTTAATATCTTTCCTTATTTGTAATTAAAAGGAAGATTTTAATTTTTGATAAAGATTTCTTTTTTTGTAACCATCTTGATGATATAAAAGAGAGTTTTAAAATTAAATCTTTCCTATTATAATTTCTACAAAAGATTAAGAAAAGATTTGATATCTTTCCTAATTTGTAGATTGAGAGGAAGATTTTAATTTTAAAATATAACCTTCCTTTTTGGAAATCATCCACATGTTTTAATAGAGAGATTTTAATTTATAAAATTTCCTTTTATAACCAACTATGAAGGGAAAATTAATAGAGAAATTTTTATTTTAAAAATTTCTGAAAATAAATAAGGAAGTCTTAATTTTGTGCTTAAAACATGCCTTATTTGGAGCACATGAGATGACCGACCATGTAAAGGGTTAAAAGGAATTTTTAATTAAAATTTTCTTATTAACAAATGGCAAGGAGAATAAGGGAATTTTAATTATAATTAAATTTCCTTATATGCCAAGACCAAGGAATATAAAAGAGGGGGTAGAGGTGCCTCACTTCACAACATATCTTCTATAGTTTCCCCTCTCTTCCTTGGTGTGTGGCTGACCCTATTCTTCTCCTCTTCTTTTCTTCTTTAGTGGTCTGTGCATCCCCTTCTTGGAGTTCTTGTGGTGGCCGGTTTCTTGCTAGGAGAAGAAGGAGAGAAAGGAGGCTTTGCTCTTGCATCCCTTGGAGCTTGGTTGGTGGCTGAGAATTGCTATCTCTTGGAGAAAGGTGCTTGGCCGTAACTTGGAGGAAGGAAGAGGAGGTTGGGTGGATTCTCATCTCGGTAGATCGTTGCCCACACAACGTCCGAGATAAGAAGAGGAATATGATAGAAGATCGAGAAGTTGTTGCTTACAAAGAAAGGTATAACTAGTAATCGTTTTCCGCATCTTACTAGTTTTCTTTGTATAATTTTTGAAATACCAAACACAAGAGGCATATGATTCTATGTTTCGAATTTGTGATTTGAGTTTGTATTTTTCTTTGTTTTTCGAATTTGTGTTTCGATTATTCCTTTTGGTTAAACCTAGGGTTATATAAGGAAATTAAATATTAAATTTCATTAAAAGGCTTTGTCTAGGCGGTGGTGGATAATCCCACACCCAAGAAGGCCTAATGCCTCGCCATGCAGTCCTGGAAGTCAATTTTAGAAATTAATATTTATTTAAATTTGTAACTTGGGTGGATTTGGATCAATAATGTTAAGCATCATTTTTAAACGAAGTTGAAACCACTAAGAACAGATAAGTTAAATTTGGAATCAATAATGTTAGGTTCCGTTTGGGATTCCTAATTTAATTTCAAAATAACACAATAGGTTGTTAGTAAAGGTTCAGGACTTGTACAAAATTTTTTTACAAGGGAACCGGTATAATATTCCGCTTAGTGACCAACAATTGGTATCACAACTAGGGTTTGCCTCTATGTGTTTGATTTTCAGTTTAATTATGCACATGTCATACATAATTTAGGCAGGATAATAGTAGGATGTGCTAACTCTGTGGTTGCAGGCTCAAACTATTATGGCTTATAGATATTGTGTGTGATTGGACCCTTGGACATGTCCAGGGCATTTTTGTATGTGCATGATAGTATGTATTAAATACAGCAGGAGCTGTATTACTTTTAGGATTTTACATTATTGTTTCGATCTAGATTACATGTAAATTCCTTTGTGTAATATAAGATCAATATATGTAAAATTCTATTTTTGTTGCTGATCATATCCTTGCAAGGCGTGGTACTATTTGTGGACCAGAGGCGCAGCGGAAAAAGAAGCAAGATGGATGCGACAACTGGACCCGACTGCAGTGGCTAAAGATGGCAGCAGCTAGGGTTGGCACCACACGAAGGATAGTGATGGAAAAAACCATAATAGTTGGAAAATTAATTTCATATTTATTGCTTTTATTTACTGTGATGTGTGCTTGCAGAGTTAAAATTCCTCACCTTAAATAACTAAGCGGGAGAGGGATTAGTAACTAAATTCCACAGTCTCCATTACTGGTTTGTAAGTGATGTGACAAACTTGCATGTTGGCTCTGAGTGCCTCCCTCCCCATCGGATGAGTTTCTTTGCAGATCACTAGATCAAACTTCCATTTTGAATGATTATAGGAAATTAATTAGGAGCGTGTGATCTTCCCCATCGGAAGGGGCACAATCTTATTTAATGGACTAAGTATCAAGTAATGGTATACACTTAGGCACATTTAATAGTATTCTCCCAATCAGAGTCACTGCTATTAATTGTGTGACCGAAGGAAAACCAATCATTAATTTGTCATAAAGATAGGTTGACAAGATAATAAAATTAAAACCCCCTCTTACAAATGTTGAGATTTTGTATACGTCCACACTATCATGGCATACAAAATTGACGGTGTTTGAGGTAATTTTATTTGTCAAGTTGACAAGATAATAAAATTAATGGGTAAAACCCCTCTTACAAATGTTTGAATTTGTATACGTCCACACTATCATGGCATACAAAATTCACAGTGTTTCAGGTAATTTTATTTGTCAGGTTGACAAGAAATGGGTAAAACCCCTCTTACAAATGTTTGGATTTTTATACGTCCACACTATCATGGCATACAAAATTCACGGTATTTGAGGTAATTTTATTTGGCATAAAGATAGGTTGACAAGGTTATTAATGGGTAAAATCCTCCTCTTACAAATGTTTGAATTTGTATACGCCCACACTATCATGACATACAAAATTCACGGTGTTTGAGGTGTTGGTAAATTTAAATGATATTGCTTTGAGGAATCAATATTATTTTAAATTAAAAGTTTTGACCAAAAATTTGATCAAAGACAAACCAACTATTAATTTTATTTGTCATAAAGTTAGGTTGACGAGATAATAAAATTAATGGATAAAATCTCCTCTTAAAGATTGAATTTGTATATGTCCACACTAACTTGACATACAAAATTCACGAGGATTTTGAGGTGTTGGTTTTGACCAAATATTTTTGTGATTCTTAGGATTTCAAATGTTATACTATAGAATAGACTTAGTAGTCCCAATTATGATTGGAAACAAAACTTGGACTCTAAGGTGGTCTGTCCTCTCAGAAATGAGAACAATAAAAGTGTATTTTATTCATTAGTTGTTGAAACATATTTAGTGGTGTTATCTACCGGTACATGGTGTGTAGATACGAGAGCCACTGATCATGTCTGCAATTCATTGTAGAGGTTCTAAGAAACCTGACAACTATATGAAGGGAAAATCACCGTCTACATGGGCACTGTTGCAAAAGTAGTAGCTATTGCAATGGGAGATGTTTATCCTCTGATAGGAATAAAACATGGATTCTGAGAAATTGTCTTTACGTACTAAGTTTAGAAAGAACTAGATTTCAGTTTCTAAACTATTCAAAGAACTTGATATTCTGTCTTTTTTATAACAAAGTTGTTATCAAGATTAATAGGGAAGTTATCTGTTCTGGTCCGTTGTTTGACAATTTATAATCCAATAACTTCCACGATGCAACAAACGATAATTAATAACACATCTTCTAATTATAATAAGAGAAAACAACCTTCGGAAATGAACCAATCATATCTTTGGCATCTAAGGGTAGGTCATATTAACTTAAGTAGGATTTAAAGGATAATAGCCGATGAACTTTTGAGTTCATTGGTGGTGGAAAACTTTCCAACCTGCGAGTCTTACTTGGAAGGAAAAACGACCAAGAGGCCTTTTAAGTTTAAGGGGTATAGAGCCAAAGATGTGTTGGAATTGGTTCATTCTGATTTGTATGGACCTTTGACTATCCAGGCAAGAGGTGATTTCAAATATTTTGACTATTCGAGATACGAGTACATTTACTTGATGTGTCACAAGTCTAAGTGCTTTGATAAGTTCAAAGAGTACAAAACTGATGTAGAAAAATGTCAAGGTAAAAGTATCAATACACTATGGTAAGATCGTAGTGGCGAGTACCTCTTAGGAGAGTTTAGGAGTCACTTATCAGAAGTCGAGATTCAATCCCAACTGACTACACCTGGTACACCCCAACAGAATGGTGTAGTCGATCAAAGGAATAGGACTCTTATGGAAATAGTTAGATCAATGATGAGTTATTCAGAATTACCAAATTCATTTTTAGGATATACTCTGGAAACGGAAGTGAACATAGTACCTTCTAAGTCAGAACCCTCTACTCCCATAGAATTGTAGAATGGGCGTAAGCCTAATCTAAAGCATATTCGGATTTGGGTAGTCCAGCACATATGCTGAAGGGAGACACTGATAAATTGGAATTAAGAATAGGAGTTCACTTGTTTGTGGGTTATTCTAGAGAAACGAAAGGACGTTTATAGTCCTAAAAATCAGAAGGTCATGGTTAGCAACAATGCCCAATTTTTAAAGGAGGACTGCATAATAAACCACAAGCCCATAAGTAAATTTGTTCTTAAGGAAATAATAAAGAACACGTCTAATCTAGTACCAACTGTACAGGATGAAATATCACAAGAAACTGCAACATGTATCACAAATGATACATAATTACAGACAGTGCCTTGTCATAGTGGGAGGATTGTTAGGCAACCTGGAAAATTCATGTTTTGGGAGAGTCTTTGGACTTGATCCCTGGTGAACATAAACCAGATCCTCGGACATATGACGAAGCGCTCCAAGATAAATATGCAGCATCTTGGCAAAGAACGATGAATACAGAAATAGAATCTATGTATTCTAATAAATTCTAGGAGCTTATAGAACCACCCAATGGTGTAAAAGCCATTGGGTGAAAATAGGTCTACAATAGAAAAAGAGGGACAGACGGGAAGGTGGAAACTTTCAAAGCAAAGCTTGTTGAAAAAGGGAAACCCTTTACCAATAGTCATGCTTAAGTCTATCCAGATTCTTTTATTTATTGTTGCTCATATAGATTATGAGATTTGGCAAGTGGATGTCAAGATAGCTTTCCTTAATAGATATCTTGAAGAAAGCATCCATATAAAGCAGCCAGAAGGGTTCATTGCAAAGGGCAAAGAGCATCTAGTATGTAAGCTCAATCGGTCTATTTATGGACTAAAGTAAAGCTTCAAGGTCTTGGAACATCTGGTTTAATAAAGTAATCCAAACCTATGGATTTATTTAGTAACCGGATGAGTCTTGTGTATACAAGAAGTGTGATGGAAACGTAGTGGTATTTCTTGTACTATACGTAGATGACATTTTTTATAGTTGGAAACAATATCAAAGTGTTTCCAGAAGTAAGGGTATGGTTGTCCAAACAATTCGATATAAAGGACTTGGGAGAATGCAGACATATTCTCGGGATCAAAGTAATAAGGGATCACAAGAAAAGAATGTTGTGCTTATTCCGAGCTTCATATATCGATACAATCCTAACCCGTTTTAACATGCAAAACTCCAAGAAAGGTTTTCTACCTTTTAGACATGGAGTAGCTTTATCTAAAGAGATGTCTCCTAAGACATCAAAGGAGATAGAGGACATGAATACAGTTCCTTATGTCACAGCTGTAGGAAGCCTAATATATGCTATGTATGAGACCGAATATCTGTTTTGTCGTGGGCATGATTAGAAGATATCAAAGTAACCCTGGATAAAGACACTGGACTGCCGTAAAGCATATATTAAAGTACCTTATAGGGACTAGAGATTATATGCTAGCTTACAAGGCAGATGATTTGCTCCCTATGAGTTACACGGATTCAGACTTCCAATCAGATAGGGACAATAATAAGTCGACCTCAGGGTTTTGTGTTTACTTTAGGAAGTAAAGCCATAACAATGGAGGAATATTAAGCATAGGTGCTTTTTCGGACTCCACCATAGAAGCTGAGTATGTGGCAGCCTCTAAGGCAGCCATAGAAGTTATATGGCTCAGAAACTTCATGATGGACTTAGACATGATTTCTAGTTTGCCCAAAAATTATTACAATTTATTGTAATAATAATGGTGCAGTAGCAAACTCGAAGAAACCATAAGTCCATTGGGCAAGTAAACACATAAGAGCGCAAGTACCACTCAATACGAGACATCGTATAACGAGGAGAAGTTGTTGTCGCTTAGATTGCATCGGATGATAACCTGAAAAGATCCTTTCACTAAGACCCTTAAGGAAAGAGCCTTTGATGGGCATGTTGAGGGGATGGGAATAAGATGTATGGCATCGTTAATGGCATTATAATCTTTTAGTATAAGTGAGAGATTGTTAGAGTGTATACTAAAAGCCTAGCTTTTTGTATAAATATTTATTTTATAAATAAAGAATTACATTGGTCAAATGTCTATATTGTGCTTAAAACATGCCTTATTTGGAGCACATGAGGTGGCCGACCATGTAAAGGGTTAAAAGGAATTTTTAATTAAATTTTCCTTATTAACAAATGGCAAGGAGAATAAGGGAATTTTAATTATAATTAAATTTCCTTATATGCCAAGACCAAGGAATATAAAAGAGGGGGTAGAGGTGCCTCACCTCACAACATATCTTCTATAATTTTCCCTCTCTTCCTTAGTGTGTGGCCGACCCTATTCTTCTCCTCTTCTCTTCTTCTTTAGTGGCTGGTGCATCTCCTTCTTGGAGTTCTTGTGGTGGCCGGTTTCTTGCTAGGAGAAGAAGAAGAGAAAGGAAGCTTTGCTCTTGCATCCCTTGAAGCTTGGTTGGTGGCTGAGAACTGCTATCTCTTGGAGAAAGGTGCTTGGCCGAAACTTGGAGGAAGGAAGAAGGAGGCTTGGTGGATTCTCATCTCGGTAGATCGTTGCCCACACAACGTCCGAGATAAGAAGAGAAATACGATAGAAGATCAAGAGGTTGTTGCTTACAAAGAAAGGTATAACTAGTAATTATTTTCCGCATCATACTAGTTTTCTTTATATAGTTTTTGAAATACCAAACACAAGAGGCATATGATTCTAGGTTTCGAATTTGTGATTCGAGTTTGTGTTTTTCTTTGTTTTTCGAATTTGTGATTCGATTATTCCTTTTGGTTAAACCTAGGGTTATATAAGGAAATTAAATATTAAATTTCTTTAAAAGGCTCGTTTGCGGTGGTGGATGATCCCATGCTCAAGAAGGCCTAGTGCCTCGCCATGTAGTCCTGGAAGGCAATTTTAGAAATTAATATTTAATTGAATTTGTAACTTGGGTGGATTTGGATTAATAATGTTAAGCATCGTTTGCGATCCAAGTTTAAACCACTAAGAACAGATAAGTTAAATTTGGAATCAATAATGTTAAGTTCCGTTTGCGATTCCTAATTTAATTTCAAAAGAACACAATAGGTTGTTAGTAAAGGTTCAGGACTTGTACAAAATTTTTATACAGGGGAACCGGTATGATATTCCGCTTAGTGACCAACAATTGATATCAGAGCTAGGGTTTGCCTCTGTGTTTGGTTTTCAGTTTAATTATGCACATGTCATACATAATTTAGGCAGGATAATAGTAGGATGTGCTAACTCTGTGGTTGCAGGCTCAAACTATTATGGCTTATAGATATTGTGTGTGATTGGACCCTTGGACATGTCAAGGGCATTTTTGTGTGTGCATGATAGTATGTATTAAACACAGCAGGAGCTGTATTAGTTTTAGGATTTTTACATTTTTGTTTCGATCTAGATTACCTGTACATTCCTTTGTGTAATATAGAATCGATATATGTAAAATTCTATTTTTGTTGCGGATCATATCCTTGCGAGGCGTGGTACTATTTGTGGACCAGAGGCGCAGCGGAAAAAGAAGCAAGATGGATGCGACAACTGGACCCGACTGCAGTGGCTAAAGATGACAGCAGCTAGGGTTGGCACCACACGAAGGATAGTGATGGAAAAAATCATAATAGTTGGAAAATTAATTTCCATATTTATTGCTTTTATTTATTGTGATGTGTCCTTGCAGAGTTAAAATTCCTCACCTTAAATAACTAAGCGGGAGAGGGATTAGTAACTAAATTCCACGGTCTCCATTACTGGTTTGTAAGTGATGCGACAAACTTGCGTGTTGGCTCTGAGTGCCTCCATCCCCATCGGATGAGTTTCTTTGCAGATCACTAGATCAAACTTCCATTTTGGATGATTATAGGAAATTAATTAGTAGCGTGTGATCTTCCCCATCGGAAGGGGCACAATTTTATTTAATGGACTAAGTATCAAGTAATGGTATACACTTAGCCATATTTAATAGTATCCTCCCCATCGGAGTCACTGTTATTAGTTGTGTGATCAAAGGAAAATCAACTATTAATTTTTCATAAAGATAGGTTCACAAGATAATAAAATTAAAACCCCCTCTTACAATTGTTGAGATTTTGTATCACTATCGTGGCATACAAAATTCACGGTGTTTGAGGTAATTTCATTTGTCAAGTTGACAAGATAATAAAATTAATGGGTAAACCCCCTCTTACAAATGTTTGAATTTGTATACGCCAACACTATTGTGGCATTCAAAATTCACGGTGTTTAAGGTAATTTTATTTGTCAGGATGACAAGATAATGGGTAAAACTCCTCTTACAAATGTTTGGATTTGTATATGTCCATACTATTGTGGCATACAAAATTCACGGTGTTTGAGGTAATTTTATTTGTCATATAGATAGGTTGACAAGGTTATTAATGGGTAAAACCCTCCTCTTACAAATGTTTGAATTTATATACGTCCACACTATCGTGGCATACAAAATTTACGGTGTTTGAGGTGTTGGTAAATTTAAATGATATTGTTTTGAGGAATCAATATTATTTTAAATTCAAAGGTTTGACCAAATATTTGATCAAAGACTGACCAACTATTAATTTTATTTGTCATAAAGTTAGAATGACGAGATAATAAAATTAATGGATAAAATCTCCTCTTAAAGATTGAATTTGTATACGTCCACATTAACGTGGCATACAAAATTCACGGGGATTTTGAGGTGTTGGTCTTGACCAAATATTTTTGTGATTCGTAGGATTTCAAATGTTATAATATAGAATAGACTTAGTAGTCCCAATTATTATTGAAACAAAACTTGGACTCTAAGGTGGACTGTCCTCTCAGAAATAAGAACAATAAAAGTGTATTTTATTCATTATTTGTTGAAACATGTTTAGTGGTGTTATCTACCGGTACCTGGTGTGTAGATACGATTGCCACTGATCATGTCTGCAATTCATTGCAGAGGTTCCAAGAAACCCGACAACTATATGAAGGGAAAATCATCATCTACATGGGCACTGTTGCAAAAGTAGCAGCTGTTGTAGTGGGAGATATTTATCCTCTGATAGGAATAAAACATGGATTTTGAGAAATTGTCTTTACGTACCAAGTTTACAAAAGAACTAGATTTCAGTTTCTAAACTATTCAAAGAACTTGATATTCTGTCTTTTTGATAACAAAGTTGTTATCAAGATAAATAGAGAAGTTATTTGTTCTGGTACGTTGTTTGACAATTTATAATCCAATAACTCTCACGATGCAACAAACGGTAATTAATAACACATCTTCTAACTCTAATAAGAGAAAGCAACCTTTGGAAATGAAACAATCATATCTTTTGCATCTAAGGCTAGGTCATATTAACTTAAGTAGGATTCAAAGGATAATAGCTGATGAACTTTTGGGTTCATTGGTGGTGGAAAACTTTCCAACCTGCGAGTCTTACTTGGAAGGAAAAACGACCAAGAGGCCTTTTAAGTTTAAGGGGTATAGAGCCAAAGATGTGTTGGAATTGGTTCATTCTGATTTGTGTGGACCTTTGACTATCCAGGCAAGAGGTGATTTCAAATATTTTGACTATTCGAGATACGGGTACATTTACTTGATGTGTCACAAGTCTAAGTGCTTTGATAAGTTCAAAGAGTACAAAACTGATGTAGAAAAATGTCAAGGTAAAAGTATCAATACACTATGGTAAGATCGTAGTGGCGAGTACCTCTTAGGAGAGTTTAGGAGTCACTTATCAGAAGTCAAGATTCAATCCCAACTGACTACACCTGCTATACCCCAACAGAATAGTGTAGTAGATCGAAGGAATAGGACTCTTATTGAAATAGTTAGATCAATGATGAGTTATTCAAAATTAACAAATTCATTTTTAGCATATACTCTGGAAACCAAAGTGAACATAGTACCTTCTAAGTCAGAACCCTCTACTCCCATAGAATTGTAGAATGGGCGTAAGCCTAATCTAAAGCATATTCGGATTTGGGATAGTCCAACACATATACTGAAGGGAGACACTGATAAGTTGGATTTAAGAACAGGAGTTCACTTGTTTGTGGGTTATTATAGAGAAACGAAAGGAGGTTTATAGTCCTAAAAATTGTTGGAACTTTCGAGCCACAAAAACCACTTTTTGCGTTGCGGAAACCTCGAAGTCTTGCCACAGATCCGTGCGAAGATATATGAAATAAATCATGTACATGTTTCTAACCTAGATCTACCTTAGATCTACATGGACAAGAAGCGTTACCCTTGTTGCGAAGTCCTTAGCTGTAACGCTCGAAAATTCTCAAAATTATTTTAGAAATATTCTATGTTTTTTCTGGAATTTTAGAATATTTTTATGGAATTTTTAGAGTAGCGGAAGTAGCAAAAATAAATAGAAACGTAAAATAGCTTAAGCGGGAATCGAACCCGAGACCTATTGGGTCCTACGACTTATGGTGAACTCTAGTAACCAAGTGAACCCAGCAGGGCCGTGCTGAAAGGAAAGGGAAGCAATTTTATTTAAGTTAGAGTTGGGTAAATTAATTCCTTAATATAAATAGGAAATTGAGAGAGGAGTTATTTATTTTATTCGTAACTTTTCCTCTCCTAAACCCTTACACGCCGACCCCTTCTCCTCCCTCATCTCTCGGCGCCAACCTCAAGAAGACCTAGGGTTGTATCTTGAGGAGCGTAGGAGTACCTCCTGGCGACATCAAGGATAGGAGGGTGCTCCTCTTCGTGAGAAGAACACGTAGACGTGAGAAGATCGTCGAAAGGATCGTCTCCTCCGGAAATCTAGCGATTAGAATCGTAAGAAAATTAGAGCAGAAGGTAAGAAACCCCTCACCTGCAGTATAAGTAGCTTCCGTATGAATTTTATGCTTCAGTTTAGTAGTATGTAGATTTTCGGCACAAAGGATGCGAATTAGTGCATACCAAGTGTTCGATTAAATTATTACCACGGTTAAAATGCAACTTAAGCATTTTACCAGCTTAGCTAAATGCAATAGAAGCATTCATTCAGTATGATTAGCTTTAGGACAGCTTATATGGGACTACGGTCCAATAGGTGGGCTCCCACAGTCGCCTCTAGGTTCAGATAACCTAGCTCTAGGTTCAGATAACCTAGCTCTAGGTTCAGATAACCTAGAAATAGCAATATAAGAAGAACTTAGCTATAATTAGTATTTTATTTTAGCAGTGGCACTGTACTGGATTAGATATCCATTGAGTTGGGCTCCCATAGTCATCCCTAGGTTTAGATAACCTAGTAAACCCTACTAAATTCGGGACTTGCAAACCCGGGTCTAGTTAGGGATGCGCGCATAGCAAGTACGGTTGCCGGGCCTAAACATCAACATGATTATTATTTTAATCTATTTATGAAAATAGTTTTCAAAACTTCACAAATAGTTATGTGAATTCAGTACAGCTTTAGCATTAGCTTAAAATTAGCTCAGTTCAGTTTGTTTGTTTGTATCAGTTTAGTTTTCTATTGATACCATATGATAGCTTATGTTAGCACTTGTTGCCATGACTAGGTTGTTTGTTTGCCATGCTATGCTCCTACCTGTTCAGCATATATTTCAAATAGCATGCTTTAAAAACATAAATTGCATCGTATGCATGTTTTTGTGAGGTAGATTGTTTCTTACTAAGCTCTCAAGCTTACAGATACTATTTTTCCTTATACTGCAGATAAAGGTAAAGGGAAGATGGACTAGCGGAGGCTGGAGGTCAATGCAATGATAAAGATGTGTGTGGATGGAACCTGGAATAAAGACCTTGGAAGAATTAGAACATTTAAGAACTTAGTGTTTCTTATCATGTTACTCTTTGCTTATTCAGTATCTAAATGCATGGAATTATAGAAAATCTGCTTAGATTGTTAGTAACCATGTTTAGAATGCTAGTTGTTTGATATTAGAATGTTCTCCGGTTATTTTAGAACTTATGTAGGTGAGTTTGGCACGAAACAGTGCTGAAATCAGAGCCTTGCTGCGAAATAAGAAATCCCAATCGATCAGCGGATCGATTAGGAGCCCTTAATCGCTCAGTGGATCGATTGGGAGCCTGGTTCTGCGAACAGCAAGCTTCTGGATCGATCAGTCGATCGATCCAGTCGCATTTTGTCGCATACAGTAAGCTTCTGGATCGATCAGCCGATCGATCCAGTCGCATTCTGTTGCGAACAGAGAGTTTGGGGATCGATCGTTCGATCGATCAGGAAATCGCTCCCGCGAACAGAGAGCTCTGGAATCGATCATTGGATCGATTGGCCAGTCTGGATCGATCAGCCGATCGATCCAGAGTGTTAACCCGAGCACAGTAGCCATTGGAATCGATCCATGGATCGATTCAACAGCTTGCAATCAATTGGGTTCAATCTGGATCGATTGGGAAGTTGGGCTTCAACCAAGAGACCTTATAATTCAGCTCCTTGACCATAGGGGATGTAGGATATGCCACGTATACCTTAGATTGCATCCCTTAGCATATGTAGAACCAAAAACTTGTAATAGCTTAGCAAAGTTTTAATTGGTACAGCTTTCCGCATCTAGACTTAGTGATGGTCATGGATATAGCTTAGCATAGCGTAATGTGACGGTCCAGCCTTACAGCCTAGCCAGTAGAAGGCGGGTCGTTACATTCGCTTATTCCGCTCATCCAAAAGGGTTGTCGGATCTCGAGAGTGTCATGCGTACACTCCTCTATATGTATCCACACGGACAAGAGATGGAGAAAAAACCACCTAGAGTGTGCTAGCACTCTTGGATGGCTCGGCAATAGAGGATAGGGAGAGAACTAGAAGAGAGGAAGAATAATGATAATTCATTCATAATGAAAAATAAGAGTAAAATGGCTTAAGTATTTTCATTAGATGAAAATACTTAATGCTCATTAACTCCATTAATGAGCCTCATTAATGAGTCTTAATGAATATTTAATGAATATTCATTCTTCATTAAATGACCATTTTGAAACTCCTCTTCTCTTCATAATTTGAATCGAAATTTGAATCTAATATTTAAATTGAATTCATAATTCAATGAATGTCACCATTTATCATTGAATTCAAAATTCAATGAATATCATCATTAAGCCTCACTTGAGTCTAACTCAAGTCTAACTTAATCGAGTCTTACTCAATTAATCTAATTTAAATTACACTTAATATAATTTGGTTCATCATATGAACCTAATCATCTTGGTTCATCATATGAACCTAATCTCCATCTAATTGCCCTTTGTGTGTGACCCTATAGGTTCTTGTAACGTTGGCAATGCTCCTAAACCCATTTAGAAACATAAGTAATGAGCGGTATCTAGCAACACATCATTACTACCCAAGTTACAAGAATGTTGAGATCCAACATCACCATTTTGACAATGTCCTTCTATCCTTGACATCTAGATTGATCAATTGAGGCATAGACCGTGTCATCCTCTAATCAATCTATGTCTTGAACCTCAAGTAGACTCACTCTAATCAAATGAGCTCAATATCTCATATTGACTCATTTGGACATGACCATGCACTTAGTGGTCTCACTCTATCGAGAATCATGATGTCACTCCCGTCATATAGTTGGGATAGATCTCATCTACATCACTCACATCCCTCCGCATAATTTGTTACATACTCAGTAATCGCCTTTATAGTCCACCCAGTTACGGGTGACGTTTGACGAAGCCAAAGTATGCAACTTCTTATGTAGGGAACTATGGTGACTTCAGGTCCAAGGACTGATAGTCATACTAATAGTCACATGAGAAAGTATATGACACTCATATAACGATCCATGATACTTTCTCATGGCGGGTCATTTAGTATACATTCTTCAATGCATACCCATGTGTCAACTTGATATATATATATCCATGACTTGTGAGATCAAGTCATCGAGTTGACCTACATGCTAGTCTCATCGCATTAACATTGTCCCTGAATGTTAATACTTGACTAGGAATGATTAAGAGTAGTGTTCTCTATATCATCTCACTATCAATTCAACCAATTGATTGATATAGATAATAACCTTCTACTCAATGACGCTATTATTCTTAGTTATTTGGCACCAATATAGATAATAACCATAAAGAAATGCCTTTATTAATATATAGGAATATGATACATCGAGTCCATACAACAATCATCATATGATTGGCTCTAGAGCTCTAACTAACAAAAATCAGAAGGTCATGGTTAGCACTAATGCCCGATTTTTAGAAGAGGACTATGTAATAAACCACAAGCACATAAGAAAATTTGTTCTTAAGGGAATAATAAAGGACACGTCTAATCTAGTACCAACTGTACAAGATGAAATATCACAAGAAACTGCAACACGCATCACAAATGATACACAATTACAGACAGTGCCTCGTCATAGTGGGAGGATTGTTAGAGCATGCTCACTTATAACTTGTGTTGGGGAGAGAGTCTGGAGGTGTGAAAGCATGCTCACTTATAACTCGCGCTTGAGCGAGAGTCTGGAGGCGTGAGAGCATGCTCACTTATAACTCGCGCTGGAGCGAGAGTCTAGAATCCCGACCGAGAGGTCGTTGGTCATGAGAGAAAGCTAACTTATAACTCGCACTAGGACGAGAGTCTGGCATCCCGACTGAGAGTCTGACCAGGAAGCGATCAGAGGCCTACCCAGGAATGGATCTAGAGGCCTAACCAGGCATGAATCTGGAGACCTGACCAGAAATGGATCTGGGGGTCTAACCAAAATGCCATCTGGAGGCCTGACTAGGGATGGAACGGGAGGTCTAACCAGGCATGGATCGGGAGGTTTGACCAGGCGTGAATCTAGAGGTCTGCCCAAGCATGAATCTAGAGATCTGACCATGTATGAATCTAGAGATCTGACCAGGGCTTCCTCTGAAGACCTGACCAGGAATAGATCTGGAGGTCTGACCAAGCATGAATCTGAAGACCTGACCAGGAATGGATCTAGAGGTCTGACCAAGCATGAATCTGGAGACCTGACCAAGAATGGATCTGGAGGTCTGACCAGGGAGTGATTCAGATGAGCAACATATGTGACTTGAGGGGATCGTGCTCGAGAACTTATCTTAATGCTCCTGTGATCACAAAGTACAATTCATAAGGCTTTAGTCAAATTTAACCTTACTCTGATTTCGAGGAGGCATAAAGGCGTTGAACTTCCTGTTGCCTTCTTCTTCATTTCCTGAGACAGCTGCATGAAAATTTCAGTCTCCGAGGCATGGTCTTCACAAGGTAAGACATTCCTGTTCGCATATCCCCTCCATGATTTTCCTATCATTTCCATCATAAATGTCCTTTCCTCGGGAGATGACACATATCTCACTAACTTAACTCGCCATAATATAAGACACACGCTTTTTGCATGCGACCCCAAATAGCTTCTGCTTCTCGATTTGACGGCTGACGTGTGCTAGGCCATTTCAGTTGTCTGGCTCACTTTTCGATGCTTCCTAAGGGTTTTGGTTTAAAAACCCTAAAGGCTATCCGCCCTTGTTTCTCATCTCTTCAACTCCTTCGTGTTTCCTTCTTCTCCTTGATTTTGCTTGCTCGCCTCCTCCTTTATGCATTTACTTTGTCCTTCGTAAGTATTCTTCCTTCTTCCTTTCCCACTCCTTTCGATCTTGTAATGGCCGGTGAGACGGAGGTACCCTGGTATGCGTATTTCCACTTTGACATGGATAATAGCAATCTTAGGGCCATTCGGTCGAGCCTGAAACTTTCTGAGGCCTACAAGCTTCGTTCCCTGGGGCTGAATGACCATCCTTCCTCCCCTCCTGCTAGTTTTGTGACCTTTTTTAAGGACCATCTCCTTGGCGGTCTTCGCTTTCTCATCCATCCGTTCTTCTCTTGTTTGAGTAGGTATTTTGGTGTTTCCAATTCGCCCCCAACGCCTTCCGTGCCATGTGTGGAATGGTGATTCTGTGTCACCTATATCGAATAACTCTAACCTCGTAACTTTTTCACCATTTTTACACCCTTAAATGCTCGGAGCCGGGTGTTTCCTGTTAGAGTGTATACTAAAAGTCTAGCTTTTGTATAAACATATAAGAATCACATTGGTCAAATGCCTACATATATGCTAAGTGTAGTTGTCCATTTAATTTATATTGAAGATAACATGGTGTGAGGAGACACACAGAAGTTCATGTTATCAGTTCCTTATAATTTATAAATAGTTGTTCACAACCAAAATGGAATGGGATAAACCATTGGAGTGGTTGTAGTGTAATTAGGTATTAGTTTATCTTGACTAAATAAATTACACTAGTACACATGGGTGTATTGAGCAGGACCATTTCAGATAGTATCTTTTTATACTCACTATATAAAAGAACAATACCTCTGTTATTATGGAAGTGCGTGCTCTTAATCATGATTTAATAACAAGCACGTATACTTAATAGTTATTTCTTTGATTTATCAAAGGGTGTGATTTAGCTCGTTAAATCAATAGGCCCGATAAGTTGGAAAATGATATTATTTATATAGGGTGTTGTTGATTATAGAATGAAACTGTGTCCTAGTAATCTAGGTTGATGATGTCCCCTTGAGGAGCTCATAAGGATTGTCATGTAAGCCCTGCAGGTGGACTTAGTCCGACATGATGATAAGGTTGAGTGGTACTACTCTTGGAGTTGAGTTGTCAGTAACTCATTTAATTAGTGGGCATTCTATATCTTAAACACAGGGAGACTAACACACTCATGATAAGAAGGACCCCATATAGTAATATGGGATCTGTGCGGTAGTTCAATAATAACTCTTTAGTGGTATGAGTTATTATTGATGAACTCGAGTTAGGTGTTCGGGGCGAACACAGGAAGCTCAAGTTCATCGGGAGACCAAACCAATTCCTCTTCTCGGTCCCTGTCGTAGCCTCTTATTTATAAAATTTTATACCCACCTAAACCCACCTTCTTACCCATCCATAGGTGGTCGGCCAAGCCAAGCTTGGAGCCCAAGAAAGGGCTGGCCAAGATAAGCCTTGTATGGATCAAGTGGCAGCTGGCCCTAGCTTGGAGCCCAAGCTTAGGTGGCCGACCACAATAAAAATAAAAAGGATTTTATTTTAAAATCTTTCCTAATGTGGAAGACATGATTTTAAAAGAGAGTTTTAAAACTAAATCTTTCCTTTTTATAGTTTCTACAAAATGATTAAGGGAAAGGTTTGATATCTTTCCTTATTTGTAATTAAAAGGAAGATTTTAATTTTGGAGAAAACTTTCATTTTTATAATCATCCACATGTTTTAATAGAGAGATTTTAATTTATAAAAGTTTCTTTTTATAACCAACCATGAAGGGAATGTTTTAAAAGAGAAATTTTTATTTTAAAAATTTCCGGAAACAAATTAGGAAGTTTTAATTTTGTGTTTAAAACTTTCCTTCTTTGGAGGACATGTAGGGGTCGGCCTTTAAAAGAATAAAAGGAATTTTTTTTTAATTAATTAAATTTTCCTTTCATTGGCAAGGAAAATAAGGAAGTTTTAATTAAAACTTTTCTTATTTGCCAAGATCAAGGAATATAAAAGAAAGGATAGAGGTGTCTCACCTCATAACAATAATTCTATTATTCCTCTCTTCTCTTCCTTGGTGGTGGTCGGCCCTCATCCCTCTTCTTCCTCCTATTCTTCTTCCTTGGTGGCCGGCGGCATCTCAACTCAAGGAGTTCAAGGTGGTCGGATCTTGTTAGAGGAAGAAGGAGAGATAAGAGGCATTATTTCTTAGCATCCCTTAGAGCTTGGTGGTGGTGGCCGAAACTTGCAAAAAGAAGAAGGAGGCTTTGGTGGATTCTCATCTCGATAGATCGTCGCCCACACGATGTCCGAGTTAAGAAGAGGAATACGACAGAAGATCATGAGGTCTATAAGCTACAAAAGGTATAACTAATTATTAGTTTTCGCATCATAACTAGTTTATTTTTTTGTTTAGATCTTGAAATACCAAACACAAGAGGCTAACGATTCTAGGTTTCGGATTTATGATTTGAATTTGTATTTCTTTTTTTTTAGATCTTGTGATTCGATTGTTCTTTTTGGTTAAACCTAGGGTTACTATAAGGAGATTAAATATTTAATTTCGTTGAAAGGCTTTGTATAAGAAATGGTGGATGCTCCCATAACCAAGAAGACCTAGTGCCTCGCCATGTTTAACCTGAAAGTCGATCTCTGAAATAATGTAACATAGGTGGATTTGGATCAATAATGTTAAATATCGTTTGCGATCCAAGTCTAAACCTCTAAGAACAGATAAATTGAATTTGGAATCAATAATCTTAAGTTCTGTTTGCGATTCTAAATTTAATTTCTAAAGAACATAATAGGTTGTTAGGAAAGGCTTAGAACTTGTGCAAATGTTTGTATAGGTGAACCGGTACGATATTCCAGTAGCAACCAACATTTTCATGGTGCAGTCCATGGTTGGGTATAAGTACTTTGACGAGATGTCTTTTCCAACATAGGTTGGAAATCTAGATTTTTCTATGTTCAGTTGCCCGAGCCAGCATCTTGGCCAGCTGAGTGGCATCCTACGCGACCACCAACATCAACTACCCTGCCACACAACATCTGGAAAGTTGGGAGGTGTGCAACTGTGACTCCCTTTTCTACTGCAAGAGAGCATGTTATATACTTTTGGGCTCAGCCCCATCCGGACGTCTTTGGACGCTCCTTTTGGTAAGATCCAATGCCTCCACTTCCTAGTTTTCGCTAACTGAGGTATTTTTCTTTTTGTTTCACAGAAGCCGCCATGTTTCGTGCCTTCACCCCTCGACTCTTCTAAATTACCCAGCGATGTTCTAAAGAAACGAGGCCAGGAGATTTTGGAAGAACATGAGGTTCCTTATGCCCCGCAAACCAGCACCTCGGCGGAGGCTTCCTCTCAATTGTCCGGGGATCCCGAGGCCCTTGGAACCCACACGACTGCGGAGGAGAGGGCTCCCTCTCCGTCTCTAGAAAAATGCATGCGCCTCCAACGCAAAAGGAAGAGGGTCATCCCATCAGTTCAATCGTTGCCATCGAGGCTTCCTCTTTCCTCTAAGGCCAAGGCGAAACCCCTGTCCGTGTAACCCCCTCTCCAATAACAAAGGCCACGGGTTCCCCCGTCCTAGTTTTTATCCTGGAGCAAACCGTCTCCCGGTCGAGAGACCAGCCCAGAGATGTCGCGACCCCCTCTCTACCACCCTCTACTCCTTCATTGGCACCAACCTCCTCTTCACGCCCCAAGGAGTGTCTCAAGGGCAAGTATGCCTTCACCTCTTCCTTCGAGTTGCCTTCTCTGCAGGTGTAGGGTCCTATCCCATCAGCCAGCACTTCTCCTCACTACGGCCAGGTGAAATTTCATGGGGCCCTGGCCAAGTCATGGAAGACCGCCACCGACCAGATTTTGGATGCCCCCCCCCCCCTCTAGAGCTAGTTGATCTGTTCTCCAATCAACTAGTATTGGTGAGTTTCTTGTCTTTTTTTCTTGATCCTTGAGTTTATGCTAATATTTCCCCACACTTGACAGGCCTACGCCATGGGTCTAAGTATATCATAATACGTGGCCGGCTTGCAACGAGAGAACGAGTTCCTGAGGGCTCGCCTCCGAGAGTTAGAATCCTCTACTACCACCGGCCACATTTTTTATTTGACCGCCTCTGATGACCCGATACAATCCTGCCTTCAAATTGTCGGGGAGAAAGCCCAAACTACCTGGGACATGGCTCAGGCAGAATCAAAGAAGGTGCAAACCTTACAGTCAGCCTTGAAGACCAATGAGTCCAGGCTCAAGTTTGAAGGGTTGAGGAGCACCCAAATTTTGGTTGATTTAGAGGAGAAGGAAACTTAGGTGGTGACCCTCTCCTCGCAATTGAAGGAACTGTAGGAAGCGTATGCTGCTTTAGCGAAAGATCTGGAGGCAAAGATGGCAGATATGATCGCTAGTACTGACCGGGAAGCTACTCTTTGGAAGCAGTAGGAGGTAGGCTCGGCTACCCTGAAATCCCTTCAAGCAGACCTATCCCTAGCCATGGACGAAGCTACCACCGCACACCAAGAGCTGGCCCTAGTCCGAGTTGATGCGGATAAGGCCAAGGATGAGCTAAAATATTACCAGGCCGGTGAGGCTGCTCGTCTGGAAGCTTATAAGGCTGCTTATATTTCTTTCTCATATGTGCTTCTAAAAGTGGGCTTCCACGTGGTGCTGACGGATGATGATGAGTGAGCCAGCGGTACATGAGCTCTAGGCACACTTAGACAAGCACACGGGCATTAGAGGCTAGAAAACCAAGGAAAAAGTCCTCGGAGCAGACCCTCCGACGCTTAAGTTAAGTACTTTTTCCCCAGAAGAACATTGTATGAAGAAGAAAGAAAGTAGAAGACAAATGCGAATGTACGAGAGAGCGTACGTAAGAGAGAGGACCTCCCTTTTTATATAACAGTGCGTACCTTCTGGAGCCTAACTAATGTCAGAGAATGTCGGGTGTCTGGACTTGTCGGGTGATGGAAGACACGTGGCATTCTCCTGTAGACTGAAGGAAGGTTCCATTCACAGGTGACTGCCGACCGTTGGAATATTCTCTGATATTTCGCAGTTATTCACAGACAGGTAGTTACGATTCCCTGACCTTGTTGTCGCGTAGTGTCTTCTATCCCGATTGGGCATAAATAGGGCAGCTCGGGATGATCAGTCAGGTATACTATTTGGCCTAAACTGTGGGGGGTCAGGAGCTGTGGAGAAATCGTCCAAGAGCCGACCGGGAGTTGACTGCCTAGGAGTTAGCTTACTGAGTGCACTAGGCCTAGGTACCAAGTCGTGAGAGACTGACCGGTCAGATCCAGGTCAGGTATCATCCTGCTGCCTAACAGGTATTAGACCAAGGTGTCTCAGATCTGGAGTCCTGGTCGGTGAGAACTCGACCGGAAATTCTGTTGCTGACGCCATCACCCGATCTTACTTTCTCTTTCCATATCTATTGACTGCCACGTCCCTTTGACTTTTAGCTGTCAAGTTCCCTTGACTTTTGACTGTCATGCCCCTTAACTTCTGACCGATATATCCTCTTGACTTCTAACTGTCACGTCCCCTTGATTTCTGACTGTCCGACTTTATTGGATTTCACCCGTATGCACCGTATCAACTATAAAAATTCAAGGTGATTGTGATGGAAAAAAATTATTGCAATTTTTTTTATGACAAAGTATATCTATATTGATGACTTTGGGAGATTTTTTAAAGCGTTATAAAATTATGATATATAGAAACTCTCATTGCAATTTTATTATATAGATGATTCAGAATGTGCAATGAAATTTTATGATAAAAGTCATTGTTGCAAATTTTAAGTAATTTCCATTGTCCGTAAACACAAGTGTTTGTGATATTTACACTATGACAAGCTCATCATAATTAAAGAGAATTTGCAATGGTTGTTGTCGTCATAATGTTGCAAAAATATACCTTTAAAAGGATCATAGTTTTTATTGCAGATAGGTTTAGCAGCCATTTTTATTGTAGATTGAAAAAAATAATAATGTTTTTGTATACATTTATATAATTTTAAAAGGGGCTACATAATCCTTGACAAAATACAATAAAAGAAATATTATCATATTCTTAATACAACGTCACATTAACAAAAACATCATCGACATGAATAATAACATCAATTTTGCTACAATATCACTTTCACATTACAATAATATATGCAAGAATATGTGAGTGTAACATATATAAACAAATACTTTGATAATAATCATAATAAAATAAAGAAAACTAGTCTAATAAAAAAGGAAAATCTTAGAGTTAGGCTCGACCGATGACAAAGAGATGCCGTTGCAAACAAGTTTCGACAAGGCATGCAAATCAAAATCACAACGTTAAATAGTTCTAGAGGCAACGACCATGATGGGCTTACTCTTGTCTCCCAAGACATAGAGCTAATTGATGAAGGACTGGGACATGCTCTCCATCCAATCCAACATCTCCTCTTGTGAAGTGTAGGACAAGGCCATTACAGGGCTTCGTGTTGAGTGGGTTGTTGAACTCAATATCATGCTAGTACTATCCAAGGATATGATAGTAGAATATAAGCAATTGGAATGTGATGTGTAACCTGTCCGGCTTGCCAAATGCTAGACACTAAAGATTAACCACTACAAAAAAATATAGCATTAGAGACGGACTTTTTCGTCGCTAGCTGAGCTTAGAGATAGAATAGCAAAGGAAAAAGTGTGTCGATATGAGTTTTGTTGCTGCTTGTATTTAGAAACGGAATTTTAACTTCCATCGCTAATTGGCTACGGAACATAAATTTTGTCTCTAAAATTAGAGGCAGAATATTATAACCGTCGCTATATACATTAACGGGTTTAGTTGACATTAGCGACAAAATATTAATATGTCGTCGCTAACTAGAGACGAATTTTTAATAGTTGGTCGCAAAATATAGCGATTACAGACATTCTAGTGGCAAGATTAGCGACAACCTATTAAATATTCCGTTGCTACCTAGTGACGGAAATTAAATTTCTATCGCTACCTAGCGACGAAATATTTAATAGGATGTCGCAATACAACGTGATCCCAGGCAATATCGTGCGGAGATTAGCGACGGAATATTAAAACCTGTTACAATATATTGTAAACTCGGACAATTTTGTTACCAAAAGTAGCTATAGAATTTAATATTTCATCGCTAATTAGCAACGGAATATTGAAATTCCGTCATTAAATGCTATAAATTTTGATATCCAAAATCTGTTTCTACATTCATCCATGTTTACATTTCATATCAATATAAACCATCACATACGATAGTTTTCAAACAACACAATTATTGTGATTCAATCAAAGTCCCACATTGAAAATATTTGAAAAGGATCATGTGTTTAAAAGGATGTATGATATCTCCATTATCATGAGACCTTTTGAGTAGAGCCCAAGAGTAAAACCATGAGGGTCTAGGCCTAAAGTGGACAATATCATGTCATTGTGAAGATATGTGAACATCCTTTTGGGCACAACAAATAGTATCAGAGTCATAGTCCGGACTAGATGTTATGTGGTACGGTCTTGAACGAAGTTGAGGGTAGGTCAGATTGACCGGATGCTTGTAGGGAGACTAGGAGTAGGTCAGGGTGACTGGTTGATCACGAGGTGGCCCAAGTAGGTCAGGGTGACCGGATGCTCACGGGGAAGGTTCGGGGTAGGTCAAGGTGACCGGATGCTTGCGGGGAGGTCCGGAGCAGATCAGGTGACCGGATGTTCACGAGGAGCCCTAGAACAGGTTAGGGTGACCGGATGCTTACAGGGTGGCATGGGTCATGAGTGACTGAATGCTCATAGGGAGACTCAAAACATGAGAATAATGATAGTCTTTCGTTTGAAGGAAGGATTGTTGGGATTCAATCAAAGTCCCATATTGGAAAGATTTGATAAAGATCATGCGTTTAAAAGGATGTATAATATCTCTATTGACATAAGGCCTTTTGGATAGAGCCCAAGAGCAAAACCATGATGGTTTAGACCTAAAGTGGATAATATCATGCCATTGTGGAGATATGTGAACATACTTTTGGGCACAACAAATGGTGGTATTAAAGCGAATGAAAAGACAGAAAAAGTATCATGTGTTGAGGTCTTAGAGTATGGGTTACTAAAAAGATAGAAAGAGTAATAGCTTAGGGATTGTTGATGGGTGACTCATATTTGGTTGAAGACCAATGCGATGGATGCCATGGAAGAAAAATATGTTAAGATTATAATAGAATTCTTTTAGGGTTTTTCATAACAGAATTCTGTCGTAATTTTTCATAATAAAATTTTGTTACAATTTTACAGGGTCTAAGGTTTATACATTATTTATAGGGATTAGTGTAAACCTATTATACAAACACAAGAATCATTGAATGTGATTCTATTATGTAGAGAGAATTCTAATAAAGCTTCGTCATTTTTGTGGAGTAAGAATGCTGCTGAACCACGATAACTCTTCTTTCTCTTCTTTTTCTCCTTCATCGTATTTAATCCTTTCTTGTGTGTCTTTGCCTCGTTGCTCCATGCGATCTCTTTCTCTTTGACTCTTCTTCTACATTAGGGGTTGAGAGGTGCTGCTCCCTCTATGCGCAACAATTAGTATCAGAGTTACAGATTTTGACAGATTTCTTCAACATGTTGGGGATGACTTCTACAAAATTTGATATGGTGAAATTTGATAGAATCAGAAACTTCATATTATGGCAAAGAAGGGTCAAAGGACTTGTTGATGTAACAAGACAGGTGAAGGCACCAGGAAAAAGGAAACCAGAAAGTATGGAGAGATCAGATTGGGAAGAACTTTAGGCTAAGGCAGTGCCAACAATTTGGCTTTATCTTATGGATGATGTGATGTATCAAGTCATTGACAAGGAGTCACCAGTGGCAGTTTGGAAAAGTTGGAAAGCTAGTACATGTCAAAGTCATTGACAATCAAGCTATATCTTAAGCAAAAATTAACCGGGTTGAAGATGATAAAAGGAATCGATCTAAGCCATCACATCAACATATTCAATCAGATTATGAGTGATCTGAAGTGGGTTTTCTGAAGATCGAATATGAAGATAAGGTGTTGATGTTGTTGAATTCTCTATCTTCATCTCCTACATATGAGAATTTAGTTACTACTTTGATGTAGGGTATGGAAACTCTCAAATTGGAGGAGATCACAGGTGCGTTGCTAGGTTTTCACCAAAGGAAGAAAACAAGTAATGAAGTTTCTCAGGGGGAAGGATATGTGGTAAATAGCAACCAAGAGCATGGTAGGAGCAAATCTCGACATGGATCGGGTAACAACAATAAGACTCATTCTAAATCGAGAAGGAAGAATGTGATTGCATGCTACAAATAAGGAGGAAAAGGCCATATCAAGAAGGATTGTCCAGAGATAAAGAAACATATTATAGAGAACAAAGGTAGTTTAGCAAAATCTGCAAACATATTTGAAGAGGAAAATTTAGAGAGAGGCGACGGAAATATGTTATCAATTATATTGAGTTTGGAGCAGCTGACGGATGCATGAATTTTAAACTCTGCATGTTTATATCACATGACTCCAAACAAGGATTGGTTTGACACCTATAGGGTAGTGCATGCTGGTTCGGTGTTGATGGCAAATGATGCATCATGCAAAGTTATTGGCATAGGCAACGTCAGAATTAAGATGTTTGATGGTGTGATTAGAGTGGTCAAAGGGAGGAGCTTGGAGAAGCTGTTGACCTTAGGTTGACCGTCCGATCTTCTCATTGGCTTGAGAAGATCACAGTAGGGCCATGACTAATCACAATTTAATTAATTACTTGTGTGTGTGTATGTGATGCATGCTAGAGTAGAGTAATTAATTAGTGCCACCATGATTAGATTAGATCTAAATCGCGTATATGATGCACCACGATTAGATTAGATCTAAATCGCGTATATGATACACATCAACGATTAGATTAGATCTTAATCGCGTCAACTCAAAATGCCTACCATGTCGTGATACCCATCACTACCTCGATCACATGTTGTTGTTGAATCTGCCAAAGCAGAGCAACGCATATTATCTTGGGAGGGTGCGGAGGGACAATCTTGGTCCCACTTATCAACTCATGGGTGAGTACAAACTCAATTAGATTGAGTAAAACTAGTTAAACTCAATTGGATCGGGTTTAACTATAGGCATTTTCCAATGGTTGGTAGATAGGTCAAAATCATATTTATATTAACTCTTGGGTGATTTAGCCAAAGCTAACTCAAGTTTTAATATACATGCGGATCTTGATCCTATAAACAAGAGTTGCATAGAGATGTAATTGGTAATTAGTTACCTACCGATCATACTAAAGTCTTGGGTGATTTAGCCAAAGCTAACTCAAGGTATAGTATGATGTAGATCTTGTCCCACATGAATTATAGCTAGAATCTAGTAAGTGTGGTTTGACCACGTCCATGACTCAATTCTACAAAAGTTCTATAATTCAGTGGGAGCATCATTTAGTTAAAGGCCTAATTAAATGATTAATGGAAAATGATTATTTATTTTCTGCATTTTCTGTTGTAGATTACCATGTCGTCAAACACGAACACCTTCTCCCTACGTTCTGTCCTTGATAAGGACAAGCTCAATGGAACTAACTTCCTGGACTGGTACAGGAACCTGAGAATTGTTCTCACATAGGAACGAAAATTGTACGTCCTGGAGCAGCCCATTCCCGCGGCACCTCCTGCCACTACCACGCGAGCTGACCGTGATGCTTACAAGAAGCATCAAGATGACGCATTATATGTGTCCTGTCTTATGCTCACGACCATGAACTCTGAGCTTCAGCAGCAACACGAGTTGATGGATGCTTATGATATGGTTGAACATCTTCATCAACTATATCAAGGACAAGCAGGGCATTCGAAGAGGAACTGCAAAGGATACCTGGAAGATCTTAAGAAGAAGAGAAATAAGATACCGGATGTGCTTCTCACATTTGTATTAATGTACAGGCGCTTAGAAATAGCAGGACATTGACGAAGGGAGAGATAGACCTACGAGTAGGCAATGGAGCACGGGGTTGCTGCAGTTGCTGTAGGGACTTACTATCTATCTCTGCTCTTTGGGCTTGTACTAGAACTAGATGAATGTTGTTATGTGCCTGCTCTTACTAAGAACATAATTTCAGTTTCTTGTTTGGACAAGAAAGGTTTTTCATTTATAATAAAGAACAAATGTTGTTCAGTTTATTTAAATGATATGTTCTATTGTAGTGCACCCCTGATGAACGGACTCTATATTCTAGACTTAGAGAACCCCATCTACAATATAAATACCAAAAGGTTCAAATCAAATGAAATGAACCAAACCTATCTCTGGCACTGTCGGTTAGGTCATATAAATGATAAACGCTTATCCCAAATCCATAAAGATGGTTTGCTGAACTCATTTGATTTTGAATCATATGAGACATGCGAGTCATGCCTACTAGGCAAGATGACCAAGACTCCCTTTAGTGGACACAGGAAGAGAGCAACTGACTTGTTAGGACTCATACATAGTGATGTATGTGGCCCTTTCAATGTTGCTACCAAGGGTGGTTATAGGTACTTAATTACATTTATTGATGACTTCAGTAGATATGGTTATGTGTATCTGATGACACATAAGTCAAAATCCTTTGAAAAGTTCAAAGCATTCAAGAATGAAGTACAAACTCAGCTTGGCAAGAGTATTAAGATACTTTGATCAAATCAAGGTGGAGAATACCTTAGCCATGAGTTTCATGACTATCTAGCTGAGTGTGGGATTCTATCCCAGCTCACTCCTCATGGAACACCACAGTGGAATGGTGTATCCGAAAGGAGGAATCGTACCCTATTAGATATGGTACGGTCTATGATGAGTCTCACAGATCTTCCTATATCTCTTTGGGGCTATGCTCTGGACACAGCAGCCTTCATACTCAACTGTGTTCCATCCAAGGCTGTGATAATGACACCATATAGGATATGTAGGGATGACAATTTCATCCGAACCCGATGGAGGATTCGACATCCGACCCAAATGGAGGAGGGTATGGAGGGACTATCAATACCTGATAGCCGACCCGAATACCCGATTAAATAATATATATACATATATTAAAGAAAATTTTCTTTTTCTCAAATCAACTTACTATTTTTGTTGATATTAGGAGAAGATTACATAGATGTTTAATCTATTTTTTAAATTATATATATATTTTTTAATAGGTTGTTAATTTTAATATATTTTTGTTGAATGATAATAGTTAGATAGAAAGAAGAAAATTTATAACTACAGAAGATATCCGATCATTTAATGGGTATGGGTATACCCATCGGAGATCCTATATCCGATGGGTATGGGAACGGAGGATATAGAATCCGACCCGAACTTGACCCATTGCCATCCCTAAGGATATGGACTGGGAGAGATGCCCAGGTATCTTTTATGAGGATTTGGGGTTGTGAGTCTTACGTTCGACGTCAAGTGTCGGACAAACTGGGACCCAAATCTGATAAGTGCTATTTTATTGGATATCCCAAGGAAACTAAGGGATATTACTTCTACATTCCCAAACAACACAAGGTAGTTGTGGCAAAGACTGGGGTATTTCTAGAAAGGAACTTTGTTTTTAGAAAAACTAGTGGGAGTACGTTCGATCTTGAAGAAGTTCAAGATGTGAACCATAGCACTGAAGCCTCGATGGAAGTTGAACTGGAACCACAAAGTGTTGTGGATGATGTTGTTCCACAAAAAGTTGAGGAACAACAACCAATTCAAGTAGACCTACCTCTTCGCAGGTCTGATAGGGTACGTCGTCAGCCTGAGAGATATTCATTTCTCTTGTTTGACCATAATTACGTTGTGCTCATTGAGGATGAGCCTACCTCCTATCAGGAAGCTGTGATGAGACCAGATTCTGAGAAATGGCTAGAGGCCATGAGATCCGAAATGGAATCCATGTACACCAACCAAATATGGACTTTGGTTGATCCACCTGAAGGGGTAAAAACCCATTGGGTGTAAGTGGGTCTTTAAGAGAAAGACTGACATGAATGGACTTATATATAAGGGTCGTCTGGTAGCAAAAGGTTTCAAGCAAATTCATGGTATTGACTATGATGAAACGTTTTCTCCAGTCGCGATGTTTAAGTCCATTCGGATCATGCTTGCTATTGCAGCATACCACGATTATGAGATCTGGCAGATGGATGTCAAAATCACGTTTCTGAATGGAAACCTACTCGAGGATGTGTACATGACACAACCTGAGGGTTTTGTAGATCCACAGCATACTGGCAGAGTATGCAAGCTGCATAAATCCATTTATGGACTAAAGCAAGCTTCTCGGAGCTGGAATCTTCGATTCGATGATGCGATCAAACAGTTTGGTTTTATCAAGAATGAAGATGAACCTTGTGTCTACAAGAAGGTTGTAGGGAGCACAGTTGTCTTTCTTGTATTGTATGTGGATGACATACTACTCATTGGGAACGACATCCCTTTGCTGCAGTCTGTAAAGACTTGGCTAGGGAATTGTTTCTTAATGAAGGACTTAGGTGAAGCAGCCCGTATTCTAGGCATACAGATCTATAGAGATAGATCTAAGAGAGTGCTTGGCCTAAGTCAGAGTACATATATTGACAAGGTACTACTACGGTTTGTCATGCAAAACTCCAAGAAGGGATTTCTGCCGATGTCACATGGTGTGAGTCTTTCGAAGACTCAAAGTCCCTCTTCTAGAGAGGAGAGAGACCGCATGGATCAGATCCCTTATGCTTCAGCCATAGGATCTATCATGTATGCCATGCTATGTACTCGTTCTGATGTCTGCTTTGAGCATGACGAACAGATACCAGTCAGGTACAGGTGAAAGTCACTGGATAGCGGTCAAGAATATTCTTAAATCACATGGGTATGCATTGGAGAATGTATACTGAATGACCCGCCATGACAAATTATCATGGATCGTTATATGAGGGTCATATACTTCCTCATGTAGCTATTAGTATGACTATTAGTCCTTGGACCTGAAGTCACCATGGTTCCCTACATAAGGAGTTGCATACTTTGGCTTCGTCAAACGTCACCCGTAACTGGGTGGACTATAAAGGTGATTACTGGGTATGTAACAAATTATGCGAAGGGATGTGAGTGATGTAGATGGGATCTATCCCTCCTATATAACGGGAGTGACATCATTATTTTTGATAGAGTGAGACCACTAAGTGCATGGTCATGCCCAAATGAGTCAATATGAGATATTGAGCTCATTTGATTATAGTGAGTCTACTTGGAGTTCAAGATTTAGATTGATCAAAGGATGATACCATCAAGGATAGAAGGACAGTTGTCATATATTGTGAGAGTCACAATTAGTAGTCACAAAGGTGATGTTGGATCTCAACATTCTTGTAACTTGAGTAGCAATAATGTATTGCTAGATTCCGTTCATTGTTTATGTTTCTAAATAAGATTTAGAAACATTGCCAACATTACAAGAACCTATTGGGTCACACACAAAGAACGAGTGGATGGAGATTAGGTTCATATGATGAACCAATTGGATTAGGTTCATATGAATCAAAATTGGATTAACAGTAATCCGAATTAGACTTATTGGGTTAAATTCAATTGGATTCAATTGTTGAATAAGTCTAATTTATAGTTGATTCATTGAATCAATTTATATTAATGAATTGTGATTCATTAAATTGAAATTGACTTGAATCAAAGATTGGATTTAAGTCAACAAGGAAGATGTGTGGTCAAGTTTGACTTGACCAAATGGGAAGTTGAAACATCAAGTTTGACTTGACTAAATGTCACTCCATGAAGGATGACTCATCCTACATGGCATGGCCAACAAATACATTCTTGCCACATCATCTCCACATCATCAAGGGAGAGCAAGAGGCATGGAATGTCCATGTGTAGCCGGCCATATGAATGCAAGTTTCATTGGCATTGAATGTAATTTATTGGCATTCCATGTGTGGCCGGCCATATGAATGCAAGATTCATTAACATTGAATGTAATTTATTGACATTCCATATGTGGCCGGCCAAATGAATATGAGATTCATTGGCATTGATTTGGGTGTTATGGTTGTTGTCTTCTTCCTCCTTAGCTCCTTGTTCTCATTCTCTTCTTGGCCGAGAGTTTCAAGCAAGGGAGAATAAGGTGAGTGAGTTTAATCCAAGAAGAAAGGTAAGTGAAAGTCACATAGAGAGTTTTAGAGGAGTGTATCCTCTCTTCTTTTCCCTCCTTTCTTCTTCCAATCCCATCTGAGAGCCCATGGGAGTGCTAGCACACTTGTGGTGCTCTCTCTTCTCCATCTAGAGTGGTTTGAGAATCACTTCTTGTTCGTGTGGATACTACTAGAGGTGCGTACGCTTGAACACACTTGAGATCCGAAGAACCTTGGACGAGCGGGATTTGCGAAGGGCTTCGCTTCAAAGGTATAAACTCTATATCATGTAGATCTAAGGTAGATCTAGAGTAGAGTAGAAAACATGTACATGACATTTTTTATCTTCGCATGGATCCGGTGGCATGGGACTTCGGGGTTTCCGCAACGCAAAAGCGGTTTTTGCGGCTCGAAAATCCCAACATAGGGATGGCTTCATGGCTAACAACTCTATTCTATTTTTCCCCCCTCTCTTCCTTGGTGGTGTGGCCGGCCCTTCTAAGTTTTCCCTTCTCCTTTTTCTTTCTTCTCCTTGGTCGAAACTCTTCATCCTTTGGAGCTTGGAAGGTGGCCGGATATTGCTTGGAGAGGAAGGAGAGAAAGGAGGCTTTGTTTCTAGCATCTCTAGGAGCTTGGTGGTGATGGCCGAACCTCACATCTCTTGGTGTTTTTTGTGGTAGCCGAAACTAGCTTGGAGAAGAAGGAGCTTGGGTGGTTCTCGTCTCGGTAAATCATCACCCACACGACGTCTAAGATAAGAAGAGGAATACGGTAGAAGATCAAGAGGTCGTTGCATACAAAGAAAGGTATAACTAGTAATTATTTTCCGCATCATGCTAGTTTTTCTTTGTATGAATTCCAAACACAAGAGGCATATGATTCTAGAGTTTCGAATTTATGATTCGTGTTCATGTTTTTTTTGTTTTTCAAATTTGTGATTCGATTGTTCTTTTCGGTTAAACCTAATGTTATTTTAGGAAATTAAATATTGAATTTCTATTAAAGGCTTTGTCGAGGTAGTGGTGGATGATCCCATACCCAAGAAGGCCTAGTGCCTCACCATGTTTGACCTGGGAGTCGATTTTAGAAATAAATATTTAATCAACTTTATAGCATAGGTAGATTTGGATCAATAGTATTAAGTTTCGCTTGCGATCTAAATCTAAACCATTAAGAACATTTAAGTTAAATTTGGAATCAATAATATTAAGTTCCGTTTGTGATTCCTAATTTGATTTCTAAAGAACACAATAGGTTGTTTAGGAAAGGTTCGACACTTATACAAAATTTTGTACAGTGGAACCGGTACGATCTTCCTAGGACCAACCAACATGCATCACAGCTCATCACTACTGGATTTGAGATGGATTATCCAAGCCTAAAAAGATTATAAAAGGAAACCCAAGAAGTCTCGAATGATCAACAATAAATTTATTCAACAAGTACAGTAATCTCACCTTACAGACCTCCTGAGGATACTGTTAATGGGGCCTCCGGGTTATCCTGCTGCAAAAGCACAAGCTGGACCATCAAGGCCTCAACCTGTTGGTCGCTACTCGGAATTCCGTTCTGCTTCCCCTGTAAAAAAATTTGTATAAGCACAAAACTTTCCTAACAACCTATGTGTTCCTCATGAGTTAAACTTGAATTGGAAACGGAACTTAACATTCTTACTTCAAGTTCAACTCATGTGTTCTACAGTAGTTAAAACTTGGATTGCAAACGATACTTAACATTATTAATCTAAATTCATCCTATGTTACAGAAGTTGATTAAATATCTATTTCAAGGATTGGCTTCCAGGTTAAATATGGCGAGACACTTAGCCTTCTTGGGTATGAGATCATCCACCACTTTCTAGACAAAGCCTTTCAAAGAAATTGGATATTCAAACTTCTTATAGTAACCCTAGGTTTAACTACAAAGACCTCAATAGAAGCACAAGATCAAAACACTAAAATGAAATACAAAAATGAAACACGAAATCGCTAGCCTCTTGTGTTGGTATTTCAAGATCCATACAAATAACACAAACTAATTAATTTGAAGCGGAAATAATTAATTAGTTATACCTTTCTTTGTAAACAAAGACATCTTGATCTTTTGTTGTATTCCTCTCCTCCGCTTGGACGTCATGTGGGCGACGATCTACTAAGATGAAATCCACCCGAACCACTTCTTCTCCTCTAAGAAAATTCGGCCATCAAAGAACGCCAAAATAGGAAACTTCCTTCTCTTCTCCTTCTTCTCTAATCAACCGGCCACCAAGGCTTCTTCTTTTCTTTCAAGTTTGGGCCACCAAGAAGAGATGAGTGTCGACCTTAGAAAGAAGAAAGGGAGAGAAGAAGATGTGTGTCGCCGGCCTTAGGGAAGAAAACTAGGTGAAGGGGAGAAGATGAGAAAACCGACCACACAAGGAGAAGAAGAGGGAGAGGTGCCGGCCCTAAGGGAGCAAGGGAATTTTAGAGATGTGTTGTCCTTAAGGCACCCTCTATCTCTCTTTTATAATCCTTGTTCATGGCAAAAAAAAAAGGAAATTTTAATAACAATTAAAATCTCTCTCTTTTAAATTTCCCTATTATGATGGCTATAAAAGGAAAGTTTTAAAATTAATCTCTCTTTTAAACAATCTAGAAGGCTACAAAAAAGGAAAGATTAAAATTAAAATTTCTCTTTTAAATCATGGTTACAAAAAAGGAAAGTTTTATCAAAATTAAAATCTCTCTTTTTAAACAATATAGATAACTACAAATAAGGAAAGATTTTAACAAAATTAAAATCTCTCTTTTAATTCTTTGTAGATAGCTATAAAAGGAAAGATTTTAAAATTTAAACTCTCTTTTAAAACCATGAGGAAGGCTTAAAAAAGGAAAGATTTTATAAAAATTTAATTTTAAATAAAATCTCCTTTTTTATCATGCTATGGTCGGCCCCTTGCTTGGGCACCAAGCAAGGCTTGGCCGGCCACTACTTGTGCTTCATGCCAATGCTTGGCCACCCCCTTGCACCAAGAAAGAATGTGTCCGGCCCATTACTTGGGTAAGAAGTGGACTTTGTGGATATAAGGTTTTATAGATGCTACAACAGGGATTGAGAGGAGGAATTGGTTTTGGTCTCCCGATGAGCTTGAGCTTCCTGTGTTCGCCCCGAACACCCAACTCAAGTTCATCAATAATAACTCATACAACTAAAGAGTTATTATTGAACTACCACACCAATCTCATATTACATTGTGAGCTCCTTTACATTATGAGTGCGTTAATCTCCTTGTGTTTATGATATCGAATGTCCATTAATCAAATGAGTTACTGACACTCAATTAATTAACATCTAGCTCTAAGAGTAGTACCACTCAACTTCATTATCATGCCAGACTATGTCCACCTGCAGGGTTTACATGACAATCCTTATAAGCTCCTCAAGGGGGCATCATAAACCTAGATTACTAGGACACAGTTTCCTTCTATAATCAACAACACACCATATAAATAATATTATTTTCCTACTTATCGGGCCTATTGATCCAACTGAATAAATGTCACCCATTGGTAAATTACAGAAATAAATATTAAGTATATGTGCTTGTTATTATATCGGGATTAAGAGCACACACTTCCATAATAACAAAGGTCCTGTTCTTTTATGCATTCAATATAAAAAGTACAACCTCAAATGGTCCTGCTCAATACACTCATAGTGTACTAGTGTAATTTTATAGTCAAGATTGTTGGTGCAACCTTAGGTCAAGGTTGACCTGGTTGACCTGACTCGAGTTGTATTTTGATGTTTGACGAGAATAGAAAAGTTCTATTCTGATGTTTGACGAGAATAGAAGAGTTGTATCAAGAATATTGGAAAACTTGGGAGGTTGTGGGTGCAACCCTTGGTCAAGGTTGACCTGGTTGACCCGACTTGAGTTGATCTATTTCAAGAAGTCCAAGCAGGGAGCTTGGCATGGGAAAAGTCCAAGTATGGAGACTTGGCTCGGAAAAGTCCAAGCAGGGAGCTTGGCATGGGAAAAGTCCAAGCAGGGACTTGGCACGGAGAAGTACAAGTATGGAAGCTTGGCATGTGGAAGTCGGAGAGGGCTTGGTAGCTCGTTCTCCGGACTGTGGTCAGAGAGGGCTCGGTAGCTCGTTCTCTGGACCTGATGGAGTCGGAGAGGGCTCGGTAGCTCGTTCTCCGGACTATGGTCAGAGAAGGCTCGGTAGCTCATTCTCTGGACCTGATGTGGAAGTCGGAGAGGGCTCGGTAGCTCGTTCTCCGGACTAGGTCAAAGAGGGCTTGGTAGCTCGTTCTCTGGACCGGACGAAGTCGGAGAGGGCTCGGTAGCTCGTTCTCCGGACTAGGTCAGAGAGGGCTCGTTAGCTCGTTCTCTAGACCAGGAAGACAGATGGAAAATCCTGGTGAGTGAAGCCAGGTAAAAGTCCTAGTGAGTGAAGCTAGGCAGTTTGGAAGTCCTGGTGAGTGAAGCCAGGCAGATTGGAAACCCTAGTGAGTAAAGCTAGGTGAAAGTCCTGGTGAGTGAAGCCGGGCAAGGAAAAATCCAGATGGATCAAGGATGATCGGACATCTGGTGTTGATAAGGTCAAGTAGGTCAAGGGAGTTACCGGATACTTGGCACGAAGAGAAAAGTCCAAGTGGGTCAAAGGGATTGACCGGACACTTGGTGGGGAGTCTTAGCAGGTCAAGGGAGTGACCAGATGCTAAGCATGATGTACCAACAGGTCAAGGTTGACCGGATGTTGGTGTGGGAGACTTAGGACTTGTTATTGGGAAAAACCAAGCTCTGGATCGATCTGGGGACCGATCCAGTGATACGGCTGATCGGTCTGGTGACCGATCAGTAACCAAACAGAATGCTTCTGTGGATTATCTGATCGGTCTGAAGACCGATCAGGAAGCAAACAGAAGAGAAGAAGGAGAAAGGCTGATCGGTCCAGGGACCGATCAGACTCCTCCTGGACCGATCAGGACATAGCCTGATCGGTCCAGGCTTAGCCTGATCGGTCCCCAAGACCGATCAGGGACAGTGTGGACCGATCAGGTTGGAGCCTGATCGGTCCAGACCTAGCCGTTGTGAGTGACAACGGCTAGATCTCGGTCTTCTGTGTCTTCTTCTGCCTTCACAGGTTTGCAGGTTCAGCTATATAAAGAGTCGAGCGACTCTACAGGACCTTCTTCTTGTTTTCTGCAAGTTCTTGCTTCTTCTTCTTGAGCTTTGCTAAGCTCTTGGTTTTCTGAAGCTTCGCGTGAGCTTCACGCTGGTTTTCTTGCTGCTGGAGCTGTGAAGCTGCTGCTTCATCAACGGACTCCGACGAGAAGGCAAGCAAGTGTGTTTACAATTTCTATTGTTCTTGTTTGTTTCCTCTATTGTTGTACTCCTCTGTTTTGCTGTTGCAAAGACTTTGTGGTGAGGTTTCTCCACCCCGAAGGAGTTCATATTAGCCGGTTATCCGGGGTTTCATCCACCGACGGATTGATAGGCTTCGTCCACCTTACGGACACGCCGAGGAGTAGGAGTATCATCTCCAAACCTCGTTACATCGCTGTGCTTGAGGTTTGATTTCTTCATTTACGTTTTTGTTGTTATTTTTCCGCTGCGCTAACTTGATTTGTAGAAAGAAACGCGAATTTGGGGTTGGCTATTCACACCCCCCCCTCTCTAGCCGCGACCGACGATCCCAACAAGTGGTATCAGAGCAAGGTTGCTCTTCGTCGGATTAACACCCAAAGGAGCACAAGCTAGAGAATGGATGGACTTGGAGAAGACGTCACGATTCCACCCTTCTACGATCGCGACGACTTCGCGTTTTGGAAGGTAAGAATGAAGTACTTTCTTATGACTAACTTAGTTAATTGGAATTGTGTACAAGTAGGTTTTGTTCCTCCAAGGGATGAAGAAGGGGAAATTCTTGAGAAGAAGAGGTGGACGAAGGAACAAATCCACCAATCCGTAATCAACGACGAGGTAATGTAAATTTTTGAATTCTCATTACCTAACGATATCTTGTGTAAGATAGGTGGTTACAACAATGCCAAGGAATTGTGGAATAACTTGGTCAAGTTCCATGAGGGAAGCTCCAATTCAAGTCATGAAGAGGAGTCAAGTGAGTCAAGTAGCTCACTTCATGGAGGTAAGGAATTAGAAGTTGAGGGCTACTCAACATCTAAGAAAGAAGAGGAGGAGAGTTCTTCTTCAAGATTGGAGCAAGAAGAAGAAGCCTCTACTTCCGGAAGGGATGAAGAAGAAAGCATACAACCATCCTCAACCCTAGGTAACTCAAGCAATTTACTTTCAAGTAAATTACATATAATGTGCTTTGAGTGTAGGGAATATGGACATTACAAGAGTAAGTGTCCAAGGAGGATTAGGAAGACTCCACCGGCGCCAAAGGTCAAGAAAGCCGGAGTCCCGATACGCAAGGGTAAGGAGCACGTGGTGTGCTTCCAATGCAAGCAAAGGGGACATTATAGGAGCCAATGTCCGAGGGGGAGGCAACCTCACAAGGACAAGAGACCGAGCATGTCTATAGGGGGAGCTAAGGCAAACCCTAAGGAAATCTCTAAGGCACATTCTTGCAATTCTAGTAGGATGCATGCTAGTAGCCTTATTGCTATTGTCAATAATAATAAGCATGATAACTATAGTAACCGATACACGTGCTTAGGTGCCAAACATGTTAGCCTAGATAAGGACAATACTAGAAAAACCAACCCTAGAATTAACTCATCTAAGGTTAAGGAAAACCTAGGTAGGAATCCCAAAACAACTAGACATATGCCTAGGTATACCTCAAAGAAAAATGACAAATTAAAACTTGAGGTATTAGAAAAGGAAAATCAAGTCTTGAGGTCAAGACTTGACAATTTAGAAAAGGCCCTTAAAAATTTAGAGAAGTCAACTCAAGGGTCTAGGGGTCAAAAATCAAAGCCCACTTATCATAATGTTCCATTCGAGTATGGAACAAGACCTAGGGCTATAAAGACCATCACCAAGGTCACAAGGGGAGTCACCCCTAGAGTTGATCTTGTTGAGTCCCAAATGACCAAGGCTTTAAAGCCTAGGAGGGTCATTAGGAGGGTTGCTAGGGAAGTCATCCCTAGTGAATATTTAGTGAACCCAATGAGCTCCAATAGGTATTGGGTTCCTAAGAGTGTGATTCCATCACGCTAGATGGTTTAGGGTGTGCCAACCTTACTTGAATAGGTAGTTAACCTAATCATGGCAAAAGGTGGCACTTTAGGAATTTTCAAGGTGTAATCAAGCCTTGAAAATGAAATGAAAAGTTATTCCTAAGGTGATTAGGATGTGTCAACCACATTTGAGGAGTTTTCTAGAGTCCATCTAATTGGCACATAGTGATCTAAAAATCTTTGGTATATGATTTTAGGTCTATTACACTTAGGAATATAGAACCTATGGCAAAATGATCAAAACTATCAAAAATGGCAACTAAGGCTACAATTAGGTATCTTCTATACCTTTACATGTTATTTGCCATATATTGTTTGCCATATGCCATGTCATGACATCATATTTAATTTATTATTATTTGAAATGTCATGATAATACTTAGGTTAGTTAAATGTCATGCTCTATTTAAGTTTCATACTTTATGACATGACATCATGACATTGGCACATGTTTTTACTTATGATATCATTATATGCCATGTCATCATCTTTTGCATTTAAAATCAATTAATTTGATTTAAGGACAAAAACACAATTTGATATGGAGATCAAATTGTTGTTTAGAAAATGCATGAGAACTTAACCTAAGATGACCTAAACACATATCTCACATCAAAATTGACTTGGATGTGTTTGATACACCTTAGATGTGTGTGAGATATTAGGATCATGAGTTAGGATCAAGGTGCATAGTTCTAGTACCTAGATGAGCCTAATTCGAAATTGAGGATCATAGGGAAAGCTTGTGTACAAGTCATGTACATTTAGCCCTAAGATTGTGGTCCTAAATTAAATGGTTTAAAATCATTTCAAAGTTGATTTGAAAAACCTTGATGAAGCTTTTCTAGTGATAGCATTCATCATTGAGTAAGTTGATACAAAAATTGATTAACTTTGAGTTATTTCAAAATCTTTTGAACTTTGCATCAAGATTTGAAAATGGAAGTTATTTTCATAGAAAACTATTTTTTCTTTATAGTATATGTTATGAGGAATGTATCCTCAAAGTTTTACAATTTTTGAAATTTTCTGGAATTTTCTAGGAGTTTCTGAATTTCGGGAGGAAAATCAGAAATTCTGATATCAGACTTGTGGACCGATCAGAGAGGATTCTGATCGGTCCAGGAAAGTGTGGATCGGTCACTAGGACCGATCCAGGAGAGTGTGGATCGGTCTGGTGACCGATCCAGTGAAGGCTGATCGGTCTGGTGACCGATCAGAGCGTGCCAAATGCTGATTTTTCGACTGTTGACTGAAATTTCAGCTATGGAAGTTGGTAGTTTAGATTTCTAAAGGTTTGAAACTCTCCAAGACATTGTTGGTGCAATGGTCAAGGAGGAGTTTTACCTATTGGTCAAGGGGGAGTTGACCTTTAGGGGGAGTTTTTACTCCTAAAGACTTGAGTGCTATGGGATTATCACTAAGTTAATTGTTGACCTTAGTATCAAGGGGGAAATTAAGAGTTTCAATGAAAGGTATAGGACTTTCATTAGGAAGAAACTCTTGACCTTGATTCACTCTTTTTGAAGTGTGTCAAAAAGGGGGAGAATGGGAGAATGTCCAAAGAATGTTCAAGGAAGAACATTGGAAAACCTAAGTTAAGTTATCGGTTTAACCTAACTTGATTATGGGTTTTGTCAAACAACAAAAAGGGGGAGATTGTTGGTGCAACCTTAGATCAAGGTTGACCTGGTTGACCTGACTGGAGTTGTATTTTGATGTTTGACGAGAATAGAAAAGCTCTATTCTGATGTTTGACGAGAATAGAAGAGTTGTATCAAGAATATTGGAAAACTTGGGAGGTTGTGGGTGCAACCCTTGGTCAAGGTTGACCTGGTTGACCCGACTTGAGTTGATCTATTTCGAGAAGTCCAAGTAGGGAGCTTGGCACGGGAAAAGTCCAAGTATGGAGACTTGGCACGGAAAAGTCCAAGCAGGGAGCTTGGCATGGGAAAAGTCCAAGCAGGGACTTGGCACGGAGAAGTACAAGTATGGAAGCTTGGCATGTGGAAGTCGGAGAGGGCTTGGTAGCTCGTTCTCTGGACTGTGGTCAGAGAGGGCTCGATAGCTCGTTCTCTGGACCTGATGGAGTCGGAGAGGGCTCGGTAGCTCGTTCTCCGGACTATGGTCAGAGAGGGCTCGGTAGCTCATTCTCTGGACCTGATGTGGAAGTCGGAGAGGGCTCGGTAGCTCGTTCTCTAGACCGGACGAAGTCGGAGAGGGCTCGGTAGCTCATTCTCCGGACTAGGTCAGAGAGGGCTCGGTAGCTCGTTCTCTAGACCAGGAAGGCAGATGGAAAATCCTGGTGAGTGAAGCCAGGTAAAAGTCCTAGTGAGTGAAGCTAGGCAGTTTGGAAGTCCTGGTGAGTGTAGCCAGGCAGATTGGAAACCCTAGTGAGTAAAGCTAGGTGAAAGTCCTGGTGAGTGAAGCCGGGCAAGGAAAAATCCAGATGGATCAAGGATGATCGGACATCTGGTGTTGAAAAGGTCAAGTAGGTCAAGGGAGTGACCAGATACTTGGCACGAAGAGAAAAGTCCAAGTGGGTCAAAGGGATTGACCGGACACTTGGTGGGGAGTCTTAGCAGGTCAAGGGAGTGACCAGATGCTAAGCATGATGTACCAACAGGTCAAGGTTGACCGGATGTTGGTGTGGGAGACTTGGGACTTGGTATTGGGAAAAACCAAGCTCGGATCGATCCGGGACCCGATCGGTGTCTGGTGATCGGTCGGTGACCGATCGGTAACAAACAGAATGTACATGGATTATCGATCGGTCGAAGACCGATCGAAGCAAAGAAGAGAAGAAGGAGAAAGGCTGATCGGTCCAGGGACGATCAGACTCCTCACAGAGAGTTGGGCACTCTCGGTGAAGAGTGCTGATCGGTCCCCAAGACCGATCAGAGAGGATCGAGCCTGATCGGTCCAGACCTTGCCGTTGTGAGTGACAACGGCTAGATCTCGGTCTTCTGTGTCTTCTTCTGCCTTCACAGGTTTGCAGGTTCAGCTATATAAAGAGTCGAGCGACTCTACAGGACCTTCTTCTTGTTTTCTGCAAGTTCTTGCTTCTTCCTCTTGAGCTTTGCTAAGCTCTCAGTTTGCTGAAGCTTCGCGTGAGCTTCACGCTGGTTTTCTAGCTGCTGGATCCGTGAAGCTGCTGCTTCATCAACGGACTCCGACGAGAAGGCAAGCAAGTGTGTTTACAATTTCTATTGTTCTTGTTTGTTTCCTCTATTGTTGTACTCCTCTGTTTTGCTGTTGCAAAGACTTTGTGGTGAGGTTTCTCCACCCAGAAGGAGTTCATATTAGCCGGTTATCCGGGGTTTCATCCACCGACGGATTGATAGGCTTTGTCCACCTTACGGACACGCCGAGGAGTAGGAGGATCATCTCCGAACCTTGTTACATCGCTGTGCTTGAGGTTTGATTTCTTCATTTACGTTTCTGTTGTTATTTTTCCGCTGCGCTAACTTGATTTGTAGAAAGAAACGCGAATTTGGGGTTGGCTATTCACACCCCCCCCCTCTCTAGCCGCGACCGACGATCCCAACAAAGATAAACTATACCAAATTACACTACAACTATTCCAATGGTTTGTCCCAATCCATCTTAGTTGTGAGCTACTATTTATAATTTATAAGTAACTGATAACATGATGTTCTGTGTGACACCACAAACCATGTTATCTACAATATAAATTAAATGGACAACTACATTTAACATAAATGCATACATTTGTCCAATGTGATTCTTATTTCAAAACAATTATTCATACAAAAAGCTAGGCTTTTAATATACATCCTAACAATCTTCCACTTATACTAAAAGACTATGCTGCCATATATGCTGTCATACATCTAATTCCCATCTCGTCAACATGCCTATCAAAAGCTCTAGTCGGAAGGGTCTTAGTGAAAGGATCTGCCAGGTTATCTTCTGAAGCAATCTTGGCGACAATAACTTCTCCTCGCTTTACGATGTCTCATATCAGGTGGAACTTGCCCTCAATGTGTTTACTTGCCTTATGGGCTCGTGGTTCCTTCGAGTTTGCAACTGCACCACTATTGTCACAATAAATTGTGATAATTTTGGGTAAACCAGGAATCACATCTAAGTCCATCAAGAAGTTTATGAGCCATACAGCTTCTTTGGCTGCCTAAGAGGCTGCCACATACTCAGCTTCTATGGTGGAGTCCGAAACGTATTTCTGCTTAACACTGCTCCATGTTATGGCTCCACCTCCCAAAGTAAACGCATACCCCAAGGTAGACTTACTATTGTCCCTGTCTGATTGGAAGTCAGAATCCGTGTAACCCACAAGGAGCAAATCATCTGCCTGGTAAACTAGCATATAATCTCTAGTCCTTCTTAGGTACTTCAATATATGCTTTACGGTAGTTCAATGTCTTTGTCCTGGGTTACTTTGATATCTGCTAACCATGCCCACGGAAAAATAGATATCCAGTCTCGTGCATACATTAAGCTCCTTAAAGCCGAAGCATAAGGAACTGCCTTCATGTCCTCTATCTCCTTTGATGTCTTAGGAGATATCTCTTTAGATAAAGGTACTCTATGCCGAAAAGGTAGAAAATCTTTGTTGGAGTTTTGCATGCTAAAACAAGCTAGGATAGTATTGATATATAAATCTTGGGATAAGGACAACATTCTTTTCTTGCGATCCCTTATTACTTTGATCATAAGAATATGTCCACATTCTCCCAAGTCCTTCATATCAAACTGCTTGGGCAACCATACTCTTATATCTGACAACACTTTAACATTGTTGCCAATGAGCAAAATATCATCTATGTATAGTACAAGAAATACCACCACGTTTTCGTCACTTTTCTTGTATACACAAGACTCATCTGGACACTGAATGAATCCAAAAGACTGGATAACTTCATTAAACTGGATGTTCCAAGATCTCAGAGCTTGCTTCAGTCCATTGATAGACCAATACTGCATCTTTATCTTGGAGTGCTTCATCATATGTCCAGGGATCAGGTTCATGTTCACCAAGGATCTCCCAAAAACATGAATCTATCAGGTTGCCTAACAACCCTCCCACTACGATGAGGCACTACTTGTAATTGTGCATCATTTGTAACACGTGTTGCAGTTTTTTTTATGGTATCTCATCTTGTACCATTGGTACTAAAATAGACGTGTCTTCTCTTATTTCCTCAAGAACAATTTTACTCATGGTGTATTACATAGTATTCTTCTAAAAACCAGGCATTGGTGCTAACAATGACGTTTTGATTTTTAGGACTATAAATAAACCACCTTTCGTTCCTTTAGGATAACCCACAAACAAGCGAACTTCTTTTCATGATTCCAACTTATCAGTGTCTCCCTTCAGCACATGTGTTGGACTACCGTAAATCTGAATATGTTTCAAACTAGGCTTACACCCGTTCTACAATTCTATGGGAGTAGAGGGTACTGACTTAGAAGGTACCATGTTCAGAATGTATACTGTCGTTTCCAGAGCACATCCCTTAAACGAATTTGGTAATTCTGAATTACTCATCATTGATCTAACCATTTCTATAAGAGTCATATTCCTTCATTCTGTCACACCATTCTGTTGGGGTGTACCAGGTGTAGACAGTTGGGATTGAATCCCAGCCTCTGATAGGTAACTCCTAAACTCTCCTAAGAGGTACTCTCCACCACGATCAGACCATAGTGTCTTGATACTTTTACCATGATGTTTCTCCACATCAGCCTTGTACTCTTTGAACTTATCAAAGCACTCAGACTTGCGAAGCATCAAGTAAATGTACCTGTATCTCGAATAGTCATCTATAAAAGAGACGAAATATTCAAAACCACCTCTTGCCTAGATAGTCATAGGTCCATACAAATCAGAATGAACCAATTCCAACACATCTTTGACTCTATACCCCTTAGCCTTATAAGGTCTCTTGGTCATTTTCTTTCCAAGCAAGACTCGCATGTTGGAAAGTTTTCCACCACCAATGAATCCAAAATTTCATCGCCTATTAACCTTTGAATCCTACTCAAGTTAATATGACCTAGCCTTAGATGCCAAAGATATATTTGGTTCATTTCCGAAGGTTACTTTCTCTTATTAGAAGATGCGTTATTAATTTTCATTTGTTGCATCGTGGGAGTTATTAAATTTAAAGTATATAAATTGCCAACCAACGTACCAGAACAGATAACTTCCCTATTTTTCTTGATAACAACATTATCATCAAAAGAGACAGAATATCCATCCTTAAATAGTTTAGAAACTGAAATCAAGTTCTTTCTAAAACTTGGTGCATAAAGATAATTTCTCAAAATCAATGTTTTATTCCTATCAAAAGATAAATAAACATCTCCCACTGCAACAGCCGCCACTTTCGTAGCATTGTCATGTAGACGGTGATTTCCCCTTCATGTAGTCGTCGAGTTTCCTGGAACCCCTGCAATGAATTGCAGGCATGATCAATGGCTCCTGTATCTACACACCAGGTACCGGTAGATAACACCACTAAATATGTTTCAATAACTAATAAATAGGATGCACATTTGTTGTTCTCAATTCTACGAGGACAGTCCACCTTTTGTTTCCAATCAATATAATTGGGACTTGTAAGTTTATACTCTTTTAATATAATAGCAAGAGGATTGAAAGCCGTTTGAAATCCTAAGAATCACAAAATATTTGTTCAATACTTTAGAATTTAAAATAATATTAAGTCCTCAAATAATATCATTTAAATTCACCAACACCTCAAAACACCGTGAATTTTGTATGCCACGTTAATGTGGGCATATACAAATTCAAACATTTGTAAATAGGAGGTTTTACACATTAATTTTATTATCTTGTCATCCTAACTATATGACAAATAAAATTAATAGTTGATTTTTCTTCGGTCACACAAATAATAGCAGTGACTCCGTTGGGGAGGATACTATTAAATGCGCCTAAGTGTATACCATTACTTGATACTTAATCCATTAAATAGTATTGTGCCCCTTCAGTTGGAGAAGATTACACGCACCTAAATAACTTCCTATAATCATCCATAAAGGAAATTTGATCTAGTGATCCGCAAACAAACTCACCAGTAATGGAGACCGTGGAATTTAAATAATTCCTCTCCCACTAAGTTATTTAGAAACGAGGAATTTTAACATGCACATAAGCACACAAACACAGCACACACATCACAGCATAAAAGGCAATAAATATGAAAACTAATTTCCAACAATTATGGCCTCATCCATAGCTATCCTCCGTATACCGCCAACGGGATGTCGTTGCGTCTATCTTGATCCTTTTCCGCTCTGCCACTAGTCCTCAAAAAGCACCATGCCTCGCAAGAATACGATCCGCGACAAAAATAAAATTTTACATTTATCGATCCTATATTCCACGAAGGAATGTACATGTAATCTAGTGATGGAATAAATGAAAGAAAACAAGTTGCGCAACAAGCTAGTGATATGGGTTATGCTCAATCCACTCCAGATATTAATGATGATCCATTATGCATCAATGGAGGACCAATTACAAGAGCTAGGGCTAAAAAGATGAAGGAAGCAATTAATGTGCTAATTGAAGATGTGAAGGCCAAAGCTACTATTGAAGAAGGTTTGACCAAGAGCAAGTCATCCGGCTTAGTCAACCTAATTCGAGCCTTAGATGAGCTAAATTAGTATTTAAGTCTCATATCTATGTAGTATGGATATGTTGGCTCAATTTGGACTCATTTTTACCTTTATTTGGGTTGTAATAATGCCATATGCTTAAAATGGCTAAGTAGTCTATATGGGCCTTTACTAAATGGGCTTTCTTTTGGCCTTTTAGGGTTTTTTGGTCACCTTATAGCTATAAATAAAGGGGGGTGACGACCACACATGTATCTTTATATATTTTTCAATCTAAAACACGGTGAGGCTCTCGCTTGTTGGTTCTTCATTGAACTTGAACTTATCAAGGCATCTCCTTGTGGCGTTCGAAGACTTATCAACCTCGATCCCAAGGTTGTGGCGTCTTCCATCTTCTATACCAAGGTTCATGCTTTTCTAAGCATTGGGTCGAGGTTTCTTTTCATCCATCTTATCGACTTAGACCTTCCTTCTTTCTGTTTTCAATTCGTTGTGGGTTCTTGAGATATCTCTTTCGTTGGGTTCACATCATTTGGTATCAGAGCCAAGTTTTTCTAAATCGATTTGGTTATCCTTTTCTCTTTGTGCTTGAAACTTTGTCAATTTGTTCAAAATTATCTGCTTATCATTATCATCTCAATCCTAGTGAGTTTTATTCGTCTTGGTGCTAGCAAATTATTTTCGGTAAAAAAAAAGAGTTGACATTTTAAAAAAAAATCGGCAAAAAAAAATTGTAAAAAAAAACGCCGAAATTCAAAAAAATATATATATATTTTTCGGCAAAAAAAAAGGGCCGAAATTCAAAAAAAAAAATCGAAAAAAAAAAAAAAAATTGAGTGTAGGGAATTGTTATTTCTATACTTCTACTTTCCAATTCTGCATTTCTTTTAAAATTTTGCCTATTATATTTACACTTTCCAATTCCGTATTTTTCTTTAATAATTTGCCTAGTATATTTGCACCTTCCAATTCCGCAATTTCTTTAATGTTTTGCCTAATATACTTGCACTTTCCTATTCCGCATTTCCTTTAAAGTTTTGCCTAATATACTTGCACTTTCCTATTCCGTATTTCTTTTAAAGTTTTGCCTAGATTTAATTCTACACCTGCCTAAATTAAGTTCTGGCAAGATCCTTTTAAGTTCTTATTTCAAATATCTTTATCTCTTAGTCCCGCATTCGCATAAGTTTTGCCTAGATTCAATTCTAGCAAATTTCCTTTCTGAACTTAATTTAATTTTTCAATTCTGCAATTTGCATTCTTCTATCATTTCCTTTCTTTTATCCTATACCTTTGGGATTTTCAATCAGTCAACGATCGTTTACAAGGAATTGCTACAATTCTAAGTTCCTTAAAGAGCTAACATTAGCGAGTTGAGTGATTGAGTGACAACAGATTGCATTAATGGCGACAAGTGGAGAAGAAGCAAGACCTAGAGAAACACTTGAACAACATGCCTTGAGACAACACTTGGAACGCATGGAAATCAGATTCAATCAAATCCTCGACAGATTGGAGAGACAAGATGCTGTAATTACTAAATTGCAAAATAGCCAAGCTAGTAGAGTTCCCACACGAATTTCAAGGCAATATAACCGTGAAGACAACAACGATGATGATGATGGCATTTCTGAGGACATTGATGATAGTGTTTCTAGTGGCAGATCTGGTGGCATCAGAATTGGTGGCAGAAGGGGAAGGATGACTGATTATGTTGATAGAAACTTGGGAAATATCAAATTGAAGATTCCTTCTTTTCAAGGCAAAAGTGATCCAGACGCATATTTGGAGTGGGAAAAGAAAGTGGAATTAGTATTTGATTGTCACAACTACTCTGAAGAGAAGAAGGTAAAACTTGCTGCTGTCGAATTTATTGATTATGCTATTATTTGGTGGGATCAAGTTATTCTAAGCAGGAGAAGAAACAACGAGAGATCCGTTGGCACTTGGGAAGAGATAAAATCAATTATGAGGAAGAGGTTCATTCCATCACATTACTATCGAGATTTGTACCAACGGCTACAAAGTCTAACCCAAGGATCCAAGACCGTGGAGGAATACCACAAAGAGATGGAGATTGCCATGATTCGAGCCAATGTGGAGGAGGACCGAGAAGCAACCATGGCATGATTTTTACAAGGTTTGAATTCAGAAATTGCAAATATAGTAGAGTTGCAACATTATGTGGAGCTTGAAGATATGGTGCATATATCTATGAAAGTTGAAAGGCAACTCAAAAGGAAGGGTTCAATCAAACATGGTTAAAGTTCTAATTCATCCACTTGGAAATCTAGTTGGAACAAAAGAGATGATAAAGTTGCATCAAAGAGTAAGACTGAGTTTTTGAAGAATAAAGATGCTAATTCTCCATTGGTTAAAGGTAAAGAACCTATCCAATCTTCAAGAAATAGAGATATTAAATGCTTTAAGTGTTTGGGAAGAGGACATATCGCTTCACAATGTCCAAACAAAAGAAGTATGCTTTTGAAAGAAAATGGTGATATTGAAACTGAGAGTGAGTCTGAAGATGTTAATGCCTTGCCACCATTGATGGAAAGTGATGTAAAAGAGTATGCCGTTGAAGGTGAATCCCTTGTCACTAGGCGTGCTCTAAATGTGCAAGTGAAGGAAGAAGATGAAGAACAACGAGAACACATATTTCATACCCGTTGCCACATCAAAGACAAGGTATGTAGTATGATTATAGATGGAGGAAGTTGCACTAATGTTGCTAGTACTATCTTGGTTGAGAAATTATGCTTACCAACCACTAAACATCCTAGACCTTATAAACTACAATGGTTGAATGATTGCGGGGAGGTTAAGGTCACTAAGCAAGTATTGGTTTCATTATCCATTGGTAGGTATCATGATGATGTTCTTTGTGATGTAGTACCAATGCATGCAAGTCATTTGCTTTTAGGTAGACCATGGCAAACTTGTAACTCTTGTACCATTAACTCCTAAGCAAGTATATGAAGATCAATTGAGGATAAAAAATGAGAGTGAAAAAAAAAAGATTGTGAGAGAAAAAAAAATGGAAAAGAAAAGGAGTGTGAGAAAAGAAAAAGTGAGGATGAGAGGAGTGAAAAAAGAATGAAAAAGAAACAAAAAATCTAGAGAGTAAAAAAGGGAGCTTTTATGCAAAAGAAAGAGAGGTTAAGAGAGCTTTTTATTCTCAACAGCCGATGATTATACTTTTGTATAAGGAGGCTTATTTCAACACTAACAATCTTAACCATTCTTTGCCTAGTGTTGTTAAATCTCTTTTGCAGGAATTTGATGATGTCTTTCTTGAAGAAGTTCCTGATGGATTGCCACCACTTAGGGGAATAGAGCACCAAATTGACTTCATCCCAGGAGCAGCTATCCCTAATCGACCAGCCTATACGAGCAATCCTATGGAGATGAAGGAGCTTCAAAAGAAAGTTGAAGAATTGATGAGAAAAGGACACGTCCGAGAAAGTTTGAGTCCTTGTTCAGTTCCTGTTTTGCTTGTGCCTAAGAAGGATGGAACTTGGAGGATGTGCGTTGATTGTAGGGCTATCAACAAGATTACGGTAAAGTATCGTCATCCTATTCCTAGATTAGATGATATGCTAGATGAACTACATGGTTCTTGCATTTTCTCTAAAATTGATTTGAAGTCTGGCTATCATCAAATTCGCATGCGTGAGGGAGATGAATGGAAAACTGCTTTTAAGACTAGGTACGGTTTGTATGAATGGTTAGTCATGCCATTTGGCCTAACTAACGCACCTAGTACTTTCATGAGATTAATGAACCATATTTTACGTGCTTATATTGGGAACTTTGTTGTAGTATATTTTGATGACATCTTGATTTATAGTAAAAATTTAGATGAACATCTTAATCATTTACAAAAAGTTCTACTTGTTTTGAGAAATGAAAAATTGTATGCTAACCTTCAAAAATGTTCTTTTTGCACTAATCAGATAGAGTTTCTTGGTTATATTGTTAGTGCTAAGGGAATAGCGGTTGATGAAGAAAAGGTTAAGGCAATACGTGAATGGCCAACACCAAAAACGATAACTGAGGTACGTAGCTTTCATGGGTTGGCAAGTTTCTATAGAAGGTATGTTAAAAATTTTAGTTCTATAGCTGCAACCTTGACTGAAGTTGTTAAAAAGAATGTTGGGTTTCGTTGGGATAGTGAACAAGTTTTAGCTTTCAATTTACTTAAGGAGAAGCTAAGTTCAACACCATTACTTGCATTACCTAACTTTGCTAAAACTTTTGAAATTGAGTGTGATGCATCAGGAATAGGTATTGGAGCTGTGCTAATACAAGAAGGTCGACCCCTTGCTTATTTTAGTGAGAAACTCAGCGGAGCAGCTTTGAACTATCCAACTTATGACAAGGAGATGTATGCATTAGTGAGGGCTTTAGAGATTTGGCAGCATTACTTGTGGCCCAAAGAGTTTGTTATTCACACTGATCATAAATCGTTGAAGCATTTGAAGAGCCAAAGTAAGTTGAATAGACGTCATGCAAAATGGGTAGAATTCATTGAATCATTCCCTTATGTGATCAAGTATAAACAAGGTATGGTAAACATTGTTGCTGATGCTTTGTCTCGAAGGTATACCTTGATCTCTACTTTAAACACTAAATTGTTAGGATTTGAATACATTAAAGATTTATATTCTAATGATTCTGACTTTGGAAATGTGTTTGAAGTTTGTGAGCATACTGCATTTGGGAAGTTTTATAGACATGGGGGGTTTCTTTTTAGAGTGAATAGGTTGTGTGTGCCTAATTGTTCATTAAGGGAATTATTAATCCAAGAATCTCATGGTGGGGGACTAATGGGACATTGTGGAGTTAAAAAAACTCTAGAAGTGTTGGTAGAGCATTTCTTTTGGCCACAAATGAAATGGGATGTAGTTAAATTTTGTGAGAAATGTATTACATGTAGGCAAGCGAAATCTAGATCTTTACCTCATGGACTGTATACACCTTTACCAATTCCTAGTGAACCTTGGGTTGATATTTCCATGGATTTTGTTTTAGGACTACCAAGGTCTAAACGAGGTATGGATTCTATTTTTGTGGTTGTGGACAGATTTTGTAAATGGCTCATTTTATTCCTTCTAGGAAAACAGATGATGCTAACCATATTGCTGATCTATTTTTTAGAGAGATCGTGTGACTTCATGGAGTACCGAGGAGCATAGTTTCAGATCGTGATGCAAAGTTTCTAAGCTACTTTTGGAAGACATTGTGGGGAAAGTTAGGAACAAAGCTTTTGTTTTCCACAACTTGTCATCCACAAACAGATGGACAAACTGAGGTAGTAAATTGAACTTTATCTACTTTGTTGAGAGCTATCATTCAAAAGAATTTAAAAGGTTGGGAAGATTGTTTACCACATGTTGAATTTGCTTATGATAGATCTATGCATTCTACTACTAATTTTTCTCCTTTTGAAGTGGTATATGGGTTCAAACCTTTAATTCCTTTAGATTTATCACCTTTACCTATCTCTGAGCGTGCCAGTTTAGACGGTACCAGAAAAGCTGAGTTTGTGAGGCAACTGTATGAGAAAGTTCGATTGCAAATTGAAAAGAGGACTGAACAATATGCTACGCAAGCCAACAAGGGACGAAAGAAAGTGATCTTTGAACCCGGAGATTGGGTTTGGGTTCATATGAGGAAGGAAAGATTTCTAGCTAAACGTCGTACTAAGTTGCATCCACGATGAGATGGTCCATTTCAAGTCATTGCTCGAATCAATGATAATGCATACAAGCTTGACTTACCAGGTGAGTATAATGTGAGTGCTACATTTAATGTTTCTGATCATTCTCCTTTTGATGTAGGTGATCAAGATTCAAGGACGAATCCTTTTGAGGAGAGGGGGAATGATGGAATAAATGAAAGAGAACAAGTTGCGCAACAAGCTAGTGATATGGGTCATGCTCAATCCACTCCAGATATTAATGATGATCCATTATGCATCAATGGAGGACCAATTACAAGGGCTAGGGCTAAAAAGATGAAGGAAACACTTAATGTGCTAATTGAAGATGTGAAGGCCAAAGCTACTATTGAAGAAGGTTTGACCAAGAGCAAGTCATCCGGCTTAGTCAACCTAATTCGAGCCTTAGATGAGCTAAATTAGTATTTAAGTCTCATATCTATGTAGTATGGATATGTTGGCTCAATTTGGACTCATTTTTACCTTTATTTGGGTTGTAATAATGTCATATGCTTAAAATGGCTATGTAGTCTATATGGGCCTTTACTAAATGGGCTTTCTTTTGGCCTTTTAGGGTTTTTTGGTCACCTTATAGCTATAAATAAAGGGGGTGACGGCCACACATGTATCTTTGATATATGTTTCAATCTAAAACACGGTGAGGCTCTCGCTTGTTGGTTCTTCATTGAACTTGAACTTATCAAGGCATCTCCTTGTGGCGTTCGAAGACTTATCAACCTCAATCCCAAAGTTGTGGCGTCTTCCATCTTCTATACCAAGGTTCGTGCTTTTCTAAGCATTGGGTCGAGGTTTCTTTTCATCCATCTTATCGACTTAGACCTTCCTTCTTTCTGTTTTCAATTCGTTGTGGGTTCTTGAGATATCTCTCTCGTTGGGTTCACATCATCTAGATCGAACAAAAATATAAAATCCTAAAACTAATACAGCTCTTGCTGTATTTAATAATTACAATCATGTACACATATAAAATGCCCTCGATATGTTCGAGGGTCCAATCACAAACAAACACAAAAGGGTCATAATAGTTGGAACTAGGATGCCTGCAACCACAGAGTTAATCTATGAACATCCTACTATTATCCTACCTAAATTTATGTATGAAAAGTGCATAATTTAACTGAAACCCAAACACATAGAGGAAGAAAACTATCTCTGATACCAATTGTTGGTCGCTACTCGGAATTCCATTCTACCTCCCCTGTACAAAAATTTGTACAAGCACAGAACTTTCCTAACAACCTATTTGTTCTTTATGAGTTAAACTTGAATTGGAAACAGAACTTAACATTCTTACTTCAAGTTCAACTCATGTGTTCTTCAGTAGTTAAAACTTGGATTGCAAACGATACTTAACATTATTAATCCAAGTTCATCCTATGTTACAGAAGTTGATTAAATATCTATTTCAAGGATTGACTTCCAAGTTAAACATGGTGAGGTATTTGGCCTTTTTGGATATGAGATCGTCCACCACTTCCTAGACAAAACCTTTCAAAGAAATTGGATATTTAAACTTCTTACAGTAACCCTATGTTTAACTACAAAGACCTCAATAGAAGCACTGTTGGTTGCTACTCGGAAAACCTATAGGTTCCACTGTACAAAAATTTTGTACAAAGGTCTGAACCTTTTCCTAGCTACCATGTGTTCTTTTAAATTAAATTTTGGACCGCCTGCGGAACTTAACACGTTTGATCCAAAACTTAATCTATTCGTTCTTTTAGGTTTTGACTTGGGTCTCCTGCGGAACTTAACACGTTCGACCCAAATCGCCTTAAGTTATTAATTCCATTAAATATTAATTTCCATAATTGGTTCCCAGTACTGACGTGGCGAGGCACATGGCCTTCTTGGATATGGGAGCAACCACCACCGACTAGACAAAAACCTCTTATGGAAAGCTAATATTTAATTTCCTAAAATAACTTTAGGTTAACCGAAAAGAACAATCAAATCACAAGGAAAAGAAAAACAAAAGAGCACAACATTGAAAAAATATATTCGAAATTCTAGAATCGTAAGCCTCTTGTATTTGGTATTATTTCCATAAATAACTAGTATGATGCGGAAAGAAAAATTACTAGTTATACCTTGTAGAAAAACCTCTTGATCTTCTACCGTATTCCTCTTCTAATCTCGGACGTTGTGTGGGCAACCATCTTCCAAGATGAGAAACCACCAACCACCTTCTTCTCCTCCTAGCTAGGTTCGGCCACAAAAAATAAAGCTTCACCAAGGAAGAAGAAAAAACACCAACCAAGCTCCAAGAGATGCAAGCTTTCTCTCCTTCTTCTTCTTCTTCTCCAAGTAGTATCCGGCCTCCACAAGAGCTCCAAGCAATAGAAAGTTTCGGCCACCACAATGAGGAAGAAGAGAAGAGATGATGGCCGGCCACAACACCAAGGAAAAGAGGGAGAGAAAATAATAGAGGTTGTGTCTCATGAAGGCACCCTCACCCCTTCTTTTATATTCCTTGGCCTAGGCAAATTAGGAAATTTAATTACAATAAAATTTCCTCAATTTCCTTGACATGATTTAATTGAGAAAAATAAAATAAAATTTCCCAAATAAACCTACATTGGCCGGCCACATCATTGGAGAACAAATTGGACAAGTTTCAATCAACAATTAAAACTTCCTAATTTGTTTTCAAAAATTTTAAAAAATAAAATTTCTCTTTAAAAATCTCTTCATGGTTGATAAAAGGAAATTTCTATAATTTTAATTTTATCAACATGTGAATAATTTTAAAGAGAAAATAAAATATCTCACCAATCTACAAATAAGGAAAGAGATCTAATCTCTTTCTTTAATCTTTTGTAGATCTTTTATAAGAGAGATATTTTAATTTAAATTCTCTTTAATAAATTATTTCTTCTACATAATAAAAATTAAAATTAAAATTCCTTTTTAATTTAATTTGGCCGGCCCCCACTAGCTTGGGGCCGGCCACCCAAATTCATACCTAGGCCGGCCGTAGCTTGTTCCCAAGCTAGCTTGGCCGGCCCCTATTGGGTGGGTATAAAAGGTGGGTATAGGTGGGTATAGAACTCTACAAATAAGAGGCTATGATAGGGACCAAGAGGAGGAATTTGTTTTGGTCTCCCGATAAAATTAAGCATCCCGTGTTCGCCTCGAACACACAACTTAATTTTATCAATGATAATTCATTCCACTAGAGAACTATCATTGAACTACCGCACCAATCCCAAATTACATTTTTGGGCTCCTTCTTATTATGAGTGTGTTAGTCTCCCTGTGTTTAAGATATCGAATGTCCACTAATTAAGTGAGTTACTGACAACTCATTTAATTAATATCTAAGTCCAAGAGTAGTACCACTCAACCTTATTATCATGTCGGACTAAGTCCACCTGCAGGGTTTAACATGACAATCTTTATGAGCTCCTCTTGAGGACATTATCAACCTAGTATCTCTAGGACACAGTTTCCTTCTATAATCAACAACACACACTATAAGTGATACCATTTCCCAACTTATCGGGTTTATTGATTCATCGAACTAAATCTCACCCATTGATAAATTAAAGAAATAAATATCAAACATATGTGCTTGTTATTATATTAGGATTAAGAGCACACACTTCCATAATAACTGAGGTCTTTGTTCCTTTATAAAGTCAGTATAAAAGAAACGACCTCTAATGGTCCTACCCAATACACTCTGAGTGTACTAGTGTAATTATATAGTCAAGATAAACTAATACCTAATTACACTACGACCTTCTAATGGTTTGTTCCTTTCCATTTTAGTCGTGAGCTATTGTTTATAATTTATAAGGTACTGATAACATGATCCTCTGTGTGTGACGCCACACACCATGTTATCTACAATATAAATTAATTGAACAACTACATTTATCATAAATGTAGACATTTGACCAATGTGATTCTTATTTCTAGATAAATATTTATACCAAAAGCTAGGCTTTTAGTATACACTCTAACAAGCACAAGATCAAAATATTAAAACGAAACACAAAATTGAAACACAAAATCGCTAGCCTCTTGTGTTAATTTTTCAGGATCCATACAAAGAACACAAACTAATTAATTTGAAGCGTAAAAATTAATTAGTTATACCGCTTCAAATTAATTAGTTATACCTTTCTTTGTAAACAAAGACCTCTTAATCTTCTGTTGTATTCCTCTCCTCCTCTTGGACGTCGTGTGGGCGACGATCTACCAAGATGAAATCCACCCGAATCACTTCTTCTCCTCCAAGAAAATCCGGCCACCAAAGAATGCCAAAATAGGAAACTTCTTTCTCTTCTCCTTCTTCTTTAATCAACCGGCCACCAAGTGCTTCTTCTTTTCTTTCAAGTTTCGGCCACAAAGAAGAGATGAGTGACGACCTTAGAAAGAAGAAAGGGAGAGAAGAAGATGTGTGACGCCGGCCTTAGGGAAGAAAACTAGGTGAAGGGGAGAAGATGAGAAAACCGGCCACACAAGGAGAAGAAGAGGGAGAGGTGCCGGCCCTAAGGGAGCAAGGGAATTTTGGAGATGTGTTGTCCTTAAGGCACCGTCTACCTCTCTTTTATAATACTTGTTCATGGCAAAAAAAAGGAAATTTTAATAACAATTAAAATCTCTCTCTTTTAAATTTCCTATTGTGATGGCTATAAAAGGAAAGTTTTAAAATTAATGTCTCTCTTTTAAACAATGTAGAAGGCTACAAAAAAGGAAAGATTAAAATTAAAACTTCTCTTTTAAATCATGGTTACAAAAAGGAAAGTTTTATCAAAATTAAAATCTCTCTTTTAAAATATTATAGATAACTACAAATAAGGAAAGATTTTAACAAAACTAAAATCTCTCTTTTAATCCTTTGTAGATAGCTATAAAAGGAAAGATTTTAAAATTTAAAACTCTCTTTTAAAACCATGAGGATGATTTTAAAAAGGAAAGATTTTATCAAAATTTAATTTTAAATAAAATCTCCTTTTTATCATGATATGGTCGGCCCCTTGCTTGGGCACCAAGCAAGGCTTGGCCGGCCCCCTTCCACCAAGCAAGGATGTGTCCGACTCATTACTTGGGTAAGAAGTGGTCTTTGTGGATATATGGTTTTATAGAGGCTACAACAGGGACCGAGAGGAGGAATTGGTTTTAGTCTCCCGATGAGCTTGAGCTTCCTGTGTTCGCCCCGGACACTCAACTCAAGTTCATCAATAATAACTCATACCACTAAAGAGTTATTATTGAACTACCACACTAATCTCATATTACATTATAGGCTCATTCTTATTATGAGTATGTTAATCTCCCTGTGTTTAAGATATCGAATGTTCATTAATCAAATGAGTTACTGACATTCACTTAATTAACATCTAGCTCCAAGAGTAGTACCACTCAACTTCATTGTCATGTTGAACTAGGTCCACCTGCAGGGTTTACATTACAATCCTTATGAGCTCCTCAAGGGGACATCATCAACCTAGATTACTAGGACACAATTTCCTTCTATAATCAACAACACACCATATAAATAATATTATTTTCCAACTTATCGGGCCTATTGATCCAACTGAGTAAATCTCACCCATTGATAAATTAAAGAAATAAATACTAAGTATATATGCTTGTCGTTATATCAAGATTAAAAGCACACACTTCCATAATAACAGAGGTCCTGTTCTTTTATGCAGTCAGTAAAAAAAAACAACCTTAAATGGTCCTGCTCAATAAACTCAGAGTATAGTAGTGTAATTTTATAGTCAAGATAAACTAATACTAAATTACACTACAACTATTCCAATGGTTTGTCCCAATCCATCTTGGTTGTGAGCTACTATTTATAATTTATAAGGAACTGATAACATGATCTTCTGTGTGACACCACACACCATGTTATCTACAATATAAATTAAATGGACAACTACATTTAACATAAATGCAGACATTTGACCAATATGATTCTTATTTCAAAATAAATGTTCATATAAAAAGTTAGGCTTTTAGTATACATCCTAACACAACCAGTATAAGAATAGCTACCTTCAAAAACAAAGTTAAAAGGAGGACTGAATAATGAATTATGGACACTTCCCTCAGCACAACAGCAAGGAGGTGTTATGTTTATTATCCTTGAACAATTAGGCCTTTTTAAAGATGCCTTTGCAAGATGGGAATCAATAACTAAGAACCATGTGTCCAGCCAAGTCTTCACAGACACAAGAGACAAAATTGGGTATATCGAAAATCTATTGGGAGAAATTGAAAAAATTACATGGATCCAATGGAGAATGAGCTACCCCATGAATATGAAGCCCTCAAAAATACTAGTGATGGCCGAGAAGGAACCCAGAATATCTTGTCCCAAATGAGAAGGGTATTCTCTGCTAAAGACCCAGCTCTAAAATGTACAATTGTTCAAGACGCAGCATATAGAGACCTTGAGAAACTATCTTGTGACAATGTTAAACATATCATCCAATATATTAATGATTACATGCGCTTAGCAGCAAAGACTGGAAGATTATTTGCCGAACTAGAACTTTCAAAAAAATTCTGGTTCAAGATGCCTGGAGATTTGGGAAATAAGATGATATGGGTTAGGTTTTAAGGGTCTTCAGATGAGGAAAGAAAAAGAAGAAAGAGTCAAAAAAGATAGACCAATATCGGTCGATACATGCCTGCCGAACGAAGGTAGGCCAATATCGGTCGATACATGCTTGCCGTATGAAGGTAAGCCAATAACGACCGCTACATACTCCGAAGCAAAGATAGACCAATATCGGTCGATACATGCTGAGGAAAGAAAAAGACGATAGATGTCAATGAAGGTAAGCCAATAACGACCGCTACATACTCCGAAGCAAAGATAGACCAATATCGGTCGATACATGCCTGCCGAACGAAGGTAGGCCAATATCGGTCGATACATGCTTGTCGTATGAAGGTAAGCCAATAACGACCGCTACATACTCCGAAGCAAAGATAGACTAATATCGGTCGATACATGCCTACCGAACGAAGGTAGGCCAATATCGGTCGATACATGCTTGTCGTATGAAGGTAAGCCAATAACGATCGCTACATACTCCGAAGCAAAGATAGACCAATATCGGTTGATACATGCCTGCCGAACGAAGGTAGGCCAATATCGGTCGATACATGCTTACCGTATGAAGGTAAGCCAATATCGGTCGATACATGCTCCAAAGCAATGGTAGGCCAATATCGGTCGATACATGCCTGCCGAACAAAGGTAGGCCAATATCGGTCGATACATGCTTGCCGAACGAAGGTAGGCCAATATCGGTCGATACATGCTTGCCGAACAAAGGTAGGCCAATATCGGTCGATACATGCCTGTCGAACGAAGGTAGGCCAATATCGGTAGATACATGCTTGTCGTATAAAGGTAAGCCAATAACGACCGATACATACTCCAGAGTAGGGATAGACCAATATCGGTCAAGAGGGTTCTTTTGAGCAAAGAACCCACACAGTTCCTTCAATAGAAACATGTTGAATAAAATATTATTTTGACACAACAAGGATACAAATAGAAGTCACATGAAGAAGAATCATACATGAATATACCGAATAGAATAATTCATGATAGAGAATATATATTTTGGCGGGAAATATGCTTTCAGCTTGTCTTGCAGGCGCTAACCGACAAAGAAGGTACATCTGGGGTACAAAAAAGATTCTTTAAAAATTATCTTCCGCAAGTGTGCAGCTGACATCATCTCATAACGAACTCTAACAAACTGGGGTCCACTTCATGGCTACGGAGGTCACATGAAGTGGTATAAAAGGGGGAATCCTCTCCGTTGGCTAGGTAAGTTCACATCTCTAATTTTCCGGCTACTGTTCATCTTCTTTCTCCTTCCTTCCTCGACATCAAGAGAGATCACTAACTTGAGCGTCGGAGGGCCTAGCCAGGGATTCCCACCCCAGTCTTAGGTCACTGACGATAGTGTTGGTTGGTCTCTTGTGCGCAGGGAGCCTCGGGAGCTTGAGAGTTCGGCTTTCTCCTGTTTGGACGGGGATTTCTTCCTACTTATCGGATTTCCTTCGGTGACTCTGGTTTTCTTCGGATCTGCTTTGGGTTTCTCGGGTCGAGGTTTCACTGGCATTATTCTTCGTCATTACAGTGGGTTTCCTTCTTCCGGATCTCCTTCACGGTCCGCTTCTCAGACAGGATCAAATTGGGCGCCGTCTGTGGGAAACTTCACCTGAATCTGAGACTACGTGATGGAAGAAGTTGGGAAGTCGAACCTACTTACTATCAGTCGCGAGGATTTAGATCTCCTCATTAATTCTCATGTTCAGAAAGCCCTACAACAACAACAACAACTGCAAGCTCATACTGGGGCCACTGTGCCGACGGCTCATCATCCGGCGATATCAACTACTAAGCATCGGAAAGGAAAGGAGATGGAAGAAGAAGAACCTTTGTATTTTCCTCCGGCTACTGTTTCTCCAACCAGGCGTCCGCGAGCCTTCCTTCGCACTCCCTTGGATCCAGGGGGTAAGAGGCCTGTGTTCCAAGAGTCCTCTGGTGAGGCGCAGGACAGAGAGAAGCGTAAGATTAAAATGATAACTAGTGATAGTTCACCAGAAAAGGTCATCTCTCCATTCTCACAAAGTGTATTAGATGACCCACTTCCTAAGCGATATCAGAATCTGCAAATTGGAGAATATACCAGAACCACAGATCCGGAAGATCACTTGTTGAAATTGTTGGGATCGTTCGTACTCGGCTAGAGAGGGGGGTGTGAATAGCCGCCCCAAATTCTCTCGTTCTTCCTACAGTTAGGGTTAGTCGCAGCGGAAATACAAGGAAGAAACTTAGGAGAAGAAAAACAAACCGATGTAACGAGGTTCGGAGATGAACTCCTACTCCTCGACGTGTCCGTAAGGTGGACGAAGCCTACCAATCCGTCGGTGGATGAGTCCCCGGAGAACCGGCTAAATATGAGCTCCTTATGGGTGGAGAAACCTCGCCACAACTACTTCTTGCAACAGCAAGATAAGGAGTACAAATACAAGAGAAGCAAGAAGTAAATACACAGCAAATGTAAACAACCCTTGCCTTCTTGTCGACTGTTGAAGAAGCAACAGCTTCTCAGACGCCAACCACAGCAGCAGCTCAGTCAGAGTCCTAGCCGAAGGAAGAAGCTCACGCGAAGCTTGCGAAGAAGAGCTCAACAAAGCTCAAGCACCAGAACAGCAGCTCTGTAGCAGAAGAGAAGAGGAAGAAGCTTTTTCACAGAAGATGCCCTCGTCTCCTTTATACCTGCGAAGAAGAAACAACGAAGAAACTAGCCGTTGCGTTGCAACGGCTAGAACCCTGATCGGTCTGTGGACCGATCAGGCCCTGCGCTGATCTGTCCCCAGACCGAACAGTCAGTGCACAGAAAATTCTGTGCGTACTCTGATCGGTCTGTGGACCGATCAGGCCACAGCTGGATCGGTCCACAGACCGATCCCAACTCTTGGCTTTGAAGCTCTTCCTTCCGCGACATCGTCTCCTGATCGGTCCACAGACCGATCAGGCGTCTTTCTCGCGGCTACTGATCACCTTCTGATCGGTCTGCAGACCGATCAGATACCGATCAGTAGCACACTGATCGGTTACTGATCGGTCACCAGACCGATCAGATAACTAGTGACTTGGTTTTTGCCCGAACCAAGTCCCAAGCCTTCCAAACCAACATTCGGTCAACCTCGACCTGTTGGTACTTCATTCCTAGCATCTGGTCACTCCCTCGACCTGCTAGAATTCCCCGCCAAGTGTCCGGTCAATCCCTTTGACCTACTTGGACTTTCCTCAACACCAGATGTCCGATCATCCCTGATCCATCTGGATTTTCCCTTGCCTGGCTTCACTCACCCGGACTTTCACACTGCCTAACATCCCAGTTAGGACTTTCTCACTGCCTGACTTCACTCACTGCCTAACATCCCAGTTAGGACTTTCCCACTGCCTGGCTTCACTCACCAGGACTTTCCACACTGCCTAACATCCCAGTTAGGACTTTCCCACTGCCTGGCTTCACTCACCAGGACTTTCCACCTGCCTAACATCCCAGTTAGGACTTCTCCGTGCCAAGTCTCCATACTTGGACTTTTCCAGTGCCAAGTCTCCATACTTGGACTTTTCCAGTGCCAAGTCTCCATACTTGGACTTTTCCCGTGCCAAGTCTCCACACTTGGACTTTTCGCGTGCCAAGCTCCCTGCTTGGACTTTTCCAGTGCCAAGTTCCCTGCTTGGACTTTTTCCGTTGCTAAGTCTCCATACTTGGACTCTTTCCCGAATCAGGTCAACCAGGTCAACCTTGACTTACGTTGCACCAATAATCTCCTAAACATTTGTCCCATATCAAGAATACAACTCTTCCACGAGTGTCAAACATCAAAATACAACTCAACTAGGTCAACCTTGACCTAAGGTTGCACCAACAATCTTCCTAAGTCAAACATCAAAATACAACTCGAGTCAGGTCAACCAGGTCAACCTTGACCTAAGGTTGCACCAACAATCTCCCCCTTTTTGATGTTTGACAAAACCATAATCAAGTTAGGTTAATCCGATAACCTAACTTAGGTTTCCCAATGTTCTTCAATGTTCTTCCTTGAACATTATCTAGAACATTCTCCCATTCTCCAACACTCTCCCCCTTTTTAACACACATCAAAAAGAGAGAATCAAGGTCAAGAGTTTCCTCCTAATGAAAGTCTCATACCTTTCATTGAAACTCTTAATTTCCCCCTTGATACTAAACTCAACAATCAACTTAGTGACAATCCTATGTCACTAATCCTCAAAAGTCTTAAGGAGTAAAAACTCCCCCTAAGAGTCAACTCCCCTTGACAATTAGGTAAAAACTCCCCCTAAAGGTCAACTCCCCCTTGACCATTGCACCAACAATGTCTTGGAGAGTTTCAAACCTTTAGAAACTCGAAACTCAACTCCCAAAAGCTGAAATTTCAGACACCTGCTGAAAATCAGAAACTGGCACGCACTGATCGGTCCTAAGACCGATCAAAACCCCCTGGATCAGTCCCCAGACCGATCCATGCTTCATTGATCGCACTGGATCGTCACTGATCGGTCACCAGACCGATCAGGCCTTCACCAGATCGCACCAAGCTCTCTGGATCTTATTGGATCGGTCTGCAGACCGATCCATGCTTCACTGGATCGGTCCGCAGACCGATCAGGACTTCCCTAGATCGGTCCCCAGACCGATCCAGACTCTGACAGGAGATTTCTGAAATTTCCTTCCCGAAATTCAGAAACTCCTAGAAAATTCCAGAAAATTCGAAAAATTATGAAATTTTGAGGATACATTCCTCATAACATATACTATCATGGAAAAATAGTTTTCTATGAAAATAACTTCCATTTTTCAATCTTGATACAAGGTTCAAAAACTTTGAAATAGTTCAAGTTTAACTCAACTTTGTATCACAATGTTCAATGATGAATGCAATCACTAAGATGGCTTCATCAAGGTTTTCCAAATCAATTTCAAAATGATTTTAAACCTTTTAATTTAGGACCATAATCTTAGGGCTAAATGTACATGACTTGTACATAAGCTTTCCCTATGATCCTCCATTTCTTGAATTAGGCTCATCTAGGTACAAGAACTATGCACCTTGATCCTAATTCATGATCCTAATATCTCAGACACATCTAAAGTGTATCAAACACATCCATGGAAATTTTAATGTGAGATATGGGTTTAGGTATCTTAGACTAAGGTCTCATGCATTTTCTAAACACAAATTTGATCTCAATATCAAAATGTGTTTTTCATCCTTAAATCAATTCAATTGATTATTAATGCAAGAGATGATGACATGGCATAAAATGGTATCATAAATGAAAACATGTGCCAATGTCATGATGTCATGGCATAAAGTTTGAAACTTAAATAAACATGACATAAAAACTAGCCTAAGCATTATCATGACATTTCAAATGATAATAAAACTAAACATGATGTCATGACATGTGAGGGCAAACAATCATGGCAAGATTTATCATAAATAAATATACCTAGATTACCTATCTAAGTATCCTTAACCACTTGGCTAACTTCAAATTTAATCCTAGATTGCCCCAAAATGCCAAAAACCTAATTTTGACACTTCTTGAACTCTAGATTAATTCATGCCACTTAAAGATCAAATTTATCCTCAAAACTTGCCATGTTTCAATTTTTTTCGAGAGTTCTCTAGATTTTCCCAAATTGTGCCAATTGAGATTAAAAATGAAATTTCCAATCTTTAGGCACATTTAACTCTTCAAAGGAGTAAATGATAATTCCATTTCATTTTCAAAAGTTCTCAAAACCTTGAAAATGCTCCTTGAGTGTCAATTTCCTCAAAGTTGGGTTACTACCCTTCTAATCGGAGTTGACACTCTCTAACCCATCTATGGGGTAGAGAAGATGCTCCTAGGAACCCAATACCTATTAGAGCTCATTGGGTTCAGTAAATATTCACTAGGGATAACTTCCCTAGCAACCCTCCTAATGACCCTCCTAGGCTTTAAAGCCTTGATCATTTGGGACTCATCAAGATCAACTCTAGGGGTGACTCCCCTTGTGACCTTGGTGGTGGTCTCCCTAGCCCTAGTTTTTGTTCCATAATCGAATGGAACATTATGATAGGTGGGCTTGACCATTTGGGACTTAGGTTTGTGACCCAAACTTTTCTTGTCCTTGGGCTTTGAAATTTGACCCTTAGACCCTAGAGTTGACTTCTCTAAATTCTTTAGGGCCTTTTCTAGAGTGTTAAGTCTTGACCTCAAGACTTGATTTTCTTTCTCTAAAACCTCAAGTTTTAACTTATCATTCTTTCTTGAGGTGTTCCTAGGCATATGTCTAGTTGTCTTGGGGTTTCTACCTAGATTTTCCTTAGCCTTAGATGAGTTAATTCTAGGGTTAGCATTTCTAGAACTGTTCTTATCTAGGCCAACATGCTTGGCTCCTAAGCACATGTATCGATTTCTAGTGTTAACATGCTTATCATTATTGACAATGGCAATAAGACTACTAGCATGCATCCTACTAGAATTGCAAGAATGAGCTTTAAATGTTACCTTAGGGTTTGCCTTAGCTCCCCCTTTACACGTGTTTGGCCTCTTGTCCTTGTGAGGTTGCCTCCCCCTTGGACATTGACTCCTATAGTGTCCCCGTTGCTTGCATTGGAAGCACACCACGTGCTTCTTGCTCTTGCATGTCGGGACTCCGGCTTCCTTGACCTTTGGTGCGGTGGAGTCTTTCTAACCCTCTTTGGACACTTACTCTTGTAGTGCCCAAACTTCCTACACTCAAAACACATTATGTGTAATTTGCTTGAAATCACAGTGTTTGAGTTACCTAGGGTTGTGGATGTAGATGAGCTTTCTTCTTCATCCCTTCCGGAGGTAGATGCCTCTTCTTGCTCCGATCTTGAACAAGAGCTCTCCTCCTCTTCTTCCTTGGATGTTGAGTAACCCTCAACTCCCAATTCGCTTCCTCCATGATGTGAGCTACTTGGCTCACTAGGCTCCTCTTCATGGAATTTTGCCAAATTGTTCCACAATTCCTTGGCGTTGTTGTACCTATCTATCTTGCACAAAACATTATTAGGTAAAGCAAATTCAATAATTTTTGTTACCTCGTCATTGATTTCGGATTGTCGGATTTGCTCTTTCGTCCACTCCTTCTTCTTGATAGGTTTTCCTTCCTCATCCATCGGAGGGGAAAACCCTTCTTGTACACAAAACCAATTTAACATATTAGTCCTAAGAAAATACATCATCCTTACCTTCCAATATGTGAAGTTGTCGTGAGACTCGTAGAAGGGTTGAATCGTGACATCTTCTCCATAGAGATCCATCTCTAGCCCGTGCTCCCCCGGGTGTTGATCCGTCGAAGAGAAACCTTGCTCTGATACCACTTGTTGGGATCGATGATCGCGGCTAGAGAGGGGGGGGTGTGAATAGCCGCCCCAAATTCTTTCGTTTCTTCCTACGATTAGGGTTAGCGCAGCGGAAATACAAGAAAGAAAAGGAGAAGAAACCAAACCGATGTAACGAGGTTCGGAGATGAACTCCTACTCCTCGGCGTGTCCGTAAGGTGGACGAAGCCTACCAATCCGTCGGTGGATGAGTCCCCGGAGAACCGGCTAAATATGAGCTCCTTATGGGTGGAGAAACCTCGCCACAACTACTTCTTGCAACAGCAAGATAAGGAGTACAAATACAAGAGAAGCAAGAAGTAAATACACAGCAAATGTAAACAACCCTTGCCTTCTTGTCGACTGTTGAAGAAGAAACAGCTTCTCAGTCGGAGTCCCAGCCGAAAGAAGAAGCTCACGCGAAGCTTGCGAAGAAGAGCTCAACAAAGCTCAAGCACCAGAACAGAAGCTCTGTAGCAGAAGAGAAGAGGAAGAAGCTTTTTCACAGAAGATGCCCTCGTCTCCTTTATACCTGCGAAGAAGAAACACCGAAGAAACTAGCCGTTGCGTTGCAACGGCTAGAACCCTGATCGGTCTGTGGACCGATCAGGCCCTGCGCTGATCGGTCCCCAGACCGAACAGTCAGTGCACAGAAAATTCTGTGCGTACTCTGATCGATGCGTGGACCGATCGGGCTCTGATGGATCGGTCCACGCACCGATCCCAACTCTTGGCTTTGAAGCTCTTCCTTCGCGACATCTTCTCACGATCGGTCGCCACGACCGTCGAGGAAGCTCTGATCGGTCCGGACCGATCGGGCGTCTTCTTGCGACTCACGATCACCTTGATCGGTCTGGGCCTTGCCGATCGGTCGTGAGCACCGCTCGATTCTTGATCGGTCACGGACCGATCAGATAACTAGTGACTTGGTTTTCCGAACCAAGTCCCAAGCCTTCAAACCAACATTGGTCAACCTCGACTGTTGGTACTTCATTCTAGCATCGGTCACTCCTCGACTGCTAGAATTCCCGCCAAGTGTCGGTCAATCCCTTTGACCTACTTGGACTTTCCTCAACACCGGATGTCCGATCATCCCTGATCCATCTGGATTTTCCTTCCTTGCCACCTCGGACTTTCACCGGCTTCACTCACCGGATTTCCCCTTGCCTAACATCCAGTTAGGACTTTCTCACTACCGGCTTCACTCACAGGACTTTCCAACGCCTAACATCCAGTTAGGACTTTCCCCTGCCTGGCTTCACTCACCGGACTTTCCTTGCCTAACATCCCAGTTAAGACTTTCCCACTGCCTGGCTTCACTTACCAGGACTTTCCACCTGCCTAACATCCCAGTTAGGACTTCTCCGTGCCAAGTCTCCATACTTGGACTTTTCCAGTGCCAAGTCTCCATACTTGGACTTTTCCCATGCTAAGTCTCCACACTTGGACTTTTCGCGTGCCAAGCTCCCTGCTTGGACTTTTCCAGTGCAAAGTTCCCTGCTTGGACTTTTTCCGTTGCTAAGTCTCCATACTTGGACTCTTTCCCGAATCAGGTCAACCAGGTCAACCTTGACCTACGTTGCACCAATAATCTCCCAAACATTTGTCCCATATCAAGAATACAACTCTTCCACGAGTGTCAAACATCAAAATACAACTCAACTAGGTCAACCTTGACCTAAGGTTGCACCAACAATCTTCCTAAGTCAAACATCAAAATACTACTCGAGTCAGGTCAACCAGGTCAACCTTGACCTAAGGTTGCACCAACAGAAATTTGAGAATGTAGCCTTGTTGCAACAATTCTCCGATGGGGTGAAGTGTCGGATGTTTCTCACTACTCTTGGGGGAGCAGCGCAGCGCTAGTTCAAAAGATCACCTGAAAAGTCTATTCGAAAATTTAAAGATTTCAAGAAAGTCTTTCTACATCATTTCTCCAGCAACAAAAGGTATCATAAGACCCCGTGGAGTCTATTTTCAATTAAGTAGACGTCTAAAGAATCCATCCGGGCATATATTAAAAGGTTCAATCAGGTAGCTATAGATGTACCTAATGTTACTACTGAAATATTAGTAAATGCTTTCTCCCAGGGTTTAAATGATAATGATTTCTTTAAAGATTTGGTAAGAAATCCTCCTGTTAATTTTGATTCCCTGATTGAACGTGCCACTGAGTTCATTAACGTAGAAGAAGCCCAAGCTGCTCGTAGGAAAGAGGTGTTCCCTCTTTTCCTACTCATGCGAAGGAGAAGGCTCCGACCCCGGTACCCCCACCAAGAGGACCTAGAACCACTCATCCACCTCATCGGCAACCAGATTATCGTCCACAAGCTGTACAGCATGTAGAGATGCAGCCGAAGGCGCCAAGGAGATGGTGTACTTATCATAAAACTAGCAGTCAACACTCTGATGACTGTTTTGTTTTGAGAAATAGACAAGTCAATAAAGAGCGCTATCAGAGGCAGAACTATTACCGGCAACAGTACCCCAGGCAGCAAAGTCCGCTCAAACCGGAATATCACCCGGATGGAACCCGGCAAGAAGCAATACCGGTCCCAGCTGGTACCAGCCAAGTACCAGATAAAGCACCTTCTGAAACCACAATAACCCGTCAGGAAGAGAATAGAAACAATGCTGCTAGGGGTAATATCAACATGATTACGGGCGGACCCACTAATGGGGATTCTAACAGAGCCAGAAAAGCACATGCCCGAAGATTGGAGATTCATGCAGTAGGATGCAGCATGGAAAGAGCGGCTGGTCCTGAAATAAGCTTCAGATCCAAAGATCTGGAAGGGGTAGAGATACCTCATGATGATGCATTAATCATCAAAGCTGTGATAGCTAACTATGCCATCGCTCGTACCTTCATAGACACGGGCAGCTCTGTCAACATTATATTCAAAAAGGCTTTTGATCAGCTGCAAATTGATCCAATGGAACTTCAACCGATTACAACTCCTCTGTATGGATTCACAGGCAATGAAGTGCAACCTCTGGGGCAAATAAAGTTGGCCATTTCTCTGGGGGAGGAACCCCTGATGAGAACCAGGAGATCTTATTTTATGGTGGTAGATGCTCCATCTTCTTATAATGTGATATTGGGTCGGCCTGCCCTGAATGAGTTCAGAGCGGTCGTTTCTACTTTCTGTCAGAAGATTAAGTTTCCTGTGGAGAATCAGGTCGAAGAAGTATGGGGCGATCAAAAGACAGCCCGGAAATGTTATGTAGAAATCATTCGGACTGAGGCTAACACCGCCCGGAAGATTCAAAGAATGGAGGTTAATGCCATTCGGGAAAAGCAACCCGTCCAGGTTTATGAAGAAAAGGAAGAAGTTCAGATCCAGACCGAGCGGCCAGAAGCTACCACCTATGTTGCAGCCGACCTTGATCCTGATCTTAAAGCTGAGTTGGTGCAATGTTTGAAGAAGAATAACGATGTGTTCGCCTGGACTCCCAAAGAAGTTTCGGGCATTTCTCCTGCCGTCATGGAACATTCCTTGCATGTCTTCCCGGATGCCCACCCAGTCATGCAAAGAAAGAGGAGTTTTAGTGCGGAACAGAATCAGATTATCAAGGAAGAAATAGCCAAGCTTATGGAGGCCGGATACATCAGGGAAGTTTAATTCCCAAGCTGGCTGGCCAATGTGGTATTAGTCTCTAAACCTGGGAATAAATAGCGAGTGTGCATTGACTTTCGGGATCTCAACAAAGCTTGACCGAAGGATTACTATCCCTTACCCAGGATTGATCAGCTGGTTGATTCTACTGTCGGATGCGAATATATTTCCATGCTGGATGCGTATCAAGGTTATCATCAAGTCCCCTTGGCCAGAGAGGATCAAGAAAAGGTTAGTTTTATAACATCTGAAGGCACTTATTGTTATAATGTTATGCCCTTTGGACTAAAGAATGCAGGAGTAACCTATCAAAGGCTTATGAATAAGGTCTTTCAGAAGCAGATTGGTAGGAATATGGAAGTATATGTTGATGACATCTTAATTAAGTCTCTTCAAGCTGCTGATCTGTGCAGGGATATAGAGGAGACTTGCAAGACATTAAGACAGTATGGGCTCAAGTTGAACCCCAAGCAAATGCTTGTTCGGCGCGAAGGGAGGAAAATTCCTGGGATATATGGTGTCCGAACGGGGGATAGAGGCCAACCCGAGCAAGGTCAAGGCACTGCAGAGCATGGAGCCACCCCGCAACCTGAGAGAAGCTCAAAGATTGACAGGCCGAATCATAGCCTTGTCTAGATTTATTTCTAGATCAGCCGATCATAGCTTTCATTTCTTTAAAATACTCAGAAAGGCTAATAAGTTTCAATGGAATGAAGAATGTGATAAGGCTTTTCAGGAGTTGAAAGATTATTTAGCTACACTCCCTGTGTTGGCTAAACCTATAGCAGGAGAGACTCTGTGGGTGTATTTGTCGGCTAATGAAAACGTCGTAGGCTCTGTATTAGTCAGACAGGAAGGAAAAGAGCAACAACCTGTATATTTTTCTAGCCATTTATTAAAAGGAGCTGAGTGTAGATACACTACACTAGAAAAATTGGCTTATGCTCTAATATTGACTGCTCGGAGGTTGCGCCCATATTTCTTAGCACATGAGATTGTTGTCTTAACCAATAGCACGCTTGGACGGGTATTGCTCAACCCAGAAGCATCAGGACGGTTAGTCAAATGGACCACCGAGCTTGGGGAATATGACATCCAATATCAACCCCGCTCTGCCATCAAGGCACAAGCTCTAGCAGATTTCATCATAGAGGTTCAAGGCCCAGAAGAAGAAGATACCTGGAAAGTTTATGTGGATGGCTCTGCAACTAGACAAGGCAGTGGAATTGGTATTCTTCTTATATCCCCAAGAGAAGACAGACTTCAACTCTTCATTAGATTGAATTACCGAGCTACCAACAATGAGGCTGAATATGAAGCTCTAATAGCTGGCTTACACGCTGCTCGACATGTAGGAGCAGCTCGAGTCCTTATATATTCTGATTCTCAGCTAGCAGCTCAACAGTTATCAGGTAATTTTGAAATCAATAATGACAGGCTTAAGTTATATGCTGAGGCATTCGATAAGTTGAAATCTCAATTTCAAGATGTGAGCATACAAAAAATTCCTCGATCGGAGAATCAGGTGGCAGATGAATTAGCTAAATTAGCCTCTGCTATAGTACCATGGAGTCTTGATCGACCAGTGGAGCAGACCCTATTAATTTCCTGTATTGAAAGACAGACTGATATAGAAATTCATGGTGATTGGCGAGCTCAAATTATATTATATTTACAGCAAGGTCTTCTTCTAAGAGATATAGAACAAGCCAGGGTATTTAAGAAACGAGCTGCTCAATATACTATGGTGGGGGAGCAATTATATAAAAGGGCTTTTTCCAGACCTTTGCTCAAGTGTGTAGGCACAGAAGACACACAATTTATTTTACAGGAGGTGCATCAGGGTTCTTGTGGTAGTCATATAGGAGGAAGATCTTTGGCTCGTAAAATCCTCTTAGTGGGATATTTCTGGCCCACTCTACATGAAGATGCCGCTAAATTGGTAAGAACTTGTATTTCTTGTCAAAAGCATCAGAATATATTATATCACCCTACCCAATTATTAAGAACCTCTATAGTCTCGTGTCCCTTTGATCAATGAGGTATGGACATAGTGGGTCCATTTCCTATGGCTGCTGCACAAAGGAGGTTCCTATTGGTGGCCGTGGATTATTTTTCTAAATGGGTGGAAGCAGAACCACTTGCTAGGATTACAGAAGACGCAGTTATTAAATTCATATGGAAAAATATAATCTGCAGGTTCGGCATTCCTCATAAATTAGTCTCTGATAATGGAAGGCAGTTTCAAGGTGATAGAATCCTAGACTGGTGTCAGAGTTATGGGATTACCGAGGCCTTCACCTCTGTAGCTTACCCGCAGAGCAATGGTTAAGCAGAAGTAACTAATAGGGAGATTATTAGAGGACTGAAAACTAAGCTAGATCACGTCGGAGGTAGCTGGGTAGACGAGTTACCCAGTGTTCTCTGGGCATATCGTACTACGCCTCGTGAAGCTATAGGAATCACTCCTTTCCAGTTAGTCTATGGAGGAGAAGCAGTAATCCCCATTGAGGTAGGAGTAGAGTCTGACAGAAGACAATTGTATGATGAGGATAATAGAGACCGACGACTTATGGAGCTGGATCTGATCGAGGAAATAAGAAATAAAGCTGCTACTCGTCTTATATCATATCGACAGAGGATGAGACAGAATTATAACAAAAGGGTCATCCCCAGATTCTTCCAAGTAGGGGATTTGGTATGGAAACGAGTTAAACCTGTGGGGGAAGTCAGCAAGTTGGCACCACAATGGGGAGGGCCTTATAAAGTGATAGAAAAGCTCGCGTCAGGCTCATACTATCTTCAAGATGCCGAAGGAAGAATGTTGGAACGCCCGTGGAGAGCTAATCATTTGCAACCTTATCGAGCCTGATCTGATCATATTACTTTAAATATGTTCACAATTATTGGAATTCCCAGGCGAATTGAGATACTTGCAGTTTATGTACTTTGTTTCTTTGATGAAAGTCAAGCAAGATAAATATTGACACAGGAAATAAATATGGTTCATACAAATTGATAAGTATCAGGAGAAGCCTCCTTTCTCTTTTTCAAGTAGTAAAATAAGGGGAAATCCTAAAGGCCTATTCAGTCCCCCTCAAGGAGTTACAAGGCAACTCGAGGTTAGCCCAAGTATTATACTTTCGTATAAACCAAAGTTGATCGGGAAGATTCTATGAAGTAACCCGGCGGGCCTTCATAGGAAAAACCGGAGACTATAAACCAAGACAGATCAAAGTTGATCGGGAAGATTCTATGAAGTAACCCGGTGGGCCTTCATAGGAAAAACCGGAGACTATAAACCAAGACAGATCAAAGTCGATCGAGAAAATCCTATGAAGTAACCCGGTCGGGCCTTCATAGGAAGAGTCGGAGACTATAAACCAAAGTCGATCGGGAAAATTCTATGAAGTAACCCGGCGAGCCTTCATAGGAAAAACCGGAGACTATAAACCAAGACAGATCAAAGTCGATCGAGAAAATCCTATGAAGTAACCCGGTCGGGCCTTCATAGGAAGACTCGGAGACTATAAACCAAAGTCGATCGGGAAAATTCTATGAAGTAACCCGGCGGGCCTTCATAGGAAAAACCGGAAACTATAAACCAAGACAGATCAAAGTCAATCGAGAAAATCCTATGAAGTAACCCGGTCAGGCCTTCATAGGAAGACTCGGAGACTATAAACCAAAGTCGATGGGGAAAATTCTATGAAGTAACCCGGCGGGCCTTCATAGGAAAAATCGAAGACTATAAACCAAGACAGATCAAAGTCGATCGAGAAAATCCTATGAAGTAACCCGGTCGGGCCTTCATAGGAAGACTCGGAGACTATAAACCAAAGTCGATCGAGAAGATTCTATGAAGTAACCCGGCGGGCCTTCATAGGAAAAACCGGAGACTATAAACCAAGACAGATCAAAGTCGATCGAGAAAATCCTATGAAGTAACCCGGTCGGGCCTTCATAGGAAGACTCGGAGACTATAAACCAAAGTCGATCGGGAAAATTCTATGAAGTAACCCGGCGGGCCTTCATAGGAAAAACCGGAGACTATAAACCAAGACAGATCAAAGTCGATCGGGAAGATTCTATGAAGTAACCCGACGGGCCTTCATAAGAAAAATCGGAGACTATAAACCAAGACAGATCAAAGTCGATCAGGGAAATCCTATGAAGTAACCCGTACGGGACTTCGTAGGTAGACTCGGAGACTATAAACCAAAGTCGATCGGCAAAATCCTATGAAGCAACCCGGACGGGCCTTCATAGGAGAAACCGGAGACTATAAACCAATATGAAGCAGAACCATCAGGAAATTATATGAAATACATCAGATGAGTCTTCACAAAGGAGATCAAAGATTCTAAACCCGTGCAAGATATAAATAATCAGAGAATCTCCCGGCTTCGAAGCCTAATTTCGAGAGGGGATTCCATAGAGAAGCCCAGATATGTGAAAGTGAAAGTCTTTACTCAAAAGTCGTCCAGGATATTATATTCAGCTCGGGGGCCAATAGTTTTATACAATTTCATATCCAGTCTCAACCAAGATTATTCATCCTCGGGGAGATACAAAGCACGCGGGAGGTTACTTAAAAAAGAATCCATCAAGATAAGGCTCCGCTTTGAAGGATGAACAAGGAATTTTTTAATAAAGTTTATATTCAGCAAGCAATAGCATTCCAAAAGGGGTATTCTCAAGCTAGCATGAAGAAGAAGCAAGTAAGTGTTAAAATTTCCATATACCTTGCAAATACTTAGTTACTCAGTACCAACTGCACCTTTTTTCTCATTGTCAATTCCTACTTTACAAGTTTTTATGAATACATTCTTTATACATTCGGGAAAGGGCCTTTCAAATCTGAGGGTAGTTCTTCATTAAGCCTGCGATGATTTATGAAAGAGAGGGGAGGTTCCCTGGGTAGATATCCACCCTCTTTTAGCTGTTGAAGAACCCCGGATACGGAATGATTTAGCGCACCCACTATCCTGCGAACAAATTCCCGGGCAAATGCTGGTGACTTTAAGTAAGCTTGCCACCATTCTTCCCACCGACTCTTTTCCTGCTCCTTATAACTTTGAAAATCAGCTTGTAGCTTGGCGTTCTGAGTTGTCAGAGCATTCTTCTATGATCTAAGCTGCTCCAATTCCTTTTGAAGCGATGACAATTCAATCTCTTGAGCTTTCCGTTGCTCTTGTTCCTGTAGGAGAGTGAAATCATGAGAGGCTAAGTCCTGAGCTTGGTCATAAAGACAGTCATTATGGAGTTTCTCTAATTTCTCTAAAATAAGGCTTTTTTGAGAAGCATCTAAAAGTGTTTTCTCTTTCAAGGAAATCTCTAGTCGAAGACCAGAGTGTAACCTCTCTACCTATAATTCTAACGTCTTCCTAGCAAGCTCTTTGTCTTTCAACAGTTGTTGACATTCCTCCAATTCTTGCTTCAGGGTTCCCAATTGTTGATTTTGCAAGGCCACCTGCTCTTGCAACTGAGCCCTATCACTACTAGAAGAGGGCGAGGCAACCTTCAATGTCTCTAGTTGAGCTTTCAACTTAGTGTTCTCATGGTCTTTAGCTGTGAGTAGCTGATCAATATGCAGACTTGTGGCTAGAAACTAAATAAAAGGATAAGGTAGGTTAAAGATAAAGTTACAAAGCTAATAAACACATAACTAGGAATACTTACAGCCATCGCCTGATGACTATGGCGATCTGCTCGATGTGGGAGACTAAGGCCTCGTAATTGTTCATAACCTTGCGACCAAGATTCAGCCAATAAACCTTGCATTTGCAAAGTGCCATAGCCAGGAGGACTAGAAGGCTGTCCCAATTGAGAAGGTAAGCCCGCAGCCACTCTAAATAAAGGAGGGGGATTAGAGGAAGCCGGAGATGGAGAAGAAGAGGAGGCAATGGAAGGAAAAGGGATAGTAGAAGCAGGAGGAGCAGAGTAGGAACTAGATGGAATAGAAGGTAGTAGTGTAGGAGGGGTTGTTGCAATTGTGGAAACACTAACGGCTGAAGGGCTGACAATGGGAGAAGATCTCAGGCAAGGTATTCGTTTTGCTCGAGGCCTATAAGCCAAGGGAGGCAAGGCCAATGCCAAGGATGTAGAAGGTACAAGAGAAATAGCGGCCATCTCAGAGGCAGAAGCAGGAGAAGCTGAAACAATAGAAGAAGAAGAAATAAGCAGATCGGGCCTCATCATTCGAAGAGCAGGATTGGAGATGATATTGGTGGGGGTCATCGGTGCCTTACCTCTCTCAAAAGAAATAGGCGCCGGAACAAGAGGAGTTTGCACAAAAGTACCAAAGAAATCACCAAAGGGAGAATCCTTGGTAAGATTTGGCTTTTTAACTAAAGTAACAAAAGGTTCTTCTTCTTCCTCTTCCATGAGTGCGACACCCTCTGCTTGTCGTTCTTCTTCGGAAAGCAGGCCCAAGGTAGAGGGATTGGGATCGGATCGGCGGGCCAACAACCATTGTTCTCCCAGATTATTGATAAAGGACTTGGTCATAGCAGAATTCCTGTACATAAAAGCCGGAAGAATAGCATCGGCTGAAAAACAAAGGATAAACATCATTATTATAGAGATATACTAATCAGCAAAGGTGAAGTAAAATAATTATACTCACCAAAGGAACCATCCAAAGGAGTGTTAATATTGCCTATCCCGAAAGTAAACATTAAGCCCTCTTCAATTAGATGTGGCAAACTGAATTTCACTCCTCGCAGTTTAGGTAACGCAGAAGCAACAGAGGGATCGTTAAGGAGATCATGGCTATCCGGAAGTGGAGGTAAATCATGTATCCATTGGATGGGAAACGGAGGTGGAGAAGGTAGACGCATATAAAAAAATTTACGATACCATTCGCCTTGAGGGGAATGCGGTTAAATAGAATGGCCTTAGGATGAGACTGAAATTTGAAAACGCCCACATCTACTCGGTGAGGAATGAAGAAGTGATGAAAAAGACGGGGAGACAAAGGGAAATCTAACAGTTTGGATACTCCACTGAAGCCCACCAGAATGGAAAAGGATTGAGGGACGAACTGGTTGAGCGGGATAGCAAAATACCGGCTAACCTCACAAAAGAAAGGGTGAAGGGGAAATCTGAAACCCTGCAAGACTTGGTCCCTAAAGATGGAGATACATCCTAAGGGAGGAAGGTGAGGACCTTCATGAGGAGCGGGACAGACAATGTAAGAGGGAAAACCATAGGTTGCTTGTAAGTCCACTTCTTCTGTATCTATGAGGTCGGAAGAACACGAGAGGAACCATGCCAAAGAAGAAACCGCCATGAAGAGAAGGGGTTAGAAGAAAAGGAATTGAGAAGCGAAAAGATGGACGGAGGAAAGCAGAAGAAGACTCCGTAAAACCCTTGTCCCTTTTCTAGTTCTGTGCTAAAACCTCTGAACAGAAGAGACGAAAGGGAAAAGGAAAATAAAAGGCGCTCAGAATGTCAATCATCATAAAAGGTAATAATATCATAGAATAAAATCAAGGGAAAAGATAAAGTCAAATAAACTACCTCGGAAAAGACGTAAAATTTTCCTAGAAATAATTCTTGAAGAGACTTGATGAGGACAAAGCAAAAACTAGTACTATAAATATAGGTTCAAAGCACGGGTCAAGCCTCGAACATTGATTAATGGGAGCAACCTAGTTAAATTGAACCATCCTAATAAATCGACCGATAATTGGGAGTATCTTCGAAATATCGGACGATACCTACCAATGCTTATACAAATATCGACCGGGTCAATGAAGAATGGGGAGAATTGGTCGATTAAGATAAATCGATCGATATCGGAAGTCCCATCGAAATATCGAATGGTACTTATATATCGACCGGGTTATTGAAGAGTGAGTCATAGGGAAAGATTGAGCATTGAGAAGCCAAGTAACATTTGGTACATTTACATGAAACCGACAAATTATCCAAAGATAAAGTAAGATTAGCAATCCAGAGATACCATTCAGAAACACATAAGTTTGCTGGAGGATCATGGCAAAGTCTCGATCCCCCTTCTCTACAATAACCAAAAATTAAGTTAGAGTTAGCTTTGGGTACAAATCAGGAGGTCTTTCTTCAATGAGTTTGCGACGGTTCAGGAAATTGAGAGGAGGAACGTGCGCTAAGTAGCCCTCCTCTTCCAATTGTCGAATTGCTCCTTTGGCCCCTGCCGTAAAAGCAGACAAGATGGATCTCACAATCGGCCGGTTGAACTCAGTAGACTCGATCATGGCAGTGGCTCGTTCTTTGTACTGAACATCTTCGTGCTCCTTATAAACCACTAACGCCATCTGAGAGGTTTTCAGTTCATTCTCCCTAGCAGCGATTTCGGTTTTTGTTAAATCAAGGGAATTAGTTAGAGATGCCACCTCATTTTCTTTTAGTTGCAAGGCCTTCAACTTTTCGCTCAATTCTGCTTCATAATTCTCTTTTAGTTCGCCAAGTTTGAAGGTCAGCTCTTGATTAAGGTTCGTAACCAATTTGAATCGGGCTTCAAGACTCTCAATTTGAGTTTCAAATTGCTTCTTGGCGGAAGCAGAAAACTCGGCAGAAGACAGTTCAGTAACTTGCTGTCGCAACCCTTTGTTCTCTGATTTCAATTTCTCGTTCTCAGTGTACAGATTGTGCAATAGTCGGGAGAAACCCATGTTCTCTAGCCACCGCTGGGAGCATATTCAAAACTGTAAGACGATACTTCATAAACAGAAAGCAGGAGTATGTAAACATACCTTATTCTCTTTATTAGAAAAGCGGTCAATCGCTTCAGGAATGGAAAGCCCCTCAAAGAGGGGACGCACCTCATCCCAGGAACTAGCGAAAGAACCCCCCAGTAATATGGGGAGAACAGGAATGGTAGAAGAGCCAGTTGAGAAGGAAGAAGTAGGGATAGATGGTGGAGCAAAAACCAAGTAAGAAGAAGGCGAAGAGGGTAGAGATCCTGAAGTCGGAATAGACAAAGGAAAAGTAAAAGAAACGTCACCAGAAGTACTAGTTTTAGGAAAAGGAAAGGTAGGAAAATTCAAGGAAGGATAAAGTTCTGCTAATGTGGGCTCATCAAAAAGAAGGTCAGTTGATACAAAATCTTCTGAAGCAAGCTCATCAACAGTAAGAATGAGCCTCCTTTTTGGAGGAGGAGCCCTGGTCAGCTTGCGTCCCGGACGCTTGCCCGCAGAAATCTCAGTTAAGGGTTTATCAGAGCTACCAGGGGATGTAAGCTCAATAAGAGGAATAGAGGCAGATGGGGAGGCAGTAACAGCTGCGGGAGACGTAATAGCGGGAGCAGGATCAGGGAGGATCTGCATAGCAGGATCCCTAGAAGAACCTCCTGGAGTCTCATGAAGCCCAGAAGAGCTAGGTATTTCGGCTAAGGGAGCCGGCTCTTCAATTGACGGTGGAGGGGCGATAGCGGCCAGAAATTCGGCCTCCTTGGCGCGAAGCAATTCTTCTTCCACGCATATTTCTTCGTCAATCAAAGCATCATAAAAACTCTCCACTGTATAGAACAAAGAAATAATTTAGGCAGCTATAAGCAAAAAGAAAAGAATAAGACGTTACCTAAGGAAATGTGAGTATCGGGTTTGACGGGGCTTAAACCAAATAAGTATAGAAGCTCGACCTTCAACCATTTCGGGATCGAGAGCCGGTGACCTAATAACTTCTCACAATAAATAGGAAAAGTAGGAAGGAGATGAAACTCTCTAACATCGAGTAAGGGAGGCAAGAAAGATTTCCAAGCATGAGACCAAGGAATAGGTCCCGGAAACTTTAAAAAGAAAAAACGAGATTTCCAGGCTTTGAGAGACGATGGCATGTCTCCAAAAAGGACCATTTTAGTTCTTGACTAGAATAAGAAGACACCAGGTTCCGAGAGCTTGGGGTAGGAAAACATGAAGAAATTTTGAGGAGTAGGAGGAATATCTCGTAGACGAAACAACATATAAGTACCGCATAGATAACGAAATGCATTAGGAGCAAATTGTTACAAAGGAATATCAAAATATCGACTTATTTCAATTAAGAAAGGAGGAATGGGGAACCTTAAGCCCCCTATCAACTGGTCCCTGAAAAAAGTCACACAGTTATCAGGGGGATGATGAGGTCGATCATTCAGTGTTGGGAGTATGATTTTATATTCCTTAGGAATTTCATATTGGTGACGGATGGATAATCTAGCATTCTTATCAAAGATAGAAGACATATGGACATACCAAGGAGCAATTGCTTCTTCAGCCATGGACAAAGGTATGGGCTAGAGCAATAATGGATTACTTACTGAAGACAAGAAAGGGGATCGTCGTGAAACGGTGAGCACGAGGACTGGTTGAAGACAGCAACAGGAAAAGAGCTCTAGAGAAGGAAAAAGGAAGGACGAGGTTTAAAGAGGAGACGAAAGGTTTAGGGTTTGAAAAACGCAAGACGGTCGTCAGATTAGGACGTTGGTAGCTCAGCGGACGCTGAGGATCGCAATAGAAAGGCAAAAGGCCTATGTGACGTGGTGATCAGAAAAGGCATGTGTCAGGTCATCATAAAAAAAGGGGGGCATTTATATCAGACGTGACGAATCGGATCGCGATGGGGTTGGTAGTGCCTCGAACATTCTCTCACCCGAAGGAGAGCCAATCACCAGTTCAGAAACCTCGAAAGAAGACGTGATCGACTGGGCATAATAAAATAAAAAGGACTGGACTTTTTGACCATACCCAGGCTAAAGACAAGAATATTTTAAAAGTAAAAAGTTTAGAAGAGTGACAAATGTTAATCTGTCCGTGCAGAACATGACTTAGTATTTATTGAAAATATTTTTATTAACGAGGGAAATTGTGGTTATGTTAGATAAATATTGTGGTTATAATATCAAACTATACTAATAGTTAAGATAACCTTAGCTATGATAAATGATATATAGGATACATGAAGAAATGATGAACACAACACCACATTGTAAATGATAGAGGGATTCAATAAAAGCCTTTGATTAGGTACAAAAATTTGTCTTTACACTTAGAATCTGATCAAATATAGAGCGTCACATTTCCTCAGGAACAACAAACCTCAAATAGAAAACAAATATTACAAGCATACACTCTTAGAGCACTCAGAAAATTTCAATCACCACTGTATTCAAACTTACCATGGAACGAAGATGGAAATAGCCCACTTCGTCCGAACTTGTCAAGGCGCACAAGAGGCAATATTTTGCCCTGGACGAAGAAAGCAACAAAAGACAAAAGGTCAAGGGCAATGAGAAGGGGAAACATGGATTCATTCCATCAAGGAAAAATAAGTGTAGAAACCACTTCCCCTCTCAAGCCGTATGAGCTCAGCGAGTGGAGCAACCAATCTTAGCCCAAGGGTACCATGTGTTGTGCCCTTCACACAACACCCGTGGGTCATTTGGCTGCCCCTCTATAAGTAGTAAAAATTTCTCTGAAGTTTCTTGGGTCCTTCAGAGCACCTGCATATTTGGATAGAAGATTTGAACTGTGAACTTCCTCTCTTAAGACGATCCCTTGTACCCCTGGAGTAACCGGAGCAAAAATCCCAATAAACTCATATATAGATCTCACCTGGTCCAACAAAAGTTGCCTCCAAAGAGGAGGATCCACGACCATGGCCTTAGCAACAAAAAGTGGCAAGGAAGAAAAAGAACTGAGAAGGGTTGTGGGTGAAGAGAAGGTTGTAGGCTTGTAGCCCTATTTAAAGGATAAAAAGGCTCACAGGATTGCTATACTTAATTTATTAAGACTGTGGCACACAAAATCTATGAGGTCATTTCAAAATCTGGAGCAGAGTCACGGGTAGTAAAAGACAAGACCATACTTATGTCTAGTCAGTCGTCTACACCTCCTTCGACTAGACTTAAGGGGAAGGCTAGTGATATGGGTTAGATTTTAAGGGTCTTCAGATGAGGAAAGAAAAAGAAGAAAGAGTCAAAAAAGATAGACCAATATCGGTCGATACATGCCTGCCGAACGAAGGTAGGCCAATATCGGTCGATACATGCTTGTCGTATGAAGGTAAGCCAATAACAACCGCTACATACTCCGAAGCAAAGATAGACCAATATCGGTCGATACATGCCTACCGAATGAAGGTAGGCCAATATCGGTCGATACATGCTTGTCGTATGAAGGTAAGCCAATAACGACCGCTACATACTCCGAAGCAAAGATAGACCAATATCGGTCGATACATGCCTGCCGAACGAAGGAAAGCCAATATCGGTCGATACATGCTTGTCGTATGAAGGTAAGCCAATAACGACCGCTACATACTCCGAAGCAAAGATAGACCAATATCGGTCGATACATGCCTGCCGAACGAAGGTAGGCCAATATCGGTCGATACATGCTTGATCTATGAAGGTAATCCAATAACGACCGCTACATACTCCGAAGCAAAGATAGACCAATATCGGTCGATACATGCCTTCCGAACGAAGGTAGGCCAATATCGGTCGATACATGCTTGCCGTATGAAGGTAAGTCAATATCGGTCGATACATGCTCCAAAGCAAAGGTAGGCCAATATCGGTCGATACATGCCTGCCGAACGAAGGTAGGCCAATATCGGTCGATACATGCTTGCCGAACGAAGGTAGGCCAATATCGGTCGATACATGCTTGCCGAACGAAGGTAGGCCAATATCGGTCGATACATGCCTGCCGAACGAAGGTAAGCCAATATCGGTCGATACATGCTTGTCGTATGAAGGTAAGCCAATAACGACCGATACATACTCCAGAGTAGGGATAGACCAATATCGGTCAAGAGGGTTCTTTTGAGCAAAGAACCCACATAGTTCCTTCAATGGAAACATGTTGAATAAAATATTATTTTGACACAACAAGGATACAAATAGAAGTCACATGAAGAAGAATCATACATGAATATACCGAATAGAATAATTCATGATAGAGAATATATATTTTGGCGGGAAATATGCTTTCAGCTTGTCTTGCAGGCGCTAAACGACAAAGAAGGTATATCTGGGGTACAAAAAAGATTCCTTAAAAATTATCTTCCGCAAGTGTGCAGCTGACATCATCTCATAACGAACTCTAACAAATCGGGGTCCACTTCATGGCTACGGAGGTCACATGAAGTGGTATAAAAGGGGGAATCCTCTCCTTTGGCTAGGTAAGTTCACATCTCTAATTTTCCGGCTACTGTTCATCTTCTTTCTCCTTCCTTCCTCGACATCAAGAGAGATCACTAACTTGAGCGTCGGAGGGCCTAGCCAGGGATTCCCACCCCGGTCTTAGGTCACTGACGATAGTGTTGGTTGGTCACTTGTGCACAGGGAGCCTCGGGAGCTTGAGAGTTCGACTTTCTCCTGTTTGGACGGGGATTTCTTCCTACTTATTGGATTTCCTTCGGTGACTCTGGTTTTCTTCCGATCCGCTTTGGGTTTCTCGGGTCGAGGTTTCACCGGCATTATTCTTCTTCATTACAGTGGGTTTCCTTCTTCCAGATCTCCTTCACGGTCAGCTTCTCAGACAGGATCATAAGATAAAGGCAACATTTGATGAGAAATACCCAGGTCTTACAGTCGGCGTATTCCCTAGAGTATTGTTTGCATACAAATTTCTAGAACAAGAATGAAAGGACATTGCATCCCTAGAGTATTGTTTACATACTTCATTTTTTTGTTAAGTAAATTGTTCCCTTAGCACTAACAATATAACCAAGAAACTCTATTTAACTAGTGCAAAAAGAACATTTTTGAAGGTTAGCATACAATTTTTCATTTAGCAAAACAAGTAGAATTTTTTGTAAATGATTGACATGCTTATCTAAATTCTTACTATAAATCAAGATGTCATCAAAATATGCTACAACAAAGTTTCCAATATAAGCACGCAAAATATGGTTCATTAATCTCATGAAAGTTCTAGGTGCATTAGTTAACCCAAATGGCAAGAATAACCATTCGTACGAACCATACCTAGTCTTAAAAGCAGTTTTTCATTCGTCTCCCTCATGCATGCGAATTTGATGATAGCCAAACTTCAAATTAATTTTAGAGAAAATGCAAGAACCATATAGTTCGTCTAGCATATCATCTAATCTAGGAATAGGATTATGATACTTTACTGTAATTTTGTTGATAGCCCTGCAATCAACGCACATTCTCCAAGTTCGATCCTTCTTAGGCACAAGCAAAATAGGAACTGAACAAGAACTCAAACTTTCTAGGGCATACCCTTTTCTCATCAACTCTTCAACTTGCTTTTGAAGCTCCTTCATCTCCATAGGATTGCTCCTATAGGCTGGTCGATTAGGAATGGCTGCTCCTGGGATGAAGTCAATTTGGCGCTCTATTCCCCTAAGCGGTGGCAATCCATCAGGAACTTCTTTAGAAAAGACATCATCAAATTCCTGCAATGGATTTAACAGCACTAGGCAAAGAAAGGTTAAGATTATTAGTGTTGAAATAAGCCTCCTTAAACAAAAGTACAATCATCGGCTGTTGAGAATAAAAACTTCTCTTAACCTCTCTTTCTTTTGCATAAAATCTCCCTTTTTTACTCTCTTGCTCTAGATTTTTTGTTTCTTTTTCATTCTTTTTTTCACTCCTCTCATCCTCACTTTTTCTTTTCTCACACCCCTTTTCTTTTCCATTTTTTTCTCACACAATCTTGTCTCTTTTCACTCACTTTTTTTTATCCTCAATTGATCTTCATATACTTATTTAAGGAGTTAATGATACAAGGGTTACAAGTTTACCATGCATCTTAAAAGAATATTTATTTGTGAAGTCATTGTACATGACCCTCCTATCAAATTTCCATGGTCTACCTAAAAGCAAATGACTTGCGTGCATTGGTACTACATCACAAAGAACATCATCATGATACCTACCAATGGATAATGAAATCAACACTTGTTAATGACCTTAACTTCCCCGCAATCATTCAACCATTGTAGTTTATAAGGTCTTGGATGTTTAGTGTTAGGTAAGCATAATTTCTGAACCAAGATAGTACTAGCAACATTAGTGCAACTTCCCCCATCTATAATCATACTACATACCTTGTCTTTGATGTGGCAACGGGTATGAAATATGTTGTCTCGTTGTTCTTCATCTTCTTCCTTCACTTGCACATTTAGAGCACGCCTAGTGACAAGGGCTTCATCTTCAACGGGATACTCTTCTACATCACTTTCTATCAATGGTGGTACGACATTATCATCTTCAAACTCACTCAAAGTTTCAATATCACCATTTTCTTTCAAAAGCATAATTCTTTTGTTTGGACATTGTGAAGCAATGTGTCCTCTTCCAAAACATTTAAAGCATTTAATATCTCTATTTCTTGAAGATTGGATAGGTTCTTTACCTTTGACCAATAGAGAACCATCATCTTTATTCTTCAAAAACTTAGTCTTACTCTTTGATGCAAATTTATCATCAATTTTGTTCGAACTAGATTTTCAAGTGGATGAATTTTGACCATGCTTGATTGAACCCTTCCTTTTGAGTTGCTAATGTGCGTAAATATTATGATCGTTTATGCATGTTTTAACGCACATTCACTTACTTTTTACATATATATTCCTTTCATGATCACCTCTTTTATTATGTATTCATCATATATACTCTTTTGTTCGGATATCTGCTCTTTGTTTGGTTTTGTGTTGACAGGGACAACTTTTGGAGAGAAAACGATGATTGTCGACACACAGGAACAAAGCAGAGAGCACGGTCGTGCAACCTTGTACAGTCGTGTGGCCAATCTAGAGAGGGATCAGAGCACGATCGTGCAACCCTGCACAGTCGTGCCTCACAGCCAGCAACCAAGCAAGGAACGGTCGTGCAACCCTGCACGATCGTGCCTCATAGCCAGCAACCAAGCAGCACACAGTCGTGCAACCCTGCACGATCGTGTCCCAGGAGCCAAGCCAGGAGTTCACATAGTTGTGCCAATGGGCACGGTCGTATAGCGCAGCCAAAAACAAGGAAAGGCACGGTCGTGCCATCCTTGCACGGTCATGTCACCGCAGCCGTGCCCTAGCCTATAAAAGGGTTTTAACCCTTTTCCTCGAGGGGGAGAGCTGGGAAATGAGCCGTCAAGAGGAGAGTCACTCTAGTGTTGTTCCACGCCATCTAGGGCATCGGTCCAGTGATCTTTTATCACCACATCAACTCCAGAAGCAAAGGATTGGATCTGAAGATCACTCATCGTCGTTGGATAAGCATACTTCTCTCTCTCTTCGTGTTTGAGAATTATATGTTTAAATACATCATGTCTTTGGATTTTTCTCCAGCGTCTATGGAGTAGAGTCCTTGTTCTAGGATGAAGGAGTAATTGTGGATTGGTTTTGATGTAAGACTCGTATTATGCTTATATTCATTGGATGATTTCACTTGCTTTGTTTCGACTACTCGATCTCTATGTCGTGTTGATTGATTGTGTAGGAATTGTCAACCTTGTAGAGGTAATACCTTAGATTATACACCCAAGGGGCCCTAGTGACAGGGGTAATCAGTTCACAGACATCTAGGGTACTTCCTTGAAAGAAGAGGAGACTCCTTCACAAGGAAGTAAGAGACCAAACTAAGCTCCTTAATTCTATCCTTGATAATATCAATTAGAGTTGTGTCCTTGTGATCTACCAAGGTGCCCTAGTGACAAGGGTTAACCGTAGCAGGATTTCATAGGGATGATCTTTGTTTGGTGCTTAAGGATAGTTGCTATAGCTTCCGGTGAATGCATGCTGATGGACAATGAGTATAGGATAGTATGTGATACATCAATATCACCACAATGAAACCGAACTCCTAGAACTCTTCATAAATCAGGTTAATTACTTCTCGTTGCTATGTTTCTACTTTCTAATCTCCTTTCTTAGATTACTTACGACCATCGATAGTGTAGCTAATCATAAGTGTGTCATTACTAGTGCTTATAACCAGTCTTCGTGGGATTGATACTCTTTATTACTAACAACGAATCCGTGCACTTGCGGAATTATAACAAGTTTTTGGCGTCGTTGCCGGGGACTGTGTCTATAATATTAGTGATAGTCATACTAGATTAGACTAGACTTTATTTTCTTTTCCTTTATCTTTCCTTTATTTTTCATTTAGAGCTAAATAATTTTATTTTTGTTTTTTTTCTTTACCTTCTCCATTCTTATTAAAACGCTAAAAATAATATTATTTCATCTCTCCTTCTTTACTATATTCCATGTTTTATTTTTGCATGCGAAGAGTTAATCTTTCAAGATAACTTCTACCGTTCGATCCAGAGATCGATAGGACTTTCTTGAGAAGAAGAAACCTTCAAAAAGCATTTCAAGCAGCATAAGAATCTTCAGAGATGGCTAATAAACTGTTGAAGGATTGCGCAACACCTTATGCACGAGGGGTTCAGTCTAGCATCACTCGGCAATCAATCAAAGCTAACAATTTTGAAATCAAGCCTACAGTAATTCACATGGTTCAGCAAAAACAATTTGGAGAAGGACCGAACGATGATCCAAACCACCACTTAGAGCTTTTCTACGAGATCTGCGATACCATAAAAGTGAATGGAGTCCCTCCAGAATCAGTAAGGTTATTGCTCTTCGAATTCTCTTGGAAAGGCAGAGCCAAGCAGTGGCTAAATTCCCTTCCAGCAAATAGCATTACATCCTGGGAGCAGTGTGAGCAGAAATTCCTGAACAAATTCTATCCACAAGCAAAACTGCTCATATGAGAAATCTGATTGCAAGCTTCAAACAGATAGACTCAAAATCATTATTTGAAACCTGGGACATGTTCAAAAGTATGCTGAGACAGTGCCCACATCATGGCCTTGAGAAATGGTTGGTTCTACACACCTGCTACAATGGAATCAACTACCACATGAAGGTATCCCTCGATTCTGCAGTAGGAGGAGCACTAATGAACAAGAGCCTTGGTAAAGCTGAAGAGTTCATAGAGAATGTGGCACAGAATCACCATTAGTGGCCATCAGAAAGATCTAGTGGTTCTTTCTCAGGGAATCCAATAAAAGCATCAGGAAAATTTGATGTAGATGCAGTCACTCTCATGTCTGCAAAGCTAGAGGCTCTGACCAAAAAGTTTGAGGCCATGGGAAACAACAACAACACGGCCAATGCAATAGTTTGTGTTTGTGAAACTTGCGGAAGCACGAATCATGCTCAAGATACTTGCCCCCTAGGGCCAATACAAGCACAAATAAACTAACTTGAGCAGTGTGATGTGATAGTCAGCTACAACCAAAGGCAAAACAATCTGTACTCCAATACATACAATCTAGGTTGGAGGAATCACCCAAACTTCTCATACCGGAACAATCAGGACCAAGGGCCAGCAAAACAAAGCTATCAACCTGGACAACAGAGTTACTCACCTGGGAAACAAGGCTACTCATCTGGACAACAGACTTTTCAACAACAACCTTCACAATTGTCCAGAATTGAAAAGATGCCTGAAGAAGCTCTCTCAGAGCAAAAAGAGATGAAGAATGAGATCAAGCTGTTAACTCAAAGAATGGAAAATTCTGAGAAACATCAAAAGATGCAAGACAGTAAGATAGCCGAGTCCATCTCAAGAGTATAGGGAACATTTCCAGGGAAGCCAGATATAAATCCAATGGAACACTGCAACCGCATCGAGTTAAGGAGCGGACGAACTTTGGGAGACCCCCAAATCATTACTCAGAAAGGACCTGACTCAGGGGAAGATCCCTCTTCCCCAAAAGCCCAATCAGAGCTAGAATAGGGATGGAGAGGAGGTCACTAAAAAAGTTGAAGGAACTCTTCAAATTCCCCCCACAAGTCAGACAATTCCTTTCCCTCAGAAACTGATAACCTCCTAGAAGGATGAAGAGTTCAACCGATTCCTGAAGAAGATCAAGGAAATTTACGTAAAAGTACCACTGATAGATGCACTGCACCAAATGTCGAAGTTCGCAAACTTCTTGAAGGGTATTTTATCTAACAGGAGGCAGAAGGGCGACTTCGAGACCATAGCATTAACAGAGAATTGCAGCACTCTACTTATGACAAATATTCTACCAAAACTTCAGGATCTAGGATGTTTTTTTATACCATGCAAAATTGGTTCTGAACTCATACCCAGAGCTTTCTGCGACTTGGGGGCTAGCGTTAGCCTACTTCCGTACTCTTTATGTAAGAAGTTGGGCTTCCAGAACATTAAACTGACTACTATGGCACTGCAATTAGCTGACCATTCATGTAGATACCCAATGGGAATAGTGGAAGATGTGCCAGTAGAAGTGGGTGGATATATCGTTCCCATAGATTTCATTATCTTGGATATGGAGGAGGATCCCAAGATACCGATAATCCTTGGAAGACCATTTCTTGCGACAGTTGGAGTCATCATTGATGTGAAAAGTCACAAGTTATCCTTAGAGATCGGTAAAGGAAAGATTGAATTTGATTTATCTGATTCCTCTAACAACGACCCCTCTTCTAAGGGAAATTCTAGCAAGATCAACATACACAAAGTCGAGGAATGCAGTTTCCATGAGAGTTCCCCTCCAGTGAGCAATAAGAAATACATTTGTCTTGCACGAGCGAAACTAAAGGCGCAGACTGGAGCATTAACCCTAGGAGGAGAGTCGTGCTTTCACTGGTTTAGTCCACATTAACTGAAACAGGGTCGAATTAAAGACCTAAAACAAGCGCTTCTTGGGAGGCAACCCAAGGGTTTTTTCATTCTAGTTCATTGTTCTAGTTTTAGTAAGTTTAGTTGAGTACTTTTATTATTTCTTTATTTTTGGGTAATCATTTTTAGGATGTGCAGAGCCTCCATGAGCTGGCCGTGAGCATTTCATGGGCGTGGAGGCGTCAGGGAACCAAAATGGTGAAAGGCGAGTCTTCGTGCGAAGCCGATAAAGGAATGAAGGCCACGGGCCGTGCAACCTTGCACGGTCATGTGGCCTATGTAGAGAAGAGAAGAACACGGGTCGTGCCAATTAGCACGGCGGTGCGAGACAGCCAGAGAAGGAGAAGACTCAGGTCGTGCCTATTGGCACGGTCGTGCGACATATGCAGAGAAGGAGGAATGGGTCGTGCCAATTAGCACGGCCGCGCGACCTTGGCCGAGGGGAGAAAAGAGGAGGCTGTGGCAATTGGCACGGCAGTGCAGAATCCCACCTAACCCGACTGTGTCTATAAGACACGACCGTGCCCCTACCCGTGTGCACCGCCTAATCCTCCAAAAGCCCTAATTTCCATCTCCTTCTCTCCCAAAAAGCCTTCTCCTCCCCACTACATCTCATCAAACCCTAATTCCCACCTCTAGAGCTCATTTTTTCTTAGATATACATCTAGATCTAACACTTCTTCAAGCCACAAATCTGAAAAGACAGAAGAAACTTCCCTATTTTTCCTTCCTTCTCCTCCTCTTCCATCCTCAAGACCCATCTCCACAAGAAATTCCTCAAAACCTTGCACCATGTCACAGATCTTGAAGAGACTTCATCGAGGAAGCAGTGGATCTGGCGAAGGAGATGCACCGGGAGGCGACAAAGGCAAAGGGAAGGTGTCTTCTTCAAAAGGCAAAGGAAAAAATGGTGGCACGCGATGAAGGTAACGAAAATGAGTTCAATATTATTTTTAGAAATCATGAACAAAAAGCTAGATATGATATCCTTGTCGCTAGGAAAATTACATGCACTAGATATATGGATCCCGTTACTATAGATATGCTAGGAATTAGGGATGATGTAGATTGGATGATTAGTTCTTTAGATTGGAATGATATTATGTACGCTCATGCACCGACTTACCCCCGCCTAGTCCTTGAATTTTAGAGCTCGATTGATGTTAAATTTTCTTCTGAGGATGACTACATATGGGTCATAACTTTTAGGATGATGAATAAAGAAGTTCGGTGGACTTTTAGTGATTTCAATAATTGTTTTGGTTTACCCATTGGTGGTGCCTGTGGATTTGATGATGAAATAAGATAGAATGAATTTTGGATGTCAATAACTGGATCAAAAAACCCTTATGAACCCTCTAGAGCCAACGCATCTCGCATGCAAAACCTGACCTTTAGGTACCTTCATCGAGTGATGAGCAAAATGATCTTTGGTCGAGGAGAGAGTGATGGGGTGGTTAGAAAGATAGAACTCTATTCTCTTTGGGTGACGTTCAATAAAGTCGATTTTGATTCCGGATTTCATTTCTTGCAAGGGCAGCTAAGGCATCTTCTGGGATGATAGTATTTGGTGGATTGATTACCCAAATAACATTCAATCTGGATTGTGTGATTGGTGGATTAGAGGTGATTCATGGTAATGACAAGATCGATATCGATTCTTGTCTTGCTATGAAGATGATTTGTCGGGATGAGAATGGGGTTGCTTTCCCTAAGAACAATGGTTTTCAATTACCCCTTCCTTGCCCAGAGCGCACTTAAGTTCGTGACCCCACGAACTGGGTGATTACTGATTTGCACCCCGAGACTGTACCCTCCATTATAGAAGAAACCGAGTACCACCAAGAGCCCTCGTCATCAGGATTCCCGCAGCCTTCCGGACATCCGGAACATCCTAGGCACTCTTTTGCATATGGCATGGGATCCTCTAGGTTTGATTTTTTTGACTTCCGTGCCTCTTTAGACTCCCTTCATGAGAAGCAAAATACCCAACAACGATTGTTGGAGGGTTGCTTCAAGTTATCTGACGACCAATTTAGGGAGGTACAGAATCATTTTCAGTTTATTAGGGACTTCCATAGTCAGGTGACAGGATTCGTTCAGGATTATGAGGATGACCAAGAAAGAATGAGAAATTTTATGGATGATATGGATATCACTAGACAATAAGTAGATGCCCTTTATCAATATTATCAACACATTGGCCATCTTCCTGGTATGCCTAGATTTTCCCCTGGCACACATTGGGGACCCCCTTATCCCCCACCCCCGCCACCGTATTGATTTCATCGGGACGATGCAAAGTCTAAGTCTGGGGGGGGGGGGTGTTATGTCTGTCTGCACAACTTGAATCGAGTCGAGTTTTCTTTTCTTTTTGCATTTTACCTTGTTTTGCATATTTTATTATTCCATTTTGTTTATTCGCATTTTACTAGTTTCATATTTTTATTTGCACTTTGCTTTGTTTATTTGCATTTTATGAGATTCATATTTCTAGTTTTGAGACATATTTGAGAACATCAAACCTTCTACTTTTGTTGCTACTTGTCCGATAGTAAAATGACTAGCAGTTTCTTAGTTTATGTGTTGTCAAGATAGCGTTAGTATATTTGGTGTATCTCCTTTCTCTATCTCTAGTAGCATGAAATAAGCTAAGTATTGTACGGAGTTTGGTATAAGTTTTGGCCTAACCTTAAGGATCTTATTTACACTACACCTAAGTACTTATGCTTGAATAGTAGAAATACTTTTGGAATAGTTATGATTCATCCGAATTGTTTAGTACTTATGTTCCCTTGGTGATTTCTTATTTACATTTTGGTTACTGGATGACCTTGGATCATGGAAGCTCATTTGGAAAAATCTAAATCCCAACATATGCATCCTGCATGTGTGATTAGTGCTACACTATAGCACCAAAAACAAAACAAAAAAAAATAAAAATAATAATAATAATAATAATAATAATAATAATAATAAATGAATAAGGGATAAAAATAGTTGTCGTGAATGGAAACTAACAATTCACCCCTTTGAGACCGAGTTAGGTTACTGGAGAAATGAATATTATGTTTCTCTTGATTCCGAGAAGTATCCTTTGAGACCTTGTGTAATTTAAGAAAAATGAACCAAGTGTGTGACAGGTAAGTGCCCATCACTAGGAACATTAGGAATTCAATTGTATGACGACTTAACTAGGACAAAGAATTGAAACTTGAAGAGTTTGAGCTACTATTGCACCGAGCATAAAGAACTTATGCTTAGGCCATAGTTAGGTAACCTCCACAATCATGCTTATCAATGAAACTAGCTGATAGAGTTAGGCGAATGCACTAGGGATTATAAAACACTGCCAGGCGCTCATGAACATAGTTTGTAGCGTTTTGCTTGAGGACAAGCAAAGGTTCAAGTCTGGGGTGTGATGTGCATAAATATTATGATCGTTTATGCATGTTTTAACGCACATTCACTTGCTTTTTACGTATATATTCCTTGCATGATCACCTCTTTTATCATGTATTCATCATATATCCTCTTTTGTTCGGATATCTACTCTTTGTTTGGTTTTGTGTTGATAGGGACAACTTTTGGAATGAAAACGATGATTGTCGACGCACTGGAACAAAGCAGAGAGCACGGTCGTGCAACCTTACACAGCCGTGTGGCCAATCCAAAGAGGGATCAGAGCACTGGAGTTGGAAATCATGGCTTCTCCATATTTTCCATGGTTGCTTCTCAGTCCTCCTCCACATTAGCTCGAATCATGGCAATCTCCATCTCCTTGTGATATTCCTCCACAGTTTTGGATCATTGGATTAGACTTTATAATCGTTGGTATAAATCTCGATAGTAATGTGATGGCACGAACCTCTTTCTCATAATAGATTTCATCTCTTCCCAAGTGCCAACGGGTCTCTCGTTGTTTCTTCTGCTTAGAATAATTTGACCCCACCAAATAATAGCATAATTAATAAATTCAACAGCAGTTAGTTTTAGCTTCTTCTCTTCAGAGCAGTTGTGACAATCAAACTCTAATTCAACTTTCTTTTCCCACTCCAAATATACGTCTGGATCGCTTTTACCTTGAAATGAAGGAATTTTTATCTTAATATTTCCTAAGTTTCTATCAACATAATCATTCATTCTTCCTCTTTTACCTCCAATTCTAGCATGATCAAATCTGCCACTAGAAACTCTATCATCAATGTCCTCAGATATGCCATCATCATCATCATCATCATCATTGTTGTCATCATGGTTATATTGCCTTGAATTTTGTATAGGAACTCTACTAGATTGGCTATTTTGTAATCCCGAAATTACAGCATCTTGTCTCACTAATCTGCCAAGGATTTGATTGAATCCGATTTCCATGTGTTCCAAGAGTTGTCTCAAGGCTCATTGTTCAAGTGTTTCTCTAGGTCTTACTTCCTCTCCACTTGTCGCCATTAATGCAATATGTTGACACTCAATCACTCAACTCACTAATGTTAGCTCTTTAAAGAACTTAGAATTGTGGCAATTTCCCTATAAGTGTTCATTGACTAATTTAAACTCCCAAGGGTATTAGGATAAAAGATAGGAATTGATATAAAAATACAAGTTACAGAATTAAAAACTGATATTAAGGACTGAAAGGAAATTTGCCAGAATTAAATCTTGGTAGAACTTAAAAGGAAAATACGGAATTGAAAAATGCAAGTATACTAGGCAAGACTTTAAAGAAAATACGAAATTGAAAAATGCAGTATACTAGGCAAGACTTTAAAGAACATACGGAATTGGAAAATGCAAGTAGACTAGGCAAGACTTTAAAGGAGATGCGGAGTAAGACCGAGGTAGAAATGTGGATCATCATCCAAATGGGTCTCTCCCTACCAGTTGATAGCACTGGAGCACTTCTGTCATGCGAAAATTAGGACACACACTTAATGAAAAGATTGAGGTTGATGTCAAGGCAACTCAAGCCCTACAATGCGGACTGACTAAAGATGAGTTGAATCAAGTTGGACCATTCAGCAACGTAAAGGATCTCTGTCAAAAGTTGATCAAACTTCACGAAGAAACCTCCAACGCTAAGGTATGTAAGAAAGATTTGTTACTAAATAAATTAAAAAACATCAAAATACAAAATGGAGAATCAGCAAATTAACTACACGCTCGGATCCAAGATCTGTTGAACAACCTCCACGTGATCGGACACAAAATGGAGAATCACGATATCATCATGTACGCCTGAATGTTTTTCCAAGGAATACCTTATGGGCATCGATGGTAGATGCTTACAAAGTATCCAAGGATCTTTCAATTATTATATTAGAGGAATTATTTTCTAATTTTGAGTTACACGAACAAACTAATGCATGCCCGGCTGAGAAAGATATTACTTTAATTATAGGAACAAGCAGAAAGAGGAAACCAAAAATCAAGCGCTGAACCGAACCCAAGCCTGAAGATGAATCAGACTCAGAAGACAACGATGAAATTACTGTTGAGCTCATGAAACTGGTACAAAAAATGTACAAAAAGAAGAAGGTGACTCAATGAACATGAAGGCAAAGTCCAAAGTCACCTGTTACAGGTGAAACAAGAAAGGACACTACAAGCTGGAATGTCCAAACCAGAAGCAAAGAAGAAAAAAGGCTTTAAAAGCAACATGGTCTGAATCCTCAGAAGACTCCAACGAAGAACACGAACAAGCAAGCTTCCTTGCTCTACCAGTACAAGTGTACATTGTCAAACTAAGTCTGAGTCTGAAACTGGAGCTGAATCAAAAACTGAGTCTGAAAGAAGCCACGGATCCATATCCATTTCTGAAGGGACAAATAATATTGTAAGTTCTCTGGTCGCTAGTACTCAACTAGATGAATTACAAAACTTAATTGAATACTTATTGAGAAAAATAGCTAAGTCTAATATCTGGGTCAAGTCACTCTAAAAGGAGATTAAATATCTTGAGGAGACTAACCCAAGCTCTTTGACTGAACAAGTTCAAGATGGAACCTCAACTCAAGTCCAACAACTTGAGGAAAAGAATTCCAACTTAAAAACTTAAGTCAAAGAACTCAAGGACTTATTGGAATGGTTCACTTTGGGTTCCAAGAACCTTGATCTGATTCTTGACAAAGGGTTGTATACAATTGATCCAGACTCGGATATAAGGCCAAATAAAGACTCAGATCATACCTATCTTTAGTAAATCGATCAAATAGAAACTTAGTCCAAGCATAGGCCCCCAAGTCTAACCTGAGTAATCAAGTTAAACTCAATCAATACTGGATCCCCAAGGATTAAATCCATTACCTTGATAGACCTCATAGACGCTATGATCTAAGGGGAGCCAATAAAAATACCATTTTTATCATTAAGTAGACTTGTTTAATGTTTAATTTACTACTTTCCCTATACATGCTTAGATTAGGATAGATAAGGACTTAGACTTGATCGACACTTATTTAGTTAGAACCAAGAATTCTCAGAAAAAAAATTATATATTTAATTTCTTTAAAAGGCTTTGTCTAGAAGTGGTTGTTGTTCCAATATCTAAGAAGGCCTAGTGCCTCGTCACAGCCTGAAAGTTAATTATTAAAATAAATATTTAATTAACTAACAGTTAAATCTTAGTCTAACTCAAATGTAAATCAATCCATAGATTTTAATCTAAATTGAAGATTAAAATAATCATCTCACAAAACCAATAAGATTCCCTGATTTAAAAGCTAAAAAGGGTGAGATGGATTTTGGTTTAAATTGAGAATTAGTCTAAACTAATTCAAACCAATCAAATTCAAAATTAATTTCAAAACTTTAATTACTTAATTAATTTTAAAAATTTAATTAATTTTAAAATCTCACTTGGTTACCAGGATTCATAAACTCTAATACTTAAGCCTGGAGGTTTAGAGTTCGAACTTGGGGGAGGCAAAAATCCACTGCCAGGGGTGGAAAGTCCTAGTGAGTAACGGCACGGCCAAAGAGTCGTCGGTCGACGACATGAGAGGTAGCCAAATGGGCCGACGACATAAGGGCCGCCAATTGGGCCGCCACAAGGGCCGCCCAAGAGGCCAAAGGGTCGAGTCGTTACATAAACCACTAAGCCGATTTCAGCTCACAATGAAGTATAGAACGAGGGATCGATTGACCAGATAGGGAGGTTTAATCGATCGAACGGTGGATAAACTTTAGATCAGGTTGAACAGATCAGATAAGCTAGTGAGGATAGAAGGATAAGCCTTTCGATCGAATGGTGGGATTGGTCAATTAAACAAAGACTCATTCGAAGTGGTAGAATCTGGATGGGAAGACGAACCAATTTAGGTAGGACCGGTCGATCGATCTGGGGGGATCAATCGAACGATCAACGTCGAGTCAAACTTGATCTCGAGATTAGTGGATTTGGATCAGGTCTAGCTTGGCTATAAAAGGAGGCCTCACCAACACTTTGGAATAGAAATCCTGCTATCATTAGCTTCTGTGCACTGCTCCAAAGACAAGTCTACGATGTCGTAACACTACTCCGACGATCGAAAGTTCCCATCTCCAACTCTTTAAAGTTATCAGTATAGTTTACTGTTATAGCACTTAATCTATTCCATTGTAATTGATTGTACTTGTCTTTGTAATTTGATAAATTGATAGTGAATTGCCCAAATTAAACACTCAATGAGTGTGGGCCTTGGAGTAGGAGTTGTCACAGGCTCCAAACCAGGTAAAACCAACTTGTGTCATTATTTTGTTTATTTCTTTATTTCCACTGTGTTTCATTCCATGCTTTCTGAAAAGAAAGGCGAAATAGCCGTGAGTGTTATTCACCCCCTCCCCCCTAGTGCACATCGATCCTACAACATTATTATTAGTTATAGACTGACGAAACAAGAATTTTAGTGAACATTTAGTAATTTTAATAATTATTTTGGCCTACCCACCGGGGAATCTCTCAAATTTAATTCATATTTTAATTGGAATGGATTTTGGAATTCTATTACCGTGTTAAAAAATCTTTATGAGACCTCTAGAGATAAAGCTTTCCACATACAAAATCCTATATTTAGATACCTTCATCGTGTAATGAGCAAAACCATATTTGGTAGAGGGTGTAGCAATGTGGTAGTTAGAAAGGTAGAACTTTACTCTCTTTGGGCTATGCTCAATAAAGTTGATTTTGATACTAGTTTCTATTTTTTGCAAAATCTTGTGAGAGCAAGAAAAGTAACCTCAGAGTTGATGGTCTTTGCTGGATTAATCAGCCAAATAGCTATAATCTGGGTTGTAAACTTGATGAGTTGGAAGGCATTCATGGCAATAACAAGATAGATATCGATGCATGTCTTGACATGAAAATGATTTGCCGGAATGAGAATGGGTTTGCCTTTCCTAGAAAGGATGGTTTTCTAATACCTTTACCTTATCCCGAGCATGCCATAGTTCATAACCCTACTAATTAGGTTATTACTGATGTAGCTCCCGAGTTTGTTCCCCCTGGTAGAGGATACTGAGCCCCACATCGAGCCCTCATCATTTGGACACCTACAGTTGTCTAAACATCCAGAACCTGCTAGGCATTCTTTTACCTATGATACGGGTCCTTCCATATTTGATTTTCTAATTTTTGTGTCTCTTTGGATTCACTTCATGAGAACCATAGTGCCCAATAACAAATGTTGGAGGGGCACTTCAAATTGTCAGATGACCAGTTTCAAGATGTACGTGATCAATTTTAGTTCGCGAGAGATTTCCAAGGCCAGGTGGCCGAGTTTGTTCAGGATTATGATACTAACCAGGTGGGAATGAGAGAGTTTATGGAGGCTATGGACATCACTAGACATCAAGTAGACACTCTTTACCACCATGAGTACTTTGTCCAGACCCTTGGTTTTCCTAGTTTCCCTTCTGGTCGACAAGGACCTTCCTTTCCCCTACCTCCTTCACCATATTAATTTCATTGGGAGAATAAAAATTTTAAGTCTCGGGGTCGCGGGGCGGTTGTTTACACAGCCTGAATCCTTTGCATTTCTTTTCTTTACATATTCAGCACTTTCGTTTGTTTTGCTTGTTTTTATTTACCATACTATATATTTACTTATTTCATGTTAGTGTTTGCCAGTCTTTATTCGGTTTATTTTTATTGTTGTTTCGACTGTCCTTTTAATTTCTTTATGGCATATCGAGAACATCAATCCTCACATTATAGCTGACTTGTCAATAGCAAAATAGTTAGCAAGTTCATTTCTTGATTCATGTTGTTGTGGAGATAATGCTAGCATGTTTAGTGTGCCTCTATCTCTATATCTACTAGCATGAAATGAGTTAAGTATTGCATGGAGATAAGTTTGAGTTTTGGCCTAACCTTAATTATCTTACCTCCATTTCACTTAAGCTTGGATATTGGATAACTTTGGAATTGTCATGCTTCATCCTGTTTGTTTAGTACTTTAGTTCCCATGGTGATATCTTGGATTATATTTTGGTTACTGGATGACCTCGGATCATGTCAACTCATTTGGAAATATCAAATCCCTACATTTGTATTTACCAATTTACATTTGTGTTAGTGCTGCACCTTTAAAGCACCAAAAAAATCATATGAACAAGGGATAAAAAAATAGTTGTCATGAGTGAAAACTAACAATTTACCCCTTTGAGACTGAGTTAAGTTGCTGGAGAAAAAATGTTATGTTTCTCTTAATTCTGAGTAGTCCTTTGAGACCTTATGTAGTTTAAGAAGTATGAATCAAGTGTGTGACAAGTGTCTATCATCGGGAATATTAGAAACTCAATTGGATGATGATTTGACTATGATAGAAATTGAAACTTGAAGAACTTGAGTCACTTATTGCACTGTGCACAAGAACTTATTCTTAGGTCATACTTAAGTTACTCCACAATTATGCATTATTGAAACTAGTTGATAGAGTTAGGCCAGTATACTAGGGATTATGATGCATTATAAGAGCACATGAATTTAGATTGCGGTATTTTGCTTGAGAACAAGTAAAGGTTCAAGTCTGGGGTGTGATGTACTTATATTATATACATTTTTATGCATATTTTGACGTACATTTATGTACTTTATTTGCACTTGATTTATGCATTTCTATACCTCTTATGATATGTTCAACATAATTACTCTTCTTTATTGGAGATCTGACAGGAGCCACTTTTGGGATGAAAATGACGCTCATAGACGATTTGAAGAACAAGGGAAGACAAAAGGGCATGGTCGTGTGAAGTTCACATGGTCGTGCCACTTATCTGTGTAACACCCATAGGATCCCTAGAAATTTTACATGAATTTATGCATGATTAAATAGGTTTCATGTGGATTAGGCATGACCAAGGATTGAACCTTGGACCTCTTAGTAAGTGGTTCCATGTTATAACCAGTAGCCCCAGCAGGGGTGTGTTGATATGAAAAGAGGAAAATTATGGTTAAAGGTAAGGAAAGTGAAGGCTCTCTTTACTAAGGAGGAGAAGTCCAAGTTTCCTTCCTCTTCTTACAATAAAAAGAGAGTTTTACTTCCTCCCTTCATTAGGATGAGTAAAAGAAAAGGGAAGGAAAAGTTCATTTTTCCTTCTTCCTTTCATTTGGAATAAAAGGAGAAAAGGAAAGAGAAAATTTCATTTTCTTCTCTTCCTCCTCCCTCCTCCTCTCCACCGAAACCAAACAAACCTCTTCTTCCTCACCATTGCCGAACCAAGCAAAGGAGTTTCTCTCTAGGAAAAGCTTCACAACCAAGGTTACTTCTCTTAGAGAATTAAGCGAGAGATGTAAGTATCCCCTCACCTGCAGTACAATAGTTTTAATATGCTTTATGTTTAAAGGTTGTTGAAAAAAAACCTTAGGGATTTCCTTGCAAGTTTCGGCGAAGATAAGGAGTTGTGGTCATATGGTTGTCAAGTTTACAATTTATGCTTCATGTTGTAACAAAAAGTCTAGAACCTCACTCTTGAGGTTTCGGCCAAAATGGAACATAAGGTTTAGAGCAAAGTATTGAAACCTAAACATGCTTGTTTATGCCCCTTCATGATACATGATCTATTACATGTTGTTAGTTAAGTTTTCATGCTACATGTTGTATAAACAAAACCTAGAACTTTACTTAGGTTTCGGCCAAAATGGAACATAAGGTTTAGATCAAAGTGTTGAAACCTAAACATGCTTGTTTATGCTCCTTCATGATACATGATCTATTACATGTTGTATAAACAAAACCTAGAACCTTACCTTAGGTTTCGGCCAAAATGGAACATAAGGTTTAGATTAAAGTGTTGAAACCTAAACATGCTTGTTTATGCTCCTTCATGATACATGATTTATTACATGTTTTTAGTTAAGTTTTCATGCTACATGTTGTATAAACAAAACCTAGAACCTTACCTTAGGTTTCGGCCAAAATGGAACATAAGGTTTAGATCAAAGTGTTGAAACCTAAACATGCTTGTTTATGATCCTTCATGATACATGACCTATTACATGTTGTTAGTTAAGTTTTCATGCTACATGTTGTATAAACAAAACCTAGAACCTTACCTTAGGTTTCGCCCAAGATGGAACATAAGGTTTAGAGCAAATTATTGAAACCTAAACATGTTTGTTTATGCTCCTTCATGATACATGATCTATTACATGTTGTTAGTTAAGTTTTCATGCTACATGATGTATAAACAAAACCTAGAGTCTTACCTTAGGTGTCGGCCAAGGATGAACACAAGGTCTAGGGCAAGGTTTTGAAATCTAACCATGCTTGTTTTATGCTTCCTCATGATGTATGATTTTTTATACAATGTTAGATTGAATTTCCATGTCTTAAATTGCATGAAAAACCTAGAAACCTTACCTTTAGGTTTCGGCCAAGGTTGAATTAGAGGCTTAGAGAGAGTGGTAGACCTAAACTATACTTGCTCTATGCTTCCTCATGATGTATGATTTCCTATGCAATGTTAGGTTAAATTTCCATGGCTTATGTTGCATGAAAAACCTAGAAATACCACCTTGAGGTTTCGGCCAAGGTTGAACATTAGAGTTAGAACCTCACTTATGGTTACCAAAGGACTCACTTGCTATGCTATATAGGTTGCCAAAGTTTCATGCTTTAAATTGATTAAAGAAAAATTTTAAAACATGCTTTCATGTTTCGGCCAAGATAAGAAGAATGAGGTTAAGAAGCTACCTAGGGTTCCTAAGGTCTTACATGTTATGATTAATGATTATGAGGACTTAGGGAGTTGATTTCATGTATCCATGTTGTTTGAAAATCTATGATGTATGTTTATATGTTTCAGCCAAGCATGATTTAGGGCTTGTAAGAAGTTTCAAAAACCTTAATCATGTATGATGTTGACTCTTATGATATGATATGAATTTTTATGTCACCATGTTAATTGATATGTGCACTTCATGTTATCATGTTATGTTTTTATGAGATGATATATAATGTGCACTTCATGTTATCATGTTATGTGCACTTGGTGCCATCATGCTATGTTTATGCAAGGCTTATGTAAGATGAAAAAGCCTAAGAGATGCTTCCCTTAAGTTGGGATCAAGAGCACTCTTCATGATATGACAAGAACATGAAATGTTATGATATGACAAGAACATGATATGTTATGATATGACATGATAAGACATGCTATTTTACTTTGTATGGCTTGTACCAAGGATGGGCTCCACAAGCGCCCCTAGGTCGATGGTCTATGAAACGGGCCTAGTAAAAGAGATGGGCTCCTAAGTTGCCCCTAGGTCGATGGTCTATGAAACGGGCCTAGTTCCTAGTAGATTCAAGATTTGCTACCTTGGATCTATTTAGGATGTGCGCATTTATGTATGTATGTGGTACAAGCCGGGCCCTCATGTTGAGATTATGTTTAAGTATGTATATGATATATGTTTTCAAAAGGACATCTTGCATATACTCATTTCATGATACATGTTTTCAAAAGAACATCTTGCATCTACAAGTTCATGTTATATGATTTTCTTTATGCTTCTTAAAGATGCTCTTGAAATATGTCTATGATGCTTATATGATCATGTTACTACTTTATGTTTATGCTCTCACATGATATGATATGACTTTATGTTTATGCTCTCACATGATATGATATGACTTTACGTTTATGCTCTCACATGATATGATATGACTTTATGTTATGCTCTCACATGTTATGTTATGATTTACCAAATGAACATGTTATCACTTTATGTTCATGCATGAATCATGGTTTTGTGAGTAGGAAAGGGACTTACTAAGCCTATGGGCTTATAGTTTTTATGTTTCCTTGTACTGCAGAAAAAGGAAAGGAATGGCTAAACTAAGAGGAGCAGCAGGAAGGGCAAGAGTGTGTGTGGCAGTGGCACGGTGGAAGAAAACCGCTATATGTTTTTAAGTTCTAAGTTTGCATATGAACCATGTGTTGTCTTTATGCTTTGATAGTACTTTAACTAGTATAGATAGTTATGCACTTATGTTCTTCATGTTTCATGCTAGTATGCTTACGATATCATGAATTATGTTTCAAGTAGTTGGTATTAATTAAGTTGTATGCATGAATACTAGTAAGTCTACATGTTCAGTATGATAAGCATGATGATTAGTGTAGAAAAAAAAATTAAATAACTGTTTCCGCTACCATGATTTTATATGTATGCACGTATGTAAGTAAGTAACCCCGTCCCTCCTTAAACAGTGGGAGGGCGGGCGTTACAATCTGAGATGGAGAAGACTCTGCCCATGTAATTCCACACGACCGCCGTGCCAAGAAGCAGAGAAGGAGAGGGCCATGGCCGTGTGGCCTTCTAGAGGAGGTGCAAACCTTGGTCGTGTGATATCCACATGACCGTGTGAAATCCACATGACCGTGTGGATCATCCAAAGACCAAATAGAACACGGTCATGTGAATCCACACAACCATGTCACCCCGACTAAAGAATAAGCAGAGGTTGACCGTGTGGATGCCACAGGGTCATGGCACGGGCTATGCCAGGCCCGTAACCAGCACTATGTAAGGGGATTTTTTCCCCCTTTCCAAGGGTAGGTTCTTCCTTTAGGAGATCTAACTTGGTGCAGATTTACATTCTTTCTTCTCTCCATTTGATGATCTAAGTTTGTTTCATCATCTCATCGACTCTGGAAGCAAAGAATTGGATCTGAAGATCACTCAATGCAATTGAATAAGCTTCTTCTCCCTTCCTCTGCTAGTTTGGTTTTTATGTTTTCAATTCTTATGTCTTTGGATTCTTCCCTTCATATTATGGAGTAGATCTATTGTTCTATGATTAAGGGAGTAATTGTGATGTAGATTGATGTAAGAACTCATTGATATGTTAATTTTCTATCTATATGGTATTACCCTATATTGTATATATTTGATCGTATATGCATATATTGTGTTTGAGCTTAATTCCTATGTTTGATTAGATATTTGTATAGAATTATTAATTCTGTAAGGGTAATACCCTAGATTGTATAACTGAGGGGCCCTAGTGATAGGGGTAAGCTGTTTCTGGATGTCTAGGGCATTACCTTCAAAGGAGAAGCAATTCCCTACAAGGAAGTAGGGAATTGAACGTGATTGTTATCTCTATCTCTATGGTTATTGAGTATAAGTGTGTTCTTGTGATTTATGACCGAGGGGCCCTAGTGATAGGGGTGACTTGTTACCAGACTTCATAGAAATCATTTCTATTTAATAGCATGGGATATTGATCCAAATAGAATTCCGGCTTGACCACTGTAGGAGAATTAAGGATGGACAATTGGTGAACCATGATACATTGATACAAATCATAGTGAACCCCAAGAACATCTCCCAATCAAGTCCTCTCTTTCTTTCCCTTTACTTAACACGTGACTCTCAACCATTAATTTTTTAGCTAATTCTCCGTGAGAAATCACTAGTGCTTAAAACCAGTCTCTGTATGTTCGATAATCATTTATATTACTGACGACATAGCCGTGCACTTGCGGTAACATAACACTTTTTCATATTAGTAAAACTAAATGAAGGTATAGTTTATAGTGGAATAAAAAGGAGACAAAAACTTAGAGACACGGTTGATTTTACTTAGTTTATAGTCTAGTGTCTACTACTCCAAGGCCCGCGATCCTTAATCACTTTCAGTGAGCAATTCTAATATAGTTCTTCCAAAGAAGCCAATTCTTTTAAGAATGAAAGATGATAGTAACATCCTACTATCTCCAATGAATAAGTGCAAGTATAAAAAGAGATTACAAATAACACTAATAAGAAGATTGAGCGAAGATGTTAGAGAGAGCTTTTCAGAGTAGAAGTATTGGCACTTGTAGGAATAATAACAATGGAAGAAGAATTAATCAGAGAATAAAGTTATACTAAGCTTGGACCTTCTTTTATAGACATCGTTCAATCTACTAAAAAACTATTGAGTTGGTTGATTCGTTCAGTGGACCAATCTCTTTATCTGCTGACTGAACCCTACGCCTTCCATGTTTGCTATGATCCGAAATGGCTTGTCTATCTTTCCTTATTTTTATCGGTTGACTGATCCTGCTGATCAGTTGACAGAACTCTATTTCCTTTCTTGCTTTATGTGCTTACCAAATATGTATTGGTCGACTGATCTAATGTATTAGTCGACAGATAACTCTATAATTCAAATTTTTATAGAGCTCTGATCAGTATTGTGCCATGCTTGTCATATCGATCGATTAATCCTACACATCAGTTGACTGAACCCACGATCAACCTGATTTTCCCCTATCTACAACACAGAGTTAGCACATACAATACTAATAAAACATGCAAAACAAGATTAATACAAATAGGTAGTATGCATGATAAAGACAGTAAAAACTATTTTGATCTCAATTTAAACCTCTATTAGTTTCTTCAGTTGGATCAATGCTTAGGTTTTGTCCCAACCGGGACACAACCTCTCTACACTCCCTCTAGGAGTTTACCTCAACTTACCTGCCAAACATCGGGTCATTCAAACCTGTTTGGAGTTTAACTGCTCAATGTTTGATTGCCTGATCCACTAAAACTTTTCTTGTAATATTAAATTAGCACAACAACAATAATAGTAATATAAAATAGTGTTGGTAAAACTATACTAAGGTTTACCAAAATCCGCTGTTCTGGTCGACCATGCACGATCTACCAAAAACCATTCAGTCACACATGCTTGGAGTTCACTTCTCCAAGACATCTCACTACCTAGGGTTTCCTCCCCCTAAGTTTTTTCATTGTCTAGTTTCACTCACTAGGACTTTCCACTACCTGGTTTCACTCACTAGAACTTTTATGACCTATCTTCACTCACTATGGCCTAGGTTCACTCACTAGTATTTTCACTTTGCTTGGAGTCCACTATGGTTTCCTTCAAAACTTCTCATTACCTAGGGTTATCTCCCCCTAGGGTCTTTCTCTTGCCAAGCATCAAGTCACCTTAACCTACTTGAACTTGTTAGTCACTCAGTAGACAACTCACCCTTGTAGTCACTCAATAGGTTACTCACTCTTGCAGTCACTCGATAGTGTACTGACCCAATTAGGTCAACCTTGACCAACCTCCATTAAATAAATTGTCAAACAAACATCAAAACCCTAGGAGTCGATTGCACCAACACCACAAGCCCTTGTGGTGTTCTGGCCTACATTTGTGACCAACACCCCATGTCTCGGTCATTTATGGGTTGAAGATTTGGGTTCACCTTTTGGTCCTTCCCGACACTCATAAGATATGAAGGTGTAGGTTAGTGTCATAATCGTGTATGCACAATAAAGCTGAGTCATGTAATAAATATGTAATGCAATAGAGAAAGATAACAAATACTTAAATTGATTGTCAATAATTACATCGGGCTACTCCCTAATGCTAGAATCTGGAGAACTACTCCATAGAGATGGAGTTACAACTGGAAGACATGAAAGAAAGCATCTAACAACTCTAAAAAAGAGAAAGAGGAGAAGAGAAAGCTTAGTCAATTGTTGACAATGTCTTTGGATGAGTCTCCAAGCTCCGACAATGGATGAATCGCTTCAACGACTTGGAATGACAATTCTAGGGTTCCCCTTCATAGGGAAAACCTACTCTAGGGAAGGGGGCTCTGCCCTAGTCCCAAATACCTTAACAAGAGTTTCATTGGTTGTTTTATAGCTTCCCTAAGCCATCAAAATTAGATCCTGCCTAAATCATCGAGGTGTCACCAAAATGAGTTTTTCAGCCCTTAGACTAGGTTTGATGGGTTTCACCTTAAATCAAACTTGTAGATCTTGAAATTATCTTTAATTTGATAGGTCGTAGGACTCGTGGCTCAAACTGAGCCAAAAGTTATACGTTCAAAGTTTGGTCTGCTATTTGGGCTACCTCTGTACAGATTGACATGATCGTGCCTGTGGGCACAACCTGGCCATGCCAGAATTGGGATTGTCAAACACAATTATGCTTGGGGGCACTGGGTTGTTTCGGAAGCTATAAACTCTATTTTACACCATTTTCGCATCCAATTTTGCTTGGAGGAATACGTTCATGTCATGGGACACAATCAGAGTGTGTTCCATGATTAAAACTTTATTTTGATGGATTTTGGTTTCCCTTTAATTCCCATATGATCCATGACCATGTACTATGCTGGAAATACACGTTCTAAGACTTTTTGGCTCCGTTTTATCTCTGAATTTACGTCCTATAAAAAAGACAAAAAGAGCAATTTTTCGAAGAAAAGTGAAAATAATAAAATAAAATAAAAAATATGAAATATGCTCATTGATCCTGTCCGGAGGCTGAGTCGGATGAATGCCGGTCGCGATATACTAGTTGTTGATGGAGAGTCGCGGTGGCTCAAGGATGACCTGGACGTGTGTAGGAAAAAGCTCCCACGGGAGGCTGATGAGGCTGCAGGTCCTGCACACACTCAGACGATCCCCCCTCATGTTAGAGGCCAGAAACCAGGGAAAAAGTCCCCGGGTCAGGCCCTCCGACGCTCAAGTCAGGTACTTTTTTCCCGGAAAGTGTAAGAGAAGAATCCGAAAAAGTGAAAGATTGGTGAGGAATGATGAGTGAGAATCCCCGCGTATGAGGAATCCTCCCCTTTTTATGCACCAGCAAGGGCTTCTAGAACCTGCAAGCATGTCAGAAAACGTTAGACGCTGGGCTTTGTCATGTAGTGAATGACACCTGTCTGGCTATTATTGGCTATAAAGGCATCTTCTTGTTTAAGAACCTCCGCCTTTCGCATATCCCCTGGTGTGTGATAATTACCCCCTGACAGGTAGTTATGATTCCCTGACTCCTTTGTCGTTTAGCTCCTCCGGTCTATTATAGCTTGTATCTGCTTCACATCCCCTTGTCAGACCTGCTCCACTCTGTTAGCTTTGCCACCTAAATCAGGCCTTCGAACGTGTGTCTATGGCTTCACGCCGTATCCTCGTAGATCTGCCGAGCCCTATCTGTGGTACCTGCCCTGTGACCTGCTCCCCAGCTTTCGAACGCAAGCCTGCAGACTGAGCTGTCTTTGATCAATTCTGCCTCTCCCGACCTGTACCCTGTGACTTGTGCTCCGAGCCTTCGAACGCAGGCCTGTAGATCGATCTGTCTCTGAACAGATCTGCTGATCCCGACCTGTACCCTGTGACTTGTGCCCCGGGCCTTCAAACACAGGCCTGTAGATCGATCTGTCTCTAAACAGCTCTGCTGATCTCGATCTGTATTCCTTGACTCGTATTTTCAGCAAACCCGTTCTCCTGAGCTGCTGTCCCCTGCAACGCCTGTCCCTGAGCTCCACCTGTCGTCGTCCTTTGTCTTTCCGCTACCTTGACCCCTTGATTGACAGGTCTGCTCGACCTTTGACTACCACATATACCTGACTCTTGACCGCCTCCTATGCTTGATTTTTGACCGCCAAGTCACCTCGACTATTGACTGCCACATCATCTTGACTCTTGACTACCGCATCACCTTGTCTTTTGACCGCTACATAGCCTTGACTCTTCTCCTCCCTTCTTCTAGGCCCCGCCACTACGCGTCGTATCACAAGCCTCCCCCACAAGTCTAGTCGAAGGAAGACCTAAGTCTGACTGACTAGACCCACACACACCTCTGTGCTCTCTGCCTCCTGCCCTACATACCGTACCAACCTTTATGTCCTGTTGCCTGGGATACCCTGTCTGCGTAATTGCCTTAGTGGTTGCTTGTGGTACAGCGCCTGCGTAATTGCTTAAGTGGTTGCCTGGGGTATGGTGTCTGCGTAATTGCTTTGTCTTAAGTACTCAATCTCCTCTTTAAAAAGACCTCCAGACGCTCCCTTCTCGTATCCTTCTTTTCCCCTGCTTTCTTCCTGCTTTTCATCACTCTACCTTCTCCCGGTTTCTCCTTGACATAATGCATTCGCCCTCTTCCGAAGAGGTTGATCAGCCATCCCCCCAAGTGCGGCTAAATCAACTCATCTTACAGCTTGCAGAGAAGGAGCACGAACTGAAAAATATGGCCATGGATCGAGATCGTCAACTCGCTTCCTGGCGGGACGCAGACGCCTTGTATCGACTTGCTAAATCTCGCATTCACGCTGAAAAGGCGATGAAAGAGAAATACCAGTCTGACCTGCAACGCCAACTTAGCCTCCAGGAGCATCTGCAGCAAGAGCATGAGACCGAGCTATCCCTCCTCCGTACGTGCATTAACGATAAACAAGACACCATCTCTCAGCAACAGACAATCATCAGATCCCTTCAAGCGGAGTTGGCCCGATCTTCAAACATCCCAGTGGCTTTTGACCCTCAGGATGTTCCTTCCAGTGGCAGTGCCTACATCCCTTAATTAACTCTTGTAGCTCCTGTCTGGGCTTTAGTTGTCTTAGTGACTCCTATCCGTGCTCTAGTTGTCTTAGTGGCTCCTGACCTGTAGGGCGTTCCTTCCTGCGGCAGCGCCTGTATCCCTTACTTGTCTTATGTAATTCATAAACAGTAATTCCTAACCTGTAGGACGTTCCTTCCTGTGGCAGCGCCTGTATCCGTTACTTGTCTTATGTAATTCATAAACAGTAATTCAGCTATTGAGCTCGTATAGTGGGTGTTGGCTTTGTAATGAATATTTTGTACGCTCACTGAACTATGCTGCTGTACTTTCCTGTGACCCTGAGATTTATTAGTTGGAGAGGCTCATCCTCCTGGGCAGTCCATCCCGCCCGATTCCATTTGCCCATTTGGTCTGCTCTGAGAGTCAATTTGCTGCTTGACCTATAAATTTGATATTACTGCTATTTTCGCACCTAGCAAACATTCTTATAAACCGGCTTATGCGTATGAAATAAGAATTTTACCATGAATTATCTTTACGAACTTAGATAGTCAGACCAGTATAATACTTGAAAATTAATACTGTAATGAACGGGCAAACCTGATTTTCCAGCTAATATTACTGCTCTGTTGCAGATAACCTCCCATATTTGGTAAAAACTCATCCATCGCATATTTGCATAAAGGAGCTAAAATAAGATTATATGAAGCTGACCTGATCACTCGAAGATGCTTCGATCAACGTGAGACATGCCAGCTAGACTGGGGGGGGCAAAAAGGGGCGTAAGAGCAGAGTTCGCTTTTAACTCGCACTGAGGTGAGAGTCTGGGACAACCGACCTGAAAGGTCGTTGGGCGTGAGCACAGGGCTCACTTTTGATTCTCGCATGGGAGCCAACCTGAAAGGTCGTTGGGCGTGAACCCAGGGCTCACTTATAACTCGCACTAAGGCAAGAGTCTGGGACAACCAACCTGAAGGGTCGTTGGGCGTGAACACAGGGCTCACTTTTGATTCTCGCATGGGAGCCGACCTGAAAGGTCGTTGGGCGTGAGAGTAGAGCTCACTTATAACTCGCACTGAGGCAAGAGTTTGGGACAACCAACCTGAAAGGTCATTGGGCGTGAACACAGGGCTCACTTTTGATTCTCGCATGGGAGCCAACCTGAAAGGTCGTTGGGCGTGAGAGCAGAGCTCACTTATAACTCACACTAAGGCGAGAGTCTGGGACAACCGACCTGAAGGGTCGTTGGGCGTGAGCACAGGGCTCACTTTTGATTCTCGCATGGGAGCCGACCTGAAAGGTCGTTGGGCGTGAGAGCAGAGCTCACTTATAACTCGCACTGAGGCGAGAGTCTGGGACAACCGACCTGAAGGGTCGTTGGGCGTGAACACAGGGCTCACTTTTGATTCTCGCATGGGAGCCGACCTGAAAGGTCGTTGGGCGTGAGAGAAGAGCTCACTTATAACTCGAGGTGAGAGTTCGGGACAACCGACCGGAAGGGTCGTTGGGCATGAGCACGTGGCTCACTTTGATTCTCGCATGGGAGCCGACCTAGAAGGTCGTTGGGCGTGAGCGAGCTCACTTATAACTCGCCGGGGGCGAGTGCAGGGCAACCGGCACGAAGGTCGTTGGGGCGTGAACAGGCTCACTTCTCGCATGGGAGCCGACCTGAAGGTCGTTGGGCGTGAGCGAGCTCACTTATAACTTCGCAGGCGAGAGTGCGGGACAACCGACCAAGGGTCGTTGGCGTGGACCTGAGGGCTCACTTTTGATTCTCGCATGGGAGCCGACCTAAAAGGTCGTTGGGCATGAGAGCAGAGCTCACTTATAACTCGTACTGAGGCGAGAGTCTGGGACAACCGACCTGAAAGGTCGTTGGGCGTGAACACAGGGCTCAATTTTGATTCTCGCATGGGAGCCGACCTAAAAGGTCGTTGGGTGTGAGAGCAGAGCTCACTTATAACTTGCACTAAGGCGAGAGTCTGGGACAACCGACCTGAAGGGTCGTTGGGCGTGAGCACAGGGCTCACTTTTGATTCTCGCATGGGAGCCGACCTGAAAGGTCGTTGAGCATGAGAGCAGAGCTCACTTATAACTCGCACTGAGGCGAGAGTCTGGGACAACCGACCTGAAGGGTCGTTAGGCGTGAACACAGGGCTCACTTTTGATTCTCGCATGGGAGCCGACCTGAAAGGTCGTTGGGCGTGAGAGCAGAGCTCACTTATAACTCGCACTGAGGCGAGAGTCTGGGACAACCGACCTGAAAGGTCGTTGGGCGTGAGCACAGGGCTCACTTTTGATTCTCGCATGGGAGCCGACCTGAAAGGTCGTTGGGCGTGAGAGCAGAGCTCACTTATAACTCGCACTGAGGCGAGAGTCTGGAAGACTCTGGTCCAAGACCGGTGGCGATGGCGCTAGTCCGAGCCAGTAATAATACTCCGGTCCGAGACCGGTGGTGATGGCTTGGCCCCAAACGGGGGAGGTATAGCAATAGGTAAGCTGGTCTTTCCCGGCTTCGTCCGTCCTACCTCATGTTGACCTGGTCGTTATTACTGGCCTTGGGCTAACTCGCACCAACGGCCCTCTCCCTGTACTCACGGTATGTATGGTATAGGGCTAATAATAAAGCAAGAAGTACGTAAACCTTACTTGACCCTTGAGCTATGGCGACCCAACAGCTCTTGTGGTAAGCTTGGTTAGATAGTCTGAGCAGGGAACACCTGCACAGGCCTACTCACTATTTCCTGACCTGCGAACCGCTCCTGCTGACTTGATCATGCCTTCCCGACCTCTTTAAAGTCACATAGACTTGGCAGCTCTACGAAGTTTCCCGCTTATTCTTGGCTCTTCCCTGCGAAACATCTGCTTTCTTTTGTCTTTGGGCAGGCTTTTCTGTGAATAAAGCCCTTCCATGCGCCTATCCTTCTTCATGATTTCCTTATCATGTCAATCATTAATGCGCTTCCTCTCGTGATGACACCTGTCCAACGCCTTTACTGCTTATGCCTCTTGACGCCAGCTTTTTGACCCTTTTCTGTACACACCTTCTATCGGACGGCGCTTGGGTGTATACCCAAAAAGATACTCGGCTCGGCTTTCGATATTTCCTAAGAATGAATGAGTTTTATAAACCCTAAAGGCAGTCCGCCGCTTTCACTTTGGCGCTCCTTCTCTTTGTTCTTGGCCGCTTCTGGCAGTGCGACCTTCTGGCTTCCTGCTTACTCCCGACCTGTGACCTCCCTTGTTTCCGGCCCCTTCGCTTGCTTGCTCCCCCTAAACATGGATGGTAAGGAAATCTTCTGGTACTCATACTACATTTCTAACTTAGACCATCATGACTTGTCTTCGCTTCAATCCAACTTAGAGCTGGGTTCGGAATACGAGTTTCGTCTCCCTGGGCCGGACGAACATCCTTCTTCTCCTCCCGAAGGCTTTATCACCGTCTTCAGGGATCAAATCTTAGGAGGTCTTCGTTTTCCTTTACACCCTTTTCTTTCTGAGTTAAGTCAGTACTTCGGTACTCCGAACTAGAAATCGAAGCTCAGCCACTGGACGTAATAGTTCCAGCGCCGATCCAGAGTCTATTACCTGACCAGCCTTCGGCCGCTTCTGAAGACCAGTCAAGGGGCTCGATGACTCCATCAGCTTCCCCTCTTGCTATGCCTACAAGCTCTGCTGCACCGACCCAAGAATTGCCTCCCCCGGAACTCACCTTCGAAGCCTCCTGGAGACTTCCCTCGGAGACCGATCTTGCCCATGTATCTACTGCTGTCACATCTTCCATCCTTGGTAGGGTTGATTTACACGGAGACTTGGCCATCTCCTGGCGATCTACCAACTGCCAACTTTAGAGGAGCAGCCCTCCTGTAGAGGGGCTTGACCAGGTTGCCCGTTGCCTAGTATCGGTAAGCTCCTTCTCTCCTCTTAATTGTTAATATGTATTTATGACCCTTTTCCCTTCCTATGGCTGTTTGCAGACCTTTTCCGCGGGCTTGAGTGTCGTTCAACATGTAGCCGAGCTACAGCAAGAAAATGTGGCACTTAAGGCCCACCTCAAAGAACTAAAGCCTCCGATCACTTCCTCAGTTCCTCATGAGCCCCTACTCGGGGATCTGGATGCTTACCTGCGGGTCGTTGGGGAGTTTGCCACTTCTGCCCGAGCCATCTCCCATGCTACCTTTGACAAGATACAAAAATTGGAGGCGGCCTTACAGACAAGCGAGTCCCTGCTGGCCTTTGAAACTGAGCGTTGTCGTGCGGCAGTTGCTGAGTTAGAAAGCAGAGAGGCAAAGCTGATCTCCCAGTCAGCTGAGTTGAAATCATTGCAACAAAGCCAGGAGCTTCTGCAAATGAGATTAGCCGACGCCCAGGCTCAGGCTCTTGCCTCCGCTGCCCGGGAAGCGACCATGAAATCCCAATGGGAAACCTGCCAGGCTACTCTTCAGTCTTTACAGGCAGATCTCATGAAGGCCCAGGAAGCAATAACTCAGGGCCAAAATAACTTATCTGCGGTCCGCGCTGAGGCTACCACCAATAAGAGCGACTTGGATATGTACCGAGCTGGCGAACCAGAGCGACTAAGAATATACAGGCTGGCCTACGTCCATTTTTCCTTCTTCCTTCAAAAGTTGGGAAGTTGGATGACCTTGTTGCTGTGCTATGGGGCTGCTGGTGGGGTCAGACAGGCATTTGAGCAAGGTTTTCTACGCTCGGCGCCCCCTGCAACTTTTCTAGACACAGCTCGCCTGTCAAGGGAATTGCCCCCTGAAACTTTTCCTTCCTTCGAGGCGGACGATGGACTTTTTCTTCTAGAGGCTCCCCCCACTGCTACAGACTAGACTTCCCTTGATGCTTCAGCCCAAACCCTTCCTGATGCTGCTTCTGATGTACCAACTAGTCCCGCGCCTCCTTCCACTGTGCTTATCGAACCCGTAGTCCGTCCACTTGTTCCTACCGAACCAGTGCTACTTCTCCATGATGTTACTTAATGGGACGTATGCTGTAGTGTTGAAGTTGAATAGACTTATCTGTTTCTCTTTATCTGGATGGCTATACTGTGTTATTTGCGTGTTTCGTCCATGTCCATAACTTGCCCTTTTTCGCAATGAGTTTTTACAGCCTTAGCTAATCTCCTCATTGTTTTTCAGATGGCCTTTGTTGATCTGCTTTATCATTGTTTGTTCTGATATGCCCTATTGTCCTTCTGCCCAATGACTGTTTTTATACTAAGCCCGCTTCTTCTTTATGAGCCTCTACCCGAGCTACCTTTGCGGGGAGCTCGAACCTGACGAAAGCTGGGCTCTGCTTTTTACCCATGCTATACTTGTGAAACGTAGACCCTATTTCATGAGACTTGCTAATTTGATTTGCACGTCATTCCGCTGACTGCTCTGACTCCTCTTGTCCTGCTATTAGCGAAGAGTTGCACTAAATGCGCTTTTTTGCCTCCTTCCAGGTGCCCTATGAAGCGCCTCGTATCTCGAGCCATTGCTTTTCCTGTAATACCCTACGGCTCTGTTTTCGAGGAAAATCAAACGGCCTTCCCCTTTTCTCTGCCCCTGTATCAGTCGTCCGCTGTCGACTGACGAAAATATCCTCCCTCCTCAATGCCTATAAGTATCTTCCTTCTTCCTTCCTTCTCGTATGATTCGCCATCGCCGCCTATCGACTGACTCCCCTTGAGACTTTGTCGTGATTCCTTTCTTTCCCCGCTTTCACCTTTCCCCTTATTCTTTCTCCTTCCGAGGGTAATCCTCCTCATCATGACATCTTCCCCTTCCTGGTCTTCCCTAAGGTATACTTACGAAATCCCTGGCACTTCAACTTTTGCTGAATTGGATTGGGATGACCTAAGGTATACTTACGAAATCCCTACCAACATTCATCCCCTCATCCCTACTGGTGTAAACTTGTATTTCAATCCTCCGACTGGCTATTGTACCTTCTTCACAGAATAATTTGTGGTCGACCTTCGTCTTCCCCCACATCCCTTTTTATCTGGAGTGTGCCGCTACTTCAAGATCCCTTTAGGTCAACTAACACCCAATTCTGTAAGGACTTTGTGTGGCTTTGTAATACTCTGCGAAGTCTGTGAAGTCTCCTGGTCAGCTCCCCTTTTTCACTGCTTCTTCACCCTTACTCGGCTTGCTGACGACCTCTTTCATTTCCAAGCTCATAGTCATGCTGCTTTCTTCTCCCCTCTTCCTCCTTCGAGTGCCAACTGGAGGAAAAAATTCTTCTTTCTCTGATTTCCCGATGAAGTAAAGTGGCCCATACAATGGCAACCTGAGCTGCCCCTGACTCCAGCCCTGGAAGAATTTCATATGGACCTCTCCTTTAGTGTGGCTGCGACCCGAATGGAGGATTGGCGCTTGAATCTAACAAGACTGCTATCCGAGGACCTACTTTCTTATTTCAGGCTGAGCCCCCCTTCTCCTGAAACACCGCACTCCTTAGGTAAGTTTGTGCTTGCATTTGCTATGACTTCTCACTTTCTTTTTCCTCTGTTGAAATGACCCTCCTTGCTTTTGCGTATACAGCTGAAGTTTTGAATCGTGCATTAGAGATCCTGCCTTTGCCCATCAGTGATCTGGAAATACTACGGCGAGGTCGGACAATCTTGGAGAGGCGATTACTTCCCCATCCCGGATCCACCTCCGTCAGAGCGGCTACTCAGCCTACTTCCCGTCCTGCCTTCCCGACTTCTGTTCCCCGATCTATCTCTGCTACTATTCCCCGACCGGCCGCTCCTTCTCAATCGACTGCCACTCCGAGCCGGGGTCGTGGTTATGATCAAGTTAGTAGCTCGGCCAGACCCGTCTTTCGAGGAACCCCACGGGGATCTAGACGCGCCCGCTCAGCCCTCAACCGTGCAGGTCGAGGTTATTCTGGCCGGGGCACTATGGGCAGCAGTGCTCCAGCTTCTTCCCGGAGTCACCCTCGCTCTGATAGTTCTGACTCTGACAGCCAGCCCTTGCTCCACAGACTATGTCACGGACCTGGTCCGACTACCCAGGCTTTCAATCCTGTTCCTCCTACTACCGAAGTTCCCCCCTCTGCAACTGTGGCCGGCCCTGGCACCACTTCCACCTCCACTCCTCCTGTTCCTCCAGCGGTCTCCTCCGACCCCTATAGGGGAATACCAGCAGCGTCCCACTCTGTCCCTACCCCTGATGTAGAAACTAGTTCTCCAAGGGACCCTCCTTCTGATACGACGCCAACTGAACATGTTCTTGTGCCGCCTCCTGCTCCTCTTGGCCCGGTCGCCGGTCCTTCTTGATCTTCTTCTTATGCCCGCTATCGTTACAGGACTACTATCCCTTCTGAAGCTACCTTAGCTTTAAGACATGATACCCCCACGAGCACTCTGGTGATGAAAGGCCATCTTGGCAGTTTGTGGGCAAAGAGCATGAGCCAGATGAATGGCTTGTCTCCGTTAGCCCAGATGGAAAGATTTTCTAAGTCCTGGGCCAAAGTAAGTACCCCCTACGTCACGCCTATTATTTACTTCGCGTCTATTATTAGTTTGTCTTAGCTGAAGGTTATATCTTCTGATCCAAACTCATGCAGAATCCTTATCCCTGAACCAATCTTTCCACAACCTCCATCATCAAAATAAAGAACTCCAAGAGAAGGTCTCTAAATTGGAGCTCCAACTGAATGACCCGGGCCAGGCTAGTCAGGCACTACGAGCGGAAATCCAAGCCTTAACCAACCAAACCAAGCTACAGGAAACATCCCTGGTGCGAGTCAAAGATGAGCTTAAAGTTCTGAGAGAGGAGAAAAACACAGCTAAGGCAGGGCACCGGCAACAACTAGCCGAACGGACTCAGGAAATACAGTCCAAGGAAACCCTTCTGCAGGAGAGGAACAAGAAATTGGAGGTTTAGGCGACTCAACTAGAGACTCAGGAAGCTGAACTGAGGGCTCTGAGAGCAGAGCTATCCCAATCCCGGGCGGCTCTAACAGGAATATCCACTGCCCTGGCGGCCTATCAAGAAGGAGAGAGTGATCGCTGCCTTCGAAGTCGAGAATTGTATCTGAGATCTTTTGAGTTTTTATCTCAGGCTGGGGCACGCTTTTCTACATCTGTCCCTTACACAGCGGCTGGAGTTATACGGCAGCTTTATGCACAGAATTTCTTAAACTCCATTCCTCCTGCAGATTTTTTGGATCATGACAAAATTATTCAAGGATTCCCAGATGAAATTTTTGTTCCCTTTAAATGATTTGTACCAACTGTTTGTATGAACGAGCAACTGGACCCTTTTCTCATTCCTTTGAATGTACATATATATATCTTTAAGTTTTTACTTGACTGTCTTGCTATTCCGTGTCACTTGTCTGGCCTAACTTACACTTGCTAGGTCAGCTCTTCTAAACTCGGTAGGGTTGTAGGTAATTAGCACTCCAAGGTCAGTCTAGCCTCCTTCCTTGAGCGTCTTGCAAATAATAAGCCCCTGATGCTAATTTCCTGACGACCTTGTACGGTCCATCCCATTGAGGCGCCAACTTTGTTACATCCCCTGCGGGCTTCACTTGCTTCCAGACTAGGTCTCCTTCCCCAAAGAACCGTGGGATTACTCTTTTGTTATAGTTCTGTCTCATCCTCTGTCTGTAAGCTTCCAATCGAGCAGCTGTTTGTTCATGAACTTCACTGATGAAATCCAGCTCGGTCAATCGTCGCTCAGTGTTCCCTTCGTCATATAGCATTCTTCTAGCGTACGGCACCACGACCTCTAGGGGCACCACTGCTTCGTTACCATAAATAAGTGGAAAGACGTCAGACCTATACTTTCTCGGGGTGTCGTACAATAAGCCCACAGAATGCTCGGCAGCTCGTCCACCCAACTGCCTCTCGTATGGTCTAGCTTGACTTTGAGCCCACGCACTATTTCTCGATTAACTACTTCTGTCTGACCATTGCTCTGAGGATGAGCTACCGAAGTAAAGGCGTGAGTTATACCGAACCCCCTGCACCAAGTCTGTATCTTGTGTCCTTGAAATTGCCTTCCATTATCTAACACTAATTTATGAGGTAGGCCAAACTTGCAAAAAATATTCTTCCAAAGGAACTAATTCACAGCCTCCTCTGTAATTCTGGCCAGAGCTTCAGCTTCTACCAACTTGGAGAAGTAATCTACTACTACCAATAAGAAGCGTCTTTGACCCGTGGCCATTGGGAAAGGCCCTACTAAATCCATACCCCATTGATCAAACAGACGAGAAACTATAGAAGTTTTCAGCAGCTCAGTGGGTCGGTGCGTCAAGTTCTGATGCTTTTGACATGACAAACAAGTATTCACCAACTTCTGGGCATCTCTTTGTAGGGTAGGCCAGAAATACCCGGCCAGCAGCACTTTCCGTGCCAGCGTTCTTCCACCTGCATGATTGCCACAGCATCCCAAATGTATCTCGCGCAGTGCGTGATCTGCTTCTTCTGTATTCAGACACTTGAGCAGGGGTCTGGAAAATGACCTCTTGTATAGTTGATCTCCAATCATAACATAAGCATGGGCCTGTCTCCTGAGCAGACGCGCTTCTTCGGGGTCGGTTGGTGTAATTCCTTGTTGGAGAAAATTTATCATTGGCGCTCTCCAATCAATTACTCCTCCCAAATTATTCTGTAGATCTATCTGAGCTATAAGGAGGGTCTGTGCCATAAATCTGTCAAGTACCCAAGTGGTCAGGGAGCTAGCCATTTTGGCTAATTTATCAGCTCTTTCATTTTCAGCCCTAGGAACCTTAGTGACTATGATTTCCTTAAATTCCTCCTTCATCTTCTCATATGCTTCCCTATAAACTTGCATCTTGTTACTGTTTACTTCAAAATGTCCGGTCACCTGCTGGGTTACTAACTGAGAATCCGAATATACTATGACTCGGCTTGCCCCCACATGTCAAGCTGCTTGCAGACCTGCCAGTAAGGCTTCATATTCTTCCTCATTGTTAGTGTCTCTGAAGCTCAACCGGACAGCCAACTGCATTATGTCCCCCTGCGGAGATATTAGAAGTACACCCACGCCACTTCCATGATGGGTGGCCGACCCATCTACATAAACCTTCCAGATCTCCTCCAAATCTGTCTGATAAATCTCTGTCAAAAAATCTGCCAGAGCCTGTGCCTTAATCGCTGTTCAAGGCTGATATTGTATATCATATTCCCCTAGCTCAGTTGCCCATTTGATAAGTTGACCTGCTACCTCCACTTTGGTGAGAGCTCGGCTCATAGTGCTGTTTGTCAAGACGGTAATAGGATGTGCCAAGAAATACGGCCGGAGGTGTCGAGCCATGAGAACGAGTCCGTAAACCAACTTCTCCAGGGCTGTGTACCGAGACTCAGCCCCCTTCAATAGACGACTAAAAAAGTACACTGGCCGCTGTATATTGTCTTACTCTTTAACTAGCACTGCCCCCACGGGCTCAGGGGTAGCTGATAAATAAACTCAAAGGGGCTCTCCAACAACAGGTTTGAACAATGATGGTAAAGATTCCAGGTACTGCTTCAGCTCCTCATAGGCCTGTGTGCACTCTTCTATCCATTGAAACTTGGCAGCTTTCCTGAGCACTTTGAAGAAGGGCGCAGCTCGGTCCGCAGATCTGGAGATGAATCTGGACAGCGCCGTTATCCTGCCTACTAGCTTCTGCGTTTCCTTCAGATTCTGAGGGACCTACATGTTTCGGAGCGCTTGAACCTTCTCAGGATTGGCCTCTATCCCTTGCTCGGTCACCAAGTATCCCAGAAACTTTCCTCCTTTGTCTCCGATCAGACATTTCAAAGGATTCAGCTTTAAACCATACTATCTCAGAGTCCCACAGGTTTCTTCTACATCTACTATTAGATTGGACGCTAGGGGGATTTGATTAAGATGTCATCAACATAGACTTCGACGTTCCGCCCGATCTGCCCTCGGAAGATTTTATCCATCATTCTTTGGTAGGTGGCTCCGGTATTCCTGAGTCCAAATGGCATGACAGTATAGAAGAAAGTACCATCAGCTGTTATGAAACTAACCTTTTCCTGATCTTCCAGAGCCAAGGGTATCTGATGATATCCCGGTAAGCATCCATCATGCATATCCTCTCACAGCCAGCGGTCAAATCCACCATCTGATCAATGCGAGGCAGAGGATAGCAGTCTTTGGGGGTAGCTTTGTTGAGATCACGGAAGTCTATGCAAACCCTCCACTTATTGTTAGGCGTCTTTACTAACACGACATTAGAAAGCCAGGACGGGAATTGCACCTCCCGAACATGTCCCACTTTCTTGAGCTGATCCACTTCAGCTCGGATAATTTTATTCTAATCGGCAGAAAAATTCCTCTTCTTCTGCTTAACTGGCCTAGCTTCAAGTATTAAATGCAGCTTGTATTCAGCTATCTCTGGTTTGACCCCGGGTAGTTCTTCTGGGGACCAAGCAACAACATCTCTATTGCGAGTCAGGCATCGTATCAGCTCCAACTTAAGATCCGGGGGTAGGTCACTAGCAATGTGAGTGAGACTTTCCGCTCTGTCAGGATATAGCTGAATCTCTTTCCAAGAGATGGGCTCCTCTGCAATAGGTAAAGGCTCCTCCTGAAGAGCGTGTACACTACCCTCCTGAGTTCTTTGATTCTTGTGGGCTTCTACCCGGACCATGTCAATGTAGCAGCTACGGGATACCTTCTGCTCTCCCCTGACTTCCCCGACCTGCTCGCCGATCGGGAACTTAATCTTCTGATGAAAAGTAGAGACAGCAGCCCTGAACTCGTGCAGAGCTGGCCTTCCCAGGATGACGTTGTAGGAGGAAAGAGAATCCACCACTATAAAGGTGCTCCTTCTAGTGCGCACCAGTGGCTCAGTGCCCATAGATATGGCCAGCTTAATCTGACCCATAGGCTTGACTTCGTTGCCCGTAAATCTATATAGAGACGTAGTTACAGACTGAAATTCGGCGTCGTCTATCTGCATTTCCTCGAACGCAGGTCTGAATAAAATATTAACCGAGCTCCCGGTATCCACGAAGACCCGAGTCACTCGGCTATTAGCAATAACGGCCTTGATAATGAGGGCGTCGTCGTGAGGTAATTCTAGACCCTCCAAATCTTGTGGCCCAAAGCTGATAACAGGGCCTGACACCTCCTCCTGGCTGCACCCAACAGCTCCCATATATAACCGCCGACCATGTGACTTGCGGGCTCGGCCAGAATCCCCATCAGTGGGCCCTCCTGAAATCATGTCGATCTCTCGGACAGCAACGTTGCCCCAGTTCTCCACCTCCCTAGCATCTCTTTAGTCTTCCACGGGACCAGCTTGATTAGAAGGGCTTGCCAGGTCGGGCCGAGTCTGACGAGCACGCCCGGCTGCAGCCCGCTCTTCTTCCATTCTTTGTATTTGGGGCGCCAGGTCGGGAGGAAGCAAGCCCTACTCTGCAGCTCGCCTAGAATCACGGGCAAATTGGAAGCAATTACTGATATCACGCGTCTTGGACCGATGATATGTACAATACGGTAATCCCCTCGATCCAGGCCTGGGCGCGTGTACGGCAGCAACTCGAGGAGCTGGTCTGGCTCCTTGGCCGGGCTGAAAGGCAGGCCTGGGTTGAACGCGTTGAAGAGGCTGAGCCAACGGTTTGGGCACTCTTCTTTCAGGTCGGCTGCCCGGGGTAGCTATCTTCTCAGCCTTCCTCCTGGCTGACTGCGCCTCCTCTACTTTGATGTAGCAAGAAGCTTTTTCCACCATATCATCAAAATTCCGGGCAGGATTTTTGATGAGGTCCCTGAAGAATTCCCCCTCTAGCAATCCATGGGAGAAGGCGCTCATCAGTATTTCCGAGGTGGCAGAAGGGGCGTCATTGGCCACCTGGCTGAACCGATTGATATAGCTTCGCAGGGGCTCAGTTGGACCCTGCTTCAGAGCGAAAAGACAGTGGTCGGTCTTCTGATAATTACGACTACTGGCGAAACGGCGCAAGAAAGCCGTTTTGAAATCCAAAAAGTGATTGATGGACCCTGGGGGCAATCCATCGAACCACTTCTGCGCCGAACCCGACAAGGTATGTAAAAATACTCGGCATTTGACAACATCACTATACTGATACAATATAGCCGCATTTTTGAATTTCCGCAAATGCTCTTCTGGATCTTTGCTTCCATCATATTCTCCTATGTTTGGAGCTCGATAACCCCTCGGTAGGCTCTCCCTCAATATCTGAGCCGATAAGGGTACCTTGTCATCCGGATCTTCAGGCAGATCCTCGGCGGGGACAATAGCTTTTCCTTTTCTTGAGTCCCGAGGCAGAGGTAGAGAGCTTTCCGCCATCGACGCCTGCGGTTCTTCTCTCTTCGGACTATGTTCTCGAGGCCCGGATTGATGATAGTTGCGACGAGGCTCTCGGAATAAAGTGCGAGGAAGCTCTTCTGGCTGCTTCCTCTTCGAGCCCCTGTCAGAAACAGGAGCTGGCTCTCTGGATGCTTCAGGTGCCTGGCAAGGTCGAGAAACTGTTCCTTGCTTTTCAGAGGCGGCTTGCTTCTTGGCCTCCTTGAAGAGCTCGTACTCCCCGGCGGTCATGGTAACATTAATCCTCCGGCTGGAACTTTGACCAGATTCCTCCATCTTCACGCTCCGACTCAGGCTCTTATGTTTCCCATAGACTGCGCCAAATTTGATCCTGTCCGGAGGCTGAGTCGGATGAAGGTCGGTCGCGATGTACTAGTTGTTGACGGAGAGTCGCGGTGGCTCAAGGATGACCTGGACGTGTGTAGGAAAAAGCTCCCACGGGCGGCTGATGAGGCTGCAGGTCCTGCACACACTCAGATGATCCCCCCTCACGTTAGAGGCCAAAAACTAGGGAAAAAGTCCCCGGGTCAGGCCCTCCGACGCTCAAGTCAGGTACTTTTTCCCCGGAAAGTGTAAGAGAAGAATCTGAAAAAGTGAAAGATTGGTGAGGAATTACGAGTGAGCGTCCCCGCGTATGAGGAATCCTCCCCTTTTTTTGCACCAACAAGGGCTTCTAGAACCTGCAAGCATGTCAGAAAATGTTAGACACTGGGCTTTGTCATGTAGTGAATGACACCTGTCTGGCTATTATTGGCTATAAAGGCATCTTCTTGTTTAGGAACCTTCGTCTTTGCGCATATCCCCTGGTGTGTGATAATTACCCCCTGACAGGTAGTTATGATTCCCTGACTCCTTTGTTGTTTAGCTCCTCCGGTCTATTATAGCCTGTATCTACTTCACATCCCCCTGTCAGACCTGCTCCACTCTGTTAGCTTTGCCACCTAAATCAGGCCTTCGAATGTGTGTCTATGGCTTCGCGTCGTATCCTCGCAGATTTGCCGAGCCCTATCTGTGGTACCTACCCTGTGCCCTGCTCCCCAGCTTTCGAACGCAAGCCTGTAGACTGAGCTGTCTCTGATCAATTCTGCCGCTCCCGACCTGTACCTTGTGACTTGTGCTCGGGGCCTTCGAACGCAGGCCTGTAGATCGATCTGTCTCTAAACAGCTCTGCTGATCCCGACCCGTACCCTGTGACTTGTGCTCCGGGCCTTCGAACGCAGGCCTGTAGATCGATCTGTCTCTGAACAGCTCTGCTGATCCCGACCTGTACCCTGTGACTTGTGCTCCGGGCCTTCGAACGCAGGCCTGTAGATCGATCTGTGTCTGAACAGCTCTGCTGATCTCGACCTATATTCCTTGACTCGCATTTTCAGCAAACCCGTTCTCCTGAGCTGCTATCCCCTGCAACGCCTGTCCCTTGCAACGCCTGTCCCTGAGCTCCACCTGTCGTCGTCTTTTATCTTTCCGCTACCTTGACCCCTTGATTGACAGGTCTGCTCGACCTTTGACTACCACATATACCTGACTCTTGACCGCCTCCTATGCTTGATTTTTGACCGCCAAGTCACCTCGACTATTGACTGCCACATCATCTTGACTCGTGACTACCGCATCACATTGTCTTTTGACCGCTACATAGCCTTGACTCTTCTCCTCCCTTCTTCTAGGCCCCGCCACTACGCATCGTATCACTCATGAAATACCAATGTATACAAAATAATATTAAAAATCACGTAAGACATCCACACATCACAAACTCCTCTTATAGATTGCTAATTTTTATCTGACACCTTTTTTGAACAACCTATAATGGTCGTCCTGCCTATCTTTCCCTAGTTGAGATGTTACCATAATGTTGCCTATTTAGTTGTTTCAATGGTCGCTTTAACACTTTCAACCTCATACAGAGAGAATACTACCAAAAGTCACTCGTTATATGCTTCCATTCTGTTTGAACCAACTACAAAACTTCTAAATGTTTCATCCACATTTTGGAGAACCTGAATGACACTTCTATGCTCCCCTCGTCCGAACTGTTAGTTAGAGCCCTAGAGCCAATCATTTGATGATTGTATGGACTCATGTATATCATATTCTTGTATATCAATAAAGGCATTTGTTTGGTTATTATACTTATTTATATTAGTGCCAAATAGACTAAGTATAATAGCGTCCTTGAGTAGAAGGTTCATACCTATATCAATCGATTAGTTGAATCGATAGTGAGATGATATAGGGAACACTACTCTAAATCATTCCTAGTCGAGTATTAACATTCAGGGACAATGTTAATACAATAAGACTAGCATGTAGGTCAGCTCGATGACTTGATCTCACAAGTCATGGATATAGAGATATCAAGCTGACACATGGGTATGCATTAGAGAATGTATACTGAATGACCCGCCATGAGAAAGTATCATGGATCGTTATATGAGTGTCATATACTTTCTCATGTGACTATTAGTATGACTATTAGTCCTTAGACCTGAAGTCACCATGGATCCCTACATAAGGAGTTATGTACTTTGGTTTCGTCAAACGTCACCCGTAACTGGGTGGACTATAAAGGCGATTACTGGGTATATAACGAATTATGTAGAGGGATGTGAGTGATGTAGATGGGATCTATCCCTCCCATATGACGGGAGCGACATCGGTATTCTTGATAGAGTGAGACCACTAAGTGCATGACCATGCCCAAATGAGTCAACATTAGATGTTGAGCTCATTTGATCGAGTGAGTCTACTTGGAGTTCAAGATTTAGATTGATTAGAGGATGACACGGTCTATGCCTCATATTGATCAATCTAGACGTCTAGGATAGAAGGACACTTGTCATTATTTTGTGAGTAGTCACAATTGGTAGTCACAAGGTGATGTCGGATCTCGACATTCTTGTAACTTGGGTAGTAATGATGTGTTGCTAGATACCGCTCATTACTTATGCTCCTAAATGGGTTTAGGGCATTGCCAACGTTACAAGAACCTATAGGGTCACACACTTAGGACAATTAGGTGGAGATTAGGTTCATATAATGAACCAAGAGGATTAGATTCATTTGATGAATCAAATTGGATTAAGAGTAATCCTAATTGGGCTAACTTGAGTTCGACTCAAGTTGATTCATGTGTTAAATGAGTCTAATTTAGATTTTGACTCATTGAATCAATTTAATTTAATGAATTAGATTCATTATATTAAGTTGGCTCGAATCAAATGGTTGGATTAGATCCACCATGGTAGAGATTGAGTCAAGTTTGACTTGACTTGAGAAGGAAGACCAAAGGTTAATTTTGACTTGACCTTTTTGCCACCTCATTGGTGAGTTGGCATTAGGTGGACCAATAATGATGTTCCACATCATCATGGGTGCCACCTCATGGAAGTAACAAAGCCACTCTCTTAATGGTTTCATATTAATTGCAATTAATGTGATTTTATGGTTTCATATTAATTGCAATTAATGCAATTAATGTGAATTTTGAAATGTGGCCGGCCATTTGGTTTTTGGGTGGAAAAATTCATTTTTCATTCACTTGTGTGCATCTTCCTCCTTCTCCCTCTCAAGCTCTCCCTCTCCCTCTCCTCCCTTGGCCGAACCACATAGGTGCTAGCACACCTTGGTTTTTGGTCATCTCCATCTAGTGTGTCCGTGTGGATACTTCTAGAGGACCGGTGCTTGACGGTCTTGAGATCCGGCATCATTTGGACGAGCGGGAATGCGAAGGGCATCGCATCAAGGGTAAACACTTTTTCCTCATAGAGCTAAGTAGTAGATCAGTTTTTGAACTCGTACAAGAAATAGTTTTTCGAATTTTTATACGAATCTTTGCACGGATCTACGGCTTTGGGTCCTTCGGGGTTTCCGCGACGCGAAAAAGCGATTTTCGCGGCTCGAAGAACCCAACACGAACAAGGTCACTCACTGCACAAGGCGAGTGATCCGACAAACATCTAACCAATAAGAAGTTTGCCTATCCATAAATCTTTTTTGCATCCATCATGAATTCACCAGAACTCAAGTGTAACTTACACCAGATGGAGTTGTTTGTCCAAGTGTAAAAGCACCCCTCGGAAACCATATCCACCAATCCTGTCGAGAGGAAATATTTAGTGATGTCCTTAGTCTTGCATGCAGTAACCTCCCCTTGTTTTTAAGAATAAGAAAAATAAGAGAGCATGTTTTTAGTAACTGTGACAATTTGTATCACGTAGTGTTTCAAAAGCACATGATTTGAATCCTCCATATATTTGTGCCACTTATAAAGTTGTGTTTGGATGCTCTACATCACTTTTAAAATTGTAGACAATTGTATGTGGCACTGCCTTGAACAATATTCCTAGAGCATTTGTAAAGTTTAGTGTATGTAACGTCACTTAACTCTTCGGCAGCTTTCAGTGTCAAGAAAGAGTCCATAGCCCACCCAAGTCCAGTTGAGAATTGACTCTTCGGCAGCTTTCAGTGTCAAGAAAGAGTCCATAGCCCACCCAAGTCCAGTTGAGCCAAATTTTAGAGTGTTCAAACTTATTTAACAAGATTATTTAGTCAAGCCAAACCAATCTAAAACGAATCAAGTCAGTAAATTGATTATTTAAGCTTCGCTTGATTTAATTTTTACGAGCTTGAGCTTAGTTCAAGTTTGACATAAGCTTGATTCGTTTAGATATTATCGGATTCTCAATTCAATCTTGTTTGAAACTTTTATTTGTTTAATTAGTTATTAAACTTAATAATTCAAATTTATTTATTCATTTTAAAATTATTTTTTTACTTATTTAACATATTGGTTTATTGTTGAACATGATTAGTAAACATTATTCATAAATGTTATTAACGAACATTGTTTACGAACATTATTCATATGTTTAAGCTTGTGTGTTTAATTTAATAAATTATTTAAGCTTATTTAATTAATCCTATGTATATTGAAGGAATATAAATAAGCTCTTATCATGTCAAATACCAAACTTGTTCATGAAAATTTTGCAGAACTTTCTTTGCTTACGATGACTTCTATCATATGGTAAAATGGGTCTCTTATTGGGGTGAACTATAACACTTAATTTGAAGAAGTAATGAATGTGATCCTGAAGACAAATTAAAATGCCCATGTCCAGTAAAAGATCAAATGGAGCATATTATTAAAGAGAGCTGCTTTCCCGCCCAACCCCTCCCGTCAACGCACACCCCCTCCACCTCCCCTCTCTCTCTCTGCCAAAAGACGCATGTAACCTCCTCTTTATTTTTTTTTTTTAATTCATTTATAACCTGCGCACATTTAATTCAATAAACATTTTTAATTAATTGTATTTAAAAATAACTCTCATACAATTATATTTTAAATTTTATTTAATTTTATTTTTTAATTAATTTAATTTATTATTTTTTATCAATACTTTATTTTCCAATTTTATATAAATTTTATTTAGTTTTTATTTTTTAATTAATTTAATTTATTATTTTTTATCAATATTTTATTTTTCAATTTTATATAAATTTTATTTAGTTTTTATTTTTTAATTAATTTAATTTATTATTTTTTATCAATATTTTATTTTTCAATTTTATATAAATTTTATTTAGTTTTTTTAAAATTAATTTAATTTATTATTTTTTTCATAATACTTAATCGTACTTGAACCCAACCTTCTTCACCATACCTAATTAGTGCAGCTATTGCCCTGAATCCACAATGACCATCAGGTTGAACATCAACAGTGTGAGAAATATAACGCTGCAGAGGCACAGGTAATTTCTCAATATAAGTATCACGGATGGGTGGAACTAAAGAGTGATTATGGGTCGTTTGAGTATTGTGAACCTTCGACCCTCTTCCACGTCTTCCTCTCCCTTGAGATGTTGCAATCGGTTGAGAGACCCTAGATCTTGAAGTGGATGCTTCTCCGAAAGAAGATATGCGGCGTCCACTTTGCTCATCTCTACCCGTAGGTCGACCTCTATGTTCTGTGTTGTATGAAGGAGCTCGCAATGTACTTTGAGAAGGATCAATCATATCAAGAAATTTGTTTATCATATGCTCTCGCATATATGGATCCATCCCATCTAATATCTCAACAACGTGGGATGTCCTGTTAGGTTCTGCTCCCTCGTCATTAAACTGATGTGCGTACATCGACAATCTCCTCCAATGAGCGTTGATACTCTGAAATGGAATTGGAATGGAAAAGTAATTGTAATGTGCAAGATCATGCTCGCATGGCAATCCGTATACAATTTTGATAGAACAGCTACATCTGCCGGATAGCTGGTGAGATGCTTCCTCAATACATTTTAGCTGACCAGAAATTAACTTCATTGCCTCTAATGAAATCTGACACCTTATTTGACTGAAAATGTCATCATGTAAATGTTGATGGCGTGGAATGTTCAGAGATTTTTCGAACGACTTCTTAATATCCCCGAACTGAATTCTCAATATCTTATGTATTTTTTCAAAAGATGTCTGTAGGGATGACATGGTATCTCCCAAATATAACTTCAATCTCGCATGTGCAGATTATGCCCTGTAATAAAAAAAATGCATTGTGTTTAAATACTGAAAAGAATTGAAATACTACAATAATGAACAAAATTTAAATAATAAAACTATAAAATGACTATACCTTTGATTTGAATTACTCCCGAGGTGCATACATGTATCAACCCATGCTGAAACAAACCGCTCTTTGTAAGGTGTAACCATGTATCCCAAAGATAATTTAGAGCATCCTCGAATCGTTAATACTCTTTGCGCATGACATCCCACTTATGCTGATAAGACCATTGTGTCGATGAATTAATGAGTGAGTGTCATGATACATAAAAATGTTGTCACTCCAGACCAAGCATAGGGGTGCATTTCTTCATTACGCACTGGTTTATGTGCCAAATACAAAGGATGTGACGTGCATTGGGAAAACATGTTTTAATTGCATTAATAAGCGACAAATCCCAATCTGAAACAAATACCAATGGCAACGATGCCTTCTTTTCAACCATCTACTTCTTTAAGGTACCTAATACCCATGTCAGTTGCTCTGTCTTCTCATTACTAAGATATGCAAACATAAGTGAGTAAGTTCGCATTGTGGATGTGATACCCACAACCTCCAATAGTGGTATCCGATACTCATTGGTTTTGTATGTGTTGGGTTTTTCGGGCCGCGAAAATCGCTTTTTCGCATCGCGGAAACCCCGAAACCCCCTAGCCATTGGATCCATGCGAAGAAAACTTTCGAAAATACGAGTACGAGTTTCAAACTATGATTTACAGTAGATCTACAAAGGAAAAACATTTTATACCTTTGAAGCGTGCCCTCACAAATCCCGCTCGTCCAACGGTACACCGGATCTCGAAATTGTCAACGTAGACAACTCTCTAGTGAGATCCATACGAACAAGAAGTGTTCTCTAACACTCAAAGATGGAGAAGAGAGCACCACAAGTGTGCTAGCACTCTCTAGGGCTCTCGGGTAGGATTGGAAGAAGAAGAAAGGAAAAGAAGAGAACACACTCCTCTAAAATCTCTATGTGACTTTCACTAACCTTTCTTCTTGGATTAGATTCACTCTCCTTTCTTCTCCCTTGCTTGAAACCCACGACCAAGAGAAGAGAAGGAGCAAGAAGAGAGCTTAGGAGGAGGAAGATCACTTGAATGAGAGTTACACTTGCAAAATAAAACTCTTTTCATCTAATTAAGTGGTTTGTAACCTCCATGGAATGCCAAGAGTCGCAACTCTTGGTAACTCCCATGAGCTGGCATCCCACTTAAGCAACCATGATGATGTGGAGCATCATTATTGGCCTACTCAATGCCAACTCACCAATGAGGAGGCATAAAGTCAAGTCAAACTTGACTCTTCATCTTCCTCTCAAGTCAAGTCAAACTTGACTTAATCTCTCTCATGGTTGATCTAATCCAACCATTTAATTCAAGCCAATTTAATATAATGAATCTAATTCATTTAATTAAATTGATTCAATGAGTCATAATCTAAATTAGACTCATTGAACACATGAATCAACTTGAGTCCAACTCAATTAGCCCAATTAGGATTACTCTTAATCCAATTTGATTCATCAAATGAATCTAATCCTCTTGGTTCATCATATGAACCTAATCTCCATCCACTTGTTCTTTGTGTGTGACCCAATAGATTCTTGTAACGTTGGCAATGCCCCTAAACTCATTTAGAAACATAAGTAATGAGCGGTATCTAGCAATACATCATTACTACCCAAGTTACAAGAATGTTGAGATCCAACATCACCTTGTGACTCCTCACAATATATGACAAGTGTCCTTCTATCCTAGACATCTAGATTGATCAATGTGAGGCATAGACCATGTCATCCTCTAATCAATCTAAATCTTGAACTCCAAGTAGACTCACTCAATCAAATGAGCTCAATATCTCATATTGACTCATTTGGGCATGGCCATGCACTTCGTGGTCTCACTCTATCAAGAATACCGATGTCTCTCCCGTCATATAGGAGGGATAGATCTCATCTACATCACTCACATCCCTCCGCATAATCTGTTACATACCCAGTAATCGCCTTTATAGTCCACCCAATTACAGGTGACGTTTGATGAAACCAAAGTACATAACTCCTTATGTAGGGAACCATGGACGTCAGTGTTGGTTGCTACTCGGAAAACCTATAGGTTCCACTGTACAAAAATTTTGTACAAAGGTCTGAACCTTTTCCTAGCTACCATGTGTTCTTTTAAATTAAATTTTGGATCGCCTGCGGAACTTAACACGTTTGATCCAAAACTTAATCTATTTGTTCTTTTAGGTTTTGACTTGGATCTCCTGCGGAACTTAACACGTTCGACCCAAGTCTCCTTAAGTTATTAATTTCATTAAATATTAATTTCCATAAAAGGTTCCCAGTACTGACGTGGCGAGGCACATGGCCTTCTTGGATATGGGAGCAACCACCACCGACTAGACAAAACCTTTAATAGGAAGCTAATATTTAATTTCCTAAAATAACTTTAGGTTAACCAAAGAGAACAATCAAATCACAAGGAAAAGAAAAAACAAAAGAACACAACTTCGAAAAACCATATTCGAAATTCTAGAACGTAAGCCTCTTGTATTTGGTATTATTTCCATAAATAACTAGCATGATGCGGAAATAGAAATTACTAGTTATACCTTGTAGAAAAACCTCTTGATCTTCTACCGTATTCCTCTTCTAACCTCGGACATTGTGTGGGCAACGATCTACCTAGATGAGAAACCACCAACCACCTTCTTCTCCTCCAAGCAAGGTTCGGCCACAAAGGAAGAACTTTACCAAAGAAGAAAATCAAAATACTAACCAAGCTCCAAGAGATGCTAGCTTTCTCTCCTTCTTCTTCTTCTTCTCCAAGTAGTATCCGGCCACCACAAGAACTCCAAAAGAGATGGAGTATTCGGCCACCACAAGAGGAAGAGAGGGAGAGGGTAATGGCCGGCCACAACACCAAGGAAAAAGGGAGAGAAAACAATAGAGGTTGTGTCTCATGAAGGCACCCCTACCCCTTCTTTTATATTCCTTGGCCTAGGTAAATTAGGAAATTTAATTACAATAAAATTTCCTTAATTTTTCTTGACATGAATTAATTGAGAAAAATAAAACAAAATTTCCCAATTAACTTGAGATGGCCGGCCACATCATTGGAAACAAAAGAGGACAAGTTTTAATCAACAATTAAAACTTCCTAATTTGTTTCCAGAAATTTTAAAAAATAAAATTTCTCTTTAAAATCTCTTCATGGTTGATAAAAGGAAATTTCTATAATTTTAATTTTATCAACATGTGAATAATTTTTAAAGAAAAAATAAAACATCTCTCCAATCTACAAATAAGGAAAGAGATCTAATCTCTTTCTTTAATCTTTTGTAGATCTTTTACAAGAGATTTTTTAATTTTAATTCTCTTTAAAATATATCTTCCACATAATAATAAAAATTAAAATTCAATTTCTTTTTAATTTTATTAGGGCCGACCACCCAATATTATACCTAGGCCGGCCCTAGCTTGGTTCCCAAGCTAGCTTGGCCGGCCCCTATTGGTGGGTATAGAAGGTGGGGATAGGTGGGTATAGAACTCTATAAATAAGAGGCTACGATAGGGACCGAGAGGAGGAATTGGTGTTGGTCTCCCGATAAAATTAAGCATCCCGTGTTCGCCCCGAACACACAACTTAATTTTATCAATGATAATTCATTCCACTAGAGAACTATCATTGAACTACCGCACCAATCCCAAATTATATTTTTGGGCTCCTTCTTATTATGAGTGTGTTAGTCTCCTTGTGTTTAAGATATCGAATGTCCACTAATTAAGTGAGTTACTGACAACTCATTTAATTAATATCTAAGTCCAAGAGTAGTACCACTCAACCTTATTGTCATGTCGGACTAAGTCCACCTGCAGAGTTTAACATGACAATCTTTATGAGCTCCTCTTGAGGACATTATCAACCTGGTATCTCTAGGACACAGTTTCCTTCTATAATCAACAACACACACTATAAGTGATACCATTTCCCAACTTATCGGGTTTATTGATTCAACGAACTAAATCTCACCCATTGATAAATTAAAGAAATAAATATCAAATATATGTGCTTGTTATTATATTAGGATTAAGAGCACACACTTCCATAATAACTGAGGTCTTTGTTCCTTTATAAAGTCAGTATAAAAGAAACGACCTCAAATGGTCCTACTCAATACACTCTGAGTGTACTAGTGTAATTATATAGTCAAGATAAACTAATACTTAATTACACTACGACCTTCTAATGGTTTGTTCCTTTTCCATTTTGGTCGTGAGCTACTGTTTATAATTTATAAGGTACTGATAACATCATCTTCTGTATGTGACACCACATACTATGTTATCTACAATATAAATTAAATGAACAACTACAAACAAATGTAGACAATTAGACCAAATGTGATTCTTTATTCATAATAAATGTTTACAAAGCTTAAGCTTTCAGTATACATTCCAACAGTCAGGTCTAAGGACTAGTAGTCATACTAATAGCCACATGAGAAAGTATATGACACTCATATAACGATCCATGATACTTTCTCATGGCGGGTCATTTAGTATACATTCTCCAATGCATACCCATGTGTCAACTTGATATCTCTATATCCATGACTTGTGAGATCAAGTCATCGAGTTGACCTACATGCTAGTCTTATTGCATTAACATTGTCCCTAAATGTTAATACTCGACTAGGAATGATTAAGAGTAGTGTTCCCTATATCATCTCACTATCGGTTCAACTAACCGATTGATATAGGTGAGAACCTTCTACTCAAGGATGTTATTATACTTAGTTTATTTGGCACCAATACAAGTAAGTATAATAACCAAAATCAAATGCTTTTATTTATATAGAATATGATACAACAAGTCCAAAATACAATCATCAAATGATTGGCTCTAGGGCTCTAGCTAACAATCTCCCACTAGCACTAGTGCCAATCAGTGTAGGCTCTAAGCCCCAATGACCTAGTGTGACCATCATGCTTCCTCTGTGCCAAAGCCTTGGTCAAGGGATCTGCGATGTTAGCCTCTGTAGGTACTCTACAAATCTTCACATCTCCTCTTTCAATGATCTCTCGAATGAGATGGAAGCGCCATAGTATGTGTTTGGTCCACTGGTGTGAGCAAGGTTCCTTCGCCTGTGCTATAGCTCCATTGTTGTCACAATAGAGCTCAATGGGGTCAGCAATGCTAGGAACCACCCCAAGTTCAGTGATGAACTTGCGGATCCAAACTGCCTCCTTTGCTGCCTCTGATGCAGCAATGTACTCGGCTTCTGTTGTAAAATCAGCTACTGTGTCCTGCTTCGAACTCTTCCAGCTGACAACACCACCATTAATGCAAAATACGAACCCCGACTGCAATCTATAGTCATCCTGGTCGGTCTGGAATATAGCATCACTGTAACCCTTTACAGCTAGCTCATCATCGCCTCCATATATCAAGAAATATTCTTTAGTCCTTCTCAAGTACTTAAGAATATTCTTGACCGCTATCCAGTGACTTTCACCTGGATCTGACTGTTATCTGCTCGTCATGCTCAAAGCATACGAGACATCAGGTCAAGTACATAGCATGGCATACATGATCGATCCTATGGCTGAGGCATAAGGGATCTGATCCATGCGGTCTCTCTCCTCTCTAGAAGAGGGACCTTGAGTCTTCGAAAGACTCACGCCATATGACATCGGTAGAAATCCCTTCTTGGAGTTCTGCATGGCAAACCGTAGGAGTACCTTGTCAATGTATGTACTCTGACTTAGGCCAATCAATCTCTTAGATTTATCTCTATAGATCTGAATCCCTAGAATGCGGGATGCTTCACCTAAGTCCTTCATTGAGAAGCAACTCCCTAGCCAGGTCTTGACAGACTGAAGCATAGGGATGTCCTTCCCAATGAGTAGTATGTCATCCACATACAATATGAGGAAGACAACTATATCCCCTACAACCTTCTTGTAGACACAAGGCTCATCGTCATTCTTGATGAAACCAAACTGTTTGATCGCATCATCGAATCGAAGATTCCAGCTTCGAGAAGCTTGCTTTAGTCCATAAATGGACCTATGCAGCTTGCATACTGTGCTAGTATGCTTTGGATCTACAAAACCCTCAGGTTGTGTCATGTACACATCCTCGAGTAGGTTTCCATTCAGAAACGCGGTTTTGACGTCCATCTGGCAGATCTCGTAATCGTAGTAAGCTGCAATAGCAAACATGATCCGAATGGACTTAAACATCGCTACTGGAGAAAAGGTTTTATCATAGTCAATACCATGAATCTGCTTGAAACCTTTAGCTACCAAGCGACCCTTGTAGATAAGTTCATCCATGTCAGTCTTTCTCTTAAAGACCCACTTGCACCCAATGGGTTTTACCCCTTCAGGTGGATCAACCAAAGTCCATACTTGGTTGGTGTACATGGATTCCATCTCGGATCTCATGGCCTCTATCCATTTCTCGGAATCTGGTCTCATCACAGCTTCCTGATAGGCGGTAGGCTCATCATCTATGAGCACAACGTCATCATGGTCAGACAAGAGAAATGAGTATCTCTCAGGCTGACGACGTACCCTATCAGACCTGCGAAGAGGTATGTCTACTTGAACTGGTTGTTGTTTCTCAACTCTTTGTGGAACAACATCATCCACAACACTTTGTGATTCCAGTTCAACTTCCATCGAGGCATCAGTGCTATTGTTCGCATCTTGAACTTCTTCAAGATCGAACGCGCTCCCACTAGTCTTTATAGAAACAAAGTCCCTTTCTAGAAAGATCCCAATCTTTGCCACAACTACCTTGTGCTGACTGGGAATGTAGAAGTAATATCCCTTAGTTTCCTTGGGATATCCAATAAAGTAGTACTTGTCGGATTTGGGTCCTAACTTGTCTGAGACTTGACGTCGAACGTAGCCTCACAACCCCAAATCCTCATGAAAGACACCTGGGCATCTCTCCCAGTCCATATCCTATATGGTGTCTTTATCACGGCCTTGGATAGAACTCGGTTAAGTATAAAAGCTGCCGTGTCTAGAGCATAACCCCAAAGGTATGTCGGAAGATCTGTGTGACTCATCATAGATCGTACCATATCTAATAGGGTACGATTCCTCCTTTTGGATACACCATTCCACTGTGGTGTTCCAGGAGAAATGAGTTGGGATAGGATCCCACACTCTGCTAGATAGTCACGAAACTCATGGCTAAGGTATTCTCCACCTCGATCGGATCGAAGTATTTTAATACTCTTGCCTAGCTGGTTTTGTACTTCATTCTTGAATTCTTTGAACTTTTCAAAGGATTCAGACTTATTTGTCATCAAGTACACATAACCATATATACTGAAGTCATCAGTAAATGTGATGAAGTACCTATAACCACCTCTAGCAGCGACATTGAAAGGGCCACATACATCACTATGTATAAGTTCTAACAAATCAGTCGCTCTCTCGCTGTGCCCACTAAAGGGAGTCTTGGTCATCTTGCCTCGTAGGCATGACTCGCATATCTCATATGATTCTAAATCAAATGAGTCCAGCAAACCATCCTTATGGAGCTGGGATAAGCGCTTGTCATTTATATGACCTAAGCGACAGTGCTAGAGATAGGTTTGGTTCAGGTCATTTGACTTGAACCTCTTGGTATTTATGTTATAGATAGGGCTCTCAAGGTCTAGAATATAGAGTCCGTTCATCAGAGGTGCACTACAATAGAACATATCGTTTAAATAGACGGAACAACATTTGTTCTTTATTATAAACGAAAATCCTTTCTTGTCCAAACAAGAAACTGAAATTATGTTCTTAGTCAAGGCAGACACATAACAACAATCATCTAATTCTAGTACAAGCCCAGAGGGAAGAGATAGATGGTAAGTTCCTACAGCAATATCAGCAACCCGTGCTCCATTGCCTACTCGTAGGTCTATCTCATCCTTCGTCAATGCCCTGCTATTCCTCAGCGCTTGTATATTAGTACAAATGTGCGAAGCACATCCGGTATCTAATACCCACGATGAAGAAATAGAGAGGTTGACTTCTATAACATGTATACCTGAAGTAGAAATCTTATTTCTCTTCTTCGTAAGATCTTTCAGGTATTCTTTGGAGTTCCTCTTCCAGTGCCTTGCTTGTCCTTGATATAGGTGACAAAGATGTTCAACTATATCGTAAGCGCCCATCAACTCATGTTGCTTCTGAAGCTAAGAGTTCATGGTTGCGAGCATAAGACAGGACACATCTAATGCGTCATCTTGATGCTTCTTGTAAGCATCTCGGTCTGCTCGCGTGGCAGTGGCAGGAGGAGCCTCCGGAATAGGCTGCTCCAGAACGTACAGTTTACGTTCTTGGGTGAGAACTATTCTCAGGTTCCTGTACCAGTCCAGGAAATTTGCTCCATTGAGCTTGTCCTTCTTAAGGACAGATCGTAGAGAGAAGGTGTTCGTATTCGACGTCATGGTAATCTACAACAGAAATAAATGCAGAAATAAATATCATATTCTTAATCATTTAATTAGGCCTTTAACTAAATGATGCTCCCACTGAATTCTATAATTCATGTGGGACAAGATCCACATCATACTAACCCTTGAGTCAGCTTTGGCTAATACGCCCAAGACTTAGTATGATCGGTAGGTAACGATTACCAATTACATCTCTATGCAACTCTTGTTTATAGGATCAATATCCGCATTTATATTAAAACTTGAGTTAGCTTTGGCTAATACGCCCGAGAGTTAATATATATGTGATTTTGACCTATTTTTCCAACCGTTGGAAGAATGCCTATAGTTATACTCGATCCAACCGAGTTAACTAGGAATACTCAATCTAATTGAGTTGTACTCACCCATGCGTTGATAGGCGGGACCAAGATTGTCCCTCCGTACCCTACCAAGATAGTATGTGTTGCTCTGCTTTGGCAGATTCAACAACAACATGCGATCGAGGTAGTAGTAGGTATCACAGCATGGTAGGCATTACGAGTTGACGCGTTTTAGATGTAATCTAAACGATGATGCGTATCATATACTCGATAGATCTAATCTAATAGAAGAGTGCATCATGTGCACGATTTAGATCTAATCTAATCACTAGGCACTAATTAATTACTTAAACATGCATCATATATACACAAGCAATTAATTAAATTTTGTGATTATGTCATGGCCCTACTACGATCTTGTCAAGTCAATGAGAAGATCGGATGGTCAACCTAAGGTCAATAGCTTCTCAAGCTCCTTCCTTTTGACCACCTTGTGTTGCTCGCGCCTTCCTCGTAACTCCGTCTCGAGTGGATCTTCCACCGCTCCAATTTTGTACATTACAATTTTAGAAACTCGAGTTACATTCGAGTCTAAATCTAATTTACAACAAGAATAAAATAGAAGGCACGACGCGCAGGTCGCGAATCAAAATATAGCACACACATCACATGACGGCACGCAGACCGTATTATGAATTACAACATAAATCCAATCACATTGGGTCTTTTTGGGCCATGACTATCACAAAATTAATATATAATTCAAAATTATATATTTTCATAATTTTCTGTAATTTTTTTTATAATTTTACAATTTTATGAGTAAATTTTTCCTGGCGGTCCCGTTTAGCATTTTTGGGCACAATCGCGGAACGAATCCCTTTGCGGGGCCAGGGACAGCACCCCTACCCGCGATCTAACCATCGCGAGGGTTCCTTTGCGATCTAACAGCGCCTAAGCCCGCTGTCCCAAAAAAGTTTGGGGCGAAACTTTGCCGTTTTGGAAAATTCTTCTCGGTAGTCGAAGCCTACAAGTGCCGAAACACTTGTGCTTCGCTTCTACGAGAAAAATACCCATAAAAACTCTAAAAACCATAAAATTACAGAATATCACAGAACTGAATTTTTGTCATGAAAACAAAAACTAAACTCGTACAAGCTTCACACGTGGCTCTGATACCACTGTTGGGTTTTTCGGGCCGTGAAAACCGCGTTTTCGCGTCACGGAAACCCCGAAACCCCCTAGCCATTGGATCCGTGCGAAGAAAACATCCGAAAATATGAGTACGAGTTTCAAACTATGATCTACAATAGATCTACAAAGGAAAAACATTTTATACCTTTGAAGCGTGCCCTCGCAAATCCCGCTCGTCCAACGGTACGCCGGATCTCTAAGTTGTCAACGTAGACAACTCTCTAGTGATATTCACACGAACAAGAAGTGTTCTCTAACACTCAAATATGGAGAAGAGAGCACCACAAGTACGCTAGCACTCTCTAGGGCTCTCGGGTAGGATTGGAAGAAAAAGAAAGGAAAAGAAGAGAGTACACTCCTCTAAAATCTCTATGTGACCTTCACTAACCTTTCTTCTTGGATTAGATTCACTCTCCTTTCTTCTCCCTTGCTTGAAACCCACGACCAAGAGAAGAGAAGGAGTAAGAAGAGAGCTTAGGAGGAGGAAGATCACTTGAATGAGAGTTACACTTACAAAATAAAACTCTTTTCATCTAATTAAGTGGTTTGTAACCTCCATGGGATACCAAGAGTCACAACTCTTGGTAACTCCCATGAGGTGGCACTTCACTTAAGTAACCATCATGATGTGGAGCATTATCATTGGTCCACTTAATGTCAACTCACCAATGAGGTGACATAAAATCAAGTCAAACTTGACTTAATCTCTCTCATGGTTGATCTAATCCAACCATTTAATTCAAGTCAATTTAATATAATGAATCTAATTCATTTAATTAAATTGATTCAATGAGTCATAATCTAAATTAGACTCATTGAACACATGAATCAACTTGAGTCCAACCCAATTAGCCCAATTAGGATTACTCTTAATCTAATTTGATTCATCAAATGAATCTAATCCTCTTGGTTCATCATATGAACCTAATCTCCATCCACTTGTTTTTTATGTGTGACCCAATAGGTTCTTGTAACGTTGGCAATGCCCCTAAACTCATTTAGAAATATAAGTAATGAGCAGTATCTAGCAATACATCATTACTACCCAAGTTACAAGAATGTTGAGATCCAACATCACCTTGTGACTACTAATTGTGACTCCTCACAATATATGACAAGTGTCCTTCTATCCTAGACATCTAGATTGATCAATGTGAGACATAGACCGTGTCATCCTCTAATCAATCTAAATCTTGAACTCCAAGTAGACTCACTCAATCAAATGTGCTCAATATCTCATATTGACTCATTTGGCATGGTCATGCACTTCATGGTCTCACTCTATCAAGAATACCGATGTCTCTCCCATCATATAGGAGGGATAGATCCCATCTACATCACTCACATCCCTCCGAATAATTTGTTACATACCCAGTAATCGCCTTTATAGTCCACCGAGTTACAAATGACGTTTGACAAAACCAAAGCACATAACTCCTTATATAGGGAACCATGGTGACTTCAGGTCTAAGGACTAGTAGTCATACTAATAGCCACATGAGAAAGTATATGATACTCATATAACGATCCATGATACTTTCTTATGGCGGGTCATTCAGTATACATTCTCCAATGCATACCCATGTGTCAACTTGATATCTCTATATCCATGAATTGTGAGATCAAGTCATCGAGTTGACCTACATGCTAGTCTTATTGCATTAACATTGTCCCTGAATGTTAATACTCGACTAGGAATGATTAAGAGTAGTGTTCCCTATATCATCTCACTATCGGTTCAACTAACCGATTGATATAGGTGAGAATCTTCTACTCAAGGACGTTATTATACTTAGTTTATTTTGCACCAATACAAGTAAGTATAATAACCAAAACCAAATGTCTTTATTTATATAGAATATGATACAACAAGTCCAAAATACAATCATCAAATGATTGGCTCTAGAGCTCTAGCTAACAGTATGTGGCATCAATGATCAACACAGATGAAAGGTTGACAGACAGCTCTAGACTTTTTGGATGAACCCAAATAATATCTGTGATTTCGTTGGTGTCTGGATTTGTACGGTATTTATGGAGGTATTCTTTCTTGATTAATTGGTCCAAGACATACTGAATAGAATTTAGGCCACCCCGTTTAGCGGATTTATTTGTGAAAATAGCATTATAAATGCTTTTGATCCCCGTAGTATTTGATGGGTCTCTTTCCTTTAAAATACTAAGAATTTCACGAGGTGTGGTGATGTTGGTCATGTCAAGCACAAATTCTTTTTCTTTTGGTTTTAACCTACTCGGGTACTCATGTCCATCAATATATTCTGCTAATTGATGATTATGAAAACCACAAACAACCCTTAAACCCCACATCACACCATCTGGAGGTATTGGCATACCTCGCAGCTCAAATGGGCATTCACATTTTTTAGTCCCAGTATTTCTTTTTAAGGATTGCCCATCAACTAGATATCGTGGCGGTTTATACTTTCCGCCTCTTTCACACATAAGATGACACTTTGGTAGCTTGTCACCTTTTAAATTAGCAGAATTTTTAATAACCACTACAATACCATTCTTCAAACCAACTGTCTTTACCCAATTTATCATATCTTCTCTACTTTTAAATATCTATATAAAAAAATATAACAAAGATGTATAAGTATGACATTACCAATCTTAATATAATTTCTCTACTTATAAAATAAATAATAAATATACATAAAACAATGATAATAACTAACCTGATCTGTGGTAAATTCGATTGTATAATTGCGACTGTTCTTGGAGATATATTGACTAGGAACATCATTCTCAATTGACCAACTATCTGAAAATAAACCCAAATAGTCATCCATATTTTCAGGAAGAGAGAGGAGAGGCTGAGAGGGAGATAGCAGTGAAGAGAGGTGTGAATGAAGAGTGACTAAAAATGAAGTGTGAGAGGAGGATTTAAAGGGAGAGGTTTTGACACGTGCCAAGAGTTGAAGGGTGGGTAATTTAAGGGGAGGGGAGGTTCTGACATGTGTCAAGAGTTTAAGGGTGGGTAATTTAAGGGGATGGGAGGTTCTGACATGTGTCAAGAGTTTAAGGGTGGGTAATTTAAGGGGAGGGGAGATTCTGACATGTGTCAAGAGTTGAAGGATGGATAATTTAAAGGGAGGGGGGGTTCTGACATGTGTCAAGGATTGAATGATGGGTAATTTAAAGAAAGTGAGAAGTTCTGACATGTGTCAAGAGTTGGAAGTGGGGTAATTTAAAGGGATGAGAGATTTAAACATATGTCAAGAGTTGAAAGGGGGGCCATTTAAAGTGATGAGAAATTTTGACATGTGTCAAGGGTTGGAAGGGGAGTCATTTAAAGGGATAAAAGATTTTGACATATGTCAAGGGTTAGAAGTGGGGTAATTTAAAGTGAGGGGAGGTTCTGACATATGTCAAGCATTGAAGAGGGGTAATTTAAAGGGAGGGGGGTGTTTTGACAGGTGTCAATGGTTGGAGAATGACGAATTTAAATGGAGGGAGTATTTTGACAAGTGTCAATGGTTGGAGGATGGGTAATTTAAAGAGGGTGAGAGATTCTGACATGTATTATATGTCAATGGTTGGAGGGAGGGATGATTTAAAGGGAGAGAAGATTATGACATGTGTTAATAGTTGGATGCGGGTAATTTAAGTGTCAAATTAGGAATGTAATTTAAAGGAAGGGAGTAATTTAAAAATTATATAAAATAAAAAAAATTAAAAATTTTGATAAAAAAATAATAAATAAAATTGATTAAAGAAATAAAACTAAATAAATATTAAAAAATTAAAAAAATAATAAATAAAATTAATTAAAAATAAAACTAAATAAAAACTAAATAAAATTAAAAAAATATAAGTATTAATGAAAAAATAATAAACAAAATTAATTAAAAAAACACTAAATAAAATTAAAAATATATATAAGTATTAATGAAAAATAATAAATAAAATTGATTAAAAATTTAAACTAAATAAAAATTTTAAAATACATAAACTAAATAAAAATTTTAAAATATATAAGTATGAATGAAAAAATTTTAAAATAAAATTAATTTTAAAAATTAAACTAAATAAAAATTTAAAAATATATAAGTATGAATCAAAAAATTTAAAATAAAATTAATTAAAAATAAAAAATTAAAATTAATTAAAAATTTAAAATATATAAGTATGAATTAAAAAAATTTTAAAATAAAAAAAAAACAAAAAGAGATAGAGGGCAGAATGGTCATTTGCAAGGTTTGCATTATTAAATCGATGTATGGTACCACATACATAATATAGAAATTTTTTTTTTTTTTTTGTGCTATTTCCTCTAAACATATTCAGAAAAATTAAAACCAACTGTAGCAATTTATGACAAGTTGCAAAGTATGCCACTCTTTCTTTCAATCAATCTGGAATACAAAAGTATTGCCCCCACGGGCGGGATCAGCCGGTTATGACATGGTATTCTTGCATCATGAGTCGGGAGGTCGAAGGTCTGCGGCAGCAATTGCGATAACATCAATATCTGTCCGTGCTAAACACCTAAGACCGTCATGTCATAGCTGGGCCCGTATTCACCGTGATTTACTCCCTCTCATACTTGTGGGGCCAGGGTGAGGGGGCCGCTGGGTTGACGGTTCCAACCTTTTGCATCATGGAATACAAAAGTATTGCATCATCCACATCAGAGTTCCAGATAGATCCAACTTTTCACCACAGTGAATTGTATAATAGTTGAGATGATTTCATGGTTGAGAGCGCCTACCTACAATCTTATTTTCATTCCTTCTGTCACTAGATCCATCTTTTTGATACAATTAGTTCCTCATTCTACACCAGCCGAAATGTAGGACCCATGGTCGTGTTTAATAACCTAGCAAGTAGATGAAATTCCAGCTTTCAGTTACTAGAAGACATGGATTCTTCGATTCTCCTAATAATAACTCCAAGACTGTGGCCATTTTCCAAAGCTTGAACTGCAGCTTTGTGTGCTTTTTTATGCCGCTTTAGAAGATTGTATGATTGCATTACTGACCATCGTGCTCGATTTGACATCTGCAAGGATGAAGAGAATTAGTAATCATGCGTTAGTGAGATATATTGAATCTGCAAGGTAATGCCAGAGCACTACCTCTGAGACGCTCAGTGGAGGTCGAAGGAGAACACATAAACTCCTGAACAAGTTCTCATCGTTTTCTCCACCTTCAGCCTCTCCATAAACAAGAGCTTCTGCTGCAATTCCAGCAAAAAGTACCATGCAATACCTAACATTTGATTGCACATTGACAAAATACCAAGGAATGCTGAATCTCATCACAGCAGCAACAACTTCAATGAAACATTGACTCTACATTCAGTAAATTTCCAACAATTTTAATCACCAAAAATTACCTATCAAATGCAGGGCTACTAAGGCGACCCTCTGCAAGTTCATTGTCCAGCTTTTCATCCCAAAATTGAGTCCCTGCCTAATGAAAAATCTTCATATTCTTTTTAAAATTGACTCTTAAGTATTTAATAGCAAGAAAGGTATTGACAAGAAGTAGAAATGGTGTCGCAAGTTGGAATTTTCACAGTTAATGCTGTTTGTAATTTTAACTATCAGAGAAAATAACAAATCCCAATTTGACATGAGAGACCATAACTGAAGAACAAATCCAACAAGAGAGCCAATAATTCCGTATAGACAATTTTTTATTAACAAAAAACATGAATAATTTGATTGAATAAGATATTTGCTATGAACAGACAGACAGGAACAATAGCTTTCATTGGAAATCAATGATAAAAGTTGACTAAGCCATGAAGTTAGTTGGGTTCATATTCTAAATACTCGACAATGTAATATTACGAGGAAGGTTACCTGTCCCTGAATACCCATGTGCATGGCAACAATTGGGTCTAAAATGACCCCTCGAATAGGGCAACCCATGAGGTATGCTGAAAGACAAGGTGAAGTTATTGGACTATATCAAAATAAACATGCCTGAGAATTAAGTATGAACATCACCGGTAAGTAGATGCCCCGCTTCATGAACAAGCACTCTACGCTTGTAAGGTGGCCAAAAACATTGAACTTGAGCAAAGCCACTACCACCAAGAAAAACTGCATCCAGCATCCCTAAAACTAGTATTGCGGCTAAGTTGGGCCTTATGTCTATTCCATTGGAAAGCAGTAAAGAAAAACCTCCAAGGAATCCAACCAACAAAAGCCTGGAGCTTCCAGAAAGGCCCCATTTTTTGGGAGCAAGCTTAGAAGCTGAAAATATAATAAATGAGCTAGTAACCTTTAATTAAGCAACAGAATTTAGAAATACATTAGAAGGTCAAAGGGTAAAATGTTTTAGAAGCCTAATGAGCAAAGAAAATCAAGAAAAGAAAGATACTATATAAACATTCAACCTTCCAAACCAGTTGATTCCTTCAGAAAAGTTGGTGTCACTTCCCTTGGTCCCTCCAAAACTGTAAAGACAGGAAAAATAGTACATGGATGAAAATAAAAAAAGAGGAAAGTAGTGGATAAGCAAGGAGTATGATGGGAACAATGTATCACATTACTAAAACAAAAGCTAACGTTCTACAGTAAATAACTAGCATATACCTACTCCAAAGATGAATGCACGTCTACTCTCACAAGACAGTTGAATCAATGAGCAAACTCTCACAAGTACAAGAAAAGTTTAATTAACTACTAATATCGTTTTGAAAAAGCCTATCCAATCACAGATACAAGACAATACTTTGAACTCTGAGTGATAAATACATGCCATAATTGTAGCAAGTATGGACCAAGTTTTTCAACTATTTGTTAAAATCAAAGAAGACAATAACAATTCTTAAGAATGCTTTCGCTAGCACAATATTTGTATATATTACTAAGTTGAGAAATGTTATTCAAGACATCCGTCCTGTTACTATGTTGTTTCACCTGTAATTGTTCCAACCTTGAATAAGACAAACCAATAATCCTGTTCTATCTGTTCAATGAACTTAAGCTTAACATATTCTTCTTCTCTCTTTTGCTCATCCATTGATGTATCATCTATGTGCCACCAATTCATCATCATGCTATATTCATGTTCTATAAAGGATGGCTAAATTGCATTTACACCAGCTAGCTGCATGATATTGCAGCAGGTTGAGAAAATTGTCTGCAAGTATTTCCGCAGATAGCTTTCTCCTATATTTGGCCAAATAACAATAGCTTTCCAAGTATTTTCATATTGTTTCCCCACCATTGGAACATAAATGTGTGAAAAATGGAAGATTACTTATATCTGTGCCCAATCATTGAAAGAATCATGTGAAAGTAACGAATCATACATGGATCAACATAAGTATCACCCAAGTTAGACTGGAAGTACCCAACACACTTTCATGAAATAAAATAAGAAAAGATGATTTAGACTCAGGGGCAGGCCCCACTTTGGGTGGGCCCCAATTAAATTATTTTAGTATACTATAAAAAAAAATATAGACATTTTTTATCCTTTTATTTTTTCTAGCCGAATCCCTCTTTGCAGCCCTGTCGCGCCCATTGCCGAATCCCTATTCCCTCTTCGCAACCCTCTCTCATCCATTGTCGATTCAGCGATTCTCTTCACTGCGAGCTCCCTCGCCAGCACCCTCCCATGGCGAAACAACCTCTCGTTCTCTCTGCCCTCTCACGAATCTCGGCCCTCTCTTGCTGCGCAGGTGCGGCCTCCCTCGTTGCGCCAGAACTCCGAGTTGCCCTCACACACCACACCAAAGCTAGGGCTTCCTCGTTGCGTCCTCCCTCATCGCGGCGAAGCTCCATTATCGGTAAAAGCTAATCATTTTTAGAAATTGCATGATTACTCTTACTTTTCAATTGTTTTGGTCTTTTGGATCTGTCTTATACTGGCAGATAGCACGGTTCTATTGTTTTCGATGGGATTGTATTGTTTGTTGCAAATTCCAATTCTCTATGAATGTTGATCTATGTTATAGCTTCGTACATGCTTTTTCTTGTTAATCATTTTTAGAAATTGCATGATTACTCTTGCTTTTAAGTTTTATCATTGTTAAAATTCCTTAATGATTTGTATTATATCGGAAATTAATTTATCACTTTTGTCTTATTGTATTTGTACTTGGTGTAGCAGAACTTAAAGAAAAATGATTCCCAGAAAATACTCCTCTCTAGAAGTGCTAAAAAGAAAAAAAAAAAAAAAGCAAATAGAAGAGAAGATGCTTTTTCTTGTTAATTATTTTTATAAATTGCATGATTACTCTTGCTTTTAAGTTTTATCATTGTTAAAATTCCTTAGTGATTATTTCTGTGTTTTGCTTCTGTATTATATCGGAAATTAATTTATCACTTTTGTCTTATTGTATTTGTACTTAGTGTAGCAGAGCTTAAAGAAAAATGACACCTATAAATACTCCTCTTTGGAAGTACTAAAAGGAAAAAAAAAAAGCAAATAGAAGAGAAGATGACTCAATTAATAAAAGGTTTTATGGATAAATTTATTTTGAAGGAAACAAATTAGAGCGCAAGAAAATCATTCTAAAGAACAAATAGAAGATGTGTATGTTGCAACACTAAGGATATGGATCAAGACAAAAATAATAATGAGGAAAATGAAAACATAGATCATTCTCTAAAAATATTTGATCCAAGAGTTTAGGATGATCTTGATAAAAAATGAGGGATTTACTCATTGAAAAAGGTCCAATTAGAGAGGTTAATTTTGAATACCCTCATGATGAACTTGGCAGATATTTTTCCTCACAACATTATATAATAGAGTGCTTACAAACAAAATAAGTCATGGAAGAAAATGGCTAGTTTATTCAAAAGAGTTAGATAAAGTATTTATTTCTATTGTAAGCTTTTCAAAACATTGCAATCACGAAGTCAATTAGAAAAAGAGGGATCTAGAGATTGGAAACATCTATGTGAGAAGCTTAGAGAACACGAACAATGTCATGAACATCTTGCTAATTTAAGATCCATGGTGGAGTTATAGGTGAGATTGAGGAAAAATGAAACAATTGACAAAGAATTGCAAGAACAAATTAAAAATGAAACATACCGTTGGAGAGGGGGTTTGACAAGAATTGTAGCAATGGTAAAATGTTTGCCTAAAAATATCTTGGTATTCCATGGAAAGAATGAAAACTTCAAAGATGGTTCAAAAGGTAATTTCCTAGGTTTGATTGAGATGATTACCGAGTTTGATCCTATAACAAGAACATCTTTGGCCTTTAAAAGAAAGTCATCATCATTACCGCAGTCATAAAATTCAAAATGAGTTGATAACAAACATGCCATTAAAAGTGAAAAGTGTAATCATTGAAAAGGTCAAGAAAGCAAAGTATTATTTAGTGATACTTGATTGTACTCCTGATGCAAGCCACAAGGAACAAATGACTTTAATATTACGGTGTTGATGTGTCATGTATTCCTATAAAATTGAGGAGTACTTTATAGAATTTCTGAATATTGGAAATACGAGTGGATTGAGTCTTTCCAATGAATTGTGTGATGCATTAGACTCTCTTGGCCTTGATATTGATAATATTAGAGGACAAGGTTATGATAATGGCTCCAACATGAAAGGAAAACACAAGGCGTTCAGAAAAGATTGTTTGATATAAATCCAAGAGCCTTTTACATGTCATGTTGTAGTTGTTGTCTTAATTTGGTGATTTGTGATATGACAAACTCTTGTGTTAAAGCAAAACCTTTTTTTGGAGCATGTCAATGCATGTATATAGTGTTCTCCAATTCTACAAAACGTTGGAGTATTCTACTTGATTGTTTGGATAATTTGACACTTAAGTCATTATGCACCACGAGGTGGGAAAGTCATATCGAAAGTGTCAAAACCATTAAATCACAAGTTAAGCAAATCAAAAAGCTTTACTTAAGGTAGCTGATTTAACTGATGATGCAAGATTATCAAGAGATACTAGATTGTTAGCAACACATGAACTTAGCAGCTCTGAATTTTTGTTAAGCTTGCTATTTTGGTATGATATTCTCTACAACATAAACTCGGTCAGTAAATCCTTACAATCTAAAACAATGCAAATTGATGTTACGGTGAAACAATTGAAAGGGCTTTGTTTCTTTTTTTGAGAATTATAAGGAAAAAGGATTTACATCGGCCATAAATTCTGCTAAAGAAATTGCTTCCAATATAGGAGTTGACACTGTATTTCCTAAACAATTTTCTTGTTGTAATAGATATTGCTCTTATGGAGTTGAGGAGTAGGTTTGAGCAATTGAATATTTTTGAAGAGATATTTGGATTCTTGTTCGATGGAGAATAGTTAATGGCATTGGATGAAGATGATTTGAGAAAATATTGTGTGAATCTTAAATTTGCTGTAAAAAAGGATGATGTATCTAATATTGATGCACATGATCTACTTTTAGAATTACGAATGTTGCAAGAGATGCTACCTCTGGAAGCATATGACACAGATAAATCTTGGACGACCATTAAAATTCTAGAGTTTGCATTGAAAATGGATGTTTTCCCTATGGTCGTGGTTGCCTATCAAATTTTACTGACTATTCCGGTGACTGTAGCATCAGCTGAAAGGAGCTTTCAAAGTTAAAATTATTGAAATCTTATTTAAGAATTACAATGAGTCAAGAGAGATTGAATGGTTTAGCGATCCTAAAAAGACATATTGGAGAATATCTCAAATGACGACATAATTGATGGCTTTGCTTCAAAAAACACAAGAAGAGTGCATTTTAAATAATATTAATGACTGAATAAGTTATTTTGAGAAATTATGTAAAATGTTCTATAGTATGTAGTTTCTTCAATTACATATTTTGATTTACTTTGATTATGATATTCAACGAGTGTTTTTATTATATATTTGACTTATCGAGTTAATGCAAGAAGGAGGGCACAAATGGCCAATCTCTAATTTTGCCCAGGGCCTAGTTTTTCTCAAGACCGCCCCCTGTTTAGACTGAGTGAATTCAAAAGGACTCGCAGATTACCTTGCTAAGATTGCATGTCGCAATGACTGAACATGAAAAATTTAAGGAACAAAGACTTATTTTTCTATTCTTAATGCATCAAAACACAATGTTCTCAGTAACAAGCTATACCTGCAATGATCATGCAACAAAGATTATAACTCATGAATACATTTGAGACAAGCGTTCTGCTGTACAAATAGCAATAAAGCTTTGATATTTCTCTAACTATAATGGCCTTGTGATATTGTTTATAGATGCACAACCTTCGTCATAGACTAAAAGCTAAAGAAAGAAAAGAAAAGCATAGAATCTTTACGGTACCAATGTTCCTAAATTTGCCGAAACTGGGCAAGAAGCCCCAATCCTGGAGGAAGGCGTAGGCGCTGCCGATAAGCCGCATGTCATCTGCGTTCAAGCAGGTGTCGAGAACCTCCCAGCCCCGCTCTCGCCTCGAGTAATTGGAGGGTGCATACGTCACCGAAACAACCGAAGAATCCTCCGGTGGTCGAAGGGGCTCCATCGCCGCCTCGGATTTCAAGAACCGGAGGGCGCGAGCGAGGTCCTTGTCCCGCAAGGCCTCCTCGTACTCCCTCCATTCCTTGAGGGCTCTAATCGGGAACAGTGTGAGATGCCTTCGGGAGACGGAGGGTCTCTGAATCGTAAGGCCAGCAGCAGAAAGAGCGAAGGGGGAGTGAAGCGACGACCGCAGGAGAAGAGGGAAGGGAAAGGGAGGCGCAGACGCCATGGACTATGAAAATGGATTTTTTTTTTTGGTTTTATTGTGATCGAGTTTGATGCAATTAATGAACTCCGAAAGTGTTGGAACATCGAACGGTGACGATTGAAGCACCGACTGTTGACTAAAGATAAAATTATACCAAAAGTGATAATGTCGAATTTATGTTGACCTATTCGGTTTCTTAAAAAAAATTTATTGATCATCAAGATAAATTAAGAAGTGCTCATAACAAATAATCCTAGATATAGGTAATATGATAAGGGATAAATCAATAGGGTATTTTATTGTTATCATAGCAGTATTTTATGAGAGTTACTTTTTCCAACCTCATCTCATCGGACAACATCCCCTCCCACCTCCTCTCTCTCCCCCTTTCTTCTACTCTCTTCTTTTAATTTTTTTTAATCTTATTTATTTTTTATTTATTTTTATTTATTTTTAATTAATTTTATTTAAAAATAGCTCTCATATTCATATTTTTTTAATCAATTTTATTTATTATTTGTTATCAATACTTTACTTTTTAATTTTATATAAATTTTATTTAACTTTATTTTTCAATTAATTTTATTTATTATTTTTCATAATACTTACATTTTTTCAATTTATTATTTTTTTAAGTTTTGTTTTTTTATTGATTTTATTTTTTTAAATCAATTATTTTATCAATTTTATTTATTTTTAATAATTTTTTATATGTTTATGATTTTTTATTTATTTTTAGTTATAAATTTTATGAGTTATTATTTGTAAAAATATACAAAAGTATAAAAATATGGATCAAAATAAAAATTATATATTTAAAACTAACAAAATACTAACAATTAACGGTAAATTAGAGAAAAATCCTCAATCACAATGTTAACTTTGCATGCAATCTCCATGTCCAAAAAACTTTGTTTCCACTCCCTGTATGCAAAGTATTACTTGTTTCAACTCCCTCATGTAAATATTGATACCTAAATTGTCCCTTAGATTTTTTTAGGTACAAAAAGTCCAAAATTGAATATAAAAAGTTCAAAAATGAGTATAATTCTTCTTAAAGTCAGTACTTTATATTAAAAATCGAGTATATTTTCTATCAAAATTGTCTTTCTTATTTTTTAGGTATAAAAAGTCTAAAAATAAGTATAATTCTTGTTAAATTCAGCACTTTACACTATAATCTAATATTCTATACTAGGATCTAGTATATTTTCTATCGAAATTAACCCTCATATTTTTCGGTACAATAGTCTAAAAATGAGTATAATTCCTATTAAATTCAGCACATTAAATTAAAATTGAGTATATTTTGAGGTAAAAAAAGAAGCATACTCAATTTGATAGAAAATATACTAGATTCTAATTTAATATACTGAATTTAAGAGGATTTATACTGATTTTTGGATTTTTTTGTACCTAAAAATATCATGGGCAATTAGGTAAATATGTTTGACTGGGGCGTGAAAACAAAGATTTTCATGGATGGGGACTGCATGCAAAGATTTATTTACCAATGGGGACTGCATGCAAATTTTCCCAACAATTAATAGTTCACACATTCATAACTTAGGAACAAATATTTTTTTTCAAATGAAGAATACATGTAATAATACAACAAAAAAATATATATATAAAACTAGAAATTTTAATCAATATTGCCTCCTAATTCTACATCTGACGCGTTAGGTGGTGGTGTACCTATTACTTCGTACAACAAATGAACATGTATCCTATAACGAGTAACTCATCCTTTAGCTTCATACGATAAATGTTGCCACTACTACGTTGGAATGGGTGGTATAGGGTAATGAAGATGTAAGAAAACTTGTACGAAATGATTGCCAACATGAGTAATAACTATTTCTCGACGCTCATGGTTTGGAACTGGAGGAGTTCTTAATGGCAAGTGAGTAAAACAACTCCCAACATTCTCACCAAATGTATGCAGTACAAGACTGTACTTTGATGCGATGACAATTCACAAAGGCATAGAGTCCATCCAATATATTTTTGGTGCCCACGGCTCGAACCAATTTAATGAGAATAATAGATTGGTTACCAAATTTTGATCTGAATAAAGTTGATCATATAGATCCTTATTTTGTTAAATCTCTTCTATAAGCTCGAATCGTACTTGAAACCAACCTTCTTCACCATACCCAATTAGTGCAGCTATTGCCCTGAATCCACAATAACCATCAGGTTGATCATCAATAGCGTGAGAAATATAACGTTGCAGAGGCACAAGTAATTTCTCAATATAAGTATCATGGATGGATGGAACTAGAGAGTGATCTTGAGTCGTTTGAGTATTACGAACCTTCGACCCCCTTCCACATCTTCCTCTCCCTCGAGATGTTGCAGTCGGTTGAAAGACCCTAGATCCTGAAGTGGATGCATCTGCAAAAGAAGGTATGCGACGTCCACTTTGCTCATCTCTACCTCTATGTTCTATGTTGTATGAAAGGGCTCGAATTGTACTTTGAAATGACCTATCATATCGAAAAACTTGTCTATCATATATCATGGAAGGGAAAGGGAGGCGCAGACGCCATGGACTAAAATGGATTTTTTATTTTTTATTTTTGGTTTTATTGTGATTGAGTTTGATGCAATTAATGGACTCCGAAAGTGTTCGCACATTGAACGGTGACGATTGAAGCATCGACGGTTGACGAAGGATAAAATTGTACCAAAAGTGATAATGTCGAATTTATGTTGACCGATCCGATTTCATAATAATTTTTTTTATCAACCATCAGGATAAATTGGTAAGCGCTCACAGCGGATAGCCCGACTAGATACAGGTAATATGATAGGGGATAAATCAATAGGGTATTTTATTCTTATCATAGCAGTCCTTTATGAGAGCTACTTTTTCCACCCTCATCTGACAACATCCCCCTCCCACCTCCTCTCTCTCTCTCTCTCTCTCTCCCTTTCAAAAATCGCTTCTACTCTCTTCTTTTTATTTTTTTATTTAATTTTATTTTTTAATTAATTTTATTTTAAAATAGCTCTCATATTCATATTTTTTAAATAAATTTTATTTATTATTTTTTTATCAATACTTTACTTTTAAATTTTATATAAATTTTATTTAGCTTTATTTTTTAATTAATTTTATTGATTATTTTTTCATAATACTTGCATTTTTGTCAATTTATTATTTTTTTAAGTTTTGTTTTTTTATTTATTTTATTTTTTAAATCAATTTTATTTATTTTAAATAATTTTTTTATATGTTTATAATCTTTTTTTTATTTTTAGTTATAAATTTTATGAGTTATTATTTGTAAAAAATATAAAAAAGTATAAAAATATGGATCAAAATAAAAAATATATATTTAAAACTAACAAAAATACTAACAATTAATAGTTCACACATTCATAAGTTAGGAACAAATATTTTTTTCAAATGAAGAGTACATGTAATAATACAAAAAAAACGAAAATATATAAAACTAGAAATTTTAAGCAATATTGCCTCCTAATTCTCCTCCTGACGCGTTTGGTGGTGGTGTACCTATTACTTCGTACCACAAATGAACATGTATCCTATAATGAGTGACTCATCCTTTAGCTTCATACGATAAATGTTGTCACCACTACGTTGGAATGGGTGGTACAAGGTAATGAAGATGTAAGAAAACTTGTACGAAATGATTGCCAACATGAGTAATAGTTATTTCTCGACGCTCATGATTTGGAACTGGAGGAGTTCTTAATGGCAAGTGAAAAAAACAACTCCCAACATTCTCACCAAATGTATGCAGTACAAGATTGTACTTTGATGCGATGACAATTCCCAAAGGCATAGAGTCCATCCAATATATTTTTGGTGCCCACGGCTCGAACCAATTTAATGAGAATAATATATTGGTTACCAAATTTTGATCTGAATAAAGTTGATCATATAGATCCTTATTTTGTTAAATCTTTTCTATAAGCTCGAATTGTACTTGAAACCAACCTTCTTCACCATACCCAATTAGTGCAGCTATTGCCCTGAATCCACAATAACCATCAGGTTGATCATCAATAGCGTGAGAAATATAACGTTGCAGAGGCACAAGTAATTTCTCAATATAAGTATCATGGATGGATGGAACTAGAGAGTGATCTTGAGTCGTTTGAGTATTACGAACCTTCGACCCCCTTCCACATCCTCCTCTCCCTCGAGATGTTGCAGTCGGTTGAAAGACCCTAGATCCTAAAGTGGATGTTGTTGGATCGTGAGCGTTCGATAGAAGGGGGGTGAATATCGATTAAAACTTTCCTCGAGTAAGCGCAGCGGAAAAGAAACGACAAAGTAAGAAGGCAAGGCTAACACAGTTTGATTTTACTTAGTTCGGAGCCTGTGTCGACTCCTACTCCAAGGCCCGCGGTCATTGACCGCTTTCGGTGGGCAATCACTATCAATTCGAATATTACAGAGTTAAGTACAAGAATAGACAGCTAAAGAAAATACCGACAATAGAATTAAAACAAAACCAGCACTGAGTCGGAGAGCTTTTCGTGGCGTCGCAATAGCACAGAGCAGCAGATCTTGAATTCTGAGTTGTTGTTGAAGCTCCACCCCTGCCCCTTCTTTTATATGAAGCTCGGGGCACCCCGGATCCCTTCCAGGTGCCCTGGTGAGACGTGGCAGGTCCAACCAGCGAGCTCCACGTGGCGACGCACAATCGGGATAAAACTTGCCTCCCGGGTGCCCGGATCCCTTCCGGGCGCTCGGACCTCCGGGCGCTCGGACCTCCGGGCGCTCGGACCTCCGGGCGCCCGTACCACCTTTCTCCAGAACAGGTCCTTCTCCTGCAAGACAAGGTTAGTCCGAGGCAAGTATAATAAATTTCCTGCAAAACAAAGTATTAGCACAGTTCATAAGTTTGACATGAAAAGTGTGACTTAGATTCCGTCTTTCCGAGACCGGAATCTAGTCACGATCTCGACTTAGAGATCCGAAATGGATCTAAGCCAGATCAACGCCTAATGTTCCCTTCCCGGGAATGCGTCCTCACAGTCACTCCCTTCCAGTGACTTACCTTTACTCACCTGCCAAACGTCCGGTTAGACCTTCGACCCGTCTGGACTTCTCGCCAGCTATCCGGTCAGCCCGTCGACCTAGCTGGACTTCTCACCAAGCATCCGGTCAGCCCGTCGAGCCGCTTGGCCTTCTTGCCAGCTATCCGGTCAGCCCGTCGACCTAGATGAACTTCTCGCCAAGCGTCCGGTCAGCCCGTCGACCCGCTTGGACTTCGTGCTAGATATCCGGTCAGCCTGTCAACCTGTCTGGACTTCGTCTACACACTCGGTCAGAGTATTAGATCACGACAAACCTAACTTAACCCGATTTGTCATTCATCAAAACCTAAGTTAGACCGTTAGTGCTAACCACACCAACAATCTCCCCCTTGTTGATGGAATGACAACCTGGTTAAGTTAGTACAAATATGCGAGTAAAAAAGTTAAACATTTTGTTCTAGCATGACCCTCCCCCTTTGGAATTCATCAAACAAGGATATATTTTACACATTCAAAAATACAGAATACATAAAAATGTAGGAAACGATGTCAAGTTAACTTGGGGGAGTTTGAACTTTCGAAGATTTGTTTAAAACATTAATTAATTTTTAAGACTAAGTTTTTAAGGTAGCTAAAACATGTAAAACAGTCTTTTGGAAAATAGTTAAGTTTTGAAAGAGTGGTTAAATATAAAGCATTTAAAGATTTATTTTTACAAAAGTTAATTTTCAAAAATGACTTTGTAAATTCATAGAGGATTTTCAACTCAGAAATTTGAAAAGTAAATTTTCTAATATAAGTATAAGTTGGAAATTTTAGGATCAAGGTGAATTTTCAAAATATGTTTCAATTTTGAAGTATTTTTCAAACATAAGTTTTGACAATCAAAATTTGTAAGGCTAAGTTTTCAAAGTTAGATTTTCCAAACAACATTTTTCAAATTTTTTTTTTAAAAAAATTCAAAACTGATTTTGAAAAGATATTTACTTTTCAAAACTGATTGAAACTAAATTTGAAAAATCTGAGTTTATAAAATCTAATTGAAGAATTTAATAAAAGCTAGTTTTAAGAAAATATTAGAAAAATAAGATTTCAAAAACTAAGTTTGAAAAAAATTTCTTTTCAAGATTTATTAAGTTTGTAAAAATTTTAAATTTGAAACCAAAGACCAATTTGAATACTGAAAAGAAATTAGAAAAAAATATTATGTTTAAGGTGGAGAAAATAATGTTGGTGTTAAGTGTTGAGTTAATCCTCCCCCTAAACCTGACATAATTTAAAATGAGATTTTTAAAAATATTCACAGAAAAGTATTTAAAGTTAGATTTTTAATGTAATTTTTTTTAAATTTGAGGTAGGATTTTCTAAAGGGATTAAATAGAAATTTGATAAAAAGAAAAAATTGAACCCCCCCTTGAATTTGTTACTCTCCTTAATTTAATATCTCCCCCTTAAGTTAATACTAAGGTTTGGTTATATTAAATTTTACAACCTCAATACATTTTTGTACCTAAGTGTTTTGGTGTATGCAGTGTTAATAACACTTATGTTTATCGAGTATATTATTTATATAAGTATTTTTATATACTTGGTATAGTTTTTTAATAAGAATAAGATTATTGAAATTAATGAGTAATCAATTATTCTTAATAATAAGTAATTTATTACAAACTTAATAATAGTTAATCATTATCAATAGTTTATTGATTAACTTTTATTTTACTTGACTTATCTGTTCGTATTAATTGTCTTAATATCAATGGATAATAGTTATAATTTATCTTTTGTTTTCATTTACTTAATCTTTAAGTTTTGATAAAGTAACCTAAGTTACGTTTAATTTGACTAACATCAAAATTAAGATTGATTAAGTTAAATTAAGATCATATCTAATTTAAAGTACAATTGACTATTAACTTTGAAGTTTTTACTTTAATTATTTAATTATTTGTTAAAATTTCAGTTTTAAATTTCATTTTTAATTTAAGCTTTAAATTTTATTTTAAGTTAATTTAAGTTTTAATTTTAAGTTATAATTTAGGTTTTAAAATTTTAATTAACTTAAGTGTCTTAGTTTTAGAATGACTTTAAGTCTTTTAATTTGTAAAAATAATTTTTAAATAAATTTAAAAAGGTTTTTTAAAATGATTTTTAAAAGATTTTTAAATAATTTTTAAAAGATTTTTTAAAATGATTTTTAAAAGAGTTTTCAAAATGATTTTTTTAAAAGAATTTTTAAAATAGTTTATAAAAGGATTTTTAAAATATTTTTAAAAGGATTTTTAAAATAATTTTTAAAAGGATTTTTAAAATAATTTTTAAAAGGATTTTTAAAATAATTTTTAAAAGGATTTTTAAAATAATTTTTAAAAGGATTTTTTAAATAATTTTTAAAGAATTTTTAAAATAATTTTTTAAAGAATTTTTAAAATTGTTTTTTTAAAGAGTTTTTAAATTAATTTTTAAATAATTTTTCAAATTTTTATAAAGAATTTTTAAAACAATTTTTAAATAATTTTATAATAATTTTTAAAATAATTTTTAAAATAATTTTTAAAGAATTTATAAAATAATTTTTAAATTAAAAATTTAAGTTTAATTTTTAAAATAATTTTTAAGTAAAAAATTTAAGTTTTAAAATAAATTTTTAAGTTAAAAGAAATTTAAGTTTGATTTTTAAAATAATTTTAAGTAAAAAAAATTAAGTTTAATTTTTAAAATAAATTTTAAGAAAAAATTTAAGTTTTAATATAATTTTTAAGTTAAAAAAATTAAGTTTAAATTTTAAAATAATTTTTAAGAAAAAATTTTAGTTTTAAAATAACTTTTAAGTTTAAAAATTAAGTTTAATTTTTAAGAAAAAATTTAAGTTTTAAAATAACTTTTTAAGTTAAAAAAAATTAAGTTTAATTTTTAAAATAATTTTTAAGAAAAAATTTAAGTTTTAAAATAATATTTAAGTAAAAAAAATTAAGTTTAATTTTTAAAATAATTTTTAAGAAAAAATTTAAGTTTTAAAATAATTTTTAAGTTAAAAAATTAAGTTTAATTTTTAAAATAATTTTTAAGAAAAAATTTAATTTTTTAAATAAATTTTTAAGTTAAAAAATTAAGTTTAATTTTTAAAATAATTTTTAAGAAAAAATTTAAGTTTTAAAATAATTTTTAAGTTAAAAAATTAAGTTTAATTTTTTAAAATAATTTTTAAGAAAAAATTTAAGTTTTAAAATAATTTTTAAGTTAAAAATTTAAGTCTAATTTTAAATAATTTTTAAGAAAAAATTTAAGTTTAAAATAATTTTTTAGTTAAAAATTTTAGTTTAATTTTAAATACTTTTTATGACAAAATTTAAGTTTTAAAATGATTTTTAAGTTAAAAATTTAAGTTTAATTTAAAATAATTTTTAACTTAAAAAAAATAATTTAATTTTAGTTTAAATTAATTTTAATTTTAATTTAATTTTAGTTTAATTTAATTTAATTTTAATTTAATTTAATTTTAATTTAATTTTAATTTTAATTTAAGTGCTTAGTCATCTCACCCGATCTATATTTTCAATCAGGGAATTTTATAATTTTGTGAGATGAATTAGCTTCAATTTTAGGGTTTGTTTTTAACTTTTGTTAGATATAGGTTTAGCTTTGGGTTTAACAAATAGGCGTTCTCTGGATAAACTTCTGGGCTATGGTGAGTCACTCGGACATCATTAAAGTAACCATTCCTTCGAAGTTTTTCAAATAGTCCTATCCACTGGACTTAGAACAAAACCTTGGTCAAACTGGTTAGGATTCATAAAGGCTAGCTTCGGTCAGTTCCACTTAGCCAAATGCACCAGGTCGAAGCCATATCTTCCTAGACATGCATAGACTAAGCTTCCCTAACGTACTATCCACCTGTGTACTTGCATTTACCTCCCTCCATATCCGTGGGGCTGGCACTAGGGGGGTCGCTGATGTGGCGGTTCCACATTTTTTTTTCCCCTAACGTACTATCATCCAATATTTCACCAGTACCATTTTTCAAGTTAAACTTGAACCCTTTTTAACTAATCCTAATTACCCTGTCGGGTAGGTTGGTTAGGGCTACCCTGCAGGGTATGTTAGTTTTGGAGGTGCCAGCTATTCTGGAGCCTCCCCTGAATTAATGGTCATTTAATTTAATATTTTTGTATAATTAGAGTTGGTTTTAGTTAAGTTTTAATTAAATCTAAGTTTTTAATTTTGAATTAATTAAATTGGTCAAATTATCTTTCTTTAAAAGAGTATATTTAATATTTAAATTTTCTTTCAATTTCAATTTTATTAGGTTAATTGAATTATCTTTCTTTAATAGCTTATTTTTAAAGTTTAAATTTTTATTTATTTTTGAATTAATTAGATTATATTTCTTTAAAGGTATATCTTTTAATCTTTTATTAGCTGTTAATTTTAAATTTTCCAAATTATCTTTGTTTAATATGTTATCTTTAATATTTAATTTTAAATTTGTTAAATTTATTTTTGTTTTTATCAGAGTGTTTGGATGTATCCTTATATTTTCTTTATCTTTTAAGTTGATATAATTAGTGAAATTTATTGTTAGCTAGAGCCCTAATACAATCATTTGATGATTGTATTTTGGACTTATTGTATCATATTCTATATAAATAAAGACATTTGAATTTTGGTTATTATACTTACTTGTATTGGTACCAAATAAACTAAGTATAATGATGTCCTTGAGTAGACGGTTCTCACCTATATCAATCGGTTAGTTGAACCGATAGTGAGATGATATAGGGAACACTACTCTTAATCATTCCTAGTCGAGTATTAACATTCAGGGACAATGTTAATGCAATAAGACTAGCATGTAGGTCAACTCGATGACTTGATCTCACAAGTCATGGATATAGAGATATCAAGTTGACACATGGGTGTATACATTAGAGAATGTATACTGAATGACCCGCCATGAGAAAGTATCATGGATCGTTATATGAGTGTCATATACTTTCTCATGTGGCTATTAGTATGACTACTAGTCCTTAGACCTGAAGTCACCATAGATCCCTATATAAGGAGTTATGTACTTTGGTTTCGTCAAACGTCACCCGTAACTGGGTGGACTATAAAGGCGATTACTGGGTATATAACAAATTATGCAGAGGGATGTGAGTGATGTAGATGGGATCTATCCCTCCTATATGACGGGAGAGACATCGGTATTCTTGATAGAGTGAGACCACGAAGTGCATGACCATGCCTAAATGAGTCAATATAGGATATTGAGTTCATTTGATTTAGTGAGTCTACTTAGAGTTCAAGATTTAGATTGGTCAGAGGATGACATGGTCTATGCCTCACATTGACCAATCTAGATGTCTAGGATAGAAGGACACTTGTCATATATTGTGAGGAGTCACAATTAGTAGTCACAAGGTGATGTTGGATCTCGACATTTCTTGTAACTTGGGTAGTAATGATGTGTTGCTAGATACCGCTCATTACTTATACTCCTAAATGGGTTTAGGGCATTGCCAACGTTACAAGAACCTATAGGGTCACACACTTAGGATAATTAGATGGAGATTAGGTTCATATGATGAACCAAGAGGATTAGATTCATTTGATGAATCAAATTGGATTAAGAGTAATCCTAATTGGGCTAACTTGAGTTCGACTCAAGTTGATTCATGTGTTCAATGAGTCTAATTTAGATTTTGACTCATTGAATCAATTTAATTAAATGAATTAGATTCATTATATTAAGTTGGCTTGAATCAAATGGTTGGATTCGATCAACCATGGAAGAGATTTGGTCAAGTTTGACTTGACTTGAGAGGAAGATTAAAAGTCAAGTTTGACTTGACTTTATGCCACCTCATTGGTGAGTTGGCATTGATGTGGACCAATGATGTTACTCCACATCATCATGGGTGCCACCTCATGGAAGTTACAAAGCCATTCTCTTTAATGGCTTCACATTAATTGCAATTAATGCAATTAATTTGGGGTTACACATGGAGAAGTGGCCGACCACTTTTGTTTTGATTGAGAATTCATTTTTCATTCAAGTGTGTATTTTTCTTCCTTCTTCCTCTCAAGCTCTCCCTCTCCTCCTTCCTTGGCCGAACCACATAGGTGCTAGCACACCTTGTTTTGGTCATCTCCACCTAGTGTGTTCGTGTGGATACATATAGAGAAGTATCTATCCTTGATACTTTCGAGATCCGACGAATCTTGGACGAGCGGGATACGAAAAGGGCACGCATCGAAGGTAAAGATCTTCATCATGTAGATCTAGAAGTTTTGTAACTCGTACTCGTATGTCTTCGAATTTTTCTTCACACGAGATCCGTTGGCTAGGGTGAATCGGGGTTTCCGCGACGCGAAAAAGCGGTTTTCGCGGTCCGAAAAATCCAACAGTGGTATCAGAGCCACGTGCGAAGCTTGTACGAGTTTAATTTGATTTTTATGAAAAATTAAATCTTCTGTACATTTCTATAAATTTATGGTTTTTATAGTTTTAAGAGTAATTTTTCTCGTAGAAGCGAAGCACAAGTGTTTATACACTTGTAGGTTTCGACTACCGAGAAGTTTTCCCGAAACGACATCATTTCGACCCAAATCTTTTTGGGACAGCGGGATAAGGTGCTCTGTGATCGCTTAGGAGCAACTCGCGATGGTTAGATCGCGGGTAGGGGTACTGCCCCTAACCCCGCAAGGGGATTTGCTCCGTGATTGCCCCCGAAATCGCTAATCGGGACAGCCGGGAAAAATTTACTCATAAAATCTGTAAAATTATGAAAAATTACAGAAAAATTACAGAAATATATAATTTTGAATTATATATTAATTTTGTGATAGTCATGGCCCAAAGACCCAATTTGATTGGACAATATGTATTGTAATTCATAATACGGCCTGCGCGCCGTGATGTGATGTGCGTGTTGTATTTTATTTTATTTTATTTATTTTTCGCGACTTGCGCGTCGTGCCTTTCTATTATTCTGGTTGTAAATTAGATTTAGACTCGAATGTAACTCAAGTTTCAAAAATTTTAATGTACAAAATTGGAGCTGTGGAAGGTCCACTCGAGACGGAGTTACGAGGAAGGCGCGAGCAACACAAGGTGGTCAAAAGGAAGGCGCTTGAGAAGTTGACCTTAGGTTGACCATCCGATCTTCTCATTGTCTTGAGAAGATCGTAGTAGGGCCATGACTAATCACAAAACTTAGTTAATTACTTGTGTATATAATGCATGTTTAATTAAGTAATTAATTAGTGCCTAGCGATTAAGATTAGATCTAAATCGTGCACAAGATGCACCCTTACAATTAGATTAGATCTACATCGTGTACAAGATGCACTCTATCGATTAGATTAGATCTATTTCGTGTATATGATACAACATCATTTAGATTAGATCTAAATCACGACAACTCAAAATACCTACCATGTCGTGATACCTACCACTACGTCGATCGCATGATGTTGTTGAATCTGCCAAAGCAGAGCAACACATACTATCTTGGTAGGGTACGGAGGGACAATCTTGGTCCCGCCTATCAACACATGGGCGAGTACAAACTCAATTAGATTGAGTATTCCTATTTTACTCGGTTGGATCGAGTACAACTATAGGCATTCTTCCAATGGTTGGAAAGGTAGGACAAAATCACGTTTATATTAATTCTCGGGCGTATTAGCCAAAGCTAACTCGAGTTTTAATATAAATGCGGATTTCATCCTATAAACAAGAGTTGCATAGAGATGTAATTGGTAATCGTTACCTACCGATCATACTAAGTCTTGGGCGTATTAGCCAAAGCTAACTCAAGGGTTAGTATGATGTGGATCTTGTCCCACATGAATTATAGAATTCAGTGGGAGCATCATTTAGTTAAAGGCCTAATTAAATGATTAAGAATATGATATTTATTTATGCTTTTATTCTGTTGTAGATAACCATGACGTCAAATACGAACACCTTCTCCCTGCGATCTGTCCTTGAGAAGGACAAGCTCAACGGAGCAAACTTCCTGGACTGGTACAGGAACCTGAGAATAGTTCTCACTCAGGAACGTAAACTGTACGTTCTGGAGCAGCCCATTCCGGAGGCTCCTCCTGCCACTGCCCCGCGAGCTGACCGAGATGCTTTCAAGAAGCATCAAGATGACGCATTAGATGTGTCCTGTCTAATGCTCGCGACCATGAACTCTGAGCTTCAGAAGCAACACAAGTTAATGGGCGAATACGATATGGTTGAACATCTTCGTCAACTATATCAAGGACAAGCGAGGCATGAGAGATTTGAGATCTCAAAGGCACTGTTTCAGTGCAAGATGTTAGACGGGGCTCCTGTAGGCCCATATGTACTCAAAATAATTGGGTACATAGAGAACCTACAAAGGTTGGGATTCCCACTTGGCCAAAAGCTGGCCACTGACCTGATCTTGCAATCCTTGCCGGATAGCTACAGTCAATTCGTTCTAAACTACAATATGAACGAGATTGACAAGCCACTGCCTGAGTTGCTTAGCATGTTAAGAACTGCTGAGCTAAACCTTAAGAAGGCTAAGCCCAACACTATTCTGATGGTTCAGAAACATAAGGGCAAGGGCAAGCCCAAAGGCAAAGGAAAGTCCCAAGCCAAGGGCAAAGGCAAGGCACTGAAGCCTAAAGGAGGGGTCGCCAAGGATGCTACCTGCTTTCAGACCGGGCACTGGAAGAGGAACTGCAAGGTATACTTGGAGGATCTTAAGAAGAAGCGAAGTGAGACTTCCACTTCAGGTATATATGTTATAGAAGTCAATCTATCTATTTCTACATCATGGGTATTAGATACTGGATGTGCTTCTCACATTTGTATTGATGTGCAGGCATTGACAAAGGGCGAGGTGGACCTACGAGTAGGCAATGGAGCACGGGTTGCTGCTGTTGCTGTAGGGACTTACTTTCTATCTCTGCCCTCTGGGCTTGTACTAGAGTTAGTCGATTGTTGTTATGTGCCTGCATTAACTAAGAACATTATATCAGTTTCTTGTTTGGACAAGAAAGGTTTCTCGTTTACAATAAAGAACAAATGTTATTCCGTCTTTTTAAACGATATGTTCTATTGTAGTGCACCTCTGATAAATGGACTCTATATTCTAGACCTTGAGAGCCCTATCTATAACATAAATACCAAGAGGTTCAAGTCAAATGACATGAACCAAACCTAGCTCTGGCACTGTCGCTTAGGTCATATAAATGACAAGCGCTTATCCCAGCTCCATAAGGATGGTATGCTGAACTCATTTGATTTTGAATCATATGAAGTATGCGAGTCATGCCTATGAGGCAAATGACCAAGACTCCGTTTAGTGGGCACAGCGAGAGAGCGACTGATTTGTTAGGACTCATACATAGTGATGTATGTGGCCCTTTCAATGTCGCTGCTAGAGGCGGTTATAGGTACTTCATCACATTTACTGATGACTTCAGTAGATACGGTTATGTGTACTTGATGACACATAAGTCCGAATCCTTTGAAAAGTTCAAAGAATTCAAGAATGAAGTACAGAACCAGCTTGGCAAGAGTATTAAGATACTTCGATCCGATCGAGGTGGAGAATACCTTAGCCATGAGTTCCGTGACTATCTAGCTGAGTGTGGGATTCTATCCCAACTCACTCCTCCTGGAACACCACAGTGGAATGGTGTATCCGAACGGAGGAATCGTACCTTATTAGATATGGTACGATCTATGATGAGTCACACAGATCTTCCGACATATCTATGGGGATATGCTCTAGACACGACAGCTTTCATATTCAACCGAGTTCCATCAAAGGCCGTGATAAAGACACCATATAGGATATGGACTGGGAGAGATGCCCAGGTGTCTTTCATGAGGATTTGGGGTTGTGAGGCTTACGTACGACGTCAAGTCTGGACCCAAATCCGACAAGTGCTATTTCATTGGATATCCCAAGGAAACTAAGGGATATTACTTCTACATTCCCAGTCAGCACAAGGTAGTTGTGGCAAAGACTGGGGTCTTTCTAGAAAGGGACTTTGTTTCTAGAAAGACTAGTGGGAGCGTGTTCGATCTTGAAGAAGTTCAAGATGCGAATAATAACATTGATACCTCGATGAAAGTTGAACTGGAACCACAAAGTGTTATGGATGATGTTGTTCTACAAAGAGTTGAGGAACAACAACCAGTTCAAGTAGACATACCTCTTCGCAGGTCTGATAGGGTACGTCGTCAGCCTGAGAGATACTCATTTCTCTTGTCTGACCATGATGATGTTGTGCTCATAGAGGATGAGCCTACCACCTATCAGGAAGCTGTAATGAGACCAGATTCTGAGAAATGGCTAGAAGTCATGAGATCCGAGATAGAATCCATGTACACCAACCAAGTATGGACTTTGGTTGATCCACCTGAAGGGGTAAAACCCATAGGGTGCAAGTGGGTCTTTAAGAGAAAGACTGACATGGATGGACTTATCTATAAGAGTCGCTTGGTAGCTAAAGGTTTCAAGTAGATTCATGGTATTGACTATGATGAAACCTTTTCTCCAGTAGCGATGTTTAAGTCCATTCGGATCATGCTTGCTATTGCAGCCTACCATGACTATGAGATATAGCAGATGGATGTCAAAACCACGTTTCTGAATGGAAACCTACTCGAGGATGTGTACATGACACAACCTGAGGGTTTTGTAGATCCACAGCATACTAGCAGAGTATGCAAGCTGCATAGGTCCATTTATGGACTAAAGCAAGCTTCTCGGAGCTGGAATCTTTGATTCGATGATGCAATCAAACAGTTTGGTTTCATCAAGAACGAAGATGAACCTTGTGTCTACAAGAAGGTTGTAGGGGACATAGTTGTCTTCCTCATATTGTATGTGGATGACATACTGCTCATTGGGAAGGACATCCCTATGCTTCAGTCTGTCAAGACCTGGCTAGGGAGTTGCTTCTCAATGAAGGACTTAGGTGAGGCATCCCGCATTCTAGGGATACAGATCTATAGAGATAGATCTAAGAGATTGCTTGGCCTTAGTCAGAGTACATATATTGACAAGGTACTCCTTCGGTTTGCCATGCAGAACTCCAAGAAGGGATTTCTGCCGATGTCACATGGCGTGAGTCTTTCGAAGACTCAAGGTCCCTCTTCTAGAGAGGAGAGAGACCACATGGATCAAATCCCTTATGCCTCAGCCATAGGATCGATCATGTACGCGATGCTATGTACTCGACCTGATGTCTCGTATGCTTTGAGCATGACGAGCCGATACTAGTCAGATCCAGGTGAAAGTCACTGGATAGCGGTCAAGAATATTCTTAAGTACTTAAGAAGGACTAAAGAATATTTCTTGATATATGGAGGCAATGATGAGCTAGCTGTAAAGGGTTACAGTAATGCTAGCTTCCAGACCGATCAGGATGACTATAGATCGCAGTCGGGGTTCGTATTTTGCATTAATGGTGGTGCTGTCAGCTGGAAGAGTTCGAAGGAGGATACAGTAGCTGATTCTACAACAGAAGCCGAGTACATTGCTGCATCAGAGGCAACAAAGGAGGCAGTTTGGATCTGCAAGTTCATCACTGAACTTGGGGTGGTTCCTAGCATTGCTGACCCCATTGAGCTCTATTGTGATAACAATGGAGCTATAGCACAGGCGAAGGAACCTCGCTCACACCAGCGGACCAAACACATACTACGGCGCTTCCATCTCATTCGAGAGATTATCGAGAGAGGAGATGTGAAGATTTGTAGAGTACCTACAGAGGCTAACATCGCAGATCCCTTGACCAAGGCTTTGGCACAGAGGAAGCATGATGGTCACACTAGGTCATTTGGGCTTAGAGCCTACACTGATTGGCACTAGTGCTAGTAGGAGATTGTTAGCTAGAGCCCTAGAGCCAATCATTTGATGATTGTATTTTGGACTTATTGTATCATATTCTATATAAACAAAGGTATTTGGATTTTGGTTATTATACTTACTTATATTCGTGCCAAATAAACTAAGTATAATAATGTTATTGAGTAGATGGTTCTCATCTATATCAATCGGTTAGATGAACCGATAGTGAGATGATATCGGGAACACTACTCTTAATCATTCCTAGTCGATTATTAACATTCAGGGACAATGTTAATGCAATAAGACTAGCATGTAGGTCAACTCGATGACTTGATCTCACAAGTCATGGATATAGAGATATCAAGTTGACACATGGGTATACATTAGAGAATGTATACTGAATGACCCGCCATGAGAAAGTATCATGGATCGTTATATGAGTGTCATATACTTTCTCATGTGGCTATTAGTATGACTACTAGTCCTTAGACCTGAAGTCACCATAGATCCCTACATAAGGAGTTATGTACTTTGGTTTCGTCAAACGTCACCCGTAACTGGGTGGACTATAAAGGCGATTATTGGGTATATAACAAATTTTGCAGAGGGATGTGAGTGATGTAGATGGGATCTATCCCTCCTATATGACGGGAGAGACATCAGTATTCTTGATAGAGTGAGGCCACGAAGTGCATGGCCATGCCCAAATGTGTCAATATAGGATATTGAGCTCATTTGATTTAGTGAGTCTACTTGGGGTTCAAGATTTAGATTGGTCAGATGATGACATGGTCTATGCCTCACATTGACCAATCTAGATGTCTAAGATAGAAGGACACTTGTCATATATTGTGAGGAGTCACAATTAGTAGTCACAAGGTGATGTTGGATCTCGACATTTCTTGTAACTTGGGTAGTAATGATGTGTTGCTAGATACCGCTCATTACTTATGCTCCTAAATGGGTTTAGGGCATTGCCAACGTTACAAGAACCTATAGGGTCACACACTTAGGACAATTAGATGGAGATTAGGTTCATATGATGAACCAAGAGGATTAGATTCATTTGATGAATCAAATTGGATTAAGAGTAATCCTAATTGGGCTAACTTGAGTTCGACTCAAGTTGATTAATGCGTTCAATGAGTCTAATTTAGATTTTGACTCATTGAATCAATTTAATTAAATGAATTAGATTCATTATATTAAGTTGGCTTGAATCAAATGGTTGGATTCGATCAACCATGGAAGAGATTTGGTCAAGTTTGACTTGACTTGAGAGGAAGATTAAAAGTCAAGTTTGACTTGACTTTATGCCACCTCATTGGTGAGTTGGCATTGATGTGGACCAATGATGTTACTCCACATCATCATGGGTGCCACCTCATGGAAGTTACAAAGTCATTCTCTTTAATGGCTTCACATTAATTGCAATTAATGCAATTAATTTGGGGTTACACATGGAGAAGTGGCCGGCCACTTTTGTTTTGAATGAGAATTCATTTTTCATTCAAGTGTGTATTTTTCTTCCTTCTTCCTCTCAAGCTCTCCCTCTCCTCCTTCCTTGGCCGAACCACATAGGTGCTAGCACACCTTGTTTTGGTCATCTCCACCTAGTGTGTTCGTGTGGATACATATAGAGAAGTATCTATCCTTGATACTTTCGAGATCCGACGAATCTTGGATGAGCGGGATACGAAAAGGGCACGCATCGAAGGTAAATATCTTCATCATGTAGATCTAGAAGTTTTGTAACTCGTACTCGTATATCTTCAAATTTTTCTTTGCACGAGATCCGTTGGCTAGGGTGATTCGGGGTTTCCGCGACGTGAAAAAGCGGTTTTCGCGGCCCGAAAAACCCAACATTTATTAGATAAGTTTTATCTTTAATATTTAATTTTTTGTTAGTTAGATTATCTCGAGTTTGGATAAGACTTTCTAGATTAATATTGTCTAGATTAAATAATTTATTAATTTTATCTAGATCAATATTGTTTTTGTTATCTTTTTTGTTTGAATTTTCAAATTTATTTAGGTTTAAATTCAAATTTTTAGATTTATTATTTATTTTCAGATTTTCTGTATTTTCTAAATTAATTATATTTGTTTTATCAGAAAATATCCTAGGGGTATTTTCTATATTTTCTGAATTAATTATATTTGTTTTATCAGAAAATATCCTAGGGGTATTTTTGTAAGTATTGTCATGTACACTATTTTCACATATACTTTCATACATATCCAAATTAACATGCACATATTTTAAACTACTACTAGCAAGGGCGTTTTGATAAATATTACTAACCTTGAGCGCAACCCCTAATTTAGCAGGTTTCTCCGTTGGATCTGACTCGAGTCCAGATTTGACTTTAACTTGATCTTCTAGCTCCATCGGCGTCTCGTGAAGCTTGATCAACTGGGTCCACAGCTCATATGCATTCTTGTATTTTTCTAGTCTGCATAAAATATTGTTAGGTAAAACATTACAAATAATTTTACTTACATTTTTGGTTAGTTCCGATTCCTGAGAAGGTTTTCTCAATATTAGCACATAATCAAAATCTAAGCTTCCTAAGAAGCATTCCATTAATCGTTTCCAGTAGTTGAAATCTTGATCGTATGATGGTGGTTCGTGAGGGTTCCGTCCTTCTAGAAGAGTTATTATTCTTGCACACAGAGAAACAAAAAAAAAATCCCAAGACTTGGTCTTGGATTAGCAGTGTTGGAAAAAAATATAATTTTTCACTATATATATATATATTTATAAAAAAAATAATAAAATATTAATAAAAAATATTATCTCAAATTTTTAAAAATGTAATATTTTGTCGATACTAAATAATGGTGAAAAGATGACGATGTATTTTTCAAAACCAGTTTTGGAGGGAAAAAACGATGTATTTTAAGAACGAACAATATCTAATTTTTCTTTAAAAAGACCTTTGTCTGATTGGTGGTTGCACCAAATCAGAGCGGTACCTGCTCTGATACCACTTGTTGGATCGTGAGCGTTCGATAGAGGGGGGGGTGAATATCGATTAAAACTTTCCTCGAGTAAGCGCAGTGGAAAAGAAACGACAAAGTAAGAAGGCAAGGCTAACACAATTCGGTTTTACTTGGTTCGGAGCCTGTGTCGACTCCTAATCCAAGGCCCGCGGTCGTTGACCGCTTTCGGTGGGAAATCACTATCAATTCGAATATTACAGAGTTAAGTACAAGAATTGACAGGTAAAGAAAATACCGACAATAGAATTAAAACAAAACCAGCACTGAGTTGGAGAGCTTTTCGTGGCGTCGCAATAGCATAGAGCAGCAGGTCTTGGATTCTGAGTTGTTGTTGAAGCTCCACCCCTGCCCCTTCTTTTATATGAAGCTCGGGGCGCCTCGGATCCCTTCCAGGCGCCTTGGTGAGACGTGGCAGGTCTAACCAGTGAGCTCCACGTGGCGACGCGCAATCGGGATAAAACTTGCCTCCCGGGCGCCCGAATCCCTTCCGGGCGCCCGGACCTCCGAGCGCCCGGATCCCCTCCGGGCGCCCGGACCTCCGAGCGCTCGGATCCCCTCCGGGCACCCGGACCACCTTTCTCCAGAACAGGTCTTTCTCCTGCAAGACAAGGTTAGTCCTAGGCAAGTATAATAAATTTCCTGCAAAATAAAGTGTTAGCACAGTTCATAAGTTTGACATAAAACGTATGACTTAGATTCCGTCTTTCCGAGACCGGAATCTAGTCACGATCTCGACTTAGAGATCCAAAATAGATCTAAGCCGGATCGACGCCTAATGTTCCCTTCCTGGTAACACGTCCTCACAGTCACTCCCTTTTAGTGACTTACTTTTACTCACCTGCCAGATGTCCGGTCAACCCTTCGACCCATCTGGACTTCTCGCCAGCTATCCTGTCAACTCGTCGACCTAGCTGGACTTCTCGCCAAGCGTCCGGTCAGTCCGTTGACCCGTTTGGACTTCTTGCCAGCTATCCGGTCAGCCCGTCGATCTAGCTGGACTTCTCGCCAAGAGTCCGGTGAGCCCGTCGACCCGCTTGGATTTCGTGCCAGACATCCGGTCAGCCTGTCGACCTGTCTGGATTTCGTCTGCACACTCGGTCAGAGTGTTAGATCATGACAAACCTAATTTAACCCGATTTGTCATTCATCAAAATCTGAGTTAGACCGTTAGTGCTAACCGCACCAACAGATGCATCTGCAAAAGTAGGTATGCGACACCCACTTTGCTCATCTCTACCTCTATGTTCTGTGTTGTATGAAAGGGCTCGAATTATACTTTGAAATGGACTTATCATATCGAAAAACTTGTCTATCATATACTCTCGCATATGTGGATCCATTCCATCTAATATCTCAACAACATGGGATGTCCTATTAGGTTGTGCTCCCTCATCATTAAACTATTGTACGTGCATCGACAATCTCCTCCAATGAGCGTTGATACTCTGAAGCAGAATTGGAATGGAAAATTAACAGTAATGTGCAAGATCATGCTCACATGGCAATTCGTATACAATTTTGATAGAACAGTTGCATCTGCCGACTAGCTGGTGAGATACTTCCTCAATGCATTTTAGCTAACCAGAAAACAACTCCATTGCCTCTAATGAAATCTGACACCTTATTTGATTGAAAATGTCATCATGTAAATGTTGATGACGTGGAATGTTGAGAGATCTCTCGAACGACTTCTAAATATCTCCGAACTGAATTCTCAACATCTTATGTATTTTTTCAAAAGATGTCTATAGGGATGACATGGTGTCTCCCAAATATAACTTCAGTCTTACATGTGCAGACTCTGCCCTGTAATAAAAAAATACATTGTGTTTTAATACTGAAAAGAATTGAAATAGTATAATAATGAACAAAATGTTGGTTGCTACACCTGAATTCCATTCTGTTTGTTAGTTAGAGCCCTAGAGTCAATCATTTGATGATTGTATTATGGACTTGTTGTATCATATTCTTATATAAATAAAGGCATTTGATTTTGGTTATTATACTTACTTGTATTGGTGCCAAATAAACTAAGTATAATAGCGTCCTTGAGTAGAAGGTTCTCACCTATATCAATCAGTTAGTTGAACCGATAGTGAGATGATATAGGAAACACTACTCTTAATCATTCCTAGTCGAGTATTAACATTCAGGGACAATGTTAATGCAATAAGACTAGCATGTAGGTCAACTCGATGACTTGATCTCACAAGTCATGGATATAGAGATATCAAGTTGACACATGGGTATGCATTGGAGAATGTATACTGAATAACCCGCCATGAGAAAGTATCATAGATCGTTATATGAGTGTCATATACTTTCTCATGTGGCTATTAGTATGACTACTAGTCCTCAGACCTGAAGTCACCATGGATCCCTACATAAGGAGTTATGTACTTTGGTTTCGTCAAACGTCACCCGTAACTGGGTGGACTATAAAGGCGATTACTGGGTATGTAACGAATTATGCAGAGCGTTGTGAGTGATGTAGATGGGATCTATCCCTCCTATATGACAGGAGAGACATCGATATTCTTGATAGAGTGAGACCACGAAGTGCATGGCCATGCCCAAATGAGTCAATATGAGATATTGAGCTCATTTGATTTAGTGAGTCTACTTGGAGTTCAAGATTTAGATTGGTCAGAACATGACACGGTCTATGCCTCACATTGATCAATATAGATGTCTAGGATAGAAGGACACTTGTCATATATTGTGAGGAGTCACAATTAGTAGTCACAAGGTGATGTTGGATCTCGACATTCTTGTAACTTGGGTAGTAATGATGTGTTGCTAGATACCGCTCATTACTTATGCTCCTAAATGGGTTTAGGGGCATTGCCAACGTTACAAGAACCTATAAGGTCACACACTAAGGACAATTAGATGGAGATTAGGTTCATATGATAAACCAAGAGGATTAGATTCATGTGATGACGCTCTACTCCTGGAAGATTATCATATGATATTTCCACTCGGTGACGGTGGAACTTCATAGGTGTTAATCAACTAAAACCACCCTCTATGCATGATTTTGGATCATATATCTCTAGGTACTATTGAGGATATCTAACCATATTTGATCGATTAATGATCGATTAATGGCCAACTAACCATCGCCTTGTTCTAAAAAACCGTCTTCTGCATCTTTCTTCATGTGGTGCCTGGTCACGTAAAGGATATGCAGCTAACATCATCTACTTCGTAACAGTACAAGTCATATATCCGAATGTACTTCCAAGTTATACACCCAAGTACCGATTGTATCTCATGTGTTAAGCAACTAGCTCTACACTTTTCCACATTAGTGGGGGGCTTCTATCCAAATATATCTTCTAAATTATCTAACGAAGTACAGGCTGTCCATGGTCAAAGTCCTCATGGAATAGGATACATCGATCCCCTATATACTGGTCGAGTCAACAATGGTATACATCCAATTCAGCCCTTTCTATGTCTGAACAAGTCATGTATTTAAACGTACCTTCCAGGTTATCCAACCAAGTACAAGTAATCCAAAGGTTAGAATCTCTAAGAAACAGAGTATATCGGTCCCCTAATGATCGAACCAATAAAAATAAATCGGTCATTTACTAACTGAACCAACAAGAGTAAATCAATTCTCTACTGGGCAAGTTAACAGGGATAAATCAGTCAGTCCTCTACTGATCGAAGGATAAATCAGTACTTTACTGACTGAGTCAACATGAGTATGTAAATACTATTTGCTACCCAACCAATAATAGAAGGGGTTGGTAATCTGACTCTAACTCTCACCCAACTAGTAATAGCAGAAACTAGTAATACTAGTGATATGGTAGAAAGAATTTCTTGAGACTGTAATCCCTGATCTCTAATAAGGTCTAACAAACCTAAATAGTAGTTAACTGCATACATGTCATACATACTACAAATAATTGAACAAATACTAACAGAAGTATATGATAACAGTAAACATACATACCTCATATAGCTTGGAGATGTCCTGTAGCTGCCTGGTCCAAAACTTGAAAAGTCACATCGAGAAAACAAAACACAAAATTCAAAACATAGGAAATAAGCCTTATAAACCTACGACTCTGATACCAATAAATTGTCATGCCTCAGAGGAGTCCCTGGCTGACAAACAGACATCATCTCCTACATAACAATATGAAACATGTACACAATGCCACAAGGCTAGTCATAAGCTATCAACAACCCACACGACTGGAACATACACAACCACGCAGTTATATAATAAGCAGCCCACATGACTGTACCAAAAATACAATGGAAGACATAAGAAAGCCACACTGATACGGGTTATAATAGATCGACTGAGCGAGTGAAGGAGGGGTTTAAGACTAGAAATATAGGGAAGGTATATCGTCGATCGAGCGACTGCCTCCGCATTCATATAAGATCGACCGGGCAAAGCCCACCTGAGCATAAAGGCATTTAGTCTTATATCATATTCTCAGTATATTACCGGCCGACCGCAGGCCGAGTGAGTGCCTCCATGCTCATATGTGCTCGACAGGGCAAAAATCTGCCCAAGCATAAAGGCATTTAGCCTTATATCATATTCTCAGTATATTACCGGCCGACCATAGGCCGAGTGAGTACCCCTGCACTCATATGTGCTCGATTAAGTAAGGGCCTGATGTGAATCCAAAGAGAAAGATATCTCAAGAACCCACAACGAATGGAAGAAGAAAGAAAGAAAGAACTAAATCAATAAGAACATCGACTCAATGCTTAGGAAAGCATGAACCTTGGTATAGAAGATGGTAGACACCACAACCTTGGGATGGAGGTTAATGTTGGAACCCCAAGGTTGGTTTTGGTGTGACCAACAAGTTAAGTTAGGTCCTGTCTGTTTCTAACTTGATGTCTAAGTGTGCAGGAGCTTAGGAGCACAAGTACTCGAGCGAAGACACAGCTAGCGAGAAGGACGGCACGCGGTGCGTCCGAGGGATGAGATGCTGCGGAAGAGTACATCGGCGGACGAGAAGGAAGTGCGCACGGTGGTTCCGAGGTACGAAAGCCGGAGCGGAAGATTGCTCAGGGAGCAAGAGACGCAGCTAGCGTGAAGGTCGGCACGGGGTGCGACCGAGGGACAAAGTCTGCGGATGAGTACGCTGGTGGACGAGAAGGGACACGTGGCAATTTCGAGGGACGAGAAGCCAGAGGGAAGCACGCTCGAGAAGACCGGAAGATGGGTTCGGGTGAGCCTTATTCCGGATGTCAGAGATCACCCAAGCAAGCGGAGCCGGAGCAGAAAGACCCGGACTAGAGGCGAGCTGAACCGGAGAAGAGATCACGGACCAAAAGTCAACTGGGTTGACTTTTGGCTCCGGGGCGCCTGGAGCTGTCCGGGGCGCTCAGAACCCTTCCGGGCGCCCGGAAGTGACTTTTTCATAGGATCAAGCTTTGACTCGATCCAACCGTTGGGGGATAAATTTTATCCCCCCCAGGGCGCCCGGAACCCTTTCAGGCGCCCCGACCAAGGCTATAAATATAGCCTTGGTCCAGAAGCTTTTCAACAATCACGATCATTCTATTTCCAAACACTTGTATGCTTTAGTTGTAGTTAAGCTTCTGTTTTCTGTGCCTAAACGCTGTAAGAGTCTTCTCCGCCTGAAGGAGTTTTTGAGCTTAATCTTCCTTGGATTAACAATCACATCGGTTGTAACCAAGTAAACATCTGGTGCATCATCTTTTCTTTTATGCTTTTATTTATCTGCTTAATTCATTTTACAAGTGTTAGCTTAATCGTTCGAGGGAGGGTTTGTGTTTTTGTGTTTTCAGGATATCCAACCCCCTCCTAGCAGGCCGCAACGGTCCTACAAGTGGTATCAGAGCCGAGACGCCTCAGAAGGACTAACCGCCGTCTGAAGCAACAATGGCCGGAGCTAGCGACTACCCACCAGCATTCGAGGGGGAGCTTTCTTCATGGAAGCAACAAATGAAGGTATTTCTTAACTCTGATATTGGTATTTCTCTAATAATGAAAATAGGTTATGTAGCACCGAAAGACACGAACAGAGAGAAAATTGGCATACGCCTCTAGAACGAGAAGCAACGTGAAGAGTCCATGGCGAATGCTCGGGCAGAGTTTCACATTCTAAGCGCAATACCAACTAAAGATTTCGACAGAGTCGGAGAGTACAAAAGTGCGAAAGAACTTTGGGAAAAGTTCTTAATGCTCTACGAAGAACCGGTTGAAGTCGTCTCCTCAATAGAAATCGAGTCGTCATCAGAAGAATCCGAGACGGAAGAAATTACCAAGACAACCCCAACAGCCGAAGTACATCCCGAGATCGATGAAGGGGGAGAATCTTCGGAAGAAATTAATTCAACAAGGGGAGAACCAACGACCGACGAGGTAAGTAAGGTATGGCCTCTACCCTCTGAACAACTGATTCAATTAATCAAATTACCTGAAGATTTTTGTGAACCAAAATTTGAATTATCGAAAAAACTTTTCGGATTAGAAAATCTTCGGTCGAATAATTGTTGCAAATTACAAAATATTTTTATGAAAGAATTATGCAACTTAGAAATATTATCGAGAACTTTTTCCGGATCTAAAAATTTCGAATTACAAATTACTTTACTGAAAAAGTTTTGTGAATTAAAAATTGATTCATCAAACAAAATTTTCAGATTAAGAAATCTATTATTAATAGATTCCTGCAAACTCTTATTGTTAAAAAAATTCTTGCAAATTACAAAATATTCCTTCAACCGAAGTTTGCACATTGCCGAAAGAATTTTTTATATTGTCGAAAAATTTTATCAAGTTAAAATCTATGCCATCTGAATATTTCTGTGAAATTGAAATTCAAAAAATAATAGAAATTAAGATGATACAAATTTCTGCATGTATAATCTTTGTGGCGTTAAATCTAAAAAAGATTGATTTAAGAAATTATGATAAGTTAAAATGGAAATTTAAAACTTTCTGATAAATAGAATTAAGAACTAAATAAATAAATAAATGCATAGAAATTTTTTAAATGTTTAAATTTCCTTACATAAAAGTCTTTTGGGCTTAGGAAGTTTTTTTTGGAAACTTTTCAAAAAGCTATTGTTGACTTAGAAATATTTTAACAGATAATTTTTCAAAATTTTCTAAGTCTTTAAACCCTTAGAATTTTAAACCCCATTTTATTGTGATCAAAGGGGGAGAAGAAGAAGTATAAGTCTAGAGGGAGGTAGAGAAAATTGAAAATTAAAATCTTCTATTGAAATTTAATTTTTTCTATCTTATTGCACTTAATTATTGAAAATTAAAATTTTCTGTTGAAATTTAATTTTGTTCTATCTTATTGCACTTAATTGCAATATAAGTTAGTTTATGTTTTATGTTTTTTTTCCCTAGCTTAACTTGGGTTGATCACACCAAAAAGGGGGAGATTGTTGGAACCCCAAGGTTGGTTTTGGTGTGACCAACAAGTTAAGTTAGGTCCTGTCTGTTTCTAACCTGATGTCTAAGTGTGCAGGAGCTTAGGAGCACAGGTACTCGAGAGGAAGATGCAGCTAGCGAGAAGGACGGCACGCGGTGCGTCCGAGGGACGAGGTGCTGCGGAAGAGTACATCGGCGGACGAGAAGGAAGTGCGCGCGGTGGTTCCGAGGTACGAAAGCCGGAGCGGAAGATTGCTCGGGGAGCAAGAGACGCAGCTAGCGTGAAGGTCGGCACGGGGTGCGACCGAGGGACGAAGTCTGCGGATGAGTACGCTGGTGGACGAGAAGGGACACGCGACAATTTCGAGGGACGAGAAGCCGGAGGGAAGCACGCTCGAGAAGACCGGAAGATGGGTTCGGGTGAGCCCTATTCCGGATGTCAGAGATCACGCAAGCAAGCGGAGCCGGAGCAGAAAGACCCGGACCAGAGGCGAGCTGAACAGGAGAAGAGAGCATGGACCAAAAGTCAACTGGGTTGACTTTTGGCTCCGGGGCGCTCGGAATTGTCCGGGGCGCCCGGAGCTGTCCGGGGCGCCCGGAACCCTTCCGGGCGCCCGGAAGTGACTTTTTCACAAGATCGATCTTTGACTCGATCCAACCGTTGGGGGATAAATTTTATCCCCCCAGGGCGCCCGGAACCCTTTCAAGCGCCCCGACCAAGGCTATAAATATAGCCTTGGTTCAGAAGCTTTTCAACAATCATGATCATTCTATTTCCAAACACTTGTATGCTTTAGTTGTAGTTAAGCTTCTGTTTTCTGTGCCTAAACGCTGTAAGAGGCTTCTCCGCCTGAAGGAGTTTTTGAGCTTAATCTTCCTTGGATTAACAACCACATCGGTTGTAACCAAGTAAACATCTGGTTCCTCGTCTTTTCTTTTATGCTTTTATTTATCTGCTTAATTCATTTTACAAGTGTTAGCTTAATCATTCGAGGGAGGGTTTGTGTTTTTATGTTTTCAGGATATCCAACCCCCTCCTAGCCGGCCGCAACGGTCCTACAGTTAATAAGTCTTTGAACACCATAAGGAAATGCCTTGTTAAGTTCTAATTCAATGAAGAACCAACAAGTGAGAGTCTCACCATGCTTTAGATTGAAAAATATGTTAAAGATACATGTGTGGCTGTCACCCCCTTTATTTATAGCTATAAGGTGACCAAAAAACCCTAAAAGGCCAAAAGAAAGCCCATTAAAGGCCTATGTAGACTACTTAGCCATTTTAAGCTTATGACTTTATTACAATCCAAATAAAAGTAGAAATTGAGTGTAAATTAAGTCTACATATCCCTACTATGTAGACATGAGACTTAAGTACTAATTAAGCTCATCTAAGGCTTGAATTAGGTTGACTATGCCGAATGACTTGCTCTTGGTCAAACCTTCTTCAATGGTAGCTTTGACCTTCACATCTTCAATTAGTACATTAAGTGCTTCCTTCATCTTTCTAGCCTTAGCCCTTGTAATTGGGTCTCCATTGATGCATAATGGATCATCATTAACATCTAGAGTGGGTTGACCATGATCCATATCGTTAGCTTGTTGCTCTCTTTCTTTGACTCCATCATTCCCCCTTTCCCCAAAAGGATTCATCCTCTAATCTTGATCACCTACATCAAAGGGAGAAAGATCAGAAACATTAAATGTAGCACTCACATTATACTCACCTGGTAAGTCAAGCTTGTATGTATTATCATTGATTCTAGCAATGACTTGAAGTGGACCATCTCCTCGTGGATGCAACTTAGTACGACATTTAGTAGGGAATCTTTCCTTCCTCATATGAACCCAAACCCAATCTCCGGGTTCAAAGATCACTTTCTTTCGTCCCCTGTTGACTTACGTAGCATATTGTTCAGTTCTCTTTTCAATTTGCAATCAAACTTTTTCATGCAGTTGCCTCACAAATTCAGTTTTTTTGGTACCATCTAAACTAGCACACTCAGAGACAGGCAAAGGTGATAAATCTAAAGGAGTTAAAGGGTTGAACCCATATACCACTTCAAAAGGTGAAAAATTAGTAGTAGAATGCACAGATGTATTATAAGTAAATTCAACATGTGGAAAATAATCTTCCCAACCTTTTAAATTCTTTTGAATGATAGCTCTCAATAAAGTAGATAAAGTTCGATTTACTACCTCAGTTTATCCATTTGTTTGTAGATGACAAGTTATAGAAAACAAAAGCTTTGCTCCCAATTTTCCCCATAGTGTCTTCCAAAAGTAGTTTAGGAACTTTGCATCATGATATGAAACTATGCTCCTCGGTACTCGCATGAAGCCAGGCAATCTCCTATCTCAATTTAATTTGAACTCCATCTAAATTATGCATATATATCTAGTCAGAATTTGATATTTTGGACAATATCAGTGACCCATCATATCTCAATTTAAACTCCATCTAAATTATGTATGTACATCTATTTGAATTTGATATTCAAGACAATGTCCTTGCGCGACGTGCGTGGACATCCCTCTGCATGAGAGGTGCCTATACATCTAGTCAAATTTGATATTCTAGGCGATATTTGTGCGCAACGCACGTGGACCCATACATAGAGATGTTCACGTGTGATACGGTGCATGATGGTGGGGTCTGATAAAGGTGTCCAGTCAGAAGTCAAGGGGACGTGGCAGTCAGAAGTCAAGAGGATGTGGCAGTCAGAAGTCAAGGGGGCGTGTCAGTTAGAGGTCAAGGAGGATGTGGTAGTCAATAGGTACGGGAAGAAGAAGCAAGACCAGGGAACGACGTCAGCAACCTGGTTCCTGACTGGGTTCCTACAAACCGGGACTCCGGATCTGAGATACCTGGGAGGACAGTCAGATGCCACCGACCAGGATTTGACGGGTTTGGCTTTCATGGCACTGGCGGTACTTAGGCCCGGTGCGCTCAGTCCACTGACTCCTGGTCGGCTAACTCCCGATCAACGCTTGGACTATCTCTCCACAACCCTGGCCCCCCAAGGTTTAGGTCAGGCATTATACCCGATTGATCATCCAGGGCTCTCCTATTTCTTCTCGGTTGGGACAGAAAGCGCTACAGGACAACAAAGTCAAGGAATCGTAACCGCTTATCAGAGAATAACTACTGTGTGTCAAGGAATATTCTAACAATCTGTCATCACCTATGAATGGAACCTTCTTTAGTCTACAAGAGGATGCCACGTGTCCACCAGCACCCGACAAGTCCTGACATCCGACATTCTCTGACATCAGTCAGGTTCCAGAAGGTACGCACTATCATATAAAAAGGGAGAACCTCTCCCTTTCACAGGTACGCTCTCTCGCACATTTACAATTGCCTTCTACTTTCTTTCTGCTTCATACACTATTCTTCTGGGGAAAAGTACCTGACTTGAGCTTCAGAGGGCCTGCTCCGGGGACTTTTTTCCTGGTTTCTGGCCTCTAACGCTTGTGTGCCTGTCTGAGTGTGTGCAGAGGTCAGGTACCTCTGGCTCCAACATCATTGCCCATCAGTGCCACGTGGGAATCCACTTTTGGAAGCGCATTCAAAAAAGGTGTCCCAGCCGCCCCTCCGTCAATACCAGCAGCAGCTCACTCGACCTTCATCTGACTCAGATTCTGAGCAGGATCAATTCGACGCCGTCTGTGGGAATCTTCTTCACATGTTCTGAATGTGAAGATAGAGGATACTGGATGAATCAACGTGACCATGATGGCAGGAGAGTGCGAGCTGTTCAAAGAAGCTAAGAGACGAGCACCTTCCGAAAAATAGACCACTGTCTCGTGACCATACAAAATGCCTACTGTTTCCAAGGGCCCAACTCATGTTTCGGACAGAGGGTCTAAGAAAAAGCAACCCGAGGAATTTCCCTCGACTTTCTATTGGGAACCAATCCCTGACTACTACCATAAGGGCCTGGACTATTATAATAAGAAAGAGCAACTACAGGCCTCTATGGCGGAAAGCTCCCCGCCCAGGGATTCAAAGAAGAGGAAGGCTATAGTTCTCCGGGATTAGCCTCGAGGGGAACCTGATGAGCTAGTGTTTTTCTCTTTAAGGGTACTAGAGGAGAAACTACCAAAGGGATACAAGCCCTAGCCATTGGAGAGTACGATGGCAATAAGGATCCGAAAGACCATCTCCGCAAGTTCCAGAATGAGGTGTTGTTACATCAATATAGCGACGCTATTAAGTACTAAGTGTTTCTGAATACTCTTTTTGGCTCATCACAGAAATGGTTTGATGGATTACCGAATGGGTCCATCACTTGTTTCCATGATTTTAAAATTGTCTTCCTGCATCACTTCACTAGTAGCAGGAAGTACCAGAAAACGAACCACTGTCTCTTCGCTCTTAAGCAAGAGTCGGCTGAGTCCTTGCGAAGTTATATCAAGCGCTTCAACCAGGTGGCGCAGGATGTTCCATCTGCAACCTCAGAAATACTGATGAGCACCTTTTCTCATGAACTAGTAGAAGAAGAGTTCTTCCGAGATCTCATCTGAGACCCAGTGAAGAACTTCAACGAGATGCTCGAGAAGGCGACTAGCTATATCAAGGTGGAAGAGGCTCAGGCCGCTCGACGCAAAGTAGACGAGGTGTATACTCCTGCCAACAAGCCAGAGAAAAGGCCGCCTCAACCACCAGCCCAGTCTCTTCCGCGCGCCCGAGATGCTCCATCGCCCTTCCCTCCCGGTCAAGATCCTACGCCGGCCCAATGTGTGGCAGTTGTCTAGGCCCCAAGACCTGGACCATGGGGGCTGCGGTACTGCACTTACCATCGATCCCACACCCATGTCACAAGTGATTGCTTTCAGTTTGTCCGAGACTCTCGGTGCATGGATGAGCTGGGCCTGCCTCCACCTGAGATCGTGCCCAGGACTCAGCAGAGGATGCTGGCCACCCAACAGGCTGGGGCAGGTCAGCCTAGCAGACCCCAGCCCGAAAGTGTTGGACAAGGAAATTAGCAACCTGGTCGCAACCAGGAGCCCGGGGAAGCCCGGGAAGAGGAGAACCGGGGAAACGCGGCCATTCGTGAGATAGGCATGATCTCAGGAGGGCCCACAGATGGAGACTCTGCCCGGGCTCAGAAGTCTCATGACCGACGCATGGAGATACACGCTGTAAGGTGCAACCAGGAGCAAGCCGTAGGGCCCGTTATCAGCTTTGGGCCACATGACTTGGAGGATTGGAGCCGTCATCGCCAATAGTTGTGTGGCCAGAGTTTTCATGGATACTAGAAGCTTTGTCAACGTGTTGTTCAAAGGTGCGTTTGTGAGCATGCAAATCGACGCCAACGAACTCCAACCCATGGCTACTTCATTATATGGCTTCACCGGTAATGAAGTATGACACATGGGCCAGATCAAGCTAGCCATATCTTTGGGTAGCGAGCCCCTAGTGAGGATGCGGAGGAGCACCTTCATAGTGGTGGATTCACCATCCTCATATAACGTCATCTTAGGGAGATTGACACTGCACGAGTTCCGGGTGGCAGTCTCCACTTTTCATCAAAAGATCAAATTCCTTGTGGGAGACCAGATTCGGGAAGTTAAAGGTGAGCAGTTGGTCTCTCGCAGGTGTTATGTCGACATGGTGAAGGTGGAGGCTCGCAAGGCTCAGCGAACCTAGGATGGAAGGATCCACGTCATTCAAGAGGAGCATTTACCTAGAGCAAAGGAATCCACAGCTCTATCTTAAATGCTTGGAGAGTGTCACCCGCATATCCAGTGACCTACCTATCAAAGTCAAGACAGACCTGGTCCAATACTTGGCTCGTAATAGAGATGTTTTCGCTTGGTCCCCTGAGAAGCTACTTGGGGTCAAGCCCGAGGTGGCTGAACACAGATTACACCTTCTGCCTGATTCCCGACCGGTCAAGTAGAAGAAGAGGAATTTCTCGACCGAGCTAAATAAGATCACCCGAGTTGAGGTGGATCAGCTCAGGAAAGCAAGGTCACATTAGAGAGGTACAATTCCCGTCTTGGCTATCTAATGTGGTCCTAGTAGTTAAACCCAACAATAAATGAAGAGTTTGCATCAACTTCCAGGACCTCAACCGTGCTAGCCCTAAGGACTGTTACCCGCTGCCCAGGATCGATCAGATGGTGGACTCGACCTCGGGCTGTGAAAGAATTTGTATGCTTGATGCTTAACAAGGATACCACCAGATCTCATTGGCGCAAGAAGATCAAGAGAAGGTTAACTTCATCATGGCAGATGGTACCTTCTGTTATACGGTTATGCCCTTTGGATTGCGGAATGCCGGAGCTACCTATCAGAGGATGTGGATAAGATCTTCCGGGAGTAAATACAGCTAAATGTTGAAGTCTATGTAGATGACATACTCATCAAATCCACTTTGGCCATAAATTTGATCACTGACATAGAAGAAACTTGCAACACACTACGATAGTATGGGCTGAAGTTGAATCCCTTGAAATGCTTGTTTGGAGCTCGAGGAGCAAAGTTCTTGGGATACCTCGTCACTGAGCAAGGAATCAAAGGAAATCCAGAGAAGGTCCAGGCACTTCGAGATATGAAGGTGCCTTAGAAGTTGGTGGGTCAAATAACAGCACTATCCCAGTTCATATCCCGATCTGTGGATAAAGCCCTGCCTTTCATCAAAGTACTCAGGAGAGCCACCAAGTTCCAGAATGCAGCCGAGCCTTCGAGGAATTAAAGAAGCACCTGGAGACTTTACCCTCACTGTTCAAGCCTACTGCGGGAGAGCCACTCTGGATTTATCTGTCAGCCACCCCTGAGGCCGTGGGGGTAGTGTTGATGAAAGAGCAGGACGATGTACAACGGCTAGTGTACTTCTTCAGTCACTTATTAAAAGGGGTCGAATCTCGATACATGACCCTGGAAAAATTAGTCTACGGATTGGTACTCATGGCTCGACGCTTGAGGCCCTATTTCCTGGCACAACCCATCACAGTCCTGACCAACAACACAATGGGTAAAGCCCTCACTAATGTAGAAGTAGCAGGTCACCTCATCAAATGGGCCACAGAGCTGGCAGAGTATGACATACAATGCCAACCTTGCACTGCGATTAAGGGACAAGCTATATAGCAGATTTCTTGACGGAGGTTCACCAATCGGACTTCGAAGGATCTTGGAAGATCTATGTGGATGAGTCGTCTACCCAGCACGGACGCGGAGTTGGGATCCTCCTGATATCCCCTCAAGAAGACATCTTGCCATTGGCGGTCAGGTTAAATTTCAAAGCTACAAATAATGAAACGGAATATGAAGCACTGTTGACAAAGCAACTCGGCATGTCGGAGCCACCTGAGTGGTTATTTATTTAGACTCTCAGCTTGTAGCTCAGCAAGTAGTGGGCAACTTCAAAGTCAACAATGACAAGCTGCAGGTATACCGAGAAGCGTATGAGAAGATGAAAGAGGATTTTAAGGAGGTCGCTGTCACTAAGATTCCCAGAGCAGATAATCAAAAAGCTGACGAGTTAGCTAAAATGACCAACTCTTTGACCACTTGGGTGTTGGACAAGTCAATAGCCCAGACTTTCTTAATAGCTCAGATAGACCTGCAGAACAATATGGAGGAGTCGATCGATTAGAGAGCCCCTATGATTATTTATCTTCAGCAAGGTGTCTTACCCGCTAATCTGGAAGAGGCCAGGTTGATCCGGAAAAGAGCTCATATGTATACTCTGATCGGGGATCAGCTGTACAAGCGAGAATTCTCCAGACCGCTACTCAAATGCTTAGGAATGGAAGAAGCAGAATATGCTTTGCAGGAAGTACATCAGGGATGTCGCGGCAACCATGTGGGAGGAAGGACGCTGGCCTGAAAAGTATTACTGGCCGGGTACTTTTGGCCCACTCTATAGAAAGATGCTCAGAGATTGGTGAACATTTGCTTATCCTACCAAAAGCATCAGAATCTGACCCATCGGCCGACCGACACACTAAAAACCTCAATAGTATCATGCCCCTTTGACCAATGAGGCATGGATATTGTAGGATCATTCCCTATGGTGCCAGGTTAGAAGAGATTCTTGCTCGTAGTAGTAGATTACTTTTCTAAATGGGTGGAAGCAGAAGCTCTGGCTAGGATTACTAAAAGAGCTATCATTCAATTTTTATAGAGGAACAACCTTTGCCGATTTGGGATACCGTACAAGCTGGTTTCAGATAACGGAAGACAATTCCAAGGATGCAAAATCTGAGCCTGGTGTCAAGGGTTCAGCATAACTCAGGCCTTCACATTTGTCGCTTACCCTCAGAGAATGGGCAAATCGAGGTTACCAACAGGGAGATAGTCAGGGGATTGAAGGTCAAGTTGGACCATGTTGGAGGCGATTGAGTGGAGGAGCTGCCCAGCATCCTCTGGGCCTACCACACGACCCCTTGAGAGAGCACATGGCCTATGCATATTGAGGTCGGAGTGCCTTCAGTCAGAAGAATGTTGTACAATAAAGGGAATGCCGAGCGATGACTCTCAGAACTGGATTTGATCAGTGAAATTCGCGAACGTACAACTACCCGCCTAACAGCATATCAGCAAAGGATGCGTCAAAACTATGACAGAAGGGTAGTGCCCTGGTTCTTCGAAGAAGGGGACTTAGTATGGAAGAGGACAAAGCCTGTGAGGGAGGTAACCAAATTAGCACCCCAGTAGGATGGTCCTTATAAAATTGTTAAACAGTTAGCCTCGGATGCCTACTATTTACAAGACACTCTAGGTAAGAAGCTAGATTGTCCCTGGAGCGCTAACTACTTCCAGCCTTATCGCACTTAAATTAGTATTTTGTAAGACTTTAGATCAGGGAAATATGATCGGTTGGGCACAAACTGCCAGGTCAGGATACTTAGGTTCATGACACTCATGAATCTTTTTTAAGACCAGATCAGGACAGGACCCTGTGCTCAGGATAAAGTAGCTTTGGCCCAATTGAGTCAAGAGTCAAGACTAACGAGAAGATATGACATCTCTACTAAGTAGAGTGCAATAAAGTGTTCATACGATTCATATATAAGTCATTTAAATTCGGTGAATACATCGTCGGGCATCTCTCTTAGGATGCGACTGTTGGGTTTTTCGGGCCGTGAAAATCACGTTTTCGCGTCGCGGAAACCCCGAAAGCCCCAGCCACCAGATCCGTGCAAAGAAAATAAAATAAAAATACGAGTACGAGTTTACAAACTCTAGATCTACACTAGATAAGAGTATTACCCTCGATGCGATGCCCTTCGCTATCCCGCTGGTCCAACGGCTTGCCGGATCTCAAGATTGTCAACGTAGACAATCCTCTACATGTATCCACGCGAACACACTAGATGGAGAAGGACCAAACAAGGTGTGCTAGCACCTAGGGTGTTCGTCCAAGATAGGAGAGGGAGAGCAAGAAGAGAGAGCTCAAGGAGGAAGAAGAAGTGAATAGCCTTGAATGAGAAAATGAATTTCTCTTCATTTTGTGTGGCCAGCCACAATTGCAACCCCTTTTCAATTAATGTGGCCGACCACATTAAATGGAAAGGAGGCTTATAACCTCCATGATGTGGCACACACAGGTGCTAGACATGATGATGTGGCATATCATCATTGGCCACTAAATGCCAACTCACCAATGAGGTGGCATAAAGTCAAGTTAAACTTGACTCTTCATCTTCCTCTCAAGTCAAGTCAAACTTGACTTAATCTCTCTCATGGTTGATCTAATCCAACCATTAAATTCAAGCCAATTTAATATAATGAATCAAATTCATTTAAATAAATTGATTCAATGAGTCATAATCTAAATTAGACTCATTGAACACATGAATCAACTTGAGTCCAACTCAATTAGCCCAATTAGGATTACTCTTAATCCAATTTGATTCATCAAATGAATCTAATCCTCTTGGTTCATCATATAAACCTAATCTCTATCTAATTGTCCTTAGTGTGTGACCCTATAGGTTCTTGTAACGTTGGCAATGCCCCTAAACCCATTTAGGAGCATAAGTAATGAGCAGTATCTAACAACACATCATTACTACCCAAGTTACAAGAATGTTGAGATCCAACATCACCTTGTGACTACTAATTGTGACTCCTCACAATATATGACAAGTGTCCTTCTATCCTAGACATCTAGATTGATCAATGTGAGGCATAGACCGTGTCATCCTATGATCAAACTAAATCTTGAACTCCAAGTAGACTCACTAAATCAAATGAGCTCAATATCTCATATTGACTCATTTGGGCATGGCCATGCACTTCGTGGTCTCACTCTATCAAGAATATTGATGTCGCTCCCGTCATATAGGAGGGATAGATCCCATCTACATCACTCACATCTCTTTGCATAATTTGTTACATACCTAGTAATCGTCTTTATAGTCCACCCAGTTACGGGTGACGTTTGACGAAACCAAAGTACATAACTCCTTATGTAGGGATCCATGGTGACTTCAGGTCCAAGGACTAGTAGTTATACTAATAGCCATATGAGAAAGTATATGACACTCATATAACGATCCATGATACTTTCTCAAGGCGGGTCATTCAGTATACATTCTCCAATGCATACCCATGTGTCAACTTGATATCTCTATATCCATGACTTGTGAGATCAAGTCATCGAGTTGACCTACATGCTAGTCTTATTGTATTAACACTGTCCCTGAATGTTAATACTCGACTAAGAATGATTAAGAGTAGTGTTCCCTATATCATCTCACTATCGATTCAACTAACCGATTGATATAGGTGAGAACCTTCTACTCAAGGACGTTATTATACTTAGTTTATTTGGCACCAATACAAGTAAGTATAATAACCAAAATAATAAATGCCTTTATTTATAAATAAGAATATGATACAACAAGTCCATTATACAATTATCAAATGATTGGCTCTAGGGCTCTAACTAACAATCTCCCACTAGCACTAATGCCAATCAGTGTAGGCTCTAAGCCCCAATGACCTAGTGTGACCATCATGATTCCTCTGTGCCAAAGCCTTGGTCAAGGGATCTGCGATGATAGCCTCTGTAGGTACTCTGCATATCTTCACATCTCCTCTCTCGATAATCTCTCGAATGAGATAGAAGCGTCGTAGTATGTGTTTGGTCCGCTGGTGTGAGCGAGGTTCCTTCGCCTGTGCTATAGCTCCATTGTTGCCACAATAGAGCTCAATAGGGTCAGTGATACTGGGAACCACCCCAAGTTCAGTGATAAACTTGCGGATCCAAACTGCCTCCTTTGCTGCCTCTGATGCAGCAATGTACTCGGCCTCTGTCTTAGAATCAACTACTGTGTCCTGCTTCGAACTCTTCCAGCTCACAACACCACCATTAATGCAAAATACAAACCCTGACTGCGATCAATAATCATCCTGGTCGGTCTAGAAGCTAGCATCACTGTAACCCTTTACAGCTAGCTCATCATTGCCTCCATATATCAAGAAATATTCTTTAGTCCTTCTTAAGTACTTAAGAATATTCTTGACCGCTATCCAGTGACTTTCACCTGGATCTGACTAGTATCTGCTCGTCATGATCAAAGCATACTAGACATCAGGTCGAGTACATAGCATGGCGTACATGATCGATCCTATGGCTGAGGCATAAGGGATCTGATCCATGCGGTCTCTTTCCTCTCTAGAAGAGGGACCTTGAGTCTTCAAAAGACTCACGCCATGTTACATCGGCAGAAAACCCTTCTTGGAGTTCTGCATGGCAAACCGAATAAGTACCTTGTCAATATATGTACTCTGAATTAGGCCAAGCAATCTCTTAGATCTGTATCCCTAGAATGCGGGATGCCTCACCTAAGTCCTTCATTGAGAAGCAACTCCCTAGCCAGGTCTTGACAGATTGAAGCATAGGGATGTCCTTCCCAATGAGTAGTATGTCATCCACATACAATATGAGGAAGACAACTATATCCCCTACAACCTTCTTGTAGACACAAGGCTTATCTTCGTTCTTGATGAAACCAAACTATTGGATTGCATCATCGAATCGAAGATTCCAACTCCGAGAAGCTTGCTTTAAACCATAAATGGACCTATGCAGCTTGCATACTCTGCTAGTATGCTGTGGATCTACAAAACCCTCAGGTTGTGTCATGTACACATCCTCGAGTAGGTTTCCATTCAGAAACGCGATTTTGACATCCATCTGCCATATCTCATAGTCATGGTAAGCTGCAATAGCAAGCATGATCTGAATGGCCTTAAACATCGCTACTGGAGAAAAGGTTTCATTATAGTCAATACCATGAATCTGCTTGAAACCTTTAGCTACCAAGCGACCCTTATAGATAAGTCCATCCATGTCAGTATTTCTCTTAAAGACCCACTTACAACTAATGGGGTTTACCCCTTCAGGTGGATCAACCAAAGTCCATACTTAGTTGGTGTACATGGATTCCATCTCGGATCTCATGGCCTCTAGCCATTTCTCGGAATCTGGTCTCATCACAGCTTCCTGATAGGTGGTAGGCTCATCCTCTATGAGCACAACGTCATCATGGTCAGACAAGAGAAATGAGTATTTCTCAGGCTGACGACGTACCCTATCAGACCTGCGAAGAGGTATGTCTACTTGAACTGATTGTTGTTCCTCAACTCTTTGTGGAACAACATCATCCACAACACTTTATGGTTCCAGTTAAACTTCCATCGAGGCTACAGTGCTATTGTTCGCATCTTGAACTTCTTCAAGATCGATCGTGCTCCCACTAGTCTTTCTTGAAATAAAGTTCCTTTCTAGAAAGACCCTAGTCTTTGCCACAACTACCTTGTGCTGACTGGGAATGTAGAAGTAATATCCCTTAGTTTCCTTGGGATATCCAATAAAGTAGCACTTGTCGGATTTGGGTCATAACTTGTCTGAGACTTGACGTCGAACGTAAGCCTCACAACCCCAAATCCTCATGAAAGACACCTGGGCATCTCTCCCAGTCCATATCCTATATGGTGTCTTTATCACGGCCTTGGATCGAACTCGATTGAGTATAAAAGCTGCCGTGTCTAGAGCATAGCCCCAAAGGTATGTCGGAAGATCTGTGTGACTCATCATAGATCGTACCATATCTAATAGGGTACGATTCCTCCTTTCGGATACACCATTCCACTGTGGTGTTCCTGGAGGAGTGAGTTGGGATAGAATCCTTCACTCAGCTAGGTAGTCACGAAACTCATGGCTAAGATATTCTCCACCTCGATCTGATCGAAGTATCTTAATATTCTTGCCAAGCTGGTTCTGTACTTCATTCTTGAATTCTTTGAACTTTTCAAAGGATTCAGACTTATGTGTCATCAAGTACACATAACCATATCTACTGAAGTCATCAGTAAATGTGATGAAGTACCTATAACCGCCTCTAGCAGCGACATTGAAAGGGCCGCATACATCACTATGTATGAGTCCTAACAAATCAGTCGCTCTTTCGCTGTGCCCACTAAAGGGAGTCTTGGTCATCTTGCCTAGTAGGAATGACTCGCACGTCTCATAAGATTCAAAATCAAATTAGTCCAGCAAACCATCCTTATGGAGCTGGGATAAGCGCTTGTCATTTATATGACCTAAGCAACAGTGCCAGAGATAAGTTTGGTTCAGGTCATTTGACTTGAATCTCTTGGTATTTATGTTATAAATAGGGCTTTCAAGATCTAGAATGTAGAGTCCGTTCATCAGAGGTGCACTACAATAAAACATATCTTTTAAATAAACAGAACAACATTTGTCCTTTATAATAAAAGAGAAATCTTTCTTGTCCAAACAAGAAACTGAAATTATGTTCTTAGTTAATGCAGGCACATAACAACATTCATCTAATTCTAATACAAGCCTAGAGGGAAGAGATAGATGATAAGTTCTTACAGCAACAGCAGCAACCCGTGCTCCATTGCCTACGCGTAGGTCCACCTCGCCCTTCGCCAATGCCCTGCTATTTCTCAGCGCCTGCACATTAGTACAAATGTGAGATGCACATCCAGTATCTAATACCCATGATGAAGAAATAGATAGATTGACTTTTATAACATATATACCTGAAGTGGAAGTCTCACTTCGCTTCTTCTTAAGATCCTCCAGGTACACCTTGCAGTTCCTCTTCCAGTGCCCGGTCTGACCGCAGTGGAAGCAGGTAGCATCCTTGGCGACCCCTCCTTTAGGCTTCAGTGCCTTGCCTTTTCCCATGGCTTGGGACTTTCCCTTGCCTTTGGGCTTGCCCTTGCCCTTGTGTTTCTGAACCATCAGAACAGAGTGGGGCTTAGCCTTCTTAAGGTTCAGCTCAGCAGTTCTTAACATGCTAAGCAGCTCGGGTAGTGGCTTGTCAATTTCGTTCATATTGTAGTTTAGAACAAACTGACTATAGCTATCCCGCAAGGATTGCAAGATCAGGTCAGTGGCCAGCTCTTGGCCAAGCGAGAATCCCAACCTCGGTAGGTTTTCTATGTACCCAATCATTTTGAGTACATATGGGCTTACGGGAGCCCCATATGACATCTTGCACTGAACAGTGCCCTTGAGATCTCAAATCTCTCATGCCTCGCTTGTCCTTGATACAGTTGACGAAGATATTCAACCATATCGTAAGCACCCATTAACTCATGTTGCTTCTGAAGCTCAAAGTTCATGCTCGCGAGCATTAGACAGGACACATCTAATGCTTCATCTTGATGCTTCTTGTAAGCATCTTTGTCTGCTCGCGTGGCATTGGCGGGAGGAGCCTCCAGAATGGGCTGCTCCAGAACGTATAGTTTAAGTTCCTGGGTGAGAACTATTCTCATGTTCCTGTACCAGTCCAGGAAATTTGCTTCGTTGAGCTTATCCTTTTCAAGGACAGAACGCAGAGAGAAGGTGTTCGTATTCGACGTCATGGATTATCTACAACAGAAAAATGCAGAAAATTAATATCATATTTTTTAAATCATTTAATTAGGCCTTTAACTAAATGATGCTCCCACTGAATTCTATAATTCATGTGGGACAAGATCCGCATCATACTAACCCTTGAGTTAGCTTTGGCTAATACGCCCAAGACTTAGTATGATCGGTAGGTAACGATTTACCAATTACATCTCTATGCAACTCTTGTTTATAGGATCATTATCCGCAGTTATATTAAAACTTGAGTTAGCTTTGGCTAATACGTCCAAGAATTAATATAAATATGATTTATGTCCTATCTTTCCAACCATTGGAAGAATACCTATAGTTGTACTCGATCCAACCGAGTTAATTAGGAATACTCAATCTAATTGAGTTTGTATTCGCCCATGCGTTGATAAGCGGGACCAAGATTGTCCCTCCGTACCCTACCAAGATAATATGTGTTGCTATGCTTTAGCAGATTCAACAACACATGTGATCGAGGTAGTGATAGGTATCACGGCACGGTAGGCATTAGAGTTGACGTGATTTAGATCTAATCTAAACGATGATGCATATCATATACTCGATAGATCTAATCTAATCGAAGGGTGCATCATGTGCACGACTTAGATCTAATCTAATCGTTAGGCACTAATTAATTACTTAATCATGCATCACATATACACAAGCAATTAATTAAATTAATTCGTGATTAGTCATGGCCCTACTACGATCTTCTCAAGCCAATGAGAAGATCGGATGGTCAACCTAGGGTCAACAGCTTCTCAATCTCCTCCCTTTGACCACCTTGTGTTGCTCGCGCCCTCCTCGTAACTCCGTCTCGAGTGGATCTTCCACCGCTCCAATTTTGTACATTACAATTTTGAAACTCGAGTTACATTTGAGTCTAAACTAATTTACAACAAGAATATAAAATAGAGAAAGGCACGACGCGCAGGTTGCGAATAAAAATACAACACGCACATCACATCACGGCACGCAGGCCGTATTATGAATTACAACACATTTATTCCAATCCAATTGGGTCTTTTGGGCCATGACTATCACAAATTATACATAATTATAAATTATGTATTATCTATAATTTTCTGTAATTTTAATACCAATTTTTACAATTTTTACGAGTAAAAATTCCCGGCGGTCCCGTTTAGCGGTTTTCGGGCGCAATCACAGAATGAATCCCCTTGCGGGGCTAGGGGCAGCGCCCCTACCCACGATCTAACCATCGCGAGGGTTCCTTAGAGATCCTATAGCGCCTTAGCCCACTGTTCCAAAAGGATTTGGGGCGAAACCAAGCCGTTTTGGAAAAATCTTCCCGGTAGCAGAAGCCTACAAGTGCCGAAACACTTGTGCTTCGCTTCTACGAGAAAATTACCCATAAAAACTATAAAAAACCTAAATTTACAGAAAATCACAGAAGCTATATTTTTCATAAAAATAAAAAATAAACTCGTACAAGTCTTTGCACGTGGCTCTGATACCACTGTTGGGTTTTTCGGGCCACGAAAACCCCATTTTCGTGTCGCGGAAACCCCGAAAGCCCCATCCATCGGATCCGTGCAAAGAAAATAAAATAAAAAATATGATTACGAGTTTACAAACTCTAGATCTACACTAGATAAGAGTATTACCCTCGATGCGATGCCCTTCGCTATCCCGCTAGTCCAACGGCTTGCCGGATCTCAAAATTGTCAACGTAGACAATCCTCTACACGTATCCACACGAACACACTAGATAGAGAAGGACCAAACAAGGTGTGCTAGCACCTAGGGTGTTTGGCCAAGATAGGAGAGGGAGAGCAAGAAGAGAGAGCTCAAGGAGGAAGAAGAAGTGAATAGCCTTGAATGAGAAAATGAATTTCTTTTCATTTTGTGTGGCCGGCCACAATTGTAACCCCTTTTCAATTAATGTGGCCGGCCACATTAAATGGAAAGGAGGCTTGTAACCTCCATGATGTGGCACACACATGTGCTAGACATGATGATTTGTCATATCATCATTGGCCACTAAATGTCAACTCACCAATGAGGTGGCATAAAGTCAAGTCAAACTTGACTCTTCATCTTCCTCTCAAGTCAAGTCAAACTTGACTTAATCTCTCTCATGGTTGATCTAATCCAACCATTTAATTCAAGCCAATTTAATATAATGAATCTAATTCATTTAATTAAATTGATTCAATGAGTCATAATCTAAATTAGACTCATTGAACACATGAATCAACTTGAGTCCAACTCAATTAGCCCAATTAGGATTACTCTTAATCCAATTTGATTCATTAAATGAATCTAATCCTCTTGGTTCATCATATGAACCTAATCTCCATCTAATTATCCTTAGTGTGTGACCCTATAGGTTCTTGTAACGTTGGAAATGCCCCTAAACCCATTTAGGAGCATAAGTAATGAGCGGTATCTAGCAACACATCATTACTACCCAAGTTACAAGAATGTTGAGATCCAACATCACCTTGTGACTACTAATTGTGACTCCTCAAAATATATGACAAGTGTCCTTCTATCCTAGACATTTAGATTGATCAATGTGACGCATAGACCGTGTCATCCTCTGATCAAACTAAATCTTGAACTCCAAGTAGACTCACTAAATCAAATGAGCTCAATATCTCATATTGACTCATTTGGGCATGACCATGCACTTCGTGGTCTCACTCTATCAAGAATATCGATGTCTCTCCTGTCATATAGGAGGGATAGATCCCATCTACATCACTCACATCCCTCTGCATAATTCGTTACATACCTAGTAATCGCCTTTATAGTCCACCCAGTTACGGGTGACGTTTGACGAAACCAAAGTACATAACTCCTTATGTAGGGAACCATGGTGACTTCAGGTCCAAGGACTAGTAGTCATACTAATAGCCACATGAGAAAGTATATGACACTCATATAACGATCCATGATACTTTGTCATGGCGGGTCATTCAGTATTCATTCTCCAATGCATACCCATGTGTCAACTTGATATCTCTATATCCATGACTTGTGAGATCAAGTCATCGAGTTGACCTACATGCTAGTCTTATTGCATTAACACTGTCCCTGAATGTTAATACTCGACTAGAAATGATTAAGAGTAGTGTTCCCTATATCATCTCATTATCTGTTCAACTAACCGATTGATATAGGTGAGAACCTTCTACTCAAGGACGCTATTATACTTAGTTTATTTGGCACCAATACAAGTAAGTATAATAACCAAAACAATAAATGCCTTTATTTATATATAAGAATATGATACAACAAGTCCATAATACAATCATCAAATGATTGGCTCTAGGGCTCTAACTAACAGCGACGATGATCTAGAAAATTTGCACGAGGGACTGAAGGCAGATATCCTTGCTCCTTAAGTTGTTAAAGCGCCTCTACCACACCATAGGCCACAGACGTGACGAAGCGGTCCCCTACCTATGCGCCAAACTCTGGGGAGTGCAAATATTCTTCTAGGTTTGCTTTCTGGCGGTCGCTCTCCCCAACCTTGTAGGTCTCCAGGGCGATCACGGAGTTTGTTAGTGCAGATTGAGCTTGAGATAACTCTACTTGTATAGAACCCAACTCTATCACCTTGGACTCCAGGTCCCGCCTCTGGTCCATAATAAGCAGGTCCCTGGAACTTAGCTCTTGGGTCATGCGATCCGTTTCTTGCTTATGTGCAATCCTTAAATCCTTCATAGTTGTTGTGCATTGAACCAGTTCTGACTGAGCTTCTTGGCACTTATTCTCGGATGACTTTAGAAGATCTTCAAGCTTGCTCTTTTCTTCTTGGAGGCGGCCGATCTCTAGCTGGGCCTCCCCCAGGGTTCGTTCCTGGGTGGCGCTCACCTTCTTTAAGGTTGACACTTCCGCCCTTAGTTGTGACAAGCTCGAGGCAGGGTCAGACAGTTTGGATTCTAGGTCAACCACCGTATCTGTCAGAATTTTATTTTGTTGATACAGGAAGGAGAACGATTGACTTAGCACCATGGACTCAGCAAAAGTTTGTGCAATTAAGAAAATAGTTAGAGTAAAGAGAAAGAAAAGGCAAAGGGGGATAGTAAAAACTTACCGCAGCAGATCCTTCGGAAAATCAATCCAGCTGAGCGAGCATGGGGAGAGCATGCACCCATCGCAGACTTTCCTCCCAATGGGTCGATAGCTAACCCCTTAGCCCGAGACGATTAGTCGGGCCAATTGACTGACCGCACACGCCCCATTCTGACGGCTTAGCGGCTCGATAATGGTGATAGCGAGAACGCTGCGATTGTGATGGTCCAGCAGCGGTCTCGCCTGAAGGGTGATGAGTTGAGGGCCCAGCAGCGATCTCGTTGGGATCAGGGTGTGTCGAGGCGGATGGTCGAGCTGAGGGAAATCCAGAACGAGTCGCAAGGGTGGTTGGGACGCTGGTATAGGAGGCACTTCGGGAAAGGAGAAGGCCCGACTGGGGCATTCGATGTAGCAGGGGCCATTGGAGCAGAGGGCTGCTATGTAACGATGGGAGCTTTCCCTCGCTCAACTCTAGCCCTGGCTTTGGGCGACACAACAGGATCACTCGGGAGTGGGGGATCAAGAACAGAAGTGGAGACTGGTCGGGATGCTGAAGTGGGGGGGGGTTGGGGCACAAATACTGAGCCGGGTCCCGTAGGTTGGCGTCTGGACCTACGTGAGAGTGGCTTCTCATCCGAGTCTGGCTCCTTTGATGGAGTTCTCGGTCAACGAACAGGAGGCATGGGAGAAGTGTGCCTTATTGTAACGCCCGCCCTCCCTGCTAACCCTAAGGGACGGGGCTACGATACTCTATGTACATATTATAGCGGAAGACTTAAAATAATTTTCTTAGTTTAATAAAACTTTTGTTTTGTTTTCAAATCCGAACTACACTAATATGGTTTCCATAACATGATAACAAGATAAATAGAAACATAACATCAAGTTACCTATATAGTACTACAATTTACGAAACCAAAGCGTAATTCTTAAAAGTTCTTAAAGCAGGTTCTTATTTGGTTGCCTAGCCACCGCCACACACATCTCCTTGCCTCTCCTGCTGCTCCTTTAGCTCATCCAGCTTTTTCCTTTATCTATGGTACAAGGAAAGTAAGTTATGAGCACTCATGGCTCAGTAAGTTCCTTTCCTACTCACTAAAACCGAAAATCATCACATGATCAAAGAATATCTTAACATAACATGATCTCAACTAGTCATGGCATAACATATCATACTCTTTAAGCATATCATGCAACATAGCAAAATCATAACTAGTCATGGCATATCATCTCTTAAAGCATAGCATGATACATAACATAATCATATATAATCATGGCATATCATAGCATCATCATAAGGTAGCATGGCATATCAAGCTCTTAAAGCATAGCATGAAACATAACATAATCATATCTAATCATAGCATATCATAAATCATAGCATCATCACAATATGATCATAAGGTATATGCAATATGATTTTGAAAACATGTATCTGAAAAACATGTGTATGTCTCATGATCTTTAAAACCATTTCTTCTTACATATATACTTGAACATATTATCAACTTAAAGGGGATCCCGGCTATGTACCACTTACATATTGCGCGCAACCTATGTAGGTCCAAGGTAGCAAGTCTTGAACCCTACAAGGCAAACATACTAGGCCCGAGTCTTACTCCATCGACCTAGGGGCACTTAGGAGCCCATCCCTAACGAGGCCCGAGTCTTATTCCATCGACCCCGGGGCGCTTATGGAGCCCACACTTGGTACAAGCCATATAAAGTAGAGTACATGTCATACTTATACATATCACACATCATAAGGGCATGCATCACTTAGGCACACATCATATCATAAAAGTATGCATCACTTAGGCATACATCATATCATAAAAGTATGCATCACTTAGGCATACATCATGTCATAAAAGTATGCATCACTTAGGCATACATCATGTCATAAAAGCATGCATATTTTCACCACATAGCATATCATAAAAGCATGCATATTTCTATCCACATAGCATATCATAAAAGCATGCATATTTCTAGCACATATCATATCATAGAAAGTATGAATCACAAGCATACATGTTTAAGCATAAGGGTGTATCATGTGATTATACTATCATAAGAATATGGTAACATAGTTAACTTGGGTTCTAAGCTTCCTAGTCCCTTGGGTTCTTATCATGGCCGAACCCCCTTAGATCTCAATTTAGGTAAAAATAACCTCCAAGCATGTGGAACCTAAATTATCATCACATCAATTTCATAGGAAGCATTATAAGCATGATTAACTTGGTTTCTAAGTTCTCCAAGTCCCTAAACTTCATGTGGCCGAACCTTATCAGGTGTGAAACAAGGTCCCAAATGTCATGAAAGCATGGAAACCTTAAACCATATTTATAGCATTTTTCTTCCAAGTAATATAGTAATCATATTTGAGCTAATTCCTAAGTTCTTCAAGCCCTTAACATATGTCATGGCCAAAATTTCACAAGTATTCATTAGGGCTAAAAACAAGCATACAAGCATGTGAACTTGAACTAACATCATGTATAAATTCATAATAAGGTATCATACAAAGGGTATGGCCGAAACTTACCCTAGCCTCATTTTAGGTCATTAAGCAACATATAGCATGAGAACTTTGGCTTTCTACTTATCATATTTCATGTAGAGTGACATGAGTGTTAGAGTGTATACTAAAAGCCTAGCTTTTGGTATAAACATTTATCTAGAAATAAGAATCACATTGGTCAAATGTCTACATTTATGATAAATGTAGTTGTTCAATTAATTTATATTGTAGATAACATGGTGTGTGGTGTCACACACAGAAGATCATGTTATCGGTTTCCTTATAAATTATAAACAGTAGCTCACGACTAAGATGGAAAGGAACAAACCATTGGAAAGTCGTAGTGTAATTAGGTATTAGTTTATCTTAACTATATAATCACACTAATACACTTAGAGTGTATTGAGTAGGACCATTTGAGGTCGTTCCTTTTATACTGACTTTATGAAGGAACAAAACCTCAGTTATTATGGAAGTGTGTGCTCTTAATCCTAATATAATAACAAGCACATATATTTGATATTTATTTCTTTAATGTATCAATGGGTGAGATTTAGTTCGATAAATCAATAAGCCCGATAAGTTGGAAAATGATATCACTTATAGTGTGTGTTGTTGATTATAGAAGGAAACTGTGTCCTACTGATCTAGGTTGAGAATGTCCCCAAGAGGAGCTCATAAGGATTGTCATGTTAAACCCTGCAGGTGGACTTAGTCCAACATGACGATGAAGTTGAGTGGTACTACTCTTGGAGCTAGATATTAATTAAGTGAGTTGTTAGTAACTTACTTAATTAGTGGACATTTGTTATCTTAAACACAGGGAGACTAACACACTCATAATAAGAAGGAGCCCAAAATGTAATTTGGGATTGGTGCGGTAGTTCAATAATAGTTCTTTAGTGGAATGAATTATTATTGATGAAATTAAGTTGTGTGTTCGGGGCGAACACGGGATGCTTAATTTCATCGGGAGACCAAAACCAATTCCTCCTCTCAGTCCCTATCATAGCCTCTTAATTATAGAGTACTATACCCACCTTCTTACCCATCCTATAGGGGCCGGCCAAGCTAGCTTGGAGACCAAGCTAGGGCCGACCATGGGTATGTTCATGGGTGAATTCATGTGGCCGACCCTATTAAAATAAAAAGGAATTTTAATTTTGAAATTTTTCTTATGTGGATAATATAATTTAAAAGAGAGTTTAAAAATTTAAATCCTTCCTTTTATAAGATTCTACAAAAGATTAAGAGAAGAGTTAAAATCTCTTTCCTTATTTGTAGATTAAAAGGTTGATTTTAATTTTGGTAAAAACTTTCCTTTTAATTATATTCATGATTTAAAAGAAAGTTTAAAAATTAAAAATTCTCTTTTATTAGTTTCTACAAAAGATTAAGAAAAGATTTAATATCTTTCCTTATTTGTAGATTGAAAGGAGATTTTAATTTTTAGAGATAACTTTCCTTTTTGGAAATTATCCACATGTTTAAAAGAAAGATTTTAATTTATAAAATTTCTTTTTATTAACCAATCATGAAGGGATTAAAATTATTGGAGAAATTTTTATAAATTTCTAGAAACAAATTAGGAAGTTTTAATTTTTGTTTTAATTAAAACTCTCCTTGTTTTGGGGAGAAGAGTGGTCGACCATTATAATTTGAAAAGAGAAAATTATTTTAATTAAATAAATTTTCCTTTTCAATGGCAAAAGAATTAAGGAAGTTTTTATTAAATTTTCCTTATTTGCCAAGATCAAGGATTATAAAAGAGGGGGTAGAGGAGGCTTCAATGCTAACGACTCTATTCTATTTTTCCTCTCTTTTCTCCTTGGGTGTGGCCGGCCCTTTCTTTCCTCTCCTCTCCTTTGTGTGGCCGAAACCTTCTCATGGTGGAGATAGCTTTGGTGGCCGGATCTAAGAAGGAGAAGAAGGAGAGAAAAGAAGCCTCTTTTCTAGCATCCCTTGGAGCATGGTGGTGGTGGCCGAACCTCTTCATCCTAGGAGAAGTTTTGATGGCCGAAACTTGTAAGGAAGAAGAAGGTACTTGGTGGTTCTCATCTCGGAAGATCATTGCCCACACAACGTCCGAGGTTAGAAGAGAAATACGGTAGAAGATCAAGAGGTCTTTCTAAAAGGTATAACTAGTAATTTTTGTTTCCGCATCATACTAGTTATTTTTGGAAATAATACTACATACAAGAGGTATACGATTCTAGAGTTTCGAATTTGTTTTCGATATAGTGTTCTTTTGTTTTTCTTTCCCTTGTGATTTGATTGTTCTTTTCGGTTAACCTAAAGTTATTTTAGGAAATTAAATATTAGCTTTCCATAAAAGGTTTTGTCTATTCGGTGGTGATTGCTCCCATATCCAAGAAGGTCATGTGCCTCGCCACGTCAGTACTGGGAACCAATTATGGAAATTAATATTTAATGGAATTAATAACTTAAGGTGATTTGGGTCGAACGTGTTAAGTTCCGCAGGAGACCCAAGCCAAAACCTAAAAGAATGAATAGATTAAGTTTTGGATCAAACGTGTTAAGTTTCGCAGGCGATCCAAAATTTAATTTAAAAGAACACATGGTAGCTAGGAAAAGGTTCAGACCTTTGTACAAAATTTTTGTACAGTGGAACCTCTAGGTTTTCCGAGTAGCAACCAACAATTGGTATCAGAGCTAGGGTTTTGCCTCTGTGTATTTGGTATTAGTTTAATTATGCACATGTCATACATAATTTAGGCAGAATAATAGTAGGATGTGCTAACTTTGTGGATGCAGGATCCAACTATTATGGCTTTTAGTTATTATGTGTGTGATTGGACCCTTGGACATGTCAAGGGCATTTATATGTGTGTGCATGATTGTATTATAAAATACAGCAGGAGCTGTATTTAGTTTTATTAGGATTTTATTTTTGATCTAGATATATGTACATTCCTTTTATGGAATATAGGATCAAAAATGTAAAATTCTATTTATGTCGCGGATCGAATCTTGCAAAGCGTGGAACCTTCTAAGGACCAGAGGCGCAGCGGAACTAAGAGCAAGATGGATGCGATAGCTAGACCCGGTGGCGGTGGCCAAATATGGCAGCAGCTTGGGATGACAACACACGGAGGACAACTAGAGATAAAAGCCATAATAGTTGAAAATTAGATTTTCTATTTATTGCTTTTATATTGTGTTGTGTGTGCATGTTGGTTTACATATTTAGTAGGCTAGCATTGTTAAAATTCCTCATTTATAAATAACTAAGTGGGAGAGGGATTTTTAAGTAAATCCCATGGTCTCCATTACTGGTTTGTAAGTGATGCAAACAAGCTTGCGCGTTGGCTCTGAGTGCCTTCCTCCATAACGGATGAGCTTGTTTGTGGATCACTAGAACAGACTTCCATTTTTGGATGACTATAGGAAGTTAATTAAGAGCGTGTGATCTTCCCCAACGGAAGGGGCATAATCTTATTAATGGACTTAGTGTCAAGTAATGGTATACACTTAGACACATTTAATAGTATCCTTCCCAACGGAGTCACTACTATCACTTGTGTGACCAAAGGGAAACCAACTATTGATTTGTCATAAAACTAGATTGGCAATATAATAAAATTAATAAACCCCTCTTACAAATGTTTGAATTTGTATACGTCCACACTAACGTGGCATACAAGATTCATGGTGTTTGAGGTAATTTTATTTGTCAAAAAGTTATATTGACAAGATAGTCAATGGGTAAAACCCTCCTCTTATAAATGATGAATTTGTATACGTCCACACTAACGTGGCATGCAAAATTCACGGTGTTTGAGGTGTTGGTGAATTTAAATAATATTGTTTGAGGAATTAATGTTATTTTAAATTCAAAGAGTTCTGACCAAATATTTGATCAAAGACATATCAACTATTAATTTTATTCGTCAAGTTAACGAGATAATAAAATTAATGAATAAAATCTCCTCTTCGATTTTGTATACACAAAATTCATGGAGATTTTAAGGAGTTGATCTTGACCAAATATTGTTGTGATTCTTAGGATGTTTGTCAATCCCTAGTAGTCATACTATAGAAAAAGACTTAGCAGTCCCAATTGTAATGATTGGAAATAGGACTTGGACATTAAGGTAGACTGTCTTCTTAGAACTAAGAAAAATTTAGGTGTATTTAATTCATTAGTTGAAACATGTCTAGTGGTGTTATCTACCAGAACCTGGAGTGTAGATACAAGATGCCATTAATCATGTCTGTAATTCATTGCAGGGTTCCAGGAAACCCGACAACTAAATGAAAGGTAAATCACCGTCCACATGGGCACTACTGTAAAAGTGGTAGCTGTTGCAGTGGGAGATGTTTATCCTTTGATAAAAATAAAATATGGATTTTAAGTAATTGTTTTTACGTACCAAGTTTAGAAAGAACCTGATTTCAGTTTCTAAACTATTATAGATATTGTGTCTATTTTTGATAACAAAGTTGTTATCAAGAAAAATAGGAAAGTTATCTATTCTGGTATGATGGTTGACAATTTATAATCCAATAACTCCCACGATGCAACAAATAGAAATTAGTAACACATCTTCTAATTTTAAGAGAAAGCAACCTTCGGAAATGAACCAATTATATCTTTGGCATCTAAAGCTAGGTTATACTTGAGTAGGATTCATTGGTGGCTGATGAACTTTTGGGTTCATTGGTAGTGGAAATCTTTCCAACCTGCGAGTCTTACTTGGAAGGAAAATAACCAAGAAGCTTTTAAGTCCAAGGGGTATGGAGTCAAAGATATGTTGAAATCGGTTCATTCTGATTTGTGTGATCCTATGACTATCCAGACAAGAGGTAGTATTGAATATTTTGTCTATTTTATAGACAACTATTCAAGATACAAATAAATTTACTTAATGTACCGCAAGACTAAGTACTTTGATTAGTTCAAAGAGTACAAGGTTGATGCGGAGAAATGTTAAAGTAAAAAGTCACTATGGAAGATCGTAGTGGCAAGTACCTCTTGAGAGATTTTAGGAGTCACTTATCAGAAGTTGGATTTCAATCCCAACTAACTGCATCTGATACACCCCAACAGAATGGTGTAGTAGAAAGAAGGTAAAGGACTCTTATGGAATAATTAGATAGATGATGAGTTATTCAGAAAATTACCAAATTTGTTTTAAGGATAAACTCTGAAAACGAAAGTGAACATAGTACCTTCCAAGTTAGAACTCTCTACTCATATAGAATTGCTGAATAGGTGAAAACCTATTTTGAAGCATATTCGGATTCAGGTAATCCAGCACATATGTTAAAGAGAGACAATGATAAGTTGGATAGGAGTTCACTTGTTTGTAAGTTATCCTAGATAAATAAAAGTAGGATTATAGTCTTAAAAATCAGAAGGTCATTGTTAGCATCAATGACTGTTTTTTAGAAAAGGACTATATAATGAACCACGTGCTCATAAGTAAATTTGTTCTTAAGGAAATAATAAAGGACATGTCTAACCTAGTACCAACTGTACAAGATGAGATACCACAAGAAAACTGCAACACGTATCACAAATGATACACAATTGCAGAAAGTGCCTTGTCGTAGTGGGAGGGTTGTTAGGCAACCTAAATAGGTTCATGTTTTGGGAGAGTTTTTGGATTCGATCCCTAGAGGACATGAACCTGATCTCCGGTCATATGATGAAGTACTCCAAGATAAAGATGCAGCATCTTGGCAAAGAGTAATGAATAACATAATTAGAATATATGTATTCTAATAAAATCTGGAAGCTTGTAGAATCACCAAATGGTGTAAAAGCCGTTAGGTGTAAAAAGGTCTATAATAGGAAAAGAGGGATAGACAGGAAGGTAGTAACTTTCAAAGCAAGGCTTGATGAAAAAGGAAACTTTTTCACTGGTAGCCATGCTTAAGTCTATCTGGATTCTTTTATCTATTTGGCAAGAGGATGACAAGACAGCATTCCTTAATGGAAGTCTTGAAGAAAGCATCCATATAAAGCAACCAGAAGGGTTCATTGCAAAGGGCTAAGAGCATCTTGTGTGCAAGCTCAATCAGTCTATGGAATGAGGCAAAGCTTCAAGGTCTTGGAACATCCGGTTTATCAAAGTAATCCAGATCTATGGATTTAGTAACCGGATAAGTCTTGTGTATACAAAAGGTGTGATGGAAGCGTGGTGGTATTTCTTGTACTATACGTAGATAACATTTTTGGTAGTTGGAAACAATATCAAAATGTTGTCAGAAGTAAGGGTATGGTTGTCCAAACAATTCGATATAAAGGACTTGGGAGAATGTATATATTCTTGAGATCAAAGTAATAAGGGATCGCAAGGAAAGAATATTTTACTTATCCCAAGCTTCATACATCGGAAAAATCCTTGCTCGTTTTAAAGCATGCAAAACTCCAAGAAAGGTTTCTTACCTTTTCAGCATGGAGTAACTTTATCTAAAGATATGTCTCTGTAGACATCAAAGGAGATAAAGGAAATAAAGGCAGTTCTTTATGCTTCGGCTTTCGGAAGCCTAATGTATGCTATGCACGAGATCAGAAATCTGTTTTGCCAAGGGCATAGTTAGCAGATATCAAAGTAACCCAGGACAAGGACAGTGGACTACAGTAAAGCATATATTGAAGTACCTTAGAGGCACTAGATATTATATGCTAGCTTACAAGACAGTTAATTTGGTCCTTGTGAGTTGCATGGATTTTGACTTCCAATCGGATAGGGACAATAATAAGTCAACCTCGGGGTTTTGTGTTTACTTTAGGAGGTAAAGTCATAACTATGGAAGAGTGATAAGCATAGGTGTTTTTCTGGACTCCACCATAGAAGCTTAGTATATGGCAAGCCTCTGAAGTAGCCATAAAAGCTGAATGACTCAATAACCTCAAGATAGACTTAGATATGATTTCTGATTTGTCCAAAGATTATTACAATTTATTGTAATAATGTTGGTGCAGTAGCAAACTCGAAGAAACCATAAGTCTATAAGGCAAGTAAACACAATAGAGCGCAAGTACCACCCAATATGAGAAATCGTATAAACGAGGAGAAGTTGTTGTCGCCTAGATTGCATCAGGTGATGACCTATAGATCCTTTCACTAAGGTCCTTAAGGCAAGATCTTTTAATGGGCATGTTGAAGGGTTGGGAATCAGATGTATGGCAGCAGATATGACAGCTTAGTCTTTTAGTATAAGTGGGAGATTGTTAGAGTGTATACTAAAAGCCTAGCTTTTGGTATAAACATTTATCTAGAAATAAGAATCACATTGGTCAAATATCTACATTTATGATAAATGTAGTTGTTCAATTAATTTATATTGTAGATAACATGGTGTGTGGTGTCACACACAGAAGATCATGTTATCGGTTTCCTTATAAATTATAAACAGTAGCTCACGACTAAGATGGAAAGGAACAAACCATTGGAAAGTCGTAGTGTAATTAGGTATGAGTTTATCTTAACTATATAATTACACTAATACACTTAGAGTGTATTGAGTAGGACCATTTGAGGTCGTTCCTTTTATACTGACTTTATGAAGGAACAAAAACTTCAGTTATTATGGAAGTGTGTGCTCTTAATCCTAATATAATAACAAGCACATATATTTGATATTTATTTCTTTAATTTATCAATGGGTGAGATTTAGTTCGATAAATCAATAAGCCCGATAAGTTGGAAAATGATATCACTTATCGTGTGTGTTGTTGATTATAGAAGGAAACTGTGTCCTAGTGATCTAGGTTGAGAATGTCCCCAAGAGGAGCTCATAAGGATTGTCATGTTAAACCCTGCAGGTGGACTTAGTCCAACATGACGATGAAGTTGAGTGGTACTACTCTTGGAGCTAGATATTAATTAAGTGAGTTGTCAGTAACTTACTTAATTAGTGGACATTTGTTATCTTAAACACAGGGAGACTAACACACTCATAATAAGAAGGAGCCCAAAATGTAATTTGGGATTGGTGCGGTAGTTCAATAATAGTTCTTTAGTGGAATGAATTATTATTGATGAAATTAAGTTGTGTGTTTGGGGCGAACACGGGATGCTTAATTTCATCGGGAGACCAAAACCAATTCCTCCTCTCGGTCCCTATCGTAGGCTCTTAATTATAGAGTACTATACCCACCTATACCCACCTTCTTACCCATCCTATAGGGGCCGGCCAAGCTAGCTTGGAGACAAAGCTAGGGCCGGCCATGGGTATGTTCATGGGTGAATTCATGTGGCCAGCCCTATTAAAATAAAAAGGAATTTTAATTTTAAAATTTTTCTTATATGGATAATATAATTTAAAAGAGAGTTTAAAAATTTAAATCCTTCCTTTTATAAGATTCTACAAAAGATTAAGAGAAGAGTTAAAATCTCTTTCCTTATTTGTAGATTAAAAGGTTGATTTTAATTTTGGTAAAAACTTTCCTTTTAATTATATTCATGATTTAAAAGAAAGTTTAAAAATTAAAAATTCTCTTTTATTAGTTTCTACAAAAGATTAAGAAAAGATTTAATATCTTTCCTTATTTGTAGATTGAAAGGAGATTTTAATTTTTAGAGATAACTTTCCTTTTTGGAAATTATCCACATGTTTAAAAGAAAGATTTTAATTTATAAAATTTCTTTTTATTAACCAATCATGAAGGGATTAAAATTATTGGAGAAATTTTTATAAATTTCTAGAAACAAATTAGGAAGTTTTAATTAAAACTCTTCTTGTTTTGGGGAGAAGAGTGGCCGGCCATTATAATTTGAAAAGAGAAAATTATTTTAATTAAATAAATTTTCCTTTTCAATGGCAAAAGAATTAAGGAAGTTTTTATTAAATTTTCCTTATTTGCCAAGATCAAGGATTATAAAAGAGGGGGTAGAGGAGGCTTCAATGCTAACGACTCTATTCTATTTTTCCTCTCTTTTCTCCTTGGGTGTGGCCGGCCCTTTCTTTCCTCTCCTCTCCTTTGTGTGGCCGAAACCTTCTCATGGTGGAGATAGCTTTGGTGGCCGGATCTAAGAAGGAGAAGAAGGAGAGAAAAGAAGCCTCTTTTCTAGCATCCCTTGGAGCATGGTGGTGGTGGCCAAACCTCTTCATCCTAAGAGAAGTTTTGATGGCCGAAACTTGTAAGGAAGAAGAAGGTGCTTGGTGGTTCTCATCTCGGAAGATCGTTGCCCACACAACGTCCGAGGTTAGAAGAGGAATACGGTAGAAGATCAAGAGGTCTTTCTAAAAGGTATAACTAGTAATTTTTGTTTCCGCATCATACTAGTTATTTTTGGAAATAATACTAAATACAAGAGGCATACGATTCTAGAGTTTCGAATTTGTTTTCGATATAGTGTTCTTTTGTTTTTCTTTCCCTTGTGATTTGATTGTTCTTTTCGGTTAACCTAAAGTTATTTTAGGAAATTAAATATTAGCTTTCCATAAAAGGTTTTGTCTAGTCGGTGGTGGTTGCTCCCATATCCAAGAAGGCCATGTGCCTCGCCACGTCAGTACTGGGAACCAATTATGGAAATTAATATTTAATGGAATTAATAACTTAAGGTGATTTGGGTGTGTTAAGTTCTGCAGGAGACCCAAGCTAAAACCTAAAAGAACGAATAGATTAAGTTTTGGATCAAACGTGTTAAGTTCCGCAGGCGATCCAAAATTTAATTTAAAAGAACACATGGTAGCTAGGAAAAGGTTCAGACCTTTGTACAAAATTTTTGTACATTGGAACCTCTAGGTTTTCCGAGTAGCAACCAACAATGAGCATATTTAAATTTTGTTCTAGGGTTTCTAGGGCATCTATCCCTTCATGGCCGAGACCTACAATGGTCCATTTAGGTCATGGAAAAATTATACAAGCATGTGACACAATCAACACATTATCATATTTCCATAAGAAGCATTTTTAACACAATTGGTTTCAATTCTAAGGCCTCTAGGTCATTTAAACCCTACTTGGCCGAGACCCATCAGTGGTTAACTTTGCTTCAAATAGCCTAAAAGCATAGGAAGTCATACAAGTTTCATAGCATGTATAAAGACAAGCATAATAAATATACATGTGCATTGTGTCTTAGGCTTCCTAGGTTTCTTTCCTTTTTCTTTTATTTTTCCTCATGGCCAAAACCTACCATTCTCTAAACTAGGTTTTATGTGGCCTAAAGCATGGAAAACCTAAGTAAGTTTCATGGCAAAAATTACTAAGAACATCATATACAAATTTGGTTCATAAACAAGCTAGGACCCTTGTGACCTTACAAGTCATATATCATGTAACTAAATTCTCTATACCCTAATTAAGCATGAGAGCATAAAACCACTTTCATATCTTAATATCACAGAGGTCTTGAGCATGTTAAAATTTTGTTTATGCTTTCCTAAGCTATCCATCTTAACATGGCCGAAAATCTTAATGAAGAGTTCATGAATTTCTAGCAATATTCAACATGCAATTCTTTAAGAGAACTCTATATTCTATCATATAAACATGGTTACTTAAATTTAAAGGTCTTCCTAACCCTAAGATCTTTTCTTGGCCGAAACATATGAGGGGATTTCCTTTGGTTCCAAGTAACTTTCAAGCAAGAAAAACCAATAAAAGATCCTTAGTAATTCATGGAGGGAATCTTGTACTAGTTTGGTTAAACAATGATTTCCCTAACCTCTTTAAAATATTTTTGGCCGACATTCTAGGGTTAGGTACTCCTCTGACCAAGCATCATATAGGTATAAAAACATGAAGGAAAACCTTCCTACATAGCATAGAAAAATATTATGAAATGAGGACTTGTTTAAACCTTCCTAGATTTGAAAACTCTTCTTTGGCCGAATTTTTCTTAAATTCTATTCTAGGTTTCTAATCCTCATAAAATCCAAAAATCACATAAAAAGCCTTGTACCACAGGTGAGGGGAAGCTTACATCCTTTTCGCTTGTGGATCTAAGGTATGGTGATGGAAGAAGTAGCCTCTTCTTCTAGTTCCCTTCCCTTGTTTCTCTTGCTAAGTCCTCCTTGTATCTTAGGCTTTCTTAGGAGAAAACCTTGGCTTGGGGCCGAAGATGGAGGAGAGGGGACTGAGTTTCTCGGTGAGGGAGAGGGAAGAATGAGAGAAATGAGAGAAAAATTAGAATTCTTCTCTTTACTTGCTCCCTTTTATGTTAAGGAGGAAGAAGTAGCAAAATTAGTTTTTGCTTTCCTTCTCCCTTAGCCCTTTTTTCTATTTTCTTTTTATTTTTATTTATTTATTTATCCTCATCATTCATGGTGAAATAAGGGGGAATGAATCCCCTTAATTAGCCTCTTTTATTTTCGGCAAGAGAAGAGAGAAAAAGGGAGAGAAGGAAGGAAGGCAAGTTGCCTTTCTCTTGCTCTTTTCTTGTTTTCTTTTGGCTAACTTTTACTCTCACCCTTATCATGAGTTTCCCTCATTTGCTATCAATATCTTCTCTCTATCCCAATTGGTTTCTACTAATTAATTCTCTAAATTATAATATAAGAGGTTCAAGGTTCAATCCTTGACCTCCTCTTCTTTTTATTTCATTTTATTTCTTTTTGCTTCAACCCACTTCCTTTTATTTTTCTAAGGCAAAATCCTACATTCATATGCTTATCTTAAAAGCTTAGTGGGTGTTACAGTACCCCGTACCTCATAAAAAGTTCGTCCTCGAACTTTAAAATAGCTCCGGGTACTTTTGTTTCATATCGTCCTCGCATTCCCAGGTGGCTTCTTCGAATCGTTGATTCTGCCACAGGACCTTTACTAAGGGTATTTCTTTGTTCCTTAACCTCTTGATTTCTCGGTCCAGGATCTGGATGGGTTTACTTTCGTAACTCAGGTCTTCCTGCACCTGTACCGACTGAGGCTCAATCACTTGATCTGTGCTGGGAGTACATTTCTTGAGCATCGATACATGGAACATGTTGTGAATGGCTGCCATGTCTGGAGGTAGTTCTAGTCTGTATGCGACTTGGCCCACTCTTTCTAAAATCCGGTACGGTCCTACGTATCGGGGGCTTAATTTGCTTCTCTTTCCGAATCTCATTATCCCTTTCATGGGGGATACCTTAAGGAATACCAAATCTCCGATGTTGAATTCTAGCGGCCTGCGTCGTTTATCGGCATAATTCTTCTGCCGACTCTGAGCAGTTTCTATTCGTTGGCGAATCTTCTGTATAGCTCGGGTGGTGTCATCAATAAGTTCCGTTCAGAACCCCATTTCCTTCTTTTCACCACTTTCATACCAGCATATAGGGGACCTACACTTCCTCCCATATAGAGCTTCGTAAGGTGTCATTCCAATAGTAGCTTGGTAGCTATTATTGTAGGCGAATTCTGCCAAGTATAAATATCAGCACCAGCTCCCCTTGAAGTCCAGGGCACAAGCTCTTAACATATCCTCCAATATTTGATTTACTCTTTCAGTCTGCCCATCAGTCTGTGGGTGGAAGACTATGCTAAATAACAACTTCGTGCCGAGGGCCTTCTGAACGCACTCCCAAAAGTGCGAGACAAAACGTCCATCTCTATCAGAAATAATGGTCTTAGGGATACCATGTAATCTGACGATTTCCTTAACATATATCTGAGCTAGTTGTTCAGTTGAATAAGTCATCTTGATCGCCAAAAAGTGTGCAGACTTCGTCAATCTGTCCACGATCACCCATATAGCATCATATCCGTTTGTCGTCCTGGGTAGACCTGAAATGAAATCCATGGAGATTTCTTCCCATTTCCATTCTGGAATTTGGACAGGTTGTAATAATCCGCCGGGTCTCTGATGTTCAGTTTTTACCCTTTGGCACGTCAGACAAGTACTGACGTACTGAGCCACTTCTCTTTTCATACCGGACCACCAAAATTTCTTTTTCAGGTCCTGATACATCTTTTTGGAACCCGGGTGCATTGCATAAGGCGTTGTATGGGCTTCTTCCAGTATCTTCTTTCGCAACTCTGGATCCTCTGGAATACATAATTGATCCCTGAGGTATAATATTCCATCGTCTGCGATACGGAACCCATCATTCTTTCCTCCTGGGGTCTCTTGTTTAATTCTTTGAAGGCTCGGGTCCCTGGTTTGCTTCTCTAACATGTTCTCAATTAACGTAGGTGTTATGGTGAGGGTAGAGAGTCGTCCGGACATGGTTTCAACTAACGGATACGAAACATGTTTCAGTTTCTCGATGGATTCCCTCATCAGTTCGCTTTCAGCATTGAATAAAAATTCTAGCATACTGACTAAAATTAGATAGCTGACCCGTGATGACAGTAGAGGCGTTCGCCACGTCATCCTGAGCGAGAGAGTAGACTCTGGCGTTCGTCATAGCGGGAGGGGCTTCCAATCTTCCTTGGCTGATTGAAGTCCCTTCTATGGCAGCTTGCATCTGGTGAAGTTGTGCGGGGGCACTCCTGTTCTGAAAGTTCTGCGGAGGTGGTGCCTGAGGTTGAGTTGGGCAATTTCTCGCTAGATGGCCTTCCTTTCCGCAGTTATAGCACTTTCTGGTACTTAGGAGACATACTCCAGGATGCATCTTCCCACATGTGGCACACTGAGGGTACTTGGTCTGCTTATTGGCCGGACCACCTTTTGTTTTATTCCACTGTTTCCTCTTTCCACTTGAGTTTCCTTTCCAGTCGGTTCTGGTATTGTGCGATTTTTGTCCTCCGGTCAGTGCTTGGTTCATGCCCTTGTTCATTGCTTTCTGGTAGTGCTCGGTAATTAGGGCACTGCTGACTAGCTCCTCTGCAGTCTGCGGTCTATTAACTCCGCCGGCTACGTTCAGTCTGAGCATCTTTAACACTAATCGGACCCTTTCTTTTTCAGTACGGATCAGTTCTGGGTACAGTCGTGCTAGGCGGTTGAACCTCTTGACGGCTTCGTTAACTGACAGATCACCTTGCCGGAACTCAGTGAACTCATCATAGTGCTTGTTGGTCACTTGCATGTGAAAGAATTCCTCTAAGAACTCTGTCTCAAAATCCGTCCACTGCATCTGGTTTATTTGTCTTTTCGCCTTTACTCGGTCCCACCACATCCGGGCATCTCCGATAAGGCAGAACGACGCGCATTTGACCTTCTCGTGTTCAGGCCAGTCCAGTAGTTCCATTATGCTCTCCACGGTCTTGAGTCAGGCTTGCGCATCCCATGGTTCGCAGTTTCCCAAGAATGCTTCCGGCTTAAGCCTTTGCCACTGAATCAGATAGGCCTCTTGTCGGACCATCGGAGTAGGGGCTGCCGGGGGCACTGGCGCGGCTGTAGGTATAACCGGTAGTGCATTCTGATTTGCCGGTGGGGTAACTGGGTTGCCTTGCTGACCCATTAAGGTAGTGATCAGCTGTTGTTGCTCCGCGATTTGATGCTGGAGGTCTGCGACTACCTGCGTCAGGTCTGGTGGAGTCACTGTCCCTCCGGTTCGGGCATTACGTGTCCTAACCATGTTTATCTAAATAAGGACAAACAGACTAGTGTAAGTGGTTATCGTTTTTAGCCCATCTAACGTACTGTTTTGTTTCTATCTATTTGTTCTGGTATTATTCCTAAGCTACCAATACGTAATCCTAATCTAAATTATAACTAAAAGCATGGAATAAAGCATCAAACATAAACAAGCAAGACATGAAACTAAAGCATAAGCAACATAAGGAAAATAAGGAATAGAGTGACAAACAATATAACATAAGGAAATAAAGCATAAGCAATGTAGCAAAGAAAATAAAGCATAGACAATATAACAAGGAAGAAAAAAATAAATAAAGCATAAGTCATATAACATGAAATTAAGCATAAGCATATAACAAGTAAATTAAGCATAAACATATAACAAGAAAATTAAACATAAACATTCTTACTTGGAGCGGCAGGTCGGAGGCTTGATGTGTGTGTAGTGAGCTGGCAAAAACTTTGGCTCTGATACCAACCTGTAACGCCCGCCCTCCCTGCTAACCCTAAGGGACGGGGCTACGATACTCTATGTACATATTACAGCGGAAGACTAAAAATAATTTTCTTAGTTTAATAAAACTTTTGTTTTATTTTCAAATCCAAACTACACTAATATGGTTTCCATAACATGATAACAAGATAAATAGAAACATAACATCAAGTTACCCATATAGTACTATAATTTACGAAACCAAAGCGTAATTCTTAAAAGTTCTTAAAGCAGGTTCTTATTTGGTTGCCTAGCCACCACCACACACATCTCCTTGCCTCTCCTGCTGCTCCTTTAGCTCATCCAGCTTTTTCCTTTATCTGTGGTACAAGGAAAGTAAGCTATGAGCACTCATGGCTCAGTAAGTTCCTTTCCTACTCACTAAAACCGAAAATCATCACATGATCAAAGAATATCTTAACATAACATGATCTCAACTAGTCATGGCATAACATATCATACTCTTTAAGCATATCATGCAACATAGCAAAATCATAACTAGTCATGGCATATCATCTCTTAAAGCATAGCATGATACATAACATAATCATATCTAATCATGGCATATCATAGCATCATCATAAGGTAGCATGGCATATCAAGCTCTTAAAGCATAGCATGAAACATAACATAATCATATCTAATCATAGCATATCATAAATCATAGCATCATCACAATATGATCATAAGGTATATGCAATATGATTTTGAAAACATGTATCTGAAAAACATGTGTATGTCTCATGATCTTTAAAACCATTTCTTCTTACATATATACTTGAACATATTATCAACTTAAAGGGGATCCCGGCTATGTACCACTTACATATTGCGCGCAACCTATGTAGGTCCAAGGTAGCAAGTCTTGAACCCTACAAGGCAAACATACTAGGCCCGAGTCTTACTCCATCGACCTAGGGGCACTTAGGAGCCCATCCCTAACGAGGCCCGAGTCTTATTCCATCGACCCCGAGGCGCTTATGGAGCCCACCCTTGGTACAAGCCATATAAAGTAAAGTACATGTCATACTTATACATATCACACATCATAAGAGCATGCATCACTTAGGCACACATCATATCATAAAAGTATGCATCACTTAGGCATACATCATATCATAAAAGTATGCATCACTTAGGCATACATCATATCATAAAAGTATGCATCACTTAGGCATACATCATGTCATAAAGTATGCATCACTTAGGCATACATCATATCATAAAGGTATGCATCACTTAGGCATACATCATGTCATAAAAGCATGCATATTTTCACCACATAGCATATCATAAAAGCATGCATATTTCTATCCACATAGCATATCATAAAAGCATGCATATTTCTAGCACATATCATATCATGGAAAGTATGAATCACAAGCATACATGTTTAAGCATAAGGGTGTATCATGTGATTATACTATCATAAGAAACATGGTAACATAGTTAACTTGGGTTCTAAGCTTCCTAGTCCCTTGGGTTCTTATCATGGCCGAACCCCCTTAGATCTCAATTTAGGTAAAAATAACCTCCAAGCATGTGGAACCTAAATTATCATCACATCAATTTCATAGGAAGCATTATAAGCATGATTAACTTGGTTTCTAAGTTCTCCAAGTCCCTAAACTTCATGTGGCCAAACCTTATCAGGTGTGAAACAAGGTCCCAAATGTCATGAAAGCATGGAAACCTTAAACCATATTTATAGCATTTTTCTTCCAAGTAACATAGTAATCATATTTGAGCTAATTCCTAAGTTCTTCAAGCCCTTAACATATGTCATGGCCAAAATTTCACAAGTATTCATTAGGGCAAAAAACAAGCATACAAGCATGTGAACTTGAACTAACATCATGTATAAATTCATGATAAGGTATCATACAAAGGGTATGGCCGAAACTTACCCTAGCCTCATTTTAGGTCATTAAGCAACATATAGCATGAGAACTTTGGCTTTCTACTTATCATATTTCATGTAGAGTGACATGAGCATATTTAAATTTTGTTCTAGGGTTTCTAGGGCATCTATCCCTTCATGACCGAGACCTATAATGGTCCATTTAGGTCATGGAAAAATTATACAAGTATGTGACACAATCAACACATTATCATATTTCCATAAGAAGCATTTTTAACACAATTGGTTTCAATTCTAAGGCCTCTAGGTCATTTAAACCCTACTTGGCCGAGACCCATCAGTGGTTAACTTTGCTTCAAATAGCCTAAAAGCATAGGAAGTCATACAAGTTTCATAGCATGTATAAAGACAAGCATAATAAACATACATGTGCATTGTGTCTTAGGCTTCCTAGGTTTCTTTCCTTTTTCTTTTATTTTTCCTCATGGCCGAAACCTACCATTCTCTAAACTAGGTTTTAAGTGGCCTAAAGCATGGAAAACCTAAGTAAATTTCGTGGCAAAAATTACTAAGAATATCATATACAAATTTGGTTCATAAACAAGTGATGTGCGTAGATTATATACTCCTTTATGCATGTTTTTACGCACATTTACATACTTTGAGCATGCTTGATCTATGCATTTTTATACTCCCAGCTTTCCTTTTAGCATATTTACTCTTTTGGTTCGGAGATCTTCTTTTTGTGCATTTTCTGTACACAGGAGTCGATTTGGTGAAGAATCTACATCTTTGGGCATGCATTGGAGGAAACGAAGGGAGAAAGCACCGGGCCATGTACCTCACACGACCATGCACTGGGATGGAGCTCGGGCCGTGTGGAGTTTGGCACCAACAGAAGAGGAAGATGACATGGGCGTGTGGACCTCGCACGGCCGTGTCAAGATTTGAAGCCAACCAGAGCAGAAGCCTTACATGGCCGTGTGGATCTACACGGCCGTGTGAGACTTCCAGAGACCAAGCAGGCTGTGGCCGTGTGCACCACACGGCCGTGTAGCATTTCCAGAGAGCAGAAGGGTTCTGGCCGTGGGAGTCACACGGCCGTGTGAATCTCACACGGCCGTGTGGCGCCCGATTCCCTCCTCTATTTAAACCCTTCTTCATGAATTGAAAGGGGATCTCTCCCCCTTTGGGAGAAAGCAAGATTTGGTGGTTTCCTCCCATTCTTGGGAGGATTTCTGGACGATTCTAAGGGAGATCTCGACGATTTCGACTCCGGAGCGAGGATTGGATCCGAAGACAAGGCTTCTTCGTAGATAAGTTTTCTCTTTCCCCCTCTTCTTATTTTCTTGGATTGGGGATTCAAGGAAAGCTTGTGATCTCTATTTTTTCGGATTTTCTTCCTCGATTCATAGAGTAGATCTTGTATTCTAGGATTAAGGGAGTATTTGTATGATGGATTGATGTAATCTCTTATGGATTTGCCATTTTCTTGTTTCAATGACATTATCTTGCTTGTATAAATTAGATCTTGAATGATTGATGGTGATTTGTGCTTAATTCTCATTCTTGATTGATTGTTTGGATTTCTTATGGACTTTGTAAAGATAAACTCTCACTCGATCATCCGAGGGATCCACGTGACAGGTGCAAGCCCGTGTAAGGACGTTTGAGAGATAATCTTGAAGAGGAAATAGGGATATTCAAGAGAGTAGGATGGATTTTATGATTAGCTTCTTGTATCTTGATAGATTAATGAGTCGTGGGCTTCTACGTTGATATCCGAGGAAGGCATAGTAATAGGTGCACTTCTGTGTAAGGACAACATAGGTTCATGTCTAATTAATCCTATTTAGATACATTTCTCAGTCCTTAGCCGGTTGTCTATTGCAAGAGGGAACCGGCAACTTTCTACATGTTTGGCAATTGAGGGATAAGAATTGGTGAACCATTTACATCCAAGAAATCTTACAAAGAAACCGGATCTCCTAGAATCTTCCTTTATCATAACCCAAAACACTAAACTCTTGTTTGTTGATCTCTAATACTAGATTTGTTTACCTTTACTTTGCTTTTGAAATGATTGGATAGTTGTTTAGCTAATTCGCATTGAGACATTTCTAGTGCTTATTCCAGTCCCTGTGGATACGATAATCTTTTATATTACTTGCGACATTTCCGTACACTTGCGGATCGTAACAAGTTTTTGGCGCCGTTGCCGGGGACTGCGCTATAACATTAGGAATTATCAAAACTTTTTTTTCTTTCTTTATATTTTCATAGTTGTAACTTTAGAATTCTGTTTCTATAAGCTTTTCTTTTCTTGAATAACATTTTTGATAATTCTTTTTGTGGCAATTCTAATTCTAATTCTAACTTTGCATTCTTGATTTCTAGCACTCTAATCTAACTTTTCTCTGTTTTCTTTTTTGATCTAGTTTCTTTCTTCTTTTCTTTTGTAAACATATCTTGCAATCTTTAGCATATGAATTATTCTAGACATTTTTCTTTTTCCTTGTATCTTTCCTTTCTTGTTTTCATTATGCACTTTCTTTCATGCAATTTAAATTCTGCATTTTCTTTCTTGTTTTTCATTATGCATTTTATTTCTTGTCTTTAATTCTGCATTTTTAGTTTTGATTGTAATTTTTTTTTAGATATCTAGAGCACTAACATGTCAAGCAGGGCTTCAAGAGAATTTTTCACACCCATGAGCGTAAGATCTTCCATTGATGAATATTATGGTTCAGAAGATGATCAATTTGAGTTTCTTTGTGGAGTGTGTGGTAGCACATCTCATCCAGCTGCTATTTGCCATTTTTTTCAAAAGACTGCTATAACTCCGGAACTTCAGTGTTTGGTTCAACCTCAATATCAAGATACATATGAGCAAGTTCCTGATACTTATGGCTATGACTGGGAAGATCATCAAATTCAGTACCTTCAATCCCAACTAATTTCAGAGCAGAGTGAGCAGTCATTATTCCAGCAGCCGATCTCTGACCCTCCTCAACATTATAATCACTTTTGGATGAATCAACAAAATTTGGACTACAACTACATACAAAATGTTGAGTATACTTCCCAAGTAAATCAGGGCTTATCAAAATTTCAGGATGATTCTTCATTAGATGGACCACATCGTTCACAATTTGATGAGCCAATTGTTTGGGAGGACTCCCAAAACTCAAATACTCTTGCTCCCAATCAGATGAAGACCACAACACAAGATTCTGAAGAGCTAATGGTACAACGGGGAATCTTAGCTTTACGACTACTACTACAAAATTCCAAAAAAGTTGTTGATTCCTCTATTGATGATATTGATGTTAGTGGACTCTTCACTACTTATGATGATAATGTGGTGGATAAAAGTGTAGGGACATGTACTATGGAGGATATGTCCCAAGGATCACCTCCTTTGGTCACACAACCAATTGATACTATGGAATGTGTAAGAATAGAATTGGTTGATGATAATTGTGTAGGGACTTATGTAATGGAAACAAAGCCCCAAGAACCACCACTTTTAGAGGCACCACCACTCGAACCAGAGCTAGAACCATTACAAAATTCTGAAGAGGTCACATCCACTTGTTTAGAACTTTCAGGTACTTCTCAGCACTACAAGGTTAGTATTCTTAGTAATCTTTTAGAAAATTTCATAGAGGTACCTATAATTGATTTTGTTGGATGTGATTCATTTCTTGATACATACTCAATTCATACTAATATGGTTCTAGTTCCTTCTTATATTACATTCTTGTGGGAGGTTTGTTTTTCTTTTGGGTGTGTAGGTTTTCAAGAGGCCAATAATTGGAAGCTCATACTGAACCGTCTTCGACCACCCTAAAGAACTTCAAAGAAGACGAAGATGGAGAGAGTGATACTTAAATTTTTAACTCCTTTATTGAAAGCTCCCTCCATAATAAGAACCCTTGGTAGGAAGGTTCTAAAATATCTTACCCCTCCAAGAGCAAGATTTAGATGAATCTAATGAGGTGGTCGAACTGATGACCTTAAACAAGCGCTTCTTGGGAGGCAACCCAAGTTCAATCTTGTTTTCATTTTACTTTTAGTTTCTTTTTATTTTGTTGATAATAAATCATACCCTCTACTTAATTCTTCTTGTCTATCTTATTTTTTTGTAGATTTTAAAGTTGTGGAGGATTGTGAACATTGGATAGAGGAGTATCTAAAAAAAAACATGAATGTCAACCATTTGGAGCTTATCACTTGGTAACTTCTCTTAAAATCTCCTCCACATTGTTTTTAGTTTTCATTGGGACAATGAAAAATTTAAGTCTGGGGGGATGCATTAGATGCATTTGATTTGCTTTGTTTGTTTTTGTTTTTGCTTATGTCTTGCATTTTGGTTTTGATTTTTTGTGGCATACATCTTGAGAACATCAAATCTTCACTTATATGCTTTCTTGGATTCAAGTGAAATGTTAGCATGATTATTGTCTCGATTCATGATGTTCGCATGATGCTACTAGTAAACTTTGTGTAGTTCTTTTTTCTATCTTGGGAAGCATTAATAAGCTAAGAATCTTATGGTGATGAGTTTTAGTTTTGGTTCAACCTTAAGGATTTTATCTTCACTACACTTGTGCTTGATGCTTGAATAGTTGATGTCATTGAAATAGTCATGATTCATCTTGTTTGCTTAGTACTTGGTTTCCATGGTGATCTCTCAACTTTCATTTTGGTTACTGGATGAGGCTCAAATCATTAAAGCTCATTTGGAAAAATCAAAATATCCCAACATGTGTGCTAAAAGTACATTTGTGAATAAGTTTTGCACAATGCAAACACTTATAAAAAAAATGAACAATAAGGGATATAAAAAACAGTTGTCATGAGTGGAATCTAGCAAGTCACCCCTTTGAGACCGAGTTAGGTTACTGGGGAAATGACTGTTTAGCTTCTCTTGAGATTGAGCACACCTTTGAGACCTTGGGTTAGTTGAGAAATATGAACCAAGTGAATGGTAAGTAAGTGCCTATCACTGGTTACTTGTCTTTCACTGGAAACATTAGGAATTCAAATTTGATGACGACTTGACTAGGACATGGATTGAAACTTGAAGGGTGTTGAGTTACTTTTACACTGCGCACAAGATTCTTATGCTTGAACCATACTTTACTTGTTTCCATGATCATGCTTGTTAATGAAACTTTTTGATAGAATTAGGAAAGTGCACTGGGTTTTATGAATGTGTTGTAGAACATATGAATTTAGACTGCAGCATTTTGCTTGAGGACAAGCAAAGGTTTAAGTCTGGGGGTGTGATGTGCGTAGATTATATACTCCTTTATGCATGTTTTTACGCACATTTACATACTTTGAGCATGCTTGATCTATGCATTTTTATACTCCCAGCTTTCCTTTTAGCATATTTACTCTTTTGGTTCGGAGATCTGCTTTTTGTGCATTTTCTGTACACAGGAGTCGATTTGGTGAAGAATCTACATCTTTGGGCATGCATTGGAGGAAACGAAGGGAGAAAGCACCGGGCCGTGTACCTCACACGGCCATGCACTGGGATGGAGCTCGGGTCGTGTGGAGTTTGGCACCAACAGAAGAGGAAGATGACATGGCTGTGTGAACCTCGCACGGCCGTGTCAAGATTTGAATCCAACCAGAGCAGAAGCCTTACATGGCCGTGTGGATCTACACGGCCGTGTGGATCTACACGGCCGTGTGCATCTACACGGCCGTGTAGCTTTCCAGAGAGCAAGCAGGCTGTGTGGAGTCACTGCAGTGCAGTGGCGAACTGGACATGGCCGTGTGAATCTCACACGGCCGTGTCACGGGGCCGTGTGGCGCCCGATTCCCTCCTCTATTTAAACCCTTCTTCATGAATTGAAAGGGGATCTCTCCCCCTTTGGGAGAAAGCAAGATTTGGTGGTTTCCTCCCATTCTTGGGAGGATTTCTGGGCGATTCTAAGGGAGATCTCGACGATTTCGACTCCGGAGCGAGGATTGGATCCGAAGACAAGGCTTCTTCGTAGATAAGTTTTCTCTTTCCCCCTCTTCTTGTTTTCTTGGATTGGGGATTCAAGGAAAGCTTGTGATCTCTATTTCTTCGGATTTTCTTCCTCGATTCATGGAGTAGATCTTGTATTCTAGGATTAAGGGAGTATTTGTATGATGGATTGATGTAATCTCTTATGGATTTGCCATTTTCTTGTTTCAATGACATTATCTTGCTTGTATCAATTAGATCTTGAATGATTGATGGTGATTTGTGCTTAATTCTCATTCTTGATTGATTGTTTGGATTTCTTATGGACTTTGTAAAGATAAACTCTCACTCGATCATCTGAGGGATCCACGTGACAGGTGCAAACCCGTGTAAGGACGTTTGAGAGATAATCTTGAAGAGGAAATAGGGATATTCAAGAGAGTAGGATGGATTTTATGATTAGCTTCTTGTATCTTGATAGATTAATGAGTCGTGGGCTTCTACGTTGATATCCGAGGAAGGCATAGTAATAGGTGCACTTCTGTGTAAGGACAACATAGGTTCATGTCTAATTAATCCTATTTAGATACATTTCTCAGTCCTTAGCCGGTTGTCTATTGCAAGAGGGAACCGACAACTTTCTACATGTTTGGCAATTGAGGGATAAGAATTGGTGAACCATTTACATCCAAGAAATCTTACAAAGAAACCGAAACTCCTAGAATCTTCCTTTATTATAACCCAAAACACTAAACTCTTGTTTGTTGATCTCTAATACTAGATTTGTTTACCTTTTCTTTGCTTTTGAAATGATTGGATAGTTATTTAGCTAATTCGCATTGAGACATTTCTAGTGCTTATTCCAGTCCCTGTGGATACGATAATCTTTTATATTACTTGCGACATTTCCGTACACTTGCGGATCGTAACAACAAGCTAGGACCCTTGTGACCTTACAAGTCATATATCATGTAACTAAATTCTCTATACCCTAATTAAGAATGAGAGCATAAAACCACTTTCATATCTTAATATCACAGAGGTCTTGAGCATGTTAAAATTTTGTTTAAGCTTTCCTAAGCTATCCATCTTAACATGGCCATAAATCTTAATGAAGAGTTCATGAATTTCTAGCAATATTTCAACATGCAATTCTTTAAGAGAACTCTATATTCTATCATATAAACATGGTTACTTAAATTTAAAGGTCTTCCTAACCCTAAGCTCTTTTCTTGGCCGAAACATATGAGGGGATTTCCTTTGGTTCCAAGTAACTTTCAAGCAAGAAAAACCAATAAAAGATCCTTAGTACTTAATGGAGAGAATCTTGTACTAGTTTGGTTAAACAATGATTTCCCTAACCTCTTTAAAATATTTTTGGCCGACATTCTAGGGTTAGGTACTCCTCTGACCAAGCATCATATAGGTATAAAAACATGAAGGAAAACCTTCCTACATAGCATAGAAAAATATTATGAAATGAGGACTTGTTTAAACCTTCCTAGATTTGAAAACTCTTCTTTGGCCGAATTTTTCTTAAATTCTATTCTAGGTTTCTAATCCTCATAAAATCCGAAAATCACATAAAAAGCCTTATACCACAGGTGAGGGGAAGCTTACATCCGTTTCGCTTGTGGATCTAAGGTATGGTGATGGAAGAAGTAGCCTCTTCTTCTAGTTCCCTTCCCTTGTTTCTCTTGCTAAGTCCTCCTTGTATCTTAGGCTTTCTTAGGAGAAAACCTTGGCTTGGGGCTGAAGATGGAGGAGAGGGGACTGAGGTCCTCGGTGAGGGAGAGGGAAGAATGAGAGAAATGAGAGAAAAATTAGAATTCTTCTCTTTACTTGCTCCCTTTTATGTTAAGGAGGAAGAAGTAGCAAAATTAGTTTTTGCTTTCCTTCTCCCTTAGCCCTTTTTTCTATTTTATTTTTATTTTTATTTATTTATTTATCCTCATCATTCATGGTGAAATAAGGGGGAATGAATCCCCTTAATTAGCCTCTTTTATTTTCGGCAAGAGAAGAGAGAAAGAGGGAGAGAAGGAAGGAAGGCAAGTTGCCTTTCTCTTGCTCTTTTCTTGTTTTCTTTTGGCTAACTTTTACTCTCACCCTTATCATGAGTTTCCCTCCTTTGCTATCAATATCTTCTCTCTATCCCAATTGTTTTCTACTAATTAATTCTCTAAATTATAATATAAGAGGTTCAAGGTTCAATCCTTGACCTCCTCTTCTTTTTATTTCATTTTATTTCTTTTTGCTTCAACCCACTTCCTTTTATTTTTCTAAGGCAAAATCCTACATTCATATGCTTATCTTAAAAGCTTAGTGGGTGTTACACTTATAGCCTCAAGAGCAAAATGAGCGTGAGGGGTTGCTCAGGAGGTTGATCGAGGAGTAGTTGAAGCAGTAGCCCTTATGGGGTTGGAGCCAGGTGCGATAGACCCCTCCTATCCAGTATTATGTACCCTCAGCATTATAGTTCCATATCACTCAGGGGGAGAGGCCTGATAGGGGACGCATGGTCCAAGGTGTCGGCTACAAGAAGAATACCAAAATCAAAATATAAAAGCGAAGGTCAGTCGAGATAGGTTAAGCCATACCTAAGGAGCGTGATAGCTTTGAAGGGGTGCGGTGTTGGGAATTTTGGGCCGCAAAAACCGCTTTTTCGCGTTGCGGAAACCCCGATTCCCATGCCACCGGATCCGTGTGAAGTAAAATAAAACAAAAATTCGAGTACGAGTTTACTAAAGCCTAGATCTACACTAGGAGAAGAGCCTTTTACCCTTGATGCGCTGCCCTTCGCAATCCCGCTCGTCCAAAGGGTGCTGGATCTCGAGAGTGTCAAAGTAGACACTCCTCTAGAAGTATCCACACGAACAAATCAATGGAGGGAGAGCCTTAGAGTGTGCTAGCACTCCTAGAGGGTCTCGGCCAAGGAGGAGGAGAGGGAGAACAAGAAGATGCAAGGAGGAAGATGATGGAATCAATTGGCTTGAATGAAAAATCAATCTCATTCACTCACAAAAGTGGCCAACCACATGTGTAACTCCTTCTCATTTAATGTGGCCGGCCACATTAAATTGAAAGGGGATTTGTAACTTCCATTAGGTGGCACACACATGTGCTAGCCTTATTGATGTGGCATATCATCATTGGTTCTCCTAATGCCAACTCACAAATGAGAAGACAAATGGTCAAGTCAAACTTGACCTTTCATCTTCCTTCTCAAGTCAAGTCAAACTTGACCAAATCTCTCTCATGGTTGATCTAATCTAACCATTTGATTCAAACCAACTTAATATAATGAATCTAATTCATTTAATTAAATTGATTCAATGAGTCATAATCTAAATTAGACTCATTGAACACATGAATCAACTTAAGTCCAACTCAATTAGCTCAATTAGGATTACTCTTAATCCAATTTGATTCATCACATGAATCTAATCCTCTTGGTTCATCATATGAACCTAATCTCCATTTAATTGTCCTTTGTGTGTGACCCTATAGGTTCTTGTAACATTGGCAATGCCCCTAAACCCATTTAGGAGCATAAGTAATGAGCGGTATCTAGCAACACATCATTACTACCCAAGTTACAAGAATGTTGAGATCCAACATCACCTTGTGACTACTAATTGTGGCTCCTCACAAAATATGACAAGTGTCCTTCTATCCTTGACATCTAGATTGATCAATGTGAGTCATAGACCGTGTCATCCTCTAATCAATCTAAATCTTGAACTCCAAGTGGACTCACCCAATCAAATGAGCTCAACATCTCATATTGACTCATTTGGGCATGACCATGCACTTAGTGGTCTCACTCTATCAAGAATATTGATGTCGCTCCCGTCATATAGGAGGGATAGATCCCATCTACATCACTCACATCCCTCTGCATAATTTGTTACATACCCAGTAATCGCCTTTATAGTCCACCCAGTTACGGGTGACGTTTGACGAAACCAAAGTACATAACTCCTTATGTAGGGATCTATGGTGACTTCAGGTCCAAGGACTAGTAGTCATACTAATAGCCACATGAGAAAGTATATGACACTCATATAATGATCCATGATACTTTCTCATGGCGGGTCATTCAGTATACATTCTCCAATGCATACCCATGTGTCAACTTGATATCTCTATATCCAAGACTTGTGAGATCAAATCATCGAGTTGACCTACATATGCTAGTCTTATTGCATTAACATTGTCCCTGAATGTTAATACTTGACTAGGAATGATTAAGAGTAGTGTTCCCTATATCATCTCACTATCGATTCAACCAATCGATTGATATAGGTGAGAACCTTCTACTCAAGGACGCTATTATACTTAGTTATTTGGCACCAATAAGAGTAAGTATAATAACCAAAACAAATGCCTTTATTTATATAAGAATATGATACAACGAGTCCATACAACAATCATCAAATGATTGGCTCTAGGGCTCTAACTAACAATCTCACACTAGCACTAGTGCAAATCAGTGTAGGCTCTAAGCCTCAATGACCTAGTGTGGCCATCATGCTTCCTCTGTGCCAAAGCCTTGGTCAAGGGATCTGCGATGTTAGCCTCTCTGGGTACTCTGCAAATCTTCATATCTCCTCTCTCGATAATCTCTCGAATGAGATGGAAGCGTCGTAGTATGTGTTTGGTCCGCTGGTGTGAGCGAGGTTCCTTCGCCTGTGCTATAGCTCCATTGTTGTCACAATAGAGCTCAATAGGGTCAGCAATGCTAAGAACCACCCCAAGGTCAGTGATGAACTTGCAGATCCAAACTACCTCCTTTGCTGCCTCTGATGCCGCAATATACTCGGCCTCTGTTGTAGAATTAGCGACTGTGTCCTGCTTCGAACTCTTCCAGCTCACAGCACCACCATTAATGCAAAACACGAACCCTGATTGCGATCGATAATCATCCTGATCGGTCTGGAAGCTGGCATCACTGTAACCCTTTACAGCTAGCTCATCATTGCCTCCATATATCAAGAAATATTCTTTAGTCCTTCTTAAGTACTTAAGAATATTCTTGACCGTTATCTAGTGACTTTCACCTAGATCTGACTGGTATCTGCTCGTCATGCTCAAAGCATACGAGACATCAGGACGAGTACATAGCATGGCGTACATGATAGATCCTATGGCTGAGGCATAAGGGATCTGATCCATGCGGTCTCTCTCCTCTCTAGAAGAGGGACCTTGAGTCTTCGAAAGACTCACGCCATGTGACATCGGCAGAAATCCCTTCTTGGAGTTCTACATGGAAAATCGAAAGAGTACCTAGCAATGTATGCACTCTGACTTAGTCCAAGCAATCTCTTAGATCTATCTCTATAGATCTGTATGCCTAGAATGCAAGATGCTTTACCTAAGTCCTTCATTGAGAAGCAACTCCCTAGCCAGGTCTTGACAAACTGAAGCAAATGGATGTCTTTCCCAATGAGTAGTATGTCATCCACATACAATATGAGGAAGACAACTATGCCCCCTATAACCTTCTTGTAGACACAAGGTTCATCTTCATTCTTGATGAAACCAAACTGTTTGATTACATCATCGAATAGAAGATTCTAGCTCCGAGAAGCTTGCTTTAGTCCATAAATGGACCTATGCAGCTTGCATACTCTGCTAGTATGCTGTGGATCTACAAAACCCTCAGGTTGTGTCATGTACACATCCTCGAGCAAGTTTCCATTCAGAAACGCGGTTTTGACATCCATCTGCCATATCTCATAGTCATGGTATGCTGCAATAGCAAGCATGATCCGAATGGACTTAAACATCGCTACTGGAGAAAAGGTTTCATCATAGTCAATACCATGAATCTGCTTGAAACCTTTAGCTACCAAGCGACCCTTATAGATAAGTCCATCCATGTCAGTCTTTCTCTTAAACACCCACTTACACCCAATGGGTTTTACCCCTTCAGGTGGATCAACCAAAGTCCATACTTGGTTGGTATATATGGATTCCATTTCGGATCTCATGACCTCTAGCCATTTCTCAGAATCTGGTCTCATCACAGCTTCCTGATAGGTGGTAGGCTCATCCTCTATGAGCACAACATCATCATGGTCAAACAAGAGAAATGAGTATCTTTCAAACTGACGACGTACCCTATCAGACCTGCGAAGAGGTATGTCTACTTGAACTGGTTGTTGTTCCTCAACTCTTTATGGAACAACATCATCCGCAACACATTGTGGTTCTAGTTCAACTTCCATCGAGGCTTCAGTGCTATGGTCCGCATCTTGAACTTCTTCAAGATCGAACGTACTCCCACTAGTCTTTCAAGAAACAAAGTCCCTTTCTAGAAAGACCCCAGTCTTTGCCACAACTACCTTGTGCTGACTGGGAATGTAGAGGTAATATCCCTTAGTTTCCTTGGGATATCCAATAAAGTAGCACTTGTCGGATTTGGGTCCTAATTTGTCTGAGACTTGACATCGAACGTAAGCCTCACAACCCCAAATCCTCATAAAAGACACCTGGGCATCTCTCCCAGTCCATATTCTATATGGTGTCTTTATCACGGCCTTAGATGGAACTCGGTTGAGTATAAAAGCTGTCGTGTCTAGAGCATAGCCCCAAAAAAATGTAGGAAGATCTGTGTAACTCATCATAGACCGTACCATATCTAATAAGGTACGATTCCTCCTTTCGGATACACTATTCCACTGCGGTGTTCCAGGAGGAGTGAGTTGGGATAGAATCCCACACTCAGCTAGATAGTCACGAAACCCATGGCTAAGGTATTCACCACCTCGACCTGATCGAAGTATCTTAATACTCTTACCAAGCTAGTTTTGTACTTCATTCTTGAATTCTTTGAACTTTTCAAAGGATTCAGACTTATGTGTCTTCAAGTACACATAACCATATCTACTGAAGTCATCAGTAAATGTAATGAAGTACCTATAACCACCTCTAGCAGTGACATTGAAAGGGCCACATACATCACTATGTATAAGACCTAACAAGTCAGTCGCTCTCTCACTGTGCCCACTAAAGGGAGTCTTGGTCATCTTGCCTAGTAGGCATGACTCGCACGTCTCATAAGATTCAAAATCAAATGAGTCCAGCAAACCATCCTTATGGAGCTGGGATAAGCGCTTGTCATTTATATGACCTACGCGACAGTGCCAGAGATAGGTTTGGTTCATGTCATTTGACTTGAACCTCTTGGTATTTATGTTATAGATAGGGCTCTCAAGGTCTAGAATATAGAGTCCATTCATCAGAGGTGCACTACAATAGAACATTTCTTTTAAATAAACAGAACAACATTTGTCCTTTATTATAAAAGAGAAACCTTTCTTGTCCAAACAAGAAACTGAAATTATGTTCTTAGTTAAAGCAGGCACATAACAACATTCATCTAATTCTAATACAAGCCTAGAGGGAAGAGATAGATGATAAGTTCTTACAGCAACAGCAGCAACCCGTGCTCCATTGCCTACGCGTAGGTCCACCTTGCCCTTTGCCAATGCCTTGCTATTTCTCAGCGCCTGCACATTAGTACAAATGTGAGAAGCACATCCGGTATCTAATACCCATGATAAAGAAATAGATAGATTGACTTATATAACATATATACCTGAAGTGGAAGTCTCACCTCACTTCTTCTTAAGATCCTCCAAGTATACTTTGCAGTTCCTCTTCCAATGCCCGGTCTAACCGCAGTGGAAGCAGGTAGCATCCTTGGCGACCCCTCCTTTAGGCTTCAGTGCCTTGCCTTTGCCCTTGGCTTGGGACTTTCCTTTGCCTTTGGGCTTGCCCTTGCCCTTGTGTTTCTGAACCATCAGAACAGAGTGGGGCTTAACCTTCTTAAGGTTCAGCTCGGCAGTTCTTAACATGCTAAGCAGCTCGGGCAGTGGCTTGTCAATTTCGTTCATGTTGTAGTTTAGAACGAATTGACTATAGCTATCCGGCAAGGATTGCAAGATCAAGTCAGTGGCAAGCTCTTGGCCAAGCGGGAATCCCAACCTCTATAGGTTTTCTATGTACCCAATCATTTTGAGTACATATGGGCCTACGGGAGCCCCATCTGACATCTTGCACTGAAACAGTGCCTTTGAGATCTCGAATCTCTCGTGCCTAGCTTGCCCCTGATATAGTTGACGAAGATGTTCAACCATATCGTAAGCTCCCTTCAACTCATGTTGCTTCTGAAGCTTAGAGTTCATGGTCGCGAGCATCAGACAGGACACATCTAATGCGTCATCTTGATGCTTCTTGTAAGCATCTCGGTCAGCTCCCGTGGCAGTTGCATGAGGAGCCTCCGGAATGGGCTGCTCCAGAACGTACAGTTTACGTTCTTGGGTGAGAACTATTCTCAGGTTCCTATACCAGTCTAGGAAATTTTCTCCTTTGAGCTTATTCTTCTCAAGGATAGAACGCAGGGAGAAAGAGTTCATATTCGACGTCATGGTAATCTACAACAGAAATTAAAGCAGAAAGTAAATAACATATTCTTTTAAATCATTTAATTAGTCCTTTTAACTAAATGATGTTCCCACTGAATTCTATAATTCATCTGGGACAAGATCCACATCATACTACGCCTTGAGTTAGCTTTGGCTAAATTGCCCAAGACTTAGTATGATCGGTAGGTAACTAATTACCAATTACATCTCTATGCAACTCTTGTTTATAGGATAAGATCCGCATGTATATTAAGACTTGAGTTAGCTTTGGCTAATACACCCAAGAATTAATATAAATGTGATTTTGACCTATCTACCAACCATTGGAAAATGCCTATAGTTAAACTCGATCCAATTGAGTTAACTAGTTACTCAATCTAATTGAGTTGTACTCACCCATGCATTGATAGGCGGGACCAAGATTGTCCCTCCGTACCCTACCAAGATAATATGTGTTGCTCTGCTTTGGCAGATTCAACAACACATGTGATCGAGGTAATGATAGGTATCATGACACCGTAGGCATTTGAGTTGATGCGATTGAGATCTAATTTAATCGAGAGGGTGCATCTTGTACACGATTTAGATCTAATCTAATCGTTAGACACTAATTAATTACTAATCTAGCATGCATCACATACACACACACAAGCAATTAATTAAATTTTGTGATTAGTCATGGCCCTACTACGATCTTCTCAATCAAATGAGAAGATCGGATGGTCAACCTAGGGTCAACAGCTTCTCAAGCTCCTCCCTTTGACCACCTTGTGTTGCTCGCGCCCTCCTCGTAACTCCGTCTCGAGTGGACCTTCCACCGCTCCAATTTTGTACATTACAATTTTGAAACTCGAGTTACATTCGAGTCTAAACTAATTTACAACAAGAATATAAAAATAGAGAAAGGCACGACGCGTAGGTCACGAATCAAATATACAACACGCACATCACATGACGGCACGCAGGCCGTATTATGAATTACAACACATTTCCAATCAGATTGGGTCTTTTTGGGCCATGAACATCACAAAATAATACATAATTCTAAATTATGTATTTTCTATAATTTTCTGTAATTTTTATTACAATTTTTACAATTTTTATGAGTAAAATTCCCGGCGGTTCCGTTTAGCGGGTTTTCGGGCGCAATCGCCGAACGAATCCCCTTGCGGGGCCAGGAGCAGCGCCCCTACCCACGATCTAACCATCGCGAGTGTTCCTTAGCGATCCTACAGCGCCTTAACCCGCTGTCCCAAAAATATTTGGGGCGAAACCTTGCCGTTTCGGAAAAATCTTCTCGGTAGTCGAAGCCTACAAGTGTCAAAACACTTGTGCTTCGCTTCTACGAGAAAAATATCCATAAAAACTATAAAAATAGGAAATTTACAGAATATTACAGAACTTCTATTTTTCATAAAAATACAAAATAAACTCGTACAAGACTTCGCACGTGGCTCTGATACCACTGTTGGGAATTTCGGGCCTCAAAAACCACTTTTTCACGTTGCGGAAACCCCGATTCCCATGCCACCGGATCCGTGCAAGGTAAAATAAAACAAAAATTCGAGTATGAGTTTACTAAAGCCTAGATTTACACTAGGAGAAGAGCCTTTTACCCTTGATGTGTTGCCCTTCGCAATCCCGCTCGTCCAAAGGGTGCTGGATCTCGAGAGTGTCAAAGTAGACACTCCTCTAGAAGTATCCACACGAACAAATCAATGGAGGGAGAGCCTTAGAGTGTGCTAGCACTCCTAGAGGGTCTCGGCCAAGGAGGATGAGAGGGAGAGCAAGAAGATGCAAGGAGGAAGATTATGGAATCAATTGGCTTGAATGAAAAATCAATCTCATTCACTCACAAAAGTGGCAGGCCACATGTGTAACTCTTCATTTAATGTGGTCATCCACATTAAATTGAAAGGGGATTTGTAACCTCCATGAGGTGCACACACATGTGCTAGCCTTGATGATGTGGCATATCATCATTGGTTCTCCTAATGCCAACTCACAAATGAGATGGCAAATGGTCAAGTCAAACTTGACCTTTCATCTTCCTTCTCAAGTCAAGTCAAACTTGACCAAATCTCTCTCATGGTTGATCTAATCTAACCATTTGATTCAAACCAACTTAATATAATGAATCTAATTCATTTAATTAAATTGATTCAATGAGTCATAATCTAAATTAGACTCATTGAACACATGAATCAACTTGAGTCCAACTCAATTAGCTCAATTAGGATTACTCTTAATCCAATTTGATTCATCACATGAATCTAATCCTCTTGGTTCATCATATAAACCTAATCTCCATCTAATTGTCCTTTGTGTGTGACCCTATAGGTTCTTGTAATGTTGGTAATGCTTCTAAACCCATTTAGAAGCATAAGTAATGAGCGGTATCTAGCAACACATCATTACTACCCAAGTTACAAGAATGTTGAGATCCAACATCACCTTGTGACTACTAATTGTGACTCCTCACAAAATATGACAAGTGTCCTTCTATCCTTGACATCTAGATTGATCAATGTGAGGCATAGACTGTGTCATCCTCTAATCAATCTAAATCTTGAACTCCAAGTAGACTCACTCAATCAAATGAGCTCAACATCTCATATTGACTCATTTGGGCATGGCCATGCACTTAGTGGTCTCACTCTATCAAGAATATTGATGTCACTCCCGTCATGTAGGAGGGATAGATCCCATCTACATCACTCACATCTCTCTGCATAATTTGTTACATACCTAGTAATCGTCTTTATAGTCCACCCAGTTACGGGTGACGTTTGATGAAACCAAAGTACATAACTCCTTATGTAGGGATCCATGGTGACTTCAGGTCCAAGGACTAGTAGTTATACTAATAGCCATATGAGAAAGTATATGACACTCATATAACGATCCATGATACTTTCTCATGGTGGGTCATTCAGTATATATTCTCCAATGCATACCCATTGTCAACTTGATATCTCTATATCCATGACTTGTGAGATCAAATCATCGAGTTGACCTACATGCTAGTCTTATTGCATTAACATTGTCCCTGAATGTTAATACTCGACTAGAAATGATTAAGAGTAGTGTTCCCTATATCATCTCACTATCGATTCAACCAATCGATTGATATAGGTAAGAACCTTCTACTCGAGGACACTATTATACTTAGTTATTTGGCACCAATAAGAGTAAGTATAATAACCAAAACAAATGCCTTTATTTATATAAGAATATGATACAACGAGTCCATACAACAATCATCAAATGATTGGATCTAGGGCTCTAACTAACATGCGGCTCAGCCTGAATAGAAATAGTACGTCCTCTGACAGCAGTCTAAGTAGGTCCAAGCGCCAGTATCCCAGTTATGTGGAGGCCTCTATAAAGTCGGGGTCTGTCTGAAAATCCCCCAGAGGCAGTGCCGGAGGTAAAGCCGAGCGCCACTGTGTAAGCCATTTTATAGACCATTACGAGTCTGTGGATGGAAGAGGAACAAAAAATGCGGTTCGGGTACGGCCTTGGAGACAGAAAAGACCCTCATTGTGACAACGAGGGATAAAAAACCAGTGGAATCGGCAGGGAGTCCAGGGTATATTGCACACTTCATAGAGGACGACGAACCCAGACAAGATCCTCATGGAATTAGGTGTAAGTTGGCCAAGAGAGATGTCGAAGTAACGACTCACTTGGGAAAAGAAAGGGTGAATGGGGAGCGAAGGCCGGCAACAACTTGCTCCTTGAAGAAGGTCGTGTACCCTACTAGGGGTGAGGAAACCCGGTGGATCTTAGAGGGAATGATAATGTGCATGACCCTCGGGATTTCATAGGTGAAGTAGAGATCATCTAGATTCACGCCAGTAAAGGTTGAAACTCCTAGGGCGTAGCTAGGTGCAGGAGAATTCATATGATGATGCAAACGTAAAACACGAGGGGCAGAGCACAACAGACACCTAGAATAAAAGGAAGGCTTACTCTTGAGGTAAAAGGTTCAGTAAAATTGAGGGGAGAGGATATTTATAGCCGCCAAGGAAGGCATAGAGGGCCTCGCCATCAGCGCCCATCAGACAGTTCATATGCAAAGTAGATGACATCAGCCTAAACCTAAGAGCAGCTATCGTCGTAGGATCCTTCTAGAAAATTGAGTCGTGGGGGCGTGTGGGAGAATGTGCAAGCGAAAGACATAAAGGGAAAATGATGGGTGGTTGTGACTTTGGGAATAGGTGACAGTACATTAGCTCTCTCTCGGAACTCTCAAGTACTGGGTGGGTAGCTTGGCCTGGCGAAACTCGATCGGGCACCCTAAATAGATTGGTAAGATCAAGTAACTAATCGGGTCGCGTTATCATTAAACCCAGTTAGTACATTAAGCAGACCAGGTAGATTAGCTGCTCGGTCAGGTAACAAAACCTTGACTGATCGCATGCCTTAACGCCTACACGAAGGCTAAGTCAACGAGCCCTCTACAGGAAGGATGCGTAGTCAACAACCTACTTGAACGTAGTAAACAGGGAGTAATGTGGGATATATATGAACATATACAGTAAATGAGATAGGACACTAGGAGCATTTGCCTAGACATATGTCTATAATAATTTTCAAAGTTTAAATACACATTCGCGAAGAAGAAAGACAGGGGCCAGCTAATCATCGAAGGAGGGGAAGGCATCGTTAGGGAGCTCTCGTATAAGGCGACCTCTATCCAAGAAATCCTCAGGAAGGGTTGACCGGAGGTAGCCTTTTTTGTGAAGCTGCAGCAGGGCCCCCACACCCCCGTAACAGATCATCCGATCAATGAGATTGCCTATCTTCATTCCAAATACTCCGGAAGCAAGATAAGCAGCCTTAAAAGCTTCCAGACAAGTAGCCTCACTGGCCTGATAATCTTTTAGCTCTCCTTGGCCTTATCTGCATCAACTCAGACCGAGATCAGCTCTTGGTGTGTGGCAGTAGCTTCGTCCTTGGCCTTAGATAGGTCTGCTTGGAGGGACTTCAGGGTAGTCGAGCCTACCTCCCACTACTTCCGAAGAGTAGCTTACCGGTCAGTACTAGCAATCAGATCTGCCTTTTTTTGCCTCCAAATCTTTTGCCAGAGCAGTATGCGCTTCCTGCAGTTCCTTCAACTTTGAGGAGAGGCTCGCCACCTTAGTTTCCTTTTCCTCTAAATCTACCAAAATTTGGGTGTGCCTCAACCCTTCAGACTTGAACTTGGACTCACTAGTCTTCAGGGCCGACCGCAGGGTCTTCACCTTCTCTGATTCTGTCTGATCCAGGTCCCGGGCGATTTGAGCTTTTTCCCCGATAATTTGAAGACATGATTGTATTAGGTTATTAGTCTCAGTCAAGTAAAAAATGTGGTCGGAGGTAGCAAGGGATTCCAACTCCTGAAGGTGAGCCCTCAATGACAAGTTCTTTCGTTGAAGGCCGACCACGTATTGTGATATACTTGACCCATGGCGCAGGCCTATCAAGGGCAAGGAGAGATTAGCATTAACTCAAGGATCGGAAAAAAGACAAGAAACTCATCGACACTAGACGATTGGAGAACAGGTTGGCTAGATCCAAAGGTGGGCCTTCCAAAATTTTGTCAGTGGCGGTCTTCCATGACTCGGCCAGGGTCCCATGAAATTTCACCTGGCAACAATGAGGAGAAGCGCTAGCCAATGGGATAGGACCCTGCACCTGCAGGGAAGGCAGCTGGAAGGACGAGGTAAAAGCATACTTGCCCTTGATGTGCTCCTTGGGGCGCAAAGAGGAGGTCGGTGCTAACGAAGGAGCAGAGGGTGGAAGAGAAGGGGTCGCGGCATCGTCGGGCTGGTCTCCCGATCGGGAAACGGTCTGCTCCGGGACAAAAACTGGGACAGGAGAAACCGTAGCATCTGTTATGGGAGAGGGCGTTGCCCGAGCAGGGGTTTTCGCCTTAGCCTTGGAGGAAAGAGGAAGCCTCGATGGCAAAGACTGAACTGATGGGATAACTCACTTCCTTTTTCGTTAGAGGTGCAGGCGCTTCTCTGGAGGAGGAGAGGGGGCTCTCTCCTCCGCAATCTCTTCGGTCCCTTCAATTCCAAGGGCTTCGAGGTCCCCAAACGGTTGAAAGGAAGCCTCCTCCGAGGCGCTGGTTTGCGGGCATCCTAGTTCCAAGGGCATAAGGAACCTCATGTTCCTCCAAAATCTCCAGGCCCTGTTTCTTCAAAACATCGTTGGACAATTTAGAAGAGTCGACGGTGAAGGTACGAAACATGGCGGCCTCTGTAAAACAAAAGGAGAATACCTCAGTTAGCGAAGATCTGGAAGTGGAGATATTGGATCTTACCAAAAGGGGCACCCAAAGGTGTCTGGATGGGGTTGAGCCCAAAGTATATAACATGCTCTCTCGCAGCAGAAAAGGGATCCACAGTTGCATGCCCCCCAGCTTTCGGATGTTGTATGGCAGGGAGGTTGATGTTGGTGGTCGCATAGCTCAAAGGGAGTGGGAAGATTATAGCGCCACTCAGCTAGCTAGGATGCTGGCTCGGGCAGTTGGACATAGAAAAATCTAGACTTCCAACTTTTGTTGGAAGAAGGCATCCCGTCAAAATATTTGTGCCCGACCTTAGACTGCACCATGAAAACACCCGATTCCGAGCGTTTGAGGGTATAAAAATGGTGAAAAAGCTGCGGGGTCAAAGTTATTCGATATAGACGACACAAGATCACCATTCCGCACATGGCACGGAAAGCGATGGGGGCGAATTAGGACAATGAAACACCAAAATACCTGCTCAAAGAAGAGAAGAATGGATGGATGGGAAAGCGAAGATCGCCGAGGAGCTAGTCCTTAAAAAAGGATACAAAATCGGCGGGAGGGGAGGAAGGATGGTCGTCCGGCCCTGGAGGACAAAACTTGTAGGCCTTAGAAAGTTCCAGACTTGACGGAATTGCCCTAAGATCGTTATTATCCATATCGAAGCGGAAATACGCATACCAGGGCACCTCATCACACCGACAATTGCAAGATCGAAAGGAGTGGGGAAGGAAGAAGAAAGAATACTTACGAGGGACAACGGAAGTGCACAAAGCGGGAGGCAAGCAAGGGAAAGCAAGAAGAAGAAGGAAACCTGAAGGAAGTTGAAGCGATAAGAAACAACAGCGGACAACCTTAGAGTTTTAAACCAAAACCCTTAGGAGGCATTGAAAAGTGAGACGGACAACTGAAATGATATATCACACGTCAGCCGTCAGATCGAGAAGCGGAAGCTATTTGGGATCGTGCGCAAAAAGTGTGCAACATACATTATGGCGAGTTAAGTTAGTGGGACACGTGCCATCTCCCGAGGAAAGGCCATTTATGATGGAAGTGTCAGGAAAATCCTGGAGGGGGATATGCGAATAGGAATGTCTCACCTTGGGAAGACCATGCCTGGGAGACTCAAAATTCCATGCTGTTGCCTCAGGAAATGAAGAAGAAGGTGGCGAGAAGTGTCACTCCAAATTCGGCACCTTTATGCCTCCTCGAAATCAGAGTAAGGTTTAAATTTGACTAATGCCTTATGAATTTCACCTTGTGATTGTAAGAGTATTAAGCTAAGTCCTCGAGCGCGATCCCTGCAAGTCACAAAAGTTGCTCGTCTGAAACAGACCTCCAGATCCACGTCTGATCAGGTCTCCCGATCAAGTCATTGTCGTCAGACCTCCAGATCCACGTCTGGACAGGTTTCCAAATTCATGCATGGACAGACCTCTAGATCCATTCCTGGTCAGGTTTCCAGATCAAGTCCTAGATAGACCTCTCGATCCATTCCTAATTAGATCTCCAGATCAAGTCCTGGGCAGGCCCCTTGATCACCTCCCAGTCAACCTCTCGGTCAGGATTCCAAACTCTCTCCCTAGTGCGAGTTATAAGTGAGCATGCTCTCACGCCTCCAAACTCTCGTCCCAGTGTGAGTTATAAGTGAGCATTCTCTCATGCCTCCAGACTCTCGCCTCAGTGCGAGTTATAAGTGAGTATGCTCTCACACCTCCAGACTCTTGCACCCAGCGCGAGCTATAAGTGAGCATGCTCTCACAACCAACAACCTCTCGGTCGGGATTCTAGACTCTCGTCCCAATGCGAGTTATAAGTGAGCATGCTCTCACGCCTCCATACTCTCACCCCAGTGCGAATTATAAGTAAGCATGATCGCACGCCTCTAGACTCTCGCCCTAGCGCGAGTTATAAGTGAGCATGCTCTCACGCTTCCAGACGCTCACCTCGACGTGAGTTATAAGTGGGCATACTCTCACGCCTCCAAACTCTCGCCCCAGTGCGAGTTATAAGTGAGCATGCTCTCACGCCTACAAACTCTCGCCCCCAGCGCGAGTTATAAGTGAGCATGCTTTCACGCCTCCAGACTCTCGCCCTAGCATGAGTTATAAGTGAACATGCTCTCACAACCAACGACCTCTCGGTCAGGATTCCAGACTGTTGGCCCAGTGTGAGTTATAAGTGAGCATGCTCTCACACCTCCAGACTCTCGTCCCAGTGCTAGTTATAAGTGAGCATGCTCTCACACCTCTAGACTCTCGCCCAGAGCGAGTTATAAGTGAGCATGCTTTCACGCCTCCAGACGCTCGCCCCGACGCAAGTTATAAGTGGGCATGCTCTCACACCTCCAGACGCTCGCCCTAGTGCGAGTTATAAGTGAGCATGCTCTCACGCCTCCAGACTTTCGCCCTAGCGCGAGTATAAGTGAGCATGCTCTCACGCCTCCAGACTCTCGCCCCAGCGCGAGTTATAAATGAGCATGCTCTCACGACCAACGACCTCTCAGTCGGGATTCCAGACTCTCACCCCAGCGCAAGCTATAAGTGAGCATGCTCTTATGCCTCCAGACTCTCGCCCCAACGCGAGTTATAAGTGAGCTTGCTCTCATGACCAAACGACCTCTCGATCGGGATGCCAGACTCTCGCCCCGATGCGAGTTATAAGTGAGTATGCTCTCACGCCTCCAGACTCTTGCCCCAGCGCGAGTCATAAGTGAGCTTGCTCTCACGACCAATGATCCCTCGGGTAGGATGTCAAACTCTCGCCCTCGCATCACACTATCGCGCTTAATAACTCACGGGTCCGCTCTTTGAACCCCTAAGTCCCGGGCGAGTTATCAACAAACAAACAAGTACCGGGGAAGAAATCAGAGAAGAGATAAAGACTTAAGCCCGATCATATTTGCATTTATTTAAGGAAGTATAGGGGACGCCCCTCAAACTCTCATTTCCACATTAGAGATATCTAAGTAATCAGGATGTAGTTTCAGGGCCAGTAGCCGGTGGACAGCTTGATCCAAAGTGTTCCGCTTGGCCTGCCCACTCTAAGTAAGATCGCGCCTGAGTCAGCTCTACCCTGACGGATTGAATAAGCCGATGTTGCTAAGCAATGGTTTCATCTTTGAGCTGATTTTCTTCTTGAAGAAGGGCTAGGGAAGTAGCGTGTTTTTCTCTCATATAAATTAGAAATTGAGCGTGGCTCTCCAGATCCGTTTAAGCTTTCTTCTTCAGCGCTACTTCAGCTCGGGTCCGAGACTTGGCGGCTAACTTGAGTTCCTCAATATCTTAGCGGAGGGGCGACTGAAGATATATGTTTTGCATCATCTCGACTAACGTAGTATCCTTGTAGGCGTAGTTGAGTCATATGAGCTAGTTGTTGGTGTAAAGGTGACACCTCGTTAGAATTAAAGGTGGATTCTATGGTTAGAAGAAGTCAGCAAGAAAAGTACAATGATACGGAGGACTCAATCCTTTAAAAGCGGAAGGTGGGAAGAGTCGGCCTCAAGGCGTTTATGAGGCTCTTCTCCCAAGGTTGATCGGGTAATTAATCAGGTTGCATATCCGAGGAGCTGGGAAAAGATGAAGCGTTAAAGAATGTCATGGTGGAACAAGTAAGCTGGAACCTGAGTTTAGTCAGTTGACTTGAGTCTCCTTCGACTAGACTCAAGTGGGCAGTCAGAAGTTAAGGGGGTGTGACAGTTAGAAGTCAAGGCGGATGTGGCAGTCAACAGGTACGGGGAGAAGAAGCAAGACCAGGGAACGACGTCAGCAACCTGGTTCCCGATCGGGTTCCTACAGACCGGGACTCTGGATCTGAGATACCTGGGAGGACAGTCGGATGGCACTGACCAGAATTTGATGGGTTAGGCTTTCATGGAACTGGCGGTACTTAGGCCCGACGCGCTCAGTCTGCTAACTCCCGGTCGGCTAACTCCCGATCAACGCTTGGACTATCTCTCCACGGCCCTAGCCCCCCGAGGTTTAGGCCAGACATTATACCCGAGTGATCACCCAAGGTTGTCCTATTTCTTCTCGGTTGGAACAGAAAGTGCTACAGGACAACAAAGTCAGGGAATCATAACCGCCTATCAAAGAATAACTATTGTGTGTCAGGGAATATTCCAATGGTCTGCCATCACCTGCGAATGGAACCTTCCTTCAGTCTACAAAGTGCTACAGGACAACAAAGTCAGGGAATTGTAACCGCCTATCAAAGAATTATTGTGTGTCAGGGAATATTCCAACGGTCTGCCATCACCTGCGAATGGAACCTTCCTTTAGTCTACAAGAGGATGTCATGTGTCTACCAGCACCCGACAAGTCTTGACATCCGACATTCTCTGACATCAGTCAGGTTCCAGAAAGTACGCACTGTCATATAAAAAGGGAGGACCTCTCCCTTTTGTAGGTACGCTCTCTCGCACATTCACACTTGTCTTCTACTTTCTTTCTATTTCGTACATTGTTCTTCTTGGGAAAAAGTACTTGACTTGACCGTTGGAGGGCCTGCTCCAGAGACTTTTTCCCTGGTTTCTAGCCTCTAATGCCTGTGTGTTTGTCTAAGTATGCGTAGAGCCCATGTACCGTCGGCTCCAGCATCATCGTCCGTTAGTACCACGTGAGAATCCACTTTTGGAAGCGCATTCGAAAAAGGTGTCCCAGTCGCCCCTTCGTCAATGCCAGCAATAGCTCACCCGATCTTCATCTGACTCAGATTTCGAACAAAATCAACATGTGTCACGCACGGATCTCACTAGGACAAAATTATTCTACAATAATTATTATAATCATAAATCTAGCAGTCACCAGTGTTTCTCTATTATATAATATTGATATTGATCGTTGAAAACCTAAATACTTATTCTATTATTAATTATGAATTATTAATATTGATCGTTGAAAATATAAATATGAAATAGCAGAGTTCAACACATAATTAGGTTTCAGTTTATTAATTCATAATTATTCATTTAATATGCCGGACATTGGAAATCGGAGGGGACGTGCTTGCCGCAATCTGCCAGCACCTCAAGCGCGATGGGGAGCAGCAGGGTGATGCCCAAGGCCTTGGCCTTGATGGTGGTGCAGAGGCACAGTGCTGCATCGAGGTCGGCAACCCCTTCCAGCACCGGGCAACATTCGCTCCTCACGTTCCCGCCGATGATGACATGGACCAGTCCCCCGATCAAGTCAACGCACGCGTCGAGCTTCAGGGTGTCGATGGGGCATGATGACGTCAGCGGAGGTGGAGGGGGGCACGGCACGGCGCTAGGCGGCGGAGGGCTTAGCGTGGCCTTTGGCGGCGGTGGCGGTGATATTGATGGCAGAGGAGGGCTTGGAGTTGCCTTCGGTGGTGGCGGTGACAGTGATACTGATGGATGAGGAGGGCTTGGAGTTGCCTTGGGTGGTGGTGGCGGCGATATTGATGGCAGAGGAGGGCTTGGAGTTGCCTTCGGTGGTGGCGGTGACGTTGGTTTCTTATGCGGCGGTGGCGGAGGGCTCGGGCTCTTCTTTGGAGGAGGAGGGGCAGGTGTGCTCTTTGGAGGCGGTGGAGGGCACGGTGTGGTAGCTGGCGGTGGCGGAGGAGGAGAAGTTGGAGTAGGGCAGTAAGGGCAAGCAAGGGAAGGAAGCAAAAGTGTTGCGAGGTTTATGAGCACCAACAAAGCACCGACTGAAGCAGGTTTCCTCATGGTGATGAGCAGCTATAAGGTTCAGTGCACTGAAGAAGAGTGGAGTAATACGCTTTATATAGAAGTTAAATGAGCTCAATTTCTTCACTTCTTCTTTGCCAGTGCAGCTGCCGAAGAGCCCACCACCGCATCCCTTCCAAATTTCTTTGACTTATCAGCCTCTAAATCATGGAATGTATCTACATTTCTCCACGGACCATAATAAAATGATTAACTAACTATATTTTCTGAAGGATAATTAATCAGTGATGCATGCGATCTTTGAATTTGCAGTAATGCATGCAATCTTTGAATTTGTCGTCGGATCTCTTTGAGGGGGACCAAAAGGATGATTAATCAGATCATATCATTCCTTAAGCCAAATGACTAGCGAGAGAAATATCAATCTCCAAGCACTTCATTCGCTCTGTTGGTTAGTGCCGACATCAAGCCAGTACTTATTCACAAAAAAGCATAAATTTTCTGTGTTACACATGGATGGCTGGTCTCTGTTATTTGTTCTTTTCTATTGTTGTCAACCTTCTTTGTCTCTATATTTTGTACCATCTTCGGCGGGTGAAGCTTCATTTAGGCACTAATGGGGCTTTTGTTGTTTTGCATCAAGTTGTATGAAGAATAATAATATTATTTCTTGGAATTCTCAATTACAGCGAGAGTTCTTCCAGCTAATAATATATGCACTCTTAGCTGGTTCATCGCAAGGAACATGGTGTAAGAAGTAAGACGAGGAATAAAGAGAGAGTAAGAAATAATATGAGAAAGTAAGAAGAGGAATAAGGAAAGAGTAAGAAATAATATGAGAGTATAATAAAATTTATTGTTCATTGATATTTATCTTAAAATAATATAATATATAATTTTTAAAAAATATCTAATTAATTAACTAATTAATAAATAAAAGAATTATTCTAAGAATAATTCTGAGAATAATTATAATAGAATTATTAGAATAATCTAAATATTAATTTGATTTAATTTGATAATTTGATCAGGTCAATTTTAATAATTCTATTTTATCTCTATCGGTCAGATATGAGTTAGTATATACTGTCTTCCGTTGTGTGTACTTGGAAGGCACATAGTTAAGATGAAAACAAATAAATGATGCGTGATTCAAGGTGGAAATCATGCATGCCGTGTTTGAATTGTTCATGGAGTTTAATGTGAAGTTAGAATTAGCTTCTATCGAGAGTGCAGTGGCCTGATTTGTGGTCCTTGGCGCGCATAAATGGACAACCAGCTTAGTTGCTTTTTGAGAAGCAAGTTGATGGTATCATGGTTAAAAGGTTTAGATTGGGAAGCAGGTAAAAGAAAAGGGAGATTGGGTTTCAGTTTCTGCTCCAGGAGGAAAGAAGGCACGTCTCAAAACTAAATGAAGGACTCTAAAGATAACCAAAATAATATCTCCTCGACGACAGTCTGTCTGTTACCTAATTCAGAATTTACCTGAACAAAATCAGGAGTTAAAGAGGATTCATTAGTGAACCCAACATTGAGGATGAGTCTGTTGGTGATCGATGGTCGACTAAAAGGGGGGTTGAATAGTTAGGTCATCCACAAATCTTTTGCTTCTCTACAAGCGTTAGTTGTGCAAGCCAAAATACAAATACTAAGATAATGAAAGCGATAAGAATGCAAACGCTAACACATTTTCTTTTACGTGGTTCAGAGATTGCTTGCTCCTACTCCGCAGCTTGTCCTTGAGATGGATGAACCCTTAATTCTTCGGTGGATTAGTCCCTAGTAATCTCCGGCTAAATAAGCTCCTTCTCGGTGGAGCAAAACCTCCCACAAAGAAACTCTTCTTTACAAGATTGGGAATTAGATGTGGGAAGAAGAGTGTAGGCTTTGGAAGCTTGAAGGCAAAGACTAGGAGTATTTCAATAAGATTAGTAACCTCCATCAATGCCCCAAGCTTTCTATATATAGAGAGAAAAGAGTAGATTACACATTAACTCATTTCCTGTGGACTAGTCAATTGGAAAAATCATCAGTCGACTGGTGTTACCGTTAAATGTAGCCAATAGCTACTTCTCAGAATCCGCAATTCTGCCAACAGTCAGCAACCGTCACTTTCCAGTCGACTGGTAAAAGTACCAGTCGACTGGTCACTACTAGCTGAGCGAACAAAATCTTTCTGTTCTCTCCTAGTCTACTGCTTAGTCGACTGGATCAATCAAATACAACATTCGTCAGTCGACTGGTCTCAGTTACACACTCACACTCATCCTTTTCGGAGTCACCCTTGAAGTCTTCTTCCTCGACCTTCGTCCTTGGCCTTCGTCCCTTAGATGCACTCGAGCCTGCGGCTCCTCTCCATGCATCATTCGCGTTGCCTTGAAGTCTGCTTTCCTCGGCTCCTCGTCCGGTGGTCTCTCGGATGCACCATCTTTCATCAATCTCAAGGACCCGAGCCATAGGATGAACTTCTCATGTGTTTTCACCAAGTCTTGTGTGATTCATACACATATCAAGCCAATATAAAAGCCTAACTTAAAATTTTTGACACACATATCAAAATCATGATCAAAACTAGGTCGATTGCTTCTACAATCTTCCCCCTTTTGATGTGTGGCAATATGTTTAAGTTAGACATAAATAATACTTGAAAATTGAAGGAAAAATGTAAACATTGAAACATAAATCCAAGCCTGCTCTATTAATTTAATTTTCAAGTTTTTATACAAATTGGGAGAAATACAAGTTTCTAATTGAAGCCTTCCCAATTCTCCCCCTTTGGCACCATCAAAAGGATGTATACCATAGCATTAAATTTAGACTAAATTAACCAAACCCAACTTTTGAAAGTACTGAAAAATAGCTACTAGTTGACTACAAAATTGCAGTCGACTGGCACAGAGCCAATCCGAATTTCAGTCTTTTGAAACCAATTTCAGAAATACATAAAAAAATCCATAAAATTTAAAAAATCATGAAATTTTGAAAACATATTTCCTTTAATGTCCTCTAACTAGGAAAAATATATATTTTTTATGGAAATTTAATATATTTTTGAAGTTTTGACAAAAACTCAAAAACCTTGAAAACATTCAATTGTGTATCAATTTGAAACCTAGTTTTGCATTCATATGTTTTAAAATAACTATACCACTATAAATAAAACATAAAATTATGATCCTGTGGTAAGGTGGGGCCCGCCCAGGAGAATGTCATGGCCACATGGAAGGTCAGGATCGAGGTAGTCAACGTTCTTGGATCATCGTTCGAGCGGACGCCCTACTCATCCGGTCGGATCAAGGAATTGCCAGACCAACATCACAATAGCTCGGCCAGGTACCGAGCTTCCGATGCTCAGAGAAGTTCATCGCCGAAGCGTGTGCCGAGCGGCCGTCCCGTTCGGACTCTCACCAGGTCCCGAATCCTACAACACGGAGACACGACCCACTCGTTCGGCAACCGGGGTCAGATCTGTCAAATAGTAGCCGAGCGGCCTTCTCGCTCGGCCCTAGAGACGGCAGGGCCAGGACATCGGCGGTTAGCCGAGCGGCTCTCCCACTCGGCCCCCCATGAAGAGTAGCCATATGGCAGACACAGATCGGCTGAGCGACTTTCCCGCTCGGCACTCTCCCACTCAAACCAGTAACAGACAAAGGGAGCAGCTGGGAATATCTTCCTAGGAACTAGTGTCGCCGACAGGCAGCATGACTGGTGGCATGGTCAAACAGAGAATCATATGGTGGAAGCTTTCACTGTCACGTCAGGGATATGCTCAGGCTGTTGAGGTATGGCGTCGAGCATGCTTTTCTAACACATCCTTTCAAGGTATGCTTTGGGGAGCGTGCACATCTTGGGAAGCATGCACGTGTCTCCTGGGAGCCCTATATAAGGACCCCAGGGGCTTTGATGGAGGTATGCTCATTCTACTGTAGCTACAGTTACGCTGCCACTTTCGTTTCTTTGCTTTTCTTGCTTGCTGCTTTTACCGGAGAACTGACTTGAGCGTCGGAGGGCCATCGTTGGGGAACCACTCCTTGGCTTGCCACTGACATTTTTGTGCTTGCAGGCTAGTTTTATCGGAGGTCCATGCGCGGTTAATAGGAGTGCAACATCCATAGCACCCGTCATCTCGACTCTCGGACAGGATCAAATTATTTTCAAAACATTTAAAATGTCCAACTATAACCTATGGGCAAGATGCCCATTAATTAAACATTTGCTTTCCCCATAGTTGGTCTATAATCATTAAAAATTTGATACATTTCATAACCCATCAAAATGCCATAAGCACAAGTGAATGAATTATAAGTATCATTCTATCATCTCACATTGTAAAATTATAATGCAAGTCATTCTTAGAGGGAATGAAGGTAACCTCTACTTAATCCGTTTTATCATAAATTTATATCCAAGGCTAAGTGTTCCCCTTTAAGTCTCAAGTCAACTATTTACAAAGGATTTGAATTAAATCTTTTATGATTAACTATCCCAACAATCCTTTAACCCTTAAGGATTGATTTTGGCACCTAATAGAAATTCTTTCTAATTGGGTTGACCAAATACTCCTTGGAAATTCATTTTCTATCTATTGTCTTTGTCTTGGGTTGCCTCTAGCAATTAGGCAAAGGTAAGACTTTTCATTATTGGATTCCTTATAACTTGAACCCTTTTTGTTGAAACTTGCCCTTTGGTTCTCAATGATCATGCTTAAGGTATTGGAGCCAATTGTGAATTTTTAAGGGCTTTACTAAGGTACGCTACCTTTTCCCTTAGTTCCTTATTTTCTTCTTCTAGAAGAAGCATGCATACTAGAGGAATTATTTAAGTTAGAAGACATGGATTCTAATTTTGCCTCTAGAACACTAATATCATTTTTCAAAGATTTATTTTTTTCCTTTTAGCCTTAAAAAAATCTTCATTTGTACTTGAAATAATTTTAATTAAGACACGAGTAGGAAGATTGTATATCTCACTTACCTAGAAGTCCAAATCGAAAAATTTTCCTCCCCCTTCACTTGAGCTCCCCTCTTCATCTTCACTTGAGCTCTTCCCTTCTTCATTTTTGAATGAAGTGGAGGCAAGGTCATCAATGCCCATTAGGGCAAAATGGGATACATGGTGTTCTTCTTCCGATGATAACCTTTATATTTTTGACTTTCTTCTTTCTTTTATCTTCTTCTTTTCTTCCCTCTTCTTCTCTTCTTTCTTCTTTAGGAGAGGACATGTATTCCTCATATGTCCTTCTTCTTAGCAATTATAGCAAATGATGTTTCTTGTCCTATTTTTACCCCTTGAACTTCTCCTACCATGAAATTTGTTAGTTGAAAAATGTTTAAATGCTCTTCTCATTTTTCTTACCATATATGCCTTTTGATTACTATCCATTAAGGCTCTTGATTCTTTGGAGTTGGATGATGGTAGGGATGAAGACTTCTTCTTTTTACCCTATCTCTTGTTTGCCACAATGGATAATCCTCTTGATCTATATGCTTCTGCATCCAAGCCTTCAACTCTAGTTTCATGGAGCTCCATTGCTGAGAAGAATCTAGAGAAGATTTCTCTAAGTCTTTTGAAATGTAGAATGAATCTACAATTGAGCTCCAAGTTATAGTTCTTGGGAAAGCATTGATGACTTTCATCATAATATCTCGGTTGGAAAGTTTCTCATCTACACTTGTTAGTCTATTTAAAATTTCTTTAATTCTAGCATGAAGTATTGCTATGCTTTCTCCTTTTTAGAGTTTGATATTGTTGAGTTAAGTTTGGAGAAGGTACCTCCTTACTAATTTCACTTCCGATGTCCCATGATGAAGTTCTACTAACTTTTCCCATAATTCCTTGGCGCTTGAGTGGTTTCCAATCCTTGTAACTTCTTATTGGGGAAGAGCATTTAGTAGATGATGTAAGGCCTTTGAGTTTACTAAATGCTCTTCCCTTTGCTTCTTGGCCCATCTTACTTTGTTGATTATCATGTTGTTTTCATCCCTAGGTATCTCGTAATCATTTTCCATTGTTAGCATGATATCAAAATCGGTATCAAAAAATACCTCGATTCTCTTTTTCGACCAAGAGAATTCTCCTTCGAATTTAAGTGGTTGGATGTGTGAGCCTACCATTTTGATGATATTGCTCTTCTTGGCGATTAGTTCGTTGAAGGGCATTCTTTCTCTGATATCACTTGTTGGTGATTGATGGTCAGCTAGAAGGGGAGTTGAATAGCTAAGTCACACACAAATCTTTTGCTTCTCTACAAACTTTAGTTGCGCAAGTGGAAATACAAATACTAAGACAATGAAAGAAATAAGAATACAAATGCTAACACATTTCCTTTTATGTGGTTCGGAGATTGCTTGCTCATACTCCACAGCTTGTTCCTGAGGTGGACAAACCCTTAATCTTTTGGTGGATTAGTCCCCAACAATCTCCGACTAAATGAGCTCCTTCTCGGTGGAGAAAAACCTCTCATAAAAAAGCTCTTATTCTTTACAAGATTGGGAATTATGTGTTAGAAGAAGAGTGTAGGCTTTGGAAGCTTGGAGGCAAAGACTAGGAATATTTCAATAAGATCAATAACCTCCTTCAATACCCCAAGCATCCTATATATATAGAGAGGAAAGAGTTGATCACACATCAACTCATTTCCTACGCACCAGTCGACTGGCAAAACCATCAGTCGACTGGTGCTACCGTTGGACGTAGCCAACGCCTACTTTTCAAAATCTAAGATTCTACCAACAGTCACCAACGATCACTTTCTAATCGACTAGTAAAATTATCAGTTAACTAGTAATTGTTGGCTGAGTGAATAGAATGCTTTTTTTCTCTCTTAGTCGACTAGACTAGTCGCTCAGTCGACTGGACCGGTTGACTGCAACTTCCATCAGACGATTGGTCCTGGTTACACACTCACACTCATCCTCTCCGGAGTCACCCTTGCAGCCTTCTTCCTTGGCCTTCATCCCTTAGATGCACTCGAGCCCGTGGCTCCTCTCCATGCATCCTTCACGTTGCCTTGAAGTCTCCTTTCCTCGGCTCCACTCCGTTGCTCCTCGTCCAACGGTCCTCGAATGCACCATCCTTCACTGATCTCAAGAACCCGAGTCATAGATGAGTTCCTCATGTGTGTTTCACCAAGTCCTGCATGATTCAAACACATATCAAACTAATATGAAAGCTTAACTTAAACTCTTTGACATACACATCAAAATCATGATCAAAACTAGGTTGATTGCTCCTATAGGGTTGAGCTATATAGAAGGTAGGAAGGACCGAGCAACTAAAGTAATGGACAAGCCAACAAAACACTGAATGGAGTGGGATATAAACCACCTAAGATAATTAATCATGCAATCCAAATGAATTAATAAAGCTAGTGTTCTAGCCAAATTCCATGGATAGTTAAGCCACCAATCAACAAACTCCTTGACTCTCGCTTTCTCTGGAGATTGCTGATGATTGAGATGAGTAAGCTTGAAATGTACTCTAAAAGAGAGTTAAACTGACCGTAGGATGGATCTTGGGGTCACTTTGATGCTCAATCAGGGTTGGCTTGAGGTGATATGCAAACAAAGGGTAGAACCTGGTCTTGGGGTTTGAGAAGTTAGGGGATCCTTTGTCATTGCCTTCAAGAGTGCTTATATGGTTCTTCGGAGAGCATCTCCACAATATCTGAAATATCATTATTGTGGAAGCCAATGAAGGGACTAGATTCAATAGTCATTAGCTACCGCTTCGCTCATATAGTGTCACGTGTTCATAGGGAGGCATTTGGGAGACCAGATCTGCCAACCTTGTAATCGCTCACCCATTTTCAGTGCGACACACGTCCAAGAATATTTGTAGCTAATGTTAGAAAACCTGTGGACGACCAAGACCTATCTTGAGGATGAAAAAGTTATCGTCAATGCGGAGTGGATTTGAGTATAAACAAAATTAGGATTTGAGATCGAAATTGAGATGTTGTCGGGATTAAATGTAGAGAGAGAGCGTCAACAAATGGGTCTGAGACGGGGATGATGACAACTACGACAACGGGGATTGAGAGGGAGTCTGTCTTTGAGACTGAGAGGGAGTCTATAGCCGAGATTGAAAGGAAGTCCATAGTTGAGACTGATAGAAAGTCTGTCCTCGAGACTGAGAGAGAGTCTATAGCTGAGACTGAAAGGGAGTCTATTGTTAAGACTGAGAGGACAATATAGTCGAGATTAAAAAGGAAATCTGTAGGTTGTTAAGATTGAGAGGACAATATAGTAGAGATTAAAAAGGAAGTCTGTAGCCAAGATTGAGGAGTCTACAGTCGAGACTGAAAAGGGAGTCTATGGCCGAGACTGAGAGGGAGTTTGTTGCTGAGACTAAGAGGGAATGCCACGATTTGGTTCCATGCCAAGGGAAGTGTCGAGATAGAGAGATTAGACTGAGGGTTGGTGTTGGGCATGGGATTAAGCCAAAAGGGGTGTTAGGATCGACATTTATCATATCTTGACTTTAATTGACACCTTAACATGACTTTTTATTCTATGGGATGTTATATTTAAAAGATGTTTTAAGGTAATCACCTTATAGTATATACTATTTATTGGATAAATAGAAATTCACTATTTGAGTGTGCATACTTAATGTATATTGATCCTGTCTGAAGGCTATGAGATGGTGCGCTGGTTCTGATGATCAAAGAAAAATGAGTTTCTCGAGATATAAAGGAAACTCCTCAACAATTCTACGCATAGTCTGACGAGCCAACAAAGCATTAGTGACCTAAGACCGGGGTGGGATTCCCTAGCTAGGCCCTCCGACGCTCAAGTCAGTCTTTTCTCTTGAAAGTGGAAGAAGAACATTAGCCAAAGTGCAAGAAGGTAGGATTTTTAGATGCAAATGTTTACGTACCTTGCCAACGGAGAAAATTTCCCTTTTTATACCACCTCACATAATCTCTGCTGATTGTGAGGTGGTTCCCGGTTTGTTAGAGTTTGTTAGGTAGTGGAAGAAAGTACAACCTGGGTGTTTTATGATAGTTTCAAGGATTTTTTTTTTACCTACAGATGTACCTCTTTTATCATTTATGCTCTGCAACATTACTGAAATTGTTGAAGGAGAATGTTGTATAATTGACTCATTAATGGGAAACCAATTAGTTTTCACAGGAGATTTCAAGGGAATATTTCTTGACAATTATGATAGGCTGTCAAAATGTTGTTTGCTATTTGTCTGTTGAATGCATCTCAGTCGTTCCACCAAGTCGGTCTCACTACTTATTATTGTATCAATATGCTTAACCATACATTAAATACTGCAAGAACTTGTTCAAAAACTAATATAATAGCCTTATTATGTCATAAGTTTACTTGAGGAGTCATATAATAAAGCATATATAGAGAGCCATATATTCAATCTATCCTCATCCGAACGATAGTGTATGTATAAAGAGTTTTATGAGATGAAATATTATTAAGTCTGCACGGGCTTTGCCCGGTCGAATGTTCACAGAGAACCTTATGCCCGTTCATCCATTACCTGAACGTCTTGAGAACTATATATAAGGTTAAGTATCTCTGGGTCCATCCAAACTTTACTCGGCTAGGAATTTATAGAGAACCTTATAGTCGTCCAGCCTTTACCCGGCTGAATGCGTATTGAGAATTATATACATAAGGTTAAATATCTCTGGGTCCGTCTGGACTTTGCTCGGCTGGGTGTTCACAGAGAACCTTATGTCTGTTCAGTCTTTACCCAACTGAACGTATGTTAAGAGTTTTATAAGGCTAATTGCCTTTAGGCCCACCCGAGCTTTGCCCGGTTGAGCACCCATAGGAAGCCTTACGTTCGGTTGGGCTTTTCCAGACCGAATTCTTCTTAAGTCTGACCAACTATTAACTGACCAAGCGCCCTATTTCTCTTTTTCATCATAAAATCTTAGAATTGTTATATTCTATCAAGCTTACAATTGGTCGACCCTATGTGAGCGTTATGCTTCGTTCAGCCTTTACCAAGTTGAACGCTAATATGCGTAGATTATATACAGTTACTTAGCATGTTTTGACTCATATTCACATATTTTACGTATTCTTTGTCTATGTACTTTCATACTCTTTGTCTTACTTTTAGCATAATTACTCTTCTTTGTTTAGAGATATGCTCTTGTGTATTTTCTATTTACAGGAGACAAATTTGGAGAGGAAATAATATTTGTGGTCGATCCAGGAAACAAGCGAAGGAAGACAGCACTGGCCATGTGAGCCACACGATCATGCCAAAGAAGCAAGAAGGAAAATGACTTTGGCCGTGTGGTGCAGATAGCCCATGTAGCTTCACCAGAGGAGGAGCATGATATGGCCATGTGCATCCACACGACATTGTCACCCTACAGTGTATCCAAAACACGGTCGTGTAGATCTACACAACCGTGCAACATTTCTAGAGTGAAGGCAAGCCCAAGTCATGTGTGTCACACGACCGTGCATGATTTCCTAGGTCGTGTGAGTCACACTGCCGTGTAAGCCATCCAGATATAAAGCAGTACACGATTGTGTGAAGGCCACACGACTGTGTGACCCTGGCCTAGTGCAGAACGTGTGAGGTCGTGTGAAGGCCATATGGCCGTGGTACGGGCCGTGTGGTGCCCATGCCCTACTCTATATAAGGGTGTTCTTCCTCTTTCAAAGGGAAGAAGGCTCTCCCTTTGGGGAGATCAAGTTTGGGATTGTGGTGTGATTTGACATTGGACTCCAAAAGCTAAGGATTTGACTTTGGGGAGATCAAGGTTCTTCCTCTTCATCTTCTCTAGCCTTGATCTGGCTTTCCAAATCCATTTCCATCTCCGTATCGACTCCAAAAGTTAAGGATTGGTTTCGAAGATCACTCATCGTCTCTAGATAAGTATTTCTATTCTCTTTTCTCGATTGGGATTGAAATGTTTGTGATCTCTTTATCTTCGGATCTCTATCTTTGTATTATGGAGTAGATTCATTGTTATAGGACTAAGGGAGAATTTGTGGTGTGATTTGATGTTGGATCTCATGGATATGCCAATTTCCTATCTAATGATGTTGGTGTGTTTTGTATCTATTTGAAATTGTGTGGATTCTTATGTTTGGACCTAATTATCATATTTGATTGACTGTTTGTGATGCTTGTGGATCTCGTAGAGGGATCCCCTAAATCGTATGATTAAGGGGTGTCAGTGACAAGCTGCCCCACTAACGGACGTCTAGGAGGTCACATTGAAAAGTGAAGCTAGTCTCTATAAGGAGGTGGGATAGTTGAATACGCTTAGTTCCTCTATGTTGTATGATCGAGGGTCGTTGGTGACAGGCTGTCTCACTAATGGACTTCATAGGAATCATAACTATTTAATTGCTAGAGGTGTAGATTAAAGTCCCTTGCCGGTTGTCTTCTGCAGGAGAAAATCGGCAACTTCCTACAAATGCATGTCAATTGAGGATATGAATTGGAGAACCATGATGCATCAACGAATATCACAAAGAAATCAAATTTCTAGAACACTCACAAAACCAAATACTTCATTTACTTCCCTATTTCTATTTCTAGTTGCTTACTTTGTACATTCCTTACCTTGTTAATTGTTTAACTAATTCTACGTGAGACATCTCTTGTGTTTATCGCCAGTCCCTGTGAGATCGATGATCTTTTATTACTGACGATGAAACCGTGCACTTACGGTTGCGTAACAAGTTTTTGGCACCGTTGCCAGGAACTACGTCTATAACATTAGAGATAATCATTTGAGTTAGATAAAACTTTTCTTTTCTTTTCTTTTCTTTTCTTTTCTATTACATAGTTGTAACTAGTCTTAGAAATTCTATTTTCAAAATCTTACCTTACATTTCTTATTACTTTTTCTATAATTTTTCTTATTGCAATTCGAATTCTGCATTTTATATTTGTAGCATTTCAGTTTAGTTTGTCTTTCAAGTAAAGAGAAAATTTTGAAGAAAAAAAAACTTGTGATCTTGTTCTTTGTATGAGAAGATATAACTTTGCGGAGATTTGTTACCTTTTGATCCGGAAATTGATAGAACCTTTCATAGAAAAAAACCTCGTAAAGACATCTAGAAAAACAAGAGCACTCAAATATAGTATTTAGACCATTGAAAGATTATGGAGCTACAAAGTCTGTCCAAGAATTATGGCCCATTGTTCAACCAGAGATTCAAGCAAGAAATTTTATGCTTAGACTATCTTTTATTTCAAAAATTCAGCAGGATCAGTTTGGGGGATTTGAGTCGGAGAATCCGTATTCACATCTCATGGAATTCCATAGATATTGTAATATATTAAAATATGAGGGGGTTCCATTTGATACTATACGACTAATGGTTTTCCCTTTCAGTCTTAATGGTGCTGCAAAGAGGTGGTTTAATACCATGAAACCTCGAAGTATCAGAACTTGTGATGAGTTAGAGTTGAGATTTCTGAACAAATATTTTCCTCCACGAAAGATCATACGTTTGAGAAATTAGATTATGCAATTTAGGCAACTTGTCGGAGAGGAATTACATCAAGCTTGGGAAAGATATTCATCTCTTCTATATTCATGTCCGCATCATGGTATCAAGAGATGGTTAATTGTACACTTATTCTATATTGGGCTTTCTTTCCAAAATAAGAGTCAGTTAGATTTGGCATCTAGAGGATCTTTTATGAAGAAAAGTTTGGATGAAGCATATGAAATAATCTATCATATAACATCAAATCTTAATGATTGATCAAAGCAAAATCTATTGACTTTCTCATCAAGTGCATTTGAGGACAATGAAAAAGAAAATGATGAGAAAAATAAACAAAAGTTTGTAGATGATGAAATTCAGAATGGTTTAGAAGAAGACATTACTTTGAATCAAAAGGATTTCAAAGATTTATTCCCTTAGTGTTATAAGTCTTTATTAAAAATGTGTGGAGAAAGGCTTACACTCATGTGTGGAGAAAGTCTAGCATGGCCCCAGCGTAGGTTGCATCGGAGAGTCTACCCAAGCTCTAACACCATTAAGTAGAGAGGTACCTAGGAAGTCTGGTTGCTTTCATGCTCTGATAATCTTTCTTTATGTTTTTGTGGTTGCTGTGGAACTCGAAGGTTTATGGTATGGAGGTAGGGTATTATTGAGTTATCTGGTGTTGTTGGCTAATTTTATGTGTATGAATTGGAGGTGTGAATGTGTGGAGTTCTTGGGCTCATTGTTTGAAGGGGGATTTACTGCATGCTTGTTTCCAAATATGGTGCTGATTTGGAGGTTTCATATTTTGCTGCAAAAGGTGTTGATTCTAGAAATTTATGTGTAAGCTCTAGTGGAGCATATGTTTCTGTGGTACATTATTGAATGGTACAATTTGAAATGGGTGTTGCTGGGCTCTTTGTGGAGTATCAGTTTTTCTTGTGTATCTTATGGAGAGTTGATCTATTTCGGTAATGTGTAAATGGTTCTTGCTTGTTGGAAGGATGGTGCTTTGAGTTGGTATCTTGGTGTTGGGTTATGAATTTTTGAGGGTTGAGTTTGAGGTTTGTAAAGTTTGTAATGTAGTTTTTATTGACAAGTAGCTTGAGTCTTTGTAATAAAGTTTACTAGAAGGTCAGGCTTGCCCCCTTCTAGTAAGGGTTTTTCTTTTTTGCAATAATATTTTAAATCTAACGAAAAAAAGTCCGGTTAAGAGGGAATCCCTGTGACCCCCCCAGTCATATATTCCTAGATTACACAGTCACTCCCTAACAGTAGTACTGGAGTATCCACTTCAATTAGAATTCTCTAACAAGAATTATTCCCTATGTTACTAAGGGCATAATATGTCTAATTGTATGTGTTGGTGCGGGTAGCACTAACGGTCTAACCCAGGTTTTGATGAATGACAAATAGGTTAAGTTAGTTATGTTGTTGTCTGACACTTTGATCAAGTGTGCAGGAAAAGTCCAGACAGGTCGACGGGCTGACCGGATGTCTGGCACAAACTCCAGCTAGGTCGACGGGCTGACCGGATAGCTGGCGAGAAGTCCAAGCGGGTCGACGGGCTGACCGGACGCTTGGCGAGAAGTCCAGCTAGGTCGACGGGCTGACCGGATAGCTGGCGAGAAGTCCAAGCGGGTCGACGGGCTGACCGGACGCTTGGCGAGAAGTCCAGATGGGTCGACGGGCTGATCGGACGTCTGGCAGGTAAGCAAGGTAAGTCACTGGAAGGGAGTGACTGTGAGGACGCGTTCCCGGGAAGGGAACATTAGGCGTCGATCCGGCTTAGATCCATTTCGGATATCTAAGTCGAGATCGTGACTAGATTCCGGTCTCGGAAAGACGGAATCTAAGTCATACTCTTTTTAATTATCTGTTGAACCTTAACTGTGCTGACAATCTGTTTTACAGGATATACATTTGCCTCGGACTAACTTTGTTTTGCAGGAAAAGGGAGTTTTCTGGAACAAGGTGGTCCGGACGCCCGGAGTGTATTCGGGCGCCCGGAGGTCCGGGCGCCCGGAAGGCGAATTCTATCCAGCCGAGTCGTCTCCACGTGGTGCATCATGGTTTGTGCAGCTACGTCAAATTCCAGGCGCCCGGAAGGGATCCAGGTGCCTGGAACAGCATATAAAAGAAGCCCCAGACAGGAGCTTCAGGATGAATCAAACTGAGAACTCTTCTACTGCTGGTCTTGCTGCTCAACGTTCAGTGCGACGCCAACAAAGCTCCGACACTACGCTCCGTTCTTTTCCCTTTTGTCGGTATTTGTTTTCAGTTTTCATTAGCATCTTTTTGTACTTAAATTGTAATTATCCGAATTGCTAGTGAATTGCCCAATGAAAGTACTCAAGGAGTACGGGCCTTCGAGTACGAGTCGTCACAGGCTCCGAACGAAGTAAAACCATTGTGTCTATTTTACTTTTTCCGCTGCGCTTATACTCTGTATTTTCGAATCGATATTCACCCCCCCTCTATCGAATCTAACGGTCCTACAAGTGGTATCAGAGCAGGTACCGCTCTGATTTGGTGCAACCACCAATCAGGCAATTGTTTTTGTTTTTTTTTAATTAATTTTAAAACTGGTGTTTCGTTAACTTAATATTTCACTAATCAATTTAAATTAGTGCAACACGAATCTAGATTTTTTTCTATTTTTTCTCTTCCCGCACTACTAATCCAAGACCAAGTCTTGGGATATTTTTTTTGGTTATTTACCTGTGCACAGAATGTCCCAAAAAGAAGGATTCAGCATAGTGCGACCTCCACTCTTCAATGGGGACGACTTCCCTTACTGGAAGAAGCGCATGGAGGTCTACCTCAAAACAGACTTCGATCAGTGGATGAGCATTACGAAACCTTACAAAATTCCAGTGGACAACGCTGGGAATCTAGTGGATCCTGAAGACTGGACAGCAGATCTCAAGAAAAAAGCGTCAACAGAAAATAAAGCGATCAACACTCTACAGTGCGGATTGACAAGAGAAGAACTGAACAGAGTCGGTCCACACAAAAACGCTAAAGAGCTATGGGACAAGCTGATCAAACTGCACGAGGGAACGAGCGACGCTAAGGTAACAAAATGAGACCTGCTTCTAAATAAAATTTTTAATATAAAAATGCAGGAAGGAGAAACAGCGAATCAACTACACGCGAGGATCAAGGACATCCTCAACGGACTTCATGCAATAGGCCACCAATTGGAGAACAGAGATTTAATAAGGTACGCTTTAAACGCTTTTCCACGTAATAGTTTGTGGGCATCAATAGTGGATGCCTACAAAATTTCTAAGAATCTTTCTAACTTAAAATTAGACGAGCTGTTTTGTGAATTAGAATTACACGAACAAACTAATGGAGCCGAGAAAGGTATAGCACTATTTGCAGGTTCCTCCAAAGAAAAGAAAAGCAAGCCTGAACTTGAAGAAGACTCCGATCAAGATTCTGAAGACGAAGAACACCTGGTGAACTTGGTAAGAAAAATGTTCACCAGGAGAAAGAGGAGCTTCAGCAAAAAGGATCTTCAAAAGATCAGCTCTCCCTCAGAACAAAAGAACGTGACTTGCTACGGCTGCAACAAAAAGGGACATTACAAGAATGAATGTCCAAAACTAAAGTTCGACAAACCAAAACCAACCAAAAAGAAGGCACTCAAAGCAACGTGGGACGACTCCTCGGACGAATCGGAGGAAGAAGAGCAGAAACATCAGAGCCACCTCGCACTGATGGCCCGTGAAGCCGAAACAGATAACGAGTCGGAAGATGAAGACGGGTCTGAACCCGAAACAAGCCACGAGTCCGTACTCGTTTCCGAAGGCCCGAATGAGGTATACTTTAATTTAAACAAAATTTTTTTTAGAATTATTTCCTATTTAAATAGTAAATTAACTAAATTAGAAAATGAAAACAAATCACTTCTTGAGGAAAATCAAAACCTCAAGGAACAATCAAAGAATTCGAATCCAACTCAAGATCTAACACTTGAGGAAGAGAATTTATCATTAAAAAATGAAATAAACAATTTAAAAGAGATGTTAGAAAAATTCACAATAAGATCAAAAAATTTAGACTTAATCCTAAATAATCAAAAAACATGTTATAATAAAACCGAACTAGGATATAAGTCGAATTCAAATAAAACCTTCAAATCATTAATAACCCAATACAAGTCAACCAATCTAGCTTGGGTTCCGAAAGCGTGTTTGACCACGCAAGTAGGACTTAATCAATATTATATACCTAAAGAAAAAATACATTATATAAAATTAAATAAACCAAACCGAAATACAAAATCAAATTTAAAATCTAAACAGTTTAAAAAACAACAAAATTATCACCAAGTTAACTATAACTATAAAAAGAATCGACACAAGCCTAAAACCAAAATCTAAATTAATGGCCAATAATTCAGGGGAGGCTCCAGAATAGCTGACACCTCCAAAACTAACTAACCCGGCAGGGTAATTAGGATTAGTTAAAAAGAGACCAAGTTTAACTTGAATCATGGTACTGGTGAAATTTTTGGATGATAGTACGTTAGGGAAGCTTGAGCATCACATGTCTAGAAAGATATGGCTTCGATCTGGTGCATTTGGCCAAGTGGAACTGACCGAAGCTACCCTTAAACGAATCCTAACCAGTTAGACCAAGATTTAGTACTAAGTTCCGTGGATAGGACTATTCGGAAAACCTCGAAAGGTTGGTTACTTCTAATGATGTCCTTGTGACTCACCAAGCTTAGAAGTTTATCCGAAGAATGCCTATTTGTGGAAACCAAAGCTAAGTCTGAATCTAACACAAGTTAAACCAAAAGTCTGTAATCAAACCAATTTCATCTCACAAAATCATAAGATTCCCTGATTGATAATATAGATCGGGTAAGATGAATAAGGCTTAAATTTTAATTTCAATTTTTTTTAAAAAATTAATTTCAAAATGTTAATTTTAAACTTAAAAATTAATTTCAAAATTTTTAATTTTAACTTAAAAATTAATTTCAAAATTTTTAATTTTAACTTAAAAAAAATTAATTTCAAAATTTTAATTTGAAACTTAAAAATTAATTTCAAAATTTTTAATTTTAAACTTAAATTAATTTTAAAATTTTTAATTTTAACTTAAAAATTAATTTCAAAATTTTAATGTTAAACTTAAAAATTAATTTCAAATTTTTTTCAAAATTTTAATTTTAAACTTAAAAATTAATTTCAAAATTTTTAATTTTAACTTAAAAATTAATTTCAAAATTTTTAATTTTAACTTAAAAAATTAATTTCAAAATTTTAATTTGAAACTTAAAAATTAATTTCAAAATTTTTAATTTTAAAACTTAAATTAATTTCAAAATTTTTAATTTTAACTTAAAAATTAATTTCAAAATTTTTAATTTTAACTTAAAAAAATTAATTTCAAAATTATAATTTTAACTTAAAAATTAATTTCAAAATTTTTAATTTTAACTAAAAAAATTAATTTCAAAATTTTAATTTGAAACTTAAAAATTAATTTCAAAATTTTAATTTTAAACTTATAAATTAATTTCAAATTTTTTTTTTCAAAATTTTTAACTTAAAAATTAATTTCAATTTTTAATTTTAACTTTTAAATTAATTTCAAAATTTTAATTTTAAATTTAAAAATTATTTTTACAATTTTAATTCTAAAACTAAATTTTAATTTCAAAAATTTTATTTTTAAACTTAATTTCAACCTTTAAACTTAACTCCAAACCTAATTTCCAAAAAAAAAAAAAAAAAAAGTCAAAAACCAGGGGCGGGCGCCCCTGGTATTCCCCTCCGGGGCGCCCGGAAGGGGATCCGGGCGCCCCGCCCTAGCAACCCCGGGCGCCCGGAAGGAATCCGGGCGCCCGGAGTCCCCTATAAATAAGGGGCAGCAGGCGCCCCCAACCTTTGCCCCACCAATTCTCACTTTTGCCAAGGTTCACTTTGAACCTCAGTGCGAAAGTACTCTAAATCAACATTTTCTTGCGGTGAAGACGCTGTTGCGATTCAACCGAGGTCGTCAAATCTATATTTTTCGATGGCTCCTCGGTAAATAAAATACTTCCCCTCTCTAACATCTTATTAGAATTTGTCTTCTCAATTTTTTTCTTCTTAGAATATTCTTTTATTTATATACAGTAGGAAACGAACAAATACTGGTGCTGGACCCTCCAATGCTAGTACAGACCCTAGGACGAACTTAGGATTAAGTTTGAGTCCACCATTTATAAGACCATTAGGACTACCTGCATAGATAGATCGTTCTTTCTAAGGTCATGTCCCTCTGCTTTAGAGGTTATAGGCCACTATAACTTAAGGAACCTTGTCGAATGTACCAGTCCAATAAACATAGGTCTGTGTGCCGAATTTTGCAATAACCTAGTAAAAATAGACGATCTCACCTATACCACTAGGGCAGCAGGCACTGATATCGTATTTTCCCCTATGACTATCCGAGAGTTTTTAGAGTTGCGTCCATCTACTTGCTCCTTTTTGTGCTATCCTCCGAGGGATCTACCGTTCGAAGATCCCTACTCACATATTACTCTCGATACGATTTATTCGTATTTTTTCGGGGGAGAGAGAGATCCCACGGTGACACAGTTTAGGTCAGTAGAACTTCGAGTCCAGGACTACGCTCTTTATAGGGTTGTAGTCCTTTGCATTTTACCACTGACTACTCGGGACATCGCTGTGATGCGCCCATTCCATTCGTTCTTACTTTATGCCCTGATTCATAGGTTAGACATTGACATCAACCTACATATCTTCTCCACCATCATCTATTCAGCTGGATTTGTGACTGACAGTCGAGTCCATATACCATTTGGTCACATTTTGACAGCCTATATGTCCTCGTTGCACATTGATGTCACTAGGGGAGACGTTGCCCATATGACCGAGTTCGATGTTATAGCCGCTCGGAACTTTTCCCTAGCCGGCATCCATATAGATAGAGATGACGGGACTATGTCTTGGCGGAGGGGGGCACAACACCAGCCCGATCCAGACGCACAGGTGGACGAGTTCATGCTACCACTATTTCCAAAGGAAGCCGCACCGGCTCCACCACCACCCCCAGCTCGAGCACCACGACACGCTCCCCGCACTCTAGCCGACCGTATGACCGGACTAGAGAGAGCTATGGCGAGTCTCCAGCAGGAGAACTCTGATTTTCATCGGGACATACGGCGAGAGGTTGCCGAGTTACGAGCTGCCGGAGACACCCGACACACTGAGCTGATGGCACTTCTTCGATCCTTGGGATCTGGACCACCCCCTTCATCATCTCAGTAGCCTTAGTGATGACCTACTTTTGTAGCTACACTACTTGTAAAATATTTTGGATTTATCTAGTGGCATTTCAAACTTACATTGAATATGTTCTATCTTAATAGGCTAGGATCTTTCAAAAATACTTTCAAAAATGATTTTACCAACTTATAGGCTAAACTTGTTTGTTTTCAAACTTTCCATTTTTAGACTTTCAAAAACAGTTTTGGCCTTAGACTAGTTTTGAATCCTTAGAAAGCATGTACCCATAGGTCTAGTTCTTGAGCATCTCACCAACACCTTAGGTTTACCTTGCTTGTGTTTGATAAACATAGAAAGGGGTGAGATGCATAGGCCAACTGTCTAGACTTAAGATGCTTATTCCAGTGCATCAGCATAAGTCTGGACGTTAAATACAATTCAGATATTAATCAGCTTAAAGTTCATCAGTCAAGTCAAACACTGACTGGTTATAATTAACTTAATCTGACTAACCAAGTGAAAGCTACTATCTTCTGATAGTTAGTTAGTACCTAATTGGTTAGACAGCTGGTTAGAGTTAAGTATCAAGTTCAGGGGGAGAATTAACTCAAATTTTGTGTGTTTGAAAAATGTTTTTTAAAAACCTAACATATGTTTGAACATTGATTTACAAAAAGTTAAATATTTGAAAAATGTGAAAGTTTAATCCCACCTGATTTTCAAACCTGATTTGAAAAGTTAACTATTTCAAAATTTAGTTCTTATCAAATTAGCCTTAAAAATTAATTTTTGACAAAATTTTTTTTTTCTTGAAAAATTACTTAATTTGTTTTTGGTTTGAAAAATCAAAGTTGAAAAACTTACCTTTTTGAAAAGTAGATAAAAATTTGAAAAACCTATTTTGAAAATTTCCACACGCTTGAGAGTTAAACTTGATTAACTTTAAATTTATACTTTTCAAAACTACTTGTCTCCCCCAAGTCAACTTGACTATTTTTTTAACTTGGTGTTAAAAATTGCACTTTGATCAAGTGTGCAGGAAAAGTCCAGACAGGTCGACGGGCTGACCGGATGTCTGGCACGAAGTCCAGCTAGGTCAACGGGCTGACCGGATAGCTGGCGAGAAGTCCAAGAGGGTCGACGGGCTGACCGGACGCTTGGCGAGAAGTCCAGCTAGGTCGACGGGCTGACCGGATAGCTGGCGAGAAGTCCAAGCGGGTCGACGGGCTGACCGGACGCTTGGTGAGAAGTCCAGACGGGTCGACGGGCTGACCGGACGTCTGGCAGGTAAGCAAGGTAAGTCACTAGAAGGGAGTGACTGTGAGGACGCGTTCCCGGGAAGGGAACATTAGGCGTCGATCCGGCTTAGATCCATTTCGGATATCTAAGTCGAGATCGTGACTAGATTCCGGTCTCGGAAAGACGGAATCTATGTCATACTCTTTTTAATTATCTGTTGAACCTTAACTGTGCTGACAATCTGTTTTGCAGGATATACATTTGCCTCGGACTAACTTTGTTTTGCAGGAAAAGGGAGTTTTCTGGAACAAGGTGGTCCGGGCGCCCGGAGTGGAACCGGGCGCCCGGAGGTCCGGGCGCCCGGAAGGGATCCGGGCACCCGGAAGGGATCCGGGCACCCGGAAGGCGAATTCTATCCAGCCGAGTCGTCGCCACGTGGAGCATCATGGTTTGTGCAGCTACGTCACATTCCAGGCGCCCGGAAGGGATCCAGGCACCTGGAACAGCATATAAAAGAAGCCCCAGACAGGAGCTTTAGGATGAATCAAACTGAGAACTCTTCTACTGCTGGTCTTGCTGCTCAACGTTCAGTGCGACGCCAACAAAGCTCCGACACTACGCTCCGTTCTTTTCCCTTTTGTCGGTATTTGTTTTCAGTTTTCATTAGCATCTTTTTGTACTTAAATTGTAATTATCCGAATTGCTAGTGAATTGCCCAACGAAAGTACTCAAGGAGTACGGGCCTTCGAGTACGAGTCGTCACAGGCTCCGAACGAAGTAAAACCATTGTGTCTATTTTACTTTTTCCGCTGCGCTTATACTCTGTATTTTCGAATCAATATTCACCCCCCCTCTATCGAATCTAACGGTCCTACAGTATGGGTGTCCTCTATCACTAAAGATCCCCTGGTTATGCAGTCTAGTAGCAACCTTAATATAGAGGCAAATCCCTCACGTTTACATGAATTGACCTCACACACATTTAGTTAAACACATACAAGGTATAATACACATAGAATATAATATAAACACTTCATAGCATAGGAAAATATTCAAATACATAGTTCATTCACATCCTAAAGAATCTACTCCATAGCAAAAGAGAAACAACCAAGTGATGATAAATATAGTATCTATAACTCAATACATAGAGACAGAGAGAGAAGAGAATGCTTATCCTTGAAGCGTAGCACCCTTGGAAGTGTTCCCTTGCTTTGGAGGTGGACAGATTGGTGAAAATCTATGAGGATGAAGCCTAGGGCTCCCCCAAGGGGGAGAACCCTTCCCTAAGATCCAAGATGGATCCAAGATTCATGAAAAGGGGAGAAACCCCCCTTTTATAGCTCTAGACATGGCCCTTGCTTGGGCCATGACACGACCATGTGAATCCACACGACCAAGGTCTGCTTGGACTCTAGTCTGGTGGCATGGCCGTGTGGATCCACACAGCCTAACTCTTCTTCTTCTCTGGAATTGTGGCATGGTCGTGTGAATTCCACACCGCCATGACTTGACCCTTGCATTGCCCTTCATGGTTGTATCTCATGAAAACGTCTTTTAGGCCATAAAGATATGGTTTTCTCTAGTTGAAGTCTTAGTAAAGTTGTATATCTTGAAGTCATCTACATTTTGATATAAATAATAGTTCATAACTCTAACCAAGAAAAAAATTATGGTTATTTTACTTTTAGTCTACAGTAGAGAAAATTTCACATGGTCGTGCCCTTTTTTAGACACGACCGTGTGAAATCCACATGACCGTGGCATGGGAAAATCTTAGTTTTCACATGGTCGTGTGTGTTCCACACGGGTCGGACACTTTGGAGACTCTAGACTCTCTTTTAGCTTCATTTTCCATCAAATTTCTTTTGTTAGGAACATGCACGTGTCAAGAAACATGGCTAGAGTGTATTCCTTGATTGCATCTCCAATTGGAAGGTTTTTTTAAAGCCTTTTCCTTCATTTATGTTTCATGTGAGCATGCTCATTCCTCTAACTTCATGTTTTAAGACTTTTTTCTTCATGTTTGCTCTAAAAATATGTCCTATCAATCAAAATAAGTAAAGAGTGTATAATCTATACATATCACAACCCATACTTAAATCTTTGCTTGTCCTTAAGAAAAAATTGCATCTAAACTCATGTGGTTAAATAGTGCATCAAAATCTTTAACAAGTTTGTCTAATCCTATCAAATGATTTCATTGGTGTACAAGATATAAAAGTTATTTGAGTATGGCCTAAGTCATAGTTCTGCGTGCTCAGAATAATAGTGGCATAAATTTGTCATCAAGTATCAATCCCTAAGCCTAGTCAAGTCGTCATAAAATTATATTTCTTATGCTTTCGGTGATAGGCACTTACCAGCCACACACATGGTTCATATCTCTAAAACTACACAAGGCCTCAAAGAACTACTCAGAATCAAGAGAAATATAATATTTATTTTCCCAGTAGCCTAACTCGGTCTCAAAGGGGTAAATTGTTAGTTTCCACTCACGACAACTATTTTTTTATCCCTTATTCATATGATTTGTTTCTCTTTTTTTTTTGGCGTTTTAAAAATGTAACACTAACACATATGCAAATATACAAATGCAAATGCAGGGATTTTGATTTTTCTAAGTGAGTTGCCATGATCCAAGATCATCCAGTAACCAAAATGTAATTAAAATGTCACATTAGAAATATAAGTACTAGTCCAATTCTATAAATCATGACTATTTCAGAGTTATCTATCTACAAAATAAGGCAAAGTGTGAAGAGATCTTAAAACAAGGTCAATACTTAAACTCTTATAGTAAAAATATTGCTCACTTCTTGCTATCATAAATACAAAAAGATAGATGAATAAACATAGTAGCATCATAAATAACCAATAAATCACATGAAATCAGAATAAGTGTGTTAGTATTTTACATTAAGAAACAAACAATCATGATGTAATGAATGATGCAACTAGTAAAATTTTATTATGCAAAAAGAAATGTGCAAAAACTAAGGAATATGTAAACACTACACTAAACCCAAACATCCCCCAGACATAAACATTTTATTGTCCCAATGAAAACTAGAAATATAATATAGAGAAGATTTTAAAGTAAGAGAAGTTACCAAATGATTGCTCCAAGGCTATGCCATATGCTTGGAAATACTCCTCTATCTAATGCTCATATTCCTCGACAACTTTGAATCTTATAAAGTAAAGAGAGACAAGAAAAATTAAGTAGAGAATTTGAGCTTATTATGAAGAAAGAAATGAAAACAAGAAAGAACTAAAGACATAAAGAAAACAAGAAAGAAGAACTTGGGTTGCCTCTCAAGAAGTGCTTGTTTAAGGTCATTAACTCAACCACCTCATTAGATTCATCGAAATCTCGCTCTTGGAAGGGTAAGATATTTCAACACCCTCTTACCAAGGGATTTTATTATGGAGAGAGATTTCAACATAGGTGCTATAATGTGAAGTAACTCTCTCTCTCTCTCTCCATCTTCATCTTCTTAAAAGTTCTTTCAATTGGTCAAAGACGGTTCAGACTAAGCTTCCAATTTCTAACCCAAGTGAACTCTGCACAGCCAAAAGAAAAGCAAATCTCCCATAGCATGTTATATAAGATAGAACCATAATCATATCAAGATAAGATGAATAAGTAATAAAAACTAAATCACATCCAATAAAGTCAATGATGGGTATCTCTATAAAGTTATTCAAAAGATCATAAGAAATATTAACCTTACTTTATTGAGAGATACCTGAAAGTTCTAAACATGTGGATGTGACTTCTTCAAAATCAATTGATGGTTCTAGCTTTGGCTTAGGTGGTTGGTACAACCAAAGGTGGTGATTCTTGGGACTCTGCTATCTTTGCAAAAGTCCCTACGCATAGATCCACAACTTGTTCAAGTCTTGCAACTCTCATAATCTCAGAAGGTTGTGTCGATAAAGGGGGTGATTCTTGAAATGTTGCTTCCACAACACAGCTCCCTACACTTCCTTCCATATCAATAACATCATCACATATTGTGAAGAACATCCCAACATCAAAATCTTCAGTAGGAGAATCAAATACAGGAGGATCAATAACTTCACTTGCAGTTTTAAGTGGATCTACCTCATCACATTCATCAACTAAAAATTTAATATCATTATATGGATCTGAAAACACGCTAACCATTGCATTAACAATACACTCCTCATCTTATACACATCAAGAAATCTGCACTCAAACGTATTAGAATCATAGAATTTTCCAAAATCTTTATTTCTATTGGCCTCAACTACCCCTTGTGGAAAAGGAATCCTAAGCGGAGATCCTGGGAATGATTGAGCTTGTGACTGAGGTTTAACTTGCTTGTCTAGTGATAGTGTGATCAACTGTTGAGGGAAAGATACTTGTGGCCTTTGGACACTTTCTAAAGTAATGAAACTGAGTTTTTTTAATTTTCTATTGTTCTTCTCCTCAATTCTATATAAGTCCTTCTCTAGAAATTCTTCATGATTCATGCTACTTCTCAATTTAATATCATTATACTGTTCATTAGACCTTGTCTGTGTCGGAGGGAGGTGATATTGAACCATTTTGAAATTATGCTATCGATATTTGTCTCCAACTATTTGAACCCCTTATTTCGTGACTTGTGATTTTCCAAAATCTTGGAACGTTGAACTACATTTTGTGTGACATGCTCTTTTTTCTTTCATGGCTTGCACTTCTGAAGTTCTTGGGGGAAATTCCATCCAATTTTTATCTGATCATTCTTGGAGATTCAATGTCACTTGATCAATTAATGTATATGCTTCATCCATACTTTTTTCATAAAAGAACCTTCAGCTAATGAATCCAAGAAATACTTATCTAAGAAAGAAATTTTCCTATAGAATATGTGCAGAGTCAGTCATTTTTCTAAGCCATGATGAGGGCACTGTCTTTGTAGACTCTAGAATCTATCCCATGCTTCAAATAATGATTCTCTATTTGCTTGAGCAAAATTTATGATGCAATTCCTCATGTAAACCGTTCTTCTTGGAGTGAAAAAGTAATTCAAAAATTGCTGCTCTAATTATTCCCAACCTATAATTGTTTGAGGACAGAGGGAATATAGCCAAGTCCTTGCTTTATCCTTGATACTAAAAGGAAATACCATCAATTGAACTGCATCCGTTGACACTCCTTCGCAGTTTACCATATTACAATATTCTATGAATGTGTCAAGGTGTAGGTATGGGTTTTCTGATACTTCTCCTCTAAATTTATGACCTTGTATCTTGATAATTAACTCTGGGTCTAGTTGGAAACTTTTTACTTCGATATGAGATTGCACAATCGAAGATGTAAATCTTGTAGAAATGGATGCAGAAAATTATCTTAAAGGCCTGCTTGACATGTTAGTGTTCATGGATATCTAAAAAAATTATGAGAAAAAAACAAAAAAAGAAGAAAAATTAAGAATAAGAAAGAAAAAGCAGAATTAAAAACAAGAAGGTAAATGCAAAATAAAAACAAGGAAGAAAATGCAAAAGGAAAAAAGAAAATGTCTAAAGTAACTCATATGCTAATCAACTAATATTTATACGAACGGTCCCCGGCAACGGTACCAAAAACTTATTACGAAGCCACAAATGCATGGCTACATCATCAATAATATAAAAGATTATTGAACCCATAGAGACTATTGATTAAACACTAGAGATGTCACAAAGTAAATTATCTAGATAGTCAAAAGTTGGCATTGGCACTTGCAAACTAATGAGAGTGATTGAAGAGAGGGAGAGAAGGTTAAGATAAATAGAGAGAAGAAAGGAGGTGAAGTTGGATTTTAGGGATGGATAGATGCTAGGATTTCGGTTTCATTACAATACTAGTTAATATCTCAATGCATTGTTCATCTACCTAACTCTATGCTTACACTCATGCAAGGATTTTAACTAAAGCCTAGCACAACCCCCCGCATTGGTTGCATCAGAGAGTCTACCCAAGTTCTAACGCTATTAAGTAGAGAGGTACCTAGGAAGTCCGGCTAAGAGGGAATCCCTGTCACTAGAACCCCCCCCGGTCATACGTTCCTAGATTACTCCTAACAGTAGTATTGGAGTATCCACTTCAATTAGAATGCCCTAACAAGAATTAGTCTCTATGTTAAGATCTTTTGACTCTAGAAAGTGGGTAAGTATTGATGTTCTCTGTCACTAAGGGCATAATATATCCGGTTGAATGTGTATCCTTTATCATTAATGATCCTCCGGTTATCTAGTCAAGTAGTAACCTTAATATAGAGACAAATTCCTCATGTCTACATGAATTGACATCACACACATTTCATCAAATACATACAAGGCACAATATACATAGAACATGATATAAACACTTCATAGCACAGGAAAATGTCCAAATGCATAGTTCATACATCACAACACATCACAACTACTTCCTACATTCTAGATCTAGAGAATCTACTCCATAGCGATAAATATAGCATCTACAACTCAATACATGGAGATAGAGAGAGAAGAGAATGCTTATCCTTGAAGTGTGGCATCCTTGGAGGTGTTCCCTTGCTCTGTAGGTGGATGAATCGGTGAAGATCAACTAGGATGAAGCATAGGGCTCACCCAAGGAGGAGAACCCTTCCCTAAGATCCAAGATTCAGAAAAAATGGGAGAAAACCCCCTTTTATGGCTCTAGACACGACCCTTGCTTGGGTCGTGACACGACCATGTGAATCCACACGGCTAACGTCTGCTTGGTCTCTGGTCCAGTGGCACAGTGATGTGAATCCACACGGCCTATGTCTTCTTCTCTGGAAATATGGCATGGCCATGTGGATTCCACATGGCTGTGTGGACTCCACACTCCCATGACTTGACCCTTGCATGGCCCTACATAACTGTGTCTCATGGAAATATCTTTTATGCCATCAAGATTTGGTTTTCTCTGGTTAAAGCCTTCAGTAAAGTTGTAGATCTTGATGTTATCTACATTTTGATATAAAAATAGTCCATCTCTCTAACCGAGGAAAAAGTTATGGTCATTTTACTTTTAGTCTATAGTGTATAAAATTCCATACGGCTATGCCCTTTTTTAGACATGATCATGTGAAATCCACATGGTTGTGGCATGGGAAAATCTTGGTTTTCACATGATCATGTGTGTTCCGCATGGGTCGGACACTTTAGAGGCTCTAGACTCTGTTTTAGCTCTATTTCCCTCAAATTTTTTCCGTAGGAATATGCACGTGTCAAGGAACATGACTAGATCATATTCCATAATTGAATCTCCAATTTGAATGTCTTTTGAAAGCCTTTTCCTTCATGTATGTTTCATATGAGCATGCTCGTTCCTCTAACTTCACATTTTAAGGCTTTTTACTCCATGTTTGCTCCGAAAACACGTCCTATCAATCAGAACAAGTAAAAAGTAGATCTCTGAATAAAATAAATAGAAATATGATATTATAATGAAATATGGTGAAATAAACATAGATTATACTCATGAAATATAAGTAGATGTGCGTCAAAACAAGCATAAAAGTATATATAATCTATGCACATCACAACTCCTTTGTGAAGATAGAGTAGCCACTTAAAGAAATTGAAGCATGACCACTTAAAATGAAACTACAGAGTTTGGAGATTAAGAATAGAGTGTGTTATTGTAAAATCTTGAGCACAAAGGCTTTATTTATAGTTTGATGGTCGAATATGACTATTGGTGATGTGGCACTCTCCGAGTGACTAGAAGCTATTGGGTGCATGGATTCGTTGAATCCTATACGTGTTGGCAACGGTCAACTCAACAGCTCTTGATGACTAGGCTCTTGGAAGCAATCTGGATGCCTAGAGTCTGCTAATGTGACAACTATGCTAATCCGCTTCGGTAATGGGTCACTAACATGGTCATCCTTTTTGGGCTCCTGGATTCTATCTAGGTGCTTGGAATTTGGGCACTTGGGATTCAAGTACTTGGAAATGGTCAACTTATAAGGTAACCATTTTCTCTTCTGGTCGCTTGGGTGATACTCCAGTCATCCAGAGTTAAGCTCACCCAAACCTAACTCAGATCTTCTCCTCCAACAAACTTCCTCCCTGACTTCTCATCCCTCAAGTGTGACACGCACGTCCTTCTCATCCACTGATGTACTCTTTCGTAGCTCCTCGTCTCTTGGATCCATCGAGCTTGTTGACTCTCTTCTTGTGTTATCCTTCTCGCTCACTGTGTCTTCCACTCGACTTCTTGTGTTTCTAGGATCCTACATACTTAGATATAAGACATCAAGTCTATAGACCCTAACTTAACTCGATTATGTTGGAATGTATACTAAAAGCCTAGCTTTTTGTATAAACAATTATTTAAAAAATAAGAATCACATTTGTCAAATGTCTACATTTATGCTAAGTGTAGTTGTCCATTTAATTTATATTGTAGATAACATGGTGTGAGGAGACACACAGAAGTTCATGTTATCAGTTCCTTATAAATTATAAACAGTTGCTCACAACTAAGATGGAATGGGACAAACAATTGGAGTGGTTGTAGTATAATTATGTATTAGTTTATCTTGAGTGTATTGAGCAGGACCATTTGATGTAGTTTCTTTTTATACCGACTATATTAAAGAACAAAACCTCTGTTATTCTGGAAGTGCCTATTCTTAATCATGATAAAATAACAAGCACGCATACTTAACATTTATTTCTTTAATTTATCAAAGGGTGTGATTTAGTTCATTAAATCATTAGGTCCGATAAGTTGGGAAATGATATTATTTATATGGTGTGTTGTTGATTATAGAATGAAACTGTGTCCTAGTAATCTAGGTTGATGATGTCCCCTTGAGAAGCTTATAAGGATTGTCATGTAAACCCTGCAGGTGGACTTAGTCCGACATGACAATAAGGTTGAGTGGTACTACTCTTGGAGCTAGATATTAATTAAGTGAGTTGTTAGTAACTCATTTAATTAGTAGACATTTTATATCTTAAACACAGGGAGACTAACACACTCATGATAAGAAAGAAGCCCATATAGTAATATGGGATTGGTGCGGTAGTGCAATAATAACTGTTTAGTGGAATGAGATATTATTGATGAACTTGAATTGGGTGTTCGGGACGAACACAAGAAGCTCATGCTCTTCGGGAGACCAAAATCAATTCCTCCTCTCGGTCACTATTGTAGCCTCTTATTTATAAAGTATTATATCCACCAAAACTCATTTTCTTACCCACATCTTGGTGGCTGGCCAAGCCTAGCTTGGAACCCAAGCTAGGGCCGGCCAAACCAAACCAAGATGGGAGGCAAGTTGTGGCCGGCCCTAGCTTGGAGCCCAAGCAAGGGTGGCCGACCACATAAATATTAAAAGGAGTTTTTAAATTTTAAATCTTTCCTTATGTGGAAGCCATGGTTTTAAAAGAGAGTTTTTAAAATTTTAAATCTTTTCTTTTATAACTTTCTACAAAGGATTAAGAGAAAGGTTTAATATCTTTCCTTATTTGTAGTTAAAAGGAAGATTTTAATTTTTGATAAAATTTTCCTTTTTAGCAACCATCCACATGTTTTAAAAGAAATATTTTAATTTATATAATTTTCCTTTTACAACCAACAAGGGATTTAAAGAAAAAAAATTTTTAATTAAAATTTCTTACCGGAAACAAATAAGGAAGTTTTAATTTCATGTTTAAAACTTTCCTTGTTTGGATTTAAAGGGGTGGCCGACCATGACAAGAAGAAAAGGAAGTTTTAATTTTTTGTTTTAAAACTTTTCTTTTTAGTCATTGGCAAAGGAATATAAGGAAGTTTTAATTATATTTAAAACTTTCCTTATTTGCCAAGACCAAGGAATATAAAAGAGAAGGAGACCATTCCTCCTCACCCAATAACACATCTATTATTCCTCCTCTCTTATTCCTTGTGGCCGACCCTTCCTCTTCCCCAATTCTTCTTCTTTGTGGCCGGCGACATCACCTTCTTGGAGAGATTTTGGTGGCCAGACTTTGCTTGGAGAAGAAGAAGAGAAAGGAGACATTGTTTCCTAGCATCCCTTGGAGATTGGTTGGTGGCTGAAACTTGAAATCAAGAAGAATGCTTGAGTGCATTTCATCTTGGAAGATCGTCACCCACAAGACGTACAAGAGAAGGAGAGGAATAAAATAGAAGATCAAGAGGATTATCAGCTATAAAAGGTATAACTAGTTATTAGTTTCCACATCATAACTAGTTCATCTTTTGTATAGATCTTGAAAAACTAAACACAAGAGGTTATCGGTTTTTAAGTTATCATTTTTATTATCGATTTTATTTTTCGATTTCATGTTTCGATAATGTGTTTCTATTGAGGTCTCTATAGTTAAACCTAGTTTACTGTAAGAAGTTAAATATCCAATTTCTCTGTGAGACTTTGTCTAGGAAGGCCCAGTGCCTCGCCATATTTAACCTGGAAGCCGATCTTAGAAATAGATATTTGATAACTTCTGTAATATGGTTTAACTTACGAAGATCACATCGATTGAACATGGATTAAGAATGTTAAGTTTCATTCCCAATCCAAGTTTAACTTCTAAAGGAAAATTTGGATTAATAATGTTAAGCATCGTTTGCAATCCAAATTTAACTTTAGTAGAGTACATGGGTAGCTAGGATAGTTCTATACTTATACAAATTTTTGTACAGGGGAACTAGGACGGTATTCTGAGTAGCAACCAACAATTGGTATCAGAGCTAGGTTTTAACCTCTGTGTGTTTAGTTTTAGTTTAATTATGCACATGTCATACATATTTTAGGCAGGATAATAGTAGGATGTTCAAATAGATTAACTCAGTGGTTGCAGGCTCCAACTATTATGACCTATTGTGATTGTGTGTGATTGGACCCTTGGACATGTCGAGGCCATTTTATGTCTGTGCATGATTGTATTTATTAAATACAGCAGGAGCTATATTAGTTTTAGGATTTTACATTATTGTTCGATCTAGACTCTATGTATATTCCTTTGTGGAATATTGGATCGATATATGTAAAATTTTATTTTTGTCGTGGATCATATCCTTGCGAGGCGTGGTACTATTTGAGGACCAGAGGCGTAGAAGAAAAAGTGGCAAGATAGATGCGATGACTAGACCCGATTGCGGTGGCTAAAGATGGCAGCAACTAGGGTTGACAACACACTGAGGACAGTGATGGAAGAGGTCATAATAGTTGGAAAATTGTTTTTCCATATTTATTGCTTTTATTTGTTGTGAGGTGTGTGTGTGCATGTTAAAAATCCTCATCATAAATAACTAAGTGGGAGAGGGATTTATAAATAAATTCCACGGTCTCCATTACTGGTTTGTAAGTGATGCAAACAAACTTGCGCGTTAGCTCTGAGCGCCTCTCTCCACATTGGATGAGTTTGTTTGCGAATCACTAGATCAAACTTCCTTTATGGATGGTTATAGGAAATTATTTAGGAGCGTGTGATCTTCTCCAACTGAAGGGGCACAATCTTATTTAATGGACTAAGTATCAAGTAATGATATACACTTAGGCGCATTTAATAGTATCCTCCCCATCGGAGTCAATGCTATTATTTGTGTGACCAAAGGAATACCAACTATTAATTTTATTTGTTATAAAGTTAGGTTGACAAGAATATAATTAATGGGTAAAACCTCCTCTTACAAATGTTTGAATTTGTATACGTCCACACTAACATGGTATACAAAATTCACGATGATTTGAGGTGTTGGTGAATTTAAATAATATTGTTTGAGCACTCAATATTATTCTAAAGTCTTAACCAAAACTTATTTTATGATTTTTAGGATAACTTTTAACCCACTGGCTATTATTCTGAAAGAGAACAAACTTACTAGTCCAAATTACATAGATTAGAAAAGAAACTTGGGCATTGTCGTAACTGCTGAAGGCTATAAGTTTGTACTGCTAGAGGTCTACCCTAATGAGCCTATTAGTGATTCTAGTGAAGAGGAGATTGAGTATTATAAGAAATGGGTCAAGGCAGATTAGATGACGCGGTGTTACATTTTGGCTTCTATGTCAAATGTGTTGCAACATCAGCATCAGTCCATGCCTACAGCCTATAACATGATGTACAATCTCAAGGAACTTTTCGGACACCAGAATCGGGCTTCTAGGCAAGTGGCAATGAGAAACTTAATGACAACCACCATGTCTGAGGGGACACCCGTAAGGGATCATATCCTCAAAATGATGCCTTACTTAAATGATATACAAATCCTTAGAACTGAAATCGATGGGGAAACCCAGGTCGATATTATTCTCCAAACACTACCCAAAAGTTTAGAGTAGTTCCGTCTGAACTACAATATGAATAAAAGGATTTATTCATTGGCGGAACTACTGACAGAACTTCAGGCAACAGAAGGGCTATTTCGTCATATTTTTCAAATTCACTTTACTAAAAATGTTTCTACTTCTAAGCCGAAAGGCAAGAAGAAGAAGAAGAAACAAGCTGGCTCAGAAAAAAAAAGTGAATCAGTCTCTAGGTACTAGACTAAAAGCAGGAGTGAAGAAGTCAAAGGGCAAGTGCTTCATTTGCAAGCAGTCTGGGCATTGGAAGGCAGACTGTCCTCGTAGGAAAGAGAACAATAAAGGTATATCTTATTCTCTAGAAGTTGAAACATGGTTAACGGTGTTATCTACTAGTACCTGGTGTGTAGATACAGGAGCCACTGATCATGTCTGCAATACATTGTAGGGGTTCTAGGAAACCCGATGACTATATGAGGGAGAGATAACCGTCTACATGGGTAATGCTACGAAAGTGGCGGCTGTTGCAGTGGGAGACGTCTACTTATCATTCGAGAGGAATAGAACTTTGATTTTGAGAAATTATCTTTGTGTACCAAGTTTTAGAAAGAATTTAATTTCGGTTTCAAAACTATTTATGAATGGATACTGTTTCTTTTGATGACAAGGTGGTTGTAAAAAAAAAATAGGGTAATTATCTGTTCTGGTACATTAGTTGGCAATTTGTATACTCTAAATCCAATAACTCCCACAAAGCAACAAATGGAAATTAATAACACATCCTCTAATTCTAATAAGAGAAAGGAACCTTCAAAAATGAACCAAACATATCTTTGGCATTTAAGACTTGGTCATATTAACTTGAGTAGGATTCAAAGGAAAATAGCCGATGGACTCTTGGGTTCATTAGTGTTGGAAAACTTTTCAACCTGTGAATCTTGCTTGGAAGGAAAAATGACCAAGAGACCTTTTAAGGCCAAGGGGTATAGAGCAAAAGATGTGTTGGAATTGGTTCATTCTGATTTGTGTGAACCTATGACTATCCAGGTGAGAGGTGGTTTCGAATATTTATTCTCTTTCATAGACGACTATTCGAGATATGGGTACATTTACTTGTTGCGCCGCAAGTCTGAATGCTTTGATAAGTTCAAAGAGAACAAGGCTGATATGGAGAAACGTCACGGTAAAAGTATCAAGACACTACGGTCTGATCGTGGTGGTAAGTACCTCTCAGGAGAGTTTATAAATTACTTATCAGAGGTTGGGATTCAATCCCAATTGTCTGCACTTGGTACACCCCAACAAAATGATGTGGCAGAATAAAGGAATAGGACTCTTATGGAAATGGTTAGATCGATGATGAGTTATTCAAAATTACCAAATTCATTCTGGAGATATGCTTTAGAAATGGCTGTGTACATTTTGAACTTGGTAACTTCTAAATCAGTACCCTCTACTCCCATGGAATTATGGAATGGGTGTAAGCTTAGTCTACTTTAGTACCAACAGTGCAAGATGAAATATCACAAAAAAACTGCAACAAGTATCACAAATGATACACAACTACAAACAGTGCCTCGTCGTAGTGGGAGGGTTGTGAGGCAACCTGAAAGATTCATGTTTTTGGGAGAGTCATCAGACTTGATCCCAGGTAAACATGAACCTGATCCCCGAACATATGACGAAGCACTCCAAGATAAAGATGCAGCATCTTGGCAAAGAGCAATGAATTCAGAAATAGAATTTATGTATTCTAACAAAGTCTGGGAGCTAGTAGGACCATCTAATAGTGTAAAAGCTATTGGATGTAAATGGATCTACAAAAGGAAAAGAGGGACAGACGGGAAGGTAGAAACCTTCAAAGCAAGGTTTGTTGCGAAGGGGCATACTCAGAAAGAGGGAATCGATTATGAGAAAACCTTTTCGCCAGTAGCTATGCTTAAGTCTATTCGGATACTCTAATCTATTGCTGCTCATATGGATTATGAGGTTTGGCAAATGGATGTCAAGATAGCTTTCCTTAACGAAACTCTTGAAGAAAACATCCATATGAAGCAACCAGAGGGGTTTATTGTAAAGTGTAAAGAGTATCTAGTATGTAAGCTCAATCAGTCTATTTATGCACTGAAGCAAGCTTCAAGGTCTTGGAACATCCAGTTTAATGAAGTAATCCAGTCGTATGGATTTATTTAGTGCCCGGATGAGTCTTGTGTATACAAGAAGTGTGATGGAAACGTGGTGATATTTCTTGTACTATACGTAGATGACATTTTGTTAGTTGGAAACAATATCAAAGTGTTGTCGGAAGTAAGGGTATGGTTGTCCAAGAAATTCAATATGAAGGACTTGGGAGAATGTGCACATATTCTCGGGATCAAAGTAATAAGAGATCGCAAGAAAAGAATGTTGTGCTTATCCCAAGCTTCATATATCGATACGATCCTAGCTCGTTTTAGCATGCAAGACTCCAAGAAAGGTTTTCTACCTTTTAGGCATGGAGTATCTTTATCTAAAGAGATGTCTCCGAAGACATCAAAAGAGATAGAAGAAATGAAGGCAGTTCCCTATGCTTCAGTTATAGGAAGCTTAATGTATGCTATGTTGTGTACGAGACTGGATATCTATTTTGCCATGGGCATGGTTAGCAGATATCAAAGTAATTCAGGACAGGGACATTGAACTACCGTAAAGTATATATTAAAGTACTTGAGAAAGACTAGAGATTATATGCTAGTTTACTAAGCAGATTATTTGCTTCCTGTGGGTTACACGGATTCTGACTTCCCATCAGATAGGGACAATAGTAAATCTACAACAGGCTATGTGTTTACTTTAGGAGGTGGAGCCATAGAATGGAGGAGTGTTAAGCAGAAATGCGTTTCAGACTCGACCATGGAAGCTGAGTATGTAGCAGCCAAAGAAACTTTATGGCTCAGGAATTTCTTGATGAACTAAGATGTGATTCCTGGTTTGCCCAAAATAATCACAATTTATTGTGATAATAGCGGTGCAGTAGCAAACTCGTAGGAACCACGAGCCCATAAGGAAAGTAAACACATTGAACGCAAGTACCACTTGATACGAGACATTGTAAAGTGAGGAGAAGTTGTTGTCGCCAAGATTGCATCAGCAGATAACCTGGCAGATCCTTTCACTAAGGCCCTTCCGGCGAAAGCTTTTGATGGGCATGTTGAGAGGTTGGGAATTAACTGTATGACAGGGTGTATGGTAGCATAGTCTTTTAGTATAAGTGAGAGATTGTTAAAATATATACTAAAAGTCTAGCTTTTTGTATAAATATTTATTTAGAAATAAGAATCACATTGGTCAAATGTCTACATTTATGCTAAGTGTAGTTGCCTATTTAATTTATATTGCAGATAACATGGTGTGAGAAGACACACAGAAGTTCATGTTATCAGTTCCTTATAAATTGTAAACAGTTGCTCACAACCAAGATGGAATGGGACAAACCATTGGAGTGGTTGTAGTGTAATTAGGTATTAGTTTATCTTGACCAATAAATTACACTAGTACACTATGAGTGTATTGAGCAGGACCATTTGAAATAGTTTCTTTTTATACTGACTATATTAAAGAATAAAACCACTATTATTATGGAAGTGCGTACTCTTAATCATAATATAATAACAAGCACGTATACTTAATATTTATTTCTTTAATTTATCAAAGGGTGTGATTTAGTTCATTAAATCATTAGGCCCGATAAGTTGAGAAATGATATTATTTATATGGTGTGTTGTTGATTATAAAATGAAACTGTGTCCTAGTAATCTAGGTTGATGATGTCCACTTGAGGAGCTCATATGGATTGTCATGTAAACCCTGCAGGTGGACTTAGTCCGACATGACAATAAGGTTGAGTGATACTACTCTTAGAGCTAGATATTAATTGAGTAGTCAGTAACTCATTTAATTGGTGGGTATTCTATATCTTAAACACAGGGAGACTAACACACTCATGATAAGAAAGGAGCCCATATAGTAATATGGGATTGGTGTGGTAGTGCAATAATAACTCTTTAGTAGAATCAGATATTATTGATGAACATGAGTTGGGTGTTCAGGCCGAACACGGGAAGCTCAAGCTCATCAGGAGACCAAAACCAATTCCTCCTCGCGGTCACTATTGTAGCCTCTTTTTTACAAAGTATTATATCCACCAAAACCCAACTTCTTACCCACCTCTTGGTAGCAGGCCAAGCCTAGCTTGGAGCCTAAGCTAGGGCCGGCCAAACCAAACCACGATGGGAGGCAAGTTGTGGCCATCCCTAGCTTGGAGCCCAAGCAAGGGTGGCCGACCACATAAATATTAAAAGGAGTTTTTAAATTTTAAATCTTTCCTTACGCGGAAGCCATGGTTTTAAAAGAGAGTTTTTAAAATTTTAAATCTTTCCTTTTATAGATTTCTACAAAGGATTAAGAGAAAAGTTTGATATCTTTCCTTATTTGTAGTTAAAAGGAAGATTTTAATTTTTGATAAAACTTTCCTTTTTAACAACCATCCACATGTTTTAAAAGAAATATTTTAATTTATATAATTTTCCTTTTACAACCAACAAGGGATTTAAAGAAAGAAATTTTTTAATTAAAATTTCTTACCGGAAACAAATAAGGAAGTTTTTATTTCATGTTTAAAACTTTCCTTGTTTGGATTTAAAGGGGTGGCCGACCATGACAAGAAGAAAAGGAAGTTTTAATTTTTTATTTTAAAACTTTCCTTTTTAGTCATTGGCAAAGGAATATAAAGAAGTTTTAATTATGTTTAAAACTTTCCTTATTTGCTAAGACCAAGGAATATAAAAAAGAAGGAGGGGGTGACTCACCCAATAAAACATCTATTATTCCTCCTCTCTTATTCCTTGTGGGTGGCCCTTCCTCTTGTTAGCTAGAGCCCTAGAGCCAATCATTTGATGATTGTATTTTGGACTTATTGTATAATATTCTATATAAATAAAGGCATTTGGATTTTGGTTATTATACTTACTTGTATTGGTGCCAAATAAACTAAGTATAATAATGTCCTTGAGTAGATGGTTCTCACCTATATCAATCGGTTAGTTGAACCGATAGTGAGATGATATAGGGAACACTACTCTTAATCATTCCTAGTCGAGTATTAACATTTAGGGACAATGTTAATGCAATAAGACTAGCATGTAGGTCAACTCGATGACTTGATCTCACAAGTCATGGATATAGAGATATCAAGTTGACACATGAGTATATATTAGAGAATGTATACTGAATGCCCCGCCATGAGAAAGTATCATGGATCGTTATATGAGTGTCATATACTTTCTCATGTGGCTATTAGTATGACTACTAGTCCTTAGACCTGAAGTCACCATAGATCCCTACATAAGGAGTTATGTACTTTGGTTTCGTCAAACGTCACCCGCAACTGGGTGGACTATAAAGGCGATTACTAGGTATATAACAAATTATACAGAGGGATGTGAGTGATGTAGATGAGATCTATCCCTCCTATATGACGGGAGAAACATCGGTATTCTTGATATAGTGAGACCACGAAGTGCATGGCCATGCCCAAATGAGTCAATATGGGATATTGAGCTCATTTGATTTAGCGAGTCTACTTGGAGTTCAAGATTTAGATTGATTAGAAGATGACATGGTCTATGCCTCATATTGATCAATCTAGATATCTAGGATAGAAGGGCACTTGTCATATATTGTGAGGAGTCACAATTAGTAATCACAAGGTGATGTTGGATCTCAACATTTCTTGTAACTTGGGTAGTAATGATGTGTTGCTAGATACCGCTCATTACTTATGCTCCTAAATGGGTTTAGGGCATTGCCAACGTTACAAGAACCTATAGGGTCACACACTTAGGACAATTAGATGGAGATTAGGTTCATATGATGAACCAAGACGATAAGATTCATTTGATGAATCAAATTGGATTAAGAGTAATCCTAATTGGGCTAACTTGAGTTCGACTCAAGTTGATTCATGTGTTCAATGAGTCTAATTTAGATTTTAACTCATTGAATCAATTTAATTAAATGAATTAGATTCATTATATTAAGTTAGCTTGAATCAAATGGTTGGATTCGATCAACCATAGAAGAGATTTGGTCAAGTTTGACTTGACTTGAGAGGAAGATTAAAAGTCAAGTTTGACTTGACTTTATGCCACCTCATTGGTGAGTTGGCATTGATGTGGACCAATGATGTTACTCCACATCATCATAGGTGCCACCTCATGGAAGTTACAAAGCCATTATCTTTAATAGCTTCACATTAATTGCACTTAATGCAATTTTGGGAGTTACACAATGGAGAGTGGCCGGCCACTTTTGTTTTGAATGAGAATTCAATTTTTCATTCAAGTGTTTATTTTCTTCCTTCTTCCTCTCAAGCTCTCCCTCTCCTCCTTCCTTGGCCGAACCACATAGGTGTTGGGTTTTTCGGGCCGTGAAAACCGCTTTTCGCGTCGCGGAAACCCCGAATCAACCAAAGCCGTAGATCCGTGCAAGGAAAAACCGAATGAACTTACGAGTACGAGTTTCAAAATTTTTAGATCTACACTAGATGAGAGTTATACCTTCGAAGCGAGCCCTTTCGCGTTCCCGCTCGTCCAAGGAGTTGCCGGATCTCGAGAGTGTCAACGTAGACACTCCTCTAATGATATCCACACGAACAAGGAGTGTCTCCCACACTCAAAGGATGGAGAAGAAATCCCCAAGTGTGCTAGCACTTCGACGAACCCAACAGTGGTATCAGAGCCACGTGCAAAGACTTGTACGAGTTCATTTGTATTTTTATGAAAAATATACCTTCTGTGATTTTCTGTAAAAATTGAGTTTTAAGAGTTTTATGAGTAATTTTTCCATAGAAGCGAAGCACAAGTGTCTCGGCACTTGTAGGCTTCGGCTACCGGAAAGTTTTCTTTTAAACGGCTTCGTTTTGCCCCAAATCCGTTTGGGACAGCGGGGTCGGGCGCCATTAGATCGCAAAGGAGCAACTCACGATGGTTAGATCGTGGGTAGGGGCATTGCCCCTAACCCCGCAAGGGAATTTGCTTCGCGATTGCACCCGAAATCGCTAAAAACGAACCCACCGGGAAGATTTTTCCGAAACAGCAATGTCTCGACCCAAATCGTTTTGGGACAACGGGTTTAGGCGCTGTTGGATGACAAAGGAACCCTCGCGATGGTTAGATCGCGGGTAGGGGCGCTGCCCCTGGGCCCCGCAAGGGGATCCGTTTCGCGATTGTACCCGAAACCGCTAAACGGGACCGCCGGGAAATTTTATTCATAAAAATTGTAAAAATTACTTTTAAATTTACAGAAAAATTATGAAAAATATATAATTTTGAATTATATATTAATTTGTGATAGTCATGGCCCAAAATACCCAATAAGATTGGATTTGTGTTGTAATTCATAATACGGCCTGCGTGCCGTCATATGATTGTGTGTGCTGTATTTTTATTTTTTCCACGGCCTGTGCGTCATGCCTTTCTCTTATTCTGGTTGTAAATTAGATTTAGACTCGAATGTAACTCGAGTTTCAAATTATAATGTACAAATTGGAGCGGTGGAGGCTCCACACGAGACGGAGTTCCGAGGCGGGCACGAGCAACACAAGGTGGTCAAAGGGAGGAGCTTGGAGAAGCTGTTGACCCTAGGTTGACCATTCGATCTTCTCATTGGCTTGAGAAGATCGTAGTAGGGCCATGACTAAATCACAAATATATTAATTAGTTAATTGCTTATGTATATGATGCATGTTTAATAAGTAATTAATTAATTAGTGCCTTACGATTAGATTAGATCTAAGTCGTGCACATGATGCACCCTTGCGATTAGATTATATCTAAGTTGTGCACAAGATGCATCCTTTTCGATTAGATTAGATCTTGATCGAACCAACTCTAAATGCCTAACCGTGCCGTGATACCTATCACTACCTCGATCACATGTATTGTTGAATCTGCCAAAGCAGAGCAATACATATTATCTTGGTAGGGTACGGAGGGACAATCTTGGTCCCGCCTATCAACGCATGTGTGACTACAAACTCAATTAGATTGAGTATTCCTAGTTACTCGGTTGGATCGAGTCAACTATAGGCATTCTTCCAATAGTTGGAATGATAGGTCAAAATCACATCTATATTAAATCTCGGGCGTATTAGCCAAAGCTAACTCGAGTTTTAATATAAATGCGGATATTGATTTTATAAACAAGAGTTGCATAGAGATGTAATTGGTAATCGTTACCTACCGATCATACTAAGCCTTGGGCGTATTAGCCAAAGCTAACTCAAGGGTTAGTATGATGTGGATCTTGTCCCACAAGAATTATAGAATTCAGTGGGAGCATCATTTAATTAAAGGCCTAATTAAATGATTTTAAAAGAATATGATATTTATTTCTGCAAATTTTCTGTTGTAGATAACCATGACGTCGAATACGAACTCTTTCTCCCTGCGTTCTGTCCTTAAGAAGGACAAGCTCAACGGAGCAAATTTTCTGGACTGGTACAGGAACCTGAGAATTGTTCTCACTCAGGAACGTAAACTGTACGTTCTGGAGCAGCCCATTCCGGAGGCTCCTCCTGCCACTGCCACGCGAGCAGACCGAGATGCTTACAAGAAGCATCAAGATGACGCATTAGATGTGTCCTGTCTTATGCTCGCGACCATGAACTCTAAGCTTCAGAAGCAACATGAGTTGATGGGCGCTTACGATATGGTTGAGCATCTTTGTTACTATATCAAGGACAAGAAAGGCACTGGAAGAGGAACTCCAAAGAATACCTGGAAGATCTTAAGAAGAAGAGAAATAAGATTTTTCGTGGGTATTAGATACCGGATGTGCTTCGCACATTTGTACTAATGTACAAGCGCTGAGGAATAGCAGGGCATTGACGAAGGGTGAGATAGACCTACGAGTAGGCAATGGAGCACGAGTTGCTGCTATTGCTGTAGGAACTTATCATCTATCTCTTCCCTCTGGGCTTGTACTAGAATTGATTGTTGTTATGTGCCTGCCTTGACTAAGAACATAATTTCAGTTTCTTGTTTGGACAAGAAAGGATTCTCGTTTATAATAAAGAACAAATGTTGTTCTGTCTATTTAAACGATATGTTCTATTGTAGTGCACCTCTAATAAACGGACTCTATATTCTAGACCTTGAGAACCCTATCTATAACATAAATACCAAGAGGTTCAAGTCAAATGACATGAACCAAACCTACCTCTGGCACTGTCGCTTAGGTCATATAAATGACAAACGCTTATCCCAGCTCCATAAGGATGGTATGCTGGACTCATTTGATTTTGAATCATATGAGGTATGCGAGTCATGCCTACGAGGCAAGATGACCAAACTCCCTTTAGTGGGCACAGCGAGAGAGCGACTAATTTGTTAGGACACATACATAGTGATGTATGTGGCCCTTTCAATGTTGCTGCTAGAGGCGGTTATAGGTACTTCATCACATTTACTGATGACTTCAGTAGATATGGTTATGTGTATTTAATGACACATAAGTCCGAATCCTTTGAAAAGTTCAAAGAATTTAAGAATGAAGTACAGAACCAGCTTGGCAAGAGTATTAAAATACTTCGATCAGATCGAGGTGGTGAATACTTAAGCCATGAGTTTCGTGACTATTTAGCTGAGTGTGGGATTCTATCCCAACTCACTCCTCCTGGAATACCACAGTGGAATGGTGTGTACGAAAGGAGGAATCGTACCTTATTAGATATGGTACGATCTATGATGAGTCACACAGATCTTCCGACATATCTATGGGGATATGCTCTAGACACGGCAGCTTTCATTCTTAACCGAATTCCATCCAAGGCCGTGATAAAGACACCATATAGGATATGGACTAGGAGAGATGCCCAGGTATCTTTCATGAGGATTTGGGGTTGTGAGGCTTACGTACGACGTCAAGTCTCAGACAAATTAGGACCCAAATCCGACAAGTGCTATTTCATCGGATATCCCAAGGAAACTAAGGGATATTACTTCTACATTCCCAGTCAGCACAAGGTAGTTGTGGCAAAGACTGGGGTCTTTCTAGAAAGGGATTTTGTTTCTAGAAAGACTAGTGGGAGCGCGTTCGATCTTGAAGAAGTTCAAGATGTGAACAATAGCACTAATGCCTCGATGGAAATTGAACTGGAACCACAAAGTGTTGTGGATGATGTTGTTCCACAAAGAGTTGAGGAACAACAACCAGTTCAAGTAGACATACCTCTTCGCAGGTCTGATAGGGTACGTCGTCAGCCTGAGAGATACTCATTTCTCTTGTCTGACCATGATGACATTGTGTTCATAGAGGATGAGCCCACCACCTATCAGGAAGCTGTGATGAGACCAGATTCCGAGAAATGGCTAGAGGCCATTCTCGGAGCTGGAATCTTCGATTCGATGATGCGATCAAACAGTTTGGTTTCATCAAGAACGAAGATGAGCCTTGTGTCTACAAGAAGGTTGTAGAAAACATAGTTGTCTTCCTCATATTGTATGTGGATGACATACTACTCATTGGGAAGGACATCCCTATGCTTCAGTCTGTCAAGACCTGGCTAGGGAGTTGCTTCTCAATGAAAGACTTAGGCGAGGCATCCCGCATTCTAGGGATACAGATCTATAGAGATAGATCTAAGAGATTGCTTGGCCTATGTCAGAGTACATACATTGACAAGGTACTCCTTCGGTTTGCCATGCAGAACTCCAAGAAGGGATTTCTGCCGATGTCCCATGGCGTGAGTCTTTTGAAGACTCAAGGTCACTCTTCTAGAGAGGAGAGAGACCGCATGGATCAGATCCTTTATGCCTCAGCCATAGGATCGATCATGTACGCCATGCTATGTACTCGACCTGACGTCTCGTATGCTTTGAGCATGACGAGCAGATACCAGTCAGATCCAGGTGAAAGTCACTGGATAGCGGTCAAGAATATTCTTAAGTACTTAAGAAGGACTAAAGAATATTTCTTGATATATGGAGGCAATGATGAGCTAACTGTAAAGGGTTACAGTGATGCCAGCTTCCAGACCGATCAGGATGATTATCGATCGCAGTCAGGGTTCGTGTTTTGCTTGAATGGTACTGCTATGAGCTGGCAGAGTTCACAGCAATTCTACAACGTTTCCATTTCATTCGAGAGATTATCGATAGAAGAGATGTGAAGATTTGCAAAGTACCTACAGAGGCTAACATCGCAGATCCCTTGACCAAGGCTTTGGCACAGAGGAAGCATGATGGTCACACTAGGTCATTAGGCCTTAGAGCCTATACTGATTGGCACTAGTGCTTGTGGGAGATTGTTAGTTAGAGCCCTAAAGCCAATCATTTGATGATTGTATGGACTCATGTATATCATATTCATGTATATATATTAAGGCATTTGGTTTTTTGTTATTATGATTATTTGTATTAGTGCCAGATAAAATAAGTATAGTAACGTCCTAGAGTAGAAAGGTTCCTACCTATATCAATCGATTGGTTGAATCGATAGTGAGATGATATAGGGAACACTACTCTAAATCATTCCTAGTCGAGTATTAACATTCAGGGACAATGTTAATACAATAAGACTAGCATGTAGGTCAGCTCGATGACTTGATCTCACAAGTCATGGATATAGAGATATCAAGCTGACACATGGGTATACATTGGAGAATGTATACTGAATGACCCGCCATGAGAAAGTATCATGGATCGTTATATGAGTGTCATATACTTTCTCATGTGGCTATTAGTATGACTATTAGTCCTTAGACCTGAAGTCACCATGGATCCCTACATAAGGAGTTATGTACTTTGGTTTCGTCAAACGTCACCCGTAACAGGGTGGACTATAAAAGCGATTACTGGGTATGTAACAAATTATGCAGAGGGATGTGAGTGATGTAGATGGGATCTATCCCTCCCATATGACGGGAGCGACATCAATATTCTTGATAGAGTTAGACCACGAAGTGCATGGCCATGCCCAAATGAGTCAACATTAGATGTTGAGCTCATTTGATCGAGTGAGTCTACTTGGAGTTCAAGATTTAGATTGATTAGAGGATGACACGGTCTATGCCTCATATTGATAAATCTAGATGTCTAGGATAGAAGGACAATGTCACATATTTTGTGAGGAGTCACAATTGGTAGTCACAAGGAAGAGAAAAAGTCATGTTTGACTTGACTTTTTGCCACATCACTAGTGAGTTGGCAAGATGTGGACCAATAGGATTGCTCCACATCATCAATGTGTGCCACCTCATGGAGGTTACAAGCCTCCATAGCATTTAATGTGGCCGGCCCACATTAAATGAGGAGGTTACACTTGTTGCCATGTCATTTAGTGAGGTGGCAAGATGTGGACCAATAGTGTTGATCCACATCATCCTAGAGTGCCACCTCATGGGGGTTACAACTCTTAATGGTCTCCATATTAATTGGAATTAATGTGGAGGTTACACCTCCTAGAAGGTGGCCGGCCACTTGAATGTGGAGAACAATTTTCATTTTTGAAAATTGATTCTATCATTCATTCCTTCTTCTTCCTCCTAGAGTTCTTCTTGCTCTCTCCCTCTCCTCCTTCCTTGGCCGAACCACATAGGTGCTAGCACACCTTGGTTTTTGGTCACATCCATCTAGTGTGTCCGTGTGGATACTTCTAGAGGACCGTGCGCTTGACGGTCTTGAGATCCGGCAACATTTGGACGAGCGGGATTCGCGTGGGGCGCCCATCAAGGGTAATGATCTTAACTTTAGTGTAGATCTAAAGTTTTTACAAACTCGTACAAGAAAAGGTTTTTCGAAAAGTTTTGTTTATGAATCTTTGCACGAGATCCATGGCTTCGGGTGACTCGGGGTTTTCGCGGCCCGACGAACCCAACACCGACAATCCATCAGCGAAAACCGCTTTTCGCGTCGCGGAAACCCTGAATCACCCAAAGCCGTAGATCCGTGCAAGGAAAAACCGAATGAACTTACGAGTACGAGTTTCAAAATTTTTAGATCTACACTAGATGAGAGTTATACCTTCGAAGCGAGCCCTTTCGCGTTCCCGCTCGTCCAAGGAGTTGCCGGATCTTAAGAGTGTCAACGTAGACACTCCTCTAATGATATCCACATGAACAAGGAGTGTCTCCCACACTCAAAGGATGGAGAAGAAAGCCCCAAGTGTGCTAGCACTTTCTAGAGCTCTCGAATGGGATTGGAAAGGAAAACAAAAGAAGAAGGTATAAAAGAAATCTTATACACTCACTAGTAGTATCCTTCCTTTGTGACCTTCACTCTTCCTTTGCTCTTGGATTCACTCAACCATCTTCTCCTCACCATGGAAGTCCACGGCAACAGCAGCAAGGAGGAGGAAGAAAGCTTGGAAGAAGATAGAATAATTACCACACATCAATTGCCACAAAACCAAAACCTCCTTTGCATTAGTGTGGCCGGCCACCACATTGTAACCCCCTCATTAATGTGGCCGGCCACATTAAAACCAAGGGGAGAGTGTAACCCCCATGAGGTGGCATACCTCATGAGGTGGAGGTGATGTGGCAAGGATGAGTCATCCTTATGATGTGGCATCAAGTCATACTTGATGTTTCAAATTACATTTGGTCAAGTCAAAAATTGACCAATTTCTTCCTTGTTGAGTTAAATCCAATCTTTGATTCAAGTCAATTTAAGTTTAATGAATCTCAATTCATTAATATAAATGACTCAATGAATCAAATCTAAATTAGACTCATTCAACAATTGAATCTAATTTAGTCTAACTCAATAAGTCTAATTTGAATCCAATTGGTTCATCATATGAACCCAATCCAATTGGTTCATCATATGAACCCAATCTCCATCCACTTGTTCTTTGTGTGTGACCCAATAGGTTCTTGTAACGTTGGTAATGTTTCTAAACTCCTTTAGAAACATAAGCAATGAGCGGCATCTAGCAATACATCATTGCTACCCAAGTTACAAGAAATGTTGAGATCCAACATCACCTTGTGACTATTAATTGTGACTCCTCACAATATATGACAAGTGTCCTTCTATCCTAGACATCTAGATTGATCAATGTGAGGCATAGACCGTGTCATCCTCTGACCAATCTAAATCTTGAACTCCAAGTAGACTCACTCAATCAAATGAGCTCAATATCTCATATTGACTCATTTGGGTATGACCATACACTTTGTGGTCTTACTCTATCAAGAATATCGATGTCGCTCCCGTCATATGGGAGGGATAGATCCCATCTACATCACTCACATCCCTCTGCATAATTCGTTACATACCCAGTAATCGCCTTTATAATCCACCCAGTTACGGGTGACGTTTGATGAAACCAAAGTACATAACTCCTTATGTAAGGATCCATGGTGACTTCAGGTCTAAGGACTAATAGTCATACTAATAGCCACATGAGAAAGTATATGACACTCATATAACGATCCATGATACTTTCTCATGGTGGGTCATTCAGTATACATTCTCTAATGCATACCCATGTGTCAGCTTGATATCTCTATATCCATGACTTGTGAGATCAAGTCATCGAGCTGACCTACATGCTAGTCTTATTGTATTAACATTGTCCCTGAATGTTAATACTCGACTAGGAATGATTTAGAGTAGTGTTCCCTATATCATCTCACTATCGATTCAACTAATCGATTGATATAGGTATGAACCTTCTACTCAAGGACGCTATTATACTTAGTCTATTTGGCACTAATACAAATAAGTATAATAACTAAACAAATGCCTTTATTAATATACAAGAATATGATACAATGAGCCCATACAATCATCAAATGATTGGCTCTAGGGCTCTAACTAACAATAGGTGCTAGCACACCTTGGTTTTTGGTCACCTCCACCTAGTGTGTTCGTGTGGATACGTGTAGAGAGTTGTGTACATTGACAACTTCGAGATCCGGCGTACCGAGGACGAGCGGGATACGCAAAAGGGCACGCAACAAGGGTAAAGATCTTCATCATGTAGATCTAGAAGTTTTGTAACTCGTACTCGTATGTTTTCGAATTTTTCTTCGCACGAGATCTGTTGGCTAGGGTGATTCGGGGTTTCCGCGACGCGAAAAAGCGGGGTTCGCGGCCCGAAAAGCCCAACAGTGGTATCAGAGCCACGTGCGAAGCTTGTACGAGTTTAATTTGATTTTTATGATAAATTAAAGCTTCTGTACATTTCTGTAAATTTATGGATTTTATAGTTTTAAGAGTAATATTTCTCGTAGAAGCGAAGCACAAGTGTTTATACACTTGTAGGCTTCGACTACTGAGAAGTTTTTCCCAAAACGGCATCGTTTCGACCCAAATCTTTTTGGGACAGCGGGATAAGGTGCTCTTGGATCGCTTAGGAGCAACTCGCGATGGTTAGATCGCGGGTAGGGGCACTGCCCCTAACCCCGCAAGGGGATTTGCTCCGCGATTGCGCCCGAAATCGCTAATCGGGACCGCCGGGAAAAATTTACTCATAAAATCTGTAAAATTATGAAAAATTACAGAAATATATAATTTTGAATTATATATTAATTTTGTGATAGTCATGGCCCAAAGACCCAATTCGATTGGACAATTGTGTTGTAATTCATAATACGGCCTGCGTGCCGTTATGTGATGTGCGTGCTTGTATTTTATTTTTATTTTATTTTTCGCGACCTGCGCGTCGTGCCTTTCTTTTATTCTGGTTGTAAATTAGATTTAGACTCGAATGTAACTCGAGTTTCAAAGTTGTAATGTACAAAAATTGGAGTTGTGGAAGGTCCACTCGAGATGCACTTGTGTATATGATGACGGAGTTACGAGGAAGGCGCGAGCAACACAAGGTGGTCAAAAGGAAGGCGCTTGAGAAGTTGACCTTAGGTTGACCATCCGATTTTCTCATTGGCTTGAGAAGATCGTAGTAGGGCCATGACTAATCACAAAACTTAGTTAATTACTTGTGTATATGATGCATGTTTAATTAAGTAATTAATTAGTGCCTAGCGATTAAGATTAGATCTAAATCATGCACAAGATGCACCCTTACGATTAGATTAGATCTACATCATGTACAAGATGCACTCTATCGATTAGATTAGATCTATTTCGTGTATATGATACAACATCATTTAGATTAGATCTAAATCACGACAACTCAAAATGCCTACCATGCCATGATACCTACCACTACCTCGATCACATGATGTTGTTGAATCTGCCAAAGCAGAGCAACACATACTATCTTGGTAGGGTACGGAGGGAAAATCTTGGTCCCGCCTATCAACGCATGAGCGAGTACAAACTCAATTAGATTGAGTATTCCTAGTTTACTCGGTTGGATCGAGTACAACTATAGGCATTCTTCCAATGGTTGGAAAGGTAGGACAAAATCACGTTTATATTAATTCTCGAGCATATTAGCCAAAGCTAACTCGAGTTTTAATATAAATACGGATTTCATCCTATAAACAAGAGTTGCATAGAGATGTAATTGATAATCGTTACCTACCGATCATACTAAGTCTTGGGCGTATTAGCCAAAGCTAACTCAAGGGTTAGTATGATGTGGATCTTGTCCCACATGAATTATAGAATTCAGTGGGAGCATCATTTAGTTAAAGGCCTAATTAAATGATTAAGAATATGATATTTATTTATGCTTTTATTCTGTTGTAGATAACCATGACGTCAAATACGAACACCTTCTCCCTGCGATCTGTCCTTGAGAAGGACAAGCTCAATGGAGCAAACTTCCTGGACTGGTACAGGAACCTGAGAATAGTTCTCACTTAGGAACGTAAACTGTACGTTCTGGAGCAGCCCATTCTGGAGGCTCCTCCTGCCACTGCCCCGCGAGCTGACCGAGATGCTTTCAAGAAGCATCAAGATGACGCATTAGATGTGTCCTGTCTAATGCTTGCGACCATGAACTCTGAGCTTCAGAAGCAACACGAGTTAATGGGCGCTTATGATATGGTTGAACATCTTCGTCAACTATATCAAGGACAAGCGAGGCATGAGAGATTTGAGATCTCAAGGGCATTGTTTCAGTGCAAGATGTCAGACGGGGCTCCTGTAGGCCCATATGTACTCAAAATGATTGCGTACATAGAGAACCTACAAAGGTTGGGGTTCCCACTTGGCCAAGAGCTGGCCACAGACCTGATTTTGCAATCCTTGCCGGATAGCTACAGTCAATTCGTTCTAAACTACAATATGAACAAGATTGACAAGCCACTGCCCGAGCTGCTTAGCATGTTAAGAACTGCTGAGCTAAACCTTAAGAAGGCTAAGCCCAACACTGTTCTGATGGTTCAGAAACATAAGGGCAAGGGCAAGCCCAAAGGCAAAGGAAAGTCCCAAGCCAAGGGCAAAGGCAAGGCACTGAAGCCTAATGGAGGGGTCGCCACTGCGGTCAGACCGGGCACTGGAAGAGGAACTGCAAGGTATACTTGGAGGATCTTAAGAAGAAGCGAAGTGAGACTTCCACTTCAGGTATATATGTTATAGAAGTCAATCTATCTATTTCTACATCATGGGTATTAGATACTGGATGTGCTTCTCACATTTGTACTGATGTGCAGGCGCTGAGAAATAGCAGGGCATTAACAAAGGGCGAGGTGGACCTACGAGTAGGCAATGGAGCACGGGTTGCTGCTGTTGCTGTAGGGACTTACTTTCTATCTCTGCCCTCTGGGCTTGTACTAGAGTTAGTCGATTGTTGTTATGTGCCTGCATTAACTAAGAACATTATATCAGTTTCTTGTTTGGACAAGAAAGGTTTCTTGTTTACAATAAAGAACAAATGTTGTTCCGTCTTTTTAAACGATATGTTCTATTGTAGTGCACCTATGATAAATGGACTCTATATTCTAGACCTTGAGAGCCCTATCTATAACATAAATACCAAGAGGTTCAAGTCAAATGACATGAACCAAACCTACCTCTGACACTGTCGCTTAGGTCATATAAATGACAAGCGCTTATCCCAGCTCCATAAGGATGGTATGCAGGACTCATTTGATTTTGAATCATATGAGGTATGCGAGTCATGCCTACGAGGCAAGATGACCAAGACTCCCTTTAGTGGGCACAACGAGAGAGCGACTGATTTGTTAGGACTTATACATAGTGATGTATGTGGCCCTTTCAATGTCGCTGCTAGAGGCGGTTATAGGTACTTCATCACATTTACTGATGACTTCAGTAGATATGGTTATGTGTACTTGATGCGAATCTTGACGAACAATGCCGCGAGACCCAGCAACAATAAGATTTGGAACTCAGTTCCGGGATCATCCAAAGGAGGTTTCGAGGGATGGAATATTGACCTGTTGATTATAGAGAATCAAGAACCAATATTATGAGAAAATGGAGAATATCGACCCAATAGTTATAACAAAACCAAGAACCGATATTATAAGAGTGCTGAGAAATTACAAGTGCTCACCCGTAATCCCTACAGAGTTGCTGAAGAACAACAAGGAGGAAAACTCTCTCAAAATAGAATGTTTGCTGCCCCCTTTGATATCTACTCAAGACATTATATAGAACTGAAAATGGTAGTTTCCAAGGCATGGAAAAAGAAGATAATGAATGCAAGTCTTCATGCAAACTCCTTCTAGCTGTTCTCCACTTGGGAATTCGTCCAAAATGTAGGTGGCATTAAATGACACACCAATTCCAACCAAAATGGTGTGTTTTCCCATCATTCTAGTATGGTATTTGACTAGGAACATGTTGCATCATGATATTCCATTCTTCCACAGCTGATTGGCCCAATTTAGGGTCAACTTGTATGAAGTTGATCATTCGGCATGGCATCGACTGTAACTCCATAGCCTGCCCTTCCAAGATATGAGATGTCAATGCTTGCACAACACGTTGAACTTGCTTGACCTCTGTTTTCGTTATCGACTCAGCTGGTATGTGCAAGTCCCCTTCATGCTCCTCTTGGTTCGGGACGTACATCTCGACTTGCAGTCCCGTTTCGTTGGCTTGGAGCTGATCTGGAGTTGTATCATCCCCCCCTTCCTCAAACGGATTCGTCCTCGAATCTGAAACAAAAGGGGAAAGATCAGAAATATTAAAGGTTGAACTCACTTGGTACTCACCTGGAAGATCCAACTTGTATGCATTGTCGTTGATTTTCGTCAGTACTTGAAATGGTCCATCACAACGTGGGTTCAGCTTGGATTGCCTTCGTTTCGGAAATCGCTCCTTTCGAAAATGAACCCAGACCCAATCTCCAGGTTGAAACGTAATCGGCTTTCGTCCCTTGTTGGCACGGGTTGTAATCTGCTCATTCCTCCTCAGCATGTGTTGCCTTGCCTTGTCATGGATCCTTTTCACCAAATCAGCCTTTGCTTGACCTTCAAGGCTAGCAATCTTATCCACAGGTAATGGAATTAAATCTAATGGAGTTAAGGGATTAAAACCATAGAAAATCTCAAAAGGTGAATACTTAGTAGAAGAATGTGTAACCCTATTGTATGCAAATTCAATGAATGGTATGCAATCTTCCCATGCTTTCAAGTTCTTCCCAATGGCAGAACGCAATAAATTTCCCAAGGTTCGATTAACGACCTCGGTTTGCCCATCAGTTTGTGGGTGACAAGTGGTAGAGAATAACAACTTTGTCCCAAGTTTTCCCCACAAGACTCGCCAAAAATGGCTGAGGAACTTTACATCTCGATCACTAACAATTGTTCGAGGGACCCCATGCAAACGGACCACCTCCCTAAAGAATAAATTTGCCACATGTGTAGCATCATCAGTTTTATGGCAAGGGATAAAGTGTGCCATTTTCAAAAATCGGTCCACAACCACAAGAATAGTATGTCGGCCATTCCTAGTTCTAGGCAAACCTAACACAAAATCCATTGACACATCAGTCCAAGGGTGGCTAGGCACAGGCAAAGGCATATAAATCCATGTGGTTGCACCTTAGACTTGGCTTTCTTACATGCAATGCACCTAATGCAAATCCTTTCAACATCTCTTTTCATATGAGGCCAGAAAAAATGTTCTTTTAAAATGTCCAAGGTTTTCACAGTTCCAAAATTCCCCATTAATCCACCCCCATGTGACTCCCTAACAAGCAATTCACGCATAGAACTTCGGGGAACGCAAAGTCTATTTTCTCGAAACAAGTAACCATCATGCATATAGAACTTATCAAATGTACCCTTTTCGCATGCTTTAAAGATATCAGCAAAGTCAGCATCATTCACATATAATTCCTTCAGGTGCTCAAATCCAAGAAACTTTGACCCTAAGGTAGAGATAAGGGCGTCCTACGTGACAAAGCATCTGCTACCACATTCTCTTTTCCTTGCTTGTATTGGATCACATAAGGAAACATTTCAATGAATTCAATCCAACGAGCATGTCTACGATTCAACTTACCTTGGCCTTTCAAATGCTTTAGTGACTCATGGTCCGTGTGAATGATGAACTCCTTGGACCACAAGTAATGTTGCCATGTCTCCAAAGCTCGCACCAATGCATAGAGCTCCTTGTCATATGTTGAGTAGTTCAATGCTGCACCATTGAGCTTCTCACTGAAGTATGCAATTGGCCTCTTTTCTTGCATAAGAACGGCACCTATACCAATACCAGAAGCATCACATTCAATTTCAAAAGCCTTAGTAAAATCGGGTAGAAGTAGTAAAGGAGCAGTACTTAGATTTTCTTTTAATGCGTTGAAGGCTTTCTCTTGTGAGTCTCCCCACTTGAATCCAATATTCTTCTTGATGATTTCCGTCAAAGGGGCAGCTATGGTGCTGAAATTTGGCACAAACCTCCTATAGAACCCGGCTAAACCATGAAAACTCCTTACTTCAGTGATGGTGCTAGGGGTAGGCCATTCCCTGATAGCTTTCACCTTCTCCTCATCAACTTCCATGCCTCTGGAACTAACAACAAATCCAAGAAAAACAACCCTATCTACGCAAAAGCTGCATTTCTTAAGGTTAGCAAACAATTTTTCATGCCTCAAAGCTTCAAGCACACATTTCAAATTATCAATATGGTCATGCAAACTCTTACTATAGATCAGAATGTCATCAAAATAAACAATAACAAATATTCCAATAAATGCACGTAGCACATGATTCATGAGACGCATAAATGTGCTAGGAGCATTTGTCAATCCAAATGGCATCACTAACCATTCATATAACCCCTATTTTGTCTTAAAAGCTGTTTTCCACTCATCCCCTTCCTTAATTCGAATTTGATGATACCCACTCTTCAAATCAATCTTAGAAAATATAGTGGATCCATGTAATTCATCAAGCATGTCATCTAAGCGAGGAATAGGGTGACGATACTTTACCGTTATTTTGTTTACAGCTCAACAATCCACGCACATCCTCCATGTCCCATCTTTCTTTGGAACCAGCAGCACAGGCACAGCACAGGGACTCATGCTTTCACGAACATGTCCTTTAGTCATAAGTTCTTCAACTTGCCTTTGAAGCTCTTTGGTCTCTTCTGGACTACTTCGATAAGCTGGTCGGTTTGGAATGGAAGCTCCCGGAATGAGATCAATCTGATGCTCGATTCCTCTTTTGGGTGGTAACCCAGGTGGCGTATCTTCGGAAAAGACATCCTTGAAATCCTGCAAAAGAGACATCACAACACTAGGCAAAGAAACATTATGGTCAGCCAAAGAAAGATAGGCCTCCTTGTATAGAAACAAGATCATCGGTCTATCGGAGTTATAAGCACTTTTGATCTCTCTTTCTTTTGCATAGAAGCTCATTTTTCTTTCTTCTTTCTTTTTCAAGGCTGAACTCTCAATCTTTTCTTTTTTTCCACTCTCTTTTTTCATTCTCATTCCACCATCTTTTTTCTCATTTTCACTCTCATTTTCTTTTTCTATCTCAGCCACACTTTTTCCTCTTGCTGCAATAGACTTTTTGATCTGGATCTGTTCCTCAAATACTTGACGAGGTGTCAAAGGTGCAAGTGTAATGTTCCTACCATCCTTGCTAAAGCTGTAGCGGTTCTTGTACCCATCATGTGTGGTCTGTCTATCAAATTGCCATGGCCTTCCAAGAAGCAAATGGCTAGCTTGCATGGGTATAACATCACACAGAACCTCATCCGTGTACCTTCCAATCGTAAACGAAATAAGGACCTGCTTGGTTACCTTCATTTCTCCACTGCCATTGAGCCATTGGAGTTTATACGGCTTTGGATGCTTCAAGGTAGGTAGACCAAGCTTATCCACCATTAACTTGCTTGCAACATTAACACAGCTGCCACCATCAATAATCAAACCGCATACTCGATCTTTCACATGGCAGCGGGTGTAGAAGATGTTCTCCCTTTGCAGCCCATCATCGTCTTCTTTGGCTTGCATATGGAGAGCTCTTAGCACAACAAGAGCTTGGCTATCAACAGCAAGCTCAACATCACTAGTATCTTCAACTGATGGAGTGGACTCATTTCCTTCATCCTCCTCTTCAGTTTCGATCTCCCCATTATCCAATATGATCATTGACCGCTTGTTTGGGCATTGAGAAGCAATATGACCTGATCCTAAACAACGAAAACATTTGATGTCACGATTTCTTTGAGGTTGGGAAGATGCGTTACCCCTATCTTTGTTGCTAGGTTGTGTCTTGGCCACATTCGTCTCTCCTTTGATTTTGAAACTGTTTTCTCAGTTGGTTTTGATGATCCCCACTTCTGCTTCCAAGGGGATGAACTCGCAGCCTCATACTTGGAAGATGATCGCACTCCTTTCTTGAGTTGTCTTTCAACTTTCATTGCCATGTGTACCACATCGTCAAGCTCCACGTAGTGATGCAGCTCAACAATATTGGCAATCTCACGGTTCAGGCCACAAATGAACCGAGCCATGGTCGCCTCTCGGTCCTCCTCAATGTTAGCCCGAATCAAGGCTATCTCCATCTCCTTGTGGTAGTCTTCCACAGTCATGGACCCCTGCTTCAGACTTTGCAATTTCAAATGTAAGTCCCGATAATAGTGAGATGGAACAAACCTTCTTCTCATAACGGCTTTCATGTCCTCCCAATTGTCGATGGGAAGCTCACGGTTTCGACGTCTACTCAGGGTCAGCTGATCCCACCATATAATGGCATAGTCGGTAAAAGCCACCACAGCAAGCTTCACTTTCTTCTCCCCGAATAATTGTGACAATCGAATACTAGCTCAACTTTCCTCTCCCATTCAATATAAACATTAGGGTCATTTTTACCTTGAAATGGAGGAATGGACAGTTTGATGGTGCCCATGTTACGATCTATGACTTCCCTTTCTCGGTGTTGCCTTTGAGTATGCCTTGGTCTTTCGGGTCTGATAGCCCTAGCCCTCCTCCAAGTAGCATTGGAGACTACTTCATTGCTCGCCCCATCATCATAGTCATCATCTGGGATATTTGGAGCAAAATGTGGCCGCTGGTCGGGTCTCCGAGGCCTCGGTAATGGCTCTTGCTGAAGTTGTTCGAGCCGATCCTCATGCCTATCCAGCCGATCTCGAATCTCATTGAACACGACATTCATGCGCTCAAATTGTTGCTGCATAGCCCGCATGATCGCAGTCTGATCAGCCGCTCCTCCATCACTCGGATCAATCCTGCCACCGTGCTCTTGAGACATAGTGAGCTGCAAATGAAATATTACAAACAAAGGGGGATCCTCACTCACTCCCTCACATGTTGCACTCAGTTGGAAAACACTCGTGTTACACTCAGAAAATTGAGTTCTCTCTGCTCACTTGTTTTCCTCCAAAAAGTTCTAGAGAAACTAAGCAAGTCAAATAAGCAATCACTTGTTCAACCCAACAAACTCAGAACACCGATTCTAGGCTCAATTGGATCGAGGTTACGATGTCAATCAAGGAATGATGAAAAGACGATATGAAGTAAACAGAAATGATGATATGATGAAGCAAAATAGAACAAAGCAAATCAAAGCAGCACAATGGAGATGGTAAGTAGAGTAGAAAAAAAATGCAAATGGAAATGGAATCACGGCAGCCACAAATGGCACTAGGTGTATATCACGAGATGCAGTCCAACAAATCAAACGATCTTTGTTCTTCCTTTTCTTTTCTGTTCACTTTTTTTTTTCTTTGTGTTTTTTTTTGTTCTTCTTTTTGTTGTTCCTCTTTTTTTTTTTCCCTTCTTCTTCTTCATCTTCTTCTTTTTTTTTTTTTTTTTTTTCTGAAACAACTAGAAAGTAGATGAAGATAAACAAGATGAGTATGGACTGATTGTGATAAAAATATAAACACTACGATAGATAGATAAACCTGATTTGGAGCCAAGCTCTGATACCAAAGATGATGTGAACCTCGACGAACAATGCCGCGAGACCCAGCAACAATAAGATTTGGAACTCAGTTCCGGGATCGTCCAAAGGAGGTTTCGAGGGATGGAATATTGACCCGTTGATTATAGAGAATCAAGAACCAATATTATGAGAAAATGGAGAATATCGACCCAATAGTTATAACAGAACCAAGAACCGATATTATAAGAGTGCTGAGAAATTACAAGTGCTCACCCGTAATCCCTACAGAGTTGCTGAAGAACAACAAGGAGGAAAACTCTCTCAAAATAGAATGTTTGCTGCCCCCTTTGATATCTACTCAAGACATTATATAGAACTGAAAATGGTAGTTTCCAAGGCATGGAAAAAGAAGATAATGAATGCAAGTCTTCATGCAAACTCCTTCTAGCTATTCTCCACTTGGGAATTCATCCAAAATGTAGGTGGCATTAAATGACACACCAATTCCAACCAAAATGGTGTGTTTTCCCATCATTCTAGTATGGTATTTGACTAGGAACATGTTGCATCATGATATTCCATTCTTCCACAGCTGATTGGCCCAATTTAGGGTCGACTTGTATGAAGTTGATCATTCGGCATGGCATCGACTGTAACTCCATAGCCTGCCCTTCCAAGATATGAGATGTCAATGCTTGCACAATACGTTGAACTTGCTTGACCTCTGTTTTCGTTATCGGCTCAGCTGGTATGTGCAAGTCCCCTTCATGCTCCTCTTGGTTCGGGACGTACATCTCGACTTGCAGTCCCGTTTCATTGGCTTGGAGCTGATCCGGAGTTGTATCAGTACTTGATGACACATAAGTCCGAATCCTTTGAAAAGTTCAAAGAATTCAAGAATGAAGTACAGAACCAGCTTGGCAAGAGTATTAAGATACTTCGATCCGATCGAGGTGGAGAATACCTTAGCCATGAGTTCCGTGACTATCTAGCTGAGTTTGAGATTCTATCCCAACTCACTCCTCCTGGAACACCACAGTTGAATGGTGTATCCGAACGGAGGAATCGTACCTTATTAGATATGGTACGATCTATGATGAGTCACACAGATCTTCCGACATATCTATGGGGATATGCTCTAGACACGGCAGCTTTCATTCTCAACCGAGTTCCATCCAAGGCCATGATTAAGACACCATATAGGATATGGACTGGGAGAGATGCCCAGGTGTCTTTCATGAGGATTTGGGATTGTGAGGCTTACGTTAGACGTCAAGTCTCAGACATATTAGGACCCAAATCCGATAAGTGCTACTTTATTGGATATCCCAAGGAAACTAAGGGATATTACTTCTACATTCCCAGTCAACATAAGGTAGTTGTGGCAAAGACTGGGGTCTTTCTAGAAAGGGACTTTGTTTCTAGAAAGACTAGTGGGAGTGCGTTAGATCTTGAAGAAGTTCAAGATGCGAACAATAGCACTGATGCCTCGATGGAAATTGAACTGGAACCACAAAATGTTGTGGATGATGTTGTTCCACAAGGAGTTGAGGAACAACAACCAGTTTAAGTAGACATACCTCTTCGTAGGTCTGATAGGGTACGTCGTCAGCCTGAGAGATACTCATTTCTCTTGTCTGACCATGATGACGTTATGCTCATAGAGGATGAGCCTACCACCTATCAGGAAGCTGTGATGAGACCAGATTCCGAGAAATGGCTAGAAGCCATGAGATCCGAAATGGAATCCATATACACCAACCAAGTATGGACTTTAGTTGATCCACCTGAAGGGGTAAAACCCATTGGGTGCAAGTGGGTCTTTAAGAGAAAGACTGACATGGATGGACTTATCTATAAGGGTCGCTTGGTAGCTAAAGGTTTCAAGCAGATTCATGGTATTGACTATGATGAAACCTTTTCTCCAGTAGCGATGTTTAAGTCCATTCGGATCATGCTTGCTATTGCAACCTACCATGACTATGAGATATGGCAGATGGATGTCAAAACCGCGTTTCTTAATGGAAACTACTCGAGGATGTGTACATGACACAACCTGAGGGTTTTGTAGATCCACAGCATACTAGCAGAGTATGCAAGCTGCATAGGTCCATTTATGGACTAAAGCAAGCTTCTCGGAGCTGGAATCTTCGATTCGATGATGCAATCAAACAGTTTGGTTTCATCAAGAATGAAGATGAACCTTGTGTCTACAAGAAGGTTGTAGGGGACATAGTTGTCTTCCTCATATTGTATGTGGATGACATACTGCTCATTGGGAAGGACATCCCTATGCTTCAGTCTGTCAAGACCTGGCTAGGGAGTTGCTTCTCAATAAAGGACTTAGGTGAGGCATCCCGCATTCTAGGGATATAGATCTATAGAGATAGATCTAAGAGATTGCTTGGCCTAAGTCAGAGTACATACATTGACAAGGTACTCCTTCGGTTTGCCATGCGGAACTCCAAGAAGGGATTTCTGCCGATGTCACATGGCGTGAGTCTTTCGAAGACTCAAGGTCCCTCTTCTAGAGAGGAGAGAGACCGCATGGATCAAATCCCTTATGCCTCAGCCATAGGATCAATCATGCACGCCATGCTATGTACTCGACCTGATGTCTCGTATGCTTTGAGCATGACGAGCAGATACCAATCAGATCCAGGTGAGAGTCACTGGATAGCTGTCAAGAATATTCTTAAGTACTTAAGAAGGACTAAAGAATATTTCTTGATATATGGAGGCAATGATGAGCTAGCTGTAAAGGTTTACAGTGATGCTAGCTTCCAGACCGACCAGGATGACTATAGATCGCAGTCGGGGTTCGTATTTTGCATTAATGGTGGTGCTGTCAGCTGGAAGAGTTCGAAGCTGATTCTACAACAGAAGCCGAGTACATTGCTGCATCAGAGGCAGCAAAGGAGGCAGTTTGGATCTGCAAGTTCATCACTGAACTTGGGGTGGTTCCTTGCATTGCTGACCCCATTGAGCTCTATTGTGACAACAATGGAGCTATAGCACAAGCGAAGGAACCTCGCTCACACCAGCGGACCAAACACATACTACGGCGCTTCCATCTCATTCGAGAGATCATCGAGAGAGGAGATGTGAAGATTTGCAGAGTACCTACAGAGGCTTTGGCACAGAAGAAGCATGATTGTCACACTAGGTCATTTGGGCTTAGAGCCTACACTGATTGACACTAGTGCTAGTGGGAGATTGTTAGCTAGAGCCCTAGAGCCAATCATTTGATGATTTTATTTTGGACTTATTGTATCATATTCTATATAAATAAAGACATTTGGATTTTGGTTATTATACTTACTTATATTGGTGCCAAATAAACTAAGTATAATAATGTCCTTGAGTAGATGGTTCTCACCTATATCAATCGATTAGTTGAACCGATAGTGAGATGATATAGGGAACACTACTCTTAATCATTCCTAGTCGAGTATTAACATTCAGGGACAATGTTAATGCAATAAGACTAGCATGTAGGTCAACTCGATGACTTGATCTCACAAGTCATGGATATAGAGATATCAAGTTGACACATGGGTATACATTAGAGAATGTATACTAAATGACCCGCCATGAGAAAGTATCATGGATCGTTATATGAGTGTCATATACTTTCTCATGTGGCTATTAGTATGACTACTAGTCCTTAGACCTGAAGTCACCATAGATACCTACATAAGGAGTTATGTACTTTGGTTTCGTCAAACGTCACCGGTAACTGGGTGGACTATAAAGGCGATTACTGGGTATATAACAAATTATGCAGAGGGATGTGAGTGATGTAGATGAGATCTACTCCTCCTATATGACGGGAGAGACATCGGTATTCTTGATAGAGTGAGACCACGAAGTGCATGGCCATGCCCAAATGAGTCAATATTGGATATTGAGCTCATTTGATTTAGTGAGTCTACTTGGAGTTCAAGATTTAGATTGATTAGAGGATGACACGGTCTATGCCTCATATTGATCAATCTAGATGTCTAGGATAGAAGGACACTTGTCATATATTGTGAGGAGTCACAATTAGTAGTCACAAGGTGATGTTGGATCTCGACATTTCTTGTAACTTGGGTAGTAATGATGTGTTGCTAGATACCGCTTATTACTTATGCTCCTAAATGGGTTTAGGGCATTGCCAACGTTACAAGAACCTATAGGGTCACACACTTAGGACAATTAGATGGAGATTAGGTTCATATGATGAATCAAGAGGATGAGATTCATTTGATGAATCAAATTGGATTAAGAGTAATCCTAATTGGGCTAACTTGAGTTCGACTCAAGTTGATTCATGTGTTCAATGAGTCTAATTTAGATTTTAACTCATTGAATCAATTTAATTAAATGAATTAGATTCATTATATTAAGTTGGCTTGAATCAAATGGTTGGATTCGATCAACCATAGAAGAGATTTGGTCAAGTTTGACTTGACTTGAGAGGAAGATTAAAAGTCAAGTTTGACTTGACTTTATGCCACCTCATTGGTGAGTTGGCATTGATGTGGACCAATGATGTTACTCCACATCATCATAGGTGCCACCTCATGGAAGTTACAAAGCCATTATCTTTAATAGCTTCACATTAATTGCACTTAATGCAATTTTGGGAGTTACACAATGGAGAGTGGCCGGCCACTTTTGTTTTGAATGAGAATTCAATTTTTCATTCAAGTGTTTATTTTCTTCCTTCTTCCTCTCAAGCTCTCCCTCTCCTCCTTCCTTGGCCGAACCACATAGGTGCTAGCACACCTTGGTTTTTGGTCACCTCCACCTAGTGTGTTCGTGTGGATACGTGTAGAGAGTTGTCTACATTGACAACTTCGAGATCCGGCGTACCGAGGACGAGCGGGATACGCAAAAGGGCACGCAACAAGGGTAAAGATCTTCATCATGTAGATCTAGAAGTTTTGTAACTCGTACTCGTATGTTTTCGAATTTTTCTTCGCACGAGATCCATTGGATAGGGTGATTCGGGGTTTCCGCGACGCGAAAAACCGGTTTTCGCGGCCCGAAAAACCCAACACCTCTTCCCCTATTCTTCTACTTTGTGGCTGGCAGCATCACCTTCTTGGAGAGATTTTGGTGGCTGGATTGTGCTTGGAGAAGAAGAAGAAAAGGAGACATTGTTTCCTAGCATCCCTTGGAGATTGGTTGGTGGCCGAAACTTAACATCCTTGAAGGTTGTTGGTGGCCGTAACTTGGAAGCAAGAAGAGAAGGCTTGAGTGGATTTCATCTTGGAAGATCGTCTCCCACACGACGTCCAAGAGAAGGAGAGTAATACAATAAAAGATCAAGAGGTCTATAAGCTATAAAAGGTATAACTAGTTATTAGTTTCTGCATCATAACTAGTTCATCTTTTGTATAGATCTTGAAAAAACCAAACACAAGAGGTTATCGGTTTTTAAGTTATCATTTTTATTATCGATTTTATTTTTTGATTTCATGTTTCGATAATGTGTTTCTATCGAGGTCTCTTTAGTTAAACCTAGTTTACTGTAAGAAGTTAAATATCCAATTTCTCTGTGAGGCTTTGTCTAGGAAGTGATAGATGATCTCATACCCATGAAGGCCTAGTGCCTCGCCATGTTTAACCTGGAAGCCGATCTTAGAAATAGATATTTGATAACTTCTGTAATATGGTTTAACTTAGGAAGATCACATCGGTTGAACTTGGAGTAAGAATGTTAAATTTCATTCCCAATCCAAGTTTAACTTCTAAAGGGAAATTTGGATTAATAATATTAAGCATCGTTTGCAATCCAAATTTAACTTTAGTAGAGCACATGGGTAGCTAGGATAGTTCTATGCTTGTATAAATTTTTGTACAAGGGAACTAGGACGGTATTCTGAGTAGCAACCAACAATTGGTATCAGAGCTAGGTTTTAACCTCTGTATGTTTGGTTTTAGTTTAATTTTGCACATGTCATACATATTTTAGGCAGGATAATAGTAGGATGTTCAAATAGATTAACTCTGTGGTTGCAGGCTCCAACTACTATGACCTATTGTGATTGTGTGTGATTGGACACTCGGACATGTCGAGGCCATTTATGTGAGTGCATGATTGTACTTATTAAATACAGCAGGAGCTGTATTAGTTTTAGGATTTTACATTATTGTTCGATCTATATTCTATGTACATTCCTTTGTGGAATATAGGATCGATATATGTAAAATTTTATTTTTGTCGCGGATCGTATCCTTGCGAGGCGTGGTACTATTTGAGGACCAGAGGCGTAGCGAAAAAAGTGCCAAGATAGATGCGATGACGTTGCGGTGGCTAAAGATGGCAGCAGCTAGGGTTGGCAACACACGGACGACAGTGATGGAAGATGTCATAATAGTTGGAAAATTATTTTTCTATATTTATTGCTTTTATTTCCTGTGAGGTGTGTGTGTGCATGTTAAAAATCCTCATCTTAAATAACTAAGTGGGAGAGGGATTTATAAATAAATTCCATTGTCTCCATTTTTAGTTTGTAAGTGATGCAAACAAACTTGCGCGTTGGCTCTGAGTGCCTCCTTCCACATCGGATGAGTTTGTTTGCGGATCACTATATCAAACTTCCTTTATGGATGGTTATAGTGAATTATTTAGGAGCATATGATCTTCTCCAACTGAAGGGACACAATCCTATTTAATGGACTAAGTATCAAGTAATGGTATACACTTAGGCGCATTTAATAGTATCCTCCCCATCGGAGTCATTGCTATTATCTGTGTGACCAAAGGAATACCAACTATTAATTTTATTTGTCATAAAGTTAGGTTGACAAGAATAAAATTAATGGGTAAAACCTCCTCTTACAAATGTTTGAATTTGTATATGTCCACACTATCGTAGCATACAAAATTCACGGTAATTTGAGGTGTTGGTGAATTTAAATAATATTATTTAAGGACTCAATATTATTCTAAATTCTAAAGTTTTGGCCAAAATTTATTTTGTGATTCTTAGGATGACTTTTAACCCACTGGGTATTATTCTGAAAGAGAACAAATTTACTGGTCCAAATTACATAGATTAGAAAAGAAACCTAGACATTGTCTTAACTGCTGAAGGCTATAAGTTTGTACTGCTAGAGGTCTGCCCTAATGAGCCTAGTAGTGATTCTAGTGAAGAGGAGATTGAATATTATAAGAAATGGGTCAAGGCTGATGAGATGGCGCGGTGTTACATTTTGGCTTCTATGTCAAATGTGTTGCAACATCGACATCAGTCCATGCCTACAGCCTTAACTTGATGTACAATCTCAAGGAACTCTTCGGACACCAGAATCAGGCTAATAGGCAAGAGGCAATGAGAAACTTAATGACAACCACCATGTCTGAGGGGGTACCCATAAGGGATCATATCCTCAAAATGATGGCTTACTTAAACTAGATATAAATCCTTGGAGCTGAAATCGATGGGGAAACCCAGGTCGATATTGTTCTCCAAACGCTACCCAAAAGTTTTGAGCAGTTCCGCCTGAACTACAATATGAATAAAAGGATTTATTCATTGGTGAACTACTAACAGAACTTCAGGCAATAGAAGGGTTATTTCGTTATAATTCTCAAATTCACTTTGCTAAAAATGTTTCTACTTCTAAGTCGAAAGGCAAGAAGAAGAAGAAGAAACAAGCTGGCTCAGAAAAAAAAGTGAATCGAACTCTAGGTACTGGACTAAAAGCAAGAGTGAAGAAGTCGAAGGGTAAGTGCTTCATTTGTAAGCAGTCTGGACATTGGAAGGCAGACTGTCCTAGTAGGAAAGAGAACAATAAAGGTATATCTTATTCTCTAGTAGTTGAAACATTTTTAATGGTGTTATCTACCAGTACTTGGTGTGTAGATACAGGAGCTACTGATCATGTTTGCAATACATTGCAGGGGTTCCAGGAAACCCGACGACTATATAAGGGAGAGATAACCGTTTACATGGGCAATGCTACGAAAGTTGCGGTTGTTGCAGAGGGAGACATCTATTATCATTTGATAGAAATAGAATTTTGATTTTGAGAAATTGTCTTTATGTACCAATTTTTAGAAAGAATTTAATTTTGATTTCTAAACTTTTTATGAATGGATATACTGTTTCTTTTGATGACAAGGTGGTTGTCAAGGAAAATAGGGTAGTTATCTGTTCTGGTACATTAGTTGGCAATTTGTATACTCTAAATCCGATAACTCCCACAAAGCAACAAATGAAAATAATAACACATCCTCTAATTCTAATAAGAGAAAGGAACCTTCAAAAATGAACCAAACATATCTTTGATATCTAAGACTTGGTCATATTAACTTGAGTAGGATTCAAAGGCTAATAGCTGATGGACTCTTGGGTTCATTAGTGTTGGAAAACTTTCCAACCTGTGAATCTTGCTTGGAAGAAAAAATGACCAAGAGACCTTTTAAGGCCAAGGGGTATAGAGAAAAAGATGTGTTGGAATTGGTTCATTTAATTTGTGTGGACCTATGACTATCCAGGCAAGAGGTGGTTTCGAATATTTCGTCTCTTTCATAGACAACTATTCGAGATATGGGTACATTTACTTGTTGCGCTGCAAGTCTGAGTGCTTTGATAAGTTGAAAGAGTACAAGGCTGATGTGGAGAAATGTCACGGTAAAAGTATCAAGACACTATGGTCAGATCGTGGTGGCAAGTACCTCTCAGGAGAGTTTAGGAATTACTTATCAGAGGTTGGGATTCAATCCCAATTGTTTGCACTTGGTACACACCCCAACAAAATGGTGTGGCAAAACAAAGGAATAAGACTCTTATGGAAATTGTTAGATCGATGATGATCTATTCAAAATTACCAAATTCATTCTGGGGATATGCTTTAAAAATGGTTGTGTACATTTTGCACTTGGTACCTTCTAAATCCCCTCTACTCCCACGGAATTATGGAATGAGCGTAAGCCTAGTCTGAATCATATTCGAATATGGGTAGTCCAGCACATGTGCTGAAGGGAGATACTGATAAGTTGGAATCTCATACAGAAGTTTGATTATTTATGCGTTATCCTAAAGGAACGAAAGGTGGTTTGTTTTATAGTCTTAAAGATCAGAAGGTCATTGTTAGCATGAATGCTCGATTTTTAGAAGAGGACTATGTAATAAACCATAAACCCATGAGTGAAATTGTTCAAGAAGAAATAAGAGAGGACATGTCTACTTTAGTACCAACAGTGCAAGATGAAATATCACAAGGAATTGTAACACGTATCACAAATGATACACAACTACAGACAGTACCTCGTCGTAGTGGATAGGTTGCGAGGCAACCTGAAAGATTCATGTTTTTGGGAGAGTCATCAGACTTGATCCCAGGTAAACATAAACCTGATCCCTGAACATATGACAAAGCACTCCAAGATAAAGATGCAGCATCTTGGTAAAGAGCAATGAATTCAGAAATAGAATTTATGTATTCTAACAAAGTCTGGGAGCTAGTAAAACCATCTAATAGTGTAAAAGTTATTGGATGTAAATGGATCTCCAAAAGGAAAATAGGGATAGACAGGAAGGTAGAAACCTTCAAAGCAAGTCTTGTTGCGAAGGGGCATACTCAGAAAGAGGGAATCGATTATGAGGAAACCTTTTCGCCAGTAGCTATTCTTAAGTCTATCCGAATACTCTTATCTATTGCTGCTCATATGGATGTGGTTTGGTAAATGGATGTCAAGACAACTTTCCTTAACGGAAGTCTTGAAGAAAACATGCATATGAAGCAACCAGAGGGGTTTATTACAAAGGGCAAAGAGCATCTAATATGTAAGCTCAATCGGTCTATTTATGGACTGAAGCAAGCTTCAAGGTCTTGGAACATCCGGTTTAATGAAGTAATCCAATCGTATGAATTTATTCAGTGTCGGGATGAGTCTTGTATATACAAGAAGTGTGATGGAAACGTGGTGGTATTTCTTGTACTATATGTAGATGCCATTTTGTTAGTTGGAAACAATATCAAGGTGTTGTCGGAAGTAAGGGTATGGTTGTCCAAGAAATTTGATATGTAGGACTTGGGAGAATGTGCACATATTCTCGGGATCAAAGTACTAAGGGATCGCAAGAAAATAATGTTGTACTTATCCCAAGCTTCATATATCGATACAATCCTAGCTCTTATACTTGACCGGCTTAAGAGCCAGTCGTCCCTATTCCAGACGACTTGTAATCCGGCTAGGTTGGTTCCAAGAGCTTTATGCTGGGTGATCAACGAACCCAAGTGGGAAATGCTCTCTTCTCATGACTTTGACCACTACGTCACCTGGACCTTGACCGCCACATTATCTTCTGGCTCCGCTCTTTTTGAAAAAGAATTATTGGAGAAGAAATAAAAGAAATTATGGGAGAAAAAAAACTACTCTACATGGAAGAGGAGACTAAAACAAAAGAACTCAACTTTCTTCATTCATTATAAAAAGATACATATTTATAGACTTATTGGATAAGCACAGATACATTGAATCTAAACTTTTTTTTCTTCTATCTCGACGAAACTCTTATTCTTATCATGATTGCCACCTCATCAAATTCTATCATATCACAAACTCTCATCAAGAATTGTCACCTCATTATTCTATCTTAACAAACTTTTATCAACAACTTTTATCTCTAAAAATGAAGTTTAATTTCCAACACCCCCTCTTAAATTTGATTTTGTAACTCCAAGCAAATATCGCATTTTGATGAAGTCTTCAAACTTGAGAGGCTTAGTAAAAATATCAGTAACTTGATCTTGAGACTTTATGTATTCCACTTGTACCTCTTTTTTTTGTAATGCAGTCTCTGATATAGTGATAGCGTGTATCGATTCATTGAAAATTGAATTCTTTGCTAGCGCTATTGCAAACTTGTTATCAACTTGAATCTTGGTTGCCTCTCCTTCTAGTAAACTTAGCTCATTCAATAAATTTCTGAGCCAAATAGCGTGACAAACACACGAGGTCGCAGCCACATACTCCGCTTCACAAGTAGAACATGTAACAATAGGTTGTTTCTTTGACATCCAAGTGAAAGTTGTATCTCCCATCAAGAACACAAATCTCATAGTGCTCTTTCTATAATCCATATCTCCACTCAAATCACTGTCATTATATCCTTCAAGTTTGAACTGGTTAGATGTTGAAAAAAGCAATCCAAAATCTATCGTGCTTTTGATATAATGCAAAATTCTCTTAGCGATCTTAAGGTGAGTGATAATTGGATCTTCCATGTAGCAACTAACAAGTCTAATAGAATAAAGGATATCTGGCTACCAGGATTCATAAACTCTAGTACTTAGCCTGGAGGTCTAGAGTTCAAATCCTGTGGAAGGCAAAAATCCACTGGCCAGGGGTGGGAAGACCTAGTGAGTAACGGCACGACCGAGGATCGTCAGTTGATGACATAAAGGGTCGCCAGTTGGGCCACCCAAGGGGCCGCCAGTTGGGCCGCCCAAGAGACCGAGGGGCTGGGTTGTTACAAATTGCCTTATGTTTTTCAGGAAGTGGAGTTAACTTCCATGTACCATTCTACTTGATCACATTGGTTTCTTCATCTATCGCATCTTTTCATTTTTTACTCTTTATACCTTCTTGGAAATCTATAGGTTCACAATTCATAAAGAGATAAAAAAGAGTAATATTATCTTGATTTTCAGTTACCTCATAAATTTCCCGTAAGCTTCTAAAGTGTGGTACTCTTTCACTTGAATTTTCACTTGAAGTTGATGCAGATGAAGTATCTTGAGACTTGATGTTGGTGTTACTAGTGGAGTAGTAGGCTCCTCTCTTGTTTGCTCTACCCTTGATTGCTCCATATCTTCTTCTTTAAAGTACGAGAAGAAGTTGTAATCTACATTTTGAGATTTCCAATTACATTCTTATTCTTCATTAAATATGACATCTCAGCTGATGATTATCTTCCTAGTATATGGATTGTATATCTTATACCCTTTTAAATTAGTATTATAGCCAATAAAAATAAACTTCTTACTTTTATCATCCAGTTTGCTTCTTGCTTTATCAGGCACATGACTAGGCTATTGATGTGAACCCAACGAGAGAGATATCTCAAGAACCCACAACGAATTGAAAACAGAAAGAAGGAAGTTCTAAGTCGATAAGATGGATGAAAAGAAACCTCAACCCAATGCTTAGAAAAGCACGAACCTTGGTATAGAAGATGGAAGACGCCACAACCTTGGGATTAAGGTTGATAAGTCTTCGAACGCCACAAGGAGATGCTTTGATAAGTTCAAGTTCAATGAAGAACCAACAAGCGAGAGCCTCACCGTGTTTTAGATTGAAAAATATATCAAAGATGCATGTGTGGCCGTCACCCCCTTTATTTATAGCTATAAGGTGACCAAAAAACCCTAAAAGGCCAAAAGAAAGCCCATTTAGTAAAGGCCCATATAGACTACTTAGCCATTTTAAGCATATGGCATTATTACAACCCAAATAAAGGTAAAAATGAGTCCAAATTGAGCCAACATATCCATACTACATAGATATGAGACTTAAATACTAATTTAGCTCATCTAAGGCTCGAATTAGGTTGACTAAGTCGGATGACTTGCTCTTGGTCAAACCTTTTTCAATAGTAGCTTTGGCCTTCACATCTTCAATTAGCACATTAAGTGCTTCCTTCATCTTTTTAGCCCTAGCCCTTGTAATTGGTCCTCCATTGATGCATAATGGATCATCATTAATATCTGAAGTGGATTGAGCATGACCCATATCACTAGCTTGTTGCGCAACTTGTTCTCTTTCATTTATTCCATCATTCCCCCTCTCGTCAAAAGGATTCGTCCTCGAATCTTGATCACCTACATCAAAAGGAGAAAGATCAGAAATATTAAATGTAGCACTCACATTATACTCACCTGGTAAGTCAAGCTTGTATGCATTATCATTGATTCGAGCAATGACTTGAAATGGACCATCTCCTCGTGGATGCAACTTAGTACGACGTTTAGCTGGAAATCTTTCCTTCCTCATATGAACCCAAACCCAATCTCCGGGTTCAAAGATCACTTTCTTTCGTCCCTTGTTGGCTTGCGCAGCATATTGTTCAGTCCTCTTTTTAATTTGCAATCGAACTTTCTCATGTAGTTGCCTCACAAACTCAGCTTTTCTGGTACCATCTAAACTGGCACGCTTAGAGATAGGCAAAGGCGATAAATCTAAAGGAATTAAAGGTTTGAACCCATATACCACTTCAAAAGGAGAAAAATTAGTAGTAGAATGCATAGATCTATTATAAGCAAATTCAACATGTGGTAAACAATCTTCCCAACCTTTTAAATTCTTTTGAATGATAGCTCTCAACAAAGTAGATAAAGTTCGATTTACTACCTCAGTTTGTCCATCTGTTTGTGGATGACAAGTTGTGGAAAACAAAAGCTTTGTTCCTAACTTTCCCCACAATGTCTTCCAAAAGTAGCCTAGAAACTTTGCATCACGATCTGAAACTATGCTCCTCGGTACTCCATGAAGTCGCACGATCTCCCTAAAATATAGATCAACAATATGGTTAACATCATCTGTTTTCCTACAAGGAATAAAATGAGCCATTTTAGAAAATCTGTCCACAACCACAAAAATAGAATCCATACCTCGTTTAGACCTTGGTAGTCCTAAAACAAAATCCATGGAAATATCAACCCAAGGTTCACTAGGAATTGGTAAAGGTGTATACAGTCCATGAGGTAAAGATCTAGATTTCGCTTGCCTACATATAATACACTTCTCACAAAATTTAACTACATCCCGTTTCATTTGTGGCCAAAAGAAATGCTCTACCAACACTTCTAGAGTTTTTGTAACTCCAAAATGTCCCATTAGTCCCCCACCATGAGATTCTTGGATTAATAATTCCCTTAATGAACAATTAGGCACACACAACCTATTCACTCCAAAAAGAAACCCCCCATGTCTATAAAACTTCCCAAATGCAGTATGTTCACAAACTTCAAACACATTTCCAAAGTCAGAATCATTAGAATATAAATCTTTAATGTATTCAAATCCTAACAATTTAGTGTTTAAAGTAGAGATCAAGGTATACCTTCGAGACAAAGCATCAGCAACAATGTTTTCCATACCTTGTTTATACTTGATCACATAAGGGAATGATTCAATGAATTCTACCCATTTTGCATGACGTCTATTCAACTTACTTTGGCTCTTCAAATGATTCAACGATTCATGATTAGTGTGAATAACAAACTCTTTGGGCCACAAGTAATGCTGCCAAGTCTCTAAAGCCCTCACCAATGCATACATCTCCTTGTCATAAGTTGGATAGTTCAAAGCTGCTCCGCTGAGTTTCTCACTAAAATAAGCAAGGGGTCGACCTTCTTGTATTAGCACAGCTTCAATACCTATTCCTGATGCATCACACTCAATTTCAAAAGTTTTAGCAAAGTTAGGTAATGCAAGCAATGGTGCTGAACTTAGCTTCTCCTTAAGTAAATTGAAAGCTGAAACTTGTTCACTATCCCAACGAAACCCAACATTCTTTTTAACAACTTCAGTCAAGGGAGCAGCTATAGAACTAAAATTTTTAACAAACCTTTTGTAGAAACTTGCCAACCCATGAGAGCTACGTACCTCAGTTATCATTTTTGGTGTTGGCCATTCACGTATTGCCTTAACCTTTTCTTCATCAACCGCTATTCCCTTAGCACTAACAATATAACCAAGAAACTCTATCTGATTAGTGCAAAAAGAACATTTTTGAAGGTTAGCATACAATTTTTCATTTCTCAAAACAAGTAGAACTTTTTGTAAATGATTAAGATGTTCATCTAAATTTTTACTATAAATCAAGATGTCATCAAAATATACTACAACAAAGTTCCCAATATAAGCACGTAAAATATGGTTCATTAATCTCATGAAAGTACTAGGTGCATTAGTTAGGCCAAATGACATGACTAACCATTCATACAAACCGTACCTAGTCTTAAAAGCAGTTTTCCATTCATCTCCCTCACGCATGCGAATTTGATGATAGCCAGACTTCAAATCAATTTTAGAGAAATTGCAAGAACCATGTAGTTCATCTAGCATATCATCTAATCTAGGAATAGGATGACGATACTTTGCCGTAATCTTGTTGATAGCCCTACAATCAACGCACATCCTCCAAGTTCCATCCTTCTTAGGCACAAGCAAAACAGGAACTGAACAAGGACTCAAACTTTCTCGGACGTACCCTTTTCTCATCAATTCTTCAACTTGCTTTTGAAGCTCCTTCATCTCCATAGGATTGCTCCTATAGGCTGGTCGATTAGGGATAGCTGCTCTTGGGATGCAGTCAATTTGGTGCTCTATTCCCCTAAGTAGTGGCAATCCATCAGGAACTTCTTCAGGAAAGACATCATCAAATTCCTGCCAAAGAGATTTAACAACACTAGGCAAAGAAGGGTTAAGATTGTTAGTGTTGAAATAAGCCTCCTTATACAAAAGTATAATCATCGTCTGTTGAGAATAAAAAGCTCTCTTAACCTCTCTTTCTTTTGCATAAAAGCTCCCTTTTTTACTCTCTAGATTTTTTGTTTCTTTTTCATTCTTTTTTTCACTCCTCTCATCCTCACTTTTTCTTTTCTCACACTCCTTTTCTTTTCCATTTTTTTTCTCTCACAATCTTTTCTTTTTTCACTCTCATTTTTTATCCTCAATTGATCTTCATATACTCGCTTAGGAGTTAATGGTACAAGAGTTACAAGTTTACCATGCATCTTAAAAGAATATTTATTTGTGAACCCATCATGTATGACCCTCCTATCAAATTGACATGGTCTACCTAAAAGCAAATGACTTGCATGCATTGGTACTACATCACAAAGAACATCATCATGATACCTACCAATGGATAATGAAACCAATACTTGCTTAGTGACCTTAACCTCCCCGCAATCATTCAACCATTGTAGTTTATAAGGTCTAGGATGTTTAGTGGTTGGTAAGCATAATTTCTCAACCAAGATAGTACTAGCAACATTAGTGCAACTTCCTCCATCTATAATCATACTACATACCTTGTCTTTGATGTGGCAACGAGTATGAAATATGTTGTCTCGTTGTTCTTCATCTTCTTCCTTCACTTGCACATTTAGAGCACGCCTAGTGACAAGGGCTTCACCTTCAACGACATACTCTTCTACATCACTTTCCATCAATGGTGGCAAGGCATTATCATCTTCAGACTCACTCTCAGTTTCAATATCACCATTTTCTTTCAAAAACATACTTCTTTTGTTTGGACATTGTGAAGCGATATGTCCTCTTCCCAAATACTTAAAGCATTTAATATCTCTATTTCTTGAAGATTGGATAGGTTCTTTACCTTTAACCAATGGAGAATTAGCATCTTTATTCTTCAAAAACTCAGTCTTACTCTTTGATGCAACTTTATCATCTCTTTTGTTCCAACTAGATTTCCAAGTGGATGAATTAGAACTTTGACCATGTTTGATTGAACCCTTCCTTTTGAGTTGCCTTTCAACTTTCATGGACATATGCACCCATATCTTCAAGCTCCACATAATGTTGCAACTCTACTATATTTGCAATTTCTGAATTCAAACATTGTAAAAATCTTGCCATGGTTGCTTCTCGGTCCTCCTCCACATTGACTCGAATCATGGCAATCTCCATCTCTTTGTGGTATTCCTCCACGGTCTTGGATCCTTGTGTTAGACTTTGTAGCCGTTGGTACAAATCTCGATAGTAATGTGATGGAATGAACCTCTTCCTCATAATTGATTTCATTTCTTCCCAAGTGCCAACGAGTCTCTCGTTGTTTCTTCTTCTGCTTAGAATAACTTGATCCCACCAAATAATAGCATAATCAATAAATTCGACAGCAGCAAGTTTTACCGTCTTCTCTTCAGAGTAGTTGTGACAATCAAATACTAATTCCACTTTCTTTTCCCACTCCAAATATGCGTCTGGATCACTTTTACCTTGAAAAGAAGGAATCTTCAATTTGATGTTTCCCAAGTTTCTATCAACATAATCAGTCATCCTTCCCCTTCTACCACCAATTCTAATGCCACCAGATCTGCCACTAGAAACTCTATCATCAATGTCCTCAGAAATGCCATCATCATCATCGTTGTTGTCTTCACGGTTATATTGCCTTGAAATTTGTGTGGGAACTCTACCAGCTTGGCTATTTTGCAATTCAGTAATTACAGCATCTTGTCTCTCCAATCTGTCGAGGATTTGATTGAATCTGATTTCCATGCGTTCCAAGTGTTGTCTCAAGGCACGTTGTTCAAGTGTTTCTCTAGGTCTTGCTTCTTCTCCACTTGTCGCCATTAATGCAATATGTTGTCACTCAATCTCTCAACTCGCTAATGTTAGCTCTTTAAGGAGCTTAGAATTGTGGTAATTCCTTGTAAACGATCGTTGACTGATTGAAAATCCCAAAGGTATAGGATAAAAGAAAGGAAATGATAGAAGAATGCAAATTGCAGAATTGAAAAATTAAATTAAGTTCAGAAAGGAAATTTGCTAGAATTGAATCTAGGCAAAACTTATGCGAATGCGGGACTAAGAGATAAAGATATTTGAAATAAGAACTGAAAAGGATCTTGCCAGAACTTAATTTAGGCAGGTGTAGAATTAAATTTAGGCAGAACTTTAAAAGAAATGCGGAATAGGAAAGTGCAAGTATATTAGGTAAAACTTTAAAGGAAATGCGGAATAGGAAAGTACAAGTATATTAGGCAAAACTTTAAAGAAATTGCGGAATTGGAAGGTGCAAATATACTAGGCAAATTATTAAAGAAAAATACGGAATTGGAAAGTGTAAATATAATAGGCAAAACTTTAAAAGAAATGCAGAATTGGAAAGTTCTAGTATAGAAATAACAATTCCCTACACTCAACTTTTTTTATTTATTTATTTTTCAAATTTTTTTTTTGAATTTCGGCCCTTTTTTTGCCGAAAAAAATAATTTTTTTTTGAATTTCGGCGTTTTTTTTTACAATTTTTTTTTTGCCGATTTTTTTTTTAAATGTCAACTTTTTTTTTTTTACCGAAAATAATTTGCTAGCACCAAGACGAATAAAACTCACTAGGATTGAGATGATAATGATAAGCAGATAATTTTGAACAAATTGACAAAATTTCAAGCACAAAGAGAAAAGGATAACCAAATCAATTTAGAAAAACTTGGCTCTGATACCAAATGATGTGAACCCAACGAGAGAAATATCTCAAGAACCCACAACGAATTGAAAACAGAAAGAAGGAAGGTCTAAGTCGATAAGATGGATGAAAAGAAACCTCAACCTAATGCTTAGAAAAGCACGAACCTTGGTATAGAAGATGGAAGATGCCACAACCTTGGGATTGAGGTTGATAAGTCTTCGAACGCCACAAGGAGATGCCTTGATAAGTTCAAGTTCAATGAAGAACCAACAAGCGAGAGCCTCACCGTGTTTTAGATTGAAAAATATATCAAAGATGCATGTGTGGCCGTCACCCCCTTTATTTATAGCTATAAGGTGACCAAAAAACCCTAAAAGGCCAAAAGAAAGCCCATTTAGTAAAGACCCATATAGACTACTTAGCCATTTTAAGCATATGACATTATTACAACCCAAATAAAGGTAAAAATGAGTCCAAATTGAGCCAACATATCCATACTACATAGATATGAGACTTAAATACTAATTTAGCTCATCTAAGGCTCGAATTAGGTTGACTAAGCCGGATGACTTGCTCTTGGTCAAACCTTCTTTAATAGTAGCTTTGGCCTTCACATCTTCAATTAGCACATTAAGTGCTTCCTTCATCTTTTTAGCCCTAGCCCTTGTAATTGGTCCTCCATTGATGCATAATGGATCATCATTAATATCTGGAGTGGATTGAGCATGACCCATATCACTAGCTTGTTGCGCAACTTGTTCTCTTTCATTTATTCCATCAGCTATACTCCCAAAAACTCTTAGATGAGAAATCCTAAGTTTCCTTCCGCTCCATGCTTCTTGTGGTGTCTTGCACCACACACTCCTTGTTGGTGATCTGTTGGATAAATATACTGCACAAGCAACCACTTCTGCCCAAAGTTCTTTAGGTAGTCCCTTACTTTTGAGAATGCTCCTTGCCATGTCAAGGATGCCAATTCTTTCTTTCCGCAACTTCATTTTATTGAGGGGATCTTGGAACCGTCAAGGGTCGTCGTATTCCGTTGGCTTCACAAAATTCTTGAAACTCCTTTGAAGTAAATTCTCCTCCTCGATTAGAACATATAGCTTTGATCTCGAGATTGCTCTCCTTTTCTATGGTAGCTTTAAATTTCTTGCTATACCGAAGACCTCCAATTTTTGCTTCAAGAAGTATATCCAAGTTTTCTGAGAAAAGTCATCTATGAAAAGAATGAAATAATTACTCTTACCAAGTGAACTTGATTTTATCGTGCCGCAAACATCCATATGTATAAGTTCAAGTGGATTTTGTGCCCTTGAACTTAATTTCTTTGTAAAACCTCTTCTAAATTGCTTCCCACATAGGCATGCTTCACATAATTGATTACCATGTTTGATGGAAGGTAGTCCTCTCACCATCTCCTTCTTTGAAAGCAATTCTAATCCTCCAAAATTGAGATGCCCAAATCGAAGACAATTGACAACATCATTTTGAATATTAAGCAAGAGCATTCTATTTCTTGACATAAGTAACCAATATCATCTTTTAAGATAAGCATATTATCTTTTAGATGAATATCATATCCTTTTTTCAAGAGTCGTCTTAAGCTCAAAATATTACTCTTCATATTTGGCACAAAGAAAACATTTGAGATAAATTCAAGTTTTCCATTTTCAAATGGATGAGAATGTTACCTTTGCCTTTCACCTCAATCTTTGATTCATCTCGGAAGGATATATTACCACCTACTATTCATCAAGCTCTACGAACATGTTCCTTTTCCCACACATATGGTTTCTTGCACGAGTGTCAAGATACCAGATTGTATTTTCATCTCTTTCATTATCTTTATATGTTAGCAGTAGAGTGTCATTTTCTTCTTTCCTTTCTTCCATATATTTGCTCTTTCATATACTTTGTTCTTGGGCGATCTACATTCTTTAGCATGATACTCAAATTTGTCACAATTGTAGCACTTAACTTGAGATTTATCATACCTCGAGTTTGTGTACACTCTTTCACGTCCTCTTGTTGAATGTTCTCCTCTTTCATTGTTGTTATTGGAAACCCATCCTTGCTCATTAGTACGACCTCACCCATATCCATGACCTCTTCCACATTAACTTCTATTTGTTATTAAATTTTTCATCTTTCTTTGTCGGTTGAAGAGTGGTCTTTAGGAGTTGTTGAGTAATTTCTTCATTTATATTCTTCTTTTCTTCATGATCTTATAATGAACGTAGGAGTTGCTCTATCAAATTTTGAATCCAATGATTAAAGAATTTTCTCAATGATAATTACTTCTTTTAGTTTCTCACCATTTCTCTTTAGTTGAATGAAAATAGTAGAGACTCTAGAAAAATAATCTGATACCAACTTAGCTTCTTTCATATGAAGAGCATCAAATTCACTTCTTAATGTCTGAAGTTGTACCTTTCTTTCCTTCTCCTTGATATTTTACAAAAAGACTTGGTGCTTTTCCCATGCTTGCTTGGCTGAAGTAACACTTGACATTTTCTCAAATTCATCCTCTTCTAAAACTTGATAAATGAGGAAGAGAGCCTTCTTATCTCTCTTTCTTAAATCTCTCAGCCTATCTTTTTCAATCGGAGATAACGCCGAATCATCACACGGCTGAACGTAGCCTTTTTCTATAACTTCCCAAATATCATGAGCTGGAGCACCTTCATCTTGATACTCTAGTTATTATAATTACTTGCCTTGAGTACTGAAACTTGGAAGGAAATCATACCACCATTAGACATAGCTCTGATACCACTTTGTTGGAAAAAGAATTATTGGAGAAGAAATAAAAGAAATTTGATGGGAGAAAAAAAAACTACTCTACATGGAAGAGGAGGCTAAAACACAAGAACTCAACTTTCTTCATTCATTGGAAAAGGTACATATTTATAGGCTTATTGGATAAGCACTAATCTTAGATACATTAAATCTATACTTTTTTTTTCTTCTATCTCCACAAAACTCTTATTCTTATCATGATTGCCACCTCATCAAATTTTATCCTATCACAAACTCTCATCAAGAATTGCCACCTCATTATTTTATCTTCACAAACTTTAATCAACAACTTTTATCTCTAAAAATGAAGTTTAATTTCCCAATGCTCATTATAATCCGTATCAATGTTGATCATATGGAAAGGCATTTGGTCTCTTGTTTAGCCGACTTTGAACTCGAATTTTATGAAATAAAAAGGAACGCCAAAGTAGAAGAGAAAACTAAAACTACAAATATGGAGCCAGAGTCAAATAAGGAAACTCTTCCATCTGATATAATGGATGAAACTCTTGTCATCATAGTAGATTATAGAGTCATTTATAAGACCCTTCCTTATACACAAATTTCTTATGGACATCAAAGCACCCACTAATCTCGTGGTATGAAATTTGCACACCCAACAAGGATAGTGAATATGGGTGCAAAAATTTAAAAAATATGGAACAAAGACCCACTCTCAAAGGTACTTTTGCGTATACATGAAAAGTAGGACTCCTCATGGATCAAATGGATTCACCATACATACTTAGCCAAAGCAGACATATAGACTTGGTAGGTGAAAGACATAGATTCTCCATTGATTAAGAAATTTCTAAAGATAAGAGATGAGATATATTTCTAGGAGTCAAAAAAGATTAATGTACCATGGAATGGAAACCTTATATTCAAGCCATCCATGCCTTCACAGTCTAGTTGCCATCTCATGGGCGATTGTCTACCAAAGATAGACTACCCTACATGGCATAAAGTTATATACATTTGGTGGAAATGTGGAGACACAGGAGTACATCTTCTTTAGATTCCCTATCGTCATGCAACTATGGGGAGAGTAAGAAGTTGACTTTGGATGCCCTAAGAGATGAGTTTTTATCGGCGCATTTTATGGGACTTTAAGCAACACTTCTAAGGGCTTGTGTTTTGGTGAAAGCATATCACGTAGATATATCCTATATAATCTATCATATATGGCATGCAAGGAACCGTAGCTTTTTTGAGGGAGGAAGGATAAATATTGTGAGTATTGATTGGAAAGTATAGATGTATGTTCACATATTCTTGAACACCTATTTAGATCGGATAGTTTGTCGGACATGAAAAGCTAGTCAAGTCCCCCATTTGTACATCTTTTGTTACTTAATGCAAATTTACCTTACTAAAAAAAAAGTGCCAAATTTGAGTCATTGGAGTCTTTGTTTATAATCTCTTGGAGAGCTTTGGACACTTAATATACCACATTTCATCTAAGATTTCCTATACTCAAGGTTCTTAAGTGCTCAAAAGTCTCCAAGAGCATAGACAAGGTCAAAGGCTTCTTTCTCATCAATTTCTTTGCAATCTACTCACTATTCTAGCTTTTATTATCATCTCTGGGGAGAGATGAAGTTGTTATTATTGAAAGAAATCCCTATTGAGGGCCAAGGTTATTAAGCTTGTGAAATCCCAAAGGTTAAGTCAAAATGATTCTAGGTTTATAAAGGATTACCATGTTACCTCTTGTAAAGGTGGTAGATTAGTGAAATCTTTCAAGACAAACATGTTATAAGCAATGGAATAGAAGTGGGCCTCCAATCTTTGTAATGCCATTGTGTTAGTGTTGTGTTTAATTTTCTTTCATTTCCTCTACATATTAATCATGACATGACCAACTAATCACACATGAGCAACCTCATTCTACTAATGATTGTATTTTTTTTTTATGTTTATTTGAGATGATTGATGATTTAGAGATATCGTTTGTTCACCACCAAAAGATAAATATAGATATCTTATTGATGTAATGGTGAATGAAGAAGAAAAACTACATATCTAATAGAAGAATAATTTATGCATTGATGTGTAGTATTCCAAAAGAGGAGTTGAAGAAAGTAGGGAATAAAATTAGTGCTAATGAATTGTATAATAAGCTCGTTAAGTTTCATGATTTTAGATTCTAAGATTGTCAAGAGAGATCTTTTACTGACACAAATGTCAGTATTCAAGATGAAAGAGGGAGAGATTGTTGCCTAAATGTGTAGGATCAAAAAGAATTTAGATTTCTCTATAATGATATGATATTATCCACTTTGGGCCCAAGCTCTCATGGTTTTGCTCTTGGACTCTATCCAAAAGGCCTCATACTAATAGAGATATCTTTTTCTTATAAACTTATGATATTTCCCATGTGTTTTCAATGTGGGACTATGTTTGCAACATTGCAAAACCAACAATCCCCCCTCTCAAACAAAGGACCACAAGATCCCCCTTCAAGTATCGGGTCACTTTTGACCTGCTCAGGGCCTCCCCTCGAGCATCGGGTCACTCTTGACCTGCTCAAGGCCTCCCCTCAAGCATCAGGTCATCGACCTGCTTAGGGCCTCCCCTACTTCATTTAAGGCTTCACTCACATGGTTTAATCTTGGATCATGACTCTGACTCTTACTTCTTCTGGTGGTTAGTCAGGTGAAGAGAGACTTCACTCTGATACCAATTGTTGTACCCAAAGGATGCCCATATATCTAGGCTCGATAGGTTTGGAGGACCATAGATCGAGGGAAACTCCAAGGTGGTCGATCCAATGCTAAGTAGTAAATTCCAAACATGTCTAGAGATGTTTGGAAAGTAGGTTGAGGTAAGCAACTAGAGGAGCGACAGTAAGGTCGTGTTCCTGAAAGGAACAATCTAAGGTTGCCGATCCAACTGAAGAAACCGAGAAGATTTCCATGTTGAGATTAAGACAATTCTACTGTCTAATACTACTCTCATACATCAAATATAATATTACTGTTCTAACCTCTATTTTGTAGAATTATATGTCTAACACTGTTTTGCAAGTCTGGCCTGATTGATCGATCGAACGTAGGGATCGATCGACCGAACCAGGTTGACTCAGACCAGATCAAAACTGAACAGAACACAACTTTCGATCTAAGCTTGATCGGTTGACTGAATAGGCTAGTCGGTCGACTAAACCCTGATGACTCAGCACAGATTAGATCAAGCCAAAGTAAAGAAGGAAGACTGCCTGATCGATCGACTGAACCAGGGGATCGGTCGACCGAAGAATAAAGACATTAATGGCGCATTAATAAAGAATCTCGACGAACGGGGAAAGCTCATCATTGATCGACCGAATAAAGGGATAGGTCGACCAAACCATTAAACATCATTAATGCCTGAGGATTAAATCTCAGCAAAGAAGGCAGGGAACGAGTTCGGTCGACCATAACCAAGGATCGGTCAATCGAACCTTGACCATTCTTATAAAAAGAGCTCGAGGTCTGAGGCTCAGAAACACATCTGTTCAGAGTTGATCTCTGTGAATCTACTGTTCATACAACAACTACTAGTCTTCATAAGCAAGCTACTACTTCAATATGTTCTGACAAACTGCATCCCTAATCTTCTATCGGTATATTTTTATCAGCTTACATTTACTTATTTACTTGTAAGATAGTAGGTTGTTACTATCTTACTCATCTATTTGTATGCACTGCTTCTTTTCACGGTTTTTGGAAAGAAGAGTTTTAGTGAATTGCCCAACGGTGCGATCAAGGATTGTGGGTCTTAGAGTAGGAGTTAACGTAGGCTCCGAACCAAGTAACCACTCGAGTCTTTTGTATTATTTTTCACTGCCGCTTTATTATTTGTTTTACGAGTTGTTATGAAAAGAAAAGAGTTTTTAAAAGAGTGATATTCACCCTCCCTCCCCCCCCTCTATCACATTCTTTCGATCCTACTTATGCAACCCAAAGATTCATTATGGAAACTGACTATATATATATAACTAGCTTGCATAGTTTGCTCAGCATTATGTGTCTGCACGTTACATTATGCAGTCTAAAAATTCATTATAAGATATTTATATACCTATCCAACCTAGTTATCCCACACGACGTTATATGTATAGTCAAGTTCTTATATTAGTCGGCAACTCATTATAAGCTATTTTCTGAAGGTCTATTTTATTGATTTCATCCAGTATTATGCAATCGGTTGTTTTCTCATTCTAGCTATAAAATCATTATGTTCACTCATCATAATATTCTATCAGAAGATTCAAAATGAGGGAGATACTCTTGTTTGATTCGAATATCTGGCTGGACATAAAGATTTGGGCTATTTTGTTCAATGCCACTTCTTCATCAGGTATATGAGAAAAATTGGTGTGTATTGGTGGTTCTGGTGATCGCAAGGACACACAGCAAAAGCATGTGCTATCTAATAATATTTAATGTGTTGCTCAATGGTTAATTTTTGAGTTCCCTTTAATAGAAACTTGTGGTTACATCATAAGAAACATAGATACATTAGTCAAACTTATTTAAAATATCCTTTGGGAGGTCCTCAAGAAGTTGGTACTGATCTACAAATGATAAAGGAGGCTCCTTTGATAGATATCCCCCTTTCCCAATTGTTGAACTGCCCCTTTGGCCATGTAATTAAGTGTTTTTACAAACCTCAAGGCCAGTTTTTCTTTAAAGTCAATAGAGTCAAGGTTGGTTCTCCTCCTTGTCTCAACTTGGTCATCTTCCCAGCTTGGTATGCTTATAGTTTGGCCTAGGCAGTCTTAGTTTCAGCCTTAGCAACATCTAATTCTACTTGCAAAGACTCTATTTGGGTCTCTTTTGCCTTTAACTCTTATTGTCTCTACAACAATAAGAAGTCCTTGCTAGCTAACTCTTGAGTCAATCTAGGAGACTCGGATGAATGGGAAATCTCAACCCTTTCCAACAAAGAAGTTTTAAGAGCTAAATCGGCAAGGACTTTGTCTTTCAAGGCTTTTTCCATCTGAAGCATGGATTCACTGCCTTGCAACATTAGCTCCAGTTTCTGACTCTTGGAGCATTGAGACTCTACCAATTGTCGACATTCTTGCAGTGCACACTTTGTACTTGAGAGAAGTAGAGCTTGTTCCTCCATTTTTCTTCCCAAGTCATTTGCACTGGTAGAGGTGGACTCCAATTCCTTTACACGATCCTTCAAAATCTTGTTAGGGTGTACCAAATCTACCACCAATTGACTTAAGTGTACACTTGAAGAATAAAACTAGAGGAGACAAAAAGGAAGTTACGGTTTTAATCAGATAATTTACAAGAAAAATGGATCAGAAAGTTTACCTCAAGGGCTTTTCGAGTATGTTCGTCAGCATACTCTGATGTTGTGGCCCCTTTTATCTACTTATAAGATTACATCCAAGACTTTGTTAAGGAGCCTTTTATTCGTAATAGTCCATATGTAGGCAAAGACTCTATTAAGGACTCATATGTAGCCCATTCGTTATGCGGTAATGAGCACCAAGAGGGAGAGCAAGCTCGGACAACTAAGTGTTGGGGTGTTAAGTAATTACTTGGGATGGCTCAGAGACTCGTACATAATCGATAGAAACTGAGGTAGTAATAACCAGTGCCTTTTCAGTGGGTGAGGCGTGAGAGCGTGGGCGCTTGGTAGGTCGAGGTTGAATGCTAGAGGACAAAGGTGTTGTAAGTGCTTGCAAGAGGCAAAGATCAATCTAATTGGTGCATCATAGAAAGCTTGAGATTGTTTCCACAACGTACTAGAAGTGCGAGTTCTTTCTCTTGGCAAAAATATCCTCCAATGTATCAAGTAAAGTTTTTCTGGTTAAGGGGCATTCTAACAATGCCAAAGTAGAAGACTGAGGTCTTTGGCATCTAGTGATGAGAGGAACATCTGATTTGGAAGAGCTAGAGGCAGGCTTCGGAGCAGGGGAAAGTAATCCACTAGAGGAATAAGCTTGTTCACATTGATGACTCTTTAGCAAATTCTCGCCTATTTGATTTAGAATCTCTCTCGTTATCTTAGGTTTTTTAAAGAGGAAGGTCGTGCTAATAGCCTTAGCTGCAAAAACATCAAAGATTGTTATAGAAAGTGAGTTAAGGGAAGATTTCTTCTTACCAAATGAGGAGCTTAGCTCAAGGTCGATTGGAGTAAAGTCTAAAAATATACAATAGGCCTCTATAATTAACTTGGGTAGGATAAAGTTTAGGATCCTCATATATTCTATGGCTGGACCCAAATTCGAGTCTATATGAAGGTTCCTTAAAATAGGGATAGGAGGAGGGTTTTGTTGCCAAGTGGTGAAGTAAGGAGAAGGAGATGGGAGAAGAATAAAGAAATACTTATTTTTCCATTCCTCCTGAGCTTGCAGATGGTTGAATAAAATCACCTTAGGTAAGATTGAAATTTAAACAGGTCTTTTATTACCGGATGGGGAAGCAAATAATATTAAGCAAACAACAAATGATGATAAAGCCATTTAAGATCTTGAAAGATTAGGGGATAAGTTGGGTTAGGGGAATATTGAAATAGACACTAACAGTAATGAAAAGAGGAGGCAAAGGAAAGCGAAGCCTTGACGCGACTTGTTCTACAAAAATAGACGCTGCTTGAAGGAGGGCGATGAGGATGGTCCTACATCGAGTGGAAGACCATAGTTGTCGTGAAAATGATAAGTATCGTCGAGAGTGATGTGGGAGGAACATTATGCATACCACTCATTATTTTGTGCCATTCTGGGAAGAAAAGATTACTCGAATTAAAGAAGAGAAGTAGTAGAAAGTCGAGAAGGAAATGAGAAGAAAGATGATGAAAAGGACTTAGGGTTTATCTATAGAATGTTTATAAGGGCTCCTTGAAAAAAGGGGTTCCTAAATGAGAATCATCCGATCATAGTAGTTAGAAAAAGAGAAATTAAATGTGAGCCATAGGATGAGAAAGGTAAGACAGTGGCAAAAGAAAAAGTTATATAACTTTAATAAAGTATACAGATGTGTAACTAATAAAAAGCCAACAGTGATAATCGATTTGATAGGTAGTCATCTCGAGGTGTTTCCATTTTTACCAAGGTGGGCTTGGTTTTTTGTGCAAGTTTTTAGTTATAGGTTCGAGCAAACTCTATAGTTTAGACATAAAATGGTCATACCCGAACTAGAGTAGTTTTACATCCCAAATGGATTTAGTGGACTAGTCTCAAATAGCTTTATTTGGAGTAAAGCCTAGTGAATTTTGGTCAGACAAATAAAATTCTGGGTACCCTAGTAGTCGGATTTAGTTTTGATCGAGTTGATAAATTTTGCGCCTCGCAATTAACTCAACCAGCTTAAGGTTGAATTAGTTCCGTTTGAATTAAAGACTTTGGGTGCTCTATTTTTCTCGCCAATTTAATGCCTAAGTAATCTTGGTAGCCTCAAGCAAAAGGGGAAAAAGAAACTTTAGCAAAATAAAAACACTCGTTAAAATTAATGAAAGTTCAACACATATCAAGAAGCAATGCTTGTCTCAAAATATCCCTAAATTAATAGATAATTCAACATATAACAAATCATGAAAATTTAAGAAATAGATCGAGTGGAGTGTTGTTAGTTATCCTGTCATATTCCAAAGAGCTGGAAGGAGGGTCAGAGGTTAAATAGCCACCCTCTTTCAGTTGCTCCATCGCGCCTTGCACCCCCCGTATAAGTGCCTAGACAATGGAGTGAGCAATAGGTGTATTGAACTCTATTGTTTGAAAGAGATTATTTTTCTTTATGTTAAATTACTCTTCTTCTCTTGCCCGATAAGTCTCTAATGTTACTTGGATGGCTTGTCAGTGCCACTTAAGAAGACACCAGATTAATTTGGTTGGTGGTTAGCTCTGATACCAAAGAATCTCACTCAAACTTTTGAGCTGCTAGCTCTGATGCCTTGGCAGATAGCTCAGTAGAATGGACAATTTCTTGTGTGATGTATGCCCAAGGGCTGAAGATAGGAGAGATCAGTTATCACTTCCAGAAGACCCAATTACAAGACTGCGGGCAAAGCGTTTCAAGGAAGCACTAAATGGGTTAAATAAAAAAATATTGGGAGGACTATGAGCAAGGAGAGACCAAGATAATCCCAACTACTAGTCGTGGACTAATCCACGTAATCGAACATAACCATCCATGACTGGCCGTGCTTAACAGAAGAACGCTAATAAGCATGGGAACTCGTTCATGCATGAAGACTTAAGTATTTTAAATTGTTTAATGAAGCATGCGACTTGGGACTCTAATTGTGCATGCATTTATTTTGTTTGGGTTCCTAGATTGCTTGCATGATACATGCAACATTGAGACTCTAATTGTGAATGCACTTATCTTGTACTTTTCCTTATTCACTCCCATTATATAAGGGAGGGACATCTTAGTATGAAACAACTTAGTTTTTTGGTGAGATTGTGTGCTCTCTTAGTTCTTGAAAGGACTTTCTGAACTTATCGAGTTTACTCTCGTGGCGTTCAACCCATCAAAACTTATCACCCCAGGTGTGTGATGTATGCCCAAGGGCTGAAGATAAGAGAGATCAGTTATCACTTCCGGAAGGCCCAATTACAAGACTACGGGCAAAGCATTTCAAAGAAGCACTCAATGGGCTAATCAAAAAATATTGGGAGGACTATGAGCAAGGAGAAACCAAGATAATCGCAACTGCTAGTCGTGGCCTAATACACGTAATCGCGCATAACCATCCATGACTGACCGCTCTTAACGGAAGAACACTAATAAGCATGCAAAGCATGTGAATTCGTTCATGCATGAAGAATTAAGTATTTTAGATTGTTTAATGAAGCATGCAACTTGGGACTCTAATTGTGCATGCATTTATTTTGTTTTGGGTTTCTAGATAGCTTGCATGAGGCATGCAACATTGGGACTCTAATTGTGCATGTATTTATCTTGGATTTTTCCTTGTTCACTCCTATTATATAAGGGAGGGACATCTTAGTAGGAAGGAACTTAGTTTTTTTGGTGAGATTGTGTGCTCTCTTAGTTCTTGAAAGAACTTGCTGAACTTATCGAGTCTACTCTCGTGGCGTTCAACCTATCGAAACTTATCACCCCAAGGTGTGACGTTTCTTTCCTTCGTAGGCTTGGTTCGTGCCAATTCTTGGTTACGGGTCAAGACTCACACTCTTGTCGTTTAGTTCTTGGGGTTCTATCCACCTTTGTTTCGGGTTCCATCACATTTATTGGTGGGGTTCGTATCATCTAGTATCAGAGCCAGGTTATCACTTCCGGAATGATGTATGCCCAAGGGCTGAAGATAGGAGAGATCAGTTATCACTTCCGGAAGGCCCAATTACAAGACACTCAATGGAAGAACAAGGCCCAATCACTTCCGGGCAAAGCGTTTCATGGAAGCACTCAATGGGCTAATCAAAAACATTGGGAGGACTATAAGCAAGGAGAAACCAGGATAATCGCAACTCCTAGTCGTGGCCTAATCCACGTAATCGGGCATAACCATCCATGACTGGCCGCGCTTAACGGAAGAACACTAATAAGCATGCAAAGCATGGGAATTCGTGCATGCATGAAAACTTAAGTATTTTAGATTGTTTAATGAAACATGCAACTTGGGACTCTAATTGTGCATGCATTTATTTTGTTTTGGATTTCTAGATAGCTTGCGTGAGGCATGCAACATTGGGACTCTAATTGTGCATGTACTTATCTTGTATTTTTCCTTATTCACTCCCATTATATAAGGGAGGGGCATCTAAGTATGAAGCAACTTAGTTTTTGGGTGAGAATGTGTGCTCTCTTAGTTCTGGAAAGAACTTGCTGAACTTATCGAGTCTACTCTCGTGGTGTTCAACCCATCGAAACTTATCACCCCAAGGTGTGGCGTTTCTTTCCTTCGTAGGCTTGGTTCGTGCCAATTCTTGGTTACGGGTCAAGGCTCACACTCTTGTCGTTTAGTTCTTGGGGTTCTATCCACCTTTGTTTCGGGTTCCATCACATTTATTGGTGGGGTTCGTCTCATCTAGTATCAGAGCCAGGTTATCACTTCCGGAATGATGTATGCCCAAGGGATGAAGATAGGAGAGATCAGTTATAACTTCTGGAAGGCCCAATTACAAGACTACGGGCAAAGCGTTTCATGGAAGCACTCAATGGGCTAATCAAAAAACATTGGGAGGACTATGAGCAAGGAGAAACCAAGATAATCGCAATTGTTAGTCGTGGCCTAATCCACATAATTGGGCATAACCATCCATGACTGGCCGCGCTTAACAGAAGAACGCTAATAAGCATGCAAAGCATGGGAATTCGTTCATGCATGAAGATTTAAGTATTTTAGATTGTTTAATGAAGCATGCAACTTAGGACTCTAATTGTGCATGCATTTATTTTGTTTTGGTTTCTATATAGCTTGCATGAGGCATGCAACATTGGGACTCTAATTGTGTATGTACTTATCTTGTATTTTTCCTTGTTCACTCCCATTATATAAGGGAGGGACATCTTAGTATGAAGGAACTTAGTTTTTTTTGGTGAGATTGTGTGCTCTCTTAGTTCTTGAAAGAACTTGCTGAACTTATCGAGTCTACTCTCGTGGCGTTCAACCCATCGAAACTTATCACCCCTAGGTGTGACGTTTCTTTCCTTCGTAGGCTTGGTTCGTGCCAATTCTTGGTTACGGGTCAAGGCTCACACTCTTGTCGTTTAGTTCTTGGGGTTCTATCCACCTTTGTTTCGGGTTCCATCACATTTATTGGTGGAGTTCGTATCATCTGGTATCAGAGCTTCGGTTCAAAGGCAAGTGCAAATCTATCTTTACTTGTTGTTCAGCCAAAAGCAAAAAAAAAATCGTGGAAAAAAAAAGAAAAAAAAAGCACAACGAAAAGACAAAAAAGAAGAAGAAGAAGAAGAAAACGCAAAAAAAAAAAAAAAACTGCTTGTGTGAATCGAAGTAAATTGTCTTCATCAATTCTTTTATTGTTTTCCTTATTCTCAAACTTCTACCTTTCATTTTCTCTTAAAATTCTGCCATCATAAGTTTCAGTGGTATCTTTTGAATTACTACGTGATATTTTGATTTATTCTAGAGTTTGATAAAGAATTGAGAGATATCATCAATTGAGAGCTACCACCCAAACGTGAGTTGAGTGCTTGTGAGGTTTTCTTTCATTTTACAGCCATGTCCAACAACCAGGAGGATGGAGCAAATGAGGTGGCTAGGCCACTTCCGAACCTGCAATTACAAGCATTGATGGGGGAGATGCAGCGGATGATGAGGGCAGAATTAGAATCTATCCATGAGAGGTTGGATCGAGTGGAGGATAGGACACCAAGAAGACATCAACAAGACCGTATTACTAGACCACAACGAAGACATGCCCAAGGGATTGATGTCGAAGAAGATGAAGAGGTTATTGTGGAAGACTTTGATGAGCAAAACTACAATCGAGGCAGGATTAGATATCGAGGAGATAGAAATGGAACTAGAAGAAATAATGATTTAGGAGGGATTAAGATGAAAATTCCAACCTTCCAAGGAAGAAATGACCCAGAAGCTTACTTGGAATGGGAAACTAAGATGGAAATGGTATTTGACTATCATGAATTCTCAGAGTTTAAAAAGGTGAAGTTAGCTGCCATTGAATTAACTGATTATGCTATTGTTTGTGTTGGTTAGTCCTAGAAAAACGTACCGGTTCCACTGTACAAAAATTTTTTTGTACAAGTGTCGAACCTTTCCTTAAATAACCTATTGTGTTCTTTATAAGTTAAATTAGGAATCGCAGACGGAACTTAACATCATTGATTCCAAATTTAACTTATCTGTTCTTAATGGTTTAGATTTGAATCGCAAGCGGAACTTAACACTATTGATTCAAATCCACCTATGTTATTAATTCCAATAAATATTTATTTCCAAAATTAGGTTCCAGGACTGCATGGCGAGGCACATGGCCTTCTTAGATATGGGAGCAACCACCACCGCCTAGACAAAGCCTTTTAAGAAAAGCTAATATTTAATTTCCTTAAATAACTCTAGGTTAACCAAAAAGAACAATCGAATCACAAATTTGAAAAAGAAAAAAACGCAAACTCGAAAAATAAATTCAATAAACTAGATCTAATTGCCTCTTGTATTTAGAATTCTTACAAAGAAAATAACTAGTATGATGCGGAAAAAAAATTACTAGTTATACCTTCTCTTTGTAAGCTAATGACCTCAAGATCTTCTGCTGTATTCCTCGCCTCGCTTTGGATGTCGTGTGGGTGACGATCCTCCAAGATGAACACCACCCAAAAGCTTCTTCCTCTTCTTCTAAAATCCGGCCACCACCACCACCAAGGAGAAGAGAGCAAAAGGGAAAAGAGAAGGGAGAGAGGGGCCGGCCACTTGAGATCTCCAAGCAAAAGAATAAGACTTGTGTCTCATGAAGCCCCCTCACCCCTTCTTTTATATTAGTTGCCCAAGGTAAATAAGGGAAGAATTTTTACAAAAATTAAAATCTTCCTCTAGCTTTTCCTTTTCCCTTTTAATTTTCCTTTTCTTTCCTTTTCATTGAATCAATCACCAAAAATAAATTTGATGATTTTATTATTTTTAATATGGCTGGCCCCTTGCTTGGGCACCAAGCAAGGTGGCCGGCCACCTCATCAAGGGAAAAAGGAAATATATTTTTTATAAAATTTTACAAGAAAAACTCTTATAAAATTTTACAAGCTCTCTTTCCTAAAGTAGGAGTTAAAAAAGGAAAGTTCTAAAAATTAAAACCATGTTTTAAAATTTAAAACTTCTCTTATAAAATTTCCTTTTTTAACATGATGATAGAAAATTTTAATTTTAAAACTTATCTTCCTTTTTTTCTTAAACCATGAGGATGGTTAAAAAAGAAAAGTTTTAAAACTTTTAAAACTCTCTATTAAAACATGTGGCCAAATTCAAATAAGGAAAGTTTTTAAAATTAAAATCTCTCTTTTAAAACTTATAGTTTTCTACACAGAGAAGATTTTAAAAATTCAAAACACCCCTTCTATTTGAATTAATCTAGGCCGGCGCCTACAAGCTTGGTCACCAAGAAATAGGGCCGACCCCTATAAAGAGGATGTGGTCGGCCCTTGCTTGGTCACCAAGCATTGGACCGGCCCACTTCTTGGACACCAAGAAGAGCTTTACATTTGGATGGACTTGAGACTATAATGAGGCTACGACAGGGACCTAGAGGAGAAATTGGTTTTGGCCTTCCGATGAGCTTGGGTATCTCATGTTCGCCCCGAACACACAACTCAAGTTCATCGATAATAACTCATTCCACTAGAGAGTTATTATCGCACTACCGCACCAATCCCAAATTACATTATGAGCTCCTTCTTATCATGATTGTGTGTCTCCCTGTGTTTAAGATAACAAATGTCCACTAATTAAGTAAGTTACTGACAACTCACTTAATTAATATCTAACTCCAAGAGTAGTACCACTCAACTTCATTGTCATATCGGACTAAGTCCACCTGCAGGGTTTAACATGGCAATCCTTATGAGCTCCTCTTGGGGATATTCTCAACCTAGATAATTAGGACACAGATTCCTTCTATAATCAACAACACACACAATAAGTAATATTATTTCCCAACTTATCGGGCATATTGATTTATCGAGCTAAACCTCACCCTTTGATAAGTCAAAGAAATAAATATTAAATATATGTGCTTGTTATTATATTAGGATTAAGAGCACACACTTCCATAATAACTAAGGTCTAGTTCTTTTACTAAATCGGTACAAAAAGAACTTACCCAAATAGTCCTACTCAATACACTTAGAGTGTATTAGTGTAATTTATTAGTCAAGATAAACTAATACTTAATTATACTATGACTATTCTGATGGTTTGTTCCTTTCCATCTTAGTCATGAGCAACTTTTTATAATTTACAGAGAACTGACAACATGATCTTCTAAGTGTGACACCACACTCCATGTTATCTACTATATAAATTAATTGAACAATTACATTTAACAAATAAATACAGATATTGGCCAATGTGATTCTTTTATTTCAACAAATAAATGTTTACAAAAGCTAGGCTTTTATTATACACTCTAACAATCTCCCACTTATACTAAAAGACTAAGCTACCATATCTGTTGCCATAAATCTAATTCTCATCCCTTCCACATGCTGATTAAAAGCTTTCGCCGGAAGGGCCTTAGTGAAAGGATCTGCCAGGTTATCCGCTGATGCAATCTTGGCGATGACAACTTCTCCTCGCTTGACGATGTCTCGTATCAGGTGGTACTTGCGCTCTATATGTTTACTTGCCTTATGAGCTCGTGGTTCCTTCGAGTTTGCAACTGCACCGCTATTATCACAATTAATTGTGTTGATCTTGGGCAAACCAGGAATCACATCTAAGTCCATTAGAAAATTCCTGAGCCATACAACTTCTTTGGCTACCTCAGAGGCTGCCACCTACTCAGCTTCCATGGTTGAGTCCGAGACGCATTTCTGCTTAACACTCCTCCATGCAATGGCTCCACCTCATAGAGTAAACACATAGCCTGACGTAGACTTACTGTTGTCCCTATCTGATTGGAAGTCCGAATCCGTGTAACCCACAGGGAGCAAATCGTCTGTTTGGTAAACTAGCATATAATTGTTAGCTAGAGCCCTAGAGCCAATCATTTGATGATTGTATTTTGGACTTATTGTATCATATTCTATATAAATAAAGGCATTTGGATTTTGGTTATTATACTTACTTGTATTGGTGCCAAATAAACTAAGTATAATAATGTCCTTGAGTAGACGGTTCTCACCTATATCAATCGGTTAGTTGAACCGATAGTGAGTTGATATAGGGAACACTACTCTTAATCATTCCTAGTCGAGTATTAACATTCAGGGACAATGTTAATGCAATAAGACTAGCATGTAGGTCAACTCGATGACTTGATCTCACAAGTCATGGATATAGAGATATCAAGTTGACACATGGGTATACATTAGAGAATGTATACTGAATGACCCGCCATGAGAAAGTATCATGGATCGTTATATGAGTGTCATATACTTTCTCATGTGGCTATTAGTATGACTACTAGTCCTTAGACCTGAAGTCACCATAGATCCCTACATAAGGAGTTATGTACTTTGGTTTCGTCAAACGTCACCCGTAACTAGGTGGACTATAAAGGCGATTACTGGGTATGTAATGAATTATGCAGAGGGATGTGAGTGATGTAGATGGGATCTATCCCTCCCATATGACGGGAGTGACATCGGTATTCTTGATAGAGTGAGATCACTAAGTGCATGACCATGCCCAAATGAGTCAATATGAGATATTGAGCTCATTTGATCGAGTGAGTCTACTTGGAGTTCAAGATTTAGATTGATTAGAGGATGACACGGTCTATGCCTCATATTGATCAATCTAGATGTCTAGGATAGAAGGACACTTGTCATATATTGTGAGGAGTCACAATTAGTAGTCACAAGGTGATGTTGGATCTCGACATTTCTTGTAACTTGGGTAGTAATGATGTGTTGCTAGATACCGTTCATTACTTATGCTCCTAAATGGGTTTAGGGCATTGCCAACATTACAAGAACCTATAGGGTCACACACTTAGGACAATTAGATGGAGATTTGGTTCATATGATGAACCAAGAGGATAAGATTCATTTGATGAATCAAATTGGATTAAGAGTAATCCTAATTGGGCTAACTTGAGTTCAACTCAAGTTGATTCATGTGTTCAATGAGTCTAATTTAGATTTTGACTTATTGAATCAATTTAATTAAATGAATTAGATTCATTATATTAAGTTGGCTTGAATCAAATGGTTGATTCGATCAACCATAGAAGAGATTTGGTCAAGTTTGACTTGACTTGAGAGGAAGATTAAAAGTCAAGTTTGACTTGTCTTTATGCCACCTCATTGGTGAGTTGGCATTGATGTGGACCAATGATGTTACTCCACATCATCATAGGTGCCACCTCATGGAAGTTACAAAGCCATTTTCTTTAATAGCTTCACATTAATTGCACTTAATGCAATTTTGGGAGTTACACAATGGAGAGTGGCCGACCACTTTTGTTTTGAATGAGAATTCAATTTTTCATTCAAGTGTGCATTTTCTTCCTTCTTTCTCTCAAGCTCTCCCTCTCCTCCTTCCTTGGCCGAACCACATAGGTGCTAGAACACCTTGGTTTTTGGTCACCTCCACCTAGTGTGTTCGTGTGGATACGTGTAGAGAGTTGTCTACATTGACAACTTCGAGATCCGGCGTACCGAGGACGAGCGGGATACGCAAAAGGGCATGCAACAAGGGTAAAGATCTTCATCATGTAGATCTAGAAGTTTTGTAACCCGTACTCGTATGTTTTCGAATTTTTTTTCGCACGAGATCCGTTGGCTAGGGTGATTCGGGGTTTCCACGACGCGAAAAAGCGGTTTTCGCGGCCCGAAAAACCCAACAATAATCTCTAGTCCTTCTCAGATACTTCAATATATGCTTTACAGCAGTCCAATGTCCTTGTCCAGGGTTACTCTGATGTCTGCTGACCATGCCCACGGCAAAACAGATATCAGGTCTCGTACACAGCATTGCATACATAAGGCTTCCTACAGCCGAAGCATAAGGGACTGCCTTCATTTCCTCCATCTCCTTTGATGTCTTTGGAGACATCTCTTTAGATAAGGCTACTCCATGCCTAAAAGGTAAGAAACCTTTCTTGGAGTTCTGCATGCTAAAATGAGCAAGGATAGTGTCTATATATGAAGCTTGAGATAGGCACAACATTCTTTTCTTGCGATCCCTTATGACTTTGATCCCATGAATATGTGCACATTCTCCTAAGTCCTTCATATCAAATTGTTTGGATAACCATACCCTAAGTCCGATAATATCTTGACATTGTTGCCAATTAACAAAATATCATCTACGTATAGTACAAGAAATACCACCACATTTTCGTTACACTTCTTGTATACACAAGACTCATCCGGACACTGAATAAATCCATATGACTGGATAACTTCATTAAACTGGATGTTCCAAGACCTTGAAGCTTGCTTCAGTCCATAAATGGACCGATTGAGCTTACAAACTAGATGCTCTTTGCCCTTTTCAATGAACCCTTCTGGTTACTTTATATGGATGTTTTCTTCAAGACTTCCATTAAAGAAAGCTGTCTTGACATCCATTTTCCAAATCTTATAATCCATATGAGCGGCAATGGATAAGAGTATCCGGATAGACTTAAGCATAGCTACCGGTGAAAAAGTCTCCTCATAATCGATTCCCTCTTTCTGAGTGTACCCTTTCGCAACAAGCCTTGCTTTGAAGGTTTCTACCTTCCCATCTGTTCCTATTTTCCTTTTGTAGATCCACTTGCATTCAACGACTTTTACACCATCAGGTGGTTCTACAAGCTCCCAGACCTTATTAGAGTACATAGACTCTATTTTAGAATTCATTGCCTTTTGCCAAGATACTGCATCTATATCTTGAAGTACTTCATCATATGTCCGGGGATCAGGTTCATGTTTACCCGGGATCAATTCCAAAGACTCTCCCAAAAACATTAATCTCTCAGGCTACCTCACAACCCTCCCACTACGACGAGGCACCGTCTGTGGTTGTGTATCATGTGTGACACGTGTTGCAGTCTCTTGTGGTACTTCATCTTGTACTGTTGGTACTGAAATAGACGTGTCCTCTCTAAGTTCTTCTAGAACAATTTTGCTACTGGGCTTGTGATCCATTATATAGTCTTCCTCTAAAAACTAGGCATTGGTGCTAACAATGACCTTCTGGTCTTTAGGACTATAAAATAAACCACCTTTCGTTTCTCTGGGATAACCCACAAACACACGAACTTTTGTACGAGATTCTAACTTATCAGCATCTGGTTTCAGCACATGTGTTGGACTACCCCAAATCTGAATATGTCTTAGACTGGGCTTACGCCCATTCCACAATTCTGTGGGAGTAGAAGATACTGATTTAGAAGGTACTAAGTTCAGAATGTGCGCTGTCGTTTCCAGAGTGTATCCCCAAAACAAATTTGGTAATTCTGAATAACTCATCATCGATCTAACCATCTCCATAAGAGTCCTATTCCTTCATTCTGCCACACCATTCTGTTGGGATGTACCAGGTGTGGATAATTGGGATTGAATCCCAGCCTCTGATAAGTAATTTCTTAACTCTCCTAAGAGGTATTCGCCACCACGATCAGACCGTAGTGTCTTGATACTTTTACCTAGACGTTTCTCCACATCAGCCTTGTACTCTTTGAACTTATCAAAGCACTCAGACTTGCGGCGCATCAGGTAAATGTATCCATATGTTGAATAATCGTCTATAAAAGAGACAAAATATTCAAAACCACTTCTAGCCTGGATAGACATAGGACCACACAAATCAGAATGAGCTAATTCTAACGCTTCTTTGGCTCTATACCCCTTGGCCTTAAAAGGCCTCTTGGTCATTTTACCTTCTGATCCTGTCTGAGAAGCTGAACAAGGCGGAGATCCGGAAGAAGGAAACCCACTATGCTGATGAAGAATAATACTCGTAGAATATCGATCCGAGAAACCCAAAGCGGATCAGGAGAAAATAGAGTCACCGAAGGTCCTCCACCACGAAGACTCGATGACGAAGAGGAAATCCAAATCTGAAGAGAAAAAACCCAGATCCGAAGCTTCCGAGACTTCTTGCGCACAAGAGAACAACCAACACTACCATCAGTGACCTAAGACCGGAGTGGGAATCCCTGGCTAGGCCCTCCGACGCTCAAGTCACTTGGTGTGGAAGAAAGAGGAAGAAGATGAATAGTAGTTGAAAAATTAGGGTTATGAATGTGCGCAATGATGTGAACTTGTGAACTTACCTAGCCAACGGAGGGGATTCCCCTTTTTATATCACTTCATATAACCTCCGAAGTCATGAAGTGGACCCCGGTTTATTAGAGTTCGTTATGAGATGACGTCAGCTACGTACTTGTGGTAGATGATTTTTAAGGAATCTTTTTCGTACCCCAGATGTACCTTCTTTGTCGTTTAGTACCTGCAAAATCATCTGGAAGCATATTTCCCGCCAAAATATAACACCGTTATGTATTTACATATTACAGATATCTTCATTAATTATCTTATTTGAAATATTCATCTATGGTCCTTCCTCATGCGTCTTCTATTTACACCTCTTTTCATGTTAATATTCAGTATCTTTCCAAGGTATTGATCGACCGGCCCGCACTGGCTCTCCTATCGGGGTATGTCCCGACCGATGGTAGCCTACCTTCTTCCTGAAGGTATGTCCCGGCCGATATTAGCCTACTTCTTTTAAAGTATATAGGTCTTTCTCCTGGGCGGCGTATTTCGGTCGATATAAGCTTACCTCCTATCGGGTTATGTCCCGACCGATGGTAGCCTACCTTCTTCCTGAAGGTATGTCCCGGCCGATATTAGCCTACTTCTTTTAAAGTATATAGGTCTTTCTCCTAGGCGGCGTATTTCGGTCGATATAAGCTTACCTCCTATCGGGGTATGTCCCGACCGATAGTAGTCTACCTTCTTCCTTAAGGTGTGTCCCGACCGATATTAGCCTACTTCTTTTAAAGTATATAGGTCTTTCTCCTGGGAGGCGTATTTCGGTTGATATAGGTTTACCTCCTATCGGGGTATGTCCCGACCGATAGTAGCCTACCTTTTTCCTGAAGGTATGTCCCGGCCGATATTAGCCTACTTCTTTTAAAGTATATTGGGTCTTTCTCCTGGGAGGCGTATTTCGGTCGATATAGGCTTACCTCCTATCGGGGTATGTCCCGACCGATAGTAGCCTACCTTCTTCCTGAAGGTATGTCCAGGCCGATATTAGCCTACTTCTTTTAAAGTATGTAGGTCCTTCTCTTGGAAGGCGTATTTCGGTCGATATAGACTTATCTCCTATCGGGGTATGTCCCGACCGATATTAGCTTACCTCCTTCCTGAAGGTATGTTCCGGCTGATATTAGCCTACTTCTTTTAAAGTATATAGGTCCTTCTCCTGGGAGGCATATTTCGGTTGATATAGACTTACCTCCTATCGGGGTATGTCCCGACCGATAGTAGTCTACCTTCTTCCTGAAGGTATGTCCCGGCCGATATTAGCCTACTTCTTTTAAAGTATATAGGTTCTTCTCCTGGGAGGCGTATTTCGGTCGATATAGACTTATCTCCTATCGGGGTATGTCCCGACCGATATTAGCCTACCTCCTTCCTGAAGGTATGTCCCGGCCGATATTAGCTTACTTCTTTTAAAGTATATAGGTCTTTCTCCTGGGCGGCGTATTTCGGTCGATATAGGCTTACCTCCTATCGGGGTATGTCCCGACCGATAGTAGCCTACCTCCTTCCTGAAGGTATGTCCCGGTCGATATTACCCTACCTTCATCATGAAGGTATGTCCCGACCGATATTAGCCTATCCATTTTGCTTTTCTTTCTTCCTTTTCTTTCCTCATCGGGAGACCCACAAAATGTAACCCATATCACTAGCCTTCCCTTCAAGTCTAGTCGAAGGAGGTGTAGACGACTGACTAGACATAAGTATGGTCTTGTCTTTTCCTACCCGTGACTCTGCTCCAGATTTTGAAATGACCTCACAGATTTTGTGTACCACTGTCTTAGTAAATTAAGTATAGCAATCCTGTGAGCCTTTTGCTTCTTTAAATAGGTCTACAACCTTCTCTTCATCCACAACCCATCTCAGTTCTTTTCCTTCCTTGCCACCTTTTACTGCTAAGGCTATGGTCTCGGATCCTCCCCTTTGGGGGCGATTTTTGTTGGACCAGGTGAGATCTATATATGAGTTTGTTGGGATTTTTGTTCCGGCTACCTCTGGAGTTCAAGGGATTGTCTTAAGAGATGAAGCTTCACAGTTCAGATTTTTCATCCAAAGATGTCGACGCTCTGAAGGACTCAAGAAACTTCAGAGAGATTTTTGCTACTCATAGAGGGGCAGCCAAATGACCCAAGGGTGCTATGTGAAGGGCACAACACATGTTACCCTTGGGCTATACTTGGTTGCTTCACTTGCCGAGCTCTAGGGCTTGAGAGGGGAAGTGGTTTTTATATTTATTTTTCCATTATGGAATGAATCAATGTTTCCCTGTCTCGTTGCCCTTGAGCTTTTCTATTTTTGTTGCTTTCTTCATCCCGGGCAAAACATTGCCACTTGTGCACCTTGACAAGCTCGGACGAAGTGAGATATTTCCATCTCTGCTCCATGGTAAGTTTGAATCTAGTGGGACTGAAATTTTTTGAGCGTTCTAAGAGCTTATGTTTGTAATATTTGTTATCTATCTGAGGTTTACTGTTCTGAGGGGAAATGTGATGTGGTGTACTGGCTCAGATTCTAAGTGTAAAAACAAATTTTTGTGTCAAATTAAATGATTCTATTGAATACTTCTGTAATTTACCAGATTAAATGTGATACGGCATCTATTGTTCCTTGGTGTATCTTGTGTGTTATTTCTTATAGCTAAGGCTATCTTAACTGTCGGAACATCTTCACATTATAACTAATGTTATACCAGCCACTATTGTCTTATTGATCACAGCCACCACTATACTTATCTAGTATAATCATAGTTATATCAGTATAAAACTACTTTGATAAATATTAGTTTGTATTTTATAAGGATATTAATTTAAAAGTTGTCACTCGCCTAAATCTCCATCCTTAAATGTTTTTGTCTTTAGCCTGAGTTTAGTCAAAAGTTTAGTCCTTTTTATTTTATTATACCCAGTTATTCACGTCTTCTTTCGAAGCTTCCTAGCTAGTGATTGGTTCTTCTTCGGGTGAGAGAGTGTTAGAAACGTACTCCGAGACGCTACCAACCCCAGTGTGATCCAACCTAGCACATCTGATGTGAATGTTTTTATGATGGTATGTCACATACTTTTTCTGACCACCACGTCACGTAGGTCTTTTGCCTTTCTATTGCGATCCTTAGCGTCTGCTGAGATACCAGTGTCTTGATCTGACGACAGTTGTGCACTTTTCAAACCCTAAACCCTTCGTCTCCTTTTAAACCTTGTCCTTTCTTTTTTCTTCTCTAGAGTTCTTTTCTTGTTGCTGCCTTCAACCATATCCCGGGCTCATCGTTTCTCGATGATCTCTTTTCTTGTCTTCAGTAAGTAACCTGTTGCTTCACTAGCCTATACTTTTGTCCATGGCTGCGGAAGCAATTGCTCCTTGGTATGTCCATATGTCTTCTACCTTTGATAAGAATGCTAGATTATACATCCGTCGTCAATATGAAATTCCTAGGGAATATAGAATCATAATCCCAACACCGAATGATCGACCTCATCATCCCCCTGATAACTGCGTGACTTTTTTCAGGGACCAGTTGATAAGGGGCTTAAGGTTCCCCATTCCTCCTTTCTTGATTGAGATAAGTCGGTACTTTGATATTCCTTTGCAGTAGTTCACCCCTAATGCATTTCGTTATCTATGCGGTACTTACATGTTGTTTCGTCTACGGGATATTCCTCCTACTCCTCAAAATTTCTTCATGTTTTCTTTTCCCAAGTGCTCGGAACCTGGTGTCTTCTTATTCTAGTCGTGAACTAAAATGATCCTTTTTGGAGATATGTCATCGTCGCTCAAAGCCTGGAAATCTCATTTTTTCTTTTTAAAGTTTCCAGGACCTATTCCTTGGTCTCATGCTTGGAAATCTTTCTTGCCTCCCTTGGCCGATGTTAGAGAGTTTCATCTTCTTCCCTCTTTTCCTATTTATTGTGAGAAGTTATTAGGTCACCGACTCTCTATCCTGAAATGGTTGAAGGTCGATCTTCTATACCTATTTGGTTTAAGCCCCGTCAAACCTGATACCCACATTTCTTTAGGTAACATCTTGTTCCTTTCTTCTTGCTTTTAACTGCCTAAACTGTTTTTCTTTTCTATACAGTGGAGAGCTTTTATGATGCCTTGATTGACGAAGAAATACGCATGGAAGAGGACCTGCTTCGCGCCAAGGAAGCCGAGTTTCTGGCTGCTATCACCCCTCCACCCTCAATCGAAGAGCCGACTCCTTTAGCCGAAGTACCTAGCTCTTCAGGGGTTCGTGAGGCTCCTGAAGGTTCTCCTGGGGATCCTGCTGCAGAGATCCTTCCCAATCCTGTACCCACTGTTACCTCTCCAGTGGCTGCTGCTGTCTCCTCATCTGCCTCTCTTCCTCTCATTGAGCTCACGTCTCCTGGTAGCTCTGGTAAATTGATAGCTAAAATTTCCACGGGCAAGCGTCCAGGACGCAAACTAACCAGGGCTCCTCCCTCAAAAAGGAGGCTCATTCTTCCTGCTGACGAGTTGGTTTCAGAAGGCTTTGCTTCTGATGAGCCGACGCTGGCGGACCTTTATCCTTCTCTTAATTTTCCCGCCTCGCCTTTCTCCAGTGCCAGCGCCTCTAGGGATGTTTCTTTTACTTTTCCTCTATCTATACCAACTTCTGGATCTTTACCTTCCTCGTCTTCTTCTTATCTAGTCTTTGCTCCCCCCTCCATTCCTACCTCTTCCTTCTCGGCTGGTCCCTCTACCATTCCTGTTCTCCCCATATTACTAGGGGGTTCTTTTGCCAGCTCTTGGGATGAAGTTCGTCCCCTTTTTGAAGAGCTCTCTATTCCTGAGGCAATCGACCGTTTCTCTCATAAGGAGAATCAGGTGCGTTTACTAACGCTTGCTTTCTATTTTTCAACTGTTATCTTATGGCTTTTCATTATACTTTCAGCGATGGATAGAGAATATGGGTTTTTCTCGACTACTACACAACTTGTACACTGATAACAAGAGGTTGAGATCTGAAAACGATAAGCTAAAACAATAGGTGGCTGAGTTATCTTCTGCTGCGTTTTCTGCTGTCGCCAAGAAACAGCTTGAGGCTCAGATTGAAAGTCTTGAAGCACAATTTAAACTGGCTACGGACCTCAACCAAGAACTGACTTCAAAACTTGGCGAGCTAAAAGATAATTATGAGGCGGAATTGACTGAGAAGCTCAAAGCCCTGCAACTGAAAGAGGATGAGGTAGCATCTCTGACCACCTCCCTTGATTCAGCTAACGCCGAGGCTTCTGCCAAAGAAGATGAATTAAAGACCTCTCAGTTGGCGTTGGTAGTCTACAAGGGGAACGAGGATGTTAGTTACAAGGAACGACCCACTGCCATGATTGAGTCTCCCGAATTCAACAGACCGATCGTGAGATCCTTCCTATCAGCTTTTACTGCAGGAGCTCAAGGGGCAATTCAACAATTAAGAGAAGAGAGTTACTTATCTCGTGACCCTCCTCCTAATTTCTTAAATAGACGTAGACTAATTGAGAACAAACCCCCTGATCTGTACCCTAGGCTGAGTCTAACATAAATTCAAGTTATCGAGGCTCTGTAATGATAATCCGATAAGCTCGTGTGATTCTGATTATTCCCTTTTGGTTGTTAATCTTACTCTTTCTCAGGATAACTATCTGTTTTATGTAAATGCATCTAATGCTATTTGGTTTATCATCACGCGACATTTCCCCACGGGTCGTTTCTTGATGATCGATCGGTATATATCAAGATTGATAAATACCGCCCGATATTTTATAGATGTCTTGCCCGATTGGACATATTTCTATCATGGTACTCCTAATATTGGTCGATCTATTTTAATTGATCGGTTTACCCTCGCTAGTTATCTATTCTGTATGAATGTGTCCAATGTTGCTTGGTTTGTCATCATACCATCTTTCCCAACAACTCGTTTCTTGATGACTGGTCGATATATATTAGGATCGATAAATATCACCCGATATTTCATAGTTTAGTCATATCTTGCCCGATTTAACACAGCTTTATTATGCTATCCTTAATATTGGTCGATTTATTTTACTCGACCGGTTTACCCTTGTGTCTTCATATGTCTTTTTTCACATAGTAATCGAGTCTCATGGGGTTTTATTATAGTGTATATTATTTGCCTTATTATAATAAGCCTTCGGTCAATATATTTTGAGTGATCTTTATCTCGGCCGATTTATCAGAACCGTCCGATTTTTATCTACGGACCTCGTCTATTAACTAATATCTGATGCTCAACTTCTATTTGATTACACCCATGCCTTAAACTTATAGTTACTGTACTAATTTTTCTCTGTCCTTGTCAGGGTTTCCTAAGAATACTTTTAGGGAAACTCACACCTTTTCCGAGGTAGCTTTTTTAACTTTACTTCTTTCTCTTGATTTTATTCTTTAATATTATTACCCATTTATGACGATTGATATTCCAAGCACCTTTTACTCTTCTTTTTCCCTTTCGCCGTTTCAGCTTAGGGGTTTTAGCACAGGGCCAAAAGAGAGATAAGGGTTTACAAAGTTTTCTCCTGCTTTTCTCCATCTCTCGTCTTCATTCTTGATTCCTCTTTCTATGACTGCTTCTCCCTATGGCGGTTTCTTCTCCTGCGTGGTTTCTCTCATGCTCTTCCGACCTCATAGATACAGAAGAAGTTGACTTACAGGCAACCTATTGTTGGAGTGTATACTGAAAGCCTAAGCTTTTGTAAACATTTGTCTTGAATAAAGAATCACATTGGGTCAAATTATTTACATTTGTTTGTAGTTGTTCAATTAATTTATATTGTAGATAACATAGCATGTGGTGTCATATGCAGAAGATAATGTTATCAGTACCTTATAAATTATAAACAGAAGCTCACGACCAAAATGGAAAGGAACAAACCATTAGAAGGTCATAGTGTAATTAGGTATCAGTTTATCTTGACTGTATAATTACACTAGTACACTTAGAGTGTATTGAGTAGGACCATTTGAGGTCATTTCTTTTATACTGATTTTATAAAGAAACAAAGACCTCGGTTATTATGGAAGTGTGTGCTCTTAATCCTAATATAATAACAAGCACATATATTTGATATTTATTTCTTTAGTTTATCAATGGGTGAGATTTAGTTCGATGAATCAATAAGCCTGATAAGTTGGGAAATGGTATCACTTATAGTGTGTGTTGTTGATTATAGAAGGAAACTGTGTCCTAGAGATACTAGGTTGATAATGTCCACAAGAGGAGCTCATAAGGATTGTCATGTTAAACCCTGCAGGTGGACTTAGTCCGACATGACGATAAGGTTGAGTGGTACTACTCTTGGACTAAGATATTAATTAAATGAGTTGTCGAACTCACTTAATTAGTGGACATTCGATATCTTAAACACAGGGAGACTAACACACTCATAATAAGAAGGAGCCCAAAAATGTAATTTGGGATTGGTGCGGTAGTTCAATAATAGTTCTCTAGTGGAATGAATTATTATTGATAAAATTAAGTTGTGTGTTCGGGGCGAACACGGGATGCTTAATTTTATCGGGAGACCAAAACCAATTCCTCCTCTCGGTCCCTATCGTAGCCTCTTAGTCATAGAGTTCTATACCCACCTATACCCACCTACTATACCCACCCAATAGGGGCCGGCCAAGCTAGCTTGGGAAACAAGCTAGGGCCGGCCTAGGTATAAGATTGGGTGGCCGGCCCTAGCTTGAACCCAAGCTAGTGGGGGCCGGCCAAATTAAATTAAAAAAGAATTTTAATTTTAATTTTTATTATGTGGAAGATATAATTTATTAAAGAGAATTAAAATTAAAATATTCCTCTTGTAAAAGATCTACAAAAGATTAAAGAAAGAGATTAGATTTCTTTTCTTATTTGTAGATTGGTGAGATATTTTATTTTCTCTTTAAAAATTATTCACATGTTGTAAAATTAAAATTATAGAAATTTCCTTTTTATCAACCATGAAGAGATTTGAAGAGAAATTTTATTTTTTAAAATTTCCGGAAATAAATTAGGAAGTTTTAATTGTTGATTGAAACTTGTCCAATTTGTTCTCCAATGATGTGGCCGGCCAATATAGATTTAATTGGAAAATTTTATTTTATTTTTCTCAATTAAATCATGTCAAGGAAATTGAGGAAATTTTATTGTAATTAAATTTCCTAATTTGCCTAGGCCAAGGAATATAAAAGAAGGGGTGAGGGTGCCTTCAAGACACACAACATCTATTATTTCTCTCCCTCTTTTGTTCCTTGGTGTGGCCGGCCATCCTCTCCCTCTCTTCCTCTTGTGGTGGCCGAACCTCTCTCTCTCCCTTGGAGTTCTTGTGGTGGCCGGATACTACTTGGAGAAGAAGAAGAAGGAGGAGAGAAAGCTAGCATCTCTTGGAGCTTGGTTAGTATTTTGGTTTTTCTCCTTGGTGAAGTTTTCCTTTGTGGCCGAACCTTGCTTGGAGAAGAAGAAGGTGGTTGGTGGTTTCTCATCTCGGTAGATCGTTGCCCACACAACGTCCGAGGTTAGAAGAGGAATACGGTAGAAGATCAAGAGGTTTTTCTACAAGGTATAACTAGTAATTTTTATTTCCGCATCATGCTAGTTATTTATGGAAATAATACCAAATACAAGAGGCTTACGTTCTAGAATTTCGAATATGTTTTTTTTTCGATGCTGTGTTCTTTTGTTTTTTCTTTTCCTTGTGATTTGATTGTTCTCTTTGGTTAACCTAAAGTTATTTTAGGAAATTAAATATTAGCTTTCTATAAAAGGTTTTGTCTAGTCGGTGGTGGTTGCTCCCATATCCAAGAAGGCCATGTGCCTCGCCACGTCAGTACTGGGAACCAATTATGGAAATTAATATTTAATGGAAATAATAACTTAAGGAGACTTGGGTCGAACGTGTAAAGTTCCGCAGCAGATCCAAGTCAAAAACCTAAAAGAACAAATAGATTAAGTTTTGGATCAAACGTGTTAAGCTCCGCAGGCGATCCAAAATTTAATTTAAAAGAACACATGGTAGCTAGGAAAAGGTTCAAACCTTTGTATAAAATTTTTGTACAGTGGAACCTATAGGTTTTCCGAGTAGCAACCAACATTTGGTATCAGAGCTTGGGTTTTTCCTCTATGTATTTGGTATTAGGTTAATTATGCACATGTCATACATAATTTAGGCAGGTTAATAGTAGGATGTGCTAACTTTGTGGATGCAGGATCCAACTATTATGGCTTGTAGTTATTATGTGTGTGATTGGACCCTTGGACATGTCAAGGGCATTTATATGTGTGTGCATGATTGTATCAAAATACAGCAGGAGCTGTATTTAGTTTTATTAGGATTTTATTTTTGATCTAGATACATGTACATTCCTTTTATGGAATATAGGATCAAAAATGTAAAATTCTATTTTTGTCGCGGATCGAATCTTGCAAAGCGTGAAACCTTCTAAGGACCAGAGGCGCAGCGGAACTAGGAGCAAGATGGATGCGGCAGCAAGACCCGGTGGCAGTAGCCAAATATGGCAGCAGCTTGGGATTACAACACACGGAGAACAACTAGAGATAAAAGCCATAATAGTTGAAAATTAGATTTTCTATTTATTGCTTTTATATTGTGCTGTGTGTATGTGTTAGTTTACATGCTTAGTAGGCTAGCATAGTTAAAATTCCTCATTTATAAATAACTAAGTGGGAGAGGGATTTTTAAATAAATCCCATGGTCTCCATTACTGGTTTGTAAGTGATGCAAACAAGCTTACGCGTTGGCTCTGAGTGCCTTCCTCCATAACGGATGAGCTTGTTTGTGGATCACTAGAACAGACTTCTATTTTTGGATGACTATAGGAAGTTAATTAAGAGCGTGTGATCTTCCCCAACGGAAGGGGTATAATCTTATTAATGAACTTAGTGTCAAGTAATGGTATACACCTAGACACATCTAATAGTATCCTCCCCATTGGAGTCACTGCTATTATTTGTGTGACCAAAAGACACCAACTATTAATTTTATTTGTCAAAAAGTTAGGCTGACAAGATAATAAAATTAATGGGATAAAACCCTCCTTTTACAAATGTTGAATTTGTATACGTCCACACTAACGTGGCATACAAAATTCACGGTGTTTTGAGGTGTTGGTTAATTTAAAATAGTATTGTTTGAGGAATCAATATTATTCTAAATTTAGAGTTCTGACCAAAAGTTATTTGTGATTCTTAGGATGTCTTTCAACCCACTGTCCATCATACTTCAATAGAATAGACTTACTGGACCAAACTACATATATTGGAAAAGAAACCTGGACATTGTTCTTACTGCTGAAAGCTATAAATTTGTACTGACTGAGCAGTGCCCTGATGCACCTACTGGTGAATCTACCCAAGAGGAGATTGAATATCATAAGAAATGGGTAAAAGCAGATGAGATGGCGCGCTGTTACATTTTGGCTTCAATGTCAAATGTATTGCAACATCAGCATCAAGATTTACCAACAGCCTATGATATTATGAACAATCTCAAGGAACTCTTCGGTCATCAGGATAGGGCTTCTAGGAAAGAAGCCATGAGAAAGATAATGACAGCCACCATGCAAGAGGGTACTCCTGTAAGGGATCATATCCTAAAGATGATGGCTTATCTGAACGAGATACAGATCCTTGGAGGAGAAATTGATGGGGAAACCCAGATCGATATGATCCTCCAAACGCTACCTAGTTTTGAGCAGTTCCGCTGAACTATAATATGAATAAGAGGTTTATTCATTAGCGGAACTACTGACGGAACTTCAGCAGAAGGATTATTTCGTCACAATGCTCAAATTCACTATGCTGAAAATGGTTCTACTTCTAAACCAAAAGGAAAGAAGAAGAAGAAACAAGCTGGTTCAGCAAAGAAAGTGAATAAATCTCAGAGTACGGGATTTAAAGCTGGAATGAAGAAGCCGAAGGGCAAGTGCTTCATCTGCAAGCAGGCAGGACATTGGAAGGCGGACTGTTCTCGTAGGAACCAAAACAAAGGTATATCTCATACTCTAGTTGTTGAAACATGTTTAGCGGTGTTATCTACCAGCACCTGGTGTGTAGATACGGGAGCCACTGATCATGTCTGCAATTCCTTGCAGGGGTTCCAGGAAACCCGACGACTATCTAAAGGAGAGATTACCGTCTACATGGGCAATGCTACTAAGGTGGCAGCTGTTGCAGTGGGAGACGTCTACTTATCTTTTAGTAGAAATAGAAATTTGATTTTAAGAAATTGTCTTTATGTACCCAGTTTTAGAAAGAATTTAATTTCAGTTTCTAAACTGTTTTTAGATGGATATTCAGTTTCTTTCAGTAACGATGTAGTTATTAAAAGAAATAAAGTGATTATCTGTTCTGGTGCATTAGTTGGCAATTTGTATACTTTAAATCCAATTTCTTCCACAAAGCAAAACATGGAAATTTATAACTCATCTTCTAACTCTAATAAGAGAAAAGAACCTTCGGAAATGAACCAAGCATATCTTTGGCATCTAAGGCTTGGTCATATTAACTTAAGTAGGCTTCAGAGGCTTATAGACGATGGACTTTTGAGTTCATTTGAGTTGGAAAATTTTATAACTTGTGACTCTTGCTTGGAAGGTAAACTGACCACGAGGCCGTTCAAGGCCAAGGGTATAGAGCCAAAGAAGTGTTAGAGTTGGTTCACTCTGATTTGTGTGGTCCTATGTCTGTCCAGGCAAGAGGAGGTTTTGAATATTTTGTCTCTTTCATAGACGATTATTCAAGATATGGATACATTTACCTAATGCGCAAGTCCGAGTGCTTTGATAAGTTCAAAGAATACAAGGCGATGTGGAGAAACGACTAGGTAAAAGTATCAAGACACTACTGATCCGATCGTGGTGGCGAATACCTCTTGGGAGAGTTTAGGAATTACTTATCGAGGCCGATTCAATCTGCACCTGGAACACCCCAACAGAATGGTGTAGCAGAGCGAAGGAATAGGACTCTTATGGAGATGGTTAGATCAATGATGAGTTATTCAGAATACCAAATTCGTTTGGGGATATGCTCTGGAAACAAGCACGTTCCGAACTTAGTACCTTCTAAATCAGTTTCTTCTACTCCCACGGAATTATGGAATGGGCGGCCTAGTCTAAGACATATTCGGTTTGGGGTAGTCCGGCACATGTCTTGAAACCGAGATCTTGATAAGTTAGAATCCGTCTGAAGTTCGCGTGTTTGTAGGATATCCCAAAGGCGAAAGGTGGTTTATTTTATAGTCCTAAAGACCGGAAGGTCATTGTTAGCACCAATGCCAGTTTTTAGAAGAAGACTATATAATGGATCACAAGCCCGGTAGTAAAGTTGTTTTAGAAGAACTTAGAGAGGACATGTCTACTTCAGTACCAACGATACAAGATGAAGTACCACAAGAGTGCAACACATGTCACACATGATACACAACCACGACGGTGCCTCGTCGTAGTGGGAGGGTTGTAAGGCGACTGAAAGATTCATGTTTTGGGAGAGTCTTCGGACTTGATCCGGGTAAACATGAACCTGATCCGAATATACAACGAAGCACTCCAAGATATAGATCGACATCTTGGCAAAAGGCAATGAATTCTGAAATAGAGTCTATGTACTCTAATAAAGTCTGGGAGCTTGTAGAACCACCTGATGGTGTAAAAGCCGTTGGATGCAAGTGGATCTACAAAAGGAAAAGAGGGACAGACGGGAAGGTAGAGACCTTCAAAGCTAGGCTTGTTGCGAGAGGGTACACTCAGAAAGAGGGAATCGATTATGAGGAGACCTTTTCACCGGTAGCCATGCTTAAGTCTATCCGGATACTCTTATCCATTGCTGCTCATATGGATTATAAGATTTGGCAAATGGATGTCAAGACAGCTTTCCTTAATGGAAGTCTTGAAGAGAACATTCATATGAAGCAACCAGAAGGGTTCATTGAAAAAGGCAAAGAGCATCTAGTGTGCAAGCTCAATCGGTCCATTTATGGACTGAAGCAAGCTTCAAGGTCTTGGAACATCCAGTTTAATGAAGTAATCGAGTCGTATGGATTTATTCAGTGTCCGGATGAGTCTTGTGTATACAAGAAGTGTAACGGAAACGTGGTGGTATTTCTTGTACTATACGTAGATGATATTTTGTTAATTGGCAACAATGTCAAGGTATTATCAGACGTAAGGGTATGGTTGTCCAAATAATTTGATATGAAGGATTTAGGAGAGTGTGCACACATTCTTGGGATCAAAGTGATAAGGGATCACAAGAAAAGAATGTTGTGTCTGTCCCAAGCTTCATATATAGATACAATCCTTGCTCGTTTTAATATGCAGGATTCCAAGAAAGGTTTCTTACCTTTTAGGCATGGAATAGCTCTATCTAAAGAGATGTCTCCGAAGACATCGAAAGAGATAGAAGACATGAAAGCAGTTCCTTATGCTTCGGCTGTAGGAAGCCTTATGTATGCAATGCTATGTACGAGACCTGATATTTGTTTTACCGTGGGCATGGTCAGCAGATATCAGAGTAACCCTGGACAAGGACATTGTACTGCAGTAAAGCATATATTAAAGTACCTGAGAAGGACTAGAGATTATATGCTAATTTACCAAGCAGACGATTTGATCCTTGTGGGTTACACGGATTCAGATTTCCAATCAGATAGGGATAACAGTAAGTCTACATCAGGCTATGTGTTTACTTTAGGAGGTGGAGCCATTTCATGGAGGAGTGTTAAGCAGAAATGCGTATCGGACTCAACCATGGAAGCTGAGTATGTAGCAGCCTCTGAGGCAGCTAAAGAAGCAGTATGGCTCAGGAACTTTCTAATGGACTTAGATGTGATTCCTAGTTTACCCAAAATTATCACAATTTATTGTGATAATAGCGGTGCAGTTGAAAACTCGAAGGAACCACGAGCTCATAAGGCAAGTAAACATATAGAGCGCAAGTACCACCTGATACGAGATATCATGAAGCGAGGAGAAGTTGTCATCGCCAAGATTGCATCAGCGGATAACCTGGCAGATCCTTTCACTAAGGCCCTTCCGGCGAAAGCTTTTGATCGGCATGTGGAGGGAATGAGAATCAGATGTATGGTAGAAGATATGGCAGCTTAGTCATTAGTATAAGTGGGAGATTGTTGGAGTGTATACTGAAAGCCTAAGCTTTTGTAAACATTTGTCTTGAATAAAGAATCACATTTGGTCAAATTATCTACATTTGTTTGTAGTTGTTCAATTAATTTATATTGTAGATAACATAGCATGTGGTGTCATATGCAGAAGATAATGTTATCAGTACCTTATAAATTATAAACAGAAGCTCACGACCAAAATGGAAAGGAACAAACCATTAGAAGGTCGTAGTGTAATTAGGTATCAGTTTATCTTGACTGTATAATTACACTAGTACACTTAGAGTGTATTGAGTAGGACCATTTGAGGTCGTTTCTTTTATACTGATTTTATAAAGAAACAAAGACCTCGGTTATTATGGAAGTGTGTGCTCTTAATCCTAATATAATAACAAGCACATATATTTGATATTTATTTCTTTAGTTTATCAATGGGTGAGATTTAGTTCGATGAATCAATAAGCTCGATAAGTTGGGAAATGGTATCACTTATAGTGTGTGTTGTTGATTATAGAAGGAAACTGTGTCCTAGAGATACTAGGTTGATAATGTCCCCAAGAGGAGCTCATAAGGATTGTCATGTTAAACCCTGCAGGTGGACTTAGTCCGACATGACGATAAGGTTGAGTGGTACTACTCTTGGACTAAGATATTAATTAAATGAGTTGTCAGTAACTCACTTAATTAGTGGACATTCGATATCTTAAACACAGGGAGATTAACACACTCATAATAAGAAGGAGCCCAAAAATATAATTTGGGATTGATGCGGTAGTTCAATAATAGTTCTCTAGTGGAATGAATTATTATTGATAAAATTAAGTTGTGTGTTCGGGGCGAACACGGGATGTTTATCGGGAGACCAAAACCAATTCCTCCTCTCGGTCCCTATCGTAGCCTCTTAGTCATAGAGTTCTATACCCACCTATACCCACCTTCTATACCCACCCAATAGGGGCCGGCCAAGCTAGCTTGGGAAACAAGCTAGGGCCGGCCTAGGTATAAGATTGGGTGGCCGGCCCTAGCTTGAACCCAAGCTAGTGGGGGCCGGCCAAATTAAATTAAAAAAGAATTTTAATTTTAATTTTTATTATGTGGAAGATATAATTTATTAAAGAGAATTAAAATTAAAATATTCCTCTTGTAAAAGATCTACAAAAGATTAAAGAAAGAGATTAGATTTCTTTCCTTATTTGTAGATTGGTGAGATATTTTATTTTCTCTTTAAAAATTATTCACATGTTGTAAAATTAAAATTATAGAAATTTCCTTTTTATCAACCATGAAGAGATTTGAAGAGAAATTTTATTTTTTAAAATTTCCGGAAACAAATTAGGAAGTTTTAATTGTTGATTGAAACTTGTCCAATTTGTTCTCCAATGATGTGGCCGGCCAATATAGATTTAATTGGGAAATTTTATTTTATTTTTCTCAATTAAATCATGTCAAGGAAATTGAGGAAATTTTATTGTAATTAAATTTCCTAATTTGCCTAGGCCAAGGAATATAAAAGAAGGGGTGAGGGTGCCTTCATGAGACACAACATCTATTATTTCTCTCCCTCTTTTGTTCCTTGGTGTGGCCGGCCATCCTCTCCCTCTCTTCCTCTTGTGGTGGCCGAACCTCTCTCTCTCCCTTGGAGTTCTTGTGGTGGCCGGATACTACTTGGAGAAGAAGAAGAAGAAGGAGAGAAAGCTAGCATCTCTTGGAGCTTGGTTAGTGTTTTGGTTTTTCTCCTTGGTGAAGTTTTCCTTTGTGGCCGAACCTTGCTTGGAGGAGAAGAAGGTGGTTGGTGGTTTCTCATCTCGGTAGATCGTTGCCCACACAACGTCCGAGGTTAGAAGAGGAATACGGTAGAAGATCAAGAGGTTTTTCTACAAGGTATAACTAGTAATTTTTATTTCCGCATCATGCTAGTTATTTAATGAAATAATACCAAATACAAGAGGCTTACATTCTAGAATTTCGAATATGTTTTTTTTTCGATGCTGTGTTCTTTTGTTTTTTCTTTTCCTTGTGATTTGATTGTTCTCTTTGGTTAACCTAAAGTTATTTTAGGAAATTAAATATTAGCTTTCTATAAAAGGTTTTGTCTAGTCGGTGGTGGTTGCTCCCATATCCAAGAAGGCCATGTGCCTCGCCACGTCAGTACTGGGAACCAATTATGGAAATTAATATTTAATGGAATTAATAATTTAAGGAGACTTGGGCCGAACGTGTAAAGTTCCGCAGGAGATCCAAGTCAAAACCTAAAAGAACAAATAGATTAAGTTTTGGATCAAACGTGTTAAGTTCCGCAGGCGATCCAAAATTTAATTTAAAAGAACACATGGTAGCTAGGAAAAGGTTCAGACCTTTGTACAAAATTTTTGTACAGTGGAACCTATAGGTTTTCCGAGTAGCAACCAACACCTATGGTTTTCGTTCCTATATCATCCGTCTCGCTCCTCATGAGGGTCCATATCTTCCTCCCTTAGAATGTATCTCTATCTTCAGGGACCAAGTCTTACAGGGTTTTAGATTTCCCCTTCACCCTTTTTCTGCAATGTCAGCCGTTATTTTGATATCCCGCTCAACCAGTTTGTCCCTCAATCTTTTTCTATTCTAATGGGTTTCATTGGGGTAACAAAACTGTTAGATTTCCCCTTGTCTCCCTGTCTTTTTCATCACTTCTTCACTCCTCGCCGAGTAGATGTTGGCGTTTTCAAGTTCCAGTCTCGTCCCAAGGCCATTATGTTTAACCGCATTCCTCCTCAAGGTGAATGGTATCGTAAATTTTTCTACATGCGTCTCCCTTCTCCCCCTCTATTTTCTATCCAATGGATACATGATTTACCTCCGCTTCCTGACACCCACGATCTTCTTAACGATCCCTCTGTTGCTTCTGCTCTACCCAAACTGCGAGGAGCAAAATTCAGTTTGCCGCATCTAATCGAAGAGGGCTTGATGTTTCCCTTCGGGATAGGCAACATTAACACTCCTTTGGATAGTTCCTTTGGTAGGTATAATTATTTCACTTCGCCTTTACTGATTAGCATACCTCTTTGATAATGGTGTTTATCCTTTGTATTTCAGCTGATGCTCTTCTTCTAGCTTTAATGTACAAGAATTCTGCTATGACTAAGTTTTTTGTCAATAATCTTGGAGAAAAATGGTTGTTTGCTCGCCGATCCGATCCTAATCCCTCTACTTTGGGCTTGCTTTCCGAAGAAGAACGACGGGCAGAGGGTGTCGCACTCATGGAAGAGGAGGAAGAAGAGCCTTTTGTTACCTTAGTTAAAAAGCCAAATCTCACTAAGGACTCTCCCTTCGACGATTTCTTTGGTACTTTTGTGCAAGCTCCTCTTGTCCCGGTGCCTATTTCTTTTGAGAGAGGTAAGGCACCAATAACTCCCACCCATATTATCTCCAATCCTGCTCTTAGGATGATGAGGCCCGGTGTACTTATCCCTTCTTCTTCTATTATTTCAGCTCCTCCTGCTTCTGCTTCTGAGATGGTTGTTATCCCTCCTGTGTCTTCTGCATCCTTGGCATTGGCCTTGCCTCCCTTGGCTTCTAGGCCTCGAGCAAAACGGACACCCTGCCGGCGATCTTCTCCAAGTGTCAGTCCTTCAACTGTTAGTGTTCCCACAATTGCAACAACCCCTCCTACATTGCTACCTTCTACTCCATCTAGTTCCTCCCCTGCTCCTCTTGCTTCTACTATCCCTTTTCCTTCTATTGCATCCTCTTCTTCTCCGCCTCCTGCTTCCTCTCTTCCCCATCCTTTATTTAAACTGGTCGCGGGCTTACCTTCTCAATTGGGACAACCCTCTAGTCCACCTAGCTATGGCACTTTGCAACTACAAGGTTTATTGGCCGAATCTTGGATGCAGGGTTATGAGCAACTAAGAGGCCTTAGTCTCCCACATCGAGCTGATCGCCATAGTCGTCAGGCAGTGGCTGTAAGTATTCCTAGTTATATGTTATCAACTTTGTATCTTCATCTTTAACTTACATTATCCTTTTGTTTAGTTTCTTGCCACAAGTCTACATATCGACCAACTACTTACAGCTAAGGATCATGAGAACAATAAGTTGAAAGCTCAACTGGAGACATTGAAGGCTGCTTTGCCTTCTTCTAACAATGATATGGCTTAGTTGCAAGAGAAGGTGGCCTTGCAAAATCAACAATTGGGAACCTTGAAACAAGAATTGGAGGAATGCCAACAACTGTTGAAAGATAAAGAGCTTGCCAGAAGGACGTTAGAATTACAGGTGGATAGACTACACTCTAGTCTTCGACTAGAGATGGATTTAAAAGAGAAAGCTCTCTCAGATGCTTCCCAAAAAAGTCTTATTTTAGAGAAAGTAGAGAAGCTCCATAATTACTGTCTTTCTGACCAAGCTCAGGACTTAGCCTCTCATGATTTCATTCTCCTACAGGAACAAGAGCAGAGGAAAGCTCAAGATGTTGAATTATCATTGCTCCAGAAGGAATTGGAGCAGCTCAAATCAGAGAAGGATGCTTTGAAAGATCAGAACGCAAAACTACAAGCTGATTTTAAAAGTTACAAGGAGCAAGAGAAGGGCCGGTGGGAAGAGTGGCGTCAGACTTATTTAAAGTCTTCAGCCTTTGCTCAGAAATTCGTTCGTAGGATAGTAGGTGCTCTAAATCATTCCGTATCGGGAGTTCTTCAACAATTAAAAGAGGGTGGTTACCTACTTAAGGAACCTCCCCTTTCTTTTATAAACCGTGGCAGGCTTAATGAAGAGCTACCCGCAGACTTAAAAGGCCCTTTTCCGAATGTTTAAGGAGATTATTCATAAAAGACTTGTACTATAAGAACTGATAGTGAAAAGAAGTGCAGTTAATACTGACTAATTAAATACTTGCAATGTATAATAAAATTTTGATACTTACTTGCTTCTTTTTATGCTGACTTGAGAATATCCCCTTTTTTTTAAAATGCTTCCGATCATTGAGTATGGATTTTATTCGAGAATCCCTTGTTCACCTTTTGAAGTTGAGCCTGGTCTTGACGAGTCCTCTAATCTCCAATGTGCTTCATATTTCCAAAAGAATAAATAAGCCTGTGTGACTTCAGGTGAGAAACTATATAAGACTTCTGAGTCACGGTCTAAGCATAATATCTTGCATGAATTTTAAAAGATCTCCATATAAATGGGCTTCCAAATGAGTCACATGTCATATGTATGGAGTCTTCCTTGACTCTCGACTGATTAGGCTTTGAAATCAAGAGATTCCTTGATTGATTATGTTCGGTGATGGTTTAGAGTCTCCGATTCTCCACATGAAGACCCATCCGAATTACTTCATAGAATTTCCTGCTCGCATTATGTTCTCTGATGGTTTAGAGTCTTCGGTTCCTCCTATGAAGACCCGTCCGAGTTACTTCATAAGATTTCCCGATCGACTTATGTTCTCTGATGGTTTAAAGTCTCTGGTTCCTCCTATGAAGACCCGTCCGAGTTACTTCATAAGATTTCCAGATCGACTTATGTTCTCTGATGGTTTAGAGTCTCTGGTTCCTCCTATGAAGACCCGTCCGAGTTACTTCATAAGATTTCCCGATCGACTTTTGATTTCTGATGGTTTAGAGTCTCCGGTTCCTCCTATGAAGACCCGTCCGAGTTACTTCATAAGATTTCCCGATCGACTTATGATCTCTGATGGTTTAGAGTCTCCGGTTCCTCCTATGAAGATCCGTCCGAGTTACTTCATAAGATTTCTCGATCGACTTTTGATTTTTGATGGTTTAGAGTCTCTGGTTCCTCATATGAAGACCCGTTCGAGTTACTTCATAAGATTTCCCGATCGACTTATGTTCTCTGATGGTTTAGAGTCTCCGGTCCCTCCTATGAAGACCCGTCCGAGTTACTTCATAAGATTTCCCGATCAACTTTTCATTTCTGATGGTTTAGAGTCTCCGGTTCCTCCTATGAAGACCCGTCTGAGTTACTTCATAAGATTCCCCCATCGACTTATGATCTCTGATGGTTTAGAGTCTCCGGTTCCTCCTATGAAGACCCGTCTGAGTTACTTCATAAGATTTCTCGATCGACTTAATTCTACGTAAAAATATGATATTTGTACTAACCTTGTGATGGCTTTTAAAGTTTCTTGGCTTTTCTTGAGGGGAGCTGAATAGGCCTTTAAGATTTCCCCTTGTTGATTGCTTGACATAGAAAATGCAGGTTCTCTTGATATTTATCAATATGCATGAATCATATTCATTTCCAGTGGTGATATTTGTCCTGCCTGGTTTTCATTAAAAGAAGTAAAGTACATAATCTGTAGGTAGACTTGTCCTCAGTTCACCAGGGACATCAAATAATTGTGAACACATTCTTAAATAGTATGATCTAGTCAGGTTCGATAAGGCTGTAAATGATTAGCGCTCCAAGGGCGCTCCAAAATTTTCCCCTCAGCATCCTGGAGATAGTATGAGCCTGATGCGAGCTTTTCTACCACTTTGTAAGGTCCTCCCAATTGTGGCGCCAACTTACTGACATCTCCGATAGGTTTAATTCACTTCCACACCAAATCCCCTACTTGGAAAAATCTGGGGATGACTCTTTTGTTATAGTTCTGTCTCATCCGTTGTCGATATGATACAAGACGAGTAGCAGCTTTATCTCTAACTTCTTCTATCAAATCTAGCTCCATGAGTCGTCGACCCTCATTGTCCCCATCATATAATTGTCTTCTGTCGAATTCTACTCCCACCTCGATGGGAACTACTGCTTCTCCTCCGTAGACTAATTGAAAAGGAGTGATGTCTGTAGCTTCTCGAGCGTTGTACGATATGCCCAAAGAACACTGGGTAATTCATCTACCCAGCTACCTCCGACATGATCCAATTTGGTCTTTAAACCTCTTATAATTTCCCTATTGGTTACTTCTGCTTGACCATTACTTTGTGGATAAGCCACAGAAATGAAGGCCTGAGTAATGCTATAGCTATTGCACCAGTCTAAAATCCTATCCCCTTAGAATTGCCTTCCTTTATCAGAGACCAATTTATGAGGAATGCCGAACCTGCAGATTATATTTTTCCATAAAAATTTAATAACTGCATCTTCAGTAATTCGAGCAAGTGGTTCTGCCTCCACCCATTTAGAAAAATAATCCACCGCTACCAACAAGAACCTTCTTTGCGCAGCTGCCATAGGAAACGGACCTACTATGTCCATGCCCCACTGATCAAAGGGACATGCGACTATAGAGGTTCTCAATAACTGCGTAGGATGATGTGAGATATTCTTATATTTTTGACAAGAAATACAAGTTCTTACCAACTTGTTAGCATCTTCATGCAGAGTAGGCCAGAAATATCCCGCTAATAGAATTTTGCGAGCCAAAGATCTCCCTCCTATATGACTACCACATGAACCTTGATGGACTTCTTGTAGAATAAACTGTATATCTTCTGTGACAATACACTTGAGCAAAGGTCTAGAAAAAGCTCTTTTATATAACTTCTCTCCTACCATAGTGTATTGAGCAGCTCTTTTCTTGAATACCCTTGCCTGTTCTATATCGCTTGGGAGAATACCTTGTTGTAGATATAATATAATTTGAGCTCTCCAGTCACCTTGAATTTCTACGTCAGTTTGTCTTTCAATACAGGATACCAGCAGAGTTTGTTCTACTGGCCGATCCAGACTCCATGGCACTATAGCAGAGGCCAGCTTAGCTAATTCATCGACCACCTGATTCTCAGATCGAGGAATTTTTTGTATATTCACCACTTGAAATTGAGACTTCAACTTATCGAATGCTTCAGCATATAACTTAAGCCTGTCGTTATTGATTTCAAAATTACCTGATAGTTGTTGAGCTGCTAACTGTGAATCAGAATAGATAAGTACTCGAGCTGCCCCTATATGCCGAGCAGCTTGCAGGCCGGCTGTTAAGGTTTCATATTCTGCTTCGTTGTTGGTAGCTCTGTAATTCAACCTGATGGAGAGTTGAAGTCTATCTTCCCTTGGAGATATAAGAATAACACCAATTCCGCTACCCTGTCTAGTTGAAGAACCATCCACATAAACTTTCCAGGTGTTTTCTTCCTCGGGGCCTTGAACTTCTATAATGAAATCTGCTAGAGCTTGTGCCTTGATGGCCGAGCGAGGTTGATATTGGATGTCATATTCCCCAAGTTCAGTTGTCCATTTGATCAGCCGTCTTGATGCCTCTGGGTTGAGTAACACCCGTCCAAGAGTACTGTTAGTTAATACAATAATTTCATGTGCTAAAAAATATGGGCGCAACCTCCGAGCAGTCAATACTAGGGCATAAGCTAATTTTTCTAGTGTAGTGTATCTACACTCAGCTTCTTTTAATAAATGGCTAGAAAAATATACAGGTTGTTGCTCCTTTCCTTCTTATCTAACTAGTACAGAGCCTACGGCGTTTTCATTCGCCGACAAGTATACCCACAGAGTCTCTCCTACTATAGGTTTAGCCAACACAGGGAGAGTGGCCAAATAATCTTTCAATTCTTGGAAAGACTTATCACATTCCACATTCCACTGAAATTTATTGGCCTTTCTGAGTATTTTAAAGAAATGAAAACTACGATCAACCGATCTAGAAATAAATCTAGACAAGGCTGTGATTCGGCCTGTCAATCTTTGAGCTTCCCTCATGTTGCGCGGTGGCTCCATGTTCTGCAGTGCCTTGACCTTGCTCGGGTTGGCCTCTATCCCTCGTTTGGACACCATATAGCCCAAGAATTTTCCTCCCTTCGCGCCGAACAAAATTTGCTTGGATTTAACTTGAGCCCATATTGTCTTAAGGTCTCGCAAGTTTCCTCTACATCCCTGCACAGATCAGCATCTTGAAGAGACTTAATTAAGATGTCATCAACATATACTTGCATATTTCTACCAATCTGCTTCTGGAAAACCTTATTCATAAGCCTTTGATAAGTTGCTCCTGCATTTTTTAGTCCGAAGGGCATAACATTATAAAAATAAGTACCTTCAGATGTTATAAAACTGACCTTTTCCTGATCCTCTTTAGCCAAGGGAACTTGATGATAGCCTTGATAAGCGTCCAACATAGAGATATATTCGCATCCAGCGGTGGAGTCAAAAAGTTGATCAATCCTGGGTAATGGATAATAGTCCTTCGGGCAAGATTTGTTGAGATCCCGAAAGTCAATGCACACTCGCCATTTATTTCCTGGTTTAGAGACTAACACTACATTAGCCAACCAGCTTGGAAATTATACTTCCCTGATGTATCAGACCTCCATAAGTTTGGTTATTTCCTCTTTGATGATCTAGTTTTGCTCCGCGCTGAAACTCCTTTTTCTTTGCATGACCGGGCGGGCATCCGAGAAGACATGCAAGGAATGTTCCATGACGGTAGGAGAAACGCCCGAGACTTTTTGGGAGTCCAGGCAAATACATCATTATTCTTCTTCAGGCATTATACTAATTCAACCTTCAGAGTAGGCTCAAGATCGGCCGCAATATACGTAGTAGCTTCAGGTCGACCGGCCTGGATCTGAACTTCTTCCTTCTCTTCATAAACCAGGATGGGATGTTTTTCCCTAATGGCGTTAACCTCCATTCTTTGAATCTTTCGGGCGGTGTTAGCTTCAGCTCGAATTATCTCTACATAACTTTTTCGGGCTATCTTCTGATCGCCCCGCACCTCCCCGACTTGATCATCCACCGGAAATTTAATCTTCTGACAAAAAGTAGAAACGACCGCCCTAAACTCGTTTAAGGCAGGTCGACCTAGTATCACATTATAAGAGGATGGAGCGTCTACCACCATAAAATAAGATCTCCTGGTTCTCATCAGAGGCTCTTCTCCCAGGGAAATGGCTAACTTTATTTGACCTAACGGTTGTACTTCATTGCCCGTGAATCCATACAGAGGAGTAACAATTTGTTGAAGTTCACTTGGATCAATTTTTAGTTGATTGAAAGCCTTCTTGAATATGATATTGACGGAACTGCCCGTGTCTATGAAGGTACGAGCAATGGCGTAATTGGCTATCACAGCTTTGATTATCAGGGCATCATCATGAGGTATTTCTACCCCCTCAAGATCTCTGGGCCCGAAACTTATTTCAGGACCGGCTGCTCGTTCCATGCTGCACCCTACTACATGAATCTCCAATCTTCGAGCATGTGCTTTTCTGGATCTATTAGAATCCCCATCAGTGGGTCTGCCCGTAATCATATTGATATTGCCTCAAGCAGCATTGTTTCTGTTTTCTTCCTGTCGAGTCATCACAGCTTCAGAGGGTGCTTTTTCTGATACTTGACTGGTACCGGCCGGGACTAGTATTGCCTCTTGCCGAGGTTCGACCAGGCGATATTCCAGTTTGAGTGGACTTTGTTGCTTGGGGTATTGCTGTCGATAATAGTTCTGCCTCTGATACCGCTCCATATTAGCTCGTCTATTTCTTAAAACAAAATAGTCTTCAGTATGATGACTGCTAGTTTTATGATAAGTGCACCATCTCCTTGGTGCCTCTGGTTGTATCTCCACATATTGTACAGCTTGTGGACGATACTCTGGTTGTCGATGAGGTGGATGAGTTACTCTAGGCCCTCTTGGTGGAGGCACAGGGGCCGGAGCTTTCTCCTTGACCTGGGTAGGGGAAGAGGTAGTACCTTCCTTCCTACGAGCAGCTTGAGCTTCTTCTACATTAATAAACTCAGTGGCCCGCTCAATCAAGGAATCAAAATTAACAGGGGGATTTCTTACCAAATCTTTAAAGAAATCATTATCATTTAAACCTTGAGAGAAAGCGCTTACTAATATTTCGGTAGTAGCATTAGGTACATCAATAGCTACCTGATTGAACCTTTTGATGTAGGCTCGGATAGACTCTTTAGATGCCTGTTTAATTGAAAATAAACTCCAAGGGGTCTTATGATACCTCTTGTTGCTGGAGAAATGGTGTAAAAAGACTTTCTTGAAGTCCTTAAATTTTCGAACAGACTTCTCTGGTAACCTTTTGAACCAGCGCTGTGCCGCTCCTCCGAGGGTAGTGAGAAACATCCGACACTTCACTCCATCAGAGAATTGTTGTAATAATGCTACGTTCTCGAACTTCAACAGATGATCTTCTGGATCTGTTGTTCCAGTATATTCTCCGATCTGAAGATTTTGATACCGCTTAGGAAGCGGATCATTCAGTACACTTTAAGAGAATGGGGAGATGACCTTCTCTGGTGAGCTATCACTAGTTATCATTTTGAGCTTACGCTTTTCTCTATCTGGTGCTTAGCCAGAGGACTCTTGGAACACAGGCCTCTTGCCCCCTTGATCCATGGGAGTGCGAAGAAAGGCTCGTGGGCGTCTTGCCGGAGAAACAGCAGCTGGAGGAAAATATGCATGTTCTTCTTCTTCCAGCTCTTTTCCTTTCCGATGCTCGGTGGTCGATATTGCTGGATGATGAGCCGTTGGTAGAGTAGCTCCAGTGTGGGCTTGCAGTTGTTGTTGCTGCTGTTGTAAGGCTTTTTGTACATGAGAATTGATGAGGAAATCCAAATCCTCACGACTGATAGTGAGTAGGTTTGATTTTTCGGCTTATTCCATCCTGTAGTCTCAGATTCAGGTGAATTTCCCATAGACGGCGCCAAATTTGATCCTGTCTGAGAAGCTGAACAAGACGGAGATCCGGAAGAAGGAAACCCACTATGCTGATGAAGAATAATACTCGTAGAATATCGATCCGAGAAACCCAAAGCGGATCAGGAGAAAATAGAGTCACCGAAGGTCCTCCTCCATGAAGACTCGATGACGAAGAGGAAATCCAAATCTGAAGAGAAAAAACCCAGATCCGAAGCTTCCGAGACTTCCTGCGCACAAGAGACCAGCCAACACTACCGTCTAACCTAAGACCAGGGTGAGAATCCCTGGCTAGGCCCTCCGACGCTCAAGTTAGTGATCGCTCTCGGTGTGGAAGAAAGAGGAAGAAGATGAACAGTAGTTGAAAAATTAGGGTTATGAATGTGCGCAATGATGTGAACTTGTGAACTTACCTAGCCAACGGAGAGGATTCCCCTTTTTATACCACTTCATATAACCTCCGTAGTCATGAAGTGGACCCCGGTTTATTAGAGTTCGTTATGAGATGACGTCAGCTACGTACTTGTGGTAGATGATTTTTAAGGAATCTTTTTCGTACCCCAGATGTAACTTCTTTGTCGTTTAGTACCTGCAAAATAATCTGGAAGCATATTTCCCGCCAAAATATAACACCTGTTATGTATTTACATATTACAGATATCTTCATTAATTATCTTATTTGAAATATTCATCTATGATCTATTTACACCTCTTTTCATGTTAATATTCAGTATCTTTCCAAGGTATTGATCGACCGACCCGCACTGGCTCTCTTATCGGGGTATGTCGCGACCGATGGTAACCTACCTTCTTCCTGAAGGTATGTCCTGGCCAATATTAGCCTACTTCTTTTAAAGTATATAGGTCTTTCTCCTAAGTGGCATTTTTCGGTCGATATAAGCTTACTTCCTATCGGGGTATGTCCCGACCGATGGTAACCTACCTTCTTACTGAAGGTATGTCCTGGCCGATATTAGCCTACTTCTTTTAAAGTATATAGGTCTTTCTCCTGGGCGGCGTATTTCGGTCGATATAAGCTTACCTCCTATCGGGATATGTCCCGACCGATAGTAGTCTACCTTCTTCCTGAAGGTGAGTCCCAGCTGATATTAGCCTACTTCTTTTAAAGTATATAGGTCTTTCTCCTGGGAGGCGTATTTCGGTTGATATAGGCTTACCTCCTATCAGGGTATGTCCCGACCGATAGTAGCCTACCTTCTTCCTGAAGGTATGTCCCGGCCGATATTAGCCTACTTCTTTTAAAGTATATAGGTCTTTCTCCTGGGAGGCGTATTTCGGTCGATATAGGCTTACCTCCTATCGGGGTATGTCCCGACCGATAGTAGCCTACCTTCTTCCTGAAGGTATGTCCCGGCCGATATTAGCCTACTTCTTTTAAAGTATATAGGTCCTTCTCCTGGGAGGCGTATTTCGGTCGATATAGACTTATCTCCTATCGGGATGTCCTGACCGATATTAGCTTACCTCCTTCCTGAAGGTATGTCCCGGCCGATATTAGCCTACTTCTTTTAAAGTATATAGGTCCTTCTCCTAGGAGGCGTATTTCGGTCGATATAGACTTACCTCCTATCGGTGTATGTCCCGACCGATAGTAGCCTTCCTTCTTCCTGAAGGTATGTCCCGCCCGATATTAGCCTACTTCTTTTAAAGTATATAGGCCCTTCTCCTGGGAGGCGTATTTCGGTCGATATAGACTTATCTCCTATCGGGGTATGTCCCGACCGATATTAGCCTACCTCCTTCTTGAAGGTATGTCCCGGCCGATATTAGCTTACTTCTTTTAAAGTATATAGGTCTTTCTCCTGGGCGGCGTATTTCGGTCGATATAGGCTTACCTCCTATTGGGGTATGTCCTGACCGATAGTAGCCTACCTCCTTCCTGAAGGTATGTCCCGGCCGATATTACCCTACCTTCATCATGAAGGTATGTCCCGACCGATATTAGCCTATCCTTTTTGCTTTTCTTTCTTCCTTTTCTTTTCTCATCGGGAGACCCACAAAACCTAACCCATATCTCCTTCCAAGCAAGATTCACAAGTTGAAAAATTTTCCAACTCTAATGAACCCAAGAATCCATCAGATATAAGCCTTTGAATCCTACTTAAGTTAATATAACCAAGCCTTAGATGCCAAAGATACGCTTGGTTCATCTCCAAAGGTTCTTTTCTCTTATTAGAGTTAGAAGATGTGTTATTAATTTCCATATTTTGCTTTGTGGGAGAAATTGGATTTAAAGTATATAAATTGCCAACTAATGCACCAGAACATATAATCACCTTATTTCTTTTTAGTTCATGTTATAGTTCAGGCGGAACTGCTCAAAACTTCTGGGTAGCGTTTGGAGAATTATATCGACCTAGGTTTCCCTATCGATTTCTCCTCCAAGAACTTGTATTTTATTTAGATAGGCCATCATTTTGAGGATATGAACCCTTACGGGTGTTCCCTCAGACATGGTGGTCGTCATTAATTTTCTCATTGCCTCTTGCCTAGCAGTCCGACTTTGGTGCCCAAAGAGTTCTTTGAGATTGTTCATTATATCAGCCAATGAGAAGATCGGATGGTCAACCTAAGGTCAACAGCTTCTCAAGCTTCTTCGTTTGACCACCTTGTGTTGCTCGCACCTTCCTCGTAACTCCGTCTCGAGTGGATCTTCCACCGCTCCAATTTTGTACATTACAATTTGAGAAACTCGAGTTACATTCGAGTCTAAATCTAATTTACAACAAGAATAAAATAGAAGGCACGACGCGCAGGTCGCGAATCAAAATACAGCACACACATCACATGACGTATTATGAATTACAACACAAATCCAATCACATTGGGTCTTTTTGGGCCATGACTATCACAAAATTAATATATAATTCAAAATTATATATTTTCATAATTTTCTGTAATTTTTCATAATTTTACATATTTTATGAGTAAATTTTTCCCGGCGGTCCCGATTAGCGATTTCGGGCGCAATCGCGGAGCAAATCCCCTTGCGGGGTTAGGGGAAGTACCCCTACCCGCGATCTAACCATCGTGAGTTTCTCCTAAGAGATCCAAGAGCGCCTTAGCCCACTGTCCCAAAAGATTTTGGGTCGAAACATTACCGTTTTGGAAAATTCTTCTCGGTAGTCGAAGCCTACAAGTGCCGAAACACTTATGCTTCGCTTCTACGAGAAAAATACCCATTAAAACTATGAAAACATGAATTTACAGAAAGTTTACAGATTTATATTTTTCATAAAAATACGAATCTAAACTCGTACTCGCTTCGCACGTGGCTCTGATACCACTATTGGGTTTTTCGGGCCGCGAAAACCGCGTTTTTGCATCGCGGAAACCCCGAATCACCCTAGCCAACGGATCTCGTGCGAAGAAAAGATTTCAAAAACAAAATTACGAGTACGAGTTTCTACTTAGATCTACTCCTAGATCTACATGAAAAGAATTATACCTTCGGCGCGTGCCCTTTGCGTATCCCGCTCGTTCAAAATGCTGGATCTCAAGAGTATCAAGATAGATACTCCTCTAGAAGTATCCACACGGACTCGTATATGGAGAAAAACACACAAAGAGGTGTGCTAGCACCTATGTGTGGTTCGGCCAAGTTGAGGAGGAGAGGGAGAGGAAGAGAGCTCCAAGAAGAAGAAGAAGGAATAATGCACTTGAATATGAGGAAAATCAATTCCATTCCCATTCAAAAGTGGCCGGCCACTTTCAAAGTGTAACTCCCAAAAATTGCATTAAGTGCAATTAATGTGAAGCTATTAAAGAAAATGGTTTTGTAACTTCCATGAGGTGGCACCCATGATGATGTGGAGTAACATCATTGGTCCACATCAATGCCAACTCACCAATGAGGTGGCATAAAGTCAAGTCAAACTTGATTTTTTTATCTTCCTCTCAAGTCAAGTCAAACTTGACCAAATCTCTTCCATGGTTGATCTAATCTAACCATTTGATTCAAGCCAACTTAATATAATGAATCTAATTCATTAAATTAAGTTGATTTAATGAGTCATAATCTAAATTAGACTCATTGAATACATGAATCCACTTGAGTCCAACTCAAGTTAGCCCAATTAGGATTACTCTTAATCCAATTTGATTCATCAAATGAATTTAATCCTCTTGATTCATCATATGAACCTAATCTTCATCTAATTGTCCTTAGTGTGTGACCCTATAGGTTCTTGTTGTTGGTGCGGTTAGCATCAACGATTTAACCCAGGTTTTGATGAATGACAAATCAGGTTAAGTTAGTCTGTTGTTGTCTAACACTCTGATCGAGTGTGCAGGAAAAGTCCAGACAGGTCGACGGGCTGACCGGATGTCTGGCACGAAGTCCATCTAGGTCGACGGGCTGACCGGATAGCTGGCGAGAAGTCCAAGCGGGTCGACGGGCTGACCGGACGCTTGGCGAGAAGTCCAGCTAGGTCGACGGGCTGACCGGATAGCTGGCGAGAAGTCCAGACGGGTCGACGGGCTGACCGGACGTCTGGCAGGTAAGTAAGGTAAGTCACTGGAGGGGAGTGACTGTGAGGACGCGTTCCCGGGAAGGGGACATTAGGCGTCGATCCGGCTTAGATCCATTTCGGATGTCTAAGTCGAGATCGTGACTAGATTCCGGTCTCGGAAAGACGGAATCTAAGTCATACTCTTTTTATCCATCTGTTGAACTTTAACTGTACTAACAATCTGTTTTACAGGATACATATTTGCCTCGGACTAACTTTGTTTTGCAGAAAAAGGGAGTTTTCTGAAACAAGGTGGTCCGGGCGCCCGGAGGGGGTCCGGGCGCCCGGAAGGGAACCGGGCGCCCGGAAGGCGAATTCTATCCAGCCGAGTCGTCGCCACGTGGAGCATCATGGTTTGTGCAGCTACGTCACATTCCAGGCGCCCGGAAGGGATCGAGGCGCCTGGAACAGCATATAAAAGAAGCCCCGGACAGGAGCTTCACAGGATTTCAATTAAGCTGAGAACTCTTCTACTGCTGGTCTTGCTGCTCAACGTTCAGTGCGACGCCAACAAAGTTCCGACAAAGTGCTACTTCGGTTTTTATTTAATTTCCTTGTCGGTATTGCTTTATTTTCACTTTCATTTCCTGTACTCATTCTGTAATCATATTTCGACTTGTTAGTGATTGCCCAACGAAAGTGGTCAAGGACCACGGGCCTTCGAGTAGGAGTCGTCACAGGCTCCGAACGAAGTAAAAACATCTGTGTCTATTTTATTTTTCCGCTGCGTTTATACTCGTCTTTTTCAAATCGATATTCACCCCCACTCTATCGAATCTAACGGTCCTACAAGTGGTATCAGAGCAGGTACCACTCTGATTTGGTGCAACCACCAATCAGACAGGGGGTGAATTTTTTTTAAATTAACTTTAAAACTATTGTTTCGTTAACTTAATATTTCTCTAATCAATTTAAATTAGTGCAACACGAATCTAGATTCCTTTCTATTTTTTCTCTTCCCGCATTACTAATCCAAGACCAAGTCTTGGGTTTTTTTTGGTTATTTACCTGTGCACAGAATGTCCCAACAAGAAGGATTCAGCACAGTGCGACCTCCACTCTTCAACGGGGAGGACTTCCCTTCCTGGAAGAAGCGCATGGAGGTCTACCTCAAAATAGACTTCGACCAGTGGATGAGCATCACGAGACCCTACAAAATTCCAGTGGACAACGCCAGGAATCTAGTGGATCCTGAAGACTGGACAGCAGATCTCAAGAAAAAAGCATCAACAGAAAATAAGGCGATCAACACTCTACAATGCGGATTGACAAGAGAAGAACTGAACAGAGTCGGTCCACACAAAAATGCTAAAGAGCTATGTGACAAGTTGATCGAGCTGCACGAGGGAACGAGCGACACCAAGGTAACAAAACGAGACCTTCTCTTAAATAAAATTTTTAATATAAAAATGCAGGAAGGTTAAACGGCGAATCAACTACACGCGAGGATCAAGGACATCCTCAACGGGCTCCATGCGATAGGCCACCAGATGGAGAACAGAGACTTAATAAGGTACGCATTAAACGCCTTTCCACGTAATAGATTGTGGGCATCAATAGTGGATGCCTACAAAATTTCTAAGGATCTTTCTAACTTAAAATTAGATGAGCTTTTCTGTGAATTAGAATTACACGAACAAACTAATGCTGGTGCCGAGAAAGGTATAGCTCTATTTGCAGGGTCCTCCAAAGAAAAGAAAAGCAAGCCTGAATTTGAAGAAGAATCTGACCAAGACTCCGAAAACGAAGAACACCTGGTGAACTTGGTAAGAAAAATGTTCACCAGGAGAAAGAGGAGCTTCAGCAAAAAGGATCTTCAAAAGATCAGCTCTCCCTCAGAACAAAAGAACGTGACTTGCTACGGCTGCAACAAAAAGGGACATTACAAGAACGAATGCCCAAAACTAAAGTTCGACAAACCAAAGCCAACAAAAAGAAGGCACTCAAAGCAACGTGGGACGACTCCTCGGACGAATCGGAGGAAGAAGAGCAGAAACATCAGAGCCACCTCGCACTGATGGCCCGCGAAGCCGAAACTGAAAATGAGTCGGAAGATGAAGACGGGTCTGAACCCGAAACAAGCCACGAGTCCGTACTCGTTTCCGAAGGCTCGAATGAGGTATATTTTAATTTAAACAAAAAGTTTTTTAGAATCATTTCTTGTTTAAATAGTAAATTAACCAAAGTAGAAAATGAAAACAAATTACTTCTTGAGGAAAATCAAAACCTCAAGGAACAATTAAAAAATTCAAATCCAACTCAAGATCTAACACTTGAGGAGGAGAATTTATCATTAAAAAAATGAAATAAACAATTTAAAGGAGATGTTAGAAAAGTTCACAACAAGATCAAAAAATTTAGACTTAATCCTAAATAATCAAAAAGCATGTTATAATAAAACCGGACTAGGATTTAAGTCGAATTCAAATAAAACCTTCAAATCATTAATAACTCAATACAAGTCAACCAATCTAGCTTGGGTTCCGAAAGCGTGTCTAACCACGCAAGTAGGATTTAATCAATATTATATACCTAAAGAAAAAATACATTATATAAAATTAAATAAACCAAACCAAAATCCAAAATACAAACCTAAATCAAATTAAAAATCTAAACAGTTTAAAAAACAACAAAATTATCACCAAGTTAACTATAACTATAAAAAGAATCGACACAAGCCTAAAATCAAAACTTAAATTAATGGCCAATAATTCAGGGGGAGGCTCCAGAATAGCTGGCACCTCCAAAACTAACTTACCCGACAGGGTAACCCAAAACTAACAAACCCGACAGGGCAATTAGAATTAGAGACCAAGTTTAACTTGAATCATGGTATTGGTGAAATTTTTGGATGATAGTACGTTAGGGAAACTTGGGCATCGCATGTCTAGAAAGATATGGTTTCGATCTGGTGCATTTGGCCAAGTGGAACTGACCGAAGCTACCCTTAAACGAATCCTAACCAGTTAGACCAAGATTTAGTACTAAGTTCCGTGGATAGGACTATTCGGAAAACCTCGAAAGGTTGGTTACTTCTAATGATGTCCTTGTGACTCACCAAGCTTAGAAGTTTATCCGAAGAATGCCTATTTGTGGAAACCAAAGCTAAGTCTGAATCTAACACAAGTTAAACCAAAACTCTGTAATCAAACCAATTTCATCTCACAAAATCATAGGATTCCCTGATTGATAATATAGATCGGGTGAGATGAATAAGGCTTAAAATTAATTTTAAAATTTTAAACTTAAATTAATTTTAAACTTAAAAATTATTTTCAAAATTTTAATTTTAAACTTAAAAATTATTTTCAAAATTTTAATTTTAAACTTAAAAATTATTTTCAAAATTTTAATTTTAAACTTAAAAATTATTTTCAAAATTTTAATTTTAAACTTAAAAATTATTTTCAAAATTTTAAACTTAAAAATTATTTTCAAAATTTTAATTTTAAACTTAAAAATTATTTTCAAAATTTTAATTTTAAAAATTAATTTCAAAATTTTAATTTTAAACTTAAAATTTATTTTCAAAATTTTAATTTTAAACTTAAAAATTATTTTCAAAATTTTAATTTTAAACTTAAAAAATTAATTTCAAAATTTTAATTTTAAACTTAAAAATTATTTTCAAAATTTTAATTTTAAACTTAAAAATTATTTTCAAAATTTTAATTTTAAACTTAAAAATTATTTTCAAAATTTTAATTTTAAACTTAAAAATTATTTTCAAAATTTTAATTTTAAACTTAAAAATTATTTTCAAAATTTTAATTTTAAACTTAAAAATTAATTTCAAAATTTTAATTTTAAACTTAAATTAATTTTAAACTTAAAAATTAATTTCAAAATTTTAATTTTAAACTTAAGAATTAATTTTAAAATTTTAATTTCAAACATAAAAATTAATTTTAAAATTTTAATTTTAAACTTAAAAATTAAATTCAAAATTTTCAAAATTTTAATTTTAAACTTAAAAACTATTTTCAAAATTTTAATTTTAAAAATTATTTTCAAAATTTTATTTTCAAAATTTTAATTTTAAACTTAAAAATTATTTTCAAAATTTTAATTTTAAACTTAAAAATTATTTACAAAATTTTAATTTTAAAAAAGTTATTTTCAAAATTTTAATTTTAAACTTAAAAATTATTTTCAAAATTTTAATTTTAAACTTAAAAATTATTTTCAAAATCTTAATTTTAAACTTAATTTAATGCATGCTCAAAAGACTAACTTTAAATCCTACTTACTGTAGGAAACCAAGTGGATTTTGGACAGTGGTTGCTCCAAACATATGACTGGAGATCACACCAAGTTCAGTCAACTCACTTACAAAAGCCTAGGAACAGTTGCCTTTGGAAACAACGGCAAACTCAAGGTAATTGGTATAGGTAATATTGAATTAAAATTAGACTTTATAATTACAAATGTCTTACTTGTTGAAAACTTTAAATATAATCTTCTAAGTATAAGTCAATTGTGTGATACTAGGTATAAGGTCAAGTTTCTATCTACAGAATGCTCAATCAAACATCTAGATAATCCTACCATAAGCCTAAAAGGTTTTAGAAAAGACAACATCTATGTCATCAAATTAACCATTTCTTCCATTAAGTGTTATTTAACACAAAAAGAAGAAACTTGGTTATGACATAGGAGAATGTCTCACACCAACTTTAGAAATATAAGTAAACTAAATGGACTTGTAAAAGGCTTACCGAAGTTACCTAACTTAGATTCAACTATATGTAATGCTTGTCAACAAGGAAAACAAACTAAATCAACCCACAAACAAACAAATCAACCACAAACTAACTCAATCTTAGAACTTCTACATTTAGATCTTTTTGACTCCCATGGAGTCAAATCCATTAATGGAAACTTATATTGTTTAGTAATTATAGACGATTACTCTAGGTTTACTTGGGTAAAATTCTTAAAACATAAAGATGAAACTTTTGAAATTCTTACAAATTTTTGCAAACAGATTGAAAACGAAAAAGATATTAAAATTAAAAGAATTAGGAGTGACAATGGGGGAGAATTTAAAAATCACAACTTTAACAGTTTTTGTCTAGAAAACGGTTACCATCATGAGTTCTCATGCCCTAAAACCCCCCAACAAAATGGAATTGTAGAAAGAAAAAATAGAACCTTACTTGAAGCTTCTAGAACAATGTTAAATGAGTATAACCTACCTAAATACTTTTGGGCAGAAGCCGTTAGTACAGCCTGCTACGTACAGAACAGAACAACAATAAATAAAACTCATAAAATATTTTATAATAAACAACCAAACATAAAATACTTTAAGGTATTTGGGTGCCCAGTTTTTATCTTAAATACAAGAGAACACTTAGGAAAATTCACCTCTAAAATTGAAAATGGAATTTTTGTAGGATATTCCCTAAATAGTAGAGGCTACAGAATTTATAATAAGGTTACCTTAAAAATTGAAGAAACTACTAATGTAAAATTTAAAGAAACTAAACAAGACATAGAACCTACACAACCACCGGAGTTTGTTCCAGAAATCAACCAAACTCTAAGTCATGAAGAAGAGGAACAACATCAAGAGAATCAACCTCCTAAAACAATAAGGGTAAACCCAAATCATCCAACTGATCAAATAATTGGTGACCCAGACTTAAGAGTTCAAACCAGATCATCTTTTAGAAACCTAAGTCAAATTTCATTAATTTCAAAAATTGAACCTAAAACTGTGGATGAATCCCTACTAGACCCAGATTGGATTATAGCTATGCAAGAAGAACTAGCCCAATTTGAGCGTAATGAGGTCTGGGACCTAGTCCCACCACCTAAGAATAAGAAAATAATAGAAACAAAATGGGTATTCAGAAACAAACTAAGTGAAACTGGGGAAATTACTAGAAATAAGGCTAGGCTGGTTGCCAAAGGATTTAGTCAAGTTGAAGGACTTGACTATGACGAAACATATGCCCCAGTAGCCAGATTAGAATCCATTAGAATGTTACTAAGTTATGCAGCCCATAAGGGATTTAAACTATACCAAATGGATGTTAAGTCTGCCTTTCTTAATGGACTAATCAAAGAAGAAGTTTATGTAGGTAAGCCTCCTGGTTTTGAAAGCTTAGAACACCCTGATTATGTTTTTAAATTAAAGAAAGCCCTATATGGACTTATATAAGCACCCAGGGCGTGGTATGAGAGGCTAACATCTTACCTAACATCTAAAGGATTCAAATAAGGTCAAATTGACCCAACCTTGTTTGTTAAATCATTAAATACAAACATATTTATTGCACAAATATACGTGGATGACATAATATTTGGCTCAACAAATTCAGAATTTTTAGAAGAATTTATTAATCTAATGGAAAAAGAATTTGAAATGAGCTTAGTGGGAAAACTAACCTATTTCTTAGGATTACAAATCAAACAGACAAATGAAGGAAACTATATTTCTCAACATAAATACACCAAAGAATTACTTAAAAAATTCGGAATGGAAAATACAAAAGAAATAAAAACACCGATGGCTGTAAACACAATCTTAGATAGTGACCCAAATGGAAAACCAATTGATTTAAAATATTATAGAAGTGCAATAGGTAGCCTACTGCACTTAACTGCAAGCCGACCTGATATTTTATTTGCAGTTAGTATGTGTGCTAGATACTAAACTTGTGCTAAGGAATCCCATTTGACACAAGTTAAAAGAATTTTTAGATATCTTAAAGGAACAACAAATGTATGAATCTGGTATCCTAGGACAAATAATTTTGAACTAATAGGGTATTCTGACTCAGATTATGCTGGATGCAAATTAGACCGCAAAAGCACAAGTGGTGGATGCCAATTATTAGGTGCATCACTTGTTAGCTGGTTTAGTAGAAAGCAACATTGTGTTGCTCTGTCTACAACTGAGTCAGAATACATAGCTATAGGCGAATGTGTTGCACAAATATTATGGATGATGCATACTCTAAAAGATTTCAACTTAAATATCACAAATGTAAAAGTATTAATTGACAATATAAGTTCAATTAACTTAACCAAGAATCCTGTGCATCATTCAAGAACCGAACATATTAAAATTAGACACCACTTCATCAGGGATCATGTTACTAAAGGCGATATTGAACTCAAGTACATTGAGTCCAAATCAAATTTAGCTGACATTTTTACAAAACCTCTCCCTGAAAGTGAATTTAGCAACTTACGACGAAAATTAGGGATGTGCTTAATAGACTAGGATCTTTCAAAAATACTTTCAAAAATGATTTTACCAAATTATAAGTCAAATTTATTTGTTTTCAAACTTTCCATTTTTAGATTTTCAAAAACAGTTTTTGCCTTACACTAGTTTTGAATCATTAGAAAGCATGTACCCATAGGACTAGTTTTTGAGCATCTCACCAACACCCTAGGTTTACCTTGCTTGTGTTTGACAAACATAGAAAGGGGTGAGATGCATAGGCCAACTGTCTGGACTTAAGATGCTTATTTCAGTGCATCAACATAAGTCTGGACGTTAAATACAACTCAGATATTAATCAGATTAAAGTTAATCAGTCAAGTCAAAAAACTGACTGCTTGTAATCAACTTAATCTGACTAACCATGTGAAAGCTACTATCTTCTGATAGATAGTTAGTACCTAATTGGTTAGACAGCTGGTTAAAGTTAAATATCAAGTTCAGGGGGAGAATTAACTCAAATTTTGTGTGTTTGAAAAATGCCTTTTAAAACCTAACATATGTTTGAACATTGAATTTAACTAAGTATTTGAAAAATGTGAAAGTTTAATCCCACCTAATTTTCAAACCTGATTTGAAAAGTTAACTATTTCAAAATTTAGCTTTTATCAAATTATCCTTAAAAATTAATTTTTGACAAAAAAAATTTTTTTTTTGGTTTGAAAAATCAAAGTTGAAAAAACTTACCTTTTTGAAAATTAGATGTTACTTAAACATAAAAAGTAAATTTGAAAAACCTATTTTTGAAAATTTCCACACGCTTGAGAGTTAAACTTGATTAACTTTAAATATACTTTTCAAAACTCAACTTGTCTCCCCCAAGTCAACTTGACTATTTTTTGACTTGGTGTTAAAAATTGCACTTTTATTTTTCAAATTTTGAACTAAACTTAGATATCTTTCAAAATTTGATTACCTGTTACAGTAACTCTTCACTATGATTATTTACCTTTGTTCATTTTTTTGATGAATGCCAAAGGGGAAGGGTTAGGTGGTTAAGTTAGCTAAACCAATTTGAAAATACAAACTAACTTTAAAACCACATAAATGCATGTTGGTTCTTGCATATGTTTTCACTAACTTAACCAGGTTATTATTCCATCAAAAAGGGGGATATTGTTGGTGCGGTTAGCATCAACGATTTAACCCAGGTTTTGATGAATGACAAATCAGGTTAAGTTAGTCTGTTGTTGTCTAACACTCTGATCGAGTGTGCAGGAAAAGTCCAGACAGGTCGACGGGCTGACCGGATGTCTGGCACGAAGTCCATCTAGGTCGACGGGCTGACCGGATAGCTGGCGAGAAGTCCAAGCGGGTCGATGGGCTGACCGGACGCTTGGCGAGAAGTCCAGCTAGGTCGACGGGTTGACCGGATAGCTGGCGAGAAGTCCAGACGGGTCGACGGGCTGACCGGACGTCTGGCAGGTAAGTAAGGTAAGTCACTGGAGGGGAGTGACTATGAGGACGCGTTCTCGGGAAGGGGACATTAGGCGTCGATCCGGCTTAGATCCATTTCGGATGTCTAAGTCGAGATCGTGACTAGATTCCGGTCTTGGAAAGACGGAATCTAAGTCATACTCTTTTTATCCATCTGTTGAACTTTAACTGTGCTAACAATCTGTTTTACAGGATACATATTTGCCTCGGACTAACTTTGTTTTGCAGGAAAAGGGAGTTTTCTGAAACAAGGTGGTCCGGGCGCCCGAAGGGGATTCGGGCGCCCGGAGGTCCGGGCGCCCGGAAGGCGAATTCTATCCAACCGAGTCGTCGCCACGTGGAGCATCATGGTTTGTGCAGCTACGTCACATTCCAGGCGCCCGAAAGGAATCCAGGCGCCTGGAACAGCATATAAAAGAAGCCCCAGACAGGAGCTTCAGTGTAATTCAATTAAGCTGAGAACTCTTCTACTGCTGGTCTTGCTGCTCGACGTTCAGTGCGACGCCAACAAAGTTCCGACAAAGTGCTACTTCGGCTTTTATTTAATTTCCTTGTCGGTATTGCTTTATTTTCACTTGCATTTCCTGTACTCATTCTGTAATCATATTTCGACTTGTTAGTGATTGCCCAACGAAAGTGGTAAAGGACCACGGGCCTTCGAGTAGGAGTCGTCATAGGCTCCGAACGAAGTAAAAACATCTGTGTCTATTTTATTTTTCCGCTGCGTTTATACTCATCTTTTTCGAATCGATATTCATCCCACCTCTATCGAATCTAACGGTCCTACACTTGTAACGTTGGCAATGCCCTAAACCCATTTAGGAGCATAAGTAATGAGCGGTATCTAGCAACACATCATTACTACCCAAGTTACAAGAATGTTGAGATCCAACATCACCTTGTGACTACTAATTGTGACTCCTCACAATATATGACAAGTGTCCTTCTATCCTAGACATCTAGATTGGTTAATGTGAGGCATAGACCGTGTCATCCTCTGACCAATCTAAATCTTGAACTCCAAGTAGACTCACTAAATCAAATGAGCTCAATATCCTATATTGACTCATTTGGGCATGGCCATGCACTTCGTGGTCTCACTCTATCAAAAATACCGATGTCTCTCCCGTCATATAGGAGGGATAGATCCCATTTACATCACTCACATCCCTCTGCATAATTTGTTATATACCCAGTAATCGCCTTTATAGTCCACCCAGTTACGGGTGACGTTTGACGAAACCAAAGTACATAACTCCTTATGTAGGGATCTATGGTGACTTCAGGTCTAAGGACTAGTAGTCATACTAATAGCCACATGAGAAAGTATATGGCACTCATATAACGATCCATGATACTTTCTCATGGCGGGTCATTCAGTATACATTCTCTAATGTATACCCATGTGTCAACTTGATATCTCTATATCCATGACTTGTGAGAACAAGTCATCGAGTTGACCTACATGCTAGTCTTATTGCATTAACATTGTCCCTGAATGTTAATATTCTACTAGGAATGATTAAGAGTAGTGTTCCCTATATCATCTCACTATCAGTTCAACTAACCGATTGATATAGGTGAGAACCATCTAGTCAAGGACATTATTGTACTTAGTTTATTTGGCACCAATACAAGTAAGTATAATAACCAAAATCCAAATGCCTTTATTTATATAGAATATGATACAATAAGTCTAAAATACAATCATAAAATGATTGGCTCTAGGGCTCTAGTTAACAATCTTCCACTAGCACTAGTGCCAATCAGTGTAGGCTCTAAGCCCAAATGACCTAGTGTGACCATCATGCTTCTTCTGTGCCATAGCCTTGGTCAAGGGATCTGCGATGTTTACCTCTGTAGGTACTCTGCAAATCTTCACATCTCCTCTCTCGATGATCTCTCGAATGAGATGGAAGCGCCGTAGTATGTGTTTGGTCCGCTGGTATGAGTGAGGTTCCTTTGCCTGTGCTATAGCTCCATTGTTGTCACAATAGAGCTCAATAGGGTCAGTAATGCTAGGAACCACCCCAAGTTCAGTGATGAACTTGCGAATCCAAACTGCCTCCTTTGCTGCCTCTGATGCAACAATATACTCGGCCTCTGTCGTAGAATCAGCTACTGTGTCTTGCTTCGAACTCTTCCAGCTCATAGCACCACCATTAATGCAAAATACGAACCCCGACTGCGATCTATAGTCATCCTAGTCGGTCTAGAAGCTAGCATCACTGTAACCCTTTACATCTAGCTGATCATCGCCTCCATATATCAAGAAATATTCTTTAGTCCTTCTTAAGTACTTAAGAGTATTCTTGACCGCTATCCAGTGTCTTTCACCTAGATATGACTGGTATCTGCTCGTCATGCTCAAAGCATACGAGACATCAGGTCGAGTACATAGCATGGCGTACATGATCGATCCTATGGCTGAGGCATAAGGGATCTGATCCATGCGGTCTCTCTCCTCTCTAGAAGAGGAAACCTTGAGTCTTCGAAAGACTCACGCCATGTGACGTCGACAGAAATCCCTTCTTGGAGTTCTGCATGGCATGCCGAAGGAGTACCTTGTCAATATATGTACTCTGACTTAGGCCAAGCAATCTCTTAGATCTATCTCTATAGATCTGTATCCCTAGAATGCGGGATGCCTCACCTAAGTCCTTCATTGAGAAGCAACTCCCTAGCCAGGTCTTGACAGACTGAAGCATAGGGATGTCCTTCACAATGAGCAGTATGTCATCCACATACAATATGAGGAAGACAACTGTGTTCTCTACAACCTTCTTGTAGACACAAGGTTCATCTTCGTTCTTGATGAAACCAAACTGTTTGATTGCATCATCGAATCGAAGATTCCAGCTTCGAGAAGCTTGCTTTAGACCTATGCAGCTTGCATACTCTGCTAGTATGCTGTGGATCTACAAAACCCTCAGGTTGTGTCATGTACACATCCTCGAGTAGGTTTCCATTCAGAAACGTAGTTTTGACGTCCATCTGCCAGATCTCGTAGTCATGGTAAGCTGCAATAGCAAGCATGATCCGAATGGACTTAAACATCGCTACTGGAGAAAATGTTTCATCAAAGTCAATACCATGAATCTGCTTGAAATCTTTAGCTACCAAGCGACCCTTATAGATAAGTCCATCCATGTTAGTCTTTCTCTTAAAGACCCACTTACACCCAATGAGTTTTACCCCTTCAGGTGGATCAACCAAAGTTCATACTTGGTTGGTGTACATGGATTTTATCTCGGATCTCATGGCCTCTAGCCATTTCTCGGAATCTGGTCTCATCACAGCTTCCTGATAGGTGGTAGGCTCATCCTCTATGAGCACAACATCATCATGGTCAGACAAGAGGAATGAGTATCTCTCAGGCTGACGACGCATCCTATCAGACCTGCGAAGAGGTATGTCTACTTGAACTGGTGTTGTTCCTCAACTCCTTGTGGAACAACATCATCCACAACATTTTGTAGTTCCAGTTCAACTTCCATCGAGGCTTCAGTGCTATTATTCACATCTTGAACTTCTTCAAGATCGAACGTGCTCCCACTAGTCTTTCTAGAAACAAAGTCTCTTTCTAGAAAGACCCCAGTCTTTGCCACAACTACCTTGTGCTGACTGGGAATGTAGAAGTAATATCCCTTAGTTTCCTTAAGATATCCAATAAAGTAGCACTTGTCGGATTTGGGTCCTAACTTGTCTGAGACATGATGTCGAACGTAAGCCTCACAACCCCAAAATCCTCATGAAAGACACCTAGCCATCTCTCCTAGTTCATATCCTATATGGTGTCTTTATCACGGCCTTGGATGGAACTCGGTTGAGTATAAAAGCTGCCATGTCTAGACCATAGCCCCAAAGGTATGTCGGAAGATCTGTGTGACTCATCATAGATCGTACCATATCTAATAGGGTACGATTCCTCCTTTCGGATACACCATTCCACTGTGGTGTTCCAGGAGGAGTGAGTTGGGATAGAATCCCACACTCAACTAGGTAGTCACGAAACTCATGGCTAAGGTATTCTCCACCTCGATCTGATCGAAGTATCTTAATACTCTTGCCAAGCTGGTTCTGTACTTCATTCTTGAATTCTTTGAACTTTTAAAAGGATTCAGACTTATGTGTCATCAAGTACACATAACCATATCTACTGAAGTCATCAGTAAATGTGATGAAGTACCTATAACCGCCTCTAGCAGCGACATTGAAAGGGCCACATACATCACTATGTATAAGACCTAACAAATCAGTCACTCTCTCGCTGTGCCCACTAAAGGGAGTCTTGGTCATCTTGCCTAGTAGGCATGACTCGCACGTCTCATAAGATTCAAAATCAAATGAGTCCAGCAAACCATCCTTATAGAGCTGGGATAAGCGCTTGTCATTTATATGACCTAAGCGACAGTGCCAGAGATAGGTTTGGTTCAGGTCATTTGACTTGAACCTCTTGGTATTTATGTTATAAATAGGGCTTTCAAGATCTAGAATATAGAGTCCGTTTATCAGAGGTACACTACAATAAAACATATCGTTTATATAGACGGAACAACATTTGTTCTTTATTGTAAACGAGGAACCTTTCTTGTTCAAACAAGAAACTGATATAATGTTCTTAGTTAATGCAGGCACATAACAACAATTGACTAACTCTAGTACAAGCCTAGAGGGCAGAGATAGAAAGTAAGTCCCTACAGCAACAACAGCAACCCGTGCTCCATTGCCTACTCGTAGGTCCACCTCGCCCTTTGTCAATGCCCTGCTATTTCTCATCGCCTGCACATCAGTACAAATGTGAGAAGCACATCCAGTATCTAATGCCCATGATGTAGAAATAGATAGATTGACTTCTATAACATATATACCTGAAGTGGAAGTCTCACTTCGCTTCTTCTTAAGATCCTCCAAGTATACCTTGTAGTTCCTCTTCCAGTGCCCGGTCTGACCGCAGTGGAAGCAGGTAGCATCCTTGGCGACCCCTCCTTTGGCTTCAGTGCCTTGCCTTTGCCTTTGGCTTGGGACTTTCCCTTGCCTTTGGGCTTGCCCTTGCCCTTATGTTTCTGAACCATCAGAACAGAGTGGGGCTTTGCCTTCTTAAGGTTCAGCTCAGCAGTTCTTAACATGCTAAGCAGCTCGGGCAGTGGCTTGTCAATTTCGTTCATATTGTAGTTTAGAATGAACTGACTATAGCTATCCGGCAAGGATTGCAAGATCAGGTCAGTAGCTAGCTCTTGGACAAGTGGGAACCCCAACCTTTGTAGGTTCTCTATGTACCCAATCATTTTGCGTACATATGGGCCTACAGGAGCCCTGTCTGACATCTTGCACTAAAACAGTGCCCTTGAGATCTCAAATCTCTCATGCCTCGCTTGACCTTGATACAGTTGACAAAGATGTTCAACCATATCGTAAGCGCCCATTAACTCATGTTGCTTCTGAAGCTCAGAGTTCATGGTCGCGAGCATTAAACAAGACACATCAAATGCGTCATCTTGATACTTCCTGAAAGCATCTCGGTCAGCTCGCGGGGCAGTGGCAGGAGGAGCCTCCGGAATGGGCTGCTCCAGAACGTACAGTTTACGTTCTTGGGTGAGAACTATTCTCAAGTTCCTATACCAGTCTAGGAAATTTGCTCCGTTGAGCTTGTCCTTCTCAAGAACAGATCGCAGAGAGAAAGTGTTCGTATTTGACGTCATGGTTATCTACAACAGAAAAATGCATAAAATAAATATCATATTCTTTAAATCATTTAATTAGGCTTTTAACTAAATGATGCTCCCACTGAACTCTATAATTCATGTGGGACAAGATCCACATCATACTAACCCTTGAGTTAGCTTTGGCTAATACGCCCAAGACTTAGTATGATCGGTAGGTAACTAATTACCAATTACATCTCTATGCAACTCTTGTTTATAGGATCAAAATCCGCATTTATATTAAAACTCGAGTTAGCTTTGGCTAATACGCCCACGAGTTAATATAAACGTGATTTTGACCTATCTACCAACCATTGGATAATGCCTATAGTTAAACTCGATCCAATTGAGTTAACTAGTTACTCAATCTAATTGAGTTGTACTCACCCATGCGTTGATAGGCGGGACCAAGATTGTCCCCCGTAGCCTACCAAGATAGTATGCGTTGCTCTGCTTTGGTAGATTCAACAGCAACATGCGATCGAGGTAGTGGTAGGTATCACGACATGGTAGGTATTACGAATTGACGCAATTAGATCTAATCTAAACGATGATGCGTATCATATACTCGATAGATCTAATCTAATCGTGGGGTGCATCATGTGCATGATTTAGATCTAATCTAATCGTTAGGCAATAATTAATTACTTAATTAAACATGCAACACATACACAAGTAATTAACTAAATTTTGTGATTATGTCATGGCCCTATTACGATCTTCTCAAGCCAATGAGAAGATCGGATGGTCAACCTAAGGTCAACAGCTTCTCAAGCTCCTTCCTTTGACCACCTCGTGTTGCTCGCGCCCTCCTCGTAACTCCGTCTCGAGTGGACCTTCCACCGCTTCAAAATTTACATTACAATTTTGAAACTCGAGTTACATTCGTGTCTAAATCTAATTTACAACCAGAATATAAATAGGGAGGCATGACGTGCAGGTCGCGTATCAAATACAGCACACACAAAAACATGACGACACGCAGGCCGTATTATAAATTACAACACAAATCCAATCAAATTGGATCTTTTTAGGCCATGACTATCACAAAAATAATATATAATTCTAAATTATATATTTTCATAATTTTTGTAATTTTTCATAATTTTTACAATTTTTATGAGTAAAATTTTCCGGCGGTCCCATTTAGCGATTTTCGGGCGCAATCGCGGAACGAATCCCCTTGCGGGGTCGAGCTCGACCATTTCCAGTACTAGCAAATCAACCATGAGTATCATATTGCCAAAGTCTAACGGGCAACCTCTGACCTCTTGAGTGACGTCCAATGTATCACCGGACGGTAAGAAGACGGTTAGTCGCTGAGGTCTAAGAGTAGGTAGTCTACCTATGTCCCTCAAAAAGGCACGAGAAATAAAGGAATGCTAGCTACCAGTATCTATCAGCTGTTGGTTGCTACTCGAAAAACCCAATGGCTCCACTGTACAAAAATTTTGTACGTGATCTGAACCTTTCCTAGCTACCATGTGTTCTTTTAAGTTAAACTTGTATCTCCTGCGGAACTTAACACGTTTGATTCCAAGTTTAACTTATATGTTCTTTTAAGTTTAGATTTGGCTCTCCTGCGGAACTTAACACGTTTGATTCCAAGTTTAACTTATATGTTCTTTTAAGTTTAGATTTGGATCTCCTGCGGAACTTAACACGTTTGATCCAAATCACCTTGGTTATAAATTCAATTAAATATTAGTTTCCAAAATTGGCTTCCAGTGCTGCATAGCGAGGCACTTGGCCTTCTTGGATATGGGAGCAACCACCACCGACTAGACAAATTCTTTTAAGGAAAGTTAAAATTTAATTTCCTTATATAACTCTAGGTTAACCAAAAGGAACAATCAAATCACAAGGAAAAAAGAAAAAGAACACAACATCGAAATTAAATTCGAAAAACAAGAATCGAATGCCTCTTGTATTTGGTATTTATACAAAGAAAAATTAACTAGTATGATGCGGAAATTAAATACTAGTTATATCTCTTCCTTGTATGCTAAAAAACCTCGAGATCTTCTGTCGTATCCCTCGCCTCCTCTTGGACGTCGTGTGGGTGACGATCCTCCAAGACGAACACCACCCGGAGAGCTTCTCCTCCTTCTCTAGAATTCGGCCACCACCACCACAAATGAGCAAAAGAGAGCAAAAGGAAGAGAGGGAGAGGGGTCGGCCACTTGATCTCCAACAACACAATATCAATTGTTATATTTTTCAAGGCCTACCCTTCCCCCCTTTTTATATTAGTTTCCCAACAGAAAATTATGGAAAGAGTTTTATAAAAAATTAGACTTATTCCTATTTTCTTTTAATTTTTTCTTTTTCTTTCCTTTTAATTAATCAATCCTAGATTGATTTATTAATTAAACAACTATTTGTTGATGTTTAATTATTTGACCGGCCCCTTGCTTGGGCACCAAGCAAGGTGCCGGCCACTTATTAAAAGGGAAAGAAAGAAAATTTTTTTATAAAATTTAAAAGAAGAAAACTTCTAATAAAATTTTACAAACTCTTTTTTTTTTCTAATGTGGATATTAAAAGGAAAGTTTTAAAATTTAAAACAAAGTTTTAAAATTTAAAACATCTCTAATAATATTTCTTTTTAAAAGAATGTTTTATAAATTTTACAACTCTCTTTTAAAACCTTGTGGCCTAATTTAAATTAGGAAAATTTTATAAATTTTTAAAATCTCTCTTTTTACAAATTTTAAATATCTGAGAAAATTTAAAAATTCAAAAACAACCTTCCTAATTTAAATATTGTGGTCGGCCCCCTTGCCCAAAGCAAGGGCCGGCCACTTCTAGAGAATATGTGGCCGGCCATTGCTTGGTCACCAAGCAATGAATCGGCCCCTTCTTGGACAGCAAGATAGGCTTTTCTTTGGATGGACTTGAGGCTACAACAGGGACCTAGAGGAGAAATTGGTTTTGGCCTTCCGATGAGCTTGAGTATCCCGTGCTCACCCCGAACACACAACTCAAGTTCATCGATAATAACTCATTCCACTAGAGAGTTATTACCGTACTGCCGCACCAATCCCAAATTACATTATGGGCTCCTTCTTATCATGAGTGTGTTAGTCTCCCTGTGTTTAAGATTACGAATGTCCACTAATTAAGTGAGTTACTGACAACTCATTTAATTAATATCTAGCTCCAAGAGTAGTACCACTCAACTTTATTGTCATTTTGGACTTGGTTCACCTGCAGGGTTTAACATGGCAATCCTTATGAGCTCCTCTTGGGGACATTCTCAACCTAGATAACTAGGGCACAGATTCCTTCTATAATCAACAACACATACTATAAGTAATATCATTTCCCAACTTATTGGGCATATTGATTTATCGAGCTAAACCTCACCCTTTGATAAGTCAAAGAAATAAATATTAAATATACATGCTTGTTATTATATTAGGATTAAGAGCACACACTTCCATAATAACTAAGGTCTAGTTCTTTTACTAAGTCAGTACAAAAAGAACTTACCTAAATGATCCTACTCAATACAATTAAAGTGTATCAGTGTAATTTATTAGTCAAGATAAACTAATACTTAATTACACTACGTCTATTCTGATGGTTTGTTCCTTTCCATCTTAGTCGTGAGCAACTGTTTATAATTTATAGAGAACTGACAACATGATCTTCTAAGTGTGACTCCACACTCCATGTTATCTACTATATAAATTAATTGAACAATTACATTTAACAAATAAATCTAAAGATTTGACCAATGTGATTCTTTATTTCAAAATAATTGTGTACAAAAGCTAAACTTTTAAGTATACACTCCAACAATCTCCCACTTATACTAAAAGTCTAAGCTATCATATCTGTTGCCATACATCTGATTCACATCCCCTCCACTTGCCAATCAAAAGCTTTCGCCGGAAGGGCCTTAGTGAAAGAATCTGCCAGGTTATCTGCTGATGCTATCTTGGCGACGACAACTTCTCCTCGCTTGACGATGTCTCGTATCAGGTGGTACTTGTGCTCTATATGTTTACTTGCCTTATGGGCTCATGGTTCCTTCGAGTTTGCAACTGCTCCACTATTATCACAATAAATTGTAACGATCTTGGACAAACCAGGAATCACATCTAAGTCCATTAGAAAGTTCCTGAGCCATACAGCTTCTTTGGCTGCCTCAGAGACTGCCACATGCTCAGCTTCCATGGTTGAGTCTGAGATACATTTCTGCTTAACACTCCTCCATGCAATGGCTCCACCTTCTAAAGTAAACACATAGCCTGATGTAGACTTACTGTTGTCCCTATCTGATTGGAAGTCCGAATCCGTGTAACCCACAGGGAGTAAATCGTCTGCTTGGTAAACTAGCATATAATCTCTAGTCCTTCTCAAGTACTTTAATATATGCATTACTGCAGTCCAATGTCCTTGTCCAGGGTTACTTTGATATTTGCTAACTATGCCCACGACAAAACAGATATCAGGTCTCGTGCACAACATTGCATACATAAGGCTTCCTACAGCCGAAGCAAAAGGAACTGCCTTCATGTTCTCAATCTCCTTTGATGTTTTTGGAGACATCTCTTTAGATAAGGCTACTCCATGCCTAAAAGGTAAGAAACCTTTCTTGGAATTTTGCATGCTAAAATGAGCAAGGATTGTATCTATATATAAAGCTTGGGATAGGCACAACATTCTTTTCTTTCGATCCCTTATAACTTTGATCCCAAGGATGTGTGCACATTCTCCTAAGTCCTTCATATCAAATTGTTTGGACAACCATACCCTTACGTCTGATAATACCTTGACATTGTTGCCAATTAACAAAATATCATCTATGTATAGTACAAGAAATACCACCATGTTTCCGTTACTCTTCTTGTATACACAAGACTCATCCGGACACTGAATAAATCCATATGACTGGATTACTTCATTAAACCAGATGTTCTAAGATCTTGAAGCTTGCTTCAGTCCATAAATGGACCGATTAAGCTTGCACACTAGATGCTCTTTGCCCTTTTCAATGAACCCTTCTGGTTGCTTCATATGGATGTTTTCTTCAAGACTTCCATTAAGGAAAGCTGTCTTGACATCCATTTGCCAATCTCATAATCCATATGAGCAGCAATGGACAAGAGTATCCGGATAGACTTAAGCATAGCTACCGGCGAAAAGGTCTCCTCATAATCGATTCCCTCTTTCTGAGTGTACCCCTTCGCAATAAGCCTTGCTTTGAAGGTTTCTACCTTCCCATCTATCCCTCTTTTCCTTTTATAGATCCACTTGCATCCAATGGCTTTTACACCATCAGGTAGTTCTACAAGCTCCTAGATCTTATTAGAATACATAGATTCTATTTCAGAATTCATTGCCTTTTGCCAAGATACTACATCTATATCTTGGAGTGCTTCATCATATGTCCGGGGATCTGGTTCATGTTTGCCTGGGATCAAGTCCGAAGACTCACCCAAAAACATGAATCTCTCGGGCTGCCTTACAACCCTCCCACTACGATGAGGCACCGTCTGTGGTTGTGTATCATGTGTGACACGTGTTGCAGTCTCTTGTGGTACTTCATCTTGTACTGTTGGTACTGAAGTAGACGTGTCCTCTCTAAGTTCTTCTAGAACAATTTTACTACTGGGCTTGTGATCCATTATGTAGTCTTCTTCTAAAAACTGGGCATTGGTGCTAACAATGACCTTCTGGTCTTTAGGACTATAAAATAAACTGCCTTTCGTTCCTCTAGGATACCCCACAAACATACGAACTTCTGTACGAGATTCTAACTTATCAGCATCTTGTTTCAGCACATGTGCTGGACTACCCCAAATCCGAATATTTCTTAGACTGGGATTCTGCCCATTCCATAATTCTGTGGGAGTAGAAGATACTGATTTAGAAGGTACTAAGTTCAGAATGCGCGCTACTGTTTCCAGAGCGTATCCCCAAAATGAATTTGGTAATTCTGAATAACTCATCATCGATCTAACCATCTCCATAAGAGTCATATTCCTTCGTTCTGCCACACCATTCTGTTGGGGTGTACCAGGTGCGGATAATTGGGATTGAATCCCGACTTCTGATAAGTAATTCCTAAACTCTCCTAAGAGGTATTCGCCACCACGATCAGACCGTAGTGTCTTGATACTTTTACCTAGACGTTTCTCCACATCAGCCTTGTACTCTTTGAACTTATCAAAGCACTCAAACTTGCGGCGCATTAGGTAAATGTATCCATATATTGAATAATCATCTATAAAAGAGACAAAATATTCAAATTCACCTCTAGCCTGGATAGACATAGGACCACACAAATCAGAATGAACCAATTCTAACACTTCTTTGGCTCTATACCCCTTGGCCTTAAAAGGTCTCTTGGTCATTTTACCTTCCAAGCAGGATTCACACGTTGGAAAGTTTTCCAATTCTAAGGGACCCAAGAGTCCATCGGCTACAAATCTTTGAATCCTACTTAAGTTAATATGACCAAGCCTTAGATGCCAAAGATGTGTTTGGTTCATTTCCGAAGGTTCTTTTCTCTTATTAGAGTTATAAGATGTGTTATTAATTTCCATATTTTTCTTTGTGGGAGAAATTAGATTTAAAGTATATAAATTGCCAACCAATGCACCAGAACAGATAATCAATTTATTTCTCTTTATAACCATATTGTTACTAAAGGAAACTGAATATCCATCCAAATACAGTTTAGAAACTGAAATTAAATTCTTTCTAAAACTGGGTACATAAAGACAATTCCTTAAAACCAATTTCCTATTCCTATCAAATGATAAGTAGACGTCTCCCACTGCAACAGCCGCCACCTTTTAGCATTGCCCATGTAGACAGTTATCTCTCTATCAAATAGTCGCCGGGTTTCCTAGAACCCCTGCAAAGAATTGCAGACATGATCAGTGGTTCCCGTATCTACACACCAGGTGCTGGTAGATAACACCGCTAAATATGTTTCAACTACTAGAGTATGAGATATACCTTTATTGTTCTATTTCCTACGAGGACAGTCCGCCTTCCAATGTCCAGTCTGCTTGCAAATAAAGCACTTGCCCTTCGGCTTCTTTATTCCAGCTTTTTGTCCTGCACCTTGAGGTTTATTCACCTTCTTTGCTGAGTCATTTTGTTTCTTCTTCTTCTTGCCTTTCGGCTGAGAAGTAGAACCATTTTCAGCATAGTGAATTTGAGAATGTTGACGAAACAACCCTTCGGCAGCCTGAAGTTCTGTCAGAAGTTCCGCCAATGAATACATCCTTTTATTCATATTATAGTTCAGGCAAAAATGCTCAAAACTTCTGGGCAGCGTTTGGAGGATGATATCGACCTGGGGTTCCCCATCAATTTCCCCTCCAAGAACTTGTATTTCGTTTAATTAAGCCATCATCTTGAGAATATGATCCCTCACGGGAGTCCCCTCAGTCATGGTGGCTGTCATCAGTTTTCTCATTGCCTCTTGCCTAGCAGCCCGATTCTGATGTCCGAAGAGTTCCTTGAGATTGTTCATTATATCATAGGCTGTTGGTAACTCCTGATGCTGATGTTGTAATACATTTGACATCGAAACCAAGATGTAACACCGCGCCATCTCATCAGCTTTTACCCATTTACTATGATACTAAATCTCCTCTGGGGTAGAATCATTGCTAGGTGTTTCTGGGCATTCCTCTGACAGTACAAACTTATAGCCCTCAACAGTTAAAACAATGTCCAGGTTTCTTTTCCAATCTATATAGTTGGGACTAGTAAGTCTGTTTTCTTTTAGAATAATGGCCAGTGGGTTGAAAGTCATCCTAAGAATCACAAAATAAATTTTGGTCAGAACTCTAAATTTAGAATAATATTGATTCCTCAAACAATACTATTTTAAATTAACCAACACCTTAAAACACCGTGAATTTTGTATGCCATGATAGTGTGGACGTATACAAATTCAACATTTGTAAAAGGAGGGTATATTCCATTAATTTTATTATCTTGTCAACCTAAATTTTTGACAAATAAAATTAATAGTTGGTTTCCTTCGGTCACACAAATAATAGCAGTGACTCTGATGGGGAGGATACTATTAGACGTGCCTAAGTGTATACCATTACTTGACACTAAGTCCATTAATAAGATTATGCCCCTTCCGATGGGGAAGATCACACGCTCTTAATTAATTTCCTATAGTCATCCGAAATGGAAGTTTGGTCTAGTGATCCACAAACAAACTCATCCGATATGGAGGAAGGCACTCAGAGCCAACGCGCAAGTTTGTTTGCATCACTTACAAACCAGTAATGGAGACCGTGGAATTTACTAAAATAAATTCCTCTCCCACTTAGTTATTTAAAGTGAGGAATTTTGATGATGCTAGCCGACTAAACATGTACACTAACATTCACACACAGCACAATACAAAAGCAATAAATAGAAAAATTAATTTTCAACTATTATGGCTTTTATCTATTGTTGTCCACCGTGTGTCGTCATCCCTAGCTGTTGCCATCTTTGGCCACCGCCACCAGGTCTAGTTGTCACATCCATCTTGCTCCTTGTTTCACTGCGCCACTTTGATCCTCAAAAGGTTCCACGCCTTGCAAGATTCGATCCGCGACATAAATAGAATTTTACATTTTTCGATCCTATATTCCTCGAAGGAATGTACATGTAAAATAGATCAAACATAAAATGAAATTTACATCCATCGATCCTATATTCCATAAAAGGAATGTACATGTATCTAGATCAAAAAATAAATTCCTAATAAAACTAAATACAGCTCCTGCTGTATTTTATAATACAATTATGCACACATAATAAATGCCTTGACATGTCCAAGGGTCCAATCACACACATAATAACTATAAGCCATAATAGTTGGATCCTGTATCCACAAAGTTAGCACATCCTACTATTAACCTGCCTAAATTATGTATGACATGTGTGTAATTAAACTAATACCAAATACACAAAGGCAAAATCCTAGCTCTGATACCAATTGTTGGTTGCTACTCGGAAAACCCAATGACTCCACTGTACAAAAATTTTGTACGTGATCTGAACCTTTCCTAGCTACCATGTGTTCTTTTAAGTTAAACTTGTATCTCCTGCGGAACTTAACACGTTTGATTCCAAGTTTAACTTATATACTTTTTTAGGTTTAGATTTGGATCTCCTGCAGAACTTAACACGTTTGATCAAAATCACCTAGCTTATAAATTAAATTAAATATTAGTTTCTAAACTTGGCTTCCAGTGCTGCATGGCGAGGCACTTGGCCTTCTTGGATATGGGAGCAACCACCATCGACTAGACAAAGCCTTTTAAGGAAAGTTAAAATTTAATTTCCTTATATAACTCTAGGTTAACCAAAAGGAACAATCAAATCACAAAGAAAAAAGAAAAAGAACACAACATCGAAATTAAATTCGAAAAACAAGAATCGAATGCCTCTTGTATTTGGTATTTATACAAAGAAAAATTAACTAGTATGATGCGGAAATTAAATACTAGTTATACCTCTTCCTTGTATGCTAAAAACCTCGAGATCTTCTGCCGTATCCCTTGCCTCCTCTTGGACGTCGTGTGGGCGATGATCCTTCAAGACGAACACCACCGGAGAGCTTCTCCTCCTTCTCTAGAATTCGGCCACCATCACCACAAAGGAGCAAAAGAGAGCAAAGGGAAGAGAGGGAGAGGGGCTGACCACTTGATGATCTCCAACAACACAATATCAATTGTTATATTTTTCAAGGCCTCCCCTTCCCCCCTTTTTATATTAGTTTCCCAACGGAAAATTATGGAAAGAGTTTTATAAAAAATTTGACTCATTCCTATTTCCTTTTAATTTTTTCTTTTTCTTTCCTTTTAATTAATCAATCCTAGATTGATTTATTAATTAAACAACTATTTGTTTATCTTTAATTATTTGACCGGCCCCTTGCTTGGGCACCAAGCAAGGTGGCCGACCACTTATTAAAAGGGAAAGAAAGAAATTTTTTTTATAAAATTTAAAAGAAGAAAACTTCTAATAAAATTTTACAAACTCTCTTTTTTTTTCTAATGTGGATATTAAAAGAAAAGTTTTAAAATTTAAAACCAAGTTTTAAAATTTAAAACATCTCTAATAATATTTATTTTTAAAAGAAAGTTTTATAAATTTTACAACTCTCTTTTAAAACCTTGTGGCCTAATTTAAATTAGGAAAATTTTATAAATTTTTAAAATCTCTCTTTTTACAAATTATAAATATCTGAGGAAATTTAAAAATTCAAAAACAACCTTCCTAATTTAAATATTGCGGACGACCCCCTTGCCCAAGGCAAGGGTCGACCACTTCTAGAGAATATGTGGCCGACCATTGCTTGGTCACCAAGCAATGAACCGGCCCCTTCTTGGACACCAAGATAGGCTTTTCTTTGGATGGACTTGAGGCTTTATTGAGGCTACAATAGAGACCTAGAGGAGAAATTGGTTTTGGCCTTCCGATGAGCTTGAGTATCCCGTGCTCGCCCTGAACACACAACTCAAGTTCATCGATAATAACTCATTCCACTAGAGAGTTATTACCGTACTACCGTACCAATCCCAAATTACATTATGGGCTCCTTCTTATCATGAGTGTGTTAGTCTCCCTGTATTTAAGATTACGAATGTCCACTAATTAAGTGAGTTACTGACAACTCATTTAATTAATATCTAGCTCCAAGAGTAGTACCACTCAACTTTATTGTCATATTGGACTAGGTCCACCTGCAGGGTTTAACATGACAATCCTTATGAGCTCCTCTTGGGTACATTCTCAACCTAGATAACTAGGGCACAGATTCCTTCTATAATCAACAACACATACTATAAGTAATATCATTTCCCAACTTATTGGGCATATTGATTTATCGAGCTAAACCTCACCCTTTGATAAGTCAAAGAAATAAATATTAAATATACATGCTTGTTATTATATTAGGATTAAAAGCACACACTTCCATAATAACTAAGATCTAGTTCTTTTACTAAGTCAGTACAAAAAGAACTTACCTAAATGATCCTACTCAATACACTTAAAGTGTATCAGTGTAATTTATTAGTCAAGATAAACTAATACTTAATTACACTACGTCTATTTTGATGGTTTGTTCCTTTCCATCTTAATCGTGAGCAACTGTTTATAATTTATAGAGAACCGACAACATGATCTTCTAAGTGTGACTCCACACTCCATGTTATCTACTTTATAAATTAATTGAACAATTACATTTAACAAATAAATGTAAACATTTGACCAATGTGATTCTTTATTTCAAAATAAATGTGTACAAAAGCTAAACTTTTAAGTATCTATTAGCATGTCGACGGATAATGCATAAAGTAAAACCATACCGTGAAAAATGGATCCGTCGGCCCGTTGCACATCCTCTCTGGTAACCACGTGAATACGTCCAGTCTCTGGCGGTGGTGGAGGTGGTAGTGCTGCCAAAGGCTGTTGTGCCCAAGTTTGAGCCTGCTACTATGACGGTGGCGGGTACTGAGCCAGAGACGGATTGGTGGGTTGTGATTGATACTGGACCGGCGGCTGGGGTTGTAATTGGTACTGGACCAGTGGCTGTGGCTATGGCTGTAGCTGATACGGTACTAAGGATTGAGGTTGCGACTAGTACTGAACCAGTGACTGGGGTTGCAGCTGATACTGCCCATGAGTCAGATACTGTGGTCCCAGAATAAAGCTCTGTGGTACTATAAGGGCATTGGAGTGCTCGTATCCATACATGCCATATGCAACTGCTGCAGGGAGAGTTGTCCTTTGCTGACGATGCGAAAATTGGGCTATCTGCCCTCCTTGATGTGTCCCTATCTGACTGAGCTATCCTTTATGAACAAAGACCCTGGAAGCAATATGCTGAGCCTTCAGCGAACAATCTCGGCTCAGGTGCCCGAGCAACTTGCAATAATAGTAAACTGGTTGTCCCAGGGAGTAGGATGTGGTGACGTGGTCTTTGGACCCACATCTGGTGTAGTGAATATCGCTGGCGGGTTGTTTCCGGTTCTGCTGAGAAGATCAGAAACGTCCTGATGAAGATCGCCCTGACTTCTAAGGCTGACTAAATGCCCCAGAAGTACCCTGACCTGGTTGACCGCGACCACTCTGCTGCTATCCGGTAGCTTGTGGCGGTTGAATCTGTCCTGATGTTCGATCAGTCTGCTTCCTTTTCTTGTTGGGATACACTCTCTGGTGAGCTGACTCAATCATAAGGGCTCGATCCAGTGCCTCTATGTAAGACGAATTCCCAAAATCAGTAAGCTTTACTTGCAGATGTCCATCCAGCCCCTGGATAAATTGAAGCATACGAGACCTATCCTCAGCAATTAGTTTTGGACAAAATCTGGCCAACCGATTGAATTCAGCATTATACTATGTCACGATGAGATTGTTCTGCCGAAGACTCAGAAAATCCTGACGGCGTGTCATCTGATATGCCCGTGGAAAATACTGTTAGTTAGCGCTCTAGAGCCAATCATTTGATGATTGTATTATGGACTTGTTGTATCATATTCTTATATAAATAAAGGCATTTGGTTTTGGTTATTATAATTACTTGTATTGGTGTCAAATACTCTAAGTATAATAGCGTCCTTGAGTAGAAGGTTCTTACCTATATCAATCGATTGGTTGAATCGAAAGTGAGATGATATAGGGAACACTACTCTTAATCATTCCTAGTTGAGTATTAACATTCAGGGACAATGTTAATGCAATAAGACTAGCATGTAGGTCAACTCGATGACTTGATCTCACAAGTCATGGATATAGAGATATCAAGTTGACACATGGGTATGCATTGGAGAATGTATACTGAATGACCCGCCATGAAAAAGTATCATGGATCGTTATATGAGTGTCATTACTTTCTCATGTGACTATTAGTATGACTACTAGTCCTTAGACCTGAAGTCACCATGGATCCCTACATAAGTAGTTATGTACTTTGGTTTCGTCAAACGTCACCCGTAACTGGGTGGACTATAAAGGCGATTACTGGGTATGTAATGAATTATGCAGAGGGATGTGAGTGATGTAAATGGGATCTATCCCTCCTATATGATATGAGTGACATCAATATTCTTGATAGAGTGAGACCACGAAGTGCATGGCCATGCCCAAATGAGTCAATATGTGATATTGAGCTCATTTGATTTAGTGAGTCTACTTGGAGTTCAGGATTTAGATTGATTAGAGGATGGCACGGTCTATGCCTCACATTGATCAATCTAGATGTCTAGGATAGAAGGACACTTGTCATATATTGTGAGGAGTCACAATTAGTAGTCACAAGGTGATGTTGGATCTCAACATTCTTGTAACTTGGGTAGTAATGATGTGTTGCTTGATACCGCTCATTACTTATGCTCCTAAATGGGTTTAGGGGCATTGCCAATGTTACAAGAACCTATAGGGTCACACACTAAGGATAATTAGATGGAGATTAGGTTCATATGATGAACCAAGAGGATTAGATTCATGTGATGAATCAAATTGGATTAAGAGTAATCCTAATTGACCTAATTGAGTTGAACTCAAGTTGATTCATGTGTTCAATGAGTCTAATTTAGATTATGACTCATTGAATCAATTTAATTAAATAAATTAGATTCATTATATTAAATTGACTTGAATTAAATGGTTGGATTAGATCAACCATGAGAGAGATTAAGTCAAGTTTGACTTGACTTGAGAGGAAGAGGAAGAGTCAAGTTTGACTTGACTTTATGCCACATCATTTGTGAGTTGGCATTAGGAGACCCAATGATGATGTGCCACATCATCAAAGCTAACACATGTGTGTGCCATCTCATGGAGGTTACAAGTCTCCTTCCATTTAATGTGGCCGGCCACATTAAATGAGAATGAGTTACAATTGTGGCCGACCACACTAATGCTAGGAGAGGGGTTTTCATTTTGTGAGTAATTCTCATTCATTCTATCTTCCTCCTCAATCTCTCCTTCTCCTCTCCCTCTTCTCCTTGGACAAACCACCTAGGTGCTAGCACACCTATTGTTTGGTCTTCTCCACCTAATTAGTTCGTGTGGATACGCATAGAGAGTTGTCTACTTTGACAACTTGAGATCCGGCATCTCCTTGGACAAGTGGGACTCGCGAAGGGCACGCTACGAGGGTAAAACTCTTTAACATATAGTTCTAGTGTAGATCTATAGGTTGGTAAACTCATACTCGTAGTTTTACAAACTTTTATTCTTCGCACGGATCCAGTGGCGGGGTTTCGGGGTTTCTGCGACGCGAAAAAGCGATTTTCGCGGTCCGTAAAATCCAACAGTGGTATCAGAGCCACGTGCGAAGACTTGTACAAGTTTAGTTTGTATTTTTGTGAAAAATATAGATTCTGTAACATTCTATAATTTTATGATTTTTAGAGTTTTTATAGGTATTTTTCTCGTAGAAGCGAAGCATAAGTATTTCGACACGTGTAGGCTTCGACTACCGAGAAGATTTTTCCGAAACAGCAAGATTTCGCCCTAAATCTTTTTGGGACAGTGGGCTAAGGCGCTGTAGGATCGCTAAGGAACACTTGTGATTGTTAGATCACGGGTAGGGGCGCTGCCCCTGGCCCCGCAGGGGATTCGTTCTGCGATTGCGCCCGAAAATCGCTAAACGGGATCGCCGGGAAATTTTACTCATAAAAATTATAAAAATTATGGAAAAATTACAGAAAATTATGAAAATATATAATTTAGAATTATATATTATTTTGTGATAGTCATGGCCCAAAAAGACCAAATTGGATTGGTATATTTGTGTTGTAATTCATATTACGGCCTGTGCGCCATCATTTGTATTGTGTGTGCTGTATATTTGATACACGACCTGCGCGTCATGCCCTTCTCCATTTATTCTTGTTGTAAATTAGTTTAGACTCGAATGTAACTCGAGTTTCAAAATTGTAATGTACAAAATTGGAGTGGTGGAAGGTCCACTCGAGACAGAGTTACAAGGAGGGCGCGAGCAACACAAGGTGGTCAAAGGGAGGAGCTTGAGAAGCTGTTGACCTTAGGTTGACCATCCGATTTTCTCATTGTCTTGAGAAGATCATTGTAGGGCCATGACTAATCACAAAAAATTTAATTAATTGCTTGTGTGTATGTGATGCATGATTAGATGACGCATTAGATGTGTCCTGTCTAATGCTCACGACCATGAACTCTGAGCTCCAGAAGCAACACGAGTTGATGGGCGCTTACGATATGGTTGAACATCTTTGTCAACTGTATCAAGGACAAGCACGGCATGAGAGATTTGAGATCTCAAGGGCACTATTTTAGTGCAAGATGTCAGATGGGGCTCCCGTAGGCCCATATGTACTCAAAATGATTGGGTACATAGAAAACCTACAGAGGTTGGGATTCCCGCTTGGCCAAGAGCTAGCCACTGACCTGATCTTGCAATCCTTGCCGGATAGCTATAGTTAATTCGTTCTAAACTACAATATGAACGAAATTGAAAAGCTACTGCCCGAGCTGCTTAGCATGTTAAGAACTGCTGAGCTGAACCTTATGAAGGCTAAGCCCCACTCTGTTCTGATGGTTCAGAAACACAAGGGCAAGGGCAAGCTCAAAGGCAAAGGAAAGTCCCAAGCCAAGGGCAAAGGAAAGGCACTGAAGCCTAAAGGAGGGGTCGCCAAGGATGTTACCTGCTTTCACTGCGATCAGACCGGACACTGGAAGAGGAACTGCAAGGTGTACCTGGAAGATCTTAAGAAGAAGCGAAGTGAGACTTCTACTTCAGGTATATATGTTATAGAAGTCAATCTATCTATTTCTTCATCATGGGTCTTAGATACCGGATGTGCTTCTCACATTTGTACTAATGTACAGGCGCTGAGAAATAGCAGGACATTGGCAAAGGGCGAGGTGGACCTACACGTAGGCAATGGAGCATGGGTTGCTGCTGTTGCTGTAGGGACTTATTTTCTATCCCTGCCCTCTGGGCTTGTACTAGAGTTGGATGATTGTTGTTATGTGCTTGCTTTAACAAAGAACATAATTTTAGTTTCGTGTTTGGACAAGAAAGGTTTCTCTTTTATAATAAAGGACAAATGTTGTTCTGTTTATTTAAAAGATATGTTCTATTGTAGTGCACCTATGATGAACAGACTCTACATTCTAGACCTTGAAAGCCCTATCTATAACATAAATACCAAGAGGTTCAAGTCAAATGACATGAATCAAACCTATCTCTGGCACTGTCGCTTAGGTCATATAAATGACAAGCACTTATCCCAGCTCCATAAGGATGGTTTGCTGGACTCATTTGATTTTGAATCTTATGAGACGTGCGAGTCATGCCTACTAGGCAAGATGACCAAGACTCCCTTTAGTGGGCATAGCAAAAGAACGACTGATTTGTTAGGACTAATACATAGTGATGTATGTGGCCCTTTCAATGTCGCTGCTAGATGCGGTTATAGGTACTTCATCACATTTACTGATGACTTCAGTAGATATGGTTATGTGTACTTGATGACACATAAGTCATAATCCTTTGAAAAGTTCAAAGAATTCAAGAATGAAGTACAAAACCAGCTTGGCAAGAGTATTAAGATACTTTGATCAAATCAAGGTGGAGAATACCTTAGCCATGAGTTTCGTGACTATCTAGCTGAGTGTGGGATTCTATCCCAACTCACTCCTCCTGGAACACCATAGTGGAATGGTGTATCCGAAAGGAGGAACCGTACTCTATTAGATATGGTACGATCTATGATGAGTCACACAGATCTTCCGATATTCTTTTGGGGCTATGCTCTAGATACGGCAGCTTTTATACTCAACCGAGTTCTATCAAAGGCCGTGATAAAGACACCATATAAGATATGGACTGGGAGAGATGCCCAAGTGTCTTTTATGATGATTTGGGATTGTGAGGTTTACGTTCGACGTCAAGTCTCAGACAAATTAGGACCCAAATCTGACAAGTGCTACTTTATTGGATATCCCAAGGACACTAAGGGATATTACTTCTACATTCCCAGTCAGCACAAGGTAGTTGTGGCAAAGACTGGGGCTTTCTAGAAAGGGACTTTGTTTCTACAAAGACTAGTGGGAGTACGTTCGATCTTGAAGAAGTTCAAGATGCGGACCATAGCACTAAAGCCTCGATGGAAGTTGAACTAGAACCACAAAGTATTGTGGATGATGCTGTTCCACAAAGAGTTGAGGAACAACAACCAGTTCAAGTAGACATACCTCTTCGCAGGTCTGATAGGGTACGTCGTCAGCCTGAGAGATACTCATTTCTCTTGTCTAACCATGATGACGTTGTGCTCATAGAGGATGAGCCTACCACCTATCAGGAAACTGTGATGAGACCAGATTCTGAGAAATGGCTAGAGGCCATGAGATCCGAAATGGAATCCATGTACACCAACCAAGTATGGACTTTGGTTGATCCACCTGAAGGGGTAAAACCCATTGGGTGTAAGTGGGTCTTTAAGAGAAAGACTGACATGGATGGACTTATCTATAAGGGTTGCTTGGTAGCTAAAGGTTTCAAGCAAATTCATGGTATTGACTATGATAAAACCTTTTTATCCAGTAGCGATGTTTAAGTCCATTCAGATTATGCTTGCTATTGCAGCATACCATGACTATGAGATATGGCAGATGGATGTCAAAATCGTGTTTCTGAATGGAAACCTGTTCGAAGATGTGTACATGACACAACCTGAGGGTTTTGTAGATCCACAACATACTAGCAGAGTATGCAAGCTGCATAGGTCATTTATGGACTAAAGCAACCTTCTTGGAGCTGGAATCTTCGATTCGATGATACAATCAAACAGTTTGGTTTCATCAAGAACGAAGATGAACCTTGTGTCTACAAGAAGGTTGTAGGGGACATATTTGTCTTCCTCATATTGTATGTGGATGACATACTACTAATTGGGAAGGACATCACTTTGCTTCAGTCTGTCAAGACCTAGCTAGGGATTTTTCTCAATGAAGGACTTAGGTGAAGCATCTCGTATTCTTGGCATTCAGATCTATAGAGATAGATCTAAGAGATTGCTTGGCCTAAGTCAGAGTACATATATTGACAAGGTACTCCTTCGGTTTTCCATGCAGAACTCCAAGAAGGGATTTCTTGTTGGGTTCTTCGGGCCGCGAAAACCGCTTTTTCGCATCGCGGAAACCCCGAGTCACCCAAAGCCAAGGATCTCGTGCAAGGAAAAACCGAAGAGAATACGAGTACGAATTTGGAAAAACCTTTTAGATCTACTCCTAGATCTACATGTTAAGAATTTTATCCTTGTTGCGAGCCTTTCGTTTTCCCGTTCGTCCAAGGTGTTGCCGGATCTCTAGACCGTCAAGCGTCGGTCCTCTAGATGTATCCACACTGACACGTAGGTGGAGAAAATCTCACACAAAGGTGTGCTAGCACCTTGGTGAGATTCGGCCAAGGCAAGGAAGAGAGGGAGAGGGAGAGCTTGAGAGGAAGAAGGAGGAAGAAAAACAACACTTGAATGAAAATGAATTCACCACCATTCACAAAGTGGTCGGCCACTTTCATCTAGAGTAACTCCCCATTAAATGCAATTAATGTGAAGTTAATAAGAAAATGGCTTTGTAACTTCCATGAGGTGGCATCCATGATGATGTGGAATATCATCATTGGTCCACCTAATGCCAACTCACCAATGAGGTGGCAAAAGGTCAAGTCAAAATTGACCTTTGGTCTTCCATCTCTAGTCAAGTCAAACTTGACCCAATCTCTACCATGGTTGATCTAATCCAACCATTTGATTCGAGCCAACTTAATATAATGAATCTAATTCATTAAATTAAATTGATTTAATAAGTCATAATCTAAATTAGACTCATTAAATACATGAATCAACTTGAGTCGAACTCAAGTTAGCCCAATTAGGATTACTCTTAATCCAATTTGATTCATCAAATGAATCTAATCCTCTTGGTTCATCATATGAACCTAATCTCCATCTAATTGTCCTAAGTGTGTGACCCTATAGGTTCTTGTAACGTTGGCAATGCCCTAAACCCATTTAGGAGCATAAGTAATGAGCGGTATCTAGCAACACATCATTACTACCCAAGTTACAAGAATGTCGAGATCCGACATCACCTTGTGACTACCAATTGTGACTACTCACAAAATAATGACAAGTGTCCTTCTATCCTAGACATTTAGATTGATCAATATGAGGCATAGACCGTGTCATCCTCTAATCAATCTAAATCTTGAACTCCAAGTAGACTCACTCGATCAAATGAGCTCAACATCTAATGTTGACTCATTTGGGCATGGCCATGCACTTAGTGGTCTCACTCTATCAAGAATACCGATGTCGCTCCCGTCATATGGGAGGGATAGATCCCATCTACATCACTCACATCCCTCTACATAATTCGTTATATACCCAGTAATCGCCTTTATAGTCCACCCAGTTACGGGTGACGTTTGACGAAACCAAAGTACATAACTCCTTATGTAGGGTTCCATGGTGACTTCAGGTCTAAGGACTAATAGTCATACTAATAGTCACATGAGAAAGTATATGACACTCATATAATGATCCATGATACTTTCTCATGGCGGGTCATTCAGTATACATTCTCTAATGCATACCCATGTGTCAGCTTGATATCTCTATATCCATGACTTGTGAGATCAAGTCATCGAGCTGACCTACATGCTAGTCTTATTGTATTAACATTGTCCCTGAATGTTAATACTCGACTAGGAATGATTTAGATTAGTGTTCCCTATATCATCTCACTATCGATTCAACTAATCGATTGATATAGGTATTAACCTTCTACTCAAGGACGCTATTATACTTAGTCTATTTGGCACTAATATAAATAAGTATAATAACCAAACAAATGCCTTTATTAATATACAAGAATATGATATACATGAGTCCATACAATCACCAAATGATTGGCTCTAGGGCTCTAACTAATATTTCTGCCGATGTCACATGGCGTGAGTCTTTCGAAGACTCAAGGTCCCTCTTCTAGAGAGGAGAGAGACCGCATGGATCATTTCCCTTATGCCTCAGCCATAGGATCTATCATGTACGCCATGCTATGTACTCGACCTGATGTCTCGTATGCTTTGAGCATGATGAGCAGATACCAGCCAGATCTAGGTGAAAGTCACTGAAGAGCGGTCAAGAATATTCTTAAGTACTTGAGAAGGACTAAAGAATATTTCTTGATATATGAAGGCAATGATGACCTTGACCTACTTGCCCCCTACAAGTATTCGGTCACCTTGACCTGCTCCGGGCCTCCCCGCTAGCATCCGTGTTCGGTCACCTTGACCTACTCTAGGCCTACCTGCGAGCATCCGGCCACCCTGACCTACTCGCCTTATCACAAATACCCAGTCACCCTGACCTTCTCTAGGCCCCCCCTCCCGCGCGAGCATCTGGTCATCCTGACCTGCTTCGGGCCTCCCTGACCTACTTGCTTCCACACAAGTATCCGATCACCCTGACCTGCTTCAAGCCTCCCACGAACATCCGATCACCCTGACCTACTTCAAGCCTCCCACGAACTTCGTTCAAGGCCGCCCCACATGGCATCTGGTTTGTACCATGGCTCTGATACCATTTGTTGTGCCCAAAAGATGCCCACATATCTCCACAATGGCATGATATTGTCCACTTTGGTCCTAGGCCCTCATGGCTTTGCTCTTGGGTTCTACCCAAAAGGTCTCATTCCAATGGAGATATCTTACATCCTTTTAACCTCATGATCTTTATCAAATCTTTTCAATGTGGGACTTTAATTGAAACCCAACAAGACAGATAAAATAAAAGAGAATTTATTAATTTACTATATAATTATAGAAGTGTGATATCACAGGTCCAAAATCGGTTCAAAATCGGATTATTTTTAAGTAAAAAGGCTCTATTAATTCAGCGGGATCTATAAAAGTACCGAAATAGCTAATGATATATTATTTCATAGGTTACATTTATTGATAAAGTAAAGTATGTATACGACTTCACAAGTTTTGTATTTGGTGAGGTAAATATTTAATTTTACTTCTACATAATTTGACTTGGTTGAAGTATTTTGTGTTGTATTGCTTCATCGTAGTGTAGACGTAATAGAGCATATTTTATTACAACAAAAATTTTAATTTAGCAAAGTAGTTTATACGAATGACTTTATAAATTTGATCAATGATGAAGTAAATAGTTTCTTTAACTACGCCGCTATTTAAATTTTTTGAAATCTTTTGTATTATATTACTCTACCATTTATTCATAGTATCAAAGTAATTAACCATATTTTACTTAGATGAGACAACATCACATAACCGAGAAAGGTAGTCTATGATGTGGTGGTGTGCCTTGCCCATGCTTAGATATGCCATGGGCAGAAAAGGTGCTTGCCCGCTCTGCCCAAGGCTTCTCTCTTGGATCGATGAAGAAGGCAGAGAGAGCATGATGCAAGATTGGTAGGTGCTTGAAGAAGAAAGTGATGACAGAGGAGATCAAAAAGGAAAGGAGGAGGAGGAGGAGGAGGCGGAATAGCCAGGTAAACCCTAAGCGCAGAGATATCTAACGGAGGAGGCAATGAAAAGACAATCAAAAATAGGTTGGGCTTTGAACAACATGGAATGATAGGTGAAGTGCTTTAATTTCAACGAAAAAAGCAAGTACTTAGGGTTTTAGCATAGGATAGGTGGAAATAGCTAAATCAGTTCAATAAGATAAAAGTATTTGAACATGTTTAAACTTATTACTTCAACACTTCGATATATCAATTTAATTTTGAAACTTATTCTTTCATCAAATATATATTACAAAATAAAATGTCAGATAAAATTAGAAGTGATGCCTGTATTTTTAAATCTATGAAATCTAAAATGGTATTTACTACATCAAATTTATTACCAAAGTTGATTATCATATATATTATTTCGTAATTACAAATTGCCGAAATAAACATTGACGAAATATATCAATAAAATTCACATAGTGATATTTTCTAATACAAATAAAGAAACTAACAGTTGGTGCATAAAAAATATATTTACCAAACCATATATCTAATTTGTATATTACTCAAAAAGTGTATCCATTTTAGAATTGACTAAATCAGGTATCCTTTCAATTTTCTTTCCCATAATACCCTCTTCCTTTTTGTTTTATTTTTTTTTTAAAAAACTTAATCTCCCAACCCTCCTCTTTCATCTACGTTTCCTCCATCATTTGAGCACCGATCGAGATTGTCTGTCATCGTCCCTTCACCTCCGCTTAGTAGTGCAAAGAGACACAACAAGTCAGCAAAAGTTTAAGATCAAGATTGAGCTTTGGAGTAATTTGTGGTGTTCAACTCCGTCAATTTTAAAAGGGGCACTGGAGGTGATCTTTCCTCATTATTCTATCCCAACTTCATTCACTCTCTTTTCATGATCCCTACGCTATTGTGTTGCTTTTTTTTTATTTTTATTTTTCAGCATTTGGTGACTCCTAGCATAATAGTGTCGATGTGTCTTCGGTGGCAAAGTAAGTTTTTTTATTTTAGATTAAAGATATGAGCTTTGTGTGTTTTAGTGTGATTTTATTTGTTATGACTAATAGCTATTTAATGAAATGCTAAGGTAGATAATGATAGTGGAAACTTGTTAAGATGAAGATGAAGGAGGATGGATGAGAAATTAGATTTTTTTTTTTAAAGGAAAAAATAAGACTATGTATAATTTTGATCAAACTTACTTAATAGTATACATATTAAATTTACACTATGGGTTTATGCTATTGGTTCTTCATGAGTAATGAACTATCGATAATTTCACATATACCTAAAATATATGTAATTTTTAATAAGTTTATCTATATGATATTCATGAAAAGAAAATAATTAATTTTCCATATGCAAATTATCATTTTATTTTTAATTTTTAAAATTTTTCTTGTATTGATTATGAATTTTTCTATTAAACTATTTCTAACTTCTTTATACTTTCATTATCTTTTTTATATTTCTAGGTTTGATCTTTGGCTGTTGAATCTGTATGAACATACCAAGTAGGACCACTTAGGTATCTAAGAATAATTTAGGATACTTGAAAATATTAGAGAACTTAATTTTTGATTGGATGATATGGAGAACTTTGCCCTTTTTAGCCAATATAATCACAAACATATTAGTTTGCCAGGGATCTTGAAAAGGAATATTCATAATATTTTATTTTTTTATTGCCTGCATAATTGTTATTAATATATATTGCTAATTGTTACTTTGTCTAAATTATTGTGTTCTTCTTGTATGTTATTGTGTTGGTAAAATTTACACTAATGATCTAACTCAGATTTTGATGAATGACAAGAAGTTTAAAGTTAGAGTATTTTATGGTCTAATTGCTTTACCAAGTGTGCAGGAGTTGATTGATCTGAAGGACCTGACACTAGGCTGAAATCCAACTAGGTCTGCGAGACCCGATGGATGGTGGGAAGTCCAAATAGGTTCGTAGGGCCCAATATCTGGCGGAAAGTCCGGTTGGGTCCGCGGGACCTGACAACTAGCCGGAATATAGTTGAATCTGTAGACCTGACAACTGGCAGGAAGACTTGGCAGATCAAAGATAAGTCAAGTGACTACAAGTGATAAGTGAAGGTAAGCAACTGGAAGAGAGATCTAGTGAGGATTCATTCTCGGTTGAGGGAACTGTAGGAGTCGGTCCAACTTAAGCCCATTTGGAAAACCTAAGTTGAGACCTTGACTAGATCTTGATCTCGGGGGAGAGAGGATCTAATTACTACTCTTAGTCTATTGTGTTGTGCCTACTCTTATCAGAGCAGATATGACTCTGAATTGGTGCAACCACAAATCAGGAACTTTTAAGTTTTTCCTTTTTCATTTCTCTTTTGATTTTTGAGTTTTTTTGAAATAATCTAAACTTTTAGTTAGAGCCCTAGAGTCAATCATTTGATGATTGTTGTATGGACTCGCTGTATCATATTCTTATATAAATAAAGGCATTTGTTTTGGTTATTATACTTACTCTTATTGGTGCCAAATAACTAAGTATAATAGCGTCCTTAGTAGAAGGTTACCTATATCAATCGATTGGTTGAATCGATAGTAAGATGATATAGGAAAGACTACTCTTAATCATTCTTAGTCGAGTATTAACATTCAGGGACAATGTTAATGCAATAAGACTAGCATGTAGGTCAACTCGATGACTTGATCTCACAAATCATGGATATAGAGATATCAAGTTTACACATGGGTATGCATTGGAGAATGTATACTGAATGATCCGTTATGAGAAAGTATCATGGATCGTTATATGAGTGTCATATACTTTCTCATGTGGCTATTAGTATGACTACTAGTCCTTGGACCTGAAGTCACCATAGATCCCTACATAAGGAGTTATGTATTTTGGTTTCATCAAACGTCACCCGTAACTGGGTGGAGTATAAAGGCGATTACTGGGTATGTAACAAATTATGCAGAGGGATGTGAGTGATGTAGATGGGATCTATCGCTCCTATATGACGGGAGCGACATCAATATTCTTGATAGAGTGAGACCACTAAGTGCATGGCCATGCCCAAATGAGTCAATATGAGATGTTGAGCTCATTTGATCGAGTGAGTCTACTTGGAGTTCAAGATTTAGATTGATTAGAGGATGACACGGTCTATGCCTCACATTGATCAATCTAGATGTCAATGATATAAGGACACTTGTCATATTTTGTGAGGAGTCACAATTAGTAGTCACAAGGTGATGTTGGATCTCAACATTCTTGTAACTTGGGTAGTAATGATGTGTTGCTAGATACCGCTCATTACTTATGCTTCTAAATGGGTTTAGAAGCATTGCCAACGTTACAAGAACCTATAGGGTCACACACAAAGGACAATTAGATGGAGATTAGGTTCATATGATGAACCAAGAGGATTAGATTCATGTGATGAATCAAATTGGATTAAGAGTAATCCTAATTGAGCTAATTGAGTTGGGCTCAAGTTGATTCATGTGTTCAATGAATCTGATTTAGATTATGACACTTTGAATCAATTTAATTAAATGAATTAGATTCATTATATTAAATTGGTTTGAATCAAATGGTTAGATTAGATCAACCATGAGAGAGATTTGGTCAAGTTTGACTTGACATGAGAAGGAAGATGAAAGGTCAAGTTTGACTTGACCATTTGCCACCTCTTTTGTGAGTTGGCATTAGGAGAACCAATGATGATATGCCACATCATCAAGGCTAGCACATGTGTGTGCCACCTCATGGAGGTTACAAATCCCCTTTCAATTTAATGTGGCCGGCCACATTAAATGAGAAGGAGTTACACATGTGGCTGACCACTTTTGTGAGTGAATGAGATTGATTTTTCATTCAAGCCAATTGATTCCATCATCTTACTCCTTGCATCTTCTTGCTCTCCCTCTCCTCCTCCTTGGCCGAGACCCTCTAGGAGTGCTAGCACACTCTAAGGCTCTCCCTCCATTGATTTGTTCGTGTGGATACTTCTAGAGGAGTGTCTACTTTGACAATCTCGAGATCCAGCACCCTTTGGACGAGCGGGATTGCGAAGGGCAACGCATCAAGGGTAAAAGGCTCTTCTCCTAGTGTAGATCTAGGCCTTAGTAAGCTCGTACTCGAATTTTTGTTTTATTTTACTTTGCACGGATCTGGTGGCATAGGAATCGGGGTTTCCGCAACGCGAGAAAGCGATTTTTGCGGCCCGAAATTCCCAACAGTGGTATCAGAGCCACGTGCGAAGTCTTGTATGAGTTTATTTTGTATTTTTAAGAAAAATAGCAGTTCTGTAATATTCTATAAATTTCCTATTTTTATAGTTTTTATGGGTATTTTTCTCGTAGAAGCGAAGCACAAGTGTTTCGACATTTGTAGGCTTCGACTACCAAGAAGATTTTTCCGAAACGGCAAGGTTTCGCCCCAAATCTTTTTAAGACAGCAGGCTAAGGTGCTGTAGGATCGCTAAGGAAAACTCACGATGGTTAGATCGCGGGTAGGGGTGCTGCCCCTGGCCCCGTGTTACGCTCCGCAAGTGTACGGAAATGTCGCAAGTAATATAAAAGATTATCATATCCACAGGGACTGGAATAAGCACTAGAAATGTCTCAATGCGAATTAGCTAAACAACTATCCAAATGTTTCAAATGCAAAGTGAAGGTAAACAAATCTAATATTAAAGATCAACAAACAAGAGTTTAGTGTTTTGTGTTATGATAAAGGGAGATTCTAGGAGTTTCGGTTTCTTTGTAAGATTTCTTGAATGTAAATGGTTCACCAATTCTTATCCCTCAATTGCCAAACACTTGTAGAAAGTTGCCGGTTCTCTCTTGCAATAGATAAACGGCTAAGGACTGAGAAATGTATCTAAATATGATCAATTAGACGTGAACCTACGTTGTCCTTACACAGAAGCGCACCTATTACTATGCCTTCCTCGGATATCAACATAGAAGCCCACAACGTATTAATCTATCAAGATACAAGAAACTAATCACAAGATCCATCCTACTCTCTTGAATATTCCTGTTTCCTCTTCAAGATTATCTCTCAAACGTCCTTACACGGGCTTGCACCTGTCACGTGGATCCCTCGGATGATCAAGTGAGAGTTTATCTTTACAAAGTCCACAAGAAATCCAAACAATCAATCAAGAATGAGAATTAAGCACAAATCACCATTAATCATTCAAGATCTAATTGATACAAGCAAGACAATGTCATTGAAATAAGAAATTGGCAAAGCCATAAGAGATTTCATCAATCCATCATACAAATACTCCCTTAATCCTAGAATACAAGATCTACTCCATGAATCGAGGAAGAATACCCGAAGAAATAAAGATTACAAGCATTTCTTAAATCCCCAATCCAAGAAACCAAGAAAAGGGGGAAAGAGAAAACTTATCTACGAAGAAGCCTCGTCTTCGGATCCAATCCTCGTTCCGGAGTCGAAATCGTCAAGAACTCCCCTCGAATCGCCCAGAAATCCTCCCAAGAATGGGAGGATACCACCAAATCTTGCCTTCTCCCAAAGGGGGAGAAATCCCCTTTCAATTCATGAAGGAGGGTTTAAATAGAGGAGGAAATCGGGTGCCACACGACCCCATGACACGTGCAGAGATTCACACGCCATGTCCAGCCTTCTCCGCCAAAGTGCCACGCGTGACTCACAGGCGGGACCCTTCCGTCTCGAATGCTACACTACTGGTGCACACGCCACCACCGCTGCTCGAAACCTCACACTACTGCAGTAGATCTACACACCATGTAAGGCATTTGCTCTAATTTCTTCAAATCAAGACACGTGAGATTCACACGCCATGTCCTCTTCCCTTCCTGTTAAAACTACACGGCCGTGTGTGGTACATGGCCTGATGCTCTCTCCCTTCAATTCCTTCCAAGCTTGCCCGAGGACGCATAATCTTCACCAATTTCGACTCCTGTAAAATGCACAAAAGCATATCTCCGAACCAAAAGAGTAAATATGCTAAAGGAAAGTTGGAAGTATAAAGTGCATAGATCAAGCATGCTCAAAGTATGTAATGTGTAAAACATGCATAAAAGAGTATATAATCTACATCACACCCCTGACTTAAACCTTTGCTTGTCCTCAAGCAAATGTCGCAGTCTAAATTCATATGTTCTACAACACATTCATAAAACCTAGTGCACTTTCCTAACTCTATCAAAAAGTTTCATTAACAAGCGTGATCATGGAAACAAGTAAAGTATGGTTCAAGCATAAGAATCTTGTGCACAGTGTAAAAGTAACTCAACACCCTTCAAGTTTCAATCCATGTCCTAGTCAAGTCGTCATCAAATTTGAATTCCTAGTGTTTTCAGTGAAAGACAAGTAACTAGTGATAGGCACTTACTCACCATTCACTTGGTTCATATTTCTCAACTAACCCAAGGTCTCAAAGGTGTGCTCAATCTCAAGGGAAGCTAAGCAGTCATTTCCCCAGTAACCTAACTCGGTCTCAAAGGGGTGACTTGCTAGATTCCACTCATGACAACTATTTTTTTATATCCCTTATTATTATTATTTTTTTTTTATAAGTGTTTGCATTGTGCAAAACTTATTCACAAATGTACTTTTAGCACACATGTTGGGATATTTTGATTTTTTCAAATGAGCTTTAATGATTTGAGCCTCATCCAGTAACCAAAATGAAAGTTGAGAAATCACCATGGAAACCAAGTACTAAGCAAACAAGATGAATCATGACTATTTCAATGACATCAACTATTCAAGCATCAAGCACAAGTGTAGTGAAGATAAAATCCTTAAGGTTGAACCAAAATTAAAACTCATCACCATAAGATTTTTAGCTTATTAATGCTTCCCAAGATAGAAAAAAGAACTACACAAAGTTTACTACTAGCATCATTAGAACATCATGAATCAAGACAATAATCGTGCTAACATTTCACTTGAATCCAAGAAAGCATATAAGTGAAGATTTGATGTTCTCAAAAAATTTTTTTTGCCATGATTATTTCAAAAACAAGCAAAATAAAGCAACAAGCAATGAAAATAAGAACCAACATGAAAAACTAACAAAAACTAAAAACTGAAAACCAAACTAAACAGTACATGACACCCCCCCAGACTTAAACTTTTCATCGTCCCGATGAAATCAATATGGTGGAGGAGGTGGAGGTGGACGAGGGAAAGGAGGTCTACGACATGGTTGGCCAATAGGAAAACTAGGAAAACCTGGAATCTCACCCAAGGATCTATGATACTCATATAAAGCATCTACTTGTTGGCTAGAAAGCATCATGCTCTGCATAAAATCTCTCATCCTAGCCTGATCAGTATCATAATCCTGCACAAACTCAGCCACTTGACCTTGAAAATTCCTCGTAAACTGAAAATGATTTTGTACCTCCCTAAACTGATCATCAGATAAAGAGAAGCGCCCCTCCAACATTTTTCGTTGGGCATCTTGCTTCTCATGAAGTGATTCTAGAGACGTACGAAAATCTGAAAAATCAAACCTAGAAGATCCCGTGCCATATGCAAAAGAATGCCTAGCAGGCTCCATAAAATTAGAAGGTTGTGGGTGTCCAGATGACGAGGGCTCATGATGTGGCTCAGTGTCTCCAGGTATAGAAGGGTTATCCTCAAAATCTAACTCAGAAATTACCCAATTAGCCGGGTTACGAATAGTAGTTCGTTCAGGAAAAGGAAGGGGTAAAGGAGAACCACTCCTCCTAGGAAACGCGAAACCATTCTCATCCCGAACGATCATTTTCATAGCAAGACATGTATCAATGTCAATCATGTCATTACCATGAATTATTTCCAACCCATCAACATCAAGATTTAAATTATAAGCTATTCGGGTAATCAAACCACCAAAAACAATTGATCCCGATGATGCCCTAGCAGATCTTAATAAGGTTTGAACAAAATGAAAACCAGAATCAAATTCAACCTTATAAAGCATAGCCCATAAAGCATAAAGCTCTATCTTTTTAACCACCCCATCACTCTCTCCCCTACCAAAAATAGTTTTACTCATGACTCTATGTAGATACCTAAAGATGGGGTTTTGCATATGGGAGGCCTTAGCTCTTGAAGGCTCATAAGGTTGATCTAACCTAGTTATTGCATTCCAAAAATGATTCCAATTAAACCTTGGATCAAACCTACGAGGGCTACCGGTGGTTAATCCAAAACAAGAATTAAAGTTACTAAATGCCCATAGAAATTCTTGATTCATTAGTCCAAATGAGATTTTTCCAAAATAATCATCTTCATTAGTAAAATGGACATCCAATGAACTTAAAAATTCCAAAACAAGACGAGGATATGTAGGCAAATGTGTGTACATAATATCACTCCAATCCAAAAACCCAATCATCAAATCTACATCTTCCCTAATTCCAAGCATATCAAGAACAGTTGGGTCCATATATCTAGTACACACTATCTTTCTATTGACAAGAATTGCAAATCTAGTTACTTGATCATCATTTCTAAACACAATATTGAATTCATTGTCATTACCTTCGTTGCGTGAAGTCCTTTTGCCTTTGCCCTTCACTGGTTGTTTTCCTTTGTCCCTTGATGGCTCCTTCTCTTTGTCTCCACTGGATCCACCACCTCCTTTGCGAAGTTTCTTCAAAATGTTGGACATCTTGATGAGTTTAGATAGGGGAAGAATTATCTAGGGTTGGAAAAATGGAACTCAAAGAACAAAACTTCAAAGAGCAAAGATCTTAGGTTAGGAGAACAAAAAGTCCAAGTCTTAGAGAGGAGGAGAATCCGGATCTAAGAGATCTTGAGAGATTAGAGAGGAGTTTTTAAGAGATTGGGAGAGAAAGAGATGTTTTGGAGAGTTGGGGGTGTGCGGAACACGGCCAAGATCTGGCCGTGTAAGGTAGAAAGAAGACTTTAATAACTCTCCTACACGGGCCGTGCAGATCCACACGGCCTCCCCCTCTTCCTTATCTGAATTCTTCGCACGGCCGTGTCTGGGACACGGCCTCTCCATCTTTCTTCTCGGGATTCTTTACACGTCCGTGTTTGGGACACGGCCTAGACCTTTTTCTCCTCGGGATTCTTTACACGGCCGTGTTTGAGACACGGCCTAGACCTTTTTCTCCTCGGGAGATCCTACACGGTCGTGTCTGGATGACACGGCCCAAGCACTTCCCTTCTCTGCAACCTTTGCCTGGCCGTGTATAGCACACGGCCGGGCTCTGTTTTGCACCTAACCTGAAAACAAAATCAAAAGAATGCATCAAACTAAAAGAAATTAAAATACAAATCAAAACTAACTAAAAGAACTCTTGGGTTGCCTCCCAATAAGCGCTTGTTTAAGGTCTTTAGCTGGACCAAACTTGATCATTCACTTCTTTTCCTCGCCCTTGGAGGACAGATATACTTTTCATTTTTGTTGGGAGATCTTCTCCCAACATCTTCCACCACATTGCCTCCTTCGTTTGGTGGCCTTCCATGAGGATGGAAATTCCATTCCTCAAGTTTATAAATGCTTGTCCTGCTACAAGCATTTAAAAGAGACAAGACATGGTTAGAGATATTAGATAAATCATATTCCAACCTTTCCTTACCAATTACCAAAGAAAGCTTATGATTTTTGACATCAATTATAGCTCCAGCTGTAGCAAGGAAAGGTCTTCCTAATATGATAGGAATCCTGGGGTCCTCTTCCATCTCCAACACGACAAAATCTGTGGGAATAACATTCCCATCCACCTCTACTGGCACATCTTCTATAATACCCAAAGGGTACCTGCAGGAATGATCGGCAAGTTGAAGTGTCATAGTAGTAAGTTTAATGTTTTTGAGACCTAATTTATTACAAATTGAATAGGGAATGAGGCTAACACTTGCCCCCAAGTCACAAAAAACTTTTTCAAAAAATTCTTTTCCTATGTTGCAAGGAATATAAAAGTTCTCTGGGTCCTTTAGTTTTGGGGAAGTGTTCTTCTCCAAAATAGCACTACATTCCTCACTAAGCGCAATGGTCTCAACCTCTCCTCTTCTTCTCTTATTTGACATGAGATCCTTCAGGAATTTGTCAAATCTAGGCATTTGAAGAATAGCATCAATAAGAGGTACCTCTACACAAATTTCCTTAACTTTTTCTAAAAACTTGCCAAATTCTTCATCTTTCTTGAGCATTGTAAGTCTCTGAGGAAAAGGGACAGCTTTGCTCTGATGGTTCAGTGGAAGAGTCACTTCACCCTCAATGGTACTCTCCTCATTAGCTTGAATCTGATTTGGTATAAGAGGAGAGAGCTCTTCTTCTTTTTGTATCCCTTTTGGAGCAGTCACTTGGGAGTCTCCCAAGGTCCGTCCTCTCCTAAGCTCAATTCTATTGCAATGCTCCATAGGATTCACATCAGGTTTTCCTGGAAGTTGTCCTGGTGCTCTGGATGATGAGGAAGCTAGTTGGGCAATTTGACTATCCTGGATCTTTTGATGCTTTTCAGAATTATCCATTCTCTGAATGAGCTTTGCTAAATCTTGCTTCATTTCATTCTGACTTGAGATAATTTCTTCAAGCATCTTTTCAATATTTGACTTTGGTAAGCCTTGAGAAGATAGATGTTGAAAATTTTGTTGCCCAGCTTGAAAATTTGGTCTTGCCCCCATAGATGGTCCTTAATCTTGATTATTTCTGTAAGAAAAATTGGGATGGCTCTTCCATCCAGGGTTATAAGTATTTGAGTATGGGTTGTTCTTCCTTTGATTGTAACTCATGATTGCATCACATTGTTTCAGTTGATTGATTTGTGCAATGATAGCTCCTAATGGACATGAGTCATTTGAGTGCTCTGAACTCCCACATACTTCACAAGATGTACTAATAGCATTGACCATATTAGCACTAGTCCCCATATTCTCAAATTTCTTTGTAAGAGCGTCCAATTTTACAGACAAAAGAGTGACTGCATCTACATCAAACTTCCCTGATGCTTTAATTGTTGGGTTTACAGAAGAATAGCCACCACTTCTTTCATTTGCCCATTGATGATGATTTTGTGTTACACTGTCAATAATTTCTTCAGCTTCATCTAAACTTTTATTCATAAGTGCCCCTCCAGCAGCTGAATCAAGGGATACTTTGGTATGATAGTTGATACCATTATAAAAAGTGTGCAACACTAACCATCTTTCCAACCCATGATGTGGGCATTGTCTGAGCATACTATTATATGTATCCCATGCTTCAAAAAGAGATTCTGAGTCAGTTTGCTTGAAGCTTGCAATTAAATTCCTCATATGAGCTGTTTTGCTTGGTGGATAGAATTTATCAAGAAACTGTTACTCACACTGCTTCCAAGTGGCGATGCTATTAGGGGCCAAAGAATTCAGCCATTGCTTTGCCCTATCTCTTAAAGAAAACCCAAATAATAATAATCTAACTGCTTCTGAAGGAACTCCATTCATTTTCATGGTACCATATATTTCATAAAAGACCTCTAAGTGTTGATTGGGGTCTTCATGAGGTCCTCCACCAAATTGGTTCTCTTGCATAAGGTGCTGCATAATCCTTGAGTGGTCTATTCGCCATGTTCAAATGTTCCTGTTCTTCAATTTGCCTTTGCAGAATTCTTCTTTTATGGAAAGTTCTGTCAATCTCAGGGTCAAAAGGAAAGAATTCCCCTGCAAAGTTAGATTTTCGCATACGCAAGAACAAGATAGCAAATGACAATTCAACAGAAAAAGAAAAATAAAAGAATAAAAAATGTAGAATTGACTTTGTACAAAAAGAATTAACAAGAAGTAAAAGTTATACAAAAAAGTAAAAACAGAAATCTAATGATTAGTTACAACTATGCAATATGAAAGGAAAACAAATGTTATGTTTAGTCTAACTCAATTGATAATTCCTAATGTTATAGCGTAGTCCCCGGCAACGGCGCCAAAAAAACTTGTTACGCTCCGCAAGTGTACGGAAATGTCGCAAGTAATATAAAAGATTATCGTATCCACAGGGACTGGAATAAGCACTAGAAATGTCTCAATGCGAATTAGCTAAACAACTATCCAAATGTTTCAAATGCAAAGTGAAGGTAAACAAATCTAATATTAAAGATCAACAAACAAGAGTTTAGTGTTTTGGGTTATGATAAAGGGAGATTCTAGGAGTTTCGGTTTCTTTGTAAGATTTCTTGAATGTAAATGGTTCACCAATTCTTATCCCTCAATTGCCATGTAGAAAGTTGCCGGTTCTCTCTTGCAATAGATAACCGGCTAAGGACTGAGAAATGTATCTAAATATGATCAATTAGACGTGAACCTACGTTGTCCTTACACAGAAGCGCACCTATTACTATGCCTTCCTCGGATATCAACATAGAAGCCCACAACTTATTAATCTATCAAGATACAAGAAACTAATCACAAGATCCATCCTACTCTCTTGAATATTCCTGTTTCCTCTTCAAGATTATCTCTCAAACGTTCTTACATGGGCTTGCACCTGTCACGTGGATCCCTCGGATGATCGAGTGAGAGTTTATCTTTACAAAGTCCACAAGAAATCCAAACAATCAATCAAGAATGAGAATTAAGCACAAATCACCATTAATCATTCAAGATCTAATTGATACAAGTAAGACAATGTCATTGAAACAAGAAATTGGCAAATCCATAAGAGATTTCATCAATCCATCATACAAATACTCCCTTAATCCTAGAATACAAGATCTACTCCATGAATCGAGGAAGAATACCCGAAGAAATAAAGATTACAAGCATTTCTTAAATCCCCAATCCAAGAAACCAAGAAAAGGGGGAAAGAGAAAACTTATCTACGAAGAAGCCTCGTCTTCGGATCCAATCCTCGCTCCGGACTCGAAATCGTCAAGAACTCCCCTCGAATCGCCCAGAAATCCTCCCAAGAATGGGAGGATACCACCAAATCTTGCCTTCTCCCAAAGGGAGAGAAATCCCCTTTCAATTCATGAAGGAAGGTTTAAATAGAGGAGGAAATCGGGCGCCACACGGTGCAGTGAGATTCACACGCCATGTCCATTCCTTCTCCGCCAGCTGCACTGTGACTCACACGGCCAGACCCTTCTCTCTCGAATGCTACACTACTGTGGTGCACACGCCACCACCGCTTGGCTCGAGCCACACCGTGTAGATCTACACGGCCATGTAAGGCATCTGCTCTAATTTCTTCAAATCAAGACACGGCCGTGTGAGATTCACACGGCCATGTCCTCTTCCCTTCCTGTTAAAACTACACGGTCGTGTGTGGTACACGGCCTGATGCTCTCTCCCTTCAATTCCTTCCAAGCTTGCCCGAGGACGCATAATCTTCACCAATTTCGACTCCTGTGTACAGAAAATGCACAAAAAGCAGATCTTCGAACCAAAAGAGTAAATATGCTAAATGGAAAGCTGGAAGTATAAAAGTGCATAGATCAAGCATGCTCAAAGTATGTAAATGTGCGTAAAAACATGCATAAAAGAGTATATAATCTACACACATCACCCCGCAAGGGGATTCGTTCCGTGATTGCGCCCGAAAACCCGCTAAACGGAACCGCTGGGAATTTTACTCATAAAAATTGTAGTAAAAATTACAGAAAATTATAGAAAATACATAATTTAGAATTATGTATTATTTTGTGATAGTCATGGCCCAAAAAGACCCAGTCTAATTGGAAATGTGTTGTAATTCATAATACGGCCTGTGTGCCGTCATGTGATGTGCGTGTTGTATATTTGATTCGCGACCTGCGCGTCGTGTCTTTCTCTATTTTTATATTCTTGTTGTAAATTAGTTTAGACTCGAATGTAACTCGAGTTTCAAAATTGTAATGTACAAAATTGGAGCGGTGGAAGGTCCACTCGAGACAGAGTTACGAGGAGGGCGCAAGCAACACAAGGTGGTCAAAGGGAGGAGCTTGAGAAGTTGTTGACCCTAGGTTGACCATCCGATCTTCTCATTGGCTTGAGAAGATCGTAGTAGGGTCATGACTAATCTCAAAATTTAATTAATTGCTTGTGTGTGTGTTTGTGATGCATGCTAGATTAGTAGTTAATTAGTGCCTAACAATTAGATTAGATCTAAATCGTGTACAAGATGCACCCTCTCGATTAGATTAGATCTCAATCACGTCAACTCAAATGCCTACCATGCCGTGATACCTATCACTACCTCGATCACATGTGTTGTTGAATCTGCCAAAGCAGAGTAACACATATTATCTTGGTAGGGTACGGAGGGACAATCTTGGTCCCGCCTATCAATGCATGGGTGAGTACAACTCAATTAGATTGAGTAACTAGTTAACTCAATTGGATCGAGTTTAACTATATGCATTTTCCAATGGTTGCTAGATAGGTCAAAATCACATTTATATTAATTCTTGGGCGTATTAACCAAAGCTAACTCAAGTCTTAATATATATGCGGATCTTGTCCTATAAACAAGAGTTGCATAGAGATGTAATTGGTAATTAGTTACCTACCGATCATACTAAGTCTTGGGCGATTTAGCCAAAGCTAACTCAAGGCGTTGTATGATGTGGATCTTGTCCCACATGAATTATAGAATTCAGTGGGAGCATAATTTAGTTAAAAGGCCTAATTAAATGATTTAAAAGAATATGTTATTTACTTTCTGCTTTAATTTCTATTGTAGATTGCCATGACATCGAATACGAACTCTTTCTCCCTGCGTTCTGTCCTTGAGAAGGACAAGCTCAACGAAGTAAATTTCCTGGATTGGTACAGGAACCTGAGAATAGTTCTCACCCAAGAACGTAAACTGTATGTTCTGGAGCAGCCCATTCTGGACGCTCCTCCTGCCACTGCCACGCGAGCTGACCGAGATGCTTACAAGAAGCATCAAGATGACGCATTAGATGTGTCCTGTCTGATGCTCACGACCATGAACTCTAAGCTTCAGAAGTAACATGAGTTGATGGAAGCTTACGATATGGTTGAACATTTTCGTCAACTATATCAGGGACAAGCTAGGCACGAGAGATTTGAGATCTCAAAGGCACTGTTTCAGTGCAAGATGTCAGATGGGGCTCCCGTAGGCCCATATGTACTCAAAATGATTGGGTACATAAAAAACTTACAGAGGTTGGGATTCCCGCTTGGCCAAGAGCTGGCCACTGACCTGATCTTGCAATCCTTGCCGGATAGCTATAGTCAATTCATTCTAAACTACAACATGAACGAAATTGACAAGTCACTGCCTGAGCTGCTTAGCATGTTAAGAACTGCTAAGCTGAACCTTAAGAAGGTTAAGCCCCACTTTGTTCTGATGGTTCAAAAACACTAGGGCAAGGGCAAGCCCAAAGGCAAAGGAAACTCCCAAGCCAAGGGCAAAGGCAAGGCACTGAAGCCTAAAGGAGGGGTCGCCAAGGATGCTACCTGCTTCCACTGCGGTCAGAACAGGCACTGGAAGAGGAACTGCAAGGTGTACCTGGAAGATCTTAAGAAGAAGTGAAGTGAGACTTCCACTTCAGGTATATATGTTATAGAAGTCAATCTATCTATTTCTTCATCATGGGTATTAGATATCGTATGTGCATCTCACATTTGTACTAATGTACAGGCGCTGAGAAATAGCAGGGCATTGGCGAAGGGTGAGGTGTGTTGGGTTTTCGGGCCGCGAAAACCGCGTTTTCGCGTCGCGGAAACCCCGAATCACCCATGCCACTGGATCTCGTGCAAAGGATAGATTTCAAAATTTAAATACGAGTACGAGTTTACTAAAACTTAGATCTACTCCTAGATCTACATGGAAGAGATCTATACCTTCGATGCGTGCCCTTTTTTGTATCCCGCTCGTCTAAGATTCGACGGATCTCGAAAGTATCAAAGATAGATACTTCTCTATACGTATCCACACGAACACACTAGGTGGAGATGACCAAAACAAGGTGTGCTAGCGACTTATAGGATTCGACCAAGGAAAGGAGAGGGAGAGCAAAAATGGCTAGAGGAAGGAGATGAAGTGAATGCACATGAATGAGAAAATGAATTCACATCATCAACAAAAGGTGGCCGGCCACTTTCCCAAGTGTAACCCCCATTTTTGCATTAAGTGTGGCCATTAAGAGATTTGTAACCTCCATGAGGTGGCACACACATGTGCTAAACATGATGATGTGGCACCTCATCATTGGCCACTTAATGCCAACTCACTAATGAGGTGGCATGAAGTCAAGTCAAACTTGACTCTTCATCTTCCTCTCAAGTCAAGTCAAACTTGACTTAATCTCTCTCATGGTTGATCTAATCCAATCATTTAATTCAAGCCAATTTAATATAATGAATCTAATTCATTTAATTAAATTGATTCAATGAGTTACAATCTAAATTAGACTCATTAAACACATGAATCAACTTGAGTCTAACTCAATTAGCCCAATTAGGATTACTCTTAATCCAATTTGATTCATCACATGAATCTAATCCTCTTGGTTCATCATATGAACCTAATCTCCATCTAATTGTCCTTAGTGTGTGACCCTATAGGTTCTTGTAACGTTGGCAATACCCCTAAACCCATTTAGGAGCATAAGTAATGAGCGGTATCTAGCAACACATCATTACTACCCAATGTTACAAGAATGTTGAGATCCAACATCACCTTGTGACTACTAATTGTGACTCCTCACAATATATGACAAGTGTCCTTCTATCCTAGACATCTAGATTGATCAATATGAGGCATAGAATGTTAGCTAGAGCCCTAGAGCCAATCATTTGATGATTGTATTTTGGACTTATTGTATCATATTCTATATAAATAAAGGCATTTGGTTTTTGGTTATTATACTTACTTGTATTGGTGTCAAATAAACTAAGTATAATAACGTCCTTGAGTAGAAGGTTTTTACCTATATCAATCGATTGGTTGAATCGATAGTGAGATGATATAGGGAACACTACTCTTAATCATTCCTAGTCGATATTAACATTCAGGGACAATGTTAATGCAATAAGACTAGCATGTAGGTCAACTCGATGACTTGATCGCACAAGTCATGGATATAGAGATATCAAGTTGACACATGGGTATGCATTAGAGAATGTATACTGAATGACCCGCCATGAGAAAGTATCATGGATCATTATATGAGTGTCATATACTTTCTCATGTGGCTATTAGTATGACTACTAGTCCTTAGACCTGAAGTCACCATGGATCCCTACATAAGGAGTTATATACTTTGGTTTCGTCAAACGTCACCCGTAACTGGGTGGACTATAAAGGCGATTACAGGGTATATAACGAATTATGCAGAGGGATGTGAGTGATGTAGATGGGATCTATCCCTCCCATATGACGGGAGCGACATCGGTATTCTTGATAGAGTTAGACCACGAAGTGCATGGTCATGCCCAAATGAGTCAATATAGGATATTGAGCTCATTTGATTTAGTGAGTCTACTTAGAGTTCAAGATTTAGATTGGTCAGAGGATGACACGGTCTATGTCTCACATTGATCAATTTGGATGTTTATGATAGAAGGACACTTGTCATATTTTGTGAGGAGTCACAATTAGTAGTCACAAGGTGATGTCAGATCTCGACATTCTTGTAACTTGGGTAGTAATGATGTGTTGCTAGATACCGCTCATTACTTATGCTCCTAAATGGGTTTAGGGCATTGCCAACGTTACAAGAACCTATAGGGTCACACACTAAGGACAATTAGATGGAGATTAGGTTCATATGATGAACCAAGAGGATTAGATTCATTTGATGAATCAAATTGGATTAAGAGTAATCCTAATTGGGCTAACTTGAGTTGGACTCAAGTTGATTCATGTGTTCAATGAGTCTAATTTAGATTATGACTCATTGAATCAATTTAATTTAATGAATTAGATTCATTATATATTAAATTGGCTTGAATCAAATGGTTAGATTAGATCTACCATGGAAGAGGTTTGGTCAAGTTTGACTTGACTTGAGAGGAAGATTAAAAGTCAAGTTTGTCTTGACTTTATGCCACCTCATTGGTGAGTTGGCATTGATGTGGACTAATGATGTTACTCCACATCATCATCATGGTTGCCACCTCATGGGAGTTACTAGTGAGTGCCACCTCATGGAGGTTACATTCTCTCCTTGATGACAACTTAATGCATTAATGAGGGGAGTCACACATGAGAAAAGTGGCCGGCCACATTTTGAATGGTGTGTGAATTGATTTTCATTATTCATTCAAGTGTGGAATTTTACATCTTCTTCCTCTCAAGCTCTCCCTCTCCTCCTTCCTTGGCCGAACCACATAGGTGCTAGCACACCTTGGTTTTTTGTCACCCCCACCTAGTGTGTTCGTGTGGATACGTGTATAGAGTTGTCTACATTGACAACTTCGAGATCCGGCGTACCGAGGACGAGCGGGATATGCAAAAAGGGCACACAACAAGGGTAAAGATATTCATCATGTAGATCTAGAAGTTTTGTAACTCGTACTTGTATGTTTTCGAATTTTTCTTCTCACGAGATCCGTTGTCTAGGGTGATTCGGGGTTTCCGCGACGCGAAAAAGCGGTTTTCGCGGCCCGAAAACCCCAACAGTTGTATCAGAGCAACGTGCGAAGCTTGTACAAGTTTAATTTGATTTTTATGAAAAATTAAAGCTTCTGTACATTTCTGTAAATTTATGGTTTTTATAGTTTTAAGAGTAATATTTCTCGTAGAAGCGAAGCACAAGTGTTTATACACTTGTAGGCTTCGACTACCGAGAAGTTTTTTCCGAAACGGCATCGTTTCGACCCAAATCTTTTTGGGACAGCAGGATAAGGTGCTCTTGGATCGCTTAGGAGCAACTCGCGATGGTTAGATCGCGGGTAGGGGTACTGCCCCTAACCCCGCAAGGGAATTTGCTCCGCGATTGCGCCCGAAATCGCTAATCAGGACCGTCGGGAAAAATTTACTCATAAAATCTGTAATATTATGAAAAATTACAGAAATATATAATTTTGAATTATATATTAATTTTGTGATAGTCATGACCCAAAGACCCAATTCGATTGGACAATTATATTGTAATTCATAATACGGCCTGCGTGCCGTTATGTGATGTGCCTACTTGTATTTTATTTTTATTTTATTTTCGCGACCTGCGCGTTATGCCTTTCTATTATTCTAGTTGTAAATTAGATTTAGACTCGAATGTAACTCGAGTTTCAAAAATTTTAATGTACAAAATTAGAGCTGTGGAAGGTCCACTCGAGACGGAGTTAAGAGGAAGGCGCGAGCAACACAAGGTGGTCAAAAGGAAGGCGCTTGAGAAGTTGACCTTAGGTTGACCATCCGATCTTCTCATTGGCTTGAGAAGATCGTAGTAGGGCCATGACTAATCACAAAAAACTTAGTTAATTACTTGTGTATATGATGCATGTTTAATTAAGTAATTAATTAGTGCCTAGCGATTAAAATTAGATCTAAATCGTGCACAAGATGCACCCTTACGATTAGATTAGATCTACATCATGTACAAGATGCACTCTATCGATTAGATTAGATCTATTTCGAGTATATGATACAACATCATTTAGATTAGATCTAAATCACGACAACTCAAAATGCCTACCATGCCGTGATACCCATCACTACCTCGATCGCAAGATGTTGTTGAATCTGCCAAAGCAGAGCAACGCATACTATCTTGATAGGGTGCGGAGAGACAATCTTGGTCCCGCCTATCAACGCATGGGTGAATACAAACTCAATTAGATTGAGTATTCCTAGTTTACTCGGTTGGATCGAGTACAACTATAGGCATTCTTCCAATGGTTGGAAAGGTAGGACAAAATCACGTGTATATTAATTCTCGGGCGTATTAGCCAAAGCTAACTCGAGTTTTAATATAAATGCGGATTTTGATTCTATAAACAAGAGTTGCATAGAGATGTAATTGGTAATTGTTACCTACCGATCATACTAAGTCTTGGGCGTATTAGCCAAAGCTAACTCAAGGGTTAGTATGATGTGGATCTTGTCCCACATGAATTATAGAATTCAGTGGGAGCATTATTTATTTAAAGGCCTAATTAAATGATTAAGAATATGATATTTATTTTTGCTTTTATTTCTGTTGTAGATTACCATGACGTCGAATACGAACACTTTCTCCCTGCGATCTGTCCTTAAGAAGGACAAGCTCAACGGAGCAAACTTCCTAGACTGGTACAGGAACTTGAGAATAGTTCTCACTCAGGAACGTAAACTGTACATTCTGGAGCAGCCCATTCCGGAGGCTCCTCCTGCCAATGCCCCGCGAGCTGACAAAGATGCTTACAAGAAGCATCAAGATGACGCATTAGATGTGTCTTGTCTAATGCTCGCGACCATGAACTCTGAGCTTCAGAAGCAACACGAGTTAATGGGCGCTTACGATATGGTTGTGTTAGTTAGAGCCCTAGAGCCAATCATTTGATGATTGTATGGACTCATTGTATCATATTCTTGTATATTAATAAAGGCATTTGTTTGGTTATTATACTTATTTGTATTAGTGCCAAATAGACTAAGTATAATAGCGTCCTTGAGTAGAAGGTTCATACCTATATCAATCGATTAGTTGAATCGATAGTGAGATGATATAGGGAAGACTACTCTAAATCATTCCTAGTCGAGTATTAACATTCAGGGACAATGTTAATACAATAAGACTAGCATGTAGGTCAGCTCGATGACTTGATCTCACAAGTCATAGATATAGAGATATCAAGCTGACACATGGGTATGCATTAGAGAATGTATACTGAATGACCCGCCATGAGAAAGTATCATGGATCGTTATATGAGTGTCATATACTTTCTCATGTGGCTATTAGTATGACTATTAGTCCTTAGACCTGAAGTCACCATGGATCCCTACATAAGGAGTTATGTACTTTGGTTTCGTCAAACGTCACCCGTAACTGGGTGGACTAAAAAGGCGATTACTGGGTATGTAACGAATTATGCAGAGGGATGTGAGTGATGTAGAAGGGATCTATCCCTCCTATATGACGGGAGTGACATCGATATTCTTGATAGAGTAAGACCACGAAGTGTATGACCATACCCAAATGAGTCAATATGAGATATTGAGCTCATTTGATTGAGTGAGTCTACTTGGAGTTCAAGATTTAGATTGGTCAGAGGATGACACGGTCTATGTCTCACATTGATCAATCTAGATGTCTAGGATAGAAGGACACTTGTCATATATTGTGTGGAGTCACAATTAATAGTCACAAGATGATGTTGGATCTCAACATTCTTGTAACTTGGGTAGCAATGATGTATTGCTATATGTCGCTCATTGCTTATGTTTCTAAAGGAGTTTAGAAACATTGCCAACATTACAAGAGCCTATTGGGTCACACACAAAGAACAAGTGGATGGAGATTAGGTTCATATGATGAACCAATTAGATTAGGTTCATATGATGCACCAAAGATTGGATTCGAATTAGACTTATTGAGTTAGACTCAATTAGATTCAATTGTTGAATGAGTCTAATTTAAATTTGATTCATTGAGTCAATTTATATTAATGAATTGAGATTCATTAAATTGAAATTGACTTGAATCAAAGGTTGGATTTAACTCAACAAGGAAGAAATTGGTCAATTTTGACTTGACCAAATGGAATTTGAAACATCAAGTTTGACTTGATGTATTGCCACATCATAAGGATGACTCATCCTTGCCACATCACCTCCACCTCATGAGGTATGCCACCTCATGGGGGTTACACTCTTCCCTTGATTTTAATGTGGCCGGCCACATTAATGAAGGGGGTTACATTGTGTGGCCGGCCACACTAATGGTAGGGTGGTTTTGATTTTATGGAGTTATGTGTGCATTCATTCTATCATCTTCTTCCTTGCTTCTCCCCTCTCTTGGCTAGAGGTTGCCGTGACTTCCATGGTGAGGAGAAGGTGGTTGAGTGAGTTAATCCAAGAAGTCCAAGAAGAAAGGTAATATTTTAGAGGAGTGTATTGTATTCTCTTCTTTGCTTTCCTTTCTTCTTCCATTCCCATCCGAGAGCCCTAGAGAGAGTGCTAGCACACTTGGGGTCTTTCTTCTCCATCCTTGAGTGCTAGAGAGTACTCCTTGTTCGTGTGGATATCACTAGAGAAGTATCTATCTTGATACTTTGGAGATCCGACACGTACCTTGGACAAGCGGGATTTTGCGAGGGCACGCATCGAAGGTAAAATGTTTTCTTTGTAGATCTACTGTAGATCAAAGTATTAAAACTCGTACTCGTGTTTTCTAGAAATTTTTCCTTGCACGGATCTACGGCTTTGGGTGATTCGGGGTTTCCGCGACGCGAAAAGCGATTTTCGCGGCCCGAAAAACCCAACAGTGGTATCAGAGCCACGTGCAAGGCTTGTACGAGTTTAATTTTTTGTTTTATGAAAACTAAAGTTTCTGTAATTTTCTGTAAAATTATGATTTTTATAGTTTTTATGGGTAATTTTTTCGTAGAAGCTAAGCACAAGTGTCTCGGCACTTGTAGGCTTCGGCTACCGGAAAGATTTTTCCAAAACAGCTTCATTTTACCCCAAATACGTTTGGGACAGTGGGCTTGGGTGCCATTAGATCGCAAAGGATCAACTCACGATGGTTAGATCGTGGGTAGGGGTACTGCCCCTAACCCCGCAAGGGGATTTTCTCCGCGATTGCACCCGAAATCGCTAAAAACGAACCTGTCGGGAAGATTTTTCTGAAACGGCAATGTCTCGACCCAAATCGTTTTGGGACAGCCTGTTTGGGCGCTGTTGGATCGTAAAGGAACCCTCGCGATGGTTAGATCACGGGTAGGGGCGCTGCCCCTAGCCCCGCAAGGGGATTCGTTCCGCGATTGTGCCCGAAACCGCTAAACGGGACCGCCAGGAAATTTTACTCGTAAAAATTGTAAAAATTATTTTTAAAATTATAGAAAATTATGAAAATATATATTTTTTAATTATATATTAATTTTGTGATAGTCATGGCCCAAAAACCCAATATGATTGGATTGTGTTGTAATTCATAATATGGCCTGCGTGCCGTTATGTGTTTGCGCGTGTTGTATGTTTTATTTTTCCACGACCTGCGCGTCGTGCCTTTCTCTTATATTCTTGTTGTAAATTAGATTTAGACTCGAATGTAACTCGAGTTTCAAATTGTAATATACAAATTGGAGCGGTGGAGGGTCCACACGAGACGCAGTTCCGAGGCGGGCACGAGCAACACAAGGTGGTCAAAGGGAGGAGCTTGGAGAAGCTGTTGACCCTAGGTTGACATTCGATCTTCTCATTGGCTTGAGAAGATCATAGTAGGGCCATGACTAAATCACAAATATATTAATTAGTTAATTGCTTATGTATATGATGCATGTTTAATAAGTAATTAATTAATTAGTGCCTTACGATTAGATTAGATCTAAGTCGTGCACATGATGCACCCTTGCAATTATATTAGATCTAAGTCATGCACAAGATGCATCCTTTTCGATTAGATTAGATCTTGATCGAACCAACTCTAAATGCCTAACCGTGTCGTGATACCTATCACTACCTCGATCACATGTATTGTTGAATCTGCCAAAGCAGAGCAATACATATTATCTTGGTAGGGTACGAAGGGACAATCTTGGTCCCGCCTATCAATGCATGGGTGAATACAAACTCAATTAGATTGAGTATTCCTAGTTACTCGGTTGGATAAAGTCAACTATAGGCATTCTTCCAATAGTTGGAATGATAGGTCAAAATCACATCTATATTAACTCTCGGGCGTATTAGCCAAAGCTAACTCGAGTTTTAATATAAATGCGGATATTGATTTTATAAACAAGAGTTGCATAGAGATGTAATTGGTAATCGTTACCTACCGATCATACTAAGCCTTGGGCGTATTAGCCAAAGCTAACTCAAGGGTTAGTATGATGTGGATCTTGTCCCACAAGAATTATAGAATTCAGTGGGAGCATCATTTAATTAAAGGCCTAATTAAATGATTTTAAAAGAATATGATATTTATTTCTGTAAATTTTCTGTTGTAGATAACCATGACGTCGAATACGAACTCTTTCTCCCTGCGTTCTGTCCTTAAGAAGGACAAGCTCAACGGAGCAAATTTCCTGGACTGGTACAGGAACCTGAGAATAGTTCTCACTCAGGAACGTAAACTGTACGTTCTGGAGCAGCCCATTCCGGAGGCTCCTCCTGCCACTGCCACGCGAGCTGACCGGGATGCTTACAAGAAGCATCAAGATGACGCATTAGATGTGCCCTGTCTTATCCTCACAACCATGAACTCTGAGCTTCAGAAGCAACATGAGTTGATGAGCGCTTACGATATGGTTGAACATCTTTGTCACCTATATCAAAGACAAGCAAGTCACTGGAAGAGGAACTCCAAAGAATACCTGGAAGATCTTACGAAGAAGAGAAATAAGATTTCTACTTCAGGTATACATGTTATAGAAGTCAACCTCTCTATTTCTTCATCGTGGGTATTAGATACCGGATGTGCTTCGCACATTTGTACTAATGTACAAGCGCTGAGAAATAGTAGGGCATTGACGAAGGGTGAGATAGACCTATGAGTAGGCAATGGAGCACGAGTTGCTGCTATTGCTGTAGGAACTTATCATCTATCTCTTCCCTCTGGGCTTGTACTAGAATTAGATGATTGTTGTTATGTGCCAGCCTTGACTAAGAACATAATTTCAGTTTCTTGTTTGGACAAGAAAGGATTCTCGTTTATAATAAAGAACAAATGTTGTTCTGTCTATTTAAACGATATGTTTTATTGTAGTGCACCTCTAATAAACGGACTCTATATTCTAGACCTTGAGAGCCCTTTCTATAACATAAATACCAAGAGGTTCAAGTCAAATGACATGAACCAAACCTACCTCTGGCACTGTCGCTTAGGTCATATAAATGACAAGCGCTTATCCCAGCTCCATAAGGATGGTATGCTGGACTCATTTGATTTTGAATCATATGAGGTATGCGAGTCATGCCTACGAGGCAAGATGACCAAGACTCCTTTAGTGGGCACAGAGATGAGTGATTTGTTAGGACTCATACATAGTGATGTATGTGGCTCTTTCAATGTCACGCTAGAGGCGGTTATAGGTACTTCATCACATTTCTTGATGACTTTAGATACGGTTATGTGTACTTAATGACACACAATCCTTTGAAAAGTTCAAAGAATTCAAGAATGAAGTAAAGAACCAGCTTGGCAAGAGTATTAAGATACTTCAATCCGATCGAGGTGGAGAATACCTTAGCCATGAGTTCCGTGACTATCTAGCTGAGTGTGAGATTCTATCCCAACTCACTCCTCCTGGAACACCACAGTGGAATGGTGTATCCGAACGGAGGAATCGTACCTTATTAGATATGGTACGATCTATGATGAGTCACACAGATCTTCCGACATATCTATGGGGATATGCTCTAGACACGGCAGCTTTCATACTCAACCGAGTTCCATCAAAGGCCGTGATAAAGACACCATATAGGATATGGACTGGGAGAGATGCCCAGGTGTCTTTCATGAGGATTTGGGGTTGTGAGGCTTACGTTGGACGTCAAGTCTCAGACAAATTAGGACCCAAATCCGACAAGTGCTTTTTCATTGGATATCCCAAGGAAAATAAGGGATATTACTTCAACATTCCCAGTCAGCACAAGGTAGTTGTGGCAAAGACTGGGGTCTTTCTAGAAAGGGACTTTGTTTCTAGAAAGACTTGTGGGAGCACGTTCGATCTTGAAGAAGTTCAAGATGCGAATACTAGAACTGAAGCCTCGATGGAAGTTGAACTGGAGCCACAAAGTGTTGTGGATGATGTTCCACAAGGAGTTGAGGACCAACAGCCAGTTCAAGTAGACATACCTCTTCGCAGGTCTGATAGGGTACGTCGTCAGCCTAAGAGATACTCATTTCTCTTGTCTGACCATGATGACGTTATGCTCATAGAGGATGAGCCTACCACCTATCAGGAAGCTGTGATGAGACCAGATTCCGAGAAATGGCTAGAGGCCATGAGATCCGAAATGGAATCCATGTACATCAACCAAGTATGGACTTTGGTTAATCCACCTGAAGGGGTAAAACCCATAGGGTGCAAGTGGGTCTTTAAGAGAAAGACTGACATGGATAGACTTATCTATAAGGGTCGCTTGGTAGCTAAAGGTTCCAAGCAGATTCATGGTATTGACTATGATGAAACCTTTTCTCCAGTAGCGATGTTTAAGTCCATTCGGATCATGATTGCTATTGCAGCCTACCATGACTATGAGATATGACAGATGGATGTCAAAACCGCGTTTCTGAATGGAAACCTGCTCGAGGATGTGTACATGACACAACCTGAGAGTTTTGTAGATCCACAGCATACTAGCAGAGTATGCAAGCTGCATAGGTCCATTTATGGACTAAAGCAAGTTTCTCGGAGCTGGAATCTTCGTTTCGATGATGCAATTAAACAATTTGGTTTCATCAAGAACGAAGATGAGCCTTGTGTCTACAAGAAGGTCGTAGGAGATATAGTTGTCTTCCTCATATTGAATGTGGATGACATACTACTCATTGAGAAGGGCATCCCTATGCTTCAGTCTGTCAAGACCTCGCTAGGGAGTTGCTTCTCAATGAAGGACTTAGGCGAGGCATCCCGCATTCTAGGGATACAGATCTATATGGATAGATCTAAGAGATTGCTTGGCCTAAGTCAGAGTACATACATTGACAAGGTACTCCTTCGGTTTGCCATGCAGAACTCCAAGAAGGGATTTCTGCCGATGTCACATGGCGTGAGTCTTTCGAAGACTCAAGGTCCCTCATATAGAGAGGAGAGAGACCGTATGGATCAGATCCCTTATGCCTCAGCCATAGGATCGATCATGTACGTCATGCTATGTACTCGACCTGATGTCTCGTATGCTTTGAGCATGACAAGCAGATACCAGTCAGATCGAGGTGAAAGTCACTAGATAGCGGTCAAGAATATTCTTAAGTACTTAAAAAGGACTAAAGAATATTTCTTGATATATGGAGGCAATGATGAGCTAGCTGTAAAGGGTTACAGTGATGCTAGCTTCCAGACCGACCAGGATGACTATAGATCCCAGTCGGGGTTCGTGTTTTGCTTAAATGGTGGTGCTGTGAGCTGGAAGAGTTCAAGACACAGTAGCTGATTCTACAACAGAGGCGAGTATATTGTCGCATCGAGGCGTGAAGGAGGCGCTTGATCCGCAAGTTCATCACGAACATGGGGTGGTTCCTAGCATCGCCGCTCTTGAGCTCTATTGTGACAACAATGGAGCTATAGCATAGGCGAAGGAAGCTCGCTCACACCAGCGGACCAAGCACATACTACGGCGCTTCCATCTCATTCGAGAGATTATCGATAGAGGAGATGTAAAGATTTGCAGAGTACCTACAGAGGCTAACATCGCAGATCCCTTGACCAAGGCTTTGGCACAGAGAAGGCATGATGGTCACACTAGGTCATTAGGCCTTAGAGCCTATACTGATTGACACTAGTGCTAGTAGGAGATTGTTAGTTAGAGCCCTAGAGCCAATCATTTGATGATTGTATGGACTCATTGTATCATATTCTTGTATATTAATAAAGTCATTTGTTTGGTTATTATACTTAATTGTATTAGTGCCAAATAGACTAAGTATAATAGCGTCCTTGAGTAGAAGGTTCATACCTATATCAATCGAGTAGTTGAATCAATAGTGAGATGATATAGGGAACACTACTCTAAATTATTCCTAGTCGAGTATTAACATTCAGGGACAATGTTAATACAATAAGACTAGCATGTAGGTCAGCTCGATGACTTGATCTCACAAGTCATGGATATAGAGATATCAGGCTGACACATGGTTATGCATTAGAGAATGTAAACTGAATGACCCGCCATGAGAAAGTATCATGGATCGTTATATGAGTGTCATATACTTTCTCATGTGGCTATTAGTATGACTATTAGTCCTTAGACCTGAAGTCACCATGGATCCCTACATAAGGAGTTATGTACTTTGGTTTCGTCAAACGTCACCCGTAACTGGGTGGACTATAAAGGCGATTACAGAGTATATAACGAATTATGCCGAGGGATGTGAGTGATGTAGATGGGATCTATCCCTCCTATATGACGGGATTGATGTCGATATTCTTGATAGAGTAAGACCATGAAGTGTATGGCCATACCCAAATGAGTCAATATGAGATATTGAGCTCATTTGATTGAGTGAGTCTACTTGGAGTTCAAGATTTAGATTGGTCAGAGGATGACACGGTCTATGTCTCACATTGATCAATCTAGATGTCTAGGATAGAAGGGCACTTGTCATATATTGTGAGGAGTCACAATTAATAGTCACAAGATGATGTTGGATCTCAACATTCTTGTAACTTGGGTAGCAATGATGTATTGCTAGATGCCGCTCATTGCTTATATTCCTAAAGGAGTTTAGAAACATTGCCAACGTTACAAGAGCCTATTGGGTCACACACAAAGAACAAGTGGATGGAGATTAGGTTCATATGATGAACCAATTGGATTAGGTTCATATGATGCACCAAAGATTGGATTCGAATTAGACTTATTGAGTTAGACTCAATTAGATTCAATTGTTGAATGAGTCTAATTTAAATTTGATTCATTGAGTCAATTTATATTAATGAATTGAGATTCATTAAATTGAAATTGACTTGAATCAAAGGTTGGATTTAACTCAACAAGGAAGAAATTGGTCAATTTTGACTTGACCAAATGGAATTTGAAACATCAAGTTTGACTTGATGTATTGCCACATCGTAAGGATGACTCATCCTTGCCACATCACCTCCACCTCATGAGGTATGCCACCTCATGGGGGTTACACTCTTCCCTTGGTTTTAATGTGGCCGGCCACATTAATGAAGGGGGTTACATTGTGTGGCCGGCCACACTCATGGTAGGGGGGTTTTGATTTTGTGGAGTTATGTGTGCATTCATTCTATCATCTTCTTCCTTGCTTCTCCCCTCTCTTGGCTAGAGGTTGCCGTGACTTCCATGGTGAGGAGAAGGTGGTTGAGTGAGTTAATCCAAGAAGTCCAAGAAGAAAGGTAATATTTTAGAGGAGTGTATTGTATTCTCTTCTTTTCTTTCCTTTCTTCTTCCATTCCCATCCAAGAGCCCTAGAGAGAGTGCTAGCACACTTGGGGTCTTTCTTCTCCATCCTTGAGTGCTAGAGAGTACTCCTTGTTCGTGTGGATATCACTAGAGAAGTATCTATCTTGATACTTTGGAGATCCGACACGTACCTTGGACAAGCGGGATTTTGCGAGGGCACGCATCGAAGGTAAAATGTTTTCTTTGTAGATCTACTGTAGATCAAAGTATTAAAACTCGTACTCGTGTTTTCCGGAAATTTTTCTTGCACGGATCTACGGCTTTGGGTGATTCGGGGTTTCCGCGACGCGAAAAGCGATTTTCGCGGCCCGAAAAAACCAACAGGTTGAACATCTTTGTCAACTGTATCAAGGTCAAGCGAGGCATGAGAGATTTGAGATCTCAAGGGCACTGTTTCAGTGCAAGATGTCAGACGGGGCTCCTGTAAGCCCATATTTACTCAAAATGATTGGGTACATAGAGAACCTACAAAGGTTGGGGTTCCCTCTTGGCCAAGAGCTGGCTACTGACCAGATCTTGCAATCCTTGCCGGATAGCTACAGTCAATTCGTTCTAAACTACAATATGAACGAGATTGACAAGTCACTGCCCGAGTTGCTTAGCATGTTGAGAACTGCTGAGCTAAACCTTAAGAAGGCTAAGCCCAACACTGTTCTGATGGTTCAGAAATATAAGGGCAAGGGCAAGCCCAAAGGCAAGGGAAAGTCCCAAGCCAAGGGCAAAGGCAAGGCACTGAAGCCTAAAGGAGGGGTCACCAAGGATGCTACCTGCTTCCACTGCAGTCAGACCGGGCACTGGAAGAGGAACTGCAAGGTATACTTGGAGGATCTTAAGAAGAAGCGAAGAGAGACTTCTACTTCAGGTATATATGTTATAGAAGTCAATCTATCTATTTCTACATCATGGGTATTAGATACTGGATGTGCTTCTCACATTTGTACTGATGTGCAGGCGCTGAGAAATAGCAGGGCATTAACAAAGGGCGAGGTGGACCTACGAGTAGGCAATGGAGCACGGGTTGCTGCTGTTGCTGTAGGGACTTACTTTCTATCTCTGCCCTCTGGGCTTGTTCTAGAGTTAGTCGATTGTTGTTATGTGCCTGCATTAACTAAGAACATTATATCAGTTTCTTGTTTGGACAAGAAAGGTTTCTCGTTTACTATAAAGAACAAATGTTGTTCCGTCTATTTAAACGATATGTTCTATTGTAGTGCACCTCTGATAAACGGACTCTATATTCTAGACCTTGAGAGCCCTATCTATAACATAAATACCAAGAGGTTCAAGTCAAATGACATGAACCAAACCTACCTCTGGCACTGTCGCTTAGGTCATATAAATGACAAGCGCTTATCCCAACTCCATAATGATGGTTTGCTGGACTCATTTGATTTAGAATCATATGAGATATGCGAGTCATGCCTATGAGGCAAGATGACCACGACTCCCTTTAGAGGGCACAGCGAAAGAGCGACTGATTTGTTAGGACTCATACATAGTGATGTATGTGGCCCTTTCAATGTCACTGCTAGAGGCGGTTATAGATACTTCATCACATTTACTGATGACTTCAGTAGATATGGTTATGTGTACTTGATGACACATAAGTCATAATCCTTTGAAAAGTTCAAAGAATTCAAGAATGAAGTACAGAACCAGCTTGGCAAGAGTATTAAGATACTTTGATCAAATCGAGGTGGAGAATACCTTAGCCATGAGTTTCATGACTATCTAGCTGAGTGTGGGATTTTATCCCCACTCACTCCTCCTGGAACACCACAGTGGAATGGTGTATCCGAAAGGAGGAACTGTACTCTATTAGATATGGTACGATCTATGATGAGTCACACAGATCTTCCGACATTCCTTTGGGGCTATGCTCTAGATACGGCAGCTTTTATACTCAACCGAGTTCTATCCAAGGCCGTGATAATGACACCATATAGGATATGGACTGGGAGAGATGCCCAAGTGTCTTTTATGATGATTTGGGATTGTGAGGCTTACGTTCGACGTCAAGTCTCAGACAAATTAGGACCCAAATATGACAAGTGCTACTTTATTGGATATCCCAAGGACACTAAGGGATATTACTTCTACATTCCCAGTCAGCACAAGGTCGTTGTGGCAAAGACTGGGGTCTTTCTAGAAAGGGACTTTGTTTCTAGAAAGACTAGTGGGAGCACGTTCGATCTTGAAGAAGTTCAAGATGCGGACCATAGCACTAAAGCCTCGATGGAAGTTGAACTGGAACCACAAAGTGTTGTGGATGATGTTGTTCCACAAAGAGTTGAGGAACAACAACCAGTTCAAGTAGACATACCTCTTCGCAGGTCTGATAGGGTACGTCGTCAGCCTGAGAGATACTCATTTCTCTTGTCTAACCATGATGACGTTGTGCTCATAGAGGATGAGCCTACCACCTATCAGGAAACTGTGATGAGACCAGATTATGAGAAATGTCTAGAGGCCATGAGATCCGAAATGGAATCCATGTACACCAACCAAGTATGGACTTTGGTTGATCCACCTGAAGGGGTAAAACCCATTGGCTGTAAGTGGGTCTTTAAGAGAAAGACTGACATGGATGAACTTATCTATAAGGGTCGCTTGGTAGCTAAAGGTTTCAAGCAAATTCATGGTATTGACTATGATGAAACCTTTTTATCCAGTAGCGATGTTTAAGTCCATTCAGATTATGCTTGCTATTGCAGCATACCATGACTATGAGATATGACAGATGGATGTAAAAACCGCGTTTCTGAATGGAAACCTGTTCGAGGATGTGTACATGACACAACCTGAGGGTTTTGTAGATCCACAACATACTAGCAGAGTATGCAAGCTGCATAGGTCCATTTATGGACTAAAGCAACCTTCTTGGAGCTGGAATCTTCGATTCGATGATGCAATCAAATAGTTTGGTTTCATCAAGAACGAAGATGAACCTTGTGTCTACAAGAAGGTTGTAGGGGACATATTTGTCTTCCTCATATTGTATGTGGATGACATACTACTAATTGGGAAGGACATCCCTTTGCTTCAGTCTGTCAAGACCTAGCTAGGGAGTTGTTTCTCAATGAAGGACTTAGGTGGAGCATCTCGCATTCTTGGCATTCAGATCTATAGAGATAGATCTAAGAGATTGCTTGGCCTAAGTCAGAGTACATATATTGATAAGGTACTCCTTCGGTTTTCCATGCAGAACTCCAAGAAGGGATTTCTGCCGATGTCACATGGCGTGAGTCTTTCGAAGACTCAAGGTCCCTCTTCTAGAGAGGAGAGAGACCGCATGGATCATATCCCTTATGCCTCAGCCATAGGATCTATCATGTACGCCATGCTATGTACTCGACCTAATGTCTCGTATGCTTTGAGCATGATGAGCAGATACCAGCCAGATCTAGGTGAAAGTCACTGGATAGCGGTCAAGAATATTCTTAAGTACTTGAGAAGGACTAAAGAATATTTCTTGATATATGAAGGCAATGATGAGCTAGCTGTAAAGGGTTACAGTGATGCTAGCTTCCAGACTGACCAGGATGATTATCGATCACAGTCAGGGTTCGTGTTTTGCATAAATGGTGGTGCTGTGAGCTGGAAGAGTTCGAAGCAGGACACAGTCGCTGATTTTACGGCAGAGGCCGAGTATATTGCTGCATCAGAGGCAGCAAAGGAGGCAGTTTGGATCCGCAAGTTCATCACTGAACTTGGGGTGGTTCCTAGTATCGTTGACCCTATTGAGCTCTATTGTGACAACAATGGAGCTATAGCACAGGCTAAGGAACCTCGCTCACACCAGCAGACCAAGCACATACTACGGTGCTTCCATCTCATTCGAGAGATTATCGAGTGAGGAGATGTGAAGATTTGTAGAGTACCTACAGAGGCTAACATCGCAGATCCCTTGACCAAGGCTTTGGCACAGAGAAAGCATGATGGTAACACTAGGTAATTGGGGCTTAGAGCCTACACTGATTGACACTAGTGCTAGTGGGAGATTGTTAGTTAGAGCCCTAGAGTCAATCATTTGATGATTGTATTATAGACTTGCTGTATCATATTCTTATATAAATAAAGGCATTTGTTTTTGGTTATTATACTTACTTGTATTGGTGCCAAATACTCTAAGTATAATAGCGTTCTTAAGTAGAAGGTTCTTACCTATATCAATCAATTGGTTGAATCGAAAGTGAGATGATATAGGGAACACTACTCTTAATCATTCCTTGTCGAGTATTAACATTCAGGGACAATGTTAATGCAATAAGACTAGCATGTAGGTCAACTCGATGACTTGATCTCACAAGTCATGGATATAGAGATATCAAGTTGACACATGGGTATACATTGGAGAATGTATACTGAATGACCCGCCATGAGAAAGTATCATGGATCGTTATATGAGTGTCATATACTTTCTCATGTGACTATTAGTATGACTACTAGTCCTTAGACTTGAAGTCACCATGGATCCCTACATAAGTAGTTTTGTACTTTGGTTTCGTCAAACGTCACCCGTAACTGGGTGGACTATAAAGGTGATTACTGGGTATGTAACGAATTATGCAGAGGGATGTGAGTGATGTAGATGGGATCTATCCCTCCTATATGACGGGAGTGACATCGATATTCTTGATAGAGTGAGACCACGAAGTGCATGACCATGCCCAAATGATTCAATATGAGATATTGAGCTCATTTGATTTAGTGAGTCTACTTGGAGTTCAATATTTAGATTTATTAGAGGATGACACAGTTTATGCCTCACATTGATCAATCTAGATGTCTAGGATAGAAGGACACTTGTCATATATTGTGAGGAGTCACAATTAGTAGTCACAAGGTGATGTTGGATCTCAACATTCTTGTAACTTGGGTAGTAATGATGTGTTGCTAGATACCACTCATTACTTATGCTCCTAAATGGGTTTAGGGACATTGCCAACGTTACAAGAACCTATAGGGTCACACACTAAGGACAATTAGATGGAGATTAGGTTCATATGATGAACCAAGAGGATTAGATTCATGTGATGAATCAAATTGGATTAAGAGTAATCCTAATTGGGCTAATTGAGTTAGACTCAAGTTGATTCATGTGTTCAATGAGTCTAATTTAGATTATGACTCATTGAATCAATTTAATTAAATGAATTAGATTCATTATATTAAATTGACTTGAATTAAATGGTTGGATTAGATCAACCATGAGAGAGATTAAGTCAAGTTTGACTTGACTTGAGAGGAAGAGGAAGAGTCAAGTATGACTTGACTTTATGCCACATTATTTGTGAGTTGGCATTAGGAGAACCAATGATGATGTGCCACATCATCAAAGCTAGCACATGTGTGTGCCATCTCATGGAGGTTACAAGGCTCCTTCCATTTAATGTGGTCGGCCACATTAAATGAGAATGAGTTACAATTGTGGCCGGCCACACTAATTCTAGGAGAGGGGTTTTCATTTTGTGAGTAATTCTCATTCATTCTATCTTCCTCCTCAAGCTCTCCTTCTCCTCTCCCTCTTCTCCTTGGCCGAACCACCTAGGTGCTAGCACACCTATTGTTTGGTCTTCTCCACCTAATTAGTTCGTGTGGATACGCATAAGAGAGTTGTCTACTTTGACAACTTGAGATCCGACATCTCCTTGGACAAGCGGGACTCGCGAAGGGCACGCTACGAGGGTAAAACTCTTTAACATATAGTTCTAGTGTAGATCTATAGGTTGGTAAACTCGTACTTGTAGTTTTACAAACTTTTATTCTTCACACGGATCCGGTGGCGGGATTTCGGGGTTTCCGCGACACGAAAAAGCGGTTTTCGCGGCCCGAAAAACCCAACAAATACCTACTCTCAAAAGCCTCTCGGAATCTCACCCAGGTGATGTTCTGCTCGCCTATGATGGAACGCTGCGTATCCTACCAGATATCGACCTCATCCCATAAATGGAAAGCAGCCAGCTCTACTTTCTCCCATTCGGAGCAAGCCATGTATAAGAAGGTCCACTCCATAGTCTCTACCAAGATTGGGCCACACTCAGATCGGTCTCTCCACTGAATAGTGTGAATCGGCATTTCATCGACTCTGCCAAAGCTAGGATCCGAGCTCATGCCACAACTATATCAATCAGGTGAGTAGGGACTGTTGCGGGAACTGGCGGAACCACTGCAGTTGGTACTACAAGTGGTACCTCTGGATAGGTCGGGGGAGGTATCCCCGGTGCTGCTGCATAAGCTGGGGCAGATGTCGCTGGTGGCACTACAGGGTCAATATAGGTGGGCACGACTAGAGGTACGGTAGGTGTAACTAGTGCTGCTGGTGCGGATGCTAGGTACACAACAGCAAGTACTGCTGGAGGAGGTGCCGGATATGTCATAGGCATGACTAGAGGAGGTGCTAGATATGTCGTAGGCATGACTTGAGGAGATGTCAGATATGTCGTAGGTGGCACCGCTGGTGGCACTGTGAATACCGTAGGAGTGGGTATGGCGAGTACGATTGGGGTAGGCACCTCTAAAACCATCGAAGTCTGTGAGCCCGACGCGCTCGCAGTACCATGCGGAGTCTGTCCCTGACCGGTAGGCTCAACCCCAACAGATGTCTCTGGCGACTCTGTTGCCAGGGATTCCAATGTCCTCTTGCATGACCATCTTGCACCACGTCTCGAAACACACTCATTTCGCCTCATTTCTGTTAAATTGTATCCTAGATATTAATACAAGTATGAAAATTATAAAAATTAACTTTTTACTTATTTGTCATTTGGAGATGTTCCATCGTTGTCTAGCCCCCATATATGACCTCGGAATTTTGAAACGATAAATTAACTTAAATCTGAAAAATACCCAGATTGACTCGCAAAACTAGGCTCAGAACCAAAAATATTGGTATCAGATTAACTTAAAAATCTAAAACACGAAAAACAGAACCCGCCAACCTAGCTCTGATACTCCATCTCACACAAACTCATAAGTTTTACAAGTTTAATAACTTAAAAAGGGTGAGATGGAAAATTAGGAAATTAGAAAACTATCTTAGAAAATTAGAAAAATAGATAATTTCTTTTATCTTATATATTCTTGGACTCTAAGATCCTCAAAATATTTTTGTTCCATTAATTAAGGGGGAGTGAAGGGAGTCAGGTTAAGTTAATTTTTTTTCTGAAAATTTAAAGTATTCTTTTTCAAAATAAACTTTTCTTTTTGCTCTTTGAAAAGCTAAAAGTTTTTTTAAAAAAGGAAATTCAGTTTTCCTGTTTAACTTTTTTAAAATAATCCTTAAATATTTTTTGAAAAAGTAAACTTAAATATTTTTGTATCTAGAAAAATAAGTTTTTATAAAAAAAAAGGGGGTACTTAACTAAGCTTCTTATCAAAATTATTTTTAAGCTAAGTACTTAACTAAACTTTTTTTTCAATTTTTTTTAAGTAAGTACTTCACTAAGTTTTTTATCAATTTTTTTTAACTAAGTACTTAACTAAGCCTTTTATGAAAAACCTTTTTAATCTAAGTACTTAACTGAGCTTTTATTAAAATCCTTTTAAAGTTAAGTTTTTATCAAAATCCTTTTTAAAGCCAAGTTTCTATCAAAATTTGTTCAAAAACCTAAGTACTTGACAAAGTTTTTTAAAAAACTAAGTATTTTCAAAGCATTTCTAATTTAGCTAGGTGTTGTTGGTACGGGAAGAATCCGATGATTGAACCTTGGTTTTGATTATGTCAAAGGATCCAAAGTTAAGTTGTCTTGTTATCTAATAAGTTTGAATGAGATTGTAAGAAAAATCCTAAGTGTTTTTAGGCATAAGTCCTAGTGGATTCAAGGCAGGTGAAAAACCCTAGGGGTGGTAACCCTAGGTCCTAGTGGGTGGTAATCCTAGGTGATGAAAAGTGCTAGCTACGATTAGACAGGTGGAAAACCCTAGGGGGTGGTAACCCTAGGTCCTAGGGGATGGTATCCCTAGGCAGAGAAAGTCTTGGTGGGTCGAGAGCTTCGGGTAAAATCCTAGAGTCGAGGACTCTAGGTTAAAATCCTCGTGTCGCGAACCCGGTGCAAGTCTAAACGGGTCGTGGAGCGGATGCCCAACATGAAGACCGGAAGCCTCGGGCACTGAGCAAAAGTCCAGTTGGTCTGGAGGATCAATCTGACAATAGGTAACTTCTCCTGAGAGGAGTAGGTGAGGATGCATTCCTCGAAGAGGAAACAGTAGGCATCGGTTAGACCTAGAGTTTCGACAAAACTTTAAGTCAGAGCCAGACGGTCAGAGGCCGTCAAACTTCAGTTTATATATATTGTTTTATACCTGGATTAACTTTATTTTGGGGAAAATAAGAGGTTGGAAAAAGCTAGTCCGGGCGCCCGGAACTGGTTCGAGCGTCCCGAGCTGGTCCGGGCACCCGGAGTCGGTCCAAGTGCCCTGAATTCAAAAGTTATCGCCAAGTTAATGTGCCGTGCGCGGAGTGGTCGAGCCACGTGGTCCAAGCGCCTGGAGGGGTTCCGGACGCCCAGAACAGCCTATAAAAGCAGCTTTGAACAGGAGCTTCATAACAACACAACGAATGACTTTTGCTTCTTTGAGCTACTCAGAAAACGCTTCCATGACGCCCGAAAGCTCCGATGATGATTCTTCTAGAGATTTCCTCATACAAAGTTATCGGTATTGTTTTATTTAAAAGTTACTTGTTGTAACGCCCGCCCTCCCTGCTACTCAAAGGGACGGGGCTACTGACTTACTTAACTATTCCAGGATACATACATATTCAAAATTCTTTCTTATAACATAAAGCAGCGGAAATGTCATAGAGTTATACTGGAAATGTAACATAATTACAATGGTTCATGTCAAACATAACAAAACATTATAGCAGGTCTTATTTGTCTTAGCCGAGTCACTGCCACACACACCTCCTTGTCTCTCCTGCAGCTCCCTTAGGTCATCCATCCCTTGCCTTTATCTGTGGTATAAGGAAATAAGCTATGAGCACACGAGCTCAGTAAGATTCTTTCCTACTCACAAAATTCGTATCTCAAGCATAATCATACAAGCATATCATCAATGAAAAATCATAATCATCAATAGGTGAGCATAATTTCTTATCATAACATATTCTTATGAATCATGTTCCTAACATATCATAAACAAAGTAATCATATGAGGTAAATCATGTGAACATAACATATCATGAAACATAGAAAGGAACATATCATATAAGCATGGGTGCATTATGCAAAATGCATTTTTAAAACATATGCCATGTTGAGTGCAAAATGTCTTGATACATATCTTTTAATATTTAAACGTAATATTATCATCATGATGGCCCGGCTTGTACCACATACATACATAAATGCGCGCAATCCCTAGGACAGGGTAGCTAGCCCCGAACCTACTAGGGATCTAGACCTGTTCATAGTCCGTCGGTCTAGGGGCGTACTAAGGAGCCCATCCCTTTTTACTAGACTTGTTCATAGTCCGTCGGTCTAGGGGCGCTTATGGAGCCCACCCTTGGTACAAGCCATACAAAGTAAAGTACATGTCCTGCATATCATATCATCATAATTGTCATATCATATCATCATAAATGTCATGCTCTTGTCTTAATCATGGAGGGTGCTCTTAATCCCAACTTAAGGGAAGCAACTCCTTGCCATTTTCTTATCATATCATAAGGCATGCATTCTTGGCACATGGCCATCATATAAAACCATTATCATGCTTGGTTCATAAGCTTACATGGATGAGCATGCAACATATTGAAATTATACATGCTTGAGTACATAATCATCATAAGGATCATCTCATGCATAATTCATAACATACATAATCAACATGTTACTGATCTTATCATAAAGCATGCACACTTAAACATAAAACATATCATAAACAAATTCATGGCTTGCTAAGTTTAAGTTTAAAACTTTCTTGAATTCTAAGTTATAGTCATGGCCGAAAGTTCATAACCAAGAATACTCCTAAGCCACATACAACATGAATACATAGCAAATCTCATAACATATCATAAGAAGTCTATGAACATACTAAATTAGGTTTTGAGTTTCATGAACCCTAACACCTTATCATAGCCGAAACATCATATAACAAGAAGTAAACTTCTAAGCAACACATGAACATAAATACTTAGCCAAATTGCTAACATATCATAAGGAAGTCTATGAGCATGCTAGATTAGGTTTTGAGCTTTATGAAACCCTAAATTCTTATCATGGCCGAAACTTCATAAGCCAAGAATATACACTTCTAAACAACATGTAACATGAACACCTAGCTAATTCCATCATATATCATAAAGAAGTCTATAAGCACACTAAATTAGGTTTGGAGCTTCATGAACCCTAAGGATTCATCATGGCCGAAACTCCATCATGTAGGAAATGAACTTCTAAGCAACATATAAGTACAAGTTTCTATCCCATTTTATAACATATCATCAAGAAACCTATGAGCATACTAACTTAGGTTTTGAGCTCCATGAACCCTAAAAATTATCATAGACGAAACATCATGCAACAAGAAGTAGACTTCTAATAAATCTTTTAACATGAATACTTAGCCAATTTGATAACATATCACAAGGAACCCTATGAACATGCTAAATTAGGTTTAGAGCTTTATGAAACGCTAAATCACTATCATGGCCGAAACTTCAAAACTAAGACATGAACTTATGAACAACATGTAAACATAAATCTTCTTAGTAAATTTCATAACATATCACATGGAGGTCTATGATCATACTAAATTAGGTTTTGAGTTTCATGAACCCTAATATTTCCATCATGGCCGAAACTTCCTCAAGCAAAAACATAGCTTCTAAACAACATATGAACATGAATCTCTAACAAATTTCATAACACATCATAAATAGATCTATGAGCAAGTTAGATTAGGTTTTAAGCCTCATGAACCCTATATTTTTATCATGGCCGAAACTTTCTTCAAGCAAGAACATAAATTCTAGATAACATATGAACATGAATCTCTAGCAAATTTCATAACACATCATAAATAAATCTATGAGCAAGTTAGATTAGGTTTTAAGCCTCATGAACCCTATATTTTTATCGTGGCCGAAACTTTCTTCAAGCAAGAACATAAATTCTAGATAACATATGAACATGAATCTCTAGCAATTTCATAACACAACATAAATAAATCTATGAGCAAGTTAGATTAGGTTTTAAGCCTCATGAACCCTATATTTTTATCATGGCCGAAACTTATAAAAAAAAAAAGAGAAGGTTAATAAACATCTTAATAAGAAGATCAAGCTTAACATCACACACATAATTTCCTTTCCAACTAAATTCATATCATAACCTACTAAAGTTCATAAGCATGGTTTCTTCTCTTCTTTTTATTTCTAATTCTAAGAGTTCAAATCTTTCGAGAAATACCGTAAGCAACTTGTACCACAGGTGAGGGAATACTTACATCCTTATTCGCTTAAGGAAAAGGGATTTTGCTTGTGGAGCCTTCCTAGAGAGGGGTCTTCTTTGTTTTTGGGTTTCGGCAAGGAGAGGTAGGGGAAGATCCTTGGTCATGGTGAGATAGAGGAGGGAGGAGGAAGAGAAGAAAATGAGTTTTCTTCTTAAATTCCCCTTTTATTCATCATGAGAGGAGGAGGGGAAAATGTACTTTTCCTTCTCCTTTCTTTTACTTCTCCTTAATGAAAAAGAGGAAGTAAAAATCCTCTTTTCTTTTTGAGAGGGGGAGGCAACTCTAACTTCTCCTTCTCAATGTAAAATCTCTTTTCTTACCCTTAACTATATTGTCACTTCTTTCTTTAACAATAATTTCTCTTGGTCTATTGGTTAACACATGCATATATCTAGTAAGAGATCCAAGGTTCAAGCCTTGGTCATCTCTCTTTTTGGTTCTATTTTTATTTTTATTATTTTTGCAAATTCCACATAAGGCCTATTTTTATTCATGATAAAAATATCTAAAATCTCGCTAAGTACTTTATGGGTGTTACACTTGTACTACAACTGTAATCATTTTGTATTATTTCGGATTGATTAGTAATCGCTCATCGAAAACACTCTTACATGTGGGCCTTGGAGTAGGAGTTGTCACAAGCTCCGAACCAAGTAAAATCTTGGACTTGTTAGCATTGTTGTATTTTCTTTTCTTTCGTTATTCCACTGCGTATTTACTTAAAATGAACGAAATAGCCACAAATGCTATTCACCCCCCCCCCCCCTTAGTGCTTTTTGATCCTACAATTGGTATTAGAGCGGGGTCGCTCTAAATCGGTACAACTATCGTTCGAGCATTCTTATTCATAGCTTTTTCATCCATTTTTGTTAAAAATAAAACGTTACGCCTTTCATTTTTTTCCCTCCAAAACTGTTTTTGAAAAATTCATTTTCAACTTTTCACCATTGGTCAGTATTAGTGAAATATCACATTTTCAAAAATTTATAATAATATTTTTTCATATTTTTATTAATATTTTTTTGAAATTATTAAATTGCTATTTTTATTTTTCTCCCGCACTTCTAATCCAAGACCAAGTCTTAGGACATTCGTAATTTTTTCTTGTGTGCGAGATTTTATTTCAATGGCCCATCAAGGCTACAACACAGCTCACCCGCCTTTTTTCTCCAGCGAAGCTTCAGCGACTGGAAGAGGTGAATGAAGTACCACCTCAAAACGCAAGTTGAGATGTGGATAATCATCCAAACTGGTCTCGAACTCCCACTCGACGGTGCTGGAAAGCCAGTATCATGCCAGAACTGGGACACAACCTTGATGAAGAAGATTGAGGCCAACGCCAAAGCAACCTGCACTGTACAATGTGGGCTGACAAAATAAGAACTGAATCGGGTCAGCCCTTTCTCAAGCACGAAGGAACTATGGGAAAAGTTGATCAAGCTACACAAGGGAACTTCCGACACGAAGGTAAGCAAGCATGATTTGATTTTAAATAAATTATACAACATAAACATGCAGGAAGGTTAGTCGGTTAGCAAACTTCATGCACGGATTCAGGACCTGCTGAACGATCTTCATGCAATCAGTTAGAAGGTAGAAAATCATGATATAATCAGGTATGCACTCAATGCCTTTCCAAGGAATACTTTGTGTGCATCCATGGTAGATGCTTACAAAGTATCCAAGGACCTTTCATTAATTAAATTAGATGAACTATTTTCAGAATTTGAGTTACACGAACATATTAATACATGCTCGGCCGAGAAAAGTATTGCGTTGGTTGCAAGTACAAGCAAGACAAAGGAGACCAGAAAGAAGTATCAGATCAAACCCAAGTCTAAAGATGAATTAGACTCAGAAGACAACGACGACAAAATCACAGTCGAGCTGGTAAATCTGGTACAAAAACTCTACAACAAAAAGAAAGGATTCACCAAGAAGGACATTAAGAAAGTAATTCAATCCAAGATGGTGCAAGCAAGTCCAAAAGTAAAGTCTGAGGTAACCTGCTACGACTGCAACAAGAAGGGACACATCAAAGCCAACTGTCCGAATTAAAAGGAAACAAAGAAGCAAAGGAAGAAGAAAGCACTACAGTGTTGGGTTCTTCAGGCCGCGAAAACCGCTTTTCGCTTCGCGGAAACTCCGAATCACCCAAAGCCATAGATCCGTGTAAGTAAAACTGAACGAAATACAAATACGAGTTTCAAAACTTTAGATCTACTCCTAGATCTATGTGTTGAGAGCTTTACCCTTGTTGCGTGCCCTTTCGCGTTCCCGCTCGTCCAAGGAGTTGCCGGATCTCTAGACCGTCAAGCGTCGGTCCTCTAGAAGTATCCACACGGACACGTAGGTGGAGAAAACCTCACACAAAGGTGTGCTAGCACCTTGGTAAGATTCGGCCAAGCAAGGAGGAGAGGGAGAGGAAGAGCTTCAAGAGGAAGAAGGAAGAATAATGCACCACTTGAAATGAAAAAATGAATTCACATTCAAAACCCATTCAAAATGTGGCCGGCCACTATCTTCATGTGTAACTCCCATTAAATGCAATTAATGTGAAGTTATTAAGAAAATGGCTTTGTAACTTCCATGAGGTGGCACCCATGATGATGTGGAGTAACATCATTGGTCCACTTCAATGCCAACTCACCAATGAGGTGGCATAAAGTCAAGTCAAACTTGACTTTTAATCTTCCTCTCAAGTCAAGTCAAACTTGACCAAATCTCTTCCATGGTTGATCGAATCCAACCATTTGATTCAAGCCAACTTAATATAATGAATCTAATTCATTTAATTAAATTGATTCAATGAGTCAAAATCTAAATTAGACTCATTGAACACATGAATCAACTTGAGTCGAACTCAAGTTAGCCTAATTAGGATTACTCTTAATCAAATTTGATTCATCAAATGAATCTAATCCTCTTGGTTCATCATATGAACCTAATCTCCATCCACTTGTTCTTTGTGTGTGACCCAATAGGTTCTTGTAACGTTGGCAATGCCCCTAAACTCATTTAGAAACATAAGTAATGAGTGGTATCTAGCAATACATCATTACTACCCAAGTTACAAGAATGTTGAGATCTAACATCACCTTGTGACTACTAATTGTGACTCCTCAGAATATATGACAAGTGTCCTTCTATCCTAGACATCTAGATTGATCAATGTGAGACATAGACCGTGTCATCCTCTAATCAATCTAAATCTTGAACTCCAAGTAGACACACTAAATCAAATGAGCTCAATATCCCATATTGACTCATTTGGGCATGGCCATGCACTTCGTGGTCTCACTCTATCAAGAATACCGATGTCGCTCCCGTCATATGGGAGGGATAGATCCCATCTACATCACTCACATCCCTCTACATAATTTGTTATATACCTAGTAATCGCCTTTATAGTCCACCCAGTTACGGGTGACGTTTGACGAAACCAAAGTACATAACTCCTTAAGTAGGGATCCATGGTGACTTCAGGTCTAAGGACTAATAGTCATACTAATAGCCACATGAGAAAGTATATGACACTCATATAACGATCCATGATACTTTCTCATGGCGGGTCATTCAGTATACATTCTCCAATGTATACCCATGTGTCAGCTTGATATCTCTATATCCATGACTTGTGAGATCAAGTCATCGAGCTGACCTACATGCTAGTCTTATTGCATTTACAATGTCCCTGAATGTTGATACTCGACTAGGAATGATTTAGAGTAGTGTTCCCTATATCATCTCACTATCGATTCAACTAATCGATTGATATAGGTATGAACCTTCTACTCAAGGACGCTATTATACTTAGTCTATTTGGCACTAATACAAATAAGTATAATAACCAAACAAATGCCTTTATTAATATACAAGAATATGATACAATGAGTCCATACAATCATCAAATGATTGGCTCTAGGGCTCTAACTAACAATCTCCCACTAGCACTAGTGCCAATCAGTATAGGCTCTAAGACCTAATGACCTAGTGTGACCATCATGCTTCCTCTGTGCCAAAGTCTTGGTCAAGGGATCTGCGATGTTAGCCTCTGTAGGTACTTTGCAAATCTTCACAACTCCTCTATCGATAATCTCTCGAATGAGATGGAAGCGCCGTAGTATATGCTTGGTCCGCTGGTGTGAGCGAGGTTCCTTCGCCTGTGCTATAGCTCCATTGTTGTCACAATAGAGCTCAACTAGGTCAGCGATGCTAGGAACCACCCCAAGTTCAGTGATGAACTTGCGGATCCAAACTGCCTCCTTTGCTGCCTTTGATGCAGCAATATACTCGGCCTCTGTTGTAGAATCAGCTACTGTGTCCTGCTTCGAACTCTTCCAGCTCACAGCACCACCATTTAAGCAAAACACGAACCCTGACTGCGATCGATAATCATCCTGATCGGTCTGGACGCTGGCATCACTATAACCCTTTACAGTTAGCTCATCATTGCCTCCATATATCAAGAAATATTCTTTAGTCCTTCTTAAGTACTTATGAATATTCTTGACCGCTATCCAGTGACTTTCACCTGGATCTGACTGGTATCTGCTCATCATGCTCAAAGCATACGAGACATCAGGTCGAGTACATAGCATGGCGTACATGATCGATCCTATGGCTGAGGCATAAGAGATCTGATCCATGCGGTCTCTCTCCTCTCTAGAAGAGGGACCTTGAGTCTTCGAAAGACTCACGCCATGTGACATCGGCAGAAATCCCTTCTTGGAGTTCTGCATGGCAAACCGAAGGAGTACCTTGTCAATGTATGTACTCTGACTTAGGCCAAGCAATCTCTTAGATCTATCTCTATAGATCTGAATCCCTAGAATGCGGGATGCCTCACCTAAGTCCTTCATTGAGAAGCAACTCCCTAGCTAGGTCTTAACAGACTGAAGCATAGGGATGTCCTTCCCAATGAGTAATATATCATCCACATACAATATGAGGAAGATAACTATATCCCCTACAACCTTCTTGTAGACACAAGGCTCATCTTCGTTCTTGATGAAACCAAACTGTTTGATTGCATCATCGAATTGAAGATTCTAGCTCCGAGAAGCTTGCTTTAGTCCATAAATGGGCCTATGCAGCTTGCATACTCTGCTAGTATGCTGTGGATCTACAAAACTCTCAGGTTGTGTCATGTACACATCCTCGAGTAGGTTTCCATTCAGAAACGCGGTTTTGACATCCATCTACCATATCTCATAGTCATGGTAGGCTGCAATAGCAAGCATGATCCGAATAGACTTAAACATCGCTACTGGAGAAAAGGTTTCATCATAGTCAATACCATGAATCTGCTTGAAACCTTTAGCTACCAAGCGACCCTTATAGATAAGTCCATCCATGTCAGTCTTTCTCTTAAAGACCCACTTACACCCAATGGGTTTTACCCCTTCAGGTGGATCAACCAAAGTCCATACTTGGTTGGTGTACATGGAATCCATTTCGGATCTCATGGCTTCTAGCCATTTCTCGGAATCTGGTCTCATCACAGCTTCTTGATAGGTGGTAGGCTCATCCTTTATGAGCACAATGTCATCATGGTCAGATAAGAGAAATGAGTATCTCTCAGGCTGACGACGTACCCTATCAGATCTGCGAAGAGGTATGTCTACTTGAACTGGTTGTTGTTCCTCAACTCCTTGTGGAACAACATCATCCACAACACTTTGTGGTTCCAGTTCAACTTCCATCGAGGCTTCAGTGCTATTGTTCGCATCTTGAACTTCTTCAAGATCGAACGCACTCCCACTAGTCTTTCTAGAAACAAAGTCCCTTTCGGAAAGACCCCAGTCTTTGCCACAACTACCTTGTGCTGACTGGGAATGTAGAAGTAATATCCCTTAGTTTCCTTGGGATATCCGATGAAATAGCACTTGTCGGATTTGAGTCCTAATTTGTCTGAGACTTGACGTCCAACGTAAGCCTCACAACCCCAAATCCTCATGAAAGACACCTGGGCATCTCTCCCAGTCCATATCCTATATGGTGTCTTTATAACGGCCTTTGATGGAACTCGGTTGAGTATGAAAGCTGCCGTGTCTAGAGCATATCCCCATAGATATGTCGGAAGATCTGTGTGACTCATCATAGATCGTACCATATCTAATACGGTACGATTCCTCCTTTCGGATACACCATTCCACTGTGGTGTTCCAGGAGGAGTGAGTTGGGATAGAATCTCACACTCAGCTAAATAGTCACGAAACTCATGGCTTAAGTATTCACCACCTCGATCTGATCGAAGTATTTTAATACTCTTGCCAAGCTGGTTCTGTACTTCATTCTTGAATTCTTTAAACTTTTCAAAGGATTAGGACTTATGTGTCATCAAGTACACATAACCATATCTACTGAAGTCATCAGTAAATGTGATGAAGTATCTATAACCGCCTCTAGCAGTGACATTGAAAGGGCCACATACATCACTATGTATGAGTCCTAACAAATCAGTTGCTCTCTCGCTGTGCCCACTAAAGGGAGTCTTGGTCATCTTGCCTCGTAGGCATGACTCGCATATCTCATATGATTCAAAATCAAATGAGTCCAGCAAACCATCCTTATGGAGCTGGGATAAGCGCTTGTCATTTATATGACCTAAGCAACAGTGCCAGAGATAGGTGTGGTTCATATCGTTCGATTTGAACCTCTTGGTACTAACGTTATAGATAGAGCTCTCAAGGTCTAGAATATAGAGTCCGTTCATCAGATGTGCACTACAATAGAACATATCGTTTAAATAGACAAAACAACATTTGTTCTTTATTATAAACGAGAATCCTTTCTTGTCCAAACAAGAAACTGATATAATGTTCTTAGTCAATGCAGACACATAACAAGAATCGTCTAACTCTAGTATAAGCCCAGAGGGCAGAGATAGAAAATAAGTCCCTACAGCAACAGCAGCAACCCGTGCTCCATTGCCTACTCGTAGGTCTATCTCGCCCTTTGTCAATGCTCTGCTATTTCTTAGTGCTTGTACATTAGTACAAATGTGCGAAGCACATCCGGTATCTAATACCCACGACGAAGAAATAGAGAGGTTGACTTCTATAACATTTATACCTGAAGTAGAAATCTTATTTCTTTTTTTTTTTTTGTTAAGATCTTCCAGGTATCCTGTGAAGTTCCTCATCCAGTGCCCTGCTTGTCCTTGATATAGTTGACAAAGATGTTCAACCATATCGTAAGCACACATCAACTCATGTTGCTTCTGAAGCTCAGAGTTCATGGTTGCGAGCATTAGACAGGACACATCTAATGCGTCATCTTGATGCTTCTTGTAAGCATCCCGGTCAGCTCGCGTGGCAGTGGCAGGAGGAGCCTCCGGAATGGGCTGCTCCAGAACGTACAGTTTACGTTCTTGGGTGAGAACTATTCTTAGGTTCCTGTACCAGTCCACGAAATTTACTCCGTTGAGCTTGTCCTTCTTAAGGACAGATCGCAGAGAGAAGGAATTCGTGTTCGACGTCATGGTTATCTACAACATAAAATTTGCAGAAATAAATATCATATTCTTTTAAAATCATTTAATTAGGCCTTTAATTAAATGATACTCCCACTGAATACTATAATTCTTGTGGGACAAGATCCACATCATACTAACCCTGAGTTAGCTTTGGCTAATACGCCCAAGGCTTAGTATGATCGGTAGGTAACGATTACCAATTACATCTCTATGCAACTCTTGTTTATAAAATCAATATCCGCATTTATATTAAAACTCGAGTTAGCCTTGGCTAATACGCCCAAGAGTTAATATAGATGTGATTTTGACCTATCTTTTCCAACCGTTGGAAGAATGCCTATAGTTGACTCGATCCAACCGAGTAACTAGGAATACTCAATCTAATTGGGTTTGTATTCACCCATGCGTTGATAGGCGAGACCAAGATTGTCCCTCCGTAGCCTACCAAGATAATATGTATTGCTCTACTTTGGCAGATTCAACAATACATGTGATCGAGGTAGTGATAGGTATCACGGCACGGTTAGGCATTTAGAGTTGGTTCGATCGAGATCTAATCTAATCGAAAAGGATGCATCTTGTGCACGACAAAGATCTAATCTAATCGCAAGGGTGCATCATGTGCACGACTTAGATCTAATCTAATCGTAAGGCACTAATTAATTAACTACTTATTAAATATGCATCACATACACAAGCAATTAATTAATCTATTTGTGATTTAGTCAATGAGAAGATCGATTGGTCAACCTAGGGTCAACAGCTTCTCCAAGCTCCTCCCTTTGACCACCTTGTGTTGCTCGTGCCCGCCTCGGAAATCCGTCTCGTGTGGACCCTCCACCGCTCCAATTTGTATATTACAATTTGAAACTCGAGTTACATTCGAGTCTAAATCTAATTTACAACAAGAATATAAGAGAAGGCACGACGCGCAGGTCGCAAATATAATACAACACTCGCAAACACATAACAGTACGCAGGCCGTATTATGAATTACAACACAATCCAATCACATTGGGTTTTTGGGCCATGACTATCACAAAATTATTATATAATTCAAAATTATATATTTTCATAATTTTCTGTAATTTTAAAATTAATTTTTACAATTTTACGAGTAAAATTTCCCGGCGGACCCGTTTAGCGGTTTCGGGCGCAATCGCGGAACGGATCCCCTTGCGGGGCCAGGGGCAGCGCCCCTACCCGCGATCTAACCATCGCGAGGGTTCCTTTGCGATCCAACAGCGCCTAAACCCGCTGTCCCAAAATGATTTGGGCTGAGATATTGCCGTTTCGGAAAAATCTTCCCGGCGGGTTCATTTTTAGCGATTTCGGGTGCAATCGCGGAGCAAATCCCCTTGCGGGGTTAGGGGCAGTACCCCTACCCGCGATCTAACCATCGCGAGTTGCTCCTAAGCGATCTAATTGCACCCAAGTCCACTGTCCCAAAAAATTTTGGGGCGAAACGAAGCCGTTTTGGAAAAATCTTTCCGGTAGCCGAAGCCTACAAGCGACTAAACACTTGTGCTTCGATTACTCGAGAAAAATACTCATAAAAACCCAAAAATCATAATTTTACAGAAAATTAAAGAAACTTTAGTTTTCATAAAACCAAAAAACAAACTCGTATTCGCCTTGCACGTGGCTCTGATACCACTGTTGGGTTCTTCGGGCCGCGAAAATCGCTTTTCGCGTCGCGAAAACCCAGAATCACCCAAAGGCGTAGATCCGTGCAAGGAAAACTGAACAAAATACAAATACGAGTTTCAAAACTTTAGATCTACTCCTAGATCTATGTGTTGAGAGCTTTACCCTTGTTGCGTGCCCTTTCGCGTTTCCGCTCGTCCAAGGAGTTGCCGGATCTCTAGACCGTCAAGCGTCGGTCCTCTAGAAGTATCCACACGGACACGTAGGTGGAGAAAATCTCACACAAAGGTGTGCTAGCACCTTGGTAAGATTCAGCCAAGCAAGGAGGAGAGGGAGAGGAAGAGCTTCAAGAGGAAGAAGGAAGAATAATGCACCACTTGAAATGAAAAAATGAATTCACATTCAAAACCCATTCAAAATGTGGCCGGCCACTATCTTCATGTGTAACTCCCATTAAATGCAATTAATGTGAAGTTATTAAGAAAATGACTTTGTAACTTCCATGAGGTGGCACCCATGATGATGTGGAGTAACATCATTGATCCACTTCAATGCCAACTCACCAATGAGGTGGCATAAAGTCAAGTCAAACTTGACTTTTAATCTTCCTCTCAAGTCAAGTCAAACTTGACCAAATCTCTTCCATGGTTGATCGAATTCAACCATTTGATTCAAGCCAACTTAATATAATGAATCTAATTCATTTAATTAAATTGATTCAATGAGTCAAAATCTAAATTAGACTCATTGAACACATGAATCAACTTGAGTCGAACTCAAGTTAGCCAAATTAGGATTACTCTTAATCAAATTTGATTCATCAAATAAATCTAATCCTCTTGGTTCATCATATGAACCTAATCTCCATCCACTTGTTCTTTGTGTGTGACCCAATAGGTTCTTGTAACATTGGCAATGCCCCTAAACTCATTTAGAAACATAAGTAATGAGTGGTATCTAGCAATACATCATTATTACCCAAGTTACAAGAATGTTGAGATCCAACATCACCTTGTGACTACTAATTGTGACTCCTCAGAATATATGACAAGTGTCCTTCTATCCTAGACATCTAGATTGATCAATGTGAGGCATAGACCGTGTCATCCTCTAATCAATCTAAATCTTGAACTCCAAGTAGACACACTAAATCAAATGAGCTCAATATCCCATATTGACTCATTTGGGCATGGCCATGCACTTCGTGGTCTCACTCTATCAAAAATACCGATGTCGCTCCCGTCATATGGGAGGGATAGATCCCATTTACATCACTCACATCCCTCTACATAATTTGTTATATACCTAGTAATCGCCTTTATAGTCCACCCAGTTACGGGTGACGTTTGACGAAACCAAAGTACATAACTCCTTATGTTGGGATCCATGGTGACTTCAGGTCTAAGGACTAATAGTCATACTAATAGCCACATGAGAAAGTATATGACACTCATATAACGATCCATGATACTTTCTCATGGCGGGTCATTCAGTATACATTCTCCAATGTATACCCATGTGTCAGCTTGATATCTCTATATCCATGACTTGTGAGATCAAGTCATCGAGCTGACCTACATGCTAGTCTTATTGCATTTACAATGTCCCTGAATGTTGATACTCGACTAGGAATGATTTAGAGTAGTGTTCCCTATATCATCTCACTATCGATTCAACTAATCGATTGATATAGGTATGAACCTTCTACTCAAGGACGCTATTATACTTAGTCTATTTGGCACTAATACAAATAAGTATAATAACAAAATAAATGCCTTTATTAATATACAAGAATATGATACAATGAGTCCATACAATCATCAAATGATTGGCTCTAGGGCTCTAACTAACATACAAGCGACATGGGATGAGTCTTCTTCAGAAGATTTTGATGAAGAACTCGAACAGACGAGCTTCCTCATGCTTATGGCCCAGGAACAAGTCGAAGAATCAAAAAATGAGAGCGACTCATAAACAGAATCCAAGAGAAGCCACGGATCTGTATCTATTTCCGAAGGGCCTAAACCCACTGTAAGAACTTCTCAGCTAAATAAATTACATAATTTGGTTATTTATCTCATGTGTAAGTTATCCAAACCCAACCTTTGAGTTAAGTCAATCCAAAAGGAGATAACAATCCTTAAAGAGGAGACTAAACTAAGTCCTTTGGCTGAGCCAGTTTAAAATGGAAGTTCAGCTCAAGTCCATCAACTTGAGGAAGAAAATTCCAATTTGAAAACTCAAGTTAAAGAACTTAAGGACGCGTTGAAACAATTTACCTTGGGTTCCAAGAATCTTGATCTGATTCTTGGAAAACAAAGAGTCATCTACAATCGATCCGGACTTGGATTTAAGACTAAACAAAAATACAAATCTTACTTATCGCTTGTAAATAGAACAAATAGAAAATTAATTCAAGCATGGATCCCCAAGTCAAACTTGATTAATCAAGTTAGACTTTGTCAATATTGGGTCCCCAAGGATCAAATCCATTATCTTGATAGACCTTATTGAGGCTATGATCCAAAGGGAACCAATAGAAAAATAATTTTTATCAATAAATAGATTTGTTTGATGCTTGCTTACTGCTTTTATTATGAATGCTTAGACTAGGATAGATAAGGACCTAGGCTTGGTTTACACTTGACTAGTTAGATCGAGGAGTTTCAGAAAGAAAATTAAATATCTAATTCTTTTGAAAGGCTTTGTCTAGAAGTGGTGGATGATCTCATACCCAAGAAGGCCTAGTGCCTCGCCACAACCTGGAAGTCAATCATTGAAATAAATATTTAATTGACTAACTGTAAAACTTTAGTCTAACTCAATTGTAAATCAATCCTTAGATTGGAATTTAAATTGAACATTAAATTAACCATCTCACAAAACTATTAAGCTTCCCTGATTGAAAATCTAGAAAAGGATGAGATGGACCTAGGTTTAAAGTAGTTAACCAAACACAAATTAATTAATTCAATTAAGCTAACATAATTAATTTTAAAAAATTAATTTCAAAATGTTAATCTTAATTTCAAAATGTTAATTATTTTCAAATCATAATTAAATTATAATTTTTTTTAAATTATAATTAATTTCAAAATTATAATTAATTTTAAAATTATAATTAATTCCAAAATCATAATTAATTTTAAAATCATAATTAATTTTAAAATCATAATTAATTTCAAAATTATAATTAATTTCAAAATCATTATTTACAAAATTATAATTTCAAGATCATAATTAATTTTAATAAAATTCAAAAATCATAATTATTTGATTATTAATTTTCAAATCATAATTGAATTTCAAATTATTAATTCTTAGATTTTCAAAATCTTAATTATTTTTAAAAGATAATTAATTTTAAAATCATAATTAATATGTAAGTTTATAATTTTAAACTTAATTAATTTTCAATATATTTTCAAAATCTTCAAAATTTTAGTTATTATCAAATGTTTAAATCTAATTAAAATTATATTTTAACATTTGAAATTGAAACTCATTGAAAATTCAAACTTATATTTTAAATCTCAATTTCAATATTTTTAAATATTGATTAAATTAAAATAAACTTAACTCTGTATCATACAAACTTATAAGTTTTACATGCTTGATAACATAGAATGAGTGAGATGGAAAATTAAGAAAATAAATAATAAGTTTTATGTTTTCGATTTACATGTTTGGACTCTAGGATCCTAAAAATTTGTTTGCATTAATTATGGAGGAGTGCAAAGAAGTTTAAGACATTAATTGTTATTGTTATCTTGTTAAAGCATTGTTTTTCAAAGTTAAACTTTACAAAATTCAAAATATTTCTGAAAGTGGAAGTTCATCTTCTTTGAAAAGAAAAATAAATTATCTTTGAAAAGACAAAAACTAAGCATTTGCTAAAGTATTTTTACAAGAAAATATTTTTATCAAAATATTTTTAAATCTAAGGTTTTATCAAAATATTTTTAAAGCTAAATCTTTTATCAAAATCTTTTTTAAGTTGAGTACTTTTAACTAAGTTTTTTTTTCAAAATATTTATTTTTAAAGCTAAGTATTAAATTTATCAAAGTCCATTTAAAGCTATGTTTTTAATCAACTTCTTTTGAAAGCTAAGTGCTTGAAAAAATAATTATTTTAAAATTTTAGCTAAGTCTTTGTTAAAAAAAACTAAGTATTTTCAAAGTATTAGTAAATTAAACTAAGTGTATATCCAAACAATTATTTTCAAAGCTAAAAATTTTGCTAAGTTTTTTTTAAAAAAAGACCTATGACAGTTTCAAAACTTAAGTTTATCTAAATTTTTGTTGAAAAAGCTAAGTATTTTCAAAGAATCTATAATTTAGCTAAGTGTTTTTCAAAGAAATTATTTTCAAAGCTAAATTTCACCAAGTGCTACCTTATAGGGGAGCTTAAAGTTAAATAGAATAAAATTTTTTTCTTCTTTTTCTATCTTTACATGTAAAACAACCTTCTCTCTACTTGGTATTATTTTTTATTTATGTCAAAGGGGAAGAGAAAAGTCAAAGTTAAGAATTTAAATAATTTTTATGAAAGGGGGATCATAAGGAAGTTTTTTTTAACAAATTATTGTATTTATGCTTATGCTTAAATTCTTTTATTTATTGTTATATTTTACTTAACTTTGAATCGTGTTGATATAATAAAAAAGGGGGAGATTGTTGGTGTGGGAAGCATCCGACGATCGAACCTGGATTTTGATTATGTCAAAGGGTTCAAATTTAAGTTATCTTGTTATCTGACAAGTTTGAATGAGATTGCAGGAAAAGTCCTAAGGGTTCTTAGGCATAAGTCCTAGTGGATTCTAGGCAGGTGAAAAACTCAGGGGGTAGTAACTCTATGTCCTAGGAGGTGGTAATCCTAGGTGATGAAAAGTCCTATCTACGGTTAAGCAGGTGGAAATTCCTAGGGGCGGTAACCCTAGGTCCTAGAGGGTAGTAACCCTAGATGGAAAGTCTTGACTAGTCGAGAGCTTCAGGCAATATCCTAGAGTTGAGGACTCTAGGTTGAAATCCTGGTGTCGTGAACCGGGTGGAAGTCTGGACGGGTCATCGAGTAGATGTCCAGCATTAAGACCGGAAGCCTCGGGCGCTGAGCAAAATTCTAGTTAGTCTGGAGGATCAATCTGGCAATAGGTAACTTCTCCTGAGAGGAGTAGGTGAGGACGCGTTCCCCGAACAGGGAACAATAGGCATCGGTTTGACCTAGAGTTTCGACGAAACTCAAAGTTAGAACCGGATAGTTAGAGGCTATCAAACTTCAGTTTATATATATTGTTTTATGTCTGGACTAACTTTATTTTGCAGAAATAAGGGGCTGAAAAAACCTAATCCGGGTGCCCCGAGCTGGTCTGGACGCCCAGAGTCGGTCCAGCCGCTTGGAACTCAAAAGTGATACGCCAAGCCGATGTGGCGCGCGCTGAGTGGCCAAGCCACGTGGTTCAAGCGCCCGAAAGGGTTCCAGTCACTCGGAACAGCCTATAAAAGTAGCTTCGACCAGGAGCTTCATAACAACACAACGAATGACTTTCGTTTCTTCAAGCTGCCCAGAAAACGCTTCCACGATGCCCGAAAACTCCGACGACGATTCTTCTAGAGATTTCCTCATAAAAAGTTATCGGTATTGTTTTATTTAAAAGTTACTTGTACTACAACTATAATCATTTTGTATTGTTTCAGATTGATTAGTGATTACCCATCAAAAGCACTCTTATATATGGGCCTTGGAGTAGGAGTTGTCACAAGCTCCGAACTAAGTAAAATCTTGGACTTGTTAGCATTGCTGTGTTTTCTTTTCTTTCGTTATTCCGCTGCATATTTACTTAATGATGGAATAAATGAAAGAGAACAAGTTGCGCAACAAGCTTGTGATATGGGTCATGTTCAATCCCCTCCAGATATTAATGATGATCCATTATGCATCAATGGAGGACCAATTACAATGGCTAGGGCTAAAAAGATGAAGGAAGCACTTAATGTGCTAATTGAAGATGTGAAGGCCAAAGTTACTATTGAAGAAGGATTGACCAAGAGCAAGTCATCCGGCTTAGTCAACCTAATTCGAGCCTTAGATGAGCTAAATTAGTATTTAAGTCTCATATCTATGTAGTATGGATATGTTGGCTCAATTTGGACTCATTTTTACCTTTATTTGGGTTGTAATAATGCCATATGCTTAAAATGGCTAAGTAGTCTATATGGGCCTTTACTAACTAGACTTTCTTTTGGCCTTTTAGGGTTTTTTGGTCACCTTATAGCTATAAATAAAGGGGGTGACGGCCACACATGTATCTTTGATATATTTTTCAATCTAAAACACGGTGAGGCTCTCGCTTGTTGGTTCTTCATTGAACTTGAACTTATCAAGGCATCTCCTTGTGGCGTTCGAAGACTTATCAACCTCAATCCCAAGGTTGTGGCGTCTTCCATCTTCTAGACCAAGGTTCGTGCTTTTCTAAGCATTGGATTGAGGTTTCTTTTCATCCATCTTATCGACTTAGACCTTCCTTCTTTCTGTTTCAATTCGTTGTGGGTTCTTGAGATATCTCTCTCGTTGGGTTCACATCATTTGGTATCAGAGCCAAGTTTTTCTAAATCGATTTGGTTATCCTTTTCTCTTTGTGCTTGAAACTTTGTCAATTTGTTCAAAATTATCTGCTTATCATTATCATCTCAATCCTAGTGAGTTTTATTCATCTTGGTGCCAGCAAATTATTTTCGGTAAAAAAAAAGAGTTGACATTTAAAAAAAAAAATCGGCAAAAAAAAATTGTAAAAGAAATAACGCTGAAATTCAAAAAAAATTATTTTTTTCGACAAAAAAAAAGGGCCGAAATTAAAAAAAAATTGAAAAAAAATAAAAAAAAAAAGTTGAGTGTAGGGAATTGTTATTTCTATCCTAGTATTTTCCAATTCTGCATTTCTTTTAAAGTTTTGCCTCTTATATTTACACTTTCCAATTCCGCATTTTTCTTTAATAATTTGCCTAGTATATTTGCACCTTCCAATTCCACAATTTATTTAAAGTTTTGCCTAATATACTTGCACTTTCCTATTCCGCATTTCCTTTAAAGTTTTGCCTAATATACTTGCACTTTCCTATTCCGCATTTCTTTTAAAGTTTTGCCTAGATTTAATTCTACACCTGCCTAAATTAAGTTCTGGCAAGATCCTTTTCAGTTCTTATTTCAAATATCTTTATCTCTTAGTCCCGCATTCGCATAAGTTTTGCCTAGATTCAATTCTAGCAAATTTCCTTTCTGAACTTAATTTAATTTTTCAATTCTGCAATTTGCATTCTTCTATCATTTCCTTTCTTTTCTCCTATACCTTTGGGATTTTCAATCAGTCAACGATCGTTTATAAGGAATTGCCACAATTCTAAGTTCCTTAAAGAGCTAACATTAGCGATTTGAGTGATTGAGTGACAATAGATTGCATTAATGGTGACAAGTGGAGAAGAAGCAAGACTTAGAGAAACACTTGAACAACGTACCTTGAGACAACACTTGGAATGCATGAAAATCAGATTCAATCAAATCCTCGACAGATTGGAGAGACAAGATGTTGTAATTACTGAATTGCAAAATAGCCGAGCTGGTAGAGTTCCCACACGAATTTCAAGGCAATATAACCGTGAAGACAACAACGATGATGATGATGGAATTTTTGAGGACATTGATGATAGAGTTTCTAGTGGCAGATCTGGTGGCATCAGAATTGGTGGTAGAAGGGGAAGGATGACTGATTATGTTGATAGAAACTTGGGAAATATCAAATTGAAGATTCCTTCTTTTCAAGGCAAAAGTGATCTAGACGCATATTTGGAGTGGGAAAAGAAAGTGGAATTAGTATTTGATTGTCACAACTACTCTGAAGAGAAGAAGGTAAAACTTGCTGCTGTCGAATTTATTGATTATGCTATTATTTTGTGGGATCAAGTTATTCTAAGCAGGAGAAGAAACAGCGAGAGACCCGTTGGCACTTGGGAAGAGATGAAATCAATTATGAGGAAGAGGTTCATTCCATCACATTACTATCGAGATTTGTACCAACGGCTACAAAGTCTAACCCAAGGATCCAAGACCGTGGAGGAATACCACAAAGAGATGGAGATTGCCATGATTCGAGCCAATGTGGAGAAGGACCAAGAAGCAACCATGGCAAGATTTTTACAAGGTTTGAATTCAGAAATTGCAAATATAGTAGAGTTGCAACATTATGTGGAACTTGAAGATATGGTGCATATGTCCATGAAAGTTGAAAGGCAACTCAAAAGGAAGGGTTCAATCAAACATGGTCAAAGTTCTAATTCATCCACTTGGAAATCTAGTTGGAACAAAAGAGATGATAAAGTTGCATCAAAGAGTAAGACTGAGTTTTTGAAGAATAAAGATGCTAATTCTCCATTGGTTAAAGGTAAAGAACCTATCCAATTTTCAAGAAATAGAGATATTAAATTCTTTATGTGTTTGGGAAGAGGACATATCGCTTCACAATGTCCAAACAAAAGAAGTATGCTTTTGAAAGAAAATGGTGATATTGAAACTGAGAGTGAGTCTGAAGATGATAATGCCTTGCCACCATTGATGGAAAGTGATGTAGAAGAGTATGTCGTTGAAGGTGAAGCCCTTGTCACTAGGCGTGCTCTAAATGTGCAAGTGAAGGAAGAAGATGAAGAACAACGAGACAACATATTTCATACCCGTTGTCACATCAAAGACAAGGTATGTAGTATGATTATAGATGGAGGAAGTTGCACTAATGTTGCTAGTACTATCTTGGTTGAGAAATTATGCTTACCAACCAAAAAACATCCTAGACCTTATAAACTACAATGGTTGAATGATTGCGGGGAGGTTAAGATCACTAAGCAAGTATTGGTTTCATTATCCATTGGTAGGTATCATGATGATGTTCTTTGTGATGTAGTACCAATGCATGCAAGTCATTTTCTTTTAGGTAGACCATGGCAATTTGATAGGAGGGTCATACACGATGGGTTCACAAATAAATATTCTTTTAAGATGCATGGTAAACTTGTAACTCTTGTACCATTAACTCCTAAGCAAGTATATGAAGATCAATTGAAGATAAAAAATGAGAGTGAAAAAAAAAAAGATTGTGAGAGAAAAAAAATGGAAAAGAAAAGGAGTGTGAGAAAAGAAAAAGTGAGGATGAGAGGAGTGAAAAAAAGAATGAAAAAGAAACAAAAAATCTAGAGAGTAAAAAAGGGAGCTTTTATGCAAAAGAAAGAGAGGTTAAGAGAGCTTTTTATTCTCAACAGCCGATGATTATACTTTGTATAAGGAGGCTTATTTCAACACTAACAATCTTAACCATTCTTTGCCTAGTATTGTTAAATCTCTTTTGCAGGAATTTGATGATGTCTTTCCTGAAGAAGTTCCTGATGGATTACCACCACTTACAGGAATAGAGCACCAAATTGACTTCATCCCAGGAGCAGCTATCCCTAATCGACCAGCCTATAGGAGCAATCCTATGGAGATGAAGGAGCTTCAAAAGCAAGTTGAAGAATTGATGAGAAAAGGATACGTCCGAGAAAGTTTGAGTCCTTGTTCAGTTCCTGTTTTGCTTGTGCCTAAGAAGGATGGAACTTGGAGGATGTGCGTTGATTGTAGGGCTATCAACAAGATTACGGTAAAGTATCATCATCCTATTCCTAGATTAGATGATATGCAAGATGAACTACATGGTTCTTGCATTTTCTCTAAAATTGATTTGAAGTCTGGCTATCATCAAATTCGCATGCGTGAGGGAGATGAATAGAAAACTGCTTTTAAGACTAGGTACGGTTTGTATGAATGGTTAGTCATGTCATTTGGCCAAACTAACGCACCTAGTACTTTCATGAGATTAATGAACCATATTTTACGTGCTTATATTGGGAACTTTGTTGTAGTATATTTTGATGACATCTTGATTTTATAGTAAAAATTTAGATGAACATCTTAATCATTTACAAAAAGTTCTACTTGTTTTGAGAAATGAAAAATTGTATGCTAACCTTCAAAAATGTTCTTTTTGCACTAATCATATAGAGTTTCTTGGTTATATTGTTAGTGCTAAAGGAATAGCGGTTGATGAAGAAAAGGTTAAGGCAATACGTGAATGGCCAACACCAAAAACGATAACTGAGGTACGTAGCTTTTATGGGTTGGCAAGTTTCTACAGATGGTTTGTTAAAAATTTTAGTTCTATAGCTGCACCCTTGACTGAAGTTGTTAAAAAGAATGTTGGGTTTCGTTGGGATAGTGATCAAGTTTCAGCTTTCAACTTACTTAAGGAGAAGCTAAGTTCAGCACCATTACTTGCATTACCTAACTTTGCTAAAACTTTTGAAATTGAGTGTGATGCATCAGGAATAGGTATTGGAGCTGTGCTAATAAAAGAAGGTCGACCCCTTGCTTATTTTAGTGAGAAACTGAGCGGATCAGCTTTGAACTATCCAACTTATGACAAGGAGATGTATGCATTGGTGAGGGCTTTAGAGACTTGGCAGCATTACTTGTGGCCCAAAGAGTTTGTTATTCACACTGATCATGAATCGTTGAAGCATTTGAAGAGCCAAAGTAAGTTGAATAGACGTCATGCAAAATAGGTAGAATTCATTGAATCATTCCCTTATGTGATCAAGTATAAACAAGGTATCGAAAACATTGTTGTTGATGCTTTGTCTCGAAGGTATACCTTGATCTCTACTTTAAACACTAAATTGTTAGGATTTGAATACATTAAAGATTTATATTCTAATGATTCTAACTTTGGAAATGTGTTTAAAGTTTGTAAACATACTGCATTTGGGAAGTTTTATAGACATGGGGGGTTTCTTTTTAGAGTGAATAGGTTGTGTGTGCCTAATTGTTCATTAAGGGAATTATTAATCCAAGAATCTCATGGTGGGGGACTAATGGGACATTTTGGAGTTAAAAAAACTCTAGAAGTGTTGGTAGAGCATTTCTTTTGGCCACAAATGAAACGGGATGTAGTTAAATTTTGTGAGAAGTGTATTATATGTAGGCAAGCGAAATCTAGATCTTTACCTCATGGACTGTATACACCTTTACCAATTCCTAGTGAACCTTGAGTTGATATTTCCATGGATTTTGTTTTAGGACTACCAAGGTCTAAACGAGGTATGGATTCTATTTTTGTGGTTGTGGACAGATTTTCTAAAATGGCTCATTTTATTCCTTGTAGGAAAATAGATGATGCTAACCATATTGCTGATCTATTTTTTAGGGAGATCGTGCGACTTCATGGAGTACCGAGGAGCATAGTTTCAGATCGTGATGCAAAGTTTCTAAGTTACTTTTGGAAGACATTGTGGGGAAAGTTAGGAACAAAGCTTTTGTTTTCCACAACTTGTCATCCACAAACAGATGGACAAACTGAGGTAGTAAATCGAACTTTATCTACTTTGTTGAGAGCTATCATTCAAAAGAATTTAAAAGGTTGGGAAGATTATTTACCACATGTTGAATTTGCTTATAATAGATCTATGCATTCTACTACTAATTTTTCTCCTTTTGAAGTGGTATATGGGTTCAAACCTTTAATTCCTTTAGATTTATCGCCATTGCCTATCTCTGAGCGTGCCAGTTTAGATGGTACCAGAAAAGCTGAGTTTGTGAGGCAACTGCATGAGAAAGTTCGATTGGAAATTGAAAAGAGGACTGAACAATATGCTACGCAAGCCAACAAGGGACGAAAGAAAGTGATCTTTGAACCCGGAGATTGGGTTTGGGTTCATATGAGGAAGGAAAGATTTCCAGCTAAACGTCGTACTAAGTTGCATCCACGAGGAGGTGGTCCATTTCAAGTCATTGCTCGAATCAATGATAATGCATACAAGCTTGACTTACCAGGTGAGTATAATGTGAGTGCTACATTTAATGTTTCTGATCTTTCTCCTTTTGATGTAGGTGATCAAGATTCGAGGACGAATCCTTTTGAGGAAAGGTGGGAATGATGGATAAATGAAAGAGAACAAGTTGCGCAACAAGCTAGTGATATGGGTCATGTTCAATCCACTCCAGATATTAATGATGATCCATTATGCATCAATGGAGGACCAATTACAAGGGCTAGGGCTAAAAAGATGAAGGAAGCACTTAATGTGCTAATTGAAGATGTGAAGGCCAAAGCTACTATTGAAGAAGGTTTGACCAAGAGCAAGTCATCCGGCTTAGTCAACCTAATTTGAGCCTTAGATGAGCTAAATTAGTATTTAAGTCTCATATCTATGTAGTATGGATATGTTGGCTTAATTTGGACTCATTTTTACCTTTATTTGGGTTGTAATAATGCCATATGCTTACAATGGATAAGTAGTCTATATGGGCTTTTACTAAATGGGCTTTCTTTTGGCCTTTTAGGGTTTTTTGGTCACCTTATAGCTATAAATAAAGGGGGTGACGACCACACATGTATCTTTGATATATTTTTCAATCTAAAACACGGTGAGGCTCTCGCTTGTTGGTTCTTCATTGAACTTGAACTTATCAAGGCATCTCCTTGTGGCGTTCGAAGACTTATCAACCTCAATCCCAAGGTTATGGCGTCTTCCATCTTCTATACCAAGGTTCGTGCTTTTCTAAGCATTGGGTTGAGGTTTCTTTTCATCCATCTTATCGACTTAGACCTTCCTTCTTTCTGTTTTCAATTCGTTGTGGGTTCTTGAGATATCTCTCTCGTTGGGTTCACATCACTTAAAATGAACGAAATAGCCATGAGCGTTATTCACCCCCCCCCCCCTCTATCGCTTTTCAATCCTACAGGTGTTTCTCAAAGAAATTATTTTAAGAAGCTAAGGTTTGCTAAGTTTTTCTTTCATCGCCTAAATCACCTTTAATGCTTAAAAATTAGCTAAATTTTTTAAGTGCTACCCTTCAGAGGGAGCTAAAAGTTAAACAGAGTAATTTTTTTTTACTATTTTTATATATTAAACAAACTTTCTCTCTACTTATTTGATTTTTGATTTATGTCAAAGGGGGACAAAGAAGTTAAAGGTTAAGAGTTAAACATAATTTTTATGAAAGGGGGAGCATAAGGAATTTTTTTTGCAAACTATTGTATTTATGCTTATGCTAAAATTTCTTTAATTATCGTTATGTTTTACTTAACTTTGAACCAGGTTGTCATAATCAAAAGGGAGGAGATTGTTGGTGCTGGAAGCACCAGACGTCGAACCTATATTTTGATTATATCAAAGGGTCCAAAGTTAAAGTTATTTGTTGTCTAACAAGTTTGAATGAGATTGTAGGAAATTCCTAAGTGTTCTTAGGCAAAAGTCCTAGCTGTGGTTAGGCAAGTGGAAAACCCTTGGGGGTGGTAACTCTAGGTCCTAGGGCGTGGCAACCCTAGGTGAGGAAAAGTCCTAGCTGTGGTTAGGCAAATGGAAAACCCTAGGGGCGATGACCCTAGGTTCGGGGGGATGGTAACCCTAGGTGGAAAGTCTTGGTGGGTCGAGAGCTTAAGGCAAAATCCTAGAGTCGGGGACTTTAGATTGAAATTTTGGTGTCACGAACCGGGTGGAAGTCTGGACAGGTCATGGAGCGAACGTCCAGCATGAAGACCGGTAGTCTCGGACACTGAACAAAAGTCCAGTCAGTTTGGAGGACCGGTCTGGCAACAAGTAAACTCTCCTGAGTGGAGTAGGTGAGGGTGCGTTCCCTTGTGAGGGAACAATAGGCGTCGGTTCGACCTAAGATTTTCGGAGGAAAATCCGAAGTCAGAATCGGATAGTCCGATGACTGTCAAATACTTATATTATTTGTATTTTATTATGCTAACTTGGTTTTGCAGGATATATTTTATTTATAGACTAATATGCCTTGAGGAATGAAGTTGCCCAAGGGAAGCCTCGGATGAATAATACCCGAGATGCCCTCTATGGAGCTTGGAGATGCCTTCGGGTGGATAAGCAGCGAACGCCGTGAAAGCTTATCAATGCTGTGGACTTGGGCTGGAGGCGCCTCCTATGGAGGTTGGAGGCACCCTCAATGGGTTATTTAAGCCTGGTTCGAGCAGAGGTAATTACACACTTCTCTTTACGATCATTCTACTGCACATTGCTCTACAAGACGAACCTGCTACTCAGTAACGCAACTCCAACAACCAGGCGATGTGACTCTGACAACCTAAAGCACAATCTTCAAGATCTAAAAATTCATGGGTATACCTTTATTGTTGCACTTAAAATATAAATCATTTTACTTATACTTGTAATTTTCGAACTGATAGTAGATTGCCCAACGTAAGAGATCGATGATCGCAGACCTTGGAGTATGAGTCACCACATGTTCCGAACCAAGTAAAACTAACGTGTGTCATTTCTTTAATTGTTCTTATTTCATTGCAATTTACTCTATTTTTTTAAAATGAATGAATTAGCCACGAGCGCTATTTCCCCCCCCCCCCCCTCTAGGGCTTTTCTATCCTACAGTAACCAATTAGAGTAGAGCAATTGGGAGGACATGTTTCAGGAAGGACAAATCCTAGGTCACTAATCCAACTGAAGAAATCAGGAGGCTTCCAAGTTGAGATCAACACAAGTTTTACTGTCTATTCCTATTCATGCATTATTATACTATGCTAACTTTGTTTTGTAGGAGTATTTTTATACTTGAGGAACTAACTCAGTTATACAGAAACCAGAAGGATCCATCTACCAAACCCAAGGATCAATCGACTGAACATAGCTGACTAAAAATAGTGTTTATATCGAGTAGAATAAGTTTAGTATACATGAGAATCGGTCGATGGAACCCATCTATCAGTCAATCAAACCTATTATAGCACGCGCAGTGGCGGATCATGATCTCTACAACAAAGGAAATACAGGGATTGGTCAACCGATCAAGCTAATTAGTTGATTGATCATTAAATGATCATTAATTGCGTGAAGATTCGGTCTCAGCAAAGAAGGAAGGGAGCCTATTTTGTCTACCAATAATGGGTTCGGTCGACTGAAAGGATCAATCAATCGAACGACTTTTCGGTCGATTGAGCCTAGCTTATATAAGAGCCTCTAGATTTGAGCTGATAAGAGCAACTTCTTGTGTGTAAATCCTCTGTTCTACTCTGTGTTAGGACTTTCGACCCGCAAAAATTACTTTTTGCGTTGCGGAAACCTCGAATTCTTGCCACGGATCCGTGCGAATATATATAAAAATAAATCATGTACATGTTTCTAACCTAAATCTACCTTAGATCTACATGAATAAGAAACGTTACCCTTGTTGCGAATTCCTTCGCTTATCCCGCTCGTCCAAAAGGTTGCCGGATCTCGAGAGTGTCAAGCGTACACTCCTCTATACGTATCCACACGGACAATAGGTGGAGAAGAACCACTTAGAGTGTGCTAGCACTCTTGGGTGTATCAACAATGGAGGAGAGGGAGAGAGAGCTAGAAGAGAGGAAGAATAATGATGATCCATTTTTTTTATGAAAAATAAGAGTAAATTGGCTTATGTATTTTCATCTAATGAAAATACTTAATGCTCATTAACTCCATTAATGAGCCTCATTAATGAGTCTAAATGAGTATTTAATGAATATTCATTCTTCATTAAATTGCCATTTTGAAACTCCTCTTCTCTTCATAATTTGAATCGAAATTTGAATCTAATATTCAAATTGAATTCATAATTCAATGAATGTTACCATTTATCATTGAATTCAAAATTCAATGAATATCATCATTAAGTCTCACTTGACTCTAACTCAAGTCTAGCCTCACATGAGTCTAACTCAAGTCTAACTTAATCGAGTCTTACTCAATTAATGTAATTTGAATTACACTTAATCCAATTTGGTTCATCATATGAACCTAATCCTCTTGGTTTATCATATGAACCTAATCTCCATCTAATTACCCTTTGTGTGTGAACCTATAGGTTCTTGTAACGTTGGCAATGCTCCTAAACACATTTAGAAACATAAGTAATGAGTGGTATCTAGCAACACATCATTACTACCTAAGTTACAAGAATGTTGAGATCCAACATCACCATTGTGACTACTAATTGTGACTCTCACAATATGTGACAATGTCCTTCTATCCTTGACATCTAGATTGATCAATTGAGGCATAGACCGTGTCATCCTCTGCTGCGAAATCAGAAACCCTAATCGATCAGCCGATCGATTGGAGGGCCCTCAATCGATCAGCTGATCGATTGGGGAGCTCGTTTCCGCGAACAGTAAGCTTCTGGATCGATCAGCCGATCGATCCGGTAGCATTTTGTTACGAACAGAGAGTTAATGGATCGATCAACCGATCGATCGAGGAATTAGCTCCCGCGAACAGAGAGCTTCCAAATCGATCCCTGGATCGATTAGTCAGGCTGGATCGATCAGCCGATCGATCCAGAATTTTGTCCGTGTACAGTAGCACGTTGAATCGATCCCTGGATCGATTTGTCAGGCTGGATCGATCAGCCGATCGATTCAGAATTTTATCCGTGCACAGTAGCACGCTGAATCGATCAGCGGATCGATCAGATGAGTCCAATCGATCAGTCGATCGATTGGAGTGTCTGATTTCAGCTAGAAGGTTGTCATTTCAGTTTTTTTTTTTATTTTTTATCAAGTAGAAAGTTTGGGTTCCTTCCCTAGTGTATGTCTATTAATAGAAAGGTCTTTGAACCTAATCTTACAGACTGTAATGGTCATTAGCAGAGTAAGAATTTAATTAGTACAGCTTTCCGCACATTAAGAATAGTTAGCAACAGTATAATGTAACCCCCGGCCTTACAGCTTAGTTAGTAGAAGGCGGGTTGTTACAAATGGAGTGGTATTTTAAGTCTGACATTGAGCTCTAGTTCACCATACTAAAAGGATCCACACCACCAATGATAGATGGGAAGCCCATAGATCCAGAATACTGGACTCCCTTAATGATCAAGAAGGCTCTAATGAACTACAAAGCCATAAACACAACCTAGTGTGACCTAACTATGGAGGAACTAAACAAAGTGAGACCCTAAAAGAATGCAAAAGCGCTTTAAGATCTTTTGGTGAAATTACACGAAGGAACAGATGACTCCAATGTTACAAAAAGGGATCTTTCATTAAATAATTTATTTAATATCAAAATACTTCCTAGAGAAATTACTACCCAACTGCATGCTCGACTTAAAGTTATTCTCAATGGCCTCCATTTAATCAGACATCACTTAGGAAATTGTAACACAATAACGTATGCTCTAAATGCCTTCCCTCAAAATGTATTGTGGGAATTGATAGAAGATGCTTATAAAATTTCTAGGGACCTTTCTATTCTTAAGGTAGACAAACTCTTTAATGAATTAGAATTGCATGAACAGTCTAACTCGAGTCAAGTTGAGAAAGGAGTTGCCTTGTATCCTAGAACAAGCAAGGAGACAAAATCCAAATCTAAAAGTGAGCCCAAAAGTGAGTCAGACTCAGACTCAACAAATGAAAAAGAATTGTAAACAAGATCCGACGAATGTTCACCAAAAGGAAGTTCAAAAGAAACAACAAATCAGAAAGTACCAATCAACTAGAACCAAAACAAATAAAAAATGACCTGTTTTGGATGCAACAAGAAAGGTCATTACAAACACAAGTGCCCAAATTGGAAGGAGGAGAAGCCAAAATCCACAAGAAGAAAGAAAGCTCTCCAAGTGACTTAGGATGAATCATCTTCTGATGAATCTAACATGGAAGAATTGAAGAACACGAGTCATCTTGCTTTTATGGCAAGAAATGAAGAATCAAAGTTCGAGGAAGAGTATGAGTCTAAATCCGACATCGAATCTGAGAGAAGCCATAGATCCGTATTCATTTCTGAAGGTCCTGATATTATAACTTTTTCTTCCAAGTCAAATATATACTTAAAATTATAAAATTCTTCTTTTAAAAAATTAACCAAGTTCAAGGAACAAAATAACTTACTACTTAAGGAAATGGATCACCTTAAGAAGCAAGTTAGCTTGAGTCACTCGATTAACCAAGTTTAAGTTGGAACTTCAACTCAAGTTACAAAACTTAAGGAAGAAAATTCTAACTTGAAAGGTCAAGTGGAGCGACTTAAAAAAATGTTGGAAAAGTTCAATTTAGGATCCAAGTGTCTAAACATAGTACTTGGATCGCAATGAGCCATATACAATAGATCCAAAATCAAGTACAAACCAAACATAATTAACAGATCATATCTATCTTTACTAAGTCAAAACGTTAGAAAATAAGTCCAAGTGTAGGTACCTAAGTCATGTTTAACTAAAATGATTGAACCGAATCAATATTTGATTCCCAAGAGTCAGATCCATCTCTTAGATAGACAATATCTAAGCTATAACTCAGGAGAGTAAATAGAAAAATTGTTAACCTACTTGATTGATTGATTATGCATTCTTAGACTTAGATTTATTTTTATACTTAAATTATGATGGTTATAAATTAAAAGGTTTACCAAACCCTAATAACATAGTATCAGAATGGATTAGAATGATAGTACATCAAGGAAACTCTATCAAAGGCATGTCTAGATTGAATCATATGTGTTCTACCTAGTGCACTAGACTTTGTGGATCTAGTTGAAGCTGCCCAGTCAAACATGAGCTAGTTAAACTAAAATCTAGTATTAAGTTCTTTAGGAGGGTCATTTTTGAGAAGTTATCTTAGATGTAGTTACTCTTATGATGTCCGATATGACTCACCATAGTCTAGATACTTATCCTATAAACTCCTTGATGAACCTAAGGCTAAGTTTGAATATAACATGAGTCAAACGACCTTTTCAAAAATTATTAATAATTAAGAAAACTAATAAGTTAACAACTATAATAAATTAATAAACTAACATTGATTTAATTAATTATTACCTTATAACTAGTTAATAAATCTATCCTAATATTAAAGTAATGTTTAAATAATTAAAATAAATTGTTAAAATTTAAACAAAACTTTGATAACTAAACCATTCATCGCTAAACTAACAATTTAAAATTTATCTTAATTAATTAGTAACTTTAATTAAAATTTAATTAATAAATAAATTACTTTAATTAATTTTAATTCAAAATTAATTTACTTAATCAAAACTTAAACAATTCACAATTAACTATTAACTTAACTTGATTATTTTCAATTTAATCAATTAATCCTAAAGTAATCAATAAATCAAATTTGTAATTAACCCTAAATAAATTTAACTTTACAAATCTAATTAATCTAAATTATTCTTAATCAATCTAACTCAATATTCAAAATTAGTTTAAACCAATTTAATATCAACTTAATAGTTCTTATTTTCAAACTTAATCAAAACTAATTATTCAAAATCAATAATCAGGATTTCAGCTTTAAATTAAAAAGTTGATTTGACCAACAACTTAAAATAATTAACTTTAAATAAAGTTGAACACTTTAAAACAAATAACTCAAATAAACAAAACAAAATGATAAGAAAATTCTAATCTAATTACTTTAAAATCTTAAATTAACTCAACTCAAAATTTTTACTTAACTAGACTTAATCCTTAATCAATTATTCCTTAAGTTAACATAAAACTAATCATAAATCATCTAACACAAATCATAGGCTAACTATGGTTGATAACCAAGAAGTGGTGAGATGATCTAGAAAATACCAAACCCTGGTCTAAAAAAAATGGTTAAGTCGAACAAAAACTCAGTTCGATTGACCAAACCTAGCATAAATATTACAAAACGGTAAATCTATCATCAATGTTTCGATCGACCGAAAACCTGATTCAGTCAACCGATAACATAACTTGAACCACAGCGGATAAATTCATCTTCAATTTGTCGGTCGACCAAAAATCCGGTTTAGTCGACCGATAACTTAAGCTCATCCTCAATGAAAACGCAAAATTTGATCGAATCATCAAATTATTGATCGACCGATCCTATTTTTCGATCGACCAAAAATCAACCACCATCTGCAGATTGGTCGACGTATCAACAATTTTAAGGGATCAGTCGACCGATACCTTTATCGGTCAACCTATCGAGCTCTATATATACAAGACTTAGGCAGAATGCTTGTCTCATCGAAATCCTTCTCCACCTTCATCTCTCTCATTCTATTATGTCATATATAGTCTTCCTCTGAACCCGATCATGCCTCGGTAACATCTATACATCCTTTCTTTCAATTTCTAATTTCAGTCTATTATCGAATTCTTTTGATCATAGTAAAAAAAGTCATACAACTGCTCAAAGGGAGGCTAGCTCCTTAAATCTTAGCCAATATCCTAGATTTTTTACTGAGGATTTAAGACAATCATTTCAAAATAAAAATTTTAAAGTGATAGGAATTCATTCTCTTGACATCCCATTTTATAAAATAAATTGTCCAAAGGTCATAGATATAACCTGACATTTTTAACTTGATAGCATTGTTTTTTTGTCAGCATACATATAACCCAATTCTATGTTATAAATTCTATCACAACTTATGTGAAATTGATTCTCATCAATACAAAATCAAAGTAGAAACCAGAGATATGTTGTTTGACCTTGATATGTTAATTAGATTCTTACAAATTTGACCCTCAGTCAATCACATCTTTTTCAGTGCCTCTCTTCTTGATGTCCTACCCAATCCTGTCACTCATCTAACTCTTGATCTTATGTATGCTGACTTCTTTGAGGGACAACATCCCAAAAAGATGTCATCTATACCACTGAGTCCACGTGACAATGCACTTTATAAGATGGTTGTGTCTTGCATTCATCCTCTATCATTAAGAGATCATGGAGTTGTGTGTCCAGTACCTCTTTTTTATTCTAATATACACACTGAGACATTGACTAGACTTTGACTTAGGTTATTGGGTGTTTAGGTCTATTATCTACTATTCAGGGTACAACACATCGAATAAAGTTTATATGATCCAGTGTCATATTCTAACTCATACATTGCTTCGCAAGGGGTAGGAGTTCATCTAGGTGAGTTGGGAATAGACAGTTATCTTTGGCTAGGATCAGGACTAGCGCAAAGGGACTAGTGTATAAGAGGACCCATCCATGATACGTCATGCTTGTAGGAGAGGAAGTCATTGCTGAGGATAAGTCGGTTGTAATCAAGGAGCCTCACTAACCACCTTTTGATTCGGGAGTCGCCATGACACCTATTTTTGCTCTAGGTCAAGTGACTTCTTACGGACCTCCTCCATCAACCAGTGATTTTTTAGTCATCTCCGAGATGACATTTTTGGGTGGTTCGACTCCCTAAAGAGGAAGATGACTAACCAATACAACTCTCTCCAAGGATAGCTTGTAGATTTTCATCAAAAGATGACTGATCGAGCTAATGCTCTTGAGGAGGAGCTATGTAGGATGTTCGATTACTTTTATGCTATAGATGATGACCCTGATGAGTGACTTTTAGATCTTGGTACTTATTTTGACATATTTATGAATTGATGGCATAATTGGTTATTTTAGCTGCTTTCTTAGCTTTTGCTTATGTTACTACATTGATATATATTTGGGCTTTAAATATATATATCAATTTGAGTAATTTAGCTAGTAACAAATTAGTTAAGACAAAACACTAAAATTGACCAACTTGAGTCAGCAGCTGCTATCTTGTGATAGTCAGCTAAGTACAAAGGTTAGATATTTCTTTAAGGATTATTTCTTAGATATTTTTTTAAGATGTTTTCAAAAACTTGCACATTTCATACATGCTTGTACCTGTAGGAAAATTGAAAGTTAAGGGGGAGCATTAACATCATTTTTGAATCCACTCCAAGACTCAATTTCTAATTCTTACATTTTTAAATTTATATTTTCAAAACATAGTGGTTCAATTTTTTTATTAATTATGTTTTGAAATTCTTAAAAAATTTCAAATTTCATATTTTCAAAACTTAGTGGTTCAAATTGTCTAGTAGAATTAAGTTTTCCTTTGCTTTGAACTTTCAAAATTCAATCTTTGACTAAAAACATCTTCTTTACAATTTTGTTTCAGACTTAGAATTTTTTAAAAAAAAATAAAATTTCAAAAGTTAGTTCATTATTTTCAAGAGCTTTCCTTATAAATTTTTTTTCTCAAAATCTTAAAGTTTATGGTTTCTTAAAAATTTACACTTATGAAAATTTTCAAGTTGTTCAAATATCATTTTCAAAATTTTAACTTAATTCTTTTAAGATAACCATTTTTTCAAAATCATTACTTCTAACTTGTGTTAGAGAACTTTGGTTTCAAAATTTTTACAAGTAATTTTTATAACTCCAACACTTAATTTTTCTACTTCAAACATATTATTTGGTGTAACCTCTAATTGTAATGTGTGTCAAAGGGGGAGAGATATTAAATTTAGAGAAAGTTATTAAATTTAGGGGAAGAGTTAAATGTTTGTTTACTTATCTTTGTATATTTTAAACTTACCAATGAGCCTTGGTTGCCAAATATCAAAAAGGGGAGATTGTTGGTAAAGGGTGCACCAAAATCAAACCTGAGTTTTGATGTTGTCAAAGGTTCAAGTTAAGTCTTGTTGTGATCTAAGAAGTTGACTAAGTGTGCAGGGTGTTTACTCAACCGGCAAAGCTCTAGCCATGGCTAAGCATGAAAGTCTTAGCAGATCATGGAAGTCAGGCAGGAAGTCTAGGTGGGTTGAGGACCTGAGACCTAATAGTTGGAGTCGATTGGTCTGGAGGACCTGATATTGAGAGGAAATACTAGTGAGCCGATCTGATGATAAGCCAAAGTCCAAACAGGTCTGGAGTATTTGATGTGTGGTAGGTAGGTTGAGGTAAGCAACTCTAATAAAGTGACGGGGAGGACGTGTTCTGGGAAGGAACAACCCCCAGATCACTAATCCATCTGAAGACACTGGGAGGTTTCCAAGTTACTATCAAGACAGGTTTTACTATCTATTCCTATTCATGGATTATTATACTATGCTAACTTTATTTTGCAGGAGTATTTTTATACTTGAGGAACTAACTCTATTTTATATGAACCAGAAGGATCGGTCGACCAAACCCAGGGATTGGTCAATCGAACATAGTTGATTAAGCATAGAGTTTGTATCAAGAAGAACAAGTTTGGTATACATGAGGATCGGTCGACAAAACCTATCTATCAGTTGATCGAACCTATTATGGCATGCACAGTGGCAGATCACGATCTCTACAACATAGAAAATATAGGGATCGATCGACCGATCAAGTTGATTAGTCAACCGATCATTAAATGATCATTAATTGCATGAAGATTCAGTCTAAGCAAAGAAGGAAGGGAGCCTATTTCTTCGATTGATAATGGGTTCGGTCGACTAAAAGAATTAATTGACTGAATGGCTTTTTGGTCGACTAAACCTATCTTATATAAGAGCCTTGAGATTTGATCCAATGAGAGCAACTTCTTGTGTGAAAATCCTCTGTTCTACTCTACTTGTGCTTCTATCATTTTGCGCCTCAACTTCACGTGCAAGCTGCTATGCCGAGAAGTGCTGACAAGCTTCAACATCTATTTCTTTATCGGTATACTTTTATTTAAGCTTGCATTATTTACAAGAAGATAGTAGTGCATTATTATCTTCCCTTTCATTGTATGAATTTTATCTTTCTAAAGATTTTAAGAAGAAGAATTATAGTAATTTCCCAACAGTATGATCAAGGATTGAGAGTCTTGGAGTAAGAGTCGACATTGGCTCTAAACTAAGTAACCAAATGAGTTACGCTTTTATTTTTCTATTATGGTGCTTACTTTGATAAAAGAAAAGGTTTTTTTAAAAGAATGATATTCAACTCCCCCCCCTCTTTTCATCGCATTTTTTATCCTTCAGGGAGTCTAGAGAATATAGGTGCGAGATCAAGCTCACTTATAATTTGGTTAGATAGCTTGGAAATCTAGGACATAGAATGAGAGCATGCTCGCTTGTAACCTGGCCAAACAACTCAGGAGTCTGGGGCTGTTAGAGTGTATACTAAAAACTTAGCTTTTTGTAAACATTTATTTTGAAATAAAGAATCACATTGATCAAATGTCTACATTTATATGCTAAGTGTAGTTGTTCAATTAATTTATATTGTAGAAAACATGGTGTGTGGTGTCACACACAGAAGATGATATTATCAGTTCCTTATAAATTATAAATAGTAGCTCACGACTATGATGGATAGGAAAAAACCATTAGAATAGTCGTAGTGTAATTTGGTATTAGTTTATCTTGACTATAAAATTACACTAGTATACTCTGAGTGTATTGAGCAGGACCATTTAAGGTAGTTTCTTTTTATACTGACTGTATAAAAGAACAAGACTTTTGTTATTATGGAAGTATGTGCTCTTAATCCTGATATAATAACAAGCACATATATTTAGTATTTATTTCTTTAATTTATCAGTGGGTGAGATTTAGTTCGATAAATCAATATGCACGATAAGTTGGGAAATAATAGTATTTATAGTGTGTGTTGTTGATTATAGAAGTAAACTGTGTCCTACAATCTATGTTGATGATGTCCCCAAGCGGAGCTCATAAGGATTGTCATGTAAACCCTGCAGGTGGACTTAGTCCGATATAACAATAAGGTTAAGTGGTACTACTCTTGGAGTTAGATATTAATTAAATGAGTTGTCAGTAACTCATTTAATTAGTGGACATTCGATATCTTAAACACAAGGAGAATAACATACTCATGATAAGAAGGAGCCCATAGAGTAATATGGGATTGGTGCAGTAGTTCAATAATAACTCTTTAGTGGTATGAGTTATTATTGATAAACTTGAGTTGGGAGTTCGGGGCAAACACGGGAAGCTCAAGTTCATCGGGAGACCAAAACCAATTCCTCCTCTCGATCCCTGTCATAACCTCTTATTTATACAGTCTTATTTATACCCACCTAAATCCAACTTCTTACCCACCTTAAGGTGGCCGGCCAAGCCTAGCTTGGAGCCCAAGCTAGGGCCGACCAAACCAAGGAGAGATGGGTTCAAGTGGTGGCCGACCCTAGCTTGGAGCCCAAGTAGGTGGCCGACAACAATAAAAATAAAAGGGATTTTAATTTTAAAATCTTTCCTTATGTGGAAGCCATGATTTAAAAGAGAGTTTTAAAATTAAATTCTTTCTTTTATAGTTTCTTCAAAGGATTAAGAGAAAGGTTTGATATTTTTCCTTATTTGTAGTTAAAAGGAAGATTTTAATTTTGGAGAAAACTTTCCTTTTGTAATCATCCACATGTTTTAATAGAGAGATTTTAATTTATAAAAGTTTCCTTTTATAACCAACTATGAAGGGAATTTTAAAAGAGAAAATTTTATTTTAAAAAAATTTCGGAAAAAAATTAGCAAGTTTTAATTTTGTGTTTAAAACTTTCCTTATTTGGAGGACTTGTAGGGGTCGGCCATAAGATGGAATAAGAGGAAATTTTAATTAAATTTTCCTTATTAGCCATTGGCAAGGAAAATAAGGAAGTTTTAATTATGTTTAAAAATTTCCTTATTTGCCAAGACCAAGGAATATAAAAGAGAGGGTAGAGGTGCCTCACCTTATAAGATATCTATTATTCCTCTCCACTCTTCCTTGGTGGTGGTCGGCCCTCATCCTTCCTCTCCACCTTTTCTTCTTCTTTGGTGGCCAGCAGCATCAACTCTTGGGGAGATTTTGGTTGTCGTATTTAGCTTAAAGAAGAAGTAGAGAAAGGAGGCTTTGTTTCTTAGTATCCCTTGGAGCTTGGTTGGTGGCCGAAGTTCTTCATCTCAAGGAGATTGTTGGTGGCCAAAACTTGTAAGGAGAAGAAGGAGGCTTGGGTGGATTCTCATCTCGGTAGATCTTCGCCCACACGACGTCCGAGATAAGAAGAGGAATACGACAGAAGATCGTGAGGTCTATAAGCTACAAAAGGTATAACTAGGTATTAGTTTCCGCATCATAACTAGTTCATTCTTTTGTTTAGATCTTGAAATACCAAACACAAGAGGCTAACGATTCTAGGCTATCGAATTTATGTTTTGATTTTGTGTTTCTTTTGTTTTTCGATCTTGTGATTCGATTGTTCTTAATGGTTAAACCTAGGGTTACTATAAGGAGATTAAATATTGAATTTCGTTGAAAGGCTTTGTCTAGGAAGTGGTGGATGATCCCATACCCAAGAAGGCCTAATGTCTCACCATGTTTAACCTGGAAGCCGATCTCTGAAATAAATATTTAATCGAATTTGTAACATAGGTGGATTTGGATTAATAATGTTAAGCATCGTTTGCGATCCAAGTCTAAACCTCTAAGAACAGATAAGTTGAATTTGGAATCAATAATGTTAAGTTCTGTTTGCAATTCCAAATTTAATTTCTAAAAAACACAATAGGTTGTTAGGAAAGATTCAGGACTTGTACAAAATTTTTGTACAGGGGAACCAGTACGATATTCCGGGTAGCAACCAACAACTAGTATCAAAGCTAAGGTTTGCCTTTGTGTGTTTGGTTTTCAGTTTAAGTAGGATAATAGTAGGATATGCTAACTCTGTGGTTGAAGGCTCCAACTATTATGGCTTATTGTGATTGTGTGTGATTGGACCCTCGGACATGTCAAAGGCATTTTATGTGTGTGCATGATTGTATGTATTAAATACAGCAGGAGCTATATTAGTTTTAGGATTTTACATTTTTGTTTCGATCTAGATTACAGGTACATTCCCTTGTGGAATATAGGATCGATAAATGTAAAATTCTATTTTTTGTCGCGGATCGTATCCTAGCGAGGCACCAGAGGCGCAGCGGAATAAGAAGCAAGATGATGTGACGACTAGACCCAATTGCGATGGCTAAAGATGGCAACAACACCACACAGAGGACAATGATGGAAGAAGCTATAATAGTTGGAAAATTAATTTCCATATTTATTTCTTTTATTTACTTTGATGTGTGCTTGCATGGTTAAAATTCCTCACCTTAAATAACTAAGTGGGAGAGGGATTTTAAATAAATTCCACGGTCTCCATTACTGGTTTGAAAGTGATGCAAACAAACTTGTGTGTTGGCTCTGAGTGCCTTCCTCCACAATGGATGAGTTTGTTTGCGGGTCACTAGGTCAAACTTCCTTTTATGGATGATTATAGAAAATTATCTAGGAGCGTGTGATCTTCTCCAATTGAAGGAGCACAATCCTATTTAATGGACTAAGTATCAAGTAATGGTATACACATAGACGCATTCAATAGTATCCTCCCCAATGAAGTCACTGCTATTTTTTACGTGACCAAAGGAAAAACAACTATTAATTTTATTTGTCATAAAGTTAGGATGACAAGATAATAAAATTAATGGGTAGAACTTCCTCTTACAAATGTTTGAATTTGTATACGTCCACACTAACGTGGCATGCAAAATTCAAGGTGTTGGTAAATTTAAATAGTATTGTTTGAGGAATCAATATTATTCTAAATTTAGAGTCTTGACCAAAACTTATTTTATGATTATTAGGATGACTTTCAACCCACTAGCTATTATACTGAAAGAGAACAAACTTACTGGTACCAACTACATAGATTGGAAAAGAAATCTGGACATTATTTTAACTGCTGAAGACTATAAGTTTGTACTGTTAGAGGTTTTCCCTAATGTGCCTAATAGTGATTATAGTGAAGAGGAGATTGAGTATCATAAGAAATGGGTAAAGGCAGATGAGATGATGTGGTGTTACATTATGGCTTCAATGTCAAATGTGTTGTAACATCAGCACCTAGACTTACCAATTGCTTATGACATAATGAACAATCTCAAGGAACTCTTCGGACACCAGAATCGGACTGCTAGGCAAGAGGCAATGAGAAAAATAATGATAGCCACCATGTCAGAGGGGACACCCATAAGAGATTATATCCTAAAGATGATGGCTTATTTGAACGAAATACAAATCCTTGGAGCTGAAATCGATGGGGAAACTCAGATCGATATTATTCTCCAAACGCTACCCAGATATTTTGAGTAGTTCCGCCTGAACTATAACATGGACAAAAGGGATTATACATTGGTGGAACTTCTGATAGAACTTCAGGCAACAAAAGGGTTATTTCATCATAATTCTCAAATCACTTTGCTGAAAATATTTCTACTTCTAAGTCGAAAGGCAAGAAGAAGAAGAAGAAACAGGTTGGTTCAGCAAAGAATGTGAATAGATCTCTATGTACTAGACCAAAAGCTGGGGTGAAGAAGCCAAAGGGCAAGTGCTTCATCTGCAAGCAGTCTGGACATTAGAAGGCAGACTGTCCTCATAGGAGAGAGAACAATAAAGGTATATCTTATTCTCTAGTAGTTGAAACATGTTTAGCGGTGATATCTATCAGTACCTGGTGTGTAGATACAGGAGCCACTGATCATGTCTGCAATACATTGCAAGGGTTCCAGGAAACCCGACGACTAAATGAAGGAGAGATAACCGTCTGCATGGGCAATGCTACGAAAGTGGCGGCTGTTGCAGTGGGTGATGTTTACTTATCATTCGATAGGAATAGAACTTTGGTTTTGAGAAATTGTCTTTATGTACCAACTTTTAGAAAGAATTTAATTTTAGTTTCTAAATTATTTTTGGATAGATATTCTGTTTCTTTTGATGATAAAGTAGTTATCAAGAAAAATAGGGTTATTATCTATTCTGGTACATTAGTAGGCAATTTGTATACTCTAAATCCAATTTCTCCCACAAAACTACAAATGGAAATTAATAACACATCTTCTAATTCTAATAAGAGAAAGGAACCTTCGGAAATGAACCAAACATATCTTTGAAATCTAAGGCTTGGTCATATTAACTTAACTAGAATTCAAAGGCTTATGGCTGATGGACTCTAGGGTTCATTAGTGGTGGAAAACTTTCCAACCTGCGAATCTTGCTTGGAAGGAAAAATGACCAAGAGACCTTTTAAGGTCAAGGGGTATAGAGCCAAAGATGTGTTAGAACTTGTTCATTCTAATTTGTGTGGTCCTATGTCTATCCAGGCAAGAGGTGGTTTCGAATATTTTATCTCTTTCATAGACGACTATTCAAGATATGGGTACATTTACTTGATGCGCCGCAAGTCTGAATGCTTTGATAAGTTCAAAGAGTACAAGGCTAATGTGGAGAAACGTCATGGTAAAAGTATCAAGACACTACGGTCTGATCGTGGTGGCGAATACCTCTTTGGAGAGTTTAGGAATTACTTATCAGAGGTCGGGATTCAATCCCAATTGTCTGCACCTGGTACACCCCAACAGAATGGTGTGGTAGAACGAAGGAATAAGACTCTTATGGAAATAGTGAGATCGATAATGAGTTATTCAGAATTACAAAATTCATTTTGGGGATATGCTCTGGACACAGCAGTATACATTCTGAATATGGTACCTTTTAAATCAGAACCCTTTACTCCCATAGAATTGTGGAATGGGTGTAAGCCTAGTCTGAAACATATTTGGATTTGGGGTAGTCCAACACATGTGTTGAAGGGAGACACTGACAAGTTGGAATCACGTACAGAAGTTTATCTGTTTGTGGGATATCCTAAGGGAATGAAAGGTAGTTTGTTTTATAATCCTAAAAATCAGAAAATCATTGTTAGCACCCATGATCGATTGTTAGAGGAAGATTATGTAATGAACCATAAGCCCATGAGTGAAATTGTTCTAGAAGAAATTAGATAGAGCACGTCTAGTCTAGTACCAACAGTACAAGATGAAATATCACAAGAAACTACAACACGTATCACAAATGATACACAATCACAGACAGTGCCTCGTCGTAGTGGGAGGGTTATAAGGCAACCTGAAAGATTCATGTTTTTGGGAGAGTGTTCGGACTTGATCCCAGGTAAACATGAACCTGATCCACGAACATATGGCGAAGCACTCCAGGATAAAGATGCAGCATCTTGGCAAAGAGAATGAATTCAAGAATAGAATTTATGTATTCTAATAAAGTCTGGGAGCTTGTAGAACCACCAAATGGTGTAAAAGATGTTGGAGTGGATCTACAAAAGGAAAAGAGGAATAGATGGAAAGGTGGAAACCTTCAAAGCAAGGCTTGTTGCGAAGGGGTACACTCAGAAAGAGGGAATTGATTATGAGGAAACCTTTTCGCCAGTAGCTATGCTTAAGTCTATTCGGATACTCTTATCTATTCTGCTCATATGGATTATGAGGTTTGGAAAATGGATGTCAAGACAGCTTTCCTTAACGGGAGTCTTGAAGAAACATCCATATGAAGCAACCAGAGGGGTTTATTGTAAAGGGCAAAGAGCATCTAGTATACAAGCTCAATCGGTCTATTTATGAATTGAAGCAAGCTTCAAGATCTTGGAACATCTGGTTTAATGAAGTAATCTAGTCATATGGATTTATTCAGTGTCCGAATGAGTCTTGTGTATACAAGAAGTGTGATGGAAACGTAGTGGTATTTCTTGTACTATACGTAGATGACATTGTGTTAGTTAGAAACAATATCAAAGTGTTGTCAGAAGTAAGGGTATGGTTGCCCAAGAAATTCGATATGAAGGACTTGGGAGAATGCGCACATATTCTTGGGATCAAAGAAATAAGGGATCGCAAGAAAAGAATATTGTGCTTATATCAAGCTTCATATATCGATACAATCCTAGCTCGTTTTAGCATGCAAGACTCTAAGAAAGATTTTCTACCTTTTAAGCATGGAGTATCTTTATCTAAAGAGATATCTCTGAAGACATCTAAAGAGATAGAAGAGATGAAGGTAGTTCCTTATGCTTCAGCTGTAGGAAGCTTAATGTATACTATGTTATACACGAAACCGGATATCTATTTTACCGTGGGCATTGTTAGCAGATATCAAAGTAACCCTTGACAAGGACATTGGACTGCTGTAAAGCATATATTGAAATACCTGAGAAGGACTAGATATTATATGCTGGTTTACCAAGCAGATGATTTGCTCCCTGTGGGTTACACGGATTCTGACTTCCAATCAGATAAGGACAATAGTAAGTCTACATCAGGCTATGTGTTTACTTTAGGAGGTGGAGCCATTTCATGGAGGAGTGTTAAGCAGAAATACATTTCAGACTCAACCATGGAAGCTGAGTATGTGGCAGTCTCTGAGGCAGCCAAAGAAACTGTATGACTTAGGAACTTCCTAATGGACTTAGATGTGATTCTTGGTTTGCCCAAAATCATCACAATTTATTGTGATAATAGTGGTAGAGTAGCAAACTCGAAGGAACCACGAGCCCATAAGGCGAGTAAACACATAAAGCGTAAGTACCACCTGATATGAGACATCGTAAAGCGAGGAGAAGTTGTTGTCACCAAGATTGCATCAGCAGATAACCTGACAGATCCTTTCACTAAGGCCCTTCCGGCGAAAGCTTTTGATCGGCATGTTGAAGGAATGAGAATCAGATATATGGCAGTGTTTATGGTAGCATAGTCTTTTAGTATAAGTGGGAAATTGTTAGAGTGTATACTAAAAGCCTAGCTTTTTGTAACCATTTACTTTGAAATAAAGAATCACATTGGTCAAATGTCTACATTTATATGCTAAGTGTAGTTGTTCAATTAATTTATATTGTAAACAATATGGTGTGTGGTGTCACACACAGAAGATCATGTTATCAGTTCCTTATAAATTATAAATAGTAGCTCATGACTAAGATGGATAGGAACAAACCATTGGAATAGTCGTAGTATAATTTGGTATTAATTTATCTTGACTATAAAATTACACTAATACACTCTGAATGTATTGAGCTGGACCATTTAAGGAAGCTTCTTTTTATACTGACTGCATAAAAGAACAAGACTTTTGTTATTATGAAAGTGTGTGTTCTTAATCCTGATATAATAACAAGCGCATATATTTAGTATTTATTTCTTTAATTTATCAGTGGGTGAGATTTAGTTCGATAAATCAATATGCACGATAAGTTGGGAAATAATAGTATTTATAGTGTGTGTTGTTGATTATAGAAGTAAACTGTGTCCTACAATCTATGTTGATGATGTCCCCAAGAGGAGCTCATAAGGATTGTCATGTAAACCCTGCAGGTGGACTTATTCCGACATGACAATAAAATTGAGTGATACTACTCTTGGAGTTAGATATTAATTAAATGAGTTGTCAGTAACTCATTTAATTAGTGGGCATTCGATATCTTAAACACAAGGAGAATAACACACTCATGATAAGAAGGAACCCATATAGTAATATGGGATTGGTGCAGTAGTTCAATAATAACTCTTTAGTGGTATGAGTTATTATTGATGAACTCGAGTTGGGTGTTCGTGGCGAACACGGGAAGCTCAAGTTCATCCGGAGACGAAAACCAATCCCTCCTCTCGGTCTGTGTCATAGCCTCTTATTTATAAAGTCTTATACGCACCTAAACCCAACTTCTTACCCACCTTAAGGTGGTCGGCCAAGCCTAGCTTGGAGCCCAAGCTAGGGCCGACCAAACCAAGGAGAGATGGGTTCAATCGGTGGTCGACCCTAGCTTGGAGCCCAAGTAGGTGGCCGACCACAATAAAAATAAAAGGGATTTTAATTTTAAAATCTTTCCTTATGTGGAAGCCATGATTTGAAAGGGAGTTTTAAAATTAATTTTTTTCTTTTATAGTTTCTACAAAGGATTAAGAGAAAGGTTTGATATCTTTCCTTATTTGTAGTTCAAAGGAAGATTTTAATTTTGGAGAAAACTTTCCTTTTGTAATTGATATGGGTTAGGTTTAGTAGGTCCTTTGTGAAAAAAGGGAAAGGAGATAACATAACTAAGAGGATAGATTAATATCGGCTGGGATATACCTTAAGAACGGTAGGCCAATCCCGGCTAGATAATACTTTGGTAAAGGCAGACCAATATCGACCAAGCTATACCTTAAGGAAAGCAGGTCAATATCGACCGAGATATACCTTAAGGAAAGTAGGTCAATATCGACCGAGATATACTTTAAGGAAAGTAGGTCAATATCGACCGATATATACCTTAAGGAAAGCAGGTCAATATCGATCGAGATATACCTTAAGGAAAGTAGGTCAATATCGACCGAGATATACTTCAAGGAAAGTAGGTCAATATCGACCGATATATACCTTAAGTAAAGCAGGTCAATATCGACCGAGATATACCTTAAGGAAAGTAGGTCAATATCGACCGAGATATACTTCAAGGCAAGTATGTCAATATCGACCGATATATACCTTAAGAAAAGTAGGTCAATATCGACCGAGATATACTTCAAAGAGAGTAGGTCAATATCGACCGATATATACCTTAAGAAAAGTAAGCTAATACCGATCGAGAAATACCTTGAGAAGAGTATACCAATCTCAACCGGAATACATATTAGGAAGGGTAAATCAATATCCGCAGGGTTCACACATTTAAGATAAAAAACCAGGATTGTTTAAAATGGTATATCTAAAATTAATTGAGTATACATGATCGCCCGGGAATGAAAAGATCTAAAGCTTTATAGAATTGTTATATATTACTAAACGGTTAGTTGAATGATGATAAACCGACCGAACAAGGTCTGAGTTTAATACTCGGTCAATACAAAACATAGTATAATACCTAGCTATCTATAATATAGTAAAGACAGGATGAACAAGTAAACTCATAATTAATTTAATAAAAATGTTTGTATATGATTGAATAACAAGATCACCTATTTGGTGGGAAGTATGTTTTTGGACTTTTCTGTAGGTACTAGACGACAAAGAAGGTACATCTGGGGTACAAAAAAGATTCCTTAAAATCCATTTACCACAAGTACGCAGCTTACATCATCTCATAACAAACTCTAACAAACCGGGGTCCACTTCATGACTACGGAGGTTATATGAAGTGGTATAAAAAGGGGAATCCTCTCCGTTGGCCAGGTAAGTTCACATTGATGCTCACACTCACGATTCTAGTTTTCAACTACTGTTCTTTTTCTTCTTCCGTCTTCCACACCAAGAGAGATCACTGACTTGAGCGTCGGAGGGCCTAGCCAGAGATTCCCACCCCGGTCTTAGGTCACTGACGATATTGTTGGTTGGTCTCTTGTGCGCAGGAAGCCTTGGAAGCTCCGGATCTGGGTTTTCTTTAGTCAGATTTCTTTCTCGCCATTGGAGCATCGCACAAGAGGACATTCTGGGACTTCATTCTCCTAGATCCGCTTTGGGTTTCTCAAATCAGTGTTGTATAGGTATTATTTTTCACGAGCAGTAGGTTTTTCTCCCAGCTTCCCGTTTTGTCAAGCTTCTCAGACAGGATCAAATTTGGCGTCGTCTGTGGGAACTTCACCTGAATCTGAGACTACAAGATGGAAGAAGTTGGAAAATCAAATCTACTCACTATTTGCCACGAGGATTTGGATTTTCTCATTAATACTCACGTCCAGAAAGCTTTGCAACAACAACAACCACAGCAACATCAAGCTCATACTGGGGCTACTCTGTCAGTAGCTCATAATCCGGCGATTTCAACTACTGAGCACCGGAAGGGAAAGGAGCCAGAAGAAGAAGAACATGTATATTTCCCTCCGGCTACAGCTTCCCCAACTAGGCGTCCGCGAGCCTTCCTTCGTACTCCTTTGGAACAGGGAGGACGAAAGCTCATATTTCAGGAATCTTCTGGAGAAGCACCAGACAAAGAGAAACACAAAGTTAAGGTGATAGCCAGCGATAGTTCACTGGAAAGAATCCTTTCTCCGTTATCTCAAAGTGTACTGGATGATCCGCTTCCCAAACGGTATAAAAATCTTCAGATCGGCGAGTACACTAGGACTACAGATCTGGAAGATCACTTGTTAAAATTTGAGAATGTAGCACTACTGCAACAATTTTCTGATGGAGTGAAGTGTCGGATGTTCCTCACAACACTCGGAGGAGCGGCGCAGCGTTGGTTTAAGAGATTGCCAGAAAAATCTATTCGAAAGTTCACGGATTTCAAAAAGGTTTTCCTACACCATTTCTCTAGCAACAAGAGGTACCACAAGACTCCCTGGAGTCTATTTTCAATTAAACAAGCATCTAAGGAGTCCATTAGAGCCTATATCAAAAGATTCAATCAGGTATCTATCGATGTTCCCAACGTTACTACTGAAATATTAGTAAGTGTTTTTTTCCCAAGGTCTGAATGATAATGATTTCTTTAAAGATCTAGTAAGAAATCCTCGTGTCAATTTTCATTTCTTGATCGAACACGCCACTGAATTCATTATAATTGAAGAAGCTCAAGCTGCCCGCAGGAAAGAAGGCACTACTTCTTCTCCTACCCCTGTTAAGGAGAAGGCTCCTGCTCCTGTCCCTCCTGTTGGTTGCTACTCGGAAAACCTAGAGGTTCCACTGTACAAAAATTTTGTACAAAGGTCTAAACCTTTTCCTAGCTACCATGTGTTCTTTTAAATTAAATTTTGGATCGCCTGCGGAACTTAACACGTTTGATCCAAAACTTAATCTATTTGTTCTTTTAGGTTTAGACTTGGATCTCCTGCGGAACTTAACACGTTCGACCCAAATCACCTTAAGTTATTAATTCCATTAAATATTAATTTCCATAATTGGTTCCCAGTACTGACGTGGTGAGGCACATGGCCTTCTTGGATATGGGAGCAACCACCACCGACTAGACAAAACCTTTTATGGAAAGCTAATATTTAATTTCCTAAAATAACTTTAGGTTAACCGAAAAGAACAATCAAATCACAAGGAAAAGAAAAACAAAAGAACACTATATCGAAAACAAATTTGAAACACTAGAATCGTATGCCTCTTGTATTTAGTATTATTTCCAAAAATAACTAGTATGATGCGGAAAGAAAAATACTAGTTATACCTTTTAGAAAAACCTCTTGATCTTCTACCGTATTTCTCTTCTAACCTCGGACGTTGTGTGGGCAACAATCCTCCGAGATGAGAACCACCAAGCACCTTCTTCTTCCTTGCAAGTTTCGGCCATCAAAACTTCTTCTAGGATGAAGAGGTTCGGCCACCACCACCATGCTCCAAGGGATGCTAGAAAAGAGGCTTCTTTTCTCTCCTTCTTCTCCTTCTTAGATCCGGCCACCAAAGCTATCTCCACCATGAGAAAGTTTCGGCCACACAAAGGAGAGGAGAGAAAAAAAAGGGCCGGCCACACCCAAAGAAGAAAAGAGGGAGAAAAATAATAGAGGCATTCACAATGAAGCCTCCTCTACCTCCTCTTTTATAATTCTTGGTCTTGGCAAATAAGGAAAATTTAATAAAAACTTCCTTAATTCTTTTTCCATTGAAAAGAAAATTTTATTTAATTAAAAATAATTTTCTTTTCATCATGTTAATGGCCGGCCACCTTAATCCCTTTAATCAAGGAAATTTTAATTCACACAAGAATTAAAACTTCCTAATTTGCTTCCGGAAATTTATAAAAACTTCTCAAATAATTTTTCCCTTCATGGTGGTTAATAAAAAGGAAATTTTATAAATTAAAATATTTCTTTTAAACATGTGGATAAAAATAAAGTTTTCTCTAAAAAAATAAAATCTCTTTTAATCTACAAATAAGGAAAGATATCAAATCTTTTCTTAATCTTTTGTAGAAACTTATAAAAGAGAATATTTAATTTTAAACTCTCTTTTAAATCATGAACATGATAAAAAATGAAAGTTTTCTTAAAATTTAAAATCCTCCTTTAATCAACAAATAAGGAAAGATTTCAAATTTTAAACTCTCTTTTAAACATGTAGATGATTTACAAATAAGGAAAGTTTTTACCAAAAATTAAAACCATCCTTTTAAACTACAAATAAGGAAAGAGATTAATCTCTTCTCTTAATCTTTTGTAGAAAGTTATAAAAGGAAATTTTTAATTTTTAAACTCTCTTTTAAAATCATGATATCCACATAAGAAATAATTTTAATAAAATCCTTTTAATATTCTAGTGGCCAGCCACCTAAGCTTGGGACCCAAGCTTTGGCCGACCACCTACATGACTCATCCACTTGGTCTTGGCCGGCCCTAGCTTGGGTTCCAAGCTAGCTTGGCCGGCCCCATTGGATGGGTAAGAAGGTGGGTATGCGGTGGGTATAAATCTCTATATACTAGAGGCTACGATAGGGACCGAGAGGAGGAATTGGTTTTGGTCTCCCGATGAAATTAAGCATCCCGTGTTCGCCCCGAACACACAACTTAATTTCATCAATAATAATTCATTCCACTAAAGAACTATTATTGAACTACCGCATCAATCCCAAATTACATTTTGGGCTCCTTCTTATTATGAGTGTGTTAGTCTCCCTGTGTTTAAGATAACAAATGCCCACTAATTAAGTAAGTTACTGACAACTCACTTAATTAATATCTAGCTCCAAGAGTAGTACCACTCAACTTCATCGTCATGTCGGACTAAGTCCACCTGTAGGGTTTAACATGACAATCCTTATGAGCTCCTCTTGGGGACATTCTCAACCTAGATCACTAGGACACAACTTCCTTCTATAATCAACAACACACACTATAAGTGATATCATTTCCCAACTTATCGGGCTTATTGATTCATCGAACTAAATCTCACCCATTGATAAATTAAAGAAATAAATATCAAATATATGTGCTTGTTATTATATTAGGATTAAGAGCACACACTTCCATAATAACTGAGGTCTTTGTTTCTTTATAAAGTCAGTATAAAAGAAACAACCTCTAATGGTCCTACTCAATACACTCTAAGTGTACTAGTGTAATTATATAGTTAAGATAAACTAATACCTAATTACACTACGACCTTCCAATGGTTTGTTCCTTTCCATTATGGTCGTGAGCTACTGTTTATAATTTATAAGGTACTGATAACATGATCCTCTGTATGTGACACCACGTACCATGTTATCTACAATATAAATTAATTGAACAACTACATTTATCATAAATGTAGACATTTGACCAATGTGATTCTTATTTCTAGATAAATGTTTATACAAAAATCTAGGCTTTTAGTATACACTCTAACAATCTCCCACTTATACTAAAAGACTAAACTGGCATATCTGCTGCCATACATCTGATTCCCAACCCTTCAATATGTCCATCAAAAGCTCTCGCCTTAAGGACCTTAGTGAAAAGATCTATAGGTCATCATCTGATGCATTCTAGGCAGCAACAACTTCTCTTCGTTTATACGATTTCTCGTATTGGGTGGTACTTGCGCTCTATTGTGTTTACTTGCCTTATAGACTTATGGTTTCTTCGAGTTTGCTACTACACCAACATTATTACAATAAATTGTAATAATCTTTGGACAAACCAGAAATCATATCTAAGTCTATCTTGAGGTTATTGAGTCATTCAGCTTTTATGACTACCTCAGAGGCTTGCCATATACTAAGCTTCTATGGTGGAGTCCAGAAAAACACATATGCTTATCACTCTTCCATAGTTATGACTTTACCTCCTAAAATAAACACAAAACCCCGAGGTTGACTTATTATTGTCCCTATCCGATTGGAAGTCAAAAATCATGCAACCCACAAGGACCAAATTAACTGCCTTGTAAGCTAGCATATAATCTCTAGTACCTCTAAGGTACTTCAATATATGCTTTACTGCAATCCACTGTCCTTGTCCAGGGTTACTTTGATATCTGCTAATTATGCCCTTGGTAAAACAGATTTCTTATCTCGTGCATAGCATACATTAGGCTTCCGATAACCGAAGCATAAAGAACTGCCTTTATTTCCTTTATCTCCTTTGATGTCTACAGAGACATATCTTTGGATAAAGTTACTCCATCCTGAAAAGGTAAGAAACCTTTCTTAGAGTTTTGCATGCTTAAAACAAGCAAGGATTTTTCTGATATATGAAGCTTGGGATAAGTAAAATATTCTTTTCTTGCGATCACTTATTACTTTGATCTTAAGAATATATACATTCTCCCAAGTCCTTTATATCGAATTGTTTGAACAACCATACCCTTACTTCTGACAACATTTTGATATTGTTTCCAACTACCAAAAATGTTATCTACGTATAGTACAAAAAATACCACCACGCTTCCATCACACCTTTTGTATACACAAGACTTATCCGGTTACTAAATCCATAGATCTGGATTACTTTGATAAACCGGATGTTCCAAGACCTTGAAGCTTTACCTCAGTCCATAGACTGATTGAGCTTGCACACAAGATGCTCTTAGCCCTTTGCAATGAACCCTTCTGGTTGCTTTATATGGATGCTTTCTTCAAGACTTTCATTAAGGAATGCTGTCTTGACATCCACTTGCCAAATAGATAAAAGAATCCGGATAGACTTAAGCATGGCTACCAGTGAAACAGTTTCCTTTTTCATCAAGCCTTGCTTTGAAAGTTACTACCTTCCTGTCTATCCCTCTTTTCCTATTATAGACCTTTTTACACCGAACGACTTTTACACCATTTGGTGATTCTACAAGCTTCCAGAATTTATTAGAATACATATATTCTAATTCTGTTATTCATTACTCTTTGCCAAGATGCTTGCATCTTTATCTTGGAGTACTTCATCATATGACCGGAGATCAGGTTCATGTCCTCCAGGGATCGAATCCAAAAACTCTCCCAAAACATGAACCTATTTAGGTTGCCTAACAACCCTCCCACTATGACAAGGCACTTTCTGCAATTTTGTATCATTTGTGATACGTGTTGCAGTTTTCTTGTGGTATCTCATCTTATACAGTTGGTACTAGGTTAGACATGTCCTTTATTATTTCCTTAAGAATAAATTTACTTATGAGCACGTGGTTCATTATATAGTCCTTTTCTAAAAATCAGTCATTGATGTTAACAATGACCTTCTGAGTTTTAAGACTATAAACCTACTTTTGTTTATTTAGGATGACTTACAAACAAGTGAACTCCTATCCAACTTATCATTGTCTCTCTTTAACATATGTGCTGGATTACTCGAATCCGAATATGCTTCAAAATAGATTTTCACCTATTCAGCAATTCTATATGAGTAGAGAGTTCTAACTTGGAAGGTACTATGTTCACTTTCGTTTCCAGAGTTTATCCTTAAAACAAATTTGGTAATTTTCTGAATAACTCATCATCTATCTAATTATTCCATAAGAGTCCTTTACCTTCTTTCTATTACACCATTCTGTTGGGGTGTACCAGATACAGTTAGTTGGGATTGAAATCCAACTTCTGATAAGTGACTCCTAAAATCTCTCAAGAGGTACTTGCCACTACGATCTTCCATAGTGACTTTTTACTTTAACATTTCTCCGCATCAACCTTGTACTCTTTGAACTAATCAAAGTACTTAGTTTTGTGGTACATTAAGTAAATTTATTTGTATCTTGAATAGTTGTCTATAAAATAGACAAAATATTCAATACTACCTCTTGTCTGGATAGTCATAGGATCACACAAATCAGAATGAACCGATTTCAACATATCTTTGACTTCATACCCCCTTGGACTTAAAAGCTTCTTGGTTATTTTCCTTCCAAGTAAGACTCGCAGGTTGGAAAGATTTCCACTACCAATGAACCCATCCTACTCAAGTATAACCTAGCTTTAGATGCCAAAGATATAATTAGTTCATTTCCGAAGGTTGCTTTCTCTTAAAATTAGAAGATGTGTTACTAATTTCCATTTGTTGCATCGTGGGAGTTATTGGAGTAATTGTCAACCATCATACCAGAATAGATAACTTCCCTATTTTTCTTGATAACAACTTTGTTATCAAAATAGACACAATATCTATAATAGTTTAGAAACTGAAATCAGGTTCTTTCTAAACTTGGTACGTAAAGACAATTACTTAAAATCCATATTTTATTCTTATCAAAGGATAAACATCTCCCACTGCAACAGCTACCACTTTTACAGTAGTGCCCATGTGGACGGTGATTTACCTTTCATTTAGTTGTCGATTTTCCTGGAACCCTGCAATGAATTGTAGACATGATTAATGGCATCTTGTATCTACACTCCAGGTTCTGGTAGATAACACCACTAGACATGTTTCAACTAATGAATTAAATACACCTAAATTGTTCTTAGTTCTAAGAAGACAGTCTACCTTAATGTCCAAGTCCAATTTCCAATCATTACAATTGGGACTACTAAGTCTTTTTCTATAGTATGACTACTAGGGATTGACAAACATCCTAAGAATCACAAAAATATTTGGTCAAGATCAACTCCTTAAAATCTCCATGAATTTTGTGTATACAAAATCGAAGAGGAGATTTTATTCATTAATTTTATTATCTCGTCAACTTTACTTTATGATGAATAAAATTAATAGTTGATCTGTCTTTGATCAAATATTTGGTCAAAACTCTTTGAATTTAAAATAACATTGATTCCTCAAACAATATTATTTAAATTCACCAACACCTCAAACACCGTGAATTTTGCATGCCACATTAGTGTGGACGTATACAAATTCATCATTTGTAAGAGGAGGGTTTTATCCATTGACTATCTTGTCAATATAACCTTTTGACAAATAAAATTACCTCAAACACCATGAATCTTGTATGCCACGTTAGTGTGGATGTATACAAATTCAAACATTTGTAAGAGGGGTTTATTAATTTTATTATATTGCCAATCTAGTTTTATGACAAATCAATAGTTGGCTTCCCTTTGGTCACACAAGTGATAGTAGTGACTCCGTTGGGGAGGATACTATTAAATGTGTCTAAGTGTATACCATTACTTGACACTAAGTCCATTAATAAGATTATGCCCCTTCCATTGGGGAAGATCACACGCTCTTAATTAACTTCCTATAGTCATCCAAAAATGGAAGTCTGTTCTAGTAATCCACAAACAAGCTCATCCGTTATGGAGGAAGGCACTCAGAGCCAACGTGCAAGCTTGTTTGCATCACTTACAAACCAGTAATGGAGACCATGGGATTTACTTAAAAATCCCTCTCCCACTTAGTTATTTACAAATGAGGAATTTTAACTATGCTAGCCTACTAAATATGTAAACCAACATGCACACACAACACAATATAAAAGCAATAAATAGAAAATCTAATTTTCAACTATTATGGCTTTTATCTCTAGTTGTCCTCCGTGTGTTGTCATCACAAGCTGCTGCCATATTTGGCCACCGGCACCGGGTCTAGCTGTCGCATCCATCTTGCTTCTAGTTCCGCTGCGCCTCTGGTCCTTAGAAGGTTCCACGCTTTGCAAAATTCGATCCGCGACATAAATAGAATTTTACATTTTTGATCTTATATTCCATAAAAGGAATGTACATGTATCTAGATCAAAAATAAAATCCTAATAAAACTAAATACAGCTCCTGCTGTATTTTATAATACAATCATGCACACACATATAAATGCCCTCGACATGTCCAAGGGTCCAATCACACACATAATAACTAAAAGCCATAATAGTTGGATCCTACATCCACAAAGTTAGCACATCCTACTATTATCCTGCCTAAATTATGTATGACATGTGCATAATTAAACTAATACCAAATACAGAGAGGCAAAACCCTATCTCTGATACCAATTGTTGGTTGCTACTCGGAAAACCTAGAGGTTCCACTGTACAAAAATTTTGTACAAAGGTCTGAACCTTTTCCTAGCTACCATGTGTTCTTTTAAATTAAATTTTGGATCACCTGCGGAACTTAACACGTTTGATCCAAAACTTAATCTATTTGTTCTTTTAGGTTTAGACTTGGATCTCCTGCGGAACTTAACACGTTCGACCCAAATCACCTTAAGTTATTAATTCCATTAAATATTAATTTCCATAATTGGTTCCCAGTACTGACGTGGCGAGGCACATGGCCTTCTTGGATATGTGAGCAACCACCACCGACTAGACAAAACCTTTTATGGAAAGCTAATATTTAATTTCCTAAAATAACTTTAGGTTAACCGAAAAGAACAATCAAATCACAAGGAAAAGAAAAACAAAAGAACACTATATCGAAAACAAATTCGAAACACTAGAATCGTATGCCTCTTGTATTTAGTATTATATCCAAAAATAACTAGTATGATGCGGAAAGAAAAATACTAGTTATACCTTTTAGAAAAACCTCTTGATCTTCTACCGTATTTCTCTTCTAACCTCGGACGTTGTGTGGGTAACGATCTTCCGAGATGAGAACCACCAAGCACCTTCTTCTATCTTGCAAGTTTCGGCCATCAAAACTTCTTCTAGGATGAAGAGGTTCGGCCACCACCACCATGCTCCAAGGGATGCTAGAAAAGAGGCTTCTTTTCTCTCCTTCTTCTCCTTCCTAGATCCGGCCACCAAAGCTATCTCCACCATGAGAAAGTTTTGGCCACACAAAGGAGAGGAGAGAAAAGAAAGGGCCGGCCACACCCAAAGAAGAAAAGAGGGAGAAAAATAATAGAGACATTCACAATGAAGCCTCCTCTACCTCCTCTTTTATAATCCTTGGTCTTGGCAAATAAGAAAAATTTAATAAAAACTTCCTTAATTCTTTTGCCATTGAAAAGGAAAATTTATTTAATTAAAAATAATTTTCTTTGTTAGCTAGAGCCCTAGAGTCAATCATTTGATGATTGTATTTTAGACTTATTGTATCATATTCTATATAAATAAAGGCATTTGAATTTTGGTTATTATACTTATTTGTATTGGTGCCAATTAAACTAAGTATAATAATGTCCTTGAGTAGATGGTTCTCACCTATATCAATCGGTTAGTTGAACCGATAGTGAGATGATATAGGGAACACTACTCTTAATCATTCCTAGTCGAGTATTAACATTCAGGGACAATGTTAATGCAATAAGACTAGCATGTAGGTCAACTCGATAACTTGATCTCACAAGTCATGGATATAGAGATATTAAGTTGACACATGGGTATACATTAGAGAATGTATACTGAATGACCCGCCATGAGAAAATATCATGGATCGTTATATGAGTGTCATATACTTTCTCATGTGGCTATTAGTATGACTACTAGTCCTTAGACCTGAAGTCACCATAGATCCCTACATAAGGAGTTATGTACTTTGGTTTCGTCAAACGTCACCCGTAACTGGGTGGACTATAAAGGCGATTACTGGGTATATAACAAATTATGCAGAGGGATGTGAGTGATGTAGATGGGATCTATCCCTCCTATATGACGGGAGAGACATCGGTATTCGTGATAGAGTGAGACCACGAAGTGCATGCCCATGCCCAAATGAGTCAATATTGGATATTGAGCTCATTTGATTTAGTGAGTCTACTTGGAGTTCAAGATTTAGATTGGTCAGAGGATGACACGGTCTATGCCTCACATTGATCAATCTAGATGTCTAGGATAGAAGGAGACTTGTCATATATTGTGAGGAGTCACAATTAGTAGTCACAAGGTGATGTTGGATCTCGACATTTCTTGTAACTTGGGTAGCAATGATGTATTGCTAGATGCCGCTCATTGCTTATGTTTCTAAAGGAGTTTAGAAACATTGCCAACGTTACAAGAACCTATTGGGTCACACACAAAGAACAAGTGGATGGAGATTAGGTTCATATGATGAACCAATTGGATTAGGTTCATATGATGCACCAAAGATTAGATTCAAATTAGACTTATTGAGTTAGACTCAATTAGATTCAATTGTTGAATGAGTCTAATTTAAATTTGATTCATTGAGTCAATTTATATTAATGAATTGAGATTCATTAAATTGAAATTGACTTGAATCAAAGGTTGGATTTAACTCAACAAGGAAGACAATTGGTCAAGTTTGACTTGACCAAGTAGAAGTTGAAACATCAAGTTTGACTTGATGTGTTGCCACATCATAAGGATGACTCATCCTTGCCACATCACATGCCACCTCATGGAGGTTACAACACTTCCCATTCCATTTAATGTGGCCGGCCATATTAAATGAGGGAGTTATGTGTGTGGACGGCCACACTAAAGAGTAAATGGTTTTCATTTAGTGTGTATGGATGTGTGGTAATGGTCTCATCTTCTTCCTTGATTCTTCCTCCTATTCTCTTGTTGTTGTCATGGGTTCCAAGGGAAGGCGAAGGTGGTTGAGTGAGTTCCAAGAGCAAAGGAAGAGTGAACGTCACAAAGGAGGGATACTACTTCTTGAGTGTAAGACATTCCTTTTGCATCCTTTCTCTTCTTCCTTTTAAATCCTACCCAAGAGCCCTAGAAAGTGCTAGCACACTTGGGGCTCTCTTCTCCATCCTTGAGTGCTAGAGAGCACTCCTTGTTCGTGTGGATATCACTAGAGAAGTATCTACCTTGATACTTTGGAAATCCGACACGTACCTTGGACGAGCGGGATTTGCGAGGGCACGCATCAAAGGTATAAAGTGTTTTCCTTTGTAGATCTACTGTAGATCGTTGCTTATAACTCGTACTTGTGTTTTCGAAATTTTTCCTTGCACGGATCCTACGGCTTTGGGTGATTCGGGGTTTCCGCGACGCGAAAAGCGGTTTTCGCGGCCCGAAGAACCCAACATTCTTTTCATCATGTTAATGGCCGGCCACCTTAATCCCTTTAATCAAGGAAATTTTAATTCACACAAGAATTAAAACTTCCTAATTTGCTTCCGGAAATTTATAAAAATTTCTCAAATAATTTTTCCCTTCATGGTGGTTAATAAAAAGGAAATTTTATAAATTAAAATATTTCTTTTAAACATGTGGATAAAAAGAAAGTTATCTCTAAAAAATTAAAATCTCTTTTAATCTACAAATAAGGAAAGATATCAAATCTTTTCTTAATCTTTTGTAGAAACTTATAAAAGAGAATATTTAATTTTAAACTCTCTTTTAAATCATGAACATGATTAAAAATGAAAGTTTTCTTAAAATTTAAAATCCTCCTTTAATCAACAAATAAGGAAAGATTTCAAATTTTAAACTCTCTTTTAAACATGTAGATGATTTACAAATAAGGAAAGTTTTTACCAAAAATTAAAACCATCCTTTTAAACTACAAATTAGGAAAGAGATTAATCTCTTCTCTTAATCTTTTGTAGAAAGTTATAAAAGGAAATTTTTAATTTTTAAACTCTCTTTTAAAATCATGATATCCACATACGAAATAATTTTAATAAAAATCCTTTTTAATATTCTAGTGGCCGGCCACCTAAGCTTGGGACCCAAGCTTTGGCCGGCCACCTACATGACTCATCCACTTGGTCTTGGCCGGCCCTAGCTTGGGTTCCAAGCTAGCTTGGCCGGCCCCATTGGATGGGTAAGAAGGTGGGTATGCGGTGGGTATAAATCTCTATATACTAGAGGCTACGATAGGGACCGAGAGGAGGAATTGGTTTTGGTCTCCCGATGAAAGTAAGCATCCCGTGTTCGCTCCGAACACACAACTTAATTTCATCAACAATAATTCATTCCACTAAAGAACTATTATTGAACTACCGCACCAATCCCAAATTACATTTTGGGCTCCTTCTTATTATGAGTGTGTTAGTCTCCCTGTGTTTAAGATAACAAATGCTCACTAATTAAGTAAGTTACTGACAACTCACTTAATTAATATCTAGCTCCAAGAGTAGTACCACTCAACTTCATCGTCATGTCGGACTAAGTCCACCTACAGGGTTTAACATGACAATCCTTATGAGCTCCTCTTGGGGACATTCTCAACCTAGATCACTAGGACACAGCTTCCTTCTATAATCAACAACACACACTATAAGTGATATCATTTCCTAACTTATCGGGCTTATTGATTCATCGAACTAAATCTCACCCATTGATAAATTAAAGAAATAAATATCAAATATATGTGCTTGTTATTATATTAGGATTAAGAGCACACACTTCCATAATAACTGAGGTCTTTGTTTCTTTATAAAGTCATTATAAAAGAAACGACCTCTAATGGTCCTACTCAATACACTCTAAGTGTACTAGTGTAATTATATAGTTAAGATAAACTAATACCTAATTACACTATGACCTTCCAATGGTTTGTTCCTTTCCATTATGGTCGTAAGCTACTGTTTATAATTTATAAGGTACTGATAACATGATCCTCTGTGTGTGACACCACGCACCATGTTATCTACAATATAAATTAATTGAACAACTACATTTATCATAAATGTAGACATTTGACCAATGTGATTCTTATTTCTAGATAAATGTTTATACCAAAATCTAGGCTTTTAGTATACACTCTAACACCTCCACCTCGAGGACCTTGAGTAGTTCATCCACCTCATCGCCATCCAGAATATCGTCCGCAAGCAGTACAACACGTGGAGACGCAACAAGAAGCACCAAGAAGGTGGTGCACATACAAGACTAGCAGTCATCATACATAGGGTTGTTTTGTTTTGAAGAATAAGAGAGCAAACAGGGATCGTTATCAAGGGAAAAATTATTATCGGCAACAATACCCCAGACAGCAAAGTCAGCTCAAATTGGAATATCGCCCGGTCGAGCCTCAACAAGGCGCATTACCAACCCCGACCGGTGCAAGTCAGGCGCTCGAGAAAACTCAGCCTGACGTCATGACCGCTTGGCAAGAAGAAAACAGGAGCAATGCCGCCCGAGGCAACATTAATATGATCGCTGGTGGGCCTACTGATGGAGATTCCAACATGGCCAGAAAAGCACATGCACGAAGACTTGAAATACATGCCATAGGATGTAGCATAGAAAGAGCAGCCGGTCCAGAAATTAGTTTTGGGCCCAAAGACCTCAAGGGGGTAGAAATACCCCATGATGATACATTAATAATCAAGGCTGTGATAGCTAATTATGCTATTTCTCGTACCTTCATAGATACTGGTAGTTCTGTGAATATTATCTTCAAGAAAGCTTTTGATCAGCTGCAGATTGACCCAAGTGAACTTCAACAGATGGTAACTCTTTTATATGGATTCACTAGTAATGAAGCACAACCTGTTAGCTAGAGCCCTAGAGCCAATCATTTGATGATTGTATTTTGGACTTGTTGTATCATATTCTATATATAAATAAAGGCATTTGGTTTTTTGGTTATTATACTTACTTGTATTGGTGCCAAAATAAACTAAGTATAATAACGTCCTTGAGTAGAAGATTCTTACCTATATCAATCGATTGGTTGAATCGATAGTAAGATGATATAGGGAACACTACTCTTAATCATTCCTAGTTGAGTATTAACATTCAGGGACAATGTTAATGCAATAAGACTAGCATGTAGGTCAACACGATGACTTGATCTCACAAGTCATAGATATAGAGATATCAAGTTGACACATGGGTATACATTAGAGAATGTATACTGAATGACCCGCCATGAGAAAGTATCATGGATCGTTATATGAGTGTCATATACTTTCTCATGTAGCTATTAGTATGACTACTAGTCCTTAGACCTGAAGTCACCATATTTCCCTACATAAGGAGTTATGTACTTTGGTTTCGTCAAACGTCACCCGTAACTGGGTGGACTATAAAGGCAATTACTGGGTATGTAACAAATTATGCGGAGGGATGTGAGTGATGTAGATGGGATCTATCCCTCCTATATGACGGGAGAGACATCGGTATTCTTGATAGAGTGAGACCACGAAGTGCATGGTCATGCCCAAATGAGTCAATATGAGATATTGAGCTCATTTGATTTAGTGAGTCTACTTGGAGTTCAAGATTTAGATTGATCAGAGGATGACACAGTCTATGCCTCACATTGATCAATCTAGATGTCTAGGATAGAAGGACACTTGTCATATATTGTGAGGAGTCACAATTAGTAGTCACAAGGTGATGTTGGATCTCAACATTCTTGTAACATTGGGTAGTAATGATGTGTTGCTAGATACCGCTCATTACTTATGCTCCTAAATGGGTTTAAGGGCATTGCCAATGTTACAAGAACCTATAGGGTCACACATTAAGGACAACTAGATGGAGATTAGGTTCATATGATGAACCAAGAGGATTAGATTCATTTGATGAATCAAATTGGATTAAGAGTAATCCAAATTGGGCTAATTGAGTTGGATTCAAGTTGATTCATGTATTTAATGAGTCTAATTTAGATTATGACTCATTAAATCAACTTAATTTAATGAATTAGATTCATTATATTAAATTGGCTTGAATCAAATGGTTAGATTAGATCAACCATGGAAGAGATTTGGTCAAGTTTGACTTGACTTGAGAGGAAGTGGAAGAGTCAAGTTTGACTTGACTAATTGCCACATCATTAGTGAGTTGGCAAGATGTGAACCAATGATGATGCTCCACATCATCATGATTAATTAAGTGAGATGCCACCTCATGGAGGTTACAATTCTTCACTTTAATGGCTACACATTAATTGCACTTAATGCAAAATGGGAGTTACATTCTTTTGAATATGGCCGGCCACTATGGTGTGGTGTGGAATGAATTTTTCATTCATGTGTGCATTCACTCTCTCTTCTTCCTCTCAAGCTCTCCCTCTCCCTCTTCTCCTCTCTTGCCGTGACCTATCAAGGTGCTAGCACATCTTCGTTTAGGTCTTCTCCACCTAATTAGTTCGTGTGGATACTTCTAGAGGAGTATCTACTTTGATACTCTTGAGATCCAGCACCGTTTGGACGAGCGGGAACGCGAAGAGCTTCGCTTCAAAGGTATAACCCTTTTTCATGTAGATCTAGGAGTAGATCTCGGTAGAAACTCGTATTCGTAGTTTTTCGAAATTTTTCTTTGCACGGATCCGTTGGCTTTGGGGCTTTCGGGGTTTCCGCGAAGCGAAAACGCGGTTTTCGCGGCCCGAAAAAACCAACACAACCGCTGGGTCAAATAAAATTAGCCATATCTCTAGGGGAAGAGCCTCCTCTTATGAGAACAAGAAGATCCTACTTTATGGTGGTGGATGCCCCTTCCTCCTATAATGTGATACTGGGTCGACCGACCTTAAATGAGTTTAGGGCGGTCATTTCTACTTTCTGTCAAAAGATTAAATTTCCCATTGATGACTAGGTCGGGGAAGTACGTGGTGATCAGAAGACAGCCCGAAAATGTTATGTGGAGATCGTCTGAACTGAAGCCAACGCCGCTCAGAAAATCCAAAGAATGAAGGTTAATGTCATTCAAGAAAAGTCATCTGTTCTGGTTTACGAAGAAAAGGAAGAAGTCCAGATACAAACCGGTCGACCTGAAGCTACTACTTATGTCGCGGCTGATCTTGATCCTACATTGAAAGCCGAGCTGGTCCAGTGCTTGAAGAAAAACAATGATGTTTTTTCCTGGACACCCAAAGAAGTCATGGGTGTTTCCCCTTCAGTAATGGAGCATTCTTTGTATGTTTTCCTAGATGCCCGGCCGGTCATGCAAAGAAAGAGAAATTTCAGCGCAGTACAAAATCAAATTATCAAGGAAGAAGTGACTAAACTCATGGAAGTTGGTTACATCAGGGAGGTACAGTTCCCTAACTGGCTAGCTAATGTGGTCTTGGTCTCTAAGCCCGACAACAAATGGCGGGTATGTGTTGATTTCCATGATCTCAATAAAGCTTGCCCGAAAGATTATTATCTGTTGCCCCGGATTGATCAATTAATAGATTCTACCTCTGGGTGTGAATACATATCTATGCTGGACGCTTATCAGGGCTATCATCAGGTCCCCTTAGCTAAGGAGGACCAAGAGAAGGTCAGTTTCATAACATCTGAAGGTACTTATTGTTATAATGCTATGCCCTTTGGACTAAAAAATGCAGGAGTAACCTATCAGAGGCTTATGAATAAGGTCTTCCAGAAACAAATTGCAAGAAATATGGAAGTATATGTCGATGATATCTTAATTAAGTCTCTTCAAGCTATTGATCTGTGCAGGGATGTAGAAGAGACCTGCAAGACATTGAGGCAATATGGGCTCAAGCTAAACCCGGGAAAATGTTTATTTGGAGAAAAGGGGGGAAAGTTTCTGGGCTATATGGTGTCCGAGCGGGGAATAGAAGCCAATCCAAGAAAAGTCAAAGCTCTGCAGAACATGGAACCACCACGCAACATGAGGGAACCTCAAAGACTCACCGGTCGGATTACAACCTTGTCCAGATTTATTTCAAGGTCGGTCGATCGTAGTCTCCATTTCTTCAAGATACTTCGGAAGGCTAATAAATTTCAATGGGACGAAGAATGTGACAAATCTTTTCAAGAGTTAAAAGATTATATGTCCACCCTTCTTGTTTTGGCTAAGCTTGTAGTAGGAGAGACCTTGTGGGTATATCTCTCGACTAATGAAAATGTTGTAGGCTCTGTGTTAGTTAGACAGGAAGGGAAAGAGCAACACCCTGTGTATTTTTCTAGCCATTTATTAAAAGGAGCTGAGTGTAGATATATTACACTCGAAAAGTTGGCTTATGCATTAGTGTTGACTGCCCGGAGGTTGCACCCATATTTTTTAGCACACACACTTATTTTGTTGACCAACAGTACTCTCGAGCGAGTGTTGCTTAACTCGGAGGCATCAGGTCGATTGATCAAATGGACGACCGAACTTAGTGAGTATGACATACAATATCAACCTCGCTCGGCCATCAAGGCACAAGCTTTAGCAGATTTCATTATAGAAGTTCAAGGCCCTGAAGAAGAAAATACTTAGAGAGTTTATGTGGACAGATCTTCAACCAGACAAGGTAGTGGAATTGGTGTTCTCCTTATATCTCCAAGAGAAGATAGACTTCAACTTTCTGTCAGGCTAAATTATAGAGCTACTAACAATGAGGCAGAGTACGAAGCATTGATAGCCGGATTACAAGCCGCTCGGCATATAGGAGCAACTCGAGTTCTCATTTATTCTGATTCTCAGTTGGTAGCTCAACAATTATCAGGTAACTTTGAGATTAATAATGATAGGCTCAAGCTATATGCTGAAGCATTTGATAAATTGAAGTCTCAGTTTCAAGAAGTAAATATACAAAAAGTTCCTCGATCTGAAAATCAAGTAACTGATGAATTAGCTAAATTAGCCTCTGCTATAACACCATGGAATCTAGATCGACCAGTGGAGCAGACCCTGTTAATATCTTGTATCGAAAGACAAGTTGACGTAGAAATACAAGGTGACTGGAGGGCACCGATCATACTATACTTGTAGCAAGGCATTCTTCCGAATGATGTAGAACAAGCAAGGATATTTAAAAAGAGGGCTGCTCAGTATACTATGATAGGGGAGCAGTTATATAAAAGAGCTTTCTCCAGACCTTTGCTTAAGTGTGTTGGCACAGAAGATATACAATTTATCTTACAAGAGGTTCATCAAGGCTCATGTGGTAGTCATATAGGAGGAAGATCCTTAGCTCGTAGAATTTTACTAGCAGGATATTTCTGGCCTACTCTACATGAAGATGCTAACAGATTGGTAAGAACTTGTATTTATTGTCAGAAACATCAGAATATTTCGCATCATCCCACGCAATTATTAAGAACCTCTATAGTTTCCTGCCCCTTTGATTAATGGGGCATGGATATAGTGGGCTCGTTTCCTATGGCAACTGCACAAAGAAGATTTTTATTAGTAGCAGTAGATTATTTCTCTAAATGGGTAGAAACAGAACCACTTGCTCGAATTACTGAAGATGAAGTCATTAAATTCCTATGGAAAAATATCATATGCAGATTCGGTATTCCTCATAAATTGGTTTCTGATAATGGAAGGCAATTCCAAGGAGACAGAACCTTAGATTGGTGCAAAAGTTATGGTATTATTCAAGCATTCACATCTGTGGCATATCAACAGAGTAATGGTCAAGCAGAGGTAACCAATAGAGAAATTATAAGAGGCTTAAAAACCAAATTAGATCATGTTGGAGGCAACTGGGTATATGAATTACCTAGTATTCTGTGGGCATATCGTACTACACCCCAAGAAGCTACAGGGATCACTCCTTTCCAACTGGTTTATGGGGGAGAAGCAGTAATTCCTATCGAGGTGGGAATAGAATCTGATAGAAGACAATTATATAATGAAGATAACTCTAATCGGCGACTCATGGAGCTGGATCTGATAGAGGAAATCAAAAACAAAGCCGCAACTTGTCTCACATCATATCGACAACGAATGAGGCAAAATTATAATAGAAGAGTTATCCCAAGATTTTTTCAAGTGGGAGATCTAGTATGGAAATGTGTTAAGCCGGTTGGGGATGTTAGCAAGTTAGCACCGCAATGGGGAGGACCTTATAAGGTGGTAGAAAAACTGGCATCAGGCTCATATTATCTCCAAGACATTGAAGGAAGAATTCTCGAGCGTCCCTGGAGTGCAAATCATTTACAGCCCTACCGAACTTGACAAGCTCATATCATTCGAAAATATGTCTGAAAGAACAAATCAAAATTATTTGAAGTAATCTTCCTATGAACAAATGACAAGTATACTCATAGTTTATGTGCATTATTCAAATCAATAAATACAATGCAGGCCGAATATCGATCGAAAAATAAATATAGTTCAAACAACATAATGATTAACAAGCAAACATTTATTATCTGATCAAGTGGCTATCAATTGGAAGCCTTAAGAAGGGCCTACTGGGTTACCTTAAGAAAATCTTCAAAAAACGCTAAACTATCACAAGGTTAGTACAAGCATGTTTGCTTTACATAAAAACATTGTCGATCAGGAAATCTCATGAAGTAACCCGGACGGGTCTTCATGGGAGGAACTGGAGACTTAAAACTATCATAAAAGCATAGTCGATCGGGAAATCTCACGAAGTAACTCGAACGGGTCTTCATGGGAGGAATCGGAGACTTTAAACTATCATAAAAACATAGTCGATCGGAAATTCTCACGAAGTAACCCGGACGGGTCTTCATGGGAGAAACCGGAGACTTTAAACTATCATAAAAATATAGTCGATCGGGAAATCTCACAAAGTAACCCGGACGGGTCTTCATGGGAGGAACCGGAGACTTTAAACTATCATAAAAGCATAGTCGATCGGGAAAGCTCATGGAGTAACCCGGACGGGTCTTCATGGGAGGAACCGGAGACTTTAAACTATCATAAAAGCATAAGTCGATCGGGAAATCTCATGAAGTAACTCGGACGGGTCTTCATGGGAAGAACCGGAGACTTTAAGCTATCATAAAACCATAAGTTGATCGGGAAATCTCATGAAGTAACTCGGACGAGTCTCCATAGGAGGAACCGGAGACTTTAAACTATCATAAAAACATAGTCGATCGGGAAATCTCATCAAGTACCTCGGACGGGTCTTCATAAGAGGAACCGGAGACTTTAAACTATCATAAAAACATAGTCGATCGGGAAATCTCATGAAGTAACTCAGACGGGTCTTCATAGGAGGAACCGGAGACTTTAAACTATCATAAAAGCATAGTCGATCGGGAAATCTCATGAAGTAACTCGGACGGGTCTTCATGGGAGGAACCGGAGACTTTAAACTATCATAAAAGCATAAGTCAATCGGGAAATCTCATGAAGTAACTCGGACGGGTCTTCATAGGAGGAACCGGAGACTTTAAACTATCATAAAAGCATAAGTCAATCGGGAAGTTTCATGAAGTAACTCGGACAAGTCTTCATGGGAGGAACCGGAGGCTTTAAACTATCATAAAAGCATAATCGATCAGGATTGTATTATTAGTGGAAATTCAAAATTATGCGGATTTCTTCATAAAAATCATTTGGTATTACACTCCAGATTAAGATTCAAGGTTCGAGGGGGATTCTGTATATATATATACATATAATCTTTCAAAATTACGTTCCCTATCTAGAGGCCCGATCATATGGAGCTCTTTATTTAAAATTACTAGGAATGTTGTACTCAACTAAAGCCCAGAAATTCCATGAAGTTCTTCATATAAAATCACTCGGAATTACATGCTCTTCTGAAGTATGAATGGAACTCTGTACACGCCTACCTGATTGAAGTTCAAGGAGATTATGGGAGATTTTACTGCTCAAAATTATATGATCAAAGAAGATATCACTAATGGAAAAGTTTATCAAAACAAGATCTAATTTTGAGGAATAAGGAAGGAATTCTTGAACAAAGTAATACTTATGCTTGGTTCTCAGAAGCATTTCAAAGGAAGTAATGTCAGGCTAATACAAATTGGAGGAAACAGGTAAGTATTAAATTTTCTCTTGATGATTGTAGTTACTTAATTATAGATCTCTTAATTACAAGTCTTTTCATTACAAGTCATCTGATTACAAGTCTTTCAATTATAAGCCTTTTTAAATACATAATCGTGCTTACTCAAAATGGCTCGTCAAATTTTTGGATAATTCTTTATTGAGTCTGCGACGGTTTATGAATACAGAAGGAGGTTCCCTAGGTAGATAACCACCCTTTCTCAGTTGTTGAAGAATCCCCGCCATAGAATGATTTAAAGCTCCTATGATTCGACGAATGATATGGGTTAGGTTTTATGAACCCCTGATAAAGGAGGGAAAGGGAATATACCTCCAGGGTGATAGGCCAATATCGGTCGGGATATACCTTCGGGGAGGAAGGTCAATATCATCCGAAAGATACCTTTAGCGAGACAGGCCAGTATCGGCCGGGACATACCTCCAAGGGGATAGGCCAATATCGGTCGGGATATACCCTCGGGGAGGAAGGTCAATATCATCCGAAAGATACCTTTAGCGAGATAGGCCAATATCGGCCGGGACACACCTCTAGGGGGATAGGCCAATATCGGTCAGGATATACCTTTAGAAAGCCAGGCCAATATCGGTCGGGATATACCTCAAAAGAAGTAGGTCAATATTGAGTGGTACATACCTCCGGGAAGGAAGGCCAATATATGCCGGGTTAACTAATACCTTGAAAAGATACTTGATAAAATACAGCTCAGTACTAGCTAGAATAATAAACATAAAGGAGCCCGGATGGGCATGGCCCCAGGAACCTCATGAAAGGTAATAATAATTGATCAAACTTAGTTAAACTTAGTTCCAACTGATACAAGGGACATTGGTACATTAAGCTATCTATGATATAGCAAAAACAGAAGAGGCAAGCAGGAACGATAGAAACATTCCAAAGGACCTGTGAAACAGGATAGAAGTAAATAAAATAGTTAATGAAGATATTTGCAATATATGATTGTATAACAAGTGTTATATATTTTGGCGGGAAATGTGTTTTTAGACTATTTTACAGGTACTAGACGACAAAGAAGGTACATCTGGGGTACAAAAAAGATTCCTTAAAAGTTATTTACTACGAGTACGCAGTTTACGCCATCTCATAACAAACTCTAACAAACCGGGGTCCACTTCATGACTACGGAGGTTATATGAAGTGGTATAAAAAGGGGAATTCTCTCCGTTGGCTAGGTAAGTTCACATCATTGTGCACATTCATAACCCTAATTTTCAACCACTGTTCATCTTCTTCCTCTTTCGGACACACCAAGAGAGATCACTAACTTGAGCGTCGGAGGGCCTAGCCATGGATTCCCACCCCGGGTTTAGGTCACTGACGATAGTGTTGGCTGGTCTCTTGTGCGCAGGAAGTCTTGGAAGCTCTGAATTTGGGGTTTCTCTTCGATTGGATTTCTTTCTCGTCATCGGGTCTTCATACAAGGAGGGCATTCAGTAATCCTATTCTTCCCGATCTGCTTTGGGTTTCTCGGATCATTGTTCTACAGGCATCATCCTTCACCAGCAGTAGGTTTTTTCTCCCGGATCTCCGTCTTGTCAAGCTTCTCAAACAGGATCAAATTTGGCGCTGTCTGTGGGAACTTCACCTGAATCTGAGACTATAAGATGGAATAGACTGGAAAATCAAATCTACTCACCATCAGCCGTGAGGATCTGGATTTCCTCATTAATTCTCTTGTGCAAAAAGCCTTGCAACAACAACAACAACAACAACAACTTCAGGCACATACTGGAGCTACCCTGCCAACAGCTCATAATCCAGTGATTTCAACCACTGAGCATCGAAAAGGAAAGGAGTTGGAAGAAGAGGAACATGCATATTTTCCTCCAGCTGCAGTTTCTCTGACGCGATGTCTGCGAGCCTTTCTTCGTACTTCCATGGAGCAGGGGGGTCGAAGGCCCGTGTTCCAAGAATCTTCTGGTGAAGCATAGGACAAAGAAAAGCGTAAGATTAAAATGATAACCAGTGATAGCTCACCAGAAAAAGTCATCTCCCCATTCTCTCAAAGTGTACTGGATGATCCGCTTCCTAAGCGGTATCAAAATCTTCAGATCGGCGAGTACACTGGAACAACAGATCCAGAAGATCATCTATTGAAATTTGAGAATGTAGCATTATTACAATAATTCTCTGACGGGGTGAAATGTCAGATGTTTCTTACTACCCTCGGAGGAGCCGCACAACGCTGGTTCAAGAGACTGCCAGAGAAGTCTATCCGAAAATTCAAAGACTTCAAGAAAGTTTTTCTACACATTTTTTCCAGCAACAAGAGGTATCATAAGACTCCTTGCAGTCTATTTTTAATTAAGCAAGCATCCAAAGAGTCCATCTGAGCCTATATCAAAAGGTTCAATCAGGTAGCTATCGATGTACCTAATGCTACCACTGAAATCTTAGTAAGCGCTTTCTCTCAAGGTTTAATGATAATGATTTCTTTAAAGAATTAGTGAGAAATCCTCCTGTTAATTTTGATTCCTTGATTGAGCGTGCTACTGAATTCATTAATGTAGAAGAAGCTCAAGCCGCCCGTAGAAAGGAGGGTGTTACTTCTTCTCCTACCCTGGTTAAGGAGAAAGCTCCTGCCCCTGTTCCTCCACCAAGAGGACCTCGAGCAACTCATCCACTTCACCGTCAGTCAGAATATCGTCCACAGGCAGTACAACATGTAGAGATGCAACCAGAGGCACCAAGAAGATGGTGCACTTATCATAAAACTAGCAGTCATCATACTGAAGACTATTTTGTTTTAAGAAATAAACGAGCTAATAGGGAGCGTTATCAAAGGCAAAATTATTATCAGCAACAGTACCCTAGATAGCAAAGTCCGATCAAATTGGAATATTGTCCGGTCGAGCCTCGGCAGGATGCATTGCCGGCCCCGGCGGGTACAAGCCAAGTGTCGGAAAAGGCTCCTTCTGAAGTCATGACGACTCGACAGGAAGAAAACAGGAGTAATGCCGCTCGGGGCAATATCAATATGATTGCAGGCGGGCCCACTGATGGAGATTCTAATAAGGACAGGAAAGCACATGCCCGAAGACTGGAAATTCATGTCGTGGGGTGTAGCATGGAACGAGCAGCTGGTCCCGAGATAAGTTTTGGGCCTAGAGATCTTGAGGGGGTAGAAATACCCCATGACGATGCCTTGATTATCAAAGCTGTGATAGCCAACTACGCTATTTCTCGTACCTTCATAGACACGGGCAGTTCTGTTAATATTATATTCAAGAAGGCTTTCGATCAATTACAGATTGACCCGAGTGAACTTCAACAGATGGTCACTCCTCTATATGGGTTCATGGGCAACGAAGTACAACCGCTGGGTCAAATAAAGTTGGCCATATCTCTAGGAGAGAGTCTCTGATGAGAACAAGGAGATCTTATTTCATGGTGGTAGACCGGAAAATTAATGTGATACTGGGTCGACCGGCCCTAAACGAGTTTAGGGCGGTCGTTTCTACTTTTTGTCAGAAAATTAAATTTCCTGTTGATGACCAAGTAGGGGTGATCAGAAGACAGCCCAAAAATGTTATGTAGAAATAGTTCGGGCTGAAGCTAACGCTGCCCGAAAGATTCAAAGAATGGAAGTTAATGCCATTCAGGAGAAGCAGCTTATTCTGGTTTATGAAGAAAAGGAAGAAGTTCAGATTCAGACCGGTCGGCCTGAAGCTACTACATATATTGTGGCTGATCTTGATCCCACTCTGAAAGTCAAACTGGTACAATGCCTAAAGAAGAATAATGATGTATTTGCCTGGACGCCCAAAGAAGTCTCGGGCGTTTCTCCTACAGTCATGGAGCATTCCTTACATGTCTTCCCAGATGCCCGCCCGGTCATGCAAAGAAAGAGAAATTTTAGCGCAGAACAGAACCAAATCATCAAAGAAGAAATAACTAAACTTATGGAGGCTGGTTACATCAGGGAGGTACAATTTCCTAGCTGGTTAGCTAATGTGGTGTTAGTCTCTAAGCCAGGAAACAAATGGCGAGTATGTATTAATTTTCGGGATCTCAACAAGGCTTGCCCAAAAGATTATTATCCATTACCGAGGATTGATTAATTGGTAGACTCCACTGCTAGGTGTGAGTACATCTCTATGCTAGACGCTTATCAAGGCTATCATCAGGTTCCCCTAGCTAACGAAGATCAAGAAAAGGTCAGTTTCATAACATCTGAAGGTACTTATTGTTATAATGTTATGCCCTTCAGACTAAAAAATGCAGGAGCAACTTATCAAAGGCTTATGAATAAGGTCTTCCAGAAGCAGATTGGGAGAAATATGGAAGTATATGTTGATGATATCTTAATTAAGTCTCTTCAAGCTGTTGATCTGTGCAGGGATGTAGAGGAGACCTGCAAGACATTGAGACAATATGGGCTCAAGTTAAATCCGAGCAAATGTTTATTCGGAGCGAAAGGGGGAAAATTCCTGGGGTATATGGTGTCCGAGCGAGGAATAGAGGTCAACCCGAGCAAAGTCAAGGCACTTCAGAACATGGAGCCTCCGCGCAACATGAGAGAAGCTCAAAGACTAACTGGCCGGATTACAGCCTTGTCTAGGTTCATTTCCAGGTCGGCCGATCGTAGCTTCCATTTCTTTAAAATACTCAGGAAGGCAAACAAATTTCAGTGGAACGAGGAATGTGATAAGGCCTTCCAAGAGTTAAAAGATTACTTGTCTACTCTTCTTGTATTAGCTAAGCCTATAGTAGGAGAAACCCTCTGGGTATATTTGTCGACTAATGAAAATGATGTAGGCTCTGTATTAGTTAGACAAGAAGGAAAGGAACAACAACCTGTATATTTCTCTAGCAATTTATTAAAAGGAGCTGAGTGTAGATATACTACACTAGAAAAATTAGCTTATGCATTAGTATTGACTGCTCGGAGGTTGCGCCCATATTTCTTAGCACATGAAATTGTTGTATTAACCAACAGTACTCTCGAACGGGTGTTACTCAACCCAGAGGCATCAGGTCAGCTGATCAAATGGACAACTGAACTTGGTGAATATGACATACAATATCAACCTCGCTCGGCCATCAAGGCACAAGCTCTAGCGAATTTCATTATAGAAGTTCAAGGCCCTGAGGAAGAAAACATCTGGAAAGTTTACGTGGATGGCTCCTCAACTAGACAAGGTAGCGGAATTGGTGTTCTTCTTATATCTCCAAGGGAAGACAGACTCCAACTCTCTATCAGATTAAATTACAGAGCTACTAACAATGAGGCAGAATATGAAGCCTTGATAGCTGGATTGCAAGCCGCTCGGCATATAGGGGCAGCTCGAGTCCTCATCTATTCTGATTCTTAATTAGCAGCCCAACAACTATCAGATAATTTTGAAATTAATAATGACAGGCTCAAGTTATATGCTGAGGCATTTGATAAGTTGAAATTCCAGTTTCAAGAAGTAAATATACAAAAGGTTCCTCGATCTGAGAATCAGGTAGCAGATGAATTGGCTAAGCTGGCCTCTACTATAGTACCATGGAGTCTAGATCGGCTAGTAGAACAAACTCTGTTAATATCCTGTATCAAAAGATAAGCTGACGCAGAAATTCAAGGTGACTGGAGGGCTCAAATCATATTGTATCTACAGCAAGGTATTCTTCCAAGTAACACAGAACAAGTAAGGGTATTTAAGAAGAGAGCTGCTCAGTACACTATGGTAGAAGAACAGTTATATAAAAGAGCTTTTTCTAGACCTCTGCTCAAGTGTATCGGCACAGAAGATATACAATTTATTTTACAGGAAGTTCATCAAGGTTCATGTGGTAATCATATAGGAGGGAGATCCTTGGGCCGTAAAATCTTATTAGCAGGATATTTCTGGCCTACTCAACACGAGGATGCCAACAAGTTGGTAAGAACTTGTATGTCTTGCCAGAAACATCAAAATATTCCGCATCATCCTACACAGTTGTTGAGAACCTCTATAGTCTCATGTCCCTTCGATCAATGGGGCATGGACATAGTAGGCCCATTTCCTATGGCAGCTGCACAAAGAAGGTTTTTATTGCTAGCAGTGGATTATTTTTCCAAATGGGTAGAAGCAGAATCACTTGCCCGGATTACCGAAGATGCAGTTATTAAATTTTTGTGGAAAAATATCATATGCAGATTTGGCATTCCTCATAAATTAGTCTCTGGTAATGGAAGGTAATTTCAAGGGGATAGAATCTTAGATTGGTGCAAAAGTTATGGTATTATTCAGGCCTTCACCTTTGTGGCTTATCCGCAAAGTAATGGTCAAGCGGAAGTAACCAATAGAGAAATTATAAGGGGTTTAAAAACCAAACTGGATCATGTCGGAGGTAGCTGGGTAAATGAATTACCCAGCGTTCTTTGGGCATACCGTACTACACCTCGAGAAGCTACAGGAATCACTCCCTTCAATTAGTTTATGGGGGAGAAGCAATAATTCCCATTGAGGTGGGAGTAGAATCTGACAGAAGGCAATTATATGATGCGGACAATGAGGGTCGACGACTTATGGAGCTAGACTTCATTGAGGAAATTAGAGATAAAGCTGCTACTTATCTCGTATCATACCGACAACGAATGAGGTAAAATTATAACAAAAGAGGCATCCCCAGATTTTTCCAAGTAGGAGATTTAGTATGGAAGCGTATTAAACCTGTCGGGGATGTAAGTAAGTTGGCACCACAATGGGGAGGACCCTACAAAGTGGTAGAAAAGCTCGCATCAGGTTCATATTATCTCTAAGATACTGAAGGAAAAATTCTGGAACGTCCCTGGAGTGCAAATCATTTACAACCTTACCGGACCTGACAAGATCATGCTACTCAAGAATACGTCTGAAGGAACAAATCATAATTATCTGAAGTAAGTTCCCAGTGAGCTGAGGATAAGTATGCTTATAGTTTATGTACTCCATTTCTTTCAATAAATGCAATGCAAGACAAAATACCGCCACAGAAATAAATGTGGTTCATACAGATTGACAAGTGTTGGCAGAACTTTTATAATCTATTTCTAGCGATCAACAGTGGGGAATCCTGAAGACCTATTCAGCTCCCCTAAGAAAAGCCCAGAAATTTTAAAACCATCACAAGGTCAGTACAAACATCATAATTTGGCATAATAACATAGTCGATTGGGAAATCTCATGAAGTAACTCGGACGGGTCTTCATGGGAGGAACCGGAGACTTTAAACTATCACAGAACATAGTCGATCGGGAAATCTCATGAAGTAACTCGGACGGGTTTTCATGGGAAGAACCGGAGACTTTAAACTATCACAGAACATAGTCGATCAGGAAATCTCATGAAGTAACTCGGACGGGTCTTCATGGGAGGAACCGGAGACTTTAAACTATCACAGAACATAGTCGATCGGGAAATCTCATGAAGTAACTCGGACGGGTCTTCATGGGAAGAACCGGAGACTTTAAACTATCACAGAACATAATCGATCGGGAAATCTCATGAAGTAACTCGGACGGGTCTTCATGGGAGGAACCGGAGACTTTAAACTATCACAGAACATAGTCGATCGGGAAATCTCATGAAGTAACTCGGAGGGGTCTTCATGGGAGGAACCGGAGACTTTACACTATCACAGAATATAGTCGATCGGGAAATCTCATGAAGTAACTCGGACGGGTCTTCATGGGAGGAACCGGAGACTTTAAACTATCATAGAACATAGTCGATCGGGAAATCTAATGAATAACTTGTACGGGTCTTCATGGGAAGAACCGGAGACTTTAAACTATCACAGAACATAGTCGATCGGGAAATCTCATGAAGTAACTCGGACGGGTCTTCATGGGAGGAACCGGAGACTTTAAACTATCACAGAACATAGTCGATCGGGAAATCTCATGAAGTAACTCGGACAGGTCTTCATGGGAAGAACCGGAGACTTTAAACTATCACAGAACATAGTCGATCGGGAAATCTCATGAAGTAACTCGGACGGGTCTTCATGAGAGGAACCGGAGACTTTAAACTATCACAGAACATAGTCGATCGGGAAATCTCATGAAGTAACTCGGATGGGTCTTCATGGGAGGAACCGAAGACTTTAAACTATCACAGAACATAGTCGATCGGGAAATCTCATGAAGTAACTCAGACGGGTCTTCATGGGAGGAACCAGAGACATTAAACTATCACAGAACATAGTCGATCAGGAAATCTCATGAGGTAACTCGGACGGGTCTTCATGGTAAGAACAGGAGACTTTAAACTATCACAGAATATAGTCGATCGGGAAATCTCATGAAGTAACTCGGACGGGTCTTCATGGGAGGAACTGGAGACTTTAAACTATCACAGAACATAGTCGATCTGGAAATCTCGTGAAGTAACTCGGACGGGTCATCATGGGAGGAACCGGAGACTTCAAAACCTAATCAACCGGGATTATATTGGCATGGTAAATACAAAGTTATATGAATTTATTCACAAAATCGGTTGACATTTTACACTGGATCAGAAGCCAGGGTTCAAGGGGGATTCAATGTATATGGCACATTTTCTATCTGGAGGCCCATTCTCATGGAAATCTTTATTTAAAATCGCCCGGAGTATTATACTCAGCTCAGAACTCAGGAGTTTTATGTTAGCTAGAGCCCTAGAGCCAATCATTTGATGATTGTATTTTAGACTTATTGTATCATATTCTATATAAATAAAGACATTTGGATTTTGGTTATTATACTTACTTGTATTGGTGCCAAATAAACTAAGTATAATAATGTCTTTGAGTAGACGGTTCTCACCTATATCAATCGGTTAGTTGAACCGATAGTGAGATGATATAGGGAACACTACTCTTAATCATTCCTAGTCGAGTATTAACATTCAGGGACAATGTTAATGCAATAAGACTAGCATGTAGGTTAACTCGATGACTTGATCTCACAAGTCATGGATATAGAGATATCAAGTTGACACATGGGTATACATTAGAGAATGTATACTGAATGACCCACCATGAGAAAGTATCATGGATCGTTATATGAGTGTCATATACTTTCTCATGTAGCTATTAGTATGACTACTAGTCCTTAGACCTGAAGTCACCATATTTCCCTACATAAGGAGTTATGTACTTTGGTTTCGTCAAACGTCACCCGTAACTGGATGGACTATAAAGGCGATTACTGAGTATGTAACAAATTATGCGGAGGGATGTGAGTGATGTAGATGGGATCTATCCCTCCTATATGACGGGAGAGACATCGGTATTCTTGATAGAGTGAGACCACGAAGTGCATGGCCATGCCCAAATGAGTCAATATAGGATATTGAGCTCATTTGATTTAGTGAGTCTACTTGGAGTTCAAGATTTAGATTGGTCAGAGGATGACACGGTCTAAGCCTCACATTGACCAATCTAGATGTCTAAGATAGAAGGACACTTGTCATATATTGTGAGGAGTCACAATTAATAGTCACAAGGTGATGTTGGATCTCAACATTCTTGTAACATTGGGTAGTAATGATGTGTTGCACGATACCGCTCATTACTTATGTTCCTAAATGGGTTTAGGGGCATTGCCAACGTTACAAGAACCTATAGGGTCACACACTAAGGACAATTAGATGGAGATTAGGTTCATATGATGAACCAAGAGGATTAGATTCATTTGATGAATCAAATTGGATTAAGAGTAATCCTAATTGGGCTAATTGATTTGGACTCAAGTTGATTCATGTGTTCAATGAGTCTAATTTAGATTATGACTCATTGAATCAATTTAATTAAATGAATTAGATTCATTATATTAAATTGGCTTGAATTAAATGGTTGGATTAGATCAACCATGAGAGAGATTAAGTCAAGTTTGACTTGACTTGAGAGGAAGATGAAGAGTCAAGTTTGACTTGACTTTATGCCACCTCATTGGTGAGTTTGTAACGCCCGCCCTCCCTGCTAACCCTAAGGGACGGGGCTACGATACTCTATGTACAAATAACAGCGGAAGACTTAAAAATAATTTTCTTAGTTTAATAAAAAAATTTCTTTTGTTTTCCTTTTTATCAAATTCGAACTACACTATCAGTGCCTCAATAACATGATAACAAATTTAGTAGAAACATAACATCAAGTCACACATATGGTACTACAATTCATAATACCAAAGCGTAGTTCTTTAAAAGTTTTAAAGCAGGTTCTTATTTGGTTGCCTAGCCACCGCCACACACATCTCCTTGCCTCTCCTGCTGCTCCTCTAGCTCATCCAGCTTTTTCCTTTATCTGTGGTACAAGGACAGTAAGCTGTGAGCACTCATGGCTCAGTAAGTTCCTTTCCTACTCACTAAAATCGAAAATCATAATATAATCAAAGAATGTCTCAACATGGCATCACTTCAACTAGTCATGACATAATGTAACATACTCTTTTAAGCATATCATGCAACATGAAGAAATCATAACTAGTCATGGCATATCATAGCGTAAAGCATAGCATGAAGCATAACATAATCGTATCTAATCATGGCATATCATCATAAGGAGTCATGGCATATCATACACATGAACATATCATGGAACATAACGTAATCATATCTAACCATGGCATATAAATCATCATAAGGTATATGCATATGATTTTGAAAAACATGTATCCGAAAAACATGTGTATGTCTCATGATCTTTAAAATCATTTCTTCTTACATATATATATATACTTGAACATAATCTCAACTTAAAGGGGATCCCGGCTATGTACCACTTACATATTGTGTGCAACCTATGTAGGTCCAAGGTAGCAAGTCTTGAACCCTACAAGGCAAACATACTAGGCCCGAGTCTTACTCCATCGACCTAGGGGCACTTAGGAGCTCATCCCTAACGAGGCCCGAGTCTTATTCCATAGACCCCGGGGCACTTATGGAGCCCACCCTTGGTACAAGCCATATAAAGTAAAGTACATGTCATACTTATACATATCATACATCATAAAAGCATGCATCACTTAGGCACGCATCATATCATAAAAGTATGCATCACTTAGGCATACATCATGTCATAAAAGTATGCATCACTTAGGCATACATTATATCATAAAGGTATGCATCACTTAGGCATACATCATATCATAAAGGTATGCATCACTTAGGCATACATCATGTCATAAAAGTATGCATCACTTAGGCATACATCATACCATAAAAGTATGCATCACTTAGGCATACATCATACCATAAAAGTATGCATCACTTAGGCATGGATCATAAAAACATGCATATTTTAAGCATAAAGCATATCATCAAGCATGCATAATTTAACCACATAGCATATCATGAAAGCATGCATATTTTAAGCACTAAACATAGCATCAAAGCATGCATATTTTAACCACATATCATAACATAAGCATGCATATTTTCAGCTCATATCATATCACCAAAGCATGTAAGATTTACCCACATATCATAACATAAAACATGCATATTTTGAACTCATAACATATCGTAGAAATTCTCATCTGGTATAGCTCACAAGCATACATGTCTAAGCATAAAAGTATATCATGTGCTCATCCAATCATAAGGAACAATGTAACATGATTAATTTGGGTACTAAGCTTCCTAATCCTTTGGGTTCTTATCATGGCCAAAACCCTCTTAGGTGCCCATTTAGGTTTTAAACACATCCAAGCATGTGGAACCTAATTCATTCACATATCATTTTCATAGGAAGTATCATAACCAAGATTTACTTGGACTCTAAGTTTTCCAAGTCCTTAAACCTCATTTGGCCGAATCTTAACAAGTGTGAAACAAGGTTCTAAAGGACATAAAGCATGGAAACTTTAACCATATTTATAGCATTCATTTCAAGAAATATGGTAAGCACCATTGAGTTAGTTCCTAAATTCTTTAAGCCCTTAAATTTATGTCTTGGCCGAAACTTACAAGTACTCATTTAGGTTTTCAAGCAAGCATACAAGCATGTGAACTTACTCTAACATCATGTATAAATTCATAAATGGCATCATACAAGTGGTCATGGCCGAAACTTCCCTTAGCATCAATTTAGGTCACTAACAACATATAGCATGTGAATTTTTAGCTTTCTACATTTCATATTTCATGGAGAGTGACATGAGCATGTTCAATGTAAGTTCTAGGGTTTCTAGGGCATGCATCCCTTCATGACCGAGACCTTAAGGTGTCCATTTGAATCATAGTTAAATATATAAGCATGTGAACACAAACAACATGTTATCTCAATTTCTTAAGAAGCATCTTTAACACATGAGGTTTAGATTTTTAGGGTTTCTAGGTCTTTAAACCCTACATGGCCGAACCTCATCAAGCATAGAATTTGTTCAAATGGCATAAAAGCATAGAAAGTCATAACACATTTTATAACATGTATAAAAGTCAAGCACTATAAGCATACATTTAAATTGTGTCTTAGGTTTCCTAGGTTTTTCCTTTCTTTATCTCATAGCATATGTTTGGCCGAAACCTTCCAAGTCTTTAAACTAGGTTTTAGGTGGCCTAAAGTATGGAAAACCTAAACAAGTTTTATGGCAAAAATATCAAAGAACTATACATATAAATTTGGTTCACAACAAGCTAGGACCCTTGTGGTCATAATTATCATATATCATGCAACCATTTTTCCTATACTCTAATTAAGCATGGGAGCATTAAACAACTTTCATATCTTATTGTCATGGAGGTTTTGAGCATGTTAAAAATCTGTTTAAGATATTCTAAGCCATCCACCTTACCATGGCCGAAATATTAAGAGTGGTGTTCATGAGTTTTTATCAACATACAAGCATGCAACTTCTTTAAGAAACTCTATATTCTATCATATAAACATGGTGAGTTTAAATTCAAATTATTCCTAACCCTAAACCCTTCCTTGGCCGAAACTTTTGAGTGGGATACTTTTGGTTCCAAGTAACCTTCAAGTATAAAAACAATAATGGATCCTTAACCATTTATTTAGAGGGTTTTGTGCAAGTTAGGTAAACAAATAAATTCCCTAGCCCTTATAACACCTTTTTGGCCGAAACTCTAGGGTTAGATACATCTCTAATCCAACATCACATATATATAAAAATATGAGAGAAAACCTTCTTACAAAGCATAGAAAAATTATCATGAATCAAGGCTTATTTTAAACATTCCTAGGATCACAAGTCCTTCCTTTGGCCGAATTTTTCACAACTTTGTTCTAGGTTTTAAAATCCTCATAAAATCCAAAAACACATCAAAACTACTTGTACCACAGGTGAGGGGATACTTACATCCTTTTCGCTTGTGGTTCTAAAGTGTGGTGATGGAAGAAAGGGTCTCTTCTTCTTGTTCTCCTCCTTTGATTTCCTTTGGTAGCCCTCCTTTGTATCCTAGGAGGAACTTTGTTTTGGGGGCCGAAAATGGAGGAGAGGGGGCTGAGGTTCTCGGTGATGGAGAGGGGAGAATGAGAGAAATGAGAGAAAAATCAAATCTTCTCTTCACATGCTCCCTTTTATGTTAAGGGGGAAGAGATAGCAAAATTGGTTTTTGCTTTCCTTCTCCCTTAGCCCTTTTTTTTCATTTTCTTTTTTATTTTATTTATTTATTTGTTCTCATCATTCATGATGAAACAAGGGGGAATGAATCCCATTAATGGTCCTCTTTAAGTCACGGCAAAAAGATAGAGGAAGAGGGAGAGAAAAGAAGGAAGGCAAGTTGCCTTTCTCTTGTTCTTTTCTTGTTTTCTTTTGGCTAGCTTTTACTCTCATCCTTATCATGAGTTTCCCTCCTTTGCTATCAATATATTATTCCTATCCCAACTGGTTATTACCCATTAATCCTATCATTTACATCATGAGAGGTTCAAGGTTCAATCCTTGACAACTCCCTATGTTTATTTCTTTTTATTTCTTTTTAGTTCAACATTCTACTAATATTTTTCTAAGGAAAATTCATCATTCTCTTATTTTATCTTAAAAGCTTAGTGGGTGTTACAGAGTTGACATTAAGTGGACCAATGATGATGCTCCACATCATCATGGTTACTTAAGTGAAGTGCCACCTCATTGGAGTTACCAAGAGTTGTGACTTTTGGTATCCCATGGAGGTTACAAACCACTTAATTAGATGAAAAGAGTTTCATTTTGCAAGTGCAACTCTCATTCAAGTGATCTTCCTCCTCCTAAGCTCTCTTGTTGCTCCTTCTCTTATCTTGGTCGTGGGTTTCAAGCAAGGGAGAAGAAAGGAGAGTGAATCTAATCCAAGAAGAAAGGTTAGTGAAAGTCACGTAGAGATTTTAGAGGAGTGTGTTCTCTTCTTTTCTTTTCTTCTTCTTCCAATCCTACCCGAGAGCCCTAGAGAGTGCTAGCACACTTGTGGTGCTCTCTTATCCATCCTTGAGTGTTAGAGAACACTTCTTGTTCGTGTGGATATCACTAGAGAGTTGTCTACGTTGACAACTTCGAGATCCGGTGTACCGTTGGACGAGCGAGATTTGCGAGGGCACGCTTCAAAGGTATAAAATGTTTTTCCTTTGTAGATCTACTGTAGATCATAGTTTGAAACTCGTACTCATATTTTGAAATCTATCCTTCGCACAAGATCCAGTGGCATGGGTGATTCGGGGTTTCCGCGACGCGAAAAGCAGTTTTCGCGGCCCGAAAATCCCAACTGTGGTATCAGTGCCACGTGCGAAGCTTGTACGAGTTTAGTTTTTGTTTTTATGACAAAAATTCAGTTCTGTGAAATTCTGTAATTTTATGGTTTTTAGAGTTTTTATGGGTATTTTTCTCATAGAAGCGAAGCACAAGTGTTTCAGCACTTGTAGGCTTCGACTACTGAGAAGAAATTTCCAAAACGGCAAAGTTTGGCCCCAAAATTTTTTGGGACAGCGGGCTAAGGTGCTCTTGGATCGCTTAGGAGCAACTCGCGATGGTTAGATCGCGGGTAGGGGTACTGCCCCTAACCCCGCAAGGGGATTTGCTCCGCGATTGCGCCCGAAATCGCTAATCGAGACCGTCGGGAAAAATTTACTCATAAAATCTGTAAAATTATAAAAAAAAATTATAGAAAATTATAGAAATATATAATTTTGAATTATATATTAATTTTGTGATAGTCATGACCCAAACGACCCAAATTGGATTTGGAAATGTGTTGTAATTCATAATACGGCCTGCGTGCTGTTATGTGATGTGCGTGCTGTATTTATTTTATTTTATTTTATTTTATTTTCGCGACCTGCGCATCGTGCCTTTCTCTTATATTCTGGTTGTAAATTAGATTTAAACTCGAATGTAACTCGAGTTTCAAAATTGTAATGTAATTTTGAAGCGGTGGAAAGTCCACACGAGACGGAGTTACGAGGAGAGCGCGAGCAACACAAGGTGGTCAAAGGAAGAAGCTTGAGAAGCTGTTGACCTTAGGTTGACCATCCGATCTTCTCATTGGCTTGAGAAGATCGTAGTAGGGCCATGACACAATCACGAAATAATTTAATTAATTGCTTATATGTATGTGATGCATGTTTAGTTAAGTAATTAATTAGTGCCTAACGATTAGATTAGATCTAAGTCGTGCACATGATGCACCCTTCAATTAGATTAGATCTATCGAGTATATGATACGCATCATCATTTAGATTAGATCTAAAATGCGTCAACTCGTAATGCCTACCATGCCGTGATACCTACCACTACCTCGATCGCATGTTGTTGTTGAATCTGCCAAAGCAGAGCAACACATACTATCTTGGTAGGGTACGGAGGGACAATCTTGGTCCCGCCTATCAACGCATGGGTGAATACAACTCAATTAGATTGAGTATTCCTAGTTTAGTCGGTTGGATCGAGTACAACTATAGGCATTCTTCCAACGGTTGGAAAGGTAGGTCAAAATCACGTTTATATTAACTCTTGGGCGTATTAGCCAAAGCTAACTCGAGTTTTAATATAAATGTGGATATTGATCCTATAAACAAGAGTTGTATAGAGATGTAATTGGTAATCGTTACCTACCGATCATACTAAGTCTTGGGCGTATTAGCCAAAGCTAACTCAAAGGGATAGTATAATGTGGATCTTGTCCCACATGAATTATAGAATTCAGTGGGAGCATCATTTAGTTAAAGGCCTAATTGAATGATTAAGAATATGATATTTATTTCTGCACTTATTTTTGATGTAGAATTTCCATGACGTCAAACACGAACAACTTCTCTCTACGTTCTGTCCTTAAGAAGGACAAGCTCAACGGAGCAAATTTCCTAGACTGGTACAGGAACATGAGAATAGTTCTCACCCAAGAACGTAAACTGTACGTTCTAGAGCAGCCCATTCCTCTGCCACGCGAGCAGACCGAGATGCTTACAAGAAGCATCAAGATGACGCATTAGATGTGTCCTATCTTATGCTCGCGACCATGAACTCTGAGCTTCAGAAGCAACATGAGTTGATGGGAGCTTACGATATGGTTGAACATCTTTGTCACCTATATCAAGGACAAGCGAGGCACTGGAAGAGGAACTCCAAAGAATACCTGGAAGATCTTACGAAGAAGAGAAATAAGATTTCTACTTCGGGTATACATGTTATAGAAGTCAACCTCTCTATTTCTTCATCGTGGGTATTAGATACTGGATGTGCTTCGCACATTTGTACTAATGTACAAGCGCTGAGAAATAGCAGGGCATTGACGAAGGGTGAGGTAGACCTATGAGTAGGCAATGGAGCACGGGTTGCTGCTATTGCTGTAGGAACTTACTATCTATCTCTGCCTTCTGGGCTTGTACTAGAATTAGATGATTGTTGTTATGTGTCTGCCTTGACTAAGAACATAATTTTAGTTTCTTGTTTGGACAAGAAATGATTTTCGTTTATAATAAAGAACAAATGTTGTTCCGTCTTTTTAAATGATATGTTCTATTGTAGTGTACTTCTGATAAACGGACTCTATATTCTAGACCTTGAGAGCCCTATCTATAACATAAATACCAAGAGGTTCAAGTCAAATGACATGAACCAAACCTACCTCTGGCACTATCGCTTAGGTCATATAAATGATAAGCGCTTATCCCAGCTCCATAAGGATGGTTTCTTGGACTCATTTGATTTTGAATCATATGAGATATGCGAGTCATGCCTACGAGGCAAGATGACCAAGACTCCCTTTAGTGGGCACAGCGAGAGAGCAACTGATTTGTTATGACTCATACATAGTGATGTATGTAGCCCTTTCAATGTTGCTGCTAGAGGCGGTTAAAAATACTTCATCACATTTACTGATGACTTCAGTAGATATGGTTATGTGTACTTGATGACACATAAGTCTGAATCCTTTGAAAAGTTCAAAGAATTCAAGAATGAAGTACAGAACCAGCTTGGCAAGAGTATTAAGATATTTCGATCCGATCGAGGTGGAGAATACCTTAGCCATGAGTTTCGTGACTATCTAGCAGAGTGTGGGATCCTATCCCAACTCACTCCTCCTGGAACACCACAGTGGAATGGTGTATCCGAAAGAAGGAATCGTACCCTATTAGATATGGTGCGATCTATGATGAGTTACACAGATCTTCCGACATACCTTTAGGACACCATATAGGATATGGACTGGGAGAGATGCCCAGGTGTCTTTCATGAGGATTTGGGGTTGTGAGGCTTACATTAGACGTCAAGTCTCAGACAAGTTAGGACCCAAATCCGACAAGTACTATTTTATTGGATATCCCAAGGAAACTAAGGGATATTACTTCTACATTCCCAGTCAGCACAAGGTAGTTGTGGCAAAGACTGGGGTCTTTCTAGAAAGGGACTTTGTTTCTAGAAAGACTAGTGGGAGCACGTTTGATCTTGAAGAAGTTCAAGATGTGAACAATAGCTCTGAAGCCTCAATGGAAGTTGAACTGGAACCACAAAGTGTTGTGGATGATGTTGTTCCATAAGGAGTTGAGGAACAACAACCAGTTCAAGTAGACATACCTCTTCGCAGATCTGATAGGGTACGTCATCAACCTGAGAGATACTCATTTCTCTTGTCTGACCATAATGACATTGTGCTCATAGAGGATGAGCCTACCACCTATCAGGAAGCTGTGATGAGACCAGATTCCGAGAAATGGCTAGAGGTCATGAGATCCGAAATGAAATCCATGTACACCAACCAAGTATGTTCTTTGGTTGATCCACCTGAAGGGGTAAAATCCATTGGGTGTAAGTGGGTCTTTAAGAGAAAGACTGACATGAATGGACTTATCTATAAGGGTCGCTTGGTAGCTAAAGGTTTCAAGCAGATTTATGGTATTGACTATGATGAAACCTTTTCTCCAGCAGCGATGTTTAAGTCCATTCGGATCATGCTTGCTATTGCAGCCTACCATGACTATGAGATATGGCAGATGGATGTCAAAACCGCGTTTCTGAATTGAAACCTACTCGAGGATGTGTACATGACACAACCTGAGGGTTTTGTAGATTCATAGCATACTAGCAGAGTATGCAAGCTGCATAGGTCCATTTATGGACTAAAGCAAGCTTCTCAGAGCTGGAATCTTCGATTCGATGATGCAATCAAACAGTTTGGTTTCATCAAGAACGAAGATGAACCTTGTGTCTACAAGAAGGTTGTAGGGGACATAGTTGTCTTCCTCATATTGTATGTGGATGACATACTGCTCATTGGGAAGGACATCCCTATGCTTCAATCTGTAAAGACATGGCTAGGGAGTTTCTTCTCAATGAAGGACTTAGGTGAGGCATCCCACATTCTAGGGATACAGATCTATAGAGATAGATCTAAGAGATTGCTTGGCCTAAGTCAGAGTACATACATTGACAAGGTACTCCTTTGGTTTGCCATACAGAACTCCAAGAAGGGATTTCTGCCGATGTCACATGGCATGAGTCTTTCGAAGACTCAAGGTCCCTCTTCTAGAGAGGAGAGAGACCGCATTGATCAGATCCCTTATGCCTCAGCCATAGGATCGATCATGTACGCCATGCTATGTACTCGACCTGATGTCTCGTATGCTTTGAGCATGACGAGCAGATACCAGTCAGATCCAGGTGAAAGTCACTGGATAGCGGTCAAGAATATTCTTAAGTACTTAAGAAGGACTAAAGAATATTTCTTGATATATAGAGGCGATGATCAGCTAGCTGTAAAGGGTTACAGTGATGCTAGCTTCCTGACCGACCAGGATGACTATAGATCGCAGTCGGGGTTCATATTTTGCATTAATGGTGGTGCTGTGAGCTGGAAGAGTTCGAAGCAGGACACGGTAGCTGATTCTACGACAGAGGCCGAGTATATTGCTGCATCAGAGGCAGCAAAGGAGGCAGTTTGGATTCGCAAGTTCATCACTGAACTTGGGGTGGTTCCTAGCATTGTTGACCCTATTGAGCTCTATTGTGACAACAATGGAGCTATAGCACAGGCGAAGGAACCTCGCTCACACCAGCGGACCAAACACATACTACAGCGCTTCCATCTCATTCGAGAGATCATTGAGAGAGGAGATGTGAAGATTTGCAGAGTACCTACAGAGGCTAACATCGCAGATCCCTTGACCAAGGCTTTGGCACAGAAGAAGCATGATGGTCACACTAGGTCATTTGGGCTTAGAGCCTACACTGATTGGCACTAGTGCTAGTGGGAGATTGTTAGCTAGAGCCCTAGAGCCAATCATTTGATGATTGTATTTTGGACATATTGTATCATATTCTATATAAATAAAGGCATTTGGATTTTGGTTATTATACTTACTTGTATTGGTGCCAAATAAACTAAGTATAATAATGTCCTTGAGTAGACGGTTCTCACCTACATCAATCGGTTAGTTGAACCGATAGTGAGATGATATAGGGAACACTACTCTTAATCATTCCTAGTCGAGTATTAACATTCAGGGACAATGTTAATGCAATAAGACTAGCATGTAGGTCAACTCGATGACTTGATCTCACAAGTCATGGATATAGAGATATCAAGTTGACACATGGGTATACATTAGAAAATGTATACTGAATGACCCGCCATGAGAAAGTATCATGGATCGTTATATGAGTGTCATATACTTTTTCATGTGGCTATTAGTATGACTACTAGTCCTTAGACCTGAAGTCACCATAGATCCCTACATAAGGAGTTATGTACTTTGGTTTCGTCAAACGTCACCCGTAACTGAGTGGACTATAAAGGCGATTACTAGGTATATAACAAATTATACAGAGTGATGTGAGTAATGTAGATGGGATCTATCCCTCCTATATGATGGGAGAGACATCAGTATTCTCGATAGAGTGAGACCACGAAGTGCATGGTCATGCCCAAATGAGTCAATAAAGGATATTGAGCTCATTTGATTTAGTGAGTCTACTTGGAGTTCAAGATTTAGATTGGTCAGAGGATGACACGGTCTATGCATCACATTGACCAATCTAGATGTCTAGGATAGAAGGACACTTGTCATATATTGTGAGGAGTCACAATTAGTAGTCACAAGGTGATGTTGGATCTCAACATTCTTGTAAAATTGGGTAGTAATGATGTGTTGCTAGATACCGCTCATTACTTATGTTCCTAAATGGGTTTAGGGGCATTGCCAACGTTACAAGAACCTATAGGGTCACACATTAAGGACAATTAGATGGAGATTAGGTTCATATAATGAACCAAGAGGATTAGATTCATTTGATGAATCAAATTGGATTAAGAGTAATCCTAATTGGGCTAATTGAGTTGGACTCAAGTTGATTCATGTGTTCAATGAGTCTAATTTAGATTATGACTCATTGAATCAATTTAATTAAATGAATTAGATTAATTATATTAAATTGGCTTGAATTAAATGGTTGGATTAGATCAACCATGAGAGAGATTAAGTCAAGTTTGACTTGACTTGAGAGGAAGATGAAGAGTCAAGTTTGACTTGACTTTATGCCACCTCTTTGGTGAGTTGGCATTAAGTGGACCAATGATGATGCTCCACATCATCATGGTTACTTAAGTGAAGTGCCACCTCATTGGAGTTACCAAGAGTTGTGACTTTTGGTATCCCATGGAGGTTACAATCCACTTAATTAGATGAAATGAGTTTCATTTTGCAAGTGTAACTCTCATTCAAGTGATCTTCCTCCTCCTAAGCTCTCTTCTTGCTCCTTCTCTTCTCTTGGTCGTTGGTTTCAAGTAAGGGAGAAGAAAGGAGAGTGAATCTAATCCAAGAAGAAAGGTTAGTGAAAGTCACGTAGAGATTTTAGAGGAGTGTGTTCTCTTCTTTTCTTTTCTTCTTCTTCCAATCCAACCCGAGAGCCCTAGAGAGTGCTAGCTCACTTGTGGTGCTCTCTTCTCCATCCTTGAGTGTTAGAGAACACTTCTTGTTCGTGTGGATATCACTAGAGAGTTGTCTACGTTGACAACTTCGAGATCCGGCGTACCGTTGGACGAGCGGGATTTGCGAGGGCACGCTTCAATGGTATAAAATGTTTTTCCTTTGTAGATCTACTGTAGATCATAGTTTGAAACTCGTACTAATATTTTGAAATCTATCCTTCGCACGAGATCCAGTGGCATGGGTGATTCGGGGTTTCCGCGACGCGAAAAGCGGTTTTCGCAGCCCGAAAATCCCAACATTTTATACAGTTCCTTATCTAAAATCACTTGGGATTATTCATTCTTTTGAAATATGGAGCACACTAGATATTATCTGCAAAAGAATTTATTAAGACAAGGTTTAACTTCAAAAGGTAAGCAAGGAATTCTTGAATAAAACTTATACTCAATACCCGGAAGCATTTCAAAGGAGGCATTCTCAAACTAGCACAAAAGAGAAACAGGTAAGTATAAAAAATTTCCTATATATTGCAATCACTTAATTACCAAGTTTTTGGTTACAGTTCCTTTTACTACCAGTTTTTCCATTACAAGTCTTTTCATTACCAATCTTTTTAGATACATAGACATGATTAATTAAAAGGACTTTTTAAATCTGCGGATAGTTCTTCGTTAAGTCTGTGACGGCTTATGAAAGAAGAGGGAGGTTCCTTAGGTAGATAACCACCCTCTCTCAATTGTTGGAGAACTCCCGACACAGAATGATTTAGAGAACCCACCATTCGACAGACAAATTCTTGGGCAAACGCCAGAGACTTTAGATAAGCTAGGCACCACTCTTCCCATCGGTTCTTCTCCTGCTCCTTATAACTCTGAAAATCAGCTTGTAGTTTAGTATTTTGATCTTTTAAAGCATCCTTCTCTAATTTGAGTTGTTCCAATTCCTTCTGGAGTAGTGACAACTCAACATCTTGAGCCTTTCTTTGCTCTTGTTCCTGTAGGATAGCGAAATCGTGAGAGGCTAGGTCTTGAGCTTGTTCAGAAAGACAGACATTATGAAGCTTCTCTACTTTCTCTAAAATAAGACTTTTATGAGAAGCATCTAAGAGAGCTTTCTCCTTTAAAGCAATTTCCAGTCGGAGACCAGAGTGTAATCGATCCACCTGTAACTCCAAAGTTCTCCTTGCAAGCTCTTTGTCTTTCAATAATTGTTGTGATTCGTCTAATTCCTGTCTCAATACCCCTAATTGTTGATCTTGCAAGGACACTTTCTCTTGCAACTGAGTCAGGTCATTATTAGAAGGAGGTAAAGTAGCCTTCAATGTCTCTTGTTGAGCTTTTAGCTTATTGTTCTCCCGGTCCCGAGCCATAAGTAGTTGGTCGATGTGCAGACTCGAGGCAGGGAACTAAACAAAATGATGATATAGTTAAAGATAAGGATACGAAGTTAACAACATATAACCAAGAATACTTACAGCTACTGCCTGATGACTATGGTGGTCGGCTCAATTTGGAAGATTAAGGCCCCTTAGTTGTTCTTGGCACTGTAGCCAAGATTCAGCCAATAGGCCTTGTAGTTGTAGAGAACCATAGCTCAGTGGATCAGAAGTTTGTCCCAATTGAGAGGGCAGACCCATAGCCTATTTAAATAAAGGCAAGGGAACGGAGGAAGAAGGAGGTAGGGAAGAAGAAGATGCAATGGAAGGGAAAGAAGTATCAGAAACAAGAGCAGCAGAAGAAGAACTAGATGGAATAGAAGGTGGCAATGCAAGGGATACCGACTCAGTCGTGGGAACGGAAATTGTTGAAGGCCCGGCACTAGGAGAAGATCTCCGGCAAGGTGTTCGTTTTGTCCGTGGCCCAGAAGCCAAAGGAGGCAAGGCCAATGCAAGAGGTGTAGAAGACATAGAAGGGTTAGACCAGGTCTCATCATCCTAAGAGAAGGATTAGAGATAATATGGGTAGGAGTTATCGGTGTCTTACCTCTCTCAAGAGAAATGGGCGTCGGAACAAGAGGAGCTTGCACAAAAGTACCAAAGAGATCGCCAAAGGAGGCATCCTCAGTAAGCTTTGGCTTTTTGATTAAGGCAATAAAAGTCTCTTCTTCTTCCTCTTCCATGGCTGCGACAACCTCTGCTTGTCGCTCTTCTTCAGATAACAAGCCTAAGGTGGAGGAATTAGGATTAGCCCGGCGAGCTCGCAACCACTCTTCTCTAAGATTATTAACAAAAGACTTAGTCATAGTAGGATTCTTGTACATAAAAGCTGGAAGAAGAGCATCAGCTGAAACATAAGAATTAAACACCATTATAAAAAGAGAAATACTAATCAGTAAATATAGAGTGAAATGTTTATACGTACCAAAAGAGTCATCCAAGGGAGTATCAATATTGCCTATCCCAAAAGGAAACATCAAACCCTCCATAATTAAATGCGGCAAGCTAAATTTTGCTCCCCTCAATTTAGATAAAGCAAAGGCAACAGAGGAATCATTAAGGAGATTATGGGTACTAGGAACTGGGGGTAAATCGCATATCCATTGGATAGGAAAAGGAGGAGGAGAAGGAAGACGTATACGAAAAAATTTATGGCACTATTCCCCTTGAGGGGGAATGCGGTTAAACAAAATAGCCTTAGGGCGAGATTGAAACTTGAAAACACCCATATCTATCTAGCGCGGAACGAAGAAGTGATGAAAAAGACGAGGGGATAAAGGAAAGTCTTGTAGTTTAGATACTCCAATGAAACCCATGAGAATAGAAAAAGACTGAGGGATAAGTTGGTTGAGGGGAATGTTGAAGTATACACTAACATCAGAAAAAAAAAAAAAAAAAAAAAGAATGGAGAGGGAATCGGAAACCTTGTAGAACTTGGTCCCGGAAGATGAATATACACCCTAAAGGAGGTAGATGTGGACTATCTAGTGGAGTAGGGTGGGCTATATAAGAAGGAAAACCATAAGTCGCCTTCAAATCCACCTCTTCTGTCTCCGTAAGATCAGAAGCACACGAAAGGAACCATGCAGGAGGGGAAGTTGCCATGATGAAACAGTAGAAGGAAGATGAATCGAGGGGGATGAAGAGAAAAGTGGGAAAGCGGGAGAGAACTTCTTAAAACCCTTGTTTTCCTTTCGGTCCTGTGCTAAAACCCCCAAATAAAGATAGCAGAAGAAATAGGAAAAGAAAAAGTACTCGGAATTCCAATCGTCATAAATGGGCGATGACGTTAAAGGATAAAATCAAATCCTAAAAAAAAGGGAATAAATCCCAAGAAAAAATAAGTAGAGTTAAGTAATCTTCCTCGAAAAATGTGAAAATTTTCCCTAGGTATAATTTTAATCCTTAAGAGAGTCCGATGAACATAAGAAAAATCGGTCAGGTACTATAAGTTTGGATCATTTGTATAATAAAACAACAAATCCAAATGAGCATAATAGACCGGGCAAGAGTTATATAGGAGGCATTAGTCGATAGACAGGACTTGGTTAGAGGATACCGGACGAGATTCATAAATATGAATATGAATCGGTCGGTCATAATAGATCGGCCGAGATAAATGCTATTCAAATATGTCGACCAAAGGCTCATCATGGTAAGTCAAATGACATGCACTATGATAAAACCATATGAAATTTGGTTAATACATAAGATGACATACATGAATACGAGTGTAAATCAATCAGGTAGAACAAACCGACCGATATTGAGAAAATTGCAATAGAACTGTACTAGATCGAACGGGACACAATTAACCTATAAAGTATTGGACGATATTTGTCAGCATTGATATATGCCGCCCGGTCATGATAGAACAGTCTAAACAGATAAACATAATAATATGTTAGGTGAGGTTTTATGATGACCAGCCAAGTGACATTCAACATATTCAAACAAAACATACGATCGTCATAAGAAAGAGTAAGTTTAACAATGAGAATGGATAATCAACTTTACATGAGTCCACTAGACTGTCATCACAGAGTCTCGGTCCCCTTTACAGGGATTTGAATTTAGGTAAGAAAAGAAAGTCATACTAAGGTCAGCTGAGGGAATAGATCAGGAGGCCTCTCCTCAATAAGTTTGCGACGATTTAGGAAGTTGGGAGGGGGATCACGAGATAAGTAGTTTTCCTCTCGCAATTGTTGAACCGCCCCTTTAGCTCCCACAGTAAAGGCTGCTAAGATTGACTTCACGATTGGCCTATTGAATTCAGTGGATTCAATCATAGTGGTGGCCCTTTCTTTGTAGCGAGTATCTTCGTTCGCCTTGTAGACCACCAAAGCTGTCTTGGAAGTCTTCAATTCGTCTTCTTCGATAGAGACCTCGATTTTAGCTGAATTTAAGGAGGTGTTCAAAGAAGTTATTTCATCATCCTTCAGCTGTAAGGCTTTAAGCTTTTCAGCCAACTCTGATTCATAATCAGCCTTAAATTTGCCAAGCTTGGAAGTTAATTCTTGGTTAAGATTCGTGGCTAATTTGAACTGTGTCTGAAGACTTTCAATTTGGGCTTCAAGTTGTTTCTGGGAAGTGGCAGAAAATGGGGAAGAAAATAACTCGGTAACTTGCTGTTTCAGCTTGTCGTTCTCAAGTCTCAGCTTTTTGTTCTCATTATATAAATTATGCATCAGCCGAGACAAGCCCATATTTTCTGTCCATCACTAGAAATATGATAAAGGGTTATAACATAATCACTGGGGAATGAAAGGTAAATGTTAACAAACATACCTGATTCTCGTTATGAGAAAAATGGTCAATTGTTTCTGGGGTAGTAAGTTCTTCAAAAATAGGACGAACGTTATCCCAAGCATTAGCAAAAGAACCTCCTAGCAATATGGGGAGGACGGGAATGGTGGAAGAACCCGCGAAAAAGGAGGAAGTAGGAATAGAAGGAGGAGCAAAAACTAAATAAGAAGAAGGTGAGGAAGGTAAGGATCCGAGTTCGGGAATAAACAATGGAAAGGTAAAAGAAACATCACCAGGAGCGCTAGTGCTGGAAGAGGGTGAGGCAGAGAAAGTGAGAGAAGGATAGAGCTTAGCCAAAGTAGATTCATGGGAAGGAAGGTCGGTAGGAACAAAACCTTCCGAGATAAGTTCGTCGGCTGGAAAGATAAGTCTCCTTTTGGGAGGAGGAGCCCGGGTGAGTTTGCGCCCAGGGCGTTTGCCGATAGCAACTTCAGCTAGTGATTTACCAGAACTCCCAGGAGACGTAAGTTTAATAACCAAGAGAGGGGTGGCTGATGAGGTAGCAGTAGCCGCTGGTTAAGCCACAACGGACAAAGAAGCAACAGGGATTTCTGCGGGAAGACCTTCAGGAGCCTCAAGAATTCCCGAAGAGCTGGGTACCTCAGCTAAAGGAGCCGGTTCTTCGATTGAAGGTGGTGGAGTAATAGCAGCCAGAAGCTCTTTTTCTTTGGCACGAATTGCGTCCTTCGCCAGACGCAGTTCTTCATCGATTAAAGCATCATAAAAGCTCTCCACTACATAGAAAAGAAAAATAGTTTAGTTAGTTAAAATCAACAAGAAAGAAACAGGGTTTTACCTAAAGAGCCTTGTGTATCAGGTTTGACAGGGCTTAGGCCAAACAAGTATAGAAGATCGACTCTCAGCCACTTGGGAATAAAAAGTCGACGATTTAATAACTTTTCACAATAAATAGGAAAAGAAGGATGGAGATGGAACTCTCTGACATCGGGCAAAGAAGGCAAGGAGGATTTCCAAGCATAAGACTAAGGAATGGGTCCGGGAAACTTTATGAAGAAGAAGCGGGATTTCCAAGCTTTAAGAGACGAGGGCATATCCTCAAAAAGAACCATTTTAGTTCGTGACTGGAACAAGAAAACACCAGGTTCCGAACACTTGGGGTAAGAAAACATGAAGAAATTTTGAGGAGTAGAAGGAATATCTAGCAAACGAAATAGCATGTAAGCACCACATAAATAACGAAATGCGTTAGGGGTAAGCTGTTGCAAAGGAATATCAAAATACTGGCTTATTTCGATCAAGAAAGGAGGAATGAGAAACCTTAAACCTCCTATCAATTGATCCTTTAAAAAAGTCACGCAATTAGCAGGGGGACGATGAGGATGATCATCTGGTTTCAGGATTAAGATGCTATACGCCCGTGGAATTTCATATTGACAACGGATAGTGAGCCTAGCACTTTTATCAAAGGAAGAAGACATTTGAACATACCAAGGAGCAATTTCTTCCTCAGCCATAGACAAGAGTAGAGGCTAGCAGAACAACAAATCACTTACTGAAAGCAAGAAAGGAGATCGCCGAGAAACGGTGAGCACGAGGTTTGGTCAAAAATTGCAGCAAGAAAAGAACGCTATGGTAAGAAAAGAAGGGACAAAGTTGAAAAGAAGACAAAGGGTTTAGGGTTTGAGAAATACACAGCCGTCGTTAGATCAAAACATTTTAGCTCAGTAGACGCTGAGGATTACAGAAAAAAGGGAAAAAGCTTACCATGACGTGGTAGAGAGAGAAAGTATGTGTCACGTAATCATAAAGAAACATTTATACTGGATGCGACAGATCGGATCACGCTGGGGTTGGTAACACCTCGTTGTACGCTTCCAACATTCTCTCACCAGAGGAAGAGCCAATCACCAACCAGAAAGTTTTGAAAGGAGACGTAGTTAACTAGGCATAATAAAGGGAGAGGGACTGAGTTTGACTAAGCCCAGGCTAAGGACAAGAAAATTTAAGGAGAGTGATTTAGGCGCATAACAGATTTTAAATTAATATCATTATAAAGTGCAAACTAGCATTAATCAAGATAATTTTATTTATATCGGTCGACATAACTTTGGCTATGCTAGACAAGTATAATATTGGTTTAAATAACATTGTTTGTGATTAACAAGCTAATACTGGTCGGTATAATGTCAGTCACAATAGATAAGTATAACATCGACCGAGACACTCTTGTTTATGATAGATAAGCTAATATCGGTCGGTATAACGTTAGTTATAATAGGGAAGTATTCCAGCGGTCAAGATAGCCTTGGCCATGATAAATGAGCACATCTATTCTTATAAATTGGAAGGATTCAATATAGTCACTTAATTCAATACAAAAGATTGTTTTTACACTTAGAATCTGGTCAAGTACATAACATTACATTTCCCCTCAGAACATTAAACCTCAAACAGATAACAAAAATTACAAACATAAGCTCTTGAGAAGCTTAGAAAATTTCAGTCCCACTAGAGTCAAACTTACCATGGAGCAGAAGTGGGGACATTTTACCTAGCGCAGAGGAAGCTCGTCCGAGCTTGTCAAGGCATAGAAGTGGCAATATTTTGCCCGGGACGAAGAAAACTATGAAGCAGAAAGACTCAAGGGCAAGGGGAAGGGGATGGATCTATTCAGGCCCTGGTGGAAAGGTTATCGAAAGAGCCCCCTTTCCTGCTCAAGCCCTGGAGTTCTGCAACTAGAGCCACCAAGCTTAGCCCAAGAGTAGCATGAGCTACGCGTTCGTATTGATACCCAGGGCCTATGTGGTTGTCCCTCCATGAGTAACAAAGACCTCTCTGAAGTTTCTTGAACCTTCAGAGCATTGGCACCTTTGGCTGAAAATTCGGGACTTTGAGAAACTTTATCTCTTGGGATAGCTCGTCGAACCCTAGAGTTAGCCGAAGCAAAAACTTGAATAAACTCATATATAGATCTCGCCTTGTCCAACAAAAGACGTCCTCAAAGAGGGGGATCCAAGGCCATACTCTTAGCAGGAAAGATCAGCAGGGAAGGAAAGGAACTGAGTTGGGTGATGAACGAATGAAGGATTGTAGCCCTATTTAAAGGATCGTCAGACCCAAGGAATCACAGTACTAAGGTTCACGGGATTACTGTCCACAAGATATCTGTACACAAAATTTGTAAGGTCACGTCAATACCTGTGGCAAAGTCACGGGCAGGGAAAAAATAAAAATCAAACTTGTGTCTAGTCAGTCGTATACACCTCCTTCGACTAGACTTGAAGGGAAGGCTAGTTATATGGGTTAGGTTTTATGAACCCCTGATAAAGGAGGGAAAGGGAATATACCTCCAGGGGGATAGACCAATATCGATCGGGATATACCTCCAGGGAGATAGGCCAATATCGGCCGGGATATACCTTCGGGGAGGAAGGTCAATATCATCCGAAAGATACCTTTAGCGAGACAGGCTAGTATCGGTCGGGACATGTTGGGATTTTCGGGCCGCGAAAACTGTGTTTTCGCATCGCAAAAACCCCGAAAGCCCCAGCCACCGGATCCGTGCAAAGAAAAATCTTTCAAAAATACGAGTACGAGTTTCAAAACTTCGATCTACAATAGATCTACAAAGGAAAAATCTTTTATACCTTCGATGCGTGCCCTTTTCGTATCCCGCTCGTCCACGGAGATGTCGGATCTCTAGTTGTCAAGATAGACAACACTCTATGTGTATCCACACGAACACACTAGATGGAGAAGACCAAACAAAAGTGTGCTAGCACCTAGGATGTTCGGCCAAGAAGGAGGAGAGGGAGAGCAAGAAGAGAGCAAGAGGAAGAAGATGATGTGAATTCACTTGAATGAGAAAATGAATTCTCATTCAACACAAAAGTGGTCGGCCACTTTCAAAAAGTGTAACCCCCATTTTTGCATTAAGTGTGGCCATTAAAGAGATTTGTAACCTCCATGAGGTGGCACACACATGTGCTAAATATGATGATGTGGCACCTCATCATTGGACACTTAATGCCAAGTCACAAATGATGTTGCATAAAGTCAAGTTAAACTTGACTCTTCATCTTCCTCTCAAGTCAAGTCAAACTTGACTTAATCTCTCTCATGGTTAATCTAATCCAACCATTTAATTTAAGCCAATTTAATATAATGAATCTAATTCATTTAATTAAATTGATTCATGAGTCATAATCTAAATTAAACTCATTGAACACATGAAACAACTTGAGTCCAACTCAATTAGCCCAATTAGGATTACCCTTAATCCAATTTGATTCATCAAATGAACCTAATCCTCTTGGTTCATCATATGAACCTAATCTCCACCTAATTGTCCTTAGTGTGTGACCCTATAGGTTCTTGTAACGTTGGCAATGCCCCTAAACCCATTTAGGAATATAAGTAATGAGCGGTATCTAGCAACACATCATTACTACCCAAGTTACAAGAATGTTGAGATCCAACATCACCTTGTGACTACTAATTGTGACTCCTCACAATATATGACAAGTGTCCTTCTATCCTAGACATCTAGATTGATCAATGTGAGGCATAGACCATGTCATCCTCTGACCAACCTAAATCTTGAACTCCAAGTAGACTCACTAAATCGAATGAGCTCAATATCTCATATTGATTCATTTGGGCATGGCCATGCACTTCGTGGTCTCACTCTATCAAGAATATCGATGTCGCTCCCATCATATAGGAGGGATAGATCCCATCTACATCATTCACATCCCTCTGCATAATTCATTACATGCCCAGTATCGCCTTTATAGTTCACCCAGTTACGGGTGACGTTTGACGAAACCAAAGTACATAACTCCTTATGTAGGGATCCATGGTGACTTCAGGTCCAAGGACTAGTAGTCATACTAATAGCCACATGAGAAAGTATATAACACTCATATAACGATCCATGATACTTTCTCATGGCGGGTCATTCAGTATACATTCTCCAATGCATACCCATGGGTCAACTTGATATCTCTATATCCATGACTTGTGAGATCAAGTCATCGAGTTGATCTACATGCTAGTCTTATTGCATTAACATTGTCCCTGAATGTTAATACTCGACTAGGAATGATTTAGAGTAGTGTTCCCTATATCATCTCACTATCGGTTCAACTAACCGATTGATATAGGTGAGAACCCTCTACTCAAGGACGTTATTATACTTAGTTTATTTGGCATCAATACAAGTAAGTATAATAACCAAAACAAAAATGTCTTTATTTATATAAGAATATGATACAATGAGTCTATAATACAATCATCAAATGATTAGCTCTAGGGCTCCAACTAACAACCAACTAACAGGACATACCTCCAAGGGGATAGGCCAATATCGACCGGAATATACCCTCGGGGAGGAAGGTCAATATCATCCGAAAGATACCTTTAGCGAGACAGGCCAATATCGGCTGGGACACACCTCTAGGGGGATAGGCCAATATCGGTCGGGATATACCTTCAGGAAGATAGGCCAATATCGGTCGGGATATACCTTCGAGAAGGAAGGTCAATATCATTCGAAAGATACCTTCAGAGAGACAGGCCAATATCTACCGGGACACACCTCTAGGGGGATAGGCCAATATCGGTCGGGATATATCTTCAGGAAGACAGGCCAATATCGGCCGGGATATACCTCAAAAGAAGTAGGTCAATATTGAGCGGTACATACCTCCGGGAAGGAAGGCCAATATCGGTCGGTTTAACTAATACCTTGAAAATATACTTGATAAAATACAGCTCAGTACTAGCTAGAATAATAAACATAAAGGAGCCCGGATGGGCATGGCCCCAGAACCTCATGAAAGGTAATAATAATTGATCAAACTTAGTTAAACTTAGTTCCAACTGATACAAGGGACATTGGTACATTAAGCTATCTATGATATAGCAAAAATAGAAGAGGCAAGCAGGAACGATAGAAACATTCCAAAGGACCTGTGAAACAGGATAGAAGTAAATAAAATAGTTAATGAAGATATTTGCAATATATGATTGTATAACAGGTGTTATATATTTTGGCGGGAAATGTGTTTTTAGACTATTTTGCAGGTACTAGACGACAAAGAAGGTACATCTGGGGTACAAAAAAGATTCCCTAAAAGTTATTTACTACAAGTACGCAGCTTACGTCATCTCATAACAAACTCTAACAGGCCGGGGTCCACTTCATGACTACGGAGGTTATATGAAGTGGTATAAAAAGGGGAATCCTCTCCGTTGGCTAGGTAAGTTCACATCATTGCGCACATTCATAACCCTAATTTTCAACCACTGTTCATCTTCTTCCTCCTTCGGACACACCGAGAGAGATCACTAACTTGAGCGTCGGAGGGCCTAGCCAGGGATTCCCACCCCGGGCTTAGGTCACCGACGATAGTGTTGGCTGGTCTCTTGTGCGCAGGAAGTCTTGGAGGCTCCGAATTTGGGGTTTCTCTTCGATTGGATTTCTTTCTCGTCATCGGGTCTTCATACAAGGAGGGCATTCAGTAATCCTATTCTTCCCAATCCGCTTTGGGTTTCTCGGATCATTGTTCTACAGGCATCATCCTTCACCAGCAGTAGGTTTTTTCTCCCGGATCTCCGTCTTGTCAAGCTTCTCAGACAGGATCAACGAACATATTCATTAACAAACGCCGGAGATCTTAGATAAGTAAGCGTCTCTCTTCCCATCGTTTTTCCTCATGCTCTTTATAACTTTGAAATTCAGCCTGTATTTTAGCAACTTGATTTTTGAGAGTGTCTTTCTCCAATTTAAGTTGTTCCAGTTCCTTTTGGAGTAATGATAGCTCGACATCCTGAGCCTTTCTTTGTTCTTGTTCCTGTATAATAGCAAAATCGTGTGAGGCTGAATCTTAGGCCTGCTCAGAAAGAAAGACATTATGAAGCCTCTCTACTTTCTCTAAAACCATGCTTTTATGAGAAACATCTGAGAGGGCTTTGTCCTTCAAAGTAATTTCCATCCGGAGACCAGAATGTAATCTATCCACCTGTAGCTCTAAGGTTCTCCTTTCAAGCTCTTTGTTTTTCAATGACTGTTGTAACTCCTGTAATTCTTTCTTCATAGCCTCTATTTGTTGATCTTATGAGGCTACTTTCTCGCATAATTGAGTAAGCTCAATGTGAGAAGGAGGAAGATTGACTTTCAATGTTTCTATTTGAGCTTTCAACTGGCCGTTTTCTCGGTCCCGAGTCATAAGTAGCTGGTCACGGGTAAAGACAGGCAAAGAAACAAAAATAGACTTGTGTCTAGTCAGTCGGCTACACCTCCTTCGACTAGACTTGAAAGGAAGGCTAGTGATATGGGTTAGGTTTAGTAGGTCCCTGGTGAAAAAAGGGAAAGGAGATAGCATAACTAAGAGGATAGATTAATATCGACCGGGATATAGCTTAAGAAACGTAGGCCAATCTCGGCTAGATAATACTTTGATAAAGGAAGACCAATATCGACCAAGATATACCTTAAGGAAAGTAGGTCAATATCGACCGAGATATACCTTAAGGAAAGTAGGTCAATATCGACCGAGATATACTTTAAGGAAAGTAGTCAATATCAACCGATATATACCTTAAGGAGAGCAGGTCAATATCGACCGAGATATACCTTAAGGAAAGTAGGTCAATATCGACCGAGATATACTTCAAGGAAAGTATGTCAATATCGATCGATATATACCTTAAGAAAAGTATGTCAATATCGATCGAGATATACTTCAAGGAGAGTAGGTCAATATCGACCAATATATACCTTAAGAAAAGCAAGCTAATATCGATCGAGAAATACTTTGAGAAGAGTATACCAATCTAGGCCGGGATGCATCTTAGGAAGGGTAAATCAATATCGGCAAGGTTCACACGTTTAAGATAAAAAGCCAGGATTGTTTAAAATGGTATATCTAAAATTAATTGAGTATACATGATCGTCCGGGAATGAAAAGATCTAAAGCTTTATAGAATTGTTATATATTACTAAATGGTTAGTTGAATGATGATAAATCGACCGAACAAGATCTGAGTTTAATACTCGGTCAATACAAAACATAGTATAATACCTAGCTGTCTATAATATAGTAAAGACAGGATGAACAAGTAAACTCATAATTAATTTAATAAAAATGTCTGTATAAGATTGAATAACAGGATCACCTATTTGGTGGGAAGTATGTTTTTGAACTTTTCTATAGGTACTAGACGACAAAGAAGGTACATCTGGGGTACAAAAAAGATTCCTTAAAAACCATTTACCACAAGTACGCAGCTTACGTCATCTCATAACAAACTCTAACAAACCGGGGTCCACTTCATGACTACGGAGGTTATATGAAATGGTATAAAAAGAGAAATCCTCTCCGTTGGTCAGGTAAGTTCACATTGATGCTCACACTCACGATTCTAGTTTTCAACTACTGTTCTTTTTCTTCTTCCTTCTTCCACACCAAGAGAGATCACTGACTTGAGCGTCGGAGGGCCTAGCCAGGGATTCCCACCTCGGTCTTAGGTCACTGACGATAGTGTTAGTTGGTCTCTTATGCGCAGGAAGCCTTGGAAGCTCCGGATCTGGGTTTTCTTCAGTCAGATTTCTTTCTCGCCATTGGAGCTTCGCACAAGGAGGACATTCTGGGACTTCATTCTCCTAGATCCACTTTGGATTTCTCAGATCGGTGTTCTATAGGTATTATTCTTCACCAGCAGTAGGTTTTTCTCCTAGCTTTTCATTTTGTCAAGCTTCTCATACAGGATCAGTAATCATCCACATGTTTTAATAGAGAGATTTTAATTTATAAAAGTTTCCTTTTATAACCAACAATAAAGGGAATTTTAAAAGAGAAATTTTTTATTTTTAAAAAATCCGGAAACAAATTAGGAAGTTTTAATTTTGTGTTTAAAACTTTCCTTATTTGGAGGACTTGTAGGGGCCGGCCATAAGATGGATTAAGAGGAAATTTTAATTTAATTTTCCTTATTAGCCATTGGCAAGGAAAATAAGAAAGTTTTAATTATGTTTAAAACTTTCTTTATTTGCCAAGACCAAGGAATATAAAAGAGAGGGTAGAGGTGCCTCACCTTATAAGATATCTATTATTCCTCTCCTCTCTTCCTTGGTGGTGGTCGTCCCTCATCCTTCCTCTCCTCCTTTTCTTCTTCTTCGGTGGCCGGCGGCATCAACTCTTGGGGAAATTTTGGTGCCCGGATTTAGCTTGGAGAAGAAGTAGAGAAAGGAGGCTTTATTTCTTAGCATCCCTTGGAGCTTGGTTGGTGGCTGAAGTTCTTCATCTCAAGGAGATTGCTGGTGGCCGAAACTTGCTAGGAGAAGAAGGAGGCATGGGTGGATTCTCATCTCGATAGATCGTCACCCACACGACGTCTGAGATAAGAAGAGGAATACGACAGAAGATCATGAGGCCTATAAGCTACAAAGGGTATAACTAGTTATTTGTTTCCGCATCATAACTAGCTCATTCTTTTGTTTAGATCTTGAAATACCAAACACAAGAGGCTAACGATTCTAGGCTATCAAATTTATATTTCGATTTTGTGTTTCTTTTGTTTTTCGATCTTGTGATTCGATTGTTCTTAATGGTTAAACCTAGGGTTACTATAAGGAGATTAAATATTGAATTTTGTTGAAAGACTTTGTCTAGGAAGTGGTGGATGATCCCATACTCAAGAAGGTCTAATTGTAAGGGATCAGTGGCCGGCTTGAAGGGGGGTTGGATAGCTAGGCCACCCCCAATTCGCTTTCTTCTCTACAAGACGTTAGTGCGTAGCAGAAATATGAATACTAAAACAATGAATATAAACAAGAATACAAATGCTAACACGATTCCTTTACGTGGTTCGGAGATTGCTTGCTCCTACTCCACAGCGTGTCCTTTGCTGGGTTATTGGGCCGCGAAAACCGCGTTTTCGCGTCGCGGAAACCCTGAATCACCCATGCCACTGGATCTCGTGCGAAGAAAAACTTTCGAAAATACAAGTACGAGTTTAAAACTATGATCTATAGTAGATCTACAAAGAAAAAACATTTTATACCTTTGAAGCGTGCCCTCGCAAATCCCGCTCGTCCAACGGTATGCCGGATCTCGAAGTTGTCAACGTAGACAACTCTCTAGTGATATCCACACGTACAAGATGTGTTCTCTAACACTCAAGGATGGAGAAGAGAGCACCACAAGTGTGCTAGTACTCTCTAGGGCTCTCGGGTAGGATTGGAAGAAGAAGAAAGGAAAAGAAGAGAACACACTCCTCTAAAATCTCTATGTGACTTTCACTAACCTTTCTTCTTATATTAGATTCACTCTCCTTTCTTCTCCCTTGCTTGAAACCCACGACCAAGAGAAGAGAAGGAGCAAGAAGAAAGCATAGGAGGAGGAAGATCACTTGAATGAGAGTTACACTTGCAAAATAAAACTCTTTTCATCTAATTAAGTGGTTTGTAACCTCCATGGGATACCAAGAGTCACAACTCTTGGTAACTCCCATGAGGTGGCACTTCACTTAAGTAACCATCATGATGTGGAGCATCATCATTGGCCCACTTAATGCCAACTCACCAATGAGATGGCATAAAGTCAAGTCAAACTTGACTCTTCATCTTCCTCTCAAGTCAAGTCAAACTTGACTTAATCTCTCTCATGGTTGATCTAATCCAACCATTTAATTCAAGCCAATTTAATATAATGAATCTAATTCATTTAATTAAATTGATTCAATGAGTCATAATCTAAATTAGACTCATTGAACACATGAATCAACTTGAGTCCAACTCAATTAGCCCAATTAGGATTACTCTTAATCCAATTTGATTCATCAAATGAATATAATCCTCTTGGTTCATTATATGAACCTAATCTCCATCCACTTGTTCTTTGTGTGTGACCCAACAGGTTCTTGTAACGTTGGCAATGCCCCTAAAACTCATTTTGAAACATAAGTAATGAGCGGTATCTAGCAATACATCATTACTACCCAAGTTACAAGAATGTTGAGATCCAACATCACCTTGTGACTACTAATTGTGACTCCTCACAAAATATGACAAGTGTCCTTCTATCCTACACATCTAGATTGATCAATAAGAGGCATAGACCGTGTCATCCTCTAATCAATCTAAATCTTGAACTCCAAGTAGACTCACTCAATCAAATGAGCTCAATATCTCATATTGACTCATTTGGGCATGGCCATGCACTTCGTGGTCTCACTCTATCAAGAATACCGATGTCACTCTCATCATATAGGAGGGATAGATCCCATCTACATCACTCACATCCCTCCGTATAATTTGTTACATACCCAGTAATCGCCTTTATAGTCAACCCAGTTACGGGTGACGTTTGACGAAACCAAAGTACATAACTCCTTATGTAGGGAACCATGGTGCCTTCAGGTCTAAGGACTAGTAGTCATACTAATAGCCACATGAGAAAGTATATGACACTCATATAACGATCTATGATACTTTCTCATGGCGGGTCATTCAGTATACATTCTTCAATGGATACCCATGTGTCAACTTGATATCTCTATATCCATGACTTGTGAGATCAAGTCATCGAGTTGACCTACATGCTAGTCTTATTGCATTAACATTGTCCCTGAATGTTAATACTCGACTAGGAATTATTAAGAGTAGTGTTCCCTATATCATCTCACTATCAGTTCAACTACCCGATTGATATAGGTGAGAACCTTCTACTCAAGGACGTTATTATACTTAGTTTATTTGGCACCAATACAAGTAAGTATAATTACCAAAAACCAAATGCCTTTATTTATATAGAATATGATACAACAAGTCCAAAATACAATCATCAAATGATTGGCAATAGGGCTCTAGCTAACATCCTTGAGGTGGACGAACCCTTGACCCTTCGATGGATCAATCCCTAGCAATCTCCGGCTAGCTCTTACTCCTCGGTGGAGTACAACTTCTCACAAAGCTCTATTCCTCTTACAAGATGAAGACTTAGATTAAGAGGAAGAGAATGGCTTGGAAGCTTTGGACAATTGCTAAGGAGTTATTCAACAAGCATGAGTAACCTTCTTCAAGCCCCAAAGCTTCCTATAAATAAGAGGAGAGAGTTGATTATCATATCAACTCATCTCGGCACCAGTCGACTGGTGCTACCATTGGAGGTAGCCAATGGCTACTTTGCAGCACCAACGGTTGGCAAACAGTCATTTACCAGTCGACTGCTAGTTTTAGCAGCTGACTGGTCGCTGCTGACAAAGCGAACAGAAGTATTCTGTTTGCTCCCAGTCGACTGCTAAAACATGCAGTCGTCTGGTACAGTCGACTGCTAAAACATGCAGTCAACTGGTGCAGTCGACTGCTAAAACATGCAGTCGACTGGTGCAGTTGACTACTAAAAGTTGCAACTGACTGGACTGCACCTTGTTACACACTCACACTCATCCTCTCCGGAATCGCCCTTGAAGTCCTCTTCATCAGCCTTCGTCCCTCAGATGCACCCGAGCTCACGGCTCCTCTTCATGCCATCCTTCACGTTACCTTGAAGTCTGCTTCCCTCAGCTCCACTCAGTTGCTCCTTGTCCAACGGCCCCTCGGATGTCTTCCACACCATCCTTCACCGACTCAAGGATTCGAGCCCTAGGATGAACTTCCCAAGCTTAGCTGCACCAAACTCCTCATGTGTGTTTCACCAAGTCCTGCAAGACTCAAACACACATATCAAACACCTATGAAAGCCTAACTTAAACTCTTTGACACACACATCAAAACCATGATTGTACCGATCAAAACTTAGGTCGATTGCACCAACAATCTCCCCCCTTTTTGATGTGTGGCAATATGTTTAAGTTAGGCATAAATAATAACATTGAAAATTAAAAGCAATATGTAAACATGAAGGATAATACACAAGCTCCCCCTTAACACCTTAACATTTGCTCTTCAACCTTAATTTTCAAGTTTTGCACACAATTAGGTTTCTAATTTAAATCTTCTCATTTCTCCCCCTTTGACACCATCAAAAGTTGTACCAAACATATACCCATACCAAGGTATCAATATGGACTTAAAAATACTTAAAACCAGCTCTTGAAGGTGTTGGTAAATAGCTACCAGTCGACTGCTAAACTGTCGCGGTCGACTGGCACATTACTTATATGAATTTTAGCCTTCCGAAGCCAACTTCAGAAATACATAAAAAAATTATATAAAATTCAAAAAATCATGAAATTTTGAAGACATATTTATTTTAAGGGGCTCTATCTAGGAAAAATATGTTTTCATAAAAATTCATCATATTTTTGATGTTTTGATAAAAACTTAAATACCTTGAAAATCACTCAAGTTTGTATCAAATTAAACCCTAGTTTTGAATTCATATGTTTTAAAATAACTATTCACTGTAAATAAAACATAGAATTATTTTCAACATATTTGAAATATCCAACTACGATCTATGGGCAAGATATCCATTAATTAAACATTTGCTTTCCCCATAGTTGGCCTATGATCACTAAAAATTGATACATTTCATAACTCATCAAAATGTCATAAGCATATGTTAATTATTTGTATCAACCTAATATCTCACATTTATGGTTAGAAAATAATGCGAATCATTGTGAGATAAAGGTAACCTCTACTTAGCCCTTTTGATCATGAATTTCTATCAAGGCTAAGTGCTCCCCCTTAAGGTCTCAAGTCAACCATTTTCAAAGATTTGAATTATGATTTCCATGGTTGACTTGACCGAAAATCCTCTAACTCTTACGGATTGATTTTGGCACCCAATAGAAATTCTTTCTAATTGGGTTAACCAAATATTCCTTAGGGATCCATTTTCTATCTATGGTCTTGGTTTTTGATTGCCCCTAGCAAGTAAACAATGGTAGGTCTTTTCATTGTTAGGTTCATTGTATCTTAACCCATTTTTCTTAAAACTTGTCCTTTGGCTCCCAATTATCATGTTTAGGGTTTTGGATCCAATTTCAAATTTTCTAAGGGCATTGGTAAGATATTCTACCTTTTCCCTTAATTTCCTATTTTCCTCTTCTAAACATGAATCATTTGAACTTGTAGAAGAAGCATGCATATCATTGTCCTTAGAACACATGGATTCTAATTTTTCATTAAGCATGCAAATGTCATTCTTCAAGGTTTTATTTTTCCTTTTTGCCTTGAACAAATCCTCATTTGTACTTTTAATAATATTAATTAAAACATGAGGAGGAAGATTGTATACCTCACTTACCGAGACGTCCGAATCCGATGTTTGACCTCCCCCTTCACTTGAGCTCCCTTCTTCATCTTCACTTGAGCTCCTTCCTTCTTCTTGTTCGGATGAGGTGGAGGCTACATCATCAATTCCCATTAGAGCAAAATGGGGCACATGATGCTCTTCTTCCTCCGATGACGATGGAGCATCCCATGTTGCTTTTAGGTTTTTGATTTTCTTCCCTTTTTCTTTTATCTTTTTCTCCTCCTTCTTCTTTCCTTCCTTCTTCTTTAGGAGAGGGCAATCATCTCTTATATGTCCTTCTCCTTGACAATTATAGCAAATGATCTTCCTTGTCCTACTTTTGCTTCTTGAACTTTTCCTAGCATAGGATTTGTTAGATGAAAATTTTTTAAATGCTCTTCTCATTTTTCTTACCATATACGCCTCTTGGTCACTATCCATTGAGGCGCTTGATTCTTCGGAGTCGGAGGATGGTGGGGATGAAGACTTCTTCTTCTTACCCTTTCCCTTGTTTGCCACAAGGGCTACTCCTCTTGATCTATGGGCTTCTCCATCTAGCCCTTCAACTCTAGTTTCGTGGAGCTCCATTGTTTAGAAGAATTCATCTAGAGAAGATTTCTCTAGATCCTTTGAGATGTAGAATGAGTCTACAATTGAGCTCCATGTTGAGGTTCTTGGGAAAGCATTGATGGCTTTCATTATGATGTCTCGGTTTGTAAGTGTCTCACCTACACTTGTTAGGCCATTTAAAATTTCCTTAATTCTAGAATATAAAATTGATACCTTTTCTCCTTTTTCAAGCTTGATATTGGTGAGTTGAGTTCGAAGGAGGTCTCTTCTTGCCAATTTTGCTTCCGATGTCCCTTCATGAAGCTTCACTAGCTTTTCCCATAGTTCTTTAGCGCTTGAGTAGTTTCCAACCCTTGTTATTTCTTGTTGGGGAAGGACATTTAGTAGATGATGTATTGCTTTTGAATTCGCTAAATGTTCTTCCCTTTGCTTCTTGCTCCACCTTGTTTTCTCAAGTATCTTATTGTCTTGATCACTAGGCACTTCGAAATCATTTTCCATGATTAGCATTATGTCAAAATCGATTTCAAAAAATACCTCCATTCTCTTCTTCCACCAAGAGAAGTCCCCTTCAAATTTGGGTGGATGAATATTTGAGCCGGCCATTTTGATGAAGTGCTCTTCTTGGCAATTAGTCCGTTAAAGGGCGTCCTTGCTCTGATACCACTTGTAAGGGATCAGTGGCCGGCTTAAAGGGGGGTTGGATAGCTAGACCACCCCCAATTCGCTTTCTTCTCTACAAGAAGTTAGTGCATAGCGGAAATACAAAAACTAAAACAATGAATATAAAAAAGAATACAAACGCTAACATGATTCCTTTACGTGGTTCAGAGATTGCTTGCTCCTACTTCATGGTGTGTCCTTGAGGTGGATGAACCCTTGACCATTCGGTGGATCAATCCCCGACATTCTCCGGCTAGCTCTTACTCCTTCTCGGTAGAGTACAACATCTCACAAAGCTCTCTTCCTCTTACAAGATGAAGACTTAGATTAGGAGGAAGAGAATGACTTGGAAGCTTTGGACAATTGCTAAGGAGTTATTCAATAAGTATGAGTAACTTCCTTCAAGCCCCAAAGCTTCATATAAATAAGAGTAGAGAGTTGATTATCATATCAACTCATCTCGGCACCAGTCGACTGGAAAAACCATCAGTCGACTGGTGCTACCATTAGAGGTAGTCAACGGCTACTTTGCAGCACCAATGGTTGACCAACGGTCATTTACCAGTCGACTGCTAGTTTTTAGCAGTCGACTGGTCGCTGCTGACTGAGCGAACAGAAGAATTATGTTCCCTGCAAGTCGACTGCTAAAACATGCAGTCGACTGGTGCAGTCGACTGCTAAAACATGCAGTCGACTAGTGCAATCAACTGCTAAAAGTTACAGTCGATTGGTGCAGTTGACTGCTAAAAGTTGCAACCGACTGGACTGCACCTTATTACACACTCACACTCATCCTCTCTGGAGTCACCCTTGAAGTCCTCTTCCTCAACTTTCGTCCCTCAGATGCACCTGAGCCCGCGGCTCCTCTACATGCCATCCTTCACGTTACCTTGAAGTCCGCTTCCCTCGGCTCCACTCCGTTGCTCATTGTCTGGCGGCCCCTCGGATGTCTTCTACACCATCCTTCACCGACTCAAGGATCTGAGCCCTAGGATAAGCTTCCCAAGCTTAGCTGCACCAAGCTCCTCATGTGTGTTTCACCAAGTCCTGCAAGACTCAAACACACATATCAAACACCTATGAAAGTCTAACTTAAACTCTTTGACACACACATCAAAACCATGATCGTACCGATCAAAACTTAGGTCGATTGCACCAACACTAATGTCTCGCCATGTTTAACCTGGAAGTCAATCTCTGAAATAAATATTTAATCGAATTTGTAACATGGGTGGATTTGGATTAATAATGTTAAGCATTGTTTGCGATCCAAGTCTAAACCTCTAAGAATAGATAAGTTGAATTTAGAATCAATAATGTTAAGTTCTACTTGTGATTCCAAATTTAATTTCTAAAGAACACAATAGGTTGTTAGGAAAGGTTCAGGACTTGTACAAAATTTTTGTACAGGGGAATCAGTACAATATTTCGGGTAGCAACCAACAGGGACATGGAGCAAGAGTATGATCTCTTATAACTCGGTCAACCAGCTTAGGAGTCTAGAATATATTGACATGAGAGAAAGCTCACTTATAACATGACCGGATAGCTCGAGAGACTAGAATAGACTAGCATTGATATAGCCAAAATTTGTTGAACAAAGATTATCGATTAGCTTCAATATCAATTGGTGCTACCCTTTAAAGTTTTGATTGGGCTTTTATTTCCTTGAATCCACTCAGAGTCCATATTTTCTCTTGATAAATTGAGCCACCACTAGGGTTATTGGGTTTTACTGATTGACATTTTGTTAATCTAAAATTATTGATTGGAATTTTCATTGGTAACAATGCCTCAGAATTGGTCTTTCACGTATGTTGATCGGATGAAGACGTCGATTGCACTCCATCGATTGGCCTTGCCAGTTGGATGTTTGGTCGAGCATCAACTAAGTTGATCCCACTATGTTCTTGAATGAGATCCTTGTGAGGGGAGCGAGGTTAATCTTTCATTTGCTTCTCTTGGCTCTATCATTCAGTGGAGCTTCTTGGCATACCGGTGGCATTCATTCGTAGAGTGCTGACGGGATTTATGGTAATCACAAAATTGAGGTGCCCACTAGAGGGTTCAGCAATAGAAGTTCGAACAGCCTCGACGTGCCATACTGCCCTTGCTTAACAGACCAACAAAAGTTTGGTCGAGGATCTATAGGGCGCATTAGAGGTTATGGTGGTTTCCAATCGGTTGAGTCGATCGAAACTAGAATAGGCACCTCCTTTTTTTTTGGGCGAATTGTACTTCCTCTACATTGATGTACTTGGTTGTCCTTCAAAGTAGATAGTCAAAATCTCTTGGGGGCTTCTTGATTAGAGATCAGAAGAAGTCTCCCTCAGTGAGCCCTTGGGAGAAGGCACTTATTAATATTTCTGAAGTGGCAAATGGAACATCTAGCTCCACTTGATTGAAATGTTTGATGTATGCCCTCAGGGACTCCTTGGCACCTTGTTTGAGCGTGAACAAACCTAGGTGAGCCTTTTGATATCAGCAGCTACAAGCAAAGTGGTGTTAGAAAACCTTACAAAAATCCTTAAAGCAATAAATGGACTCAGAAGAGAGTCGGTTGAACCATCTCTATGTCTTACCAGAGAGAGTAGTAAAGAATACTCGACACTTGACACCATCGGTATATTGGTGAAGGATGGCTATATTTTCAAATTTGAGAATGTAGTCTTCTAGATGATTCGCCCCTCCATATTCTCCTATTGTTATGGGTCAGAAGTGGTTTGGTAGCTTATCCTCCAATTTCTCTTACGAGAACGACATATTGATCCATCCAGGAGAGCTACCGCCCATCAAGGCTTTCCCTTGGCGCAAATCCCGCTTGAGCGCATCTCCAAAAGATGATACTTGGGGCCTTACTTCTCATCCCATCTCCTCAAAAGGAGTGTGAAATAGTACCCGATGATGTGCTATTAGGGATGGTAGCACAACCAATAGGTTGATTGGTTGGATGGGTGGTTGTACATAGCTAGCCGCTAGTGGAGGAGGAATTGGCTGAAACCAAGTTGGGCCTTCTACTCGAGTCCCTCTTTAGTGTGAGGACCCATCCTGGATGTGGCCAGATCATGTGGTAACATACCAGCGACAGCTGCTTGTTGTTGTTGCATTAACCTTTGTGCTTAGGCAGGTACCAACAACTCGAAATCATCTTGAGATGGGGTGATGTTGGAGAATCATTCAACTTCTTCCATCTCTATGTTTCATATTCAGGTGAAAGTTCTCATAGACAATGTCAAATTTGATCTTTTCTGAAAGTTACAGAGATAGCACATTAGGAAAGGTGGCTCTAACGTTGACCAGGAGAAGACTTTGCTAGGGAGAAATGATGACGCCTGACCCTCCTTCCGGCTCCTTTCTACACACACTTGAAAGAGCTAATAGAACGCTAGGTCAAAAACCAGGGAAGGAGCCCCTAGCATAGGTCCTCAAACATTCAAGTAAGTATACGATCGAAATATACAGAAGATGAATAATAAAATGAGAGTGCGTGTTGTAAAGTTGACTTAGAATGTATTGCATACCTTACCAGTAGAGAGAACCCCTCTTTTTATATCACCTCTCATAATCTTCGCAATAATGAGGTGACAAGAAATATTTTGTGCTAGAAGATGTTGGGTGATGGAAGGCATACAGTATAGAATTTGTACAGTTATTCTTCAAGGAATTTTCAATTATATGTAAATGAACAGCCTCGTATAACCTCTGCAATAATAAAAGAAGTTGTATAGCCACCTTCGTTAGAAGGTTTCATTATAAGTATATGTCAGATATCAGAATATTCCCTAACGAATAGCTATTATTCTAATAGGTTGTTATGATTCATTGATAATGCAATCTCCTGAGAAAATCTGATCGGATATTTAGCCGACTAGTTGTATATTATATTGGCAAATCAATACATAAGAAACAAGGTACCAAGTCCCATAAGGTCGTCCATCCCCTGAGCCGGTCAGCTATATACTATGTGATGTTGGGGATCTAATATTAAAACAATAGGGAGTCAAGTTCCATAAGCTCGGCCTGCTATATGACTGACCGGTTATATGTTGGGATACTTGACTCTGAAGGATGGAGAACTAAATCCTGAGAGATCCGATCGGTACTTTAAGTTGATCATCATATGGCAGGAGACTTGCCTTTGAAGTGATAACCTGAGATCTAGAAGTTCAACCAAGTCTATAATGAGAATTGCCTTATACATTTATCTTTTGTACATATGAGAAATGGGTGTGTTAAGTTGTGTAAACCTACCCGACGTTGTTACCAACCGATTATATGAAGGAAGGCTATCTTGTACACTCATCCAACCATAAGGTTATTCATGTTATGTGTATGAATTGGTATTGAGCCCCCTAAGTTTGACCAGTTTAAGGCCTGACCGACCATACGTTGTACTATGAGAATGGGAAGCTGGGTCCTCTGAATCCGGCATGACTTTTAACTGATTGGATCTATGGTAGGTCAACCATCCCATAAACCCGATCAGCTATTAACTGATTGGATATATAATAGGTGTCTTAGCACATGAATGGAGCACTACTGTAGTGTCTGAAATCCATCCACGCTAACTCCATGCATAATTAGAGTAAGGAAAATGTTAAATTTAAATAATTTAGGTTTATTAGCAATAGTTATGAGTTATGTGATTTAAATTTCGAGATGCCTAGGTTTAGGAAGATTTTTAAAAAATTATAAACATACTAAGTAAGGTAACCTCTAGTTTAAAGATTAAGCCAAGATTTAAAATTTAGACAATTCCCTAAATCTGAATAGGTATAAAATTTATATCCCAAGGGATATAAAATCCACATATGTTTTAATTAAGAGGATTTATGTAACACCCACAAAATTATAAGATAAATATATGGGTGTTATTTGCTTTAGAGAATAAAAGTAAGAAGAATCAAAAGAAAAAGAAATAAGAGAAATAAAAAGAAGAGGTGAAGGTTTGAACCTTGAACCTCTCACAAAGGATAGAAATAAAGTTATGTATGATAACCACTAGGATAATGAATAACATATGAATGGAAAATGATAGGAATTGTAGTAAAAGTGGGGATATAATTAAGTGAGGGAACAAGAGAAAAATCAAGTAGCTTTCTTCCTCTTGTTTACCTCTTGGTTAAGAAAAAGGAGTAAGCAAAAGACAAGTTGTCTTTTCTTTTTTTTTCTCTATTTTCGTGGGGATTAAGAGAGTAAGGATGAGAAGAGTTAAGGGAGATGAATGAGGACATATTCTCATTAGAAAAAGTATATACATGAATTAAGGAGAAAGGGAAGCAAAGTTCATCTTTGTTTCTTCCACCCACTTAGCATAAAAAGGAAAGAAAGAAAAGAATTTCATTTTCTTCCTTCTTCCTCACCATTGCCGAAACTAGAGCTCTCCTCCCTCATCTCCACAAGCCAAGTTTAGGTTTTCTCCCTAAGAGAAAACTAAATTACAAGAAGGAGCCTTCAAGGTGTACCCTTCCAAGCAAGAGAAATCAAAAGGAGTGCTAAAAGAAGAAGCTCCCTTCTTCCTCTTCACCAAGGGTACCATTTCCTTAAGGATTAACAAGTAAACACTATGTAAGCTTCCCCTCACCTGTGGTACAATAGCTCATATGGTTTTCCATGAAGATAGATTGCTAAAAAACCTAGGGTTGCTTTATGGAAATTTCGGCCAAGACAAAAGGAAGAGTCTAAGAAATTTTAAACTAGATATGCTTATTATTTTTCATGTGACATGTATCTTATGTAGGAGGTTAATCTAATGTTTCCATGCTAGAATGATTAATTAGAACCTAGATCCATGAACCTTAGACTCTCGGCCAAGCATGAACAAGAGGACTAGGTAAGCTAAAGACTCAAACTAAACATGCTCCCTTGTTCTTGTGTTATGTACCCTATGATAATGGTGTTGTTAACTTTTTCTCTTACTTGTATGTTGATTGAAACTCCATTTTCATGCTCAAGAATATTCGGCCAAGGAAGAACTAAAGGCCTAGGAGAGCTTTAAACATAAAACTAAGCATGCCATGATTTTTCCTAAGACAAGATATGAAGCCAAAATGTTATGCCATGATTGTATGTTGGTTTTGAATTCTATTTCATGCTTATGAAGATTCGGCCATGTTGAGATTTGAGGCCTAGGAAAGTTTAAACCAAGTCTAAGATGCTCATCACCTTCTTGATGAAATGATATGAAACTAGTTTGATGTTCTTATGGTTGCTTGTTACATAGAAATTTGGTTACATGTAACTTTCGGCCACACTAAGTTTTAAGGCTAGGATGCTTAGATTTTAAACTAAGTTTACTCATGTTGTTTCTTGTAATGATGCCATGAAAATTGTGTAGGGTTTCCATGCTTTTAGGCCACATGAAAAACAAATCTATGCTTAACATGTTTTGGCCACTATTGGTCTAAAGGCCTAGGGAAACTTAGAACCCAACTTAAATAGGCTCATGATGTTTCTTGTGATAAATACTATGAAATGTGGTTGTGGTTTCCATGCTCTTATGCCACTAGAAACCTAGTTTCCATGCTTAACATGTTTCGGCCACCTTAGTTTAATGGGCTTAGGAAGTTTGGAACTTGAACCAAATGTGCTTATGATGTTCCTCATGAAATGTGTAGGATATTGGCTTAAGGATCAACACTTTCATGCTACATGTAACCTAGAATAAGGCTTGCTAGGGTTCGGCCATGATAAGGTTGGAAGCTTAGGGAACTTAGAACCCAAACTAAATATGCTCAAGTTGTTCCTTATGAAATATGATATGATATGAGTTTAGGGTTTACATGTTTGTATGTTGCTTAGAACTTGATTACTCTTCATGAAGGTTTCGGCCATGAAAGAATTAGAAACCTAGGAGGGCTTAAAAATTTAGGTTAACATGCTTATGATCTTTCTTATGATAGGATGTGAAGTTATCATGAGACTCTTATATTTGTATGTTGTCTAGAGATCGTGTCCCTACTCTTGACTTTCGGCCATAATAGGTTTAGTGACCTAGATGTGCCTCACATGCTATGTTATGAATTAAGAGATGTTATTTGATGATTCCATGAATGATTATGTCTTTCTATGATAGGTGATATGCTCATTTATGTATACTTATGATCCATGCATGATAATGTCCTTTGTGATGTGCTATGTGCCCAATTATGCATGCTTTATGATATGATAAATGATATGTTCATTATGTATGCTTATGATCCATGCATGTGTTGTGTGCCCAAATATGCATGCCTTATGATGTGATAAATGACATGTTCATTATGTATGCTTATGATTCATGCATGTGCTGTGTGCCCAAATATGCATGTTTTATGATATGATAAGAAACATGATATGCATGAAGGGATAAGAACTATGATATGTATGACATGATACTTTACTTTATGTATGGCTTATACCAAGGGTGGGCTCCATAAGCGCCCCGGGGTCGATGGACTAAGAAACGGGCCTCGTTAGGGATGGGCTCCTAAGTGCCCCTAGGTCGATGGACTAAGAAATGGGCCTAGTATGTATGCCTTGTAGAGTTCAAGACTTGCTGCCTTGGACCTACATAGGACGCGCGCATTTATGTATGTGGTACAAGCCGGGGCCCTAATCATGTTGAGATTATGTTTAAGTATGTATATTATAAGTTTTCAAAAGACATGTTGCATATGTTTCATGATACATGTTTAGGAATTCACCTTGCATATACTTTATGATTATGCCATGATATTTATGATGATGTTATGCTATGTCAGGATACATTTGATGTTCATGTTAGAATATGCCATGATACTTTATGATGATTATATTACGATATGCCATGATATGCTGCTTGATATGATAAATTTGTTTCCATGCAATTTGACTTGTGATTTGGATATGTTATACGGTTTTTGTGAGTAGGAAAGGAACTTACTGAGCCATGAGTACTCACAGCTTACTTTCTTGTACCATAGATAAAGGCAAGGAAAGGATGTACTAGGGGAGCAGCAGGAGGGGCTAGAAGGATGTGTGTGGTAGTGGCTTGGCTAAAGGGAAAGACCTGCTTTTATTTAATAAGGAATATGTTATGTTTATGTTATTATGACTCCATGACATTAAGTATGTGTTGGGTATTATGACTCAAAAATCATGTTAGGTATGCTATGTGGTTCTTTTATGTCCATGGTGATTTTAAAGTAAGAAAAGTTGTTTTTAAATTCTATAAGTAAGACTTCCGTTGCAGTAAGTAAGTATGTGTATGTCCAAGTAACCCCCGTCGCCTTAGCAGGAGGGGCGGGGCGTTACAATTTATTTGATTAATTCATATTTAGTTAGAACTGATTAGTTTAAATAGATAAATTTAGTTAGATTTAATTAATTAAGTTATCTTACATTTATGGAACTTGGGTTGATCAATTATATTAAAAAAATGATAGGACATAAATATGTATAAAATTTTTTATATATCCAAAAATTTATATAAAAATTTATATGATTTAGTATACATAAAAATTTATATGACCCATAGATATAAATATGTATAAAAGTTACTACATATCCAAATATGTATAGAAAAATTTATATGATTTAGAATGTATAAAAATTTATATAACCCATAGATATAAATATGTATAAAATTTATTACATATCCAAATATGTATATATAAAAATTTATATGATTTAGTATGTATAAAAATTTATATGACTTATCATGTATAAAAAAATCTATATGACTTAGCATGTATAAAAATTTATATGACTTAGCATGCATAAAAATTTACATGACTTAGCATAAATAAAAATTTAGTAATTACGAATAAAACATTCAAAGTATGGATTAGACATGGCAAAACCTATATAATATATACCTTGGATTTTCACCATCTCCCAAATCCTAATCCTCACCTTGAAACCCTAGCCGACCCTAAGGTTCTTCCCCACCTTAGATTTTTTTTGCTGGCTCAAGCTCTAAGAGGAGGAGAAGGAGAGGGTTGGTAGCTAGGAAATCAAAGGCATGTTCTATATCTCATATCATGTATTAATTAGTTCATATAAACTATGGATGTTTAGATACCATGGTAGATTTGATAAGTTTCAGATTCCAAGTTTAGCTTTATGTTCATGTTTCTTCTTACTTTTTATCATCATAACTTTATAAGATATATGTGTGACTTTCGAATTTAGGTTTAGGTTTATGTTTATGTTTCTTCATACTTCTTATCATGATAACTTTATAAGTTATATGAGTGAATTTTGGATTCTAGGTTGAGATTTATGATTATGTTTCTTCTTACTTCTTATCATGATAACTTTATAAGTTATATGAGTGACTTTCAGATTTTAGGTTTAGGTTTAGGTTTAGGTTTAGGTTTATTCTTACTTCGTATCATGATAATTTTATAAGTTATATGAGTGAATTTCATATTCTAGGTTTAGGTTTATGTTTATATTTCTTCTTACTTCTTATAATGATAACTTTATAAGTTATATGAGTGACTTTCGGATCTAGGTTTAGGTTTATGCTTATGTTTCTTCTTACTTCTTATCATGATAACTTTATAAGTTATATGAGTGAATTTCATACTCTAGGTTTATGTTTCTTCTTACTTCTTATCATCATATCTTTATAAGATATATATGTGAATTTCAGATTCTAGGTTTATGTTTATATTCATGTTTCTTCTTACTTCTTATTATAATAACTTAATATGAGATTAATTTCGGATTCTAGGTTTAGGAGATTATGGAACCTTGACCATGTTTTTGATAACCTTGTAATATATATAGATTTTGGATTTGGGTTAGTTATGCTGTTTCTTCTTACTTATTATTATGATAACTTTGTATGTTTCAAATTTTAGGGTTTAATATGCTATGACATTAATCATGTTTTTGATAACTTTATAACACATGATAGTTCCGGATTTTAGGGTTTAACATGCTATGCAAGTAATCATATTTATTAACCTTGTAGTATAGGTTAGTTTCAGATTTTTAGGTTTAATATACCATGACATTAATCATGCTTTTGATAGCTTTATAATACATGATAGCTTTGGATTTTAGGGGTTTTACATGCTATGCAAGTAATCATATTTATTAACCTTGTAGTATAGGTTAGTTTTGGATTGAGGGTTAATGCTATGACATTGATCATGCTTTTGATAACTTTATAATGCATGATAGTTTCGGATTTAAAGTTAAGATGCTATACACTCAATCATTTCTTGATAACTTTATAATGCATGATAGTTTCGGATTTAAGGTTAGGATGCTATGCATTCAATCATTTCTTGATAACTTTATAATACATGTTAGTTTCGGATTTAAGGTTAGGATGCTAAGCACTCGACCATGTTTGATAACCATATATGTTATATGTTAATTCCAGAGTTTAGGTTTAGGATATTATGACCTTAATCAAGTTATGATTCGGGGACCTACGCCTAGGGAGCTTACCAAGTTATGATCCAAGCAAACCCGAGGAGCTTATCAAGTTATGATCCGGACAAGCTCGAGGATCTTATCAAGTTACGATTCGGGGACCTATACCCGGGGAGCTTCCCAAGCCGCGATTTGGGTACCCTTGCCCAGGGAGCTTACAAGCCTCGATCCAGGGACTCATCCCTAGGGAGCTTACATTATTGGTAAGACATGTCTCAAGGACCTACGCCCATAAAGCTTACTAAAGATATTAATTATAATATGTATGGGTAGGGGTTTCCGCTCCAATTTTCAGATCCCTACTAACTTTGTTAGGGGATAATAACATGAAACTAAGCCCTCGGGTAACTATGTTCATGTTTATATTTCGCGAGTAGTATATTCATGGTCATGCTTTGCATGTATTATGCTAACGATTATGCTTTAGTTATGCACATGTTTGTACTTTAGTTATGCTTATGTTGACGAGTTAGTTATGCTTATGTGTATTCTCTAGTTAGGTTTAAGAATTATGTTTTAGTTATGCTTATGATTATACTCTGGTATGCTCATGTTATGCATTAATTATGAAATCATTTATGCTCTGCGAAATGTATGTTTACGTTTATGCTTTAGTTATGATATGTAATGTAAGTAGCTAAGAGTAAAATTAGTTAGTGCAAGTTTCCTCATTAGAACACATGATTATAAGAATTAATTAATACATATTATGATTTAAACATACTGAGTCTTTAGACTCATAGTGTTGATTGTTGCAGGAGAAGAGATGCATTAGACAGAAGGATTCGACTAGTGAGCAAGCTCGGGATAGAGGCGGTACAACTCAAAGATCTTTCAACTTATGTTCTGCATTATTTAGATGCTTTCTTTAGGAAGTATAAACTATGAAACTCGATGACCAGTACTTAATGTTTACAAGTGGATCCTATTTTTGAAGAACTACTTGAGTACTTTTGATAAATTTAGAATTTATGTGTGGATTCAAGTACTTCTATGTCCAGGTAAAAAAAACATGACTTATTTAAGATAACTTAGGGGACATTTCAACTACCCTAGGGTCTAATCGGCTCTTTGGCCAGTCATCCTCATACTAAAGGCCTTAGAGCTAGGCGAGGAGCAATAGTCCTATTGAAAGTGACCCACTGGCTACCACCTCCCCTTAATTTTGACTGCCAGCCTCGCTTTGACTTTGACTGCCACATCAGATCTAGGGTCGCTCGTAATATCCCATATCAGTGATCATCAAAGTTTGCGATGAATTTTTATTTTCGTCATAATTACAGCGATGAATATGGCGACAACAAAAATATTCGTCGTAGATTTGGAGACAAATTTTCATTATTTCGTCTCAAAATTTGGTGACACTTTTTTGCAATGAATATTTTGTTATCATAATTTTTATTGCAAAATGATTTTGCGATGAATTTTAATATGTCCCTAAATCACTATTTTTTTATAGTGAGGGTTTTTTTTTTGTTGATTGGGCACTTGTTAATTGACAAAATTAAGGTTTGTCGATCAACTAGATCAGGGTTTGCAAGTTGACTAGATCAAGGATTACTAGTTGATGGATCAAGAATTTTGGCAAAAGAATATTTATATTTGAATTCGACTATATTTAGGCAGTTGAGTTGCATATATTGTCATTGGTCTCCAATATTGGCCACTTTTAAACCATATAGTCAACTGACAGCGGTTAGAGGCATCTGAAATGACTTCAAGAACAAAACAATATAAACTTTTGGATAATCAAAACCCATTGAATACTTTCTTCATCTCTTGTGCTCAAGTATACTAAATGCCCAAAGCAATCCAATCCCTTTGACAAGGTTGAAAGTTTTATCTGTATCAATCTCTAAGCCCTTGATAATCTCTTCTCTATGCTTTTGAAAGTTTAGATTAACAACGTAGTACACTAAACTAAAACACTACCAACTTTATCACTTCCTTAAAATTAATTTTTCTAAATAGAAAATTTTACCAAAATCAACTTTTAAAAAAAATCTAAATAATTCTACGACCTAAGATCATCATCTAATCTATATGGATTTTAGGGATTGAGACACCAAAGACTATTGATGATTGCAGATGATTTTTACGTTAAAGGTAAACTTAGTAGTAAAGAGATGACAATTAAAAACTTCCAAGTGTCTAGCGGAGGAGATGCATGTGGTAGTCATCCATCCCACAAGGTCACGAGCGAGAGGCAATCAACTAAGGGTGGTAGATGTTAAGGTGAGGACATCAAACACTTGGAAGATGGAAGCACAATGTTGATGATGGCTACAAAAATGGTTAGAAGGATGACTATTTTGGATAGGGGTGACCATTTGATTCAAATTGAAAAATACATCAAACTAAGAACTAGATAGATATCTGTGTCAACTGAAAAAAAATTGAATAAAAAAAAAAGTTTTTTATCTTGTTTTTTCAAATTATATAAGGTCATAAAATAAAAAAAAATTGTCAAGTTAGTTTCATTTAGTTTGTATTGAACATAGTTTTTTTTTCTTATTTTTTATAAAAAAAAAAAAACTTATGTAGCATTACCACCATAAAAATTGGGTTTGCAATTAGAGCTTTAGATATATAATGATTAGAAATGTCTACCATTACAGAGGAAAAACAATTGCTATTTAATTAAAACTATTCATTGTATATGATAATTGAGAAATTTAAAAAGAGTAAGTTTTGGATATAATTTAGAGAATAGTATTTTAAGAATTATGTTATACAATGTAGATTATATGTTTTGGTTCGAACTAATTCTCAGAAAAAAAAAACCATAATTGAAATAAATTTTATAATAATAACAAATATAGCTATCATGAATGCAGAAATAAGAAAAAGTTGGCTAAATCACCAATTGATGGCAGAAATCAAGGAGGCAGGTTAAGAAATATTTGTTCAGTTTTTCGGGCCGTGAAAATTACTTTTTCGCGTCACGGAAACCCTGAATCACCCTAGCCAACGAATCTCGTGCGAAGAAAAGATTTCAAAACAAAATTACGAGTACGAGTTTCTACTTAGATCTACTCCTAGATCTACATGAAACGAGTTATACCTTTGAAGCGAAGCCCTTCGCGTTCCCGCTCGTCCAAACGGTGTCAGATCTCAAGAGTATCAAGATACATACTCCTCTAGAAGTATCCACACGGACTCGTAGGTGGAGAAAAACACACAAAGAGGTGTGCTAGCACCTATGTGTGGTTCGGCCAAGTTGAGGAGGAGAGGGAGAGGAAGAGAGCTCCAAGAGAAAGAAGAAGGAATAATGCACTTGAATGAGGAAAATCAATTCATTTTCCCATTCAAAAGTGGCCGGCCACTTCAAATTGTGTAACTCCCAAAAATTGCATTAAGTGCAATTAATGTGAAGATATTAAAGAAAATGGCTTTGTAACTTCCATGAGGTGGCACCCATGATGATGTGGAGTAACATCATTGGTCCACATCAATGCCAACTCACCAATGAGGTGGCATAAAGTCAAGTCAAACTTGACTTTTAATCTTCCTCTCAAGTCAAGTCAAACTTGACCAAATCTCTTCCATGGTTGATCTAATCTAACCATTTGATTCAAGCCAACTTAATATAATGAATCTAATTCATTAAATTAAGTTGATTTAATGAGTCATAATCTAAATTAGACTCATTGAATACATGAATCCACTTGAGTCCAACTCAAGTTAGCCCAATTAGGATTACTCTTAATCTAATTTGATTCATCAAATGAATCTAATCCTCTTGGTTCATCATATGAACCTAATCTCCATCTAATTGTCCTTAGTGTGTGACCCTATAGGTTCTTGTAACGTTGGCAATGCCCTAAACACTTTTAGGAGCATAAGTAATGAGCGGTGTCTAGCAACACATCATTACTACCAAAGTTACAAGAATGTTGAGATCCAACATCACCTTGTGACTACTAATTGTGATTCCTCACAATATATGACAAGTGTCCTTCTATCCTAGACATCTAGATTGATCAATGTGAGGCATAGACCGTGTCATCCTCTAATCAATCTAAATCTTGAACTCCAAGTAGACTCACTCACTCAAATGAGCTCAATATCCTATATTGACTCATTTGGGCATGGCCATGCACTTCGTGATCTCACTCTATCAAGAATATCGATGTCTCTCCCGTCATATAGGAGGGATAGATCCCATCTACATCACTCACATCCCTCCGCATAATTTGTTACATACCCAGTAATCGCCTTTATGCTCCACCCAGTTACGGGTGACGTTTGACGAAACCAAAGTACATAACTCCTTATGTAGGTAACCATGGTGACTTCAGGTCTAAGGACTAATAGCCACATGAGAAAGTATATGACACTCATATAATGATCCATGATACTTTCTGATGGCGGGTCATTCAGTATACATTCTCTAATGTATACCCATGTGTCAACTTGATATCTCTATATCCATGACTTGTGAGATCAAGTCATCGAATTGACCTACATGCTAGTCTTATTGCATTAACATTGTCCCTGAATGTTAATACTCGACTAAGAATGATTAAGAGTAGTGTTCCCTATATCATCTCACTATTGGTTCAACTAACCGATTGATATAGGTGAGAACCGTCTACTCAAGGACATTATTATATTTAATTTATTTGGCACCAATACAAGTAAGTATAATAACCAAAATCCAAATGTCTTTATTTATATAGAATATGATACAATAAGTCCAAAATACAATCATCAAATGATTGGCTCTAGGGCTCTAGCTAACAATCTCCCACTAGCACTAGTGCCAATCAGTGTAGGCTCTAGGCCCAAATGACCTAGTGTGACCATCATGCTTCCTCTGTGCCAAAGCCTTGGTCAAGGGATCTGCGATGTTAGCCTCTGTAGGTACTCTGCAAATCTTCACATCTCCTCTCTCGATGATCTCTCGAATGAGATGGAAGCGTCGTAGTATGTCTTTGGTCCGCTGGTGTGAGCGAGGTTCCTTCTCCTGTGCTATAGTTCCATTGTTGTCACAATAGAGCTCAATGGGGTTAGCAATGCTAGGAACCACCCCAAGATCAGTGATGAACTTGCGGATCCAAACTGCCTCCTTTGCCTCGATGCAATGAATGCATTTCGTAGAATCGACCATCAGATCCCGCTTGAACTCTTCCAAATGACACCACCATTAATGCAAAATAAGAACCCATCGCGATCTATAGTCATCCCGGTGGCCTCGAAGCTAGCATCATCAACCCTTTACAGCTAGCTCATCATTGCCTCCATATATCAAGAAATATTCTTTAGTCCTTCTTAAGTACTTAAGAATATTCTTGACCGCTATCCAGTGACTTTCACCTGGATCTGACTGGTATCTACTCGTCATGCTCAAAGCATACGAGACATCAGGTCGAGTACATAGCATGGCGTACATGATCGATCCTATGGCTGAGGCATAAGGGATCTGATCCATGCGGTCTCTCTCCTCTCTAGAAGAGGGACCTTGAGTCTTCGAAAGACTCACGCCATGTGACATCGGCAGAAATCACTTCTTGGAGTTCTGCATGGCAAACCGAAAGAGTACCTTGTCAATATATGTACTCTGACTTAGGCCAAGCAATCTCTTAGATCTATCTCTATAGATCTGTATCCCTAGAATGCGGGATGCCTCACCTACGTCCTTCATTGAGAAGCAACTCCCTAGCCATGTCTTGACAGACTGAAGCATAGGGATGTCCTTTCCCAATGAGCAGTATGTCATCCACATACAATATGAGGAAGACAACTATGTCCCCTACAACCTTCTTGTAGACACAAGGTTCATCTTCGTTCTTGATGAAACCAAACTGTTTGATTGCATCATCGAATCGAAGATTTCAGCTCCGAGAAGCTTGCTTTAGTCCATAAATGGACCTATGTAGCTTGCATACTCTGCTAGTATGCTGTGAATCTACAAAACCCTCAGGTTGTGTTATGTACACATCCTCGAGTAGGTTTCCATTCAAAAACGCTGTTTTGACATCCATCTGCCATATCTCATAGTCATGGTAGGCTGCAATAGCAAGCATGATCCGAATGGACTTAAACATAGCTACTGGAGAAAAGATTTCATCATAGTCAATACCATGAATCTGCTTGAAACCTTTAGCTACCAAATGACCCTTATAGATATGTCCATCCATGTCAGTCTTTCTCTTAAAGACCCACTTACACCCAATGGGTTTTACCCCTTCAGGTGGATCAACCAAAGTCCATACTTGGTTGGTGTACATGGATTCCATTTCGGATCTCATGGCCTCTAGCCATTTCTCGGAATCTGGTCTCATCACAGCTTCCTGATAGGTGGTAGGCTCATCCTCTATGAGCACAATGTCATCATGGTCAGACAAGAGAAATGAGTATCTCTCAGGCTGACGACATACCCTATCAGATCTGTGAAGAGGTATGTCTACTTGAACTTGTTGTTATTCCTCAACTCCTTATGGAACATCATCATCCACAACACTTTGTGGTTCCAGTTCAACTTCCATCGAGGCTTCAGTGCTATTGTTCGCATCTTGAACTTCTTCAAGATCGAACGTGCTCCTACTAGTCTTTCTAGAAACAAAGTCCCTTTCTAGAAAGACCCCAGTGTTTGCCACAACTCCCTTGTGCTGACTGGGAATGTAGAAGTAATATCCCTTAGTTTCCTTGGGATATCCAATAAAGTAGCACTTGTCGGATTTGGGTCCTAACTTGTCTGAGACTTGACGTCGAACGTAAGCCTCACAACCCCAAATCCTCATGAAAGACACCTGGGCATCTCTCCCAGTCCATATCCTATATGGTGTCTTTATCACGACCTTGGATGGAACTCGGTTGAGTATAAAAGCAGCCGTGTCTAGAGTATAGCCCCAAAGGAATGTCGGAAGATCAGTGTGACTCATCATAGACCGTACCATATCTAATAGGGTACGATTCCTCCTTTCGGATACACTATTCCACTGTGGTGTTCCAGGAGGAGTGAGTTGGGATAGAATCCCACACTCAGCTAGGTAGTCACGAAACTCATGGCTAAGGTATTCTCCACCTCGATCGGATCGAAGTATCTTAATACTCTTGCCAAGCTGGTTCTGTACTTCATTCTTGAATTCTTTGAACTTTTCAAAGGATTCAGACTTATGTGTCATCAAGTACACATAACCATATCTACTGAAGTCATCAGTAAATGTGATGAAGTATCTATAACCGCCTCTAGCAGCAACATTGAAAGGGCCACATACATCACTATGTATGAGTCCTAACAAATCAGTTGCTCTCTCGCTATGCCCACTAAAGAGAGTCTTGGTCATCTTGCCTCGTAGGCATGACTCGCATATCTCATATGATTCAAAATCAAATGAGTCCAGCAAACCATCCTTATGAAGCTGGGATAAGCGCTTGTCATTTATATGACCTAAGCGACAGTATCAGAGATAGGTTTGGTTCAGGTCATTTGACTTGAACCTCTTGGTATTTATGTTATAGATAGGGCTCTCAAGGTCTAGAATATAGAGTTCGTTTATCAGAGGTGCACTACAATAGAACATTTTGTTAGTTAGAGCCCTAGAGCCAATCATTTGATGATTGTATGGACTCATTGTATCATATTCTTGTATATTAATAAAGGCATTTGTTTGGTTATTATACTTATTTGTATTAGTGCCAAATAGACTAAGTATAATAGCGTCCTTGAGTAGAAGGTTCATACCTATATCAATCGATTAGTTGAATCGATAGTGAGATGATATAGGGAACACTACTCTAAATCATTCCTCTTCGAGTATTAACATTCGGGGACAATGTTAATACAATAAGACTAGCATGTAGGTCAACTCGATGACTTGATCTCACAAGTCATGGATATAGAGATATCAAGCTGACACATGGGTATGCATTAGAGAATGTATACTGAATGACCCGCCATGAGAAAGTATCATAGATCGTTATATGAGTGTCATATACTTTCTCATGTGGCTATTAGTATGACTATTAGTCCTTAGACCTGAAGTCACCATGGATCCTACATAAGGAGTTATGTACTTTGGTTTCGTCAAACGTCACCCGTAACTGGGTGGACTATAAAGGCGATTACTGGGTATGTAACGAATTATGCAGAGGGATGTGAGTGATGTAGATGGGATCTATCCCTCCTATATGACGGGAGTGACATCGATATTCTTGATAGAGTAAGACCACGAAGTGTATGGCCATACCCAAATGAGTCAATATGAGATATTGAGCTCATTTGATTGAGTGAGTCTACTTGGAGTTCAAGATTTAGATTGGTCAGAGGATGACACGGTCTATGCCTCACATTGATCAATCTAGATGTCTAGGATAGAAGGACACTTGTCATATATTGTGAGGAGTCACAATTAATAGTCACAAGGTGATGTTGGATCTCAACATTCTTGTAACTTGGGTAGCAATGATGTATTGCTAGATGTCGCTCATTGTTTATGTTTCTAAAGGAGTTTAGAAACATTGCCAACGTTACAAGAGCCTATTGGGTCACACACAAAGAACAAGTGGATGGAGATTGGGTTCATATGATGAACCAATTGGATTAAGTTCATATGATGAACCAAGATGATTAGATTCATTTGATGAATCAAATTGGATTAAGAGTAATCCAAATTGGGCTAATTGAGTTGGACTCAAGTTGATTCATGTATTCAATGAGTCTAATTTAGATTATGACTCATTAAATCAACTTAATTTAATGAATTAGATTCATTATATTAAGTTGGCTTGAATCAAATGGTTAGATTAGATCAACCATGGAAGAGATTTGGTCAAGTTTGACTTGACTTGAGAGGGAGAGGAAGAGTCAAGTTTGACTTGACTAATTTCCACATCATTAGTGAGATGGCTAGATGTGGACCAATGATGATGCTCCACATCATCATGGTATGCCACATCATGGAGGTTACAAGCCTCCATTCTCATTAATGTGGCCGGCCACATTAAATGAGTAGGAGTTACTCATGTGGCCGGCCACACAAGTGAATCAATGGGAATGAATTTTGATTCATTGCTCTCATTCATTTCATCTCCTTCCTCTAGTCATTCTCCTCTTCCTTTCCTCCTTCTTGACCGAGAGTTTCAAGTAAGGTGAAGGTGGTTGAGTGAGTTCCAAGAGCAAAGGAAGAGTGAAGGTCACAAAGGAGGGATACTACTTCTTGAGTGTAAGACATTCCTTTTGCATCCTTTCTCTTCTTCCTTTTTAAATCCTACCCAAGAGCCCTAGAAAGTGCTAGCACACTTGGGGCTCTCTTCTCCATCCTTGAGTGCTAGAGAGCACTTCTTGTTCGTGTGGATATCACTAGAGAAGTATCTACCTTGATACTTTGGAGATCCGACACGTACCTTGGACGAGCGGGATTTGCGAGGGCACGCACCAAAGGTATAAAGTGTTTTCTTTTGTAGATCTACTGTAGATCGTTGTTTATAACTCGTACTTGTGTTTTCGAAATTTTTCCTTGCACGGATCCTACGGCTTTGGGTGATTCGGGGTTTCCGCGACGCGAAAAGCGGTTTTCGCGGCCCGAAAAACCCAACACATTTCGTTTAAATAGACGGAACAACATTTGTTCTTTATTATAAACGAAAAACCTTTCTTGTCCAAACAAGAAACAGATATAATGTTCTTAGTTAAAGCAGGCACATAACAACAATCATCTAATTCTAGTACAAGTCCAGAGGGCAGAGATAGATGGTAAGTTTCTTCAGCAATAGCAGCAACCCGTGCTCCATTGCCTACTCGTAGGTCTATCTGAAGCTTCGTTAATGCCCTGCTATTTCTCAGCGATTGTACATTAGTACAAATGTGCAAAGCACATCCGGTATCTAATACCCACGATGAAGAAATAGAGAGGTTGACTTCTATAACATGTATACCTGAAGTAGAAATCTTATTTCTCTTCTTCGTAAGATCTTCCAGGTATTCTTTGGAGTTCCTCTTCCAGTGCCTTGCTTGTCCTTGTTATAGGTGACAAAGATGTTCAACCATATCGTAAGCGCCCATCAACTCATGTTGCTTCTGAAGCTCAGAGTTCATGGTCGCGAGCATAAGACAGGACACATCTAATGCGTCATCTTGATGCTTCTTGTAAGCATCTCGGTCTGCTCGCGTGGCAGTGGCAGGAGGAGCCTCCGGAATGGGCTGCTCCAGAACGTACAGTTTACGTTCTTGGGTGAGAACTATTCTCAGGTTCCTGTACCAGTCTAGGAAATTTGCTCCGTTGAGCTTGTCCTTCTTAAGGACAGATCGCAGAGAGAAGGTGTTCATATTCGACGTCATGGTAATCTACAACAGAAATAAATGCAGAAATAAATATCATATTCTTAATCATTTAATTAGGTCTTTAACTAAATGATGCTCCCATTGAATTCTATAATTCATGTGGGACAAGATCCACACACATCATACTAACCCTTGAGTTAGCTTTGGCTAATACGCCCAAGACTTGGTATGATCGGTAGGTAACGATTACCAATTACATCTCTATGTAACTCTTGTTTATAGGTTCAATATCCGCATTTATATTAAAACTCGAGTTAGCTTTGGCTAATACGACCGAGAGTTAGTATATATGTGATTTTGACCTATCTTTCCAACCGTTGGAAGAATGCCTATAGTTATACTCGATCCAACCGAGTTAACTAGGAATACTCAATCTAATTGAGTTGTACTCACCCATGCGTTGATAGGCGGGACCAAGATTGTCCCTCCGTACTCTACCAAGATAGTATGTGTTGCTCTGCTTTGGTATATTCAACAACAACATGCGATCGAGGTAGTGGTAGGTATCACAGCATGGTAGGCATTACGAGTTGACGTGATTTAGATCTAATCTAAACGATGATGCGTATCATATACTCGATAGATCTAATCTAATCGAAGGGTGCATCATGTGTACGACTTAGATCTAATCTAATCGTAAGGCACTAATTAATTACTTAATTAACTAGCATGCATCACATACACACAAAACAATTAATTAAATAATTAATCAAATAATTTTGTGATTATGTCATAGCCCTACTACGATCTTCTCAAGCCAATGAAAAGATCGGATGGTCAACCTAAGGTCAACAACTTCTCAAGCTCCTTCCTTTGACCACCTCGTGTTGCTCGCGCCCTCATCGTAACTCCGTCTCGAGTGGACCTTCCACCGCTTCAAAATTTACATTACATTTTGAAACTCGAGTTACATTCGAGTCTAAATCTAATTTACAACAAGAATAAAAAGAAAGGCACGACGCGCAGGTCGTGAAAAATAAAAACATACAACACACACATCACATCACGACACGTAGGCCGTATTATGAATTACAACACGAATTATCCAATCAAATTGGGTCTTTGGGCCATGACTATCACAAAAATAATATATAATTCAAAATTATATATTTCTATAATTTTCTATAATTTTTTTTTTATAATTTTTACAATTTTTACGAGTACAATTTCCCAGCGGTTCCGTTTAGCGGTCTTCGGGCGTAATCGCGGAACGAATCCCCTTGCGGGGCCAGGGGCAGCGCCCCTACCCACGATCTAACCATCGCGAGGGTTCCATTGCGATCTAACAACACCTTAGCCCGCTGTCCCAAAAAGTTTTGGGGCGAAACTTGGTCGTTTTGGAAAAATCTTCCCGGTAGCGGAAGCCTACAAGCGCCGAAACACTTGTGCTTCGCTTCTACGAGAAAATTACCCATAAAAACTATAAAAACATGAATTTACAGAAAATTTACAGATCTATATTTTTCATAAAAATACGAATCTAAACTCGTACTCGCTTCGCACGTGGCTCTGATACCACTGTTGGGTTTTTTGGGCCGCGAAAATCGCTTTTTCGCGTCGCAGAAACCCCGAATCACCCTAGCCAACGGATCTCTTGCGAAGAAAAAAGATTTCAAAACAAAATTACAAGTACGAGTTTCTACTTAGATCTACTCCTAGATCTACATGAAACGAGTTATACCTTTGAAGCGAAGCCCTTCGCGTTCCCGCTCGTCCAAACGGTGCCAGATCTCAAGAGTATCAAGATAGATACTCCTCTAGAAGTATCCACACGGACTCGTAGGTGGAGAAAAACACACAAAGAGGTGTGCTAGCACCTATGTGTGGTTCGGCCATGTTGAGGAGGAGAGGGAGAGGAAGAGAGCTCCAAGAAGAAGAAGAAGGAATAATGCACTTGAATGAGGAAAATCAATTCATTTTCCCATTCAAAAGTGGCCGGCCACTTCAAATTGTGTAACTCCCAAAAATTGCATTAAGTGCAATTAATGTGAAGCTATTAAAGAAAATGGCTTTGTAACTTCCATGAGGTGGCACCCATGATGATGTGGAGTAACATCATTGGTCCACATCAATGTCAACTCACCAATGAGGTGGCATAAAGTCAAGTCAAACTTGACTTTTAATCTTCCTCTCAAGTCAAGTCAAACTTGACCAAATCTCTTCCATGGTTGATCTAATCTAACCATTTGATTCAAACCAACTTAATATAATGAATCTAATTCATTAAATTAAGTTGATTTAATGAGTCATAATCTAAATTAGACTCATTGAATACATGAATCCACTTGAGTCCAACTCAAGTTAGCCCAATTAGGATTACTCTTAATCCAATTTGATTCATCAAATGAATATAATCCTCTTGGTTCATCATATGAACATAATCTCCATCTAATTGTCCTTAGTGTGTGACCCTATAGGTTCTTGTAACGTTGGCAATGCCCTAAACCCTTTTAGGAGCATAAGTAATGAGCGGTATCTAGCAACACATCATTACTACCCAAGTTACAAGAATGTTGAGATCCAACATCACCTTGTGACTACTAATTGTGATTCCTCACAATATATGACAAGTGTCCTTCTATCCTAGACATCTAGATTGATCAATGTGAGGCATAGACCGTGTCATCCTCTAATCAATCTAAATCTTGAACTCCAAGTAGACTCACTCAATCAAATGAGCTCAATATCCTATATTGACTCATTTGGGCATGGTCATGCACTTCGTGATCTCACTCTATCAAGAATACTGATGTCTCTCCCGTCATATAGGAGGGATAGATCCCATCTACATCACTCACATCCCTCCGCATAATTTGTTACATACCTAGTAATCGCCTTTATGGTCCACCCAGTTACGAGTGACGTTTGATGAAACCAAAGTACATAACTCCTTATGTAGGGATCTATGGTGACTTCAGGTCTAAGGACTAGTAGTCATACTAATAGCCACATGAGAAAGTATATGACACTCATATAACGATCCATGATACTTTCTCATGGCGGGTCATTCAATATACATTCTCTAATGTATACTCATGTGTCAACTTGATATCTCTATATCCATGACTTGTGAGATCAAGTCATCGAGTTGACCTACATGCTAGTCTTATTGCATTAACATTGTCCCTAAATGTTAATACTCGACTAGGAATGATTAAGAATAGTGTTTCCTATATCATCTCACTATCGGTTCAACTAACCGATTGATATAGGTGAGAACCGTCTACTCAAGGACATTATTATACTTAGTTTATTTGGCACCAATACAAGTAAGTATAATAACCAAAATCCAAATGACTTTATTTATATAGAATATGATACAATAAGTCCAAAATACAATTATCAAATGATTGACTGTAGGGCTCTAGCTAACAATATTTCATTGTGCAGCAACAGTTCGCTCATAGATCTATTTAAGATGAATAATGATCATTGAACTTGCTGATTAAATCAAACGAAAAATTTCCAAACACCTCTTCTGATTAAGCAAACACCAAGATCTACATTAGCATGTTCCAAATGAATATATACACAAGACAAAAAAAAATGGCAAATATTTTCTCACAAAAAGAATGTGTAAAAATTTAACTACACATGACCTGAAGTTATATATACCCTGAAGTGGACCCTTTATCGACTCAGCTTCAATCTGATATTCCTGTAAAAGTAGATTTATGGGTTGTGTTTTCTGATGACAATGGTGAAGTTTCAGGACCAGAGTCATGACACGAGGATACTTGGAAGGGAAATCGGGAGCCAGCCTTCTTCTGGCCTTCCACACTAAGGTCGAAGAAATCGCTGATAAGACCAGGCTTTGTGATCTTTTGTGAGTTGATGTCGATCTCAGAAGTCAGCAACCTCACAACAGTGGACATCGTAGGACGAAGCTTCGCAACATCTTGTGTGCACAGAAGCCCAATCTTCAAAAAATTGTATGCTTGTTTCATGTCTAGATCATCAGCTAAGTAAGTGTCTACGATGCTTTCAAGCTCACCACGCTCGTACAAGGCCCATGTCTGCAATCATGAGAAACCTGACTAATTAATAATCAAATACCAAACTTCCATGTGTCATTGAATGCCTGATCACAATAACAAGAATAAAATCACATGATGGAGAAAAATCCCCAATAACATATGAGGAAATTCAATTTTGGGGAGAATTAGAAGATGGTGTGTCCTCAAGGTTATGTCATCCAACTAAAAAGCAGGTAATATCAATATATTATGAAGGTGAAAATGCATATATCTCATCAGGATGCAAGAATAACTGTCTTGTAGCTTAAATCACACCAAGACTTGAAAAATAAAATTCCTAATGATTGTTGTATATTCCTGTGTGCACACCAAGTCTAGGATTTCTTTGGGAATTAGTATTCTGAATTAATAATTATGGAAGGGTGATTGCCACTTGGTCCATGAAAGATTTGCTTTAGATATTGTACACACTCCATTAGTGGACTCATTATGGAAAAATTGGAAGGAGAAATGATGTGAACCAAATATTTCTACCTGAAAAAAAATCTCATCATCCAAAAAGGAAAAAAAAAGGATGAAGCATGTATATTACCCGTTCAAGTAGAAATTGATCTTCAGAGGGCAACCTTGTATTTGTGTTACACCTGCCGGTAACTATTTCCAATAGTAGCACACCGTAGCTGTACACATCTGACTTCCTTGTCACTTGCCCTCTTATTGCATATTCGGGAGCTAAGTAACCTCTGAAAACAACAACAAAGGAACAACTTAACAAATGAATCTAAATAGGGTGGTAAATAAATTGGATGGAGTGCAACTGCTTAATAAATTCCTAATAGGATGCTACTTTATTCATTTGTGATGGAATGCAAAGTTATAGCTGCATAAGAAACTCACTACAAGAATAAGGCCATAAAAATATAGGAAGTACAATAGTGGAATTACATTGTTCCAGCAACTCGAGTGCTGACATGGGTTGTATTTGGTGGAAGAAGTTTTGCTAAACCAAAATCAGAGATCTTTGGCGTAAGATCCTCAGCAAGAAGAATATTGCTTGCTTTGATGTCCCTATGAACTATAGGAGGTTGCACTTGCTCATGTAGAAATGCCAGTCCACGAGCAACACCAACACAAATTTTCACTCTGGTTCTCCAATCAAATCGGATATCATTATATCTGGAACCTGAGAGTAAGAGTTTTAATCATAGTGAAGAAGCATATAATCATGTTACAATGTGCTAATAGGAAATTGAATTACCGAGAAGGGTTTGTGCAAGGCTATTATTCTCAAGATAAGGGTAAACAAGTATTCTGTGATCTCCTTCAATGCAGCAACCATACAAACTAGCAAGATTTTCATGTTCAATATCAGAGATCACACTAAGTTCGGTCAAGAATTCCCGTACTCCTTGTTTTGATTCAGAAGATAGGACCTTTACAGCAACATTTTTCCCATTTTTAAGCCTTCCCTAAAAAAGTAGTCAAAAAAAGTAATTACTAGATTCATATACTCAATCGAATTGATTAGTTATTGTCTGTAAAGTTTACCTTGTACACAGGTCCAAAACCTCCCTCACCAACCTTATTGGCATGGCTAAAACAGCCAGTTGCATTTTTCAACTCCTTGTATGTGATGATCTTTAGATTTTTAATTTCTGGAATATCTGGAAAAGACTCAGTCAGAAAGTCCTTCAAGGCAGAAAGAGTTTTCCAAAATGTAGTATATTAAATGCAGTATATTAAATGCATAACAAATGTAACACAATTTAGAAAAGACAGTGAAAATTTAATCAGAGCACCGCCTGAGACATACCATGATTATGCTTATTACTTTGATGGTCAAAATTTATCCTTCGAAAAAAGATAGAGAAGCAACTCATAATGATATTCTCTGTATGTTGCTTAGCTCAGTCAAACACAATTTCCTGCAAAAAGAAATTTACAATTTCTTTTTAGAATAAGGGAAGACTGCCACTTTTAGCAAATCAAGGATGGAATATTTGGACACCACAAAAAGGGTTCTGTAAGAGTTGATCAACTATCAAGCTAGCCTACTCACTTATAAACATTCATAAATAGATGTACAAGGAAGAAGACAAACAACAGTTTTATAATTTGTCATTGACGCGTTTACATGAAAATGAAATTATGACTTGTAAGATTGATCAAAAAATATATAGGTTCAGATGTGGTGTCAAAGCATGAATGCATTAAATAACTTGTCTAGGTTGATTAATATAGTGGTCTCTTTCATCAGACTAAACAAATAAAAAAGAGATTATTAAGTTGACATTTCAAACATTTATATATAACTTAAATATTAAGCCCACAAAGTTATGAGATAATTTAAACAAAAAATCCATTGCAACATCAATGTAAGTAATTTCTAGAGGAATGAAAAAAGAAATGATGAGAAGTGGGCAAAAGATGGAGAGGCGACCCTAAGTATCAGATAGAAGTAGATTTTTAGTATACTTTTTTTTTTGCCACTAATAAACTAGGCCATGTTGCCTAGCACCACATTGGAGTCTTCTAGGAACTCGTCAAAACAATTGGTTGGAAGATTCCACACAAATATACAAAGTTGGTTGCAATTACTAATGTAGGATCTGAGATGTTTATCTAAAAATAATAAATGTCAATCATTGATATGAGTATTGAATTAAATCTGATTGGAAAAGGAATAATGATGTGCGTAGATTATATATATTTTTATGCATTCTTTGACGCACATCTACTCGTATTTCATGAATATAATCTATATGTATTACCCAATTTCATTATATGCATTCTTTGCTTGTTTTGATTGAAGGACGTAATTTGGAGCGAAAATGGAATGGAAAGGCACTTGAAACAATTTTAGAGGATCAACAACAAGAGTCGTGCCAAGAGGCAAGGCCGTGTACCCTTTCCCGAAGCAAAATAGAGGTTGGTAGTGCCCCGTCACAGCCATGCCCCCCACCAGAGACAAAGAAGGCTCCAATCGTGTGCCCCAAAGGCACGGTCATGCCCCCCACTAGAGATGAAGCCGTGACATTAGGCACGGTCGTGCCTCCCAAAAGAAGCTAATCAAGCCCAAGCCGTGTGAAACCACATGGCCGTGTGCTTCTTCCAGAACCGCATCAAGGCATGGCCGAGTCACATTTTTAGAGCCTAATCAAAAAGGGGTCATGTCTTTCAGCGACACGACTGTGCCTCTCCGGTCGTGTGGCGTGGAATAGGAGCCGTGAGCGTAAAAACAGGGCTATGTTGAATATGAGCAGACTGCACACTTATTTTGAAACGGCCATAACTTTGTACTCGATTGAAATTACGGACTGTTCTTTATATCGAAATGTAGCTAATTTCAAGATCTATAACTTTACTTCAAGGTTCAACAGAGAATAACAAGGTCTAGCAGTGCTAAAAGGTACGGTCGTGCCTCCCAGCCACGGTCGCGTCACACCCTCCGCCCAGATTGCAGGCCAAACTTTAAACCATCATAACTTTCTGCTCGATTGGAGTTACGAGCTATTCTTTATATCAAAATGTAGATAGTTTCAAGGGCTACAACTTTGGTTCAGGGTGGAACATGAGAAAACCAGGTTTAAGGGGGTGAAAAATCCATTTTCTCGGAGCCCTGTAAACCTGGCAGATCCGAACAGTTTAGATGAGGTATAAAAGGGTCAAGAATCTCATTTTTTGACTCACCTTGGGTTTGGGACTTCGTCCCTCTCCTTAGGAAAGGGTTCTCCCCTTAGGGAACACCCTAGAGCATTCATCTTCGTCGATCTGTACAATATGACCACCTCCGTAGCAAGAACTCCAATCTAGAAGACTAGCGACACATTATTAAGCATTTCTCTTCTCCTTTCTTTATGATTTGTGTTGTAGAATGCTATTTTTCATGTCTCTAGTTTGTTTCTTCTTTGCAATAAAGTAGATTTCTGATTCATAGGATGTAGGGAGTATTTGTGATGCGATGTTGATGAATGAATTATGTATATATCATTTCCTTGTTCAATGAAATGTTTATGTCATGTTCTATATGTATTGTGCCTTCTATATGTTTGATGAAATGTGTGAATAGTGTAAACATGTAGATGTATATTGATTGTTCACCCTGTAGGGGGATACTTTAAATTGTATGACCGAGGGGCCTAGTGACAAGAGTATCTCTTTAACCGGATATTTAGAGTATCATCTTGAAAGGGAGGACAATTTCTCATAAGGAAACATCTAATTAGGCTTAATGGGTTATCTCTAATCCTATGTTAATAAGGTGGCATTTGGTTTAAGGGTTTGAGAATAAGGAAATGGATTCATGCCCAAACCTTATATCTGGTTGATGGGAATGAAATTAAAATTTTGGAATGAAACCTGAAAATTTGGGCATTGATGAAACCCACATCCTTCCTCCCTTGGGTTTTGATAGGAATAGGAATGAGAATTAAATTTTGAACGAAAATACCCTTAATATATTTGTTCAAATTTTCTTTCATATCACTTTCTCTCTCCTTATTCTCTCTTATCATACTTTCTCTCTCCTCATTCTATCATCACACTTTCTCTCTCATCATATTTTCTCTCTCCTCAATCTCTCCCATCATACACTCTTCCTCCTCATTTTCTCTCATTATACTTTCTCTCTTCATTCTCTTCATCATACTTTCTCTCTCATCACACTTTATCTCTCCTCATCCTCTCTCATCATACTTTATCTCCCATCACACTCTCTTTCCTTATTTTTTCATCATACTTTCTCTCTCATCATATTTTCTCTCTCATCATACTTTCTCTCTACTCAATCTCTCTCATCACACTCTCAACTCATTTTCTCTATCATACTTTCTTTCTCTCAATTCTCTCCCATCACATTTTCTCTCTTCTCATCCTCTCTCACCATGCTCTCTCCTATCACACTCTCTTTCCTCATTTTCTCTTAGCACATTTTTCCTCTCTTCATTCTTTCCCATCATATTTTCTCTCTCATCACATTTTCTCTCTCATCATATTTTCTCTCTCATCATATTTTTCTCTCACATCTAATTTTTTTTTTTTATTTCCCTCTAAGGGTAAAAAAGAAAATTTTAGTTTATTCCTATGGAAAATATTCAACTAACCAAATATTATTTTTAAGAGTGATATTCATGATTATATCCATTCTCATTCCACAATATTCGGAGATCATAGTGACAAGGGTATCCCTTTAACCGAACTTGCTAGGTTACCTCTCCTACTTAGTAACATCGGATATCAATAGGAGTAGCACTCCAACATGACGTCGCAGGGTAGTGTCCGTATTTAGTTAGACTTCCTACATGTGCATAAGGATGGAGGTAAGGAGAAGAACAATGCATAGGGACATTAACTAACATAATAGTGAAACCGAACTCCTAGAATCATTCCCCCAATCACTCTTTCCCTCTCTCTACTCTCTTTTCTCTTCTCTCTCTCTTTCTCTCAACCTTCTCTCCCTCTCTTCAATCTCTCTCGTTAGTTCGCAAGCGCCAAAGTCAACTTTTGACTATCTAGATAACTTACTTTGCAACATCTCTAGTGTTTAATCAACGGTTCCTATGAATTTGACAATTTTTTATATTACTTACGACGTTTCCGTGCACTTACAGATTCGTAACAAATAGCCACAAAGTAGAGATAAATGTGAATCACCAAACTAGATATAATTGATAGATGGAAAAAAAGACCATCTTGTCAACATTTAGTCTTTGCACAAGATAATCAAAGTAAAATTGGTCAGGATACAATCTCATTTTCTAAATATACTAATTTTCTATACTATTTCTGCCTTAACAACTGAATGATACTTAACATGGAAAATTTATCAACTAAAATGAACGGTTTGGTCAAGAAAGTGAAAAATTAAGATGCAGCACTCTTCATGTAGCTCTTGGTGAAGGGGTGCGTCAAATATAAGGTGGACTCGGTGCTGAAGTCCAGGGACACCTAGTATTGAAGAACGGACACACTTGAACACCCTTTATTGAGAGCTCAACTCCTAGCGTTGGAGAAACAATTAAATTACAAAGTATTCCCTTTCTTAATATACTATGTTGACTTACAAGGGGGATAAGAATCATGTAGCATTCCAAAATGTTGAGACTAATACAATTGGTTAATATTGTCACTGATGATGAATCTACTAGATTAATTCGCTTTCATTCAGATTCCTATTTTCCTATCGAGCAAGTAAAGAATAAAAACTGTTTTCGAACACTACTTCTGAGCATCCTCAAATGTGTGTTCTCATTTGATAAGAAGATCCGGCGGCTCAAATAGTCCAGAATAGAAACAAAAGATAGAAATCATTAGCGCGAGAAAACAAACGGGAACAAACCGACACAATATTGAGCTCCCAATGGGAGAGAAATTTAAAAATGAATGAAGGATACCTCTGAACCTAGATGAGAGAATCAAGAGACGAAACAACAAAGGCCGAGCGCTGAGGAACCACACCAGTACCGCAACGTCGGCCGGCGAAGTCGTCTCTGAAATGCCTAAAAGTAGAAAAAATAAATCGGGGGAGACCGAAACCCCATCGAAACGCAACACTAAAAATCGGCGAGGGAAGTTACCGGAAACTCCTCGGCGGTGCGCAGGCCAGCAGGCGGATAGGGAGGCGATAGGGAGACTTGCAGCAATTTCATATATTAAATGAAGTAAACGGCGACACGGACACGGTGGCCCCTCCGGCTCCAGCGGTCGCAATCACGCGCGTTCGAATTCAATTTGACAACAAAACCCAGAACGCAAAACACGACCAAGCCAACTGGCGACTTGGACTCTTTCGGATGATCACGAGACGCGATTGCTGCTCTGTGTATTCCCACAGCTCGTTGAGCCGGTTCATTCAAAAGAACCGGCTCGGTTCGTCGAGTTGGGCCTTTGTAGCGTACCCATCTGGTCACCTGGTCATTGGTCAACAAGTAGCGTCTCAGCTGGGGTCGTGTTCTGATAAATAAAACAGGGTGGAAGAATTATATTTTTTTTAATGAAATTTGTCACTGTAATTGGTATTTTTTATATAAAAATAATTCTTTGTCAAAGTGAGAGACGTCAATAATTTAGAGCCACGTTGTACACGGGCCTAAAGACTCGTCCAGATAATGGAGATAAAAATAAAAACCAAAAATTTCAAAGAGCAAGTGAACAACTAAGTAGAATTTAACTATACACGAGGTAAAAATAGATAATAGGTTTTAAATATTATTTCAAATAATAGATAGATAATTATTAAAATAGATATGTTGTGCCCAAAAGATGTTCATATATCTCTATAATAGTATGATATCATTTTGGGCCTAGGCTCTCATGGCTTTACTCTTGGGCTCTACCCAAAAGGTTTCATTCCAATGGAGGTATCTTGCATCCTTTTTACCCCATGATCTTTATCAAATCTTTCCAATGTGAGACTTTGATTGAAACCCAATAATCCTCCCCTCAAACGAAGGACCACAATTACTCTCATAGTCCGGGTCTCCCTGCGAGCATCTGGTCATCCTGACCTGCTCTGGGCCTCCTCGCAAGCATCCATGCTCGGTCACGTTGACCTACTTCGGGCCTACCTGCGAGCATCCAGGCACCCTGACCTACTTACCTCACTACAAGTACCCGGTCACCCTGACCTGCTTCGGGTCTCCCCGTGAGCACCGGTCACCTTGACCTACTTGCCCCCTACAAGTATTCGGTCACCTTGACCTGCTCCGGGCCTCCCCGCTAGCATCCGTGCTCGGTCACCTTGACCTACTCTAGGCCTACCTGCGAGCATCCGGCCACCCTGACCTACTCGCCTTATCACAAATACTCAGTCACTCTGACCTGCTCTAGGCCCCCCTCCCGCGCGAGTATCTGGTCATCCTGACCTGCTTCGGGCCTCCCTGCAAGTATCTGGTCACCCTGACCTACTTGCTTCCACACAAGTATCCGATCACCCTGACCTGCTTCAAGCCTCCCACGAACATCCGGTCACCCTGACCTACTTCAAGCCTCCCACGAACTTCGTTCAAGGCCGCCCCACATGGCATCTGGTTTGTACCATGGCTCTGATACCATTTGTTGTGCCCAAAAGATGCCCACATATCCCCACAATGGCATGATATTGTCCACTTTGGGCCTAGGCCCTCATGGCTTTGCTCTTGGGTTCTACCCAAAAGGTCTCATTCCAATGGAGATATCTTACATCCTTTTAACCTCATGATCTTTATCAAATCTTTTCAATGTGGGACTTTAATTGAAACCCAACAAGACAGATAAAATAAAAGAGAATTTATTAATTTACTATATAATTATAGAAGTGTGATATCACAGGTCCAAAATCAGTTCAAAATCGGATTATTTTTAAGTAAAAAAGCTCTATTAATTCAGCGGGATCTATAAAAGTACCGAAATAGCTAATGATATATTATTTCATAGGTTACTTTTATTGATAAAGTAAAGTATGTATACGAGTTCACAAGTTTTGTATTTGGTGAGGTAAATATTTAATTTTACTTCTACATAATTTGACTTGGTTGAAGTATTTTGTGTTGTATTGCTTCATCGTAGTGTCGACGTAATAGAGCATATTTTATTACAACAAAAATTTTAATTTAGCAAAGTAATTTATACGAACGACTTTATAAATTTGATCAATGATAAAGTAAATAGTTTCTTTAACTACGCCGCTATTTAAATTTTTCGAAATCTTTTGTATTATATTACTCTACCATTTAGTCATAGTATCAAAGTAATTAACCATATTTTACTTAGATGAGACAACATCACATAACCGAGAAAGGTAGTCTATGATGTGGTGGTGTGCCTTGCCCATGCTTAGATATGCCATGGGCAGAAAAGGTGCTTGCCCGCTCTGCCCAAGGCTTCTCTCTTGGATCGATGAAGAAGGCAGAGAGAGCATGATGCAAGATTGGTAGGTGCTTGAAGAAGAAAGTGATGACAGAGGAGATCAAAAAGGAAAGGAGGAGGAGGAGGAGGAGGCGGAATAGCCAGGTAAACCCTAAGCGCGGAGATATCTAACGGAGGAGGTAATGAAAAGACAATCAAAAATAGGTTGGGCTTTGAACAACATGGAATGATAGGTGAAGTGCTTTAATTTTAGCGAAAAAAGCAAGTACTTAGGGTTTTAGCATAGGATAGGTGGAAATAGCTAAATCGGTTCAATAAGATAAAAGTATTTGAACATGTTTAAACTTATTACTTCAGCACTTCGATATATCAATTTAATTTTGAAACTTATTATTTCATCAAATATATATTACAAAATAAAATGTCAGATAAAATTAGAAGTGATGCCTATATTTTTAAATCTATGAAATCTAAAATGGTATTTACTACATCAAATTTATTACCAAAGTTGATTATCATATATATTATTTCGTAATTACAAATTGCCGAAATAAACATTGACAAAATATATCAATAAAATTCACATAGTGATATTTTCTAATACAAATAAAGAAACTAACAGTTGGTGCATAAAAAATATATTTACCAAACCATATATCTAATTTGTATATTACTCAAAAAGTGTATCCATTTTAGAATTGACTAAATCAGGTATCCTTTCAATTTTCTTTCCCATAATACCCTCTTCCTTTTTGTTTTATTTTTTTTTTAAAAAAAACTTAATCTCCCAGCCCTCCTCTTTCATCTACGTTTCCTCCATCATCTGAGCACCGATCGAGATTGTTTGTCATCGTCCCTTCACCTCCACCTAGTAGTGCAAAGAGACACAACAAGTCAGCAAAAGTTTAAGATCAAGATTGAGCTTTGGAGCAATTTGTGGTGTTCAACTCCGTCAATTTTAAAAGGGGCACTGGAGGTGATCTTTCCTCATTATTCTATCCCAACTTCATTCACTCTCTTTTCATGATCCCTACGCTATTGTGTTGCTTTTTTTTATTTTTATTTTTCAGCATTTGGTGACTCCTAGCACAATAGTGTCGATGTGTCTTCGGTGGCAAAGTAAGTTTTTTTATTTTAGATTAAAGATATGAGCTTTGTGTGTTTTAGTGTGATTTTATTTGTTATGACTAATAGCTATTTAATGAAATGCTAAGGTAGATAATGATAGTGGAAACTTGTTAAGATGAAGATAAAGGAGGATGGATGAGAAATTAGATTTTTTTTTTTTAAAGGAAAAAATAAGACTATGTATAAATTTGATCAAACTTACTTAATAGTATACATATTAAATTTACACTATGGGTTTATGCTATTGGTTCTTCATGAGTAATGAACTATCGATAATTTCACATATACCTAAAATATATGTAATTTTTAATAAGTTTATCTATATGATATTCATGAAAAGAAAATAATTAATTTTCCATATGCAAATTATCATTTTATTTTTAATTTTTAAAATTTTTCTTGTATTGATTATGAATTTTTCTATTAAACTATTTCTAACTTCTTTATACTTTCATTATCTTTTTTATATTTCTAGGTTTGATCTTTGGCTGTTGAATCTGTACGAACATACCAAGTAGGACCACTTAGGTATCTAAGAATAATTTAGGATACTTGAAAATATTAGAGAACTTAATTTTTTATTGGATGATATGGAGAACTTTGCCCTTTTTAGCCAATATAATCACAAACATATTAGTTTGCCAGGGATCTTGAAAAGGAATATTCATAATATTATATTTTTTTATTGTCTGCATAATTGTTATTAATATATATTGCTAATTGTTACTTTGTCTAAATTATTGTGTTCTTCTTGTATGTTATTGTGTTGGTAAAATTTACACTAATGATCTAACTCAGATTTTGATAAATGACAAGAAGTTTAAAGTTAGAGTATTTTATGGTCTAATTGCTTTACCAAGTGTGCAGGAGTTGATTGATCTGAAGGACCTGACACTAGGCTGAAATCCAACTAGATCTGCGAGACCCGATGGATGGTGGGAAGTCCAAATAGGTCCGTAGGGCCCAATATCTGGCGGAAAGTCCGGTTGGGTCCGCGGGACCTGACAACTGGCCAAAATATAGTTGAGTCTGTAGACCTGACAACTGGCAGGAAGACTTGGCAGATCAAAGATAAGTCAAGCGACTACAAGTGATAAGTGAAGGTAAGCAACTGGAAGAGAGATCTAGTGAGGATTCATTCTCAGTTGAGGGAACTGCAGGAGTCGGTCCAACTTAAGCCCATTTGGAAAACCTAAGTTGAGACCTTGATTAGATCTTGATCTCGGGGGGAGAGAGGATCTAATTACTACTCTTAGTCTATTGTGTTGTGCCTACTCTTATCAGAGCAGATATGACTCTGAATTGGTGCAACCACAAATCAGGAACTTTTAAGTTTTTTCTTTTTCATTTTTCTTTTGATTTTTGAGTTTTTTTTAAATAATCTAAACTTTTAGTTAGAGCCCTAGAGCCAATCATTTGATGATTGTTGTATGGACTCGCTGTATCATATTCTTATATAAATAAAGGCATTTGTTTTGGTTATTATACTTACTCTTATTGGTGCCAAATAACTAAGTATAATAGCGTCCTTAGTAGAAGGTTACCTATATCAATCGATTGGTTGAATCGATAGTAAGATGATATAGGGAACACTACTCTTAATCATTCTTAGTCGAGTATTAACATTCAGGGACAATGTTAATACAATAAGACTAGCATGTAGGTCAACTCGATGACTTGATCTCACAAGTCATGGATATAGAGATATCAAGTTGACACATGGGTATGCATTGGAGAATGTATACTGAATGACCCGCTATGAGAAAGTATCATGGATCGTTATATGAGTGTCATATACTTTCTCATGTGGCTATTAGTATGACTACTAGTCCTTGGACCTGAAGTCACCATGGATCCCTACATAAGGAGTTATGTATTTTGGTTTCATCAAACATCACCCGTAACTGGGTGGACTATAAAGGCGATTACTGGGTATGTAACAAATTATGCAGAGAGATGTGAGTGATGTAGATGGGATCTATCCCTCCTATATGACGGGAGCGACATCAATATTCTTGATAGAGTGAGACCACTAAGTGCATGGCCATGCCCAAATGAGTCAATATGAGATGTTGAGCTCATTTGATCGAGTGAGTCTACTTGGAGTTCAAGATTTAGATTGATTAGATGATGACACGGTCTATGCCTCACATTAATCAATCTAGATGTCAAGGATAGAAGGGCACTTGTCATATTTTATAAGGAGTCACAATTAGTAGTCACAAGGTGATGTTGGATCTCAACATTCTTGTAACTTGGGTAGTAATGATGTGTTGCTAGATACCGCTCATTACTTATGCTTCTAAATGGGTTTAGAAGCATTGCCAACGTTACAAGAACCTATAGGGTCACACACAAAGGACAATTAGATGGAGATTAGGTTCATATGATGAACCAAGAGGATTAGATTCATGTGATGAATCAAATTGGATTAAGAATAATCCTAATTGAGCTAATTGAGTTGGGCTCAAGTTGATTCATGTGTTCAATGAGTCTAATTTAGATTATGACTCATTGAATCAATTTAATTAAATGAATTAGATTCATTATATTAAATTGGTTTGAATCAAATGGTTAGATTAGATCAACCATGAGAGAGATTTGGTCAAGTTTGACTTGACTTGAGAAGGAAGATGAAAGGTCAAGTTTGACTTGACCATTTGCCACCTCTTTTGTGAGTTGGCATTAGGAGAACCAATGATGATATGCCACATCATCAAGGCTAGCACATGTGTGTGCCACCTCATGGAGGTTACAAATCCCCTTTCAATTTAATGTGGCCGGCCACATTAAATGAGAAGGAGTTACACATGTGGCTGACCACTTTTGTGAGTGAATGAGATTGATTTTTCATTCAAGCCAATTGATTCCATCATCTTACTCCTTGCATCTTCTTGCTCTCCCTCTCCTCCTCCTTAGCCGAGACCCTCTAGGAGTGCTAGCACACTCTAAGGCTCTCCCTCCATTGATTTGTTCATGTGGATACTTCTAGAGGAGTGTCTACTTTGACACTCTCGAGATCCAGCACCCTTTGGACGAGCGGGATTGCGAAGGGCAACGCATCAAGGGTAAAAGGCTCTCCCCCTAGTGTAGATCTAGGCCTTAGTAAACTCGTACTCGAATTTTTGTTTTATTTTACTTTGCACGGATCTGGTGGCATAGGAATCGGGGTTTCCGCAACGCGAAAAAGTGATTTTTGCGGCCCGAAATTCCCAACAGTGGTATCAGAGCCACGTGCGAAGTCTTGTACGAGTTTATTTTGTATTTTTATGAAAAATAGCAGTTCTGTAATATTCTATAAATTTCCTATTTTTATAGTTTTTATGGGTATTTTTCTCGTAGAAGCGAAGCACAAGTGTTTCGACATTTGTAGGCTTCGACTACCGAGAAGATTTTTCCGAAACGGTAAGGTTTCGCCCCAAATCTTTTTGAGACAGCAGGCTAAGATGCTGTAGGATCGCTAAGGAACACTCACGATGGTTAGATCGCGGGTAGGGGTGCTGCCCCTGGCCCCGCAAGGGGATTCGTTCCGTGATTGCGCCCGAAAACCCGATAAACGGAACCGCCAGGAATTTTACTCATAAAAATTGTAGTAAAAATTACAGAAAATACATAATTTAGAATTATGTATTATTTTGTGATAGTCATGGCCCAAAAAGACCCAATCTGATTGGAAATGTGTTGTAATTCATAATACGGCCTGTGTGCCGTCATGTGATGTGCGTGTTGTATATTTGATTCGCGACCTGCACGTCGTGTCTTTCTCTATTTTTATATTCTTGTTGTAAATTAGTTTAGACTCGAATGTAACTCGAGTTTCAAAATTGTAATGTATAAAATTGGAGCGGTGGAAGGTCCACTCGAGACGGAGTTACGAGGAGGGCGCGAGCAACGCAAGGTGGTCAAAGGGAGGAGCTTGAGAAGCTGTTGACCCTAGGTTGACCATCCGATCTTCTCATTGGCTTGAGAAGATCGTAGTAGGGTCATGACTAATCATAAAATTTAATTAATTGCTTGTGTGTGTGTATGTGATGCATGCTAGATTAGTAATTAATTAGTGCCTAACGATTAGATTAGATCTAAATCGTGTACAAGATGCACCCTCTCGATTAGATTAGATCTCAATCACGTCAACTCAAATGCCTACCGTGCCGTGATACCTATCACTACCTCGATCACATGTGTTGTTGAATCTGCCAAAGCAGAGTAATACATATTATCTTGGTAGGGTACGGAGGGACAATCTTGGTCCCGCCTATCAATGCATGGGTGAATACAACTCAATTAGATTGAGTAACTAGTTAACTCAATTGGATCGAGTTTAACTATAGGCATTTTCCAATGGTTGCTAGATAGGTCAAAATCACATTTATATTAATTCTTGGGCGTATTAGCCAAAGCTAACTCAAGTCTTAATATATATGCGGATCTTGTCCTATAAACAAGAGTTGCATAGAGATGTAATTGATAATTAGTTACCTACCGATCATACTAAGTCTTGGGCGATTTAGCCAAAGCTAACTCAAGGCGTAGTATGATATGGATCTTGTCCCACATGAATTATAGAATTCAGTGGGAGCATAATTTAGTTAAAAGGCTTAATTAAATGATTTAAAAGAATATGTTATTTACTTTCTCCTTTAATTTCTGTTGTAGATTACCATGACGTCGAATACGAACTCTTTCTCCCTGCGTTCTGTCCTTGAGAAGGACAAGCTCAACGAAGTAAATTTCCTGGACTGGTACAGGAACCTGAGAATAGTTCTCACCCAAGAACGTAAACTGTATGTTCTAGAGCAGCCCATTCCGGACGCTCCTCCTGCCACTGCCACGCGAGCTGACCGAGATGCTTACAAGAAGCATCAAGATGACGCATTAGATGTGTCCTGTCTGATGCTCACGACCATGAACTCTGAGCTTCAGAAGTAGCATGAGTTTATGGAAGCTTACGATATGGTTGAACATCTTCGTCAACTATATTAGGGACAAGCTAGGCACGAGAGATTCGAGATCTCAAAGGCACTGTTTCAGTGCAAGATGTCAGATGGGGCTCCCGTAGGCCCATATGTACTCAAAATGATTGGGTACATAAAAAACCTACAGAGGTTGGGATTCCCGCTTGGCCAAGAGCTGGCCACTGACCTGATCTTGCAATCCTTGCCGGATAGCTATAGTCAATTCATTCTAAACTACAACATGAATGAAATTAACAAGTCACTGCCTGAGCTGCTTAACATGTTAAGAACTGCTAAGCTGAACCTTAAGAAGGTTAAGCCCCACTCTGTTCTGATGGTTCAGAAACACGAGGGCAAGGGCAAGCCCAAAGGCAAAGGAAACTCCCAAGCCAAGGGCAAAGGCAAGGCACTGAAGCCTAAAGGAGGGGTCGCCAAGGATGCTACCTGCTTCCACTGCGGTCAGACCGGGCACTGGAAGAGGAACTGCAAGGTGTACCTGGAAGATCTTAAGAAGAAGTGAAGTGAGACTTCCACTTCAGGTATATATGTTATAGAAGTTAATCTATCTATTTCTTCATCATGGGTATTAGATATCGGATGTGCATCTCACATTTGTACTAATGTGCAGGCGCTGAGAAATAGCAGGGCATTGGCGAAGTGTGAGGTGTGTTGGGTTTTCGGGCCACGAAAACCGCGTTTTCGCGTCGCGGAAACCCCGAATCACCCATGCCACTGGATCTCGTGCAAAGGATAGATTTCAAAATTTAAATACGAGTACGAGTTTACTAAAACTTAGATCTACTCCTAGATCTACATGGAAGAGATCTATACCTTCGATGCATGCCCTTTTTTGTATCCCGCTCGTCTAAGATTCATCGGATCTCGAAAGTATCAAAGATAGATACTTCTCTATACGTATCCACATGAACACACTAGGTGGAGATGACCAAAACAAGGTGTGCTAGCACCTTATAGGATTCGGCCAAGGAAAGGAGAGGGAGAGCAAAAATGGCTAGAGGAAGGAGATGAAGTGAATGCACATGAATGAGAAAATGAATTCACATCATCAACAAAAAGTGGTCGGCCACTTTCCCAAGTGTAACCCCCATTTTTGCATTAAGTGTGGCCATTAAGAGATTTGTAACCTCCATGAGGTGGCACACACATGTGCTAAACATGATGATGTGGCACCTCATCATTGGCCACTTAATGCCAACTCACCAATGAGGTGGCATGAAGTCAAGTCAAATTTGACTCTTCATCTTCCTCTCAAGTCAAGTCAAACTTGACTTAATCTCTCTCATGGTTGATCTAATCCAATCATTTAATTCAAGCCAATTTAATATAATGAATCTAATTCATTTAATTAAATTGATTCAATGAGTCATAATCTAAATTAAACTCATTAAACACATGAATCAACTTGAGTCCAACTCAAGTTAGCCCAATTAGGATTACTCTTAATCCAATTTGATTCATCAAATGAATCTAATCCTCTTGGTTCATCATATGAACATAATCTCCATCTAATTGTCCTTAGTGTGTGACCCTATAGGTTCTTGTAACGTTGGCAATGCCCCTAAACTCATTTAGGAGCATAAGTAATAAGTGATATCTAGCAACACATCATTACTACCCAATGTTACAAGAATATTGAGATCCAACATCACCTTGTGACTACTAATTGTGACACCTCACAATATATGACAAGTGTCCTTCTATCCTAGACATCTAGATTGATTAATATGAGGCATAGAATGTTAGCTAGAGCCCTAGAGCCAATTATTTGATGATTGTATTTTGGACTTATTGTATCATATTCTATATAAATAAAGGCATTTAGTTTTTGGTTATTATACTTACTTGTATTGGTGCCAAATAAACTAAGTATAATAACATCCTTGAGTAGAAGGTTTTTACCTATATCAATCGATTGGTTGAATCGATAGTTAGATGATATAGGGAATACTACTCTTAATCATTCCTAGTCGAGTATTAACATTCAGGGGCAATGTTAATGCAATAAGACTAGCATGTAGGTCAACTCGATGACTTGATCTCACAAGTCATGGATATAGAGATATCAAGTTGACACATGGGTATGCATTAGAGAATGTATACTGAATGACCCGCCATGAGAAAGTATCATGGATCGTTATATGAGTGTCATATACTTTCTCATGTGGCTATTAGTATGACTACTAGTCCTTAGACCTCAAGTCACCATGGATCCCTACATAAGGAGTTATGTACTTTGGTTTCGTCAAACGTCACCCGTAACTGGGTGGACTATAAAGGTGATTACTGGGTATATAATGAATTATGCAGAGGGATGTGAGTGATGTAGATGGGATCTATCCCTCCTATATGACGGGAGCGACATCGGTATTCTTGATAAAGTTAGACCACGAAGTGCATGGCCATGCCCAAATGAGTCAATATAGCATATTGAGCTCATTTGATTTAGTGAGTCTACTTGGAGTTCAAGATTTAGATTGGTCAGAGGATGACACGGTCTATGCCTCACATTGATCAATCTAGATGTCTAGGATAGAAGGACACTTGTCATATTTTGTGAGGAGTCACAATTAGTATTCACAAGGTGATGTCGGATCTCGACATTCTTGTAACTTGGGTAGTAATGATGTGTTGCTAGATACCGCTCATTACTTATGCTCCTAAATGGGTTTAGGGCATTGCCAATGTTACAAGAACCTATAGGGTCACACACTAAGGACAATTAGATGGAGATTAGGTTCATATGATGAACCAAGAGGATTAGATTCATTTGATGAATCAAATTGGATTAAGAGTAATCCTAATTGGGCTAACTTGAGTTCGACTCAAGTTGATTCATGTGTTCAATGAGTCTAATTTAGATTATGACTCATTGAATCAATTAATTTAATTAATTAGATTCATTATATATTAAATTGGCTTGAATCAAATGGTTAGATTAGATCAACCATGGAAGAGGTTTGGTCAAGTTTGACTTGACTTGAGAGGAAGATTAAAAGTCAAGTTTGACTTGACTTTATGCCACCTCATTCGTGAGTTGGCATTGATGTGTACTAATGATGTTACTCCACATCATCATCATGGTTGCCACCTCATGGGAGTTACTAGTGAGTGCCACCTCATGGAGGTTACATTCTCTCCTTGATGACAACTTAATGCATTAATGAGGGGAGTTACACATGAGAAAAGTGGCCGGCCACATTTTGAATGGTGTGTGAATTGATTTTCATTATTCATTCAAGTGTGGAATTTTACATCTTCTTCCTCTCAAGCTCTCCCTCTCCTCCTTCCTTGGCCGAACCACATAGGTGCTAGCACACCTTGGTTTTTGGTCACCTCCACCTAGTGTGTTCGTGTGGATACGTGTAGAGAGTTGTCTACATTGACAACTTCGAGATCCGGCGTACCGAGGACGAGCGGGATACGCAAAAAGGGCACGCAACAAGGGTAAAGATCTTCATCATGTAGATCTAGAAGTTTTGTAACTCGTACTCATATGTTTTCGAATTTTTCTTCGCACGAGATCCGTTGGCTAGGGTGATTCGGGGTTTCCGCGACGCGAAAAAGCGGTTTTCGCGACCCAAAAAACTCAACAGTGGTATCAGAGCCACGTGCGAAGCTTGTACGAGTTTAATTTGATTTTTATGAAAAATTAAAGCTTCTGTACATTTCTGTAAATTTATGGTTTTTATAGTTTTAAGAGTAATAATTCTCGTAGAAGCGAAGCACAAGTGTTTATACACTTGTAGGCTTCGACTACCGAGAAGTTTTTTCCGAAACGACACCGTTTTGACCCAAATCTTTTTGGGACAGCAGGATAAGGTGCTCTTGGATCGCTTAGGAGCAACTCGCGATGGTTAGATCACGGGTAGGGGTACTGCCCCTAACCCCGCAAGGGGAGTTGCTCCGCGATTGAGCCCGAAATCGCTAATCGGGACCATCGGGAAAAATTTACTCATAAAATCTGTAAAATTATGAAAAATTACAGAAATATATAATTTTGAATTATATATTAATTTTTTGATAGTCATGACCCAAAGACCCAATTCGATTGGACAATTGTGTTGTAATTCATAATACGGCCTGCGTGTCGTTATGTGATGTGCGTGCTTGTATTTTATTTTTATTTTATTTTCGCGACCTGCGCGTCGTGCCTTTCTATTATTCTGGTTGTAAATTAGATTTAGACTCGAATGTAACTCGAGTTTCAAAAATTGTAATGTACAAAATTGGAGCTGTGAAAGGTCCACTCGAGACGGAGTTACGAGGAAGGCGCGAGCAACACAAGGTGGTCAAAAGGAAGGCGCTTGAGAAGTTGACCTTAGGTTGACCATCCGATCTTCTCATTGGCTTGAGAAGATCGTAGTAGGGCCATGACTAATCACAAAAAACTTAGTTAATTACTTGTGTATATGATGCATGTTTAATTAAGTAATTAATTAGTGCCTAGCGATTAAGATTAGATCTAAATCGTGCACAAGATGCACCCTTACGATTAGATTAGATCTACATCGTGTACAAGATGCACTCTATCAATTAGATTAGATCTATTTTGAGTATATGATACAACATCATTTAGATTAGATCTAACTCACAACAACTCAAAATGCCTACCATGCCGTGATACCCATCACTACCTCGATCGCATGATGTTGTTGAATCTGCCAAAGCATAGCAACGCATACTATCTTGGTAGGGTGCGGAGGGACAATCTTGGTCTCGCCTATCAACGCATGGGTGAATACAAACTCAATTAGATTGAGTATTCCTAGTTTACTCGGTTGGATCGAGTACAACTATAGGCATTCTTCCAATGGTTGGAAAAGTAGGACAAAATCACGTTTATATTAATTCTCGGGCGTATTAGCCAAAGCTAACTCGAGTTTTAATATAAATACGGATTTTGATTCTATAAACAAGAGTTGCATAGAGATGTAATTGGTAATTGCTATCTACCGATCATACTAAGTCTTGGGCGTATTAGCCAAAGCTAACTCAAGGGTTAGTATGATGTGGATCTTGTCCCACATGAATTATAGAATTCAGTGGGAGCATCATTTATTTAAAGGACTAATTAAATGATTAAGAATATGATATTTATTTCTGCTTTTATTTCTGTTGTAGATTACCATGACGTCGAATACGAACACTTTCTCCCTGCGATCTGTCCTTGGACTGGTACAGGAACTTGAGAATAGTTCTCACTCAAGAACGTAAACTGTACGTTCTGGAGCAGCCCATTCCGGAGGCTCCTCCTGCCAATGCCCCGCGAGCTGACAAAGATGCTTACAAGAAGCATCAAGATGACGCATTAGATGTGTCTTGTCTAATACTCGCGACCATGAACTCTGAGCTTCAGAAGCAACATGAGTTAATGGGTGCTTACGATATGGTTGAACATCTTCGTCAACTGTATCAAGGTCAAGCAAGGCATAAGAGATTTGAGATCTCAAGGGCACTGTTTCAGTACAAGATGTCAGACGGGGCTCCTGTAGGCCCATATGTACTCAAAATGATTGGGTACATAGAGAACCTACAAAGGTTGGGGTTCCCTCTTGGCCAAGAGCTGGCTACTGACCTCATCTTGCAATCCTTGCCGGATAGTTACAGTCAATTCGTTCTAAACTATAATATGAACGAGATTAACAAGCCACTGCCCGAGCTGCTAAGCATGTTGAGAACTGCTGAGCTAAACCTTAAGAAGGCTAAACCCAACACTGTTTTGATGGTTCAGAAACATAAGGGCAAGGGCAAGCCCAAAGGCAAGGGAAAGTCCCAAGCCAAGGGCAAAGGCAAGGCACTGAAGCCTAAAGGAGGGGTCGCCAAGGATGCTACCAGCTTCCACTGCGGTCAGACCGGGCACTGGAAGAGGAACTGCAAGGTATACTTGGAGGATCTTAAGAAGAAGCGAAGTGAGACTTCTACTTCAGGTATATATGTTATAGAAGTCAATCTATCTATTTCTACATCATGGGTATTAGATACTGGATGTGCTTCTCACATTTGTACTGATGTGCATGCGCTAAGAAATAGCAGGGCATTAACAAAGGGCGAGGTGGACCTACGAGTAGGCAATGGAGCACGGGTTGCTGCTGTTGCTGTAGGGACTTACTTTCTATCTCTGCCCTCTGGGCTTGTACTAGAGTTAGTCGATTGTTATTATGTGCTTGCATTAACTAAGAACATTATATCAGTTTCTTGTTTGGACAAGAAAGGTTTCTCGTTTACTATAAAGAACAAATGTTGTTCCGTCTATTTAAACGATATGTTCTATTGTAGTGCACCTCTGATAAACGGACTCTATATTCTAGACCTTGAGAGCCCTATCTATAACATAAATACCAAGAGGTTCAAGTCAAATGACATGAACCAAACCTACCTCTGGCACTGTCGCTTAGGTCATATAAATGACAAGCGCTTATCCCAGCTCCATAAGGATGGTTTGCTGGACTCATTTGATTTAGAATCATATGAGATATGCGAGTCATGCCTACGAGGCAAGATGACCAAGACTCCCTTTAGAGGGCACAGCGAAAGAGCGACTGATTTGTTAGGACTCATACATAGTGATGTATGTGGCCCTTTCAATGTCGCTGCTAGAGGCGGTTATAGGTATTTCATCACATTTACTAATGACTTCAATAGATATGGTTATGTGTACTTGATGACACATAAGTCTGAATCCTTTGAAAAGTTCAAAGAATTCAAGAATGAAGTACAGAACCAGCTTGGCAAGAGATTAAGATACATCGATCCGATCGAGGTGGAGAATACCTTAGCCATGAGTTCCGTGACTATCTAGCTGAGTGTGGGATTCTATCCCAACTCACTCCTCCTGGAACACCACAGTGGAATGGTGTCTCCGAAAGGAGGAATCGTACCCTATTAGATATGGTACGATCGATGATGAGTCACACAGATCTTCCGACATACCTTTGGGGTTATGCTCTAGACACGGCAGCTTTTATACTCAACCGAGCTCCATCCAAGGCCGTGATAAAGGCACCATATACGATATGGACTGGGAGAGATGCCCAGGTGTCTTTCATGAGGATTTGGGGTTGTGAGGCTTACGTTTGACGTCAAGTCTCAGACAAATTAGGACCCAAATCTGACAAGTGCTACTTTATTAGATATTCCAAGAAAACTAAGGGATATTACTTCTACATTCCCAGTCAGCACATGGTAGTTGTGGTAAAGACTGGGGTCTTTCTAGAAAGGGACTTTGTTTCTAGAAAGACTAGTGGGAGCGCGTTCGATCTTGAAGAAGTTCAAGATGCGAACAATAGCACTGATGCCTCGATGGAAATTGAACTGGGACCACAAGGTGTTGTGGATGATGTTCCACAAGGAGTTGAGGAACAACAACCAGTTCAAGTAGACATACCTCTTCGCAGGTCTGATAGGGTACGTCGTCAGCCTAAGAGATACTCATTTTTCTTGTCTGACTATGATGACGTTGTGCTCATAGAGGATGAGCCTACCACCTATTAAGAAGCTGTGATGAGACCAGATTCTGAGAAATGGCTAGAGGTCATGAGATCCGAGATGGAATCCATTTACACCAACCAAGTATGGACTTTGGTTGATCCACCTGAAGGGGTAAAACCCATTGGGTGCAAGTGGGTTTTTAAGAGAAAGACTGACATGGATGGACTTATCTATAAGGGTCGCTTGGTAGCTAAAGGTTTCAAGCAGATTCATGGTATTGACTATGATGAAACCTTTTCTCCAGTAGCGATGTTTAAGTCCATTCGGATCATGCTTGCTATTGCAGCCTGCCATGACTATGAGATATGGCAATTGGATGTCAAAACCGCGTTTCTGAATGGAAACCTGCTCGAGGATGTGTACATGACACAACTTGAGGGTTTTGTAGATCCACAGCATACTAGCAGAGTATGCAAGCTGCATAGGTCCATTTATGGACTAAAGAAAGCTTCTCGGAGCTGGAATCTTCGATTCGATGATGCAATCAAACAGTTTGGTTTCATCAAGAACGAAGATGAGCCTTGTGTCTACAAGAAGGTTGTAGGGATATAGTTGTCTTCCTCATATTGTATGTGGATGACATACTACTCATTGGGAAGGACATCCCTATGCTTCAGTCTGTCAAGATCTGGCTAGGGAGTTGCTTCTCAATGAAGGACTTAGGTGAGGCATCCCGCATTCTAGGAATACAGATCTATAGAGATAGATCTAAGAGATTGCTTGGCCTAAGTCAGAGTACATATATTGACAAGGTACTCCTTCGGTTTGCCATGCAGAACTCCAAGAAGGGATTTCTGTCGATGTCACATGGCGTGAGTCTTTCGAAGACTCAAGGTCCCTCTTCTAGAGAGGAGAGAGACCGCATGGATCAGATTCCTTATGCCTCAGCCATAGGATCGATCATGTACGCCATGCTATGTACTCGACCTGATGTCTCGTATGCTTTGAGCATGTCGAACAGATACCAGTCAGATCCAGGTGAAAGTCACTGGATAGCCGTCAAGAATATTCTTAAGTACTTAAGAAAGACTAAAGAATATTTCTTGATATATGGAGGCAGTGATGAGCTAACTGTAAAGGGTTACAGTGATACTAGCTTCCAGACTTAATGGTTGTGATGTCAGCTGGAAGAGTTCGAAGCAGGATACAGTAGCTGATTCTACAACAGAAGCCGAGTATATTGCTGCATCAGAGGCAGCAAAGGAGGCAGTTTGGATCCGCAAGTTCATCACTGAACTTGGGGTGGTTCCTAGCATTGCTGATCCCATTGAGCTCTATTGAGACAACAATGGAGCTATAGCACAAGCGAAGGAACGTCGCTTACACCAGCGGACCAAACACATACTACGGTGCTTCCATCTCATTCGAGAGATCATCGAGAGAGGAGATGTGAAGATTTGCAGAGTACCTACAGAGGCTAACATCGCAGATCCCTTGACCAAGGCTTTGGCACAGAGGAAGCATGATGGTCACACTAGGTCATTGAGGCTTAGAGCCTACACTGATTGACACTAGTACTAGTGGGAGATTGTTAGCTAGACCCTAGAGCCAATCAATTGATGATTGTATTTTTGACTTATTGTATCATATTCTATATAAATAAAGGCATTTGGTTTTTGGTTATTATACTTACTTGAATTGGTGCCAAATAAACTAAGTATAATAACGTCCTTGAGTAGAAGGTTCTTACCTATATCAATCGATTGGTTGAATCGATAGTGAGATGATATAGGGAACACTACTCTTAATCATTCCTAGTCGAGTATTAACATTCAGGGACAATGTTAATGTAATAAGACTAGCATCTAGGTCAACTCGATGACTTGATCTTACAAGTCATGGATATAGAGATATCAAGCTGACACATGGGTATGCATTAGAGAATGTATACTGAATGACCCGCCATGAGAAAGTATCATGGATCGTTATATGAGTGTCATATACTTTCTCATGTGACTATTAGTATGACTACTAGTCCTTAGACCTGAAGTCACCATGGATCCCTACATAAGGAGTTATGTACTTTGGTTTCGTCAAACGTCACCCGTAACTGGGTGGACTATAAAGGCGATTAAGGGGTATATAACGAATTATGCAGAGGGATGTGAGTGATGTAGATGGGATCTATCCCTCCCATATGACGGGAGCGACATCGGTATTCTTGATAGAGTTAGACCACGAAGTGCATGACCATGCCCAAATGAGTCAATATAGGATATTGAGCTCATTTGATTTAGTGAGTCTACTTGGAGTTCAAGATTTAGATTGGTCAGAGGATGACACGGTCTATGTCTCACATTGATCAATCTAGATGTCTAGGATAGAAGGACACTTGTCATATTTTGTGAGGAGTCACAATTAGTAGTCACAAGGTGATGTCGGATCTCGACATTCTTGTAACTTGGGTAGTAATGATGTGTTGCTAGATATCGCTCATTACTTATGCTCCTAAATGGGTTTAGGGCATTGCCAACGTTACAAGAACCTATAGGGTCACACACTAAGGACAATTAGATGGAGATTAGGTTCATATGATGAACCAAGAGGATTAGATTCATTTGATGAATCAAATTGGATTAAGAGTAATCCTAATTGGGCTAACTTGAGTTGGACTCAAGTTAATTCATGTGTTCAATGAGTCTAATTTAGATTATGACTCATTGAATCAATTTAATTTAATGAATTAGATTCATTATATATTAAATTGGCTTGAATCAAATGGTTAGATTAGATCAACCATGGAAGAGGTTTGGTCAAGTTTGACTTGACTTGAGAGGAAGATTAAAAGTCAAGTTTGACTTGACTTTATGCCACCTCATTGGTGAGTTGGCATTGATGTGGACTAATGATGTTACTCCACATCATCATCATGGTTGCCACCTCATGGGAGTTACTAGTGAGTGCCACCTCATGGAGGTTACATTCTCTCCTTGATGACAACTTAATGCATTAATGAGGGGAGTTACACATGAGAAAAGTGGCCGGCCACATTTTGAATGGTGTGTGAATTGATTTTCATTATTCATTCAAGTGTGGAATTTTGCATCTTCTTCCTCTCAAGCTCTCCCTCTCCTCCTTCCTTGGCCGAATCACATAGGTGCTAGCACACCTTGGTTTTTGGTCACCTCCACCTAGTGTGTTCGTGTGGATACGTGTAGAGAGTTGTCTACATTGACAACTTCGAGATCCGGCGTACCGAGGACGAGCGGGATACGCAAAAAGGGCACGCAACAAGGGTAAAGATCTTCATCATGTAGATCTAGAAGTTTTGTAACTCGTACTCGTATGTTTTCAAATTTTTCTTCGCACGAGATCCGTTGTCTAGGGTGATTCGGGGGACTTCATGTCTAAGGACTAGTAGTCATACTAATAGTCTAAGGACTAATAGTCTAACTCGTACTCGTATGGTGACTTCATGTCTAAGGACTAGTAGTCATACTAATAGCCACATGAGAAAGTATATGACACTCATATAACGATCCATGATACTTTCTCATGGCGGGTCATTCAGTATACATTCTCTAATGTATATCCATGTGTCAACTTGATATCTCTATATCCATGACTTATGAGATCAAGTCATCGAGTTGACCTACATGCTAGTCTTATTGCATTAACATTGTCCCTGAATGTTAATACTCGAGTAGGAATGATTAAGAGTAATGTTCCCTATATCATCTCACTATCGGTTCAGCTAACCGATTGATATAGGTAAGAACCTTCTACTCAAGGACGTTATTATACTTAGTTTATTTGGCACCAATACAAGTAAGTATAATAACCAAAAACTAAATGCCTTTATTTATATATAGAATATGATACAACAAGTCGAAAATACAATCATAAAATGATTAGCTCTAGGGCTCTAGCTAACAAGGTGGACCTACGCGTAGGCAATGGAGCACGGGTTGCTGCTGTTGCTGTAGGAACTTATCATCTATCTCTGCCCTTTGGGCTTGTATTAGAATTAGATGAATTTTTTTATGTGTCTTCTTTAACTAAGAACATAATTTCAGTTTCTTTTTTGGACAAGAAAAGTTTCTCTTTTATAATAAAGGGCAAATGTTGTTCTGTTTATTTAAAAGATATGTTCTATTGTAGTGCACCTCTGATGAATGAACTCTATATTCTAGACCTTGAGAGCCCTATCTATAATATAAATACCAAGAGCTTCAAATCAAATGACATGAACCAAACCTATCTCTGGCACTGTCGCTTAGGTCATATAAATGACAAGCGCTTATCCCACCTCCATAAGGATGATTTGCTAGACTCATTTGATTTTGAATCTTATGAGACGTGCGAGTCATGCCTACTAGGCAAGATGACCAAGACTCCCTTTAGTGGGCACAGTGAGAGAGCGACTGACTTGTTAGGTCTTATACATAGTGATGTATGTGGCCCTTTCAATGTCGCTGCTAGAGGTGGTTATAGGTACTTCATTACATTTACTGATGAATTCAGTAGATATGGTTATGTGTACTTGATGACACATAAGTCTGAATCCTTTGAAAAGTTCAAAGAATTCAAGAATGAAATACAGAACTAGCATCGCAAGAGTATTAAGATACTTCGATCCGATCGAGGTGGAGAATACCTTAGCCATGAGTTTCGTGACTACCTAGCTGCGTGTGGGATTCTATCCCAACTCACTCCTCCTGGAATACCACAGTGGAATGGTGTATCCGAAAGGAGGAATAGTACCTTATTAGATATGGTACGGCCTATGATGAGTCACATAGATCTTCCTATATTTCTTTGGAGCTATGCTCTAGACACGGCAGCTTTTATACTCAACCGAGTTTCATCCAAGGTCGTGATAAAGACACCATATAGAATATGGACTGGGAGAGATGCCCAGGTGTCTTTTATGAGGATTTGGGATTGTGAGGCTTACGTTCGACGTCAAGTCTTAGACAAATTAGGACCAAAATCTGACAAGTGATATTTTATTGGATATCCCAAGGAAACTAAGGGATATTACTTCTACATTCCCAGTCAGCACAAGGTAGTTGTGGCAAAGACTGGGGTCTTTCTAGAAAGGGACTTTGTTTTTTGTAACTAGTGGGAGTACGTTCGACCTTGAAGAAGTTCAAGATGCGGACCATAGCACTGAAGCCTCGATGGAAGTTGAACTGGAACCACAAAGTGTTGTGGATGATGTTGTTCCACAAAGAGTTGAGGAACAACAACCAGTTCAAGTAGACATACCTCTTCGCAGGTCTGATAGGGTACGTCGTCAGCATGAGAGATACTCATTTCTCTTGTCTGACCATGATGACGTTGTGCTCATAGAGGATGAGCCTACCACCTATCAGGAAGCTGTGATGAGACCAGATTCCGAGAAATGGCTAGAGGCCATGAGATCCGAAATGGAATCCATATACACACTACAACAAAAACCCTCATAGACATCAGTGGAACAACAACGGTTTTAAGCAAAAACCGATGTCTTTGAGTATTTTACATCGGTTTTTTCAAAAACCGGTGTCTATGAGCGCAGATTTTAGCTTATAGACATCGGTTTTTTAGGCGATGTCTATGAGCGTCTTTTTTTTCGTTAATAGACACCGATTTTAACTGCGGTTTTTAAAATCCGGTGTTAATGAACCAAAATAAAATATTTTAATATTCCCACAACCAAAATTTGCATTCCCTCCAAACCTAAATCTATATCGCGCCCCTTCCTCACGCGACCATTTCTCTCGTCTAAACTTAAACCTAAACCTCCGACCATCTCTCTCAACCTCATCTGCCTCTTCTCCTTCTTAGATCGACGCCCTTGCTTCTCCGTCCGCGTTGTGAAACCTCGGCCACGTTGCTCGTAGTCTAGCTTGTTTTTTTTTGTTGGTCCAGTCCGCGGAAGAAGAAAAAAAAAAGCCGCGTCGCATCAAAAAAAGCACCGCCCGCGAGCGAGCTCCTCTCCGCGAGCCCTAGCCACCTTCCTCTCCGCGAGCGAGCTCCTCTCCGCGAGCCACCGCCCTCTCCACGAGCGAGCTCCTCTTCGCGACCAGCCACCTTCCTCGCCGCCGTTCTTCTCCTCAGCTTCATCCGGGTGGGTTTTCACCCCGTTCCTGCTTCCTCCTCTGGCGCCCCTTGGTAGGTCGGGGGATGAGGTGATTGATAGAAGGGTGGCGCGGTTGGACCCGGGGAGCGTGCTCGATGGGTAGGTTAGGGTTCCGGGTGGCGTTGGGGTGTGCGGCCGTGTCGTGCGCCATCGCTGCGGCGCTAGTTGGTCGGAGGCTGAGGAGCAGGAGGCAGTGGAGCCGAGCGGTGGAGCTGGTGAGGGAGTTCGAGGAGGCGTGCGCCACCCCTGTCGGGAGGCTGCGTCAGGTGGTCGATGCCATGGCGGTGGAGATGCACGCAGGGCTCGCGTCGGATGGGGGTAGCAAGCTCAAGATGTTGCTGACCTTCATCGATAAACTTCCCGATGGGTGAATGATCTCTCTCCTTTGTTTCGTTTTCCATTTGTCTATTAGAGTTTTGCAGTTTTCTGCTTACAAAAGATCGAAGTTCTCACCTTTTTTTTTTGTTGGATTTCCTGTTTGATGAATCTTGGCTTGGGCTTTAATTGCAGTTATGCAATCGCTTGTGCGCTTTGTTGTACTGGCAAAGTGCTCTTTTTTTCCCTGCTCGTTGCGCCTGTATAATTGATTTTCATTTCTTGCTCGTTGCGCCTGTTGTGTGTTTACAAGAGCTTTGGCTCACTATTCCTGGCTCTCTTGTCAATTTAACTGAGCCACTTTCACAGATAAACTGATTCTAGATGCCGAGTTTTTTGAATTGTCCGTCTGTTTTTTGTTCTGGCTTCTTATCATTTTAGTTTGTAGGTATCTTGTTAAGTTTCCATTTACTGCTTTTTGGGTGCACATACATAAGATGTTCTCTCATAATTAAAGACTAGAGACAACTTAAAAGAATTATTGTTGTTTTCTTAGACTAGATTACTTTGTTCTACATGCATTTTATAATTATAATCTCGTTTTAAACACATCAAACAAATGCAGTGTTATAATAAGTTGTCCAGGCTGCATTTTATGCAGCTGTCTATGTGTATATGATTGAGGGCCATCATGCAACCTATGTTGTTTACTTCATCTGTTAGGATTACACTGCTTATGCAACCTGCATTTGTGAAGAGGCTGAGAAACATAAAATGCTGTTCATTTCAACCAGTTTGGATTGAACGAACCAAATAAAAGCTTCAATTATTACTTGCGCTGAAAATGTTGTTCATTTCAACCAGTTCGTGTATTGCCTATGCTAGTGTTGTCTTCTAAAATAGTTCGTGTATTGCCGTTAATGTTGTTCTAAGGAAAGAATTTATCTCACAATTCATTGTTTACTTAACATTTTGCTCCTTGCATTTCGCTAAGTTAGTTTGCTAAAACAAAAGAACACTTTGTAAGAATGTTTTCCTTATTTTCTCCTCCTTGGTAATATTTTAAGAACTATTGGCAATGCACTTATTGAGATTGTTTTCATGTCTAATTTGAATATTTTGATCTCTGAGTGTCTGGAATGAGAAGATTAAGTTCATAATGTTATGAATGGAGTGAACTATTGGCAATGACACTGCTTGAACAAGAAGCAATTTTTGTTCAGTGGAGTTGAGGGAGAGTTTTATTTTTACTGTATTCATCTATTTATTTTAGTCTTAAAGTTCTCCTGGTTAATGAAGTTAGAATGATTAGTTACCATATGAATGCATATTAATGATCTTCATTTTTGTTGAGTCTCATTAATGATCACTTCCATTCAATAACATAACTTGAAGTTTAGTTTTACTATAAGGGCGTGCTCTACTTATTTTTTTTTCTCTTTTTACCCCAATTCTAGGTGAAAGATTTTCTGAGATAGTTGGAAGCCCTTATTACATGGCTCCAGAAGTTTTAAAACGGAATTATGGACCAGAAATTGATATATGGAGTGCTGGAGTTATACTCTATATCTTACTGTGTGGAGTTCCACCATTTTGGGCTGGTAAGCTTTCTATCAATAAATCCATTTTGCACACTTCATTATTTGTTCTACCACTTTCTACAAATAAGTTACTTATTGTCTACTGTAAGCTTTCCATGAATAAATCTATTCTTTATTAGTTCTATCACTTTATGCTAATAAGATACTTATTGTCTATTAATTAATACACTTTTTGTATTTCTTCAGATACATTTTCTATCTTAATTGCAGAAACTGAACAGGGAGTTGCAAAGCAAGGCAGTCTTTCATGATCTTTCATGATTCACATATTCAAAGTTTTTATGTGAGTATTGATTCTTCATTATTTTCTGATATGGTATTGCTAATTTATAAAGATTAGCTTGAACTAAACACAATCATTACTGTTAGTTCCATAACAAAATATCTTCAGGATTCAGAATTGCTCATACTTTTTTTTTTTTTAATCATAAACATATTCCTTATAATATGGTAAGTTGATAATGGTCTAATATGTCAAAATGTGGTATCCTTCTTGATGGTGAGCCAGGTTAGTTAATGATCGACTTTCTTGCACATTAAAAGGGGAATGCTCTCAAAGACGCTGGACATTATAGGGTGACTTTTTAATTTGGATATTTTTATTCTCTTAAGTTTTTTTTCCTTGTTGAATAACTTCATTTTAATAATTTTTCCCAAGTCATCCTTTGCTTTACAACCTAACCATCCACAAGCATTGTCAAGCCTTGACAATATATACATGGATTGGTAAGCTTTAGAAATGTTTGATGACAACTGTGCGGATACTTTATTTTTGTTTCTTAATGAAACTTCTCTTCATGCATGAAGTACATAGAATATCATTGATAAAGCTGCAGGTTGTCAAAAAAGACTATCGGTAATTAGGAAGCTAATTTCAAAATTTTCACATTTGCATACTTCACTGGTGAGCTGATCATATCAATATTTCCTAGTTGTCAAAGCAATATTCACAAATTACAATTACAATTGAAATTGCTAGGGTTGTAAATGAGCTACACCGATGTTCAAGCTTGTTTATTAGAAAACAAACTAGTGTATTGTTGAACCAACCCCAAGATGTTACTGAGAGCAACTAGAGAAAACATTTTACTTGATCCAATAACTGAGACTTGTATCAATTACTCAATTTTCACATTTTCTAGATAATTTAAACTTTAAAATAACAACATACACAAATACTATCAGAAATATATAAATGTATTATATTCTACATACATTTAAATAGCAAAACTAAAGAAAAAGGATCATAAACAAACCTTAGAGAAAGCCAGACTACTAGCTTTAAAGCATGCCCATTTATGTTATTGAACTTACAACAAATGTTCAAGCATTTAAGCTTGTTTATTTTATATATGTTTTTTCTTCATGCTGAATGAACACAAATGAACACTTGTCAGGCTGAGTATCTAGCTTGTTCACAAACATTCTGTTCATTTACAGCCTTGAAAATTGCTTTAACATGTGAATATATTTCCTTGAAGATATTAGCTAAGTTACTTGTTAGTGGACAGTGGACACTGTCAGTTAGCATTTCTCAGCAATATGGACATGTGATTACAGCCATGCTACATTCTGCTAAAAATACATATCACGTTACATGTTTTTTACACTACCACGGGGCCGAATTTCATTATAAAGTTGACTTAGTATAGATGATTCATTTAAGATGTAATCTAATGATTGATTTTATAGTAGATGAAAAGATAATCCACTATAAAGTTTATCTGTAAATATATTCTATGTAAACATAAAACAAAAGATATCCAATGATCTTCTTCTCTGCATCTCGAGAAGTTCTAACAATAGCAACTAGGGGGCTTAGAAATCACAATGAAGTTCTTCTGGTTGGTAGCAGAAATCACAGAAAATAGGAGGCTTAGTGCAAGATATTCAGGATATCAAGATGACATCAGAGGTAGTACAATAAATAGTAGATCTCTTCATCAGAGGTAGCTTTGTTCTTCTATGCTTCCTTCACTGGATTTGTTGTGTAGTCATATTTCTTTGTTCAACCATTATCATGCCTAGTAATTTGTTGTATGATGCTGTCAGTTCTTATCAATCTGTACACTTGAATTAGAAGGAGCAAATTATCTATGTTATATTCTAAGCAGCATATACTAAGTGTCATATATGAAAGTTTTAGATTCTATGTTATATTCGTTATCTTCCACAACAGCCTTTAAAAACTCAGTATTCTATTTTATTTGATACATGTACACATTTGTTTTAGTTATTTGACATATGGTGGATTTATGTGTTTTTACAGTTTACAAATCTCAAGTACTCCAGAGTTGAAATTGATGAAGTGCGGTTCGAGTGGGCTGAATGCATGCTAGATTACATTTGAAGTGCGATTCTACCTTGATGTGTTAAAAGAATGTTCTACCTTGATTTTGATATCTATTAGCTATCTTTTGATGTAAAAAGAATGTTTGAGTATTTTATAGATATTGTTGTAAGAAGATTATTTATATAATTTGTGAATATTTGTGTATTTTATGGATATTATTGAATGAAGAATATTTGTACAATTTGTGAATATTTGTGTATTTTTTTTTTTTGTTATTGTCGGTTTTAAAATCAAATCTGTGCTGTAAAAAAATATACATATTACATCGGTTTTCCACTGATGTAAAACAGGTGTTATAAAGTAATATTACATCGGTCATTTACCGCTGCCAAAACTGGTGTTATTAACATACAATATTACATCGGTTTTACACCGTTGATTCAACGGTGTCGTTAAGTGATACTACACCGGTTAATAACCGATTCGAAGACCGGTGTCGTTAAGTGATACTACACCGGTTTTAACCTGATGTCTAAAGTGGCAGACTTTTAACATCGGCTTCATAGACATCGGTCGAAAATCAAATAGACACCGGTGGAAAACCGATGTCTATGAAGGTTTTTGTTGTAGTGACACCAACCAAGTATGGACTTTGGTTGATCCACCTGAAGGGGTAAAACCGATTGGGTGTAAGTGGGTCTTTAAGAGAAAGACTGACATGGATGGACTTATTTATAAGGGTCGCTTGGTAGCTAAAGGTTTCAAGCAGATTCATGGTATTGACTATCATGAAACCTTTTCTCCAGTAGCGATGTTTAAGTCCATTCGGATCATGCTTGCTATTGCAGCATACCATGACTATGAGATATGACAGATGGATGTCAAAACCGCATTTCTGAATGGAAACCTACTCTAGGATGTGTACATGATACAACCTGAGGGTTTTGTAGATTCACAACATACTAAAAGAGTATGCAAGCTGCATAGGTCCATTTATGGACTAAAGCAAGCTTCTCGGAGCTGGAATCTTCGATTCGATGATGTAATCAAACAGTTTGGTTTCATCAAGAATGAAGATGACCCTTGTGTCTATAAGAAGGTTGTAGGGGACATAGTTGTCTTCCTCATATTGTATGTGGATGACATACTACTCATTGGGAAAGACATCCCTTTACTTCAGTCTGTCAAGACCTGGCTAGGGAGTTGCTTCTCAATGAAGGACTTAGGTGAAGCATCTCGCATTCTAGTCATACAGATCTATAGAGATAGATCTAAGAGATTGCTTGGCCTAAGTCAGAGTACATACATTGACAAGGTACTCCTTCGGTTTTCCATGTAGAACTTCAAGAAGGGATTTCTGTCGATGTCACATGGCGTGAGTCTTTCGAAGACTCAAGGTCCCTCTTCTAGCGAGGAGAGAGACCGCATGGATCAGATCCCTTATGCCTCAGCCATAGGATCTATCATGTACGCCATGCTATGTACTCGACCTAATGTCTCGTATGCTTTGAGCATGACGAGCAGATACCAGTCAGATCCAGGTGAAAGTCACTGGATAGCGGTCAAGAATATTCTTAAGTACTTAAGAAGGACTAAAGAATATTTCTTGATATATGGAGGCAATGAGGAGCTAACTGTAAAGGGTTACAGTGATGCCAGCTTCCAGACCGATCAGGATGATTACCGATCGCAGTCAGGATTCGTGTTTTGCTTAAATGGTGGTGCTGTGAGCTGGAAGAGTTCGAAGCAGGACACAGTCGCTGATTCTACAATAGAGGCCGAGTATATTACTACATCAGAGGCAGCAAAGGAGGCAGTTTGGATTCGCAAGTTCATCACTGACCTTAGGGTGGTTCCTAGCATTGCTGACCCTATTAAGCTCTATTGTGACAACAATGGAGCTATAGCACAGGCGAAGGAACCTCGCTCACACCAACGGACCAAACACATACTACGACGCTTCCATCTCATTCGAGAGATTATCGAGAGAGGAGATATGAAGATTTGCAGAGTACCCACAGAGGCTAACATCGCAGATCCCTTGACCAAGGCTTTGGCACAGAGGAAGCATGATGGTCACACTAGGTTATTGGGGCTTAGAGCCTACACTGATTGACACTAGTGCTAGTGGGAGATTGTTAGTTAGAGCCCTAGAGCCAATCATTTGATGATTGTTGTATGGACTCGTTGTATCATATTCTTATATAAATAAAGGCATTTGTTTTGGCTATTATACTTACTCTTATTGGTGCCAAATAACTAAGTATAATAGCGTCCTTGAGTAGAAGGTTCTTACCTATATCAATCGATTGGTTGAATCGATAGTGAGATGATATAGGGAACACTACTCTTAATCATTCCTAGTCGAGTATTAACATTCAGGGACAATGTTAATGCAATAAGACTAGCATGTAGGTCAACTCAATGACTTGATCTCACAAATCATGGATATAGAGATATCAAGTTGACACATGGGTATGCATTGGAGAATGTATACTGAATGACCCGCCATGAGAAAGTATCATGGATCGTTATATGAGTGTCATATACTTTCTCATGTAGCTATTAGTATGACTACTAGTCCTTGGACCTGAAGTCACCATGGATCCCTACATAAGGAGTTATGTACTTTGGTTTCGTCAAACGTCTCCCGTAACTGGGTGGACTATAAAGGCGATTACTGGGTATGTAACAAATTATGCAGAGGGATGTGAGTGATGTAGATGGGATCTATCCCTCCTGTATGACGGGAGAGACATCAGTATTCTTGATAGAGTGAGATCACGAAGTGCATGACCATGCCCAAATGAGTCAATATAGGATATTGAGCTCATTTGATTGAGTGAGTCTACTTGGAGTTCAAGATTTAGATTGATTAGAGGATGACACGGTCTATGCCTCACATTGATTAATCTAGATGTCAAGGATAGAAGGACACTTGTCATATTTTGTGAGGAGTCACAATTAGTAGTCACAAGGTGATGTTGGATCTCAACATTCTTGTAACTTGGGTAGTAATGATATGTTGCTAGATACCGCTCATTACTTATGCTTCTAAATGGGTTTAGAAGCATTTCGAACGTTACAAGAACCTATAGGGTCACACACAAAGGACAATTAGATAGAGATTAGGTTCATATGATGAACCAAGAGGATTAGATTCATGTGATGAATCAAATTAGATTAAGAGTAATCCTAATTGAGCTAATTGAGTTGGACTTAAGTTGATTCATGTGTTCAATGAGTCTAATTTAGATTATGACTCATTGAATCAATTTAATTAAATGAATTAGATTCATTATATTAAGTTGGTTTGAATCAAATGATTAGATTAGATCAACCATGAGAGAGATTTGGTCAAGTTTGACTTGACTTGAGAAGGAAGATGAAAGGTCAAGTTTGACTTGACCATTTGCCACCTCATTTATGAGTTGGCATTAGGAGAACCAATGATGACATGCCACATCATCAAGGCTAGCACATGTGTGTGCCATCTCATGGAGGTTACAAATCCCCTTTCAATTTAATGTGGCCGACCACATTAAATGAGAAAGAGTTACACATGTGGCCGGCCACTTTTGTCAGTGAATGAGATTGATTTTTCATTCAAGCCAATTGATTCTATCATCTTCCTCCTTGCATCTTCTTGCTCTCCCTCTCCTCCTCCTTGGCTGAGACCCTCTAGGAGTGCTAGCACACTCTAAGGTTCTCCCTCCATTGATTTGTTCATGTGGATACTTCTAGAGGAGTGTCTACTTTGACACTCTCAAGATCCAGCACCCTTTGGACGAGCGGGATTGCGAAGGGCAACACATCAAGGGTAAAAGGCTCTTATCCTAGTGTAGATCTAGGCTTTAGTAAACTCGTACTCGAATTTTTATTTTATTTTACTTCGCACGGATCCGGTGGCATGGGAATCGGGGTTTCCACAACGCGAAAAAGCGATTTTTGCGGCCCGAAATTCCCAACATAAACTGGTACAATTATCTCTTTGGATAAATTTTTCAGTTGCAAACTACTCTAAATGGGTATAACACCAATTGAGTCTTAATATCTTTATTTTCTCCCACACTGCTAATCGAAGACCTAGTCTTGGGACTTCTCTTCTCTTTCTCTTTGTATGCAAGGTTTCTTAAATGACCCAAAATGAGGGATACAACACTGTTTGTCCTCCCCTTTGTAATGGGAACGATTTCCCATATAGAAAAAGTGGATAGAGGTGTACCTAAACACAGACATCGATCAATGGTTCACAATTCGATGAGGATACCGGGCACCGATTGACGAAGCAATAAAAGTACTGATTAAACCGGAAAGATGGAATCCAGAAGATAAGAAAAAAAAATCCTAGATCAACTTCAAGGCAATGAACACTATCCAGTGCGAACTTACCAAGGAAGAACTGAACTGCATCGACCCATTCGAGAACGCTAAGGAGCTTTGGGATAAACTATTAAACTACACGATGGCACAAGCGATGCAAAGGTAACGATGTGTGACTTGTAGTTAAATAATCTTTTTAACATTAAAATGCAGGATGGAGAAATAGCTACTTAGTTGCACGCAAAAATCAAGGACATTCTCAACGAGCTCCACTTAATCAGTCACCAACTAGAGAACAAAGATGTAATCAGGTATGCTTTAAATTCTTTTCCTCGAAATACAATGTGGGCATCCATAGTAGATGCCTATAAAGTTTTGAGGAACTTAAAAAAAATTAAAATTAGATGAGTTATTTTGTGAACTTGAACTCTATGAATAGACTAACTCAAAGCAGGTTAAAAAATGTATTACACTTTTTACAGGTCCCTCAAAATAATACCAAAGGGGGAGGGTAAGGGTTAATGTAGAAATCCAACATACAAAACAAATGTAAAACAAACTAAGATCATTTGTTTGCTTTTTACATATTGTCTCAATATTATTTTTTTTTTCTAACTTTAACCTAGGTTGTCATTACCTCAAAAAGGGGGTGATTGTTAATATAATTTATATTAATGATCTAACTCAGGTTTTGATGAATGACAAGGGATTTAAAGTTAGAGTATTTTGTGGTCTAATTACTTTACCAAGTGTGCAGGAGTTGATTGGTCTGAAGTGTTAGCGCCGATTTGTACTAGAGGGGGGGGGGGTGAATAGCTCATCGTGCTTCAATTGCTTGCTTCGTGATGATGATGCGCAGCAAAAAGAACACGAAATAATAATACAATGCTAACACGTAGATTTACTTAGTATCCACCTCAAGATGAGGTGACTAATCCAAAGATCCACACACACAACGCTCACTCCACTATGAAAAAGCTCCTTCTTGATAACTACCGGAGGTGGAGAAACCTTGTACAAGCTCGCACAATAATATACAACTCTAAGCAAGAAATAAATACAAAATTGTACAAAGCAAAAACCTCTTCTTGCTTGATCTCTTGTTGATGAATATGTCTCTGGACTAGCTGGAAAGTGCAACAACACTTATCTTCCACACTCAAAGTCTGGCGAACAGTAGCAGTGAAGAATCGTGTAAGCATTATTGAGAAGAAAGCTCGCCACGGTCTTTATACTGTGCACTTTTAGGGTTCCCAATCGATTGGGCTTACTCCCAATCGATTGCCACATTAGATCATAGCAATCTCAGCCGTTTAAAACCTGTATCCAGCGCAATGATCATTTCCTAATCGATCGACTGATCAATTAGGGAGGCTGAATGGATCAGCTGATCGATTCAGCCTTCTTCTGTGCTTCTCGCGACCGCAAGAGAAACTGACCCCAATCGATCGGTTGATCGATAGGTAGTGCCCAATCGATCGGCTGAACGATTGCCCACCCTTGACTTACTCAAACCAAGCTCAAGGGTCCCCAAATCTAATATCTGGTCAACCGTGACTTATTGGATCTCCTCATGCCTAAAATCCGGTCAACCATGACCTATTGAGACTCCTTCACCAAGTGTCTGGTCAACCCTTTGCCCCACTTAGACTTTTCTCCTCGTGCCAAGTGTCTAGTCAACCTTGACCCACTTGACTTACTATCTTGTGCCAAGTGTTCAGTCCTCTATGACCCACTTGGACTTTCACGAGATGTCTGGTAACCCTTGACCCATTTGGATTTCCTTATGCCAAGTATCCGGTCAATCTTTTGACCTACTTGGACTTCTCAACACCAAGTGTCTGAGCAATCTTGACCCACCTAGATCTCCACGTGCCTGGCTTCATTGACCAGGTCTTTCCTTCTGCCTAGCTTCACTCACTAGGGCTTTCCTTCTGCCTAACTTCACCCACTAGGGCTTTCCATCTACCTGGCTGCACTCACCAGGACTTTCACCTAGCTTCACTCACTAGGATTTTTACTTGGCTTCACTCACCAAGATTTTCCCATTGTCCGACTTCACTCACTAGGACTTTCCTTATTCCTAGCTTCACTCACTAGGTCTTTCCATCTGCCTGACTTCACTCACCAGGACTTTCACCTGCCTAGCTTCACTCACTAGGTCTTTCACCTGGCCTCACTCACTAGGATTTTCCAACTGCGTAGCTTCACTCACTAGGTCTTTCACCTGACTTCACTCACTAGGATTTTTCCTTATCTGACATCCAGTTAGGACTTTCCCAGTCAAGTATCCGGTCAACCTTGACATACTTTACTCTTCTTCACATCTAACTGGTCAGTCCTTGACCAAAGGGGAATTGTATCAATAATCTCTCCAATCGAACGATTGCATCTGAAATATCCATGTATTGTCAAACATTGAAACCCAAATATATCGGCTCAAGCTTGAGTCAACTCAAACTTAGTTAACCAGGTCAACCTGACCTAGGGGATATTACACCAACATGAAGGACCTGACACCAGGCTGAAATCTAGCTAGATCCGTGGGACTTGATAGCTGGTGGAAAGTCTAGATAGATCCGCGGGGCCCGATATCTGGTGGAAAGTCAGGTTGGGTCTGCGGGACCTGACAACCGGTCGAAATCTAGTTGGGTCTGTGGACCTAACCATTGATGGGAAGACCTGGTGGGTCAAAGGAAAGTCAAGTGACTGCAAGTGGTAAGTGAAGGTAAGCAAATAAAGGAGAGATCGAGTGATGACGTGTTCCCGATTGAGGGCAATGTAGGCATCGGTCCAACTTAAGTCCATTTGTAAAACCTAAGTTGAGACATTGTGTAGATCTTGGTCTTAGAGAGATAGGATCTAATTAATGCTCTTATTTTATTGTGTTGTGCTAACTCTATTTTGTAGGGTAAATATATTTTCTATTGCCAGGACTAACCCTTTTGCAAGGAAGAAACTGTTGAAGAAAAGGGGAGTTCGGGCGCCTAGAAGGGATCTGGGCACTCGGAGCTGGTCCTGACACCTGGACCAGGTCGCCCGAGAGGGTGCCATAGGCATCTAGGCGGTCCGGGCGCTTGGAGTCGGTCTAGATACCTGGGCCCGAAAACTCATCCAGAAGTTGAGGTGGAGCACGTCGACTGACTTGGTCTAGGTGCCCGGAGGAGTTCCAAGCACCCGAAATGGGTCTATATAAAGGGCTTTGACTAGGAGCTTCGCAACAACAGCTACTACGACTTTCATATTCAAGTGCTGCTCTGAAAAGGCTTTGAGGACACTGAAAGACTGCTCCGAAGCTCGAGGAACGCGAGACTTCATTTTTTTCTGTTTGTCGATAACTTTATTATTTGCAGTTCTTTTACTCAACTTATAAAATATAGAGCCCAGATAATAATTAAATATTATGTGTTATTAGAGAAATAATTTTAACGGAATTTTTAGAAATTTCGGGGATTTAATCAGAGCCCGTAGGGCGTATTTTGAAAGGATAAAATTATAGGCTTTGGAAAAGGTCTATTTGGAATACTCAAATTTGGGAGTTGATTAATTCTATTAATCTAAGGTATAAAACCAATACCTAAGTTTATTTTCCCTAATTTCCCTTTTCCTCTTCTTCTCTCGTCGATCCCTTCCCTTCTCCACCCACGCCGAACCTCTTCTCCCCAAATCCACCGCTTTTTCTCCATCGAGCCCTAGTCGTCAGTCTCCTTCTTTCCTCGCACGAGAGCACCACAGTAGCCGATGATCTCCCTTCTCCTCACGCGGGCACCCCAGCCGTCGAACCACAACGCTGATCATGCCGATGCACGACGCACTTCACGCGATTCTGCTCGACATTGCCACCTCCTCTTCTCTCCCGAGCTTCACTTGCAATTTCCTTCTCCCGATCGCCGACAACCATGGCTCGACGCCAGCCATCCGATGTCGGCCGCCAGCCGCCTCGGTTCGTCAGTACCGCCGCCACGCTAGAAATTTCTTCAGTGAACATCGCCACCAGTTGTGAGTCTTCCGCAGCTATCCTTCACCGTTGGCGCATCATCCCATGGGCTAAAGCTCATGTCGGTGACATTAAAAGGAGAAATGCATGTAATTTTTCCTCTAGTAGGTATGGAAGTGTGTTTTTCTTTGGTAGCACAGCATAGGGATTTAGAGATTGTTTCTGATTTCAGTGTGGGTTGCTCGTTTTAAATACTACTATGTTTAGGGAAATTATAATCGGTTTTATGGGTCACAAGTTTTTCATTGGAATGGGATTTACTTTCATTGTACCGGATTTGAGTGTTGTAGCCGCTGGGTGTTCAATTTCCGACACTACCATTGTGCAGTTTTCTTTCTCTTTGTTGCTGATCGATTTTGCTTTCGGATGAGTTGTGGAAATTGCTACCATGTGCTGCTGTGAACTAGGAACTAGGTTTCGGTATTCATTGGGATTGGAAGATGGTGGTGAAGCGTTCGGTCATTGGAATGGTTTCTTTTGTGGGATCGAATGGAACTAATGTTTGGGGTTGTGTTGTTTTCGTTGTGAGTTTGTTCCAGATTTTGTTGAATCAAATGGAATGGTTTAGATAGATTGCTTTGTGTTTCAATGATACGTATTTCGATTAATGGTTAACTATTAGATTTGGGGTTAATGATTGAAATGAAATTAATGTATAGACATCTAATCTGATTAGGATTAAGTTAGCTATTTGGTTCATGATTAATTTAGCTAACTAGTTCATACTTGATTAGTTATATCATACACTATATAATTGCAGGATTTGTGTTCGGGACGAGCGTCTCGACGTGAGACTACTTGACATGATCTATGTATAAAGGTGGGTACTTCTTACCTTGATTCTATAGTTCTTTGAACTTAGTGCATGAACTATTTTGGATAAGGACTGTTTTACCTTGACTCCACTCTTATTTTTCTAAAGCTTGAAACTTCCACGTGATCTTTGAGAAACTCATTTCTATATCTATAAAGCCTCTCGTTGTTGTTCATAATAGGTAGCATATACTTGATACCAAGGTTGTATGCTTTGATTGTTATTTATGTACTATATTGAGAATGCTGGCTTCATGTAGCATACCTAATTTCTACTTATATTTGTATGATGACTGTTGTATGTTGCACATCATATTATGGCATGCATGTCAACGACCAATTCTCCCTTGCGGTTGAGAGAGTCGTTGACTAGGGCCGCATCCTTGGCCACTCGAGAGAATGGTAGCTGGAGTTGATGTCTCTCTTGTCCTGTCGTGCCACACTCGGCCACTCGTGGGTAGTGGTAGCTGGAGTTGCGAGCAGCAGGGACCCCCTTCGTTGTGTAACTAGTTAGCAACTCAACACCTGTCTATCCGGTCACTCGAGAGTAGTGGCGACCTTTGGGTGGTACAGTTGTTATCGATCCGACCTCTCGACCACATAGGGGTTGAGGTGCAGAGAGGTGGGCGGGGTGACCATCCGTGCATACGCTGTTATTATACTTGCTTTGGCGGTTGCTGTTTACATATGTTGTTATTGCTTACTTACTGTTGTTGTTCACTTATGCTGATATGCTTCCTTAAGTTGAGATATGCTCTCATTGTTGGCGGATAGACATTGGTTTATTTATTGGAAATGTTTATATACCTTACATGTTACCTATGTAGCTATGAATAGTATTGTTGCAGATTAGCACTACTTCTGACCTTCTATTACTAGCCTAGGATATGATTTCAGGTATGAGTATTTATTATGGTTTTATTTTAGTATCCGCTACTTCCCTTATGAGACTGTATACCTTTTGACATTCTCTATTTGTTTATTTTATGTTCATGCACTATCTTTCCTTTACCCGCTGAGTTCTAACACTCTCCACCCCACAAAATAGTTTTTCTTTCGCCAGGTAATAGGTAGATGAATCTTGAATGCTTGGAGAGTCCCGACGACCAATCCCACGTCACGCTCGAGGATAGTTTCTTTTCGATCTTATTTCTGTTTGGTAGTATACTGATTTTGCGCATTTTGCTTTTCAATAAGTAGTTGTGGATTGTGGATTTTCTCTTCATTTTTCCGCTGTGTTTTTGATACAGCTGTGTGGGCTAAATATAAACTGCGTGGTTGTTTTATTCATTTATGTCCAGCCGGGTAGGCTGTGTATATTAACTGCATGGTTATATTGTTTGTATTCTATATGTTATTTATGTTTATATGTTGTGATGTATGTATATATGTTTCATATTGTCACCGATACATGGGAGATGCTGTCAGATTTTTGTCTGGAAGGGACTCCTCTGGGGCGTGAAATTTAGTGGTATCAGAGCCTAGTTGCGAAGTCTATTTTTATGTTTCAAATTTTGCGATTTATTTTTCGTATTATGGATTTTCATGTTAATCTGATACCAATTTAGTGGTATGAGAGCATGGTTCGATTTTAGTGTTTTAAGATTTCGAACTTGTTTGGATTTATGATTTTGTTTTCGAATTAATCTGATGCCAATTTAGTGGTATCAGAGCATGGTTCGATTTTAGTATTTTAAGATTTCGATCTTGTTTGGATTTACGATTTTGTTTTCGAATTAATCTGATGCCAATTTAGTGGTATCAGAGCGTGGTTTACGATGTCTATTTTCAGGGTTTCGTTTTTTTTTTACTTTCCCTTTGTAAGTTGGTTTTGCGATATGACTTTTTGAGTTTTAGGATCAGGCAACGACAGGACATCTCCAAGGTATAAGAGGTATGTTTGTAAATTATTTTCATACATATTTATTAGAACTTGGCTAGTTGGTTATACCATGTGTACTTGTTTAGTTGTTTATACCATATATGTCATGATGGGTCAACCATCGATTTTACGTCCATCAAACCTTGTTGGAAATCATGGATTTCAGTCTCATAGGATTTCTCCTACAATACCAAACAGTATTACTAGTTTTGCTATTACTAGTTGGGTAGTACATGATATCTGCTAAATATTGTGTTACTTCGATTGGTAGAGAATAGGATTTAACACTAAGGTATTAGTAGCCATGTAGCTTTACATAGAGTTCTTACACCAATATAACAAGTAGTTTAGCTGACCGAAATAGTTGGGACTATTTTTATCCATCTTTTCTTTATTGTTGTTGTTTTGAAAATGGCTGTCTAACAGATTGAAACACATGACCAATTCAGCAAGATAAGAAATTGTGTAGGTGAACCCAAACGTTATTGCTGTCAAGATTAAAGCTTTGGTTATTTGTCAAACAATAACGCATATTACCAATTTCCTCATGGCTAGTTAACATATTTAAAGATATAAGCACCATTTATAAAGGAATAGTTGTAAGTGGAAAGTTAGTAGTTTCTTAAGGTACCATAAAACAAAATCAAGTCATATTAGTTTAAATATGAAATATAGCTTGTTATGTGATTGCATAAATAGTTTTGGCAACGAAATAGCTTGGAAATCTAAAACCCAAATCTTTAGATATACACTGGACAATCAGAATTCATACTTCCATTCGTTTTCTTGTTATGTTGTTCAATCAAAATTGAAGTAGTCTTAGGCACTTGAAGAAGGAAGTGTTCTCCTCTATTTGGCACACCTTTATGAGGTATTACTTAATAATTCAATTCTTTTTCCTTTGTCATTCGGTTCAGTGAGTCCTAGCAAACTTCACCTCTCAAATGTTTGTTCATCAGCCTGCTTGAGCGGTTATTTCTGATTGTAGTCGCCATGCTTGGAGATTTGTTTGATATTGAGTTTTCAATTTGACGTTTCGTGTTCGAAATGGTAGGAGCTTTTCTAGGATTCAGTTTGTGATCAGTGAAAGGTGAAGAGAATTTATCCCCTTGCTATCGATTTGTAGGATAGATCCTTTGGATTGAGTTGTAGGGTTATACTGTAAAGAGATTATCGGACCTCATGGTAATCTCTAAGTATTATTTCGGATGGAAATCTATGATTTCACATCATGGTTCTGATTGATGGTACAACGGACTTTGGGCTTAGCAGGGTGGGCTCATAACCCACAGAGTCGTCTCTTACAGTCAGAGATTTGTTATGATACTTGGATGGTGTGCTATATAAGTATGTTGTTTGGCTATTACTCTTACATGAGGATCCCTGAGTTAAGTAGTAAATTTGGGGACCAAATTTTTATTAGTGGAGGAGAATGTAAAATGAAGATCCCAGATAATAATTAAATATTATGTGTTATTGGAGAAATAATTTTAACGAATTTTTTAGGAATTTTTAGAAATTTTCGGGGATCCAATCAAAACCCATAGGACGTATTTTGAGGGGATAAAATTATAGGCTTTGGAAAAGGTCTGTTTGGAATACCCAAATTTGGGGGTTGATTAATTCTATTAACCTAAGGTAGCAAACCAATACCTAAGTTTATTTTCCCTAATTTCCCTTTTCCTCTTCTTCTCTCGCCGATCCCTTCCCTTCTCCACCTGCGCCGAACCACTTCTCCCCAAATCCACCGCCGACTCTCCTCTCCTCCGCCGAGCCCTAGCCCCAGTCTCCTTCTTTCCTTGCGCGAGAGCACCACAGCAGCCGGCGATCTCCCTTGTCCTCACGCGGGCACCCCAGCCGTCGAGCCACACCGCTGATCACGCCGATGCCCGATGCACTTCACGCGATTCTGCTCGACATCGCCACCTCCTCTTCTCTCTCGAGCTCCACTCGCAATTTCCTTCTCCCGATCGCCGACCACCATGGCTCGACGCTAGCCATCCGACGTCGGCCGCCAGCCGCCTCGGTTCGTCAGTACCGCTGCCACGCTAGAAATTTCCTCAGTGAACATCGCCACCAATTGTGTGTCCTCCGCAGCTATCCTTCACCGTTGGCGCATCATCCCGTTGGCTAAAGCTCCTGTCGGCGACATTAAAAGGAGAAAGGCAAGTAAATTTTTCCTCTAGTAGGTATGGAAGTGTGTTTTTCTTTGGTAGCACAGCATAGGGATTTAGAGAATGTTTCTGATTTCAGTGTGGGTTGTTCATTTTAATTACTACTCTGTTTAGAGAAATTTTAATCGGTTTTATGGGTCACAAGTTTTTCATTGGAATGGGATTTGCTTTCATTGTACCGGATTTGAGTGTTGTAGCCGCTGGGTGTTCAATTTCCGGCACTACCATTGTGCAGTTTTCTTTCCCTTTGTTGCTGATCGATTTTGCTTTCGGATGAGTTGTGGAAATTACTGCCATGTGCTGCTGTGAACTAGGAACTAGGTTTTGGTATTGATTGGGATTTGAAGATGGTTGTGAAGCGTTCGGTCATTTGAATGGTTTGTTTTGTGGGATCGAATGGAACTAATGTTTGGGGTTGTGTTGTTTTCGCTGTGAGTTTGTTCCGGATTTTGTTGAATCAAATGGAGTGGTTGGGATAGATTGCTATGTGTTTCAATGATACGTATTTTGATTAATGGTTAACTATCAGATTTGGGGTTAATGATTGAAATGGAATTAATGTATAGACTTCTACTTAGATTAGGGTTCAATTAGCTATTTGGTTCATGATTAATTTAGCAAACTAGTTCATACTTGATTAGTTATATCATACACTATGTAATTGCAGGATTTGTGTTCGGGACGAGCGTCTCGACGTGAGACTACTTGACATAATCTACATATAAAGGCGGGTACTTCTTACCTTGATTCTATAGTTCTTTGAACTTAGTGCATGAACTATTTTGGATAAGGATTGTTTTACCTTGACTCCACTCTTATTTTTCTCGCACTTTATATTTCCACGCGATCTTTTAAAACTAATTTCTATATCTATAAAGCCTCTCGTTGTTGTTCATAATAGGTAGCACATACTAGATACCATGGTTGTATGCTTTGATTGTTGTTTATGTACTATATTGAGCATGCTAGCTTCATGTAGCATATCTAATTTCTACTTATATTTGTATGATAACTGTTGTATGTTGCACATCATATCATTGCATGCATGTAAACGACCAATTCTCCCTTGCGGTTGAGAGAGTCGTTGACTAGGGTCGCATCCTCGGCCACTCGTGGGTAGTGGTAGCTGGAGTTGCGAGCAGCAGGGACCCCCTTCGTTGTGTAACTAGTTTACAACTCAGCACCTGTCTATCCAGTCACTCGAGAGTAGTGGCGGCCTTTGGGTGGTACAGTTGTCATCGTTCCGACCTCTTGACCACATAGGGGTCGTGGTGCAGAGAGGTGGGCGGGGTAACCATCCGTGCATACGCACGTTGTTATTATACTTGCTTTTGCTGCTATTTACATATGCTATTATTGCTTACTTACTGTTGTTGTTCACTTATGCTGATATGCTTCCTTATGTTTAGATATACTCTCATTGTAGGCAGATAGACATTGGTTTATTTATTGGAAATGTTTATATACCTTACATGTTACCTCTGTAGGTATGAGTAGTACTAGCAGATTAGTACTACTTCAAACCTTCTATTACTAGCCTAGGATATGGTTTCAAGTATGAGTATTTATTATGATTTTATTTTAGTATCCGCTACTTCCCTTATGAGACTGTATACCTTTTGGCATTCTCTATTTGTTTATTTTATGTTCATGCACTATCTTTCCTTTACCCGCTGAGTTCCAACACTCACCACCCCACAAAATGGTTTTTCTTTTGCCAGGTAATAGGTAGATGAATCTTGGATGCTTGGAGAGTCCCGGCAGCCAGTCCCACATCATGCTCGAGGACAGTTTCTTTTCAATCTTATTTCTGTTTGGTAGTATATTGATTTTGCGCATTTTGCTTTTCAATAAGTAGTTGTGGATTGTGGATTTTCTCTTCATTTTTCCGCTGTGTTTTTGATACAACCGTGTGGGCTAAATATTAACTGCGTGGTTGTTTTATTCATTTATGTCCAGTCGGGTAGACTGCGTATATTAACTGCGTGGTTATGTTGTTTCTATTCTATATGTTGTTTATGTTTATATGTTGTAATGTATGTATATATGTTTCATATTGTCACCGGTACAGGGGAGATATTGTCGGATTTTTGTTTGGCAGGAACTCCTCTGGGGCGTGAAATTTAGTGGTATCAGAGCCAAGTTGCGAAGCCTATTTTTATGTTTCAAATTTTGCGATTTGTTGTTCGTATTATGGATTTTCAAGTTAATCTGATACCAATTTAGTGGTATCAGAGCGTGGTTCGGTTTTAGTGTTTTAAGATTTCGATCTTGTTTGGATTTACGATTTTGTTTTCGAGTTAATCTGATGCCAATTTAGTGGTATCAGAGCGTGGTTTACGATGCCTATTTTCGGGGTTTCGTTTTTTTTGTTTTCCCTTTGTAAGTTGGTTTTGTGATGTGACTTTTTGAGTTTTGGGATCAGGCAGCGACAGTACATCTCCAAGGTATAGGAGGTATGTTTGTAAATTATTATCATACATATTTATTACAACTTGGCTAGTTGGTTATACCATGTGTACTTTTTTAGTTGTTTATACCATATATGTCATGATTTCAGGTCCATCAAACCTTGTTGGAAATCATCGATTTTAGGTCCATCAAACCTTGTTGGAAATCATGGATTTCATTCTCATAGGATTTCTCCTTCAATACCAAACAGTATTACTAGTTTTTCTATTACTAGTTGGGTAGTATATGATATCCGCTAAATATTGTGTTACTTCGATTGGTAGAGAATAGGATTTATCACTAAGGTATTAGTAGCCATGTAGCTTTACATAGAGTTCTAACAGCAATATAACAAGTAGTTTAGCTGACCGAAATAGTTGGGACTATGTTTTATCCATCTTTTCTTTACTGTTGTTGTTTTGAAAATGGCTGCCTAACAGATTAAAACACATGACCAATTCAGCAAGATAAGAAATTGTGTAGGTGAACCCAAACGTTATTGCTGTCAAGATTAAAGCTTTGGTTATTTGTCAAACAATAACGCATATTACCAATTTCCTCATGGCTGGTTAACATATTTAAAGATATAAGCACCATTTACAAAGGAATAGTTGTAAGTGGAAAGTTAGTAGTTTCTTAAGGTACCATAAAACAAAATCAAGTCATATTAGTTTAAATATGAAATATAGCTTGTTATGTGATTGCATAATTAGTTTTGGCAATAGAAATAGCTTGGAAATCTAAAAGCCAAATCTTTAGATATACACTGGACAATCAGAATGCATACTTCCATTCGTTTTCTTGTTTTGTTGTTTAATCAAAATTGAAGAAGTCTTAGGCACTTGAAGAAGGAAGTGTTCTCCTCTGTTTGGCACACCTTTATGAGGTATTGCTTAATAATTCAATTCTTTTTTCCTTTGTCATTCGGTTCAGTGAGTCCTAGCAAACTTCACCTCTCAAATGTTTGTTCATCAGCCTGCTTGAGCGGTTATTTCTGATTGCAGTCGCCGTGTTTGGAGATTTGTTTGATATTGAGTTTTCAATTTGACGTTTCGTGTTCGAAATGGTAGGAGCTTTTCTAGGATTCAGTTTGTGATCCACGAAAGGTGAAGAGAATTTATCCCCTTGCTATCGATTTGTAGGATAGATCCTTTGGATCGAGTAGAAAGATTATACTGTAGAGAGATTATTGGACCTCATGGTAAATCTCTAAGTATTATTTCGGATGGAAATCTGCGATTTCACATAATGGTTCTGACTGAGGGTACAACGGACTTTGGGCTTAGCAGGGTGGACTCATAACCCACAGAGTCATCTCTTATAGTCGGAGATTTGTTATGATACTTGGATGGTGTGCTATATGAGTATGTTGTTTGGCTGTTACTCTTACATGAGGATCCCTGAGTTGAGCAGTAAATTTGGGGACCAAATTTTTATTAGTGGAGGAGAATGTAAAATGGAGAGCCCAGATAATAATTAAAGATTATGTGTTATTGGAGAAATACTTTTAACGAAATTTTTAGGATTTTTTAGAAATTTTCGGGGATCCAATCGAAGCCCATAGGGCGTATTTTGAGGGGATAAAATTATAGACATTGGAAAAGGTCTGTTTGGAATACCCAAATTTGGGAGTTGATTAATTCTTTTAACCTAAGGTATAAAACCAATACCTAAGTTTATTTTCCCTAATTTCCCTTTTCCTCTTCTTCTCTCACCGATCCCTTCCCTTCTCCACCCACGCCAAACCTCTTCTCCCCAAATCCACCACCGGCTCTCCTCTCCTCCGTCGAGCCCTAGCCGTCGGTCTCCTTTCCTTGCACGAGAGCACCACAGCAGCCGGCCATCTCCCTTATCCTCATACAGGCACCCCAGCTGTCGAGCCACAATCGCTGATCACGCCGATGCCCGACGCACTTCACGCGATTCTGCTCGACATCGCCACCTCCTCTTCTCTCCCGAGCTCCTCTCGCGATTTCCTTCTCCCGATCGCCGACCACCATGGCTCGACGCCAGCCATCCGACGTTGGCCATCAACCGCCTCGGTTCGTCAGTACCGCCGCCACGCTAGAAATTTCCTTAGTGAACATCGCCACCAGTTGTGAGTCTTCCGCAGCTATCCTTCACCGTTGGCGCATCATCCCATGGGCTAAAGCTCTTGTCGGTGACATTAAAAGGAGAAAGGCATGTAATTTTTCCTCTAGTAGGTATGGAAGTGTGTTTTTCTTTGGTAGCACAGCATAGGGATTTAGAGAATGTTTCTGATTTCAGTGTGGGTTGCTCGTTTTAAATACTACTATGTTTAGGGAAATTATAATCGGTTTTATGGGTCACAAGTTTTTCATTGGAATGGGATTTACTTTCATTGTACCGGATTTGAGTGTTGTAGCCGCTGGGTGTTCAATTTCCGACACTACCATTGTGCAGTTTTCTTTCTCTTTGTTGTTGATCGATTTTGCTGTCAGATGAGTTGTGGAAATTGCTGCCATGTGCTGCTGTGAACTAGGAACTAGGTTTCGGTATTGATTGGGATTTGAAGATGGTTGTGAAGCGTTTGGTCATTGGAATGGTTTGTTTTGTGGGATCGAATGGAACTAATGTTTGGGGTTGTGTTGTTTTCGCTGTGAGTTTGTTCCGGATTTTGTTGAATCAAATGGAGTGGTTGGGATAGATTGCTATGTGTTTCAATGATACGTATTTTGATTAATGGTTAACTATCAGATTTGGGGTTAATGATGACTATATTAAACATGCTGGCTTCATGTAGCATATCTAATTTCTGCTTATATTTGAATGATGACTGTTGTATGTTACGCATCATATCATGGCATGCATGCCAACGACCAATTCTCCCTTGCAGTCGAGAGAGTCGTTGACCAGGACCACATCCTCGACCACTCGAGAGAGTGGTAGCTGGATTTGATGCCGCTTGTCCTGTCATGCCACACTCGGCTACTCATGGGTAGTAGTAGATGGAGTTGCGAGCAGCAGGGACCCCTTCGTTGTGTAGCTAATTAGCTACTCAGCTCCTGCCCATCCTGTCACTCGAGAGTAGTGGCAGCCTTTGGGTGGTACAATTGTCATCGATCCGACCTCTCAACCACATAGGGGTCGTGGTGTAGAGAGGTGGACGGGGTGACCATCCGTGCATACGCTGTTATTATACTTGCTTTGGCTGCTGCTGTTTACATATGTTGTTATTGCTTACTTACTGTTGTTGTTCACTTATGCTGATATGCTTCCTTATGTTGAGATATGCTCTCATTGTAGGCGGGTAGACATTGGGTCATTTATTGGAAATGTTTATATACCTTACATGTTACCTCTGTAGCTATGAGTAGTACTGTAGCAGATTAGTACTACTTCTGGCCTTCTATTAGTAGCCTAGGATATGATTTTAGGTATGAGTATTTATTATTATTTTATTTTAGTATCCGCTACTTCCCTTATGAGACTGTATACCTTTTGGCATTCTCTATTTGTTTATTTTATGTTCATGCACTATCTTTCCTTTACCCGCTGAGTTCCAATACTCACCACCCCATAAAATGGTTTTTCTTTTGCCAGGTAACAGGTAGATGAATCTTGGATGCTTGGAGTGTCCCGGCGACCAGTCCCACGTCACGCTCAAGGACATTTTCTTTTCGTTCTTATTTCTGTTTGGTAGTATTCTGATTTTGTGCATTTTGCTTTTCAATAAGTAGTTGTGGATTGTGGATTTCTCTTCATTTTTTCATTGTGTTTTTGATACAACCGTGTGGGCTAAATATTAACTGCGTGATTGTTTTATTCATTTATGTCCAGCCGGGTAGGCTGCGTATATTAACTGCGTGGTTATGTTGTTTCTATTCTATATGTTGTTTATGTTTATATGTTGTGATGTATGTATATATGTTTCATATTGTCACCGGTATAGGGGAGATGCTACCGGATTTTTGTCTGGCAGGGACTCCTCTGGGGCGTGAGACAACTTTTGTGATACTTTTGCAAAGTTATAGTGATTGCCCAACCAAAGCACTCGATGAGTGCATGCCTTAGAGTAGAAGTCGTCGAAGGCTCCGAACCATGTAAAGCTTGGTTTTGTTAGCATTGTCTTTTATTCTTCCACTACATACCTATTTTTAGTCAAAATTTTTTATGAACATTATTAAGCCCCACCCCCTCCTCCCCTCTAGCATCTTTCCGATTCTACATATTGTTGTTAATGCATGTTATTGTTTTAAAACTTAATAAAACTATTATTGCTATTATTATTATAATTTTATGCTGTGAAAGTTATAAATTGATGTTTTTTATAATATGACAATTTTGTTTTGAGTTTGTTTGAAGTCATTTGGATATCTTTAGGTCCATCAACGACTTTTATCCTAAAAGTGACTGATAGACCTAAAATATTCTAAAAATAAAAAATTTAATTTTATCTCACATAGGGGAGTCCTATTTATTTGTGGTGTTAGATAGTGAGTATCATCATCTTACCATTTATAATAAATTTCCAACTTGATTTCTAGTGAGCAACAACATGTCGCTGAATTAAATTTTGAAAGATCATAAATTTTTTACTTGGATTGAACTATCGGATGCACAATATATCAAATTAAAGATTTCTAAATAAGCTTTGATTTGATATGTGCCCAATGGTTCACTAATCAAAAGTTATGTTCTCTTAAAGTTTAAGTCAACAATAACATTATTGCTGGTCTTCATGTTGTTGATCTTATGAAACCAGCAACAACGTATTGCAGATATTAAGAAACTAGCAACAACATGTTGTTAATCTTTAGAAAACTAGCAATAATGTGTTGTTGACTTAAAATTTAAGAGACCATAACTTTTGACTCAGATTAAACCACTAGAAGCACAATATACCAAATCGAAGATCTCTAAACAAGCTTCGATTTGATATATTGTACGTCCTATGGTTCAATCTCAGTCAAAAGTTATGGTCTCATAAAATTTAAGTTAGCAACAAAGTTGCTATTGGTCTTTTGTGTTGTTGATATTATGAAACCAGCGACAACGTATTGTTGATCTTAAGAAACTAGCAATAACATGTCGCTAAATTAAATATTAAGAGACCATATCTTTTTACTCAGATTGAACCATGAGACAAATAATTTATGAAATCGAAGATATCTAAATAAGTTTTGATTTGATATATTATGCATCCCATAGTTTAATCTCAATCAAAATTTATGATCTCTCAAAGTTTAATGTGTTACTAACTTAAACTCTGAGAGATTTATAACTTTTGATTCATATTAAACCATGGGATGAACAATGTATCAAATTGAAGATCTCTGATCGAGCTTCGATTTAATATATTATGTGTTTCATGACTCAACCCGAATCAAGAGTTATGACCTCTCAAAGTTTATGGTTCAACAATATGTTCTTGGTCATTGTTGCTGAACTTCTGAAGACCAACAACATGTTGTTGCTAATCTTTTGAAGTTAACAACACATTGTAGCAGCTACAAAATCATAGCTGCTATAACTACAAGTTACAACTTTGAGAGATCATAACTTTTGATTCAAGTTGAACTATGTGAGATATATCAAATCAAAGCTTGTTAAGAGATCTAATCAAATTAAAAATATATAAATAAGCTTCGATTTGATATATTATGTGTCTTGTGGTTGAATCCAAATCAAAAGTTATATTATCTTAAAATTGAACTTGTAGTTATAGCAGCTATGGTTTCGTAGCTGCTACAATATGTATGTTGGGTAAACTTTAAGAGGTTAAACCTTTTGACTCAAATTGAACCATGGATCACACAATATATCAAATTGAATATTTTTAAATGAGCTTCAATTTGATATATTGTGCATTTCATAATTCAATCCTAATCAAAAGCTATGCCCTCTCAAAGTTATAACTTATAGTTATAGCATATACGATTTTGTAATGCCTACAACATATTACTGATCTTCAGAAGACCAGCAATAATGTGTTGCTGATCTTTAGAAGACTAGCAATAACATGTTGTTGATCTTCTAAAGACTAGCAACACAGTCTTCTGCAGACGAGCTGTTGGGATGTATACTATAAGCCTAGCTTTTGTATGAACATCTATTTTGAAATAAGAATCACTTTGGTCAAATGTCTGCATTTTATATTTATATATATGTCAATGTAGTTGTCCATTTAATTTATATTGTAGATAACATGATGTGTGGTGCCACACAGAAGATCATGTTATCGGTTCCTTATAAATTATAAATAGTAGCTCACAACCAAGATGGATTTGGACAAACCATTGGAACGACTGTAGTATAATTTGGTATTAGTCTGTCTTGACTATAAAAATTACACTAGTATACTATGTATGTATTGAGCAAGACCTTTTGAGGTTGTTCGATTTGTACTGACTATATAAAAGAACAAAACCTCTGTTATTATGGATGTGCGCCCTCTTAATCCCTATGTAATAACAAGCACATATACTTAGTATTTATTTCTTTAACTTATCAATGGGTGAGATTTATTCGTTAAATCAATAGGCCTGATAAGTTGAGAGATAGTACTATTTATATGGTGTGTTGTTGATTATAGAAGGAATCTGTGTCCTAATTATTTAGGTTGATGATGCCCCCATGAGGAGCTCATAAGGATTATCATATAAACCCTGCAGGTGAACTTAGTCTGGCATGATAATAAAGTTGAGTGGTACTACTCTTGGAATTAGATGTTAATTAATTGAGTTGACAGTAACTCATTTAATTAACAGGCATACGATATCTTAAACACAGGGAGTTTAACACAGTTATAATAAGAAGGAGTCGATATTGTAATATGGGATTGGTGCGATAGTTCAATAATAACCCTTTAGTGGTATGAGTTATTATTGATGGACTTGAGTTGGGTGTTCGAGGCGAACACGAGAAACCCAAGCCCATCGGGAGACCTTAGCCAATTCCTCCTCTAGGTCTCTGTTGTAGTCTCTATATATAAAGCCTCACATCCACCCATCTATAACCGGGTTTGGTTTAACTTAACTTGGTTTGGTTTAACTTAACTTGGTTTGGTTTAACTTAACTTGGTTTGGTCTAACTTAACTTGGTTTGGTTTAACTTAACTTGGTTTAGTTTAACTTAACTTGGTTTGGTTTAACATAGTTTGTTTAGATTTTTTCTAAACAAAATTTTATTAATTTTTCCTTCCTTGTAACCGACGGCAAGTCTATAAAAAGGAGTAGGATGTGGCCCCTAAAACCTAACTCTCTAATTCTCCACAATCTTCTTCTCTCCTTGTGGCCGGCGCCCCCTCTTCCACCTAGGGTCGACACCACATCCACCTCTTCTTCTCCTTGTGGCTGGCGCCACCTTCAACCCCACCTAGGGTCGGCGCCACCTCCACTAAGGGCCGCCCCTTTCTCACCTTGTAAGGGCCACCCCCTTTCCTCTCCTAGCTAGGGCCGACATCACTTATTCTCTTGAAGAAAAGGAAGAAGAGGAATGCAAGGAAGAAGAGGAAGGAGAGGAAGAAGAAGAAGAAGAAGATTAGAAGGTACCCCATCCTAGAGACTCCTTTTTTTGGCCGGCGGTTTTGGAAGAGAAGAGAAGGAGGATGGTTTTGTTCTTAGTAGAACATGTTGGGTTTTTCGGGCCGCGAAAACCGCTTTTCGCGTCGCGGAAACCCCGAATCACCCAAGGCCAACGGATCTGTGCAAGGAAAATCAAAAAATAAATACGAGTACGAGTTTGAAAAACCTTTTAGATCTACTCCTAGATCTACATGTTAATAACTTTACCCTTGTTGCGTGCCTTTCGCATTCCCGCTCGTCCAAGGAGTTGCCGGATCTCTAGACCGTCAAGTGTCGGTCCTCTAGAAGTATCCACACGGACACGTTGTAACGCCCGCCCTCCCTGCTAACCCTAAGGGACGGGGCTACGATACTCTATGTACATATTACAGCGGAAGACTTAAAATAATTTTCTTAGTTTAATAAAACTTTTGTTTTGTTTTCAAATCCGAACTACACTAATATGGTTTCCATAACATGATAACAAGATAAATAGAAACATAACATCAAGTTACCCATATAGTACTACAATTTACGAAACCAAAGCGTAATTCTTAAAAGTTCTTAAAGCAGGTTCTTATTTGGTTGCCTAGCCACCGCCACACACATCTCCTTGCCTCTCCTGCTGCTCCTTTAGCTCATCCAGCTTTTTCCTTTATCTGTGGTACAAGGAAAGTAAGCTATGAGCACTCATGGCTCAGTAAGTTCCTTTCCTACTCACTAAAACCGAAAATCATCACATGATCAAAGAATATCTCAACATAACATGATCTCAACTAGTCATGGCATAACATATCATACTCTTTAAGCATATCATGCAACATAACAAAATCATAACTAGTCATGGCATATCATCTCTTAAAGCATAGCATGATACATAACATAATCATATCTAATCATGGCATATCATAGCATCATCATAAGGTAGCATGGCATATCAAGCTCTTAAAGCATAGCATGAAACATAACATAATCATATCTAATCATGGCATATCATAAATCATAGCATCATCACAACATGATCATAAGGTATATGCAATATGATTTTGAAAACATGTATCCGAAAAATATGTGTATGTCTCATGATCTTTAAAAACCATTTCTTCTTACATATATACTTGAACATATTATCAACTTAAAGGGGATCCCGGCTATGTACCACTTACATATTGCGCGCAACCTATGTAGGTCCAAGGTAGCAAGTCTTGAACCCTACAAGGCAAACATACTAGGCCTGAGTCTTACTCCATCGACCTAGGGGCACTTAGGAGCCCATCCCTAATGAGGCCCGAGTCTTATTCCATCGACCCCGGGGCGCTTATGGAGCCCACCCTTGGTACAAGCCATATAAAGTAAAGTACATGTCATACTTATACATATCACACATCATAAGGGCATGCATCACTTAGGCACACATCATATCATAAAAGTATGCATCACTTAGGCATACATCATATCATAAAAGTATGCATCACTTAGACATACATCATATCATAAAAGTATGCATCACTTAGGCATACATCATATCATAAAGGTATGCATCACTTAGGCATACATCATGTCATAAAAGCATGCATATTTTCACCACATAGCATATCATAAAAGCATGCATATTTCTATCCACATAGAATATCATAAAAGCATGCATATTTCTAGCACATATCATATCATGGAAAGTATGAATCACAAGCATACATGTTTAAGCATAAGGGTGTATCATGTGATTATACTATCATAAGAAACATGGTAACATAGTTAACTTGGGTTCTAAGCTTCCTAATCCCTTGGGTTCTTATCATGGCCGAACCCCCTTAGATCTCAATTTAGGTAAAAATAACCTCCAAGCATGTGGAACCTAAATTATCATCACATCAATTTCATAAGAAGCATTATAAGCATGATTAACTTGGTTTCTAAGTTCTCCAAGTCCCTAAACTTCATGTGGCCGAACCTTATCAGGTGTGAAACAAGGTCCCAAATGTCATGAAAGCATGGAAACCTTAAACCATATTTATAGCATTTTTCTTCCAAGTAACATAGTAATCATATTTGAGCTAATTCCTAAGTTCTTCAAGCCCTTAACATATGTCATGGCCAAAATTTCACAAGTATTCATTAGGGCTAAAAACAAGCATACAAGCATGTGAACTTGAACTAACATCATGTATAAATTCATAATAAGGTATCATACAAAGGGTATGGCCGAAACTTACCCTAGCCTCATTTTAGGTCATTAAGCAACATATAGCATGAGAACTTTGGCTTTCTACATATCATATTTCATGTAGAGTGACATGAGCATATTTAATTTTCATTCTAGGGTTTCTAGGGCATCTATCCCTTTATGACCGAGACCTACAATGGTCCATTTAGGTCATGGAAAAATTATACAAGCATGTGACACAATCAACACATTATCATATTTCCATAAGAAGCATTTTTAACACAATTGGTTTCAATTCTAAGGCCTCTAGGTCATTTAAACCCTACTTGGCCGAGACCCATCAGTGGTTAACTTTGCTTTAAATAGCCTAAAAGCATAGGAAGTCATACAAGTTTCATAGCATGTATAAAGACAAGCATAAAAAACATACATGTGCATTGTGTCTTAGGCTTCCTAGGTTTCTTTCCTTTTTCTTTTATTTTTCCTCATGGCCGAAACCTACCATTCTCTAAACTAGGTTTTAAGTGGCCTAAAGCATGAAAAACCTAAGTAAGTTTCGTGGCAAAAATTACTAAGAACATCATATACAAATTTGGTTCATAAACAAGCTAGGACCCTTGTAACCTTACAAGTCATATATCATGTAACTAAATTCTCTATACCCTAATTAAGCATGAGAGCATTAAACCACTTTCATATCTTAATATCACAGAGGTCTTGAGCATGTTAAAATTTTGTTTAAGCTTTCCTAAGCTATCCATCTTAACATGGCCGAAAATCTTAATGAAGAGTTCATGAATTTCTAGCAATATTCAACATGCAATTCTTTAAGAGAACTCTATATTCTATCATATAAACATGGTTACTTAAATTTAAAGGTCTTCCTAACCCTAAGCTCTTTTCTTGGCCGAAACATATGAGGGGATTTCCTTTGGTTCCAAGTAACTTTCAAGCAAGAAAACCAATAAAAGATCCTTAGTAATTCATGGAGGGAATCTTGTACTAGTTTGGTTAAACAATGATTTCCCTAACCTCTTTAAAATATTTTTGGCCGAAATTCTAGGGTTAGGTACTCCTCTGACCAAGCATCATATAGGTATAAAAACATGAAGGAAAACCTTCCTACATAGCATAGAAAAATATTATGAAATGAGGACTTGTTTAAACCTTCCTAGATTTGAAAACTCTTCTTTGGCCGAATTTTTCTTAAATTCTATTCTAGGTTTCTAATCCTCATAAAATCCGAAAATCACATAAAAATCCTTGTACCACAGGTGAGGGGAAGCTTACATCCTTTTCGCTTGTGGATCTAAGGTATGGTGATGGAAGAAGTAGCCTCTTCTTCTAGTTCCCTTCCCTTGTTTCTCTTGCTAAGTCCTCCTTGTATCTTAGGCTTTCTTAGGAGAAAACCTTGGCTTGGGGCCGAAGATGGAGGAGAGGGGGCTGGGGTTCTCGGTGAGGGAGAGGGAAGAATGAGAGAAATGAGAGAAAAATTAGAATTCTTCTCTTTACTTGCTCCCTTTTATGTTAAGGAGGAAGAAGTAGCAAAATTAGTTTTTGCTTTCCTTCTCCCTTAGCCCTTTTTTCTATTTTCTTTTTATTTTTATTTATTTATTTATCCTCATCATTCATGGTGAAATAAGGGGGAATGAATCCCCTTAATTAGCCTCTTTTATTTTCGGCAAGAGAAGAGAGAAAGAGGGAGAGAAGGAAGGAAGGCAAGTTGCCTTTCTCTTGTTCTTTCCTTGTTTTCTTTTGGCTAACTTTTACTCTCACCCTTATCATGAGTTTCCCTCCTTTGCTATCAATATCTTCTCTCTATCTCAATTGGTTTATACTAATTAATTCTATAAATTATAATATAAGAGGTTCAAGGTTCAATCCTTGACCTCCTCTTCTTTTTATTTCATTTTATTTCTTTTTGCTTCAACCCACTTCCTTTTATTTTTCTAAGGCAAAATCCTACATTCATATGCTTATCTTAAAATCTTAGTGGGTGTTACACACGTAGGTGGAGAAAACCTTACACAAAGGTGTGCTAGCACCTTGGTAAGATTCGGCCAAGGCAAGGAGGAGAGGGAGAGGAAGCGCTTCTTGGGGAAGAAGAAGAAGATACACCACTTGAATGGAAAAATGAATTCACAATTCAAACCAAAGTGGCCGGCCACTCTTCATTGTGTAACTCCCCATTAAATGCAATTAATGTGAAGTTATTATGAAAATGGCTTTGTAACTTCCATGAGGTGGCACCCATGATGATGTGGAACATCATTATTGGTCCACCTAATGCCAACTCACCAATGAGGTGGCAAAAGGTCAAGTCAAAATTGACCTTTGGTCTTCCTTCTCAAGTCAAGTCAAACTTGAACCAATCTCTACCATGGTTGATCTAATCTAACCATTTGATTCGAGCAAACTTAATATAATGAATCTAATTCATTAAATTAAATTGATTCAATGAGTCAAAATCTAAATTAGACTCATTGAACACATGAATCAACTTGAGTCGAACTCAAGTTAGCCCAATTATGATTACTCTTAATCCAATTTGATTCATCAAATGAATCTAATCCTCTTGGTTCATCATATGAACCTAATCTCCATCTAATTGTCCTAAGTGTGTGACCCTATAGGTTCTTGTAACGTTGGCAATGCCCTAAACTCATTTAGGAGCATAAGTAATGAGCGGTATCTAGCAACACATCATTACTACCCAAGTTACAAGAATGTCGAGATCCGACATCACCTTGTGACTACTAATTGTGACTCCTCACAATATGTGACATTGTCCTTCTATCCTAGACATCTAGATTGATCAATATGAGGCATAGACCGTGTCATCCTCTAATCAATCTAAATCTTGAACTCCAAGTAAACTCACTCGATCAAATGAGCTCAACATCTAATGTTGACTCATTTGGGCATGGCCATGCACTTAGTGGTCTCACTCTATCAAGAATACCGATGTCACTTCCGTCATATGGGAGGGATAGATCCCATCTACATCACTCACATCCCTCTACATAATTCGTTATATACCCAGTAATCGCCTTTATAGTCCACCCAGTTACGGGTGACGTTTGACGAAACCAAAGTACATAACTCCTTATGTAGGGATCCATGGTGACTTCAGGTCTAAGGACTAATAGTCAGACTAATAGCCACATGAGAAAATATATGACACTCATATAACGATCCATGATACTTTCTCATGGCGAGTCATTCAGTATACATTCTCCAATGTATACCCATGTGTCAGCTTGATATCTCTATATCCATGACTTGTGAGATCAAGTCATCGAGCTGACCTACATGTTAGTCTTATTGCATTAACATTGTCCCTGAATGTTAATACTCGACTAGGAATGATTTAGAGTAGTGTTCTCTATATCATCTCATTATCAATTCAACTAATCGATTGATATAGGTATGAATCTTCTACTCAAGGACGCTATTATACTTAGTCTATTTGGCACTAATACAAATAAGTATAATAACCAAACAAATGCCTTTATTAATATACAAGAATATGATACAATGAGTCCATACAATCATCAAATGATTGGCTCTAGGGCTCTAACTAACAATCTCCCACTAGCACTAGTGCCAATCAGTATAGGCTCTAAGGCCTAATGACCTAGTGTGACCATCATGCTTCCTCTGTGCCAAAGCCTTGGTCAAGGGATCTGCGATGTTAGCCTCTGTAGGTACTCTACAAATCTTCACATCTCCTCTATCGATAATCTCTCGAATGAGATGGAAGCGCCGTAGTATGTGCTTGGTCCGCTGGTGTGAGCGAGGTTCCTTCGCCTGTGCTATAGCTCCATTGTTGTCACAATAGAGCTCAATGGGATCAGCAATGCTAGGAACCACCCCAAGTACAGTGATGAACTTGCGGATCCAAACTGCCTCCTTTGCGCCTCGATGCACAATATACTCGGACTACTGTAGAATCACTCATCGTGTCCTGCTTCGAACTCTTCCAGCTCACAGCACCACCATTTAAGCAAAACACGAATCCTGACTGCGATCGGTAATCATCCTGATCGGTCTGGAAGCTGGCATCACTGTAACCCTTTACAGTTAGCTCATCATTGCCTCCATATATCAAGAAATATTCTTTAGTCCTTCTTAAGTACTTAAGAATATTCTTGACCGCTATCCAGTGACTTTCACCTGGATCTGACTGGTATCTGCTCGTCATGCTCAAAGCATACGAGACATCAGGTCGAGTACATAGCATGGCGTACATGATCGATCCTATGGCTGAAGCATAAGGGATCTGATCCATGCGGTCTCTCTCCTCTCTAGAAGAGGGACCTTGAGTCTTCGAAAGACTCACGCCATGTGACATCGGCAGAAATCCCTTCTTGGAGTTCTGCATGGCAAACCGAAGGAGTACCTTGTCAATATATGTACTCTGACTTAGGCCAAGCAATCTCTTAGATCTATCTCTATAGATCTGTATCCCTAGAATGCGGGATGCCTCACCTAAGTCCTTCATTGAGAAGCAACTCCCTAGCCAGGTCTTGACAGACTGAAGCATAGGGATGTCCTTCCCAATGAGTAGTATGTCATCCACATACAATATGAGGAAGACAACTATATCCCCTACAACCTTCTTGTAGACACAAGGTTCATCTTCATTCTTGATGAAACCAAACTGTTTGATTGCATCATCGAACCGAAGATTCCAGCTCCGAGATGCTTGCTTTAGTCCATATATGGACCTATGCAGCTTGCATACTCTACTCGTATGCTGTGGATCTACAAAACCCTCAGGTTGTGTCATGTACACATCCTCGAGTAGGTTTCCATTCAGAAACGCGGTTTTGACATCCATCTGCCATATCTCATAGTCATGGTAGGCTGCAATAGCAAGCATGATCCGAATGGACTTAAACATCGCTACTGGAGAAAAGGTTTCATCATAGTCAATACCATGAATCTGCTTGAAACCTTTAGCTACCAAGAGACCCTTATAGATAAGTCCATCCATGTCAGTCTTTCTCTTAAAGACCCACTTACACCCAATGGGGTTTACCCCTTCAGGTGGATCAACCAAACTCCATACTTGGTTGGTGTACATGGATTCCATTTCGGATCTCATGGCCTCTAGCCATTTCTCGGAATCTGGTCTCATCACAGCTTCCTGATAGGTGGTAGGCTCATCCTCTATGAGCACAATGTCATCATGGTCAAACAAGAGAAATGAGTATCTCTCAGGCTGACGACGTACCCTATCAGACCTGCGAAGAGGTATGTCTATATGAACTGGTTGTTGTTCCTCAACTCCTTGTGGAACAACATCATCCATAACACTTTGTGGTTCCAGTTCAATTTCCATCGAGGCATCAGTGCTATTGTTCGCATCTTGAACTTCTTCAAGATTGAACGCGCTCCCACTTGTCTTTCTAGAAACAAAGTCCCTTTCTAGAAAGACCCTAGTCTTTGCCACAACTACCTTATGCTGACTGGGAATGTAGAAGTAATATCCCTTAGTTTCCTTGGGATATCCAATGAAATAGCACTTGTCGGATTTGGGTCCTAATTTGTCTGAGACTTGACGTCGTACGTAAGCCTCACAGCCCCAAATCCTCATGAAAGACACCTGGGCATCTCTCCCAGTCCATATCTTATATGGTGTTTTTATCACGGCCTTGGATGGAACTCGGTTGAGAATGAAAGCTGCCGTGTCTAGAGCATATCTCCATAGATATGTCGGAAGATCTGTGTGACTCATCATAGATCGTACCATATCTAATAAGGTACGATTCCTACTTTTGGATACACCATTCCACTGTGCTGTTCCAGGAGGAGTGAGTTGAGATAAAATCCCACACTCAACTAAGTAGTCACGAAACTCATGGCTTAAGTATTCACCACCTCGATCTGATCGAAGTACCTTAATACTCTTGCCAAGCTGGTTCTGTACTTCATTCTTGAATTCTTTGAACTTTTCAAAGGATTCAGATTTATGTGTCATCAAATACACATAACCATATCTACTGAAGTCATCAGTAAATGTGATGAAGTACCTATAACCGCCTCTAGCAGTGACATTGAAAGGGCCACATACATCACTATGTATGAGTCCTAACAAATCAGTCGCTCTCTCGCTGTGCCCACTAAAGGGAGTCTTGGTCATCTTGCCTCGTAGGCATGAGTCGCATATCTCATATGATTCAAAATCAAATGAGTCCAGCAAACCATCCTTATGGAGCTGGGATAAGCGCTTGTCATTTATATGACCTAAGCGACAGTGCCAGAGATAAGTTTGGTTCATGTCATTTGACTTGAACCTCTTGGTACTAATGTTATAGATAGGGCTTTCAAGGTCTAGAATATAGAGTCCGTTTATTAGTCGTGCACTACAATAGAACATATCTTTTAAATAAACAGAACAACATTTGTATTTTATTATAAAAGAGTATCCTTTCTTATCTAAACAAGAAACTGAAACTATGTTCTTAGTAAGAGCAGGCACATAACAACAATCATCTAAATCTAGTACAAGCCCAGAGGGTAGAGATAGCTGATAAGTTCCTACAGCAACAGCAGCAACCCGTGCTCCATTGCCTACTCATAGGTCCACCTCGCCCTTTGCCAATGCTCTGCTATTTCTCAGCGCCTGCACATCAGTACAAATGTGAGAAGCACATCCAGTATCTAATACCCATGATGTAGAAATAGATAGATTGACTTCTATAACATATATACCTGAAGTGGAAGTCTCACTTCGCTTCTTCTTAAGATCCTCCAAGTATACCTTGCAGTTCCTCTTCCAGTGCCCGGTCTGACCGCAGTGGAAGCAGGTAGCATCCTTGGCGACCCCTCCTTTAGGCTTCAGTGCCTTGCCTTTGACCTTGGTTTGGGACTTTCCCTTACCTTTGGGCTTGCCCTTGCCCTTGTGCTTCTGAACCATCAGAATGGGCTTAACCTTCTTAAGGTTAATCTCAGCAGTTCGTAACATACTAAGTAGCTCGGGCAGTGGCTTGTCAATCTCATTCATGTTATAGTTGAGAATGAATTGACTATAGCTATCCGGCAAGGACTGCAAGATCAAGTCAGTGGCTAGCTCTTGGCCAAGTGGGAACCCAAGTCTTTGTAGGTTCTCTATGTACCCAATCATCTTGAGTACATAAGGACCTACAGGAGCCCCGTCTGACATCTTGCACTGAAACAATGCCTTCGAGATCTCAAATCTCTCATGCCTCGCTTGTCCCTGATATAGTTGGCGAAGATGCTCAACCATATCGTAAGCGCCCATCAACTCATGTTGCTTCTGAAGCTTTGAGTTCATGGTCGCGAGCATTAGACAGGACACATCTAATGCGTCGTCTTGATACTTCTTGTAAGCATCTTTGTCGGCTCGCGGGGCATTGGCAGGAGGAGCCTCCGGAATGGGCTGCTCCAGAATTACGTTCTTGGGTGAGAACTATTCTCAAGTTCCTGTACCAGTCCAGGAAATTCGCTCCGTTGAGCTTGTCCTTCTCAAGGACAGATCGCAGGGAGAAGGAATTCGTGTTCGACGTCATGGTTATCTACAACAGAAAAATTTGCAGAAATAAATATCATATTCTTTTAAAATCATTTAATTAGGCCTTTAACTAAATGATGCTCCCACTGAATACTATAATTCTTGTGGGACAAGATCCACATTATACTAACCCTTGAGTTAGCTTTGGCTAATACGCCCAAGGCTTAGTATGATCGGTAGGTAACGATTACCAATTACATCTCTATGCAACTCTTGTTTATAGAATAAAATCCGCATTTATATTAAAACTCGAGTTAGCTTTGGCTAATACGCCCGAGAATTAATATAAACGTGATTTTGTCCTACCTTTCCAACCATTGGAAGAATGCCTATAGTTGATTCGATCCAACCGAGTAACTAGGAATACTCAATCTAATTGAGTTTGTATTCACCCATGCGTTGATAGGCGGGACCAAGATTGTCCCTTCGTACCCTACCAAGATAATATGTATTGCTCTGCTTTGGCAGATTCAACAATACATGTGATCGAGGTAGTGATAGGTATCACGGCACGGTTAGGCATTAGAGTTGAGTCGATTGAGATCTAATCTAATCGAAAAGGATGCATCTTATGCACGACTTAGATCTAATCTAATCGCAAGGGTGCATCATGTGCACGACTTAGATCTAATCTAATCGTAAGGCACTAATTAATTAACTACTTATTAAATATGCATCACATACACAAGCAATTAATTAATCTATTTGTGATTTAGTCATGGCCCTACTACGATCTTCTCAAGCTAATGAGAAGATCGATTGGTCAACCTAGGGTCAACAGCTTCTCCAAGCTCCTTCCTTTGACCACCTTGTGTTGCTCGTGCCCGCCTCGGAACTCCGTCTCGTGTGGACCCTCCACCGCTCCAATTTGTACATTACAATTTGAAACTCGAGTTACATTCGAGTCTAAATCTAATTTACAACAAGAATATAAAAGAAGGCACGACGCGCAGGTCGCGAATATAATACAACACTCGCAAACACATAACGGCACGCAGGCCGTATTATGAATTACAACACAATCCAATCATATTGGGTTTTTGGGCCATGACTATTACAAAATTAATATATAATTCAAAATTATATATTTTTCATAATTTTCTGTAATTTTAAAATTAATTTTTACAATTTTACGAGTAAAATTTCCCGGCGGACCCGTTTAGCAGTTTCGGGCGCAATCGCGGAACGCAGGGGCAGCGCGCCTACCCGCGATCTAACCATCGCGAGGGTTCCTTTGCGATCCAACAGCGCCTAAACCCGCTGTCCCAAAACGATTTGGGCCGAGACATTGCCGTTTCGGAAAAATCTTCCCGGCGGGTTCGTTTTTAGCGATTTCGGGTGCAACCGCGGAGCAAATCCCCTTGCAGATTAGGGGCAGTACCCTTACCCGCGATCTAACCATCACGAGTTGCTCCTAAGCGATCTAATGGCACCCAAGCCCGCTGTCCCAAAAAATTTTGGGGCGAAACGAAGCCGTTTTGGAAAAATCTTTCCGGTAGCCGAAGCCTACAAGTGCCGAGACACTTGTCCTTCGCTTCTACGGAAAAATTACCCATAAAAACTCGAAAATCATAATTTTACAGAAAATTACAGAAACTTTTAGTTTTCATAAAACCAAAAACAAACTCGTACAAGCCTTGCACGTGGCTCTGATACCACTGTTGGGTTTTTCGGGCCGCGAAAACCGCTTTTCGCGTAGCGGAAACCCCGAATCACCCAAGGCCAATGGATCCATGCAAGGAAAATCAAAAAATAAATACTAGTACGAGTTTGAAAAACCTTTTAGATCTACTCCTAGATCTACATGTTAAGAACTTTACCCTTGTTGCATGCCTTTTGCGTTCCCGCTCGTCCAAGGAGTTGCCGGATCTCTAGACCGTCAAGCGTCGGTCCTCTAGAAGTATCCACACGGACACGTAGGTGGAGAAAACCTTACACAAAGGTGTGCTAGCACCTTGGTAAGATTCGGCCAAGGCAAGGAGGAGAGGGAGAGGAAGAGCTTCTTGGGGAAGAAGAAGAAGATACACCACTTGAATGGAAAAATGAATTCACAATTCAAACCAAAGTGGTCGGCCACTCTTCATTGTGTAACTCCCCATTAAATGCAATTAATGTGAAGTTATTATGAAAATGGCTTTGTAACTTCCATGAGGTGGCACCCATGATGATGTGGAACATCATTATTGGTCCACCTAATGCCAACTCACCAATGAGGTGGCAAAAGGTCAAGTCAAAATTGACCTTTGGTCTTCCTTCTCAAGTCAAGTCAAACTTGAACCAATCTCTACCATGGTTGATCTAATCTAACCATTTGATTCGAGCTAACTTAATATAATGAATCTAATTCATTAAATTAAATTGATTCAATGGGTCAAAATCTAAATTAGACTCATTGAACACATGAATCAACTTGAGTCGAACTCAAGTTAGCCCAATTAGGATTACTCTTAATCCAATTTGATTCATCAAATGAATCTAATCCTCTTGGTTCATCATATGAACGTAATCTCCATCTAATTGTCCTAAGTGTGTGACCCTATAGGTTCTTGTACCGTTGGCAATGCCCTAAACCCATTTAGGTGCATAAGTAATGAGCGGTATCTAGCAACACATCATTACTACCCAAGTTACAAGAATGTCGAGATCCGACATCACCTTGTGACTACTAATTGTGACTCCTCACAATATGTGACATTGTCCTTCTATCCTAGACATCTAGATTGATCAATATGAGGCATAGACCGTGTCATCCTCTAATCAATCTAAATCTTGAACTCCAAGTAGACTAACTCGATCAAATGAGCTTAACATCTAATGTTGACTCATTTGGGCATGGCCATGCACTTAGTGGTCTCACTCTATCAAGAATACCGATGTCGCTCCCGTCATATGGGAGGGATAGATCTCATCTACATCACTCACATCCCTCTACATAATTCGTTATATACCCAGTAATCGCCTTTATAGTCCACCCAGTTACGGGTGACGTTTGACGAAACCAAAGTACATAACTCCTTATGTAGGGATCCATGGTGACTTCAGGTCTAAGGACTAATAGTCATACTAATAGCCACATGAGAAAGTATATGATACTCATATAATGATCCATGATACTTTCTCATGGCGGGTCATTCAGTATACATTCTCCAATGTATACCCATGTGTCAGCTTGATATCTCTATATCCATGACTTGTGAGATCAAGTCATCGAGCTGACCTACATGCTAGTCTTATTGCATTAACATTGTCCCTGAATGTTAATACTCGACTAGGAATGACTTAGAGTAATGTTCCCTATATCATCTCATTATTGATTCAACTAATCGATTGATATAGGTATGAATCTTCTACTCAAGGACGCTATTATACTTAGTCTATTTGGCACTAATACAAATAAGTATAATAACCAAACAAATGCCTTTATTAATATACAAGAATATGATACAATGAGTCCATACAATCATCAAATGATTGGCTCTAGGGCTCTAACTAACAGAACATCACCCACACGACGTCGAAGAAGAGGAGAGGAATATGACAGAAGATCAAGAATTCTTTAGCTATAAAGAAAAGGTACAACTAGTTCTTTAATTCTGTTGCGTATCTAGTTTCATTTTTCTTTGTATCGATTTTGCGTATTGATTTTGAATACCAACACAAGAGTCCAACGATCTTGTATTTCGATCAAGGTGCGCTTTGATCATTCAAGAACTTTCTTGATTGATCGAACACATCTTTGATCGAACATGCGGGTTGCCAGGAAGAGTTTTGTTCTTGTACAATTTTTTTATACAGGGAAATTAAAATATAACGGAATTCCAGCGCCCTTTAAGTGGTATCAGAGCCAGGTTTTCTGGTTCTGTGTGATTGATTTTTGGTTAAATTATGCACTGCTCATACATAAGTTTAGGTCGGATAATAGTAGGATGTGCTAGATAGATTAACTTTGTCATTGCAGGCATCATAGATCCAACTATTATGGCTTTTTGTGTGCTTGTGTGTGATTTGAACCCTCGGGCATGTCGAGGTGGTTGTGTATGCATGATTGTAATAATTAAATACGGTTGGTTGCCGTATTATTATTATTTTTGTTTTACATTCTATTCGATCTAGATTACATGAAAATTCCTTTGTGGAATATAAGATCGATAAATGTAAAATTTTATTTTTGTTGCGGCTTGTATCCTTGCTATGCATGGTGCTATTTTGAGGACCAGAGGCACGGTGGAGAAGAAACGAGATAGATGCGACGGCTTGATCCATCGACGACACATTGGAGGATAGTGATCCATTGGCGGCATATTGGAGGACAGCGTTGGACAAGGACATAATAGTTGGAAATTTTATTTTCATGTTTATTGCCTTATATGCTGTTTTTATATGTTGTGATGTGTGTGCTGTGATGTGCGTGTTGTGATGTGCGTGCATGATTAAAATTCCTCAATTTAAATAACTAAGTAAGAGAGGGATTATTTATATAAATTCCACGGTCTCCATTATTGGTTTGTATGTGATGCATTCAAACTTGCGCGTTGGCTTTAAGTGTTTTCCTCTATATCGGATGAGTTTGTTTCCAGATCACTAGATCAAACTCCCTCTATGGATATAGGAAATTAATTAGGTATGTGTGATCTTCTCCATTTGAAGGGGCACAATCCTAATTAATGGACTAAGTATCAAGTAATGGTATATACTTAGGCGCATTTAATAGTATCCTCCCCATCGGAGTCACTGCTAATATTTGTGTGACCGAAGAATAACCAACTATTAATTTTATTTGTCATAAAGTTAGGTTGACGAGATAATAAAATTAATGGGTAAAACCTCCTCTTACAAATGTTTGAATTAGTATACGTCCACACTATCGTGACATACGAAATTCACGGTGTTTTAAGGTGTTGGTGAATTTAAATTATATTATTTGAGGAATCAATATTATTTTAAATTCTAAAGTTTTGACTAGATATTTTATTTTGTGATTCTCAAGATTTCAAAATGGCTTTCAATCCTCTTGCTGTTATTTTAAAAGAAAATAAACTTACTAGTCCAAATTATATTGATTGGAAACGGAACTTGGACATTATCTTAACTGCTGAAGAATACAAGTTCATACTTCTTGAGGTCTGTCCTAGCGTGCTTGATAAGGATTCTAGTGAAGAGGAGATAGAGAGACATAGGAAATGGGTCAAGACAGATGAGATGGCGCGGTGTTACATTTTGACTTCTATGTCAAATATGCTACAACATCAGTATCAGGCACTACCCACTACCTATGACATGATGCTCAATCTCAAGGAACTCTTCGAACACCAGAATCGGGCTGTCAGGCAGGACAACAATAAAGGTGTATCTTATTCATTAGTTGTTGAAACATGTTTAGCGGTGTTATCTACCGGTACCTGGTGTGTAGATATGAGAGCCACTGATTATATCTGTAATTCATTGCAGGGGTTTGGTAAGCTCTCCAAATGTTTGTCACAATAAACTCCCAAATTAATATTATGATCGAAAACCCACAACTACACAAGGAAATGTTCTAGTATAAGGGTCGAGTCGAATTTTCGAGGATTATGCTAAAAACATGCTTATCTTGGATTAAGAACACTCTTTTTGGGGTTTCTAGATATGAAATGGGGGTTGGCTTTAAAATGAAATCTTCAACTAAAATTCAAATTGCAAACATTTCCATCTACCCTACTTCAAAAATTACTTCCAAACAACCAAAAGAAACAAAACTTCAACCACTCTTACTTTAAATGAAACTTAACCAAATTGCAATTATTAAATCTTTCTAATTCTAAATTAAGTTTTCTAGAAACTGATCTTAAACTACTAGAAATTATCATAAAACTGATTCAACTTAACCAACCTAACTCACCTGCAAATAACCTAAGAGCAGAATTTTAGCTCACTTCGTTGCAGATTAAAAACAGAACACGAGCTTAACACTACACCTTACTGATCACTATAGAAATTAACTACTCTATTAAGCTAACTAACTTATTAGTCATCAAATGGCTTTAACAGAAATTGCTAATCACAAACAAAGGAAACAAAATTACAGTAGTAACTCTGTACAAACAGAACAAGACAGAACACAAAAGAACAAAATTAAAAAGACAGTTTCATGCATAAGAATGGAACTACAAACGAATATAAGTTATGAACGAGCAAATTCAGTAACAAAATTTTCAGGAATAAGAAAATCTAAACTAAGAAACAAACTGCTAAGAAGTTAAACATCTCTACAACCCAAATCTCAGAACAAAATTGTCTTCTCCTTGCTATCACATAAGGATCTGCAGAGAACGCTCCAATAGAAGTCAGAATGGTGATCCCGAGCTTCAAGACGAACTCCGATTCACCTGAATCAGCTCACAAGATCTTCAGCGAGTTCAGAATGTGGATATTGTTCACTGTCGCGCTTGCTGGGTTCACTGGCGCTGGAATCGTGAGCTGAAAAGGAAGCTAGGGAATGGTGCAGTGCTGTCAGAATTGGTCCAGAATCATCGGAGGAATGCCTCCGATGGTTCTGTAGAGGAGCGGAAGCTCAAATCGAAGGAACGCCTCCAACCCGAGAGGAAGCTCACAGTTCACAGAAACAGTGAATCGCCAAAGATCCGCACCCACGAGTGGTGCCAGATGATCGGAAGATGGACGTCGGATGCCAGAAACCTCCATGCCGATGAGGACAAGCTGAATCACAGATCTGGATGCAGGGAGGAGCAAGCAACGCGCCGTCGAGAGAAACGACACGATGAACAATAGCACAAGCTCACTGTTCACAGTGCTAGATTTTTTCCTTTTATACCTAGGGTTTTGGCCAATTAAAACCTAAGTTCATGTCAAGCTCATGTGTGATCTAGGTTGGGTTTAGGCTGCATTAAAATCAATTAAAGTCCAGGTTCAGTTGAGGTCATATGGGGTTTTGGACTCCATTTGGTTGAGTGAACAAAGCCTCCACTTGAATCATGAATCCCTTAGTACCCTACAAGACCAAATTCACAAAATGAGGAATAAATCATGCATTAAAAGGAAAAACATCATAAAGCTCATAAAAGCCTTGTTTGGGGAAACATGATCAAAATTGAAATTTAACATGTGCAAATATATAAAGAACACCAAATATTAACCCAAAAATAATGTATCTAATCGTAGCTTTTCAGGGTTCCAGGAAATCCGACGACTACATGAAGGGGAAATCACCGTCTACATGGGCAATGCTACGAGAGTGGCGGCTGTTGCAGTGGGAGATGTTTATTTATCTTTTGATATGAATAAAACATTGATTTTGAGAAATTGTCTTTACGTACCATGTTTTAGAAAGAACTTGATTTCAGTTTCTAAATTATTTACGAATGGATATTCTGTTTCTTTTGATGACAAAGTGGTTGACAAGAAAAATAGGGTGGTTATCTGTTCTGGTATGTTAGTTGATAATTTGTATACTCTTAATCCAATAACTCCCACGATGCAACAAATGGAAATTAATAACACATCTTCTAATTCTAATAAGAGAAAGCAACATTCAGAAATGAACCAAACATATCTTTGACATCTAAGGTTGGGTCATATTAACTTGAGTAGGATTCAAAGGTTAATAGCCGATGGACCTTTGGGTTCATTGGTAGTGGAAAACTTTCCGACCTACGAGTCTTGCTTGGAAGGAAAAATGACCAAGAGACTTTTTAAGGCAAAGGGGTATAGAGCTAAAGAAGTGTTGGAATTGGTTCATTCCGATTTGTGTGGGTCTATGACTATCCAAGCAAGAGGTGGCTTCAAATATTTTATCTCTTTTATAGATGACTATTCGAGATATGGGTACATTTACTTGATGTGTCGTAAGTTTGAGTGCTTTGATAAGTTCAAAGAGTACAAGGCTGATGTGGAGAAACGTCAAAATAAAAGTATCAAGACACCACAGTCTGATTATGGTGGAGAGTACCACTTAGGAGAGTTTAGGAGTTACTTATCAGAGGCAGAGATTCAATCCCAATTGTCTGCACCTGGTATACCCCAATAGAATGGTGTGATGGAACGAAGGAATAGGACTCTTATGGAAATGGTTAGATCAATGATGAGTTATTCAGAATTACCAAATTCGTTTTAGGGATACGCTCTGGAAACGACAGCGTACATTCTAAACTTGGTACCTTCTAAGTCAGTATCCTCTACTCCCACAAAATTGTGGAATGGGTGTAAGCCTAGTTTGAAATACATAAGTTGGAATCACGTACGGAAGTTCACTTGTTCATGGGATATTCTAAAGGAACGAAAGGTGGTTTGTTTTATAGTCCTAAAGATCAGAAGGTCGTTGTTAGCACCAATCCCCGATTTTTAGAAGAGGACTATGTAATGAATCACAAGTCCATGAGTAAAATTATTCTTGAGGAAATAAGCGAGAACACTTCTACTTTAATACCAATGGTACAAGATGAGATATCACAAGTAACTGCAACACGTGTCACGATTGATGCAAAATTACAGGTAGTGCCTTGTCATAGTGGGAGGGTTGTTAGGAAACCTGATGTTGGTGCAACGTGCCGGCAAGAGGGGAGGGGTGAATTGCCTGTAAAATAAAAATACCCTCCTCAAAACTTTCAACTCAAAAATAATAGCAACAATAATAAAATTAAAACAAAATAATAGAAAAGCAAAAAGACTCAACGTTTTGACTTGGTTACAACCAAGAAAGTTGTTAATCCAAGGTGGTTGAAAAAGTGCACTAGAAAAGTCTCCTTCTCTGAAGGCAGAGAAGCTCAAACAGTTGCTAGGAAGTGTTGGGTTTTTCGGGCCGCGAAAATCGCTTTTCGCGTCGCGGAAACCCCGAATCACCCAAAGCCGTAGGATCCGTGCAAGGAAAAATTTCGAAAACACGAGTACGAGTTATAAACTACGATCTACAGTAGATCTACAAAGGAAAACACTTTATACCTTTGATGCGTGCCCTTTCGCGTTCCCGCTCGTCCAACGGTACGCCGGATCTCGAGAGTGTCAACGTAGACACTCCTCTAATGATATCCACACGAACAAGGAGTGTCTCTCACACTCAAAGGATGGAGAAGAGAGCCCCAAGTGTGCTAGCACTTTCTAGAGCTCTCGGGTAGGATTTGAAAAAGGGAGAAAAGAAGATAAAGGAAAGGAATCTCACATACTCCTCTAGGTATCCTCCTTTGTGACCTTCACCTCACCCTTTTCTTTGGACCTCAACACATTCCCTTCACCTTGCTTGAAACTCTCGGCCAAGAAGGAGGAAAGGGAGAAGAGAATGGCTAGAGGAAGGAGATGAAATGAATGAGACTAATGAATAAAATTCATTCCCATTCATTCACTTGTGTGGCCGGCCACATGAGTAACTCCTACTCATTTAATGTGGCCGGCCACATTAATGAGAATGGAGGCTTGTAACCTCCATGATGTGGCATACCATGATGATGTGGAGCATCATCATTGGTCCACACCTTGCCATCTCACTAATGATGTGGCAATTAGTCAAGTCAAACTTGACTCTTCCTCTCCCTCTCAAGTCAAGTCAAACTTGACCAAATCTCTTCCATGGTTGATCTAATCTAACCATTTGATTCAAGCCAACTTAATATAATTAATCTAATTCATTAAATTAAGTTGATTTAATGAGTCATAATCTAAATTAGACTCATTGAATACATGAATCAACTTGAGTCCAACTCAATTAGCCCAATTTGGATTACTCTTAATCCAATTTGATTCATCAAATGAATCTAATCATCTTGGTTCATCATATGAACTTAATCTAATTGGTTCATCATATGAACCCAATCTCCATCCACTTGTTCTTTGTGTGTGACCCAATAGGTTCTTGTAACGTTGGCAATGTTTCTAAACTCCTTTAGAAACATAAGCAATGAGCGGCATCTAGCAATACATCATTGCTACCCAAGTTACAAGAAATGTTGAGATCCAACATCACCTTATGACTACTAATTGTGACTCCTCACAATATATGACAAGTGTCCTTCTATCCTAGACATCTAGATTGATCAATGTGAGGCATAGACCATGTCATCCTCTAATCAATCTAAATATTGAACTCCAAGTAGACTCACTCAATCAAATGAGCTCAATATCTCATATTGACTCATTTGGGCATGGCCATGCACTTCGTGGTCTCACTCTATCAAGAATATCGATGTCACTCCCGTCATATAGGAGGGATAGATCCCATCTACATCACTCACATCCCTCTGCATAATTCGTTACATACCCAGTAATCGCCTTTATAGTCCACCCAGTTACGGGTGACGTTTGACGAAACCAAAGTACATAACTCCTTATGTAGGGATCCATGGTGACTTCAGGTCTAAGGACTAATAGTCATACTAATAGCCACATGAGAAAGTATATGACACTCATATAACGATCTATGATACTTTCTCATGGCGGGTCATTCAGTATACATTCTCTAATGCATACCCATGTGTCAGCTTGATATCTCTATATCCATGACTTGTGAGATCAAGTCATCGAGCTGACCTACATGCTAGTCTTATTGTATTAACATTGTCCCTGAATGTTAATACTCGACTAGGAATGAATTAGAGTAGTGTTCCCTATATCATCTCACTATCGATTCAACCAATCGATTGATATAGGTAAGAACCTTCTACTCAAGGACATTACTATACTAATTTTATCTGGCACTAATACAAATAAGCATAATAACCAAAAACCAAATGCCTTAATATATATACAAGAATATGATATACATGAGTCCATACAATCATCAAATGATTGGCTCTAGGGCTCTAACTAACAGGAAGTTGATACAGAATTGAATGAGTAGTTTCCTAGCTCTAGGGGCCTTCATATAGCTCCTAGAAAACCTATCTCGAGTGTTGAGGGCGCCTCTATCGAGGTTGAGGGTGCCTCTAGCAAAGGTGAGCCGATAAAACTTTATCCGATTGCTAACGACCAATTTGGCCAGGTTGAGGGCGCCCTCAATAGAATTGAGGGTGCCTTCAATGTTGAGGGTGCCCTCATCAGTGTTAAGGGTGCCTTCAATGTTGAGGTGCCTTCAACACTGTTGAGGGCGCCTTCAATAGCTTCTTCAACTTTTCTTCATCTTCACGAAGGCTTTCGAAGTTCCGACTGCTTAGGTGATTGCGACTAACCGAAATAGGGCTCACCCGAACCCAATTTCCGGCTTTCTCCTCGGGCAGCCTTCCGTCCCGACTTCTCGTCCCTCTAACGCCGCGCATGTTCTTCTCGTCCACCGGTGTACTCTTCCCAGCTCTTTCGTCCTTCGGACACACCGAGCCTGTCGGCTTCCTTCCCGTGTCGTCCTTCTCGCTAGCTGTGTCTTCCGCTAGACTTCCAATGCTCCTAAGCTCTTGTACACTTAGACACATGGATCAAATAACAAACAAGACATAACCTAACTTGGTTGATCACATCAAAATAATCACGGGGTCCAACAATCTCTCCCTTTTTGATGTGCATCAACCCAAGTTCAAGTTAGGGAAAAAAAAAGACAAGTAATTTAAAGAAATTACTAAACTAACATTTTAGGAAAAATGTTGCAATAAAAGAATTTGCAACACTAAGTAAATTTTTTTTTAAAAAAATATTAACTCACCTAAAACTCCCCCTAAACTTGTATCTATCTCTCCCCCTTTGATCACATAAAAAAAATGGGGTAATAATTTGCAAGTAAAAAATTTTCTAAGTGACAATTATTCAAGTTTTAAAATAAATCAAAAAAATTTCTTAAGTTTTTGCAAACACAAATATTTAGAAAAAAAAATTTAAGCAGGAAAATTTTCTAAGTAAAAGAAAATTTTTAACTAGGCAATTTTTAGAAAAAAATGTTTTTGAGGAATTTTAAAAAAAAATTGTTTAAAGCATTTTCTAATTTCTATTTTCATGTTTTGTCAATAAGTTAATTAAATATTTTATTTCAATATTTTGGCTTCCAGGTAGTAGCGAGGCACTAGGTCTTCTTGGTTATTGGAGCAACAACCACTTTCTTAGACAAAGTCTCAAAAGAAATTAATTGTTTAATTTTTCTTGTTGAAAGTGCTAACTTAGAAAATTTTAATCTAGAAAGGTTTTTTGAACCCAGTATAAGTTCCTTCCTACCGAATTAATCAAAAACTTATGGGGTACATAACTTTTGGGAATTTTTCTAAGTTGTCCCTGATGTTTTCTAATATACCAATTTAATTTTCCATAAATTCTAATTTTTTATTTTGGAAATTTATTTAAGCATGCATTATTTTTTAATTTTTCAATTTTATTTTTCAATTTTAATTTTCAATTTTTCATTTTCTGATTTTAGATTATCGTACATCTCAAGAGGGCATGCTTTCGCTAAGTTTAATTTTAACTCGTTGTTTTCTTTTTTTAATTTAACTAAATCTTTAGTGAGCACTTTAATAAACAGAAAGGACTACTTGAGAGTTAGAGAATGCACCTTACATACCTCTATTTCTAATGCTCCCCCTTCATTGCAGCTTTCTTCTTCTGATGATCCTCCCCCTTCATCTATGCTCATCTCCGAGCTGGTTTCTTGAAAGATTTGATGGTTGGCCATCAATGCTACTCCTAAGAATGCTTCGACTTTTGATTTCGAGGATGACGATTCATCACATGTAGCCTTCAGACTCTTGCGCTTCGAGGACGTCGACCTTTGAGATTTCTCCTTGTCCCTTTTCTTTAGTTTTGGACAGTCATCCTTGATGTGTCCTTCCTCATTATAGTTGTAGCATCGGACCGTCCTTCTATTGCGTTGATGCTTTCTTGACTGCGATCTAAATTTATTAGTTTTAATAAACTTATTTAATTTTCTTACCAATAGCGTCGCTTTAGTTTCATTGATCGACGCTTCAGAGTCGAGATCGTCCATCTTGGCTTATAGGGCAACATTGAGATCTGATTTCTCTATTTGTTTCGGCTATGCAATTCGAGACTCGTGAAGTTCGAAAGTAGAAAATAAATTTTCTAAAGTACTTATCTCAAAGTCCTTAGAGATGTAGTAAGCATCTACAAAGGATGACCACTCTGGAGTTCTTGGGAAGGCGTTGAGCACATGCCGGATAGTATCTCAGTTTGTTACCGATTCTCTGAGATTGGTCAATTGAGTTATCAGCTCCTTAATTCTCGCTTGGAGTTGCGCTACCTTTTCGCCATTGTTCATCTGGAGATTTGTTAGCTGGGTCCGGAGAATGTCGCGCCTTGCCAATTTCACTTCTGAGGTACCTTCATGGAGCTCCAGGAATTTTTCCCAAAGGTCGTTCGCGGAATCGTAGCTTCCGATCCGACTTACCGCCTGGGGCGGCAGCACACTAAGCAGATGGAACTCTACCTTTTCATTGGCGATGAAATCAGCTTGCTCCTTCTTCATCTATTGGTATTCTTCTTTGTCTTTTGGAGTTGTAAAACCATATTTCATAGTTATAAGAATATCAAAATCTGTTTTAAAAAATTCCTCCATTCTTCGCTTCCATGTAGCGAAGTCTCCGTCGAATTTTGGGGGATGAATATTTGCACCGGCCATCGTTTTGATCTTTGTGCTTCAATCGGCGGTCTGGCTCTGATACCACTTATTGGTGCAGCGGGGCCGGCAAGAGGGGAGGGGTGAATTGTCTGTAAAATAAAAATACCCTTCTCAAAACTTTCAACTCAAAAATCATAGCAACAATAATAAAATTAAAACAAAATAATGGAAAAGCAGGAAGACTCAATGTTTTGACTTGGTTACAACTAAGAAGGTTGTTAATCCAAGACGGTTGAAAAAGCACACTAGAAAAGTCTCCTTGTCTGAAGGCGGAGAAGCCTTTTACACACTAGAAGCTCAAGTAGTTGCTAGGAAGTTGATACAGAATTGAATGAGTAGTTTCCTAGCTCTAGGGGCCTTCATATAGCTCTTGGAAAACCTATCTCGAGTGTTGAGGGCGCCTCTATTGAGGTTTAGGGTGCCTCTAGCAAAGGTGAGCGGATAAAACTTTATCCGATTGCTAACGGCCAATTTGGCTAGGTCGAGGGCGCCCTCAATAGAATTGAGGGTGCCTTCAATGTTGAGGGCGCCCTCATCAGTGTTAAGGGTGCCTTCAATGTTGAGGTGCCTTCAACACTGTTGAGGGCGCCTTCAATAGCTTCTTCAACTTTTCTTCATCTTCACGAAGGCTTCCGAAGTTCCAACTGCTTGGGTGATTGTGACCAACCGAAATAGGGCTCACCCGAACCCAATTTCTGGCCTTCTCCTCGAGAAACCTTCCATCCCGGCTTCTCGTTCCTCGAACGCTGTGCACATTCTTCTCGTCCACTGGTGTACTCTTCTGCAGCTCTTTCATCCTTCGGGTGCACCGAGCCCATCGGCTCCCTTCCAGTGACTCCCTTCTTGTTAGCTGCATCTTCCGCTCGACTTCCTGTGCTCCTAAGATCCTGTACACTTAGACACAGGGATCAAATAACAAACAGGACATAACCTAACTTGGTTGATTACATCAAAATAACCACGGGATCCAACACCTGATAGATTCATGTTTTTTGGGTGAGTCTTTGGACTTAATCCAATGAACATGAAGCTGATCCCTGGACATATGATGAAGCACTCCAAGATAAAGATACAACATCTTGGCAAAATGCAATGAACTCTGAAATAGAATCTATGCATTCTAATCAGGTCTGGGAGTATGTAGAACCAACAATTGGTGTAAAAGCCATTGGATGTAAATGGATCTACAAAAGGAAAAGAGGAACATACGGGAAGGTGGAAACCTTAAAAGCGAGGCTTGTTGTGAAGGGATATACTCAGAAAGAGGGAATCGATTATGAGGAAACTTTTTCGCCGGTAGTCATGCTTAAATCTATCCGGATTCTTTTATCTATTGCTGCTCATATGGATTATGAGGTTTGACAAATGGATGTCAAGACAGCTTTCCTTAACGGAAGTCTTGAAGAAAACATCTATATGAAGCAACCAGAGGGATTCATTGCGAAGGGAAAATAACATCTTGTATGTAAGCTCTGCCGGGCAAAGCCCGATCGAGTGTAAAAGCACTTAGCCTTATATATATTTTTAGCATATTACTGGCCGACTAAAGGCAGAGTGAGTACTATTGTACATATATGCGCTCGGCCAGGCAAAACCCGATCGAGCGTAAAGACACTTACCCTTATATATAGTTTTTAGTATATTACCGGTCGACTAAAGGCTGAGCAAGTACTATTGTACGTATATGCGCTCGGTCGGGCAAAGCCCGATCAAGTGCAAAGGTACTTAACCTTATATATAGATGCTTTTAGTATGTTACCGACCGATTAAAGGCCAAGCGAGTACTATCGTACGTATACGCATTCGGCCAGGTAAAGCTCGATCGAGTGTAAAGGTACTTAACCTTATATATAGAAGCTTTTAGTATGTTACCGGTCGAGTGAAGGCCGAGCGAGCACCCATGTGCTTATACATGCTCGGTTAGACAAAGACTGGCTGAGCATAAAAGTATTTAGCCTTATAAAATCTTTTAGTATATCATCAGTCGAATGAAGGCCGAGCGAGCACCAGTGAGTGTATAGGCATTCGGCTGAGCAAAACCTAACCGAGCGTAAAGGCGCTCAGCCTTATAAAGCTCATAGATATTCTTATCCAAAACATGCTTAGAAGGTATTCTCAAGGTATTCTTAATATATACATGACTAGCTTGAATGATCAATCGAGACATGTTTAACAGAAGTATATAAATATGACAATATGATAAATTTGGCAGGAAATATCTTCTAGAAGCTTCTTCAGTTATAGTAACGTATTCCTATGCATATCTCATCATAAATATGAGTCATAAATGACAAAAGAGGTACATCTGGGGTACAAAAATGATTCCTTAAAGGATTATTGCATGAAGCTTAGAAGGTGGCTTCATCTCCTAACAAACTCTAACAAATTGGGGACCACTTCATGACTACAGAGGTTACATGAGATAGTATAAAAAGGGAGATCCTCTTCGTTGGCAAGGTAAGCAAGTTCTAGCATCTAAACTCTATTTCAAAGTACTTTAGTTATTGTACTTCTTCTTCTACTTCTTCCACCTTTGAGAGAGGAATGACTTGAGCGTCGGAGGGCCTAGCCGGGGTCCCCACCTCGGTCTTAGGTCATTAACGCTTTGTTGACTCATCTCATTGTGTGTAGGATTGTTGAAGAGCACTTCCAAATCTTTCAGAGTTCGTCTTCATCAGAAACTGTCATTCGTCGAAGCCAACGCACCACCTCACAGATTTCAAACAGGATCAGTATCTAAAAAATTATGAGAAAAAACCAAAAATACATAATTAAAGAGAAAAAAATAAAATGCATAATGAAAAAACTAGAAAGACCACATACAAAATTTAAATTGCAAGAAAGAAAGGTGCATAAATAAAAACTAACAAGTAAATGAAAAACCTATTAATAAGTCTAAAAGAAACTCATATGCTAATCAACTAATGTTAATCAGAAACAGTCTCCGACAATGGTGCTAAAAACTTGATGTCAAACCCTAAGTGTACAGTTTTATCTTCAAGTAATAAAAATATCAATTCCATAGGGATTGTTAGTTAAGCAGTAGTTGGTTTTGCACAGTGAATTATCTAAACAATCAGAAGTTGGTTGGAATCTTAAATGTAAGAGATTAAGAGAGAGAGAGAGAGAGAGAGAGAGGGATTGGGGGCAATGATTCTAGGAGTTCGGTTTCATTATGATGTTAGTTAATGTCCCTATGCATTATTCCTCTCCTTACCTTCATGCCTACACTTTGTAGTATTTATAACTAAAGTTCAACACAACCCCATGAAGATTGCACCAGGGGCTTTTCCTAAATTCTATCGCTATTAAGTAAAGAAATAACTCTAAAAAGTATGGTTAAAGGATTACCCTAAGGCTGGCTAGGTATACAATTCTAGGATTATCCGATTTACTTCCTAACGATAGATTAATTGTAACTAAGTATAAGGGGTAACCTAGAAAGTTAGATTAAAGAATTACCCTAAGACCCCCCCCCCCCCTCCCCGGGTATACAATTCTAAATTACACAAGCCACTTCCTAACATTAATTTGGGAAAAATCTTCTAAACTCTAATTAGATACTTCTTTGTAGTGAATCAATCTTCTTGCAAGAGGATCACTCTATAAAGTCCTTTTAAAGGGTTACTCCTTATCATAGGGCCCTGTGGTAGACAATCTAGTACTTCTCATCTACAAGATGATCAATCCACCATAATTCATATGCATACCATACACATATTTCATCAAATATGTACAAGGCACAACACACATAGAACATGACATACACCAACAACACATCCTAACTACTTCCTACATCCTAAGAATCAGATGTCTACTCCATTACAAAGAAGAAACAACCTAAAGACATAGAGAAAAGCATTGTATAACTAAAATCATAAAGAAAGGAGAAGAGAAATACTTAACAATGCATCATCGATCTTCTAGGTTGGACTTCTTACTTCAGAGGTGGAGGGATTGAGCGGATCAACAAAGATAAAGCTTCTAGGGTTCCCCCAAGGGGGAGAACCCTTCCCCAAGGAATGGAGGCAGAACCCACAAACCAAAGTTATGAACTAAAGGGAGAAAATCCCTTTATATATACAAGGGGGTTGTGCCCCCACATGTTCTCCTCCACCCAGCCATGTCGAATGACACGACCAGGGCATGTATGCCACTACTTGACCAGACACAGTACTGCCAATTGGCACCGCTAGGCCATGGCTTTCTTTGGATGGATGAGGCATGGCTATGCCTTTTAGCATGACTGTCCCATGTTTGAGATGGGAGGCACAACCATGCCTTTTGGCATGGCCGAGCTGTTAGTCACTTCTAAGACTGGGCACGACCATGCATAGGCATGGCCTACCCATGGCTCTTACTGAAGGAGGCACACGACTGTGCCATATGGCACGACCTAGGTTGTTGAATCTTCATAAGTTGCTTCAATGTGTGTCTTTGCTCCATTTTCACTTCAAATTGCATCCTTTTTGATAAGAAACTACTACTTATGCTAGGTGTGATATAGTTAGCTTAGTGGGAATTAACACATATACTATATCCTGAGCAAGAAGGTATAAGATGAGTGAAAGGAATAGACACACTAATAACCATAGTTGTTGACGGGTTCATAATCATGTGGGGATCAATTGAGATTTTTCAATTAATTAGAGATCATGATATACTACTAGGTGTCACTCATAATTGATCCACAATTAATGGTTATTTATGGATTATCAACATAAATCAGAAACCTATTAGGTCACACACACTACAAATAAATCTGAAATACTTAAAACAAGTGTAAGAATTAGATTCTCATATTGAGATTGATTAAGTCTTGTAGGACCACAAAAAAGGGAAAATATAGAAGATATTTGTTGGATTGGATGAGATGGTGGGTCACGCCTCTTGTAGATGAGGTTGGCTCCCTTTTGGTTTAATTATGAACCAAAATTGGTTTGGTTTAATAATAAACTAAGAGTGCTTTGGTTTTGAACCATGTTTAATGATAGTAGTCGGGTTGCTATTGGATTTGGATTTGGAAGATGACTTGATCCCCAAGTCATTGTATAGAGGTATATAAATACCCTTTCATAGAGCAAGAGGAAATTAACCAAGGAGCAACCTAATTGTGATTAGGTTTCTCTCCTCTATTCTCTCCCTCTCCCTCTCTTGCCATCACCCAAGGGGCTTCTTGCTGTTGCCCCTTGCTGCCAGCTTCCATCTAACCATCAGCCATCTAGGTCTGACCTTCTCCTATTTCCTCCCATCGATAGTCCAACCATCAGACAATAGCAAGTTGTCATTGTGTCCGTCAAACAACAATAAGAATTTGTTGTCCTCTTGGTTGTTGTCAGCCTCTAGCCCATTGCTAGCCACCTTTCGACCTCCAGAGTCCTCTACCATTGACAACAGCCACCAGCAATAACTTTAAACAGTGTCGGATAGTAGCTAACAAGCTGTCATCTACCTCACTTGGTGTCACTAGGTTGCCTTGTGTCGCTAGGCACAAAATCGAGTTGGGTTTCCTCTCTCTGATCATGTCGTCTCTTCCTTTGGCTAGTATAAAATTGGAGATAAAAACATATGGCTTAGTGAAGTCCTATATCAGCGTAGATATCAATAGAGGCAAACTTGGTTAAGTTTTCTAGTTGACGTCATTTCCTCTACACATCATCCGTCAGGTATATTTTCTTTATAAAATTTTGTTCAATGGATATGTTTGCGCATGTGTAACATGTTTGTGTGTGATGTGTGTGTTATAATTATTTAGGAAATTATTATGCTATCGCTACTTGTTTTACAAAAACAAATTTAAAATGCATATAGAGACACCCAACAAACATATGCTAGTCTTACAGAATTGATGATGCCCAATTTCATCAATTCATTGACTAGGAAATATTTCAATATGTACATAATTATACATGGAGGGATACCCACTAATTGTGATACATTCACAATTTCTCTCATGCTATGCATTGTATTATAAACTTCATTAATTAAGTTTAAGATCAATATCAAATACATATAAAATACACACTCAAATAAGATATTTTATTTATCAAACAACTGATACAATGTCTAAAGCAATTACTTTAGGACACTTCTAAAATGTAATAGAATCTCCATGTTCGATCGACAGAACTTTTCGATCAACTCAGACCTTTATTTTTCTACAAAATAAAGTTAGTCCAGTGATAATAAAAATAACTCTACAAAATAGACTTAGATAACTGATAATATACATGTGTAAGATAGACAATTAGGATTATCTAATCTCAACTTAGAAATCTCTATTGGTTTTTTAGTCAGATCAACGAAGGTTTGCCCAAACTAGGGCACATCCTTACTATTTGTCTTTTTAGAAGAATGACTCCACTATAGGAGCTTACCTCAACTTACTTGCCAAACATCTAGTCCTTCTGACTTGTTTGGACTTTCTCTGCTCAACATCTGATAATCGACATGCTTAGGCTTTCTCTTGACTCAATATTTAGTCCTCGTTGACCTATCGAATCCATCTTGCTAGATGTCTTATCTACTTATCCAACTAGACTTCCTACTTGGTATCTTTGATCTGCTGAGACTTCCATTTCCTAGTCTCTAGTCCAACTAACCTACTATGACTTTCCAAATATTACAACCTACACACTTGATAATATATTAGATCATAGTAGTACTTAACTTTAAAAATTTGACAACGTCAAACATAAATTCAATTATGGTGCTTCCTACACCAACACTTGGCTCCCAGGTACATCTCCCATCTTAACATCTTAGCTTAGATTTTCCACAGACAGTATCAATTTGATCTAGTTAGGCGATGTCTAAGATTAAAGGATGGGTTGAGTATTGTTGAGTTGCCTTCTATGAGGTTGAACTTTGGGTCGTCGTCTTCTGTCTTGATGAACTTTAGGTGATGTCTTCTACCAAATTAAACTTTGGTTGATCATCTTCTACCGAACTAGTTTCTACTAAGTAGAGCACTTGTTGGTCATCTTTTGTTGATCCAGTTTCTGTTGAGTTAGCTTATGTCAAATTGGCTTCTACCATAATGTCGTATAGTCATATAGACTAGTCTGATGTCTTAGATTCGTTTGACAAAGATTGTCAGTGTCATCTACTAGAAGGACTAGAATGAGTTAGGAGGGGACCAAGGTATATCTTGTCTTGACCCCTCTGATGCTCAAGTCAGATTTGGATGAAAAATAGTTGAAGAAGAGAGTATCTTCCATCCTATAACTAAAATAAACTTTGTCTATAGATGGACTCAAGGTAGATGAACTTGGGAGGATCTTTTCAACCTAATCCATGTTTAACCTGAGTTGAACCAACTTGAATCAAGTTCTGACATGACTTGGCTCGACTAGGATTCACATTGACCTAGTCCATGATCATGTCATGTTGACCAGGTTGTCATAGTTCTCTCTGCATCAAAGCATGTAATTTTAATGTTTTACAAAAAAAACTGTCATGCCCCGGGAAAGTCCCTATCCGAAGAAATTTCGACAGCACCTCCCATATACGGCGGACAATCTGAAACTTTTTACATCCACAATATACATCAGCCACAAGCGGCTGGAATATATATACACAACGGAAAATGATAAAAACAAAAAAAAAACAAACCAAAACCCAAAACTGCTAGTCGGCTAGGCTTACACAACCAACAACCGATACAAAATACCACATAACAACCTCAACACTCCAAAAACAACCGGAATACAGTGCTAAACAAAATGATACATAAACAAACAAAACATAAGTGAAACCGATAAGTCTTCTGATGTGACATGGGGACCAGCCGACAGAACACTCCAAGCGACACCATAAACAACCTGGTACCTGAAAAATATAGTGTCCACGGGGGGTGAGTTCAACAACTCAGCAGATACCTAGTTGACATGTATAGTAAACTATAACAAATAGTAAAAACTATGGAGTACTGTCTCCTGCACAAAAGAAGGTAATGCATAATAGAAAAGGCTGAACAGTACAGTACTCACCAGGGCCACCTATCCGAATAATCAGGTCGTCAGGCCGGAAGTGTCATAAATCCTGTATGCATGTCAAACATATGCATCCATCCAAATGCAGCATATAAGTGTAGCAAACACAAGCAGTAAATGCATAAATGCGTATGATGCCAATGATGCGTCCTGGTCACCCCTGACGCCAGTCTGTCATCTCACACACAATAGTGAGGCCGAGTAGGTAGGGCTATGACAACCGTGCACTATTTCGTCACTACTCCTGATGAGTGACCGAGTGGACGGGATGCTGTCGGAGTACACCTATCCTCCTACCCCAAATCATAAATGGGGGAGCGCAATGCTCTCAACTCCCGGTACACGATGACGGGGAGGAATCCCTGCCAGCTAACACGTTGCATCACGCTACCCATGAGTGGACCACCGGAGCCAAACAAAGTCCCTTCTGCAACACACACTGCCTGAATCGACCACTAACCCATGAGTGGTGGGGTGTACAGATCCATGTAACTAGCGATGTGCTCAACAATAATGGAACGGACTATCGCACAACATGCAATCCAAATGCATGACACTAAGCATAGCAATAAACTGATCAGCATAACCATATCCATATATATAAAATGAGTACCGTAATATCGATGGTCAAATACGAAGATCTAAAATACACAGGTCAGATAGGATATCAAAAACCTAGGTCCTGAACATAACAAGCATGGTATGTCACTACCTCTCTGAGTATATATATATATATATATATATATATATATATATATATATATATATATATATATAATCATGTGGGTACTAGAATAAAATGCATATCAGGTGAGCAAACAAGCATGTAACTGGTATCCTGTAGTGACGTACCGAAACAATGACGAACATAATTATTACTAAAGGTTATAACCTACTAAGCATATCAACAAAACATTATCTAAAAGATAAGTCAAGGTACCCGCCTCCAATGTAGATCGAGCTAATCAGCCTCTATGTCGAAGTGCTCATCCCGAATTAACGTCCTGCAAATCACAAGATTATAATTTAGCTAATTACATATGCAACAATTAGCTAAATCTCAACTCAACCTAATTAGGGAAAACCCTAATCAAATCATCCATGAATCCTTTAATCTTTCCAAGACACTCCACATTTTATAATCAATCCAATGATTATATCGTTCATAAACTCTTCTATTAATCACAATGTCAATTTAATTAACAATCCATCATAACAAATCATGATACCAATCCCATAATCCTATAATTGATCATGTGACCTTCTACATCAACCAATCAATAAGATTTCCATCATGAATCAATTACCTCAAAAAAAATCAATCACTTACTTAATATTCAACATATGATGAACCCAACTCACATAATTCCTCCAATAACTTAATCAATCCTCTAAACAACAATCCGCCATTTTAATCCTAGCAATAACTTCAACATTAAAACTCACCAAATCTGATGATAACCACTAATGCCTCGTGATCAGAGTGTAACCCACGGCTGGAAATCACCGGTGTGTCTACTGCTGCTGGAATTCAATTTAATGCTGCCTCCTTGTGGCTAGCGCAATAAGCTGCAGCTAATTCCCAAACCAAATTACCTAGATTAGTACTATGTAAATACTAAAACCTCCACAAAATGAGTGGCAGCAATTTACCTTATGAGTGCCAGCAAGGAAACACTACGAGTTCTAGCGCCGATGGCTGCGATGCACTCCCGGCGAAGGATGCAGTGCGGCGATGTCTGAGATTTACAAAATGGATCGTACATCAGAGTTGCAAATCGTACCCAATCATCACCAAATCGTACTCTACTTCACAAAACATAGCTTACCTCAATACTGGCCATCGGAACCCTAGGTCAACGATGGCGAAGAGAGAAGTTGATCCAGACTAGGGAACATCGTGGAGTAGGCCGGCAGCAGTGGCTTCGGAGATTGGCCGATGGGAAACAATGAGATGCAGTCACCGTGAGGGGTAAAGGTGCGGCGGCAGCGACTGTGAACCCAAAACTAGGGCACGAGAACAGGAATCTTCTGCGATGGTCGGCGCGATTTGAGGATCTCCGCGGCAAGGAAAGAAGGGGCAATGAGTGCTAGGTCACAAGTACGCCGGCGGTGGATCGGTGCCGCTCCATTCGGCCTCAGGTGGTGGCGACTCCTGGTGCGGCTCGGGAAAGAGAAGAAGGAGAGGAAGGGCTCGGCTTGGGTTTTAATCGCGAGAGGAGAGGAAAGAAACCACCTCCGGTTAGGTTTTTGGCGTCGGGCACGGGGGAAAGGAAGAAGAAAAACGGCGTGAGAAGAGGAAATAAGAAAAAAAAAAGAATAGAAAAGAAAAAGGAATTAAGAAAATAAACATTTCCTCGCTAAAATAGGGTAGCCTAAACTGGCTTTCCCGGGCCATATTTTTATCCCCGTAAACTCGTCCATACGAGCTACGAAAAATTTTCAGAAAATTTCTAAAAATTCTGGAAAATTCCCTTATTATTATTCATCATTTTTTCGGTATTTTACATTCTCCCCCACTAATAAAAATTTGGTCCCTAAATTTCGTTATCTACCATCAACAAATACTAACAACAGATAAAGAGTATAATTGCTGAACGGTAAATTAAATCACATACCTCAAGTGAAAAGATGGGGTTATCGAGCTCGGATAGTATCCTCAAGCTCTTAAGTAGCCTCCTCGTCCGAATGATGCTGTCATCCGACTTCAACCAGTCGGATAGTCTTGTTCCGCAACTGACGTTCTTTCTTGTAGAGAATCCGAACCGGAATCTCCTCATACGTGACGACAAGCAAAAAGGGGAACTGAGATATCTGTCAACACATGTGCTGGGTCGGGTATGTATCTCCTCAGCATAGATACGTGGAATACGTCGTGTACGCCTGCCAGGGACGGTGGTAATGCCAGCCGGTAAACTACCACTCCAATCCTTTCCGAGATCTGGAAAGGTCCAATGTATCGCCGAGCCAGCTTACCTCTGAGGCCAAATCTCTTCACCCCTTTAATGGGTGAGACTCGCAAAAATACATGGTCGCCAATAGAGAACTCTAGGGGTCTACGTCTTCGATCAGCATAACACTTCTGGCGATCCTGCGCATCTAACATCATCCATCTGATAACACGGACCAACTCTTCATTCTGTTGAGCTCTATGAGGTCTCAACAACTGGGTCTCCCCAACCTCATCCCAGAGGGTGGGTGTCCGACAAGGCCTATCATACAACACTTCAACGGTGGCATTTGGATAGCCGAATGCAAACCGTTGTTATAGGCGAACTCTACCAATGGCAAATGGTCCTCCCAACTGCCCCTAAAATCCAATACACAAAACTTCAGCAAGTCCTCTAGAGTCTGAATGGTCCACTCTAACAGTCCATCTGTCTGCAGATGGAAAGTTGTACTGAAACAGAGCTACGTGCCCAAGGCCTGCTGCAGACTCTGTCAAAAACGAGACGTGAACCGGGGGTCTCTACCTGAAATAATAGTCAACGGGACACCACGTGATCTAATGATCTCCCGGTAAAACAGATCTACCAATCGATCCAGGAAATCAGTCTTCCAGATCGCTAACGAGTGCACGGATTTGGTTAATCGATCAACGATTACCCAAATCGCGTCATGGCCTCGTCGTGTCCTCGGCAAACCCACCATAAAGTCCATAGTAATGTGTTCTCATTTCCACTCAGGATTAGGAATCTGCTGAAGTAAGCCGGCAGGTCTCTGGTGCTCGGCCTTCACTTGCTGACAGACAAGACATCTAGCTGCAAAATCCATAATGTCTTCCTTCATGTCGTTCCACTAATAGAAACACCTCAAATCTTGGTACATACGGGTACTGCCTGGGTGGACAGCAAATCATGAGCGATGAGCCTCCGAAAGTAACTCCTATAAGACCGGATGAGACTGAAGTACGCATAATTTGCCTCATAAGTGTATAACACTCTCCTCGTCTCGTGTGAACTCGGTCTGCTGTCCGGAAGCTATCTGGCTACAAATAAACTGCAAATGCTGATCACCAACCTGGGCCTCTCGGATCCTCATCCTGACCGATGACTGAGCAACTATGGTAATAAGAATACCCTGCTCTGTCTGTCTCTACTCCTCAAGGTCTAACTCAAAGAAACCCTGAACCAAGTCTGTAACTGAAACTCGGTGGCAAGTCAAAGTCCCTCTGAACTTCCTGCTAAATGCATCGGCAACCACATTAGCTTTCCCCGAGTGGTAGCTAATGGTACAATCAAAATCCTTTAGGAACTTCATCCATCTCCTCTGTCGAAGATCAAACTTCCTTCTAAGTGAACAGATATTTGAGACTCTTATGATCAGTGAGAATCTCAAATGTAATGTCGTACAGCTAATGCCGTCAAAACTTCAAGGCAAAAATAATGGCGGTCAACGATAAGTCCTGTACTGGGTAGTTCTCCTCATGCTCCTTCAACTGCCGAGAAGTAGGAGATTACCCTACCGTGCTGCAGCAAAACAACGCACAAAACCTGTAGAGATGCATCGGTATGGAGCACGAATCCGTCCTCTCCAAAAGGTAAAACCAAAAATCGGAGCGGACACCAGTCTCCGCTTCGACTCCTGAAAGCTGGTCTCAAAAACCTCAGACCACGTGAACTTCATGCCTTTCCTGGTCAGGCGTGTAAGTGGCATAGCAACGCGTGGAAAAACCCCCAACGAGCCTCCGGTAATTCCTAGCTCGACAAAGGGAGTTGCGAGTCTCAGGTACAGACTATGGTAACTCCCAACTGGTAACAACCTCTATCTCCTGTGGATTCCCGGTATACCCCTACTGGTGACCATGTGTCTCAATCATCTCACAGAAGACAACCAAAATACGCACTACTGATCTTCATATATAGATGTTCTCGTCGAAACATCTCCAGAACTATGCAAAATGGTGTGCGTGACTCACCTCGGATCAGAAATAAATCACCACATCGTCAACAAAGATAATGGAAACCAATCCAAACATCCTAGTGATACCCAAATCATCGAGTTCATGCTAACATCTAGGGCACTGCAAGCCCTAATGGTGAAACCAAGACACATAATGTCCGTATCACAGACATTCCTAACCATAAGATCCTCAACAATAAACAGATCTGATCACCAACGATATAAATCACCAAAGAATAAATCCTCCAGGGTGAGAGCAACGCTCCATCACAAAAAATACCACATATGTGGGGGCAACGCTCTACCACAAGTAATCCTCAATATGTAGGAGTAACACTCCACTACAAATAATCCGTAACATATATCTGCAATAAATATGGGAGCAATGCTCCGCTACAAGCAATCCACAATATGTGGAAGCTACGCTCCACCACAAACAACCCAAAATATATGGGAGCAACGCTCCACCATAAACCAACAATAATATGTGGAAGCTACGCTCCACCATAAACGATCCATCAGTGCTCAGGACACCTAACTATCTAGCTAGAGACTGCATGAGGTCACTCTATCATAGATCACTATGGGCAGCCAAGGGTATAACACCCTAATAAGCAAAATCAAATCCATCGTCAACTGTATCATCATCCTAGTGGGTCGGCCACCCACTAATAGGAGAATTAATTGACAAGGTAATACAACCAATAACATAATGTAGACACTCCCATTCTACATTCAGGACAGGTAAAATCATCATGATGCTACCAATCATACACCTGGCACATGTGCACACATAACATATGTATAATCGACATAATCATCCAACTAGTACACAACAAACATACTCACAACATAGGTATAAATCATCGTGATACCTCCAACAATGCATACCAAACCCATGTGCATATATCTTCGTAGATGAAATCAACAATACCCTTCAAACAACACTCATATGACATATATACACATATGCCAAGAGTACGATCAATATATACTTCCAATAAGGCATACTAAACCCAAGTGCACTCACAAATCACACATAATCAACAAGATACCTCAGATACCACACCATACACATATGTATACATCACAACACCGATGTAGTCGACAAGATACTTCCAATATGACACTCAAACACATGTACACATTTCACAACATAGATTTAATCGACAAAATACCTCCAATAAACCAATCAGACCACTCGGGTATAATCTATCAGAAACTCACAACAATTATATCTGGAAAAGTATACACCCACATACATATGCAGACCCAGCATATTTAATCCAATCAACCTGATATTCCCTATACTACCTTCTAAGTTATCCAACTAGGTACATACAGTCAAAAATTAACGTACCCATGGAATAGGATACATCGATCCTCTATAAACTGACCCAAATCGACAATGATATACGGTAAATTTAGTCTTTTCATGTCAGTACAAAACATGTACTCAAATGTGCTCTAGATACCAAACTAAGCACAAATAACCCAAAGATTCAAACCTCCAAAATTAGAGTATGGCAATCCTCTACTGATCGGACCAATAAAGCTAAATCGGTCATCTACTAACTAATCAAGAATACCTTAATCCTCCACAAGCTACTAAGGTATATCAATCTATGACTACCCAAGTCGACAAACGTAAATCAGTCTTCCACTAACTGATCTAACAAGAGTAAATCAATGTTTACTGATAAAATTAACTAAGAATAAATGGTATACTACTAGCTAGGTCAACATAAAGATATAGATACTATCCACTATAGCTAAAAAAATAGCAGAGGCTGGTATGTGCCTCAATCTACTAACCAACAAGTAATAACAGAAGCTAAAAACTACTGGTGCATAATATGATAAATTACCAGAACTTATAATCCCTAATCTCTATTAAGGTCACTCAAGATCAGTGGCTAACCCATCACATGTAATATATGCTACAACAACTAGACAGGTACTAATAAAGAATACTAATACATGTCATAAACTATAATAGTCAACAGTGCATATACTAACCAAAAAGGTAGGATAACATATACCAACATACCTCCTATAGCTTGGAGATATCCTGTTGCTGCCAGGTCCCAAAATCCGAAAAGTCACATCGAGAAAACCAAATCACGAAATCCGAAACACAGGAAATAAGACTCGTAATCTGAGCTCTGATACCAAATAAATTGGTATCAGATAAATCTCAAAATCCAGAACACATAGCAAGTATCGTATACCTGCTCTGATACCACTAAATTGTCACACCCCGGGAAAGTCCCTGTCCAAAGAAATTTCGACAGCACCTCCCCTATACGGCGGGCAATCTGAAACTTTCTACATCCACAATATACATCAGCCACAAGCAGCTGAAATATATATACACAACGGAAAATGACAGAAACAAAAAAAAACAAACCAAAACCCAAAACTGCTAGCCGGCTAGGCTTACACAACCAACAACCAATACAAAATACCACATAACAACCTCAACACTCCAAAAACAACTGGAATACAGTGCTAAACAAACTGATACATAAACAAATAAAATATAAGTGAAACCGATAAGTCTTCTGATGTGACGTGGGGACCAGCCGACAGGACACTCCAAGCGACACCATAAACTAGTTGAAAAATATAGTGTCCACGGGGGGTGAGTTCAACAACTCAGCAGATACCTAGTTGACATGTATAGTAAACTATAACAAATAATAATAACTATGGAGTACTGTCTCCTGCACAAAAGAAGGTAATGCATAATAGAAAAGGCTGAACAGTACAGTACTCACCAGGGCCACCTATCCGAATAATCAAGTCGTCAGACCGGAAGTGTCATAAATCCTGTATGCATGTCAAACATATGCATCCATCCAAATGCAGCATATAAGTGCAGCAAACACAAGCAGTAAATGCATAAATGGGTATGATGCCAATGATGCGTCCTGGTCACCCCTAACGCCAGTCTGTCATCTCATACACAATAGTGAGGCCGAGTGGGTAGGGCTGTGACAACTGTGCACTCTGTCGTCACTACTCCTGATGAGTGACCGAGTGGAAGGGATGCTGTCGGAGTACACCTATCCTCCTACCCCAAATCATAAATGGGGGAGCGCAATGCTCTCAACTCCCGGTACACGATGACGGGGAGGAATCCCTGCCGGCTAACACGTTGCATCACGCTACCCATGAGCGGACCAACGGAGCCAAACAAAGTCCTTGTTACAACACACACTGCCTGAATCGACCACTAACCCATGAGTGGTGGTGTGTGCAGATCCATATAACTGGCGATGTGCTCAACAATAATGGAGCGGACTATCGCACAACATGCAATCATGATGCATGACACTAAGCATAGCAATAAACTGATCGGCATAACCATATCCATATATATAAAATGAGTACCGTAATATCGATGGTCAAATACGAAGATCTAAAGTACACAGGTCAGATAGGATATCAAAAACCTAGGTCCTGAACATAACAAGCATGGTATGTCACTACCTCTCTGAGCATATATATATATATATATATAATCATGTGGATACTAGCATAAAATGCATATCAGGTGAGCAAACAAGCATGTAACTGGTATCCTGTAGTGACGTACCGAAACAATGACGAACATAATTATTACTAAAGGTTATAACCTACTAAGCATATCAACAAGACATTATCTAAAAGATAAGTCAAGGTACCCGCCTCCAATGTAGATCGAGCTAATCAACCTCTATGTCGAAGTGCTCGTCCCGAATCAACGTCCTGCAAATCACAAGATTATAATTTAGCTAATTACATATGTAACAATTAGCTAAATCTCAACTCAACCTAATTAGGGAAAACCCTAATCAAATCATCCATGAATACTTTAATCTTTCCAATACACTCCACATTTTATAATCAATCCAATGATTATATCATTCATAAACTCTTCTATTAATCACAATGTCAATTTAATTAACAATCCATCATAACAAATCATGATACTAATCCCATAATCCTATAATTGATCATGTGACCTTCTACATCAACCAATCAATAAGATTTCCATCATGAACAATTACCTCATAAAAAATCAATCACTTACTTAATATTCAACATATGATGAACCCAACTCACATAATTCCTCCAATAACTTAATCAATCCTCTAAACAACAATCCGCCATTTTAATCTTAGCAATAACTTCAACATTAAAACTCACCAAATCTGATGATAACCACTAATGCCTCGTGATCAGAGTGTAACCCACGGCTGGAAATCACCGGTGTGTCTACTGCTGCTGGAATTCAATTTAATGCTGCCTCCTTGTGGCTAGCGCAATAAGCTGCAGCTAATTCCCAAACCAAATTACCTAGATCAGTACTAAGTAAATACTAAAACCTCCACAAAATGAGTGGCAGCAATTTACCTTATGAGTGCCAGCAAGGAAACACTACGAGTTCTAGCGCCGATGGCTGCGATGCACTCCCGGCGAAGGATGCAGTGCGGCGATGTCTGAGATTTACAAAATGGATCGTACATCAGAGTTGCAAATCGTACCCAATCATCACCAAATTGTACTCTACTTCACAAAACATAGCTTACCTCAATACTAGCCATCGGAACACTAGGTCAACGATGGCGAAGAGAGAAGTTGATCCAGACTAGGGAACATCGTGGAGTAGGCCGGCGGCAGTGGCTTCGGAGATCGGCCGATGGGAAACAATGAGATGCAGTCGCTGTGAGGGGTAAAGGTGCGGCGGCAGCGACTGTGAACCCAAAACTAGGGCACGAGAACAGGAATCTTCGGCGATGGTCGGCGCGATTTGAGGATCTCCGCGGCAAGGAAAGAAGGGGCAATGAGTGCTAGGGCACAAGTGCGCCGGCGGTGGATCGTCGCCGCTCCGTTCGGCCTCAGGTGGTGGCAGCTCCTGGTGCGGCTCGGGAAAGAGAAGAAGGAGAGGAAGGGCTCGGCATGGGTTTTAATCGCGAGAGGAGAGGAAAGAAACCACCTCCGGTTAGGTTTTTGGCGTCGTGCATGGGGGAAAGGAAGAAGAAAAACGGCGTGAGAAGAGGAAATAAGAAAAAAAAAAAGAATAGAAAAGAAAAAGGAATTAAGAAAATAAACATTTCCTCGCTAAAATAGGGTAGCCTAAACTGGCTTTCCCAAGCCATGTTTTTATCCCCGTAAACTCGTCCATACGAGCTCTGAAAAATTCCCAGAAAATTTCTAAAAATTCCGGAAAATTCCCTTATTATTATTCGCCGTTTTTCCGGTATTTTACAAAAACTCCACCGACCCTCTTGCCATTTGGCGGTTAGCTATAAGTTGATCCCATGATTTATGTTCCTTCACATAACCTGGGGATAAGCTATGAAAGGCATCTACAATGAGCGTAACCACCTTTTTGCACAATAAGTGAGATGGTGAATAAGATTTTAAAATAGATAGTTATTATTAAATTCACCACATCCATCCCATGGCTAGTGCTATCAACATATTCCCTTCTTTACACATCTTCAAATCATGTGCTACCAACAAAGTATTTATCTTTTGTTAGAGATTTATTATTATTAATCTAGGTGTTTGAATTTTATTTGATTAATCCTGGAGGTCCAATGTCTTCCTTTGATTTATTTATATAAATTTGAAATATAACTTATACAATATAGTTAGAAGTTGATCTTCAAGATATCTATCCCATTTAAAATTCAAATTTTATTTTTTATTACTCTTTTAACATATTTTACTATTTAATTTATGTTTATATGATATTTTTCAGCGATTTACCAAACCACTTATCTTGTTTTGCATATTACCTAAATAATGTACATATTTTGGAATTGGTCAAATCACGTATCTTATTTTTTGAGTTTTTCTTGTATTGATTATGAATTTTTTATTAAACTATTTCTAGCTTCTTTATACTTTCATTATATATGTATATTTCTAGGTCTGATCTTTGGCTGCTAAATCTGCAAGGGCATATTAAGGAGGACCACTTGAGGTATTTTACTACGGGGAATCATCTAGGATACTTGAAAAAACTGGAGAACTTCATTTTTTTATTGGATGATATGGAGAACTTTGCTTTTCCTAGCTAATATAATCACGAGCATGCTAGTTTGTTGTGTATCTTGAAGAGGAAAATTCATAATATTTTTTTATTGCTATTATCTATGTAGTTGTTATTGATGTATACTGCTAATTGTTGCTTTGTCTAAATTATTGTGCTATTCTCGTGTGTTATTGTTGTAAAACTTGATAAAACTATTATTGTTGTTATTGTTGTAATTTTATGGTATGGCAATTATCAATTGATGCTTTTTATAGTATGACAATTATTTTTTATTGAGTTTGTTTAGAGTCATTTGGACATCTCTAGCTCCATCAACTATTTTTGTCCCAAAATTGACTGATGGACCTAAGACATTCTAAAAATAAAAATTTTAATTTTGGCTGACATGGGGGAGTCTGATTTATTTGTGGTGTTAGATAGCGAGTATCATCGTCATACCATTTATAATGAGCTTCCAAGTTTATTTCTAGTGAGTAACGTGTTGTTGCATAAATATTTAAGTGACCATAACTTTTGACTCATATTGCATCATGAGACGCATAATATATCAAATCAAAGATCTCTGAGCGAGCTTCGATTTGATATATTATACATCCCGTGATTCAATCTCAATCAAAAGTTATGATCTACAAAAATTTAAACAAGAAATAACATTATTGTTGGTCTTCGTGTTGTTGATCTGAAAAAAAACAGCAATAATGTGTTTCTAATTAATAAATGAACAACAACATGTTGCTGATCTTCAAAAAATTTGCAACGTGTTGCTGGCTTAAACTTTGAGATATCATAACTTTTGATTCAGATTGAACCATGAGATGCACAATATATCAAATCTAAAATCTTTGAACAAGCTTTGATTTGATATATTGTGCATTTCATGGTTCAATTCTAGTCAAAAGCTATGGTCTCTTAAAGTTAAGTTAGCTATAATGTTGTTGCTAGTCTTTAGGTTGCTGATCTTAAGAAACCAACAACAGCATGTTGTTGATCTTAAGAACTCAACAACAACATGCTCCTAATTTTCAAAAAACTAGCAATAACATGTTGTTGACTTTACTTTTGACTTTAATTAAATATATCAAATCAAAGATATCTGAACGAGTTCCTATATGATATATTGTACGTCCCATGATTCAATCCCAGTCAAAAGTTATGATCTATCAAATTTTAAGTCAGTGATAATATTGTTGCTGTTCTTCATGCTAAAAAAAATTTATCTTACTTGAATCTAGTTGAAAAAAATTGTTGCTCTTAATATAGTATATCACGATAGTATTTGATGACATGGGTGTAATAAAGAGACTAATCAGAGCATATAGGACTTTTTGGAGTGAATCCAACATTCCTAGGGCCATCAATGACTTTTGGAATGGAACTAGCTGATAGTTAATGGTCTATAGAAGACGATGCTGTTGGTCTTCAAAAGATCAACAAATTGTTGTTGTGATTCTTCTGAAGATCAGCAACTATTGCAGTAATTATGAAATCTTAGCTACTATAACTACAAGTTATAACTTTGAGAGACCATAACTCTTAATTTGGGTTGAACCATGGGGCACACAATATATCAAATCGAAGCTAGTTCAAAGATCTTTAATATAATATATTATGTATTCCATGGTTCAATCTTAATCAAAAGTTAAAACCTCTTAAAGATGAACTTATAGTTATAGCAACTCCAGTTTTATAAATGCTACATGTATGATTGGTAAACTTTAAGAGATCATAATTTTTGACTCAAATTGAAACATGGGACTGACAGTATATCAAATGTAAGATCTTTGAATGAGCTTTGATTTGATATATTATGTGTCTCATAGTTTAACCCAAATCAAAAGTCATGATCTCTCAAAGTTATAACTTATAGATATAGCAGCTATGATTTTTTGCTACTACAACGTGTTGCTGATCTTTAGAAGACCAGCAACACAATCTTCTGCAAACTAATAACCATCAATCAATTTTGTCCCAAAAGTGGCTAATGGACTTAGAGATGTCTATTCATTCTAAACAAAGTCATATGTGCTCAACTCAATCTCATTATTACACACATGCTATCAAACACCATTATGATATACTATATTGAGAGCAGTGATTTTTTTTTAACTCAATTCAAGTATGATAAATGATATCAAATGCACATTATAAGAGTCATGATGATCAAACTTATTGACTAACATCATAAATGAGTTCATTGTACTTCTATTTTTCCAAAGATATCAAATTTTTTATTTTTTTTAATAGCAAAGGTCCATCAACCAATTTCATCCAAAAGTGTCTAATGGACCTAGAGAACTTGGAATAATTTCAAATGAAGACATATATACTTGTCTAATGCTCCTAAATATATCCACGCTCTCAGATAAAAATGTGATATATAAAGTACCCTATGATAGTTTTAATTTGTTCAACCAAGTCAAGTTAGGTCATTTGTTATTTGATGTCTTGTATCTAAGTGTGCAGGAACTTAGGAGCATAGGAAGTCAGGCAAAAGATGTAGCTAACGAGAAGGACAGAATGAGAGAGAGTCAACGAGCTCGGTGAGTTCAAGGGATGAGGCACTACGGAAGAGTATGTCGACAGTGAGAAGGAAGCGCACGGTGTTTTTGAGAGTCGAGAAGCCAGAGCGGAAGATTGCTAAAGAAGGCCAGAAAATGGGTTCAAGTGAGCCATATTCTGGATGGATGAAATCACCCAAACAAGCAGAGCCGGAGTGGAAGACCCCAAAAGAAAGTCAATGAGGACTTGACTGTGGTTAGAGCGCCCAGAGCTATTTCGTATGCCTGGAGTCTGGGCGCCCAAAGCTACTTCGTCTCTTGTACTGTTTGGTCCAGCAGAGGGTGCCTTGGCAAGGTGCCCCTGTGCTAAAGTGGTCTAGGCACCTGGAGTCGTTCCAAGTGCTTGGACTAGAAAATATTATCTTTTATCGTTGTGTAGTCATTGTGATGTAGATAAAGTTTTATCCACACCTAGGCGCCTAGAGCCCTTCCAAGCACCTGGAACGTGTCACGTCAGCAATGGTCATTTTCGACCAGTGGACTATAAATAAAGCTCTGGTCTTCTCCTTTGAATACAACACACTTGGTACTTCAAGTTCTATTCAGTTCTTTATTTCTAAGCATTACTTTCATGTACGAGGCTTATCTACCTCCGATGTTTTGTTTGAGAAGGAGATTTTTCTACTGAGCTTACTTTCCTTGGAGTAGCAATTCTTTGATTGTCAACCAAGTAAATCATTGTTTTCCTTATACTTATTTTTCTTTCATTCTATTTAATTAAGTGTGTAATTATGTTGACCCTGATTGAGTTGAGAAAGGTGTTTGTTTTAAATTGTCCAGGGCAATTCACCCCCCTCTTGCTGGCCGCAAGGGATCTACAAGTGGTATCATAGCACAACTGCTTCAGAAGGTCTAACAACCAACCGAAGCATTAAAGACGATGG